>NC_064437.1:15247500-20595000 GCF_023343835.1 Lagopus muta | reverse complement strand
TCAGCCAAATCTAAAGATGTACATTAACTAGAAAAGTATGCATGCAAAACACTGCAATGCTAGAGTGAAGAGCACAGTAGAGATGCCAGTGAGGAATTTCTGTGAGGGAAGAGAAGTTGTGCTTTGCTCACAGAAGCACCAATTAGGGTGCACACAGATCAACACACCAGTCACCAGAAAAAGCATATGCCTCAGCTGATAAGGGTGATGAAATGGCATATAATAACATCATTTACCATTAAAATGGCAAAACATCTTAAAAGAAAACCCGTTCCTTCCAAAATAGGTGCCACGTATGTTGATAATATCTGGCAGCGAGTGATGTCTTCAGAGATCTAAGTATCAACAGGAGGATCCTCAAGCCCACCTGCGTAATTCACATCCTGTCCACAGAAAGCTACTAAACAGAGCAGAGCATGCAACTGCACCCACCAGCAGCGATTGCTTTACCCCATACTTTTATACTTTTCCAATATCTTTATCCCAAATCTAAAATAAAGGAGTGGATACCAGTGGGGTTTTACAAAACTATAATAAAATAAACTTGTCCCATATTTAATACCTGCATGAGTCGATTCTTATTTTGGGCATTCAATATAGAAATAGTAAGGGTCAAAATTTATGCAGGAAGAAGGTCAGTGAGATCTAATAGCTCCTCAAGTTATGACTCCACTAATTAACACTAGTATAATCTTCATCAGAATAGCTCTAGTCACAAATTAACAAGCAAGCTGTTTCTTTACCATCAGAAAGTCTCAATTATTCCCAAATGGAACCAAGCTGGTTCCACTACTTTCTCTCAGGTTGGATAAGGCAAAGTTGACGTGTTTTGATTCTCAGACATGCAGAATGGAATAGTAAAGTAGCTAGGCTACTTTATTCACGGGCAAGTGTTTGGCACTAACATACAACCTTATATTATAACCTAATAACCTCATGTTCTAACTTTTTTTTTTTAAATACATGCTTAGAAGTTTCTCAGTCTCAGGACTAAAGTAAGTCTGCTGCATGCTGCAATTCCTCTATTATGAAAACTCCTGTTGCAGTGTTTATCTTGCCAGTGTGGTTGGTGGTCATTGGTCATGATATCTCACAACTGGCATCATCCTATATATTACCACTGGCAAAGTTTAGGCTGAGTCCAGTGGACACAAAGACAGTGGGAAAAAAAACACAATTCCACAGTATTTTTGGAAAGCTGAAGCTCATGAATAAAATGAACAGTTTAAAAAAAAAAAAAATAGAATTCCTGCTGTAGTCAATCAAGAACTTTTGTTAATGAGTTCCAGACAGTCTTACATTTTTTAAAAAGCATAAGATTTTGGATTTTTGCCATTTAAATCAGCAACTACTGTATAAATTACATTTGTAAGACCCATTGGCTCCAACCAGAGAGACTGAGTTATGAAAGGACCAGGTAAGAGGAAGTGGAAAAAAGGACAAGCTATAGAATATCTGTGAGTAAGATGACTAATATCACTACATATATGAGTTCCCATTTCTTTGGCTTCTTTCATGGATATTCAAAGATAACAGGAGGACAGATTCAGAAAGAAAAAATAAAAGGAGAGACAAATCCTGCAAAGGAAGGTCATATTTACAAATGCTTAATATTACTTCAGGTTTATAGGAAATGACTTATGAGTTGCTTTTTAGTATTAAGAGTTTTTCATGAATTTTTCAGGAGAGATGGCAAGATTATTAATGAACTAATAGCCATAGGAAAAAAAATTATTTCTAACAGTCTCCAAAAATGTAGCAGTTTCACTTCTGTCAGTAAAAATGAGGTAATGTAGCAAAGTCCCGACTATGAGGAAACATGAGCAGATTTTTTGATCACAGTTAAGATTCATGTTATATCCCATGCTGTGCTGAAAGGGAGATCTTAACCAGTTAAAAGCTGCTTTAAAAAAAAAAAAAAAAAAAAAAACACCCTCATTTCTTTGTTTTTTTTCCCTTTGTTATACTACTTTTTTTTTAATTAAAGAATGTTTTTTATTCCAATACTATCTACATTTTTCTTGTCATACAGATTACATTTTTCTCAGCTTTAGTAACAAAAATAAATGTTTGCTTTTGTTTACAGCCAATTTCTCTTACGGATTCAGAATCAGAGTATATTAATTCTAAATTCACGGCTGGAATTGAGGACAAGGAAGGCATAATATATTTTTTTTCTTCTAATTAGTAGAAATGTTTCTACTCCTTTTCTGTCTTTGAAAATCTTGGTAAATTTCTGTCTTTCAGTTAATCTGGCACATTTGTTTGAAAAGAACATGTGGCAAAATGGAAGAACTTTCAGTTAACGTTTCATTTTGCTGCATTTTCTCACCATCTTTCTAGTTTGGTCAAATATGCACTGATCTTTTAACCATCACCTGAGGAAGTTAACAAACTCATAAGCAAGGTAGATGGATGCGTATAAAGCAAGAACCATCAGTCACTTGTTGACAAATAAATCCCAGAGCAAATACCAAAATATTTAATTAAGCATTTAGATCTAGTTTGTGTGTTCCTTTAAGCTAATGGTCATTCATTCACTCAGTCACAAATGACAACGCTTTTTTTCATACTCGAGTCTTCTCTGGTGGCCCATCACACTGCACGAAACATTTTCATATAGATGCACAGTGTCATTCATTAAAATGTATTTCAACATTTAAGAGTACATTACTTTTCAAAAATGAAGATGCCCCCTGCTAACCTCCTGCGAGAGCATTTGTGTTTCATCTTTAACATGAATTCGTTGTGCTTTAACACAGCCCAAGCTGCACCCAGGACAAGATTGCTTGCAAACGCACTTCTCTTCCGCTTGTTTCCTGCATGTATTCAGAGCAGTTCTGTTCAACGTCACCATCTTCTGTAATCGGGACTGCCTTCTTTGGTTACTTAGAGGGGAATTTTATCCCCAAAGCCCCACAACTGATGTTGTTTGTAATGCTACAGCTGTCATGCCACTAAATCAGCTTCCAGGACAGTGACTACTGATGCAATGAGCAGACAATTTCTGCACTCCCTCAAAATGACCAGGAGAACCAGAGACGTATACTGGAATATATTACCTTAGAGCAAATTCAAAGAATGTGAATCTCTCTCATATTCACAAGACCAAACTCCTTCCCCATTAATGTAGAAAGCTCTTGAGCATTTGGAGAAAATTAAACTAAATACATCTTGCCAACAGCAAATACTCAAAGGACAACTTTTGTTTTAATTACTGTAGACATAGAAAAAAGGAGTTATTTAAGGAAGTCTGTCAACTAAAAGCTATATATAACTCCTGAGGAATTCCTTAGTGATTTTCCTGGTTAAACAGATTTCCTTAAAAATACATTTGTTTGCTGCACAGACTGGAATTATTGTAAAATGAAATAGATATTTTTTCAAAAGTCTAATGTGACTTGCAATGCTAACACAGCACACACATCCATTGGACAATTTAGGTTTGTCGTACTGATCTTAAAAAAATGAGTAGGCATTACAAAGCCAATGTTTTTATCTACTGAGTAAAAGGGCAGAATGAAGTGTTAACCACTGGAGTTGAAGCTCCCTTCCTCTCATTGATTTCAGTAAGCATTTTTCCAGATCTGAACATTTTTGTTATGTTCAGTGGTATTCCATTCAGGGCTGTGATATCCACTGAAGGCAAAGAACAGCAAAGTTTCATCCTTTAGAGACTCCCATTTCAGCTAAATAACCCAGGGGGCTGTTCTCTGAATTAGCATTGCAGAGTATGTACCAGCAGTGAGAGTTCTACTGAGCAAGGAAACAACGAGAGCAACAGACCAAAGTGCACACAGTCCTGATTTTGTGCTATCATGAAGGCACATATACATATACATTTTAACCTTTTGCTTCCTTCCAGATTCTGGGATGAAATTCTTACTCAGCTTTACATTCGCCTTAATTTTTTTCATAATATTTATGTCAACATTAAATTTTAAAAAATGCTGTTTTTGTAATTACCTTTGTGAAGATTTAGAGTTTATATACAATTTATAATTGAATGCTACTTTTATTTTATAGCACAGTGCCAGTCTGCGCTGTTGTGAAAGACCTGTGAATAAATATTCATAGGGATGAATTCAGAGGTGATGGGCAACACAGACTGAGGAAAAGGAGCCCAGAGTCTGTGTTGAGGTAAATCATGAAAAGAGGAAACAGAAGAGGAAAAGCAGCTAAGTGAAAGGTATGTAACACCTAATCTAAGGCACATTTCTCTCTCCTTCAGTACACACAAAACTTTTACCAGTTTCTTTTTATGGTTATTGAATGCCCACATTACCTGAAAGTGGAATTTATTGTGCTGAGTGTTAAACTTTAAGTTTTACAAATAAGCTTCTTTATAAAAATATTTCTTATCTGTAATCTACATCATCAGCTCTTACACTACCACTAAGTTCATCCCATTGTCTCCCAAGACGGTTACCATGAACATATGTCAGAATATATGTCAGCCTCAGAAATACACACTTGTACTAGAGTGACTATTTTCTGTTCCTTATTCCCTTGCCTCTACTTTAAATGTATGTGTATGTTTGCTTAGAACTTAGCTTCTGAAACAGAAGGACAAAATCAGCAATTCTGACAGCTGTGAAAAGATTTCCATAATACAGAAAATCTAAATGCCTCTTCAATCACTTTCTCAATGAAAACATCCCAGGATCAAAGAAATCCAGGGAAAGAGGAAAGATTAACCTAGAAAAGGCAAATTAGCAATTCAAGTGAATAAAGCTGGGTTTGTTGCTTCCTGCTTCAGCAGTATCCAAAGATCTGGGCCTCAGTGCTACAGCTTTCACACGTGTGCAGGGTGGTGGACAGCAGCTTGTGTGAAGTGAATCAGGGCCAGCACAATTGTTTGAAGGAGGAGGGATGCACGGTCCCTGGCAGCTCAGAAGTGCCTTTTCTCTCTGGTTTCATGCAGCTGACATACCGAGCAGAGGCGCCAGAGAGAACATGGCGCTGTTATGGAAATAAATGACTTTGCAGACCCAACGGAAGGAGGTGGGAGCGAAAAAGCATCCTCACCCCCTGCCCTGGCAGCTGTGTAAATCTGTCCCTGCCAGGCGAGCTCCGGGAGGTGCTCATCGGCCGCCTCCCCGGGAGTCAGTGAGAGTTCAGGTGCTTACTGTGTCATCAGGCTTGACCTTCAGATGCGACACTGCCAGGACGTTTGTTTTCCCACAGCAGTGATTGCTTCAGTCAATTATTATTGCCCATCCTAGAGTGCAAACACATAAGGACTTGATTTACAGTGCAAAAATGTACATCCTGAATTTGTTTCCTCTTTTGTTTTTGGACTGTCGGAGCATCTCCACCTTAAAGAGATGACAGCAAATTACTTCATAGGTAAATATAGCTATGTATAGGAAGGATAAATAGCAGCCATTCAGGTCACTGTGGGATGAGCGTTCAGTATAGCTTTGGACCAGTTGTGTCAGATGCGACTACATATTTTAAGCTTTTTGTTTTAAAATTTTTATTCTTTCTGCTTTTCTTTGAAGAAATCATCATTAGCAAATTTCTCAGTTTGGAAATCTAACCTCTAAATCCATTTTAACACAGATTTAAGATTGCGCATTCAGTTCTTTAAGCAATGTTTAGGTATTACCAATATACTGAAAGATAGATGAGACAGCCTCATGGTAATACAGCTTTTAACCTTTCCTCTCCTCTACCATGACGGCAGAGAATTACAGTAAATGATGGTTACCTTGTCTGCAGTATGGACAATTGATTTGACCTCACTGCATCTGATGCTCTAATGGACTTTGTGGCTGAATCCCTGGAGATATAAAATATGTCCAAGTGAATTGGGGCAGGTTAAAGAACGGACCTGCTTTTCATGGCTGGCTCAAGCTATAATAGATCTCCCGGTTGTTCTGAGAAGAAGATTAAAAATGATCAATATCCAAATCATTAAAAAAAAAAGTGGTGGCTTCTGTAAATCTACTGTAGGTGGGGTTTTTTTCCTGCTAAACACCGGAGGGGGGTGTCTGGGTTGATAACATGAGTTTCTATTACAAATGTTTACTTCTGTTTACTCTCTAGTAGCATGCTCCTTTTTATATTAAGAATCAGACACACAGATGGCGTGATTCAGCACTGCTTTCCTGAAGTCATACTTGTTTACACCATGAAGAGTCAGGCCTTAGGTCTATTTAATATAGATGAAATAACAATACTGTAATATATTTCCTGAAGCAGAAAATAAAATCAAGGACAGATTTCAGAGAATGATGGCAACTGTGATAACTGTGACTGTCCTCACAGTTCTGCTAGCCACAGTGTCTAAGACAAAAATAAAGGTCTAATTTAGTGAAGGAAAAAGAAAAAAAGATTTTTCCTTGGCTGCTCTGAGTCCTTCATTTGGCAAAGTGCAATTCAACATCTTGTTTATCCTTTCCCACCCTCTAAGGAACATGTCTCTGCTCTTTTCCCACCAGCACATAACAAAGCTCAATGTGAGTGTAAGTCTGTCCAGCCTCTGGAGCAGCCAGGAGAAAAGCTTTCATGCCCCACAGCTGGGAGCTCACCCACAGACCTTCTTCTCTACATACAGCAGCAATGGGCCAGGCAACTTCAGTGGGCTTATATGTATGCACATACTTACCATCCTGTAATACCCAAACATTAAGAAGACAGATCTACAGCTGATCCATTTGAGGCATGCATGTATTGGTTTGTATTGCACTTACTGAGTAAACTTGAAATGCAGAGGAGCCCAAATCTCTATTCTGGACAGTTTGAGGTTGTTTGGATCTGACATTTCTGTGTGTTCACTGACAGAAATAAGCTCATTATGAAGTTGTGTTGGAAGATGGATGCCCTTTTTCCAAGTTTTGAGAAGTGTCTAGGCAGAGTAATTGGACTGCATTAGATAAATCGAGTGAATGTGAAAAATCTTCATTAGAAGGGAAGAAATACGTGGTTTTAAGTGCTAAGACACTTCCACATAACATTACGGTTTGCATCTACACTCACAGTACGCAGAGAGATTCATGCAAATGTCCAAAAATTGAAAAGGCTTTAAATGTATTTTATCTAATTGTTTGTTGAACAGTATTTACCTTTTGCCTTCCACAGGTTGTTTTGAAATCTGAATGTGTAATAACATCTCTGAATGTTTTAATTTAAGCTAATGTACTATTCCTTTATGTAAAAAGTAAAGGTATTTTGAAACTCTTTGCTGAATACTCTGAGATTGTCCATCCTCTGTGTGCTAGCACTGAGCTGAATGCCTAGCATCCGTGCATAGAAGAGGGAACAACTGCTGCCCCTCCGATCCAGCTATTCTTGTATCTGGAAACATTGTCAGGTGCTACAAGCATCACGCCATCTGAAAGGCCAAAGTTGAGTACTACGTTATTGGAGTAGATGACACCTTATTCTTATTCTTCAACAATTCTAACAACTTAGAGTCCCTCGTTGTCCCTTTATGAACACAGATGTCATTGTGAGGGGGGGACAGCCAAAATGACAAGAAGGTGACCTGTCAGTGAACTCAGGAGCAGGTGAGGCCTGTCAGCTTCTAATTTGAAACTGGTGTCAGTCCTGAGGAATGGCTGGTATAATCACATTTGTAACTGATATCCTATAAACGCTGCAAACATTCACAGTGCGCCTGTTATGAGTAATATGAAATTAACAATTCGTGTTTATGACACAAGACACCGACTGAACCAAGTAGGTCTCCGTAACTGGATCAGCTCCGTCTGCCTTCTAGAGCAGCGCATTGAACTGCTTCAGCCAAGCCAAATTACTGTGTGCTTATGTTACAATAGGCATTGTATTTATTTTGAAGACAAACTTTTGTAACTAGGTGTAAAGTGAGGACCTCAGAACTAGCTCCTAGCTCAAGTAATTGCATATAAAACTTCTCTTGCTCAAGCCCAGCCATTAAGATGTTCATGACTTTTAAGATAGAATTTGGGACCTAACAAATCACATGTTGTAGCTCACATTTTCTAAATAACTGAAGGGAAGGCTCTGTGTAAATCTTCTCTCTCAGACACATAAATTACCAGCTGCATGAATACTGCCATTAAGACATGCAGACAAGTGCAAGGGGTGGGGACAGGGCAGGATGCCCAAAAGAGGTGGAGTTACAGAGAAAACAAGGCATTTGCTCACTGAGTAATTTATGCCTTTTCTGCCTTCACTGTAGCTGAGCAAGAATGAACATCATGAGGCAGTGTGTCAGGCGCTGTCATTTCACTACCATTGAGGCATTTTTCTGCAAATTAAGTGTTTTCTTCCTATTTCTAATCATTTCCACCTGAATTTTTTATTAGGAAAAGTCAAAATTATAGTATGTGAAGCAAAGATTTGAAATGAAGTTGCATTCCAGGATAAACTGAAGCTCAAGTGCATTTCTCATTTGAAGACAGCAAAATCTCACAATCCTTTGCATAATTATTTCCAATCCAAACTGACAGGAGCCCTAAAGTTCAGTTCCTTTCCTGATTGCACTGCTGCTAAGCTTGGTGCATAGATCAGAAGGTCCTTTCCAATGACATGCAAAATAAAAGAAGAACCAGACAAAAAATCTATTTCAATTATTACACTGGGATTTAGTTAGCAGAGCTGAAAAAATGTGAGTCCAAATCCCAACTAGCTAATGGAGCTTTCTGAGCAGTTCTATACACCTTCATACAGGCAATCCAGTGGAGCTAACAGCCTGTTGTAGCACTCTTTAGTGGTAGGCAAATAACACTCATTTCCATTTTCTACAGAAGAACTGCACTCCACAAAGCTTCAGCAACGTAACCAAGGCCAGGTACAGCATTATAGCTGTGGTTCAGACACTGACATCCCTTGTCCTCTGACCCAGCACTGACACAACACACTTCTAACACTGCCTAGTTCAAGTTGCTGGCCATGAATACCACCTAATCAGCAAAGTAAAAGTATGATTTCAAAACCAACCTACAGAACTGCTTCAACCAACCTACGAAACTCCATCGTACCTAAGCAAAGGCCTAGCTCTAAATTTCACAATCACACTGCACCACCTAAAAACACTCCTGTGAGAAGGATCCTTGACTTTCATGAGTCAGGGCTGGAAGCTGCATCCCACTGCAGTTGATGCAGTCATGTCTCAATGTGTAGAACTTGTCACGTTACTCCAATGGCACAGCACAGTTGTTCAGTTTGGATAAAGTAATGTATGGGAATTGTTGAATCAAGGCCTGATTCACTGATTGATCACCTGAAGCAAGGACTGGGCCAGCTTTAGGAACACAGGTGAAGGCAATTCAGCTGTGTGACCTGAAGGAGTGGAACCTGGCTGCATCTCTCTAAAACCCCATTTAAGGGCTGACTAACACTAGCAAAGGATCTCTTTCTGGAAATCCCTCCTCTGTGGAGCTTTTCATTGCAAGCCTAAATTTTTGGATACAGATGAGCATTCCTTCCCTGTTTGCTCCTTTGCTACCTCACTACGGTACTCTTTCCAAGTGTATTTTGTTGACTGTACAAGTGCAGAAAACTTTGGTAGCTGTTCAGAGCTTTTCTAGAACCTGGTAACATATGTTTCAGTTATCCTCCTACTTACACAGGTATAATTATTAGAATTCCCCACATGGTTTATGAGGAGAGCTGTGTAACAAGGCCCAGCACAACAACCAGGTCAGCTCCAGGGGCTGATGGGCAGTGGCACCACCTGGGAGCTCTGGGCACAGTGCCTCGACTAGATTGCTGCTGTAGCTTACTTGTATGAGCCTTCTAAATCACTGGTCATATAAAATGCTCCTCTGCCAAATTGGTTATGGTTTTGATATTAGCTGTAAATATCCATTATCTTTTGATTTCCTAGCTAAGCAAGCTTAAGTGTGTTTATGTCTTCTATGGCTTTCATTAGAGTAACACTGATCTAGCATAAGATCAGAACAGAGGAACTTACGATTATTGGTAAACACTAATCTTAGCTTCTTACAGACCTTCTTTGTGACTCTTGTACTGCTGACAGTAAGGAGCAGCTGGCACCCCTCAGCTCAGCCCGTTACCTGCAAGGATCCCCTGAACACCTTGCACTGGCCATGGCAGTACTGTAGAAAGGAGGCTGCAGTGGGCAATTCCGAGCTCCTGCTTCCAGTGCTGGGCCCACATGAGGCTGCCAGAAGACCAAAAGAAAAGATGAAGAAAAAAAAAAGTCAACAAAAAACTATTATCTTTTCTCAAAAACAGAAAGTGGAAGAATGAGACTCTGGCCTTTGTGGTCAGAGAAGACTGATCTAAAGATCTTGAGAAAATTCCCCATACACAGAAAGAAGCAGCAGAGCACATCCGTTTTCATGACAGAGTTTGGTAATATTTTGAGCACTGAGGTCCTGCACTTCCTCTTGACCTCACAGCACCACTTTCTGTTCATACAATTAATACTGGGGAAGCTACCGTTCCCACCAACTTTCACTTTTAAGATAAAATCACTCCTTTCAGGGTAATCTTGAAGAAATGAATAAGTGGCAAACTTAAAAGCAGGCTTACCTAGTGAAGAGATGTACAAGGGAAAATGGGAATATAAATGTATGGCCCAATTTTAATTTTATTCATTTCTAGTACATTAGGGTAGGCAGAATTGGAGTAGGAGAAAAGGAAGTTTGACTTTTGGGGTCTTTTTTCTATATCATGCTGAATGGAGAGCAATGCTACACATAAGCTCACCGTGTGGGAGATGGTACTTGAGCATGAGGTGTTTCTCTGACCAGCCTGAATCAAGGGCTTGAGCAGCCTGTATCTCATCCAGCTCCTGTAACTGTTGTCTTCTGGGGATTTTATTCCAAACTTCATGAATATTTAGCAAGGCTTCTGAAATAAACTGGCTCTAGCAGTATACACTGAGACCGTGAACCAATGATTGGGGAACTAATCTGTTTCAAATCCTTGCTCTGCTCGATTCCATTGCAGGTTTAGTGATGAGTTCATAAATAACAGCTGTTTGCTGACCATGGCTCCCATACACGAGTGCCCTAATCACTGAAGATTATTTTTTTTCCCCCCTCTATACAGAAATTCCATCTGCTTGAGAATGTTTTCTCTCAAAACCAATGCATTTACAAGGTTAGTGCTAGTTTTGGTGACTCAGTATTTTCTTTAAAAAGAATACCACAGTATTTCAGTCAAAAACCATAATCAGCATGAACTCAAATGGCACAGATTCCTAAGCCCTTGGCTGCATGGCAGCCTGCGTGCAGCTCTGGGGCAAATTTGAGCGCTGCAGCAGTGACCAGCAAAAAGCCCTTGAAGCAGGAAGGCAGCATTAAAGCCATCCATTAAGCAGTGTTTATATTTACCGTGAGGTGAATTACAAAACTCATTGTTTTGTAAGTGTTTGAAATTTGAGGGCCTAGGAAAGCCATCTGGGAACGGTACCTCAGACACAAGCTGTTATAACAGTAGCAAAATTCATGGCTGCATCTTACCTGTTGGAGCCCTTCTTCTCCTACTTCCCCAGGAATCAGCACAGCAGAGGCAGTGGGATGCCCACGACTCACAGCCTTTCCTGTTTCTTCTCACTGGAGCAGTCCTGAAGAAGGACAATATAGATTTATTTACAGGAGACAGCATGGAAGCAGACCTGGGTGCATGTGACAGAACTGGAGGCATCCCAGTGTAATTAATGAGCAGTGAAACAAGTAGTTATTTATGTTGCACATTTCTAATGAACGGGAATTAGTCATGTCTTTAATTCTTAGGTGGCTATTTATGCTGCTTATCTGATATCTGAAAGGAAACTGTACTGAATATTTTCTACTCCAAGGAGGACTGGGTGGCTAAAACAAGATCTAACTTGTGCTTTTGGCAAAACATTAGGAAACTAGTTTCCAATTTTGGAAGTGTCTGGATGTAGTTTTCCATATTTTTTGCTTTCTTTGAGTTTTCCTGACTTCAGTCAGGAGGTGAAATGCCAGAAATACCCAGGGACAACATATCTAACAAGACCGCTCCCCCATGGGCGTAGCAGCCCGCCGGGTGTTTTTCCAAACCACCCCTGAACTCTGAACCTCCAAATCATTCACAGATCTCTTCCACTGGGAGATGAAACCACATTGCTGCATGGCTGCAGGAAGGAGCGTGGTGGGGAGCCGTGAGGAAAGCTGTGTTTTCCATTGCCTTCCTGAGCTGGGATGAGTGGTGGCCACACTCACTGCATCAACCTCTGCTCGTGCTGGATGCTGTGAGGGATATGCACTGAGCAACATTAATTCTGTGGTCACCCAGAGCGTGAGCACTGCCCTGTTTCTGCTCCAGCTGAAGCCTGAATGGAGCTGGGCTGGGAGAGGCCTCCATTTCCCATTACACAATGGTATTTTCTATTAGACACTAAAGCCCTCTGTCCCTGATGATAAGCTGGTTTTTATTATGAAATATAACAGTTGTATTTTACACGGTTCTTCTGTACAATGCAATTTACAGAGTTCTTCTGGTGGCCCTGTCATTGACAGGGTGCCCTTTAAAGCAGGACTTGTAGCACACCGAAATTTTCATGATTCTAAACTAGCAGGAAAAGAAATATTTCGATGGCTGACAATTCCAGTTAGGTAACTATTATTGAAGTGTGTACAAGATTGCATGTCAAAACATTTTTATTGTTAGCTGGTAGGGATCACACTGACTGACAGCAGCAGTTTAACAACTGAACCACAGCGCAGTTTGTTATTGTACCTGTTTCTCCATAGAACAGCTCTATATTTTAGCAGCTGCTATCATTTTTAAGTTACAAAGCCTGTTCCCTCTCTCCCACTTTCAGTGCCTTTACCAAGTTGGTACGAGTGAGTAATAAAAGGAATTTAAAGTGCTTTAATTTTGTTTTGTTATATGGCATTACATTACCATAGCCTCTTAATAACATAACAAATACATACAGGAAATACAGCTGAAGTGAGTATAGAATCATTGAGAGGCGGAGGGGATGTTAGGTCAGGTTGGTGGGGGCTGGTTGTGGTGGCTTTTTTCCTTTCTTTGGGGAGCAGGGGGCTGAGGGGTCAGAGGGTGGTTAAGATCCAATTGTGCTCCTATAGTTATGCAGTTGAGACACTCCAAACAGAGAATTAAGTGGAAAGCAGAGTTCTGCATCAAGCTGACATATTAAAAGGAAAACCACTTAACAGAGCAGAAGGGAGACAGTCAACTTACAGCAGCACAGTAGTTTTTCTCACAAAAAAGTTGCCCTTAAATCCCCCTGGCATTACTCACACATGACTTACGCTGCACAAGCAGCCCGCAGGCACCCTCCGCTAGGTGGCGGGGCAGGCGCTGCCTGCTGGCTTCCCTCAGCTGCTGCCTATGCCTGTAGCAGAGTTCTGTATTATGCGTGTGCTCAAAATTTGTGATTTGATTGTTATCCTTATATTAAAATATTACCTGCAATCACACAGCCGTCCTGAAAAATCCCAAATTCTTTGCCTTAAGATTTTGTAAGCCATGTGTGTGGTTACTTACCAAAAAGTCTTTCATATGACCACATCTCGAGGTGGAAGTTACTCTGATCTGCTGCTATGGGCTGCTATAGCATCTGTATATTTATCTTACTATTTTAAACCCCCCCCAAAAAAGTTGTTTTTAATGTTCTTACAGTCTACCTCAGCACAAATATCACAAATAATCACAAAAACTGCAAAGGAGAATGTTTGAAAGCTACAGAAAAGTTTGGGACTGGAAATTTCTGTTTAGCTGGGTGTAGTTGTACTTATTCAAGCAGAATGCTTTCACAGGCAGTGATGCTGACTATGCTGCCAGCATTGTGCCCATGCCGGTTCTTGCTTTGTCTGTTCACACAGATAACTGGGTGCACTGTGGCCGTGACACATGGCTGAGCTGCACTGCTGGGCTCACCTGAACGTGTTCCCACATGCAGTGCCCTGCTGGCACTCTCACACAGTGTCTGCCTTTCACCCAACATCGTACTTCAACACCATGGCATGGCTGCAGCAGCTGTTGCTGGAGGACAAATACAGACAGGCAATGGAAAGGAGGTGGTGAGCAGAAAAGTAAAGCGGTCTCAAATAAGGAAGCCCTTTATTTTCCATTTGTCTTTGAAGACTGGTGAATGTGCACCAACTTACTTGCATAGCTTCCACACGAAGGAACTGACTGTTTTGAAAAGGAATGCAAAGATTCACACTTGGGCAGAGAGATTTCAAAGCAGTGAAACTGCTTGGCTCTTAAAAATGTTTTTTAAAAGCAACACTAAAAACTATAATAGGTAGCAGCACAGATAAGACAGCATTAATGAGTACAGTCCTTGCTGGTAAACCACTGCTGTGCTTTTGAAGTATAAATGTCAAACTGTTTTTGTTTGTTTGCTAGGAGTCCATCTCTAGCTTCCTCTTATTTTCATTTGAATGGGATTTGGACTCTGCCTGTCACTGTGAAGTAGATTGGAGAAGAGTACTGTCAACACAGATGAAGATTCAGTTTGAATAAAATTAAAATAATTAAGTTCTGTTCAACATCAGTTTGGTTCTGCTTGAGTTGCCAAGACTCCTTACACAATTTGGGATGGGAGTTGGGCTTTTTTTTGGTAGATTGTGATTTCCTTGGTTGGAATGCTATGTCCAAAACCACCATCCAGGAGAATGAAGGTCTTCCACCCAAGGGTAACGTCTGTTATCTCCAACATTCGGGATATTGTGTCCAAAACAGGAGATATCAGCTTTGGAGGAACGTGATTTCAGAGTATTAAGCAGTTCCAAAGACCACTTGGATTTGATCTCCAAATGCCTGAGATAAATACAAGCCTTGAAAATGACCCTCGACACCCTGGGACCTTTTCTGTGGAAAAAGCTGAAGCACCCAGGGGTGTATCCTTGACTGTGCTGCTGAGTCAGTTAATTACAGTGCTCTAGATGAAAAGAAGCTTTGGTTAATGTAGGAGAAGAAAAAATAGTACTAAGGTTGACAGTTTGTGAACACATATGCTAAACATACGCATATTCCTATACAGCAGGAAAAGGAGTTAGAGGAGAGCAATTTTATATCCTAGTGCCTATTACCTGGGCAGAGCAAGGAGCTGAGGAGACATGCAGGAGCAGCCCACAGCTCTGCAGCGTTGGTCATGCTGCCAGCAGCCTGCTGGTACAGTCACGCCACACTGATATGCTACTGCAGCCCAGCAGGCTGCCAGGGAACTGCTGTGGGAGCTGGCTGGGGCAGCGACAGAGCCCAGCCAGTTCCCTGCCATCTGCAGCAAGCTCAGCAACACATTGAAGCTGGCTGAACTTACACCTTGGGATGGTTCAGTGTCACGTGCTCAGAAACAAGAAGCTTTGCTAGACTGTCCCAGCAGCACAGAAATGCCATATGGATCTGGTAGAAGTGTGAATTTTGTCTCAATTACAGATAATCCTAGCACTGTGCAAGCAAACACCTTGATGAAAGGTAGGGACAATACATTTCTTGGCCTTGTTTAGGCATCAACATTAGGGTTTTAATGGAAAAATGCTTCACAGAAACAAAGACAGGATTTAGCTTTCCCTACCTCTCTTCATTCCAAAATTTTCATTCCTTATCTTGCATAAGTTCACTGAACAGTCACTGTGGCTCATCCTACTGTATAAATGCTTGCAGATCACACTGTGCTGTGGGATGTTTTTTCACAGCATTTAGAATGTGCAGCTGCATATGGGAATGTAGGAGGGGTCAGCATTGATGGGGTTCACATTTAGCACTGCCTACTGGAATCCCAAAACTAAAAATGAGCCAGAGGAGAACAGCAGCACTTTGCCTTCTATTCACTTATGGTCAACAAGCAATTCCAAAGATCTACGTCTGATTTCACAATTCTACACAAGCACCCTTGCAAATCTCTTTCAATCCACAGCAATAAATTTGTAGGCACCTGATGATTGGACTGAGATCTGAAATGAACATTTACTTTGGTCCATGAGGAATGTACCAACTATCTATAAGCAGTAACCCAATCAAAACTATCCATGGATTTGAAAAATTCTGTTTGAAGAGAACAATCAGAAGACGTATAAGCATTCTTAAGTTTTTCTGCCTCTCGCTGATTTCAGTACAGACAGTCAAATTGAAGTCAGATTGTAAATGCTTGTCCTTATTGAATTATTGCCACAGACACTAATGTGCCAGAAGTATTTAACAGTAAATAGACGTAGCATTAGGAGCACGAATTTGGAACCAACACAATTTATATGAAACCTACGGCAACTTTGTGATCACAGTTAACAAATCCAGAATTTTCACCAGCAAGACAGACACCCAGGTCACTCAGCTGCTGTGGCTGGTTTGTTTGCGATTTGCCTTGTGAATTCGGATTACAGCCACAACACTCAGTAGTCACGTAAGTGATAACTTCTGGGATAAGGTGTTCATCAGATGATAGACTCAAACCACATAAGAAGCCTCAATCTTTTAGTCAAAAAGCAATTTTGTACTTTTTTTCTAAGGGCTGGGTTCTGCATGAAGTTCTTGACTAAGAATAGCTCACCCTGCCTGTCCAACCCACGGGCTGCAGCAGTGCTGTGAGTGGCCCCATACAACCATCCCCACACAGCTCTGCCACTCACTCGCTGACCCCAGGCACTCCCTGCTATTCCATCCATGCAGTACTGTTATCCCATATCCCTGAAAACATATTGGGCAAATTCATCTTTTTTTTTTTTTTCCAAATGTCACAGATATTTTCCCTGTTATTTAGATAGAGAATAACAGACACACACTGATGTGGATGTAGCTGTCTGTATCGCTTCTGAATACCTCAAGCAGCACACCATAGGGTTATGCATATGCCAGTCCTTACAATCTTTTTTTATTTTTGAGTGCAACATGAATTTGGGTGTAATCAAACTATGATGAGGTCCCCTTGCAGTCAGAGGAGAAAGATTAAATATGGCTGTATAAGCCAGCACTGATCCACTGAGAAGTGGGCAGTTTGGACCACAGGTAAGTGTGATGTCAGTTTCCATGCTATGAGTAATTATGTAATGTGCCCCCCCCCCCCACATGGAGGTTACCCATATTGTCCAGAGCTGCTAGCACTGGATTTAGCTTAAAATCCAGGTTTAGCTCCTCTTAGAATTGGATCCAAACTTGTATTTCATATCAAAGCATGTAATCCCATAACAATTCTAGCTGTATGGAACAAATGAACAAATGAATTTAATATTAGTGGTTAAAAAAAAATAAAAATTAATTTAGTGGACTGTTGTTTCACCTCCACAGGAAATACTTATCTTGTGATTGTGCTAGTACATGCTCCTGATCCTGATTCTACAAGGTTGCAGTGTAGACTGTGAGTCTTAGAAAGCCAATCTCCAGTCAAAGGGTCCCATCATTGATTTAACATTTAACAAGAAAAGGACATTTGTCAGAAGGTCATGCAGCCACACTTGCCCCTTCTAGATACAAGAAGTGAATGCTGTATTAACAGCTCAACATATTTTCAGGTATCTTTAATCTCTTTCCTTGCACTCTGTTCTTCTATTGGGCAGTCAACTAAAGTCAGACTCGCCTCACTAGCCCAGAAGAGCAGCCTGCATTTAGAGGCAGAAAAAAATCCACATCTTTACACTGCTGACCTTATTGTTCTACAGACTGTTGATTGCAAGTCATCAAGTTTCAGCAGTTCAGACAGATCAACCTCTGGAAAAGAGAAGCAAAAAGAAGGAATTAACCTTCTTATATATACAGGATGAGGACACTACCTCAACTGACTGACAAATGCCACTCAATTTTGCATCATATGAATGTGCTGGGGCTGCGGGGCAGCACTAATTAGCACTTCCAGCTATTTGATTGCTGTGGGCAATGGAGAAGGGAAAGCAATGGGGGCAGGTGGAGCCCATGGAGGTGGGATGAGGCTACCCTGGACAGACACCATCCCAGGCTTAAATGTCCCTCCTTACAAGGGCAGGTGCCCAACAATTTGCTCAGCTCCAGTGCAGAGCAGAGGGAGCTGTTCTGAAAATTTTAAATGAAGAAAAATAACGTTTGGCTAGAAGAAGGAATTTGCAAAATTTCATAAACACATCATGGGGATTTATTTAAATACTCTTTCAAAACTTGCATAACAAGGAAGTAGATGCAGATAATTTTTATGCATCTCACCAACACTACAAATAAGACCCATTTTTCAATCACGGTATTGAAAATATGTTTCCTCCCTTGAGTTACACGTAGTCAAGATCGTCACAAGGGGATTTTTTAAAGAATTCGTTAAACAGAGAATATTTAAGTCAACTTTCAGAAGATCTGTCTACGTTTCACTGTTTTAAGTCTCCTTTCATAATTATGTTTAATGCAATCTCTGCAAAACAAATAAGATCACTCATTTCCCATAGGCATTCACCCGCTGCAATGAGCTCAAACAAAGACAATGGCAGAGATAAACAGCTGAGAGTGTACAGCCATGTCCTTCAGCCAAGCAAACCCCCAGTTTTTTTTGTTGGTCCTTTACAGTTCATCATTCAGAACTGTCACATTTCTCACCTCACAGAAAGAAAAGTCCCACTGGAGGACATCTAGCAGAGCTTTCTCCCCCTCACCAGCAGCCTTCTGCTATGCATACAAGCCACAGCTTAATGCAGATGCAAACATTTCTAACAGCTTTTCCTTAAAGTACCTGCTTGTCACTGGCTTGGCTATTTTTGATGTTGTTATACTTCTGAAATGAAACTTGAAATTCCACCTTTCATTCAAAAGGGGGTCGAAATTCCCTAGGAAATTGCTTCAGATTCTTTAGGAATGTTTGCATTTTCACAAGAGTCAAAGAAACTAAACGTCTACGCTATATGCCTAAGTTACGTGTAATTTAACAAGGGTTGGATTAACAACAGAAATAATTCAGAAAAGTATATGCTTGTGATTTAATTATTCAACTATTCCCTTCTACTATTCTTAATAAATATTTAAATATTGCAGACAGCAAGATAAGTGAAACATCAACACAGTGCAACATGGCACTGATTCAGGATGCACCATTGGATACTGGACTCGTCAGGCCTTTAGGACACAAGCTAGTCAGTGAACATCAAGTATACTTTTTGATGAACTATTTGCAAATGAGATGTATTCCAAATGTTTGCTCATTTAATTAGAACATAAAAGATGATTTCCTTGTCTGGACCTTGCTTCTGACCCTTCTTGCCTCTGTGTGGTTTGTACGATTCTTGGCTAATGAGATATAGGATATGTACTAAACATTTACACATTAAAGGCATCCTTCATTCAGCATGAAGGTGTTGATACATCAAGGATACCTCAAACATGCTGAGATTCCAGCAACTTGTCAGACAAATTAGCACCTTACCAATCGGGGGTAAAATTGAGTTTCACGTTTCTCCCTGGTGGGAAGAAAAAAATCAAAAATCACTGTAGTTTAATACTTTCTTTGTAAATATGAACACAGAAAGCCTTATAACCTCTGTAGTGTAAATTATAGCCCTCACTGACTATCTGATTTTTAATTCATTGGTTTTAAATGATCCTAAGCAGTTTACAGCAAATCTATTGTGTCATATCTCTCTTAGGGCAGACATTTTTCTTCTATTAAGTCTATCTCTTTTACAAATATTTAAACTCCATATCTATATATATCAAAATGGAAGGAAATCAAAGTCTTAAATTTGTATGTTCCATTAACATTAAGTACCAGTAGCTTTTAACTCAAACTCTAAGGGATATGTAGAATTAAAGGACTGTATAGCAATGAAACTACGATGGTTTAATTTTTTTTTTAAGCTGACTAGTCCTGAAAATTAGTGGATAAAGATTAGGGTTAGGACTAATGCATAAAGATGCAGATTGCTGGCACCATGCGTGAGACATGCAGAATGCCAGAAAGACCTACTGCCTGGAAATCCAGCCTAGTAAAGTATCCCAATAGACTGAGAGTAAGGGTAAAGTCAGCCATAGGTGCTGTAGACACTACAGCATGAACCAGTGACCACCCAGTGCCTCTGAATCACCAGACATTACACAGCATGGACTGAGGACGCTACAACACATGCTGCTACTTACTCAAGATTTGAGGAGAAACTTACTATCATAAACCTCAAAGATAGGAATTATTTAGGCATCCAATAGCTTTCTGCAACTTACATAGCTGAAACATTTACCTCATTGTGAACTCATCACAAAAACACACATTTTCCAAAATTGTGAGGTCAGCAAATGAAATCAACTTGTAACCTGTGCAGGAGGAGGCGTGAGCTCTCTATGGAGACCAGGTGTGTACCCACAAGTCATTCCTTACTTTCCCCTTGCCAACTTCCTTATTCTCAAATTCAGTTATGTTTTTTTTTTAAATATAGAAAATAAAGAAGTAGAAAATCTTCCCAGTTGCAGATACTTGAAACTCTTTCAAAAATTTAGTAATTATCATCATGCTAATGGATTTTGTCATCAGCCTCTCTATCAATAAACCCTAGTATCTAAACAAAACACACATCCATCCCTGTTCCACAAGGACTGTGACTGTGATCCCTCATCCTAACTTCTTATCCCGGAGAAAACTGAAGATTAATTTTGTTATACTATATATATTTGTTCATGCTATATATTTGCATGGAACTCTAGAGCAAGGCTCCTTCTCAGTAACATACACTACGTATATTAAAACACTTGCACACTTTTTCGCCTTAAGATAAAAAATATCTGACAGATACCATATTTTTAAATGCTTAAGAGAGAAAGAAATACTGACGCCCATGCACAGAGTGCGGTTAAAAAGAACTGATTTACAGACAAGATAGTGAATCTGTAACTAAGTGTTTTAGCATTTGACTAAAACAATAATGGCCAGCACTAATTGCATGTGGTCTGTTGCACAGCTACTGGAATCAAATAGTAAAGAGGATCACAGCTCCTTATTAGTTAGGACCACCTACGGTGATGGAAAGCCTGAATGATCAAAGAGAAGACATTTTTATGCTGCAAATGTTGATATACTCTTGAGCTTTCCAGCACAATTTAAGATCCGGTATGAGCACTTGACACACTAACATAACACACTGGGCAGCGCAACACATGTGATAATAGACTACACAAGCTTCACTTGCTTGAAAAAGAAGTGAATAATATTCAGTACTATTTTCTTGTTCCCTATTGCATCGTAGAATAGTTCTCTATTATTACCAGAGTGGAATGACTTATTTTCTCCTATTTGAATCAAACCTAGATTAGCTTTTGTTCCTTACACTGTATCATGAGAGATCCCATCACTGTTATCCAGTGATCACTGGACAGATGATGTAACAAAACAGGAATTATTTACTTGCAGAAATACAAAGTAATCCAGTGTGATTACTTATCATTTGTAACTTGGTCATCCAGGACTATAGACTTGTTTCTGTCTTGGCTGAGTAGCTGAAATGTTTGGCAGAGAATAATTAATGGCATTCGAGTGACTATAATTACTAAGAGAGATTATCATTTTTAAATTTATAACTGCACTTTGTTTATTGTTGTTCAGTCTCCTGCCTTCAATAGATCATGATGTTTGGTGCTGTAATTAAACAAAATCTACTCTGTGTTATACAGAAGAACTTTATGGTTCAAGTGAAAGGTGTTGAAAAGAAATTAGCGTTAAAAAAACATGAACATTAAATTCTATTTTTACAAGATATCATCTGTCACTAAAAATCTACCATTAAATCATAGCGGGAACCTAAGAGAGCTTTCATTTAATATAACAGACGTAAGAAGACAGACAGATAACAGTGCTTCCAATAAGAGCAAGTTTTACTGAGCAAAGAGTATAGCAGTTGACTTTGTTGCTATAAGAGGTGTGGGAAGAAGGAAGATTGCATAACTGGCAGAAGAAATACTGATTTCGCTCTTGTATAATTATCCCACACACTGAGAATGGTTGTATACCTTCTGCTCTGCTTTGATGCATTTATTAGTGTGTGCTTATGGTCCAAACATATATGCATTTCAGACACTGAACTAAACTCCATTCAAAGCAGTTTAGCATTTTTCTCTGAAAGCTCTTCAGAACTCTTGACTTGAACACCTCCAAATTCTTCAAAATCTACTCTGAACCAACCCCATGTTTAAGGTTCAGATCTCATTAGTTTAGGCTAGGAATGCTCTCTAATTACTAAGAGAGTTTTCTCAAGTTGCACTTTAGAAATCCATCTTTTTTTGTATGCTGTATTCATAAAAAGCTAAAAATTGTGGGGAAATTAGCATTGATGGATGTTTTCTTACCCTCCATCAGGAAATGATGTACTTGAAACTCATTACAGATCTTCATAGAAACTCTGCCGAATGTGCCTTGGGCTTTGTGCTGATCAGCACACACTGAGCTTACTGCATAATTCATCTCTCTTGTGTCACATTTAATGTATAACATGCATTTCCTGTTAATTATGAAAATAAAGATGCGTTCTTTCTTTTAGAAACATAATCATTAAATTACTACAGAAATTAAGAAACACAGAGATGTGTTTTACTCATTTTACATGAAATTTCTAAGTCAGTGCTATCTTTGGCTCTGAGAACTCAGCAAATGCACATTGCTACTCCTTCACACATCAGGCAGAGCCTCCCTACTGAAGCCTCACAGGGATAGGTCAGTTAGAACCCTGACATCCTTATGGCCATCAGGGCTACCCTCCTAAATGGAGCTGTGGAGCCCATTAACTTTCTTTCTTACAAGGAGTTTTAAATGTTTTTACGTCTCTCAACATGGATATCAATGAAACACTGGCAACCTGTAACTCATTTTCCTCATTCAAGGTTGAAGATTATTCAGTAATGTTCTACTTCACTTCACCAATCCATCTTTGTAAGTCCGTTCAGCCTCCCTTAGCAAAAGAATGAAAAAACAAAAATCCTACCTTAGCATCATACCCACACCAATATTTATAATTAAGTCACATCCTTCTGCCACCTCAAAAATTAGTAGAGTGTTGGAGCAAGAAAAGGAAAGCAATACTATGAACTTGAAAATTCACCATTCTTCTTTGGTGCAATGATGGCGAAGGAGGAGGCTCATCAGAACTCCCTGGTTCATTCAGTTCCCATATTTCACCAATACATTGATTATTCTCCTCTGGAGGAAGAATCCTATGCTGGGATTATTTGCTTTGAGGCTGGTGAGGGAACTGGGTCGATATTACTTTCATAGTTTACACTAGCATCAGGTCAATTTGGGGTTTTTAGAGGTTTTTACTAACTACCAAGGCAAGGTTGAGTCAGATGCAACAGAATCACAGAATCAAAGATGCAGTACATGTAGTATATAAATTCCAATTGTAATATTGTACTGCCTCTCTTGGAATATACTCAACTGTCACAACATGCAAATACCTACAACGTCATCTGCATTTTCTCATCACAGGTAGGAGTATCATTTTTGGAAATGCAACCACATGTAGACTGAAGCTTACCTCAGATGCTGTGGCCCTAGGAAATGTATGACTCCTCACTGCTGAGGTGGACCCAGAGCTTTCCTAAAACGCCTCTTAAATATCACTGGTGTAAGCTGTCACTCCTTCCTTTAAGGATAGCTGAAGAATGCTACTTCACGATGTTTAAAAGGTGAAGATGTAACCCTCAGTTAAATTATGTAAGCAAATATGTAGCAAATTATTAAAAGAAAAAAATCATGAAATATTCTTTCATGAAATGCAGGGATTTACAGTCATCTGACAATAAATGCTTTTCCCCATCATTTTAGCATTTCACAACAGGGCAAATTTGTGGTGTTTTTTCAAGGTATTGAATCTTTTGTATATCTTAAATGAGATTTAAGAAATAATTCTTTGTATTTTTTCATCTCTAGCTCAGTTCTGGAGTGCATTATCTTGGCACAGCCCATTTCATAATTACATACTACACTTGTTACACATTTCTTGTATAAAGGTGCGTTGTTTTTTTTTTTGCCATTAAAGAGATTTCTTTTAGCATTTCTTATCCGTTGTTAGTTGGTTTACGACATTAGAAAAAAAGCTATAGAATAATTCAGACATATTCCAAGCTAGAAGTCCAGCTGTTCTAAACATTAATCATTTTTCCTTCCAAGCTTAAAACCTTGCACTGTTGCATTTTTCAACCTCAGGTTTCTTTCACTCTTCAATGCAGTAAACAGTGGGACTGATATTTTTTTAAATGTATCTGTGCTGATCATTCATCCTTTGAAGTACGCTATCTGATTTGCCAGAATATCTTAGAGCTAAATTATTGACAGAAAGCCCTGACATAACATTTAGGACAAAAAAAAAAAAAAAAAAAAAAGTTATTATATTCAACTACATTATAATATTTTCAACTCATCTTACGGAAGAGTGGGATTTTTGCAGTTTTGATCCAAGAGATTCAGAAATCTGACAAATTAAATCAAATTAAAATGTACTCCTCCTTAGTTCTGCTGAAGAAAGACTCCACCAATACCTAAATTTAAAAGGAAAAGAAAATCTCCCTTCTCTGCAGTAACTGGCAGTTCTCCTGCCCATGCCTTTTAATTTAAGAATTCCTGGCCTACATTACTCTAAAAGTCACATGTATATTGTAAATCTTCTACACAATGAATGCTTGATTGAGTTTTAGATACAAGATAGTAGAAATGGTCCTCAACATAATATTTCTTCAACACTGTACAAAATTTCTGTGCACTTCATGTGATTGAAAACAGACAAACTCAGGAGATCTATTCAGACCCCAAACAGCTCCATGCAAAAATGCTCCATTTTCCTAAGAATCCTTGCATTCTTTTGGCTCCAATTTAAATTTGCTATTAACAATTACTGAAATGAACAAAAACACACAATCTACTCTGAACCTATCTGAGGTTTACCTTCAGTCTTTCCATGGAAACAAATATCCGTAAGAATAATGGTGCTGGGTCAGACTGCAAGGGTAGATAGTTTAGAGCTGAGTCCAGAGCTGACCAGCAGTTGATCACCATGGGAAGTATCTATGAAAAGGTCTATTCTTGGGTCAAATGAACAAAGAATCAAAACTATCCCAACTACAAAAGACAGCTGACAATTATTTGCTTCACCTAACCAGAGAACGCTACTAAGACTCTTCATGCAAGTTTTCTGCTCAATTTATTTTACAGATTTTTCTAAAAGAAGCATTTCCTCTGCCATTATGAAAAAAAAATGCCAAATTTTCCTGACTCATTATAGGGCACTTCTCCTTAATATACATATTGGCTTTCATAAGTTAGAAAACAGGTGGGCTTCAGTGTGAGTGCTTTGCAGAGCATGAAGGCAAACCTTCTCACAGATCACTAGCACCTCACCTTGAATTCAGAGACTCCTAAACGCAAATCCCAGCAGTTAATTTACTTGCTTTGCCTCCGCATTAGGGTTACAATGCCTACATGCTTCTCTTTTGAAAAGAAGAAAATAACTTGGAGGAAGATCAGAGAAGGCAGCTTTGTTAGATATGGGAGTCCTTGCCTTGGCAAATGCTCTGTCCATCAGAAAAGCATTAAGCAAGTCTTTCAGAGCCATTTACTCAAGAGAGATGTACCAACAAAGGGCGTTTTAAAAGAGTTGGATTAGAGGAATCCCAACTTCAGTATCATCATAATAAATAACCAGAATCTGATGCCTCTTGTGCCAGATTCGTTCTTCCTCTTGGAACAGCACGTCACTGTGCATCATGGAAATGAAACAGCAGATGTTTCCAAAGATAGAGCAAGATTCAGTGTGCTTGTCAGCTGTCTTCCTGGACTGCAGGCAGACACTGTAATTGTAGGCAGAAAGCCACTTCTAAAATACCTTGCAAAATTTGGGAAGAGATCTAAAATTTTAAATAATGACAATATTCCAAATATTTGTAGCTGATATTTGAAAAGCAAACAGTGCAGGAGGTAATACCATTCCTCCAGCAAGTCCGTTCAGCTAAATCCCTATACAGAGTCCAGCTGAATGTCTGCAGAAGAATTTGACACTAACTTCTACGGCAGTCATTCAGTGGGTGCGAGCTGATGAAAGATAGAGAGCTCTCAGAGTAAGAATCCTGTTGAAAACCCGTGGCAGCTTTAAAAGCAAAACCAGGTAATGGTTTCCAAAAACAAACAAAATATAACATGAACTTGATACTCCTTTCAATTTATGGTTAATCTTTAATGCATGGACCCACCCACAAAACAACACGTAGATGTTTTCATTGCATATCTTGATGGAACAGAGAAAGCATTTGGCAATATATGCACTTTCACTATGTTAGAAATAGCTAAGCAATTTGGAAATGGTGGACAGAATGTAAGAGCTTACTGCTTAGGACTATCTGTCTTCAGCTGTATCCTGTGTGTCAGATTATTGTTTGTTCAGTTAGGAGGTTTTCAGATTAAAGATGCACAGAGGATAAATTATTTCAATTAAGATAGATGGTGCAATTACAGGGAAAAGTAATGGTGGAATTACAAAGGGACTGAGCCTCACAGTTTGCACTGAAACAAAATGCAAGATTCTCGGGACTTCCAAAACATATGCCTTTTGGCTCCCCAAGTTACTTTTTTCACTAGCTCTGAAGTTAAATGAAAATCTCATTATTCCAATTCAAGGAAAGTAGCACTGTGAATTTTCAGCAGGGCAAGAGCCACCATGGGATATTGTTTACTGAATGACAGAGCATATTGAGATACTGTCACTATTGGCAATAGACTTCAGAGTGGTCTTGTGTAAAGGGTGAAAAGACAAGGCAAACCCAGGCTAGCTGTAACTGCAAAATGTCAATTTCTTATTGCCATTGTGTCATTTCTCAGACAGAGTATACTGCAAAATACAATAATCTTTGGGACTCCCAGGATGACAAAGTTTCACTTGAACATAAAGAAAGCACATGCTATGCTGTGAAGGACCATAATCTCTTGTCATTTTCAATTATGCTTGCTCAAGTAGCCCCGTTTTACTAATGTTACACCTATTCCCTCTTTTTTGTAACAGTATTTATTAGATTTTAATTGCAATGTTGGAAACAGGAAAGGTTTTTGTTGTTCTTGGTTTTGTTGTCATCATCCCACAATCAAGATTTACCATTTATTTAAATGAGATGACCTGGTATATTCAGTTCAGCTGCTAGATTGACTGTCATTGAGTTGTCAAATGCCAGTTATGAATAGTATACAGAAGAAGAACAAGTTGACCTTGAACTCACTAAATGTTTTATGAATAGTACCCATTTCCAGAAAAATATGAATATGTTTTCCAGATTTGCTCCTTTTGCTTTCCTTAAGGCTGTTCCCAGCAACAAATGCCTTTCATCTTACTGAGAGGCTTGTTACACAGAAGGTTTGGGAAGGGTAGAACAACATTTTAATGATGAATTTAATGCTTGTGGATTGTAAAGGATTGATTATATTGTAGGCTGAGTTCCTGGACCTCGCCAAAGGCTATGGAGAATATTGTAGCAATAATGTTAACATTATTTCCTAACAGTTGTCAAATTCAGTTTTATTATTTTCCATTATTGAAATGATTTGGTCTCGGCAACTATTCTATCTTCTTAATTAACATTTTTATTCTTAAGAAAATAAGAGTAGATAATGCTATTTCAACAGAATAAATGAAAGCAAGTATAGTTTTGATCGATCTAGCTCACACAACCCTACACATTATTTCCAAACATCAGAACATGACCTTAGCGCCTCCAGCTGGTGCTGGAAACCAGGAATTCTCATGCATATGCCAGAGAAGATTGCAGGAAAATGGGGTGGTTTGTACTGTATGACCCAGGTCACAAGATTCAGTTTGTAACCAACAGAAGCACTCCAAATAGAATTAATTCAGGACACTTGTATTCAGCACTAGATTTTGATCAAACACTTCAGAAGTAAAAAATAGCCGCTAATTTACTCTGCCATGAAATATATTGGTTCCTTTTCAAATACACTGGGTCCTTTTCAGAAGGTACTTTCAGCTCTTTCAGAATTTGTGGACAAAGTGGTTTCTAGCTAATATATATTTTTAAATGCTTTTTAGAAAGCCTCTTGCATAAGAGTTCATAGCAACAGCTTCTCCTACTGATTTAAGAGCACAATAAGGTTTCATAAGAAGGATATACTTGAGTTCATAGATTGCTTGTTTTTTGCTTTATACTTTATTCACCATAATCCTTACCTCCTCTTAGTAAACAAAAACAAAAAACCAAAAACAACAACGAAACAGTAAAAACGGCAGTGCCACTATTGATCTCTACCCCAAAGCAGGTCCCCTTGATCTGGATTGAACCTGTCTCTGTCAGTAACAGTTTTTCGAGGAGACCGTGCTATTTAAAATGTTTCACAGGGCATCTAGTTATTTGTTCATTTGTTAGGAATGGTGGAAGAGACTATAATAGACAAGCAGCCTCAGCTGGCTGCTGGACGTAAGACTAGATCTAGTCATGTCACAAAGACAGAATATATTTTCTGTGCACTGTGGAAAATAGTTCTCTGAAACATCTTGACCCAAGACTTATTAAAAAAACTATTACTGATATAAATTGAAATTCAAAATGCACTTTGGAATTTCACCGCAAACATTTTTTCTCTAATGCTGGTTTTGATGTTATGAACAAGAGGTGAGTGGTACAGGCTGCAGAACAGTATATGCATAGCAGTTATCCATTCTACACTTACATGATCAATCTTATAGCTGAACGTAAAAGGAAATATGTTTTCCTGCAGAGCACAACTCCTGTCATCTGTACCATATATTCAAGTACATTTGGGAAAAGGACAGAGACTCTCATTATAATCTTTTTTTATCTAATGAAAACTATCTTTGTAGTTTTTAAGGCGCTTCATCTAAAGGATAGCTTTGATGTACACAAATAGTAGAAAAGAATGTGAGGTGCCAAGTGTAGTCCTGACTGTCCTGTGTCACTAGTAATATCAAGGATCACTAATGTCACTTAGAGAGGCATTCAGAGCGCTCATCCCACATAAGACGTGGTGAGAAGAAACCCTAGACCTGCTCCTTTTCTTCTGACACACTTACAAGACAAACACATGCACCATTAAAAATAACACAGCTCTGCTCTGATATGTTTCCCTCCCATGTGTCCAACTTAAAAATATGCCTCAGTTCACAGTGTTATGCTTATTAAGATATAATATTACCGTTCTGCTATGAGCCACTTCAGAGGACACAGCAGGGAAGCTGAATCCCATTGTGCTGAACAGGGCAACCCCTTCAAATCCAGTACTGGAGCAAAGCATTCTCCTCTTGCAACACTCTCTCGTCTTGGAGCTTTTCCTTTTTTTTTTTTTTTTGCTTGTCTTTATCTCATTTTATTATTTTCTTGAGTCATGCTGGTTCCACCTCTGAAAAGCTGTGGTGACATAATTGACAATCCCAGCAGTTTCTAGGGGCACTAGAAAGTCATGTATTACATTTTCTTTTCTCTGCACAGGTCACTGAGCATCCAGCCTGATTTCAGCACACGTTTTGGAGAGTTTTTAATGCTAATTTGTTACCTTTATTTAAAACAGTCTGCTGATGGGGCGAGAACCACCATGCTGCCTTAACTTATTATTTTGATCTTGCTTTATTCCCACAGTAAAATCTGATCACTGGATGCAAATGCACTGTTACTCGTACATTAACAAACAGTAGGGGCAACCTCGATCCTAACTGTAAGTGGAGGCTGAGGGTATGGAAATGATGTAGGGTTCTGTTTTCTTCTTTTTTGGTTCATCTATATAAAGGAACTCACATGTGCCACTGATTTTTTTTGAATTTTTTTTTTCATTGAAAACAATACATCAAAATGCTGTTATAAATAATACAGAATGCCACTGAACATGTGGGGCCATAACCAAACCTTGCAGTTGAAACAATAAAAAGATTGATGCAATTAGAAATATGATTCCAGAAGAAGTAGATTGGAAAACTATTCTGTTTGCATCTTAGTAACAGAGATGTTTTACTTGGGTTTGTCACCTGTTTTTTTTTCAATGAATATGGTACAGTACACCCCAGGCTGGTGATGAAGGGCTGGCAGTTTTTCCCCAGCAGTTTAGCTAGTCAGTTTCCTCACAATAAAATTACCAGTGAACAGCCTGACCCCTGGGGTTGGATTGCTGTCATGGTGGTGCCTCTGAATGCTTCCAACATTTAGCACTTATGCAGCCATTAGCTCATCTTATTTGTTTTCCTTCAAAACACCAGCAGAAAAGCAATTCAAGAAATTTGGTTTTCAAGTATCACAGGTTTTTGTGGCACTTATAAAAACTTTATGCTTCTGTAAATTAAAGGGTACATACAAACTTTCTGTTCTGATAAAATTTACCACAAATTAAGAACATTTATTGACTTTTTATAAACAAAACATTGCTTTTCTTACTTCCAGCCTAAATTACTATTATCACGGAGGGCCTTCATTCAGCAATGACCATTTATGATGGAAGAACTTCCATGATGAAATAGAGCGGTCGAAGATTTGGCCTGAGTATTTTTTCACTGCTTACCACATCCTGCTTCCCATCTCAAAACAGCAATGCCTTCACATCCAGTCTCTATGAACCACATTTTGAAACAACCATGTTTTCTAAAAATGTCTCTTCACTCCATAACCGTTGGTAATAGAATGCAGATCTCATACATGCAGTCCAACATCAACATATTGATGCTTCTTCAAATCTGTACTACAAATTTCTGTCTGCATCAAGTCCCTTTACTTTGGACATGCACAGAAAGTCTTTTTGGTCTGCCCCAGTGAGGATTCACACAAGGAATTTTTACGTCAATTCATGAGCTAGGATAAGAAGGTTTACAATGTAGGGCTGAACAGCCCAAGGGCTCATGCATATTAAATGGTTTTTTTCTCAAGCAAAAGTAAACATCAGCTCAGGCACAATTGGGAACAGTTCAACTCTGCAAAGTCAATATTCCTTCTGGAGACTAGACCATAATAAGAAAGCAGAAAGGTATGTCCTCCCCCAGAACAACAGGATTGTCTCTTAAGAGCCAAAACCAAAAGAGATCCTTCCTCTGCATCCAACCTCAACTACAGCAGTACCCAGCAGATCCACACTGGGGCATGCCAGCATGTTACTGCATCTACAAAATACTGTTAGAGCATGCAAGTCCAGCTGACAGACTAGTCCAAAATAATAAGCTTCTAAGACCAAAAGGGAAAGTTTTCAGATGAGAGTTAAGAACAGAAATTAAAAAGAGCCAACGCCTTCTTGAAATAAGAAGGAACAAGGAAAGAGATGAGGCTGTGATTTGGATGGTACCAATGCCATTGGCAGCAGACAAGACAGCTGTAACCATGATGAACGTGAAAGGGTGGTTCAGAGTTGTGTGTTTTGTTTTTTTGAAGTGCTGAAAGTATTATTAAAGATACAACAAAAGAGAACGAATGCATCATAATCTCACACTTTAAGAAAATATCCAGAGCTCGGTGGCTGACAGAAGAAAGATATTCAGTAAGTCCAGAGGGGTGAAATTACATCCATCATGTAAGGAAGCAGTAAGGATGTAACTGAAAATCTGAAGAAAGGCAAGGACTGAGTGTAAGAGATGTGCATAAGCAGTAACTGGGAGATGCTGCTGTGCAAGTGCTCAAGCAAGACAGGTGCAAAAGCAAACAAGAAGACAACTGAAAAGTCCAAGAATGCAATTTCATATTATTTTTACTTGCAGAATACGATGGTTAAATAAGACTCTTATGTAAGGAGTACTTAGGCTTTCTCTCTTTTATCAGAAGGACCACACTGCTTTATAATCATTTAAAAATGCCACATTCAAATGAAATGTATTATAAGGATGGAAAAGTCATTTTTACAGGATATTTATACACCTAGCCAAACATTTTCTCTGTAAAGTCTGAAAGTTCCACAAAAGACCCTAAACATTTTATTGTATTTAATGATTAGAAATAGTCAGCAGATGTGATCAACAAGTAACTTTTCCAAAACTCTCTAAATACCAAGCACAGTTTTTGCCCTAACCTTTATATCCTTTTTTTCCAGAAATATACATAGATGACTATGTATATGTCACCAAAGGATGGTCATGCCTAACTAATCTTGTGGCCTTCTATGATGGAGTGACGGCATTGGTGGATGAAGGGAAGGCGACTGATGTCATTTACCTGGACCTGAGCAAGGCCTTTGACATGGTCCCCCACCACATCCTCATCTCCAAATTGGAGGGAAGTGGATTTGATGGGTGGACGACCCGATGGATAAGCAATTGGTTGAAAGGCCGCAGACAGAGGATGGTGGTCAATGGCTCTATGTCCAGGTGGAGGCCGGTAACAAGTGGTGTCCCCCAAGGGTCTGTCTTGGGACCGGTGCTCTTTAACATCTTTATTAATGACATCGATGAGGGAATTGAGTGCACCCTCAGCAAGTTTGCTGACGACACCAAGCTGAGTGGTGCGGTTGATACGGTGGAAGGAAGGGATGCCATTCAGAGGGACCTCGACAGGCTGGAGGGCTGGGCTCGGGTGAACCTGATGAGGTTCAACACGGCAAAGTGCAGGGTTTTGCATTTGGGCTGGAAGAACCCCAGGCACCTGTACAGGCTGGGAGGAGTGGTCCTTGAGAGCAGCTCGGCAGAGAAGGACCTGGGGGTCCTGATGGACGAGAGACTGAACATGAGCCAGCAGTGCGCTCTGGCAGCTCGAAAGGCAAATGGGATCCTGGGCTCCATCAGGAGAGGGGTGGCCAGCAGGGACAGGGAGGTGATTGTCCCTCTCTACTCGGCTCTTGTGAGGCCCCATCTGGAGTACTGTGTCCAGGTGTGGAGCCCTCAGTACAAGAAAGACATTGAGATTTTGGAAAGGGTCCAGAGGAGGGCGACTAAGATGATCAGGGGGCTGGAGCACCTCCCCTATGAGGACAGGCTGAGGGAGTTGGGCTTGTTCAGCCTGGAGAAGAGAAGGCTGTGGGGTGACCTCATTGCAGCCTATCAATACCTGAAGGGAACCTACACCCAGGAGGGGAGTAAACTCTTCAAAAGGGCTGACAACAGCAGGACTAGGGGAAATGGTTTTAAGTTGAAGGAGGGAAGATTTAGGTTAGATGTTAGGGGGAAGTTCTTTACTAGGAGAGTGGTTAGGCCCTGGAACGGGCTGCCCAGGGAGGTTGTGGATGCCCCGTCCTTGGACGTGTTTAAGGCCAGGTTGGACGGGGTCCTGGGCAACCTGATCTGAATATGTATGTTGGTGGCCCTGCTAGGCAGGGGGGTTGGAACTACATGATCCTTGGGGTCCCTTCCAACCCGGGTGATTCTGTGTGATTCTGTGTGATTCTGTGTGACTGGTCCAAACTAGATTTGATTACAAAAGATGCCAGGATTTACTCAAAAACAGACATCTAGTATTGTGTTTAAATATGGCTGACATGTGCTTTATGGAAATCATAGAATAACCAAGGTTGGAAAAGACCTCTAAGATCATCCAGTCCAGCTGTCCACCTATGACCAATATTTCTCACTAAACCACTTCCCTCAGTGCAGCATCTAAACATTCCTTGAACGCCTCCAGGTCGGTGACTCTACCACCTCCCTTGGCAGCCAGTTCCAGTGCCTGACTACTAAAAAAATTATCTGGTTTTATAAAGGATTAAGTTGTCTCCAAAGTGTACACAAAGTTACACATTAGAATATGTGTGTTCCTCATTTTATTTCTGAGTTATAAAAAACTCTGCGTACCAGATAGCCATCATATGGACATATGAAGACCTGGCAGTCTGGAACCTTTCTCCTCACTTTTAGGTGAACCATTCCTACTCTTAATTGTTCTTAATTAACCTGTATCTAGAGAAGTTGAAAAATATAAAATACATGAAGTTTGAGCAAAGTCTAGAGAATCGGAGAGATAATGGAAGGCAGAAGATATGGAAAAATGTTATTTTCTACTACTTACTGGTAAAAGTGCTGATAAGGTGGATGTTTGTTTACATTCCTCAGACATCCCCTCTTGTCTAACATTGTGATTATTCAGTAAACACAAGCAGTGATATGACAGGCACCTATTCAGCTTTCTAATTATGTAAGTACAAATATCTACAATTTGCTTTTCAGCAATTTCTAACAGTAGAATTGAATCTGATAAGAAAGGGAAAAGGTGAATTTTTATACAGTAATTCCCTTAGGAAGCAGGGAAGTAGAATTAAGCAGAAATGTTTGTGACTTTTAAGGCAAACCGACTGTCAATTTGAAAGAAATCTATAAAAACAAGTGATTAATAGAGATGGAAGTGATTTTTCTTTTTCCTCAGAGCAATTAAAACTTTGGGTTTTTGTGGTTGCTTTTTTTTTGTTGTTTTCTTAGCAGACAGTAAAAAAAAAAAAAAAAAAAAAACTTTCATATCAAAGATTCTGTTTTCATATAATTGAAATGAATGCATGAGGCAGCTTCTAAGTCAAATCCCGGAATGGATTAAGAGCATTTTCTAGTCAAAAATGAGGAGAAATGAAACCAGGATCTTGGTGTGCCCTCTTCCCTCTTGTACTGATGGTTCCTTGGCACACTGATATACGTGCACCCACAGCTGCCTACCCCAGTTGGCCCACAATGGCTTCCTTGACACAAAGATTCACTTGGCAGGTGTTTACTTGCATCACCTTCAGGACCCCAGTGAGTTACCTTGACTGAAAGTCAAGCCAAAAAGATTCAGTGTTTGCCCCCTTCAGGTCCTGTTCTGTCTCCTCAGCAGCAAACTACTCCATTCAGATCAAAAATCAATTTAGTTGCAAGGTCATATGGAAATACCTCACAGCACAAAAAACTTAAGTCTCTGTCTTTGTGGAGGTCTTTGGATAAGTAGGCAATTGACCACCTAAAAGCTCTGGCCATACTTCACATGCAAAGAACTTCATGTCCATCTCCTGTACAGTCAGTGCAATCAATCAAACTCAGGACAGTCTCTGCTGCCACTCCAGCTGTTTTTTTTCTCACTGTGTTTCCTAGTGCAGTTCACTAGTAAACTACAACAATTTGTACTAGAAAATCTTGAATAACAACCTTCCCTTATCTACAGACAAAACAGTTCATATGATCCCAGCTGGGGGAAAAAAAAGAGTTCTGTTATTGAGGATTTTACCATTTGTATTGCTTGTATTGGTTGGAAGCTTGGTTTGCAGGGGGATGGCATTCTTCCTTCCCCCACATCCCTTCTGGTGAGTTGCCATATTTCTTTATTTCCTAAATAATTTATGAACAACTGTGAGGACTTACGGTACTGCCCAATTATGATGGTTTGTCATAACATAATCACATAATGCAGCACAGGCAAAGATTTAATTGTATTCTAATTGGAGTCCTCATAGCCTTAAAAACATAAAGCAGAGGAGTTTGTTTCACTTGCAAATGTGGGCTACAGACATAATAAGTGGCCCTGTGATGAGCTATCATCAGGGGGAAGGCCTACCAGATGGCAGACATGAAACAGAAACGTTTTTTATTTCTGCAATCAATAAAAAAAAAAGTGAGCTGGCAATCCTGCATGAAAAACTTTACACAGAACTTTTTCACAGAGATGAGAGACTTTTTCTTGGGACGTACCACCTGGGAATTTGTGATCATTGTTCTTACCAACTTGTATAACTTTAACATCCCACCGAGCTGACACTTTGACACTAACAACTGTGCAGGGAGTAAAACAGATTTACAAGTGGCAGTGACCTTTTCATCAAGGGAAGTAAAGTAGACTTGAATCCACCATACCCCCGACTCACAGTCCTGACAACATCATTCAACATACGGTAGGAAAAGCACTTCAGCAAAAGTTTATGAAAGTGACATTGACACAGCACAGTACGATAAATTGATCCCAACACCATGCCATGAGTTTTAAGTAGCATCTCTTTTTTTTTTTTTTTCAGAGAGATTAGACATGTTTGCTGCTTGAATAATTTAGTGTCATTTGTTACTCAGAGATGACAAAATGCTGTGGTATCAGCACCTTTTTAGTTATGAACAGGTAATCATTTTGACCACCCTTCTAACTGTAATAAATAAATAAATAAATAAAACAAATAAATAAATGGCAACAATTTATAACTGAATGTTCCTACCATCATTTCTTTCTTATCTTAGAGCCACATACTTCTGCGCTGCATGCACAGGCCTTATTCTCTACCTTGGATCTTGTTACCCTAGCAACTAATAGCCAAGCTAGCATCAAAAAAAAACCAGAGGTGGCCTCTCTGATTTTTAAAGGAAATTGACTACTTTAAACCCAGTGAACGCCTGTTTTAATTGCACTGCTCATGGTTGTGAATCTCTCTCAGCATTTTTCAAGAGAAAATATCAGTTTAATTCAGCTCTGCAGTTTGCTGCATTGAAGCAGTAAAGCAAAACTTCTCCTGCTGGAAACTTCAAGCATAGATGATTTATTTTTAGGTATCTAAAAGCCAAAAATTAGGTCTGCATTTGCTCATTCAAACTCTTTGTAATTTCTTTATGATATAAAGGCTATGATTTTAAGTTTCTGTAAGAGTAGGAATAGTTTACTTAGAAGCATTGCACAACTACAACTTATAAGGGTACTTTACCTCAAGAAGAAAATTGTTGGACAAATTTATGGTAAAGCAAATTTTCCCTATCGATCAAGCCCTAGAGGGGAATTAACAACACTTAAAGGAACAAACTGTAGAAGATGGAATAACTGACACGTATAAAAACTCAACAAGAGAGCCGAGAAGTGCTAGTAGGAAATGGAACACTTTAACATTACATCCCGGTCATACCAAGGTCCATTGGCCATGTACTCATTCCAGATAATTAATTTACAACACATTAGACCTCTGTGTGAAGAAGGAAGTTATGCATCAGTTGTGTAGGAATATAAAGTGTTATTGATTTAAGATTTCTACTGTATCCTGCAGTGACAGAAAGAAACAATCTAGTTGCATTTTAAAGACAAAAAAACCTTTTCTGAAGGACACATTTGCTAAATAAGTGCACTTTACACTACATTTAACTGAAGTATTGTTGACATCCTAAAATAAACATTGTTAAGAAAGAAACCTTCAGCATAATTAGGAGATCGTGGCATGACTGGATAGTATTGGCATTCGCTCTAAGAATCAAATGCTTGGAGGTGATAATGCTCTCTTTTACAGTAACAGTTTAAAATAGAAAAACACACTGACAAATATTATTTAATGAATAAAATATGAGTGATCCAATAGCATTAATACACTACAATACCTAGCAAGAGTCACACGCCTTTTCCTCACGGGGGCATTGTGCATGTAACATGTAAGGGAAGGAAATAGTTGCAGACTGGAGAAGTTCTAAGACATGAACATCATGGCCAGTTCCCTTCATAGAGTCTTTTTCTGCAATTAGATGACAATTTTCATATCACAACTCAGAAAATTCAAATTTAAAAGCTGGTTAGCATTTCTCACTGCAGTTCAGCTTCTCAGGACCATGGGACAATGAGAATGTCTGCCCCGCATTACTCACAGCTTTCAGCAAAGATCTACTAACAAGATCATTTAAGACTTGCAGCAGTTAGAAAGAGATTTCAATCTGCCTACATGCAATACACTCCCAATTGCAAGAATTCCATTTCAAGTAAGCAATAATGGCAGAGAAAACATAAAGGTATCCATAATTGAACTCAGGCTGAACTACACTGATCTCACAATAGAGAGGGAAGTGTTAACATTCTGGTAGAAAGTTAGATCGTGTCTGGGATTCGGTACAAAATACCCAGAAAGAGGCTGTGAAAGATCTAAAACGAAGCCTAAAATTCTGCAAAGGGAAATTACTCTAGCAATATAGGAACACTGAAAAGAAAACATTACAATAGCTAGTCAAAGTACTACAAAACTCTTAGCAAAGTGTAAAATTCTGGACTATAAAAACAGGAGAGTGCACAAATTCTACGAATGAACTCATGCATAGAGGCACGAATAGGCATGCATAGAGGCATGTGAACGAAGAAGATCCCTAGCATGTAGAAGATTTAAGAATTGCCATTTACAATTCGCTGCAAGAGACTGTGTGCGCTGGCAAGCATACACAGTACGAGCAAAGTAAATGACAACACAAGATCCTTTTGTAGAAATCTGGCACAAAGCCTCAGGATGTGAAGAAGTGAAAGCCACAAGTAGACAAAAAAATGGCAGCAACAGAGATACCAGAGCTGGAAGTCCACACATCAAGAGGGAAGCAACTCAGGAAAAAACTAATTAATTTTAAAAAACTTTTTTTTCTCCAGTTTTAAGCTTGACTATTTATGAAGAAATGTGTGGTGGTTTCTCTCAATGCTACAGTCAAAACTGAAGTCAAGTGCATTATTCATCATGGGTACTAATAAAAAATTTAATGTCAGTGCTCTCCAAGAGTGAAGGGAGCCTTTGGCCTCAGTCTACATCTGTGAAAAGTTATATATCTTATTTATGGAAAGCTTATGTTAACTGAAACTGTCTATAAACTACTTACTGCCATTCCCAATAGGAATCTGATAAGCATCTTTATCTTACTGCCTCCTGAAACTTCATAATTATTTCTTAACTAAGAATGGTTAATTTACAAAACAAATACAAATGTAAGTAAAATTTGTTGCCTGCACATGCATATTCTGGAGCCTTTGAGACACTGCACTGCTTACAGATTAGAGGACACATTTCTATATGATGTCTACCCATCCTTTAACCATTTCTGCTCTCAGCCTAGGACTACAAATAACAGAGGAATATTAGGGTATTAGCCTAGGTTGGTGCACTCTCCACTTTCCTGTGAGAACTCTGTATAAAGGTCTTCCAGTTAGGCCAAAGAGCACTTGTAAGTCCATTTTCATAAGGGACAATGACCACAGATTCCCAAAACATCATATGGGTGACTAGCAGTAAGTTGCAGCTTTTGCTTGGTCTGACAGAGCCTTTCCACAAAGAACTGTACCTTTCCCTAATCTTAAACTCACACTGTTTAATCACTGTGACAGAAACAATTACAGCAGTTAAAAGCCAGTATTGGCAGTTCCGTGGTGGGAAAAATTATCTATACCACATGCAGCTGTACACACAGCAATAAGACAGAAACCCCTGGTTAGTCATAAGAACAGAAAGGGCAACCCTTGTGAAAGATCCCTGCATTTTCTTAAAAATATCATTTTCAGTAAAACTGGTGCAGGCTAAAGGGGAATAAAGAGGCCATGTTACAGTAACTGCTGGTCCCAGAGTCGTGACTCTAACTCAATGACACAGGAAACTTACAGAAGTGTTGCCAGCCCAGGATAGCAACTTCTCAAGTAGGTGAAGCCATCACGCATTCTGCTCTGTGGACACTGAGACATCCACATCCGTTTTCTTCTTTAGCAACCAAATCATTATTCATCCTGAGAGAATATGATTCATTATGTAAGGGACTTTGATTTTAGTTAGATATTTTGCTTAAATCACCTATTTTTCTTCTTAAAAGTTCCAATATTTGGCATTAGAACTTGAAAAATAGCAGGCAACAATAATTATCATTTTTTAAAAGACTTCAAGTAAAATTTAACATCTCTGCATTCCTCTTTAAAACTGCAATGAAATGAGCACTTTTTGTTCCTTCTCATTCTTTAATAAAAATACCTTATGTCTTTTGAGATCTCATCAGTCTATATAAACACACTACAATGTATACAGTACACTACAATGTAGGCTTCATTAAGTATCTGAAATGATGTTTCAGTATTTCCCTGGAACAAACTGTAGCACTGCATTTTGGAAAAACGCACATACACAACTCTTCCTTTTCTATCATTTTACAGTGAAAAAAAATATGAAAAATAAAAAGAGCATTCTTAATTCAGGTTATAGGTTCAAATGCACCAACCTTAACTATCTGCAGCTTTAACAGATAAAATGGACAAAGGACAGTAAGAAAAGCAAAATAGAGTGATTTCCTGTGGGTATGCTTTAGTCACTGCTGGTATCACCAGAAGAAGAGCATAGGCTGCCTTATATATCACCCATCTGACAACACTGCTTCCCCCATCTGTATCAGAGCTGCATGTCACTTAATAGCTTGCTCAATTATGAGAAAGTGTTAATAAGTAACCTGGGCACGTTCACTCTTCACTAAATTATAATCAAGACTTGATTCTAGATTTTCTGATTGTTTTTCTCACATGACACGTCAAACAGAGATTTCATATTTTGTACACCTTTATGGATAATTACACTACTATGCTATTCCTGTTACTATCACATTTAAAGATCTGTTCTTCTTTTCTTTAACCTGTAAATCAAGATACAGTCTCACAAAATATTTTGTTCTTATGAAGTCCTTTTTGCCAATAATTATCAGCCTAATAAGAATTTGGAGATTTCCTTGGCAAGCATGATAGCGTGTCAAAGAAGGTACTGATCAGCAACCCCCAGACACAAATCGCTTACCTGCTGTTAGGGGTCATGTTCGTTCCCTCATGCTTGCACACCTTCATTTGCTATATGCTATGGTAACCACTGCACATCTCACATCATAAGCTTCCACCACACCAAGCTGACTCACAGCAGCTGGACAATTGCATGTACCCTACAAGAAAAAAGTTCAGTAAAGAAACCTGGTCCAGGGAAACAGAGTGAGAGACCCAAGCTGTTAGTCAGGTAAGAGAATATACAACTATGGAAAAATATGTATATGAAGCTTAATTATGGTTAAGAACAGTCTTAATGAAAATGAAAGTTGTAATTTCAGTTAAATGTAACAATGTTTTATTTCTGCTTATTCCCCAAGGTGTTTTCTTTCCCCACTTTTCACTGAGACCAAAAAATACCTATGTTACAATGTTAGGATTTTTACGTGATTAAACTTCAGTTTTACCATCCTTTACTGAGTGTTTCTTGTCACAGTCACTGTCACGGATCATGAGCATCTGAGTCATCAGACCAGGGACATTACTGATGTGCTGCTGTATCTGTCCTATAGATACATATTTATATGTAAATGGTGTATCTTTGAATGAATACCTGTTAGTGAGCGCATCACAAAAGAATAGGACTATTTTTATATTCCTGGCAATAAGTATCTTGCAGTACTTTGAAAAAACACTTCTCTGAAAGTTTTGGTACAGTAACTGCAGCAAACTTTAAAATCAAATCGTACCAAGAATGTAAAGTGAAGGCAGATAATAGGCATTGGTTTCTTTCTTTCTTTCTTTCTTTCTTTCTTTCTTTTTTTTTAACTATTCATCCATACTTACCATGTCCCTCTCTAGAATCCATGGATCATTATTCTTTGTAGCTCTTTTTTCTTCAGTGTAAGACTATGGAATGAAGTCCACATTCTGAAATTACACACAAATATGTTATAAAAAATGGAGTGTTTGAAATCAATTCTAATGTTAAATGCAAAGGACATTCTGGGCTCATTAAGTAAAAATATCTCATTTAATGAGCAGGAAAGCACTGGAGCACACTGAACCCTGACACAAAGCAAATTATTTAAGTGATAAATTATATTTTATGGGGAATGTAAAAGTTAATAATACTCAGGGGTAAGGCAATAAATGCAGAGGTGTAACTAACTTCATTGACTGCTTTACTTACAAACATGCCATATGTACCTGGCTACTTGAAATAGCAATAAAAAGAATTGGCAAACTCACGGAACCAAAGATTCATGTGGAGACCTTTGTAGCATTCTTTTCCAGTAGTCAATCTGCGTTTTATTCTTTTCAAACTCATTATTCTCCTCCCTCTCTCACTTTAGGATATATACCTCCGGTCTTTGCTTTTCACTTTCTGTCAAATATTTGATCTTGCATTCATTAAAACTGAAACCTTCTTATCTACCAGAGAGGCTAATAAAATGAGTGCTCATTTACCTGAAATGATGCCCTAGAAGTGACCTGAAACTTTACTTGAAGAGAACCAATCTATGCTGAAAGAAAACAGTGGATCAACTGTTAATCCTCTGCCTTTCCAGTACATACAAGTTCAGTGGATGAATCTCCTAAAGTTATTGTTCAGTGAGATCAGTGCAGCAGATGAACTCACTGAGGATACACATGCATAAGCCTGTGCAGTAGAATAAGAGTCTCTACTACAAACACAATTATCAGAGCAAAAACTCTTTCACTATGTTTTTAATTGTGCGAAGGTATATATCAAGTAGAAATCAATTCAGGAAGAGTATCAAAATTATTTCCTATTACTATTTCCTCAACCTTAGAAATGAAATTTGTGTTACTGTCTCTATACTCTTTCCAACTTCATTTATATATTTACATTTCCAAGCCAACAGCTAGTGTTTTAATCTCATGGATACATCCAGGAAGTGAGTATGAAGCCAATGCACCGGATTTGTACAGCTTGTATATGTATAGGATGGTTATTTGCACAGTACAAGTAATGATGTTTGCCAAAACTTTCAACAGACTCGTTATACAGAATTAATCAAATTAATCATGAAAAGATTATTTCAACTATTTTGTAGAAATAAGAGTTCATACTCAATCCAAAACAAAGTTGCCTTCACATTAGCCTTCCATTTACTTTTCATCTTTAAACAGCCGCATGATAGCAATCAATGGTCTTGAAAGCAATTGAACAAGCTCAATACATCACTTTGAACGTGTAAAGTCAAACTATATACAAGCAAAAAAGTGCTTCTGACTAGATCCAGTATAAAACAAGCCAGTAGGAAAAAGAATCATTCAAAAAGATAAAAATCTCTAATTCAACCTCTTCGTTAAGATCTAAAAAACAACAAAGATTATACGTGTTTCCTAGAATATTTCTGAGACACACTTCTGCCAGATTATGTAACTAGAAATAAAGAATCACATAATGTTTATGTGGAGCTACTTGTAAATTGGCCGCTCTGTATGATGCATGACAAGAAATAGTGATAAAAGATGCATCCAGAAAAATTATACACTTCCAAATACACATTTGAGCAACTTATTCTCTCCTAAGTACTCAGATAACATTATACAGGTTTTGAATCTGAACTGGGAGATTCAGACTTAGTGCATTTTAAACAAAGCTGAAGGTTTTGAATGCTGGATTCTGCACATGGAATAGAGCAACCCTAGATACGTGTACAGACAGACAGAGGGACAAGAGGTTGGAGAGCAGCCCCGCAGAAAGATGTAGGAGTTCCGGCTGACAGCACATTGGAGCTGAGCCAGCAGTGTACCCTGGTGGCCAAAGCACTAAGCATCCCCTGGGAGCACCAGGCCCAGCACCACTGCCTGGACAGGGGAGGGGCTGTCCCACCATACAGCCTCACCCCAAACAGTGCAGTTTGGGAACCACAGCATGAGAAAGGACATAAAACTATTAGAGAACAGCCAAAGGAAAGCTACAAAGATGGTGAAGGGCCTGGAGGACAAGACCTACAAGTTGCAGCTGAGGCCCCTGGGTTTGGTCAGCACAGAGCAGAGGAGCTGAGGGGAGGCCTGATGGCCTCACAGGGAGCGGAGGGGCAGCGCTGAGCTCTGTGTGAGAGCAGCCTGAGGAAAATGGAGCAGACATGTGTCAGGAGTGTCAGGGAAAGATTCTGCCCCAGAGGGCAGCGAGCATGGAACAGGCTGCCCAGCAGTTCAAGGATCACGTGGACAGTGCTCTCAGGCAGATTTTGGACAGTCCTGTGTGAAGCAAGGAGCTGGGCTCAATGATCTTGTATTCCCATTCCACTCAGGATGTTGTAGGCTTCTAATTAATCCACTAACTCCAGAAAGCAGGAAATTGCAAGAAAAAACTTGAACATTGTAAGAATGCTGAGTTGGAAGCACCAAGAATATAAGCACGTACATACATTAACATATTATATTGAGGAGTTTAGAAGGTTAAACTAGAGATGTCTGGCATCACCCTCCTGTGTTCCACAGTAGCTTATAGTGAGACACGCACATAAGACTTGTACTACAGCTCAAAATGAGGTTGCCATCAAAGGTCAGACTACTAAAACAGGTAAATACATCAATTCTTGTATTCCCATCAACATAAAAATGCTGAAATATATAGAGAGGCCAATATCTAGATCCTTGTGAAACCTTATGGTAAGAGCATTTCATGTTTGAACCATCTTCCTCCTGACTACAAAGCATTTTTATGGTCAATAGTCTTTGTACACGGGAAATACTACTCACTGCTTGTGTGTTGTTTTTTAAACCTGTAGGCTATCAAATATCAGATAAAAAAAGATATTAAAAAATATCATGGGAGAAACCTATCCCTGAACTAGCAAGGTATGCTTGTTATATCCTTAATGAAAAGTTTCTCCAAAGATCCTTTAAGATGGTTTCTCTCAGATACTCATAGAAAAAAATCTGTGACAAAAGGTATCTTACAGCTGCAACTTTTAGATTCCAGGTGAAGCAGATTTCAAACTGCAGAGATTTGAGGAAGTTAAGGTACAGAAAATCACCGCACTAATTGGTCTTCCTGGTGAAAGATTGATCCCTTCTGGTTAAGGTGATGGTGTACTGCCACTAGGGATTGTAGTATAAATGTACATGGAGAAGAAAAAAAGAGAAAAAAATTCCCTCCTTAACGCAGTGGAGAAAACAGCAGTTCATTCATATTTTAATTTTATTTATATATATTTTAAAGAAATACTTCATTCTCTTTAGATAGCTTCAAAAAGATGCAAGGAGTAAAAGACTCCATAAAGACGCCAGGAAGATGAGGGACAGAGGGGCTCAGCATGTTCTCTACTGAACTTCCACCATACTCCATAATGAAAAACATGTCTTTCTAACCAGTAGATGCTGCTATCTCTATTTTCCAAATATTACATTTGTGTTTTCAGTTATACGTAGAATAACTAATGTACTGGTGCCAGTCAGATGGTTTGTATCACCAAACCCCCACAAGCAAATTTGTTTTACACAGCAGTTGAATGAAAAACATCCTGTAGAGAGCACAAGCATGAGGGAATGGGAACAGAAAACAGCACTAGCAACATGATTTAAATTAATTAAGTGAACATTAATACCTCCAAGACACTGCCTTATTGCTTCATATATATTTAGTGTGAAAAGCTGTAATTTACATGTACAATATTTTTTAATACCATCTATTAATCAGATATATACAGCTACTCTGTTTAATTGATACTGTAAACAAAAGGCCTATTTGAAAACATATGCTGCAATAATTAAAATGTTATTATGCTGACTGTGCCTTTCTTTGAGGAAATTGTAACATCTGTATTAACTGTGATAAGCATTGATTACCTGAAATGATATAAATATTTGGGGAGCTAATAACAATCAGGTAGGGTTTCAGAGCATGCTATAGACAGCAAAGATAAATTGCAGGAAACTTAGATCAAAGTTGGTTTGTGAATAAGTTTGTTTTTGTACTTAATGACTCAATATAAAACACACACAGAAAACTCTTCAGAGATTTAAAGCACACGGAAATGCCATAAAGAAACATCCCATCCTGTGCAGCGTTTCTGTAGAATCTCCCTGTGCAGTGTGTTGGATGTCAGCACACAAGAAGGGGAATGAATTCAATCCATCAAGTATTTACCATGCTTTTTTTTTTTTTTTTTTTTTTAAACCAACATTAGACACTTCTAAGAATTACTTGCCTTTTTTTTTTTTTTTCCCCTCTTGTAGAGCTGAAAGAAAGTATGTAATTCTCTGCCTTCCCTTTGAGAAGGTTATTTTAATGCTGCAGACATTGAGACTGGGTCAGCCATATCTTGGTTCTGAGTGAAACATTTATTTTGTCTGAGTTACTTTCACTAAACTACCACAGACTTCAGTAAGGGCTTATATCACCTGCCTCAGTACTTTACTGGTGCCTTTTCCTCTCCCACTCTAACATCCCTCTCTATATAACCCTTCTGTTATAAAGGTTAAAGTAAGATATGTCGTGTCACCTATCTTACCAAAGACTGGATTTCTGGAAAAGATGAAGACTTAAGGTGGAGTCCTGATAAAAGAGGCAAAACGACTTCAACCCCAGTGAAAGTAAAATGGCATTACTGAAAGCAGAATCTGCTCTGTACTCATTAAAGAGAACTTTTATTGCCACCCTGTATCATCCTTTGCGCACAAGACAAAAGCTCATTCCTTTCAGTATGTGAGAGCACAAGAAACTGCTTGGAGAGAGACACAGCCATGTGCTGACGTACAGGAGCAAGGGCTGAGGTCCTGAGACGGATCCTGTCTTCAGGACTCTATGCTGCTGCCACTGAAACCAGTAGCACCAACAGAGGTGCCTGGTATACATTAGCAGGACTCTGGCCCCAGTAATAAAATGGGTGCTTTTTGCTAACAATGACAGGAACAAGTTTTACCCAAATGTCTGAATCCAAACATGAAGCAAGTCATTTCACGTGACTGAAAAGCCCTATTGACGATACAGTCCCACAGGACTCCCCATACTTGTGATCAGGAAAGAAGCAGAGTTTATGTAAACCTTTGCCCATGATTCAGGCTTGAGTAAACAAAGACTTTCTATATTTTCTGCAAGCGTTCCACTGTTAATACACAGCATGCAGCATTTGTTTCTTATTAAGTTGTATTTTCATTTCTTTGCTCTTGTAATTTAGGTCTTTCCAACACTCTAATTCTTTTAAGCATTGCATTAACTTGCCATCTTATAACCTCTGTACAGCTTTCTCTGTGATTGTTGTAACAATTTGTACTATTCCAAAGCACAGGCACTATTTGCATCTCTAGTTATTATCTTGTCCTTGTTTCCTTCAGACTAGCAGTCCCTGATTTTATTTTTTTCTAACCAACAAGAAGGCTAAAAAAACATTATCTGCACAAAGCATGATGTTCTGTAGAGACAACAATAGCTGTTTATTGCTCCTTGCATAAACTACTTTAATTACCTTTAGATTACTGGTGTTATTCAAAAACATTCACTTACAGCTCAGGGGGTCCATGGGCATTTACTGAAATTCTTTGCAATAGGCTACTTTGTCTTAGGTTGCAGCAAAGCGTATTACAGTCTTTGTCTACTCAAAGATAGAGTGACTTATGAAACAGGAATCTGAGATATTCACAGTGTTGATATTTGTGGCATTTATTATTCAAAATAAAATGAACTTACAAGCAATACAACTGAACATTATAACTTAGTGCAGTAGTAGTGCCTTCGTGAACAAACTGCTACGTCTAATTCCATATCTATGGTGAGTTAGTGCATTTTTGCTCAAAATACAGATAAATCCACAGTTTTATACAGTTACATATACACATCATGCTGGCCATGAAAGCCTAGTTTGTTTGACAAGTTAAACAATTCATATTATTTTCTACAGGTCTGCTAGCTATCATTGGGCTACGGCAGCACGGTAGTGCAAATTATATGGGAGAGCAGGACACCTAAGAACACAGAAATAGAAGATAGCCACTTAAAATATACCTCAAATGCTTTTGCAACAACATTAATAGACTTGCATAGGGCACACAACCAACTGAAAAGATCATTATTGATTATATGTTGCTGAGTGCCACAGAGAGTCAGCTGAGTAGGGACCTTACTGGAGATGATGCTAGGAAGGGAAAAAGGGTCTTGTTAAGTGCTATTTGGTCTCTTCAAAAATATCAACTGAGAAGGCAGAAAGCTAAAGTAAAACGTGGAGATCTTTTATTTCCTGATTTCTTGTGTACTACATAAAGAACTATAAAATGAGTTCCTCTAATGCTACTAGTGCAATTAATAAAGATCTGCTTTCCCTTACTACAGCCTCTTCCAAGATAGTTTCTTGGCACACTGTATTTATTACACCATAAACATAAATAGTGCAGGGCTGATTCACTCTACGTTACAATAATGATATTTTAAATATGTAAAGGTTGCAGTATCCCACATAGCTTCCCACTACAAAACAAGACGGTACTCAGTCTTAAGATTCTATGTCCCTTTAATGAATCTTCTCAACAACGCGGGATGTAATTCCATTTAGATGTTACAGTGAGGTGGAAATTCACATTTAGGTAGATATTTGCCTTTCATTGCTATCTCATACAGTCACTGAGTGCACTGAAAGCTTCACAGGTTTTTCAATATGCTGGAACAACTCTTGTGTGTTACTGTTATGTTAATGATTGCCATAATATGAGACTATGCTTTTGTAAGTACCAAAGATGTCTGAATGCATTTGTTTCTAAACAAGAGACAGTCTGTGACAAACACATACTGAATAACAAAAGGAGGCAGAAGGGCTAGGGGACTGGGAATAAAAAAAAAAGGAAGAAAAAGAAACAAAACATAGCAAAGCAGCCTATCTGAACAACCTTGATACAGGACTATTAGCTCTATATAGGGCTTCAGCTATTCATTCTATTTTGCTTTTTTTGGACGATACTACCTCTATTGAAGAAAGGAATTTGGGCAGAAATAATTAGGTTCCGTCTGAAAGAAAAAAAATGAAAGAGTGACTTAACAGGGGTTTTATAAAATCTCATGTGTCTCCTCTGTAAAAGAAAGAATTTGTATACAACTATAAATTTTTTATGTTTCTATCAAACATTGATAATAAAGGTTTTAATATTTATAGTTACCCTTGGCCAAACTCTCAGAGTTGCCTCTCCAGTAGGGTACACTCACAGAGGTACTCATTGCCTTTGGGTACCGCTGATTGGGACAGTGAGCACATCATGGATTTCCCTTTGGAATATAGCACTGATACCCAGCTCTTCTTAATCTTCTTAATATTCAATTTTAGGCATTCCTCTGTAATCAGCTTTATCCTGAATTCTGATGAGTTCTTGTTTTACACTGGGAACTGTGTCTTTTAACAATCAATGTTATTAAAATGACCCTTGATAGTGCATGATTCCACAGTGGGGATTTTCAAAGCTATGTACAAAAATGCAGATCATTACGACTTTAATATGGAAGTTTAAAATCAGAACTTCTATCTGCCTTGTTCAAAGTAATTTTCCTAGCTTTGAACACTTGCAATACACGATAGCTTATTGCAAGATTTTGGTTTTCTCTTCACAGTAGCCCAGAAACTCTGAGCAAAGGAGAAAATACAGTGCTGGAGCATAGCTAGTAGATTTATGGTCACTGATCTGCTTGTTGCCTAAGAGCAGATGAATTAAGGGGCTTTGTGATGCAAGGTGCACTGTAGAGGGTACGTGTTTTAATGCATTATTATAACTTCATGGGAGTTATTTAATGATCTTTTTGACTAGCTTTATTGTTCCCTGTCCATAAGAACCATCGCATTGCTGGCATAGATAAAATATATTAGGAAATGAGTTTCATATCAGTTGCCCTTCTAGTGAACCTGTGAATCTCTCAAGTTTGTTTCCATTGTACAGCAAATATGACCAATACAATTACGAGGAGATTATACATTTTGTTGCAAGTATATGAACTGGGCATGAGTTTGTAGTGGAACTGAGCTGGGACTGAGGGGAGGTACCTGCCTGGAGTGCCAATGTTCCACTGAATAAAATACAACATACAGATCTACCACTAGGCTTGCTTCTTATCGAGGAAGAGAGAAGATGCTGTGTTAAGGGGGCGTTTAAGCTGAAATGAAGATACAAACTGCATTGTGAAATAGAACAAATAAAAAAAATAAAGTAGTGCGTGAAGAAAGTTTTCATAAGTCTTTCAAGGTACACAGCAGAGGAAAAGAATTTTTGTTAGTAGCTGGCTTTTTTTTGTCTTTTTTTTTTTTTTTTTAAAGACTTAGTAATGAAAATTATCAGTTGCTGTGCAGGTAACTGCTCATTAGAAATCACCAATAAAAAGGCTGTTTAGACTCAGCAGAAAGGTACTTCACATTAAAATGGAGGAGAGTAAATACGGACTTTTGAAAATCAAATAAAGAAGCCTTGAAACTACTTACCCACCCTGCAGTTTCAACTCTAATTTGTTCCGTCCTGAAGCAGAGTTCAAATATTTAAAAAGTATAATAAAACAGAAATCCCAGGCATCTCATATTCAACAGCAGTTTCCTTTCCTCCTTTCCTCCTAAATGTCATGAAAGGAAAGCCTAAGAAATCAAAAGATTGTTTCAAAAACAAAGGAAAAGAACGCTCGTACCAGAAGAACATGGTGCCTGCTCAGTGTGAAAAACATTTCCCCTTTGTCTTATTTCCATTATCGAGAGTAAATAACCAGATTAATCCCAATGGTAAATTTACGCAATGGTAAATTTGAAGGTAAAAAAGGCAGCACTTCACTTGAAAAGAGAACACATCTCTACAAGGAAGTGAATCTAAGTGGAATTTGTGAACTTGCATTAGCATTTAGGTAGAAATTCCTGTATGTAAGTGACCATATGCAGATCTTTACCATGAAACTGCACCACAAAAATCATACTTGGAAATAAAAATACACTCTACAAGTAAGACTTGCAGAACAAAGCAGTAGGAGAAGTTTACCCATCAAATTTAACTATACTCTCCCTTTAGTGCGTATAAATTTGGATGCTGCTACTACTGAAAGTTTTTCTTCTTTGCCTCACTCAGTGCCCAGGCAGGACGCTGCACTGCATGTGGGCAAAGATTCCATGACAAAGGAGAAGACTTATTATCTAGACACCCATCTCATTAAGTCAGAAAACAAGAGGTAAAAAACCTCTTGGATACAAAAGATGCAGAATAAAAAATGATGTCATACATCCTCTGATGATGCCTGTGTCCTAAATTAGCAGAACTAAGTCATACATTGATATCAGTGTATTCTACCACATGTTATCAGGTTGCTGCTCTAAAACCAACCAATTCATCAAGGACTTGAAACCTCTCTATAACTGTATAACCCATCTGCATCTGAGCCCAGCCTTGTGTACTTGTTCAAACACAACCACTATTTCATAGTCTTTCAGCCCTTCATCTAAGAATATTTGTAGTTTAAGATCTAACAAACTTTAACTATGACTTTATCAAAACAGTTATGGGTTTTCCTTTATGTAATTCTTCTAGAAAAATGGAAATTAAGACAGAATTTCACTGTTCAAGGAAACCTTACACTCAATCTAGAAGACAAGCTTATCGTATTTCTATAGGCTTACTTGAAACAATCTCCTCGTTACTCCTTTTGCAATAACACTCTGGAAAGGAGGAAGTGAGTGGCAGACGTCTTAAACACCAGGATGCTTACAAATTCAGAAATTTGTTACTCAAATTCAAGATTCAATTTACCTTCTTGACTTGACTTCTTAACTGAAAAAAAAAAGCTATCTTTTTAATGTTCAGGAAATTATGAAGGGAATGATATTTACTTTAGACTACTGCAGCGCAGTTGATTTACCACCAATATAAAAATTGAAGTCTCATTGCCTTGTGGATCAGTACTGGAATCCATGGAAACAAGGAAGAGTGTAGAAATAAGCATTTATTATCCTATGAAAACAGTTGAATTCATTTAGTCCTTCCTAAACAACTGCAAAATAATAAGTAATGTTTGTTTTTTTTTTTTTCCCTCATTTGCTTATTTCTTAAAGGAAAAATGTGAGGGCACAGGTAGATTGTACTACAGCAGTGAGTACTTAAATACATTCAACAATCGGTAACAACTTGAAGTAAAAAACCTGAGTGAGTTTAAATAAGTAAGTAAGAAGTAGCCATGTGTAATGACTGTCCCTTTTAAAAATCTAAGATTTATGCATTCTAATATTGGTAGCATATAGAAAAAAGTAAAATATGAAAAATTTTCTTAGAAGACTGCATGCAAGAACATAGAATTAAGCAGTTAATCTTAAAGAAATTATTTGCTTTGTTTAAAGAAAAGAACAAAGATCATTAAAAAAATCTGAATCTCATCTAAGATTACTGAAAGATTTACTTGGGGCCATATTGCATTTCTTGTTTTCCTGATTAACAAATCATCAGCACACAAAGCAACACAGGTGGTCAGTCCCCTTGGGGTCACATCAAAGGGGCCACCATGAAGCTTTAGATGTTATTCAAAAGCAATCTGAAACTTGTCTCTCACTGTTTGTCCCATCTATTGTACTCCACAGGGTCATCTTTAAAGGAGTGTCTGGCTTACAAAAACCCACTCATAAAAATGGTTTTCTGTGACTGATCTGGGAATGGTTTGTTTTCAAAGTACTTGTGTTATAAACTGTATCATGCTAAAACTCTATTTTTATATGAAGCAATGCTTTTGGTCCTTACAAACAAGAAATCGACTTGTACTAAATAACAGTCTATGATTTGCTAAATAACATGTCTATGATTACATCCATAACTGATGTCAGTTGTGCCCATAAGAAAATCACATAGACCAACAAAAAGAAGAAATATCATGTCAGAATAGCTCAGCCATAGCTCTTAGAAGAAATTCTGAACTACCATACATTATCAGTTTAAACCAGTTGTTGCAGTCCTTAGATCAGCTCTACACTAAAATTTTATGCCGTATATTTTGAAGTTTCTTCTGGAACTTCAAAATATGTCAGAATTTTATTTTATGTTTTTAGAATGCCTCAGAAGCAGTGCATGAAGTAATGTTTCAGTCTACATCCTATACTCATGGAGAAGGTTTGGTTGTTTTTATGTTTTTTGTTGGTTTTTTTTAAACATTAGCACTTTGAAGACTATCAACATTGTCCCTTAGTGCACGCGAGTTGCAGGAAAACATCAAAGTCTTATTAAGTTGACAGTTATTCCATCAATACCAACAGGATGTTTATAAAGTATGATTCATGTTGGGCATACCAAGAAGAGAACACAGAATTGTAGCTCTCAGTAATAAACAAAACCAACATTTCTCAGCTGTGGAAAAACGATTAAAGAGTTATGGGCAAGCTGTCATAGGAAGAAAAACCCAACAGGGCTTCCCACTTTTAATAGACAGGCCGGAAGATGACTGCAGAACAATTTCTGAGTTTTTAACTTTATGCTACGTGCAACAAAATCATCTAAGAAACCCTTCACAGAGGATTTACTAAAACACACAGTTTTACATACAGAGTTAGGAAATGCTTTCAGAGAATAAAGCATTCATCAAACGTGGTTTTCAAGTCATCAGATGCGGCAGTCAAGCATTCAATTTCTGAGTTAATTCTATCCTACTCTAACAAGGCATAAACATCCTACAAATGTACTTTTTCTGCGGTCTTAAAGGACAAAACTTTAGAAGTTAGCAGTGGATAAGGCAGGTTCCTGCAGAAATGCTTCTTGTCTAAATGTGAACTGCAGCTTTTGACTCCCAACAAATATTACTTCACTCCTATGCTGCAAAATCCTAAGGATTTGTAATTAAGGGTATGAAAAAAATGTACATGATGTGCTAGTATCTGTGTTCTGGATGAAATTATCATTGTGAAATGTTTTCATAACACATATTGTAAGATTTTAATATTTTTACAACCTTACTGGATCACAGAATTTCCTCTTTTTAAAATGTCTGCTTCCAGCAATAGACATTTTTAGATGTATTGCTGCTAGAAAAGGGATTATCCCTTATGAGAAAATGACTAATCTAGAATCAAGGGTAGATCTGAGTAAAATCAGGTAGCAGAGCAATAGCCTGGAATATAATTTAACTTAACCAAAGACTGTGGGTGGTCAATGCTTACAAATGAAACAGCAAAAAAGTGCATTCTTACTGTATTGCCTGGAGTGCTTAAATTGACCTCTTAGGAGGGTAAATATTGTGTCTATCCAGTTGACTATGTAGTCAATATCAAATAGAGCAAAGGGTTTTTTTTCCGTACTAGGAAAGTAACCCCTCAGTGAGACTAATTAATTTCCCAGAAAACATCCAGGATATTGATCTGAGATTTGAAAATACTGTTGATGTACAGTAGCCGTCACACGTGAATAGGAACCATCTTTGAAGAAGCTTTAAAGAAATGGGACAAGCACTATTATAGGGTCTTTCAAATTAACACATTCAGACAGCTCAACTAAGAAACAGACAGTCTGAGCATTTTACCTTATAATTGCTCAGAAAAAAAAAATTTCTATAAATCTTAAACAGATTTTTGAGAAACTTATTGAATATTCTAACATAAGAGCTTCTCTACTAACTTGTTTTTAACACTGAAAAGTGCAGTTTATCAGTTATGAGTACACAAGAGGGGTTTATCTAATATCTTAGAGGCACGGTCCCTGCTCTGAACAAATGCATTTGAAATGTGAAAGCTTGTTAGATACAACATCTGTAATCATCGTTGGTAATAAGGTCTATCCCAAGCAGTCAGGAAATATCCTGCCTATAGATGCTTATTGTGCATGTGTCTATTTAAATCACCAGTGGTAAAATATTTCTTGCTACATCAAAAAGAACCTATTAGTTGTATGACAGAACTCAGCATTTTGCAGAGGGAATGATTATTTGCATCAATTACCTGAGTAAGAGACTGCGAAGCCCACGCAAACAATGCAGATGTCTCTTCACACGACAGTAGTTATTGGGTTTCATGTAGGGTTTAAGATGAGATTGAACAGCAGTATCTGTTCAAAAGAGAAGGCAGGTTGGGCCAGGTCAGCATCACTTCGTGCATCACCCTCAGCCAGAACTAGATCTTGAACAAACATCACAGTGATTCTAGAAGCCTGGATTATTTGAGGTAATTGGAAGCTGCAGTGAGTCCTGTCTATAGAGGAGCTCTGCCCATAGGATATGCCCCACACTCCCCCAGATCTCCAAGGAAGATTTTCAATGCCAAAAGGAGTGGTTTTAGTCAGGAGACATTGCTCTGTGTTGTGTGGTAAAGGTTTGCAGCAGCGTGCAAGGTAAATAAAATCAAAGATGATGTGGTAACTGGAAATGAAAGGAGGACAGAAGTTAGGGACTTCCTTGCAGCAGTGGCAGATGGGCAAGAGAGGTCAGCCAAGTAGGAGAAAGATGAGTGCTGTTTTTGCAGTTGCTGATATTAGGAATACTTTGCAGCACATACAAGATGGTATGCACCTCTAAGGGCACAACAAGCCACTTATTTTCAAGATAAAACATCCAAATAGTTAATTATGAAAACACGGTTAAGGATCAAATGCAGCCTAGAATAGATTTTTATGCATTAGAATTTCCTGTTAAATTATAGGGGTTTTTAAAGGAAGTGCTGACAGTCTCTTAACCATTGCAGTGTGAACAAATGAATAACAATATACATATTCTTCTTGCTAATAAAGCTTTATAGCCTTGAAATTCAGTGTGGAGTCAATCTATTGATAGCGGAGAATTTTTGAAATAAAGGCTTTATGGTGCTTTCCTCATTCCACAATGCAAAAAAAAAAAAAAAAACCCCACTACAAAAAAACAAAACATAGTTCCAGGGTTTACTTTTATTAGCAGACTTCTAGAGATACCTGTGATTCTTTTTTTTCCTAATATGTACGTTCTTTATGACAGCATTAAAGTCATAAGCAGTTTCCAATGGATGCAAAGATTTCTTCCAACTTGAGAAAGCACTGGAACAAGATATCAAATTTTTTATTCATTTAACTAGAGTCATTGCTTACATCTCAAGTTCATTTTTTTTCTTTGATTTTACACTACATTTCCCAAAAGGTTTTCCCATTAATATTAACAGATTTATGAATCTCATTATTCTGATTTATGTCTTTTCAATATATTTAAGGCTATGTCAATATTAAGTTATTTGTCCCTTGTGAGCACCTCCTACACAGTTTGGATTAGAAATATTTTTAAACATATACTGAGAAGTACTGCTTTGGACTCAGAAGCAATATCCTTACATAACTGCTTCTTCAGCTGTGTAGTTTACTTAGTGAATCTATTCAAAATAACACATTCTCCACGTGTGGGACAAAGCACTTTTAAGATAATCAAATCATAATTTCTTTGAGAAAATACAGGCAGGATGCTGTAAATACACCATACTAAAGGACGTACACAACCTCTTAGCAACTCTGCAGACTGAAGCTGCTCTGAAGCCTTCAGAAGGCCATCCCCACCATGCCTGGCCCTTTACACTGAGCGGGTTTGCTCAACTCCACAAGGCTACACAGCTATCCTACTGCCACCCGAACTCCCAGTGTTCCAGTCTTTCCCAGTTTTGAAGTAAGAGCAATGTGCATGGGATGAAGGAAACAACTTAACTACTGCCTGGAGCTGCATCACTTAAGAACACTTGCCATAATATATGGGTTGCATCTGAAACGGCTAAACTGCCAGCACAATGCTCCTGTCTGTCTGCATGACAACATGATTTTTATTTATATGAATATATATATTAGATGAGGCTCATTAATTTCAAATATGAATGCTAGTGTAGCAAAATTAGAATTTGTCCCATCTCTATCAATATTTCTCTGCTCAGTATTTCTTCCTGTACCACTGGTTTTCATAGTCACATCACAGTCAGTATGAATTCCCAAACAGAATTTCTTGAATGGGTCCAAAAGGACAAGGCTACACAAAGAAGCAAAACAAAAGAAGTTCATTTCTCAAGCAAAGGGTCCACATGTTGGGAGTAGTTTCTTTTCCTTTGCAGATTTGCATAATGCTGAAATTGATTGCTAATTATCATGGTCGCTAGTTTCTATTACTGCGTCTATGATAAAGATAGAGCTGGTATGGAAACACTTTGACATAACTGATGCTTATATTCTAGTTTGGCCATACAACATTCCCTTTTACAAACCTTCATGTTTGTACTAGAAATGATCAGAAATATATTGAAAGTAATTCTGTGTATGATGGCAATCAATGTTTGGGAAAGAAAATCCCCTCCACGGACACACACTATTGAGTCTACCAGAAAATGATTAATGCAAATTGCTTATTAGAGCAACGCGAGGACATCATTTAATCTCGTTAGGTGAGCTCTGCTTTCTGCTCTGACCTCCCATCACTGGGCCTTCCCAATTCCCAGAGATTAGTCCTGATGACATTTTATCTTGTTTTGGTTTTTGCTTTTTTAAACGTAATGAAGGGAATTTCTTTCAGGAATACTTATTATTTCTTTGATGCTGACAAAGACAACACAAAGATTTTTCCCAATAGTTCAGCTTTTTACAAGATAAAATCTGAAATCAGTTGTTCCTCTGACTCCACAAGCATGCAGCAGGTCTGCAGATCTTGATCAAAGAAGAAATCTATCTAGCCTGCAGGCCATGTCAGAAGAAAAGACTTTGTCCATGAGTGTCCACATATATTCTGATAAGTTTAGTAACGTTTCTAAAAGTATTTGTAAAAGAATTATAAATTCCATATTGTTATAAGCAGAGCTAGACCATACTCATTAAGTGTATGTTCTGTCATTCATAGAACAGGAGTGTAAGTCTCTGACTAAATAAAAGAACCACAACATCACTCAGGAAAAGTACCTGCTAGTTTCTGAAAGTTCAAATACATACTGATTGCATCAGGAAATTCCTAGGAAAACAAACTCCTTTAATCCATGAAACCTGGACTTCCACGGCCCTGGGAGAACTGAAGGTGTGCTAATGTATGCTCATCTTCCTCTCTGTTGCTTTCCACTACGAACAAAGCACAGAGCTCCTTATCAAGTTTTACAGAATCATAACCCTCTCTCTGTACCTTCTAATTATCAGTACAGGATTGAGAATATCCTTTTTCATATGGGTTACTGTAAAGCATGCTTTCTCCATTTGGAAGAAATCATCATAGAGCTCACTTAAGAGGAGGCATCTTTTTCACAGTCAAACTTTTACTGAGCAATAACTTGGCCACTATCATTTCTTATAATTCTGCACTAATGGTGACACGTTTTATTAAAAGGAAACACATCAGACAAAACAGCATAATTTACAAAAAGAATGATTTGTCCTGGATTTACACTCACCCATGTCAGTAAAAGCAAATTGCTGCTTGAGCTGAGAAACCTTAAGTTGGACTTTAAGCAACAGTGCATGTTACAATGCACACTGAGAAAATAAGCAATGCCAGCTGTAACACACTTGCTACCAGACTGTTTGGCATCTATTGACTGCGGGGCCCTAATCTTTCAAACAAGCTGTGTGCACAGATCCTGGGAAGCCAGAAGATGTGTGCTTCTGACGGGACGTATTGGAATGAAGGAATAAGGTGAAGGTTAGCCCTGCCTTTTTTGGTTTTGGGTTTTTTTTGGTTTTTTTTTGGCTTGTTTTCTTTCTTCCTCATATCACATGAGTTATCCTCCAGCTTCCAATTCACATCCTGCCTTGTCAGGTGACATCACCTGTCTAGAGGCATTCCTCCACCTTCTCACAGGGCAGAGCCAGTCTTACCTTTACTGTGAAAGCAAATCTGAACTCCCTCAAACCTCCGGAATTCAATTCCTCTCCCTTCTCCTGATATTAGAAAGCACTTCTTATTACTTAAAAGGACATTCCCTGGCAACTGCTTAATAACTATTCTCCTCTTCACCGCTTTTATTTTTAATAAATACATTCCAAGATGTTAAGGCAGGAAGAAAGCACAATGAACACTTAAGACTACATTTCCACATACACAGCCCTTCGGTCAGCATTCAGCAGCCCCCACACCTCACTGAACTTCAGCAATCACTTCTGTTTCTGCTCTAATGTCAAAGTTTTCTAAAGATGCCATTGGGAAAGATCCTCTGCATATTCATTTTATTGTATTATTCACTGCATTTTGAAAATAGTGCTATATAAATGAATATAGTTATTGTGTATTATTTACTGTTCTTTCTAGAGCAGGCTGCAGTCAATTGAGATCATTACAAGGTGGAGACACTCTCAGGATAATCAGAAGCACTACGTTATACCCAGAATTGGTCAAAGCGTTATTCCTGAGGGGAAAGTGAGCATCTTGGCTAGCAGAACTTCAGCAAACAGCAGGAGGAGCAGCAAACCCATGTCCCCTCCTCCTTTCTGCAGCACACTGAGGAGGGCAGAGGGGAAGCAGCTGCCCTGGGACCATACTCCAGCAGAGCCTATGCACAGGTTACCACCACCCACAGCAAAGTAGAAGCAGCCTTGATTTGAGATTTCCAAAGAAAAGCCAAAAGACATCCTCTAACAGTGCCAGGTTTCAGTGTAGTCTGGTGGTACAAGGAAAAAGAGTAAGCAGAAGAACCCCAGCATGTAAAACCACACTGAGAGCAACTGCATTTCTTCAGCTGAAATACATCTGATTTGGCTGCTCTGCCTTGTGCTGCTGATCCCAGACAGAGAGGTGGCCGTACTAAATGAGAAATGCAGCAGAGCCAGCCCCTACGATATCTGCAGAGCTCCTTTCCTTCTATGCCTGCCTGATGCTGCCAGAGCCCTCCCAGGGGCTCCACAAAGGAAGGTGAGAATCTGGGGAAGAGCAGAGAGGCATTCACAGGAACCAGACAAGTTGGGGCCGGCAGCCGCACATGCACCTGCCCAGCATCAGACCTCCAGCTCCAGTGCTGCTGGACCCAGGGAGATAGCAGGCCAGGGAGCAGAGCTGGATGGTGGTGGCAGAACGAAAGAAAAGACAGCTCTCATGGCAGCACCAGATGCCAACAGATAGAATTATATTGGAACGACACAAAGAAAGTTTGCTAACACCCAGATTTCCTTCAGCAACTCAAGAATAAGGTGTTTCATCCAAGCTGTCTGCCAAATTTTCTTTAGCTGCTACAGAAACAGAAGTCTCATGTACCAGTGATTCATCCCATCTATCTTAGTGAATGAATTACTACAACTCATTGACTGAAAGTGCCTGCCTCTCTGTTGAGTAGAGGAAGCACAGTTGTGGACAGGCCACGTGCTCAACTTCAGACTGAGCAAATTCGGTGAAATAATTTAATAGGTTAAAGGAAACTTATCTGTAGGATTAGCAGTAAGGAAAAGAGGTTCCCCAAAGCTGACATTCCCTGATATAGGGAAAGCCAATATGAGGTCAAAGGAGGAATAGAGTCCACCTAAACAAAGTTCACAAGGGTACAAAGTAACTGTACTTAGTTTGATCACCATTAAACAGTAGAACATAAGTTTAGATCATGCAAAACTTAGAGTAACAGCTGTAAATTCTTCTCAACAAGTACCTGATAAAACACTTGCAATTTCAATCCAGAGAAGCAAAGTGAAAACCCATCAAAAAGTTCACCCCATCATCAGCCAGAGCAAGTGATGCAACCGTTTCTATCTCACCATCTTCTCCCTCACTGTGACAGAGATTAATATTTTCCTTTTCATAAGTTCAATAACAAAAAAGGAAAAGTTTGTTTTCAACTTTCTGGTATCAGTGGGGAAACAAAGCCACGATAAAAAGGACAAACAGGAACCCCACACCTGACAACAATGAAGAATCTTGCTTTCAAACATCACACAATTGGCTGACACTTTTTTTTTTTAATGGGCTAGCAGCTGCGTGACTCATTTAGATATGTTTTGCCTGCCTTAGCACTAAGCAGACTGATGTAAATAGGAAGTGATGAGGAAAATCAATTCAGGGCAAACACATTTTTTTCAAGGCTGTAACAGGAAGAGATAGGAAGCCCAGGAAGATACTTGATAGATATTCAACTCTGCAGAAAAGAGGAAGCAGCGTGTTGAAGCACTAAGCTGGCTATTTTGAGTTGTTGAACGGAAACGGGATACAGCACAGAAAGGATGCAGATAGGATGCATTTTGTTGCGTAGCAACCTAGGGAATAGAAGCTCCCGCATGTAACTGGAGACCATCTGCTTGTAGGAGAGGGAGAGAAAAAACACGTGTTTAAAAGGGAAAAGAAAAAAAACTGCAACACTGAAAAAGGAAGTTTAGTACCCTGAACGTGTCCTGGTCAAATCACACTGGTAAGAATTCAAGAGTTAGAAGAACTTAAGTCATTGTATTCAGCTTCCTTCTACAGTATTTTTGCATTGAAAATGTTCTTAGGGAACCAAAGTAAGCTTCGGAGTAAAGCAGGCAAACCGCCAGGGAAGATAATGAATTTCAAGGTACTGAGTTTGCTCCCACTAAAGCAGATTGTGACTTTTTATTCCCTCTACAGCAAAGTAAAACAGCATTAACTTTCAGCACATCAGCATTTTTTATTTAGTTGTACTTTTGCACCTCTTTCCAGAACAGCACCCAGTCACCAGACTGCATGGAAATACCCAATCTAATTCCAGCTTGCAACACAAAAATTTTCTGTTTATTTTTACTAATGCAATTTTTGATGCTTAAATAAAAGAATAGTAGATTGATTTCAGCCAAATTAGAATCAGGATTTCCTGCAGTGTATTGAATTAATGACAATTTTACAGCAAAGGATTTACTACGATTAAAAAAAAAAAAAAAACAAGAGCATTCTGAAGAAGATATTTCCATTAGTAGCAAGTAAGGAAAAAACTTAGGAAAAGAAAAAACCCAAAGCCTTGCCAGATGGAGCTACTGGTATCTGCTGATGGTCACAGTTCTGATCCTGAGGCAGCCACTAAACTGAGTTGAGCACTGATGGAGACCTAAAGAGGACAGCGCAGGACACGCCAGGAAGAAGCTCCATGTACCTGGATAGTCTGGCTTGCCCCAGTCACAGCCTTTTGGTGATGCGCTCAGCTCCTCTTAGCACAGACCACGGGAAGCGTTGGTCTCTAGCTCTGTGTGCAGTTGTGGCCATGGGGCATGCATCATCCCCCCACATGAGTTTCCCATATGCCTTCTCTCATAGACCAAGAAAAATAAATGCAAATAGCTGTCCTTGTTTTCCTCATTCCATTTTTCTGTTCTTTTTCTAACACTTCACTATAAAGATATTTCAGATGGGCTCGCAGTCATTTTCAGAGTCATATGGTGTGTAATTGTTGAGGAGAAAACCGTTATAACCACCATGTCAAATTTATGGCCAGTACCACGCTGCACTGATTAGCTTCTGGTAACATTACAGCGTTCCTTTGATTGTATTTTTCCTTATCTGGTAACCATTCAGATGGGACTAGCAGCAGTCTGTCACAACAGGACACATTAGGCTGAAGTCAGGAAACTCATGCTGCTTTCTCACCTATCAGATCTCCCAAGCAGGGGTGGTTCTTCACTGAAGTTTGCTCTCGTAGCTCTTGCTTTATGTGTTTTTTAATATCTACATATCAGATCTATTTATATCAAGGCTGATAAAATCATGCTTCAGCACATCCCCTGGTCTAAGCACTGGTTCTGATGCCATCAGAGTCCATCCCTGAAGTTGCACAGGCTGATTACTGTATGCAGGTGGCAGCATAAGCATCTACTTACAAACACACATCAGTGTGTGCAAAATATAAAACAAAATGAACAAGCATGAGCTATTATGAGAAATCAGAAAGAAAGCGAGGACTAATTAAACTTGCACCTAAGCAATTATTCCACCAGAAAAATTGCCACTGTTGCCATGCACCTGGAACCACACAACACTGTAAAAACGGGTGTTTCAAAAAATTATATCTTAAGCAAGTCCCCAGAGCTTTTTAACTAGAACACTTAATTATTCAATTCTTCTATAGCCCATAATTTGAATTGCTTCGTGCCTCAAAGGTAGATGGAAGAAGCCTAACGCCTGCAAAGAAATTTGCAAAATACTCACTGAGTTCATGGCAAAACAAGAGTGCCCAAGAGGTTCAGCACAGGCCTAGTCATTAAAAATAAGTCAATAAAGGTAACATTTCTTATTAAAAAACTACATTACAAGATGACTAAAATAGCCACTTCTTTCCACACAGCGATGCCAGGACAATCTAAGCAGAAAACATTTCTAGATAAAAGGAAATATTTAACTAGAGAAAATGTTTTTTTTTTTATGTTCACCTTCACTAAGAATAACTCCACCTGAATAGATGAGAAGTTACTCTAATTGTTGTGAAAAGGACGGTTAAAAGGACAGAGATAGAGCATGCTCACAGAGACAGTACATACAAACATTTTGAAGAGCTGTCCAGGTTTAAAGAAAGTTGAATTCTGCACATTTTCTACTCAGATTCTGTGATCTCGAAGTCAAGAAAGCCAACACATTGATTGCTTGTATAGTACTAATACATTAACTGCGTGTTCTGAAATACCAACTTGCAAATTGGGATCCTTAGCCAAACATTAGAGGGTAGAAGCAAAGCAGAACCTTAGCAGAACCTGAGTTATGCCATCAGCTCTCATCTCTCTTATATGGGAGATAATTAATCCTTAAGGTTTCATATTAACATAGAACTGTTAATTTTTGCATGTCTTCTCTTCATTTTGCCCCAATGGGCAATGACTTGACATTTAATCAGAACACAACAGGTCTCCTGACACATTCAACCCCAAGGAGATGCTAAAAGAATATGCATCTCTGCACACCATACATGTCCATCACACTTTAAGATGTGGTTGAATATTCCATACATCAGACTACAATTTGCAAAATCCTTTCTGCATTTGATGCAATGAGCAGACATCTTAAACACCATTATCTGCTCAAAGTGAAGTTGCATGAAAAATCTACAACAAAGTAGCATTCGCAAAGGAAACAATGCTCCTTTTCTGTGTGCGTAAAATAAAAGAACCAGCAATAAGAGTTTAAAATATTCCCTTGCTAGTTTAAAAACCAAACTTAACTACATTCAAGTCACTTTCAGTTTTGGTGGGGGATTTGTTTTTGCTTGTTGTTTGCTTGGTTTGTTGCTTTCCTTTTTGCTAAATATTCTTCTTATAAGAAATGTCTGAAAAGTTGCATCAGTTACTCCATGAAGGAGCACTGAGTCACATCACAAACAGTAAAGTACATTGCAGGTTTTAGTTGTTTCTAACTGAAAACTGAAGCCCTGCTAATAAAATAGAATTTGTTGCATCATAGTATAGGAACTTCGGCATCCCATTCCATGCTTTCTAAGGCAGAGCCTGAGCTAATTGTCATGACCATTCATTTGATATTTGAGAACAACATTGCACAGACACCACTGAGAAGCTTCCAGGATTTTTCTTCAGCTAAATATTTTTCTGTTCTGTTACCCACTTCATCTGACTGAAAAAGCATCGACTTTAGACATTTCTCTAATATAATGAGCAGCATAATGGGGGAGAATGCTTCAACTGTACAGATATTTATTAGAAGAACGTAAAGAAGCTTCATTATTTATATGTATTCAAAGTCATTAAGGCAAGTTGCTTCCCTGCATTCCACAAACTGCTGTCTTTGACATTGCTTCCTGTGGTCAAACATGTTGTTCTGTGATATTCATTGCAAAAATTCCCACCAACTGAGGCAATTCAGCTTTATTGGATAGCTCCTTTGTTTCCAAACTTATTTCCCCCCACAAGAGATTACATAGAAAAGACTGTAGTGTCTGTACTCCTTCAACATACATTTGTGTCAATTTGTATATATATAGAAATGGAAAAATGTATATACTTACACACAATACTGAAATTTATATTAATGCACTTTCATATATACAAATATACGCACAAAAACTGTTAAGCATTTTGATTTAGCATTCGTATTTATCACAGTCTAGTTAATATAAAAAATTCTCTTTACTAATTTGCGTGGTTTAAGAGGACTGGGCAAAAGAAACAATAGAACAGCTTAATAATAAGCAAAACCAAATTCCTGAAGGTTAAAATTTGACCTAAAACATTTCACAGTTTTGCTCCTGGAAAGGGAATAGGAAAAGGCCCCAGGTTGCTTTAATGGTTGTCTCATATACCCGAAGTTATTCCATAGTTAAGGATTATATCCACTCTAGATTAGAAAGCTACTTTTATGAAAACCTATCAATTACCTAAGAACAAATTTATCTCCTTCATTGAAACTGTCAGTACTGGCTGTATCTCCTTTAAAATATCACGTGACAAAGTTTTCCAGCTGTAATAATTTCAGTATATGTTTACTTGCATATTTGGTTTTCTGATTTGGTCTTGATAATAAGTTTGTACAAATCATTCTCTTTGGGATTGTCCAACTTCCTTCCACCTTCTCAATGGCCCCTCGTGCAGCAGGACATCCTGCATTTTAGGAATTTCAGTTTGTTATCTCAGTAGCTGTGAAAGCATTGTCTGAGTCAGGAGTTTTCTTTTTTGTCTGAAATGACTGGTATGCAGTTGGCATCTAACCTTACGTGTGCATATGCTCAGATCTGTCTTGTTTAAGCTGATATTGACATGGATTCATTACGTATGAGTGCTGAACAGGGCACTAGTCCAATGCTTTTCCTAGCAGTAGTACTGTAGAGCCTTTTCTCTCTATTTAACACCCATTAACATGAATGAATTTGATATTCACATACATGGAAATCTATTTACACAAAGGATTTTCATTTCCCACTTTTCCTCTCCCTTGGCAGCTAGTGTGACACTGGGCAATTCTTGCTAGGCATCACTAAGGGTATAGACTTGATTACCTCTAAAGTGATCTGTTATCTTGGGTTTGGAGAACTTCTCCAGCCTTTATGTCAGAGCTCAGAGATCCCCATTAGAGTCACTCAGTTCATTACTAGTATTTCACACTGGTCCTAAGTCATGTACCACAGACTGCCTGCTAGGAGGTTACACGACTTCCACCTCAATCAGCATTCTCCGCAGTAAATTCTGTTTGAAGATGTCTCTCTGAAATATTTTTCCACAAATATCCAAAGTAGGGTGTTCACACAGTCACAAAAATAGTCTTGTGCCAAACTGGACTTGGAGCTAGGACTAAAAAAAATAAGATAGTAGGCACACTACCCAACAACCCCACTTGCTGCCTTTAAGGGCATTACTTTAAAACGGTGTATTTTTCATGTTTCATAAAAGCTTTATGTTTGTTCAGTGAGATTACAGCAGCAGTGTTTCCAGGAATAGGTCACTGGATCAGGACCCACACTTGAGTTTTATTTTTGGCAAGTCACTGAAACACTTCACACCTTATTCACACCGGCGTGTGACATGACCCAGAAACCACATTAACATCGGGACTCCGTATGATAACTATTCCTCTTATACATGACTGAGATTGTATATCAAGCAAGAAAAGTTGTTATTTCTTGAGCTTAATTCAGACAAATATTTTCTGACTTGGAATAAATTGCAATTAGTAAAAAACAGTGTAGGTTTACATTTATTTGTTAATGGGTCTTGACCCCAGTTTGAAGCCTGACATATCAATATTATTTGAAATGCAAAAATAAGCTTAATTAACTAACAAAATTCTACCTTAACTCCATTTTATCTGCTAGAGCTACAGCCAGAGTACCAATCCTGTTCTGCAAGAGCAGTCTGTTCTTCATAGACACTGGAAGAAAATCACACTTCTGACTTTAATACAGCAAATTTAAATTACTTTAAATTTAAAACTTTAAATTAATCCTCCTTTCACATCATCATTTATTACCAGCCAAGACACTGTCCATATCAACCCTCCTCTGCAACTGTCAGTGACAGCTTCCTTGATTATTGAAAAAACTTCTAGATCACTTCACAAGTTTGTCTAGATCTCTTTTTATCCAAATCACAGATTTGGCATTCTATTTGTGCATTTGATTTGGTAGTAGCTGCAGCTTGTACTGAAGGCCAATAGCTCAATACATCAAGCCTTTGCACAAGAAATTTTAGCATCTAAAGATGCTCAGCTCTTGTAACTCTTGTAAGAAGATATTCAGCACCAACAGGAGCATAGTGAGAAAGGATTGCACAACATTTGGTAGTGATTGCACCCCACTCCCCTTTTGAGAACATGAGACAAACCCAGAGATAACATCACATTAATACCAGCAATAATATATTACAAGATCTGTAGTAATATGTTTTATTGTCTTTTCCCTGGTGGAGTACTTGGTAACTGCAATGTTGTGAAGCTGTAAATTATCATAGCCAGGTAATCCAGTTAGTAGTTAGGCAAGTTGGCCATAAAAATTGGTTCTGAAGTGGGTCTCTGCTGCAGGTCTGTAAAGAAGCCTTTTCTGCTGTTGTTTTTGCCCACAGACATCTAGGATGGTTTTACATCACAATCAGAGGGTCCATCTTTTTGTTCAGAAATATCTTACAGCTCTGGAAAGGGAACCATTTCTGAATAGCTACTACTACAAAAATTGGCACCTCACCCAACCACTTAAACCCTCTAACAAACGTGGAGAAAAGTTTATATGAATGCTATTTGCAGTAATACACTGTAATGCAAAGGAGGAATATGCAGTAATATCAGTAAAGAACCTAAAAAACACTGAACAGTAAATCAAGAGCAGAATTATTTAACAAATGACTCGCCAGGTACACTAGCATTATATGCCTCACTACTGTACTAAACCAGCCAACGAAGACAGGTTAACAGGACCTACACACGCCGAAGGGTTTGCATTTGTGGCTCTGTCCATGCACAGATCACCATACACAGCTCCACTGAAAAACAGACCCCATTGAAGAGTCCTAAGTGCATCGAAAGCAACAATTACTCATCACAGCACTCACACAACAGATTAGAGCCAGACCTATGCTCTTTTCTGCATTTAGTTCAAGGCTCTGATGTGTCCTTTGCAGTATTATGCATCATTAACACAGGCTGGGATTCTAATAACATTTTTGTAAGTTTTCACATTTTTCTTTTTTTTTTTTGTCCCTTACAGGTTGCCTCATTTAAGGCATTTAAGATAACCTGAAATGAACAGTACTTCTAGTTATTAGATCTGATCTCTATTTCCCCATGTCCCTTTGGGACAAGCGTTGCTGCCATTTTGAGTAGTCACATCTTGATGTACTGAAGCTCCATACAGCAAATCCCTCCATCCCGATGAGCACTGTATCTGTCATATCTCAAGGCAGAGCTGAGAGCCAGCTAACAGACTGCCAGTGTTGGCATTTTTGTCTTATTGCTTGTTTGCAGTCATTTCAGACTATTTGCATTTATTTCCATAGCCCCCAAACTAACACTGTTTTCCTTCAGCAAAAATCTCCCTCATACAGAACAAACGAGGGAAAAACAAAATTAAAACTACGTTGCTCTATAAGTAACACCTATTTACTCCTGCAGAAACTACAACAGAAAGAAGCAGCACAATTACGAGGATGGATAGTGATAAGACAAAGGGGAATGGTTTAAAACTGAGACAGGAGGTTCAGGTTGAATATTAGGAGGAAGTTTTTCACTCCGAGGGTGGTGATGCACTGGAACAGGTTACCCAAGGAGGTTGTGGATGCCCCATCCCTGCAGGCATACAAGGCCAGGCTGGATGTGGCTCTGGGCAGCCTGGTCTGGTGGTTGGCGACCCTGCACAAAGCAGGGGGGGTGAAACTACACGTGGTCCTTTTCAACCCAGACCATTCTATGATTCATTCCATGAATATCACTGTTTCATAGAGCATGTTCTGAGCCACAGAACACTATTTTTCAACATAGTGACCACTATTAGTTACACATTTTATGCAAGCAATGAATGAGAGCTTGCACAGCACATGATAAGAATCTGCAACAGCACAGATGACCTAAATCCAGACTACACACTGGATGCGATAGGACAGCTCAGCCAAGACCGGCAATGCGATCCAAAGCCTTTAGACTGGTATGGGACCTAGCATTATCGTATTGCAAAAGAAAGGTTGCCTTCTTCTCTGGCCTGCCTCTGGAAGTTTGAGCCTTAAGCTTAGTATCATGACAGTAGCATTCAGCAATCAGCCAGTTTGCCAAGGGTTCCAGGAAATCCAGAAGGATCGCCCCTTTCCTATCCTATAAGACAGTGCACACTGCTTTATCTACTGAGGGCTACATCCTTAACTTTTTATCTGATGGGGAATTCATATTTCTGTTCACACTCACTGCTGTTTTGGTTCCAGTTCATAGCGTTGACAACTCAGCACCAGAATAATGCAATCCAGGAGACTGTCACCTTCAACCTCATATTGGTTCAGTCAGCCCCAATAGCCCTGCACATGGTGATCTTTCTGCTTCTGTGTGAGCACTTGTGGGACCCCACCTTTGGGATAATCCAGCACTGCGTCTGTCATTTCCAATGTACTGAAGCCAATATTCAGCTCCATACACAGCTTCCTAATTGTTCTCCACAATTGAGCTGATCAAGACCTCTCCATTTTGTGGTAAAATAGCCGTGCATAACTGTCCAGAACATGGCTTATATTCTTATATTCATATCACTGTCACCACTGCTAAAACATACCACCCACCACCTCACTGCACTCACATTGGCTGTTTGAATCTCCATCAACATTCAGCAAGCACTGATGAATGTGTCAAGGAGTGCCATTTTTTCCCCATATGGAAGAATTCAGTGACACACCTTTGCTTCCATACACACTTCCACGTCAGAAACCGTTTTGTCAGACTGCCCCTCTGCTGCCATCTGTCACACAAGTAACAATATTGACAAGAAGGCTCCATCTCTCCTGCTATACTACCAACATCCACCTCCAACATCATGGGCCTAAATAAGAGGCATTACTTTCAGAGCAACCCTCATTTATTTACAACGTAGGCCTAGCTTACTTAGAAAGCTCTTTTTGCAGCCTGCCTCTTGGACTACAGCACAGGGATACGCCGCCTGAGACAACAGGAGGAAATAATAATTCATGTTAAATACAAAGGTTCTGAAAAGGAAACATGAGGTATTACTGATAGACACTTCAGAAAATCAGGATGCCGTTCCTCTCCACTGGCCTAAATGACCATACCCCGAGCAAAGGTTTTTAAATCAGTCAGATTACAGCTTCTCAGTGTCCCACTGACTATAATTCTACTGCGCATTTGTACCAAAAATATCAGAGTTACATTGATTTTTAATGAAAACAGTCTTGGTTAGGAAGGCTGGAGCTCTGGAGCTGAAGCAAGCACTAGCACTTGAGGACAAGAGTGAGCAAAGCAAACAGAAGGGCATCAGAATAGCCTGTCCACTGGTAGATCCAAGACAAAACACTAGTTTACAAACAGATAAGATTTTTCATTATGATGCCTCCTTAGCACAGTATCGAGGAACATGTAGTTCCCTCAACATTACACTGTAGTTTTCCTCAAGGATAGAGTTAAGATGGCATTTAATTTTGTCTGCGAGCTACAGGCTGAACTCCATTGCTTCTATTGTAATGTCTTGTTCTTAATCTTATCAGGATAGTCAAGTCATCAGTCCAAACTGTAGTTAAAGGGAACTTGATCCCATCTTCCTCATTCTCACATGCATTTAGCCTTGATCACTCACCCAGAAGTGCAATGTTCTACAGGCCTTGCCTGCTTTTGCTATTGCCCTGCTGGTGCCCTTATGCTCTACATTGCCATCAATGAGCACTATATATGCTCTGGCTCTATTATGGGTTTGCTAGAATAATGCCCTTCAGATAGACTAAACTAGAAGTGAGAACAGATTCCCAAGGACGCAGCTCTTGGTTACAGTTTTTAGAAGTGAGCCCAGTTACACTCCAAACTCCTCTACATACATCTGAAAAGTCTTCTGGATGATCCAGACAGTTCCAAAATTGCTATATTTACCAGGACACACTCATTAACTAATCCTGTTAGGAAAAACAGAAGTACAGCTCTCCTGTGTGAAAAGGATTTCAGGGCTGTCCAGTTCAGCATACTGCTCAGAGCAGCCTCGGCCCTGAACCCACATCAGGCTGCACCTCCAAGATAACAGTTGCCCAGCTTCCCCCCAAAACTCCTATATTTTGTTACACTGACTCTTTTCCTTCTATCCCCACCTCAATTTTCAGCTACAGCCTTAGGTTCCCAGTCAGTGAAGGTCTGGCCCAACTTCCTGCAGCTAATTCTCCACAGCACTCTTATCCTCCTGCAGAAGGGAGCCCCAGTCCCACCTCACAGGACACAAACTGCAGCCCCCCCAGAAGCTTGGAGGCCTCTGCTGAACTCACCCTGCTTTAATCCATTCTATTCTGTACCAAGCAACCCAGAACTGGTTGAAATAGCCACTTGCTAATAAGCATAGTGGTAACAGACATAACCAAAAACAGCCCACACTAATTGCTTACAAGCAACAACTTCAGACAGCCATGTGTTATTATGTACCAGCTATGGGCATGCATCTCTTTTTTCTCTCTTTATTTCACTTCTGCAACAGTTTTTGAACCTCACGGCTTTACTGCTACCAAGTTAAAGATGTTAACACTTCAGAACTAATGAAGCAGTCTAAAAATTAATTGAAATTTCTTAGCTGAAAGTTCCTTGGTGCTTAATGGACAATGGATCTCTCCTGTGCTGAAGTTTATGCAATCTTTGAACTAAGAGTAAAGGCAGCACAGGCTGAGTGATACCCACTGCCTTTTCAACTTGATTGTATTTTACATCCCTCCACTGTAAGTGACTCTGCAAGGTGATGATGGTCAATAGCTGTTTGGGCTTAATACTGCAATTTTCAAAGCAACCTCCCTTCATTGCACCTGGTGGCATCCAGCCTGAATGTACTTGAAATACGTACAAATTTAATCAAAACTGTTGATCAATGGCTTTAAAAGAAATAATGGTTTTGTGTTTGTGACCTGGTTGTAAAAACAGTCACAAATATTCTAAAAGTACCATAAAAAACACAACCTCACAGCATAAATCAGAGAACGCCTTGCAAAGCAGGATCTCTGATGTCTATTACCTGTATATGATTGATTAGTTGCTTATCCCAGCTTCATCTAAGCGACAGTCTACAGTGCATCATGCAAGCACAGCTGTTTCTAAAAATTTAAGAAAAACTTGGGCAGACAAAGCCTGTCACTTCAGCCTTATAAAACTTCACATCTAAATCAAACATGTTCTTAAAAAATAAAATGTTAGTTATCTAAGTGGATGGCTCCTACCAGGCTTTTAATCTTTTTCGCCTTTTACTTTTAGAATTTAGTTAATGAGTGTGTGAGAATAGCAGCAGTAGTATCATGGGCATTAAGTGCTTTCTGTACTAGAACGACATAGAGAATTCAGAAATCTTGATAGTTTATCTACATTTATTTAAGAAGTGCCTTTAGGATTAGTATTTTTGAGTTTTACTAGTTTTAATTTCTTCGTATAGGAAGGATTATCCACACCTTTGATAACAAACTCCAAATTATTTGGATCCTGGATTATACACAAATACACATGCTCTTCTTCCATGAACTCTTTATGCCTCCTCAGTCTTTGCTACCACTCTCAGATGAGCAGATTAAGTGGCACATTATACTCTGTTAACTGAATAGAGGCTTCGGCATCCAGCTTTGTGCTCAAAAAGTACAAATGTTCTTTGGTGAGTAAAGATGTCTCCTTCAGTTGCTGCCTACAACTTGCTATTACCTTCTAGTAAATTCAATCTCTTGCTGCTTACTAAAATGTAAAACTTCAATCCTGAGGGAATCCCTGAATCAGACCAAAGTGCTATAGATCTTCATCACTGAAATGAACACCAACTGCACCTTGTGGACAGAGCAATATCAATATTGCTTAGAGGGTTTCACGTGACATCAAACCTCCCTCAAATCCATTCAAAAAATTGCTGAAAACAGCTGTATTTATGGTGAAATACCTTACGAACATGGAGGCCTTTAGTTTGCTTCCCTCCTTGTGCCTTCCTTCACTACTGTGATCTGGATTTATTCCAGTTTTTATCAAGTGATTAAAAAAAAATAAAGCATCAAGGTATGAGGAAAAGAAAAATCTTCCCAATAGAGCGGGAAAATAACTCATCAATTCCTAAATCAATTCCTGTATGCCATCATTTCACAATTGTCTCCCTGGATTTTCTTATGCTTTTGTTGGTTTTCCTTCAATTAATTTACATTTTTAAACAAGCTAGTTTCAACAAAGTTCAAAAGATGAAAATTTGAACAAAGTTCTCCCTTCCACCACATTAAGTGGGAAAGAAAATATACTATTAGGCATCCAGAGGGATAGGGGAAAAAGAAAGTTGAACTATTGCTTGCAAGCACAGTAAAACAACAAAACTTGTACCGAGTGACTGCAAAAAAAAGCCACACATTCTGGAGCAATGTTTTTGCTCTTTTTTCATGCTTTCATAATTTCATAAGTAGTGATCTTCACTGCTGAGTCAGATGGAATCTCCTCTGTCTCAGTGTAATGCTCCCTGTGAATAGAAGGATGCCTCTCCTCAGCTCTGCTGGGCAGAGGACCCAGCTCCCTAGCGATTTAGTCCCAGGCTTCAAGGAAGAACCTGGTTGAAACAGGAGTTAAAGCCGTGCTCATTTTTAGAGTGGTATTAAGCTGGAAGATACCAGAAGGAAGCCAGAGTAAGGCCACATTTCTATGCTACCTTCACACAAGAAATCTCGCGCTACAGACCTTTAGTGACCTGTAGCAATATGCTGAATCAGATGAAGTTTAAGAAACAGATTCGGATAAGGGCTTTCATGAATCTCCCAGCTAATCAATTTCTGCCAGGATTTTCTATTACTTACAAGGCATTTTCCATACATGAATATTAGAGTTTACAACAAAAACATTGTTGGAAAACACTTGGATAATGGTTTTAATGAGAGCATAAACAAAGCCTATAATACGGTAATTAAAGAACAAGAGATGAAAGCAATGCTGGAAATCTGACCTCGCTTAACATATTACCAAAGCCACTCTTACTGGCACAGAGTCACAGGTTGAGTTGATTCTGTTTTCGTGTGAATGCCAGTCTGATATGGAGAACAGAATCTTCTGTGGTTGTGCCAATTTAGAGAAAACTGTTTTAAACAGAATTAAAAGATTCCCAAGTACAAGAACTGAGCACACAGCATTTAATACTGAAGTTTAAATCTAATTGGACAAAAATATTTTTAAGGCATGTTCATTATAGAACTTTCATTTCCTGCTTTTCTTAATTGGAATTAGAAAAGATATACTATCAGGATACAGATAAATTTCAAGATATTCTCAGGAAGGAGAAAAATGAAAATGCTGTTATCTGATGGCAAACTTGGGGTACTTTCCAGGCTGACTTGGATTTCTCAGAAGAGAAGACCTGCTGAAAAAAAGCCTGATTTATTCAAAGCATGTGCCACGAAGCTTCTGTTCAGCCTCATCTTCCAAGGTAAGTGCTAAGATCTGACATGACACCCTGGTGTAGAACTAAACCAGAGATATGGGCACATTGGCCCCAGTCTAAGAAATTATACATAGCCACGTAGTCAAGTGTTAATATTTGTGATTAAAAATTATGCTAAAATTATTTCCTAAACAAAGATAAATTAATGCAGCATTATCAGTGGGCAATAAAATGATGGCTCATGTTATGAATTTATACTATTTCACCTTCTATATTATTTTTATCATTACATCCTGTATGATACACTGAAATTTTACAGCACTTCACCAGTCTCTATAAATTGAAATACTCTCGCAAATTGTACTGAAATAGCTTTAAGTATTCTTAATATAGTGCAGTACTGGTAATACCTAACAATAGGTGATAGCTGGAATGCTTTTCTAAACATGTTAGAATTGGTTTAGCATTGGATGTTCTAGTCTGATAAGAGACTCCTGCACTAAGGCAATCAACTGAAATTAGAAGCTGGCATGTAAATTACTGTACAAGAAATTGCATTCGCTCCCAACTTCCCTTTTATTATGCATTTGCAGACTCTCTCTGTATAAACAGATTGCAGTGAAAAAATTCTACCAGGAGATGATGAGCAGCAGGAATTGTGTTTTAAAAAATTAATTCTAGGTATTTTTAAGTCTGAAAGATTTGATACTTGAGAATATTGGCAAACAGAACTCATTTTGATCTTCTATTTCACAACACATCCAGCTGGTATGACTAACTTGTTGAACGTATCCTTCACAATGAATGCAACCTGTGAGCCTCAGCTGGGGCACCAAATTTGTTCTGCTATTTCTTTTTTTTAGTAAGATACCCACAACTTCACATTTGGGATAACACAATAAATGGTGTGGCAAGAAACAAGAGGCTGGAGGTTGTTTCTCTTTTAATTAGAAGCAGTTTGGGACTGCTGATTCCAAACAACAAAAATAGTATATGTGAATTCTGAGACAGTTTCCTCAGACTTTCTGCATGTGCCACATGCAGTACTAGAAAGCAAATGCCAACACCACCTTGAAAAGATTTATGTTGCTGCTTATTGTTTTTATCCTTCTTTGAAACTTAGTTTGATTCCAATTTTCTGTACCACTGTACGAGGTACACAGGTTGCTAAGGGCATCTGTAGCAAGATAGTTTCTTTTTTTTTTAATTCTACTGTTTTTTATGATATCTAAATATTATAATATCTAAATAAAGTGGGTATCTACTATATCCACCATACTAATTGTTTTGAATTATACTATTTATTCAAAATCTAAAATATATTTTAATCACCAAATTGAACCTCTTATCCCTTGTTCTCTTTTTCAGAACAGATGCATAGCACACTTACTCCACATGCTGACGGGTTTTTGGCTGCTTGTAAATCCTGAAAATATTGATCAGTTAAAAATATTCGGATGCTTGCATCCCTTGATTCTGCTTACCACAGCCTTTCTTTCTGGTCAGTGAGCAGAGCACCAGCAATTTTGTTATAATGATAAATGACCCTCATAGACAGGTCACTCTTTTTTACCTAAAGCCACAATTTGCTCCTTCCTTTAGGTCACAACCTGATTTTTCAGGGTGACAGATTTATTACTTTCTTTGTGCGCTAAAAAACAAATCACCAACAATTGCTCAAAATACCGTCCTGTCACAATAACTTTGAGCACCTCCCAGCCAGAATGATGCAACACAAGAGGGTTTTTTCCTGTTTTTAAAGCAGCACAACCACTTGTACATTTAGTCTTGCTGTTGTAAAGATCCATTTGGTCCATCTCATCATACACAGCATGTCCAGGCTCCCCAAAGAATAAGGTATTTAATATCTTACTAAAAGCACCATTAAGCCTCTCACAATAAGAGGTGTTACTTTTAAAGTCCAAAAGAGGTCCAAAAGAGCAACTGCAGGCTGACCTGTGGTTCTGAAGACTTGCATTTTGAGTGGAGGTAGTAAAACCAAAGTCTGCTTTATGAACACTTCTAGTTCATCCCCATATCTGAAGCATTAGAGCAACTGGACATTTTTACAAGGAAAAGTTGCCATTTCAACTTTCACACTTGTCTCCAAGATGACTTTTCCCCAACAACTCTGGTCAATAAAATGGTCTCAGGATGCTGGTCCCAAGCAATATCACAAACTAGGACTTATTTTGGACCTGAGTGAAAGCCAGATCAGCAGTCCCTGAGATCTTGGTCCAGCTACAGTTCCCCTAATAGGACACATGTTGTGAATAGGGTAAGGGAAGAGTACTCAAGCATTTAGTTTTTGCCCCTATTTTCTTGGATCATAAATACCTCTTGGTAAACACTAGTAATGACCATGCATTGGTTTAGTAGCTAGCAGATCAACCAAAGCCAACCAACAGGACAGGAGAGGCAGGCACACTTCTCTGCATTATCTGAAGCAGCTTGTAATGATGCGGGTCCTTGAATTCTGAACCTCTTCATTAATCTGCTACTGATAACAGTTTAGCTATTTCTCAGAGGTTTGCAACATCTGACCACAGAAGATTCACCATCTACCTTCCGCACCCCTTTAATGTTCTGCTGTTAATAACAAGTGCTTTGTGAAGAAAAGCACTTACTAAGACATTCAAATATCAACAATTATCAAGTTCAAATCATTCCAAAATACCTTAATTGACACTGCTGAGTACTAGGAGGCTGCAACAGCACTCAGAACTGTAGAGTGTGTTGGAAGCCAACTTAAATATCACCTAGTTCCAGTCCCCTGCTGTGGGCTGCCCAGGGCTCCACCCAACCCTGACTTGAACACCTCCACAAAAGGGGCAGCCACAGCCTTTCTGGGCAACCTGTTCCAGCATCTCATGGCACTCCATTAAAAATTTCCACTTAACATCTGATCAAAATCTTCGCTCTTTTAGTTTAAAACCATTTCCTTTTTTTTCTATCACCAACAGACTGTACAAAGTTCCCCTCCTGATTACAAGCTCCCTTCAAGTACTGGAAGGCCACAATGAGGTCTCCCCAGTATCTTCTCCAGACAGAACAAGCCCAGTTCCCTCAATCTTTCTTAACAGGAGATGTGCTCCAGCTCTCAGATCTTCATGGCTCTCCTCTGGATCCAATCCAAGAACTCCACATCCTTCTTGTGCAGGGGGCCCAAGACTTGGATGCAGCACTGCAGATGTGGTCTCACAAAGGCCGAGCAGAGGGGGACAATCGGCTCCCTTGTACTCCCAGCCACCTCTTGGTACAAACCAGAATACTCTTGACCTTCCATGCTGCAAGCACATACTTCTGGCTCACATCCAGCTTTTCATCAACTATGATCCTCAAGTCCTTCTCCACAGGGCTGTTCTCCATGACTTCTCCCAGTCTGGAGCCATTTGGGATTGCCCTATGCAACACATTGTGCTTAGACTTGTTGAACCTTATTAGATACTCATGAGCCCTTCTCAGACTTGTCCAGGTCTCTCCAGATGTCACCCATTCTGTCATATCAACTGCACCACTCAGATCAACATCCTCAAGCTTGCTGAAGGTGCACTCAATGCCCACCATGTCATTGATAAAGATGTTAAAAAGCACCACTGCCAAGGCTGACACCTCTCTATGTCCAGCCTCCACCTGGGCATAGAGCAACTGATAACAACCCACTGGCTGCAACCACCTAACCAGTTCGCTATCCAACAAGGCCAGCCTTGACACCCTTTATTATTCCCCAAGCCACCCATCTCTGTATCCACTTCCATACATGCCCCTCTTTTCCTGCAGATCCTTCTTCAGTCACAACAGTTTCCTACCTCCTCTGCTTCATTTCTTATGCTGGGGGGGATGAAGGGCTCATGCTCTTAGAAAGGCATTCTTATAGTGCCGCCAACCCTGCTCACTGCACTTCTTCACCCTTAAGGACAGCTTCCCAGGGGATCTCATTCAGTAATTCCTTAAAAAGACAGAACTTCATTCTGTTGAAGTTCAGGGTCCTGATTGTGCTACAATCATACTCCTTGAAATCGCAAACTCAACCAGGGCATAGTTACTACAGCCCAGACTACTTCCAATCTTAACTTCTTTAATTCCTCTGCACTGATGAGCACCAGGTCTAGTAAAGCTCTTTCTCTGGCCAGTTTGTCTAATATTTGGACCAGAAAGTTATTCTCAAAACACTCCAGGAGACTCCTAGTTTGTTTGCAGCTTGCTGTGTTACTTTCCCAGTAGACATCTAGGTGATTTAAATCCCTCATCAGGATATGAGAGCCCACAAGCACAAAGCTTCTTGTAATTGAAGCAACAAGGCCTCCTCCACAGGCTCCCCTTGATCAGGCAGCCTCTAGTAGGCCCTGACCACCAGATGCCCTTTGTTGGTCTGAGCTAGCCTTGTACCCCCCCCCCCCCCCCCCCCAAAATACTTCTAATTGAATACAAGGCATTTTCCCAAATAAAGACAGTCTGCAGAGAGTACAACACATTACAGTCTAAACTCTTGAAAAAGGTCCACCCAAACTTCATTTTGTACAACTCCAAATCCTAGTTAGTTCACTATCATTTCAAGCAACATACTTTCCATTGAGCTATTGTAATTATTGTCCTTATACTATGTGATTGTAATGTGCCATTAAATACACATACTATAAACATGCATTTCTGGTTAACACAGTTCAGAACAGAACAGTTTTTGATAACCTGTGTACACTACTACAGAGTTCATAAGGTAGAAGGTGCAAGAAACATACAAAACTATTTTACTTAGAAACTATAGCATTCTCTGACATAACTGACAAAAATGAACACCAAATGAACACCATCATCAAAACACGTAGAAGGAGACTGCAGGAGCAAGTGATAAGTAAAGAAGAGTGAGCACTGAGAAGCTCAGAGAAAGTAATCAGGAGAGGCTACAAAAACACCTCTCAATCTAAGAGACCTTCTGTGTCAATTTTAAAAGTACAGATATACTGAGCTGCATGAAGTCCTGATTTTCAGTGAATCCTTGACATTATGCCTGTCTTTTGGATACTTTTGAACACGTGTTCCTATACTATTTTTATTACCTGTTTTACACATGCATGTAGAGGTTGCCAAGTTGTATAAAGATCAGTACTGCACATTCAATCACTGAGCTACTTAAAAATGTAGCTGTTTGCAAACATGATCTCTTGCCATACCACAACAGACTTCCACACTCTTCATCTTTACCTTGCACATAGTTTGCAATAACTACAAGCACCATAAAAAGCTGCTATCAAGGAATTTAGATTAACCTCCCAGATGCAGTTCTGTACATACATACAGTTGTCTCCTGCTGGCAACTCTCCATTACAGAAGAGCCACATAATGAACTCAAGTTGTTTCCACTTCTCCCTGATGGTTCTAATGAGTTTGTCTTCTCTGCGATATTTTCAATAAGAGAAATCAGTCCTAAGATATGCAGGACTTCCACTGACTTCCGCAGCAGGTCAGCATATATAACAAAAGAATGAGCTCAGGACACCAATGTTCAGAAACATCTATCCATCTAGCTAGCTGCACACGCCATACATACACTCTTTACACGAGAACAGTAATGTTCAGCAGCCTAACAAAGGCTACTTATCTTCACTGATATATAATGAAGACTAAGATGTCTTCTGTGTTGCTGAAAGAAATTACTACCTTCTCAAACCCATCCCCTGAAAGAAAAGAAAATAAAGTTGGCGATCATTAGCCAGTTTTATTCTATTTACTGAGATAAGGTTTATAGCTCTGATATGAGAAAATTCTCTCATGACAGCTCACACTAACCTTTTAGCACAGAAAGTATCAAGATACTGAGACATGATATCTCATCATGACTGCTGCCGTACAGAGGAGGACTTAACGCAGGATAGACTGAAAGGGTCAAAAGTAACCACCAAATTAGGCTCTGTTGTGTCAATTTGTTGTCCCTGGTCTAATAATACACCTCTTGGCAAGCTCTAACAGGGCACCGAGTTAGCATGCTGCTTTAACTTAACCTCTTGCCCATATTTACTTAGGTAACAAGATTTTTTGTTTTTCACATATGACAAGTGGCAAGAAGGGGGCTGAAATAGTCACTTCAGAGCTTTCCTTTTCTCCCTATCAGGCTAACACAGACATCTGAACAAGTGACTTCAGGTGGGACTCTTGCATGCTTGCTAGTCTAGAGTGACAAAAAGACCCTGATGACTTGCAGGCTGGTCTGAGCCCACAGTGTTGCAGGGAGATGTTCACCAGAGCTGCAAACAGACAGTTCAAAAGCTCAGCTGCCAGGCCCTCTCATGATTTTAAGCCGGAACATGCCATTAGGCTCAGAGCAAAATAAAAACCATACAGTTGTACCAATACAATGGGAAGTGCTACATTTCCTTGCACAGGTGCCAGCCAGCACAGCTGCTAGAACAAAAGTTCAGATTCCAAATGAAATCACCATACTGTGCCCTCAATCTGAACATAGCTGCTTCGCTAGCTGAAGGGACAGACTAAGACAAGGAAAGAGGAGAAGCCATGAGGCCTGGTCTGCTCCCATAGCTGCTCAGGACTGAAAAGAAACCAGCTACTAGTCCAGATTAACCTTAGGCAATGAGGTGTATGGACACACTTTTTAAGGGAGTTCTCTCAGCTAAACTTGCTTCTTTAGAGTTTCAGGAATTAAATGTAAGCTGAAAATTTTGTCTGTAGGAATCACCTACAAAGAAATTAAACTGGTAAAAGCCTGTGTAAGTGTAAATGCTTTTAGAATTACTGCCATCTAAAGAAAAAAGTGCAGAAACCTAGATGCAAGAACAGCTCTATTGGCAGAGCTACATTTCTGTTTGGTCCCCATTAGCCTCCCCTAATGCTTTTGTTTTTTCCTGGTGAGTCTAATTGAGCTCGCTTCCTAGTCAGAGCAGTTTGTGCCTTTCTCTGGAATCCAGGACACAGAAGGAAGTCACTGCTTTTGGGCTTCTCTCACCAACTTTGCTCACACATCACTACAATGTTGACAATCCTGCCCTGCACTTCCCTTCCTATGACAGAGCTTTTTGTGGTTTATTTAAGTGTTTACAATCCTCAAACCACAGCCCAAAGAGCACTGCTAAGTTAACAACTCCTGAGATCTGGATGACAAGGCTTTGTCTCAGTCTGCCTGTTCCAACCAAATATCTTAGTGGTAAAACTAAGGTCTGGTCACCCCGGTTTATTCACAGTAATAAGGACTACCTGCACTTTTTGCTGCATTTCGTGTAAAACAAGAAACTCCGTGCCTCAGCAGCAGCCTTTGCAGGAGGCTCTCAGAACAAAAACTGAGTCCCTCACTTGCCTGTGCACAAATTTAATGCTTAATTCAGAGCTGTAATAACAAACCTGAACAGCTCCAACACAGACCATGAACCACTGACATTTTCACTTATCAAGCACCACTTTTGGCTAAAGCACATCTTCCTGGCACTGTCAGTTACAGGCCCCAGGAGGACACACACTGTCCAGTTACACAAGATACCCACGTACATCCCATACAGACAGAGTGGTGAAATCCCAGCCAGAAGAGATAACCAAATAAAAACAGTAGCAGATTTAGATGCCTGCATGCATAAGATGTGGCAGCTTTATCAGAGAAGACAAAGCTTTTGCCAAGGCATAACCCAGAGTACAACAGCTTAGAAAAAAAAGTTCTGCATAGCGACTCTGTAAGGACCTCAAAAACCACTGATGTTGGTGAACTCAGCAGCACACAACTGTTTGCTCATGAAAAAACAAATCATACCAGATATTGAACCATCCCACATTCACCATTGGCTTTATGCACACATAGGGTCAGTTACCACAGATCAGTAATCACAGCTGCTTATTCTTAAGATATCGTATGCATCAGAAATGCGATTTGACTTTTAACAGACCTAGAATTCAAATAATGCGCACAGAACAGGTTCCTGAAACGCAGCTCAACTACATCAAGCTAAATCAGACTGCTTTTCCAGTGCCTGAAGAACCAACCCCTGACACTGGCTCCTTTCACTTGGGCTCTGCAACTTTCACCTTTTCCAAGCAACTAAGAGCCAGCCTCCCTCTCCCAGCTGGCAGCAGCAGACGACACACTCCCCCTTCTGCATATCCCTCTCTCACTACACAGTACATGTATACATAGATAATAGGAGATCACCTCACAGGCATAACCAAAGAATAAACCACAATATTTATTAGCGAAGAAAAATATCTAAGGTCCTGCTTTTCCATACACTGACTGACATGTTCAGACTCAGTGATGTTAGGTTTTTATCTCAGGTCTTCCAACTCCTTCCCATTCTCTACTCAGATCCACAAGCACTGAAAAAGCTTCACACCGGTTAGCCCTCTTCTTAATTTTTACTTCCTTAAATCTTCAGTTCTCATCTCTTGACAAAATCCATTCAAACAGGGTTCTCAAGTTAATGGTTAAACTTGTTGTTTGTAGTACCATTAATATAGGTCAAGCAGCACAATAGTTACAACTGCTGAGAGGGAAGGTACATAAAGACACAGTAAGCAGTTCAGGACCTTATTACAACACGTCTATCAAACGCAGGAGTACAAACAATGTGCCTGATTCATCAGAAAGATAACTTCTGCTGACAGTACACAGTGTTCCCTGGAGTCTCTTGCACATGGCTCAAAAATTAAAATTGGAAATGTAAACTACAGACACATTCTTACAAATACATTTCAGCACAGCGAGCAGTTCTATGCAAAGCAGCAGATACAGGCAGTGGGATGAATTCGGCTCTCATTTGCATCACTGAGCACCAAAAAAACTCGGTAGCAGCTATGACTTTATTCTGCATTTTCTCTCACATAACCAAGGGAAGAATTTGTCCCACAGGCCCAAGGACACACATTTTTTCACTGCAGGATGCACATGCATAATGCCTAGAAGAGGGATTACCTTATGCCTTATTCAAGAAAATTCAAAAAGACCTCTGTGCCTCAAAAAGTTAGTATTTCAGGAACAGACAGTAAGTATTTTTTCAAAGCTAATGGCACCCTAAAGCTTCACAACATGGATCATTTCTGCTCAGTGCCAGTCATTCACTGCCTGCAAGTTCAAATACATCATGTTCCAGTTTGGCTCCTGAGCTCATTAGCCAAGGTTCCCAAGCTCAAGTGAATTCCCAAATATGCTACTGAAGCCAAAGCTGAAAGAAGTCAGGCCTTAGGACTGCAAGAGCCTACTGCATGTGCCACAGTCACCCTTCTCTTTCCAATTACTTGCATCATGATGGCACACAGAAGCATGAAAAAAGTCTGCAATGTGAAGCACGTCTCTCTCCAATCCCCAACATGACAGTGCTGCCTTTTGTGACCAAGCATTTTGAAAGCACAAATTGCATTTCAGATCGTTTGTCCTTCAAATTAAAATAGCTCTAATAGACTGAGGCAAATGAAATATAAGTAGAAAGCTTCTTATGCATATGACCCACCAACTGTAATTCCAGGATGATCAGTTCAGCTGCCGTGAATCTAGGCTGAAGGGATGAAATTAAGCAGAATATTTTTCCACACATAGCAAAACACAGAATTTACACCACAAAACAGAACACACTGCAAATTATAGCATGTATAAGAACTGGGGTTTTACAACTAGTAAAAGCTGAAGACTGTTTTCATCTGTCTCACTTATAATTTGTACTTCTCTATTATTTGTTATCTCTTATTTCACTGTGGTTTATGAACCTTGGACTAGATCTTCAGCAAGCAGGAATCAGCTCAATACTGACTTTAAAAAAAGCTCTCTTCAATTACAGTACCTGAAGTGATTAACTGACATTGCATGAGTCTTATAGACAGATGGGACATGTAATGACACCAGCTGACAGTGCCCTCTGGTATGAATTTTCTCAGATTAGTAGCATTCTGCAAAATCATAACTTGAAACACTGGTTGAAGCTCTCCTAAAGCATTCTAACCACCTTAAGCACAGACAAGCCTGTATCGCTTTGTGCATTTTACACATTGCTATGTATGCCACATTTCTGGTACCTTCCAATATAATAAATCACATCACACAATTAAAACACTTCTGAGACTGCAGATACAGTCCAGTGCACATTACTTACAGTACATAACAGTTCAATAGGCTACTGTCTTCTCATTGTGTCTATATTGGAAAGGCAGCCCATCAAGACAGCTTGGATATGACTGTTCATGTTAAGACAAACACTGGCATGATAAAGGAATTTTTACACATCATATGGATATTTTTTCCTATTCTGTATTACAGATCTGTTCTAATGCTTTGTATGTTGCATTTTCCTTACCAGGATGAAACATACTGCACTTAAGCACAGATGTACAGGAAATCCCACTACAGTATAGTTCCTCCCTGTGAACAAGCTACATGTTTTTCTGCAGAGACTGCTTATATTAGCACTAACAGCATTGCCTCACACTACTGTTTTTCTGGAACGTTAATAAAGATTTCATTTAATTCAGAGAAGGAGAAAGAACAAAGAAATTGAGAACTGTCCACAGCACGTGGAGTAGGAAACATAGGAGGAGTCCACAGAACATGATGTAATTGCCTGCAAAAACACACATGCCTCCTGCCTTCCTCCCAGAATGGATAATTCATGGTATGTACAGGCAGTTGGAGCAAGGCAGCTTCCTTAGGTACTCACAGGATCTCTGCCCTGTCATTCAGGAAGCATGAGCCAAGTGGCTCTCTACTGATGTTCACACTGCTAAGATAAGAAGCAAAAGGCTTTGCCTCCTCACCACCACCTCTGTTTCACCCTAAGATACTATCTGCAGAACTCAGCTAATGACAATTCAACCCATTTAAAATGAGGAAGTAACCAGGCACTTAAATCCAGCAGAAACTTACCTAACCAAACTAGCTCTATCAGCCCCTTTTTAAGAATGGCATTCAATTCTAAAAGTTTGTCTTAAAATTCAGTGGATTCCTCTTCTGTTATTAAGGCTGTCCTGTTTAAATACCACCAGGGCAGATGAAACAAAAGCTGTGACTCTTCGATAAGCATTAAGTCAGTACAATTCAGCATTCAGACATACTTGCATTTCATCTGCCAGAACAAAAACAATTCACCTTGTTTAGTCTGAAATGTCAATAGAAATAACATTTGCCAATAATGCTGCTGTAACTTAACATCATACCTTTGTAAAATATTGAAAAAATGCTTTGAAGACCTTTATGCCAGGATAAAAACACTAATATGTCACATGAAACCTAGCTCCTTGCTTGCAAGTCTGCGCACCCAGTTATGAAGCCGGTGGATGATTCTGGAAACATCTCTCATCGTGAAGGAACGTAGATATTAGTGGAGCTCAATCTGAAAGCAAGCTCACACTACACCTACTTGCTATTCTTCCTATCATCTCTAAGTTATGCAGTTCTTTCAAGACATACTTTAAATGTGGTGAGCATTTCACAAAACTGCGAGTAGCAAACTCTCCTTCGCAGCTCTTCAGGAGCTTGGTGGGACAACAGGGCCTACAGGTAGCTTCAAACTGAGAAGCCAACTCAGAGCTCTGCAGTGCACACAGAAGTCTCATTTCACAGAGGTTTCATTTCAACATCAACATATATTTCCTAGTCATCTCAGCTCGAAGGTGGCTTGGCAGAATCACAGACAGAACTGAGAAAACTGCAGGAAGCTTCAATTTTGAGCAGGATGACCATACTGAAGTGGGATCACAACTACTTCTAGAGTAATCAAGGTCTTATCAGCAGTTACCTCTCATGAATGACATATTAACCTGGCTGCCTGATCTAAAGCTTTTCTCAACCATCTTCTGCAATAGAATAAGGATTAGATTCTTATGGGATTTGAAGCTATTATAAAGTCCCAGAAACAGAGCTTTTTCATTGTTTTTGCTGTAAGAAACAGAATATGGTTTCTGTAAGTGGCAGCCACTGAGTTTGTAGTTTCATGAATTGTTCTGCTCAGGGAAATCTCCCTACAAAGCAGCCTTTCCAAGCTCAGCTGCCTTCACAGCAAAGCGGAAATGGGTCCCAATAGCCCTCAGCATCAGAGGAACATGGTAACTGAAGGAACCTTGCGGGTTGCAACCTTCCAGCACAACAAAAGTATGCGGATCCAACTCCAACTGCGGCAAAAAACACCATCCAGGAAGACAGGACACTGCGAGCTCTAAGGTTAAAAGCAATCCTTAGTCTTCTAAAGGCAATGCAAAAAATGCAGTTTAGGTTACTAGTGCTGCCCGCTGTGTTACCACTGTACATGTAGATTATTTACCAAATCTCATTTTTCTAGAAAAGCAGCAATTTCAGCTACAGAAGCAGCGCTGTTACTCCAAGCAGTACTAAAGACTAACTTGAGAAAAAGCTGAACTTCCTCAACAACTGCATTTCAGAAGGTGCTCAGTGTGGGGGCCAAGGTAAGAGAGAACTTGGGAAGCAGCAGCAAGAGAAATTCTGTCCACAGCAGAAGACAGCAGCAGACCAGACAAAAAGAGAGAAATGGTATCTAAAGTCAAAAGGGAGAGGGGGGAATAAGATCAGATAGTAACAGAACAAAGAAGCAAGATGTAAATGTCAGTGTTCGATGTAACAAAATGTGCTTTTACTCATATTGTGGAAACATTTTGAGCTTGATTTCATTTGGATTCTGCTAGTTTCTTAAGCTATAGGAGAAGTGACACAGAGAGGCCTAACTTTATGCCAAAATCCTACTGTCTGTGCAAAATTACTTTTTAAACTTCAAAATGAAGACTCCCCTCCTGCCATTCCCAGGGTTTTATACAACCACAATGTCAGTGACTACACTAAAGCAGCTCACTCTGGGATAAGTTAGGACTCTGGTTAATTGTCTTCAATAAAAATGACAAAGCTGGTTTCCATCTCCACCAGCCCAAGTCAGTCCCTCTCTACGTTCACCTGAACACTGATCTTTGAGTCAGAAAGAACTTCCACCCCATTCCATCCCTCTTCTGTCATTCACTGTTTGTCATTTGTCTCAGTGTGCTTTGGGTAAATAATTGATCTAATGCATTTATTTATTTTAAGCTTAACAGACATTTGTTTCAAGACTGAAATTCATTGTAAAATTGTCTATTTCACAGATGGTGAAGTTGTGATACCTTAACGACAGAATTTTATACAGCTTCTTGACACATAGGAGAGGGATACGGGAAAGAAAAGATGATGCTTCTTCTGCTGCAAAATAGCACCACATACACTGGCAAACCCCACCTCACTAACTGATCACAACTTTCCACACCGTTAATATGAAGTGAAAAAAATCAATTGTTATTGTTCAGTCATTACCTCCCATGAACTGATGTACAAGTGTCCAACATGGCAGTGAGTTAATGGTAACCCAAAGCAGTTGCTAGTCAGCAGAAACAGGCTTCAGCCACACCTTGTACGTGCCCCAGCTCTCTCCAGCCTCTCATCAGGAGAAGTCCTCTGCCTGCTGCAGGTGCAAGTTAAGTAATGAGAAGGGCACCTGCCATATTGCAATCACCTGCTGCAAGTTCTTCACAAGCAAGGTCATGTGAAAGTCAGTCAGATTCTGCACAGATACCACAGAAGAAACAGAGCATGTTCTTTTTAACTGCCATTCATTGTAGCCTCTGTGAGCAAAATTGCTTCTCCCATAATGAAATAAAAAACCAAAATTACACATCAAAACACAAAATCCTGTGATACCATGTAATTGCTACCTGAGAAAGATCCATGTTCCAATCAAAGAGCCTTTATATTTCAAGAGAAAGGCACACACAAGTCCCACCAAATCCATGTGCTTCGTTACAGAACATTAGAGCTCACTCCATGAAGGAATAAAGAGAACTTCTTTGAAAAAAGTGTAGAGAGAAGAGCAGAATGTGGAAAAATGAGCACGATTACTGCTGGCTTTACTCACAAGGGAAATCTCAGTAAACTAAACAAAGAGTAGTTCTCTGCTGCAGAGAAGTAAAATTAATCTTGCAAAATGAAGACCAGTAACACCAATACAAGAACACTGACAAAAAAATCCAGACATTCAGAAAATGTATGTTTACCTAACATACAGGACTTGCTTCACTGACTTCAGCACAGCCCTTAACTCAGGACTTTGCTCTGAGTATTTTTTGTTTTCTAAACCAGATCTTGTGGGCTTTGAAGAAAAGAAACAGTAGAGTAGACATTCCTTGAGTAGAGTTAAGTCTTTCAACTGGTGAGTCTTAAATGAACTGAAAGCAGTAACTTCTTGGCACAAAGACTGTGAGAGAGCAGCAAAGGCCAACTGTACCTTAAAAGGAAACAAACTAGCAGCCAACAGCAAACGTAACACAAAATGGGTAGGAACCTTACCAAGAGCATGGTCCCACAGCACAGGAGCTGGTTGAGCAGAGCAGCAGCGAGTCACCAACAGTCATCAGGAAGACTACAAGAGATATACAGTCAAACCAGAAAACTCAAAGAACAATGCACGATCAGACCCACATTTAGCACAGCTCAAAGAAACAGCTGAGGCTCCACCCAAGAGTTTATATGGCCCCACAGCCATGTGGGTAGGTGCACAGGTGAGGCTAGTCATGACTCAGGGGAACCCAGGTGAAGTCATTAAGGCCTGCTGGTGTCTGATGAAAGCTTCTTTTTAAATTATTCTTCCACTACTACTCTACTAAATTTTTTTCCCTGCATTTATCTATTTGTTTTATGGGGCTTTCTAGAGCTCACCGTTAGGTATCTACCTCAGTTGTGCACACCATTGTCTGCACCACAGAAAAACGCTTCAGCCTAGTGGGAGGATAGGCAGTGGTGAACAGAAGAAAGCACAGTGGTGTTAGCAAGAGATTGATGGGAATTTACAGCTATTAAGGGAGAGGGCTGAAGTACCCCCGAAGCCTCAGTTTGAGATGCAGGACTTGGTCTGAGCACTATGCAAAGAGGAGGGCAGAACAGCTCCACGCACATCACAGCAGATGTGCCAGTGGTCTGACCTAAGGCTGTTCTCTGCCAGCTGGGGCTCCTCAGAAATCCCACAGGTTCCTGCTCTCCCCAGAAATACAGACACCCCAATTCCAGAGTCATCCAAGCATTTAAAATGAAATGAGGATAAGGTCTGACAAACTCTGGGCACACAGTATAAATAGATATAAAAATATTAATTAATATGTTATACTAATCTATTATTCATGTGGCTGCACTGGGGAGATGTGCTCTTGAAGGAATTAAGCATTTCTCAGATCTTAAGTCTATTTGTTCTGTTTTTTAAGAACTGCGATATTTATCGAAAGTGGTGCCTACATGATTCAGAAGACAATGAAAAAGCTGTGTTTCTTCACTGCTACACGTGCTTGTGAAATACATCTGCTGGACAGAATAGATACAGTGTTTTACCATGAAGCTTACATCTGAAGAAGTTGCGGGTGTCCAGATTTCATCATATGCCTCCAGAAAACAACTACCTTAAATTTTAAATTGTCAAGATAAAGACTAGTGCACTGTTTAATTATTACTGCCATAAACCAGAGCAATATTTACCTGCCTATAACAGAGCTTAGGAAAATCCACTTATCTCTCTTGCCAGGTGCCACATTTCTCACAGTTATTAATAAAATGATCAGAAATCATTATTTCTGAATGGCCTTTGCCCCACTTTTCTCTGCTGTCCAGTACGCTTCCCAACAAAAGCTGGCTTTGAAATTGGGACAAATTTTGCACTTGTTTGTTGGGAAGACAGAAAGAAGCAAAAGCTCTCATCTGCACCGGACCCAAGCCATTGCACCAGCAGTAAGCCTCAATTCCTCCTGCCTCCTGTGGCAGTTAAGCCAATGCAGTGGGCATTACGTGCCACTCCTCTGTCCCCCAGCTCCCAGGCAGCCCTCGTTCCTGGTTCTGCTAGGAGAGCCCCCCAGCAGGATACAAAGTGCCATGCTGAGCCGCTTGCTTTTGCTGCCTTCCACTTTGCATTAGCAGCCAGCTCAGGCACACCCACACAAGGCCGGGCAGCGGGAGGTGAAGCACGTCTGGTGTCCCTCAGGGGGAGAGACTGGGAGAAACTCATCAGAGCACGTGGGGTGTTTCAGGATGCAGGGTCCTGAGGTAAGACTTACTGCATCCAGTCTGCCTCAAGTGAAGGTGCAGGGCCTTTTTTGCTTTTGGTTTTTGTGAGGGGCTTGTTTTTTGCAGGGAGCAGAGGGCATAACTGTTCTCCCTGCACATATCTTGAAAAAACAGATTACCTAGCTACCAAATTCAAAAGATTTTATGTGCCACTAAACATTCACTTTAGGACTCTTTCTCCTCTCCTCCCTCCAAGGGAACATATTCCTAATATTTTATTAATAATGCTCTAAGGAGAAGCTGCTTTCTGCTCCTGAGTGCTGTGTACGATGATGGATGAGTTCACAACACCTGTTACTGGTACATACGTGGAAGTAATTTCCCCTTGCCTGTTCCACAGAAATCTGTTCTTTTCTCACATAGTCAAATACCCTGTTCCTATTTCTAGTAAATAGCTGCTAGATAAGCTTTGAAAAGGTTTTGTAATTAATTAATATCTTTTTTCTTTGTATGCCAATAAGTTAGATTATTGAAGGAAAGTATTTGTGCAAGAAATTAGAATTGAAGCTGCTTACATAGATATAGATAGACAGACAGGCATAAAACTTGCCTAGAAAAGGCTTGCCAAGAAGAAGGTTGATTTTCTCCAATGCAGAATGTTAGCATGAAATCGTGCCCCACCACAGCTTACCCCAGCTCTGCTTTGGTATTCAGTTAAGACCAAAGGAGGACTTTAGTAATCCACAGCTGCACAGAGCTGAGTTTTCTTCCTAAGCACTCCTGAAGGCTCCCCTATTGCTCATTTAACCTTGGGAGTATTTCCAGACATCTGTATTTACCTACTCCTCTGGATATTCACTTATCAGCAGAAATATTCACCTAAAAAAAACAAAAACAAAAACTTTTTCTAAGTAATTATCAGGGAAAAATCACAAGAAGCAATTTTATAATTTCTACAATTCAACCTTTCCTCTTCAAATATGGTTTCTGTTCAATTACATTCATCCAGCCAGAGAAGATAAACTTATAAGAGATGAAAATATCCCAAAAGATTAGTCATGGGAAAAGATTTGCATTGTTAACACCTGTGAAGAACTCACCAAGCTTCTGTCCAACACAGCTGAATTTGAATATGCTGAAAATCACAAGTAAGGAGTAGCACACAGCGACATGAATTTTTAACATCATTACAATTGATTACTGAGGTGATAAGCATGACGTGTTTTTACATACTGGGCTGCTCCAAAAGTAATGCCTCCAAATTTACTGTATCAGTCGGCAATGTCAGAGGTGTATGTTGGCTCTCACCAGCATTCCATTGCATTTTCTGGCTGCATGACAGATGGCAGTAGAAGAGCAGTCTGACAAAATGGTATCTGACATGCAGGAAAAATGGCATCCATTGCCATTCATTGATGCTTGCTGAATACTTATGGAGACCAAACTGTGGATGCAGCAAAATGAGGCAATGGATGGTGCATTTCGGCACTCTCCATTGCCAAAATGCTGGGTCACCTCTGCAGACTGTTGTAAGTGTGATATGCAGGCTCTTGTTCCTCCCTGGAGAAAATGCACAGCTAATATTGGTGACTGTGCTGAAAAATTATTTTTTGTAGCTGAGAATTTGCTCTATGAATAGTGTTATTATGCTATTTGTCCCTACTGTAGTTTTCATGGAAAAAAATAGGAGACATTGCTTTCAGAGTGGCCTACAAGTATGTATGGATACATAAGAAAATAAGCAAGACAATTAACAGTGCAGTCACACCACATGACCAAACAGTAACTGAGAATCATTTGCTGGAAATAATCTCGTAAATTAGAACTGTTACATTTCAGTACCAGAATTGTTTCACTGATAACCCCAAAAGATGACCAACAGGTATATCAGATTTTCTTAATTTCTTCCACAGAAAACTGTATTTTCAATTCCAGTTTTGCACATGCAAAATAATACAAAGTTCACGATGGTGGAGAAAATACAGTGAAGCATGCAAAAAGAATTTTAAATGTCTGTGGTAGGCCAGGAGGAATGGCAGAATGACTGAAATGAAACTTTTACAGAGTGACTTCCAGATAAAGGAATAAGGCTTGTAAATGTCCTCCCACTTAAACAAAGCTGCAGCTGAAACCAACTGGCCTACTCTCAGGACCAGGTAACAGCTCACACCTGGTGGGCACCATGCTGGGCTCAATGCCACATTTGCCCCAGACTTTCAGTTATATGAGGGTTCTGTCCCTCACTTGATGACTGTGCCAGACGTTTCGTTTTGCTGAGATGTACCTCTAGGGAGCTCTGTGATACTTTGAGATGGCACAGAAAGATAAAGAGGAACGTACTGGATTCAGAAAAGCAACATCCAAACTACTAAGAGAAAATGCCCGACCTCACCAAATTTACACCAACGTGGACAAGGCGGGGTTTGAGACTCTTGGAAGAGGTCACTGTTCATTGGTCTAGGTGTTTCCAGAGCTTCTTAACATCCTCACATGCCCAGATGAAATGCTATGAGAGAAAAATGTCCACAAGAGGAGAAACTCCTAATTCCATTTGTGTGATAAATGGTTGCAAAATAATTTGATGTACAAGAGTCAAAGGAGGGATCGTTGCCAAGCTTTTGAAATCAGGTGCCTTTTCTTTGAGGGACATTTGATTGAGGGACAAACAAGGGACAATTTCATCATACAAGAACGGGCAAAATAAAGACAGTAAGCAGTTTTCAATTAATTATCTTTATCTTCCCGAAAGACCTGCTAAATATACAGAGATGCCAGGTCATGGACTGATACAGATCGTCCTGGAGTTCTCCTATGAGTTTATTTTTTCCCCTTCGGACTCAGCATAAAGAAAGGCAAAGAAAGTCTGTCTGGTCATGCACCTGGCACACATTCTTGTATCCATGGAGACAAAGTATCAGAAAGGAGAAAAAGAACATTTTTAAGTGACCCTGACATTTGATACTGATGCAAAAACAAGGAAAGGAATGACCTAGTTGGAAGCCAAAAGCATGATGTTTCTTTATTTCCTATGATTTAGTATCTCTCTCCCTCACATAGGGCAGATTCTTTTATAGACACTCCAGCATATGGGCCAGTGGAGCTCCAGCAATGTCTCCAAATGGCACAGCAGAAAGTTTCAAGCCTTACATTCAGCTTTTCTCTTTTAGCTCCTGTCCTGGAAGACATGTAGGTTGCTTTATTATTATTATTACTATTATTTGATGGAATAAATGGTTTGTTTGTATCTTTATGAACAGAACTTAAAAGCGATTTGATGATTAGATGAATTGGAATTGACAGAGAGACCAATTCGTTAGGTTTGTATTAAAACTGTGGTAAAAACTGGCTTCTAGCTTCCAGAGAATTTAATCAGATAAAAAATATCAGTGACTTTGTAAAAACACCCATAGAGTCTGTTTAACCAGACTTGCAAATTATTTTTTTCCCATAATAAATAGAAAGATGTGTTTACATTGCCTGCTTTTGCTTTTAAAGCATCTCATAAACATTACAAGACAATAATTCACAGCATTCTGAGAAGTAGTCTGGCAGTTTGCTCACTTTACAAGTATAAAAACAAGGAAGAGAAACTTGATCTCAGGAAGTTTTTGGTGCACAAGTCAATATGATTTTACTTGCTGCATGTCCCATAAACACAATGAATATTTATGATTGGGACTCATTAAATGGGTGAACAAATAAATGGCCAATTATACACACCATCAGGGTAGATAACGCATCTGACATGCACTTGCAGTTGTTTAACAAGAATTTGGAAAATCAGGTCCTCCCTCTAAAACCTGACTCCTTTGCCGGGGGGCTGCCCAACAGCACAGGGCTCCTGGCTATAATGCCCACGCCTTACAAAGTCACCGCAGAGTTTTGCCACAACAACCCCAGTCTCTGGAGAATCCTGAAAAGTCGTCCCCTTTCAGCACTGCTTTATCATCCAAGTCCAACCATCATGATGAACCACACAAAAGAGCAGATGTTGCTTTACAGCCCTCTGCAAATATCAAAACCAAAACTCCGGCAGACCTCAAGAGGCTTCAGATCCAGCCCACGATGGAAGAACTTGATTTTCTAAGAGCCTTGACATATCAAATATCATCTGAGCATTCAGGTGGGAGCCTGCCCTCACACCACAGACTGCACCTAGGCTGTAGTGAGCGCCGAGGGCACAGCAGCGTACCCCTATAGGGCCCACGGCCCCTACCCACCTGCATGACATGGGGTGCCACAAGGCACGGTGCTGCAGGGCTGGGGTGCTGCAGGGCAAGGTGCCCCACACCTCCTCTGCCGGCCACGAAGCAGGACTTGGCCACTCAGAGCCAAGCTGAGCAATCACCCAGTCATCTGCCCAACTTTATTCAAAAGCATTACACTTTTGGCTAAGCGGCTACAACATGGAGCTGTCTCCAGCCTGCAGGCTGGGCAATAAAATCCTTTGTCTGACAAACCCATCACAGAGGTTTGCTCACACTGTCACTCGGGCATAGAATCCCAAGCACATTCCCAAGCCTCCTTTAAGGAATTAACGCTTGCTTGCTTTGCCATCCCGAGAGTGTTTACAGAGCCAAAACAACCGTGCTTGCAGTACACTGTGCAAAGAGGTGATGACATCAGGAAGATAGGTCACAAGCTTGAGTTTATAGTCATTACACTTACATTGGTATGGCTTTTCATCCACTCGGTATAATCTTATGACCCCACAACTTTACAACCCTCCACTCTCTGGGTTTCATAGCACCTCTCCACTCCGGGTTAATCATTTCTCTGTCATTATCTGCCAAGAGTTCTTATCTCTTCTGCTGTCACTTTATAACAGGGCCTTCTTATCAAGCTGTACTAAATCACGTGATGGGGCCAAACCTATCACAAGTTCCAATTCTTCTGATTAGAGACTATCATGAAATGGGATACATGGTTTACAGCAGGTCACTAATGCTGGAAAAAGTACAGAGTCCACTGAAAGACATGCTTGTTACTTTCTGAATTCTGGGATAATTTTTTTGTTGTTGTTCATCACTCCGACTTTCACTGAGGGTTATTATAGCCTTGGTCTCAAGGCCAGAAAAGTTTACAGGCTGCACCTCTTCCGTACTCAATGCTGTACACCTTGCACCCAAGGGTACTGTATATTTACACTCAATGATGTCTTCTAGTTCTCACACGGCCATCATACAGGAATCTATAAAACATGGACTTACATCAGTCGGTAAGTAACAGTTTTCTGTTTTGATGACTCTGCGTAAATATATGAGATTGAGGCTGCCCAAACCAAAAAAAATCATTACGATTGGGCAAGCAAACAAAACTGATTAATTTACATGTGTTTTTAGGCAAATGAGAACTTTATGACGCTATGTAAAATGAAAGTAAACAGCCGATGACTGAGTGAATGATTTTTTCCTGCAGAGATAATGTGATTACCAAATTTACCATTGGACCATTAATAGTATTTTTAAATACTATAATTGCTAATTACTAAGAAATTGCATATGCACGTGTGTGTATCAGCACTGGTGAAAAGCATAAATTGCTACCGGCCTGACTGTTGTTACTGAATAAAACCTCAGGAATGTTTTCAGGGTATTTTTGTTGTTGTTGCAGTTCTGTAAGTAACATGGGTGTTAAATACAGATTCTTTTTAGTATCTAAAACACATACAGATATTCATTTAGTAGGGATGGGCTGGATAGTGAAGGTCGGTTGATACCTCAGAGCAGTGAAGAAACACTTTCAGATATGGAACAGCACCCGCTCGCTCTCCACTGAGAAAGCCGGCTGGCACAGGTTGCTCTGGCTTTCCAACATGAGGGATCTGTGCCCCAGCTGCCCAGGGCTGCAGGGGCTGTGGTGAAGCCCCAGCAGGGCTGCAGATGGCATGCCAAAGCAGACTGCTCCTACATGGACTGGGAGGCTGTTCTGCCTGTGCAAGGCATCTCAGCCACGCCGCAGGTTCCACAGCCTCTGGCTGTGCAAGGCTGTGCCTTGGCACGGCAGTTTATGGCAAGGATGAAAAAGGGAGCTTTGGCCCAGGGCCCACGTACCTGGGATCACTACCCTCTTCTTACCCCAAAGTGCGTCACTGTGTGCAGGCAAGGCACTCGTCCTGATGCAGGGTGTGATATGGGCCCCTTGCCATCAAGGCACTGCAGCGATGGAAGGTGCAGCAACAGCTGCAGGAAGTACCCTCAAATCTAGCTGAAACCTGATCTTGATCTCCTAGGTTGAGCTGCTCCTTCTTCGGAGAAGGGGAGGGTACCCATGGACAGGTTCCCACTTGGGACCCAGCTGTGCCCCAGGCCGCCAGCCCCCAGGAGCTCCTTGCTCACCCCCTCCTCCTGCTCTACACCTCCCACACAAGGGCCATGCCCGACATCACAGCACACTTTGCTGGGCTGTGAATGAATGGCTGGAGGATAATGTGCTATAACTGTTCTGTAAGGGTACCCATCCACAACAGCAGAAGGAAAAATGAGACATTCCTCTCCATCATACTTACACCAAATATATTTAGGGTTCTCTAAATCATGTAGATACGAAGGACAGAGGGTCGTGAATTAGCAAAGCCCTGTTGTCACCACACTTCCAAAATGCACTCATGTGCCGTGCTGTGGTCATACCAGGTCACATTCTCTAAGCAAGGCACAGGAACAGCAGATCTGAATCCTGTGCTGGTCTCTGAAATCCTAAGTGCTCTGTGTCCAGGGCAGGACTGTTGCCTTGTGTGGCACAGCACTGCCACAGCTCCTGGTGGCTTTCCTGACAAGTCTAACCTGATGTGTGTACCCTGAATACCATGTGCCCTTAGGGTTAAATGTAAGGAGGAGCAGGATCCTGCTCTTATTTGCTCTCCCTTCATGGAATAAGCACAATTCCTTCATGGAATCTGCACAAATGCCAAGTAGACTAAATCCCATCTCTGGACTTTCCCTTCTGTCCAGTCCTTCCCAGCACATCCTTTGCTCTTTCCTCCCCACGCCAAAACAAAGCAGGTGAGTGTGTGAGGTGCTCCTGCTGGGGGCACTTGTGCATGAACAGCCAGTGCTTATCCACTGGGATAAGTCAGTCCGTGGTACAGAGCAGCAACATACCACTGCAAGGGTGAGCCCGCTTCCTCCTGGCCTTGTCCAGTTCCCATGAACACCAATAAAACTCCTTCTCTCATTTAAAGGGGAGTGGATCTGCCCCTCAGAGAGCAAACAGCCAGAATGGAGCTGACACCTGCTTTTAGGTTTACAGTCATGTAGTAAAAAAAAAGTAGCTGGAATTCACGGGATCTTACTAGAACATCACATCTTCCAGGTGAAGATCATCATACGGTCCTCTGGAAGTGCCTTGATTTTTTTCTGGTTAGATTCCTAGGCAGCACAAAGTCACTCAACCAGCTGGATTTTCCTCCAGTCATACCGCTGTCTTAGCATCCTTAGGGACATTGCAATTGGTGTAAGCATGACTATATGACAGAAATACCTATATACCTATGACTATATAACAGAAATTACTCTTTCATTAACTTAAAAAAATAGTTTCAGAGCAGGACAAATAATCTCCTTGCAATTTCTTACTTTGAGGCTTTTCAGCTTGTGTAATACTTACTGCCATCTTAATTTTAATGTCATCAATGTAATCAAAATTCTGGTTAGAATTTACAGTATTCTAACCGGTGCTGTCCAGTTTGGCAAGGTTTGTTTGTATGGATTACTACTATTAGCATGCATGTATCATGCACTTTCACATCACTGGCAAAGACAGCAAATGCTGTCTTTACAAGTTTGGATGAGGATTCTGGCCAGCAGAGCAAGCAAAGCTTCCACGGGAATGAACAGAGGTTGAGTGCAAGGCAGCTTTTAACAGTGACATCTCAATGCTAATCTTGACTTCTACGCAGTTTTCCTCTCCTTAAATATTTCTGCCATCATTATACTGCAAATGAACTATTTAGAAAAGTGGCATATACACTTGGTTCTCTTCAGTCTTATAAGGAAGTTAAATTTTAAATACTCAAATACATGGAGCAAAACAACAATGACGATGCCTGTGGTTTCCAGAGGAAAAGCCTCCAGTCACCCATCCATGTGGGCATCTAGGAGGTCAGCTCCCAGCCAGTCCTTAACAGGGTGGCAGGGAAGAATTACCTGCAGCAAGAGCTGTGCATTGCTGCGGTGAGGACAGAAACGTTACTGAAGTGTAGAGTTTACTCTCCTATTCCACAAGTATTGCAGAGCTGATATGTGCATCAGTAGGTATAAGCTATATTAATACATAGTTATAAATAATGGACAGCCTTGCATACATACACAATCCTTATCGAGATTTCTCAATATAAACCTTGCTATTTTATCTTTTCATGGTTTGTTTTATGATTATACACTTATGTGCGGAGAACCCTTAGATGATACATATACATCTATGAGCTCTGGGTTTGCTCACGATAAAGATCAGCTATTAAACTACTTTTTGTAAATAAAGTTTGCAAGCTTCAAAACATAATCACTATTTGGGAGGGGAGGGGGCAGGAACGGACCTAAAACATTTCCTTTTTATTTTTTTTATTTTTCACCAGCAGATCAAGGTCAGTTGCCTCAGCAAAAGAAATTTCATTTTTAAGCCTGTCTGTGCAGGATAGAAATCAATTATCTCTTATGGTACAGAGGCCAGCGCTCAGCCCTGACAGGAGCCTTGCTTTATACACAAATATATTTGGAGTACTTCCAGACCAGGCTGCAGCCTTTGTAACTAAGATGCTCCACGCGCAGCTCCAAAGGGGCAGCGCAGCCGAGACAAACGGACCCCACCGGCAAAAAAAACCAAATACCTGGGTGGCTGCTTGCACCCAGGCGGTTGGGCCCGGCCCCGGTGGGCAGCGCTGCCGAGCACCCCTCGCCGCGCCGCGCCGCCCCATGCAGGGCTGGGACTGCGGCTCCGCTGCGGGGCGGGCGCAGGGAGGGGCCCGCTGAGTGTCCTCGGGGCGAGGACGTTTTCCCTCCGCGCGGTTAGCGGCAACAGGTCCGAGCAGTGCTGGGATAGAATGCGCCTCCCCTACGAAAGGCATAGCGTTTAGCGTTAAGAAAGAAAGAAAACTAGCGTGTTTTCTACTTGCAAAACCGACTCTTTGAGTGTGTTAGGCTAAAGGCTGGCTTGCGCCGAAGGCTGCGGCTCGCTGCCGGTGCCCCCGGTGCTGCCGATGCAGGGAACCCCCCCGCAAGCTCCGGGCAGGGCTCGCCTCTCCAGAGGCGCCCATGCCTTCGGCCGCCCGGGCCGGACGCGCTGCCTCAGCCCTCGCCTCCCCCCGGGCCCCGCAGGAGCGCCGGCAGCCCTTCGGGGAGCCGCCGGGAGAGCCGCTGCCCAGAGCCGTCAGGGGGCACCGCGCTGCGCCCCGAGCCCGGCGGGCTGCGGCAGGACGGGGTGCGGCATCGCAACGCCTTCCGGTGAGTCACCGGCAATAAAAGAAAAGCAATCACGGAGGTGCTTTGCCACCCACTTGGCCCGACGCGCTCCTCGCCCTGGAGTATCCCGCAGTTTCGCATCACCCGTCGCTGCCAGGTGTTTATAAGGCAGCAGGGCGTTCCAGCGTGCAGCAGTAACCTCGGCCGGGCGTTAAAAATAGCTTCTCGGTCAATAATTGACTGCTTGGAAAAGGCTCTCCGGTTCGGACCGGAGAGGATCGGCATCTCCGCAAGGCAGCGGTGATGACTTGCAGCAGAAAAAACGCAACAGGCTTTGGAAAGTGATCCTCTGTGGTGTGCGTTTTGCTTCAGAAACACTGCAGCCCGATCACCGTCTCTGATTTGCTGACAGTGGATCAAAAACATTACGGAAAAATAAAGCATGTTTTTGTGCTTTCTGCCGTTTTCTGGAAGGGACAGTTTGCTTTCTAAAGCCTGAGCTGGAAGCACTAACAACCTCCGCCCAACTGAATCCCTAGGAACCAAAAGTAACGCTCCTTGGCTAAGTGATGAGAGGAGCTCGTGGGCTGTGCGACTTCGGCGGTGTCAGGGAACTCTCCCTGTTGTACCGTGGGGGTGACTGTGATGGTAGGGATGGCAGGGATACGGCGGGGGTGAAGACATGGGGTAAGAGATGAGAGGTAAAAGAAAGAAAAAGAAAAAGAAAAAGAAAAAGAAAAAGAAAAAGAAAAAGAAAAAGAAAAAGAAAAAGAAAAAGAAAAAGAAAAAGAAAAAGAAAAAGAAAAAGAAAAAGAAAAAGAAAAAGAAAAAGAAAAAGAAAGAAAAAGAAAAGAAGAAAGAAAGAAAAAGAAAAGAAGAAAGAAAAAGAAAAAGGAATAGAGCCTGTGATAGATACATACTTCCTGGTATAAACAATCTCGTAAAGTTGTGAGTGAAAAGTGAGTGAGATGAAGCAGACGCAGCATTACAAATGTTGCAGCTGCAGAGGGGAGCTGCTCACGCCGCTCAGTCACACGCTGCTTGCCCGGGGGCACTGCCCGTGTATATCCAGGGCTGGGCAGCGTGAGGCGGCGTGGGGCAGCACGGAGCGGCACGGGGAGGTGTGCCGCTAGGGCTGGGCTGCTAGGGATCGCTTGGGCCAGCTCCGTGGCAGGGACTTCACCCACAACTGTCTGAAGGCACCGATTTTGGGGAGAGATCCTTGAGATTCACTCGGGGGCTAAAAACGTGATACTCGGAAGAAAAGCTTGCTTGCTGGGAACATAAACCCAACCTTCTTCGGGCCACTTTCCCCCACAGAGGTGGCAGGGAGCGCTACCTGCTGCTCAGATCATCGGGGATGGGGATGTCTCTGTGTGTGCAACATCAGCCCCAGTTCTGCGGCCTCTTTGAAGCCGTAAGAAATTGGAGCTTGAAGTATCGCCGCACAGAACCCTCTGCTTTCTAACAGAGAGGTGGAAGAAGTTTCAAATTATTGAAAATCAGTCTGTGTGCTTTTTTTTAATGTAAATGAACATACATTTAAATAGGGAAGTATAAAATATTCCAGGTCTTGCTCCTTGTACTAATCAAGGCTGCTGGAGGCTCCCCGAGCCATCATCTTTTATAATTATAATTACACGCGTCAATCAAGACCTTCAGGCAAAGTCAGAACAAGGCAGGCAAACTCAGGAGAGAAATCACGTTTAAAAAAAAAAAGTTTGGAGAACTTGGTAAGGAATGGAGAAGAGATTAGAAGAAAGGGTAATTAAGGTTGCTCAAGGCAATCATGAGTGCTAGGACTCCATGTTAAATTAAACATAGCCACAAGGGACCAGGTATCATTTATAATGTGTACTGCCCTAAACTGTTACTTTGGAGAAACGTGGATGTGTAATAAGCTTTCCAAAGTATGTCCATCTGTAGCGATGGCTGGCAGAGCAGCTCTGCAGCGCTGTGCTCGCCCAACCCCTGCCCGGCAGAACGATGTGGAGTCCATGAGTGAGACCACAGCTCCCGAGGCCCGCCGCCAGGGCCGGGCCCGGGGTGAGGGCGTTTCGGCCGTTCTGCCGGGGCTGCCCGCGGGGCTCTCTGCCCTATTTTTCGCCCAAACGCGGGGGCTTTTCTCGGAGCAAAACTCACGAGAGCAGAGGCACGGGGCGCCTCGGAGGGCGGCGTGACCGAGAGGGGAGGGAGCGGCGGTTCCCCGACGGCTCGGCGGGTCTCCCTCTCGCCGGGCCCGAAGCTGTGGCCCCGCCGAGAGCGCGGCCCCCGGCCCCAGCTCAGAGCTTCGAGCCACGAGCCCCGGGGCAGGCGGCCGAAGGAGCGGAGCTGCCGCTGCGCTCAGCCCCGACCAGAGCCGGGCAGCAGGCGGGAGCCGGCCCGGGTGACGCCGCACGGCGACGCCGTCCCGAGGGCTTGTTTGTGACTGAGGCCGGGGAGAGAAGCTCCTCAGCGGCCGCACGGTCTCGCCCGGCCCGCTCCTTACCGAGGCACGGGCGCACTCCCTCGGGGGCTCTCGGCTGCCCCGCAGAGCACCGCGCTGGTGCCCCGCGGCTCGTCACGCCTCTGCATCGCGCTGCAGGAGAACCGCTAAGGTGCGAAGTTACAGCTTGAGAAATAACGCGATGACATAGACCAAAACTTTGGAATGGCAAGACGTAAGGAGCCCATAAGCTCCGAACTTCAATGCGCTCTGGGTCCAGCCCCACAAAGCTAAACACCCTGCACAGAGCAGGAAAGACGGAACTCTCTGTCTGTGTAGGTTCAGGGTCTGCACTCAGTTAAGCAAAGATCTCCCCGTCGGTGGGTGAGAAAAGTTCAAACTGTGGAGAAAATGGCACACGCGATGCACTCCGGCCCCACTCCCTTTCATTCATCACAAGCGGCTGTAAGTTCGGACACGGGTCCGCTGCTCCGCAATCTGTCCTAGCCGATGGGAAAAGCGGCCCAGCGCCGCGGACAGTTCCGTGACTCACTTTCAATCGGAAGCAGTTTTCAGCTTTTAGTATACAGAACGGTGACTGAAATCTCAGAGCAGCACGGGCGGGGGGTCTCGGATGCTTGCAGAGGTGACAATAGCGCTCAGCCCACACCGCCCGGTGGGGGCGACCGGAGCCCGCGGTACCCACCGAACGGCCGGGACGGGCGGGGCAGCGGGGCGGGCGGACCCCGGCCCCAGCGCGGCTGTGCGGGGCTGCTTCGCAGTGTGGGGCCGCCCGGCTCCCGCTGAGACGCCCGCTCGAGAGAAACAAGTTATCTGAGATAACGCGGGGAGCAGTGCCGCTCGCCGCACCGTGAGCTGGAGAAGGGAAGCTCTTGCTCAAGCGATGGCTCGGCCGGGGCATCGGATTTTGTGCAAACGATGCAACCGGCACCGATAGATTTCGCAAGAAGTTTTAGGGAAAGGAGACGCTACGAGCCAGAATAGATAGGCGAGCTCCCGCCCTCTACATTCAGGCTCTGGGGCAGAGAGGCGGCAGCGGGTCCCGAGGGCCGGGGTTCCCCAGACGCCGAGGTTCCCGCTGCCCGCCCCCCCCACACCCCCCGCAGGGAGACAGGCGAGCGCCGGGGGTCCCGCGGGAGGCAGAGGGGAGCTGCAGCGGGGTGCGCGGCGGGCCGAGGGCTGTCGGGCTGCTCTGGGGCGGGCGGGTTCGGCTGCGGCCCGCAGCCCGGCCAACAAGCGGGCGGGGGGCGATCACGCTGTGTGCGAGCGTGTGTGCGCGCGTGTGTCGCGCGGGGGTGTCCTCGCTTCTCCTCCGCCGTATTGGCTGCGAGAGCCGTGTCGGTGCCCCCCTTCGCCGAAGCCCCCGCGGCCTCCGGGCTCCGGGAGCGCCTCCCCACGCGTCCGGGGCGAGAGGTCCCGGCTCGGCACCTCCGCACTTGTGGCGGGGGAAAGGGGGAGGAGGAGGAGGAGGGAGGAAGGGAGGAGGGGACCGGGGGTGGGAACCCTGTCCAGCGGCACCGGCGGCGGCAGAGCGCTCCCGTGCACTGCGCCTCTCCGCATGGATCGGGGCGCCGGGCTGCCGCCGTGCTGAGCCCCGGGCGGAGCTGCTGCGGGCTCCCGGGGTCGCTCCTTCCTCTCCGACACCCCCCGGTCTTCCTCCTCCTCCTCTCCTCTCCGCCCCCGCCCCCGCCGCCTGCAGACCGACAACCGCTCCGCGGCTCTCCCGGCCGCGGGCACCCGGCGGCGCTTCCCGGCGGCCGGGGCCGCTCGGCGCTCCCGCTGCAGCGGGGCAAGGGCCGGCGCGGAGCGGAGGGAGGGAAGAGGAGGAGGAGGAGGAGGAAGAAGAGGCGTCGGCCGCCGAGCGCCCCGCGGTCCCGCTAAATCTGTGCTGCCGTGTCCAGGTGCCGGTGCCGCGGACGGACACGGAGCCCCCAGCCCGGCCCGCAGCCGCCCTGTCATGCTGCCCAAAGTGGAGACGGAGGCCCTGGGACTCGCCCGGTCGAATGGGGAACAGGGGCAGATGCCAGAAAACATGCAAGGTAAGGGGGGAATTGCACGGCGCTCCCACTCCGCGCACGCTCGGCTCCCCACCCCTGCAAACCGCCCCCGCGTCCTGCCAAAAAAGTTTAGGGCTGCCGCCCGCGAGCTCCGCCGAACTCGCGCCTTCGCGGCTCGGGCACCAAATCACCGGCGCTGGATCGCGGTAGGGCCCGGCCGGGAGGCGCGGCCGCGGCGGTCGGGAGCCTCGCCCGAGGGACACCGGCGCTGGCGTCCCATCCCCGCTCCGCCCGAAACTATCGCCAAGTTTACGGCGACGGAGCCGCGCAGGACAGTCCGGGAGAACAGCCCGCGTGCCAACCGCGGGGCCCGAGGTGACAGCACAGGTGGCAGCGGCCGCGGGGCGAAACTTCGCCCGGAGCCCCGGCGCGCGTGCACCGTTCCGGGTCCCCCCGCGGGCGACGGAGGGACGCACGAGCTGGAAGCGCCTCGCCTGGCCGGGCCGGGCCGGGGGCTGCGAGGATCGGTTCCCGCGGCCCCGTGAACGGGAGCTGCCCGCTCCGCCCCCTGCCTGCCCCGAGCGGCGGGTCCTGCCCCGTGGCTCTTCGGAAGCCGTCCCCCGTCCTCCCGGGAGCCCGCAGGGAAGTAGGGGTGGGGTGGGCCGGGGGCTCGGAGGTGCCGGGGGCGGCCCGCCCGCCCCTTTCTTCGCCCGCAGAGGAGGCTCCCCACCAACCGCTCGGAAAACCCCTGCTTTCCCACTCGGGTTTTTTTGTTGTTTTTTGTGTTTGTTTTTTTTTTTTTTTTTCCTGCGAGGAGAGAGAACTCGGTCCCAGCGCCGGGTCCCGGAGCGGCGGCCGAGGGAGCAGAGGGGAGGGCCGGGCTTCTCTCCTCCCCCGTCCGCCGCCGCCCCGCGTCCGCCCCACGCCGCTTGCAGGCGGTGACTCCGGCTGTGCCGAGGCCGCCCCGGAGCCTCTGCCCCGGCCGCGTGCCGGCGGGTTCATGCCCCGGCGCGCAGCTCCCGCGGCCCCCAGCCGGGCTCCCCCCGGGGCGCTTCGGGCGGGCTACGGTCGCTCCGCCGCCCGCGACCCGCGGCAGCAGCGGGGCTACCGGGAAGGAGGCGACGTCCCGAGCGCCGCCGCTGCGCGCCCGGCGCCTCCCGCGACCACTCGGGAACCCTCCGCCGCCGACCCGAGGTCCAGGGAGGGAAATCGGCGGCGCCGCTCGGGACGGGCTCGCTTTCCGTGAATCGCCCGCCGGAGCGGCCGAGCGGGCTCCTCGGAGGGAGCCCGACTCGAGCGACCGCGCTCCGCGCCCGCCTTCAGCCCGACGTGCGCCCACCGGGCGGCTCCCCGGCCCCTTCCCAGAGCGGCCCGAACGCCGGGCGCGTGGCCCCCGACACCCAGGGACGCCGGTGCCGAGCCGGGACCCGCTCCTTGCCCGCGCCACCGGGGCCGGGCGGCAGCGCCGAGCTTGAGCGCGACGCCGTGCCCGGCTGAGGCAGGTCGGAGCTGCGGGCAGCGCTCCCGCTGCGGCTCGGGGCCGGGCTGCGGAGCGGAGCGGGGGGCGGCGGTCGCCCCGAGCCCACGAGCTCCCGCTTAGCAAGTAAGTAACTTGACTGCAACGCGGCACAAAAGTGCTGGGCTGTAAGATACGAGCCTAGGCTAAGTAAATATTTGCAGGCTGATGTTGAAAGAAAACTTTAAAGGAAACAACCGAGTCACTTTAAATACGGCGGTGACGCTTCATCTTTCCGTTGCACTTTCTTAAAGCCCGTTCCCGATCACTCTCGGATTTAAACGAACTCGTTAAGCTTGTGATTCCCTCAGCTAGGCGCTGAGTTAAGAGCACTCCGTGAACATAAATACTGAGAATTAAGCGTGAGGAGCCGAGGGGTTTGGCTTCACCTGTTCAGAGCCACACGGTATTGCTGTTGGGCAAAGGCTGCACACTGCAGTGCCAGCCGTACTCTGAAACATCGAACTTTCTGCAATACTTTCTGCTGTACTTTAAAGAGAACTGTTCCTCTAGAACAGTTGCAGAAAAAAAGCGAGTTGTTAACGTAAATCCTAATAGAACGTGCTATTTCTCCTCTTCCCAGTGTCTCAGTTTAAAATGGTGAATTACTCTTACGACGAAGACCTGGAGGAGCTGTGTCCGGTGTGCGGAGATAAAGTGTCGGGGTACCACTACGGGCTGCTCACCTGCGAGAGCTGCAAGGTGCTGTACTCACTGCTTCATACAAACAGAAGTACAGCAAAAAAACTTTCAAAATAAGCAAAAAAAGACAAACTAAGGCAGTTAATAGTTGGGCTTATTTCTAATGTGTTTCTTGCTAGATTCTCACGAAAAATTAAGCACCAAAACGCTGTAGGATTAGAAGTGTCTTTGAGAGAGCTCATTTGCACAAAAGGGTAGAAACAATGTGGGCTGTTTTCGTAGCTTTAGTGTTACTTTAAAGTGTTTCGCTGTTGTAAAGTGACGTAGTTACAGCGTAACTTTTACTCCTAACTGTCCCAAATATCGATCTCCGTTGATTTAGGTACGCTTAGGCTATTTCTTTTCCCGGAGGACAAAGCCAGAGTCTCCTCAGCACAGCTCACTTTCACAGTCTCACGCAGCTGTACCATTTCCCATCCCTCGGTGCTACACGGCACATTTCTGTGACGGTGGTGACTCGGCTGTTCTTACAGCAGCCAGACACTGCCAGAGCTCACCTGACACAAAGCTACAAATGTATGACTTGTTTTCAATCGTTCCTTATTTTGAGAATAACGTTTTTGTAAAGGTAACCGCCTTTAACTACTTCTGAATTAATTTATCTGCACGGTTTTGTTACACTCAAGTTTAAATATACATGAATTTATGGCGTGATCAATTTGTCAGGTAAAAATTTGCAAAGTTCTTTACAGCCATCTAAGTAATGCACTGTAAGGAAGCTCCACGGCTTGAACAAAGCAATTTAAAACACTTAGCTGCACGGCAAAACTAACTTGGCACATTATATTTTCATTAAAACAAAATCAATGAGAATTGAATAACAGGCACTTATGCCTTTAGCACACACCACTGGGATACACGTTCACCAGAGGTATTCTGCTTGTTTTTATCTTTGCCACAGTGTTCCCACTTATTTTACAGATAACTGCTTTGAAGGGAACACTTATTTTACAATTAAGTCATGCAGAAGGAGCTGCCCAGCCTCTCCTTCCACACTGCCTACAGCCTCTTGCTAAGCTTTGATGCAAGCCCAGAAGGCAGAGCCCTAGCTCAAGAGAAGCTCCTGTAGGGTCTGGTGCTTCTTTCCTAACTTTCATTTAAACCCAACTGCAGAACTGTGTATGAAGAGTCTGATGAATATGTTACAATGCATTCTGTGCAATGAAACGCTGAAACACACCATTCAAGCAAGAGGGCTGACTTTCCTATCTCCCATGCAGGGATTCTTTAAGCGGACGGTGCAGAATAACAAGAGGTACACGTGTATAGAGAACCAGAACTGCCAGATTGACAAAACCCAGAGGAAGCGATGCCCTTACTGCCGATTTCAAAAATGCCTCAGTGTTGGAATGAAACTAGAAGGTAAGAGCCCCAGCCCTGCTCACACCAGCTGCAGCAGTACATGTTATGATAAGCACTGGTTTATGAACATTATGCTGTATAGCACAGTTTTAAAGTTGTAGTAAAAGGTGGCTTGTGTTCAATGAGACTGAGGCTTCCTATAACAAGAAAATGGTAAAATGGTAAAAAATCCAAAAACTTGCCAAAACCATACACTCCATTTTCATGTATGTACATACTTGGATATTTCAGTACTTCCAACCTTGCAAATGAAGGGCTCCAGATAGTGGAAATTAGTTCTGCAGCTTTAGAAAAGGATTTAATTTAGATTACACTAAATATGTAAGAGGCATCTCGGTTTTGGACATTCTTTGTTAGAGTGATGTGATCTTATTTCTATTTTATCCAGGTTCCTTTTATAGTATTATCTTCTGATAATATGGCACAAAAAGAGAGACAGAATATACAAGTCCTTTCTTACAGCGACTTGCTTTTGGGATTAAGGACCAAAAACTTCTAAAGTTATGTCCTGTATTTTTCGTGGTGCTACACCTGAGATGTTATCACCAATGGAAGAATAAGGACTTCGAAGTATACTTTTTTACTTCATTTGGCTCTGTCCTGTACAGAGAGGAATGAAGAGGATACGATGCCCTTTGAGAAAAGAAAATGAAAAAATGTCACTGAGATTCAAATGTGAGACTCAAGTTGATTTTAACATTGATAAATAAAATAAACTAAGATTTCAAAGCAGAAAGCATTTCTACTTAACCAAGCACATCCTTCTAAATTCCTTATTCTTCTTTTGTGCTGAAATGGCATTTACCTGAGACACCTAACAAGGAAGAATCAGATCAACAAGGGATACAATAAACCATTAAGGGAGCCATAAAGGACAAGCCCCAATCACCTGAGTTTGGCAGAGGAAAACTTCTGCTATAACTGAAGATCAACAGAATAATCAGCCCTCTGCAATCTGATGAATTCAACACTGTTCTGTCTGCCCGTAGCCTCAGCTACCGCTGATGCTGCACTACACATCCCAAACCCTGCACACACATCCAAATTCAAGCAGTAAAATAACTAGACGTTGGGAGTCATTTTCCCCTTGCTGGCAGAGAACAAGGATAAATTGCACAAACTACTTTTACCTCCTCTCAATTGTGGGCAATGATACAGGTGCAATTTTTGTGCTTCTGTGATTGCATGCAATGCACCCTAACTTCTGTAGGAGTTACACCAAGAGCATTTGCTAATAGAATTTGCCATGTAGCTGATAATTCTGGATACCTGGAAGGACACTGTGCATGCAGACTTAAAGTTACATTTGGCAGCACTGTGATTTAATTAGTTTTCTGCATTTCACTCAAAACCAACATTCAGCAGCATTATTAGGAACATTTTGACTGCAAACGTAAGTAAGGTGCACGTAGTTTTAAAGGTGCTTTAGAAGTGTACTGTGTACTCCAACTCCCTTGGCTGTACATCCATACAACTTCTTTTCCTCTCGTTAGAGAATTGTTAACAACACGTGCTTCTGTGACTGTAAATACCTGTGACATTTATGTGTGTATTTCCCTGATAGTGATATACATATATATAAACAGCCTTAAAGCCTTAAATCTTGTTCGTAAATTACCATGCGCCAAAAAATAGAGAATCATTAAACGTTGAAGTCCTTATGATAATGCACAGTATTATGTGTATTCAGCATCCAGAATAAATTTTTAATGTCCTACTAATCCCTAAGATAAAAAGCTCAAGAACTTAACCTCCAGCAATCTCAGCAGTGCCCACATGTCACCCGGCTGTCAAAGGTCCCTCTCGCAGTGTAACTGCCGTTGGGCGAGGTGGGCTTGGCGAGAGCTGCTCTCTATTCCATGACACGTACAGCACGGTGACAGTCACTGCTAGGACAGACCACCGGCGTGACTCCCAAGGCAGCTGTTGACATGGATTTGTTTTAATTATTTTTAATTCCAGACATATTACAAGCCAAAACAGCGCCAGTAGTTTGTGTCACTTCCTCCTTCTATGTGGAAGGCAGCAGGCTGGCAGCTTTTCTCTGCGCGTTCCAGCTGCAGCCAAACACTTCTGTAGAGCTGTTCAGATACCTAGAAATTTCTTAAAGTCACACACCAGCCTGAACGGAATCTTCCAAAGGAAGTATTTCCTTTTTGCCAGGAAAAAAAAGACATTCTCTCCTTTGTGACTACTGAACATTTCACAATTTCTGTTTCAGATGTTCTAATGGAATGACCATAATGAGGCACTGTGGTCTACTGGCTATGTCTCAGACATATTCTGGACATCAGCCCTAGTTTCTTAATGACATAGCAACTTGACATAAACCAAATATATGGTAAGATCTCCCCGTGATCCCATAGCAGGTGTGAAATTCCTGTAGCCAACCACTGTGTCTGTCCCCATGTCTTAATCACTGTAAAGAGCAGTCCTCCCAAGCTAGCAATGTGCATGCACTATGTCAGTTATCAGAAATAAGTGACACTTGCTAAATCAAATAACTCCTTCTTTAGGAGTAAGTACTACTTTGAATTTGAAAAAAATGAAATAAATCAAGGAGCTCCATGTCTACATTTATCCCTGCCCTAATGTGCACTTCATTACGGAACGTCCATTTCCAGTTTTCGTTATGATTTACTTCTTCCTCTCCCCTGACAGCCGTGCGAGCTGACCGAATGCGCGGCGGCAGAAACAAGTTTGGACCGATGTACAAGAGAGACAGGGCGCTGAAGCAGCAGAAGAAAGCTCTCATCCGAGCAAACGGACTTAAACTGGAAGCCATGACTCAGGTGATCCAAGCTATGCCAACCGACCTGACAATATCCTCTGCGATCCAGAACATCCATTCTGCCTCCAAGGGCCTACCTCTGAACCATACTGCCTTGCCTCCCACAGACTATGACCGAAGCCCCTTTGTAACCTCTCCAATTAGTATGACGATGCCACCCCACGGCAGCTTGCAAGGTTACCAAACGTATGGCCACTTCCCAAGCCGTGCTATCAAGTCCGAGTACCCCGACCCTTACACTAGCTCACCAGAGTCAATAATGGGCTACTCATACATGGATGGTTATCAAACAAGCTCACCAGCAAGTATTCCGCATCTGATATTGGAACTCCTGAAATGTGAGCCAGACGAACCGCAAGTCCAAGCTAAGATCATGGCTTATCTGCAGCAAGAGCAAGCCAACAGAAGCAAACACGAGAAGCTCAACACGTTTGGGCTCATGTGTAAAATGGCTGACCAAACCCTATTCTCCATCGTCGAGTGGGCTAGGAGTAGCATCTTTTTTAGAGAACTTAAGGTAGGTAACAATTTCACATTGTATTATTTAAGAAAGATGATTTTTAATGTTGTACTTTGAGCAAGAAAGCATGGTTTATCTGTTTCCCCAAGCACCTCTAATTTATCTGGCTTTAAGTAAGCAAGCTGTTATGGTGAGAAATTTGTACCCGTCTTCATCTTAGTCTGCAATAAGCCGATTTCGGTTTTACTCTTCTCTATTTTACTGTTTATCCTAACAGTTGTTTAACTCCATAGGAATAGCACAAATTTTACTCCTTCCCTTTCAGCCTCTCTCTGCCTTGTACTCAGAGTTGAAGAATGCCTGTTACCATTCTGCACTCATTTACATAATTATTTTATTACCTCAAGTAACACAGTAACCTTATCTCTGCCCATCTATGTTCACTCCCTACTTAAGTGCATATTGGAATATTAACTTTCTCACTGGGCTATTATTTTGTATGTATACGTGTAGTTAACCATGAAGGCTAAGTTGTAAGCAGGATACACATAACAGATAGCAAGGAGGAAGAAAGTATCTTTAGGACTCATTTGGTACTTATCACTACTGATACACTGGGGACTCCTGTACTCCACATCATCTACAACTACCTTTAGGCTCTTCTTTATGGACACTAGGCAGTTGGACTCCTCAGTACACCCAATCCTTATGCACAGCTCTCTTGTGGACAGAAATTTCCCCCTATACATTTGTCAGATGTCACTTCAGGCAATTTTGTTGTTTGTTGCAGTCAGGTCTGACACAGAAATCAGAAGCCAGAAATGTGGTATCAGCCACACCCTCTCAACCTACAAGTTAGCTCTGAAATGAATAAAACACCTTTCACCTCAAAAAACAAACAAATAATCAAACACAAGATGAGAAACTTATATTAGGTCCAAACTTCCCTATTATACTGGCAGTTAACTGAATTTCCTGCAACACAGAGATGTTTTTGCTGTAACTATTTGCTGCTGAACTCTGCAAAGTTTTCTGACCCCTAACTTCTTAATTGTTGAGCAAAAGAAAAATAATAAAACATCCAAATAAAACAATAACTATATAAGTTGAGAACTGAATCTACCTGTATCAAGAGCACAGAGGGGAGAGCCCATTAAAGATCTGCAGTCAGGATGCTTGCCACAGCAGCATTTCTATCACAGCCTTAATGATTCAGACACAAGAAATGAAGCCCATGACTACAAGAACAGTGAGCTGTATATGTTGTACATACAACTCCACTTGTTCTCAGACATTTTCATGACAATGATTGAAGGAACTATTATAAACTCAGCCTAAATTAAGAGAAAAAAGGGAGGAAGTTACTCCGGGGAGAAAAGAAAATGGATCAAAAAGGAGTAAAAACTGTCACATCTTTGTTTGTTTGCCATATGTTGTTCATAATCTTTTAGTAAGCCATGCTTCTCATCTTAAATAATGTTCAGATTAGAATGACAAACAGAATACGTATCCAAGAGACTATGTCTTAAAGTCAGGAACCAGGAACTTTGAACCCATTCAGTTCTTAAGGTTGGAGTAATCATTTTACAGAATTACTGAGATTTGCAGAAGATATTATTCAGTGTAAGGATTTTTAAGTTATCACAATCTGCCATAAAATTACAGTTATGATTAAAGTGATTATATGAAAAGATATTAGAGCAATATTTACTTTTCATGGTTCCGTTGCTTACTCTGTAGGCAGATTTTATAGGCATTCAATGTGCTGTGCTGGGAACAGTCTCAGAAATGGTCTTCATTTCTAACCTCAGGCTGGTTGATACTCTTCAACTAATGCACGCTTACTAGTGTGGACATAAAAGGTGCAGAAATCTGTTTCATTAAAGTGCTGATAAACTGCTCCTAACTCTTCCAGTACATGCATACAACTTCATACACACAGATCTCTAACAACGTATATATATGTTCTAGAAACTCACGGCATACAGGCTTTGGTTACATCTATCAGAGGGAATGGTTTCTTTTCAGTATTTGTGCCCTTGGTATCGTAGAACATCCAGTTAGCTTTGCATCCTGTGGCATACCCTGCTCATTTTTCTTAATTGGACAATATCTGCTAAACTGTACAGCATTCCAGAACAGCATCACACTCAGAAGTCCATCACTTAGGAACAAGGTTACAACAACGCTAAGAACTTCCAACTTTTCAGCCTGAGGTCTTACCAGCACATTTAGACCAGACACCACACCAGTACCAGGTAGCATCAACTCTTTGCAGCTGAGAAGAGAGAATCAGAACTGAAATGTTTCCTGACCTTTCTGTCCATCCATGCTGTCGGCTCCTTCCAGTCAGCGTAGCAACAGCTATTTCAGGTTGCTCTGGAGAACACGGGTACCTGTGGGGAGTAAAAAAAGGACTTAAGGATATGACAGAGATTGTAAATGCAGAAGGAAGGAAAAGGTAATTATGAGGAAGATTCAAATAGATTTTCAAAACAGTTAACTTGTTCCCTACCTACTCTGAGAAATATATATTTGCTTGAAGTATTTTCCTATTATTCTGGCTCTTCTACATGAAAACCAAACCATCAGATGCATTCCAGATAAGATATACAAGTGCATTAGCAGATCTAAGACTAAAATTTTAACAGCTTCAAATAATGAAACAATTTATAGCATTAAAAGGTACCCTTGTATGAGTTCTAAAAGTATGTAATGTAAAGATCATATTTGTTAAAGTGCAAAACCTTCCATCTTCATATTGGGTACCAGAAGTTAACGGAAGCATTAATGAAGCAAACTAGTTGGAATGAGTAACAATGCCAGAGTAAGAGCCAAAGCAGCAAGCTGCAGTCTAATAACCTGCATTTCAACATCTGCTAAAATCTCAAACATGCACCTGTCTTGTGGAGTAGGGATACTCTTTAATTAGTAATTACATTAGAAAAGTGGTTTGACATCACACAATTCTTGCATCAAAAGAAATGTTTCTGTATAGACCAAGTATGAACACAGAAAACCTCAGAGTACAGTGATAATACTAACAGTGAGGAAGACCTTTGCTATTCTGGAGTTGCTGAAAGCTTAGTAAACATAAAAGTAAGATATATCTACCTTATCCTCAGCTATGAAAACTCAGGAATGCCCCAGGGATGCCAAATTTGTAGCCAGCTGTCTGAGTCATGTGAAAGGTCTCTGTACAAAGCTAAAAAGAAAATATTGCAAGAGTTTCTAGAGTCCAAAGGTTATCTGGCCCCAAGAAAGGATGCAGACAGTTCCAGGGGACTGGTCTTTCCTCATCAGCTCACAGCAGGGAAAATTCAGCAACTACTTCCAAAGTATTCTTCAAACCATAAAAGCAAGCAGTCTCCACTTGAGGCAGAAGAAAATAAAGCCTGCACTGGAGAATAGTCCTCAGGATACTTCCACATGGCTGAGGATCAGAAAATTCACTGAACGCTGATAGTTATAAAAAAGGCATTAAAGAACCTGTGACTCACATAAAAATACTACCTTGACTTATTTGCTTATTTTAGTGGGGATGTCACAGGTCAAAGTACTACGTGAGCACAAGCCCAATTAGTGAATGATTGCAGGAAGAGCCAGCATACTTCATGTTGAAGAAGTTCATCCTAAAACCATTCGCTGAGTTTGCCAACCGACTTAGGCCATTCACTGATGTCAGAGCAGCAGCTCTGGAACACTAAGCACACATCTGTCCATTAGCTGGAAACGCGGCTTTCAAAGAAACGCTTCACCCACATTTCTCCAAAGGGCCTGTCTGCAGGACTTCCACTGTACAATGGCAGTACAGATGTCTTGGCAGCTAATAAGCAAACAGGTGCTCAGTTGTGTATTACGTGTTTCTCAAAAACACAACTATATTAGCAGAGTTTCAAATCATCTCTTAAAACAGTGCAAACTCAGTGTGAACTGGGTCAACAGAAGCACTGTAGTCCCTCTTACTTGTCACATCAAACACATTTAGATAAATATAGTAATAATAATATTCAATACATCATGGTTAATTTTAAACTTCAATCTCCGTGAAATTAAATATCAAGAAGTGCACAGAAAAATAATGAGTTAAGGTACAGAAAGTGAATTATTAAACCAAATACATAGAGATGAGGGAAGTTTTATTCTTCAGAAAAAAAATATCAGTAGTGGAATACCTTAAAAGTTTTTTCTTCAGAGTGATAAAAGGTTGAAATATTATTTAGACCTAAGTAATCAAAGGCAATTTGATAACTTGAAGTGCTTTTGGACTTTGTAGCATCCATTTATCAGGGCAGGAAATGTAACTAACATAGCTGATGAAATAAAACTGCCATAGGAGTCTTTCAGTCAGGGAAGCAGTGAGAAACCGAGGCTGAGGATTTCCCTTAGTATCAGCAGTCTGACTACAGAGCGTGGTGTCATACGCAGCTATTGATTTTTGGGCTGGTTTAAGCATACTGGGATCTGAAAAAAGTCACCATTTCTCAAACTTTCTAAATGTTGGGGGAAGTGGGAAAGTATGCATCTTACTGACCCAACAAGTTATTTGCATTAGAAACATTAATTTGATTAAACTAAGTGTGTTTCATAGTAAGAAATAGTTCTTTTTCTGAGATCACATGGAAAGAAATAGTGAAATGACTGCAGTGTAAAGAAGCCTCACCAGAAAACCCAGGCTTAATGAAGCATGGAATTATACCTGCCACCCCACTGAAACTTGTATAGGAAGCACTCTGTTAGAAGTCCATGTGATGATCTTCTTGACTTCTGAACAAAGCCTGCGACTAAACGCAGTATTCCAGCATGCAGGAGTGTTGTTTGATAGCCCTCCTAAACTGCTTGTTCATTTCCAAGCCTCTGGTGCCTTTTCTAAGGGTAAAAAGATGACAGCATTCTCCTATGCTCATTCATGCCAAAGCAGTCTACTTTGCCATATGCTGCTGTCACCTCTGATAGCAGGAGGCTGAACTCAGCACTCTGCAGTCAGTCACTTTCCCACCCAATGGCGGATGTTCAGCAGCAAGCTGAGACAAAGCTACTGTGCTTCATGGGGGTGCATTTTGAAAGCCTGTCACTTCTAGCAAGCAAGTGTATTTTCCCACTGCAGTTCACTGCAGCAAGCTTTCTTCCATTCCCACAAACAGCCACTATGCAATATTTTGCCACTTATTACTAGACAGAAAAAACTGAGCATCCTAATCCTTATAGCAAGCATAGATGCAGGCTGTAGTACGGATACAGGGAGGTCTGCAGCTGCAGCCACTCCTGCTTGATAGCTTGAATCTCCCACTGCAGCCTTGGCAGGAAGGATGAGCTGCACATGCATATCCATCTGCAACTTGGTGCCATTTGTGTTATACAAAGTGGAAGTTTAACATCAGAGTTCAGTTTTTTCCCTCAGAAGAGCAGGATCACGATTAGAAGCACAGGACAGCTGACAGCAGTGCCAGATTATCCAGATCATCCAGGTGCAAAACGCACTCTTATAGGGCAGTATGAAAAAAAAAGAACTACCAACACTGCTGTTCAGAACTTGCATATGATGATGGTTTGCCGAACTTGGAAGTTCCTGCCACAAAAAACAGCCCTCCCCTCCCCTTATAAATTACTGCATTTCTTAGAAGCAGACACTTAGAAGTCTTACGTAGGAAGATCATGGCTCCTAGCTCTGTGGAAATTGTCTCATTCAGGTCCAGTGCCTTTGTATGACACTCATATCATTCTAATACAGTGCTTTTGTACAGCACCGATTTCTGTTCATATGAGATAGTTCCTAAGCACAGTGAAAGTCTGCCTCTATAATTATATCTGGGCTGTTTAGATATAAGGATATTCTCCTGTTAGCAATAATGAAGTCACTCAGACTTCCTACTGTTGCACTGCCTCCAACACCTACCAACTCTGCCAAAGCTCTATAATATAAATTCACTATAATTTATAGTTCCATGTATAGAGATAAGCTATATCAGATCAGTGATGGTCACTTTTGCTCATACAGCACTGTGGAGCCAACAGGTTTCATACTAAGGCACACCTAATGCACCCCGCTCTAGGGCTGGAAAATGCTGAGAAAAAGCAGAGGAAAGTATGATTTACGAAGGAAAAACTAAGAGATCTAAATAACCACAGCTTAATGAAACAACAGGTATGGCCTCATGGCAGCCACGTACAAGCACAGCATCTGAAAAAAAAACCCAATTCAGAGCATTAAATGCATTCTGCAGCTTTATAGGCCCGGGAACACAGCAGAGGACTTCAGTCTTTTCCATTTCTGATTTAAAAATTCTTACAAAGCAAAGCTTCAGATGGAAGCAGTGACAGCAAGCAGCAGACAGCACTCACACCTCCCAGCGCACTGCTTCTCAGCTCCCAGGCTTTGCCCAGCCCCCGCTAATCAGTCTTTTATCTCCGTACAAGTACAGCCATGCACCGCTTTGTTTCGGTCACCGACCAAGCAGTCACAGCTTACTCCATTTCAGTGCCTCAGGTTAAAAGCATCCGAATCTGTGCCAGGCTACATATAAATGGAAACAAAGACCAATTCCGCGCTCTGCAAACAAGATTCAGTCGCTTACTTTCCCCCCACCTGTAGGCAAAGGTGCAAAAAAAAAAAAAAGCCTCAACAAAGAGCAAGTTTTGGTGCAAGAGGAAAGCGCCCAATACATCGCAGCATTCCATCAATCCATTAAATACCAAGAAGGGCGTTTCGGGGGACAACCGCCGAGCAGCGAAGCTCTGCTCTGACCCTCGTGACAAAGCACGCAACCCGCGGGCGCCGCACCGAACACGTGCAGCACAGCCGTGCGCTGAGGTGACGCCGCCGATGGAAGCGCCGGTTAAAAGCGAGCTGAAAGAGAGTACCGCCATCTTCACCGGGCTGCCAACTATTTCGGCACGCTGACAGACGGCAGCTTTAGTCAGCTAACGCTCGCTAAATCACGACACATCGTGCTTAAGTGCTATCTTACCCGCATTCTAGAAGCGACGCGAAGCATAAGCGTTTACACACAGCGGTTACCCCGGAACGCCTCAAGCCGTTCATTTCTTCCCGCGCGCCTCAGGCTGCAGGTTGCAAGCCGCGCGCTCTTCCCGCGCTCCGCGGACTGCAGGCTGCAGACCGCTCACTTCGCACGCGCCTCAGGCTGCAGGCCGCGCTGCTCCCGCCAGGACGGGCAGCGGGGAGCGAGCCGCTCGCCACGTGCGGGGCGGGCAGCCGCTGCTCGCCCTGGCCGGCTGCAGGGCGCCGCGGTCTTTATTTGCAGGATTGAGCAGCAAATAAAAGTTGCTGGTACATGCAGCAATGCTGCAGGCATGTCTGCAGAGCAACTCCAGAACAAATGGAAGGGCGGGTGGAAGAAGGAGAACTCGAGAGCAAAAACGGCTCCAGTAGGAAAATGAAGCTACGATTTCGTGGGACACCTTCAGTAGCTTTTTTCCACTTCTGTAGCTGGTAGCTCGGGGCTGCAGGTGCAGGCTGGGCTGATAAACAACACTGTTATGGGAACACCTCAAGCATTAAAGCGACTGTTGTAGTTTTATATATGCTTATGTATCTATATCTATAGATACAGATATATAGAGATATAGGTGTATACACATATATACATTTATGTATATATATACATTTATAGGTACAAACTAGGCGAAAAAAAAAAAAAAAAAGCAAAAAAAGAAAATGCATTTTGTCCAGTTCTGGAATTGCCCATCGTACTCATCACTTGGAAATGGAAAGAAACTAAAATCGTTTTTTCAGAAATTCAGAAATAGAAAAATGCTTTTTTTGCATCTAAATACAGCGCTTCATTTGTTGAAAGAGAAGTTACTTTGATATTTGTTGCTAAATAAAATCTTGGATCAAGTAAATTTAATTTAAAAAATTAGTGAAGGCAACAATAAACACAGGAAATATACATGAATAAAGTGTTCTAAAAGTCAGGCAACTCTTTTAAGGCTATAAATATAACCTAAGCAAGGCCTCTATAATTAGCAAAGGGTGAACAAAAGAAGACATCCAGAAATAGATGGGGAGGGGGGAGGTGGGGAGGGTGAAATGTCTTGGTTAGCCTTATTCAAGTGTTCTTTCCATAGCATAGGAAGTGGTTCCAGCTAGCTCATGAGTTCTGTTGGTATTAACTGATTTTTAAAAGGACATTTCCAAGTTGTCTCCATGCCAAGGAAATTCTTTTACCGGCATGTTTGCTGAATACAGGAAACATCGTCCCGACTAAGTGACACTGGATGTGACGAAGAGTTGTGTCCTTACTCCGGTGTTACAGTCAGCACCCTCTGGTTGTTCCATCTGGAAACCATTCGGTATTTACTGGGGAACACTTACTGCACTCATCCTGAGCAATTCATCCTGAGCAATGAGCAATGGCCAGTGGTGCTGAGTCATGGTTGGTGCCTGAACCAACTCACTGCAGCCCCTTGGAGGGGCACCAGGGGTGTCTGTCTGGTCATCCACTATTCCATCTCATCCCTCTTAAAAGTTTTGGGGGAAATGTCTGTAGGAGCAACAGAGCGCTGGGAACCTCTCCGTGCAGTGGCAAGAATTCCCTGTACGAGGAAATAAACATGTACCTACAGCTGCTGCTAAACAGAGAGCTGAAGAAGTCAGTCTTGCATATGGTGATGTTCAGTGTTAAGCCAGGTTGTGCTTATGGGTCTGGTTTTGTTTGCTTATTGGAAGAACACTTCAGTGAGGCTGATGAGAACTGCAGTGTCCAAGTAAGAAGTGCAAGTTAAGATCTTGAGTAGCGCATTTCCAGTTTCTCACACAGCATCTGCCCGTTTCCTGTTTTCTTCCGTAGAGCTGCCTGGCTCAAGTGTTTAAGTTTCATTTGCTATGTGTTGTTCCTAAATCCCCTTTTTGTTATTTATTGGCTCTTCTTTTCCTTTCTCCTTGCTGGGAATTACGTTAGCAGCACAGTCAGTACGTGGGCAGCAGTAACTGGGGCTATTTGTGGCCATGGGCTGCATGGACCTACAGAGGGTGCAGCAGTTCACCAACACTCAGCGTGCTTCACCAACACTCTCTTCAACTCCTTGCACAGCCTTTCAGGAAAAGATGGAAATCCTTGAGGAGAAGGCCCAGAGTGGGTGGTCATGCAGGCCTGCAGTCTCCACTCCATCTTCCTACTCCTGTAGCTCAGTGAAAATCACCAAAACCAATTATCTGGTGTGCAAGTGGAAGCCAAAACAAATGCTGCAGCTCATGCCCAGGTCACCAGGTATACAATAGTTTCAGCTTCTTCTGTAATCAGCGTGCAGTCACTGATGTTCTTCCTGCCTTTATATGGAAAAAACGAGACAGAAAGACAGCTACTCACAAATACTACTGGACTATTGTTTTGAGAGGTACATACGCACTGATATCATACGTGAAAAATAAGATTAGACAATTTTCTGCCTTTGAGACTGAGATTCTAAATCTCTCAACAGTGTTTTGAATACTGGCCCCTTTACTAAGTTTCTGCCCAGACTTACTGTGCCTTGAGAAATCCAAAACTGCTAAAAGGAGAAGTATCAGAAAGCAATCTTTGTGATGTAGTATTCAGAAAACAAGGGTCCTTTTTTAAAACACAGTGTTTTAAACAGCAATAAGAATAATAACTCTTTCATAGAAATATGCATGTGACAATTATTTTACTTTGATCTGTCCTTGCTGAGATAGGTACTTATTCTGCAAGCGTAGGACAACGCTCCCTCCTAAGACTGAACTTTCATTGGGAGCATTTGCAGCGGGAAGTGCCATGCCTCAGAGGCAGTGTTTACATGCTAGCTCATTTGCCAACATTGAACAGCATTTGCCTTTCATTCGCATGCCTCTCCTTTAAGGTGTACTCTTTTCCTCTTGACTTTAGTGGGAGCTCCGCATGTTTTGCCTTTGATTCCTTTGCATGCTGGCCACTCTAATTAATATCAGTTTCAGCAGAGTTTCTCTCTCCCTCTTTTTCAGTCGAAGAGAATAGCTTTCAGCAGCTTATCCCAACACCAGCTTGTGTATTTACTGATCAGGTGCTTGGGCATTATCAAACTGGCACATACTGCCCATACAGAATATAACTTCATTTTTTCTCTGTCCCAGCCAAACAGAACTTTACCTTTTACTCCAGACCTAATAATAAATGGTGGCATAACTAAGAAGAAAATGACAATGATCATTCTAACAAACTCCTCTCAGTGTTGAAAACATTGCTTAGGCCTGTGTTTGTTTAACAGTTATAGTTCTAGCTAGCTAACACAGTCTTTCTCTATAGGATGCTTTCATTGTTGGTGCAACAAACATAAATCAGAACAGATCCGTTCTTTCTTTGAGACCACCATTCCCCAGGGCTGGATTGTGCAACCCAAACTAAGCCCCAGTCTGCTCTGCCCTTAGTAACTGTGCTTTGGCCTTCAGAGATACTTTATATGGGACACAATACTACATAATTGAGGAAGACTGACAGAATCTGGTCCTTTTTTTTAATTTATTTTTCCCCTGCTGCTTGTGTTATTAAAAATAAATGTCCGACATTTTGGTCTCAGACCTGCATATCTGCATGTTCTGAGGGACACAATGAACACAGGAGCCACTTCTCTCCTCCGTAAAAACTGTTACATGTGGCTTTCTGTGCTAACATAACCCTCTTTATAATATTTCAAAAGATACAGGACTTCCCAGCATGATGATAAAGTTTTCCTGTGTTCCAATAATAAAAGTTGAACGTACCAGTAATTTCCAGTTCCTCTGAGGTTGGGCAGCCTGTGAGGACTAACTCAGAAGTAGCCAACCTGCAATATCAGTGTGGGAGTCGGAAACAGATGTTCAGCGGACAATACGATTTGTTGTCACTGTCGATACTATATGGCACTTGTCCAAACAGAAATTGTTTGTAGCTGGAAAAGAATGTAAGGAATGATTCATGCCACCAATTACTATTATTACTTTAAAATGTGAAATAGTTTCTTGTTTTCTTTTGTTTTATAAGAGTGATTCAGGGAGGCCTAAGGACTCAAAAAATACAATTAGTTGGACTTGGAGCATCCGCATAGTATGTCAACCAAACAATTTAAGGCTTTTTCACTGGGGCAAAAGAAATTATATACAAAAAACAAGAACTTCTTCAGAATAAAGGTGCTGTAACCTTCTAGTCTTAGAAAGTGCTTGATGTTCATTATGTAGGTACATTAAAAGCACACTGCACTGGGTAAACTGGATGTTGTGTGTGTGTCTGAGAGTGTTTATTTATAAAGGTTATGATTTATTACATTAACATAATATTTTATACACATAGTAACATTTGCAAGTAGTTTCTTTATGCCCTAGAAATTCTAGCAGGCCATTTGGTCATTCAGAACTGATGAAACTTTTCAATGAAAAAAATCCTCTATCAGAGTAACATATGATGCTTAGCCTTGATTTCCAAATTTCATGAATATTACAAAAAAAGATGCACTAGATCATACTTACTGTCAAAGACAATGGATTAGGCTAGGTGCTCTTTAAATTAAATATTAATTTTACAGGGATACATCAAATATATCAGAAAAAAGCAAAAACTGGATGCAGAAAGCATAAATGAAATCAGGTCTAAATACAAATGAATATATTCAGTAGGAGTCTCAATGAGAGCTAAAGATCTGAGTTCCAGAACCCTTGGATATATCACCTATATTTTACATCAAAAAGCAATGCTCCAGGTATTTTCAAAAATGAAGACATCTGGGATCTAAATTGGAGTTCACTGAAATCAGTGGCAGAACTTGGATATAGATGCTGACTACTGTATCTCTGCCAGGCTTCTTTTAGAGATATATAACAAAGGAAAAGGTGTGTGTAATCATAGGACTGAAGAGCAAAACATTTTAGCACTGTAAAATCAAGCAACTGCCTTACTTTTACAAAAGCATGTAGTAACACTTCACAGTAATCTTCCTTTAACAATAACTTCTGTTTACTGTATTTACTGCCGCAGTGTACTGCAACAGAGTAGTTTAATGATCTATGTCAGGCTTTTGTCAATGAAATGATTTTCAGATGTACTTTTCTTTTTAACTACTGCAATGACTTGGCCTTAAGTCCCAACCACAGTTCAAATTTTTCATGATTTTAGATTGAGTGAATTGAGAAATACTTTAATGGTGGAACACTATCCGTTCAGATCATTTTGCATGAGAGATTGAACTCTATACAAAATGTTCATAGTCAGCGTATGATAAGACTGAATGAAATTAGCCAGTCAGATAATGCGTAGCACATGTGTAAGTAGCACACTAAATGCTGTGCATGTTCCTGTGCATTTTTATATATATTCAAGGATTAAACTGAGTTTTTCATCAACTAGGTGGTGGCAAGTGCCAAAATGATTTAGGATTAGGATGGGGTTTAGGCTGATCTATCTACAGTTCTATTTCTCATTTCATTATCGTGCTTGGGATACTGCAACAGTTGTATTGTGTTTTTTTTTTATTTTATGAAATAGGCAAAATTAAATGTCCATACCAGACATAGCGTTAGGTTCGTTAGGTTACGGGGAGTGGAAGAGAAACGCCGCACTAGACTTCTTTTGTCTGCACCCAGCAGAGATGTCCTGAATGTAGAAAACAGCTGGGAAACTTCCTATACACTACACTGCTTGAAAAATGACTTCAAGATTTTTCTAAAAAAATCCATCTGATTAGACTTTATTCCAAAAGACTGACACTCTGATTCCGCAGTATGTCTCTTTGTAAAACATGAATCAATACAGATGCTGCGTTATCTGGTTGCATTACATCATTTTTGATACTAACTCTGCTTTCATTGTAATTGTCATGACAATTGAATCCCAGTAAATGTTTTAGGCTTTGAAGGCTTCTCACTGCAATACCAGGGCAGGACATGTTTATGCAAGGCTTCATTGTCACTTAGCATTCAAAAAATTACTGGCTTAAAACAGACTCATTTGCAAAAGTGACTCTTCGGCCATTTTGATGTTTCTGATTGGTACGTGTTCATTTTGATCTGCTGATCAACATTCTGCCGTCTGCTGTCAATTCACAGCTATGAGCCATTTCGGAAAGCAGCGGCTTTAAGAGGAAGCCAGTCCTGATGGCGGTGTTACGGGGATGGTTAGAGGGGCAGAAAGGTGAGCAAACGAGGCGGCTTCAATTAGCAGGAGCACAGCCCACCCTCTGGCTATGCCAGGAAGGGAGGCGAGCCTGGGCCGCTGCTGCCCGCACCAGAGTTAGTTAGAGCGCTCTGAATCTCATCTTTTGATCTCGGGCGATATTTTTCTCTGTTATGTCACAGAGGTCACCTGGCTCATGTGTGACAAACTGCCTGCATAAGTCACAGTGCCAGTGGCAGAGATTTGTAACCATGTCCCTGGTCCATTGCCTTTGAATTATTTCACAGGCCCTCTGCTTTACATTTACACTCTGTCGGAAGATGAACAGGGGAAGGGAGTAAAATCAAGGGCAGGGTCTCATCCTGAAGGACAAGGGGAAACAGGTGGAAGGTTAATGGCCCTGGAGCGTATCCACAAGCCTCTCAGGCTTGATATATGGGCCTCAGGCCTAAAACGGGCATTGGCTTTCAAAGATATATTATTTCATTTGAGGAGAGACATTCTGGAGTTCCTGCATTTGTCTGCTGATAGATGATCCTCTGTCCACAATTGGTTATGGCGTGTGAGTTTTCCTTGGGCCTGCTCCCGTACATAAAAATTTTGCTGAGCTCTCCAACCTTTCACATGCCTTTAAGAATGGGACGTGTGCAGGCCTTCTGGCAGGCTGCTGGATTTTTGTTGCTGCTATTTTTGTAGTTCCTTTTGAACCGGGAAGCAAGTGGGGGATGAAAGACACTTCTGTTCATTCATACATAGCTGGACAGGGGTGGCCTCGTGGGGACAGCATGGGGGAGAAGAAGATGTCAGGAATCAATTATGCATACGTGTGTCTACAGCCCAGAAGGAAGCGAGCCTGCCTAATCCACTCTTTTACACTGACACATGCCTGCGTAGAGATAAAAGCAGGCAAATCATTTACGTGATGTTTTTACAAGCCCTCTTCTTTTATTGTATTTCGTTTTCACAAGGGTTTTCACACGCTTGAGCTTACAGGAAAGAGCGAGAGCAGTGATCCCATGCCTTTTATCAGCGCCCTCTCCAGAGCGGTGACAACAGGCACCTCTTAAAGATGTGACATTACCTGCTGCTTCTCAACCAAGATTCTGAAGACCCATAGCCAGCTCATGCCATTTCATTGCCAATAATCTGAGACTGGCCAAAACAAGCAGGGGTTCAGGCAATGTGGCAGAGGCTTCTGTGCATAGAGGAAAGGTGTTGATGTATATCCTACCCAGTGGTGTTCCCACAGCATCCTCTGTCCCAGCATACCCACTAAATGCCACAAAAAATCTGGTTAAAAAACAGTTTAGAAAATAATTCAAAACTCATAGCATACTTTGTGGTTTAATGTACCCTACTTAGCAGCTTGTTAGTCAAATTGTTCTTTTGATTTTTTTACATATACTTGTAGTAACTGTTATAGTATTGTGTTTCTAAGACCCACTACTCAGTGACAGAATGATTTATGAAATTTGGGATGTATATTCTTACTATATATTCACTTAGACTTCTTTTAATAACAAATAACCGTTCTGTTTCAGTGGATAGATTTTGTTTGAAAGAATTCAGCCTGAATTATATTTTAATAGCTCCAAATTTTACATTCTTTTTTTCCCTATAAGTGTAGAAAAGGGAAGCAAGCACAGAATATACGTGAAATATTTTCAATATAGTGTGCTTTGCTGTCAATATAGTGAAATTTCTACTTATAAAAATTGGGATAGTTAATCCTACCTCATGTCTCAGTCTGAAATTGTCATCGAAGTGCTGCATCCGCAAGTGCATCATTTGAGTAATTAGGATCTGTTTTTCCGTCATTGAACCCAGCTGCTAAACGCTCAGCACCTTAGTGTGAGCAGGATCGGGACTGTGCTGCACTTCAGTCAGTCCCTGTAGAATGTGTCCTGTTGTAATGCAATTATTCCCTCTTCCATTAGTGCCCTGCAGAGTCTAAGTTAGACAAGTGAGTTAGAGACTTGAGAGACATATTTAGTGTCTACTGCAGCAGTAGGAAGGAAATCTGAGGAGTTGTTAAAAGGAAAGACTTAGAAATTCTACAGAGAGAACTGAACAGAATGTTAGCAGTCAGGAGGATCTGCTTTTCCACTTGTTGCTTTGATAACGGATAAAAGGCTGTCATGAACTGCTGGCTACCAGCTGGGAGCAGATAGAGTAATCCCAGCAGAGGCTGGCCCTGGCATTCCTTTAAATCTTAGAGATCATAGGAAAACTGTTTTTTTCCTACCATTGTCATCATCATTCATGTTGATGTTTTCCACCCGTTTAGCATTTCATTTAAGTTAATCTCCTTTACAATATTGTCTTGATTGAAATCTAAGCAAATATCACATCAATAAAGATATTTCAGCTATCTCACTCAACTGCCTAGAAATAAATTCCAGAGAACCAGAGATCAGGCATAAAATACCACTGCTGTGGGAAATGTGCTGTTTGACTGTAAAGGTGAACTGCACCCACCCTGCAGGCAGTCACAGGGATGGCCTGTAGTGTATGTCTTCCTTGTAATCAATTGCTTGCTATAATAAAGAGACTCAATAAATTAAATCTAGAGGATGTTAATTGAAAGAGAAGAGCAACAGAATGTCCCTTGTTAGAAAATGAGCTGGCATGCCCCCTGCGTGGTACAAACAAGTACAAACACAGGGGCAGACAGAACCATGCATGTTTAACTTTACTAGTGTGCGCTGGGCCACAAAGGTCACATTAATGACACGCTGGACACATGCAGGATTGGGCCAGTAGCATCTGCTAGCATGTGTACAGATGCTTGACTGGAGCTGTGTTGTTTCTACCAGTGTTATTCCAGCAAAGGAGGAAAAATCACCAGAGGCATATTTACACCTCTGATTGTCATTCTATACTCTTTACTTTAATGACATACTAAGGGGCCTAGCTTACTTCGTATTCTTATGTGTAATTACCCATATTAAAAAAAAAAAAAAATCAACACTCATTAGTGTTCCATTCCACTGACTTAATTATACCCCTTAATTAAATCTTGACTAACCAGGGGTCACTGCAGTGTCAGTGGGATTTGTCACTGTTTGTCATCAGGTGTCTGGTCACATCTATTTCTGGTATCCCTGTTGCTGCATTATGTTGAAGAGTGCGGTCTTTTCTAAATGCAGAGAACAATCAGGCATTGCCTTATTGTGTTCAGAGCTTTACAATTAATTGGAAGGGTAGTGAATCTGTTCTACAACGCTAGCACTCTCCTAGTCTTCACATGCAGGAGGTGGGGAATCAGGCAAATATAAACCTTTTCTAAACATACTTCATTACCTTACTTGTGCTCCTTTTCAAAGGTTTATTCTTTCTGCACTCGGAAGCCATGGTCTTATTAATTTATCAGATAATCTTGTGTTCAACAGGCATAAAAATATATTGCAAATAGCAGGGGTGCTTCCCCTTTCCTCCATCTCCTAAACATGAAATGAATTTGAAACATGACCAGCAAGAATGAGCTAAATCAATACTACATGCATAACAAATACAACATGGCTTGAGCTGCTATTGCTGTGCTGCTCAGAGTCAGAAGACTGCGGCTCCCAGTTCAGTGTTTCCTGAATAATTCAGTGGGAGGTCTGCACGTGCAGTAAGTGCATAATAGTGCTGTTTCTCTCTATTTCAAATTTGCATGTTTGGGGTTTGTTATTTTGGAAAGTTACTTATGGGAAATATAATTCCCACGTTTATGCATATAATAGGCACCTAATGTTTATCTGAATAATTGATTAGTCAAGTCAGGCTTTCATAATTAGCTGTTGGCTTTTCAGTATAAGCCCACAAAACACTTGTCAATCTATAGATGTTTTTAGTTTATTAATATATATGTTATCAAAGGAGCTGTAGTCATTACCTGGAAAGCATTTATTATTTATTCTGTGGAGGCAAAGGAAGCATTTCCATTCTAGTTATGTATTTCCAATCTAACTTACCCAGTAGATCAACTTTTTATTGTTAAAGTTTTCATGAATGTTATCAGTCTGTAAGCTGCTCACAGTAGAAATCTGAATGAGGGTGTTTTAAAAAATGCATCTGGCCATTCCTCTGTTACACAGCAGCTAAAATGAGAGGTTTCATTGATTAGAAAATAATATGTATCACTTACTTGTAGGCAGATAAGTAACAGGCACCTAAACAGATACCACTAACGGATATCCCTTCTGCAGCCATAGATGCTGACACCAGACAGGTGCATCTGTTGATATCTCATGTGGCAGTAACACCACAGTATGATCTGGAGACCTATAACGTAAATTGCAGATTTATAGGATAAATTATATTTATTATCAACTTAATGTCTTCATCTGAGCTCTATTATTTAATGTTTTCTTGGTTCCTTATATTCCTGACCAGTTTTCATGCAGTTGCCATTAAAGAAGAGAAGCAACTTCTTACTCCAGAAACTTTGCATTTTATGCCCAAAATAAAAAATTCATGAAACATTTGTGAAACTCATAGTGAAAACTGGTCATTTTTTACTGGTAGTAAGTTAAAGACCTAATTGTCCAATAAAGATGACAGGACTGTAAATGGCGTGGTTTATCTTAAGGGGAAACAAACCACCTTTTCACTAGAAGGCAACTTTTACTTTTACAATTTTTGCAATTAGCGGATGTGTGGCACTCAATTTATAAGGATATTATTTACAGAAAAGGTATTTCAGTTCCACATATGCTATACGTTTACTTTCCCTTGCTCCTGTTCAGAAGAATCACCTCCATTTTAGTGAAAATACATGAGCTTCCACTTCTCGTCAGCAAGTACAGAACAAATGCTTCAGTAAAATTGGAAAGTGCTTTCTGGAATCAATCTCCTCCTGAGGCTAGAACCATAGGATGTGTACAAAGTTCTCTGCTTCACAAGTGAAAGGATACATATATAGTAGCAGAATTCTAAAAACATTTTAAGTCTAAAACATTTCTACAATAGCTCCTTTGTTTGGAAAGAGTATGATGTAAAAATCCCGTTGCAGTGGTGGAAAATAAAATGGTACACTAATTTTTCTGGTGTTACCCATTTAATTGTGGTTTGCCACTGAATTATGTGGTTTTACACATCACGAAGTTTTTGAGCAGTGCTACAGCATCTGGTATACAACATGAATGTACATGACATGCACGCATCCTGTCTCACTTTGTACTTAAAGATACAAGAAATTGCAGAATCCTCTTCAAACAAATTTAATTACATGCCTCCCATGGAACAATGCAAAACTATTCCTAAGAGAGTCATTATAAAGTTCCTCATTCACAATATATATGTATTGTACCAATGTAAATGTTCATTATCTGTTTTTATACCCATTGCAAAAGAACAGAAAATGAAACACCGTATTGCAAAGAACACAATATATATATATTGGAATCAGAACTCAATTTGCTACTGCTGTTTTAACTTCCAGTGTAATATTTTGTGCAATGTTAGAATTTCAATCATGGTATTATACTAATACATGGATTTTCTATTGAGATATTTTTAAGTACAGCATTTGCTACCTGGAAAGATTTCTGATTTTGACTAGTGAGCTAATTAAGGACACAAGCCGTGCAAAGAGTGAAACATCTGCATTCTCACTATTAGTGCAGAAAGTTCTCACCAGTGCCCCTGTCTATTAACCTATGAGTTCAGACACATTTCCCATGGGTATTGTATGGCTATCTCGGTCCTTCCATTTAGACTTCGAAAGAGTATTGTCTCAAAAAGTGTTATACAATTGGATATAGATGTATTTTGCTGAAGAGCTTCATATTTTCATGATTAGACAGGTGATCTGATCACAAGGTGGAAAAGAGATGATGTAACTAAACAATGAATTAGAAGCCTGAATAGGATTGTTAAGTCTCTTTTTCTAAGTTACAGTTACAGGAGAGGCATTATGTGGGCTTTCAGATAAACTCACAAAGCTCTTATCTATACAAACCTGATAGATTTGCCATTATTCTTAGTGAACAACAGAAGTTATATCATTCAGTTTCATTAAAAATGCATTAATCCCTTTTTAGTCATCTTCTAATTCATTGACTCAATTATACACTGAACAATAAAAATGTTTGGTATAATAAAAATACAGTATTAAAATGTGGTTTATACATAAATATTTCATTGCAAAGAAAATTTTAAGGGTTTTAAAAGTATTAACAATATGAATATCATGTTCTGAGGCAACAAAGTGCAGTTTTGTTCAGCATCTCTGAAACTATATGTCAGAAAGATTAGTCTTTAAAACAAGCCAGCCTGAAATGGTTGCTTATGGCGTTCCTTGCAGTACTTAATGTACAGACATCCTGTAAAGTTAGTGACACTTACTGGCACAGGTCAACAAAGGGACAGGATGGGACTCAGGCTGTACACACGTACTGAGAATCCCTGCGCCTCCAAGGAGCTCTGCACAGCAGAAGGATCTTACCAGTTTTACTGGGTCAGGATGTGATCAGCACACCAGATGTCCCATGGCACAGCCTGTGGGGCCAATTCCTGAGCAGTTACTCCATGCTAGCTGTTCAGGTAATTGACACCAAAGTCACCAGCCTTTGGCCTGAGTGACAGCGTGCTGTGCCTCCCTGGGCTGGGCTCAAGCTGGTGCATGTCGTTGCTGGCAGCAATGTGCTCAGCAGAGTGAGCAACTCCACTGCAGCAGCAGCAGCCACTGCAATTCTGCAGGCACCAGGGAAATACCTCGGGCACACAGCCTCACTCTGGAGCAGACAGAACAGCGAGAGCAATCCACTGAAGGCTTTCATTGATTTTAACACAGCTGTTACTTTTTAGAGTTTTGTGCTCAATTTCTTTTTATTCATTTCTTTGTGGCAGGAAAGCAAAACACCTCTGGTTGTACTAACATGCCCTCAGCAAATTTTAGCCCGGTGCAGCCTAGCAGGTCCTGTGCCAGGCTGCCACTGGTGGTGGGAGCTGCAAAAAGCTGGCCTGATTTTTGCAAGCATTCCAAGATGAGAGGAGAAGAAAGCACTTTGTATTTTCATTAGTCATCTCTTTGCAGATTTAATTTCAATTCTTTCAGCAAAGCAGATTATTAAAAGCAATGACCTGAGGTCTTCGTTCTGATATCAGACTTGCAATCCTGTATAATGCGTGCCTGAGGGCAGAGGTCACACTAACGAGTCTGTTAATGCGGTCACTCTGGGATAAGATCAATCTCCATACTTCACCATATTGATCCAATAGCTCATTGGCACTTCCCTCTTTGAATTGATTAGCTCGTGTGTGAAAAGAGATGGATGGGTTTCCGACCCCGAGGAGCCCGTCAGGGCACACCCGTGGCAGGGGAAGTGGATGTTTTCACTGCTTCGTTTGGGTGGCTCATTATGTGGATGACTCACAGGGAATAAGGGTCATAACATTGTTTTATGAATTATTTACAACAAAACATCAGGTTTTTCCTACATTTGATGTTCCACCTGTACTTAATCCCTTATAAATAGAACATGAAGAAATGGACACAAACAACTAGTAAATGCCAAATATTTGTGTAAAGGGAATCAGTACATACAAGTGACCTCAAAAAGTAATTTTACTAATATGTGGTAATAATAATAGACATGAGGGTAGGAATAGACTTCATGGGTCATCTAGTCCATTCCCCTTATACTGTGACAGAATATTGATGATACCTAGAAATGACTTACATTTTAATTGCATATTTCTGGTGAAGTACTCACAGTGAATCTAGTTTGGACACCTCAGCAAACTTTGTATGCACATTATACTGTAGAAATGGGTGATCTGCATGCAACATGTGAGCTAAAAATAAACTATGCACTTCACTCCACTGTTAGAAGTAACCTAAAAAAAAAAAGATTCAACTCCATTTATCAACTAGTCACATATTTACAAAATGCATACATTTGACACAGTAGATTGGATTTTGGTGCTGTGTGTGCTCATGCAAGAGGGAATACAAAAGGAGCTGTCGCCAGAGTCTGAATTCAGAAGTTGGCTTAGGTTAGGTTGTACTAAAAAAATGTAAGCATTAGCAGAGTCTTCCGAGATGTAAAGCAATACAAACTGAGAGCCTTCTGGAAGTCTTCTACTGAAGAACAGGCTTTTTTGGTTTTGTTATGGGGTTTTTTTTGTTTGTTTCTTTTACTTCTGATGCATATGAACTGTTGAATAAGTCTCAAAGATGTTTAAAATGCAATAATTTATTATATACATCCAACCTCAGGATTGTATATAACACTGTACCTAAGATGCTGTTATCTAGATGCCAGGTTACATAATAACCCTGTAAAAACAACAACAAAAACTGGCAAAAATATTCTCATTGTGTTGTTAAAGTGATGCTTACATTTATGCAAGAAGACAGTGCACTTTGATAATAATATCTCGCTGTATTATTTAACTGGACATTCTGGATTTATTTGGCAGGCTGGCTGTTTAAACTGAATGATATTAAAGTTTATTTACAGAGAAGTGTCCATGCATGCTGCACAAAAAAGGGCAACGCTTTTCTACTATCAGATTTACGGTAGCATAAGCAGGTACTGCATAAAAACAGCAATTGGCAGACCTTCCTTAAAGGCTTTGTAGTCTGAAAGAGACAGACACTTAGGCAGATTGGTGGGAAAAAAAGAGCCAAAGAGAGAAATCAGTCTCTTATTTGTCAGTAAAATTATGCTGAATGTTTGTATAATCCTGACTTATTTAGATTTCAAAGCCATTCAGGCTGTTATAGCTAAGAAAATTGCCCTGATACAGATTTACATGGAATTAATATGAAGCCATGCTAAAAAGTAAGTTCCAATACACCTAGACAAGAGCTATTAGATTCAGCATTGGTATGTACTTTCCCTTGATAAATCGGATAAATATGGGATGAATGAATGAATCCTCTTACATTTGGGTCTCAAAGCAATATTTTAGTCATAGTAAACCTTCGGAAAAAAATCTCATAAGCTTAATCAGAAACCAAAGAAAATGGTGTTCAGATCTAGATTAATAGCAGACTGACAGACACGTGAACACAAGTTGTGTTCAAGCTGATTTTTTAAAAACAAAATTTATGCCATCTTATTACAAACTCTTGTCCATGGATCAAGGGTCTGCCAGTCTGACTAGAACTCAGCTTTCGGAGTTGTAGCATATGGTGCACCCCAGGGTGAATGGAAAGTTATCAGAGCAACTTTTGTTGTTCATCTCCAAAGTTGACATCACAGAATCATAGAATCCTTAGAGTTGGAAGGGACCTCTGAGGGCCATCTAGTCCAACTCCCCTGCAATGAACATGGAACATCCAGAAATGAACAAAAAAAAGACTTATCAATTAGATGATTGATTAGTCTCTCATTTTTCTAAATTCACAGTTATTCTTTTCCATGCAAATATTTAGGAGCTCAGCATAGAGGCTCAAAATCTAGATACCTGGTAATGTGTCCAGCTCTGACAACACAGAATAGTCAGTGGCTTGCTTAACTGTGCTTGCTTCCTTCACCTGTCCTCCATCATTTTTACCCATAAAGATTTTCTCGATCCATGTTTTGTACTGCAAAAACTCTTCTCATCAACAGAAAAAGCAGCTCAAATAAAAAACAGTTTATTCAAGGATATCTTTAAACAAACATTAACATCAATCCTAACTGCAGTGCTTATATCTGTATGGGACCTGAGCAGAGTTGTGACAACCTTATTTTAATGACGCTTAAGAGATTTTCAAATGAGCTTACAGGAAAAAGGAAGTGAGATAAATGAAGCAATGCCAAATAAAGGGATAAATGAAAAAAACATTTTAATACTCTATTTCTTGAACATTCATTCAATCAACACTTTGTGTGATTTTTAATAGCATGGCTCTGTCTGCTCTTCTACAATTGCATTTGTCAAGAAAGAAGCTAACTTTTCATCTAGATGATATTCAGAGTTGAAAGAATTTAGCTAGATGGTAGTAGCTGCATACCAAAAGCCTCCTGCAATGCTTTTAAGACGTAAAGAGACGAACCGAGTGTTTTGGATCACTCCTGTATACAGTAACTCACCAGTTCTTACCTTCTTCTATGGCTTCAGCTTCCTTGGGGGTGCTTTTAAGAAACTTTTCCTATTTAATCAGAAAGGCACTTGTTTAGTACATGATAAACCCCATTTCCAATGCTAAACATTCTTTCACTTTCTCCCGTATCATTGCATCTTCTTTCTCTATCTCTGTCCCAGTGACTTACTATTACTGCTGCAGCTCCTGGGATGTAAGGTAACCTTTCTGCATTTTTTTTCCCATCAGTATTGCATTTCCTTTCACATCTTGAACGAAAACACTGTTTCTCAAGATTTCTTACTGCTTTCGCTGGTATTTTCTCAGCAGTTCAATTTACAAAGCAGGAAAACAGTGGGAAGTACATTTGTGTCACAAGTGCAGTGCCTTACCTGTTTCTGCTGCCAAAGGTGTAATACAGGTGACTTTCTGTCCTGTTTAACTGCAGCACCCAGTCTTGAGACTTAAGTTCTGTATGTTTCAGTGATTCAAATATGGGCAAAAAGAAATATCTGCAGTTAAACAATTGGATGTTGGTCAGAAATATTTAGAGGGTTATGAAAAGCAAAGTATAGAAACATGTTCTAGTTTCTGACAAAGAATGAAATGCTCTGCAATCAAGAGAAAGAACACTTAAAATATAGAACTGGTCTTTCTATATCCAACATAGTTATTTGCACATATAACATATATATATTAAGCAGGCAAACAAGTAATATCAATACAACACTAGTGGAAGAGGGAAGTCCATGGGAGTCGCATCACGACATATTTTAATCTGGAAAATATTACTGATGTAATAAAACCAAAATAAAACAAAAACCTAAATGTTACTGTGCAAATCAAAAAAGATCCTTCAGAATAAAAGTTAGTTCTACATTCACATTTGGTGCCTACTAGAAATGATAGGTAACATCTGATTTACTAGTTTCTTTATGTGGTCTATAAAGTTTCCCATCCTGGGTATCTCTAACACACACCTGAAACACTTTTCTTCTCTCATTTATGCTGCTGTAACTTTAAAGTAACTCCTTTTCAGCCATGAAATCAGATTGTTGCATACTTCCCATATGGGGAAAATAGTCTGGTGCTGTGCACACAAACCAGCATTTGTAGGTGTCAGCTGTTAAAAGAATAAGACTACTTCTCTTGGCTGACGTTCTTCCCATACTCCACACCCCTTGATGTCCTGGATGTAAAGAAATGCAAAATGGGAGGTATCCATATAATGCAATTTAAATTAGAGCCAATTTAAGCAACTCTTGTATAAATGTATGCAAAAAACAGTGTTCGGGGGCATACAGCACTTGAAGGAATAGGATGCAGTGAGCTGGGAGATTGCTCTGCCAGCCCATTCCCATATTCAAGGGCTCTTTCGAAATTAGCGCGTCTCTTGCGTCACAAGCTAAAAGTATTTTTCCATATTATCCATACTTGAGTTTTAATAGAATATTTATTTTGTAGAAAACAGTTATTACCATGAGTTGAATATTTTACACTATTAACAGTATACCTGTGTGTTGTATTGATCTCTGTTGAGATTTGGTGTTATTACTCTAGGAAAAATGTTGTGATAATTTATCCAACAAATCATCGAACAGGAAAGGAACATTACATATTAAAACCCCTTTCAGATAATGCTGAAACACTTGTGACTTGGAGAAGCCCTTGGAGACTTTAATCGAAAGTTGCTGTATAATGGAGTGAAACTGCTGATTCAATATATTGAGAATAAATTCACTACCAGTACTTTAAAAACTACAAGACTCAGTCTTCTCTTCTGATTCCCCAGAGGACATCCCTATGGTTCTTAAAATGCAGATCAGACCCACAGTGATAATGATGAATTGTGTGGATCTGACATAAGTCTAAGGACTTACATTCATGCAAGGTGAGAGGTAAGAATCAGGCCCAGCAGATTTTGGAATTTAGTTTGTTGATATCAGAAAACACAGCAGTATTTCTGGAGTAATTCAAGTGAACTAAGCAGTTTTACTCTCAAAATTGCTACACAAACTACACAGCATTACCTGATTTTTTTAAATTCTAGACCTGACCATGCATAAATGTATACTGTAATAACATCAGTAGAGATAAACACAGGAGAAGTATTTTGAAGATCAGTTCTATGGGTCCAGTCCTGAAGAAGACATCTCCTTCTTCACACTGTGAAACTGGTGCTGAGAAGAATAATTTTCCTCTTTCCTTTGTATTCGCTTTGAGAGGGAAAAAACATTGCATTGTAAGCAGAACTTTCAGTTGGGGCTACAAAGAAGTTGTTTCCTTATTTTCAGATTAAAAAAAAAAGAACCTAAGAAAAACACATTTATAATTCATCAGAAATATTGCTGACTGCAAAATACTAGTAATCTTTGTGCGGTTTGCAAAGAGATCCATGTATTTTTCAGGAACAGGAGGAAAATAGGTTTTTATGTTGCATTTGCTGCACTCTATACATACACATAAAGTTTATAATGACAGACCTTTCATTTGATGTTTGAAGAACTTAAATATGTTGTATTTGGAGAGTGGGATGCTCTCCAAATAGAGAATCCAAAGACTAATAAAAGAAGAGAGGTCTTGTTCCTTAATAGGATAAGCATTCGCTGCATCCCTATACACTTCAGCAACCGGAGGCCCCTAGAACCATACACATTGTATTACATTCTTGCAAGAACACAGGATGGTCATGAACTGATGCTGAAGGCCGTTTTTTATGAAAGTATTTGACTAAACAGAAGGTGAACACTGAAACTGGGAAATGCCTGGCCATGGCTGGTGTGATCCCCCCTTTCACAGTCATAGAAGAATCATAGAATCATAAAATATCCTGAGTTGTAAGGGACCCATAGGAATCGTCAGATTATCTTAGAGAGCTGTCCCAGGGCATGAGGGGAGAGAAGATGTTACAAAGCCATTGCTCTCCCCATGGGCCTTTGCTAAGCAGGAAACACTATGTGCCATTCAAAGTATGGACACTGTATTCACTTCAAATTTTGTGAATACAAAAGCATGGGGCCTTTCTAAGACAAAACAATGCTTTCTGCTATAAATGCCTTATCTATGCCTTTAATAAAGTGAAAGTCAGTTTGATATTCCAAATATTAGTAGTTCTACAAGCAGGGAATTAATGAAGCATTTTATCCCTCTGTCTCTCTCTCTCGGTTCTCTGATGTTGAATATAGGGTAAGCTTATTAGTCTTTCCTTCAGGGTGGTACTTAGCACTTACTTTCCTCTATCTGGATACCGATTCCTGGAAAGCAGGTAGGAACGTAATGGCCTGGATACATGAACTCTCTGTTGAAGCCAGCTGACACTGGCTGATGGATTCAGAAGTTACTGAGGGCAAAAGTATGCACATATGTGCATACACACGCACAGGCACATACTGAGTATAATTGCATCTTTGTAAGATGCTCTTTACATGCCATAAAGGAGCAGGAAAAGGCACACACTCGAATATTTCTATATTTCCTTTCATTTCTAAATCATGAAAAAATGTAGATTGCTACCAAACATGTCTTATGCTCCCTTCAGGCTAGAGCTAGACACCAACAGGACAGTCATCTAATAGGGGCTCTAAAGATGCTCACTGGCTTTACAGAGAATGGGCAATTTTGCATAACACAAGCTTAAAGTAAAGAGATGGAACAATTGTAGTTAATATTAAATCATTTTTTCTTGAACTTTGTACTTGAACTTTCTTGAACTTGCACAGGTTTCCCACTGTTAGTAGCAACCCATGTGCAGAGCTCAAATGCTTTCCTACCTATGTAATGATTTGGAAACCACGTATGTGTTCAGTAGTAAAAATTAGCCTCTGGAATGCTCTTGTCTTATAAAACTTTGATTTGGGGCAATTTGCTTCATTATAGCATCTGAAAATGAAGTAACAACTCAAGCTATATGTCTGCAATGACTTGTAAGGGATCTCCAAAGTACATTTGAAAGGAAGTTCAGCCACCCCTTGAACCTTTGTGCTTCAGGCTGAACAATTCAGACAGATGTTTAATCACTTCATGTTCACAAGGAAATGGCTATTCAATGGCCGTAGAATTTGAAAGTGGCATTGGCATTCCCTTTTAGAAACATAAGTAAAAACAATTCAGCTGAATCCAACACATTATTATCACATAAATTTTAAACATATTTTTTGATTTAAACATTAGATACCCTTTTAAATTTTCAGTAGCAGAAAAGCATAGAGCCATAGTGCCGGCTGATGCAAGTGAAAAGATGAAAAAGGATTCTCAGAGAGGGGGGTGCAGAGAGGGGTAAAAAGTGAGCACATTGTTTAACTGTATCTGCAGCAATAATTATAGTGAAAATATTTAGTTTAAAGCAACACACACCAAAAAAAAGTGCATGACCCTGAAACTTTTAACAGGTATTTCATCAAGCGCCAGGCTGAAAATACCTTTTCAGAAGAAATATCGCAATAAGTCCGTGGGTTATTTGTTACTGTACTCTAAATACTGTGAAACCCTTTCCTAAAAGAAAGATACGGTGTGGTTTTGATAAGATTAAGGAGCATTTCAGCAAAACATACACATTATTCTTCATTTTACCATTTGACAATTTGAATGTTGTTCTTCAAAGACAACAAAAGTTTATAATGATTAACGTCCTATGCTGTGGGAAGCATACACTCTACAACAATACTACTCTTGTGTTGCACTAGCCTTCCTTATCTGTAACATCAGCACAAATAATTTTTCAGATGAGTAACTAGCATTTCTGAGATAAGTCCTTCCTTAAGCTGCAATGGATAATGTGGGATTGGGTATTGCAGTGTCAACAGAGGCCCCAGTAAGCCAGACAGCCTTCCAGTCGTTATCCCCTCCCAACCCCCCGCTCCCCCCAAAAAAGAGCTCAGGGCCTGGCTGAGTGGGACTCCAGAGTAGGCAGACAATTGCAACCGCCTCATCACCAGCTCAGTCCAACTTTCTGTCCCACCAAGAGATCATGTGTCACCACAGAACTCAGGATTAGACCTTCACACTTCAATCTGAGAATCTATTTCCTCCACCCCCAGAAATATCCTGCATGACTTGTTACATAGCGTAAGATGAATTATGCAAACCAATAGTGGTGTCTAAATATGTTCTAGTCCATACTTGTTTTCTAATCCGTGCCAGCAGAGAACTCAGAACTCATAGAACTCAAGTGATTTCAAGTCCCCTTATAACTCCAGTTTGCAGGAAAGAACTTGGCGATTCCTCTGGGAATCTGTATTTAGACCTCTATCAGGATATTTAACAGTGTACAGCTCACTGAACAGATGAGCAAAGCATGTGAATCTTCCATAGTGGACACAAAGGAGTGTCACAGTGCCACTAGGCCCCATGGTCCTACTAAATCCCAGGGAAAAGGTCAGAGGACATGGAAAGAACAGAGAATTACATCTCTTTGTCTCACTTTTTACACAAAGTTGATTTTTTTTTCCATGTTCTGCAAGAGAAATACTACTGCATAGTGAAATTATGAAGGAAGATAATGCAGGCAATATCTCGTGCTTGGGGAATAGATCCACCTTTACCTGGTCTGGTCCTGAGACATGCTCTCCCCCCACCAAACCATACAGCAGTTCTGCACTGGGGCTTTACTGAGAAGAGCTGGGGTGCACAATGGCTGAAGGCAACCAGGGGAGAGCACAGTCTGCAGTCTTTTCAAGTGCTGTGACAAAGAGGCTGTGCAAGCAGTAATTCCCTCATCTGGGGGAATCCCAAAAATCCAGCACATCAATCTAGTTGCTGAGGGCTGCATCCTGAAATTTTTCTTTGAAGGGGAATTAATGTGTTGCTGTTTTGACCGCTGTTTCAACTCCAGTTTGTAGAGGTAACACTACGTCTCATCACCAGCAATGATGTGATCCTGGGACCTTCAGCCTCATATTGGTTTAACAGGCCCTGACAAACTTGCACGCAGTGTTCTTTCTGTTCATGTGTGAACATTCTTGAGACTCACCTTGAGCAAATGTTGCAAGATTCCAACACCACCACCAATTTCCAATATTCAGCTCCATGTGCATTTCTCTGCTTGTAAGCCACCAATGTGGATGAGCTGAGGAAATACTCTTCACTTTGTGGTGTGATAGCTGTGCATGGCCATCCAGAATGTGGCTTGTCCTTAACATCACCATAACCACTGCTGAAACAAATGCACCACCCACTGCCTCACTTTGCTACATTTGCTGTTTAGTCTCAGTCAATGTTCAGCAAGTGTTGATGATGTCGGTGCAATTTTTCACATGGAGGAATTCAATGACACACCTCTGCTCTATATGCACTTCCATGTTAGACACCATTTTGTCAGATCACTCTTCTGCTGCCATCTGTCACACAGCAACAAAACATAATGGAATATCGATGGGAAGGTTCAATCTCTTCTTCCATACCACCAACATCCACTTCAGACATTGCGGGCCAACTTAATAAAATAGAAGGCATTACTTTCGGAGCAACCCTTGTAGATGCAGGGAGGCTTGTGTGTTGTGTTTTTTGGTGGTGGTGGGTGGCTGTGACAATGACCATTTATCTTCCAATTGTAATGTGAGAAAAATGCTCCAAGTAATCCAAACAGCACAAGGATAACTCCAAATTCTGACATGTTTCTTTTTCCTTGCTGTAATCATAGTTGAATAGGATTTTCTTATAAGAAAAAAGGATTGAAATAGGATGCCGTCATGTACTAAAGCTATTAGAAAGCTACTCCTTGCTCTACCTTAATATTCTTACTTCTTGAGCGTGGATAGTAGACATATCCATTTTCATCTCTGCTCGTGACAACTGCCATCCTCTGTTTGTCTGACACAAAGTACTTGCTCCTTCTTTGCCCCAGCAGTTTCACTTACTCTCACACAATCCCTTTAATTCTGTATGATATCCAACATCATCATCTTCACCTTCATGGTTTTACCTGATGTCCAACTTCCCTCATATCCTCTCACTGCACAACACCCTTTCCTTTACAACCTCCTCCTAAGTACTCTCCTTGCTTCCTCTGTTATCCAGTCACTGTTTTACAAGTAAGACATCTTACTCCTTTCACAGTCTTAACATTATTATTCTTTCATCCCACACTATCTTTGAGTCACACACTTCCTCCTTAACTTCCTTCACATCTTTCCTTAAAAACCATTTTTTCAGCAACAACTTCCAGTTACACTGTCCCTGACGATGAGAGTCATCATCTGAACGCCGCTGGCCAGACAGGACCTAAATTTAACCATCTGAGCACAGTATTCACTCTTGTTTTTGCTTGAGGCTACATAGTTGTCAAATGGACATATCATTTGACAGCTTGCTTAGGTGAGACATGGGTTACATTATGCTTATGTCAATAGTTTGTTATGGCAGGGAGCAGCTGCAGATCTGGGGAGAGTTCTTGTAGTAGCCAGTTGTTGGCCATATGATGCTCAATTTTTATTTATAAGCATTCTCAGTAGTTGTTTCAAAGGGCACTTTGTTATTGCTGTTAATTGATAACAGTCTCAAAAATCTCCACAAACCAAAAAAGCTTGAAATTTAGTCACCAGTACAAGCTTCTGGGCTTGCTTCTAACTGAATACATACTATGAACAAAACCAACATTGATTACTGAAGGCTAATGACTGGAGCTAAGACATCGTGGTCACAGAATCTTACTCTTTCTTCTCCTCACTATGGAGGAGGACTAGCATGCTTCGGCTTCGGAGTCACAGAAACTGAAGTCCACAAGGTGCTTTTTCTGCAAAGTACTTCCTTTTCAGGATTCACTCTGCACTTTATCCATCAAAGCTTAAGCCTCATTGGCTTCAAGATCATTTTAAGATATGCATTTGTTGTGGCCAAGCGCTAATTTTTTGTTTTGTCAGACAATGTATGCTTATGCACAAGTGTGCCACAGAAACACAAAGGCATCTGCGCTCTGGATAATGTTACACACTTCCTAAAGATTGCCAGCTAATCCTAGCATAAGGTGTGCTATGTTACCACATTTACTCAGTGGTTTGTGTCGTTTTCTATTTTATATCCAGTATCTGTTAGCAGAGGTATGTGGTTTTCCTCATCTATACTCCTTTCAGAAGTAGGCTGTAATTGCTCCTCCTTTTTATTAATTTGTGACCTTCTCAAAGCCATCTCTGTTTCTTCCTAGAACAAACTGGGAAGCATTTTGCTGCCCTGCCAGCTTTCTTAAAATGGCAAAAGCAGCTGGATCTAATCGTTTCCTGAAGCCAACACTGTGTTTTGGATGTGTATTTTGCTTTTTATGATATCCATTTTATAGGCTTTCACTGGTTAAATTGCAGTGAATACAGAGAGACAGATTTTCTGAACTACTAGCAGATGTTCGCTGTTGCTAGTTTTATGAGTCTTGTAGAACAGCAGGAACAGGCTATGTGCAAAACATTTTTTTGTGATTTTGCCATCTCACACTGTTCTCACAGCACTGGCTCAGTAATGACATGATAAAGCTTGGGAGGTAGGCTTTGATTGCAGACTAGCTGCTGTTGGGGCCTTCAGAAAGCCAGACCTGTAAAGTGCAGTTTGTTTTCAAAAGTTGCTGCCTGTGGCTGAGACAGATGGGTTAGCTAGAAATATGTCATTTATAATACAATCAAATGCTTGACCTCTTATTCAGGTATTCGTTGTTATGACGTGGATGTTCAGTGTTTAAACTGTCTCACAGCTTGTTTTGTTCAGATGTAAGCTGTGGTAGCTTTATCTGAAATGCTAATTTAGGATCAAATGTTGGCATTATGTATTTGAATTTTGTAACACTTTGTTATACACAGGAGAGAATGATCATGAACACACAAAAACCAAGAAAACCAAGAGTACGAAAATCCGTACATTTTAAACAATTCCTTCTAAAAATGCTTCACTTCAAATCTGGCACACATTTTGGTGGTGAGTGTTTCACTGGGAGAATTCAGAAGACCACACCTGAGCTAAAAAGTCACTTGCTTGTAATGGCTTTCTAGTCAAAGACATGTTGCAGGCAGGGGAATAGATACCTTTTAATACAGAATCAGCCTTGCTCTGCAGTCTGAACAGAAATGAATTATCACAGGCACAGACAGCATACAGATAGAGCAAGGCTGAGTTTGTGATAGCACAAGCTTTACTCTGACTTAGTAATATATCCATCTACAGAGTCCACACCTTCTGTCCTCCATCTCTGCTGCCCATGCCTATGTGGCTTATAGGTGTTATCTGGGATTACATGTACTGTGACTGTAGGCAGAACAGCAATTATGTTCAAAGATTATGCTCAAAACCTCAAAGTAAAACTTTTGAAATACCAAAATTGAGAGTGTTTTATCCCATACTAATTCAGCCTTTCTTGTACCTATGCATTACTATCTCTACTACAACAAAAATGCTGATTGGAAAAAACAGGAATAGGACAGACAATCTTAACACAAGCATTAAATAATTCTGTAGTGATTAATTTTTGCAACCTTATGTGTTATTTTGGCAACATTTAAAAATAATTTCCTTTGTTCTCTTTTCTTTTGGAATACCAAAAGAAAAACAAAACAAAACAAAAAGAGAAAAACAAACAGAAAATACTACCAACATAGAAAACACAGTGGAGAGAATGAAGCATTTCCCAGCAGGGATACCTGCTGCAGTCGTGGAGGAGGTCCTAGCGAAGGCTGTGGCGGAGAAAAGGCTGTGTTGCACACAGGTGCTTCTACATAGGCTTCATGCTGATCTGTTCCCTTTTTCTCCTGATTTCATTTCCTTGCACAGTCCAACGAGGGGGAATAATTTGATAGAGAAATCTAAGGGAGAAAAAACGGGACCAGAACAGTTGGGAGACAATTGTGACAGGGGAGAAGGTTAGTTGACAAACGAGAGAAGGGAACGTCTAAGATACTGAAGTTTGAGCCATATGGCAAGTGATTGGAAATGAGGACAAAATACTAGTTAACTTTCATAGGTGACACTTGGAAAATCCATTAGTTATAAACATTATCCCTTTCTGTACCACATAACTAGAAAACAAGTATTAAACGATAAAATGCAAAAATTCATTGTACAAATGATTACCAAATTTGAAAATGCCTACTGCAGTATTTAATTCAGCTTGTGCAAGTCTGCTCTTCATACACAATTTCCTGGGCATTGTCATAGCTCCAAATCAATCAAAATAAGAGCCCCTGGAAGACTATGTTAATAGAACTGTCCCCGAGAAACTTAATGCAAGTGTCCACTGCAAATACTCTCTGCTAATTTCTTTTTTATTTCTCCTATTTTATATCATTTTAAATCTGTTCAGCAGTTACTACCAATGCAGGCTCTTAAAGTCCTTTGAACAACATAGATGCTATTGCCACATCCACCCTAGCCACTCAATTGTAGCGAAATTAACGTATGCATCCTTTAACCCTTCTAAAACTGTCTGAAGTCAAAGGCTTTATTTTTTTTTAGGGAGGAAGTCAGTAAGCACTGCAAGAACAAATCCAGATGATACTGTTGTTTACTCTGACTTACAGTTTTTCCCCATGTTCCTGCAAATTTTGATCAATTTTCAGTTTTTTAGGTGAATGAAACTGGATCTAGTTATCTAGTTGCAATTACAGTCAGTTTAGTGAGAGCCTTTATTGTCCAATATCCTGCGCATCCTAAATAGCATTATACCAAAAACTTAATACAGGCTGCTTGTACAGAATGCCCAGAATGCTCCTGCTGTCCGCAAGTGCAGGCAGTGGTATGTCTGTCACTGCCTTGTGTACATCTCTTTTGTGCCCTCCTGAAGACACCCAGCTCATGTTTATGTTTTATTTTTTCATACTTATGCAGCCATTCTTACCAAGAATGTTTACCTGTTTTTGGTTTTTTTTTTCACTTTTTCCATTTGAAAGGGACTTGGCTCTGACTCGGGCTTGATGCAGCATTAGTGGTCTTGAACCAGCAGAGTTTCTCTGTTTACAAAAGCTGAGATTCAATGATGAACCCAATGATGGGAAGGTTCACATTAGCATTGGATATGCTATTTTTCTTTTTTACCAAAAACAATATAATGCTGCTACAAGCATTTCAGAACTATCTTACTCTACTATTATTACTTTGCACAACATAATCAACTTAAATATTCTATGCCTTTCACAGATAATGATTTCAGCAGTGTTGTGTTTATTCAGCTGAGAATAGCAGCTTTGTGAACAAATAATTTTTGATAGCATTTCTGTTCTCGTGACTATCCTGATATTTGAAGGAGGAGGCATGGTAGCCAGCTTTCAGACTCTGTAGTGTGATGCAGGACTCATTTCCAGTGTAACGCCACCAATGTCTGCTTTACAGGTTGATGACCAAATGAAGTTGCTTCAGAACTGCTGGAGTGAACTCTTAATTCTAGATCACATTTACCGGCAAGTGGTACACGGGAAAGAAGGCTCCATCCTTCTGGTTACCGGGCAACAAGTGAGTATGTGGGCTCAGAGAAGTATTGATGGCTTTTTAATAATCATTTTCAAAATAGCAGGAGTTTAACTAGGTCAGAAGCACTTCTGTATTCTCAGACATTCTCCACAAATAATGTAGCTAAAATGACTTGTGCACTCAGTTCTTGGTCTGTTGATTATAGTTAAACTTATAAAAGCAGATATAATCATAAGCACTTTGCTTTTCAAATATACTTGTATACCTCAATGATTGAAAAACAGCAGATGAGAAGTGTTTCTCAAGGATTTATATTCTTGGAGCTAAAATGGTTTGTTTCTGACAGCAACAACAAGACATCCCAAACTCTGTGCTTCAGGTCTAAGCAATTTATTTTCCCTTCAGAATAATGGTTTACTCAAAAGAATCACTAACTGGATCAGAAACCTAGATAACTTGCAGCTACTGCCTCAAAAATGCCTTGCTTTTAGAGAAGTATGCGCTTGTGTGAGAGACTGGGGAGCTGAGACACCTAAAACCAGGAAAATAATTCAGACCATAGGATATGCACACAGATATTGTCTCAGGAGCTGTCTTGGGGAACATGCACTCCAGTTTCTGCACAGCTTTCCAACAGCTAATTTTGTTTAGATGTCAAATGCTTGGGTTACCCAAAACGCAAGAGCCAGAATGTGGGCAAATACCAGGAAAACTGTGAGAAAAATTGAATGAAGTAGGAAGTTTTTACTCATCCATACTCTCCAAAGCAGAAAGAAGACAATAAAGAACCTTATTCCTAAGATTCTTCTTTCTGAAAAAAAAATCTCAGTATCAAAGAGAAATGCATCTGTGTGTGATATTCCTGATTCAAAGTGAAAACAAATGATAGTCCACTGCTACTTAAGGAACTGCAAAATGAACTGCCTAGATGCATACACACATGGGAAAGAGTTCCCTTTTCTAACTATGCAGATTCTCCATTTCTGCCTGTGTGCTCAGGAATCTGCTTATAGCTTTAGTCACAATTCTAACACTGTAGCCATTTCTTAATGCTAAGTGTTTATAATGATTTTTATAAACACTTCTTAGCATTAAGAAATGGCTAAGGAAATGACTGCATTCATGACTAAAAGATGTACAGTAGAAGGGGAAAATGATCCACTTGTACAGGAAAAGTAGCGGGAAATTCTATAGAATTGGCTCCTGCACCTTTGTGGAAAGTCCCTAAAACCTCGATGAAATAAAGTGGTAGTCTTTATTTATATGAGAAAAAAGTAGTTGCATCATTCCCGATACACATCAGTGCTACTGAATAAAATTACTGATTCTATTTATTTGCATTTCACAATCTGCAAAGCAGAAAGAATTACGCTGGCAACTATTTCATTTACCACACAGGGTTCTTGTGTGATTCCTCTGTTGTTAATCCATAAGCACATAGACTAATTTCTGTTACTGAATAAACTGCTAAATTAATGCCTCCTTTGTTATGTGATGAGCTAGCTTTTAAAGGTGCCGAGTGCATAAATTCCACAGAAACTGTTGAAGACATTTACATTCCTTTACGTTCTTGCCACTGCCACCATTTTTCCACAGTAACAGTTCTTATCTGGATTAGCCACTTTTATCTTTATTTGCAGAAAAAAAACAGCTGTACATGTTCTCATGGCAAAGCATAGCATTTTACTGCTGTTGGACAGCAGCATGCTAATTAAATGCACTGCTTAGAAATCATCACCTGGTTTTGGAAGCTGTATATTTCCAACTAAATTAAAACCTGGGTAAATTGAACAGATTACATCGATTTTTGCCCCAAGTTTGTCAAGTAAGTTTAATGCATCCTCCTTTTAACATAGTTTGGCTATTCTATGCCAACATTTGTCACTTGAAACTGATGCAAGCACCCCTGAGTTTTCCATCCTCTGTGCATTCCTCTTCTCAATTAGGCTGCTTGGGGAGCAGGGAGCCGTATTATCAGAATACTAAACCAGACCCTTTCCTTCCAGCAAGTTTTTTCAGCATACGACTCCCTTCCTCCCTAAACTCTGCTGCGAAGCAGAGAGTTTTAGGAGACCCAGTTAGCAAAGACTGATGCAAAGGTGGCACCAAGTACCTCAGTCCAGTCTGTGTTCACTAATACTAAATCACCAGCCAACTCCAGCAACAGTTCTACATTTTCCTTGTTTTTCCTCTACTCGTGATTTGACATCCTGCACAAGTCTCAGCTTTAGCTGATTTAAACAGACTAGTTTAAAATCTTCCTTACATACTTAGACAGTGCTTCCATATTTTTTGTTCTGAGCCATTTCCAGCTTTCACCTGCTGCGTACTACTGCCTTTTGGCAGTGTAGCTCAGTACTGAATTTCCTGTTAAGCCAATCTGATTCACTACGGCTACTTCTGAACATCAGAATGGACCATCCTGGCAGCATCAAGTTGGTCTGTTGTCCTTCTGAGGCACAAGTCTAGTTCAAATGTGCTTATGACAGGGGAATTATGACCAATGCTCTCCACTACTTAACTGTAAAATAATTCTGGAAAACCACAGTTCTAGACCATGGCATTACCAGTATTTGCTGCTCCACTAAATGCTACATACTTGCTGGCTGCTGCCCCAATACTTTCAGTTCCTCCAGTAGGAGGAAGGAAATAACTATTACAGAAATTAATTGATTCAAGTGTGGAAAGCACTCTGACACCTCTGATGAAAAGTGCTGTATATGTTTTTACTTACAGCTACCAGCAGAGCACTATGAGCAAAATTACAGTCAATCACCTTGTTTTCAAATATATTAACTTTAAACTGAGGTCCGGAGCTAGATAGCCTATTTTATTACCTGAGAGATCATGATTATCACCACAAGTTACCAAATTGGAGACCCTAGAAGCCTCATTCCTTGCTTACCTTAATATATTCCTCCATAAAAGTTACTCATAAACACAGTCCTTTTTACAGTCACAGTCAAGAGAGAAGCTGTCAGGGGGGAGCTTACCACCACTTAATTAGAGCATACCTGCTCTCTCCACTCAGAGTGCACAGCCTCTGCTCCTCAGATATAAAAGTCAAACTTAATCTAGCTCTCCAGGGCCGTACCATTTTTTGTTCAATCCCAGGTATCTAAAATGGGCCAGTAGTTAGAAGCACACTCGATAATTTTCAAACACATCAGCTCACACCTGTTACCCTAGGGCATTCTTATCACATTACCATACACGTGCGTTTCCCTCAAGCCACTGGCTTATGAGTTTTTCCCAGTGTCAATCCACTAGTCCTACTTTGATTGCAAAAAAAAAAGCACAGTCAGCAACAAAGAAGTGAACAATGTCCCTTGCACAAAAAGGCTGTGGTTTACTTTATTTTGTTATTTATTTGGTTCGAGTTTCATAAATGAACCTCTTTTGTGTGCATGTGTGTCAGGAAAGCACTTTTTTCATATCATTACAATTCCTCAGCAGTTCCTCAGAAACAAGTTCCTCCCTGTGCTGCACACTTCATTTTCTGCACTAACTACTGCCCCTTAGCAGCAGTAATTACCATTTCAAAAGGAAATAAAGTAGCACAAATGCATTTCATAATAGAAAACAGCCAAGGAGTGATTTGCAATGTGGTAGTTAATTGTAAATCATTGCCAATATGCTCTCCATCCGTAAAGTTTAGTTGGCTTGCCATGTGCCTTGTAATTTTAACAGACAATTTGTAATTACAGAAATTTAATGCACCCAACTTGAGCACTTTATTTTTGTATCTTCTGCTCCAACAATACATAGTCAATTTCCAAGATCCAGCACACACAGGATAGACACTGAAGTTCTGTACAGAATGTCACTGCTCTAGCGTTTTCAGGCAGCATTCAACACACAACACATCAATTGTAGGATCAGCTCATTTGGTTCATACCTCCACTCCTCAGTGTTGCCAAACCTTCTGTTTGCTGAGTTTGGTCAAAGGGTTTCACATTCAAAAGTGTGCCTAAGAATATGCCTAAATCTGATACTTTTTGAGACTGTTCAAACTACTGATTAATTTACGTACATCAAACATATATATCCTCTCACCCGGACTTATATTATAAGACAACACCTGAGGAGAGCATGAGGAATAACCAAGATCTCAACAGCATTTTGTTTTGAAGCAAATCATAATCTAAATTCAAGTTAGGTCAGAATTTTGTGGCTTGAACTTCCACTGAAAAGGGGTGCTCTGTAGCTCTTTCAGCTGTACCTTACTGAAAGGTCTTGAGGTATCACATAGGGGCTTTGCCTGGGGAATTTTCTGTGGCAATGCCATTTTTGTTAGACTTACCACTTGCAGAGAAGGCTTCTAACTCCCCTGATGTACATGAATTCATTGGCTTCCTCTGCTTGTCTAGGTGACCAACTTGCCTTACTGCTGAAAAGGTTCTCAGGAAATAGCTTCATTTTCAGATTGTAGGCTGCAGATGATTGTTCCACAAATAAGGATGACCCTTGCAGAAGCTATTGTACAGGTTTAGAAGAGTGTTTGAGAAAGAACATGCCTGTGAAAAATCTGGTCTCTATTCACATTTGTTTTGCTATTGAACCTGTTGTAGCACTGAGGTATTAAGGATAAAATTCCAAATCCAGTTCAAAGACAGAAGCAATACATCTATCTGTCTCAACTATCCATAGCCTACCGAAGCAGCGATACTTTTGGGATCCAATGTAAATGCAACCAGTCTTCTGGACCAATGGGAAAGTGTTCAGCTTAGTAGAGAAGAGGTTCATATAAATGTGTAAGACAGAAAAATGAAATCAAAAGAGTTAAAAGTCCCTGAAGAAATAGACTGAATTAGTACAGTCCTAGTGATGCTGCCCAAACATTTACAAAAAATTTCCATTGATGGACTGTCTTCCAATATTGTACATTCAGCAGTGGTTGCATATCACCTCTTCTATACATAAGAAACACAAAGACCATTGCAACACTGAAGCAAAGAAATGGATTCTACTGTACTCTAGTTCAGTTATATTTTAACATCTTCATATTAATAACAGTTTGAAGAATGGACTACCACAATTACTAAAGTAGGAAAATGTAATGTAACTGGCTAAAATAGCTCTCTAAATGAAACTTAAAAATATTTTTATCATCGTGCCTTTTATGACATAAATATTTCTACTATAAATGAATTTATTTATGATCAACAACTGGGCACAGAGTTCTTCCAATCTTGATGTACTAGTCTTCTCTGAAACTAAGTTAGACATACTTTGCAATACTTTAGAGTGTTACCATTTGCATATTATAACTAATTAGCAAGCACAATAACATCATCCTAGGGGAAAGGCCCACTGGCAACTTAATTCATTATCTTCTATTATTGTATATCATGTTAAAATGACAAGCATCTTACACTGTGTAAGTCATCACAATTTTAATTAATATATCCAAAACTAATATGAGCATTCGCTGATTTTGTCTGTGCTGAATCCTCCTTGATTTTTCTGTAGGCACCTCTCCTGTGTGTTTTTCTACATACATTTGCTTTAAAACATAACATGAACATTTTTGAAATATAATTAATGAAAGTATTAATAATATGAAAATATTTAATGAATTTAATAATCACCACAATTGCCAGCAAAATATATATTCTCTCCTACCTCAGGAAATAGGGAAAGTAATTAAGATTGTGATAGTAAATTAGCTTGCTTGGTATATACTATGCCTAATGCCTTTTTCTGGGAGAAATGCTCACCCACCCACGTAGCCAGACACTAGAGCCACCTCAAAGGCTTCAGGGCTTTCAGTGCAGGTTGCTACCCATGGATGGGAGCAGTGTCAGAGTCCACACAGCCAGCAGCAGGCTCTGCTACCAGAGTAGCACAGAGCAGAGCAGTGAGGAAGAGGATGGTCATTTTGCTGCACCCAGGTGCTTGCTGCCAAAACCACAGTGAGCTAACTTACTTCATGTGAGAAAAAAAATCTGCTGTATTAGTCATTTCCATCTCTTAACTGCTCTGATTATCAGTTGAGAAATTTGTGTGACACCTGACTTTCTAAAAGCTCCTGAACTGTAGGTACTTTACCAAGATATATTACTTTTAAGAAGAATTGTCATGAACACTCAGCACTGGCCTAACTTGCTTCCACTGTCATTTAAGGCATTTGGACTTTTAAGTCACTTTGAACTGGATCAAAAAAAGGGACTTAGAAAAAATACTTAGCATGGCCATATCTCTCTGCAGCCCCATTTAGCTATGATCCTCTTTACTATCAGCTTTTTTTTTTTTTTTTCAGAGCTGTTAGTATTTCTGTATTCTCTCTTGCAAAGCCTGCTGCCTCATCCACCCAGCCCTTACCTCTGCAATGCAGCCGGAAGGCCAGCAAACTCAGAGGTAGCTGTGAGAAGCAGCTATTAGAAATGGTGAAAAGAAGGGTATTACATGCCTGTTGAAATGAATTGAGCACAATTTTCTATTTGGAATACAAAACTGGAAGTTCTCCCCCAGATCTCTCTTTCTGCCCAATATTCTTGATCAGAACGTGTCTACAAGATGTATGAGGCTTACCTGAGGCTACTTGATCTTTCTGACTTTCAACAGATGCCCCAACTTCCAGGATACACTAATATATTCCATGCACTCTTTGGACTAGAGATTTGACCCTGGACTTCTCACATCTCAGTTGACTGCTGAAAAATTCCCAGTCTGGCACTTTTGATGCCTTAGGTAATCTAGTCCACAGATATTAAAAGAGCTGTTGCATGAGCTGGACACACAGTTCCTTTCCACTGTCGTGACTGGAGTAGTCCTGGCCATGCCTAGAGCCAGTTTGTGGAAGACAGACCAGCAAGGACTTTAAGCAAAGTTAGATAGCAGCAGAGTGGAGGTTTCTAGTACCTAATTTTAGATTTAAGCACATCAGTTAGCAAACGGTACTACAGCACAGCCTGCAGTATAGCACATACAGTGATATCCACACTAACCCTAAACAACTAAGTACCAGAATGGCAAGAACAAGTGGCAGCATAAATTATACAGTGCTGTTCTGTTGGCACTGCTTTGGTACTGTGCTAACCCAGTTAAATCTCGATCATTACTTCTTTATCATTACTATATTCACCATGCAAGATAGCACGGAGTACTGGTACATGAGGAATTTACACCTCCAGTCATCTGTGCAGCCATAACTTTATGCCATTTGCTTTATTTCTAAACTAGGTGATATGAAAGCATCACAGAAGCTTCTGTTTTCAAAAATGCCAGCTAACTTGTCACCATCAATATCAACTAAACTGTGCAGTAATAGTAATTGGGAAGCCATTTGTTGATTTGATTTACCAAGTGGAATTTGTCATACAGTGTTAAGTAAATATTAAGATGTCAGTATGCAAGTAAGCATTTTGCTCAAGAACTAGGCTCTTTTTGTCTTTTAAAAGCATGTTTAATCATGAACTGAAAGGTGAAAGATTTAATACACCTTTTAATATTGCTTTCTGCATACAGAACCAAACAAGCAAGATAGTATACTCTTTAATGCAACCAATTTTTTTCCAAAAAGACATTAACTGAGGCTTTTTCATGCACAGTTGATTTTCTATAAACTGATTGACACCTTTGGGGGTCGTCTTTCCACTGACTTACAATTTTGCTCACTCTTGAAAAAAGCCTCCTGCACACCCAGTATTCTCTAGTTAAAGCCGAAAATTCAACTCATCATATTTACACAATAAAAAAAAATCCATTCTGCATTGTTTTTAATTGCAAATCCTACTCAAGGGACCAATTCTCCTGCTTAGGAGGCAGCCCTGTGCCTTCTACTAGAGAACCAACTGCAGTCAATTATGGTAATGAAATGTCAATAAATATAAAAATTTAATACAGCCTGCTCATGGTGAGTGGCAGATGAGGACTTGCCTCCCAGACAAATTTGCTGGTGTTGCAAATATTAAATGCACCTGAAAGAGTAGCAGGTTGTGTGAGAGCTCTCCAGTAGAGGGATGGTGGGAGATCCAGACATCTACTGGGCTTTTCCATTACAGCATAATTGCTGCACTAAAGCCACTGATATTCTTGACATCCAGACATCTTAACATCTTATTATGAATTGAAAGGTATATTTCCCCCTCAAACTGGAACCTCAGTGAGGGATTTCGAGCTTTCTTCCTCCACATAACAAAGAATTAACATTACAAAAGGGAAATTAAGTTGAGAATGAGTTGATATTTGTATGTGACCAGTTTCTCAATAGGAAGTAGTTGAATCATATCACCATATTAAACTGCTCTATGAATAAAAAGCATTTGGGCACTTTACTACTTATTTGTTACTATTTAAGTAAACATATATCCTTATCTATAAAGAAATACGTAAATAAATTTATGTATGTGGAGGGGGTAGGGAGGGAGGGGGGGAGAGAGAGAGAGAGAGAGAGAGATAGAACGGACGAAGTAGAAAGCAGTTTTTGAAAGACAGTTTGTCTAGGAGTCACAAAGACTGGATCCTAGTTTTGTCACACATTTCTTTGGACGAGAATAAACAATTTAATGTCATATGTAATAACAATTTAGTGCTCCCAAGTATTAAAGACAGCAATAAAAACTATAGGAATCATAGGATATTTAAGCATTATCCATTGGCTTCACTGAAACATAAGCACAACACTAAATGCTCTGCAGTGCTATTTTTAACATCCATGCCAAAAGAGTAACTTCATTTTTCTTGTACAGTTGCTTCCAATCAATGTCTTGGGAGCACTAAGTATATATAAATAAAATGTCTTATTAAAGTCTGTAACCTATTGATTACATAAAGGTCATCTCTAGGAGAGGTTAGTTTTAGACCTTTTCAATCATTTATCTTATCTTTCCTGGCTGAAATTTTGACAGGTTTAAGTCCTAGAGTTTTCTTCTTGCTTTATAGCTGTTTATGATTGAGCGAAATAATTTAATACTTTTAAAATAAAGAAAGAATATGTTTCAAAAGACAGTATCCATAGTACTTATTTAGAAAGTATAAATTCTAAGGGATCAGTGCCTGGAAAAACAAAATTTTCAGTACTGTTCTATTTCTTTTGGTGGTATCTGATCCTTCTTCATTAAATACTTTATTTTGAGAGACCTTAAAGGCTGGATTAGTGCACTGACATCTTTAAACACACTGTTAACCTACAGCGTGCACTTACCATTAGACTTTGCCTTAGTTTAAAGCCGGGCTTCACCAACATGTGGTTATATGAAGTATGGCTGTCAATTCCCCTGTTGCTGTGGAGGCCCCTAAGAGACTAAAGCTCTGCAAATATTAGAATAGCCAAGCAAGAAAGGCATTTTGAAAACACCTAGCACATCATAGCTGCTGGGCTTTGTCTCTAGATCATGGCATTCCCTGAGGCCACAGAGCCTAAGTATGTCTCAGCTTTCATCATCCCATAACAAATTCCACAGAAGTTAGCAGTGACCATTCTCAGAGTGGCAGTGGCTGGTACAGCCATTTGAATGGATGCATCCCCTTAATGACACTAGCATTTCCATAAGAATGTTTTAGTATGCACAGTGGTGAGGTTGACTGATTTCAAGAATTGCAGTTGAGTATATCAGCTAGGAAGGGTTTTAAGCACCCTTGGCTAATAAACATTGCCGTTTTAAAATAGAGTGCATTCATTGCAGCTTTCTGTTGGTCCTCTACATACAAGAGACGTTTAGAACAGCTTGTGGAGAGGCCAGTCTCTCTGAGAAGGAAAGGGCAGCATGTCAAGGGCAGCAGACCTCCCCTGCAGTCACACTCCTTACTGTGCTGCAGATGAAGGGGCTTCGTGCACCACGGTGACTGCCTGGGACTGTGTCTGTGCAGCTGGCCTGTGCCACACACCTGCCCACTCCTCCTCTCATAGCAGAGAAGGAACTGCTAGAAAAAGTCCCTTGGAGCCACCTCCAGAAAGTGCCAGGATTTTGTGTAGCTAAAGAGAACAGAAACTACCCTCACAATACCTCCACTTCCTGTGGGAATACACCGACATTTCAGGGCTTGAATAGAGGTTTCTGGCCAAGTTACGGGCACCAGATTATTTCCCACGAATAACTTTATATCCCTCAGGACTAATATGCCTCGTGTGGCAGCAAAGCCCAACTTCATCAGTCTCTCTCTGCAAGATCATACAGTTACAATGAGAACAAGAGACACCAAGTGTATAAGACAGACTAATAAGGGACATAGCTCCCAGTGTCATAAGCAATAGTCATATATAAAGCCTCGAACACAAGCTAATACAGACAAACCAGCATTCACAGAGATGTGACATACCATTAAGATGTATGGTTTAATAATAATTCCAATATATACTGTTGTGCTAAAATGGGTTTGTATATGAAATCATCCTGACTTGATAACGTCATTAAATTGAGAGTGATTCTTTCATCCAGGAGTATCCTAGCTACTTGTGACTATGTGACTACTTGAAATATTCTAAAGTGGTTCTGTGGGCACAGACAGATATATTTCACAGAAATATGTACTTCTCTTTTGCAGGTAGATTATTCCGTAATAGCATCACAAGCTGGAGCCACCCTCAACAACCTTATGAGCCACGCACAAGAACTAGTAGCAAAGCTTCGTTCCCTGCAGTTTGATCTACGAGAATTTGTATGTCTCAAATTCCTGGTGCTGTTTAGTTTAGGTAAGTAAATTCTACTTTTCATGCTTACATTATTCCTTACTTATTACTGCTGCATTGTTTCTTTTTTCCCTAAAAGTGCTGAATATATTTTGCTTTTATTATTGTTTCCTGAAAAACAAATATGATTTCAAAATATATTTTATGAGGTCCACAGTAAACAGATGATCATCTTTTAATTATAACTTGCAGGACAATTAAATGGAAAGATTAAAAGTGGGTTTTGATTGAAGTGGTTTCTAAAACGTACAGAATTATAGATTGGTATTTTTTTAAGATATTTGTTTATATAAAGCAGATGATTTGGAGATATGATTAAAATATTCTTTTTAAAGGAACTTCAGGTAAGCATAAACAGTCTTGTTTGCATATGGTTGTCACACTGTAACACATAAATCAGGAAGATAACTCATGGTCTTTAAAAAGTGAAAGGAACTCTAGAAGCACAGATTAATGATAATAGCTTTATGACAAATCTAGGTAGGAAATAACCTTTAAAGGGAAGATTGTTTAGCACTAGCAGAGAGGACGCAGAGGAAAGATACCTATGCAAGACAAATTAGTTAAACCAGTGCCCTTCAATGAATCAGTCAAGAAAAATCACCAACGCCAGGAATAAAAAAAGGGCTTAGGGGGATGGATTCCTATTGACTTCATAGGAACAGATTTTTCTCTTGTCTTCTGTTTCAGGTTTGCACACTGTTGACTTAATAGAACTGGTCTAAATAAACTTTGGCTAAGTGAATTTCTTATTTACAGTTACTTTTTATTTACAAGCAGTTGAAAAGAGAGACTTAAAAACATAAATAAGGTCAGATCCAGCAATTTCTCCATAGCCAAAATTATGGTTTTACTCAGAAGTTGTTTGTCTACAAAGAGAGTGAACAGTTGAGCCAAGCACAACAATGAAAGAAATACCAGCAGTGCTGACATTTAATGATCTTTTTCTTTAATTACCCCTTTTTTTTTAAAGCTTCTCTGTGAAGGAATAAAATTCTACAAACAAATTATTAAAATACAAAAATACAATTGCAGATAAACCAAGAGAAGTAAGACAATTTTGCATACGCTGTGAAAACTCAATTACTCTCTGAAACATGTCCTTCTGTGTGGTATTTATAGTGTTTGAATCTGTTATGGAAAGTTTAGATGAAGCTCTCTCAAAACACAAATAGCATTTTTCTCTGATTTACGCTACAATAAAAAGAGCTACTTCTCCTGCTAATGGAAGCCTTGCAGTCATATTGCTTCTTTATAGAAACAATGTAGCAAAAAAAGAGTCAGCACTTTCCCAACTATTAATTCACTAGTTAGTGCATTGCATAACTCAATTAGATAAAAGTCAAAATTAGATGTTATTCTGTAAATAGTAAAATACGACGATGTTGCCACTTGACCCAAAGAGCTAAGGCATATATTTGTAGAGAACGATGATAAAACTGAAATAAAAAACACACATAACTTTTCCAGCTAACTATGTTAGTTTATGCCCAAAAGTATGAATGAGTTGTCTGGATGAAGTTGAGTGAGTCAGGTTTTTTAAGACACTAAAGTACCCTGCAATGCTGGTAAGCATTCAGCAGAGTTGTAAAAACTAGCTAAGCAGTAAATTCAGTGGAAAAAATTAGGAGTAATTACTGTATCTAAGTACTGAGATGCATTCGATGCATATCTTTGTTTCTTAAGGTATCTTAACAGAAAACTGAACTTAATGCTGAAAACACATTATTAATCAAAACAATATTTCAAGAGTCTGAGCTGACTTTCATTGAAAATCTGACTCTGTAACGTTTAATGGAATAAGAAGCATATCAAGGAATACCAACCTTTCTCATTTCTGAGGATGTTCCCTCCATGGTGTAAATATATACTATTATACTCTTGCTTCCGTGTTAGCACAGACTCAATAATCCACAACATTCATTTACTGACAAGAAACCATTTGGCTTTTTATAATCACAGTTACAAAGCTACCTTGAAAAGCTGTCTGTTATTCCTGACTATACCTTATTGTCTGTATCTTCGTAGGACGGCCATCTCCTTGAGGGCAAATAACACCGCCTCTTTTTTTTCCCCTAACATTTCAGAAGTGACAGTAGACATTTCAGAAGGCTTAGTAAACTAACAGTAAAATAACATTCAAAACTCATAGCGTATACAAAAATTTTTAAAATTACAATTTAATTGTATCAGTCTTGCTTGCTAGCGTTTAAATGAGAGAGGTAAATTGTTCATTATATATTTGCCAGAGGTTCTGAAGGATTTATATAAGAAAATGTTTTTGATTGCTGGTAGTGTAAAGATGCTGTGGAAGCTTAGACAGGTGTATATTTATCGCAACCTTTGTAGCCAGCAGTACACAACTGTTTCTGCAGCCATACGAGTGGCACATCCAGGCACCGGAGATCTACTCCTTTCTCCAGCCACCTGTCCCATCTAAGCAACCTTGCCAAGTATATAATGATACAGCTGAAGAAACCAAAACATTTTGGTACCTTGTGTTTTTAGATGGTGTGACCTCTCTTTAGTTTAGCCTACCTAGAATGAATACATTTAGAATTAGCTAACTTTTAAATTTCCCCTACTGATTATAAAAAAAACACTTTACCTCTCTGTACTGAAAAAATTCTCCTTCCACACCAACATATCTTCATACTTCAGTGAATGTGTGTCCATCCTCAGTGGCTTCTCTTGCTATCAGTCCACTCACTGCCAGACCCTGGAGAGGAATAAGAGATATATTCTCCTGTTAATTCCAACAGAGGAAGGCAGGCGAGCTGGTAGACTCCAAATCAAAATTTAAGTGTTACACTCAATTTTTTTCCACAGTCTTAAGATATTCAAAAAAATATTCAGTAGCTCAAGAGAGACATAAATAAAAATTGGATTTTTTTTTCTTTTTTTTTTTTTTTTACTTGCATTTGAGAGGCTTCTTTCAAGGAAGGTGAACCAAGCAATTCAACAATAGTCATTGTACAATTGATGGAAACATATTGAGCAGGCACATAGTAATAAACTGGAAAAGAAGAAAGGAATCTTTGAGAGACTTGGGTGTTAAGGCTACTTTTCCCATTTGCTCTGCAGGCTTCACATTTCTTAACTCATGTCCAAAAAACAGAAAGGGCATATGTGAGAAAGCTGATTATCAGATAGGTGTGCAAGTCTTTACCAAACTTCCCAATAAATAGAAATTAACATAACTGTCTTTCTAAAAGCTAGCCAAGTTGTCAATAATGCAATTTCTTTACCCACAGTAATATGACTAAAGTTTCTATAGTTTATAGCCAATAGTATATAGCCAATATAGTCCACAGTACACATCATTAAAAATTGCTAGCTTAAATCAACATATGTTGCAGACAGGAAAAGCAATTGAGTCTGTTTATCTCTGAATTACCACTAGTGAACCTGACAGCAGTTTGGAAACTCCTTTTCTATTGTGACAGAGTTAGAAATTTCTTCTATTTTATTCTCTTCATTTTAATTATTTATTTAAACGTTGAATTCCCTAATACTGGGGAAGAAATAGATTGCCATGACTCACTGTAGTGAAATCTTGGCTTCACTAAAGTCAAATAGAATTTCTCACTGATTTTATCAGAGTGAAAATGCGCCTCAATGTTTCTTTAATTTTCCTCCTATCACAAAATAAAGTTCAGATCAACTTTTCAACCACTCAATTTGATTTAAGTGATTTAAAAAAAAAAAAAAATGTGAACCAAACAACTGTCTATAATACAGGTTACTTTTTATTATCTTCTGATGTAACAAATCTCTTTTCATTTCACAATTCAGTAACGTTACAAACTGTTCAGTTAAACTGAAATCAGCCACTGTTCACTTTTTCCCAAAACTTCCCATTTGTCCTGCTTGTTTTTATTATCTGAACTCAGCAAGGATGATTTGTCAAGCCTTCCATCAAAGCAGTTTATAAAGTGAAATGCCAATAGGAAGAAAGTTAGACATCATTTGACCCATGTCCAAGCACTTGTCTGCCTGGAGCTAAATGCTAGAGTAGGCAGCAACTTACTGGTACTGCTCTCTTATCACTGTCAGGGCACAGATAAATGTACTTCATTTAAGAAATGAAGGTTTTATCAATAGGCAAATAATTGCAGAGCCACTATCGATCTCACATCTCACTTAATGTGAGTCAAGAGGGACCTGTGGACCTGTAGAAATGGTAAACATTTACTTGCTATGGATGGCAAATAAAAGAAAGAAAGGGAGAAAAAAACCCAAAAAACTCAATTTTCAAACAAACCACAGCAGTTACTTAACAGTACAGCAAAGATCCACTCTGACCAGGCAATACTCCATACCCATTTCTTTTGGGTAAGAAGAATATTAGCAAATATTTCCATGCTTTCAGTCTCCCTACAGCTCGAGGGTAGAGATGGGAGGAGAGTAGATTTCAGTACTGGGCTCCACTGCAGGCAATTTTGGAAAAAAAACCCTTCCTGTTAGGATCCTCACATAGATTAAACACAGTGAATGAGAAGCTTCCTGTGAACACACAGGAGAAGTTGCACAGAGCCTGCCTGTGCTTAGTTTCATTTTGCGCCATTAAATCAAATCAGCACAGTTATGAAAATCCCTGTAGCTGGAAAAAAAAAAAAACAAACCAACAAACTTAAATCAGCTATTGCACTTTTTAGTATATTTTATATAACATCGTTGGTCTATCAGATGTACAGATTTCCACTTCCATGGCTCGTATTGACGGTTTAATTTGCAGTCTGATGTATGCAGATCAAAAATTTAGTGTATAAGCATCAACTGGAAGTAAAATAACAAGGGATACTGATTACGTGTTGGTGGTATTGATGACACTTAGAGGCACAGAAACAAAATGAACGACAAAGAAATAAAGGAGCTATTGAGGCAGAAGGCCTTGTCAGACCAGAATGGGCCTGAAAAATGAAATAGGAAATACAAATGGAGAATTATACATGAAAGAATTCATGCAGGGTTATAGACCCTTAAATATAATGGCACAACTTAAGACATTTTTGTATATTTTGATTTTTTTTGCAGCCTGCCTAATAATCCCACTATACTTTCAACAGCTGCAGATGTGCCTTTTACACTTTCTAGTTAAAGAAACTGCACCAACTTTTCAAAGCTCAGTCCAGAAAAAAATGGGAACATAACTAAAAAAAGAGAATTAGTCAAAATATCTTCTTCTATTCTCCCATCACTTGCAAATTTTGGTATCAGAACTAAATAAAGTTAGCAGGTGATCAGCTCAAAATGCAACCACATATTCTTCAAGACAGCAGATACAGAGAATGCTGTAGTTTTTGTGCTAAGAGTCACTCGGAGAAATTACTGGAAAGAAAATCCACCGAAAACTATGAAATACAGAGGACTGTTAGTTCTGTTTGTAACCTCTAGCAGCTGGAACCTCAGCAGCTGCTGTTGGTAGGGATCATTCCATGTTTTCTTCTTACACTGTTCCCTAGGACATCTGTTCCTGGTTACTGTCAAAGATCGGATCATGATTTAGATGAGCCATAGTCCCATAGTATGGCTATTCTCATGCTCTTACAAGATAAGCCTAAGTCATTTATAAATTTCAGGGTCAAAGATTTCCCTTCTGTAAACTGGCCTACTATTTCTTCAGCAAGATAACAAAAATTACCAGAAAACAATATTTTCAGTAGCACTTTCAGTGCAAGATCTGAAGTGGGTGCTCTGAACATGCAAAGTGTACCATAACAAAGACTGCCCTGACAAGCCAGTACAAGTCCATGGTGGAGCACTCATCCAGGAACAGAATGGTACTCACTGAGTCGCTTCTTAATTCCTCTAACAGAAAACACTTAAATCTTGAAGAGTATCTTAAAGCCCTGAGACAGCTCTGAAGCCAAAATGCTCACTTTACCAGTTTATTCTTTTCATAGTTTGTAAATATACAAATGTTTTCACAATCAATTGCATACATATGTAATCAACAGCATGTACTTATAGTTGTGTCATTATTATGAGATGGTTTTATTAAATCCATTGGCAGTTTTTTAATATTCATCCAAAGTTCACTGAAGCGCACTTCTAAGACAGTACCTGGTGAACAGGCAGTCAAGGTGTTCTGCACAATCAGCATTCAGCCATGTCCTTCAAGCTCCCCCACATCAGATCTGAATTTAGAAAAACAGTTTCCGCACACTTATTAAATTCAGGCTCACATCACAGAATCACAGAATCACAGAATGGCCTGGGTTGGAAAGGACCTCAAGGATCATGAATCTCCAACTCCCCTGCCACATGCAGGGCCAAAATCCTAATATATCCTAATATATCCTATCATATCTATCTACAATAGTATATGAGGATAATGTTGGCAAAGAAACTTTTTCCTAAATTTTATGTAATCATTTGGAATTAAGGAAGGATAAATTAGTATTCAGGAGATGTGACTTCAATATTTATGCCATTGAGATTTGGCAGAAGCAAATAATGGTACATAAAGCTGATGCTTGTCTTAATTAAATGCAGTGTAATAGGTGTTGAGGCTTTTTTTTTCCCCTTAGTGAAGAGAGCAGTTTAGCAATGACCAGATATAACTCATTCTGAAGTTCAAAGTTTAAAATTAATCAATATGTATTTATAACAAGGGAGGGACTGAATATAATTTATTGCTAGCTGAAAACTGGCTAATAGATAAAGACAAGATTTATTTTAGTACATTTTTCCACATACTAGTTTCTGACAAAATATTTGCTCTCTTTGATTCTTAATTATTTTTTGCTGTACTAACAGTATTTCAAATAGAAGACTTATTGAAGGAATTCCCCAGCCACAGAAAGGCTGGGAGAGACACCAGAGAACTTAAAATGAGACATCTACCAAGGAGGATCCTTTCACTGTGAAAAGCTCATTGTTCAAAGTAAAACTCTTAGTAGTATAACATTTCCTAATTTTCTGGCGAGGGATTCTTAACAGTCTATATTCCTTTAAAGTTTGTGATGCACATATGCAATGATAGCTAGGTTTTAACTGGAACAGAATATAAAGTTGAGAGGCACAATTCCAACACATCTACAGCCCAGGGTCACTTTTCTTAAATGTCACAGTAAAAGCTTTGAGAGTGAATACGAAGTAGGTAGATCAAGAGTGCTGGGGAGAGCTCCAATTCAGCATGAGTCAGAGTGGAGAAAGCAGAAAGGCACTTAGCCTGGAAAGGGTGCGGGTGAGACAGGGATGGCATTGTAGGGCAAGCCAGAGGCAGGAAGTGACCTCATGATGCTGGATGGTTGATGATAAATATGGAAGGAACAGCTACAGGACCTTGACAGTGAATACAGTGAATACAATTTTTGTCTGATGTAGCAGAGGAAAAGGGAGGATGCAAAGATAGCAAAGCAGTGAGATTGGAAGGGAGTCTTGAAAATGGTGTTCCCCAAGGTCAAAGGAAGAAACGTTGTGGTAACTGAGACATAATACGATGAGGATAATGCTATTTGTTAAGAATTAAACCCAGCAAACAATGGCTTCTGTTCATAGTCCATGGAAGTCTATAAAAACACATTTACAGGTTCAGCTATGTTATATTAGTTTGGGATTACTTATATTAGAAATAGGCCTACTTAAAGGTCAACATCACTGTCTTTTGGGTGATCTCATCTGTAGATAAAATGGAGGCTCTGTTTCTAGAAATCAAGATGAACAATTATTTAGATTATTTTGACATAACTGGATTGAAAATTATAGACTTAATGTACAAACCATCTAAATGGAGATGTTCGACTTGAATTGAACAAAATGATGAAGGAGATATTGATGACGACTATAAAGGTCCTTTCTTGTATCCACATCAGCGAAAGCAAATTTCATAGGCAAGAAGTTCAAATTCATCATGAGTCTCGCAATTTCACTGTTTTACAAGCTCTACCCAATCTTCCAAGTTATAATGCAATTCTATATGGACTCTCACTGCTGTATGTCCCATGTTAATGACAGAAACTAAGGATGACTGTTTCATTAGAGATTATGTGGGTCAGTAGAACAGTTAAACATCCAGTCTAGCCCTGAAACATTTAATTTGTCTCTGATTTTTTGGTAAAGCAGCCTGTCCTCCTTTCTATTCTGCAAGTAGAAGAGCTATTCCACTTTTCTACTTTAATCCTCTGGGAAAGAATGAAAGAGAATAAACAAAGATCATTTTAGGATCAGCTCATGAAGGACTTACTCCGTTCACAGAGCCAGCATACAGAAATACAGAAATCAATCCTCTTGTTTATGGTTGTTTCTGACTCCATTACAGACCATAGAGCTCAGAAGAATTTTATATGATATCTGAGTTACTTTATCTGGTAAATGAATACTAGAGATATCTTTGTAAAAAGTGGTGAAATCCAGAGATACTATGTAAGGTACAACCTAATGAAAACAGCTTTGTTTAAATAAGCTAAAGACCACAGGCAATAGTAAAATCAACCTGATTTAAAGTACGTAGAATACATTTTGAGCAAGTTTGATATTTTCCTTTGGAAATAACATTACAGGAGTTCCTTGCTCTATTTTCATGCTAGCATCTGAAACTGCAAAAACAATATTTTCAGAAGTGAATTGTAGCATTGTGTGCAACATGCAGGACAAAGTGGATTTCCTTTTGCTGTGTTCTTTTATTTCTTTGTTTTTACTGAATTCTTTAGAGAAACAAAAGCAAAGACATCTTCCCTTCTCTTTATCTATCAAAATCTGTAGCACAGTCGAACAATTAAAAATCAGTCCCTGAAAGTTCTTAGAGACGCTAAATGATGATGAATGGAGTGAAGACTCTGATAAACAGACCTTTGCTCCTGAGAACACTTTTTCATGGAGCTGACAGGTTTTAGTTCAGCCTCCCATGCAGGTTTCAAACATAGCGCAGGAAGGATGAAAGAAGTCATGGCAGCAGCTATATTGCAGATATCTTTCCTGATGAAATGTCTGGTCAATTATTCTTGTGAATAAAATACAGATTACATATATATAGATAAATAGTGGAGTTATTTATTTGAGTTATGAACTAAACCAGTATTTATTAAATATAAGTTTTCAGTAATTCTTCTCAGCCTTGGATGCCAAAGTCATAAATGATAAACTTCTTGCAGAATTTTCAGAAATAGCCTTCTATTTTGTGGTTGACCAAAGTTTTTTTTTGCTTGTTTTTTTTATAAATTACATTAAATTATAGATAAAATTTAATCACTTCTGATTTATCCTGATTTTATTTCACAAAATGCAATGAACATGATCATTACTGGTTTACATTATCTGGTTGTCTGCCAGTTGCAAGCCATGGAAAAAAAGATTTGAGCAAGTGCATTTCCTTTTTCTTTTTTTTTTCTTTTTTTTTTCTTTTTTTAATAAATAAAATGCATATATTAGAAGGTTTTGAAATAACAAAAGCATTAGATGCTTGAGAGAAAATTAGGTCATTTATTTGTTAAATACAAATCTCACAAGTAATTAGAAACATGAGTATCAAGCAGTATTTGCATTCTGTGCAGCTGCCTTTCTGTGCAGACAGTGAGGATTTCAGAATAACCCAATTGGTGTGCACTTTTACACTTTGTAATATGTCCATAGAATACTAGCAAGAATGGCTCAAACAGTTCCTACAAGTAGGAAAAATCACTTGCAAATAACTCAGAAGCACACTCGTGTCCACTTTGGAAATACTTTTGGAATTTCTGTCCCACCTTCAATACACATTGTGGATGTTTAAGATACAAGCTTGAATGTACTTTACATGGAACAAATATATTGCTATATAAAATTTTTAGCTGGTATTGGCATAAGCACTTAATATCAGTGATTACTTTTGTTAGACAAGGCTCCCAGAATCACTTACTGAGTATATTTAAATGTGAGAATATTTAAATATCTAAATAAACAAATGAATATTTAATTTAAATATATATTTTCCATTTGGACATATACTTAAATGCTTCACTGAAGGAGGAACATGCTAAAGGAATGCAATGGCAAAATTCACTTGACTGTTTCTGTAACAGACCACTTATGAAATACTTTCTATACCACAAGGTACAGCCCACAGATTAGGAACTGCTTCTCACTTATTTCTATTGCAGAGACTCTTACCTGAAAGGCTGTTTGCTACTGTCAGCCATTCATTGGAGACACACTGCAGACACGTGCCCCACTCCCCTGTTCTTCTCTTATCCCTTTGATGCCTATGACAGCTTAGACACTGGAAGGGAAGGGAAACAAAAGCAGTGGTTGTCTATAACTGAGGAAAAAGAACCCAAACACTGCAAAGAAACACTGAAAAATAGGTTTGGGAAAAAATACAAAGAAGCCAGGAGAAGGAAAGAATAGCAAAAGTGGTGGGAGAAGAGCAGTAGAGAATAAGATACTTGAGCAGAACAAGAACCAAGAAGGGGGAAAAAGACAGGAAGGAAAGAGAAACCATGGAACTGTGATCAAAGCCAAGTGAGAGAGGGAGAGGGAGGAAACAGTGGCAAACAGGAAAGAAACAAACTTCACAGGTCAGCCTTGAACACAGCTGTGATCATGAATTGGGATCAGAAGGGGACTGTGCAGAAACACTAATTCCCAAGCTCACGGCTTGGAGCACGTCCCACTGACTTATGTTGGCAGGAAATGGGAGTGAAAACTGCAGCTCCTCAGGCTCTTGCAAAGCCACTATTGAGGTTGGATGAACTTCATAGAGCACAGGTTCTCCCTGTTACTCTGAGCTTTTGCAGAGCCATCAAGAATGGGGCAAACTGAAAAATATAACATAAGCCTAAAAACAGTCTACATGGCTTCCAAAAGTTTAGTCTGCACACAGCCATTTTTTTAAGGAAATTTTAAGTATTCACTATATAAGATTATTCAAGAATTAATAAAGAAAATCTTACATTTAGAATCATCCCCAGTAGATGAACATTTAAAATATATTGTACAAGGCATCTGCTTGCCAGGTGAAGGCAATTCTCAGGAAGGAGATGAATTTCAGCATCAGAACAGGGAATTACACTACAACAGTATCTTTCCCCTCTGCCAACAGCAAAGATTGTAAGAGATCAGCAAACTGCACAGGATGAGACAGACAATGTTATCCTGTCATCCAGTGGGGAAAATCCATATCCCAGAACAGAACATCTGAGGCAGACTGTTCTTCATGCTCAGCCTGAAGCAGGCTGAATGGGTAGGTTGAGAAAGTCATTTCCTTTTGTCTACAAGCATCTCTCCAGGGAAACGTTTGGTGCCAGAGAATGGAGAAACTGGCAAGGTTGAAAAGGACAGGTATCATACTCACATTCTCTAAAGAAGTGCTGGAAAACAGTATGGCACACTGAAAGTGTTCCTTCAGAGAGGAACATTGCCAAGAGTCTACTGCAGGACCAGCGTCCTCTCAACTGCCCACTGTGTTCCAGCTGGCCAGCTCACTTCTACTTGTCATTCTTCCTCCCTTTCTGTTTTAAGAGAGGAAAGTAAGAGCCCATAATTAATTAAAACCATAGAAAAATACCAGAGTTGATCCAGGGAGTAAGGAGAGAACAGAGCAATTAAGAACTTTCCTGCTAAACCCTCAGTAGGCATACTGGAAAGTTTTGAGTGTGTTGTGCCCCCTCAAAAACATGGCAGACAGAAGCAGGCACTAAAAAGAGCTTTCAATTACTTACGTGCCTTTGGCGCCCTTTCAGGATGCTGTGGAGCTGGAAATGGCTGTGGTAAAGTTATTTTCTCTGAGTTTGCCTTTCTTGACAGAACAGCTCCAATATTTTGATCTCAAGAATAATCAGGTCTTTTGTGTTTCCTTTTCAACTAACTGCAGACTTTTGCAAGTTAAAAATTAATGACAACTTCTCTTCCTTTTTTTTTTTTTTTTTTTTTTTCTTTCTAAACATAACCTTTTTGTGCTTCCCTGAAAATAAAACAATCTTTTTCCTACAACCTCTAACTGCTAACCTAAACTGCATTCAAACCATTCTTTTGCCCTCCTTCTGTGGTAAGGCACAAAATGAATTCCACCACAACAAAACAACTTGCCTCGTGGAAACCATTATTCTGAAGATGAAGCATTGTGTGGTGTCCTTTACCACTATTACGGGCAGTCAGTCTGTTAGAAAGTATTGGGCGATTATAAGCCAGCCTTTTCAGAGAAAGCCATGGGTTTCAAGTTAGCAGTAACCATCTATCAATTCCTGAGATTATGCCATGATTTACTGTCACAGCATCATGTATTCTCTGATTTTCTGCCTGCTATGAAACATTGTGCTTTCCTTTTCTATTGATGTATCAACTATAATAGTTACAAGCAGCTACAGAAAAATCAATAGCCAACTTTCATTACTGAGCACATAAAGAGTACCATGCTGTGAGAGCACCTAGTTGTTAAATAGTCACCAGCAGTAAGGTACACTATAAATGTCTGTTATTTTGGTCTACATGAAGAATGTCTGAATTTGAAGCATCAAATAGCTAGGATTTCTGACATCACTGGATTCCATGTCAAATTTTTTGAGTATGTGATTTTTTATCTGAGCGTCAGCCTTGATTTGTCTTTTCTGTGCTGGGATCTCTAGCTGACCCAGGAAATTAATATAAAAATAACATATTGCTGGGCTATCCTTCACTGCAAGCTCGTTATGTTTAGTTGAACAGAAGTGGTAAGAATTGTGTTAATGTTTATTGAACTAGACTGTATCAAGTAAATTGATTATGGTGAGCGGGCCAACAATGTCTGTGTTAATCTCACAAACAGAGCAGAGATTAAAAGCCATACCACACTATGGCTACAGGATCAGAGGTGCTCCTTGGACTGTACACTAAGAAAAAACTTTTCAATACATGGTTAGGGGGGGAGGGGAAGCATAATTTTTGGTATAATATGTTTATATGCCAGTGGAAACACAGAGCTTCAATTAGTGAATGTAAACCAGGAATGCCAAGAACAAAAGTAAATGCTAACAAGCATTGCTCTGAGCATGTTCAGGCCATTGGTGTCCTCAAGCACAGAGCTCCTGCAGGGCAGGCTCTGCTGCAGAAGTCAGTGATTACCTTGGCTCCTGGAGACTGTGCTGATTTACAGCTATGAATGCAGTGTTTGTTGCTGAATATCTTAGTTTGAAAGCCTGTGCATTGCCATGAAACTCAAACATGAGGATGCACATGGGTACTTACATGAATTGCATCCCATGAAATGTACATCCATCATCCATCACGGCCACAAGATTAGAAGAAAGCCACGTTTCTTGCCCTGGACAAAACTTTTAGTAAAATTAACCTTTAAGGAAAGAAATCCAAATCAGTACTTCAAAAAATGCAAAAGCATCACAGAAATCTTGTAATAAAAAATCAAAAATAAAATAGAAATTTCATTCCAAATGGCAATTTAGTCCTGCCCATCCAGAAATACCTCCAGGTGGTGAACACCCTGCTTTGCATAGCGTAGGGAGGCCGAGCTACAACTGCCCTCAACAGTGAGTGTCAATTTAGGTTGTGGTGAATCTGAAACTCAAAATGCTTCCAAAGGGTGAGTAGGGAAGACAGAATCCACAACCTAAACAAATAAAGCACCACGAGACTCAAACAAGAAGCATTACAGAGTGCCGTATAGCTGCAGACATTTTTGTTTGGGCTTCCTTTCATAAACCTCTTCCATAACACAGCACATACGTATCACAGGACAAAATGAGATCTGTAACTTTCTCTCAGATCAATAGGCAACAACAGAGACAGAAGCGTTCCTTTATTCCACCAGTGCTAGAGATTGGAAGAGCCTTGCCCTGGGGCCTGGGCTTTGCTGCCACTCAGCCAGGAGCCCAGCACTTGGTGCACTACAGCTGGGCATGCACACAGGCTGCTGTGGTCAGGCCTGGTAATATGATCACTGATACAAACATATGAGAAAAGCCAAACTCATCAACACATTTCACCTAAGCCTGCAGATTCTTTATCAACACTAATTTGATGTGGAATTGAAACAGCACCTCAGAGACAACAGCTTAAATGTACCAAATTACGTCTTGCTGTTACACTTACATAGTAAATAGCTGTAAATGTCAACAGTGAATTCTAGCTCTTCTAAGTAGAAAATTCAAGTGTTTGTTAAGAGAAGTCTGTAGTTCTACTGTAGTTGTGCCATAGGGCTTTCAGCAGTGAGCAAGTAAATGAATGATGTTTTGCTTCAGATTGTTTCAAAATAAGACAATAAAACACTGGTTATTTTACTGATTTTTTTTTTTTTTTTTAAATCAAAGTTTGGAAAAAAAGAAAGGATAACTGTATCACACCGACCCTTGTCTCAAATAAGGCACAGGACTTAATGTTTAAATTGTTTCTTGATTACACTGACAGAGTGTTGTGGTATAGTTCTGTATCCCCTAGAGCAGAACAGCACTAAAGCGCCTTTGCTTTTCCTCTTTTAAAGAAAAGACATTGTAATAGTTTCCACTCCTGTGGGATTCTGGAAATAAACAGAAGGAAAAGTGCAAAAATTCACCAAGTAGTAAAAAAGTGGTATGAAGTTCTGCTCCTACCTAGAAACCACTATAATAATATAATTGGCTGGCCTAATATTTTTAATCAAGTTCAAAAAAGTTTGAAATATAATAATTAAATGCAAATACAGTCGTGATCCCAAAGACCAGAAGAATGCCTTTAAGCTAGTATTTATAACAAGAACTATTCGACTGAGCTGTCTTGTAAATTTTATCATACCTGAGGCAGTTTTCCTCAGTCGATTAGCTGAAAAGCTGAATATATCCTGAGGCAAACCAGACATCTAGTACAGGCTAAATTCAACTACTGGAGCTTAAATTTGGCTTAATATATCCCCACTTGGATCTGCCTGTTTAATTCTCTTTCATATGATAACGTTGGTTTATTCATAGTCTGGACTTGCCACCTGAACAAACTGTACCTCATATCTTATTCTAATGGAATAAGAAAACTTTGCAAAAACCACAAAAGTTCCTGACTGAAAATCAAATGCAAATTTGGGATTAAAAACTGTTTTGTAAAGTGACTACAAGATTAGTACAGAGAGATTTTTCCCCCAAGGAGCACTGCTTTTTATGATCATGCATTTTTTATACTCTGTAGAGACAGATGGGCTTTATAAAAGGATAGAGCCTGCTACTCAAAAGGGTTTCAGTGGCAGCTGCACTTCTGTGCTTTAACCTCAGTAGAAATGTATATAGGGTATTTTTCCAGAAAATATTTGTACTACTTCTTTTAGGACTACATTCCCTTTTCGTGTAGTTCCAGTGACAGCAGCAGAAATACCTCTGATATTATTCTGGTCCATTATTCCTATTTTAAGCAGTACTTGAGTAACAGAAAAGAGGAACAGGGAGGAAAAGGATAGATAACATCTAAACTTCTCGTGACTGCAGAATACAAATCTAATTCAGAAAAGTTGAGAACATCTAAGCAAAAGCAGAGCAAACTTTTCTAAAAGGAGGTGAATTTCTAAATGTACATTCTTTTTTGTTTCTGCGCACTCAGTGGCTTCCCGTCCAAACAGCAGACTGCTCCTTGCTCCTCTTTCCATTGCACTGCACAGCCGTTTATTGCAAGTTGCATACAACACCCTTTCTGCCTCAGTTCATAACTTCAAGGCTTTTGTATGATGTCCCTATCACCATTCACAGGAACTTCATAAATATTTATGACATTTTAAACCATTCACGCCCTACAAATTGTAGATACTGACAGCCAATTTCTTTAAAATATCAACAATCCAGTACTGTTCATGCGTTACTGAAGATTGAAGTGATGTTTCAGAAATTAAGTTGGGAAACCACTTGGTTCATTAAATTTACTGTTTACTCTTATTTTGTTAACTCTTATGATAATTCTAATTTTCTTGTTTTCTCAAATGTAATTCTTTTTCTCTGGTCACTGTGTGATATAAAACTAATGGTAGGGCTGTAGGTCTGCCCACATTCAAACATGCATATACTGAAGCCTGTTGATATCATGACATTTACTTTCTTAGCTGTTTTTCTTAGCTGTGCTTATTCCAACTGAATATTTGAAAGACAATCATTTCTAGCTCAGGCTTACACTAAGGAGCTGGGAATAGGTGAGGAGTTAGGAAAAATTAGTCTTAAGTGATGTTCTTTCTTAGTTTATCCATGAGATCTTCCCTAAACTGTTTCAGCCCCAGCTATCAACACATGCCTGCATAGAAATATAACCATGGCTACATAGGACAGAGCTATAGAACTTGTCCCTGAAAAAGAGACTTGGGTTGAGTCATTTTTTTTCTAAGACTGATCTGCAGGTGTACTGAAAGGGTCACCCTATCAAAAACACAAACAATCCTGAAAGCAGGAACCAGAAAGCCATGTTGGACCAGGCAGCTGTTTCATGTCTTATCACCAGCTTGCAACCAGACTTTTAATTTGGGCTTAAACCCTTGTGTTCTACCTTTCTCTGCAGCAGCACAGCTTCAACTCAAAGACTGGAGCATACCTCTAGAAAGAACAGCCTGTAGCCAGCAATAGCTAAGATCACCCTTTGAAGAGTCGGGAGACTCCACTTTCTTCTTTGAATACATTCAGGTTGGATATTAGGAAAAAAATTCTCTTTGAAAGGGTGGTCAAGTGTTAGAACAGGCTGCTCAGGGAAGTGGTGGAGTCACCATCCCTGAAGGTGTTCTAGAAACATGCAGATGTGACACTGAAGGACACGGTTTAGTGGACCTGGTAGAAATGGGTTGATGGTTGGACTTGAAGACTCTAGAGGTCTTTTCCAGATTCTGTGATCCCATGATTCTGTGATCCCATGATTCTGTGAAATTCCTGTCCTTTTTCTGTGCCTTCAAAGAAAGCAGCAGCAACTCTCTTATGCGGAACCTAACTACATCAGTGAATGCTAAGCATGGATTAACATATCAACAGGTTGCATACAGTGAATGCTAGGCGGAGCAAAGAGTTAAGCACATGCTTTATAGCTCACCCAATCCACAGATAAGAATGCAACATCAGCAGGAAATTAACTCCAGGCATGTAGGGAACTGGTGGGTAAAAAAGTTAGGCGGTCCCTACAGATAAGGCATTTCTAAAATGAAGTGCTACCTGTGCAACCACTGCTTGGATCTGGTGTATCTGGTCCATCCATATCTCCTCTGGGATAACCTGCTCTCCCCATTGGCTCTCCACAGCCCTAGCTGTGTTCCTGTACCTAGTCCTGCTTTCCCTCATGAGCCCCAGTGAGAAGCACTGGACTTTACATTTACAGGTAGCTGCTTATGGACTTGGGGTCAGGACCTGTGAGCAGCTCTTCCTCCAGAAGGGGCCTGGCAGGATTCTGCTTTGTTATGTTTCAATGACTACCATATCATATATGCGTCATTTGAAAGGTATAAGGATGTCCATTCCTGCATTGCCAGGATGAGAGGCAGGTGGAGATTTTGTTTGTTTGCTTAACTTTAAAGTCAGTAAACTCTCAGCCTGAGCTGCTGAAAGTCAAGCTGTTTTATTTTCCTGACTGATGACTCAGTCAGTAATTACACCAGTCATAAAGACTGACAAGATCAAATCAGGTTTCATCCTTTGACTTCACTGAGAGTGCAAGAACAGAAACAACTGAAATTTAGTAAAATATTTTCACAGTTGTGTAAAGAGAACTCAGATAAATAATCCCTAGCTCCCTTTTCATTGGAGATCTAACAGTAGCAAAAGCAATTATAAAATTATTTAATGAAGTAAATAAATACAGGTCCTAATAGAGATCAGAAGCTGATATTCTCAGTACGAATCTGTGATTTTACAGTCTTTTTGGCAGAGAAAAAATATGCCTCAATATTTTAAATACCATTAGAAAGACGCCTATCGCTATGAAACAACACCAAAATATGTCTTAGTTGATTTCTGAATTGTTCTGAAACAAACCAAAAGTCCACCAAGATCAAATATGGGGGATAGAATACATTTGAACTATGAATTACAGCCTCCTTTCTCATTAGTATCCTATTCTTACCATGGAAATACAGTTGGTTTTTTTTGCCTAACACCTACGAATTAAATGCATTGCTAGAGAATAATTTAATTAAGATTTTCAAAACAATGTGCCCATTATCTGATGTTATGTTCAACTCAAGATGAAAATTGCTTTAGGACCCTCATAAACAGTCAGAGATAAATCTTTACACTGCTAGAGACAGAGAAAGAACCCTTTAGAGAACAGGAAAAGTTTTCAATACATTTACTTCAGATTTGGGAAGTTCTACGAAGACAGATGTGTAAAATGTACAAGTTTTTCAAGTTTTGGGAAGTGCTGAGTATAGCACCTTCCAATCAATTAATAAACACATCTAAAATAATTTGTTTCCCATGCCTTCTAAGTAAATAATATTCAGTACAAGCAAGCTCAAATAAAACCAAGGGGAATTTTCCAATAAGGAGTTCATCTTTACACAAATCTTCCTTCATTATAGTAGTCTGCTTGTCAAGAGAAATTAGACACAGAATGTCATATATCTGCTATCATGGCAGATGCGCTAGGATGCTCCTGTTTAAACTTCAGAGAATCATGAGCAATTTTCAAGCTGGCAGTTACCAACCATTACTACTCTTGCTCTCAAAGATTTCTTGATCACATATCAAAATTTACCAACAAAATTTCCAGTCCAGCTGGACAAAATTCTTGAAGATGAGCTTGAAGGCCATCCTGGCATAGTTTAAAAAACATATTATAGCTATACTTTTTTGACCATTCCGAAGAGTTGCTAAGCACTGGGGCCTGTTGGCTTTAATGAAATCCCTTAGCCTCCTTACATGGATAGTGCTGTACCCTTTCAAGGAGAGGAAGATGAGCCTTGGGCTGGGATCAAGTCTTACTGCCTGCAACATCCATTTCCAGTCTTATGAAAATGAGGGACTTCTACCCTCAGAGAATCTTGAACATAACCTTATTTCACCTTTGAAATACCATAATTTGCAATGGTGCAAAATCCACAGTGGAAGCCGATGTAGCAGTGTGTGCACCTGTTCCTCGTTTTACATGGAAAAGGTGCCTGATAAAATGTGTGCAGTACAATTTAACCAGCTTTCGCTAGGAAATATTTACGCTGCTCCTAAGGAGTTACTATTTTTCAGATTTAAATCTCTCATTCTCTTTCATTTTGCTTTTCAGAATTCCCAGACCAAAGGAATCTCTCTACAGATTAATACACCACCAAATTTTCAGTATTTCATGTTCAGAATATGAGAGGGAGAAAACCTCTCTGAAACCTAAATATTTTCCCCTCTGAAGACCAGACCCATTTTTGGGAAAAATATGCAAAAGTGTTCGTGTTGCTCTGAATGTTGCATGCAGTTTCAGCTAAAAACACAGCTTTACAGCAAATGTATAAAAGAATCAAAATTGGGAGATTTGTAGGAATAGTAGCACATTTTTACAGTGAGTGCAGAGCAGCTCCTGACACAGTATAATACTGTTTTTGTCTTAATCGTCAAAAGTAAGCTATAGAGAACAAAAAATTCTTTGTTTGACAGAAAAGCAATTGCTATTTCTTGTAAAACATATAATATATTCCAGAAGACCTAAGGGTTTACTTTCCAATAAGGATAGAAATAGATGTGCGCCCCACTGTGAGCTTGCAGTAAGGCTGTTTCATGTAAAAAGTTCGTAATTAGTCCCTGAGTGAATAAGTAGAAGAGATAAGAGGCTGATACTTACTGTAAGCAACACAAAACACTTTTTCTAGCTGCTAGATTTAAGGGTGTGTGGGTGGGAGGGGGGGGACCTATTCCTACTCATTTAATTTACAAGCGTCTAAGCACTGGAAAATTATTTCTTGCATTAAGCTTAAACATGTGTATTTTAAATTGTTACTAACTGAAATAAAATTGGTAAGAGACACTGCAATTCTAAAAAGCAGACAGGAGTGAAGAATTACACGAAAGCACAAAAGACTGATGTGTTGTACATCAGTAGCAGATTTCATGCTCGTTATACAACTCTGACTTCAGCAGAGTTACATCAGCATCACCTGGTGTTTTGCCAGTTTACCTCATTAGCGTTCAAAGGATCCTTATCAAAAAGGAAATACTTGGAAAACTAAATCAAGCTCCTTTAGCCAAAGTTAAATAATAACTGTCAAGAACAGAAACAAACCCAAAGCACGTGAGAAACATCTGCAACAAAAATAAAACTGTAGTTAGATAAAATCACTATCATCTGAATACTGAATTGCCAATCTTGGTTATGCCATGAGGACCTCACACAAGACACAACTGGTCATCAGGTTGCCTCCACACCATCTCTGTCATGACTGCGCTGCCAGAGAGATCAACACACAGATGTCATGATGTCCAACACCATAGTCACTTGGACCAGGAATGCTCCGATTCAGTATAGAAAGAGTAAGGAAAATTCCTTGCATTCGGACTGATTAACTAAAACCACCTTGTTTACAAACATCCGATTCTCATCACAAATGCCAGGAATACATTAAAAGTATTTCCTCTGCCTGGATGCAGCATAGAAGCCCCAGAACTACTTTTTGTTTACTGTTCGTGTTGATTGTACTTCTTTTTAAATCTGACTCTAATGCTTTTGTTGCCATGCCAAGTATTTAAAGAACCATTTAAAATGATTTTGAAGTTATTTTTAGCAGGAAAAAGGTTTGACATGCTAATTCTAAAATCATTATACAATTTATCTGCCTGTTTAACACGGTTTAACACTCCAACACAGGCCACATTTTCTGGGGAAATTTATGTTCTGCCAATTCATTCATGATTGCAACTTGCCTCTGAAAGTAATCTATTAATCATAACAAAACACTTAACTTTTAAATCAAGTCACACTCACTGCAAAATACCTTGGGAGTTTTAGGTACCTAAAAACAAACAGTTCTTAGAAAACATCCAGAGTAACATATGAAAACATGATTTACCAGGGACACGGGCAGAAAGACTTCAGAGAAATAAGTGTGAATAGCTCAGAGACCACGCACAGTGGCTCTGAAATTTCCAGTTCTCCTCACTCTGGATACTGAAATTTCAGATGATTGTAGTTGGACAGTCATCGTCACCTAAGTACTGCTAGTGAGTTCTTTAAAGCCAGATAGCAAAATTCAAGCACATGGCATGTCTTAGCTCCCAAGCAAGCAGCATCAGATTTAGGGAACCACTTGCTTCATTTCCACAGTGAAACTGGGACAGGAAAGAGGCAGAGAGTAATGACGGCAGGAACCATCCACCATGCAGAAAGCCCGTGCAAGAGTGAAGCTAACAGGCAGCCGGCAGCAAGTACAGCATGCTCCTGAGAGGCTCCTGCTCAAAGTCTGTGCATGCTGTCCAGCTCTGCCATTGAGATCCATGGCTTCCCTCTTGTTTTCTGATCCTGAGGAAAAATGTTGGCCACCTTCAACCATTTTCCTCTTATTCTAGCACCGTTATGAGCAGGAACCATTTGTTCTATTTAAAGCTCTTCTAGGAAAAGGTGCAATTAGATCCAACTTACACAGCTTTCCAGTCCACTGATGGACTGGGGAACCAAAGTGTGTTCCTATTTTACAAAGGAAAACACTCATTTCCCCTCCATTCAAAGGCTAGGATTTACAATGAACCAAATTCTGCCAAATTCCCACTCTCCCTTGCTCAAAGAACATCCATATAGGGACACATTTGTCTTTATTCAAAGAAACTGTATTACAGTACTCTACTGATGGTATAAATGATTGAACGTCAACCAAAATAAGTTCTCCCAGCAAGAGCGCTTTGATTGCTTCCTACTTTCTGCATTATAGCAGCAGTCTGATTTGCAAATTTTTGGATAATTTCTGCAGTCTTCAGATATGTCAAAAGACAGCATGGAAACAGGTTTTGCAAACGGACTCAAACAGTAAGGAGTTAGAATATTGGCAGACTCCTTTCAGCAGTGCACAGCGATAGGACAAGGGGAAAAAGCCACAAACCGGAGCATAGGAAGTTCCGCACAAATGTGCGTAAGAACTTCTTTGTGATAAGGGTGACAGAGCACCGGAACAGGCTGCCCAGGGAGGTTGTGGAGTCTCCTTCTCTGGAGACATTCAAGACCCACCTGGATGCCTACCTGTGTGACCCACTCTAGGGAGCATGCTTAGGCAGGGGGGTTGGACTCGATGGTCTCTACAGGTCCCTTCCCGCCCTACAGTTCTGTGATTCTATGATTCTGTGATTTAGCTCTGACTGCCATTTCCATAGCTTAAACTTCCTGCATAGGAACAGAAAGAAGATAATCAAAGAGAGGCAGAGTGAACAAATCTTGCCTACCTACTGATGTAAGCGCCTGTGTTGTCCAATATCAAATAAAATTAGCCTGTTGGATTTCAGGAAGCACAGTCAGGCTAAAGGGCACCATTCTTATCTGGTATTCCACCCAAAGGACAATGATTTCAATTTATAAAGATCATTAGTCAATGAAATATATATTTTAGAGAGTTTCTAGTAGGGAAGATTATTTTGGCAGTCACTGGAGTGTACCAGATGGTTCATTAACATAGACTAGACAAGTCAAAGGCTTTCAGAATCATTTAGAAAATGTCAAACAGAAACAAGAGCCCTGTCACTTTTTATTAGAATTAACTACATCATACCCTGGACACAGATTTCACCTTGGGTCAGAAAAATTAATACAGAATTATATGAATTGTGTAACATACTAGGTTAAAGATAGGGCTTCCTCTTGGGACTCATTTGCTAGCAATATATCATGGTCTTCTACTTTAGGAATCCTCAACCTTTCTTTTCGTAAGATATGAAAAGAGCTGACCTTGCTCAGACTCCATTGGTGTCTAATTGATTTGAGGTATATGCAGAATTTCAACAAGACACTCCGCTAAAGCTCTTTTGTGATCATTTTCCCAGGAAAGTGCGCAAAAGGGATCACTGAATATTCAGCAGCTTGTAGAGTATGCTTTTGTCAGGAGGAAAAAAAATACAAAAAACCCACAACATTTAGTGAAAAATTGCCCTAGTAAGCTGTAATTAAAATGCAACTCAATTGTTCTTACTTTTTTTTGTTGTTTTAATTATCATTCAGATGTCAAAAATCTAGAGAACTTCCAGCTTGTGGAGGGTGTTCAGGAACAAGTGAATGCTGCTCTGCTGGACTACACAATGTGTAATTACCCACAGCAAACAGACAAATTTGGGCAGCTTCTCCTGCGACTACCAGAAATCCGGGCCATCAGTATGCAGGCAGAAGAATACCTCTACTACAAACACCTGAACGGAGATGTTCCATGTAATAACCTTCTCATTGAGATGCTGCATGCAAAGAGAGCATAAATTATATCCGTTAGAGCTTCTGCTTTCAAGGAAAAGATATACTCTGAACTGCTCCAAGCAACACTAATTAAAATGTGGTTTTAAGACTTTGCAAAATGGTATAATAATCAAATACTAATAGTAAATAAGTGATGTATCAGGGTATTTGTATTGCAAACTGTGAATCATATGCTACACATCCCCAAAGGAATCTCTTTAGGACTTTATAAACTGGAGTGAAGTAAACTTAAAAAGTGGATGCTATCACCAATGTCAACATGAATAACAACAGAATGATTCTTGTATATTTAACTTCTGATTGCCAATGCGAAGAAATTTAGGGGAAAACTGATCTGTATTGTTGAGCTAAGAGAGTGGGGAATTTGAGTGCACTAAATTCCTTCATTGTACAGCAGGACTTCTAGAACAGTTATAATAGATGCAAAGCTGCATCTATACCATCTTCTATCATTCTCCCAAGGACCCAACACTTCTTCTGTGATAAACGATGTGGCATCCATTTAACAGTCTGTACAAGAGAGTTGGCCTAGGCCACCTTCTAGGTAGTATGGCCACCACTTCCCTAGACGCTGGTTTTGACAGTCTCTCAGGCCTGCAGATAGCTAATATCAAGAGTCTGTTTTCAAGCTAGCTTGGCATTCTTACTATGTTCTAAAGTCTGTTTCATTACGTGTTCATGTTGTTAAATCAGGCAGTATCCTTCTTCTACTACTGTCACTGGCTGTCATTAAAAATCTAACATAAATACGCAACAACAACAAAAATTCAACTCAAATATATACTTCACTACTGCAGTGGCTAAAATACAGCTCTGCTATGTACTCATGGCCTTTTCCAAAAAAAAAAGAAAAAAGAAAAAAAAAGGAAGATACCCAAGCCACTAAAAGTGACAACTTCTTCAACAAACACTGTTGTTAAACAAAAATAAAATAAAAAAGAACAGAAATGCATTAAGCAATGCAAGAAAAGGCAAGTAAATTGTACACTTCTGTAACACAAAAAAGAAGAGTGATACTGCTATATCTATGTAGGCCAAAGTCTGCTGCAGAACAAATACTGAAGAAGAACAAACAAATCTCTCTCTGTCCAAATGAAGGTATCAGTATTAAAATGTAGTGCCACTGTTCTAAGTCTTGCCTTATTTCACTATCCTTAAAGGTAACTGTGCAGATGTGGATCAACATATATTTAAAAATAAAGTATTAGCCTCTAACATTAACAAAAAATAGTGTTTACATTCTTTAGGTCCTGTGGGAAGAAAGAAAGAAAAAAAAAAAGAAAAAAAAAAAAAAAAAACTGTGATAAAATTGCAAAGCAGTGATTTCCTTAATGTTGCTTTCAAATTGGTAATTATTTTACCAGTACTTAATTACTGTATGTCGTGAGACACTAAAATCAGTGGGGGGAGGGGACTTTAGTTTGACTTTAATTTTGAGATTATCAGCTGTACAATCACTTGTAGAAACTGTATAAAATCCTAATTCTTTGATTTTTTTTTTCATGAAGATTGCTGGCTTTTGAATAGTTTATTTATACTGTATATGATAGTTTCCACTGTAGACAATTATGATGCTAATTTATTGTTCGTTGGTTTCATCTTTATCTAAGATATAGCCAGAATGAAGAAGCCAAATATATGTGTTTACTGTAGCATGTCTTCAAGCTAGTGGAACATAGTTCAGGGACACACAAAGGTCTTCATAAGTTTAAATCATTCACTTGATTGTCTGTAAATCTTCATAATCTTAAATGTAGTTTATTTAAATCTATTGTAAATTATGTGAGTTGTAGCTTTTTCTGTTTCATGTGAACTTGAAAAGGTGCATTCTCTCATTTTTTTCCAACTATCCACACACTGTATACCAAAGACATTAATTATTTCATCTGCATTAGTTAACATGTTATTTTAATCACCTGTATTACTCAGCTGTATTCTGTCCATGCATAGGGTACAAACACAGCAAAGCCCGATGTCTGCACCTCCTAGATGCCTGCCTTGAATCACAGAATGCACACAGTGACATACTGGCCAAAAGCAAACCATATATACACCCCCATGGTCATCTCACACAGCAAGCATGGCAACGTTATTTTCCTAAGAGCATGCTCCGTCAAACAAACTAAATTAACAGATAGTAAGATGCAGGTGGCAATTGACTGTGGCTGTGATATCTACATATCATGAGCATAGTTCAAAGTTTGGTCATACATTTCCTTTTTAAAAGAAAAACAAAGCATATTTCAAGTGTTTGCATTTTCTTTTTTTTTTTTTTCTTATTGAAATGCTACAGTGAATATCACTGAATATTTACATAAAAAGCTTTAAAAATGTTACTAGCTGTATTCGCAGCATGATAATCTACATACAGGACAAAAGAATTTGAATAAGGATATAAGAGAGAAGATTTTTTGCATACAATTTAAACAATTGAAACAATTTCAGATAAACTACCATATATTTGCCCATATCTGTCATTCCAAGAATCCCACTTGATTGCCCAAAGTTTGCAAACAAACGAAAAAAAAAAAAGAAAAAGAAAAAGAAAATAACCTAACCTCATGTTAATTGTTAACTACTTTGTAACCAGACATTTGCTTTTGACTGTCTTATTGATTACAGGACATATTAGTAAAAGCAGACTAAAATTCAAAGGTTTTGGCTTTGGCTGGTTTATTATAGTTGTTCTGTGTGTGTAAACAGACAATCTGTAAAGTCTGACTATTTGTACTACAGATGTTCTGCAGCTGCCTTGGATTTAAATCCATGCAACTCTTAGAATGTGCAGTGAGTTACTTGTTGAAGTTGAAGTTTTCTTACTGTATCAGTGAAATACATATTGTCACGTCAGTTCTTGCCAGAAGTTTCTCATCACCAATGGATTTTTTTTCAGTATTTCAATAAATATTGATATGTTCATGCTGACTACTTTTAAATTGTCTTTATGCATTCCACATCATTCCACCAAAATGAAGCACTAATCAAAATACAGTTTCTCAGAAGAGAAGAGTGAAATATAAAACACAACAGAGTCCCCAGAAAAATAAACAAACTGACGCTAAGCGAAAAGTACAAACGTAGGGAACAGCACTTTCAAATGCTCAGACAGCAATGGTGAAATTGCATAGGCTGAAGCAAAATAAACCCAGCTAAACAGATCAGAAAAGCTGTGTTGACTCAAAAAGGAATTTACCAGCTAAAAATATTAATGCATTTCATCTCATTCTGCACAATTGATTTCACTCTAAACATTGTGCAAAAAGGGTTAAGCAGCCAAACAATCGGAGGAGAAAAATGACAGAACAAAAGAAAATCAGGCAACAGGATCCAGCAGAGCTCAGGTTAACCTCTCAGCAATGTAAATACAGCACAGGGCCAGGGGCAACTCCAGAGCTTCCAGCACAACTGCCAGCAGAGGCTGCCAAGGAGGCAGATGTTACAGCTACTAGAGAAAAATATTCTCTTAAAGTTGCCCTCTGGCTCATTGCCATTTCAAGAGCAGGGGGTGAAGTGGTCCAACAGCTTGTCAGTAGCACCCTACTGTTCTGAGATCAAGTCCACTGCTTCCCCTAAGCTGTCTTGTAGCTGAGAAGGGACTGTTCTGCACAGTGCCAAGTGTTAATGCTTCAAGGGGAAGAAACAGGTCCATAATTAGTTATTTACAAATACTGTGTTTGAATGAAACAAAGCCATGTTAGTGTTGCAATAAAAACAGAGTCAAATAGAAAGGATACTTCTAACTGTTGGGAATCATAACTGAAAATTACAATATCTCATAAGATCCAGGTGAGGTCCCAGGATTAAAATCTCATCTAAGGAAAACATATTTATTTATATTATATATAGAAAGACTATATTTAGTATATGTACTACACATTTAAATTATAAGGGAATTTATTTTTAACTGTGTTTGACACTGGTTTTGGAACAATCTGCTGTGTGTTTTTATTGGAAACATGGAAAGAGTGAGTTCAGTGTAACACAGGTCACCAGTACCATACTTGGTGATCTTGACAATTTCCTGGAATACTGAATAACACTTTTCATTAACCCTTAATATGAAGCCCATAGTCTAGATACGTGATAAAACTTGACACTCTTAGCTACTCCAGTACAGTTGCTATAATTTTCTCTGTGCAGATGTACTTGCTATAGACTGCAGTTCAGAGAATTAGACTAAACTAATAACAATACAAAAAAATTCCAGGTAAATTTTAAGAGCACCAAATCTCACAGCTTTGTAACCCTGTGATGCTGGCATGAGAGTAAATACTTCTGTGCCCATCCCATATTCTCAGCTGCGTATCAGCTTTTAGAGAAAAGATTCAGTTTCTAACAGCAGTTTGCCAACAATATGGAAAACTTTGCTAAATTATTAAAGGTAGAAGACGGCCTAACCTCACTCCGAGCAGACATGCCTTCCCTGATGTCAGTGGAACCAAGTTTGCTAGCAGCTGCATTACTTGGTAGTTTCAGCCCAGTCCAGCCCATGCCCATAGGACAAGACAAGGCTTTCCATCATCAAACGTTTTCCAAAGCCCCTTTTTTTGCTCATCTGTGGGACAAAAGTCTTTCCAATTTATTTAAGTTTGGCATGCAAGATTGGACTTACACAATAATAGGTGAGCTTTTTCCATCACTCCAAGAAAGTGATGACCCCTGTTTCCTGAAATCACTCTAATGTCCTTTAGTCCTAGATTAACATTCAGTCTTATGGTAGTTTCTGCGCACACCCAGGAGGATAATTCACATGCAAAGTAAAGCAAAATGTGGATGGAATACAGACTCCTAATGGTGCCTATATTAACAATGGCTCAGCTGTAGTACTCTGCTCAGATCACTGGAGCCCAACCCTATTGCAGACCACAGGGCTTATAATACAGGCTGAAACAAACAGTAGGAAAACTTAGTGTTGTAGTCATCATTTGTCCTCTTAGATTTTGCTTTTCCTATGCTTTGGGATGAGTAAGTTCACTGTAAAATGGGGAAATGATTCTTGGTGTGAGGTGCAGAACATAGAAACACTTCAGTAACACCAGTTGCTCATTGCATGTGCTGCTGCAGCTACACGAAGCTGTGTGATCCATGGTGTAACATCAAGTGCAATATCCCCAACCAAAAACTTCACAGAACAGGAGCTTCCCTGCAGGCATTTGTGTCAATCACACTATGACAGATATTACAGAATGTTTGCTGGATACTATCGCTGACCGACTGTCGGTTATACAGTAATATGGGGACTCTGTATCAGAGGGAAAACAGTATATTTGCAAGACACTGTATGTACAACAAAACCTGCTGAAGGCCATTTAATAGCTACTGACATGCCTACAGATATGCACACGTGCCACAAACCACTTTTGGGAATTCCTCAAGAGCACTCAAAAATCCAATTCTCTGGTTGCTGTCCAGGACGATTTGTGAGGCAGTGCTCCCCATGGGGATAGCTAGAGCTCTGCTTTGCAGTCTGCCTTTCCACTTGCGTAAGCAGAAACATGTTGGTGCAGAATAATACAAGAGAGAGGCATGCTCTTCTAAACAATACAACAGCATTTATAACATGTGCTACATCATAGCTGTGGTACTCTTCACCACTTGATCTACACCTGCAAGTATCAAAAAGGGTAAGTTCTACAAAGTGCTTCCAAAAGCACATCACAGCTTTATTTAAGAAGAAGGTCTAGAAAAATGCCTGAGTTTGAATCCCACAGTAAGAAACACAGATACCTATTATAATCAGTCCATATAGTAGAAAGCAAAAGAAATAACTGGGGGCAGGGGTGCTCCAGAAGAAAACATAAGAAGAACTAAGCACAAATGTAGAATATGCAAACTGATATTTCTGTTCCATAAATATTTCATGATTCACTTTTAATGTAAAAGAAAAAATAAATAAAATATGCTGGATTATTATCATCAATTGGAAGTATTAACAAGGCCTGAATAAATTATTATTTTTATATTTTACAGACCTGCCACAGCAAGTGATACTGTTTCTAATTTTCATTTAATTTTACAATTTTTATATGTCTCAGATAAAAATGACGTGGAATAATTAGTTAAGAAGGTTTAATCAATATATTAAACTCCTGCTGAGACAACTGAAGCTTATCACTGGAGTTTATTTTAATTTAAAACAACGCACTATAGCTCCTTCCCAAAGTTTACACTGTTTGTTTTTCTTAGCAAATTCAGTGAAATGCTCTACAACAAATTCTTACTCTTTCAAATAAGACCTGTCCACAAGTTCCACACCACTTGGTTTTGCAATTATAGACCTCCCCCAGGTCTTACATGTCTTTGGAAACAGAACTGAAGCTGAGAGAGGTGCTGGCCCCAACACGCTGGAGCTGAGCACATCTCCTGACTTTTGTTTCTCTGTATTAGTGTCTCTTCTCTGCTCATTTATGTTATTTAAAACCCACCTGATTCTTCCAGTGATGACATCATTACTCTTCATATGAGCTCTTGCTGACTTTCCACATTTTTCTTTCATGTCTGAAATTTCCCTGTTTAATTTTCTTTTTCTTTGTACCACAAAGAGAAAATCACAAGTCAACTTGACCCAATTTGTTCATATTTTGAGAAGAGTCATCTATACGTTTGAGGGTTGGAGGATGAAGGGAATAAAAATGGGAGTGTTGAGGATTTAGTAGTAAGTGTCTGCATGTTTAGAGGCAGCAGAGTGACCACAAATGTCAAAACAGGAAAACAACTGCTGAAACCTGGCCACACCAGGCTAAAGCAAGCCCAGCCAAAAGCAAGACAAGGTCACCAGTCAGCCCGCTATGTCTTAGCTTACAACAACCAGTTAAAACATCAACAGTCCTCACCAAACATTGTTTTCAGAATAAAAATAGGAAACATAAAAGAATTTTAGTTTAACAATAACACTAAAATATTCATAGTGGAATCTAAACAGAGAAGCAGCATCAGTGCTAGAATGAAATTATTTTAAGACAGTTTTTATTTTTTGCTCCAACAACACACATAGTAATATTCAATATAACCAAGAAACAGCCTTTGCCAAGAAGAGTAAAGGGAACAAAGTCTTCCTTTTCTAAATTTGTTTGTATATCCAGCTTTGACATAGCCCTACCCCTTGAGCATCCTGCAAGGAAAAAAAATAAAACTTCCCAAAAAGTGCCGTACTTTCCAGGGTGACAGAGTTAAGGCACTTTTGCAGGTCAGAAGAAGCTGGCTGATATCTCACCTGGTGTTGCAGAGCCCTCAGGAAGCCTGCCTGAACAGCATCAACCATGTCTCAGCACTGTTTTCTTCAAGAATGAACAACAACAAACACGCAACAGAGGTTGCTGCAGGCACAGCCTGAGCGCTGCCTATGTGGGGATACAGCACACTGGTGTCACAAGTGGTCAGCCTGTGAACAGAAGCAGAAGGAACATTTTGTGAGATCATCTAGCACTATATCCTCCTATCTACTACACAACCAGTGTCCACCTATCTAACATGAGAGTCATGAAGAAAACAGCAGTATTTTACTAGCATATTTTCTAATATTTAGACCAAATGATTCATTAAAAGTTCACTGTACCAATGCCATAGTTTTACCCAGCTTATCTCTCCTCTCACCTCCCCTGTATTTACATTTTAGCTTTGTTTGGAGGTCAATTTCATGTGAACAACAACACACAGAAATAATATACACAAAGCATGAAAACAGCTCCAGAAAGGAAGTGATCACTTTAGGTTGATAAAATTGAGACCAAGGACACTAGAAAAACCCTGCTTTCTTCCTGGTAGCTACTTTATAGTTGTTCTCCCGGGATTTTTTAAATGTTTCTCATGAAAACCATAATTAATAGAAAACAAACTAATTTAATCCAGAAAAAAATAAAGGTCGTTTGTAGTTTAAGAAACTATATTAGAATAAGCAAGTACACACATACTTCGTGTAATTCAGAACAAAGATAAAAGAGCAAAAAGTCTCAATCCAACTTTTTCTTTAAAAATAAATGTTTTTAAAATGTGTACTATTCCCATAGGGCTGCCAGTCCTGAGCTACATGAGGTTCAGGTCTGTAGCAGAGCTGGTATGAGCGATGCCTACTGGGATCCAGAGCAGCCAACGCTGGTATCCCTAAAACCCTCTGCAGTCACAAACTCCTCTGAAATCCTGGAAAATTCCCAGAGTATCATCTGTAACACACAGACAAGTCTGACCTACTTGCTACGCTATTCCAAAAACCCGATTATTTGTCACAGTAATATTTAAAACACAAGGACTAGTTTATAAATACCGTTAGGATCTGAACTGTTACTGGCACATCCACTCTAGAGGTCAATGAGCACCTCAAGAGCGCTCAGCCACTCCAAAGGGGCAAGTGGAGGCAGCAGACTTGACTGGTTGGATTTACCAGGCAGAAGGTAACTATTCAGTATGTCTCTTGGCATACACATATAGGATGGTGTTCTACTGACAGGCTCCCCCTTCCCAAGGAAGGAAAAAGAGAGAGCTGAAGCATGAAGGAAATTTCCTGGGAGAACACACGAACGAGGCCAAATTCCTTTTTTTCCATTTCAGAGGATTTTTCTTCAAGTTATTTGATACCATTTCAATCATCTCTAAGTAGAAACTTCAACATTTTTCTTCTGGCAGCATTAGCCTCTCTCAGTCAATGTGCAGCCATCCCCACACTAAGTTACGTGTTCCCCCCTTAGCTCATTATTTCCACTCTTTAATTGTTCTTTCAGCCTTCTGTAGTACTATTGTTATCCAAATCGTGTTGGTGGTGCTTTCCAAATATGGATGAGTAACAGTTCCTGCCCCTAAGAGTTTATTTTCATGAAATAAACCTTTGAAATTCTCCACCCAAAACAAAATACAACAATTGTCTTCAAAAGTTTTTAAAAATTCTGTTAATTCCCATTTCTGACATGAAGCCAAATACTCATCTTTTATGTGTGTAAAGATGAGAGGGGTCCTTTCCAAGTAACTCTGTATTGCAAAACTGATCTTTAGGATCTGAACTTCTCCAGAAATAAAGTCCTTAGTTTTAGATCTTTGTCACGCCTCATCCACATACCTCAGAAACTGCCAGTCTCAGTATCCCAGCCTACCTGGTTCATGAGCAGAACTCACAAGGCACATCTGCGATATCCATAACTGAGACCTTGCTGAAGGAAGTATTCCTCCCTTTACTGATAGAGCTGTTACAAGCTGGTAAAATTCACTGCACAGCTAAATGAGAATGGAACAACTAGGAGATGAGGTTTTAAAAGAAACCACACAAAGCCCCAGCAGAGATGTAAACAAAGTAATTCATTCCAATTAGAGAGAAAAGAGAAGCTGAAAATGATTGAGGGCAGTCAATTCACTTTATCCTAAGAGTTTATTTGCACAGCTCATTCACATAACATAGTTTATTTGGTTTCTGTTCATTCTAACACATTGCAGAATGTAAACACCACAAGATCATCAATCCAAGAATGTTTTTCTGCAAGAGCTAAAAGGGAAAGGGATCACATGGAATTATTAAGAAATAACTAAATAAGAGTGGGAAAAACTGCAGTGCAGAAACAATCGTCTCCAAGCCCAAAGCTTCACAGTTAGTTTAGGAATGGGTCTCATTCTGTATTTGACAGTTGCACTCCTAAGCACAGAGATATGCATGGTGATACTCTGAAATACTCAGTTACTCACTGTAGTGTGATGGTTCTGCTCCAATTTTGTTAGAAACTCTATAAATCATTTTCAGTTAGTAACAGTTGGTTAGTGTTGTATGAAAACTAAAAGGGGGATCACTTTTCAATTAGTTTATTTAAATGCCATTATTGCCATTAAAAAACAAGCAAAAAAAAAAAACAAACACCAGCACAAAAAATTCAGCCCAGTAAGAGCCACAAGCCTGTGTGCTTCTGAAGATGGTAGTGTTGGTGACTCAGCTCACACAAGCCACGGCGAAATAACTGCTATGACAGATGGTGAGGGACCCACGGGGCAGCTTGGGAGCACAAGACTGGCTCCTGCCCATGCTGCTGAGTGCCCTGCAGAAGCTCCTGCAGAAGACAGCACAGCCTACAAATCAGAGTCTTCACCCAGGAATCGCTAGGTTATTCCACTATAGCAGTGACACAGACCACAGGAATAGAAGGAACAAGAGTGAATTGAGGAAAATGGCTAGCAAGAGAACACAGCAAATTATAGAATATGCAGAGAGAACAAGAGGGGACCCAGAGAAACGTGTTCTCAAGGGTGAATCAATGTTTTGACCGAAATACATTAATTTCTTATTTCATTCACATTATAAAACATCTCTCTGGAGCACAATGACCTTTGATTATTACAGGTAGGTTTACAGGCACTGGTTCTCCTATTTGTTTTGTCTGCTGCTTAATTTCTTCAAAGTTACACAAAAAAAAAGCACACTCCAGTCAGGGGAGAACATTTTCACAGCTTATGACACGCAGGAAGTTTTACTGCCGAGTTTTCAAAGGCACTTAGCCCACCATGCGGATACTCAGTCTATTGGGTCGCTGAACTGTAATAAAAGACATCATTAAATGAAACATTTGATGGAGGTACTTGGCTCATTGGGTCAGTGGTTTTAGTTATAAGGAACTCCTTGTGAAGCTAATAGAGAAAAAAATTAGCCATTTTGATTTCCAAGACCAGCCTCTCTTTTTAAAGAGGGATACACAGCAGTTCCTAGTAATACACATAGTAACCACAGATATTTTCAAGGACACTACATGCTGCCACCAGCAGTTTAACAATACTGATGTAAATGGTATGCACAACCAGCACTGACATCAATAAATTGATGCTGAAGAGCTTGCTGAAACCCCACATCATACTATGATGGGAGTTTTGGTGTTTCTCATGATTCTCTTCTCCAAATCCTCCAAAATCTGGCACACAAGAAAGCCAGACAAATCTACTGAAAAACCATTGGTTACATATTTCTTCCCAAAGACATGATTCAATAGCCCCTGTAAAGTTATCAGAGACCTGTTCCTTTTGTTCTTCCTCTAACCTTCTTACCATTCATTTCTTACTTATCTGCCTTCACAAGTGCACCACAAATTCTCAAGCCTAGCCCAGATCTAACTTGGTCCTCCACATCATCATTTGAAATGAAAACACATTACAGACACACACCACAATAGATAAGATGACAGTTCTGATCTAAAACACAGGAGTGTGGTAAGTACTATAATTCAGAATCGGTGGGCCAGTAGACAAGTCTCAGGTATTTCTACTAAAGGTGTGTCTCCAAGCAAGTGGGCCTAAAAACCACCAATCTCTGTTCTGTTGTCCACCTCCCTACCCTGATGCATCCCCTCTGGCCACCACTGAGCTGCTTCCTCCAGGACTGTCTGGCACAGAGAGCTGCTGCCAAGAGCTGCGGGTGGAAGGAAGTCACCACACAACAAACATCTCAGGTGGCTCACTGGAAACATTTGGCATGTGAAAGCAGAGTAAGAAGCCTTTTACTTTTTTACAGTGTTAAAGTAGATGTGTTCACAACATAGTAACTCCAGCTGTAGGAGAAAAGACAGGGCCCTGGAATACAACTTCCAACTTTCCTTCGAGAGAGCAAACTACTCTGGAGAAAACATCACTAATAAATTTTGGCCTGGACTTCATAGTTCAACTACCTAGTTCAAGCTACAAGTAAGAAAGAGCCTCCTTTCTTCTTTGACCCTACTGAGGGTTTTCTTAGGAAAGTGGCAAGTGACAGGCAAACTACAGGATCACCAAGGAGGGAATCACATGCGCTCCACCTTCATGGCTTCCTCAAAGAAGATGCTCAGTTTCAGAGGGAACACCTCTGAACATACCAGTACAGAGCAGACATATGACTGATGCTATGTAGTTCAGTAAAGCACAAAGCAACAGAGCATTGCTTTTACAGTCCAAAATAATTTTTTTTTTTTTCCCTCTCCTCCACTCCAAGACTGAATTTCAAACTTTCAGAACAGCACGCTCACACTCCAGCTCTGGCTGATGCACCATCGTTCATCAAGAGTGAAAAAAGGAGCATTCCATTTCAAGACATTTCTATGTGGTTTTCTATCAACTTACCTTAGCAGTGTTTATTTTCAGGACAGAGATCACAGCATGCATGTCTACAACTGGGAGGTAGAATCATTGATATTATCTTCATGACTGCTAAAAAGAAAAAATAAAATTTTATCCACTGTGCAGGAAGCTGGATTTTATCACCAGTATGACAAAGCCCTGACCTGGCTGAATATCTAGCTATTAGCACAAAATAAATTTGAAAAAGTTTAATGCTTAATAAAAGTATATATAACAACACAACAGTGTTCTTGACTCTATCTATTACAGTCTGCACAAAATGATTATTAGCTACTTTGCCTCTTGGTCTCTCAGGCTCTAGTCCTTTCATTCTTATGCCATCTCCCTAACTTTAATCTGGAAACAAAACAACAGGAAAAAGAAAACAGATAATCACAAAACAGCTTTCTGAGAATACATTTACCTGTCTTCTCCAAGCCTGGTATCACATTACCAAACAATCATTAAAATAATTAGGTCTAATGGCACATTACAAATGATTTCCTGAAGACTAAAAATAGTTCTATGAAATACACTGCTATACTGGAGGAAGTTGGGCATTGCTTTCTAAACAATTCATTACTTATTATACATAAATTCTGATCTCCAAACACAAACAGCTTTTGCTATCCTTTACAACAATCATCCCAAAAGAAACAGGATTGTGGAAGCAAACCTTTACTAAGCCTCAGGCAGGCACCGAGATGCCGAGCTCCTGCATCATGCAGGCTGCAAGCTGGGTCCCAGAGGCTGTCCGTCACTTGATATTAGTCTACATCAAACTGTGACACACACACAGCTACACACACAGTAGCCTCTCCCAAACGTGTGCAGTGATCAGAGACCAGCAAGGCAACATCTGCAAGGTCTAGGAACTGCTTCTTGTCACAAACTATGCCAAACTGTCAAATTGCCTGTGACCTATCACAGCTACCACTTGCCACACTGCTTGAGTTGCCAGCAAAGCCGATGGGACAGAAGCCACAGTGACTGAAGAAATCACTGGAAGAAGAAATTGCTTGTCTTTTTCTCTCTTTACACTTCAGTATCAGCAGCAGTGTTGCAAATCCAAAGAAATACTTTCCCAATATTATTAGCAGAGAATACCTATTGCTTCCCAAAAAAATACAAACAAGTCTGTTTTTCTGCTACTAAGAAACCTAAATTTAAATTCTATTTCTGCATAAGCAAGGTGGGTGTGAGTCTTGAGCACCATCCAAAGCACCTTCCCATTTCTGAGGCTGGAACACACCAGTGGCACTCCAATTTCAAAAAGTTCAGGAGAGCAAAGGTAGGAAAACAAAAGTCTACTTTAAACATCACTTTCCTCACCCTTTTATAGGATCATACTTACCTTCCTGTGATTTTCTTCAAGCTTTTCATCCAGATTTTTAATAAATAGAAGTAACATTTCACAGAAGCTAAGGCTATACCAGCACGACCAAAAAGCAGCTCCGGGACTTTCCAGTCTCAGTTTTCCTGCTGCAAAATACTGTTCTGTTGGCTTGAAGAAGATGCAAATCTATACAGATAGATCTATCTTAACATCCTTGGTTAGTAGCACCAACTATAAGACGTCTCATGACAGGATGCTCAAGGAACATCAAGTAACTTCATATTTTCTGATAATTTTATACAAGAGGAGTGACCTGATCATAAGTTAAGCATGGCAATAACTACAAAGGCTGCTCTGAAAGTAATGCCTCCTATTACATTACGACTAAAACATCAGAGGTAGATGTTGGTGGTATAGCAGTAGAGGTTGAACCTTCCCCAAGTATTCCTTACATTTTTGTGCCACGTCACAGATGGCAGCAGATGGGCAGTCTGATATCAAAGTTCATATGAAGCAAAGGTGCATCACTGAATTCTTCCATGAAAAGAGAATGGCAGCCATTGACATTCATTGATGCTTACTGATTGTTGACAGAGTCCAAGCAGTGGATGGTAGCACAGTAAGGTGGTGGGTGGTGTGTTTCAGCAATGGCAAAAGAGACATGAAAGACAAACTATGTTCTGGATGGTGATTGTTATGAGTGTGGTATGTTCATTACTAGCAAAAATGCACAGCTAATGGTGGTGACTATGTTGAAAAAATAGTGTTTTGTAGCTGAGAAATTGCTCTATCAAATAACATTACTGTTCTCTTTATCTCTGTTGTAGTTTCCCAAGAAAAAATAGGAGGCATTACTTTCAGAGCAATGCATGTATTATGGAGATTATTACCAGGAAACACACAAAAGAAAAAATTGAAATGGTAACCCACTAAGCATGATGACTGCGTTAGAGTGCAGAAGCTAGCACATTCCAACACCACTGCCTTCCTTGGGCTAAGTCTGAGGTTGCTGCAGCTGCAATCTTAGCTGTTTTCCTGCACTCAGTCAACTGAAAATTATTTGGGAACAGGAATCTTCCGCATATGAGTACGTGAACTACATCATCATTTCTGTAGTCACCGTGCTGCCAGTGAGCAACTCTTCAAAATTAAGGTACGGCCTTAACTCTGGATACTTGAGGATCTTCTCGTCTGGTTGGGCTTTTTGAATGGCAGGAAGGAAGTTGGGGGCCATGGAAGAGAGGACGTTTCAGCACCATCCATCTCTTCCCCACTTATCTTAACAATATCAACGCCATCTAGTGGTCAATATAGCAGGATGTTAAAAACTGGGCAAATTTGCACACTGTTCTAGCTAATAACTCTCAGGAAGCAACTTGAGAAATGCAGCTTTTTATATGCCTGTCAACACAGAGAGCAAAAGAGCAATTTATACTGAAGTTCTCGGTACCCAGAAATGCTCTTGAAAGCACTTCTCAATGTGTTCAAAGTACAGGATTTTACATATGCCTCTGCAACCTTCCGCAAAGGAAAAAAAATCAACACTTGGGCAAATCTTGCTCAACAAAAAAAGTAGTGGCAAAACTGAGATAATAACACTAAACAGCAATATTTAAACTTATCATTGCAAGACTAGTGCATTTATGACCTAGATTGTCAACACAACCTAGGCTGTGCAATGAAGGACATATGTCCAGTCAACAACACCCACAACATCCATTCAATTATACTGCATTTGCAGAAGGCAAGAAAGTTCAGAAGGATAAATGCACACTTAACACATACAGACATTTTGTTAGAAAGCAGTGTGTGAGATCAGTATCCGTCATCATCATATGAGCACTTAATGCATGCTGTAGTATCTTTTGGTCAAATTTGATATCCAGCTTAGGGCACAGGGTTTTTCAGTTTGGTTCAGAATGCTTTCCCAAAGCTTGTCCAAAACTAGATATGTCAGAAAATGTGGTAAAAACAAGTTTTGAAAGATGCTCAGTGCTAACCAGATATCTTATGCTCCTTTCTGAAAACAAAAGTGGCTGACATACACAACAAATGCTAGCAAATAAAAGTCAAGGCAAAAGAGTTTTTATGTCTGCATAAAATCTATCCAGCCTCATTTTCCCAGAAAATATGTTAGCAAAGTACAAGGTGGAGGATAAGGTGCAAAAAGTACTCTGAGAAGAATCATATCAGCACATTTTGGGAAATGCTGAACTTGTTCCTGTATTACAGCATGTATCACATTACTCTTCAAAAGGAAATGAAAACTTGTTATTGGTTCTAATAAAGGCAATTTCTCTTCCCCTCAGCAAAGCTTCTGTACATCTTTCAGACAGAGATCTTTCAAGCACAGCTCCCACCTCAATTTTGGTCCCATCTAGCTCAATCCTCTCTACAGAGGCTTCCAGTTTTCTAAGATTCCTAGACTGCTCTTGCACATGCACAATTATTTTTTAAATTTCACTGTACTTTCAAATATAGAAATACTTGCTGTCTTCTACCTTATACACACAGATGCTTGTGCACTAACCCAAACAGTTTGTAATGTTTTGAGTAATGCATCAAAAGAGCAATGGCACCTTAACGATATATTACATTAATACATCATCAAAGCTATGGCACTCTTATGATATATTAGATTAATACATCATAGCGGTGCCATGTCTTGGACAATGTATTACTCCAAAACACAGCAACAGCCAGAAAGCTCTCAAAATAAGTTTTGTGTTTTTTGAACTTATTTACATCCTATGAGTCTGGACTATTTTTTTAATTTCTCAGAAATAATGGTGTTCACAAGGGACAGAAGCCTGCAGCTACTCACTCATATCAATATTCCCAAGAAGCCATTTCACAGCCTACCACCTAAGACACTCTTGTACATACACATGAGAAAGACGCTTTGGTGACTAAATTAGCAAAGCCAGCTTTCCCCTGCTACAAGAATTTATCTAGTACTTCACCTAAATCTGGTGGCATTTACCCAGACCCTTTGTTACAGTTACAGCACGCAGCATGACTGAGATTCTGTGTATACAATGCAGTGTTTCAGGAAAAACATATGTCCTCAGCATAGCTTCAGGAAGAAGTGGTCAGATCACAGTATGGATCACTGTGTTGGAGCATGCAAAGCCGGAGCTGCCAAGGCTGATATGCGCCTGCTCTTCTGACCTGAGCCCTGTGTGTAGTGCTGGGGCAGGGACACTGCCCATCACGGGACTGGAGCCAGTGCGGGCAGTAACACTTATCACCTCTTTTGTAAAACGTCACCCTTTGGTTTCTGTGATAGCAAAGGATTGCATTGCATTCTACTTTTTACACAGACGTATGGCCTTCCCTGGATGTTTTTTTGCATTAGTGCCAAAACCATGCCAAGTACAGTCTGACCAGTACGTTTGTGTACAACACAGCAAATCAAGTTATGTGTGCACGCAAGATCTTGGAAGGGATATTTTGCACAAGTTCAAAGACAAAAAGCAGAACACCTCCTGGAAAGTAACAGAAAAGAACGTAGAGAAGTGAAAACAAAGTTCCTGCAGCAAAATAAAGATGAAAAGGAGAAAACAAAATCATCTCAAAACCGGAATGACAAGAAAAAAAGAACACAGAGAAAAATCCTCACACAAATCCAAGGTGAAAGAAACAGGATTTTCCGCCATGCCAACTATGTGGGAAGGCGCAAATAAAAATTACTGAGCTGTTCTTTGGGGCCTCACGAAGAGGTGAAAGTTTAAAAGGTTAATCCAAAATTACTTTTATGGCCACAATGTAAATCTTTCCTCCCATTATTTATTCATAAATTACTCATTAATTTCACTTAAAGCACTTCAAACACAATTACGCAGGTGCTCCAATTCTTGCAGAGAACAATAGCGGCGGTGCAAAGCGCCCAGCTGCGCTCCCTCCCGGCCCGGCTCCGCCCTGGCGGCTCCACACAAGCTACAGCCGAGCCGAGCCGAGCCCTCCGCCTTCTCACTTACCTGCTTCCTGAGGGCCCGGCAGCAGGTACAAAAAGATTTAACTTCAAAGCGTTTTGCTGAAGCTCCCGCGAGTATTCGGGCGCCTTCCCCTCGCCCGCTACGGGCACCTGTCCGACCGCCCGCTGGGGGTGCAGCTGCGTGGGGCAGCTCGGCCTCCCCGCGTCCTGCCGCACAGCACGGGCTTGCGCCGCCGGGAGGTGAGGGCACGTGCCGGCACCTCAGCAGCCTTAGGGCCGCCTGCTTTACCTGCAAGAGACGCTGTTTTCCCTCTGTGACATATTACCTCTGTGTTTGAAGTAAAACCATCTTGTTTATTGCACAGGATAAGGTGCATCATTACCAAGCCACAGTTAAGCCATTCTCTATTAAAGTACACTTGTTCATATTCCTGTAATTTGCAGGAAATGCAAGTCTGGATTCTACTTTTATCTCCCTATGTTTCAACACACTAATATTCCTCCATTCCTTTGGTATATAACATTGCACATTCTCCCATAGCTCTGAATCCCACGGAAGCACAGCATACAAGTAGTCGTGGCATTACTGCAGGAGGATAAACTGCACAGACACAGCTCAACATCAGAAGTCTTGACAGAGATGGAAAAAAATAACAGGTTTAGATAATAATAAAACGTAGCCAAGAAAACAGAAAAGAGTTCCAGAGGGATTTGGGGAAATGTACAGAGCACCTTCGGGAGTGCAGAATAGAAATGGAAAATAATCTATCTTCAGCTCCTACCCTGTTCAGTATCTTAGCCCTCAGTAAGCAACGTGCATCCAAGGGCAGGGTGACACCCCAGGGCCCTGAGCTTCCACCAGCACCCAAAGAGCAGAGCTGGGGGGAAGGCAGAGGGCAGAGGCCAGCTCCTGTGCTGCCCACACCCACCAGTGAGATGGCAACAGGAGCCTCTCCTGCCTCCCCTTCCTGCCTCCCAGCTCAGAGGATGCTTTTTGCTTGATGAGCCACCTTGACTTGCTGACACAGCAAAAGTATCACCCTCTCCAGTGATGATTTTTGAAAACCTCTAACCAGCTCCTAATCCCAATACCTCTATCAGAATGGATGCTAATAGAAACATCATCAAGACATGAGTGAATGAAATAACAGAATAGGTCATATGTCTGAAGTACTAATAAATATCATTCTTAAGTAGCAATAGACTTTGTGCAGAGATCTAGAGCCTGAAACACATTTTGGATAAATTAAAATTACATGACAACTTACTGTAATTCTAAGATACTAATTATAAAATATCAGCACCTAAACCATTGCTGCACTGTCTTTATGAAATCCAGGTACTAAGAGGAGAGTTTAAGGGAGAAAATGGAAATTATCATTTCACTTGAACTATAATTCCAAAAAAAAAAAAAGAATAGTCACAAAACTGCACAGTATACAGGATCCCTAAGTTTGATAGATGAACAGAAAAATGCCATGAAGTTTTTAGCCTATAAACCTAAACGTCAATCCAAATGCAGAAATCAGTTCTGCACAGCAAGAGTGAGAGCAGAAATAAGCTCAGGAGAAGATGCAATGTAAGGATCCTGAAGAGCCCCCCAGCCAGTGCTGGGTTCATACTTCACTCTTAGAGCAGATCACTCTGGGATGTAGTTGGGATGTAGTTGCTGTACTGAAGCAACACATAAAGTAAATGGAGAATTTGTTTTCCTGTTTTTCACCTATACGTCAACAGCGATGATGATAATAGAGAGGAACACACAGGAAACTGTGTGCCATTGCAAAAAGAGCACGATTCTTACTGGTGACACTCTGGGACGTTCCCATACATTAAGGAGTATTCAGATGTCTTTGGTGTCAACAGTAAACAATGAACTAGCTAAGGGACTTCAGTGGAGCTATAGAGAATGTTTTCCAGAGGGTTTTAAATCTAAAACATCCTTTGGTAATTACTAAACCCAGGTTCCAATGGCTCACGACGCTCCCTCCCTCTGAGTACAGCCACACGGAGCTCTGGAGTTCAGCACAGAGAGCAAAACCAAACAGTGCACTTGTCAGCACTGGGAAGAGCGTACAAAGCACAGGAGGAAAGAATAACACACCTTCTGTTTCTGAAAAGGAAAACGAGGGCAGACAGGCACAGACACCTCAAACATCCTATTTCTGTCAGGTCCCCAGGACTTGCACCCACACAACACTGCTGGAAGGTGGGGCTGTAAAGCACCCCACGTGGAGCAGTGCTTGCCCTCAAGGCAGCCCCTCCTCAAGGGGAACAGTCACTGTATCTGTAGCAACACCCTGCTCCTCCATAGCCTGCAACCTTGGGGAATAAAGGAAAGCCATGAAAAGGCATTGCTACTGCTCAGATCAACCTTCAGCTGCCCGTGGCCACAGGAACAGCAGCAGCGCTGTGCAGCAGTGAGGCTTCCCCAAGGACCGACATGGAACAGGGGATGGGGGAGAACCCTCAAGCCCTTGGAAGAGCTACTGGGACTTTCTGCAGAGATATTTTCTGCATTGTAACTGATGAACCACTCTACCTTTTGCCTGGCCAGTCTCTGAAAGCTGCCTAACCCCTGCTGTAACCAGCCCAAGGAACCTGTTAGAGAGCTGTATTGTGGATTTGTTACACCATGCTTAAATACCATAGCATTGCTTGAGCCTCACCATTCATTACATGTTAGTAAATATTCAGGGGAAAATGGGCAAGAAACGAAGCAGCCTACTCACATGTAAATCCGAGGTTTCCTATTCTGGGGGTGATTTGAGCATTTTCCTGAGATTCTTTCTGGAGGAATAGAGGGACTAAAACAGTTGTTATGTGCAAGCCATCTGTAAAAATTAGACACACAAGGAAAATAAGAACACAAACAAGGAGAGGCGTGCAGTATTAGAAATATTATCTGAAATCCAAGGTTCAAAGTGATTAGACAAAAAAAAAATATTAATCCTCCATATAATTCAACTTGTACTTAAATTCCTCTGATATCAGCTCTCCCCACCAAGTCTTGTTCAGATCACTACAGGAATTTATTGGAAATTTTGCAGGGCTTTTGACCTGTATCATCTTATTAAACTTTTATGAAAAATCAATGGAGTTCAATCATGTTATGAGCTGTTCTTCACACACCTGTCAGTGGCAAATGAAGAAGTCTCTTTTTCCCAATGTCTAGAGTGAAGACATTAAATTGGATACAAGTCTCTGACCATACATCCATGGTGCGGATGAGCTTGGAATAAACACTGAAGGAAATAAAATAAATGCAACTTTGGTGAAAACGAGGTGAACAACTAATGGTTTTTGAAGATGGGAGGATAACAACTTACATGCATGTAAAATTAAATAATTTTATCAAATAAATGTTTAAAATAGATGACCTAAGATTCTTTGTTTTGATTCAAGGAGAAGTAGGCGACTTCATCATACAACCACATTACTAGAATCACACCAGGAGAAAAACATACTTTCCCCTTTTCTTTTTTAGTAAGTCCATGTTTAACAGCACAAGCAGGACTTCAGGGCATATCTGGGCAATAAAGAGTTGTTAGTGCTCCTGTCTGGGACTCTGCACAATAAAGCAGTCTTCCTCTAGCACACACTGTGGCTTTGCTTGCGAGCAGCAGTGCAGGATAGTTCAGACAACTCAGGGTAGGATAAGAGGGTAAGATGGACCTCACCTACCGAGGGGATTGACAGCACATCCAGACAGCCCAATGTCACCTGTGCCTGCCTGGTGAGTCCCATCAATGCCAAAACTGTGCTTCAAAAATGAATAAATAAACCAACTGCCTTCCTGAATAAACTATCATACCTTGAGTATGGAGTCTGGGCTGCTCGGCCACTGTTTGCCAGTTTACTGCTTTTTTACCCATTTTATGGGCACAGAGACATTGCTAGTAGTATAACACTGTCTTTTAATGGCAGACACTGAAACAACCAGAAGCCACATTCTGTAGAAACTCTCCTGGGTAAGCATCAATAAGCTCCCGTATTTTGAACAAGCACTGCAGAACCAATTAAGCTTCAACAGAGAGGATAGTGTCTCTTGTTTGTTCTATTTCTTTATTTTCCTTACCTATTGTTTTGTTTTTAATTTCCGTGAGTAAGCTGTATTGGTATCCTGCTGGCTTCCTGCTAGCCACAGGAGAAGGAAGGGAATTTTTGCAATAATTTAAAAATACACTGAAAGTATGGAAAGGTTAAGAATTCAGATACAAAATGAAACTAAAAAAGGCAAAGCAAATTGACAAAGCTAGCCCCTAATCTAATCACCAAAATAATGAAAATTCTACAAAAAGCCTAGAAAAACTCGGTACGGATTAAAGAATATGGCCATGTCATTTTATTTTTTTAATAAAGCAAAATCTGTGGCAGTCTCCAACCAGCCATCGCAAGGTGCAGAACAGTCAGACCAATATTGAAGTTGTTTGAGGGTGTTCAGAGGGCCACAAAGATGCTCAGAGGGCTGCAGCATGAAGGAAGTCTGAAGGAGCTGGGCTTCTTTAGCCTGGAAAAGAGAAGCTTCTGGGGAGACCTCACTGCAGCCTTCCAGCACTCGAAGGGAACTTACAAGAAGGAGGGAAATTAACTTTTTTTTTTTTTTTTTTTTAACACAGGCTGATAGCGATAGAACAAAAGGAAAATGGTTTTAAACTGTAAGAAGGGAGACTTAGATTATCTACTAGGAGGAAGTTTTTTTTCCTCAGAGGCTGGTAAGGTACTGGAACAGGTTGCCCAGAGAAGCTGCGGATGCCCCACCTCTGGAGGTGAGTTGGACGGGATCCTGGGTTGCCTGATCTAAAGGACAGCAACCCTGCCCATGGCAGAGGAGTTGGAACTAAATAATCTTTAAGGTCCCTTCCAAACCAAGGCATTCTATTATTCCGTGATGCTGCTTCTAATCACATTTCTCAACTATGGCACAATGAAAATGGAAAAGTAATCTTTTGAAATTAATTGCAACTTTTTTTTTCTTTCCTTAAACATCTGGCCAAATCCACAAGCTTCTTGCTTTTATGCCAGCCAGCTTTTTTTCCAGCAAAAAGGCAGTTGATATGTTTCTTGTACACAAACTGTGTTTTGCTATAAATGATATTAAAAAAAAAATTAGAAGTAACAATCATAAGATGAAAACAAATCACGTTTTGAAATTTTTAAAGTTACAAAATATTTCACACCATTTCACCTCCAAAATAAAGGAAGAAATTAGGCTCAGATTTGTATTAGTTACATTAAAGAAAACATCTGGAAAGTCTATTTACATGCATTATTCATTTAATTACAGCCTGAGACATTTCATGCTGCAAGCACAGCTTGGCAGAGATATGTAGGTTTACCCAAGTAGTGAACCAGGGCCAGTAGGCCAACTATGACTAGCAACAGCCTGAACCTGGGGTGCTTTACACAAAGCAATGCTTTTTGCTGTATTAATCTGCTGTCTTGTATTTTTTTGCTTAAAACTTCAGCGCCTTAAAACTGAAGACATGAAGAAATGTAAGAAACTGAAGACACATTGGAATATAATGCAAAAAGGAACTGGTACCAGAGCTTTAACAAATGTTGAGTTCATTTTGTTGTTGCATCCTCTAAAGGGAATGCTGTTTTGCTGTCTTCAGCTTTGATTACTGTGGGGAAAAGCCCTAAGTGGGATATGCTTTTGGCCTGATAGTCAAAACATGTGTGTTGATGCCTCTCACAATGTGAACACAGTCATCAAGGGAATTGCTTAGCCATTGTGATGTTAACTTGGGTACTGCAAAGTTGTTTTGTGATGTTGTGTTTACTGAAAAGACAATTGAGAAAAAAAGGTTTAAAATACTTTTTTTTGCTATTTACATCAACTACTTCTATAATGCAAGAAGCAAACAATAAATGATAAAAATAGAAAATTATAGTCAAACAATACTCACTTTACTCAAGATATAAATACTCTCATCAGCTATTATTTAGCAAAATTTATCTAGACAACGGGGAATGTCTGGAAAGAGGCTGTAGGCACCCTTTCAACCTAAAATAACATAGGAAATAAACTTGACTGCATTTAGTCATTAGTGTAACATCTATTAAAACCAAATTTCCAAACCCCAGCTCTACACTATCATTACATATAATCATCCCTCAGGAGAAAAAGAATTCATTCAGTTGTGTATATGAATGATATTTTCTGTAACGTCTTTTCCAAAGCTGACTAGTGCCCTGGGGTGGTTTGTTTGCAGGTTGTTTTTTATTTTTGGCAGGGGAAGGGAAAGAGTTGAAAAGTGGGCAAAAGTTCAGAACATCAGTGTCAGGTGTGAAATTTGGATACGTAAGTTTGAAGGATGAGTGTCTAAGCCCACCTGGGGGCTACGCCTGAAATCATCAGGGCTTAAGTCTCAAATAGTCCTAAACCATAAGTAGCACGGTCACTGCTGCATAACATGGTCTGTAAAATAACATGGTCTGTAACAATGAGATTTTTCTAACTCACGGTGGAAGTGCTAAATTAAAATCCATTAATCCTTGGCAAGCATTTAGGTACTATAGCAATATAAAACACATCCATAAGCAAAGATCGCTCTACTGAGTTTAATGATATTATTCCCAAACTATGAATGAGTGATCAAATGAAGAACTTCTGTTTTCATTAGGAGTGCTTAGATATTTTTGCTAGAATCTCTGTAAGTACCTCACAAGATATATTCTTTGACAGAGTCAATGACAAGAGGGTCATTAACTTTAAAGCTAGGCCAATTGACCCCTGAAATAATGCTGAATCCTGAGTATGATGAAAATATTACTTCTAATTCTGTTCCATTTGCAGAAAACTTCAGAACAATCTCTTTTTCTTCCCAATTATGCAGGTTCAACATACTGACTTTTTATTATAAATTGACTCTGCTCATGCCATACATCAGTTATTTTAAGGGATAAGCTACTGTTAGATTAATAAAATTTCTTCTCATTTCAGTTTTGTGCTGTTATAAATCAGTGCAGCTTGTGATACAGATCTGACTTCAAATTACAGTAAAGCAACAGAAAGGTGGATGTACGGAGGAATATACAGTTCCTTGGCAGTAATTTCATCATATAACAGTCACTTTTTTTGAAATTAAAACTCGATTAGCCATCTTCTTTCACAGACACTACTCACCTTTAGCTTTTAAGCCAGCCATGTAGGTAATCAACAGAAACTTCTTGCTACCTGTAAGAAAGCCAATTAAATTTAGAAAAAACTTCAGTTTTTAAAAAAAAGGAATAAAATAGATAAAGCAGAACTCCAAAATAGGGCTCTGATAGGGCTGATCTGGCTATAATGTGAATTACTCGTTGTAATCTGATTTATGGGGAAAGGACAAAGCACAGCAAATTTTGTCAGGTATGTTTTGGTTTTAGTTCACGTGGACAAGCAGAAAAAAGAAAAAAAAAAAAAAAAAAGGATGAATTAGAAACTAGACTGGTGAATAACAAAAACAATATCTGAGGAATTTCATAATTGTACCAAGCAATCCTTCTGCTAAAAATATTGAATTAACCTTATGACAGATAGAAAAACATAAATTTTTAATATCCAAAAGGTTATTTTTAAATTACTAGACCAGGTTTTAATTACTGATAACCTCAGGTCAGATATACAATAGGCCAGGCCTCTGTGAAGCAGTAAACTTGGCATCAGTTCTCTACATTCAGGCAGAGTCTGATCAGATTTTGTTTTGCAACAGTCACTTAATTAGTAGTATCAGTAACCCTTACTACCTTAACATTATCTTCCTTTAGCCAATGATATCATTTTGCATGTGTTAAGTAAAACAGGAATTAACAAAATTCCAATGGCTTACTTAAATGGTAAATAACAAGCTGTTTTAAGGAAGAAATCTCCTAGGGAGTGCGGAAAAACCTGCAGCTGAAGGCAAGCGTGTCAGGATGTGTAACTCTGTGCAGGCATAAACAGGAAACGGAGCAGCTTGCATTTGGATTGACAATCTGGCTCCAAACGTCTCATCTACGGCGGGCACAATGCTTGAACCCTGTCAAACTTGAAAACTCTGGGTTTGTAATAGTTCTCTGCGCTGACACCTCTCAGGGCTCCCTCATATAAGTACAATCTTCTCCTCTTTATCATTCTTCACTATCAGGAAAGGTTTTCCTTAGTGAAACACTTAAAATTAATAACATCACTTCTATGCCAAAACATTTTCTCGTACATCCACTTCCTATGGTTTTGGTAGTAAAACCCTTGGACCAGAAACATCAAAGATTAATCATTTTTAAATTGTGAATTATATTAATTTATTTTATTGTCACGTTCCAACACAACAGATGAACTTGCTGTACCTTCTGAAAAAATTCTTAAACATCTAACAAAGCCAATAGTGTTCAACTTTACTTCTTCATATTTTTCTGATGCATAGACCCCATAGTATTTAAACATTTTGCAAGTATGCTGTGCAAAAGCTTAACGAGGTGCTTCTAGAGTACATGTCCTGCAAGCTAAGTTCAACATAACCAAAGCAGTCTGTGTACTTTCTAGGTTCAAAGATTAACGGGATGTGAAAGGAGAGAAATAGTATGGACAAGGTGGATCATAGGCCCTTTGTGACAGATGTATCAGACCCTCTCCATTACAATCCCCAAAAAAAGATTCTTCTGGGAGCCATTTCATCGCTGAAAATGTTGTGGGCATTGCAGAGCCCAAAGGAAACAACTAGCAGTAACTTTCTTCCTAAGGATGTTTGCCAAGCCAAGGATGTGGTCCCTGTAGAACAGATACAGCGCTGAGAGAATTTAGCCATTTAAAAACAACAACAATAAAATAGCAAGAGCACAAAAATCCTGGAAGGTTGTTTTGTTTTTTCTTCTGCATCATTTTAGGAAGAAAAAAAAGCCCACAAAAAACAAAGTTTTCAAATCAAGAGCTTACAGTTAAATATTTTACTAAAGTTAAAAATTAAATGGAAGACTTGACAAAGTCATTCATATCAATGCCAGCTTACTCAGATACTTCAATTTGAATCTAGGAAGCTCACATGCAAAGTTTGTGAAAACAGGAATTGGTCTTGTATTCAACAGCATGATTATTGTCTAGAACAAACCAGGCAAAAATACACTACTTGCATTTGTATCATCACATTCACATCTAATAGCAAAATCAAATATTAACATTTCTATTTCATATTCTGGTCACATATTGTTGTCCTAACAGAAAATGGCTCTGTAAAAAACTACATTTTCATTTGTACGGTACCCCCATTTTGTACATTAAGGACACCAAGATGGAGGCATTTCAACTGTTCATTCATCCATTTGTAAAGAAGCAATTAAAATCATGCTTACAAAGTCATGAATCACTTCACAGTTCTCAATACTGAGATAGAAGTATCTCAATATCCAAACTCTTGTAATCAACACTGTAATTAACAGGCTTAGAAACTAACAGAACTACTATTTGCAAACAAGCAAAAAAGATTTTTCAGCATAAACTGATGTACTTAAATTATGAAATTACAATTTTAAAATATATTAATAGTTTATTAAAGGAAACTCTTGAATTCAGAATGGTAATTTCTCTAAGCATTTTATTAATGCAGTAATTTTGAAAATCAACAGTACTACTTCAAAACTCTTCTGTATTTTTAAACATTTTACAAATATCCTTAACATACTCAGCATAAACCCTTTTGACAGCAGTGCTGTTTAGATGCTGCAGAGCTCTATTTACTCAAAACCTATGAAATGTGATTTCTCTCTCAGAAGATATATGCATGGTTCTGTTCGTTTTGTGCAAGTTGTTGTGAAACAAGAAGCTGAATGATATAAGCTGGAGTAAATACAAATGGTAATAAGAAATAATAGTGAAATCCCCAATTTAAATTCTTGTCCTTAAAAATGCTTTTCAAGCACCTTTTTTTTAAATTTTATTATTTGTAGCATGGTGACTGGCATCAACTGCTAGGTGTACAGGGCACAGGAGAAAAATCCACGCCTGAAAAAGCTGAGGGTCCAGTTCTATCTTTTCTAAGACCTGAAAAATTTGATGCTTGTAGGGAGGAAGAAGAGCTGGTTAGGCTTCATTTTAAAACAAATGGAATAAATAGTTCATTTGTATTTTGTAAGCTAGTATTCTGCAAATGCACAATAGCTTTGAAGTGGTCTTTCGCTCATTTAAAGAAAACCATTACCTCTCTCAACTGGTTAAATCATCTCAATTTATCATTGTTTTTGAAGAGCTTTAAGCACCTTTGATCATCCTTTCACGAGCAGCACGCAATTAACAAGAAACTATGCTTGCAAAACACAGTAACGTTTTGGAAAGTTCTCCTCATTCTCAGTTTTCCTAGGAATTTCACATCAGCTTCATGAAAAGCAATAAGCAAGGGAAGCTTGTGCCCCACCAATTAATTTATTTCAGCGGACCTGGACTTTCAGTAATGCAGATACCAGGAACAAGGGTCAGGGGAAGGAGATGCAAGGCATCCATTTGTCATTACACACCTCTCCCACAGACAGGACAGCGGCAGACATGTTAGTGTGTGAGAGAGGAAAGGCGTGCCCCCAGCAGCGGGGCACACACAGCGGTGGCACACAGCTGCGGCAGCGAGGGATGAGTGCCTGGCGGGAGCCGGTGCCGCACTGTGTGCTGTGTGTGCTGGCTGGAGGAGGTGCTGGAAGAAGCCTACGCTAGGGGAAAAGCAAGGGGAAATTAGATGGGACAATCAATTACAATATTTGAAAGCGTCTGATTAGCATACAATGACCAATTTCCTATCTAAAAAACAAAAAGGTTCAGCGGCGTGTACTTGAGGCATATTCAGAATGTTATTTTAACACATAAGCAACAATAGTTTAGAAATCCCTGATATGAGCTGAGGATGGAGCTAAGCACCCCAGTAGTGACACAATATAAACTTCAGCACATGAAATACTGGAAGTTGATGTAAACAGCTTTTAATAGCAGCGAACATTTGCTCGCTTTGTTTAGACCATCTGGATGTTCCATTGTGTTCGGTTCTACACCGACTGCCATCGGGTGACAGTTGATATATGTTAAGTACAAGCAAAGTGCCTCAGCCCACTCCAGGGACCCCGAGGAGAACTTCTCAGTATTTTGTGGAATACACTGTCAGATCGCAGCGCGGTTGCCTGCATCCTTAATGGCTCGGGGCCAAAGTCCTCCGGCTCTTTTATCAAAGGAGAGTTTTGCCTTTACTGTTTGAAAGGTTAGGAAAACTATGCCAAAGTTCTTCCAGGCAGCTTGCAGAGCATCAGCTGACAGGAACGATTTTCAATATGGAGCAAAGAATAAAGAGAACCACTAGTCCTGAGAGATTCCAGGTCCCACTCATTTTACATGCAATGTGGCTAACAGCCTTTTATGTGCAACAAAAGAAAAAGTTACTAATAAACATGATGATGTAATTGTTCTGGAAAAAAGTTAGGAAATCAGCAGCTAGGAGCAGACACGTTTTTCCATGCCTGTCAAGCACAGAACACAGGAACGACAGCAATCTGAATGCTTATTATTTGGGTGCATTCATGCAGGAGAAAAACACTTTAAGTTTTAGGGTACAAAACTGAAATAGTTTAGGCTCAGCCTTTCTAAGGACACTGACTACTTACAGCAATCTTTTTTTTCCTACCAGCAGCATAATTATTCAATAAATCATGATACATCTGGAATGCCGGTGAAAATCTTAACTGTACTCATTATATTCATAAAATCTCATATTAAAAGGAACAAAACTACTGAAAAACACAAAAGAAACCCACCCCAGTTGCCTATAACACATGACATTCTCTTCTTTCTCTTTGTCATACCTGTTAGATTACTTGATCTTTTCCGTTATTGGCTTTTTCCTGCAAATTTTAACTCTTTTAAGTTTGAGTCTTATAAGGCATTGCAAGGAACTATTTACCCATCCAAACAGCAGCACATAAGCAACAGCAGTCCAAGGTTTCTCACAATATACCACAGCCCTGACAGGGGCTGGGAATGCGTATTAGTTTCCATTTCACTTCACTTAACAACCTCTCACAAAGGCTATTCCAAGGAGTACCAGGTGACAGCAGCTGTTTCAGAGGTGCCCACACCAAACCATCCTTTGAGAATCAATCTCATTCCACGCACTTTGGAACAACCCAGCAACCGTTATGCAGGTGGCTGTTTTGGTCACTTCTCTCTCCTTCATTTTTTCAACATGAACTGAAATTGAAATATCTTCTTCTAATCAGATGGTAGAGTGCCTCCAAGTTGCCTACAGAATAGTATCCGACAAAGTATACGCATTTGCATAAAGGTCTTCTCTTTCAAAAATACTGAGAAGTGATATATGCTGGTGAAGCCAGGAAATAGTAAATCCATTATGTGAATTAAAGAGTACCTCACGTATCTCAAAAATACCCACAACTTGCAGAATCGGACAAAGAAAATAAGTGATCAATGATTCAAGCTAAAAAAAAACACCAAACAAACAAACAAACAAATTAAATTACAACATTCAAACATAGACTACTACTCCTGCAAATGAATCGCTTCCCAGGCTAAGGTAAATGTCCAGCTGGACATAGGAAGGCCTATATTTAGGACCACATCTCAGTTCTATTACTTGACAAAAGTCAAAAGGACAGATCAAGTCAGCTGGATTTCTGATGGAAGACAAAAATATATCCTCAATTCCAACACGTAGGTAACTTCTAAACCTTCCTGTCTATCTTTGTCATGTCTTAGCTCTCATAGTTCTGTAATCACAGCAGTTAAACCAGGATTGTCTATTTTCAAATTTACTTCCCTTAGAATGGTTTTGGAAAGCATAACAGCCAATTAATCTTTTAGAAATGTAGATTAGATCTGCAATTTAAATTTACATTCATGCTAAGATTTCAAGTAGTTTTAGGAACATTGAGTACATATTGTAATACTGTCAAACTGCAAGTACTACACATTACATTTTATCTAATTTCCAGAAGGACAAACAGGCACACAAAAGGCAACTTAGTCAAAGGGCAGCACATGGCTTCCAGCTCTGGATCAGTAGAGGAGAACATCTATACCAAAAGCTGCTGATGCTTAGACACTACCTTTTCCAAATATTATTTGAAAAAAAAAAAGAAAAAGAAAAAAAAGAAAAAAAGAATCCTTGTTTTCAGTTTAAGACCACAAAGTGCCTACCTGCCAGTTCAGTTGGGCGAGCCAGATTACAAGCGTACCACACAGACTCTCCATTAACTGTTGAGTAAACTGACCTATGACGTGAAAGGAAACTGAAGCTGCTTATTTACAGACCAAGCAGCTTGTGAACAAATGTTGCACACATATATGTCTTCCCATTACATCCCTAATTTTCCTAGTTGCTTTAATTCCCTTTCTTTCTTTATATCGTCAAGCCAAAAGAGCTGCCTGCCATAGCAGGCATTCTCCATCCTGCCCCTGTAGTGTACAACACAGGTACAATAAATGCAATACAGTTATCTTATCACAGTAATAAGGTTTGAAAAAATTATTAACTGATGATTAATACTGCATCAGACATAAAGATCTATTGTAAATTAATAAATCATGAAACAATTTGCTCTTTCAAAACCAACTTAATCAATAGTTCTCATGCTATTTCATATCATCATACGGTTAAGAAAAAGAAAGCAGGTATTATTACAACGCCTTATTTGGGAAAATCTCGAAAGTTTCTGCCTTACTTTTAAAAGACCACAATGGATATCATCAGTTTATGAACATTTGTACATAAACCAGCTGAGTATTTAATTTTTTACGCTTGTGCAGCAATGTAATATTTCAAAAGAAATTTAATTTAATCGGTTGCGGTAGAAGTTATTCAAGAGCTGACAAATGGGTGCACTGTAAAATGTACTGTCACCTAGTTAAAAAAGAAAAGAGAGAGAAGATGCTAATTCTGCTGATGAAGATATTGTTTTTCCCCTCTTGTGCCCTATTCATTATGCAAGGCTGCAGAATATGAAGTGCGGTGTGTGATCCGGGCGATCTAATGATCTCCCACACCTGCTCATCTGGTACAATTTTAATTAACACTCCAAGGAGGTTTGTCAAGAGTAATCAAAAACATTGTCGCTTATAAAGCTGTGGCAAGAAATCAATAGTTTTCATCAGAAAAGGTAAGGTCTGGCATAACTGAACCATTTAATTGCTTCATTCCAATAAACAAAAACTGCACATTTTAATGACTTGATTTTGGAGATCAATATCTAAGCACATATTGCATTAAACAGCAACATGTGGTGGGATATTCACAGTCATTTCAATTCAGAATGAAGCATTCCTCTTTTTTTATTTCATCTCGAATGGCAATAGGTTGCTGAGCCTATGCGGTGCTATGATTTATATCAAATGAGTGACCTCTAGGGCTGTAAGACTAGAACGGGTGACTAGTTCTCAATGGTAAGCTACTGGCACTTGACAAAGTGCCTGAAGCAGAATGAATTTACTTCTCTTTTCCTCAATCATCAACAGGCTCTGCCCTGACCCCCATACTGACTCCTATAACAAGATCTCCTGTCTCTGACTGAAAAATTTACTGTCATGTCTACTTTTCATTGAGCTCAAGTGAGTACTTCTGTCACCTTCAGTGAACTGAGTCTGTAAAAGATTTAACTAAACACCAGTCACAGTTTAAAAACTAAACAAGAACAACTCATACAAAAAATACCACTTTCAAGTGCTTCTATTTCTTTAAAACGCCACTTTTCTACCGTGATTTTGCCTCTCTAAATGTTTGTTATTAAACTGCTAAAAGCTTCTGCTCTGGGAAGAAACGAGCAAAGGGGTCTCAGTCTGATGCAGGTACCGTAACTCCAGTAAAATCTAGCCATTCAGGTACAACTGCAGGCAGAGTTCAAATGCTTATGAAGTACGAAAGCTCCAAGAATGTGAAATCTTGCCTAAGAAGAGAGATCAGCCATAAATCACACAGCCATATGAATTCATGTTTGGATTCTGACACAATGAAGAGCATCCCCGCGCTCAAAATATATCTACATACAGTAGTGACGTTAACAAAATATTATTTTTCACTATTTGAGGGATTTTAAATTTTAAAGCAATAAATGTAAATCATTTTTTCTACACTCTTTCAATAACATCAGTTATGACAGAACACATGATAGCTAGCCACACATGAGAGCAACGCATAGCATAAGTTAATCATTTTAACCAGTATTTTACTAATATTTAACTCTATAAAGTAATAAAAACTAATATTGCAAGAACCTTTTCTATCCACAACGAGGCAGTTAAAAGGCTGACACTTGATGGTTTACTCCAACATCTCACTAAAGCCTTACACAAAATTTTCACTCCCTCTTTAATTTTCAATTCTTCTACCCTCCCTGCTTCACAGCTCCTGGCTATTGGCTTTTACAATCTGTCCCTAGAGAGCCAGGAGTTATTACCCCTGTCGATGGAAGAGAAAGGGATGTTATTCCCCTGTCACCCTCTCTGGCTCCAGCAGATTCCTAGCTCTGATCTATAGCCTTCATTGGAGAAAAGCGCCTGACACGCTGTTAGTTCTCAGCCCTGTCAGATCCATCTACCCATGCTACTGGCATTACTTACTGGAGCCAGAGTCACAGGAGTCACACCAAAAATTTTAGAAACAAACACTACCTATGCTTCTGTTTGAGTTTATACAAGAAAAAACATCTCCTGTAAAGCATGCAGGTTTTCAGGAGATGCTATGTGCCACATACACTCTGAGCCTGAGCTTAGAATCAGCTAAAGAAGCACCTGGAATTCTTCATGTTTACAATACAAAATAGAGCATAAGCTAAGCAGCACCTGGTAAACCCGAAGGATACAGTACAGACAACAAAACAGACTTAAACCAATGCTTCTTTCGAATGCACTGTTGCTTAATTTTGAAATGGTTTTTGTGCAGCTGGGAGATGGATTCACTGATCCCTGTGGGTTCCTTTCAACTTACGATATTCTGTGATGCCAGAGGAGAGGCAACTTCAATAGCAAGAGTGAAGAATCACAAGACAGCTGTGAGTCTCAACACCTGCAAGATGTCTTCTCACAAAATAAATCTGTACATCAGCATTCTGAATGAACTGTTTTACAGGACTTTAACAGTAAGGTAACCTTTAATTAGCAAAGAACAGATTCGTTCTCCCTTTGCAATTTTTACAAAGCCCGCTCCCCCTTTCCAGTATTTCATCCTAAGCAGGGAGGTTGAATGGGGAAAATGTTGCTGCTTCCACTTCCTTTCCCTGTACTCAAAGGGGAGCACGTAAGCTAATACTGAAGGAGCTACTGGCTCAGAGTCAAGGCAGGACGACAGCTACTGGACATCTACTTTTCCAGGTTGCAACATGTTTTTGACCAGTGAAGCCTCCATTTCATCCTCAAGAAATCAGGAAGGTTTGCTAATGTTCCATACCTGAAAATGGAACAAGTAGACTTCAAGATTCATAGGAAGGACCATCTCTGCAGAGGGGAACAGCAGGTAGCAAAATAAGATTTTGATCTGGAATCTGTTTCTGTTGGAATATAAATAATAGAGTCCTCACTTTTGGTGCCCCCCCCAACTTAACTACATGCTACCCACAGGACCTCATTCAATAGTAAGAAGTCAGTTTGCAATCCTCCTGGGTCAGCTCTTGCCTGCTTTGTGACACTTCAAAAGAAAAAGTTTTCATGTTTTTCTGATTCTTCCACAGAAAGAGCAGTGCCTGGAGGACTGCAGAACATATTTCCCAATTGCGAGGCAACAGAAGAGTCTGAAATCTCACAAGACAGACCAGCAACGTTTTCAGGATAATGATGTTTTGGACATTTTTATGCAACCATACCTGTTTCTCTCACTTTCCTGAGATACAGACAGAGCTATAAGCATAACCACTTTTATCTGCCAGAACCAGCAAACAAAATCTTAAACAGATTTAAGTGGCACAATCAGAGTTTGAAACCACAAGTACGTAGGATCTCACTAAGAAGAAAGGAGGGGGGAACAGTGGTATTACTTAGGATATTGTGTGTGAGAATATGAGGTTATGCTTTCAAGAGTGAGCAAAAATGGGAAATGTTTAGTGTGTTTAACGACAAAACTAAGAACTACGGAGGAGAACAAAAGCTAGGTACTTTGATAGTGTACAGTGGTAGTTGCTTTTTCTCCTGGAGACACTAAACTTTGCAGGAAAGGATAGGATACAGACTGCTTTTTCATGGCAGTTTCAATCAAATTCATTTACTTTATCCTCCTAAAAATTAATATATTTCCCATTGTATGAGATTATAACTGTAAAAGATAATTAAATGCCTGCCTCAAATGGAGTGATGAGAAGACAGGGACTATGTGGGCAGCTGGAATTATACATGTTTAAGTTTGCACACGTAAAGAAAACTTTGGCAGAGTTTTGCACTCCTCATCTGGAAAAAGTTTTGTAAGGAAAACTGTATGATACGTATACATTAAATATTACATACCAAAATGACCAACTTAATTTTCCCTGAGCAAAGCTGCTGGTATTTCTCATTCTTTCCTCAGTTATTTTTGTCACTTAATATTTAATTTAATGAGCACATAACATTTAAAAGCAATGCAAAATAAACAGGCAGAGGTCAAAATTAAATAAAGCACAAGGTGGCCAGGTAATGCAAACATTAGAAGGCAGCAGTGTTTTCGTGTCTGTGTTAAGATATTTTTATTACTTGTAATATTTGTAACTTCTTGAGTATATAAGAACCATATACACTTTGATATGGAATCAATGTGTGTTGCCTAGTTTCAGAACTTCATTTTCAATTTAGTTTTGCATTTCTTAAAGCTCCAGCTCTCCAAACAAAGTAGTTCTAAGTGCTTTGGCATTTCTTTAGTGAAAACTGAGACACTGTTTCTACCCTGCATGGGAGTGCACCCACATTTCAAGAAGGTGAGGGGGGCGTGGGAGCGTTTCTAACTTAAACACGTTTGCTGATTCCAGAATAATTAACACATGGCAAACCTCTGCTTTGAATCAGAGTCCAAACAGCTTTCACGTAGTTAGGCAGTCAAGGAAAACTGCAGCAGGGCCTCCGTTCACTGCAGGATGACACCAGTGACTGTGGGAGAGGAAAACATCCTGACACAAGTACCAACCATAAATATCATCAATTTTGTATTCTGAACAAGCAAGCACATATTGCCAGTATACCAGAGAGGCATTTAGGATCAAAACATGACCTTTGCTTTTGTTTTGTTTTTATTTTTTAATTTGTATGCAGTCCAAATAAATGGTAGTGTAACAGTATATGGCTGGCAGTTAAGGGTATGCCAACTACAAGCAACAAGCACTGAAAAGCCTCTCAATCTCCTATATAAATCCCTCTGAACTTTGGAAAATCAACATGAAATCCATTTTAAATCACTGGGAAGAGGTCTCAGCACTGCAGACCTCCAGTAAGCTTATTAAGCATTCTCTGTTCTGTTCATTGATTCTTTGATATCAATTCGTATCTTTTTTTGTTTTAAGTTGCAATTGAAATTATTCCTGAATGTGCATTACTGTGCAGAAGAACCCTTCAGTACCATCTCATCACTTCCTGCTAACAAAATGAAAAGGTGGAAAATTCAATGTTCAAGCTCCTGAGTTGCACGTTACTTGCTTAGAACAATACACCAGATCCTCCTCTTTGAACTAACAGAATCTTTATTTTTTTAAAATACCATATAAACCTTTTGATCTAACCTCAAACAGCAGAAGAGAAGATGCCCCTGATGGGTAGAGAGGAAATAATGCAACAAGGAAATAAGCACAGCAGGAAGAAGAAAAACCTGGGGACTTTGGGACAACAGCAGACAAGGCAAAGGACAACAGTCATGTCACTGATACGGAAACTGAAAAGAAAGCTCTCAATGAATCAGACAGGCTTTGGTGTATCCTGAGGTACCAAATAAGAAAGCAGCATTATTCATAGGATTGAGGACTGCAGAGAGAAGAAGAGAAACCAAACTGAAAGAAATTGTATTAGTTGAAAAACAAACAAAAACAAACAAACAAACAAAACCCTAGTTACTACAGCAAAAGACAAATATTTTATTGCAGGAATGAAAACAAGCAACATGCACAGGAAGAACTAAGAAGGTTTATCCACCAAGATAAAGGAAAAAAGGCTCAAGAGTCAAAATCAATCCCTTTGCCATGAGCATTAGGAGCAATGATCAGTGATCGGGATGGAGCTAGAGGTAACTAGATATTTATACTATATATACTAGATAGATAGATAGCTAAGGAGTTAAAGTCAGAGATGGAGATTTCAGGGGGAACTTGGATGTCATCAGCATGAAAGCACGGTTTGAAGCTTTAAATGCAAAAGAAGTCAAAGAGAAAATACAGGAAAAAAGGAAGAGAATCTGAAAAAAAGTATTGTAGAGAAGACCAAACTGAAACCAGTAACAGTGAAAGTGAAGGCAAATGTGGGAAAAACAACAGAAAAACACTGATTGAACCCTGGAAGCTCTAGAATGAAAGGAAGTGGGAGGGAGGGAGAGAGAGAGAGAGAATATTGCTTGTACAAATAGAAGCAGCAGATCGTGCTTTGAAAAATCAGTTAGTTACCTTTTTTGGAGAAAACTTAACTGTGGTGAACAGGCAAAGATTCTAACTATTCACCAGACAAAAATTTTCAAGAAAAGATGGGAAAAATACTGGAGGTGACATACTTACGTTTGAAAGGTGTAGGAAGGAAATGGTAAAAGTACTTAGAAGCATTCATAAAGTTGAGAGATTTAATGTATTCTACCATGCAGTGCTTAGGATGTTTGAGAGTGCACAAATGTTTCTATTTGTGAACTTTATTTTCTCTAGAAAATTCCCTGCTGTGATTTCAGCATAACACTGTGAAGAACAAAGCTCCCTCCAAACCTTAATACTTTGGCCATTCCATGGCAGATACAAGACAAACTCAAACTACAATCTTGAAAAGCCTGTAGAGAGCTACATTTCTTCCACTTAGACAGTATTTTCCCATCTGATCTCAATTACTGTCATCTCTAGGATTTCCCCCCTCATTTCAGTTCTTAATCATGAGCTAAATCATCTTTCACACAATCTATGTTATAAACACAATACATCTCAAAATGACAGTTTCAGGTCTAATTGGTTGAATTTCAGCTGCTCTAAACACCTAACAAATTACATTTCTTTCTGTTCTGCAGCCACATGGTATAGTATCCTTCAAGAAGATGATCCTAACCAACACCAGCTGTGCCCAACTGCCATTAACATTACAAATCCAGAAAACTGAAGCAATCTAAAGAACTGACAATCTAAAGCTCCCTTTTAAGAGAATATCAAGGTCATAAAATTCAAATCCCATATTCTAAATCCACCCCTCATCAGTGTTTGCAGCTCACAAAAAGTCACATGATCACAGCTGGAATTAAAATGGGGCCTTGCTTTTTAATCCAGCAATAACCACCATGTGCTGCATTATCCCAGAAGAATCAAAGCAAGAGAATGGATGTGTCTCCAGCTCAGCAACACATCAGTCAAATCAAGCCAAGCATTTCTTTACCCAGGTATTTTTCTTCATTTAAATTAAAAATAAATAAATAAATAAAAATACACAAATAAAAAATGCTACTGATAATTGGCAAAGTCTGTTTCTTTAAAGTGTGCTAGATGGGAGCCCTATTTGCTCCTCAAAGTACCAAGTAAAACTTCTATCCTTTCCAGGTGCACCAAAACGAAATTTTTTATTATTATTATTATTTTTATTTTTTTTCATGGGTTGATATTGACAGAGCAAGGGGAAATGGTTTTAAACTAAGACAGAGGAGACTTAGGTTGGCTATTAGGAGGAAGTAATGCACTCAGAGGATGGTGACACTGGAACAGTTTGCCCAGAAAGGTTGTGGATGCCCCATACCTGAAGGCATTCAAGGCCAGGCTGGATGTGGCTACTGGCTGGCAACCCTGCATGTAGCAGGGGGTTGAAACTGGATGATCTTTGAGATCCTTTTCAATCCAGGCCATTCTAGAGTTTATGACTTATTTATTTTTTAAAAATCTCTCTTATTCACAGCTTATTCTGTGAGCATCATTATTCTTGCTGGAGAGCACAGGAAGAACTTGTCTCTCATGCAGAGCCACACACCATTGCAAAAATGATGTAATTATTACCATGGCAGGTGGATGAGAGAGACAGAACAATGAGAGAGATGTAAAAATGAGAGAGATGGAAAGGGTGGGCATGTAGAAATTAATATATTATTTGACCTCCAACAGAACATTCAGTGGCATTCAGGTTAGCTTATTTGCTTAGAACCAGGAAGAAGGAAATCTGCTGAATACCAGCTGGGTTAAGATGTCTCAAAACCTCGAAATGAGTGGCAGCAGGCAGTGTAAGAGCTTGCAAGGTCTGCCCCATCTGTTCCTACCACCAGTATACCTTATGGGGACCATAAATTCAACTGGGATGTGCACCACACTTGCATCCTACATGCCTTCAGAGAAACCCATCCTGGAAAACCACTTTGTAATTGTGCAGCAGCCACAAAAAACCTCTGGTGGTGCATTTCAGCTCTTCAGTAACCATCAGGATGAGGTGGGTGACTTCACATGAAACCCTTTGGAAGAAATGGGTCCTTCGTTCCCCTTGAGAAGTGTTTATTACCCTTAAATCACAACATCTCTGCATTATTACTTCATAAAAGCATAAACTCTGAATTATAAGTTTTCTAATCACCATAAACCTCTGCCTAACACCACAATTTCTGTACACAGCACTGCTATGGAAATACTCTACATTTTTTATTTTGGAGGACAGGAAATTGGGGAAGTGAATCCATTCTTTATGATGACGATTTTGAGCAAATTATAAAATAGCCTGTCATTCTCAGTACTTCTTGACCAGGTAAATAATATTTAGTACTTCTCTTACATTTTCCCAGTGAGGAAAAAAAAAGTATACGAGGAAGGTTAAATTTAACTTGCATGTGAAGAGATATTACCATTGTCTCATAAAGAAGATACATAATTAAGGCTGTGAACTGCACAATCAGTTCTATCGTTAGCAGAAGGGATTTCTCAAATCTGTATTGATTTTTCCTTGTGAATCTGTATTAGCCTAATCCTCATATACAAGCACTATGAATCCACAAGAATTGATTTTTTTCCCCTTCGTTCACAAAAATCTCATGGCTGAAATTTGTGAGACAAGACTAATGACAGGCACAAGTATTTTCCAAGCACATGCATGTAAAAGAACAGAAGCTGTAGGGGAGCTTTCTGCTGTAGACCCTGATTTGAATATATTGACACATCTTCCAGGCAAATCATGTTTGTTTTACATTATTTTAAAGGAACTCAGAATATAATCTATTGTAAATGTGTAGCAAACATTAGACATGGAATGCTACAAAAACAAAAAACAAACAAACAAAAAAACAACAAAAAACAAACAAACAAAAAAAACAACAACCAGAAATCAAGGAAAAAATCAAAATATTAATGGAGCACATTCATCTGTTACAAGTACAGTGATGTAACATTTGACAGAGTAGCCCAATCCCGAAACTCTCTCCACGCTCTCAGACTCCTTGTTGCTCCTAGTTGTTGGCCACGTACCAGATTTAAATGCAATATATCATTGAATCAAATGTGTTTCTGACAAAACGAACAGAGCTGAGGAAAAAAAATTTTAAAAATGTTATGATCATTAGTCTACCTTGTTCAGCTCTCAAACATAAAATCTAAGATTTCTTGCTGCAAGACTACCTGCAAACCCAAAGGCAGTTTTGGTAAGAGAGGCCAATGTTCAAAGCTCTGGGCTGAGGTCTGAGATACCCTCACTACACTCTGCATTTGCCAGAAGTCCCTAGCTTCTGCCCAGCCTTCCTGTGGCTCAAAGCCCATGGCACGACTCAGAGCACACTGTGCTATAGGGATACCCTTTCTCATCACCTCGACTTGACCTGGGCTGTGGGCTCATGTTCCTGTAGCATGGAGGCTCCCTCTTCCTGCTCAGCGCGCTTCTGCTATGTGCCATCCCCACAGCATTACCCCCATGCCAGCACCCACATGCCCCAGACAAATCAGCAAAATGACTTGCTCATAGAATATGTTGTCACAGACCACTACTAAGAGAAACAAACCAAATTCGATCTCTCAGGCTTGAGGTTCATAAGAAATACAGGCAAGCTCAAAATGGCAGCAAGAACTGCCCTTTCACGGAAATGGTGCCACAAAGAATTAAAATGCTGACTTTGTACCACACCTGGAATTACAAAGGACTAGCCTAAAGATCAGCTTGTTTTTAACTTGAAAAAAATTACTTGGGATCCTAAATGATCAACTTACAATTTAAAAACCTACCTTGGTATATGTGCACTCCTTTTCTTTTTTCCTCTTTTTTGTTTTGTTTTGATTTGCTTTGGTTTTGCTTTTAATAAACAAAAGCTGACCTGTAACTATGGAGAACCCAGCACATCTGTCAGAGGCTGACAAAGAAGGGAAGTTAGATGCTGGGACAGCAATGCATTTTACAGTTCCTTTAGGAATCTAACTCCAAGAGCCAGCATGTGTTATTAAAAACAAACTGCTTGCGGTAAAAATCTATTTCTGGGGATTGTTTACTGAAATAAAATGTTTATTCACTAAGGCAGTATTTAAAGCTCTGCAGATAAGTGCAAACAGTTCCTGAAAAGATACAAGATGTAATCAAATGCAAAAGGGAAACGGTGACAATATTAGCTTTGCTCCAACTCATTTACAGTAATTGCACATTTCATGTATGCAAATGAAAGGGAATTCCCAACTACAGGCTGCTTGCACAGTGATAGAAGGCTTGCTGTGTTTGCTGCAGTATAATTTTCAAAATTTCCAACTTCTTCACAGAAGCTCACAATTATTTTGGGGATTATTGCATAGCTGAAGCTGTACAAAGCGAGGCATGACAGAGAAAAACAGGCATTCCAGCAAAATGATTATTGGCATAGATCCACCCCGTATCAGCTTAAAATACCCTACGCTGTTCTGTTGGCAGGATCGCATGTTTACAAGCATTGGATTAGAGGAGTAACCACACCTCCAGACTAATTTAAAACAATTTCTGTTAAACAGAAACAGTAGGCCCTGACTTCTTTCACTTGGAAGGGGAGTGAGGGGAGGGAGGGTGGAAAGTTGCCCAGGACACTGGGGTAGATGTTGCTATTATAGCTCTCAGCTCATTGGAGTAATGCATGATTAAGGTCAAAGTATCCATTTAAAACCGAGTTGACCTCAACAAAATTAATTAATTCAAATAACAAAGCTTTATTTTTAAATGTTGATAACGCATTTAAAAATAGACTGCGTTGTTATGGAGAAGCATCTTAGAACACAAACCACTTTCAAAATACTCACAGCAAATCCTGCACATTATAATTTGTCACAGGATTCTTTTTTCCCCTAACTAGGGACACTCCAGCAGCAACAAAGTACTTTCAGGATGGCTGCAAACCCTTTTCCAGGATGAATACATTTTTATGTAACATGTTAGTTTATAGCTCCATTGCAACTTTTCTTAGAAGTTCTCTTTCGAATGCATTTATACAGTATAGCAGTAAGGAGGAACCATCTAAAAAAAAAAATAGTAAGGAAAAATTCTTGGGTTTTATCACCTCAGAGCTCTCTCACCAAGTACAGCCCAACCAGTCCTTCATGTCCATATTCTAAGAACTTTTAAAATGTTTACCAACTTATTCCCTTCTTTGAAAGGCTATAATAAAATATTCCCTTTGTGTGGTTAGGATTTGGTTTGTTTTGTATTTAAATAATCCGTGTTGACCACTGCCCTAACTAATACCTTATGCATCAGAAGGAAAAATGCTGAGGATGTTTGTCAGCCGCACTGTCAAGAAAGTGAAAAGCTGATACGTGAGAAAAGAAAGATTATCACATTAGACACAGAAGAAAGATTAACCTACGAGAGCAGCAGAAGCAGAAAGATGAGCAAAAAGTGGGGGACTGGCTGTCTCCAGGGGACTGGTAATGGGTTAGACTGCCTTTCTCCTCTAGATCACTGGCTCACATCCAGCCCACATCAGTAGTGACTGAATGTCATTACCACCTGATGGATTTTTGGTGACCTCTGCAAAAATGAATTGATGGTTTCAGTTCAGCTGAATAAATGTTCACATCAAAACAGGTACACCACTGTCTCAGCAGGCGGGGAGCAAACAGACAAGAAAATGTACCTCTATCCCCACGAACCAGTTTAATACATGAGAAAGGCCACGTACTAGAAATGTCACTGATTTTTATTTTAATACTTTGATATCTAGAAGATTGTGCACCCTTTTTGAAGCCTTAGTATTCAGCATCCCTCGATGATCTCCATTCCTCTTTCCTGGATTCTAGCTGCCTGTAACCAAATCAGGGCAGCAGAATGAGACATGTGGAATTTCAAACTGTGTTCTGTACCATTGCTAAAGCTCTTCCCCTACTAAAACAAAGTAAGACACTAGTTTTAAATGTGCCTCAAAGAGCTCAGTTTAGAAGCTTTGTCATATTAACTTGGCTGAATTAAGTGTGCACTCCCTCTGGTCCAACTTTTAGGATGTACTCGTCGTTTCTTAACTGATAACCAAAGAACAGCTGAAATCCCCTGGCTGCCTCAAGTAGGGGCCTAGTCATTTCCTTCTTGCCAAGGAAGCAGGTGCTGAAAGAAACTGCAAAGAGCACTTGCTCTGACCTGAGCATGCAACAGCAAGAGCTCCAGATAAAGTTCAACATGCTGTCATTCTCTCTCTAGCCCCTACAAAACAGAGAGTCAAGAGCAAATATTTCTGAGCTACTAGAAAGAAAAGCCACCATTACTCATCATAAGAGAGCAAAAGGCTTGACATTTCATTTTCTTGTAGCTTATTCAAATGTTAATAGGAATTCTTGCAGTCTCAGTGATCCCATTTCTTTGCTTTACTCCTTTTTATCCAAGGTGAATAAACCCATGCATTTTCCTACCTCACGACTTCTTCAGAAACACAAGTTTCTTCATAAAGACAATGGAAAAAGTTGTGTACGCTGGCTGAAGGAACTTAAAATATGTTAGCAAATAATATTCTGTTTTGATGTTCATCATTCAATTCTGCTCTCCTGAACAACAATTTGTATATTTTAATATGAATTGGAACATGAATACAAATAGAAATATGAGTAACTTATTTGCTTTTTTACAACATTTAGCAACTGGCCGCATAGAACTAAAGCACCTTATTCAAGCATTGGCAAAGGTAATTCAATACTTTTACATCTGCCTGCCTGCCATTCTTCATTGCAAACAGCATTTCACAGTGATTTGTCTGCTCCAGAAAAATTACACCTATGAATAGCTCTGAGTTGTTTCAGTAAGCAGTCAGAACACATTACAACAAACAGACTTAAAAAATAAAATAAAATTTCCTGATATTTTCAAGTAAGATGGAGACGAAAGAGAGCCTGGAAACAGCCTCTCCACTGAATAAATTGATCAGATACAGCTGAGAGGTTTGACAACAGCGAGGAGAAAAAAAGGATCCTGTGTTTCTCTAAGAGAAATATTATGTGAGTAGATCTGTATCACAACAGACATACATATGCTCACTGCAAAATCTCAATGAAAAATCCAGATTTCACTATTCCTTCAAAAGCTTCTTTCAATTCACTATCCCTTCAAAAGCTTCATTCTAAATTTTATCAACATTTTTCTTTCAAATCTGTAATTAGTTATTTGCTTTTTGCCCCCTAAGTTTCAAGCATCAGAAACTTCCTAGACATTGCAGTCTGCTTCTTTAAATGAAAAGAGAAAGAAGTACATCCCTGTTTTAACTTGTCTAGACAAATACTCTCATATGAGGGAAGTGCTGTCCTAAGAACTTTTCTTAATACCACAGAACCAAATAGAAGATACCAACACAGAAAAAATCTTAATCTGTCTGTACACTTCAGTGCTCTTTGTTTAGTTTGTAGTAAAGAGAAAATCACTAGCACATGTCCTCACTGTGGCAAATTAAAGCTCAACTTTGTCACCCTTACTAAAACCAAAGAGCAATTATTCCTGCAAATAAGTACAATGGTACTATTCATTCAAGTAAATACTGTTCCCTGCAAGCATTGCAGAATCAAGACCTGCAAGAAAAGCAGAACTTTTTAAATTGCATGTTTGGTCTCCATTTTCAAAGAGAAAATGAAGATCAGTCAATCAACCTGAGGGATACAGTGATTATTTGAAATCTGAATACATATACACAGATTCTTTTAACTGCATTTTTAAAGAACTTCCCACTAGCAAAAGAACATATTTGAACCTTATATCTGATTTCCTTATTTGAAGCCTAAGCACCTGATAAATGTGTAAAGTGATATACCTCCAGACACAGCAAAACAAGCAATTACTCATGGGGACTATAAGCACCTAAGTAGCCTTTCGCAATTGTCTTGTCATACCTTATGCTCTCCTCAGCTCCTTTGTTCTGCTAGCCACAAAGCTTTATTAAAGTAGAGTTCAGTCATTTGTTAGCTGCAATTCCAACAAACTGAGCCAAATGAACCATGTTCAGCCATCTGGAACCCCTTCCTCCAGAGCTCACTCCCTTTGGGCTGCAGAATCAGTCTATTACCCTGGCATGACATGATCCAGAAACTTGCTACTGCTACAGGACCTCAATTACAATTCCCAGAACGGGTATTGCTGTCAGGGATTCTGCAGGGCAACAGACATTGTGTTTGTACCTCATAGTACTGCAAAGCTATTAAAGCCTCTGTACTTGGAATTCATGAACAACATTACCAGGGCTAAGGACCAGAGAAGTCTGTTCTGCCTCAGCTGGACTTAAAGTCGACCAAGGGCACAGAGATGATCAGCAGCTCCACAGTCAGATGGAGGCAGGGCAGACAGGCAGTCCTACCCTCTGCCCTACAGCCACTTACTGCAGCAAAGCCACTTGGTGCTTGGCTGGGGTGAGTAGAGGGAGGCATAAAGGGCAACTCTGTGCAAACCCTCCCAGTAGCATGGGGAGAAGGACAGACCAGTTAGAAAAGGAAGAAAAAAAAAAAAAAGAAATGCTGGTAACCTGCGCTCTGCTTTTCTCCAAACAATACAAGGGACATTAAGTGCTGGCAAGTCATTATCTCCTAACCACCCCTGACACTTGATTCAAAGGAAGATGTGCAGCCCTCCTGCCTGTTCTACTTGTCAGCTAGCCAGCCAGGGCACGCACAAGTTCACACAGCAACAGGAGAAGGATGTTCCCACACTGACAACCCAACCTCCTGGAAAGAGGCCATTGGTTGCACTGCTCCTTCCTCTGCCTAAGAGTCATTTCTTCATCAATATGCAGGTCAGGCAACATAAGGAGCTTAAGATGCCATGGCCAGGTAGCATGGATGAAATAACAGGACTTAACCTAAATATATCTGAATGCAGTTTATTCTATTTTTTTTTTCTATTTAGCAAATAGTGAAATCATAGCAAGCAAGAAAAATAAGGCATCAAGCTTGCAATATTTTCTCAAACACAGCTAAGAGACTGGTCCTTTCAAACATGCCCAGAAAAATCCTGAAGTAGCTTATTTTTTCCTTTCCATATCGATGTCCTTTAAACAGCCAAAGCTAATCATATATAAAACCATATTGAACTCAGAACTCCCTCGATCTTGCTGTCAAGCATCAGTAAGAATGTATATGAGCTCAGCAACTAGAATTTTAGTTTGCGTTAGGCACCAAGTTAATGGCCTGATTATAAAGCCCTTATTAATTATCTCAGGAGATATGTAAGGACATTTTCCTCTGATGTGCCAACACAAACTGTATGTTAGCAAAGTGTGTGCTAATAATTTGATTGATAAAAATAAGGGTTTTTTTTTCCTTCCACTGAAGCTAGTTTCATCGTTGGTGTTCAAGGGGAGTGGTCACCCTTGTCACTTCAAAACTATCACTACACAGAAGCTCTGGCCTCACTAAACACTTAAAAGCATTCCTTAATGTAAAACGAGCAACACTGTCAGCAGCAAGTTTAACACAGAATGCAGAAACCAAAGCTCCAAGTTCCACACACTTTCCTATCCCCCGGGGCTGCCTCTTTATTCAGCAAAGCACAGCTGCTGCACCAAGGAAGCCCACCTCCCAGAAGCTTCTCTGTGCCACAGTGCAAGCTGTGACAATCATCTGGTGAGCAGGGAGGGGTGGGGGAGCAAGTGAGCAGGTTTTATGCATCTCCACTAACAAGATGAGCTGAACTGAGGAGTTTAAAACTTGAAACATTTGACCTTTTTCACAATGTTTGATAATTTTCCTTCTATAACTGTGTTTTATTTGCACCTCTGCGAATAACAGAGATTATATATAGAATTAAAATCCAAAAGAAGGTAAAAGCTCAGAGCATATGGGAAACTCACTGTTCTATTCAGCCCACGAAGGCATGCTTATAATAAAAAAAAAAAAACAAAAAACAGTCCACATCTCATGAATAAGGCTACTAAGATCCTAGAGGAGACAGTGCTGATCATCTTTCAGAAGTCAAGTTATACAATATCTACTGCTTTCCCTGGCACAAAACCAGTCATCTCACCACAAAAGCTACCTGGATAGTCAAGGCACAATTTGACTTTGGTGAATTCAGTGTTGGTTGTTCCCAGCTGATGGCTTGCTCTCCCTGGAAACAACTTTGGGATGATTTGCTCCACAGCTTTCAGAGGTGCAAAGGTGAAGCCAACCAGCTGCTGAGTTCCCCAGATTCTCCTTCTTGTGCTTCCTGAAGGTGAGCATGGTGGTTATTTTTCAGGTCATCAGAATTACATTCCACTCAAATTATTTACAAAAAACATTAAACGGAAATAACACAGCTGCGTATTTTTCATACTTCCCTTTCATAACATTACAGAATGCAATTCTTCCTTCACCTAAAATTTCATGTGTGGCCTTAGGTATTTCTATGGGTAGGAGGGTTTTCCCACGTTGATTAAAAAAAAAAAAAAATTAACACAGATATTTTGAAAACAAAGTGTTATTTCTGGAGCCATTCTACTCCTTTATTCAGTGTACATGTTACAGGTCTGTATCAAATGACTAGAGATTACAAAAAAATATCCAAGGGGAAAAAAAACACCTATCAAAAACTTTATTCACAACTACAATACTTACTATAAAACACTTCTAATAAAGTATTTATGGAGAAATCTCATCTGTTTTTTTCTCTTACTAGGTAAATGATATGTCAACTCCAAATCCTTATTTTCTTTTGAAACTAATAAGCAAGCATGAATTAAAAGCTATCCTGTGTTCCACTCCTGCAGAATAATAGCATTGGAGGGGCTTTTTTTTTTTCCGTAGGGAGTGAGATCCAACCATGATGAACATTTAAACAGATAACTGATATTTTTCCTATCTTTTAAATCCAGCTTAACATCACACTGAGCATGCTTTCTAAAGCAGATCATAAATCCAATTTTAATTGCTGTCAATTCTTAGTGTATTATGCTAAGTTGCAAGATACTTCATACTTAGAACACAATCTCAATTAAATAAAATTCATTCTAAAATAAAAAAGCAAAGGTTGGAAACAATGTAAGTGTATCGAGCAGGCTCCAAACGCTGATAACTATTTTTCAACTTAAAAATGAAACTTATTTTTGAACTTGTGATTATTTTTTTCATATTTTTGAAGGCAAAAGAAAATTTGAACCAAGGAACTCCTCACCATTACATTTAATTTCTCATTCAGTATCTAGTGAAGAATGTCACTACCCCTGCATGTATATAAATGGTAAGAGCACTACACACATACTGATTTTTTGAATTGAATTTGAATGAGGATTTTCGTAAAAATAAACGCTTGCTCAGCAGAGTTTTAGAAGAGAAAGCCTGTGCTTCTGCCCTATTCCAGAGGAGCCTGACTGACAATGTTTTCTGAGTATTAGCAAAGATAGGTAAAGGATCTTGGCAGATAACAGCTTGCCCTTTTTTGGGACCACTAGAGCAGCAGGAGTTTGTGCGACCAAAGCCTGTAGGACAGAGCAGTTGACAAAGTGAAGAGCTGGCTCCTGTCCAAAAGTCCTAAAATAGGTTGTAGTGCATTCTGTAAAGGATCTGAGGAAATGGTAAAAGACAAGGTAGTCTGCAGTTTAGCCAGATCATCACTTCATTATCCAAGTGTCACGTAATAACGGATTTCAGAAGAGAAATGCCATGGTCACCTGGGAGAGGAGAATTCCATTACGTGTGAAAGAATAGCTTCTTCAGATTCTTCTTCACCAGTGATCGAAGCCTTTGATAATCTTTTGAAAACTTGCAATACAAGGATTACAGCAATAAAACTTTATCAGCATCATACTGAATCTTGGCACAAATTGCTCCTGCAGCTCCAGTCACACAAACTACCCTTGTAGTGGGACTATCTTGCAGCCAAATATTCAATAGCAGCTCAATGGTACCTTGAGACAGTGTAAAATAAGAAGAGTTGCTGTAATCCAGAACTTCGTGCTGGAAATGATGAAAAAAACTTAAAACTTTCACATACAAGGAAATAACTGGTAAGAATCACACAGTGTGAAACTAAAGCAGTAAGTCTAACAATGTTTAGCAGAATTTCTTTTCAATATAAAGAAGGAGCATTAGTGAATTTTTGGAGAGCACTAGTTTTGAGTAAAAACCTGTCTGTGTGAAGCACTGTTTTGCTACATTCACAGGTTTTTGTTCACATAGTCTTTTTTGTATGTTAAATACTCAAATTGCAGGTGTCCAATGCTTGCATTATTGTAGTTCAGGCACATATTTAGATATTTTCTTTTTCAAACTTAGTCCTCTACCTCTGCCCTGCGTTGGAGAAATAAGAGGATTTATTGAACATGAATCTCACAGTGAGAAATCCCAGGGCCAACCACTAGTATCCGACTTGATACTGCATAAGTCCCCAAAGACCATGTACTTGAGCTGCCCTTCTACAGCATACCCTACCTCCACAAAGTGCTGTGAAAATAAATGCATGAATGATTGATAGGTGCTCACATTATGAGGTTAAAGGCCATACGAGGCAGAGAGAATTCTAACATACTCAAAGAGACGATTACAGCGTGTTTCTCACCAGCTAGGGTAATACACACGTATCACACAGGGTCATGATTGCTATTAAAAAAAAATTTTAAAATCAAATATAAAATAGTGACAGCCAAAATATTAATGAGTTTTTAAAATCTTGCTTGTATACACTGTGAGACTTCAAAAAAAAAAAAAGTCATTTTGGGTTTGCAATCCACTCAACCAAATTTCCCTTTGCAATTAGGGAGACACAAGTCTCAGGTGAACAGAGGTGTGCCACTGAAGCAACTACTCTTGCTGCATTTGTATGTTAAAGAATTCCTCTGGCTGCTCACTGGTGGCATAAGAAAGCAATTCTGCATGAGGCTAACAGGGATGGAGCCATGCAATATCACAGTTCTTTAATCATTCAAAAATTCATCCTGTACCTTTTTGATTTCTCCTCTGTACAACATCACTACTTGTGGGATAACGTCCTCTTGGCAAGCAACACGAGGTCTATAAACTAACTTCGCAGAGAGTGAATTGCTGTTGCTGTTTCTAGGTTAACATTGACAGGAACTAACAGAGTCTTCAAAAATATCATAAACTTTGTTTTAGAGCTGACACACAATTGCTGCACAGTGCATTACAGGAACATCCAGAGCTGTACGAGCGGATCCAGCACCGCTCAGATAGATGGGGTTTGTCATCCTCTACACCCTACCTCTGGCAGGAAGGGGGATGGGGATCAGAAGGGGAAAAGAGAAAGGCAGAAAATGAAAGGGCAAGAAAAGCACTACTACTAGAAATGCCTTAGACTACAGTATTTCTTGTACAAATCTGACCTGTGCTATGTACAGCAATGTAACCTTGAAAAAAATATCAGTAAATAACCTAGAGTACTTTATAAGCGAACAACACAACAGCACTGCTCTGCACTGTCATCTGGGACACTCTGTTTCATTCATCATTATGGTCTCCCATCTCTCTCCCCAAGTCAATTGGGATTCGAAGCGCGGTGGGGAACAGCTCATTCATCCACAGGGGAAAGCAGCATGCTTCACATTGCTAAGGAGCTTCCGGTGATTCTCAATGCCAAAGTGTATTATCGTTTCTTTGGGAGTCTGAGAAAATGAGAGGGCACTTTTAAGCCCCTTCAACGTTTGTTTCTACTAGAAAACACAGCAGAAGAGCAATCCTGGCTGCTAACATATCTCCCAGCGCTAGCATATGCATTTTATTTGCAAGCTTAACTATGCAACAAACTTTGAAGCCTGATAGAATGGAATTACATCCACAATGAAGTGCACTTAATCTATCACAGATTACAAATGGAAAGTTGAAAAGCAGTTGGTGGGGCCTTTGAAGGGAATCACGCGGAGGCCTCCTCCCCAGAAAAACAACACATAGGCTGAGGAATAGTGGATGGGAAAGTATTTGCTAGGAGCAAAAAAGAAAGACGTGCAGCCTTCAGGCCATAGCACTGACTTTATTCAACGGGGCAAAAAAAGAAGAAATAAACATATATCCTCAAAAAAAAGAAGAAAATCTCAGTACAACACAAGTAAGTTGTATTTCAGATGATTTCACTGTGATCATAAAAGTGATATGTAGCAGTAATAGTTGCTAAAAAGGTTGTTTTCCAAAGCTATCTGGCTTGGTCAAAATGCAGAACGTTTCTATAGCACGTCCAACTCACAAAAATAATTACCAGAATAACTGAAGACAAACCATCATTGTAAAGTCTTTCCTTTTCTTCTTTGGAAGTTATTAATCAAAACCTCCAGCAAATGGCAGCGAGCCAGCGATGGATTCTGCAGAGTCTGCTCTGGCTCTGGTTAACAGGAGCAGCAGCACACAGATTCCACAGCATGACAGGAGTCAATGCCGCTGATTTAGTCTTCTGTTATCAACCGCCACTCCCTGATCTGGGTAAGGGAATATTTGGTTTTACACAATCAGACATTTGCTCAGTCACCAAAGTTTTGTGTATATAGCCTGCATGTGACACTCAAATGTTAGCGTGACTCCTGTATCTTCATTAGGAAAGCACAGCTATTTAATACCATTACTTATGTTAACTAAGTACAACTACTGCAGTCAATAATGCAGTTTCCATTTTAACAAATTCTCCTTCTACCTTCCCCCTTTTTTCGGACGTATAGAAGTCACAGCATAAACAGACTCTGCAAGGACAGCGGAGACAGTGCTGCCACCTTTTGGTGCCAGACAAAAACCAATCTGGTCACATCAGAATTAGGGGCATTGAAAACCTGATCGTAGTTGCAAGCACAACAGGGGCCACTTCTGACGCAATGTTTTTGAACCCCAATGCCTATGTTCAAATTATTAACAAACTTAAAAGAGGGGGTGGGGTTCTTTACTCTGTGTGTAAAATTAATTTACACGGCTTAAAGATTTTGAGGAAAAGGCTGTAAAGACAGGAGCTTTAATTCCAAAGGCAAAAGATTTGTAGTAAAGCAGGTTTAAATATGCAAAATTCAACCATTAACTTTTTGTAAAAGCAAGAGAATGGAAATACCAGGGAAGGGAAGGAAATATGAAGAAAGGTGAAAGGCAAGGGGAAGAAGGGGAAAGGAAACAAAAACAAAAAAAAAAAAAAAGGAAAGCAAAAAGGAAAAAGGAAAAGAAGCCAAAGCAGTTGCTAAAATAAAGTTTTCATTGCACAGTAAAATCGCAAGAGCTTCCAAAGCAATATGATTCCTTTTGTAACTGCGAGACACATACATTTTAATACACATATGCATATGCATGTAAGGTTAGTGCTACAAGAAATATCGCATTGATTCACAATTTGGGAAGACTAGGGGGACCTGTTCCTTTGGCTCAAGGAAACCCACAGCTCAGCTGAGCACTGCTGTTGACAAACCAAGCCACACTGGCCCTACTGCCACACAGAACGAGTACCTCCCTGCACCGGGAAGTTTGCCCTATTCCTGAGATACGCTCAGCTGCCAGCAGGCTCTTGATGTCTCCAGCAGGTCACTCCTCCCTTCCATGCCACGGTTACCAGGAGGGCAGGTAGGCTGCAGACGCTGTGCCCTCCTCACATGCCAGGCTGTGGCGGCTGACAGTGCTGAAGTGATCCTGAATTGTTCAAAACGTTTCCCAGGCAAAGATGCTGCTACTAGGGACACGCATGTTTTCCAATCACAGAAATTAATAGTAATGGAGATTAACCTAGCTCAGAGAGTAAAACAATACTGCCTCCATCAATGAACTCAGCAACAGATCATCTCAAACCATCTGCAGATCCAAAGGATAATCCACTGACGTTGCTTTCACAGCATTACAAAGAGCAAAACATTACAAAGGGCTGTGGAACAAAGTCATAATATTGTCCAATGATTTTAATGTTTGATTCGGCCCAATACAGACCAAGCAAATTTTCCTGAAAACTTTTCTACTTTTCTTCATCTCAGCCTTCTTCAAGTACTATCTAAGGATGGTCCTAACAATGTTCCTTTTATAGTCTGTTAAAATTACTTAAAAAAAACATTTAAAAATCTTATCTTCTTCGTTATAAAACTCTGCTAAAAGCCCATCACAAGTGTTTCTACACGCACTGCACAAGACAGAATTTCCATACACTGCTCCCTGATTTTCTATGAATAGTTTTGTTTATGTGGCAGTGTAAAAAAAATGCTGCATTACCTACAGTGTTTAGAAAACATATTGATTTGCAGAAATTACAGGGCAATACTTCGTAAAAATCTTGTGGCTTCATCCATGAAATACACTTAATTTCTACGTCTTCAAAAATAAATATTTGTCGTACAAACTGCTTCACTAACCTGAAAGGATTCCAAGGAAAAATAACAACACTTGCATTTGTATTAGAGCAAGAAATGAGAACTTAGAAGAGCAGAAGAGACAAATGAGAATAACTAAATTGAATGGCATTTTATGAGAGTTGTGTCAATCAATTTAGTCCCTGCTGCAGCCATAATGCATCGGCTTCTCTTTTACTTTCCCTCTATTAGTTTTTGGATTTGTCACCTTTTTGTTCCCCGTTTAAAAAAAATAGTCTTGAATTTTAAATTAAATGGCTCTGTATTTATTAGACACACAAACGAATACGCAGAGACCATCACGTCATTTTAACATACTTTTCTCTCCACTCTCCATAGCTATTTTCCACACTGGTCATTGGTGATTTGGGATTCTCTTGCATACTTATGTTGCAGGAGGTTAGTTACCTGGTTTGCAGAAGAGACTGAAAGCAAGCTGCATAACATTTGGCATTCACAATCGCATCAGTGTTACTCCCCTCACAAACTCTTCATTTGATTTGATTAATCATTGCAACCTAAAACATTAATGGATTCATTTTCAAATCACTTAAAGTTTACAACAACCACGGAACAGGCAATCTGGCCATTCTTATTTACACTATTCCTTTAGACCTTAAGCATTTCAAAGACAGAGAAGGAAATATGGCAAAATCTGCCTTCTTGTCTGCAGTATTTACATGCTTTACATAGTTTAAAAATATGTGGCTTATTAATGACTGATTTTTCAGCCTCTCCAATAAGCTTTTTATTAACGTGACACTCCTTTACTTGCAAGTGTCAAGCAATTTCACACCGTGCATGTATCCTTTATGATGTTTAATATAAAAGATAGTACAGTATTTATATCCCTCACAATAAGAGAATGGATTGTTTTAAGGTTATACAGCCCAGTTGTGATAAAGAAAGAAGGAACCTTACAAAATGATAAATATTTTCATTAAAAAACTTTAAAACTAAAAGTTCAAAGATATGTTCTCCTCTCTTATATCTTGTCAAAACATGACTTAGGACCCAAAACTAATCTACTTTCAATTTTATTCCATATTTCAGTGCTGTCATAGTACTCAGCAGAGAGTATTGGAATACGATCATTTTTTATTTTGTTGATGTTACCGACAGCTTTATTTCACAAAGCAATCTTATACTATGTCTACCACTGGCAGGTCACAAAGGTCAAATAGTCTATCCTTACAGGTAGAGAGCTTATTAAATGGCACGTCTATTAAACCCAATGGACAACATAAAGAAACATTTCAGCAGAATACTTTTAGCATAGTTCACTGAAGACACAGTCAAAAGGGTATTAAATAATTTCCAAAGATTTTATCTTTTTTACAAGCATCTCCAAAATTCTGCTTTGCACAAAGCATTTCAAACAGATGCCAGGAGAGAGAGCTGCAGAAAGATGAACTTTGTCTGTGCAAACATTTACTTTGTCTTATGCATTTAAAATTGCACACTTAGCACATTTAGTGGTAAGTGGCTTAACAGAGATAACTTCCTGCTTTCTAGGACCGTGATATAATTAAACGTTCAATTTAAGATCATCATAAAATTCATACAACGCATTCTCGGCAGTGTTCACACACATGCTTTACATACCAACCTGGATCACCATAAGGTAATTTTTCAGAAGCAATACATGTTAGTTAATTATTTTTAAATGACATAATTAATCACAAAATAGCTTGGGGAAAAATCTGATTACGTATATCAGAACAAGGCGCTCAAATAAAATCTTCCTGTTGTATCTTGTAAAGACCAAATAATTCTGTTTAACAAAGAGGGTGTAGGCTTTGCAAGACCCAAATATTTGTAGTCATGTAATTGTGATTTTATCTCTCCTTCTGGCATCATTTCATTATTTCAGCGTTTGCCAGTTACCTATCGTATACTGGATCTTGCTGTTTCAGTATTTGTATTTGAATGACTACAGTAACAAAAGGATAAAAAAAATAAAGATATCTTTGGATTGAGAAACCTATGTGTTCAGATATTTTTCTTCAGATTTAACCCTTACGGCCCAATCAAAGCAAGTATTCCTATTGCATTTCCCAGCCAGACATACTGATTTCTGGATAGGTTAAATTCTAAATACTAGTATGCAGAATGCATGGAATCTCATATAGGCTTTTGTAGGTAATGCACTTGGCCCTCTGTTACCAGAAGATTCGCTTGGTCAGATAATTAATAAGATACAGAAACATAAAACACGAGTTGTTAAAGTTTACAATTACCTTCCCTCACAGCTCCATTCTAAACGCACTGTCCTTGCTTTAACACATAGTAAATCATCTACCTAAATGTATTTGCACCCAATCATTTTTTAAAGTCACAATCTTTGTAGTGTCAACTTGTCAAGGGTCAAAGGGAAGAACAGGCAAGATTCCCAAATCAATCTGCTTGTAGAAACTGTCTCATTTCATTTCAAATTACCTGCTGTGGCTGAAGCGGGCTATGGACAAACTGCCTTCCTCCATAAACCATGACAGCACAGGTCGAACTTATGTGATCATTCATAAGGGGCAAGTCATGCTGGGTCTGTCATTAACTACTTTTAAACTGCTGTGCAGGGTTAAGTGATCTTGCAGGGCAGCAGCAGATATAAATACTATTTGGACAGTTTAATGTCAGGCGACAACTCCTCTGGGATTAAAAGCATGTAACCCAATAGCAGTGTTATCGATATAAGGATTAAGGTACTTTGGACCGTTTCTTGCAGTCACAACTATTCTGGCATTTTGCATACTATTAAGATATCAGGTGCCTAATATAACACCTCTTAAAAGGCTCCTTAAAATATTAACAGCTATGCCCATCTTCCGTGTAGGCACTCTTCATTGCTTGAGCTTTGCCCTCGTATGGCTGCCCGCCCCAGGAGAGGATACTGCTAATCTCAGTACATGAATACACTGCAGCCACCACAGCTTGTCAGGCTGCGTGACTCACAGGTGAGGGGGACAGCTTCAAACCAGCTCTGCTCGAAGTCATGGGAGGCAGTTCCACAGGAGCCCACATTTAGCAAAGTATTTATGTAGATGCCTACTTTCAAACATAGGAGTGGACCTATTAACTGAACCTGTCATACAGAGACGTAAAAATAAAAATTAAAAACATGGCACAGTTTAACAGGGTATGCAGCACTGCATGACAAGTCACTTGGTGCTTCAGTCACATCTCCTTTAGTCGCCCTATACTGACACACTCAAATGAACAAGAAATGTACTCGTTAATACCAAAAAGCAGCCAAACGATCTTCCACCTTCTGCAGACAGCAAAAGCCAGAGATCAACATTTATACTGGTGAATTAAGCTGGCCCCAGTATAAAAAAAATCAGACTTTTTTTCAGATAATATATATGAATATTTCTGATTCTTTCTTCACCATCGTACTCTTGTTAAACAATTCCAGACAGATGGCACTATCCTTAATACATTCATCTTCAGCCATAAAGCTGCTGGGATCATTACAAGAGCATGCAGGAACAGACCAGTATTCAGTTTGCCAGGGAAGCCAAATTCCTGCTCATCTTAAGACACACTCCTAACGCATACGATATAAACATCAAACCATATATGAAACGGTGTGCTACCACAAGGGAGCTGATTTATTGGTATCTCAAAAAGCACAACAGCCAGTGACACTAAGAAAGAAAGCAGTAAACCTTAACCTAACAAAATCCCAAACTTCAGAGACACTGCAACTTCATGAAGGAAAGAAGGAGGAATCAAGAATGAGTACCCTTTAAAAATGAAGACAAAAATATCCATACAGTTTGTTCAGAATTCAATGCCACTTTCTGAGACAACACAGGATAATGCAGGGTTTTCCTCAATCCAGCACAATTACATTGGGTTTAGGAAAGGTGATGTACAATAGTTCTATTACAGAGTGTCAAGCCTACTGGTATTACAGATTGTATTATTTTTGTATTTTGTATTATTTTTGTATTATATTTGTATTATTGTATTATTGTATCATTGTTATTTAACTTTGCCTGCTGATCATTTCATGCTTTTGTTAGCACCACACTTTTCCCCAACCTTTCATATTGAACAACACATACCCAAGCCCACCACACCCTTCCCTCAGCATTGCTGGCTCTCAGGCCACAACTCCTGAAATTCAGATCCAAAACCACACACTGAAAGGTAGCTCTTCTCTGATCTCTCTCCATTTTTCCTTCACTTACAAGCTTGTGATTACACCACTTCACACTTCCCTGCCTGTGTTGTTGTCCCCTGCAAGCTCCCACCCTCTCCATCAGCCTCCAGCCTTATTTGTGAGAGACTCAGATAACTCCCAGCAGACAACTGTCTTTACATCTGGCTTCTCTTCATCCTCATCACCCTTGCCCACAGGGAACTCTCACTTCCAGACCAGCTGGCAGGGCAGAGCTCCAAGCCCCCAGCAGCCGATACCAGTGAGATCCTTCTAGGTAAGACAAGTTGGCAGTCTCCCAAAACTGCTAACTTTTTAAATTCAGACCAAATATCACTGAGCAATGAGAAGATAAATCAGTGACACTACCTTCAGTACCATGTTTGCTCAAGAAAATAAGGATATTAAAATGGGCAGAACAACCTACTTTCCACTAAGTTTATCCTTGGGAAAAAAAAAATTACGTGCTGAAATCTTTCAAGCAGCTAAGTAAAAACACTGCTAAGGATTCTTGAATATATTCTTGAATACAGCTCCGAGCACATGTTTAATGTAAAGAAATCGATGCCAATACTTGTAAGCATAAAGAGTGCTTTAAATCGATAGCGTGTGTGCAAGCTGTGTTTCAGGTCACTTCTGTTTTCTACTCTGGAGTCTTTGGACAATCCCCCAAATACGCCTGTATTTTATCTCCTCTACACCATTCTTTTGGCAGTATGAGTGGAGCTGTGCTGGCTTCACATAGTTTTAGAAAATAGTTTTGTTATTCAGAGAATCTACTGCTTCAGAGCTGCAAGGAATTTGCTGTCCTCCACTTGCAGTCTTACTTTCTAGAACAGCAGTAGAAATAAAATACCCAGTATAAAACTGTTAAAATCTACAACTAGAAAAGGGAAGATGGCTTCAATGGCATCTTGTGGGTTTGTAAATAAATACATAGTGTCAAAAAGTCTGTGTCCTGCACATCACTGCATTAAAAAAAGTATTTATTCCACTTTTCATTCTTCAGATAGCATCATAGAAGAAAATTCCTTTACTTTTCAGTTTCACAATGGTTGGCTGTTGTATTTAATTCTGCAGTATAAGCTTATCAATACCAAAACTGTAAGTAAGCAGATCCTCAAATTGCTTCCTAAGAATTTTCTGTATACTTCATCAAACAAGGGAAACTAAACCAGTACACGCCAGAGAAACTGGTCACTCAGCCACTGCATCTTCCATGTGTCCAAAATTAAACATTCAGTAATGACACTTCACAGTAAATATATTGTTTGACTTGCACCTTTTAAAGGTATTCTCTCAGATCTTGCTACTTTTACCCCATTACGATATCTGTAGCAATCAATGGGAGTTTCCATTCAACAGTTTTCTAGAATATTGATGGATGGGAATGTTATTGGATATTCAACATATTTCAGGATGCACTTTTTGTAAATGAGAACACATTTAGTTTAAATTACTACTTCTGAGATTGCACTACAGTATTAAAAAAATTATGAACAAGTTTCTATGGCAAAACTTCAAACCATGACACGTGGCTTACATGTATTACACAACATCCATGTCATCACTGCAAAACATTTAGAAGGCTAAAAGAGTAGGTAAGTGGTCAAAAGCTCCCAGTCAAAAAAGCCAGGGTAATAAAAACCAAAAATGAAAGACAAAGTAGAGAAAGTTTGGTTATTTAAAGGTCATTTTTCTCAGAGAAAGAAAAGAAAAATAAGCTTCAGGCCATTTGTGAACCACACCTATAACTACTTGAAACAAGCTCAAAAGACATCATTAAAGATGAAGAAACTGAACAGAAAAACAAATGCTGGATTACCTCTGACCTATCTGCAACAGCTCATTTATTAGAAGAGTGGTGAATAGCTTTTCATGTTCCTTTCTACAGCTTCCTAACCTCAGTAGCTGGGAGGCTAGAGAGAAATTGGATTGATTGGGAGTCTTCCCTAAGAAGGATGAAAACTGCACCTAAATACACTCAGCTAACAGAGCTCCTCTTTTCCTTACGGTTTGTATTTCTCTGTTGTTCTATATGAACAATTTGCTCATTGCACTCCTTCAGCTGCTGGGTGCTATTTCCAGACTTACGATATTGCAGCACGGTTCCCTCTCCCTGTCTGGAACATGCAACATGTAGACATGGTCACCTTCTCTCCTGACACCTGAATTGAGCATACTCTTTACAAGTAATTGCTGATGAATTTTCCTGAACGCTGCCTTTAACATTATTTTAAATTAAAAAGTAAGGAAACAGTTGGAAGGATAACAAGTTAACTATTTACACACACACACAATGGATTATTTAAATGCCAAAACATCCAAGCCACTACAAATTTCAAAAGCATTACCTGAAAGTTCCCATTTTCTGCTATCAAATCTTCCCTCTGAATCACAAGCCACAGAGTGAAAGAATAACACCCACTGTCACGGCGATACAGAACACAAACCTTGCTGCCATTGAGATAACACCTTACAGCACTGCCTACTTGGAAGAACTCACTGAGGCAATCACATCAAAACAGAACCACCAAAAAAATCTCTCTAAAAATCTAAAAATACTGACAACAATATGCTCTGAATTGGTGTCAGACTTGCACAGATGCAAGGTGTGCTTAAGACAACCTACCAAAACAATGGGCTGCAATTGCAGGGAATAATAATCTATCACAGGAATTTTCACAACCCTTTAGTGGATGCCATCAGCTTGTAGCTCCTGAGGGCTCATTCTTTGTCACATCTTTTCTTTAAGGAAACATTACAGTATACAAGTTTCAAACCTATCCATATGCAGATATCAGCAAACTACGTACCTTGTTATGAGATTGGGAACGAGTACAGTTATTTCTATAACACAGCATTCAAACACAATATTTCAATTAAAAACAGATGGCACGAGCTTGATTGAAGAATCAAGTTGCTTGGCAGCAGTGTGCAGGAAATGCCTGACGCTGACTTCAGTAATAGAAAATATTTCCTTAAAAGAATACTGAAAAGCAACTTCAGAGAAACTCCCAAGTCACTCTGGTATTCACTGGACAATACCTTACATATATTGCTGGACAATACCTTACATATATTGAGTAACAACAGTGTCTACATATTTTAGAGCACAACTATTTTCCCATGTGAAGGCAGAGAAAATATTTGTTGACCATACTGTAAAGCTGCCTTACGTTCAAAAGGCCGAAGATGATTACTTTGAAGGAATGAGCCAATCTATGCTCTTTTAAGAATCTTTGGAAAGATGGAAAGAAAAACCTCACCCAGAGGTTGTAGCCAAAAACACGTAGAGGAACAGGAGCATTTTCCATAACACAACAAACAAATACTTTAGTCATTCAATTATGTCTCAGTCACTCCAGATAGCAGATTTCTCTTAGCCAAGAATCTTTTCTTCCCCAAGCTGATTTGTGCTTTGAGCCCATACAATTGCTCAGGCTTTGCTTTAAACTGAGAGCTCCTGCTCCACAGCACCTCTTTCTGTCAAGTGCCACAAAGACACTCCCACTTTTTTGATCCCACAGCAAAAAGTTAACGACATTAAGTCTCTATGATGCAATGAGAGGGAAACTCCAGTGCCTTGCAAGCAAACATTCTCTAAGAAATGGATATCATTTTAAGAAAAAAATATATATATACACACATTTATATACGCGCAGGAGCCTGATGGCTCATCTGCTAAAATTTAAATAGATAAATAAATAATAGTTAATAGATAAATAGTTCTAGACAACTGAAGCCAGCAAAGATGATCATCCTGAAAGTAAGCTCACAACAGAGGAAAAGGTGACAGTGACCTTTGGTGTGTTTTAAGAGTCACAGCAATAGTGGCACCAGCAGACAGCAAACAGAACCATTAGCAGGCACTCAGAGTAAGAGCAAAGATAGGTGGAGCGAAGCAGAAGGAAAGAATGCAAGAAGCTAAGTGGAAGAAAACTGACAAAAATCAGATTTTACTTTTGAAAAGCAGTTACTCAAAATGTATTAAATCTGGAGGGAAAAGCAATCAGGCAAATTTAACAAATTTTCAGATTTCTCTAGATATTCAATTCGTTGTTCTTTTAAGTGCCACTAAATTTAAGTTCACTAAATTTTCAGGTTTTAATTTCACCCCTACAAACCTCAACTTCTGCCAAGAGATCAAAACTCTGAGAGTCCAAGCAAAAAAAGTAACCAAAGAAAAATATTTTGATTGCACTCAGTACCTGAAGAACTGAGTACCTCCTCTCTGCTCCAATTTAAGAGTATGTTTACAGAATCACAGAATTGTAGGGGTTGGAAGGGACCTCCAGAGATCATCGAGTCCAACCTCCCTGCCAAAGCAGGTTCCCTACAGCAGGTCGCACAGGTAGGCATCCAGGCAGGTCTTGAACATCTCCAGAGAAGGAGACTCCACCACCTCCCTGGGCAGCCTGTTCCAGTGCTCCGTCACCCTCACTGTAAAGAAGTTCTTGCGCATGTTTGTGCAGAACTTCCTATGCTGCAGTTTCCAGCCGTTTCCCCTTGTCCTGTCTCCACTCACCACTGAAAAGAGTCCGGCCTCGCCATTCTGCCCCCCACACCTTAGATATTTATAGACCTGGATCAGGTCCCCTCTCAGTCTCCTTTTCTCCAGGCTGAACAGACCCAGTTCACTCAGCCTTTCTTCATAGGAGAGATGCTCCAGGCCCTTCACCATCTTTGTGGCCCTCTGCACAAATGTTGCCTCAGTGTTATACTGAACTTACTCCACACAAATTTAAGATGTAAGAACTTGTTTCAAAGATTTTCTCAACCTCCTCAGGACAGCGCTGAAAGGAACTATTAACTTAAAAATAAAAAAGTCTTTGCAATGATTGAAAGGTTTATAACTTGGGTTATGCAAATTAACACGACGTTACTAAGTACTCTGTATATTCAGTAACATTTTGTGAAACAGTAGTTATTCCTTGATTACATTATTCTCACACTGACAATAATTTAAAAAAAAAAAAAATTGTGCAAATGAGCCACCGTTAGCAACCTCAAGAATCGCAAGCTCTTCCTCTGAGCAGTTTATCTGTTCGGTGCATATTGACCGCATCTGGAATTCTGTGCCCAACAACTACTTGGTAATTTCGCTGTTTTATACCAATGCAGATGCTTTGTAACTGTTTTCATTCAAGGATTGAACATAAATAATAAAAATATGAAGCTAAGCAAGTGTAATTGAGGATGTTTGCAAAGGAAATAAAGTAACTGTGTTTGCTCACCCAGGGAAATCTTATTTTTTGTGTCAGACTCTGAAAATGGGAGGGAGGCAAGGCCTCGAGTGACTTCTCTGCAGTTACTTTGCATCCTTAAAAACAGTACACAAAACATTTGCCATACCTGCTTTTATATTTCAGCCCTCTTTAGGATTCTAAATACTGTATTTATGTTTTTACAGTTCCTGTGCTCTGTCATATAGCTATTTGCCACATCCATATGTTTCACTCCTTTGGGCTCCCCTGTAAAATCAGTAGGGAATTTCTTAGTCAAGCAAAGCCTTTTCATGTAGCTAAATTTTACACATGTAGCTTTGAAGATCTGCCCAACAAGGCACTGACATTAAAAAAAAGGAAGCATAGTAGTAGTTAACTGACAGGGAGCTCGAAGGAGGATGTTATATAACAAATACATATATATGTATAGATAGATAGATAGATAGATGCACACATATGAAACCATACTTTGCCAATTGTAGAGCAATAGCAGTTTTTTCCCTTGGTAGTCATAGCCAAAAATGCCACTGGGCTGTCAGTACCCATCCTCACTATTTCTGACATTTTTCACATTATTAAATCATGACTTCACATTTCTTGTGCACACCACTAATGTGCCTGTTGTAAGATTCTGCCACCATGTGAAGCACATTAGGTTATTTCCTAGGAAAACTCATTTTCCACCCATTCTCTAAGCCATCCACTTTGAAGCGCTTCCTCAGTATTGCTAATAGGTGTTCTTAGAATACTTTGTGAATCAAGGTCCTCATTTCAGATGCCTTTGTGCCTGATGTTTTTTCCACTTCCTTTAAAAAGCAGCATGATGCACTTTTAAAAGGATTCACTGTCGCTGCTATTTGAATTAAAAACAATTAATGGAAGCTAAAGTAATTTGAAGCTAAATACCATCTTATCCTTCGCGATGCTATTCCTTGGGATGTGGAAACAGCGGAGACAGAGGAGCTGTTCCAAAGTTGACCTCTCTCTACTAAAGATGAAGAAATGCTCTGGCAAAAGCAGTAAGGCAGAGAGCAGTGTGAAGCAGAGACCTCTCCTCACATTCCCTGACTCCAGCAAATGGAGCTGGGCAGCAATACTGGGACACATCACTGGATACATGTTGGGTGGCAACAGAGGAAACCATGGAAGTGACAAAAGCACAAAAGAAGAAAAAAAATGCCTCGTGCCAATAGATTTCATAGCTGAAAACAAGAGCAAAGCATCTGGGCAAGATAACAGTGAGCTGAGAAGCTCTTCCTTTCTGCTGGTCCCTCGTGCAGCTTGTGCGCGGTTCTGACCCCAGCCCTGCTCCTATGCTTCTACAGATAAGAAAAGCTAACAAGAATACATGACTGCTAATATCTTGAATAAGGCACATTTTGTTCAATCGATGCTTTTATCAATGGACAATCCCAACAGGTTCAGAAAATGCAAAATTTCAACCAGGCAACTATTTTACTTACAAACTCCTTCTTACACCAGCTACCAACCTCACTTTAGTCAGAATAGTTAAGACCTTGGGTCAAGGAGACAGTGGCATTAGCACTCAACAGAAAATGTGCTTCTCCACACTAAAATAGCCACTTAAGCAAGAATGTGGAAATGATTTATCTTGCAACGTTTGAAGTTGGATCTTCACCTCAGTTGTGTCATGACTGCACAATCAGTCAGAGGAAAACTGTTACGCTTTCATTCAAAGAAAAGGATATTCAGCTCTTCACTATGAGTATCTAACAAATAATGTTACCTTTTAGGAAATAAGAGAATCATAAATATTAGCTAGTGGAAGCATTCACATTTATAACATCAGAGTTAGAGACCTTCAGTGTTCCAGTGCCCAAATATAAATCTCACTGTTTAATAATGGGAAGGCAATATGATTTCACTGAAAACCATTTCATTTAAATAAAGTTCTATTTGTAATTCTAAATAATCCAGCACTACCTTAATGTAAGATGATCAGAAAAGAAACAAACTGAAAACTTAAATTGAAGCTTATAATATAGTCTTGTGAAGGAAATCAGACTTTTAAAGCAAGGAAACTGCCAGATAAGCTTGATTTGATACTCAGCCATACAGTTTATACATTCAGCATTCTTTAATGGTTATACAAACCACAGCATTTTAAAATAATGCACACAATACTTATGTGTTATGACAGTGCTTATGTACGTAATTAACACAGTTGAGATCAGAGCCAATAAAACAATCAAATGGAATTCTGAAGACTTAAGTCCAATAAAACCATAAAATTATGTATCTATAAGAACTCATATCATCTTTAACCACTATTTGTACATTCCAATGGCAAAACTACGCTTAGAAATCCCCATTCTTAAGAAATCAGTAAAGTTGCTCATGTGAAAAGCAGTTGTCATATGGGCACAAGTTCTACTCGAACTGAGAAACCTGCCAACATGTAGGGCATCTGACTCCACCTGTGTGTCTTCTCCTTGTTCCAATAGCATGTCTACATAAAATTCAACCATGGTACTTACGAAGAATCAGAAAGTTCAAGTTTCTCATATTTACAGACATTCTCTCTGCAGTAATACCAGAATTTGAAGGAGGAATTAGGGAATTTTAGGCATGAAGTCCATGAATTTTCATAGAATCATGGAATCACCAAGGTTGGAAAAGACTTCTAAGATCATCCAGACCAACTGTCCACCTATTACCAATACTTCCCACTGAATCACATCCCTCAATACAATATCTAAATGTCTCTTGAACATCTCCAGTGTCAGTGACTCCATCGCCTCCCTGAGCAGCTTTTTCCAGCGCCTGACCACTCTGTTGGATAAGAAGTATTTCCTAACATCCAACCTGAATCTCCCCTGGCGCAACGTGAGGCCAGGAAACAGGCAAGCTGGTAACAACAGATAAGGAGAATGCTGAGGTACTTAACTTTTTTCCTTGGTTTTGTCTGATAACTGCTTGCCACACAGCCCTCAAATGCATGATTTTGCAGGGGGGGGGGGAAAGCAACATCCCTCCCAAGCAAAGCAAGTAAGCAAAGATAATTTTGGTCACCACCTGGGGATCCTGAACATCTGCAAGTCTATGGGTCCTGATGAGATGCATCCCAGAGCTCTGAGCAAATTAGCTGATGTAGTTGCCAAGGCACTCTCAGTAATATTTGAAAAGTCATCAGCAATCAGGTGAAATCCCTGGTGACTGGAAAAAAAGACAACATCACACCTGTTTTTAAGAAGGATAAAAAGGGTGATCCTTGGAACTACTGTCCTATCAGTCTCACCTCTGTGCCGGGAAAGATCAGGGAACAGATCCTCTGGAAGCTGTGCTAAGGCACGTGGAAGATAGGGAGGTGATACAGGAGAACCAGAATGGCTCCACCAGGGGCAAATCCTGTCTGACCAACCTAGTGGCCTTTTATGATGGGCCACTGCATCAAGGACAAGGGAAGAGCCACTGATGTCATCTACCTAGATTTCAGTAAGGCCTTTCACACAGTACTGCACAACATCCTTCTCTCCAAATTGGAAAGATATGGATTTGATGGGTGGACTGATCAATGGATAAAGAGCTGGCTGAAGGATTGAGTCCAGAGAGTGGTGATCAAGATTCCGTGTCTGGATGGAGATCAGTGACAAGTGTTGTCCCACAGGGGTGAGAGCTGGGACTGATACTCTTTAATATCTTCATTGACAGTGGGGTGTAGCACAACCCTCAGCAAGTTTGCTGATGCCACCAACCTGTGGGGGTGTGGTCAACACACAAGAGGGATGGGATGCCATTCAGAAGGACCTAGACAGGCTTGAGCAGCAGGCCCAAGTGAACTTCATGAGGTTCAATAAATCCAAATGCAAGATATCTTGCATCCAGGTAGAGGCAATCCTCACTTCCAATATGAGCTGGAGGATGAAAGAATTGAGTGCAGCCCTGTTGAAGAAGATCTGGAGGTACTGGTGGACAGAAAGTTGGAAATGAGCCAGCTATGTGCCCTCACAGCCCAGAAAGCCAACTGCATCCTGGGCTGCATCAAAAGATGCATGACCAGCAGGTTGAGGGAGGTGATCCTGCCCCTCTACCCCATGTTAGTGAGGCCTCACCTGGAGTACTGCAGCCAGTTGTAGACACCTCATACAGGAGAGAAGTGAACCTGTTGGAGCACGTCCAGACAAGGGCCACAAAAATATGAAGCAAGGAATGGAACACGGCTCCTATGAGCACAGGCTGAGAGAGCTGGGACTGTTCAGCCTGGACAAGAGAAGGCTCTGAAATGACCTGATAGCAGCCTTTCAATAACTGAAGGGGAGCTACAGGAAAGAAGAGGACAACTCCTTAGCAGGGTCTGTACTGAATGAACAAGGGGAAATGGCTTCAAACTCAAAGACAGTAGATTTCAATTGGATATAAGGAAAAAGTGTATCAACAGTGAGGGTGGTGAGGCACTGGAACAGGCTGCCTAGAAATGTGGTTGATGCCCCATCTCTAGAGACTTTCAAGGCAAGGCTGGATCAAGCCATGGGCAACTTGATCTAGCTGTACACGTCCCTGTTCATTGCAAGGGAGTTGGAATAGATGACCTTTAAAGGTCCCTCCCAACTCTAAGGATTCTGTGATTCTAATCAGTTAGAAAGAATAGGCATTCTAACTGGAATTAAAAAAAAAAAAAAATCATTTCCTACCAAACTTAGCTACCATAGTCTTTCATTCTGTGCCAGGCAATCATACAGCTCTTAAGATACTGAAGCGTATGCAGTGTGACTGCACTATACACCACTTTAGCTTATGATAGAATTTTAAATCAACCTTAACTGTAGCATCTTTCTTATGCAAAAGCTACAATATAAGAAGGTGATTTCAATTCAGATTGAGTTAAGTCTTTAACTGAAGCTAAATATCGTTTGGTTCAAGAGAAAAAAACAATCGATGCAATTTTCATCTGTTCCCAATGAGGAAAGACTATGCATGGTCACACGCGTTATCCTGACAGGTACTGGCACCATTTTGAAATCTGCTTGTCAATATTCCCTTCAGTCAGAAGGTGGCTCATCCATGCAGTACTATCAATCTAACATTGCATAAACCTAAGCTAATTTCTGGCTGTGGGTACTACCAGATGGGGAAGATCCTTTTTCTATGTAATTTCCACGCAGCTTTGATTAGTATTTAAAAAGGCTACTGTGACTTAATTTGGTATTTACATTACATACAGATGATTAGAAAACTCACGTGTTTAGTAGAATGAAATATCCTGCTAAAATTCTCCACTATCAATGAAAAAAAAAATTTGAGGGGCAACAGGAACAACAAGTTGCATCCTTTTGGGACTTTCACGTGACGTAACCTGTCCTGCTGATACTGCAGCTCATTCAATTAAACAGCATTCAAAGGGAGTAGATGCCTGATGGATTACTGAATTATAACTGGATAATTTACAGCAATAGCTCATCTACAGGAATACAGAATTTGCCACATCAGATAAACAAGCTATTGCATCTGGTCACACAATTTGCCTGAAGCAGTGCAATTCCTGATGCTTCAATGGGAGTTGTAAGAAGTCACTGCATTTTGTTATTTATTTTTATTAAAAATACAAGCATATAGACTGCCTGTTTCTCTCCAAATGTTACCCCCAAGTCTTTCAACATCTTGCTGTCAGTAGCTCCTGACTGCGCAGCTGATCACTCGGTCTGATATTTTCATTAACTGTATCTGACAGTCCGATTCCTCCTCTGCACGCAAGCAGATGTGTATAAATATATATAGTCTTACTGAGAAAGCCTTAATCATTTCTAAGAAGAATGTTAATAAAAAAATGCTTGCTCTCGACTACGCAAAATTTGTCTTTTCTTTGAAAAACACTGGTGCTTCCTAAGATAACTACATTTCAATACAAAAGAACTGTTGGTACAGAAAAGAAGCAGTGTTACACCATTTCTTTTTTTCAAGAAAATCTATCTACACCCATTCACACTACACAGATTTCTAAAAAGTATATTTCAGTTTATTCCTCTGGTATATTAGAACGTATGTCTCCTGCTTTGCCAAAACCAAGCCACCCGCATAAGGGCGAGCTATAACAGCACCATCCCATGACAGCAGTAAGTGCCAAAATTAGTGCCACAGCTTCAATCACAGGGAAGATGACAGACTGGCTTTGTCAGATCCATTCTTCCCAACCCAATCCCAGATAACTCAGGCATGCTGTCACACCTACTCATGAAGCTATCTGCTGGACAAACAAGAGGAAAATACAAGACAGCCTATGTCTTTAAAATAATCCACCATCTAAATTCAGTAACAGCAATATTAACCCTGGCCTTGCTCAAGCAATGTAAGCGGGAACAAGCTGCTGAGGGACTCCTCAGTGATGGCATCACTTAAGGGAGCTTTCATCAAACCAATGCAGAAGCAGGGAACGGCACTGTGATGCTCTTCCTGATCCTCAAAATACATTCAGGATGGAAGGATGTTCCATGCTCTGACTCTACACAGAAGAAAAAGTCCCTGAACAGACAAAAGGAAATTGCACACAGGACAAGGAGGAAAAACGGAACACATGATTGGATGTGGAAACTGGTTAGGCAAGGAACTCAGGAACAGAAGTTATAGAATTAGGACATGAGGAGAAGGGAACATATTACACATACGGGATTATAAAAGTGGGAGCTAAAAAACAAGAGAAGGCAAAGACTGGTAGAGCAGGGAGATACGAATGACACAACTGCTGCATTTGAGCTACATTAAGAACTGCACTAAGAGAAGCAAGACAGGAACAAGGTAGAAAGGCCAACAATCAAGTTCAAGATAACAAGTAAGAGATTGTCTGCTAGAGCTACTGTGTTCTGGCACACAATAAAAACAAAATAACTAAGTGCACCATTATTGAGATGTCAGCATCTATGTATGAAAACAGCTCACACACATTCTCTCCACTGGTATACAACCAGCTACTTATCAGCACTTAGATACTTCACTAGCTCAAATGACAAAGGCTGCTGTTGAACTAGAATATCAATAGAAATTCAACCATGTGGAATTTTGCCTGTCTTCTCAGCTTTCTATCTTAAGAAAATAATAATTAAAAAAAAAAAAAAGACAAATACTGAGACTACAAATTGAGGTGATTGTTTCTTTTAAATAGCTGTTGAATACTGTTGTTAATTATCTGACAAATTCCCTAAATTCAGTGCCTACAGTCTGACACACCTAATAAAAGGGATAGCTCTACTTTACATGTTATTAGAACAAAACGTCTGGTAAGAATGAATTATCATAGTGTTCAGCTATAATTCAGCTGAGCTTCTCAAACAGGATAGTATGTTCTAACACTGGCACCAGTAGGCACCTATTCTTTAAAAAAGTAACATCAGTTCACTGTAACACCTCTGAGAACGTGGGATTTTCACAGAAATTTCCACAGCATTTAAAATTATACTTACCTGACAAACTAAATACACAAATAATATGCAATGAAAAGGGTTTAAATGTACAAAAACATATCTGTAAGCATAAACCAAAGACTTACTGTTTATAGTAGCCAGAAAAGCTGAAGATGAGAACACTGAGTCAGTCCAAACAACACCCGCTGATAAAATCCAAGGACTGTGATAAAATCAAGCCTAAAAAACAAAAGAAGAATGGGGAACAGAAACGAAAGACCTATAGCTAGCATGCCAGAAAAATGCTAACCTCAGGGGCCATTACTTAAAACAAGTCCTTCAGTAGGTGTCGGAAATGTATGAAACTTCCCATTATAATTGATATCTATTACCACATGAAATCCCAGGGTTCACAACAACCTCATTTAGCAACACTGCCCTGATCCCAAGAAACAGCCAGACCAGACCCACCTCTGCAACAGTAGACCCACATTACATCACCATAATACCCAGCTTTGATCAAGACTTGAAATACAAAGGTTTAAAATACAAAACTTAATTTCCTGCTGTTACAAATTCCCTGTATGGAATTTTAATCCCCATCCTTCTTACTCTTTCATGCTTAAAAAAAGTCTAGCTCAATGAGTCAAGAAAATCTTTTGCAACCACTGAGCCCGTGACCAAAACGACAGCTAAGAGTAATGCCTGAAACAGCCCAACACTGTTACGACTTATCAATGGAGTGATAAGATAACACTCTATGCCTGCCTTTCTCTAGAAGAAAGGATTTCACATTGAAGACCGAACCAAAAACAGAAACTGCATTTTCTCTGCTTTGCTTTTTCCTTTTCTTCTGCAAGAGCTCTGAACAAAAGCAGCTTCAAGCCAGGCCATTTTAAGAAAATTTGGGGAAATAGGAAAAAAGCAAATTCCAGAACCAAGTCATATAAAAATGACTGTCAGATATATATTTCCTTACTGTAACCTACTACAGTCAAGAAGAAAGGAAAAAAAGGTAGTAAAGAACCAAAACCAAGCATCAAAAAAATCCAATTTTATTTTGCTTTCACTGTAGTTTTAAAATTTTTAATTAATTTTTAATAGTAGACTAAGAAGGTTTGTCATGGAAAATGCCTGCAATTTAAAGCAGACTGAAGTGTCCAAGCTAGAAATCCCAAACATTTAACTGCTCAACACTACACAGAGATAAGTATTTCAGGCAATATCTAGAATTGTCTAGCACTCTTGTTCCCTTAAACAATGCATTTTCAGATACCGCACTGTATTACATCCTATAAACAAATAGTGTACCCTCAGCATAAATGTGACATTTGTTTGACACACCAATAATCCAACAAAATTACAGGGAATCACAGAGCTGTTGATGTTTAAAAGGACCTCTTGAGGTCAATTTGTCCAAGCGTCCTGCTCCATCTGTGTCAGTTACAGCAAGTTGCCCAGGACTGTGTCTAGACTGGCTTTAAATATCCCACAGATTTAGACTCCACCACCTCTCCTGGCAACTTATTCTCTACTTGACAGCATTCATAGTAAAAATAAAAAAGTGCTCTGTTGCACACAATGGAATTTAATGTGTTACAATACTTGTGTCTATCGTCTCTTGTCCTGTCAGTATGCCCTCCTGAGAATAGTATGGCCTCCTCACCTTCATCTCTTCCTATCAGGCGTTAGTACACACTGACAAGATCACTGAGCCTTGTCTTCTCCAGGCTAAACACTCCCAGCTTTCTCAGCCTCTCCTAATATAAAATACTCCACCTTGATAGCCCTGGCACTGGACATACTCCAGTAACTGCTTCTTTCTCATGCTGGGAGCCCAGAATTGGACACAGTACACCAGGTGTGACTTTGCCAGTGCTGGGCAGAGTAGAAGGGCATCTCCCTGACCGTGCTGGAAGCATTCCCAATGGGGCCCGGGGTACTACTGGCCTTTTGTCCACCAGCACCCTCAGAGAAGCTGCCCTCCAGCCAGCTGGCTTTGTCACACGGTGGTGCCTGGGTTATTAGTCACCAGACGGATGACTAGGCAACTCAGGTTGCTCTCAAAGTCAGCACAACCCTTTGGCGTATCAGCCACTCCTCCCAGTTTTCTACCATCTGCAGACTTACTGAGGGTGCACTCTGACCCACCTTTCAGGTCATTATATGAAGTTGTTGAACAGTATTTGAAGCTGCACAAAAGATAAAGTCGATCTCTTTCACATCCTGCCCAACGCTGTGCAGACTGCTGTGGAGCAGCTCCTTTACTTGTTGGCCCAGCTCCTCAACAACTGCACACTAAAAGGGTGCTTGATCCTACCTGATTAGGGGTCAGGTAGAACAAAGGCTGCAGGCACCCTTTGATCAAGGACAGCCCAAAGGTCTGTCAGAAGCTGCTCTTAGCCCTCCTAAGCAGAAGCAGCATCTCAGGGCTCCCTCAGCACCCAGCGGCTGCCTGTGCCCACTGCCCGGGCCTGCCTCACACACAGGCCTCTCCCCAGCACAGGCTGAGGCCAGGCAGGGCACTTTGCAATTTGTACTTCTATTAACACAGTGAGGTTAAAAACAAAACTAAACTAAACAACAACAAGCAGAGTTTAATTGGTTTACCACAGCTTTGGTTACCTGTGGAGAAACCGCACCCGACGCTCACTCAGAACTTACCTCACACCCTTTTCCCTGAGGAAAATAAAACCGTTGTTTTAACTTTCCACCTCCCCCAGAATATGACACTGAATCACTAAAATAAAAAGCTCTAATAGCAAATGAAGCAGGTCCTAGCTTATTAGGTAAATGTTATGGCTATATGTTACTTGCAGTGAAGAGTATGTTTCCCAAGTCTTTCTAAGCAACCACGACTATACTATTCCACGCAACTTTTGATCTTGCAGATCAAATTCACGTCTCACTATACAGCAGATACGTTCATACAGCACTAGCACATGGTCTTCCCAGAACATTCTAGACTTACTTTTTGTTTTTACCTTGTTCCCTGCTGCTGACGCCCCAGCCTCTGCCTGCCCCTGCCCACACAGCAGCCCATGACGGCAGGGCAGGGCAGCTCTCACAGCAGGCAGCAGCGGGTCCTTGACTGAAAGAGCAACAACCAATTTTTGCTCCTTTAGAGAGCTTAAAAAATTTTTACGAAGATCATTTTCTGATGATGGAGAACCGGTTTTGTAGCTATGACTTCTCCCTTAGAAAAACATCTCCATCCATTATCTTCACTGCTCACTTCAGAGTTTGCTTTGCCACACAGGCCTCTCCTCTACAAGACAGCACAATTCAGACTGACATTGCTGAAACCTTGAGAAAACCCTAAATGAGCAGGTAGTGCTATTATCTAAGAGTGACAGATGATCCTCCGTGGTACAAGAAAATTGCTGAGCACGGCACTCCAGGAAGCACTTCAGCACGCAGGTGGAGCCGTGGGCCCTCCTCAGCAGCAGCCACAGCAGCCATGTGCTTTCTGCACAACACTTGGCGTATTTTTATTTCTTTATTTTTACACAGAACACCAAACACTTGAGCCTTCCAATCGTTCAGTGCAGCACATTATAAGCCCACAGTTACACACATAATTAAATGGAGAAGGAATGACCCGCAGGTTTGTGATTGTTCTAGACTTGGAATTATAAGAAGCGAATTACCATTTTGAGTATCTCATTGCTGCGTATCAAAAATCAAACCAGGTTATCACAGAGCACCTTAAGAAACCTCAAGGCCCTTTGCAAGGCAGACAGCCCCCCTGCTTCCCTTTTTTCCCTACCTTCTCACACATCATCTCTGAAACAATATGTATATGTAGAGAAAGCACTCCATGTTATTTCTAGATTTTGCAAGCTGACAATTTACAATACATTTTCTAATCTTTTGATTTTGCTCACTGATGGGAGAAGGGGAATCCTCTGTTTCATTTGTGTCCTTTCTGGCGGAGAAATTAAAAAAAAAAAAAAAGAACAGCTCTTTGAGAAGCTTGTGCCAGCTTCATTGTCAAGACAAAGGTCACTGCATTCCTATTCATGATGACCTACAACTGTACCCATTTAAAGACTTCATTATGCTACATTAGAAGGAACTCTTTCTCAGGGGTTTTCATTTAGCTCCATTGTGAGAAGAACAAAACATGCAGGCATCATCAGAATATGGTGTTTAAAATAGTGAAACTGATGATTTTAGTTACCAACTGCCTTACTTCATTTGACATCCACTTGGTTATCTGTGAAGCATTATTTCCAAAAACATGTAAAACATGAAACCACTTTTACTCTAGACTGCATTTCCAGACTACAAAGTAAATAAAAAAATAATCAAACTCACCATATCTACACAAAATGGGTTACAGTCTCTCAAACAATAAGAGGTTCCAATATCTCCAGAGGTGAGGAATTGGTTTAACCTTCATCACTTCAGACTAACGCTGAAGTTGACTGTTATACAAGTATATTTGGAAAGAAGTTTCAATTATGAATTCTCTGGAAATCCACTTTTAAATTCTGTACATTTTTCAAATGGATTTCACTCTACACTAAAATCACCAAGCATACATCCATCTAGTTACAGGGCTGGATAGACCAGGTACACAAACTGCTTCATGCTATAATTTGACCAAACTTTCTAAGCTTACACATCTCTTTAACTATGCAGCTTAAGAAGTTATTATTAACACACCTCCACTAATAATTTTTTTAATAATGCTCTGGACTGAAGCTGGCCAGACATGAAATAATGGCAGAGTTTTGGCAGAGATTCCAGCTTTTCATTTTCAGGAAGTGGGTCTGTACTTTGTAGTGGCAGGCCTTCATTAACAAAAAGTAAAAATAAAAAAATATTTAAAAATTAAGTTCTAAGAAACAGATCTTCTTTGCCCTGTGTCATACTTGCAAATCATTACTGACCACAGAAAAGCTGCAAGAGGGAGATCACATTCCCTCTACCAAGATTACATGATTGCCTGCCCCTTAAGATGCAATACCAGGAGCACTTACAAGTAAATGTGTCATCCTGCATAACTTGACCAAATTCCAGGTAGACATTTACCCAAAGCAAAATAAATGACCTCTGCAACCGTATAAGCTACTCCTTACCAATCTCATTTTCCAACATTATCAAGCACTTCTTAAGTTAATCCACTTTTCATTGTAGAGATACATTTCATTTAAAAGATAAGATCCACAGGCATAATTTATGCACTCTACTTTAGAGCACCTCAGGCAGAACACGCAAGGTGTTTTATTACACGTCTATGTATTTTCCTGTTATGAGAAAGCAAATTAAAGTGATTCAAAACCTTGTCACTCAAGTTGCATATGGATTTCTTTGTAAATTCTAGTCTTCTGAACAGGTTTCGGTCTGATTTTATTCCCACTCATTTCAGAACACAACCGCCCACCACTCAGACTTTCCCCACTCTCCCCCCCCGCCCCCCCCAAAGAAAAAATAAATATTCACAATCTTTGAGCAGCCTGAACTGTCCTTACCAACACAATTTCTGGCCAAATGCCAGCACCCACTTACACCACGATTCAATCAGGCTCTAACCTCCCCTCCAGTGGGAAGAGAGCACAAGTACAGAGAAGAATGCTCAGTAAAAAGAAATTATGAGATTAAATATAATCTACTTTTTAGCCTTCAAAGAACATCAAAACAACATTTTGCAAAAAGCACAAAGTAGAACTTTCACACGAACAGCAATGTCACGGAATTGCCAATGGTAATAACCTACCTTGAGCAGGTTTTAACCTACCTTTACCAGGTGCTTAGCATCAAAAGCAGCACAGCTACTGTAGAGTATCTGACAAAGGCTACAGTTCCTGCATAACAATCATTGTATGCTTTGTTCGTAGAATGCTTTTATATTTGTAGTGCTATAGAGACAGTTTAAAACAAGTTTTAAGTTAAGATAAAGTATATTACAATAATCAAATAAACGCACTACGAAATTAGTTCTTTCTTCATTCTTCAGCTTGGCCAGACAATACTTAATCAAATTTAACACCAAGTCCCCAAGCACACAGGCAACTCTGTAGCGTACCTTCAGTTTTAAAATAGCAAAATCCACTGCAAAGTCAATAAAAACAAAACAAAACACACCAAGATGTAAACATTGCAGCATGCTAAGTACAAAAAATTACATTAGCATCGAGATTAAAAAACAAGCTTTAGAATTTTATAAATGCTATCACTAAATCTTTCTAATCCTCAATTCACCGCATCTTGTACGTGCATTAAGACAAACTGATTACATGATGACAGTACTTTTCCCAAGCAACTCCACACTGCTGTCTGTATGCACAACAGATTGGATGACAACCCTCAGAGTATGAAGCAGGACTATGCTTCATGAGGCTGCTCTTTACAGAACGTGGATTCCCCAGATGCTAGACTTACAGTGAACACAATTGAAGGGAAAGAACAAGCTAGTGATTTAGGCTTCTTACTGTCACCTTAGAGAATTTAACTCCCTCGTGACCCTGTCCCACAGCTTTTACTTTATTCTAGTCAATCTGCTATTCTATATTTACTGAGCTGATACCTTTTCCTCAATTTATCTCTACACAGATCGAGTCTGGAATAGCAGGGGTCTTACAAAAGGAACTCAACTCCAAACAATGTCAAATAAATGAATTTCCACCACCTACCCCTTCAGGTCATAGGTGTCAAACTGAAATTGGGCATAGTAATTTTTTAGCATCAGAGGCTACAAAAAGAATGTACTGGCATGAGACTTGTTCTTGGGACATCTCATTGCATTAGGAAACAATACTGAAATAAATCTGGGTTCTAGCTGCAAGTGAAAAAGGGGACAAGAAACGTGTTTTGAACACCAGAGCATATCTGTACTTCATCGCCATTAATTCAGTAAGTAGGGTAAATCTTGCATTCTAAATGCTACACAAAATAGCACATATTATTTTCTTAAATGCCTGCATGAAAGAAATTGTACAAAAATCACACTAAAACTAAAGGGCCTATACACACGTTCAAGAAAGCCAACTCTATCATATGAGAATGTGAAACAGATGCCACAATATAGGGCACTTAGTAGAAAATGCTATTTGAACTAACGTAAAAAACTGTAATCATCTGTTATCTAGAAGGGGTCACCTTCAAAGATACGACCACTAAACTTCCAAGCATCTGAATGTAAACACATTTCCTCCCAAAGACTCCTAAGTAAATATGATGGGGTTTTCAAAAACAGCAAGTGACTCAATCAGGGACACCAACCAAACCCAGTCTCAAGTCCAGGCTCCAAAAATGGATGCCACTAGTTCATATATATGTTATATATAATATACATGTATATAGTTCAGTATATATACATACACACACACTCATATTATTAATTTGATTTTAAAGGAGGATGAAAAGTCCATGGAACAGAAAGGTTTTCTTCCTTAATTTAGCTTTGGGAAATATGTGCAGAAGATAGCATGCAAAGCATGAGAAAGACTAAGCTTGGAAAATTCCAGACCAAATGATTAAAGCTGGCAGTCAGAAGGGGCTGAAAAAAGGATCTTCCATCTCAAAGTGATATGCCTTCTTCTACATGTGCAATAAAAAAAGTGAGAACGTAGCGACCTAAAGCTTCTCACGTGTATCTTCTGGGGCATAACAAACAATTGTAACAGCCACCTCACCTGCACAATGATTTCGAACAGGTGGAGAAAACAAAAGTAGAGGTAACATTGAGGGAAATATTTTGATACGTACAATACAAGGCAGGGAGAAAAACATACACACAGAACAAACAAAACAGTAACCAAACACCATCAATTATTCCAAATTCTCCTCAAGGTTTTCACGTTGCATCAGACTGCTTTTTTTCCATTAACTCCATAACCGTAGAATGGTGAAGTCTCACAACACCATCATGTATTCACATTTTTTTCCATCCTCTTCTATTCTACCAATTTATTATTTTAAAATTCCATCCACCATCCGCAAGTCTGCATCCAACTCAGCTCATTCAGGAACTACCACACACATAAGGCAGCTTTTTTTACATTACCTGGGGGCAAGTCAGGTGTGAACTTTTAGCATCTCAGAGAATACAGAAACACATTTACAATTCTGGGTACCAAATCATGCCTGTTCCAAGCAAAAACAGGTTATGCGAGCTGCTATCATAAGATAACACTTTATGGGCAATTTTCTATCATCATGTATAACAATTCTTTATATTCTGTTAGCAATAGGAGATAAGTTATCATCCTGCCATAATTAAAAAATAAATACATAAGCCAGGAACGACAGTGAAATTCAAGGGCTTTTTTTGTTCGTTTCCTTTCTCCTCTTCCTACTACCGCAACCCTAAATAAATCTTCCATCCACACAGTAACACAACTACAACTTGACTTGTAGGACCTTTCTAGTATTTAGCACATAAAGCCACACTTGATTTCTACCTAAACCTGATTGGAAGAAAAATAAATTTGAACTCCTTCCACGTTAAACTGGGAAAACCATAGCCGTTTCTTTTTTGAATGATATTAGCCTGTGGAGAGAACAGACAAAATTGCAGTGATTTCCCCTCTTAGATCTTTCCAATTTTTTTCCTAGCAATTTGCTGAATATTAACCATTTAGCATTATCTTATATTTACTTGGGAAGACTTTGATCCTTATTAGCTGGAAGTCATTACTTGTCACGATTTCAATCATTTTTCTCTCGTCCATCTCATCGCCGTGATTCAAACTGCAATCTTCTGTTCTTCAGTGCTTCACCACTGCTGAGAATTCCAATACTGCCACTCTTATAATTACATGCAAAGTTGAATTAAAATATGACTTCAGGATACCCGAAAACCATCTTCACATTAAAAAGCATACTTGTAAGTATTCTGCCATACCACTACCCTTACTTAAGCTTTTCTTAGAAGGTAAGTTAGCTCAGGAAGAAAATAAAACAGGTAGATGACTTTCTAAGATCTTTACTTTGAACAAAATTGCATTATATGTGTGTCATTAAGGATTTTCAGCAATTACAAAACATCTTTGAAATTAACAATACATGGTTTTAATATTTTTAACCAACATCACATATTAAAAAAAAAACAGATTTAAAAAGGTGAGGTTGTATGAAAGCATGAAAAAAATTGTTAGTTCTTTTTTTCCCTTGTTAGCTCAAAATACGGGACAGAGACCTGACTTCTAAAATAGCACATTCAGATGATCTCATCCAAAAAGAAATTGAAGGAAGAAAAGAAGCTGAGATGCCAGCATGTTATGTTATACCTTCTCAGAACTTTCTCACTTAACATTTCCCTAAGATGCTCTCAGAAGCGTTACTGGATAATAGAAGTGATATCTTCATGATGTTGTGAATAATAGGTTTTATTAGTATTAAGTTAAAGCAAACAGCCAGAACAATACATACGCAATTTCTACTACACACAATATAAAGAAAGAAAATTATAACCTCTGAGAAACAAAGGAAAAGGTACTGAAAAAGCCAACAAGTGGTTATGGATTATTTCATCCCCGTTAACATGGATCTGTGTACAGAGAACAGAAGTTGTTCACTTTTTCTGAACTGAAATAGGATGAAATACATAAACAAGTATAAAGAAAATGTTAATGGAGTTACATGGATTTCTGGGAACAAATTCTAGATTAGTAAGAAAAAGAAAGTTTGCCTAGTAAAAGAGGTTACAAGTGGGCTCAGGTTTCAAATTTTAGTGGTGAGGGACAAAGGGAGAAATTACAAAAGGATGTTTGTAACGATTCATTTAATAATACACCACTTTCATAACAGAAGTGTTTTACACTTGCACAATGTTAATAACTTTATTATACATGGAAGCCTGTAATAGGCTGATTACACAATAAGACTGCAAACAACCACTGGTACTTTCCTGACACCAGAAAAGTACGTAAGACTGAAACATCACCAAGAGTACATAAAAAAACCATCAGCATAAACGTCACCAAAATTACATTAAAAAACTAATCAAAAAATACATTTTTAAAAAGTGGTTTAGAGCAGTGCCACTGCCTTTCAGCAGCTTTGAATGGCCACCAGTATTTCTAGCAGGTTTCCGTGGCTCCACAGGCATTAGTCATGATTCACATATAATAAATAATGTACCACAAAATATACATAACGTAAGGCAGTAATTCCCAAGAAAAGTTCTGTTGATATTAACAAGCCACTCAAGTCCTACTCTCGTAGTTGACATCATCACCAGAAACCTTTGATGGAATTGCAGCCTTAGGCCCTGAGCCTGCAGCGATGAACTGCTGCAAGCCCCCGTATCCGTAAAGAGCTCCAATGACACCACCGGTAACGAAGAGGGGCACAGGGGTCCACGACAGCTGATCCTGATGCAGGATCAGGGCCTCGTATGTACAGTTGGGAGTATATTATTTCTTATTGTACATGGAAACCTTGACAGAATTCTAAAATCTGTGGGAGTTCACTGTTCATTATTTGATGTCGAAAGTACATGGTAAGATACGCATTTTCTGGAATGTAGAATTTTTTAAATGCTAGCTAAGATGGGTAAGAGAGGGAGTGGGCAATTTGGGCAAAAAGGGGAAGGAAAAAGGTGTAAAATAAGGAAAAAAAACACAAATCAAGGTATTGGGAGCACAACAAAAGAAAGGGAACCTTAAAAAACAAAAGAATGCGGAAAGGGGGGAAAAACAAAAGAGGCATGTAAAATAAATAATGCATCCCAAAAGGACATCTAGACTACGACTGTAGCTTCAAGTTGGGGTTACAACGGCATGAACCAGAGGCATGCTTTTTGTTCTCAAGGCTTGTGTCAACAGAAACTCTTTACGGAATTACAGTCTTACAAAGGAGTTCTGGGGACATTATTGTTTATATTAAAGCTACCGTTCTGGGTTCTTAGTACAGATCCAAGAGTATCTGCTCAACCTGTCCGGAATCAGCATCACCTAGAAGAACAGGAGTACTTGAAAAGCAACATGGTTTAGGTAGCAAAATTCTGTCAGACCAGCCCAGACATGAGACAGCAATGTGAAATGTTATAGATCCCTTCCTCAAAAAGCTTGAGATATATATTTGTCACTATCTGTAAATTGGAAGTTCCAATACACTAGTGGTGCATAGAATTCCCATGCTTTGTTACACTTTCCTGAGAGTAAAGTAATTAGAATAAACCTTAGTCCTAGGAACAAAGTTAATTTTTTGCATTTTAAACTTTCGGGCTATTCCCTGACAATCTATATATGTAAATTTGATTGCTAAATGTTGCCACTTGAACAAAAACACTATTTTAATCTATTGATTCCTGATTAAAAACCGTAATAAAACAGATCTAAAAAAATCACGCTAACAAAATAAACTAAATATGAAAAGTTGCATTGAAAGGGCATGTTACATTATTCTTAATAGGACCGTGTAGAAACATTCCAATGGCAGTGTTGTAAAAGTAAAACTACAGTAAGAAGACCCCACAGCTCGGTCACAGTCGGGACCTTACCTGTAACTCTGACTGGTTGGGGTTTTTACTCGTGTACTACATGGCTCACTTACATCAGACATCATATTTGAATACCCTGAGAAATCTGAGACTGAAGTCCTTACCCTATGGTCCACTTCGCCATTAGAGTTAGTGATAAAAGTCATTGGCACCCTGCTGCCCGACTTAAACTGAGAACCAAACGCTTGTGCAAAGTTCTCGATCTGGTAGGTTGCTCTAGGCTCTATGTCCTTCTGAGGATCTATCTGGCTAGCTAACTCCTGAGATGGGATCTGAAAGCTCGTTGAGGATTCTAAGTTTTTCTGTTCCTTCTGGCCAGTCAGTTTCTGAGATGTTGACTGGTAGTTAGATGAAGTCTCTAAGGTTTTCTGAGGATCAATGAGATCATCCAGCTCTTGAGAAGGAGTCAACTGTTGATGCGTAGCCTCCAAAGCAGATAAATAAAAGCCTGGTTGAGAGCCAAGCAACATCCCAAACGGAGGTTTTGGCAACGCAGTTGGCAATACTGAGGTAACGGATTGGCTGAAGCCACACTCGAGTGGAGATGTAGTGTATATCTGTTTGTCCTGAAACAGAGTGTGGTTATGGAGAGTTGAGGACAAGCTCACAAACTGGAAACTGGGTCCGAATGCAAAACCAGTGCTATTGGTCGTTCTTTCAAAAGCTTGTTGGAGGTATTTGGAGTATTCTTGCAACATGCTCGCCTTATCGTTTGAAACAGTTTGAGAGTTAGGACTCAAATTCTCTTCCTGAACCATCTCTGAATGTTCTCCTGAGCTGTGCAAGTCCACACGCTGTTCAGTTATACTGAAAGGATCTTCTTTCTGGCCTTCTGATTTGTGAGAGTACTGGTCCAAAAGGCTCTGTAAGACTTCATCAGGAATACCGGACTTGTCATGGCAAGTCTTTATTTCACTATTTAAGGATGCTGAATCAATAAGAGACAACGGAGTTTCATTATCCATAACACTAACACCTGCAGACTGGATGACGGACTGCTGGGAAGTCATGTGTCCGACATTAATTGAAAAGGCACTGTTACTGCTTGCAGTTTGCAAGTATCTTCTTTTCTTTGAAAACTGCATGGCATCATCATAATTACTATTTATTTGACCTGATTTACCGCTTGGACTTTGGAGAAGGCCAATATTTTCTACACTGGTACTGGCTACTAATGAGCCTAGAGAGCCACTCTGTTTCCCAGACAGGGGTTTTTGCCCCAGAATGTCTGGCAGTGGTGATACAAAGTTAAGGTAGTTTTTGTCCGCCTGTTTTCTGCTTCCTTTCTTGAAGACCAATTTTGGCACCTTTTTCTGAAGCTCTTCTACGCCTGTGCCAATGAGACCACCACTGGAAGACACAATAGGAATATCAACTGCATAATTTGGCATGGCCACATTACTTGTAACTTGAGATTCCGCTACTTTGCTGCTACACTTATTTCCTTTGCTTTCAGTGGATACGCTTTTTGTTTTACTTTTTCTCCTTGAGGAATTTGTATTTCCCTGAGACAATGCAGCCAAGCTACCCATGCTATGCGACGATCCGGGCTCCATTCCAGCACCTGCTTTACCTATGGCTTCACCACACGTTCTTCTGTGCTTCAACAGTCTATCAGTCCTCGAAAAATACTGCTGACAAGTGTCACACTTGTATGGCTTTTCTCCGCTATGCGTCCTCTTGTGTCTTTCCATGTGGTACTTCTGGATGAATTTCATGCTGCACTGGTCGCACCCAAAAGGCTTCTCCCTGCTGTGGATCTTCTCGTGCCGCTGCAGGAGGTACTTCTGGATGAAGCCCATGCTGCACTGGCTGCACTGGAAAGGCCTCTCCCCGGTGTGGATGAGCACGTGCCTGCGCAAGTGGTAGGAGCTCCTGAAGGCAGCGCTGCAGTGTTCGCAGACGTGAGGTTTCTGACTCGGGGACGCGACGGCACCTTCCGCGTCTCCCACCAGGGGGGGTTTGGACGAAGCGCCGGGCTTCCGCTTGGCTTTGATTCCCTGAGTTTCTGGCTTTGGCCTCTTCGCCTTCTTGACCTGGGCGTCATGCTTCGGCTCGCCCGAGCCGCCGGGGCCGCCCTCGGCTCTGCCGCTCAGCAGCAGGTCCCGGGAGGGGTGCTGGTGCAGGTGCTGCAGGAGGCTCAGGTCCTGGATCACGCTCTGCCCGCCGCCTTCGCCGCCGCCGCCCCCCAGGCCCGGGGGCCGCTCCTCGCCCGGCGCCCCGAAGAGCCCCCCGTAGTGGTGGTGCCGCGGCGGCTCTTCCTCGTCCTGCTCGCTGGGCTTCTCCTGCTTGATGCTGACGAGGGACTGCAGGAAGCCCCAGGGGCCGCGCTGCGCGGAAGAGGGCGCGGAGGGGAAAGCCCCCACCGGCTCCTTCTTGAAAGTCACGTCCTGGGGGGCGGGCGGCGCCGGGGGCTCGGCCGCGGAGGAAGCGGCGGCGGAAGGCGGGGGGAGCGCGCACTGCGGGGGGTGCTGGGCCGCCGGGGGGGGCGCGGCCGCCCGAGTGAAGCTGGTGACCGGGGGCAGGCGGTGGTTGAACATCACCGTGCCGGGGGGAAAGCCGGGCTCCATGGCCGCCGCCCTCTTGCCGCCGCCGAGGAAACCGCCGCCGAGTTTCATCCCCGGGAGGGCGGCCCGGGAGGAGCGCGGCCCTGAGGGGCCGCGGGACCCGCCGCCCGCCCGCCCGCCGGGACCGCCGCCCGCTCCGCCGCGCTCAGCGACGGGCTCCCTCCGCGACCCGGCAGCCGCCGCCCGGGCGCATCGCCGCCACCCCCACACGCGCGCCGACGGGCGGCTCCGGCCCGGGCTGCACTTACGGCTCCCGCCGCCGCCTCCAGTTAAAAATAACGCCGCGTCCGCTCCACAATGGAATTAACAGCCCCTGCGCCCCGCAACGCGCATGCGCGCCGCGCGGCACGCTGGGTACGGCCCGGCCGGCCGGGCGCCGCGCAGGCGGGCAGCGCGCAGGCGCGATTGTCCTCCTCCTGCTCGCCGCGGGCGCGTGGCGCCGGGGGGGGGGGTGCGTGGCCATGTTGGTGGGCGCCGCAAGGCCTCGGGCCCGGCCCGCTCTCCCCCGCGGCGCCAGGGGGCGGGGCGGCCGGGCGCTCCACCATGACCCCGCCCGATCGCGGCCCCGCCCGCCCCCTCCCGCCCGCGTCCCGCCGCGCGAGCCCCGGAGCCGAACCCGCCAGCGGCGCGAGGGCGGCGGCGAGGCGGTGCCGTCCCCGCGGCGATCCCCCGCCGCCCGCCCGGCCCGCGGGCGGCGCTGGGTGCCGCGCTTAACCTCGGGTGCCCGGAGGACACGCAGAGCGCTGCCCTACACGGCGCGCGGGTAACGACGGCACGGCGTTTCTGCGGCGCTAAGGCTGCAACGCCTAATTCAAGTGCAAGCTGCAGCCCCAGAATGAGGTGAAAATGCCCAGCTGCAGCCCCTGGGCACCTCTTACACACGCAGTCACCGCGCCCCTTCTGGTGGATGCCCTGCAGCCCCGGGCACTGCCTTCTCAGGCCCACACTGAGAAGAAGAAACACGCAAAGAAGGCAATGGTCAGAGTATGCGTGCCATACAGAATGTACAGCACGTACAGAAATAATTCGTCTTCACAGCAGAAATAATTTCCATCTCTCAAAATGCCCTTCTGTGTGTCTCTGAAAATATCCAGAACGCTACATCAGTGTTTTTCTTGTGGGCTGTTAGGTGCTAATAACATCTGAATAAAATCCTGCTTCATTTGTCACCACAGACCGTAGAAGCCTTTCATATTTCCGCAGGATTCTATTAAGGAATCCCAAATTCTATAAAAACCTAAACTGCAGGGCTGCTTTAGCTTAAAACCTTAGAACTGGACATGTTAGTGCAGATGGCTACTAGTAACACAGAGTGGAAGCAGTGAAAGAAGCGGGGTAAATTCCTTATGATTCTTATGCAAAATAACATATTCCCATATGAGAATTCAACTTGTACACATGAAGTACTTCCACAGACCTAACTGTTAGAAACCTTGGGTCAGATTCTGACATCTTAAAAGTATCTAATTAATGTAAAAATGTAATTGGATGCAATTTCTACACCCAACAAATTTTTTTGAGGGCACATATATAAAATGAGTTCCTTTTATATTTTAAACAGTTTCTTTTATAGAGCATTTAAGTTAACAGTGTGTTTCTAGTCACAAATTAAATTATGGAAGTTGAGGACTGTCAGGTTTAGCTAAGTGTTAAAAGACAGACCAGGAATTAAAAAAAAACTTAAAGCAGCAGTAAAATATTAGTCAATGCCTATGAGAAATGAGTCTGTCCCTTTATTCAGGGTGTCTGTGTTTAATGGTAAGCTGGGATGCATATAAGCTAGTCCAAGCATGAAGGGCAGTAGGACACTCATATGGAAAGCCAACTTTGTCCCTCAGTTATCAAGATAAGAAACCTGTCATTTCTCTCATTCACTCTGTCAGCCTTGAGATACTCCAAGCAGACTTACCTCTGTGTTGTACACCCCATATATCAGGAAGATGAAGAGACCCTGTAAAATAAAATGGAGGGAAAAAGCTGTTAACTCTAATCATTTCAGCAGTAGAAATACCTGAAATAAACTTTCCTGGGAACAGACAAAAGAAGACACACTTCATCAAGGTCAATTTATTTTTCTATTTTTCAACATTATAAGCTGTACCTTGAGCATTTATTTGATAACGTGGGAGTACATCACCTACAGTATTTGTGGTATTCAGGTGCTTGGCAATGAGAAACTTAGCACCAAGACACTAATTAGAAAAAAATAATTTTCTATTTGAATCATCTTCATACAAAAGCCTCAGATAAAATAGAAAACAGAATACAGATGCCATAGCAAAGGAAGGAACAAGCATCTCTGCTTTGGTTTTTTTCTTAAAAAAAAAAAAAAAAAAAAAAGAAAAAAAATTAAGAAAAAAATGTATATTACCAGATTCCCTACTGAATACACGTGTGTGTGTATAAATACGTAATCTTCGTATTCATTGGGAAATGACCAGTTAACTATTTTATAAATTTTATAAATCTAAACATGAAGAAAGCAAGAAACGTGTGAGGGCAGAAAGGCATAATGCAAATAGTACACATTATTTATCTAAGTTTGTTTTTGTTTCTGTATTTTATTTTATTTTAATTTTCTTTTTTTCAGCTTTCTTTGCACTGCACCAGTATTGGACAAAACAAAGTAGGAACAAATAACACACTCACTGTGATGAGGTTTCGTGAACCTTTTTGCCGTATCAAAACCTCTGTGTCCAGGACCTACCTGGTTCCTGCAGTCTGCTGACAGGTACTGACAATTACTACATTCATTTGTAATTTTGTTTTTAAAGGAGCATGAACAAAAAACAATCAACATATTTTTAATCCTGCGTGCAAATAACCTAGAGACAGATGAAGTCATTCTGGAATTGCCCACCAGCAAAATCACTGTTTCATTAGGCAGGGAGCTCTTTCACACGATTACTCAGTGCCAGTGTAAAATCCATGGAACAAACAGTGATTTTGTTTCATACCTATTGTTTAAAATAATAATAATAATAATAAATCCAGTACTTCGGTTATTTACTGATTATGTCATTGAACTCAACAAAAAATTGATTCAAAGAATAGACAGCCACATTTGTGAGCATGCCTTCACATAAAATGTACCTCAGTTATGTCATGTGGCATATTTGTAAACAGAACCACCAGAACCCTGGGACCCAGCAGCTCAGATATGAGAATTACACACAGACATAATTACTTACAGAGTCAAGTCCCAGTTCTCTCTTCAAATGCAGCGGATGTGGACCATTCTGACTCTGACTCCTTTCACAGTACTATCCAAAATCTGTATTTACACTATGGAAAAAAAAAAAAAAAGAGATTGGAAACTTCCTCTAAAGTTACACTGAAATAAAAACTAAATACCAAGGTTATAGGGAGCAAGATAAGCACATCATAAAAAACAATGAACATTGGCTACTGGCAGCTAATTAATCACATTGTCCAATATATAGCAACACAGGCAGCACCACAGGCACTTTTAAACGGATCTACAAAAATTATCTGCAAAATGCTTTAGTAGTAAGCTGTGACTACACAAGTAAGTCCTATACAAATTTCCCTGCTAAAGATAAGAAGTGCTGTGAGCATCCTTAGTCCTTCATGAAGACTTTTGTTCTGCTTTTGGCACGGTGCCACCAATGTGGTGTTGCCCACAGTGAGGTTCTGCAGGTGGCTGCCGCAGCCCTTCAGCTGCTCCAGGCAGGAGGTCAGATGCCCCAAGCACCTGGGAAGTACAGTGCATTGTAATAATACAAAGTTTTGGATATAATTGCATCTGTTGGGATTAAAATAATACAACAAAATCCTTCAAGTAAGAAGCACCGAGGCCTTTCTTTTTTTTTTTTTAATATGTGTATATGTTTCCATCTCGCTTGCAAAGAGTCAAAGGAAACTAACTGCATATCAGCACAGAATGAGGCAGTTAAAGAGGTTATATTCTAGGCAGGCAAAAAAACAAGCTATATGTAGAGGAAAGAGAACCAAGCACACAGTTGTCATCTTTCAGTTGTACCAAGAACAAATCCCACTTTTCAGTGCGACATCAGGTAGAGCTACAAACCTTCAGCTGGGCTAGGAGGCTGCTTTGTGGAGACTGAAGAACAGGATCTCTGCCTGATTCATTACAGTTCTGTCTGCAGCTCTGTGCAGGGCATACGTGGGCTGCTCAGCTCTTAAACGTGGCAGGCCCTAACAGAACTGCCCAGCTATCTTGAATACGTCAGTCTGTGGACAGTGCTCATCTTCAGCACGTCTGTCAGGATCTGATCCAGTTTGGGTGGTTCTACTGTAAGGTGAGGCTATTAGCAGGAGATTATTCTGCTTTAGGGCAACAGCAATCTTCAAGGTGGGCTTTGCTGCTTTGTTGCTGTTTGTTTTCAGCAGAAGCTTTTTTCCCCTCAGTTTTAACATTTGTCTCCTAACTATTTCTAAAAGCTTCCTTTTGTAGGCAGCACATGTCATTCAACATTATACATTGCTGCAGTCATTTCGTGGAGTAGTGGAGAGTGTTACACAGATACTTTTAGTATTTCTAATCGGAGCACTTTTTTGACATACCAATCTTCAATCAGGTTGAATTACTTAATAACCCTTCTCTTGTTAATCTTTAGGCCTTCATTCTTTCATTTGCGTGATACAACTGAAGAAGATTAAGAATTCTCAACTACTAAAAGTCTCACACGGATACTTCAATGGGTCAATTAAACATATTAGCAAAATATTCAAGTAAAAACTATGCATAATTAAAATGAAAATACATTCATATTAAATACCTAATTCAACAGTATTTTGAAGTGTTGCTTCTTCTAGGAACTTAAAAAAAAGTCAGTCACTGATAAAGAAGTTCACTACAAGTAATTTTCTGCTGTGCAGCAGAATAAAAAAAAAAAAGTAGTAGATCACAGATAGCAGTCCTGAACTAATTGTGCACATATGAAGAAGTTCCTTTGGTCATTAAAGTAGAAACTTCCTTTCTACTACTATTAACAGTTTTGCTGCCTGAAGCAGCATTGTGAGGTTTCTAACTCAGTTTACCACTGACTTCAGTCACCATCCCTTCAGCTCCTGTGGTTACCACTGAAATTACTGAAGCCAGGCTTGGCAAACAGGAGGGGACAGAAATTGGAGTCAGGTGAGAAGTGTAAAAAGAAAGGAAAAAATGAGCAAAACATTTGTAGTGCTATTGAAGTAGCAGAGCACCAGAAAATCAGCAATTAAAAAAAAAAATCAGTCATAGCGAAGACATGGGAACAAATACCAACTTCCTGTCCAGAATTCTTTGGTTTAGTTTTGGAGATTGATTCCTATCCACCTCGGCTGTGTGTAGAACCAGACTCTTCCTTAGATTAATCATGTTTTCTAACATTTCTAACATCCAGGCTGCATTTCCAGCAGCATGGATGAAGTAGAGACGTGCAGGCAAAGTACCACTCTGGCTTCCACAACAAGAATCCCTGTAACAAATGAAGTGTACAAATGTTTTTCTTCTGCATTTGTTTTGTACGAATTGCCACAAACATGAATCTAACCCACAATGAAAACTACGTCAGCACATAGCCAGAAACAGAAAGTCTGGCTTCAGTTTGTCTTGAAACACAGGTTGAATCCCTCCTAAGGGAAGGAGCAGTAACAGTTGAAAAATCTGATTTCAGCTGGATGAATTATTTGCCATCATAATCCTCAGAATTTAATGGGGGAAAAAAAATCCAAGTTAGGATTTTTGGGATGCTGTAGCACCTGTCCTTCTCAGAAACACGTGCTGCTAAGGAGCCACACAGGAAATTACAGTTGAAGCTACGTAACACATGCAGGAGAGTATCTGGGATCTGGTATATTGAAAGAGCAGCTCAGATTCTTCACAAGCAGATCAGCCTTCCTTCTTGCTTTCTGCTGCCCTTAAGTTTGTTTTCAGGAAAAGTCAGCAATACCATCTACATAAAAAAAAGGTATTTTTTAGAATAGTAAGAAAATCTAATGTTTTTTTTACAAGAAGTACAGCAAAATTTCTGATTTCCATTAAGTACATCATCAACACCTTACCAAAATCCTACTGGAGCAACTGGGTAAAAGCCTGTGTTGTTGCTACGGTTTTGCTGTTGCTGCTGTTTTCTGGCTTTTTTGTTTTGTTTTGAGGTGATCAGGGTTCTTATTTCTACACGTTTGAAGAGGACACTCGGGGGGGGGGTTAAGGCAGCTAAGGCATACAGTATGGACTTGCTATTCCATTGCTTAGTATTACTGCTGCTGTACTTTCTTTCTATACATTGTTGCACTTGGAACTCTGGCTGGTGGGAAAGAGCTGCAAATTTCTCTCTGCCTGCTTACTGTTAGCAGCCCATAACTTCTTCCAGCTGCCATCTGTTTCTTGTACTAATCATCAGCTCAGAGATACCTTTTCTGCTTTTAAACTATACTTCCTCATTTTAACAAAATTCCTCCAAGTACTTTTAGTGAGATAGGAAACAAGCAGAGAAATACATTATATTTCACCCAAAGGACTCATCAGTGCTCTTTAAACCAATAACATCTAAAACATTTTCTATTGAACAAGGTTCCAAATCACTTTCTTGTTCCGAAGGTTGTTTTGCTCCACCCTGAACAAGTTAACACACACACAATAAGCGTGAAGCCTATTTGTGGTGAGTTATGTGGTGCAAAATACATCGATTCACACCACATCAAGCTAAATTCTGTTCCTTCTGTTTATCAGAATCTCACCACAGTTACCCACGAGTGATCTAAACTGGCTAGGTATTTTTATATTTTTAAATGTGAGTACAGGAGAAAAAAGTCCAGTAATTCTAAATGGTTAATTTACCAAAAAGTGATGTGCAGATTGTACACATCTCTGTAATATAACTAGAACACAAAGTGTAATCCCAGTGTTACCATTAGTACAAGTTTAAATTTGTGTTTCTCCACCTCACATACACAAACAAGCACACACATTGCAGAAGACCCCAACGCCAGAAGCCTTCTCTTTTGCCACACAGTAGCTTCAAGCCTGAGGTTACAGTTTATCTCAATCTGTAGACTCTAGAAAACCTTCAGTGATCTGTAGAAAGTGTGATATACACTCGTCTAATTTTTTTTTTTTCTTTATAAATAGGCAGACCCCATAAATCTGAATGCAATGGCTGAAAGAACTGGATGTAATCTGTAGCCCATTCAAATCAATAGGATTTCTTCCACATTCAGAAGAGCTTCTCCAACTTCATCCTAAACATTCTTATTTTATCAGAACTTTTTATCATCAGAGGTTTCAGTGCGTTTATTTTTTACTTTTTAGCTATATCTCTGAACAGAATTCATGCAGCTTAAGCATTCCAAAATCTAGGAATACACCTATACTTTCACACACTCTAGAGGGTTATCCATCCTGGTTCCATTAGTAGCCTAAAAAAAAAAAACCTCAAAGCTTTCCATCTAAATTCTCTCCAGTCAGAGGGATTCATGATAGACACTTTTTCCTCATAGAGCTTATCTCCTTATTATGTGACTGAACAGTTTTGCCACATCCACCCCTCCATTTTTCACATCAGATTGGTTCGCTTTGGTTTAGATGTGGAGATGCACAGCAAGAGAAACACAGCGCTGGAGGCCTCATTCCAAATACATCTTCTCCATTGCTTTAGATTCCCGATGCCGCCCTTCCCTAAAAGCCGAATGCCTCTTGGGCTTTTGCTGGGAAGTTCTGCAAGGATAAGGCTGTTGGCACAAAACAGCAGTTTCTTGCTACAAATGATCAGAAAGTGCATATGGACAAGGCAGCTGTAAAGCTCTGTCTGTAGCTACTGCAGAGCTAGGTAAGTGCAACTCTCAATAGTCTACTTCATCTTTTAGCATTAATGCAAGATCACCATATCTCTGGCCTTTCTGAAATTCTTGCATCAACGACTAACAAAAATGAGTATAAACCATGCTTATACAAAATACTGTTATCAGAAGTTATTGTCATGCTGCCCCTTACCAGACAGCGTGCAGTTCTGTCAGTTCTGAATTTCTGTGGGTGGGAACAAACATTCAGCTCTAGATTTGCTTTGGACATCTCGCCTGTGGCCATTTCAAAATATATTTCAAAGCCAGTTAGATTGCCACTGCTATTCCTCATTTGGGAAACCTCTGATGGGCCTATGACCATATGCTACTTTATTCAAAGCCACACGCTCACTTATTGATGTCATGTTTACTAATCTGAAACTCTTAGCAACTACCCAGACATAGTGTGTGTGGGTTTTGTTTTTTTTTGGGGGGGGGGGGGGGGGGGGGGGGACTGTTTCTTTTTGCCCTTGTTTTCATGATAAGACCTGGTTTTGATAATATAAAAAAGGACAGAGTTGCCAAATTTTACTCCAGGTGTCCAATACATTATTTTGATAAAGAAACTTAGAAATTTACTCTAAAATTGTTAGGTGTGAAAATAGTTTCCAAAGGTCATGCTTACATTCTCATGGTTGTTCCATAACAAATACGTTCAGCTTACAACTGGAGATTTTAAGAGCCAGAACAGCCACATGGTTGTGAAAGCCAAGATGGATTCTGATTGCTCACACATAATCAAGTTATCTCAGCTATTTAGATTTATACTGCATGTCGGTTGCAAATATGCCTTTGAAATTTTGCTTTCGTTTGTGTGGGTACAGACAAACCACTGTACTTACATGCTTTGAAGTACACTTCATAGCTTTCCTGCATGAACTGCAGGGAAGTCTTAATTGCTCAGCTGATGGCAGTTGACCTTTAGAGAAAGAATTGAGATGCACAAAGTATAAAAATAGTACCTCAGAAAGAATGTATAGCGTGTTTTCTTACAAAAAAAAGCTCGTTTGACTGTAGAGCTCATTGAATAATTAACTTCCACTCACTGTCTGAAAATAGACACCGAAACTGGTTATTACTTCAGGATTGACCCGCAATGCATATTAACACAGTCTTCATTGCAAAATAAACAAAAACATTTAATTGGGAGGAGGAGGTGGAAGGAATGCCTGAATTTCATTTAGTTCCTCGTTGGATTTTTTAAAGCCTTCACAAGGCTGTATTTTGAAATGGTGAATTTTCAAAGGAGGGGTATATTAAAAGAAACTATTTACACCCCAAAGCAACCAACATTTTCACTGTTGCTTGAGAAAACCTGTCTGAAAATTTGTTGCATGCTCATGCACCATTTCTGTTGAAGTGAGTTGATACTTCTGCTGAGTTCTAAATAATTCATTATTCAGCTAAGCAAATTTAAAGTGACAAGGAAAAAACACTAGGGTCTTCATGCATTCGTTTGCAAATGGAACAAAGTGCTCAAATGTCAAGTTTTCTGAACAGCAGCAATTTAAGTTCTGTATTTCAGGTACTCCTCTTACTTTCCCTTGCACCACCCCTCAGTAGTTGTTACCTACCAGCACATCCATTTGACATTGACAGAGTTCTAAATAGTATTTAATAGTCAATATGTCATGCAGCATAAGCAGAAATAAAACCCCACAGATCTACACATTCACATAGAGCTCAGTATATTTTTCTCAGCTATGTTTTCTTTCTGCCTGTTTCCCTACCAGGAGTCTTATTTCCCCCCCCCGCCCTCTCCCCCATCTTCTCTCCACACTTTCAGAACTTTTTTCCATCATTGTCACTGTTACTGACTGTCCATAAGTATCACAGAGTTTTCATGCTCACCTTTCCACTCCTCTTACATTGTATGTTATCCTTAATATTACATATACAGAATACAAGAGGAAAAAAAAGCACCCACACCATGAAATGCAAAGCCACTTGGGGGCAACATTATCTGCAGGTCTACAAGGAGAGGTAGAAACAGAAGGAAAGGAAGGAGTCAAACAAGAAACGGAACTGAAAGCGTGAAGAAGATGGTATGAGGCTGCTTCAACAAGTGCAATAAAAATAGATCGGGAAAGATAGACTAAATGTCAGGGACATAGTCCCAGTCCTAGCCAGCAGAAGAATCCTTCAAAGGTAATAGTGAAGAGAAACAGTTTCACAGCTTTCCAGAGTCCATGAACAGGATATCTTCATAAGGAATTGATTCCTTCACAAGGAAGGAATCAACTGAATGCCTGTGGCATTAAATCCTCCTCTAAAACTAGAGATTTTGATTTGCAGTTCAATCCATTTTTAATCTAACCAGAAGTAACTTGTATCATTGTACCCTTAAAAGGTGCAATGCCAGAATATCACAGCATTAAGAAAAAAAAAAAAAAAAATCAGATCCACATAGCATGATTTCAACTCTGTTTTAGTTGACCACACAAAGGAGCGCTGAACATGATGTGCCTGTAGAGGGAGAGCCATTGAAAAGCAAGAAGGATGATAACAGGCAGGACATCTCTCTCTACTGATGCCTTCCGTTTACTATACATGCTTATGTATTACCAATAATGTTTAGAAATTCAGTAGCATTTTCTTCTGACTGTGCATGGCACAATTAGCAGTTATTTGAGCTACAGGAGCAGACAGCAGTGATTCAGGTTCTTTTTCTTTGAAGAACTCTTCCACCACAGGGTCAGTAAATATACAAAGGAACTGAAGAGCTTCCTGTGACCTAAGAGAACTGTAAAGTAATTGTAAGGGGAGCGAAGTCTAACAGCAACATGATTGGGATTTGTTGTTTTGTTTGTTTAGTCACTTCAAGCAAATGAAATCAACAGCATTCCTTTTACATCTGCAAATGGCCAAGTAGTCTGGAGAGCCTACAGATACAAACAGTGCTGAATAGAAGAGGGGATTTCCTACTCTGCTCTCATAGCAAAGCAGAGGGTTTTTCTTTTTTCTTTTCCAAAGATTTCATATTTTTCTTCAAGGAAGTATTTTTCACTGCAAGAGAATGGATTACAGGAAACTTTAATTTAAAGAGACGTGTTCCAATAGCATTAACGTATACCAGGATGCAAATTAGTAGGCTTACTGAGAAGCCGTTCAAGTGACTGTAGCACACGTCTTGATACAGTTTATTGCTAGCACACAATGAACAGCATGGCAGCCCTGTGTAGGTCTCTAATCCTTTCCTTACAGTTAGAGAGTACTGAAAAACAAAGATTCTGTTTGCAATTAAAAGACGACAGTGTACTCAGGACCTTAGGAAAACTGTAGGTTTTCCAAGTAGTCCAAAGAGTCAATACTTTCCAAGTTTCAGAGGGTGCTGAGTTTTGCAAACAAGCAATTCAGAGGCTACCCTGCAGTTCTGTTCTAAGATCTGATAATAAACACAAAACCAGGGTAGTCAGTGCTACCTATGGTAGATCTAAAAAAGGATGGTCTTAAAGATTTTCAGTCATACAGCACAATAAAGAAACATTTAAATAATTAACTCTTTTTACAATAAGTATATTGAGGTTTCAGTGCCTGGAGAGCACGGATCATCCACCACATTTACTGGCTACACTTCTGTTCTCAGCCTGCAAAGCACAGTAACACTAACACAAAACAGGCTGAATTTAAGAGCACGTAATTATGAGCCTGTAGAAACTCATTCATCAACATCTGCAAGTTCCTGTGCACTGTGTGTTTTACCTGCATCGTCTTCGTATTTTTAGAAAACATTCTTCAGTATTACTTCTAATGGATTGATGTGTTACTTCACACGTATGCGTAATATGCAACACTAATTGTATTCATGACATGGAACATTTTCTTTGGCTGACGGACTGAAAGCGAGAACCCTGACTTACAGGATTACTCAGTTAAAAAATAATTGTGATGTTTAGCTCATTATGGAGCACGTGTAAGAGCTGTAGCGCATCCATTCTGGAACTTCAGGGTTCCTATAGAATCCTGTGTGATTTGTTTATGATGTGGTGATGATTGACTGTCAGTTACTAATAAATGGTAAATAAAAAAGTAACCTGTGATATTAAAGTACTACATTAGCTACATTGTGATTAAATTACAGTAACACCACCAGCTATAAACCTTTATAGAATCTCCTCAGCCATGCAGTAATTCTCCTAACTATACTATTATGTAGAGCACAAATATTTCTTTGTAAGTCCAAAGCAATACATCAGGGAAGCATTTACTGCTAAGGCTAGATTGAGAGTAAATGCATCTTGGGTTGCTATGAATAAAGCTCTAGCTTCTCATTACTTTATGACAAGACACAGAAATTCACTTTACTTTTCATTTAAGCTTTTCTGCTCCAGTTTATAGATGTATGCCTTCACGCTTTTATTCCCTTCTCGCTTCAGCCGTACGTAATAAATGATTATAAATTTTCACATTTGACCACCTCTCTGCTAGTCTCATGCTTAATGCACAAAGTTAGGAAGCTGCAGGTAAAAATTTCACAAACACTTTTATTTATGATGTTGTCCTTGGTAACGGAAATTTCAATGTACTGAAATGAAAAGTATGATTAAAGGGATACGACGTCCTGACAAGGATAGTAGAGGGCAGCCTTCTATTTCCCACTGAAAATATATAATACTTTTCTGACATCAATTTCATAGAGAATAGACATGGGCTAGTCATGAAAAAAAGACACAAACACGTTTCGAACTTCACTGTTGTTGTGCTGTCTTAAATGAAACTTATTCCAGAAATATCTTGCCCAAATAACAAGGCTTTGTAATTAATTTCAAGAGTCAGATCAAGAGCTAATTTAGCATAAGCAAGATACGGGATGTTATCTTAATGATCTTCCACAAAACTTAGAAAATAAGAACTGTTTCTTCTCCTGTTAAGAGAGATACTCTCTTCTCATTTCCTCTTGTCACTTTCCCTATCACTTTACCCCTATAATAAGATTTATTGCTTGTAGATTGCATTTCAGATTCCAATTTCATTTTAGCTAACTTGTGTTGTCCTACACAGCCAGAAAGTTGTGGTATGCTTGAAGCATTTTAGAAGTACTATCCTAATAATGACTGGCTTTAGTCTAAAATCATTTCAGCTTCTTTAGTAAGTAGAAAAAAATACATCTATATAGCATTAAGAATTTTGATCCTGTTTATGCATAGAGAGAAAGGGAAATGAAACTGCACTAAGATTATATTACTAATAGATTACATTAAAAAACATCCCCCAAACAAATTCCTTCTTTCTGAGCAATGTTGCAAATATATTACCTGAGCTTAACATCCCACTTTTATGGGAAGCATATTAATTCAGTGTCACATTTTCAGCAGGTGATATTACAAATTAAAATAACTTTTTATCTTTAAAGCAAAAATAAGTGATCACCAAACAAGTTCACCTTCTAGACAAATAGCGTGTGCATTTTCCAAGTGCATACATTGAAACAGTTAACACACCTTTGAAGTCCCGTGTTTTTGAAATTAACAGCCAAACTGGTTCATTCCAGAGAGTTAGAATCAAAACATGCTTAAATATCCTTTAAAAGGATTCAAGAAAATAAACCTTCTACATTCTGGCTTTTTACATTAAAAACCGAGCAACCAACAACAAGAAACCTTATGAACTGGAGAGCACAGGAGTTGCATCCATGAAACACTGAACTTGTCACCTCAAATGACTGTTTTCAGTCCCCCTTGAATTATACCATCTGAAACTTGCTTCTATGTTTTGAATACTCAACAGCATACACAAAGCTCATAGTTTGCTTTCACTGTCAGATGGGTTCGTGCACACTTCATACTGAATACTTTCTGTAACTAACGTAACTAGCAGGGAAACAGCAGGGTCCAAAGTATTATTCTAGTCCTTGAATTTCATAGGTAAGCATACTTGCACGGCAGCTCTACCAAGTTATACTTGTGCTTTAATATTACTATTGATTTCAAGGAAAAAAAATCTAGAATATCATATTGGTAGTAAAAAACTGTGCTTCTGAGAGTCGTGAGGTATTGTTATCCAGACAATGGTTGACAATTTACTATTTACTTTCTTCTCCTCATCTCTAGAAATGGGTGAACAAAGTATTCTGTTACAGACACCCAGCCATCACGTTATTAAGCCAAAAAATCTCACTGTCGCACACTGCAAACATTTTTCAGCCTGTACTTCTAACAGCGCCGTACCTTCTTCGCTTGCAGGAGCTGCAAATATTTTGTGACAGATCCCATTTGTTGGCTGGCGATCGCAGAACCCTGAAAAATACATTATGTCTTCTGTCAGTTATTTAAAAAAACACCACAAATTATAACAAAAACAAAATTACCAGCAATTATCATTTGAATGTCTATACTAATCCATTTCAGTTTAGCCTGAGGTTTTACACCTTGATATTTTTCCCTTCTTACCACAGTTACAAGTTACTGCGGTCATTCAAATTTCTTCTTTTACAATCATTGCCATTATAACACCAGCAATCTACATTGCTGAGCATTCTGCATAGTATCCTTACTGAAGCACGCTTGATTCTAAATGAATTTTAATATTTGCAATTTGAAACCTGACATAAACCCTCAGAGCAACCATGTGGCATCAATTACGCGATAAAGTACACAGGTTACAAGTACCACAGCAGAGCTCACGCTCTCTTTTTAACTCACTAATGTCTCTGACCCCTCTGTACGAAAGCACTTCAATCAACATTCACATATATATTTCTTTTTAGCTTTACCATTTAACAGGCTGTAAAAAATGTTTAGCAATCAATTATACACATCAAGTTGATATCCTGCAGAACTGAGGGTCATTTAAGCTTACAACTACATCTGAAAGAGTTTGGGAAAGCCATACGGGGAGCAAACTAGCTTTTCCCTTTTTGAACCTTGCAAGCAGAAGGACAGCTTAATTAAACCTAACAGAGGGCATCCCCTCAGCCTTTCAGAGGCTTATAGTATAGCCCTAACAACTCTGCTGTTGGGACTTGAGGGCATTTGCTTTACATCTCCAAGCTCTGGCTGTGCCACATACCGTGCCAGTTAGAAGTGTCACAATCAAGGAATCGTATTAGGTAAATTTGATTCTGATCGCAAGACATAATCCAGTGCTAGAAGAATAACCTAAATCTGGACCTGGCTACTGATATCTGGTATGAGATATGGGTCAGTGAACTTAAGTGCTCTATTTGTAATCATAAAAAGAGAGATAATGCATAGGATGCTAAACTATTGCTTTGCCTCCCCTTCATCTTATGAGGAAATTGATGGTCCATATTCTCCTGGAGGGCAGGGAGAGCGTGTGGCTGATTAGGAATCAGAGGGTTGCTCTGACTAGGCATCTTTCCAAGAAACTTCTCTCCTTTTATCAGTATTTTCAGGCAAACGTGAGGAATAACTAAGTACAACTAAGGTACTGCTTTTAGAAGAGGTTTCTCAGCCAGCTCCATCTATTTTTCTCAGGGTTCATAGGTAATCCAGCTTTTGAAGAGACTGAGGTTCTTCACATTCTTTGCAGAGGCTCTTTTGCCAGCCTCCCGCTGAGCCGCCATGAAAAGCTGCAGCAGCTTTGTAGCTTTCTCACAGGGTCGCTGACAGGGTGCAGCAAACTTCCTTTCACAAGCACTTCACTTTCACTAAAACTAATCTCGTAGCATCAATACCAATTCTGCTGCCTGTTCAGGAGCTTCTCAATAACTCACGGTGTCCAAATATTTAAAAAAATCCATTTCCCTTTGACATCTTCGTTTTCAGTTAAGTGCTTGCTTAAAGGACAAGTCAACAGTTAAACAAGAAATACAATTGAGCGGTGTGATTTCTTTCTTCACTACAGTCTTCAAAATTAGGGCAACCAGAATTTTGTCTAGAACTGTACATAAAGTGCATAGCATATGCATTGGACAGAACACAAACTTTAAGTATATCCCACACATCCAGCTTTGGTGCTCATGCTGTAGAGTTGACAAGTGCCACATGCCTCAGATTCCTGCTAACCGACATTTCAGGAGAAAGAGGATTCTGGAAAATCCAGAGAGATAGTAGATCTGGTCAGAAATCTTCCCCAAAGAGGGTTTGTAGATGCACAAGTTAAATACTAAAACATGGTTCACTTTGGAAGAAAAGCCTCAAGAATATTGTCCTCTTTTCTGGTGGTTCTTAACCTGCATTGAGCATTTGACTGAATTATTACAGATGCATTGATCTGACTTCAACCTGAAGTTACTAAGGTTTTATAAGACTGCAATAAAGCTTTCTTTGCATTAGCCAGCCAAGCACATAAACATTTTAATGAACTGTTTTTACATGGTTCGTTGAGTAGCGCCTGGTCTCCTATAACACAAATCACTTCTCTGTCACATTCAGTCCTCTCATACCAGCCTTTCTTTTCACCACACAAAATACAAATTGAATAGCATTTCTATGGAAATTCAGTGAAGACTACATTTTAGTCAGTATAGCTCCCTATATTTAAAGTTTTAAAGCTGTTGAGTCACGTAAAGAAATTCCCTGGCAGTCAAAAGCAACAAAAAAGAACATGTAGAAAAGCAAGCTTCACTGCTATCACAAGGTAACTGTCAGGGACCACTACAAAATAAGCTTTGGAGCTATCGCACTGCACCCTGAGCATTTCAGACAGTGAACTACGGTGTTGCCATGGAGCGCTGGGGGGAGCTAAATTGTCATTAATCATAGAACAGACCATCTACCAAATAGGTATTTATTTTATGCTGACCTAAAGCCCAGAATAAGCTACTGAAATCAGCATCAATGCAGAACAAATATATTTAGAATAATTAAATCACATTAATGATGACCATTTTGGTACATCCTAGTCAATCTTTAAAAAGCAACATGGAAAGTATAAAATTATTGTGTCATAAAGTCTATCTGAAAACACATTATGTATTTTTGAGATTAAAGATTGGTTTTAACACATGATTTAATAATGAATGCAAATTATGAATGAATATTTAACAAACCATATCACGTTTTATGTCTTAACATATCCTTCGCCATTACTGCGAGTGAATGAGAAATGGCTTTGTGATGTATTGTCCTGCCGCCTAGGGCTCTGGTGTTTTCACCTTGATATGGCCTTTAAAATAAATTAATTTGTTAACGTTTAAGAACTCTGTGTAAGGGTTGGCATAGAACATTTTTAAGTCTGTCTATGATTGAAAGAGCCACGCATTAATCAGATACCATTTATATTTAAAAGAATTTATTTGGCCAATTGTTCCGTGAGAAAGATTGGGAAATGTTTATTTCCAAATTGAGTTTAGGACTAAGTGGTACTAATGGTACAATAAAGATGTTATATGGTGTTAATATAACCTGCGTATTAAAAGCATAATGAATTTGCTATTTATGAACCATTAAGTTTTACCTCAACCCTAGGATAAACTTCCTGTCATTACAAATCTATTAATAATTTTTGTCTCTTCTCTTCATCCTTATTCCCATCATTGCTTTCTTCTATATGGTCACGCAGTTGTATTGTGAAGCTCTTTCTAGAGTGAACTAAAAAATATTTTAATTTTATTCTGAGCAACATCTTTTAATATTGTATGGCTAAGTATGAGCTTCACTAAATTGAAGTTTTAAAGAATAAAATAAATAGGCAGGATCAAGCACCATCTGCTCCCTGCGCTGCTCTGCTCCACGTTCTTGCTTAAACCAAGCCTTGTGATTGCACACTGAAACTTGGACTTCCTCAAACATTCACACTGGTGTCTCTTCCTTTTGTTTCTAAGCAGCTAACACAGGTGAGATAAGCCATCCTACTTAAGGAGGGAAGGATTTAAGAAGCCAAAAAGCACATCAGATTACGAAGGGAGAACTAACAAAGCTTAGGTTTAACCACGTTGTCCAAATGTTAGCCTCTAACGTCACACTAGCCTCTAACAGTAAACTTTTTAAGTCCAATTAAGATAATCAAGCTTTTTTTTCCCAATCAGCTTAGAGCAAAGCTAAGGACACTAATCTCCTTAATACCACACAAGGATTTCCAGGGGAGATGCACAAATCTATGCACACAGCTGCCGCCATTTTGAAGTTCCTCAGAGAGGAATGGTGCCCTCGCAGCCTCACCGCTCACTCCGAGCCAGCCCAGTGCAAACCAAAGCCAACCAAAGCACATTCACAGACCTGGTAATATTTTATGTGGTGCCCAGAGGTAACCAGCCTCTGGTTACCGTATGGAGATAAAGCAGCCAAGGAGATCTTTTCGTAGATTTTACACTCTCACTCAACTCTTCTGTGTGCACTAGGTGCAGCCTAATGACCTGGGTAAGCAGCATTAAAACATTGTGTTTCAATGTACACTAAAGCTATGATTATGAACATCACCTCACCTGAGGCAAAAAAAAAAACACGAGTCAAAGTTCACACAAGCCAGCATCGCAATATTACCTTCATATTCACAATATGTCTGCTCTGCTACACACACAGCTTCAGCCTCTAATTTGGAAGTCAGCAGTTACACCATGTCCAGAGAAAAAGAAACAAGCAAAACTTAGTTATGTGAGAAAGCATTATTTGAATTGTTAGGGGTTAAATAGCAGACAGAAATAGCTGGTTCAGAAAACAAGAATGATTTCAGAGTTTTTGCCTGAAAACTTAGAAGTGAAGAAAGCAAAACCAATTCCCAGCTGAGGTATAGACAAAGATCACCCTCCCGCAGGAGTACAGCATGATAAGTAGCCACAGTGAGAATCACTGTGATCAGTCAGAAAGGCAGGAGAGTTATTAGCTTAGCCCTGAACCTCCTACTTAATGTGGGGCCAGTGGTGATAGTTAACAGACCCTGGCTAAGGTGACAAGCTTTGGACCTGCTTGAGGAAATCCAATTGAGAAGCAGCCAAGAGGAACAACAAGCTAGAAACAGATGTTCCAGCTACCAGGATGTGCACACATTTAACCTGAATATGTAGGAAAAAAAAGTATTATTTTCGATAGATAGCAATTTCATCTCCTTCTGCAGCTCAGGTACTGTCGGATCTCATTATCCACAGCTAAAGTGCTTCCTTCACATTTCGGAAGGGAGCTTAAATTCAAGTGAAACTCTGAGTGATAGCTACTGAATAAAGAACTCAAGGCACTAGGCTGATATTCTGAAGCAAGTTTTAGTATTCAAGCAAAACAAGGCTAAAGTCATGGGAATACAAAAAGTTGAATTCCAACACGGAGTTAGAATAGTTACTAATACACATTTAACACCCAGCATAAACAGTCAAGCTTGCTTAGCAGCTGTCAATTCATATTTAGCAACTGATGCTGATTGAATGTACTTTTGTCAGGAGAAAACTAGACTGCTGCCAAAATGGGACAAAAACAGGTTTGTTAAAAGGAGCTCATTATATTCAAAGGTGATTTGTGCCACACGCAAAAGAAATGCACATAAGACTAGCTTAGGACTTTGACATATCTGGGCTCCATAGAGTACAAAGCAGAGTACAGAAGTCCTATGGGATGATATTATCTTATATAAAATATATACTTTGCTCTATATCTTCCTTTGCAGTTCCATAAATCTGTTTAACATTCATGAAAACTATATATGCACCTCAAGAGGAGAAAACACTCACTATGCTGATTTTTACAACAAATTCACTATTCTCTACACAACATATATTTGGTCCACATTTCAAAGATATCCTTTCTTAGAGACATAAAACATCACTAACTAGTTACTGCTAAATTCGTTTATGGTTCTACATCGAAAAGTAAAATAAAATATGAATAAGAGAAACTTGTACCAATGATTGGTTGCAAAATGAGTGCACAAGAAGAAAAGATCTTGATAACAACAATTTTGTTCTATGCCTTTCTTAACTTCTGACCCAATGTGGGGGGTAGGAGTAAATTAAACTGTTCCCTCAGACTCTATTTTCTGTGTCAAAATAAGTTACAGGAGTACATCTACGTTCCTTCTTGCTGCCATTTCCAAAAGTAAATTATCTCAGTAATTTCCAAAATTATCGTAAATAAGTCCTTTGTTAATGTTTTTATTACTTCAAACTAAGGTAACGGAGTGACAAACTACTCTTACATTTAACTTAAAACAAAAACCAGAATCAGTTGCCTTTCTTCATTTAAGCAGTGATATGTAAGGTGGAAAAAAAAAAAAGGGGATTAGATGAGCACAAAATTAAAAACTACTCTATGCAGCCACACCAACATGCCTCAGCTGTTCCACAGCCCACTTTCCACAAACTACAGTGATGAGCAGATCAACCCTACAGTTAGTAGCATCAGTAATACTACCAGGTTTAACAGTGCTGAAAGGAATCCTAATTTCAAACTAATCAACAGTTCAACTCCTTACTTTGAACCAAGGCCCAATGAAAACCTTTCCTATCAACCTTGAGACCCTATCACTACATTGACCATTCATCACCACTTTCAACTTTATTAGTCGTGAGTATCATTACACTTACTGTGAGATTGTTGAGCCTCAAATTGGCTCAGAAGTATCTGTAAAACTTTTGGATTATTTTTTGAAGCGTTTGTAATTTCTTGAGTATGGACAACGTTTTTCCAGAGTTCTTTCCCTGAACAATAAAAGGTCTGAGGATTACCTGTGGGTGCCACAAATACTTTGTGTACAGCTTTATGTGGTTCTATTAAATTAATAATGCAGGAGGAAATGTTCTTCAGAGCACTTTGCTCCTAAGGAAGCCTAGTTACTGAAACAGGTAACTAACCAAGAAAGTCATAAAGGCCACTAAGGTTTCCTCTGGCTCCAGATTGAGGCATACATTTACATGAAATTTAACACTTTTGAACTATATTGTGAGTATGGATATAGGCTATGGGGAAAGTAACAGCCAAGAGAGTTACCAAATATCATCCCTTTACAGAAGCTGCAAAATTATCTGGGACCAAGTAAGTACTTATCAACTTGTAGAGCTCTTTGTCACGTGCTCCAGCGACTGGTTTTACACAACCATCAGATAGCTTGCAAGTTAGCAATTAGTTTGCTTCTACAGGATTTCTTCAGTAATGGAAAGGGCTGAAATTACAACAGGCATTTCACTATCTGTCAGACTGTACTGTTGTAATCTATTTCTATGCTTTTTTTTCCTGGTTCTGTATATGGCGCTAGATTGGGAGTGCAAATATTATCCTCTTCCTTCAACTCCTAGAAAAGCAAAAAATTACTTCCTGGTTCTTTGCCACTTACTGTTTTGAAACAGCTTCTACATTTCAAATAGGCTCTCAATTTCTATTTTAATTTATCTACCAGTAAACTGGGAATCAGATTACTAGGATCTAGGAAATAATCAACGTCCATATGAAATTCTGAGTGCCTTCCATAGATCCTAAACAATACTACTCCCTGAAAAATTAGCTCATGAGGCAGATAAATATCAAACAGCACATACAGGATATCAGAATGATCTTTAGTCCAGTGGGCAACATCCTAACTCGTTCTGTGTAAACTGAAGGTTTAAAAACTTCTTTTCTTAATTACTTATAAGTGTAATGTAAAAAATCAGTTATCTATTTGGACAGCTCACCTGTGTTAAGATTTAACACCAGAATCTTCTATCTCAGATTCACCTTTTCTCTAGGGAAGCATTTGTAGAAGTCATGGGGGTATAGAACCACCTTTTTTTGTTTGGCTTGATTGTTTTGGATTTTTCTTTCTCTTTAGGAATATCTAGAAAACAGTTACTGCAGCCATCTCTTTTTGCACTATGGAGAGCTGATAAGTTTTTATATTGCCCACAGGAGCATCAATTCCATTTCAATACATTCTGAATATATTCCTGGATCTATACAGGTATTAAGATACTTTGCACCTAACCTGTGATTTTAAGTGAAGTAGTATCTTAAATTATGTCAGAAGAAAAAAACCCAAACAATTCAAAACAGCCGCTTCAATTTTAAAAGTACAAGCTAAAATACCCTCAAAGATTGAGGGCCATTTTACCTCACCAGGATAAGCTATGTTTAGTATCTTGCATCCAAGTTAATCTTATTTGGTTCTGAGAAGAAATATCTCAGTGCAGTGGGAAGAAAATGAAACTAATGAAGAAAAAAAGCAAACCACAGAGGCGCCACCTCTACTGCTTGTAACACAAATTCTTGAAATCAATGTGCAAAGAAAGAAGAGTAAAACGAATGTCAACTCCCAGCGACCTTGTTTTCATGTATTTTGCTCAGACTTCTATACTATCATTTCCTTGCAATCAAGCTAAGGTACCTTTGTTTTCAGCTCCACTCAAAATATAATTTCCTGATCTAATCCTGTTTATTACCAGTGTGAACATTTTTGAGTGTAAAAGGTATCCTAGCAACATTAATGACTCAAACATTAATTCTTTAAAAGGCAGTATATATCAACTTACTGAAGCAGATTCCTTCTTGTCCCCAAGTAACAACACCAAAAATGCCCTCAGGAACAGTGAAGGTCTTTCTCACAGAACCTCCTTCCCGCCTCTGAGACCAAGGAAGTAGAGTCACTTTGGAAATACTTTAAAATTAAACCTAAATATTTTCCTTTTACGTGAGAAAAGGAGAACAAGCCTATTAAAAAAGAAAGTATCTGAATGCTCCCACGTGAAAGACGCCGTTAATTTGATGATCTGTTGCTTTAACATACTTGGTCATACGTTTAATGAAGTATTGTAGTAAGTAGAAACATGCATTTCACATCAAAATATTTTATATTGATATTGGAAATGCAGATGCACGTGCCTTGCAAATGACTGGCGTGTTTTAAGTACAAAGTTGATTGACACATGCTTTCAGTTAATGATGGTAATTATGAAGAATAACAACTCTAAACCACATCTGTTCAATGTAACAATCTTGTTGTGCTATGCAGATTACACTGAGAGCTGTCAGAAATGCCATTTTACCACAAATCATGCATAAGCACATTTGGAAGACAAGAAACAGATTAATAAGCATCAACACTTCTCTGTAAACACTTGTTGAAGAGAATAAAAGCTATTAGCATTGAAGGAAATGATACAACAGTGAATGCTTTTTCTATCAAGTCTGAAATAAGAAACCACAGGAAGGACAAAAGTGCGGGCTGGGTCCCTGAAGAATAAGTACCCTGTGGTACTTCATCACCACGTGGAAAACTCAACACCCACACTTCACATCAGCAACCCTTAATCACATTCTCTTTGTTTGTGATAAATTCTCACTCAACATCTTCCTTTAACGTGACACTTGATGATATACAAATAAACACTTTCAAACTGCAAGTACCTAAAACACTGAACAAAATAAATCTAAGCAAGCACGGAAATAAATCTGTAGGTATTCTTTGTCCACTATTTCAATCCCATTTTAACATTCTGAAAAAAAAATAGTGCTTTCAGTGTGGTTAATATATTTTAATTGTGTTATATCAAATGAATATTGAAACTAAAACCATTAAGTGAAGAAAATTGAAACAACTCAGCGATAGGCACTATAGCTTTTTACTGTACCATTAGTGTAGGTACTTTCATTCAAAAACTTTAAGATTCAGGGTCATGTTTTTTCTATAACAAAGCAGCATGGAACTGTAGGCAGGCTGTCACACGATCACAGACAAGTCATTAATGTAACATGACTTTGTTTGCTTTCGTATGACACAAGACATTACAAAATGTACTTGACATGCAATATAATTGTAGATTAAATAAATAACAGGATTTCCAAAACAAAAAAATGTTCCTATGGGTATTTTTCTCAATCTATTTCATTTCAAAAGGGTAAGAAAAAGTTAAAACAAATTAATTGGAGAGGTATTTTTCCACTTATGACTTAGTTATTTCTAAATAATCAATACAAACTTGCAATTTTGTACAGTACAGTGCAGTAATAGAAATTCAGCAGATAATCTTTTTGGCTCTAAGTATTTCTTTTCTGAACTTTTCTGAATGTCCTCTTGTTCACAGACCACCACGTTGGATAAACTGTATAGTTCTTTAGTCAGACAACCTGCAGATTTAGTCAGAGTTAGCATCTACTATACACCTCACTCACTTTGAAATTCAGCTTAAATTGCCAACATATGCTCAAAGATTTGTTGTTTTGTCTTTAATATTTATTGATAATGCTGATACAGCCATCACAGACATTTCAAGCTGCAGATCAGCCAAAAATGGTACATGTCATAACCAAAAATTTCATGAAGAGACTATTTTCTACGTATTATAACCTACAGAACGTCTAGAAATAATGGTACAGTTATTTTCATGCTCTGAGCTTATTCAATTTCCAATAAAATGGATCAATCTTCCATAGCTGATAGGAAAGATGCCCACGGAATGTTAGGTCTGATACTCTGCAAGCTGTTCCATCACTGGGGCAACACAGGGAAATGTTTCAGAACATATTTTCAAACTCTGAAATTCACATTTATAGTGTCTGTAAAATCTACTGATTTTAATTCCAAAAAAAAAAAAAAAAAAAAAAAAAAGGCAGCTAACAGGATTTTAACACACTTCGCATTCCTTCTACCAAGCTATTACCAATAATTAACATTCAGTGATTGTTTATTGCAACTGTCAAGCAGAAACAGTGATTTCACTTAGCCAGCAGCTTGCAAACTGTCACTGGGTGAGCCAGGGTTACAACTTCTTGACTAAGGGGTGCACCTGCCCATTAGAACCCTCTTCTCAGGGGAGGGCACAGCACGCTTCCTAGTGCGGGAGGAAAGCATTCTTTAATGCAATATTCTTCATCACAACAAATATGTAAGCCTGAACAAATTTTCTCAGAAACAGCTGCTTCTATGGTATCTTGGCATTTGAGTAAATGATTTGCAGAAATTCCACAGGGAAGGAGGCACTTTAAAGGCTGCCAGGGAGTGTGATAGGGGCAGAAGAAGAGTGAAGAGGCACAGCTGTGACAGCTGAAAGCAGGATAAGCTGCACTGATCTGTTTCTATGCTTATCACAACACCCATTAATCAATTCTAATCACAGCAGGCCCACCAACTAAACTACACTCCACCTCTCAAAAACTGACTACTCAGCCTTGTAATCCTCTTGAAAAATTGTTCATCTGAAAAAAATGTCAGGGGGACACTGTATTGCTTACTTTATTAAAATGTAGATATTTGCATTAAAAATATCAAGCAACAGTTAACATATCCACAGACTTTTCTTCCTGATTGTGTTCAATATTTCACTTACTTGAATTGCTTCCATGTAATTTTAAATTTTCCTTTCTACCTTCAATACGCTGTGCTATAGATGGCCATCACAGGGAACTTAAGGTGAGCAGTCGACAGACAGGACTACATATTCAAAGCAGACTACAGCATAAAATGGTTTCTACCCTATGACTTTTTAAATGTAACTTCATATAGAGCTTTCCTTATATGAAAAAATAGATCTGGAATTACACTAAAAATATGACAAAATACACGAAATTAGATACCAAGTTGCACTAAAGCATAAGTTGTGGCGTAGTTCACAACAGAATACCTTTTGTATCAAAAATGTGTTTTAGTAAGCTTACTTTTCTTTGACACTATAGGTAACGTGAATTTGAGTTGTGTTCTGAACAAAGGACTGTAAAGACATCGCTGCTCACTATTTGCATATATCAGCGGCTCATCCAGATTTGCAAATTCTGCAGGTTTTGAAGGAGTTGTCTAATTTGTTCAGTACTTAAGTTGCAATGATACTTATTCACTAGAACAATCAAGTAAGCAGTTCTGTGATTTGCTTGCTTGTTCACTAATTTTCCAGTCATTAATGCATTTTAATCCCTGCTTTTTTTGAATCCAGCTCTGTCTACACCAAAACATAGTTGCACATTCAGAGAACATAACATAAAAGAATTAAATGCATAAAGAAGAAAAACATTTCTACTCAAAGTAAGTTCAACAAGATGTCCCACGATGACATATGAACATTTTTCCATAGATTTCAGAAGGCAACCCTAACAGAGAGATCTCTCGGAACAAAGAGTGCAGATAACTGAATTTCAGCCCACGGTGCTTTGTTACACAGAATTCAGTCCAGTGTTGACAGGCCAAAAGCTTTAAGTTCAACTAAACATCAAAGAAAACACTTAGTCAGAAGCCTGGGTTCTTAAAGCCACCACTTGGAAGGATTAAGTGTGCTTTGTGCATCTCTTTGCCATGTCAGTTTAAAGGCTGGAAGAAGGCTTTCAGAATAATCGAAAAGATATAGAAGCTGGAAACCCTTTACAGTCAGTGGTATCTAAGTGCATCTAAAGAACATGGCACTTATTAGAAAATCTCACATATAATACACCATTTTAACAACCTCCTTATTTATGCAGCTGTCACATCTCTGAAGAATCGTATTCGACCTTTTTATTTTAATAGTGGCATAAGTTAACAAGAGCTACATACTGCTTGTGCCACGTCTGGGGATTTTACTATTTACCACAGAGTGACACAGGTCTTTTCCAGAGACCACATTGCAAATCCATGCAACTTATATGGGCCTCATCATGCTTGTGTTTGCTAAGTGCATGCATTATTTACACAGCATCAATAATTTCCTAGTTAATATACGAGCAAAAGAGATCCTGGAATAATTACTGGACAACAGCACAGAATAAAACAGCTGTACTACTCATTCAAGTAAACAGCAGTCTACAATTACCACTGGAAAGTAATATGCTTATTAGTTTTTATTACCTACGATGGTGTCAATTGTCAAAGAGAGGCAGGAGACACCTTTCGTGTTAATATCTTAAATTCCTTCTACTACCAAGCCAAACTTTTGAGAGCTGCATACACTCTTCATGGAATACAATGACCTAATTTTATGTTAATGACATTATTCTGATAAATGGGTAACTATTTTGTACTCACACTGCAGAACAGACACAGTAAATATGCTGAGGAAATTTAGGAGTCAGAATCACTCATGTAAGCTGTATGGAATTTGTAACTACTTTTCATTAGGCCCATGAAAAACTCAATAAGCACAACATAAATGCATCATATTTTAATATGCATCTTATCTTCATACCTTCATCATACTGGAGATTTCAGGAATTTTTGAGGTCAGGTTTATTTTCCCCCCAGTTTCTCAACCTCCCTTCAAAACTGGTCCAATTCACCCTTCTCTTAGGTGGTGTTTCTAAGGAACAGCAACATAACATAAGAAAAGCTACTTGTATTATATAAACAAACTTTCTCGGTTATAATTCCTAACGAAGTTTTTTTTTGCACTTATCTTCTGTCCTGAAGTCTTTGGGATAGAGATTTACTCTGTGTTTGGAAAGTACCTACTACATGCTAAGCACTGATGCAATCTAAATAGCATCAAAAAATACCTTGATCTAACAAAATTCCTGATGGAATCTTTGCAGTGGCAAATTACAACAACATCGTATCCTTTTCAAACTACTTGTACAGCCTTAGTTTTTCTTCACACTAAAACAGAAACAGCTATGTAACTTTCATACGAAAATAAATAAGAAAACCCAAAGGTCGAGAAGTGCTTCCAGCAGACAAAGCACAGGCTGTGCAATTGCAGGCAGCATGAACATCAACGTCGGCATCTCGTGAAGATGGAATACATCACTGTGCTCTGAATATTGTGATATTTGAGAGCGCAGAAGTAATAGAAAACAGATCAGATGTGCACACACACAGGAATGCACTCCTTTTTAGCAAAGAAAACATAGAAATCCATTACATACTAGGTTTAGATGCACCTAAAAGGGACCTAATAACTAAGCCAAGCCACTGTTCACACAAATATGGCTTTTATTGGCCTCTTTTGATCACATCAAGAGTCTTGATAGTCTTTCAAAAGAAGTGCACACAGCTCCTGATTTATGCAAATTCTCAAACAATACAGTCAGAGAACATGACTGTAAAAATGATCTTATTCAACACAAAGCTAATTTGTGCAGTCACATTTTTAATGTAACTTATACAGATATGTTTTCAATTCAATAATAAGATTTTTTTTTTTTTTTTTACTAGTATTATTGTGACTTCAGAGCCCAAACAGAAATGGGAAAAGCTGTTGGTGTAGTGCGCTATATACTGAATTATCTCCTACTGGAAATGCCTGCCAGATGACTCCTTCAAAACCACATAGCAGATAAAGACATATCATGAGTCTCATCATGCCTTCAGTCCCAAACAAACATCCCAGTTGACTTGAATACACCAGCCACAAGAACAAGGAAAGATGAGACACTCAGGTTACAGTGCTATGCAACGTTCCACATTTCTAGAATACTGTGGTGATTTTCAACAGTTCACAGTCTTTTAGATACTATTAAGAGTGCAGTTTTTAAAGAATTTTTAAATAATTCAGACTTTTTCTCTGAAAGTTCCAGTTATCTGAAAAACCAAGAGAGAAGCCTGCTATTCTGTTTTCCTTCTCTGGGCATTTATGAAGAACGGATCCCTGGTGCCCTTACAGGCATCCTGTGCACTGAGAAGTGCCCTCTGAGGACATAGCATTGCTAGATTGGAGCACGTAGCCCAGAGCTATCTTAATTCTCTGGACTTCATAACCTACCAATAGAATGTCATAAATGTGTTTTATGTATTGTGCATTTGACTGAAGCCTCATATTTCTTAGACCACTGCTGTAAACCAAAACTCTAGTTTCAAGGAGAACGAAAAGGGGTCACGTAGGAGACAGATTTAAAAGCAAGTTCCACTGGGGTTCTAGGTACAAGCACAAGGCAAACAAAACTGCAGGGCTCACCTGCACACAGTGCTCCTAAGCTCAAACAGTAAAACCTCCTTCAGCTATTGTCCTATACAAGGTTTTTGTCTGCAGTTGGTCTCCAGAAAGTTAACTCTAAGTTCCAATACAGCGTTATATATCTGTGCATAGTACGTACTAAATTACACCTGTGTGACAGCTCACATGTGACTATTCTCTCAATATTAAAAATACCAAACGGAGAGGAAAGATCCTGCAGAAGAATCTATATCTATAGTAAGGACTGTTCTTCAAGATAGAACTGAATATTTGCTCTGTATCAGAAATAGGAATATACTTTCTCCTCTATCTGTTGAACAGGAAACAGTTTCTCACCTTTGCAAAGCATTTGAGATCTGCTAGATAAGCACTGTAGATTCCCATGTAATCCCAGCCCCAGCAGGAAAACGGAGGTAGCATTATGACAACTCAGTAGCATCAGAAGTTAGAGAAGTCGAGCTGCAGCTATTGCAATCCAGTTATATCAGTGCTCTGCAAACAAAAATACTCTTTTGAAATCTGATCTGCCAAGAAAGACACCTCTTCCTGGCTTTCTAAGAACAATTGAGCAAACCACAAAACAGCACCCTCATGTTCAAGTGCCAAACTTGATAGATACATCAGGAGACAACTTTAATACTCACCTGTCTGCAAAACGCTCAACGTCTCTCATTATGCAAAAATAGCCCTTTTTTTTTTTAATTATAGAGATGGATCTGCTTGTACAGGAACATACACAAAAGGAAAGTATCCTATAAACAAAACTTTTTGCTAATACAGTATGAAAGCTAGTGATGAGATTGCTCCCATGCTCACTCAGCGATTGCTGCTGGCTCACAACATCCAAATCCTTATGAGACACTTCCATCTAGAGGCTGAAACTGGAATAACTAAAACCTGCTGTAAATTGTGACATACCTTTCAAATGCCTGAGACTATCTTTTAGTAAACAGGTTAACACTTGACCAAGGTTTTCCACTATCTTATTAGACAGAATTTAAGAAAAGTCTCTATCAAATATTCACTTTCTTTAAACTAATTTTTTCAATGAAGACAAGGTATAGCCAAGCAGATCCTTTCTTTCACTGCTTTCTAAAATAAAAATCTCCACCAGCCTCCAAGAATTCTTCCTGTCCTCTGTTCTGAAAATGCTGTTCACAGAATGTGCTGTCAGATGTCAGAATTAAAGTGTAGGTTAGTACAAAGATAATAGAATTGTGAAATAAATGCTAATAAATGACAAATGACTTTGGACAGAGAAGTACTGAATTCATCTAGGCATTAAAAAAATTTATTTAGTTGTATTGTAGGACTAAGCAGGGAATTACCCCATCTATCTGCTGACATAGTCGTGGCTCTAACAACAGCATAGAGACATGGTGCTCTTTCTACTAGAATGTTTGAGGGGCCTACAGTCTAACAAAACTATGTCAGGAGGTCAGATCCCTCAGTACCACATGAGCCTGCAGCATCTCTGGGTAATCCCAGAAGCCAGTGTCCTACTAACAGCACAGCAGCGTGGGTTCAATCCTGTGGTAACACCTTAGACAAGTGCAGCTGATTATTTAGAGACATGCTTACAAAAGTTACTTACAATCAAGAAATAAAGGTAAATGATCTAATACCCAGATTGCATTAGTCTTTGCTACATACTGCAAGCCTCATCTTTTCTTAGTGTCATCAGCAGGTTTGTATAACCATCTGGACTCCTTCTCCCAGTGAGTAGCAAAATGAGAAAATCTTGTTGCACAGCAGGATGAGAAGCACAAAGGAATGAACACCTTTGCATACCTCTCTTCAGACTACATGCTCCACAGTGGTAAGTATAGCATAAAAAGTTTAGCTTTATTACATATAATGTACATATGCAGGTCACTCTGACAGTCACGCCGCCTTCTTATTTCCACAGAAACTACAGCAGATACAAAGACCATAACAAAGCTATTTGATACAGCAAACTCTCAGATACAAAGCACTATTTTTCAATAGTCACAGAATGGCCAGAGTTGGAAGGGACCTCAAGGATCATGAATCTCCAACCTCCTGCCACATGCAGGGCCACCAACCTCCCAATTTAGTGCTAGACCAGGCTGCCCAGGGCCCCATCCAATCTGGCCTTGAACATCTCCAGGAACGGGGCATCCACAACATCTCTGGGCAGCCTGTTCCAGCACCTCACCACTCTCTCAGTAAAGAATTTCCCCTGTAACGTCCAGCCTAAATCTCCCCTCCCTCAACTTAAAACCATTTCCCCTTGTCCTGCAGTTATCAACACTTTCAAAGAGTTGGTTCCCCTCCTGTTTGTAGGCTCCCTAAAACTTCTTCACCACCATTAGCTATAGATTTTCACCAGCTGCAAATAAGAGCCCAAACGCCATACTTGCACAAATCTGCACAGCCAACCACTGCTGAAACATACCACCCACTGCCTCACTGTGTTCACATCCACTGTTTGATCTCCAGAAATGTTCAGGAAGCATCAAAGAATGCTAATGGGTGCCATTTTTTCCTCAGGGAGGAATTCAGTGGCACATTTTTTCCTTCATACGGACTTCCATGTCAGGCACCATTTTGTCAGACTGCCCCTTTGCTGCCATCTGTCATACAGCAAAAAAACTAACGAGGTAGGCAGGAAGGTTCAGCTTCCCCTGCCATACCACCAACATAGACCTCTGATTTCACAGAACAACATAATAAAATAGGGGAAATAACTTTAAAAACAGCCCTCGTATATATATGTATGTATATAATACACCTCATATACACCTTATGTAATGTGACACACAACATGCACTACATGGACTCTTCACCATTTGATTAATCCTCTTGTACAAAGATAGGAGATTATGGGAAGAGATTAAACTTGCATATTACTGGTTGTAATCAAAAACTGAAAGCCAGATAAGTCAACACTGATGAAGCTTTTCTGATTCTACTATTTCTATTAACTATTTAACACGTTTTTGAGAACATCATCTCACAATTTCAGTGGTAAGAAGCACACACAGATGTTCTGAAATGATTTCCTTGCAAGTGGGAGATGGCAGTGGACAAATAAAAAGGAATATCAACAAACTGAGTCCTATTTTCCAGTCGCAAACAAACCTGATAAAAATAGCTCCAGAGAATGAAAATACCTTTAGTATTATTCCCTAATTACTGTCCTGATTTGGTCAAGTCTGCTGTGCAAAATTTTCTTTTAGAAACTGCTTAGGACACTTACATATAGCATACTTCATTATAAAGCTGCAGGGAATTCTACTTTTAAAGCAAAATAGCTTTGCTTCAAAGCATGCAATAAGTACATTTCAACATCATAATTTATTGAGCTGACTTGGGCTTTTCTGTCTCCTTGCATACATGGCCACAGATAGTACAGTCATGCTGCAAACAAATCACAGTCAGAAGAGACCCCTCCATATCATATCTGGAGCTACATATGTGACTTCACATTGGAGTGCAAAATTTTGCACAAATATGTGTATCAGTGTATATCACAGTTTCTTTTTTCAAGTACCACTTCATGAATATTGTTGTATTCACACTAGAGGGAGTTGTAGGAGCACATTAATTTCATAGAAAAATTAGAGGTAAAATACCACACATATCACTACAAAATGACAGCATTTTTAAAGCAATTTAAGGTACAAATAGTTAGGGAATGAGACCAGAGTTTTGTACTCAGTCAAGTGTGTCAGTGCCATTTAACACATCCTTAAATCAATACAAGTAAAGTTTCAGTAAACCTACAGACTCTTAAACAGCAGATCAAAACAATCATGGTTACTTTGTAGGTTTGGAAATTTTTGCTTGGTTGCTCTTAACTTTTGAGGCTTGTCTCTATTCTATATATAGATAGATAGATAGATAGATAGATTTGCATACAGATATGCTATACATATATACACACACACACATATACACACACACATCTGTATGCAAAAATACATTATAATATAACAATACATTCAGATAGTAACATATAACAAGATTACTATTTGTTATTAACCTATTAGAGTTGTGCAGAGATTAATGAGGTAACGTTAGGAAATGGATGAAAGTCATTTAATGTATTCTTCAATTTTATATGTTTGGAGTTTTATTTGTTTGGGTTTCTCTTTTTTTTCCCCACTATTAGAGATGACTACAAGTTTACTTGCTATTCCCTTCCTTTCCTTCAACTGTTCATAAACTTTTCTATCTATATTTGCTTGTACTTACATTAATTGAGAAAATAAAAAAGAGCCTTATGAGATGGAAAGATACCTGCAAATATTAGCTTTTTGGGTGGTTTGCTGCTGCTGAAATGTCAGCTCAGGAGATCTCTTTCTGTTTTGTTTTTGCTGCAACAGTCAAATTATAAGAACATGGATTAGAATATACATCATTTCCTGATCTGGAAACTAACACCATCACAAACGCAGACATGGCAAAACAACAAGAATGAAAACAAAAAATTGAAGACTGGGAAACAAACAAATAACAAAATCTTGTCACATATACATACCAAGTCTTAAAAATAGCAGAAAACATATATAATTACTTAACTTTTTTTTTTTTTTTTTTTTTTTTTTTTTTTTTTTTAAGAGGGAAAGATCAGGACTTCACTATCTAAAAGGCATCTGTGTCAGTTCCTGTGAAAGATGGGAAGGGAATTCAAATACCTTCTAAAACAAAAAAACCAAACAACCTTACCACAATGAGATTAGAAAAGATATGTAGATTTCTGCAAGAAACAAGACTCATCTAATCACAGTATTTTAGAGCATATAATGAATGCAAGGTAATTTCCTGTCTAAAAATAGCAGCTTATTTGCATTGAAGCAGATGTAGATTCCTTTTTTCTTGAGGGTGACGTTACTGGATCAAGTTAAATGGCAGCCTGCTGGTTTTTTTCTCCTGCAGTTCTCTTACGAGTTAGTGAGAAATGGCATTATATATCCTTACTTTCTAACACTGGTACATTTTCTTTATGAGGCATAACTGGATTATGCCTTTTCACACAATGTCTCAAAAGATGAGATTATTTGAAGGCTTCTCAAGTAATCCAGTATTCATATTCTGAAGATGCACTTCTCCCAGGGTGATTATCTTCACTGAAAGAAAGATTATTTTACCCTATTAGGGATTAAAATGAATTGTTAAAAAAAAAAAAAAAAAAAAGCAAAGCAGAAGACCAATGATCTCAGAATTAACATGATACATTGGTAAATGTACATACAGTTTTACCTGAACTCTGACTGAAGAATGTTCTTTTTTGTGTGATAAGGGAGAACATTAAAGGTAAAGGAAAAAGATATCCCCACAAACTATTGAATACGTCAGTACACAAAACAAAGTACACCCCACTCAGGTCTCTGAAGGTTTCTTCCTAACGCCTTCCCCACTGCCCCTCCTCTCTGTGTTACTAAGTTTAGGTCATAGAAACCCCTTCTTTGCAAATACATGATTCAGATCTATAGGTTCCTGTGGTTGCAACTGAAGATAGTTACCAAAAGAAAAAAAAAAAAAAAAAGCAAGACAAGGAGACAAAACTTATGTCAGAGGCAGCTCATGAAATTCTCCCAGGGACAGAGGGGCTGCAGACTCATGGTCCTGCTGGATTTGCAAGAGCCCAGAATAGCAGGAATTGGCCACATCTGCGTGAGACCACCAACAGACATTCACATAACCCTTACCATATCCACTAAGGCATTAGCTGCTACATACAAAGGCTACACTGAAGTGGTTCTTGCTCATACCTATCTCTAACTATTCAGAAAGGCACAAATGTTCCTAACCATAACAATTCATCCCAAAATCTGCCTGGCACAATCACAATCCCTTGATTTTTATAATTTATAGATTGATCAACCTATAGTTATAAATATACCTTACTCTGATGCTTACTCTGATGGTATATTACATGTACAGATTACTGGAGTTTCAGCTCAGCTTGATGATGTATTAACGCAATGTGCTCTAACTTACTCTGATAATGTGTAGTCACCGCATATATTGTATGAGTGAAGTTCTTCATTGACATAACTGTAACAAGGGCACCTACTGAGGAGAATACTAGCAGAAAGTAGATTGTGTTGACACATTACATAGGAGTGCAATTGTAGCATTAACAAGATGAATTGCATAAGCTGATTTAAGAAGCTATATGCCAATGGAACAATGACAGCAGAGTAGCAAAGTCCCTGGCTGCAGCTGCTTGCTCAAAGGAAACAGCCATGGGCACAGAAATAATGGAAAAAATCTGCTTACCTTAGGAAGGCTTCAGGTATGCAGGGAAGTCCAGTGAGATACCCTCACCTCTACTGCCAACCCTTAAATGAGGTCCAGTCACTCAAGAGCACTGCATGCACCTGAGCTCCCCAGGGTTGGCCCTGCCTTCCCACCAGGTGCTCAGTAACTGGTTCAAACCATGAATTAGCTCTTCTGCTACAGAAGCCTAGTTAGTACAAAAGGGAGCAAGACAAGCTGTATAAAGCTGTTAATAGTATTTTCATTCATTGTTCAGAGGCAAGACCTGATATGATTGAAGATGCCCATCAACCCACTGATACCTCCATTAAAACTATCAGAAATCCAATTGCTTGCATGGTCTTGAGCAAGAGTAAAATCTGAAAATCAGTTTGAGCCCTGACTTGTGATACACTTGACCTTCTCTTTTAAAAAGAAGAGTAGTTGATAAACTCTATTATTGATACAAAGAACTATAAAAACGAAGATATTTTCTGAGCATTAAGCACAAGAAAGGCAAGCATGATTCATCATCTGGCAGGTGGATCATCACTGAGTAACACATTTGAAAAAACCATAACATCACTAAAAAAGCAGAAATTGAAGACAACAGAGTACTACAGCATTAATAGATGTGGATCAGATCACAACTATTCAGCCTCTAAAGGTGTGCTGAACTCATAGGGGAGAGCTGAACTTAGATAAAGATGTCAATTTTTTTCTTTCACTTCAGTTCTACAGAAGATAACTTCTTTTGGTATTTCAAAAAGCTCCCAGCAAGTACGACAAAGGAAGGTATCAAAAGCAACTTTATACAGAAGAAAACCAAAAAGGAATTTACATTTAAGGTTGTAAAAATTATAAGTTACAAATGATCTAGATTCACTCTCTACAGCATTAGCACAGATGTAAACGATTCAGAAAAATCAGTTACAGTACTTAAAAACCTCCAGCCAAATACAAAATTACACATTTCCAAAAGTACTTGTACACCAAGTTCCTCTTCACTCAAAAAAGTACAAAAACTGGATAACTCAATATACTTTGTTAGCCCCTGAAAAGTCTAATAAAGGTCTTACAGTAAAAAAGCAATTAAGCAATACCGCATCTCAACTGAGGAACACATTAGTACATATAATAAATACATAATTTTGATGGTAGCACAGCACTGCAAGACGTTTTTGGACAAAGTATTAAGGTACACTAGCTTTCAGATAATACATTACTAATTCAGCATGATTTCATTTCCCTCCAAAGCAGAAAAGTGCAAAAATGCCAAATAACAGCCATTTTATTTTCAGAGAAAAAGCATGATTGACTCCCATCACTGTAGCCCATTCATAGAAAATAATTCTAAAAGCCTGAAATGTTCTCAAAGACCAACGTTCTCAAGATGCTGCACACTTTCCCTCACAAGTGAAGATGACAGGTGTGAATATCTGCCTTCCAAGCTTTGATATAAAAGAAAATATTTATGTTTCAGATCCTAATTTTCTTAGCACTATTGTAAGATGTGCTAAGCCCAGGTCTCCTGGAATCTAGTGTTAAAGAATAAATATTTTCTGTTAGTTTTCACTGGCTCTAACAAGCAGACTAAAGCTAAGTGGTTAAAGAATATCTATGGGGAAAAAGCAGAAGGAAGTAGCTGATTGGAAATGCCATTTTTCAGCCTCGCAGAGCTCCGTTGTTTGTAATGCTCCCCTCATTCTATAAGTAAAAGTGCAGGAAATAATCCACAAGAAGGGCTAAGATGTAAATCTGTTCCCCATTCTTTTAACAAACCGCATCCTAGTAAAAGTCACAAAGGAATACGAAATACTGATGTATGACAAACACCCACGTTCTTTAAAATAGTTCCGAAAGTAGCACAGTCAAGTCCAGGCCAGAATACAACATACATTTCTAGAGAAATTATACCTCAGAATGAGGCAGAACGGTAAGCCAATCAAATATGTGATGAGAAAGCAGCAGAGCACAATCTTCTAAAAATCAGTGATGTGGGTGAAACCCTTCTGCATTTATCAGTGGGAGTTCTGTTATATCTGTTATAAATCTAAGTTTCTGTTACAAATCTAAGTAACTCTCATGTATATGTATACATACATATATACATACATATACAGAGTCACTTAGATTTACACAACACTTGTGAAGGAGGTAGACATGTACACGAATTTAGTCAGATACTTTCTATCTTTGCCTCATTTTTCACTTTGTATGTGTGAAACTTGAACCTCATCTAGTCCTATGCCTGTAATACTCTTACGCTCTACTTTTACTTGTAAGTTGTGCAACACTCCACAGCCTCAAAGGATAACTTGCATTTCATTTACTAAATGCTATGCTTCTAGTTCGCTATGAATAATACTCAGACTGAGTTGAGCAAACATAACTTCTAGCAACACAACATGATCTTGCTTCAGAGTTGAAGACCATCATCACTGCTACTTCAAGACCAGATTTTTCAATAGACTACAAAAAAAACAAAGGATTTATAAAATACTTGACAATGCTATTTGATATCTCTTTCCCCTACATAAACAAGCACAAAAGTTTTTGGTTTTTTTTTTTTTGTCTGCTTTTTAAATGAAGTTGGTATTTCAATCAGTGAAAGGCATAAAAAATACCTTCCAGCTGCTGTAGCCCTACTGGGTCATAATGCAGAGAACAATATTAAGAAAAAATAAAAATAGGTACCTGTATCATCTAACTTATTCCCAACTGCCCTTACTCCTAACTTTAGGCACCTAAGTTGAAGGCATAAAAGGAAAAGATGCAGTGTCCTAACATGTTTATACTGTTCCCTGTTTTTTCCCCACCAGTTTTTAGTATCTTTACATCGTATCAAGTTCTATTTCAGTGCTGTTTTCTTTGGTTGTTCATCGCTTTTTCCCCCCAAACTTTTGCATTTAATTATTTCTTATAAGCTTATTTAATAGAAAATTCCTTTTTTTTATTAACACAAAAAAAACTATATTTCAAACTCTGTCTTAAATTTCTTTTTTTCCTTGGGAAATTCTAGGCACTTAATATCATACAATGAAGTTATTATTTTCATACCATTTACTAACCAATACTGCAGTATGTATTAGCATTCAGTAATATGTTACCTTCACTTCACGGAAAGAAAAAACATTTCCCTGAATTCTTGATAGCAGTATTTTATACCCACTCTATCACCCTATCAGGTGAGAGCTCCCCTGAAAGTGTAGGTGGTGACTGGAGTTTATATGCATGTTTTGGAACTCCCTTCTGTTTCCAAGAAAGTTCTGCTTCACCTGTTTCAACTCGTCGTCCTTCAGTCTCAGTAGTTTCTTTACAAGCAACCTGAGGTCTTGGTTTTAGCTGTCCTTGTTCAAGTTCAAAACTCAAAATAAGTGAATCAACAAGAGAGTCCAATTCATCTAAGTTCAGAAACGGCATTGTTGTTTTCTGGAAAGGATTGTTTGCAGAAGCAGAAGACAATGCAAGTAAACTGAAATAATTGTTAAAATATCCAGCTATGATAGAAATCTCTCCCGCAAAGCTCCTGAGCTGGCTCGTGTTTCTGAATGACCCTGTGAGAAACAAAAACAGAATGAAAGGTAGTATTCCACAAGAGACCAAGCAGCCTTCCTTCTCCTTACTATACAGCTCGCCTTTAGTCTACAAGTTATTAGCTAGGTAGGTAATAATTCAGGTAAATACCTTGTAAGGTAGAAGAAACAATCTGATGCACTTCAGATAGACACCGCTCCAGTTCCACATATTTCGCAGCGATGTTAGTGCTTCTCTTTATTTCCTGAGATAGCCATTCTTCTTCTGCTAAGTGAGACTGTATTCTTTCCTGTATTAACAAACAGTAATTTAAAGAGACCCAAATACATGACAGCAATCCTTAATAGTTAACACACTGTTCCAGACTTAGTCACACAAAAGTAGACCATTGAAACAATGAATAAAAGGGATGTTAGATTACTGAAAAGCTCTGGGAAGAAGTCTTGACAGGAGGGAAAACAAACAAGGTAACTAAAATCCCAAGAAAGGCTTGGTTCTCAGAAGGTAGATTAAGTTCTCTCTCCTAGCTTTTAATTCAAATAACCAGCAACAACAGCAATTAATTATTGCAGTAGTTACCCAGTTTCACTAAAATTACTGAACTTCAGGCCATTAATGAACAAAGACAGAAGAATATATAAATAACCCTAGAAACAGTAAATAAAATCAAGCACTTTTAAGTGGAAATGCAGTGGCCAGAAAAGCTGCGGTGTTCCAAACACAAGAATGCCCTTAAGGGAAGAAGTGGAATATGAAAGTTTATGAAAGTTATGTAAGTATATGAAAAGTTATCTCACTTTTTTTGTTTGTTTGTTAAATGCACCTTTTTAGTTTAAAATCCAATTTCAAAGCACAAATCTGGTGAAATATTTTACTTACCTTTCTGCAACGAGAGACATTGCTTTCAAGGAATCTGGCTAAAGCCACAGCATTATCCTTAATTTGACTTTGAATCTACAAAGGAATATTACATAATACATTTGAGTCAAGGCACAGGAGAAGTACAACAATATTTCAGAAAGCAGAACAAAGAGCACACCAATATGGATAATACTTAAAAGCAAAAGCAATTTTCTGCAACATAAGATGGAATTTTTAAAAATAAAATGGTTTACGTTGTTCTCCACCAGTTCACATACCTGCAAAATTTCACAGTCCTTAATATAGGAGAACCAAATGAGCAAACTTAAGTGTCCATTAAAGAAAGGTTCTCCTATAATTATTATGCCACTGCCATTTTAAGCAGTGGTATAAGCTCAAACTCTTGTGTTCTCTCTCTGACTTCACAGTAGCTGGAGACATCAGTTAAAACATTACTTAACCACAAAGCATAGACAAGGCTCCTGCCAGTAAAAAATAACCTGCAGCAAGTTAAGTGTGATTTGGAACACAGTTTGTACAACTCCTTTTGCTAGAAACATGAAAAAAATTTCTGCAAGACTTCCATCTCTCTTATCTCATACTTCTGCTACTCACTGTAAATTTATTCCACACAAACTTTCCAGAAAGAACTACAGAAGAATAAAGCAATATGGCAAAGCATCTCTAAAAACACACCAGCAATTTCTAATTTTAATATTATCTCACCTCATTTTGTGGATATTGTTTCACTAGTTCTTTCTGCATCATTCTTGCTTTTTCTTGTACAGTGTTTGTAAGCAACTCCAACCCCGAGCCTACTCCATCGTAAACAGCACGTATAAAGTCCTTGTAAAGCAAAGAGTCAAAACATGATTAAAGGAACTCATACAGTGTAACACTGTAACACAAAGGAAAATGCAGCAATGACAGCAGAGTAGCAAAGTTCCTGGCTGCAGCAAGTGAGTACTTCCTCAAACTAAACAGCCATAGGCGCAGAAACTAAGGGGAAATTTGCTTACCCTTGGAAGGCCTCAGATATGAAGGGATCTCCAGCAAGATACCCTTGCCTCCACTGCCAACCCTGAAATGCTGTTAGCATTTCCACTACACCTTGGAAACAAAACGGACTTTCCATAATGGACTAGAAATACACTTGTTTTTGTTTTTGTTTTCTACGCAATTGTTCATTGCTGGCCTGTTTGGCCAAGTGTGATTCTTGAACAACAGAGGCTCCTTTGAATTTTATTCAGATTTCCGAAAATTCAGTGTGTTATCAACAGAGACTCTTGATAAAAATATTGAACTTGTTGAAATATGCCTACTTGTATGAACTCAGTGCAGATGCAATCCTGAAAGTATAGCATTCTTATTTGTGCATGAAAGTTGTACACACTTAAAAGTTCAGAGCTTCTTGATTGTGTGATTTGGACATGTTTGGTAGTTTTGAATTTTATTTTTTCTCTTCCAGTACTACAAGTATGAACATATACTCATCTTCATAAAAATGAAGTATTAGATGAACTCAAAACTTTATTCCATTTCTTAAATTGTTTGATGTAACCATTAGACTTACAATCACAACTACTCAAAACAACTGTGAATGTCAACACTAAAATTACTTCATAATTAGGTCCTACGTTTTAAGATACATAAGAGTAAAGAAAACAAGAACTCCTCAAAAGATATTGTTTGGGACAAGCCTTCGTGCTCAAGTATTTCTCATACTTACCTAGAAAGTCATTATTACTATTAAACTTTTTCACCTGTAAACTGACTGTAGAAATAGTGTTCTCTTCAAAAAAGGAAATATCAGTTCTTGTGAATACAGCCAGATGTCCTATGCATTTCATCGTCTGTTTTACTGCTTCGTCGACTTTGCTCTGTGCTTCTGTTACCATTGAGGATATATCTGAAGAACATCCCTTAGAAATAAAAGCATGTCATTCATTGAAACTAGAAAGTATATATGTTCAAAGAGCACACACTTTGTGTAGTGCAAGTTTGTAATGCCAAATAGCTCATTGCATTTTCAGCTTCATATTTTCCCACTTGCACCTGTTTCTCTACTGCAGATAGAAGCCAATATCTCATAACCTTAAAGAGACATGATAATATTATACTAAACACTTTTAATAGAATTAGCCTTCAGGCGGCTTGTAATGCTGTAACATGATGAAAAGCACAGCAGTGACAGCTAGGCTGCTTTTAGCATATGTAGTTAACATTACTTTAATACACAGGATTTCTCTACACAGCAGCTAAGCCACATTCTCTTTTTTTCCAAAATGCATACTTTACCTGCAACAGTAACTGTAAATAACCTCCCAAGTTCTTTACTTCCTGTTTTATTTCTTCATTAGTCTTCATAGATCCAATGCACTTCTGCACATTGTTAAGCCAAGTCTTGATCAGTACCACAAGCTGGTCAAAAGCACAGGTAATTTTGATGCCGTACAAATGAGCATCATGGTCAAGAGAGATAACTACAAAAGAAATAGGAGATTTTCAGAATGTCTCCTCAACAAATGGAAGTAGGAATGTTTATTCTTCCCATCACCTCACATATGGTTGCACATCTGAAAGGCAATTCACTGGTAACGTTTATCTTAAAGGTTATGAAAGCCAGACTTACAATTTTTTTGACAGTCTTCATCTTGCTGCTCATAGGCTTTAGAAATGGCAGAAACTCCTGAAGAAATTGTAAACAAATTACTCAGGAGATGATCAGCAATGCTCTTTCCTCCTTCATGATTCTGTTCCAGGAAATCTAAAGCTGAACTTATAGCTTCTTTGCAAATTCCCGGAAGAAGAGAATCAAAAAAGTTTGGGCATATGCTGGATTTATTCTGTGCACCTGTACGGTATAAATTAAAATACATAGGCATGAAACTCCACAGAAATAAGCAGACAGAAAATCTAACCATTGTACATTGTTTCTTTAGAAACGTTTAACTGCCAGACATGCAACTTTAAAAGTGTATACGCAATTCTGCACAATTTTTAGGATTAGTCAGTCCAGATTTCATAGTGAAATTCTGTAACGTAAATCCAACTTTTTCAACAATGGAAAACAGACAGAAAATGAAGAAAACAAGCCAACCTACAATAACTACATAAGCACATTTGGAAGACTGAAGCATCTGGGGAAAAACAAGATTTATAAAACCTGACAAAGAGCCAGGGCAAACCTTAGCAGCTAAACGAATAGCAAAGATTCAAGCACATTCTCCCAACAACTGTACCAGCATTCAGCCACTGGCAGTTTGTTTCTTGAACTATCATCATTCTCCCGTAAACCTCCAGTTAAGCATAGTAACATTGCAAGTAAAACTCTCATTAGGAAAAAACAAACAAAAAAAAAAACAACCCAAAAAAGCAGTTTCAAGTGGTGGTTAGAAGCTTTTATCCTAAGAAAACATAATTATAGAAGCAAAGAATAAGATCCACTGTTAACAGATTAGCATTCTGAGCATGGATACATTATGATCAGGACACTTTCCATTTTGTCCCCCATGATTATTGCAAGTTCATGCATTATACTAAGTAGTATTTCCAAGTTCTCAGTATAAAGTGAACAGTGATCTGCCATACAAGTACCTGATATATAGGATGCTCGTGTATTCTGCATTGGCTGCAACTTTATACCAGACAAACATCCAGAAATTCTCTTGTTCTTCATGAAACTCCTACTTCTGGAAAGGATGAGTGTCAGTATATTAAAAACTTAAAGTATCTCACTCCTAGTTCTTACTGAAGGATCAGTGAATGTTAATATCCACCAGGCAATTGTGTGTATATATATATATATATATATTTACATATACACACACTTTCAATTCGTTGAACTCGTTAACACAGAACCTGAGATAGCCTGTCCTTCTTGCTCCCTTGCACTACACATAAGGAATGTCAAATCTTAGCTTAACACATGGAATTCTATTTCATTCACCAGTATGCATGACTGACACAAGTCAGCTGCTGACAATGCAGCAAGGAAGTCAGTTTCCCTTTGTTTTCTCATTCAGTTGTTTCTAGAGGCAGAATGAGAACAAGTACACTTCTGAGGTTCAAGAATACACACCTACAACATTAGGATACTATCCAGAAGCTTCAGACAAGGCAAAGTGTTCCAACATTATTTAATATTTAGACTAAAAAAAAACATTTATTCATTGTGTTCTTTTCAGACTTGTTTACTTGGAATGATCACCATTTTACCATCAGCTGAAGCGACCTGCTTTACAGCAAAATAACAATAATCAGCTGCAACCCACTTGCAGAGCTGTAAGGAAGCATCAGTTAGCATTGTATTACAACCAACAATTTGCACAATTCTAGAATCACAAACACTGTTACAAGACTGAAACTTCAAACACAAGGTTTTCAGATCAGCTGCAATTCATTTTTAAAAAATATTGCTGTTGTATTAAAGAGCCATGAATAAAACCTGAACAACAATATATTTTGCTCCGTACCGATACCTAAAAACTTGATTTGCAAAGCCTCACACACATTTTGGCCAAATGCACTTTTGGGTCTGGGGGAGCCTCTTTTCCCCTTATTTCTTGTCCATTTTGGAAAAATAAGATAATGGGCAAATAGAAGATCTCATTAACATGGTGTATGGGAAAAGTAAGGATGGTAACAACAATTTAAGTGCCTATTCACGACAGCTTGTGCTACTAATTGAACACGCATTGTACCTTACATCAGGTTCTCCGCAGGTTAATCAAAAATCCTATGCTAGAGGTAAATTGATCAATTTCTGGAGATGGCTCTGAGAAGATAATTAAGAACAGCTTTTATCATCAGCTGATTGTCAACCATTACACACAAAGCCTGCTGGCACTGGTTACTCATCCCTTGCTTTGCACAAGCTCAGAAATACTACTGTTTCATCTTCCAAACTGCTTCAGTGAGAATGCAATTCTTATTATTACATTAACAACACGTTGCATATTAAAACACATTTTGCAAGGGAACACAGTAAAACGCAGTAAGATTTCACACTTAGTATTAACCTCCCCATTCCTCACATACGTTTTCTTTTCCATTAATTTGGTTTTAATTTAATTTTTCATCTAATTTGTAGGTTTGGCATTATGATAATCTAAACCAAAAAAATATAAATAAAAGATTGAGTGGCACAGAGGTATCATTATGCAAAGTAACTTCTGATTTGCATTGAACAGCAGTGAAGGAATTCCAAATGATCACCTTCTTCCAGAAAGAGAAGAAACTGAGGCATCTGAAAGGTCAGGTTCCCACTCATCAGCAGGGTCATAAAATACATCAGCAGCTTTATTGCTATCATTACTCTGGGAAATATAGGAAACAGAGGAGAAGGAAGGTTAAGTAGAAACTGAGAGATAATAAAGCATACAATACCAGGATGAAGACATCATGCTCTGCTGTACAGCAGTAGATTTAATCACAGAACCACAGAATTGTGGGGGCTGGAAGGAACCTCCAGAGATCATTGAGTCCAATCCCCCTTAATGTTTTACTTTTTGTTAGGAAATGTGTAATTTAAAAAAAATAACTAACTGACATTTAGGTTGAGATGCAAATTTTTAAAATGCAAAATGAAACGAGACATTTAGTGAAGACACTCTGCTGTTCAGCATCTTCAGATACAGAATACAGGAATACCAAGTAAAAATCTTCCCAGCTCTCTCCATATGACAACATCTATTCAAATTCTGTGTATGTAATTCACACAAAAGCAGATATAAAAATAAATAAATTTGTAGTGGTTTTAGACATATTTTTGCATTTGACACAATCTCTGCTTTTGTCAAGAGTCAAACAGATTTTAGTAATAAACACAGTATACTTCTAGCACTGGAAATTTTTGCATCTCTCAGAACTACATTGTAAAGGAATGTTTTCTCTTCCATTGTTTTCTGGTTTTACTTTATTTATTTTTTCCCTTTTGATCAAGGCAGGGAAAGATTTTAAATTTCTGATATACATCTATCAAAAACCAAACATACATATACAACAAATTACACACACACATATATACACACACACAGGTATATATTGAGGGGTTTTTTGTTTGTTTGTTTTTTAAGATCACATAGCAAAAAAAAACAAAACAAAACAAAACCACAAACCCAAGACTCTCCTTATATGATTACTGCAATATCTTCAACAAAATGTTACTGCTCATTAGTTAGTGGATTTGCCTAAGTTCTTACTGACCTCATAGAGTTCTTTCATAGCTGCTAGTTTGCATTCAAATTTCTCCAGGCTCCAGAAAGTTGCTATGCGCACTTTGATGTTACGAACCTGTACTTGGACAGAAGACACCAATCCTGTTTTATCATCAATTTTGTCATGCCTGAGAATTTGAGGAAATAAGAAAAGAAGTAAATATGAAGTACTTGTAGGTAGATCATACAGAGACGAAACATTTGATTACAAGCCCAGTAATAGTTTAGGACACCATGTTTCTTATAAAATACAAATATTAGTTTCCATTTTAAATACATTTGTATTTAAAAGAGGAAAAAAAAAATTCTTGCAGTCATAACCCCATACTAATTCCTAGGTCTCAAGAAACTCAAAACCAAATATGTGCTATAAACTTCTGTTGCCAGAAACATCTGAAAGCCACAGTAAAACACCCACTCATCCCTACTATTGCAACCATGTTTACTGCAGAGATTCTCCTGCACTGTGTGTATCTGCACTCCTGCTAAGGATATCTGGCCATTATATAGAAACAACTGGTCTCAAGTGCTCAATATCCAGTGCATGCATGTCTTCAGGTTTTCACTTCAAACTGCCCCTATTGGGTTAAGTTTATAGGGCTACATCATAGTGGCTGACATATATGTCTTGGTTCAATTTTGCCCAAAATTAGAATAATTTCCATTGAAAAAACATCTCCAAGATCAGAAGTTTCATCAAAATGAGTGATGTACTTCATGTGCCTTTGGACCTCTCTGATACATGAGCTGACACACGATGGACGTAGGCATCATTCACCCCCAAAGCATGCTTGATCCAAAATGAACTGCCTAACATAAACGTAACTTGATTTCAAAGTAACACAACTAAGTTACACATTCCTCCAGAGCTAGGTGGGAAAAGTGATCTGTCATCTTCAGAAATCTGTTCAAAGAACATCAAATAGCTGATTGCACTTCTAGAATCCCCACCACATGCACTTATAACCAGCTCACTCAGACACTTACCTGTTAAAAACAGTGTTTTTCCCTAATTCACTACTAATGGTGTTGGCCTCTTTGATCATCACAGATAACTTCAAAGAATTCCAGCTAAGAGGAGCTAACGAAGAATAAAATGTTTAATAACATACATAATGATCAAGTAGTGTAATGCAACAACTTAAAGGTTTAAAACACAAAACAAAACCACACACGGCATCTTGTGTGGAATTTAACCATTTAGCTGCTCTGCATTTTCTCAGTAAGGAGGGGAGAGGAAAAAAACTTCCCAGATAGACAACACTTGGAAAAAAAACAAAAGAAAAATCAACCAAGAGAAGGGTATGTAAAAAATAACAACTTCACATCAGATACTATAGAGTAAGCTAATCTGATACAGGAGACTAAACAGAAGCAATTGTTACTCCAGTTTCTCCAGTGGATTAACTCCTAACTAGTTCAGCCAGACTGAGAAAGAAATCTTAAGTAATTAGGGTAAACATAGACTAGCTGGGAACCCACCAAACCACCCTGAGATTTTAGCACTGTCTCGGATCCATTGTTTCAGAGAAGTAAAGGATGGTAGCAGCCATAAGACTCTTAATTTTCATGTTTGTTAAAAAAGCATCGGAGGAAGAAAATCAGTTCAGGATCCACACTCATTAAATCCAAGTCAACCGTGCAAAAGAGAAATTACTGCTCCTGCAACATTAAGTACATACTTACCATTCACAGTTCTATTCCCACTTGCACGATTCTTCTGAAGGTTTTGAATTTCTTCAGCAATCTTCTGTTTCTCATCTTCTAGAGCTTTAAGTATTTTTGCATGATGAATAGTATGATCTTCCAAAGCCTAAGGAAGAGAGAAAAAAAAGATGGTATGAAACTCAAGAGTGCTTACTTATGTTTATACTTAGTTTTTCTGCTGTTACTTTAAGGACTTCTGCAACAGAATCAAATGCATCTTCCACATCTGCCATCAGTATGAAACCCTTCATCTTCCATCTTTGGCAGGTTTCTTGTTTTGGTTAGATACTGAAATGTTTAAAAGAAATACAGAAATAAAAGAGAAGTAGCATAAAAAACAAGCAATGAAATAGTAGTTGTTGCAGAAATCAGACACATGAACACCAGTGTAAAAAAGACTAATACTACATTTATTCTTAAGAGACCTTACTCTCTTGTTTTATAAATACCTGCTTAGTAGCTAGGGTCTCCATTTCCAAGCGCTTCTTGTTGAAGTGTAGTTCTAGCTCAAGATTTTGCTTTGCCTTCTCTAATTCCTGTATTTTACTTGCAGCCTTTTGATTGTTCAGTTCTTGCACTTCCTTCTTACGAGATTCTTCCCTCTAACATAATCAAGGACAGACAGAAAGAGGTATGGCACTGCTAAAGTATTTCTGATCCGCTCCCTAAGTGGATATTAAGGTTTATTTTCACTTCAATACATTGAAAACAAGCAGCCCCTATTGAGAGCAACACATACTAGAATAATACAACAACTTAGAAGACATACAGAATAAAATTTTGTAGCTATGTTAGTTCATATACGAGTTACACTTCCATCAAATTTACACAGGATTATTTTGTTTCATGACTAATTACACATATTATTACACAATTATAATTGATAATTATATAATTATAATGTATTAAAAATTATATATAGCAAAATTTCTAGGATAATTCTGAAGAGAATACCTACTTCTCGAGTTAATAATCGTGACTTCATTTTTGTATTTATTTTCTAAATGAAGAACAAGGGTCAGCACTCCCTAAGATACCGTTACAGTATGCAAGACAAGAAGAGAAAAAAAACAGCAAAAAAACCCATAATATAACACACAACAATTACCTCCTGGCATACTAATGTTTTTGTTTTACTACCTTCTGATTTACTCTGTTTTATTGGTAAGTTTTCTATAAAAATGCAGTGGCAACTTACCACCTCTGCTTCCAGTGACTTTATTTTGCTTTCATAAGCTTCTTTTTGTGATGTCAGTTCTTGTTGAACCATTTCTTTTGCGATTTGGACACTTTGCATCATTTCTTCCTTGGCTTTGAGTCGTGCCTCTTCAATTTCTGATTCAAGTCTAAAAGTACACATTTAGAATGCTGGCTTTAATCTCTTACAGGCTGCATAGAGGTTAATCTTACCCACTTCTATTGTGACAGAAGGAATAATGCTAAATAGTCTCCAGTGTTAACAGTTAAGAAGTATTTTACAACTTCCATATTTTACCTAGGTATTTTTCATTTTGTAGAGAAAATAGACACAGGTGGAAAGGGAAAAAGTATTTTACATTCTTCTTAACTTCCAGTTTTACTTCATTACATCTCTTTCACAAAATTAAGAACTGTAACAGAAACTCACAAAATCATATTAAGATGCAGAAAAGTATATTTTAAGTCAATGCAACTTGCAGTTTAATAATTCCCAAGAAAGAAGCAACTAAGAATAACGTGGCCTTTTCCTCAAATTCTCCACCACCACATTTGACCCAAGTTGTAACATCGATCTCATTTTTGTAGAATATGCTTTTCAGCTTGTCTGAAATCTCACAAGCAGGTTTCTGACATTATATATTTGGGGATACAGTGCAACTGAAGAGATACACTAATTTGGGCATCTCTGTAGTTTAACCTTTTCTACAGTAGTGGCCAGCATCCTCGGCAAGTGGACTAAATTGTGGTATCACCTCTTAAAAGTAAACAGTAAACTTCAGATATGTCTGGAAGTTGCGTTCCCATTACAAAATGAGTTAATAATAAACATTCCATTTTCCAGTTTTCACATAGACCAGAATAATGAGTGGTCATAAGTTTCTTACCACTTCAAGCTACTTGAGAGTTGCAGTAACAACCGTGACTTAGTAAAAGGAAATAAAAGGAGGTACGCACTGTGCTCTCTGTGCAACAAGCAGCTCATTCTTCGCAAATTCAAAGTCTTTCGGACCATCGTGCAGAAGCGTAGTTCCACAGGATGGCCCTTTAATCTTCTGAACCTCTACTGGATGATTAAATCTGAAGTAATGATCTCCACCAAGGATCACTCGATCACCCTACAGGGAAGGAGAAAAAAATTTTATAATAACTTTTAGATTTACGGGCTTGAAACAGAGACGATAGGAGTAGAAATTGAGAAGAATTTAATTGTATCAGAGCCCTCTAAGAAAAACTGTACTCTGAAATTGGAATAGGAATACAGCTACAAAATCCACAGGTGCATACATTCCTCTGTTATGAAGTCAGCTACTCACATGATGCAGAACTGTTGGGTTTACAATGCAGTTCCCATTTATGTATGTCTTAGCTTCTCTCAGTGGAATAATACTCACATGGCCGGCAGTATTTTTTATAACACTGAAAACAACAAACATTTGTTACATCAGTAGCTTATGTTAATTGCAATAGACTAAAAATCAATAATTTATACAGTGTCTTATTTTCCTTTTTCTGGATGCAAATTGTCTTTGTATTGTTTAGTTACAACATTACACAAACATTACACAGTGAGAATTGTAAAGGCATTTCACTAAGCATTAAGTTCAATGGGAAAGAATTATCATACTCAGAATCATTAGATCAGGATCTTGTGCAAGATTTTTACACGAACAGAATAGATTTCAATACATTAATAAAACATACAACAAAATTGAACTGCTTAGCTTAATACCTTACTAAGGAGAAATAGAAGCAAGCTTCCTTAATCAGTGAACACCGGAAAAATTATCTTCTGTAGTTAGAAAGCCATATTTTGCTACTGCCAGAAGGAAGAGCAACTCCAAAAGCAAAGCCAAGATCAAAAGTACTTCCTAATTTGGCATAGATAATAAAAGAAAAAAAAAACTTCAAAGAATACTACATACCAGTGATCATCAGCAATTAGTACGCCGGAAAGCTGGATGTCATGTTTTGAATTTGCTGTATACCTTCCAACTGTAGTTTCTCCTTCTTTAATCATATACAGCAGCACTTCAGAAAGCTGGGGATCTTCATTCAGATTGACAAGGTTTGGTAAACGATTGTCCATTTTGAATGCAATTCCTGCTTTCTAGATAAAAGATGTCAGCAAAAAAGACTATTTTATCTATCCCAATATCTACATCATTCTGTTAATAAAAAAAAAAAACAGCATTGAGGAAAGCAAATCTTGAAAGTACTCTAATTCTTCTGCAAGGATTGCTGATGTCATCTTTCCTGTATTATTTGCTATGTAAAGTGAAGGGGAAAGTGAAAGAAAAAAAAACATACCTGCAATTCTTTTATATCTTCTAGTTTTCTTTTTTCTGCTTGCTCAAATTTCGCTTTCCAAGCCCTTAACATATTAAGGGAAAATATAACACTGCCTTAAGAACAAGTTTGAAGTATATAGATTTTACTATTTGCTATTTAAACACATGTTATTGACTACCTTACCTTTGCATTTCTGTCATGTCCCTTTCCTGCTGGTGCAATTTTATCCTCAGAGATGTTATTTCTTGCAAATAATGTCTGTATTTTTCAGGATCCCTGTTCTGAGCACTCTTCTGAGCTGCCTTCAGTTTTTCAATTTCAGCTCTCAGCTCTACATTAGGCAAACCAAAACCAAATAACAAAAAACTATAGATACGATAGAGTTTAGATATTTCAGAACAATACTAGAATATTCATCCCGATATCTTAAAGACAAGCAAAACATCTTTCCCTATTCCAGGTTCTCAATTGTAGCTAAAGAGATTGTCGTACCTTTGTATAACAAAAATTAAAACAACTGAAAACACACAGGAGAAAACCACCCACAGCTCACAAAGCAGCATAATGTTAGGAAGAAAAATATATCCTAGTAGCCTAGTTAAGGGTTTATACTCAAAAAGCAGAGAGGAAAATTATTTTTAAGATTACAGAGCAGTTGAATAGCATGTATTAAGAAAAACTGAACACAACCAATACTCAAAGGTGAGTGTTACTTCGGGGGCACACCCAACTGCTATTTAGAAAAGTATCCCTATTTTAAAGAGTTCACGAAACTGAAAAACTTCCTCAAAGATGATAGTGTCTGACTTTCTAAACAAAATTGATTAGAAAACATTTGAAGAGTAAAGAAATCAGTGGTCAGTCAGCACAATTATTAGTATTCATGTCTCTCAAGGAGCAGTAAATTTAATAGAAATGAAAAAAGGTCTTAAAGACTGCAGATGTCAACCTCACCTCTGATTAACTTGGCATTCATATCTTCATTTACTTTAGCCACGTTGATAATTGAACACGCTTGTTTTGCATAGCGAAGAGTGCTGAGTGTTTCTTCTGTACTGCTGGCAGCTGGACTTATTGTGGCAATCATAGCAGTTTGTGAATTTCCACCAAGGCTTTCTTTTAATAACCTTTATTTGATGGGAAATCAGAAGTACATCATACAAAATACCTGTATCTTGCTACTTTGAGAGTAGTTAGAGTGTGATTGTCAGCTAACTTAGAACACAAAGGTCATATTGCTTTTTACTTGATTCAGAAGGCTAGTTTATTTCTCCCTGTATGTCATTTTGGTAAGCAAGTTTCAGATGTCTAAGCAGAAAGGAAAATCGCTCTGGGTGCAGAAACCTACAAATTGCTCTAAGAACAAGCCACATGTTCAAAGTCTTTTCTTTACCTAAACATTACTTTGGAAATAGCACCATTATGGGGGAATAATTTTTCTGCTATGCCACCGAAGCACATGCCTCAGTTCAAATCATGTAAAACACTTCATAGCAATCCTGTCACAATTAACACAAGCAGCATTACAGAACTCAAGGTTTTGATGCATGACAACATAACAAGAGAGTAATTAAAAAATAGACCATACAAAATGTAAAAGAGATACAGAATTACTTCAGTGGTAAGATGGACTAGGAGCAGCACCAAAGTGAGGATGCAGTCCGATAGATGTACTAACATCTTCTGTAACACACATGGAGGAAGAGAGACAATAAGTGTACTAAGCCCCAAATCAGAGATTGAATAATTATACCTACCCAGCTCCTCCTATCAATCTACTTCCGCACAGAGGGAAAAGGAAGGAATAGCTTCTGAAAGGAGAATTCACAACCCAAGAAAACCTTTTACTGCCACATAAAAAAAAAAAGCCTGGAGCATACATACCAAGTAAGGACAGATTCCCGGTAAGGAATGAAAGTTTTCTTCCCATTTCGTGACAGCTTGGAGAGTGCAGAAATGACTTTTCCAAGGGTTAACAGTGATTTATTAATACTCACACCCTCCTACACAAAGCAAAAATAAAAAACCTACAATTGTATTTGCTTGTGTGATGCTGTTGATTCTGTTGATTTACTCATGCTTATTTAATGCATACTGTATCAAATGTTACCACTGATTAAAAAACAAGATGCAAAAGTACTCTTCTTCTCTTGGAAATAAGAGACCCTGGTCTTTAATAGTCTTAAGAACTATTAACCTAACATAGGCAGGTTGACAAGTTGTCTCTGAATAGGAACTCTATTTATTTAAATTCCAAAAATGGCAAAGTCCCAACTGTGCAAAATCTGATTCACTAATTTGCAAGTCAGCTGCTCATGCTCATTCACTCTTATGCCTGTCAGAAGATCATTAGGCCTGCACAGCAAAGGGAGCGCTCTCCCGGGCAAGATCTGGCCTGCCATACAAATCAGTCAAAATACACTTTAAGGCTGCTTGCCTTCATTGGCAAAATACTGTACAAAAAACTTATAAGCATAAGGGCTACATGTCCTTTTATGACAACTCTTGTCCAAAAGCCTTGGTAGAGGAGGATATTTCAGAGTTAAAGGTTAGAGGCACTCTGTGAAGAAAATCTTTTTCCTCCCCACAGATATCAAGTTGTGATTTACCTTCAGCCTTTCTCCAGTGGTCTGAGCTGTAGAGCAGCATTCACTGCCAGCTAAATCAATTAGATTTACATGGCTGGTAAGCCTGTGATCACGTTGCTCTTCATCCACAAACTTTACCTGGAAAAATTGGAGAACTCTGCTTTTAACAGTATAAAATATCTGAGGACAAGCAGAGATTGACCAAGCTTTTCACTTTATAACAAATAAATAAACCAAAAAACATTAACATTACTATTTACTTTTTGACAGGATACTTTCATGTACATCCCATTAAGGAGATTAAGTCCACACAATGAACCATAGCATCAAGAGTTTACATGTGCATAATTGCATAAGCAAGAACTGCACAAAAACAGACATTTAAAACTACAGCTCAGTGCTCATGCTTGACTGTTGCCTCTATCATCTAAACAACCAGGGGGAAGATCTTAGAACTAATCCTGATAGAAGAAAATCTAGTGTTGTGAAGAGTGAGCTGAAGGATAACAGGGCTCAAGTAATTGGGCAGAGGACAATTAAGGACAATTAAAGAACAAAAAGCCACACCCAAGTTACTTGTAAATGAGAAAACTGTCAGTCACTAGACTTCTGAGGAGCTCCACTTATTTTATCTCACTAAGTCAGTATTATCTCACTAAGTCAGGTTTTGTCTCTTAAGTACCTGTAAATCAAACAGGAAGTTGTAGTGCCTGTATCCCAGAGATGAAAGGATGACACAGGTGTCCTGAACTACTTAAAACCACTCCTAGATCTGTCAGTCTAGGCGTATTTATATGATTTCTATAAATACATACAAGCACAGAGATAACAGAACATACTCAAAGTACGTTAAAAAAAAAAAACAACACAACAATTTAACTATGTAGAAACCCATGTTAAAATGCACCCATTCATGTATACTTGCCCCATTTTCTAGGCAGCGCTCAAAACAATTTTCTACTACACGAGTTGAACAGATAATTCAGAAGAAAACACCCAGCAATACCTTGGTTTGTGTCATAACAAGAGTGAGGACAGAATGAGATCTAGAACTTTTGTCATTCATTACTGTAGCAGCTGTTGCTCTCTGCTTATTTCCCAGTTCAAGCCAACTCTGTAGGAGAAAAAAAAAAAAAATAAATAAAAATCAACTTTTTGGTGCACTCTGGGGAGTTAAGTGCAGTTTAAAATATTTGCAAATCAAATTATTGACACAGATGATGGATCCATACGGGTGGAATCACAACTTCACTATATTAAGAGCATGATGCTTGTACGTGTCTGCTCAGCTCCAAGGCACAGGACTGGTGCTTGCTGTACTTTTACATCTGCTGAAACGTCAGAGTGCTGAGCAACCTGCAAACCTTTTTCTTCCCTTCCATGGAATTTTGCTTTCAGCAAATAAATAAGGAAGTAGAAATACAACTGAACAACTCTTACCTGGATATCTGAGTAAGAACTGACAACATTCCTAAAGTGAGAGGAAGGGAAAAAATAAGATTCAGACTCGTCTTCCAACAATTTTACCTATTGTGTGCATTTTGAAATACTTCTTAAGTTAAGGAGAAAATACCAATACATCACAAAAGTTGCAGTTGTCCTGAGACTGCCATTGTTTCTAAGGACTGTAAAATAATTCTAATTGTATTATAGCCAATGGAAATACAGCAAGCCAAGCTAGACTGTGTGAAATTAATATACTGTCTAATTCTCTGGTGAGCACAAAAACTTAGAATCTCAAGATAATAACACAGTATGCCAGGTCTATGCTGTGCATCTACTAAATCACAAATTGCTTAAGGTTGGAGGGGACCTCTGGAGATCATCTGACCCAACCTCCTGCTCAAGGAGGCCTCAAAGAACAAGCTGCACATCTAAACAGCTTTAGAAGATTGCCAAGGAGTGAGACTCCACAACCTCTTAGTGCCAACAGTGCCAGTGATGTCACTCACACAGTAAAGCAGCACTTTCTGATGTAGGGACTACTTCCGAGAATAGTTAAGACTTACACTGTTAGGTCTTCCACATATGGTCCTAACACTGGATGTTCTCTTACACGAAGCTGGAAAGAACATCAGAGGAAAAAAAAAAAAAAAAAAAAACCTATTAAGTGTGCATTACTTAGAATTATCTTAGAAATAAGAGGCAGTTTCTGTACATGCTTAACACAAAGTCTCATGCTAGATTTTGTTGATTATCATCATCTAAAAGAACGTTTTCAGGATAATAGCAACGGCTGAGTGTTTCTACCTGCACAAGAAATCATAGCAGTTGCTCTAGATTATAGCTTACAGAGCTACCTCCAAGAATATTTGGATAAAACTACAAAATAACTACGATATCAAGTTAGAGATTTATATTTAAAAAAAAAAACCACCACCATTGATGCTGCAATATACATTTTCAACTTAAACAGTTTGGCTCAAAACCACAGACAAAAGTAAGCTGAATGTACACCTGCTGTAAACCATACCAGGTAGTCTTTACACGTGACTAGTTGACAACAGTCTGTAGTTTTGGATAAATGACTTATTTCAACAGCAAGTCAAATATACTTTATCTTCTCTCCCAAACTAAAACTCACGGTTTACAAACAAGATTTGGACAGTGCACTGCTCAATACTGCCAAGCACAGAAAGCAGGTGGTTTTTTAGCAGGTGGATTTTTTTGTTGATGTTGTTTACTTTAGTTTTTTAATAAATCTAGCATGATGAATTCCTTCTCTTCATCTCTTCATTCACAAAAATTTCTTTAGCTTATGGTTTTACAAATTCTAGCACAGATATTAAAATGAGCTAAGCTAGTTTTCACTAACAATCCTTAACTAGTTACTTGGATTACTGAATGCCCCCATTCACCCCCATTCCAGTTTCTTAAGAAATAAAAATAAAACCAAATAACAGCAACAACAAACAAAACAAACGAACTTCCTGCCAGCCCTGGAACTCTAAGCAGTACATTACCCAGGGCAAAATACCTGCATGAAGTTAGCCATTTCTCCTAAGCTTTTACACGATACTATTTTTCTGTACCTGAGCAACATAAACACACAAAGGAAACTAAGTGGATAGGAATTCTCCCTTTGCAAATAGTTTTTTTCCCCTTAATATCCTACTGACCACAAATAGATACTGAAGATCAGTAGTGAACAAGCATCTCAGAAGAAAAACAATAAACAAATATTTTCAGAAGTCAATAGGATCAAGAACTAAGGAGTGCACTGGCTCAAAAGATGTTTTGAATGGTTTAGAAGCTGTTCCCAATGCTGTATATATTCATACATATACACATACATACACACAAAAGCCATTTATATGCCTTGCCACCGATCAAGTCATGCAAGCAAGGTTTTGTTTACCTTGAATCTTATTAGCAATCTGAAGCACTTAGATAACAAAGATAATCACTCATCCATTACACATGACCATTTACAAAAAAAAAAAAACACCACTGTTTTGACATTGTGTATATACTTGTCTCTGAGGGCAACTTACTGGCTGTTTCTTCTGTCTGCTTTCAGCTTTAAAGACAAGGAGATCATGAATTTTCTCATTGTAAACTTCAAAATAGCTCATTTCAAGGTGATACAAGACCTAATAACAACAACAACAAGGTTCATTCATCTTGTCCAAGACACTTTTTAGAACATTCTTTCTCCCTTGAAAACTAACACAGATGATGAGATCCTGCTGTCCATTACGATTCCCTAAGCTTACCACTGCTACACCAATTCAATTTGAGAGGAACAGAACGTAACCCTTCTTTAAGGCACTATGGAAATGGTCACAACTGCTTACTAATCCACTTAACAAGATTTGATTTGGATAGGAATTCCAATCAAAAGAAACTGTGATCTCAATTAAAAAAAAAAATCTCACCTTCTATAACAAAGCCCTCTCTGTCATATAGAGTTACGTACGAATAAAGGTCTATTCTCAAAACAGAGAAGGAAACATTATTTACAACGAGATTTTTTAGAATGCTAACTATTCAGGTGGGGATAACTGAACTTTCATTTAAGTAATTTCACCAGGAATACTGAAGTAGAAAATCAGAATTGGAAAACTCCTCAAGCAGATTTCAGACTGCTGTGTGACAGCACTGAAAGATGAATTCACGTGCTTTGAATTTTATTCTATGTTACATTTTTTTAAACAACATTGTCACTAAAGAAGCAAAACAAACGTTGATTTGGACTATTCAGAGAAATCTGCTAATCAGAGCTACTAGCAGAAAGATTTGTATCAGCAATAAAATGTAGGCATCAATAAGCAGATAAACATGAGGGTATAAAGCAAAAGAATGAAACAGGTAAAGATACTGAACTGAACCACTCTACTCACAATTCTGCATAAGCTGAGCTGCACAATCATCCTACCTGTTGCTGGTCCATCTGTGCTATCCGAGTGAAAAGATCTTCACAAAGTCTTGGAATGATCCCCCGGTCTTCACCAAAGCCCATCATCCTGTAGTTATTACAAAATGTTAGTTTCATTTTCTAACTCCTTATAGCTAATTTTAATATTATTTGTACACATGGATTTAAAACATCACATGCTTCTTTAAGTACTAGAAGTAACTAGTTATGAAATAAACTTGATTTAAGTTGACAATTGTTTGAGCAGGGGGGTGGATGAGATTATATTTGAGATCTGTCTTGATTTTCTTGACTCACCCCCTTGAGAAATGGGTTGAAAACGCAAAGAGAAATTCTAGAACAACTGAAAAAGGACTATAAACAAGTACTATAAACAAGAATTTTATCTATTTATGTTTGATATCTACATGTATGTATACCATCCTCTGCATCCCATCAGTGTATAACTCAAGCCCTTCTCTCTATCCTAGTTGTTTCCTGTTCAACTCTGCCACAGCAGAAAACCAGCATTCCATCCTGATTCAGCTACAGTCCAGAGTCTAAGCTCACACAGCTACGCAACATAGTTGTGAGAATACTGTTGCATATATAAGACCTGAGGACACAGTTATTACTGATACTAATTTCAGCCTTGCTAAAAATACAGAAAGGGTTGAAGGTAAGCGATTTTTATTTTTTTTTTTTAAATCTGAAAGCACAGGAAAAAGAATACTATAAATAGGATAACAACTGCAATAGTACTGAGCATATCTTCTTCTAGGCCAAAGCAAGTAAATACTACAGGTACATTTTAAGATCCCACTTAAAAAGACAATCATGCCGCTGTGAACGTTACATATCTATGATTAAGAGAATAGAAACATCACATGATGCTAAATTGGATAAAAACATTTCAGATCCTCAACTACACATTTAAAATTTTAAAACACTTCACCAGAATTATAAAGATCATGGAAATGGTTTAAATAGATGTGTGGTTGAAAAGAAAAAGCTTTCTAGGCATTCTAGTGAAAAATACACACAAGGTACATAGGCTTGGCTATCAAATCCCAAAACACTATTTGTCTGGGATTATTGTCTCGGATAGTGTAAAGTTGTTTTTGTTTCTTTTTTTTTTTGGTTGGCTGGTTGCAGTCAACATCAGATACATAAAAGCAAATACTGGGACAGTGTTACCTGTAAATGTTACCTGTACCTAAGTGTAAATATTAATGTCTCTGTTTTATTCTTTTAAAACATGTGACAATATTTAATGCATTCTAATAGCTAATATATAGCACAATCTCTTTTCATACTTCACGTTGAATAGTAAGCAGCTGAACAGTAAGACTGTAAGAATTGTATTTAGGAACTTACGTGTATGATTTTCCAGAGCCAGTCTGCCCATAAGCAAAAAGACAAGTGTTGTACCCCTCAAAAGCTCTTTCCAGTAGCGGCAATGCCAAAGTTTTGTAAATCATTTCTTGGCTTGCAAAGTTAGGATGACACTTGTCAAAAGACCAAAAAGAGAAGTCATAACTGAAGGTGTAGAGTTGGTTTGTGCTTGGATTTCGTACAGATGTCTCTGATCCGCTCATAGATACCACAGGGAGCAAGTTCTCATTTTTCTCTCTGAATGGAAGAACAAAAATAAATGCAAAGATGAAAAAGGGCGAGCTACATTCCTTACATTAGCTTCTTCAGTTAATTTCTTCGTGAAAATAAAAAGATGGGCAATCATCAGTTAAAAAAAAATTAAAAGTATTCAAGCTCAAAATACTTCAGAAGATGACTACCTAAAGAACAGACTCAGGCTGCAATAAAACAAATTCAGCCTCTTAAAACCTTTACCTTGATGTAGAAATATTTGCTAATTTTGCTATGTATTAAACATTATTAAGCCTATGGAAAAATAAAAAAAACAAAAAAACAAGACAGAAACCAATATACACTGCTGTTGTTGTTCAACCCAATCAGCTCAGCTGGTGCTGAGCAGCTCTTCACATGCTCTCCCCTCCCAGCAGGATGGGGGAAGATGATAAAGCAAAGCAAAACAAAAAAACAATGAAGTAGAACACATAGGTTGTGATAATAACATAATATGTATTTACAAACCAAGCGATGGACAACACAATTGCTCACCACTCACCAACCAGTGCCCAGCTACTCCCCAACAGCAGCTGCCCATCCAGCCAACCCCCCTTAGTTTTTTCACATGACACTGAGTGGTATGGAATATCCCTTTGGCCAGCTTAAGCCCTGGTTCTGTTCCCTCCCATCTCCTGTGACCCTCAGCCCCTTGCTGGCAGGACAGCACCAGAAGCTGAGAAACTGAAATGCCTTTGGCTCTGTGTTTTAGCAACTGATAAAACATTTGTGTTATCAACACTGGTTTACTCGTAAAGCCAAAACACAGCCTCATATCAGGCGCTGTGAAGACAATCAACTCTGCCCCAGCTGAAACCAGAAAAAAATATAGAAGGTATTAGGCAGCATCAGAGACAAGACTGTGATACAAACCTGCTACTGAAAGGCCGCACACGCACAGCTACGACGACTTTACTGTTTTCTACTTTGAAAATATCTTTCTCAGTGCTGTTGCTTTCAGCTAGAATTTCAGCATTCTCGTCTGCTTTTGCACCTCTACCCACAGGAGGAGAGCTTGTTTTCTTTCCTGACACAGTTGGAAGATTGGCTGTTTGTTTACTTGAAGCAGATAGAGATGACTTAACCTGAAAAGTGCTGTTCTTTGGTGTAAGCTTAAATTCTTCTGTCCAAGCTTTTGTTGGCGTCCTTGGTCTTTCCAAGCTATTATGCTTTAACTGTTGTAACCTTGGCTTTCTATCCATTCTTCTTGTATCTCCTTGTTTGTTCAGCTGCTCTCCTGATATCTGATTAACATATTTTGAGGTAGCTATTTGTTCTGATATTGGCACTTCTTTTTCAAGTTTTGCATCAGCAGCGCTCGTCCTACATTTTGAGTGCACACAGCCATTGTTTTCAACATTGCCAAACAAATCCTTGCTATTAGACTGATAACTCAACTTTGTAACTTGTTGACTCTCAGCTAACTTACAGCTTGGTTTAATATAACGGGTATCATTATTACTAATACCACGTTGGAGTGCAATCTTATATTTTCCTTCAGGATCAAAGACACTGTTTTCTGCACCAGACATGGTATTCCCATTAATTGTACTCTTTTCTACAGAGCCACTCTTCACACGCCTCTGCAGGGTAAGCCTTTTCTCCATTTGCTTATTCTCTGTGCCCTGGGGTGTATTTTTACCAGATTGTTCACTACTTGATGCCAAATTTTTGCTTGTTCTAGTTCTCCTCTGGAGCGTTAATCTGTCCTGAGGTTTCAGTGTAAGTGATGCATCATCCACATTTTTACAGGCTGAAATCACATAGGTCCTATTTACTTCCTCAGACTTATTCTGAGAACGTGACAGAAGACTGTCCTGGTCTTCTTCTGATACCTTTGATGCCAGTTGCTGCTCCAACATTTTGCTGCTGGCTAAGGCATTTTGTGAAGCTATCTTCTGCGAAGTGGTAGTACGTGGTACTTTATAGGTCTTGCTTACAGGAACTATGTGAACAGGCATTTTGTCTTCAAACAAGTTAACATGAGGACTACAGTAAATACAACTGCTTCCTAAAATATTATACTTAGTTGCTTCTTCTCACAGAACCTGGAAAGATAAAGTAAGAATTTTATTATGTTTATGACAGATGTGAGTTATACTTCAGGGCACTGGCAGCTCCTCACATATACTGAAGTAAATGTATGTTCCCAGATATCAGTAACAATCAGCATCCTCTATTTTACATCCAGTACTTAAATACTAATTTATATTTGAGTGACTATTTTCACCAGCTATTTGACTCCTTTTATGGAGTTCTACCATTTGCTTCAGAAACATCAGAAAGAAGCAGCATCAGTGCAAAGACCGAAGGGATTACTTAGTAACAAAGATGAGCACAGACATAATCTCAGGCGAGTCCCACGGACTCCTAAGCAAAGGGAACATGAAGTCGTGCCTCCATCACTCAGAACTGCTCACACCTGTGGTGTTTGACAGATACCAACAGAACAACACCGTTAACAGCAGAACACTGCAAACAAAGCGGGTTCTACCGGGATTCTGATGCACAACATGAAACGTAGTAACAAAATATGTTAATAAAGATATTTCATACAAGATCTTATTTTAGACTACTCTATTCCATTCTCACACGGCAAAGGCACAAGACAACTAAGCCAAGGGATGAAAGAAAAGCGGTATGACTATCGCCTTTTTCACATTACTCGTCTTAAAAGCAAGCAGACAACGAAACCACGCTTCTCCCGCAGAGCGGGAAGCCGTACCCGCCCAGCCTCCACAGGAACACACCGTTACAGGTCCGCCATCACCACCCCCTGCACACCTGTCAGCTGCTACCAAACTGCCGTGAAATGCCAACAAGAAGTCACCCGCCTTTCGATTCTCCCAGAATCGTATCGTCAGCAGGCAGAAAAAAAAAGCGAGCGGACGGGGAAAAAAAGGGATCTCTGGCGACGAGGAAGCGTCAGGCTAAGCGCTGCTCCAACGGCAGTTTCCTTTAACGCTACACTTCACAGTTACAGCTTTTGGAGCGCGCTCCCTCAGCCCCCGAGCCGCGCCGGGACCGGCCGCCCCAGCAACGGCCCGTCCCCTGCGGGCAGCCTGAGGGAGACCCATCCCCGCTGCGACAGGAAGCCCCGGCCCTCCCCTCGGCCGCCCCGCTCACCCTCCGTCTCGCCTCCGCGCGCCCCGATCGCGGCTCGCGTCCTCCTCCCGCCCCGTTTGAATGTGCCGGGCCCGGGGGATTGGCTCGCGCCGGGAGCGGCGTCACGGAGGGGCGGGGCCGAGGCGGCCCGGAGTCTCTGCGCCGCCGGCGGCCCGGGCCGCGGAAAAGAGCCGCGAACACCGCGCAGTCCGGGCGCCCCTCGCGCAGCACGGCGGCGGCACGAAGCCAGGCTGCGCCTCACAGCACCGGGACACGGCGCGCGCGGGGGAGCGCCTCATCGTCTCGTGACGTCTCTACAGAAGCACAGCGGGCGTTCCCTGAAGGCTGAAAACGTTTTACGACACGTTTGCTGCGTAAATTTCTAAGTACTGCGTTTAGAAGCAACTGAGACGTTTTTAAAGCGCCCAGCAGAGGGAGACAAAAGCCAAAGCAAGGGAAAAAGGTACCAACCGTCATTTCTCGAGCCTCAGTCTAAAACAACATAAAAAGGAAGTTTCAGTTATGACCAACCTCCAACCGTGGATGATAAGTATTAACATGTAGTAACACCAGCTATCCCAACACTTGCTACCACCATTCTAAGTAACGCTATTTCCATAGCTTTGGTCTGGTTTCCTGGAAGAAAACCAGTGCCAGAGAAAGACAAGAATTACACATAAACGAGTAGCAAATGGATACGATCACTTACATATTAACAACTATAATGGTTCATGACAAAAAAAAAAAAAAAAAAAAAAAAACACAGATTTCTTCCTTAACTTACCTGGTTTATCCCATTTTGCTACAACAAAGATATACTAACAGCCAGGTATTGCAAAAGATGAGGTAAAAGTGAGACATTAGAAAATCAGATTTTTTTAAAAAAAGAAATACAGAGAGACATGAAAATTGTACATTTATTTTTATCACAGTTGCATAATAATTACAAAGTTTGCTTTATCTTTGTTACCTCAGAGAATTATTTTTGTCATGTTTTTTAATGATGTCCATAATATTATCCCCTGTTACAAGGCTATTTTCTAGTTGTTTAAGTCTCTGCTGTTCCCTTCTCTTTTGGTCATGTAGATATGGGGAATTAAGCAGCTGTGGGGGAAGAATAGTGCCTGTCGGTTTTACCCTCTTCACAACATCCCAGAAGAGTTTCTTGCTGTTGTTATTGATAAAAGTAATCGCAGTTCCACTGTGACCCAGCCTCCCTGCTCTTCCAACCTGAAAAAGCAACATCTCAGTTTAAGTTATTAAAGCTCAGTTTAATATCAAGTACAATTTCCTCATATCTCCTTATTTTCTGTTATAAAACACAGTTAGGTATTCAGGAACTTATGTAAATGACAATATCTTCATCTCATCTTCTACACACAAAAATTCAATACACATCCTAGATTTGAGATACACTGATCAGAAGCTTTAATTTACATGCATGAAAAATTACTATTTGCTTATGGGACATAGCAGAAATCCAACATTAACACTGAGATTTCATAGAACTACAGAATCCTAGTTTTTCAAATGCTATATCAACACCACATACATGTGCCTTGTTTTCTGTACAATATGTGCAAGTTTCATCATAATAAAATCCCTGTACTTGCAATGTTCTCGAGACAAAATTATTTCTCTGTGTCATCCAAAGTGCTCAAGAATTAGAAAAGAATCTAAAAAGATTCTCTAATTACAAAAAAAACCAAAAACTATTTTAGCACCAGTAATTTATTGACTACTTGCTGAAGTACAAAAATCATCAAAAAATAAAGCAGTGTACTGCAGTTAGTAACATGAAATAATTGAGGTTAGAAGGACTTCTGAAAGTCACCCAGTCCAAACTCCCATCCCAAACAAGGCTAACCAAATTTAGATCAAGTTGCTCAGGACCCTGTCCTGCTGACTTGTGAATGTTCCCGAAGACAGAGGTTCCACAACCACTCTGAGCAACTTGTTTCACTGCCTTAACTCACTCTCCATGAAAATGACCTTCCCCTTTTATCTGGTCAGAATTTCCCTTGCAGCAAGTTGTGACCATTGTTTCTTAGCCTTTCACAGCAGATCTCCAAGAACAGTTTGGCTCCATCTGCTCTGTAACCATCCATTATCACAGCAATTAATTCTACACTAAGCCTTCTCTTCTCCAGCCCAAACAAGTCCATCTCCCTTAATCTCTTCATCTAAGAGACAGTATTTCCATAAGTGGATGTCATATTTCAGTATACTTTCAAATTAATACTTCAACAAATGACAGAATATTTTGTTTTTTTACCTGATGTACATATTCATCCATACTTGAAGGCATATCAAAATTTACGACCAGTTTGACATTGACAAGGTCAAGTCCTCGTCCAAGGACTCCAGTACTTACTATCACTTCATACTTCTCTTGAAGTAATCCCTGACAGGGGAGGAAAAAAATTATTTTTTTATTTATCTGCTTTTCAAACATGGAATCTTCTGTTGGCCAATGTGTTTATTCTATTACAGAAGACAGAATGATCCCTCGTATTCTTGATTTAAATAGGAGTATTACTTCCAAAGAGCAAAAGAGAGACCAGAACCCACATTTTAATTATAAAAGCATCAATTAAGGTGAAATGTATATTTACATTCCTGTTTCAAAGCAAATAAGCTAGGAAATAGTGTCCAGCATTTATCTGCATTTGAAATAACCTCATCTGTAATTTTACCTGGTCCCACACCTCTCTCCTCTTTTCCCCCACAAATACTTCATATTTAACTACAGAAAAACAGTAAACTGTGATCTAATTAAGCCATTAAACAAAAAGCCACTTTCTATCAAGAATCTAAAAACGTCAGGAGGCACAGACCTGTAATATGGCTGTCCTTTCCACCTGAGATTTTTCAGAATGCATGGATGTACATTGTAATCCTGTAATCTTATGAACTGCGTCACTCAGCAGATCTGCTCCTAGCTTGCAGTCCACAAATACCAACACTGGAGGCTTGAAAAGTTTCTTATCCTGTAAAATGGAAATAAGAAGGTACCAAAGGTTGTTGCTCATCATCAAGAACTCTGATTTGATCTTGGCTGCTCAGTGTCTCTAGCAGTAATATCTCTTCCAGATGAGTAAACATTCTTAAATTCCAGACAAGAAGCCACAAGACAGCAGCCATCAGCACAATTTCATACATCATAAACATATAAGATTTGTAAGTTCAGAACCCAAGTTTATCTCAATAACATGCACATTTTATAAGTAGGGAGCTTTCTTGACAAAAAAGTTACATTACACTTCTGAATTTCTTTACGTTCTGATGTTCAGTTACAAATTCTTATTTATTTCTTGCATAACCCAGGTCAAGACTCCCCCCTTCCATCCCTTCTGTATTCCTAAAGTACACATAAGTAATTGAGGCCTGCAATATTCATATACAGAAAATTCAAGAAAGAACTAAATTAGCATTCTTTGTTTTCTAATGACCTTTAAAATGACAAACAACTCCTAGGCCATAAAGCAGCTATGACAGTTTTAACAAGTCCTGTTCTTCCACCACACACAGATGATCAATACAAATCTATAAGGTGCCATTCTGCAGATCACCAAAAACACCAAAATGATGATTTTAAACTTAGTTCTAAGAACAGGAACGTAGTCTGCTGCTGCAGAAGGATGTGTGAATGGCAGGGGTGGAGTACGTCCTAAAATTGCCAATGAAGTTCTCGTGCAGCAGCACTGTTGAGCGTGTAACTGCACTATTTCAACATCACCCTCTTCTTCACTATGTACAGATCAGAATCAAAGACGAGAACCTGACAGAGCATTGTGAAAACAGACAAGCTTTTAAAAATGTCCTATGAGAACAACAATGCACTTACGTTTAGTATTTCAAACAGTTTCTTCTTTTTAGATGGTTCTTCCACCCACAAAATAATCTGGCGCACATTGGAACATGGTAGATTCTTTTCTCCAATTGTTATTCTTACAAAATCGTGCAGAAGCTGATTTGCTAAGTGTTCAATACCCACTGGGATTGTGGCTGACACCAGTATAGTTTGATGATCATGAGAGATGTCTTCCAAAATATCCAACACTTGCTGCTGGAAACCCATTTTTAACATAGTATCCACCTAAGTAAAAAGTATTGTATCTGTATCAGATTTCTCAATAAACAGAATAAACAGCATAAACATGAACTCGAAAAGAAAAATGACCCATGATGCATATGATTGGTGTGTAATAATCCCAAGGCAGTAGAAACTTCAGTTAGAAGAAAAGCTATATAGGAAAATTGAAAATAACTGGCTCAAAGTAGCATCGTCCCAGCTGTCAGATATGGAAGTCTTTTACAGTCGATAGAATACGCATTGTTCAAACATCTCAAATTGTTAGAGGTGAAATTTTCTCATAACAAATATATTTCATCTTTACAGGGAACATTCTATGTGTATGATCATCTGATAATGCACCCACAACGACTCTCTACAAGGATCTCTGTACATACAATATAGCCTTGAGAATTAACAAACTTACTTCATCCACTACTATGATTTTTATGCCATGCAGTTGTACAGAATTTTGCCTTACAATCTCTAGAAGTCTTCCAGGTGTTGCTATTACAACCTGACAAAAGACAAAAGGAAAAATCTGTTAAAGGAGAGAAAAAAAACTGGAAAAAACTATGAAGTTACAGCACTGAGGTGAGAATGATGATAATTACTGAAGCTACTTATGTTCAAATAAACCTCTAAGTTTTTCTAGGTAATTTAATTATGAAGTCTCAAAAGGAAATGGGTTTCTTAGTACTCTAATGGAAACATCTAAATACCAGCAGTGTAATCTAATCTGCATTAAAAAAAAAAAAAGAACTATTTTTGACCTTACCTACAACTCTGTCTACAAAAATGGCATGTTTCACTAATTGAAAATAGCAATATTATGTGTGATCCTTTCCAAAACAACAACTATCTTTACTACATTCAATCAGAAGTAAAATGTAAAGAATTATTACTTTATACTATTATAAAATTTTCAAAAGCTAACAGTTATTTCAGTAGCTTACACATACTCAGGAAAAACTCTGCATCTGTGCATATACAGCTACATCAACAGTCACATTTTTCTTTTCTGCAAATGCTGTGAAAACACAACCCTCCACAGCACCTTTGCACACTGCAGTCCTTACCTTGACACTTTGCTTGAGACGATGAAGCTGTGGTGGCAATGGTAAACCTCCTACCAGGAGAACTGTTCTCATGTTTGGTAAACCAGCCATGAGTTCTTTAGCTTGTCTTTCTATCTGAATTGCTAACTCTCTTGTTGGTGCCAAAATAAGGGCTGACGGTGTTTCTGTCTACAGAGAAAGGGGAGGTAAGAAATCCGTTGAACACAGAACTGCTTCATTGTTTAGGTAAAAAGCTTTCAAGACTAACTATCCCAATACTGAAATACAAAAGATGTAGCGCAGCTACTGTGGATACAGTTAGACTGCTAATGCCTTTTCTATCTGAAGCAGGAAGGTAGAAAAAAAGATTCCTGACAAAGAAAAAAAAGAAAAAAGAAAAAAAGGCCCAGAAAGGAATCCAAGCAGTGCTTTGTTTTGTTATTTTTTGTGTTTTAGTTATTGCAACTGAAATTACAAAAGAATTCAAATTCCACACGAACTCAAAACACAGGATGCTAGCTAAATCCAGAGAGATTACAAACATTTTAGAAGTCTTGATATCACAGGAACTCAATATTTCTCCTTATCATTTTAAACACCATTGGGACTAAGCAAATCAATAAGTATTAGACAGAGAGGACAAATACTGATAGGACACCCACACAGCAAAAACATCTCACAGAAAACTTCAAAACAAAATCAATAACCCCTCTCACCCACTTATAATCAGCCAGAGACTAAATACAAAATTGCTACTGTCTTCAAACATCTTTTTGTTCCCTATTTAAGGATCTTCAAATTATCACCTCCTCCTGCAAATCTAGAAAACACAAAATTACAGTACAGCAATTCCTCTCAGAAAACAGTTTCTCAAGCACAATTAATACATAGTAATGAAGTAAAAAGAATATAAAGTACAACAGGAAAATGAGGAAAAAAAAAAAGGTAGAATTACGGTCTAGCTCCAAGGTGCACTATTTCACTAATATTAATCACAGATCACTGAGTACATCCTTCATCAAATAAACACAGTTCTCACACATACTGATACCTATACTGCAATTTCACATAATAGTTATTTTGGATAGTATCTGTTTCTTTCTGTTCTTTAACTGGAATATTTACAAATGACCAACACCAGGAAATGGTTCCTTTCCCACTGTATCTTCAGGGGAATTACATAGTCCAGAAGGACATGGTTAAGTTGAACACTTGCCAAAATGAAAACAACTGAAAACTTACCACCACAATTAGAAGTATCTAAGCCAGGAAATGTCAAACATTATCTTATAACCACATTTCCCTTACATTCTTAATGTATCATTTCTCTGTTACATTAAAATGAAAATTATTTTAAACAAAATACTTTTTACATATAAGTTAATTGGTAAAGTATCCTTAGGATAGAAAACAAAAGAGTTTATGTAATGAAATAATATTCATTGAGACTCTGATTCTGTACACATTACTATACACATACAACTGCCTTGCAGACTTTGAGAATAACCAGACAGAAGAGACAACAGAGTGTAATAGCACTGCTCCTCTATAATGCTCCTGTATAACCAACCCCCGTGATACAGTATTTGGAAGATAAAGAGATACTTAAATAATCTTTAGACTATTAAGTTGAAATACATATACACATATCTATCTCTCTATAGGAAAGACACATAAACCGTGTAAAATATCACATGGATCAATCAGATCTGAAATTTTCAAATTTCAAAATCTTCTTGATTATAGCCACTAAAGCAATATAGAGCTGATGCACAAGGCATAGAATACTATTTGCCATTATTTCTCACCATACATTCACATCCTCCTGAAGCAAAGATTTTCTTAACTGCTTTCTCCCCACTCACACTGCAAGAAGCTGCTTGTATAGCAACAAGATTTGCAGAATCGTACAACCTCTGAAACTCCTGTAGTTGTTTGATGGTCAGCCAACCATATCTCAACTGAAATTACCCCAGGAAATCATACCAATGTCAAAAATCTTTCAACCACCTGATGCAACAAGATCTAGCAACTACTACTTGCAAAACACGTGAAATCATTTTCTAAGTCATGTAGGAAGTTTACCTCAGAACTTAGCTACCTTTCTTAATAAAAAACGTGTATTATATAATACTAATGGAGATGATTTAGCATTGAAAGTGCAAAATAATCAACAGGCCTCCCCCACAAAGAACCAATGTTCAATCAAATAAATAAATGACTTAAAATAAAGAAGACTGCAATTGCATTCTCAATTACACTGAAAATCTTGACGACAAAGTAGCATATCACTTCCTCAAAACAAACACGATTTCATTACCTCGTTCAAAACCTTCATAATAACAGGGAGTAGGAAGGCTGCTGTTTTTCCTGAGCCTGTGTCTGCACTAGCCAAAATATCCCTCCCTAACAGTCCAACAGGGATCATTTGCATTTGGATGGGAGTTGGGACTTCATAGCCAGAATTCTTTAAATTACTGTTTAAAGTGTCAGGAAAACCACAGTGTTCAAACTCTATAATAGGTCTTGGAACTTGCTGGCCCTGGATTGCGATACCTAACTGCAGTTTAAGGTTCTCAACCTGCTCATCTTGCAAACCTAAAATAAAGGAGTGATCTTTATAGAAATAAGGTGTATTAAGGAGGTGAGTTTCTTCTTGAGATCCTCCTTGTGCGAGGTGATCAGATTTTAGCTTTTCCTCCTTTTCTTGAATTTGTAGAAGGTGTTTAGCTTTACATTCCAAGCTACAAACATCTTCATCTGTTTTATCACATATATACTCTCCGTAGCGACCACAGACAACACACACAGGTTCTCCAGGTTCTGCCCAACGCTGAGATTTGCTAAAGGACTTTATGGGTTCTTCTGAAGAGCTATCGTCAGTGGTACTTTGCTCGTCTTTTCCTAAAGATGGGTCAGGAACACCAAGATCAGAAGGAATAGCGATGGGCTCTGCGCATTGCACAGCTTCATCCGAATCACGTTTTGAAGTGGAAGTTTCTGTTCTAGCTGATTTATCATCTTGGAACTTTAAGGAAGACCCTCCAGAAGACAATTTATTTTTCTTGGCCGTACAGCTTCTGTCCTCATCAGCACTCCTCTTGACTTTAACAGACCTTGGTAAAAACATGCTTCTGTACAGCAGAAAAGAAACAGCCATTAGAGAACAGTACAGAGCCGAGGAAATTTCCAACCCGGAAACCCACCCCTAATAAAGACACGGAAGCTGCCCCTTTCCAAAATCACCTCGGTTAGCAATGCCGCCGCAGGCCAGCGGCGCTCGGACCGCCCGGCTCGCCTCCGCCGCCGCCCCCCCCCTCGGGCCCGGGAGGCTCCAGCTCACTGCCCCGCTTTCAAAATGGCGGCACGGGACGGGTTGAGGGGAAGAGAGACGGGGAGCTTCGGACGTGCGGCGGTGCGCGGCGAGAGAAAGGGGGGCGGCCGGGTTCCCCTCGCCTGGAGGAGCCGAGCCCGAGGCCCGGAAACGGATGGCCGCGTGGAGCCGGTGCCGCCTCGCCGCCTGCTTCGTTCCGGAGGGCCGAGCCGTGCGGTGGCGTGCCAGCGGCGCTTTACGCCCCGAGCACACAGCAAGGACTGGCACACGCGAGACAACATGCTATTACTGCACCTAATGGAGGCGTGGGGCATGCTAGTTACATTCCTAACTCGCGTATTTACCCATGTCCAGCACACGCAAGGGCAGCAATCCGGGAAATTACTTCTATGCCAGTAAGCAAAAGGCACGCCGTGGATCCTAAACCATTCACACTGCTTTAATATCGCCGTGGAGAAGACCAGAACGTGTCACATTTCGCAAAAGGGCAGAATTAACTTTCAGACGCCGCCTCAAGCCGTCCCCCGCCACGCGGTACGGCGTGACGCCGCTGCCGGGAAGCTGCCCCGCGGCACGGATGCGTGCGGCAGAGCAGGCCGGGTATCCCGCAGCCGCTCCCTGCCTTACCGAGGGCGCGCGTCACCGGCAGGAGGCGAGCTGCAGCCACGGCCAGCGGCACCGGCGCCCTGCGGGACCCCGTTCGCTGTGTGCCCCGCTCCTGGTCTTCAGCACAAGCCACACCACCGGAGTACTCTCAGTCTAAAAGTACTCCCTAAGACCACAAATAAGGCGGTGCGTGGGAAAGATGCTGAAAGCGCCAAGGCTGCTGCGGTATGAAGGCACTGCCCGTCCTCCGGAACAGATTGTACCTTCCTCCTCCAATACTGAGCCCATTAGTAATGGCTAGTAATTAACACTTCCTTGTTAGGCACTGACGCTTTTTTTTTTTTTTTTTTTTTTTTTTAAATCATCACTTCGCAGATGCAGAAACTTAGTTGGATTTTGTAATATCACTGAATGCAGCAGTGCACACAAACACACATGCACAAAAGAATTACTGCATACTAACATTCACCTCGACAAGTAATTTCAGCTATTAAATTTATACCCACTTCTGTTAGATTAACGAAGGTATTAGCAATAAAATAATATTGAAGTTAATTCCACTCAAATTATTAATACTCGAGTATTGCTAATTATAATTGGTAATATGATCATTAATAGTCATTATTAACATGAAAGTGTTATTGTTGATATTGAAGTCCTCCACTTCTTGATCTATTTTAAATGATACAAGAAACGCGGTCCCATGCTGATCCATGGCGTCTGTATCAAACCCACCAAAAACAAGTGTAGCACCTTGGATTCTTGCCTGCAGTTTACCAGCAGCTATTTTGCCCCACCTCTCACAGCCATCCTTCAGAAGCATGAACCAACTTTTCACTTCACTCGTGAACAGTAAATAATTCAGTGACACAAGACTGGATTAAATCAGAAGACCAAAATCCCTGTTCAGAAGGAACAAGTGTTAGGCATGCTACATCAGTGATGGTATCAGAAGCATTCCGAAGAGCAATGTGACAGCAGTGACACAGCTCAGCCCTCTGCAGTGATACCTGCCTGAGCGAGCCCTGTTAGCTACACTGCACTACAACACAGCCTGCAGGCAGTCTGTGCTTCTTGGGTTCCACAGAGGGTTTCATTAACAAATACATCCCAAAGGGTAAGAGTCCAAAACGCTTCAGTATAGTGCGCTTTAAGTTTCCTTCGTAGGCAAAATATCCTCATGTCAAGCCTGAATTTTCCACGTGGGGTGAGCCCCCAGTGTAGGCTGGCTGTGTACCCACAGTGGACTCAAATTCGAGTAGAAATGAAGCCAACACATCGCTCCCTCCAGTGGCAAGTGTCAGTACTGACACGTCCGAGAATTCAAGCGTGCCTCCAAATGACAGATCAGAGATTGGGATTTTCTTCATGCTACAGGATGCACATCGAGTTACTTCATATGAAGCATTATTTTGAAATAAGGAATTCCACGGCCTTAACTGTGGTTGTTAATGTCATAATTCATAAAGAGCAATATATTTATTATCATGTTACTTAGAATAATTGGCTGAAATAATAATTAAAAAGAGTAAAAGAACACTTCACCACATCTATATGTAGAGTTAGCAAAATATCTGCTAGTTGGGAAGGGAGGAAGGATGTCTGTCCATTCAGGTGACACAAATCAAAGCACATTTACTTGGAGATGGGCCCCATACCTGCTCCACCTGATGCTACAAAAAAGTTAAATAGCTTCCTGTTTCTTTCAAATTTCAGGATTTGGAAGGCACTTTGCAGATTTGTAGGTGAGGCAGTAATCAGCAGCTCTAAGCTGAAGCTCACTTGAAGAACAGTTCTTCAAACAAACCGCTCAGTCAATGACAGTGAGTGACTCCACTGGTTTCTGAATTACAGCCTTAAAGGAACCACACAGGAAAAATCCAGATAATCTAAAAACAAACAATGTGGCTAATCCTTAACTAGTCAATTCTGCTAACATTCATATCAATTGTCTTGATTTCATACAGACATTGAACACGCTGTTTTTATTCTGAGACCAGGCAGTAAACAGGCAACTCCTAAGGTTGTTGCAAATAATCAACAAAAGAAGGCTTGGACAACTGAATTATTTGGGCTTCCCGAGCATTTTTTCTTTGGAGAGCCACATTCCAAGAAGATATCGGTTGATGTTTCTCTCTGCAGAAATCTGTGGTAAAATTTGAATTAATAAAAACCTAAGTAAACCTAAATGCTTAAAGAGTATTACTGAGTTGTGGGTTTGTTTGTTGTTTTTAGTTTATAAAAAACACAAATAAATCCAATCCTGAGCTCTGGCATTAAGTGCCAAATTCCTACAGGTGCAGAATGTCTTCATCTTTCCGTGCCATGTCAGAAAAGAAAAAGGGATATCACCTATTTCTGGTATTTGCATTTGCTGGTTTTTTTTCCTGTGATCAATTATTTTTCCTCTACTAATGTCCAAGATCCAAATATTAGAATACAGTTCTTTAATTAATTATTTTATAATTATGGTACTACATGCCCAAAATGTTATTTTTCCATGATGCCACTGCTTCATTAATACAGATCCACAGAAGTATTCCACAAAAGCCAAAATAATCACCTTTTACATTATTCTCTTGCTCTTTCTGTAAGGATCTCAAATCATTACGTTTGAAAGCTGCTTACTACTTTGCTATTTAGACTCGCATAACAATGAATAAGGCTGGTTTATTGCTGCATGAGATGAGCACCATTCCAAAAACAAGATTAAACTCCCACTGAAATTAAGTCTGCATTCTTCCCCTTACAGGATCCCACACAAATGGATGCGTGAAGAAGAGAATGCACAAGAGACAAGAGGAATTAAAAGTTCCAGCTTACCAGATGACAGTGTTTGCTACTACTCCTGGCTTTAGAAGCCACTGGAAGCTGCGGCAAAATAGAGGAGCCTTCCAAAACTTGCTGCTATTGGCTGACTTGGTGGCTACACAGCTCCACAAATCAAGTCCCAAAAGCTTCCTTTATGTCAGCCCTCCCTGCTGCTCTGAGTGGCTAAATTTCAGCATACAGAATTCTAAATTCCTGTAATGTCATTCCGTCCACAAAGTATTCAATACACTCTTAATAGATCACCTAAAAAAATAAAACTCATGGATAATTTTTCCCCACTGACTCACTCCAAAGCTCTGACATTCATTTTGCAGTCCTGTGACTTATTTGGTATTAATTTTCCTAGCAGAGATCTTTGTCATATGCTAAAAAAGAATGTGACTGATATGCAAAATAGAGGATAAAAAAAATTGTGATGTAGTTTACCAAAATGAAGTGACACCTTCAGCTAACATCTTTTCCACAAGCACTGTAAGGCAATGTAGATACCTCATTACTGAGTGGAACATTTGTCCACAAAGTTCTAATAGAAAAATGTATCAGAGTTCAAAAGGCAATACTTAAAAAAAAAAAAACTTTCATTTATGTCCAAAATGCATACAGAAAATTTACTTTTCCTCTTCTAGAAGTACTTCTTCCCTGTTTGCTTTCCTTAGGTAGAGACAAGAATGAGATGACTGTTCACTTCTGCTACACCTAACGCTCCTTCCCCCCCCCCCAACCCAAATTTTATTTTTTCATAAAGTCCAAAACTTACCCTGGAAAGCTAAATGTGAGACTAAAATCTCCTGCCAGTTCCTCCCCACTAAAGAATGTACCACCATTTGCTACAGCCCACAGTTCTGTTTTTTTTCCCCCTCCATCACCTGGGAGGCCATGGTTTTCATTAGCTGTAGCAAACAGCATAGTGGTAAAGAAGTGATCTGTATCTGGTCGTAGCACAATTACATTTCTGACCTATTAGTCAGAACAAACAATAAACACAGTTTATTAGTCAAAATGAAGTGCTTATGCTGGCTGCATCAGCATGGACAACAGCTAACTCAACTAGAAACTATCAATAGAAAGCTACTGCACTGAAATTTGAAATGAAACAATTGTGCACTGGACAGACAGTATTACATGGTGCTGCTAATCCTAGAAATTAGATACTATACTATTTAACCATAACTTCAAGTACAGTTTTGGCCCTTTGGCTCTTTATAAGAGAACTACTTGATTTTTCTGTACATGTTTCAGTAGGATAAAAATGATACAATCCAGTCATTACAAAACTGGTACACTGCTCAGATTTTATGGAGTTAAAAATCACTTATGTAAATCTGTGAAAATAACCTTAAGATTCTAGTACTTGCTTTTTTTCCCCTGCCTTCATGACTTACTATTAATCTGATCATATATTTTAATTAACTTCATCCTTGCACTTGAATATTCACTCATGACAAAAATGAGCTGCCCTCCCATGCAAATGCTACTGGAAGATAAACATGCAACAGTCATCCTACAGAGATACAAAAGCACAGATTTAAGAATGACAGAATAACAGGACTAAATAGCAAGCCTTCAAGTTACACCTTCCTCCTAGCATAAAGTGCCAAGTACAGGAGAAAATGAAAAGCTTTAGTCTATACTCCAATCCATGAATACCAAAGCCCTGTGGATCAGGGCTGTTGGACTGGGTAAACAAGGAGATGACCAAGACTCTGTAAATCCCAAAATAACCTTGCTCTAGGCCTTAACAGTCCACCTCTGAATTCTTACCATTTCAAAGCTTGGCTCTAATTACAGGTTTCTCCAGTTGCTTTTATTTACATTCTTCTAAGAAACTCAGCTCAGACAAAACAACTGCACTCCAAGTTCAATTCCAGCCAAATCAGTACTTCTGGTACAAGCAGATTAGTTAAGAATATCCCCTCAAAACCAAACATAAGCAGTAGAAGTAACTCATCTGAAAACAGCTGCCAGTCCATGACCTCCACGTTCATAAAAACTCCCACCCACTTAAAAGTGGAAGACGCTCAGAACATGGCTTGACTCTTCTGATCAGTCAGAGGATGGCAATGTACCCAATACTGTGTATTGCACTAATTTATTGCACAAGTGTAGTTATCACAGAGCTCTGCAAGAAGATTATTAAATATGAATAGATAAACCAGAAATACTTTTCTCTTATGGGATATACCTAAACTCAGTATGTGCAATTATTTTTTATTGCATAAAGGATAACGTTCTTTAAGGCTACCCAGAACAGCAAGTTCAGCTGTGATCAAACTGAGGTCCTGAAAACTGAGTAAGTGAAAATAACTATTGGTATATACAGCAAATGTAGACTACAGATAACCCAAAGAGATGAGAACATATCACTAAATGTTCAAGAAAATAAAAATCCTTTAAGCCTCTCAAGCTTTTTCTTCTATGAACCATTTGCAGTATTTATCCACTAGCAGTTACAAGCACTAAGCAGACAACACTACCTCCCATGCCTCATGGCACCAAATTTCCTGTTATTTAATTGTGAGTTCCATGATCACAGACCTCTAAAGATGAAACAACAGATTTATCCTTCTGAAATTTAGCAGGTTTCCTAAATGTTGTTTACTATGGGAACACACAGTCAATGCATTAGCTCAGCTTGATAAAGCACAATAGCTATTAAAAAAGAAAGCAAGCTTAACAAATGCAGCCTATCTCTCACTACCACACTTGAATGACTGGTTCCCTATGCTTTCTGTTAGAAAGATTCAAAGAAAATGCCAGTAACCTTACAGCTGGTGACTCTAATACCAGAGGGTAGCAAGACAGAAATAATGAATGCCTCCTTGTTAAGCAGTTTTGTTTGTGCTGTTCCAAGAAAGATCTGCCAAGAACTTGCCATGCAAACCTTATTTTTTCTGTGATTTGTAACTTGGCTGTAAAAAATTCCAGCATAATAATGTCTAGTTCAGAAGAATTCAGATTTTGGGTTTTAAAATATACTTCTAAATTTCAGAATAAATTCAATCTACACTAAATAAGAAACAATGTAGCATTTCATGTATTTTTAGTTGTTACCCTGAAAAAAAATTGTCATCAGCCATTTGCATGCTAGATCATCATACATTTTCTAACCTTTTTGGGTATTAAATTCTAATCTTCTGGATGTTAAGTAAGTCCAAACAATTCTGATACAAATGGCAAATTTTGTGCTGTATGCTCAAGTCTCCCCTGACATGTATTTTCCTTCTAGGAAAAGCTGTATGAAATCCACACGAAGAACTTGGGGATTCTAGCTGCTAAACAACCCAGTGGATTAAATCTGTGCTAATTCTTAAGACAAAGCAGCTGACTTGGCTGTAAGGATAGGTTGGGAAAAAACTGGCAAAATCACATCAGTCTTATAAAACACAAACTTAGAAAGTCCACATGAAAATGCTCTGGTTTGGTTTTGTTTAAACCAAATGATTAACAATTTCAAGCCATGCAAGTGTCCACTTCCAGTTTTCCAACTTCCTTTTTTTTTGTAGCACAGGATCCATTAAAACAAGGTCATTCTGTAGAGTTTCTTGCCAAAACAATATGTTTTCATGTTGTAACTAGTAAGATGCACACAAATTAGACTGTTACATGTAGCATCATGTAACAATGCAGACAGAAGCTCCAGCTAAGGAAGTCTTCCAGTAAAAGGCCAGTCATGAAGAAGCCAGAAGGCTACAACAATTACCTGAGCACTGAGAAGAGCTGTGGAAAGGTGGTGGCTTAGGTTTGTGCCAAAGGGGAAGAAACCTCCCAACAGTTCTAAACTAAGAGACAACAAAAATATACCAATCAATTATAAAATAGTTCTGAATTTATCTGACAGGTTCACTGCCAGGACGTTCTTGAAGAAATAAAGCCAGAAAACAACACGACACAGAGGAGCAAAGAAATTATTTTGTTCATTTTCTTGACTAATTTGCTTTTTTTCTTTTTTCCCCTTCAGGGGACTCTGCCTATAGCACATCAGCCTCCAGAACACCTCTACCTACCTTACAGTTTTGTGCAAATTAAATCTAAGTAGGCATATGAAACAACAGCTCCTCTGAGATTATTTGCAATTCAGCCAAACACGTTAAATATAAAAAGGAAAAATGCTAGACATGTTGCATCATTCTTGAGGACTCCATGAAATGAAGTAAAGCCATGGCTCTCATTCCCATTCTGTTCTGCTTCAGAGTAAACTAAAGCTGCAGAGGAACAGCTCCCCCTGACATTACTGATTCAAATACTTGAAAACAGAGCATTACTGCACTATTCAACTTGAACAAGGAAAAAGTGTGGCTAGACAGACAAGAGACGAGTAAGAACAAAGAGAGCCTAGCAGATCAGTGGGACTCAGAGCAAAAACAAAAGGCTTCTGTATTACCAACCCTGTCTGTTCTGCAAGCAGCCACAAACATAGTCAGTGGTTATAAGAGGGAGTTGGCCCTGGGAAACATGTCAGTATGTCTTCAGTGATTAAAGAGACAGCAGAAGTGCATCTCCATGCAGATGGCTCTTAATCATCAGTTGATACACAGGAAACCTGCTCTCTAGTAGCAGCGAGGATATTTCTGCAGGACTCTTAAGTAATGAAATCAGAGCAATGTAATAATATCAAAGCCTTATTTGCTACTGCTTGCCTACTATTACAGTATCTAAAACCCTGTAATCTTGACTCTGAAGCGACATCATTCATCACTTTGTTCTACATTTCCACTGGTCTCTGGGTAGAGCACCTACAACCCAATACAACAAAATGTTTACAATTCTTATTTTTCATCTCTTTGTTCTTAGGTGTCCCATCTCCAGTTCACCTCTTCCCCCAGAGAAGTCAAACAATACTCCTGATTATTCTAGCACAGTACTACATAAGACCTTGGAGGTAAAAAGGAAGATGTGCTAATGTGCCTATGCCTCAGATAGGCTTTCTTATTGAGCTGGTCTTTGTTTCCCTCATTCTTTTTTCTGGTGACTAGGACTCACTGCTCTTCCTCAAAGAGAACACCACAAGCCACGTCAGAGACTCAAGTGCCCAATTCCAGTAGATGCCTTATGAATAGTGAACTACTCACTCAATTGAACAAGCTGGACCTCCATCAACACAGGAATTTATTGCAATATCTGTTTTGTTACCTTACATTCTACAATCAGGCAATTGCAATCAGGCGATTCAATTAAACACAGTAAGGAAAACAGAAAAGAGCTTGCCACAGACAAGAGTTGCCAAAGGAAAACCAATAGGTATACCATCAAGTCCCTTTTCCAGTCTGTATTTCCAGGGATTACTTCTGTTGCATCATATAACAATTCCCTTGATTCAGTGTAATGCCTACAGGCACACTCTCAATCAGGCTGCTGCTTCACTCATTTAGTAAATTACCACCTTAAAGGACTGAACTGTGTCTGCTAAGACAAAGCCTGTGAGAGGGATTATGAAGATCTGTGCAGAAGTAAGCGTCCCACATGTTCTTTGTCTGGCTCAGATGTCTCCCAGAGCAGTGATCATCACAAGGGCTCAAATCTTTAGAAAGCAAGTTTCAGCCTGCTTGCCCCCTTCCTTCATCTTCATTCAACTACACTGGCTAACAAGAAGAGAAAGCTGTTTCTGACACCCTTGATTCTGACTGTCACTCCCATTCTTTGTGCTGACAAGTGAAGTGACCACTGCCCCCTACCTGGGTACGACAGCTGAGAAAATGCCCTGTGCTTCAACACACACCGTGTGGCAACAGGGTAACCCAGCCACTAGTGATTTAAGGGCAGCTGAGCAGGAACTAGTTCATACATAGAAGGGAGGACCAGCTGATGACAGACCAAAAAAATGTTATATGTTCTAAAGGTAGTGGATGAAAACTACTATACAGCAATATTCACACAATTTAAGGCAACACTCACACAGATTTAAAAGAGGTGTCAAGTAGAGAAGCATAATTATTGATACTAATAGAATAGACAAAAAGCTCTGCAATTCTTAAATGAGAAATATCCTATTAGAATCAGCATGTGCTTCAGCAGGAGTAGACTTAGATTAGTGACTACAGTAACTGACTAGAATATAGATTTAGATGTACAGCACAGATTTGTAATTCTAGCCATTTCCAATAAAATTCAATAGATGCCATAGGAAGGCTGAGATCAAAACCTCCTTAAAATTATGGTTATTCAGATAAATACAAAAATCAATTTACAGAACACTTAACAGTAGATGCTGCCACAAAATCACAGACCAAAAGCAATAGGGGAATCATGTGACTGGATGGGCTTTAAGATGCAGGGGGCTGCACACTGCTGGGTGGGTACAAGGGAAACAGAAGGAAAAGCAGAAATAATATAGAAGTCTTAAAGAAAACAGCAAAGTAACAGCAAACTATTACTGACAGTACTTAAAAAACAAATAAAACAACTAACCATACACAGCAGTGTGAAAGACATGACAAAGGAATTCTTTTGTACTGATTTCAAAAAAAACATGACTTTTATGTGCCTGCTTGAAAAGTGAACAGCCAGTATAAAAGTACCTACCCAAGCCCCTATCAATTTCCAACCTGCTGGAAAAAAAGCGAAGGACACTGGGTATCAGAAAAGCAGTCAAGTTGGAGTGTAACAAATGAGGACATCAGCATCCAGAACTGTTGACTGGCAGGTGAAGTGATTACATGAAGCCTAACCATAGCAGCAAAGAATAAGCAAATGACAGAATAACCAGAGAGATGTATACTTTTTGTTTTTTTTCCAGTTAATGTCTCTTTTGAGACATTCTAGAAGAAAGAAGTCATCCGAGTTATTTCTTCAAAAACATATTCTTGGCAAGGCACCCTTGATCCAGAAAAACAATTACAAACACAATTAAATTCACTCGTGTCTTCAGTGGCAGTGATTTCAAATGGGAACTACACAGACGGTTATCCTTAAAAATCTTTGTTGCCAAGTTTTTATTACTAAATATAATATACATACATTTCATTTGAGTCAACCATTAAAATAATTGCTGTTCCTGCCATGTTTCTAATATATATTGAAATAGGGGTGTCTTTAAATCTAGTTCTTGTACATGAGGCTTAGGTATCCTATTTGTTTTGGAATATTAAAAATATCTTTAAACTAACTGTAAGGTACACCTCTTCAAAGCTACTTGGAAAATATGAACAAATTAAGTGGTGGTCGAAGAGAATTAAATGCAGCAGAATTCTATGTACTCAGAGTAAGATTATTTCAGTACATATGGGTAACCAAAATCTCCAATAACATTAAGGGTCAGTATGTACAAATGCAGGGATACAACACACGTCTTTCTGAAGCACACTTTCCATGGCTACTTCAGAAACAAGGTGCCAAGATGCCAGCTATTTGTACCTGTGCCCTGAAGTAACTGTTGTAGTTCCACAGTAACACATAATTTCTCTACAATTTAAGGGAAACTGAGAAACTGCCTAAAAAAAAAAAAAAAAAAAAAAAAAAAAAAATTAGATGATAATGTTTGAAGAACATAAAGAGAATTTAAAAGCTCCATTACACAGTTCCTGTGCTATTTCCTTTACTTTTTTTTTTTTCCTGCACCACCTCTACTATAATACCTTCTAAAAAATAACTCTGATGTGTATAAAGGGCACAAGAATTCCCCTGTCCTAATGGAGCATTCTCTCCTACTGACTGCTGGTCTTATTCAGACATACATGGGCTTCACTGGAAACTGAAAGCAGAGCCAAAAGATGGAAAACTGAGGCCTATTCATGCTCAACCAATAAACATGAGCATGCCTCCAACAAACGACCTCTTATGAGCATTCACATACTTCTGCACATATAGAAGCAGAGGAGAAAAAAAGAAAACCAAACGGCCAGCCATTTCAGTGGAGTATAATGCAACAGGAAAAACTGTGCAGATAGCTCTCATTCCATCTGTGAAAAAATTAATAATCAATTTAAACTTCTTACACCTGAACACACAATTCAAAAACTAGTCATCCATTTTTACTCTGAACTGCAGCACAAATAAAGTATTATTTAACAGCTATCAATACAACAATAACATTGCATTTTGTTCCTGTACAAAGTGTTTCTGAAAGTAAATTCCCCACCATAATCTCATTTTACATGGCAGGTGAGTTGCTCAAGGCTTTAAGGCAACATCCAAAAAAATCACGCTTAGGATTTTCCTCAGAAAACTGGGGATACATCTAGAAGGCCATGAGGAAAATAGACCTCTCTAACTGAAAGAAAACAACGCCAATTTCACATGTTTTAAAGTGCACACAAAAAAGGTAAAAGTTACATAGAAAACTTAAGCATAGAAGCACATCAAAGAGAAAACAGTGAACTTACAGAATGTTATGCAGAAAAAAGAGCCATCTAAAAATACCTGGCAAATGCACAATTCCAAGAGATGGACAGAACTTAAAAAGCTACCAACATACAAAACAAACAGGAAAAAAAAACAAAAAACAAAAACAACCACAACTTGGAAAAAGCACCAAAGTAACCAGAGAGAAGAAGACAAAAGGGAAACAAACCAACCAAACTAAAAATCACCCCTGGGAATCCAAACTAACAAAAGAACTTAAAACACAAAAGTTACAAAATCACTCCTGTACCTCTGTACCATTCCAAAACAAGAAAAACACACTCCCCCTATAAAATCCCCAGCTAACAAAAGCTGCATATATATTGTAGCAGAAATGGTAAATCACAGCTTGAAGCAGTGATTGAGCACCTGGTGGGAAGGCAGGGCCAATCCAGGGGAGCTCAGGTGCAAGCCATGCAGCTGAGTGACCAGAAGGGATGGAGCCAGAATTCACCCCCCTCCCAGATCTCATTTAAGGGCTGGTAGTGGATGTAAGAATATTTTGTTGGCAATTCTTTCATACTTGAGGTACTCTAAGGGTGAGCAACTTTTTTTTCCTTTGTTGCTGCTGCTGCTTCGTTTGGGCTTATCCTCACTTTCCTTAGCCCACAACTTTGCTACTATATTGTTATCGTTGTGCTTTCCATTGTGTTATAGTGTTAAGTAAATACATCAGTAATGATGTCAAATAATCTTAATAATTCAGACTAACATACTAATTAGTATCTGTTAGAAAATGCACTTTCCTAGCTCTCGCTATTTGAGAGGTCTTATGTTACTTATGGAGCCATGCTAAAAAGCTAGTATAACAGGGACTTCATTTTAGAAGTCATCTTTATGTTATAATATCTCTTTCAGAGTCATCTGTAGATCAGACTTTTTCAGTCTGATATCTGTCCAAAGCTTCCTAGAGTCAGCAAGTACAGTCATTAAGGAATGTGGTGGGACGTGGCTGCTCCTTGATCTGTGGCATGCTAAGCTGCGTGTAGTACCTTTGCTAGACACAGAGCACATCTCTTACTTTAGCTATTTCTATCCTGACCACTGGAACTACTTGAGGAGAGAAAGAAAAGAAGGTGAGAGAGTCTTACACAGAGAAAGGTAACATCCTTATGGTGTTATTTCCAGACTTTTTTCAGTGGCAGGGCTGAAGTATTATGTGCTGGAGTAGTTCCTGTTAACTGCTATGTTTGTGGATTTACCTTAACATGATTGTTTCAACCAGCTATCACTAGCTGGTATTGCCCATTTAAAACACTTATCATATAACGTTACGAAATAAGAAATTATGTATGAGATACTACTTGAGCCTAATCACTCCCTAGTCTTGTGCCAGCCTCAGTTTAGTCTAAGAGAATCTATCACAGACAAAGCTTTTTTGGAAGGTGCAAGAATCCTGAAACAAGTTAGAAAACAGAGGTTTAAAACTGTTGATAGAGGTTTGTTCCACACTCTCCCATGGTTATGACTACTGGCAATAACCTTCTCCCACACCATTATTTTTAGCTTCATGGTCATACGTGGCACTGTTGCCACACACTGACTACAGATTCTGTACAACCACTGTGTAAGTGACGAAGCAGATGGCAGTGAAGGATCAGGTCTATGGCATAGCTAGAGGATAAAACTAGTCAAGTGGGTTTCTAATACAGGGTACAGGGAGTGAGAAGAAAGAAAAAGAAAAGAAAAATCCTCTGGGAGCTGCTTGCTTTAGTTCTTAATACTTTGTCCTTTTACCTAGAATGAACTTCAAATCATTAAATACTTTGCAACAGAAAGACAGTGTACAGAAGAGTTTATTGCTACTCAAGTATTTTAAGGTGAATAAGCAGAGCAGAAGGAGGTGAGCACTCACTGTTTCTTCTCTGTTTATCTCTTCCAGACAACTAAAGCAAACTTAAATCACTTTCTATGTTGACTGCTGATACCTCTGACAATGTAGTGAGCAACACCACATATAGGCATATTTGTGGAAGTAGACCCGGCACAAGCAACTACTAGAGATGTTTTCCATTTTACTCTCAGATGCCTTATATTCATGTGTTAACTTTTAAGAGCACTGAGCAAGTTAAAAACATTTATATTACAGTTACCATGGCACAGCAATTTTTAGAGTTCCCTCTGTGAATCTGAATGGGTTTCACTGCACCTAATAGAAACTTTCAGACTTAGATTGGTAGTAGTCTCCATATATTCCTATCCACAATGGCCTCTGCTTTCAGTTGTTCTAAAACAAGATTAACTTTTTAATTTCTTATCAATTTGAAGGAAGGAGGGACTCGGGCCTACATTACTTTAGAAGAACAGCTTTTTACTGGTTTGGGGTAAAGGTCACTGTATTCTTAGTGTGTAATACAGTATAGGTACATGTGTTGTGTAAGTGAATTAAATGACAAATCCAGAAGGCCATTAAACATAGCTATCCCTCCTTATTGGGATTATGCAGCATTTTGTAAAGGGGGGGGGGAAAAAAGCCTTTTTTTTTTTTTGTAGTGTTTATTTGGTGGTCTTAAGAACTCTTGAAGTGGGTCCATACCCATCATACTGAAGTGATGGCCTTCAAGTTGTCACAAATGATGTTTCCCTGGAAGTCATTCTGATTTCCAGGTGTTTCCTTAGGCATACAAGAAGCAAATGAGCTGAAATTTAGGAGTATGTTTTCTTCTGGGTCTGATCATTTAGGGTTTTAAAAGCTTCTGCATTCTAGGTGTTTGTTGCTACTTATATAATAAGAATTAAGTTACCCTTCTATAAGCAATATAAAAAACAACATAAACGAGTTCTTAAGTGTCACATAACTTCTGAGGCATACTAAAAAAAAAAAAACCTGAGGAAAGCATGCAAGTACAGGTTTGACTTGAGCTGCTGAAAGCTAAGCCTGTACTTCTCATGAATACGGAGTACTTTCCAGTGCCACACCCGCACATGGGGTTCTTCCCATTTCCTACTGCGGGAATTCCAGCCGGCTCCCGTCAGCGAAACCGGGATGCCTCCCGGCCCCGCCGCCACGGTACGTGCCAGAAGCACACGTAACGCAGCAGCGAGATGCGAAGTCCATTTTAAACGCGAAGACGTAACCGTCTGCAGACAGCATTACGTCGCAAATCCTCGCTCAGTCTGTGCCAGCCCGTGCCGCTCGCTCGGAGGAGCAGGGCCCCGGCAGGGCGAAGCGTTTCGGCCCCCGCCACCTCTTCCCCCCGCTCTCCGTCACGCAGCGCCCACAGCTCGGCCCTGAGGAAGCCGCGGCCTCTCGGCAGCCGCAGCGTTTGAGAAGCCCCTCCCGCCCCGCTAGGAAGAAGGGCGGGAGGGCGCCGCGGCCAGCAGCTACCGCCCTTTTCATTCTTTTCCTTTCCTCGCCGCCGGACCCCGCCGAGCACCTCCTTACCGCCGGGCAGCGCTCCGCCCCGCCGCCTCCGCCTGAGGCGCGGGTTCGGCCCGGCGCCAGAACCGCCCCCTGCGGGATGCGCGGCCACGTGACCGCGCGTTCCCGCCCCGCCCCGAGCGAGCAGGCGGCGGCGGCGGCCGTGGCGGCGTCGGCGCATGCGCGGCCGCGCGTCTCCCGTCCGGTGCGGCAGCTGCGGGCGCACCGCCGCAGCGGCGGCTTCTGAGACAGCGCGGGGCCAAGCCGTAAGGGCAGCGCCCGGGCGGGGTTTAGCGGCGGGCGGCCGGCGGCCGGCACTGCTCCCGACCCGCGTCGTTCTGTTGGCGGGGCGAGGCGGGCCGCGCGGCGTCTGGAAACCGCCGCCCGGCGTTTTGACACCTCGGCGCCGGGAAGGGCCGCGTCCCGGCCTGCCGCGGCTGAGGGCACGGCCGGCCGCTCCCGAGGCGCGCGGCCCCCGCCGGAGGGATTCCACCGGGCAGCGGGGGCCGAGGCCGCCAGGGCCGGCTTTCGGGCTGCGGGGGGCGGCGGCGTGAGCGCGGGGAGACAAAGGGCCGGAGGAGGAGGAGGACGGCGGGCTCCGCCACATTCCTGTGCGGAGGAAGGCGGGAGGCGGCGGCCCCGGAGCGGACAGCTGGGCTCCGGCACCGCGCCGCCTCAGCTGCTCCCGCCGTGCCGCGGCTGTGCCGCCCGGCCGCGGGGCGAGGAGGAGGAATCATGTGAGTTCGGATCGCCGAGGGTCCCGTGGGAAGATGGGGGATGCCGCGGACACCAAGGAGATGAAGAAGACTTTCATTGTTCCTGCCATCAAACCCTTCGACCATTATGATTTTTCCCGAGCGAAAATCGCCTGTAATCTCGCCTGGCTGGTGGCCAAAGCCTTCGGGACAGGTAGGCGGTGTCTCTTCTCTCCTCCTTTGATGCGTCTGCCCAGGGCTGCGGGCCCTGCCCGGGCCGGGGGCTGCGGCGCTGCTCCTCACCCCGCTGCTTTGTTACCCGTGGGCTTCATCGGGTAACGCTCGTCCGTCCTGGAGTCTTGTTGTTGCCGCTGTTTTGCGTTTTAGAGGTAATATAGTCTTATTTTAGGAGTTGAGCTCTCTAGATTGTGTTTTGTTTTGTTTTCCTCCCAGGCTCACGGTTTTCTAGAAGGCAAAACAAAGCCACCAGCAATCTGTGTTTGTCCTTGTGAGGGCTGAGTTAGGGGCTAGCAGTGGAAAGGGATGCGTGCTGTGGTTCTGACGTGTGACAGCAGCCCGTAGCCATTGGGGTGGTTAAGCAGTAAAAAGGATTGAGGAGAAAAGCGTTTAATGCCAGTTCTCGGCCTGCAGAGCGCGGCAGGCTCACCCTTCCTGTCTGCGAGCATAAATGGCAGTGATTGCCATGCCTCCGGGAGGCGTCATTTGTGCTGCTTTGACACCCCGGACCAGGGAATACCAGAGCTATTATTCGATGCTTGAAATGGTGTTGTTCATTGAGGAATATCACACTTACAGAGGTCTTCTGAGGGAGACATCTTGGAAATTTACCAAACTGTGTTTTGTTGCTTTTCTTTTACAGCTGTAGTATGTGAATGGTTCAATTTCTTTGGATTAATAACACAGATTTTCTTTAAAAGCTGGCTTCAGTGTTAGCCATCAGTGTCTTTACACATATTCTGTATGGAATAACAGGAAAATGTTTTTTCTAATGGAGCTTTCAAGCTTTTGCATTTAGGCCAGAGCACTGTTTAATGTATTTCAGTAAGGCTTAAGGTGTACCTTCGTGGTGCTTCTGGGAAATAGTGGAAAAAGTGGGGCTTGCAGAAAGCTCGTAGTTTCAAGGTGGCTAAATCTAGTGCAGTTTTACTACGTTTAGTGGCTGTTGAACAAAAATGCATATTCATCATGTAAGAAATCAAAGTATTGTTTTCATATTAAAAATTGCCAATAAATATTGCTTGTTTTCTGTTGTAAAAACTGGATAAGGATATTATGCTCTTATATAGGACTTTGTCAGCTCTGTAGACATAAGAGTTGAAACAGGAGTCATGCAAGTTCTTAAAAATCCTTGGTTCCAGATCTTGAGCCATCATTTTCTGTTTAGCTCAGCTCTGTAGGCTCTGCTTGTGGCAATTTGGGTGCATAGCGCTTTGGCAATTACATAACTCAGTGCTCTGAAACCCTGAAAGGCTTTTGCTGCTGGAGTTGGACAAATGCTCAGCCCGCAGCTGAAATGTCTCAGTTTATATTGAGTTTCTATTGCGTGTGTAAAGCAACTTGCAGGGTGCTTCTCGGTTAATAGTGTATGGATAAGGTGATCCAGAACACATTCCTTAGCTCTTGGTTACTGTGGTGGTTCAGACACACCAGAGAAATGTCACTAGAAGAGGTAGTAGCTCCTTCGGACCTCAAATAATGCCATAATGTGAGATAGGAAAAGGTAAACAAACACAATTGTAGCATTTCTGATCTCACTAGTCTTGAATTTGATTAGTATCTCAAATGGCTGCGAAGAAGAGTTAGTTACTAAAGCAGGGAAAGCCAGTATACAGGAGTTGCATGTTTGGAATACAAATGCTTCCTTCATACTTGGAGCAAAATAGAAGAACTGACCTTCGCCTTTCCTACAAAGGAAGGAAGTTTGTTGGGATTGGGGATTTTCACCTACCAGTTTTAGTTCTTTAGAGTAGGTCACAACCTCAGAGGTGTCTCCTATGAGCAACTGCTACATGCATTCATATAAAGGAATTAATGGATTGTTCGTGTGCTAATGGGCGCCAGACCTTATTTCTTTTTTTAATCCTTGAGATACTGGAATTCCTTAAGAAGGTGTGAGAGGTGGAGGATTTTTTTCTCCATCCTCTCTGAAAGAAATGACTGTTATTGATTTTGATTAATGAAAATGGTAAATTGTTGTGATCTTGTAAGCCTTCAGTGTATTCATCTTGTTGTATCAAATGGGTGCATCTGTTAGGTCCAGGGGATGTATTTTGTGTTCTTAAAAGTGCATGGGCAGAATTGTACACACAGCTTGACTATGTGAAGGGAATGTCCTCGAAGACAAAAATTGGAATGGGTACCATTCCTTAAGGCTTAGTAGTAACTTTGTGTTTGATGATTGCTAAGCACATCCAGGAACTGGCACCAATGGAGTGTTGTTGTTATGCTCTAAGGAACTGTGAGAAGAGTCTGGCTCACAGCACAGGCAAGTCAAAGTGAGTTGTCTTACTTGTAAACTGTCTTATTAATTTAGGAGTATACTAACAGTCATCTTGAAGGCATCTTGTATGAAGAGCAGTTGGGACGAAGAGTTTTTTTGTTCTTAGTGGGTTTTTTTTGTTGTTGGTTTTTTTAAATTTAAACAATGACAGTTGAGTACAGCACTTGTATATATGTATTAAGGAAGCGTGGGGTTTTGTGGCTTGGTATTTTCTTCAAGGAAATGTTAGAACAGGTCAAATAAAACGTTTTCTGACAACCAAAGGTAGGTGGCACAGCTTGCAGTAACTGAGAAGGAATGTCTGACCTTACAAATAAATTCTGTGAGCACTCATTTTCAGTATTAACTCTCAGTGCTGGGAGTTAACCGCTTCAATTCAGAAAAACTGTTTTCCAAAGAAATAATTCAGCTGTGTTGATGGCATTATGTGATTTGACTTCCAAGTATGATGTGTTGTTCTGTATCCTCTGTTATAAAATAACAGAAGTGGATGTCATTTTGGAATGTGAGGTTTTTTTCTTCTCATTCTACTGAAGTCACAGAAAATTTAGCTGGAAAAGCTCTTATTTGTCCACTGTCGTAAAGAGGCTGAGCTAAATATATATCAATCCTGACAGATGTTTGTTTATCCTTTTGGTTTTTTAGTAAAGTCTGTAATTACAGAGATTTGGTGGCATGTCTGGTAGTCAATTTGATCCTTATTTATCTGTAGATATTAAAAGAGCATAAATGTTTCTTGCCACACTGTAAACACATTTCTTCCTTGTCGTATTCCTGGAGGATGTGAAGGCAGTAGGTGCCTTACTTGTGCAACACCTTTCACATAACAAAAACAGTATCTGCTCTCTGTTCTGCTGTTCAGATGAAACATGGGGTTTTTTTCAGCTTAATTTTTTTTAAGTTGGGCTTTTTTTTGACTTTTAATTTCCTCCCTCCATCTTTTCTGTGGTCTTGTTCTGCATGAATTCTGTAATTAAATCTTGATGTAATGGTCCCACTTCATGCTTAGCAGTACAGGGTATATGTGAAAAATGACTTCATCTTTCTAACCCTTAACAATCTCATTTATTCACTAGAATATGATGTTTGTCATTTTTGCAACAGCCTAGAATTGTTGACTCACTCAATCAGTGATTCATTAAAGCTCCATATCTTCTTCTCTGCAGAACTACTGCCTACTCAGTTGTTCCCATCTTGTAATTGTGTGGTTGTAGGTTCCTGCTTTGCAGCTATACTTACATAACTGCATCCTATATTCAGACCTCTTCTTCCACTTGTCAAAATAATCTCAAATTGTAATTTTGTCTACCGAAATGCTTTCAAACCCTCTGGAGCTTGCAATTGGTTCTCTGGAACCTTGGCCAGTATGACTGAAAATACTGGTTCTTGAACCTTGAACTGTACATTCTTTCCATTTGATAGAGAACCTCTGGTGGATAATTCTTAAATGTGATTTTTCATCCAGCCTTGCTGCCAGTTTTTTGTTACTAAGTTGAGACTGATCTCTGGCATTTATAATTGCGAGAATATTGTGGGAACAGTTTTAGAGTCAGGCTAAGTCTGGTGCTATTCTACTTACTACTTACACAACATATTATCCTGCCGCAGTAATGAATTTCTCTGGCTTAATATGGTTCTTTTTTACAGGACAAAAGTTAAACAAAAGCTACCCAACTTCAGTGCTTGCCCTAAACCTTGCTTTTTTTTCTTTTTTTTTTTTTTTTTTGCAGCAAAAACAAAGGAGTCCATGTGCCTTTTAACATTACATTTACCCTTTATAGGTGTCTCAAGCAATAGATCACAATTTGCACCATCTACAACTAACCATGAGCCAAGAAACTTAAAAATGGCTTTCTCCTGATGATTAATATTTTCAGAATTCAGCATGGCTACTTACTGCTGCTTGCAGATGCTGCCAGTAGAGCCAGGAAGGGAGGAAATGAACATTGTGTATCTGACAGAAGCAAGTTGAAACTAAATACTCTCATCTGTTACGTGGAGTGGTGCAGGCCAGGACATCTCATCATCTTTCCCTAGCAGACCTAATTTATTTACATTTGCTCAGCATGACAGCTAGCAAAATCTTACACAAGAGTTTGGAGTATAAAAACAAGTGCTTGGGATTTTTGTGGGGAAAACTATGTTTTGTTTATTTGTTTTTATCATATACACCAAAAAATCCTTTCCTTCATCTTTCTAAAATATTTAGTGACAAATTGATACTTTGGACAATCCTACTAAAAAGCAGTTGATTGGACAAACCAGCTGATTTGGTCTGCTTGAAGCTTGTATCAGTCCCATCTGTCTAACGTACATAAAGCTTGGATTGACTCTTCAGAAGTAACTTCTTGTAAGTTAAATACAATCAAATGAGCTTCTGGGCTTACCGGGTTTGCCAGAGTCATTCTTAGTTGCACACTGCACACATACAAATATGGGAAGGGAAATTAGTAAGTTAACAGTTGTCAGGATACTTACTACATGATAAACATCAGGTAAGGTGGCTTGTAATCAGTGGTTCCAGTGACTCCTTGTCATTGAGCCTGGTTGTCATTAAAACTGAAGAGCCTGTCTGCAGAAGGTAACACGAGGCAGCTACGCAGATGATGAGATGAAGCTCTACCCATTCTTTTCTGTTCCTCAGCCGTCATTGCCTTTACTACTGCAGCTATCCTGTAGCTGCGTTCTCGCAATGAGTGAGAGTCATCTGCTGGGTTTATTTAGTGACTCCATGCTTAAAGGTGCTCTTGTTTTCACTTTATATGTATCTGTACAGGTAAAGTGAATCAGGAACTGCTCAGCTTCCCTGTGTGTGAAGCGTTACGTAAGTTCATTTATCCAGATAGCCTAAATGGATCCACTTGCATTCCTGAAGTGAATCACTTAATGTTTGTTTTGGTGAACCCAAGCTCTGAATACATGGTTTTGATGATCGCTATCTTGGAAAATAGGGCTGGGAGTCAAAATTCCTCAAGACTTGGAAGCAAAATTTAGCAAGCTTTGCCCTTCCCACCACTCCCTTCTGTCCTTCTCCCCTTTCTTTGTACAGTACGTTACTACTGATTCAAATGGCAGTAATAAGTAAACCTTTTTGCTGCAGCATTGAAATGCCTTTCTCTCATATTAAAGAGTTGTATTGCTGTAGTAGTTTCCTATCTGCTTTCCTTTTTCTTTCACTCAGTTGGAATCATTCTTAAATTAAGACTATCTGTAGTACGGACACCAAAGTAGATTTTTCACCTCATGTCTATGTAGTTATGGCTGAGAAAAAGTTTTCTTTGTGATTGGATGTGGTGTTCAAAAAGTTCAAAAGCTCGAGTTCAAGAAGTCTTTATCTAGTATAATTTCTGAAATAATTTCATTGTGTAGGAAATGTAAAATATATCCTGCTGCTAGCAGTTATCAGAATGCTAAATGAGTGAGATGGGATTATAACTATATTATCATCTTTTTATTTCTCATATCTTACCTACTCTGAAAATAAGTTCTGAAGACATTTATGCAAATAAAAGTTGATCCTTTTATTGCCAGGGATTATTTTAAGTTATTCTTTTGTTTATGAGGATGTGAATAGGTAGAGGCAGGTGTTGGTAAAGCAGCTGTTAAACCTTGCCCTTGCTTGGTATTTCCCATTGTGCTACTGAAGGCAGAATATGGGTCAGACTGACAATTAGTGTGACCCAGAAGAGCTTTTCTGATGTGATTTTGAGTGCTCCAAAAAAAGAACTGAGGTCTGCATGGCTTATGAAGGTACTGTGCAAGTTTTGCTTTTTTTTGCTTTGTGCTGTGTTTCTCTTTTTGTGTGTGAGATAAGAAATCTTTCTAGAAACTGAGACCTATATAAAGTATATAAAAACAAATAACAATGCTGATATAATGGTACTTACCTCTGAAATGTACATCTTAGAGAAGCATTCTGTTGCTAGAAAGTGTATTCGACTAAGTGTTTATTAGTGTTTATTTCCTATTTTTTTTTCTGTGTTAGGATCAGACCTCTTGTTGAACGATTTGTGAAGCCGTAATCATGACAGGGAAAGTAATCCAAAAGACTTGCCTGCGGGCAAATGGCTTTTGTTTGCTTTAGTCTTTTTGCACAAGACTTCTGGACATGGATTATTCCAGTTAGTAGTGCAGGAGAATGCCAGAAAAGGAATACCTTGCAGGACGCTCAACCCTTTGCACCTTAATGGATTGTTTTTAAATTTGATTTAAGAGTTAGAAGTAGGGATTTGAGGCTTTTTATCATCTTAAGTTATTTGTTTGCTGTGTCTGAGGATGGCATTAAACTTTCTTTGCTCATCACCAAGCTGCCTTCTTGGTGTTATGTGAAGTGCATGGCTGGAAGTGCAGAACTGCTCTGGTGGCATCCAGGAACAGGAGAGAAGGATCTGTTTGCTTGAAGTGCTGTGACAGCAAATCCAAGAATCTCTCAAATTCAATTTGGTTGTAGTGGATATATGAAGAACAGAGTTACTGAAATTCAGACTGACACAATTTTTGTAGGATGACCTCTAGATATTTGCTCCTAGGCAGAAGCTAGCCAAGTACTGTGTAACAAAGTGGCAGACAGGTTCAACAAACCAAAAAGGAGAAATTTCATTTGAATTTAAATGGCATCGTTTTCCTCTTCCTGGTTAAAAGTCATGTTTCATTATTTATGACTTTGTTTTCAGCAGCGTCAGTTTGAGCCATGAATTGCCAACCTGCTTTAAATGTAGGAGCGGAGGCCTTGACAAGCCCTTGAAGGTCTGTCCAAAACAGAATAACAAACTGAAATGTCTCCCCCTTCTACTGAGGAAGCTGTGAAAATTCATATGAAGCAACATTATATAAACCACCTTTTTTTCTGACTTGTTTTCAGTCTTCAGATGCTTGACAATCATGGAGGTCCCAGTCCCTCATGTCCAAATGACAAACGAGGTGCTGGACTCCTTGCTAGTAAGTAGAGCCTGAGTGACAGTAACTCTGTTGCCTTACTGTTAAAGCATGCCTTTGTTCTGCAGAAAACTGTCACATCATGGAGTCCATTAAGATCTGGCATAAGTTCATCTACTGGTTTGCAGTAGGAAGTGATTGAAGGTATTAGGCAGTACTTTGGCAGAATAAATCTGTGTTAAATCTCAAAGCTTTCTACAACTAGATTTTTCTTAATGTGTTGTTTATGGAAGTCAGTAACCTGTAGAAAATGTCCATTTCTCTGCTGAGGTTTTACATAGTCATGTGGCTCCCAAAAATGATGCATATTTTAACTGGGAAGCCCTAATGTGTTTACCTTGTTAATATGATCCTGAAGAATAAGTAAGAAAAAGCTGGATGGACACTTCTGTTTTTATTCTTAATGCAGGCATTCATCAGTCTCAAATTGTTCGCAGTTACAGTCTTAGGTCATGTAACTCAAAGGTTTATATTCATCCCTGTGGAAGCGTGGAAGCCTTCTGGAAATGTTTGTGTGTTAAATAAGCCTAGACTTTCCACATTAACCTGAAGAACTTTTTCCAAAGGAGGAATCCATGCTATATTTGAAGTTACAATTGGCTAAATAGAAAAAAAAAAAAGGAAAGGTAGTTTACTTTAAAGCTTAAAATGAGTTCTTTCATTTGTTTTTTCTCTCTGAAGAGCATCTGAGGAATTGTTACATGAGCCCATTGTGTATTAAGAAATAATTACCTAGAGACATTTAAGATATTTTTCTAAAAGTATCCTGATTGTTAAATTTCCGTAATTTTCTGAGCTGGCGCGGCATTGCTCAGTGCCCTTAGTCATAATTGCTCTAAAATACAGAGTATTTTAAGGTTGGAGGATCTAAAGAGTCACTAAGTGAGGCAGGGAAAGGGCAAGAGAGGATAGCAGCATGGCAAAGAAATGCTATTGCCTACCATTGGTACATTAGGTTAGTACATCTAGTGTATTGATGGGGGTGCTGATGTTTGTCTTTGTTTTTGTTTTTTTTGTAATCTTATTAGATATTAGACTTGTATTATAAAGGGCAAGTTAGATTTGCTGGCAGCATATTTTGATTTGTATTCTATGATATATTAGCTTTATTTATGGTTTAAGCAAATAGTACACTATACCTCTCTTCTCCTTGACGTTACAAATTGACAAAAAGCAATGTCTAAGCAATTTTTTCTTTCTTTATGATGTTTACAGAATTACATGTTAATATTCCCCTTTATGTGTGTTCTAATGCAAACCTGAGGTACCTTCCAGCTCAGAAAGGGTTGCTGTTCATGCGAGCTTCATACAGCTCATAGTGGAAGCATATGAGATGTAATAGAATATGTATGAGGAAGAAGATGATCTGTCATTATCTCGTACTGACGTGTTCTGTGGGTTTTTTCCTCTCTTCTGTTTCACCCGTGTTGGGCCATTGACTCCACCCTCTGTTTCAAATCCTGTCGGTGCAGCTGCTTAGCCAGCTCAGCTGAGGAAACAGGGATTGAGCAGAAACAGAGTTGCATCACTGTTTTCCTACGCTCTTTTTTTCCACTTGGGCTCAGGGAAAGAATCACATGCGCTTTCTACCATAATAAATGCCTTTGGCTTAACTAATTAAAAAAAAAAGAAAAAAGAAAAAAAAAAATAGTTACAGAGACAAAGGGGAGCATCTTGCAGAGCACGTCTGGAAATACAGCATCTGAAACTGAAACCGCTTCCAAGTAGTTTTCCTCATCACTGGTGACTTGATTTCATTTGATCTAATACCATCTTGAATTAATTTATAACTTACATTTGCTATAGACAGTAAGAAATATACTCCCTCTATATTGTATTGTGTAAAGTTTTTAGAAAAACTATTGCAGATAATGTTGAGCTGCCAATTTTGGAGTTTATATCCCGGTATAAACTTGATAGAATCTCGCATAGCCTTCTGTTGGTACTAAGGTTCATTTTGAAACAAAAAATTTCAAGGAAACTCAAAATGAAGAGGCATGAAGAGGCAAGTAACACTTGAGCTCAGCGTTTTGTCAGAAGAAGGAAACCTATGGTATTTCAATCTTTTCTTTCGTTCTTTAAATTCTATTAAAACATACACTGCTGCATGCTTAACTGCTGAATGCCGTCATGCTGTGATGTATGACCCTTGGCAAAGCAATAAGCAAACCTCCCTAGCATATATGAAACCCAGAAGGCTGCTGAGCAGGGATTTCTCCTTTTGTCTCTCGAATTTATCTTCACTGGAATATCATGTTCCATTTCTGTTTTATTATGGTAATAGAGACAGGTTTTGTGTTCAAGTGGATGTTGTTTTGCCTTTGTACATCTGACCCGTACAACGTTTTGCTGAAGAGAATCAGAATCTTTAGACAGGTATTTGGAGAAGCCAGGAAACCTTAAATGATGCTGTAAACCACAGATGGGCCTTCTGGTGTGTGGCCTTTGCTGAGTGGACATCAGAATATTTTTTTTCAAGTTTCTATTTATAGTTGAACTGCTACCTTTGTATGCGTTTTTTTCCCGGCGTTTTACATTACAATGACTGAGTAAAGGTTTCCACCTTCCCTTGAATACGTTTTTTGTGACTTAACTGTGAATCCATATGTTTAAACAAACAAACAAATCCTAGTGCTATATGTATTTTTTCTAATACGCTTTATTATTTTTGGTCTTTGTAGAAAATGTTCCAGAAGAACTGCGAGAGCCATTTTACACAGACCAGTATGACCAGGAGCACATTAAACCACCTGTAGTTAACTTGCTGCTATCTGCAGAACTCTACTGTCGTGCTGGGAGCCTTATTCTGAAAAGTGATGCTGCAAAACCACTTTTAGGTCATGATGCTGTTATACAAGCTCTGGCACAAAAAGGCCTTTATGTCACTGACCAAGAAAAATTGGTGACTGAACGAGATCTTCACAAAAAACCTATTCAGATGGTGAGTGACAAATTTTGAATGTTTATTATGTTCCTTATTGTGTACTCCCTGTAACTGCATATCTGTTTCTTTTTAACATGCATGGCTTTGTTGAAATATTTTTCTTGAATGCTATTAATTACAGGGGGGCTTATGGTTGTTTTTGTTTCCATCTCCTTATAGCTGTGAATGTATATGTATTTTTTTTTAGTGCTAACGCTCAAAAACACCTACCATTCTGCTGAGTACAAATGTTACTTCTTTTAATATGACCATGGCAGTGCTAAATGCAGTGAGTATTTCTTGTTGGAAAGTGGTTTGAACACAGATATTTCTTTTTTCATCCTTACAGAAATTTCTGGTTAAAAACTTAATAGGAAAAGCAAGTTCTGATGATACAGGCAAGTCAACCTAATAACATTCAGTAGTCACCAGTTACATATTAAGTCATTGTAAAACACACAACAGCAGTATATTCTTTTGTAAAGACTTAATAATACTTTCCACACTTGCTAATTAAAGCATTGGTTCAACAGATGGATGATTCTAGTACTAATCTAGTAAAGCAATGGATTTTCTTCTTCAATTGGAGCTGAAAGAATAAAATGTAGAAATGTGGCTACATATGGCTGGCTAGTCCTTTCCTTTAGATTGTGTATAAAAGGACACTCTGATAGAGTAATGTTTGAAGTGAGATATTTAAAAATAATTAAACCTATTATTTAATATAGAAAACAGTATGAGACTACTAAGGCTGAGATGGCAACATCCGTTCAAACACAGAATTCTACTCAAGTCTGTTCATTTGAAATCACTCACTTTTTTCCAACATTGCAATAGAATTACTGTTTCTACTTCACTCACGTATTTGTGGCACAATCTGGTATTTTCAGGTTAAAGTGTATTGGGCACAAGGAACAAAATGTCTAATAGAGAAAGGACTTGCATAAGTTTTCTGTGATCCATTGGCTGAATTCAGACTTAAGCCTGTTCTTACCATCATCTTTTTTGTTTAAATCTGTCCTCTGTAATTGGTTGACAACTGTTTTGAAGTCTTTTGATGCTTTTATGGTCAGTGAAACGTAGCTATTTCTAAAACGAAGGTGGGTGAAAATAGGGCAATGTTTTTATCATTAGCTCAGTAGCAGTATGTGTTTATTTGTTGTCAGCAGACTAACCAGCGTATGGCAGAATATGACTAAAGATAACCTTTCAGTTCATCAGTTATTATTAGTTGGTAAGTTGCAGGGGCTTTGCAGAGGTCTGAAACTAACAACTAATTGGTAGCTTGAATGATCTCTTCCATGCGGAATTGCCTAGGAGTGTTAGACCTCTTCATTTGCATATTTTTTGGCTTTTTAGAAGTGACGATAGTGTGTGATATTAAGACTGAACCCTACATCAGCTTTGTTTTTATTTTTTGATGGAAAATTCACTCCTTCTCAGAGAGTGCTTAACAGCTGAAGATAGTAATATTTCAACGTTAGTGTAATAAAACTAGTCTAAGCATTATTTCTTTATGTTTAAACAGTGAATCGGTTTGATTAATGAGTGCAGTTAACTTGAGACTTTGCCAGCCGCCTTTTTGAGATTCCTGTCTCCCTTTAGAAAGGGGAGCTCAATGAAGAACAAATGGTGTCTCAGTGAAAGAAGCTGTGAATATCAAATAAAATGTCTGAAAGCTTCATATCACTTCAGAATATTTGCAACAGTTATCATGAGATGCTGCGTTAATGTGGTCATGAAAATAAAAGCATTCAGGAGATAAAGAAACAAAATTCCTGACTGTTCATGTTTTTATGTGACTTAATGCCATTCATTATTTCGGGATGAAGGTTACTGACTTGCAGTCCGGAGTTGATGACTCTTATTTGATCTGTTTCTAGAGCAATTGTAAGAGGCATCTCTTCTCAGAGCTGTCAGTTGTGATACATCACTGTTCTCTAGCTTAGTTTGCAAGCATTTAATTCAGTCACTTATGTTACTTGAAATCCATTTCAGTGGCAGTCTTTTATTTGCCTAGTGCTTGGGTGAATATTTGTGGCTTTCTCTTATTGTTTAGGTGCAGTCCAGCAAGCAGTTACTCAAGCATGAGTCTTGTAACAGATATCTGTAGATAACTGTTCTGCCAATTCTGCCTGGGTCACTTGTCCCCATCTTGGTGCTGACAACTAATCCTAGAACAATAGAATGGCTTGGTTTGGAAGGGACCTTAAAGGTAGTTGAGTTCTAACACCCTGCCACATCAGGGACACCTCTCACTAGATCAGATTGCCCAAAGATCCATCAAACTTAGCTTTGAATGCCTCCAGGGATGGGGTATCCACAGCTTCTCTGGGCATTCTATGCCAGTGCTTCACCACCCTCACAGAAAATAATTTCTTTCCTTGTGTTTGAACTAAATCTATCCTCTCTTCTCTGATAGTCTGCTCCCAGCTTTCCTGTAGGTACTCTTTATTGTGAAGGTTTACAATTGGGTCCCCAGAGCCTTCTCTTCTCCAGGAAGGAAACCCCCAGCTCTCTCACAAGAAGAGGGCCCCAGCTCTCTGATCAGTGAATCAGATGAGAGAAGTGATGCTGTTAGGCTGGCTCGCAAGCAGCTGAGCAGAGGCCATGTGACACAGAACATCAGAAAACCCAAGTGACTTGGGCAGGAGGGTATCCAAGTCTAGCATTGTTGCTAGAAGAGAAACAGTGTGGGAAGTGGAGTCTCAATTTATTCTGAGCCCAAGAGTTGTGATTTGTTGTAACATAACAATGTCCCTCAGCAAGTTCCTACCAGCAGAGCTATATCTTAATTGGAATTATCAACCTTTGCAGTTTGTAAAGTTGACAGAATGATACACTATTTCTGGTCTTAAAATAATCCCCTTGATATCTTCTGATACCATTTCCTTAGTGTTCCACGTGTCACAGTTTCTCCAAGTCTTGGATAGTAAGTTACATATTCTGTTCTAGAGCATGAAATGGTTTTTCAATTTTGTAGAAGAGAAGATTGGTATGTGTAATTAACTCATGCATTCCTCTCTTAGGCCAGATTGTGTTAAACCGTGCTCAGTCTAATTCCAAGTAATTTAATAGGAAAATGCATGGTAATCTTTGTATTGGTTAGCTTGTGTTCCTTGTAGTAAAGGAAAAAGATGGTGTTTGTTTGAGGACGCTTAGTGTTTTCTGCAGAGATGTATTGCATTTCTAGAACTGAAAAGAGATGAGCTATCTTAGCAGAATAGGAAAGAAAGTTGAAATATGGAATGGTTTGCTCTAGCTTGCTTTACTTGTGTGTAGCTGCAGGCAACAGACTTGAAATTCCTTGTGCTGTGTTCGTGTTTGTAGCGAGGTGATGGCTGCAGTGATGAATTCTGGTTTACTTCACATGTAACCAGAGTATTTCCTAAATCAGGCACGTCAAATTTTGGTCGTCTTAATTGCCTACACAGCTATAGCCTGGCCTTTTTCTGGGAGGTGCCTAATATAATGAGGACTTAAACACAAAAAAGCCCTATGAGGTGGATGTGTTTTGTTCTTTAAGTGTCTGGGTAAGGATGGATGCTAGTTCGCTGCTCAGTCATTGCTGACTTGACTGCATTGGCATGTAATTTGAGAAGCTGCGAGTTTTTGTGAGTATGTCTGTATGTATGCACATACCTCCATGTATGTGCATGTATGTAATTTACAAATATATTCATTGGTTTCTTCCAGTGGAATAAATTTGGGAGAGGCCCTCTTAGGAAATGAGCAGACAGTAACAGGAGTAAAAGGCTTTCCTTAAAGCCCCTCCTGTGTAGAGGTAGGGAGGTCGATGTGGGCTCTGGTTTATTTCTGTTTCTTGGATTTGTTTTTCCAGTTCAATGGAAAGCCAGGTTTTATTTAAGGCTTGTTCTGATTTAAAAAATTGTAATTTAAACTGTTCCTGAAAGACTGCATCTTGAGATAACATTATATGTCATAACATTATATTCAGTGGTATGTCTATTTCTGTTCTCCATGTATTGCAAGCCCTTCAAACTTTAATTCTGTGTGTATTTTTGTTAGGTCATATTTGATAGGATCCTCCTGTTACTTTTATTCTTGGCAGGGGAGCAAAAGAACCAAATAGCGTGTTGTAACTCCAGTTGGAAATTGATGTTGTTTTGGCTCTGCTGCATTAGACTTTGGGGACTGCAAAAATTGTGGAATAGCTTGGAACTGAGACAAGATTGAACCAAGAACCAGTGTTTGTGCTTCTGAAATCTCTACTCTGATAGTGGGGGGAAAAAAAGAATTACCTGTGCTTAGAAACTTTCTGAAAGCTAAGCTGCAAAAATGTGAATAAAGCTATTTATTTCAGATGGCAGATTCAAATTAAATTTAAAAAAAAAAAAAAAAAAAAAAAAACGCACCAAAAAAAACCCCAAACCAATGAGCAGTTCTTTTAAGAAGGCACTTCTGCACCCAAACTTTGACAACTGTAGAAATTAGCAACAGCTTAAGAATTCCTCTTGGTTCAGGTAGTTATGCAGTAATTTTTGTTTCCAAATGTAACATTCATAGATCAGTGCTCAAGCCAAGATTAATTTTTATATTTCCATACTGATTTTTTTCAACACCATTTATTTCAAAAGCAAAACTGACCTAAACCTTCATAATAGATATATACACAAGGTGAGTAATTCATGCATGAGGAAAGGAGGAAAATATCCTTATGTCATCTTACTATTTTCAGATATAGATATTAATGTTACAAATATATATATATATGCATACTCTTATAGGACAAACCTGAGGAGGCTTTATCATTATTTTGATATTTAGACGGTGGTGATCTTTGTCAGTTTTTCTCAAGTTGGAGTTGGATTTAGTGAGGAATTGAGCAACGTTTTCTCTCCTCCAAATCCCTGTAATGAATTTCTGCTGCCTAGGAAAAAGAATTAAAAAAAACAACAGTGTTTTGTCTGCAGCTTGCTCTTCTGTAGAGAAACTGAAGCTGTGTAGTTACCCAAGCTGTGCACTTCTCTACTGTTTCTGTCAGGACCAAGTCCAATTAAACTTCAAGGTTGGGGTATGGGAACTGTTGAGTCACAGCCTGAACCATTGATTGAGCACCTGGGGAAAGGTCCTGGTCAGCCCTGGGAGCACAGGTGAAGGCAATTGAGCTGTGCGACTGCAAGCGGTGGAGCCTGGCTGTACCTCTCTTAGAGCTCATTTAAGGGCTGACTGCCACTGGTGGAGGATCTTTTTCTGGAGATCCTTCCTTGATGAAGCTTTCCCCTGCAAACCTGGAATCTTCTGATACAAGTGAGCAATCTTCTTCCCTTCCTTTATAGCACTTTTCTATTGTGCTGGTCCTTAAGTCATCGCACCTTTGTTGTAACACCTTTCCCAGTGTTTTGGTCTGCACAGATGCTACAGGGGATGGTAGTGAAAAATGATTACTCGCTAGTTTTAAACAGATATTTATTAAAGGATGGAGGGAGAGAATGCAAACAGATGCAGTAATGTTACAGACTACTACCAAACTTGCACCAAAAATGTATCAGAATTCAATAACAAAGGCAGGAAAAAGGAATTAATATGTGTGTGTATGCATGTATGTTTTAAAGCACACAATTTTTTTAAAGGGAGCATATTTCTTGGGAACAAAAAGCATTTTTAAATATTTATTTCTTAAATAAAACTTAATGAGTAGAAAAAGGTTAGTACATAGTGTATATAAATACTATCTCCAAGAAAATGTACTTACAAATTTTTCTATGTATAATGGTTTCAGTAAGAAAATAATTACGAAAAAATGAGGAGCCCTGCACTAAGTAACTAAGTGTAGTGCAGTCAAAAACAATTCCTGAGTAAACGTGAACTTTGATTTGGGAAAATAACGTTGCAGAAAAAAAAACATTTACCAGCTGGGCAATGATCTTAAAATTACATCCATGAGTAATTACTTTGGAAAATTACTCTCATTGATCAGGAAATACTTAAATTCTCCATATACCTGAAGTTTGTCATCCAAGATGTTCAGGGAATGAGTGTCTCTAGTGAAACTGCAGCGATAAGTTCATAATAGCTGGTAGGGTTAAAAATCTTTACCTTCTAAAAGCCAAGACGTAGTATGTGTAAATGGATTTTTAATATGAAAAGTACTAGTCTGTCATCTCAGTTGTTTATCCATTCAGCTGCAAATTATTTTCTTTTTTGAAAATGTCTCTTGTGAGGAAGTCTGGCAATAATTCTCTTAGTAGTACGGAGTAGAGGCAATTCCTGGGGCCTTAACCAGTTCAGCTGTTCTGCTGTCTGCTGCTAAGTTAGTCATTGCCTCTGAAGCGTGTGGAAGTAGAGAAGCACTCAGAGCTAGGATCTGCATCTTTTTGTGGCTAAGACAAGAGGCAATAAACAGTTAACTCATCCTGCAATCCAGATTTCTGATCTCTTACAGAGTGCATTCATTTGAAATGACAGCCCCTCACCAGAGGAATATTTATCCTTGATGAAGGACTCCGTCGGCTCACCCAGTGAGCTTGTAGCTACATGCTGCAGCCTCTGTGTTTTCACGCTGCAGAATTCCTTCAACTCTGCAAGGCAACAAGAAGCATACTACACACTTCACAGAGCAAAGGAATAGCATGTGGCTCTGCCTTCAAGAATTTGTTTTCTGGTTTTAGGCATGATGTAACAAGTTTCCATTTCTGTGCAATTGTGAATTACTTGCTTGTTGAGGGCATATAAGATCACACACTCAACTTGAGCCAGTAGACATAATAATATGTAAGATAAAACAAAAGAGTTTAATGTTAACTGACTTGTGATACTGAAGTGTCTTGCATAAGAGAATGTTTCACAAAAGAGTAAACAGTAAGCAAATGTAGTGATGAAGTAGAACCTGAACTTAGAATTGCTTTATATTCTTAGGTTTAGGCCTTACAGAGTTTAAAGCACTGCACAGATTAGGTCAACTGTGGTTTTGGGCTGGAATAATATACAATGGAGATGTTCCATATTTTTTCTTGATTACTTCTGTAGACACTGAGTTTCTTTGTACAGGTTCCTTTCAGAGATCTCATTTCCTTGATAAGAGTGATCCAACGTTTTTGCTGGTCTTGTGTCAGGTATTTGCATGATAGTAACTGAAGGGAGATGGTATATCTGTTTCACATGGTAAATCAGCATCTCAAACGTAGCCTAGATATCGAGGCCCTAGAGCACAAGCATTTGTTGGCACGTTGGTGGTGTTATCTGCTACACTTTCATGATGCTTATTCTGCTGGTACCTTGGCTAAGAACTTAGTATCCCATGTATGCCATGCTGTTACGATGACTCATAGGCTGGGTATTTTGTTCTGCCCTCTCTTACTGCTGCTTGTTTTTGAATTGTTTGTCTTACAGTTTTTTTTCTGTTTCACGGAAATCACAGCAGTGATTTTTGGGGCTGTTTCTAGAGTGTGCTTGTCTAGAATTGTCTAGAACCTCTTGTGTACAAAACCAGTGCAGATTGTAAATATGAGTTGTTGGGTGTTGTTTTATTTCCTTAATTTTCTGGGACTGAAGAGTGTATTTAATCTAGACCTGTTATTTTTCTGAGAGGTCGGTATGTCTGTTTATTTGCTTTTCATGCTTTCTTCAGTGCTGAAGATAATTAGTATGGGCCGTAGTCAGGTTGAGTCACCCTTGTATCTCTCTGAGCTATTGTCAAAAGAAACTGCAGCCGAAATAAAGTTTCATAGCTAGATTGTTCTGTGCTTATTTAGATCCATGGGCATCATAATCTGTGAGTAGCTGAAAAGAAAAAATTGTAGAGGACCATTACTTATTAGAGACTTCTTATGGGAGATAACATTAACTTTTAGGGTATCAGTTTTGAAATCTGTTTATCAAAGACAGTAGGCCTTGGTAGGAGTTAACTCTAAGGAACCACATAGATATCAATATCAGAAATTTGCAGAAGAATGAAGTGATGGCAACGTCCTTTGCAGCACTGATAAGATTTGCATGAAATACCTCCTCCCAACTGGTGTGGCAACTAATACAGAGGGCAGCTGAGCTCCTGGTGTCAAGGTTGTCTTGACATCAGGTTGGCTTTGTCCTACAAAGTAGAAAGGTAGGAATTGTTTGCTGCTCCTTTCCAGGAACTCTAGTGTTGGGATGATAGAAGTGCAACCTGCTTATTTTCATGTTTTCAATATCCCCGATAAAAGAAAGCAGAAAGCTTTCTATATTTCTTTAGTTTTAATTTTCATTTTGTTTTTTATTTTCCCCCTCTTGCATCCTCTATTTCAGCACGAAAGTCTGAGTAGGATTTTGGCCTCATTTGTGATTCCAGCAATATATCTGATACTTAAAATTTCTAGCAGTAAAAATCCTTGCATGTAAGATAATGGAATCCGATTGTTCTTCAGAACACCTTGTAGGATTCTTTTTGGCTGAACAGAACTACTGGATAAAGTCTGTTATTTGTATTGCACTGAAAGTATGTTATCGAATCACCGTAAGATTCCTGCTTTATGAAGGACTCAGTTTTGTTTTTTTTTGCCAGAGGAAGGAAGTTAAGTTCAACATACAGAAGTAGTGACCAAGTACCTTATGCTTGTTCTGATGTGAAGTTGTGGTGATTGTTTTTCTTCTTGTGTTAAATGAGGAGAGATAATTGCAGCACATCTTGCTTCAATTAATATGTGGTAATACTAAAACCAAACTGCTGTAGTTGAAGTGATAATGGGAGATAAAAAGTGAGGTATACCTGGAGAGAAGGTAATACTTCTTTCATGAAGAATTCAAGTAGTGCATTGGTTTGGGCTCTGTTTTGTTCACTTCCTTGCTCATTAGGAAATTGAATGCTGCTATGGCTAAAAAAGTAGTTGGTATTCTTCTGCCTTAAGCACTCTGAAGTCTTGAACCAAAAATATTCTGATTGCATTCTTGTTCTGTGTTCCTTCTTACTCTGCTGTTTATGTCACACAAAGAAGGGGAGGGGAGACAACGAAAACAGAAAAATCCCAGAGCCTCACAAGGGAAAACAGATAAAAGGAGAGACAAATAAAACTGTGAAGAATTTAAGCTTCTGAAGGGTGCCAGATTCCGTATGAGAAATGGTTTCTGAACTGGTTGGGAAGTATTTTAATTCATCTGGGAAGAAGTATTACTTTATTAAACAGTTAAAATTATGTTCTCTCTGTTTTAGTGATGCTGCTTAAGTACTGCTTTTCAGCTTTTGGTTGCGAGTTTGCTTCTATGACCTTTCTTTGTCTTTCTTTATTAATAAACTTTTCATATATTTAGAAGTGTTCAGAAATGTTCTTCTGTAACTGAGCTGCTTCTGAAAGGAAAATCTATGAATTGTTTTGCAGACTACCTAGGAGATTTTTTCTTCATGGGTTTGTTTATATTATGTGAAGAGAAGACTTTGCTAATATGCTTCTGATGGATAGTGGAGAGCTAACGATCCTACATGTTTGTAGTATGCAGTTGGTTCGTTAGGAGCAGCCTTTCTTCCTATTATGGGAAATAGTGAGCCGCATTTAGCAGGAGGTACGGATCTGTCATGTAAACAGAAGGAGAGCCTCACTACCAGCTCAGTGCAGTACATAGACACGTGGTGAGACACAAAACCACATCGAATGCTGAAGGAATACAGAAATACAGTTGGGACTCACTGTAATGAGGCAACTGTTTCGATGCAGTACAAAAGAATGCTGCTGATCTGCATTTCGTAATCCACGTACAGGAACCTGGTAGTCTGTTCTCACTTACGTACTACGGTGACAGTGTGCTCTGTGCTGTTGTATCATAACATGAAAATCTTTGTTGCCTTTACCTTAGTTAACTTTTTGCAGGATCAGCCTCTTATTGTGCAGTCTCTGTAAACGTGGAGAACAGTTTATTCTGTCCCCTGAAAACTGGACCCAGGTTACGAACTGGGACCTTGTTGAGGTTGTAGGGCTCAACAGATACAGGATGCGTTTTACAAACTCTGGTATGCAGTGTTCTCTCTCTGTCTCTCTCTCTTTCACATGTACACACAGACTGCAGCTGACATGTAGCTGACAGGGTGACATTGTATGCTCGTATTCAGGTGCTTATGGGCTCTAATCTCAGTCCCTTTCTTCTGACCAGCTACTTCACTGTTTTCCATCCTAAATTGTTGCAGAAGACAGGCATAGCCCTTTTTTTGGTCACTTTGCTCCGTGTTATTATTTAGAAGTTGAATATGCTTCGATCAGTACCACATGCTTTGGTGGAAAAAACCTGTGCTTGATTTCTGAAGGGCATGCAGTGAAGGGAAATAAACATTTGTAAAGGCTTCCTATTCCATTATGTAGTAGTAGTTCTGTAAACTTGAATGATGAATTTGTGTTTTATGAAGGGATGAATAATCTGTAAGGAGCTCCACTCGCTTCCAATAGTTTTGTTATATTGATACCTTTATTGCTCTATAGGGGGAGAAGATGCTGAGAGGACTGAGTGGGATTATATCCTAATAGATAAAAGGAGAGCAATGGAATAGATTAGAAGCTGATGAAAGAAAGGGAAATTCAGTTTGGAATAACTTTTTTTCTCTATTCCAGATTCTGTACTTCTCCCCACTCCCCTTTAAAAAAAGAGGAAAAAAAAAAAAACAAAAAAAAAAAACAAAAACCAAAAAACAAAAAAAAAAAACCACAGCAGCTCTTACTTAGAAGTTTTCTGTAAAGGCATGTTTGTATATATGAAGCAAAAAAAATTATGTAAATTTTCATGGAAAAGCTGTAATCCAGTGTAATTCAGGATATCATTCTATCAGGAAACTTCAAAGCTTCTGTACTGCTAAATTACTTAAAGTAATTTGAAGAAATTTGTCTTAATATATATATGTGAAATAATGAGAGTTTTCAAACTCCTTTTTTGGTTGTATTTTCCACAATAGGAAGAAATAGAAAACAATTCATAGTGTGGTGATGGCAAAGTAACATAAGACAGTAATGGAATTGATGAAGAGGGAAGCACAGATTCTAATGAAGAACTGCTGAAAACACTGATGCTGAAAGTCCTGCTCAGTTCAGTTACTGAACTTGCTATCAGTTTTAGTATGAGAAACAGAAATTGTTATCATAATTAACTAATTCTGGTGTCTTCGTAGGTGTTACGGTGTCCCCAGGTGTTGTCTCCTGTGTCTTGGGGTTTTTTTCTTTGCTTTTAATTGTTGCCTTTAGTTGGAACCACAGATTGTGCTTTCTTTAAGTCAGAACACACATACACTACAAAACTATAAAGTACTTTTGGAAAAAGAGTAAATATTTCCATATGGCTCTGGGCATGGAGGGGTAATTTGTCTGATTTTTCCCCAGAACATCCGGAGACTGAGAACTTCTGTTGCAGGCTACATATGGCTTGGTGTTATTGGCCTATACCGGTTCTAGGGAAGGGAAATTGCTTGATTGCTTAAACAAATTTGATGTCTTAATGACTTAAACACAATTATGCTCTTATCATACATATAGCTGTAGTGTCAAATAGGTTCTTTTTCTCAAGCAAGTTTAAGCTTTTATTAAAGAAGAAAGCAACTTTATTATAAATATAGCTTGCTTTTCTGTTTTTTATTGAGCTAAAGCAGAGTCTTCCATTTCACTGTGGCTTATGTGATTCTCTTCTCAGCTCTTCCTGCCCTGCTTGCTTTACTACTTTGCTCTGTCCTCTTGCTCAGCTACCTTTCCCACTGATTTTGCATTCCCTTCAAACCCGATCACTGAAGAGACTTTATTTCAGATTATTGAGAAAACTAAATGGTAAAGAATGGTGAGATAAGTCAAACCTGTGGTGTTTCTTTTCAAGGTTTGTGTATTCATACATCATTTAGGGTTTAGAGTTGAATTGTCAGTTTAGCTGATCAGATTATAAAACTATTTCATGTATCTAGCATTAAAAATTGTGTTTAATGAGAATCTATTAGCATCATCAGATGCCCTACATTTTTCAGTTACATTTATAGCTGAGTTTTTAGAAGTACTTAAGTTCCATTCATTCATTTTGAATTAGTGTTATCTTATTTTAACAAATCAAGCTACTTTTTGTCCTTGAAATGATTTTGCATGGGAGCAGGGGGATACGTGTCCTTATAATTATCTGTGTTGTCTGCTGACTTTCAAAAAACATATTCATTCCACTGTTATTGTTTCTATTCTCTTGGAATGTCCCCAGTGTTCTTGCTGTTGCTGAAAGAATAACGCAACATATGCAGAAAGATCCTCTTAAATTGTTTTGTGAATTGTTCTTTTGTACACTTTTTTGTTATTTGCTCTAGTCTCTGAACTCAAGATGTAGCTTATCCATGAAATTGACAGTCTTTCAGGTAGTCCAAAGGCTATTAATAATTAATACAGTCTTCAGAAGAGACAAAAAAGTACAAGAGACAACTGGTCTTAGCAGAAAACAGAGTACAGTTCAGATATATGAGCTGTCTTTCATATTGCATTATTTACATCTCTGCTCCCCTGAAATTATTAGAAGAAAATATTTTAGGACTAGACATTGTAGCAATCATGTATTAGTGCTGCACATTCCCCCCGATTGAATTAACTATAAGTGACAGTGCAAGCCAGTTAAGAAGAGGTTGCCTTTTGTGACCCTGGAAGCAGTAGCACGTGCAGCAGATGAACTGTGGGAAATCGAGTATTGAACAGCTGATAGAAATGGAAGGAATAAATACATCCTTGAGGGAACTAAAATGAGTGATGCTACGTGCTCCTGTTAAATGAGCTACCTTAGCCATAGCTTTATGTACTTCATCGAGGAGTCATGATTAATGTCTTGTCTGTGAATTGATAAATAAACTTGCTTATCAGTAAAATGCTTAATATGAAAATGAGGTTATGCTTTTGAGACAGATCGGTGACTGTGCTTTAATGTCTTAATGTAAACGTGCATCTCCTGTCACCCCTTTTGTCTTTCTTAACAAAATTCACCTATAAAATGTCATTGTTACTAACGTAATTTCCACCAGCTTAACATTGAATATAATTAAGGAGGGCTACCTACAGAATTACTGGGGGTCTCTTTTGCATATACAGTTCTTTTAAAACATGCGATCTCTTCCAGGATGGCTCGGCTAGAGGTCTTGTTAATCAGGCCACTGTTAGAATTGATCTTGCTTGAGTTGATCTCAGTTGTCAACACTATCAGCAACCAATCATCTTTTTAAGGCTGAAAGGTAAAACAGCAGCACAAAAGACTGCTGATGCTATTACATTCTCTGGGGTAAAAATTGCCAGTTTTTCATTCCAATTTCACCCTTCTTTCCTGTATGAAGGTCTTGGTTCATAATTGCTGTTATTATATATGATATATATATTATATATATATATATTTATATATATGATTATCTTAGCATCTTTGTGAATAAACTGAAGTTCAAATCATGCAAGACTAATTTCCTAATATTTGAAAATTTATTACTACTATTTCTTTGATTGTACTCCCCTTTTTATCTTATCCAAACTGTAGTTTTCTATATTTTCTCTGAAAATTATTTGATCTGGAAAAATGCCATTCTTCTGGTGTAACCACTGACTACGTTTACCTGTTTACCTTTTAAGTTTTTCTGAAGATGTACATTACTGTTTTTGTTATTCTTTGTACCCTTTCAGTATCTTTCCTAACTTGTCTTTCAAAACAATTTAAAATATGGTCTGAATTTGCAAACTTAATTCAAGTCAAGTGATATTTTGTTTCTCTCTATTGTTCCATTTATTGGATAGCCCATATCTATATTCTCCTGGTTATCTTACCAATTCTTTCTTGTACAAGTTTTTACAAGTGTATTGGAAATAGCTGTGAGACTGGATGAGGGAGAGTCAAATTTACTCATCTGCCAAAGGGAAGACTGAAATGCTTGCCAAAATCTGAGTTGTGATGAGCTTCCTTCCTGGTCAACGTATTGAGAACAGCTCCAAAAAAGACCAGCAGGATTCAGGTTTGAGGCAAAATGGGAGAGATTAGGTGGCTCAAGATGAGGGCTGGGTGGATTTGGAATGAGGGCTGGGTGGCAGGGGAAGAGAAGTTAGTGCTGAGCAGAATGCATCCATCCACAAAGCTCTGTCGACATAGAGCAGCGTAACATCTCTTTCCTCCTTTGTGTTACCTGAAGATAAGTAGAGTTGAGTGCTTGGAGATGCTTGTTGAAAGTGTTTCAGTTAAGTTATCTGAAAGTTAGCCATGTCTATGTGCACCAACCCCAATAAAGTAGAGATGTCCCGATCTGTGTGTAGGCATGCTGTGATAATGTATGTTACCAGAAATATCTTTTCCAAAAGGATGATAAGTAATTTTCTCCTACAGTGCAACTCCTACCTCTCCTCCTCTGTTTCTTACAATGACATTTACGTAGATGGTGCTTTTCAGTTTAAAGAAACACACTGCAAGTCTGCTGGTGACTAGGCATAGCGTAATCGCTTGTCGTATTATCATAGTCTCTTGGACAAAGTAATGGTTTGCGATTAAAAAAGGAAGTTGGAATATATTAAAGGAAATCACATGGTTCAGCACTTTTTTTTCTATTTCGTTTATGGTTTTCTAGTCTTGCATTGAACTGATAGTATAATGCTAGTAACTGGTATCAATACAACTAAGTCTGCATGGAAATCAGTGATAAAATGTGAAAACAAAGGTTGACTTTGAGAACAGGCAAGGTGAAAACGAATTCTGTGGTGCACAGCTCAGTGGGATGCCTTTCTTTGAGAAGTGTTGGATTGCTGCCCTCTGTACATGGGAGAGGGAGAGAAGTGTTTTTTTTTGGTTTTTTTTTTTTTTCAATTTCACTTGATAGTCATCAAAATACAGGATCTACAGAACAAGGAATTTGGTTTTCTTCACAAATCTGGCATTAAAATGTCTTCAGGACTTTGTCTTGTACTGCCAGCAATACTGTAAGTCAAATAGTAACAGATGAGGGTCACAACTTGAGTTTGTCTAAACCAGTATTTCATTAAAATAGCAGGCCCATGTGCGGGGCAGTCTGATCTGAAGTCTTCTGTTTACAGAATAACTGGCACTCCCAGGTAGGCTATTCGTTTAGCACATCAGAGGTTTTCAGAGAATTTTATCTTTAAGTATTGCTTGAGTATGCTAAATGTTGAGGCATCTATAATGTGCAAGTATTGTAAGAATTTTCTTTAGCATAATTGTTCACTGATTTATATTTATTGTATGTTTTGGATGATCAGATAGACTACAAGACAGTCATGTGTATTGCCTATTAGCTGTGACTAAGAAATGTACTGTGATGTTTCCTCTTGAATGAGAATTCTATATCACTTTCTAATGGTGTCCATATCATGCTGTATTATTGCAGTACTGACTTCCAGGTTTTGACATCCCTGTGCAGATGTTCAGCTTTCTAGCTTTAATAAAGTTTTCCTTTGGGTACTCAGGTAATAAAAGTTGGAGTTTTTGCCTTTTATTCTAATGTATGGTAATTCAAGATATTGTCTTGTCACGGATTTGACCAGATCAATCTATGTCCGTGACAGGGGCGACAGGCCTCTACCCTCCCCCCCCCCCACCCCAGTCCCACAAAATGGGAAGGAAGGAAGGGAGGAAAAGAACAGCGGCAACAATCTATGGAGGAAAACTTATTTTACTATAATGTTGGAATACAAGATAACACAATATATACAATTTAATTGAAATTGAGATTAATAAATCAGACAAGATGAGAGAGAGAGAGAGTTCCCGGGACCGATTCAAACCTGAAAAGCTTGGAACGGCTAGGAAAGCACCCTCCTGCACCCACTGCAAGGCAGCAAGAGCGCGCCCCCCCCACCCGGAAGGGCCAGATCCCGTGACTTCTGTAATGTACAGGGATAGGTAGCTGGGATTGGGGCAGTGACACTTTAATGCCCCGTACACTACATGATGTTTTGATGTGGAATACTGAAACCCAAAAACAAAAACGAAAAACATAGAACCATGACATTCCACCCCTTATTCTACATCGTTACATCATGCTTAAAATATATATACATATATACAAACAAACAAAAAAATGATTAAAATGCACACATGGCTATATACATATACATAGAATTAGTAACTGCACTCCCCCGGCATCAAGTTTCCTTGTGGTACACACTTGACATCTCCATTCTTCTGCATTACCCACCAAGTGGATCCTGGTCCCTGGGCAAAAACTGTACCACGGAGAGGTTTGCCCTTTCCAGAAGCTGGAAGAACCCAAACTGCCTTTCCTAACATGTTCTTTACATGTACAACAGGGACTTTATCTCCCTCTACGGTATGTAGGGAACTGGATTGATTAGGACCATCACGATTAATAGATCCTCTGGTATTGACTAACCAGGTGGCTTCTGCCAAATGCTTCTCCCAGTGCTTAAATGTTCCGCCACCCAGTGCTTTTAGCATCGTTTTTAACAATCCATTGTATCGTTCAATTTTACCAGAGGCTGGTGCATGATAGGGAATATGGTAAATCCACTCGATGCCATGATCTTTGGCCCAAGTATTTACAAGAGAATTTTTGAAATGAGTCCCATTATCTGACTCAATCCTTTCCGGGGTGCCATGTCGCCACAGGACTTGTTTCTCGAGACCCAGTATGGTGTTTCGGGCGGTAGCATGGGGTACTGCATATGTTTCCAGCCACCCAGTGGTTGCCTCCACCATAGTAAGCACATAATGCTTACCATTGCGAGATCGTGGCAAGGTGATATAATCAACCTGCCATGCCTCCCCATATTTGTACTTTTGCCATCGCCCTTCCTCCCACAGAGGTTTCATCCTCTTGGCTTGTTTGATGATGGCACATGTTTCACAGTTATGAATAACCTGTGCAATGGCATCCATAGTTAAGTCCACCCCTCGGTCTCTAGCCCATTTGTATGTTGCATCTCTCCCTTGATGACCTGAGGTCTCATGGGCCCACCGAGCCAGAAATAATTCACCCTTGTTCTGCCAGTCCAGGTCTATTTGAGCCATCTCAATTTTGGCAGCTCGGTCTACCCGATGGTTATTTTGCTGTTCTTCAGTAGCCCGACTCTTGGGCACATGAGCATCTACATGGCGCACCTTTACAACCATAGTCTTTGTTCGGGCAGCAATGTCCTTCCACAGTTCAGCAGCCCAAATAGGTTTACCCCTTCTTTGCCAGTTATTTTGCTCCCACTGCTGTAACCACCCCCATAAGGCATTTGCTACCAGCCATGAGTCAGTGTAAAGATAGAGCATTGGCCACCTCTCCCGTTCAGCGACATCTAAGGCCAGTTGGACAGCCTTTACCTCTGCAAATTGGCTTGATTCGCCTTTCCCTTCAGTGGCCTCTGCAACTTGTCGTGTGGGGCTCCACACAGCAGATTTCCATCTGCGATGCTTTCCCACAATACGACACGATCCATCTGTGAACAGGGCATATTTCTTTTCATTCTCTGGTAGTTCATTGTATGGTGGGGCTTCTTTAGCACGTGATACTTCTTCTCCTGGTGGTATTCCAAACTTTTTACCTTCAGGCCAGTCCATGATGACCTCTAGGATTCCTGGACGGCTGAGGTTCCCCATCCGTGCTCGTTGTGTAATCAGTGCAATCCACTTACTCCAAGTGGCATCAGTAGCATGATGGGTGGAGGGAACCTTTCCTTTAAACATCCAGTTCAGCACTGGCAGTCGTGGTGCCAGAAGGAGCTGTGTTTCAGTACCAACTACTTCGGAAGCAGCCCGAACCCCTTCATAAGCGGCTAAGATCTCCTTCTCAGTTGGAGTGTAGTGCTCTTCAGACCCTCTGTATGCCCGACTCCAGAATCCCAGGGGTCGGCCTCGGGTCTCTCCTGAGGCTCTTTGCCACAAACTCCAAGTGGGACCGTTCTCTCCAGCAGCAGTGTAGAGGATGTTCTTTATACCCTGTCCAGTCCGTACTGGCCCTAGGGCCACGGCACGGGCTATCTCCTGTTTAATCTGTTCAAAAGCCTGCTGCTGCTCAGGGCCCCATGTAAACTCATTTCTCATTCGCGTCACATAATAAAGGGGGCTTACAATGAGGCTGTAGTTTGGAACATGCATTCTCCAAAAGCCCACTGCACCCAGAAAAGATTGTGTCTCTCTTTTGCTAGTGGGTGGAGACATGGCAGTGATTTTGTCGATCACATCTGTCGGGATGTGACGACGGCCATCTTGCCACTTTATGCCTAGGAACTGAATCTCCTGGGCAGGTCCTTTCACTTTGCTTCGCTTAATAGCAAAACCAGCACTCAGAAGAATTTGGATCGTTCTCTCTCCTTTTGTGAAGACTTCTTCTGCTGTATCGCCCCACACAATGATATCATCAATGTACTGCAGGTGCTCAGGAGCACTGCCCTGTTCCAATACAGTTTGGATCAACCCATGGCAAATGGTCGGGCTGTGTTTCCACCCCTGGGGCAAACGGTTCCAGGTATACTGAATGCCCCTCCATGTGAAAGCAAACTGTGGCTTACATTCTTTGGCCAAAGGGATGGAAAAGAAGGCATTAGCAATGTCAATGGTGGCATACCATTTGGCCGCTTTTGACTCCAGTTCATACTGGAGTTCTAACATGTCCGGCACAGCAGCACTCAGTGGGGGTGTGACTTCATTCAGGCCACGGTAGTCCACCGTCAGCCTCCATTCTCCACTGGCTTTACGCACTGGCCATATGGGGCTGTTAAAAGGCGAGTGAGTTTTGCTGATCACTCCCTGGCGCTCTAGTTGACGAATTAACTTATGAATGGGGAGCAAAGAATCCCTGTTGGTGCGGTACTGACGCCTGTGCACCACTTTTGTAGCAATCGGTACGTGTTGCTCTTTTACTCGCAGCAGCCCCACAACAGATGGATCTTCTGACAGGCCAGGCAAAACAGACAGCTGCTTAATGTTGTCTGTGTCCACAGCAGCTATTCCAAAGGCCCATCGATACCCCTTAGGATCCTTGAAATGCCCCCTTCTGAGATAATCAATCCCTAGTATACATGGAGCCCCTGGGCCCGTCACAATAGGATGTTTTTGCCAGTCCTTACCAGTGAGGCTTATATCAGCCTCCAACACAGTCAATTCTTGAGAGCCCCCAGTCACTCCAGAAATATGGATTGATTCTGTCCCTTGGTGACTTGAGGGCATCAGAGTGCACTGTGCACCAGTGTCCACCAGGGCCTTATATTTCAGTGGTTCTGATGTGCCAGGCCATCGAATCCACACAGTCCAATATACTCTATTATCCCTTTCCCCCCCCTGACTGAGGGCAGGGCCCCTCTATTCGTTACCTGTGGTAACTGGAGCAACTGCACTGGTGATAGATCTGCCTTGTAATTCTTTCACCCGGGCTCGTAGTACAGGAGTAGGTTGACCGTGCCACTTCCCCATGTCTTCTCCATGGTCACGTAGGTAATACCATAAGGTAATTCGCGGTGTATTATTCCTTACTTGAGCCGGAGAGCGTCTGCCTCTAACAGCTGAGATTTTTGATCGTGCACGTAAGAAGGAAGGTTCATCGTCTTTAGTTAGGTGGGTTCGCAAAAATTTCACCGTCTCCTTCACCTCTTTCATCTCCTTCATTAGACTCTTTTGATTATCCTGATCTTCATCAAGCGTTTCTGATACTGCTACAGGTTTGTCACGGTTAATCAGTTGAGACACTTGCTCTGTCATTCTTGATATTGCAGCAACGGCAGAATGAATTGGGGACAGCAATTGTTCGTAGTTTTGGAGCGTAAGAATTAATTCATAAACTAAGGGCGTTCTCTGTTGTTCCTGGTATCTGTCACACGCTGACGTTAGTGTAGCGGCATATTTGTCCGGCGCTGTTGTCACGATTTTCTGCCATATCTCAGGCGTTGTCCTCACTCTTTCAGGGTCGCGGTTTTGGTGTGGTTGGTTAGGAACAAAGTCAGGGTCATACAACATTTCCACCACGCCTATTTCCCTCAAATACTGGATACCCTTTTCAACTGTATCCCATTTTTTCATTGCAATCTTCAAGCTATTTTTGAAGGGATACTTTTCCTTCACAGCTGTTAACACTCGTTCCCAGAGGGAGGCAGCCTCATCCGAACATCGACTAATTCCTCTATCAATAGCTGGATCTCTGGCAATGGCACCCAGTTGGCGAGCTTCATTACCATCCAGAGACAAGCTATGGGCCCCACTGTCCCAACAGCGAACCAACCAGGAAACAATACTTTCATTCAGGCGCCGTGTGAACTCCTTTCTTGAACCTTGGATTTCAGTCATCTTTAGAGGCCGGCGAGTAGTAATAGAGACTTCCTCTTCATCACTCTCTTCTGCATGTCTCTTAGTTTTCGCTTTTGCCTTTCGCGATGGTGGTGGTTCTGAGGAGGGCCCCTCGCCTGGATCTTCCTCCTCCTCCTCCTCTTCTTCTCTTTTTCGTTCAAGACGTGAAGACACTCGTTTCCATTTCTTGCCCTCCACAGGAGCAACCGGTATTGTTACTGGTGTCTCCTGTGATTGATTAGATTTGACTTGGGGATTTTCCCCTTTGGCTTGAACCTCAGCTCGGAAACTCTCTCTCTCCCGAATGGTATTATATAGGGCACGGTAAGCACAAGCCAAACCCCAAATAAGTTGTACCTCCTTAGATTTATGTAAGCCGCATAGTCCCTGACTCAAATACTGGCTTAGTTTCTCAGGATCCCACAGGTGTTCAAGAGTAAAATCCCATGACACTGCGGGTCCCCATGCTTCTAAGACCTTTCCTAAACCTCTCCATATTCCCTGCCAATCATCATTCTCTAGTTTTGGAGTAGACTCCTTATTACGAATGCGTTGGAGTACATTCAGGAAAATTAACGACATGCACACCAACATGAGTATTGATGACACACTCACCAACATGAGTATTAATTCAAGATTCGAAAAACGTTTGATAAACCGAGAAGAAAACCTGGAGACTGGTCTGAACATTGTGTTGTTTGTAAAATTAGCTATTCCATTTGGGATGTAGTTGTTTGTGAAATTAGCTACTCCATATGGGATGTAGTTGTTCGTGAAATTAGCCATTCCTTCTGGGATGTAGTTGTTCGTGAAATTAGCCATTCCTTCTGGGATGTAGATGTCAAAGTTCAAATCATACCACATTGCAAATAGGTAAAACATAGGTGTCTCCATCAGTGTCATTAGGTACCTATATATGGTTGCAATTCCACAACACATAATTATGAGCTGGATTATTGGCCAGTAGGTTGTGACTAACACCATTGCTTTTAATCCTTTACCCAGCACCCCCACGATAACGAGTGGGTTCATCGCTGGTGCTTGCTAAAAAAGGGTTAATGAATTGAAGCTAACAAGAGGAGAGAAAAAAAGAAAAAAGGCACTACCCAGACTAAGTAGTGCTCAAAGTTTACAAATATCCCAGAACACTGGCAGTACGCCTAATCTTTCAAGGTCAGGTTTTCCAGCACAGAAACCTGAACTACTGATAATGCTCCCTAACGAAGCTCTCTAAGAGCAGAGAGAAAAAGAGATTCGTTCAAAAAGCTAAAAAGCAATCGAGCCCCACGTTGGGCGCCAAAAAATCTGTCACGGATTTGACCAGATCAATCTATGTCCGTGACAGGGGCGACAGGCCTCTACCCTCCCCCCCCCCACCCCAGTCCCACAAAATGGGAAGGAAGGAAGGGAGGAAAAGAACAGCGGCAACAATCTATGGAGGAAAACTTATTTTACTATAATGTTGGAATACAAGATAACACAATATATACAATTTAATTGAAATTGAGATTAATAAATCAGACAAGATGAGAGAGAGAGAGAGTTCCCGGGACCGATTCAAACCTGAAAAGCTTGGAACGGCTAGGAAAGCACCCTCCTGCACCCACTGCAAGGCAGCAAGAGCGCGCCCCCCCCACCCGGAAGGGCCAGATCCCGTGACTTCTGTAATGTACAGGGATAGGTAGCTGGGATTGGGGCAGTGACACTTTAATGCCCCGTACACTACATGATGTTTTGATGTGGAATACTGAAACCCAAAAACAAAAACGAAAAACATAGAACCATGACATGTCTTTTCTGCAAAATGTTCAATAATGTATCTCATGAGTAAATCAGACAAACTTCCAGGATCACCTCTTTCCATGTAGGGGTTATAGAATATGAATGTTTGTAAAAAGAGAGCTGATGCCAGTTTACAACTTGAGTGAGGAGGTTCTCCTCTCTTTTTCCCACTTTAAAAATGTGATTTAATAGCTGAGGTGAGGCATCAGTTTGTGCTGCTGAAGCATGGGATCATTCATTTTGCTGAAGCCAAGACTTCAGCATCGCATGAAGCACTTGTATGGTTTCTGGATATGTGCTCTGGCATCTCTTGTGCTGGTAGCAGAGGTTTCCAGTAACGCTACTGATAAGTACTGCTGTTCTTGGAAGTGCAGCCGACGCATACTTTCATTCCAATAATAGATATCTTAAGTTATTGAAAAATGTTTTTTTGCAAATGAAGGTGTAGGGTTTACCATTTTTCATCGTTTCTGTATTTTGTTCTTCTGTTCAGCTGTTTTCTTTGTTTTGCTTCATGTATGTCCCAGTCTCTTACTCAGCTTGCCTGGGCTGGGGAGAAAAGGAGGAGTGATATTTTGGAGCGGAAGTAGTTGTTTGCTACAATGTGAATGTGTCATTACTGCAATTAACTTGATCGTTTTGAGAGGTACTAATTATGCAGCGCCTCCTAGAATAACTTCATGAGCCAAAAAGGCATGAGGAATGGGAATGTGATAGTAAGCTTTACTGTTTTAATAGATATATGAACCACCAATTATTCCATTTGCTGAGGGAGGTGGAGGAGAGACTTCTCTCATTCTTTTTCATGCCTTAAAAAGTATCACATTACAAACAAATAATTGTGAAGTATGAGACCAGAAATCTTGGTTACCAATTAACTGAGGAGTACTGTATGGTTTGTAGTGGACTTACGTCCTTTTTCTTTGGAGAAAAAAGCATTCTAGAGTTTTGTGTGGGAGTCAGAAACTAATTATCCTTTTCGGTTTTCAAAAGCCTTACCAGGAAGAAAATAAACTTCCTGAGGAAAGTATTCTACTTACTTTTTCATGCCTTTGCTAAATTAACTTCTAAGAAGAAAAGCTTTAGTTACTTCTTCATTGAACTACCTATTTTTGTGACAAGCAGAGAGACATTCAATCACCTTACTAATACACAGCTTAAATTCCACATCATTTCCCAAGTGGAGAGATTCTTGACAACAGAAGCATATGTCCATAGGATGTTTGAAGCTATCCAATATCAATCTTCAGAAAGCTTGTGAGTTTCAAGTCTGGACTGACCTAACAGGCGGAAAGGCTTTTGGATACATTTGTCTAAACAACCCTGTACACCTTTCCCACATATGCTTTAACTTCAACTGCGCACCACTTCCTTGCTCAGCAGCCATTGTTACAGCTGGCCTGTCACAACCCCTTAATCGCTGGATGAAAAAATGTTGTTCAGCTGTCTAATTTAGTAATGCTATTAGTCAGCAACTTGTCACCTGCTAGTCTTTACTACAGTAACAGCCATGGGGAAGCAGGTTTGTGATCAGTGTAATTTTGTGTCTGTTCTAATTTCTTTAATGCTGCTGATAGAATTCATTCAAGTAGGAGATGGGAAATTTCTTTTAACTTTAGCTGTTGTTTTAAAAGAAGATCTTCAACAAGGGCAGTTTCTCTCATGTTTTACTATTCTGTGCTATGGACCACAAATGTGGTATTTCTACAATCCTTTGAGGGAGAGGACAAAAATAATTGCTCTTCTTCATGTAATTACCATTACAGTAATGGGTATGATGACCTTATTTCTCTGCCCTTATGTTTAATAAAGAAACACTGAGGAAGTTATGGTGAACCTGTTCATATGAAAGTCAGGAAGATTACATATTATGTTTTTGTATAAAAATCAAAGCTAGTATTTTCTCTTCTTGAGGACAGCATGCTGGAATGATGTAATATTTTGATTTAATCAGTATTCTCCTTCAATAAGGAAAGATATGCTGAGAAATATTCTTATGTTCCTGACCTAAAAGAAGGTTTTTGTACATGAGCTATATGAAAATTGCTGCAACAGTTCTTAGCTTCTCAAGCAGCAGCTTTATACAGATACAGTGGTATGACATGAAGAAGTGAAGTTCTCCCAAGCTTTTGAATGCTTACATTTCAAAGGCAGTTAGCACAACATTGACTTCTTTCTTTTGTCTAAGGTGCTTAAAGATGCGCATACATATCCTCAATAAACAGCAAAAATACACATTTAAACCAATAAGGATGGTCACCTCAAAAATGAAGGTGAGTGTTTTTCAAAAGAATAAAACATTTGAAAGTCCTTCATAACTGGAAGTTCTTCCTGAAAGTCTTCACTGAGTAACTGAAGTATTTTTTTTTTCCACTATTGTATTTTGGCAAGAGTTGCGTACATGAGTTTCAGCTGGGAGGCGTGTTTCCTGAGGAATCTGAGTAGAACGTAGAAGCTAAAATCTTACCTTGCAAGACTACAGTCCCAGAACTGTGCAGGTGAAGCCATACTGCCATAATGTTAGGAAATGAAACATTTAAAAAATGGCATGTAAAGGTGTAAGTAAGAAAGCAGAATGGAGATGACAAATCCTTTTCAGACAAATGTAGGGGGGACGTGTTACATTGGTCTCACACACAGATTAGAGCTTGCTTCCCCCTTTTCAAAGAGCATCCTGTTTGTATTCCTACTTCGCATGTCATCTTATAAAACCTTAGGTTTTTTGTGATGCGCTGAATTATGCTGCATTGGAGAGTGCATTGCTTATGCTTGAATTAAAGATGTTGCTGATTTATACTATAAAAAAGACAGCAGTATGGCAGCTTGTAGACTTTGTGCCTTGGGTGACTTGCAAGTGTTTGTTTTCTAGCAACAGTACTGGATTTTAATTCCATTGATGTCTTTGGCCCTATTGAGTCCTTTTTTTGGATTGAGAAACGAGGGAACCAAAGCTAATTTCCCCTCTCCTTTTGTAGTAAAGTGTTGTGTTTTTATCTTATAAATAAATAAATGAAAGCAAACATCACCAACTTAAATAATGACATTGAGAATTCAGATCTATATTCTCTTGCTGAAGGAGAAGAGCTACATAGTCTTTCTGTACATTGTAATTGAACCACTTATTTTTCATGAAGCAGGGACTTTGTACTGAGAAGAAACCAGCTAACTTTGAAATGGTGGAAGGCATTAAGGGGTTACTCAAAGAGCTTGTGGGTTCTCCATCGTTATTGATACCAGTAATGTACCTGGTGAAGCCCCTGAGAAATACAGCTACTTAGAACTGTTATGAAAAGGGCATTGGTCTGAACGACAGCCAGCGGTCACTTCCAACTGAAGGTTTTCTATGATTCTAAGTGTCCTTTCAAATATTATTTGAGTTCTGCTACAGCGAACTGCAGATAATGACCCACTGCTTACACTGTCTCAAACTGATTATCATCCTAAACTGCAATGTGTAATCACCTTTTCAATATCTGTTGTATCAGACATAGTAATTGATCAAATCAGTACATCTTACTATTCATCAGTGTAATTAAAACATGATTATTCTCTTATTTTCAGAAGTACCCTGCGTGCTTGTTTTTAGAACTTCATTTGTCAGAACCCAAGACCACAGGGCAGTAGAAAAAAGATGTTAAGTGCTGAGAATTACATGATGTTTCATCCTATGTGTTACTTTAGGCTGCTGATCTTAATGAATTAGGTATATGAATTAGGTGTGACTTACACCAGATGGGCATTTGATATTTGGGCTGTGCTTAAACTTTTGTGAGATAGTGTGGGAGTAGCAAAGTAGTTTAATATTAAGGAAGAAGCAAAACAAAATGCTGTGGATCAGAAAGCATGTTATATCAGTTATCTGAGTAACAAGAACTGTAATTTAAAAAGTTACTATCAACAGTAAACAGCTGGAAAGCGAATTAATTAAAAGCCTGGGTTGCAAGGTTTCAAAACTGAGTTGGAATTCCAAGATGGCCGTGGGTGGTTATCAGTGAAACACGTAGGACCTCACACTGTGCTGTGGCACGATGCTAGGCTAAGTCAAGCATGGTGGAAGACAGGGCTCCACTGACGTTTCCATGAAGTAGTATGCTAGCCATACATCTAGGTTGATTCTGGGACCTCAGCCTTTTCTCTGTGTCCCTTACTGGCTTACATACTCGTAGCACATCACCCAAACGTGAACTCTTCACCCCACATTCTGAAGCACCCAACTGCTCCTGCATCCCCGTGCTGAAGTGGTAGTTCTCCAGTGTTCCTAAGGCTATGTTCCTGAAGCAGATGTTCTGAGGTGAACAGGCTTGGGTACTCCCTGTGGACAAATACCTCTGGAGGAGTTTTGCTGAGTTGCCGGAGAAGTTAAATCACTGCCTTCAATGTCATTACTATGCTGGTATGAGTGAGTCAGGAAGAAGGAACTGCTAATTTGTATATGGTGTCCTTGGTTTGGAACCAGAGCCAGTCCTGTTTCCCTTTTTCCCAACTCCTGTATTCTGCAAAGATTGGTGGTGATTGTTGTGAAATGAGAAGTCCAGATGGTATTTTATATTGCTACCATTTCATTTTGGTGTAAATGTCTAGAGCGTAAGAACAACAAACAGTGCACACATGCAACAAAATAGAAATTGTTTACATAATTTTTTGTTTCTGGTTGCTCTGGGCAGGATTTGACTGTGATCTGGCAGAATTTTGAATGATCACTTTAAAAAGTGTTAGGGAAATTTAAAGCTAGTGCTGTTTATTCTTCTACACATGTATAATTTTGTCTAGTTATCAGTCATTCTGCATTACTTTCTCATTTCAATTTGTTTGGTTTGTTTGAAAAATGAGTGCTTGATATGAAGTCACTCAAGTGCTGATTGCTAGAGTATTCTTGATGTCTGCATGCATATTTGTTATATAGTACGAAACTATAAAGTGGGACAAAGTAAAAATAGTAAAATAACAGTCATTTGCTGGTTCATGATTCCAGTGCTTATAGTTTAGGTCTTCACTATGAAGAGGTATGGAGGGGTCAAAGGGCAAAGTCCTACCTGGTTATGTAATTTGAAAAGACTTCTGGAATCTGCTTAGGACTTAATTTGGATTGAGTTAATAGATGAAATCATTAAATTCCATGAGAAGCATAATGAAGGAACCTTAAGCAGAAGAACGTGTTACCAAAATGCTTAACTCAGCAAGTTTATATACTTAACGATTCCACTTTTAGAAATATTTCCCATGTCAAATGTGTAAGTCGTTAAATAATGTTTTTGTGCATTCTTGGAACCAATTACTAAATGAAAAAATTTAACCAAATATAGAGGGTTATGATAAATAAGGAGAAAAACCACTACCTGTAGAACCTGTTAGGACGTGTTTAACATGGCACTGTAATGCTGTTCTTGCTAAACAAGCATCTTGCAGGATGTAAGTGCTTCATGGAAGTGCCGTGAGGTAATGCAACTTGATTGTTGCTTTGCAGGACAAGAATAACTAGAAAATTGGGGTTATGTTAGAATTGTGCTAGGGATGAGTAGTGCATGAGGCCAAAGAAGAATTAAGTCCAAAAGTTGTCAAATGGCAGAACTGAATACTTGTGACTATTCTGTTTTGTTGACCAAAACATATTCACCTTGTGTTTCACTCGTTAATTTGAATTTGATTTGAGACTGATTTGATTGATTTGAGACTTGTGTTATTTAAGTGAAGGTCTTTTGTGGAAAGGTACCTGGGAATTCAAGATACCACAAACTTTGTTCATTGAGTGCTGAAGAAAACAGAATTCAGAGCTGTGGGTTAATGTGGTGCTTGAGGACATCACCACTGTGTGTTTAACACGACTGTTTGCTGCTGCTGTTGTCCTGTATGTTTAATCCCATATTTCCTCGCTATTCCTGTCCCTTACTGTGTCTGCCAGCCACCTGGTATTATTGTCTTTTCTCATTAAGTATGTGTCCTGTAGTGTTCATTCTGCATGGTCTGTTTATTGGAGCAGTTAGAAATTCAGTGATGTTTTCTGTGGGGATGATCTCTCTTAGCTGTTGTTTTCTTCCTTGGTTTGTTTCTTTCCAATTATCTTGGCTTTCTCTTAATTAGCAAGGAATTTTTGGTAATAATCATAACAGGAGACATAACACTAATTTTAGAACTGACGTGCTAGCAGAACAGTAATGAGAATTGCAGTTTTCTTGGGAAATGTTATTTAGAGTTAGCATTACCAGATAACTGCTTTTAGGAATACAGAAAATGGTGAATGTGTTTGTAATCTTAGTATGTGGTGAAACATGACCTGAAGTTGTTACGTCCAAGTCTGTGGAATTTACTGTGTTCATTACTGCTGACTGCTGAAGTAGCTGTCACCAGTGGTGCGGGTGCTGCATGTGAATGCTGCGAAGCAAATTTGTTCTATGCTGTATTTTGATAAGTACCTGCAAACAAAACCTGTTCTCGGTAAGTAGACACCATTGGCTACAGGTGTAGAAATCAGTAAAAAAAACAAAGTGGCACAAACATTCTCCCAGCTGATTTTAGAGATCTGATCTCTTCCATTCTTTGTTTGAGTGCCAAATCCAGTGTGGGTAAAATCTTTAGGGAATCTAGCTAGAAATGTATGTTTATTTTACAAGTGCGAAGTACAGCTTAAGGGCTTCTTTTCCTAAACGTGACCAAATCCCTTCACAAAATTTTTCTCAGATTATTCAGACACAGCCGACTTCCATGAGAACAGAAATACGTATTCCTGTTTACAGAAACGATATCCTGTCCAAATCAAGTCTCTCAAAGCATAGTGACTAGGGGAATGTTTTTAATAGAAAGAAAAAAAGGAAAGACTTAGGATTTTTGATTGGCACATTTAGTTTTGCTTTACAAGCATGAAGTTAACAATTATATTTTCTACCTTCTTCTTGTTCTTTTTTTCTCCCTTTTTTCTAGTACCATTCTGGGAAATTGTTTTAGCTATGATTTTCCTAAGGAATCAGGTCAAAAGAAACCTCCTTGCTTGCATCTTTTAGTGGAACATATAACTATGCTTAGTAGTATGTAATAATATCAGATATAATATGCAGTATTTGTCCATAAGCATACATGTATGTACAATATATATATATATACACACACACACACCTTATGCATAGTACATTTTTTATGAAGTTGTTGATAGTTGCTGATTGGAGGTGAAGTGAACCAAATAATCAAAGATGAGACAGAAAAAAGCATTAGCAGTGATGCTTCAGGATAATTCAGTAAGCTGCTTACTGAAGTAATCACTAGTGGAAAAGAAAGCTGTGGAACCTACATTAAAGAAGCAAAAAGTAACCAGTAATTATATGGGATGATTGAGTTAAGACTCTTGTGTTCTGTGCAGGGTGTAGCTGAGAAAAAACAAAACTGTGTTTGCCTTGAAAAAGAAAAAAAAAAAATCCACTTCAAAATGGAGCATTTTTTTAAGGCATAATATTGTGCCATTTAAGATCTCACTACTTTGCATCATTGTAGTGAAATGATCAAAGGAGGAGAAGGCTTCTCTTGGGAACTTAATTACTATTCAAACTTTTTTTTCCAGGACTTCAATAGTTATGCTGATAAACCTTGTATTTTAAACAATGGGGTACTGTTTTTGTAGCACAGTTTTTAGTTTAGTATTTTTTGTTTAGCATAACGAACTACAAGACATAAAAGAATGTAGCTTGCTTGACTTTTTCTCCGATAAGGGGGGAGAAGAAACAGTGGAACTGTGTGTGGAATTAATTTTTTGTACAATTATTTTAGGTTTAAGTTGCATGTTATATGATTGCTTTCAGTTCCCTGGGGAAAAAAAATCTATAACTGGTAATTTCAATCAGGATTGACCTGTAAATAAAATTAGCAAAAATAGCAAATTTGTGAGTTGTTTCTTGGGATCATAGTTTCAAGTTGACCAATTTTTTTTTTTCCAATATTATTTTAATATTCCCCTTTGAATGTCTTCTATGAGTTATAAGGAAAATAATTGATGAGACTTCTGAGACTTTGCAGATTCCTTTACGTGGTAGCTTATTTCAGAGAGATCCCATCAGTGTGCAGGTTGATTCAACCTTGTTTTGATAGTAACAGACTATTGGCAAGGGTCATCTTTTCATTGCTGCATTTGTTTGCATAAGTAGTTTGCAGTTTTTAAATAATTTGCTGGAAACGCTGAAAATATGCGATTTGGCTAGCTAACTGTAATTAATTTTATTTACTTAATGCATTTGTAATGTATTGAGAATCTTGGTAGGCAGAAGCCAAGTGAATACGGAATGATAGCAGTAGTTTTTGAACTTAGCTCCATTGCTTTTCTTTCCAAGCAGGCACTTAACAAAATGCTGAAATGTGTTAATGTGTGAGTGTAAGACGTGGATTTCATTTCTAAGCTGTGACTTTTAGAACTAAGTAGTAGATCTTCTATGAACTCTGTAGTGGAGTGAAGGGCGCTACTTTTTTTTGTAGATAAGAGCTGTACAGCGCAGTGTTGTAAGTTTACTTGATTCAAATCATGTGTTCTCAGCAATTTTCTGTTATTATAGGTACTGTAGGTACTGGCTTTTACTAATATGTGAATAATCTGTTTACTGGTTTGTTTCTACATGCATCAATACTTTCCATAATGAGGGCTAAGTTTGCTGCAGTACTGAGTTGTTTGTTGTGATTTTTCAGATGCTTCTTAATCACCTAATTCTGAAGTCTGTGAAGCAGGCTGCTCAGTTAACTTCAGTATCTTCATAACATGCCACAGAAAAGGTTACATAGTCTGCTCTGTATCTTTTGGACTTAAAGTATGTTTAGGAACAAGTCTTTGACCTTCCCACAGCTTTGGAGTATGTCAAAGAGCATGTTTATACTGTTACGTTCAAGTTCTTGTCTGTGGAGCTAGCTTGGGCTCAGAACCAGTCAGTGGTCTTCTTTTCAGGTGAGAAAGTGTGAGCATACATCCAAACGAAAGGCTCTCAGCACCTTGGGTGTAGGTCTTTAAAGCCCTCTGTTCCACATTGATGTGAATTGCGTGTTGTCCTTAGCAGAGAAGCTGTAATGTGTTGAGGAACGGGCCAGGGTGTCCTTGCCATTTGTTACCACAGGTACTGGAGGCTGAGAAGCAAGTCCTCGTCAGCTTCTAAATCTGCAGTGAAGCAAGTGGTATGGCTGCGTTTGTGAGCTGACTTACCTTCCTATTCCTTCCTGGACAAATGTGAAGACTGTTCAGCTAAGAAACTGGCTTTGTCTTTGGGGAATCTGATCTGTGCGTCTCCTTAGGTGGCTGCTAAAGTTGCTGGGGAAGGTGGCTGAGGGGAGAGGTTGTGTGGGCTGGCATTAGCTTTTTGTAGGAAGAGACAGGCACTAATGCTTTGTGATGCTTGGACATGGGATGAGACTTTGGTATGGATCTCTACCTTGTAACACGTGCCTGTGAAGACCTGAGACCTATTTGCTCACGTGTTTTTGGTTTGCAAAGCAGCAGTGGGCAGCTGACGCTGAAAGAGAGATAATGAAAAAAAAATACTTTGTTGGATGGCTGGTTGTTCCATTAATAGATAATGCACAGCCACTAATAGATACGTGTATAAGACATCTGGATGTGTCCAAACCACAGCTCCAGCAGCACCTTGGAGGCTGTGTCAGTGCTGGGCAGAGCCCTGCAGTCACTCAGCCATGCAGGCACTGGGCAGGAGGAGCGCAGTGTGAGTGCGGGCAGCACTCACACTGTGGCAGGCAGGGAGGCTCCTGGGTGTAAGGTGAAAGAGCACTGGCTGTTGCCAGGAAGGTTTGCTATCAGGCACAGTTTCATGAAAATATGTAGTTAGTATCTAAGGAATAATCTGCCTTTTTTTTGTCAATTAAAACAGCTTAGCTGCATAAAAAAATGGTATTACTGCTGTCTGATTCTAAGGGCAGCACCGTAACATTCTTAAGTAATACATACAATAAGGGCAGCAAGAAACCTGAATCTGTTCATCTTTTTCCCCCTGGGAATTCTGGAATAAATGATGTGTCCACAGCCTCAACTGCAGTGATGAGAGCATATTGCTGCCTGCTGCCATGGCTGTAGAAGCTGTCCTGTGAAATGTTTATGTGCATACTTTTTAATAGAATACAACAGAGCTGGTCGGTGTTAACAAGTGTTTGGGGTCTTTGTTTTCAATGAGAGATGTGTTGAAAAGCAGCATGTTCAGAAATGCTGTCTTGGGAAATCATTTTGGTTTAGGGGAAATACGTAGAAAGCGTGTTGTGAAGCAGATGCAAATCTCTTAAGTGCTGCCTCTACATACTGGCATCATTTTCTTATTTGGTTATGAGAATGTAGTGAAAATCCTGATTGCTTATTTACTTACATTTTTTTTAGAAACTATGAAATAGCCATGGACTTTCAATATATGAAACATCTGTGTTAACAGACGTTGTGTTTTATTTATCAGTATGTGCCTATTTTAAACATAGTGGTGTGTGTTTGGTGTGTGTTTAGCTACATCTGTGTTAGAGAATGAGTTTGGTAGAAGAAAAATAATTGTTTTCTGTCATATTGCTTTTTAGTTACGTTAATGTAATTGTGTCTTCTTCCTGGAATTATGACTTGAAAAACAGGTGAAGTTGCTTATGCAGCAATATAATGATGATTGATTGAAGGTTGCTTTCCAGCCAGTGTCAGTTTTTATTTCCAGTAAAATAACATTGATGAGGCCAGGGGGATTATTTTCACTAAGGAGATTTCAGAAGACTTCTTAGGCTTTGTTAAAACATCAAGTTGATGTAATGTTTGTATCATGAAAATTGTTTCTTTTTCTTTCCATTTGCGCTTCTTTACTTTTGATGTTTGTTTTATTGCACAAGTTACTTTAATTCATGGTGAGCCTTTTGTTTTTTGCTTTGTCTTGCTTTCTCAAATCTGTTGTGCATGTTTGTGTTGTTTGGTTTTGATTCAAAACTGAAAACCAGGCAGAAAACTTACAGCATTTACAGTTTTGGCCCCCTATGTATCTGGCTATGTTTGCAAACAGTACGTAAGAAAGTGGTATTTCAGTGTGCATAATAATTAGGCATTACTATTTCTCTTTGTAGAGTGCTCATTTGGCTATGATTGATACTCTTATGATGGCTTATACTGTCGAGATGGTCAGCGTTGAGAAAGTGATTGCATGCACTCAGCAGTATTCATCCTTTTTCCAAGCTACGGATCTACCTTATGACATAGAAGATGCTGTCATGTTCTGGATAAATAAGGTATGAACAATGGAGAAGCAAACCATGATTTTATTTGTAGTCTGTAAGATTGTATTAGAGATGAATGGATATGTATATACATAGGTGTATCTGATAGGGACTGTTTTTCATCTGCTGTTTGTGGATAACAAAAAAAGAAGTTTGCAGAAATCAGTTCAACTAGTTATGTGATCTAGATAAATGAGAAGTCTAAATTAAATAGAATAATATAACTTGCATGTGGCACGTTAACAGTTGCTGTCATGTTGAGATAGCGTGTTGGTTGGTTGAGTGTCTCCAGTTGGCTATGTTAAAAGAGCTAATTTCTTATTTATCATGATTTAAAAGCAAAGTGTTCTGTTTATGTTTGAGCACATATTGCTTGAGATTGTTTAGCTTTACCACATAATCAAATCAAATGACAGCAATACACTCTTAATCAAATGCAATTAAGCATAATAAAGGGCAGAGTTGTTAATAAAGCATAAAGCTAAACATAAGTGACCTAGACTGCAGCTGGAATGTTGACGTTTGCAGGTTACACTTCACAGCTATGGAATCAGAAATATCTGTTAAATCTTTTCAGCAAACTTAGTGTAGTGATTTACAGACCTTAAGAAAACTTGCAATTTCCACAACTTGTTTCTTGGACCACGGAATAAGCTTTTTTGTCTGTAGGTAAATGAACATTTGAAAGACATAATGGAACAGGAACAAAAACTTAAAGAGCATCACAGTGCAGAATCTGCAGGAGGTCAGAAGGTATGTGCTGGAGTTAAAATAATTTAATCGAGGACAAGCATTCATTGTAAATAACAGTTACTTATAGATATGGTATGTATTAGTAAATATGCATTTGCAAGCACTGAACTTTTTAACTGTTTGTTACATAATGCAAGGTTTTAGAGTCACAGAATATAGTGAATTGGAAGGGACACACAAGGATCACAGAATCCAGACCCTGTTTCTTTTTTAAGTTAGTTTCATGATTTCCATGAAGTTATTCCTTTCAAACTTAACAATAGGAAAGTTGCACTTTTTATTCCCAGTTGTCCTTAATGACAATTCAGTTTTTGACAGCAAGAAGACATGTGTTGCAGTGGTTGTAAGAAATTGATTAATAAATACTTCCTAGATAATTTCAAAATGCAGTTGAGTCAACTGTGAAAAAGGAAAGCACGTTTTATGCATGTTTTTTTTTCAATGTTCACCCTTGTGAATTACATGCATCTCAAAAGAGATAAATCTGCATGTGGCATCATGGGAAGAATTGCTTTATGATCCAAGATGTTTATTCCAACTTTTTTAATGTGAACAATAAAAGTTGTTTAGTACATTTTCCTAAAAGGGTTGTAGGTGTTTTGTTTTGTTTGTTTGTGGAGTTCAGTTAATAAAATAGCATTATGCCCATTTAAAATGTGGAAAGATTGCATTCAGTTCCAGAGTAAATAAATTTGCATGTTTAATATGCTTCTGGATAATTCTATCAGTCAGTCACTTTTGAAAGATGTGAATAGTTTTTGAAATCTTAATAGTTTTTGCATTAGAATCTTAATATGGTTAATAGCAGTGATGGGAGAAAAAAAAAAAGCCCACATACATAAGAGCAATTACATACAATTATCGTTATTTGTAAACAAAAAAAGATCAGTAATGTTTATTCTCACTTAGATTATAATTTGAATAATTTAGAATATAATTTGTGTATTGTTAGGAATGTCAAGATAAAATTTGTATTTATGTCCTTGTTCTTGAATTAACTGTTGAAATAGACTGCATGGTCCATAACCATATCCCATAAATAAAACCAGTGGACTGAAAAAATTGCCTAAAGTTAGTGTGAGCATTTGTGATGATTTTGTTGTATGAATATCAATCTGTAACACAGAACCTATTCTGTTGACCACATTACAAATGCACTTGTAAAACAGCAATTATTGACAAATAATGGAAGAAATTATAATTCTTTCTATACATACACTACAGTTTTAGGTAGTATTGTTCCAGGTGCATATTAGGTTATTTGCCTTGGTGTGAGACTCAGCAGCATAAATTACAGGTATTACAGGTACATAAATTGTCAGGTATTCCATGCTATGAGTATATATTGGCATACCTTTATCTATTACCTGGAAAACTTAATGTGGGTACAATGTCAGGCTCCAGTTGACCCCTGGATGTCTCTTCTGCTAGCAGGAGTTCATTGCAGATTATATTGCAGGTTGGTTTGTTGTTTTTTTACAAATACCATTTGTACAGAAAGATTCAAGACTGCAATGACAAGTGGAATCTGATTTTAGAAAGTAAGTCTAGAATCTGAAAAACAGTCACTTGTAGTTGGATTTAAGGAATTTAAATCTCTTTTTTTTGTATGCAGGAAGATGGTAAATTCAGATGGTAACTCAGATTGTTATTTTAGGTTTTCTTTGAGAAATGCTGGTCTGTTCAACTGATGATTAACTGGTTTTTTTTAATGTAACAGTATTTACCAAATGAGATCTAGAAAACATAATAAACATATGCCTAAAACTGGTATTTCCTAACTGCAAATTATACTGAATGCAAACTTTCCACAGAAAACTATGAAGAAAATCTATTATAAATCAGTTGTTCATATTTTCTGTTAAACCATGAAGAGACTCTTGTCAAGCATCTGCTAGCATTTATCTTCAGACTTCATGTCTGATTATTTGTCTCCATATTCCATCCCTCATGCGTTCTTTTTATAGTACAAAATCAGTGACGTGTCCTGTTACGTTATGGCATTGACCCTCCCTCTCATGTATCTCAGCAAAGCTGTGAAAAAGCTGACTGAATTTTTGTATGAGATTTGGCTTCTAGTGAAATGTGTACAATTTCTTGTCTGAGTACTTAGCAGTGCAGTTTTCCCTCATTATTTTATTCTATCTTGTGCCTGGGTTTAGTTACCATCAGTAATCTTTACTAAATTGAAAATGGATGGATGGGTTTGATCACTGCCATTGTATAAACCAAAATAATGTAATTACACACTTTACCAGTTTCCTGGAGAAACTAATTGATAGTTCTACATGTTTACTGCAGCTTTGCATTTTCAAGCTGAGTCTCTATTTTTTAATTTAGGTTTGTTGTGTTACCCACGTGGTAACAAGTTCTAAAGGTGATGATTCCATTCTAAAAATTTAACTGATTTTGCAATCTTCCTTCTGCTCTGGCCCAGTTCCTTCAGAACTTTTGTTTTAGCATTTCTAAGCTGTGATTGGGTTTTGAACCCAAACCAAGTTTAATTAACAATGTCTTATATGCTGAATTAGAGAGGTGGCCAAACTACCATGCGAAGAATAGGTCATTCATGTGATTAGGGTGAGCTCTTCTTAATTTCTGGCCAAGAATCAGCAAAGCTCAATATTGGAGAACTGAAATCAAGTTAATGAGTAATCAAGTTAATTTTTTTCTAATCTCTAGTGTGATAAAATCTTAAATGTATCAGTTATAAGAAAGATATTGAACATTCATGCCTTATCTTGTTGAAAATCTGTTGTGAGCTTTCTTGTACTAAATAGTAAATCTCTGTATTGCTAAAAAAAAAAAAAAAAAAGTGAAGTATCATATAAATAAATGATAGAGGTAAGATAGACTTAACTATTTCTGAGTAGTTGCAAATAGTATTAACAGATTATGAGATTGCTTTTGTTTTCCTTCATTTTCTTCTGCTGCTAGCTTCCTGTAGAAGATAAGAGAGGAAGGAGTATGTATCTTTTTAGCTCCAGGTAGTCCCCTGTGGATCTTGATCTGCTGGTGCTTTGTGGTCATCTCGTCTGTTTCTGGTAGAGTCTCTGCATCTTTCAGAATTAGGATTTGAAGTTTTGTAGTAGCTTTGGTTTTCAGGCTTCAGTTGAACAATATGTTGTAAATGTACAGTTGCACTTGTTAAACTAATGACTTTCAGTGAAATCAGAGCTTTCTCTTAAACTGTTATCTTGTTTGTGATTTAGACTGAGTCAACACTTAGCAAAATCAATGCAAGTGCCTTGAGAAAATCAAATTTCAGAGTATTTACCCCAAGACCTGAACTCTTTAAACATTTTAAAATTGGTTTAAACAGTGCAACTTTTTGTGCGAAGGTAAAACACTAACACTATAGTCCCACAATCATTTAAATTTATTCTAAGTCCCCACTGCTAGCAAAAGTTAACCCATCAAGAAGATGGCTTTGGAGCAGGATGAACTTCCTTATCTACTTAATGCACTGCTGCATGAATACTAATGATGGTACAAGGAAGAGAGCAGGAACAAGGGCCTGATGAAGGGCATGACTTCCACTTTTGGTTTGTTTTTTTTGCCATAGGATGAATTTATGCAGAGTTAAATTTATGTTGGAGTCATTTTTAAAACTTGATTTGTAGGAGTTAAAAGAATCTTCTTGTAGGAGTGCAGGTTTTCACCTGAGACTGTTCTTAATTTTCTCTTGAGGGGGGAAAAAAAAATATGAAAAAAAAAAAACCATGAAATCAAGTCAGGATTACCTTGTCAGGTTTTTTTTAGTGACTGATCAATTCTTAGTAATTCTCATAATAATAATTTTGTTCCTGTTCATACGAAGTACAAGTTTGAGAGTCACTGAACTGTGTTGTTCCAAGGGATTTCAGCTTTTCTTTATCTGTTCGAGTACAGAAAGATCCACCAACAGTATGTTTCACCTTACGTTTTTAGGTCAAATTTGTATTTTTGATAATGTGTCAGGTTAGAATTGTATAAACCAGTTTGGATCATTTCTCTGTGAATAGTCAAACCTCCTTCTACATTTCAGGTCATTGCACATCATGCAGCTGATGCTAATATGATTTGTCATTGCAAATATATAACTGCTTGCACCTCTTGTTGTTTTGAAAACTGCTATATGACTGTTCAAAAATATTCTAAGCATTATAAACCTCTTTGGCTTTGAAGTGACTAATGCAAACTTCACTGCAATTGGTTGTAATGTACTACGGTGTGTTTATACCTTTTTTTCATTGCTTTAGCTTCCCTGCTTCTCCATATGCACTGCTGGAGTTCATTTTGATACTTGTGAAATCATAACTTCAAGTCTCAAATGAATTCTTTAGTCAGATTGCATATTCAGAGTACAATTACATGTGTGAAAGCACTTAACAGAACTGCATTGATATGACAGTCTTATCTGTTGTTGTGGGAAAATGATAATGTTGATCTACTAAGACTGAAGATGAGTATTTCTACAGTATTATTTGTGCTAATGAGTTGAAGATACAGTGGCTATAGTGCTCTAATGTTTATCATTAAATTATAATTTACTGTTATACAAAATGAGAATGTTGAAGAAAATTGCTTTGTAAAAATGGTGAAATCTGATAAATTGTTCCTGTTTTTTTTTTTTCTTTGCTTTCTGCTTTTGTGTTTTTTTTCCCTACTGCTTCCTCTGAAGTCTCCTACCAAATGGTATTGGAAACTGGTTCCTGTAAGTTTGCCCAACTGCTTCACTTTGATCAACTAGCTTATTTTGGGAATGGCTTTGTCCATGTCATGCTGGTCTAATTATTCATTTCATTTGTCTCTTTGAGATAATTTGTTAAGAGATTACTCTGAAAAGGTGTTCATAATAAAGCTAAATAAACAAAATAACCCTCAAACACCCTGCTTTGCAAGGTAGTCTGTGCAAGATAAGTGAAAGATGTAATGCTGGGTGAGATTTACCATCGCTTTGGTGTAAACTGATAGTACCAGCTGTTAACTTTTTTCAAAATACTTTCTCAAAGAATTCCAGTGAGTATATGATATTTGATATGGACTCCTAAAAAAAAACAAAAACAAAGCTTTGCAGAAATAATTTTTGATTGCTGTCTGTGTATGGAAACTGAAACTTTCTGATGCATTTTAATGTGCAATCATTTCACCATTTGTCTAGAATTCCTTATTTTTTGACTGATTTAAGATAGTTCTCTGTCCACAGAAAGTAATCAAAAACAATCTATTGATAATGAGACTATAATTTCATTAACAGCAGTAGAAAGTGACTAGTTCTGCATACTATTAAACTTTGTTTTCCCTTTGTTGCCTTTCTGTGGGGTTATCGTTCTCATACAGTAACTTGCCCCTGAAACACACTCTTATTATTAATTCTACAACAGGTTTTGCAATTTGCAACATCTTTCCATGGAGAGATGTGCTGTTTGGCTTGGGAATAAGCTAGTCAGTTGTTTAGGTACATGCAGAACTATGTATTTCTGGTCTGAATTCCAGAGAACTAATCCTTATGGCTTCAATCTGAGGATTATCAAATAACTGATTTAGCAGTTGCTCAGGTCTTGGTTATCGTAACTAGTACCATATTGCTCATAGTTTGCAAGGAGAACTAAATAACAAGGCAGCTGCATGTAGGCAGCACCAGAGACAGCATGTTGTTCCTGGTGGTGGTATTAAAAAAATGAGTAAAAAGGTTCAAGCACACTTTTCAGTAAATTAATCATTATGTAAGTTCTTAATAATTTGTATCCTACCAGCAATTTCTATGTAATGCTCTCAATTACAATTGTGACATTTATACACACACAGACTCTGCTCTCCACAGTATAATCCATTAACTTAATTTTGGAATTAAATGGAGAGAACAATGGAGAAAAAAAAGGAGAAGCTTTTTACTGCTTTACAGAAAATGAAGCACATTTTTGTTGATGTTGTTCTATTGATACAAAGAAGTGGCTACTTCACAGCAGTTTCAGAATGTTTTTATTTTGCTTTTGTCTACAGTGTTAATTTAGTAAACTAACTTGATTAAAAATTGAAACCTGTAACCTGAATTCACCTGCCTGTTGTCCATAAACAACTTGCACTAGAGTTATTTACTTTGAGCCTGTTACTTGAGTACAGTTATAACTGAAACTCTAGTGCTACTGATAATACAGTAGGAAAGCAGTGGCTCAAATGTTCTGTTAGTTCAACCACTTGTCTCATCTCTTCGCTTTACATGGTGCAGATGTTCAGTAGTGGGATAGGCCTCAGCATGCCGGCAGCTGGAAAGTTACTCTGAGAAGTGAATTTATAGCACATCACTGAAGATAAAGGCATCCGTGTCTCTTATTAATGATTACCTCAGAATACACACGGGCACTTCAGAGTAGCTGATGGGCTTTTAGTTTTTAGCTAACCTTGTTCATATGCCAGTGTCTTAACTACACTGAGATTTGTCCAAGAGGAATAAGCTCAGATGCCAATTCAGACTGGTTTCTATAGGACCTCAGAAACAAGATTTGTATTAGCATTTATGTTTTAATGAGTGCTACAGCATTTTAATATATGTAGAGGTTTGTTTGTCTCTTGCATTATTGCATCCATATTTACTAGCAAAGATTACTACTGAATAGAAGGATTTCTTCAAATGGAAGTTAGGTAAAAATGCAGTGCAATTACCAGTGTCTTCTGTTTTTCGATATAATTTATCTTTTCTGCTAAATTGAAACACTATGCGTGTTATACCTTAATGAACCTAGCATGGCAGATTATATTTGTATATTTTCCTGAACTGATGTGCTTGGTGTACTCTACAGTGAATTAAGTCCTCTTTCTCGGTTCACTGTAATGATTTGACAGTTTCCAGGCACTGTTCATAAAGCTACTTTGGGCATCCTTGGAGTGACAACAGGCTTTCACAGAATTTACTATGCAAGACCATTGCATTATTAATTTAAAATATTTTTCAGCACTCCATTAAAAAGATGACACTTAAAAGGAATATATAAAATATTACAGAACTATTTGGGCCATAATTTTAGAGTCCATATCTATCCTGTGTCTTCTAACATTATTCCATAATTGAATCATAATATTTAACTGATTCAGTTTTAGTCATAGGGAAAGTGCAGAGACCTTTTCATGTTATATTTGAAGCTTGAAGGATTTTTAATCATAGTTTATCATAGTATTGCCTGAGAATGAAAAAAGAAACTTTCAGTGCAGGCAGATTGGCCTGTTTTCTCATGTTTAACATGAGAAGAATTGTTAGTAATTCATTTACTGTTAGTGAATATTTAGCGTAACATGCAAAACATTTGATGCAAATACCAGTCCATTTCAAAGATGAAGACAAACTCTCCATTTTTAATTGGTTACCATTTGTTAATTAACCAATTACTAATATTAATTTATTAGAGTATAAGTTTCCTGGGCTTAATAGAAGCCCTTAATTTTCCTAGAACAGATATCTTGTATTACTAGATTTGTGCTTCTTGGCCTTTTAGAAGACACTAATGTTCACTGCAGATAACTTCCCTGTCATCCTTAACAGAAATCTAGTGACAATAAGCATGGCCTTCAGGCTTAGTCTGTGGTTCTACAGGCTTTTTTTTTTTTCTTTTGTTTTTCTTTTCTTTTTTTTCTTTTTTTCTTTTTACCAACAAAGCTAAATGAGACAGTTCCCACCCCACCCAAAAGGCTTCATCCCTGCCAACTCAATTGCTTTAGAAACAAAGGGGAGAAGAGCTTTTGGTGGAGCAAAAGTTTTATCATGCAGCCACATCAGCAACTTTCAGTACAACTCAAAGGTGGAGAGCAGCAGACAGGATCTTGCAGCTTCAGCTTTGATAGAATCTTAGAATGGCTTGGGTTTAAAGGGACCTTAAACATCATCTAATTCCAACATCCTGCCCTGGGCAAGGTTGCCACCCACAGATGAGGCTGCCCAGTGGCTAACCTAACCTTGAATGCCTCCAGGGATGGGGCATCCCCAGTTTCTCTGGGCAGTTTGTTCCAGTTCCTTGCCACTGAAGAATTTCTAACTGTTGTTGTTTAACTCTCTTTTGGTTTAAAACTGTTCCCCTTGTCTTGTAACTATTGGACCATGAAAAATGTTGGCCTCCGTTTTGTTTATAAGGTCCCTTTAAATACCAGTGTCTTCAGTGAGGTCTCCCAGAGCCTTCTCTTCACTGGAATGACATCTTCAAAAGCTTCACCAAATTCCTACAAGGCTGCTTTCAAGCTTAATGTGTGTATTTCTGTGAAATTTACTTAGAAACACTCTTGGCATTATAATTAGTTGTGTGATATGAATGAGAAGGTAATCATTTGGTACTGTTTTAAAAATAAAACATAGTAAATATTAACGAATTACAATCTTTCATCTCCATTTGTTTTCTCAAGAAATATTGAAAAGAAATTCAGGTCATAGATAACATTTGTTAAGGTAGCTGTCTCCCTTTCCCCCTCATCCTGCCCCAAAAAGAAAACCATAAAAATGTATTAATTGCAGGTAAATGTTATCTTAGCATTCTAAACTAATGACCCCCTTGTATACTGAGTTGTTTTTCAAAATATCTCCTTTTTCTAACTGGGCTGCTGCCTGGCCTTAACACTTGACCATGAATGCTTCTTTATGTTTCAAACTGCTTACAATGAAACTTACTAGTAATGAAATGTAGTCGATGCAGATTTCCTTGTTTCAGAACTTGCTGTTAAGTAAGTTATGTTATTGAGATTTTGGGAAAGCTTCTTGTGCATTAACTTCATAGTCATTTGCACTGCTGGTAAAATGAAGCTATGATCTTCACGGCAGATCGGGGTCTGTCTTGTGTTTACATGCAGATCCCTTCTGGTTGAATAGAAATGGATGCAAGATGTTGAATGAGTTGTATGATATTTAATTTAGCTGCACAGAGATCATTAAAAAAAAATTTGGTAGTTTAGAAAGAAAGTGTCAATACTGTCATATAGGCTCCTTTCCTCTTAACTATTACTTCTGGCATTCAAAACAAAACGTAAAGTGAAAAGTTCTAGGAAATCTGAAACTGAGAATATTGAGTTATTTATTTAATGCTGCATTTTCACTGAGTGTAAAACCTGCAATACAAATCTGTTTATTCCTGTGTTCAGAGCCTTTGTGTCTCTTAATCTCTTCATTCTATATTGTAGGCCCGTTACAGGAAGGAACAAACATTGCTCAAGCAGCTGCCCTGCATTCCATTGGTGGAAAACTTGCTGAAAGATGGTACAGATGGTTGTGCTTTAGCAGCCCTGATCCACTTCTACTGTCCAGATATTGTTAAACTCGAGGGTATGTCTAACATGTCTCAGTTGAAATGTCTTTATTTTTTATATATATAAAGAAAGGTGCAGAATAAGATGTGTCAGAGGCACGGTCTGAGTGTGACAGTGATGGATTCAGTATTAACGTTTTATCTATGTATTTTTAAACTTAAATAACAAGATCCACTGTGTCCTTCCATAGTATTTACTCTTACAGTGTCACACAGATGCAAGTGTATGGCAACATGTTATTGCAGATATGACTCTGATAACGCCACAAAAATTTGCAACTATTTGGAGAACAGTGATTATTGAAGCTGCATAAGTGCTTTCTTGTGTGTCTGATCAGTTACAGATATAAAACAGGGAAGGGTCACTTCTGTCTTTCACAGAAAAGTAGACGAACTGCATAGCTGCTCTGTATGGCAGATGATAGTTGGTTCGTGTTCAGGGTTTTTCTCTGATAGTGAAGTATATATCGTGGATAAACAAGAGCATGTGGTGTAGAACATACCGGTGCCATGCTGTTCTATAATGGCAATTATCTGATGATGAGCAACTTTATCTTTGTACTGTGGCCTGGTTCAAGTCGTATCTTCCTCTTGGCAATTGAGAGCGTCTTGCAGCTGTAAAATGTCTTGGCAGCTAACACCCATCATTTTCAGCCTGTGTTCTGTCCGTGATACCTTTGATGTCGTGGGAACACTTGTATATATCCTCTTCCTAAGAAATCCAGGAATATGAACAAGGATATGCAGGTACTGGAATATGGAATTCATATGCACAACTGCTTTATAGGAAGCTTCCAGCCCAGTAGGCTTTGAAGATTAAAGACACTAAGATGCATACATTCATTGTTCTTCTTTGGCTCGTGAATTTTTGAAAATAACCTTTAAGTTTATATAAGTGTTGCAGCCAAGTATTTACAATTCTGTATGATTGGAGAGAAGTTAGTATTTGGGTTGTGTTTAAACTGAGTAACATGCTGGTTTTAGTATGACTGTATCATAGACTTTCCGAAGGATCTTTTATACTATTTCAGGATGGCATTAACAACAAATTCCTTCAGCATGTGTCTTTTAGCACATTGAAATACAAGACACTTGTCATCTTTCAACTTTCACTTTTACGTTCATTAGGTGTCTTGCCCTAAAGACATAAAAATGTGTGCCATTGTCTCAGAAATAAATTTGAAGATACTCTAAGCAAATAGAAACACTGTAAGAGACTGCTCCAATCTTCTCTGTCTTTAGATAGTACTACATCTGATACATGTTAAGCTTCACTAAGACTTTATTCTCTATTGGAAATGAGGAAGGCAGATGAGGAAGATGCATATGCAGAAGTGCTTAAAAATGCACCAATAACAAGGAGAAAAATATGAATCCAGACTACACAGTTCTAAAATAAATGCTTCCTTGTTAATTTGACTTCAAAATCTGGGTTTCCTTGTAGGAATTTAAAACTGTGTCTGTGAGACAAAAGATTGGCTATTGCTTAAAATTATATGATTCCTTTCATGGCTTATGTTCTATCTTAAAACTGTCTAGCTTTTTAAAATCAGTACTTCTGTTCAGACTGTTGCAGAGCCTCACTTCCATGATTTTAAGTACTATTTTTGTTTCCTACTGAAATATGCTTGTAGCTTGTCTTCATGCATTTTTGTTCTTCAGCAGTGCTCTTAACTTGAATAGCTTTTTCTAATCTGATTTCTTCTGCTCCAATATGTTTTCTTTCTGCTGTTTTGCTCAGGCTTCCAAATCCAGCCTTTTCAGTCTCACCTTACGAAGTGGATTTCCATTCTTGTTATTATCTTCAATAATTTTTATTGCAACCAGTCTACTTTTTGTTCATCATCTTTGAATGTGGATGGTTATAACTGCACACAGAAAACCAGGCTGGCGTCTTGTTACTGCCTTGTACCAAGACTTCCTTGTCAGTACTAGAAACACGTTTGCTGATGCATTCTAGCATCATTTGCTTTTTTCATAGCTGCGCGATGCTGAATATCACAGACCATCTTTACATGAGTTAATACGTGATACCTTCCTTCTCTGTATCAATTTCAGATACTGAATCATGTTAGAATTCTATCAGAATAAATGCATCAGTTTGAAATTTTGTGCTGCTGAACTTAATCTCATTTTGATCAGTTTAGCCAAACGTTATTTCCATCAGTATTATACAGGGAATTGATTGGGGTGATGGAACGTTTTTTAGTCCTTTAGGATGAGATGCCTTATCCTGCTAGCATCCAAGCAGATTCTTTATCCAAAGGCAACTTGAAGCCTATGCACTTGAAAGCTGTTACCTCAAGCTCTGTCATCCACTGCTGCTTTGGTGGTGAGGGGAGGAGAGAAAACAACAACGTATGCTCTGGACGTATATTTACTTTCTTTTATTTTCTTCAGTTTTGTTTTTTACAATGGCTCTTTTTGTTGTTTATTTTCAAGTACCTGTATAAGCACAGAACCAGGCAGTTAGCTGGGTGTGAGGTACTTAGAGCTTACTGTGTAACTGTGTGGTTCTGTTCACTGCTACCAATGCTTTGTTGTAAAGAGGCACATTGAAACATAGGGTGGTAATTCATGAATCAGAGGCTTCTGATCTTTGTAAAGATTTGCATCAAACATGGGAGTCCACAATAGCAAATATATAAGACTAAAGTGATGCTGCATTTATGGGGAAATTCAGAGTTAGTGGCATGAAAGTGTACTCTATATATGGGAACAGCTTTGGGAAAAAGCATGCACTCCTGTATAGAAAATCTAAACAAAGAAATGGCTTTTTTAGTGGTTAAATATTGAGTTTTTATTATATGAAAATAGTAGGAGATTAAGAATAATTTACATTTCATAGAAGTCAAAGCAAGAAAAAAATAAACTTGTCAACAGTTAAAAAAAGTTTAGATATTTTTCTAAAGATACAAAGCTGTATTAGGGTATAATATAGTGCTGTCATTTCTTAAGTTTCTGAAATAGAAAAATAAATCTCCTTATGCAGAAAAGAAAAAGTCAAATTTGGATTTATCCAAAATGCTCCAGAAATCCAGCAAAAACAAAAGCTCTTACTGCAGATAAGGAACTATATGTAATCTTCACTTCTATTCTTCTTTTGTAGATATCTGTTTGAAAGAGACAATGTCTTTGGCTGACAGCCTGTATAACCTACAGCTGATTCAAGAATTTTGTCAGGAATACCTTAACCAGTGTTGCCATTTCAGTCTTGAAGATATGCTCTATGCAGCGTCTTCAGTAAAGGTAAAAAATAAAAAACACTTATAAAATGTAAGCCTAACACTTAAGCTGTTTTTTCTAGTAGTATCATCAAGCCTTTTGATCTGCTGCTGTATGGCTGAGTGGAAGAGCATATTGCATCTTTTGAGGTACAACAAGCAGTAGATTTCAGCAGGATGTAAAACTTCTTTCTTTTGGCAGCTATGTTGTTCTACTAATTTTAAGCTATTTTTAAAAGAATACATTTACACAAACTTTGATTTTGTGCAAAATACTGTTGGTTAAAATGTGAAGTAGCAGTCTGCATTAGTTTTAATTTTTAAGACACAAAAGCACAGAATTTGGATTTACTGTTCATTGAATTATTGCTCATTGTCTTTACTCATTTGTGTCTACAGTAATTTCATGGGTTTTGAACCTTAAAGATTTTTTTACTTTGGTAAATGTGTTCTGTTCTGTATACTGATAATTTTTTTTTTTTCAGGTTTTGTTCTCCCAAGTTAATTTTGCTGAAAAGGATAAGCAGGGACACAGGACCAAACACCGTTTTTGTTTTTTTTTTTAAACAAACACACACTTTTTGTCATCCTAATATTCTAATCTTTTCACAAGGGTAAAATCACTTGGTTATCCTTGTTTATTGTTTTTAAACAGTGTGGAAAGTCAGAGTAATTGATTTATTTCTTGTCTAATTGTACCTTCAGTTCTTCATTATTGTGTTTTTCTAAGATTTTTTTCCTATATAAATGCTCTTTATTTGCTTAAGATTCTTGTTGGCCTGCCTTTAGGGAATGAAATATTATTATGGAGTCAGCATATCCATTGCAGATGGTCTGTAATTGCTTTCTAAATATCTGGGTCATTTCACTGCTTTTTATGATTTTTTTTTTACTGCACTCTTCCAAGCAGAGTCACAGAGGCCAGAACCTGAATACAGACAGCTTTGTTGTCTCCTGTAGGGCTGAACCCAATCCTTTTCAAATAAGCAATAAGCTGCCAGGATGAGTAAGGGCAGCAGGACCAGCCCCTCAAAGTCTAGACTACTTAGCCATTGCTGTTTTATTTTGTATATGCAAAGCTGTCTAGTGACTGCTTTCAATCAGCTTTTGGTGTTTTTAAGTTTCATGTAAAGTAGTTTACCTACATACTTGTAATAAGTCTGTTACATTGCAGCCTCTTGTCTGTGGTTTCCCATGTGGTCCTAAACACACACATGCAGGTTTGAATTATATCACAAGCAGATATAAAGTAAGAAGCTTAGGTTAAATACTTTGTCAATATCCCAGTACATCATCTTTAACACTTCTGAAATGCTACAGGCTCGATAATTTTGCAGTTTCTGAATGGTGTTTAAAAGGGAGTTTAGAACTCGTTAAATGATTTTAGAGCAGTTCTACAACTGAGAAGGGGCCTTTTGTGACCATGTTGCTGTGGTGTGGATACTTACTTAGATGTAAATTCTACAGTTAGACTGCCAAGTTCTTCTTTTACACCTTGATGTGGAAACTTTGGCTGGTGCTATAAACTCTGTTTTTCCAGTGTTAAGAATAATTTACTTTCAAAATAAATGCACAGTTAAAGGAGCTCTTTCTAAGTTTTCCAATGCATCTGAATAGAGGGGGTTTTAAGTAATGTATATATTACCCAAATAATTTCATTGTTATTCAGAAAAAACTTGTATCGCAAGCATGTATTTTAAATATTATACATTGAATTAAACTGGTCTACAAAACTTATATACATTAGTTTTAGGATTTTTAGCATCATGCTTTCAGGTGTCAATCAACAACAATTTCTCTTTATATTCAGGGTGACTCATACTGTTCAGTAGGTGGCACTATGATGCTTTTTGTGTAAAAAAGCTGTTTCACTCTTAATGGTGCCAGAAATAACAAAAAAGAATCAAAACACCGATGCTGGAAAAGGCTTCAAGAAAAAAATTAAGTTGACCTATTGGTATGACACTGCTGGCCCTAGAAATTACACTAGGTATCCTGACTTCATGCTAAGTGGTCAAGCACAAAGTGCATACCATACCATACATGCTTTGATTGAGTATTGTGATGCATCTCACACTGACAAGAACACCTTCTGCTAATTAAACTGATATTACTAATAGAAGAAATCCATCAATAGCAGACAGCTATTCACACAATGATTCATTTGCTCACACAACTAACGCTTGCATGCTCACTCAGTTATTTTCTTTGGGTTGGAACAATGCTTGGGAAACCAACACAGTAAAAAAAACGCCCTCCCAGATGTAGGGATCACAATAGCCCGATAGTGGCTTTTTGGAAGGTGTTCAGAGTGTGTCAAGAAGCCACCTTTCTCACTGTGTGTGTGTACAGGGACATGGAATGAATCTGTGTAGTTGGTCTGCACAGGGCAGTTACTGCTCTCTTAGTGTGGTTAGGGTTATACAACCTGTTGTTGGGGTTGCCTGTCATCCTGTCCAGCTTCTCCTATTCTGAGTTCTCACAGATTCAGGGCCACGAGCATCTGCAGCACTGGGTTCTTGGGAGACTTTCATGTGCTGTTGCTTACCACGTCTGCTTCCTATATTTGGCTGCTGTTTTCTGATAACTAAGAAATTATTCATCCAAACTTCCACAGAGTGCTTTTATTCAGGTGAATGAAAGGTCTCTGAATGAAACAATTGTGAGACATGGTTACTGCCTCTCATCTGAGAAGGACATTACTCTGACCTGAGTGTGGGCCAGTCTGAACTATTTAGAATCTGAATTAAGCACATGGGTACCTTATTTTGCAATTGGATACTAATAAGAGCTGACAAAACAAACATTTGCCTGGTAAGCCAAGTGGAGAGCATGGTCCCAGAGCTTCCTTTTTTTTTCCTTTGGAAAGAATCTGCTGAATTGAGCAGAACAAACCATCTAAATATTTGTTTTATCATTAAAATGTATTGCATCTGAGCAGTTTGAATACATGCACTTTCCTATGTAAAGTAGTTGGTGACTTTGCTAACAACATGAGTAGAAGTTATAATGAGCACTGCCTCCTCTGTGATGTGAAAAATGATGGTTCTATATATTGCATAGGTTAATCCTAGAAATTAAGGACTGGGCTTCATCCAGTAGTGCAGTGCAGCTTTCCCTCTTATCTCAAGGTAACAGTGCAGATCAGGCCTGCTGGCGTGTGTAAGCCCATGTTAATGTGCATCTGGGCTCTGTAAGGACCCAGAAGAGCAGCTGGCTGTGCTTGGTGAGGCACTTGGGAATGAATGGAGGGGGAAGCACAGGGACTGCCTTCCTATCTGGCTGGTTTAAAAGGAGTGGAGATCAGGAGTGAAAATGAAGGTTCAAGCAGTGAATAATTAAAGGGATTTTCCTCCCAGGAGGTGCCAAACACTCCTCAGTCATTATTTGAAGGGGAGCACTGGGGTTTTATTTCACTGATGTTAGTTGGCTGGTTGTCCTGCTTTTTTGTTCTGATTTGGAATAACACTGGAATCTTCACCTTGAATTGTTGCGGCATTTGTTAACCTGTAGAGGGCCCTAATGCTTTTCCATTCAATGGCTGCTTTTCCAATCAAATTTATTGGGTTCTAATCTGATTGTAAGCCATTTGTGTGGTTTGTATATACCAACTGGTGATTGTTCTCCAAATGTGCATATCTAAAACCTATGAATATTACAAGGGATGTAGCTTAATTTAAGTGGCAAGACTAGACGTGCTATTTCTGTTTTCTGTAATTTCCATGGTGTATGTTGAGAATAGAGATATGCAAGAGAAAGTTCATCTTTAGATGTACATTTTCATAAAACAAGCTGGTTTATGTCTTCCTTTGATGCAGAAGCAAGTATTGACTTGAGGCCTTATATTAAAAATAGGGGATCTTTTTCAAAAGATCTTCCAGTAGCAGAAGATACAGTAGCAAAAATGCAGCCACTAATACATCTTACTACATGCAACTAATGAACAGTCTGCGGACAAGGTGAAATATAAAACTGAGTAAATTATATCAGATTGTCGTAGCGTATGTGAAGTTGCAAGTCTGCCATCTGCTGAGCAGTATTTTCAGCCTGTGCTCAGAACTTAATTATGGACTGTTTTTTTTTAAACTACTGAAATACTGTTACGTTTCTGAATATTGTGTGTATGCACATGTAGTAACAATGTAACAAGGTATTAAAACTTAGCTTGGCATGATCAAGGCAAAATCAGTGGAAATAATATCTGCGTTCCTTGCAGTGTGGACTAGCAATGTTACCACAGGCCCACAATTAGTTTCTTCCCTCCTCACCCCTCCCCCCCCCCCCCCCCCCAAAAAAAAATAAAAATAAAAATTAAGCTACTGATCATTGGTCTTCCCCTTGGATAATGATTAACATACTTTTCTGACTACAAATAACATGAGGAAAAATGCAGTTTCCATCGTGATATTTCATCACAAAACATTAATGTAGCCTGAGTTCTAATAGAGCTGCACAGCCAACACTTTTTCTTTGTAAGTACTGCTTTGGGTTATGGAAAAACAAGCTTTATTTGAGCAGCTCAGGACTGCATAGAAAATATTTTCAGAAGAACTATCTAAGCCCTTCATAGAACAGCCACGCTATTCAATGCAGCATCTCCACATAAAAGTAGGAATTACTGTATTTAAATACAATACTACTTGAGATGGGAACACAGCTATGATTAGGACATTTTATGATTATTTTCATAGTAAAAATTATTTCAACTTAAAAATGTACAAGTTTCAGGGGAAGGAAGGCTTAGTATTAATAGATGGCATACGAATCTTAACATTAAAGACCATATTGTGTCTGAAAAGTAGATACCATTTTTCTGTTTATGTGTATTTTTTTCTAATTGTAACAGAATGCTACAGAAAATGTTTTGCTGTGCATCTTTCATCATTCCTTTTCTGTCTTGCTGAACAATCCGATATAGTGTTTTTCCTGGTCTGTTCATAGCTTTGTCTTTAATAACTGTGGCAACATCTGGCTGATCCCTTCACTGTCTACTAAACTACATGAACAGCTTTCATTCTAAGAGCATCCCTTCTCTGAAGTGGAGGCTTATCTGCATTAGCAATGTCCAGGAAAAATAAATCTGAATCAAAATTATCAAATAGATATTTTAAATTACGTTTTGAGACTTGCTGATGCAGAATTGAGATCATTCTCATTTATTATTAAACCTTTCTTTCTTAGTTTTTAGTTTATTTGATAAATATATCCTAATGCCTAATGTGTGTAATTTTTTTTCTGTAGTAAATTGATATTGCATTTAGTATTTTTGTCAGGTGTTTGCTTGCAGTTCAAAACTCGAGGTTTCTTTCTACTTAAAAAAAAAAAAAAAAATAGCCACTGGCTGGGTGATCGACAACAGAAAGTTTACAGACCCTACAGTTGTGTATGCCTGTGCCAACCAGAGACAATTTTCACTGAAAAACTAAAAGTCCTGTACTGTTGTTTTTACTTTCTTGGGGCTTTTCTCTACTTTCTTTTTTTTTTTTTAATGTGTGGAAATGGCTAACCTATTTGTCAGGCATCCTTTTCCGCACATCCTGTGCCTCCCTGCCCTGCCTGCAGGACATTGGTCCTGAGTGTATGCTCATCATGAAACACTTTGACCCACACGGTTATGATCTGGTCGAGTGATGGGTGTTGGATAGATGGTACTACAGATCACTGTTACTCATTGCATTTTTTTAAGGAAGCAATAGCGATGTGAATGTAAGCTGGAAACAGAGATCTATCCCAAATGCTGTTTGTTCCCTTTGCTTGCAGTTAAGGGTTATGCATTAACATACAATTCTCGGATTCTTTGTCCTGTAGAGCAACTACCTGGTGTTCATGGCAGAACTGTTCTGGTGGTTTGAAGTGGTGAAGCCATCGTTTGTACAGCCTCGTGTTGTTGTGCATCCCCAAGGTAATTACATGAAGGATTGGTTTTGATATGCGTGTTTTTAATATGTATGAGTTCAGATAACTGTAGCGTTCCCAAACACTGTGAATATCTCAGTTAACAGGATTTGGCTTTGCACCACCCCTTTAAAGGAGCAAAATGCTCTTTCCTCATGCTAATCTTCATCTCATCTCATAAATCATAATTAGATTTTGTTGTTTACTACCAAAGCCTCATTTGAATTATAGTGGTACAATCATTTGCAAATTTTCCTGACCTAAATAAGCCTAGAATCCATCATGCCCTTGCAGAGATTATATTCAGAATAGGGAGCCAAGATCAGAATTTAGCCTGAAAAATTGTATGGCTGAGGAAGAGTTACTGAGAGAAAGAAACAGAAATCTGGAGAGAGCAGATAAATAGTTAACTTTAACCTTGCATTTTGCACCTGGATGCACAGCACAGTTTTTTGTTGGCAAACTTACAGATTTAAAAAAACAGTTCTGGAGTAAATCTTGAGATAGTAAACATAGAGGTCATGGTAATTTAGACATTCATATAATACTAGTATGATAGTCTCTCCAAGAGCTGGAAAGTGAATTCTTTTGTGTGATTTGAACACCTTTTTTTGTCTGCTGGCTTGTATGATTTATAATACTTAAAGATATAAGTTTGTTTAATATTGCTAACTAATGTAAGTCGTGGCCAAAATACTGCTTCCTAAATGGAAAGTCACTCTAGTTTTTTGGGGAAAAAAGGTTTTGTTTTCGTTTTTTTAACAGAAAACCATCTAGTTAAGAATATTTAAAATATATAAAAAAGAAATATTTTCATTTTTCATTTAAAAATAATAATAATGGTGGTACTCCTCTTTTTTTTTTATTTCTCCTTTGCCTTCTCTGGTCTGTTTTTCATTGTCTTAATCAGTGCCAATATGAAAACTGTGGAAAAGGTAAACCTGAAAGGAAGTGATTGCTTTTTTAGTCTATATAATGAAACCTCTGAACGTTTTTTAAATCTTTGGAAATAATTACTTGAGTTTATTTCAGAAATCTTTTCTGCTCTGGATGTTAATTGAGTACTAAACTATGGTAACTTGAGCTTTGTTCTTTTTGTCAGCTGAACCTGTGAAAGATGCAGCTTCTGCTCACAGTTTGAATGCTAACAGAAGAAATTACATGGATGGCCCATGTGGTTCTGACTTTGTAGCCAGGTAAAGCCAGAGTGCCAGTAGTACCCTTTCAGTCTTTTAATCATTCTCTTGACAGAGTAAAGGAAGCCTTTCAGTGATCTGATCTGAACCGAGTGAATGGGAGGTAGCGTCGCATTATATTTATAAAATGAGGGCAGAAGTTCTATTGATTGCTTCTAAACTGACACAGAAAGGACAAAATTAGCATTTTAGTTGAATATTCAGAAAATTCTTCCTTGGCAGCCCTTGCTGGTAGTTGTTTTTTATTTAGGAATTTATACTGCCTTTGCATTAGGGAATACAATTTCTTACAATCATAAAATGGCATGATTCTGAATTGTTCTACTGTGTGTATCTCATGTGTTTCCCGTGCAGACAATGAAGTTATTTTAGTGCAAATGAAGCTTCTATGCCAGGAGAAAAAAAAGCAGTCATTTTGAGTATACTTTTTGGAACAGAGAGGTTCCTGAGGCCAGTTGACACCATGAAAAGCTACTGCAAGCAGTCCAGTGAAGTACTTAGCCCTTTGTTCTATACTTTTTTTCTACAGAACATATCCCTGCTCTGACAAATTGTCAGTAACCTGACAAGTTTAACCAAGATAACCAAGTATCTTTTTCATCTAAAAAAATATGTACATTTTGTGCAAAAGTGTACATTTTGTCTGTGCCAATGATTTTGACTTCTAAATTGAAGAGGATTTATTGAAAGCTTTAAGTTAAGCATCTAAATTCAATTCCTAAACAAACTGGTACCGTTCCAAATGTAACTATCAAGTCTGTAAGTTGCCACCATTCTGTTTTGTAACATGGCTTATTTTTCCCAGACACGTTCAGTAAAAATTGTGAAGTCTGTATGGCTGGCAGTGGATAGTGTATTCTGCAGTCTCATTGCAGCACTTGTTTATTTTCTCTAAAAGTGATGGACATGGTTTGTCCTGGAGTATTATGAGAGCAATCTGTAAGTAGTAGAAAGAGCTATATCTTTATTCGTAGACTGATGTACTTTATACAACTTGGTGGTACTTGACAGCATTGGGAGATGAAGAAGAGGCCTGAGGAGTTATTTCAAATGCTAGAAATCTAATGTGTAGGCTGCAGTTTGCCATCAGCCAAGATTGCTCTGACTGCAGGATGTCTTGGCTTTCATTCTCGTTCCAAGTGGGCATTCCTGCCTGCTTTTCTCTATGACATAGTCACCTCAGTACACAATGACAGGAAAAAAAAAAAAAAGTAACCCAGTCAGAGAAAGTAAATGTTTTTCTGCTGGCTGAATTACAGCAATGATTCAGAGCAGACTCCAGTGCAGAGCCAGAGCAGCACAGAGGAATGGGACTGTGGCAGCAAGCAGTTACAGTGTCTGAGTTGCCATGGAACCACAGTCTTAGTGCCAAAATCAGTCTTTTCCTGAGAGAAAATGAAGCATGTAGATTTTCTCTTGGTAAAACAAATTATCAGATGCTGCTGGGTTAAATGCATATGTATTAAGATAATTTAGGAAATATTGATTTAAAAGCTTTCACGGAAATCTCAAATGCCATTTAAAACGGATGTGTTTGTGCATTGTTATTAACACCAAAGGTCATGCATTAATGAGAAAGTCTTTTGAGTAGTTTTAATGTATACTTACAGAAGATGGTGTTGTATACTATAAACTAACAGTATTTTCCTTAAATTGACATGAACATCCTCCCCACAAATATTCTTTAGAAACATTTCTAAAGCATGCTGTACATAAACTATAAAAGCACTAGGCAAAGGTCTTGGAAGTCAATTAAAGAAAAGAGAGTTTGGGAGTCTACTTTTAATCAGTGAACGAAATTCAGAACATGAAAGGTTTTTATCCGTCATGTTTTGAAGTCTGACTTCTTTACATGTTTTACATACAAAAGCATATATCTTCATGCATGTCTGTGTTTGGTACTGAAGAGGCACCTGGTTCAAATCACTGCATTATGTATGAAAGCCTGTTCTGGATTAAAACAGCTACTCTATTGCAAACCTTGTCTGTGAACCAAAAAAAAATAAATCTCTTTAAGTAGAAATGGAGAGAAGCTTTGAACTACTGTTCTAGTGATTAGTATTATTACTGCTCTTACTATGTCTGTCCACACCTTGCACATACTGCAGTTGAAACACAAAAATGTCAGATTAAGCAACAGGAAAGAGAGTTGTGTGTAAAACTGTGGTGTCAGCTGCAATCACTCAACTTGGTTTTTTTGTTGCTAAAATCAAGCCTAAAAATGACACTTCCTAACAATGACTTGAAATATTGTCAGGAGATGTGCACGTGAACAAAACCAGCACTGCTCTGTGGCAGTTTCAATAAGAGAAAGAGCTTTTTGATTTTGTGTCTATCTACGTTGAGCCTAGTTAAAGGTAATAATGTAGCATACTGCTTCTAATTTGCTTTAAGAATTAGAAGCTTCTAGAATTATTATTCAAGAATAATGAAGCTTCTAATACTTCAAGAGAAGAATTGCACCTTACTTTCTCCCTTGTATGAAAAAATAAATCTTTTGTTGGCAAAGGACATAAAGTCTTGCTGTACTTTTATAATGTGGCTTTTGATGTATTGCTTATAATTTAATGTTTCTTGCTTTATAGATTGGAAAGTCCAAGTTACACACCATCTCACCAACTGCATACACCCCAGCAGCCTTATTCATCTGTTCCAGGTAACATTTTACAATTGGCTTTAAGGAATAATGAGACCAAGATTCTGAATCGTTCTGAGTTAACTGTGACCTTATTTAAATTTCTTCAAACTTCATTCATGCCAGTTGTTGCTGAGAGAGTCTTACATGAAAGGCTGGTGAATGAGTTCTGTAATTTGTAAAATATACAAATGGGTAAGTTTGTGCTTGTACCACTTGCATTTTTTATTTGAACTCATTTTTCATTATGTGAAATACGGCTTACAACAATTATTTTTAGTATATTGTAGTAGTACTTGTAGTACTACTAGTTTCACCAGGGACAAGTCCTTTTCTGTGATGCTGCAGCTGCCCAGAAAGGTGTGGTGGATGCCCCAAGCCTAGAGAATTCAAGGTCAGGCATGACCTTGACCGACGAAGCCAGACTGATAGAACTGTAGGTGTCCCTATTTGTTGCAGAGGAGTCAAAGTAGATGACCTTTAAATGTCCCTTCCAACTCAAACGCTTCTATGATTCTCTGCATTTTACTCAATAATAAGTTTTTGTCTAAGGAGTAGCATATATATACAGGATGAAATTAATGAACTTAATTGCTCAAGTTGTGTTCTGAAAACAAATTTCTGCTGTTGCAGTGATGTAAGTAGTGAAGCAAATTAATTTGTTAAAGCAACAAAAAGTAACTGCTATGAAAAATCATGTTAATGATTTTTGGATTCCACTTCAATTTCACTCAGGAGTCATCAGAAGGTCCTCATCAATGTCTTACGTAGATGGCTATGTAGGGACATGGCCAAAAGAAAAAAGGTAAGTAGTCTTACCATAAGAGTTGATTAAAAATTGATTGTGTTGTAAATGTAAATGTGATTTGGATTTTCAAAATCTAGTAATTATTTTACAAAAGTAGAAAAAAAGAGAAAACTGGATTAAGAACTCAGCAATAGGAAACAACCCTGAGAAATAAATTATTTTTTATATGTTAAATACATTTACATTTACCTACTACAATTTAGCCAAATGAGTTAAGAGTCACATTATTTAGGAGTTCAGTATCAAAAAGTAGTACCAAAAATTCTATTAATTTCTATATAGTAAGAACAGTCAGGCTGATGATGTCTCTGTTTTCAGTTAGACCAGTCATAATCTCTGAATGTTTAGGATGTAAGCTAAAGGTAAAACGGTTAGAGTTACAATGAAGGGTTATTCTGCAAATCTAAGTTGTCTTTTCACACCTTGATTCTGATCTACACTGGCAATTTTTATATTCTTCAAGTGCCTCGAACTCATTCCAACCTATAAAAAGCATTGGCTGGCTCTGAAGAAAGTGTTCTTATATTCTGTTCTGTTGTGCATTTTTAATATATCCTATTTGCAATTGAAGCTGGTCAAAATACAATATACATAACAGTCCGTTTAATACTGCAGTCTTCAAATAACTTGTAGAACAAATATGAGTATTTGGTTATTAATCATGGGTTGCTCAGTTATTTCCTTTATTCTTATCTCCATAAGGTCATCATTACATGGAGTTTCATTTGACATTTCTTTTGACAAAGAAAAAAGCATTCCAGTATCTTCTCCAAACAGAGGTATTACTAGATCTGTGAGCAATGAAGGCCTTACATTAAACAACAACAACCGTGTGCCCAAACATATTAGAAAAAATCTGTCCTTCAGACCAGTAAATGGAGAAGAAGAAAACCAAGATATTGAAGAGGAAAAGGACACAGTAGCTCATACAGACACAAAGGCCCATCATTCTTTTAGCACAAATCAAAGAAATGCCAATGAGAGCAGTCACTGCAGGTTTCCCAACGGGGCTTTGCGAAACAGAGCCATTCTGGATGACTTTGGCAATCAGATTGAGACACCAACAATTGAAGAGGCTTTGCAGATAATTCACGACACTGAAAAATCTCCCAGAGTTATCCAGACAGACCAAATTACAAATGGATTCTTTCTTCACAATCAGGAAATGAGCATCTTGAATTCAAACATTAAACCAAATCAGTCTACCCCTGATCTGATCACAGACACAAAAGGTGCTTTAAGTCCTGTGACTGACAATACAGAAGTTGATACTGGAATACACGTTCCTTCGGAAGATATTCCAGAGACGATGGATGAGGATTCTTCTTTAAGAGATTATACTGTAAGCATGGATTCTGACATGGAAGAATCATCTAAATTTCTTCAGGATTATGACCTAAGAGCTAGCAATCACAGAGATCAATTAAGTCCCTGTCCTAGCTCAATAAGTACTAAATCACAGGCTGGCAGTAGTGCTTCTTCAAGTTCAGGGGTTAAAATGACTAGTTTTGCAGAGCAGAAATTCAGAAAGTTGAATCATACAGATAGTAGAAGCAGTGGCAGCAGTTCTCAGAAAACCACACCAGAAGGTTCTGAGCTGAATATTCCTCATGTGGTTGCTTGGACTCATATTCCTGAAGAGGCATCTGTTCCCCAAGGAAGAGACACTACGCAGTTACTGGCTTCAGAACTGGTACATCTTAGGATGAAGCTGGAGGAAAAGAGAAGAGCAATTGAAGCCCAGAAAAAGAAAGTTGAAGCTGCTTTCACTAAGCAGCGGCAGAAAATGGGAAGAACAGCGTTTCTGAACATTGTGAAAAAGAAAGGTGATGGAGTATCACCTCTCCGAGAAGAGGCAGCAGGAGCTGAAGATGAGAAGATATTCACTGATAGCAACAGACTGAAAGAAAGAGAAACTCAAAAAACAGATGAACAAACTAATAAAGCTTCAGAATCAATAAAAGAAAATCCTGAAAATTCTCACAACAAATGGTCGAAGTCTCCTGCTACTCCTATGGATGCTGAAAAGCAGTGGAATTTAGTTAGCCCCTCAGAAGAAAATTTTAGTGAAGGAGATATCTTAGAATACACCAAATCTATTGAAAAACTAAATTCTTCCTTACACTTTCTGCAACAAGAAATGCAACGTCTGTCCCTTCAACAGGAGATGTTGATGCAGATGAGAGAGCAGCAAGCTTGGGTTATTTCTCCTCCTCAGCCTTCTCCTCAGAAGCAACTTCGGGAGTTTAAGGTTTCATCAAGGCAAATGGGAGCTCCATCTCCCATTGCACCTTTCTCACAGGAATCTCCCCGCTCTACACATCAATCTCCACAATCATCCAACAGGAAGAATGCATCTTTTCACATAAAAATGCAAAGGACTCCTAGGCCAAATGAACTGAAAATAACACCTCTAAATCGTACCTTGACTGCCCCAAGGTCTGTAGATAGTCTTCCTCGCTTGAGAAGATTTTCTCCAAGTCAGGTTCCCATTCAGACTAGATCATTTGTTTGCTTTGGAGACGATGGTGAACATCTGGATGAACCACAGTTGAAGGGAAGTCTTCTGAAGGAAGTCAAGCCTCCAGAAGAGGTAGCAAAAGAAGAAGGACCAAAACTTCTGAACAAGTGCGAACAGAAGTTGGAGGAAAAGGAGATAAAACCCCTTGAATCTAGTGTTTCTGAAGTATTATCTCAGCCCATAATAGAAACTGTCTGCCTCACTCCAAATGAAGATCAGCTAAGCCAACCAATGTTGCCAACAGCAGCTCCCAAAACAGCTAGCTTGATTGAAGTTTCCCTATCAGATTTGAAGCCACCAGAAAAAAAGGAAGTATCTGTTGAGAAATATGAAGGTGAGAGCGATAGAGAACAATTTGAGGATGACCAGAAAGTGTGTTGTGGATTCTTTTTTAAGGTAAGAGAACTCCCTGATGTCTACGGTTGCGCACAACTTCCTCTGAAAGGGGAGCTACTTGGTTCAGATACGGTGTTTCAGTGATGACTTTGTACTGAAGTCAAAGCAACTGTAAATGTGCAAGCGTATCTTCTGCATTTGATGACTAATTGACAGCATAAGAGTGGTCAGATTCTAGCACATTGCAGTTCTTAGCATGACAGAGTACCCCTTTCCTAGTCATGGAAGAGTGATTGAGGGTTTTGATGAGGAAGATGCGAGCTGAGCTTTTGTGACCTTAATTAAATATGCTTACTTATCACTTCAACTCTTACCTCCCGATTTCATGCCCAAGTATAACTAAAAGCTGGTAAAGTACAGCCTAGGTTTAATATCTCAGTTGCCCATTGAAGAGCATTTCTCCCACTGTTGCCTACCTGTGGGAGTAGAGTCTTTTGAGGCTGCCTTTTGAAATTAAAGGTTATATTCATGCAGGCTTTTAGCTATAATGTATGTAGTGAGAGGGACGTTTAGACAGTGAAAGCTGGAAAGATTCAGAGTTTCCATCTTGGAATGCCTCAAAATCTTGCAACAAGAGGTGAATAGACATGTGCCCTACTTGTCTGGGAGCATTCCTCAGTTCTAAGAAAACACCTGGCTTGATCAGCAGAAGTCATTGTATATGTTTCCTTATTATTGCTTTCTGTGATAAATTGCTTTCATCTCCATACAGTGTTCCAAAGCTGAATGCAGGAGTTCATGCGGCGTAGCGTCTGACTCTAAACTAAAATATTTCACTTAGTAATTTTTTTTCATCCCAGTTCAATTTTGTGTTACACTTAGGAAGTAAAGATTCTCTTTTAGTATTTTTAAGAAAAATCTTACTGAAATGATTTTTTTTCTAACTACCTCCTAACTGTGTTAAGATGTTGCAACCCATCCTAGAGTTAAGTGTCTAATGACTTGACAAAATCATTTGACTCATGTAGACATCTCAATATTTGGGTCCTTTTTCCTTCAAATACTGTTGCTGCTAGGATGATCAAAAGGCAGAAAATGATATGGCAATGAAACGAGCAGCATTATTGGAGAAGCGTTTGAGAAGGGAAAGAGAGACTCAGCTTCGAAAGCAGCAGCTGGAAGCAGAGCTAGAACATAAGAAAGAAGAGACAAGGTAAAACTAACTACATATCCTGATCCAAATGACTGCCAACAGTGAGCATAGAAATGTCATATTTAATAGTATAACTTCCATGTCAAATAATTCATCTTGATATATATGCAAGGTTATTTAATCCCAGAGTCAAATGTGCTTTGGAGCCTAGCTGAAGCCATGTGCCAGCTGGTCAGCAGGTGGCCTCAGTCCATAGCTTACACTGAACACAAGCCCTGCTGTCCTGCGTGATGCTCCTCAGATTGTTACTCTGCCCTGCACTTGATATTCTGAGGGAGAGCTTATCAATTCAGGCTTCAATCTGCACAAATGTACAATGGCAAGTTTCTCTGTTCCTATTATTGTCAGAGAACTCTGAAGTTCTGAAAATCTAATGCTTGTGTTTTCCTCATTGGCAATGTACTAACTATAACTGCTATCTTGGGAAGTTACTACTGTTGAATTTATCTGATGATTTCTTAAGGCGCAAAACAGAAGAAGAACGTCAGAAGAAGGAAGATGAACGAGCACGGCGAGAATTCATTAAGCAAGAGTACATGAGAAGGAAACAACTAAAGCTTATGGAAGAAATGGATACTGTTATAAAACCGCGTTCCTTGTCAATCAAACAAAAAAAGCCGCGTCCGAAATCTATTCATAGGGATCACATTGAATCACCTAAGACACCAGTCAAAGGTCCACCAGGTAACCCGTGTTCATGTGGAAGAAGAGTCTGTTCATGCTAAAACACCAGCTTAGGTTCTGGTACTAACAAGCACGTGCATTTAGAAGTGTCTTGTGCTAAACTGAAGCTGCACGTGTCAAAAATGGAGAGCAAAATTGGTGAATAAAAACAAATGTGAATGCCACCTGCTATGCATGCATGCGTGTGTCAAGAAACAGAAATGTTGAACTGTATGGAAACCCATAGAAACAGCAATGTATGCAACAAATTTTGTACACCCATATGTATTCTTACTAGTCACTAATCTCTTCTCACGTGTGACAAACAAAGAATGAGTAACACTTGGCGGAAAGGGGGTAGATACATAAAATGATCACCATAAATTAAGAGTACTTACGCTCTTGCTTAATACAGTCAGAATTACATTTTACTTTGATGTTTTGTATTATTATTCTGTTTCACTTGCTTAGCTACTGCATGTGTAGTTATGAGCATCATAGCAGCACCAATCATATGGAACAGTTAATTTAGATATCAAATGACTGCAGAAATGACTGAAAGAAATGTTGCCAATTTCCAATTAGAAAAAAGTAACTAGACTGCTCTGTTATCCTTTTTGTTATAGCCTTGTAATGTCACTGGATTTTCTCTAGCGGCTTCCCTCCATTTTCCAATGAAATCTAAACTATTTCATTCACACCTTCCAAGAGTAAGCTTTAAATTCGACCTCTGAAGTTTTTGTTTTTTTTAAATGAGGTCTTTTTAACCTTTATTGCACTCTTTGCATAGTGCCCATGTTCATGCTTCACAATAATGCTCAGTTGCAGACTATCCCAAATGGCTGGGTGTCAGAAAGTGTTGAGAATACAGTGCACTAAGTATGCATGCAGGTAAATCATGTACTGGAGTAAGAGTTGCTTATATGAAAGCGCTCAGAAAGTTTTGGATGCTGGTGTTGGATCTAATGAACAGACTCTGCTACTTGCGTAGGTTTTTAAGCTTAAACTTTGTTTTTGTCCAGGTTCACAGCTTTATCGTGTTTTTTCAGTATCTAGTCTTTCACTGGCATCGCTGAATACAGGGGACAATGAGAGTGTGCAGTCAGGCAAGAGAACGCCAAGGTAAAGCTAAAATAACTATTTCTTTTTTTTAATCATCTATATAGAATTAACATAGATTTGAAAGAGGTGATCTGTTTATTTCTTACTCAACAACAGGTATATTTTTTCTGTTGCAAGATACAGGCTGTTTACCCTCTCAGGCATTAGGAAATAAAACCGTGGTCATTTATTTCACTAATTTTACCAAGTAAACAAATCGAGCAGCTGTAAATGAGGTCAAAATGTGGCCTCTTGAATTCACCTGTTTGAAGTCTCATCTTGTCAATGTTTTACTAAACCAGTGTGCTACCTGCAGCTAGATAGCTTCTTTTCTTTCCTAACAATAGTAACTTACTTTCTGTGATTTCCTCTAAGTGGTAGCACAGGAAAGAATTGTGTTCGCTGGAGTTTTAGGCTTTTCTGAACACAAGTATCTAGTTTGCATTAAGAAGTACCTGAAAATGAAATCAGAGATGACTCATAGTGAATTTCAGAACCAAGTTTGAAGTTACCTTCATGCGTATTCTGTCAAAGTATTTTATAAAGAATATGAATCTACTCTCTTAATATTGTAGCTTTTAAAGTAGTTTTTAAAACTAATGTTTAGATCTGAGTCTGTGGAAGGTTTCTTATCTCCGAGTCGCTGCGGTAGTCGTAATGGTGAAAAAGATTGGGAAAATGCATCTACGACTTCTTCAGTTGCCTCTGCTACAGAATACACAGGTCAGTGACAACAATATTCAGAAGAGTACCTGTCTATTATTAGTGGTTCTGTGCATGAAAATGCTTTGATTATCTGCGTTACGAATCTTAAAACTTTGTAAGGATGCTTCCATAGCAGTGAAACTATCTAAAACATGGTTATAATACAAGATGAAAATATTAAGTTCAAAATAAAGGTACTGACTCAGTAGCACTTGTAAACTGCAGTTAGGCTCAGAACAGCAGATGGACTGAAAAGTTACTCTGTGCATTTCGATCTGTCTAGCAAGGCAAGAAGAGTAGAAATCTAAACTTGATTTAGAATAGTGTGACAAAAAGTAAAAACAGAATTGCAACGGGAAAGTAGTTTTCTTAGTAATGTGAATTTAAATATTCTGGACCTTTGTTTCCAAACAGATGCTTTGTGGTTTATTATAACCTTCACAGTCTGCCTTCTAATTCTTTTATTATGAATCAAAAAATAATGGTGTCTTCATCCATTTTCTCCAAACATATACCATATGATAATGCAAAGACCACCATCATTATAAAGACTGTGCTTTTGCCCACTGTGTTTTGCCAGACTGTGTTTTTTAGTTGACTTGTCATTCTTCCCCTACAGGACCAAAGCTTTTCAAAGAACCCAGTGCTAAATCCAATAAGTATATAATTCAGAATGCTCTGGCACATTGCTGCTTGGCTGGAAAAGTGAATGAAGGTCAAAAGAAAAAGATACTGGAGGTAAGGGTGTTTTTTCCCTAAAGGTTAAACGCCTGTGTCAAACCCTGACTAAGATACTAAGAAGACAGATGAGTATAAATGCAGATATTGAAAGGAACCTTTCTCTGAGATGATGTCAGCTCTGATGAAAAGATTTGAGTAATTTCTGTGGCTTGTTTCCTCTGTGAGCAAAAAGGTTCTCTAGTACAATAGAAACAACAGCTTATCACATTGGATATGCAACATGGGAAGCTGAATTAATTAAAAGGCATGTTATTTAACTAATAGCTGCTATCTGTTTAATGTGGGAACTTGAGTATGAAGATTGTTAGCATTTCTTCACACGCTTGCTTTTTGCAACATGAAAAAAAATTCATTTTATTCATAAGGATCCTGCAGTTAGTACCCTTACAACTAAAGCTACTTTTTGGAAATAGCAAATGAGAAGTCAATACAGACTCCTTCAGTTCAAGTAGGAGAGCAGAATAAACCCTAGAAACCTCAGGAAAGAACAGCTGTAAAGTGGTCAAGCTTATCTCTAGAATGCAGCATGCACATTCAGAGCACATCTCATAGAATTTCTGTTGGGTGGAGTAGGAATCTGAAGGTTTCAGCTGACAAAGAATCTTTGCTTCGTATGTATCAACTGACTTAATTTGACCAGGCTTCACTGCATTTAGGGATGACTGAAACCCTTTTTAGCACTATCTTTTGGGCACATCTGGACATATATATATTTCCTGTTTTTGAACTTGCTTGGAGAATTATAATGATTGAAAATAAGGTGTTCTAACAGAAAGAGTTGCACGTAAGTTTCAGCTCAGATAGAAAACAAATAAAAAATGACAGTGATAATTTTGAATGTTTTCTAATGACAATGCAAAATTCAAATTGTGAATCTTTCTTTCTTTTTTCTGTTTTTTTTTTTTTAAAGGAAATGGAGAAATCTGATGCCAATAATTTCTTAATCTTGTTCCGGGATTCAGGCTGCCAGTTCAGATCTCTGTATACATACTGCCCTGATACTGAAGAAATTAATAAATTAACAGGGATAGGTCCCAAATCTATCACAAAGAAAATGATCGAGGGACTATATAAATACAACTCTGACAGGAAGCAGTTTAGCCACATACCTGCTAAAACTTTGTCTGCCAGTGTTGATGCAATTACCATTCACAGCCATTTGTGGCAAACCAAGAGACCAGTAACTCCGAAGAAACTTTTACCCACCAAGGCATAGTAGATGAGAGAAATTTCGCTTCAGACAATTATGATAAACTTGCACTTCATCTTTACTGCCTATAGGAAATAGATCTCTAGTTGCCAACAAGACTCTTAGAACTTAAAACTGGACACAAAGTTGTATTACCATGTCCAACTGGAATGTAAACACAGTGTTTAGGAGTGCAGAAGATTGTCGCTTAAGTGAATACTTTGAGTGATTATGGAAATGTTTGACTTGTGTGGAGATCTGTACGTGCTGATACAATGTACGGAGTACGCTCTGTATTTTGTTTGGATACACTGAAGCACTGAATGTTCATCTTTAGTGATCAAACTACATTTTTTTTACATCCGTTGCCTTATATGTTAGTATTTGTGCTTGTCTTGAAATTCTGTTTTCTCTCTTTAGAGAGAGAAATACTTCCTAATATCCTCAGTACCATGGAACTTTGCTTATTTACTCTTACACTAAAGACTCTACAATGGTATATGTTACAGAAAAACAGCCAAATGAGTCTGTTCTGCAAAATCCTTATTGAGTACTGTAATAAAATCAGCTCATTCTCCTAAGTAATTGTAATTCTTTTTTAATTAAATAATACTGATTTGCTTATAGACTAAACACTAAAGCAAAAATCCTTCAATTGTTTTAAAATTCCCTTCAAATAAATTATTTAGCAAGTCAGGGTGTAGTCGAATAAAGGAATTATTCCTGTCCTGGGAAGTTACTATCTGAGATCTAATGACTGACTACATGCGTGTTCATAATCCCATTAAAATGCAGAGCAAAAAGATTTGGCAGAACTCTAAACCAGTTTAAGCAAATGTGCATTATTTTGCATTGTTGCAGATAAAGAAAGAGCACACAGCTACTGTGTCTCCATGGCGGGAATAAAAGCTCATGAAAAACAATCAGGACTGGATGGCTGATATTCGCCTGATTGAACACTAAAAATATTCAGAATCACAGAATACACTGAGACACAGATCTTTTGGAAGCACCATATCTAATTCCCACTGATTGTAAGATTTAGGCCACTGCTTATTCTTTCTTTCTGCCTTCAGATCAGTTTTCCAGGGAACAGGCAATTGCTTTCAGAATTTTCAGTGTCTTAGTAAATTCCTTTCTTGATGTGTGCTAACAGACGATGGCTTGTGACACTTAACAATTAGAAACACATACGGCAGAAATGGCCTAAGGGTACATTTCAATAAATTGATAGTATAATCATTTACAAAGATAAACTTTAAGCATATTTCAGTATTATTTACAAAGGGCTGCATTTTGTTTCAAAACAGTGTTTGATTATGTTACAGATTACTCTTCTGTTTGATGTTTCTCTTATAATTTGCTTTTAGCATAGCACTGTTCTGAAAAAAAAACAAAACAAAACAAAAACCAAACTACAAACTTGAAGCCTCCCCTAAATCTGTGGCTATTTTGATAGTGTACATCAGAGGATTTGTTGGGGGAAAAATCTCATTCTCAGGAAAAGACTTGAATGATTTGTGATTCTGTTCTGTTTCAGTGTTGCGACACCTACATTAACATAAGACAGTGTTGTGCTATAAGTGTGTGCTCCATTCTCTTTCATAAGGACACTAAAATTAAGTTCATCTTTCTCTCATTAAAGTGCTTTGAGAGAAACAATGCCTCACTACTATGATGTACTCATTTACTTATACAAAGGTGCACCTGAATGAGATACCATTAAACCGTTTAGAACAGTACTTTTTTAAATTATTATGAAGCCTTAGGCATCAATGCATCTGGGTTACAAATATTTTCTCAAAAATGCTGTCAGTTTTACTGTAATTTATGTTCTTATATTTATGTATATTTGTTAAATCTGTAAAAAAGAAAAAAAAAAAGAAAAAACACTTTAAAATATGTTTAATATGTTTGTGGCTCAAAATTATTTGTGGTTAGCAGATTCCTATTGCTTGCATGTATATCACCAGGATATGTAACTCTTATATTTCAAGTGTATACATATTGTGTATATAGCTATAAATAATATTAAATGGGGCGAGAGGGTTTGCACATTCTGCCTGTTAGACAGTTCCTGCAAATACCATTGTAGGAATATGTTGAGTAACAGTGTGAAATTGTGTATAATATACAGTGATAGAAGAAACCAGAAGGCTGGAATCAACTCTTACACATGTCGAAGGACTTCACAGGAAGTTTAATAATGGGAGGATTTTCATTTCTAAAACATGTATTATGATTTAGCTGGTAATTTGCAGCACCGTGAAGACACACATTGATCTAATCAAAGTGAGCTTAAGTACATAACAGAAGAATTGTCTGATTCGTTTTAGATATATCTGAATGTATTAACGAAATCTACACTTGTCAGCAGGTGAAAGATTTGTGCAATGTTTAAAAGTAGAATGTGAATAATGCAGCTGAAAAGTTCATTGCTCGCAGTATAAAGTTTTACTTAATACAGGAAAAGTAAAGCTAGATGTGCTTTTCCTTTTTAAGCCTGCAAATTTTCTAATTACAGTGGGTCTGCGGTTGGGATCATGTTTAAAAAAAAAAAAAATTAAAAAAATTAAAGTAAATTGAAAACATGAAAATAATAAGGAAGCTTTCCGTGAAGGCCAGTATTTATCACTGACCTTTTCAGAACACACTGGTGCTTTCATCAGGGGTATTACTATTGTTGCTATGACTGAATTGCCAAACTATCATGTTAGGTTTTGGAGCAAAATTTCGTATTCTAACAGTCACAACAGCTACTGATTTTTTTTTTATTTTATTTTAGGATGACTGTTAGTTTTTATTATTTGGCTGTTTAAAGCCAAATTCAGCTATTTAATTGATTTAATGGGCAATGTTGGAAAATGTACAGTGTATTGTGTGCTTACTTGTCCACTTCTATGGAGCATAGCTTCCATATTTTTTCAAATGCTGTGCTGTAAAATATTGTCATTGCTACTTATGTGGTACCGTTGTAGTTTTTTCCTTTCATTTAAATAAAAGCATGGCACCAAATGTGTATTTATTTGTTCTCGTGCTTACTCCTAAACAAAAATGGAAGCTATATGAAGTCCACATTCATGCTTAATTTTTCTCTTCATATGGCATTTCAGCAATGCAGAATTTTTAAGAAGTAGGCAAATTTTTATTTCTCCTTTTTGTACTGCAGTCTTTCACGTATAATTTAGCTTATAAATGTTGGTTGAACCAGGCTAATGAGTAATTAGGCTTCTCATTACCTTTTTGCAGTCTACACACAGAGTTGTCCTGTTCTCTTCAGGGGTGAGTTCCACAATTTCAAGTCAACTGATAGAACTAACTGGACTACAGAGTTGTGTGTTAAAAAAAACATACAAACTTAGTGGTCAGTGTAATAGGATTGCTTCAAAAGGGCAAGTTTTCAAGATGCTTTCATCTTGAGCAAGATGATTAAGACAGCTAGTAAAGAGGGACTTGTGTGAAATAAGTTGTATTTGTTAGTTCTGCAATTCTGAAGAGAAATTGTATTTAAAAAAAAAAAAAAGCCCTCCCTTTTAGATACATTAGTGTTTTTTTCCATCCTAAGTTTTACATGTATGTACGTGTGTGTGTTGTGCTGGATTGCAGAGCAAGAGCAAGGATCTTTGCTGAAATGGGACACAACATCACTGCAACACCAGCAGGCAAAATGAATTGTTGTGCTGACACAATGTCTAAATACTCAGATTTACTCTAAGGGCAGCTTCAATAAGATAGGAAATTCAATACCAGGACTTCTAGCAGTGAATTTAAAACTGATACAGATGAAATTGAATAGTTTTCCCTCCTTTCTTCAAAACTGCTTATTTTTCAGCCAGATCAGTCACTTCCCTGTACAGCATTACAAACAGTTGGGAACATACAAATGCAGAGTTAAATGTCTGCATACTTTAAAACTTGCTTGAATATGAAAATAATAGAAAATGTAAAGACTTGAGTGGGTCTGTAATAATCCTTAAAAAGCATGAAGATGCTTTGCACAAACTGCTGAATGCTGGTGGCAGATAAGGTGCAAGGTCAGCATTCCAAGAAGGTATCTTAGCCCTCTTGATATGGTATGTGGCCACCTGCATTATCTATATAATAGTCCCATTTTTTTCTCTAAGGCAGCATGAAACAGACTGCAGTGCCTTGCCTTGTTACTAGCCAGTGCAGAACTGCTCTACTAATCCTGATTTTCAGGCTCCTTAAATACCCACACCCAACAGCTTTGCTATTCACGGAGTCACCTTCTTGTGCCATAATGACTAGGGAGTTCAAAGCAAGCTGAGGCTGCCCCGAAGATATCCTGCTGTGCCAGAATAAAGTTTTGAACAGCCAAAGAACAGGAGCTTCTATCTCCCCTTTTCCAATAGGATGCTTCTACGTATCCTCTCCAGAATTATTAACTGCTCAAGCAGGCACATCAAGTAATGCTAATGGTTCATCCCCCTCCCCGAGGGCAGATCCTTGGTTCAGGAAATCTCTTTCAAGACTGTAGGAATTTACTGCTTCCCTGGGAAGAGCCCTACATTCTCCATAGGAAACAGAATAGTTGTAAATTCAGAATTTATTATTCCTTTGGAGTCTCTAACTTGGGAGAAGCCTTACCGTTCTTTCATACCAGAACTCTTGCCCTCTAGAGGTGGAATCTCACAGATTTGATCTCCAAACCTCCCCTGAAAACAGTTACAGTGTGAGAGATTGGTAAACCACAGCAAAGCCATTTGTGAAACAGAGATAAAATTTTAAAATGTGTGTGCTCGGCTATTGCTTGGTTAGCTTAAAGTGTTTTTTCATCCACATGTACATTCTGCAGATGTTTTCAAGTCATTTTTCCTATCATTGCTGTTAAGTCACTTCTATTAAGAAACAGAAATGAAATTTTCTATTAATCTTTGCCTCTGGATGTAATCAAGTGACAGGCAATAGCTTTTGCAGCAGAAGGGAGGAGTCAGTGTTTTAGCTAGAGAACCCAGCCAGCCTTTTGGGATGCGGTGCTGAGACCTCGGTGCTGCAGAAGGAGCCGGCAGCTTCCAGTCCTGGCTAATCCTGTGCGTAGTCACTGCTGCTTAGCCAGGTGGCACCTTGCCCAAGCTGCTCCTCATGGGCCTGACTGCAGGACATCTCTGCGCATTCCTTTCGGAAAGAAGAAAGAGAACAATATTATGAGGACATTTCCCAGCTGCACTTCAGCTGATTCTTAACAAAACAGTTTGCAAGCTGGATCAATGCACTGCGCTACTTAGCTTTTTTAGCTATCAGTGTGAGAGAATCCAGATTGTTCCCTGACCACCTGTCACACATCATACACATGTAATTAAAAGCGAATCAGGTCTCTACTTCCTCAATTAGAAGACTGTCATCCTCCATTTCAACAGGGCTAGCCATGCAATGTTGTGTATGTACCAGAATTTTGTCCATGTGGAGCACAGGCATTTTAATACGGTTTGCTTAAACTCATCTCAATGCAATATCTGAACACAGAGAAAGCATAGTCCGTGTTCACATAATCGGTCTTAGCTGCTGTCTTCTGAGAATTATGAAGATGCATTAAACTTAACTGAATGTTAAATCATATGGAAATGCATCTTTGTATCTCCTATACAGCATGTGTAAGTCTGACGTTTCATGAGGAACGCACATTGTTCCACCGATTCTGCCCTGGAGGGAGCCGGCACCAGGCTGGGGAGCAGGGACAGGGCCCGCTCAGCGCCGTCACCCGGGACGCGAATTACGGACGGGCACTCGGCCACACGACATCCTCGGCGAAGACGAGGCGGGTCCCGCAGCCCTCAGACGAGCGCCGCAGGCCTCGGGGCGGGCCGCTCCCAGGGACGCGCCCGGAGCCGCCGCGCTGGGCGGGGAACGCCGACGAGCCCGCACTCGCCGGCCCGGCAGCCGCAGCCGCCGCGGCTCCGCCGCCCGACTCCGCCCCACCCCGCCCCGCCCGCGGTTCCCTCTGCGCGCGGCAGGGCCCCGCCGCTACCCGCCGCGGCCCGGGGGCGGTAGGGGGTTCGCCCCGCCGCCGACAAAGCGCGGCCCCGCCCCGCCGCCGCCGACAGCCGCTCCCCGCCCCCGCGGCGACGCCCAGCTCCCTTCTGGCTTCCACTCGGGCTGTGAGCAGGCACTCCGCCCCGGCGCGGGGAGGGTCCTGGACGCCGGGTGGCTGAGCGCGAGGCCGGGCGGCGGCCGCAGCGCCGAGCGACAGCAAGACCCCGTCCGACCGAGCGCGACCCCGGGCCCGCCCCGCAGCGAGGCCTGCCGCCATTTTCTCCTCACGCCCCGCGGCCGGCGCGCGGACGGGCCGCCGGGCCCCAGGTGAGCTCGGGCGGGACGGAGGACGGGAGCCGCGCGGCGGAGAAGTCGGGCCGGGCTGAGCTTTCTCCTCGGGGCCGCGCTGCGGGACGGGCGCTGCCCGGCGGTCCCCGAGCGCAGCTGGGTGCGGGCCGGCCGTCTCCGCGGCCCGTTCCCACCGTAAGGCCGCACCGCACGGTGCCCGCCGCGCCTCCCTCGCGCCGGGGCGCGTCGACGCGGCGCCGCCCGGTTGCCGACGTCCCTTTGTTGCGGCTCCGCGGGGCGGGCGGCTTCTGTCGGCCTGGCGGCGCGGGCCCGGCGAGGTGCGAGCCGCGGGGAGCTCCGGGGCCGCTCTGCGGTCCTGGCCGTTCGCCCCCGGCCCGGGCCACCTTTCGGGGAGCGGCCTCCCAGGCCCCGCACTGTGTGACGGCTGAGGGGCGTCCGCCTGGCGGCACGTGTGGGGACGAATAAAGGCGATCTCGCAGCAGGTGCGCCGCAGCCAAAACGCGTTCGCTTGCTCTGTAAGCCGTTCGCGTTCTCCGTTGTGTTGTGTGGAAGCGCTGCGTGCCTGAACGCCGCCCCCCGGCATTGGCTCTGCGCGGTGCTGAAATGCCCAGAAATACAAGGAAGAAGTACTGGAATTCCCAGCCAAGCTCTGTGAGGGCACGTTGCGTGCCGCTGGCCCATTTGGGAGGGATGAAGACAAAGGAGTAATGCTTGTTTGGAGTTTGACAACTCATTTGTATTTCACAACGTCAGACCTTGCTGCAATTGTCATGTGAGTGCAGATGCAATTACATTTTTCCTAAGAAGGGTAACTTAGAGACTATCCCAAACTCACTTTCCAGTTTACAGGCGTTCTCCCAAAGTAGTGTACTTATGTGTCTGTTTACGTTCCTTAGAAAACAACGCGCTTGTGATGCCGTGGGGCAGTTGATGCGGTTGGTTTGTGCTTAGAATACGAGTAAGAGCAGAGCAAGAGTGAAAGCTCTCCCTGGGAAGCATAGAAGTAGATAGGTTACGTTCCAAAGAGCTCAGCTAAAGGGCATCTTGTGCGTTGGAAGCAGAGAACACGTGTGTCAGCTGGGTGGCAGGAGAGCCGGTTGGATTTTTCAGTTTTTCTAGATACTGGTTTATTTAGGAGATGGTTATGGGGACTTAGAAGGGCGACAGATGTTGGAATGGATTGCTATGAAAAGATGGGGTAAGAAAAAAAGGTACTTTGTCAGCGGAGGACACTGAAATTTGCAGCTTTAATACTCCTTTATCATCAGTTATACCTCATGTTGATGCTGTGCTTTGGTTGTTCTTGGTATTAGTGCTAGAGCTGATCAGACTGTGACGCTGTGTTGCCATATGTGCTGGCAGAAAGCAGTGCTGGGGATGGACCAAAGATGCAGCTGAGCTCTAATCTCGAGTTTCCCTGATGTTCGATTTTCATTTATCTTTATGTTCACATTGACTGTTAGAAAAACTGACTTACTTCAGTGTCATGTGTAAAACTATATATAGCTGTGATGTCATGATGGTGTTACAGCACTGCTGATTTTTTTGACAGCGTAATACAGGGGAGTCTGGGCTCATCAGTCTAAAAGAACTTTCTGTGAAGTGAAGAACCTTCTTCAGTAGGTTTACCATTATTTTCTATCTGCGTGTCTGATGGCAATGTTGCTCTGACACCAAATGCGCGGTGTTTTCATAATCTTGCTGATTTATGAGCTTACTGGTACGTTTCAAACTGTCTTTTGAGGATCAGCATCCAAGCTACATGTTTGAGTTTTCTTAGCAGGATGCCAGAGGTGCCATTATTCATTCCACGTGAAATGGTGGGGTGCTGGTCATCCTTTATCCAATTTATGTGGGGAATATAAGTAAGGAAAAAGAACTTGAGTTTTAGAACCTATGGAAATAATTCAAGGTAATCTTGAAGGTCTGTACGGTGACTTCCTGCTTAGAGCAGACTCCATTGGATCCAGCAGCAAAGAAAGCTGGGGTGTGGATGTTCCTTGCTTCAAAGAGAGTATTACCCTGAACTGTGCAGATGGTTTCCTGATGGCGAGGCTCAGTACAGGTTTGACTCAGCTTCACTTCGTTATTTGCCAAGGAAGCCATGTAAGTTGTTTCATGTAACCGCCAATGCGATAAAGCAAAGTAAAAGCTAAATGCAAATGTTTTAGATGAGGCTAGGAATGAAGATGTTAATGCTAAACTCCTGGTTAAATTTGTGTTTATTTCTTTTCCAGTCTGTAAGGATGGAATTGAGTTTTTTTTTCTGGGACCAAAAATCCTGACCTGATTGCCAAAAGGAGAAATAAAAATGGTGCTAAAATGTGAGGAAAGAGCATTTCGCTAGAGGTGCTGGCTCTGGGTTTGTCTGCTGTCTGTCCATCTGTTTGCTTTCCTGCAGAAAGGTGCTCTGCAAGCCAGATCTTAATTTTTTTCCCTTGACTTCACAGCCAGGAGTGGGTGCGCAGTCCCTGGGTGTGTCTGCCCTGAGCCCATCCAAATTGCAGGTGACTGGGGTGACTGCAATGAGAGTCAAACCCAGCTGCTGTAAGAAGGCCATTTGTGCCTGGCACAGCCAGGTCTCTGGAGCTCCAGAATAAATTGTGCTGCTATCATCAAATGTGTTCCCAATCAGACGCTCTGGTGAAAACCTCATTGGAAAAAAGTTGGCATGTGGTCATAAGGAGAATGAAGAGGAAAACTCTATGCCTATTTTTTTTCAATTGCTTGAAGTTCAGTAGCCTTGGCTTATCAGTTTCACTGGAGTATTTGTATCTTCTCATCTCTAGGGAGTAATTAGGGTATTGTGACTTTTTACTGTGGACGCTTTGCTCTATGTGTTCATTTGTTCTTTTGATTGCTTTCATTCTGCTTAGCTCATTTCTGGGGATACGGCTTCCTGCTGGGGGCTCATCACTGATACCAGCTTCTTGTTTTTGTATGCTCTTGTAATCCGTTTAAGTCATTTTACAGCTTTGCTCCTGCCAGAAGGTGTGGTTGTGCTGGTTCCACATGTCAGCAGTAGCGCCCCGTGCCTCCCAGGCAAGCAGGCAGGTGCTGCATTGGTGCCTGGCCCTTCTGTGGTGCCAGGGGGCAGCTGGAGAGCTCCTCACAGCCTGGGCTGCTCCCAGGCACAAGCTGGTGGCAGAGCTGCCCCAGTGGCAGAGGGGAATGGTGCTGAGGAGGAGCTGGGAGTGGGCAGGTGGAGGCAGGTGAGTGAATGGGGGGCTCCAGCAGTCAGCGGCTGAACTGGGCTGTCTTGGATTTGCAGAGTGAGATTGTTCATGAAGCATGCAGGCAGAAATAGGTGTCCTTTTAGAGGGATAATAGAAAGCTTTGGTTAAACCTCCATTTATAGCTTCAAAAAAGGGCTGAGGTGTGAGCTTGCTGTGCTTTTTAGCGTGCTTCACTTTTTGTATGTGTTTCTAACAAATCTGGTTTTAAGTTTATACGTAAGATGTCTAGATAGAACGTAGTAGCTGGGGAATTCATATGCTCTTTGAACTTCACTGAAAGGCAAATAGTGAGGTACAATTTCACATATAGTGCTTTTACTGCAGTGGGATTGGTGTCTTGGTAGACTGGTTTCTCTGGACCCTATCTATTCGTAGAGAAGAAATGTAAAGGTGTGGAGTTAGTCTTATCGGAGGCCTTATAACCAACATCTTGAATAAACGAAACTTGGAAGTTGATTTTTATTTTTGTAATGCTACAGTGTTCTGTCCTGTAAAACAATGGAAGAAATCTGAGTAGTCAACAGTTGGTAAGCAAACAAAAAGATATTGATCATCACAGAAATTCTCTCTTTCCTTTCAGGCTGCCATCATGACGGCTGAAGAAACAGTGAATGTTAAAGAAGCTGAAATAATTAAACTGATACTAGATTTTCTGAACTCAAGGAAGCTTCATATCAGTATGCTGGCGCTTGAGAAAGAAAGCGGGGTCATTAATGGCCTGTTTTCAGATGACATGCTGTTCTTAAGGTAGGCCTTTCTCCTGTGCTTCAGTACCACATGTATGAAAGGATGCTGTTGGACTATGATTCCATGGGCAGCTCCATGACATTAAGGGGGAGTTCTTATCTTGTTCTTCTGTTTCCTCATCCCAGTTGTGTGGTCCAGCCCTGTTCTGTGTTTCATCTCTGAAGTTAACAAATGAACAACTTAATGTAAATGACTAAGCATCCACGTAGGCTCTAGAGTTAGGTTTGTTTGTTTGTTTTCTTGTTTATTCACATGTTCATTCATTTTGACTTAGTTATTTTCCTGGCATGCTAATGAATTTAAAGTGGGAAGGAGTCTTGACACGTGTCAGTGTCAGCAAGGGCTAAGTTGGGCAAAGCACCTGAGCAGGAGATGGGAGAGCAAGATCTTCTAGCAGCAATGATCTGTTGTTATCTGCTTATTATGTCACGTGGAAATGAGCATGTCCTTGATTGGTTCCAGATACAAATAAAATATTCTGACAGTCTACTAGTACTAAGATCTGGGATGAGGTACCTGCGGTCATGGAGGCATGGAAGTTTGTGTCATTTCCTATTAGTTGTACTGTCCTCTGAATTATTAAAGGCAGTTACTGTAGATGCAGTGTAATACTTCAGTGTTGTGGTCTCCTATGACATGAAATATCATGTGGGTATTTAAATTATTTCATGTTTGCAGAAGGTTATTATCTGGTTATTCTTAATATGTAAATACATAAATTACTGAACAGATTTTCTCATGTAGCTTCTCTTCCAGTGAGATTACAGGTACTGGGATAAAATGAAAGAACTAAAGAGATTGAAATTAGTAGTAATACTTGTTTGTTTCATTCTTAGTTAATTCAGACTATGCAACTCCTGAGGAATGCAGCCTTTCCTTCTAGAACTGGACTTTTAGGGAATATGGTGTGCATTGGGAGTTGAAGTAATCCACTTGTGCAACATAGCACACTATTCACATAGCATAGTTATTTCCAAGCTGTTGCTTTTATATTCTTAATATAGGTGCTCTGCACCCCTTTGTATAAGAATAGGTCCAACAGTACTTATACAGTTAAAATTAACATATTTTTAAATCCACTTCAATTCAGCAGTGTCTTCCTTGAATAAATGTATTTAATTAAAATTTCTTACTTGAAGAATACTCAGTAAGAATTACAAGTGAAGCAGGAAACACAGGGCCATTTAATCTTCATTGATATGTCTTCAAAAGCATCAGTATTTGTACCTGCATGAATTTTTTTTTACACAATGCTGAGATTTGTGTTTTACTGTATTGGTCATTTTAACATATGTGCAAAGCATTAATTTTTCCAAACAGATTGATCAATTGTTTTACGTTAAAATATCCAGCTGTCATTTAAGTGCATAACTTTCTAAGCTGGTTGCTTACAAAGAAGGATAATGTGCTTGTCTGGTGAAATGAAAGCAGTGTCTTTGTTTTTCTCTTATTAGGCAGTTGATTCTTGATGGTCAGTGGGATGAGGTTCTTCAATTTATTCAGCCTCTCGAATGTATGGAAAAATTCGACAAGAAAAGGTAGAATAGAGTATATATGTCTCTGTGTATGAGTTACATTGTCCTTGGGAGTGGTTGTGAGAAATATAAGAAATTAAATATTCTTTATGGAAACAGTAGGTTTCAGTTTTTAACTGTTTTTTGTGTGTGTGTCCTGTATGCAGTTCCTGATTGCATGTGGGTGTGTTATTTATACTTGAAGTTAAAAAGCCTCGTGCACAGAGGGTGTAATGGGCTTTCATTTGCTTTACATCTTCGGAATGCAGTGCTGCATCTTGAACTGTTCTTTTACATTTGGATGTGTTTTTATTTAAGAAACAAGTGTGCTTGCTTTACTTTTTTTATCCCCTTATGACCCTTCAAATATTTTTAATGTGTTATTTTTGAAAGCAGTGATTGAAGAAGAACATGTCCTGCTAAAATTTTGTGGTTACAACTCTGTTAAACTTTGATCAGAGTTTCTTAACGCAGTCACTTCTATCCCTTAATCAAAAATAGCTGTAAAATACTTTGCTTGTTTCTAAAAGAATATTGAACTACTGGGTCGAGATGGGTAATATTTCACTACTTGCCTGCAGATTTCGTTACATAATTATGAAGCAGAAGTTCTTGGAGGCCTTATGTGTAAACAATGCAATGTCAGCAGAAGACGAGCCTCAGCATGTAAGATCTGTCTTTGTTTGGGGAATTTTATATTGGCAAGAAACTTATTCACGTGGTTTAATTAAAAGAAAAACCAATGCTCCCAGACTGAATACCCAAATTCTATTACCAAATGGTTTCATAAATAATGGACAAACTAATTGGTGTCCTTTGGAAGCGAATGTGATCCTCAGGTCTCAAATAGAATTTTATATGCAAGGGTTACTTGAAAAGTGGCAGTATAGATCAGTGACCGTATGTCATCTTTTGGTCTTGAAATTCACTTTAGGCCATTATGCTAAAGAGCAGTGCTTTGTTTTCAGGAGGGCTCTGAGGCAGGCCTGAAAATCAGGGAAATTTATTGTCAGAGTCAGGACCAAATGAGAGATGAAATTGATCTTAACCTTCTTTTCTGTTGCTTTCAAAGAGGAAAAGATGCTGTTGTTTCTTTGATGGCAACAGATGCAGTCACAAAGGACTGACTGAATTAAATAAGCGAACAGAAGGAGCTGTAACTTAGATTTTCATATGGAGACATGAATGGCAAATTCAAGTGACAGAAAAGGCCTGCTGTCTGTGGACTTAATCAGAGTTTCTCATTTGTGTTTGTGATACAGTAGTAGTAATTTTCTAACACAAAGATTATCAAATGAAAAAAAAAATGAAGGATTCCAGTAGTTCTCAGACAACTGATTTTGTTTTGAGAACTGAGTTAACTTGAATTCCCTCTCATTACATATACTACAGAGTCTTTTCTTGACAGTGTAGACAAAGCTTGAAGTAAGTGCTGTAAAGGGATCACACACTTCTGTAATCAGTCTGTCTGTACACAGTTATTAGATAATGGTATAGGAGAAGATGGTCAAATCCATTTCTTATTTTTGTGCTGAATGTTACCAGATGTGGAAGCATTTGTGGGTGAAAGGCTTGTACATTGAGAATGTGCTAGGGAACAGAGGTAGGATGTTACTGATTTTGTTCTTATTTTTTAAAGAAGCTTTTAAACTAAAGATACTGAGTTAGGTGTATTTAACATGTTTTGTGACTTTTTTTTTTCAACAAGCTTTCTATTAAAAGCCATGTAGTCATAGCTGTTATCTGTGGAGGTTAACTTTTTTAACTTCTTTTTTAACTCTTTTTAACTTCTTTTAATGCTTTCCTGATCGGAAAACAGAAAACATTAATATAAAAGACAAATGAAATTTGCTAATAACTGGAAACTAGAGAAATATGCCACTTTTTATAATTATGCTGATAGCTTTCCATAAGCTTGGGGGGGAAAAATGTATGTATATAGAGTTGGCCCTAAGAATGGAAGTAACCTTCTGTTCTACAATAGAATTGAAGCTGTTTAGCTGCAGATGTGAAGTTTTAAGCCTGCAAAATCTGCGGTGATGTGAAAGTTCCACAGGTCTGTAGAAAGTAAGAGCAGGAATGGGGGAGAAGGTGGAGATTTCAGGAAGTGTAAACATCCAGGAATTTGACTCTGTAAATGCATTTGCATCAGCAATTTTGGACTTAAAACAGCGTGTGCTATTTTGGTTAAATAGAAACAGTAATATTAATAAAGGAATGGTAGTGGAAAAATCCTGCCACTGCACATTCTTCTTCTGCTAACTATAGAAACACGCGTACTATGAGCTACTCTGCTGATTTGAATATTTCTGTAGCTGGAATTCACCATGCGAGAGGCTGTGCAGTGCCTACATGCGTTAGAAGAATATTGCCCCTCTAAGGAAGACTACAGCAAACTCTGCTTGCTGCTCACGTTGCCTCGCTTGACCAACCATGCAGAATTCAAAGACTGGAATCCCAGCACGGCGCGGGTGCACTGCTTTGAAGAAGCTTGTGTCATGGTGGCAGAGTTCATTCCCGCTGATAGGAAACTGAGCGAGGCTGGTTTCAAAGCAAGTAACAATCGTTTATTTCAGCTTGTAATGAAGGGGTTGCTTTATGAATGTTGTGTGGAGTTCTGTCAGAGTAAAGCAACAGGAGAAGAAATTACAGAAAGTGAAGTATTGCTGGGCATCGATCTCTTATGTGGTAATGGGTGTGATGATTTGGACCTTAGCTTGTTATCGTGGCTACAGAACCTGCCAGCTACTGTTTTTTCCTGTGCTTTTGAACAGAAGATGCTTAATATTCATGTTGATAAACTCCTCAAGCCTACAAAAGCTGCATATGCTGATCTTTTGACACCTCTTATTAGCAAACTTTCTCCATACCCATCCTCCCCAATGAGGCGGCCTCAGTCAGCCGATGCTTACATGACCCGCTCTTTAAACCCCGCCTTAGACGGGCTGTCCTGTGGGTTAACAAATCATGAGAAGCGTGTCACAGACCTCGGGACCAAAACTTCTCCCATGTCGCACTCCTTTGCTAATTTCCATTACCCTGGAGTACAGAATCTCAGCCGAAGTCTTATGCTGGAGAACACCGAGTGTCACAGCATTTTTGAGGAGTCACCTGAGCGGTAAGTGCAACTGCAGTTTTTTGCTTAGGTTAAAATTACATGTGTCGTATTTCTGGATGTAAGTGCAATGTTGAAACTTACCTTGGTTGTTTAGTGGCTGGTTAAGTAAAACTCAGTGGACAAGGGTTTTTATTCCCCGTGCATTTATGATTAAAATCAGATTTTCGTATTTGCTTGTGAGCCTTCTGGGTTCAGGCAGGATTTTCTTGAAGTTTAGGTGTACAGAAAATGGAAGTTACAGCTTATATAGTTTGTATTTGTATATAAATCCAAATTTATGTTCTGATTATGTAATAGAGGTTGTGTTATTAATTTGAATTTTTTCCTCACTGATAAATATATGCTGTTTGTGAGATGGCTGTAACTCCATCTTTGTTATTCTCAGTGTCTGTAAACTTGGGTCACGATACTGCAAATAACTAAATATGCTCAATGTTTCTCTTGGAAAGAGTTATTGCCATTTCTGAATGATCTGGTTTAATGTTTGATTTTACCATCCTCTTCATAGCTGCAGTTTGTAGATTGCTTAACTCTTACAGCTTTTACACTAGAATGTTATTTCTCTCTTCTTACCAGTGGACTTTCTGCTCATATCTTTTCTCAATTACACTTCTTTTTCATGTTGCTCTGAGAAGTGATACTCCTGTGGAGCCACAGCATCCCATTGGCAGCGAGGCATTGTCCCAGAGTTTAGTTCTAGAGAATGAGCCAGTCACTGGAGCACAGAGTCAGGGATCGGCCAAACAAGAGAAAAATGAGGTACTCATTTTCATAATATAATATAATTTAGAGGTGCTACATCCTATTTTTTAATGTTGATCGCTGGGAGATAGGAATCTGTTCTGCAGACTGATTGCAGAGAGGTATCAACACAGCAGAAGATACTGAAATGATATTGAAAATATGAATTGGAATTTGGAATGTAGCTTGTTTAGTGGTTTTTCTTTTATTTTCATCTTTTGGTGACCTGTTTGTTTTGATGTTAATTACTACTTTGGAAGTAGCAGTCTTGTCCTAAAATAAGCACGAAGGCAGCACTCCAATACTAACAGCACGGTATGGCAGAGATTTCCTTCTTTAGTAAGGAAATTGTATTTAGTTTTAGGGAAAATGAAAGTACTGCTGACCTTTTGATGCCTGTAACGAACTAGTGAACAAGAGAGTGAGTATTTAGCTTAAATTCTGCAAGTAACTATTCTTATTTTTCTAAGCTTCGTGATTCAACAGAGCAGTTTCAAGAATACTACAGACAAAGGCTACGTTACCAGCAGCACTTAGAACAAAAAGAGCAACAGCGGCAGTTATACCAGCAGATGTTGCTGGAAGGTGGTGTAAATCAAGAAGATGGACCTGACCAGCAACAGAATCTTACTGAGCAGTTTCTTAACAGGTTGGGGATATCTGTTACTCTTCTCCTTTTCTCTCTAGCCACTTGCGTAACTGCAAGTTTGCATGTTAACCTAGTTTTGTTTTCTCTTTTTTTGTTGTTGTGTTTTAACTAGGTCTATCCAGAAGCTAGGAGAATTAAATATAGGTATGGACAGTCTTGGAAATGATGTGCAAACACTTAGCCAGCAATGCAATGGGAGCAAAGGGAATGCATCTACCAGTCTAGCAAGTAACGTTACATCAGATGCTGCTCAGAGGATGCCGACTGATGGCCAAAGTGTCAGCACAAGCACTCCTCGAAAGCATGGATCAGCTAATCAGATACCCTTTCCTGAAGAGTCACCTGTGCAGGGGAATCAAATGTAAGTTATTTGATACCTGCTTAAGACTGGAAATTCCCTTCTCTTAGCACTGTGGAAATAGCAGTTTGTATCTACTTATCAATACCAAACAGATTTGTTGTTTGAGTTGGGGGTATACGGTTGGTGACCTGTTGTCTAGGTATTTTTATTCGAATTTTAAAATAAATTCTTGACTTAGGAGAAATGGTGGTTATTTGTGATGGCTTCTATTTCATGTTTAATTTTTATTTCAGACCTCTTATTCCATATTATTTGTGTAATTAATGTTTATTTTGTAATTCTACTAAGCTTCTGAAATACAAAATAAATGGGGGTAGCTACTGGGTTTTCTGTAAAATGAATGCTAACCTAAAAGCAGAAACTATTTTTCCATGTATGTGTTGTGTGTGTTATAGCATGAAAGAAAATATTTTTATTTCTTTAATTTTAGACTTGTTTGATGCCTGGAACTGTCCAAAAAATGACAATCTCTTGTAAAAATAGTATGTTAATGATAAGGAGTTAGACATGTGATGTAAGTTCTCAGTGTGACTGCAGCTTTAGTCCAGAAATGCTTACAAACAAACAAATCTCCTTCCTTTTTTTTTTTTTTTCTTTCTGTTGTGCATTTCAACTCTTAATCAAATCAAAACAGTGTGTCAGAACATGCTGTCGCTCAGCCACAGTTGGAGGACTCTTCAGGGAATCTAAATAGGACAAGAGGTGATGAGGTGAGTTTTCTTACTCTCTTGTACAGTGTGTGATTTCGCAAGATTCAGTGCTTGATCCTATGTGACATTCTCTCATTGTTAATAGATGGTTAGACTGAATGTAATACTTAGTGTCACAGAACAATTGAGGGTGGATGGGACTTTTGAAAAACGAGTCCACAACAGCTGCTCATGGGAAGTTCAGTGGCAGTAGATTGCTCAGGGCCAGTTCAAGTGGAGTTTTATGTATTGAAAAGGATTAAGACTCTACAGCCTCTGTAGGCAGCCTGTTTCCATGCTTGGCTACTTGTGTGTTCTGTTTGAAACAACAGAAATAGTTAAATGTAACTTGCTGTGTTTCTATTTGTGCTCATTGCCTCTTGTCCTGTGCTGAGTACCACTGCTCTGTCTTCTTTACTTCTCCTGTCAGGTTTTTATACTCTTTGATTAAATCGTCTGACCCCAGCCTCCTTCAAGCCCTTCTCTTCTGGAACAGTCCCAACCCCCTCAGTCTCTCTTTGCATAAGGAAAGCTCCACTCCTTTGGTCATCTTAGTGGAGCCAAGCACTGGTCATGGTACTCTAGATGTCAAATGTGAAAGTATGGCACAAGTAGTTCTGAGCAGCAGCTCAGTTGGTAGCTTTGCTCCCCTTACGAGTTTCACCTGGACTAGATGTGTATTTGTAGAAATAAATTGTAATAGCAGACTTAGGAGTTGGCTGTTAAGGAAGATAGTTGTTGGTGTCCTGGGGGGAGATGAGAAATGTTAATCTAACGTCAGCTTAGGAGTGAATTGTAGTAATGAATTTTCTGAAGAATGTCATTCAGTGACCAGGAATAAACATTGTTTTTCCAAATTCTGAATTTAGTCTGGTCCTCTGCTTTCTAGTACATTTTTCAGAGTAACTTATAACCATTATTTCAACAATCAAGCCTACTTTCCAACATCTGGTTTTGCTTTAAGAACCTAATTTGACTGTCATCATTCTATGTAGGATGACAAATCAAAAAAGCAGTTCATTTGCATTAATACTCTAGAAGACACACAAGCTGTCAGAGCTGTTGCCTTTCATCCCAGTGGAAGTTTATATGCTGTTGGCTCCAACTCTAAAACCTTGCGAGTGTGTGCCTACCCAGAGGTAATTGACCCAAGGTAAGAAAGACTGTAACTTTATTTTCCTGTGTGATAGTATTTCTTTCTCCAGTAGCTACTGATACCTGTATGTTTCATTCCTTTATTTTGCTGTTGTAAGCAGTGCAATCGTCATTACAATCTTGAACTGCCAAACCAAAACAATCTGATGTATTTATGTGTTTGTGGACAAGTTTTTGCTCTTCCATTACATGCTAGATACATTGCTATGCAACAACTTCTCCTTATAAAAGTGTTATTTTGCTTTAGTGGGCGGGCCCTGGAAGTAAATACTGCCATCTCAATCATCATCTCCTTGCCTCTGCTCCAATAACATGATTTTCTTGGAGCAGAGGGGAAGCACAGGTATCTAAAACCTGACAGTTTCAGAAGGAACTGCAAGGACGCACGGTTTAGGATTTGTGTTCAGGCTTTTAAAATGTTCAGTTGGTAATCTGAATATTTCCACCAATTCTCTCCCCTTAAACATAGTACAGTAAATCAGTAAGTAGCCTTTGTAGTTAACTGGTCAAAAAGTCTTTTGAAGTTTAATTCTAAAATAGTTATTGACAATGCATCAGCTAACTCCACATGGTTCTGTTTCATAGTCAGTGCAGACTGATTTGCTGGGCTTGAAGCCCAAATATTCTCTCCTTGGTAGGTAAACAGTGCCAGCGTTTCTAGTAGGACAGGCAATTCACTATCATTAGTGATTAGTCTCTCCTCACACAACTTACTGTTCTAAACGTTGGGAAAGATTAGATTGACTCTGCAGCATTGGTCTCTTGTGAGAAGTGCATGCATCTGTTCTGACAAGAGACATAATGTGTATGGGTATCAAAGGAATGCAGAGACTTTATTCATTTGAACATGTACTTGTGCATCTTAACTGGTCTTTTGCTTTGCTCAGTCTGCCAAAAACTTTCTATCGTGGGATTTTCAAGTCAGCAAAGAAATGTTTTGAAACACAATCTTTGTAACAGTCTGACTCCAGACAGACAGCGGTTGGTTTTTGCAAAAAATCTATTTCTGTGAATGCAAACTGAGTGGTCCTGGTTTTGTTTTGTTGTTTTTTTTCCTCTGTTCTGTTCTTATCAGGTGTCAACAGTATGTTTTTCAAATTCCTCAGTTGTGATTAAATTTGCTGAGTTTCTGTTGTTGATGTTACTGCAGTGAATGTTGATGTTGGATACAGCAATACTGTATATTAAGCACTGGACTATTTCCTGCTAGAGGAGCAGGAATTCCTCAGTTGAAAGAGAGGGAATGTACTTAAATTGGACTGTTTTTTTACTTCTGCTGTGTGTAAAGCTGATCTAATTTCTTCCCTTTGATTATACGGTGTGTATATTATATACACACGCACATATCTATATCTATCTATCTATCTATATATATATATATATATAGGTGCTAGAAAGGCTGGGTTTTGTTTGTTTTTTTTCTTACTACTTTTAATGGACAAAGAAGATTCTTAAAGCAACTTTCTTTTGCTTCTTTCTCAAGTAGGGTTAACATGTAGGAAGCAGTTTATTTACAGAGCACATAATTTTCCTTACAAATAAAAAGAAAGCACTTCTTTTTTGCTGTCTTTCAGTGCTTATAATACTCCTAAGCAACCAGTAGTTCGCTTCAAAAGGAATAAGCATCATAAAGGATCGATCTACTGTGTGGCCTGGAGTCCCTGTGGACAGTTGCTGGCTACTGGTTCTAATGATAAATATGTGAAAGTACTGCCTTTTAATGCTGAAACATGCAATGCAACAGGTAGAGTGTGTGTGTGTGTGCGCGCGTAAAGTAGTAATTTTAGATTATTCGTCCACTGCTTAAGACCGTTTAAATTATTTAGGTTATGTAGTTGAGTTCTGCTGTAATTTCTCTAATACGTGAATGAATGTAGTCCCTTTTTCTACCTATTGTCACTGTGTTAAGAAAATGGACACTGAGGCTGTTGTTTAGGGAGTATCTTTGGGTTTTAATTAAGTTTGGATGCTTGGGTTGGTTTTACTTTTTTGTTTGTTAGTTTGCTTTCATTTTGTCTTTGATCTGGAGATTCTGTGGCATTGTGCTGCCATCTGAAATTTGTTTTCAAATACTGGTAAATAGCTGAATGTTCTTACCAGCTCCAGTGTCTGTAAGAATTGCCAGTAGAAGTTTATTTCCAAATTGAGTTATCTTTTCCTCGCCTACTTCTGTTGTCATCTCTTTCTCTGTAGAAATCTGGTATTTCTTTTACACAAATACTACTTTCTTTGCCTTGCCCTTACAGCCATTATTCTGACTGTGGCTGTATTTTATTTTGAACTCAGGCTGACTTGTCTTGTTGGATTTTAGTTATCCTTTCCTCCTGGCAGAGAAAACCTTTCTGTATTTGTGTTACTTCACCACAATTCACAAAAAGAAATAACTGTACTATGTAAACCTTGCCTGGAATTGCCTGTGGAGATGATCTCTGTATATTTTTTTGCTATACGTTAGGAATGGTAGGAATCTCAAGCAACACCCAATGAAAATAGCATTAGTGAGGGTTTTACTTGAGCTTAGTATTTATAGTTCTATTGAAAGTATATGTTTATCATAGATCATATGCTGCCATTGCCTGAAGTAACTTGTGTTGTCACTATAACTGCTTTAAAGATTGCAGCACTGACTGCTAAACCAAATATGCCTCATATTCTTTTTATTATTGCTTTTGTTATGGCAGGTCCAGATTTGGAGTTCAGCATGCATGATGGGACAATCAGAGATCTTGCTTTTATGGAAGGACCAGAAAGTGGTGGTGCTATCTTAATAAGTGCTGGAGCAGGGGACTGTAATATATATACAACAGATTGTCAGAGGGGGCAAGGTCTGCATGCTTTAAGTGGTCACACAGGTAAGCTGTTACTTCCATATTGCATTTCAAAAGTCTGTATTAGATTCATGTAGCAATTGTTTTTGAAATGTCATCTTTGAGTTTTCCTTTGAGCAAGAATTCAATTATCCCTAGACTGCTCTGGTGATAGTGGGGAAGGGTGGTTGTTTTTGTGTTTCAGATATTTTTGTTTGACAGTTCTTTTTGTTGGTTTCTTTGTGTCTGATTGGTTTGTTGGGTTTTGGTTTGTTTTTGTTTTTTTTTTTTTTGCTTTAAATATCCTGTTAACTTGTTGGCAGAAGTGCATACTTTGTTGCAGAAAAGGTGCAGTGCTCAGTATTCCTTTATACTATTATTTCAGAACCTGCAGCTATTCTTCAGGATCATTTAATCTCTGAATGCAAAAATATCATTGGAAATGTAACATTTCATTGTTTGATTAATTATGCTGAATCCTTTTTTTTTCCACAGGTCATATTTTAGCACTTTATACGTGGAGTGGCTGGATGATCGCATCTGGATCCCAAGACAAGACTGTAAGATTCTGGGATCTGAGAGTACCAAGTTGTGTTCGTGTTGTGGGAACAACGTTTCATGGAACAGGCAAGACTGGCTTCCACGCCTTTGCTCATTCTTGCATTAAAACAGAGGTCTTAATAGAAAGCATGAGGGTGTAATTTGTTTCTTTCCTTAAAAATAAACAAACACTTGAAACATTGGTGGCTACTTTGCCTTGTGAAATTCAAACATGTCTCTGAAGTACTTCAGAATAACACAAGACATATGAGCTGTTTCAGGAAAAAAAAAAAAAGTAAGCTAGCATTCTATACTTTTACGTAGAACCATCGAGTATCTTGAGTGGAACACACCCACAAGATCAAGCTCAAATCCTGGCTCCAGTGGGACCACCCAAAACTCAAACCCTATGTTTGAGAGCGTTGTCCCAGCCACTCTTAAACTCCAGCAACTTGGAGCTGTGACTATTGCACTGGGCAGCCTGTTTGATGCCCACCACCTGCTGGTGCCAGAACTGTTCTTTGATCCCCACCTACCCTCCTTTGATGCAACTCCACATTGTTCCCTTCATCTCTGTTGCTGTCACAGAGGGCAGAGAATAGCACTGCCCCTGTACTCCCTGTGAGAGCTGCAGCTGCTGTGAGGCCTCCCCTCAGCCTTTGCTCTGGGTGAGCAAACCCTAGACCTATCTCAGCTGCTCTCATATGTCTTGTCCTCCAGACCTGGATTCCCCACGTTTGTAGCCCTCCTTTGGATGCTCTCTAATAGTTGTGTGTCTGTATGTGGTGGTGTCAAATCCTGCACACAGGTGGCCACCAGTAATGGGTGATGTAATGGAAATGTGTTTGTAGTAATGATAGAAACCGTACCCAGGAGAAGCTCCTTTGCAACTGCAAAAGAGGGAGAGAAACCAGGAGTTTTCCGAAGTTGCAAACCCAGTAATGCCTGGACAGACACACCAATTCTGTCAGTGGTCACTATCATGATCCTGGCTGGCTACAAGTGATAACATTCCCATTTTGTCATTTGCTTAAATACAATGGCTTGTATTTTTCTCCTGTAGGAAGTGCTGTAGCCTCAGTAGCTGTTGATCCTAGCGGTCGTCTCCTGGCTACAGGACAAGAGGACTCCAGCTGCATGTTGTATGATATTCGAGGAGGGCGAATGGTCCAAAGCTATCATCCTCACGCGAGTGATGTTCGTTCTGTGCGCTTCTCTCCAGGGGCTCACTACTTGCTCACAGGATCTTATGACATGAAAATAAAGGTGACAGACTTGCAAGGTAACATACAAAAGATGCTAGATTAATTTTCAGTTTGTTTTTCTTACAGAGGTTGAATCAAAGATAATGTTTTGGTTTGAAAGAAAAGAATAGAATTTCAAGTGTTTGAAATATCATTTGGTTGGTGAGGGGTAAGAAGCTGATAACGGTAAAAACTATTGAATCCTATTGCTTGAAGAGTTGGCCTTTGCTTTTGCACAGCATTTAAAAAATTTGCCCTTTAAAAAGAAAAACATAAGTATTGTCATAATTACTATGAAGAGTTTAGATGTATTTTACACCTTTTCCTAGCACCTTTCCCCAGACTGTTCAGTTGCATGTGTGGTGTGTGTTTGTGTTTCTCTGTGTTGAAAGGTCCAGTATGCTTCATAAGGTGAAATGCACCTGTAAGTTTTATTAAATCATAAAGAGCTAGAATATAAAGCGATGAGATAACTGATGATGTCTGTTCCTCTACTTCAGGAGACCTCACAAAGCAGCTTCCTCTTATGGTGGTAGGAGAGCACAAGGACAAAGTTATTCAGTGCAGATGGCATACACAAGATCTTTCCTTCTTGTCATCGTCAGCAGACAGAACTGTAACCCTTTGGACCTACAACGGCTAGAGTGCAACTAAAGGCAACCTATGCAGCTAAAGCACAGAGACCTGAGACTACAGAACTGTAAAAAACAAGTAATAAGAACTAGGCATTCAGAGAGCAGCAGTTGAGTAGGAGAGTATGTTGAAAAGAGACACTTGTCACAGATTTTTCTGGTTTCTAGGAGGTCTTGGTGTTTTTAGTATATTCTTTTGCAGTGCTTTCAGTCTTCCATGTGAACTCATGCTGCTGTGACCTATTGTAGTCTTGTTGCCAAAGTTTGAGAAGAACTTTCATTGTCAGTGTGCACTCTAAGTAACATGAATGATGTGTTTACAGTTTGGTATTAATTGCATTCCTTGGTTTTTGCCTCAACGAAAATTTTTATAGAGGAACTTCAGTTGATCAACACTTCCAGTCAGTATCAAAGTAGTTCCATGTACACATAAGATATTCCACTGTTTTTTCAGATTTATTATATTCATCACTTCTTATCAAAAGGTCAGACTTTTTAACATCAACTTTTTTAGTAATGAACTCTGAACTTCAAAGGTGATTAGGTGGTAACCACATCTTGATTATGGTCTTTTCATCTAGAGGGGGAAATGTTGCTCTCATTACTACATGACATTGTTTTCAACAAGCTGACATGTTGGAGGGGTTGAAACAGTAACATAGTGAATTTGTTTTTGTAGAAACATAAAATATTTTGCTTTCTGAATGCAACAGAATACCTCTGTGTATAATGTACTGTAGAAGAGAGTGGATTGGCAGCAGTTGTCACAGTGAACTTAATGGCTATCAGTTCTCAAAGTAAAAGGGATACCATTAACACTATAATAGAAACCAGCATGGCTTAAAATGCTATGTCTGCATGATAATTTAAGAATTAAGTAATTTAAATTCCCAGTTCAGAAGCTTATCTGAATTTTATTTCTTGCACTGTTTATGTATGGGAAATTAGTTTTTTTTATTTCTACAGAACTTTAGATTCGAATGTTTATGTATTGTTATATTTTTTCATATTGTACAGTTCCTTTTACTTTTTAAATTTGAACCTTAAGCATTAGGTTATTTATTTGAACTGCAGCTAAGTTTTGGATTCTCTTGATTACTAAATTAAACGTGCACTGTAGCAAAGCATTTTTAACTATCGTATAAAAGTGGAAAGGTAAATATAGAAGTGTATCTGTGCTATAATCTCAATAAAGACCTCCAACACCTGCAGCTACCTTATCTGCTTGAGCTTCTTATGTAATGCCTCAGTGCTACTCAAACTATTGGGCAAGAGCTGGTGCACGCTTAGAATTTGGTCTTTGTACTGTTTCAGAGAACCTGGCTGTAGTGGGGTAAGTAGTAACAGACTAGAGCTGTGAATTTGACACAGAAGGAGGAGCTGATGCTGCTTTGGAGGAGTGCTTGCAGCTACCAGCTTCTTCACTCCTAAGCTAGCTGTGTGAGATACAGCTTGTGCTGTTAGAGACTGCCCAATTACACATCACTTCGTGTCCTGGATGTCCTGGGAGTCTGCGTTGTCCGTGTGCCTCGTGCTCGTATTTACTGCAAAGCGCCCGGGCTGTGTGAGTTGGGAGCGGAAGGGGGATCTTTTATTTACGAAAGACTGAACTAGTAGGCTGAGCGTGGGGAAGGGAGATGGTAAGCTGGAGTAACAGCAGGGTAAGAATTGCTGCGTCATCTCTCGCAGCGGTGTACGGTTCCGCGCACTCGCTGTTCAGCTTCCGCACGTGCCGGGCAGAGCTGCCGGCTGCCTGCCGCCTTGCTGCGGCTCCGCTTCGGTTTCGCCCTGCGGCTGGTTTTCCCGCCTTTCGCCGCACTCCTGCCGCCGTGCGGTGCGCGCGTGCAGCCGCCCCTGAGGTGACCGACGGCGCGCGGCCCTCCCAGCCTCGCCCGCTCTCTGCGCCCTGAGGGGCCGGGCCGCGCCTGCGCGCCTCGGAGCGGGGCTGCGCGGTGGGCAAGGCGGTGTAAAGGGCGGGGAGAAGGCGCGGGCCCTCACTGCCGGCCCGGGGCTGGTGGGGCGGCGAGCGCGGGGCCGAAGGAGCGCGGCGAGGCGGTCTGCGGCGCTCAGGTACGAGGGGCCGCGCGCGGCCCGATGCGGGCGCGAGGCCGAGCGGTGGCCGTTGGGGCGGTGGCTGCGGCGGCGCCGCTGACGGAAACCGCGGCGGGTGGGCCGGGCCGGGCCGGCTGCGAGGCTCTGACGAGACGGCGGGAGCGGGAGCGGTGATAGCGACGAGAACGTTTGCTCCGGGTTGTACTGCCGTTTCAGCCCTCGCACGGAAAGCGGTCCTCCCTCCCCTGCCGCGTAGCCCCGCGCTGTGGGCGCAGCGATGCTGGTGCTGGTGCTGTGCGCCGCCGTGCTGGCGGGAGGCCGGGCCCAGGACGACGACTGGATCGACCCCACCGATATGCTCAACTACGACGCGGCGTCGGGAACGATGAGAAGGCCTTACAAGGTACGAGAAGCGCTCGAGTCAGTCTGTCTGTCTGTACTGAGCCGCGTCCTGCTGAGGGGGTGCCCTTAAGTCGCGCGTTTATGTAATATTGGAGTTGTGCTCTTTTTATCATTCCGTAAAGATACATTCTGGTCCGTAAACGGAAAGAAATTGTACATCTGTAACTCTGCTCTGGGCAGTGCTGCGCCGAGGGCTCTCGCTGGACACCAGAGCACGGCGTTATGTATCTGAAAATGAAGCACTGGTTAATGGGTGACGTTTGAATTAAGCTATCGAACTCCTCAGTAACGTAGTGGCAAAACTTGTTCATTGTATGAATGTGTTGTGAAACTTGATGGAGTTCTACTGTGTTGGGCATCAGAGCCTTCAGAAGGAAGATTAGAACTGAGTAATGCTGTGCTGTTAGTACTCCAGGAATATGGAGAATATGAAATATGAAAATACAATTTGAAGATGGTGGATCACAATCTGCAACACCACGTATCATGAGACGCATGTTGATGGTTATGTCACATAGAGCACTGTAAGCTATGGCTGGCTGCATGAGCACCCTTGTCATTCTTCAGCTTTGAATTTTGGTTTTGTAGTCTTGAATAACTCTTCTTAAGTATTTCAGAGTATTGTTTTAGGAACTTGATAAAGTACAAACTGCGTTGTCTTTGTAACTCTTGTGAAGAGAACAGCTCCCAAAGCATTCGGATGCTACTTCAGGGTGAAGGGGGAAACTGGAAAGTTGAGCAAGGCACACAACAAGGAATGCAGCTCTGTTGACTTTAAGTCTGGCTGTATGGCCATCGTGGCTGGGGATTTGGGCTGGCTGGAAGCTGTCCCTTCATTCGCTGAGTCAGTGGTTAGCCAAGCTTTATCTAATCTGTTGCACTGGGGCTCGTGTGCTCAGCAGCTCTCAGCCAAGGAGAAAGGGTGAGACCTCTCCTTTTGGGGGCAGCATGCACAGGCATAAAGCAGCTGTTGGTTCGGAGCCTGAAATAACAGCAGAGAAGCAATGGAATGTAGCTGAGAGCGTTTGCGGAAGACCAACCCTCGTTTTAGCACCTTTGCTCCTGCCAGTCTATGACCTGTCTATGGAAGTGTGATATGGCACGTTGGTTAAATTCTTGGATTCTGAAAGTTGTTTTTTTCTTATGTAACTTCAGGTAAACTATCATGATTCTGAGGATAAGACAGTGGATGGAATCATCAATGAAAACTTATCAAGTTGTTCCAGGGAAGTGGATTCTTTGCAGCGGAAGGTTTGTTATGGAACTTCAGAGTATTTTCCAGTCTCTAGTTTGTGCCTGATGCAGAGTTGATGGATGACATAGGTAGCATAGAGAATTGTCGGTTCACTGTGGGAAACCATGCACTACTTAGAAGGAGCCTCTTTGTGTGACTTGTGAGGAAAGAAAGTGGTTTGATTTCAGTTCCAAATTACTGCTCTGTCTGTTAAGGGCTGTTTCCTGAAATGTTCTGTAGTGGTACAGAAGCTGGTAGGAGTTATGTGCAGCACTGACAGTTTAAATGTTGTGGTGGTGTTACTTCATGCTGCCACCACAGCTTAGGGAATCTGACTTTGCATTTGAGTGTTCAGTTCTGGTACGTTTGAAGGGCTGGGCTGTAGGTGAGAGCTCCTGTGGCTGCCTGCAGTGTGCAGTAGCAGCAGCTCCCAGAAGCCCTGTAGGCAGCCCACTCTGCTGCTTCCTCTGAGGTCAGAAGGATGCGGTGATGCTTGTGTAGTTCTCAGTTGTTTGGAGACCCCGTGTGAAATGGGATCTTGGTATTGTTCTACTTGATATGTTTTACATGGTACAAACTCAAAATTTAAGGATATTCGGATCCATAGTGTTTCTAGTCCTACTGACGTGGGCATTCAAACTGTTTCACTACCAGATCTGAAATCCCCAGTACTGGCCAATGCCATGGAAAGCAGCGGCAGCGTGAAAAGCTCTTTAGCAACTGCATGTGATTTGTGTCTGATGTGTGATCCCACTGACTGTGGGATTATTTGCTAAACTAAAGAAACGTGACGCTGTTAATCGTGAGTTTCTTGTGTTGGTGGTATTTGTTTATTCTATAAACCAAACCGTGTTTGAGCAACAAATGAGTGGAAATGTCTTTATGTTGCAGATTGCAGAATGTGAGAACAGGAATGCCAAATCTCGTGAAAGCCGGAGCTTTTATATTTTTAAGCGGTACTTGAATAAGATTTTAAATGAAGCTAGGAAACTTGGCCTTGTGAGTATCTGAAAATGGATTAAAAACGAGTTTGAATTCATTCCGTCATGCTTCAAATTAAAGTGAAGGAAACTGAACTGTGAAATTAGAAATGATGGAAGTATGTGCATGCAGTATTGCTGTCAGAGTTTGTGCTGTTTGTTCACGGCAGGCACAGTGGTCTCTTGTTCTGTAAAGCATCCAGAGGCAGCATGCGTGACTTGAGAAAACAGAATGCAGTGTCTGTTGCTGGGGTGCAGCAGTATCTAGTAATGCCCTGTCCGGTTCACCTCAGCAGCTGTTAAACTCGTGAGAGCTAGATCCCGTATTTGCTTGTGGTAGCCTTTGTAGGCTTCTCTTTAAGACCTGATCACAGTGCCCAGCTAGGAGTAGCAGCTTTGAGTTTGCATGTAAGAATTACCACATCTATTTCTTCATTTTATTGCCTTTGGAGATAGTTTTTATTTTATCCAGGGGTAGAACAGTAATTTTTTAGCAATTGGTAAAATTAATGTTTTAGAAGAACATTATGTTTAGCAATACAACATTTCTTATTTCCCTATTTAGAAGCTTCTGTCTGTGTTACCCACTCATGAAGAAGTTCAGTGGCACCCATAGTGTGTCAGTCCTGAATGCCTGTCAATGAGAAGTGGTTGTAAAATTTAAATCACGGCTCAGATGACCCAATGCATCATTTTTAGGTTTTTGCACTAGAGTTGAAAGAAAACAAAACAGCTGCATTTTTGTTCTACATAGGCCTTCGTCCTGCAATCCACCACAAAAGGTAGCCACCTTTTGTGTATAATCAGGGCTAATAACCAGGATTTTGCAACGGAATAGCATTTTTCTTACATAGATGTTAAAGGTTGCCTACTGGAAGTACAATTGTTTTGTCTTGCTTTTAATTCAGCCCGAGGGAAACATGGACCAAGTGCATTATGATGCTGAGATTATCCTCACAAAACAGACACATCTGGAGATCCTCCGGTTCCTGCAGGAGGAAGCGTGGCAGCCAGGTGCTGTGGATGATGCACTTAGCAATATTTTGATCAATTTTAAGCACCACGATTATAAAGCTTGGCACTGGAGATTTGAAGACACTTTTGGAATTGATCTGTATAACGTGTTTATGGTAAGAGAGGGAAGGCAGTAGTCTTGTATTGATTACTGTTTTCTCCTGTTTCTTTGTGAAGCAGTATTACCACCTTAACTCTGCATGAAAACCTGTCATAAGCTCTTTGGTTGTTGAAGCTGTAGGGCAGGTAGTTATTTGAAACACAAACTTTTGTATTCCCTTGGTCTTACTTTCTTCTTGTGGCAATGCAATTTTTTTTTTTTCTGGAATGCATTTTTTTTTCCTTTGGTCTTTTGTAACTGTGCTGTGGGACTCTTTGGGCTCTGCTGGTTTGTTGTCACGACTTACATTCATAATGCACAGGTTGTCAGTTGTCCAGATTTGTCTCTTGTTCAAATAGATGCTGTTGCTGCTGGCTTCTATAGGAGTTGGAATGTATTTCTATTGAGAGAAGCATGCATTTGTGGTCTTAGATTTTATACGTTAGAGTTTTTGTGGAAAAATTATATGTACTGTTGTACAGCATGGAAATGTCATATCCTTTAAAATGGATGTGACATCCTCAGTGCTGAACTGAGGATGAGCTGAAGTTCTTGGAATAAATCTTTACAAAATATGCTAATATCTGTGAGCTAAAAAGACCTTGAATGTAGCTTGTCTGGTTGTGGGCAGTGCCTTGTGCTTAATGAAAAAGCAAGCTGTTATCAGTGCCACTTTCGTCCTAGCAGTCCTCAGATGGAAAAGGCTGTCAAGTGCTTCTCTGAAATTCTGCTGCTGGTACTTAGAACGTAACCATCTCCTACAACCCACAGCAGGTGGCAGCAGTCGCTCTGTGATTCATACTGTGTGCTTTGCAACTCAAGTGCTGAACTATGCCAATTTTGTAAATATAAATTCTAATAGGTAATGTTATAAATGGCATAAGGAAGAAACAGCAAAATAATCAGAACAGTGACGCTTTTTTACTTTGTACTGCACCAAGTATGCTGTGAAAGCAGTAAGTTTTTCAGCTGCTCTGTGCAAGTGTTGCCTGTAAAAACAAAAGCTGCGAATTCCTTCATATGTACACAGAGTAAGCCTGAAAAATTCCAAGTCTGAATCATAGTTCTGTTTTCTTTTTCAGATACTCTTGTGCTTAGTGTGTGTTGTCATTATAATAGCTACAGAGCTGTGGACACGTATCCACTGGTTTGTTCAGCTGAAACGTGTTTTATTAATAAGTTTTCTCATCAGTTTTGCATGGAATTGGCTTTACTTATATAAGGTAAGTTGTTTTGAAAGCTTAATGGCTTTTAGGCTTAACATTTGATAGTTATGAGGAACTTAAGGTAATATACGATGATTCTTAGTCTGTCTTTATTATTCACTTCTGATTCTCCTGCAGCGAGCTTTTGCACAGCATCAAGCAGAAATTGCCAAAATGGGGCAGTTTGATAACATTTGTGCTGAGAAGTTGGACTGGAGAGAGAGCCTTATTGGTAAATACACTTCTTCATTGTTTTTTAGTAGCTTTTATGATCACAAAATATTCAGTGGTTGTGTCCAAAATACTCTAATTTCTTTGTGAATTGCAAGTGTGCTGAATGTTCCTGAGCAGTACACAATTAAGAGGTTTCACCATTCTTCCTCGTCGCAAGACGTTCCTTTCTAACCTCTGAAGGAGAGCTGACATCAAAAATGATGTTCTCAGAGCATGTCACAGAGTTGCTTCTTTCTATCAGAACCTGACCTGTGAATGTTCCACCAGCTGCTCTCCCCAGCACCACTCAGTGTAGGTTACTGAAGGTAGGACAGCAGAATTAAAGATAGTTTCTCATCAGCCACTCATGTGAATGCAGCAATTGATAGGCAACTATTCAATCTACTTCTGTTATTTTACAGAGATGGCTGGATTGCTTTTTATTGTCCGGTATTTATTACTCAGTACTGCAGCAGGTGGACTAATGAAGCCTGTTGTGGTCTCACCTTTGAAGTTCAGAGGCTGTGGTTGCTCTGTTTGTGTTAATTTCAGTGGATTACAATATGACTTTGCTGAAACCAAACTACAAAAACACTAGTGTCATAGATTACTTAGAGCTTTATGATTTCTAGGGACTAAGTTCATCTAATAAAGAGAACTTTCATGAATAAGCATAGGAAAACCAAAGTTTCCTCTCTTTCTTTCCTGCTTTCCCTCTCCTTCCTGCGTCCCTCTGACTGGATAAACTGCACAGCCAAGCTAACCTCATGTTGTTGAACGTAAATCTTGGCCTTGAACCGTATCTGGAAGGTTTATCTTCCATCTGTAGTTGAAGTGCTACTTCCTGTATTACTGTTATGTCATAAAATATGTTTCAGCAAGTAGTGAAATTGCATCCCTGCTTTGACTTCAGGATGGCTCAGAAGACAGTGGACATTTCAGGATGATCCATGTCAGAAGTACTATGAAACTTTGCTAGTAAACCCTGTGCTGCTGGTTCCACCAACAAAGGTAAAAGCCAGACCCAAAGAAACTCTCTGTGTTTCTTTGTAACCTGTCCCAACACCAGGCTTCCCTTTGTACTTCTCCAGGCATTGGCTATTACTTTTACCACCTTTGTGACTGAGCCTTTGAAGCATGTGGGACAAGGTATTGGTGAATTCATCAGAGCGCTTATGAAGGAGATACCACTGATTCTGCAGGTTCCAGTGCTAATCATGATGGCTCTGCTCATTCTGGTTTGTGTGCATTTATGGTATTTAGAAGTTCAAATTTATTTTTACATAGTATATTTATTTAAGCATCATTATTTATTTCTTATTTGTACTGTTGAACAGATTTCATAGCACAGGTGAAATTATTTGTACAAGGAATTTTTTCCATTAAAAATCTTTTAAAGTTCAGTTTGGGATAAAACACCATTAAACTGCTTGAAATCCTAGACTCTGTGACAGTTAACTTCAACTTTGTTCCCATTTCTTTCTTAAGAGTCATTACACAGCGATGCACAAAATTGCATTTTGTACATGAAAGCAGTGAGCAGTGAGACCCTTCTGTGTCTTTATTGTAGCAAAAAGATAAATTACAATGTGGCAGCTGCTGCACTGTGCAGAAAGTTTGAATTTTGTTGTAGCCGTTTGATCATCAGTAGTTCTATTTCAGTATCTTTCAGTTTTGTGGCTTTGCATTCTGTGTGAAAACTGTAGGTTGCAACTGTTTAGAGTTTTGTTTTGTCTTCCCTCCCCCAGGCTTTCTGCTATGGTGCAGCATCATCACTGTCTGCAATAAGATATTTAATGCCTTCTCAGAAGAAGAGGCTTCCTCTACCTGACGGTCAGCAGGAGGAAATAGACTTCAGTCAGTATGATGGGAGTAAATCCGATGGCTGCTATTCACAGAAGACTCCTAGCATTTACAGAGGCCACTACAACAGAGGAGATGTTCAGATGAGACGTGGAAATAGCAGCAGCAGTCTTGATGTGCTGCATGCGAGTGGAGAGCCAGATACACGAGTAGAGGAGTCTCAAAAACCAGAAGCTGGTGTACGTTAGTCTTGGTGCTCCTTGGGATTAGATTTGATAGACTTCAGTGTCATCTGCTAGAATGTGCTTAAGCAACAAGCTTCACCCAAATCTGGTGGGGAAGATGTAGCTGTTGCCCTGTAAGGAGCTATAGATTACCATGGGCATGCTTTATTCTGGAAAAATACGGAGCCACGGTTAACCATGGCAGGAACCTCCTGAATTAAAACACTTGAACGTTGGTCTGTCAGGGAAGATAGGTTACCCACAGAAGGAAGGGAAAAGAAGAAAACTTCTCTGTGAATTGCAGAAAATTAAAAGATTTATACTCTAGATTGTGCTTATTCCCTGGAATGGTTCCCTGTGGGGAAAAAAAGTAAAAACGGAGTACTGATAATGTTTGAAGTTTGGAAATGTGAGGGAGTTCTGTCTCTGGAGTTGAGAGGCATTCGAAGCTACAGATACAGGTTTGGGTTGCTTGATTAATAACTTATTAATTTTTACAGAATAGATTTCACCCTGAGGCTGAAATTCGTAGATTAGAACCTTCTCCAGCTGCAACCCATACCGGAGAAAAGGCACTTGAGCATCAGAAGCAGTGGACAGATAAAGCAGAGGAAGAGACTGCGAAAAGTAGTGATCCTAACAGAAACGAGGAAGGACAAAGTTGTGCAGTGGGACCTGCTGAAGAGAGGAAGAGCAGTACGTGCGAGTCACAGGAAGGAGACTGAGGAGTCCCCACACTCTGTGGTAAGTTTTGTCTAACATGTAATTGTCACGTACTTGCTAGCTCCAAAGCTACAAGACAATGTAAAATCTTCAGTAATTATAAAATATTTGGAATTATATGGAGCCTATCTCCATAGCTATTCTTTAATTGCTCTTTCACTCTGAAGCTAAAATTAAAATTGGATTCTTCTCTGGGGATATAATACTTAAAAATTTGAAAGGAAACTTGATTTGTGAATAGCCTAAGTGATCAGTCTGCCACCATCAGCATTAAAATCAGCAGTGTGTAACACTTAGATCTGTATGTTACATGAGGTACCAAGGGTTCTCAAGAAATGCATCAATACAGGTGTCTGTTGAGGCAGAACACTGACCATTAGAGCTGTTTCTCCCAAGAAACACCCTAGCATAGCGCCTCGTGTTTTCATGAGTAGTGTTTGAGGTCCTGCAGTAAGCAGCAGCCATATGTTTGTTATTTGGAATGTTTAAAGCTCATGTACTGCAGGAATTAGCTGCTGTTCATGGGAGTCTGTGTGAAGTGCTCACCATCCCTGCAAGACCTTTGGTGCAGAGAACACTTGTGGTGGTGCAAATGTACCTCAGCTTTTAGAATTACACTGACTGCTTCTACTTAAAATACAAGTGTAACTTTAGAAACTAGTTCTACTTAGTGCAGTTCTGTACTTAAGGAAGTATTAACAAAATAAACCTTGTATGTTTTTAAGGGTATTTTCATTGTGAAGAGGAGTAAACCAGATTAGATTTTGATTTAGTTAATTCTGGTTTTGTGTTTTGTTTTTTTTTTAATTAACAAGATGCAGAAACACAGGTTGGAAGAAGCAAAGTCAGACTCAGTACTGAAGTAATTTCTCAATTACTTTTATTAAAAAAAGTATAAAAGAAAATGGGACCTTTTTTCAGGGAGGTACAAATCAGAAAAAAAAAAATCAAGTCTTTATCCTTATAAAGAGCATACAAACCTAGGTCTCAAACTAGGTGTGGTAGAGATCGCACACCTGCAATAACATTACATTGAGGGAGAAGAAAACTGCTGTGAATGTTCATAAACTAGAAGCAATTAAGAGGAAGATGCAGTAATCTGTATCTCAGACACAGCTAGAAGTAGCTGCCCGATACAAAGACACAACTCCAACTACCAATCACATGTGTGGTGCTGCTACTGTACAAAAAGTGATTATAAGGGAGACAAAACTACTAATTGCAGTCCTTTTTAAAAAGACACATACATTTTTCCAGCAAACAAAATGAAACTTAAGATGCTACTGTACAGCAGGAGCCTGTGCATCTCCTCAGCTAGAACTCGGTCCTTTTATAGCAGAGGGTAAGTGGACTCTCTGTTCATCCATTCTCTTAGCTTGGGATCGTACAATGAGGCTGAAAAAGTCCTCATCTGGTACAGTTGGTCCTTTTGCAGATGATGGAGGAGCACATCTTTGATCATCCAGTCTGGAACCCTACAGACAGACCAAGCAGTGAGGCTGTACATTTAGTGTGTAATACTGAAATAAGCAAGCAATATAACTGGAAAATATGGCTAAAAGTTTTCTTTTCACATTTAAAACTGTAAGCTTTGTTTCAGGCTTATGCCTTAACAGTTCTCAAATGAAATTACTATGTTAAAAGTTCAAGCGTAGTTTTTCTAACTTTTACTTAGCTGTTAAAAAGACCTCCTGTAATAGAAGAGCTGTCATCCTTCCTTTCACTGCAAAGGGTGTGAAAAATAGCCACTGGGTTGTCAGATTTCGAAAAGCAGTATCTAGAGACTCAACAGACCGATACATTTTAATGGTAGGGTTGCAGAGCAGTTTGCATATAGTGTCTGAGCTGTTTCTATGTTATTTCACACCTACTTCAGGAGGCTCAGGGCCTGTCACACCTTGCCTTGGACTGTCACCTTTGTGTCCTTTTGTGTTACAGACTGGATATACACAGTATACAGTATTTATTATATTAATGTCTAGATTATTTGCTTGACTCAGAAAATCAGCCAAGGTTCTAAAATAGATGATGCTATTTCATCAGGTTGATGAATGCTGTAATTCTAGACTCAGTGCCAGGTGTTGCTTTCCATGAAAGCTAATACAACTTACCTTTGAAGTTCTCACTAGCAGAATTTTTTATTTGGAGATCCAAGTCTTTTTCATTAAACTATTTGGTCTAGTTGGTATATAGACCGTGCTATACTTAGCAGAAAAATCACTTGCATATACCATGAAGTACTGTTACCATAATTTTAATGATGATCATTAATTGCCAACGAAACTTCAATACTGAATTTTCATTTGCTGAGTTTAGAATTCCTGGTATGTCAGGTGTCCAGCAAACAAAGCCAGCTCCAAACACACTGACAGACTCAGTTGGTCTCCCTCAGTTTCAGCATACCTCAAGCATATCAACATGATAACTTGTAGCCACTAGATAATTTAATATACATTTAAGATGTATTATATTAAATATTCTTTAATATGTACAAACATATTATAATTTTATATGTGCTCTATTTATAATAACTATATTCACATAACATTTTATAATTCATATCATAATAATAATTTATTATATATCATTATTATATAACAATAATGCTATATCTAGTATGCCATTTTATAATTATTAATATCAGCAATATTATATTCTGTATTATATATTTCATTATATAATATTACTATTTATTATTTTAAAATTACAATATATTATGTATATATATAAATATATTATGCATTTAAGTCAATAATATAACTACATTACATAAATATGAAATATTATTACACATATAATAATGCATTCAATATATTTAATAGCATTACATTAAATATACTGTTTGTAAATATTATGTAATATAGAATTTAATATACACTTAATATATATAACATAACTATATAATGTATATTAAATTGATTATGCAGTGGCTGTAAGTATATAAACACACCTATAAGACTGTATGTGAGGGCATGTGTATATAAAAATGTGTGTAATGAGGTTGCATATAAGAATATGAGTGTATACATTAAAATATGTGTAAATGTATGTTCATAGATATGACATACACATAGTATTCTATTTTCATACATGCATGTTTGTTTGTTTTTTTAACTTCAGTTCTTTATCTACCAAATGCATATTTATCTTAAAACCTCTGTGCTAAGCATGGAAGCCTTCTCAAAGATGTTAAATAGCAGGATGCACAAATCAAACCCCAGCAATCTCACAGCCTTACCTGGCATTTGATTAATATATCAAAGAAGTCCTCATCTAGCTCTCTGTTGTTACTGGCCATTAAGTGGCCCAGCACAGACGGACTGGTGCGGTGGTTAAGACGAAGGCCAGGCAGATTGCTAAAGCTGGCGCGCTGGTCATCGAGGCGGCGGCTCTGTGAGCTCGCAAGTAAATCCAGAAAGTCATCAGTGTGGGGTGAGACTACGGAAGCAGAAAAGGCTAAGGGAAGAAGAAGGAAGACAAATGAGCACAGAAGCTCCTCTCCGTTCAAATACTTTTTCAAAACAGCATTTGATAGGAACTGAAGTCAGCTACAGATCTGAGTTTCAAAATTACATTTTCGTATTGTTTTAGGTGGAGTAGAGGACGTTGCTACTGAAGCAGCTGAGAATCTGTTCTTCTCCTGGAAGTGGCATCTCTGATCATCCATCCTGTTACTCTGGAATCGGCTCAGCAGATCAAAGAACCCTTCATCTGCCACTGTTTCTCGACTGTTTCTCTGAAGAGGAGAGAAAAGTTAGAGGTACTTGGAACTCAGAAGTACCTAAAAACTAGGGCAACTGCAGGGCAGTTTGATTCCAGTAATATATTTGCATATCTGAAATTCATTAAACTAATTTTTTTTAGTCATCCATTCTTGTAGACAGAGATTTATCCAAAGAAGCAACATTTATAATATGGCAAACAGTTCTGGAAGGTAAAATCTAGTAAAGAGATTTCGTTCTCAGAAAGAAATAGTACACTGATTAGTATAAGCCCACCAAGAACCCCAGAGCCCATAGGCCATGAGATTTCCATTTGCTCCTTAGCTCTGTGTTGAAAAGCACTCTTCTCCCTGCGAGATCAAATGACTCCGTTGTTTTCTTTTTAATCAACTTCCATGAATAGTGCAGTAATCTAAAATATACGTTTAATTATACCTTCCAGTGTCTGAATCCAAAAAGCTACGTTTTTCAAATTAGAAGAAGCAGGGTAGAAAGGCTAGAAATAAAATATATGCAAGTTATTTTAGACAGTCCATTAGGAAAATGTAGTAGTCCCAATGGTAGGAGAGTCTTACAGCTGTCACCACCCAGGAGACAGAAGAAGAACGGCTGATTCTACATCAACTTACAGCGTTTAACTCAAATATATAAGTAGAACTAAAAATGTTATCTGCACAAACAAGTTTTCCATAGTTTTGGTCAAATCAAAATTATATGAAATCAAGGTCATGATCTGAGAGGACTCCAAACCTACCCTCTGAGAGCTGGGAAGGCGGTGGTCAATAGAATTACTGGCATCCTGCAGAACTTTGGAAGTGGTGCCATTTTTATACTTTTTGCCTTTGAGTCGATTTACAAAATGCAATTTTGCTGAAGGTTTGGCAATGAGTGGTTTCTGTTTAGCAAGAATCTCACTGTTCCAGTTCTGAACCTAAAAAAAGAAACCAAAACATTTTCATCATATGTTGTTTTATTTCTTATTTGTGTATTTATTCTTTTCATCCCCAAAATGAAGCAGCTTTATGCTTTTCATTTTATCCAGCCACTCAGACATAAACCTCAGTTTTGTTCTGTTACTTGACCTGTGAGATTTTGTTACCTGAATCAGGCCACTACTGCTACTGATCAGTCTTATAACTGAACCATCATGCAATGACTGATTTGACTAAAATGTGCTCATGGCCTGTGTAATCAAACATGCTGATGTTTTCATTGCTGAGTGCCACAGAGAAACTGTAGAAAGAATGGAGAAAATGCCAGCACGAGAGCAAACAGGATTAACTGTCATTCACTGAAAACAGTAGGGAAAACACTCTTGACAGAGTTCCCCTAAATACTCTTCTAAAATAAGTGCCCCAGAAATCTGATGACTTCCTCTACAATAGCAAACTGTTCTAATTGGAAAAAAATAAAAGTTCTTGACCCTGCATCAGAGCCTGTAGCCACAATCCAGTCTTTCAGCAAAACAGAATTCATTCTAAAGCCTGAGGGATCAACCCACGTTCCAGCTCCAAGATGACAGTATCCTGTACAGTCAAATAATGCTACTGTTCATCATGTTGTTCTACACTCCCTTACTTAGGGAGTAAACTTCAGAACCTACTACATGAATGTCTTGAAAAGAGCCCTTTATAAGAACTAAGCCACAAAACTAGGTTAATACTTGATTATAAAAATCCACATGAAGCATTTGAGTATATTTAGGGCAGACAATCACAGGCTACGTCTTTTGAAAGATACCACAGACAAACGCATTCAGAGAATAAGAAAATGGAGCTGATACTGCCAAAAGCTTAAATGGTTCCCTGCAGGGAAATCCATTTGCAATAAAACCCAGCATCTTTAGAAATCAGTATCCAAAGCAGTGCTCAAAGCAACAGTGCTGCTGCATCCGCACCAGCTGTCACCATGTAAGCTTAGAGATTTCATTTTGTATTTCTAATCATGGCAGAATGCTTTGGATCACTTGAAAACATGGGCAGCAGATACCCCAATATGCAGGAAAAAAATAGCAATATCAGCTTACCTTTAGAATCATTTGTATAGAATTCCAAAGAGACTCCTTGAAGACTGAGCTAAAGCTTTGGAGTTCTGTTCTGAATCATTTCTAACATTAAACTCCTGCAAAAACCTTTAGATTTCATTGCAATCTCACCAGCAGAATTTTTTTTTTTTTTAAATAAAAAAGCACCAACCTTTTCTGGTGTTAATTTCATAAGTTCCATGTTCTCCATACTGTGACGACGTCCCACCCTTGGCCGGGTACCTTCAAGAAGGAAAAAAGTTCATCTTTTTTTGCCATTAAGGTTTATGGTGTCACCTTCAAAGCTGTGCCTGTGTTCATCAAATGCCCAAGATAAGCAATTCTGAGTTCCAAACTCACGAGAGAATAAATAATCAGTAGTAAAAGCAGCTTTGAAAACCACACAACTGTAAGGTATGCAACTTGCTTTCATCAGACAGAATGGAGCATGGATCTTCACACAGAAAAACATCACATGAAGCAGCTTTAACTATAACCCCTTCTGTTCTTACACTAGCACAAAGGAAAAAGGAAGGATGCAATTTGGGCAGCAAACAACTACATTTGCCTCATCAAAAAAAGAGTGATTAGAAACTTCAGATGATGTGTTATCTGAAGAAACGAGGCAGTAACCTGGGATTCACAACGGAAATCCTCCAAAAAAGCAGGAGCTGAAGGGATCCAGCACTGCACCATTTATTTATGGGGAAAAAATAAACAGTGCAGCATCTATAGTCAGAAAACAATGCAAATATCAGGGGTTTTTTTTTTGAAGTTTGATCTTAGAAAGTATTTGGAGAAAATCACGTACCATTCAGACTGTTATCTACCGCGTGGCTTTCTGACATCATGGAGGTGTTTGTGCTATAGCTTAATCCAAGAACCATTTGAAGATCTGAGAGATTCAGTCTAGCAGTGAGTTCCCCACTTCTATCTCCTACCTGTAACCAAATAAAGTAAACAGTTGTGTAACTGTAACAAATACATACACATATGTAAATACAAAGGAAACTTTGTTCCCAGACTTCTAAGAAAAGGGTTTAAATTTTTTTCTTGTTGAAAACTGTTAGAAAACCATCTTCTTATCGAAGTACATCAAAGGCACAAACCAAAACCTAACATAACCTCTGCTATGCTCTCAGTAAGAGCAAAAACCTGGCAGCCAACAGACATAAGTGACAATCATACCTCTCTGGAGATCTCCAGGTGCCTCTCAGCAAAGTGCATAGCTTGGTCATGATTGCCCAGAGCAGTATATGCATTCCCTAAACTCCAGCATGCTCTTCCTTCACCAATTCTGCAAAAAATAGAACACCTTCAGGGATACATTTCACTCTCTGAACGCTAGGTGTCAGGTTTTCATAATATTACCAGAATTATACTACTGTGCCAAGGAAAATTCAGACTGTCTCCAAAAACTATTCCAACACCATCGTGTTAAGTGCCTTCTAAAAGAACTGTGATCTGGTATAAGCGTAAACGTGAGCAAGTCTCATCAAAACTTAAATTTTAAAATTTACAGCAACCATTTAAGTCACTCCTTACAGTTTTGCAAACATGGAACACTGCACAACCCCCTTTCTGTCCCTCAGATTGTGTGGCTTATTATTCACATATTCTGCTTATTTTGTGCATTTAAAAGCTGTAAAAACAACAACAACAACAACAACAACCACCACTGCCACCACAAAAACAAATGTCTCCCCCCACCCAAAAAAAAAGCTTTACAAATAATTTTAGAAGAGGCATAATTTACTACTCGATTATCCTCCCTTCATCATCCCTTCTTATTTTCTTCATTTGTGGAGAAGAAGAAGAAAAACTCTTGTGAAGATATCCAAGCTACTACAATCACATCATGGAAAATATGTTTTTCCCTTCATTTTTGAAGGCAATACAAAGAACACAAGATCTAGAGACAGTCATTCATCAGTTATCCTCCAATTGGATTCATTATCTGCAATGCTTGCAAGGGCTTTTTTTCCACTGTTTCAAAACAAGCTCAGTACTGCAGGGAATCACATTCAAACGTCATACACAGAACAACGTCAGCTAAGTGTGAAGTAATAGGAATTGCTTTAAGCATCATACTCATTGAACAATCTCTTAGGGCTTACTTGTCATTTAATTCCTGAGCAATCACAAGGTGTTTCAAATGATAATCAATTGCTTTCTCATAGTCTTGAAGCAGAGTGTATGTGTTTCCAAGGCTGTAGCAGGCCTGTGCTTCCACAGCTCTATCCTTAAGCTGCCTAGCCAGCTGTAATGTCCTCCTGAAAGAAAGGGTTAGTCACCTCACAAATCACTACTTACACAAGTAAAAATCTCTTACATAAACTAGATTAGAACACCAGTCTGACAAATTAGCAGCTAATAAATTATCTTGCAAAATCTTATGAGATTTTAGGCATCTTCCTCTCCCATTCATTGCAGTCCATTTCTGTTTACTTCACTGCAGAGCACACACAGCCCTCAGACTGCATGCTCTAATGTTAATGTATTGCTTCATCAATAATTTACAGGTGATTTGCTGGTATTATGTACTTGAAACAGTTCATTATCAGCATTAGAATAATTACTGTGTGTTCTCCATCAACTTAAGCAAGACAGACCTATAACCACCAAGCCCTCCCATCTCTACAAGTGGAATAGAATCTATTCAATACTGAGGCACTATATTTTCCAATTTTCAAGCCCTGAAGTCCAAGTAAGACGCTAACACCTACACTGCATCTTTGCACAGCTTATATTTTTCTGAGTTACAGCAGCAACATGGCTGTTTACATGTCTAGAGATAAAGAAGAAAAATCTTAATTACAAATTAAGTATACAAAACCATGTTGATACGCAGCGCTGACTGCAGATGGTGAATATACCTGAGATAACTACTAAGCTCAAGTGTACTAAAAAGTCACTTTGATCAAGCACTCCAGAACTCGCTAAGACCTAAGACAATAATGCCTGGTTCTAGAATTAAGTGAATAAGTACGTATCAAAAGAAAGGCATCCACAGTGCTGAGAAGTATCTATTTAAAAGTAGCTACAAAGATCAAGATTAACGTTGTCTTAGAAAACCTGAGTAAGCAGGGAAAAACAGTATTTTTTTTTACTAAACAAACACAGCCTTTTTCTAAGTGTGTTCTGAAGAGATGGCTGTTCTACAGTGAGCTCAAGTACCAGCACAAGAGCAATTAACTCTATGAGAAGAGGTATAAATGTAAGCAGTCGACTAACTTGTAGTATTCAGAAGCGGTTTCAAATTCACCCAGGAATATGTAGGCATTTCCAAGATTGCTGTATGCTCTTCTTTCAGCTGATCTATCACCAAATTCTTTTGCAATTAGGAGACGCTTAAAAATGTGAAATAAGCATATTAATCACATTTTGTACTGCATAACATACATTTGCACACAAAATTGAACGCCCACAGACTTTCCAACCCTATCTGTTCTTTAGGCCAATGGTGCTTGAAAAGAACAGCCAGACTTGACGCTAGGCCTTAAGATCTAAAGCTTGCATTAAAAAGCTCATGGGAGTATACAACAAAACACATGGATACGAGGTCTGGAGCAACCGGTGATATTTCATGTTGCTGTACCTGCTCATGGGCTAAAACTGCACTCCTGAAGTTGCCCAGAAGATAGTGTGTGTTTCCCAGATTTCCAAAGGCACGTCCTTGTGCTGCTCTGTCACCCAGCTCTGTGACTATTGTCAGGTTTTCCCTGTTTTGAACAAGTGAGAAAAGAAAAACTACTGATTTGAAGTCATTTTTTCTCACAGTCATTTAAAACAGATCGTCTTCCTATTTACATAAAAGGAAAAGCAGGATATTCTGCTTTGGCCTACTTTAATGGCCTTTATGCAACCACAATTCTTCCACTGAGTAATGAATACGTTCAGTGAGATACTGAACTGTGCTCTTGTTCATGCTGACCTGCTAGTTTCAAAGAAAAAAGCTATATTATGTGCAAGTACACAACATTCAGTTGTCTCAGTCTTGTTCTAAGAGTAATGCTGAATCCTAATGTAGGGGAAGGACCTAGCTGGTAATAAAAAGTACACTAAAATGAGAGCTAAACAAAAAACTGTGTACTCTCCAGTTGAAAAGGAAGAAATTCACAGGTCTTATTAGCTCATGACTCCACAAATATCAATATTTTAACAAACCAGATGAATGTATCTTCTCCATCACCGATATTTAGAGCTACTACTTACTCATAGTAATTTACAGCTTTTTGCAAAGCATTTTTCACATCCTCTGGAAGCTCCCCTGGATCATGTGTTCCAGCACAAGCCACATTTTTCCCTTTAGAGTGATAAACATTTCCCAGATTATACAGTGCTCTTGCTTCTCCAACCTGAAACAACAATAAAGCGAGGCATTAAAACTTCCTGCTTCCAACTCCTGTGTCACAACAAACTTCAGTGCAATCCACTGAAAGGAGTTTGTTCACTGCTTGCCAAGGCACATTCTGTCCATTCTGAGTATGCTCTCATTGCCTACCCACGTCATGGCCATTTGCACTCCTCAATCATACTGTATCACATATTATTTCCTTTTGAGATACATAAGATACATAACAATTATTGAGGCCAATTATTAAAAGAATTTTTTTTTAGTCTCCTAGGTGAAATCAGCCATCTTAAACTTGACAGATTCTTATTTCTATTAGAAATATTGGAATATTCAATATTTAATTTCCTCTGAAAGATGGCATTACCAAACAGGGTTCACTAATATGTATTCTTTGGAGTCTATTTCCAGATTTCTAAGCATCACTCACCTTATCATTAAGCTCTCTGGAAATATCCAGATGTCTCTGACAACAAACAATAGCTTCTTCAAAGTTTCCGAGTACCTTCAAGGTGTTGCCCAGATTTCCACTAGCTTTAGCTTCTCCCACCAAATCTCCAATTGTCCTAAAATTGCGCAAGTAAAGTAATTCAAAACCAAGCCAACAATCAGAAGAATATATGGAGAGAAAATGTAAGCATATATATCTATATATATTCCATTCAATTATATCTAAAAGGCATTCAAATAAATATGGTTCCGTCTATCGTTACGGAAACAATTTTGTTTCTTAATGATTACACAAAAAAGCAGGCCAGGATGACAGAAAGTTTTAACTGTTCCTTAGTTTTCCTTGACTATCATCCTTTTATTATACAGTAAACCTACTGGTCTCTCAGAAAGCTCAGAAGAAATACTACACTTCTAGGTTCTGAATGAAATTAAGGCAAAAGGTCACCACCGTCTCTGCCTCTGATACCTGGGGAATAACACAACAAAACAGCAGGTTTCCACAAGGATGCTCACTGAATGTAGGCACCTTCATAGTTACCACACTTAAGCAAGTAAAGGGGGTGGAAAAAATAGATTTTTGCTTATATTGTGGTTAAGTCCTACATTAGCGTGTGTGTCTTTTATTGGATCTACAGTGAATAATTAAAAATGAGATCATAAATAGTGTATGAAATACACAGCTGTAGATTTCAGTGTATTGTATTGTGAGTTTTACACAAAGAAACACGAGCAAGTTTTATCTTTTAAACAAGAGAGCCAGAAAGATTTGAGTTTTGGGAACAGAGAAGGGTAAAGAAAGGTTGGATTTAAAGAAGCTTCTTAATTACCCACAAACCTGGTAAGGCCTCCAGTTAGTACTAGGATTATGGTGCTAGGCTGAGCATTAGCTCCCAGGTGAAAGGGCAGTCAAGTTAGCTACCAGGCCCCCAACCCTCTCCTGTCACCACATTCATGCATTATCTGGCATTAGCAGCACGTTTTGGTAGGCAGACCAAGAGCCAGCTGCTCACCTCTACAAGAATAGGATGAAATGGAGAACAGGTTAAATATACAAGATTACCTTGCAAGAGTTAAATCATGGTGATGGTATTCCAAGGCCTTTGCATATTCATGCAAGTAGAAGTAGGCATTGCCTAGCTGGCTGTAAATAGCACTGAGTGTTTTTAAGTCTTCGGTTCCAACCTGAACAGCTGCTTCAAAGAAAGACACACCAGCTCGGCAATCTCCTGCTTTACACAGGCGCTCACCTTCCAAAGCCAGCTCCAGGCAAGAAGCCTCCATCCTGCATAGGTTAAGTAAAAAGAGAGGCCTGTCACTCTGTATGCAGTACTTTGTCCAGTAACCTTGAGTTCTGAAAAGGTGCGTTTTACTCAGAGGGTGATGTCCATTTGTTGAGGACAGGAAGTCAGCACCGCAGTACAAACAACCACCATGATTCTCTTTACAGAAGCTAAGGCTGAAACACAGCTTGGCAGCTCAGTAGTGATATGCAAACATAGCAGTGGTACAAAAAGCTTCAACTGCTTTTATTTTTATGTCTTGAGGAGGAAATTCAAACACTGCTTTGTCCATATACAGCATCTGTAGGATCCTAAAACGCTGACTATTCACCATCTAGATAATTTCAGAACAAAGAACTAAAACTCAAGTGACTACTGCCAAATACTGATTTTGACAAATGTGATAATATAGTCTTAGCTTTTTACTGATGGGCTCATGGAGGCAGAATAATCAAAGAATTGAACACTGTAATGCTGACACATAGGTACAAATGGATGTGGCGTTATTTACAGCAGGCTAACAGCAATTGCTTTCTCCCTTCCAGCTCTGCATCCCTGAAGAAGTCAGTTTTACTTTTAGGAAGCTAATGTAGTTACTTACAAAATGTATTATTAAAAACAAACATCTTAAAAGTCCAAATGTTCTTGTGTATCAAAGGCCATGACTACTTCTCCTAAAGGTCTTTCCTATGTAATTCACTACTACTTCATACTTTCCTATTATTTCCTGTAGTTGTCACTATTATGAAAATTCTCAGTGCAAAGAAAAAAACAGACTTAATGTCTATTATATGTCTATGTCAATTCCTGTTACTTTAATGAAAAACCAAAAGTCCAGAAGACACTGGAATATGTTGAATTATTATGAACAAATAATCATGTAATTATGCAGGTATAAAATAGTGCCAGCAGTAAAGAAGATATCAGTGAATCTGTGGATTACATTTTGAACAAAGAATAAAGGAGCTCAGAGAGAGAACAGTGGCTGCCAAAAAATATTCATATGCACTTCTGCTATTGCGAATTCAGGCGTACAAAAGGTAAAAAGCTCAAATTTCATGAAGTGTTAACAGCCATACATACTTTGCAATTGAGATGAGGAGGGTGGGGAGGCAGAAAGTAGGGAGGAAGACAGCTTTGGAGTCATAATCCTGGAGCGTTCTCTAACTTTTTAGGAACGTCTGCATTTTAACAAAGCTTACAAAAATGCCACCGTTCTACTTTTAGAAGATTTTTTTTGAGAAGAAAATTAGTAAGAGACATTCTCTAATCGTTCAGAAAGTGTGCACCAAATACTGCCAAAAAATGTTGGCCATGACTTTGTCAATTGGTGTATTGTTGTACGTTTTTCTTCTTGATGGACTATGTTTCGGCTGTTTGGCATTGCAGTCCAAAATAGAACATTTTGCATAATTTAATATATCTTTGTTATCAGACAATATCAAATGCCAGATAATGATATCTACGTGGTTGTAAGAATAAATATTCTAGAAATCTAGTTCAAAACATACGCCTGCTTTCCTTTATATGCAAAATCAGTAACAATTACAAATGTTTGCTTTTCCAACAGCTGTTTTAGCAGCAGCACTAGAAGACAGCTGTTTCTACAAGACACAGCAACAAAATATTTAGTGTACCTGCAATTTTTACATTTATTTTTCTAAATCAGAACAGAAATAGTTTTATACAACATTCTACAGAAACCAGAGTAAGAAGAAAGCATTTTTGACAAACCTACCGACTTGCCAAGAGAACCAGAAGAACCTGGATCGTAAGTAAAATAAGCTACTAGCACAAAATAGTACCATACCTGCTGGTCTTTGACGTTCCACAACTTAAACACAGTGAGATGACAGACATATTTAACTTTTGCAATTAAAAATACTGTCTGCTCGGTAGTTGGTAATGATGCCAATAGCAAATGGTAACTGAAGTATGAAGTTCTTCCCAGGCACAACTTCTTGGGTTGGATATCCATAACACATGTGATGGTAAGTTTGGAAGCTTCTCGAGAAGCTAAAGCACTCCTATTGCTAGAGCACACAACTTGTTTTTTGTTACATGGTGCAGGTGTTGAATGTAAGACAGAAAAAGGCAGAAATGATTAAGCACAGCATGTTACACCATCAGCAACTGAAGGTTTAAGATTTAAACACATCATTGGGTAATCTTAATCCTATCCAAAGAGGTTCTCTCCGGGCACCTCATGTTAACTGACATGCCTAATTAAAGTGATGGCTAGAAAATATGGTGCTCCTCAGTGCGAAGCTTTAGAACATTATACAATTGTGTTCATTTCCTCTCATCTTTAGCTTGAAAGGACTGCAGTAGAGCTTTCAGTAAAATGCCTATATGGCAAAAAAAGTCAAAATGCTACACCAGACTCCAGACATATAAACTGAGTTAGCCCATTAAAAAATCATGTTCTTATTTGCGATCTGAGAATGCTGTGGACCAGGAATTTTTCTGATATTCTCTGCACTGAAGTAATTTCACATTATTTCAAAGACTGCCAGATGCAAAGGCAGCATTACCATTTTGTGAAGGAACTTGAAACAATCTTATGACTCTGCAATCCTGATTTAGTACCACTGATACATATGAAAGATGTGGTTTGTTTTCTATTTTGGTGTTGTGTTTTCTTCCCCATACAGAAAGCTAAAGCTGATGAGTATCAGCTATTTCAATTCAACCAGAATCATAGGAAGTAAATGAGAACGAGAATTGTTTGGGTAAAAAAGAAGTCAAAATGTAATACAACTTGAGCACACCTCCAGAAAGGTTGCTTCAACAGCTAGTTGGAATCTTTGCAACAACTTGAAGCTATATGGATCCATACACTGGCCTTCCATTTTCAAAGTCTAAATACACTATAAAAAAAATAAAAACAGATGAAAAAAATTTGATGTACTACAGTTGCTTCTACTCAATATTTTACTCACACTTCAGAAAAGCTGTGGAATTATTATGTTATTTTACCACTTTGGAGCAAAAGGGTTTCTACATTTATCCATAAAGTACAAAAATGGACCCAGAAAATGTGTACATATAAATATATATATTTTTACAGACTTTGGAAGACTGCTCTAAAAAAACCACATTTTTAGAAGGTGTATGTAACTGTTCTACAGTCAGCAACCCATCACCTCATGTTCTCAGAGACTGTTCTAACTGCTAATGGTTAAACAGCATGCCAGCAGAGCAGACAGAGTCAGGTTATCAATGTTTTAGGAAGTCATTAAATAGTTAGAAGCAGAATATGAAATTACTTTCTCTGTTCCAAGGGCTGAATCAAATGACTTATTTTTTCAACACAGAATGGCTAAACAAAAGATACGCTGAATTCACAGAGACAAGAAAACAAGGCCCATTCATCTCCATACTCCTAATGAAACTCTGTTCCTGCTAAACAGAATAGCTTTCTTCCAGACACAACTGTGGAAATACTCCATTATTCTGCTTACAGTTGCCTCCACCTGCTCTCTGAGAGACTGGCATCTCCTGAATAATTTCTCATTTGTAAAACTACCTCATCCTTATCTCTGCCTCCAAGCTCTTCATCTTCCCTGGCTCCCATATGCTTTGTTTTGGTTTGGTTTTTAGTCTTGTCTGACCTTCATATTCTCTTTTGAAACCTGACCCTAGTAAAAACACAACCCCTAAACATATGCCTCCATCCAGGCCTCCCCGTTTTTCTCCTCTTTGGACTCTTCCATCCTTTATCTGTTCGCATCTTGAAATAAAGAATGGAAAACGGCTAAGAAATAAGGCAAGAAGAAGAAAAGAAGATTACACTGATTATATTAGTCTTTTAACACTGGTAATTTAGTTTTACTCCATTCAATTCCTACTTAGAGGATTTCTGAAAACTTACTGTTTGGTGGGGTGTTGCCTTGTACCTACGCTGTGAAACATATGGATGGCATATGGAAACACATGGACACAAAACTAAAACCACCTATTACCTCTCTTAAATTCAGGGAGAGAAAAAATCACTAACGCCACAGAGTGCTATACTACAGATGGCAGACTGCTCCTCATTCCTACCTCATTCCTGGTTTCCATACATAACACAGAAGTGCATCACATTGACCAGACCAAACAGCTTAACTACATGGCCACTGGAGCCCTGTGTTTAATCAGACTGTTACAAGTTCAATTTTTGATGCATGAACTTAGGAGGCCAAGACAAATTACTTCTACAAATATTTACTCTATAGATCCCTTACTCATTAGTCACAGTTATTAACATCAGCAATTCATTTTAAGTCACCAGTTAATATTATAACAGTTTTTTCTCCATCAGCGTAAGCCTTTTGCAGTTGCTAAAGCCAGTTTACTGTGTGCCACTCAGCTGCTGTTGGGAGGAAGCAGCAGCTCATGCAGTAAGGAACAGACCCACAGTAGGAGCAGGCCAGTAGTTTCCTTGTGCAGCCAGTTCCAACAGAATGCCAGTGGGAAAGTTTGTCTGAATTTAGGAAAGTTTAATATATGAAAAAAAAAAAACCCAAACAACAAAACAAACAAGGATTACATCTCCATATTCTTCAAATGTTTCTCAGATTACAGTTCTTAAAGAAAGATTTAATAAGGCACGAATACTTCTTTTGTTAATCAGTATCATTTAAGCTTGTACAGAAATAGAGAATCAAGCTGTAAGACATTTTGCTCTACCCTTGGTTACCAAATTTGACAAAGTTACTTCTGGCTTGTCAGTGTAGACAAGGCAATTGGCCATGGCTTTCTTTGCTCATTTACTGTCACAAGAGTAACCTTAACAGCCCCAGCTTTTTTGTTAGAGAGCAAGGATCTACTGCAGTTGTCTGGGAACAACCTAGGGCATCAGCTAGATGCAGCCAAGAAACAACAAACACAGCGGAAATACCAAGCTCACACATCAATGATTTCTGCTATCAAAGCCAATGTATACAGATTCTAGCAAAGAAAGAAGAGTTGAAAATAAATGTTATTTACCATTTTTTTCCATATTGACCACGAATAAGTTCCCCCTGCTGAGTGCACTGCTAACCAGAACTATTACTGTACTCCTATGAAATGGAAGACAACCTACCAACACTCAGAAAGCTGTTCTGACTGGATACTGCAAGTACCTTCATGTTCATGTGAATTAATTTTAAGCCACAGCACATGCTATCTTACAAATAAGGGTGGTTCTGTGTTTCTCTCAGTGAGGAAAATGCCTCCAAACAAAGGCTGACTGGGGGAGAGGGCAGGGGAACGCAGAAGAACCACGCTTTTCATTTGTTTTTCAAACAATCATTCCACTGTTCCAGCATCCCTTCTGTTGAATGAGCTGCGAGATTTACCCTTCCCAGCAGCAGCCACTCAATTACAGTGCACTGCACAATATTTCTGTTGTTCAAATTCATTAGGGGGAGTCTGGAATGCTAACATTTCGTCTCACATCTATAAGGGAGATTCCAGAAGAAAAAGGATAAAAGCATTCAGAAGCGAAATGGCATATCCTCTTGACTTGCAATTATAGGACTTTCTAGTTCAAAGTACCAAAGCAGTTTTTAATCACTCAGTTGAATCTATTACAGGTAAGGAAAACAGTGCTCTAGATGACACTGCCCATCACAGCAGCAATAATGAGACAAGTACAGAGAACGTTAGCAGACAAAGCTCCATAGTTTGCAGAGGCAACCCAGAAACTAAATGAAGAGATAATATGTATTACCACGCAGGGATCATACGTTGGATCATTCTGTCACAAGTCCAGGAAGAAAGACAACAGAAATACAAACACTCATGCACTGTTCTGCAGCTGCACACAGTTCTAGAATCATCCAAACTATCCTAACATATAACAAAAGTGAACTTTCAAACTTGAAAAATGAAGGAAAGAAGTGATTTAGCTTTCAGTTTCAATCTCAGTAGCAACAGAGACACCAAACTATTGCAAACATGGTTAGTTTTCTAACATTAACAGTACTTATTCATCCAAACTAAAATTCATCATCTTACCTGTATCGCACATGGAAAGACTGATCTTCTCGCATGCTTATCAAAACATTACTTTCCTCCATTGAGCTGCATTATCAGTAGAGAAAACACTACTGTTCTGTAGCAAGGCGAGTAGTTTGCTACGGAGAATTGTTGTCAGAACACCATTCCAGTTAGTAGGTTAATAAATTGGCATACAGGTATCCTAAGCTGCTGTTGAAATACTCTTCTTTGTTACTAAGGTAAGCAAGTCACTGCCAGACACATCTTAAACTTTCAGAAACGTGTTCAAGTTCTTTCATCTGTGGCCCTTTCAGCTCCATTCAGCTGCATTCCTGCAAAGGGAACACAAGACGCTTGGCTTGAAGTCTCATAACATCCCGTTCATAACTCACAACCATTTGTAGCTGATATAAAAGCATAGCACTACCCCGACCAAGCAGGAAATGTCAATCAAGAATGTAAAGCCAGAGCCAAAACATTCATATATACACAGCGATTCCCATAGGCAAGCAAGAAAGCTTTACAAAAAAACAATGCTCTTCTCTGTTGGAAAGTTCAAGTAATTTATCCTTGTTAGTTTTTTTGGGTTTTTTTTTGCCTCATGAAGTGCCCCATGCAAAAAGAATAAAGGATGAAAGCTATAGAATAAAAGGTGTAACATAAAACCGATTCCAAACTGCTTTACATGTGAACAGCTGCCAGAACTGGCTGACACAATCCCACCTGGAGAGCCTCATTCTGGAAACCACCCCTCTGAACATCAGGAGCACAGAAACCAGCAGAGGTTTAAGCTCTACTCCCTTTCCCTTCCTCTCCCAAAAGGAAAAGGATATTTTTGTTTTGCCTTCTTATTTTTTATGGTTACATATTCTGAAGTGCCGCAGTTGCTGCATGAGCACCAAACTCTGCTTCAAAGGGACTGCAGCAGCCACTGCTCAGAAGTTCGACCTGTTTAGGCTGGCAGGGAAAACAATTTACCAGAAAGAAACTATTTAGAAGTTTACCCACTTTTAAGTATATTTTTAGCAGAGGAGTTGATGTATTTATTTCTTAGCACTAACACTACCTTCCTTTGAAAGTAAACATACAGTTGTGTAATTCACAAATGCATATTTCATCAAGAGCTTGCAGAAATGTCACAAGAACAGAACTCAGACTTAAAATTGTCAACAGAACTCACCAATCTCTACATTCTTAATTGTCAAGGAAGGCAATGTCTTCTCATTAGTTTCATCAATTACCAGGTACGAATATTCATGCTTCTCACCACCCTCCTCTCTGACAGCATCTTTCAAAGAGACTGTTCACAGTGTTCTTCCAGTCAAACAACTACTTTGCCCTCCCACGCTCAGCACCAGAGTTATTTGGCATCAACAAGTGGGTGTGGGTATACTTTAGCAATTACAAAGCGTGATACATACATTTTTAAATACCATTGCAACCCACACACTGAGAAGACCACATGACAGGTATTTGCTCTGCACAGGTTTGCACAAAGCTCAAGTCAGGCAACTCCTGCAAGCAGCCGGCTGTAAGTGGCCCTGCCTGCACTCATCACCCCAGAGTGATGCTTCACATCACATGTCAACAACTTGATTTAACTGGGCTCCACGTCCATCTCATATGTCATCTCAGGTGGGTGCCACCTCCCTGCTGCTGGAAGCCCTGCTGCCCCCTCCTGCTGACTGCATGGCACATGGCTGGCTTTAGGTGGCTGATGCGGGCACAATGGCCCACGTCCAACTAAAGGCACATTAATCAGAGCGATTAATTAAAAATGAAGGTGGTAGATATCCATGACGACTCTTGCAGACACTACCTCCTCAAATCAGAAGATTCCAGCAGCATCCTTGGCTCCTTCCTTCATCTCACCATCTCCCTTGACCATATTTCCATTTTGGAGACTGTCAGATGATTGATGATCAAAAATCATTTCTGTGCTCATCAGCAGCTACAGGCCTCCTCGCAGCCACAGGCTGACCAGTCACTGGGGGCTGGCTGCCGGAACACACCCAGCCCAGCTTGTCCTGCCTCACCTTATAGGAGGCAACAAACCAAGGCCTTCTCTGCCCATCTGCTATTTTTCACAGACCTACAGAAGCATCTGCCAAATGACATCATCAAAGGCTGAGGGATTCGGAATTGACATGGTGGAAGTATAAATTGAGACAGACCAACCACACACATACTATTTCCTTACAAAAATTAGCTACAGAGAGTGGTTGCTTCAAGATTACAGCAATTTTTCCAGTGTTGAACTAAGTCTGAATTTTCTTTCAGGGAGTGGCTACAGCATAAGTGAAAAAACAGGAAAAGAATCTTGCAGTGGATTACCTGAAAACAAAGCAGAGCTTTGTGTACCATGTGAAGAAAAAGACAGACTGAGGACAAAAAAAAAATACAGCAATGGTTCTGTTACTGAAATACAGAGGTTAGCTTGACTCCTTAAGACCTTGAAAGTGTAAATCCACATATAAACATCAACAGTGAGTCTAGAGGTACTGAACCACAACTGAAACCACACAAACCACAATTTTAGTCTTTAATGATGTCCAGGGATATTTTTAAAATTCACCTAAATTAACACAGAAGCCTGAGATAAGTCCCTCCAAATTTAATTAATTCTACTTCAAATTTAACCTTGCATTCGCACAGCAAACGGACAGCCAAAAGCATTTGTGCAGTAATAACCATTCCCCTCTGAACATTCCTTAACATAGCAGAGTGACATGTTGGGAAGCAGCTGTTTTCTCCAGACCTTGGCACGACACAGCACAAGTGCTGAGCCACGAGGGGGACGTGCAGGTGAACAAACGCCAAATGAGGACAAGCAGTGAGGTGACTCTCGGAACCTTACCGACATGCTCTGCTCTGCACCGCGTCTGACAGTTCAGCGGCTGATCAGCTGGTGCCACACAGAAACCCCCTTACTGACAAAGTGACTTTGAGGTTTTATTCATGGCCAACAGTGGATGCAGAGCAATTCCTGCTCTGGAATATCTTCTTTCCTCCAGATGGCTTTACACATAGCGCAGATACCCTCACAATCAACCGCAGGGCTCCAGATGAAGGACTGGCTTAGAAGCTCCCAACACACACAGCGTTCAGCGTAACACCAAATGCAGCCCCTGCCAGACACAGGTGGGCTGCACCCAGAGGGCAGAGCAGGACAGTGGGGGTCTGTAACTACGTGGGACTCTACCTAGGAGCGTGCCTGATAGAGCAGATTCTGCACAGTTTGTCTTTACCCAGTGCATGGGGAAGGCCCAGCCTATGCTATCATACTCACCAGACAAGCTGTAAGTAAATACATTAATACTAGCATCTAATGTGCTTGATCCAGATGCTTCCTCTTCCACCCCAGATCTATCTGCTGACTGACAAACATCAGACCACATGAAACTAAATCACATCACTGAATATTGCAGAAAGTCACCAAGTGGGTGGAAAAAGGGTACTGCATCAGCTTTGGGCCACATGTGACACCCATTCAACAGAACAGGAACCCTACCAACCCACTCAGCACAAGCCTAAGATTTCACTTACAGCATGTTAACAGAAAGCAGCACTCAAAGCTTCCTCCCCCGTTCCCAAAACTGTTTTTGCATAGGAAATCATCTGCTCCTCATCGGAGAACCAAAATAATGCTAAGAGGTATTTCATGGCTAGGACTGAATGACCCATGGCTAACCACCTTGTATGAATCAAAAGAACAGGATTACAATAGGGAGGCTTAGAACTTTGACTCCTTGATCTATAAAATGATTTCATCTTCTGCCCCCAGCCTGTTCCTAGTGCTACATTACCGTAAAGGACAAAAAGGGCTTTTGTCCACACACTTAACTCAGCATGGCTGCAGGGGGAGAAAGTCGCAGCGATAACCAAGCACCAGGATGCCCAGGACAGCCCAAAGTAGGACTGGAAAACAGCTTTACTGAAAACACTGAATATCGGTAGGAAAAATAAATAACAAACATTCCATAAAAATCTACAATTACTTTACAAGACTAAATAATAATTGATTATATTAACGCACAATTTTATTTTTAATAAGCTTAAAAAATATCCAAGCAAGAAGATCCTCCTAACTCTCAAGACAGTACAAACCAACCAAACAAAAAACAACAGGTAGCAAGTGTGTCTGAGACAAAGCTTGCTCACAACGCAGTGGGGATCACACTGCACCCTCAGCTGAAAATGAAAGCATGGACACAGCTCCAGAGCAGAGTCCAACATCGATTATGTAACTGCTAACACAGTGCTGCATTATGACAAACACGGTAACAGTGGAGACGCTTAATTTGCTGCCCTATTTCTAAACAAGCTTGATCTAATTTTTACATTCTTTGGTTACCTAAACACAACTGACCGTGCTGTGCAGTGCGTTCCAATCCAAGGCAGAGGAAGCTTGGTTCTTCCAGGCCTTCTCATGGACAACAATCCCTCTTCACTCTTCCTCCACATACAGCCCTTTTTGGCCTAACACAATAGACACCCTCATTCATACAACTTTATGTTAAAGGCTAAGCAAACCCGAGGAGCACTTCTACACGCCCTCTAGCATTATCTCTATATACTTTCTATCTATTTCATGGATTAGAAGTAGTTAAATTTCCCTTCATGTTTGTGCTGTACCTAGTTTACATAATCGAGTTTGCAGCTTTAATGCTCAAGATCTGCAATATGGCAAGCCTTTTCAACCCCACGTATCCTTTCACTTCATTTTTTCTCTTTATCATTAAAGGGCTGTGCAAACATCTCTTTAACAAGTAAGCACTGCCTAGCATTACTTTCAATATCGCTCACAATGATCAGTCCTAAGAAACAAAACAAAACAAATAAACAAACAAAAAAAAAAAAAAAAAAAAACCAACAAGAATCTTAATGACCCAAGTTATTTCTTCCAGGTCATAAAAAACAGAAACACCAATAACTGAATCCAGAAGCACTTTCCCAGTCTGAGTCAGAAGGAAGCTCATCCACATTCTTAAGTGTTATTTTATTTTCCTTCCCTGTGAAGCACCCAAGCCGTGGATAAAAAACGCATAGACGCTTTGCAGTGAGAGAAAACCACATGATAGCAAAAGCTAAAGGGAAAAAAAAAAAACAAAACCTTGTAATTAAGGAACGTTCACATTTCTGGACAGAATGTATTATCTCTACTCACACCAATGCCTTATTTTCACTCAACAATCACACTGAAATACAAATGCATTCCTTTTAACAGGATCACTCATCAACAGCAGAAAGAAATGCCAGGCACTTAGGACGATGCAATACATGAGTGAGAAAAACCAACATCTCCTCATTGCTGATGTGTTCATCAGCGTACTGTTGTGGTTCCAAGCCAACTATTAACTGCAGTAAGTGAGGAAGTGCCCCATGAGGCATTCATCAGTAATACAGGTTTGTAAAGAGAAATGCTTAAGGCATCTTGCAATGATGCAAGCTTTACAGTAACTTACAGGCCGAGAACGCACTGCTGACAAAAACAAATAGAACAACCAGTACATATACTTACAGCAGGCAAAGGAACTCAGAGCAGCAGCCAACGCACATGTACTGCACGTACTGCACTGACACCTGAGTGTAAGAAACAGCAATGTTCAGGTGGAGCTCTCAGCGCCTCTCTCCCAGAACATCTTTCAGAACAGAATTTCCCTTTATGAAATAATATTTATCTGTAAACAGCTAAATACCTGCCGCCCTGCGTGCAAGGAGCTAACACAAATGCGCACAAGTAACCATTATAACTCTAAGGACAGTTCTGCAAGTAGGTCACGTAAGGCAAGCCCCCACCATGGCAATATACAAAAGGAAGAGAAGACAAAGTGCCTGCAGCATAACAGATCTAATATCCTTATAATTAAACTAGTCAGGAAACAAGGAACCAATTCTACGTGCAATGAGATTTTCAATGCGAAATGCTGGAGTAATATCTTCTCTCTGCCTTGAAGAACAGCAAAAACTGAGTTGCTGGGTGTCCTGGCTCTGAGTTACCAGACTTCACATCTGAATCTCACTCTTGCTTGCCAGGACAACTTCACCATGCCAGTGCTGGACATCAGGCCTCTCTCAGCCCAGGCAGTCACTCAAACACCACTAAATGCTACAGGCTGCCAAGGAGCACCAGATGGGAAACATTCCACAGAAAATGTTGTAGTTAAGCTGATGGATAGTGTTTATCTCAAATGTCTCTAACAACGTGCTCCACTTTGCTCAGCTCTGTTCTGCCTCTTTTGCCCACAGCTGTACCCAAACTCAATAACACATTGCCACACAAATCCCACACGCTGCCCAGCACCAACCAGGGGCTGCTGGGTAACAGAGCCCACGAGGCGCTGCATGCAGAACCGAATTCTGAGCAGCACAACAGCAGGACAGTGGCAGAAAAAAGAGCGAAGAAATTAAAAGACTTGGAGGAGCCCTGTGGTAGACCACATGTTTTTCCCCTATAGCTCAGCGGCACGAAAGCTTCCCCTTCATATTAATGATGGTTTATAGCAGAAGTTCTATTATCTGAACAAGAACACATGTCAAGCACTAAGAGGCAACCTGCCACTGACCATCTGCTCAATGTCACACACATCTCAGACCACCTCTCACCTCTCACCTCTCACCAGGCTTTTTTCCCACCAGGTTCTTCTGGTATTTTACACTCCCAACACTGTGATCTTTAACAACACAGTATCCTATTTTAGATGCACTCATTCACATAGCTAACTTCTGATTGAGTGCCTAAATGAAAGCAAAGAGTTTCTTCCTTCATCTGATACCTTTCTGTTCTCTCCTTCAAGGGAATGGTAACAGCCGTAACAGCTTCATCTCTCACCAGGTCCTAAGATCAGTACTTGTGAAACAAATTAAGTCACTGATACGTTACTGATAAGGACTACTAAAAAACAGATCTGAGTATGAATGACAAAGTCGTGCAGAGCAAAAGTGACTGTGCAGCTGCTACCAAAAACAGGAATGACAGCAAGTGGAAAGTACAAATAACTTTGTTATTAAACGTAATAAATTAAGCACAGATACAGTTGAAAATACTGACAGATCTCATTAACTTTTAAAAAAACCAACACATTTATTAATACGACTTCTAACTTGTGGGGAGTAAAAGCGGCTCTCCATAATGCACATGGGGACCCGAGTGGCTTAGAAAAATCAGCTGTCATTTGCTGGCAAAACAACACAAGAATAGACAACAATAGTCCTAGCAAATTAGGAAGAGATTTTGCCAACAAAGAGATAGAATTCATTTCCAAAACTGCATTGATCTCCTTTTCAGTATATCAGAAGAATCAGATCTCCTGTTTTCGTGCACGCTGCTATTCAGCACACTCAGATGTGCCAGTCTTTAAATAATTCAGACGGCAAAAGGAATAAAAGGAAGAGAGGAGGGAGACAGCAATTTGAGCCAAGTGACAGGGACAGCACATGAAGAAAATGCTGAGATATCCATTAATATCTTTTAAAAAATTAGGGTTTTAGGTTCCAAGCATCAAGTTCTGCTGTATTTCTCCAGCAAGAGCAACGGGAATATACAATTGCAAGCAGCTCTCAAACAAGAGCATTACGAGGAGCCCCACAGCAGTGCGTTCTGGCCCAATGAAGCCGGCTCAAGTTTCGGGCAGGTTTTGTGTAAGCTCAGCAGTAACTGAAGGCACAAAGTCCATTCCTCCAGCGGGCCGTGGAACCGCCGTGCCAACGTAACCACAGATTGAAGCAGCGCAGCAGAAGGCTGCCACGAGCCGATAGAGCGCTTCTAAATCATAGCAACGCGTGTACAAACAAAGACTCGGTAAGGACCGCGTCGCAAAGATGACATCGGCTGTGCTTCCAGCTTTAACAAGACCGGCATTTACGCGGAAGGCACAGATCGACCCCAGGAGGCCCGTTATCCCCGCGCGAAGCCGGGCCGCAGCAGCCGACGGGAACCGCAGCCCCCGGGCGAGCCGCCGGAGGAAGGCGGCGCCAGGGCTGCGGTGCAACTCGACGTCCAGCCGCGGTTCCAGCAGCTCCACGCGCGCTCGCTGCACGCTTCACCAGCCGCCTGCGGGCACGCGACGTGTCGGAGGCCGCACCGCTTCTGCCCCGGCACGGCGGTGCCGCATACGTGCGGGGCTCGCGCCCCCCCCCGCAGCGCCGGGCCCGGCAACGGGAGCCGACGGGCGCCGGGTTCCCCCTGCCCCCGGCCATGAAACCCCTCGGGGCCGCGCGCGCCTCACCTGGCGCCTCCGTTGCGGGCCGCGCGCCGCCGGCACAGTTTCCACAGCGACCGCCGCGGCGGGGAGTTCCGGGCGGCACCGCCCACGCGCAGCCGTGCTTCGAACCCGCCAATCGCCGCGCGCCCCCGCGCGTCCCCGAGGCGGGGCGGACGGCGGCACCAGGCGCTACGCGCACGCGCGGAGGCCGCCCGCGGCGGAAAGTCGCATCTTTCACAGCGGCCAATGGGAGCCGCTGGCGGGCGCAGGCACCGCCAGATGGGCGGCGAGCCCGGCGGGTATGCACGAGGCCGGGGAAAGGCACGGGGCGGCGCCTCTCGGTTGTGAGGTTACGTCCTCCTGCCTCCGCTGCCGGCAGGTAGGCGAAATCGAGCACTGCTGCCGCTCACGGCGCCGCGCCTTACTCTGCTACCTTCATCCACCGCGCGTGGGCTGGGGGGCGATGAGAAATCAATCGAATAACGGTGGGCGGGCGGCGAGCGGCGCGGCGGCGAGCGCGTTCTTACAGAGCTGCTGGAGCGCGAGTTGCGTTACCGGCCTCGGCTCCGGTTACCAGAGTTTTCGCTGTTGCGCTCGAGGGGAAAGAATAGCCAGCAGTTACCTGCACTGCAGTCTGCTCTCCTTTTCCTCTTTGTCCCCGCAGCACCGCACCCACACCATCTCGGCCCAGCCGCCAGCCCGAATCCACGGCACAGCTCCGAAACAGCCACATCGGCCTAAGAAAGCAGGTCCTACTCGGAACTGTATTGAATATACAGTAATTCCTACTCATCCCTGATGGATTTCAATCCATGCACTAATTGAAGCTCTATCCCCAAAAAACAGAGGAACGATGCCGTTCATTCAGCCCACAGAGGGGGTGAGCAGGCAGTAAAGAAGCACAGAGCAGCAGTGGATGGAAACCCAAATGAGCTGCTCGATTCCAAATGAGTTACACTGTATCACAGACACGACTGATGCAGAACAAGATGACCTACCTTGTGATGGAGATGGGGGAATAGCCTGTGAACACCATGGCAAGTCAGACCAATTGAATGACTGCACTTACATCCCTGATGATTTGAACTTACCCCTTTCTGGAGGTAACAGAAATGCATCAAATTATGAGATTTATGTACAACCTGAAGGTGTATTTAACTATGCTAAAGGAACCATAGGAACAAGTGGAATTTCAGCTGGAATATCTGGAAGTGAACTGTCCTTTAAAAAGAACAGCTGGTGTGGTCAACCAGATGGCAGAGACCCTCCAAGTCACTCCAGTATGTCCCATGTCCTTCTGCGCCATTTCCCTACAGGAGAGTTAACGAGCAAATGGCAGTTGATTGAACATGAGACTATACCAGAAACATCCCTGACTGAAAGCATTGACGAAACCACAAACAAGCACACAGCTTGTGAATGCGTCCAAGGCCCTTCAACAGGTGAACAACAGGCAGCCAAGTTTGAAGAGCACCACTTAGAAAAGCTGAAAGCAGTGAGTACTGAAGAGAAAATTCAGGATTTGCTAAACAAAAACACTTTTGTTTCAAAAACCTCTACCTCTACTCTTGCTAAACATGGGTGCAGACAAGAAAATTTGCTGTTGATTAATGAGTATGAAGATGCATGTATCTTTCAAAACACAGAGCAGACATACATGTTTAAGAAATCAGTTCCATCTCATGAGCTCATAGCAGGCCAAGGTGAAGCTCAGAAGTGTCAGGAAGACAGTAATGAAGTCACTTCAGAAATGAAAGTACCAAAAATGAGTGAAAATAATAAATCCATTCCCACCATTAAAAGAACAACATCCTTCCCTACATTGCTAAGTAAATCAGTAACCATTAACAGCATTCTAGAAAATCAGAAATGTTTTGATTCCATTGAAGTCACAAATCAGGAAGGAACAAGCATTCCAGAATCATCCCAACAACAAAAGGTAATTAGGATAATTTAATAAATTGAGAATTTCTTAAAACAAGAGTGACGTGTACCACTTCAGTCAGTAATCACTTCCACGAAGTTCTGTGGGATATAATCTCTATGGAGATTTCATTACCAAATTTATGATGCTCTGTCATGTTATTCCTGACAGCAAAGCATTGCAGTAAATCACCAGGAAATCCACTACAAGCAGTTAATTCCAGTATTATATGAAAATGTTCTCATTCACTAAAAATAATATAAATGGGAATTTCTTAAAATATTTTTAATCCTGTGCCTGTTTTTACATTAAAGACTTACACTCTTCAGCTATTCAGGCCAGCATTCATTGAAAGGTCAGGATTTTTTTGTTTTGTTTTTGAAGGTTTTGCTCTATAATAAGATTTGTCTTACAGCAAATTTTAAGATTTCTCTTACAGTAGTAACTTCCTGTTAAGATTTGTTGGTAATTAGATAATCACTTCTTACTGTCATGCCCTGCCACTGAGTTCACTCCAGAGCTAAACAGATGCTTAAGTCCTTTCCTAGGCTTATCCCTTCATAAACTGTTCAGGATGGAACAACTTCTAATACTTTTCCCTATAACTTCTTGATGGTACATTGAAATGTGAACACAGCTTGCTGACATCAAGAATCATACTGATTTTCTACGATACAATCAGATACAGAAGTCCTCTAAAGAAACCTAATTTCATTCTTATTTCTATGACTTCAAATAATCACCAGAACTTTTCTGTCACCTTTATAATATACTTCCCCTTTACACATATTGTCTAAATACAGATTCATAACCCAAGTTGCATATTTCAGTATATACACTATGAGATACACAAACCAAAGTCAAAGCAAATTACATGATACAGTTATAATCAACTTTCCATTAACTTTAGAAAGTAGTCCTATGCATTTCCAAACTTTTTATTGTGCAGAGCATTCTGCATGCTTCTTCCTCAAACCAAGATTCTCCCTTTGACAGGTACTACCTCAGTCAGGTTTTCCAAATGCAGGATTTGCCATTTACTCAGGAGACATTGGAACAGCCCCTGAACCCTCTACAGCAGACACTTCTGCCCTACAGCCTACACACGGTTTGTCTGAACAAAGTAAGTGCAAATACCTAACTCATTTCAAGTAAATCAATAGCACTTTTGGGTAGAAGTTTTGGAAAGAAGTCCAACTAATACATTTTCTCTTACATTACATAGGATTGCCATGTGGGAAAACAGCATCTGCATTTCCAACAACTCATACAGTAGAACTGTGCAGTCTAAATGCTTCTAAGTCACTGCCCAAAATAACCCAAGGAGAGATGATGTCTCAAATACTAAAGGAACAGACAGATCAACTAAAAATTAAAGTAAAGAGCTCTGTTTCAGTATCTATTCCGCATTGATTCTTTAGTTTTATGGTAACTTGGCATGTTTGCTTTTAAAAAACAACATCTAACTCTACTATTTTCTCTTGAAGGTGGAAGACTTCTCTAAACACGTGACCAAGGAGACATTCCTCTTACAAGATGATTATCTGGTAAACTAATGTCTTTCCAGTTACCTGAAGTGTACTTTAATTGGCTAGACTTGAGATTTTCTGGCAATACACTCAGTGCTTTTCTCAAACAGGCATTTGAAAATAATTTGTTCTGAATCTCAGACTTAAACTGAGGTTAAGAAGAAAAATGAAGGAGCTCAGTAAGTGGCTCAGTTCTTTAAAATTAAAGACTACAGTTAGGAAGTAGGTAGTGAAAGGCCTTAAATTGGCATAGAAATCATTAATTGTGATTTGTAGGGTAGTGTGTCTGAAGGGTTATTTAGTATTTTACCTCTAAATGACCAAGCAGCACAGCATACTGATAGGTATAGTAGATACAATTCAGAGCAGCAGCAGAATTCTTACTAATATCACTGCAAATATCATCTGTCTTACATAGCATATGTAGATATTACAATATCTTGTTAATGATAACATCATTTACTGTTGAACTCTCTGTTATTGGTGAAGGCATTAAATCAACTGAAAAGATACCTTGAAGCCTTGGAAAGGAATTATTTAACTGCTAGAGAGGAGCACCGTAACTTACAGCTGCAGTACTACAAGGACAAGTCTGTCAACATTGGAGAATTTGACCCCAAAAGGTTTGAAGATAAATGCTAAGTACTTCATCAGTGTATTTTCCATATTTTGGAGCATCTAACTACTATTACTTTATCAGTCACACTTCTCAGAGGTGAAAACATTATTTTAATATCACACAGGGTAAGCTTGAAGTTACTTGGCCAAAATTCATCTCATGCTTTAAATATCCTTGTTATAATAAAGGTAGCTATTTGACTAATTCAAGCATTTAAAAGGGACTCAGTGAACTCCATTTCTTTCTTCCCTCTATGAACTGTTTATTGCAATGCCAAATACAGTTATCATAGTAAGAAACAGAAGTTTCACTAGCTGTGTATTGTGATTGATTTTAGAAAGGTAGAAGGGGAAATATTTAGACTTGGCACGATGCTTGAAGACATCAAAGAACTAGCAGATGACAGCAGGCACAGATGGGCTCCTTCACCCAGTTCCTGTGGATCTGCCCATTCATCATATTCTCTTTGGGAGGTAACTGAGTCTTATCATTTAAAGACTGCATTATTCCATTTTATTCAAGAAAAACAGGGTGGTTATCACATATTCTCCTCTAACATTTGTAAGACCATGATGCTTTTGAATAGCATGTTACTTCAAGAATTTTTTTTTTTTCCATAAAATTGTAGCTTAATTTTTCATTAACTGTAAAAAAAACTTTAGTATGAACACAGCTGCACTGAGTAATCTAAGTGCTAGCTTCAAAAACATTCATTTCTGAGTAAGAAAATGAGCAATTATTTTCAGTTTTACAGAGCTTTCTGGTTTTGAAAATTCATTATTATAATTCAGCTGGAAGAACGATTACTTTGTCCAAGATTCTTTAACTGCAGAACTGCTGGAAGACTAAGCATTCTGCTACAGAAAACTGAGTTTACTGTTAAATATAGTAATATTTTGTCCTGGATCATAAATACATGGAAAAAATTGAATTAGTTCTCCACAAAACAAAAGATAAATATCTTCATATGCTTTCATTCTCCATATTTTAGAAGTCATTTTTCTCTGCATCTCAAGTAAAAGATAATTAGAAAACGCAGGCTGGTACAAGTCATCTACTTGAAATACCCTGACTGAAAACTGCTATCCTGGGGTTACTTTATACAGAGCTCAGTACTTTCAAGTATTGCTGATTCCCCTGAAGAAAATACATTTCTTAGCAAGAACAATGAAGGAGAAAATACAAGCCAGACAAGTTCCGTGACTCCACAGAGAAATGCCCACTTCTCTTTGCAGTGTGACAGATGCAATCTTCGTATTCACACGTAAGCATAAAACTTACACAACTACTGGAATTATCACAAAAAATGGTACTGCAATCATTTGCTGAGTACAGAAAGTTAGGGTGCCTGGAATATCTGAAAGCAGGTAGAATGCTCACAGACTCAGCTTCTCAGAAAACCCTTAAAACCTCCTTCCAGGCTGGCACTCCTACTCCAAAGCCAAAACACTACTGCCATCATTTTGCTAAGAGTCAAATCATATCTCTGTATAAAATTAATTGCAACCGCACTGATTCAAGATATGAGTGACTAGATACAACACAGTACCAGTGCAAAATGTTTGTTTACATTTGTGTAGTATTTTTAACTAAAAAGAGTGCAGATGTTTACATAATTAACCATCAAAACTTCAAACAACTCTAGATTATCTGTACTCCTTTGCACGTATTTTATGAGATCAGATCAAATGTTTTCCTCTTCACCATTTAAGGTTGCAGAAGAGAGCCGAATCAGCTTATGGGAAAGAAATGGATCCTCTGGGAAAAAGTTGTCTGCTAGCAAGCAAGTATTCTTCAAATGAAATGGTATGAGAAGTTTTCATGTTCATTCTAATTTAGATGAACATAATAATATTATGAAATAATATATAATATAGTATAATGTCATATATTTATGTAATATTATGAAAACAATATTTTTCCATTTAGTTTTTGCACAACATGAAAGCTCACCTTTTGAGGTACTACAGTTGTATAACTTGTATTGATTTTGAAAGAAAAATTGAAGGCACACTGAATATTTTTTGAACTATGTGATGATTAGCTGTGTTTACTAGCCTGCTTTTATTACTAGTTCAGAAGGCAACAACATACAGGCAATTGCTTGCCTACAAAACCTTTCAATTTGAAGGCAATAACAGAAGTAGATAATGTGTTAACCTTCTTCAACACTACATGACAATATCTTGTATTCCAACTTTACAGGTTAATAAGTATTGATAAGTTGTCCAATTTCCTTTACCATTAGAATGGTAACAGACCAAACTGTAGATTTGATGGCAACTAGACAACTAGAAGCTATACAGATTTAATGTACACTTGATGCTGCTGTTCACACTGTGTGATGAGTACACAGTAATATAAACAAAATATCAGTGTGTTTTACCGTCTGTGCACAACAGAGATTCTTTTCACCTGAAGGAAAATATGAGGCGGAAGGTCTTGGATTCCATACTCAGGGTACATTAAGTCAGAAAGATAGTGCCAGTGAAGAGAGTATGAAAGGGTAAGCATATTAAATGTTTTGGCTAGGTACAGACACTTCTCTTCAGCTAAATGAACTGATACATGCATGTGCAGTGTGCCTCTATTCTGGACTCTGCTCACTACACTGAATATTCTTCTGATATGTATGAAATGCAAGGATGATCTGTGTTCTAAATCATTACCAGTTAATCACATGGTATGAGATATATCAGACCACTGGAGAATTGGAAAAACACCCCTCTTTTTTTAAAGACAGGATTCTTTTCCATATTGAAGTAGCCCATCTAAGTGGTATAAAACTTAAATAACACACACTTACTTTAATAAAGCGTGGAAATAAGTTTACTCTTTTTTCAGTGATGGATGACCACAAAACATTCAAGCAACAACAGTAATAACCTCAAATATTTGTAATGAACTAATCTGGTAGTCTTGAAAGGAGAGCATATTAGTACCTCCATATATATTTCAAGTGCAAGGGTCTATCTGTCAAGTTTCATTTACAGATTCATCAAGGTGCTAAAATAGTTCCATATGGCTTAGTTGGGCTTTAGAACTTCCAGCAAATCAAGTCTCCATCCAAAGTCAGATCTCATAACAACATTCAGTGCACAACATAATCATCATCACGTTAGTATGCTGAAAGAAGGCAAGCATGGGAGAAAAATGCTGACGGACTATTTACTGAATAAATACTAATATTTATCTAATAAAATTCACCTAGCTTGCTTCCTTCTCCCTGTCATTTAAGGAATGCTCAATCTTCCAGTCTGTTTCCATGAGTACATAAGAAAAGCTTGCCAATAAATTTGCTGACACTACATTCCCTACAGTGAAAACATGTATATAAAATACTGCAAACAATGATCCTTACTCCTGTTTTGACAGAAAGTACATCACAAGTATTGCTCTAATTCCCCAAAGGCTGCAAAACTGAAACCTTAATAGCTCAGTTACAAAGAAACCATATCATCCTTACCAGTGATAATATTTTGATACAGCGTGTGTAAGCATCTCTAAATACACAGAATTTTATACTCCATTGTTTCTCAGTAAGGTGTTTATTATTTCAAAATAAAATTATTTTAAGGTGTGCTGAACAGCTCTGATAAGGCAGGGTCTTTCTGTCAGAACGTATCCTTTAACAAAGTCATTGTTTTGTGATTATTTAAGTTTCCACTTGACACCTTTTTGGGTTGATGAAAAGATAAGAGTTCTTTCTATAGTAAATCTATTTTCTTCTCAGTTAAGTGGCCAAACACTAATATATCGGTAAGGCTTATCATAAAGATATTATAATCTAACTGAAATATCATTCTGTTTTCATGCCCAAAGAAATAACATAATGGAAAGGAAAACTGGAACACATACAATCTTCATTCTAAGAAAACCGACCGATTTATCAGATAAAAATCTGAGTAAGTAGCAATGGGACACCAACATCAGAGCTGTGTTTATACCTACAATTCAGTCTTGTTAAACAATCCACTCCTGTTACACGTAAGCACCATGAAAATTATTTTGGAATTCCAACACATGGTACTGCTTAGCATAGTACAAGATACTAAGAATAAAAAGGAGACCATAAAGGAGACCACATGAAACCCACTTAGCCACTCAACAGCCTTAGTGGCAGACAAGCTACAATGAAATTAGCAGCAAAATACAAGCAAAAGAGGTTTTACATTTGGTTAGAATCAGATACTACAACAGTTCACCCCTGAGAGGATGTATTATCTCCATCCTCAGAGATACTGAAAACTTAACAGAGGTGTCCTAAGCTACTTGATATAGGTTGGTCCTGCTTTGAGGAGGGATTGGACCAGACCATCTCCAGAAATACTTTCCAAATGGAATTACTCTATAATTCTAACCCATCTTTTTAGATGCTTTTTTGAAGACTAACGTCTTCCAGAGCATAATACTGACATGCACGCTGTGCTTTGATAGTGCTTTTTCTCCTTATCAGATGCATTTATATCATATGCTAGAAGACCTGAAATCTGGAGTCTTAACATGAAGTTTCAATATCCACTTTCAGTTTCAGGATACAGCTTTCTTATTCTGCATAAAAACTAAATGAAAGGTTTTCCCAAACCTCTGTTCCACTCAGGATGGAGACAAAAGACTGTATGTGTTCTCCTTCCTCAGGACAGTTTCTAACAAATTGTTTTTGTTCTGTTGTTGTGTTGTTTTTTCTTTGTTTGTTTTTTATAAACACTTATAGTACTGAAAAGAACAGTAAAAAGTGCATTTGAGGCTTACAGGTAGAGCTGAAAGCCATTCTTAACAGCTCAGACACACCTGTAAAATGAATGGAAAAGTACTTCAAACTGCAGAACTGTTACTGACTGTGAAGGCCTTGGAAATTATTTAGCTGAAGTTCAATAATGACTTAAAACTAGAAATCTTGGCTTGTGTATTTTCAGATATTTTTCATGTGTTTTGGGATTTTAGACAATGATTCAGAAGCCATCTCAGCCTACCATTCTTATGGTTCACAAAGCGATGAATTTATGAAATGTGAAAGTCACCAAATACTCCACGCAAGGCAACATAGAGAGAGAAAAGGTATCATGATTTCAAAAATACCCAAATCGACACCAAGTTTTCTTCTTTGCATTGTTCCAATTGTTCAATGATTTGTCTTTGTTTCAGGATTTAAATGCAGATGCTCCAGAGAAAGCCAAAATCCATTTAAACTCAGGAACTACAAGGAATCTGTTCAGTCTTGCACTCCACGTAGAAATAAAAACTCTGGTTCAAGTTGTAAGTATGACACATTACTGAAATAATTTTCAATTACGAGTCAAATTCTCAAAAGCAAAAAAAGCTATATTGTGCATGTATCAGGCTAAATTCCATTTAGTACGAGCAAGCCACAGCACTTCAGCTGAACAGTAAATGAGTACAGATCCTGGGCTGAAACAAGCAAATCCAACATTTACACACCTACCTGAGTTTAATTCCCTATGCACAACAACTACCACATCTGCACTGCTCTTTGACAAGTCCCATATTTCACTGTAAACAGTATCACCTCCAGTTATCCAGTGCCACATAGAAGAATATTAAAACTGGCCATAATTACACCAACCTTTTCATTCCTGGTTGTACATACTGGAAACAAGTATTAAAAGGGAATACCTGCTCAGCTCTGCACTGTGACATACAGCAAAGTCAAGGATTGCCTGGTTTTTTAAACATATTGAACATGTAATTTTTAAAGTCACTTCTCTCTTAGACTCCTTGTACTGTAGGAATAAATTGAAGGTAGTACCAACCTTCAATTGAAGGTAGATCAACTGAATTAATCTACTGTTCAGCAGCGAGCAGAAAGTACAGGTTAGCTATTTCTCTATTAAGACAAAAAAACATTGCATCAAAGTGGCACTTACATCATTATTGGGACTGATGTCCTAATAATGCCATTATGCAACACTTTCTTCCTGGGGCCTTTCACTGTTAAGAAATGTAATACAATTCTATACATCACTCGTTCAAGAGCTAAACTCAACCCAAAAAGGGAACACAAAGAAATATTTTAGTCTCATTTAGATAAATCCTTAATATGTTCAGATTTTTGTTCAGTAGCCTCGTGAAATTAAGTTTTACACTGCTCAGAGAAAGATGCTAGATGTATACAACATTCCTCTTTTCTTTATTTCTACGCATGGCTTCAATGTCGTAAGCTTATTCGCAGAAGAGAATCCCCAGTCAAAAGGCTCAAACAAATCAACAGCCACCTGAACCTGTCAACAGACTTTATGAAAGGTAAGCTACAACAACTGCATGTGTGCATGCATGATAACAAGAAATGCCATTATTAAAGGTTCAGCACTGAAAAAGTCATCGTATCATCAGCAGGGGCAATGGCTTACCTTCTGTAGAGCATGCTACGCATTACAATTTGACTCAGTAATGAAATATCATCATGTAAATAATGACCTGAGTAGTTCTTCTATCTTTGTAGTTTAATGAATCAAGCTTCAGCTGACGTACATACTTCTCCATCTTGAGAAAAAGTAATTCTTAATTCTTATTATATAACCACTTTCCCATTCACAGATCCCTAGAATAATAAAAACCTCTACAAATTTGTCCAAGTGCTACATTTAATAATCCTTAACATACAATTATTCATAGAATCTGAGAAATAAAATGAATTCTGCACCATAGCACAGACTACACGAACTGAAACAAATTCTGTGACTGTAAGTTCTACCAGCTTTATCAAATAACAGTAATTTCCTGCAAGTATGGTGGCCACACTTGAGAATCTGTGGCACAGACTACTCAGAGAAGTTACAGCACCAAGAAAATGATGTTTTTTGAGAGATTTTCTGTCTGCATTCTGGAATCTATTTTGTTTTACTGCAATACAGATTATAATCAGCTGCAATTTTATAATTTAGTCACTGTAAAACAGACTTGAAAATACAGGTTATCAAAATTATCAAATTTACAGTTTGAAAATACCTTGGCTTATCAAGTTGTGTTTTTCACTACCTATTACTTTTAGACCAAATTTTGAGGCTGATAAAACCTTGTATTCAAACACAGATGATCAAATAATCCTTTTGCATTAATGCTTACCCAGCAAGAAGTCTGCCCGAAACACATCTGCGATCATCAGAAACAGAACTGCCAAAGACTTCAACATAAACGTAAGACTTGAGAGTGAAAATTAGAAACCCTACAACTAATAAAAAAAACACATACCCCCATATCATGGCACTGTTGCACATCCCCCTTCTTAGCACACTGATTATCTCAGTCTAAGTTTGTCTAGTCCACTATGGGACAGGATGAGGAAGTGAGAAATTTTTCAGTGCCACTTCAGATATAATGCACTACATTCATATAAGGTTTAGTATAAGGTAGAGCTCCTTAAGTGAATACGGAAAATCATTTTAGTATTGCGTATGCAGTATAGTAATAAATTTTTGTATATTAACACATTGTGTGTTAATACACACATGTATATAACACACTGTGTTTCTCAAATGTGAACAATTGCAGAATCTGTAGGTTAAACTGCCTTAACAGCTCTGAGCCATCCTTACTCTCCCTCCATTACAAGAGCTTTTTGTCCTGTGGTTTCGTTTCAACACTGCAGGATTACACAAAGAGAAGTAAGTAACAAATGCTTCAACTTAAATCCTTGAGTAGCCTTCAAATATGTTTTACTTCTCAACGTGTATTCCAAGTAGGTCTGTTGAAAAAGCTACAGAGAACCTTAACTACACAGCACTTCCTTTTCTATACCTACCTCAGCAAAGCTGTATTTTGCTGCTTCCAACAGATTTTAAATTCTACTCTGGATCATGCAATACAGACAGCAAACAGTTTGAAGAAAGCTACAGAAAAAATGGTGCAAGCAATTTCTGAAGATCTAGCTAAAGCTAGAAGAAAACAGCTTTAACCATCTAGTTTCAGATGCTACATTTTTTTGCTGGTTATAAATAATAAACATCTCTACAAATACAAAATGACAAAGATTAGAAAATCAGCTAGCTTTAGTTCTATGATTGTCAGTACTAACTGGTACATACTGGTATTCCACGCGTTTATACTCAGTGTCTGAACTAGAAAATGAATTGCTTTTCTATTGAAGTCTTTGATGTTTTGGCTGGCCCCTGTTATTGCTTACAACTGCCTTTCCTAAGCATTCGTTAGGCATCCATTTCAGGTAGCTTCATAAAAATTGGCTTATCAAGCAAAGTTAATTTTTTTTTTAATTTCTATTTCCCTCCACCCCCAAAGAGCAGAATGAGTTTCATTCACTCCAATGTACATTTGCATTCCGCACTTGAAAAGTAGCTGCTTGACCACACCAACAAATAGAAGCAGGATCTGCAGCTGCAAGCAGGATGCTAGTATATCGAGTCATATTTAAAGCATGTAATTATTTCTGGAGTGCCCTACATTGAGAGTGTTTTGTTTAAGAGAGATCCTTGCATGTCTCAGAAACTGAGTAATGCCATTGGTTGTTTGCCTGTTCCTAACAGTTGAACTGTTGCTTCACTCACATGTCCTCACCTTGTCTGATATATGACTGAGATTTCTAGCTGATGACGTAGGCTACAGAATTTTTAAAAACCGTTCTATGATTTTTCTAATGAAATCCATTTAACTGTAGCAATTAAAAGCAAGCAGACAGGTAACAGCTGTGCATGTATCAGATATGCTATTCACTAAAGCAAATCCAAAATATATTGTAGAATCATTTGAATTAGAAGGGACCTTTAAAGATCATCTAGTCCCAACTCTCCTGAGAGTGAAGGCATACCCACAGTTCAATCAGGTTTTCAGTGCCCAGTGCAGCCTGACCTTGAACAACCCAAGGACAAGGCATCCACCACTTCTCAGGGCAACCTGTTCCAACACTTCACTACCCATACTGTAAAGGACTTTTTTCTTACATCTAAATCCTCGCTTCTTTAGTTTGAAACCATTTCCCCCATCCTGTCACAACAGACTCTGCTAAAGAATCTGTCCTCTTCTTTTTTCCAGCCCTGCTTTACTGAAAGGCCACTACCAGGCCTCTCTTCTCCGGGCTGAACAGCCTCCACTCTCAGCCTGATTTCCTGTCAGTTGGTCAAAGTCTAGATGCTGAATAGGGAGACTTAGTTTAGCATTAGCAATTGATATTTCTTTAACTCTATGCAATAAATCAATGTAAATAAAATGGGTTTTCTACAACTTGTAGAAACTAACTTAAGTAGGACATTCTGATATTATTTTGTTCTGCTTTTATTGCTTTTAAATTCCCCTTTTTTTAAAATTAAAAAACTGCTTTAAAGGAGGAAAAAGAAAAAAAAAAAAAACAATCTGCACCTTTTAATTAACTTTGAATGAACTTAACTAGCAAATACATTCTCTAACCCACTAGTTAGCCTGAGGACAACAAACCAAATCTTTTTGCAAAACCAGAAGTGAATACCTTTACAGCCTGGCAAAAACATATATTGAAACCTAAGTCATATGTTAGGTCACGTTATGACACTTCTCATTTAACAAATTAGTGTATCAGTGCATCTCAATACAATATTATCCCTTTAAAAGGTTATTAAATTTGCACTTAAATAACTTTTTAATACAACCAAACATTAGCATTATTACAGAATACAATTTATTTGATCCACTTCAACACAAACATATACAGACAAAGAAGAGAACAGTAAATTCTCTGAATAGATCATGTTGTGATGATAGTTTGCTCCTTTATTAAAAAAAAAAAAAAAAAATCAAGTACTGACAAAGAGTAACCATCTACTTTCCCTTCTTTTCCTCTTCTCTCTTCCCCCTCTCCCCGAGAAATTTAAGCTTTGTTTTTTTGTGTGTTTTTTTTTTTTTGTGGGTTTTTTTTTTTTTTTACATTGTTTGGGAACCAGTAGAATACTGTCATAGGGAATTTTGTTTCTTAAATAGATGGACTATGTAGACACAAAAAAGGAGTTTATAAGAAATTGTATTTGAGAAGCTTTAGGAATAATTCCTGCACATACTTGAATACACAGCGCAGTTCAGTCCACAATTAACTGCATTTATCCAAAGCTATTTATTGAAATCAGAACTGGTTGATATGTCCATGATTATATTTCTACCTTACCATCTTACCACTACCATCTGAAAAAAAAAAAAAAAAAAAAAAAAAAAGTATTTTAACAATGACATGCAGTTAATGTTTCCAATGAGTTATTTCACAGAGACAACATCAGAGACATCGCCTTTAAGTGCCTGGAGCCTTTTTAATTCAACCAACTCTTAGAAAAATGCTTCACAGTTTTCAAAAACAATTACAGTTCATATATAATCTGAATAACTTTCATATAATTTATTAGGAATGAATGTAACCTTCTCAAAAAGCACACCCTGATTATTTTTTCCCCTTCTGCCTTCTACTTCCCCCCCAAAAAAAGCAGCAACTTCATAATTTAAAGTGACATTCAATTAGTCAGAAACATACTGTGTCCCACTACACTGGAAGAGCCAGCAGTGTGAGAATATGTACATGTTCTACACTGTTTGATGCCTAAAGCATCACGCCCAGTCCTACTCATCCTTAATGCAGACTGTATCCTTTGGTTTATTAAGGCTCTTGACTTCATCCAGTAGTCTTCTAGGAGTCAAAACATGTGTAGAACCTGACAAAACAGCAATTTCAGTCTGATGCAGGTATGATTTATGATCATTCCCTCTTAAAAAATATATAGTAAAAACCACAGCTTTGTAACAAATACATACATAGACATACATAGCTAAATATTATACACACAAATATATACATATAAGTATCAGCTAAAAGATAATACACTTGTGTTTTTTTCTGTACCTGGTCATCAGAGAAGTACAACAGTTCAAAACGTTTTTATGTGTCATATAAAGCATCATAACAATTAAACTGTCATGATTAGGTAGCATCTCTCTCCCACACACCAAAGGTATTGAGAAGAAAGCCATGTCTCTTGACACTCTGCCCCTTGCCCTTAAATGAAGCCTGCCAGTATTTCAGGACCAGGAGAGACTGGAGAAGTGAAGAGGAGGTGGCAAACACTGCAAACTTACAACTCTTAGTTTGGACTCCAGTTTCAAGCCTCTACTCTGAGTGGTTTGAACCCCTGGCTTTAACCTGCCACCCCCCCCTCCCCCCCCAGCTCTATCCAACAGACTGCAGGAAATCTGCCCATTCTGTCAGAGGCAGAGTTAGTGACAGGCTTTCTCCTAAAAATCAATAAAATACCTGCACTACATTATCATGAACAGTAGTTTTACACAGAAACATCACAGAAATTGCAGTAATATGCAAGTGCAGCTGTATAATTCCATTTAATCATTTTTGCTATACATCAGGCTACAACACTATCATAATATATTTCCTCTGATAATTCATGATGATTTTTCCATAGTTTTCAAAAATAATTTACCCATAATAATTTATCCATTTTTATTGTGAAAGAAAAACCCGATCTTCAATCACTCTAGATAGAAGTAACTTTTCAGTTTAAATGTCTAGTTTAAAATAATACATTGGCTGTAGCATTACTTAGCAGAATCAACTTCCAGTGGAAAAAAAAGCTCCTGTTTTTAACAGGAAAGCATTTCACGACTACATACTTGTGCTTGAAGTAAATCACTGCTTACCACCCCTCCCCTTCCCCAAGCTAGGCTTACCAATGATAACTTCACAAGACTTGAAGGCTTGAGAAACTTCATAAGCGCAGCGCATCTCCGAGTACGTAATTCCTCCAATCACAAATAAAATCAGTCTGGCTTTACTCCTTCGCTCATCTGGATAGCTAGCTTTAGGCTTCTGGCGAGCACTGCAATGCATTCCACAACATTTACACAGTTGTAATGATCTGTCTGTCTGTAAAAATGATACACTTAACAGCAGCAACAGCTCATACAGCAAAATTCAGATCAATTGTTAACTACAGCAGTAAGTTAGAACATTACACAGAAACTATTCTACTATCAAAAGGGAAAATAAATACAAAGCAAAACCCTCATTGCTTCTCTACTAAGTAGCTTAGTTCTGCCTGCTACCAGTTACAGTGGCAGCTTTCAAAGTTCATTTGAAAAAGCTAAAATCCTAATTCTTACAGTCTCTGTGAGCAGAATAAAACTAAGAATATTTGTCTGTTATCAAGAAAGATTCAGAAATCAAGGAAAAGAAAAAACAAAGCACTTAAAACATATTCTGCAATTTATATATGTATACAAACACTAATAGTAGATTCAAATTACACCATCAGCACTCAATCTCTTTGCTAGGTTGCATAAACTATCATCCAATTTCATCAGTTTATAAGACAAAGAAGTGGTTACAATGCAGAGTGATTTGATTTATGGGCTATGTTTATCATAGCCATCGTCCTGCATCACATCCTTATCTCTGAACTGGAAAGCTGTGGATTTGGAGGGTGGACTATGTGGAGGTTAGAACTAGATGATTTTTACAGTCCCTTCCAACCTAAGCCATTCTATGACTGGATTATTTCCTTGCACTAATCATTCTAGTGAAAGTCCAGGAACATAAGGACACACCAGCAAAGTGATAAACAGCGGAGGAAACAGAACTGTTTTCCTAAGACTGTGTATCTTGAGCCTTGTCTCATGTAAGACACAAATTCCAGTGAGTACTCAACTCCTAGTGTAAGTGTCATGCTTCACTCCCTATGAATTCCAGCATCTGATTAGTATTATGAGCAAAAAAAATCCATTTCTTCAACAGTAGGAACACTTATTACCTCTTCTCAGCTGTGTCACCATTTAATTAATACTACTAGAAGTGGTAACACTGTCAAGTTGGCAGATACCAGCCTGGAAATTCAAGAACTACTAGGACAAAGCAGAAAAGTACAATTTGCTAAGCTAGAAAAAAATCCATCATTCCCTCTCAGTGCTGCTGAGCAAACAACCCCTATAACAGGGTTCAGTTACATACTGTAATCATGCAAATAAGCAGCAGAGGTTGCATATGAAACTCAAGGCATTATTTTCAAGAACGATGCCACCAAACACCATTGCAGAAGTAACTGTCAGAAGTAGTGAAAAGAATTCATTATGCTTAAGTCACAGTATGATCATCCATTATTAAAACTTCACACTAACCTACTAAAAGTGATTCAATTTTCTCTTACTGGGAACGTGGAAATGCATTTCTAAATGTGAGGCAAAAAAAAAAAATAAAGTCTAAATAATAAACTACCCAAGGCTAAGGAGAGTTACTACATTAACAATCAAGTTTTAGAGGAGTCAAAAAAAAAAGTCTTACACTTCAAATACTACCTTATATGAATTTTTACACTTAAAAAATTAGCTAGCATATAGTACCTTGCAACATATTTGACAGAAATGTCAAGAAATAGGTAAATTTACTTCTGAAAAAATTAGTTTACCTTACTACTCCTGAGCCATTCCAGGTAGGAGGACACTGGGAACAATAAGGCCACTCTTTTGAATCCAGTTTGTTTTCTATAGCATCCTGAAAGACAACGACTCACTTTGAAAAGCCATGGAAAACAAAAGTCCATTGAGTTTCAACTCCAGTTAGCCATTCTTACTGGAAATTTAATGTAATTTCTCAGAAAAACCAATGGCAACCAACATTCCAACAACTGTGTTCCAGTGTGGCAAAATATTACACTACATAATGCTAAAAATTGTTCTAAGGCTTTTGTACATCATTAGGAAATGGAAGTACACATTTTCTTTCTAAAAAAGGAACACTGATGTAATCATTTAGGTATTCCTAGTAGTTTTCCATCTGCAATCACGCTGGTTTATTTAGTTATTCCAGAGGACTATTTGAGAGAAGTAATAAACCCCTGAAGGGCCATTAGGTAAATGAATTGATCAAGTTAGCAAAAACCTGCAAATGACTGCACTGGGTCAGAATACAGACCTAGCAACCCCTCTATTCTGCCAGACATCAAACTGATGCCAAGTACCATTTTCCAGCCTCTACCAATCCTCAGTTATGGTTTGCATTACAAATTGAACATGTTCTGAAGGAAAACCAAAATAACAACAGAAGCAGGTAACATCCAGATCCAGATTACACAGAATATTACCAATTACGTGATAGGCAGTTCAAAAAATACTTTCACTTTTATTTCCTTCAACCTTAAGCCAAAGTACAACAAGGAACACGGCATTCTAGTTATCAAGAGATTGGAAGTCATTACTAAACAGAAGTACTATAAAATATTATGGAATTTCAAAAGATTGAATTCAGCTGCACACTTAGTATCTCTCTGCAGTGTGCTCACAAAATAATTAATGGGCCAAATTTACCTCCATAACATCTTTTATAAGAGGTGTCCACCTAGAGAGCTGAAAAGTTTCTTCTGCAGAGCGGTCCCTCCTTGGTTGCTTTTGTTGCTGAACAGCTGACTGAAGAGATTTTCAAAATGTTAATTATATTGTACAGGACATTTGGGTTTCATTGAAACTTTAAAAGTTTGCAGCAGGTGGAGAAAAGTCAGTAGGAAGTTTTAAAGAAATGATCGTCCATTACAATCATACCATTGCATAACTGAAAATCATTCTACAGGTAATCATGCCACAAAAACTCAGGATGTCCTAGAAGAACACCTCTCAGAGACAAGTAATTGAGTGAACAAGCGCTTCCCAAAACCAAATAGCTCAAGTCACCTCATCTGATGGTTTCAGAGGAAGCATTATAGGTATCTCTCTTTGAAAACTGCTCGTGTAAATTGTTCACAGACACATCATGGGAGCAAGAGCACTGAGTAATTGCTTGCTTCCAAAAAAGAATCCTGATCAATACTGCTGATGTAAGAGTTGCTGAAAGTTGTAGGCAAGTGCTTGGACAGCAGGACATTTAAAAAGAAATCTTACTGAAGAGATAATAGGGACATGAAGGTATTCCCAGTTTCTTATCATATCACTGTCACTTTCTATTTGTACATTCTGGATCAGCTTGTCCAAGTTCTCCTGGGTAGTTCCTTTGAAATAAGAAAAACATACAACTTTGTTACCATATGACTGTCAGCGACACCAATTTTACTTTATGCATTCCAGGCTGTTTTTTTTTTTCTTTCTAATTACTACTTTTGTTTGGTTGGGTTTTTTTGTTTGTTTGTTTTTTGATTAGCCAGTACACAATAATTTTAGCATAATCTGTATTTTAGATAATAACTTTGCTCAGAGCTGCTCTTATGAAAGCACAACTCAGTACTGTTAAAGATTCTTTAAACCTACATTCCGGATTTTAACTATTGTGGTAGTACAAATTATTCCCCATCGTCAGGTCGCCCTGGACACGGAGCTCCCCCTTTAACACCTCCAGTATTGCATAAGGAGAAAAATTATGTTGTACGCATTCAAGTACAAGACTGATACTAAAGAATATGATCTGTGCTTGTATTTAAATCCGTATTTCTTTATCAAGTGTATCTTTATTATCTTTCATGTCATACGTGGGGATTGAAGCTACAGAGGATAGATAGTATTTCTTTCAAACTTGGCCAGCTGCTCAAGTTCAGTAAAAATACTGGGCTCTACTATAAAATTTCAAATTTATTCCATAATACTGAGATGAAAAGCAAGGCAGCTCAACGTACCATTTGTGCTGAAGATATACAGGAGAATGGCTCTAATTTTGTCATAGCTGTCGTGACTTTTGTTGAGCAGAACCGGAAGGAGGACTCTCATGGAGTCTTTCACTTTTTGACCTTCTGCATCAGTTCCAAGAGCCAAATCCTAAATTAAAAAGAAAGCAAATAATGTTAGTGAATAGTCATCTAAGTAAAGTGTAGTTTTTGTCTGTTTTGAAATACATTTTTATGAAACTGTACATCACAGGGAAAAAAAAGAAAACAAGACATCCATTTAAACTCATTATGAAAAGATTTTGACTTAATTATTTCAAGAATTGCACAATTACAATAATACCATATTATGCAGTTGAAAAATTGCAATTCAGTTTGCACTGGACATCGGAAAAGATCCTAGACTATAGGTCAGGCAAAACAGATTTAAATTCTCCTAAAAATTATAAAAGACATTCCATCTGCGTAAGAGGGATGAGCCAGCAGCTGAAATGCAACAGCTACAGCCTCTGATGTATCAGTATTTTAGACACAAGATGTCGGTTGTTATAGATTCCTCCCGAGCTACAATAAAAACTACATTATCTCTCTCCCCCCCCTCCAAAATTGTAATATTCTATAACTCAAAACACTTTCAAAATATCAATTAGAAAATATTTTAATCTGTCAAATTACAGTACAATCACAGAATGGCTTAGGTGGGATGGAGAATAAAGTTCACCTAGTTCCAATCCCCATGCCACAAGCAGGGTTGCCAGCCACTAAATGTGACTGACCAGGATCTCATCTAACCTGGCCTTGAACGCATTCCGGAGCTTCACCACCATCCAAGAAGAAAAATTTCTTGACATCCAACTTAAAACTGCCCCTTTTGAGCTTAAGTCTCCCTTCCTGCTTGCAAGCTCCCTTCAAATATGTGAAGGATGCAGCAATGCCTCCCCTGAGCCTTCTCTTCTCCAAGAGGAACAAGCCCAGCTCCCTCAACATTTCTTCATAGGAGAGGTGCTCCAGACCTCTGATGATCTTTGTGGCCCTCCTCTGGAGCCACTCCAACAGCTCTGCATCCTTCCTCTAACCGGGCCTCCAGGTTTGGACACAGCAGTCCAGATGGAGCCCCACTAGGGCAGAGCAGAGGTGGGACAATCACTTCCCTCTCCCCGCTGCCACCCTCTTTTGATGCAGTAATCCAAACTTCACATTAAAACAAATTTTGTTTTTAATTAAGACTGCTAGTATGACTGTAGTTACAACTGTAATTCAAGCACGTGCTTTGCTCAGATATTCAGAAAATGTTTCCTTTGTCAGAACATAGTAGGGCAACTACACTGGAGAATAGAAAGAAAACATGAAAGTAACCTTTATACAGATCAGCTAGATTCAAATGCAAAGACAACCCTAACAGCAACACCTTAATCATTAAGAATCTTGCACATTTAATTACATTCCAGTATTACTGACTCCAAACGTAACAAGAAAAAAGGATGTTCAACCATATACACATATAGATTTTATATCATTATAGAAAATTATTGAATTTGTAACATACTCAGTATATATAGATACGCTGTAATAAATGTTACAGACATATACACTACATATTATACATATGTGTATCTATAGTGTATATCAGTACCTATTTACAAAAACAACCACGTTACATTTGCACCAGTTTTATGGGGTTGCTGTTTTGTTTTTTTTTGTTGTTGGTTTTTTTTTTCCTCCAGCCTGTTTCACACATACCTGTTCAGTTTTACAAAGCCTTTCTATGTTAGCTTTGAACTTGCTCATGCAGTCTTCTGCTATGTTAAGATGGACAACTTGCTAGGAGACAGAAAATCCAGTGTCATAGCTTGTTCTTCATTGATTTTTTAAACATATCAAGTAATCACTTTTATCAGTTACCAAACTCAGTCTTCAACTGTTATTCACTGTCATCAGACATTTTCTATATTTCACCTTTTACATAAAGACTGACCCCCCATAATACTTTTAAAACCGTAACTGCTCTGCTATCTTCAATGCTTTGAGCACACAAGTAGTAAAAACAATTAAGCACGTTGAAGTGTTAAAATGAAACACTTGGAAATAGGTTCCTATCAAAAATTTCTAGTAGATTAACATAATGTGGAGAAAAGTTACATATTGCACTCAACAAGGAAGTGACAGAATAAACCTAGACATCAACAACATAATTATGGAATATAAAAGACTTACCACTAAGCTGTAGTAATGAAATGCTCCTTACCCTAGTGATCTCTTTACGATACTGTGGCATCTTCTTCATTAAGTGGGCCAGACTGGATAACGTTAACTGCGAAGAAACAAATATGTTGAGTTTTCCATCCCCATTTTAGACAGTTATTTCCCTCCCTGTTGCTGTTTTGCAGTTTTCAAACATTGCAAGAGTTACAGGTTTATCTGTGTATATTCACATTTCTCTCCAACGCAATAGACATGAATTACATAGATCTAATCAGCTGAACACAAATTAAGAGAAAAAAAAACAACATTCAACTTACTTTTCCTTCTGCTGCTTTCTTCTTCGATGAAACTTCTTTCAACAGTTGAGATATTTCCCTGTGCAAAAATTGAAAATCATCAGATACAACAGGACTGTAATTCTTGGGTATTTCATTAAAATCTTATAGGAACTGAGCAGTGAGAACTTCTTCAAATTCAAGTCTCACATAGAGAGAAAAGCCTTTTTCCACAAAGAAAAAGGCTTTTTTTTTTTAAATATTGCTACAAATGATGTAATGCAAATAACTTGTTAGCACTTTTTGTTAAATCCCTTTGGATTTAACCAGTTTACAGTATTTGTTGGGAAAATATTTTACTTTAGGTATTCTAGGTATATTTAGGCATTCTGTTAACGAGTGTTAACAGACCTGCATTTCTCTCCATACATGCTGCTTCTTAAAATACACTTTTTTCTTGGCATCAAGTATTCAACAGTACGAAGACTATTTTACAAGCTATTTTCACTACTCCCACTTCTTTTTTTACAGCTCAGCCACCCCCCTCTAGAAGAAACCTTGGTAACTGTGCTTTTAGCTACTGCTCATTAATTCAAATACATACTCTATTACGTCTGCAATGTGCTTGTGCCGCATCTTCACCCAGAGCTCATCATCTTCTTCCAGGATTGCTTCCTTTTCCTTCCCATCTGCTTTGTATCTTCAGAAAGAATATTCAGGTTGAATTTTTTAAGTTTTCTACTATTTATTGTTTTTCTTCATTCTAATAACTTTCTAGGGAGTATTAATGATTATAATTTAATCAACATACGTGGCAATAACAGTAACACACACTTGTTTTCACTTAGAAATCAAGCCATCAAATCAAGCTATGGTCTTGAAATAGAACTAAATCTACGTTTTACAGATTGTATATTAGAATACACAAGAATATATGATTTTCAGAATGGTTCTTCAGGGCAGTACTCCTGGATTTCTTTTTAAATCAACAGCAACTACAGTCTCAACGATACATTTACATGCACATCAATACCTCATCAGCTTTTAAAATGCATTTGGTTTTGAAATAATACATATTAAGAAGTGCAGCTTTTTGTACCAAATATAAAGTATACTCTAACCCTGAAGGAAAATTAAAGTCCCTTTCATCCACAGAATAAATGAAGCAGTACAAACTATTTCACCTATATAAGTAACACGCTTCAAAACATTAGAAAACTACTGTTACTTTTCTACAAACAAACATACAGAAGAAAGCAATGAACTACCACATTACAAAACATTTTCAATTACAGAAACTCACATATATAATGTGTGCAGCCAGAATGCAGAAAAATAAGAGAAAAGTTACAAGATTAGTTGTGCAAGTCAGATTGTGACTCTACCTGGAAATACCTTTGTTACATCCCAAATACAAGTAATTCAGTGTCAGAAACACTAATTTCACATAACATAAAAAATAAACATTCTTGTTTGTTCGATTGAATGGTGAGAATCTAAACTGATTTGCTGTAGTGGCTGATCAGAAAGCAAAAACTCAAACACTTTGGTGTCAGGACAAGCCAACAGCAAATCATTGAAACAGTGTCACTACTCCAATTGGTAATTAAATAACACATTTTAACTCAAGACCTAAATGAGCACTTCAGGTGGAAACATGTAAAACTGCAACGACTACACAAATTAGATGACTGGAGCTGCAAAAGTGAACGTTCCTGAAAAAAGGTAATTGAGCTTTTTCCTTAAGGTTTTTGTCCTCTCAGTAGCCTTGTCTGCTTTACTACACCAAGCAAGGCAGTCTGGAATCTGACTGCGCACTCAGAGCTTTGATTCAAGGCTACTATCGAGTTCCAATGTGCTTTTTAAGTGCAAAAATAAAACAACCGACACTACAGATTTACTTAAGCAGACAACTAAAAAAAAACACTTGTGTTATTTGTTAGCATCAAGCTGAGCAAAAATGTTAATTAAGTCCCACCTAATGAAATAAGGAAGCTAATATAACCAACTTAAAAATCCACGAGGAAGACTATTAACTAATCTAAGCAATCCCTACATACCATAAGCAGCTACAAATACCTAGGTTGCAGTTCAGCTAAACAATTCCATAGATACGATCAAAATAAAGTGCTTAAAGAAGTACTTGCTTGTAAGTATCATTTTCAATTGGCAGTAGATCATACGCCATAGCCTGGAACGTGAGTTCGTGAAGGACAGTTGATACTGGGTCAAAGCCTCGATCAATTACTATTAATTGTGAGTGGGTTTTAGCCTAGAGAGCCATCAAGTAAACATCAGGTTAAGAAGCATTGATTTTTGTACTGTCCATCCTAAATTTATTTACAGTAAATTACATCACTATACACTTTTTTTTTTTAAAGCCTCCTATTGCTAAGGAATCTTTCTTAACTGAAAAAATACAGTCTGAATGTTTATCAGCATAAATGGAAACAAACATTTGCACAAAAAGCAGAACAGTGCGGTTAAGTAAATAAAAATAAAACACACAGGCAAGCTCTTAAGGCCTCCCACTGGCTATATACAAATACAGACATGGTTTGAATTTGTATTTCAGAGTCCATTATTAATCTCCAGCTGCAATACAGGAAAAATTCTGCACTAAAGCATCCAAACATTCATCCTGGGGTTTAGTAGAATGGCAATAGCATCAGATACACATATTTCTGCAGCAGCATGCAATGCCACCAAGACACAGTGGTTTTCCCCTGTACTTTGTGTTGAGGCTGCTGCCCATGATGTAGGAATACATCAGAATCATTACTTATGTGAAAGAGCGCATCTTTGTGGAGAATAAATCCCTCTAAGGGAGCGACTTCACGTATGTAGCAAAGTCCTTCTTACATAAAACCACAAAAAATAGTATTAAGACAGAAGTTTTACCTTCTCTTCAGGTCTGCGCCATCCCCTACAACTTTCCAAGGACAATTAAGTGGTTCAATAACATGCAAACTGCATTTACTTACATACAGATATGCCACACAAGTTGCTACCTCTAGGAAGAGGCTTATGTACGAACAGCTTAATGCCAATTACTTGCGTTAACAAACAAATAAAACCTATTTTTGTCAAAGCAACTGACAGAACATCCTCCATAAACTGTTTGTTTTTCAGAAACAAACATTTTAGTTCACTTTTTACCTTTATTTGGCTTTGCTCATCAGTTTTGTAGTAGTTCTCAAGCTTCTTTTCAACAAGCTGTGCAAGTCTGCTGGCATTATCTGAAGGTGTGCTGGGAAGATAAGAAACAAAAACAACTTCAATCACGTCATCAACACATTCAAATGCTTCATTTAAAAAGATTTCCTAGTCTTGTGGCCCCAGCACCAGAACTTCTGAGGCGTGGGAGATGTGCACTTGAGCCAAAAGCCACCACACGGTCAAAAGCCCAAAGGTAACATTTAAAAGCCCGTAATCAGCTTTGCCTGCTTTCCAAAGGATTGTGCTTCAAGCAAAGTTGCATGACGCATCTGTATTTCAGTTACAAATTTCCCCCCCAAAAATTAAGTTTAAGGTCACAAGATAAATCTGTGGTTAAACCACAAATAAAACTTTCAGACTTGAAAACTTTCTGGTTCTCTCCTCCTTTTGGAAAAGAAAAACAATCAAAAAAGAAACACAAGAACACACAGTGAAACAGTTATTGCTTCCTTACCTTTGAGAAGACTAACAGGTTACAAGAACATCACATTCCAGAAAGCCATTTGAGCATTGTTTCAGGTGCTTATTTTGATTTCAAAACTGCTACTCTGTACCCCCTAACAAGGCTCAGATGTATTCCACAGTAAATAAAACCATTCTGTAGCCTCCAGCTCTTATCAAATAATGTGGCAAAAGTTGAAGCAACTACACAAATAAATACCCCACCTTTTAGATCGCACGCCTGGATTCTCTTCTAGAGTGGCACACAAGGTAACAATTTGTTCAGCCATTGCTTCCATCACAGCATCTTTATCCTTCGTATTTTCAAGAGTTGGACTGTAACAGCAATAGAATGCATCCGGGACGTTGAGGGTAAATACCTACGTAAAGCACAACCAAGGAAAAAAGGAAAGCAGGTGTCATTGTGCACTTCTAAAACATCTGTTACAAGACGACCTGCTTGTATTTTGTGTTTGAAGTTACTCAGCATACAGTACTGTTAAACAAACCTCTAAGAAATCCAACTCTATACATGTATTAGACCTCGATGAAAGATATTTAATACCACATGGAATTACTTTTTCAACAGTTCACTAAGTGCAATGCAAGCACAGAAATAATTCCACTGTCTGTAAAAGGCACTTCTCCAACTTCAGAGGGACTCAACTACAGAGCCAGAAAACTTCCATCCAGATAAGAATGTCTGCTTCTTTGGGGTTGATAATCACCTGGACTTCTCCCAGAGTTCAGTCTGATTAATTACTCCATCACCAAAGAAAGCAGGTACGGCGAGTCCAAATTAGGAGAAAGCAGTTTACATTCTCCATTCATTTCTAAGGATTCAAAATATTCTCACAACTCAACAAGAATAGAAAACAAAAAAATGTTAAGAGACCAAGTGCTCTTCTGCATTTGTCTTAATAAAATGTCAGATGTCAGAAGAGACTTGTTGAAAAGCTATTTACAGTTAGTTCTGCAGTTCCCAAGAGCTGACATGGTTTTGGGGTTACACTGCATGAGGAATTAGAGTGCATTTCAGCTTCCTGTATCAGACTGTGCACACATTGGCAACAAGTTATTACTCAACACAGCACTCACGCTTTCAATACTGAAAACACTCCATCACTGGCAGTTCCCTTGTTTCCCTAGCAATTAAAAGAAAACCAACCCTGTAACAACTTGGCTATTTTTATGTTCTTCTCTTTTCTTAGGGAGGTTTTCATTTTGTTCTGCTTTTCTTCATCTTCAGTTCTCTTAATCTGTTTGCTCTCCATTTCCAATTTTCACTGGGTAACAAGCTTTCAAATTCTAACTGTTTCTACCTCTGTGCACCAACCTACCTAAGTCTGTCAAAATAACATCACACCATAAGCAGTAACAAGATTCACTGCTTCAAAACAAACCAGAATACTTTCCTTCTCTTTCAGCACAGATTCCTACTCTATCACCTCTGTGATAACTAATTCCAAGTTTAGAAGAGAGGCGGTATGCAAACAGCAAATCTTGGGGTACAAGAGCATTTGTTTTCCAGTGAAGAACACAAGCAAGCACAGGAAATACGTCAAAACAGTAACAAGCCTCACAAACAACATCAGCAAAAATCAGATAATAATTAAATGGAAATCACCTATTAAAATCAACAACACTAGAAAACAGTCTTACAAGATATCAAGTGTGGTTGAGTTCAAGAATAACACTTACCTGAGATTCATATGGGAAGAAGGAAACACTGATTTCCTTGCATCTCCTTATTGATCTGGCACAGGAAGACTTAATTTTATTGAAGAGGTTGTCAGGACAAGCTAGAGAAAAAGACACTAAGCTAAAAATCTTCTGCACACGTTCCAGCTACAACTTAAGTCATTTACTTAACTCACAGTTCTCAAAACCTCGTAAGTAAAACTTGCTTCCCAAAAATGACATCTTTCTCATATGCTTTCACTACAACTTCTTTGTAGCTTCAAGTTCTGACCCTACAGCTCTCACTAAACTTAGCAGTTTAATACGTAATTGAATTCTCTTTTTCTTCCAGAATAGTAATTAAGAGCCATTTACAGTAAAATAAACAAGCTGCTGAAACTCCTAGAGTAAAATAACACTTATAACCATATTTTGCTTGAGATCTCTTTTGAAACAAACACTGCTTGTCATCTTTTATTAGCTTTTGATAGGCGAAGTTAGAACATTTGCTAGCAATCTACAACAGTGAAGGATATCAGTTGTACCTAAGCAAAAGTTTCTGCAGTTAAAAGAGACAAAGTACATCCTATGCTACAAAAAGGTTAAAAGAAAAAAATACCATGAAACAAACCACCAATATACCAAAAGTAGAGATTTCAGAAATGCATTCCACTACACTTACAGGCTGTGTTACATCCCAGTCAAAAAAGAAATTAATAGCATTTGGATGACAAATACTACACAGACTTGAAAGTGACAGTAAAGCTCGCGCTCTCTCAGAGAAGCTTTAATAAAAGCTCATGCTGAAAGCTAGCCAACACACAACAAAAAAGAGAAGTTAAAGAGAACAGTATATTTTCAGTGATACCAAAAACTGCTGCACCAGCATCAGATAAAGCAAGATACCAGGAGACATTGACAGTAATTTGATAATTGCTATGAGAAAACGCAGCTCCTTGAGTTATCAACATAAGGATTCTATTCTGAAAGAAAACCCAACTGCTGAAAAATGCCAATTAGTGGAATAAATAGTTTTGTAATTTAATTTCAGTATAAAATAGAACCAAAGAATCAGCAGCCTTCATCAACTAAGCTGTTATCAATGACAGCCAGACAGAAGCAGACTCGTGGTACACAGAGAACAGCTGTCCCAGAGAGAGGGGGAAGGGGAACCCACCTGATAAGCTGGAATAATTTAAACACGCATCTTATAGAACAAAACTAGCAAACCCCTTAAAGAAACAGTACAGAAGTTGTCCTTTCACTCTTAAGCTGCTACACATGATAGAAAGACACAAAGCACCAAAATACACTTGAGATTGGGAGTAATAAAAACCAAACAGAAGAATTGCCTTTCACTTTGGGTTTGAGAGATACATTTTTCACTTAACAGCTGGTTAAACAGGCAGAGCAACCCTTAAGCAGCAGATGCACACTCTCCATGAACATCTACAGAAACTGCCAGGATTCCGTGACATTTTCTTCTTTTAATTTTCCTCCTCTCCACATTCATTTTAATCATGGAGACTGACTGCAAAACAAAATGCAGTCACATTAACCATATCTGCACACTGCAATGAAGCATCCCTGGAATGGATGATGTAGGTACCACATTGTCCCTTCTTTCAGGTTAAAAAAAAAAAAAAAAAAAAAAGCTAGTTCACAAGTCTGAAGTAACCAGCTACAATAACTGATGATAAAATGATCCTGCATTAAAGCAAATCCTCATGCATCGATACTATTCAGTAGTTTCATTTATACAAGGCATATAATTTTTATTTAATTGCCTTCCTCCATACTTCCTGACACAGAAGAAACCACATTTATTTTTAAAATAAGCGTAGATTACTGAAGTAAAAAACTGAGATAGGGAATGGTCAGCACTGGTAACAGGATGAACTGAGTATTGCCACAGCACCTTGAAGTTCTGACAACCAAAGTATGGTTAATTAATTGAGTCTCAAATCCTGCCTAAAGAAACAAGACCCAAATATTAATGCAGTATGCTACAGAAAAGAGGATGACTTATTTACTATAACAAAGTCAGATTACAATACAGAAGCTTACTTACTGTCAGTGAAATAGACGTACGCTGCTTTGTATCTGCTGGATGATTTACTGATGAAGTCATCAATAAGACCATCTACAGACTTGGGAAGAGTCAGCAAGAAAAATATCATTGATTTGCTTCTCCTCACATATTGAAGTTACTCCCTTCTCTTCTTACACTTTCAGTCAACCAGTGTAGCTTAAGAATATTGCAAAGCAACGTAAAAAGTAAAGTAGTATTTTTTACTCAAGAACCACATTATTACACTATGACAAAAGCTCAGGCATATGCCTCAGCCAAGATCACCTCATGAACCAAAGCAGGACATTTGGATCATTTTTTTTACTTAAGCACTGCTGAAATTTTTTCTCACAATACTTTTAGTGAAGTAGCAACTATCTCCTATTACAGCCATTACTGCAAGCCGTTTCACCTATCGCATTATTACTAGATGCAGCATCCCTGTCAGCAAGGTTACTGACTTCTATAAAATGAAACGTTGCTTCTCTTGATCAACAGTTATGCTGTTTTTCGAGCTTCTTTAGTTTTAAATACTAACCTTTTTGGTTGGAGTTATGAAATATATTGCTTTCATGTGTGGAACAGGTTCTCGGTTTTTATACACGTTCTCCACCACTACAACATAAGAAATACTATGTTTTGATATTAAGAACTCCACAAAACCAAAAAAACATACATATTGTAATGTAAGGTAATAAAAACAAAGTCCCGCAAATTATCCACAAATTCCCTGTGAGGTATTCACCTTCTGCCTGGAGAGCCTTGATTTTACTTATTTTTTATTTGTTGTTTTAAATACAAGTTACCATAGGCCTCTTACAGCACTTATCCTTCTGTCAGCTCAGATTTAGCACTAGGTAGATCTTACATCCTCCAGAAAAGCAGGGCAACAAAAGGATGCTCAAACTACAGGGTACAGTATGAGTTTATTTTAAAGAGAACTGCCTCAACAAGATTAATCTTCCAGTTCATCAAAGGAGGGGGAAAATGAAACCATGCAAGCATCATCTTGGACTCTATCCTCTATTGTACTTTGTTTGCCCATTTCCTGTGTGCTTTGTGGCAGTGTAATTACAGGCACAAATTAGACATTCTCAGCAAATCAGCTCTTTCATTCAGCTCTTGTTTTTCTGTTTAAACAAATCCTTACTGTATACAGCAGAGCAGTACACTACACTGAAAAGACAGAGGTTCATGTTGCTCAGTAATTCTGAATAAGAGAAAAAGATACTAAACATCAGATGCTTGCATGTGTAAAGATAAGTTCTTTTTAACAGTGTATTCAATGAAAAGGATGCCTTTCAAACTGATAAACAGAACGCATGCCTACTGACAGCTTCTCACAAAGGATAGGTAAAACTCATGATTACAATACACTTAGAAGAGTAAACAGCTCCTCTACCATTCTTCTACAAGAATTATGTCACATAGAATACATGGAACAACAAAAAAAAGCCTTGTAAACAACACCACTGAATGACCTTTCATACCTTTAGGTTACAAATTAAGCATTTATCCATGCAGTCTCTTCTTTAAGCAACTTCACTACTTATGTGCAAAATAACTAGTTCTTTCTGAAGTGTTCCTAAAAATCTAAAACTAGAGCTAATTAAAAATTAGATTATTTACATTTTGTCTAACTGTTCCAATTTCAAAGGTATGCTTGGCATGATGATATCCTGAAAAGCATTTACAGAAAGGACAATAAAGAAAAAGTGCTTTAGAGCAAAAAAAAAAAAAACCTTCTGGTTTTGTTTTGTTTTTCTCTCTTATTGTAGGGAAGGAATGAAAAAGAAACCAAGTTCACTCCAGGAAAAACACTTTTACTAAGTATGTGTAGAAAAATCAAGTCTTAACTAAGCAGACATACTATATAGCCAAGATCTATCACAGTCTGTTGACACAACAGACTCTTGACAGTGGTCAGCATCAAGGAACATCTGAGTAACCCCAGCACATGAAAGGAAAAAAATATATCTACTAGAAATCACTCCCAAGCTACAGAGAAAACATAGTTACTTCTCATGCTGCTGACAGTTTTATTACTGGTAAAGCAATAATCGATATCATTTAATGTTACACTTGTTTTTAATTACAGAAAGCTCTCATTTCATAGAGAAGCCATAAGATTTCCTTGCAACGTATAATTAAAATTTCAATTCTCATCTCTGCACTGAATCCACTTGCTTGCAAACCTCCCTCATGAATTTGTCCAGTCTCCTGTTATCATCCTCTCTTAAGCACTTACGTTTCCATACCTTCGTATCCTAATTCTACTGCCCATGAACACAAATGCATTCAAAGCAGCATAACAGTCACTACCAGAACACATTACAAAAACAGTTCACCTATTCTTTTATGTTTCTGTATAGTTCACTTAATTCTTTACTGAGATATTGTATTCATTTCAGAGAGGTAACATCCTTGAGAAATCCATTACTTCATGGATAACATGCTCATCTTCATGACATTAGCAAGCAAACAAAGGAAACCACATCAATAACCATGAGCCTTAAATCAGTCTTCAATTATTAAAAAAACATTTGGAGACTCTAGGCAGAGAAGTGTTTCATTTTTTATTCAAACAGATTAATTGAAATCAATTGATTATTCTAAAAGCCACAAACCTGATATCGTAATACCCCACAGTTACTTGCCTTCAACCCTCAAAATAAGACAATTTCTTGTAAGAGTACCATCAACTCAATTCTTTCCCTTCGTCTCGGGACATGGTGATCCACATATTGCAAAGAATTACACTTACCTGTGATACCCTCTGCTAGTAGATCAGACATTTTGCAGCACATTGACAGTAATTTAGTAGTGTAATCATCCAAAAGAATTACCTAAAAATTTAAAAAAAAAAACCAATTAAGTTGACTGGGTATAGTACAGCCGTATTATTTCTTGAGAGCCTTGGCTTGAAAATTTGATTCCAAAATGTCTCTTTACACTGTATCCTTCTATCACCTGCATACAGAAACTGTAGTAGTAGGAAATTATAAGCATTATAAGTATATTATATAATTATAAGTATATATAAGTAGAAATTATTCTTGAATAATGTCAGAAGGCATCTCCCTGCGTACAGGATTTCAGATGATTAACTGCATCTTCAATATGTACCTTACCCCTAGACTTCCTACAGAAAACTGCCTCAGCCTTTCACTTCAATACATAAGTCTTGAATTCCTGCCTAATTTACCGTACAGCCTTTTGAAGCATATTTGTTCTTTTTCTACAACTGTTTTCCAGTTCAAGCAGCTTCTTTCTGCTCCCACGCTACTTGCCCGGCTCTTGCATGTTTTAGCAGGTGATAATTACTTCCAGCTATCAGAGACTTCTTCCTTCAGACTCATGAAGTGATAAGGCTCTCTCAGCATTCCTGACCATCTCTACATACCTTCTTAAGCATGAGAATCTACAAAAAACCCACAAGATTGCTCCGGTATTTTATACCACTGCTTGCTTACTTCCTCACATTTCAGACCACAAGTGTACACTTTATAGAAACTCAACAAGAACCAACAAAAGAATCAAGAATTAACTAAGTTGAATTAATTACAATAATTTTAGACTCAAAAAAAAAAAAAAAAAAATTCCAGAAACAAAATCAGCCACACAAAATGAAGAAGTCAGTTTGTTTTTCTTCCCAATCAATTGGCTTACATTGCAACAAGAAAAATGAATTAGAAAATGTTAATGAAAAAGCACTAGAAGATGGACATCAAAACACACTCTAATGAAATTGAAAAATCAGGTGTTCTCTCTAGTCTACTGTCCTTTAAGAAAATCTTGCAAGAATGACACAAATAATAATTAGATGACTAATATGGCCAAGTGTCTTTCAAAAGCAATTAACAGCCCAGACATTCCTGGGATTCTGTTTGAGGGCATCCACTGAAAGGTAAGTAAGAAAAACAAGATAAACGACAGCAAACTCAACGTGAGACATAAAGGAACAATGTGCAAATGAGAAAAAAATGAACACTTGGATCAAATGATCTTCCTGCAGACATTTTATCTGTACTTTCCTATTACTTTTACTACTGTTCAAGCATCACTGAAAGCAGCACACACGTTAGTAGCATCAGTCTCAGGCCTTGCTTGTCTTGCACTTTTGAATCCTGTTGCTCATATATCACACAGCAGTGTCATTTGCTCCTGGATACCACCAAAATTGAAGTTCTAGAGAAATGAATACCTGAGCTGATACTCTTATTGTTTGGAAAGCAAGCAAGGTTTTAAGCAAGAAATAAAGTCATCCATCAAATTAAACTTATACACAACTATACCTTCCATTCATCCTCTTTCCTACAGTCATCAAATATTGCAGATTTCAGCTCTATAGAAAAGAAGAGAGATAAACAAGTTAACAATCGGAAATATCAAGTTGTTCCAAAAAAGAATTTTTTTTATTTCTGCTGACATTCTAAACAATCACAGGCCTGTCAATATTTCACTTTGTGCTGGGATTCTGTTTCTTTGCTTTCAGGTAAACTGTGCCACTAAACAGATGGCACACATGCAAAAATTTAAGTCAGTCCTCCAGAAACAGCCATTAGACCAACATACCAACAGGCAGACCTATTTTCCAGCACATGCAAGTTTTAAACATGCTCATTCTCTCTCTAGAATTCCAGCAGAAACCTAAGGAATCCCCAGGTCATTCACAAAGCTTTGAAAGAAATTTTGACTAAAAAACATGTAGCAATAATAGCTGTAAGGCACAACTAGACCCTGGCTCTAAGAGATAGCCAGAACCACAAGTTGCACCTTTCTACAGCAGGGACATCAGTTTATCAAAAATTTGATCATATCAGTAATATATACAAATTAAGAAGTAGTCAGAAAACTGGGGGAACTGATGAGCCTATCCTTTTATCAACAAAAAAGTAACAAAGTCCAGTTACTCTGTTTGTTCTTCCCCAGAGAAGGAATTTCAGATGCTGTTGCTGTCTGGGTCTAACTAACAGCAGCCATTCTGTCACACTCAAATATAAAGCTCGTACTAACAGAGGTCTAATACACAAGCTCACAGTTTCAGCATGCATTTTGTGCCTCCTGCCAAGTGAAAGAACTGTCAAAGGGTCCAGAATAGCAGGTGTACATGCAACAAAAAAGCACATCTGTTTTTTCAATGTTTGTAAACATTAATATCTTTGCTTATGTTAAAAGCTCTCTGGCATGACACCAAACCTAATACACCAAAACCCATACCCAAGCCCAGTGTGTAATACAGGCCCTTCTTCCCCCTTCACGTTCATACACTCTATGTTCCTTACATTTCTTTCCAGGTCTCTACACAAGGTGTATGAGCTCATCTGGATTTATATAATTTTTTTTTTTAAACTGTGTGAAAGTTCATTATGTTTTCTGAGAACTCTCTCACCAGTAATCCAGCATTTAGCATTACACAGACATCTTTTTCAGTAAATGGAGAGCCTGAGAACATAACCTGAAATGTCAGGTATTTTCCCATACAGTACTTTCACTTACTTGCCTAGAGAAAAAACCCTAACAAATGAACAGTTCAGTTGCCCACAGCTTCATCCCGTCATGAAAAAGTAATCATCCCAAGCTACCAGCGTAGCAGACACAGCATACTTGCCCCTGCAGCATTCAAACTGCCATTTGTTTTGTCCCCACCTGCAGCTACTTATCTAAAGAATTCACTCTGGCTTACAGGCTCTCAAAATCACCTCATTTGTTTCTAACAAGCAATCATAAGCACTGCTCCATTCCTCTCGGTGGGGTCATTTCCTTCATTCTCCACACCAACCACCTATCCCATTCAACTCAGTTAAGGCATTTTCCCTCTACATAAGAGAGACAGAAAGAAAAATAAGTAGACACAATTGGACAGAATAACAGACTGCTATAACTTGGTGGTAAAAAAGGCCCAAAACATAACAAATGACAAAAAAATAAGAAAAGCAGACCATACTGCCCTAAGGAAGCACCTGGACTGCAACTCTCCCATAAGCAACTCTTCTGGGAAAAAAAGTTGTAGAAATACTGAGTCATAAGAAATATCGATGCTTTTTTTAAAAGCCCACAAGTCGCTTTTTCTTCTCTTTGCTCCCTTTTTTTTTTTAATTACTCTCCCCTCAAATACGTGTGGTCAGCATAACTGACTTATGCATAACTTCGATGAAACAACCTTTTTCCACTTATTTTCTCTGCTTAGATTCAGTCTAGAACTGCCCCAAATAGAAATCCGCGTGATCTCGGAACAACAGCTGCTAACAGCACCATCGCACGGCACAGAGCGGGCTCTCGCACCTGCCCGCCCGCTGCCGGGACAGGAAGGCACGGCCGCCTCCTGACACGCAGCCGGAGATCCTGCAGCTCCGCCAGGAACCAAAGAGCCGCTCGCGAGCCCCGCGCGCAGCCCCGCTCCGAAGGAAGAGAAGCGCGTGGGAAGGTGACTTCCGCCCCACCTGACCAAGGTGGCGGAACCCGGCTGGGTCCGCCTCACCTCGGCGGTGTCGGAGCCCTTCCCGCCCGAGCCGCCCCCACCCGAGGCGGCGGAGGACGAGCAGCACGGCGGCCCTGCCGGGCTCCGCACAGAGGCACCCGGACCCGGCAGCGCTCTCCCGCTGCCGCCCCGCTTCCGCTCGGCTTGGCTGCCCCCGCCCTCAGCTCCATCAGAACAGCGAGACCGCCGACATGCCGACCCCCAGCCGGGCGCGAAAGAACAGCGAGGCGAGACCCTCGCTGACTCACTCTGCCACACCAAACTCTTCAGCCCCCGCACCGCCGGCGCCATCTTGCTCGCAGTACCACTAGGCAGCTCCAGACCGCGCCCTCTTCAGAGGCGGTGCCGGCCCGCCCCTCAGAAGCCGCTCCGCCCTCCAGGTGGCGAGGGGTGGGAGGGCGGCGATCGGAGCGCGCTCCTTGGGGAAGGTTTCTTTCTAGCAGGCTGCTGGCGGGGCAGGTGAGGAGCCCGGCTCCTTAGGGAGCGAAATTGCCTCCATGCACGGTGTAGCCAGCCGTCGGTTCATCGCGAAATCCCGCTTCTGTTAGAGGGCACGGCCTGGAGGACAACTCCGTGCCTCCTCAAACGGCACAGAGCCAGAGGAGGGGAGCTGCGGGCCGCTGCGGGGAACGGAAAGATCCGTTCAGAAGAAATCACAGACTGAAAGGAACGTGCCTGTGAGCAGACGGAAAGAGCCACCGTAAACTAAACAGCAAGTTTCAGATCTGAATTGGGCGTGATTATTGTATTAGTTTTGTGTATTCGATACAGGAACTGTAACAAAACAAAAACTTGCTGACCTACAAGTTGAAGTTCGTGTAGGACCGGGCTGCCGCCGCTGCGCGGAGATGCGCGGTTCGGAGCGAGCATCGCTGCTGCTCGTCGGATTGCATCTCCACAGCCTGCAAGTGGTGAGTGCAACTGGTCTTCTTTCCAAGTGTAGAGAGCGTTTGCAGGTGACTGGTAAGGCTTTGAAAAGATGGGATCTTTCAGAGCCTGTCTGTCGACAGGCAGATCCATAGAGGAGAACGAGGAATGTAATCTGCCGATCTGCCTCACTGGTTTCAGTGTCTGTGCTTAACGAGTCTGACCAGACACACCACATCAGTGAAATGTGTTAAAACGTGTAATCTTCTAAGTTGATATTGTTACTACTAGCACCATTAGGAGTTTTTTAGTTTCCCAAATAGAATATTTTGCTTTGTATTTCTAACTTTTTATATCTTCCTTTTCAGGTCTTTTCAGCTAACACAGGTACATCTTCAAAATGGTGTTTTGGTTTTGGCTGCTCATTTCTGAATGGGTCCAAAGAGAACATACACAATTCTGATTTCTAATAAACTGTGTAAGTTCTCGGTGTTTTAGGGGAAAAAAAAAAAAAAAAAAAAAAAAAAAAAAAAAAAAAAAAACTTTCCATGATTGACTGAGTTTTTAAAAATTTGTGATGATATTGTTGATACCTTTATAAACTGTAAGCCTCACTTTTAGGAGTCTCAATTCTATCTAACACTCACAGGTGGATTTGCTCATGCCACAAACAAATAAATAACAATTAAAATCTCCTGAGCACTAAATATCTTTTAGTGTTCTGTGCATTTTAGACTTCCTTCAGTCTCACGTTTTGTGCCAAGAGCTCCTGTTGCCTTGTGTGTGTAATATGAGGAATACAAGACTGCAAGGAGTGCTTTCAAAATGTGCTCAGTCTATAAGCAGGATATTCCTGAATGCACTGACCTGTGAAAGTCTTAAACGTTTAACCATAGCCATGCTGTTTTAGTACCTAGGTGCTTATTGCAGCACATTCTTTTCACAAGCTGCAGAACGCACGTTTGATCCTATTCATGTAGAGTGCTTTTCAGAAGGTTGTATATCTGTATGTGGATTATATCCAGTATGTTTAGAAAAGAAGTAGACTGAAGTGTTTAAGGGTTTCCAGTAAAATGGTGATATTGTCACATAATAAAATGGTGATAATATCACAAGTGAGTTATGAGAGCAAGTAGCAGTTATTGCAGTAATTAAGAGATTACAGAAGTGAACAAGGGGAATAGCACTGCAGAATCAGTGTAATGTCGATCTGCTAAAAATCAGTTCACCTATATGCTTGCTTAGGGTCTGAACAATCGTTTTGTCAAGACTTCCCTACATTCAAGAACAGCTGAAATGTTTTTCTGATTATGGTTTGTTTTCGTCTGTGTTTGTGTGTGTTTTTTTTCCTTTGTGTGTTGCTTTGGTTTTTTTGTCTTGTTTTGGTTTTTTAGGTTTCTCTATGTCTATATATGACGTGACCTCAAGAAGCATTTATCTCAGATGGTCCAAGTTTTCAGGAGCCTCTTCGTACAGAGTCACAGCTACAGCTGTGAATAGTGTAGGCCATTCTTTACTGGCTTATTTTAGTGATGGGACACTTAAGAGCACTCTAACTTCATTAATTCCCAATACTGTCTATGCTATACAAGCAGAAGCCATTGACAAGAATGGAATTACTCTGGCAGAAACACAGACTGTGCAATCAACAGGTTAGTAAGAGAACCTTCTTGAAGAGTAATTTCAATTGACCTCTGAAGGGTTGGAATCCCTGATGTTTGTTGTATTTGTAGGGAATAGCTGCCATTCCTGTTGAAACCTTTTGCTGACACTCACAATGAATTTGGTAGCAGCATGGTTAGCTCATTTTCTCCTCTTCTTTTTTCTTATATGATTCCCTGAGCTACCATGCACAGCTTGCTCAGTCTCCAGCTTTCCAAATTATTTGCCCTTTCATTACAAGCGCAGATGTGAGGCTGTATACATTGGTGCTGATAAATGGTATCTTTGTTTCAAAGGACTGCTAGCATATGCTAGCATTGATGAAGAACCTACATAAACAAAGTACTTTTTAACTCACGCTGAAGAGCAATTGAGAAAATATTTTGTTGAAATTCTGTTTTGAAAATACTTTTAATCATAATTGAACACTGGAACAGGCTGCCCAGAGAGACTGGGGAGAAGTTCAGAACCCACCTGATGGTGTTCCTGTGTGACCTGACATGTTTCTGCTCCAGTAGGGGGATTGGACTAGATGAACTTTTGAGATTTCTTCCAATCCCTGACACCCTGTGATTCTGTGTAATAATTTTTAGAAATAGTCATTACCTTCCCAGTGTTTTTGTTTGTTTGTTTGTTTGTTGTTTGTTTTTTAATATAAGGAATCAGTGCAATAACAATTAAAAGTAGCACTGTTTATCCTGATAGGTATAAAAGCCTTCTACTGCTAGATCAGTTATCTGAGAACAGACATTAATGATCCATGTTCTCTAATTTATTTTTGATACCAATGATGCTACTTATTCTCTTTTGTTATGAATTGCTACTAACGACTGTATTAAAATGAGAAAAAATGCAATAGATAGCAATTGCTCAAATACACAGAAAAACACAAGTGCAAATTCTGTGTGCAACACAAGTGCAACACAAGTTCTGGGAGAATGGTCTTATAGAATATATGTTGCCATTTTTAAAAGGGGACAAAAGAGGGTGTCTAGTATGAACAAATGAGAAAATGCTTGGGTCTAAGAGAGCTTCCTCCCTATAAATACATTTGCCTCGAGGCACATACTGACATCCCAAATACATTTTAATTCTTTTTTTTTTTTAGTGCATCTTTTGTTGTTATTCATGTTTTAGCTCCAGACGTTCCTGTTATTGATCAAGCTTACTCAAAACTTAGCAATAGTATCACAGTAGAATGGAGAGCAGTACCTGGAGCTACTAGTTATCTGCTGGCTGCACAGGATGGAGATGCCTGCATTGAAACTGTAGTCACAAAATCACCAGGAACAGTGATGGGATTGGAACCAGCCACCAGCTACAGAATCACCATCAGGTCTGTAAACGCAGGAGGAAAGAGCCGCCCTTCACCTTCCAGAAAAACAACAACAGGTGGATTTTATTTTTATTTCCGTTCTGCATTATTGTAATCTAAAGAATTTATGCAGGTATCTTAACTTAAAATTAAAAAAAACTTTTGGAGCTGAAAATGAGCAGCATAGCAGTGTAGTTAAGAAGTGTAGCAGTACCAATAATTACAATCTTGCATTTTAGATTGTATTGAGCACGTTCTCCTTGCAGTTTTTGAGGACTGGAATTCTACTGTTTGACTAAATGACAAGGACATGAGTCTGAATTAGTGGTTTTGCTTTGTGACTGTACTGAAAGTTAATGCTTAATAGAGAAGTTTTAATAGAGTTTCTGTGAATGTCTGGATTTTATTTTAACAAGAGACGCAACTTAACAGAATGGAATAAATGAATAAAATACAACCAGAAGTACAAAACAATAAGATAATATAAAACTTAGATGATGGGAAATACAGTGTCTTAGTGATTTGCATTCTTCTACACACTCAACCTTTTGTAATTTGTTTATAAGTTGCATGAATTACATTCATTTTACAAAACCTGCTATATAATAGAAGTACCAAATCAGTTTCCTAATTTATTCTGCCAGTCTTGCATTAATTTGTTTTCCTGGGGTTGCTGGGTTGTTTCTTTTTATTTCTTTTTTTTTTTTTTTTCTTTTTTAAGGTGGTGATTTTTAAATTCTGGGTATTTTTCTGGTATTTGAACCCACCAAACAGTATGACTGAAAAGCTTAAAGCCTAACTGATATTCTTTCTCAACAGTCTTGTCTGCTCCAGTTCTGTCTGCCAGTTCCCCGAGCTGTGATTCCATTGCAGTGAGCTGGAAAGCTGTGTATATGGCAGTTGGGTTCTCTGTGTCCCTGATGAGATCAGACGGTTTGGGCAGAATGCTGAAGCAGAACACCACCAATACCTCCTTCGTATTTTCAAACTTAGATCCAGGAACTCTCTATACTATAAAAGCATATGCCTGGAATGCCAACGGCCTTCCTGGAGATGATTTCACATATAACCAAAGAACAAGTAAGAAATGTTCTTTTCTGAAACTTTGTAAGCATTTTATAAGAAGCTGTACCAAGAAGTATTTACGTACGTAGGATTACATTATGCTTTTCTAAGATACACTGGATAGGTTTTCTCATCATGTAAGTTTTATTCTATGGAAACTCAGATGGTGTGTCTATGTTTAATGAATGTTACTGAGGTAAAGATACCATTAACTACCAGCAAAGTTTTACAGGCCTGGGTAAAGATTACACATGCTTAGACTAACTTGAGGATTTTTCTTACTTATTTTTCTTACTTATTTAAACAACAAATATTCAAATAAGGCAAGGAATTTTAAAAGAATGCTCGTTGTCAGAGTACAACTAAAATAATTTATTTATTTAGCTTTTAAATCAACGAGAGTTGAAAATTACTACATTTGCATGTTCTGAGAATGATGATGTCTGTAGACCATGTGCAAAGCTGTATTTACAAATTTTCCAAATTGATATACCATAGGTCCTAAGGCACCAGCAGATGTTCAAGTAGCTTTCAGTAGCGGAGCTTTAAGAGCTATTGTTTCTTGGATGCCAGCAGAAGGAGCTCTGACTTACAGTGTGACTGCCTCCAGTGGACTGTTGAAACTGAAGTGTAACACATCTTCTTCCTCCTGCACAGTACCATCGCTCCAGTGTGGGTCTGAGTATTCCGTTTCTGTCACAGCACATAATGATGCTGGATCCAGTAATCCTACTGATGCAGTGAGCTTAAAAACTAGTATGTGAATAATCAATTATTACATAGCTCATGGCATTTGGGCATACATTTATTTAATTTCAAATGCTAGGCCATTAACATTCTTGGTTCTCAAAATTGTTTTTGCTTCTGAACTGTGTGCATGAACTATGCTATGTATGTTTGTGCTTAGGGGATAATAGCCTAAATTTTCTTAATATTTCTGCGAGAAACTGGCAGTGGTGTATATATATTGTTAGCTGAAACAAAAAGTCTGCCTTTTCCTCTTACCCATAGTACATATTCTAAAGTCAATTTTCTGAGTGTAAAACTAATCTAAGGAATAGCAGCTATATCCTACTATGGTAGATCTGTCACAAATAGACCAGGAGAAATCTGTGAGGAAATAGCACTGAGGACTGGCCATAGACTGAGAACTGTTCAGGCTAGATGTAGTTGTAACTTGGAATGCAGATTAACAAATAACCACTTGCAACTAAAATGGTACCACTGGACTTAATTAAGATGTGGTCATAGACCATTTCAGGTAGCAGCTTGGTCAGCACAAAAGGCTGCTAATCTCTGCTACTTAGCACCACTACCATGCCAGAGATTAATGCTTTCTGGTCTGTTAGATGTATGGCCCATGTAAGCAAAACCTAAACCATGGAAGCTACATGCTACCTTACAGACACAACTTAATTACTGATTTATGTAATGTTACCTACCTCATTTTGACCTCTCGTTGTGAGTTAGAGATCACTCGAGAGGAACTTGGGAATAGTTCTAATGGAATGAAAGCCTTTGGTAAGAGAAAGTTTAAGCTGTGGTCTGTAATCTTCTCAACCCATATTGCTTCTGTTTGACCATGTATAATTTAATTAGCAGCAAGCTGAACTCTTTGAACCAGAAAGAAAGGAAAGATGTTATTTGAGCAAAACCTATGGAGTTTTCAGCCTATTTATTATTTAGGATGCCACCAGAAAGGAAACCAAAACAAATTACTTTTTTTAATCAGACACAGTCAGTGAGTTTTGTACCACCATATCAAAGGTTTTCACAAAAGTTTTTTAGATGACAAATGCTATTAAAACTAGTATTCTGATAATCATCCAGAACTATTTATCTGTGAGAACAGAATGTGCCAATTTCTTCTGCAATACTGTCTGGTGCCTCTGCTTTTGATTATGGGATCTCCTTCAGCAGATCTCTCTTATGTAAGTGATGAAGATAGCATGTTTTGTTCTGTAAAAATCACAGTCACTTCTCATCTAAAAGTAACATCATCTGTAAAGCCATTTGAGTTCCTGTTTTCTTGAGCAAAACAATTCTAAATATTCAAACCGTATAGAATAATTCCACATATATCAGATTTTCCTTTTTTTTTTTTTTCCCTACAGCATAGCTTGAATACAAATATTCCAATGACAATTATTTTTTCTAATTTTTTTTTTTTCAGTTCCTTGTGCACCAGGAAATATATCAATTAAAGATGATGAACATGGAAACTTATTGGTATCATGGTCTAGAGTAAATTTTGGACATTATTATGTGGTTTTTGTGAAGAGCGACGATGGCTTGGAAGTATATTGCAACACATCCCACACACAGTGCCATTTCCAGTCAGACTGCGGTTTCACTTATTTCGTTAGTGTCTTTGCATATAACAATGCAGGGCAGAGTCCTTTAGGTGATGTATTCAATTACACAACTGGTAAGTAGTAAAGTATTCTTGCAAGTTCCTTTTGGATCTGCTACCTGTATTTGTGATAGAGCTGAATGTACATTTTCATTTTTTCAAGATAATGACTTAAACTTCAATTTTTCCTTAGTGTGGGGGTAAAATAATCAGTTCAGTGGGAAATTGTGAAGAACGTCCTTAAGAATTACTTAGACGATCACCAGTTGTTTTGCAGTTTTAGATCAAGGATATTCATAATTCTGCATGTAAGTACACATAAATACAATGATTACATATCCATTAGGAGGCCCTTTGTTAAAAAAAGGTGTGGAAGTACTCGGGCAGTAAGTCTAGGATTAATGACGCTCAGTTGGTGCAATACAAGACACCTTTGGCGATTTAAGCTATGAAGCAGAGGCAAATGACAGTTTTCTGCTCGGGCTGAACCTCCATCTGTGCCTTGCCTTTCAGCACCGTGCTGCCCCAGTAACTTCCGCGCAGTGCCGGTGTCGAGCGACACGGTGGAGGTGAGCTGGGCTCCCGTCCGCGGTGCTGAAATGTACGAGACCAAGGCTGCCTCCGGGAGGGGGACGGTGCTGTGCAACGACACGGCCACCGCCTGCACCCTGTCTGCTCTGCGCTGCAACACCCGCTACAACGTCACCGTTTACTCCTTCAGCGAAGCCAGGGGCAGCAACACTTCGTGTGCATCTAAGTATGTGGCAACAGGTATGTGCATTCCTACCTTCCTTTAGCGGTAGACTGCAGTGATTAATGCATGAAAAGCATTAGCAGAGGTCTAAGTTACTGTAACTGACATAAGTGAAAACAGAAGGCTGCTGGAAGTATTTTAAAATGTACTGTGATGTGGGACCTAAAAAAAAAGATTTGGACTGAAAGTTACTGAGTGCTCCAAGCTTTTGAAAATCACTTATAATTCATTGCTGTTATTGTATGCAAAATTCTATGTTATCATTTCTGTCATGAGTTCTAAATTCACACTAAGCATAACAATGTCAGGATTACACACTTTTCCAAAGGAGCACATTAGTTTCAAATGGAAGTTAATTTTTATGTAACTGTTATGGTATGTATAAACAATCTGTTAAACAACTTTCAGCTCCCTGCAGTCCTGAAATTAAAAATATCTCAAAGGAGGCTCTTTCTGTGATCAGTGTGCACTGGCAATCTAACAACGAGGAAGCTACATATATCGTAACTGCCCGAGGAGAGGCTGGCCTTTGGCACTGTACAAGCTCTGGAAACTCTTGTACCCTAATTAATCTTCCCTGTGGATCTGCTTTCTCTGTCAGTGTCGTAGCAAGATCACCAGCTGGACAGAGCTTGCCAAGCTACAGTGTCCCTTTAGAGACCGGTATGTGGGAATTGTGTTTGATGTGAAATACTTAGTATCATGGCACTATAATATTTCTACATGTGTTTATAAATGCGTATATGTATATAAAAATTACCATTTGTGCAAATTATAGTTACTCTTCCTGTACTCTGCTTAAAATACGTGTGTGTGTGTGTGTGAGTGAGAGAGAGAGAAAAGGATCACTTGGCATTTGCCTCAGTGTAAGCAGCCATAGTGCAATCATTTATGATACATCACAGCTAACAAATATATTAACTCCCTTGTCAGTGTTGACTTCTAATATTACCAGGCGAAGCAATGAGGTTATGCCCATATCACCAAACTAAACAGTCTAAAGAGAAGATTAAAGCACTTCCTACCGTAATTCCTGCTATTAACTTTTTAGCAGAACTTTATCCTATATTTTTCACCCAGACAATTCCAAAGCACAGTTCTGGGGTTAATGTAGGCCAATTTTAGGATAGGATCAATTTTAGGATTAATTTTAAACAGGCAGTTCAGTTTTTAACAGTTACTTTGATTTGTAGAGAAAAAACCTTTGAACACAGGCAGACCTCGACTGTCACATGACTTAACAGGTAGAGATGGACCCTGCTTAATCGGATCCTAGACATGGAGCCAGAGTCATCTTCCCCAAGCTAAGGTTTGCCTGAAAAGTATGCTAGTTGTCATTGCTCTCAATGCACTGCTCTAGTTGCAATCCTTCAAAGTGCTTTGTTTTCCAAGTGAAAAAAAATGAATGCTTTACTTTTATTTTACTTTTAAGCTCCTTGTTGCCCTAAGGACCTGAAACTAACTCAAGTGACACAGTCGGTAACAAACGTCACCTGGTCTGCTGGAATGGGTGCACACACATATGCAACAACACTGGAGTCTCCAAAGGGACAGGCAAGATGTCACACTCTTCAGAACTACTGTCTCCTGGGATGCATCACATGTGGCACCAACTACACAGTATCACTGAAAGCCATCAGTGAAACTGGTTTGACATCCCATTGCACATATCAAGGATATTCTTCCAGTATGTAAACAATAAATGCAATTAAGGAGAAAATGACTTAATATACAGCTTAATTGAATAGCATTCCTCTAATGCAAGTAATGCAACTGAAACTCAATAAAGTTGCAAGTACCCTCTTTTAAATAAAAGCACATAGAATTAATTTCACGTATTATTTAAACCCTGTTCTTACAACTTTGAAAGAAGCTTTAATAATAATACTCCTGAAACAAATATTTAATTATGCTATGGCATAATTAAATTCTAGAATCCACAAAAGGTTTTCTAGGTTACTGCCTCCATAATAAGTAGAAAAGAACAGTATTCCAGTACTACAAAACAGTAGTTAAATTCCAGCTCCATAATTTGAGTCTGAGAGAGCATTTTCTTTCCTAACACGGTTCAGTGATCATTCTGGTTTTCTGTTAAGTAACTTCTCAAGGAAATGCTGCTATTTAACATGATGGTAATTATGTCATCTGTGAAAAGGCACTACAGGAATTTAGAACATACTGTACTTTACAGACATCCGTACTGATGCTTTTCTTATTCTGCTAGGTGCTTGCTGTCCTTCTGGAGTGAAGCTATATAGACTTGGCAATAATGGTATCCGAGTATACTGGCGAGCTTCTGAAGAAACAATAAGCTACACTACTGATTTACGTGGCTCAAAAGGCAATTTCACTTGCTCACCTCGCTCGGGTCTAAGTTACTGTGATATTACTGAGATACCTTGTGGTGATGTCTACACAGCAGTAGTATCTCCAGCTACGGATAAGAGGCTGAAGCTCACCTTTTGTCCTAAAAAAATATATTCAGGTAAATCTTTAAAAATTTTTGAACGCTATTTTTTTTCCCCCATGCACACAAGATAGTTAAAATGTAATCAAGTTATTTGAGTAAAGGCAGCATGCAGCAGAACTTTTCTGTTGTGCTCACTCCAGAATAATTTTGTGGATGCTATTCTGCAGTATGTGTGATGGGCTTCAGAAACACTTCACGATTAAGCACAGAAAAGTTGCTTTTTCTTAGCACAGATCTTGCATAAGGATCACTAACACTTAACTGATGATTCTAGTGAATACAGAGAAGTTAATTTTCAGTTGGGAGAGCAGAGGTTATAATACATGGGCAAATAAATGAGGTTTTATAATCAGAAGTTAATTAAAAAAGATCAAGAACTTCTAGAAAAGAATCCCAAGTGGGCACTGAACGTTTTGAAGTAGTAGTAATTTCTTTGTGATTCCTTTCTGAGGGCATAAATTTCATCTGCTATCAAAGTGTATTGTGATGCAATTGCACAGTTGTTTAACATGGACTACATTCAACAGCCTACAACCTAAAACTTAACATTCGTACTACCGTTTATGTCATTTCAGTAACCTGTTCTGGAAGCTCTGTTGGAATGGGTAAGAACACAGTACATTCATTCCATTAATCATGTTCACAGAAGCACGTTAGTTAGCACTGTGTAAAACCAAGTTGCAAATAGTACATTTGACAGTCAAAGCTTAGAGTCATGCAGGTTCATCTCACACGTCATCTTACAAAGCATAATTAAAAACCACAGTTACCTGCATTGTTGCCTGTGTACCATCATGCCTTCTACACTGTCGCATGACTTTCACTGTTTATCTAATAATATGTAATAAAAGGCAGGCTTATCTTTTATAGCCCAGCCATATTCAGTTATAAATTAAACAAGGTCGCTACTCTAAATGTGACTTACCTGAATCCATTCTACTTTATTTCACAAGGGATTCAACAGGATAGTCTTGTGCTTCATTTCTCTATATAAAAGGCTTGAAACAACACTGAATGCACTTCAATAGATAGTTGCTTTTCCATAACTGGTTATGTGAATTTCTGAATTGTTACAGTGATATACAGAGGGAAGAGCAGTGCAGAACACATCTAGATGGAAATTCTGGCTCAGATGAGGAGGTAAGTTATCAGGTTAGAATTGCAATGTACTAATCAGACTTTTCCTTCTGCTAAAATTTGTGGAATTAGAGCAATAAGCTTAATCAATTCTACCAAATAACTGATCTGTTGAAGTCCACCACGTTTACCTCATGTTGTCTACTCCTTTGATCAACACTGATTGATTCCCTCATTCACTATCCCATCTTTCACTCCCTTGAGTATTTCTTATAAAATTTTATTACTTACTGCCAGAAGCGAAGCAAACAGATCAAGATACTCTCCATTGCTCATTTACTTTATTTTCTTATTTAAGATTACTCCTCCCTTCCTCAAAGTACTAGCTTTCTGGGCAGTTCACTGTCCTTGTCTCAGAAGGATGGTAAGAAGTCACTGCTGGCCTTTTTTTCTTCCTCCCTTCCCCCCCCCCCCCCCCCCACCCCCGGTTGATCATTTCCTCTTCACCACTTTCCTTCACTTCAGCTATCCTGGATGTTACTGACACTGTTAACATCATTCTCCCTAAATATCCTTTCCCTGAAGCTGGAAAGATGATCTACAGCTAATTGCAACAGTCATAGATACTTGAAGATTGGGAAGAGGGAAGCTGGAGATTTAATCTAGGACACTGAATTTCAGCCTCAACTGATGATGAGATCACTTATAAAATACAGCTGAACATAAGAGATCCTGGTAATCTCTAACTGTAATTTTCAGTGTAAAGCAGTCGGTTCTGAAAACTGTTCCAGAACATTTACTGATCAGTAGCAGCGTTCCAGACCTAATGGATACCAAAACAGTAAAGGCTGAAATAAAAGATTAAATTTAACAAAGAGCAGTTCAGGTGCACTCAGAACTAGTTTGGGACTTCTGTGTTCTGCCTATTTGATAAAAGTGTATCCTTGTGCATGTATCCTTGATAACTTGGAGAGCTAATTTATGAACTCAACATCCTCTTTTTTTTTTTTGCTTTGCTGCTGAGCTGACAGTTATTACTAGCATTGACTTCTTGGTTTTTGGAAAAGGCATAACATTTCCTCATACTCCACTGTGGTTACTTTTCCAGCTGACACAGACCTGTTTTTCTGCACATCTCACATGAAATATTACACAGTATGATCAGACTGGGGTTTTTATGTAGAAGTGTCACTTTGTCTTCAAAAGAAAGATCACAGAACACAAACACTCTTCAAGTGGCAATAAACATGCAGGGAAAAGCTGAGACCCAATACAAAGGAATTAATTGAGAGTTTATTCCAGACGGTTCTTCTCACTTAGAATACAAGTCAGAATAATCTATCAAATAGACCTGGACTTTAATGACACGATTTTTTTTCCTATAACGCATTTTGGTTTTTGCTCCTAACAACCTGTTTAAAAAGAAAAATCTGCCAGATGAAATGTTCAGCACAAACTGCAATCTTACTATCTGTAGAAAATATGACTTAAAAAAAGGACACTATCAGGTAATTGTTATTTTAAATGTTTACACTTATAAAAATGCTTTGGAAGCTTGAAACTGAAATCTTTTGAAATGATTTTCTTCTTCCTACCTCCCTCTTCCCATGTGAAATGCCTTCATTAGCTCAGGATTATCAGAACTTAGAGTGCAGCTGCCGATTAACAACATTAAATTACCATAAATTGATAAATGGTGTTTAACAAAATCAGAACCTTACGTATTTTTTTCTCCCAGACAAAATGCATAGATGGCTACAGTACTCACCCATCAACCTTTACAGTGTTTGCCTGAGGTAGCCTTTCTAAAGAATCCTGTCCTAAAAAAGCCCATTATAAACTAAAAATTTGCATCTAAACTACTGTCTCCTCAGAATTCCACTCCCAACTTGACACCAATGGTAATCAACAAAAAACATTTTAGAAGTTTTTGAAAACAGCAGGTATAGTGGACATAAGTGTTACTCTAAATCTGCAGCCCTCCATGTACATCGTATGCACATAAATATCTCAGCTATTATACACACTCAAGGTCCATCCCTAAAAAGCCATGCTATTATGTGAAGCACAGCCACGCTAACTTCAGGATAATACAAACCATAATTCCACATCTACAAAACGAAAGTAGAATTAGTGGCAGTTTATTGCCTCATACAAATTTAACCAACATGGCAACCACGCCAAAGGAATTAAAACATTTTCAGGACATATGTACAGACTGTACATTTCAGAAACATCTGAACAATAAAAATGCAACAATCTCTGGATTACAAATTAAACTAAACAAATGGTTTTGAAACCGTCAATGTATTGAATGGGTTTACAAAGGCACTTCCCTACCCAGAATAGGAAATGACAATCTGCAGCCTAGAGGGAGGTTGGAGAAGAATGCTCATCAACTACTGCACAATTTCAACTTTAAGAAAAAATAAGCAGGATTTAATCAAACATTTATAGGATTCAATGTGATCCACTTCTTAAAGAGTTCACACAGTCTCATCTTTGTTTTTCTGTTGCTTTTCCTGGCTCTCTCGCTCTGTACTTTGGCTCCTTCGACGATCGTGTTTGTCCGAATGGTCCTTGCTATCACTGTGATCATGTTTGTGGGAACGTTCTTTGCTTCTACTACGCTTTCTAGATCTTTCTTTACTGGGACTGTGATCTCGTTTTCTTGACTTCTCAACACTATCTGTTCTTCCCCTGCTTCTGCTTCTACTTCGTTTATTTGATTTCTCTTTGCTTTCACCTTTATGCTTACTTGATTTCTCTTTGCTCCTGCTTCTGCTGCGCTTGCCCGTATTCTTACTTCGGCTTCTACTCCTATGCTTTCTTTCCCGGCTTCGACTTCTGCTATGCTTTCTCTCTTTTTTGGAATCCCTCTTATCATCCCGGTGTTTCTTGTCATCTTTGTCATCCTTGTGTCTTCTCTCTTCTGTGTCACCTTTACTTTTCCTTTCTTTCGATCTTTCTCTAGACCGATCACTATCTTTTTCTCTCTCACTACCTCTATCCTTATCATAATCTCTCTCTTTTTTCCGGCTGCGTTCATTTTCTTTCTCTCGCTCCCTATCCCTGTCTCTTCTGTCTCCTTTCCTGTCACGACTTCGACTACGGCTTCTATATCGTTCCCTGCTTCTGCTTCGTCTCCTTTCTAGTGCACGATCAGAACTTCGAGACCTACGCCTCTCTTTTTCTCTCTCTTTAGCTTCACGTTCCAATCGCTGACGTTCTCTTTCTCTTTCAAGTTCTCTATCAAAACTAGATGACCCATGGGCTTCGCGATGATGACTTCTGCTTCTGGATCTTCTGGGAGACCTCCTGGGACTGATGGATCGTCTTGGAGACCTTTTAAAATAAAGGGTATTCAATATGAAACAACAGTTTACCAAGTAAAGGGAACCTATCTACTCTACAATAGATCTAGCTTTACATACACAGCGTGTATTTCATCTTAAATACAGGTAGCCTACAAGAGAGCAGTACTGTCAGATTTTATCCATGAACTTCCATAAACTATTTGCCCTAAAAGCCATCTTACTAAAAGATTACTTAGTTCTTCATAGGAAGTCCCTCAACAATAAACTTTCGACCTTTATTTACAAAGTGACGTATATACAACCTTGAACGTCTACGTTCTGTATGCCGGTCTATTTCTTCCATTCCCTCCTTGCCATCTTTTTTAATTTTTCTTGGTCTGCTTTTAATTTGCTGATCAATAGTCTTCTGGACTGGCACAGGAATTCTTGGAAACAATGTGGAAAACCATTCAAGCTTAGTGAGGAAGGAACGAAGCATCTCCCCAATGGTCATGACGCAGCCTCCACCGGCCTTCACATCCAAGTCCTATAAAATACAAACAGAAAATATCCTGATGGTCAAAAATACTCTTTAATTATTTAAGAAAAAATGCTGCTACATTACTGCCCTCTTGAAGTCTCATGATTATGTAAGTTTACTTGTCTTTTATTCTAATATATTTCCTTAGAAAAACTCTTAACTCCGCACCCTTTGCATTTGGCAGTATGTTACAGACAGGGAGTGGGACTTAGTACATGTGCATGCAGGAACATACTAATCCTGCACCATCTGGATGCTAAGGGACCGTCAGTGCAGAGATTAACACAAAATCCCCTTACACAGTCCGGTTATACAGTATGATCTTGTATTTTATATAAATGCCACAAAGTTGAGAAGTTCTCTGAAACGACATTTAATACTTCATTTTGTGGATGCACAACTGCATAACATCATACCCAACCCTGTGGCCTAAATCACTTAAGAACGATATCATTGCCTGTCTAAAAATGATCATAGAAAAATCTGTAGTACAAAATGGCATCCTAACAATATTGGAAGCAATAGCAAACCAACTGCCATGAAGCAGTGAGGTTTCTAATTTAGAAATATGTAAAAAAATAAATAAATGAACAAATAATTGGAAACGCATAATCCATGATGACCATTGTCTCTGAAAAGGGTCATTACCGCATGAAGGCCTTCTTGCTATGCCCTCTCACAGCTCAGGACATGTTAGTCAGCTATTGTCAGTCCCAAACCTATAGTGCAAGCACACAAGGAAAGTGAGATTTGTTATCTAAACAGGAAGAGAAAATCTAAATGTAAAACTGCTTGCACTCACACACATTTAAGTGTTCAGATATACAGTATTTCCAAATATAATCGCTGCAGAGATCTAAAGAAGAAAAAAATGAGTTAAACGTAGCACCTGGAGAGTACGTACAGTTAACAAAATAAACGTAAGAAACATTTTGAAAAGTAGCTGTGTATCCTGAGAAGTCTTTCATTTTCACAGCAGCATGTCAAAAGATGAAGTGCTTCCACATACTTTAGAACTGGAGGAAAAAATCCGGTAGGTTTAAATTTACAGATAAATTTACTTCATCCAATGAGTCTGACTAGGGCTAAGCAACTTAAAACAGCCCCAAGCAATTTTTCCCTAGGTAACACGATGCTACTGAAAGGAGCTGGGAATCAAACACTAATTCAAAAAATAGTCTGGATCATTTTAAACAACAACAAACAAATACACTCTGATAACCAAGAACTGTAAGGACTAAAGCATATGAACTAAAATAGGTACTCTGAATAATAAACCAGTTAAGATCTGCACAATGAATCACATCTGTGATTTGTTTATTGTCCAGGGAATCAAGCTACTCATCAGACCCTGAAAACAATGCTGCCCCAATTTTACTCTTAAGTTATAACACAGCTTACATTACCTAGTAGCACCATCTAGGGGAGAATGAGGATATCAACAGCTATATAATCAAAATGTAAATTTGTTTTCTGTTAAAAACGTACAATAGCACAAGGTTACCTGAAATAACTTTCCTTTGCTTAGTGCTTTTGATACTTGGCATGAAAGAAAACTGTTTAAAAATGCACTGTATTGCAGTTATAGATATAATTAATGCTTCTTAATACGGGCATTTGGACATCAGTTGAATTTTCTTGAAGTACTTGACAACTGTCGCACTGAAGAGCGCAAGGGATCCCTCCTGTGCAACTCTTAAACCCAGGATACCATTTACAATCTGCTCCACCAATACAAATTGCAACACTATGTAACAGTCAATATTCACCTTGATGTACCTAAAAACCTCATCCACAGGTTTCTACTGTGATTCTCCTGACAGTAAGCAGGAGCAAAGACACTCTCCTATCTTACTGCACAGTAAAGCATCCGCTTCAGTGAAATTCCCATGTCAGCACCTCATGATGCATTTCATTGTCTTAGGAGCAAAAATGTTAGTAACTCCACTTAATGCAGAAATCCAGCTGTTTCTCCTCCCAAAAAATATTCTCTTTATATTCCAAAATTTACAGAGATCTTAGGTATTTCTTTTTAGGCTAACATTGCTTTCTATGCGAGTACCAACTCCCCTGTCCCAGCAATATTTGTAAAAGGCAAAATCAGCACTCTCAGCACGTACTATAGCTTAAATATAATTTTTTTCTTTAAAAAAATGCACTCATAAAGCTTACTGTCCACATTCTGATTTCATCAACTTGTTTTGCACGATGTTATAATTTAAAAAAAAAAAATAACACAGTGATCAATTGAAAATTTCATTATATCTTTGAAATCTAAGAAAAATGATCCAGGTCCCAGCTCAGATCTGTTTCCTGCACTAATAAATGAAATTACAAGAATAAAAACTTGTAGCATCAAACTACAGAAAATCTTATTAAACAGTTTTAAGTTCTAAAGTGGTAACATGGAAAGAAACAAAAAAAAATAAATTATTACCCTCGCCGACATACCTCTTCATCATCAAGGAAGGATTCAAACCAGTCCCATAGATCTGTAGGTGGCTGTGTGTACCTTTAAGTACAGAAAGAATGGAAAAACTTTAATGCAGCCTTCTGCGTATCACATCAGCCATCAGCTGGTTGTATTAACACTTACCTAATATACATAAATCCAAGAGCTCTAATATATGGAGAGTCCGTATGTGTAATAAGGCCCATCACTTGCTTACGGGTGAGCTTCAGTGTAAATAATTTATAGAGCAGACAAAAGGCAGTAGACACAATTCCTCCAGTTCCAACACCACGTACCTTTAAAAGAACAAAATGTTAGTGACAACCAGGAAGTTAACGGGAACAAACAAACACCATCACTAATACAGGCTAACTCTAAATCTATTAACAGGACGATGTGAAAAAAGTAATGCTACTTGCCTCCACAGTTTCATCTCCTTTGGAAGCAAGGGGAATATATCAACTCTTTGTAATAAATACTTTTACATGTAGTAACTGAGCTAACATAAAAGCAAATCTGAGCTATGCTTGGAAACTTTGTTCTACCAGAAACAGAAAAACTTAAGGCAGCACGTACTTCTACTTACCCCTCCACACATTCCTGTCTGGCCTGCTGTTTTTCTGCTCCCCTTTTCCCATGGTTCAACATGCGTAACCTGAAAGGGCAGGGAAGGGAAAATCAAAGAAAAAAGGAACAATTATAAACATCCATAATGTTTAGCTATGTATACAGATTCGATTTAAACAATGGATTGCCTAAATCACTCTTGATCAGCTTGTCTTATCAGAAACTCAAGATCAAGTCTGCTTTGTCTCTAAAACAAAGCATTTGGCTTTTTAAATTACATTACCCAAAATCACAGAGTTAAAAATGAACACGCCAAAGAAAGCATCTTATATTTGATACTGCAAACACTTTAAAAGCCAGTGTTATTTTCCCTGTAAACTGCAGTGATGTTCTTAAAATGGCTCATAGGTAATAAAGAGTAAAACTTGCCCAATTCAAATCTTTTGAGATGCACTTTGAGATGAGTGTACAAACGTCATTAACATCATTCCCTACAGATGACAGTAAGAGTCACAAACTGCCCACGCTGCATTTGAAATTCAGAGGAATAACATCTGGGTCAATGAATGACATCTCCTAAAGACATCAACTTAAAAAAAAATAAGACAAAAATTCGGCAGTGCTACATGGGACTGTGTGCTAGTGGCCAAGCTGTACTGCCATTCAGGTATTAAAACTCTACCAGAGTATGAAATGAAACCAGACACATAAACAATTACTTGAAATCAGAGATGTAACATGGGATGAAAGAAGAGGCTTGACTGTTTTTGACTGTTACTGTCTTTGCCAAATGCTAAACATAAGAAAACAATACTGGGGAAAATCCACCACAGGTTTCCATATTACAGCATTGTCAGCAAATTTCAGAAATATTACATAAATAAGAGTGTATATCCTTCCCACTATTTGTTTTAGCCTCTCACGGGAGATAGAAGTACTTTAGTTAAAGGATCAAATATGACATTATCGCAACAGCAGCTTCTAATTTTTCAATATAAGCACGCTGTTTTTTCCACAGACATGAATAAAAAAGCCCCAGAAATAATACTTATTTCAGAAAAGAATACTTAAAGTTTTAATCTGACAAAGTCTACCACATGCGCTGCTCTTGTCTGGAAGCACACAGAGTACATGAAGCTGAAAACATGCATAAGGACATAAAATCAAAAAGGAAGAAAGAGGAAGTCACCTTCTTCACCAGTCCAGAGCTAAAACAAACTGGACTTAAGCTATTTGTGAATTAATTCAAATATCTACAAAGAATCTGTATGTTCAACAAGAAGCCCTATGGTTAGCTGCCTGTGTCAAGTCAGAACATTCGTCCTGAGACTCCAAGATTCTAAATTCTTGAATTTTTGAAATGAGCTGCTTAATCATATTCCCAAAACAAACACACATGAAAGTGTATGGCAGATATTGCATGCCTCCAAAAAGACAAAAAAAAAAAAGGTCAGCAATTACTCAACATTACTCAGGAACCTTAAAATATGAACAAAATTAAGACCTTCTAAATATCATTGAAGTACCTTCACCATCAGACCATCTTCTTCATATCTATCACACATGAGTAAGTAAGGATCTGAGTTTTCCCTTTAGAGTTTATTTGTAAGGAAAAATAACTGTCAAGCTCAGTAGACAAACTTTATTTACACTGGATTAATAAGTTGACTTTTAATTATATGTCAACACTCCTCTCCAATTTAAGATGAAGCCATTTAAAAAATGAAACACTAACACAGAACTAGCTGAACTACTGCAGTTGAACTCTACCAATACAAAGATTAATCACATCAACTGGTTTTTTTGGACTGCATCTGAAAAGATCCATGTAATACATGCATGTTCTCCAATGTACTCCAAATATCTATCAGTTTTTCAGTTCCTGACTTCATTTGCAAAAATAAACTTTGCTGCTTTTTGTTCTGATAGAACATGGTTTTTCTTTCACATGCAGCAAATGGTAAACAGACTCCAACTCCAAGTACTAGAAGAAATCAGAAATCTGTTCACAACACCACAGGTCAAGCAGAAAAGCATCACCGTGGAGAGGAAAAGCACACTACCCTTGTAAGTATGGGCAAACAATGCCAAATATTTCAAAACACTTCTGCAGAGTTATTTCCAGTTACAGTGACTTGACTTACTCCGGGGTTAAACGGCTACTTTATTTTTCCTCTGAAGACTAAAAATCAGTTTAGTGACTAGTTTAGTACTACAATCAGCTTAGTGACACAGTAATGTTACCAAGCAGTCCAAACGTACCTGAGAAAAATATCCTTATAATCTCCCAAATACAGCTGGCTGATAACTGCAGCCGAAAATATCTGAGTTGTGCTCTCGCTATCGGAACAACCGAAGCTGTGCTGATGAGCATTAATTACGCATACCTCAACCTGGGAGAACGGTCAATCCCGCTAACAAAACAAGAACTGACCCGTGGGCGCACTGATGCAGGTCTCTTCCCAGCACATCCAACCCGGGGCCACGAGCAGCGCCATAACTAACTCGTTTTTGACCGGGAAGAAGACTGGTGAGGAAGTACTAAGCTCTAATCGGGAAAGAGCCACAGGCCAGCTCCCCTCGCAGCCACCCACACCCAGGGCCATGTCTTTGGCGCAGCCATACGGGGCTGGCGGCTCCCGGGCTGCAGAGGCTGCTCGTTTGTCTTCAGGGGCGGCACGCAGCGCGGGTCCCCTCCCCACCCTCCGTCTCAGAGCACAGCCCTCGGACGGCCATTTCACGCCCTCTGCCCTGACTCCAACTGCCCATCTCAAAGCAAACTCGCAACTCCCCAACGCTAAACGAACGGGAGAGGCGTTTCTTCAGAAAGACAGAGATCTCGAACCCTCTAACTAAGCAATAAGAGACGCGTTGCCATCCCTCCCAGTGGATAAAGGAGGAGGACCCCGCAGGAAAGCAGAAGGCGAAGGCCGCAGTCCCCGCCCACCCGCTCCGAGCCGTCGCGGCCGGGCGGTTCGGGGCAGGCGCCAGCAGCGCCCCGCGGAGCCCAGGCCGCGGCCCGCAGCCTCACCTTGAAGTAGATCTCGTCCACCACTTCGTGGTACGTTTTGAGCTCGTAGAGCTGCACCTTGAAGTAGGGCGACGAGAGGATGTTGGTGAGGATCATGGGGTTGAGGTTCATGGTCTTCTCGTTCCCCCACAGCGGCAGCACGTTGCCCTGCTTGCCCGAGGCCGCCGGCTTGGGAGCTCCGCTCTGCAGCTGCTGCTGGGCCGGCGGCACCGCGCCGGGCTGGTGCTGGACCGCCTGCTGCCCCTGGCAGTTACCGGCGCCGACGGCGGGGCCGTTGTTGGCCATGGCGGCGGGGCCCGCGGAGGGGCGGCGGCACGCGGCCTACGAGGCGGACGAACGGCCGCGCCACAACGGAGCGCGGGCTGCCGGGTCGGGCGCTGCCTCCGCCAACTGCCGACAAGATGGCGGCCCCGGCGGAAGTGACGGCCGCGCTTTCCGGGGCCGAGCCGGCCAATCCCCGCGGGGAAGCGCAGCCGTGCGCCTGCGCTCAGCCGCGCGAGGAAGGGCCCGGCCTGAGCCGCCTGGCAGGAGGCGGGGAGCGCCGCCGCCTTGCGGCGCGAAAGAAAGGCTTAGCGAGTCCCGTCCGGCAGCCTCGCGGCGGGCAGGCGGCCGACGGCACCGGGTTACCGCCCGCGCCCTGCGAACGCCGAACGCGTCGCGCATACGCCTGCCGGTGGCCGAAAGCCCGCCCTGCCGCCGCGTGCGCGATCCGTTGGTGAGGGCGGGCCGGGCGCTAAGCGGGAGCCGTCGCCTGCCGGCTGAGCTGCGGGCGAACGCGCCTTTCTGAAAGCAGTTGAATGGTCAGACCTTAGGAAGAGCAGCTCATCTCCCCGGACTCGTAGTCTGCCTTCACGTGGTGTCTGCACCGTTAGCTTAAAGGGAGTTGCTGTCGCGCCGTGACAGCAGGCGGCTTCTCCCACGTGCTGGCCGTGCGATCCGGCCGCACTTTTCTACCAGGAACACCGCCAGCTCACATCGGCCTGCTTTCCACAGCGTGCAGCACCGCCCTGACTCACCACAGCGCTCTGCTGCCCTTATCGTTGTTGCTCACCAGTAAATGCGCACTTAATCTTACAAAAAATTGAGAAAAAAAAATAAAATGCAAAATGAGTAATGCAGTAACAGCAATGAATAATCGTGTTCTGCACACAGCGAGCTAGGGTCACAACTTCATTTCGAAAGATTTTTTTTATCTTGTTTAGCTTTAACTTCTCTTGCATAATCACTTGAAGACAGCCTGTGCTTGTTATCACTTATATAACCCAAATTGTTTATTCACATATTTCTCTTTTCCTGTTGGAACATTTAGTCAATATGTTCCAAAAACTCAATGTTCTTCCTCTGTAAGTTCACATTTTTGTGAAACAGTCTTCACTGGTGCGACAAACTTCAGTACACTTATCTAAAACCTGTTGATCCCCTCACCTCAAACTGGTTTTTCTTTTCCTAGGTACCCAAGCTTGTCTTCAGACAGAATCAGAGCAAAAGCAAAAAAAAACAGCAAGGAGGAAGTGCTTTTGACTGGCAAAAAGTAAGGAAATATAAGTAATGTAAAAAAGGAAGATGATAGTGATGTGTAAGAGCCCACTTCTCATTCACACAGTTTATTTCAGATTTCCAGAACAGGCCTAATCTATTAGTTGAAGGTAAGGAGAACAGTGACAGTGTTTGGTCATAAAACATCCTCTGAGTGCCATTTGATTCTTAGCTCTTGAATTACAGTGGGATTCAGCTTTCCTCTAAGACTGCAGTGTTTTCTGGCAGTGGAAACAGGGGCTGAGAAGGCAGGAGGCAGCTGAGGAGTGTGCCTGCAGCCAGTTCCTACACAGGCTCTCCAGCCAGCAGGTTCCCTGCATCGTGTTTCTCATTCACCAGGGCCTTGTTCTTAGGTCTAGTGGGAATTACTGCTTGTTAAGTGTTCTCATGTGCTGAAACACGGTTGCTTTTGCAAGATGTGAGAGTTGGAGGTGGGCTGATGGTTGTGACTCTAGTGCTATGTTATCATAAAGCTTAAGCCTGGCAAAACCAGTCCTCTTCAGTGACATAATGCTTTTCCAGGCATCTCTTGCTGCTCTCTGTGTTGCAGAATTCACAGGGAGCCATGCACACACAACCATCTGAATAGTAAGAGAAATCAAATCATAGATGAGTAAAAAGGAAACAGCTATGTGAGTGAGAAACTATTGTTCTGTACTTGCTGGAAAAGCAATGCAAGGTAAAGTTGTAGTTATGTCAACATAATGCAAGCATAATTTAGGATAGAGTTGTATGCAAGTAAAAATGGTCTTACTAAAAAGGTTGCATACTGTAGCAATTGGACAGGTAAGTATAATAGGAAAGGTATTACAATAAAGCTGTGATAATAGAAGAAATGGCAAGATAGATACTATAAAGGAAGATTACACTCCTATCAAAAGATTCAAGGTTTGCAAGGAAAAGCTTCGCCAAGAAGGTCTCCAGAAAGGGCAGTCAGCCCTTAAATGAGACCTAAGAGAAGTGCAGCCAGGCTCCACTTCTTCCGGCCACACTGACGGCTGAATTGCCTTCACCTGTGCTTCCAGGGCTGACCGCGTCCTTTCCCACGTGCTCAATTAGTGGTTCAGGCTGTGATTCAGCAGTTGCACATGAAGTACTTATGGCACAATTTTGTTAATGCCTTTTTTTTTTGCTAATGCTAGCGATCAGATCTTTCTCTCCTTAACTGAGACTTGAGCACTGCTGACGATAGCCAATTCTAAACTTTGATGTGATGTAGAGTACTTAAAATAATGAGTTAACTTCTGTATTTTTAGGCTTACTGAAATACTATGGGTAAAGACTTTGAAGGAAGGCAGTTTACTGGCGAGATTAAATTCACACCACCATTATACAAACAACGCTATGAGTTTGTTAAAGATTTAGTGAGGAAATACAAACCAAAAAAGGTTGGTATGTTTTGTCTTCTTGTATTATAAATGTAAAAAAAAAAAAAGCTAATATTAGGTACCTCTAGAGTGCAGGAAATGATTAGATAATCTGGTGACCTAATTAGATATCAATGCTACTGGAGAAGCTACTGTTAAAAACAAATTGCTTTAAGAGACATTTGATGATGTTTCTCAGGCATGAATATAATTTATTGTAAATTTATGGGCAGTAGGAAAATACAGAGAAGAAAACATGTCTTAGCCTATCCAGGAGAGCAGGTAGCATTCTGGTCTTGATTTGACAGTGAGGATTTTGGATCAATTGTCTGTCACTGTGGTGTTTTTTTGTTTTGTTTTTAAACTTCTAGAGCTTTCAGGTTTGTGTACAGTATCGGATTTACATCATTCCTCACATGGATGCTCTTAATTGAGAAGTTCAGAGTGTAGAGTTATGATAGACCAACTTTTCTCCATCCTAAAGGTCTGGTCATCAACCACTCCTGCACTTTTGTTATTTGAGGGCATACGCTTTCGTAGACGTTCTCTAGAGTTACTGGGGTGCTGTACATTTGCTTGTTTATAGCTGTAATATCAAAAGGTTGCCCCACTTCAAAACATTTTGAAGAATTCTCATGTTTTGAAATACATTGTAACTTTGTCTAGTTCACTTGAATAGTTGTGATTATTAATTATTTTATTACTAAAATCTTTTTGTTATAAATACAGAACATATTTATGGAAGTCTCAAATCATTTAATATGCAAATGCTCTTTATTACTAATATCTATTTTACAGGTGGCAGATTTAGGATGTGCTGACTGTACACTTCTCTGGATGCTGAAATTCTGTGGTTGCGTTGAAGTGTTAGCTGGGCTAGATATCTGTGCAGCTGTGATGAAAGAGAAAATGTAAGTTTTGAAATTGTCTTAATTTAAGGTTTTTGTTTGATTTGACCTAGTGGCACGATTTATTAATAACAATTTCAAAATGAGGGTAAATGCAGAAATACCAGTTGGCAAATGTAGAGCAGTCCATTATTAATTGGTTACAGTGCCAGCTGAATCAGATTTCCTGGGGGAATTGTTGGGCTGTAACATCACCTAATGCAGCATATGTCTGGGTCATGGCCCTGAAGGTGTCTGCCTCTGAGAAATATGCTGTTTGTAAAGGTATAGAAGCATTGTCTATGGTTTGTTATTCAGTTTATGCTTGTATGTGACGTTACTGTCGTATGCAAGTCTGATCCTCCTTGAAATGAGGGTGTAACTCTTAATTTTATGGGTCTTCATTTTTGATCACCTTATTGAAATGGGAGGTTGACTCAGTTTTGTGATTAAGAAAGCTCTACAACTTCTAACTCATGTGGCCCCTGAAGCACAGGGCAGATTTGGAAGAGAATCACAGAATCACAAGGTTGGAAACGACCTGCAAGATCATCCAGTTCAACCACCCTCCCATTCCTATCAGTACCACAAGCACTAAACCATCTCTTGTAGCTCCTCATCCAGGCGCCTCTTGAACACTGCCAGGGATGGCGACTCCACCACCTCCCTGGGCAGCCATTCCAGTGCCTGACCACCCTCTGAGAGAAAAAGTTTCTCCTAATATCCAACCTAAACCTCCTCTGGTATAACTTCTTGCCATTTCCTCGGGTCCTACTATTTGCCTGGGAGAAGAGGCCAGACCACCGAAGTCTCTCTTCAAAGCTAATTTGAACTGAAAGCTTAATATGGCTTCAGTAAATATGTAGTTTATAGATGCTGATATTGTCATTTGCTCTTTCTCAAGAATGAAGAAAACTAGCCTTTTTAAGTGTAGTGTTGATTTGCATTTTGACCAGTGTAGTTTTTCAGATCAAATTTTGCTTATATATTTTAGTTTTCAATCTCATTTATTTGAAAAAAGGTTTATACTTCATAACTTCTCCCCAGACTCTGTAAAGCATGTGTAAAACAGAAGTATTGCATTTCTAGAGTTAAGCTACTATCAGAATTTACAGTACCTTCTTTGGGTGTCTTAAAAATAGTGTAAATTTTTGTAAAGGAGAAGGACAACTGTTGGATCAACTCTGCACTTTGCATCCTATTGAACTGACTATAAAAAAGATGTGTATTAGGATTTTTTTTTTCCCTGTAAAATGACTTCACTTTTGGAGTTAAGTATCTAAGTAGGGTATTTGCTAGTAGAGTTGCATGCAAAATTTATCTGTCCTAACGTCCTTTTTGTGGTATTATGCTTTTAAACCTTTTGTTTTGGTTGTTTTTTGAAGGCACAGGTTAACTCCTCTTCCTGCTGATTATTTGGAGCCATCTGAGCGATCCTTAACTGTGACTTTGCATCAAGGCTCAGTTGCTCATAAAGATCCTTGCATGCTTGGTTTTGACTTGGTAACATGCATTGAACTGTGAGTATTAGACCAACACCAGATTTTTCTGAACTCATCAGGATTTACTTTAGAATTTTGTCTGTACTCCAAAGATACTTGATCAAGCCTCTTAATCAGAGAAGCAAAATGTAGCATTTTCTAAGTTCTGTCAAAATTAACTTTAATTAGAACTTAAGTGGTGCTACCATGTGGTAGCAAAAGGAGATGCATGAAGGAGTTAAAATGTAAGAGGAGGTCTTCTAAGACAAAAAAAAAAGTTGAAGTTGCCAGTCAGCTATGCTAATGTTCCAGACCTACACTTAAAAGTAAAAAGTACAGATGTGTGTTGTTTATTTTTAACAAACAGAAAGTTAAGAAAGTTAAAATGCAGTTACGTCTTCTTACAGATGTGTAAACTTACCTTTATAGAATAGAGCACCTGCAAGAATCAGAACTAGAGAAGTTTCCTGAAGTGGTGTTTGGTTTCATGGCTCCAAGCATGGTTGTGATCAGTACTCCAAATTCAGAATTTAACACACTGCTTCCAGGAGTGACTGTTTTCAGGCATCCAGACCACAAATTTGAATGGGACCGAGCACAGTTTCAAAGTTGGTGAGTTTACTAAATATCATATGCAGACAGCTTTGAATACTAAGTATTGGGAAAGTGGAATGGCTAAACATGTTCACAGAGGTTTGTGCGTGTGATTTGCTGTCAAGAGTTTCATGCCAACCTATTTGGTGAATTGTTGCTTTGCTGTTCCATGTAGTTAAGCACGTTCTCTTGGTTTTGTGTTTTGTGATAAGTTGGTTTGCTTTTTCTTTAACTGCTTTGGGAAAAATACTTACAACTTTTGTTTTTTATACATCGTTACTACAGTTAATGCATTTGAAGTGTGAAGTATTAAAAATAAGCATTTTCTCATAATATTGCCCTGCTGTGCAAAAGTTTCATGTAAATCTAAAAGTGTGCTCAGTAATGTATGGCGTGTAACCAAAGTGCTTGATTACTCTGGATCTTTCTGTAAGAATATGCAAGCAGGTTTATGAAATAGTAAGTCCAGTAGCAGAGTGTGTTGACAAAAGTTAAGTATGGTTTACTGAATCATGGCACAATGGAAGAATTTTAGCAAAACTCATAAACATGAGAGTATTGTGTGAGATATAACAGTAATTTCTGGTTGCCTAAATTTGTGACTGTAAATGATTCAGGCTTCGTAGGAATATGATCATCGCCGTGATCCAGCAAAAGCTTTTACAGTGCTTATCTTCAGGCATGTTCTCTCATCTGTGAGAGTGCATCTTTATCACATGAAAAGACTGAGTATGTGGTAAGATCAGAACATGTTATCTATCTTAGGGCTCAAGATACTGCTCAACGCTATGATTACTCAGTGGAATTCACAGGTGTAGGGAACCCCCCAGCAGGAATGGAAGACGTCGGGTTCTGTACCCAAATAGGAGTGTTTGTTAGAAAATATCCTCAAACTAGAGAACCTGTGCCGTGTGAGAAACCCACTGAAGCAGCTTACAAAACTGTAAGTATCCTTTTCTTCATTTAGGAGGACAAATATAATGTAAGACTTTATACAGACGGCCACTGAAGCTGTTCTTTCTGTTGTCTACTGTTGCTATCTGGTCTTAGCTCTGGTTAACACACACCAATCAGCTCAGAAGTGTCTGAGTCCATGATTTTTGTATTTAATTGTATGAAGGCCCTTACCTTCCAGATAATTTACTAATTAGCAACATGGATAACAATTCTTATTTTACCAGACTATTACCCCTATAATAAAGATTCTCCTTTGCTACAGTTACTCTGATGCTAAAATTGTTTCTCTAATCTTTTGTTATTTTATCAAGGCTGTAAAGATTGCTGATGCTGATTTAGCCTGTTTCAGATACATGCAAAACAAAAAGCACGTGTATGAAAGAGTGTATTTTGGAGAATTGCACAGCCTTGTCAAATATATTGCCTTAAACCTTTTCCTGAAGTGGGATTGTCAGGACCTGTTTGCTGTTGGTCATGATCTCTAGCATCTGTTACACCCTAACCTCGGTGTTTTTAGGTAACCCATACTGGCTTTTTACAAAGGCATAAATTCTTATCCTGTAGTGTATGGGCAATTTTGGTTTACTTTTGTAGGGATTTTTTATTTTATTTTATTTTTTTTTTGAAGCACAAAATGTCTGTGTTTTGTTTGAAAGGTTTATGTATATCTGGTTGGTTTTTGTTTTTCAGTCTTTCTTGGACTGATCGTTTTAGGTATATGTCATTCTGTGTAGCTGAGGGACGTTGGTCTCAGCAACTTGCTTCTGTGCTCTTATGTTGGTGAGGGGGAAAATGAGAATCCAAAATGAGATAGCAGGTTACCTTCTAAGATTATTATCTAACGCTGCGTTGTGCTATGTTGCACAAAACCTAATGTGTCTAAATGCCTTGTAGTATAATCAAAAGGATACTTGCCTTCAGAGTTAGCGTTAAGTAATAATGCAGACATACACTGATATTTTGTTTTCCCAAACTTACAAGGCCTTAAATTATTTCACTGAACATATTTTAACATTTCACTTCCTTGCTTAAGTATACAGGAGTAAGCATCCTGTAAAGTGAAATATATTTCAATTTTAAAGGAATGTCTTTTGTAGTTTCCAAGCCATAAAGATGTTCTGAGCACTTGAATCTTTACTCTCAGTTACTGTCCTTAAGAGAATTGTAAAGTGCTCTTTAATGCTCTACAGACAAATCTCGAAATGAATTTAAGTGACTGCCATATAGTGGAAATTGCTTTCATTATGATATGTCATAGAATCTTATGTAGTGGGTTTTGACATCAATACCCTTTGAGTTTAAACAAGGGGAATGTTATATCTTGTTTCTTATGAAAAATGTGACTGTCAAATTTTTGTTATCATTCTGTGCAAATATATCAGCAGTTAAAGATCTAATCAGAAGGTAATAAATAGTTACAGAGTCAAACTTCACAGAATCACAGGGTTGGAAGGAACCTCAAGGATCATGAATCTCCAACCCCCCTGCCATATGCAGGGCCACCAGCCACCCCATTTAATATTAGACCAGATTGCCCAGGGCCCCATCCAATCTGGCCTTGACCACCTCTAGGGAATGCTTCAGCAGAAGCATTGGTAGCGTTTTGTAAAAAGCACTTAACAGTAAGCTAATGAGAATGAAGTTGTCTACCTGATTTCTTTAACCTCTTGAGATGTAGACTCATAGCATCATAGACTGGTTTGGGTTGGAAGGGACCTTTAAGATCACCTAGTTCCAACCTCCTGCTATAGGCAGGGACAACTCCCTCTAGACCAGGTTGCTCAAAGCCCCATCCAGCCTGGCCTTCAGTGCTTCCAGGGAGAGGGCATTGAAGACCTTGCTGGGCAACCTGTTCCCATGTCTCACCACCCTCACAGTACAGAATACCTCAGTATAAAACGCGTTCACTGATTTTGATGTTACAGTGTTGGTTGTTTTTTGTTTTTTTTTTTTTTAAATGTTTGCTGCATCTGAGGACAAAATGCTTGCAATTGATTCTGAAAATAGAACAAAAGTCATATTTGCAACCTCAGATTCTGGAAGAATTTAGAACCTTCATATCTGGGAAACTGTCACCAGTGTCTCATGATCAGGAATGGGAGAAGTAAGGGAAGGATCAAAAGCATTAAGGAATTGCTGGGCTTTACCTGGCTGTGCCTATGAGTACAACTTGCAAATACAAGATCTGTTATTATAACTATAAAAGTATTTATATATACTTATATAATAAGTATTATTATTATTTTTAGGTTCTGTTAACTTTTCTAACAGCTGTTGCAGTGGCAACACATGAAATCAAGTCATACTGTGTACTTTTTCTGTATTTGGAAATGTAAAAAATGAAACAGGATTGAATCAAAATATGTTTGCATTCTGGAATTTTTTTGACAAGCTTTTACAGTCTGAATCTATGATAATAATAAGTGTTCTGTGTGTTCCTGCGTGCTGTAAAGGTCTTCAAAGCAGTGTATCCGAGCCTTAAAGATGAGAAGTACCTGCAGAATGCAGTGGTCAGTGAAGTTATGTTCAGAGCAGAAATCATTAAGCGAAGTCTGCTGGACCATTTACTGTCAGAATATGAAGAATATGACGATCCTACAGAGAGAAAATTGAAACTGCAATGTTCAGTGAACTGTTCTTCAGAAGATTTTGAAACGCTGGCTGTTGAAAAAAGCACGGAGCCATTCGTCAGTGGAAATGTGGTTTATATACCTCTGAGAAAAATTTTTTCTTTTCCCAAAGTAAATCAACTCTGTGGCACTTTTGAGAAGTTTTGCAGGCTTATTACTGGCAAGGTCACACTGAACAGTGATTGTTCTGCTGTGATGCTTGATACTGAAAATGAAAACGAAGAGAATTAGATTGGTTTTCTTCCTTCAAGTTCAGTGTAAGTAATGAAAGCAGTGATTTTAGTAGCTGTAGATTGGTGTGTTCTGTATGCTAACTGGAACCATAAAATCATTCCTAAACTGCTCAGAATGTATCTGCCAACTTTATTTTTTCCATGAATGCCAACCTGGCCCCAGTTTTGAAAACCTGCATTTTTGTGCCACCAGAGGTTGTTCAAGTCTGCGGTTTGTATCTCTTTCACAGTATCTTTGGTGGCTTGGAATGAGCAAGTATTAATGTAACTAATTTCATGCCTGTGAAAGATGTTTCACACCTTTCTGAAAAATTAAAAACCAACCAAAAAAGGTCTATGTACTGTTTCTTAGAGAGATGGCTACATTATATCTTCTAAATTTTTGGAAGACGTGAAAGGGAAGAGACAGCTGTAATTCAGTGTATAAGTGGTTAATGACTCCTAATCCCCATTCTTTGTAAAACGGTTCACTTTTTTTTTTTTAATGACAACTTTGACAAAGATAAATTCTTACATTTGTTCTTATGCCTTTTCTGGGGAAAATATGAAGAGCAACTACAGATGCTTGGCTGTATCTGTTTGGTGTTCCCTAGCACATGCATGTGTACTGAAATTGAAGAATATATTGCTTATCATACACAGACAACCCATTTGGAACAGATAAATTTAAACGGAAACTGCTTTTTTTTACTAAAAGAAGCTACACAATTTTGTGTGCCAGCTTTCCTGGTTTACATTTGCTTAAATCAGTGTTGAAGTCTTCTTTAAAGTATTGAATTAATGGTCTTTCTATGAGGTTAAGCCTCCCACAGGACTCATTATGCACAGCTTTTTGCTATCACATTGCACTTTTGATGATTATATATTCATAGTAGCACATTTAGACTTGACATTTGAAACTGGTGAACGTCAATTTTGCTGTCTGAAATCAGGGTGATGAAAAGAAGTTTATAAGAATCAGATGTTCTAAGTTGCATGTAGTGATATTACCGACCAGGAGATGGCACATGCATCTGGAAACTTGACAACATCAGGTTGTTCAAGCAGATATGTTCTTGACATTTTGATAAAAGATCCTGAAGCTGGTGTATGTTAGTCTTGGTGCCCCCAGGGATTAGGTTTGATAGACTTTGGTGTCAGCTGCTAGAATGTGCTTAAGCAACAAGCTTAGCTTAAATCTGGTGGGGAAGATGTAGCTGTTGCCCTATAAGGAGTTATAGATTACTGTGGACATGCTTTATTCTGGAAAAATATGGAGCCATGGTTAATCGTGGCAGGAACCTCCTGAATTAAAACACTTGAGCACTATTAGTGTCACAAGGATTGTAGAAAAATTAACTAGCAAATACAATAATGAACATCTTGCTGATTTGGCAGGGAAAAAAAAAAAACACCTCAGTGAAAGCCACCTGAGTTACTTCTGCAATTCTGTGTTACTTAGGTGTAAAGGTGACACATTCAGTGTTGAGAGAGAGCTTAAATGAGATCAGACCCAGAAGGAGCTGTTCAGTGTGCTGTGGCATCAAAAACAAAAGAGAAAGTGAAGAAAGCACACAGGAAAAAAGAAGGTAGTAAAGAAAGCCAAGGCTGGCAAAAAAAATGCAATGGAGTACGCAATATAAAGGAAATAACTTGACAGCTGTTGAATAAATTAGTAGGGATTGATTTTGGTTAGAATAGCTCAACAGAATGGTTTTGACCATTGTTTTAGATGCAAAGTGAGCAAGTACTACAAATAAATTATACAAATAGTGAACTTTTAGAAACAAAACAAAACCAAAATGTCTTGTTCAATGAGCCTGAAGGAGTTAATTGCCCACCTCCCCAGACTTGTTTCAAATAGACAGTATTGCTACTAAATTTTTGAACTGTTCAAGTCCTGTTACAGGCAGGTGTGAAAGGTATAAGGCTCTGTGCTTGTTAACATGATTTTGATTGAGGAGGCTTGGATCGTTATGTTGGATTGTGTATTAAGGCTAGTTATGGGTACTTTCCTGTTTTTTTTTCTTCTATTTAAACTGAATAGAAGAAACACAGGCTTCTGAATGAGATTTTGTAATGACAAAAACTTTCATGCAAAGTCTTTGCATTTGCTTCCTAAAACACAAAATCACATCTTATGTAGTACTGTAAGCAAACAATTTGCTTGGAACACTGTCAAAATCAAATGCACTGCCACTAGCACATCTTAAACAAAGGTAGCAGGGGAACATTAGTAGATCAAAAGACAAGGCTACAAAAAAAAAAAAAAACAACCCCCCAGAGTAGTGCCATGTTTACAATTAAAATTGGTTATACAACTCTGAATTTGGACAAAACTTTCTTTGCTAACGTGCTTGTATCTTTCCATTCACTTAAAAATGAACAAGTACTGTAACTTGATACGCTTTTAACAAGAACACAACACAACGGAATGGTAACAAGTGTTAAGAAATGCATTAAGAATGTTTGTCTTTCCCCTTCTTGCTGGTAGGTCCTGCTGTGCGGTCATACAAGGAGTTCAGTCAACTAATCCATCGCTGACACTCGTACTGGTTCAACAGGTAGGAAGAAGTAAGCAGGCAAGAATGAGCAGTTGGGTGTGGAGAAGGCAGAAAATTACTTACTAGCAAGAATTGGAGAAACTCATTTCTTAGCCACGCTCACCTTTCCCTCTGTTGTTTGTCCATATCAGAAGGTCCACAAAATATACCTGTGTGTTCACTGATAGCATTCACAGTTCTGGTGTTTCATATCTTTTTTTCTTTTTTCCCTTCAGAAAGAAAATTGTTTCTTGTTTCTCCTAATACTATATTTTTTTCTTCATATATTACATGCAACAGTGGTGCAGCCTTATTTTAATTCATGAGCTCCTTTCCTTTTAGTAGTTTTGTTTTTTTTTTTTTTTAAGAACCATATTGCAAAGAATATGTATTATTTAGATATCATTTATTGTATGTCTGAGACATTGGCATTAAATACAGCTAGAAAACATATTCCAAACAGTTCACAACATGAGTGTCCAATGTTCTTACAGCATAGTTTACAAAAAAAGAAAATAGGTTAAGTATTAAGGTTGTGTTCTATTTAAAATATGCACAATTCAAGAATTACTTGGTTAAGAATTGTAGCTTGAAGATGAACAAAAAAATGCCAGAACACACAGCTTTATTTAAAGCTCAATTTCCATGTAAAACTTTCTCCTATTTATAAAAGTCTGTCCAGGGAAGAAAATAAATGGGTTTCTAGTACACAAATAGCTTATCTATGACAGTTAGCTATGGATTTTAACACAGAAAACAAATCTGGGCTATGGAAATTCCCTTTCACAATTACATAGGTAGCTATACAGCGTTTTTACATTTCTTCTAGCTGTGCCTAATTTTCCTAGTAAACTAGGAAATTATTAATGGTTCTACTAGATTGGTCAAAAAAGCATAGCAGTGTTTACAAGTACTGAAAGCAACATAATGCAATTTCCATGCATCTTCTGGCTTGCAGTAGGTTGTGGCTGCTTTTTTTTTTGTGTGTAAATTAGGAAACTATCAGGCTCTGAGAGACAGTATACTTGCAATTAGGTATTGTCTGTTTATCCATTTTTCCAATGAAATTTTAGATAATATCACACTTACAGCAGCTAGAATATATTTGCATTAATTCTTTTTACCCATAGAAATGTTTAGATTATAGTTAACAGCAGGAAATATGTTGAAGTACCATAATAGAGAAATAATTAATTCATCTTATTCAGTAACACTACTCACACTTCAAACTCCAAAACTTCCTTAAAACCAAGTGAGTTTGATAACCACAGTGTATTTATGGAAAACAAAGTCTGATTTTCCCTAATTAAACCAATTAAATAAGGCCTACATATACTTCAGAAGGATGTCAAACTTGAGTTTGAGATGAATTTAAAGCATTCAGAGCTTTCTAAAAATGGTCATGCTTTTTGTATCGCTTATTTTTTAATTATTGATTAATAATACAATCAGTCATAACAAAATGCAAGTCAGCAATTAAAAATACAGCAGATCCAAGCCCAAACTGTCATCAGAACTACACTTTTGGGAATATGGATTCTTTCAAAATTCTTAACAAAATTTTACATAATTTTCTTTCTTCATTCATCTTTCTCATCTGGCAGGCAAATCACCATCTGCACAAATGTAAGTAGAGTCCATTGTCCTTAATGTAACAGTGGACAGATAGTGACGGAATAAGTGTTCAACATGAAAAGGCAAATCTGTTGCACAGAAATTCTTTTTAAGAGCATAGCATACCTCTACAATAAAGTGCTTATCTTAATAAGTTATACTGGTAGTAGTTTTAAATCTTGAATTGCTTAGCAAATAGTTTAATATCTCTGTACCTTCCCTATCCCCTCAAGGCACCTTCTAACACTAGAAAAACACTGAGGAGGGTTAAGCTACAATAAAAAGTTGAAAGTGGTATAAACTACTGATGAGGTTTGTAAATGGTACCATTCCATTGAATCTCTAGGCTTGTGCACAGAAGCAAGTTTCTGTGTAAGGGGCTTCTGAACTCCATCCTTAACAATCCGAAGGGAAACAACCAGCATTCTTGGTAATAACTGCTGTGCATTGGTATTTTGATATATCCTACTTGCTTTGTCACTCCTATAGTGCATTTCATACATGTAAGCATCTAAATATCAATTACAATTAACACAGCCTATTACTGGCTGATGATATACATCTATGGAGTCTTTTTTTAACGCATGTGAGTTTCACCTCCACTCTTCATCCTTAAAATGAAGTTATATTCAGTACTTTTCAGAAAAGATTTTTGCCTGTTTAAAGCAGAGCTCTAGGGAAGCCATAACCTTCACATGATAGTAGCTTTGACTTGATAGAAAGAGGTGGCTTTTCCAAGGCTTTCATAAGGTAGGACCAAATTGAGTCTTAATTTGTTTCTATGGGCTCATTTATGACTTCTTGAAGTTTCTTTAGAAAAGAAGCTGAAGGGCACATATCTACATGTGACCTGCTATGTAAAACATTGAAACAGGACCCATTTAGTCATGCTTCCAAAAATTTATGGAACAACTTAAAAGTAATTCACTTTAACATCAGGTACAGCTTATAAAAACAGTCCAAGTACTTGCACAACATGTAGACATCTAGACAATGCCTTGATATCATAGAAGATAAAGCTCTCTGAGCAAGAGACATTCCAATACTTTTTCCAAAACAAGTTCATACAAAGTTCCTCTTGGCTTTCACAACTCTTGCAGTTGAAGAAACGTGAATTAGAATGTTGCTGCTAGAGTTCTGTGCTTTCCTCTTCTGGTCAAGTCATTCTAGCCTAGCGTTTTATCACCACCTGTTCATATGCTCCAGATCCTACTCTGAAAATGTTTGGAAGAAGTTAAATCAATTTCAGTTAAAATTGAATTTACAGTATCACAGATGAATAACAATGTACTGTATGAAAGCAAGCAAACAAAACCAAGCAGCTTGTACCAAAACAGCTAAATCTGAAGGGCAGAGAACATGCCCTTGTTACCATGCTACTGAATAACTTCCCGTTTAATGCATTAAACTGTTTTATGTAATACTGTAGAAAACAAAGAATGATAAATAATATTAGAGACTTGCCAAAAGTTATTGTTAGGCCTCTATATTTAACTTCCTTAAATTTTATTTTTTGGATACTGCCTCCACCCACTGCAAACATAGAAATAATTGTCTGTGTATACACAATACACACACACACACAAATAGGTACAGCTCTTAAAAATCAAGTGCTAGGTCTGTTAAGATAAAAGAAAAAACTCTTCAGTCTTTTGTTCCTGCTGAAGCATAAATGCACATTTATGTACCTTTGTCTGCCTACCTCATCAACATGATAGCATAGTGGGTAGTTTTACATAGCAAACTGCCCGGTAACTGAATTAGGACAGAATTCTGTATACTACAGCACTGTGCCATGTAACCATACATGTTCTCCTGTTTAAAAATCAATGTGCCCAGTTTGTAAATAAACCAATAATTGTTTTCTAACCATCAGTATTTTTTGCTTGTGTTAAATACATTCATTTTATAACTTTCAGCACATTATCAGTGCACTCTGGAAGTACTTACTTACTGAAATTACTGAAGAAAAATGCATGCTATACTACTTCCATGAGATTATAGAAGAATCTTAGAGTTACACTGAGCTGCAGAATCATTACGTTAGAACACCTTGTTACCTGTTTTTAACGTGTTCTAGTCTGAGAAGACTCTAACTAATACAAAGTATATACCAGAATCTTTGAAGAGATTTTAGAGAAGAAAGTCTCTGGTTCTAAGACAACTACATGAAAAAAAATGTCAAACAGATTATCAAAGGACAGAGTTTAGAGCTACAGACAGCTTAAAGAAGGAAAAACTGTTGAAACAGGAAGAGTGTAACTTGTGAAAACAAAAAGAGCTGTGAGCAAAACTGAAGGAAACAAAATCAGGCTTGCTATTAGGAAGAAAAATGTTTGATGCTGTGAAGGTGGATGTATAAAACACAAGACTCCAGTTTCAGAGAGTACTATAGTAAATCTCTAGAGCTAAGATTTCAAACTGGTGCCTGTTTCCTGTGTCTATACCTAAATATTACTCATATCTGAAAACTTTGGAACTAAGTCTTCAGGACCTCCAGAAGTAATGCTTTTACTTGGCATATCAGTTTGAATTTAGGAGAAACCTTTGTCTTCTGGTTTAAAACATGACAAGCAAGTTCTTTTGATACCTTTGAACAATAAAGAAGACGAAAAGATCAATAATATGTGTACAGAATGACTACTGCATAAGACGCATTTCTGTTTAGTGTGACCCATGGATCAGTCATCGAGGCTACATACCTGTTAGGTAGATGATGACTTCCAAAAGAAGTGCTTCCACCAGGACCCACAAATAATCTTAAACCTTCTTCTAGAAAGCAACAGTATAAATGTATGTTAGCTTCCTTTCAAAAATTAAGTCATCTAAGATTTACCGGTTTTCTAACTGATACTTTCAGACAAATGCGTTTTAAGTAAAGAATCAAATTTGACAGGTTATAGGTTGGAGAACTAACTTCCCTATGAATTTGTACCTGCTTGTATATTTTTAAGATTAAAAAGTGATTACCTGGGAAAATTACTAGAATTATGCAACGCTGGTTACACTGGGAAGAGTCTTTCCAATTACTGGGTGACAGGACAAGCTGATGATACAGTAATCTATATACACTGCAGGCGCTATGAAAAGAGTTGTTTTCAGGCCTGTAATGTGCATTTACTTTCCTTAAGCTTCCTTATTTATCTCTGTACCTTCTGCACTTGAGTCTAAACTGAAGTCTTGACTCTGGAGTATTTTTTCAACTATATCGTCAGCGTCAACTCTGGTAGCATCAACCCTCTTCAACTGTGATTCCACAGAGTCTTGCTTTACAGGATGTCTGTAAAAATAATTATGTTTAGAGATCTTACACGTGATGTATAAATTATGTTTTGGTTCTGCTAGATAAGGCTTTCAAATTGAGCATACCTGCACAGTTTTTCTGATGATGTATCTTTAGTAGATGTATCAGTGTTAGTTACTTTTGGCTCAGTCTCTTTACAGGGTTCTAGAATACTTCCAATTCCTGTTGAGGTGCTACCCACTGAGGTGTTTCTCCTGTGACAGAGTTCAGACAGACTGGCTGATCTAGAGTGACATGTGCTGTATCCTGCTGGGGAAACACAGTGGAGCTAGATGAGGTATGTTGTTAGCTGCCATAATCATCAATCATCTTTTACCATCCTGAAAACAGAGCTTGTGTTTTGTCCCCCTGGAAAGAAATTTGAAGAGTCTTGCAAACACTTCCATACATCAGTTCACTTCAGTTTTTGTACTCTAGCACATGCTGTTTTCTTTTTGTTTTAACTAACTCTGATTTCCTAACAATTACCTGGTCATTACTTCCCCTTAATCTTTTGGAAGTAAGCCCATCTCTGCTGATAAACTATTTGCTTTTATACATGCAAAATGCAAAAAATCTATCAGTTGTGTTAATTGGAGTGACAAAGCTCAGGGAAGAACTTACCTCACATCTGAACAGACAAAGTATTACATGTATAAGAAAGAAAATGTTGCCTTCCTCAAACTCCTCACACCTGAAACTCCCAGGAAAGCGTTTCAAGTTCATACAATTCTTTTTTAAAGCATAAAATTATACTTACTTTCTACAGTACACAATTATGGAAGTTAATAAAAAACAACAATCTGTAAACAATTCATAAAGAATTACTTAACAGTTACCTGACAGTTTTGACTGCTGACTTGCATAGCTTGATGTTCTGGAATGTCCACATGCACCAATTACGTCAGGAACTGAGGCACTCTTTGATGATACATCTGCAAAACATGCTAGTCAGGTAACGCTGCCAAAGGCAGCTTCATCATTACTTCGCCTATAATCTTGAACAGACTCACATGTCAGGTTTCCTAGAGAGATTAGGGATTTGATGTTTTATGAATCTCTTCAACGGTCTAATTGCTACAAAAATACTGTGCATGTTAAAGAATATACATTCCCTTAAAAAAAAAAACAAAAACATTTATACATATATATACATATATACACAAAATATAACATGGTTCTCCTCTCAAAAATTGAGAGTAGCATTGAGTAGCTTTCTAAGTATAACTGTAGCAATTACACAAATCAGTATGATGGGAAAGGTATTACAAGAGAGATGAGATGATGGAAGGACTGGCACAACAGAAAGATGCTACAAAGGAAGGGAAAAAAAGTTGTTCACCCATATCAGAGAATTCCAGGTTCACAGGGAAAACCTTCACCAAAGAGAGATCTCCAGAAAGCCTTCCCCAGTGGCAGTCAGCCCTTAAATGAGGTCTAAGAGAGGTGTAGCCAAGCTTCACCCTTTCTGGTCACGTTGGTAAATTGCCTTTCCTCAGGTGCTCAATCAGTGGTTTAGGCTGTGACTTATCAGTTACCATACAGTAGTTTGATTTATCTACACTGTAAACACTTAAAAAAAAATTACCCTGCTTCTCCCAATAGAATCATGTACGAGGTGTTTTGTGGTAAAAATTACATAAAACAACTGTGGTTAAGACAAATTAAACTATTTTTAAGGTGAAAATTACTAAGAGCCTGAAGCTTGTTAAAAAAAAAAAACAACAAAAAACAACTCATAATGAAGTACTTTTTCTTATTGTTTACATGCATAGATTGTTTCAGAATAACTACTTGAATATTTTACAAAATACTCAGAACTTTACCAACTGAAAATTTAAGGATATGCGTATCCCTAAAACCATGATTCATAAATTGAAGCCAAGGGCCAAGTTAAATATTCTGTTGAGATATAAATCCAAAGCAAATCAAGATATGTGTGACGTAGAAAATGAAAGATTTTAAATATTAAAAAGGCAGCCCATCAAGCCCATTTCCTTTCAGTCTTTCCACTAAATAAACTGGTACATAAATTAAAAAAAGACATTCCACTGCTGTTATTTAGGAAAGTATGTCTCAGCAAACAAAGTCAAAAGGGACCCTTTGTGAGCCACCAGTCAACATCCCTTTAAGATTACAAGTAATCCATAGGTATGTTCTTGAAGCTCTAAAGCCAGTTATAAAATAATTAAGAACTTAAGAACATAATTTTATACCTGCTACACCTAGATGTACTACTTTTAAGTCTTCTCTGCCTTTTCTATCTTCATGCAGAGATTCTGATTCTCCCGCAATTGCTATAGACGTAGCTGTGGAAGGAGGCCTGTAAGAAGAAGAGTGGTTAGAATTTGCTGTACTTTTGCTGTGATTCCTCTAAACTGATCAGCACAGATATATATATATTTTCAAGTAGGCATAATTCATACTGTGCTTCATGCTAGCTGTCTTGTAACCTTTTTCTGGGAACATGCTGTCTAGCTCCTGTTCAAAACAAAAAGAAAAGGAAAAAAAATGCTTTAGCTACTGTGCTTCAGGACATTTTTAAAGCATCCATCTGCTCAGTCCTTCAGATCTGAGGATCCTTGGAAAGGCTTTTCTTTCTTCTTGATTCACTGAGTGATGTGTTTATTTTGAAGGCTTTGTTCATTGTTATAGCATACAAATCAAAGGATTATATACATGCTAAGAATTGGATGTAACTCAGTACTTTATGAAATACATGGTAAGATGGTAAATTAAAAAGAAAAAAAAAACCTGCCACATAACTACAGTTTGCCTACTTGGCTTGTGCAGTGCAGTATATTGTTGGCTTTGTTTCATTTCTGTTGCAGTACATGAGGAGATTCCAGGGTGATTGCCCTCGCCCTCCTATCAGAGGGCCTTCTGTTCCTACCCTCATGTATTTTCCTCTAACTTCTATCTCTTGCAAATTAGAAAAAAAACATTGTGCACCATATTATTTAAATTTGGTGTAGTACTAAAAAAGTTCTTCATAGAGCTGAAGTGCTTATTTCAATGTATACCAAAACCTAAAGAGATACTTATTAAGAAGAATAAACCTCGTAGTGTTAGAAAATGACAGTTAAAGTCATCTGCTCATGCAAGTAGTCAAACACAACTGAAGTACATTTCATGATATCATCTCCATGTTTTGCAATGCTTTGTTATTTTGACCTTGGGATCAGACCCTTGTTCTGCATACAAATGGAATTTGTTAACATTTTTATGTTTGATATTTAATAAATCAGCCACTGTCTCTATGTACAGTAATGTCCCCTGTCACGTTAAGTTTGAAATTAAGACAGAAAGGCAGAAAAAGCACTTCAGGACATGAAATGCCTATGTGACTTGAATGTCTAACATACAAGGGCTGATCTGAAAGTAATGCCTTCTATTCTGTTACGTTGGTGCATGATGTGAGAGGCAAATGTTGGCAGTATGGCAGCAGAGGTTGAAGCACTTCACCAATATTCCATTACATTTTGTTGCTGTGTGACAGGTGGCAGCAGATGGGCAGTCTGACAGAACGGCACCTGACATGGAAGTGCATAAGCAGCAAAGGTGTGTCACTGAATTCTTCCATAGAGAAAAAATGACACTCACTGACACTTGCTGAACCTTTACAGAGACCAAAGTGTGGACGTGAGAACAATGACATGGGTAGACAGTGTGCTTCTGCAGTGCCAACAGCAACCTGAAAGACAAGCCATGTTCTGGATGGCCATGCAGATTTTTATGAGTGCAACATGCAGTGTTGCGTTCACTGCTCATAGAAATGCATAGCTAATGGTGGTGTATTTGCTATAATAATGTGTGTTTTCTTAATGTTGTCATTGTCAAATAAATAAATAGGAGGCATTACTTTCAGATCAACCTACATACCTTTCAAAGCAAGAATTGAATGCTTTCAGGGATATCACCCCAGATCAGATGTGAAGCCATCTTGACTTCTTCTTAAAATATGTAGCTGATTTCAGATTGTGCAACTGTTTTTGGTGGTCATTTATTCCTTCTACAAAGAACATCTGGATTAGATAAATTATTTGTACTGTTTGTGTTGAAAGTTTATGTTCTGGGAAATGGTATATCATCAGTTTGGAAGAAAATGCCGAGTCTGAATAATTTCAGCCTTCAGCCACAGAGTTTTTACTAGGGAACCGGAAAACTATTTAGTTGTTAAGTTCAGCTACTTGGCTACCTGAACAGAAAGACATTATTTTATTAGTATAGACGATAAAAGTTAATTGGCTGAGAAACTGTTTCTTTGTCAGTACCAGTGAGAATATTTTTAATAGGTCTGACTCAAAGAAATCAAGAAATACTCAGTAACCAGGAAAATGGAAAAGCTTTGCTTGACAGAAGAGATTTAGAAAGTACCATCTTACTGTTTGTTCTGTAAGCACAGGATGAGATTTCACACTGTTCTACTCTGCTTTTTGTAAGGTTGGACAAGGAGAAGAGACAGGACTTTTAAGTGGTGCAGCTGGACTGAAGAGTTCCTACAGTGAACAACCTGAGCTAATCTGGTACAAGCTCTATTCTCAGATGCCCTCAGAAACAATGGTAAGGATACTTCTGTGACAGTAATGCAAAGCCTGTACTGGTTACAGAAAACAAGTCTTATCTGTCTTAAGTACACAGGAACTTACCTCAAAACAGTTAAAACCTAGTAGTTACTATGCTCTCGCATATTAGACCTTAGAGTTAAGAGTGCAGTGCTGCTTTTCCTGGAGTTACAGCTTCATCTAAATTCTTTAAACAAAGATACTTTTGTGTTTTTTATGGAACGCTTCAGTATATATTTATTACTCCAAAATAAACCTGCAGATATCCCATTCTTGGATTATAGACAGGAACATTGATTACCTATATTCATTTGATAAAACATGAGTCTGAATTCAGTTGATAACAGTATTTTGAGCAAGCAGTAATTCTTATTGATGTAAAACTATTTCAGTGTAGAATGTTAGTAAGCACTAGCTTGAGCTTTGGGAGATATTTTTGATCCAGGCTTTCAAAGTGTAAACAAAATCTGAGAACCTACCAAGAAAGATGAGACTGACATAGCAAGTATGAAGCTAGCAAATGCTTCTAAATGGTTTTCCTTTTCATTAAGACTTTTTCTTTTCATGTTATCTAATACTAACTAGATGAGAGCTTTTTTTTTGATAGAGATCAGAAGGAGCCAAGCATGTTGTCTCAGAACATAGTGTTATGTAGCTTTGCATACTGTTTCTGTCAGCAGCAAATAGCAGATGCTGAAATAACAGGGACACACAGAATGTTATTATCACCTGAAAATTACTCCAACAGCTCAGCTCTAGCTTACAAACATTATGAGCTTCATGTATTTTATACCCAAGAGCTCACAAAATTATTTCATTCAAGATTTTTTCATAAATCTTTCAGGAGCTTAGTTTTATTATTCACAACATGTAGTAGGAGGAAGTTCCACTTGACTGTATGGTGTTGGAAGAAACATGTCCTCTTGTTTTGATTCCATGCCTGCTAGTTTCAGTACAGTAATGAAGTAATCAATGAAGTGAACAGAATTAAAAGGAATAGAGTTAGAATAGGATTTAAGGAATTTATTTGTGAACGAATGGATTTTAGTCACCCCTCCCTCAAGTAACTTGTGACAAGTCAAATACAACTTCTTTTATAAATGATATAGACAAAATTGCTATCTCCTGTCATATATAATAAGAAATATCTTTGCTAACTAAAAATCTTGATGTGCTTTGTCTTGAATTAACTCTTCACGCACTCAAGTAGTTTTATTTAAGCCTTATTCAATTAGCAATCAAAACCTGTAGCAGCACATTCTTCAAGCAAGCATTAGTCAGATCTATTTTTATATATGCCTGCTATATGAACAGCTTCCTTTATGTGCCTTTTTTTTATAGTCATTGGAGGTGTGCAGGCTAGTGTCCTTGCTTGAAAATGTGCCAAGTATTTAACAGCAAGGAGAACTGTGATACTTCCACTACTGTTTTTTATGTTAACCATTACTCAGCTACCATCACAGTTTTGTTTTTAAGTGTTGTCAACCTGAAGAAATTCATATACGCAAAGCAGAAATGTAATTTCAAACGTGAACTGAGCCACTTAAGCTTGACTAAAACATTATCCAACACAAATTATTAAAAACTTACATTTTAAAACATGGGTCTCCAGACATTAGCTGCATGTTGATCAACACCTACACATGAAGAAGAGAAAAACTATAAGAAAAAAAATCATCTGTGTTATATTGTCATACTAAATTGTATTTGCCACAAATACTACATTTCAGGAAAATAGCATCACATATGCAACTGAATGCTTTTTTTTTTTTGAATAAGCATATTTACATATGTAGTGTGAGTACACACAACAAAGCAGCATTTGAAAAAAACAATTACATTTTAAAAATTCTGTCAAAGACAGGCTGATAAATAATTATCTTAAAACCATTACTAGTTAAGAGAGAATTCATGTCTCCTTATTTTTCCCTTGAAACTAGAAGATTCATGAGCAAAAAGATTTTTGTTTAAAACAGTGGATGCTAAAGTATGTTGTTTGCTAACAGTGTTTAGCAAACTGCCAGCACACTAGAACTATCTGTGCAAACATCACAGATAAAGTAAAACCACAAAAGGTAAATAATACCATAGAACAGCAATACACTGAGAAGGCTTGTTGGCTGGGTCAAAACCATCAATTAAAATTCAGAGTATATTTAAGACACCAGAAAGTGCATGCATGAATGGTATACTAATAGAAATAAATTCTAGTGTCTTGGCAGGACAAACTTTTTTTTTTTTAATTTACTTGCAACCTTGTGTAATGAGCTCTGTGCAGCTTACTTCATTTCTCATTCTCCATAAACTAAAAAGAGAGACAAGCAGGGTGAGTTTCAACAATTCTTGGCGATTGTTATATTTCCTACTACCCAAAATAAAAGGTTAGGTTACAGGATTCATGGAGGTGTTAAAGCTGGCTTACACATAAGACAATTAAAATTCACTTGGAGACCTGCACAGGAAGTTGTCCAGTGTTAGAGATGTAATTCCCACACTCAGATGTATTTAGTGTTTCCATTATACTTCACTATTCTATTTTTCCACTGCTGTTAGAGTAGGAATACCATTTGAAAGCTTTTGTTTTACAGCTTTCTAGCTCTATATCCAAGAGTAGGACCAATTCCATTGCTGACTATATGGATTTTAATGATACTGTCTAAACGAGGCTTATGTTTTCACTTCAACTAATTTTCCCTCTAGGAAGAGGTTCAGCAGGTATACTTTTCAAAACTTCATTTCATGTTTAAACATAACACATCCTTTCTGCTTTATTAATTTAATTGTGAAAAAAGAAACAAATTACTTTGAGAATGGAGTTATCTTGTCTTGTATTTTTGGTATCATAACCTTCTAATAAACAGCGACGAGTGGTATTTCCTGATCCAGCAAACTCTGCTAGATTTAGATCTGCAAAGCCCAGCTGTTAAAGAAAAAATGAAAGTTAGTAGAATGCATATTACTAAATGAAAGCACTTTCTACATGCACAGTAGTTTCAACAATAGTTTCTTGCAGTTAAGATGATGTCTATTAAAGGGAGAGGCACAAGACAAAACGTTGAAAAGCTGAGCATCGAATTCTACATAGATCTTCTTTTACCTATGACAGTGTCAAAATAAGAGAAAGGAGAATTTGACGCCTTCTTTTGAAAGAAATATATGCAAAAGGGTTTACTTTCATCAACCCTTTCAAAATAATTGAAAGAAAAAATTCTGATGATAAAATAAGTATTAAACACGCTCATCAAGAGTTCAGACAACTGTCGCCACAGTACACTTATGGAAATCACAGGTATTACAGTACTATTCAAGAATTACTTAAAATTAGAAGAAATAAAAGACAATCCATAAGCTAAATTTAATCTCTCAATTTACCTTTGCATATGCCTTTCCTCCTTTTAACTCCTAGGAACAAAAAAAAGAAACAAGAAACACTAATAATTATGCAAGCCAACCACTAAAAATACTGACTTAAGAAAAGCAAATATTAGTCTTAATAAGATCTTAATTAAGATAGTCTTAATCTTAATCTCACCACACATTTGCTAGACTATACTGTGGTCATTTATTAATAATGTCCTCAGTGCCTGCCAGCATCTTGGTGCTGTGAAGAGAGTGCCTGACAACAGACCAGCATTTGCCTTCTGTAAAGTCTAGCTCCAGGTCCAGGAAGTGCTTCATTCTAAATTCTCACATTTGACATAGTTCAAGCCTTCTAAGTTTACTGGTGCTTGCCAGAAGGATCCATCAAGAGCTACCTTTATAGAGACTGATGAGCAATTACTCTGCTGCCCTGCTGGAATGACTGACTGTTCTTTTCAATATATGTTTAATAACTAATTTCCATAACTTAGTCAAGATAAAGCAATAAATTACTACGCAAGTCGAATACCTGACATAGTTGCAGCTAAAATGAACTTCATTACATTTATCAGCTTCTTAAAATTACAATCAAAACAAGTGAAGAAAGAATGGGGGAAGAAGAAACACTGCTTACCTTCCGCACAGACACTCTGCAGATACAAGTATCCAGAATCCCTGTTGTGGCACTGGCACTGATTTTACACATAAATATGAATTTTTTCTTCCAGCGGACACAGTTTGCCTGCACCACCTCCCTGCATATAGGAAAGATATGTTTAATAACAGTTGTGTATGCATTCAGGACCATAACACGCAACAGGACAGCTTAAGAACAAGTACTGCTTCTGCTGTTTGTGAAGTGCGCACTGAAGTCTGTTCCAAAGCCTGAAGTAACCATCCTTCATGCTTCTCTGTGTAGCAAGACTGGTAGTAGTGTTTCAATATAGAGAAAAGAAGCATCATATAAGCAAAACTAGTTAAATTTGAGGCCTGGACCAGTTCAAAGGAGATAATGTAAAATAACCTTATACAAAGTCATGCACTTGGAGCATAAAGGAACCTCAGCCACGTACTGGAAATGTACCTAATCTGAATGGATTTGTTCTTTGCAGGATTACAGATCAGCAAAATGATGTAGCTTTGCAAAAGACGAAATGTAGGATGCTTTCAGCTATGTTAACTGCCAATGGAACACATTTCTCCATAAGGGAAACTGAAGTTGAAGATGAACAGATTCTAAAATGAATACTAAAGGATAGAAAACCCCTGTATTTTATAAGGAAAAATCAAAATAAAAAACCTGCTAAGTTATTCAAACAGTGCAGACACCAAAGGAGTTCTTAAGCCAAATAACCAAGCATAACCACACATTTAAAGCTGAAAATCACAAGGTCTGAAACCGTAACACAGTTTTGTAGAACAGCCTTCAAATAACTGACATAGGAGCAAAGGAATCTTCATGTATTTGAAGACATGGTTGGCTGGTTTGTCAATAGCAGGACATAAAGACTCTGTGATCTGTAAAGACTCGGTGATCTCTCTTCTAGTCTCACATTTCTGAACCCAGAACTTGGAACTGCAGAGCATCTACAATACCTTCTATCACTCCAGTTACTCAAATCTTCACATATAAAAGCAGTATTTGGTCCTTTTCCTTCTCTTCCATTTTTGTAATGCAGATAATGCTATTTTGTATTAACTTCCTACAACACCTAATTATTGGAAGATCTAGCCTGACATCTTTAGTGCAGGTAGAACTCTGTGGTTCTACCTAAGTTGGAGTCAGAGTTTATCACCGTTGGAGAAAGGATAAATCACAAGGCTCAAACTTGCTGTGCTGGTGAAGCTGCCAGCTACAGTGCTTATGTGCACAATGACTTACTAAGGTTGGAATAAACTAGCCTGCCTGAAATGAGTCAGTTTAATTACTGCAGCAGACTAACGGATTCTGATGATACAACACTGAGTCACATTCAAGCATGTGACCTAAGAGGAAAAGGCTCTGTACACCACAATCTACCTTTTATCCTTCGCGTTTTCTACTGTAAACCTTTCTGTGCTTTAAATTAAGAAAAAAACAAACAAACAAAAAACCTGCCAGTCTGACAGTTAGTTAGACCCAGAACAGAATCACAAATCAGGAAAGGTAAATTATACATATCTATGTACTGCACTGGAAACAGGCTTAAGCCAAGGAGCTGAGTACAATAAAATGATTCAAGGGACACTGGATAACTGTTAAGTTCTGTTATACAGAGAAGGCTTTAATAGTTATTGTAGCATTTAGGTGACAGTTGCTATCTCTCAGATAAAAAAAATAGCTAAATGTCCACTGTCAAGCACAACACTGCAAGTGCATGGTATCTGGTGTCTGCATATTTGTATGTTGCTTATGCTGTAAGATAAACAAGTAGTAACTGCTTGATAAATCTGACAGTGTACTTAAAACCTTAGAAGGATCTTAAATTTACTCCAGCATACTACCAATACTTATATATACACATCTCATTGGCCAAGTAAGAAAAAGAGCACAGAAGCACTATACTTCAGGATACAGGCAACATCTGAAGTGTTCCTCCATCTAGTCATGTCACAGGTCAGGGTTTCTTCAGGCAAATAATGTTACAAATATTAAACAGGATAATTCTATTTTAAAGTTCTCTTACAAACAAGTAAAAGTTACTATGAAAATGCCTCAACATAAAGATACTATGTTAAAATTCTTGTGAAAATTAAATCAAAATCAAGAACAGCCCCCCCAAAATGCAATCAGTTACTTTCACAGGCACATGGTTTTAAAGAGCAAGACAATTGAAAGATTTATATACAATCTGCAGAAAGAAGGGGAAAAAAAACAAAAACAAAATCACTGAGCTGTCCCTTCAATTTCATGATAGAAAAAAAAAGTAACGTTTTAAGGAAGGTAATTTTGGCGTAAGAAAAAACAACAGCAGTTAATTCCCCTTAGACTGAAAGGAAACAAGCTAAATATTGACAATTTTACTACTTACGCTTCTGAGATTCTTAGTTCATGTGCAGGGACCTTCAGAAAATCAAGTTGCATTGATTGGTTACTATGGAAGTGAACTCAGATAACTTCTTGGTGACTGTGCCTATGTTATGGGGCACGCTGGAGAAAGCTTTCCGTTATGAGTCAGTTTCCTATGAGCCTCATAGTCACTTTACCACGTGCAAAGCAGAAACAGTTGTTTTATGAATCGAAATGCATCTTGGTTACTAAGATACAGTCAAATATGTACTAGCTGTAGCACTTCCATGCAATACAGGAGCAAACACTATTAGTAAGATCTAGCCAAGGATAATGCAATATAGGCAGATATTTAAGATAGACCATACTTTGGAATCAATGCAAGTTAACCGTCAGCTGAACAAACTGTGGGTTTTCTTTCAAGGTACAATTCCACACTGACTAAATTCCTATTAGACTTGCTGTCGACAAGTCCCTTCCTGTACGTACTTTATGTGCTGTACAACTGCATTTTAAAACAACAGAATAAAAGCCTTGCTTTTCTCTTCAGATCCACAGATGAGAAAAAAATCAACATGAAAACATACAAGAAGCAACAAACCCTAGCCCAATTGGCTTACTGTCCTAATTTATTCCCTTATGGATATGACATGTTAATAATGGCTTATTTCATCTAATGGCTGCTAATGCAAACATAAATTACTTGTAAAGACCTTAAGCATCCTGTGAAAAATTACTTCTTCCTAAATGGAGAAATTGAATCAGGAGAAGCTTAGAAATTAAGTCAGAATTCCTTAAAGGCAAAAATACTGTGCTTAGTTAATTAGAAACTTGTTTATTCAGGTTTTTGTTTTAGTTATTCTAGACAGCTGATTAGAAAATTTAGCCATGTGCAGACCATCATGTTAAAAAGACAGTTTGTCTAGCACAGTTGCTTTGCAGTTAGGAAAAAGGAAACAAAAAATTGGAAGGATTTGTTTACAACTTCAAGATGCCATTTAAGCTTTATATTAGACAAAATTTATATCAATATTTTAAAAAATACTCCTGGAATCAATCAGGTAGGTAGTTTTCTTTATATCAAGGAAAACAGTGCTTGTTTAGACGTTCTACAGCTTCAGCAAAAAAAACATGAGTTACCTTAAGCCTCCTATAAGTACTTCAAAAAAAAAAAAAAAAAAAAAAAAAGCTTTTTTCACTCCACAAGGAAAACAGGATTATTACTGCTGTTTTTAAAGCTGGTAATTTTTTTACAAGAGTTTTCTGAGGATTTTCAAGAACTTTAGAGACTGGGCATTGGCAGTCTGAAACAGAATAAATAAAATGCCTCTAGATGAGTTAACTTGGAGTGGGAGCAGCTTTTACAGAATTATCTAAGTTTTGTTTGCCTCTTTCAGGGGAAAATCCATAATGCTGGATCAGGGCTGCTGCAGCTCTCCATGGTCTCCTCAGGTCCAACCAGTAATGATGCTGAAGATACATTCCAGGTAATCACACCACATCTATACACAGACAGTCTCACAGGTCAGACAGAGATACAGATGGCACCATTGGCCTCATTTATAGGCTGTTCTGACAAACTGGATGCCCCATCCTTGGAAGTGTTCAAGGCCAGATTAGATGAGGCTCTGGGCAGCCTGATCTGGTAGCTGGTAACCCTGCTCATGGCAGGGGGTTGAACTAGATGATCTTTGAGGTCCCTTCCAACTTAAACCAGTCAATGATTTCACTCCCTTCTGTTTGAACAGTCTGACTTCAGTTGCTGTTGCTGAGATTCCCGTCCTCCCCCTATACACACACACGCACCAACAGAGCCTATCACCCAAGAAAATGAATTAGAAAAAAGTTTAATGTGAAGGTAGTATAGACTGCACTGATAAGAATATGGCACAACCAGATAAGCACTGAAGAGCACTAGTGAGTGGCCCTTTCTGTCCCATTACCTATTTTACTCTTTTCCTCACTCTGGTTCCTCCTCAAATAATCTAAATTCACCCCTTCTCCCACATTGATTGTTCCCTCAAACATAACCTAATAACTTATACCCAATTGTATATGCACCAGTTCTAACCTCATTATCTTTCAATAACAGAACATTTTTGCTCATTTGTAGCTGGATATAACGTCTCAAAAATCTATACTTATTTGTAAGTTACTAAATAAACAGAATGCTAAATTAAGTCTTCTTTAAGTTAGAGCTGAGAGCAGCATGTCTGAAGAATACACTGTAGTAATCAGCTTATACAGAACTTCATCTATTTCTTGTTTTTAAAGACAGTTGACTTCAACATGGTTTCATCCATGCCTGAGTCATGCAAGATGCATTCCCTCCAACAAAAACATTTTTCCTAAGCATTGCAAAAACACAAACAAAACCAGTCATTTACAAGCAGAGCTTCAATGTTTCCTTCAGTTTTTCACAAATTTCAGCACTACGCAAACCCGCGAAGCTCTGCTGTCTACAGTACAGCATGCAGCAGTTAGTATATGCAACATTAAGACAGGAATCATCTTCCATTTCACATTTTTACACATAATAATTAGGTTAAATCTAAGTAATAGTACTCATGACAGGTATTCCTGATAAAATATGTACAAACTGATTGTAATATGAAAATAGAGCTGCTTTAGGCTATTTTTTACTTACAAAAAATTGCTGGTTAAAAGCAAACGTAGAGACCTAAACAGGAATTAGTACAGTGGAGGGCAAACTATTAATAAGTCTGTAGCCAGCAGTTTAAAAGAAGTTACCATTCCCTCCATTGAACATTTGTGAGGCTCTATCTATAGCACTGACTCCTGTTTTGGGTCTCCCCAGTAAAAGACACTGTAGCAAGACCAGAGAGTGGAAGATGAGGAACAATAGGGATGAACCAGGAGGAGAAGTTAGAAGAGCTTCATTTTTACAACCTAAAGAAAAGATGGAAAATGATTTCATTCTCATCTTCAGCTATTTCTATTAAATTAGAAAGAAGGCAGAGACAGACCTTCCTCAACAGAGAGCAGAAAAAGTACAAGAGACAGTAACATTGGTGAAGCACAGGGGCACATTGCTTACAAAAACCTGTAACTCCATTGTTTAACAGATACTTGTCACATGTCTTTTTCCAGAAACTTTTTCCTGACAAATTAGCTGTTGCTGCATCTCTTACCAGTACTTACAGTAAGAAGACTCACAATAATGAGCCATTTTCACCTGTATTTTAACCCATTACTTGTCATGCAAAATACCATACAGACAAACATTTTCTTGGTTGCTACTGAGGCCTTAGGATTATTTTTTCCTACCACTAACTTGTCTCACAGCTTTTGAAAATTTATTTCATTCCATTTTCTCCATCGGCAAATCAGGTTGCAGTTGAAAAACTATTAAAAATAGCACAACTCATTACTAAGTCTGAAGACTGCGCACAGAATTCATATGTTGTGCAGGAAGATGAGAGAGAGGGACAGCAGCCCATGTGACAGGTATGTCATTTTAACAAGTATGTTTGTTTAGGAAGCTGTTTAAGCTGTGTGACTATCAGGAGAAATTCTCCCTTTCAAAAGCAATAGCAGCAGGAAGAGAAACAGTGATTAGAAAGCAATTTAAAGAGCCTACTGGGGCAGAAAATGTGCTTGCCGCAGCCACACAAAACAAATGTAGTTACAGTTGGCTGGCAAAAAGGCAGCCAAGCATCAGTAGAAACAAGAAATACCTATTGTCCAGAAGATATTGAATTCTACAGCAGAAAATTAATTTTCCACCTAGTATCTCAGAAATAAGAATATAATTACATGTAACCCAGAAGCTCTGCAACTACCTCTCAGAACTCAAAAGCTTATCATATACTAACTTCTCTGGAATCTTCAGGAGAAAACATCTGGATTAAATAAAATTCATTTTCAGCACCCCCCCATCTCTATCAACATTCTTGTCACACACATACAATAATCAACTTAGTTCTGACCGTTTTGAACAGATCATAAAAGAACAAGTGAACCATAAGCAGCTTAAAATAACAGAAATCAAAATTCTGACATAGGGAAATTTGACCAAACTGAAGACTACAAGCCTAAGAACACACAAATCCTTCACTCCTTTTGTACAGCGGGGGGGGGGGGGGGGGGGGTGGAATTCCAACTGAAAATTTAACTACCAGGTTTACAACTACTGTAGCCTCAGCCTAAACGGTAGAATGTTGAAAGCACCCTCTTAAGAAATAAGATCCTTTGGTTTAGAAAACTCAACTGTTTCCTTCACATGCAGCCTTCTCTTTTGCTGTTGGTTGAACAACTCAGCCTATAAGCAGTGATCTACCCTTGGGGCTTATCAGCTATTTCTTGTGTATTTACAGTGAGGTCAGTTGCAGACAGTCTGTGCTTCCAATGTATTTGTCTGCATCGTATTAGCTGTAAAAAACGCACATAATACTCATTGAAAGTGTACCCTAGAATACTAGTATTTCCTGTTTAAAATATTCACAGGTGTAATTTCTGCCCTGGGATGATCTATTGTTCTTCCATGGTACACACTATGTACACAGGATTTTGTGAACAGTGTACACATAGGTGGCATTTGGGAATCTGGAGAATTATCCAGTTTCAGAGATAGATATCTATTACCACTGGCCAAGGGAAAAATAAAAATGCATACAGATACCTTTCTGCATATGAAGCCAGGTCTAAGTAAGTTTTCTTAGTAAAACTGGGGGCTGTTAGCATAACTTGGCATATACCCTGTATATTTGCTTTGTTGTAAAATCTCAAAAACTACTGTAAAGATCCTGAAGTCATACTAAAAAGTTCAGTAGAAAAATTGGATGGCTGACTGGCAGCTTAAAACAAATAAAACCTAATTCCACTTTACAACTTACTTTAAGCTTTTCCATATTGTAGAGTGAAAGCTTGTGATGCATTCATCTGCCTTAGATTTGTAGGGTCCTAGTTTCCTACATCATTTCCCTCAATTTTAAACACTGCTACTACTTGCCTATTCAATGTTTCCCCCCCCCCCCCCATCAAAATACTTTAAATTACTGAATTATTTGAAAACATTTGGTACTGTAATACAGTTTTTCTTCACCTACAGGAAATATTCACAGACAATAGACATAGGCTGCTTTCAAATAAATGTTTTCAAACTAGTTTTAAAAATTGATGTACAAAATCACATCTGTAAACAATTCAGATGTTTTGATATTTATTTTGGAAATCAGTTTGTGTCCTGGGCTTTATGTGCCATTTTTATCTGGTCATAGATTTTTAATGCGCTTCAAGCACACATCTGTACCAACCAGAAGAGCTTTTGTACTGAGAAAAGAATCTCATTAATACGAACTATGACTTTGTAACTTGATGGTAGAGATTTAAGGCGTGCAAAATATTTTCCAGTAGCTCAAACTTGTTTGTCTTATTTGTGTCCCACTTCAGCATCCAGGAAGTTGACACTGCCTGCAGGATCAGGGTTTTAATCATTCATAAGCAACATCCAGATCTCAGTCAGACTGCCCGAATCTGCTTGCATGACAACTCACTACACACAGGCCTTGACTGCACTGCTGCTAGCCTTCTTAGGGCATTTCTTCCTACTAATGTTACCCTAGTTTATAGCCTGTTGATATTGCTGCTCTTCAAGTTTGATTCTGTAGTGGTTTTTTGTTTGCTTTTAAGTCAAGGGCAGTGGGTCATTGGTTTGTATCAGTATGAACTTCATTCTCAGCATCTCCCTGAAAAATACTAGTCCTCAATAACAAAAATTGCTGGAAGCTATTAAGGAGACATTGTCAGTTTTTCCACGTATAACACAGCATTTCAGATAAGTCTGTATGCTGTGTTCACAGTAAAACACAATCAAGTCCTTCAAGCTTTTCCTAACACTTCAAAGATGACTACTTCCAGAAAACAATCATCACCTTACACTGAAACACATGCAAATAGAAGATGACCGCTATTTTAAGAAGAAACATCTAACTGACAAGTCTTGAAATGCTGCCACTCTTGTTAATTTAATTTCTTCCTTATTTATTCGGACCTTTGCTGAATCACCACCATGAAAATCCATTAGTTTATTCTTAAGCCGAGAGCAAAAGCACTCCCTTAATTGGCATTGAGGGATCACTGCAGAGGAATTCTATACCTTCCTTTGAGCGTATGTTGAGCTTTTTCAGGCCAGCACAAACACACTCACCGGGATTTTGATGCACTGATATGTTTTACTGCTGTTGTTATTTTTAACCTGTACCCCAGGATAGAAGGAGGTAGAAGAACTGCAAAGCTTGAATCCAGTGCACTATTTCAGCACATCTCCCAGCTTCATCATGCTTCCACTGACACTTTCTGGAGGCACATTCTGCCTCACCTCCTTGACATCACTCACACTGGCCCACCTGGAATCAGCTGCACTCAAACTATCCAGGAAATACATCAGCCCATGAAAGTGACTTCAAGGCCACAAAGACTGCATTAGAACAGTAAAAGTACATCAGGGCCTAACCTTACGATGGTTATCCATCTATCACTTATAATGAAGTTGGTTGCAAGAAGAATACTGAGGAGAAAAAAAGACACAAAACAAGAACAGAACAGTAATGAACTGATTACCTGTCAACCATACAGAAGAAAACAATGTCTGACTGCACATGCTAGTGTATTAGAATGGTTAAATAACAAGTTATTCAGCCAAAGTTCTATTCTGGTGCTCTTTATTTTCTGTTATTATTTTCACTTACAGAATTAAAAGCCGATACTCCAGGAAGCTCTACAACAGCAGAATACATTTTAATAAGAGAATAACTGAGTAGTTACATATTTGTTAATAACTTTTGTCTTCTCACAGAAGTCCAGGAGACATTTCCAGTTAGTCTTCTTTGTAATAACATTAGAGTAATATAATTAGCCACACAACAGAAATAACTGTAACGGGAGGGCCATCCCATGTCCCCATGGGAAACGGGGGGTGAACCTGCAGCTCACAGCACACCTTGCTTTGCCCGCAGTCCACCCCTACCCGGCACTGCAGGAGCAGGGCTGTTTCACTGGGGCAGCACTCGGGCAGGCGGCAGCTCTACCGCTGGGGCACAACGCAGAAGGAAAAAGGACAACCGTCTACTGCCTCAATTTCACTGCAGCATCAAGCAGGAGCAGCCGGTAAAGCATGCGATTCGAACACATGCAAGAAAGAAGACAGCACTTCTCCACGAACCCGTTAACATTAACTCTCCTTTCAAGTATCTATATATCGATACAACGGCAGGCAGAGAGCCTGCACCCAAACTGCTCCGACTTGAGAGCCGGCGGCAGGAATTCCTTCTCCTTTTACTCACCCCGTCAGCTCAAGACATCACGGCTCAAGCACAAGCGGCCTCAGCCGCTCGAGGACTCATTCCACCTTTTCACCGGGGTTTAAGAGCCTTAGCGCTTGTTTGGAAGCATTACGACTTCAAGCAGCGAGTCGACGACGACTCTACGAGTGCCGTACCTTATCCCGCAGCCACTGCCGCTAGCAGCGCACCCCCGGAACCCGCCGCCCGCGCCCCTTGCGGGGCTCCGAGAGCCAAAGAAAGGGCTGCGGGGCCGCCCCGCGACGGCACCTACCGGGAGGACTCCCCGCTGAAGCTGCCGCCGTCCAGCAGCCGCACCTTGCAGAAGAGGATGCCGTTAACGAACGGCACGGAGGAGAGCTCGTCCAGCTCCAGCTCCACGCGGAACTTGAACTTCTTCTTCTTTATCATCATGAAGGCCATGGGCCGGGAGCCCCCCGGGGGCCGCCCCCACGCGCGCTCAGAGCCGCGGGGCAGCGCCGCTCCGCCGCCCCGCTCCGCACCCATACCCGGAGCGACGGCGGCACCGAGAGGACGGAGCGCAGCTCCGCTCCCGGCTCGGGGTGCTGTTCAGCCCCCGGCCCCGCCCCGCAGCGCTTACATGGCAGCCGGCGCCTCCCCGCCGGCCCCGCCCGCCAGGAGCCGCTCCCCGCACGCCGCGCTGGCAACGGCTGGGGCGCGGCTCTCTCCACGTCCTCTCCTCGGGCCCGACGGTTGCGGCTCGAGCGCCGCTTTACGGAAAGCTGTCGGAGCGCTGCCCGGCACGGAGCGGGGTGACCGGGCAGGGGCCGCGGGCGCCGCCCGGCGGAGACGAGCTGGCGCAAGCCTAGCCGGGGCAGCTCCGCCACGCACATGGGCCCCTGCGGGGTGCCGCCCCGCTAGGGCACGGCTTTCTGCTGACGTTCAACGTGCTGAATGCGGGGTTTTCAATAACGGCCTGTAGATGTTGACGTTTAAACTCTGAATTCTGTTTCTTCCTGTTGGAATTCAAACAGTGGCAGGGTCTTCTCAGCAGCTCAGATCTAAGTTCTTAACTCCTTACACATTGGCTCCAGTTCCGATAACGAGGAACAAATACCCATAAGCTTGCAGTGAAGCAGAAATCATACATCTGTGCATACATGCAGTAACAGTGCTGCAATATGATCCCAACGGCACTCATACAGCAAATCCTGCATAAGAAATAGTTCAGTGCCAGCACCTGGACTCCAGGCAGCAGCCACACACCCATCCCTGGAGTTATCCAGAGCAAGCCATAAGCAGTACCTACTGGCACCTCCACTTCCTCTTCACAAGACATTGCTCAACAACACCCCAAAACGTGTATCTTCCTGCAGCCATACAGTTGTTCTTGCAAAAAAGGAACATGCAAGACCGTGCTGTATGGTACTGAGCACGTGAAACCTACAGAACGTTCTTTAATGTATCTGCTACTCATTCAGAAAAATTGTTGTGAAAACATTTCTAAAGGAATACACCCCAAATGCCTACAAACATCACAAGTGATGTGCACAGCTAAGCAACCCAAAGTGTAGCGCAATCCCAGAAGGAAATAAGCAAGGACTAAAAAAAGGAAATGAAAAAAATACTCCTGCTTCTACTGTTTTACAGTACCTAGGACATAATTAGTAAACACACTCTTCCAGTTCAAAATTAAGGGTAGTTTTATCTATCAGTTTTTATTCTTAACAAAAACTCCTCAAAACACTCGTATGTCCTATAATTGCTATTACACATTTTATAAGATCCCTGCTTGTATAGCTGTACTGTGGGAACTCTTTCTGAACAACACTTACACCTCACTCTATGATTCAACATTGTTTCATTAACAGAGATGTACAACCTGAAAAACACTAAGCCAGTTCTCCGTATCCTACATTCCTCACTACTCTTAGATGAATTTGATACTTCCAGCACCTAAAAAGAGTGGATAATATGCCTTACTGGATCTACCTGCCATCAAGATAAGCTAAGGTAGCCCTTTTTTGAACAAACACACCAGAATTTCTTAATTTTATAGAAATACTTCAGGTTCAAAAAGAAAACTCTTACAGTTACTCAGAAAAAAAATAAATTAACTATAATAAGAGCTTTAAATATCTTAAAACATCAGCACTTAAAAAAAGCCCACAACAACAACTAAAGAGCACAAAAAAAAAAAAAAAACCAAAAAAAAAAACCCTACAAACAGACCTAATACACCATGCCTTATAGAAAACAGGACAATGCTAAATCTCCTTTTTAAGAGTTAAACAAAAAGCAGCTAATAACCTTCACAAGCCATTTCAAGGTCCAAAACTAACACACAGACCCTTATATAGGTGAAAGCTCCCAGAAAGCTGTGTGAGCTAATATGTGTGTTGAGGGCCCCAAGCAGCCCCACCTGGGGCCTCACCTACACCCTACCAGGGACCTATATAAGCACAGCCCCAAGGCAGCTGGTTCTGTGCTTTTTATTGCTGGGTGCTGGGTTGTTTTGGTTGTGTTTTTGTTTTCTATTGTTGTGCAGTTTAATTTCTTTGTGATATTGGGTTTCAGCTAGAATTGTTTTGTTATAAATATAGTTGCTAAGTTATATTTACATGTAGTTTTTGTTATTGGGCTGTCTTTGTGTGGTTTAAGTTCTGACTTTTTATTGTAGGTCCTGTTTTCCTTTTGTTTTCATTGTAGGAGAAACTAATACACTTCAAATAAAAGGGATTTCTTATTAAATATATGTAAAACAAGGTTTTGAGGAAATCAGTATCTTCAAACCTCACAGTTACATTTAGATAAAAAATGTAACTCAAAAGTAGTCTTTTTTTCTGAAGAATATAGGAATTCAGTCATAAAATAGTAGGAATAAATAGAAATGTTTTCTATGGATAGGCAGCTGTTCGTAGGCTAAATCAATGTCTTGGGGCTTTTAAAATACTCTGAAGCATTCATGTTTATATTTGGAGATGGGATGTTACTTAAGTAACCTGTGTTCCTCCGGTGCCCTTACTGTAATGCTACTTCCCTGCTGGGCACTCTTATTCTTGCCTTGCAGCTTTTCTTCCCCTGAGAATAACAGTATTTGGAACTGGTGGAATTTTTTTTTCTTTGTTTGTGCTTTAGGATGTTTTCTGGTCTTGAACTGCTGTGATATTCGGGCTGTAACCTGCATCCAGATCACTACTTTCAACAGTTGCAGTTGTAAGTACTGTAACTGTTGTCAAAGAGATAAAATTGGATGTTTGAAACTAAATTGAACTGAGAAGTGAACCTCAGTGGAAGCAAGTGTGATGTGGTTAAGTAAGCTCTATTGTTGAATTACTTGTATGGTTTAAAATAAAGTTTCAGTCCTCCTAAAATATTGCTTGTAAAGTCTCAGTCCTCCAAAAATACTTGAATGTATTTAGTATTAACACACATAGGCAGGCTCTGATTTATCTGCTGACAAATCAGTGTCCTGAATCACACAACACTCCTGTATTCTGGCACCAGTCTTAACAAAGACATAGTACCTCTTGTCAGGATGAAACAATTTGGAACCACATGCTAGGAAAGACAGTGTGGAGGAATCACAGGATCTGAATTGATCATTGCGTTTTTGTAAAAGCTAGTAAGGGTCTGAAGTGTTGGCCTTCTGTGGAGGCCAACAGAAAAATTCTGTGCTGGTGGGGATTTAATTAACTGTACTTCAAACTATAGCACAGCAGTATTCACTGTATCCCAAACCAAACAATCCTTTAGCTGTGACTTTTCTTTTTATTGTTTTGACATATTCTAATTTATCCTGTGTATCCTGAGGTTCGCTCATTCAGGTGACAGAAACTGGTTGCTTGTTCTTAATGGCCTTTTTTTGAACTGTGTTGCAGAATTGGATATGATCTCATGAAAAAATATTTATCTTCCCAGTAGTCCACAGTATTAAGCTAGAAATGACTTTTGGCTCCTGCAGTAGGTAATATGCACAATTCAAAGGTATTTTCAAGTGTTTTCTTCTGTTTTTTCTACAGTTAGAGCTATGGTATCTCAAGCAAACACTTCATCACACAAAGCAATTCAGCTACCTTTTAGTCTATCAATAAAATATGTTAAGTCTATCTCTAGCCTCTTAGGCTTTCTGATATTTATAGTACTTCCTCTAAATGGGTAGCATTGATGTGATTTAAACATTGATGTATTAGTATGAATTACTGTGTATTAATGCATACTAATTAAAAGCTCTTTTACTGAGTTAAACAGATATTTTTTTGATGTTCTGATGCTATTCAGTGTTGATATCAGTGGGGAAAAAAGTACAGGTATTAGAGTTTTATTTCAATCCTGTTTTAGATGCATATTTTAGGTGAGGATGCTTCTTGACTCACAGATGCCCTTTGTGGCTGTGCAGGAAGGTGAGCATTTCCGAACTCCTTCTTAACAAAGAACTCTGTAAATAATGCAGCTCCCAACCCCGTCATCTAAGACCATCTGTAGAAGAATTAATGTTGGTAGTGCTATTTTCATAATAGCAGAAACGTAATCTCTAGTTCCCAGATACGTAAATTAAGCAGAGGTCTGGAAATGCATTTGTGGTTGTGGTTTTGAATGTTACGCAGCATGTTGCTTAGGCCTGACTAGTTTGCATCCTTAAGGATAATGGCTTCCTCTCAGGCATAGCTAACAGATTATCTATGGATGCAAAAATGTCTGAGACATTGATCTACTTTTCTTCTTCCTATCAGCTACTCATACTGAAGTCACACTGCTTAAACTTCCTGCACACACCTGTACTACTTCATTTCTGCAGAAACAAGGGAAAGTGAAAAATGAAGTCCTTGTTGCTTTGCACCTTAAACAGGTGGATGAATTAAATATAACCTGCATTTTCAGTCTGTAAATATGAATACTATAAGCAGAGTTGTAGCTCTGTGTTGTGGCTGAATTTCCCACACAGCTTTTAACAGCATAATGTGTGATACAGATCATAATTGTCCTGATACATTTATCCTGGACAAATATGCTACAACTAGCTTTTCTTCCTTTTTTCCTCAGGAAGAGTAAATGCATCTTTTCTTCTCCTCTTACTTTTGGGCTATCGACAGCTCCAGGGTTATTAGGAGAAAAGCCAGTGTCCCACTGAATTTCTCTGCTTGATTTGATTGTTTCTTAATCATCCCTATTGGGCATTACTGTACTTCAGTTGAATTACAACAGATAATAGTTCTACTAAGTTCTACTACATGTGCTAATTTCAGCTAACATTTTTATTAGATGGTATTTTGTTTGTGTACACATGCATTAGCTGTATATTTTAAAAAGTAATGGCCAAAATGCAGTGTTTGTTATCATGCTGCTAGGAAAAAGCTGCCACTCACTGCCTGCAAATTCCTGAGAGTGCCTATATATTGTCTTACTGATTTTGTGGAAGTGATTATCTGATGCTGAACATGTGAATGGCATGAACTGACAATATTGAGTAAAATTGAGGCCAAGTAAAATGTGTTCCAGGTATTTGGTGTTAATTTTTGCATGTTTCTAGTGTTTACATTGTGTTAATATTTAAGTACAGTGTTTGATATGATACTCATAAAAGAAACTGTTTTAAGACCTCTGATAATGGTCCTGTTGGATGTCAGAAATATGATATGCTAGTCAACTTGTGCAGCTGCTTCATTCCCACTTCTGCTTATTGCTATGGAGTGCATTCAGTCACTAGTATAGATAGTTTTTAATTGCATGATGTGATTTGTGATAAAGGATAATGTTGCATTCCCTGTTTTTTTTTTTTTTTCTTGAAGATGTAAGGGTGACGGCAGGAGTTAAAAATAACAGATACAGAATTGAAGACTACACGAGAGTGCTATGATGCTGAGCTGCAGTGGCCTTAGCAACATTCATGTCCATTCTTCCAGAAAGAAGTGAAGAGTGTTCAGGCTGTGCCTGTTGCAAGGTGCAGGTTAAAGTTCGCTGTATGGCCAAAGTAATGGGTAATTTGGACCCGTCTCATTTATCAGCTACCTGGAGGGGGGGAGGACAAGAGTGTGGACGGAGTCACTTGTCTTTAGGTGCGGGGCTGCCATTCAGAGATAATGAGGGAATGGGCTGTGAGGAACCCTATGAGTTTGAGCAGGAACAAATTAAAAGTACTGCATGTAGGATGGAATAACCTCTCACAATGATGCAGGCTGGAGACCTGACCGGGGAGCAATTCTGTGGTCTTGCCAGAGAGCATGCTGAGCATGGGCCCTGGAAGTAAAGACCTGCTGCTCCCTAGGCTTTATGAAATGGATTGTAGCCAGCAGAAGGAGGGAAGTGATTGTTCCTCTCTGCTTAGTGCAAATTAGGCTGTGGTTAGAGAGTCCAGGCCAGTTATGGGCTCCCTAGTATCTGAATGGCAGAAGCTGGAAAGCTCAGCAGAGGGTCACCAGGCATGGGAGAGCCTGGAGGACTCTCTCCATGAGATGCTGAAGAAAGTGAGCTTTCCTAACTGGTACAAGAAAAACCTTTGTGAGGCATAGAAAGAAGCCTTCACTCCCCCCCATTGGTTAATGGACGTTATGGAGGAAATGAGGTCAGGGTCCTTGCAGTGGAGCAGGGTGGAAGGATATAAGACACCAAGTAGAAACTGAAACAAGAAAGGCTTAGACTGTATTGAAGGGGAAACTTTTCTCCTGGTGATGTCAGGTAGGACACGCTGTTTGGGAGGTTGCACAGTCCCCATCTGTTGAGATTACAAGGCTGGACAAATGCTGAGCTGAACTCACAGCTGAGCTTTGGTCAGGAGGATGGACTGGAGCCCTGCAAGGTCCCTTCCCACCTGATTTATTCTGTGTATTGATAAACTTACAGTGAAATCATATTGCCTTTAGAAATACAAGGTAATTCATTCAATCCTGTCGAACTCAATAGGTAAATCTATTGAGTGACAATGTACCAGATGAGCTTTATTGATTAATCCTTGGACAGGGCCACCAAACTCCTGCTCTGAGGCTGAGACACTGCCTGTGGCTGCGCACTGACTGTGAATGCAGCAGGAGGGCAGTGTTTGGCGTGGCTGTGCTTGGCCACAGTGCAGCTCCCAGATGGACAGCGAGTGCTCAGGTGAACAGCCTGCTTCTGTTAGCTGTCCTTTGGTTCCTATGCCAGCTGTGCCTGCGAGTTGGTGCTTTGCCTTCTGGCATTTGCACCATGATTTATGTATGAGCCAATTGTTTCCCCTTGTCGTTGTTCTATGCGGCTGACCCAGGCGAGCTGTTTGGAGGACATCCCTTGTGGGTTATCCCAGCGGCTGCTCGTGTGGTTTCAGCGCTGCGCGGTGACTGCGGTGATCCCAATATAGCCCTGTTAAGATTCGGAGTATCACTGGTATGGGAACTATTTAAGGTGGTAGCGCTCTCTAAGGGCAGGCCACCTACATCGGGTGTGTCGGCAGCAGCGCATCACAGCCGGTGCGTGATAGAACAGACGCCTTTCCGAGTCGTATGAGACCCGTGGGCGCCTCGCGCAGGGCGGTCTGCTTACATCCAGCGCTGGCGACGCTTATCTACTGTAGGTTGACACATCAGCACTGCCGGAGCGCTTCTCTGAGCCTCACCGCGCGCCTCCAGAAAGCACAGGGGAGCGGTGCTATCTGCGCGCAGCCGAGCGCCGTGCCCCCACGAGAGCTCCTATGGCTGCCGCGGGGCGGGGCGCGGAGGGAGGAGCGGCCATTTCACGGCGCCGCGCGCGTTGCCGCGCCCCGCCCCTCGCGGTCGCCTCGGGCGGGTGGGGCGGTGCCGCCGCTCTCCGTCTCGTCGCGGGCGGGGCCGGCCCCGCTCCTCCCGCGGCCCCTCCTGCCCGCGCCCGGTCCCGGGGTTCCGAGCGGCTGTGTGCGGCCGTCCGCTGTGCCCCGCGCCATGCTGCCGCTCCTGCGCTTCTTCGCGCTGCCCGCCGCCTGCGACGGGAGCCGGGATGGCGACTCGCGGTACGCCAACCTCTTCAAGAAGCTGGACCTCAACGAGGATGGGAGGGTGGACATCGCCGAGCTCCAGACGGGCCTCCAAGCCATGGGCATCCCGCTGGGCAAGGAGGCGGAGGAGGTAGGAGCGCGGCGCGGCCCTTCTCGAGGCGGTCCCTCCCGCAGCCCGCGCCTCGTCCCGAGGGTCGCTGAGAGGCGGCGCTGCCCACAGGGGCTGTCCGGAGCCGGGGCTGCCCGAGACGCAGCCGTGTGCTGCCGGCTTCGGGCCTGCTCCGGGAGCTGTGCTGTACGGTTATAAGTGTGGTAACTCCAGTGCAAACGCTATTCAGAGCGTAGCAGCCGGTGGTTCTGTTGCCAGACGGGCTTGGCCTAGCTTAGTCATCGCTCATCACTTCTGCACTTCCTTGGCCCGTATTGCGTGGTGTGTGATGGTGTCCCAGCGCGGGGAAGGATGTAGCTCACGGCTGTGGTGTCAGTCGCTGTTTGCGCGATCTAGGTCAGAGTAAGTGTGTGGCCAGTGGGTAGGTAAGATTCCGTTTCAGTCGTGTGGCAGCTGGCAGCAGTGTCAGAACAAGCGGGTGAGCCCAGCTCTCCATCGGCACGCGGTGGCAGCTGGTGTCACAGCTCCTGCGTGTAAAAGCGCTTGAGTATAGCAGTAACCTTGTGACTGCTGAACAGATACAGCTCTCGCTTTGTTCTGCAGGTTCTACAGTGACTGTGATGGCTTAAAACCAAAAGAGGGGAGTTCTAGGTTAGGTGTTAGGAAAAAAAATCTTTATTCTGAGGCAGTGAGGCCCTGGCACAGGCTGTCCAGAGAAGCTGTGGATGCCCCTTTCATGGAGGTCCTCAAGTCCAGCTTGGGTGGGGTCCTGGGCAGCTGGAGCTGTCAGGTGCCAGCTAACCCATGGCAGGGGGTTGGAGCCCAATTATCTTTTAGGTCCCTTCCAACCCAGTCAGTACTATCATTCTGTGACTGCAATGTTTTTCTATTCCCTTTTATGAATGGTTTCTGCCTAAGTCAGTAAAACTTGAGTCATCAAGTGCTGAAATGCTTTTACGCCTCCAAATCTGATCTGCACCTGGATGAGAAACTTCTGTTTTCTAGTTGTTTTCGATGATGCCTCAGGATCAGAATGTAAAATCATTTAATGCCCAATTCTGATGGTGGAAGTATTTGTATGATAAAGCAAGTCTGCATTATAGGAGCAGCTTCTAGGTTTCACTTTTATCTCTTTATAAGGTATTGTTTACTGAAGCTGTTGAAGTTGTCTTCAGTGGGCTCCGTTAATTTTAGCAGTTGTAACACTTTCTCTTGTGCCGATCTTTCATTAGGAAACAGAACTGGTACATGGACATGAAAATTATTTTGGAAAGCAGGTAGCTTGTATCTGTGGTCATGTGAGATGTATGGCTTGGACTCATGCTGATGATGGTGTGCACTGATGCTTAAGCAGTGTTGTCTGGCTTCATACATCTTTCAGCAGACATAAATTCCAAACAACATGGAGGAATTTGGACTTCAGTTTTACTTCTGCAAGTCGGATGTAGGTGTGGTGGGCTAAACAGGGACAGCAGAGGTCTGTGCTTGAGTTGTTACTTTAATGGTGCTGGTCTTTATTTCAATATCAAGAGCAGTCAGACAGCGTCCCAGTACTGTGCCAGAGTGAGCCATTGTGTAGATTTTGGTAGAGGATGAGAGAGGTGAACTTAAATTTTGACAAGAGTGCTCAGAGATATGTTGGGTAAGCCATTCAATTTCAGTGACCTTGTGCTAATTCTGGCACACTCCTTATTCCTTCCAGAGGTTTTGGTCTGCTTTCCTCCCTCTTGATATATGTAACTCTCTGCCTTAGATGCTTGAAGGAGAAGTATCCTGCAGGTCTTGTGTGAGTTGAATGGTGCTACTGTGAGAGTATAAATGAGTCGTAAGCATACTTCCACTTGAATATTGCTTGTGGTCAAAATCATCTTCGTAATGAAATAAGTACCTGGATTTTCAGCCCTTGGTTGATTAAGGAAGGACAGTTGGGTCTGCTTACCCATGAGAACTGGTTGCAAGCTCCAGTCACGCATTATGTACAAGTTGTTGAAAACCTGTTGTACCAGTTAGACTGTAACAATCTAGGGTTTTTAGTTAAAGAGAACAATAAAGGGATAGGTGTCCTGTTTTCTGACAGTTAATGAGGATGGTCTTCCAACACAGTTTACTGTGAGTCCTGAGACATAAGTGACATGTTTCTGAAGTTTTGAGCAACTCATAAGTGAAGTTCCAAGTGATTTTTATGTTCCGCATGATGTTTTCCATGCAAAGCGCAGACCTAAGTGTCTGTCCAAGCCTTGATTGATGCAGGACAAACTGGTAGTGAAACCTATGAAATCAATTGAGATAAGCTACACCCTCATGGCTGTAATGGGGAGTAGGAACGGGCTGTTCTAGTTTCCTGAGAAACACAGTGTAAACAGAGTCAGCCGTGAGTCACATCAGGCTTTTGAGGTGGGTCAACCAATTACTAGAGTGCACTAGAACATTTATATGCTCACCATTTCAATGGTGCACATAGTTTTTACTTGAAAAGACTTCCTATAGTAGGAGAGCCTCAGTGAGACTTGCTGTTGCTTTCTTTCCTGTCTTTATGCAACTAATCTGCTTCTTGTGCTCTTACTTGAGGCACTACTTGAAGCTGCATTCTCCCACTTAGTCCCTATCTCAGGCTCTAGATTGGTGTTTAATTCAATAAACTTTTTACTACTTGGTAAAAAGGCATTTTATTAATGAAGTTACATATGTAGTCTTCACCTTTATGTTTGGGGAGGCAGAAATAATCTTATAATTGCTATTAACTAATGAGTAAGGAAATGAAATGGAGCGATATTATAAATGTGGCCAAGGGTTCTGCCCTGCCCGATAGCATGGCGATGTGGGTATGAGCAGACCTTTGGATATCCTATAGAAGAGCAAACTGCACTTTCTTGTGGCTGAGTCAGGGTGTCAGGCCTTGCACTCGCTTGATAAGGTGCAAGTCTGGGTTAGATCTCCAAAAACCTCCTGTTTGTAGTGAAACATGTCTCCGTGGGAGTGTTGGTCACTGTACTTATGGCGAACACTGCTCCCTCCTGGCTAACTTTTGGTAAACAACAGATGGCTTACTTGTTTCCCTGCAAAGTCTATTGGCTCATCCCAAGTCATCGCCTTCATGCTATAAATTAGTGATTTTGCTCTTATTACTGCTTTTCTCTTTGCACTGAAACAATGTGTATTCCTCTCTAGGAGTTTGTGTGGTTTCTGAAGTTACAGAGCTGCTATCCATTCGAGCAATAGACATGTGCGCTCCTTTGAATTAAGCTTTCATCTGTTTTCTTGACAGTTTTATTGATGTTTAATGTACGATGGGACGCTCTTTAGATGAAGTAACACAGTAGATATCAGATTGATGTGTTGCGAGTAGGTAACTTGTTCCTCTTTAAGGAAGAATCATTCTTTTTCTCCATAGAAAGGCATCCTAGCCCAAAGTGACAGAAGCTCCTGACTTTGCGGTCTGTTTGACCTGCCTCCTGTCAGTGTGTGACAGAAAAGTAAACCACTGAAAAATCCGAAATGTCTGCTTCTTAGAGGCTGCCAGGATGACTCCTTTTTTATTTTGTAGTATATTACTTGCTAGGAAAGGATAACTTTGTAAAGCTTTGCAAAAGATTCCTAACATTGTATGTCAGCGCCTACAAAGAAGGAATCCAGTGTGGTGAAAACATCAGATGGATCTCCACAACTACTTTAGCAGCTATTGTACAGTTAATTTGGGTTAGGAGAGTTGTCTGATAGCAATACTAAATATCAGATCGCAAATGATCTCATCCCGTGTCTTCAGAATGCAGTGAGTCTCTTAGATACAAGCACCATACATGGTGTGCATGGTTATACTATTTTTGTTCACCCTTTCCTTCTGTTGCAATCAATCCTTACAGTAAACCTGCAGGAGGCAAGCTCCATGTTTTAAGCTTCAGTTTCTGCTAGAAACAGCCAACCATTCACACTCAGGATCTATTTATGTGTTGAATCCTGGAGCTAGACATAGGAAGATAGTATTGGAATGAATAACTGCATTCTGGAGACAGTACGATCTTATTTGGTCTGTCTGTCAGGTTGAAATGTAAGTCTAGTTGTGCCCAGCTATGTGAAGGCCCTTTTAGTTGAAGAAGCAGTGTGATGAGATACCTCCATGTAATGGAAATGGGGCCCAAAGACACTGAATTCTCAGCAGTCAGAACATGGTCTGCTTGGAGTAATCAGTTGTGTTTATGGAACTTGTAATTTTGCTCTTACCTGCGATGAACCAGTAAGAAGACTGTGGCTCGCCCTTCCCTACTGCAGAGTGAGGTGCTGAGGGCAAAGAGCAGGAAGGAGAAACTGTAGCTGATGGAAGGATCTGTTACTGCAAACAGTGCGTGTCTGCTGTACCAGGATGGGGGGTTCTGTTTATGGCGGTGTCTGACATTGTTACCTGCTGGGTACTGTTTAAATGCCATCATAGCCTTTGGGAAAGAAGTGAACAAATAAGAATGGGATGTGAAAATATAGTGGGATTTCTAGGGAGGTAATGCAAATGATTGCTTTGCTCAAAGCAGGATGCCGGGAGGTATTTTTGAACTTCGACAGCGGTCTTATTTGTTAGTGTTATTAGGACTCATTGACTGGAGCAATGTGTGGGTGCATCTTGGGGCCCTTTGGCTTCATTCTGTGTTTATCCCTCAAATGCTCTGTCACAAGAGTGGTTTTAATAAACTGTTCTACTGTGTTTCACGTTATCATTTTGTGTTATGGATTTGTGTAGTCTTGGCAGATACAGGTAGGAAAAAAAAACCAGAAAAAAAATACCAGTTCTTGGTATGAGAGGATGTGTGTCCAGAGAAGACCAAGGCTGCCTGTGATCAAGCTCTGGCTGGATCCCAGTAGATTTCAGTCTAAAACATTTATAATTGCGAAATGCAGAGTTATGTGAATGACTGACGCTAATTATTTTTGAGGCAAAGATGGAAAGAACAGAATAGAGGGAGGAGAAGGGAATGAAGGGAATGACAGGATTGCTGCGGAGAAGTATCCTTGAGATAGGCATCTGAAGGATACTGAAAGAAAACATGTATCTTCTGTGTCCAAAAGACACACTGTTCTTACCTTGGTGTTGGTTTGTTTTCTGTGCAGTATCTGACTTTGTCCTTTGGAGCTCTATCCATAGATTACAGAACAATGAATTGCTAATTGCACCAATTCTGAGTCTTTAAATGCTGTTTATTTTTACTTGTAATTAGCAGAATAGGAAGCCAGAAATGCCCAGTAATTTCTTGATGGATTTCTTCCTGTTAATTTTTTTGGAAGTTGTATTAATGAGCTGTAATAACAGGCTAATACAGGCAATCATTTGTTCTGAGTAGCCCCACTTCATGCGCAGTTCAGTTTTGTAACCAGAAGAATGTGGTGGCTTATACGTAATGCAAAAACAGTTACACCAAGTACCATAGGAAAACTCAAGTGTAGATTTAAAAGAAAAGTCTACATGAAAGAACTATGATTGCTTGTTTTGCATTTTCTTTCTTTTCTATAGCAGTGAATGTGTTCAAGTTCATGACTGGCACAGAGTAATCTGATAATTCATTGGGACACTTTTGAAGTCAGGATTTTTTAGGGTCTGTAACTTTGCTGGTGTTTTCAACAGACCCGCTGGCTTAGGTTCCCACATCTAGGAACCCTTCTGGAGAAAAAATGTTTTATGTAAGAAAGTTCTTCACTATTTGTCTAGTTTTGGTCTCTCGAATTGCTGCAGCCTTGCTGTGCAGGACTTGGAAAGCAGAGTGTAACAAACTACAAAGCAGAAGAACAGAAGTGAGAGAATTGTTATAAAAAGTAAAAATGGAAGGAATGTCATGGCCAAACAGGGTCAGCACAGGAGTGCTGTAGTCTGTATGTGTGGAGGCCTGCAGCGCGAGAATGAAAGATGATCCAAATAGATCTTTAAGTATTTGTAGCTCTGTAAATTCTTAGCAGTTCTTTCTGGTCACTGCTTCACCGTATAGCAGATTATCTTTATGCTTCTTGGTTGACATTTTTAGATGAGAAAAGAAATGGCAGCGCTTAAGAAAAGAAACTCCTGTGCCTCAGGGCTGGGTCTACTGAAGGGTGACGTGGTTCCCTGGTAGCAACAGTATGTGGCAGGTGTTAATGCTGGGCACGCTTAGCACTGGTTCCCAGGGCTTGCACACAGCAGCTGGCACCTAAGTTGGTCCTGCTCCATTGTTGTAAACACGCCTATGTTAAAAATGCTTCCAGTTTTCCACCGGAGAAGTAGTTGAAGCAGGAAGTGATGTGGTGACGAGTGGTTATAACTGTGTGAAATGTCTTATCTGGCAGTATATGAAATGAGGAGCAGCAGTCTGATCACTTGCTGGACACCAGTGAGGTAACTGAACACTGCTTGCCCAGGGTGACTGTGGCATCTCCCTCCTTGGAGGAGTTCACAACTCAAGCAGACGTGGTCCAGCACGACCCGATCTATTTGGGCTGAGTTTTTGCATGTGCCGTGAGTGAGCAGTTTGCATGTGGGGGCTGGCACTGCACTCGCTGCAGCACCTGCTGGCTTCCTGGGGCTGTGCCCAGGGAATGCGCAGCTCCCACCGGCCCATTTCTGTCCTCTGTGTGGAAGGCACTTCTCAGAGTGCTCTGTTTGTCCCCCAGGCTTGGGGTTTCAGTCTCAAACTTCAACACTTACATAAAGAGTACATTTTTACAGGCTTTAAGAAGCTTTTGTTTATATTAACTTTTCAGATCTTTGGGGGAGGAGAGAGGGAACAGTGCGTGCGTCTGCTGAGGTACAGCGTGCATTTTTGTTCCCTGCTGTTTCTATTCTGCTCAAACAGGCTTGAACTTTGTAAAAGAATGGCAGGACCAGGATAGGTGGAGGCTCATGCACGTGGCTTCCTAGCTGCTGCAGCATGAAGTGTGCCTGTGGGGCAGATGGAGAGAAAGGTGCCCCCTTCACACACGCTAATTGCCGGCTCTGTGAACCTCTGAGGAATTTCCGCTTTCTTTGGCTCACGTCATCCTGAGCAGTGGAGGATTTGTAATTGGAATGTTGCGTATGTTTTATTGTGCCTCTGAGCCAGAACAACACTTTCCTTGTTTCCTTTTTGTGTAGCTCAGGTAGGGAGCAGTACCAGCTGGCCTTGATGAGAGTTTGCATAACTGACCCCTTCTGAGTTGGTTGGGAGGACCATGTGATACAGGATGCTGTGTGTGCTGGGTGTAGGGTTGGGATGGCGTTGTCTTCAGTGCAGGGGCTCCTTCTGCCAAGAGTCATTTTTAATGGACTTCTTTTGGTGGATTTGTCTATTAGAAGGTGGTTGTCAGGAATGCATCCATAAACTTAAGTAAATATGATGTGTTTGTTTTTGTAGGACGTGGGCATTACATGTAACTGAATTGTTGAGTAGATTATTGTTGATGAGTTATTGATAGAATCAACAGCTAAGCTGGAGTATATTAAGGACAGAACCACAGAAGTGTTTCTCAGCTGAGATCAAACACCTTTATTGGAGTATGTGATATCTTGCATAGATTTCCCTGTGCATAGTGTGCTGCATTATCAGAGCTAAATAATTTGCCCCATATATTTCACTGTTGAGTACCACATAATCCTTAGCCTTTAAATTGAGAACCCTATCAGTACTATACATTTTGGGTGGGTTTTCTTTGCTTTTTTTCTTTTTGAGATTAAACATTAAACTTTTTAGTGTGTGGATAAGGAAAGATGAAGGGGACATTACGGATGTCTGAACACTTTCGAAAGCAATAAACAGACCAGAATTCTCAGCTTCATTTATGTTTGGTGTCTGTAGGCTAATCTTATTAGACTTTGCTCTTTTGAGGATTTAAACTAATTATGGTGTGTCATGGTGGAAGTTTTAAAAAAAAAAAAAAAAAAAAAAAAGTAAAATAAAACAGACTTTGTTGATTACAACGACCAAGCAAATGCTGCTGATTTACTTAGCAGTTGTGCAAGACAGTCTTGCAAAATAGAAGGTGTTTGGAAGAATTTTTGGCGTATGCTGTAAATATACCTTCATGTGCTCAGTAACTCATGCTTTCAGATTGCTCTTGTACTGTGCATTGTCCTCTTGGGATTACCCACACTGAGCAACAACACAGGAACTAGTGCCCAAATGGAGAAACGGGACATAACTTCCCCTCAAATCTTTTGTTTTAGAGCAGAAGTGTTGGGATGAACTTCCTTCCCCTGTTCTTTGCATCCTGTTGGATGAGCCAGTGGCACTGTGGGCACATGAAGAGAGTGGGCAGCGCCCATTGGAGCACTGCTGCTGGGCCTTCTGTCCTGATCCTGCTGCTGTCTACTGCTCTGTTTAAGGAGCAGTTTGTACTGTGGCTTCAGATCCAAGCTGATACGTCCTGCAGAGCTTGCTAGCCTGGGCATTGCTCGCCTCCATGCTTTGCCCTTGCAGACATGCCTCAGCTGTTGCACCCTGAGAGGTTGCTTTAATTTCCCATTTATCGTAAAGTGTATTTTCACACATAAAGATGATACACTGTTTTGGTGCTTTGAATGAAAAGTATAAGCCCTAGGCAGTCATGCCATTGCTTTTGTATTTCAGGCTTGTTTTGTACTGTGCTGGGAATTGTATAATGTGTTCAACTCATAGTTAATTTTATATGCAGGCTGTCTGATCAGCAGGGCAGTTATGAGCAAATACATGCAAAAGTGGAAGATAACTGTTGTTGTGGTGTGTGTGGTGAGGAATTCTTTGTCAGTAGTTAAATAGTTAATTGCTAGTGTGATTCAGAATAGACCACTAGATTCAAGAGGATAGCTGAGGCTGTGGAATTGTACTGGAATGTTGTAGACTTCAAGTAGAGCTAGAAAATCGCAGGCTTAGAATTGTTTTCTGCCATGATTTTGTCATATCTCCCAGGCTGTCCTCCACAGATGGTTTGATCCCTGGAGGTGTAACTTGTGTTTGAATAAGCAAGTTTTGGGAATAAAAGCTAATGCCATCTTTGAGTATAGTTTGTTTTTTTTTCTTGTCATTATGAAGCTACTAAGAATTTGTTAAATTCTGGGGACAGAACCGAGCTCTAAAGTGTGTGTTAGCTCTGTGTTTTCCTGACTTGACTCTCAGTGTGGCCAATACGGTACATGTTAAAACTCAGCTGTGTTATGCTGTTGTTACCTTGTGAGTTGCTATATTTCATAAAGTCAAATGTTACATTTTCTCCCAACAGAAAATCTTTAAAGCTGGCGACACTAACCAGGATGGGCAGTTAGATTTTGAAGAATTTATGCGGTATCTTAAAGATCATGAGAAGAAAATGAAACTGGCGTTTAAGAGCCTGGACAAAAACAATGATGGTAGGCTGCTATTTGATGTGTTCAAATGTTTGAAGGAACTACATTTCCAAAGTTATCTTGACTTAAATTTTGTTTAAATTGGAGACAAAAAATTATGTGTGGGAATCCTTGATTTGTTTGGCTTAACAGGAATGCAGTTAGTGTTTTCTGTAGGGTGAAATAAGTCTCTTTTTTTCCCTTTTCTTTTTTTACTTTCCAGATTTGTTCATCTGGGTATCTTTGCTTTGTAGAGAGTAAGGCTATAAGGAAGTTACTGTCTATCAATTCCAGATAAAATAACTATTAACTTACTGTATGTATCTTATTTGGGTGTAGAATTTTAGTGTTCTTACCTTTGCTCTGTCTTTAGATAATAAAAATGCATTGCCTCTGTTGAAATTCTTTTCTTAAATAATCTTTTGCTATTGTGTAGATAGAAGTTATAGAATGTAATTATAGAATATTAGAAACGTTGAATGGTTTGAGTTGGAAGGGACCTCAAGATCATCAAGGTCCCATCCCTCTGCCATAGGCAGAGTTGCCAACTGCTAGATCCTGTACTGGATCAGGTTGCCCAGGGCTCCATCCCAGCTGGCCTTAAAAGCCTCCAGAGGCACCCAAAACCTCTGTGGGCAGCCTGTTCCAGCACCTCTCCGCTCTCTCAGTGGAAAAACTTCCCCCTGACATCTAAAGGAGGGGAGGTTTGGGTTAGTTTAACACCATTCCCTTTGTCCTATTACCTGTACAAAAAGTTGATTTCCCTTCTATTTATAATCTCCCTTTAAATTGGAAGGCCACAGGGAGATCTCCCCACAGCCTTTTCTTCTCCAGGCTGAACAAGCCCAGGTCCTTCAGCCTGTCTTCATGAGGTGCTCCAGCCCTGATGGCCCCAACTTTTCAAGTATGATGGAGACTGGCAACCACATTAATCAGTTCCTTTAGGACTCTGTCATGTATGTTGTCTGACTCCACAGACTTGAGCACATTCAGTCTCTCAAGGCAGTCTCAGACTAATGTATTAAGTCCAGTGGACTCTGTATTGTATATATCATTATCTTTCTTTTTATGTTTCAAGGAAAAATTGAGCCATCAGAAGTTGTCCAGTCCCTCAAGATACTGGGTATAAACATTTCAGAAAAACAGGCAGAAAAGATCCTGCAAAGGTCAGAAATTAATATTCTGAGCTTCTTTATGTTCTTCATATTTCTTATAATTCAGAGAATGCAGCAATTGAATGGGTTTGTAACTTTGAAATGGTGTTGGTAACTTCAGTAGTGCATATATAGGAATTCTCACATTCCATCTGTTCTTGGGTTATAGCATATAACCCCAGAACATATAACCCTGTTCTAGCATATAACCCTGTTTTAGCATACGATTTTGGGAGGGGAATGTTTATACCTCATTTCTATACAAATACTGTTAGAAACAAAGGTTGTTTCTATTGTATCTGTATCTTATATATATATCTATATATTGTATCTATATCTGTATCTATTTTACAATAGAGAATGCTAGATATACTTGAATAAGAAATGTATGGTATTGAAATACCGTGGCAGATTTACCCTTGAAGTCTCCATATGTTGTCTGTAGAATGGATCACTGTGGTGGCCAATATTTCAGATAAAGTCTGTTTTCTTAGCTGGTTTTGTTCTGTTTGTGTTTTGTTTTTTAGTATTGATGCTGACGGAACAATGTCAGTAGATTGGAATGAGTGGAGAGATCATTTTATGTTTAACCCTGCTACGGACATAGAGGAAATAATCCGATACTGGAAACATTCCACTGTAAGTTCAACTTCAATTCAGTGCATCTTTTAAGTTCGTTTCTGCTAGGGCAACTTACAGTATTGAGCATAACAACTTCAGTTATATTTTGTGCATTTGAAAGATTCTTCAGTTACCTTTTAATTGCCAGTAATTCCTAGAAGGAAATCTTTCTCTTGCAGATACTCCATAGAAAGTAGCAATAACATTAAGCATTCTCTTCAACATTACATTACATTCTTATGTTCAGTGCTCTTGATGTGTTGAAACATACATGGAAACATTTTAACTCCTGTGTTGAAGTCAGTTCAGTAATTGCATTTCTCTAGTAATATTATCATTACCATAAAATCACAGCTGTCTTTGTCTACGATACGTTCTTGCCTTGTTCGGTGTTACAGAATTTCCTTTAAGAATGATGGGATATACAGCAACAAGCAGACAGTTTTTTAGGTTAGCATTGAATGGAGCTCTTACCATCTTAGTGGCTGACTTTAAACAAAGAATAATAAGGTAAATAAGCCAGTAATAATCCACTTTACTTTGTTTTCCTGGTACAGGGAAGGGTAATCTGTATAGTTATGGAATAATCTGTAAAGTTAGGTGAAGATGAATTTCTTTGAGCATATTGAGACCAATCATGCTTTGAGGGACTGGTCAGCACTTCCATAATAAAAAACAGTCTGAGATGTGAAACATTTGAGCAGCTCTCACTGCACAGACTAAATTCAGTTGTGCTTGCCAGAAAGAAACTAGGTTCCTGTTTGCTGAAGAAAAGTGCTTGGAGTGCTGCTTTGTGATCAGATAGGCTTGGTCCTGGCTTGTGCTTTGTATCACTTTTAAATATAAGAGCTATTTTTTAATTATTCATTTTATTATTTATTATTTATCTGTTTTTGTTATTATGGAATGTCCTTAATTATTCCTAAGGAAAGAGTATAGATGTCTCTTGGGATGTTCTGGTTTGGGCTCAGATATGACCCAGTTATCTCAGCAAGCAAAATCCAGCTATGCAGTAACACAGCTGGTGCTTCAGATAAGAGCAGATGTGAGATGTCACGTGACTGGCTGACAGCTCTTGAAACTGTTTGCTTTTTTTAATTGTATACTTTTATAATTATGTAATTTTAATTGCTGTCAGAATCTTCTGAGGAGATAGCTGCACTGGCAGTTATTAAGATAGTTGTGGTCTTTGGTTATAAATCTCTCCTAAATTTAAGAAAAAAGAAGTTAAAGCTAGATTTAGTTATTAAAGTTACATTTAGGGGTCAGTAGATATATTGTTTAAACTCTGGTAGATATGCATATAGTATCTGTAAAATCTATTGATTTTATACTTTCAGAGTTCTGATGGATACTTTGCTGACTCCATTTGTTGTTGAGTAACTGATGACACCTTATTTGGAAATCATGGATGTCAGAAAAAAACAAGATTTTCTCTTAAATCCGTTTCATGTTCAATACCCAGACTAGTTAAGTCTTACCCCAGTTGTGGGTAATCTGCATAATAATTTATGTATAATCTGCATACTGCAATTTTTACTGTCTGAACGAGCAAGTCAGTTGTCAGCCTGCTTAACAGAGATCTCACTAGGATGTATTGTCTGAACTCAACATCAGCAGCAATAAAAATGGGTTTGTGAGTTAACATACTTTCTGGTCAGTACTTGTTATCATTTATAGAAACATTCCTGATTCTTTGTAGGCTTTCTTTATGCCTAGTATTAGCTTTTCATTATCTCTGGTGCAATTGTTCTGTTTTTATCATGCTTATAAATGACATGAAGAGCAAAGAATCCATTAAGTGACACGTTCAATTAACACAGACTTCAGTGATAAAGCTGTCCAAGGCATAATACTGGAATCTTCTTTGATCATAGTGAATGTTAACACAAAGATGCAACTGTTAAAGAAATGTCAAACTTGTATAGCTGAATAGAAGTCATTAATATGTATTTCAGTGTAACTGCTAATGAGAGGAAACTTCTTAGAACAGTCATTTTATAAGCCAATACACAACAGCTACTGGGACTTGAATATTCTGATATATCAACTATAAAATGATTAGTTTAAGATGTCAGTAGGAGTGAGAAAAAATCCCACGTATGTGTGAATGCATTAGCATGAGAGAGAAATCTCTTGTTAGTGTCCTTAAGAGATTACTAAGCTAATCCTAGAAGACTGTCTGGTGAAAGGTTAGCATTGACAGTAAGCATTTGAGCCTTAGTGCTCTCTGAAAACGTTTACTGATCATGACAGGATGTCTTTGTTTGGGTCATACTCAAGACAGAAATTTGTCGTAATTTTTAATGATGATGGTGCAGTCTTTGAAATGGTGGGTATGTGGTATATTGCTCAATATCTGTTTAGAAGTAATTAAAAATACTGTTCATTGAATAGCAATAGCAATACGTAGCAAGTTGATTTTTTGAATGCAAACTAATTCACTTATGTTGAACTAGCATTTTATTTCTGCTCTTAGCTGGTAGGTTAATTTGGAATTAGCACTATTGGTAAAATCAAGGTAGTGGAGTAAGATGGTTATTTGCAGCCCTTTGCTTTCTAATAGGTGCTGGATATTGGAGATAGTTTGACTGTTCCAGATGAGTTCACAGAGGAAGAGAAAAAGAGTGGACAGTGGTGGAAGCAGCTCTTAGCAGGAGGAGTGGCTGGTGCTATCTCTCGAACAGGTACAGCACCTTTAGATCGTCTAAAAGTAATGATGCAGGTAGGTGCAGCGTCTAAGAACTTCTTCATTTCCATTTTATCATCTCAGTTTTAGAGACCTGTAACAAAAAGTTGATGGCCAAATAGAGTATGTAAATTCTGGAGATCTAGTTGTGTTTTAACACGCTCTATATTTTGTGCCCATTAGTGTTTTCCACATTGATATCAGCAAAAATGTAAACCAAATATGATACTACTTGTGCAATTAAAATAAAATTTTCAATGGTGAATTTTTTCTTTTTTTTTTTTTTTTTTTTGCTAGTTGATGTATTTATGCAGTGACTGGCTGCTTTAGGTGATGAGTTTTACAGGCTAATCAGAGCACTGTCCCTTACTCTGTTGGTTTTTTTGTTTTTTTTTTTCTTTTTAGGTTCATGGTTCAAAATCAAACAAAATGAATATTGCCAGTGGTTTTAAGCAAATGTTGAAAGAAGGTGGTGTTCGATCACTCTGGAGGGGAAATGGTGTAAATGTTGTCAAAATAGCTCCTGAGACAGCTATTAAGTTCTGGGCTTATGAACAGGTAGGATGCTAAATAGAAATGGAAGTAGTAGTGTATCATTCTTACTGTTTATTATGTACACTGTTGTGTTGTATAGGAGTTAGTGTTGTGGTTGGGGATTTTGTGGTAGTAATGTAGAATAACTCAGGTTTTAACTAGCAGAAAACATAGGCTATTTTAAATCTTGTTTTCCTGATTTGGCCATTGACTTTTATAAGCAGTGTAGATTAAATCTGTCATAAATTTTAAGCTATCCTTCAGTTTTCGTAACTTCATAGGATACAATGTACTGAGTTAATCTCGTTTTTAGCTTCAAAGTGAGAACAACCAAAACTGTAGCATGTTACACTGGCTGGATTTGAATAGGATTCTTTTTAAGTCAAATATCACGGTGGTGCATGAGATGCCCTCACCCTGGATTTCAGAGTTATATTTACCTCAGAATCAGCTTTACACATCATGTTAAGGCCTAATCCTCCTTTAGAAAATGAACTACATTTCTGATGTAGTTAACTGATCATTGCTTTTTTTTTTTTTCCTTTTGCCTAAGCAAGACTATATTAATGTATTTCATGTTTTTGTACAACAGTGAAATAAAATTAACAAATATCAAATTTTGGGGAATTGCAAGACTGAGTGGCAGATGTCAATTCTGTAGAGAAACTGTGAGCATTCTGTAGAGAAACTGTGAGCATTCTGTTCCTTCCTCTTGCCCACCCTTTTGGGAGCAGACATTGGCTGTGTCCCTGCATGATAGTATTTGTCCTGAATGATACTGTATGTATCTCTGCTGGTGTCCATATGAGCTGAGCTTTTGTTCTCCATCTGGATATCTCGATCTGTGAGGGAGTCAGAGTCCTCTTTGTCTGGGCAGCACACTGTAGGCTGTTTGTGGAGTACTGGACAGTAGTGTGAGTGACTGGTGCCTTTAATGTACAACATCTTTGCATGTTAGAATAGTTACCTCTTTTGTGAATCATTGATGATGGAGTAAGGGTAGTGCTAACTTTGTTTGGTTTGTAAATGCAACTATTAATGTGTGGAAAAAGTAAGTGAAGCTTGAAAAGGCATGTTCTACTGTACTCCTAACTCTAGTGGAACTCTTGCATCTTCTAAAAAGCATGTGATGTTTTATGTGCTTTATCTTCACAGTATAAGAAGATACTCACTAAAGATGATGGAAATTTAGGCACCATTGAAAGATTTGTATCAGGTTCTCTAGCCGGGGCAACAGCACAAACTTCTATTTATCCCATGGAGGTTAGTAGCAGAGAATTTGCTTCCTTTAGAATCTGCCAAATGTCTGGTTGGCCATTTTTGCACTTGAAATTATTGTAGGAATTCCCGTACGTACACTCTTTTATCCTATGTCGTTATTTTTACTTTTAACTTCCTTTCAGGATTGCAGCCCTAGATACTTTAGAATAGATGCTGTTCTAGTTGATAGCTGTCATTTTTCTGTTTGTATAGCTGTCCTTTTAAGGTATCTTTTGCTTATTAAAAGATGCTGGGAATCCAGGTGTTGATACCACTTCTCTGTGTGTGCACACCAGAAATCTGGGTTATTGTATTGTATGATTACATTTTGTGTGAATGTCCTTTTTGAAATATGCAATTAAATGTGTCATTGGAATCTAGTTTGGGAAAAGAAATCCTATAATGCATTTAACATTAAGTACATATTCAGACTTGTTTCTGAATTGGGCCTATATCTTTCCCACTATATGCATAAGCAAGGAATGATCTTGTCTGGAACAGAGCTGATGAAGTTGTATTATGATAGGGAGCCAAGTCAGATGAGGAGCTGGATGTAGAGGAAGAATAAAACAGCTACAGCAGAGATTTGATGGATTAACTAGTCTTTTCTCTGTGGGACATATTTCTGTGTATCTTGGTACTAAATTGTAAGCTAGTGTATAATGTTTGTGGTATTCTGCATTCGTGATAAAATCTGAAGAAGCTTACCCTTAGTCAGCCTTTAACAGTAGTAGTCATAAAGAAGACTTGTACTTCCAAATTCAAAGCAGTTCCAGAAAATGGAATAAGCAGGTACGTATTGTGTTTTCCTGTATTTAGAAACTACAGTAATAAATACTTATGTAATAAAGACTACTGATTCTTCCCTTCAGGTTTTAAAGACCAGGTTGGCTGTGGGTAAAACAGGGCAATATTCTGGGATGTTTGACTGTGCTAAGAAGATCTTGAAAAGAGAAGGTGCAAAGGCCTTCTACAAAGGCTATATTCCTAACATTTTGGGTATAATTCCTTATGCTGGGATTGACCTTGCTGTTTATGAGGTGAGTTCAGATGGCTGACTGTATGTTTGTGTAACATCTACTAATCTTTGAACAGAGTAATTGGTTACTGTTACTCAGTCAGATTTATAATACATCTGTAATGTTACAGTTACCCTGGTAAACGGGAATTGCTACTGAACTCACCAGACTTGCAGTTCTGTCATTTTTTGCTGCCTTTGGAGGGATCCTGTACAGACTGGTCATTATGTGCAGTGGTTTCATCTAACACACAGGACTCTTTTCTTCCATTCTGTCAGACAAGAAGTGTGCTTGTAAGGTTAAAGTGTATTAGATTTTGCTAACAGAACACTCTTGTGTAAACAAATGACCCCATTGGCTGGGAACATAACCTTTATATAGCAAACCTGAGCCTTAAAAACTTGACTAGTGTTCATTATTAAGTTACCTGTCCTGCAGCTATCTCATTTTTTGCTATTTTTGATTTGTAGTTGAATTATAGTAATTTGAACTCCTTATGTATTTTTGCATGTCAACAGAATTCTTTGTAGCCAACATGTTGTTCTTGTGATGAGTTTGAAACACTGCACTGTTTCCTTTGAAGTACTGGCACCTTACACTCATCAGCACCAATTAAAATGTTCTGTCTACCTTCACTTATTGAGTGTTGCTTCACAATATGTCAAGTAACTAATATGCATGGGCTAATTTTATTTTAGTTTAGAAGTCTTGTTGTGATACAGTAGTAGTTAGAGTCAGCAGGATTGCTTCAGCAAGTGTTTTCCAAGCTGTATGGAAGTTCTGTCCTATGGTTTGCATCTCTAATTTTGCATGGAGTGTTATGCCTGGTTGTATGAGTTTCTGTTGTGCCTGATGACATGCTGGGTCATTCCTTCCCAAGTGTTAACTAGAGCATGGGCACTGCTGCCTGGTGTTGTGTCGTGGTATTTAAGGAATCTTTTTCCTGGCACTAACTGCTGTAGTCTGCAGTCCTTTACCACATGCAGAGGTTTTTGTGTATAGTCTTTACTCCAGTCATACATTTGTGCTTTTTAGTGAACTTAATGCTTTTCCAGTATGAAACCAGTAACAGATCTTAAGAGTAAACATTTATTTACTTTTTCAAATGTAGATATCTTGTCTTATTATTTAACTCTTTATCTTGACAGCTCTTAAAGACTACATGGCTAGAACACTATGCATCAAGCTCTGCTAACCCAGGGGTTTTTGTGTTACTGGGATGTGGTACTGTTTCCAGCACATGTGGGCAGTTAGCCAGTTACCCTCTTGCTCTTGTCAGGACACGCATGCAGGCTCAAGGTGAGTCCAATTGTTCTGAAGATGTGTGTGTGTTCTCATTGAAATGAGGTTATTTGTGACAGCTGTAGCAGGGATGTGGGCATGAAGGATTTAAAAAAAAAAAAAAAAAAAAAGAAAAAGCTTGAAGAATTAAGAGTTTATCTGATATGCATGTAAGTAATGCATTTTAGTGGGATTTAGGCACATGGATCTCTCTGGAATATCTAGGGATTAAAGAGATTTGCTGCGAAGACATAAATTTTAATTGTTGGCCCTGAAAATGATAAGCTAGCTACTCAGATGTTTAATACTTGCTGAAGAATTGTGACATTGCTGCAACTGTTCAATAACGTTGTCATCTTATTTTAGCGTCGGTGGAAGGAGCTCCACAGCTAAACATGGTCAGCCTCTTTCAAAAAATTGTTGCTACAGAAGGAATCCAAGGACTTTATAGGGGCATAGCCCCTAATTTTATGAAAGTTCTTCCAGCTGTCAGTATCAGTTACGTTGTGTATGAAAAAATGAAGCAGAATTTAGGAATAGCTTGAAGTAGAAAGGTGAGATATTTCTAATTTGGTTGGAATTAACAGAACAAAGATGATTTCTTCAGTAATCTGTTCTTACAATTAGAGACTGTGGAGAGATGCTGCGACTTCTGTTTTTATTCTCCAGTGGGAGGAAACTTAATTTCTTGTACACCATTTGTAAACAGATACCTATGTTGCACTTTAATGTCACTAAATTGAGGAAAAAAAACCTGTATATTTAAATCAACTGTATGCCTACATATTCATATAATCATGCATATTTTACTCTTTTGTCTTCTCTAACTGAACTTGTCTCACATGAAACCAAAGGTAGAAGAAGTTCATACTGCCTTGATACTGAATTGATGAAAGTGACTTTGTTTTGTCATGCTGCCTGTCCTCAAGCCATTCACAGAAAACATTTTGCACTTCTAGAAGTAAGCACTTAATATCATTATTTTTGAAGGCAATCTAAGTTCTAAACATTGTTACCTTAGATACAGGAAGGAATAGTGTAACACATTAAATGTAGCCCACCACCTTTATTTTCAAGTTAACCTGTGTTTTCTATAATGAATATGAGCCTGAAAAACTACTGTTCCACGGTATCTAGAATACCTCAATTGATTTATATCGTGTTTTTTGTAATGCAGTCAATGATTTTGGTATCTTGCTTCTTTGGACCTGCTTTCGCACTTGTAAATGCTAGCATGACAAGCTCTCAATTGCAATTAGATGTCTTATAGAACCAGTATACAGAAACAGAAAAAGCCTACTGGATTACTGGATCCATTCCTACAAGTGTAAGTTACTGTTTAAAAATGAGGTGAAGGATCCAGTATTAAGCTAGTGATGAATTAGCTGTTGGCTGTGTTGGAAGAAACTGACTTGGACAAGAATTCAAGCTCATCATAGCTGCCTTGAAGAGCAAAAGGCTTCTTGTTCATAATTTCTTCCCTTAGTATCAAAGGGTTACAGTCCCCTTTGTGCTTTTAGCAAATAAGGGATTGTGTTATTATGTAAAGTTTTTAAAGGCTTGTCATGAAGGACAAATCCGCTTTCCCTCACAGTTTTGTGTGCAGTGTATGAAATTTGGGTCATGAAATACTGAAGCATTTTGTCTGTGTGACCAAATGGAACTGCAGCTCTCTAATGTCCATCAGGTTCATGTTAATAAAGCAAGTGAAGCACACACAGGGAACTTGTAAGTACTTGAGGAACAGTTCCTCATTTAAAGAAGAAAACAAAAGCAGCACTTCCTCCATGTAGAAAATAGGTATTTCCATGTATAAGCCGCTTCCTTTATTTCTTGGAGGGGTGTGGAGCTGGGGCTGGTGGTATGATTTGTCTTATTTCAGTGGCCTTCAGTCCCAGATATTGAGGTAAGAAAAACAATTACTGCTGAACTCCTTTGTTATGCTTTTTCTGCAGTCTATATGATGTCTTAATTCTTTATTTACAGTAATCCCAAATCTACAGAGATAATTTTTATACTCAACTTGACCTTCAAAAAACACTTCTCTTTGACCACTTCCTGAAATTGGATTGCTGCAGGAAGAACTTAGATCCTATGCTAAGTTCCTGTAAGGCCTTTGAGGGTCTCTATGTGTACACATGAAGCCAAACGCACACAGCTGCCCCATGTGTATGTGTGTATACACAAAATCAAACACATCAACAAGTGCCCTTTGTTCCTTGTGTGGAAAACTGGGCCGTGTTCTTCAGTCAGCAGGTCAGATGTACGTCTGTGATCAGTGCTTCCGTGATTGTTTTTTATCTTCATAAACTGATACGTTACTTCCTAAGATTTGTATTATAAGATGTTTTATCAGATTTTAGAAAATGACAGCTTTGGCTGTGTCTTTTGGCCTTCAATTTAGGGAAAACTTGGACTTTGCACTTTTTAAAAGAACTGAGGAGTCGTTCTATCCAAATCATCCGTGCGTATGAAGCCTTTCCAATCTGAATGTTTCCTGGGTTTGCCAACATGTTTGTATCCTGTGGGATTTTTGAGATTGCTGATGTTGCCTGGTCATGTTGTCTGGCTGTGACCAATGAGCCACTGTGCGTGTGATTTCAGAAAAGTCTGTCTTCCAGACTTGGTCCTTACTTTTGTGTGCAAGTGCCATTATGAATATTGAAAATTATGTTGGTGATGCTTTCAAGCATTGAAAAGATGGAGTCATCTTCAAATTTCATTTTTCATTATGTGCCTCTGTGATGACTGTTCATTTGTATATTCTTTGTCTCTTAAGAAATGAATGTTTATCTTTTTAGCTATGTAAAACTACGAGTTTCTAATAAATGTTTGTTTCTTTATCTGGTTCAAGCGTGCTGATCTTTTCTGTGGCCGGTAGACAGGTGATATTTCTTTATTGCATTATAGGTGTACAACTTGCTGTAAAAGAGAAATAAACAATTTATGTCACGGTGCTTTTAAGACTAGCCTATACTTCATTTTTGTTTCATATTTGGAAATGTTGTTTGAGATGTTTTATAGTTGATTATCATTCTGTCAAAACAAAACAACAAACCCCTCTCATTCCATAGTGAAAGATCAAATAACGATCAGTATTTTTTGCTCGTTCATTGGGCAGTGTAACAGCATGATTGCACCTGCATGACTGAATTCTTAATCATCAGGGAAATACATTTGCTTGTGTTCTTGATGTTTATCTTTTGATGTTAATCTTCCATGTGAAAGGATCAATATAAAGCCTTTTCAAGGTAATTGTCTTAATTAACTCCATGTATGTAGCATGTTTACCCTCCTAGAAGCATGCTTGGTAGATAGCCTTGATAGCCCCCTGAGTTTCTCACACTGATATTTCCAATAGTTAAAGAAAACTGTAAACAAAGCCTTTGGGAGGCTTGTTTTGTCTCTGACTTCTTTTAAAATATATATATAAAAATTAGAAGTTGCATTTCAAATAGTGGAAGTGGTACATGCTCTGTAAACTATTCCTAAATTTAAAACAAAAAGCAAAGACATTTGGTTCTACTTCAGACAAGAATGCTTTTAACAGAGTGGAAATTGTCTGCAAATGCTGGGCTGTCCTTGATACGTCTCGTAATAGTCAAGCACTGATCTCAGTGCCTGAGTTGCATGGTCCTTTCCACCCTCACAGGAAAGAAAATCAGTCTCACTGTAACATGGATATTAACGATGTTACTCCCAAATTAATCTACTGAGAAACTGAGTTCTATGGTCTTGATTGGATGCTTCTTTGATGTGTGGGAGCTGTTTCATGGGTAGTGTATTTATTTCAGATGCTTCATACCTGCAATTCATATATTTCTCAGTGCACAGCTTGTAACCATTATTTCTAACTGCTTGCAACTACAGGCATCTTATGCTGAAAGAGCACTGAGGCAAGAAGAATACAGTCAGCTATGGATTTCCTACCAGTGTAGGACAGCATGCTGCTTGCCTTTGGGAGATATTTTGATCATCATCCTGAAGTTTGTTGTATGTTGGTCAGGGGAAACAGAATGCTAAGCAGCTGTCAAAGCCGTTTCATCCAACTTGCTCTTTTAGCTTTCAGTATGTTCCACTGACGTGTTACCATAACCACTAGTGAAATGAAGCAGTTAGGAGGCGCGTTCTGCATTCTTAGATGAGTGGTGACAGATCTGCAGGTTGCTTTCTCCCTTGTCTTAAAATGTTTAGTCTGAAGCATTCTAAGTAGTACCATCCTTGTTATGCCTCTGTGTTTCAAGACAGAGGAATGCAGAGATGGTCCCTGTATATTGTATATAAAAAAAACTGCTTATAGTTTGGCTCTTCAACTGAAGAAGTAGTACCAAGCATGAAGAGGGTGTAAATCAGGCAGAGTCACTGTTACATTAATAAGTTCATAGACAAAGAAAAGCCTTCCTTATTTTTGCTTTGAGGTGTATGTCAGGCATCAGTGCTGCTCAGTAAGATGAAAACTGCCAAGCACTGTAGAAGTGGCTTGGAATTTAGGACTGCCACTTTTTTCCCCTACAGTTAACGATTGGGGTGGACACAATGTATCTGCTCCAGAAGCTGCAGCAGTGGCATCCTTCACAGTTGTGCCAAGCCAGGCCCTCGCTGCCTTGCCTGCCTGGTAGTGGAAATGCTGAGAATGCTGAATGCTGAACCCAGCTGGGTTTTCTGGGTGCTGCATCACTGGTCGGGTGGGGCTGCCTGTGCAGCTGCTTCACTGCCAAATCTGCCTTCTGAGGCCCAGCTGGAGAAAAGTGCTGCTGTGTGCTCTGTTGTTTCAAATATCAGAGCTGGCTGTGTTTGCCTGCAGCAGCGTGTATTGGTATGCGTTCAGTCTTTTATATCTGAAGGTAGAGAGGAATGGCAAGGAGTGTACCACAGTATGTTATGTTTCTATGTATGAATTACTGAAATACAAAAGGATGCCTTAACCTGCAGGCAATTTGTGTAAGAAAGTGTGTTTTTGAATGCTTACCTCTGTTACCTAAGTGTTGTTAATTGGTGAGGGCTGTAGATATTCAACACATTGGCCTTAGTATATTAGCAGCTCTGCTTTATGAATTGTTTCTTTATTTAAAGCAAGTCTGAGGTCTGAAAACTGAAAGACTGCTTTCTATTTTGGCAATATTTGTGAAATTCAGGGTATGTGTTATTTGTGTTCCATAAGCTAAATAATTGTGTGAGTTTTGTATCTCTAAGCTCTTAGCTGTTTTGTGAAATAGTCAGCAGAGGACTCTAGCATGTATAATGTGTGTATTTAAATTGACGTAGTATCCATATGCACACATTGAAGGATGTTTTCTTACATGTATGAAGCTTTTCCTTGTCTGTACAAAGTTGGTGCCTCTCTGTTGTGCAGTAGCTGGTGTAGCTCCCAGAGCAGCCATCTAATTGAATGCTTTTAAAGCAGCAAAGTTGTCCCTGCAGACATTTCCTCTGCTCACTGACAGACATTCCCTCTGCTCGCTGACACTATGAGGTTGAAGTAGCCATTAGGTTCTCTTAAACAATGTTGGTAGTACACAAACTAAAATCCAGACTGTTTTGTGCCCTGTAGACTCACGTAAAGCTCACGTAAAAAAAAGAATGTCTAGTATTCCTTGGAAATAGGGTGAGGCAAAAACAATGGTGAAAGGTGCAGTAGATGACCTTTTGAATGGATAGATTTGTCATCTTACACTCAGCATTTTGCTAACATTTGACCCATGGTTGAGCACTTGCTTGAGCACTTGCAAGGAAGCACTCATAAAGCAAACACAGGATGTTTTCAATCATTACTAATTGGTTCATGTATGAACCGGTCTCCTTGGTGAGCCTCAGCAGTCCCCTCTGATGTGTGTGGAGGAAATGCATGGCTTCACATTGAATTCGAGCAGCGCCATCTACTGTTGTATTCTAATACTGCTTTGAGAGGAGGAAAAGTTGTGTAGATGAAACATCTGAGTTAATTCCTTGGAGTTACCTTTGCAGCAAGGGAAAAAGTTGGTGATGATGAAGCACAAACCCATTTGAGCCATACTTCTAGTTGTGATTGTGGCATTGTGAATTAACACAGTGTGTAGGCGCAGTGCACTTCAGTGTGAATTACAGAAAGCAAGAGTCATCATCTCTGCTTTAAGGTAGGGATAAAATCCATGCTCATATCAACTCCTGTGTCCATGTTTTAATGAAAATAATTTGAAATAGAAAATAGCCCCTTTTTTCCCCCCTTCTCTCAAAATGCTTTTTAAATGTAAAAGTCCAGTGAACTCTGCTGGTGTGTAGAAAGCTTCTTTACCAGTGTATAGCTGACTAACAGTTGGTACAACGTCACCTGATTACGTTTGCTGAATACTACATTTACATATTCCTCAACAATGCTGGGATCAACCTGGATCAAGGTCTGCACTGAGGGTTATGTTAGCTCTTCACAACATCAAAACACTATAATTGAGGGCAAGTAGAAGACTTCTTGCCACATGTAAGACTTGTAACAGCATCATGGTGCCGTCACTGATTTGTTTTATGGACACATCGCTTGAAAATGTATAGCATCTCTGGACAAAGTCCAGCCCCCTCTCGTCTCCACCTTTGGACTTCTTAGCAAATACTCTTCTCTTTACAGCCTACCTATGTGTTTGACACAACTCATTACCTCCTGTCTACCACTCCCATCCTAGTCTAATACTCTGATTATATCTAATTGTAGGAATTAAATGTATGCCTTTCCTGCTGTGGAGCCAATCAGCATATTGGAGCATATGACGGAAGTCTGATTATAATATGTTTCCTCTCCCTGTTGAGCAGGCTGCATCCTGGAGGCCAAATAATGTATTTAAATAAACCCTGTGAGATCCCCTGCAGTGCTGGAAGCCCGTGTTATGTTAGCGATGCTCTGAAGGAAGCCTTCCATGTACAACCAGTGGCAGCTGGCTGATTTGCACAAACCACGTTTCACTCAGAGCTTTATGTTTTGTATTCATTGGTGCTTAGCACCTTGACTTCTGAGTTCAGGCCTTGGACTATCCTCTCTGTTCTTTCACCTTTTGTGAAGGCAAGCGTATGCTTGAGTGAAAGCCAGCGGTTTCAACTGAAGGAAAAAAATGCAACAGTGACTATGTTGCAAGGTTGCCATTCAGTGTCATTTTCTTCTTGATTTACTGTTGGAGAGAGTGAGATGTGCTTGGTGGCTACCAGGTCGTGAGAGAAGGCCCTAAAGGCATCTAAAAATCATTTTGCTGTATTTCATATATTGGGATTTTTCTCTGATAAAAATCTGTAATCATTTGATTCTCCTCTTTTGCACCTGGAAGAACAAGTGGTTATAGCAGCTGCTGTTCATCTTCCTCTCTCAGCTGTTGGGGTAACTCTCAGCAGCTGTATTTTATCCCTTTGTGCCTCTTGAGAAGGAAACCCAGGCAGTTCTACAGCTTAGAGGGTTTCCTTCATTCCTCATCTCTCATGCTGACCGTATCTAACCTAAATCTCCCCTCTCCTACTTGAAGTTATTCTTCATTCTGTCACTACCAAACTGTGTAAAAGTCTGTCTCCCTCCTGTTTATAAGCTCTTTTTCAGTGGTGCTACAGATCGCTGTCTTGATTCTGTCTGTACGTCTGAAGCCATCCTTTTGAAAAGAAACAGATAAAAAGGGTTACCTTTGTCCCATAAGTACTAGAGGGAGTCGTTCACATTTGGTCAATTGCTGATAAGGTTTCTACTGTCAGCTCCAAGGTTGTTCGCAGTACAGAGGGAAGAGCTGTGCTTTAGTGTTCCTTTCCCAAGTGTGTAGCTTCTTATTTTTCCCTAATAGGGCCAATCTTGCAAAGGCTTCACTAGGGAAGAAATTGCAACTTCTGACCATGTGGTGAAGAAAGTTACCAAGTTGTGACTCGTCCATCATCACTGTGAGCTACTTATGTTACGAGCAAGATGTTAGGAAAGAGTTAAGAGAAATCAGTCAGGTTGTGCTGGGGTGGTCAGAAAATGGGGTCCCCCCAAACTTCTGTTTGCCCTTCTGCTGCTGGGGGTGGCAGTAATGTGTCCCCTGACTGTAACCCAGCCCCAGAAGTATCTGCACTAATGAATGTGGGGCAGTGTGCATATCGGATACATCTGACTCATAAATATTTCATTTGCTTTTACCAGTCAGCCTGGCTTTGGCAGAAGATTGTCTCCTGTGTGCCACAGGAAGAGACGTGAGTGCAGTGTTGCATTTCTCTACAGGGAATTGGAGCCAGAGCAGGAGCGCTTCTGCACCATTCCTGGGCACCGCTGTCCCCTTGAAGTTACTTTGACTTAGACATCAAATACTGCTCACTAATCCCATAAGGAGTATCTGCTTTTAGTTTGTAGTTGCTCTGGACTTCCGTACTTTCTCTAGCCTTGGGGAAAAGGGATAAAGAGGAAGATTTGCTTGGAATTCTCATCTGTTCCTGCAGATAGGAGGGTAGTTACATGGTTAACATCCGTGTTTCACTGTGAGGCCTTTGGACAGTAATCTGATGGCACTCATCATCTCCATAGTGTGACACCATGGCAGGAAGATGTGATCCCACGGGCAGATTTCTATCAGCCCTGCTTCTGCTCCTCTGTGTGTCTCCTCCCACCCTCTGCTCCTGCTCTGTTCCTCTGCGGTTGGGTTTGGCTGTGGGGCTGTGCTGCTGTGGTGTGCAGCCTGGTGTTGTGCTGCTGTGCACCTCCTGTTCTGATAAAAGGAAATCACGGCTCAGCAGTACTTGCTCAAGTAACACAGCTTTGTTTGTGGAGCTGTTTGCTCCTTCAGTGTGAGGTGAATGATACTGCAGTGCACAAACTCTGATGTTAACCAGGAAAGCAATTGTGTTCCAGAGCAGGCTGGGATACATCCAAAGGAATCTTAAGGACAGGCTTCCACCTCGGGAGAGGAGTGTGGCTTCTTGGCTGATTATGGGCTCTGGTCATTCCTCCGGTTGGGTAGGCAGGGATGTCTCCATTCTTCTGTTGCAATCTCTGTGCAAGTGAAAGCTGTTTACAGAGCTGGAGAAGAAGGTTCAGAACCCGCCCTTTTGCTGCTGAATCTCAAGGGAAGCAGAAAGCTGCAGCGTCTGGACAGCTGAAGTGTCTCCGCACCGGGACTTCTTCCTTTTCTCCTCGAACCGCTCTGCGAACGCCCCTGGGGCCGCGGGTCGCTCGGCGCTGTGCCGGCAGTTCCCTCGCCGTCCGCCAGAGGGCGCCAGGCCGCCCCGTCAGGTTGGGGCGGTGGGAGCTCAGGCGCGCGCGCTGCAGGGGGGCGCCGTGCCCGACGCCCACGGGCAGCGGAAAGTAAAGGAAGGGTTCAAAGCATTCCTGGTCGCGGGGAGAGCTGCGGCAAAAAGCTCGGCCCCGCAGCAGGCAGCGCGGATACCCGCGGCCGTTGCTCTGTAAGGGGCGGTGGGATCGAAGCGAGAGCCCGAGGGCTTCCTATTGCTCGAGCTGCTACGTAAGAATCGAATAAATCCAATCTATGGCAACGTGTTTCATACACCGTCTACCGCTGCTGAGAGTCGCTTAGCAATAAGATAAGCAAGGACAGAGTACAAGCCCTGTCGTGGTCCTTCAGCAGCACAACTCTCCCAACGCTTTGGCTCTCCGCAGCCCTGTGCAACGTGCGGCCCCTCCACAGCCCAGAGAAGGCCTTCAGAGAACGGCTGGGTGCTGCCTTGGCGCGCACTGCTGTTCCAAACACGTACATTGCCTTTGAGTAATTCCTGATGTTTGTGTTTACCACTGTGCTGTAAGACATAACCCAGCATCTAAGATGCAAATGTGAGATGTTCTGGAGGGTTCCCGGGGGTCAGAAGCTGACTTCCACATGGTTTGCTCTGTGTAGAGGTACCTGGGCTGGAGCTTGCCATGTTAGCGGTGTGGTAATGAGCCAACGGGGCATCTTCATCCCCAGGAGTTCAGAGGAACTATTTGCAGCTTATAGTTATATGTTTTCCCTTTACTTCCAACTATATCCTATTAGCACATGGATTACAAACATTCACAGGATTTACAACGCAACTGTTTAATGTGGGACTCACATAAAAAGTGACTAAAACTGAACAAAGATGAAGAATAAAGAGTTGGAAAAAAAGTACTTCCCTAAGGACAGAGCTGCTGGGCCTGCAGGCTGGGTGTGATAAAGATGCTCACAGCAGCACTGTGTGTGTGTGTTCTTCGTAGAATGGGTGATGTTCTGGAAAGGAGAGGTGAAAAAAACAAGAGCTGATGAGATGGAGTGAAAAGGAGTTTAGTGCAGCAGGGAAAAGAGAGGTGAACTGCTGCTGGCTCTAATTTTATGTTGGAAAAAAGAAAAAAGCTTTGCATTGTAGCATAGTAGCTCCATGAATATTGCCAGATTACAACCTCTGCAACAGGTCTGAGATCATTTTGCTTGAAGATGCTGAATAACAAAAGGCAGCAGGCTGTTACGGATTTTAATGGCACCTTGCTGATACATAGGAAATCAGGACATGAATAGAAACCTGTAATTTGATGCTCAATAGCTTTATTTAATATGAACTGCTGGTGAAACTGCATGGCAAAACATAGATAATGGTGATCGATACATTGCTGATAAAAATCTCTGCGATAGACTGGAGTGACATCTTCTGTTGTGTTGTTATAGCAGCCCGTGAACTGTGCAGTGCCAGAGGGAGGGAGAAAAAGCGATGATGGAAGGAGAAATAATGATAGGAATTGTATCTCTAATGTGTGTTCTTGAAATTATAAGCATCTTTCTCTCTGGAACTTAATGTATTTCCAACTCCAGATTCAGGTGAACTGCTGAATTTTTTATTTTTTGATTTAGGATGTGTACAGGAAGTCTGAATTTGATTACAGTTTTATAATTCAAGGTTGCCTGAGTATTTGTTTAGAGTAATGTTTTAACTTTAATGTCAAGATGGAAGAAATTTCCCTACTCCTTGTTTAGGGAGCTGCCGCTTTTAGCTTGATAATGAATAAGGTGGTGCTTGAGGACTATGAGTTGAAACCTTCCTGATGCCTTTGTCAGTTTCTGTGGAATTCAAATCATTAAGAACAATCATTTGTAACCTGTAGTAAATATTTAAAAAAAACATGGCAATATGTTGCCTCCTTCTGTGTTGCCTTTGCAGGCAACTTTCCAGGTGAGCACTGTCACAAAGGGCCTGCAAAGGTTGGCTTTCTGTCAAAGTCAGTGTTATCACTGGTAAGTAATCAAAGGAACGTGTACTGGCACAGCTTTTGTTTCGTTGGGGCCATGTAAATCACCTCCCTTAGCCAGGCACAGATTGCAGTGCCGGTGGTATCTTGGGATAATCTATCAGAATTAAATGACAGACATTGAAAACTTGCAGTAATTGTTTTATGTGGACAATTTATCTGACAGCAGCTGCCTGGAGGTAGGCTTGTAAGAAACATGTACTAATGATGCTGCTATCTCCCTTCTTGAAAGTGACCTTAACTATGAAAGTGAAGCAGAAGTGGTTCTGGATCTGCTTCCTTTGGATGTTTGCCACATTCCTCCCCCGGGCAATGCAGAATAATGACATTTGAAAAGCTGTCTCTGTGTCTTAACGAGGTACATGTGGAGATTAAGGTACTGCACATCTGATGAAAATTTTGCTTGAAGAGAAGTAAAACTATACTAAATAATTCTATACTAAAGACAAAAGTTAAACTATGACACTTCTCGTGTACCCCAAGCCATGAAGTTTTCCGGTGGCATTTAAACTAAAGCACAACACTGAGCTACACACTGTGCTTACAGCAGGCAGGCAGTTTAGTGGATGGAGAAGTTAGGTAACTTTGCAGAAGTCACAAGAGAAGTCAGTGACCACCAGGAATAGCAGCTGTGCATGCTGACAGCCAGCCCTCTGCGAGCCACAAGACCATCCTTCCTCCTGGTCTTGCAGAGGAATCAGCAAGAAGAGGAAGGACTTGCTGTGGTTTCAGAGGGGTATTCTGGTCATCCCAATGTTATCAGCAGAAGTATGGGAGCACCCTCCATTTACATAGGGAGCGGCAGAGTGGCTCTTGCTTTAAGTACTTTTAACTTGGCTGCTCTCAAACTGTTCTCAGATGGGGTCGAATTTTTCCTTAGTAGAAAGAAAGGTTAAAGATGAATCTACTTTGGCTCATCTTTGGAGAGATGTTGATGGAGCTGCTGAGTTAAACAAACAAAAAAACAGAACACAACCATCCCGTGTAATGCTAATCCATCCTGAGGAGTAGCTTCTGGGCAAAGGAAGAGCTGATAGGGCTAATGAGGAACAAGGTTCTGCAGTACCACCTTTAAATCTGTTGCTGGGGTAAGACTTGAAAAGCATCACTACCTGATTTATTAGTGATTCTCAAATACACTCATTTGTTTCTATGGTTAACACCACTTCCCAGTTCTCATCAGTCATCTGTTAAGCTTCTCCTCTCCCCTGCTCTCCCTACAGTCTGCACCATTAGTAATTCTAGCAGCAACCGACAGCATAAGTCGCAACACCATGTAAGCGAGATGGGAAATGATGTTTAACACTTAACAGATGTTGTTTAGGTGTCAGTCAGCCCCCAGCAAGCCCAGGTAATTCTTACTGGATGCAGCTGAAAAATTTGGGGCATGGAGTGACAAGGCAAGGAGCAGAGATATGGGACAAATCCTGTCCTCTAACATGGAGTAGGATCACACAGTTAACAGAGGACTCTGTGGGCACAGAGGGCTTTCACTCAGGTGACCTGGAGTAGTCATCTTGAAATTGGGAAGGAAGCAGAAGGTAGGTAAGTGCAAGTGAGAATGAAAGCTGAAGAGACTGAAAGAGAAAAAGCATCTGTGGAATGAGAGTGGGTGAGCATAAAGAAAGTGCTGAGTGCAACTCGCTCCAGTAGAAATGTAGCTTATGTAGCAGCTGGTGAGAGCCAAAGACATTTGGGTTCCCGAACGCATCAGCAACTCTGGCTGGCACTGCCAGCTCAGCTGCGGGAGCCCCAGAGGCCTTTTCAGAAAGAAGTGGAGCACTGAGGGCTGCCTGAGCTCTGCCACGGCTTTATTTGAGTGAGGAAGAACAGCCTGGGATGTACTTAAGCCTGGATTGCCATAGTTCTGGGCCTCTGAGTCTTGCTGAAATGAGTGCTTGGGCACTGTTCGTTTCTCATTTCTCTTAATTCTCCAGGGTTTAAATGTTGAGTTTTCAGTGTCTTAATATATGATTTGTTTTATACTGCGCTATAGCATTAAATCACATTCATATTCACGTATCTTCCCCTCTGGCAGCTTTTCTTCCATTAGCATTGCTCTGATTAGCTGTGAAAGACTGAGCAGATAGACTTGAAATAGGTTCCTAAGGCCCAGCCACTCTGATGTTTATCCTCTTATGGTGTGGCACAGCTGGGAATGGCAATTTGCTCCTGTAACGGGTTGACCAAGGATCAGCTGCAGTATTAAAAGATTAGTACCCAGTTAATTTCCAGTGAGCTGTTCTGTAATAAACTCAGCATATTGATGTGAATTTTCTACATAGGAGTAACTTTCTCATTTACAGAACATTGTGTTTGAAGTCTGGTTTAAGAGAAAAAATAAATCCCATTATTTAGATTAACTTATAATGTGCCATTAAGGAACACATGCGTTTTAAACTTACATGTAAGGCTATATATTTTTTGACATCTATTCAATAGATCTAATAGTGCAAACAGGCTCCTAACTGGAAGGTTGCAGTGCTGCCAACCAGAACAAATGAGAAGTATGTGGACTCAGTAATCAGAAAAACAACCATTTAATTTGTTTCCTAAGATTATTAAAATGATTCAATCTCACTGATTAATGAACTTTGTACCTACATAATAGAATCCAGCTGGTATAACAAATTTTATATTTATCTAGTGGTGCTGCTATAAACAGTTATCTCTGTAGCACTGCAGATCTAAGTGTCTCTCTGTTTCTCAGATGCTTAGCAGCTACCCAATTGAACTGATTCCTTACGAACCCATGTTTCCTGTGCCAGCAGAGAGAGAATTGATGAGGACTTCCTGGCTAAGCTATCAGTACTATCTTAGTTTTTATTCTGCATTCTTCCCAATATCACTTAGCCTTCATGAAGCACAGTCATGAAATTCAAGGTAGGTTGCTTTATGGGACAGCAGCAGTGCCACTACCTTTCTTAGTCTTTCAGTCGTGATGGTGTATCAGCATTCTCATCTTTCTCTGCCCTCTCCATTCTTCAGAGTTTTGGAAACTAGGACTTGGGTGGTGTTCCTGCACCCTGTCACGGTTTCCTTATGTGAGCTGGCAGGCAGGCAGGATCTGTCCTTGTCTCACTTGTGATTTGGCATTAAAACCACAGCATGCAAACGTTTTGCTGAGCCTTAAGGCTGTGAGCCATCAGCGGTGCCAGGCCCAGCAGTGGCTGCGGGGCAGGCTGGGTGTGAAGGTGTGCTGTGCTGTAAAGGGATGCTCTGCCAACAGTGTGCTTCTGGCAGCCTGCAGTGCTCATTCGTGGTTGGGTGCCTTGAGTCCTGAATGGATGTTTTTCCACTGCCCTAGATACAACAACACTTCCATGTTAGTTGGATTGTACCCAAGGTAGATACTGCAACTCTTTTTCTCCAGGTTTTTTTTTTTTTTCTTTTCTTTTTTCCTTGTGGTATTTTTGAATCTGTTCTGGTCGGATCCTTAATGTTTGCTTTTACATTTAAAAGCAACTATACAAGAAAACTGAAAAATGTCTTTGCCCCCTAAGTGATACCATCTTTCTTTAGACCACAAATAGGAACTATGCTGCTTGTCTTCTGACCTTGGGTGCTGTCACAGTGTTAATAGGAATTATGAGATCGGTGCACTGTCCTTGTGCTGTGCCCAGGACATGGGAGGGGAACTGCTCTGTGCTTTTTAGGGATGCTGCTGCAGCTGCCTTTGAGCTGCAAGAAGTTGTGCCAGATCTGATCAAAACAACTTAAAGTGTGCTGGTTTTGCTCACTTGTGCTATGTGGGAACAACAGAATAAACTGAGTAAAATCTGGATTCTTTGATAATTCTGTGGGTTTTGAACCACTAGAAATGGTTCTGACAAGAGCCATTCATCCCTTAAAAAATGTGATCTCTGGGTCATATATAATAAGAATAGATTCTATTTGCAGCAGAGTGTATTTGCTTGCTTTCCTATCAGTGGTTGAAAAATCTGTAACTCAAGGGTTGTTTTTCTTGTCTGCACGGCTGGCCTGTGAGGGCTTTAGTCATTGCTCAGGTCTGCTCATGCCCCGCTTTGCATCTAAAACATTTTGGCAAAGAGCACAGAGTGTTTTTCCTCTTCTTCCCCAGAGGCTGAGCAGAAGCTTGTGTGAGCTCGGTTTGCCCATCACCATATGTTTAAAAATGAAAAGCAATTACCCCCGTTGTCAGACAGCTGGTGAGTAATGAGCATCCTTGCCTTGGAGAGGACTCAGAGCCCATGCTGTGCTTCTTCTGTGTGAGAGTGGGCTCAGAATATTGCAAAATAAAATCCAGGATGGTGCCATCAGCCTATGTTTGGCTTTGGAGACAGAGAAAGCAGGAAACTTAATGGACTAAGCACTAAAGTCAATAAAAGACTGTGTTTTGCCCTTGCTAGTCTTGGCTTGAGATAGAAGTAACATGGGTGATGTATTTGGTTGTAGGAATCCTACATAGTGGAAAGTACATTCGCATTTCAGATTTATGGTATTTCTAACATCTCTAGCCTGACACCATGTGTCCAAAACAAGCCAGTAGTTTCAGCAGCAACAAGAAAACCTGTATGAAGTGATTAATCAATGATGTGTCTATGAGGCTGGGAAATTTTGTAGCCTTGGAAGTGAGTAGTTGGCACTTGTCTGTATCCTTGTTTTTCCAACCTTTCCAGTGTTACATGCAGATTATAAGTATGTGAGGGCTGCTCCAAAAGGAAAGCCTCCTATTTTATTATGTTGGCCTATGACATCAGAGGCAGACGTTGGTGATATGGCAGTAGAAGCTAAACGTTCCCACCGATATTCAGTTATGTTTAGTTGCCATGTGACAGACAAGCAGAGGGGCAATCTGACAAAATCGTGTCTTAAATGGAAATGAAGCAAAGGTGTGTCACTGAATTCCTCCATGCACAAATAATTTCCTTCATTGACATTCACTGATGCTTGCTGAACACCGATGGAGACCAAATGGTGGATGTGAGCACAGGCAAAATTGGACTGCATAGGCAATATTATCCTAGCAACTATGCCATCACTGCAGCTGTAAAACAGCAGTTTACCTCCACTGGTGCAGATTGTTATGAGTGTGGCACACAGGCTCTTGTTTGTCTGCAGCGGAAATGCTAAGTTGGGGCTTGAATCAGTGATTGAGCACCTGGTGGGAAGGCAGGGCCAACCCAGGGGAGCTCAGGTGCATGCAATGTCCTTGAGTGACCAGAAGGGCTGGAGCCAGGATTAATTCCTTCCCAGATCTCATTTAAGGATTGGCAGTGGAGGTGAGGGTATCTTGCTGGAGATCCCTATCTATATGAGGCTTTCCTAATGTAAGTACCTTCTTTATTTCTGTAGCTGTTGCATTTGGGCTTCTTCTCTCGTGTCGTGGCTTAGGACTTTACAACCTTGCTATTGTTGTTGGTGGAAATTTGTAGCTACTGGTGGTGACTGTGTTGAAAAACAGTGTTTTGTAGTTGAGGACTTGCTCTACTGGATAGTGTTATTGTGCTCTTTATATTTGTTGTAGTCAACATGGAAATGAGTAGGATGTATTATTTTGGGAGTAGCCTATATCTTTATAATTTGCATTGGTACTGGCATGCAAAAATCTTTAATGTTCGAGCCTATTAAGTACAACTCAAGAGGAGATGTATCACTATAGATATATTTTAACATGATAAATGAGGTTTTCTTAATTCCATTTTTATAAAGGGGGAGGGAACAATCTTGCCTAGATAAACAGACTGGTCTGCAGTCAGCGTTCAATAATGTAGAAATTAGGTTTAGATAATTAATGTTGGGTTGTGTTACAAGTATCTGAAAACAGAGCTTAATAATCAGAAGATTTCAAAGGTCAAGCACCCTTAACAGTAGCCACAACTTCAAGCCTTGTTCTGAAGTGTCAAATTAAACTCTCACTTCCTGTGTGAGATGTAGCTGTTGAACGTGTGCAAATTTTGCAGCACTGCTAACGTCCCTAATTGTTAATTACATGTCGTCACCCTGCTGCAACAGTGTACAAGGTTTGTAACTGGCAATCAGACTTAAGAAGCTTGTAAGGAGCTCAGTGGGTTCCTCTCCTATGCTATTTTAATCACAGCAGCTGCCTCTGTGCTGACAGCACTGCTGTCAGGGGGCAGATTCATGAAGTAGTTTCTCCTCCCCCCTACACAGGAGAATACCTGGGAGCCCAAGACAGGCACGTTGCAGTGTGACAAGTGAGACCTCTTTTGCTAGGAATAAACCCATACCTCTGAGAATCACGTTGTGCCTGCAAGCTCTGTAATCTGGAGGTGAGAGTAGAGAGGAATTGCTTCTTTCCCCACAGCTGGGTCACACGAGTAAACCAGAGATGGGGCTCTCCTTCCTCTGCATCCTTCTGCCTCAGTGGCTGCTGCTTTGGACTGTGTGAGCTTGGGGCATTTTGGGTTGTTTTTGCCTCTCAGTTCTGTTTCCTGACAGACGTTCCCAGCCTTGGGCCTAAGGTCTTTATGAATCACTCAAAAGAAAGGGGGGGGGGGGGAAGCTTTGCAGACTGTTGGTGCTAACTGGAATCCTCTTTGCTCAGCTTTTTCCTCTACTGTGTTTCTCCACCCTGCAAGATGTACTTTAATCTTTATTTTGCACAACAGTGTTGTGAGATGATAGAGGGAAGTGAGGTTTTGGCTGGGACCAAAAAAGTTGTGTGAAAGTTCAGAGAAATATAAACCTACAGAGCGGTATTTTTGTTCCTCTTAAAATTGTCAGTTTTACCAGTCGTTCTATGCCACCACTAAAGTAATTAAGGAAGACCCTGAACTCAGTTTGCCAACTCAGAGTTGGAAGAATGATGTGTTCTGCCCCTAGAATTATACAGATACCAGCATAGAGATATATACTTAAGTATGCATGAATTACAAAGTATTTTTAAGTATAAACCAAATAGTTATATGTGAAACTGGGGGAATATCTTCTGTGCAACAGGTGATCTAGGTCCAGAGGCATAAGCTACTGGCAGATCATGGAGGTTGCACCTGGCTTCCTCAGCAGAGCTCTGTGGGCAGCTGCTCTGAGAAAGCATCTTCAGAAGTTATTTTAGGTGCTCTCTCAACTTTCCGGGCTTCATCTTCACCATCTATCTGTGCTATCTCTGCGGTAGGGCTGAGGTGTGGGCTGTTGCAGGGCAGCTAGCTGGCACAAGCCTCAGACTGCCCACCTGTATCTTGCCTCCCTTTGTATCATCAGGACACCAACTCGAATGTGAGAAGTCTTGTGAAGATGCATTGTAACTGTCTGGATTTCATAACAGGTGCATCAGTATTAAAGAACTCCAAGGAAGAGCGTTGCGAAATGTTGGTATGCAGTGTATGCATGCTGTGCTCAGCTCTTGCCTTCTGTAGTGGCATGCCATCATCTTGCAGGTGCAGAGCGGGTTGTAGGAGCGGAAATGGCCACTAACTCAAAACCAAAACACTTTGCACACTGGTGTGACTTTTGAAGGTGTAAAGCGGCAGCTCTCGGAATGCGGTCCAAGGTTATTAATAGAGCTGGGGTTTTGTGAGGTCAGGAGTAGTGCCACTGTGTATTTTCTTCCTGTGTTCCAGTGGACCAGTAAAAATGAACTTAACTTGCTCCTTTGTATTTTTCCCATAACTGTGTTGACTTTTCACTAGCTAAGACTTATCTTGGGACTGAATCCTAGATTCTGCTTTGATACTGATGGAAATGGCTGGCTCTACCTGCATCATTAGCCTAGCGTTAGTTAATGATACTTACTAGTGACTGTGCAGAACAGGATCATCAAAGCCCTTAGCAGTTCTTAACTAATTAATCCTCCTGTCTGTGAGCTGGAAGTTAAATAAATACCAACGTTTCCTTTTTAACAAAGGGGGGAACTAAATAGGAAGATTAAGTGATTTGCATGGACTTAGTGGCAGGGCTGGTAGGAGTAGTCCTGTGCTTCAGTACTTATGGTCATCCTCTGTAGCCTTTCCTTTTGCTTTAGTAGTTTCCAGAAATGAAGCTCGTGACACTCTATCTCCTGCTGGTGGGCACCCTGTTTGAGTGACCTTAGTTGGTGGTCAGTACAAAAGAGGTACCATGAGTAAGGGGTCCTGGCTTCAACAACCTTCATAGCTTTCAATGTAACAGCACTTGATCTGTCTACTGTTTTCTGAGACTTGGTCATATCCTTGGGGTTCTTTCACAGAAGAATTTCAAGAATTAGTGGTTCATTTCTGCTGAGGTTGGTCTGATGTCAGAATTCTCTTTTATTCACCATGGCCTTATTTTTCACTGGTTTGTAATGCACACACAAATGTTAATAGCTGCCACGATGTAGGAAGGCATGGAGCTGAGGAATGAGGAGGTGCAGCCCATGCAGAGGGTTCTCATTTCCTCCTGTGTCATCCTGCCCATGCCTCAAAGTGTGAAGTGTGGGAGAACAATGGATCACAGCTGAGCTCAATGTTTGTGGAGATATTTTCCCTGTATTATACTTGTTAAATGTCCATTAGAGATGGATGATATGCTGGAACATGGGCTAATTGGAATCATAAATGATTTCAGTCTGAACTTAGCAAAAGCTTTCAGCTGGAGACAAGAGGGAGTTTGGATACTTTGAAAATATTTCAGTGCTTTCTAAGTTTGGCGTTTCATTTCAAAAGCACTGAAAGTTGAAGTGAAAACAACCAAATATTATTCATCAAATCATGTTTTTGTTTTTGAAGTGTCATATTAAAAACAAAACAAAATACAGAGGTCTTTAGAGAATTTGGAATGCAATTTTTTGAACATTTTGTTTTCTCAGCGACACAGGGTTTTTTTTCCTCTGCTCTCCTGACAGTAAGGATACTTCACACTCAATGAGAATGCTCAGGATCTTCGCATCAACCTGGCTTTTTGGTAGTTCAGCCACTCTCCTTTTGTACCTCTTGGCTTTGAGTTCATTGGCATACCTATCATATTCTGCATGGAGAGCCACTTATGCTCAGAGATAGCCCAGTCAGTTGCCCACAGAAGTATTGAGTTAGCCGGCGAAGACTGGAGAGTTCATGAGAGAGTTGTACTTATGTTTTTCTGTGCAACCAAGAGGAGTTTAAGAGGACGTTTGCCTTCAACTGTTTGGACTATGGTGTGCATTTTAACATTCTGCTTCAGATCAGCATTCCCATAACTCCTGCTGGCATCCTGAAAGTAAGGGGAGTGATTTGTGCTGCAGAGGGACCTGGTGTGGAGAAAGTACAGTGGTTTTCAAGGAATAGTGACCCTGATTTCCTTCTCACCTATTGTCAGAAAATTCCTCTATGATTCTAATAGGTATTTAGTATTCTCTACTTTAAATTTCTCCCTGCTCCAGTAAGCCAACGTCACCTCAACGGGAGATGGGCTTTGTGTTGTTTTATATTTGTCTTCACAGCTGCGGTTATAAATTACATCACCTTTTATGAAAGCAGTTGCTGTCAGAAATTCAAGGTTGAATAGATGGTGTTATTTTCAGCTTACTAAAGTGCTCGTTATGGCTAATAAGTTTTCAGTGGATGTTTAGAGGAGCAGAGAGATCCAGTTATCCTTCCTAGCAGGCAGTTTCTTGGCTGTGGCAGAGAAGTACCATGCTGGGCAGCTGTGGGGTGCCTGGGGATGCCAGGACAGAGACTGGCTCTGCAGAGATGTGAGCTGCTGCAGGCAAGGTAGAAATTGGATTTAAAAGAATTTTCCTATGCTGGCTTTTGTCCTGCAGATTTCTAGGTATGAGAAGGAAAGGGGCGAAAACACACAAAGAGGAAATGAGCCTTATGACAAATGATGTGGCTACAGTGCTTAGACATGCTGTTGCACTCTGGTACAGAGACTGTCTTTCTGTTGTGTATTTTTATATCTTGCATTAAGTAACATACCCCCTTGGCTCCTGCAGTACAACCCTGGGTAATTCACAACAACAGCAGTCTTAATAAGTGTGCAATTTGTGGGTAGTATGGCCTGGTGAGTCATGCACCCTGTTTGCCATTGTTAGGGAGCAAAAACCATGGCTAAAATTGCATTTGGAAGGTTTCATTGCAGTACCTGGTGCAGAGTTTCTTAATATTTTTCACTTTCTCTGCCTTGATACCTAACTACTTCCAGAACAGGGAATGTATACCGAAGCCTTTGGTTTGTTTTTGTCTGTTTCCCAACTGTAGCATCTGAAAACCTGAGCATGACGAATGATGCCTTATCATTTTCCTCACATGGGCAGTGTCTGAGGTTGTGGTCCTCTTTTTTTTGGCTCTGACCAAAATCAGCAGCTTCTCCTGCTGTGGGCAGATGCTATTTGGCCAATTCCCTGCAGCAGCTCTCCAGCTTTACCCAGTTACTGGTATGTTTTGAGCAAACACAGATGAGGGGAAGTATGAGACACCATGTTAAGATACTTCCTGCCCAGTCCCTCAAAGAAAGGTCCCTGTGCAAATGCTTGACATAGAGATCATATTCGACCTTTGATCATCTGTCATTTTGTTGTAAGAAAGCATGCCATCATTTGCCACCATTTAAAATAGACCTAAAGGAAGTGAGGGCTTAAACTTAACCTCAAACACATTGAGCCCTGCATTTCCTATCCAGCTATACAGCATGCTATCTGGTTTCCTACACCTCAGGCCTGCTAAGTTTAGTTTCTCCAAGCCAGCTGCTAAGTAGTAAGGGAAGCAATGTTTTCCCTGGATAAAGCATTCACTGTGCACAGCCATCCCAGCTCCTTGCAACCTTAATGTATGATCCTCCTGGCCAGCAGGCAGAAATATGCTTTGGAGGTTCCTCTCTTCTAAAAACGCACATTTTGAATTCTTTTTTTCCTCTTTCTCTTCATTTCTCTCATGGGTTCCTGCACTTAATTCTGTGATGCTATGTTTTCTTGGTTTCTCTAGGAAGAACGTTATTAGCTGTGTGCTTAGGCATAATCGTGTAATGGTTACAAATGTCATGTGGTTAAACCATTGCTAAATTCAGCATTGGAGTATTATGCATTAATGAGTGTTAGATCAAACCCAGTGCAGTCACTCTGGTCTTCTTTCATCTTAGGACATGAATGAATGAATAGGAATATATAATGTATCGTGCAGGAATTAGCTTGCTTCACCAGAAACGCTGTTTATTACAGAAAGAAGCTGCATGAAAGAGCTGTGATAAAACTGGCCCATTTTCCTTTTCTGTTAGTATGATTTCTTGTCCATTTACTAGAGGCAAAATTATTTTTATAACCAAGGAGCTGCTGGTTCCTTTTTCAGAGGTTTCCTTTCAGGCCCTGTTATGAAAGCCACAGACGTTTCAATAGAGTGTCTTCTGGGGAGCTGAAGTATTTATTAACTCAATTTCTTTTCTTCACCTCATATTTTTTAAATAAAACTTTCCATAATTGTACCTGTTTAGTTATTGTGTCCTATCTGACAGCCATTTGGCACAGAGCACAGTTGGTTGCACAAGCAGGAGCTCTTCTTTTGGGGCAGGCTCTGAATCTGAATTCCTATGGCACAGTCATCTGCTTTTTTTCTCAGAAACGATGGGGCTCTTTCTGTTAGAATTCATAAATCATTATTATTTACAAAACAGGAATCTTAGTAATATTAATATCTCAGTAAAACTTACAGGACTGGGAAAATTCCCTTTGCCTCATCTGGTTCTATAAAACATTGGTTAAGTTCCTTCTTTTTATTGTATTAACAAATCTCCAGCGTTTCAGGCCACAAAAGGAAAGGCTTCTGAAGTAAAGGCTTTACAGCGCTGATAGGAACAATGTGCAGGAGCCCTCGGACAGGTGCAGCAGCTCGGCGCAGAGGCGTGCATCTGTTCTGTGAATAATTCTTTCCCAGTTGGACACTGAAGGACTAATTATGGTATTTGTATGGAAGGGATGTTCTCTTTTCCTAGAATTGCAGATAGCTTTATCTGAGTTATTCTGATGTTTCCCTAACGTTACATCCTTCCACCTCTGCTCAGCCCTTGCTCCAGCTGTCAGTGCTCATAAATTCAGTTTTGAATTTGGCATCAGGAGCCATTTCTCTCTGATCAGAATGAAAATGTGTTCTAATGAAATAACTGAGTCTAACCCAAAATGCAGTAGGCTTCTGTAGAGCATATGACAAGAAAGAAAGAGTTAATTTCATCAAACTTGAAACTGGGTAGGAAATGCTCCTCTGCAATATTACTTCAGCGTTTGGATATGTGTCCTTCCTCTGTCCCTTCACGTTATAAGCTATCTCCCCATTCATTTCACTCATTTTAAAATGGGGTAGTTTCATAGGCTCAACTACTGCTTTTTTGGGCAAATTGAGCCTGATGTCTGCTTGCTTTTCTGAAATGAAACAATTAAATGCATGAAAAAGAATGCAAAACAGCATGTTTTCTTTATGGGAACTGTAATATAAATTTTAGTACAGAGCTCTGTCATAGAGATAAGGACAGAAAATGCACAGGATGGAGCTGTAAAGCAAACATAAAAAAGATTGTCTGAAGCATGTAATTGAATTCACTTTAATCCAGTCATGCAGACAGAGGAGCCTGATGGCACTGCTCAGAATGCTCAGTATTAGCCTGCTTAGAAATGGCCAGAAATATGAAAGTCTCTGGATATTAATGGCTGCAGAAAACTGCTGTAACAAATCTTTGGTCTATTGGGACTGGTTAATGCAAAATTTGAAGCTGAAGGTCCTTCTGACCTGCCAGAGACTTCTGTGCTGAGGAAGCTCAGGGTATGCTGAATAATCCTGGAAATGGCTTCCAAACAGGCTGTGATAACAAACAGGGGATGCGACCATAGTTTTTTATGTTTATTCTTGCAAATTTTGGGATTCCAAACTTGGCACCCTTCTTTCAATGGGTATGCATGTAGGTCATCTCATCGATTTTAGTGCGATGTGCAGTAATGCTTAGCCTCATTAAAGATAGCTAAGCAGCCTACATTAGGGAGCTGGAATGTATATTTTGTCTCCAGGCTCTGCTGCAGTGCTAGGAGCATCTCAGTTATGTTTTTGGGTTGAGGCAAACTGTGAGAATACTTATTATCCTCTTATGGGTTGGCAGTGACACCTTTTGTTTTCACTCTTACTGCTGCATTTCTCTTAGTAGATTCAGGAATAGATTGCCTGGAAAAATAAAGATCAGCAGGAAAGCCTAAATCCATCCATTTGCCTGTCATGTGTTAGGCAAATGGTGCTGACGTTAGGAAATGTGCAGCACTTGACACGTGTGCTCTGTAGCTGTGCGGATGTAGCTTGCAGACATGGTGTGCAGTCAGCGCTTTGTGGTGCTGACAGGATCCTGATGGAGAGCCACAGTGCGCTGAAGGGAGGATAAGTGAATATAAAAAGCATGTAATTGCACTTGTATGTATGTAAATATGTACATTAGTGCAGATTTCCAAAAATCACCATCTATCACAGATTTACGTGTCATTTAGATGAGTTTTTTGAGATGTTTAACTTTTTTTTTTTTTTTTTTTTTTTTTTTTTTACAAGTGAGGGCAAACCTAAAAACACTACACTTTGCAGGTGCCATGCTGCGCAGAGGGGCTGCTGTCACACCATAACAGGGGACCTGCACTGGAAGCCTGGCTCTTCGGCAACACAGACCAGGACCTTTAAGAAGCTTTGAAGTGGTGCAGTGAGAAGGTCAGGAGGGAAGGGGCTCGTGTCCATCAAACCCTGTCTGTCCCCTGCAGCCTAAGAGTAACGGAGAGCTCCGCTTTGCTTTGCTCCTGAGTACCATGTCCCACGGTGACATCAGTGTCCTGCTGGACCCATGCCCCTAGGATGCTGGGGGGTCTGAGCGTGTTGTGAGAAGTGACAGTCATGGCTTAAAAGGATATGTTAAAAGGCTGCTGGAACCTTGTCAGAGCGATTGGAACATCTGTGTGCATGGAATCTTCCAGCCCATTAGGAAGAAGACTTCAATGACAAGGTGGTGTTCCTGGCGTCTCTTGGATGAGTTATTGTGCACAGTGTATGACATCCATACAGAGCCTTGAGCAACAGATGACTAAGTATCATCTGATGCTGTTACTGAAAAGTAGGTGAATGTGTGTATTTCATTGAAAGAAGGAAATGACAAAACTTGGGCGACGCACTTGGAAAGAACTCAATTTCAAAACTCCTTTTTCCCCTTCAGGGCAAAGGCGTCACAATTTGGTTGGAATAAGCCAAAAAGCACAGTCATTTGCTTTTAAGTCTTTTGCAGTTATGGTAGAGAGACAGTGACAGAAACTTTATGAAGTGTGTTTCCAATGTGATGTTTTGGAGTGGGCAGAAGTTTCACTGCTGTCTTTAATGCGACTTGAGTCTTAGTACTCAGCGTGAGTATATGTGATCTTGGCTGCACTCATAATTTTGCAATCAAATGTCACTCAGTATTGAATTTTTTAAAAATTGATTTTCCTAATGCAAGTGATCTCCTAATATGACCTCAAGTGAGGCAGGACCAACCCCTGTAAGCAGGACTCAATAGGAATGGTGAGGCCTGAGTTGGGCGGTCCTGACTGTGAGTACAGCAGTTGAGTTTCACCTCATCCTGACACGAAGCTCATCCTTGTCCTTCAGAGGCCTCGTTCCATGCCAGCAGCTAGCTATGGAGAAGGAGATGGGTGCTGGAGGCCTGCAGGGAGCTATTTTGTGACCTAGGAGAACTTTTGTTGTATCAAAGCAATGTGTTTTTGTGGATTTGTTGCAGACCACCTGGCTGTTCCATGAGGTAAGGCTGCTGGGGTGCCCTAAGCAGGAATAGGTGTTGTGCTTAGATCAATCTGTAGCAGTGCTGAGGTCTTATGGTTGCAGGCGGAGCAGCAGTGATGTGTTGCATCTCACAGTGGCACAGTGCTGGCCAATTGCTCACCAAACATTATGGTTCCTAGAGGCAGCTTTTTAAGTATGTGCAGGGAGATCTTGCATCTTCATTTATCTTGTAATCACTTTGTTACGACTTCAAATATTCACGTGAAAAACACTGGAAATAACAGAAATGCAAAATAAGCTTTAAAAAAAACCCTCAAAACTGTGCATCACTGTAATTTCCATTATTTCCTGGGTTTGACTAGATCAGAAATACTACAGGAAGTGCTTTTCTTGTGGTATTTTTGCTTCCTTTCCTAGCAGAGCCAGAGTGTTACACAGCATGTGACAACGAGATCTGCTGCTGATGGCCTGGCTGTGAGAGCACTGGTTTCTTGCCCCCTGTGACAGACCCCAGCCTGGCAACACAGGATGAGGACCAGCAACTCTGTGGACTGGGAGGTGGCTTGACACTGCTGGTGCTGCAGGGAGCAGGATGGGGCAGTGCACAGGCAGGGGGTGAACAGAAGGGTATTGCCATCACTTCTCCTTCCATTTCTAAAAGCCTGCAGAGAGGCCTGTCAACCTGTGGTTGGAAGGTTTAGGCCAGTTCTTATCGTATCTGAATGGATACACCCAGCTCTGACGTGTGAGTTGGTGGACACTCAGAAGGGTTTTGCCTGTTCCTCAGGCATATGTTTGCAATTTTAGGCCTTCTGGGATCTCAGTTAGAGACATGGAACTTCTGCATCCAGCCTGCACACCGTCCAATTGATATTCTGGGGTGAGCCAGAGTGTATGCATTAAATCCTGCATTAAACCTCTGCTGATAGCATTATGGTTATTAAATAATACAAACAATTTTCTTGTTTGCCAAACAGTGGGGATTCCTAGTGTACACTGGGGAGGCATGAGCTATAAAAGCTTCTATTCTTTTTTTTAATTAGACCATATCTAATTAAAATGATTGCCTGCCATTACAAGCATTTATGAAGAATTTTCCAAATCAACATGACTCATGGGTCTGTATGGAGACAGACTGCACCGCAGTCAATTTGGGATCTGTTTGCCTTTGCCATGCAATTGTTCTTTGTCTTCATAGGCAGGCAGTCTAATTTATCACTTAGCGTGCGTTGCTAGCCCTACTGGTCTCTGCAGTTCCTCTTTCATATGAACTGATCAGCATGTTTTGCATACATATGAGAGCTGTGTTTGAGATCCAGTTTGGGGCCCTGAATGGACAAATCAATTCAAAGGTGAAAGCAGGACTGTCTTTAGATGATGCTGGTGTGGAATTTAACAGATGGAGATAACAGGCTAGTTCTTTCAGCTGTTGAAATCAATGTGGAAACATTAAATGCCTTTCTCTTAAGCCATGTGGGAACAGGAACCATTGCTTGTGCTTCAAGCAACACACAAAGCTTAGCCCCAGAGAACTGACTGTTCTAGAGGGAAGACAAGACCCCAGTCAGAACCGAGGCTAGCTAGCAAAACCTGCTGGAGAAGAGCCAGTCACTCCTGATAAGAGGGAGATACAGAAAGCCAGTCTGCAGTGATGGGAAGCCTCTCTTGGCCTGAAGAACAAATCCTGGCCCAGCTAGAGTAAGAGGTGTGACAGTGTGCCTGGAGGGAAACCACCCCTGCTGGTTGTATGAGTGGCTTCCTCCTAACTCAGCTCAGTGAGAGGCACTGGTTCCGGGGCAGAGCCCAAGAAGCTGCCTGTGGAGCTGAGGCTCCTTGCTGCAAGTAGAGCTGTGTGGCCAAGAAGATGTTGGAATGGTTTGTAGGGACTTTGGCTTGAAATATGAAAACAAACATGCATGTGTATGGAAATCTGAAATGTTCAGGCTGAGTTCCCAGGCATGAAGGACGTGGGGTTTAGAGTAGCATTTCTAAATTGATCAGACGTATTTTTTTTTTCTGTGAGGTACATCCATGTTAGCAGGATGGCGTAGAGTGGAGCAGGATAAGCCCTGTGAGCTGGGAAGACCAATGCTCTGCCAGCATCAAGTGATTGCTCCCCCTCCTGCAGATCCCTTCTGCTTTTCCTGCTCACTTGTTGCAGTGTTTTAAGTACAAATGATGGTGGAGATGTGAGGAAATAGGCCGGGAGCAGGGTGCTGCCTGGAGAGCAACAGTGGCAGTGGGCATTACTTGCTTAGCAACTGCAAGTGAAGGGCTCAGCTCTGCAGCTGGTGAGCTGAAGCTGGTGCTGATGTTAGTGCAAGGTCTGCAATCATACTTAAGCTGTTGCTCTCTCTCATCTCTCTCACTTTCTTATCTACAGTTTTGGTGGGTTTTTCTTCCGAGGGTTATTAAGATATATAAAACATAAGGCCCATGTTATTGCCTTTTCTTTAGATCTGGACAGTCCAAATAATGTGTGATGAGACACAGAATTAGATTTCTATGGTAAGATTTTAAGTTTTTAATATAGACATCCGCATTTGAGTTTGTGTCTTTATTCTGAATGCAGAGTAATATGTAATACCTGCTGTGTGATGTGGTTATCTACAAGGCAGTGCCACTGAAAAAAATAGGAAAGGAAAAAGCAATATTTTCAGCCTTGTTTTGTAGGTGAAGAACTGGGACGCAGACAATGTATTTCTCTGTCATGGGCTAGAAATTAAAATGTTCTTGAATTTCCAGTTTTGTCTTAACCACAAAACCAATTTTTTTCTGACTGGAGATAGTTTGCTTTGGATTTTAAAATGTTTCTTAAAACAGAGTACTGAAATAAAAGCTCTTGTATTGTTATGGCTGCTTCCAAGGACAGAAGCTTTATGCCTATAGTCTTTTCTCCTGCTGCTGATAAAATTATACATTTTCTCACCTCATGTATGGTGGTTGTTGCTAAGACTTCTTTTTTCTTTGCTGTAACTTGAATTACAGTTGTATGCATCATCCAAACGCTACAGCACTATTTCCAGTGCTACCAGAACAAAAATGGCCTGCTTTTTCTCCTGCAAGCAAACACTTTGGTTTTAATTAATGACAATGCAGTTATTAGTTGTCTGCCACTTGCATGGCTTTTATGGGTCACTCTTGTACTCTTTTTCTTTCTCTTTAATTATACAGTTGGTAAAGCAGAAGCTGAGGCTGTGCATGGGACCGGGCTCAGAGTTGCTAGCTAGGAGGGAATGGGCTTTGCAGTCAGGTTTTCCTGCCTCAGAAGACAAAACCAATAGCTGACGTCAGCATGAGGCTGGGTCTTGCTGCTGTGACTGGTGGTGGCTTTGTCTCCTTGGCGCTGTTGCTGGAGCTGAGGTTTTGCCAAGACTGCCCACCAAAGCTGCAGCTGGGCCACAAGGGCTGTGGTTTCTGCTCTCCCACTGGAAGTAAGATTTGCCTTCAAATTTAGGAATGCAGTAATTGCACCTCTAGAGCTGAACCCAGTGACAGATCTGGGCATGGGCAGCTATTTTTACCCAGTTGTTACAGAAGATGGTTTTTGGTTAGTTTGCCTGGATTCTTTTTCATTTTCAGTCGTACGCTTCCATTTTGTTAATACAGCAGTATTATTATGGACACCTGAACTTCTCACAGGAAAAGGAATGGGAGGAGAGTGCTGAAATTAGCAGATAACAACAAGTTTATAGTGGTCTCCTGTGCTCTTTCCAGCCAGCAATTGCAAGAGATGGGAATCTGAGTGATTCAGTCCTTCAGTGTGATCTGAGATGGTCATTGGCCTGTGTGCACCTAATCAAAGACAGGCTGCCTCACATATGGGGTAGAGGTAGCTGAACTTGTGAATCCACAGTGCTCGTACACCAAAGCACAAGGAAAAATGGTAAACCTGACAGGTTGGTTTCACCTGGTCCCACCAGTTTTAAGGCTGCTTGAACACCACAGTCACGTGAAGCTGCCCTCAGAGCAGAGGACTTACCTCTTGGTGCCCTCACACCTAGGAGGTTGCAGTGCTTCCCAGGGCCTCCATCTCCTGTCCCACAGTGCTGCCAGCACTGGGCTGCCTCAGGTCGAGCAAGGTTGGCAAGAATGAGCTGCATCTGAAAGGGAAGCACTGCCAGAACTGTTAAATATAGCTCTATTAATTATTCCTGGCAGCTCCTGCAGCGCCAATTAAACAAGGATTTACATTCCCCAACAATTTTAGCATAATTTTCACTTTTAATCTGCTTTAAGTCCTAAGTATGCAATCTATTAGAAGATGGTTTCTTTCCCAAGTGATTTAAATTCATGATATTTCAGGAGTAAGAAAGGTTTTTGCGCTCTGTAAGAAATCACTAGATTATATGCTTTTGGCTAGTTCTTAATTGGAATTACACATGCTGCCTTTCTCTCACTGCTTTGGATTACTTGCTGTCTACTCCAGCTCTCTGTTTTTCATAGCTAAGGTAGGAAAAGATGTACTTGACTTCTGTTTGCCCACATTGGGTGCACAGCTGGTGCACAGACCAGTGTTGCTGTGATCATTCCTCAGGAGTACTTAAGGAGCTTGGCAGAACTGGCAGTTCCTGGCTGCTGACAGGAGGTAGCAGGGGTGTGTTGTTATGCTGCCTGATTAAGAACCATGCTGGGGGATTGGTGCACCAGAGGTGGTGTGCCACATGCAGCTTTGCAGCAGTGGAGCTGTGTTGTTGCTTTGCTCACGTGTGCTGCAGGTACCCTGATCTCTGTGTTACTGCCACTCCCCCTGCATGGGCCCAAGTTGTACCACTGTCACAGTTGAGCGTTGACATTTTCAGTGCAAAAAAAACCCACCATCTAAATGACATTTCCATGGCAGTGTGACGTATCCCCACTGAGTTGGGGATGAGAGACAAAGAAGATATTGAAAACCAAAGGGCTGTTGTACCATAGCATAATTACTTTATATCATCATAAAAGAAAATAATGTGATGAATGTAACTCAGGTGCTCTCCTTCCCTTCGCGTACTGTATACGTTGAGGTGACATTAACACCAAACTTGTGAGCAGTGGTAAATCTCTGTAAGCAGGCTCGGCCATGGGAAGAGCAGAGTAACCGCTCAGGGGAGTGCTTGGCACTGAGCCTGTAATGGCACTTGGCAGAGCTGTGCTGAGCTCACCATCAGCACTGGCTGCTCCTGCCCCTGGAGCTGAGCGCTAAAATGGTGGTCTTTATTATTTAAGATGTGCTTTGCTGACTCCTTGCTGTGAGGCTGAAGGCAGCCGGTCTATAAGAAACATGCTGGTGTTTCCCCAAGAGCGATGCTGTTTTGTGCCCATGTTGCTCCACCACCTGTGCCAGCTGTCTTGTTTGTCTGGCTGTGCTTTTTTGGGAATGCTGATCGTCAGCTTGGGGATTTCTGTGGAGAAAATGTGCTGTGATTGTAGGACATCAGGAAACCTTTTTCTTTTTTTCCTGTGGAAAGATGAGGGCATTTGGCAAACCCTGAGTAGCATGATCAAATCACTTCTAAGTGTGACTGTGTTGTTTCCGTTCCCTGAGCTATTTATGCGGCGCACGTTTGATGGCAAGCTGTGAGTGTTATGTAAAGAAGTCTGCTAGCAGGCAGTCTCTGGGAGCAAACCTGAGATTTCATTTCAGGCAGGATCTTCCTGAGAGAAGATAATGGGAGGAATGGTTCTATACCCTGACTAGCTTGAGCCTAAAACTCTGTAAATAAGAAAAAATGAGTGTGTTTAATGTTTATATATTCATGATACATTTCTGCTGTAGCGAAATGCATATGTATGCATGGAATCCAATGAAATGCCCACAGTTGTGCATTAACTTTTTTCTCCAGTTGAGGAAACTCAGATGAGCATAATGCGGAGCACAGAGGCTCAATGTGGGCAGTGTGGTACTGCTGCCACAGTGAGTTAGTGAGCAGTTGTGGCTGCCATTTTGTGGGGCTGAGCTGCAGCAAGGAGAGTGGTCTGTTCACATGTCAGCTCTGGGAGAACACGAACAGATTGACGTTCCATTTCCCTGGGTATAAACACTTACACAGCGAGGGCACAAACTCTTGCATTATTGTAAGTAGTGCATTTCCTCATGCTACAAAGGCCATCTCTCATAGGTAATGAAAAGCGATGGCGTCTTGTTTCAGAGAATCAATATTTTTGCATAAAAACTTAACTGTGACCTCAGCTGCAGTAAGATTAGCAACCCTCATGAGGCATCCTCTTGTCACTGCTGGGCAGGATGACCTCTCCCCAGGCAGCAGTCAGACTCCCCGTGGCCCTGGTCTGTGACTGATGGCAACTCTGGATAGCAGGAATAGAGTTGAGGGTGCTCAGACACTTGTGCGGGACTGACAGCCCTGCGCTTGCTCTGCAGGTCTGCAGGCTTTCTGGTCTGCTCATGAGGAGGGGGTGAACTTGTGGGTCTTTACTCCAAATACGCAGTGAATTTAAGAACTGCTCTGACGTGTTATTGCACCAAGTTTGGACAAAATTCAATGTTTTGTAACAAGTTTCAGAGCTAGGTGCATCCATTAAGAACAAGGTGAACTAGCAACTTCTGCCTAACCTGGTCAGAACTGGCCCAGTGACCCTTCCTTGGTGTGCTCTGTTCACTGATCCCTGCAGCTGTACTGACCTGCTGGGCTGGCCTCCCCTGCCATCACAGGCCTGTCATTTTGCCCTTGTGACTCCTAACCTGTGGAAAGGTAGAAGGGTCTTCTCCTGTGTTTATTTCTGACACCAGCTATTCCTTCTCAATATATCGAAAGTCCTCTTCTCATCTCATTTCTTTTGCCCAGCTTTTTAGCCTTCTATTAAACAGCGCATGCGGAAATATATTGGTACTCCATGGCACTTTGGATGACAAGAAAATCCAGATGTTAATATATTTTTCCTGAATTTAAAGTTGGCTGCATGATTTGTTTTTTAATTCGGGTGTACTTGAACATTGGCGATGAATGCTTTCCAGCACCTAGTGACAGTATTATCTCTGAGAAATCTTCCCTTTGAGTCAGTGTGAAAGAGAAGGAGGTGAGAGTCAACTCAGGCCACGGCATGTTTGCCCAGGAAGCACCAGAAGGTCTGGTTGTAATAGGTGACCTGAGCCCACATCCACAGGGCCTCATTAAACAGTCACGGAATTGCAGTGGCTATGACAGGGCGGGAGTTTTGTGTTAATCATTCAGCAGCAGGGAGATCTGTATTTCGCCTCAGACTGATACTTTACCATCTGTTTGAAGCCTTATTGTTTCCTAACAACTGTTATTAACATGTTAATTTTATTCCTGTTGGAGTAACCATGATGTTGATCAACCAGATTGTTTGAGATGTCGAAGTTCCAAATAGAACTGTGTTGTTCCAATTAGCGAATTCATTTCTTGTATGGTTGATTGATGTCTGTTTAGTACGCTTGTCTTAGCTCTGTTCTGTCCATTTGAGGCATTGATCTTGCTCTGAACTGTTCTATCTGATCTTAGCAGTATTTCCATCATGTGACATCTGAAAGGATACCATGGCTTGGCAGTGGGCTAAGCCTTAATCTCTGCAAATATCTTGCAGCAGTTTGCAGTGAATACCAGGAAGAGACAGATTTCATAATACGAACCTGCACAGTTTGAGACTGACATCTGCTAAGCTCTGCTTCTAACTGCTCACAGTGGCTGGAAGCTGCTCCCAGGGTCAGCCACCGGCCCCTGCAGCAGGGTTTCTACCAGGAGCAACAAAGAAAACATTGCCAGTGTGTTTCCTATTCAGAAAGGGAGTTTGTCCAGTTCAATCTTTTCAATCTACAGCCTAATTTTGAAGAAAACAGTGGTAATGTGGTCGTAAAATTTTTTCAACTACAGAGGAAAAGGACACTGTAAGCACGGCACTGCCACTGGTCCATTTCTTTTGTGCCCTTTCAGATCAGTGAATTTGTGAGTTCTGTCTCTCCCTTTGCACTCTTGGTGGGTTTCTAAGGTATGGGTTGGGATCTAATAAACAGAAATAGCAGTCCAAGGCAGCACTTGGGCAATACAAAAGTAGCTAGATAGGGCCATAACAGCTGTGCTAAAGCAACGTGTGTGGCTGCCTGGGTGCTTTAAAGGTACTTCTGTATGCCTCCTGCAAACAACAGAGGTGAGTGATCACCACTGTTGTCTCTGCTGTTTCCTGCTGAAGAGAATGTCATAGCTGGTGAAGGCAAAAATGGTGATTATTGTTTTAGTACACATAGGTTGGGGTAATACTGAATCAGTACAACTCCTTCTGTAATTGCACTTACAAAACTAAAACCATTTGAAGAAGAAAAAAAAAAGCTTTATTTCCATGAGAATGATGTTGATAAGCTGACAGGACTGACAATTTTGTATAAGTCTTGCCAATCACCTAGATGCACACATCAAATAACGATGTGTGAGGTCAGTAAAGTCTCTTTATGTGTGTGCTTCTCTTTCCTTGATGATATTTAAATGCGCCCCCTCCAAGAGGAGCTCAGCCAAGCAGTTAAGCTAACTTGTGCTCCCTCAGCCATCCGAGAGGAAGCAGGGCGGGAGTGCTGGTGCAGCTCAGCAGGCTGCTGATGGACTGGGCCACCTGGCTGCTCTGAGCTTCCCAGGAAGCGAAGGACTGGCTGCTGGTTTGCCGGGCCTCTGGGGTGTGTGCAACATGGGTGCTGCCTGCTGGTTGTGCGCCGATTCCTGCTCTGGATGTGGGTCCATGCTGCTCCTCATCTGCCAGACCTTTACCTGGCCCTTGTCTGTCCTTTGTCCCTTCCTAAGAAAAAGAGAAGTAAAAGCCTGTAAATATCCCCTGTTCTTCTACCTGTTTGTTTGCACAACTTAATTGTAAATCCACAAATGGAGGCAGTACAGCTCTGGATACGGCAGAGCTGTACTTTTTGCTTTCACAAGTATTTGGGCTCAGAGGGAAGGAAAATCCCGTGATTTTGTGAATTTGTGATCGCAGACCCAGTTTCTGCCACAGTTCTTGCTAGCTTTGCTGGTGACTGCTTCCTGCTGGCTATATATACTTGCATCTTTCTGCCACTTAATGGCATGTTTTCATTCCTTTGCTCTGTAGCACTTCATTTAACTAGGTTATGAAAACTTTTGATATTGTCTTGTTTAAACATTTATGGCAATTAAAATTGCACCAAGGGTGTTTGCAGTTTCAGGCTTGCGCAGTGGACATTCATAAAGGCTGAGGGAAACGCTGCAGCATGGTCTGCAGGTGTAAGGTTAGCTTCACTTTTCCTGTTTGAGTATTGTATACGAGTCGCAGTAATGTAAGGGCTGACTGCAGGAAATAACAAAGTGGGAGGAAGGTTACGTGGTGCTTGGACAGAGATTTTTTTTTTCAATTTAATCTAAATCAGCTCTTTTGTAGGCAGAGTTGTGCTTCTCTCTTAGAGTGGTTGAAACTTTGACTGAAGTTCACATTATCTTGGTGCACTATTTAAGGCAAACTGTTTATATTTTGTTCTGTGTGCCTTCATCATAACATGCATGCTGTCAGAGAGCATTGCCTCTTTATTGCTTTATGCCAGAAGCTAGTTATGATTTCTTCTGAGAGCTGTTCTTTGTCAATCCCTCAATCTTTTATAAGTGAGATGATTGACTGTAGAGCACCTGCATCTACATAAGGAAGCAACTGTAGCTGTTGGGCCTTATAAGCTACTAATGGACTTCTCCTACCTTAAGCCCTGGTATAGTGCTGTAAGGAAAAAGGTGTCAGGGAAGAAAGAAGTAGTTTAACAACTCGGACTTGCCAAATGGACCACTCTCACCTCATCTGAACATAAACCTAAAGTTGTAAATGCACCTTGCTAGTTGCAGCAAGTTCTGTTTTGTTCATAAGTGTTATCTTAGCTGTTTTATGATCTTTTAAGTTATAACGTAAGTCTAAATAAGCCACTGGTCATTTTATGGTTGTTCATCTTTGTTCAAGTCTTGAAAAGCAGGCTTTCCAGTGCTGCATGCGGATGAGCAGCTAACAAAGGTCATTATGCTCATATACGGCACTCCCTAGCCCCACAGGATGGGTAATTCTCAAATGTTTTGCAGAAGCCTGCTGCTGTTTCTAACATGATGAGTGCAGCATACCTCTGCTCTGACACTAATTGATATGGTAGACCTGAATCTAAATCTTTGTTTTTAAATCATCATTTCACATGGACAGCTTTACCTCGAGCAATAATTGTCAAGCAGGACTGAGGAACTTTTGGTATTAGCATAGTGGGTGGGACTTGATGGCAGGGAGATAGAAGATAATTAATGACTGTCATTGTCTTGCCTGTAGTCAGTGGTTTGACGTAAGATGAAATGCTACCAGCCACTATCTTAATGGGCTCTCTAATTAGGATACGTAGCTTCATATCCCAGGTTGTTGGCAGCCACAGATAGCGCTGACTGTAACTGAAGTGAGGATCATAGACATGCAAATTAAAGGTCTGGGGTGAAATCTTTTTTTCTTCCAGAATGAAAGAAATGTTCTTGGCACCCATGGGAGTGAGGTTTTGCATTAGATATAAAACAGAGCATGCAAGAATGGAAGTTCACAACATTCAGAGCCAGTTCTGGAAATTCCTATCTTGCTCTTGTGGTGTCTTATTTTTCTTTGCTGCAGATTGGCGTTTGTGTCTTCCCATATGATCTTCCTGTAAATGTTACAGTTGCAGCAATTGATGCCTGCAACCTGATCTAAATGTGCATGTTTGGTGGCCCTGCCAGGCAGGGGGGTTGGAACTACATGATCCTTGAGGTCCCTTCCAACCCGGGTGATTCTGTGATTCTGTGATTCATCCAATGATACAGATAAATCTTTTTGGATTCTGGCTTTTATACAAGCTATGGAAACAAACACACAAACACTATACACAAACAGCTCACAAAAAGTACTTTCCTGTGTTTTAGGTCTTGCTTCTGGCTGTTTTCTAGCTTTCTGCATTTGTATCTTGGTCACCTCGACCTTTCATAAAATTATCACTTCCTTGTCAGCTGGGATCATGGAAACTGCTTTGGTCAGCATCTCCTTTCCCTCTGTGTTGAGTGAAAAGAGGTATTTTCATTATCCCATAACCTTGTCATCTGATCTGACTTTGCATTAAGTAACAAGATGAGACTGTTGAGAACAATTTATTGAAAACAAAAAATGGAGATAGAGTGAAGGAAAGGATAAGGAAGGTATATATTGCTTAGAGGCAACAATGAAGTCTAAGGAAATTGAGCTGGACTTACTAAGACTTAAGGAATGTAATGACTGATGTTGGCAGTTATATCCCTCTCTTCTCAGGTCAAAGAGACTACATACGTGTTGTTCCCTTTGTATGAATATTTTTAGAATGGCTACATGTGAGTATTTACACAGCAAGTACTGTATTTGGGATTTTAACAAATGATTTGGGACCTACTATAATCTGACAGACTTCTGTTGATTTAAATAGAAAGCAAATATCTAGAGGGGGAAGTAGAGTTGAAAATGATGGTTTAAGTTGATAATTTGACAGGTAGCTGTTGGATCTAGGCAGCTAATTTGTCTCCTTTAACATCTTATTTTGACATTGACTGGTTTAAACGGCTATTCCCTTGCAATATGACTCATGCATTCCTCAAACATTCAGACACGTTCTGCACATTGAAGCAATTTTATAATAAACCAGGTATCTTGGTGTTCTGATGTTAGTTGGCACTTGGAATTTCTCTTAGTTTATTGCTATCTACTTATTGTCTGCCTGCATCCCTCAGGTCTCTACTGAAAGGTAAATTCAGTTCTAGTTCTTGTTATACTCCATCCCATGCATCCTTCCAGCTGCTTGTTTTACTTACGATTTTTTTTTTTGTTTTCAGTGTTTCAGGTGGATTTCAATCACTATGATTATTTCTATGCAAACTTGAGTTAGGTTTTTAAAGCAAATCGTAACGCTTATAGTCAGATTGATTTGTTAGTTCAGAAGTTTTTTTTATTTTTATCTATCCAATGTGCAGCTTAAGGCTTTTCATGGCAACGCTAACAAATAATTAAGAACAAATCAATTAAAAGCAGCAGCACTTGTTTGCTTTCTGACACAAAGTTAGCAGAGCAGTCCTGAAGCCAGAAACAAGGGCTTCTGGACGCAGTTTGGTGCACCTGGAGCTCCTGATCCACATCCATTTCAGTGGCAGGCCAATTACTGAAGAGTGCTGGTCAGCGATCTCAGCCTCATTTTCTTTTGCTGCGAGGTGAGCAGGCCAGTTAAGAAATGCTGGACACTAGCCACCTCCTGATTATTCACTTCTAGCCAAAAAAAAAGCACAGCTCAAGGGAAGTTTTTGGCCAGGAGCCACACTAGCCCAATTTATTTTCAAGCAGGACAACAATACAAATGGATGACACAAAGACTGTGCATTTCTATAGTCTCGCAGCCTGCATGTAAGTGCATTTTCTTGCCAGTATAATGAAATGGGTCTAATTGAGACATGCTGAGTGCGAGCTCAGCGCTCAGGCAGCATGCGGGCGTTTAGCACCCACGAATGAAGGCAGCTCTTCGCTTCAGTTTGCACCGCTTTCTGTATTATTCAACAGTGTGCTCAGAGCTGTCGTCAGGAGGCAAGAAAACCTTAGAAGCCAGAACCAATAGCTTATAAAGCAAATTAAGTTTCAATAAAATAACAGGGGAGGAGCTGGAAAGCTGCCACTTTCACAGGATGCAAGAGAGGGTAAAAAGTAAAGAAAACAAATTTATGGTGATGTCTCCAGCAAGGAGACAGTTGTCTCCTGGAAGGAAACAAAAAATATGCAAAAGCTCCTTTTGGGTGCACTTTTGTGTACGGTTCTCCTTCAGACTTGTTGTTCTTTTCATGGGATTATTTTTAGTTTTGGATTTCTGTGGCTGCTTTGCAGTGCTGTGAATGCAGGAATGAAAGCCCAAAATGTTACTGGTTTCTTTATAAGAATCTAAAGATAAAACCACTTCAGTGAATAGCTTAGTATGTGCTGGGGCTGGCATGGGGAGGCAGTATGTAAAATACCTTGGGCTTTTTTTGAGCGACTGAAATGTAGCCCTCACTGTTTGGGTCTGGGAGTGTCAGTCTATGCTCGTGGAGGAGGTGGCTGCCATGGCTTCTAACCCATTCCTCCTGCTGCCTAGGGCACTCCAACTGGTCTGTTACTGGAGAATGAGGACGGAAACAGCTCAAACTTTCAGTGTGGACGATGTAGGAAATTGAAGTAGGCTGAGGTTAGTGTTTCAAGAGGAGAACAGTGAACTTGTGCCTATCACTGCTCCTCAGCAGTGGCCAGCCTGCTGCTCTTGCAGGACTGTGCTGAGCCTGAATTTGGACTACAGCTCTGCTTTGCTCCTTCCTCCCTCTCCTCCATGTATCTCTCCAGGCAGCTGACTTTCTAGGATTGCTGTAGAGATGTGGCTGCTTCTCCACAGGAATCTAGAACAAGCTCCGAGTGCCTTTGCTAAGCTTCACTCAGTGCAGATATGGGGCAGTGAGCACAGAGCATGCTCCATCCAGTGTGAATGAGTGGCTGTGGCATGGTAGTGGCTTTTATTATTCCATTTTCAACAAATTCCCATTGGCATTTCCTGAACATGGTCAGATCCATCATCTTAATGTACCTGAAGGGATGGCACTGGCTGAGCATGTTTTTACTCTTTCCTGTGCTGCATCCTATACTTTAAGTATAATGTAGTCTTTAAACACAGTGCAAGAGCTCATGAGCAGCATGGGAGCACAAAGCAGATTTGTTAGATGGTAGTTAAAAACAATTAAAAACCCAAGCTGGAAATCTTGGAGTGTGGAGCTTGGAGAGTTCCTATTATCCAGGTGCAGTGATTCGGTCCATATGAATGCATGCTCTGTTTCTGTGGCTGCTGTGCCCTAGAGTCACGCTTGCTCTCCTGTGCTCTATGTTTCCACTCCATGCTGCCTTCAGCTGCTGTTGAGCCTGGCTGGGGCAGGGCTGTGGGTGCTGCGTAACGTGGTGCACATGGCTTTGTTTCTTGTGTTGGCTTGTTTGCTTTGCTGTGCTCTGGTCTGGTGTCAGAGTTATGTCTGCTGTGGGCCTGAGGGGGATGGCTGTGGGCACCACACAGTGTTTACTCGCTTGCCACTTGGTGTTTAACTTGTCACAGATAAATAAGCCTTACTGCTGAGAAGTTTTTCGTTGTATTCTCAATCAAACAGCTCAGCTGTTCAATCTGATGGGTGATGATAACCAACCCATGGTGGGTTGTTAACTTCAATCCCTTTTGATGCAGGCAGGGAACTGCTGCTGCTGCTCCTGTAGGGGAGGCAGTGTGGTGAGGCCAGTCCTTTGCTGTGTAACCCTGCACCCCTGATCCAAAGTAAAAAGTCTTTCCTGCCTGGGGAGATGCCTGGGCAGTGGGCCTGCTGCTTGTGGCATTGTGAGGCAGTACCTTAAGGCTGCTGGGATGTATGTGTTGTGTGAGGGCTTCATCACACTGTGGGCTGCATCCCTAGCAGATGTGTATTGTTGTTAGAGTAACCATTAGCAGTTCTTGGGGCAGTTGCTTGCTGGGCTGTGAGTGTTGGGCTCCGGGATGTTCGGGGCAGCTGTGGGCAGTACTGGTTGTGCTCTCTGTCAGAGGATGTTCTCACCCCAGGCTATTTTTTTTTCTTCCTCTATGTTACACATCAATAACAATACAAAGGTGCCTTATTTATTTATTTATTTATTTTAATTTTGTTAACAGACCTCTTTTAAGAAAAAGTGACTTTCCAGCATGGCTAAAGGAGCTGAAAGAACAGCTTTAGAAATTCAGACAGGGAGAGCAATGCAAACTGTGGTGGTTGTAATGTCAGTTTGTTTGTTTGTTTTTGTTTTTTGTTTTTTTTTGGGGGGGGGGGGAGGGGGAAGTATGGTGGTTTAAATCATTTTTATTAACTTCAATTCCCGGAATATTTTTTACTTGGAGTTACCCGAGTGCTCGTCGCGCTATTTTGTTTTAAATATGATGTAAGGTAGGTACAAAATACAAACGGGCACAAGGCAGCGCGCGGCAGAGCTTGGTAAAGCAACGCTGCTGGAGCTGCTGAGCGGCACCTGCCGCCCCCCGCGCCTCGCGGCTGCTCTACCCGGCGCGCTCCCGGGGGCTGCACACAGCCGGACCCGGCACGGAACCGCGCGCGGACGCACCTGAGCTCCCGCGAGGGGGCGGTGGGGCCCCGCCTGACGGGGCGGGCCGGGGCGGGGCTGCGCGAAGCGGGCCGGGCCGGCCGCGGCGGCGGCGGCGGAGGGCACAGCGGGGGCCGCCGCGGCCGCAGCGTGGCGGCGATGGAGCCGTGGAAGCAATGCGGGCAGTGGCTGATCAGCTGCAAGGTGCTACCGCCCAACCATCGGGTCACCTGGGACACGGCCCAGGTCTTCGACCTGGCGCAGACGCTGCGCGACGGCGTGCTGCTGTGCCAGCTGCTCAACAACCTGCGCAGCCACTCCATCAACCTCAAGGAGATCAACTTGCGCCCGCAGATGTCCCAGGTGAGGCCGCGGGGCCGTCCCCATCCCGCGCTCACTTCCCCGCTCGTGTCCGCGGTCGCGGTGCCCCCGCGTTCTTTGTGCGAGGCTCCCGGCGCCGCCCGGCAGCGCCGCCGCCGCTCCCTGCCCGCTGCTGGGCCCCGCTCGGAGCGAGGGAGCCGGGGCTGAGCTGGGAGGGTTTCGGGGCGGCCCCGCTCGGGCGGTGCGGTGCGGTGCTGAGGGGAAGTTCGCCTCAGCGCGGCGGCGAGGACCGAGCGCAGCTTTGCGCTTCTGTGCTCGCCGCGCGCCGGTGATCGCCACGGGCGGTTCGTCGCGTCAATAGCCCCTCGTTGTGTCGTTCTTCGGGATTTGCCCAGGTGTGCGAGGGGGCGGGAGGCCGTGGGCACCCGCGGTGCTCGGGGCGGGCGGGGGGCGGCCCGCAGGGATTGGGGGCCGGGTTCGTGCCTCCGGCGCTCCTCTTCTGTCCCCGCCGCCCCGCAGAGCGACCGGGAGACCGCTGCACCGCGGGAGTCCGACGCCTCGTGGTCGACTCTTCCAGCTGATGTTTTGGTTACATAATGACATAGTTAGAAATTCATCCGGTTTTAGATACTTTATTTATTTTTTTTTTTTGTCAGGGCTTCTCTGTTTTGTTGCCGCCTCACAAAGGCAGCCCCGCGCCGAGGTGAGCCTGTAGCGGTGACGGGGCTCCGGCTCTCCTGCCGCCCCCTGCACGTCTCCGCCCCGCCGGGGATGCGGCGGGTGTCGGGAAGGAAGCCGAGCCTCGAGGCTCTCGTGGGTTCCATCGCGTTGGGAAAGGGACGCCTTGCACCGTTTCATATCGTTGTGAAACGTATCAAAATGAGAGCTGCTGTACACAGCAGAAAAGCTGAGGTGAAAGATACTTCTGTAGGGATTGTTCTTCGTCCGTATTTACTCACACGGCCTACTACATTGTTACTTTTTAATTTCCTTTTCTGGCAACTGTTTTATTGCCAACGCGATCTCTGTGTGCGCCATAGGGAGAGAAAAAGTACCAGGCCCTACTTCAGTGGGTCAGAGTGGAAACCCCCACACTGCTGTGTTGTATTAGAAGGTGAGATGACTGCCCTGCTGTAGCTGCGTTGGGTCAGAAGGGTGTGAGGGGTGTCCTGGTGTATATGTGTTGGATTGAAAGGACTTGGTGGCTGTCCTAGTGTAGCTATGTTGGATTGGAAATGCGTGATGGATGTCTGAGTGTACTTGTGTTGCACTGGAAGGCTGGGATGACTCTCCTGGTGTTGCTGTGTTGAATCAGAAAGGTGTGATGACTGTCCTCGTGTAGCTGTGTTGGATCTGATGGGTGTGATGCATCTCCTGGTATAGTTGTGCTGGGTTAGAAGGGTGAGATGACTGTCCCAGTGTAATGGTGTGTTGTATTGGAAGGGTGTGACGGGTGTCTCAGTGTTGCTGTGTTGGATGGGAAGGGCATGATGGGTGTTCTGGTGTAGCTGTGTTGGATTGAAAGGACATGATGGGTATTCTCATGTGCTTGAGAGCTCCAGTGCCTGTTTCAGTTGTGCATGCAGAGGCAATGCTCTAACAGCGTGGGGAGATGTGCTTCCAAATGGAATAGATTTTAAGAGGTTCTTCTGGGTCCGTACCATTCAAGCTCCATGAGAGACTCAGGCCTTGCTTAGCTGTACCAGATTCCTGCTTCATGTCTTTGTTATAGATGGATGAATTGCTTCTGAACTGACCCATTTTCACTTGAGCTTGAAAAGCTATAAATAATTTCCATATGAACTGTTGCAAGTGGTTTCCTGCCCTACTTAGAGTGGATAAAAATGATAGAAATAGATTTAGTTTTGTTTTAATGAACCAGTAGGGTGTCCTCCTGATATTACACAGTATTATTTGGATAGCTAACTGGTAGAATCAACTTTGGTTAGAAGTTTAATGCCACTTGCAAAGACCATCATCAGCTTTATTTTTATTTATGATGAAAAAAACCATAGTGGTGTGCCTTTGAGTATCAAAATGTTCTGTCTTCCTTGTTTAGGGCTGTTTGAGAATCGTTAAGATCCATATTCAGTTCTTTATTTAAAACCATGAAATACAGTTTTAGATCTTGGAGTACTTATAATGTACACTTGGAACGGGAGCTTAATACGTGCAATGTGTGCATACTGGAACCATTTCCCAACTAAGAGGAGCCTCCTGTCTGCATCCCTGCTGCACACTCAGGGCACCTGCACTGCACTGTGCTGCACACTGCCCTTACCAGTGGTGTGTTTCTGCCCTGTGCTGCTTTCACTCTGAAAATGGGGGGAACTGCTGCTGGATCAAACCCGTAGTTGCTAAGCCAGCCCTTCTGGTACCATTGCTTTCTGCAAGGTCAAGGCTGGACTGTCTTAGTGAGGTTGTGTGGGGTTTGATGAAAAGCCTCTTAGATTAGAGGAGGTGGTTTCTTACGGAAAGAATCATTCAGTGAAAATTTCAGAAATTGTTCTAAACAATGTAATAAATAGAAATTCTGCAAGTTGCTTGTGGTTGGCACCTACGGTTATAAAGAATGCCAGGCATAACTTATGCTGAAGTTTCAGAGGCTGCTAACTTTATGAGAGTGACTTGGAGTCTGCTGAGCTCTGAGTTGTGAGTTTTGCCAAGATAGCATGTGTCAGCATACTGGTGTGTTTGGTACATTGTAGGATCTTGGACCTCACAGAAATACAAGCTAATTCTCCCTGTACTTGTGAGGCAGTGGCTCAGGGATCTCAAAGGCATGAGCTGCCAGAGTGGGTTGGACATTAGCATGCAGCCTGTGGTTGTGCAGCCTGCTTGAATGCCGCTGTGTCTGTACTGCTCAGCTGAGCTGTTTGAACCTCCTGTGGCCCTTATATGTTATCCTCTAAAATAGAGCTACAGTTCCTCTGCTCCATGACCTGATGTTGTTTCCTGCTGAGCGTTCAATCTGAGAACAGTCAGGGGATTTCTACTGTGCTTTTTGAGCAGTAAAACCAGAGAAAGAGAAGGGTGGAGGTGAAGGGACCTCATGGGAGGCAGATTGCACAGTTTTTGCCTTGGCTTGTGCTGCTTTTGACGTCTGTCAGACCTTTGTCAGTGAACCATGTTTTCATGTCTAGTTACCAAGTCACCAGTGTCAAAGAAAGAGAAGGTGTGTGATGCTGCCTCAGTCAGAGGTTAGAGTAGCTGCTGGCTCACTGATAACAGAGCCAAGTCTCTTCCTTTCAGCTACGTCTTTATTTATTTATTTTTTTTAGATTGAATGTGGTGGATCAGATGTCTGTAACACTCATCAGCTCTGCTCAGAAGCTCTTGGTAACCCATTAAAAGCTCCATCAGAAGTGCAGAGGGATTGCAGTTGGTGCTGCCTCTTTAATGCTGCACACAGAGGCTCCATGTAGTGGGACAGAGTGCTGCTGAGCTGCTGGGGGAGAACCAGGCTGTGCTCGTAGGGGAAGAACAGAAACTGAGGCTGATGCCTGGCATTGCAACACTGGCACGTGCTCAGCCAACTGGCAATGCGTGCGTTTTGTTCTGTGAGCTGCCCAATGTGGGGCCACCTGTGTGTCTTACCACTGACCACTCATTTTCTGTCACAGCTGTTGTCGTGGGCGGTCTGTGTTAGGCATCTGGAAGCTGTGGATTCAGCCCCTTCACCTTCTTGGAGATGATGCCTGCATAACAGAAGTGTCTCAGTGGTTTTAGATTGCAAAACATAGGATTTAGAAGCTATTCAAATGTTGGCTGTTATTGCTAGCATTTCTCTGTGTTTACGACGATGAGCCTGGTTACTGCAGTCTGTCCTTAGAAGAATAGATGCTGATTCAGAAACTCACATGGAGAGCAAGCCTCAGGTATGGAAGTACAAAACTCATCTGCAGCAAGGACAGTCTTACTGCATTTTGCTAACCAGTTTCTGACCTCCAGGAGCTGAATACTGCCTGCTTTTGTCTGAGTGCTGGGTCACTGGTGGGAAAAACTGCATGTGGGCTTTGTATGGGAATAGCAACAGGTGGGCTCAGGGACTTCCACGTCCAGGTGTTTTTACTGTGACTGAGAAGAACAGTGGCATCGGCCAGAGTTAGAACTCTCATGTCACTCCAAACCCATTTCCCTGTTTGATCTCTCCAGGGCTAGCAAAATCACTTGTCATTTTCATCCTCTGCACGTGCAATTAGGAAAGGAGATTGTATAGACAGATCTCATGGACATCTTTTGGACCTTAAAGCCAATTGTATGAGGGTCTGATTCAGACCTGATGGATGGCAGTGCTTTCTTTTCTGGGGCTGTGCAAATCTTGCTGCAGGCATGTGCTCTCTCACGTGAAGGAGGTTAAACAGCTGCCAGGGAGGGAGCTGGAAGCGGCATTATGTCAGTGCATTGTGGAGATGTGGCAGGCGTGCTGGTGTGGGGCAGCCTTCCCCTGAAGTGTGGTGCTGATGCTGAAGGATGGAGTGGTGTTGCTTCAGCATTGGCATCTCTCTGACAGCCGTTCCTTAGAGCTGTTTGCTTTGCTAACGTGGGTTGGGAGAAATAATGAAAATAGATGTGATCCGTAACACATCTGTGTAATCCTAATGTTTAATCTTAATCATAAAAGAACTTGAATAATTTATCATCAGAAATATAAAACCTTAACCAGCGGATTACAATGGATTTGTAGAAGATGTCATCTGTTTAATGCTCATCTTTTGTCTTTAATACTTTGCAAGCCACTTTTGAAATAATTTTTGCAAGGCATTTAGTTAACTTACAAGAGATTGCTAAACAGGAAAGCTGCACTTAATGCAATACTGGCATGGAAGTTCACCAAAGGTGATGTTGACATAGATTAAATATTAAAAATAACAACTTCCTATTATTCTAATAAAAATAAACAAAATTGACCTCTGTTTATATTAAAGTTCCAATGTTCTCTAATTTTTGGGAGTTCCTCTTATTTGGTGTGACTGTGCAGTCTGAGGAAGTTCGTTATCTTTGTTGTCCTTGTGATGTTTTTGGGTGGTACCTGAACTTTCTTGGAGGAGCTCCCTGTGCTTGCTGAGGGTGTCCAGGAAACCACAGGATGTGGGCGTAGCAGGAGATGTGGCTCTGCTTCACATCTTGGTTATGAGGGTTGTGAAGTCGTGTACGTGTTGGTACTTCAGCCCACTACACACCTAACGTATTTAACCTTATTGTAGTGATTCATCTAAATGAAAACTGTTGTATTTATAAAGGATATGTAGCAGTTGTTCTGAAAGTAATACCTCCTATTTTATTATGTTGGCCCACAGTGTCAGAGACAGTGTTGGTGGTGTGGCAGCAGAGGTTGAACTTTCCTACCAATATTCCATTCTATTTTGTTACCACGTGACAGATGGCAGCAGAAGGGCAGACATTGAATTCCTTCATGCATAAAAATGGCACCCACTGTCATTCATCAATGCTTACTGAATGTTTATGGAGACCAAACTGTAGGTGTGAGCACAGTGAAGTGGTGGGTGGTACATTTTAGCAGTGGTGACAGTGAAAGTGAGTCACTTCTGCTGGTGCAGATTGTTACAAGTGCAGCATGCAGGCTCTTGTTCACTGCTGGTGAAGATGCACAGCAATCTATGTTGAGAAATAGTGTTTATAGCTGAGGATTTGCTCTATCCCATAGTGTTATTGTGCTCTTTGTATCTGTTGTAGTTTCCATGGAAATCTATAGAAGGCATTGCTTTTGGTGCAACCAACATATTTATCCATATATATCTGTAAATATGCTGTGGATACGTATATATGTATTTTCTATATGTTTGACTCTTTAAAATATTTTGAACAAACATTTCTTCAAAGCAAAACCTTAATATGACCCTTATTTTTATCTAAGAAAAGCAGCTGATAAAAAGCAAGTGACTCAGCTTTTGTATGTAGATAATTCTGCTTACCTTAGGATGGAGACAGTAACTTTTGAAAGCTTTTTGAAAAGTTTTGAAAACTTTTTGGTTCTGGTTGATTATTTTTGGTTGAGGAGGGAAGACTGCAGTTGTGCTATATTTATATTGCAAAGTTTATTTATGCGCTATGTTTATCATATAGTTATTAAATGCAGCCAGTGTATCTTGCCAAGAACTGCCTAAAATGTCACCTCTTGCACAAAGCCTTAGTGTGCTGGAAATTGTATAATGCAGTGACAGGAAAAATGTTAGTGCTGGTTTCTCACAGAGGCTGTAGTGTTCATCTGCTGTGGATAGTTTAACTCGGTGACTGTGCGTGGTGTGCTACTGTGTCATGTGGGAGAAGCCAAGCTATTTCCTGATCCTCATTCGACAGAGATGGCAGACCTATGGCATTGGTCAGCTGAAAAGATTGTGCAAAGGAAAGAATGAATGTCTGAATTCTCAGAAAGGAGATGCATCTTCCAGTTGTTTCCTCATACTAGTGTGAACTGGAAAGAAAGGTCAGGAGAAGCTGAGAGATGGATCAATAAGCGTATCGGCAAGTGAGATGCTTTAAGATTTTGAGAGGGCTGGAAAAAGCATTTGAGCTTTTATACCAAGATAAATACAGGAAAGCAGTGTTGGCTATGCCATGCTATTCTGTAACAATAATGGTGCTCCCCTGGGTCTGCCAGGTCCAGGGGCTTGTTCCCAGGCTGTGGCACTGCACACGGGGCTGGCTTCGTGCTGTTTGTGTGCGGGTGACATAAAGGATTGTGTATTTCTCACCCTCATCCTATCTCCATCTCCTGTGAAGATCAAAAGAATCGATTAAGTCTGGGTGTAAAGATCAAATTGCAAGTGTAAGGAAGGAAATGCAGAGGGGTAGGAGGGAAGGGCTCAAGGTGAGATGCAAAGTAACGTGGCACTGCTGGGGATGTGGCAGGGCATGGCATGGCTGAGTGTGGGCATGGCTGCTGCTGGGTGGGCTAGTGGGAACCAGTGAGCTGGGAATGGGAAGGGCTTACAGGACCCAGACTTGCACGATGAAAAGGGGGACAGGCAGGAGAACACTTGGTGCTGCTGGAAAGGCACAGGGCAGTGTCCCAAGTGGCCAAGCCAGGCTGGGTGTGATGAGAGCCTTTTGCTGCAGGGCAGCCGGGCTCACAGCCTGAGCAGCGTTGTGGGCAGGAGCTCCTGGTTTGTACCTGGCGTTGTGTGGGATCTCCCTGTAAGAAGGAGGGTGCATTGGCTTAGTGTCATTGATAATTCTATCTTCAAGAAGTTTAAGGAGGCAGGTTTTCGAACTCGCTCCTCCCTGTACTAAGATTGTATCTGTAGTTCTCCAACAAACAAACAAAAAAGAATTGACAACTCTTTTCTCCACTGAACATCTTCAGTTATTTTCCTCTCCTCCTTGTTGCTCTAAGACAGTGTCACAGAGCTTCCATATTATTCCATAATATTTCGTAACAATGTTTTCTACTACCCTATGCTGTGTTATTTCAGTATTTTAAGAATGATTTCACAAGAAAAGTCTAAGTTGATGTATGCTTTGGTGAATTGGCTATTTATCTTTTTCTCTATTCTCCAGTTGACCCAGCATCATCTGGAGCTGCTTTCTCTTCGCTCTCACTTTATTTTGCCAAGCCAAGCTTGAGACTTGAAGCACTGTGAAATAGCTGCTGAGTGTAATCTATAAACTGGCATCTGAATTGCTATCTTAATAGCGATATTTTGAATTTGTATATTCAAGAGAAAGCTGTTCCCTCAAGGATCAGTGAGTATTATTGGTTCCAATTCAATCTGTTGTCAAGTGGGAACATGTACTTCAGATAAGTATCAGTCAATGACTCTTTCCTTCATCCTGTATTAAATGACAGTGGTGAATGTCTTGGTAACATGAAGCAGTGAAGGACTGCTAATAGGGTATTTGATTCTTTGTATATTCAGTCACACAGCGTGTAATATAGAGGCATCGTAGCAATTGATATGAATGCTGCTCACATGGTATTTAATACACTTGCAGACCTGCAGGTATAGACTACCGTAATTGGAGAAAATTAATCTGACTACCTTGTTATAGAGAATAATTATTTTGGATCTGCAAATTATCTTTACATTAAATCAGAATTTCATTTTAATTTGATTAGTAGGGATTTGGTTTAGTATGTCACTGCCTATGTTTCACTAGTTTTATCCATCTAAAAATCCCGTGTAAGGTACTTTCGATTGTATACGAAACATGATATCATTGCCTTGTAGAAATGAACAAAATATGTCTTTAAAATTGTTGCTGTGATAACAAATTTTCTGGAAAACCAAAAGCATATTTAAAGCATATTTTGAAGTGGCCAATCTTATCAGGACAGGAAGATTTTTATTGCATAATCTTTGGTGCTATCAAATTTGTCTATTCTTTGAGTTATACAAGGTGATTTATTGTGCAGTCTATTCTTAGGATATCTCATACCACAGGCTTTTATGTTCATATTACTTCAATGTGAATAGAAGACTTACGGTCAAACTACAGCAGAAGCTTGGTCCTTGAAAAATGACTGTTAAAGAAGCTTCACTGTCATTGTAAGAAATTAGATGATAAAAATAACTGCTCACGCTCTAAATATATTTAGTAATGACGATGACATCCTCATAGCCTCAATTCCTTGTGTTTTGTTCGCATTCTGTACATAAATTATACTTCAATACTTGAGTGATGGACTTCACATTCCCTCCAACTCTTACTTTACATAGCAGTGGTACCTTGTCAGTTAAGATGGCCTTATTTTCATTTCTGAATTCATGAAGATCACTGAGTGAATCTATGTGATTTCCAGCACAGAGTTGCTTATAGGTAGGTGGAAGACCACACTGTCACTGCACTAACATACTCAGCAGGTTTTGGTTGTCTTTGGATAGAGGTACAATCATGATGCAGTTCTACCATGGGAACTGTAACTCGAAGTAAGCACTTACAATCCTACTCATTTCTGTGGGATTTAGCTCCAGCTTGCAATTTATTGTTTCTGGAAAACAAGTGGAAAATAGAGAATTGCAGGGGATGTTCACTGCTGTTGCTTGTAGCTCTGTCTTCTGCTTGAAGACTGAGAATTTCAAGTGCTGTCCCATGCTGCTGCCTTTGGGCCCGTGGCTGTTTGCTACCTTGTTTCTGGGATGGAATTTCTGGCAAGCTTTAAAAACCTAGCTTGTGTTTAAGCATGTATTTTGAAAATGTCCTTGTGCTGTTTTGAGGCTGAAGTCCTGTACCAGTTTTGCTCAACATCACTGAGCTATATGAGGAAACAGTTAAGTTACAGTTTCTATTAGTGATTTACCCTCTGGATAGAGTGAGGCCGTATTTCAGGTTGCGTAACGTAATTTTCTGAACTGACAGTTGCTTATTTCAAAGTTTTTTTTTTTTTTTAATTCTACTGAGATTTCATTTCCCACCTGCTTTTTCTCGTGTCTCATTTGGTGTAGATCTCTCTTCAGTTTTGGAAAGGTTGGTGTGAAGAAGTGGTTTGTAGACCACTGGGGAATCCAGTTAATTTGCATTATCTATGTATTCTTCTATGAAGAATCAGGTTTTTGTTGCCTGTAAGGCCCATAGTTAATCATGTTATGCCATCAGCACAAGGCTTTAGCAATAGTGAATGGAACATCAATTGTTGTCTAGTGTTAAAAATACCAATGAAGAAATACTGAAAACAAACAAACACAGCTCTAGCAGCTGTGTGGGAGATTGACAGTAACATAGCACTTTGGTATGGACTTTGTCTTTCCATCTTGGAACTCTTTTGCCATCTCCATGCCGTAGGAGGACGGGATTGGAGAATCATTCCCTAAAACTTAAAAATGCGTGTCAGATTTTGTAGCTCATCTTGCAGGGCCATAGACAGATTTGCAGAACTACTCATTTTTGAAATGTGACTCCTGTGTATTGCATCTCTTTTATGCAGTATTCTAGTGAGGAATAGTGGTTTCATTTAATTTTGTTTGTCAAATTAGTGATGGAGCAGTTCTACAAGAAAATTAAACCTCAAAATTTTGCAGGAATTCTTGGGAATTTAAACTATTCTTTAACTAACTGTTCTTTAAACTATTTGGAAAAGAAATGTGGTATTTAGTTTTTCATGCTGAATATTGTTGGAGTTTGACCTCAGAATTTGGTGTTTCAGTTAAGTTGTGTTAAATTTTAATAAACTTAAACATACCTTTTTATCCTGTTTTGAAATAGTGTAGGTTTTGAAATGTTGTGATATCCTGTAGGATATATAATTTTCCTGTCAGCTCTGCTAGTGACTGCCTCTCTTCATTTTCCTTTATTTCTCATATTTTCCTACTGACTTAGGTGGCTTGTTTTCATTTTTTTGTGTCCGGGAACCCAGACGGCTCTGTGATTAGTGAGAGCTGTTGCTCTGACAGCTGTGGACTTTGGGGGAGTAGATTTTTTTTTTTTTTTTTTTTTTTTTCCTCTTCTTGTGTCTACTTCTTCATTTTGAGTCATGTCAGTTCTGCAGCTTGTTCTGCCCTCTCCACCCACATCCAGAGCTACATTACTTTCTCCTTCATTTGCCTTGTTACCACCCACCCTGGTATTTTTCTCTCTTTCTGGTGCATCTGTTTCCTTATTAGCTTCTTTCCTGATGATCTTTCTTCTTTCAGCTGTTTTCCCTCCCTGTTGGCCTTATCTCTCCACAGATCTGGGATCTGTTTCCTATGTGGATGAGTGATCTGCAGATGCTTCTTCCCATGTGGGTGCAAGTGCTGGGCAGGGAGCTCCAGTGGGAGCCATACCTGTAGGAGCAGCAAACTGTGCTTTTTAAGCATCTAAGCTGCATTTGATCGGAAATCTTTTGTTGTGATGATTTAAGCTGCTTTTCAGTAATTAATTGTCATAAATGATGGTAACATGACTTTTTTACTTGATTTCTGCCTGTCCCACCAAACTCTGGAGCTGCATGCCACTGCGGCAGTGATATGCATAGGCAGGGCCTCTGTCCTGTGGGAGCAGTTGCAGATGGGAATGATAGTTATTTTTAACTGCTCTTTTCTTTTTCTCCAGATTGATTTTCTGTGTTGTTTGCAAGGCAGAAACTGCCAGCACACTCAGGCTGCAGCTCCCTCAGGCTGGGCACCCATCTCCATCATTTCATTATCTTTTCCACTGAGTTCTACTTGCTTTTTAGTGTCTGATAGACATGACAATTTTGTTTCTTCACAGGCTGGAGGTGAGAGAAAAATAAAGAGTAGAAAACAGTTTGGGGATTTAAATTACCCATCTTTTGGCTGAGGATGGATATTGGAACTGGCTGCCCAGAGAGATGGTAGAGTCACTATCCCTGGAGGTTTTCAAGAAAAGAGTAGATATCACACTGAGTGACATAGTTTAAAGCAGTGATGAGCAGGTGCAGGTGGGCTGGTGGCTGGACTAGATGATCTTAGTGGTCTTTTCAACTGAAATGCTTTTATGATTATATGAGTTTCTGACCTGCCAGAAGATTTCCTTTGGATTGTGTCCATGAGAGCTAATGCAAACCTTAAGTCAGAAAACAGATATCGGGTTAGATGGAAAGTTAAAAGGTAATGTATTGGAGATCACTTAGGGAATCATATTTAATTTATTCAGGCTATAGCTTGTTTCTTCATGTCTAAAGTTTTAGTCTCTTGCTTTCTTAGATTGGATGCTGTCATGATAGGCCTGGTATAGTCCCTGGTGCTACAAGCAGAGGAAGTGTCCATCCCTACTGGGCCCTCCACCAAAGACTGGAATTGACAGCTCTGTAGGATCAAGCCATAAGTGGTTAATTACTGTCTTGCAAACAAGCATCTCCTGTCTTGATTTGCTCCATTATTCCATTATTTTTTTCTTTGTGAATGTGAAACAGTTCAATGCTACGATGTGTTGTGAGTTAACACAGGTTCTGATGGGACTAAAATAAAATGTTTTCATGCAGTTCCTGATCCAAGAGACAACATGTACTTGAAGGATAATTATTGTGACATTCAGCTTGATGTCCTGGCTGATTTTATGGTTTCATATCATTTAAAGCTCTTGAGCAACTTCGAACCTTGTTTTGTGATGAGAACTTAATCCAGCTCAGTGACTGTGGGCTTCAGTACTGGGTCTTTCGTAACTTCAGAGTAGCTTCCCTCACATGCTTCTCTAGAAATGATCCATGCTGCTGGGAAGGAGGTGGTTTTTGCTTAGCGTTCTAGTCACTTTAGTGCTTTGTATCATTCAAGTTTTGCACTGTGAAGTTTGGCCCATTCCTTTATGCTCCCTTCAACCTTATATTAAACTTCTTATAGTGGTAAGTGAATTTTAACAGGAGAGTTTCCTTTCAAAATTGTAGTATTTGCTAGTGGTGATATTTATTTCCAGCCATTGTTATGTCTCTGTATTCACCTGTGGAAGTTCTTAGTCTTCTAAGTCACACCCTGCAAGGGATGGTGATGACCGTGCCTGCTTCCTTGTCTTTGGGGGAGGCTGTCTCTCATGTCACCTACTCTTTGGCCTGGTCCGCTGAATTTCTGATGCTGCCTCTGTGGGGTCTTCTCATGTTTTCTGTTGGATACTCTTCTGTAAAGAGTCGTGTTGGGAGGGGGCTATGACTCTGTGAAGGTGTTTTTGCAAATTGGGAAGTAAAACTGTGTCTTAGTCTGTACCAGAGAGGTTTTTTTTTTTCCCCCCTTAAATTATTGATTAAAAGTTTGCTGATGTCCAAAGGGAAAAGTAAACTAAAGAACTTGAGTGACTATAGATTGACTGAAAAGAAGATACAAGATGATGGAATTCAAGTGTTTTTTTAATCAGCATTAGAAAAATTGTTTGGAGCATGTCTGCTCCCTTGGTATTACTTATCATGCTGTTTGTCTGCATTAGGAGAATTTGAAACCTTCTTTGGAAATAGAAATCTTCCAAGAATTATAAGGAGGAAATAAATGAATGGCAGTTGTTTAATTTTTTTTTGGCTGGCATTGAAGTGGATATGATTCCTTTTAACCATCAAATTTCACATTTTCAAAACAATGATGTCTGACCAAAAAGAGAAGTGATTTCCATGTTGTTGCGTTAGGGGGTCCTTGAGGTTTCGTGCTGGGTAGGTGTAGTGATTTACAAAAATGAAATTGTCATGTTTTCCATTTTATTTCTCACATAAATATTGCCTCTAATATCCAGTTGTTGTTTCTACTTGCATTTTCAGTTCAGTTCTATTGCATTTCCTGACTGGCATTGCTGCCATAAATGTGTGGGTAGATGAGATCTGTATGTCTAAACAGAGTGTAAAATATGGACAGTCTGTAAGTTCTCCTAGAGAGTTAACGCAAATTGCAGAGCATGGACTTAAAGCAAATACAGTTTGCACTGTCTGTTGCTGGCAGCATGTAAATTCAACAGTTTCTTCGCGTGTTAAGGTAACTCATTTCTCTTGCCCTGGATGTTGGAGCAGGTGGTGAAGCCCTGTGCAGGATGCTGTGGCTCCACTGGGGTGGCCACAGGCTGGTGGCGGAACTGGACCTGGGTTTTGGCAGACTCGTGAGTCACCTGATAAGGATCAGACAGCTTGGTCAGTTGTGTGTGGCACAGCCTTCCCCAGTGGGGAATACTGAGTCACAGCCTTGTGAGTTTCCAGTCTCTGGTGCAGAAAATACCCAAGTAGATGCTCCTGTAGTTTCATTTAGTAATGAATGAGTTGTGCAGAAATTAAATAATTAGGATGTATAGTTCAGGTCCCTACTGCATGCTGGGACTATATTGTGGTCTATATTTATATATGTTTTGTGGAAGCGCACTTAAAGGTAGGATATCATTGTCACAAGCAGGGAAATGCTAGTTTCTGAAAGCAGCAATTAGGATGTCCATTGAAAACAGTGAATATAGCTGTAAAGCTGGTTGCAAGGGTCTGTTCCAATTGCCTTGCTTCCTTATTATCCTGCCTGTATTTTGCATAACCTCACTTCTGATCCATTCCAAATTATGTTGCTAAATCTTTTTTCTGTCTAGTTTTTTCATGCTATGCTTAATTCATTCAACAGATAGAACAAATTTGTCTTTTGCTACAAGACTCCATGCTGTCATTCTGCTTATCTGACTTAAGAGGAAAAAACAAAACTCAGCCTTGCTCTGTTATCATGTCTGCTAGTCTGAAAACCACTCTTATTCCCCCTGTGCTGAGAACCATTTCCATGCAGAGGCAGAAGAAAATCTGTAATTGTTACAAAATCCCAGTTACCAACTGCATATATATTGATTTTTGTTGTGCTTTCTAATCTCCACCTGCTTTATTATCACACCAAACTACTGTGACTTTTAGAAGATAAGTGCTTGTGCAGGATCACACTGTTTTATTTAGGTTTCACTGTATTTAGCAGGCTAGTCTGTAGAACAGAACAGCGCTGAACAACTCAATGTAAGCCTAGGCTTTCTACACATTCTTACAGCTTTGCTCCAATGCTTGTATTCAGTGTTACGTAAATGGAAAACATCCTGAAGAATCATTTGTTCTGATGCCTGTTCAGAAGTCTGAAAGTATGTTACAGCAGCTGCTTGTTTTGGTTCTGAATGTGCTCTTCTGTATAATAGCTTTAAAGAAAATATTTGCCTACAACTCACAGGCAGGCAAATGCTTTTACTGGCTCTATGCTATGGTGCTATGTTTTCCTTTTTGAATGCATCAGTACCAAAACTAGTGATAGATTACTGCTTATGCAATTTTTTTTTAGCCATGACAGCAGTGATTGTTGGTTTTCAAGTAGTTCTGTGCAGGTAGGCAACATCTTGCTCTGATGTGTGCGCTTTATAAACTCAATTTTTATTGACAATATTAAATTTAGGATGATAGGAATGCTTTCAAAAAATGAGTTAAATCTGCATCTTCTTAGTTTACACTGCTGCTAGAATAGTAAATAAGTTTGTTCTATATTTTATAGCCAGATTCTGATTTTAATAGGCTTAATTCAATGAATACAGTAGGCAGGCTTCAGCCCCTTCACTGAGTTCAGGGACCAGTAATGTACCTCCTGGGGATTTCCTACAGCTGTGGCTGTCATGTCCTGTCTTGGGGAGAAAGTTTCCAGTACTCATCTGTATGGTTTTTCATGAGTTTGAGAGGCCCTGGAGCTCCATACTGCTTTCTGTAAAAGGCAGCTTCCAGGTGTGCTTTTCTCCTGGATTTCACGTGCTGAGGACTGGATGTTCAGTAATGACATTGTGTTTTGTGTTCAGCCTTGACTGCGTGTTTGTTATCATGAGCTATTGCAAACAGCCAACTATATTACAGTGACTTAGAAAAAAAAATTTTTGAGTTGAATTGGAGGAAAAATGGAATGACTATCCTTAAGACTCAGCATGCAGTATGGCCGGGTAACGCAGGCTGCTCACTGGCACTGATGGTAGGGTTGCAAATAGCTTGGGAAGTGAGAGTTGGGACAATGCTAGATGGCTCTCTGTTGTAACCTAGTGCTTATTCACCACTTGATTGGTTTAGATGATATAATAGTGTTTGTTGCTTTTGGATTTTAAGTTAAAAAAAAAAAAAAAATATATATATATATATATATATATATATATATATATATATATATATATATATATATATATATTCATAAATATCTTTCCCAATGAATCCGTGCTCATGGTTACATTTTACTTTGTGAGATGCCAAAGTGGCATCTTTCGAAATCAAGTTTTGGACTATTCATGGGTATGTACCTCAAGGTCTGCAGAGGCAGTACACTGGTATGATTCAGTGGAGGCATCAAACGGGCCACGTGCAGAAGTGACAGCTTAATTTCCATGATCATTCACTCATTTCCCTCTGCTGAGGCTGATAATTCATACCAGTGGAAGTAGGAGTTTGTGACTTGAACACATTTGCCATATGAGTTTAGGTTGCTTCAGTGATGTGTTCCATTTTGGCAGACAGCTGGATTGAGCAAATGCAGCCTTCTAGACAGTGAAGACTTATGCCAGTACTTGGCTGAAACATGTCAAGTTTACCTCTCGCTGTTTATCAGCATCCTCAGGAAAGGAAACATGAAGCTTCATAAATAGTCAGCATATTTTCAGTTATTTGGAATATATTGGAATATAGTGTTGCTGGTAGTACAACTTGATTTAAAATTTAATTGATTTTCTCATTGTGACACTTTGAATTCCTTAATTAAGAAGAATGCTTGTCACTGAAGAAGTGGAAGAGAGTTTGCCTAGCACTGGCTGGACTTGGAAATGGCTGTGTAGGAAACAGTTGCAAGTGCAGAAGTGTTAGACTTGTATTTTAATTGATTTCTACTGCAGAGCATTTTTGGAAGCTTGAGAACTGTGTATTTGTGTCCTGTTGATGTCGAAATCATAGGAGTTGCAGCTGTGGATCAAAGCCTTGTTTCATCTAGCTCTGTATCTTAGGGTCATCTGGACCAGATTCTTCACAGCAGCGGTCTGTTTTGGTGAGGATGTGGCACCTGAAGAATTTAGCAAATCATATTCGTGGCCACTTGTTTTGTCCTCTGAACATTAACTATACCATTATGCATCACAGCTTATTATGCCTTTGCGATCCTCTGTATAATCCACAGTCACTTAGTTGTGGCCTTTTGTTTTAAAAAGGATGTAAGAAAATGAGAAAGGTGTGGAGAAGGACAATAGGGTTTTTCAAAACTATCAAATGCTTTCTGGTGAAAAACAGCTCCACAGAGAAGGAAGTATTTTTCAGCTTGGGAAAGAAACATTGTAGGAGGAGGTCATGGCAGAGGCCTGAGGGAGGAAAATAGTTGCTTATCCTTCTGGAGGGATATCCAGTGCAAGTGGTGGGTAGCAGACTCAGAGTAAGTTGCTTCATCTTACTCAGTAAGTGTGGTCTGCTAGATCTTCTTAAACTTCAGATTGTGGTCTATGTATTGGCTTTTAAGTATTTTGGAAAAGCTTTGTCATTAACACTGCAAGTGTTTTTTAAAGCTCATCTGAGGTAATGCAGTACCGTAAAAGATCAGATCGATTAAGTCAGACACAGAAATCACTCAAATGACTTTTGTTCTCTGAAAAACTTACAGTGCTGTATAAAATAAAGTATCAGAGCTTTAGATCATTCATTTATTTATGGAATAAATGGCATCATACTTTTTTCCCAATTTTAGGTTGAAGTAATGATGCATTTTACTTAGTGCAGATTGTGAAGGTGTGACGCTCCATGCTTGAGAACCCATTCTTGGAAGCACTGCTGCTGGTTAAACATGCAGTCCATGCACAGTTGTGTGCTTACATCTCCTTGACAGAGAAAATAAATTGTTGAGTAGCGCTTCCAATTTAAAACTGCTTTACCTGCTCGGTGTTATCTTGAAGAGAGTTTTTTGCCTCAGGCTTCCCATTTTCCTGTTGTGATCAGTTAAGTCTCATCAGGTGTATGATGACTCAAGTGGCAAGTTCTCTTGCAGTTCAGTGAGGTCTGGGTGAAGGTCCCTGTGCTTCCTTATGCTGGGGAAGGGATTGGGAAAACTGGCGAGTGAAAGCAAGCTGTGGTGATGATTGCATCTCTGCTCCCACCTCAGAGCAGCTGCACGGGGGCTTGAAGATTGTGGCTCTTTTGTATTTTTCACAAAATCTTTCGCCTTCTGGAGGGCAGGAAGAAATATGAGACCTGAAGAGCCCAAAGGGTAAAGCAGTTTTCCTTTCTGCTGCAATTTGATTATTTAGTTGTAAGAGCAGCTCAGTCTTGGTCCCAGTCTTGGCTCAAGAGTGAGACTTGAGGCACTGGTATGGCAAAATGGTCTGTAACATCTTTGCTTGGGGGTAGAAGTACAGATGGTGCATGTGATGCCTGTTTGATGAATGCAAGTTACATGTTCAGCTGAACTCTAATCAGGCTCATCTTATTTCACTGCTGAGCAGAAAAGGATGATGTACCTGGTGCCCATTGCTCTGTCTGATAAATACATGAGAATTTAGGAACAGTAAAACCAAGTCTGGATTTGCTTTTAATAGGTAATGTTGTTAGCAGAAAATGATTGACTGCTAAGGTTACAAATGTAACTGAATTTGTCAGCGTGATAAGTAAAATGGAGCTCCGTGCAAAGATATTACAAGTTTGATAAAGTTGAGAGCTCTCAGTTTTCTTCCTCAACTTTTGAGATTGAAACTTTTTGGCCATCAGTGCAATAAAGATCACATTTGGTGCTGCAACAATATATTAAAGCTGCAGAGAATATCACAATGTGTAGAAGAAAAAAAACCAAACATATATATATAGTATTCATGGCGTCTACTGCATTTTCACTTCCAATCCTGCAAATTTACTGCTGGAGTTTGTCAGACATGACTATTCACACAGGTTTATGGTTAGGGCTTCTGGGCTTTGCCATTCTACTTACTGAGCTGGCAATCCCTGAGAAGTGCTCACCAAGTTTTGAAAAACCTGTCCTTACTGTAGGGAGCAGCCTAATATGCTGCGAACCTGACATGGCACACTAGCAAAAATGTAACAGTGGATTTTTAAAATGAAGGACTGCAATGTTCATATTGAGTAATTGGTAAGGAGCTTAACTACGTCTTCAGATCTTGCTTGGAGTTAATTCCATTGTTATAAGAGCCTGGAAAATATTACTCATGCAATTTAAGAAAGCATTCAAAATGTTGCAGGATTCACAAGTGTTGACACTTATGAATGAAAGTGAGAATGTTGCTCTTTTATGCTGAAAATCACAGGCCTAGTACATGAGCAATATGATCCACTGATAAGAAATAGAAGTGTGTAGGAGTTATTAGGACTAGATTTAAATGTAACAGATGCTTACTAACCCTTAAAAAGTGTTCTATTTTGTTGAATTTCCATGCAGGCTTGAATGTTTTGTTCTTAAAATCGTAAAAAATAAAGGTTGAATCTGTGTTACGTATAGAAAGTTTGGAGACACTAGTTGAAAAAGAATGAGCAAGTACAGGCTAGTTTTAAAATTATTTTTTAAAAAAATCTTATGAGCCTCCACAAAGGAATGTGGTGGCTGGAATCCAGGTTTGGCATTGTAGGAATATCCAGGGCATTAGAACATGACTTCCATAGTGTAGATTCAGTTTGGATGATGAATTCAATGGGGGCTTAATTCTAAATTGAGGTGAGGCATTGGGAAAGGGATTGTAATTCCAAAAAGGAACTGAATTGAACTATGGATCTTAAATGCAAATTTTGTATGAAAATCTTCTGCTGCATCTTCTAACAATAGAGACTTGTAAAAGTAAAACACAGCTATGAATTAATGACATGAAAATGCAATGGAAGCAGCATCTTAGTGTGCCAGACTAAGTCTGAAATGTGTTGGGTGTTCTTTGTAGCAGTGTGAAGATCTCTGGAGCTGGAAGATTCTTTGTGGTTTGAGTGTAGATATAATTTTCTTTTTTTCTTTTTCCTATATTGGTCATGAAAGAATTGGTGCTAATTTCTTTGAAATTGTCCGTTTGTTTTGTAGATTTAATGTTTCAAATAGGCTGTATCTTCTAGGCTTTTTAAATTCCTGTATATGTTTAGATACTCTATGCAGGTAAAGGTTTCAAGGTTTTTCCAACTATTGAACAGTTTCATGAGACTGCTAGTGTTTCATTAATAAAACTGAAATTTAAATGATTAGAAACTCTGTGTTAGAACTGATGAAAATGCATCCTTCACACTTCTGCTCTTCGCAGAAGCATTTTCCTTGTCAGGGTTGTAAATACAATTCATGGTGACCACTATCTCGCTGTAAATGGCAGCTTTATAAATAGTTTTGCCTGAAGCATTTAAACACCCACATGTTAACATATTGTTCCCTTGTGTTAGACTTGCTTAATATTTTCCCATGATTTAAACATGAGACAAATCTTGTATTAGTTAAATTGTTTTTCTCACTGGATCTTTCTATTAGCCTATTTTGATTTTATTTTTTTTTTTCCTTTCAACCTTTGTTTCACTGTCTCTCTTCCTTTGCTGTTCCATTTCCTGTTGTCCTCTTTTCACTTCCTTGCTTCTGTTTTCTTCCTATTCTTCCTCTTCTCAGGATTGTGTTCCCTGTTCCCTTAGTATTCTTGCTTTTTTCAGGGATACAGCTTCAGGAGGTAAGATGGATTAGGGCTAGTCATTTGAAAAGGTAACTAAGCACAGGAACCTCTTAGCTAATCTGTGTGCACTTTGCATACTTAATCCAGTGTTCTAATTACTGGTTTTTTTTTTTTTTTTTTTTTTTTTGATGAGATACTGTGGAATAGACATGTTAAGTCTTGCCAGCAGGGAACAAAGGGCTCCCCAAAAACTTGTATTTACAACAGGATACTGTCCTGAGCTCCCACCCCTGCCTCTTTCTAATTAAACCTGTAACTTGGGGAATTCCTGCATTTGGGATTCTGTGATGTAAAAATTCCTGTCTGTTTTGTGACTGTGCTACCGCAAAGCTCTGTTTTATTCTGTAACTTGCAACAGGCCAAGGAGGGCAGGTTTCCTGGGGCAGAGTGGCAATGCTTGATCCTGTATGCACTGTGGGACATGGCAGCTATTTGCTGAATAGGTTTTGTTGACTGTTTACTTAGAAGTTGCTGGTTCCATGGCTTGTAGAAGGACATAAGGAACACAGAATTTACATGCTGCTTTGCCCTCGCTTGTTAATCGGTGTCATGGTGCTGGCATAGGCAAGGAGAGAGTCAGGAGCCCAGAGTGTCTAGAGTGTTTTACTCCTACCCTCCCTTCCTTCCATACCAGTACTAGCAAAGCTTGGCATGTTTTGTGCTTCCTCAGCTTTTTCTTCAACTTTCAATTTCTGTTTTCTTTATTTGAAGCAAAGAGAAGAGCAAATGTACATAAACTAAACTCCATACTCAAGCCAAAATGCAATAGACACAATTGAATAGTAGTCAGGAATTTTAAGAGGAGCTTTTCCATGAATATTTAATTACTACATTAACTGAGCAAATAAAGAAGATGTTATTAATATTCGTACTGTGTTAGCAATGGTTCAAAGGAATTTAATATGTTTCATAGTTCATACAGCATGCTGTGTGTTGTGTAGGCCTTCAAAGAATGCCCACATCTTAACTCCACACATCTCCCTAGCTGTTCTGTCTGCAAGACTGCACATTAAAGCACACTGTCAGAATTAAGGAACATCTGCTCTTTTCTTCAAAGCACAATTCTAAGCAAAATTCCTCATGGTGATATAGTAGCACCAGTCTTGCATGTTTTGTTACCCAAAAATGATTCCTGCCTTAAGTGATTATACAAAAAGAACTGCATAGATGCTACTAATGATCCTGCTTTTTTCGGAACCCAGTGTGCTGTCTCCTGCATCCCTATTAGCATGTCTGCTTTGTGACAGAACTAAAAATACTTCCTGGCAATCCTTTTTGGAAAGTGAAGGTTAGGAGGTATTTAACATTTAGCTTGTTCGCTCCTGTTTAGGGGTTTAAAAATATTAATTATCTGACTAATGGAGATGGTTTGCAGACCAGTAGGCCAAATGTAGAACCTAAAACTGATTCTTCCTGTGTTTATTAGTTTCTTTTTCTTTTTAATGATCTTTTGCAAGTTAATATTTCATCTAAGAGTCAGAGTAATCCTCACTTGTGTTCTTATGCTCCAACCCCAGAAACTTAGGAGATAACTTTTTAGCTTTCAATATCTTACTGAAAAAAGGAGCACTCATTCTATTGCATTGATTAGGTCTTCAAATTCCTTACGGCTCTTTTGCATTGCTTACTCTTAGCAGAATTCCAAGTCTTGGGAGCTTCATGAGAAAACGGCACGTGAGCGATACAAATGTTAAATCTTTGTTCTTGACTTTGATATTGCCTTTTTGCTCTTGCTGGCTCAGGAGAAGACATTAATAGATGCTGAATTAAGACTTCATCAGTGTGTCTGTACTTCATTCATTGGGAATCCTTACAGCTATTTTTACTGCATATAGTGATAATTACTCCTGTTGGCAGAGCAGAACTAATCTAATCTTTTTGGCAGCCGAAATCTGTGAAGGAGCCAGGAACGACGTCTGTTGAATTTTTAACCCTGAACATGCAATTCCATCGTTACCACAATGGGCTCCTGCTTTATCTGAGAACCTAGTAATGTTAATGATCATATGAGTATTAAAATTTGTTAAGTTTAATAGAGATGTAACACATGCCTACTTTGGTGACCCTGCTTTTGGGATCAGTCTGTTAGATGGCAGGTGTTGGGGGACTGTCTGGCTTGGCTTGCAAAGAGGAGCCCTCAATATAAGAACAGCTCTGTCTGCGAGTACCTTTTTTTTTTTTCCTTTATTGTATATGGCTGTCCAAATATATATGTATTTTCTTTATATGTGTATATAGCAACAGCAACAGAATGGAAATAAGGGAGATCTTCCCAGCTAATCTTTTGTCATCATCATCCTCAGGACGGGAAAAGTCAAGAGCCTATGTTCTGCACTAAGTGCTGAGGTCTTGGAAGAGCATGAAAGTATTCTGGCAATGATCCGTTCCCTTTTATTTTTCTGCCTTCTGTCCTTGCTTAACTCTGCTTTGTTAGAGTTATAAATGAGGACTGACAGAAAAACCTTCCATCTTAATAACCCTGTATGTGCTTTCTTGCATGCAACATCAGAATTTAACAAAATAAAAAAAAAACACACCCACATGTGATTGTGCCTTCTGAGATGCATGAATTGAAGCCAAATTCACTCATCTGATTACTTCCCTTTTGTATGCTTACTTTGAATGTCTGGCCTTTCCTCAGCTATTTTTGTCACTCATGTCTGCTGTTACATAAACCCCCCCACTTCTTGGGTATGCCCCTGTGGCTGATGAGGCTGTTGAGTCAAAGGCAAGGAGCTGCAGCTGTGTATGTATTTCATAGAGCAGTGCTGTTAGAGAAGGAGGGGGAAGGCGATATTTTGGTTTACAGGTCCTGTTCCTCTCAAAGGGGACAAGGGGTATTGAGAGGACAGTTAGCTAAGCAAAATCGTCTTTGCTCTTTTTGTCATTGTTCTTCCACGTTAGCTGCTAAGAACAACTAGCCTTGCTTCTGGGAACCTCATGACATCTTTGCGTGTGATCGCAGCGTTGCAAAGGCTGGGAGGTGCAGGCATGGAGCAAACAGGGGTATGATGTCTGAAAGAGTACACTGGAATTGGTGCATGCTTAAGAAATACTGGTGTTATACTTCGTGAACTTAATTTCAAAAGGAGAGGAAAAAAACTCACCTTTCTCCTGACAAAAAAATAGCAGCTCCCTGCTTTCTATTTTATGTCCCTTTATAGCTCAGCATTTCTTCAGATCACCTCAGAGGCTCAATCTTCAGTTTATGCTGTGCTTAGTGCTTTGTTCTGGCTTGTCCTACATGCTATATAAATGTCTAATGATTCATATACAAATACAAGAATGTTGATATCTACTGAAGTTTATTGTAACCGAATTGTATAATAAAATGGAGATGGAGTTGAAATAAATACCAATTTCTGGTTTTTCCACTCCTAGTAATTAGGAACTTGGGAAAGATGTTGGAGTATAATGAAAATGCCTTTCTCTCTAAATGTTTTTTTTCATGGCCTTTAGGTTTTCACTTGCTTGAGTGATATTGCTGTGTTGCAGTTCCATGTGAATGTCTAACGGTAGAATTTCATCTTCAATACTCTTTATGTTGGTCTCTGAACTCCCTTAGGAGCACTTTTAGTACAGAAGCTATGTCTAGGTACAGAGCACGGTCTAACTACTAACAGAGTTTAATTCTATTGAAGTAGTTCAGTGCAAGAATATATTCTCTGGGAAATACCTTGAAGACTATAGTAATAGACAGTATATGGAATTTTTTTTTTTTTGTTGTTGTTGTTGTTTGTTTGTTTGCATTTAGTCTTTCACTTCATTAGAAGCCTGGCTAGAGAAATCTATCTTCCTCTGGGCAGTGATAGTCCTGCCTGTGCTTTTTGTGTCTAATTAGTCATTTCTATTCAGTTTCTTTTGTGAAGAATTTCTATACATTTCTGTCAGTATTCATAACAACGCGCTATGTTGACAAAGCCTCAAGCAAATGTTTATTTTTGTGTCAAATAGCGAATGTCATAGCAGAAAGCATAGTTTTTGTGGGGAATTGAGTATAATTTGGTTTATCTGCTCAGTTCCAATTTATGTTCATACAAATACATTATCAAACATGTAAACAATAGCTCCATCTTTTGATGTTAGTTTTGTTTTTTATTTTTTCTCAAACTTGTTCTTCATTTCAATAAATATTGTCTTAATACCTGCTAGGGAATTAAACTCTGAGCAGGATGGACCAGAAGCCATAGTGCTCTAATCTGTTTTATAAAAAAGCCTCATTGCAGGAGTTGTAACATGTCAGCAGCACCAGCAATAACAACATGATCTGCTGGCAGAAGTGTAAGTACCTGTTTGGTGGCACGTCTGGGACTGCTTTATAAATATCTTGGTAATCTGTGGATGTTAATATTGAAAGTGGAGCAAAACTAGCATGCATTATGAAATGATTTTTTTTCCCCCCACCATCAGTATACTAAATATACTTTGTGATGCTATTTCTCCAAGCTTAGTGCCAAAGAGGAAATCCTGTGAAGCTGTCTGTGTTCAGCATCCATTGCTGCACAGAAAATGGCAGGGATGGGTGGAGCTATCACACTTGTCCATGCGTTTTCAGGGCACTGGCCATCCCCAGAGGATGGTGATTTTTGAAGTCTGTATCTGGGTGCTCAGCGTGCTCTCCTCTCATGATTTACCTGTAGCAGAGCCAGACAGGAGCTTTATTTTTCACTAGTGTAAGTGTTTTAGTATTGTGTCTTCCATTATCCTGCTGCAGTTTTTTGACTGATCCATGTATCAAGAATTCTAGACTGTGGTGTCCTAAAGTGTACGTCTCAAAATAATGAAGAGAAACCAGTTCTTGTACTGAAAGATGATGCTTCCTGTGGAGGAGAGGAGAGCTCAGTCCAAATGGGAGACATTTAGCTCTCTTTACACCTGTACAAGAACTGCTCATTCCTTTGATCTCCCTGTGGTGTACCAAAGCATAATGTTTTTGTTTCTAAAAGAAACAAACAAAAAAATGTAGTAAGTTTCCAAATATCCTCAGGACCATTCTTGTTACTGACGGACTGCAGACTGGTGCTGCATTCTCATTGCTGGCAAAGAGGGTTGTCTTTTAGAGAACTTCCTCAGCTTTAGGTGTGTGCTCTTTCTTAATTTTGAGGTTTCTTTTACTAATTTGCTGTACAAAAACCACAGTGAATAAAAATCTTTGTTTTCAGTGAGAAAACGGTTTCTTTAGGTGATTATAGTGATGTTTTCGAAATCTTTCTGGAAGTTTTCTGGATAATTTAATTGACTTTTACAAAATATAAGCAGTGGATAGCTAGTTCTTTGTTTTTAAAAAAAAAAAAAAAAAAAAAAGAGTTTTCTTACTTGCGTGCTCTTCTGAAAACTGTATGCATGTAATGTAAACAGCTTTTGGTTTTAGTAGTCTGAATTACATCCAGGTAGCTACTGTGGTTAGCGTAATTCAGAAATAAACCTTTCATTTTCAGTTTCGCAAGAGAAAATTGGTTACTAAATCATTAGCTGCCTTGCTAAACTCATTAGGCTTCCTATGAATGGGTAGGGGTTAGTCTGTATTGTCTGGAGGCCTGTTCTGTTAAAGGCACCATTTGGCAGTCTGTAATTGATGATGTGGTCCAGTCCCAAGTGTGGATAGGTTTGACAAACGCTTAGTGCGTGGTTTCTGGATCGTACAAGACAAGCAATATAACTGCAGTGTTGTCTTATGGTTCTTAAATATTGGATTATAATTACATTGAGCCTGTTTAACACATGATGTATATTAAGTGCACTTTGACACTTAATGAATAAGCGAGTATTAAAAAAACAAAACAAAACAAAACAAAAAAAAAAACAAAACTCCCAAATAGTTTGAGGTGGGGAGTGTGGATAAGAATCCTCTGGTTTCTGTTAGAACGTGCATAAGGATTACATTTCTTACTTGAAGTGCAAATGCTTTAACCTTTTCTTCTAAGAACAGAGGGCTAGGGAAACTTAGTTTCACAATATTCCTCTCCAGTTTGAAATGACTGATACGCAGTTTTGGACAAAATACTGCCATATTTACCTTTTATTCTCTGCTGGGAGAACTTGGAGAAGTTTTGCAGAATGGAAAGAGCGTTTTCTTTTGTGCATGCCTGCTGATATGCAAGCAGTTTCATCTACCTTAAAAAAAACAAATGCAATTTATGGAAATAATTCAGCCAAATCTAGGCCAGGTTTCAGGTCTGTGACAGCTCCTGTCTCTCCCCTTAACTTCTGGTTCTCTTTCTAAAGGTAAGCAACTTAATGCAGCTGTGAGCTGTTTTTATGTGAGAGCTTATCATCCCTGATCTAAACTCAGCACTTTCTAGAGGGAAAGAAGGGAATTCTGAGTTTTTCAGTGAGTATTAAAACTGGCAACGGCAAGAAATTGACTGTGGTTAAATCATTAATAAGACTGTACTCTGCATGGACAAACTTAGTAGACCTTGATGGCTTTCAGGATGGTGATTTAAAAAAAAAAAAACTTAAGAAAGAAAACAGAAAACAAAAACCAATAATCACTTTGTTAAACCAGTCTTCTGGTGCTTTCTTGCAGGATGAGAGTGAAGGCATATGAAGGAGCCTGTTAGCAGGCTCTATCTTCTAAATAATTTTAAACTTGAAAATCATAATTTCTGTGAAATGAGAGAAGGTTGTGGTGTTGACTAAGAAATCTAGGCACACTCTCATATTTCAGTATTTGTAACTGCAGGCGAACATGAGCACAGCACGCTCACCAAGCAGCCCTGCTGTCTGTGCAGCACGATGCAGCCTAGTGTAGCTGTGCAGCACGTCAGGCCACGCAGCTGGGTGTGTGGGGAGGCCGTGGGCTGGCTTGAGGCTGCAGTACCAGCGTGTCCACCTGCAGGCCCTCGGACTTGGTGTACGTGTTGTCAGTTGCCACTTAGGGCTTGTTGCAGGTACCTTGCTGGGAGCTCCTGTGATGGCTTTAGTGGCACTCAGCAGTGAGACTGTGGGGTCGTGCTGCGTATTGATGCCCTCGACCACTGAAGTTGTCTGCTCTAGACTTCTGTTCTTGAATTTGTGCATGTAATCGGCCTGTTCTACCAGGTGTGCTGCTTTTTCCTTAGTCTTTCTGGTTAGCTGTAAGACGTGAAGTCAGGCTCCCTATTAAATTGGTATTTTCTTGTCTCAGGCTGAAAGTAATGTAATAAGGTATTTTGACTGAGTGAGCAGTTTGAATCTTACTGGGCACTCGGGATCCATGTGGTTGTGACACCTGCTCTGTATTAATTTCAAAAATATTGTTTTCATGTAAACAGTGTTAAGCGGGAACATACAGCAATGCTAAAATCAGTCCCAATGTAAATAATCCATATTGTTATGAATCCACTGTAACATGGAGAACTCTAGGAACTCAGTTCTATTAGTTAGTTGTTCTATATGTTCTAATAAAATGCATATGAAGAGCTCACTTGAACACTGGAAATATTTTTGCTTATAAATACTGTATTTGGTTTAGTATTGTATTGTATAGTGGATTTTAACAATCTGCAGTGACATCTTTATGGAGCTAACATCCATATAAAAAGACAGCGAAGAAAGAAGGCTTTGAATTCAGTACAGAAATCAGGGTGGCTTGAGGATATTAAATTTCTGGTAGATAAAAGGAAAGGTACTTTTTCACATGTCATTTTCGTCTCCTCCTGTGAATGGTGAATATACATTCATAATGTCTTTAGTGTGTGACCATTAAACTTTCAAACCTGGATTTTATCTTACCAGGAGAAGAAATTTTATGTACATGCAGAACAACTTTTTCAGCTTTTTCATACTAACGTGATTTTATTAAGCTAATTCTTTTTAAAAATCAAAAGTTCTTTTTAAGTTCTCTGTCTTGCTTTCTGTATAGAACTGGAAAGTAAATTTAATTTAGTCTGATTATATGTCTAATATCTTATAATTTTTGTTGACGTGAAAAAAATGGTTTATATTCACAAAATATTTCTATGCAGAATTGTGTTAGTGCTTCTGTGACTGCAGGGAATGTTATGGCTGAATTAGAACCAGAAGAAGGTCGCAGCACAGTGGAAGTGCTGATTTAGAAAAGAAACAATTGCATCTGCAAATTTTGTTCAGTATTTGTGATCAAAGAGCTGATGTACAAGTTGCTGGTTGTCATGCTTTATGCTTAGTGTTTTTGTTTTCCTTCCCCTAGTTTCTTTGCTTGAAGAACATAAGGACTTTTCTTTCGGCATGTTGTGAAATATTTGGGATGAAGAAAAGTGAACTTTTTGAAGCATTCGATTTGTTTGATGTGAGAGACTTTGGAAAGGTAAGGATCTTTTAGCAATTATACCCTGATAAAACTCATGCTTTGCTGTTTAAGGATAAGTCTTTCTTTGTAGGTGTGATGTAGAAGTTGTAACTGCGGGTGGGCAGCCATTAGAGGGAAAAAAAAAAAAAAAAAAATAAGGGGGAAAATTAGGAAAACAGATAAAATAAGTTGAAATTGGAGGTTTTAATAAATAGTGGAGGAAATTTCTGGTAAGAAAACTTAGAAGGTGTGAAAGGGGAAGAGTTAAAAACCTTATTGAAAGATGACGAGTTAAAATGTATAAGAAACTTGCAAAAGCGGCAAAATATGGGCAACTACTGTGTGGCGAAAGCACTTCTGTCTTAAACAAAATCAACAGAAACAACAACCAAAACCAAATCAAACAACATTTTGGAATCAGAATCTCTGGGTGTTTTCATTGTAAGACCACGTGGTGCCCAACATGTTTCTTCTTTCTTAACTGCTTGAAATTCATTCACATATCTTCCTGTATCAATTTTGTTTATTGACAATTAGTTTTTCAAGGTGCTTTTTTTTTTTTTTAACCCACTGTAAAGCTCAGATACAGCTACATTGGGTTAATGTGACTATTCTAATTTGCACAGCCTGAAATACATTCTTCTTTAAACCTATCACTAGTTATTCTAAATATAAAAGCTTTTTCCAGTACATTGTTCACAGCCTCCCACGTATCTGTTTGATCCGTCATTGCCAGCATACGTTTTGTTCAACTTCGGTTTCTGCTTTTGAGTCATAGGTTATCATTACCCTATTTCCACAGAAAATGATGTAGCAGAAAAAATAGCTGTTTATTCAAATTCACTGTATTTTAAACATTATTTCTTTTTTGAAGAGCCCATACTTTCATTAACAAGTACTTATGTAAGCAGATATGGAAGTAAAGATAATGTAAGAGTGCAATCGTGATTCAAGTCTGCAGAGTGACTGTGTGTTTGAAAACCTTCAGTTAAGACTAATAACCAAAATATCAAACTAATAGCCGAAATATCAAATTATTTTTTACTGAATCTTCTGCTGGGTATTTAAGTCCTTTGTTTAGTAATATTAAAAAAAAAAAAGAGAGAGAGGAATCTGGTAATTGGACTTGTTTCTTAGCGATAATGAGTACCTTTCATCCTCTTAAATAGTACTTAAGAGGAAGCATTTGTTAAAGTGCATTCTTTTTACAAATTGAGAGTATAACATACCTTAAAGATTTAAATTCCTCTGCTTCTTGCACAATCAAAAGGAAAACTAATTGCTGTTTTTTTTTGTATTTGTACACTATCAATTTCTTTTTTATTAAAGTATTTAGGCAATCAGATATCCTTAATATTTACTTCAAATCTGAATGTAACTTCTAATTAATTGCTGAGATATTTCATATTTCCCACCACATGAACATAACCAGTCTGTTTTTAAAAACAGCCTGATTCTGAAGAAATACTTTGTGATGCAAATTATTATTTCTGTATAATTGCATGCAAGTAAACAAGTTCTGAATTAAGGCTGAATTTAGCCCAGCACAAGTGTTTCTGACACATGTTTCTGAACTGTATTTTTAACAGAGTTCATTTTGAAACTTGTTTTTATGTGAGTAGAATGATTTGGTTTAAAAGCACCAGCAAAAAATCAAAACCCATCAGTTGTCCATTCAACGTATTTACTGTTTTATTTCTTTTCCCAGAGCAAAGTTAGGTCCAGTGAAATCAGTAAAACTAGACCTGAGGCTTTTATGCTGATGCTGCCATTCTGTCACACAGGGCAGTTTGTATTCCTGGTACTGTTCAGTGGCTGTTGTCACCTTTCCTGGAATGCTACCAGGTGAAAATGCTGTGACAAATTTGAAAGAAAATAGTGTGTGGTAATCTTTAATGAGATTACATGTGCAGTAACAACTGCATGTGGGGGTGGAGACGATAATTTTGATGAACCCGAGCAATCTAAGAAGGGTGTTTGCAGTTACTTTATGGAAAGTAGAACGGAAGCTGAAACAGCAGCACGTAGAAAGCAGGTAACCCCATGAGTATGTCATCAGTGCATACGTGCTGTATGACTGTTGATATCAGCTGTTACACAATGAGGGTTTTCTTCTGTTTCAAACCTGAAAGCACAGATTTTTTGATTTTTAGACTGACTACAAAAGAGACGGGATAACTTACACAGAAACAGGAAGGTTCTCAAACCATTCTTTTAGCTGTAAAACCCCCTTGTTTTTCCCTGCATTCTGCAGTACTCACCCATCCCTGCTCAGCCACCTTTCCTTCAGTAAATTTTATGGTTGCCTTGTTCAGTTCCTGACAGAGCATGAAATGCCCTCCCACGCGTGTGGGGTGCCAGACAGTGTTTTCATTGCAAATTCCATGCGGGAGAGTCATTTTTCACTAGCACAACGTTGTCAGGTTCTTCCTTTATACCTGTGTGCCAGAATCAACAAATAGTGTTGATGCTTGTTCTGTCAGTTCTGGGCCCTGCATGCTCCTCCTGCAGTGCCTGTGATGTTGAATATGCCACAACAAATTGCTGTTATCCCCGTTCTCTGAAGAAGTTTCAAACTCCTGTGTGCAGAAATGGGAATTGGGATTAGATCCAGCTCCTGTTGATGTCAACAGACACTCACTGGCCTCAGGAGAAGTATTAGAGGACTTGTGGAGAAAATGCTGTCCAGATATTGTCAGGAGAAGAGCTTTGTTTACTGTGCTTTTAAATATTGTCAGCAGTGACTGAGCGCAGTGTTTGTTATGATTCAACTCGTCTAATATGGACATGTTTTTATTCTTTAACTCTGGAAGTAAGGAACAAATAGACTTATTTTCAAAATAGGTTAAATAATAGCAGGAACTTGCAGTAGATGTTTAGAAATAATCTACAATATTATGATTTAAGCAAAACAAAAAACAAAAAACAAACAAACAAAAAAACCAAATAAGCAAGGTGATCAGATACAACTACTACTGATCAAATAAAATACCTAATTTTTGAAAAACACCTCTAAAAAGCATTTAGGATAGTATCTGGTATAGCCAACTCTTCAGTGAAGCTTAAAAAGCTTGTTAATGTAAAAGCAAGAGACTTCTGTGAAATTATGGAATCTGAATGCTAAGGTCATGCAGTTTGTGATTGTTTTAGTTGCTCTGTTAGCTCAAAGGAAATCTGGGCTATGATGAAGCAGAAAGTCATGCAGAAGTTGAGGACCCTGGTATGTTAGTATTCCCTCAGGTTTAGCAGATTCTGGGAAGATCAGGCAGATGTGCGTGAGTTGTGCACACCAAAATCAACACAACAAAGAGCAATAGTTGTCATAACAACTTACATACCTTTCCAGGAAGAGAGAGGAGGAAAAATACTGAAGAAATCTTCAATTAACAGAAATATTTGAGATTAAGTCCAATTGTTTCACATTTCATTAACCCCAATAGTCATGATAAAACTGCCAAATATTAGGGAGCATGTCAAGACGCCGTATTTTTGTAAAGATAATGAAACCTACAATAGGAAATGAGAAATGAGCTGATGAAAATGAGACGATTGCTCCAAACCTGAGCTCAGTATCTTCACTTTCTGAGTTCTCAATTGATGGAATTAAAAAAAAAAAAACAAAACAAAAAAAAAACAAAAACTCAGTGTTTGCTCAATAAACCAACTCTACAACTGTTCTGTTTTAATGCTGTCAAGTTCTCAGGTGATATGAACTGATTTGGAATGAATGGCACTTGATGAAGTTCTTCAAGGCATACTTGTGAAGTGAAAGCATGAAGAAAGAAAGGCATAGTCAAGTTTCAGCTTTCTTCACAGAAATGGTTAAAATGAGTAAGAAAATACTATTGTTGTGATACCATTGCAAACACTAGATAAATTCACTGTATGTATCAGTAACAATTTCTGTTATATGAGCTCTTTGGTGATGACCAATACTACTTGCTAGACATGAAACTTCAATGAATCTAGAACTATCAGCTGAGTTTATAGCTTCTACATTAGCTTGTACACTTAAATCTGAATATTTCAGGATTATGCTCTTGCATGTTCTTGTAGCAGAATACAAGTGGACGACTACCTCACTGATCTTTCCAAATTAGTCTTCATTAGTTACTTAAAAGTCTGTCATTACTTTTTCAAGCTACAGCATTTGCTTCCAGTTGATGAAAATGGTAATGATAATCTTTATTTTTGACCACATCATAAAGCATAAAGCATTAAGCATTAAACATACCACAAGTATTTGATCACTAATAAAAAATATTCTCATTTAGATAGCGCTTGAGATTTTTTTGGGGGGAATATCTGGAGACATTATGACTTCTTACATGAAATAGACTTTGCTTAGATTTCTCAGCAAACATGAGCAGGCTTGGGAAAGTCAAGATTAACGAGGAACTGCTAACATGAAAGAATGAAATTGAGCACATTTCATTCAACCATAAAATCATTAAGGTTGGGAAAAGAACTTTAAGATCATCAAGTCCAACTGCCAACCTATCCCTGCCATGCCACTGAAACGTGTTCCTGAGTGCCATGTCTCCACTATTCTGGAACACCTCTAGGGATGGCTCTCTGTTGCCATAGTCATCTTACCAAAATGCTACTTGAAACCCAAATGTTGTGCAATGTTATTCACATACCCTGTAGACACAGATCTCCTTTTATTGAATTCTGGTAGCACATGCTCCTCTAGGGCAGAAAAAGTATTGGAGAAAGAAAAGAGGACAGCTTCGGTAGACTTAACAGTGTTTAAGATTTTTGTCATCTCAGACATTTGTACATAGAAATGCTTTTGAACCTTAATTTTAAATAAAGAATTCATTCTCTGTGAAACTTGCAAAACAAGCTTTTCAGTAACTGCAAGTTGATGATGAAATGGACAACTAAACCATGCACCTAATGAATTTATCACTGTTCACACAAACACAACTAAAAACCATAGATAAAAGCAGGTGAGTGGCTTCTAGTTCAAATCCAGATGGACTTGAAAGCGTTTTTTTCTTTTATATCCTCTGTTAGAGGCATTGTTCACCCTCTAAAATGGTGGGAAACACTTTGTTTTGCTTTTTCCCTCTTCTGCAAAGCATCAAGTAACTAGGCTTATGGGAAGGAGCGTCGCAGTTGTCTATACGTATAGCAGAGCAGATGGAGAAGTGGAGAAGTTGAAGGACTGCCTTTATAAGCTGTTCTGTGCTGTATCGTATTTATACTTTTCATTTCTAAGAGAATCCCTCTCCTGTTTCGACCTAGATTCTCCTACTTGATGCCTGGGCTCTCTACTTGTTCCTCTTGCTGCTCTGGGATTTTGAGGTTTTTAAAGGACATGAAGATAAAATTATGTCTCTAGAAACAGATAGAATAGGGTTATTGCAGTTACTTTGGACTGCTGATCATTCAGACTTCAGATTCAGCATGGAAGATGAAGTAGCCAGTGAACATTAAAAGACTTGGGCCATGTCTTCAGATCACTGTGTTTCTACTTTCATCATCAGAGATGCAAATTTTAAATATTCAGGTTAGAGCCTGAAGTAGGGCAACAGTTTCAGACCTAAACAATTTGCTCTTTTTCTCAATGACCCTCTGCCTCTTCTGAGCAGGGAATGTTTGCTTTCAGCTGATGTGTGTCATGTCTGCTTGTAGGTATTATTTCCAAGTTGAAATACCATTACTATGTAATGAAGGAAAAAGTTTGATGTCTTCATTTTTTTAAAACTTTAATACCCTATTCATTCTGTTTGTGTTTTGGAAGTGATGAAACGGAGAGGGAACTTGATATCACTATATGTTCTAGGCTCTGGGGAAATTTGTCTGTTGCACATCAGCATTTTATTTCCCTATCCAGAGAGTAGGTAAACCCAGTAGGTCATTTTTTTCAAGTTCTCTGATTAATTCCCTACAATCTCTCTAAGGAAGACTTCATCAGACCCATAAAGCTATGAATACTAAGACTTTCAGTGACGTAATATTAATCATGACTGTTTTACTATTAAAAGTTATTTCTACCAAAACTGCCTGGGTGTTTTCCTATTTTAATTTCATTTACATCATGACAGGCTGCTAGGCTTTGCACTGACTTTAGGGTTTGTTTTAAATTTTCTTTTTTAAGGTACTCTCAGCTTGAGGTCTAAATCTGTGTTCACTTATAAGCTTATTTTTCTATAACAGCATGTTCTGACATGTTTTACTGCACAACCTTTTTTAGATTATGAGACAAGACCTGAACATCAAATTCAGACTTTGCTTTGTCTCAGAGTTTGCATTAATATTTCTAGGGAGAGAACTTTAAGTGGTTTGTACTGTACTTTCTGTCTGCTTATAATAGTCATATTAAAATCAATGTTTAATTGAACCATGAGGGCTGAAGTAGAGTCTATTTACTCACTTGGCTGCTCTTGTAGCTGAAGAAGCAGGCTGCTATTACTATTAGATTATGGTAAAAGGTGAAGTGACAGAACAATTTTGGTTATGGTATCTGAATATTTACAGGTCAAGGATGATCTGTGGGCCTGCCTGCTGTATTCAAGCAATAGAATGTCTCCTGGTTATTAGGGAACAGCAGGCTATATGATGTGCTTCAGTGTTGATAAAGTGTTTACATGCTGATCAAACATGTTATCTGTTGTTCTTATTGAAAATTATGCATTCCACTACATTTAAGGAATGTCTATTCATTATTTGTTTGCTTATGCTATGTTTACTGTAATGGTGTTCATTCAGGTCTGCAAGTTATGTGTTAGCACTTCTCATGTTTTTTGGACCCTTCTTGGTTTTGGTCCTTCTTGGTTTTATTTTTCTTTTCCACCACTTTTACTACTGCTTTCTAGCTTCAGAACTGCTTTGATGCAGTCTGGGTCCATGTGTTTTATTAAGATTTTAATGAAGGCCATAGAGGATAATCTGAGAAAGTCTTACATATTTATCTTGAGATATATTTTTCAAGATTATATTAAAAATACAGTCAGATGCTTATTCAAAAATAGTAATAAATTGGACACCTTCTTTAAGATGAGAAGTATAGGATTTATGTAAGGAAAGATTCAGTTTACTGTTGCTTCCTTGAGGAGTTGTGATTACAACATTTAGCTTAATTACTAAGATACTGGTAAACTGTTCTTCCTAATGCACAGTTCCCCTATGCCTAGTCTTTTGTCAGGGGAAGACTGACGTGCAGCACTTTGCATTACCTAGAACACCTTCTTCACTAGTATAGCTGTATCTTGATAAAAGTCTAAGGCTGAGGGAAAGAAGCAGGAAAAAAAATGACATTCAGGAATAAGCAATTTGAAATAATTATTAGTCCCTATACTGCTTACTAAAACATTTTTGTTATATGCATTAATGATGATGACAGTGTTTCAGTTAACCTGATATATTTGTCTCTGCTTGGTTTTAAAATAATGAAACTGCTACTTTTCTTTGCTCTATTCCAATATATTAGCAAATGAGTTAGAGAAAATGTAATTAAGTTTGTTTGTTCTCATATTTTTCTTTGGAATAATTTAAAGTAGCTAAATTTTTCCTTTTAGTCAGAGAAAAATTTCGGCTGCAGTTTTGATTGCTACCTGAGCAGCTGAAATTGCAGGGTAGAGGGAAATGGTGTGGCTTCAGACCTCTGTTGTACTATTCAGGGTTTCCTGTGCAGAGTTACTCAAGAACATGCAACCATTCTCCAGGTGTAACTGCAGACCATTGTGTGATCAAACCTGGGAGCTGGTAGTGAGCTGTGTGTAATATGCTATGTGCTTGGTTTGTGGAAACTCCCTCTTCTGTAGAGTGCAGGGGAGGGGATGAGCATCTTATCTCTTTACACAGTTTTTTTTTTTTTATTCTGCTATGAAAAGCAAAAGTGAAATCTGGTGAAAAGTTCCAAATAACAGTATATTTTCAAAAACAGTTGTTTTTCTGTATTATAAACTCTGTGTTTGTTTGGTCTCGAGGATGCTGTGCTAGTTTCGTTGGTATAGTTTAATTTACTGCTGTTTCTGCCCATTTTCAATAGAAAGTGAAACCCACAATGAGTGGTTTGCAGCAAGAAACAGCATTTGAGAATTTCATAAGTTGGAAGTAGATATTAAATCAGTGAGAAGTGTTTGCAGTGTGTGTTAGAGAGCTCTTAGCCTGCTGGTGGCAGGGTTAGGGAGGTGTTTGGTAATAAAGAAGTCTGTTCTGTTTGTTTTCATTCTGGCACATACATTGTGGTGAATAAATGTCAGTGGATTGAATGTATTTATGAATTTAAGCTTTTATCTGCTTGGTCACAAAGACTACCTTGCTATGAAAACTTCTGTGTCTTTCTGTGCAAACGTGAGGTTGATTTCAGGAGAGGGATTTCTTTTTTGGTCAAATAATGTCACAGCAGAAACATACAGCAAACTTGCCAGCTGCTGTAGAATTAGGTGTGCCTGGCACTATCTTAGCCTGTTTGATTATCAAATCATGATGAGAAGGGAATGTGCCATTCTTGCAGAAGCTGGTAAAGGTTTAAGAAGAAAATGTTCCAAAAGGCTGATTGATTTTGGAGCAGAGAAAATAACAAATAAATAGCAAATAAGCTGCTGGGCCATGTGGATCAGTAGGATGTTTGCTTTGCTCAGTCCTCAAGCAAAAGAGGTTCTTAAAGCATGCTGGAGGGAAGAAGTAGAAGGAAAGTCATCTGATGTGAGACCCTGCGCAGCTGAAGGTGCTTAGTGCTCAGGAATGGCCTGGAGCTTGCGGCAGCAGGCTCCTTCCCACAACTGCTCCCTGTTCAGCACCTGCTCAAAAAGCACTCATTTTGCTATCCTCATCTGCTCTGCACCCTCAGCCCTGGGGCTGCCAGCACCTGTGTAGGTGGAAGGCTTGGCATGGGGACAGGGGCGTGTTGTCTGGTGAGGCATCACTCATGGTGCTTTGGGACTCTGAAGATTGTTTCCATTGACACAAGAGGTTTATTTGCCAGGCTGAGTGACCTGAAGCTGCAATGCCTTGTGCCATGGCTTTGCTTTGAGTTATAGCCTTTTGGGTCTTTAATGTTGGTAATCACATTTTCTGTGAGTACCATAGCTATAAATAAAAACATCAAGAGTTGGAAAGGGGAACGTATAGAGGCAAGTAGAAGAATGAAAGGGAGTTTTTGGTGCTAGGACAGGCAGACGAAGGTGATGGCACCTTGGTGCTGAGAAAAAGTTCTTGGTTCCTATGCCGAAACTGTGGCTGTTTTCAGATAGAAATGATAAAAGAAAGTACTTCATATTCCAATGTGAATAATGAGGTTTGTTTGGACGAGTTATATTGAGCAGACTTCTAAAATGAAACACTACTAATTGAAAAATGAGGATTTAATTTCTGAAATAACCATTCAGTAATGAAATCAGTGCAAAAATATTCTGATGAGTATATTTGTTGATGAAGTTCAACCTGTTTACAGTTACAAATTGTGATAGCAGTTAACTGGAAAGTAACAGTACAGAAGAAATTATAATACTGTTAATGGAAATGAAATTAAGTGGTGACACTTCAGCTCTTGCTAACCTCTGCAATTGAATCAAATCCTGTGTTTCCCCTCATTGGTTACAATTTGCTAGCATATGTCTTTAAACCTTCCTTTAGAGAGTCTGTGATATGAAGTAGCAACATAGGCACGTTGTACAGTGTGCTGAGATGCTGAGTTGCTGACAAATGTGTATCTGAGTTCTTGAAAGTGCTATTCCAAGCGTATTTCATATGCAACTTTTAACTTTGAAATGAAGTGAAATAAAATTCCTGATTTAAACTGAGTTCCTATGGGTCTCACTGTATCTGAAAGTGATATTTAACTGAAAGCTATTTTCTTCAGTGAATATGCAAGGGACACTGGGCAGAATTATGCTGCATAGCTGCTTGAGGGCTAGCTCCCATAAATATATTTAATTCTCCAAAATTCTACTTCATGGTTAATTTAAGATGCTGAAAGATTCAAAGTGCTTTTAAATTAGAACTGATTTGAGCAAAAATGCGTCAATGACATTGTGGAAGTACATGATGTTTTTTTCCTGCAGTAGCTAATTGATGCTTGCTGAGTGTTTCATTGCGCTCCATAACTGAGTTTTTACCAAAATATGTAAATGACATTTAAGAGAGGATTTACTGCCCATGCTTTGGTGAGACGGAGCAAAAAACGGAATGTAGATTGCTGTTGGGGAATGGGGGCTTTTCCACAGCTTCCTATTCAGCCTTCTCAGAGGCAAGCTGTTGTCAATGTGGTTTCAAGTGCTGAGCAGAGATGCTGCCGATTTCCCCAGTAGCACACTGTGTAGCTCTTTGTTTCCTGATGCTAGGTAAAAAGAAAGTAGTCTTCCTGTAGCTGATATTATTTTCATGTAATACTGCAATTTGTAGTACCAACTGTGTTCAGCTGTGCTTGCCAATACCACATGTGCTATAAAATATTGAGCTGAGACTTTATGGAAGACACACACTGATATATATTGAGCTGATGCTTAAAGCTGTGTTGTTAGGAGGGTCATTCCCTCCATATGTGGGACAGGAGTGTGAAATGCCTGCTCCCTGCTGTGCCTGGCAGGGGGATGGGGTCTTGGCATGCAGGGGGTTTGGGCTTGGGCTGGGAGGCTGCGTGAGGGATCCCTTCTGGAGAAAGCAGAGAGAAAAGTGCAACTGCTCTCTCCGGGGCTATTTTCTATACTTCCCTACTCTTTTCTCACCCTATGTATCACTTGACTTCATTCTTTTGTGGACCAAGCAAATTCAACTCAGCCAATGGAAGTCTGGGGTATGTGCCAACTATAAGCAGCACTGTTCTTTGTTGCTTGTGCCTCAGCAGCTGGGAAGGGATTTCTCGAGGGTGCCTTGAGGTGCAGCGTCATCATATCCCCTGTGGGTACTGTGTGCACCTTTGGTGCTGCTCTGAGGCTAGATAAAGCTACTGGGAGGTGACATAGCCGACACCTCACACAACATGATTCTTGAAGGTTAGTTGAGTAAATCATGGCATTAGGGAAAGGCGTAATGCTAATAAATATTTTATCCATAAGTTTTTCTGTAAAATTCCTTTCTTAGACAAGTAACGAATAAGAAATTTTATGGCTGTTGGGACCAAATGGCCAGTCTCTAAAAGAAATAGCTGTACATGTTCCTGTTGAGAGCACTTTCCTGCATTTAAGATACTTGAGTGGTGTGGCTTCTCATGATTTTAAGTAACCACTTGGACACCATGAGTTTATTCTAACAGTCCAGTGTACACAAATATCTTTTGAGACTAAAGCACTTGCCCTCTCTTAAAACTTGTTCTGATATACTGAAGATTGTTGAGTGAGATGATCCTGAGTTTATTGTTGGTGTGTTTTGATTTTTATTTTTTGGGGAAGAGCTCCAATAGAATCCTTGAGCTACCTGAAAAAAGCTTAGGCAGCTTGAGCATCCAATTCAGTGGATGGACACAGATGCTCCTTTTTATCTGTGGGAAACAACTAGTCTCAGAGATAAGCTTCATTACAAGTCTGGAAGGATTATTTGGTAAAGCTGTTGAAAATTCTTAGAACGTCTCATTAAGAATGCTGTCATACCATTTTCGAAGTGTTGATGTCTCTGTTTATACATATGCTAACTTGGAGGCTCTCTACAGACTGCACAAGAGATGCTTTTTTTTTCTTCAATTGCATATTTTCTGGCAGAAAACATTTTAAGCATGATAATACCAAAAACCAGATTTCACTGGCCCAGTTGGTATAAACCTGCTTTCAGCTAATTAGGTTAAATGTTTTATATTTGTATTAGTATTGTATTAGTATTTCATTAATATTTGGAATGAATGCACATTGAGCCAATAATGAGTGTTGTGCTCTGAACTGCTCTTCCTTGGATGTTGTTCTGTCTTCTGAGAGGTGCTTCATTATTGTCACACTGAAATTCGGGTGCTTTTTGTCTTTGGTGTAACTGAAGCATTCCAGACTTCATTTCCCTCCCTGTCCCAAGAGCATCAGATAAAAGACAAGATGTTAGAGATCACGATGATATTTGGGATTAGATAATATCACCCAAAACTCAGTGAAAGACCTCAAATTCAAAACACATAGTATGCATTTTGATGAGATAAATATTGCAAAATATTTCACATTTACATTTTTTTTTTTTTTAAATGGAGATTTGCCACCTACATGTGGGTGGCATAAATTTAGAATCTGTAGAAGCCACAACCTGACTGATTTTAATGCATACAAAGGCAAGATTTATTAATTAGATTAGACAGCAGTTCATCAGTGCAAGCATACTGATGCTGGTGCCAAGTTAGTGGGAGTGCATGAGAACCTTTCTATTCAAATTGCAGAACAACTGTAGATTTCTTTATGTCTGTTTCAGCTGTGGAAGTGTTTCTTTGTTCAGTCAGAATAGACCACCTGTGCCTGTAGTAGTTTCTTACACATTAGGAAAAGGTGCTACTTGAAAACTTCACATGAGCAAAGCAATAATTGTACCTTCCTTTCCCCACTGTGGGACTGGTTCAGAAGTGTAGGACATGAACAGGAGAATCTGTTTTGATACTCTCCTGTTCATAGCTTCACAGTAGGTTTGTTAGCATGAGTTGGTTTTTAAGGCCTACAAGCTGCTTTACCTTTCTATACTGAAGTCAGAATGGGGAGAGATGAGGGATAAGATTCAGGAGGAGGGCAGTGGAGTACAGAAAGCCTTTGCTTGAGGGCTCACTGCTGAGACCTGCAAAGCCACCCATTTCTGTCCTTCATGCTTGGCTCTTAGTACTGCCTCATGCTGTCTGTCCTTGCTCCAGGCTTATCCATAATGAGCTCAACCTGCGTCAATGTTTCTTCTTTATACTCTCATCACATAATTTTTAAATTTGTTTTCCCTTTATAGTTACTGTTAGCTCTTCATCACTGCCATGTCTCCTTCACCACCTTCATGCTTAGCTCCTCTCATCTCTTTGCTTTGAAGGCTGCTGTATGTCCATCTCTCAAGTGGTTTTTGGGCCTCCCATTTCTGCATTTCAGGTTAGTTTTCCCAATCTTGTTTTGTCTCTTACTTTTGACCAGGAGACTGGTCTTGTTATTCTTGTGCTTATTTAAATATTCCTTCAAAATTTTCTGCCTACCTGATAAGTACTCACTACATGCAAGAGAAGAATTAGAACTAGGTTGGAAATCCTGCACTTCAGCTTCCTCTCTTCTTGTACGTCTGTTAGAATTTGAATATCATGTGGTCTTTTATCATTTCAGTCATATTAGAAGGAATTTTGAAGTGTGGTTTTGTTTGCTTCCTCTTGCATCTGATTGAGAGTATATTTTATATGCTGAATAGCTCAGTAAACTAAGAGCATTGGTCTGTGTTGTCTGGCAGTAGCAAACTTCTGAAAAGGAAAGAATTCTTAGCACTGATAGTTTGATAAAATTTTTTCCTCTGTCTCAAATGGAGATAAAAAAAAAAAACAAACTCGAGTAGTAGAGAAATAACTCAAATCTTCAAGGCCAAGAAATTGTTCATTAAAATAATTCTACAAATTTAAAATTTGCATGCAATTAAACATTTTTCAATTTATTAGAACTGGCTCAAAAATGTCTTGATTCTGAGCTTTAGATCTTTATTACAGGTGTTTTGTCTTAATTTTTTTAGAAGAGTTGTCATTAGGAGTAAGTCTGGTAGAGTGATAGAGGGATGTGAAGGAGGCCATTTGTGTACCATTTTCTGTACATACATGATTAGTGCATGGATTTGAGTACTGCTGTGACCTCTCAACAGGTCAGAAACCTGGACTTGAATCAGATTTTACTTTTCCCTGAGATTCTCAGAGTTCACTTATCAAATTCTACAGTAAAATTGAGTTTAGAATTGATTCAGAGAATATTGAATCAGAGATGACAATAAAGCTTTTTACTTCTACTCAAATACATACTTAAAATGTGACTGAAAATTACTACTGGTGTTTGAATACAGAAAGCAAGACTTGAGACACAAAAGAGAGGGCAGTAAGAGGTACCTGAGTAATGGAGCTTCTTAGAAGCCCCGATGAGGTATTCCAGAACCTGCTCAAGTTCTTTCCTGAGAAAATGCTGTTCAGAAATAGCAAGTCTTCATCCAGGTGCAGCTTTGGGCTAAAGAGAGGGAGCTGGAGTATGCTTTTAAGCCAGTCAGGCCTTCATTGTATGGTGCTGCATGTGTGCATGTTGGCAGAGTCAGATAGTGCTGGTGGTCTGAGCTGCGTGTGGGTTATGAAGGGAAAAAGGCTTATAGAGGAGGTGGGGATAAAAAGGGATTTGGAGTATATCTGAAAGTTAGCGCTGTAATACCTTCTGTAAGTATAAAACTTGGGTGGCATGAAGTCCTGCTACAGGGCTACTGTGGTGGTGCAAGTTATTTAAATTCAGTCGTTGCAAGCAGAAGGCAGCAGCTGAGCTGCTCAGCCCTGATGTTACGGAGCACAAAGGGCCCGGGCTCTTCTCACTCTGTAGTGAATATGCTCTGCCTGGCAGCTGCTGCCCGTGCAGGCTGGCATTTTGTGCGTGGCTCTTCTTGCTGCTCTCTGCTGGAAATACTGGGACAGTGTAGGGAGACCAGAGGAGCACTTGAGGGTGTCGTTGATTTTGTGTGCCTTCAGTAATGTGCTAATCTCTGCTTAGTTCATGGTAAAACACAGAGTGCTTAAGCTTATAATAATTGTTCGTGCGGGACCTGATTTGGTTAACTCTTAAGTGGATGCTGATGCTTTGATTTCTCTTTTATAATTGGAGCACCTGTGTCCAGACATATAGCCAGATACTGGGAGTCTTTAGCTCTTAATGCTGAGGTGGATGGAGAGGCATGGAGGCAGGCCAACTGGGAATGGTTTGGACTCTTCTGGTTATGTCTGAGAAAGGAGGGGAGTGAATAAGAGTTAGTAAGCTTTCTTTCTTCTTAAATATATTTTTCTGGCTGGATGAAAGGTGCTTTATCACATTGCTTGTACAAAGCAATATAAAACATGTACTCATTTTTCTGGGTGATTTCCCCAAAATGCTATGTGATGACGAATCCTGGAGCTGATTGAGAGAAAGCAGGTATTCCCACAGACATCTGAGAGATGAGATTTCACTGTGTTTCAATAGTGTTAACTTGTGTGGAAGTTGATCTGCTTTCTATGCTAAGTAAGAAGATTGCTTTGGAAACGCTTCTCCTATTGTAAAGAAAAAAAAGCCTTATTAATAATAAATAGTAATTAGTAGATGAAGATACTCAGCTTACTATAACAATGTTAGGTCTTGCTCTGCTATTTGCATGCATGTTGAAAACAATTTGACACAGTTTGTTTGCTGCAATAGGTACACTGTGAAACTATTTTGTTTTTCCTCTTGATGCATGTTTACAAGTGCAGACCTCTGGCTATACAGGGAAGTTTGTGTTCTAATGGTAGGTAGAATGTTAGAAGCTAAGTCAGCATCTTCCAAGTGTTGTGAGTTGGTACAGTGGTATCAGAGCTGCTTGACTTGTAGAAAAGAATTGGTCTGACAGTGTGCCTCAGTCTTCACGATGGCTTCAAACTGATCCATGTTAGTTTATTTGACAGAAGAAATGCTTAAAGCAAAAATCTCACTATGAAGCTTCTCATAGCCTTAGGAGCCTTGAACTGGGCAGTGAGTCCCTTCAGCAGCCTTTTCTTCCCTTGCCTACCCTGTTTGTGTGTCAACTGGAGCAGTTGAAGTCTGCCCTGAGAGCTCTCACTGGGACTGCTGTAGGCAGTGAGAAATTTGAGTGTCTTGAGAATCAAAATCCACCAACAGATAGCACTTCTGTTGCAGCAGCCAGGCCTATTATGTGTGTAATACTAAATGTTGTCTGAGAACTACCTTCAGCTACAGCAAGAAACAATCTTAATAGAGATAACAAAGATTCATGGGATAAGCTTGTCTGATAATATTTTTGTTTCTTTGTTTCTTTTCTTTTGGAAACAAACTACTATTGAGGGAACAGTGACTCTTTTCAATTCATTTCAGTTGCTTTTCAGGTTTAGTTTCAGTTTTCTTATCTTGATTCCTAATTTTTGAGATTAGATTTCTCATTTCAAACCCTGTCAGAAGCTGACAATATTAATTGTTCTGGACTGAGATTTCACCCTTTTGTCCCTTGCTTTACCTTTCCTCCTTCAACCTTTCATTTCTTGAAATCTTGATATTGACTCTGTTTCAGTCATTTTCTTTAACATCCACTGGCCTGTGTACCTTTTAACTGATTTTTCTTTCAGGTTTTCAATTTGATGTAAAAAATGGAGAAGGGAGAAGCATAACTCAATTTAGAGTGCTGCTGGACAAGGAATATACTTGAAAATGTTGAATTTCAACTTGTGCTTGTAGTTAAGTCTGTGAATTTTGTTGCTGATGTGAAGCAAAATCTAAATAATTGAATTTTTTTCCTGGGCAGATGACCCATGAAAATGTAACTTTTTAATTCCTGCGAACATTGCCTCTCAGTAAGACCTTTGTACCTATGACAATGCCTCTAGTAGAGTATTAAGCACTTGATTTCACTTAAGGTTTGTTTCATGTTGTATGTTAGTCAATCAAAAGCAGGGTGCTTACACAAGGTTGTTTGATTGCCATGTCTTTTTCCACTTGTATCTCACAGAAATGACTTTGTGCATCAACCACAGAAGATGTAGCCTTATGTCTGTAAAGCGTGTCTGCTTCTGTTGACTGTCTAAAACATTGAACAGTTTCAGAATTACTTGTGGTGTGTTGTCTGGGTGCATCTGCTTGCCCTGAAGTTAATTTTGCTTTCATTCACTCAGAATTTTCTGCTGAGTGACTGCAGTGGGACTGAATTACACTGGATATGGTGTTTGGTGGACAATTTGTGTTGGACTGAAATGCCTGATTCATACCGAATACTTCATTGAACTCTTAGGTGTTCCATGCAGGATTGAAATTGACCTTAGGTAAAGCTTTAATATCCTGTTATAAATCCACGTTCAATCCAACTCACTTTCATGTAAGTGTAGGACAGAAACAAGAGGTGAAAGAGCATAGGACAAGAGGACAGGGACAGAAGTCTCCATAGTCAGGAGCATTACTGAAATCTCGAGATGCATCTTAACATTAAATAAAACTATGTACTAGTATAATGATAGGTATCTGTGGTTTGCTCTTATTTATCACAGTATCTGCATCTAAGATGATTAGTCTGATTCCTATTGTGTACTTGAAAAACTTATATAGTCAAGTGAAAACTGAAGAAAAACTCCTTATCTGAAGGATGTTAAATACATGAAAAACCTTGTTAGAAATATTGCAAGAAAATGTGATTTCTGTCAGTTTAACTCTGGTGCTGCAGTCCCTAGATTAGTATCAGACATGGTGGCGGGTGCTGTGCATTCTGATGCTTGTGCAGTAAAATAAGGCATTCCTCAAAATCATACTCAAACTTTCTTCCTTTATTCCTGTGCCAGAAGCCCCACAGCTTTGTTGGAGTTGTATTAGACCATCCAGGAACAATGCTCCATCCCCCTTGCCATGTGAAAAAGACAGGAAGATTTAAAACAAGTATTGCTTTCCTTAACCATAGATAGCATCATTTCCTAGTGTAGTGCTCAAGTAATTCTAGTTTGCATTACGACAATCAGGGTTACAGAGTTGTTATGTGATGTAGTTCTGACAGCTTAGTGGCTTGGGCACAAAGCCTAATATGATATTCTCTTTGGTACAGAGGTGACAAGTTAAGCTCTTGAGCTCCAGCCCTAACTAAGGGTGCAAGCACTACCGCAGAAGGAACGGTTTAGATTTGCAATGCAAAGGGCTGGAGCCAGCAGGAGCAGGGAAGTGATCAACCCCTTGTACTCAGCACTGGTGAGTCCTCACCTTGAGTATTGTGTTCAGTTCTGGGTCCCTCACTACAAGAAGGACATTGAAACCCTGAGATGTTTCCAGAGAAGACAGTGAAGCTGTGGAGTCTAGAGAACCAGTCTTATGGGGAACAGCTGAGGGAACTGGGATTATTTAGTCTAGAGAAGAGAAGGCTCAGGGAAGACCTTATCCCTCTCTACCTGAAGAGAAGTTATGTTGAGGTGGGGGTTGTCCTCTTCTACCGTGTAACTAGCGATAGAACTAGGGGGAATGACCTCAGTTTGCATGAGGGGAGATTCAGGTTGGATGTTAAGAAACACTTCTCCACAGGAGTAGTCCGATGCTGGAGTAGGCTGCCCAGGGAGGTGATAGAGTTACTGTCCTTGCAGGCGTTCAAGAAACATTAGATGTTGTACTGAGGATGTGGCTTAGTGGGAGATATTGGTGGTAGGTGGACGGTTGGACTAGATGAACTTGGAGATCTTTTCCGACCTTGCTATGACAAGTTTTTGATCTTTCCTATTATCATTGTGTTCAAATATTTTTCTTTTGCTTTATATTCAAATACTTTTGTGTTTTACAATGTTATTAGGTGACTGGCTTGGGGAAAAAACATTGACTCAAATAGGCATATGTGGAAGATGAAATAATGTACTTCCCTTAAACATCTTCTTTGTCTGTTATTTCTGTCTTCTAACTGACACTAAGCTCTCCAAGATCTTTCTGGCTTAATTTTGCTGTAGGCAGCATAAGGATGCTATCAGTGCGAAGGGTATAATGAGCCAGAGACTGACTGGCACAGAGGTTGCATTTTGTGGGTTGTCACCATTACATGCAAATTATTCAAACTTTTTTAAAAAATGAAAAAAAAAAAAAAAGGAATCCTTCTTTCCCTTGGTTGTGCAGTTCTGTGTTGGAAACGTAGTGTTCGTTTGAGGTGAAAGTTCTATCTATTTATAGATAATGTTAAAGTCTGCAAGCTGCTGCATGTTCAAGGGAACAGAACAGTGAATAAAATAAGCAAGTGAATTTATTTCTCTCCTTTTCTGATTTTTCAGAGTAAGGATCCTGCTAAAGGAGAACTGAGAACAAACATAATAAGAATATAAACCTAGTTTCTTGTTTTCTTTCAGTGCAGTAAGTGTAGTTTTGCTTGTCACCTGAATGAACAGACAATTAGAGATAGAAGCAAACTTTAGCGCTTTTCAGGCTTCTATAAAGGTAGTTGACAGTTTTGCCATACTTGCTGCAGGATGTCTTCCCAGGTATCTTTTGTTGTTCAGTTTCAGAGACAACAAATTAAAGTGAGAATGGTAGAAGGTGTAAGTTAAGTGAGTTATGCTGACTTGTTTATCTTTCTGTAGCGAGGAGGGCAGGTGAGATGCTTTTGCTATGGACTGATTCATTCCCTTATCACTTCTGGTTGAGAAGCGATCTCCAGAGTATGAGATTTGAAGATAACCAATGACTTTTTAAGTTATGATGCAAGTCTCTTTGCATCAGAGAGCAGCTTGCTCCCTTTGCACTGCTCTCTGTAGCAGGGGAATATTTTTTTTTCCCTGCAGAGATTAAGAAGACAGAAAACATATTTTTACCCCAATAACTATTGCATACTGGAGTAAATTAAAGTGGGACTCGATACTATTCAGCAACCTCAGTTGAATTTGTGGTTAAAGTGAATTCAGAAAAGAGAGAAGTGTGGCAGTGCATGGTTTGCTTAAGACGGGAAGAGAAAGACCTTCCTTTGCTTTTAACAGAAGAGAGGAAGAAATTGCGGAGTCCATTGCAGAGTCTCCTTTTAACATCTTTCTTACTGATATCAAGGTTAATTGGTTTAAAAATAAAAGTGAAATAATACAGTGGGAGTGCAGAAACCACATATCACTTAAACTCTAGGATGCATACCTAAAGCGGTATTTGTTTAAGGTGCAATCAATAACGAATGCAAAAGCACTTGTTTCTTTCAAACATGTTTGTGCAAATATGGATCATCCAAGGTCATGCACACCCAAAATGTGTACAAAGTGTACGACACCTTAGCTGGCGTTTGCAGTTTAGAGAATTTGCTTGTTTTCAGGAAAGAAAAAATAGTCTTTTGGAGTCTGTTAAAGGACAATGGCAAAAGAAATGTGGTTTTGGAAGACAGAAAGCATTAATTTCTGGCCATGTATTTATTTTTTCTGTGTGGTACTAACTGAACACCTTGGAAAATCCTGCTGCTAGTCATTAAGAGTGAAAAATGGATGTTTACATGTAAGAAGAGATTTGGACTATACAAAAAGATGCTATTTGAAGTACAGAAGAAAATGACGTTGTCCACAATTGTTTAGTGTTATGGCCCTTATAAAAAAAAAAAGAGAAATATTGTGGTATTGTCAATAAGATGTTTAAAAGTCATATGAAGAGAGCGTTTGAACAAATGGGTCAATACCATTTGAAAACACCAGCTATGAGTTATCATTATAAAGGCTTTTGTGAAGGGAACGGCAGCAATTCAACAGCAGGTATATTTTGGAGAATTGACATGAGCGCATGCTTTCTAAAGCAAAACTTGAAAAATAATAACTGCATCAGAAAGGAGAACAAAATCCCATCTCATTCCACAGTTCTTACAGGGGCACTATGCTTGAAGGCAGTCTGTGCACGCTATTTACCAGCTGCAGCATTTAAGTACTCAGTTTATGTTTATGTAGCACTTGAAGTGAGGCTGTCATTCTTGAAGCTACACCACCTAAGCAAAAGAAAAAAAGTCAACCCAAACCCCTTCAGGCATAGTGAGGCTCGAAGGTATTCATAGAACCAAAACCACAAGCAGCAGGCAGGAAGCAGCTGCTGAAGCTCCCTGCCCCCATTGCTTTCTTTGGTTAGTATCTCGGTCTTCTGGACAAAGCAAACCTAACATTAGCTGGAATATGCTGCTTGTGCAGTTTGCTTTTTCTCACTTCCTTGTAAGAGCAGAATTGTCTAGGGAAACTTTCATGCTTCTGGGCCACATTCTGTAGCCTTATCACAGACTGAAATTGAAAAATGAGATTTTAAGCACAGTTTTTGTATAGTAGCTATAGATATGTGTGCATAATTGGATACTGGTTATTAAAAACTTGCTCATTATATTCCTGATAATGAGATTGTCTGTTATGAATTCCTGGAGAGTGTTCAGTTTTGTTCTTTTGTTTTATCCTAAGCCACGTTCTGTAGCTGTGTGTGCAGCCCCAGGCCCACTGTTCCCACTCAGGAGCTGGAGTGATCTGAGTTATTGCTCCCTGCAAAAGGGATGAAACGTTCAAAATGTTCAGTGAGCTAAAGGGGTGGGAGATGGGCTTGGTTAGTGTGGGTTCCAGCCTGCCCTTTGATATTGCTGGAAGCTACATTTATACTTTTATTTTAAACACTGGTCCTGGAGAAAAGTACTGTAGGTACCTCACATCTGTAATTTAAGAATATGACACCAGATATTGCTTAGCCTAACTTGGAGCTCTTCTGAGATACTGTAGTAGGAAATTAAATGCCTCTGTTTAGAGCTGCAACAAGATGTAAATATATGTAAATATACCTAGCCCTGTCCTTATGGGTGTCAGATTTTCTGTCCTTGTAACTTCTACAGTGTTTTCTTAAACTGATCTCTTTGGCTCTGCTTGCCTTCTTCGTGCCAAGCCGCCTGCCTCACCTCTCCTTTTCACAGGGCTTTGGAGAAAATGTTGCATCTTCTATAGCTGTTGATTCTCCAGGGCTTTTGAAGTCTCTCTAGTTTGCAACTCTGTACTTTGCTTATCTACAAAGAGGGAGAGACAACACCCGGGAGGGTTGTTTTTTGTCTTGGCTATTTCTTTTTTTTCCGACACGAGAGAGAATTTCCTGTTACTCGCTTATCTCTGTAGACACTGGAGACACACTTGAAGAAAATGGATGAAGGATGAGCCTTCCCCAAAGCGAGGCAACATGGTACCTATCCTCTGCCTGGGAGGGAAGGAGAAAATGTGCATGCCCTGATATCCAGGTCTAAGCCACATACATTCCCCCAACCAGCACAGCAGCATGATGGAGGTCTCTTCTTGCAGCTGGGAGTTGGGGCTGTTTTCAGAGGAAACATGCATGACTGCCAAGAACAGCTTTTACAGCAGTTGTTTTACCTTTTCTCTACATAAGCACTTGTCACCTGGTTTCAAACTGTTTTTCAGAGTTGCTGGTGGGCTCCTGTCAGTCACAATAACTAGGCTCAGGGTTGTGAATTTCTCTGCTGTGATTCACTGGGATAGTTTGGCTATTTGTTATTGAAATGCTAGTGCTAACGTGAGATGGGAAAGGAGGACGATGTATTCCTCTGGTATATTTCTGGAGAATGTAGTTAAGGGGAAATGAGAGTTTGACAAGGACAAGAGGCGCTGAAACTGGGATAGCTGGAGATGATATCAGTGAGGAAATAGCATCCTATAGCTGGTCATCACCCCTGTAGAAGTCAATGACTTCAATGTACTCTTCTGTACATCTAAAGCTTGTATTTCATAATTTGAATGAGATGGAAATTAATGCTACGTGAAGTTTTGTTTAATCAAAACCAGACATTTCTACACTTCTATACATGGAGGGTCTGGAAACTGTGGTGTTCCTAATGAGGTGCTGGTAAGAGTGCCAAGGCTGTAAATTTTCTTTTGCATGTTTCTGTCTGTATGACTTAGGCATCTCAGTGTATGCCATGGGAGTGTTTAGTAGAGGTGTATTTACAAAGCTGGGAGTTAAAACTAGCTTCTTGCTTTCAATGGCCTGTTAGAGGTGTGAAACTAGATTTACTTTTGGGCCATAAACATATTGGAGCTTTCATTTCTTCTGCCTTTTTGGAATACCCCTCGTTTCTCCTTCCCTAGAGGCTTGTGCTTCGATTAAAACTAAGCTGAACTAGCAGAGAATACCAACACAATGCTGGTACAAGTCAGATGGAGAGAAAATGTTCAAATTTACTTACTGATGCATGTAATACACTTAACACACCTAAGAAGCATGTTATGCCACGTAATCTCCCTGGAGTTGTCTGGCCAAGTGTCTTTTTTTTTTTTTTTTTTTAACATTTATCAACTAATTTAAATGTTAATGTAACAGTTCTTGGAGGTCTTTCGGTCCAAAAGCTAATCATAAATTCGTAGAATGGCTTGAATTACAAGGGACCTTAAGTATCATCTAGCTCTGACTTCCCTGCCACGGGCAGGGTTGCCAACCACTTAATCAGGCACTAGATCAGGTTGCCTAGGGCCCCATCCAACCTGGCCTTGAAAAATGGTTATAGTAAAATACTAAAGCATGCACTCCCCACCTCTGTGCCAAATGAAGTATTGATCCATGATTGTCCAGGGCCTGGTAAACTGCAGGTGCTTCCTCAGAGTAGCAAATGATAAACATTCTTTATTAACTTAAGCTATTGAGAATGTGCTTAAGTGTAGCAATTTGATCTTATCTCTGTGACAGATATGCAAAATGAAGTGTTTTTGCTTTTCTATCTTCTATACCATGGGATGCGTAAGTGAAAACAGCTTCACAGAAAAACTGCTTAGTATGAGGACATGAGTGGTAGGACTGGCTTGGAAGCTTCCTCAGTATGATGCACTCAGTATGATACATGGACCTGGATTAGTATCATCTAAGTAATTCAGAGTTTGCCAGCCATCTCCTAGAAAGATTCACTCTGAAGTTGATCTAGATTTTTGTTTTTCAGAATCTGCCTGCAAACTGTGGGGAAAGTTAAAGAGTACATACCTCAAGAATCTCTAACTTTTAGTAGTTCTTTTTTTAGGTCTCAGAAAAATCCTAATCCATTTTGTATTACTGGTTTTGTATTGCTGACATGTTTTGATGGGGAACACTTGCATAATAGTGTGTGGCATCTTTTTTTTTTTTTTTTGTATAACCTTATTGAGCAAGTGCCTTCCTTATCAATAGAAATTTGAATGTGTTTTAGAGAAGTGATTCTTGAAGTGACAAAGGGTCAATATGCTGATACTGCATACAGAAGTGAGGGATGTTCAGGCTTAGTCAAGCGTAGACAGAAAAACATTCTTTTGGAATAACAAACTACAGGTGGGCTTTCTTCTGAGGAACAAATGGCAGTTTTGTAATTTCTTTTGAGTTGGTGTTACCCAAATTTAGGCAGTCTTAGGCAGCTATGAGACTGTCTTCAGTGCATAGGCTTGGCCTGAAAGTAGTTACAACTTGTGAAGTAGTTAATAGGGAATCACTTGATAGAGAGCATGCTAGACGTGTCGCTACAAATATCAGTTTTCTTTAAGTAAATGGAACGGAGGCTTGTCAGAGCCAAAGAGATCATCATCGACTCTCTGAATGATTAGTTTTCCTGTATAACTGAAGGTTTTTTTTTTTCCATCCCCGAAACTTGATGTAGTAAAATTCTGTTTGGGAAGAAACCCAAATGCATGTTTCAAAACAGCATGTTAAAAAATAGGCTAAGGAAAACATTTTTCATTGGTAAATGTAACTGCTTTATTTCTGACTGTATCTATAGGCTAAATAAATTTTCTTCAAGGGAGAGAGGACGACTAACTTTCCAACAAAATGTAGCACTCAAATACTAAACTGGATACTCAGATTTTGAAGACAAATCTTGAAATAGAATAAGGTGCTTATTAAAGTACTTCTAAAATGTATTTTGTCTGTTTTTGAATTATAGGATTTGTAAGTTGCTTTTTAAGAAACAAGATAAAGAATTGACTCCACCAAAATACTTAGTAAGGCTGATACTAAATTCAGGCATCATGGCTATGGAAAGAAGTAAAATAGTCCTTCTAGTGTACTGCTGTGATAGGTGTGTGCAGGAATACTTGAGGTGATTGGCTGCAGGAGAGCATGGCAGCAGGAAATTACAAAATAACGTTTCGGCAAGGGATGTGAGAGTCCTTGCATAAACTGGAGAGTATGACCTACAACATAAGTCAAGTGAAACAATAATAAATACCAAGCCAAAAAAAATCTGCTGTTGGAGTAATTACTGAAGTAAGAAATTAATGGGCTGAGTGAGGCTGTAGCTCGACAGCTGTGCCTGAAACAAGGCTGAGGAGTAGTGTCCCTGACTGGGCCATGGGCCAAGGTACACTTCCTCTTGCAGGACCCTAATTTTGAATTTTATGCTGTGTTTTGCTGCATACTGAGAACCAAGCTTGGATATTCATATCTTGGAGCGTGGCTGTCATGGTGACTTCTTTGATGTCACTTCTAAAGAACTGCTTAACCTTTGTGTGACAGAGTCAGTCAGTGGGAGGCAGCCACATTGAGCTGGGGGCTGGGAGGGATTCCTCTTGTGACTGGAAGACTCCTGCAAACACCTACCAGTTTCTGGTTCTTTGCAGGGGAGGTGTAGAGTTAGTGAACTTTGAAGCTTAACTAAATTATTTGATGTAGTTGTTGAAGGATATTTCAGAATATAAAGCCTGCTTTTTAAATGGCATATTTTGCTAAGAACATAAATAGCACACATAGAATTTTGCTCATTATCTAATTCTTGGTGCCTATTTTGGGTACTACTGGATGTGCAGAGTCCCTGGGGCTCTTTGTGCAGTTGTGTGTTGTAGAATAGTCCCAGCCATGAAATCTTTGCTGTTCTGGATTTTATACAAGCAAGAAGTGCTAATTTTGCACTTGAAAATGGGTTGGCTTAGGCAGGAGCATCTGTCTGAATGGAGGGTTTGAGGCCTTGCTCTGGGAGAGAACTGAAAATTCATCTAGCGTTAATGAGTAAAACAGGTTAAAGTCCCTCTGAATGCAATAAAAAAAAAACCCTAAAACAAACAACAAAAAAAAAAAACAATTTAAAAAAACCATGAAAAGCATTCAATTGGATCTTTTGAACATTCATGTAAGTGGTACGCTGTAATTTTGGATTTTTGGATTTCAGAATTGCACTGTATTATATCTGCCCCACAACAACTGTACTGGGCTTCAAAGTAGAGCTGCTTAGGAAACTCTTCTCTGGTAGTTTGTTGAAAGTCAGACATTTTACTGTGAATAGTTTGGAAATTTTAGTAAGATTTGGTAATTTGGTGAAATTCTGATAGTTTTTCTGACACCTCAGCCTGTTCATAATCAAAACCTTCCCCACAGACCCAGAAATAAGGGAGCTCTGGAAAAAAAATCTATAGTGCATTAGTAGCAAAGAACTGAGATGTCATGTAGGATAAATGCAGAAGCCATGCTTAATATTGAAAGCAAATTAATATGTGTAGTGTTGAATTAGGCATAGTGTGTTGTCCAGAAGTGATAGGTTCATATATTTGTTTGTGTAAGCTGTGGTATGTGTCCTGACATTTTCTCTTAATTCTTTGGAGAGGGAGGGGAAGTAACCCAACAAAACTCCCTGGAAAAACAGCAATAAAAACCCTTGGGTAGAAACCGTTATATTTCTAGTCAGAGTGCTGTTTTAAGTTGCACTATAATAGCAGTGGTCAGTAGGCAAGCATGAAATTATATTTTTAAGTTGCAACTGCTTTCAGTTACGTATTTTATATCTTAAAAACATTGGGTCATTAGTGATCTTTGGTTCTTACCTATTTTGTTTTTGCATAGTCTAATAGCAGCCTCTGCCAAACACAAATGCTTTCTCCTTTTGTAAGGCTTGTGTAAGCGCACTTCATCACCTCCTTCTGGGGACCGCTGTATCTCTGCTGAGACACGGACAGCTGCTGTGATGATTGCTATTTTCTTCTTATCCACTGCTCAGATTTTGTTAGAATTCTGCTTGCTAGCTTCCTAGCATGTTAGTTTCTTCTTCATACAGAGCCAAAACTTTTCTGTTTTTCTACAAGAACAGTGAAAATTACTGGTTGTCACCTTTTTTTTTTTTTCTAGTCACGGTTTCTTTTCTATGCGTATTTTCTCAGACATTTCTCTGGTTTCTTCACTTTTTTTTTTTTTTTTTTTTTTAAGTGGATTTCACATTGGTTTCTGAAAAAATGCATTCTCTTAAATTCCAAATCTTGCTTTTGTGTGCATATTAGTTGCAAAATACACTGTCAGTACAATTTGGCAATAGCATTTGCTCATTATCTTCCTAAAATTCATACTTCTTGTCCAGATTGTTTCATGTTACCTTGAAAGAAGCCATAGCTAGGTACAAAGAGAAAGCTATATGGCTATTGGGATTGATTACACCAGGTAAGTGAGAATCCCTTTAGGAGAAGGATTTGCGTGGACTGGTGAAGCTGTTTGAAGATGATGTATTATGTGCCAGGAAATAACATGTTGAAACAGGAGAGGGAGATTTAGTTCAACAGACTTGTCCTCCACTTTTTCAATAATCATTGAACTTCTTTTCCTGTTATTTTGCCAGTCAATATTCACCCATCTGTCAGGACAGATCACTTTGCTAGCTATCGAATTTTTGACTGACTTCCTGTAGATCCTTGTCTCATACAGTTAAGCAGCCTTTGTCCAGTTCTGCACTGAAGTTCTCAGATTTGTGGAGATGGGTGATTCTTTTGTTATATAAGCCACAACTCACCTTGTTTCAAATAAGAACTTGTAAGTTTTTTTTTTTCCTTTTGACCTTTTGAATAATGTAAAAAAAAAAGTTAATTAACATTCTTAATCACTTTATTTGCAGCTTTCAAGTTCCTTTTTTTCCTAGGGTGAATGTATTGCAGTGCTCCTGTTCTTGGGGAATTAATGTGGTGTCATGTTTGATTATGTACACAGAGTATTTCTTTTTTTAGGGGGGTCATTGCTGTACAGTAAAATCAGATTTTCTGTTGTGTGAGTTTTCCAAACACCTTAAATGAGCCCTAAATGTTTCGTCTCCTGGAGTGGCATAACTTTCAGTTCATTTTTGAATTTTGCTCTTTACAGCTGAAACTTGATTCACTTTGGAAGTTTTTTTACTTCAATTTAGGCTCTGTATTTGGTGGTTATTCTGTGCTGTTTTTACTTTGTCATTTTCCTGTGTGAACATGTCATTATCATTCCTCTGAGAGAGGTACTTTTAACTCCGTACTCTTTATGATCAGGCTAATCTTGTAATTATAGCTTCAGTAACTTCATTCACAAATGTTCATGGAACACCCACTGCTATACCTGAATTTTAATACCACTGGTACAAGCCTTCGAGGGAGATTTGACTTGAATTTAATCTGTGTTTTGAGTTCTAGTAAGGCAACCTGAAATATCTGGGATGTTCAGGGAGCTGGGATGTTCTACTGGGTGTCGTTTTGGCAGCTTTTCTCTCACGAGCAAATGAAACTTGATAGTGATCAGAAAAGGAGAAACTATTTGTAACATAGAGGACGTGCTAGGTAGAGTGTGAGCTGTTCTCTTATTACATCTGACAGCAAAATGACTCTTTATATATGACCAGACATCCTCCTCTATCCTCTCTTAAGTTCTTTTCTCTTCTGTATAACCTTGAGCACTTATGGGAAGTATTTTCGTAGAATGAGATCACTCATACTACTGAAATCTTCTAAAAATAAACAGAGCTTATGGACTCAAATGTATAGCTTAATTTCCTGTTTAGCTAATAGAAATCTTTCATTTTCAAGTGAGTCCTGGAAGAGGCTCTTCCACTTGTTGTTTGGCTCCCTCTTCTGGTCAGCCTTTGCTCAAATGAAATATTTCTGTAGACGAACAAAACAAAACCAAACCAAAAACCTCCAGAGCAGTCTGCAAGGCTGATACAATTTATGTACATGCTTAAAACTATCACATGATTTGGTTCTAAATCTACTTAATTTTATTTTATTTTTACTAGTTCTGAGACTTGTAAATAAATAATATCCCTTTGTTTCTTTGCGTTTCCATCACTTCTGTCAGTCTGCAAGCACTGAAGATCACGTTGAGGGCAATCTGTGCAAGTACACATTGCACAGTATTTGGCACAGCCAGATTCTGTGTCATTTTGTATCATATGCTGTGATTAGAAGATAGAGCTTTTATGCTACTATTCTGCAACTAATCATGGTTCATTTCTTTTTCTCCAGGTGATAGAAACACTCTCAAAACTTTCCCGCACTCCTATTGCAATTGGCACAGGAATAAGGTATGTTATTGGCCTAGTAAATGGTGTGAATAATGCCTCCTGCCTGGTCCCCCTTGAAAATGCTGGTGAGGGCCATGTAGGTAGACACGAAATTTTTCTTATCAGACGTTTGTATGACCTGGCAGAAGAAGTCTGTCTTGCAGTTTATTTGGAAATTGATTCTAAAGGAAATCCTCTGTTTCTGGTACATTTACTGAAGTGCCTGAAGCCTTCTTGTGCTGAAGCGTGGAAGTGAACAATGAGTAGTTAGTGTTATAGAATGTTTGTGAAAATTATAATATAGATCGTAAATCCATCAACTGATCAATATGAAGAACAGATTTTCTCCTATTTCTGTTTTCTAGAAGTAAGGAAAACTGCCGAATTGGTGAGATTCTTGTTGTAAAAAAGAAACAAACAAAACCCAAAACTCAAAAATCAAACCAACTGAAAAATGAACCCAGTAGATCAGTCAAACCTAACTTTGTGAACCTCTTGTGAGAGGAGGTGAAAAATCACATACTTCAGCTTTGAAGTTCTCCACTTTCTTTGTTAATTCAGCAGTTTTGCATGAATGGATGTTAAAACAAAACAAAACTACGTAGGAACCCAAAACTTCTCAGTCCTGTAATCCATGTCCTGTGCTGAAAAATCATACTCCACTGTAAAAGATGACAATAATGTCTATTAGTGGGGTTCTTATGAAATATCAAGTCATGTGTACCAACCTAGATATAAATGTTACTGCTTATCAAGTAAGGAAGGGAACATAAAACATTTTAATATTAATGAACTGAGTTATCTGTATGAGAACTTCAGAAGCCAAACCAAAATGACAAATTTATAATATTTTTCTTTCTATAGGCCCTTCCCTACAGAAGAAAGCGTTGATGATGAAGATGTCTACAAATGTCTCCCTGATTTGATAGAGTATGTTGTAAACCTAGAGTTAAATGAAAGATTTTGGTTTTCAGTCACACACTACTATATATATGATGATTTTATTGAAGAAGGAGATATTAGTTTAATTTCTTTATTTGGTTTGCAATTATGGCGACCAGAGAGAATAATGTTACGAAGGCTTATCTGAAGATTGCAATATATTTATATATTTAAAGAAACATGTTTTCTAAAGGGTACCGATGATGAAGTGAATCATGAATGCACTTATGAATTATCTTTCTGAACAATGGGAATACATTCAGAGAAATATGGTATCAGTTTTAAGGAATTCAAGGAAATTGTCGTAGTCTTGCAAAGAAAATGCACTGAAATTCTTTGTATAGATGCATTTACATTTTTGGGTGTTTGCAGGATTATTAATTATTGCAAACTTTTGTATTGACTTTGAGGCAGAGATAGAATAGACATGAAAACACTGTATAATGGTAGTTTAGACATTTCCATATCTCTTAGGAATCATGCTGGATAAGAGCTAGGGTCAGAGCGCGTTGTCTCAAAGACTAAATGACACCAATGTTTGGTTCACTGGCCTTTATCCTGCTTTCTTTGCCTGGGTTATGCTGTAGGCCTCTTGCTCTGGTGTATCTGCTGTTCATACCATGGATTTTTTTTTTTTTCTTTTTTGTCTATAGAGAAGGAAAAATCCTACAGTGGAGTTTACAGTGTGTACTTCCTGGGTTCATGCAGACAGTTTGCTTTCTAGAATAATTGTTCCTTTTAATCGTAGTCATGTACCTGACTGGATTGATTCTCATTTTTTTAAAATTTTCCCTCTGAACAATTTCAGAGTTTCCTACAACAAAATCCCCCAAATAATAAGCAAACCTGAGCAAGTCTTTATATTATTTGGCCAAACTACCTTAATTATGTTTTTGGCTGTTTTGTAGATATAATTTAAGAAATGTGGGTGCAAGAGGTTTTGTATGGACTATGTACAGTCTTAGTGTGAATTAAGCAAAACTCCTACAGGACTGACTTTAATGAAGTTAAATTACCTGAGGGTAGAGTTGAGCATAGACTTTATGTGGAGCTAATTATGTTGTCTGTGTAAAGGACATCTCTTTTGCGTTGTTTTGAATTTTTTTTCTTTTAAATATCTGATTTTAAATTGGAAAGTGCACTTTATTATTTCGGGTAGCTGAAGGTCGCTTATGGTATGGAGGTACAGACTCTTAGCTGCTTGCTCTGCAGTCTTCTCTGTATTTTACCTCCAGATAATTTTTTGTTTAGGCGGAAAGGAAGCCTGAGCCACTGTCCTGCATTGCAGTGAGATGCCAGGCAGTCAGAAAGGGCAGCTTCCCTGCCTCTGAGTGTAGTGGGAAAAGGGATGAAGAGAGTGGGTCCTGATGGAACTGTCCTGACAAGCTGCTTTTCATGCCTCGCTGATTTTATGTGGTTGTAAATTCATTCAGTCTTCAGTATTGTTTTCGTTTCATGCAATCATATTTTAAATCTATTGAGGAAAGACAATTAGTGAGCTTAATTTTCCTTTATGGATTCTCTTCGCTAGATACTTCTATTAATTAATCTTTGTTTACTGCAGCAATTTTTTCCTATAAGAAAGGTTCCTTTGCAGAGCTGGCATTGTAATTTGCCTGTGCTGCACAGGTTTTTTAAAAATTCTTGTTTTTCCTTTCAGTGAAACTGGTGTTGATGAAGATGAGGAGCTGTATGATTGTGTCTATGGAGAAGATGAAGGTGGGGAGGTTTATGAAGACCTAATGAAAGATGAAGCAGCACAGCAACCTGTATGTTTTCTAATTCCGAACATTTTGCACAGTAATGATTCTTTATTTAACATCTGTGAAATTACCTCTTTACAGGTAGTTTCACCGAAACTTCACTTGAGCTTAATTGCATGTGGATCTTTCATGTGCAGTGCATTATCTCCTGCTTTGTGGTCGCTTTTGGCAAAGGGTTGAACATTTAATCTGTGGTAATATTTTGAAAGAAATGTAGTTTATTTAACTGAAATATAAGATCACTGGTTACTAACTTAAAAAAAAAAAAATTAGAGTGTAATAATGTGAAGCCTTCTTTCTTCTGCCATAATTTGGACAATTGATATTCAAAATGACAAACATGAAGTTGTTGCTTGAAGAAGTGGAAAATTGTTAAGACTTTGTCTTGTTTTTTGAATTAGTGTAGATTTCGAATACAAGTATAAAAGATACCTGATGTGATTTGTTTTTTGCTTTTGCAGTTACCACTGTTTAAATACAAACAAACATAAACAACGACTCAAACAAACCAACCAAAATCCTCTGGAAAGCGTACTGTTTTGTTTTAATCTTTGTAACTCTATAGGTTCAACTATAAATGTTTTCAAGTCTGTTTTTCTGCTAATACAGTATTCTTCAGTGAGTACACATAAAATCAAAATGAAATGTGCGCTGTTACTTTTTAGCTTCTTGCTTGTTTTTGTTTAATGGCAAAATGTTAAACTCCTGAAATACCTGAATAAAATTTGAGATGAAAAAACTTCTTATCTAATCAAGCCACATTCAGTTTCAAGTAGGTTATTTTAGAGATGCAACTGAATTGCAGGGATTATTTACTATAATTTTACTTTCATTTTATGCTGAAACTCAAAAGATTTGGAATTAATATAAAGGAGATGTGGGTGTTTTTTCTACTGTGTAGTTGGTAGTCTGACAGTTGTTAGTAAACTTTCCCTGATTCTTTTTTTCTGAGTGCAATTTTTTGAGTTCTATTCTTGCCTATCTGCCTTTCTTGTAAATGATTAATAGAGAGTTTAGATTTTACATGCTGTAAAATGCATCTTAGCCTAGATAATTCAGATTGAACAGACTGTTTCTAATAGAAAGTAAATGAAACGTGAAAACCTAATATAGCTAACTATTTCTTCCTCAACATATAATGAATGGTGACATTACAGTTGCTTTGCTCAGGCAGCTTTCTTGAATGTGATAATTATTTCTGCTTTGTGATAATTTCATGTCAGGTTTATAAATGCACTGTGTGCTAATATGATTATTTAACACAGTTCTTTCATTTGAATACTTCTACAAGAACTCCTTGCAAGTGAAAAAGATTAGCACAGGACAACTTTCATGCAGATATTCAGAAGAACCTAATGCTTTTAAGAGTCTCTAATAGCAGCCAAAATGTTTTGCATCTCCCTCACCCTTAATTTATCATGATCATCTTGCAAAGTAAACTATTCCACTAAGTTTTCTCTCAGTTGATGACCTTCAGATGCAATTTTCCTCACTTGTACTGTTATTTACTCATTATTATTTTCTCTTCTCCTTTTGTTTACTGCACCCAAATTCAAAAACTCTGTGATATGAATATGAAACTGATGTGCTAAATGCTGTCAAAAGTGCTTGTGGGAATGGTCTATTTGGGTTAGATGAGCACAAGACTGAATTCAATTATTTTACATGGAATCCCAGGATTTTGTTTGCATTACTCATATCACTTGATGAACAACAAATACCCATGTTCTGCAAGTGGTTATGCACTCTATTGAATGCAACAACGTTTGTGCTGATTACAAGACTAAATGTGAAAAAATAGCTAAAGCCTAAGTAATGTCAATTAATCTAAATTGAGATTAAATATAGTTAATGGTGACAGAATTTAGGAATAAGTGATAGATTTTTCAGACGGGGCTGAGTATTAGAATGCTCATCAAGTATGTTTCTGCTTATGAAAGACAGCTTTTATATACTTCTCCCATATGGTTACTTCTGTCTCCAGCTGGTCAATAAAGCACTTCATTGCTTGGTGTGGGGGAAAACTAATAATTGCACAACTTAGAATTTAAAGAGAAATTTCAGAAGTTGGAATACGTGGTAGAAAAGTGAGGAGCATATTCAAGTTGCAGGAACTGCTTGTAGAATCATACAGAGATAAACAGAGTAGGGAAAAGGAGATAAGGTGATGAAGATAGAGTGATGAAGCTCTATTTGTCTATATGATTTGCAACTTTCACCTAGTTTGCATACATTTCCTATTCTTCACCTGTGGCTGAGCCATCCCAAGAACAGTATGCGTGTGTGGCTCACGGTCAGTTTAAATGTGGTTAGCGATGTGCTGTGTTATATTTATGAGATGTGCATATGACTGATAGTGGAGAAGGGAGTGAACTCAGTATAACCTTGGCCATGCCAAGAGCTAAATTTTAAAATTTCAGAGTCCAGAAGCATTGCCACTGCTGCAAGAGAAAAAAGACTTATGCTTAAAAGTTAAGTCATTTTCTGAATGCATATAGTACTATAGTACTAGGTTGCTAAATTCTTCCTGATTCTGTCTGTAAGCAGTAATGGCTGGTCATAAGGTCTGTTTTGTACATGATGTGAATCACCTACACAGATTGAGAAATGTAAGCTACGGTCCAGAAGGCTTTAGGAAAGTATTACAGACTGGTAATTAGGCTTTAGAAAGGATGTCATGTTATTGGTGCTCGTTATGCAATTGCTTATTGGTGTTTTTAGAGAAAACATTTTAGGTCAGTAATGACTTTTAATTGTGAGAGCTTAGCTGGTTTTTGTGTCAGGTCTCCCAGATACTCCAGCTGTTTTTAAGACTTGTGTGGCATGAGCATGTTCATACCTGCTTTTGGGTGTCTAATCTGTAGCTGGAAATGAGCTTTACAAATTAATGAAACTGTAACACTGTAGATCTGATCTTCATTAAGAGTGCTTGTAAACTATTATTATGGTAATTACACAGGCCATTCTGAAAGTAATGCCTCATATTTATTTTCTTGGAAACTATGACAGCTGCAAAGAATGTGGTAACTCTGATAGAGCAAATTCTCAGTTACAAAACACTATTTTTCAGCATAGTTACCACAATTAGCTATGCGTTTTTACCAGCAATGAACAAGAGCCTGCACGGCAAATTAATCATCTGGAATATGGCTAATCTTTCAAACTGCTGTTGCCACTGCTGGAGTACACCACTCACCACCTGACTGTGCTCACGTATGCTGACTGTTTGGTCTCCATAAATGCTCAATAAGCATCAATGAAAGTCAGTGGTTGCCATTTTTTCCACGTGGAGTAATTCAGTGATACACCTTTCCTTCATCTGCGCTTCCATAACAGGCTTCATTTGTCCCTCAGCTGCCATGTGTCACACTGCAACAAATTGTAATGGTGAATTGGTAAGAAGGTTCAGCCTCTACTGCTGTACTGCTAACTTCACATAATAGGAGGCATTACTTTTGAAGCAACGCTCATGTACAAATGTTATATGAGTCTTCTAATTTATGTGGAAAAATCACCCCAGATAAACACAGGCAAGAGCAGGACTTAAGAGATCGCTGCATTTCCCGGTTCAAAGAAGTGATTACTTTGTGTCCGAAGAGAAAGCTCCACTTGAGAACTAAAAGCTGTAAATAAGTGCAGGCACTAGACTGAATATTTATAGCAATGTAAAGTTACTTACATGAATTAGTCCCATTAAGTTTAATGGAATTACTAATTGCTCAGTATTTAAAATAAGACTCTGTGCTCTTGTTTTTCAGCTTCTGAAGTACATGCAGACAGCTGAGCTCTCTTTGTCTAAACATAAACTTTTCATAGCATTCCTTTGATGTGGAATTGTAGTATAAGTCTGAAAGCCATCAGCTAATTGAACATTAAAATATTCTTTGTTAGTGCTATCATCTTTGAAGGCTGCCGTATACAGAAAAAAGTATTCAGGAAGCAGTTATCCTAATTGCTAAATTTTAAGTGAATAAGTATGTTATCCATTAGGTGCCTGTTAATAAAAATAAACTTGTCTTCACTATAATTTCAGAAGCATACTGAGAATGATGTAAGAAGTTGTTGTCTTGCTGAAATAAAACAAACTGAAGAGAAATACACTGAAACTCTGGAATCAATAGAGAAAGTAAGTATTACTGCTTTACAAAAACATTATAAATGTGTTTCTATAGCACTCTAGAAAATATAACGACATAGTCAATGTATGTATTTTTTCTCTGCAGTTTTTTATGGTGCCGTTGAAAAGGTTTTTGTCAGCATCAGAGTTTGAAACTGTTTTCATCAACATTCCTGTGAGTAACTATGTATTTAATAAAGAGCTATAAGATTTGTATTTGGTTATGATGTATTTGTGTTTTACATTAGTGTATAAATTGGGTATTTGAAATACCATGCAAAATTGATTTGTGTAGCTGTAGCGTACTTGATGGAAAAGAGTATGCACACTATTTTATTTTTCTTTTAGTCCTTTTCATGGAAAAAAATGAGAAATAGTACTCTGAGACCAGATAGCAAGTTTAACCACTTTTTAACCGAAGAGGATCATTTTTGACCTGTAGAGGATAACTTATAGAAGACAAGTTGATTTCTAAAATATGCCACTGAGTGACTGTATAAAACAGTCACTGTTATGTTGCCCACCATTCAACATTCAGCAATGCTTTCAATAGGATTTCTATAAAGAGTCTGCAAATCTTTGTATCTAGCCCAGTCTGTCATTGCAGACATTTTGATGTTCAAATAACTTTTAGATTCTGAATCTGGCACTGAACAGCAAAAGCAAATCCTCTGAAGTGTCTAGGAGATGTTATTTGACTGAACTATTCAAGGTTTCCTGTGATTATCACTTTGTCCCACTTATTTTTGGCCTCTTCACAATAGTATGACAATTTTTACATACCTTTTCTGTAGTTGATTTAAGTATCCAGCAGATAACTTTGCTTTATCTGACATTAAAGAAAGACATCAGACATGGTCTGAAGCTCGTCTTAACAGAGAGAAATGAAAGGACTGCTCTTTTACGAGGCAGACTGTAAAGGAAGGATCCCCAAAGCGTGGCCCATGGACCACATCAACCTTTATCACCTATGAAAGATCATCTGTGTTGGCTATCTCTGGAATGTCCTGCAGCTTCTCAGGGCTGTGGGAAGAGGTGTTTGGGATTTTTCTTCAATGGAACCTGGTTTGCAAAAATATTTTAATTGCTAAATTAGTACCAATCTGACTGCAGTTAAATTATAGCAGTTATTGAGCTAATCATAAGATGATACCTCACATCTTTCCATATTTGTCTCCCTGTTTAAGTTTTCACTGTGAATCTTAATAGCTACAATTTCCTCCTCTTTGACCACTAGTCTGAAGTACTGCCACAGATATCAGTAAACTATTTATCTTAGAATACGTCAGCTGCCTTTAGAGAATCCTTTGCTTTGAAAACAAATTGTTCTGTCCTATGGCAGTGTTTCTTATTCACTCTGAAAGAAGCTCTGATGTGACCTTTCTTACCAACTGTGAATCTTTCTAAGGTGCAGTGTGGCCAGGTACACTGACTTAGTTGCCTCGAATGCCTCGAAGCCAGCCAGTGTGACATGCTTCACAGGAATGTAAAAGGGGCTTACACACTGCAAGCAGAAACTGAGGGATCAGCCTACTCACTACTCCTTCAAGAACAGTAAGGAGATAGATCAGCCTTTCAGTATAGTGGAGACTGTAAAAAAGAAGACAGGCATTTTAGCAGAAACTGCTGTGATAGGGTGAGGGGAAATGTATTCAAACAAAAAAACCCATGTGATTTAGGTTGGGTATAAGGTAAAAAGTTTTTTCAAGTAAGGGTAACGACTCATTGGAAACTGGTTGTCCAAAGAGAGGTGGTGAGTGCCCTGTCCTTGGCAAGGCAACTATGGTCAAGCTGGATGGGGGTTCTAAGCATGTGGTGCAGCTGTAGATGTCCCTGTTCATTGCAGGGGAGTTGGGCAAAGGGTATTGAAGGGTCCCATTCTACTGAAATGATTCTATGATACTGAGATAAGAGGAGTAAAAAAAACAAAAGCTATTCATCTTACTAGTTCCAGATCACATATATAATAAACTGCTATTCAGGTATTTTTTAACTTCTCTTTTCATTATAGGCATGCAGTATTCTGCTTTTACAGGATCATGGTTATTTCCTTTTAAATTCTTCTGACATCTCGTAGGCATCTGACGATACTGATAGAAATGTAGGGTTTGTCTAAGCAAAAAAAAAAAAAGTGTTTTCTCTGCTCAGAACTTGTCTCTGCAGCAGTTCCTCAGCAGGAAGGCTGGAGGGCAGTGGAAGCTCACTTTAAACTGAAAATAGCTGTTAGAAGCTCTACAGCGAAATGGTAATGTGGAGTGTAGTTGTGGTGGTCTCAAGACAGGACAGATTTGTCTCTGGTAAAAGCTTGTGGTGACTCATTGGTGCTTTAGGGTGATGCTGTGTTCCTTATGTATGGATTATATAGGGATGCTAGCTGGACAAAATCATTTGCTGATGTCAAAATACATTTTATTAAGGAAAAAGACCCGAACCACAGCTCACCAGTCTAAATAGTGCCTTTCATCAGGGCTCAGAATTCAAAATTCTATTCTTTAAGATTATGTATATATATATATGGCTGTATATTTGCATGCATCTGTATACCTCTGTGTATGCATGTGAGATCCTTTTGTATGTACATCTCTGCATGCATTTGAGATATGTGCAGGGAGAGATGGAAAGAAACATAACTTACTGAGGTATTGACACTTCATTAACCTTTAATGATGTTAGCATCACTTTAATTTAAAAAGTGAAGTAATTCTGGTTGAAAGAGAAGTTTAAAGACATTTTATTATTTAACATTCAACTTAATTTCAGGTTTGCTGCTTAGCTGAGCCTCTGTACACTCCTGAAAAAATGTGCTTTAGTATGTTCATCTGGAAACATTTCTGTAGTATTATGTCTATATGCTGGAATTTAAGATTCTGAGGATATGGTTGTACAATTGGTAGCAATTGAATTTGACTGGTTTTAAGCTTCTGCTATGTCAGCTGTGATGTGATTGACCTTGCAGATTTTGTCTGTAGGAAGCAAAGTGCTTTCACTTAATTCAGAGCTCATTGTTGTGTATTTTTGTGAAGTATCCTTTACTGCATTAAACAATCTTTGGCAGCTTTCATAAACAATCCTATGTTTTTTATTACAGAGGTCTGCATACCACTTAATTATCCTGATTAAAGAATTTCTTAACCTGTTTTGACTTAATTCATTATGACTTCTGTGATAGCATCCTTGCAGTATAAGGCTGGTGTCATCTACAATAGCATACAGTTTTTTTTTAAATAATAGCAATCTAAGATTCTTCTCTACTGTGCTCATGGAGAAAATCTTCTGCAGTATTCTTGCCTCTCTCTCAGCTGTTTGCTGTATTGGGAAACCCATTATGATTGCAGTGAACTTAGCACTAGAACATCACTAACTGACCAATGTACAAAATTAATTTTTCACAGCTCAGGGACATGAATCATTACTTTATCTTGTCACTAAAGCATTTACTAGACTTGCTTTATTTTAAAATTATTATAAAATGAAGATGAATTAACAGTGCCTGTTCCAAGCCAGAATAAATGAGTCTTAAATAGGTAGTTGTTCGAATTCAGCTTTTCTTATTGCAGTGTATGGAAGATGTGAAAACCTTGAACTTAGGTTCTAATCGCAAATGATCTGTTCTCCAGTTTATTCAATTAATGAATTTAAGATGAAGCCACTTATTTTTATATTCAAAACTTTGTTCTGTTTTAAAAATAATTTCCCCCTTCTCATCGCTGTTTTTAAGGATTTGGTGAAAATTCACAGGAGTCTAACACAGGACATCAGTGATTCCATTATTAACAAAAACGATCAGAACTTGTATCAAATTTTTATTAGCTACAAGGAGAGGTAAGATTTATGTACTAATTTTTGTCTAATTATGATATCTATGCCCAATCTGTGAAATCATTTTACTATATTTTGATGAATGTTTCTAAACTAAAATTGAATTCAATGTCAGCATTTTAAAGCTAATATTTTGTGTTATGACCCTGGAAGTCAAAATGTCATCTATTACTTCATGAGCTATGCCTCTTTTCATTCCAATTTTAGCAAAATTGTTACATAGTTTTATATGAACAGTCTCTTATTGCATCAGGAAAGGTTTAGGTTGGTTATGAGGAGATTTCTTCATGGAGAGAGTGTTAAAGCATTGGGATGGGCTGCCCAGGGAAGTGATTTAGTCACCATCCCTGGACATATTTAAAAGATATATGGACATGGCACTACAGGACATGGTTTAGTGATGGGACTTGGTAGGTCAGGTTGATGATTGGACATGATTTTGAAGGTCTTTTCTGGCATATGTGATTCTTTAGACAGGTAGCAACTACATTTCTAACAAAACTTAAATAGTGGTTTTTTTTTGCCCTCAGCACTTTTTTTTAACATTTTATATCATGTACCTGTATTGTTTAATGGATAGAATGGTATAAAGATGTAAAAGGTGCAAAATAAGGCAAGGATATGTAATAAGGGTATTCCAGGTTAAAGAAAGCAAGAGAGGTGATAAACATGAAAGCAGAGAACATAGGTGTGAAAGAGAAGTCTTACTCTGATCTGCAGTCAAGTATGGCAGGGAAGCAAGCATACTTTACCTTCAAACTGTCAAAAATAGCCAGACTAATAACAGGATAGCCACGTGAGCATGTTGTACCCTGTAGGCTAGTTGCCAATATGTTTAAGCCCTTTTCAAATTGTGTTTTTGTACTGAACAGCACTGAACAACTGTTGAGCTGTATGGATGAACTTACAGACCTATGATACTTAGCTGAAAAGCTGTGCTGTGGGTTACAGTGCTGACTTAACACAAACTAACTCTTGGATTGTGATTAAAATTCAGTTTCTGGATCTGGAATGCAAAAGAGTGGTGGGATCAAATTGGATTCTCCTGGGAGTGATGGGGAAGGAGGATTGTTGGGATAGTAATGGACTTGTGAGGAACTGAGCAGCAGCATCTGGAAGATGTTTGACAGATGAGTTGTTTTCTGGATGAGGAACACCAGCCAGACAGTCCATGAACAGTCTTGCCTTCAAGATCCTCTATCTCAGCTTTTCTGGCAGAGAAGGACAGAATTATTCCCTGGGCTGATAAACTTGCAACTGTTCTGGGAGGGAAACAGGGGACAATAACTTGCTCTGGAAAATACTTATTTTTCAAAGTAGCACTGAAATGTCTGCTATAAGGGCAACAAAGAACACTGAGAAGAAATCTCAATCTTACCTGTATTATGCAGAAGGGGAACAACATGACATAGGACATTGTAGCACATACTGGAAGTAATCAGAAGTGATGTTTAGTCAGTATTATCACTTCAGTTGTGTAATGAATGACCAAGATTCAGTTGGGGATAAAGGAATTTAGGAGGCCCAAAAGGAAAGCCATAGGAACTGCCCAAAAAGGAATTTAAAAACACAGAGAAGGAATCGCCTAAAGAAATGTATGGAAAACGTATAACAAAACAGAACTCTGCCATGGGACTAAAAGAAGCACTTTAAGAAGGGTCAAGAGAATACCTTTATAAAAACAGACTCTTCCATGAAGCATTAGTTCTGTTGACAGCTACTGGGTATTTACTTTAATTCATGCTGTTATTTGGATCTGAAAGCCCACATGATGTAACCTGGTAGAAAATGTTGGAGATGGATCAGTTAGGATAACTTACCAGTTCTTTAAAGTATATGCACAATTAATCCTATTAAACTTGTTAGAGAATTTATTCACTACACTCTTGAGAATTTGCAGTGCTGTAAATATGTGGTGTTCTCCTGTTAGTGATTATACTGCTTTTAATGAGTCCTGCATTTATTGCAGCATACACACGTGAATGTTAAAGGAAGTTGCAGTGATTGCAGCATTTTGAACGCAGTTTTAACTTTATTTTTCTGAATATTTTTCATTGTTTTCATTGTTGGAGTCTGGCTATGTGTGATGCTGGCATAATTAAACGCTACTCCTGTTGAAAAGAGGATTGCCTTTTTTTTTTTTTTTTTGTGAAAAATGAGTAAGAATTTTCCTGAAATAAGCAAATGTTCCCTTTATTCTTTATCTCTTGCTTTGATTTAGATTGGTTATTTATGGACAGTACTGCAGTCAAGTGGAAACAGCCATATCATGCTTAGACAACATTTCTAAGACAAAAGAAGATGTTAAGTTGAAGTTAGAGGTATAAGAATTTTATAATGTTTGTGTGTGTGTATTATATGTGTTCTGATAACTGTGTCCTGCTTTCAACCAAGTCAAAAATGTAGTGGATTAAAACTGAATTTGTTCATCATCTTTTCCTTGTAATTTATTGGAACCTCTCATCGGATTAATGTTTAGCTGTTGAGATACAGACCCTGGCAATCCTGAATGGATGAAGTGAGTGATGCTTTCCACTGGCAGTAGTAGGGTTAGGATTTATTTTTGGAACTGATGTTCCTCTGTTTGTCATATGTTGGCTGAGAATACAGAATTGCAGACTTCTGTGACAAATAAGCCCATCTTGAAGCTTCTTAGGGCTTGTTGCCTACCAAGAACCCCTGTTCTTTTCAGCTGGGCTACTGGCTGGTGCTCAGGGTTAATATGTCCCAAGTTAGTGTGTTCAAGGTGCAGGACTTTGCATTTTCCTTGATGGCTTCATGAGGTTCCTGCTGGATGTTCCCCGAAGAGCATCAGCTGCACTTGCAATCTGGTGTTGTATGTGGACATGCTGTGGATATCCTTCCACTTTCCTGCTAAAAATATTAAAATTGTTAACAAAGAGGAGAAAACAGTAAACTCAGACATTGGTGTAACTGTAGCAGATCTGTTCTGGATATTCCTAGTCACCTTCTATGTTTGCCCAGAAGTGGCTTTCAGGAGCATTTGCTTTCAAAACTGTCTTTTGCTTTTTTGAAGGTGGTTGCAATGTCTGCCTTTGTTGCTCTGCTTATAGGCAGTATCTTTTTTTTTTTTTCCCAGTTGAATCCTATGCCTCATTTCTGTTGTGATGTTTAGTCCATGTTTTTTCTTGTGAAATATCTAAGAACAAATGTCTATACACAGTCTTTGTTGAGATTTTACTGTCATATCAAGTACTTTCTTCCAGTTTGTTGAAAGCCTTTGTCTCAAATTTGCTGAAGTTATTACGACAGCCAATGTATCTGTTCAACATGGTATTCATGGAAATTGTTTTTTGTTTTTTGTTTTTTTTTTTTAAATTATTGTCCTAATCTATTTTTCTGTTTCAAACTAGGAGTGTTCTAAGAGGGCCAACAACGGGAAATTTACTTTGCGAGATCTTTTAGTGGTTCCAATGCAAAGAGTGCTAAAATACCACCTACTGCTCCAGGTAACAGAACTGTGATTGTTTATCATCGGTGGTTTATAAGAATGAGAGCTTAAAAGCCTTTATCAAAGGAAGGTAACTGACATTTCCATAGATTTGAGACTAATTTGTTATGAAATAAAATGCAGTGAAGCACAGGTTTTCTTAAAGAGATGATTCCTCAGAGCTGATGCATTTCTGAGAATGATGAAAAAACACAGCTGTTTCCCAGTATTTGAACCTTTCATTCTTGTTATGTTTAAAATGGTTAGTAGTAGCACTCTATAATCGTGGTGCTTTGAAATGTGGATCGTTATCCCTCAACAAGGAAGCTGAACCATACTTACAGCTTACTTTTAAGATGCTTTTCTGCTGTCATAAATTACAATAAAGCCATATTTATTTTGAAATGCTTCTTGTTATAACCCACAAAGCACGAGCTCTCACAGTTAGCCCTATAATAAGGGTGGAGAGTCTTATAAATTTGATTTGATAGCTGTGCCAGGAGACTCATTAGTTCAGCTGCAAAGAAATATATTACTATATGAGACTGTCAGCCCTGCTGATGCTTGTAAAATGTTGTTTTAAAAAAGATCTACTGCTTGCTTGTATAGTAAAATTTTGACTCTATGGAACAACATAGATTTTGTATATTAAGTTTTTGAAATATTTCTGAACCATCAACATTTCAGTTGACAGAAATTTGGAACAAAATAAATGGCCAAACTGCTTTTTAAAAAACATGGCTTCTTAGCAGAGGCTTATTAGAGTTACGGTAGTATGGTTAGGTGGAGGTTGGATTTGATGATCTTTAAGGTCTTTTCCAACCTTAGCAATTCTATGATTCTATAGCTTTATAATCAACCTTTTATATTATGACAAGATGAAATACGATGTGTCACTATGTTCTAAAGTTTGAGATAACATGTAGTAACAGCATACATTGTACAAAAAATCTTATAGACTTAAAATGAAAAAAAAATCTAGTAAAACTCTTAAAATTGTAATTTGAAATATAAATATTTTTTTTATTTCCTAGGATTTTAAGGAGGTTTTTTTGCTAGCTGGGATGTATAATTTTATTTTCAAATCATGAACAAATATTCTGTTTCCCTAGGACGTTATTTTTTAAGAAGAACTTGAAAAAAACTTTTATTTTCCAAAGGGAAAATGGCAAAAAAAAAAAAAAAAAAAAAAAAGGTTTCTACTGATTGTAATAATACAAATATCAGCATTTAGACCATGTCATTCTTAAATGATCTTTGCCAGTTATTTGTTTGCAACAGTCCTTGCTCAGCTTACAAGTTGGTTACAGTGGGGAAGAAAATGTGAATTTTCAGGTTGTGTTTTCTGTTCTTAGGTGTGGGGTTTTTTCTTTTTTTGGGTGGAGTGTTGGTGGTTGTTGAGGAATGGTGCGTGGAGTAATAACTTCAGTTTTCAGCTGTCAGACAATGGGTGAGAAATTTTAAACTACTTTTGTCAATAGGAGCTGGTAAAGCACACTACAGATCCCATGGAGAAAGCAAATCTAAAACTGGCGCTTGATGCAATGAAGGTAAGTCGTGCTGATTAAGTTTTTATATCCATGTTGGCATTTAAAATGGTAGTTCTTAAGTATATTTCCTGGAAACTACTATTCTTCACAACAGATCAAATAGGTATTTGCTCAAGTCATTGTGTGCTCTGTGAGTACGTAGTTGAAGGCTTTCTCCAAGCCTTGGAACAAATTCAGTAATTTTCTGAAGGGGAGCATATATGAAATGGAGCTTCCTCATTTCAATTTACTTTTCTTATCACTTTGCTGTCATGTACTGAAGCAAGCAGCAGGTGTTTCAATAAATTTGGTCTTAGTTCCAAAGTGTAGGACTATTTCTATAACTCTAAGCCAATTCTAATCAAGGTCAGTGGTTTCCCAATGAGGCGAAGACATCTTTCTTTAGAAGACTCTATTTCTATGATCTCTGTGGCTTTACCCTTGAAATTAGTGGTATATTTCTTTAGGTACAGTACCTGTCACTGTACATCTCCTGCAAGTGGCACAAACAAATGCTTTATAGAAGAGCAGTACTGCCTTAATATTACTTTGTGTTCCTCTGTACAGTGAAATTTCTGCTTCACTTGGCTTCACTACGTGAGTTGTGAAATTGATGTGGTGGAATTGAGTTTTTTTTCTATTCTGTGGTGGGGGAAAGCCAATACAGTATAGGTCATATCTTCTTCTATTGCAATCTATATCGACCACAGGAGATGCAGAAGTCAAAATAAGTAAGTTTTCAGTCATGCAGCTGCCTATGCTGCTACTTGAATTCCTAGAATACAGACTAGCTCACAAGTGAGATTTTTGGCTCCCCTTTTTTGTTTCCAAGTTCTGTGCTGTGAATGCAGAGAGCGCTTGTGTGATAATCTCACAGGAAGATGCCTGAAGGGAGTGGCACAGCATTGCTTCCAGATGGTGGCAAGGCAGGCATCTTGGTGGCTGGTAATTGGCTAGGAATCATAGAATCATAGAATGGCCTGAGTTGAAAAGGACCACAATGATCATCTAGTTTCAACCACATCCAGCCTGGCCTTGAATGCCCCCAGGGATGGGGCATCCACAACCTCCTTGGGCAACCTGTTCCAGTGCGTCACCACCCTTTGTGTGAAAAACTTCCTCCTAATATCTAACCTAAACCTCCCCTATCTCCGTTTAAAACCATTCTTCCTTGTCTTATCACTGTCCACCCTTGTAAACAGCAATTCCTGTTCTTGTTTATATATGCTTCCTTCAAGTATTGGAAGGCCATAATGAGATCTCTCCGGAGCCTTCTCTTCTCCAAGCTAAACGAGCCCAATTCCTTCAACCTCTGCTCATAGGAGAGGTGCTCCAGCCTTCTGATCATCTCAGTGGCCCTCCTCTGGACCCACTCCAAGAGCTCTACATCATTCTTGTACTGGGGGCCCAGGCCTGGGGGGAGAACAATTGTGGTTTTATTTTTTTTCCACTTTTTTTTTCTCCTTTGATTATGTTCTTCATTGTTTCTGGTGATGGCTGACTCAAACTAAGACCAATTAAGAAAACTTTTGTCAGAATGATTGTGCAGTCGTGCCCTGCCTACCAGCCGATGATAATAATAAATAATTCTGCAGGAACTGCCATCTCTCACTAAGGTCACATCATCATTTTCCTCCCAGTTAAACCATATCCTTCCATACTAAGCCCTATCAGAGCAGTAGAAGTAGCCATGCAACATAGATTTGTTGCTTCTACAGGCTTTCGTTTGTCTGCTTGGAAATGATATTTGGAAAAAAACTGACAACAAGCGGGTACCGCATCCTGGAAAGGAAATGTGTCATTTTTCTTTAAGCAACAATCAAGAGGTTTTTTCTAGACCAACTCTTGGAAGACTGATGTGAATGTATCCTGTTTGCATTCCTTTGGGAAACTGGCATGATAATTGCAGCTATTCTATGGTTCTGATTAAAATTTTATTAGAAAGAATATGTATCCTTTTCCTACGCTCCCAAATCTGTAGTTGTATTGAAGGATACTGTAAAAGCAAGTTGTGAAGATCAGAATACCTTTTCTAACCGCTGCTCTCAGCATCCCTGACCTCACCAGTTACCACTGCTGCTTGCTCCTTATCTCTAGCCATAAACAGAGAAGCCTCAGCAAATTGTCACTATTACTCAAGCGCATTCAAAGCTATTTAAAGGCTGTAGTGAAATGTATCTGTTATGTGCTCTGGTAAGGAAGACAATAACAATCTCAACCTGTTAATTTAAGTAGTATATCGCTTTAAGGACACTTTTAAAATTTGTGTAATATCTTCTTTCTGCTGTACAATACTATTATTCTGCAGTAGCTTCTTATGTCCCTCTTAATATGCATTCTTTCACATAAATTAAATCCCTACTTTTGAGGAACATTACATATGTTTTCTATTACATTCTATTTTTACCTTCTTTTCTATTATCTGATTTTGAATGTTGTTGACTGCTTTCTTTAGGCCACAGCTGTACTGCATAAATTACATTCCATCTTCAGTTTTTAGAATAAGTCATTAACAAAATCCAGAGAAAGTTAGTCCTTTAAAAGAAAAAAACAACAAAAACAAAACAGTATGTTGTCCTTTCTTGCTATAGGATTTGTATTTGAACAGATAAAAAATGAAGAAAGCTGTATATTTGATTTAAGATGTGCAGAGGCTTTTTTACGTGTTTAGTCAGACAGATTGGTAATTCAGTAACATCAAGTATGTATATATTTGAATGTAAGTATGTACGTATTTCTTTAAATGTGAAGATAAGCCTAAGACAGAACTAGAAATAAATTGGCTGAAATAATGTATTGAAGTGGTTTGTTTTGTACTTTCTCCCTTTTTTGGTTGATGCTCTAGGACTTGGCTCAGTATGTGAATGAAGTGAAGAGAGATAATGAAACGCTCCGTGAAATTAGACAATTTCAACTATCAATAGAGAATTTGGTATGTGATAGTTTTAGCTTATACAGTTCTTAGTAACTTTTGATCAAATGCGATGATATACGTACATTTTTATTCTTTTATATGGGAAGATAGTAAGTAATCTTGGTGAAATTCACATGTAAGTATGACTTGCTTGGTCTAGAATGATAGAATGATGATTTACTTGCAGAGATATCTGCTAAAACTCTGTAAATCCCTGCTGGGGGGTTATACGTACTTACAAATATTCATGTAGATAAATGTTTGTATTTGTACAGTGACTCAGATGACTTTGAAATGCAAAAAATTCTTTGAGACAAGTATAGGACAATCTGATGCCCTATTGTATGTAGGTTGCTCTTCAAGTAATGCCTCCTATTTATTTGCCTGGAAACTGCAACAGATGAAAAGCACAATAGCACTGCTTGATAGAGCAAATTCTCAGGCACAAAATGCTATTTTTCAATGTAGTTAACACCATCAGCTATGCATTTTAACCAGCAATAAAGAAAAGCCTGCATGCTGTGCTCATAAAAGTAGGCATGGCTGTCCATAACTTGGATTGTCTTTCATGTCAGTGTTACCACTGCTTAAATGCACCACCCGTGAGCGCTTGCTGTGCTCACATCCACTGTTTGGTCCCCATAAATGTTCAGCAAGCATCAATTAATATCAATGGGTGCCATTTTTTCTGTGTAGAAGAATTCAGTGAGATACCTTTATATCCTACACGCTTCCAGGTCTCACTCCATTTTGTCAGACTGTCCCTCAGCTGCCATCAGTTTCAAAGCAACAAAATGTAATGGAATACTGGTGAGAAGGTTCAACCTCCAGTATCTGCAATTCACATTTCAATGATGTGAAGGGCCAAGATAACAAGAGGCATTACTTCTTGAGTGGTCCTTATATTTAGTTTAAATGACAGTGACCTGAAAAGCCCTTTTCTGGGGTAAAAGAAGTGGTCTAACATTTGAGTGTGTTACCTTACCACTTTTGCTGTACTGAATTAAGCCTATTATTTCTGTTTCAGAATCATTCCCTCTTACAGTATGGAAGACCTCAGGGTGATGGGGAAATAAGGATAACTACGTTAGACAAACGGGCGAGGCAAGACAGGTGATGTCATGACTTCTGGTGTTTGCTATTAAAATGCCTGTGAAGTAACTCTCTTTGCATATTTGAGGTCAGTTCATTGATTCTTGAGAGTGCTTCAATTTCACTGTGCACTCACAGACACCATCATTTGTTTAGCAAGTGAATTTGTGAAGAAGTTATGTATGGGAAATTAGCTATTGCATTATCATGTAAGATAATCTATGTCTCTAGCAAGAGTACTTTCAGTGTTTCTTGTTTTGATATTCAGTAGTTAAGCTGTTCAAAGTTTTAAGCTCCACAGGCAAAGATTTATAAGATGAGACTTGGTATGCTGGCTATCTGGAATGTTTTTAACTCTCTTTACATTGTATTTTCATAGGCATATCTTCTTGTTTGATCTGGCTGTAATTGTTTGCAAACGGAGAGGTGATAATTATGAAATGAAGGAAATAATAGATCTTCAGAAATACAAAATTACAAATAACCCCACTACTGATAAAGAAAATAAAAAGGTAAGTACTTGCTAATAATGTTCATGTAAAATATATACATTTTCAACATCAGTTAGAAACATTTTTGCAGGATTTAGAATGTACATATACAATTTATATACAAAGTTTTATGTATTATCCAAAAGCCAAGATGAGTAGAAGTTTCAACTTCATTTATTTTGATGTAGCTAAAGCATTTGACTAAGCAATTCCCATGTCAACAGAATAGCGTGCTCTTGGTGTTTAGAAGATAAGGGCTTTTTTTAAGGAACATAGAGATGTTTTTTCATTCCTTTTGTTTTTTTTCCTGTGTAACTGGTGATGTGTATTGCCAATCTTTTTCTACAGTGGTCTTATGGCTTCTACCTCATTCATATCCAAGGTCAAAATGGATTAGAAGTTTATTGCAAAACTAAAGATTTGAAGAAAAAATGGCTTGAACAATTTCAGATGGCTCTGTAAGTATTTGTGTTAAAGTAAAATCATGTTGCTTAAGAGTAGGAATGTCACTTGAACTATACTACTTATGTTTTTTTTTTTTAATACAGGCTAGATATCTATTTTGTTTGACTTTCTGAAAAACAATAGTGCTGGCACATCTTCATGAACGTGGTATTTCCCTGAAACTCCTCTTGAAAAAGAAAGAGGGCACTCTAGACTATGTATTGCCAAATTTGCTGCTAAGACTACTTCAGTAATGCTGTCTTAAACAACTGGGGTGAAATAATTATTTTAGCAATAAAGATATATCATTCTGATAACTCCCTCCCATTTTAATTTTGAGTAGTTGAAATACATTTTTGAAAGATGACACAGAAGACTAAAGAGAGGGGATTCTGGCATTTTTCTAGGTAGTTTTTTACTAATTTAATGTTTAGTATTTGGAATAAGTTACTCAATTTGGTACATTTCATTTTAAAAGCCTGATTTCCTCTGTATATTTTGAACTAAAAGGAGCAGACTGCTTTAGACTTCTCAAAGTTGTTCAGATGAAGCACTACGTGTAACATTATTGGTATGCAGCATGAGCTTTATTTCCATATCTGATTCTTCTTGGAAAGACAACTATGAGTATTGACACCTCAGATATTCTTATTACATGTGAAAGTTGTGAACAAGAGAATTGAATGAGAAAGTGATGCATGCTTTATTTAAAAAACAAACAATAAAAAAACCAAAAACAACAAAGCAACAAAGTGTGGGAGAGAGTGAGATAATCCCTGTGAAAATAGAGAGATAGCATTAATAAGTTTTTTTTTTTTTTTTGGATGTGATTGCAAAGGTTTGTGGAGTAGAGAAAAAAGCTGTTATGAGCTGATATGACTGGAACTTGCTTATAAGCTATATATATTCCTTCAAAACCTCAGTATGATGAGTGTTAGTGATTTAAATGAAAATAAAAGGGAAGGCAACCTGAGCTGGACAGATATAATGATGCCCTCTAACCATGAAGATCTTGCTGATTTTGGCAAAAAAAGAGATGATAAATTTTGGCAGAAACCGATATTGTAGTGAGAAATGGGAAAAGATTTGGAGTGTGTAGAAAGCTGCATACTTCACCTTTTCCTATCTTTCTGTCCGTGTTCTGTCCCTGCTGTTTTATTGTCATTATTGATATTTAGTTAAACATAGAATAGAACATGTATGGAAATCACGAGGAGCTCAGATGTTTCAGCTTTAGCTCTGTAACTAGTGATTGATTTTCAGACTTCATGCCTCATACTTGTGTGCAAAAAATCCAGAAAACCAAGAACAGAAAAGTAAAGGAGATCAGTAAGGGTCAGTTAAGTTTCTTGTGGTTTTTTTTTTTTGTTTGTTTGTTTTCCCCAGGAGCACCTCCTCATTTATTCTCAAATATCTTTTTAGTTCTATGCAGGCATGTTTTCTTGCCCTCTCCTCTATTTTCTATTTTCTCTGGTCTCTAGTGCCTGAGGACATCCCCATCCTTTGTGCACACTTGTGCAGCTCCTCTGAGGCTCCTAGTTAAGTGCTGAGCTGGGTCTAGCCCCTCCGCCTCACTCACCTCCTCTCAGCGCTGCCCTTGGATATGCCTTTGCAAGGAGGGCTGCTGCTGCCAGTTGCCTTGTGAGCAGAGAGACATGGGCCTGCAGGGCTTACAGGTTATTGTGGTGCTCATTCCTCTGGGGATTGTGAGGTTTCTCATTGAAAACGAGTATGGTGGTGCCAGCCTTGTCTTGCACAGATGATCATCCCTCTTGTAAACCCATGCCTCTGGGTTAACCTCTTCCTGTGTGATTAAAGGTTGAAATGCAGAAGCATGGGAACTGGAGGAGCAGAGTTACTTCAGGTCAGGGCTAGCATGTAACATGATACAGTGGTATGATTTGCATCAGCCAATGCTTTTTCTTTGTTGTTTTATAACCACTGAGATTTAAATGTGGAGCTTTTGTACTTTATGAAGCTCTTATACCTTCACCTAGTCTGTTGCAGGGGCTTGACCTTATAGCATATTTCCCACAGCAGCTTTCTCAAAACATACCTCAGTGTATATAGAAATAATGATATTCTAATCAGTGCTAAGGTACAAGAATTTGGGAACAAATGAAGCCAACTTCTGAACAATTGGATAGTTGATTTGATTTGTTTTTTTGGGGTGTCATTGCTTATTGAATAATGCCTACTCTAGTATTGTAATTCCACTCTGAAAAGTAGCCATGACTAAAAGTATGCAGTTATTTATCATACTCAATAATAATTACCACTTTCTTGGTCAAAATGCTTCTTATTTTTAAATTTTACAGAGACTGCAAAAATGGCACAGTTAAGAAGGGTTGCATTAGATGCTTGTTTGATGATCAGAAATGATGTTTACAGTTCCAGACAGAAATTTCAGTGCAGTTCTTTTGCCTGCTGGATAGCATTATAAACAAAATCAGGTGTCTGCAAGTCTTAATCTAAGAATGTAACAAAAGAACAGATTAGGATCTCTCTTACAATTTATAAATCAAGAGTAAGCCTTTTTTTCTCCCCCTAGAATAACTCATTGGCATAATTACGTTAGGCTGCAATTTTGCTTTCATAGGGTGGAGTTTATATTGGTCTATGAGCAACAGTGATAACAGTTATTGCTGAAAAAGCACTTACTGTAAAGATACCTTACTTTGGTTCTTGTACCTGTAAAATTATTTCAAGAAAAATGCTGTTAAAATCTTTTCATCGTAAACAAGACCTAAATTCAATGAAATCAGCTGAATAATTCTTTCGCTGCTCTGGTGTAACTGAGATGAGAGTTTGTCTCTAGATTTGGAAAGCTCCTGTTATTGATGAAGTATGAAATAGAGGAGAACACAGGATTGCAGACTGGGCTTAGTTTCAGCTTGATGGGCAGAGTGCATTAGGCATACTTGATATGGCAAATATTAGAAATCCCAGTGCAATTTTCAGAGTGCTACTTTTCATACTAGTTAACTTTGTTAGAAAACTACCTTAAACCATTAAAAATATTCTACTTCTTGGCTTGCACAGTTGTTATTGTAGTTGTTATTGTATTCTGAGTTGTTTTGTCATGAGGGAGGCTGGCAACAACTGGTTACTGTTAATATGAAACTGAGTAAGTTATTATTATTCAATAGCAGTTCTGCTACAAGTAGGGTTTTTTTTTGTGTCTACTGCTTTATGTAGATAATACATAATGGAACAACACCTCCATTTTATTTTTCCAAATACTTTCGTGAAGGTGACTGATGGAGCCAGCACACACGCTACATTCTCAGCAACAGTAGAACTGCAGCACAGTTGTATTGGCACTGTTTATCTTTTCACAGTTATTTCCAGTGTTGAAGCTGAGTCTGCCCCTGCTCTTTTTTTTTTTTTTTTTAGTGTATTTTGTACAGTCTGAGAAACTCTGGTTTACTGGGAGCTTTGTTTTTTTTCTGGGCAGTAAAATGACGCAGGACGTTGGGGCAGCGCCCATCAACATTGCAGTCAAACTCTCAAAGCTGAAACTTTGGTTGGCTTCTGAATTCAAGAAGGTTTTGCCACACGATTGAAATATGTTTTAGTGGGAACCCGCATAATGCACTTGGTTTAGTTTGCTTTTGGTGTGTCCTGTTCCCTCTCACTGGTGTGAGTGGAAGTTCTGGTGCACAGTGAGACTGTAATTGCTTATTGCCTCAGAAGAAGCACTACTTAGCAGTAGTGGTTAATTTGGGCAGTTGCTACTTTGTTTTTGGAACTCTATTAATAATAATAGATGAGCTTATAGCTGTATGGGTAAACAAGCACCTTTTTAAAGATAGTACTGCAAAGACTTTACTAGATGTAGAGCACTTGTTTAATCTAGCGTGTCAAATAGCATTGGTTTAAGCGTAGAGTCATTTCATATCCAAGATAATATTAATAGAAATGTACAGCCAAATTACTGCACCAAATTACTCAACCATGCTAGAGACTTTATTAAGTGAGAGTTTGTCAGCTATGTGATTGTGCATGGCTTATTTGCTGCATGCTAACTATTAAAACCTCAAAAACTGGTTGCAAGCGCAGAACAATTTTGATACGTTTTTCTCGTAAAATGTCCCATCTAATCTTTTTTTCCTCCTGTGTGGAAAAAAAGAACCAGAGTAATCAGAACAAATGTCTCATACCTACAAATTACATAAAATGCTGCAGTGCTGGTCGATACTGCTTTTTCTAGAAAGTTCTCATACAGAGTTTTTTAATGCTTGTTTAAAAAAAAAAAAAAGCCCCTCAAACTATTGTGTAATATCTCTTGTCAATGAATTTCATGCAAGCAGCTCTTTAATAAAAGAAATTGAATGCTAAAATTGTCTTCCTCTAATTTGAGTGTATATACCTCAGCTGTATTACTTGGGCTTTAGAACTACTCACCTGGCTAATTATCAGGTTTAATGTCTTATGTGGCAACTGCTTTTTTCATCATTGCTGTAATAAGTTTCATTCTTTTTTCTTTCATTATAAGATGAAAGAATAAATAGTGGAAAGATGTCAGTTACTATTATGCATCTCATGTGGACATGGAACATTTACTTCCATCCACCAAATATTACTTTGTGCTAAGTTTGTTAATGTTTGTTAATCACAGTAGAGCATGGAGCCAGTTCTATGAGGTCATCCTCACGATGGCATTTGAAATCTTTTCCTTCAAAGGCCATGTATTACATTTTCACACTGACTTAATGTCTGAATCCATTAATATAATATAGAATGCCATATATTATACTGATTTGTCCTGAGTAACGTCCAGTTCGCTAATTTGTTTTTTTTTTTTTCCTCATTGTACTTTGTAGCCTACTCTAAAAATGGCCATCAGCAAACTAGATAGGAACATGTTGTGCAGAAATGCACTTAAAAATGAAACCAAAGAAGAATTGAAGCTGGAAGGAGTGCGTGGAGTTTGTCTACTTCAGTATTCTGCCCAGAGTCAGGCTTACGTAGCTCAGGGCTTCTACTTGAGTTTAGTACTGTTGGATTTCAAAATGCATGGGATAAATATTGCAAAACCTCATGCAACAATGTTGTAATGTGTCTTTTAATTAGTCTTTACTCAACATCTCTTTTTGACGGACTAAAACATGCATAAAAACATCTTGCAGGCAGACTGGCCTTTTCTAATGCACCTTGTTAAAATGTCATCCTCAGAAGTGATACGATTGCAGTGTGTGCTTTGACGTTTTTACTGAAATCACAGTATTAACATCATGCCTGAAATGTAAGAGAGAAACCCATGATGAATTCTGTAATTCTCATGAATTAATGAATCTGAAATATTTTTTTTCAGTCCCGTATTCGAATAGAGGAGATATTCATAAACGAAAGGTCTGTAACCCTTAAAAGCAGGATTTTTTAAAATTATTTTTTATTTTTATTTTGTCTGCTCTGTATTAAGTTCTTAGGCAGCTAAGGAACTTGCACAGTGGCTCGCTCAGGTATAGCTAGCACATTTCTGAAAAATTGTTTCAATTAGACATCAATTCACGCTGTTCAACTCAAGGGAAATGGAACACATCATCTGATTGAAGAAAGATTCTTGAGATTCATTCATTCTCGAGTCTGATAGGTGTGCGTACGTAACATTTTAGATTAAGCAAGCTACATAAATTGTAGATAGCTCATTGGTTTTCCAGATTTTATAGAATACTGGTACGTGACACAGGCTAGGTGAAAATTGTTCTCTTACCTATTTCCAAATTTGCACTTTGTGACTAATGACATTGGTCAGATTCAGCTTAAATAGATCTGTTCCCTGAGATAGAGTATTAATAATGCATATGCATTAAGACTCCTTCTGAGAGAATATTTGAGCTCTGACATATTGAACACTGACATATTAAATTAAAGCTTTCTTATCAGAGCACTTTAAAAGCCTTAGATATCTGCTGCATTTTCCAAATAGCCTCGAAAGGTGTTTCACTTACACCAACTTCACATAGTAGGTTACCAAAGCAATAAACAAATGTCTGCCAGGGCTTCTCCATCAGTATGAATAATTCAGTACTGCACAAATGAATACCAAGTTCATGGCTGCCTGTGCTTTGCTAAGACTCCAGTTGTTTGTGATCAAATGTCTTTCAGGGTTACAGGCAACCATTCACTGTATAGCTGTGTGATTCCTTTAGATTATTCCAGGCACAGCAAAAACAGTGTGAAGAATTTGTAGGTGGTTAAGAGCACAGTGAAAGATTAGCACAGAATGTGAAAGCAAAACAGTTTTTGAAAACAGTGTGTAAACAATTATAAGTCTGTTTAGATACTGTATTTTCCAGTTCACAAGCATGAAAGGTGTTCCTGTCTTGCACTTTCACAATTTATTATGTGTGAGGAGCACTACTAGGAAAATTGGTAAGCATTTCTTAAAATTGTATCAGCATGAAGTAAGATGTTAGTGATAAAATATCTCACAAATTAAGTAATACCACCTAAAGAGATTTTTGTACGATGTCCTAATTATTTTTATAGATTATAAACATATAATATTGGTTATATGTTAGTCCTTGATACTTTCACCATGTGTTCAGATGTCCTTGTTCCTCCCTGCAAGCTCCCCATTACCTTTTTGTCTGTCTTTGCAGATTTAGGTGTTTGCCCAGCAATTTGCAGCTTTTTGTTCCTATCCAGTTCACACTTGTACAGTCTCTACTTCTAAACAAAGACACTTATCATAGATTCATGTTTAACTGAATATAAAACATTTAATGTTTATCATGGTAAGCAATTAATACTTAAAAATCCAACTTAAAGCTCTTATTTACAGGATTCAGCCAGGTAATGTTTAAGGCATATAGGGTACTGGCAATATTAATTTACAAATATTAAAGTGTGAATGATCTTTGTTCTTAATAGGTAACATTGTTTATGGATGTTATACAGAAACAGATTATCTCAAAGCAGTCCATCTCTCATCCTTTTCAGAGAAGTGAATTGAAAGTAAGACAAAGGAGAGACATTATCTTGTTTGAAACAATGCATTACATTTCCAAAAAGTTAAAACAGTAAATTGCTTGATCTCAAAAAAAGCCACTCATCCTATGATCAAATAAGTGAATTTCCTAGGAAAGTCTTAGAAGTTGTTTGTTCTTGATCAAACAGACAATTTACTTTGACATGGTTAATAATATAACGTGTATTCTTGATGGTGACTCTTTGATGTGACAAACCAGAATATTTGAGTATTAACATATGGAGGACTGATTGATTGATTAATTCAGTAAATAGCATCTTCAAAGATGGTTCTGAAATGTAACAGCCTAACTGGATGAGAGACAATGAATTAACTGTAAGTAATCAGTGTTGCTTTTTGAGAAAAGAAAGTGGAAAGGGAGCTAAAAGCATTTAAAAATATGTATTTCACATACCTTGTGAAATACATTGTCCATGCCTAGTGAGAACACCCTTTAAGAACAGTGTTTTCTCTTAATCTTTTACAGTAAATCATAAGAATCATAAATTTGTAAAGATACTGAAATAATTATTTATTTGTATCTTATGCCCTTCACTTTAACTTTATTTTGTTACACAACTGCCTTGACGTTGGATAGAACCTTTGTATGAAGTGATCATCTGAAATGGTGAAACTTCAACGTGAGGGGGAAAAAAAAAGTGGTTTGTGGGCAATGTGATTCTTACGGAAGTCTACTGTGCATCAAAGCAGGGAGTGAGGTCAAACATGTTTGGGGACAAACTTTACGTGAAATTCTTTATTGAAGGTGTGGCTGGAAGCTTTTTTTCTTGTTTGATTGTGACATATATAGTTTTTTATTTCGTAAGTAATATCATGGACAGCAGAAATACTAGCAGAAATGCAGAGATGTTAGCTACATTTTATTGGTTAGTACCCAGTTGACACAGCAAAGTTCTAAGATGCTTAAAATTTTGGAATTTAGTCACCTGGGCATCGAAGTGGGAAATTAAACTTAGAATTGTTGTTTTGTCGTTAACTGCCAGAGAAATTATTGACTTTAAATACTTAGGGAAGATTTATGTTTGATACTCTGCGGTGATCTCAACCAATAGTATGGTAAGAAAAAATGAAAGTTTCTAGTATCTGTAGATATTAATCTGTGTCTTTTTCTTTATCGCCATGTTGGAGGAATATAGCATCAGATTTCATGTCACATACATGGTAAAATTTTCTTTAGTGGTTTGTGCTCGCAGTGTCCGTAATTCTGAATAGTTCTGTATGGAGTATTTTAAATTCTTATAAGCTTAACATGGAGTGCAGAATAATAACAGCACTAAAATGCAAATGTCTAACTCAGGGTTAGATGTTGAGGAGAGTTCAAGGTATAGAGATTTATCTGAACTTCCTGTAGTATTTCTTCTTTCAAAACTTAAAAATACAGAGTTTTTATGTGATACTTCATGCAATTGCATTTTTGTTATCATTATTCAAAGGTGGGTTTTAATTAAATGGAATGGCTACTCATTTTTAAATATAATAATGCTTTTCAAATTCCAGTCTATTTTGTGAAGATCTATATACAACAAATCCTTCCTGATTTCTCCTGATGTATTGTATTTCTTCAAATAATTGATATGACAACAGTAGCTTCAAAACCTGACCTACGTTTCTCCTTAAAACATAAATACAAAACCAACCCAACACTCTTCCCTATCCCCCTTCCTTGCATGCACAAGATGTATTGTATTTTTTGGGGAAGACTGAATATTGTTAACCCCAGAACCTGCGACTTTGCAGGTCAGCCTGCTCCCAGCCCTAGAGCACTCATAGCTACGTATCTGCAGCTTTTCAGGTTGCACAAACATGCAGGAGGAGGTGATTCCTCTTCTAAGTTGACAATCCTACTGAGTTATGGCCATCTGGAAGATTGTATCTAAACTTCAATGATATCTGTAAGGTTTACTGTTTGTTTCCTGGGAATAATGGCTCAATTCAGTCAGCGTTACAATGCCTTTGATTTCTCTGCATTTTTGTAACAGAAGAAATGATCTACTCAATGGTGTCTAAATCAGCACCTGCTGTTGTTGATACCTGACCTTGTTTTTCTGCTAATTCACTTTTGAAAGGAGGTCACTGTGCATTGGTTTGCAAATGGTCACTTTTGCATTAGTCTGAATATGATATATTTTTTTCTCACTTTTTTTTTCATATGTGCTGTGATTCCTACAGTGAAGCATAAATATTCCTCATGTGGTGGAAAAATGATTTGGAAAAATCTGAGGAATATCAAATATCTCTCATTAAGTTTTTCCTCTAATACATTATTTTCTTTCCAAATGAGATAGATACATTTAGATTAAAATTACTTAGAGACTGGGAGGGAGAAGTTGAGTTGTTAATTAAGTACTCAAGAAAAGCAATTTTTCAATATTAATTGAAATGTTTGTAATGGGTATAATCAACACCTCAGTGGGCTTGACCCAGAGAGGGAGCGGGGCGGGGGGGGGGGGAGGGGGTTGTATCTGTGCAGGTCCTAATTGCTGAAGTCTACTAGGTACCTCTACCTAGTACTGAGAAGCTCCCAGGGAAGTAATTAAAAGAAATGGCCCTCAAAATGCAATGGGAGAAATGGGAGAGCAAGTTACTAGAGAACAGCAGTGGACCTTGCAGGGAGACTTTTTAAACTACAGTTTCTAACTGGTAGTGTTAAGGCTACCTGTAAATTCTAACTAGATTTAGAATAAAAGAGGAGATTCTTTTCTTTATGCCTAGTGTTCCTAGGCCTCTTCCTTTAACTCTCTGCCCCTGCAAAATATGAAATCACAATATGAAACCTTCTGCTGTGTCTGCAGCTGGTGAGGCTGCTTCTGCTTGTCATAATGCTGTGTGAAGAGCTTGATACCCGTAATCAAGAGGCCAAAGACTCCAAATGCTCCAATGCTATAGTTGCTTGCATTCTTAATGCTTTGTGATACCATCTTTTCTCTTTTGTGTGCTTTTTTTTTTCTTTCAGTAGTGCTCATGTTATTTGCATTGCATTAATTTCTTACCTAGAATTTAAAATTACTGTAAGAATTAATCTAATCAACATAATATTCCTTTTCTATATTTCTGTTTGCTTGTTGGCAGGCAGCAGTCTTTCAGTAGTATGTCTATTTGAAATAAATTTCAGACAACAGCTCTTGAAGTCAGTAAGGCTAAAACTAAAATCTATGAAGGGCAATCTTCTAGGGATCTCCAGAAGAAGTACAACATCCAAGGGAAGATGCAATCAGTATTAGAATTTGTGAAGTAAGGATTCTTCATTGTTTCTCTTGACAAATATTGCTTTTCTGGAAACGAAGACTGCAATGTCCATATGCCTGTTTTACACATGGGGAAGATGTGAAGAGCTACAGTAAACAATTCTAACTTTTTCTTTATTTGATTTCTTGGGACATAAATCAATATCAGTTGCATATTTAATAATTTCATGCTTCATTTTGGAGAGAAAAGAGTTTTCAAGCTGAGATTTTAGTATTTTTCTTGATGTATTTTATTTTATAAGACTTAACTGGTAGAGAAAGTTAAACTGCTAGAGAAAGTTAAATTGATGGTAAAAGAAAGCATATTTGTGCCTAGCCCTCTGAAGAAATTACAATTTGTTTATTTAGCCTGACCTCCTGTTGTGAAAGATATTTTTGTATAGATCTTGCTGAAAATAAACAAACTTAAGAATGCTGTTAAAAATCAAAGAGTTGCTACATGGTAGCCAAATGCTTGTTACAAACTATTGGTATTCAGGCATTGTGATCTTCATGTTTCCCTAGCAGACTATGGTTTTGATCAAACAGGGAAATGACAGTAACGCATCCCATATCACTTGTTTGGTATTCAGTTGAACTCCACAAAGGAAAGAGTACAATCTTGGAAACTCATTAGACCCAAGATGATCAAAACAGAGTTTTTAAAGTGAACCATAAAGCTTACGTAATTAGATATTTCAAGATTGCCAAGGTTCATTGCTTTATTTGAACTTCACTATTAGTGTTTTGTTTGCCACATGTTTATGTCCTGAAGTTTAGGATTTACTTTAAGTTTTTGAGCTACTATTACAATTGTCATAAGAAAGTAATAAAAATATAATGTAGACTGCTGCATTTTATTCACAATATGTTGGTGTTTTGAGATAAGATAGCAAAGAGAATTTATTCCTTTGTCTGTAGGCATGGAAAGAGGCATGTAGATGTCTGTCCGTCTCACAAGATAGTTTTGGACTGTCTGTAACGTTAGGGTGGCCAGTCATGCAGTTAAGCTAGGTGAATTATTCCTGGAATTCTGGTTGAAAAAGTTTGAGGGAAACTGTGGGTGGCTGAAGACAGGGTGGCCTATGCATCAATTTAGTTTTCTGACAGGTAAGTTGATAGAAATAAGAAGCACGGCAAATTTCAAGGGGTATTTTCAAAAGATAAATATTTCAAAGGCAAAAATGGTGTGCTTGGAATTCCATGATTTGAGAGCGGTTGCGTAAGATATTTGGTTAATTCTTTCTTCCACCAGGCTTTGCAGACTTTTCAGACAAAAGATGTGTTCTGAGATGCAGGGCTGACTGAAGCAGATGGTCATTCTGTTCCTTGAATGGTCGTTCTGATGGCTTTTGAAAGGATGAGAATGGAATGTCCAAATGACGAAGGAGACTAGCAAGACAAGCATGTGGGTTGGTGGTGTAGCAGTGAATTGGTCCCAGTGGGACTAATATTCTTCAAATAACTTGGAAAGAGAAAGCTTTACTCAAAAGGCTCAGGGGCAGCCCAAGGAGCAAATCGGGTAATGGAGATCCACGTTGTGTGGGAGAGGGCACTTATGGTTGTCCCTTACAAAAATTCTACTGCTGAATTGAGGAGAGAATTGGAAAAATTTTCTTAATTACAGATTCACTGTTTTGTATTCTGACATTCTGTCCCTGCTAGAACGTAGGAGTTAAAACAGCCTGGGGAAAAAGTAGAAGACAAAAAGGGAAACTACTTTTGACTCCCCGCACACTGCTTGTAAGAAAGAGAGACAGTTTTTAAAGGAAATGATGAACATGTTCTCTGTCATTATTTACCCTAGATAAAGTATTCCTGATTTAGGAATAACTTCCTGCTCCAACCACTTAGCAGTGTTGCTGGAAATCAGAAGGTGGATAAAATCTTTCGTTTGTGATGAGCCTGTGGCACCTGATGATGTGAGCTGTGGAGGAAGGGCTGAGCAAACTGTGAGATATCTGGAATGGAGACTCTGTCCCACTCTGCCTGATGGAAATGGAACCCAATTTAAGTCCTAAATTAGATTTTCCTAATGCTAGTCACAGAAATTGTTTTAAGCATATGTTTAAATTTTTATGACAGTTGTGCGTGGGTTCCTATTTTTTTGTCTGGCAAGAAATGCTCCTTCTAAAGAAGACAATATTCTTAGTATTGAACTTAATATTAGCTTACTATCAATTTTCTTCTCTGTTTTGGAATATCCCTACCTGTTGGGAAGTAGAAAGGAAAAGTAGGTTGAAAAATGAGATGCATTTTTGAACTGTGTCGACATAGTAGCTATGATCTATGTTCTCAGAGTGTCAGTGGAGGGCTTTCAGTGCTGTAACTACAAGTGCTCCTGTATGGTTGGAGGTGACAGAAAAGGTGTGTGCTGTGCAGTGACTACTGTTTTTTTTTCTGAAGTTACCAGCTTTGTTTACTATGTTTAAAAATTCCAAAAATAGTATATGCTGTTCACTGTGAAAGGTTTATGGTGAAAAAAATTCTCATGATCTTTGTGGAATTAGGGCATAGGCAGATGAATTCTTCTTACTCTTTAGTCCGAAATTTTTGTTATCACAGAGCAAGTATTAGATGCCAAATATTTTTATGTATTATTTTTTTAATTGCTGGAAAGTAAAATATAAAAGTGTCAAAATCCCAGATTCTTTAAGTTTCAGACTTCATGTTCATAGACTTGTAACTTGATATATACCGTTACAGTGTATGATGTTATATCATCTCAGACTTGTCTGACACAACGTGTAGTGTGTGACTACAGAACTGGATTTGCCATAATGCAGTCTGATCAGATGGTAGAATATGAAACTGTCCACAGTTAGCCCTGAAATAATCTTTTTTTTTATATAAAGCTTTCCTTATTCCACCTCCACATTTACTGTGGATAATAGACATACGTTTTTTATTGCAGTGTTATCTTTCCAATTGCCATTAATTAATTATCTATGTGGAGATTGTTACTCCGCCTTGAGAATGAACACTATATTTTTTATTTTTGCACTGTTCTTTCCCAGGATGCTGACAACTGGTAACTTTGCTTTTATGTATGTGAAAGTTTTTTTTTTTTTGAGGGGTGAGGAAAAGCATTCTTGTTTAAGATGAATCAACCAATAATACATCCAAACAATAATATTTTTATTAAATTACCTCTTCATAAACAGAATCCTTGTAGATGCTGCATTTTTTGTTTGAAATGCAGCAGACTCAGAATTTGAGAACATATTTTCCTGATGCACGTCCATTTCTGTTTTACCTCAGTTTAGAGCCAGGTAGTGCGAATGATTACTAAAATAGAAAGGAAGGCATGGGAAACAGGAATGTTGCTCTTAGTGAATGTAATGGCAGGGATCATTTTGAAGCAAGTATTTGAAACTATTTTTTAAGTGCACAAGAAGAGAGATTGGGTATAAATGTTCTTTTTTTGATTCCTGCTGTTTCCTGCATAGGATCTTCTACAATATGCTGAGGCTGCAGTCCCTTCCAGACTCAATAATGTGCGTGTGATGTAAGCTTTTGTTGTTTGAGTTCTGAGTAATATGGCATTGAGGGGGATGGGTGAAGGGAGAGAAAATAGTGTGTTTTGGGTGGTGGAAGATTCAGAAGATCTTTGTGCTATTTTGGCTTTAGCAAGCAAAAAAATGCATGAGATGTGAATAGGAAAGGTTTGTAAGTGGTGAAGAAAGAACATCTGTTTAGATGGAGAATTTATTTTAGCTATCTGTGGAGTAGAATCACTCAACTGAAACATGGTGGAGTTTATATGACTTAGAAATTTGGTCTTTATTGTATGTTTTTGCAATATTTAAGGTCTGAGAAGTATTTGGAATCAATGCAAGTCCTTCTGTAGTTAATAACAGACAAGAGAAAGCTGATGTAGGGATTTCAACTCCATAATCCTTCTGATTTATTTAGGACATTATAATTTGATAGCTAAGTCTACAAGTGGAATAAAACAAGTTAGTTTGTGGGCAGAAGGTGGAAAGTCTTGTGGCAGCTCTTCTGTGAGTGGCTGCCACAAGCTTTGTTGTTTGCTGTTTTAGGGCTGTGCTTCATTGCATTCCCATTCAATGAATTTTTCTGTGAAGCATTGCAAAATAATACTGTCTGCCTTTATAAAATACAAGGAAACTCCATTACAAATAGAAGAACTCTGTGTATCACCTTTGTCAGTAGGAGTTATATTTTCAATAGTTTGCATGTACTTCAATCTTTGAGGAAGCTAGTCTGAGAGAAGAAGAATAGAAGAGAATTTTTAAGTACTGAATTTTAAGTCTGAATTAACCATAAGCTGCATGTATAGGATAGGATTGTCCTTTTTTTTCCTTATGGCATGCTTTTTTTTTTTTTTTTTAAGGTTTACTTCTTCCAGTGTAATGGATGCACCTTTTTCTTTGGTTGTACTTGAAAAATGGTGGATTAATTTGATATCTTGACACCTATATCTTTATCCTCTCAATGAGTAATATCCATGCTTTTTTAGTAGATGGCGTATTGACATCTTGCATAGAAAAAGGAGACTCTAGAGAGCTAGTTAAAATAGTACTGATTGAAAGGCTATTCTCAAACATAAAGGAAAAATCCCCTTTTCTTTTTGAATACAGTTTTCTTTTCAGCACATACATTTTCAGCAGGCATATTAGAAGGCTGACCTTTCTGACACTAGGTACTTAGATTCTCTGAATGTTTTTTTCATAAGCCTTTTCATTCAATCCTGGAGAGATTGATGCTTGTATATTTACTCATATTTGTTTCATTACGTTTTGTGGCTGGTCTGTGTTTTAGTCCAGTAGTTATTATATGTAAAAATGAAAATTATCTAATAAGCATCTTGGACTTAAATGCCTGAATTCATAATTGTATGTCAGAAAAGCTTCTGGTCTTTCTTTTGAGTATTGTAGATTATTCCACTCTTATCCTCTTTTTTTAAAATAATATTTTAATTCCTGTGCATCATGAATTCCTTTGTTTTTAGAAGTAGTACCAGAAATCTATACTGTCCTAAACATTCCAAGATAAATAATCTTTAAAGTATGTTAATGCATGCTACTTACATTCTTGTTGTCTAGTTTAGTCTAAATTAATGTTATCTAGAGTTCTATTATGCACTCTAATATTTCAGTGGTTCTGTTTTAGGTAGTCGTATTTTCTTAGCTTGAGAATGTTACTGAATTAAAGAAAGATGAAAAATCAGCTATCAGTTATACTGCTGCCTTCTTGTGGCCTAATTGTCCCAAGTTTTCTGGTTACATTTTTCTCACCTATTGGTTTTGAAGCTGTGAGCTACACTTCTTTGAAGATCCATGTATCCGTGTAACAGAATATTTGAGAAGGAAGAAATGAGTGTTTTTTCATAAAATGTCTCTATCTGAAGAGGAATAAAAAGCAGAAGACAGTTTTGATATGTAATAATTATTATCTAGTTATTGTGGGAGTTAAAATGATTTGTGGGAGGTATTTTAAGGATCAAGTATGCTTAATGTAATAATTCAGTCTTCATTTCAAAATGTGTGATAAATTCCATATTTCCTGTTCACTTCAGTGGAAATCATTGAAGTGTAAATAAAGCTAATTGTTCTTGGATTCAGATTTCTTGCTGTGAGTAGTGCTTTATGTTCTAAATTTTCATGGTTTAAAGTGGATTTTAAAATACTTTTTATTTTAGGTCAAACATACGACCAGATTATGCAGACACAAGCTTTCATGAGTTCAAAATGCATACTTTCAGTCGTGTGACATCTTGTAAAGTCTGTCAAATGCTTCTTAGGTAAGATTTCTAAGGGTTTGTTTTTTTTTTTTTGCCTTTTTTTTTTTTCTTTTTTCCTTTTTTTTTTTTTTTTTTCTTTTCCCCTGGGGTAACTCAAACTCAAAGCATTACATGGAAACATATGGCTAGCTGGTTACATATTAAAGACACTCAAGCCATAAAGTCCATCACACACAGTGTTAGTGAGATTTTGATAATTAATTTACAAAATATTAAAAGGAATGCTGTTGAAAGGCCAAGACATCAAGTGGCTACCCCATTCTTTAGAAGGCGGCTTTGTTAAATCTTCCTATGAGCATTGTTTTGCACAGGAATTGTGTGCAAGTGTAAATGATGACCATTTTGTATAGTTCTGATGAACAGGGCTGGGCCACAAGTCCCACTGCTGTAGACCACCAGTCTCAAGGACAGATGGAATGTTTTCTTCAAAAAAAGGCAGATGACAATGCTCATAAATGTTTGATAAGGGGAGATTGCTTTGCGAAACAGCAGATAGCTGTCTCTCAAAGCCACTGCTAAAGTAGAAGTATGTAGACAAATTGAAAATGGATGTTGGAAAGCTAAATAAGAAATGCTAATCCTTTCATGAGCAAGGATTTCTAAGGGTAACTCAAATTGAGAAATTCCTTGTTCTCTTTCCTGTGAAATACATGTATGCTTGCACATGAACACCAATGACTTCTCGGTAAGCTACCTCTGTTTTTGTAAACATGGAGTGTTTAATGGTACTTGTATAGAATGGTAAATTTCACAGTGTGAGCTGGAGTTACAAAAGTTCTGTACAGCTTGGCTGGTTCAGGTGCACATACAAGGTTTTATTACATTTAGAAAAATGTAACCACAGCATTGTAGGAAGAGTGTTTGACACATGGGTGGTATTTCTGTTAAGCACAGACATGGAATACAATAATCTCAGGTGTGTTCCTTCTTGCCTTATACATGTGTTTTCCTTTAGCAACCTTTTTTACTGAACAGTTGTATTGACTTTGAGTTTCTGAGATATTTTTTAGACGTTTTGCTCAGTGCAATAAGCTGTAAGTGACTATGAAGGATGCTGCAGACATCCTGAACTTAGAGATGGCATGCCTCATTTTTGAATTTGAAGTGGAATAGTTGAAGCATTGTGTCTCTGTTACTGTACTAACTGCTGCTACTGAGAAACGACTGTCTTGTTTTCAGGACGCAGCCTGCAAGAAACTGCATTGTTCTGCATAGGCATGCCAATTTGCTCCAGAGTATTTTACACACCCAAGTGCTACCTTATAATATATAGACACGTCCCTGGGTATTTCAGTACGGAGAGCCTACTTGGCACGGGTCAATAAGACATCAAAACAATTTATGAAAAGGCATTGTCATTTTAACATTCAGAATGCTAAACTTGTAAATTCTTGAAATAAAATGTGAACCGTAGTGCCTGATCTTTCTTATGTGGAGATAAAATCTCAGAAGCATCTATTGTGAAGGATAATTTTATATCCTACACTCTTACCATACAGTCTTGCATTCCTGTGTAGCAATAAGGGAAAAAATAACGAAACTGAAAAATGGAACCGAGTGCATTGAAATACTTATTCATCTCTAAGTTTGTGTATTCTGACACATAAATCATACACTTCTGAATTTAATTAAAAAAACCCAACACATTCAAGCACTAGCAGTCTAGTAACTGCTGTAGTAAGTAGCAGTTGCTGTATGTTTCATTCAGATTACACTTGTCCAATCGTGTGTTCCATAGATGAGGCCCGATTTGTCTTTGCAGCTGACGATGACATGTTAAACTAGGATGCATGGTCACTCCAAACTTGGCTGTCTCCACAATTATCCTGACAAGTCTACGGTGAAGAGTAAGCAGACACATCAGTAGACAGAACACATATTATTGCTCAGAAGTACATGTAAAAAACTGTTAGCTGTTCAGTGGATCATACCTGAGATTAAGGCAATGCACAAATCTGAAAATGAATCAGTTTGCTCAGACTCCAAATTCACTAAGGAGAATGGGAGAATGTGTAAAGCCACTCTTTCCTTAGCAGCTCTGGTTATTAAGCAAAGTGAACCCAGATGTATTTCTTTTAAATGAACAAATTTGAAGTCTAGAGTATTTCAGTATAACCCATGAAAACCTTAGTTCTTAAATATGTATTCACACTTACATGTTTTTCAAAATGAATTTGTTCTACGTGTTGTCTGGGCAAATTCCCATTGAAGGAAAACTGAGAGTAGCTGCAGAGTAGGATAATTCAGATAACGCTACAGTTTCAAGCTCATTGTGCCAGAGTTGCTTTGGGCTAAATACAAATGAAGATTATTTAACCAGTAGTCCTAAAGAGCTATCTGGTTTTGATTTTTTTTTTTTTTAATTATAAATGGTTAGCAGTGACAAAAAGCTGATGAGCTGCTTGTCAGTTGTCACTATTTCTTGAGCCTTTAAGGACTATGATCATGCAGTACAGCAAATGACTTCTACTACCTTCTGCTATGTCTCTTACTTCTTTGTGTACAAAATTTATCACTTCTAATGTATCACTACCTAATTTTATTTTACAGGGGAACGTTTTATCAAGGCTATTTATGCTCTAAGTGTGGAGCTGGAGCACACAAAGAATGCTTAGGAAGATTAGACAATTGTGGCAGAGCTAATTCAGGTGGTAAGTCATTTTTATTGTTAGAATACCAATTTTAATTAGGACATAAAACTTGCTAGATATAATTAAGGTTTAATTTACCCCTAATTTGTGTTTATTGTAACATACATACTTTTGAAACTACCATTTATAAGTACAATTAGAATTGCATTTAGAATTCATGGGGATTTTTATTCTTGCTAAATTGAAATGTTAAAAAGCAAGAGACTGAACTGTTACAGGTCAAACCCAATTTCTTTGTCCATGTCCTATACAGCAAGAAATTGCTCTGGTTTTAATCGTACACTGCTCAAAGTAACACCTAATGTATGACTTATCATCTATCATCTTCATGGTTCTCCCTTTATGTCTACATCAATTGTTATATTTTTCTCTCAGCTGCTGAAACTGTGTTGCCTCAGCTTCCACTTTCATCTCTTCGGTTTCCATGGTTTCTGTCCACTCAATATTCACAAAAATATGATTGATGTATCACTGCTGCCCACACCTAAGGGACCAATTTTTTGTCATCTTTTAATCAATTGCTCTACTCCATTGGTTTCTTCCCTAGCTATCAACATTTTGTGCTCATTCCATTCTCCTTCTGCTCCAAGGACTCTTGTGACTTAAGCTACCATTCAGTCTCCCTCAAACAACTCTTATTTGTTATCATCTTCACATTTGACTTCTTTCCACTCTGCTCAGCATTGTTTGTAGTTTTCTCTGACATCCCTCACTGCTAATGCCAAATATTGTTGCTCAGTATTTGCATGCTTTCCCTTCCCTGTACCTGTTCACTTAGTGGCAGTGAATCTGTGCATTTCAGCCAGCTAGTCATGTAATAGGAGAACTGTTTTTGACTCTTCCCCTTATCCAGCTTCTCTTAGTCTTTCTAGAGATTATTTGCCAGTGCTGGAGCTGGCAAAATGGAAATTAGAGCTCTCCCCCTCTATCTATACTTTTGGATTTCCTGAACTTCATATAGAATCGTACAGAATCATACTTGATAATATATGAAACAGAAAAGCCATTGGAACACATCATAACTTCTGAAAAGTGTAACTGTATTATTTGGAGAAGCTTTCTGATAAATTGTCCTACTTGCTTTTGTAAAATTGATGCATTCTTTTCTGGAATTACTTCATAATTGTGTGAAGTTTCTTGTCTCGTATATTTCATGTAAGCTATGCAATCTCTTATCTTGCTCTATTTTCCTCTTTTGGCATTGCTATCACGATCCTTGCAAAATGCAGTTCCCACTGCTTGAATTACAACATGACTTCATCTACTCTTCTTCAACAGGCTTCTGCTTCAAGATTTTGTTGCTAGCTTTTTGTTCCTTTCCAAGTTGGATGAGCTTGCTTCTTTCTTTGCCCTTGTTTGCATCACTTTCCAGCTTCTGCTTGGCTTTTGATTCAGCATAATAATTTGCCCAAATTACTTCCTCCTTTAACAAGTTAATTAGGGACAGCAGTTCCTAACTTTTGCTGCAACCAATTAAGTTTACCTTATTAATTGTTTTCTTGTACTGATTATCTTCTGTGCTCTTGTCCCAGTCTGGGCTTTTTAAGATAGTTTATCTGAGGTCTAAAAACTATACAAGCAACCACGGTATTTTTCATTCAAATATTTGTTTTTGTGGAGTACAGAATTTTCATAGAACCTCCTAAGGTTATTCTAGAGGAAAATAAAATAAATAAGTATTTTAAGGTAATTACATTTAAATTAGTAGAGAGGAAAAGCAAAGACACTTTTCTTTACCAGAAAGCTATCTTTTTCACTATAAGCCACCCCTGCGTATTGTTTTCTTTTTTTCCCCTTCTATTTTAATCAGATAGCTGACATGCCAGGAGGCAGGAACTTGTCTTTCCATTTTTCTATAAAGATTTGTGGATTCGTACAGTGCAATGTATATCAGTAAGAATGTCAATCCCACAAGGTCTGATTTCTGGCAATATTCCTACATCTGTACCCAAGTAATGCTTGCTTGGAGTGTAAACAAAACAATGTCATTCTCCCCCTTCTCCATCCCAACTATGAAAGAAAAAAAACAAAACAACAGCAAATCAACCAACAAACAAATGAACCAAAAAAACCAACCAAACCAGAACCAGAAACCTCTCAAAAAAACATAGATACAAAAATCAAAATAAAAAAAACCCCACCACTTTATTAATGTCATAAATTTTCATTTTATAACTTGAAAGCAGCAGAATTTTCCTATGGGTTTAAAAAAAAAAAAAAAAAGGGGGGGGGGGGTGGGAGTTTAAGTTAATACTGCATGAATTTTTGCTAAACATGGAAGCAACTGTTTTTTTCTTTTAAGATTCTGTTTTTTGTTACATGCTCTGCTTACATCAACATATACCACTTTGTGTCCCCGCTGCAAACTTTTCTCTTGCCAGTTTGTTTTACATTTATGGAAGAGCTCCTAGATTTCTATACAAGACAGAAAGAGCTGCATATCTTTTGCATGCTCATAGGATGTAATGCTTCTTTAAGACCTCCTTTGAAAATAGTTCAGACCACAAAAGCTAACAAAATTTAAATTGCAATTCTTGCAGTGCTTTCTCTTGCTGTTTAACCAAATAAGAACATTAGGGACAAATAGTCTTACATTTTTTGCTGTTAATGTGTCTTCTCTCAACACACAGAGCAAATTTGGCCAATGAGCAAAAAATATCTAATTGTGGCTAACAATCTTCGTAACACTGAAGTCTGTAAATTTTTTCCCTGAGCCCCTCATAGATTGCATATCTTATCCTGCTTATTTTTTACCTTATTATCTTTTAAAATTAAGTTGCAACTTCTTGATTTTTGTGAGAAGTATAGATGGAAGTTTTCAGTGAGTGCTTCTGGATACCTTAATGTTTCATGGCCTCTTTGTTAGTGTCCTCTGTGAACTGAATAGTCTTAACTTTTTATCATCTCTTTGTAAGTGGACCTGTGCCTTAGACAATTTTCATACTAGATATTTATTTGAAAAGAGGTGATCAGAATTAAAAACTCTGCCAAAATGAGAGTACGCTGGGCTCCTAAAAAGCATTTGCAGAGAATTTTCATCGGTATTTTTCTTTTTTTTTTTCTTGTGTATGGTTTAATATTTTCTTTTTAGACCTCTGAGCAGGTGCTTTTTTTAAAGCTTTCTGAAATGACGCTGAGAGCATCTGAGTGGATTAAAAATTTGTAACTTTATTTGCATTCCATTTCGAGCCAGTTTTTGAAAATGCAAAAGATAAAGGTGCGAAGATGGATGAAACCTTCCGAGTGATGAATTTAATAAGTGTCATGTTTAGATGATATACTTGTGAGAGAAGCATTGACAAAACCTGAAGATAAATTGCAGTGTTGTAATGCTTTACCATCTACACCAACATATGCTAATTCTTCAGATGTCCTGCTTTGAAGACCAGTTCATTAGACTATAGATGTTGCAATGATAAAAGATAGACTTCATCAGCTGAATTAATAAATAGAACAGAAATAGTCTCTGTTTAGTCCTTGTTCTTCTTATTGTTCCTGCCCATGTTGCTCTGAATCTGTGTGCTGATTGAAGTGCTTTGCTCAATTCTGTCATGATTTGGTTTCCTTTCCTCTGCAATGAAGACAAAGGCCTGCTCAAGTATTTTCCTATATTTTACTTATGTTATATCACATCATTTTTTTCTGTGACTTCAAATCCTCCATCCCCTTCATTGCCTATGTTCTGACAAATTCCTTTAGGCCACACAACCGTACTTAAACACCAGGCTTCATAAAGCTTTTATCTTTACACATGAAGATTATGAAATCGGCACACATATTTCTTTTACAGGGCTACTTAAATAAACATATATGCTGTTTTTCTTTGACATAGAGATCTCCTGTTACCTTACTAACTCTTCTGACTTTCAGTGGCACATCTATGTCTCATTTCAAGGCAGACTACAATTATGTTCATCTGATATTCTGCTACTTGTTGGAAGGTTTTATATTTTGAAGTGGGTAAGAGTGGGTCCTTTGGTGAAGTGAGCATCAATATGACAAAACTTTGAGACATAGGAAGAAATTGTCTGCCTTTTTGTTCTTATTTATATTGCACAGGTTGTTCTGTGGTCCTTGCAATTTCTGCAGAAATTCTTAATATTGGCCAAATGAATATCATCACTTGCTCTAGAACATACTGCGTAACTGTAGGCCTATTTCTAGTTGAAAATTGCAGAATTAACAAACCACTTTCATTACCAAATTCATTCAGTTGAATGGAATTAAGTGTTTTCATGCAAATGTCTTCTGGTTCCATAGACTATTGAATATTTCAGTTAGATGAAGCTCTACTAATGGTTGTAGGGTCTGAAATCATTTAAATATTTCAAGTACAGTGGCAAACAATATTTTTTCTATTCTTCACATCCCTCTTCCCAGGGAATGCTAAAAGTATCCCTTTACTGAGGCAAAAATTGGTTAGAAAAACACTTATCAGGTGTTTTTATAGTAACTTCCAGCTAATTTATGCGTGATTCTTTTATTCTTCAGGTTATTCCATTTGAAAAATAACAGCAACTTTCCTCCTATAATCATAGAAACATATGATTCTAGATGGAAAATTATTTTTTCAAGTATATGACAAATGTTAAAGCAAGTGTTACTGTACAAATGGTTTAAGTTTGGGATGTCTTTCGTATTATAATGCTCATGCCCAATGATACAGTCCATGCTGTTTATGTAATAGTTGCTTGCTACAGCACATCAGAGATAATTTATAAAAAGCATGTGTTTTTGGCATCTAAAAGGAAAACAGCAGCTTTCACTGTTTACCTTTTTGCTGGCTTGATCAGTAGTTGTGAAATTGCTGGCTTTTCTCCAAACCTACCACGTCAACAGCACAGACAAGTAAATGTTCAAGTCCCAGAATGTTCATTGGAATTATGCCACTTCTTGTTTAAATGCAACTAAGGTTGGGCTGTATTATTTAGCTAACCACCCTTGCTCAACCTGAGCAGAAGTCACTTGGGGGGCTTGATGTTTTGTGTAGAGACCTATACTACCAATACTGGTGACATTATTTGCTTTTCTTCTGATTATTCAGTGTCTGGTTAAGTGACTGGAGCCAGTTGTGCTACAAGTCCTTTAAGATAGCTTGCTTGATAGCTACTCTTTTTAAATATTTGTTTTCTTTTAAAATGGGAACTTGAGTAGTTTACTGCATAACCACTTATTTACTCTCCACTGAGTAAGCATGCAGAATGCAGTTGCTCTCTTGCATTGCTGAGGAGCAGCCCATAGTGTTTTTTTTATCTATTCCCCCTTCCTTATTGAGGCCAGTGGCTAGTTTTGTTTCTTTTTTAATCAGATATAATTACTAAACTTTGACCCACAGCATAGCCTCACTGAATAAATGAAAACTAAAAACTGTGTTGAACTATGACAGTAAAAGTCACTTGCTAAGACCTTGATGAGTGTGTAGGTGATAAGCAGAAACTTGAATTAAAATTGTTGTGTAAAGATATCTACTGATAGATATCTCCAGATATTTTTTTTTCCTTCCAAAATATCCAAGTAAATATGGGTTAGATTTTTGCTCTTTGTAATAGTGTAACATTCGGAAAAAAGATTTTGAACTCTTATGATGAAGTAATCTACATAATTTGGCAGAAAAAATTCTGAACCACAGGAACACTTGAACTTTAATGAATAAAAAGATAGTAAGATAGATTTTTTGAATAAGCTTTTAGGTGGAAATAGATATGAAATATTTTTTGTTCATTTCATGATAAAAGTGAAATAATGAATCATATTTCAGTCTGTCAGTGTTGATTAAGTTTTTGACTTTATATGAGTTAATGCAGAGAGAGCTTAAAGAAACAGTATTCTTCATTGGAGCTGCTACTGCTTTTTGTAAGTTCGAATTTGTTCTCTAGACTTTAATAGTAAGTGTCCTGCTGGCCGCCTTGGTTAATGGAGCAGTTTACTATGAATTAGTCAAAAGAAAAAACCCACATATTTCTCATGGAATTTACTTGATGCAAGTTATCAAGAATATTTATTACCTTCCTCTGTAGTGATTTTTAGAATCCAGATATTGGAAATTAATCAGCAAATTCCTTAATTAATTATGAAAAGTGTTGGGATGCTGAAATAACCAAATCGAACTCATTCGTGTAGTTGTTTGGGGTGTTTGTGGGAGTAGAAAAAAAAACTCTTGCTGGAGGTTAGAAGGACTTCCCCCTTTGGTTACTGGATAAGTAATCAGTAGAACTAAAGATAGGCCATTAAAAACAAAACAAAAACCCCTTCAAATCTGAATTGAAGTTTTACCCCTGCTCCTCTACAAGTAATTTCCCAAATGACTTCCGTTCATTAGAAGACAATTATAATTCTGAGATGAAACACTGGAAAATTGATAAGTCATTCACATTTAGGCAAAAACTTTTGGAAGACATACTAAATTCTGAAACACAAAAATAGACCTGAGTTTCAGCAACACTTAAGCAACTAATTCCCTCAGGTTCCTGAAAACCTCAGTAGTCTACTTGTAACTCTCTAACTCCGGGGTTGCCTTATTTTTCTTCTGTTTACTCCCTGTGCAAACACAAATTAACACTTTTGAAAAGGGTATAAATGATAAAAAAAATTTGGTCTCAGAGTGATGAGAAAATTCATCTTTGGCATAGTGTATGAGAAGAAATAGCATCTGAAATGGTATGTGAGAAAAAAGGCCTGTTGGTGGTAAATGGGCTGGGCCTCGCGTGCCTGGCCCCACGTCCGCAGCTGGCGTGCTGGGTCTTGGCACGCCTGCTTGTCTTTGCATAAAGCACTCGAAAGCCAAAGGGTTTTTTCCCACACTTCACTGGTTCACATTTTTCTGCTTTTTTAGTGGAACAAAGTCTACTTGCAGTTGAAGCTTTTAATTTGATTTATTGTGAATATAGCTCACTGTGTGCAAGACACAAGGGAAGAAGTTTTCAATGTAACAAAATCACTGGGCATGGACAGTATGTGCTCTACTTTAGCAGTATGTACAGTCCTGGAGAATGTATAGGTAAATGCAGTTGGCTCTCATTTGGTAAGGCACTAAACCCAAGTCATCTAGAGTACACCAAAATATCAGTTATCGAAGTAGACGTGAAAAGAAAGAAGGTATACAAAAAAAAAAAAAATTGCCTTTTTGTGTCTTTAGTAATGAGTAGTGGTGGGTGCAAATGTTATTGCCTTGGTGTCATCTGGTGAACTACATTTTTTTTTTTTATCTCATTTTTACATAGTACAAGAAAATTCATAGCAAAAAGGTCTAATAAGAACCCACTGGCTTCAGATTCCATGATACACTAACGTAATGCTAAGCTGATGTACAAGTATAGAAAAACTTGCAGCTAAAGATATACATCTTATCTTGATACACTGGCATACTGTGAACAAACAGCTGACAAGAGTTGCCAGCACGATTTGCAATGAAGAACAATAGCTCTTAAATTCCCACTGAGCTGATGCCTACGAGGTGTGTTTGGGACGCTGCAGAAACGCGTGCTGGCTCAGGCTGCCCTGCAGCCACTGGCACCGGGTGCAGCGCTGCCTGGGGAAGAGAGCCAATGAGTGAGACGAGCACGGCCTGCACGGTGCGGCCCTGGGCTGCCCAGGCGTGCTGCAGGGATCAGGTAGCACTGGGTGTAGCAGGGCTTGGTGTCATGCAGCACAGCGCAGGCTGAGCTTGCTATATAAGCAGCCTAAATTTGCAATCACCAATAATGCCAATTTTTACTTATGTTTCAGAGCATGGGAACCTGAAACACGAGGTAAGTATCCGTTTTTGTGTGATATTTGCTTTGTTAATGACATTATTTACTTTGTGCACATGCTGTTGGAGCATGTACATTTTTCTTCTGCATTTAATAACGTATTTCTTTAGAATGGTGAAAAACAGCTACTTAATACAAATGTACTGTGTTCTAAGTGTGTGCCAAGTTTCAGTTGGTGTGGCTTAATGTTGGGAGCACTGGAAGGAATAGAGGTGTATTCTTAAGTTACAGGATAAAAAACAATTTTTTAATACAGTTGTCTTGTTCTGCAGTGTTGCTGGACCAAATCTGGCAGTACAGCTAAACTGCTTTTTCGTCTTTTTTGAGTAGTAGCCAGTTCTACTACATGAGATGTGCCGGCGTATCAGAATCTCGGTATTGGTGTCTCAGTCTATGCTTCTCTGCAGCCTTTAGGGACAACAAAGAATAGCAGGGCAGTTTAGCCTTTGGATTTAAGCAGGCTTTTGTTAGAATAATTTGGTAGTTAGGGAGTTTATATAATCTTGAGAGAATGGTAAGATGGAGGCAGTGTTATATGTAGTGTACCTAAACTTAAATACAAGAAGGCTGGCTGTTAGACTGGTTTGTGTTCTTACCACTTACTGGTGCCTTTGGATTGAAGCACAGGAGGGAATAAGCAGTTACTTTTTGTCTGCCATTTCTGACAGAAGAAAGGCAGAAATGTGGAGGTAGAGTACTTTCCAGTAGCTATTTCAAGTCAGAAGTTGGTGATAATTTAACTACTTAAGCAACACACTGATGGTGAAAAATGTATCAGCATGTATGTTTCTTTTCTCGATAAATGCACATTTTGGTGCTATCAATAACACCAGTAACAAAATTGAAAGGACGTATCTGCTGACGTGAGTGCTGCACGGGGGATCATGGCTCTCACGCACAGAGCCAGCTCCCTCTGTGCTCAATCCTGCATTGGAGTGCTGCGGTGCTGCACCCACCCCAGATGGCAGCAAGTGCTGGGGAAGGCCCTGCACCTTCAGGCATGTTCTTTGGCTGTGGTCCGGGCTGCAGCAGACACCAGCCAGGCTCTGTGGTGTCTGAAAGTATGAGGAAAGGGCAGTCTGGCTGCAGCCCTGTGTGAGGAGATGGTGCTGGTTCTGCGCTACCACAGTGTATGCTATCAGCCCTCCAGTCTGCTTGCATGCCCCGAAATGGCTGCTGCCTGCCTGCCTTGCCACTTCCTCAGCCTGCAGCTCTGCAGCTGTACCTCCATCTGCCCACTGCCTGGTCTTTAATGTCTGCCTGGAAATATCAGCTAAGGAAGGGCACTTGAAAATATGAAAATTATAGCATGGCCTTTTAGCTGAACTCTCCTGGTGCTGCAGTTGACAGACAGCATTGGGAAACCATGAACAGATTGCTGACTGCACCTTGTGGGCAGATCTGCCAAGTACCTCAAGCTAAATAAGGTGAACATACGTGACCAGATGAAGAAAATATGGATCCTAATTGTAGCTAATCTCTTCTGACCTTAAGCTTCTCACCCCCAGCATGATTCTGAAATATATATTTTTATATATATGTATCTATCTATCTTTTTTTTTTTTTTTTTGAGAAAATGCTTGCTTTTTAGAGCTATTAATTTGATACTGGCAATTGATTTGAGCCAAAATGTCAGGATTTCTTTCATTGTTAATTAATTACCTGCTTTAAATTTCCTTCAGCACTGTAAGAATGAAGTGTAAATCAGAATATATGATTTTGGAAAACATTAACATTATAATGTAGTCATACTGGTACTGAAATATTTTTGAGGATAATCACCATTTTTTGTACATTGTTTTTGTACAACCAAAGAATTTTCTTTAAAATCTTTTTCCAGCTGAACCTTTGGTGTACCTGAGTTGTATTATCACAGAATTACTGTGGTTTTTTTTTTTTGCCATTCAGTTAAATGTCTGTGTCTTCCTTTGGGCTTGCTTTTTCCGGCTCTTGCTCCCTTCCCCCTTGTGCAAATATTCAAATACCACCGCGTTAATAATTAAGAGTAATAAAAAAGAATAGGCCCTATTAAAAAAAATAATAATAATAGAGACTTTTGTTCATACCTTGAAACTCTACTTTCACTTTTAGCAGCAATTTTTTATCTTTTTCATTACACCTGCAAAAAAAAAAAAAAAAGCACCTTTTCTTTGTTTAGAGTAGTAAGGTATTGACCAAAGACGTCCAGTCTGACAAGAGTCTGAAAGCTTTTTTTTTTTAATTCAGGCTTTTCCTTTTGCCAGCTTGCTATGGGACTTAGTAATTTTGTTACGCCTCGGGTTACTGCTTTTTTGGTTGCCTCAGTGTGTGTCCTGCATCAGCTTATATCAACTGCAACTAAATTGCAACTAAATTGTTATGCAGCATATTTTTCTCTGATTGGCTTGATTAATAATATATGTAAGAATGCATGAACCTTCATGCAAGCTACCAGTTAAAATATGTTTGGAAAAGCGAATGGCTGTCTTAAAGATGTCTCTTATTTTGTACTTAAATTTTCAGAGACATATACCTCATGTCAGTGTCTCTGATTTTATAAAGCTCTACTTCATCCAAGTTTAAAAGAAAGAGGGAGAGGGGTTACTAAAAATTTAAGTATTTGCCCAGACAATGAGAAAATTAAGAATTTTTTAGGAAATTCTATCTTCCTTAAGTGCAGAGGAGGAACAGTAAAAGTTTTTATCTTCTTAAAACAAGAGAAGCAGCCTCACTACTTTTGTCCATGTGGACTGCATATTTTTCTGCTCTCATATTCATAAATGATTTTCTTAATGTGCAAAAATTATATGAATAAACTTCTGTACTAAGAATCTTTTGAGCCTAGTGTCAGAAAAAAGGATATATGAGTAAACTTTCTCAAAGAATGATATTTCTACCAGATTAAGATAATGGTGGTTATGGTGGTAGGGAAAATAATTTAAGATAACCATCTTTGCCTAGTAGATTGTGAGAATGAAAGCAGTGTGATGTTCCTTCATGAAAACAAGTTTATTCATGTCTTTGATTTGTATTTTTGTTGTTCAGAAACGAACGAATGGAATTAGAAGGAACTCCAGACACGTGGATCCAGGTTAGTGTCATGATTTTTCAATAGTTAATCATGAAATAAGGAGAGCAAGAAAACTGTAACTCAGGTTGCTTTATGATTGCTATTGTAGTGTATGTGATACTGAAAATTTATTGCTAAAGTTATGAAGGTATAATGCAATTGCTGTGTTAGTGATTTCAAAGGTATGGTCTTATTTTTTTTCTTTAAGCATTGCTTCAGTTCTTTCTGAACAATGAAATGCCCCTGGGCTTTTGGTGAACTTGACACACCCTACTCTGTAGGGTGCAGTTTCAAACTGTACTTTGCAGTTTTATAAAGAAATAATGAAGTGATGAAAAGCATACAGTTGCGTACAAAACTTAGGTTCTAATCTGCGGAGTTGTAGGTATTCTGAAATCTAACTGTATGCAGTGCTTAGCTCTATTGGATGTGAGTTGCTCTTCTGAAAGACATATACACAAACTGTAGCTCTATGTAGAATCTAAAAGTGATTTTATTTTTTGCTAGTTTATTGCAGATATTCTTCTGGCATCGTGGCAGTAGCAACCCTTAAATTAAAAGCTTGCTTGTAGACTGTATACTCAAGTGGGTGATATTTTCCTCTGGAGACCCATTATGTGGCTGCATAAAATATGCAATGTTTTTTGGTGTAACTGTGTGATATTTTTAGTATCATTTTTTTACAGTAATTACATTTCTGTCCTTTATATGTTTCTTGTGTAGTGTAATTACTGGAGATTTGTTACGAAGATATCATTTGGAAAAAGCTAAGCTGTAGATTATTAAAGATTTCTAGGTCTGGACGCCTGAAAACAGTTGGAGTCAAACATTAAACAGGACAGCAAATTGATAGCACTTTATAGCCTGGTAGAGCTCAGCACTTTTGAATAAGTTAAGAGTGCTGGTTGTGCCACTAGCATTGCAGCTGCCTTGGCTCCGAAAGTCTTAAGGGCTGTAACTAGTTTAAGCAGGCCACACCTTTCTTATGCACGTATCTTTGACATGTCTTGGAATGTATATTGTCACTTTATTCCCTTTAGTTTATAAAGCTAGGTGCTTCATGGTGCACCTAGGTTTTTCTGTGTGTTGACTGAAATTTGTAAAGAAGAAACAAGCACTCTGTAACTCTAAAGTGATTTTAGTCGGAGGAGGAAACACCAAAAATTATCAGTGAAATTATTTGGAAGAGGATGAGAACACGTACTTACTAGTACTCCGTATTTATACTTAGATGATTTTCAGATGAAGTGAGCTTTTTTATTTGCATTTTATCAGCATAGGCATTCTGAATCTTGCCGTAACTTGGTAGAGATAACAAAGATATGAACGTCTTTGGTAATCTTTTGGTAATCTCCTTTGAGCATTCTAGATAATGCTGCTCACGAGATAGCTTATTGTCTTGTGAGACAGAGGATGCCATCCAGGGAGCAGCACTTGTAAAAGATATTTTCAATATTCATTGCTGCATAGATCCTAAGTTCTTTTTAAGGAGACTGGCAGATTTCTGAAAATCCTAGCATCACGGTGAACTTGTTGCTGAGAGCAGTAGTCAATGAGGGGTACTTTTTAAGACTTAATGTGCTGTATTTGTATTATCTAAAGAGAAAAGTGAGTTGCCCAAGCTGGTGTCTATAAGAGGTCTAACAATGCTGCTGTTACCCGTATTTTGTGCTATGGTGCTGAAACATCAGTACTGATTTAGGAAAGCACATTTACTGTGAATCAGTTGCAGACATCTGCAGTGTCTAAATATTGATGGACTTCGATATCAGCAGTAAACAAAATTACCGTGGCCTGCAAGTGTTTTTGCACAGTCTTTTCAATATCCTTTACTCATCTGCCATCTTTCTGCTTTTGTCTTCGACTACTTTAATAATGAATAATTAATGTAGGATGCTTAGTCAAGTTGATGTGTTATGATTTGTATAGGTAAATCCAGCTTTTACTGACACCACTTAGCACTGGCTGAAAGAAAACCTTTCCATTTGAGAGGATAGTCTAAAAGAAAAGTTGTTCATGTTAATACAGAGTTTAAGTATCTCTTACCTTCTGCTGGTAAAGCTTCTTGTTGGGGGAACCTATCTAGCTGAAGAAGCCTAAAGGCAGCAAATCGTTCATTAACGTTCCACTTGCTTTTGTTTTTAAGATTAGTTGAAAGTGGAAGTTTCCTCTTAGAGTTTTGCTTTTTTTTTCTTTACTTTGAAGAAGAAAGGTAGAAAGAAAAGTGATGAATGATTGGGAAAGCAGAGAAATTCTTAGGAAATCAAACAGCTGTGAGAAACGTGCAGGAAGTGTGGATAGAGAACAAGTAAAAGAGCAAAAGAAAATGCCTTTTCTCTGTGTTGGGTGCTATGACTTCACCACATGGTACAGTTGTACACGACCTGAACTAGTCTATTACATTTTAGGCAAGTCTACTTTTAGAATAACAGTGAACGAACATGTAAATGCATCTGCACCTTTAAAGCTAGGAAGAACCTGGTCTAGCATTTGCATTTTACTGTAGAACTACAGGATTCTTTATAAATATATTTGAGAATTGATTAGATTGGTATCAGGTCATGCCTGGAATGGGCATGTGGAATGATAATTACGTATCACTATTTTGCAGTATTTTTGCAGGATCTCAAGAAACCATTTATACATATGTTTAATTTTAAGCGTGTTATTTGCTCTGTTGACATAAATGACAAATGGTCCATTTGTATGTATACTCATAAGTATAAATCTAAGGCTTTTTGTGTAGTTTTTTGAGAAGGATGGCAATCTGACTAGTGTTTTTAATATTAATAATTGTGTATATATTGAGAGGGTTTTTTTTTTTTTTCCAGCTATTGAAATAGTACCACGTATGTTTGCTGTCTTTATTTTTTAAGGGTGTAAAGAGAGTCTAAATGTAATAGATTCACAGCTTGGTGTTTTTAAAAACTAGTTTTACCCTAAACATGTATGCTAATATAAACATTGGAACTTTAATCTCTGGAAGTGTGAAAGCATATTTCATATCAGAAGGATAAACTTGGTAAAAATAGAACACTAGAAGCCTTGTACTCAAGATTTATTGCAGATTAAACTCAAAATCTGATTTATGAAAGAGGGTCACTGAACACTTTCTGAGTTCTTAAACAGCTGATTTCTTTGTAAGCATGGATTAAACCTTAGAAAACCTTAGTTGTGAATTGAGAGACAGATGCAGCAGGTCTCTTACTTTCAAATAATCTAAAATATTGACTGAATTCTGTGGGGCTGAGGCAGTTTTAAGAGCATGTAAAATAATTGATAAAGTTATTTTTCAGTTAGATTTTGAACTCCAAACTAATTTTAAAAATACTTTTATATTTCTGATTGTTGTCTGGTCCATGCTTGCTTTGTGAAACATTTCTTTGTTATAGATTTTAAACAGATTATAAAGAAAAGAATCTGAAGGGAATGACTGTGTCTGCAGTCTAGATTGTATGTTTATGTATGTGTGTGTGCTTATACAACTGTGGATGCATATGTATGTTTGTATTAATATGCCTCAGATATAGTGGGTCAATAAAGTTGGAGGCATTACTTTCAGAGCAACCTACATATATGTGTATATACACACATGTAGGTTTGCATTTGTGTATGTACATACATAGGTACATATATGTAAGTATATACATATACATATATGTAGGTTGCTCTGAAAGTAGTGCCTCTGACTTTCCTTAGAAAGTACAACAGATACAAAGAGCAAAGTAACACAATTTGATAAATTCTCAGCTACAAAACAGTATTTTTCAACATAGTCACCACATTTAGCTAGTCACCACAGACCTTTGTTTTATATGCACTGGCATGTCAGACACCATTTTATCAAACTGTCCCTCTGGTGCCATCTGTCAAACGATAACAAAATGGAATGGAATATTGGTGGGAAGGTTCAACATCCACTGCCATACCAACAACATCTGCCTCTGATGTTGTGGGACAGGAAAATAAAATAGGAGACGTCACTTTTGGAGCAGTATGTGTGTGTGTGTGTGTGTATATATATACATATCATAGAATGGCCTGGGTTGAAAAGGACTACAATGGTCATCTAGTTTCAACCTCCCTGCTATATGCAGCGTCACCAATCACCAGACCAGGCTGCCCACAGCTCTCCACTGTCTCAGTTTAAAACCATTTCCTCTTGTCCTGTCACTGTCCACCCTTGTAAACAGCCATTTCCCCTCCTGTTTATATGCTTCCTTCAAGTACTGGAAGGCCACAATGAGGTCTGCCCTGAGCCTTCTCTTCTCCAAGCTAAACAAACCCAGTTCCCTCAACCTTTGCTCATAGGAAAGGTGTTCTAGGGCTCTGATCATCTCAGTGGCCCTCCTCTGGACCATGTCCTTCTTGTACAGGGGGCCTCGGGCCTGGACACACAGGTTTAGAGATATTTACTTAGATGTGGCGGAAAGTAAGGCACTGTGTGCTTCATGTTGAAATCGGATTATGAAACCTGAGTAGTGTTTGATTACTAAACAGTGAAACAGTATTCAGATGTGTATTGTGGTAACAGTTGTATCTAGTTTTCATTGTAAAAGTTAAGGAATACTGTAATATGGGCAGGTTAAATTTCCTTTTCAGTTAAGATCAAGGAATACAGGACTGCCGTGTTTCAACAAATTCTGGTGCAGTGTACTGTTCTGTGCCTGTCAAGTTTATCCCTGATTGCTGTCTCAATACCACTCCAACTACACGTTCAGCCAAAAGCAAATTGGCCCAAATTCAAATACTTGGATATCCCAACCTGCAGTTAGTTGTTTGCAAAGCAAGTGCTATAATAGACAAATATATCTTAAACTGAAAATTTGAAGCAGGCCTCTGATTTTCTCTTGAACTACGCAGATGAGTCCTTGATAGTCTTGAATGTTGTCTTTGTTTGTTCAGCCCAAATATGTAGGGAATATCCCATGTTATGAATAAGGAAAGATGGCCTACTGCAATCTTTAGCTCAGCGCTGAAATGCTGGTGTTCGAGAATTTATGTTTCCATTTCAACAATGGGTGCTATTCTCTGTGATCCTGGCTGGATCTCTCATGGCCTGTTGATGAGAAGGGGAATTTATTGTGGTTTTAAGCCACACAAAAATGTCTATCTAGCATATAAAACTATTAAACAGACCCCCAGTGTTTAGCTTTCTCATGAGCAATGTGACTGAAGTCACAAAAAGTATCTTCTTAATATGACTGTCTTCAAGATGGATTGTACCAAAGCAGTATTTTTTCTTTTCTGAAGAAGTTGCTGTGTATAAAATCAAGAAATACATTGATGGGTATTTTTCTGGGGCATTCTATGGCATTGTTTTAACTATTATTTTTCCTGTAAACCAAGCATGGGAGAGTATACCAATCCACTTGTCACTAGTTCTTAGTTTTCCTCTCAGAACAAAATGAATAACCTATTACAGGACATTTCTTTCTGCATCTTCCCCCAGGACCTTACTCATGAGTCCCACAGACTTGTTTCTTCATTTTTAATTATCTGTGGAGAGCTTTTGAGAAAGTCATTGTGACAGCATATAGTGAATTACTGGAGTATATGTAAGATATTATTTTCAGCTTTAGATATTGTTTACGGTGAACATAGCAAAGAGTTTTAATGGGTAGTCAAGTGAATGTGTAAATGAAGAAGCAGAGGACTATGAATGAACCTGGCAGAGGAATGCTAATGAAATATGTCTCTCAAACTTTTCTCCAGTGATGGAGTTTGTGGTTTGACAAATGTGAAGTTCTTTCCCCTTTTTAGTGTTATGAGATAGCCTAACAAAGTTCCTAGTAATAAGACACGTGTCATATCCTGTAACAGTACCAGAAGACCTGGGCAGTGCTGCATGCAGGCAAGCCAGAAGGACCTGCTTATGTCCTTTTGATTTAGTATTTGAAATTCCTTATTAAAGATTCAGCCTATATGGTTTAAAAATAATAATAATAATAATAATAATAAATGAAACCAGTACTTTAGACTGGAAAGAACTCGGACTTTTACTTGTTTTAGAGTTAGTGTCTTCATAACTAACAACGATAGCATATATACGGCTTTGCATGTTTTCCCTGATGATAATTGTATCATTTTTGGAGCATTGGATTTGCTAAGTTGCCGAAGACTTTTCTAAAATGTTACATTGTAGTGTATTAAGCTCTAAAACCTAAGATGAGCTTTGATTATACTTTATATTTAAAACACGCTTAACGTTTATGGGAGCTTTATTAGGTTTTGGATACCTTTTCTTTCCCTAACAGCGACTGAACAGTTGGTTCAGGGTGCAGTGAGGTATACAGTGCATGTCTCTAGGAATTGCAGTGAGGACACGGTTAACAGGCAGCTAGGAGTTCTTTTGCTGCAGAATGAAATTCTTTGCTTCAGAAAGACAGAGGCAATGCTGCTGCTTGCCAACACAAGTGTAATTCTGAATGTTCTGGAGCGGTTCAAGGAATTGGATTGCAGCTGTAATTTGAGCAACTCCTATGCCCAGCTGCGTTTTAACACGTTTTACATCATGTGACAGGGACAGTACAGGTATATGAGATTCAGTTAATTTTGTTGTGATCACCAGATTCTAAATTAAGGGGACGACCTCCTCCTGCTGGATGGATCTTAGCAACAGTGAATTCAGAGAGCTCCCGGATTGTGACTTAATTTTTATCTTGCATTTTCAAAAATATGTCTTAACTTTAGAATCTCTGTCCTTTTACTGCTGCACTAATGCTGTCTGCTGAGCTATTGTTGCTTCCCAAAATAATGTATTCATCTTTGTTGTGATACAAGAAAGAACAAGTCTAATGTTTTTCGCTAAGAAATTTTCCACTGGTTCATTTCTGGGAGGCAAAGCAGAGTTTTGTCTTCCAATGAAGCATTTCAAATGCAGTTTAATGAATTTTATTTGGGTTGTTATATTTTAAATTGAAATCATTTTTACATTCCTGTTGGGGCAAGGTATTTTGAAAGGTGCCTGTCCCTTTGGCATCTCAGCAGTGAGCTAACATTCAGAGAAAATAGCCGTTAGCCTTTTCTTTTAATTAAACATCAGAAGACCCAGATGCCAAAGGGTGAAATATATTTATTTTGTTGAACTCTTTCATCCTTGTCTGGTTGGACTGCGAGATTATTTTGTAGCTGGGTAATTTAGGCTCTTTTGTCTTACTGGGTATGTGTTTAGAACTGTCTGTAGATCGTGAGCAACTAACATTCCATTTTTCTCTTACATGGTGTTTCATACACGCTTAGCACATGCATAATTTTTAATATGTGTTTGGTGGAAAGTTGTACAATGTATATTTTTTTCTACTTAAAAACACTTATGCATTTTGTTCTGAGCAGAACGTCACTGTGTACGGGTAGTGACAAGGGAGTTGGCAGGGAAAAGAAAAAGGAAAAAAGATGAGGTAAAAAATGGACAAAAAGGGCATGCAGGTATGATCCATAAAACCAGAATTATACTGCTTCGCATTTTCACAAATGCTGTAGCATGATTCAATAAATAAAGGGAAAGGATGGAACTGTGCATGCAGAAATCATGACCTGAAATTGCCCTTAGTTTCTCTGGCAAGTAGAAGGGATCTGTGTATTATTTTGCTGATGTTTATTGGGACTTCTAAATCTCTTATTTATCCTCAAGAAGAGTATTGAATTTACCTGTATATTTCCATATCCGATTTAATCTTCAAGGTACTGCCATTCTCAGAAGGCAAAACAAAATAAGGCAGTGATTGATTAAAAATAGTCAAAAGCGTTTTCACAGTACTCTGAAGCATATGGTTTCTTTTCTTGTGGCTCACTCATTTAACTAAATCAGTATTTGATCACTACTTCAAAGTAATTCTCACACAAAGAATTTGGGAAACGTTGTAAAACTAAAAGCATCCATCCCATGGGAGAAAAAAAGGCTCTAGAAAATTCACAGAAGAGATGTTACAGAACTACCTCTGCCTTCTGCCTAAGGAAGGTTTCACAACTTGTAGAAGGGGCTGGAGGCAAAAGCCTGAGAAACTGATGCTGCTTTTGACAAGAGTTTTTAATCTGATCACCTCTTTGAGCTTCCAAGAGGAGAGAACAATGAGGCTGAGTTAAGGCTGCAGGCCAAGCTTGCCCAGGATCAATTCTTCAACAGTAGCCAATTAAATGGATGCTTAGAGACACAAATGGCTGATGATGTTGTGTTACTTAACCCACTAGCTTTTGCTTTTGTTTCTTAGCTCTTAAAAATGTGGAAGAAAAATAATGACTTCCTGAGCCAAGCTCAAGTCTTGGCAATCACAACATCCTTTAACTGTTACTTTCATATTTTCAAGTTGTTATTTAAGTGATGGTAGCTTTTTTAGTGTCCATCAATGTTTATGAACATTCCAACCCTTATATTTGTATTTAAGTTATATCTTACTCTAAGGTATGATGAATAGAGCTCCGAAGGTTCCTCTAGCCTAGTCTATGATCCATCATCCTACTGTATAGACACTTCAGTAAATCATTTGTCATTTCTTTCTAAGTATTCTTTTTAAATTAACAATTTTGCATCTTCTACAAGACTTACTAATCTACTGTTTACTCCCATTTAAATATTGCATATTAATTTTTTTGACTAGTGCAATTCCAACTTCAAATTTATTTGGGAGATCCTCTTGGAAACTGATTTGAAAAATTAAAAAGATTGCTATTCCAAACTTTTACTTCCTATCCTTCCATGGTAAATTTATTTGGGGGATCTTTGTCTCTCCCGGTGATAGTGACTCCTGTTAAAAGTGCTAATACACATAAGGATAGCTTCTTTATCTTCGTATTCATTGTTTATTTCAAAAAATTAAAACAGTGTGTCAAATGTTTCTTTAAAAATACGTTTTACTTGTTACTTGTAATTTATTCATTTACTTGCAAATTCTGTTTTTGCAGCGGACGTTAACCAATCTGCCTGGTACAAACATCAGCTGTTCACATGGGGGCATGTACTTATAACAGCTAGGCTGCTTTAAAGCACTATTTTACACTTAATGTCATATACTTCTCTGGTGCTGAGGCTGTTTTAAGAAATAGGTTACAGATCATGATTAACAACTCAGCAGTTTCATATTTGAATTCATTTAGTACTCAAGAGTCTTTCCAAGTAGTGACAGCGTAAAAGCGGTCGGATTTTTCTTTTTCTTCAGCAGAATCATTTAATTCAGCCCAGGTGTTCTTAAACTTTTTGTGGTGTTCAGCCAGGGAAATATGTGGGGTACCTTTATAAGAAATTCAAATAAAGTGTTTGAGTTCAGCTCTCGTTACCGCTCTTGCTGACCTGCAAATGAACAGAAGCCTTGCACTATTTGTAACTTACATTTCTTAATCCTTAGTGTGCAACTGGGAATTAAATAGTAACTTTACTATCTGATACTTTGAAAACTGCCTCAGTTTGTAACCTTAGAGGTTATTCTTTAACCAGCTTGTTTGGAATAGGAGGTGTAGGGAGTGGAAAGGGCATGAGGCACTCAGTTCACATGGTAAAGCAGCTTTTTTACTGTACTTGGATTTTCTTTTTCCTTAATTGGCTTTGGCAACAGCAAAAAAAAAAAAAAAAAAAAAAAAAAAAAAAAAAAAAGTGATACAACAACAAACAATGCATGTCTGGACTCCAGCTTTTTTTCTGGAATAATCTGATAATAGAAGTTGTCTTTCAAATAGTGTTGATTTGAATTTGACACAAAATTATCTATAAAGTGCTGTTTTACTCCCCCCCCCCCCCCCCCCCCCCCCCAAATGCAAACACAAACATTTTCTTCATCATGAAGAGAAGGGGATAAATAGAGAGATATTCTTCAAAGGAAAAGACTATGTAATTTGATGATGGAGGCTAAAGGCTCTGACTGCTCTTGTGCCTTGCATGCTTCTTTTGTTAGTTCTTTGCTTCAGATGCATTTAAATCCTGTAATAGCTCTGTGCATGCATGGCTCAGATATCTCAAATGTTGAGTGATACCAACTGAGCTCAAGGATAGCTGATGTTGGGGTTTGAATACATAAAGGGCATTCCTTGTCAGAGCACCGTATCTGGGAGAAAGAACCAACTGGATCTGTTCTGCTGAGGTCAGTTTGATCTCTGGTGGTTTTTTAATGTGACTGCATGCTGCTGCCGCAAGTGATGCTGCCGCCTTTTCCCCCCTGCAAGCTTCTCCTCCCTGTGCTTGTTTCTTTTATTTATTTTTTTTTCTTAAAAACAAGAAAACCCAACTTGTACTGAGGGTTACTTTTTGAAAGCAGATTTTCAGACAAAGCTAGAGTGTATTTTTCTTTCTTAATGCTATGTTCAAACAGTGTTCATTTATAGATGCCTCCTTGTAAAGAGTTTATACTGGTCTGAGATTTTCTTTTATATAGTGTAAGAGGTGCCTGTTAATAACTAAAAGGTATATCTGCCATAATCAGAGGTCATCAAAAAGAAATGTTGGTGGAGGAAGATCATGAGAGTGTTTATCTTAGAATGCTGAAGAACTGTGGCATTACAAAGAAGATGTGTGCAAGTGAAATGAGTCTGTCGTTTTCTGGAAGCTGTCTCTTTTATCAGCTATAGGCCACTTCCTGCTCATGTTATGTAATGATTTAAAGCAGCTCTTCTGCCAAGAATTTATTTAAGTAGAAGAAACTGAGAGTAAGGTTTTTTGTTTTTTTTTTTTAATCTTAGAGTGCTGTTCAATCTTGCTGTTGGTCAATGCTGGGCACAAAAGAAATGATATGAAAGATAATTTAATGTTTAATTTAATTTTTGCAGTGCCTGATGCATTAAATCTCAGCACATTTTCAGCAATTCACGTTTATAAATTCTCTTTGAGACCTCTAGAAGCTTCTAACTGTCTTAAGTCTGCATTTTCATACATTGAAATGTGCATCTTGCTGTCTGTGATTTACTGAAGTATAGGATGGTGTAGTCAGCGGAATGACTAATTGCATTTGTGCTGAACAGACTTGTTGGGAGTTAGGGCTTCTTCCTGTCAAGCTGTGCTTTAGGGCACACTGCAGGAAGGACTGAGCTATCACATAATAACCACAGTGTATTTTTATAGAAAAGACAACATTTCTGTTTCTTGTTTCTTAACTGACCAAGAGCATTCTCAATAGGAAAATACCAAGGGTTCCTGTTCAAGACTCATGGCATTTCGCAGTATTATAGTTAGCGTCCAAGGCTGTGCTCTTGTTCTCAAGCTGTTTTCTTCTGACTCCTTGCCACAGTTATCCCTGGGCCTGCTGGAGATGGTATCAAAAATACAGCTCAGAGTAGTTACCTCTCCAGAATATCTTGCAAGATTTCTCCCTGCTTTTCAGAGCCTTTTCCTGCGCAGTCTTCTGTTTGCATACACTTCATAGTTCATCTATTGTATCTGCCTGCTAAAAATTGTTAGCTCCTCAGGGCAGGTACTCGTTTGAACAAGAACACCTTTTATAATGCCATGCCCTTCTGTGGGACCACATTAAAAAGCACAGTAATTAACAGTAGTTGGTTTTCATATCTTGTACTTATATCTAAAGCAGTACTTCATTTTAGCACAGTTTTTAATTCACATGCAAAACTTTTTGCTCAGTTTTTGAGGAAATAACGAAGATTCTTAATTCTGATGGAACTTTATATTTTAAATTTATATTCCCAATTCACTGACAAGATAACATTGAAATTTCATGTTGCTCATTTGTCCATACAGAAGAAAACAGTATATTTTTTTGAAATCTGGTTATTCCTTGTTCATATAATACACTAATTATAATTGGCCATTTCTAGTCATCATTTAAAGTGCTGATTCTCTGCAATTGAACATGAAGTTCCTGTTATTTTAAACATTGGGGTTTTTCTGCATTTACAATCCACAGTTATCTGTATAGGGCACATCCTGGTCTTCCAGTGCAGTGTGGAAGGTCTCCCTGATTTACTGTGTTTTTCTGCTTATGGTAACAGGCTGTTGATCAGACTGTTTGGCAGGCAGATACTTTACTCACATACATTTTTATTTGAGTTGACAAGTTACCAGTTTTGCAGAGGTCTTTACTAAGAATACAGCCTATGTGTGCAGCATTAGAGGAAAAAAAAACCAACAAAACAACAAAGTCTGAATAATTACAGGAAATGGAAGTTTGACAGGCAGTAAAGGAGTGGAGGGAACTGAGAGTGCTGCTTCAAGAAGATTTTTTTGAGGAGATAGAATATTAGGAGCTGTTGAAAAACAGTCACAGAGAACCTGGTTAGAGAACTGTAATTGCTTCAGTAGTTCTGTTTGTCCTGTAGGATGGCAGTCCTGAAATCTTCTGTCTCAAAGTGAAAGAGAAGTATGAGTGTTTACTGAATGTGATTTGGAATGTATTATGAATTTATCATCTGCATCATAAGTTTTTCTTCACTTGTGCTAGTGAGTTCTCTGTTTGTGGATGAGAGTCCTGGCTGGGCTGTGTAATCAAGAGTACAGGCTGTTGAGAAAGGTAACCATTAAAGGCTTTAATAATCACCTTGCTGAAGCCTTTGGTGTCAAATTTGAATGAAACAGCAGAAATGGCTTTGTTGTTGCTCAGATGGAAAACATTAAGACTTTACTGAATATTACTCAAAACCAAAGAGCTAATGAGAAGATAAGCAGAACTGTTTCTTGGTCATCCTCTATATTTCAGCCATCTTACCTGGATATAAGGTTTATGTGCAGTGTCTAAAATTAGAACATTAATTGTGATGACTTACAAAAATAATGACTTTAGACTGAGAGAATTATAAGTTAAATTAAAACATCCTATTTGAAGTATGTCAATGTACCTATTCATTGAACTAATTGTGTCCAGGAGTAAGTATTTAAATCATTGCCAATCTGAATAGTGCACTTAGACTGTGTTGGCATGCTTCACGTCCATGAGTAGCCTAAAACAAAACAACAACAAGTAAAAAAAAAAAACCCACAAAAACTGAAACAAGCAAAAATAAAAATATTTTATTTCATGTCTTTAGTAGACAGCCCCAAAAACCATGTGTGTTTTTTTGAAAGTAAGTTATTATGGTATTTTTCTTTCTCTTCTCACCAAATGGGAAGTCCTTATAGATAATATATTCCCTTATCAGTAATGCAATTAACTTCTATGGTTGCAAAAGTAGATATCACTGATTTGAATTTAAGCAACAGCTCTCTGGATAAAATGAAAGGGAGAAGAATCCAGGTTACTCTTAATTCTGCAAGGAATTAATTATGGACAAGGATATAAAACTCTGATGGACATAGAGCAACAATGGCTGATTTGAAAAATATCAACAGGGTGCTAAAGGACTTTGTTTTTGTGTAGTCCAAGCTCAGAGAAGGACTTTCCATTAATTAGCTTCTAGTAATACTAGTATTGGGCCAAGATGTTGACAAGAAATATAGGCAAAGCTTCTGTTTTTTTCTAGTTTATAAAATCAGCAGATTGTTGTGGATGCTCTTTTTGTGGAGTTAACACTGTCCACCTGCTTTTCACATTGCTATTTTTACAACCCACTGATTTTCCTTTTTTTTTCCTTTAATGATAACTCTTCAATATTTTAACATATGCAGCTATACTTCTTGATCTGAAACTTTCATAATCATTACTTTACAAACTTTGTTTACTGTGCTATAAATGCCAATTTTGGATTCCTTTGCTTTTATTTAAAAGGGAAATATCCTTTGCCGGTCTGTCTCTAGTCTGTGCTGCTAATATAACTGTAGGTCACAGTTCAAACACTTATTTTGATGGTGCAAAGAGTTTCTGCCATGGTTTACTTAGCTTTTGTTTGCTGGATAAGGAATTAAGGAGACAGGAGACTCTGAAAACTGAAATGGAGTACTACTTCTGGTCTTGGCCGTGGGGATGCTTATCAGTCACAGATTGTCAACCTGTTCCTTGTTTTTGCTGCATTCTATATTTTTACAGCTGTAAAAAAAATAAGAAACTGAAAGCAAGTTCATTTTCCAGATGGACACCAAGCATGCTTTTCTGGTGAAAGAAATGGCTGAATTAGGGAGTCTTCATATTAGTCTTCATTTCCTGTTAGAAAGGCATTTGTTTTTCTATTGTGATTCTGGAAATATTGAGATGTGGCCTTGGCTGATTGTTGAAAAATCTAATTCAACTTCAGAGTTTCTTGAGGTCAGGAGGCTTTCTTCAAACATGCTTTTGGATCGAGTTACGAATGTTTGGTGACGAGGCTCTGTTTTTCCTAGGGAAAGAGGAGTTCTTGCATCAAGACTCACGTTAACTAGGAATGCATATTTGGCACAGATAAAGCTGTTTTATGCCTTTATGTTAATAGTATATCCACAAATTCACCCTTGCACCTTAGTCTCCTATACTGTCATCATTCTCTATGTTAAAATGATCCCTACTCAAAGCACAAACCATGTCCTGCATTGTTTGGAAATAGCAGATGCTGCAATCAATTTTGACAGATATAGGTTATTGTAGGGCATGCATTATGCATGTTGTTGGCAAAAAATAGCGTTTTTAATCTGCTTGAAACTCTGAGGGTCACTTGGTGCCATCCATAAATGCAAAGCTGCTGTAAAGAATATAAATAGGTTATGTGAAATTATGAGAACACATATAATGGTTATTGTAGCTTATTGTGTACTACATTTGTTCTAAAATGTAACCTTCTTCCTTAATTCATAACTATATGATCAAATTCTCAAATTTTTATTGTGTTTTAGGAAAGGTATTTTTCTTAACGCAGCCAGATTGGTACTTATTTAACCCTGATGCTAGCAGGCTTTCTGCTTTTCGCATGAGCAACACTTTAGATAAACGATTTGTGTTAAATGTGAGACCCAAAAGTTTTCTGTGAAGCTTCTCTGGGAATTTTAGTGTTTTCCTGATTTTCAGGTGAAGTAAATTTCAGCAGTATATATAGCAGTGTATATATTCATATATATATCTGTGTGTGTGTGTGTGTGTGTATGTATATATGTATGTATTTGTGCCAGACATTTTCCCAGAAGATTTCTGTAGTTGTCAGATACTGTAACTGTGTAGAGAATAATGGCAAAGTCTAATGCTTATAGCATTTCACACTGTAATGTTTTATCTTGTGATATTTCAATGCTTTTTCTATCACAAATAAACCATCATTACACATAAAACAGTTCAGGCTTCTGCTACATACCACTTTTTTTTCTGCCTGTGTTACTACCTTACCTTACCTGTTTGACCCTTTAGTTCAATGCAATAACTTCTCTGTACTCAATTTAATTTTTTTTTTCTACACTTATTGGTGACATAAGGAAAGTGGTGTGAGTGGAACTCTTTTCTATGGAGGAAATGCTGTTTTTAGAATAGCACATACTTGTTTCTGCTTGATTCAGTGATTTTTATTTTTATTTTTTTTTAGTCTTTTGTTTCTGGAGAAATTTTTTATGTTTAAAATTATTTAACACAGACAGACTCATCCACTGTTTCATATGATAAGTAAAAGACATTAGTTCACTGGTTGCACATTCAGTTCTTTTGCAACTTTGCTCAATACAGACTGTCACTCAATGTCTGGTGTCAGTGATAGTGAGAATATTCTGTATGACTCAGACACTGTGTTGTTTGAATGCGATCAGCTGTACTTTGATGTACAAGGAATCTGAATCAAATCTAATCTATGATGAAGTAATTAACATTGGTGGAAAATTTCCCTTGTGTATACATGCTTTTTTGATCTCTAGCTTATAAGACTAGCGCACAGTATCAATACTAAAGCAGATGAATGGAAGTAAAAGAGTAATTGAAGTCTCAGTCTCGCTCTATGTTGTTGCAATATATAAGAATCCTAACCATATGTCCCTTTAATTCCAGATGCTGATTTATGTAAGTCTTGTAGAATGTATATGTTGAGGTAGGCAGCACCTATTCAAACGAAAGATAACTGGGCACAAGGAACTCCTAAATAGATGAAAGACAACTATTGGATACAAGTAGACAGTAGAACTGCAGGTAGAAAGTAAGGTCAGAATAGTGGGCAGTAGCTGTAGCGCATCAGCTTTGTAGTTGTCACTGTTTCTGTATGCATTATCCTAAAGAAGTTACATTGTGTCTGAAGGAAGATAATAAACTCTTAAAACAGAGGCCCTAGCCTGAGAGTCTGTTTGAATCAATAGAATTATTTCTAGGTATGTCAAGAAACATTAGATCAAATCTATCACTATCTGGTGAGGGAGTTTTATAATCAAAATTACTGTAGGATTTTACGGAATTAAATGTACTGAATTCTACATGAGCATTCTAGCATACGGTATTTTAACATGATTAATTCTATGTTACATTTGGAATAATTCTACTAGTTGGTGCACCACAGTTCTTTTTTTTTCAGGTTCTCTTGGACTGGTTTACAGACATGCTGAAAATCATGATTACGAGTGAAATAAGTAAAAATAAGTCATTTTACACACAATTTAATAATTTCAGGAACGTTCTATCTTAAAACAAACCCCCTCAAACTAGTTATGACAGGATTTGCACTGAAAAGTGCATAAGAACCTTTCTTCATCCTCATCTGAGATTAATACAGTGGTGGCATTTCAAGTACATAGTATCTACTCACTAGTAATGCGATAAACTGAATTCACAGTATCAAAGTTTTGCAAAGCTAATGTTTTAGTAGGTTTGGACAGGCTTCCAAGTATGCCTCTGAGTGCATGTTTACAATTTATTGCATACACAGAGCTATAATTTATATTGTGATGAGGGAGTTCTCTTGCATTAGTTGTCAGCTTTGAGTACATGCTTGCATGTGGCATTGCTTTTATTGCTACACAATAGATGCAGTGTTTCTTGGTGCTCAATCAGAATTTCAAAGCATGTCAGCCTTAAATTGAGAAATAAAGCCAAGTCTGGTAATTACCTAAGTGGAATAATGGCTTACTAAATAATTAGATGTCAATTTTAAGTATACCAAGCAACTTGAAGAAACAGTGAAAGTTATAATGTCATTTGGATTGAGTAATGTGGGAACTGACGTTATTTTGGTTAATGTTTCATCATTTTGGATTAGTATTTATTTTTAACTACAGAGTAGAACTTACTAAGGTGATTTCGTACAATTTAGAGGAGTTCATGAATATTTGTATTTCTAGCTTCCTAAAATGCAGTAATGATCTTGCAACACAAATACGCCTGTTCTAGCCCCAACATTCCTTTTAGTTTAAAGTACGTTAATCAGTAACCTGATCACCTGTGACAACATGACTTTTGCTTATTAGATGAGGGAAAGACTGTGAGGTTGTTCTAATGAATTTTAGAAACGTGTTTCCCACAGTATTCTTCTGGAGAAACTGGCTGCTCATGGACTGTACAGGTGCGCACTTCATTGAGTGAAGAACTGGTTGGGTGGTTGGGAGTGAATGGAGGTAGATGCAGTTGGCATCTGGTCAATAGTACTCTTCCCCAGTACTCTGTGTTGAGGCCAGTTGTGTTTAACCTTTTTTATTGATGACCTGGATAAGGAGATTGAGCGCTCCCTCAATAGATGTGCAGGTGATACCAAGTTATGTGGGACTGTTGATCTGCTTGAGGGTAGGAAGGCGTCTTCAGGGAGCTCTGGATAGGCTGAACTGATATGCTGCATCCAATTAATTGCAAGCATTCAGCAAGGGTGAGTTCCAGGTCTTTCACTTGTGTCATAGCAACCCCATGCAGCACTATATATAGGCTTGAGAAAGGGAAGATGGAAGATAGCCAGGCAGAAAAAAAGACCAAGGGGTACTAGCTGATGGCCAACTGAACAAGAGCCAGCCTGTGGCAAACAAGGCCAGTGTTATCCTGGCCTGCATCAGAAATAATGTGGCCAGCAGGCCTAGGGAAGTCATCCTCTTGTATGTGGTGCTGTGTTATGTTTTGGATCCTTCACTAGACGAAGACTATTAAGGTGCTTTCAGCTGATGAGGTGTGTAGAAAACAAGACAGTGAGGAGCAAATGAAGGTACTGGGGCTGTTTAATCTGAAGAAGCTGAGACTGAGGGGAGAGCATTCAAGCATTAGAATGGGCTTCCCAGAATGCTGGAGTTGTCATTCCTGACGATATTCAATAGATGTATGGACTTAGTAATAGGGAATCTAGTGTAGTGATGGAACTGGTGGTAGGTAAGAAGGTTGATGGTTGAATTTAGTGGTCTTTAAGGTCTTTTTCCCACCTACATGTCAGATTATATTAACTAGAAACTGATTACGTGTGGCTGTGCATCCATACAGCTATCCAGTGATGCAACTGTCCATCTGTACCTTTATTTTGTGAATGTTCACTCCTACCTATATTAATATACCTTCTTACAAAATCTCACTTAATCAAAAACTTTGATGTTGAAGTAGATATTCCCACTGAATTTTAGCAATCTTAAAAAATCAATGCACAAATGGAAACAGGGAAATTGTCATACAAATTATAATTTAAAAGTAGAAGGTGAGGGAATAAAGGTAAATCTATTCCATTAAAAGGGTGGTTTACTTGGCAGTATTAAGACTGAAAAAATAGCTTTCCTAAAGCTCTCAAGTTTTCAACATTTTTTCTCATGGATTCAGTACTTCTTAACTCGATTTCAAGTATGCTTATGACCTCACAGGGCATTGGTTTGGTGCAATGCAATAGCTGTCCAAAGTACTTTGTGTTTTTTAAAAATACAGTTATAGTAACATCGAGTTACAGTACCCATAATTTTCTCTTCTGACTGAAATCTCTCTTCTCCCTTATTTTAAACCAATTGAGAAGGGCTCTTGAACTGTAGTTATAAACAGTGACTTAATTCTTTTTAGAGGTAGTGAGAATAATCTATGAGCAAAGTATTTTATGTGTCAGACCGTGGATTGTTCCCATTAAAAAAAAAAAAATAAAAATCATGGTTCATCTGCTTAAGTGCAGCCAGTGTTGATATGGAAGAAACAGTACGCAACTAAAGTTCTTGTCTTGAAAATGAAGCATTAAATTGATATAGGCATTGCTTATGTGTATCTGAAAATATTGTTGAAAATGGAAGGAAGAGGTCTTATGGAAAACCTAGAAAGATTGTCATTCTTATACTCTTAGGCATGAATGTTCTTTTTTTAATTATACAAGAGCTATGAGATTCTCCATATTGGTATCTTTAATTCCAATCTAGCACATTTTTTTTTCCCCTGGAATTAAAGATACCGTGAAGTTTTTAACCCTAGACTGATCCAAGGGGATTTGCAAAAAAAAAAAAAAAAAAAAAAAAAAAGTAAGTAACAAAAAAAAGGAGTAAGAAAGGAGTAAGAATAGGAAGGAAGAGAAAGGCTTTTCTGGGAAGAGTCTTCTTGGAAATGAGTTGAACTTTGCTTCAAGGAGGTGGAAAGACAAAATCTTTTTTTTTGTGTGGTTTTTTTTTTTTTTTTTCACTAAAAGTATTAAAAAAAAAAAAAAAGAGAGAAAGATTTTATGTGATATGCTTGCATAAGATAGCCAAGTGAAAGAAGTGTCTGCCTTTATGCCTTAATCAGATGCCTATTAAACTCACAGTGTCTTTTTGATTAATTGGTTTTATGGTCCTAACATTTCATAAGTTGTTGTTAACTGAAATAATTAATGCTGATGTTTTCTTTCTTCTTTTTTTTTTTCTTCTTAAATTCAGGTTTACCAAGAATGCAAGTAATTCGAAACTACAAAGGAATACCACAACCAGCGCCTCAGGATGGTCCCCCATTGCATATCCAGATTGGGGACACTATTGAACTGATTACAGGCGATGCCCACAGTTTATTTTGGCAGGTACTGTATTGTCTATGAAATGACTGTATTCCATTGTATATCCAGTCTCGGATAACAAATCTGTATTGAGAAATTTATCTTGTAATTTTTTGTACGTTTGGTACAAGCTAGAATTATTGGCACCTTGTGGGACTAATCCTATTGCTGTGCACTTATACATCCATCCGTTGTCTGAATCTACTGGAATTTGTCTTTGATATTATTTGTACCTATCATGTAAAATAATTTAGCTAGAATCTCATTGTGTTTAGCTAGCAAGAGTGGGGGAGGCTTTTTCCCCAGAAGCCTTGGAAGGAGATTTGAGTCTCTGTGAAAACTCATATGCGGTGGAATCTTTCAAGAAGTGTTTTGTAAACAAATTTCATGTCATAGACCACTCAGTAATGGTTTTCATAAGATTTGTATTTTTAGAATGCATATTAAGAAATGTCTTGAAGACATAAATTGTTATGAATATCCAGTTTTTATCCAAGAAGCTTTTTAGAATAATTTGCAGCTGACCTGCAGAACAGTAATGTAGAATGGACTTTTAAGCATACTGCTGCTCATTTTAGAAATTCAAATGCTTGCAATAGAGAAGTATTTGTGATATAATTATATATTTTTTTCATTCTTCAGAGCATATCAAATAAATGCCACAAATTATTAAGCAGTGGTTAATTTAAGCTTTTAGTTAAATGTGATAAGATCAAATATGTTTTGACAGACATGAAAATTCTGCTCCATTAATGTTAGAGTAAATGATTTTATAGCAGTTACTGTGGTAATTCTCTAGTCAGTCAAAGCCATTTACACACATGAATCTACGTGTTATGCAATCTGAAAAACAGAATATTATTTTTTTTCTGTATGAAACAGCAATTGCTTTTCTGAGAGGCAATCTGACCTATCATAAAGACAAAGAGATGGTTGAGATAAGCATCTATTTATCCCATACATTCTCTTTCTGCCTCCCCCCCAGTAGCAATTGAAACCTAAACTTTTTTCTAAGAGAAGATTCGGTATGGGGAGTTTGATACCATTGCAAGTTAACTACTGTTCTCAGTAAACACCTTGAAAATAAGGATGTTCCTGTAGTGACAATCATGCGTTCCTTTTAGCATGACTACTTTTCTTGTTCAGTCACGTGCAGGACTGGAAGAGCCATTCTGCTTCCCTAGGTGTTGCTTGTTTACTTAATGTTCAGAAAGAAAGAAAGAAAAAGGCTTATTAGGTAGAAAGAGAAAAGTTAATGTTTTCAATGTACATTCCAGATCTGTAAGAGTACTAGTAGTTTCAGGTGTAATAGTGTACCTTTTAAAATGGTCTTATTTTTATTGTAGATGTGAATTCATGTTTCTCTTCTGAGCTTGGCCTGAATAAACTGGTGCCTGCTGAACTCAAGGGCAGGCTTTCAGGGATGCCACAATTCCTACCCTGAGATATAATATAATTCTAGTTTTGCAGGTTTCCATTACAGTTACCCACCAGACAATCATATTTGTCGAGGATGCTAAAAGAATACAAATGTATTCTGAGTTATTCTGAGCTGATTCTTCCCATTCTCAAAAACAGCTTTTCTTTCATGCATATTAAACCCATATCAAGAAATTACTTTTACGGATGTCCTTTGTAATGCTTCATTAGTTCATAGACCTGATATAAACATCCAAAAGGCAATAAGTATGTTGTAAGTGTACTTCTGAATTCTCCCTCAAACACAATTTCAATTTTTTTTTTTTAAATTATTTTTCTATGTTGCAGTCTAAGGACAACCTACTGGTGAAATGATGTCATTACAGGTTATGGTATAAAAAAAACCTAGTTCAAGTGAAACTAGTATGTAATCATTCTTTGCCATGTAAATATGGAGCATAATCTCATTTGGGAAGACTTTCCCGGAAATCTGGGAGTTATAATTACAACTAACAGATGAGAAATAGCAATCTAATGTCTTTGTTGCAAGTAGTTACCTCTAGCAAAATTGACAATAATAATTCTAAGACTTCCCAGGTTGTTAGGTGATGTGCCTGAAAAGTATAATGGGTGTTGTCTTCTGTAAAGTATATTAAAGGTGTAGAAGGTAGAAGATGAGCTTTTTCATCTTTGAGAGATGGGGAGTTTAGAGCCAGCTAATAGGAACTTCTCTGCATGGAGAGGATGCAAAAAAACCCCCCTTTTTTTGCTGAGGAAAGGCTATAGAATATGATTTCTGCCTACACAATAAAACAGTGCAGGTAGTGTACTTCAGAATAAATAAAGACATTGAAAGAAATGAGTACTGAAAGTTCAGAGAGAGCATAGACTTCAGTGTCTGCAGGCTGGGGAGAGAATTAAGTAGGAAGGAAAGAGGAAAAGTTTAAGCACTTCCTCGATCAGATGAGAGTCTGACACAAGGGTCTTAATTTATATATCAGAAAACTTCTCTGTTGAATGATTCCTAAGCCATATGTGAGAAGAAGTGTATCTGGATTTTCCTTTTTTTGCCATGTTTGCCTGTTCAGGGAATTTCTCAGAGATGAGTGGAAATTGGGCGGATGGTCCCAAGCTCTCTGTAGATTTTTTTTTTTTTTTTCTGCTTTCCCTGAAATTTAAATGAATTCAATAGAGGGCCTGTCTGAACTGGATCTTGAAACTGCTTTTGTACTAGTTTGGTGCATTTTTCCATTTAATGCTGATGCTGATTTTAAATGTTTTTAAAGGGAGAGATTTCTAATTACTTTACCTGAAAATACCAGTAATTTTTATTAATTTCTTATTTATGCTTCTGTATATTGCTAGAATAAATTGGGAAGGTAATTCTACTGTGCAGCCTTGTAGAATGTAGCAGTTAATTAGTAGAAGACCAGTTCACTTTTATAAATCCATAAAGTGCAATGTCATGGCTGTATATAAGGCTAGGATTTTCTGTGTCCATTAAAACATGCCTGGTTTGTTTGGGAACATAAGAGTCTTATCTTTGAGGATTTCATAGAAAAGTCACGTTATCATTATTAATGGTAGTCTGTATTGCTTACTGAACACATTTTTTTTCTGTCTGTTTCACATATATCATATAATCTGTCCTCCATGGCATTTCACTCTCTGACTGTGGCTTCACCTCCTGCAGGTTGTGGCAATCATGTCTTGCATAAATATTGTAGCAGCTATGACTTTTCTGGAGAGAGGCTTATTTGCTCTGATTTCTTGCTGAATATGGACAGCATTTAGTCGTGGTTCTTACAACGTGTTTACCTCTAGCAAAAATGTTTATGATAGATAAAAATAAACTGGGATTGAATTTAGAATTATCTATCATCTTATGAAATACCGGAGAGGTAGCACTGTAAAGGTGCCCTTTGAAAGTGAAAAATTCCAGAGTGGCTTTTTTTTTTCTCCTCTGTATTTTATTCTGATTCATTTCTCTCCTCAACAGACAATTTGTAGTAAACAAACAAAAAGAATGGATGAAGGATGCAAGAACTAATAAACTTTTAGCTGTCCTGGATTCCTTGTTCAGTGTGAGTCCACTGAAGTTAATGGGCATTGCTCAACTAAATAGAAGGGAGCAATCTGGAAATTGACAGCAAAAGTGTCAAGTGGCTTCTGAAAACCTGTCTCATTAAAACAGGTTCAAGAGTAGTGAACCAGCCCTATTCTTGATGGGAATGTAAGTTAAGGAAATAGTTTGAAGAGTTTCAGTGAAGAGCTTCTCATAAATATATGGAAATGCATGTGCACATGTTCATATATAACTTAAACATAATTCAGTAGTATATACATAGTGTAAACCGGTTCTGTGTAGTCAGTGGCCTAAGGTTTTTTTAATAACATTAAGCCTTGACACGGAGTGTGCAAGGGAAATGAAATGCTTACCAATCAAACAGTAAGCAATTAGCAGACAGGAAATGTTAAATAGCAAGAAATGATTTGTGCAGCAAAGCATGATGGCATGATAATTTTGCTGTTAATCATGATAAGTTGATGGATAGATCTTAAATTTTAAAACCATTGAATGACAGGTTAGTTTCTTGTATGAGCAACACCAAGCCTGATGTGTTTAGCTAGGATTTCTAAAGGTGAACAAATTAACCTAGTATCCAAAGCACATTATCAAATTATTTATACCAGCTCATTATCTACAGAATATTTTAATGTGAGCACTTTCCTTGGGTAAACTGAAATAAATCAAAGCCTGTTATGTTTAAAGATTTTGTTTTATTTAACTAGCAAAGCTGCCTGAATTTACCTTATGTTAAAGCTTTTTTTTTTTTTTTTTTTTTTTTTTTCAGAAGGCAAAGCCTTTCTGGGGGTTGTTTCAATGCTTATTTTATGTTTGTGCTTTTGCAAGCTTGGTACTGATCACAGCACTAGAATAGGTTCCTTAGTGATGGCAGTGATATTTTTCTATGACAAGAGAGTCCATCCAAGTGGCTATTACTACTTTCACTTTTGGTTTTGAGATGTTGTCCATAGAGCGTATACTACACCTGTAGACTTTCCTTATCCAACAAAACAACATGTATGTATGTCACAGCATCTTCTGATGAGTAATGACATCTAATCAAATTGTAGATAGTTGTATGTGCAGATGCTCCTGTGCAAGCAACAGGGGAGTATTAATGCTGTCTCATGTTAGTATGTCCGTTGATTATGTAGTATTTTGCCATTTTTAATTTCAATAAACGTTTAGTGTCCTTCAGAAATCCTGTAAGTATCTAGGCTGTATTTTTGATCTGAAGGACTTAGCACATAGAAATATCATGAACATTATGAAACACTAAAGAACATTTGAAATTACATACTTTTTTTGCACTGTCAGACTGTACACGTTCATCTCCATCCCTGAGCTCTTCAGATTTTTATCTTTGGCTGATTTCTAGTTGATATACATTGAATGTGTTTCGTCATGTATTTCATCTTCTTTTAATTAATATGTTTCTCACGAATAACGGTGGTATGTGTGGGGGCACGTACAAGAGTTTTTAATTGTGTTTCTTCAAGTGCTCTTTCTCATTAATATATTTTTTTTTATTGCTTGTTCTTCCGTTAACTATGGTAAATAGAGATCATTAAGATGGGAGACTTTTGGAGCTCTGTTAATAAATTCAGGTTGTAATTAAGAAGGATTCACACCTTGGGGTAAATATAGTATAAGGATATGAATTCAGGCAGACAGTAGGAAAATGCTCCACTTCTAACTTTTTATGTTGTAGATGTAAAATAAATAAATAAATGAGATTATAATGCTAGCTAAGTACTTGTTCTTTCTTTCACTGCCAAATGCTGTTAGTTTATTACAACTCAGGCTCTGAGTTCACTTTCTTGTGTTTTATTCCGCAAAACTTCCAGGCATATAATCTATAATTATTAGTTAATTACATAATTAAAAAAAATACTATTGAATAACATTTTATTAGATGACCATTTTTATTTTAAGGACTTGCTTTGATAAAGTCTTATCTTCCTAAACCACTGTGAATGTATTGTTTACTGTTAATCCTCAGGTCTCAAAAATGGATTTTTTTTTTCTAGGGCAGAAATCTAACGACGGGAGAACTGGGCTTCTTCCCAAGTGATGCAGTAAAGCCTAGCCCATGTGTACGTATCATTTAATTGTACTTGTTGTCTTACAGGAAAATTGCCTAGTTTGTGCCAGCACTTTATTAATCTTAGCTTGTCTAAGTTCCATTATTTCTAGATCCTTTGTGTTTTGTGGTGTTCAATATTGTTTATAGCATAGCATTCTAATATTTTCAGTTACTGGATTTGAGTTGTACGTGTCAAGAAAACATGTTTGAGAGGCATGTATAGCTTTTGGGAACGTTAATAAATTGAATTGTGTTAAAGTGTTTCCAGGACATGGGGTAAACGTATTTTACATGAAAGTGCAGTTTCATCCTTCCCCCACAGCAAGGTGAGAATGCTATGATTCTAATCTATTCCCCAGTCACTTTGGGTTAGAAAGAGAGATTACACCATTAGTAGTGAGTTTAAAAATGGGTGATACTAAAACAAAATATTGAATTTAGGCTACTTGATTAATTTCATCTATGTATGTTCCTAGTTGCTTTTATTTCATTCAAGGATGTTCCACAATGTGTGCTCAAGACTTCCTATATGGGTGCAATGACTGCTTTAAAATGCTTCGTGCTTGGTCCTTCATTCTGTCCTATATAATGCTGCACATCAGATCACTATTTGTTCTTTAACTGAGATAATTGATGCACATCAATAACAGTGATGAATCATATTCCTTTCTTTGAGACAGCTTAAACTTTTTAACTGGATTCACAAGTTTGACTTATTATTGAAATTCCTTTCATTACAGCAGACAAGATGCCACTTAAATGATTTATAAGTAGCTGGCATAATCTGTTACTGGCTGCATTTTCTTATGCCTTTAAGGCTTTTATTGTTCCTTCGTTTTTAAAGCGAATATATGCCATTCTAAAGAATAAATACATTGAGATATCTTGAGTCATCTTTAGTACCATATGTTTTAAGAATTTTGTTCAAAGGGGGATGCATGTGAGTTTTTGTAGGCACAAGATATGCTAAATTGGGTAATAGAACAGATCTGTAATTACGTTGAAAATTTTATATGAGCTTAAATATGAGCTTAACTTCCTTCTCCCACTCCTTGCTCACTATAAAAGATGCGGATTTCTTGCACCATACAAAAATAAGTACCAGTGATACTGGATGTGCTATAGATTGGCTTTGCATTCCTCAGGGCATCCAGTCATACTGTACTATCACTGACAGCAACCTCCAGCATTTTAGGGACCATCCCCCCTAGCATTTTAGGAATGACCACTATGCTCTAAAGTAGAGGAAGTGGCTTATTCAGATTTATGAAAAATGCTGTTGGGAGTGTTGTGAAAATTGCTTTCTAGTGATAGAACTTCCCGCTAAATTCAAAAGTATACTACTATGAAGAGTGTTGAAAATAATACAATTTTACGGAGTGAATAAATATTATTCATGAAATGTAACCAACCAATGTCATGATCAGACCAAAAAGATAAATTGATACTTCACCACTATTAACCTGGAAGGATAAAATATCAGCATCTTATTATGACAAATGATGCAGATAAAGATATTGAAACATCAATCAGATTTTTAACATGCTATAACATTTACTATTATTATTAAGTCTAGCAGTCTTTACAACCAACTGATATAAAAATGCCCGGAAACAGTTTGAAATATATATATCAAAGACTTTGGAAATGAATATTGAATGAAAAACTGCTGAGCTTCAGAATATATATTTTCCAGACTTTTCACAGATGTACCTATAAACAATTTCTTCCTGTTTGCAATAAGCAGTATATGTCAGAACCACAAGAGCAATGCTTGGTCCTTCCTAGTTCTCCCCCAGTTTCCTCATTTCTGTTGAGGCAGTGATTGTATAGCACTATGTGAGCAGGGAGCTTTGGGAATAGCATTTGATTTTACTCTGTTCGTGACAGTGAAATTGTGTGTTTGAAATTAATGAAAAGGACTATCCATCTATAGTTTGCCTACTCTAAAATGTGGACTTCAAACAGGGTTTGAATTTTAAATATCCTTTCCAACTTAGTAGGGCTAGTTGAGAAATCAAAATATATGTGTTTTTCACTGTTCTTTTTTCTTCTGTTGCTGAAATTACTTAATTAACCTTATGGCAGGTAATGCAAATCTTTCAAAGTGCAATTTTTCTGTAGATGAAAAATATATTATTATCAAAATATCTGGCAGCACATCAAGACTCTGTAAATACCCAGTTGGCCTTTGGATGTTTCATTTGGTTGCTTCACAAATATATGTCTCACAGGAGTTCTTTGTCAGCGTGTTCATATTCTGTTACTTTTTTCCCCCCAAGTCTCATATTTAAAGACAGAAATGCGTGATTAACACTATTGGTAGGCTTAGTGATAGTGCCGCTGCTACTGACACTGGTAGTACCTAGCTGTGTTATGCCCTTACACTTCAAGGGGTTTGCGTGCCACCAGCAGTATGCTACTACTATTTGTGAACCCTTTCTCTACGTTGTTAGGGATTAATGCATGTGTTTGTTCTTTTTTTTTTTTTTTTCCAAAAATTAGACTATCTTAATTACTGTTTTAAAGTTATTTTAAAGGAGTAGTAATACAGATGTATCAGACAACAGTGAGAGGTGGTCAAGAAGGAATGCTGATTATCACGGATGTTTCTATACTGTGCTTATTTTTTGCATATATTAACATTATCTATGCATATGCTTATATAAACATATAACAGTCATTTTGCAAACTGGTGGTAGTTTGCTTGATTTTTAACATTTAATTCCATACTTAATAAAATCCACTGCAGGAGTAAAACAAAGTACAAAGATATGAATGAAACTATGCAGAGTAAAACAAAGTACAAAGATATGAATGAAACTATGTGATATATAATCCATGGATTAATTTTATCTCTCCCTGGAGATTATGTACTACATTCCGTGTAGACAGTTTTTCGAAGGCCACGTAATCCTGGAAACACAGAGTGAATTTTGTATGTGTTAATATACATTCGCGCATTTTAAAGATACTTTTCAACAATACGTTCCATGAGATTATTTTTTGTATGAAACTTAATGTAGGCACTAACAGAATAAAAGTGGCAATTCTGATTTTTTTAAAAAAGTGTGCATATACATGTGTACATATTTATATAGATGAATGTATGCATGTAATATATGAGCAATGAAATTATCTGTCACAGCAGCATTTAAGTTAAAATATTATGTTACTTTCAGAACAGCATGTAATATTTGCTTCTTATTTTAAGTTTCTTCAAATGAAAACAGTCTTTCAGACTAGACTATTTCTTTTTCCTTGTTTCTTGTGGATGTTGAATACTAGTTCAGTACTGTCTCATTTGTGTGTTGACTGTAAAAGAAATCCTGATGTGCATTCTTTTATATTTCCTTTGTCCTAGGTTCCTAAACCAGTTGACTACTCATCGCAACTGTGGTGAGTCCCTCTTTAGTCTCACAAGAGTCTCTTTCTAAGAAGTAGTCATAAAAAGATTTCTGCTTAATGCTTATTACAGTTTAATTTGTGTTGGTTTAACTTTTCTAGGCTTCTTAAAAGGCATTGTGTAATGGTTTGGGGAAACACCACCATAGATTTTCTGAAAGCATTTATGATGTAACAATGTGCTTTATGGTTTAGACGTTCTGTTTACAAGTCTGTAGCTGCACAGCCTTAGTCCCAGGGGTCTGAAATGGAACAATATGAGACATGTGTAATATGAAGCATGCAAGTAGATTTTATGTGTTAAGTGACTAAAGAGAAGGATTAATTTTATACACATTTTGTCTCATGAATAAATTTGCTTTTCCTTTAAAAAAAACCAAAGAAAACTCTAAATAAACAAAACTATCAGCCCTGTAAAAGGACAGTGTATCAAAACTACACCCAGTGCTGGTCTGGAGCGTGTGGAGTGTAGTGAGTGACCTCTTTTCACTAGAATTCACCAGACCCTGGAAAACATGTGCTAATTCTAAAAGAGCAGATTGATCATCACATGTGCTTTCAGTAGTTTAATACTTTGTCATTTGCAGATGAGTTCTGATTTTCTCTAGCTTGTCTGAAATGGAATCAGAATTGGAACAAAACAAACGTGGATTTTTCAAAACAATCGGAATAGAATGTTTAGTATTATAAATTGGTATTTTTACTGCAATTCCAACATTTGCTGTATTTATAATTGTATTTAGAGAAAGCGCATCACTGGGATAAGTCTTTAGTCTCTAAGGTTTTGCGATGCTTAACAGAAAAATGACTTCAGGCTGAAACTCGCTGTAAAGTCTTGTACTCTGATACATTTCAAACACCTTATGGTAATGCATTTTGCAGAGCAATGGTCTTTCATGTTGACTAAATTTTGACTGATATCTAAACTGGTAAAATAAGCACTATCTAACTGTAAGCTAGGTTACTTTCCACCTCCTCAGTTAACAGTTCTGTCTCTGGTTTTGTACATAAATATTTGCAGACAGCCTCTCATGAAGTGCCATTTGGAGTAGGAGCACAAACCTGCTCATGCCAACCGACAGCAGTATCATTGACTTATCTATTTTAGCTTTCAAGTGCCAGCAATAGATCTTTCAAATTTGACCATATAAGGCTGAGTATTTTTTTTTTTGTGTGTGTGTATGTGTAAGTTTGGTCTATCCATCACTTTTTAGCTATAAGTGCTTATTGGTAATTATGTAACCAAATAAGTGTTCTGAAATTTTGTATAGGTCGTCTTTGACCTGGTGTTACTAGCATTTGTCTCTGCGGTGCTGAAGGCAGTAGTCATTCAGCTAATGCTAAGGCTCAGTTTCTTCAACAAATATTGTATTTGACAATTTCTAATTAAGAACTTCCCTAACCTGATTGCAGATTTTCTTCACGCTTTATTGAAAGATTTAGAAGTAGTATTCAATTCTAATTGATGTATTTTTAGATTATCGTCTCAGGAAGAGTGTTGAGATATCTTTGGAGAGCTCATAGGCAATTTTTGTCCTCTGTTACAGGTTTGCAGGAGCAATGGAAAGATTGCAAGCAGAGAGTGAACTTATTAACAGAATAAATAGCACTTACCTGGTGCGACACAGGACTAAAGAGTCAGGAGAATATGCAATTAGCATTAAGTAAGTGGGATATGTCGTTTTGTTTTAACTTATGACTAGATAGCTCACTATATGAGACCAGTAAGGGGAAAAAAAAATATTTATGCAATCACACAGGGCATGTGGGATTTATAGTAGGAAGTAGCAGTAGTTTTTTGATGCTGATGTAAACAAGTCCAAAAAAAAAAAAAGGCATTCTTATGTATTGGGTAAGACTAAGCAAATATTTACAATTTAATATAATCTTTTAAAGTAAGATACACTTCCATTGACTTCAGTGGAAATTTGTTGAAAGTCTTAGCATCTCAGATGTTTCAGTAGAACCTGTTTGTAAATTTCATCGTTTTGAGGGTCTTCTTTGCTATCACATTGATTATCAAAATGAATAGAGAAGCAAACAATGTGTGGGAATTCCTGGTTAGAGTGGCTAGTTACAACTTCTTTTCAGAACACAGATTACCTCTTCAGCTGTAGTTGAATAAATATATTTTTTTAATTAGATGTCAACTTTGTGTTGACATAGATGTGCGTTTTGTCTTAAGAATTTATTTGGATAATGTTATTGGGGCATGCCTTCAGGTAACTATTGATTGCCCCTGATTAAAAACACATTTATATTCATAAGTTATTCATTGCCCACAGGTACAATAACGAAGTGAAACACATCAAGATTTTAACAAGAGATGGCTACTTCCACATTGCAGAAAATAGAAAATTTAAAAATTTAATGGTAAATATTGATTAGGCTTTTAACAATGTGTGATTTCTGTGTAACTGTTGCTGTTCAAGCGTGTGCTACTTTGGTATGTGGAAATGCAGAAGGATGAGAGATTTGAATTATGTCCATATCTACAAATAAAGTATTTCTTGATTCTTAAGGGTTATGCTTAAATCATGGTGACATGCTTAAAATTATATATTTATATTTAGGTACGGAATGTATCCCTTACAGTGGTGTAGATAGAGGAGGAATTTGAGTCCCACTTTGAATGCTGCTTGCTTACAAATGACTGTTTCTGTTGCCTTGGTAATTTGAATGATATGTGAAAGAAAATTTGTTTGCAGACAGTGTAGCTTGCCTGCTGTGCTAATGTCAGATAACAAAGCCCAAATAGTTCTTATTCTCCTGGCCTTCCTGCTTGCTTGTAGTGTCTGGCAGTCTCTGACAATGGACTGTGAAAAGCAGGTGTAGATTTTTCGTAGCTTTAGAATCTACTTTAGAAACAGTCTACAAAAGCTTACAGCATTCTAGAGTTTGCCTCAGAAGATAAGCCTTGGACAGTTATCAGAAATGTGTTGCATGCTTTAGATCTTGGGAGTCATTTTGTTGGTTGAAGTTAATAATGATCACGGAAGGTTTTATTTTTCTTATTTTTATTTATTTATTTATTTTTAACTAGAACATGGTTCTATTTCCTTATTTTAACCTATGCTTGCTTGGTCAACTCTTCATTTTGGGAATCAGGATGTAACTATGTAGAATGGAATGACTGAGTAGGTACTGGAAAGAGGGAAGGATTTACAATAACTGCATTAGTTTTTGATTGCATTTCTGAAAAGTGAAATCCCACAGTTGAAGCATCATGAATCAAATGAAATATGTTTGTTTATAATTGTCTAGTCACTTTTAATCTTATTCCAGGCTCTGTGTATGAACTGTATGATATTGTCACTATTAGAACAGATTCAAAGCTAAGAGACAGTGACAGGTTGAAGATATGAAAGGAAGAATATGAGCTGTCAGTGTTTGGATACATACTGTCATCTTTAGAATAGTAATTTAAGTAATTTATCTCCTTGGTTACATAAACTGTTTGAGCCAGTTTAATGAATAAGGTTAGAATTGTAGATTTTTGGGGGGGTTGGGCTCAAGGAGTATATGAACTGCTGTTTTTTTGGTTTTTTTTTAATAGTGTTCACTCTGAGGAGGAAAAACCAACAGATTTTAATAGAAAAGCCTTGAAATTTTTACATGGTCCGTTTATCTACTCAGTCACATTTCTGTTATTTTATATACAATACTTATATGCTTTGTGGAGATCTGTATGCATATCAGTTCATTACTCGATGAACATCACTTGTCATTGTAGAAGAAATTTGAGAAAACAAAGGCAGTTACCATTACATGCTTAATGAACAACTAACCTTCTGCCTGACCAGAAAAGCAAATACATGCTCAGCTTTGCTCAACAAAGCGATGTGTTGATTCTGACTATAAAGCTGTTTAAAACAAAACAAACAAAAAAAAGGCATGTGCATCATTGTCATGAAAAAGTAGGTTTCACTTTATGTGTTCTGTACTTCAGGGTAAGGGTTAAATTACACAGTTAAGTTGCAATATAAAAGCAATCAATATTTATTAGGCTATTTGATTTCTTAATGTATGTGCTCTGTGGGATCATAGCAGTGACTTTATTTTATTAAACTATCTTGGACTGTAAACCAGAATCATGAAAAGGATATGATTTCAATTTCCAATGACAGTGTTTTCCCTTCTGCAAGGAACTTGTAGATTACTATAAGCACCACTCTCTCAAAGAAGGCTTTCGAAGTCTGGATACTACACTTCAATTTCCATACAAAGAATCTGAAAACACAGTGGGACAGAGGGGTAACAGAGCAGGTGGCAACTGTGAGTATTACAAATTTACGTACTCTTTTCTGTCAAGTATATAAAAAGGGCTTTAGCTAGGAGGTTTTTTGGTTTTTTTTTACGCTAAGCAGATTTGGGTCTGTCAGGAGTTTTATCAATATGTCTAGCAAGTTTGTCTTTCTGCTAAACTTTAAAATCTCCTTGTTATTCAGTATTCTATTAGGAATGCTGATGAAAAGTTGAATTGCATCCTGCTTAATTTTTTTGGATATTTGCATGCATGTAGCGAAAGTGCTAATAAGCATCTGTGACAATTTCTAATCCTTGCAAAGGGATTTAAGTAAATCAATCTTATAGTGTGGCTGTGTGAACTAGGATCTCACTCATACCACATGAATTTCTCAGATAAACCTAATGCTACTGCATTTTCTGTATCATAATTTTTTTATGTTTTGCTTTTAACCTTAGGTGTTTATTCAATGCCTGTCTGCGTCTAAAATGATTTACTGTTTACAATGTAAATATCAGATTAAAAGTTTTGAAGCTTAGAATTAGTCTGCGGATATTTAAAATTAAAATGGTATCCTTTTTTTCTTTCTTTTTTTTTTTTCCTATTGCTACATAAGTGGAAACCAGCATGATTTCTAAAATTCTAATGGTAAAAATTACCACATGGCCCATCTCTGGAAAATATATAACATTCCTGTCAAAGAGCAAATCTTAGATTTGCAGTTCTGCAAACAATGGCTGATAATAACAGCAAAATAAAAATTAATGGATTTTAACAGTATGAAGACTCCCATGAAGGACCATAGGGTCTAGTCTTGGTGATGATGAAGCTGGCGGACCTATTTTCATCTGCTGTGTCTGTGAGCTTCTGTTTCTTTGCTTCTCTCTCTGTTCCATAATATTTCAATAACTTCAGAGACTTGCTTCCTCTCCTAATTAGAATGAGGATAATAGAGAATAAATTATTTTAAGAAAGTAGTGTATCTCTGTGCATTTCATTTACTCTTTGTCTGAATTCCTCTTTATTCTTTTGTTTCTGTTTTCTTTCACTGCGTCTCAGGAGTTTGGTCTGGTATGCTGTGTCTCAATGCATATCTGTTCTGGGTGAATTTGTTCAATTTTTTTCTTCTTCTTTAAGCTTATGATCTCCCTTTGCTTTTCTATTGTCATATCTTGTGCTTTTCTTCATCCTTTGCCTCTTGATAGCACTGAGGCTTTAATTGTTCAGACAGCATGCCTTGCTTAGTTTTCTTTGCTTTTGTTTTGGTTATTATTGGTTGTAAGCAGAAACACGTTATTCTCTTCTCTTAGACCAGTTGAGATACAGCTGTACTGTCCACCAGCTTATTACTCTGCAACAGCATTAGTTCAATCACTTCACACTTTGCAGGATGCAGGAAGCATAAATGGGGGATATTCTCGTTTTAGCCGAAGGGGTGAAAAAGTGCATCTGATGTTACGTAGGATACTGGTGGGAACTGACAGGTTTTATTTTAAGCCAAACTGATCAAAAAAGTCTCAATTCTCAGACTTGTGAGGAACTTAATAGATATCCACAGTTCTGTTCCTACCTAGGTTGACTCTGGGCGACACTTCAATTAATAGATGTGCCAATTTTCTTTTAAAGTGTCAGTATGCTCCTCTGAGGGTTTTCTTTTTTTTTTTTTTTTTTAAAGAAAAATTTCCTTAATTAGCAGCCTGTCTGTGAGTCACACTGCCCAGTTTTACATCAGTCCTGTTAATTTTTACCAAGTTGATGTTAGAGTAACCATATCGCTAGGAACAGAGAACCTCGTGGGTTTTCTATTGAAGTTTGTACATTTTTGGCTGAACTTCTCTTTAAGGAAGGAAACAAGTAAGTGAAGGGACAGCAGTTGCACTTTTGGTTTTAGTTCATTTCAGCCCTCAGTGTGAGCCTCCATGTAGATGGTTTCTTTGACCTCTGACCTTTGACCTCTGTAATCTGAATGCAAAAAACCTCTCTGTAATTTGTTGAAAGGGAGCCAACCAAGTCTGCCACATTGAAGAAGGGCACTTGACCATTTTTTCATCTCTGTGATTATTTGATGTCATATTCACTACATTTTATCAAGCATGAGGTTGAAGCTAGTGGCTGCAATAGACTTTGGTGATTTGTAGCTGAATTCAAGGGGATTTTGGGTTTCACCTTGATATTTTTCACTATACTATTCACATGACTGTGGATCTGGATTTTTTTAATGAGGATATCTTTTGAAAAGGCATCAACTTACTATTTGATCAAAGCAGTTGGTTTTTAGCATATAGAATCAACAGAATAAGTGGGAAAGTGTTTCTGAAACACATCTAATAAAATACTGAAGACTTGGGGAAGGTTGTCATTTCTTGCTAACAGTCTTTGAGCTGTTTCGAAGTTAATTTGCAATACCAAATTAACGTTGTTTCACAGAACAATGCAAGAAGTATTGTATTATTTTTTTTGTAATAGTCATGTTTTCATTTACCTATTGAAGGAAAGAAAATCATGTGGCATTTCAGTTGATTTTTAATTTTTGATACGAATCCTAACAAATCACTTTGTAGTATCTTATATTGTCAAGGAATGTACTTCTTTCAGTAACTACGATTTTGTTTAGAACAAGATCTTCATTCTATGAAGACAGTTAATTTTTCTTCCCACTTTAATTAGGAATTCTTATGGTCTTAAATAAGTCACCCACTCTTTTTTGATACTTAACGCACACTTTTAATATGATTGGATTAACTGTTAGATGTTTACTTCTTCCAGTGTAGAAGTTAATTGAGATGACTTTGACTTTTGGAGAAATGGTACATTTGTTCTTAATTTTTCAGCTCCAGGGTTTTCTGAATGTACAATGATCAAATTGTGTTTTGTTCACAGAAAAATATTAATTTTTATTAATTATTATTATTATTATTATTTATATTAATTTAATTAATATTGATTTTTTACCATTTATTGAAAGTAAAAATTGAAGATTAGTTCACATTCTTCTGCAAAATAGTTCTTGGCATTTTATTCCAATTTACTGATGCTTTGCACAGTCGTATTGAGAAATTTGTTTTTTGGGGGGGTTTTTTTGTGGTTTTTTTTTTTTTTTTTTTAAACATAGATTTCAATGTACCTAAAACATGAGGCCAAACATTATTTGACTTTTTTCAATTTTAGATTAGGAGTAGATACATTATAAGGTCATGCTACTATTGATAAAGTAAAATAAAGCGAGTGTCATCTCAGCTGTTCATGAACAAAAGAATCTAGCCTTTCTTTTAATGGACAACACTAAAGGCTATCTGTAGAAATCTGGTAGGATTCCCTTGCCCATGCTGGTTTAACACAAAATCAAGCTTCCTGTTAAATCAGACGAAGAATTCTCATGGTATTAAGATATATGAACAGGACAGGAAAGGACCAACTACCCCTTTCGTAGCGCCTGAAGTATATTTATTCCCTCATGCTACTCTTGCTCATTTGTTTGGTGTAAAGGCGGTTAATTATCCCTGAGAATGGTGACACTAATTCATTACATTTGCCTTTTTTGTTTGGGTGACATTTGCACACAGAACTATCACCTGGGGTTGCTGGCTCCTGTACTCAGGTAAATTCATGCATTCTCAGATAATTCATTCAGTTTTAGAAGCCAGAAAGGATCATCAACGTGAAGGAACAAATGGCAGTTTTTAGTGTGCAAGAGTCTATTGCTTTTGTATTACTGTTGTACTGACTCCTAGACTATAGATGTGAGAATACTGTATCACCTGTGTTAATTTTATTTATGCTGGCTGTTTCACTGTCATAAATGCATTTATTCTCATCCAGGTAAGATGCACAAAACCATATCATTACCTTTACTGTGGATTCTGTTTATTCCTTGCATAAAATAATTCTTGTTTTCATGGCTGCAAATAACCATTTTGAAGCCAGACAATTGTATTTCTTCTGTAGTCACCAGAATAAATTCAGAGAAACAGCTTAATGTGATGAGTATAAGCCTGCTACATTTTTAAGGAACTGTATTCTTTAATAACGATAGGTATTTTGGGTATTATTTAAAGGTTAGAATATTATTTATCTAAATGAGAATGGACTTCAGCTTTCTAAGTGCACAGTAGGGAGCAATTGTCTCAACTTAATTAGTTTTTGTATGTTATGTAAAGATGAAAATCTGTTCATTGCTTCTTCCAAAGAGTGACAAAATGTGAGAATGTGACAACAAAATGTAGTTCCGCTTAAAGCCATTTTAGTACATTTTATCTAATTCTGCATTTAAAAATGTGGCAACAGATTACCCTAAGTTAGTCGGCAGTAGAGCAAATGCATTGGAAGTCTTTCACCTGAGTTAAAGGAATCCCCTGTTACAGGGATTAGGATGATGTACAGGTTCTGCCTAGTTGAAATTTACACTTTTTTTTTGCTTGAGGATTTTCTCTTGAGTCAAGAGTGTAAAGATGAGAAGCACTGTTTGATCTTTAGACAGTGTAGTGTATCTGGGGAGTTCCTACTGATGTTAATGATTATCAGGGCAAAATGCATACTTTTCCCCATGCATGTTATGACATCCCATTTAAACTGGTGTTTAGACTGTATTGCTAATTGAGGGTGTGTGACTGTTGTCTTCCTAAGCTGAAGAGGAATTCTTATGTATGCATGAGTTCCTGCCTTTGTACTGTTATTAAGTAAGGCACGCAAAATTAAGACTAAAAAAAGAACTTTGCTAAATCTGAAAATATTTGCAAGAGTCTGCAGTTTTAATTTGCTTCTCTTATTCTTTGAAAAATGCGATTGTTAAAAATTAAATCATAGGTTAAGATTTTCTAGTTATTACAGTCAATTTCCTTCCAGACATCCTTAGTAGGGAACCTTAGTTTCCTTATTATCAATGACTTATATAGTTAAAAAACTATTATTTAAATCTTGTGCCAATGTTTCAATGTACTTTTGCTTTTCTCTTTTTCTCTTTCTTTCTCTAAGCCCCCTCTTTGTTCTGTGGGTTTTCTTTTGTAACTCCTCCAGACTTCAGCTTTGTTCCCCCTTCCTCCAGTCCTTTCTGGTCAGGTACTGCTTTACTGCTTTTATATTCTAAATTTGTTTCTGTTTGTTTCTGTGTGTCAATTGAGGGAAGGGACGAATCTCGTATTTCAGTTCTTCACTGAGTCCAAAAAGGAGTTTCTACATGTTATTCCTGAAGCGTAACAAGAATCGAACTCATAAACTTCTGAAAAAGCGAATATTTACAATAAGGGAGTTTGAATGCTGTTACAAAGCTCATTAGTTGCACCAGATTTAGTTGGTGATCAGTTGACTATTAATTTGCCACGTAGCTGTGATATCTATTTTAGCGTTCTTGTTCAAATACACAAATTAAAATTTTCAGTGTTTCTTTGCAGATAAACATTATATTCGTCCCATCCCTGCAGCAAACTGTACTGCAGAAACATCTTAGGATACAGTAGTAGTTTTGTAGAAAATGTTTTTTTTTTTTTTTTTTTTAAGTTCTGCATTAATGTGGTCTATTAATTTTCCCCATTTTTTTCTGAATGTTTTCTTTATTCTCATTTAAGCTTCTTTATCTTTAATAAATGCAAACATTTAAAAATGAGATTGCATAAAGTGCTTGTAATAGTAGTAGTGTTAGTTTCACTTAGTGCACCAGTATAATTGTGACTTGTTTTGATCTCTGAGACGTAGTGTTCAGAAGTGAACTGTATGGCTGGATAATTTGTAAGGGATTTTACTAGTGGCCCTTTGAGGAACATAAAGAAGGAGTCCTGCTAATACCATGTTGGTTCATCTCTGTGCATAGGAGGACTTGTACGTTGTGGAAATCAGGACTGAGGCTGGTTCTTTCCTGGGGAAAGGGATGTACCTAACATGAATGAACTGAAACGTAGTCACTTTCAGAATCTGTCTAGAAGACCTGAATAGGTGATATGTTTTAGTTTTGTCCAACAGTGGTAGTATAATTTCTTAGTGCTCTGGGATAGATTCTGAAGGTTTTCCATAGCTCCTAGAAGAGAACCCTGTAGGGGGGAGCTCAACAGTGGGATGGTTTGTTAGCACATTGTGCTGAGAGTGCCTCCAGTGTGCAGAATGATTCATACTGTGATCTTCAATCGCAGGGTTCTTTGGTGCACTTAAAATGTTTTGGCCCTCATTAGTGTGAGTTGATTTCTTCCATTCTCATCTCCTTATATATGAGTTGTTTGGACGACATATACTATTTTTCAGTAGTCACAGTACTGACAGAGAATCTAAACTTTAAGGCGCTATTTCAGTTAATGTTTGTTTATGTGGAAGCACACATCTGTTCTGATCTAGCTGTGCTCATGGCATTCAGCTGGAATGTCTGAAGTTCCTGATTCTTATTTTAATCAGTAAAGCCAAAGACAATAAGTTTTGGTACTCTGTAGTAGGAGAATATTGTCATATTCACCTTTAGAGTGAGGACAAGAGATGAAGCCTACATATGCTTTCAACAAATGATAATTATACTATTTTTTTTCATATGAAAATCTGCTTTATTGGAAAATATAAGCTTAAAAAAAAAGGTAATAGTTCAGTCTTGCATATCACAATATGTTTTATCAAGTAATTTTTTATAAAAGTATAAAACAATAAAGGAAGATGCTATGTAATTCTTTAATTAAGCTTATCTACCTGTTAGAATTTTATTTCATATTCTGATAGGCTACAATAAATTGCATGTTCTTAGTGACAATATCTTTTCAAAATACTCAGATTGCTTACATTAAATGAACAAATACTTATTTAATATTTTTTTTAAAGACAGATCTTCAGAACTAGTTTACTTCTGCTGATATATGGAAGTTGGAAAGACAAAAAAATAATTAAGCCAGCTATTGAGCACTACCAGAGGTGCTGCATATGCTTGTGTGATAGAAATGAAGTGTGGTTGAACATTACAAGGAAATGTACATTGCTTTGAGGAGTATGGCAACTAATGTGCAAGAGCAACCTCTAGGGGGTGTGGTTGCTGGATTGCTAAATGGCCATATCACAAGAAGGAAGGAATAACTGCTCACAGCTTTTGTGACAATACTTCGATCCTTGTGGAATTTAAGCATAGGCAGAAATGTGGGTTAGGCTAGTCTACTGTAATCACATGGAGCCTCTTCAGTTTCCATCTCCGTTACTTCAACACTGGACCGTGCTTCAACTGTTTTGAAATTCCTTTGCAGTTTGTCAATCTCATTATCAGGGAGAAATTTTTCCGATGTACTCTACTGTGAACTGGAGCTGACTACAGTTCCCTGTCTTCTCTTCCAGTTTGCAGAGGGGAAGGCTAAATTAAGCAAAACTGTATTTTTCTCATTCACAAATGTGCCTCATTCACAAATCCGCTTAGCTCGGATTTTGGACTGTATTTCCTATTCATCCTCACAGTACTTCCCTCTTAATATACAAGGTATTTTTTTTAGTCCTGCTTCCTTGATAGCTTTTTTTTTTTGCCTTTCTTTAATTTCTCATTTATGTTCTCCTGTAGGACACTTTCTTTCCATTAATCTCTGCTGCTAATTCCATTCTTTCTCCTTCGTTATTCTCCCTGTAGCCATCATTTTTTCTCTGCTTCACACAGTTTTCTCCCTTTGCTCTGTACAGATGTCCTTTCCACATGCTGTCTTCCCTCAAGATTCATTTAGTTAAGAACAGCTTGGTTTTGAGACTTCAGGGCTGACAGTCTCTATACAAATTATTTTGTGACTGTCACCAGAAAATAGGGTTAATATTCTTTCCAAATCTAGCACCAGATAGTTTTCCTGTATTCCTTGATTCATCTGGCTTTTTTATATTTCTCACCATAAGCATATTTTATTTGAAAATAAAGGTGTTGAATTTGAAATTAGTCTGGAATCTACTGCTTTATGCCATGAGTTTTTGGTGATCTATGCTTTATGATTTTTTTTGCTTCCATATACATTTTCTCACTGACTTCACAACTCGGAAAACAATTAAAAGTCCTGCTCCTTTTTCCTCAGATCTGTACTTTCTTTTTCTGCCAGAATTTTCCCTCAGTATTTTTTCCCTTATTCTTCCGTATGTTTCTTTCCTTTCTAATTCTCTCCTTCCTTGTTTTCCCAAATTCACTCATCTTTGCCTTGTATTGTCGTCTTCCTTCCCTGATTACCTCCTTTTAGAATCTATGGTGATATCATGCTCCCCAGAATCACTCCCAGCAATGCTTCTCCACATCTGCCCATGGTATTGCTGCACATTTATAAATGGCTACTGACTCTACAATCAATAACTGCTTTCTTTTTTCTCCCTACAAAATGATTTCTGCCCATGCTGTGTTTTTTTCCCTGAAAAATTGATTACTGAAATCCTGATAAGGTATAGGATGTAGTATTGATGTCAGAGTCTAGACAAGTAGTGACTACAGATGACTTGCTTATGGGGGGAAAAAGTAATACATGGCCTAGATTTTTACAACATATTCATATTGTAAACACAAGCAATCACTTGAGATGCTAATTCTTTTTTTATTGCATCCTGTATATTCTGTATCAAGTATTTGATAAGCATTTTCCCAATATGCAGTCTGAAATGTTGGACTAAATTTTAATGATGTGGTATAAAAGAAAATATAATCTATACCTATATTGGTCTTCAAACAATTTGTTTTTTGTGATTTATTTAACTATAATTTAAATACAACATTTATTATTGTTGAGGGGTCAGGAAAAATCCTAAATAGAAGCATGTATGAAAGTGTCAAGATTTTCTAGCTCATATGCAATGTTTTGTGTTTCTGATTTAAAATAAAGGCAGTTTGCTGTGAACATTTAGTATTACTTTGTCAAAAGCATTGCAAAAACTAGAATCAAAGTGGTCTTTTTGAGGTGAAAAAAAGTGATTTTATTTACAGTGTATGAAGTTATCCCTCACGACCATTTGATGAATTATTTTCAGAAGGAAACTGGCTTGTGCTCATAAATAAATTCTACCTAAAAAGATTTACATTAAAAAACAATTGAAAAAGAAAATAGCCTGTATTTAGAACAAACAAATAAATAAAACTTTGGCCAAATATTCAAACTTGAAAATGCAGGAGGAGTACATTTTTCTTCTGAACTGAAGGTCTTAATCAAGAAATGAAGCCATGCCCTATTTGTCTCACTGGAACAGGTTTATTTCTCAAGTAAAGACATTTAACTTTGTAGTGAAGTAAAGATTTGAGAGAGAGGAAGTTGTTTCTCAGATGAGACCTTTTCTACATTGGTTATTTTTAAAAAATTCTATTACTTTTTCTGTGGCTGAAAATTTCATTTCTTGACATTGGCAAAAATCTTACAGACTGATGCAGGTTACATCTTTTGAATATTAATTTCACTGAAATCCAGGAAAAAATTAGCAGGTATTTTTTCCTTTGTTGAAAGATTTGTAGAACAGTTTTGTAGTGATTTTACAGACTAAACTCCTGAAAACTGTTATTACATAAGCCAGTGCTTGTGTGAATTGATAACGAATGCTCAGTACAGGTTTGCTGTAGAAATATTTTTTTTTTTGCCCATGCTGATGTTAGCTTCTGACTTTATGTACATTACTGTTTAACCTGGGAGTTGTTTCTTGAAAGAACAGTACCTGATTCTGTTTGTTTTGCTTCATTAGAGGTGTAAACATAAATCAACTGTGAATGTTAATAATTCTTTTGGAAAGAAACTAGTGACCTGTAAAATATATTGATGCATGTATCTGGCAGCAAGTTCTATTATGAAGCACAAAAAATACAGTATTTTTCAAATGTATTTAGCAATTTGTGGAGTAAAGGTTAGGTTTTTTCATAGTTCATCTAATTTGATATTTTTTTTCTAAAAATAAAACTACAATGGCTCACATAAGCTCTTCAACTTTTCACCACTCACCTACAATTGAATGTATTAAGTCTTATGTGCAGATGCTTTCACATTTGTGTGAAGCTGATGCCAGTGTATGTTGTCATGAAATCATCTTACATTTTACAGTAATGCTATCTGTCAGATAATTTGACAGAAATATCTGTCAATTAATAAACTCTAATATCTACTTCTATTTCATTTCAGTGCTAAGTCCAAAGGTGATAGGCATTGCCATTGCAAGGTATGACTTCTGTGCAAGAGACATGAGAGAACTATCCTTATTGAAAGGCGATGTCGTAAAAATTTATACGAAAATGAGTGCAAATGGCTGGTGGAGAGGTGAAGTAAACGGAAGGGTATGTTTTTTTTCTTTCTCTCCTTTTGAATGACATTTTGAAAAACAAAAACCAGCAACAATAGGGAAAAAAAAGGAAAACAAAGAAGAAAACAAATTTTCCTACATCATGAATCTTTTGTATATTTAAGTTCACAAGAGGCAACATATTTTCGGAACTCTTTCCGGTTAGCTTTTCTCAGCAATTAATTCATTATTTTTATTTTTATTTATTCAAATGCCTGCTAGGCTGCATGTTTAGGCAAGATTATACGTCTGGAAAATAGCCAGGATTAATAGCAGAGCTGTAGTTAAACTTCCTTGAACTGTGTTGCATGGATTTGGGGGCGAGATCAGAACCTCTGGATCCAGTTGAATTCCTAGTGCTGGAAATCTGTTTGCAGATTAGCACAGAATGATTTCCACCTCACTGCCAGAGTACAATGCTGTGCAATGAGCCGTGTTTTTCTTAGGAGACTTATGCTTTTGATCTCTAAAAAAATCTGGTCGAGATTAAGTGTGATGTGCATTTATTCTACTTCATCATTTAGCAGTGATTTTTACAAAGGCACTTCATGCTGTTCTCTGGGTCTTGGATGGCTTTGAATTCATGGAATATTAGATCTGATCTAAGGCTATTCTGTTTCAGTCTTGTTATATGACTCCTTGGTGCAGGTTAGTTTGGAATACTTTTTGCTTCTGTTTCCATGTTTCAAGGGCTGAGATGAGAGGTCAAAGGGCCTTTTTTTTCTCTCCTGTTTTATGAGTGAATTGGAGGAAAGTGACTTGAGTGGAAACTGGAAATGGAAGTTGGAAGTCTGCTTGAAGTAGATGAGGGAGGATATACTCAGATTTAATGCCTTATCCATTTTGGAGAACTTTTTATGGCAGAAAAGAAGAAATATGGAGTCAGAAGAAATAGTGATCATCGTGTGTCCTTTACATGTTAAAGTAAATTTAGCATCTCATTCCAGTGTAGCTACACACTTCCTGAAGAATCCCTCTTACAAACTAGCATTCTTTCTGCTAGTTTTCACTGCCTGGAATTGAGATCATAAGATCACTACTGTTTATGCAATCACATCTTCCAGTCATGTTTAAGATTTGGTTTTAAGCTCTTTCATCAATGTTAAATTGACTTAAATTGACTAAATGGTATAAATAAAAACTAAATGATAAGACAATAAATGACATTGCTTGCCTGTATATCTAACACAGTTGTTATTTGACACATAATTAATTTCAGAATGTAGATAATAGTATAAGTTATGAAGTATAAAGTGCTGGTCTAAGAATTCTAGTTCTGTCTCATTTAAAAGTCCTCTTGTCAAAAATGAGATTTAACTGCAATGGAATCAGTCACTTTTAACTTTGGACATGGCTGACGCCTATGAAATATTTAACTGCCCACTCAAAAGACAGCAGCATCTTGTAGTAAAAACTACTGAAAGTAGCAGCTTTTTTTTTTTTCTTTTTTTTTTTTCTAAATACGTAGACCTCCAATTTAGGTAAAAGTTCCTTTTATTTTTCTAATTTTTATTTAAAGATTGAGGGTTTAGTCTCTAAATCATTGTATCTGTAAGTTACTGTAAGTTACTCTATTTATTGGCTTTGTTACTATGTTAACCAGGGCAGGTCAGACTAATTTCTGTGTAATAGTATTTTTAGTTACTAAAGAGAGACTTATCCTTGTTTTTACCTGGTTTGGCCTTTTAAAAAATGTTTTTTTTTTTTCTGTTTTCTTTTTCATTTTCAGGTGGGCTGGTTTCCATCTACTTATGTTGAAGAGGATGAGTGAATTAAAAACTTTTCTCTGCTGACCAGCAATTTCAGGGATTGTAGAATTAAATAACTTCAAGCATTAATGGTCTTGTTAAGTACTTAGGCAGCAGCATTTTGTCTGTCTGAACCTTCTAGTCTTATTGTTGGGATTTACAAAGAACTTTGTGTGAACAGATTATTACCTTGCCCAGAGCTGTGCAAGAAACAACCTGCAACTTTGCTGTCACTGGGGATCAGTACAAAGTCCAGTGCTCACCTTCCCAGAAGATTTCAGGAAAACAAATTCCTTTATTCTGTTTTTCTGTTTTTCACCCTGTGCTACACCATGATTTGTAGCTCTGGCTGAATGTTTAATAAGTCTGTTTTCTTCTAGCTAACATCTGTGATGATATGAGGAGATGAAGGCTTATTATTCCTTATCATTGTATGCAGAAAAAACAGTCATTCAGGTGGGCATGGAGCCGATAGATTTTTCAAAATATCAAACTGTCTTACTTATCACCTTCTAAACAGTCGTACGCTAAAAAAAAATCATTCTGAAGTAAATATGAATGTTGTAAACGGGAGTAGCATATATGTATGTGTAATTAGCTAACTGAATCCTTGAAGGTCTTGCCTAAATCTTCTAACAATTTGTTTGAAGAAGTCATTTCTAAAAAGTTTGGTGACATGATATCGCTTGAAAAATTATCTGCAAAGTGGAATTCTGGGTTTGTTCTTTGTCTTCTCAGCTTTATTAATTCAGCAACTGATAATTTAAGAGAAACTTGAGGGTAATTATGGGAAGAGTCATTTTAAAATTGTAAGAATTAGCATTAAATAAATATTGTAATTCTATTGTATAGCAGGATATACTGATGCAGGATGATTTCATTTCTTGAGAACAAAATTGTATATCTTAATCTCTTGGATGATTCATATGAACTTTTTGATGCTTCCCACTATAAGCTGTTTTTTCTGGTTAGACAGGATCTTCTATTCCTACTAAAATCACCTTTTGTGCTCTTAGAAGTTTAATGCAGAAGGAATTTCCAGAGTTCAGCGTGCCTGTTCCCCTCTTGTTTCCTGGGATGTCAATAGCAGGGCAGTGAGTGATCTTGTTGCAGTGTTATGAATATCCTTAAGTAACAGTGGAATCCAGATTAGTTAGCTTGAAAGATCAGTCCTCAAAGTGGCATCTGCCCCTTGGGTGAAGCTGTTTTTTAAGGTATTTATGGAGTGTCAGAAGTGCTTTAAGTTAAAAGAAATGTGGGTGATGCCTTCAGATTTACTGCTTGTAATATTTAGATGATTTCTAACTCATCTTGAAAACTTCAGAGAAAGTAAAGCTCTTTCTTTGCTTCTTCCTGGCCTCCTGGCCATCATGAAGAACCAAGCACAGCACAGAAGATTGCAGTAATCCCCCTCTTCTCTGCAACCATCATATCCATCTGTTACACCTAGCATGTGCTGTTATGTGACCAGTTAAAAGCGAGGATCTCCTAATTAGAAGTCCTCTACTTGTTAGGTTCAGTTTTGCAGATGAAACTCTGCTCTTAACTTTTCAAGGATTTACCTCAAAATTATGTGAACTGTGATTATGTTGAGTACATTGCTTGATGGAACAATTCAGAGTGTTTGTAAATATGTACATTATGCATAAAACATTTTGTAAATGACCTGTACAGCAGTGTAGACTGAGATATATTGTATTTGATCATGTTTTGTCATGCAGTTTTACTGTCAGTTGTGAGTCTGATCCTATGTTCCCTAAGTAGATGAAGTTGATGCTCAGTTTTGCCCTGTCAAGGGCTAGAGAAATGGGTTATAGGCCTGTGAAGTGTTTAGTGCTTTGCTGTCATACAGTTCTGAGAAAGAAGCAGTTTAATTCAGTAAGTTAAGGAATGCATCAGCCATTCTGGACAGCTTGTATTTAGAATCATTTTGAGTCCTCCCTCCATCCTAAAATTGCTGTAAAGCCTTTAAGTAACTTCTGAATCCAGTAATCAGCCTTGGAGAAGAATGAAAGCCATAGATAAACTTACTTTTGTGGCATAAATCTATGTTCTATTGTCTATGTTTAATGCCCTGTATTAATTGAGTTAATGCTGCATCTTAAACTATATTTTCAGTACCAAAGACTTCTAGATATTCTGCAGTATTTCTTTCATGTACTTCATTTGCTTGTATAGAGGTTTTGTTGTCATGCAATGCTGGTGTTACCATACTTTAATTTGTAACATTTTGTAAATATGTTAAGTATAATAAACTGGTCAATTTGTTCTTTTGAGTATGTGTCAAAATACATAGCTGAGTAGTGTGAAGTTTGCGTTCCTTTTGCCTCACAGTCTTCTCATTGTGAGCAGAAATTGATAATGCTGTTTTGGTTTCCCAGATCTGTATAATCTTTGTTTAGTTGTGGGACTGAACTGTCAATGTAAATGGGTTGTTATTGGTTTCTTTTCATAGCTGGAAGAATTTGTATACTGCCACATCAAGACAAGTGGTGTGTTTTGTTTGTGTTTAACTGTAAGGAACACTGTGGAATCAGTCATTTGCTATTGATTTTTATCTATTAAAGCTGGTAACTTGTAGTATTTGACTGAAAAAAAAACTGAAATTGGTCTATGAAATTTACTTTTATGTATCATATTCTTAGGAATGTCCTTCCACATTTTTTTTTTCTTCTGCATTTGTCATATATGGATTAACATACAAATTCTGGTTGAATTGAGCTCTAATCTTGAAAATAGTTTTTGTTTACTTTCATGGGCTACTTGAAAGTCTTTTAATGGTGTAACCCATTCATATGTTATTTACAATATAAAAAATTATAGTGTTTATGTAAGTATTTCTGGGTAGGTGAATTAATTCAGCAAGGTCCGTAATGATACAATTCCAATGTTGCTTCATTGTGCTACTTCTGTTTTTCACTAGCAAGTCTTTTTTTTTTTTTTATGGAACTACTTTTCTAATAGATAATTATTGAACTTAATGAGGCATTTACGCGTCTCTACCGATGTAAGGCATAATTTTCCTGTCAGCCATGAACATGCCTCATAACTGAGCCACACCTAATGAAAGATGCAAAAATGTTTCTCAATTAAATTCTCTTGTTAACAGTATTGCACTCAGTCACAGATCTTCTCCTTCGCCTTTTATGTGAGAAGAGGGATGCATCCTCTGACGGATGAGAACTGTGATTAGGGCCCAAGAACCACTTATGACTGGGTACTGGTTGAATTTTTCAGTTGTGAGTCTTGGAAACTCACTTGAAAATCTCAATTTGACAAACAAACAAACAAACAAAAAAACAGTGGAAATGATGTCAACCAGAATATATTTCTCCTCTGCTTCACAGGCTGACTCTAGATGCTCTCTGAAAGAGAAGATAATGTCAATTCTAACTGTTTTGGTAGCTCATAGAATTAAGATAGAGGTGCTGTCTTTAAAAAATAAATAAAAAGGTTTGTTCTGTTGACTTCAATGTTTAGTGCAAAAGCATTTGTTCCTAGTTCACAATCAATATTTTGAACTATTTTTGAAAAAAAGTTGCAAATACAGTATAGTTTATGCACTAATGTTGTCATGCAGATCAACTTAACTGTATTGACACAATCATAGAACCTGCAGAAGGAGTGGGAGGAGACACCACTTGAGGATCATCAAAGCCATGTCCTGGCTCTGGTACCAATTTGGCTGCTGAAATTTCACATGACTGTTTTACCTGAGACTGTTTTATCTAAAATTCAATTTCTTCTGTTCACGGAGCATTGCTTTTTCCACTTGAGCAAAAGAGGAAACACTGCAAACTGATTTCTAATACAGTATTCAGTGGCTCTGCTTTCATCTGTAACATGGTAGTGATCATGAAACAAGAAAAACATTGTCGGTCAGGTTATAACAGTTATGCTGATAGACAGATGTTCAGAGTCAACCCCAGTAAGGTAAGCACCACACAGCTCACTTTCTTTACAGTGGGACAGGGAAAGAGTAAAAATGACAACTTGTATCCAGATGAAAATAGTTTAATAAGGAAAAGAGAAGTGGTAAAAGAAAAACAAGTGACACAAAGCCAATCGCTCACCATCTTCCAACAGTAGACTGATATCCAGTCAGTTCACAAGCAGAAGAGAGCTAACCACCCGAAAATTTCCTTTCCATTTTCTTGCTGAACATGTTATTATGTAGCAGGGAATATTTCTTTGATTAATTCTGGTCATCTGCTTTGTTATGTTCCCTCCCAGCCCTTCTGTGCACCCCTGATCTATTCACTGGGTGCGGGGTGAGAAACAGAGATGTTGATGCTGTGAAAACAATGTTGAGCAGTGGTTAAAATACTTCTACTGGCTCTTTTGTTTACAGATCTAAAAACAGCATCCTATGAGCTGCTATGAAAAAAGTGAACTCCATGTCATCCAATATAGCAGGTATGAAAGTAAAATAATGAGTAAACCAGGAGATACTATATGTACATGGAATCCATGGTACTTTAGCAAGCCATGTTAGTATCTGTTTCAGTAAATTCAGCAGGGATCATTTCTCATGCACAACGTTAAAACATTATACCTTTGCATTTCAGAGGAAAAAAGAAGTTAATACATTAACTAGCCTTTCTTGAAACAAGTCACGAAATTTTAGCTTTTACCTGGGTAAAGGGGAGGTAGTTTGGAGTAATTTTGACTTCATAAAGCTATGGGATAAGAGGTTAATGCTGTGTACTTTTTCACAATGCTGAAATGTGTGATGCATATATAATTAATAATAGAAGTATAGAAAGGATTAAGCATCAGAAATTGACTGCAGAAGGGTGATTCATTTATGCGTTATTTTAAGCAATTTCCTTCTTAAGAACAAAGACCAGTTTGTTTTCATAGCAAATGGGATTTGAGTTACTAATTTAGCTTTTTAATTCTTGATCTGAGTAGTTTACTGTCCATTCATTATGAGGCTCTCTGCTGCTTTACATGGTAGTGAAGTTAGATTTAGTTTATCCTGTAATGTTTGAGGTGTTAGTGACTTTCTCTGTTACAGTTTTTTACTTGTCAATGTGCTTTTCAAAAAATATGCAGTTCATTTTAGGATGTGGCAACATGACCTTAAGTAAACAAAGTATTACAAGAGATGATAAGTTTGTAGGCAGCTGTTGGTCAAGGGGCATAATGGTGTTTCGTTTCTTTAGTAACTCCAGCCTTTAATATGAAACGTTATGACTGTAGGCAAAACAGAGATCAGTGAATAAGAAATAAAATGTTGATACCATACTATATGTGTTAGGAAGAGCCTGTTGTGTGATAAATTCATAAAATTCATAAACAATTGCTCAAAATATTAAATGTTTGATGATAGCATTGGATTGGAAAAAAAAATTCTTCATTACTTTTGTACTGGAAAGCTTTGCTGATGCAGCAGAGAGATCAAGCACAGTTGGATTTGGTCCTGCCCTTACTAGAGAACTCTATAAATTTTTCTTCAATTAGTTTTATTTTTTCCCCAAAGTTGTTATAAGTCTTCTTCAGTGAAATGCAGTATTGTTCCTAGGATTCTATGTCTTACTCATGCATAAGTCTAATGGAAACGTACAATTAAAACAAAGTTTTCTCAGTAGTTTTGCAATCAATATCCTGGTATCCTGTCAGCTGAAATGAGGCAGGAGGCGTCCACACCACTGGGTTGCTAGGTAATGTACAAGCAGCTTTCCTAACTATTCTCACAGATATTTCTTTTTTTTTTTTTTTTTTTTTAATTTTCCTTTTTTTGAGATAGACTTCAGATGGTTGTAGGGTATAGGAAACTATTTTTTTTTTTTTTTTTTTTTTTTAATGCAAGAGAAGGGAATGCTTACTTAAAGGAGTTTTATTCTCTTGGTTCTGAATATAGCGTTGTTAAACTTGGAGTGATTTGTGTTTATGGTGGATGAAAGATTAAACTGCCTGGAACTGTGTGTTCTGTTAAGTACTGGGTGTGGCTCTTTGGTGTCATCAAAATTGAGTAGTTTAGATGAAAGAGCCCTTGAATGTACTGCTGTACTACGCTCTAATATGGAGGTTTTGCATAATATTTTCAGGAATAATTCCAACTAGAAGATGCAGTGGCAGGTTTCCTATTCTTATTTTATTTCAAAGAGTGATCTGTTGCTTCTGTAGTTGTATAGCATATCCTGTTGGATCAAGAAGAGACAGGAATTGAAATATTAGAATGCTTATTGCTCTCTGAATCCGTACAGCATTAAAATTTTTCTAGCTAGTGAGCTTTGGAAAATCAAGCCCCAGTAATTTAAAGAAGATCCAGTTAAAACTTTTCTATCTTGGCAACTTTCATTCACACTTTCAGGGAATGTACCCTTTTTTTGACATTGTTCTAAACATGGGAATTTGGGCCTGGACTTCCTGCCACTAGAGTTTGATTACAACACCTCAGACTTACTTACAGAATATACTTACAGAATACTTAAAAAAACAACTAAACGGTATAAATACCTACAAATGTGCGAAGACCCTTTGTATTATATTTTCGGTAGTATGCCAGTAAACATGCAAACAGGTACCCAAAGGATTTATATTGAAAATATTGCCAGTCATGTTGTCTCTTTTCCTCCTACTGCAAAATGTTGTAGGGCATTAGGAAAAAAAAACAAAAAACAAAAAACAAAAAAACAAACAACATAATTTTCTCCTTGCTTGACTTTTTGTAGATTATTAATAACTGTGTCAGCTCTTGGTGGAGCATCCTTTCGCTGCATTTTAAATATATATGCACAGATACAATGGTTTATCTCCTAAATGCAGCTGATTTGAGTTCTGATTTTTTGATTGTTATAAATACTTTGTAGTTATCAGTGAAATAAGTCAACAAGCACAATAAGAAAAGAACTGTAGCCCAAATAATATGCATCTAGTCAATAAGATTCATAAAGCTAGGTATTTTCTCTTTTGGCTCTCTATTAGTAATGCAGTGTGAAGAGCAAGAAGCTTTATTTGAATGTCACTCTAATTGCTAAAAGTATTCAGCAAAACATTGATTAGATAATGATTACTAAGTAATATTTAATAGGAATCCATAACTAGTTCTCTTGGCTGATATTTGGAGCTTATGCTATGGCTGCTATGTGAAGAACCATGTAGTGGTTGAATCTCTTGTATTGATGGTTGCTTATATTGGAGCAGGTGTTGATGAGTCTTTGTGTAGCACTATCCTGCAAAATGTCAAGATTTGGTCCACTGATTAATTAAATAAATTCTAAGAACTATATTAAAAATATCTTGATACTGATTACAAGTGTATCTGTAAGATAAGATTGTCTGACATAGTATGCATTCAGATAAGCATACAGAATACCTGTTTCCTTGTTTTCCATGCAATTAGCCATCATTTGGAACCTTGCTTCCTTTTAAGAGAGGATTAGGGGAAAAATCATGTTATTTTGTTGATGCAGCCAGTAAACTAGCAGAGGGTAAAGAATTTTCAATTTTTCAGACCAAGAACCATTTTTATTTCTAGAAATTAAGGTTTCTCATGGATACTTAGTTCAAAAAATATTTCATTTCTGGCTTTTTTCTCTGCTTCCTTTCTATCTCTTCCTTTTTTCTAACCACATGAACAAAAATGCGCTCCAGTCAATCCTGTGTCAGTTAGCAATACCCACAGAGATGTTTTTTTGCCAGCTTGTATTAAATTATCAAGAGTAGCTTGCCCTGGGCAGTAGTTTTGTATTATACTCACCAGTGCAAGAAGCATTTAACTGCCTTTTTCATATAGACACTGTGAAAAATGCTTAGTAGAGCATTAGCGTCAACTTGTTGAAGTATGCATATTAAAGCAGCTAGGAACCCTTTCCAGCATAGTAGCACAGTGTGGGGTGTATATTCCATAAGAAACCTTAGGGAATACAGGTTATGTCAAATTCAGTGGCAAAACACAAACTTAAGTACAGTCAAAATTCATTGCTTTTGTGAAAGGTAACATTTTTTGTAGATGATTTTTCTCGTTTATTTCTTTGATAATAGTGTTCTGTATGTTCAATATAGAACATTAATAGGATCATCATATCACTTACTCAGTAGTTGTATTTTCTTATGAAAGAATCTATTGGGCAATCTGGATTTGGTTTCTTGAGAAGTTTGGAGGAATTTTGCTTAAGGGGAACTGAACACCCATTGTAGCATTCTGTTGAGTAATGGAACTTTCCAGAGATTTTAAATTTCAAAATACTTTGTTCTGCTTAGGTTCTGTTGTGCCTCAGATCACAGTAGCTTGTTAGGAGGAGGGCGAAAATCCCAAACTGAGTTACTTCTACTTTCAAGGTCAGAACTTACTGTTCTGTGCTGTATTATATTTGCTTCAGGCTTCTGTGATGAGAAATTTCTTAAGCACAGACCATAGGGAATGTAGAATATAGCCAACATCCTCAGAAGCAGTTCAAGCTTGACCAGAACTGAAAAGTTTTGTTTTACCATGGACTTTTCATTGTCAAAAAGATACGGACAAGTGCAAACTAAAGCCATATGCATCACTCAAGATGAGTATTCTTGAGAATTATTCATCTGCATGAGTTTTATTGGTGATAATGCCTGAGGACATGTCTTAGAATAAGTCATAGTTCTGTGGTGATCATGTAAAATAACTGTCCAAAAAATTATATTCCAGTTGCAACTCAAGCAGACAGATATTCATTGTGTAGGGAGGAACACGTTAGCATCGCATATATGGAAGCTGATGTTAAAGATGTAACCTAAAGTGGCACAGAAGTCTCAAATTATGTCTGTGAGACCTGAGCATTCCTACACTTTGACCTAACTTCTACAATAATCCTGGATTATCAAAAATGAAGTAGAAAAAGAATCAAGATCTATTGCTTCTATCCAGCTGTTTGTTCCATTAAAGGAAATGCTTTGATGTCTGATATTTTTGGCAAAACTACAAAGATCTGTGGAAAGATCTGTGGAAAGATCTATTGAAAAACATAAATTGTCTTTATGTTCTCCCTGCTTAGTTAGTCTTGCTTGGGGTTTTTGATTACAGTGGCAAATGCAAGAAAAACTCATTTTCACATTTGTTGACTGGAGTTATGAATTAGCCACAGGGCATCAAATATCTGTTGGATGAAGATGGACTGTCTCACTGTACAAGAGTTCTTGAGGCTGAGAAACTAATGTCGTGCTTACTAACTGTTTCTGTGGTTTTGTTTTTTTTTAAGGCCACACTTTATCTGTCTGCTTTAGAAATTGTGAGATTTTATTATTATTTGAGATAACAAAAGATCTTCAAGAATGGTCTTACATGTGACAAAATCAGGAGGCTCAAGTTAAGCTGAATCCTCAATCTATGCATAGATGAAAAAGCAAGCAGTGAAAAGTAAATGCTAAAGAGCTGTATGTTCTTACTGTTCATAGAAATGCTATGCAGTAGCCAGGAGAACAAAATTGGGGAACTTGACAATTGAAATCTACAGGGGCACAGTCAATTTGCTCACCTGAATGGAAATAGGATTTTATTATGTTACTGCAGCTACTGTAGTATCTGAGACTCAATGTTCATTTTTCAAGTGATTAAAAATATTGTGGGGGACTTGTAATTTATGAGTATTGCAGAAATGACCAACAGGGATTCTGTTTAACTTCCATAGATAAAGAAAATAATAGTAAAAGTATTCTGTGTAATAACTGACACAAAGCATCTACCCATGACTGTTTCCTTTGTCTCCTGTGGGCAGGAATCACAGAATCACAGAACTGTAGGGGTTGGAAGGGACCTCCAGAGATCATCGAGTCCAACCCCCAATGTTTATGGGCTTACAATTACTCTTGAGAAACAAACTCCTTTTGACCACAATGTGCTACTCATTGGTGTATTTTTGACCAGCAAGTGCTCACTGGTAGTAGTTAAGTCAGTACTAGCTAGATAAGCTTTCATATTTTTAACTTTCTGTATATATATTAAGCAAGTATAGAGAAAGAGGGTAGTATTGTGAAAAGCTGCCTGAATGGTAAATAGTGACATTTGTCACAGTTCATTTTCTCTTTCCCTAATCTTCCCCTGAAAAACTGCTGAAAAGCTAGAGTTCTTTGGTGTTACTTATATCAGAATTGGAAAGTTTCTTACCTGGCAGAAGGTGGCTCAGGGGCTGCTGTATGAGATGTGAACTGTTGATTTGTTTAGCTTGCTCCTCAGAGGTATGCATTTGTGCATTTGTGTTGCACTGGAGTTGGGAAACTGTTTACAGACACTGTTTATGGCAAATCTGAATTTCCTATAAACAGCCAGCATTTTGTGCTTGGGTTTACATACAAATCAATAATCTTTTTGCTGCTGAGCAGATCCTGTAATTTCTAATATAACTAAACAAGCAGTAGCATGAGTATATTATTGTCTAAAAACAGGTGCTAGAACGAAACAAATGGTTTTATTGATTCTCCCTGGGTTAATTAACATTTCAAAGAACCCCCACCCACTTTCTCTGTGGCTTTGTGAATTATCAATACTGTGTAGACAAGGTTTCCTTATTAGGTTTTGGTACTTTAAGAATACGTAACATCAGACTTAAGGACTACAATTTTGATACTGGGAAAACTGTGTACTTTTAGCAAAGATATTACTGTCTCAGAGGCTATTTTTCCTCCTCTCCTTTTAAGGTCTCCCTCTTTGTAACAATATTAGGTATGGATTGATTTAAAGAAATGGCGAACTGTGCTGCTGAAGCAAAGAATAATGGTTCGGAGGGTTGGGGTGAAGGTTGTGTGTGTGCGTGCGACAAAAGTGATATATGTAAATAACAATGGCAAATTGGTGGATCCGAATGATAGAGTATTTAGGAGAATTGGTAGAACACAAAACAATATTTCATTTTCATGGAATATGTTTCCACCTACTGCAAAACAAGATCCAGTTGATCAGTAAGTGTGTTTAGTCAGCAGGCTGTGAAAAGCTGGTGTTACATTTCCATCATCCATTTGCCCTATGGCTAGTGCAAAGATCTTCTGACTGGGTTACCCATGTTTGGTGCTGAGTATTGGCCAGCATAAGAAGAGTAATCCTAAAATCTGCGTTACCTGGCAGCACTGGCAGGTAATCTGGACTGGCATTTTTCACTTCAGATTGTATCCATTGTTCCTCAGAGGAAAACTATAACCAGTGCATTTGAATGCAAGATATCAAGCAGAACTCTGTTATAAGTGTATACCAGAAGACGTTTACATCTGTTAGCTTGTTAGTGCAGTCATATTCAGGGAGAGCTTTTGATCAGTATTCTCATCTTTGCTGTGATGAGAAAAGCTGATATCCAAAGAGGTAGAGGTCTCTGCTAGGACTGGAGGGAGAAGTGATTAGTTTGGGGACACCCTACAGGGTGCAGCCTAAACTCGTACTGAAAGGAAAGAGGACATTTTAAAAGAATGGCATGTTCTTTGCTATATAATTCTAGCACACAGCGCTCCCTGAGGAAATACAAGTGCACTAATAAATGTAAGAGGAAAATGCCATGGAAGGCAGTATATCAAAAAGTAATTGATTGGAATATTTAGTGAGCTTAATTTATAGTGCTGAAAGAGAGACAATGGCAATCAGGAGAAGTCTAAGGTCTAGAAGGAGAGATTTGCAGTACTTACTGTTCAGCCCTCGTCATTATTTCCTAGGAAGGGTGTGTTGGAGCAGCACTGAAGCTGAAACTGGAGGATGTGAGTTTATTCCTCATTTTGGTACGCTGTGTAGCTTCAGTGTTTTCAATAACTTGACAGTTTTGAATTAGTATAAAGCTGAAGAATTGGATCATTAAGCTTCAAGTTCAATGGAAATTGGAACTTCCAGGGAACACTCCTCTGATTAGGGCTGAAGCCCCTTGAACACTGAGGGCACCATAATCTCAAAGTGTTGTAAATATCATTTTAATTTACTGCTGTGGCTTTAACTACATTGAATCTGGTCTAGTATTAGATATGGAGGTTGGTGGTACTGCATGTGGCACGGTGTTGGAGCTTTGATCCTTGAGGTCCCTTCCACCCTGGGCCACTCTATGGTTGTATGAATGCTTAATAGGGCTAAATTAAGGTCAGTTAATCTGCTGATAACTCCAGTAAAGCTATACGCTTCTGTCTGCTCCCCTACATTTTTCACTAATGATTTTATCTTTGATTTAAGTTATATTTTAAAGTTTTCATTTGAAATTACAATTACTCTTTGTCAGAACCCAGTCATTCCTCTTGTCAAAAAGACATATAACGTATTAGCTTAAGGGCAATTGCTATTAACTATGTCGGTGACATGTTGTTATATAGGATGGGCAAGTCTACATACATCTTCGTCAACTGATCAGGCTTCGCTTACCATGCAGTTTATATTTTTTGGTACTGCTGCTGAACTAATCATGCAAAATCAAACCAAACACATTTCAACTTGGCTTTGATACCATTTTCCTATAATTAACATCTGCTGTCTCCTGAGCTCATTGAAGAATCTTTTTTGTTTGTGTTTATAACTGCAACAGAAATTAGTTTGTTGAAGGGGGCGAGAGAAGCATTTGGTTACCATTTAATCTGTGTAAGCACTTGTGATGATGAAGCTTTCAGATCACAGGAAAGAAGGGACCAAATGGGATGTTTGTGCACTATTTCAGCTTGTGCAAGATAGCTTCTGCTTTACTAGACAATGCTATTTTTCTCTGTTACATCTGCTTTCACTTGTCACCTCTCCAGGATGTGCTGGAATGTGGTAAAACATCCTGTGCCTTGTTTTATTTTCAGTGGACCTGGGGGCCAGATCTTACAAGGCTCTGATATGTTTGGAAATCACATGTCATTATCTGCATCCTTAGAGCTTTAAAAATCAAGTTTCATTAATACAGCTGAAATATGCTTGGGTGTTTTCTCTGTTATAAGTACAGTGGGAGTTCGCACCAGCTGTGTATGTGGGAGGGATTGTTAACATCCAGTGATGATGTAAATTTGTTATTATTTCCTTATGAATAGAAACATTCTTATAACAAAGGGGTATGTGTTGGGTTGTTTTTTTTCTTCTTAAGACATGTAGGCAGTGTTCCTCCCATCTTGATACATTGGCAGGCCTCCATTTTCTCACAGCTTGACATGAGATGTTTTTAGGATGAAATCGTGGCTACATTGAAGTCCCTGGCATAACTCCAGCAAAGTTCGAGAAATGGAGCTTCATGTACTAAATACAGATGTGTTTTTTAATTTTACTTTCAGTGATTTAGAATCATGCTAGCCATGCAATTTGCCTTCAATTTCCCTGTGCTGCTTTTGTCCTCACCTAATTCGACAAGAAGGATAGCTATGAACTCTTTTACTTTACATTGTGTGCCCTTTTCTCTTTCTCCCTGGGTTTACACAAGTTATATGCTGGATTAGCAGCCACCATAAAAATGTTTAGACACTGTGACATTTCAAGCCCAAAACAATAAGCTGTATCATCATCTACATCTAATTATCAGTACAACTTCCCTTCAAGTATTAGGAGACTAATATGTTGCCCACTGCCCTCCTTGATCTGAAGAGATGCTTGCTTATTAGCCTGTCAAGCAAGACTGACTATTTTAAGCTTTTGTCCTTTCTTATGTACTCCCTCACTTCCTGCCTGTACCATCCTGTCCTTTGCCAATCTGTTGTCAGCATTTACCCAATCTTACCATACTAACATAATACAGTACCACGCTGCCTCTTCATGGGGACTTGGGAAGTAGGTACTGGTCATTTTTCCTTCCTGAATCACAATTTACAGATCAGTTACTACAGTCCTTTGCCTCCTAAAATTATGTTTATGATTTTAGATAGCTAAGGTCGTCTGACTAACCTGACCCCTAAGCATTTAAAATGCCCCTCTGGGACAGTAGCTGTTTTCAGCTGATAACCGGACCCCTTTAGTCATTTTTAACATTATCTTGCAAGTGATCATCCATGTGGAAATTACTTGTCAGATGCACACCCTGAGAACCTAGTGGTAAAAAACAAAAAAACAAAAAAGTGCTCACGGACAACGCTGTTGGTATATAGGATGATTTCATCTCAGCTGTTACTTCTGCTCCACCAGCATGTTTCCACCTTAGATCACTTTTAATTTCCATCAAGAAAGCATAAGTTCTCCTTCAAAGAGAATCCCATGTGTTTGTCTTCTGTAACGAGACACAGAGTCATGAAAGCAAACTGATCTAGGAAGGGGAGAGGTATATTGTCACAATTTCCTTCTGCATCTTACAGTGAATTTCTCACTTGAATCCAGAGCAATTAGTACCACATACACAGCTCCAAGACTATAAAATAATTTCTGTCAGTATTAAGTAAGAAAGTTTTTTTAAAAATAGGCAGATGATTTAGGATTTTACAATTTCTCATAATGTTGCCATTTCTATGAGCTGGGGATTGCCCTGGAGGAGTTTTGTAGAAACTATGATTGCTGTTTTCATTTGGGAACACTTGTGCCAGATTTAAGGTTTATTGAGTCACAGGTACAATCATGAAATGCAACATTATATTTGCCACTTTATGAAGAATGGAAGTCCAGGACTGGTCAGCAGAACAGCATTAGTGACTTACAGTGCCAGCAAGAAAGCTGAGGGAATATGTAAAATGGAAATCATAGGCTGCAAGGGGTGCAAGCGTAGGTGTGTTACAGAGCAGCAGATGTTCTTCTGGCAACTCCTCTGGTGCTCTCTTAAGACAATGAGCACAATGATGCCCTAATTTCAATGGAAAAGGGAGCAGGCCCCTGGGGAAGTGGTGGGATCTGTCTCTGCTAACTTGTCTGTGAAATAGCCTTGGTGTTGACTGTACAAGTGTCAGCTGCGCACACTCTTGGATGGAGAAAGAGAGCTGGGGAGATGTGTACATATGTGGGAACATCTGGTGTGGAAACTAATCAAACTGCACAAATTATTTTCTTTGTGTTCTTGCTTCTCTATGCCAAAAAGGAGAATGGGAGTTGAGTGTTGAGCCTTTTCAGACAGCACAGCAAATCCTCCTAAAAGAAGGAGGATTTTTCTTCTGATAGGAAAGCCACTTTTCTTTAAACTGAATCAATAGGCCAGGAGGGTGACATCCGCACCCCTCTTGCTGCCACCCACCCACCCTTGCTATTCCTGTGTGTTTGAGCAAAAACAATTCCTTTAGTCATTCATCTTCCCGTCTAGTGGGACTTTTTTCTCTTGTCCACTGCATGGAAGTTCTACTCTTGCAGCAGGAGAGTGTTGCTCCTTATGGGAGAAATCCAGTTAACATGAAAATATGAGAGTGCCTACTAGAGCTATCCTGGCAATTCTTATTTCAGATTTAGATACTGATGTAGTTTTGAGCAAAGTATTACCTGCTGAAGTTTAGTTAACAATAATTTTGCTTAATTTGTAACGCTGGTTTGCCTTTACAATTCTATATCAGCTTGTCTAATCAGCATACGAGACCCCACCACATCTAATTAAGTGAAATAATTGTCTGCATTGCTCAAGAGCTGCTTTGTTTTTTGTCTAAATTATAATACAGACATTAGCATGCTTGTGTGCATCCAGACGGTGTACAGATGTTAGGTTAAACAGAGCGTTGTTTTCCTTGTAGCCGCAGGATGGCAGGCTAACCTGAGTGTGGAGCAGCACTGCAGTTAAGAGCATGCTGTATGTATGTATTTATACACATGTATGTATACGTAGAGAGAAAAATGATAAAGAGTGTAATTATTAAATCACAGATTTTCAAAGGCATCTAAAGAAATCCAGCAATCGGCTCCTTCTGAAGCCCAAAGATTTTGACACAAGTTTTTGTTGGAATGTGTTGAAACTCTCAGCCCGTGTTTTGTGCTAAGACACATTTAAGTAGAAAGTCTGCATGCAGACACGTTTTCTGCACTGAATGCAAGGTTTTTGAGTTTGGCCTGTCATCTTTGCAGTCATTGCCCCCAGTGACTGCAGCAAGGCTGGAGTTATGGAACTAATGGCTTTGAAAATGCAGCCAGCACACGGCTTTAAGAAGGCTTTAAAACCACCTCAACCTTACTTGCTCAGCATTGTTAGAAGCTCAGAAAGTTGAGAGGTATGTTAGAAATAAGATGTGCTTTTCAAGGTTGTGTTGTGGGGGAAGCAGATATACTTTTTGTAGGACTTGCTTCACACTTCATCCAACTTAGCTGAGAAATATTAGGCAGGTGAGGCATCTTAATCAGTAATGTGACCTCCCAGAAATAGTGAAAATGGAGAAAAAAAAAAAAAAAAAAAAAAAGAGAAAAGAAAATGGCTAAACTAAAATTTTTCTACATCAGTCATTGTTCCCCATGAAGTTGTTGAAAAGTGTCCTTGTTCCTCCCCTTGACTTGCCAACAATTATTTCTGCTGTCTGCATTACTGACCCTCTCACATGCTCTCTGACTGTGTGATGACAGGCAATGCTCTGTCTCCTGCTCCATTGGTGGTGGTGATCCCTCCTGTGATCCCTGGGTAAAAGGTGATGTAGTGGCTGCTTTGCACTTTTACCAGCTTACCCCCTGAAGGATGCATATTTGGATATGCAGACTTTTCTTTCTCTGTTTAATAAACATGTGTAACTACAGTCAAGGCACTGGCTCACAGTGACAGGCACATTAGGTGATAAACTTGACATAGACAGTGGATATGTGTACAGGTTTAGGGCCTGCAGAGAGTTTTGTGTTAAGCTTTCTACCGTCATGCATTCTGTAAGCTGTGGCTATCATTCTGAATAATGAGGAATATCTAATGGATTTTGTATTTATTATTACCAAGATGTGTTGCTTTTGTTGCACAGGTTTATATTGATGGAAACAGAATCTGTTCACAAGGCTCCAGAAGGTCACAAAATCTTCTGTGCTATGAAGCTGGTAATGGCCTAAATAACTTCCTTTAGCTGAGATACAACTACAGAAGATAAAGATGATTTAATTTAGAAAGTAATTTGCAAATAAGCAGGTCAGTCGATGCTCAAACACAGTTATTACCTATGTATGTTCGTATTCTATGCAAACTCTTTCCTATGTAACAAAATTGAAATATTTGGTAAGTCCTATAAAATCTTCAGGTAATAAATGCTACCAAAATATCACTTATTTTCAATGCTTTTGTGAATTGCTCTGAAAGTAATGCCTCCTATTTATTTCCGTGTAAACTACAGCAGAAACAAAGAGCAAAGTAACACTATTAGATAGAGAAAATTCTCAGTTATGAAAGACTATTTTTATACGTAGTCGGCACCTAGCTGCTCCATAGCTGTGCATTTTCTCCAGTGATGAACAAGAACCTGGTTGCCTTGCTGGTAATAATATGTACCAGCAGAGATGGCCCACAGATACTGCCACCATTGTTGAAATGCACCACTCACTGTACTCACAACAACTGTTTCATCTCCTTAAGTGTTCAAATACTGTCAGTGAATATCAATGAGTGCCATTTTTTTTCCACATGGAGGAATTCAGTGATACACCTTTGCTTGGTATATGCTTCTATGTTAGACACCATTTTGTCAGACTGCTCCTCTGCTGCCATCTGTCACATGGCAACAAAATTTAATGGAGTACTGATGGAAAAGCTCAGTCTCTACTGCCACACAACTGACTTCCACTTCTGTTCTTGAGAACCAGCGTAATAAAGTAGGAGGCAGTACTTTTGGAGCAACCCTCATATATATTACTTATGTAAATATTACAAGAAAACGAATCTGTTGTTAAGGATTACCTTACTCTTGCAGTGTACAGTCAGTGAAGTTTTTTTCTTCCTGTTTTCTTCCTGTTTGTTCCTTTGACTTGAGCCTTTCTGCAGAAACCATTATTTTTGTGTCTGAGCCCAGAGTGAGAAGAATCAAGAATATGCCAATTAATAATGACTGGAGATAAGTGTTACATCTTCAGCTGTTTCACATAGTTTGAAGATGTGAGTGTGCTAAAGAAGCTTGTACTTTGAGACAGGGATCATACGGTAGAATCAAGAGTGGGAAACCTACAAGTAGGTACAGAAAAATCTTTGTACTTTGATAAAGGTACAGAACCTGGATGAACTGGGATCTTCAAGGAAGTGGGAGACTGCTGCTCCCAGTTGGGTGTAGAGTAGTGATTCATAATGGTGACCAACCACAGCTTTCAATGGCATCTTGAACAAGAGACCTTTCTGTTCTTCTGTGAATGGGTCTTTCTGTCACCAAAGATCCAGAGTATGGTAATAATTGATGATGTGAGAGTGAATTTATTTAAGGATGTTTCCTTCTTGGGCACTTTGAAAATTTTGCTTTATACTGTCTTCTTTTTAATTCAACCTCATTCATGAAGCTGCCTGCAGGGCATCGTGGCCTCAAACACAAACTATTTGGTGTTAACTCACATTTATTGGGCATGAGTTTTCTAATAATGCAGAAGTAGCTCTTACATTGATAAAGACACAGAGAACATGAATGAAAGCAGCTCTTGGTTTGAATAATTTCAAATGTTTGTCATAGAGTCATGAAATCTGGACTGGAAAGGAGAAAGCTTCACATATCAACCTAGCAACCTGCAATGTCATTATTTTTATCTTCTAGTTCTGAACTCCTGCTGATTCTGTACTTCTGCACGTGTCTGCATCTCTTCCTTGTTCTCAGTGGATGCGGAGTATGCTAGAAATCTTTTACCAAGTTTTGTATGTTTCTGTAGAAAAATGATGCAGGTTTAACAGCATGTGCAGGTATTTGTAGAAAAGCAAATGTGTTTCCCTCTTGGCTGTTTAGTTGTCTGTAACAATAATGTCATAAATAAACAATGTTTCCGTGAGGGAAAAGAGGAGATGTTTATCAGATAGAATACATGCCAGTTAGGATAACTCTGTACAAAATGTTAACATGGATTAAACAGGAAAACATGCTGCTGGCAAACAAATTGTTGGTGAAAACAGCTTCAGCTAGGGAGTTCCTTTCCCTGTTGGACAGAAATAGTGCCTCCATGCCGACCAACTTTTAAAATTAAGACATTTGTCACCAGAACTGCTGGGTCTGTGGAAACATTGAAATGAGAATAATTGAAGTGCTGCAGTAGAATAATGCACAATAAATGCACAAGGAACTGTACAAATGTTGCAGATTAAAGTAGGATCAGAGAGATAATGCCTAAGGGATTACTTTTTCCTATCCTGAAATTATATTTCAGGAGAATTTAAAACCTGACTCTGTTTTGCTGAAATCAAGTTAAGGCTTTCCTTTGCACTCAGTGGACCTTGTGAGTAAACGCAGTCTGGTCAGTCCATGGAGAATGAATCTAAACTGCCAAGAGAATATATGCTTTATGTCCATCAGAGTCCTATCTTTAATAATATGTTTTTTCAGTCTGTTTTCTTTTTCAAGGTATGGTTAAGGGATGGAAGGTTACCTTGTCTTCTTTCCACTTCCACTTGTCTTCCTTTGTTAAGATTGACAGGTAAGGAAAAAAAACAAAACAGCTTTAGTTGCACATCTCCATTAATATTGTACTAATTGCATCACGAGTGTTACCACTCATGTGCTTGTTGGTAAAAGTAATAACAAAGCCAGTTTTGTCTTCTCTGGTTTTGGGTTTTAAAGAAGCAGAGGGCTGGATGGTAATAGCATCCAGCAAATAGCAATGGAGCACACAAGTGGTACATCCTCAGAAAGATCCTACCTCTTCTCAGCCATCACAAAGCATTTGTAATAATATGCATTATAGAGTAGGAAGAAAAAATGCATTAAAATTATCTTCAGCGTTATTAAAATGGATACTTCAAGTTGAGCAAGTGCTTAGTTATGTTAATTTTTTTTTTTTTAACATTTGCCATCCTAAACTGAATCTAAATTAGCCTTTGACATCTGTTACAGGAATTTTACATTTGTAGTTTTCCTCTCCACACTTAGATACATGTTTATGCTTGAAAACTGGCACATTTTAATACCAATAAGTGACATTAATAAATAATGTGAAGATGGAAAGCATGTAAAAATTCTACTACAGAATTCAGAACAATCTATGATTATCTTGTTATTGTTCATTTATGTACTTTGTCAGCTCAGTGAACATGGTAGAAAGCAGGAGAAATCTGGTCTTTAGTAAAAAGTATTCATATTGGGAAAGTTGCTGTTTATATTTGAAGAATGGGAAATGCAACTGGGAGAAAGGCAAGGTAGTGTTTGAAAGCAGCAGAAGAAAATGCAGAGACATTAGAGATAGGTAAACTGTGGAGAAGGTAAGTATATTCAATCAGTTGCTCTCTATTGATTTGAAGGTAATCTCTGCCATATTACCATGTACTGATATATGGACTAATTAGTTGAACAAAACAAAAATATTTATAGAAAATATTTCTCTCAAGCAGCCACCAAAGCAACCAAACAAAGGGAAAATGGATTCTGTGTGTTAAAAAATTAAATTCAATCTATATTTATGAGCCCATTCAAAATGTAGAGCCGTTTTGCTCTCAGATTTCCAGTAAGCAGAAATACCCATGCATCATAACCTAATTGTGTCAGTATCTAGACATTTATGGAAGAAATTAAATGCTGAAGCTATAGGCATTTCCAGCTATAAATGATACTGTATATTAATTTATTAAGTCATAATCATTATATGTGCCTTAATACATCCAATAAAGTAAAATTTGGACAAGGAGGAGGGTAAAGTAGAAAGCCAGAGTCTTCCTTTTAGAAGAAGATTTTAGTGTTTTACTGTTTTTTACATAGGTTGCTCCAAAAGCAATGCCTCCTATTTATTGCCATGGAAATGACAACAAATAGAGCACAATATCACTGTTGGGTAGAGCAAATTCTCAGCTACAAAAAAATTTTTCAAAAAATACATACAAAACATACATACAAAAATTTTTTTCAACACAGTCAACACCATCAGCTATGCATTTTCATCAGTGATGAATAAGAGCCTGCATGCCATGGTTATAACACTGGCGTCAATGACCTGCTATCATCACTGCTGAAACGTACCGTCCACTGACTCACATCCACTGTTTGGTCACTGTAAATATTCAGCAAGTGTCAATGAATGTCAATGGGTGCCATTTTTTCCACATGGAGGAATTCAGTGACACATCTTTATTTCATAAGCACTTACATGTCAGATGCCATTTTGTCAGACTGCCCCTCTACTGCCATCTGTCACACAGAACAAAACATAATGCAGTATTGTGTGAAGGCTCAACCTCTACTGCTATAACACTGACTGTTGTTGTGGACTGACATATTAAAATAGGAGGCATTACTTTCAGAACAGCCCTGGTAATTTCTCAGAGTGTTAAGATGTCTCCCAGTATTTTTACTCATATACAATATCCCTTCAAAAATGTAGCTGCTCATTCTAACCTAAAACTGATGCTAAAGAGAAAACCTGAAACTTCACAATCAAATGTATGAGGTACTTATCACAACATTGAAATTCCAAGCATGGAAGGCAAAGAAAATGTTTTGGGAGGTGTGATGTAAAACAGTCTTAGATAATTTGAAGTAAGTGGGTGGCAAATACATGCAGATGGAAGACTATTTAATTTCAGACATGTATAATTTGCATGGAGTAGGAAACTGTTGGTCTCAGTACTTAATGCAATGGGCAAGGTGTCAGAATCAATCTCTCTTGCTTTAATTGAATTTGTAAGTCTCTCAACATCTTCAGGCTCCGATCCTTAAGAATGAAATGGTCAGAGCATGCCTCCCTGCCTTAGAGTAGTTTATGAGTCTAACCTTAGTAAAGCCTGGATGATAGATGTTGTCAGGAAACAAGAAACCTGTCAAAAAATTGTTCACCAGTAAACCTTCTTCGTTTAGTCATTGTTCCTTAAATCCTACGTGATAAGAGAGTTGTAAAAGTAGTTGTGGCCCTCTACCACATCTAGGGATGCAAAAGAGTGCTGCCAAGACTAATTCATAACTACTGATACACCTACGTTTTGCCTGTGGGAGATCTCTAGGGGAAAGTAATAAATATATTTTATGAGAGCATAGAAAGATCTCTGAAATAAGGGAGGAGAGCAAGCTGTAGTATGGCAAAGGAAGGCAGTATAATGAATGTAATTATCCAAATGTCTCACCTGCCAGTTGTCTCATCCTACCAAGCAGCAGCAGTTGGAGGGTAAGATATGTTAATAAGAAGTGTATTGAATGGATTGGTGAAGCTGTTCAGAGCCAAGTTCAGTCCACTGTTGAGCACTGAGACAGCAGATGCCAAAAGAAGGCCTGAAGGAAAAAATGTTCTCTTTTGAATATTTGCATTCCATTTTTCTAAGGCGTTCTAAGAATTACATTTCATTTTGGAGGTGCATGATGAAAAGCAGAAGTAACCTCTGCTTTGGCCTGAGTGACGTTTGCCACTTGGTTTTTTGGAGCTGCTAAATTCACAGCTGAAGCCAGCACAGAGTCCATGATAAAGCAGAGGTGGTGTTGAATGTCCTAGGATCTGCCAGCAGGTAAGTTAGCCGTTTCATCAGACAGGAGTTGAAATCCTCAAGCAGAGTGTCTTGTCTGTGCGAGGCTCAAGTTCTGCAATATCCAAACCAGTTATTACAGTGATAAACACTGTGGCTGTGAAACTGAGACTTCAGTATCAAAACTTGTCTTTTCCGTGAGGTCCTAACATAATTATACGATTCTAGTCTGAGGACAACTTACTCTCCTTCTTTCTGCAGTGCTCTGCAAGTTTTGGGTTTCCCCCATATATTTTAGCTCTTGAGAGCAGTGGATTTTCCTTGCTGTCTTCCTCCTTTTGAACTCCAGCGTTTCTTTCATACGCACTTCCTTTGGGACTTGAGATAAAATTTGTGTGTGAGTAGTACTGAGAACTGAATTTTTCCTCTTAGATTTGATCCTGTTGGTTTACTCTTTTTTTCCTTTTTTTTTAGTAGCCTCTGCTCCTGTGTAGTATGGGCTCCAGTTTTAATTCCTATATTAAACCTTGTATGTTTCTCTACTGTTAAATTGAAGAAAGTTTCAAAAATTGAGTAGCTGAAGACTGTTCCCTGATATGACTTAAAAATTTAGTAGGTGAAGAAATCTCATCTTATGAATGTGATGGTATTTTGTTTTGTCTTTATTTATTTGTTTATTGACATATTGGTTTTGATTTGTGCTGGGCATAAATATAATGGATCTGTTTAGCAGAAAGGAAATAACAAACTAAATTATTTTAGTGCCTGAAGTCCAAATTTATTAGTTTGTTTTTGTTAAGTAAGAGCACTTTTACTTTTTGCTGTCATTAAAATAGCTTCTACCTTTGAGAAATCCATTAGAGATCATGATTATTAATAACCAGATTATTGTCTTTAGTTCATCAACCACGATGGACTACTAAGTCTCATTCAAAAAAGTATGTAAATAATAAATTATTTGACCTTAGTGTTTATGATCCCTAATAAAATATCAGAGGAGGGATAATTTTACACCATTTAGGATGCACGCATTTGTGTCCCACAGGTCACTTATGAAAACACTCACTGATTTGATCTCTGTTCTGAAGAAGGAGGTGCGAAATTTTGTTTAAGTATGTTATGCAACTATTATGTTATCTGTGTACTAAGGATAATGATAAATACAACCAAAGCTACTAAGAAATTTTCTGTACTTTTGTGTATAGCATTTGATTGATATCCAGTGTGGTGTACAGCATAGGCAGTAGGCTTGTGGAACAATTTTTCTAATTTTGCTGCTTGTCTTTTGGGTTGTTAGTAGGAAACTCTGTTCACCTTTCAAGGACACAGTTTCCTCATTGCTATTAAAGGATAAACAATACATAGTTTCTATTTAAAGTATCAGAGCATTCATAAGGTGCGGAGATCAACAGTTTTGTCTGTGTGCTCTTCCCTGAATGCTTTTGAAGCATCGCATGTGATAAATACAAGTGCTTTGACACCGTGTTGATGTGTATCATAGGAAGCTTGTATGAATTTTACCTTGTGTTTTATTTAGCTGAAGTAAATAAATACACCTTTCTATTCAGAGTGTTTATGGAATCCACTCAAAGACAGCCCAACCTTTTCAATGACAGCTCTCAGTACTGTCAATAATAAAAAACAATTGCAGCCACTAGTTTTTCAGATGCAAAGTGAACTTTATTCTGCCTACATATACATGGATAGAAATCTTTTCATTTACGGGTCTAGGTAACACTAAAAACAGACTTTGAGATGTGTGAAAGCATCAACCAGATCAAGGCCCTTTTAAATAAGGGAAACTTGAACTATGGCTTCCATAAATTTCAGAGTAAGGGCCTGAATGAGTGTCCATGTGATGAATATATATATATTTTTGCAAGTTTTGAGAAGATGCAGTATTTGACTCCCGAATGTTAAGAATGCATTGATCTCAAGGCAGTTGATATCCCAATCAGAAAAGGTTCCAACTGTTTTTTGATAAATTTGAACTTTCTTTTCATGACAGGCACAAGTATCCTGCAAATGTTTCCTGCTGCAGTGCATTAATTGGGTCTAGAATAGTGGCTGAGAAACGCTTTATGAATGAGGTATCATTCCTCTAGTGATGTTATGCATCTGAATTCCACAGGTTGTAAAGTAATTGTATGTAAGGTACTCTGTGATATCACAAGCGGATAAATGTCTCCTCTTTGACTTGTTAAAAAGAAAATATTTACTAAGACATTTTGGATTCAGTGGGTTTAATGATAATTATATTGAAATTATGTAATGTGCATGACAGGAGTGAGAAGTACAGTGGTACATGGGGAAGTTATTTGAAAGGATTTTATACTTTTTTTTTTTTAAAGACTACGTTTTGAAGAGATTAATGTGAAATTTTTTGTTTTGTTTTTAATGCTGTTATTTGCCAATATAAAGTTCTGTAGCATAGATGAGAAGCTTTTCTTTCAGTCACTGTACTGAAGAACTGGAAAATACTAAAACTTCCATAGAATAAATGAGGGAAGTATGTTTGGATGCTGCTGAAAATGGAAGGGATGAAATAAAGAACATACTGCAAAGGTATCCAAACTAGGGATTTTGTGTTTGGTTTTGGGATAGGTTTGTGTGCTTATATCAATTATAACTTGAAATACTTAAGGGAATTCACAAAACACTTCCACCTCTATCAGTGCCTCTGTTATTTCTTCTCTCTGAAGAAGAGTACTTTTCTTAAGCTTTTCCTGCAGTCTTGAGCTGTAAAGAGTGCCAGTGTACAGACTTGCACTGATACCATTATTCTTGAAAGGTTTTGCTAAGATGTATGCATTTTAGAATTAACTTCTTTGTAGCTGGTTTCTTAGGTGTCACAAAGACCTGCACAGGGAATTCAAGTGAAAATGATGCAATGTGAGAAACAACGCTCATCTGAATTTGGTCTCTTTTTCTCAAAATAAGTGAGCAAATGTACATCCGTCACACTCTTCACTCTCCCCAAAATAACTGTTACTACTTCAATTTCTCAACAATGGCTCACCTCTATTATAAAAATTCTATTTCCTGTGACGACAGTAAGCTTGAATGTGTTTGTATGTACAGCAGATCCACTTAGCAGCACAGTGTAAGCAGCAGATATCTCAGTAAATTAACTAGCACATGCACGCACATTCGTGCACATAAACAGGGTTATACTAGGGAAATAATGTCTGGTATGTCCTAGGGTGAGATGTGGTTGCCCCTGGTGATAGATGTAGTTTTTATACTATCGTGTTGTGCTTTCTGCAACTGGACTGTCACTCCATTCTGCTGACTGCTGCAGAACTCTGATTCAGTGCATTTCTATGATGTGATCTTTATCCTGGTCCTTCTCAGAAATGCTAGCAATGCATGAAGGAATTCAATCCCAAAGGCCTTACAGTCTGTTTAGATCTGCAGATTGCATAATATTAGTCTTTGCTGTCTTCTCTGAGAATGTAGAATTTCTCTAGCTGTGTTTCATCACATACACGTTTTGTTCTGTATATGTAACAGTAGTCAGAAAAGCAGTGAAGGAAAACATGCTTTGTACTAGAATGTCATTTATTGCACACTGTGGCAAAAATGGTGCATGCATCTCCGTGAACGTGCTGTACTGGTGATAAACCTTCATTTCATTAAGTGAAATGCACCATATGCTGCAAAATACTGCTGTTCTTTGCTTTTTTCATACTCCTTTTATGTTCTGTTTGTTCTGATACTAAATAATGGTGAGAAAAGTACTGAGTTGGTTAACTCAGTACTGGACTGCTGACTCCCCTCCGTGGTTAAACAAAGATCAAGAAATCTAGCATCTTATGATCACTATGCCCCAGATGGCCTCCAACCTTTATATCCCCCACAAGACCTTATCTGTTAACAAATAGCAGGCCCAGGATTTTGCTTCCCCTTGTCACCAGCTGTGTCAGGAAGTTATCTCCCACACACTCTAGGAACCTCCAGGACTGTTCACTGTCTGCTGTATTATAAATCCAGCTGATGTCTGGGAAGATGAAGTATCCCAGAACAACGGGGAGAGACCTTAAGACTTCACCCAACTGTCTAAAAACTGTCTGTCTGCCTCTTCATCCTGGCTGGGTGGCCTGTAGCAGACTCTCAAGATAATATCAGTCTTATTGGCCTTCACTTTTATTCTGACCCACAAGCTCTCAACCCTATCATCGCCATCATTAATTTCCATACATTCACATTATTTCTTAACATAGAGGGCTGCACCACTGCCTATCCTGCCTTGCCTATCTCTTTTGAAAAGTCAGTAGCCATCCATCACAGGACTCCAGCTGTGTGACTCATTTCACCATGTTTCCATGATGGCTACTATATTCTACTACATACTACTTTCCAACTGCACAATGGCCTCCAGCTCCTCCTGTTTATTACCCATGCTGCATGGATTAGTGTAAAGGCACCTGAGCTGGGTCTCCTTTTGAGTGGCAGTAGCCCTAATAGCCTCATGACCATACTCAGATGTTTCCACAGCCACCAACCTCACACCAACTCTCAAGTTCTTCCTACAAAAGGGTGAGTTGTCCAGGTATTAATCATATTTAGTTCCTCATCATTCCCTGCAACTGGAGGGATACAGGAGAACAGAACTTGTGCTCCCAAACCCTTTGCCTATTGCCCCAAGGCTCTGAAGTCCTTTTTCAAAGTCTTTAGGGAAGTTCTTTCTATATTATCACTGTCTACCTGAAACAACAATGGGGATAGCAATCTGAGGGCTGAACTAGGGAAGGAAGTTTCTTCCTCATGTCATGGGAGTGGGAGTGTAATTGGGCTCACTAGAACAGAGCCTGTATGTCCCAGGAAGCAGCAGACCTCTCTGTGTAGAGGATCTGGTCTACATATTGGCCCTTCTGCTCCCTTCAGCAGTGAGTCACCAATGATAATGACCTGCCATTTTTTCTTTGCTGATGAGGTTTTAATGCTAAGTGAGGTCTGGTTAGACTTCGGTAACACCACCAACTGGGGAGAACCATTCTCACCACCAAATAATTACACTTCCATTTTTCTTTGAAGTGAAATTGTTTTGTAATATTTACATTTGTAACTTTGCATTCATAAGGAAAAATGTGAGGGCTGGGCTGGAGGCCGGCTGAAAATCTGGTCTTGCATATTCTGCAAAAAAGTATTACTCAAATTTCTCACAGGTGAATAAACTGCATGCGTGGGTGAATCTAGTTAATTCCATAGTTTAATAAACCTAGAATCCCAATGAGGCTATAACAAATTCCCCTAGTGTCTTGGAGTTATGAGAAAGATGTATAAAATTATATGCAAGCAGAAGAGTTCTTTCTAAATATGAAGAGGTTTTTTGCGCGTTATATTTTTTTTGTTCTATTTGCAATGTGAAATAACTTCTTGTCTGTGGTTACCATGATTAAGTAGTAGATCGTTTATTGTGCGAGGGCAATATCTGGCATCAACATGCATCCAGCCACTTTTTTCTTCTTTGAATAATTTGTTTTTGAAACAGTTTGTAGCTTTAAGATAAATGTGTCTGTCTTAACATCCCTCTGAGAAGAATGGTTATTTATGCAAGTGGAAATTTCTGCTGCTTCCTCATCAGAGAGCAGTGCCTTGTCTTAAATTGTGCCATCTTAATAAGTCACATGTGGATCACAGATCAGAACCCATTCTATAGTTAGAAACACAACAATTGTGTGTTGGCTAGGAGTTATGCATTTCTCGAAACAACTGAAAGCAATGTAACTGCCTAAGTTTTCTGTACAAATGTGGAGTTCTTGGATGGTAAACCTTCCACGATAGAAATATCAAATAGAAAAGGATAATTCCACACTGGGCTCTTTTTGCTGTGTCTTGATGCAGAACCAAAATCCTAGGTTAGCAGATTTATTTATTTATTTATTTATTTATTGTGAGAGTATTATGTATACATTTGCTATTTTACTGGCATTCACAGGGACAAGATAGTTCTTCCAAGAAATCTGGAGTTTGTTGGAAAGGATGTGTGCATTCAGACGTAAAATAAAGCAACTCCATGTTATCATGAGAAGATCCCACTATATCCCCAGCAAAAGGAATCTGTTTTTTTGTTTGTTTGTTTATAGCTTCTGAATTGAGGAACAGCTTCTGCCTTTATTTTCCACTGAATTCCACTGAATAAGCGGGTAAATGTTAATATCCTCCTCTCTCTAAAAATCTGCATGGATTTTTACAACAATAGTTGAAACAAAATAGCAGAAACTGGCCTTCAAAATTTTCAATTAGTTAAGATCTTTGGAATTCAGATGGAAAAAGAATGAAGCTGAAGGAAATGATGGTCAGTAACTTTCCACTGAATGAACTCCAAAAATCATAGTTTTATTAATAGGTGAGAGAGGATAAAATGCACAAAATAGTAGCTAAATTTCTGGGAAGCCATATACTCTGTGCTAGTTTAGAAGATCATAACTACGTGAAATTGAAATGAAACTGAATTGATTACAATCTGATATTTGCTACACTTCAGCACTGCTGGCAGAATCTCATCCATCTAACTAAACGTGCATAACATGCTTTCTTAGCACTTTCACAAAGTCTTGAGTTCGTAATGGCAGTTTAAGTGCATCTTTTCCAGTTATTACACAACACAAATTTGGTCTGTGCTAATAAAACGTAAGAAAAATTAAAATACACATTTTAATATTAGAAGTCTATTTAATTATAGCTAATGCCTTTACCTGTATTAGCACCTATATTTTTCATTGAGTCTGCATTATAATTTTCCGTTTATTATTGTGAACATTCTTTTAATGTATACCTGTAATCTAATGTAGACCATGGCTAGTAGACACCCAAGCTCTAAATTTGTCTTATTCTTATCGTAGCCCACCCACCAAAAGAGAATTCTGGTGTGAGCAGTAAACATTCTACATGGAAGGTCAAGGTGACAACCTCTGTATTGCAGTGAATTTGCAGTGAATCTGAATTGCTGCAGTCATCAGAATCTTTAAGAAATGAAGGCCTGCTGTGTCTGCCTGTTTCTTGAGAGTAAGTACTGGCCTGAAAAACATTCCTCAGCAAAAGAGCTTATCCAAGAAGGCAGTGCCCTAAATTCTGCTCTGCTCACCGGCAACCAGGTAAAATTTATTTCTCTCAGGATTTTTTTTTTTTTGCTAATTAACTGTTTTCTAGATGAGGTGATTATGTTGGTAAACTATTTAAAGCCATTATGATGAAAATTGCCAGGAAATGAATTCACACAGTCTTGGTGCCTCTTGATTTATTTATTTATTTATTTTTTTCCAGGGCTTTGAAACACTGCTGAGGTTTTGGCTTACCTATCTTTTCTTGCTATTAATTTCTGTCACACTCAGTAATTGACCTAATAAAGGCAAAGGCAAGAATTTATTATACCCTGGGCAATACTTAACATCAACTTTATTTGCTGGAGCAGCGCTTCTAATCTACAAGCTGCTGTACGTTTTGACAGTCCTTCTAAATATTAAATTTGACTCTATTAAATGTTGAATCTTATGTTTTTGGTTGCTGCTGTTTTTGCAGTTTCTAAGGCAGACTAGTACATATATAAACGTATCATTTTAATGAAGCTTTTGGAGAAACAAGCTGTGGCTGTATCTATTTTGTTACTGCCAAAATCCATGAAAACTCTGTGATATAAAGACTAGTTTCTGTAATGCTTTGTGAATTAGTTTGAAATAATTCCTGTGATGTCTTGAGAGAACAAAGATGAGAACTATTCAACTTTTCATACCTCTCCCACGCTTAGGATTTGATGAAATTTTCCTTAGGCAAGTTTGTTTAAAATGGTTTGCAGAAATACAGTAAAAATTAAAACCAGGTTAGATTTTCATGCAGTAATCTTCACTGTTGAATCTGTTTTTCTACCATGTATCAGACGGTACAATCATCTATCACCCCCAGAAAAAGTCTGAAGAAATAGTACTACGTGATCCTGGAATTGTTTATGCAGGAATTTTTATTCTTGGAAATCTTTCAGTGTTAAAGCAACAAGAAAACATATAGAATGTCCTTTGGTGGAATCTTATTACACTCGTTATATATGTAAACTGATATTCTTTGATGCCAGCACGTTGCCCATACAGAGAAATCTCTGCACAATTAAATGAAAGGTAAAAGAAAAGGACTAAATAAAAAGTAATTTTTCTCTTATCTGATTAGAATTAAATACATTAACAAATTGTCTGGTAACACAAATAGGCAATAATACAAAAAATCTACATTGTACATTATTTCAAGAAAAATAACTTCATTTGAATACAAAAGGATAAATACACTTTTTGTCCTATAGCCACTCTTGTACAGTAGGTGAACACGGCATCGTACTGATGCGGTGCTGCTAAGGTATACAAGGATATGACTGGCTTGAGTTTTATTGAGGGGGCTGTTACACATGTGCATCACTAACATCAGACAAAGAAATCTTTCAACCAACAAGGGTTACAGAGCAACGTTCACTAAAGCACAGGTTGGAGAGGATTCGGGGACTGAAGCAGGCCAATATGGCAGCTTTTACAGATTTCCTTATACCCACAATGCACTGACAGCAAAGAATGCCTTTATTTGGTTGGTCCACACACTGGGCGGAGGTACAGCAGCGCACCAGAGAGGAGTAGCAAATGTTTTTCGTTTCCCTTTTCCCGTTTTGGGGCTGTCCAAGCTGTTTGTCCTCTGTGAGCCTGGCAGCCAGCACTGATTGGGCAGAGCAGGAGCTGCCAGCCCATCTCCGGTTGTGGTGAGCAGTCTTGACTCAGAGTGCCGTCCATAACTGATTAATATGGCTTAGTTCAGTTAGGCCTTCCAAGTTTGTATGTGTTATTTTTTTCTTTCTTTTTCCTTTTTGAGATTTCAGTAGCAAACACTTGGATTTTGTTTTGTTTTCATGTGGCATGTTCTTTTGAAGCAGTCCAAATACAATGCCATTGACCAAACAAAGCCTAGCACATGTGAAGTCTGGCTGCTCCTAGTAGGGCCATCAGCAGTAATAAGGGACTGTGGGATATTGCCCCCTGGGTGGAGCTTTGGCTGCAGCCTCCTGGATCCCGTTCACACTTAAGCTTCTCACATAAGATGCCAGTGTAGGCTGGAGGGCACTGGCACCGCACGTTGTTGATGCATGTCCCTCCATTCTGGCAGTGCAGGAGCTCATTGTCGCACACATTTGCTGCAAGACAGCAGGGGAGGGAGCAAGAGAAAAGCAGAATAAATACCAGTTCATCTACAGGAAAAGTCTGCATGGAAAGCAAAATTAAAATGCCGTGGCTCATCTCACACCTCCCTCCTCTTCCTGAGACATGGGAACAGGGGAAACAATCTGGTTTTTAAACACTTCACATTGGAATTTTGGTATTTTATTTGCTAGTTTTCCATCTTTTCTAATCAGTAGTCTTGGGGAAACTTATCGTTCACTTCAGACCATTGAATATTAATGAATTAATATTAATAATGAATTAATAATGAATTATGTATATTAATACCCGCTTTGTGCCAGTGTCTGCGTTTTTATAGTTTCTACTAAAGTGGAACTGTAGGGATGCTGTTACTTGAAAGGGACAAGGTATCCAAAGCATTTGGGCAACGCAAACAGTGTAAAAAATGCAACATGGCTTTACTAAAGTGAAAAAATCTGTATGAGAAGGCAAGATTTTATAACCAAGAACTGTGCGTATCAATGATCTGAATAAAAATATGCAAAAAAGATAAGGCAAGCGCAGGCAGGAAAATCAGCATGCTATCCAATGGGGATTTTATGCTATGTGCATACGGAAATAAAAGATAGTTATTTCCATTACAGATCAAATATTTCTTCTTAATTAGATTTGCTACTTTGGTACAAGGGGTAACTGGCAACTCAAAACTATCTTGGTTAGACATTTTAGCCCAATAGAATGACTTCAGAAGTCAGATTTGACAAAAGATTTGAGAGAAAATAACACAGGCAGCAGCTACATAGTATTTTCTATTTGAAAATCCGGCAGCTTTGTTTTTTTAAACTATCAAAATATTTCATTTGTTAAATATGTAGAGACAAGAGGAACACAGTACTTGAATGTGCCAATCTGTTTTATTTTGGAGAACAACAATGGTAAAATATGTCCTATGTATACAGCTCTGTCTTCCACAGGAGTGTTAATTTTAGTAAAGATTTGCACCTCCTATTTAAGCAGGATGTGACAGAAGAAACTTTCCCTCAGGGAACTAGAGAACGGTTTGGTTGAGACAGTCTCAGCATTATATGCTGTTTATACATATATTAGCCTGGAAATAACCTTAATAATTCAGACTAAGGGAAAATTATTCTTAATTTCACTTAAAACATTCTATTTAGCTCTTCAAAATTGTGTATAGCAGTTTTATAGATGTTAATTTCTTTTTTTTAAAAAATGCAGTTTTATCAGAACTAAAATCCAAGCAGCCCAAGCCCTTAAGTGATGCTGTTCTACATAAATCTGTACAATTTTGTGTTCTCAGAATATTACTGGCAATGTTTTATGTCCAGGCCTTCATTCCAAAAAAGAAAAATTCTCTGGACTTTGGAAGGATGCTGAGAAAGGGTTTTCTAATCTTCTGCATCCATGTGAGCCAAATAATAACACAATGTTAGAAACTTACACAGATCTAATTGAGAGAGAGCAGCTAAACTATCTGTCTCAGTGATGCCGTCAATAATCAAAGCCCCTTTCTGAGAGCTCTGGATTAAAATTTTTTGTCCTGTTTCTGAACTGCCATGTCAGGATCTGGATACTAAGGTACCAGGAAGGTGACAGATGTATGTCTGAATTTGAATGTTCTCTTATATTCACTGTAACAGTGTTTATTATGTACAGGAAATAATAACTCATCACCAAATAAGTTTGGTGAGCTAAACAACCTAGAAAAATATCACGATGACAGGCCAAAAAAAAGTTTTTTGAAGGCCAATATTTGAGGTATATAGCCTCAGTCACAACAGTTATGTAGTTAATGCTGACCTTGTTATTCAGGCTTCATATTCAATTTTCATATAGGTAAGTATATGTAATAATAAAAAAAAATAATTGACAGTACGTTTACTGTGCCTATTTGCTCTGGACTACTCATTGCAAATTAGGCAGCAAAAATGGTGAAATGTCTGTTCCACCAGTACTGACCATTGTTTGCCTTGATTAATTGAAAGAAAATCGATAGTCAATTAAATACTGCTTTTTAAATGGTAGATATTTCACTTCATGTTTGTCCCTGAATATATTATCTGTCTTTTTCTGAGTATTTGCCAAAAACAAATTTGTTTTCCAATAACTTTACAGTTATCTTGCCAATCATAGCTTTTTGTCTAGGAGGCCATCCACCCAGATGCTGGTTGTCGTGTTACAGAGTGCTGGATGTGGGTGACTGATGTGGCTCTGTGCTCCATGAGGGCTGCTCTGCCTTACGCACTGATGCAGGGTGATATAAAATCCCTGTGTAATTATTGTTGCCTACAAAATACTGGATACAGAGCTACAGATGTGAAGTTTTTAATTCAGACTGTTAATATATTATTAAAAAGCTTTCTTTCAAGTACTTAAGGAATGAACCAAAAAACTTCAGTATTTTATGCATAGAAGTTTGCCTGCAGAAATGCATTAAGGTAAATACAGTAGAGTTTAATGTTCTTAGTACTTGCAGCTGGAAATTTTTCAGCTGTTAGTCTTGTATTGTCAAAGATTTCTTTAGTTTTTCACTTGCACCCATGTGTATGTATCATGTAGGTAACAAATGCAGCCATTTGGAAGGGGAACAAATCTGAAATGGAATCTCCCTCCCTGTCTTCCCCCCCCCCCCCCCCACCTCACCTTCTGGACGGCCTGGTGAGGATTATATTTAAGACCTAAATATTAACTACTTCTTATCTAACCATTTTTATGTTTATTTAGCTTAGGATTTGGATTCTCGATTGCTAATAAGTGCAACACATCAGCAGTATGAAGTACTTTCATTGGAGTGTTTTCACTGAAGTCTAGAATGAAATTTATTCATCAAATAAAACAAGTCAACATGCTGCCAAGTATTTTAGGCAAGAATATTAACTGTTGTTTGGAAAATTAATAATGTTTCTAATGTTAATTTGGTATTTTGCTAGGATATGCACTGTAACGTGTATTTCAGAAGCAGCTCTCTGGCTCATTCTGAGGAGGTGGTGATGTGGCAGCTGCTGAGCAGAGCAGGGGGAGCCAGGACCTTGGGCTGCCTGCTCTGTGTGGAAGCCCAAGAAGTACTTGTGCGGGCAGGTAGGACTGATGAAGTCCAGCACACAGGTAACCCTTAGTCTTTTCTTTTCCCTGAGCATTGAGCCTGAAAACACGGGGCTTTTCTGCACTCTGCATCCCTCCTGCATTCTGTTACATTTGGGCAATGTTCCTGCCCCCTCATAGCAAAATTTTGTCTCCACTGCTGAGAAGTGCTGAACCATCTTTGCCTTACCTTCATTATTGGTTTATGGTTCATTGGTTTATGGTCTAAGCTATAGTCTGATTATGGAATCCTTAAAAACATTACACAAAGGAGACAGAAAAAAGCCATGTGTGAATATGGGGGAAAACCACTGACAACAAACAAGTGTCTTCAACTAGTAGGAGATGGTAATTACTTTTTAAGCTAAAACTTACATGTTTTTTCCAAAATATTCATTAATAAGTTATTGAAGCTCCTTTTGTAGGATAAAGCCTTTATAAATACTGCATGATGACTTAGCTCAATTTACAAAAATATTTGCAGGAAACTATTTGATTTGTAAGTCTAATGTCATTAAATTTGCAAATGGAATAAAAAAGGGAAATAATGGGAAGAAAACCTAGTCTTTCCACTAGTTTAAGCTGTTCAAGAATTAATTGATATGTGTTTCTGAGAATTTTTTAGGTATATAATGAAATATATTGAGTAGTGTAGATGTTTGACAAATGTCTACTTTCCTCTTAAAAGTTCAGACACAAATATTACATGATAATTTCTGAGTCTGTCCAAAACTCTATTATCATAACAGCTTCTTGGAAAAAAAAAAGGGAGATTATATTAGGACTGATTTTAGCTATGAAGCTAAAGTGTAGACACAGTAATACAAATGCAAGCCATGTTCTTTTTGATCTGGAGTGTCACCTCGGACATAGCATTGCACTGGTGGCTGGTGTTCTTTCTGTTTACTGTCTTGGGTTTTTCAGGGCACATGCAAGGGCTTTGGTCTGACTGCTGCTCAGATAAGAAAAAAATACCATAATGGATTTAAGACTAATTTCTTTTAGCCTTTTATCCTTCAGGGAGGCCATTAAAGAGAGGAGAAAGTATATTTTGTACCTTGCTTCATACTACCTTTGTTTTGGTTCAGCTTGCCTACAGTAGCATCATATACAGGTGGGTCAGCCAAACAAACATGAGGAAGGATGGAACGCTCACTTAAAAAACAAGCAGACAAAAACCCCAAACCAAAACAATTTTTTTGATCTGAGATACACGGCATTCCTTTTCTCGTCACAGTCAGGACTGATTTTGAAATGTTTGTTGTTTGTAGAAACAGCATAAAGATCATTAACAGTGAAATTAAAGAAATATATCTTTTTATTAGAAGTCCTTTTTTATTTTATCGAGAATTCTTAACCCCTTCATTACAAGCAGTGTTTTTTTTTTTTTTAGATCTCTCCCACCACTGTTTTTCTTCATTGCACTTTTTTTTTATTATATCATTTCTTACAGCTCCCTTCTTTCAACTCTCTCTACACTTGTACTTTTCATCTTACGGAGCCTGCGTCTTATAGGATTTGGACATGTTGATGGGTTCACCTCTTAGTATATTACACAGTTTGGTCTATTCTAGAGAACTGTCACAGGTTTTTGCTCTATTTCTGCTGCAGTGAATTTTCCTTACTGTTCCTCTGTAATTTGTATGAATGGTGCTACCAAAATCACGAGAATTTTTTGGACTGGATTTCAGCCATCCTTAATAACTGAAAGCATGCAGGCCTAGTGGCTGAAGAAAAAATGGGCATTATTCTTTAAAAATATAATCGTTTAAACAGTTTTAAAACAAAGCAAAACAACAGCCCCTTCTTCCTTCTCCCTCCAGAACAAAAAATATATGTATATATTAAAAAAAAACCAAACAATGAACAACAAAACCGAACAACTGCAACAGAAAAGGAAGCTTGTTTATAGATAGGAATATTGCCACCTACATGTATGCATTGCAAACATGCACAAGAAAACCTCTGCAGTCATGAACTAATATTTTTCCTACAGTTTGTCAAACTGACATTACTGGAGATGGGTCATGCAAAGCAGTCTCTTTCAGATGACATTATTTTTACACAGTATGAAAGAACCTTAATTCTGTTCTTATTATGCTTTAAGGATTTTTATGTGGAGCTCCACTGACTCTCATGAGATTTCAGCCATATAAAGTAAATATTAGGAATAAGTATGTAAGAGCACGGAGAAAGGTTTTCAATAGTCAGGCTTCTGAGATGTTGACAACAATTGTTGTTGCATGCTGCATGACAACCTCAAATTTTTTTAGCAACTGTGTCTTACTGATTGAATAAAGAGTGGTCAGTAACTCACGTGGAGGTTTCATCACTAAGACTTCTTCCCCTAGCTTTCTACCAACTAGGTCTACTATTAGACTATTGTTAAAATTTATTGTTAAAATTTATTTATTAATTTATCAGTTAAATTTACTGCGATATATGTATATACATATATATGTATATATATGTGTGTGTGTGTATGTGCATATATACATATATATATTAATGCCATGAATATATGTCAGAGTGTTTATCAGACCTACTCAGAGGTTTTAAATCAATCAGATCTGATATAAAAAAACAGTTATTGCTCCTTTAAATATACCCACAATGGTTTATTTTTTGAAGTGACAGCAATTGACCATTTGCTGCACTGGGTTAAACAAAACTATCTTAAGATGCTGCCAAATCAAGATGAGATACATGCTTATGTAGTATAAGAAGAAAACTGGTTTTTGCTTACACACCAAGGCACATTCTGAAGTTGAGACAAAGTAAATCAGTGCAGACAAGTAGAAGGCTAAGGCATACCTTACTGTGTCAAACTTACTGCCATAAAATGACAAATAATACAAATATCTCTGGTGCAACTTTGAAATTATTTATGATTAATAAAATTGTGAACAATACAAGGGAATAAACATTGACCAAGTGAGAATAGTTTCTAAGGGCAGACATCTCCATCTTCTCTGAGAAATGCAAGTTTGGGGCACAAAGGTTTTTTTTTTTTTTTAAGTGAAGCCAGCTTTATCCAAGTCATCAGAGAGTAAATAATAGGTGCGTCATGAATAAACTGCACTTACTGTGCAAGTTTCTGGTAGAATTCTTGGATTGTTTGTCTATGTCTAATTTCAGTCTTTTTCTGCACCATTTTCACTCCATAGATATACTGCTTATACTCAAATAGCAGGAAAAGTCTTCAGAATTCCTACTGGAAGATGCAGCTACTGTTCAGAGCTCTTCCCTGTGCACAGCCATGGAACGGATGGTGATTCCCCTCTCTTGCAGATAGGTTCCAGTTTATCCTGGCATCCATGTGGGTAATCATCTTTCATGATTTTGCTACTGAAAGTGTAAATTCCACCATAGAACAATTTTATTTTTTTTTAAGCATGGTGACAGATGGATGTAGGAAATTATTTCACAACTTGTGACTACTTTATCATTTTTCATGTCTCATTTTATCTAAAATCCTTAGAATAATTAATAAAAGATAATGGGAAGAAACACATCAAATCCGTCTGAGAGATGGGGAGAATTTGGGAATACATATACTTGCCTGATTGTGGAGTCATAACAATCTTAACAGAAAAAACACCAGATTGCTTGTTAAAATGGCTGGAAACAAATGCAGATTTAGTCATCTAAGAATTACGGTTGAGATGAAACCAGAAAAGATTGGAGGGTTTTTGGAAGCGGTTAATTAACCTTTAGTTGTACGATTTGGATGGTTTTGATTTTTACTTGTCCAAAAGAGAATTATTTCCAAAGAGAAGAAAAAATGCCCCATATTTTTTATTGCTGTGCTTATGGAGGACCACTGTCTCACTATGACTCTCACCATGTTTTAGGATAATCTCAGGAAAGCAATAAGCTACATCATAGCTTTATTTGCTCAAAAGGGTCACTACATACCCCTATCACTCATATTCCCCTAAAAAAATTGTAGCTGTAGTGCCGTTATTTCTATGTTCCTGGAGACAAATGAACACTCATAAACCATCTGTCTTCTTCCCTTATGGCTACTTGTTTAAGTCTGGATTTTGATATAGCGACTATCAATACACTGGTTAAGCATAATGACCCCTTGGATACAGAGGACACAGTGGTTATCAGAAGGCCCTGTGCACAATTGGTGGTTGGATTTGGTTCCCCAAATATCTTAGGGCCCCTGCAGATTGTAACTTCCCTGGTTAGCCTGCAGCCCTCCTGCCTGCAGGTTCCCTGCCATGCACCACTTCCTTGTCTGCATTTGACATCTGCTGTAATACAGTGCTACTGTGCAACAAGCATTGGAAGTGACTCCTATAAAAACTGAGTTGCTGTGAGCAGTATCTGTCAGAAGCTTCACTGCGACTTCCACCCAATGGAAACATCAGTAATCTTAAATTACACTGTCATAAGTAGCAAAGATATTAAAATAGGATGCACATGTAACAATCAAAGGGAAAAGAAACTCTGAAGCAATTGATAGATACAAGATATTTCTGTATCATTTAATTGGGACTTTCAGCTATGTTAGGGTAACCATAAGTAAGGCTAAAACCAAGCTTTTACAATGAATTTGCATTTCTCTAGCATGTACTTTTCAAAACTGAAATTCTGCATAAGGTGCTAGGATAATACTCTGCTATGGAACACTGAAACATGAATGTGCAAAGTAAATGGCCTAGGATCTTTCAGCAGGTGAACTTTCAAAGTTTGTGAAGATTAGCTACAATGTAAAGGTATTTATATAGCTCCTGCAAAGTACCTGAAATCTGAGGTATAACATTTTCTTGTTAAAGCAATAATGCTGGGAATTTACACTGACAAATTGTGTTGAATGTGGATGAAAATCTTCAGAGTGCTTTTGTTAAGCTGACTCTGGAGTGGGGATAAAAACATTGCCCCTGTAGGTCTCACAAAGCTCTTCAGAGAGACTAAAGAGTAACTGCTGCCAGTGAACAATAGAGAGGTTGATGCCAAGGGAAGTCAAATGGTTTGCCTGCCCTAACAAAAGAAGGGTACAAATGCAGGTCCTGTGCATTCCTGTGCTGTTTACTGCACTGTACTGTCTTTTTAGATGTATGCAACAGCACATTTGATCACTGTTTCCAAGGGAATTTGGAGAGTCTCAGATTTAAAAACATTTACCAACTACAAAGTTAAAAAAAGAATATGCAATCTTATCTAGTTATAAGTGGCATGTGCAATTGCATAAAATGTTTAAATATTCTGACAACTAGAAATAATGATGTCATTTGTGTGCTTTCTTCTAATCTGACCAGTTAAATCTTTGGCTACTTCATATATCAGAAAGAAACATTTGCAAAACTTTACTGTCTCTTTTGCTTTATCTTGGCTTTGATTTTATTTATATTGTTATCTCATTAAAATGAAATCAAGGAATGATCTTTTGATCTCATGTCATAATTCCTTTCTGAAACACACTGGATGATAATATGCTGTCTTGGAAATGCGATTTTAATTGCTGTAGTGCTTTATTTTCCTACTCTTTTCACTGGAATATCTATGAGGTGATTCAATAAGCTAGCTTTTACCACTCAGCAAAAATGAGAACTAATAAGTTAATGCGTCAAATAATTAAAGCTATTAAGTACTTCATGAGAGTTTTCACCAACAATATTTACTGCTACACACAGGCTAGCTCTAGGCATCAGTGTGCATTTATCTTCGCGACAGGGCAGCCATTAGTTGGGTAATAGATGGATCGCAGATGGAAAATAGATACTGGTCTTTCAGAATGATCCTTTTCAGGTGCACTAGTTTTGCTGCAATACGCCACAGAGATGTAACCAACAGCATCAACTTAGCCAGTGTTTTAGTTAATTTAGTTATTATCACATAATTCAGCATAAATGTCCAAAAGACACTTGTACCAAAACACACTACAAAATTGCTGTCCTGGTTTAACTATACTGCCTCCTAACAAAATTTCTAAGGCCATAACTATTGATTTGTCTTTCCAAAAGAGATGTTTTGGTAAGTCTGCAATTAGAATTCATGATATGTTATGGAAGATTGGCTGATTTGAAGATGGACAAACACACTGACCTACATATTTTACACAATAATATTATGCAGTTGTTACAATTAAGTTAATTAGAAGGTAACAGGGTTGTAATAACATTTTATCAGCTATACAGTTAGTGTCAGAAAAGTTGTTCGTAATGTGATATGAACTAAAGATAGCATCTCTGAATATGAGTATTGATCATACTTTGACAAAATATTAAGAGAAATCAGATACAAAAAAAAATCCAGTTACGGGGCTCTTAAAAGAGCAAAACTGTTTCCTTCTGTACTCCACAGAGGGAAAGTTCTTGCATAACTTTTGATGTGCAAAGGTGCTAAAATTTAATTATTAGTGAAGACTGAAGTAACCTGAGACCCTCAAGGAATAGATAACTGCAAAATATTATTTCACTTAGAATTACTTGCTTTATTTTATTTACAGCTATTTTCTCCAATTTTCAGAAGATTGCCAAGTCATATTAGTGTTAAAAAATAAGACATCTACATTGATCTGGACAGAGGTTCAGTATGTTCCTCTATAATCAGTGTGTTATGTTTCTATAGATATGTCATATCAATACCTTCAACCTTCGTGATACGAAAAATGATAGCACTACTCAAAAAGTTTTCCACTTACATATGAGTCTTAACAGCCAAAACTGACTTTTTTCCTCACACTCTTTTAGAGCCCTGCAGGTAGTAATGTTACTAACTCATACACTCTCCTTCAGTTTAGATATGGAAGTGTCACACACAAAATGTTCAATTTTTATGAAAATGTATTTCTAAAAGGTTTATTATTTTTATTTTTAAAGTAACAGTATTTTTCTTTGAAGGATTCTTAGAGAAAATGGAAATAGAGTTCTGCTAAATAACTTTCAGATAAAAAGTTGCATTTCCTGACAAGGTTATCTTTTCCAGTCTACTCTTTCCTGTCCCCAGACATCCCCCCATGCAGAACCCAACCTTACAGAAGCTGGATGTGCATAACTCCTATCATGTTTATCCTTCTCTTTCGGCAGCTTTGGCAGAGACTGCAATGGAAATCTGCCTTCTTTGGTCACTGATCTTCCCCAGGACTGCATATATTCCTTTGCACTCCCTCCTGCGTGAGGAACCTGTGTTTGCAGCATGCCTGTGTAAAGTGCTGGGTGGTAGATACATAGATACATGTGCATGGTGTTGGAAGACAAGAAAAGGCTGTACTTCCAGGTAAGATGACTTTTTTTGTAGTACTATTCATGCTCTCTTCATGAGAGATCAAACACTGAGCTTCCTCCTGCTCCATAGATCCACATGGCAAGCCAAGGTAGCCGTCATGTCACAGGCCAATCTCTGCACAGACAGATGGTCTTGGGCAGGATAGACTCCCACAGGGTTCCTTAACTGCTGAGGTTCCAAACATACAGACAGTGAAATAAGAGCATGGAGGGAGTAAGAAATGCTCTTTGAGAGAACTTTTCCCAATTGGTAAGATGGCAGATCTGAGTGGGATGATGCCTTTCTGAAGTCTGCAAGAAAGCTACAGAATGAACATTTGCTAAGCTCAAAGAAGGATGAATGCTGAAGAGGAGAGGAACTGACCAGAGGGATTTGGGCCAAAGCCAGGATGGGTGGGAGAAGGTGCAGGAGGTACCCAACACATCTTAGCTGGCTTTGTGTTTTCTACCTGCAGTACACTTCAGGTCTTCTAATGCTGCAGAGCAGGCGTGGACTGTAGCGTCGTTAAGTTGTCATTGTGCCACTGAATGAAAGATATAACCAAAGCACACTTCTCTAAGCAGCATTTGTGTGTTAAATCAGTGAGGGTTTTGCATGAACAAGCACAGCTCTCAGGTCATTGCGTAAAAATTATAGCAGTATATGGTTATATTTTGATAGGTGGTATAAATCTGGATCCAAATTTCCAAATCAGTGCAGAAGTTATGCTGTGCACACACAGCCTTTGTTTCATGTGCCTCCCAATGTACCAAATGGCACGTGTGCGCATGTAATTTGAGTCATTTCAAAACACCTGGCTCTTCTTTTTTTGAGACATTTGCATTGTAATACAATTTTGTAATTTGTCTGTAAATATGTGTGGAATGAGATTTTTTTTTTTCCTTATAACTGAAGTCTTGCAGAGAGCTGCAATTTGCTGTATAATGCCAGCACAATGGGGCTGATTTAAGGGTGTTATTTTTGCCCTCAATATAAATTTCCTTGCAATAACAGTCCCAGTTTAGATCTCATGTTGGGATTCTCCTGTTCTTGAAATCAGTAGGAAGTAAGCTGCTTTTTTGAACCTTGTGAGAGTAGCATGTTCTCCCTGGGCTCGACTCAGTGCTTATTGCCTCTCCGTCAAAATGCAGCTTCAGTTCTTAAAGAGTGTGGTAAAACTCTCTCTTCTTAGAAATGATATTCTAAACTCTTCAAAGTAGGAGTCCTATTTCAAAATATTTTGACTTAAAAGGGAAATTCATTTTCCATTTAGAGTACATATAATATTCAGAGCTCAGTGATGAAGCATTCTCATTAACAGGACACAGTTGTGCTCTGTTGAGAATTGTCTGCTATGGACATATATTTTGTGCTCAGAATACTGGAGATGTTTGTTGTTCCTGCATCAGTCAGTGTGTATGGGAGCTGAAAATGGCTAGTGTATATGGGTAAAAGCTGGGAGCTCTTTTGATTCTAATTCTTGTGCATTCCTGACCTATAGTTGCTCGGGTGCTAGTTAATATGAATGTAAATAACTTTTCAGGGGAAAGTTCATTCTGCAAAGACATTATGACTAAGCTCCTTATAACCTAGCAGTTTTGAAGTGCAAGAATAGATTTTTGAGCCCATTGGAAAAGCCTTCAAATTTGACTGTTCAGCAATTCAGAGATGCTCACTATACAGTTCCACCGCTGACCTCCTAAGCTGGAACAGTATTTCTCTTTATCAGCAGATGTTTTTTTTGTAGTTTATGCTTTGTACATATGGAAAATAAACAGGATCCACATATGTCTACAGAGTACAAAAGATTTTCAAACTTACTGCCTTAAGTTTAGTGAGGAAATATTGTGTGTAAATTGATCTACAAAAAGAAGTACAAATCAAAATGTTGTCTCTAGGTTCAGCCAATGGCATCCACATAATTGTCAATATGTAGCTTTGCAGTTCTATCTGAACAAAAGGCAGTTATTAGAAGAGTAGAAGAAAATAGCATATAAAGAAGTACTTGTCCAAGCTGTAGTTATAAAAAGCCGCAAAGTAGTTTTGGGCATAATGCTTTAATCATCATGTGCTCCAGCAGTGTACTGTAATAAGAGATGTTAATGAATGTGTTCCCTTTATAATTCACCAAGCTGACAGAGGTCCTACAGACATTAATTATCAACATCTGAGTTACGATCAAACTCTTCTCTCTTCTCTGTAGAAAACTTCCACTACTGTCACATCTCTTTCTTCTTACCTGATCATCACAGTAAAACTTTTATTAAAGACTTAATTATTCTCCTTAGAATAGCCAAGATAATTACAACAGGCTTGACTTGGCTCCCATTAAAAGTTTATGTTAGTGATTTTGCCGCTGGATATAGTCCAACACGAGGGAAGAGCCATTCATAATCAGCAAGATTATCTCAAAATTGCACAGTGATGAATTAAAATTACAGGAACAACACCATTAATATTGTACTGAATATCACAATACTTGTGTTTGGGCTTTCATTCCCCTCTAAATACATTTTGGCTGAGTCCTGCAAAACTTTATTTACTTTCATTGTTCTTATATGAGGAGCAGTCAAAGTTCTGGCTAAAAACATGGACTGGCACTTATGATTTTGTTTCTCATTTTATCATTCTCATGTTTGTTGATGAAATATTTACTTATAAGCTTAAATATGGGGTGAATCTGAAGTCATTGTAAGGGTTAGTACATGAACAATGGTGAGGATTATGTAGGTAGGACACTTATCAGCAAGAAAGAAGCCAAAGGAGCACCATGCCTGCAGATGATTTGGTGAGCCAGTCATGTTATAGATGCACAGTGAATATCAAAACAAAAAAAATTATCAATAGATTTATTTACAAACAGTAAAGAAGAACTCTGAAATTATAATAAAATGAAGGAAAAAAGAAAAGAGCATCAACTCAAGGATATTAACTTCAAGAACATGTTAAGGCACCAAGGCAGGCCATAAATGAATTAGGGCAATGTATTAAAGTCATAAAATCAGCAATAAATTTGTTTTTGAAAATAGATCAGAAGCATAAGCTTTCCTGTAAGTCTGTAGGACAAACGGATGATGTATCAGGTATGGATGTGGAAAAAAACCTATCAAGTATTTAGTACGTGGAAGAGCTTCAGGAGGTTACCATGTCACTGCTTCTCCTGATGGGGGCATACTGTGAAGGCATTTCAAGGTCTGCACAAACCATTCTTAAAAATTTCAGAACACTGTTGTATCAGGTCACAGGAAACAAATAATATTGATCCAAGGATTTTGAAAAAAAGCAGAAACAATTTTCTGTTACCTGTGATTTTACAAATTTAATTGTCGGGACAGACTTTATTTGCTATTAGAAGCAGCTTTAGCAGATGAGATTTTTCTAAAGAGCTCCAAAGAGATTGAGAAGAACTACAGACTTCAGCAGGAAGTGATTTGATAGGAACTGTAAGGAAGAACAGAATTAGCAAATAAATGAACAAGTATGATAAGCAAGGATGAACTTTCTAATTTGTGTGTGTGTGTAGAGGGGAATAAAAGGAAATAATGGCATGGAAACTTAGTTGAAGATTTTCTGAAGGAATTGGTAAGCAGCATGTGGACGCATGATCAAGTTGATAACATCAATCTCCAAAAGCATTTCATGAGATCCTTCAGCAGTGTTTTTCAGATAAACATAAAGATATCATGAAATAAGTGTCAATTTTTACAAGCGTCATTAATGATGGAATAAATAATGGGAAATAGGATAGGAATGAAAGTCAGTTATTACAATTGAAAAGTCTACCACTCAGACCTGCAAGATTTGTGTCAGAAATTAAACATGCAGAACTGTGCTAGAAAAATGAATGAAGAGTAATGTAATAAAGTTTGCTCATATTATAAAAGTGTTGTGCTGTAAAGATTTTCAAAAGTATCTCTAAGCCACTGGGTGATTATAGAGTAACATCACAGGTGAATTTCAGTTATGACAAGTAATGCCTAGCAAAAACCTCCACCCATATAGCTACTTGACTTTTACCATTTAGGAAAGACCTTTAAAGTAGTTCTGGGTAATTTACTGACAATTTTGACTTAATGCTCTGCATCAGAGGCAAATAAAATCTTGGTTTTCTTTTTTAGTTTGGGAAAAAAAGATGGAACAGAAAACACTACACTGTCACCATATGGTGCACCAATCTCTAATACTACATGAGATATTGACAAGGTATATGGTATTAATAGAAAAAGTAGAGTCATCTGATTGTAGATATAGACAGTTAGTTACTGGTAAAGGGAGGATTAAATGGATAAGGATTACTTAGTTTATGAAAGCAAAGATATATTGAAGGAAAATACAGTAGACATTTATAAAATCTTGAATATTATGGAAAAGATGAACTGGAAATGATTATTCATTTATTATTACATCTCTTCTGCCCAAGAACTAGGAAAAAACAAATGGAATTGTCAGCCAGTTGAAGAATTGTTGTATTTGTTATTGTTCTTAACAAGTGACTAGACAAATCAGTGGACCAAAGTCTCATCAAGACCAAGTATGAAGGTATTCATGAATTCTTTGGCTAAGAAAGTCCCTATATTGTTTCCTCCTAGAGTTTGGATGCCCAAGCTAAATGAAATACCACTCAACACTACTGTCAGGTACACAGTACTGGGGTAAATTGATCCCTGGTTGCAGACTTTCTTAGGCTTCTACCTAAGGGTCGACAGGCCTGGAAATGTGAAGACAATCGCAAGCCATGCAGGTTTTGAAGTCCAGCTTTACTACAGGCTAGGTAAGATGCTCAGAAGTGGAAATTAAGAAATACAGTGAAAAAAAATAGTTCTGTTAAGCATTCTAATTAGGAGCTCAGATCTTGAAAGGCCTTGATTATTTCCAGAAATTCATTGCTGAAGTACAACATATTGATACTAAGTAAAAAAAAAATCCTTTGGCTCAACTGAATTCCTTTAAAATGTTGTCTGAGATGTTTCACACCTCTATAGATTATTCATAACAGATACTGTCAACGAATAAGGAAATCCAAAATTTTTGGAAGTACCTCAGATAGTAGCGGTACATCTTTAAAAAGCTTTGAGTCATCAGCTATATACAGATAGACTGAATATTGGTATACCTGCTTCAGTGGTACCCATTTATTAATGCATAATATTAACAGCCTTTATTTTAATTTTTAATTTTACTTGCACTGGGGGAGGCTAGCTTCTGTTAGGGAAGACAGTCAGCACCTTACAAGTTCACACCTATCAACTAAACTTTGATTTTCACATTGCCATCAGCATGAACAGAAAGATCTCTGGGGAGAGATATATTTGCCAACATGTAAATGAAGTTAAAGCCCTAAATACTGAAGCTTTAATTATCAGCATGTTCTGGTGTCAGCACTGCCGTCAGTTGTATTGATGGCATGGCAGGAAGTGTCGACTGTCTTTAATTGCTTTGGGTCAGTAGTTTTTAACTCCAGGTAAGTAGGATGGAAATTATTTAACTTGCTCCTAAAATGATCCTTTTAAGGACTCTTTATAAAAATGTCCCATCTGAGTGTGTCTGTGGTGGAATAGATCTTTTTATTTCTGTCCACATAAAAACATACTGAGCAGGCAAATTGTAGTTATGGCCACTGAGCAGGCTTACAAGGAAAACAGGACAGATTTTCAGAGGAAAAGGCCTGCTCATCACTATTCAAAAGAACACTTAATAATTCATAAAAATTAACTGTTTTATAAGTTTTCCCTTCAACATGTTTCCAAATGTGAATAGATTAAACAGTAATTGCTATCAAGCTTTATGTTCTATTTCATGTGCCTAATAAAAGTTTATCTTACGGATCTTACTTTGTATATTTTTGATCTATTCCTTACTGACTGCAATACACTGTATTAAAATATTTATCATTGTGCTATCAAATATTAACCATTTTAAAATCATCTGACTAAAGAAAACAAATAATGCTACTTGTTTAACTTTTTATGAATTTCCTAGTATTTTGTTATTCAGAATGCTCCTTTTGACATAGTGCCAAAAATACTGCAGTACCTGGAAACTTTTTTCCCTCTTTTCAAATTGGCTTGTTTTGAAATGAGCTCTACTCCAACTCATTGCTATTGTTCATTTTGTTCCTGCATGTAGAATAATATCATTTTTTCTGTCTGTAAGAAGTTCCTATGTCATTTCAACACAAGAGTATTGTTCTGTACGCTCTGTGGTGGCTTTTTTTTTTCTTTTTCTATTTTTGGAGTGCAGGGTGGAGAGAAAATAGAACAGTTGATTTTTTTTTATTTTTTTATTTTTTTTAGGATGTCTCCCTGTTATCCACTTGCTTCTTCATCTGAAACTGTGTGGCTTTATCTGGTACAAATACCAATAACTGTCATGTGACTGATCTCATGATAGAGAGGAGAATGCTGCTGTGGGGCAGCCCATTGCAGCCCAGCCTCCAGGGTTCTTCCCTCCCAGCACAGGATGCTGCTCTCCCTGGCTGCTCCTGCTTCTCCAGTGCATCAGAAAATACTTGTTTGCTTAGTATTCTGCTGGTTTAGCTCTAAAATGGTTCATTGACAGTCCAACAAGTGACTGAGATATTTCTAGGGATGTGGGATTAAAACTGGGAGCAGTGGGATTGTAGCACCTGTCATTAGAAGAGTTTGGACAGCTCTGGAACAGTTGATACCTGGGCAAGATCAAGAGAACTTCTTTGCACCAATCCAATCCTTAACTTTGCAGGGGAAAAACGTTTCTAATAAAAGTCAAACATACAAATGTTGATGCTCAATTTCTGTTCACTTCAGTGAATGCAAATCTGATCACTTTGTTATCAGAGATCTTGAGCCAAAGAGCTGCAGTGTATTAAGAGCCTCATGCTTCTTTGCAAGATGCTAACTTATATGAACTAGCCCTGTGCTATTCCTCCTTCTGTTTGTTTTATGACTCATTATTTTCTCGAGCTGCCCCCCACACAGGTGTTACCTAACTCACAATCCTTATTCTATTCACAGAGGCTTTCCTTCCAGCACACAGGTGCTTTTGATAATGTCTTCGAGCACATACAAATGTCTCTCTAACCTATTTCTTTTTGCAGGTTACTCCATTTTCATGATGTTTGACAGATTTTAATGAGGCAGTACTAAGAGCAGTCTGAGACTTGATTCCAACTGGCCATATTATGGTAACTATGTGAATCTGTGTAATACTATATATAGAAAGCATCTTATGTTTTCATTTTCTCTCTGCTCCTCATAGAGGAAAGATGGTTCATTTCATCCTTTTTGTAAAATGCAAAGTTTGTGTTCTGGTTTTGTTTTTTTTTGGTGTCAAAATACCCTCTCTGCAGAGAGATGAGCCTTCTGTTTCTCCTTTAAATCCAACATCTCATTAAAAAGTAATAACCTTCCATAATAATCATACTTTGTTAGTAAGAAATTGTCTATGTATTGCTATATCTGCATGGCTGTTTTGTGGGCCGTGTATCTTGGAATTACTGTGTTAATAAACATATTCACATTGTCTTTTCTCAGCTCTAAAAGACCCAGGATTTCAGCACATGTAGTAAGCCAGCATGCTTCCACTGAGGTTAATGGAATCAGCGTTTCTGAATCATCTGAGAATCAGGTCTGATAACAATGTAATTTTGTTTGTAATTTTGCCTTACTTGTTATTACACCTGTAAGTCATACTTTGCCTTGAGTTGAAGCTGTGGGATTCTGGATTGGTTTAAGGAGAATTATTCTGCATTTAAATTTAGAGTAGTTTGAAGCAGACTGTTTCTTTGACATCCAAATCCCTATACACACACAATTTCTTCATTCTGCATAACAGTCATGTAAAATAGATATTGTGAAAGCAGTATTTTGTGTATAAAAAAACAAGGAAAAAATGTTCCTTGGGGATGGCATTGTTCAGAACTTGGTACCTGTGAGTCAATTCTCTGTGTTTTATTTCCCTTTGGCTCTGAAGAGGCAGTGCACTTGCTAGCACCAGTCCTGGCACTAAAACTAGAACTAGAAGTCTGTGCAGCACCTGTGCTGAGGGGAAATCCTGCTATATCCTGGCAAGATAAAAGCATTACAACTGCCACTGGTGGAAGGATGTAATAAGATAGATTGGATTGTCTTACAGGCACACAGACAAAGGTGAAATGGAAAACAGGGCTTTCCAGTTCTGAATTTGTCATAGTTCCCCATGCAGAATGTCAGTGTATAGATATAGAAGGGCTAGCAGATATATCCGCGTACAGATAAGTATAAAAACTTGCTAACTTTCAAGAGGAGAGACCATTACATTTATATATTTAATCAGTCTGGAAAGAAGAATGTGATGTATTTTAAGAAAATAATGGTAACACATCTTTTATTGTCAAATACTGAAACACAAACTTCCAAAAGCCAATGTTAATATAATTCACAGGATCACAACTTCTGGTTTGACTTTCTTTTGAAATTCAATTTGCATGATGATTTTGATCAACTGCCTGGGGTTCTCACATTTATATCATGTGATAAAATGTAGACAAAAAATATATATTTAACTTATACGAGAAATCAAATGCATACTGTAACAGAATATGAATTATCTAGCAGGCTGCAGAGTGATAAAAGGTCAGTACAGATACAAGCACTGAGCACACTTTGAGCTTTTAAGATAAGAATGTAATTGTAATCTTCTCCTTGCCTTAATAAAAAATATTTGAAATAGGAAAAAAAATAAAAGGGTAAAATAAAAGCAACTATTCAGAGATCAATGTAAGGCATCTGGCTGAAAACTGAAGCAAGACATTTTAAAACAATTATTGTCAATAAATACGCTGAATTTAATTTCTGGGTGCAAGCTATGCTTGATAACTCCAAAATCCCTCTTTGCTCATTAATCATATGAAGGAAGATAGTGAATAATATCATCTTTTTCTCCATGGGATGATCATGTCTTAGGCAAATTAGAGTTCTGTTGCCAAGTTGGGATTGCCAGAAGAGAAAATTTTTCTTTGTTGGATTGGATAAATACACAGCTGGCTTTGGAATCAGTTGTAGTGAGATTGAAATTAAAAGGTTTATTTTCAAACACTCTTATATGAACACAACAGAATTTAGATGCCTGACATGACATGGAGGAGAAATATGACATATGCAATATTATGAACCTGCATGCTTAGAAAATCAAAATGGTCCTGCATGGTATTTTCCCTTCATCTGTTTTTTAGACTTGGTCAGTTCTGTGCAAATTATTCTACTTTTTGTTATGGATTCCTCTTATCACTAGGAACCGGTCACTTTGGCCCAAAACAACTGTCATTGCTGGTTACATTTCTTTCTAGCTTTAGAGTTTTTTTTGTTCTGTTTCTACATTGCTTTCTAAAGGAAATGACTTAATTGCTATAAGACACAAAAATTAAATATGGCTATCCTGTTTCCAATGTTTCTGAGATTCTAAAATTCTCTTCTGAATTCATTCTCCTCACTTAGATCTCTGTATGTGTGCAGGTGAGAAAACCATTGGAGGTATGTGGAAGAGTGGTGGAGGGCTGAGCCCTGGCTGCTTCCCCTACACTTTGCCTGCAGCGTGGATGGGTCCAGAGGTAGACACGGAGGCACAGCTGCACCTCTGCCTTTTTTTTTTACTGAGGGCACAAACCATCCTGTTCTAACCAGACCCTGGCTGACTGCTGTGTCTGTGCAGCATAAACCCTGAACTCAGTAAGATAACAGTTGTTATCACAGTGCTTTTTATCTGGGAGGCAATGTCTTAAATTGCATCTGACCTCTGTATGCACAGAGAAGCAAGTGATGAGAGCTCTACCTAGATCCTCAAAGGTTTTAGATGAAATCAGTAAGAGTGCAGTACCTAAACGAATACTTCTGAGGATAATAGCTTCTGTGTCTTTCATCCATGTGTTGTACAAGGGAGACTCTGAACAGTAATTTATCAAATGATGTATTGTGAGCCTTAGAACACAACAGGATTTTCAGCACTCTTTTTCCCAAATAGGTTCACTAATGCTTGATTCTAAGCCATTTCATTTACTACCACCATCATTAGAATAATTAAACTAGCTGCGATATAGATTTAACTTTATTTGTGGGTAAAGCTTCTGACTGTCCTAGGTCACTGAAGTTTAGCAACAAAGCTCCATACAAATAGATTTTTGTAATAGTACCAATAGGCTACATATGACAAAAAGTAAACAAACTCATATTGGTGCGCTGTGTGTGTATCCATCTTAGCATATTTATATTTCTGTGCAGTGCAAGCTCAAGGTAAACCCATATGACCATGTGCTACAAGTCCAGACAAATAGTTCTTTTGTGCTCTGTTAAGGCAGAAGAATGAGCTATTATTTTTTCTGTATATTGGGACCCACTTGTTTGCCAGCAAGTTGTTCAGATTTCAATGGGAAGAAAACCAAGCTAAAATTGCCACACTGCAAAATTAAATGAATTGGAATTCTGTTCCTCCATGAAAAGACTTGAAACGAGATTTAAATTTTGTGTCTGTTCCATAAAATTAACCACTGCATCTGGTTTTTCTTCTGAAATTGTTCAGGTAAGTTGATGAAACTTGGGGGTTATGTGACAGAAACACAATCAGATGGAGATTTGTTCAGAAAATTACAATGCAGAGAGGGACACTTAATTGGTTCTGTCAGCAAACAGAAAAGCACTAGCTTGCATTTCCAGAAACTGTCTAAAACTTTTACAAATAGTCTGACTCAGGTAAAATCAGGCTAATTATATGTTGGGCTCAAAAAATACTCATTAGAAGAACTTTATTGGGGTTATAATGTCCAAAACATAAAGACAGGAAACAGTGTGATTAATAAGCAATTGGTTTGACAGCCTATTTTATCTATTGCCATATTAATTATGTGACTGTACAACACAGTACACAGACCTTCAGCTCTATTCATTATCTTAGCTACTCAATATCTTATTTAAACCCACAGATGAACACAAGTATTTGCTATGCTTTATTCAAATTATACTGCAAAGAATCATATTGATTTTCTTGTGAAAAGGTGAAAAAAAATCATGAGAGGTCTCTAGAGTTTCTGGAAGTGAGTGTTCAAAACAGTTATAACAAAAGAAACTGCTGAAACAGCACCTGCTGCTAACAATGTGTACGCCAAATTTCAGCTATTATTTTTAAGGACATTTTTTTCAATTCTATTTTAATATTATTGTTAAATTTTGTGCAGTGTTCACTAATTATAACATATAATAAGCCAGCACTTTGCAGTTGTATTGCTCTGAGGCTTAGTTCTAAGGTGTGAAAGTATGATTAAGTTAATCCAAGAGATTGAAGTTTAGTAGGAAAAAAAATGAACATGCAGAGAAATTACCTTTTGTCTTTTAGGAAGAAATTAAAAGTTGGATTTAATATGCTGATATGTTAGTACACAAAACGTTTTTCACAGATAGCAAGACACACACATTTATATATTTCAGTGGGAACTCTTGCAAGAATTAGCAAGAGCAAGGACACTGAAAGTGTACTAAAATTAACGGATGGCACAGCCAATCTATTGTCCTCATCTGGGAGTCTCCAGAAAGGCTCAGGCGGTATGACATTCTGGCAGCCTGCAGAGGTTTTGCTCATTTTCTGCTCTTAAGTAGCTGCACATGATAGCACACAGACGCAGAGGCAGCGAAGTTGCAGAAGAGGGGCAACTCTGAGTTACTTACGTTGACAGCCCAAGCTGTGCCAGATATATCCCGGCAGACATTTATCACATTTAGGCCCTGATGCTCCCTCCTTACACTCACAAAATCCTCTGTCATTACAGCGATCATGGACTGAACCAAAAGGGTTACAATAACAGTCTGCAGAAACAAGACAACACACACACACTGGATTCAGGTCTACATGAAGTGATAATTCATTTAATACCATAGAGGCTGCATTTCCAATGTTACAGGTAAAGGAAGACTGTCTATGAATAATATCAGGAGTAGTGACTGTAATTACTGTAGTCCATATATTTGTTTGCAAATGTCATTTCAGGAAGAGGCATTTTATGATATGAAGAGAAAAAGGTAGGCAGGAAGATGTGAAGGCAAAAGCTATCTGTTCTTTGAGGGTGATTGTAACAGACTGGTAGGAATGTTTTTGACAATTTAACAAATGTTAGGAAAGCTTTACATATCAATGTGCCATTAGGGCAAAATGTTTCACATCATTAAAATGGGCTTGTCTATATATTACTCAATGGTTTTAGAAATGCTGAATGGCTTTAGAAGGCTATATAAATGCACTTTAGTTATTTCCAAGATAGTCTTCCTTTATTGTTTGGAGTAGTATAATAATTTTTGTGGATATTTGTCATTAAATTGATGAGACTGTATTTATCAGTGACATTAATAAACCTTTTACATTTTCCACAATGATAAGCAGAGGTGAGAAGGAATGTAATGCAAAACTTATCAGAACTTGCTTTATGTTGCTGTTTTCATTTCTCTCATCTCCCAGTGGGCAGATGGAAGATGCAATGAGGCTCTTTCTCTGCTGTATATTTTCCACACGTGTACTGACCTAATTAAAGTAAGACTAGGGCAACCTATTTCCTCCCACAACAGTTACTGTAGGGGGATATATCTTCTTCAACCACAGCCCTTTTCTTTATTGTGATTAGAATATGAGAATTCAGCTTTCAGCTAGCTATGCGAAGAAGATGTTAGCTAGCAGTGCTCATTTTTTGGCATTCTCATTCTTCAGTTTTTTTTCTTCAAGTGATCTTATCTTAATTTTTATGAAGACCCATGTAGACCCAGAGTAACTCCTCCCTTACCCAAGACTGCAGACACACTTGAATTCTGGCAGATCTCTGCTGCTGTTGAAAGCAAAAGAAATACAAATTGATTCTTGAATCTGAGCGACCTGCAGGAATCTGGCTTTGTGTGCCTGTGAATCACTGCTGCTTTGACTACTTTTGGCAATTTTTCCCCAGTATTAGGTTAAAATTGAGTGAAATTGAAAATGACAAAATGTAGTTGAACTGGGAAGGAAAATATTAAAAAATACAATGGAAAATCTGTGTCAGGAAATAAACAAACAAACCAACAAAACCACCCAACAACATTAGCAGAAAGACATTTGTCATCTGTTGTGTCAGTGTCTAATAGCCATAAATTGCAGATGATGCTTTTAACATTTGGCATGCTGAGGAAGAGAAGTTACCTTTGGCAGTTGGATATCCACAATAATAATACAGTCAATTAGCTAGCAATGTTCATTAATGAAGTTGAATGCTGTAATGCCAAAAATATTGTGCAAGACAGCATAATTATGCTGTGATGGGTGCCACTTGAAAAGCTGGCAATCCTGATGTTAATCAGATGTACAAAATATTTATGTAAATAGACATAGAATGGAGTTACATACTGAATGCAGTAAGTCACATTTGTTTAAGGTGTTAATAGAAAACCTTGAAGGACAAAAGGCTTGGAATTACATTAGAAACAGAGGACCCAGTTCTTACAAATTAAAAATAACTTAGTTGAACAAATCAGATCTACAGCGATTAAAAAGAAGTATTTTTGAAAGAAATGTGTGGCCAATGCTATAGATACATAGTTTTCAATTGGCTGCAGAACAAGAAACTGACACTGAGTCAGTGAAAGCTTTTCTACTGAATTATCATATGAAAATGTTAGAAGTATTGGGTCCATATTGTGCTCTGCCACAAAGAAAACTTTAAGTCGAGCCATTTTTGTAAAAGTGCTAGATCAAATCAGAGAACAGACCTGGGAACCTTCAGAAACTCAGCTGCGTCTTTTCCAGTACACAGTTGACGCAAGTGTCTAACCTAGAAAGGTCAACAGAACACCCAAGCTCATTGTCCAACAATATATGACATGCTGTACAACGTTTCCCATCACCTGCCAAATACCTAAGGAATTAAAAAAATCAAATTCCAATGTGCCAAAGAAAGACAGTGGGTATCATTATGACCTTGCAGCAATAGGTCGTTAAGTAACATTTCCAGATCCTCTTAGAAAGAGCATATGCCAGGCTGCAGGACAGGAAAAAAACCTATCTTCTGCTAATCCAGCTGGGTAGGTATTTTCTTCCTGACCTCAATTTGGTAACTATAAAGGATGGGAAGATAACAGTAGTAGTCATCTTTTCACTGAGATGCACTATATTAATATAATTCTGCCAATAAGTTTAAAAAAAAAACATAGGCAAAACGAGCTGAAGCTTACAGGCTTGCTGCTATCATTCTGGATTGACAGTGGCTACAGAGCAACCTTTAAAGCATTGATCACTGGAATTTATTAAGTTTTCACAGATATTAACTGGGACCTAAGACTAGGTGACCACATGGTTGGATCTTATAGGTAAGACAATAATCACTATTTCAGTATTTACGTTATAAAAGCAAAGGAAATGATGTATTACTCTGGGTCCACTTGGAGGTTTCAACACTTTTCATGCTTACCAGTGTGTGTGTTCACTGAAACAGAATTATTAGGCCAATTCTGCTAAATTGCACTACAAGCATGCCCAGTGAATTATTTTTGATATTAAAATAGCATGACTTATTTAGAAATTGGGTTGTCCACTGAAGGTAATTTGGAATTCAGCCGATAAACATTTGACACTTCATTTTAGGAAATAAAATTTATTTTACTTCTAAAAAATTTAGAGCATAATGAAATAAGATTTAAGCCCACTGTATGCTATGTTGCATTTGCTTTATACTAAAAAAAAAAAAAAAAATCCATCAAAAGACAACAACAAAAACCCCTCTCAGTATTTAAATGCTTTTTAATGCTTCTGGTTTTAAAATTGAAACACTTTCATCGTTTAGATAGCATTGACTAAGATTCACATTATCCATGTACTTACCATATATATATCAAAACTATATAAGTAGTTTTGATAAATCAGAGCCAAACCCCTGCTAGCTGCCAATAACCTATCTAAATATGTTTGAATTTTCTATATATGTAGTTGAAGAGGAAAGAGTTAAACTGGAAAAATTAGACTTTTTATGGGAATAAGATTTGTAGTCTCTGAAATTCTGATTATTAAAATGTTACTGTTAATGTAATGTTCTAATCATACTTAAAATTCAAAACACTGCTCTCAGAGAAGAAATGAGCGTTTCCAATAGAGCAAGACTCCATGTGTATGATGCAGCAGGATGGTGAATCCATTCTCTCTCTGCAATGAAAATACGCCCCACATTTTGCAGGATTAAATCTTAGCAGCCCCGCATCAGGAAAGAACTTCTGTTTTCTCTCTCTTTTTTTTTTTTTTTTTTTTAATTTCTTCCTCGAAATGTTCTTTGGTATCCTTTGCATTCCACTGGTTTCATGCCAGCAATAGTATGAAAGTGCTGCGCTGGTGAATAAGCTGAGAAACAAGGATTTTTATGCATTATGATCATATGATTCTCAAAGCTGCCCTAGACCAATAAGAATATTGTTATTTAAACAAATTACATAATATGTAGCAAAACTGTGTTGATCCTGTAGTCATCTCACATGGGAGCCCATGAGAATTTTGCTTGCTTTAAGGTAGGACCTAAATGGACCTAATTCTGCTTTTCCTTAGTGTCTGGACCACTCTGAAATGCACAGTACTAAGACATTCTAAATATATTACTTGCAAATTAATTAATTGCAAACCTACTTATTTTTTACCCTGGGATTATTAACTTCCTGGTCTTAGGGATATAGCTACAGTTGCTAACTTAGCACTTCAAGTGTATATGGGAAAACAATTTATTGCATGATCTGATGAAAAATCCCGGAGTATCACGCTTATAAGGCCTATTTAGATAGCTGAAATTATATGGCCCCGATGTCATATCGATGCTGTTCCTCATTTACATCAAACAAATATGAAGGACAGTGCTTTTTACTGATAACATTTGATTGGGTTAACATCCTCAGCACAGTCATATAAGAAATCATGACTTGCCTACTAAAGTTTATATTAGCTCAGACTAATTAATGTCAGAAGAGATCATGCATTTTCTGAATGTGTTGCCAAGCAAAGTTAAAAGAAGGGAATGTGAAATGCAGTGTGTGGATGAATCCAGGTGTTCATCACAAAATAAAATGTAAATCTGACAAGCTGTAGACTGAAACAAATAATAGCAACCTAAAAAATGTCTGGATTGAATCTCAGGAATGGATTATAAAGAATATTAAAATGTAACTTATTCACGTGTAGCCAAGTTGGTATGAAAATCTTTTTTTTTTTTTTTTTTTTTTTCCTCTCTTTCTTTTTGTTTTCCTTCTTGGAAAATAGAAAGAAAAACTAATTACAATGGAAATTCAGGAAATGTTATTCTGATGTTCGTGTCTATAAGCAACACTATATAATGAAATTGTAAATTGGTTGTTTGAATAATGCCTTTTGTGGAGATGTGTTCACTACTAGATGGTGTATGAAGCCAATAGCGAAACTTTTATTGACTGTTCTTGGTCTTCAACTGCTGTCCTATCACTTTCTATGCACTGACTTGAGGTGATAAGAGAACAACGCGTATCCTTCTTGTGTAATATTTTTTGTACTATACAATTTCTTATTTTGTTCGGACATTTGCTTTAATTCTGCATTTTGGATAGTTACATGAGATATTAGGTTTAAAGCCCTGCTTTCGTCTTGGTTTCCTATATTTGAATTGACATTATGTCAAACTGGTCTGACAAATTCTAATTACACAGGCATAATTTCAGTTTCTTCTCAAAAGAGAGAGGAGTTAGCAGCCCTGTTCCTGTGAATAGAATCTGGAGCTACGTGTTCTTTTAAAATTTAAGTTAATAAAAGATGAAGAAGAGATGGCTCTGGGGAGACCTGACTGTGGCCTTTGAATACTTGAGGAGAGTGTGTAAATAGGAGAGGGAGCAACTGTTTATATGGATGGATAGTGATAGGACAAGGGGGAATGATTTTAAACCAAGACTGGGAAGATTTAGGTTAGATATTAGGAGGAAGTTTTTCTTTCAGGAGGTGATGACGCACTGGAACAGGTTGCCCAGAGATGTTTAGGATGCCCCATCCTTGGAGGCATTCAAAGCCAAGCTGGATGTGGCTGTGGGCAGCCTGGTCTGGTGGTTGGCGACACTGCCCGTGATAGAGTGGTTGAAACTAGATGATCTTTGAGTTCTTTTTCAACCCAGGCCATTCTGTGATATTCTATGAAAAGGGGTTAACAACCCCCATCTTCTATTCATGTACCTGGCAACTTCTGTAGGTCTTCTGCAAGTGTTCATGCAAGTGAATGTACTAATAATTTCGAAAGTTAGACTAGGAACAGGGATTTATGACCCAAAAGCTTCCATTTTCACACATGTACAGCTCCCTGCTGCAGGCCAACACAGTCAGCTTCTTGGGGCTTCCTGGGAGAGTCTTCCCAGGGCCATTAATCAAGGGATTTCATCATCATGTACAGATCCAAAATACTTCCTTGGGGCTACAGTGACAACTAAAGCAACAGATGGAAAGTCTTCACAGATGTTCTTATCCATTGAAAAAGCTCATTCTGGCTCAACTAGCAATTAAGCAGCAGCAGTCCCTAGCAGCTGCCAGTAGCTGAAAAGGCACAGAAGAAAAGCCACAGTTACCCCGGGACTGACCTATGCACACATTTTCATCGTCCAGCTCTGCAGAAGCATTTCTGAAGTAGCCCAGCCTGCATAACTCACAGTGCTGACCTCTAGTGTTGTGCTTACAGCTCACGCAAATGACCGTATTGAGCAGCTCGATGTAACTGCACCGGTTGGAGTGCCCGAAGCATTCACAGTCTTTCAAGGAAGAACAGAAATGTATACAGAATGTATACAGCAGCAGAGTAATAGCACATTACATGCTCAGTAAAAATGAACTATGAGAAGAAGTATGAATGAATGGCACATACATGTTAATCAATGTAACATGGACAACAGCAGATGTTTATCTGCAATGAAAGTGAGGTTTGTTTCAGGCAGGTTAGCGTGACTGACCATAGCATGACGTCAAAGGCTGGTTGCTATTGGCAGACCTGATGGAACTGAAGCATTTGCAGTTGTAAACCTTTCAGGAGTACTGGAGGCTCAGTTTCTGCTGATAGAAATGCATGTCCTTTTTGCGTATTTGAGATGAATATAAATCAAGACACAGGAAAATCTTTCTCATATTAAAAATATTGCATACAGAGCACAGAATTGCCAAACTTCAGCATGTTTTTATCTATAATGGTAGATTAAAAAAAAAAAGATTTGTTCTGACATAAATGGTAAGCATTCAAAACTAGTACTGAATTCAGCTCAGTGTAACTGGTCGGCACCTTGGGAAGGAACTGTTTTACTTCAAGAACAAGCAAATCTCGAGTTTGACAATTTTGGTAAGAACCTCCTCAAACAAGTGAAGCAGGAGGAAAAAAAAAAAAAAAGGAAATATTACTTAAGAGCAATTTCTGGCACATTTCTAAGGTAAGTATTAACCCAGTTTTAGTTCAGACATGAGGAACAATTAGTCCAGGAATGAGCTTGAAAACTCTCAAATGTGTACTGAATAGAAAGCATGCTTATTGCAGCCATCTGAATTGCAGCTGGCATGACAGCCTCTTTTGAAAAAAAAAAAAGAACAATCAGCAAACCTATGCTACGTACAGAATGCTACTGCCTCAGTATTTAATCACAACTAATATATGTTTTTCATATTCAGAAAAATAGAAGTTAGGAAAGTATCAATATCACTATACAAGGCACAGCTGCAATGTGTGTGGAAAGCTTTTGTATGTCTGATTGCTTAGCTCTGAGTCTGAACTCAGAATAAATGCAGGAAAGGTTATTAGGATGATCAGAGAAGTAGAGAGCCTATTTAAAAAGTGAAGAGTATGATAATTTGGCTTGTTTACTCTAGGAAATTGAAGCCAGGATATTGCCAGGCTATAAATACAACAAGAAGATGGTCTTCTATCATCATAAGTGAGTATCTTTGCTAACGGACAACGCTGCTGCAAAACCAAAGGCATATTAACTGGCCATTGGGACACTTCAGATGTAATCCAGAAGATATTATCTAGCTGTTAGGAAACTGAGGTTCTTGAACACCCTCCCAAATTGTAGCAACACCACTGATGCTTTGGAGTTACAACTCCAAAGTTTATTGAATTAGTAAAAGAGATTATGGTATGTTTCTTTGCAATAATGGAGCACTAGATGCAGTGATGTGGAAGTACTTTGAGGGCTTGAAGTTAACCTATAATTAGACACTTATAGCAGAGGATGTAAAATGTTAATTTCTGATATATGTGGCAGGGGCCAGGTCTCTGTGACTTTTTTAAGGTGCACTGCTGATTGTGCTGGGCACATAATGAGCCCACAAGTTGGTGTAGTGTGCCTGAAACAATGTGTGCACCTGTTTATATGTTTGTTAAGTAATTGCTGTACCAGTCCATGTTTATGAGTATGTTATGCACGCAATATGTATATGTATATACTTCTTCTGCTGTTCGTCTGATTTAGCAGCCTGTAAATGGATTGTATATTTTCTTTTACCTACAGCATTTAGTGTAACATATATATCCATCTTTAGAACTGCCTTTCAGCTGCCAGGAAACATTATTTCAATTTACATATATATATTCAGTTAATATATGCACATTCCTGTTTTCTTTGATGTAATGCTGGTGAAGTAATGCTCACAGTTCATGTTAGCCTGATAATTTTGATCCCTGTAACTGCTGTACAGTAAAAGCTTTGGTGTACTAGATTCAATACACTACCAGTAGACATAGTCTGTCATATTCCATGATTCTACGGTTCTTTGATAATGGAGTGGGGAGGAAAAGTGTTAATGTTTCTCTTTTGTAACTAGTCAGTGAGATTCAGCATCTCAGGCAGCTGTCCAGCTGCATTTCTCCCCTAGTTTAACTGTCTTACCTGAGTGAAAACTGCCCTTGAGGGGTAAAGGCAGCAGATCTAAAAGTGGAAACTAGTGCTATCAAACAAAAAAAAATTGTTACAATGCTAAGTTTTAGTGTGCTGAATTTCTAAAATAAGAAAGATTGTTTCAAGATAAGCAATCTGATCATTTTGAATCTCAGATGAAGAAGCAATTCTGTAATTTCTGCTTTGACATAGCACCTGTCTTCTGCCCCCATTGCACAACTTGTTCTGGTGACAAGATACTGTGCTGATCTGTTTGTCAGTCTTATGGCTAAACATAAATCACTCTGCAGGTGAATTCAGAGGAAACAGTAACAGGCAGCAAAATAATGTTGCATTGTTATGTTACAAAAATATGCAGATTATAAGTAAGTGACAGTAAATCAGACTATGCTACCTCATCTTTTGTTTTTAAAATAGTAGAGAGAATGTTTTGTGAATGAATAACTGCACTATTTCCACTCTGAAATTGATATGACCTTCAGAAATACTATTATAGCAGATAATTGGCTATTACAAAAACACACACAAAAAATTGCTGCACATAAAATAATTCACTGCTACAGCAAAGCTTTCTCCAATTTATGATCTTGACTACAGAAGAAACTAATGATTTTGAAAGGCTCAGTTTGATGTACAAATGTACTCTTAAACAGGCTCTGAAGGCCAACTCAAGTTCTGATGCAGTTTGTCAATTTTTAGGGTAAGTAATTAGACCAACTCTTGATTTTATTGCTGTCTACAACTTCTTCGTGGGAGAGTGGAGAGAGAGGTGCTGATTTCTTCTCTCTGATGACCTGTGATAGAGTGAAATGGTTCAAAAATCACCAGGGGAAGTTCAGATTGGATATTAAGAAAAAGTTTTTCACTTTTAAGAAAGGGTTAGGCAGTGGAACAAGTATCCCCTGAGAAGTGGGCCCCAAGCTTATTGGTATTCAGGAAATATTTTGACAGCTTTCTTAGATAAATGGTTTAAGTCTTAGGTTGCCCTGTGTATAGTCAGGGGAACTCTGATTCTTGTGGTTCCCTTTCAACACAGGTGATTCTATAATTCTAGTAAGTACTGTTGGTCTTAACACTCTTAAATGCCAGATGATAACCAATTTTTTGCTCTTGTTCCATTTTGCTAATACATTCAAATGAAGTTATTTTGCCTGTTGGTATTGTCCTGGTCAGTGAACGAACCATTTATACATTTTTACAGGCTTATATATGTTCAAAACAAAACAAAGAAACAACAACAACAACAACAACAACAAAAAAAAAACAAACACAAAAAAACCCCAAGAAACTGTGCAACAGGTTTGCATGTTATAAAAAATTACTCTGTCATAACAAGTAGAATTGCATTCAGCATCATGGCATCTGCTTACCTAATACCTGTTAATGCTGTGTGGCCCTTATAGCTTATCATGTAATTCACCCCTACCAGTGCACAAAGAACAGAAAGTACAACTTAAGGTTTTTAAGCGTACCTCACTGGTTAGCAGCCCAATAATTTTCACGTGTTTGCAAAGCCACGCAATTGCTGAAAGAGGTGGATGAAAAGTACTAAAATCAGGCTGAAAATGGTTTAACAAGATTGAAATGCCCTGAGCTTACAGCAAAATGCTGCTTTCAATTCCTAACACTATGTCAGAAAAGGCACGGATAAACTAGAGGCAGTTTAAAGCTGAGTAGCCGTAAGGAGTAAATGAATTGGAAAGTGAAACCTCAAAGGAGAGGTAACGCTAGTTAGGTATGTTTAGTGTGAAGGAAAAAGGGAAAATAGAAAGCCATGTTAGATTTGATTATTATCTTTGGATGATTCAGGAATTGTCAAATTCCTTTCCAACTCACAGAAGATCTGACTGCATGAGCCTTTAAAGATGATTTTCTGTTGTGACAACCCTGATCCTATTGCATAAAGCATAAAATTAAATATTGAAGATACTCATGTAAAGGTTGAATATGTCTTTCTATAAATTGAATACTCTGTTGCCTCCCCTCTGTTGTAATGCTACACATTTACATCTTCAAGATGATGTACTGTTCTGCTATCAGTCAGGATTGGGTTCAGCTCAAGCTTCAGCTGGGACCAGTAAAACATGAAACGTCATCACATGAAACAGTGGTAGACACACATGGAAGGGAAGCACAGTTTTAAAACTGAAACTGATAATGCATGAGACAGCAATCAGTGTCATTTTCTAATTAAAACCACAGAAAGTATTTCAAGAAAAGTACATTCAGAAATCATTAAATTCTTTTTTTTTTTTTTTTTTTTTTTTTTTTCCTTTTTCATTGTCCGGTAACTCTGGTTTCCTTCTCTGTACTCTAACAAAAGACAAAGGAGATTTTCTTGTGACCTTGAAATGACCTGCTTCAAAACAAATAGTTATCATGATCTTATCAAATGGGTCAAACTAAGTTCTAATGTTTGTTGGTATCTCTAGTCCTTAGAGATGTGTGTTTCATGAATAAGGAGATATTCCCTGGGCAGCCTGGTCTAGTATTAAATGTGGAGGTTAGTGGCCCTGCCTGTGGCAGGAGGGTTGGAGATTCACGATCCTTGAGGTCCCTTCCAACCCTGTGATTCTGTGATTCACAAATAGCTGCAGAAAGGCAAAACATTTTTATATGTACTTTTTATAGATAAATTGAAGAGGAAACCCAATGAAAATATCTGAGCTCAGGCAGATTGATAAATATGCAAATCAAATAGGTTGCTTGTATGCCACTATATGTATATATTATGCCACTGAGATAGTACTGGCATCCTTCATTGTGCCCACATAATGCCATTATTTTGATAAAACACTGAAACATCAGTACAAAACGTAATGCCTATACTTTCAATTTGCACACTGTTACAATAAAATGAAGATGTAAGACACACTTACAATGCATTAGAAGACATAAGTACATATTCAACTCCATGGGTACAGATACTTCTTGATGATATGGACAATTGACTTTTTTATGTTTTATTTCCCCTCAACTAATCTTTTTCTTTCCTTTTTTACAATTTACGCAGATGGGAGAGGAAATCTCAAACAAACATTTCATTTCTAGGTAACAATCTGAATGGCTATTTTCTAATATTTAATTAGTTCAAAAACAAGCGCCACATCACTTATATGTCAGCAGTGACTGTGTAAAAAGCATAATTATTTTTTCTGTGTATGCCCTATGTTTATGTGACTTAATGTTTCTGCTGTCAATGAAGATGCCTCACCAGTAAAGCTGATGGGTTCACTTCACAGATATTCCAGATTCATACAGTGCAATGTTCTCACAACACATAGCACTATGAAATCACTGTATGAATCCAAGAATTCCTACCTCTCTTGTGGTTTGCAACTTGAACAGAAGAAACAGTTGTCATAGATAATTTGGGAGCAACTGGATAGGTGATAAAATGAACAATAAATTAGAAACGATATCATATAGAAATAAATCAAAAGATTAAAAGAAATAAATCAAAAGACTAAAATAATCTATTTTGTTTCTTTACCATGTTAAATTAACTTTAACAATGGCTACTGTTTTGTAAGGAAACCACAAAACTTACTGAAAGTGTACTATAGGCTACCAACTATTGAGTCATTTGAGCTATAATATCCAAAATAAAAGGAAATTAATTCATGTATGCACACTGGCAATTTTGTGTTAGATGTTATAGGGTAACTTCTACTAGTACATGACCAATGGCTATAAGGCAGTCAGAGTGCTCTACAAAGGGTTTTATGAAATTTACTTGCAAACATACTCTGGCCTATTTGCATAAAGAAAGAAAATGCGATAAAATAATATTAGATATAATAAGACTTTTGTAATCATTCTCATTATACACTATAATTAACAAGTATTTAATTTACAGTAAATATATAACACAAGCACATAATCTAAATAGAAATGCTTTTAAGTTTTTGTGTTTTGTGTTCCATAACAAAATATCAAAAATAATTCTACTACAGCTGGCTCTCATTTACTGGGAAAGAAATAATGAGTAATCTTGTGCTGCTCGAGATGTATTGTGCAGTGAAGTTAGGTCTTAGATTACAAGTAGTATAAATGATTAAGCTATGAAATACGTTGTGAATAAGGTAGGCTAATCCTTGGACACAGCAGAGGAGTAGACATCAACCTATATTTTTTTGTTTATTTGAAGAACACATGCAAAAACTTAGAAAATAGAATGTGGGCTAAATTAAATTATTAGAATACTGCCATATCATCAGGGATATTTAGCTCAAAATATATGTGAATAATACAAACTAAAGTACATTCTTAATCCTTATAGAGAGCACAGACCAACTGTGATTTTCTATCTTTTGTGTAGAGAATGTAGAAGCTTGCACATGTAGCACATTAAGTTTTATACGTGTATGTGCGTATCCCCATCTGGTCACTGTGATCAATGGATAGAGCTGCAGCCATTCTAAGATACTTTCCCAACAGAGTCCTTTTTTTTTGTTTGTTTCTCTAGTTTAGTAGCTATTTTCTATCTCACCTTTTAATTTTGTACTCCCTCCATCTATATATGCTAAAGGCCAGAAAAGACATCCTCTGAATTGTCAGAGCAAGCTGCTGACCAAATTTCTGCAGGGTTTCCTTGGGAGTGAATGGTTATCGGGGCAGTAAATAAGGAGAAAAAAGAAGGACCGTTATATTTTTACACTGAATGATCTTTATGAAATGTGTAGCACAGCTGAATAGAACTTCAAATAACAAAGAATATTGCTTTTACTTTATTATTCATCTCAAAAAGTCATTCTGTCACTTTCAGTGATAATCATCATGCCAAAGCCTATGAGTAATTTTTTGTGTGGAACTTGAATTGCTGAGAACAGTCTATTCTGCAGAGATCATGCTTGCAGGCTGAATGGCATACAAGCTGAGAGTTCCCAGCTCACTTGGCAACAGAAAGTGGAAACAAAATATTAGTAAGTGTGTTTAAAGAAGTGAATTGCAATCTTTCTCAGTCAAAAAATCTGAAAACTTATTCATAATACTGACTGTGCCGTTTATACAAGTCATTTCATATTACCTAAGGACTTCCGTACGACTTAACATGTGTCAGTACTTATAACCTGTGTGTCTACATTTCCAGACTTTACGTAGTGATGTGCTTGATCTTACTGTTGAAAGATGCCCAATTCAGGTGAGTTTTTTTTTATGGTTGAACTCTGTAGATATTTTCTCACAGAATATCATTACTTAGCACAAAAAAATTAAAAAAAAAAAAAAAATTGAGTTGCATTACCACTGTTTCTATTTTTGCTGCCATGTTGGGACTCTTTGAAAGAAATTTGGGAAATTTTACATCACTAGGAATTTTACAGCATCCTACCTTGATTTGGTTTAGAAACCTCAAGAGAAGAAATATTCGGCCATATCCTATCAAACTTTGGAGGATCTGCATGCGTCAGGAAAAATCAGGTTTTGTTATTTGCATCTGTGATATTGTTCTAAACAGGCAAGCATGTGGACAAAGACATAGATTACAAACATCCATTACTGAACTATTCTAGGTTGCACTTGAAGAGTACATGATTTCACACTGAACAAGAAAACAAGCAATTGATGACTCCCAAAACACCAAATGGACATAAAATACTGTGCATAACAATTTAACTTCAATGATTCAAAATATCATTGTTCATTGTGAGAAGATATTCAAGTCCAACATATTTGGTTCACACATAGAACAAAATAAAAGCATGTTCTTTTAATCTGCTCTGTAGAGATAAAATCACAATATCAGACAAATATAGATTTCTTACCAAAGACACATATCTTACCATTGCATCCTGTTTTAGGGCCTTTTGAGTGAAACACATTTCTGTTAACAGAAGACATATATTTTCCAGTAGTGTGGACCTTTTCTTCACTCTCACATTTTTTTGTGTGTTGCATTTATTTCATATCACAGCTAGACTATGTTTTTGTGAAAATACAAAATGTCTAAGTATTTTAAAGGCCCTAAAGCCACGTCACCTACATATGGAGGCATTTTGTCTCTCATCAAAGGCATAAGATATGTCTCTTTAGAGCTTCATTTCCTTTAGTCAATGTGTTTTGTGTTGAGGTAGGGTGGAATGATTACACTTAATGGTGCTGGCTGCTGGAGCTGAGAGCAAGTAAAGAGGTGAGCTGGTGGTGGAGGGGGAGGGGGAGAAAACTTCTTTGGACCCTGATGTGAGACATGGTCTTTTATACTGTTTCTTGTTTAGTTTAGTTTTGTTTCTGTTTTCTTTGGTCATTGATAGCTCCCATCTGCCTAGCTTTGGACATCAGATTTGGACAGCATTTTTATCCTCTGTATGTTCTGCAGTTGTTTCTTCTCTGAGCCTGAATAGAATTTTCCCTAATGATCACATCAGCCTACACAGCAGTGATATAAACAGGGAGAGGGAAATTTATTTCTGCATACAAGAAGTTCAGTTGTGTGGTATGTAGATTGCAGTTGTCACATCTCTTTGGTATCAAGAATCTAGGCTAACAGGTCTTTTGGAAGATAGTATGTTTCACTGATAGATCAATCATAGTGGACGACATAGAGGTGAAGAGAAAAAGGCTGGGGCTTCAACCACCTGATCTAGTAGGAGGATGCCATTTTTTTTCTACTGCATTTTCTGATCAATTTGTCAAAGGTGAATGGAAAATGTCTGGGTGTGAATGCACGTCCCAAAAGCTTTCCTTTGAAGAGAACAATTTAAGGAAAGGCTTCTGCTGTGCTCTTTACTATTAGGTATTCTTTTGAAACTGAATCAGTTAATATTTGATCCAAATATATCACTGCATCATATTCTTGCTTTTTTATGTTTTTTTTTTTTTTTCCCTATTAGTCAAGATAATGCACATAAGGAAAACTGAGCTGATTTGGTAGTCTTAAGTCTTGATTGAAAACAACCTGCCTCTGCTAATCAGATCCACCAATTCACACACATAGGAAGTACAAACACTGTAGTCAGTGCATTACAAAAGCTATCTCAAAGCCATACTGAGGTGGCATGGTAACCCTATCACACTTTTAGACTATAATTCTATGCATCTACGACTGCATTCCACCTCCTGAAACATTCATGGACTTGTTATGGTAAAGAAGTTTGAAATACATACAAATAAATGATTTGGACATTTAATTCACTGCTTAAGTTTTGGTTAAGTTTCAGGAATGCATAGTCTTGGCTTAAATTTTTTGAATGGACTGGACATCAGATAATATGTATGAAAATCAGGAGCTAGAAAGGAAAAACAATCTTTATTGACTACATTCTCTAAAATGGCTTAAATAGTATCAGAAATAAAAGTAACAATATCAAAGCTTTGTAATGCCTTAAGGACTAACCTTCCGAAATACCTGCTACTTAATAAACTGTAGGTCCTATACATAAAATCATATCAACTCTTATTCTGATAATGATTTCCCCAAGGAATCTCTCGTCTTGCCCAAATAAAATCATTACTTCTGTGTCAGAAAATCAGTGTCAAGTGTTTCTAAGTAATCCTATAAATTCTATAGATTCATAATTCTTTTCACAAACTGACTTGAAATGGAGACTGTGACTTGCTAAAATAATGAAAACTTCCCTGACCTTTTAAATTAGACTATACTGAGCTATGTTTCTTAATGGGCATACAAAAAACAGATGAGCATATGTACTGTGACTAAGGATTAAGAGTTATTATTAGTTATTATTACTAGTTATTAGTGCTAATTGTAACCACCTTAGAAAGGCTTTCTCAAGGTCATTTATTCTAAACTGTGCTCATAGCAAGGTCAACTTCAAAAGTTGTTGTTCAGGGTTGTATCAAGTTCAAATCATTTGCTGTCTTTAGTAGCTCTGGGCTGCTTGGTAATGTTAGCGCTCCAGAAGACTTAATGCTTCTTTTATTCACATTTTTATATATATATATATATATATATATATATATATATATACATACATATATATTTGCTAAAGAGAAGGGTTTTTTTCTTCTGTCCATACTCATGGAATGTATTATCACCAAGATTACATATTTCCTTATAAAGGTCTTTTTACTTATCTTTCTAGCTCCCTCCTTCCCTCCTTGAATGTGATGTTAAATGCTTTATCTAAAAGCATATGTGAGACTTCCAAGTCAGAGAATATTGACTGTCATTCCCACAAGTATGTTGGAGCAGTCATCAGAAAACAATAACAGAAAACAACAGAAAACAATAACATTCATTTAGAAGCTACTTATTCTTTTATTGCAACTTGTGAAAACATTTCTAGTCCTAAGTGATCACCACAAAGCTTATTTTTTTTAAAAAGACAAGTTTACCAAATAAACTTTACTATTCCAGAGCATTTTGTTTGCATGCTCAATTCTGTAGTCCTTGTTTTCCTGAATAATTAATGTTGGTCTAGGTATTCTAGAAAAAACACTAGATAAATCTAGGATACTACTCTGTTGTTAAATGTTCCATGGTAGGTGTTCTAGGTAAACAAAGCTACAGAAATGTGAAAAAGGGCTTCTAAAAGTAGATTTTTAGTGCATTGTTTGAAAGTAAAGGTACTTTAGGTACCTTAAATAGTAAAGGTATGTCAGATATATGAACGAGCAGAAAATTAAGACATGATGTTTTAAATTTGCATTGGAAATTTTTGCATTTTTAGTTTCTGTTATTTCAAAGCCAACTCTTGAAAAAAAAAATCTTTTGTGGAGAAAGGAAAAGCTGATGATTGCAGATTTACTAGATATATGATTATTTCCTCTGGCCATTCCCTTCTAGCTTCCCCTCAATGTTTTGAATATAAAGATATTAAATAAAGAAAATACATTTCAAGTATTCCCTAGAAGTGCAATCTGCACCTCATGCCTCATTCTGGCTTTGAATTAGGGAAATAACAGAAATGAAACAGGTCATTTCAGCTTAATTTCAGCCAGGCAGCTGCTCAAGAAAAAACTTGTCATTTTGTTGGCAGAAATTAATCAGCTCTTTGTTTGTTTCTCACTTCATCCGAGTACTGAGCTGGCAGTAAAATTGGCATGTACTTCCACTGAGAGGGACTATCCTTCACTGGGAATGCTGACCAAGGGCAGGTGATGGAGCATATGAAGACTACATTGCTGCCTGGGCATCTGCACTCTGTATACTTTCATCTCCTAAAGTGTTTAAACTGACTTGTCCACAAACAGAGAATTTGCTAAAAATCACTCATGGTAAATCAATAAGCCTTAAGTAATGTTTACTCTAATGTTAGACAAAGATAATTTGTGTTTCCTACTGTCATTTATTTATTCACATTATAAAGAATCTTAGTGAGGAAGACTAGTTATGTTTAAGCTTAGTCTCTTAAAACTTTGGCTTAAAACACATAAAAGTATTCAAAAAAAAATCAACTTCAGTGATTCCAGTAGAAGGTGTTGAAAACTGGCCTTGCCACTGCCTATTTTAAACAGTGAGTAGCTGAGAGTTAAGATGGCGTTTCATCCAAAAAATAGGCATCTGCTGGGTACGGTGATAGATGTATGACAGTGGTTTTAGGTTTAATATTAAACAAAAAAGGATTGAGAATAATTAGAAATAATGTTCGTATCAGATCAGTGGCAATGGAGATTTTGTAACTGCTGAAATAATAGATGTTTGTATCAGATGATATATGGTCTCTTCTTGCAAATATCATGTGATGATTATTACACTGTTTTTAGGTCTGTTTGAAGCAGTGATAACACACCTCATGAAAAATTTTTCTTACGGCAGTTTATTTATACTGAAAATTGATCTCCTGAAATGGGAAGGAATGTCAAAAGGAAGGTGGTTTTTTTTTGTTTGTTTGTTTGTTTGTTTTTGTTTGTTTGTTTTTGTTTTTAAATCATGCACTGATTTATTAAGTCTTAAAAAAATTTCTGGGCCAATTTTAGGCAATCTTTTTGGAGCAATGTAGGAAGTTTCATACCTGTTCCTTTGAAGAAAGGAGAATTCTGCATTAATGTGAAGATGTGGTTGTTTTTGCAGCTCCTCAGCTACAACATCTTTTACAACTGTTGGAAGAATTTAAATGCAATTAGTTCTTTATGCGTCCAGTTGTTGTTTCAGAGTAAAAGCAAGTGATCTTTTCAGAGGTTTTAAAAATCCAGTGATCCAGCTCTGGAAAATTTTGGAGGTGATCTCAGAAAAAAATCCACTGCTTTTAACTAAGGTAAAAGATTGTTATTCTCACACCAGTGAGGTTGGAAGGGCTATTCTTCAATTGTAAGTATTTATAGTATTTGCAAAAATACTTGCAAAATATTTGCAGAAGTATTTTTTTATTTTGATTTGTTTTGCTTTTATCTTACAGTGGTGCTGGAATTCACAGTTGGACTGAGACTACTGTACTGTTGTTCACAGCTGATGAAGAACAGTAGATCAAGACCTATTTTAAAAAATCAAAATGCTCATGTCAAGACTCATTCTTCTTTGTACTGCAAGAAGTAAATGAATTTCATGTCTGGGGACAAAAAAATAAAAATAAAAAAAAAAAAAAAAGTGCTTTTTCTCCTCAAGCTTTAAAGATGTTGTATTCTTAAATATCTTCCTAGATTTTTTTGTCCAGAAACTTTTCTGAGTAGCTGCATCTAAATTTGCACGTTGTGACTGCAACATTTTTTTCACAGGTACCATAACTCGTATCAAAATGTTGCTTTATATAGTGTCTCTGAAGCATCCTATCACACGATGCTTCGTTAACGGCTATATAAAAATTAATGGGGAACTGAATAGTCTTATCTATATTACAGCAAATTAAAAAGAGAAAGTTCTAAAAAGAGTGATGAACTACTGATTGTAATTAATCCTAGATGATGAAGATACTTTGGGATGAAGAATGAGAAACAACACAGAACTGCCACTGGCCACATCTACTAAGTTGGAGAGAATGGCTCTTCTTATCTGTTAAAATTGGTGGATCTGGCAAATCAAGCAAACTAAAACAAAAACTCTCCCAAATTCCAGCCCAGCAGTTTATCAGTGCTTTCTTGAGTAGTACACTAGAAATCACTCCACAAAGAATGGGATTCTGTTCAGCACTGGAATCAGCGAAGGGACCTCACTTAGTGAACTTCAAAACTGAAATCCAAGTTACATAGGAGAACAGTGGTGTTCTCATGAATCCTACCAGGTAAATAAACTCACAATTTCTTTGACTTAGAATGTTTAATTTACTTTCATAGCTGGTATTCAAATGAAAGCATTATAGCACAAAGGATATTGGTATCTTTTTTTTTCAGCTCTGTAAAGTTTTAATATCATAGAAAGCCTAATTGTTAGACTTGAAGAAAAATTCTGGGCTCATAGAGTTATTAGAGTAACAGTGAGAAAACAAATACTGTCTGCCTGTACCTGCTTATTCAGATAAGGTGATTGCCTTAGACTAGGGGTCTGATTTACAGTGTTATTTAGTAAAAAGTCAGATTTCATTAAAACTGAATTGAAATGGGAATATTTTGCTAATATATCCAAAATGTTACAATCTGAAAACTATCTAAAAGATTTTGTAGGTTTGTGGTCCCTCAACTATTCAGTTCTCTCTGTAAAACTTGTTCTCAATTAATTACAAACAATTACAACCTACATATGCATATTTAAATCCTGCACATATGTAGATGTTACATACATAATCTAGTCCGGAGCTTGGCACTGTAATAACTTTGATCCCAGTGCAAATTTAGTGAGAGAAGTTCTTGATTGGTGCAAGGGGATGAAATCAGGTTCCAAATACTTCCAGTGTGATTTTTAAAAAATAAGATTTCTAGTATTTGCTCTCTCAGTTTTACAATATTTATATTTCTCACTTCAAAATATCACAATAAATATTTAAAACAAATAAAGTTACACTCATCCTAACACTATTTTAAATGCAGAAAGATATCCACCAGATCTTTCAAGGTTAAGAAACCAATAAAACAAGAATGCCTGTTCAAGGTTTATTTTATTTTTTTTATATTCATTATCATTCCAAAAAAAAAACTCTCTTAATTTGAAATTGGCTGTAAAGAAGAATAAAAATATAGAGAACAAAGCAGAGAATGCCATTTGAATATCTTGATTCCACCTTGCACTTGGGTGCACGGTCTGTCTCTAAACTCTGACTCATCTGCCACCAGCAGGCTTTAAGGTGATAATCACCCACACAGAGCTATTTGCACATCATGTCTATCTTATCCTGTTTCTAATTATACCTTTATAACAAACTGTTTAGCATAATTAGTGGTGTTATGCTTCACAGGAATAAAGATAGAAGCTATAGGTTAGAAGATTCAGGTTTCTGAAGGCATACATGTACAAACTAGTAATTTTTGTATGTGGTCACAATAACAAATATTTTGATGCATTGGTCTATGTAAAATTATACAATGATTATTTTAGCAAGTAAAGTAATGCAGTTTTCAGAATGTTCAAGTATTATATGTAAGCATTGCTGATCATAAATTTTACCACTATGAAATGGTTTTGGGACTCATTAATTGCTAATGCTCTCACCAAATATCTTTGCAGATATGGCTGAAAAATGCTGAAAGGGACAGCATTGGAATCTAGAATGCTGGAAGTGACTGGACACCTATTATTCAACTGATAGACAGCAGCAAGTACAAATGACCTTAATAGGAAAGCTCGGGTTTATTTACTTATTTTCTAGATGATCAGAAAGGATGTTTACTTAATGACCATTCATTTTTTGTACTCAAACTAACAATAAACTGCTTTAAGATGATTGAATTATAAAAGGAATAGAGAATGATGTGTGTATGTGCACACAGAAAATACATTGTAGTTTTCTTTGGGGATGCTTTCATTGGGGTCTTCAGAATGTTTAATGAACGCTGATTGCAGCGGCACCTGATTTGTTTGCTGGCAGTTTGGTCTACATTCGCTCCCTCCCTCCTGTCCCCTTCTTGTGTATTTGAAAAAGACTGAAGAACACAAAATGCAATATCGCCGTAGTAATGTTTGCTGTCAGGCAAAATAAAACCCAAATGGTATCTCCTGAGAATAAACTCCCGTCCCTAGTTAGGGAGAAACTCTGCTGATTTGAACACAAGCATAGCATAGACAAAAGAAGTAGTAGTGCGGTATCCATTAAAGCAGCCACAACCATTGAATCTTCTTTGGCTTTATGCATTAATTGTAATTCTGTTAAATTCTCTTAGAGACAAGAATATATTTATGGGTTCTATCCTTGTTTAACTGATAATTCTGCTGTTTCTATCCTGTAGTAAAGATGTTCAGAAGATTGTGCGAGTAGAGCTATTTTTCCCCTGAGCTATTTAAGAAGAAAAGCATGAAAAAAAGCAAGCAGAATATCAGTATTTACTTATGCTCGTGAAGAGATGCTCGTGCTTCAGCCTTTCCAGGTAAGTAAAAAAAAAATTGTTGAATTCTACCACATATTACTCCAAGATGTTTATAGTACATTTAAGATAAAGCATAAACTTGCACTAATTTTTCAATTTTCTATGGAATGTTAAACAGATTTTTCTCCATTTTTAATAGATAAACAGTACTAATCAACCCAGTTTAAAACACAAAGAGGTCAACATTGCATCCTTTCAGGTCACCATTACTTAAAAGGTATTTGAGTTTCCCTGTTAAGTTTTCAAAGGCCAACATCTGCTGATGCTCAGAAATGGTAGATGTGGTGACAAAGGCTGCATGGAGCGTGAAGTGAAGACACAAGTATATAGTCCATGCAACACAGCACTAAGAAAATACAGCACAACCATACTTCAAAGACCTATTTTCCCATTCATCCCATGTCTGTTATTAATGGCAGGATATTTCTGATAACACCAATATAAACTTACTCTTCTCTTCCATGTAGTTCTTTTTTTTGTTGTTGTTATAATATATATGTATAAAAACATGGTTTTAAAATAGCATATCACTATCCATTTTCAGTCATGAAAATGTCAAAGGAGATATTGAAGCAGGAAAATTACATTATTCAAATCGAAGGCTCTCAGTTTCAGGTTATTGCCATTGATGCTGCTTCAATATTTAAAGCTACCAAACAGATGCCATGGTATTCAGCTGTTAGCACTGTTCTTATTTACGAGGAGGCTAGTTTTGACGATATTTAGCTTGCTGCCTAGAGTTTAACAAATCAGTGCTATTCATGAGCTTCCGTAAACTGAGCTGATTTATAAATTGGCAGACCTGACTATGCATCAAAAGAAGTGAGGCAGTTTTATCCAAATTATTAGAAGCTTTTCAGCTGGATATTGGGTATGGCAAATTGTATTTTACTACGATGATATTTTCTCATTTTGATAGTCCTGCATCTCATAGACGTTGCATCTAAGGTTTCTGCAAAGCTGAGGCTGTGGGGAATATTCTTTCAGTCAGTCACAGCATGATAGATTTCTAGTCCTGCACTCTATTTGTAAGCAGCTGACATGTCCTGACTGTGCACTTGTCTGCTGTGGAACTCAGCTGAGACACAGGGCTCAGCTACTATGTTCTTCCTTTGTTTAAGTGTTCTGACATGATTTATCTGCTACTTCCTTGATATGCTAGTTCTTAACATTACAACACTATGTTTTTATCATAGTTTTGGTATAATATTTTGAAGCTTTATATGCATACAGAAAGCAGGATTATTTTTACAAGGAACACAATTCTATTTGTTCTGTGCAGAAAAGCCCAGTTCAGAGGCTACTGGTGGTAATCCAAAGATTTGAACAGATACACTACATTTACTAAGCTACTGCACAAAAAATGAAAAGTATTTTTTAAAATCTTCTGTTCTCTCTTTGAATTTATACACAAACACATGAAAATTAATTGTCCTATACTTCCCTGTTACTAGTAAACATTTTCACAAAATATACTCAAGAAATATTTTCTGTGGAAGTTTTAATTCTCTGCATAACGCTCATTTTTACAGCATTCATCTTTCATCTGCCGATAAGAATGCATCAGAAAATCTGTGCTTGAAGGCAGATATGTTGACATTCTCTCTGGCTATATAATACGGTTACATGTTACTGTAAGCCAGTACATAACCCCTTCACTGTAGAGCACATTTCAGATAAACATCATCTACAACAGAGAGGGATGTTGGGAAACGAGATCCAAGAAGCTGAATGAAAATGCAAAACAATACTGTCTTTTTACTTACTACCAATACTGGAAATACTGGGTATACCTGTAGAGAAAGAAAACAATAAAAAGATGTTAGCTGTTTACTGTAGTTGACAGCACTATTACATCTAAGATTCTGAAAAAATATATATATATCTCCTCATTTTCAGAATATTGTATCAATAAATAGTTCCAAGCAATTGCTAGCATTTATCCCGCCCTTTCTAAATGCAGAGTCTTTAGATTTTTCAGTATGAGACTGTGGGGACCACTAAAATGTATTGACAGATGGGTATTTCTGGGACCCATACCAGATCTCAGAACTTCATGAATTTGTTCAGAGCAGTTTTGTATTTGAACTAGCCAGCCATTAGGTTTAGTGCTCTATATAAAAATATAACTCATGCATGTATTATGTAGATCTAGGGAAAAAATGAACCAAAGGATAGATGCATTGCTAACCACTTTGGCCAGCTGCTTAAATCAGTTGATGTCTTCTGTTGCATTAACTACACATAGCTATTTTTTTCATCCTTTACCTGATGGTTACCCAAATTAAGTTAAGGAAAAGAAATTTAATTGAGCAAAACAATCTAATGCATTAGGCTTGCCATATTGACTAAGCCTCTCATTGATTTCTTTTCCTGCTTTCATTTCAGTTTCTGAGCTGAACTAATGCAGGGAAACCATTCCAGAGGCAGGTGAGATTTACCAGAAGAGGTGGGGCTGCTGAGGAGTAAAGCTGCTACATTAGCAATGTGGGATCTCCAGTTGCCTGATGTAGTTCTGAAATGTAGCTTGTGGTTATATCTGCCCTTAATGGTGCTTTTTTTTTCATGTCCAAAACTGTGGACACAATATCTTTTCTGAAATGCCGTTTTCTTTATATTAAATGGTATCGATTATAGTACTATTGCTGGTTTCCAGTGTTAAACTGCAGATCAGTAATTAAATTCTGAATATTTGCATCCTCTCAGTTAAATACAGTTTTCTTTCTGTAAGTTTTATTGACTTCAGTAGAATGTGCTTTACTGCAAAAGTCTTTTTCTCCATTAAACATCTGCTGTACTACTTTCAAAATCCATCTTGAAGAGTTCTGTCTTACTCAGAGATCGTATGGACTATTCTCTAATGAAGCAAGTTGGAGTGAAGGAATGTTTGCATGATAAATGACTTTCAATGTAAGTATGGTGGTAGAGTCAATTAGGAATCGTTCCTAAATTCTAGCCTGGCAAGGAGAAAACTGAAGTAATTTGGTGTACAGAATGATAACCTGAACGAAATATGGCAATGCTGGGGCACGTGCCAGAAAGTCTGCCCTACTTTCACATCGGATGTGGGAACTGGGACCTGCAGAAGGCCAGGCCCTGCACTTGGGGAGCCCCTGCTGAATGAAACTGTCAGGCATCATTTCCAAACTTCATTTTTGCTGAGATAAACATGTATGTGTATGTATATACTTAAATCACACAGTTAGGTATTAAAAGCTAAATAAGAATATGGTCATAATAGAACATATTTTTTGTTCTAAAAGTTATAAAAAGAACTTAGTTCCCTATGTACTTTTAAATTATATAGGTTAATGTAAGAGAACTTCTATCCACATGCCTTAAAAGTCAAAAAGCCAACAATCAATTTTCCATTTTTCCCCAAAGTTTCAATGGAAGTTTGTTTCCTTTTCTTGCAAGTTATTATAGATGTTTTAAATTAGCAGAATTCATTTTCCTTTATACACTGATGGAAACTGCAAGAGTATTAGATAAAGTACAGATCCTGTGTTCTCACACTCACACTTCCACTGTGAAACTGTATTTGTATTTCCTTCAGTATACTCCCCCACCTCAAACCTCTTTTCTCTCCTACACACACACACAAATATCCTTTCCTTTCTGTCCTTAACAGATTGTAGGAAAGGGAGAGGCTTTCCTGCAAGTCTGATCTCCTCTTTTTATTCTATTTCACAAATTCATAGTGATAAATGCTTCCTGGGCAGAGAATAATGAGAATAAAAAACCTGCTTGCCTTTGAGGGCTCTAAATTAAACTTGCAAAGTTGTCTTCAGATTCTATTTGAAAAGCTCTTTCACTCTTTCCATAGTTTCTATATTTGTGTGATTTTTGTAATACCAGTTACCCTATGTGTGGTGACTGTGTTGATTGTGTTCTACTTTATGCCCTTTCTGCTAAAGTGAGTGAGAATGGCACTTCTGGGTTTGTCTAGAAAAGAGGTGATTGCATAAGGCCGTGAGACAGGATCTATTAACACTCCTTAAAAACTAAAGTGCATATATAATGGGAAATATGTTCTCAGTAGTGGTGCTCTGGGAAGATCAGGACTTGCATATCGAGGCCAGTTCTGGCACAGCAGAGCTGCATGAGGTGCAGGAGTTGCTCCCATCAGCAGCCCTGAGGTGTGCATGCATGCCATGTGGGGGCTGTGGCATGGTGGAGAGGAAGCTGTTGGGAGCTGGGTGGGATGCTGTCGTCCCCTGGCATGGTGGGTGCCCATCAGCCTTGTGGCAAGATAGATCAACCAAGCACAACTCTCTTCTGCTAAATTAAAGAAATCAAGTGACTGTATTTACACATAATGAGTTGTTAAACCAAAGCAATGTTCTTTCACTTGGAATCACTGGGATGCTCATGCATTTTAATGGGGAGTCTTGTATTGAGGAAAGAGCCAGGGTAGCTCCTGCCCCCAAAATGGTGAACAGTGCAGAAGTCTCTGATCCTATTTACTATTTTTGACTTGACTTGAGGGTGGTGATTTGATATACTGCATGTTTACTGAAGTGCTTCTAAATATGCACACGTTACATGAGAGAAAAAATCTAGTGCTTTCCTTGCATATGGTGTTCTGCATCTGCCTTGTAATCTTCTTGTTTTCCATTATCAGGAAATGGGTTGTTTTAGCAACTAGATACTGTGTAGCTAACTACTGTGAATGGAGAAAAAAACTCCAGAAATTGGATGCTTGCAAAGAGGCAGGTTTTCGATTTCTTGTGCAGATTGTGTCAGTATGGAATGCATAACAGAAAGGAATGACATCAAGCTTTCAGTGAGAAGGGCAATGCTGCAGTTTGCAGTCTCAGAGCAGGCCATATGCTGTAGCTGCCATGACCATCAGTGTGTTTGCATGCTTCCTGCCAGCAGAGCAGGTAATACAGTCAGGCTGCGTGTCCTCCTGGGCTTGGAGAGCATTTGTGATGGAGGAATTATTCTGGCAACTCAATCTTGGCTACTGTCTTTCTCATGGGCTTCTCTGCCTTTGCCATCACAAGGCTGGATGTGCACCTGCCATATGATGAGGAGTCAGGGATGGGCTCCTGCTGCTTTCAGAGCACTGCATCTTGCTTGCAGCTCACGTATTCGGGGAGACAGAGTCACCCAGAATTATCCAGGTGAGGTGAATGCAGCCTAGGGACTGAGAATTTAGACTGCCTGTTATGAAGGTATGAGAAGATACAAGAATAGATAATGCAACGCTATTTTGGACTCCTTAATTGCTGATGGAAGTTGTGTGAGAGTTTTTTTGACAAAAGATATTTCCTTATAATTGCACTCTACACAACACTGATTCTTAAAGAGGTGCAAAATATAGAGTTGAATTCCACAGCAAAGAGTCAGAGCAGGGCTGCAGTGTCTGATCTGCTTTCCTGGGATATATGTGATGCAGCATGACAGCACTCTTCACAGATATTTTTTCCCTTTCTAAATTCTCCAGTGAGGCATGATCACAATATCAGATCATCAGTATCAATTTTAGAAGTTCTGAATTCTATAGTAACTTAAAGTTCTGAGAAGCTGGAGGATCCTAGCATCTTGTAATCCCTTCATTAAAAGGAGTGATTATTATGATCACAGAAGTAAACTTTTTGTGCTCTGTCAAATTGTGTTTAGGCAAAGGACCACACACTGTGAAAGACATAATTCTTAAGAAGTTTTGCATGTGTTTTGTTGTGAGAGCCTTAGAACTTCTGCTACTGTTAAGTTTGCAATTGCTCACTCTGTAAAGATTGAAAAGATTATCAGAATTGTCAAGAAGCAATGTTTTACTTCTTAAGCATGCCCTATTCCTCTGCACTGAGATTATGTAGGACAACATCCTTTACTTAATTCATGAAAGTAGGCAGTGGAAAGCTCCTGCCTGTTGCTTCAGAGAACAGGACCCTTAGAAAATGAGACTGTATCTACAGTGTGAGCCTGCCTTGAAAAGACTGTTGACTGCATGATCTTTTCAGGCATAGGGAATCCTGCTACATAGATTCCTCAATAACAAGCCTGCCATCATACAACCTCCTCGTCAATTTCACTTATGCTGGTCCTTCAAGATGGCTTTGTGCCATCAAATATTCATGGAGAAAAATATGAACACAGATGAGAGTAATCAGCACAATACTTTAAGTACCATTACTTTTTGCCAGGACTGTTTCTGTGGCAGCTGTGCTGCAGTGATGCCTCATAAGTCTTTTCCTGCTCAGGGAGGATTAGCGCTGTGCTGCTGAGACTGAGGCTATTCTGTCAGAGGGGAACTTGCTGCAGAAGAAATTCTGTTAACTGATTGAGACTATCTGCCTAACTTCTCACTGAAAAAATCCACCACTGAAAAATCCACCAGTGTTCTTTGTGTCCTGATCAATGCTTTGTTTCATGTCGAACTATGAATTAGCAAAGTCGGGTAGAAGCTGGGAGGCATTTTTTAGCTGAGTGTCAAGCATTTCTGGTACAGGTTATTGGCTGTGGAGGACTGACAAAAAAGCAAGCAGGCTTTGATGGATGGGAGCCCAGCACAGACTCGGACAGCTCTGTTTGATAGAGCAAAGAACATAAGTGCCAGAGATGATCTAAACAACAGAAGGAAGAAAAGGGCTTGTGCTGTCAGACACGTATGACTGCTGAGAGAAAAGCTATCTTGTAATACCAAGTACTGAGAAATTCAATAAGTTCACTTTGAGTGCCAAAACATATTGCAGTACAAACTATTTGTAGAATGTGGCAGCACAAGGGAATAAATGTAATCACAAAATAGTCAATAAGATAGAGTGAAAATATAAAATAAATGCTATGCAGTAGTACCAGTATACAGTGAAGAATTTGATGTTTTTCACAAAAGCAGGCAAAAATGCTTTGCATTCTCCTAAAAAAAAAAAAAATTACTTTCAATAAAAATGAGAAGGATACAGATATCAGCTTTATATCAAGGTTTAGATTATGAGTGGGATATAGCCTAGAATGCTCTTGTATTTCATGAGCTGTAACTTGAACAGTTATGAACAAGCCTCACTGGCTACCAAAATGGCAGAATCAGGACAGTGAAAACTACATCAATTCCTGTTTGGAAAGATTTTGAAACAGTCCTCAGGCTTCTTGTTGAATCTAAGCAAATTCCCCGGTATCAGAGAATGTCTGGAGAAATCTTTATTTTGTGGGGGAAAAAAAAAAATCATTTATAGAATTACATTAATTACATTACTGCATCTTATTTAAGCACTCATACAAAACAAAAGTGCTTCAAATCCATTCTAAATGAAAAATATTTTGTCTTAGATGAAGAAGGTAGAATCTGAAAATTGGAAGGAGGAGAAGAATCAAAGGACACTGCTGTAATGAAGGACTAATTATTGTACCCCTGGGGAATATAATTACCATATCAAGGAAGGTGTAAAGCCAAGCTAGATAAGTAAGTTAATTCTACCAATATGTTCCCCAAAAACGTTCACAGAATGTATGGTTATCTAAGAAGACTATGGCCCTAGAGCTACATTTACTGATCACCTGATGGAGATGGTGAAACAAACTCAACAGTGCAAATGAAATTACTCTGGTCCTGCAGAAAGACTACAGAGTAATGCAAAAATTCATATGCTAAAACTCATGCTGGATTAAATCAGGAAGTGACAATGAAATGAAGCTTTTACATACCATGAATAATTGCTGCTTGTAGCAAGTAATCAGAAAACGCACAAGAAAAGAAGCTTATTTAGATCTTAGTAGTGCATAGGACCTGATTCAAGAAGCAGTTATCAGAGAACCACTTCTGGAATGAAAGCCAACATACTTGTTGAGAGGAATAAGGAGAAAAAAATCCACTGCAGAAACTTTCAGAGAGAGCAGATAAAATTGAGGAATCTAGTAAAAAAGGAACAACAACAACAAAAAAACTGAACAAATATAATGCAGACAACAGAGAGATGTAAAAATCTGAGAGACTAAGAATAATTGCATACAACCAATCAAAAAAAAGTAAATTCTAAAAGTGAACTTCACTAAAAACATAACAAACCTACCCAAATGGCAAAATAAAGAAGTCTTTAGAAAGATTCTCTTCACAAGTGTAAGTTAGATTAATAGAGAAAGATTGGAAAAAAGCATAAAAATCTGTCAAGCTAAATATAAGATATATTATTTATATTTATTAAATATAAATATAAATATAAGTTAAATATAAATAAATATAAGTTGGAGAATCAACTTGCTACAGACTTAAAATTTAATGCATATTTATTTTCCTTTTTAAATAAACACACCATAAGCAGAAGGCTTCACAAAGAGATGATTGGGTAGATAGAGAATGCTAAATACTAAATACTAAATTAATTGTTTGCACTGATACTCACAACAAAGGTTATAGAGATTCTCACAAACTGAGGAATTTATAAAAGTCTGCCATGACCAGAAGTTGTTTTAGAAGATAAAAGTAATATCAAGCAATAAGAATTGCCATATGGTTGTATTCACTGGAAAAGTGTTTTAAAGGAACTCAAATATGACATTTCTGAACGAATAACTGTAACATATAACCTGTCACTTATGTCAGCCTTGATGCCAGAAGAAATGTTGTCAGTGTGACACCAGTTCTTCTTAAAAAGGACTTAAGGGCTGATCCATGTAATAATAAAATACAAAGCAGACGCGTTTTTATGCCACTGTAAAAGATCCATGTTATGCTCGTGTCTAGAATATGATGTGAAGTTTAAGCCTCACAAAATCAAAAAAATGTCACCACAGAGCCAGAAGGGAGCAGGAATGGCACATGTAAATGATTTGGCATTGCTTTTATATACAACAAGATTAAATAGATTAGGATTCTTTATTTGGGAAACAGATTGGAGAAGTGGACGCGCCAAGTCTATGAAATAATAAATGGGATAACAAGTAAATATGGCTGCGTTATTCCATTTTTTCCTAAGGGGGTAAAGACTTAAATAAAAACACAAAAAGCAAACAAAAGGAAATTATTTTCATTCATTATGTCTTTAAAATGCAAAGTGTGTTGCTGTAAGAAGCCACTGAGAAGGAATGTATGACATCTGTGTCTCTCTCTTCTGAATCTAGAACCACTGTAGGAGACTCCAGTGCAGAAAGCCTCTTTATTGCTCAAGACTGGAAAGGCCAACACAAAATCCTTCTACGTTCACCTACGTCATTCAGTTTTCTATAAACTGCTTCTGGTGAGCACTGCTGAAGTCAGGATTTGAGGTTTGATGAAACACTGGTCAGCCCAAATAAGGTTACATTTTCACAGTGCTTCAGTACTGCTACTACTACTAATAATAAATAGAAAATTCTTTCTTTTATTTGCAACAGTTTTTGATTTTGATGGAATAATATATCTGATGCAACTCATTGTTTAAAGTTGTCTCATCAAGCATCAGCAACCTTTCACTGTGTGCTAGTTCCACTGTTTCTGTTGGTATATGTTTAATTCATTTTAAATGATGTCAGTAACATAACAAACTGCATGTGGTAAGATCCTCATTTTCAATTTCAGATGTATTTTGCCCTAGTGCTGATGATTACTGGGGTAATGATATATGCATGTGTGTATATATATATATATATATATATATATATATGTATGTATGGTTCCATATATGCATATGGTATGTATATGTGCCTATGCACGTATACAAATACATACATAAATAACATCAAGCTGGTAAATCTCACTGTTTTTCTCCAAACAAAACTTTAAAGTTCTAATTCTGAGAGCAATGCTCCCTTTTTATAACTTGGAAAAAGTGAATTCTCTTACAAAATGTTTTTCACTTGCTTTTTGAAGGTTCCTTTTTTCTGCTCAGTAGGAATTTTATCATAATTTCATACCCCCACACTTCACGGTTTGTTACTTGGGCTATTACTCTCACATTTAACTTGATAAGGTCCTGCTTCCTGTGATACTCATTTTTGAGTCTTGATTCCTCACAGCTGCTGCTTTGAAGTCTTAGATAACATTCCGAGCACTGTACATTTCTCCTGATTTTAAACTTCTATTCAACGAATTACATAGCTTTGTTTCTCTTACATAACTTTTCAGTAAATTGTTATATTCTAATATTCTAGAAATAAATGTTTTGCTTTTAATCAGAGTAAAACTCTGGACTTTTTTCTTCAAAGAAGCTATAAGTTCTGTCAAAAGGTTTGGTGATTTATTCTCATCTTCTTTAATCCTTTCTTCAAAAGAATGTAAGTCTGTTACTCAGAAGGAATTTGAATCATTGTGTATTTCATACATGCATGAAAAAAAGAAATGATGCTGTGCAACCTCTCTTTCAGCACCATGTTCTGTTTGACCTAATCCTGACCAGGACCAGGAAGAGTAGCTGCAAGCAACTTCCTTTGGATGATATTCGTATGTTTTGGAATGGTATATGTGAAATAGTGAGTATGCAAGTTGTTGAACGTGTATTAGTTTGAAACAGGCAGAGATAAAAATGTAGTTTTTGCTCTCACTTTTCCTCTCAGAGATCAGCAAGATTGAACGTGAGTCTGGATTACAGGTCCACATCAGATACAAAATTCATTTATCAGCCTTCAGATACAGTTAATAGAAAGACTTTTTAAAATTTTCTTGAATGGATGAAAAATCAGTAATGATCTCATCTGACAAGTTGTGCTGCGGTTGTTTTGAGTCCAGAGGCAATAAAAATGTATGAGTGGAAAGCTGAGAGAGCCTTAGCTGAAGCACTGCTGCAGACATTCCCACTGGTTTCCCTCCCCTTAATGTGCTTTTTCATGTGAAGGGTGCTATTCTTTTTTGGTTCCTTAATCTTTTCTGTGCAATAGCAAAGAATATGTCCATGGATACAAGCATAACAACAGTTTACATGGGTTGACAGTGATAGGACAAAGGGAAATGGTTTTAAACTAAGACAGGGAAGGTTTAAGTTAGATATAAAGAGGAAGTTTTTCACTCAGAGAGTGGTGACGCACTGGAACAGGTTGCCCAAGGAGGTTGTGGATGCCCCATCTCTGAATGCATTCAAGGCCAGGCTGCATGTGGCTGTGGGCAGACTGGTTTAGTGGTTGGTGACCCTGCCCGTGGCAGGGGGGTTGAAACAGGATGATCCTTGAGGTCCTTCTCAGCCCAGGCCATTCTATGATTCTATGCAGTTCTCATGCAAAATATTTACAAGCATGTAGAATACGGATAATGACATGATGCATACCTACAATTAATGTGCTTTAAGCCATGTTAAATTATGTGCACTCAATCATAAAAAAGGACAAACTTTTCCCAGAATTAATCCTCCTTCATAGCTGTGATATGGGCAGAATTCTAATAATGAAATAATCTTATTTTGCAGAATTACTTACAGATATTAGCAGTGCCCTTAGGTATAGGCAGATAAGAACCAGGGCTCCATGGTCGGCCCTGGTAATTCTTCTTGCATTTTCCACAGTCTGGGCCAGTTGTGTTATGCTCACATTCACAAAGTAGTCTTTTGTTTTCTTCTTTACAGCCAGTAGCGTGAAGGTTGCACTTACACCTATTTTTAAAAAGCAAAAATAAAAGAAGTAGGATATTATTTAAACTGTGTTTATTTTTGGCTTATATTTTTTTTGTAAAGAACACCCTATGGAAATTTTCTTTCTCAGTGTGTTGTGACTGTGTTTTAGCAAGTATCACAAGATATTGCTCAAAGAGCATGTTATATTATCATCAACTCACACAGATCTAATAAGATAAACAGTGCTAATTTCACCAAGGTCCAAGGTGCTGAATCTTTTCTCATTTCCACTAACATAACTCCACTAATCAACTAAATTAACTGTAATTTTCATACAGCTAGGTCTACAATCTTGCAAAAATTCAAGAGTTGCTTGCTACACAAAGAGTTTGTATCCTTAGAGAGTCTGTCCCAAATTAAGATCTGAATAGGCCATGGACATCTGAGAAAGCAGATTTCACTTAAATATCCTCTACAACAGCCTACTTTGGGAGAAAGAAACCTTGAAAAATGTAAGTTCAGTTCAGTGATGTTTTGCCATTCTTGTCCAGCAAGTGCTATCTTGCTCAGTAAGCAATTTTTTTTTCCCTGCTTTAATTTAATATAATTATCGTAGCTGAAGGTCACAGGAAATATTGTTTCCTGAGTTTAATTTAGGAAATAGCACCTAAACAAACTTTGAGAACAAAAATCATTACATAAATCAGATTCAGCATCTGCTACCTGAACAATTGTATTTCCCTTAATTCCTCTCTCTGCCTGAAACTAGGATTCTTACAGAATGGGAAAAGTAATTTCATAAACAGTAAAATATTTTTACTTTTTTTCCATCTCTTTCCCAAAAATGTTGGAAATGGCTAAAATCTGTTTCTGTTTGGAGCTGGAGAGAAAACTAGTATTTAATGACTCTAGTTGTTTGTTTTCATAATGATTGTATGTCTAGAGATTTAAAGGGTTGTCCTGTGAGTATTTGTCACCTGTTCCATACACTGGCCAATAATTAGAGCAAAACAGCACATGGAATGACCAACCGCAAATTAACAGCTGTCAAGCTGACTTCCATTTGGAAGGAATATGACCTGAAGCAACTGGCCACATACATATATATCCCCAGGGTAAAACAAACTTGCAGTTGTCATAAGTGGCTGCTGGAGAGAATCCACAAGAATTTATAATGCAGAAGATGGTGTAGCATCCTTTTCGGTGACAGAAATGAGGCAGATGAAATTGTTGCTATTTAAGCAACACTTACTCTAAAGAAAAGCAGGACTGGTACTGTTTAAATAGAAATTAGCAAAATATATCGAACATGCCAGACAAAAGAAGGTAAACTTCATTTTTATATAATTTCTGGAATATTGATGCTTAAAGACTATACCAATTGTAAGGTAAATTTTCAAAGACTGGACACTGCAGAGTGAAAGATACCTGTCTGGATGTCAGTGGATGAGATATGGCCAGTCATGCAGAGCTCAAGTTTTGGTAAATAGAACTGCTATTAAGAAAAGTGATGAGTTGTTTTACTGCCCACTGGACTATGAAAATGGGAGATACACAATGACAGCATGCACAGGAAGGGGTCAAGGGAGAAAAAAGTAGGAGAGACTGTGTAGCACTAAAGACAGAACTGATTGGCTTTTCTTCAGGAGGAGATTTCTGCTTTATTGTAGGAATTCATCAGTGTTAGAAACAGCAAACTGATCTAGGCAGAAGAAAAAGTCAGCTGATACTGAGAGAAGTGGTAATTCTTATGGATCTGAAGACTGCTGAGTGCTGATAAGGAGAAAACAAGTGTAGATTGGTGCCAATGTACATGGCTCTTCTACAAGCACCAGAAAGCAAACAGTGGTTGTGTCAGAAAATCTTGTAAGAAAAAGTCTGTATGTAACAGATGCTGTAATTCTACTTTGTTCCTAAGGAGTTGGTCTGGCCCACCTTCAATTTTGCTTGCATAACTGTAAGTCTTGAGTAGACTCTGGTCTCCTCCATCTCTCTCTCTGCTTCTATCGAGTCCTGTTCCAACTCTCTTTATGCATATGTTTTGTTGGTATGTAGATATGGGTGTATATATTCATATGCAAACAGTTCCTACAAATTCTCATGCCTGCTGACTTCCTCTCATGTTCCACATTCCCTAATGTCTTTGTAAGCTCCCTTCTGCCTTCGTATTCCTTATTTCTCAGACAAGCTCATGGAAACAGGTGGGAACTCTGAACTTTAAAAACCAGTTTAAGTGAGAATTTTTAAAAAAAATTAAAAAATCAGCCCTTGTTATAGGCATTCAGAATACGTATAAAAAAGCTAAACAGTATTGTCATCTTAGCCACTTACCTTGCTAAACTTGCTAAATGGCTCTTCCTGTCTTAAATTTGTAGAACAATTCATTCAATTAATGCCTCTCTGCAAATTTATTTATTTGTATGTGTTTATATGTGTGAAAGCTTTCCTAGCTGGATTACCCAGGAAGCTGTATTCTGCCTTCAAAGAAAATTCCAATGAATGGAATTATAGGAGAAAGGAATGCAAACTGTCTACTCCTCTCTCCCACCAAAAACAAAAAAATACAAAAAAAAAAAACTCCATCACCACCACAAAAACAAAACAAAACATAAACAACAGTGACAATGAAGGTATTGCTTTACAAGAGCATGATTTAAAGTGAATGAAATGAAGTAAAATTAATTATTGAAAAAATAAAGGACTGATAGGAAACTGTTGTAAGCAGAGAACAGATAGTCAAAATCTAACATCAAGAGATGAGCACTAGAAGTGCTGACAGTGTTACGGAATCCTAAAAAACCATCCTCAGAATAATTCAAACTTAGCTGCGTACAATTTCAAAGAGAGTAAGGAGCAAAATGTAGTCACTGTGATTTTCTAAAGGACTACTTAAAGACAAATTGTAAAAATACATTTTCTTAAAAGTGTCAAAAGTGACGTTAATGAGAGCCAGTTCATTGTGTAGAAAAATAAATATTTCAAAAAACCCCAAACCGCGGAAGTCAGACCATGTGTGGCAAAAGCCGTTATCCTTAGCATTTCAGAATACTGGTAGTATAAAAGTTAGTTTGGGTTTGTGATCAGTAGTGTTATACAAGTGCAAAATGCCCTGCAGATTAAAGAAATGTGAAGAAATTGAATATTGAAGGTATTGTATCACTAACTACACATAACAAGTAAAGGAGCATAAGCACAAAAAAAGTGATTCTGAGGACTGACCCACAGGCTCTGATTCTCAACTCGCACTAATTTTTGCTGATGTCACTTCACAGACTCAGAGATTAATCATGAACTTCTATAGCATGTTCAGCTGAATTCTGAATGAGGGTCAAGTGCAGGCAGCGCTAAAACTGAAAAAGACCAATAACAACTGTGGTAAGCAAACAGGGTGTACTTTTGGAAGGTATTATGGGAATAACATGCTAATATCAAATTATGTGCTGTATATGGAGAGATGTTATATATGTCTATTTACTTATTTATTTTTGGGAAGGCTGTACTAGGAAATGGGCTATCTGTCCCAGGGACCTCATCAGAGGTGTGTATGGACAAATCACAGGGAGCTGCCGTGCAGAAGGAGAGAAATGCCCTTTGTGCCTGAGGGACAGACTTCCAGGGTGGATGAAAGTGGTAAATATACATAGAGGGGCAGGGAGATGACTAGAGTATAATAAAAAAAACCCTGCTTTTATTTGAGGGATAGGCAGTAAGGGAAATAGAAAGTTTTAAGTTACTGAGAAGAGATCATTTATGTAAAAGTAACATCCAGATAGACTGTGAGGAAGAAGACCTTTATGATGAGACATATTGGGTTGTAAGTCCACAACAAAGCAGATCCTGGAGTTCAGCTATTTCAGGTAACTGAATCAGAGCAGTACCACTGATCTGGCAGGAAAACTGGGCTCCCACCAGATCGTAGGAAGGGATGAGGACATCATTGGCTGTGGAAGACACATTACCCAAGTTCAGAGACCCTCATCTATATCCTCCTCTTTTTTTCTTTTTTTTTTTCTTTTTTTTTTTTTTTTCTTCTTCCAAAGAAGCAGCTTGCTTTTCTTTTTTCACTTCAGAGGCAAGGAAATATTTTATTACCTTATATGGCAAGGTAACAACTATGATAATAAATTACTACTGAAAATTCTAGGTATTACTTGCTATTTTTTTAAACACTTTCTTTGAAAGGCAGTTCTTACTTGTTACTGCTTTGAATTTAAGTAGTAACAAAAGACTTAATTAGTTTTGAATACAAAGCATATTAAACCCAAAATTTCATATAACCCTTGCAGTTGCTTCTGTTGGAAGAGCTGCCTACGTGTATAGGAATGGATAAGTTATGAAAACCTAAAACTCTGCATCCATACTATGTGTACTGAACAAGTGCCAGATGACAGCATTTTATGCCTACGTAGTTTCTTGAAATCCAGAAAAAAAGTTAAGTGCTTCAAAAGGTATGATGTACACATACCCAGAAATGTAATGACTGGGTATTAGTGGGTGGGTAGCAGATGCTTGAATGTGTTCTGGTAAAGGATGACTGAGGGAGCTATTTTGAGTAGAGTAGCTTTGAGAATACAGGTTAAGGTGTGGCAAATATAAGAGGATGCATGTAGCAGCCTTTGCACCACACTGGCAAACTGTATAGGGGGAAAAAATACAAAAAGGCAAAGTGTTACTGTGAGATACAATACATGCTCATTACAAATAATCATAGAGTCATAGAATGGTCTGGGTTGAAAAGGACCACAGTGATCATCTGGTTCCAACCCCCTGCTATGTGCAGGATCTCCAACCACTAGACCAGGCTGCCCAGAGCCACATCCAGCCTGGCTTTGAATGCATGATATTGCTTATTGATGAGCTTGTGAATTTGAACACCAAGTCTGCACTACATTTGCCTCCATTTGGAAATTTCTCTCCCAATGTTTCTGTGGTCAGGGGTTTCGCATCTTTCAGTTCAACCTGCAGGGACATTTCCTGCTTGGCAGCCTGCTTACAGCACACACAACATATTTCCCTCCAATGTGCAAATCCAATTCTGAATTGCTGGAGATTTATATGGCTGTCCAATGCTATAAACCCTAATTGTGTAGGAGAACAAATTTGTTTTTCTGACCACCCATCTTTGACAGACTCATTATTTTGTCATAGAGCAATTTAGGTGATATTTTTGGCCGTTATATAAGGTGTAGGAAGCATTCTGGCGTGTTCAAGGAACAGTTCTGTTTTAGTGGGAGAAGGAGCCCTGGGTGCTGCGTTCCTCACAGATTCTATTTACATATAGACAAGTGACATTAAAATGCTGTAAATATCACTAAAGTAATTGCTAATAGCATGCTGATTCACTTGCATGTGAGTGCCAACCAACAGACTCGGGTCACCTGAGGGTATTGTTGAAGGGATCATTCATGAGAAAGAAAGACAAGAGATGCTCTTTGATACATTTTTTACAGCTAGCCATATGTTCCTCACTTAGATACATTTTTGGATCATTCTAGGTCATAGCTGAAGTTTATAAAATGATCTTAAAACAAACTTGCAAGCCCTCTGCGTGGACCCATCATTTCCACATGCTGTAGCTCTGCACCCACAGGAGAGCTTGCCCAAGATTTGCTTGTCATAGTGCTGCCCACGCAACGTAGTGCACGCACAACGTGAAGTGCTATCCTTACACAGTTTCAGTGCTGGGAGACATTGCTTGCACTGGGCTTTTGGAAACACTATTAGCAATGAAGTAACTTCGTCATCTCCCCAGTGCCCGTAACTGCTCCCAGCACCTTGTCACAGCAGTCCAAAAGGACCTGGCTGAAGTAGATGTGATACCAGAGCTGTTAACATTGCTGTCTATGTCATCCCTCTCAAGGTTACTAATGACCTTGAGGTGGCTTCACCAAGAGATTCAGTTTTCTAATATAATGTAGATGAAGATGGAATGTCCCTGTTGTAAATACACTTTAAATGATACCTCAGCCATGAAAGAGAAGAAGATCAAGAAAGTAGAAAGTGGAAGTTAAAATTGAAACATCTTTAAAACGTATCATGAAATACTAGAGATAAAAACAGCATTTTATCTGAACTATTTTGTGTGTGTGTGATTTACATTTAGGCTGTTTTTACTTTATGTTTTCCTTGTCATTTCATGAGACAAACTTGTCAAAACATGTAAAACTGTACAGATAAGTGCCAAAATTCTTGTACTGTTGAATGTACAACGTAAGCAACAGGAAAAAAGACAAGTCCCTTTAAATGTCTTGTAATAAGTAGAACATGTTTTCCTAGAGGCTCAGCCTCAGAAAAGTAATGTATCTATTGAATGTTTTTATTAATTACATCATAGAATTTTTCCATGCTGTGTCAAAGAATAAAAAATAAAGCATGCCAGCCCTTATCCTAACTTCCAAAGCTTAACAGAAGTCTTCACAGCTTTACTACTGAAGCAGATTTTGCGGTGATGAAAACAAGGATAAAGGGGACTATTGTGAAGAAATACAATGATTGCTGGCCAATTTATTTCTGTGAGGATGGAGAAACAGACAGAGAGAACACACATAAAAGAGGTAACAGATAATTACTGCAATCTAGGCTACCAGTTCTCCCTGCAGGGACCAGCCGTCTGAGGAAGTTCTGAGCTAAAAGGGTTGAAAACAAGTAAGGACAGTTGGCAATCAGAAAATGGCCTGGGTGGTTGGCTGCAAATATGTCTGCTGAACAAATGTTCTGGCTCATGAAAAGCAGAAAAGTCAATTCTGATTTTTACTCTGTATTTTTTTTGAGCTATATGAATACATCAAGTCCACATTGCTGAAAAGAATAGAAGCCCCAAAAAAGAACTACTTTTTTTTTTTTTTCTGGAAGTTATGAATAAAATCCCTGTAGTCTGCTGCTAAAATGTATCTGTTGTAGTGAGAGTAATGAAATGCATATCCTTTCTTTCATTTGTTTATTTTAGGAGGTGCTTTTAGTCAAAAGACTTTTTCCATGTCCCTTTCCCTGATTTTTTTCTAATACTTCATAATCTTCCGCTGCAAATAAGATTCCTTTGTGGAATGGGGCAACAGCAATATTAATGAATAAAAAAATTCAGTGATAACAAAAATAACTTTGTATAGGTATACACACTATTCTTTCATTTGCAAAGCAAGGACTAATGTTGGATCAGGTTTTTAAGCTGCTTAAATCTGTAAGTAGCTTTGTGACTGGAAAAGAAGTTTAACCTGTGCTCAATAATCCTACGGCACCTTAGTACTTTAGAATCTAGAGATATATAGAAGCCTCTTCAACTTTATTCTTTGCTATTTTCATTGCTAAATTTGGGAGGAAATTGAATTAGATTCCCACAGGCAGTATGGAAAATTGAGGAAAATAGCTCCTTATTCTTCCTCAGATGAGTTTAATATATCTAGTGGGGAACAGCAAAACCCAGACTCAGAAAGCGTGTTTGCCTTGCTTTCTCAGTGGCCTACTTCCAAGCACTCGGAGAGCTTGAAATTTAAAAAAAAAAAAACAACAAAGTCCAAAAGAACAGCATAGGAGAGAGGATTTTCTAAGGCTCATACAAAAAATAAAACACTCAGGACCTGCAGTTGCCCACTGTTTCCACTGAGCCAGTAAGAGCATACAAATGCTACATTTAACTATTAATGCATTTATTGTGTTCATACCCTAGCGAGCGTTTGTGTAAGTTCTGATTATTTAAATGGGAACAACCATGCTCAATGCCAGTCAATAGGAACCAGAACTACACGCTCACTATGGATTGATCCCCACCTCAGCATGTAACAGAGGATGCTGTCTGGGAGCTGCATGCTGCTCGCCTGAGGAAGCTGCAGTGGGGCAGCTGCTGGCTCTGCCCTGCAGCCCCGGACCCTGGCTCCTGCCTTTCTGAAGGGTTACTGCAGAGTCAGCCCAGGGGTCCCCTACTGTGTGTGTGAATTCTCCAGCTGCTTTCGATAATCTTAAAATCAAAGACGGCATATTTTCTGCTATCATTACAAAAATAGTTGCCAAGGAGCTAGTCCTCTAACCTCAAAATCCTGGGATTTTCACTGCTAGATAAAAAGGCCTGCTGCCAAAACGTGAGTCAACTGACTGGCTTTGGTACAATCTTCCTATCTCAGATAACGTACAACACGGGGATTTTATTTAGGGTCATGATGAGTACACAAGATGGAATCTACAGAAATGTTAGTTGCATTTACTAAAAAAATATTTTCATTTTTTTCATAGACCATTTACTTAGTCTGGTATGATTGGCTAAGGGAGCATATTGGCTTTCAAAAAATATTTGAGATTTATGTTTGACAGAGTCATATAATTTCACACAGCATTCTTTGGTGCCATCAGTTTTTGGAGTGCAATATCATTGTAAATCAAAGTGATCTTGCAGAAAAACAAAATTGCTGTGAAACAAAATCAGAATTGGTATTTCTATAGGACTATGAATAGCAGATTATACTATCAAGTGCATTTTTAATTTATAGATTTGAAAAGGTGTATCTTATGCATAGACCTGAAGTGCACACAATAAAAGTCTCTAGTGTCATACTGAATAGTAACTTCTAAGCATCAAAAATGTGATTTTCTGATGGCGTAAAGAGCTCATATTACATTTTAATACACTATTATGTTGAACTGATATTACATAGCAGTGAAGTTTGCAATGAAAATCTTGCCTTTGTCATTTGCTTTTTCCCTAGAGTATTTTTATTTTATAAATAAGATAGTTATTTGGCAATATACTGCCATTTTCTTTTATTTCTCTGCTGTCAGAGGTTTATGTCTGGCATTACATTCAGCATACAAAGTACTGGCCTCAGAGTCCTTTTTTCTTCTTTCATGAAACCACAATCCAATAGATTTTGCTTTATATGATGTTATCATGGGAAAAAAAAAGTGTTGCTTCAGCAGCCAACCAGTTCAATTATTAAGCTAACATAAAAAATAAACAGCAAATTACAAAGATTCAAAGGCTGGAACCTTCTTCTTCTATGATGGTAAAACACTCACTGAAAAGATTTTTTTAAGGATTTCACAGTTAGTTTTCATGTACATCAAAAAACTCTTTATACTGATAAAAAAAAAGTCGCCAAAACAGTCCTCTCCATGCTCATCACTATATTCTCCTAGTAGAGAGAAGCTGTAGACTTGAGAAGGAATTCTTATTGTATTTAACCTCACGTCACCAAATAAATTGTAAATGTTTCTGAAATGCATTAGCTTGCTAGATGTCATCCTTCAAAATGAAAAGAGGCAATTGAAAACTAACTAAAAATATTTACAGGCTACGTCAACAACACTCAGAACTCAAACGTAAAGGTGACAATAATCTATTAAATGTCTTGAAAACACTTAAGCAGTTAAGCACGTGAAATTTCTGATTCTAGATGAAAATCATAAAGATGAATAGATCAAAAATGTTCCATTGCTTCAGTTTTATAAGTTCATGGTATAAAAATAATCCAACGATGCTTGCACCCAAAAGAAAAGAACAGTTAATTCCAAGTTATTTCAGTCTATCATCTAGAAATATCTATATCTGACATCAGATACCTAGATATACCTAGCCAAGTGGAATGGCTGAATATTTTTTCTAATTCACATTTCACATTCCCTTGTAATCAGCTGCATAAAAAAGATTTTAAGTTTCAGAAAGCAGTTCAGTTCAGGAAAGGAAGGGAGATATTATTTAATATATTCCTACCTAATACCTTACTAAAGCTGAGAACTCATAAATGTGTTTGAGGATCTTCTTGATGTGAACACAGTAAGAATATTTGCCATCAGTAGGATACCAGCAGTGATATCCCTATGTCTCTTTCTGAGTCTGTATAAAGCCACTCACTGAAGTATCTGAGTGTTAAAGCTGAAACAAATCTGCATGAAAAAGAGAGCTGTTGTTAGCTGCTATAGAGAACTAACTTCCTTCACCTTTCCAAATGCTCAGGTTTTTTTCCTTTTCTTCAGAGATATTAGTTTTCATGGAAATGTGTCAATAGAGCAGCTAGAAGATCTGCAAGAGTTTGCCAGCAGCGTGTTCCACAAGTAATTTTACCCACAAACACAGATCCTAAGCCGATGTAATGAAATTATGTGCATGTTGTCTGAAATGTGCCCTAATTTGTTTCCACTTTTCACTTATATTATTCTAGACTCACTGTGTTTTTAGAATTGAATACGCAATAATGGCAATTGAGAGTGTGGAATAAAAAGTGGGAGTCAATAGAAGACAAGAAGTCCAGGTGTGATCTCCTTTTAGGGCCATGACTGTTGAAAAGGTAGGATTTTGGTAGTTCATGGATTTTTTTCTTTGCATCTATTTTGCTGTAACATTTAATTGCGGAAAGAGGAAGATTTTATTATCTACCTGAGGAAGCTAAAGCTGAGGACAGTCATGTCTTTCTGGGAGAGGAAGCAAAATTTCTCACTAAAATGAACATTAATAACGACAATTTCTTCTAGTGCTGCCAACTGAGCAACCATTGCTCCACTGGCAGCACCAACAATTCTAGTGATTGTTTTGGTAATACCTTGCTTGCCAGTACTGTGTTGCTGTTGGCCCAATGGTGCAAAAATGTCAAGGAACACAACCTCCCAGCAGAATCCGAGCGCTATGCTGTAAGAACTCATTCTGTTATTCTATATTGTGTTATACAAACAGGCCTGTACCATAACCTTCTAGACAGTCATAAATATGATGGAAAAACCTCAGACGAAAGGTATAGCAATGTAGCACTACAAAGTTTTGTAGAGAAATTAGCAAAAGTTAGAGAATCTTTAGGAGTCACTGTTTCTCCTATTTTCCCTTTCATTTTGATACAAATCTGTACATTAAATTTGAAGGTACTAAACTGCATTGCATATCACTGCTTTATACTTCATTGATAGACTTTTTTTTTTTGTTTTAATCTAATTAACATTGGTCTTACATTTGCTTAGCAGCAATTCCAAGAAAGCTGCTTTACATTGCTAGCAATTGCACCAAGCTTCCTGTCTTTATTTGGAAGTAGGATTTCACAGGATCAGCTGCCAGCTGGTACCCTGAAGGGTTTTTTTTTTCCCATTGCATTGCTGAAAAGGAACAATTTGTTGTGTGGGAGGTCTAAAATTGTGGACATTAAATTACTGTCCAGGAGGACATGCTTACAGTATCATTCAAAAATGTTTCCTAACTCTCTGCAGTAGGGGAAAAACCCTTTCTTCCCTTAGGCAGAATTATGCTAAGTAAGCTGTTACAAATTGTTCTGGCAACAATTAATGCTGGACAGACATGTGAGATGCAGAAATACCTTTACTTTCTTCAGCATAAGAAAAGACTCATGATGCAGCACCTGTTGTGTCACAGTAGGGAATAAAGTGTTTTCATGAACCATTGTCAGGGAGCAGCATTTCTGCTACATGAGAAACAAGCAAGGTTAATTTCGTACTGATTGCTGTAACTTTTTGAGGACTATAATAGAGAAAAGCAGCATAAAAATATCCGTGGTGTGCACAGAATTCCACACCAGGGAAACCAGTTCTGTGAAGCAGTACATCTGTTGCTCTTTTCAAAAGATTTTAAAGCATTTCTGTTTAAGAGATCTCCTATGAACTCATTTAAAGGTTTGAATGTGCCCCTGGTAGCTAGTGCTGCAGAATGATATCTGTAGAAGAGTGATGGATGGGCTGCAACGGGTTGCCTCTGAGGGAGACAAACAGGCCTGTCGTCTTGCAAGCAGTGTGCCTGGGAGGGGCAGTGGGTATGGTCCCAGGAGGACAGATCCTCATGAGGGCAGTACAGCATCATGCCGATGCCAAATGCTACCATCCTGGCTGGGTGTCCCTTGTATGGAATGAAGGCTGCTGGGGCTCTGCTGTCCCCACAGCATCAACCAGGGCAGGAGCGTTACATGCAGGGACACAAGAGAGGCAGGTGGGGTTTAGGATCCACCACACTCATGTCCTACAGAGTGCCAGGTTTCTCTGGAAGAATGGAGACCTCTCTGAAGAGCAATCAAGGTTAGTAACAGGAAAGGCCTTTCTGCTGTTCCTGATGCCTGACCATCTTGACATGACTCTTTTGGCATTTGACGTGGTAGATATTTCTAAATGATAAATATGGACTCTAGTTTTGTATTCTAAATATACAGCCTACCTTAAAACTAACACTTGATTTTGAGAACTAGCTTAACATTCCTCTTTTCAGGTTTATACCTGATTCCTTGCCTGTAGAGAAACCACTGCCCAAGAATCATTACTGCAACCACTCTGAAGAGCCCATTTTACAGAGGTGAAATTGGTCCTACCACCCCAGGGTTTTGCTGTTCTGCTTCTTGTCCTTGATCTTACTGCTAAGTTTTGGTTGAGCTTAAGAACTCTGAATTGTATCTCTCCCTCTGCAGTGCTGCCATTGCTGTATGTTGCCAGAAAGAGAAAAGCACCTGGCATACTCCATGCAAGAGCTGCATCATCCCAGCTTTGTTCTTGATGTAGTCAGATGGAAACTCATTTTGATGCTTCTCATAAAGGGTAAAGGGAAGAAAAGACTTACTACACGAGCAGGTTAATTAATCTCTTTCTGAAAAATCATTTTGCTGAACTTTTACTTTAGGGCTAATGATAGAGCACCCGTATTCTTTTCAAAAACACCTCTTCTTTTTCAAAGCATCTATGTTCTTTTCTGGAGTGTGTTCTGAGATATTCGTGAGTAAACCATCAAAACGACAAGCTGTAAAACTAACTGTTCAGAGCAAGGGAATCTGACTACGTGTTTCAAAAGTGGCTTTGTTCTCATATTTTCTTGAGTTATATTAGTGTTGATTTTCAAAATGCTTAGGACTCACAGCTCCATCTATAATAACTGGGAAGTGAATGTTTCTTATTATTATCAAAATAGACACTCCAAATCCACTTTAAAACATTGAAAACTATTTCCATTCTCTCTCTTTTTTTTCCTCTTCTTATTTCCATCTTGATTGGAAGTCATAACTTGGAAAAGGTGACAAAACTGAACAGAACATTTCTCCTTGTTTATCATGCTAACTTCCATTTTCTAACTTTCAAATTCCATACAATATAAACTCCTTGTCAGAGTATAATTCCTTCTAGAATTATTGTGATAAGAATTATTTGCCAGTAGAGCTGTGAGAATAATTGATTTTTCAGTTCACTTGCTGAAGTGAAAAAAAAAAAAATGGGGGAAAAATCACTTGTGTCAAATGAAATGAAATGTGTGGTTTTATTTTCAGGTTTTAAATGAAATTTTTGATATTTTTAATTTTTTTAAATATATTTAATTTTTAATTTTTTTTAATAATTATTTTTTTTTAATATTTCCAAAGCTAAAATTTTGCCTTTTTGTGAGGTTTAAATAAAGTTAGTAAAAAAGTTTTTACTAATGTAGCATGAATTCTGAAAATATTTCTATCCGTCCTAACAGACATTGCTCTTGTGAATAATTTATACTTCAAAAATACCTGTTCTTTCTGCTGCTGAAAAGAACTAGATGAGAAATGAGTGTTTTGTGTGTGTGAATTCTGCTTGAAGTATGCAGATGTATCTACAAGTATGAAGAAGCAGTTTAGCTTCCCATAGGCACCTCAGCTACCAAAAAGGTATTGGGTCATCCTATCTCTAGCCCTGTTAGTCTAATAATACAGCATAGTCAAATTATTTGCTGGGCCTGATTTTAAACTATTCAGGAAATAAGATTCTGACTGTATCTTCTGGAAAAGTATTCTTTCACCTACTTCATTTCAGTTGCTAACTTCATGTCACTGCAAGCTTGTTTTCTTTTTCAGAAATACCCTACGAATATTGTTTAATTACAGATAATACTTCATGTTGTCTCGAAGCCATTAAATTGGCTAGATTCCTCAAACATTGTGTGTTACTAAAGTCAGTGGAATATTCAAAATTGTGAAGACTATATGTGTTCTTTTCTATTAGTAAAACTGAGATAGACAGTATCATGGACCAAATTTAATGGCTTTTTACCAAAGATAGATGTGAAGTCAGGAGCACAATAGACACCCTATGGATATGGCTCCTAATGGACAACATGGTCCTCTCAGAGGTCCAGAGCTAGGCACTCACTTATCAGTTGCAGTTGGAAAGAAGTATGAGATGTATGGACACGTGTACATCTGCCACTCACAGCACCACCAGCAGTGCTATCTGCTCCTCCTCCAGTGCCAAAATAGTTCTGCCATTGAGCTCAGTACTCACCTTAGCCCCAAATTCATGCGCCATGGGACAAGATACTATGCAAGTCTTCCTCTGTGAAACAGGTTTAATGATGCTGTTCAATATGATTCCCTAAGTTTAAGTGACAAACGACCTGTAATTTTAAACCAAAAGTCGTAAGACTCTAGCATAATATCAGTCTAGAGTAAACAAGTGATTGTTTGTAGCCTTCAAATGCACTGAAATCTTTCTTAATCATGTCTGTTTTAACAAATAGTGTGTAAAACAAAAAAAGTTAAGAAGGGCTGGAGCTAAGCTGTACTGTCAATGGAGGGCTCAGGAGCATGTTTTAGTTGTCTAGGAAACCAGGCAAACTGGGAGATTGAATACGACCCAGTAGATTCATCAAGGGGAAATTATGCTTGACCAAACTGGTAACCTTCTATGACCAGCAGGATAGATGAGGGGAGAGCAGTGGATGTTGTGTTTCTTGACTTCAGACTTTTGACACTATCTCCCACAACATGATCACAGGTAAGCTTAGAAGTATGGGATAGGTGAGTAGACAGTGAGATGGACTGTGAACCAACTGACTGGCACAGCTCAGAAGATTGTGACCATTGGCCCAGTCTAGTTGGAGGCCTGTAATTAGTGGTCATGCTTGGTTTTGTCTTGCTCAATATCTTCATCAGTGACCTGGGTGAAGGGATAGAATACATCCTCTGCAAGTTTGCTGATGATGGGAGGAGTGGCTGACACACCAGAAGACTGTGCTGCTGTTCAGTGAGACGTAGGCAGATCTGGGACTGCTCAGCCTGGAGAAGAGCAGACAGTGGGAAAGTCTTATGCTTGTAAGTACCTAAGGGGGGGAAAGTCAAGCGGATGGCGCCAGGCACTTTTCAACAGTGCCCAATGACAGAACAAGCAGCAGTGGGCACTCATTGGAACATAGGAAGTTCCATACAAACATGAGGAAAAATTTTTTTACTTTGAGAGTGACAGAGAACTGAAACGGATTGCCCAGAGAGGCTGTGAAGTCTCCTTCTCTGAAGATATTCAAGACCATCCTGGATGTTTTCCTAGTGCAAGCTACCCTAGGGAACCTGTGTTAGCATGGGGTTGGAACAGGTGATTTCCAGAGGTCACTTCTAATCCCTGTGGTTCTGTGATTCTGTGACTATGTCATTCCATGTAATAGAAGAACAGAACAACTTCATTTATATTTCAAATATTTCAAATCAATACGTCATATTCTGTGACCTTCACCAAGAAACTGATAGAACTGAAAATTTAAGGGATAGATTGTAAGTTATGAATAATGTAAACCTGTCACAGGGGAAAGCAATTGAGAAATACTGCTGACAAAAACAATCAGTATATATTTATACTGAAGAATAAACCTTTGCATTTCTATCTTGCCTAACACAGCTTTTAAAATCCTAAACAAATTTTATCCTTTTCCCTGAAATGTCACGCAGGCTTCCTCAGCCTCAAATTTGAATGAAAAGTTATGGGCTGTTTCTGTTCTCATAGAATATTTGAGCTAATCTGGAAGTAAAATGCATGTGTGTATATATACGCATAGTAAAAAACAAACAAACAAAAAACCTAGCAGATGTAGAAACTAGATTTGAAAAACAAAGTTTTTACATTGTTTTTAATTTTACAAGTTTGTTTTAGTCATTAACACAGGGCTGTCCATCAGGACCCATTTGTCAAGTATACTGTGAAGAACAGATGTAATAAGATGCCTTGTGGGCAGGATCATCTTTGGGGCGCATTCAGGTGGTGAGTGAGAGTTTCTGGTCTTAAAGCACATCCCAGACCATGGGCAGGAGACCACTGCTCAGTTTTGTTTGCACACTGGCAGAAAAATGCCATACAGGAAAAAGAAGAGGAATTTGTCCTGAAGACCTGACTGGCAGGAAAGGACAAGGTGCCCAGCGAGGACCCTAACAAAAACTCCTGTATTGCACAGAGCTTTATCTTCTCAATTAACTTCAACATAATTAATAAAACCTTTCAAATTACACAAATACATTAAAGGGAAAAAAAAAAAAAAAAGAAGAAAAGGATAATAGCCACATTGTTAGGACATATGTTCATAAGCAATACTTCTGGGGATGAAGGAGTGAGTGTTAGTATCTGACATATTTCAGTGCTGGTGTTCTCTCTCACAAATGTGTGTTCTCTGATATTTGCAAAGGAGGGGCAAGGAGACAGTTCCACTGGGATTTGGAATGGTGCCCATAGCAGCCATGATCTCTTATCACTACCATTACTGCTCATCGCCTTTCCACATCTATTGTTTCATCTTCTCCTAGTGACCTATGCATCTAGGAGGGGAGGATTACGCCAGATTCATGAGGGCACCCAGATCTTGTTAAAGCTGTTCTCTGTTTTCACGTTGCACAGAAAACCTCAAGAGAGGAAAAGTGCAGTACTTCGTGGATTTAATGCTATATATGTTTCTGTTGTGATATACAGCAAATCAACTGAACCAAATCACTTAGTGGCCGTAAAATAATATCACAAAGGGAACAAGATTCTGGCACCTGTCCAAACTTACTGTAACAGAAGTTGAATATCTTTTTCAAAATATAACATTTTAAGAATGCAAGATTTTAATTCCTTTTTTTTCCTTCGATGGAAAACGCTCCTGTATTTTGTTTCAGTGTTACCTTTCCATAATAATCTCTGGACTACCAGATATTGAGCCTGAAGATACAGAAGGTTGTTTTGTTTTGTTTTGTTTTGTTTTGTTTTTTAGTAAGATAAGTTCATTTCTAACAGGCTCGTCTTGAGCTAAATGTATAGATTGAGAACTCTGTAACACCTTGACAAAACAGTGGTACACCACTTGGTCTTATTAGCACCTGCTCTTGTGGCTGCTAGGCTGGAACAAGTGCACTTGGCTGCTGCCACAAGACTCTCAAGATGAAGCCTCACCTCTCCATGGAGGATGAAATTTCAAATCTGTGGTGATGGTTTTTTTTTGTTTGTTTTTGCTTTTTTTTTTTTTTTTTTTGGTTTTGTTTTGTTTTGTTTTAATGTGATAAGCAAAAGAGGATATAAAAAATCACAGAATCACAGAATCACAGAATCACCCGGGTTGGAAGGGACCCCAAGGATCATGTAGTTTCAACCCCCCTGCCTGGCAGGGCCACCAAACATACACATTCAGATCAGGTTGCCCAGGACCCCGTCCAACCTGGCCTTAAACACGTCCAAGGACGGGGCATCCACAACCTCCCTGGGCAGCCCGTTCCAGGGCCTAACCACTCTCCTAGTAAAGAACTTCCCCCTAACATCTAACCTAAATCTTCCCTCCTTCAACTTAAAACCATTTCCCCTAGTCCTGCTGTTGTCAGCTAAAAAGTACACATCTGAAGGGTTATAAATGACTGGGAGGCTCCTGGATAGGGAGAGAACTGGACTTTATGTTCCATTAATTATGTTTGCATTGCAGCAATATTTGCAAAAGCTTTCCTGATGTTACATCATACGTTCAGCACACTTTTAATTGCAGAACGTTTTCCCTGGGAGTAGGAAGGGCATAAATTTCTCCATAATTTGCAGACAGGCTGAATGTCAGCTATACATTAACTGTGCATATGCTATTTGAAAATCTGGGTGGGACCGTGCAGTAAGGAAACCAATGAACTATGTTAATAGATTTTGCCTATGTTTGGAATTGACTTACAACTCTTTGTCATTCTGGTGGTATAATTCTGCTGCATCTCTCCTATTTCAATCATGTATATTTTATGAAGCATTAACGGACAAGCAAACGCACAGACCACAAGATCCACAGCCTGTCCTGTTCTCCAAAGGTAACTATTGGAAACTATTGGAACAAAGAGAGATTGCAGAATTTCATCTCTCAACACAGCAACTCTATAAAAAAAAAAGTCCAGGGATATCTTTTAAGATACCATATCTTGAATGTGGTATTTGTATAAGTCATAAATAAAGCAATTGCTGCCATTCACATGAATGGACTAATCCAGGAAAGAATCACCACACTGTGGGTCACCTCTGCAGTGAGTGACTAACCGATGAGAAGGTAACATAATGCCATCTGGTCTGAGTGTGCAGTACCAATACTCTTTTTCTTTTGAAATATGCTCAATGGAAGAGAAATATACAATTATTTTACTTTTCTCTTTTGTCTTCATCCAACTGTTTCTCTAGTCCACATTCATGATTTGGAAGAAAGAAAAAATCAAGTGGAAAAGTGAAATGAAAATCATATTTTTCATAGACAGTTTGTGGATTGGGTTAAACATTTTCAGTAGCAGAATATTAGCAGTTAATTACACTCGGGTTTTTTGATCTTTACCTCATTAATAACTGTAAGAAACCATCCTGGAGCAACAGCTTCCCATTTCTCAATTCTTTTCCTGTGTTGCAAAGGGGAAGGAGCTGCCCTTGTTGGCAGACTGCAATTCCTATGGGATGCAAGTGATTAAAAATGTAACTGGCTCCTTGCTGTTTTGCTGTCCTGCTGGAAGAATTATTTCAGGAGTTTTCAAAGGAAACAAGGCATACTTCCATAAGCACAGTGTCTTTAATGAAGCCTCTAAATGATAAGCAATTTTCTGCACTGACAAAGAACAATAGGTTTATTTTTCACTGAAAATTGAGACGTTCATGTTTTTCCCTCTCCTCTGCCTCTCACATCTCATTTTTTCTTTTCCTGATGAAGGTTTCCATGCCTTCTTTGAGCAACATAGGCAGTGACTCCTTGTGCAATATGATTGAAGGAGTGATGATCACCAAAAAGAGAAGTGAAAATGGTGAGAAATGAGCAGCTGGAGTGGTGTGGAAGGAGCATTTCCTAAAGTGGGTCATTGACAAAACAGACGCCTTCTCATATTGCAGCTCTGTCCCCTGTCCCACCTGCTGTCTCTGCACCCTGTTCCTGCTTGTGGAAGGTCAAGGAACTGCTGTGCTGTGCTGTGCTCTGCCTGGGGGAAAGATGATAATGTTTTGAAATGGTTTTTCAAGTCAATTCCTGATTGTGCTTATATGGCAAAATCTACAACCCTGGCTCTAAGTAAGGGAAAATTGGCTCACAGTTCAATAAATATAATGAGAAGATCTAGAGCCAATTAAAATGTGATGAGGCTATAAAAATACAGCCCGGGGTATGCAAGGCTAAAAAACCTCAGATCTCTCAGATGACCCTCCCTTTCCTCTGAAAACAACAGATGGAAAGCATCTGATTGCCAGGATTTGTGTCACATTGAATGCTAGCAGCATACATGAAATAAAACTAAAAGGTTTGTCTACTGAGGGCTTGAATGTAACATTCTTCTCTGTGCAAAGGGCTACCAGAAAGTTTGTGGAGTCTAGTTCATGTTTGCCTGACTGGCATGGCTGTTCTGAACAGGACTATAGACAAAAGCTCCATAGAAGTGTCATCAAGTCAAATATGTGGAAATTAATTTATTTATAATGACTTCGGTGAACAGCATCCCCAAACCTTAAAATTCTTAATGCACAAGAGAGTTGAATGGGAAAATGAGTAACATGTCAGAAACAATAAACAGTCCTACTGTTCTGTCTCTGCTAACTTGAATTAAAATAATATATAAAGTGTTCTGGGAACTGAAGCAATGCTTCAGTTCAATAAAAGTAATGCAATTAAAGAGAAAGAATCCTGTTTTTCCTCTGCTTGCAATTTGAAATGAGAGCTTCCTCAAACTTGGGACCATTGCTGGAATCCAATTCAGGACCTCAGCTTATCAAATTCCCATTGCTGACACCATGCCTTTCAGGTATTATAAAGTACTACTCATCCGACCAGCTCTGTCTATAGATATCTTTAAGGTTCAGACACCCCATTTTGAAACAGACAAGCATTCATTGTGAATCAAAATGGAGTCACAAAATTTGTGTTCAGACAGCTCCTCTTTTCTGCAAGGCAACAAAGGAAAATGTGTTAGCATAAAGCTCTCTCCCTTCAACGTTTTTTGAACTCAGCTTTGCAAGACAGCATACCTACACAAAGCTGCAGGTTTCTGAGACCCTGTAGAGCAAGCATCTCATTGTGTAATTCATTCAGGGGCTGAGAACTGCAGGGCTAATGAGCTCTCCTGCAGCCTCTTCCCCTGCAGGTGCTTCTCCAGGAGCACAATCCTAATTCAGACACCGCCATGCCAGGCGTAACCCCTGAACAGACAGCAGTCCCTCCCGCCCAAAGAAAGCAATAGCAGCATTGCCATCTGACTATGATGAAAGCACAAACTTTTCCATTCAGTCAGTGGGAGCTGAATTAATTCATCGGCTTTTTTAATGCTGAGAGCTGTGTCTTGGGAATTCAGCATGTGAACATATTAATCTCTCTGATAGGTGATAATGCAATATATTACTACAGGGGAGCCAGCATATGAGCACTGTGGCAGTGACCCTGACCAGCAAATGACTGAATGGGTAAGGAAAGAAGGAGCTGCTCTGGCTTGAAGGCACAGCCTCCACTTTGTCAGGCAGTCCTTCACTCTTGTCCCACTCCTAATTTTCCAATGCATTACTTTGTCACTTGGGTATCCAGAAATGCTCATTAAGAAAGTATGTGACAGCCCCTGATAATACATGTCTGTGGTAAAATAATTGATCCCTCTTTGCAGTGGTGATCTCTAGCCCTCATAGGGCATGGTAGATTATTAGATGGAAGGCACTCTTTGATGGTCTCTAGAGCAATACATTAGCAGACAGCAATGTGCCAACAATCTATCACGTATAAAATCATGTCATCTCTGGAAAAGGGCCTAGCGGGAGGGGTTTAGAGGAGGATGCAGGTTTAATTATATTTGTGGAAGAAAAGATGTCCCAAAAAGAGTAGGTAGCCTGGTTATTTATTGGCTTCTCAAAAGCACTCAACACAGTCTAAGAAAAAGATCAGGCTCTGAGAAATGGTGGTTCACATTACTGTTGCAGGCTCTAGCCTTGAAGTCAAGTTCATACTGAAGAACAAAATTACCTCTTACAATATGTAGTTTACTTCTGAAAATGAAAAGGGTAAGAGACATATTAGTAACACTGGCATTAGTGGAGGCAGCTGTTTTTAGATATTTGGTATTTCAGGGATGTGAGGGTAGCATCGTTATTCGAAGTACAGCTTACTATATTCCTCTGCAAACTTTCCAACAGTGAGCAGATGGTTACCCTATTACCAACAATTTGCATTTAACATATTGTAATGATTTATATACCACATGTCACCGAGCAAAGTGAAAACAGTCAGTGCCAACTAATTAGTTGAGTGTAAAGATGCATATCTCAATGTATGAGTATATATCATTATTGTAATCAGATTTATTTTTTTTGGTTGCTAATAGGTTTCACATGCAACGTCACAGAAATACTGATGGCAGTTAAACATGACCCATGGTGTCCCTCCATCATCAAGACAGTGCTGCTATCATTAACATTTATACTGGTACTCCTGTTAGCTTGTTTATGAGTGATGGTGCAGGGAGGACAGATTATAACAATCCATTGTGCTTCTCTACCAATCTTTCTTAATCTTTCTTAAGTGTATTTCAAAGTATTTTATAAATCTTACTATATCAGATATTGTATCATATTACAGTTTAACGCATATCTAGATAGGGTGAAAGTGGGAGTACTGAATGGTAGTGAACAAAGACGCTGAATAGCTCCTAAAAAAAGCAGAAATGAATTCAAGGGTGAAAATGAAAGCAACTGAGGACTTATCACAAGAAATTCCAGGAGGGTTGCAAGGAAGAAGTAGACAACTACTGATATCTTCACAGCCATCAAATTTAGAGGAAGGACTAAATGGTTCAAGGAAAGACTTTAACTTTAGAAAAATGCCCTCTGGCACTGGGATATATGTGTGTGTATATACCATATATATTGCACTATCCGTAGTGTGTCCCAAGGTCTGCTCAGCTCTAGTCCACAGAGGCAATTGATAATTAGCTTTTTCTTGAATTGTTTTTGTTTGTTTTCAGTCTTATGTTAAAATAGAGGTCATCACCCCAGAGTGGTCAAAATAATCATCAGTGAAGTCCAAAAATTTCTTCTGAGTATGGCTGTCTTTCAGGCATAAAAATCATGCCAATGAGATATTTCCTTTGAATTAGTTGCTGTTGCTGCTTGCTGCAGGCTTGGATGATGTGCTGTATGAGGAAGCAGATACTTAATAGACAGATTCTAAATCTCTAAGAACTCTGTGAACTGTAGAAATTAGACGTCTACTTTCAGATGGATTCATACATGAGCGGTAGTATGTCAAGTTCCTGCTTCCTCCTAATGTCATTATGATGTCTCCTGCCACTCAGCATTCTTTCATTTTTACCATATTCCACAAAGCTAACCAGAACGCAGCCTGTTCTTCTGCAAAGAGCTGCAGTTAACATTATGCTTTCCTCATGCGTCAGCAGCCAGACATTCTCTTGGGAACTCTACCTGCAGTGTAACCTTTCATCTCCTTTTTCTTGACCATATTGCTGCGTGGTAAATTCACAGCATTGCCTTCTCTTTCTCTAGCTCTTTTCTTGCTTTTCCACAAACAGTTTTATATTCAATGAAATCAGAATTACAGTAGTGTTGAACACTTTGTTGTTCAGCCCAGTTAAAAAGATGTTTTATCTGTTTTACTGGGGGTCTGTGGTGCTGACTCATTTGCACTACAGTCCTCTGTGATCATGTAAGAATCATGATGACTCCCTTCATGCACAGATCACTGGTACTGCTGAGGCACACTAATCCCAGAGAGGTACTAGAGCAAATGATAGGAAGAGATCTCACAGCCCCTCTGTAACAATTCACGGGAACAAGGCTACTAGAACTCGACCTTTATTATTAACTTTCAGGTCTTCTTAATAGTATCTCTGTGTTACTGTGTCACTGGACTTCTCCTGAAATTAGCAGAACTGTCTTGCCTTATTAGCTGAGGATGGCAGAAGATGAAAAGATGGAGAACTATGTTTTTGTTCATTATTTATTTATCTTTTTTCTTCATTTCTTTCAAATATAAGATGTGACAACCTTGTCACTTCTGTCCTCCGATGTTCTTTCCTTCCTTCTTCCTCCCTTCCTGTTCTTCACTTGTTTTCTCTCACTTCTCCTGTATTTGAAACCCGTCAGTTAAGTACAGGTAACTGAAATCACAGAAATTAGTTCTAATTTAAAAGATGGCACCTGAAACTAGTATCAGATTTGGTCTCTTACTCCAATATGTAGCTTCACATACTGTACAGTACATTTACTACAGCGCTATACTAGAAGAAAAGAAGTGAAAAGGCAGAAACTGTCTTAGTTTTGAACATTTTTTTAAATCACAGATGACGTCTTATTTATTACAACAAAAAAGATTACTAGAGAGAGAGAAATATTACCTATGTCAAGAAAAAGCATATGTATATTCTAAGTCCATCTACTTCCTTCTGAGGAACTTACTAATTTGATGAGTGTCCTTGAAAACTCATCTTCTAAACACATGTAGTTAAATACAGAAATAGGCAAAATTGACTGCAGAAAAGCTCACCATGTGGATACTTGTGGAAGGAATCAGAATCACAGAAAAACAAAACAAAACAAAACCTCTGCAAATTGGTAGTTTCTGTTACTTGTGAAATAGTTGAGAGAGATTTTAAACTTTTAACATGATAGCATGTTGTACTGCTCCAGCTTGGATCGTGTACGTATTATCACTGACACAACCTGAAGGACATCCTAGTGCCAGAGATCATTTGTACATGTGATCCAGAGAATCTTTAGGCATTAAATTGAAATCTTTTGAAATGAAAAGCTTAAAGGAAAGTTTCTGCAAGATATCGGAATCACCAAATTTATTCAGAAAGGCTCTTTGGATAGCTTTTCAGCATATAAAGTAACACAGAAAGAAAAAATTCTCATTTCTTTCATCAGTAGTTTCATCTCTATTTCTTTAATGTTCAATGGCAAAATGAATTATACTACAAAAGAGCTTGGTTCCTCTCCTCAAACACTGATTCTGCATGATATGGGGCTTTCTTGAAAGGCAGCCGAGGGAGATCAGTACTGAAATACTTGACGTTTTGCAAAATGGGCCAAAAAAAAGATGATCAAATGCTAATGAGGAAAGGTGGTGTGTGAAAACTGGTGGTTTAATTCCACTGGTTTCAAAAGGCAGTAGCAGAATTAAAGGCTTTATCAGCTTTCCAGATTCTAATGCTCTGCTCCCCTTCAAGTCACTACAAGACTGAAACCACTCTGAGCTGATTGCCAGGACTTATGTAATCAGGATGGCAGGTGGAAACAAACAAAATACTATTTGGTATCACTGGAACGTGCGCAGGACTAAAACCTGCCTAAAACACTGGTAAACCACTGAACCACTGGAGACTGCTAATGTGAAAATAAACACAGTAACTATTTAATTATTTCAATTGCTAATGATTTTATATTTGTTTACAGAAAAAGAAGGGCAATCTTCCTTGCTGACATATTACAGTAGATAAATTTAAAAAGCTAATTGCACTTGGGAGTTAAGGATAAATTGACATGCTCTTAAATACACAAGTTTTTTTCTCTCTTATTCTCTAATGAGTTTATAATTAAATTGGAGAAATTGCTAGAATTACTCCAAGTACTAGTGAAAATAACCTTCTTGTGAAGTGTTCTTGTAAATCAAAAGAGTATTCAAGTACAGTAAATATATAGTTGAAATATGAATGGTATTTATCTGTCCCCTTTAAAGTTTAATGCCAATTTATCTTTACTTTGATTGTCAGGTTTTGAGCTGAATGTTAATGAAAACATTTCCCTATAAATAAAGTAAAGCGCAATTTTGTACTCCTATTTCCACTGAGCAAAGTTCTGCTTTGGGGTACATCACAGAGGGATATTATTTTAGTGCTGTCATGTGCATGCCAGAATAACACCCCATCTATAATCCCATTGATCCATCCATGTGACGAAGAACCCAGGGTCTGGCACCCAAGCTGGTGGGCACTCTGCAGCATGAGCGTTGTAGCACCAGCAACCCGGTGCTACGGGGTCTGCAGGGCAGGATAACAAAAAAGGCAAAAAACCCCAAGCCACAGAGTAGCAAGTATGCCTTTCCCAAGTGCAATTTGGTCAGATTCTGAGATGGATTAAATTTGGAAGAGATAAGTGAGAGCAAGTAACTGTTAAAACGGAGGATATTTTTCACATGCGTACTGCAACTTAGAGGTTTCTGTTACTGCTGGAACTGCAAGTGTAGCTGAGGCAGGGTCAGAAAATTCTGGAGCTTAAATAAAGAAGCTTCAAGGCAAGAAGAATATAAAAATAAATTCGAAAGGGCTTAATAACATTGTATAGAGGCTGAGTACTCTAGTGTCAGAAAGAAATTCTTTGCTCTTAGATCAAAAACTAATCACAAAAGAACAATGTGGGATGAGATTTTTCTTTGATTTAGCTAGATAGTCATTCTATAACCACTGGGGATATATATATGTATGTATTTACTATTGTCTAAAATTATAGTTAGTGTGCAGCGTAAAAATGTGCATATTATTGACAACACAAAAGTTGAACAAAAAATATTTTGGAATGAATCCGGCTAAACCTTTAGCAGTCAGATCTAAAATCTGCTAGGAACCTTTTGCTTGACTTCAAAGGAACTATTATCAGCACTTCAGTGAAATTCTACAAAAAAAAAAAAAAAAAAAAAAAAAAAAAAAAAGAAAAGAAAAAAAGAAAAGCACTGTGTGCTTACTGTCAGGGCTCATGGTATGTTGGATCTGCAGAGCCCACTATACATCCACCTCCTCAAGCAGTGAAAGGAGAGAAACCTTCCTGAGGTTATCACATGGGGTACCTTTGATTCTCTGCTACAGGACAGAGACTTGTCTACTCTTTCCTAATTTCCCATCCCAGAAGACTTTATTTATGCATTAATCGACCTTTCTAGCTGTTAGGACCATCTTGCTTCAGCAGTTAATTAACACAAGTGCCATAATTTAATACAGTTAATGCTACTTGATGCCCTTTAATGTACCTTCCATTAGTGATATTATTGTAGTATTACCCTGTAAATTAAAATGAGATCAAGACTAAGAGAGGCTATCTTTAATTAAGGTACTGGCACACTACATCGTCCATTATTCACTAGAAAAAATCACTCTGATTTAGTGAAGCAGGCCATCAGTAAGTCAGAATTAGTTCATGTGGATTATTAGGTTTCTTGAATAATATGAGCACAATGGGGTTGCTGAAATTGCTAACAGCCAGGCAGCCAGGTTTCCTTTTTTTTTTTCATCATCTTAGTAAACACACAATGAAAGAGGTAAACTGAAGATGAACAAACAGGTAGTAATAGAGGAGGTAAAGCACCCATTAAGAACACACCGGCTTTCATCTCTGATACATCAGGCTTATTTTACACCAAACTGCAAAGCAGTGATGAAACAAACCATATATTAAGTGCGAAAATCTCCTGTCTTTAATTCATTGTGAAGTATTAGACATTTCAGCATTTTGTATATTAAATTTGGCATCTTTAAGATAGATATTTTCCATCGGTGATTCTTAAAATAGAGCATGAAACAAATTTTAGGCTGCCTTTAGGAACATGCTATTTTAAGCTTTGGTGATTTTAACTTTATTTAAACTACAGGTTATATTTTTAACAAAGGGACTAGCTTCCAAACGTGTCTGCTAGCAACAAGCTTTTAGGTATCATCTCTTTGTATCCATCCCATCCTCATGGAATCCTGCATATCCTATGCTGCAGAATGGCAGGGCTGGTCCTGGGATTTAGTCAGTTCGCTAGTCCAGAAACGCAGGGAGTGATGACAGAAACTCAATATGAGTGCATCAGAAAACTCCAACTCTACTGTTAAAGCAAGCCTATATTTATAACCACTTTAGCAAACTTGGCACAAACTGATTGGTTAACCAGCCCGTAACAACTCCTAACCCACAAAGATGATAGGTTACACGTGCTTTCATGTCTTAGTAACTATCTCTGTGGCGCCCCCCACAGATACTTCTTTATCTCCGACCCAAGTTTCTCCTTGGTTGTTTACTTCGGACCTCGAGGACACGGTGTCCTTGCAGAGAACACACCAGTATTTTCCCATCTGTATGTCTTTACAGCCTCCCACCTTGTCCGGCTCGTACAGCTGTTTGAGGGGCCCATGGCCCCTTTGGCTAGCAAGCCGCTCATCGACAATCCTATCTTTACCTAAGTCTCAAAGTGTGTGAAAAATGTGAAAAATTGTGGCAAAAAAAATATATATATATATAAATTAATTTTCAGTTAATATGTTAATATCCTAGATTAAGGTGCAAGGGCTGGAAAGTTCAGCTGAATCAGAAATGGTCACAAAACAACCTGTAACTGTTGCCTCTTCCCCTCTTCCAATCCATACAATTCTGTGAGTCTGTATTACCACACCTGCTGCCACCATACCAGGGCATGGGGCCAAAATGCTTGTTTGGAGATCTGGCAGAGGGAGCCTGTGGAGTTTCTGGTAGGAGACCACAAATTCGTCAGACAGGGGCCTATTGCAAGAGACTCTTCAGTGGGACCAAATAATCAGGGGATGCATCCTTAGCAATAAGCAAGCCCACAGATTATTTAATGAGAAAGGCTGTCTATGTGTTGAAGGCAAGGACCCCAAATCCCTAAAGAGCTGTCCTTATTAGCAGAAGAGTAACAAGAATTCACACAGATCTAATTCAGTGAGACGGTATTACATATCAGACAATTCTGTTAACACATAAGTTGAATTACTATTGCATTTAGACAACAAGCTTCAGCATCAGATAAGTTCTCTGTACAGGTAGACTTCATTTTTATAGATAATTTGTCAAAAGATTGCTGTCCCCCAGCTATGTTTGGAAGGTTTCAGTTTCTAATTTGCATGCGGTGCACTCTTTTTTTTTTTCCCCTCCTCAAATGCTTTTTTTAACAAGACACTGATAGTCTAATTGAAGCATTCCTGGGTTTTCAAATGGGAAGCAACATTTTCTTTAAGTGTAAGGAACTTAAAATCCTGATCTCTGGTCTAATCTCTCTGTATACATGACTTATTGGAGCCTCATGGAGAAAGGATACACATGAAGTAGAACATATTTGCCAATTTTGATATGCTGGAGTTAGTATTACTAAACTATTTCAAACTATTTTAAGTTGCCCATGATCCACTTAGCCTGAATATGGGTTGGATGCAGAACATGGTAACTACATGCTAAATCTATGATCCTGCAGAAATCCTTATGCATTCAAGTCTGTATGCGGCAGCAATTCTTCCTTCATATAAATTCAGATCATCTATTTTTCAATAGATTTTCAATAGACTTTATCAATCCATTTTTATATCGTGGAAGTACTTAACAACTTCAAAGGCTTGTATAAAAGAGGGAGAAAATGGTAAACTCATGAAAGGAATGATAAGATACAACAGCCAGTGTATTAGACATTTAATATCTCTATTATTTTTCACTTGTTTCTTTGCCTGGAAAAATACCCCAGCCTACTAAGATAAATTAGCTTTCCTGTTTGTTTTGATATCTAGCTTCTCTTAAAAAATATATAAATAAATAAAAAGGAGGATTTGAACTCTCTGAAGGTACAGAGCAAAACAAAAAGACAAAAGGGTTCATTAGGGAGTTGAGTGAATAGCTAATAGAGAAGATACCATTTGTTTCTTCTGAACAAATATGCATCCAAGGCACATGTTAAGAATATCACCCTTCTGCTTGAGGTCATCAGTCAATTGCTAGTTAGAGATGGTAAGGAGACTTCCCTATATGAATGTCACCGCGCTTTTATTAATTTTGAGTCTAGGACACCTGATACCAGCCCTTGCTTGCCACAGAGGGCCAATCTGTCTTGAACCTGGATGAGTAATAATCTTTGCTGCATTCAGATCAGTCTCATGCCCTCCAAAACACTGCTGGTTTTTCCATTCTGCTTCAGTTTCATGGCATTTCAGAACTAATTAAAGTAAAAGGAATGGACTCTCATCTCTGTTGCCTCATTGTTTATATATAATTTGCCCTACTGGAAAAAGTCTATGCAAAGGCTGCTGTATCAATTGATTCTTGCATTAAAGGCCTAGAAAAAATAATGAAATTGAATCCCTCTTCTCAGTTAACTGCCCACAGATGAAGCTTCAACTGTATAAAAGCAGAAAGAGAGTCCCTGAAAAGTGTCATAATGCCAGGTTGAAATCCTGAGCCAATGTAAGAAAATGCTTTAATCATTCAGGGCTTTGCAGGCTAGTGACAGCAAATGCCCATGATTTAGTGCCATTGAGTCAGAAACTTCTAATACTATCAAAAATGCACCAACTGAGTCAAATTTCCAATGAACACACTTTGGTTGCTATTCGTTATGTTTGGGGAAACAGTTTTTATATAACCTCTATAAACAAACTCATATGCTTGCTCCTAAAGGTTTATAATCTCTTACCTTCCATATACCCTTATGTCTGAGATGGCATAAAAGTACCGTGCCAGGTGTTGCTCATCTACATATATTTCTCCAGTTGCTGGTCTAAGCAATCTTATCCTCAGATCTGTGATGGTAAAGAAATCTCTTAATTTCTTGGTTGTGTCAAGCTGGCCATAAAGAGAAGCCATATTATGAAGCCGAGGTCCAGCAAAAAAAGCAAATCTATCTTTGATTTCAAAGTGGATTATTTTACTGTTTGTCATATATCCAGTAGAGTATTCTTCCGTGCAAATGATTTCTAGGACTGTATGCTGTGATAAATCCCTCACTGATTTTGGATCCATGTGGAAAGCATCTAAACAGTCTGTGGCATAATACTGGTAGGGCTGCCATGTTCGTCCATAGTCGAGGGATTTCTCCAGGATCATTTGGTCTGGACGGCCAGATTCAAAAGTGATAACTATGTTATCTGTCAGCTCAATGGTTTTGTTCCAGGAGAGTGTAATATTAACATGAAGAGGCTTAGGATAATCCTTCCAAGTTGTGGACTGCCAAAATGTGGATGGATGTCTTCCTTCAAGATCAAACATCAATTCTGGAGGATGAGCCAGTTCTTGGGTACTTGCATCACATTCATTATTGCACATGTAGGGGTTCCCCTAGAAGAGAGCAGAACAAGTTTACAAGGGAAACAGTGTAGTGACTGTGACACATAAAGATGTTTTGTATTTGGCATATGAAAATTGCTGCTTTTAATTCAGGAGTGAAAGTGGGAAAGAAGAAATGAGTGCTTGCAAGGAATACCTTTATCTTGACTAGATTTATCTTGTACATTTTACCTTACACCTAATGATCTTACATTAAGGTAAATGTACACAAAAATATATAGTACATTTACTTACGTGTTGTAAATATTTTCCTCAGTACATTTTAGAGAAAGAAACTAGTTTATTTACCCTTGTATTGGGCTTATGTGGCAAGATTTTGTTAGCAGAAGTGGAAATGGAGTGACTAGTCATAAAAGACCAGGAACAGTAAAGAAGTATCTAACAGGTTAGTAAGTCTGACTCTTAGAAAGATTCAACAGCCAAGAGAATTCCTTTTTAAAACAATTATGCTCCTCAAGAGCTCCATTCGTAAAGGAAGCAATTTTTAGGTGAAAATTATTGAAGTCAGCAGTATAGCCCCTACGCACTCCATATGAAACAGTAGACAGTACAACGTCATGTTCCCTTTCACCCAGGTGTGAAATGAAACATGCTTAACTGTATTTTCAGCCTAGCACTGTCCTTTCTTAAAACACTGACACTCTCCATCAGAAGCTACTAGAAAAATTAGTGCACCACGAGTTTGATTCAGACTTCTGCCACCTTATTACAGGGTAGAAAAGTACTTCAGGAAAGACTTTTCATGAAACACAGCCTCCAATTTATCAGGACAAGATAATCCACCACTTGATTAGGTGGGAGATGTCAGCAGCTGCAGCTGGAATGCTGCCGAGGTGGCTGGAGGTCTGAACTGTGGATTGAGTTAAAAACAGCAACAAAAAGAGCTTGCCAATAATGCACAGCTTTTACTGCTACTTGTCCTCTGTAGCAAGGTGAAAGTGAATTATTCTCTCTCTGGCCTTTTGATGCATTAGCTTGCAAGCTACAATCTTCCTCTCCTTCACAAAGGCTATTTTGTCTGCAGATTGGGGTATCTTGCAGCAGTTGCCAAGATATCAGACCCTGCAGGCTGCACTGAATCACGTCCATCCAATTTAAACTTTCAACAGCACATTAATATTTTGCTGCTTGTTCATTCTGCATTTGCTTTGGAGAACGATAGCTGCCCTCTATCTTTCTCTGTGTACAGTGTGGATTGTGGAAGAAGTTATGTTTTTTTGTCACTGATGGTCTGCACTGTTGGGGAAAAAGTTGCACACGTCTGTTTCTACTAGTGCTGAATATGGACATAAGTGCAGCTGCGGTTGTCATTAATCAGAGTTCTCCTCACCTGTCCTGATAATAGAACAAGCCTTGGTATGATGATCAACCTTTTCTTTTCTTACAATTACAATTATTGCTTCTCTCTACCTCGAGTCCTCGGGGCAATGAGGCTGTTCAATGCCATCCAGCATATGAAATGAGCTTCATACACGTTTCCACCTTGGTCACAGCTCTGCCCCTTGGCATACTCCCATGAAACACAAAGAAAAATGACTTCGGCACTTACTTTCACCTCCCCACAAGCAAATCCTCTTCCCTGCACAGGGAAACATTTTTCTCATGTCACTTTCCCATTAATACAGCTGAATCCTAAAATTTACAACAATTCTTCAGGACTCAAAGTTAAGAAAAAAATAAGAAAGAGTTATTTGAAAAGCAGAATGGTACTCATTAAGCAGAAGGATTCAAAACACGGAACTGTAACTGAGAATATTCTGCAAAATGTCTATAAAAAGTTCCTGTCACAGTTTTCTTGATTTCAAGCTCACGGTTACTATTCCTATTCCTTCCTTTTGAATAAAACAGTGAAAATCAAAATAAGTTTCAGGCAGAATAGATAAAAGATTGACTTTTTTGTTACTTAGCTCAATTTCATATAGCAGATATGAATACAAGGAAATGCCACCTTACTTAGGCACTTTCCTTAGGAAAAATGTGCACACTATGAGATCTACAAGGTTCCATACACTTTGAATAGATATAAATCCAAATTTTGGAGAAAACATTCAGTTACATGAGGCACACCTTTCTGAAGTTTACTAGAAAAATCCAGACATTTCTGTGGCTGTTATCGTGAAGCTGTCTGCATACCTATAATGCGTATCTTCTGTCATCTCTTTGGCAAAAGCCGTATCACTGGAAGGTCACAGGTATTGAAACAGTAAATAAATGGTTCTGGATAGCAAGACACTTGTTAAGCATTGCTTAGGGATGTCTTTGGTTTCCTACAGCAGATAGTAAGGCCATTGTAATTCATGTTATAAACCAAACCTAAACACTGTTCTGAGTCCCTGGGTAGAGTAGAAGGCATGTTATGTGATTCTGAGTGGGTAATCCAGATTGTAGATTGTGCACAGTGAATGCTAAACATTGGCATTTGCTTGCTTCTGAATGGTGCTCTGTATCTCTGTGTGCACAAAGCTTTTTGAGAAAGTTGATGCTACTCCACTTAATGGCAGAGCGCAGTGAGACACATGCCAGGATGACAGCACTGCCCCACATCTGAATCTGATCTTACCAAACCGTACTGTAAGGAAAGCACTGCAAACGAGACTCCAAGTACAAGGCTTTGGGCATTTCTTCCACCAAAAACGAAATTATTCTTTTAATTCTGTAGCACTCAATTCTCATTAAAGGGACAAATGATTTGATTACACCATAATAACCCATGTGGAGTTCAATATTCTGGAGAGGAAATTTGAAAAAAAAATAAGCCAATATAAGCTGATAAAATAAATGTCCTGAATTCTAGCACAGGGATGGGGAGATAAATTATAATGATAGGTAAGTTCCCATCTGCCTGCTGGCATGGCATTCAGTGATGTAATTTTGTAATGGTTGAATATTGCTTCAGAGGCTTAGAATCAGATCCTCAATTTTTCTACACATAACTTGGCTTTAAACTGTTTCTAATTAATCTTAAAAGGTAATTTATACATTAAGTCATATTTATACTACCAAAACTGTGTAAAGCTGCCTACATGGAAGTTCTTTAATACATGTTAGTACGAAACAATTCAATTAACTGAGATTAGTTATGTATTTTAATGTCTACGTCTCTAAGATAATCCTCTTTAAGACCTCTATTTCAGTACAATGAATACAACATGGAAAACTTTCCCCAGTTTGTCAAAACTAAGCACATTCTGTGGTGGGAACGTCTAAACAACCAAAACATTAGCAGCGATAAGTAATTTTGTGACCAGCAGGCAGCTGGAAATAGATCTTAATTTAAGCTCTCCAAGTAACAGCTTTTCAGCTGGACAAGGTGAAAAATACTTATAACTTTTTAAAATGATATTTACATCATTAAGAGATTTCTAAATAATTAAACGCTAATAAATAATTCTAAATGCTTCACTGCCTATTAACATAAGAGGTTTCTGAGGTTTCTCTATACCATTACCAGCTAGAAAAAAACCACTGTTTTGCTGTACAGTAATTGGATATTGGTATTAAATAGCTTCTTGCAGGCAGTCAAATTAAGTTGCTATTATTTTATTTTATTCACGTATGGAATTCAAAATATTGCCAAAACCAGTACCACCACAGTTCAGACGGCTGGGCTTTGGGAAGTGCCTGTTTGCAGGCTCTACCCCGCAGCCACAGGGCCGTGGCTGTATCACATGATTTGATCCTGCTCAGCCATGGCTGAAAAAAGCAGAGTTATCTGAGAAGCTGCTGACTGGTCCCAGGAGACTTTCCCCTCAAACATATAGTTTGTGTTTGCACACAAGGTCTCTGTCAGCAAGCTTGAATTCTGATGGAGGTGTTCAGGATGGTGCAAGGGGTGCTGCTGGCCGGCCATCAGCTGGACCACTGAGGCGTCTTACCAGGCCTATCTGTGGGCACAGCTTGGTGACAAATGGAACAAGGACCCTTGGGTAAGGATTTAGGATAGAGACAGTGGTAGTGTAACCTTTAAATATCAACAGGGCAGTCAGCAGCTCCTGTTCAAGGGTTAAAATCTGATGACTCTGAGCCAAAGCCTGCATCACAAAGATCCTTCTGTGCCATACACACAGGCTTAGAGCTTGATTGAAGATGTTGCTTCTTTCAGTCTGCTTCCTGTCCGCGCTAACACCTCATGGACTTTTTTACTCGGGAACAAAGACAGGGGGGCTTAACCTTTCTTCGGCATGAATATTGGAAGCTGTATCACAGATTACATGCTGTAATAGACACCTGGCTAAATCCCTACAGAGGATTATAGCTTGCATTTTCAAACTGGTGAAGGCTGCTGAGGTCAAGCAGGCCAAGATTTTAAGAAGGAGCAAAACGAATTTTCAAGAAGCAAGTCACAGCAACTGATTTTTATATTGCTGCCTCAAGGTAGTTAGCTCAGATGCACTAGATAAGAAATAAATACAGTCTGAATCAAACTTGGAGTGTTTGATCACTGCATTCAAATCACACTTCTGGAAATAATAGTTTTTTTCTTTTTCAAAGGAGTACTACAAGTACTCCACTCAGTACCTTGTGGTATGTTGCAGATGACTAATTAGACAGCAATAACTGACAGTGAACATTGCTCTAGTGCTCACATTTTCCATGTGATTTCTAAACGGGAGTTAGGTGTTTACTGTGACACAGCCATATATTATTAAACCATTAATAGGGAGATACTACTCATTAGGAATTTTTCCTTTCAGGGCAGTACAGTGGATTGGCAAGGCAAAGAATCTGCCACATAATAGTTTATGTTGTCAAACTCACTACATCCATTAACTGGTTCGAGAGTTTCTTTGTCAGTGTTTGTAGAATTATTGTTGTGAGGAAGACAGGGTTGGCTATAGACAAGAACATTTTACCATCAATAACCCTTCATCACTACAGTGACAGCATTTTAACTTAAAGTGATTTAAGCCTAAAAAGAAAAAATGCTAAAATCTCAGTGGAAGATCTGATGTGCTCACAGAGCTCCCAGGTGAGAGGCATTTGGGTGGTCAGAGAAGCACTTTGAACTGTGAGCTGCAGGCTGTACACTGTGAATTTGCCAAAACCAGCAAAAAGAAAATAAAAAACTGTTTAAATCAATAACTTCTGGGGAGACTTAAAAATATTAAACCAAAGAGGACGTGACTGGTCAAAACAAATAATAATACTTAATAATTTTGTGCACTTTTAAGCTGGAAAATATGTTGCAGATTATTGTCCTGATCCTGAAAGAAATTCAGTGTAAGAAAACGCCAGATTTTTTAAAAAGATCTATTAGTCTCTAAAGATTTGGCACTTTGTCTCATGAAACACAGGCCTAACTAATTAATCTTCATGACAATAGCTCCATGAGATAGGGACCCTATCCCAAATTTACATATAGCCCAGAAATAGAAAGACTTTGCATGATGAATTCTCTAAAACCTGTTCATATTGTAATTTCTTCCAAAGCCTCACGGTGTATCACCTCAGGCAATTCCTAGTACCCAGAGTAGTTCATTAATTATTATTATTATTATTATTATTATTATTATTATTATTATATCATGCCTTTCTCCAATACTAGGAACTGAAAATGTTTTGTAGAAAAAACATTTTAAAAATTGCATTGTCATCTAGAGAAAACTGTTTTCCTCTTTCCATAGCCGTTCTTTGATGTTTAACAGGAATGCAGGGCAGAACATATCTGATGAATAGAGGGAACAAATTATATGTTCTAAATCTCTACAGGCTTCTGGAGTTTTCTGGTTCACACTAGAGTCACTGAGAGAATTAGAGAAACTGCTACCATATCACCACTGATATTATATGATCACATTTGCAAAGGCATTTAATTCCTATCAGAACATTATTTCTTTTTAATTCCTCAAGATGCTGTTTTTTGAAATGCTTTTCAAATTACTAGGCAAGCAGGTTTAATAACCAATTGTGGGACAAATCCTGCTTTGAGGCTGTCTTTGAGTTGGCAATGTTGCTGATATTATTTTGACCACTTGGTGATTCTGGAATTAATGGTATTTTTTGTCAGATGTGCTGGCACTGACCTGAGTATATTTTTGTTGTTTGAGAAATTGTTTTCCTCTTGTATCAGTGGGTATCTGGCAACATAATCACTTTCTTATTTATAGCTTTTGTAATGTCTTGAGGTGCACACTACTGGGATCTCATCACACTTAGCTCTGGCTAAACAATATGACAACAGTTCCAAGAAAATCTAAGTTTCTTTATATGCCAGATGCACATTTGGGTTTGAGAAACTGAAATCGCAGGGGGCAGAATCCATTCCTGTCGGGATACTGGCACCTGTCCTGGCAAAACCAGCCCGTCTGTCAGAACTCTTCTCAGATAGAGAAGCACAGAACATGGATCGCCATGGGCCTGCTCAGCTCCCCCTGTGCATTTCTGTCAGACTGGCTTATGCAGATGTTCTGCCACCCTGCAGTGATCCTGATGGGAAAGGGTGCCCTTCACTTTACATTCAGTGGTCTGATACAGACTTCATTTTGCTCAATTTAGAATTTAGAAAGGAAGCCACTTTGGAAAGGAGTAAAGATAGGAACTCTCTAAAATTCTGCAGTGCCACTCCTGTGTTAGAAAAAGCAATGCTAAGGCAACTGGTGTGATCCTACTGAGGGATGGTCTCAGATGTCACAGTGGATCACAGAGAGAATAGAGCATTGTTAAAACCAAGCAACAAGATCATGTCGGTGATGACAGAGGGAATTAAGGTGCTAGAAACGGTAAGGATTTTTTTTTTTCTTTTTCTGTTAGAAATCATTGATTCAGAGTTTCAGTCCTTGAGGGACATCAATTGATCACAAAAAGACTGAGAAATATTCTGTGAGGACAAGGTGTTCCCCATCTGCTCTTAACAACCCTAATCAGTACCACCTGACTCCCAGGCCTGGCCCTATTTAAATGCAGGTGAGAGGCTTTTTTTTCTTTCTTCCTCTCTCCCTCCCTGATTCTTTCTCCTGGGTGTACTGTGGGCTTGTGTTGCAGTCATTTTTTCTGTTGATCCTCATGGGACTTTTTGGTTATCCTGCTGTCCAGTCCTTGCCATTCAGGGGGTTATTAATTGAATCTCTGGGATTCCTGGTTGTGTGGAATGGTGCCCATCCATGAGAGCATAGCTGCTGAAGATGCTCCTTTCTTTTCAGATGCTGCTCCCTAGCAGCTGTGTGGGGAATGTGTCATGAGTGTGGAGATGGAATCCAGAGCTTGCCCCAGGCAGTGCTGTAGCAGTTTTACACTAGTTCAGTATGAGATTAAAATCGGTGGAGCGTAGAAATTTTGTGTTGGGGAAAATTTCAGGAAACTTTATGGCAAGAATATTGCAGTCTGTGTGGGCTGATGCACCACACCAATATAGGTGGACTAGAAAATCCTCCTGGGCAGGATGGATGATTGCTTTAAGCTGTGCTTAGCTGGTTCCTCCTCTCTGTGTCACATGTGTGTGAATACTGTGAGGTATTTTCCTGGTAGATGGCACAAATAACTATTCTGTTTTTATTTCATACAGACAAACTGAAGAAATATGTCTGGCAAGTCATGGAGGCAGCAGAGATGTGATGGCTTTGGCTTCTGTAAAAGGTTGCTCTGAGCTTTCTCACTGGTTCCTGAGGAAGCTCCATCTCCTGAGGTAAGGCTTTTTTTTCCTTCTGGAGAATGGCACTTCAGTAACACCTTTGTGTATAATCAGGATTTTTTGTGCAGTTTATAAATCTTTATGATATGGCTGGACTGAATCTTTTCAACGTAAGATTGTCATGCATAGTGTAATGTTGCTCATATTTCTTTGTGAGAAATAAGTAAAAAAAACAGTACTTTTCTCTTTACTATGTTATTTTTCAATCCAGAAGGTTTCTAAAACACAATGTAGCCCATTAATGTAGCTTTGTAGCTTGGCGAATTAGCTGACAGTCCACCAAAGCTGTCACGGCTTTTTAATAGTACACAACTGTTCCACAGTATCCATCTGCCTAGAGTGGAACTGAAGACTGCTACATTCAACTGAGAGTTCAAAAGTATTTTACATAAGCAGAATCAAATTGTGTAATGCAAAATAGGAAGTAATTCCCAAACGACTTTTTGTTTATTCCTATTATACCTAAATATAAAGTAACAAGGGAAAGCTCAGTACAGGCAGTTGCTATAATGATGAAGGAAATAAATTTAGAATGACGCCCAATGAAGCTTTATACTCTTGACTCCCATGCAGGTTTTGACTAGGTAATGAAAGTTTGAAATGCTGATGTCACGCTAGGAGAGTGTAAAACTAAAACTTTTACCTGTGCTTCACACAATAGCTCAGGCTGCATGTGTAGTTTGGCTGACTGAACAACATGATAGGCAATATGCTTTACAATTAGTGTTTAATAATTTGCCAATTTTCAGATTCAGTGAATCTCAAATTGCAGTTACTGAGCCTTATTGTATAGTTTAAAATGATGTTCTGATGGCTGCATTTGCAAGAGTGGTGTGCACAGGAATGACCCTGAGCTGCAGCTGCCTTGCAGCCATGTGCTTGCCTGTGGCCCTCCCTTTTTCTTACAGCAAAAGTCAGAGTAAGGCCTTCCAGACACTACTGCTAATTTAATGCTAAATGAGAATGAAGTTATTTAAAGCAGCAAGAGCTTAGCTTTTTTAAGTTGCATGGTTGAAAGGTAAGGGAATTCTTGAAGGAAAAAAAAAAAAAAAAAAAAAAAACATTGTGCAATTTTTCTTTCCAGTCTGGCACCTTTCAGTGGATCCACTTGGAAAATCCTTTCTTTCTTTAGAGCAGTACCTCTGCTGTAGGCTTGCTGCTGCCTCAGGCAGCCTAGCAGTTGCTGATTGCTCAGTCTCTTCCTTGTACTGGTGGGCTGAAAGTCTCCAAGGACAAATTTCCTACAGACTTGGAGACCTCCACCTTTTTATCATCAGTTGTGCCTGTCACCTTTGTGCCTAGCAGTTATTCAGCTATGTGGTGAGCAGGATGGGAGGACTCAAATGTCTGGAATGCAAGTGTTTCTTTTCCCAGTTTGTGTTCCACTGAATCAAGTCTCTGATCTGACATACGGCTTGGATACATTAGTGTCAGAAGGGATGCAACAGCTGGGGACAGAAGTGAAGCAATATAGATTGGTTGGCTTAAGAGCAACATGAAAGTGCATCATAAATTGTGATCAAAGAGTTGAATTGCCTGTTCTGTCACATTTGTGCTTATCTGTAAAAAGATAATTTGTATACACAAATAACTTACACACTCAAGTAGCTATTTATGCTGTAAAAGACTCTTCTGAGGGTATAAATGTGCCACCAGACTTCGGTGTGACTAGTTCTATCCCAGCAAAATTGCTTTCAGTAAATATGCTACCTCAAGGAATCATTAGGATTTTATTCTTCTTAAGAACAGCGGGATTTAGGACAGCAAATTTGGGTTCTTTACTTTATGTGGAAACATAGTGCATGCAAATGTCACTGAAGTCTGTACTGAGGACATTTCTTTTGTGTATTCTGTGATTTTAAATTCAGGTATAAAGAATTTACTTTCTAGAGTCAGTGCTTTTTCCTCTCTTTATGCATACATACAGGTATGTAAACATGCTTCAGCTTTTTTTTCTGCTTTGTCTATTTTTGTCATAGAAGTGAAAGATTTCTGGAAATGTGAAATATGCTACACCTTGAAAGAGGAGCTGATTATGGTGTAAGGCACATGACATTATCTCATTGTGATTGTACGCCTCACATTTTACTCTGAATACTGGCAAACTGTCATGATGAAGGCTGGTAAAACAAAATGTTCCATCAAGCTATACTGATTGACTGAAGTGTATACAAAACTATTTTCATGCTCTGAAACAGAAATTTCTGTTAGAAAATAAAAAGGGGCAATAAAATAAAACCCAAACCACAGACAAGAAATGTCTTAAAACCAGTTAAGCATCTACCCTTAGGGAACAGGTCTTAAAATTTCTCATTATTTTTTTTTAAACTTCAACTTAAAAGATGCTGTCCTCTTGCCTAAATGTGTAACTACAACAAATATTCATGTCTATTTGTAATATATGGGATATTAAGTACAAAATATGCCAAGACAATGAGCAGAAGGGTACTAAATCCTCCGTGGCAGTCATTAATGATTGCCTGTCACAAACTGCAGTTGGCTTTAATTTAATTTTCAAGGTACGATTCCTGCCTCCTCTGTAGGAGACCTAAGGCTGCTGTAGAGCATTCTTGAAGAGCTGGAGTAGTTAACTTGTTTATCAAATATGATACAAAACATGGAGGGATGTGTCTCAAATGTGCTATTTTTCAAAAAGTCATCCTAAATAAGTTGATATTTTATTACTCTTCACATTGAGTGCAATTGAACAGTTAATTCTCCAAACATTCATCTCTTACTATGATAGCATTGGAAATAGGAAGCTTTGCTAAACCAAGGTAGGTTGTCTTTCCCCATAAATTATTGTCCCTATTCTGCATACTCATACCAATTTAAATGGGCTGTTCACGCAATACTAAGTAATGTAGCATGTTTTCCTATGAATAAGGGTAGCAAAATTGTTACTTAGTTCCAGGAAAAGTTGCTGAGTTCATGTTGTAGTATGATATATAGTTTTGCATAGTTTCCAGCTGTAGATCTCCAGATGATTTGCAGTCTTCAGCTGCCTGCAAAGTTATAGCTGGGGAAGAGCATCACAGAGATGAAGTGATGAGCAGTGATTAAGCCAAGAACAGACCCCTTTCATTTACCCATAGGCTTTTCCCTAAAAGTTTTTTTCTTTGTTGTAATTTTTTATTGTTATTATTATTATTATTATTATTTGCCGTAGAGAAGAGAAAGTGCAGAGCCAGGCAACAAATAAAAGGAACTAAAAAGGAAAAATTCTGGTTGGGAATGTCTCAATTGCACTTCTGGGACTGTCTGCATCCGTAGGCACAATTCATTCCAGTCCTGAACATTATTGATTTTATGCCTGAGGATTTCATGCAAAAATTGTATTTCTATATTAACTGTAATTTTATTTCTGGTTCTCAATGTCAGTATTGTTTCTTTCAGAATTTCTGACCTGCTTCTGTATTATTACTGCATCTACTGCCATTTTTAATAAGCTTTAGAGCCAGTAGATTAACACTGAATGTCAAACACCACAATTAGAATTGCCAATGTTACACAGAAACATTGTTTTAATATATTAAAAAAATAACCTTTTTCTATTGCCTCAGAATCTGCATTAATTTTTGTTGTATTTGTTTTTTTCACAGAATTTTCTGGGCTCAGAGGACCTGTGTACGTGAACCACGGAAAGGAAGAGGGAAAAGTGACATAAACAAAAATGACAATTGTAAGTGAAATTCAATTTCATTTCATTTCTCTTAAAAGGTGGGCTACATTGTTTTGCTGCCATTTATTTGTCAAGATGAAAAAAGTGTTTCTAATGAATCACAGTGTATACCTACATAAATTTGTTTCTCTAGGAAGTCCATGTTAAATGTTGAATGTCATTATTCAATGAAGGAATGTTATACACACATGCCCAATGAATTGTGCACCATCTCTATACATTCATATTACAGAACATAGTACTCTGAAAGAGAACGAATATGCTCATTAAGTCCATATTAGTGTAACACATCAATATAAGTAATTCAATCAATACATACAGTATCTTTTGAGGAAAGGTAGCAAATGTTATAAGCTGGCAATCTATTCAGTTATGTGTTGGAGACTGTCATGTAATTTTTTTTATTATATATATCCACAATCATAAGGGTACATGGCTGAGAAATACACAATTTCCTAAAATGATCTGTACTCAAACTGTTACCAGAAGTGTAAATTTTGCAGATGTTAGATGGTTGCACTGACTCCTAACAGCCTGCCACTTGCAAAATGTACTTCATCATGCTAATCCCAGCTGGCAGATTGCAGGGCTGGAGCAACGCAAGCAGCTGCTCCATGCGGAGGTGGGGCTGTGAAAGCAGTGTTATCCCTGCTCCTGCCTCAAGTAGGGGGCTCAGAGTGATGAGAAGTGAAGATATACTCCTGATTACGTTTTATTTTTTTTCATGGTTTCTTCATGGTTTTTTCATGGTTTCAGTTACTAAATGGCACTGACTTCCTAAGCTCAAAAGAAACCTTTTATCTGAATTAAAGAGCACCTCTAAAGGGAAGAAATGGATGGGATAATAAAAGTATGCAATACTTTTATTTGGCATATAATTGCATGTGTAGCACACAACTTCATTCAATTGAGCCACATTTCCTTATTGACTTTACTAGGAATAAATTGGAATCTGGAAACCTTCTTTCACTGTAGAGCTGTGGTTAGGACTGCACAGCATGATGTTGTGTTTCCAACCTCTGCAGCCTCTGCTGTAGCAAGGAGGAGCTTTGACTACATATGTGATGTTGGCATCAGTTCTCCAGCTCAGGTTTACTTGAGAGCCTCAGCACTGCCAGGCTTTTGTCCTGCATACACATGGTGCTGCTGCTTCTGTGCCTGTGTTGTTAGCCTCTATCAGTGCTATGCCTGGCTGCAAGTGGCTGAATGGCACATGGTGTGACTGCACCCTTAAAAAATATATCCTGTTCGGTAAGTGGTGGATCTCTAAACAAGAGGAGATTACATGTAATTTTTCTATACCAGAAGAAACAAACTTTCTACAATTGGCTGCTACACTACAATTCATTACAGAGTAAGACGATAACAGAAGCTCTGAGTATGCTCTTCTCCCTGTGCCACCCTAGGAAGCAATAAATTAGAGTATATTATGTTCCCTATCAGTTCGACCCATCACAGGCTTGTCTTGCTGAAGATGTGATAAAGAGAAACACCTCCGATAAAGTAATGCAATTAACTGCTGCCATTTGAAATCTGAAAAATTATATTTCCTCATTCCCAGCCCATCTGTCTGTTTTACTGTTTTTGAGTAGAAATGCTGTTTAATGACTTGCTGGCTGCCTGTAGAACTCCTTTCTGTAGTGCAGACTGATGTCCTACAAGAAAGGTCAAAAGCTTGCAGCAGTAGCAGCCAACCCATGGCTGTGCAGCCCTGGGACAGGAATATCTGGGTGGGAATGCATCCTGCCGCCCTTGATAAGGGCACGATGGCCACATCAGCCCTGTAAGGCTCATGTGTACCTTTGAGGTGAGAGGATCCTGTGGTGGGGCCATGCAGCAGCCAGAGCCAGGAAGGTGTAGTTACCTGACCACGGCACTAGATTTTCCTTGGTGTATTTCTGCAGCTACCCTGCAATTAAAGCAATATAGTGCCTTCCAGCATTTATCTTTAAAGGGGACTTACAGCTCCTAGTTTGTTCTAGAGGAGCTATGTGAAGTATGTGCATTAGAATGTAAAATATTTGTCTATAAAATGGGCCACTATTTATAAGGGTGCAAAAGTAAAAGCCCTCAAGAAAGTGAGGTATTTTTTTTTCCTCAGATGCAGAATTCAGGGCTGTGTTATGCCATGAACAAAAGCAGTGCGCCTCTCTAAAGCTATGCAGCGTTTCAGTTTTCTCAGTTACACTTTATATATAAACACCTTGCGTGTACCACGTGAGTATGTTCAGGCCCAAAACAAAGGTTTTTAAGGGTGGGGAGTGGCATAGCTCTGCTTGTAACGATGACCTTTAAGACAGCATACAAAAACACTCCGTTCAACGTGGCCATCTGTGATGTGTTAATGAAAAAAAGAAAAAGTAACTTCAAAAGATTTATGCCTTTAGATTTCTTCTTATCTCCTAATTTTTGATTGGGCATATGCTGAGTGTGATGCAGTGAAATCAATGAAAAATAGCTGTAAATTCTAGCTGATGCTTGGAGTCAGTGCAGGGTCCTAAATTTTAAATGGATTTGAGATTTTCTGTGAATTTAGTTGCATAGAATTTGAATATATTAGTTCAATGAACAATATTTTATGTTGACGCTTGCAAATTCAAAAGTTGGCCAAAAATCAAAAGATAAATAAGAAAGCAAGTCTGTTAAACTATCTTTGATTTTATACCCTTGCTATGTCATGATGAGCTATTTTGAATGGTTTATTACTGTAATTTATTTCACAGGCAACCTGAGAGCCACTGGTCTTTGTCATAGAAGCTATTTTAAAAAAAAAAAAAAAAAATCTGCCTCCTTGCGAATGTTTGTGACTATCACCATCTATATCTCTGTACTTACCTGTATGTATTTTGGAATGCATTCCCAACTAGCTTTAGATTATAAAATCAATTCCTCCTTCTGACATTATGCCTAGTAAAGCTTTCTGAAGTGCCAATATTTCTTAGACTGCTTTGCTAGACTTAATTTTAGAATCGTTATTTTGCAGAATTAAGAAATGGAAGTACAAAAATAAATATTTAAGCTTGCAAGAAGCTTCAACTCTGACAACATTCTCTTGCACTATCCTGTCTTGATCTAGACTGGAGAAACTGTGTGTGTGTGTGTGTGTGTGTGTGTGTGTGTGTGTGTGTATACACACATATAAGTGGATGAGTGGAAGCCTGCCTAATGCCAGAAGTTTGGCTATGATGCTCAAAACCAGAAATTTCAGATATTTTGCATCTGTGAACATGTTAGAAGAAAATTATTTGAAACTGTTTAAGTATTTATTATGTGATAATATAACTTTATGCTACAGAAAATGTTTTATTAAGACTTTATGATTTTATTCCAATTCTCTGAAGCTTCTTTCAGTGAGTCCTATCCTTAGATTCAATTAAATCATAGTCAAGGATTGAAATCAACAGATGTTCTTACTGAATAAAACCTGAGAGGCAATAGAATGAAAGCTTCAGGAGGTATCTGAGTATTTATGAGGTCCCAGATCATCCTGTCACTTTCCAGCCGCTTTTAGCTCCATATGCATCACACTCCTCTGAAGCTGCCCTGATTTGCCATCAGCTGATCTCCCTCTGATGCCAACTCAAGCAAGTCACTTGACCTCAGTGTGCATGAGATTCCTCGAGCTACAAGCATAGCACTATGCCTTCAGCTTGGACTAACCTAATTGCCCGCTTGCTCCCAAGTTACTCAATATTTTTCCTTGAGTTATGCCTTAGTTTCAGCTCAGATTCAATTGTTTACTTCAGAGTGTCTGGTATAATACTATGCTTTTGGTTCGAGGAGAAAAACAATGTTGATAGCACACCAGTGTTTATAGGTGCTGTTAAGCAGCATCGTACAGAGCCAAGGCTGTCAAAGAAGGGGCACAAGGAGCTGAAAGGGAAGAGAATAAAAACAGCTGAATTAAGCCAAAGGGATGTTCCATATCATATGACATCATGCGGAAGGAGTGTTGAAGGGGGTGGGAGTTCATTTCTTCCTTCTGCTACTCAGGGGGTGAGCTGGGCATTGGTCAGAGAGTGGCAAGCAATTGCTTTTGCATCACTTCGTATGTACATTCATGTATATATAGTAATAACTATTATCCTTCTTCTTCTACCTTAGTAAATATTTTACCTCAGCCCAGGATTTCTACTTTGTTTTTCCTGATTTTTCTGCCTCATTCCACTGGGAAGGAGGGGAGTGAGCCACCTGCTGGGTTAAACCATAAGTCAACATAAGAACTGAATGTGATCCCTAGTTTCCAATAAATTCCTGTTATGCTAAAAGGTTAGGCTTTAGTTTGATATGGATATAAAGAGAACCATAGAAAAAGGAGCAGTTTGAAGGAGCAGGCAGAGACTGGTGTGTGTGGGTTATATGGGTTATCCTGCAAATGCTCTCAATATGGGATAGGCAGAGAAATGCAGAAAAACAAATGTATGACATGAGGAAACGCGAATAACAAGTGTTTTTGTCTGAGTGTAAGCTGTGCCTTGTAGTAGAGCTGCTTTCTCAGATACCACCTTTTGTTAATTAAAGAAACGCTTTATAGCAGAATAGCTGTCATAGATGATATAATTGCTATCACTAGGATATCTTAATTAAATTACACTGCAGGCCACAAGTCCTTCAGGGCACCTTCATTTAAGGTGCTTGATATTTGTCAGTCACCACCATGAATGGATTATTATTTTTTTCAGTACCACCTACAAGTGGGAGCTTTATTAGCAGTCTGCAGCAGTAGGGTGAAGCGAGGCTTAGGCTGATGTAAATACAAGTGATAAAAGAACTGAAAGAGACTACGTAGCCAGAATTTGTCATTAACAATTGAATTATATGTTAAAGATGGATTTTAATCTCAGTACTGCCAATACTGCTATTTGTTCCTGCTCATACTTGAGGAGACTGCCAACCCATATTCAGCCTTTTGATTCCAGAGGTTCAATTACACTCAACATCATAAGTCTCTATACAACGTTTATGGTTCAGTTACCATAGTAGGATTAATCTAACGGTTTAAGCTAGACATAGGAAAAAAAAAAAAAAAGTCTTTCTGCTGAGTTATTCTATGTATTAATATTTGTTTGCACTTTGCTTCTGCGGTAGCGAGTCACAGAATGGTCTTAGACTAACAGCTTGCTGAAAGGTGCTGCCATGAGGCATTCCCAGTCTTGACAGCATTTTAATAGATCTGATTGTCAGTTTTATTATTTTGCCAAGAGCCAGTTGCTCTTTCATTGCTGTCACGATGATGTGCTGTCATGCACTGTTCTTTGAATCTCAGGTGTTCGCTTGCTCCTGTACCTTGGAGAAGATTTCTAATCATGCAGCAGAACAGCCACAATTAAGTTTTGTTTTCCCAACCACTCACAACTGATACTGCTGCTGTTATTGGTATTTTCACTTGTAAAAGTACTTAAGCCTCAGAAATGTAAAGTTTTACAGACAGAGAAGTAATGCTTGTGCAATACTTTTCACAGGTAGCGTTTACTGACAGAAGCTGTTCCAAACCTTCCAGCTAAAGAAAAAAATGTGAGTTCTTTATTCACAGCTGAGAGCATTTAGTCCCCAGAGTAGCCTTCCTGAAGGTACTGCAACTATTTCTGAGAGCTAATTGTGTGGATAACATGCAATACTGTAAAATGGGATCAGTGACTGGAGTGTTGTTAGGAGTGCTTGCTTACAGTAATTCAGCGCTAAGACAAAGCTGTCCTTACTTGTGCATTTTTACAGGTAGACTGTGGACTGTCTTCTTGGTCAAGAAAACAGCCTGAAAGTTACTAGGGGAAAAAAAAAAGAGCAGAACCAGATTCTAAAATAACTTATTACTGTCAGTGACACTGTCTAGAACTAAAATAGAGACGTGATAATGGTACGAAACAGGAAAGGAGGAGTGTGAAGAATTGAGATCATCAGAAAAGCGGAAAAAATAATTGAAGCTCAAAAAACCCACTTTTTTTTTTTTCCTCATTAATCCTCATTTCTTTTAGATTATTCCTCGGGAAATCATAGCCAGGTCTTTTTTTTTTTTTTTTCCTAAATGGTAAAACAATATATGGGAGTTCTGCTGTTCTCTTTGAAAAATTGGTGATGGAGAAGATTCTCTGTTAATACAGTCCTAATTATTCAGTATTAACATGCAGAAGGTCCCACTTCCCAGGAGTTATGAATATACGATCTGGAGGTAGGCTTTTATTGGGCCTCTCCAGACAAGGTTAAAAAGCACTTTTTCTTCTTTTCAGCACTCTTCCTGAATTTGACAGGTATTTTTGATAGGTATTCAGCTACAGTTCCTTCCCTTTTCCTAAAACATGATGTTCTAGCAAGAAGTATTTGTGTCAAAACTACTCTCGTAACTCCTCTAATCAGTTGTGCCTTTAGTTCCTATTTTAGTCGTGGTCCCAATTTCTTTATTCTAGGAGCTAATATCCTAAGAAGAAGGTAACCACTATAATCAGCAACCTGCACAGCATTTCATAGCACGATGGATAAGTTCACAAGGGAAAATCAGGGAAAAGCTACTTCACAAAAATGCCTGTATGTGCCTGTGGGACTTGTCCTGAGATGGTAATGTTAGCACTGAAAGTGTAGGGTAATAGGATCATGCATTACTTGGAGTTCCCAGAGGTCTTGGCTCTTTATTGCTAGCTTTTTTTTTTTCTTTTTTTTTTTTTTTTTTTTAACATGTGCTAACACAATCCAAATAGCAGAGCTACTCATGCACATAAAATGACTGCTTCATTTTGCTGTGTGTGAGGTGAAGAATTGAGTGCCTGGTCTGAAGATGGCAGGCTACCTACAATGAAGAATTCTGCGCGCAAAAAGGAAAGCATAAGAAAATAAAAGGTCACCATCTTATGATGGGTAAAGCAAATAGGATGGAAAAATGTTAGATTACAAAAAATGAATTACCATTAAGTCATTTTACCTACCATAAAATTTTCTCTCATTCCTCCATCTTACTAGCCATTATGCTAAGTAACTAAATAAGCAGTAAAGATGGGAACAAGAACTTCTCATGCAGAACAGTTAGAAGTGAAACTTTATGCAGTTCTCTTTTTTCTCCCATTCTTCTAACCCTTCCCCCCCCCAAAAAAGTCTAAAGATGCTCTTTGAAAGAGTGCATGCCTGTGAGCCATAGCAGGCTTTTAATGAACTTGACTGTAATTTAATTTTTCTGTCTTGCAATGCTAAATAACTTTACTTAATGTGCCATCTTTAAAAATAAAAGCATAGGGATATGGAGAAATATAAGGTGGTGCATTTGATGTAAGGTAGATTTATACATTTCCACTGGCAGTCTGGAAACGTTATTCAGTGATGCATTATCTGCTTAGCAGCTGGCAACTCTAGCAAGCGGGTTTGAAATGGAGTTTGGCAAATAAGTCTAGCTGGTGTCTCTAAAAAGTACTTTTTTCAAATGAGAATTTTAATATCAGTTTACTTATTGAGTGGACCAGTGTCTGTGGACATGCACTAATCATTGCATTAAGACACACTGCTGCACAGGATTTTGTTTTCTGGTTCTAAAGATGTAGTGGGATATGAAATATTTTTTTGAGCTGTTGCATTATGTATCATCACCACATCCAGTACCCAACACTCTTTACTTTTAACTTAAAGCAATAACATTTGACAAGGTACCTCAGCCTAATGACTAAAAATGAGAGTCTTCAGATACTCAGGACATGTGAACACTTTCTGATGAGAACTTCTACTGCCTCCACCAAGAAGACTCGTAGGAACCAAGTTCCTGTTAGAGATGGTAACATCTTGAATGCTTGCCAAAATATTTTATCAGGTTCTGTTTACTGAAATTCAAAGTAAACGCTTCTTCTTTTTATGCTTTAACTCTCCTAGAAGTGAAGATAGAAAATTAGGTAACGAAAGAAGATGACTGCCATGTGAAAAGCTATGAATATGTCATTGCTGTTGCAAAATTATATGAAGTCCAATTATTATTTTAGCACTATAATAGAAGAAAATCTTTAAAACAGGTAATTAGAACAGCTATGGATGCTACACTTCTATTTATGCCTTCTCCTTTTTTCACCTCTTCAGTATGTTTTATATTTTTGTAAACAGCAGTTTATGATCATGTTTGTTATTTGGACAAAAAGGAGGAACAGGTCAGGCAACGTGGACTGAGAATCTATCCTGTTAATTAACATATTTCAAGAGTCCTGCAAGACATAAAAACAAACAAAAAACCAAAAAACACACACAAAAAAACCCAAAAACTAACAGTATACATTCGTCTTTAGTCTCTACCAGGTCCCAGTAGGCCCCCTAATCTGAGTTTTACTTCAATTTATTCTTGAATTCATTTTGAAGCTAATGTATGTATAAATGCCTATCAAATCTTCAGATTACTAAATGTAACTCTGTGCTTTTTTTCTTCCACAGGAAACCAAACATTCCCTCCTTTGCCCCAAAACAGCAAGTGTCTAGGAGAAACTTCACGTACCTCATTGTTTGCCTGCAAAGCCTATGTTGCACTGTTGTCAAACCATATAGAAACCTGGATTTTTGCACATTGTGTGAAGAGTGTAGCAGTGAATCAGGTAAGTTCTTTTTTAAATTATTTGCCTTGTTCACGTAAGCCTGCCAGTGGACATTTTTCCTGTATGCTTTTTAATTTCTCTTTACTAGAGGTATGTCATTGCCTAAGGCTGTGTTATCTCTTGATTCAGGCACTTTAAATAACATATCTGCTTTATGTGTCTTCAATTTCCTAGCCTGATATTAATACAGACATTTGTCATGGCTTCTTGATACGGCAGGTGTACGTATCCTTGCTCCTCAATGGCCCTGTCTGGCCTCTGTGTGCTTGTAAATGCTGAAGCCTAAAAAACACCCTCCCCACAGAAACCACATGGTAAATGTAACAAGCAATCAATCTTCTGAACAGCAATCAGGAAACCTCTTAACGAACATCCTACACAAACACAATAATTAATCTCAGCTATGACTTGAATAGCAACTAATATAATCAGCTTTAAATGGTGAGCTACTGTACTTATTTTTTTTGGCTGTCATAGTTAGGATGTTATAAGCAATATAAACATGGTGGTTTGTTTTGAAGAATACTAATTTCAGGAGTGAAAGGTGACACGTTTTATGCAGATCGGATTGTTTGTTCCTATGTGCTCAGACTAAAGCAAAACACTGTCAATGTCAAAGTAGAACAGAAAGGATATATACTCTAGGAAACTAAAAAAAAAAACAACCAAAAAACAACCATTAAGGGAAACAGAAAATACCCATCAAACCCAGTCTTTCAACCACAAAACCTCAGACTAGCAATTGTGGTCTGTGAACATTAAGTGGCAGAGAAAGTTATGTGCTTGGGTTTGTAAGCGCAGCTCTCCTTTATGAATTAGGAGACGGGTCCTTGTGAAAGCCATAGGTTGATGCTCAGCTAGCATAAGTCAGCTTAGCACCATTTTACTGATTTATTCCAGCTGAAGAAAGGCATCCTCTTTTATTTATTTATTTATTTATTTATTTATTTTGAGAAATTATGATACATTTCTCTTTCTGATTTAGTAATACTTGAAGTGCTACCATGCGAGTGAATTTGGGAAGTCTCATTGACTCCCCCTTCATGTTGGGAGGAGTAGGCAGGCTTCACTCCCCAGCAGCCAGCTGGAGGCAATGCTGCACAGCAGTGCTCATGGTGGCACTGCAGAGGAGATTTTGAATAAGAACAGAAGTGTTTTCCCTATGGATTACAATAACACATGTACCCTACAGGCACCCTAACGTTCTTTTATGTTGCTCAGCTTTTCTTTTTACAAATCCTAACCACCAAAATTAATCCCTAAAAAAAAAAAAAAAAAAAGGCAGCCCAAAATAAAAGGCAATTCTTACTGATTTTTTTGGTATTAGATATATATGAGGATGGGATTACTGCATACTGCTTACTTATTTAGCTTGGTTGTCATTTCAGAACGGAGGAAAATAAAAGGAATTCCCTGCCTTACTCCCTAGTGATCGTTCAAACTAGTTGAGATTGGAGAGGCACTCTCCAGGGGCTGCCATGAAGCGCTCATCCTGACATTCTTCTCAAATTACAATGAAATTGGTTTCTTGTGAGTCATTATATCCATCACTTAAATTTAACTACACATTATGCATGTTATAGCAGGTACATGACAAGGTAGGCCTGGCCACGGGATGGAAAAGCCTGACAGGTAACCATTGAATAGTTACATGTCAAGAGAAAAATCAATCATGACAAAACCTCCCTTACTGACAAAAAGGATGAGGAGAAATGGAAAAAGAAGGAGAAAAAAAAAAAAAAAAGAGAGTGAATAGAGATAGAGCAGGCAGCAGAGGAATACAGGAACAGGGATGTGCTGATGAGGTTCAAGAAACACCCAAGCATAAGTAACAAAGCACATTTTATTGAAGATTTTTCCTCTTCATTAATTATTTTCTGCTTTTCTCTATAGTATCTCCTCAGACACCTCCTTTTTTCACTTCTCCTAGGCTTCAAAGAACTTGGTTTTCTTCTTCATACATCACCAAAGCAACAAGATCTTCTCCTAATTTCTCAGCTGTTAAAAGTGCATCTGTTATCATTGCCACAGTGGCCTGAATTTTCTTTCCCTTTGCCACAGAAAGAAATGCTAACTCCCCAGTTCAATTTTTTTGTCCTTCTTTCCTCAGATAATGCAATTTCTAGAAAGCAAGCCGCTGCCTCCTCTCCCCTATCTGTGCAGCACCTAGTCTTTTTCATTGCATTTCCTTACTGCTGCCCATATCTGTCAGCACCAGCAAGGGCTCTTTGTGCCTTTGGCCTCCTGAGGGCAGGTTCCCATCCAGGTCTCGCTGCCACGGAGCCCCCGCAGCCACGCTGTCCTCAGACAGCCCTCGGGATCCTCTGCTCCTCACTCAGAGGCAGAAGGCAGCAGATGGGCTCTCAGATGGTGATGAGGACAGCGAGGCACAGGATGTGCAGGAGTGTCCCTTGCAGACAGCAAGCAGGAACAGACTGTGAAAGGAGGGTCAGGCAGTTTTCAGTTCTGCTTTGAGGAGGACAGAAATGGCAGCTGCCGAAGAAGTCTGAAATTTCAAAGTCTGATCTCTGAGCAAAATGTGGAACTTAGAAGTTGAAAATTTTACTTGAAATCAATTTTCTATATCTAGCATTTGAACTGTCAAAAATATGGACACAACACACTTTCAAAACTTTTTTGGAAATCCTTCTGAAAGCATGCAGCAGGACATACAGAAGATGTTAGACAACTTTTGTAAGGTTTTTGCCGTTCCGGCAAAATCAACCTGACTTTTATTTCAATACAAAACTTCTGTTTAAAAAAAGAAAAAAGTATATACCCTATAGAACATCACTAACCAGTTCAGTTGCTAGGGTTTAAATGAGCAGATTAAGTATCTTTGAGGTATCCCTGATGAAATGTAAACTGCAAATGCAGGCAAGTTGGCAAGGCTGTATGAAAACCTGCCATCTGGGCTGGGACAGGAGGGGAGGAAGGTCAGGAACTCTGGAAAGAAAGAGGATCAATAGAAAAGTCTTGAGAGGAATGAATTCAAGTCCTGCAGAGAAACAGAAAACTACCCTAGGTGAACTGTCAGAAGCAGCTGCCTATTCTAAAAATAATAGTGCTTGCTCTTTTGCTCAAATTTCTTGTTCTCTTTTTTTTTTGCTTCTCACTTCCTTTCCCTCTCAGCTTTCCCTTGATTGATAAAAGAAAAAATTGGTGTATTTTTTTTTCATGTCTTTGCTTTCTATTTCAAAACTGCTGAAATCTAGCAATAGTAAAAAGGCTAGAAAAATAAAAGATTAAAAATACTGAAGTATATGCAACAGCCAGGAAGCTGACCCAAAACTTTAGGTAAGAGATTCATGCAGATGTCAACTTAAAGTTCAGGTGGATCAGCATATCACGTGAGTTTTCTGCAGGGGATTTGGAGAGAAAGGTAAGAAAGAAGGCAATGTAACTCGAAGCTTTCAAGACTCCTTTGGGCACTGAATCTGCTCTGCAGCTCAGCTTTGCTGAAAGATATTCAAATATTCCAGGTTTTTTTTTTCTTTTTTTAGCTTTTCTAATTTGGAATGGTTTATTAATTAAGGGAAATCAGTAGAAAATCTCACTAATAAGACCAGTATTCTTCCACGTGAATAATTGATTGCTTTCTCTAGACTTGTTATCAAATGGGAGCTCCTGTACAGAGAATGGGGTGCAGAGGATGGACGAGAAGCACAAAAGTCACCCTCTTCTCAGTCACTCCTGTACTTTGCGTTCTCATCTCTGCACTTCTGAAGCTGAATTTGTGTTCAAATGCAAAGTTATCCCTTAGAGTGATGGCTCTGGAGCATGAGGACCATTAGTGCTTTCTGGAAAATACTGAGGTTGATGGAAAAAATGACAACAAACCTATACTATTTCTGCTAAATCCAATGTTGCTAATCTGGATTCAACTCATGCAAAGCAGCAAGATGTGGGCCTGAGCAGCTAGAGAATAGCAATTATGGAAGAGAAAAGGCAGCATCGTGTAAGACTATGATCTGTTGTCTCTTCATTCAGATCTTCAGCTCTAAGGAATCTCTCTTTGTATGCTGAACCCAGTTACAACTATGACGTGAAATGAAATATGATGCATCGTAAAGACCTTAGCTATCAATTAGCAATACACAAGAATGAAAGATGAATACCTAATATGCGACTGATACATCCTCCAGTGAGAATGCCTGGGTACTTGAAGTGCGTGCCTGTATTCCTGGGGAAGGCACAGAAAGCTGCTTGATGTCCACAGCAGTTGGCACTGAGCAGTTGGCAGCTTCTTCATCTCCTTCTCCAGAGAGAGCCCATTTTACACCACAGTTTGGTTTTTATCTCTAAATGTAGTGCAGAACCTGCCACGAAGAATGACACTGATGTTCAGGGAAGAGACATTCAGCAAAGGCCCTGATGTGAAATGCAGTGAAAAGGAAATGTTTCTTTTGCATTTGAAGTGACTGCTCAGAGCCACGTTAACAATCTGTGGAGTGTTCACTGGTGAATTCGCTGGGGCTACGGGGGCTGCCCCAGATCAGTGCATGTGTCCCCTTGTTCTGCCAGCAGGGCAGGAGGAGAAGTGCCACAGTTTGTCCTCAGCACGTGCCAGCAGGGCTGACAGGGACACAGCCTGCTTCTCTTCAGCCCCATGTCCACCGGCAGCATATCCTCATTGTCCAACAGTGTGCGCTGGCAGCCCAGGGACAGAGGGCTTCTGCATCAGAGACATTCCCCTCTGCAAGCCATCCTCGTAGACCTAGGTCTGCAGCCTGCAGGGCGTGTGCTAAAATGTTTCTGTTGGAATATCTAAATGGTTAGAAAGAGATTGCAATGAAGGCCAGTTTAGAACTTCAGAATTTCACCCTGTTGTTTTGTGCCTCAATATTGTTTTTCTTTTATGCACAGACATTAACATTTTGATTTTTGATTGAAATAGCAAATAAAAGGTCTGGTATTTATCTGAAAAGTACTGAAAACTGAGTTCTAATGCAATCACCCCCAAAAGAAATACGCATCAGTGGAAAGCACATTGGATTATAATGAAATAAACTGGTGGCTTCTAAAGATAGGGTAGGTTCAACTGTATTTATTTTTTAAATCTTTTCTATTATTTTTATGGAAAGATATTTCCTCCACAATTTTGTGAAACACATTTCTTAATGTTAAGAAAATAATGCTTCCTTGCAAATTGCCTTGTTTCAGCTGATCTAGATTAAGTTATATCTAAGGGTGGCTTAATGGTCTCACTGTATGAATGCACGTGCAATTTACAGACCTGTCAATAATGAAAATCTTCAAGTATGCAGATATCTTTTTAAATGAATAGTTGGCCTAACATTTTGACACTTAAAATGAAGATCAGTAAAGGTTTTCTATTAGTGATGTTGTTTTCATAAACACTTCATTACAGACAGCCAAAAACCAGGGAGATTGCATTCCTTGTGAGTGTAATAGCAGTAAACACATGCAGTACAAGTGTATCTATTATTTACAACCCACCTAAGGCTCTATCAGCACCAGCAGCAAAACAGACAGTATCTTATCAGTAAAACTTCTTTGACACCAAGCTTCTTTTCTCACAGATAAATTCTGGTTCTGCCAGACTCCACAATGAAAACTTGAAAAACATTCAGGGCATACTAGCTCTCCTCAAACAGAAGTAGCCTGTGCTAGTCAGCTGAGCTGCTGGCATACTCTTAACCTTTTCAGCAACAGCTGTGAAAATATTTTTTCAGATCCAAAAAAAGCACCACAGTTTTATTTTTCCTCAAAAAGTTCCAGAAACAGTAACATGACCTTCTGGGGAATAGTATAGAAAATTGGAGAGATAATGGGTCCTTTGAAACAATGATTAAATGGGTGAAACTGAAACAGAATTTTTAAGTGAAAAATTCTCTTATATAATCTGTCACCACGAAAGAATTTGCAGTTGCGGCAGTAGGGAATAAATTGGCCATCATTCTGAGGTAAGAATGGGACAGTAGTGTGTCCTGTAGTCTTCTCTGGGGACACACAGCACAGGACAGCAAAAGAAATCATCTAATCTCCACTGCTCCCTTAGTTTCCAGGAGGAAAAAGGACTAAGTGGAAAACATTTTAAACTTGAATCATAAGTAAGCACGTGCAAACACTGGTTTATTGTCTTCCACTAATACACTGCAAGTGTGCTAATTACAGTGTTCTTGCCCCTGCAAATTGACAATGGAAATGTGCTTTTCTGGATGTTTTGTTCAGACTGCATTTGTGCAGCAGTGACCAGGGGTAAACATCAGTGCCTGGAGGAGCAAAGGGGCCGTAAGAGGTAAGAACAAGACGGCTGCAGCTGGCTGCACGCAGGCAGGCTGTACTGCAGAATTGAAGGCACTGCAGTGCTTTTCTCGTGTTCTTGGTCCACTTATGCTCATGGGCATAAAGAAAATCTGTGCGTGTTGTTCCTCTGACTTTGAGGGACTTTAGAAACTTATGAGGTACTTTAGAAACTGTACATAACATGCTTTAAAGTTTTTTCCACGGGGTTTATGTAATTTAGTGGGAGTTAGCAGAAACCTCAAAGGTAACCACAGCTGCTAATGCAGCATGCTTTAGACTGTAGATACTAAACATGTTTTAGTCATATGATTGAGTCAAAACCTTAAGAGTTAAGTTTGCTAAATATGTGATTATTACAGGTACAGAGAATCAACCACTCTGAAAGTATTGTTTGTCCAATTAAGCCATTTGAGCTTTGATGACAGGAATATAGCAATCATGCATCTCCAGTAAACATCAACTCTGAAATCATCACTTTGCCTTTCCCACCTGTGCTCCGAAAAAGCACCAGAGCCTGCTTTTTGCCAGCATAACAGGTCTACCCCTGTCAGCCTTCTGGTGCTGAGTTCATTTGGGAAATAAGTTCCGTTAAGATGTAGGTGTATCAAAAACCCCAGTTACAGCTCTTTGTCCTAAACCTGGTGTGACTTATTCTCCTAATCTACAGATGAATGCAGTCGAGGGTGTTCTACTTAATATTCTATCCTTCATGAAAAGAGAATCCAATTCCCCCTGGGAATTTTGCCTTTCATTTCCGTGTAGCCCAGATCACAGCTTTCTTCTCAAATGGATGCAATTTCCATACAGATAATCGCTGTTACTATTATTCACAATTTCTGGTTTTCTGCTTGGAAGTCTAATTTAAGACTGAAGCGTTATTATGGCAGATACTGTATAGGTCCATTTAGCTGCAGAGACAGCCATATAGCTATGATGAGAAATCCACCAGATGCACTCACAACTGGGAGACAGGAAACTACTTTGTGGTTTTCTGAAAGCAGTTTGCTATCTAGCAAGAACTAAGACGGAAAGAAATTTCCAGCTACCCAGTGAAGTTGCAATTCAGTTGTGACTGAAATCAAATGACTCCGGAAATCTTAAACTAATGAAAACAAGGTATTACCTGAATCTATTGTCCTGTGAATTGTTAACTTCCCAATGTAAGGACTATCCTCTATCTTGTGAGGTTTCTGTTAATTGTCACAGTCATTCAATCACTCATAATGAATAAAGCACATTAGTTTGAAAATTCATGTTCACGTGAAAACATGCATACCCAGAAAGCACATTTCTGATTTTGAAATGTGTATTTAATTTCTCCTCTTGATCTCTCTAAGCAATTGTGGAGTGACACTATTGTAGTATTTTGTAGATATGTAGTGATGTCTAATTGTGGTGCTCAAGAAGAAGAAACAAGACATAAATATGGGGAAAAGTATTTGATATTCTTTAGGGTATTCTTTAGGGATATATTTTTATATATCATTTCTGCAGGTAGAAACTACTTCAGAAAAAAACTGCTAGTAAGATTTTAGATCTTTCTACACCATGCCCATTAAGTATAACTATATAACTACATGTATTAAATGTAATGTTGAGGATATGATTATTTTAATTAAGGTGCCAAGCATAGTAAATTAAGTAAAGAATTAATATTATTTTACTATCTCATGATCAAAGGAGTTATCTGCCTAGAAATACTAGAGCCTTCTTTAGTGTAAGGCTTTCTGTACAGTGTTAGAGCTGTCACCTTCCAACAAAGCCAAGAAAGAAATCTAAGCAGCATGCTTAGAAAAATCTCAAAAGTACTGCTCGTTTTTAAATGCTGACCAAATTTGTAATTCATAGCAATAAAACATGTACGCGGTACATATTTTTTTGGTCCCTATGGTGACATTAAACAAATACGTAAAGCAAAACACCTCACATTTTTATCTGTGCTAGATTACTTTAGCGAGTAATATCTTTTATCTATAATTTTGATTTTTTTATCTTTAGCAGTGATCAGCTAAAGATAAAAGATAAAGATAAAGATAAAGATAAAAAAAATCAAAATTATTGCCTGTATAAAATAGAAAGATTAGAGGATTTTTTTCCTGGTTTTTTTTCCCCCATTCGTAATCTGTCCATAGGACAGTACTTTGGATACAGTTCATTTCACTGCTGCCAGAGCAGGTCTGAAGGCTGGTTGCTCAGCCTGCTTGTCTCTCAGGGGGTGTCAGATGTGAACACAGAAGAAACGAATGCAGAAAATATGCATTACAATTGGAATCATGGAAGTTGCTGGGAGAATTAGGAAGCTACCATAGCTGAAACCATTTTTGCCTTTTTAAAAACGTAATTATGTTTCAACTTGATAACGTCTCTTCAAAATGAACAAAACAAGCTAACATTTCATTGAAGAAAACAGTAATTTTTTCAAAAGACTAGTTTTAAAGTTTATTTAGATGTTGCCTGTTTAGAAATGGAAAGCTTTGTAGCAGAGAGATAACATGCTGAGTGGCGCATTGTTCATCAGCAGCAAGCACTGGTAAATACAATACTGCTCTCCAAGATCTGCCTTTTATACCATTAACTTGGCTGGTCTGCCAGCAAAACTGCCCAAAAATACATTAGCAATTCATCAAAAGAACAAATATCATTATACATGGGAAGATTAGGGAATTATTTTGCATTTGATTTCGAGTTCTGATAGCACTGTCATTGATTCAAACATTCTCCAGCATTACACATGCTAGACACAAAAGATGATTGTATTTTTGAACTGCCAATCACTCGGGTAATCCTGAGTTGCCCAAATACGGATGGCTTTAATAAAGTTGAATATATACACTTTAGGTGAGATTTCTACCCTGTTAAACAATAAACAGAAGCTTCTATTAGAGAAGCTTGAGAACTAAATTGTAATGTCTAAAGATTCTAGGAATGCAATCCTAAAACAGCTGTATGAGTTGAACTGCACTGTAAAAAAAAAGCCAAGGATTCTTTAGTGCAAAAATCAATTTTAGGTAAAAATAGTAAAAGGGAGGAAGGAAACATTTCCTTCTATTGCCCATTTCAAGTAACTAACAGCACACTGAGGTCAGCATAGGATGGCCATGTCACAACAATGGATCAGCCTCATCATGAAACTAAAAGAAGGACTCCCTGAGAGCACAGGATGTTGGATCCTCCATTAAAAAGCTGCATTTTATGAGGAAAAGCAGAATAAGATCAACTAGGCAGAAAAGAAACACAATAATTGTGTCTTAAATTGTAAAGTCTGTTTAATGTATTCCTTAAATATACAAGTGTGTACTTTATTCAAAATGCAAAGCTGTGATAATGGATATGCAGTGGGAAGTTATCCAGGTGCTGAGGCTCCTGCACCTTGAGAAAGATCTCTTCAGGACTCCAGCAGAAATGACATATCTTAGGCCTCATCTAGCACAAGATGTGGCAGATGGTGCCCATGGGGCACTGCTATAGCATCTTTGGGGACTAGCTGCTCTGGGTTTAGCAGCTTGGATGCAAGAGAATTACTGCTGATGTGAAAAGTCCAAAGGAGGGAGTAAGTTGCAGGTGCACAAAATGAGCTTCCCAGGCTGCTTCTGGAAGCTTATGATGCTGCTACAAAACAAGGACTCCTTGCTAGCCTTTGGTCCTCCTGGAGAACAAACCAGTAAGTCATCGGCTGAATGTGACAGGGACTTGGCAGGATGCTGGGCCACAAAACAATTTTGACAGTGGTTAGCAAGATGTCCAGAAGAATAATGGGGAGTTGTTTCTGCAGCTAGAGAGTCACTATATTCTGCTACGGCTGGAACAAACAGGGCTATGGTTTGTAGTATTTTAAGACTGTATGGGTTTAAATCAACACAGCTGCTAAAGAAACCAGAGGAAAGGGAAAAAAAAGAGATCTCACAACTTCATGTAAGCATAGCTGAAAGGGCCATTTGGCATGTTCCCATAAGGCTCACATCACAGCTTGACATAAGAAAACACAGGTTTAATATTCCATAGTTAATCTGTTTGAAACTAATATTTGATACTGAGTAGAACTGATGCTGAAAGAATGTGATCCTTCTTCCTATAAAAACCCAAACAAAAAGCAAACAAAAAGAGAAGGAGCTGTGTTCAGATAAATGCACCCATCCAAAACCAACAGACAGGAAATGCTGCTGGTGCCAGACATGATGACACTTTGAGCTCATGAAGGACTTTGACATCTGCTCTCCAGGGACTGCTGGAGGGAACAAGTCAGCACCTCTCCCGGGAGGTTAGTGACCCAGAGCAGAGTTGGCAGGCTGGACCGGCTGCTCGTCTGAGTGCAAAATTCATCATCTTAGCTGACTACAGCTGTGGTATCAGCTAAACCTGGAGACTGGGCTGACTGGTTGAAGTCCACTCTGCAGACTCTGATGCTGGAGAAAGGCAATAAGCATTGAGGATGGGGAACAGTAGCAACTCAAGCAATACCTTGAGTCACATGGTGAAGATGCCGATGTTTTGAAAGACATTTCAACTATCAAATTCTGGAGAACTATAAAACCTGCAGAAATGATAGCCAACAATTACAATAAATAAGGAGTTGATTACCACCTCTTCTCCAGTTACTTCATCAGATCAGCTTTCATTTTATTGAAATGTTTGTAAAAGCCTCAGCTCTTACTGGAGTAAGAGAGTTTATCTCACCTTTATCAGCAGTGAAAAAAGATCTGTGGTTCCAAGAAAACCAGATAGAACTCCTACAGAAATGCATACTACTGGCTGTTTTCTGGTTGGTGCTGGTATAGCACAGCTTTGTCAGATTTATTCATAGGCAGGTTGCAATTATTTTTTATTTTCTTTTGTTCTCAGTTAGCAAATTATAGTGGAAAAGCTTAGTTATTCTCAACTAACTTGTTTCCGTCACAGTAGCAATTATATACATAGCTGCCCACATGCTATGCAGCAATTCAGAGATTCTATACCTAGAAAAACAAATGTATGCAGGTTTGAGAAAGAGTGGGCTGAGGACAGGTGCAAATAGCATGATTTGGTTAACTTGTCTGAATGTTAAGTTTCAGAGTGTTGTTCTAAAGTACCTATTTATGTATAGGTTTGCATTCTTTTGACATAAAGATTTTTTTTCCCCAAAATTAAAGTATCTTCTACCAAGAAAGTAACAGAAATCCCACTCCAGATATCCAAATATGATAATAGATTTGTTCTGCTTGCTTTATTTCTTTCTACTTACGTCTTTCTCAGGTGCTACCATGCTTCTAGTTTTATGTTTTTAAGTATTATCCTTCCAAAAGGAAGTATTGTTCAAGTCATATGTAATCTGAACACCAGACTCTTACTTCTAATACCATGTACAAATATATTTCTCCTAAGCTAAAAGCATAACACTGATGGAATATTCAATTTCTCAATAACTTAATTGTGAGTATCATATCTTTTTTTTTTTTTTTTTTTTTTTTTCTCCCAACTCATATTTATTAGGGGTTTTTTTTTCCTTTTCTTTTTTCCTAAGAACAGGGATGTGAGATTTTCCTATGACCTATGTTTCTGGAATGAAGTAATTGGGCGGGGATGACTGTTCTAGCTGAGATTCATCACAACTTTATCCATTTAAGGTCAGTGATGTTAATTAATTAAGAGCTTAGGTGAGCATGCCAAGGTCACTCTGTTGGGTTGCTGAAGGTTTTTTAGGCTGGTCCCTTCTGAGCCACGGTAAGTTATACATGATTTGAATAGAAATAGAAATTTAATTATCATTCTCTGGTGCTTTTTATTTTCCTAGAATTCTATTGTTATTATTTTAGCCAATATGTTTATTTCTAACCTTGTGATTATCTGTGAAAAGCAGCATGTACTAGCTTCTGTTGTGTGTGCCAGAGTATGTGCTGTTGAGAGCTCTCAGCAGGTGGTGATATGAGAGGAGAAAGCTCGTAGGAGAGATGCTACTCATTTAACACTATGATGCTGCTTGAACTGGTACCAAATCCATGGGTCAGTTTTGAAGGCTCTTAGTGGAAATGCCTCGTCTTAGCTATGCAGTACAACTGATTTCAAAGATCAAAGCTGAAGTTCTGCAAGGCTGTGTTGATTCTTTTTAGTTCCCTAGGAAAGGCTATAGTGCATTGTCAGACACAGAGTCAAGGAATAAGCTTGACTGGTGGGGTAACATTATTTAAGTACTGGTAATCTATTTTTCCCTCTAATTAAAAAGGTGCTATATACAGTGGAAGACAATGTCTAACAATACACATTTTAAAAGTACTTAAGCCTTTTGTTAGTAAATTGTTAATACAGAATACTTTATCACTTAATTCAAGTTACCCTGGTTTGTAAAGGAGTAGATGAAGACTGCACATCAGATGCTTCAGAAGTGCCTTGATTCCATACCAACTCTTTTCTAAGATGTTATAAGCATATTTCTCTTATAGTAATCAACAGAAAATATCAACTGTTCAACTTCTCTTAGAAAAGCCTTTTCCTAGATAAATTTGATATTATTGTACTTGACATGAAACCTGAGTAACATTCTAATTTCTGATTTCAGTAACTTCTGAGTACATTTCCATTAGCTTTAAGCAGTTTCTGTGACTACTAAACCATTAAAAAATATTTTCGCTGGTCTCTTCAAGTTAATAAAATAACCGCAGAAAAAATATAAGATATATTGAGTGGAAACTTTCATAGGGGATGGGGACAGAAAACCCACGGTAGTAATATGTGAAAAGATAGGATAGAAAATAACACTGGGAGTATTGAGATAGCATTCTGTTAATTACTGTACTCTCACTTGAAATATACTTCTGCTTACTTCACTTGAAATAGGGCATAACAGAAATGGAAAAGGTTCAAAATGAGGTGATTAGGGGAAATAAATGAGAGCATGGGAGAGATGCATCATCATCTGACTTGCACAAAAATAGTTAATGAAGTAAATTTGTTCTTAATGAAATAACACAAATCACTGAAAGAGAAAAATAATATTTTTAAATGCATTGCTTGTGGAACTTATTCCTGTGATGTTAAACTGAAAGCCTAAGTGTTGTGAAAATGGCGAAAATGCAAAAAGTTGGGAAATGGAATGGAAGAGAGCCTCATTTGGGTCAAAACAAATTTGAGATTTATGTTGCTTGTTGTGGAAAGCAGAATTTTGTACAGAAAGAGTGTGAAATAGGTCTTTAAAACTAAAAAAGAAAAAAAAAAGTAACAACTGTTTCAAAAACAATTTTCAACACTCAAAAGGTCAAATTCAGCCCCCAGAACAGCAGGTACAAAGAGCATGTATGGCTGACTTTGATTCTAGAGGTCTGTGACTTTATCCTTTCATCTTCAAGGCTTTTTACTTTACTTTTCTATTGAGCTGAGTTGTTATTGTCAGCACAGTCCCATAATGCTTTAATGTGCCTATCGTATTTTATTTGTGCGTTTTAGTCAAATGTATTAGTCATGTATCGGAGATGACCTTGCATGGCATAATGTTGAGAGCAGGAGAATATTACAATATTATGAAAGGAAATCTAATTAAAATGATATAAAGCTAATAAAGCAGAACATTAAGTAAAAACCAGGAGAAACGTATACTCAGAGAGGGCACTAGCTCTAAATGGCAATAGGTGATGAACATCTTTCTGACACAAGCATTCTGAATTACTTTTTCTCCAGGTGTGCTCAGTGCTGTGGACATTTGCAAATACAGATAGTATTCTACTCAGATTGTCCTCTATTTGACAAACAATTTTACACTGACTCCTTTCAATGCCATATATATATATATATACATACATATATATATATATTAGGAAATATTTAATTATTAGAGACTGCAAAATAAGAACCATCCCAAATAGGAAAGAAAATAAAAAAGACTAATTACTTTTCATAACAGGCTTGATTATTCAGTAGTCTAGAATATTTATAGGTTTTTATGGCACTGCTGCTGTAAGAGTGCAAGAGACATGTAAAACTAAAATGCAGAAAAGGTACAACTTTCTGTGTAAGATTAAAACACTGTAGGACCCATCCCACTCTCTTGCCTGTGGGATGGAAAACAACCTTCATGTGACAAAGACATTATTAGAGGTGCATAGCAGCTGTGGTTATTAATAATGCTGAACAGGGCTGGGGGTGGTGGTGTCCCTGATGAGCAGTGGGTTAGCATGGCTCTTGCACAATCCCTATGTGAGGTGAATGGCATCAGTGTTTTGTCCCGGGAGCACACCAAACTTGCCATATTCCTTATGAGCCAACATAACCAAACTAACTCTGCCCTCAGTGCATCAAAGATGTGCGCTGCTATGTCTGAGCACTGCAAGCACCATGAGTGTTGTGACTCTCTGCTCCTTTCCTAGCCACAGGACTGTATATGTACATAAGATATAGCTGCAGATATATAGAGCCCACATTTATGTTATTGAAATCCAGTAGAGAAGACCAGAGAGACTTTTATGTTTTAAATATCCACTTCCAGTGTAGAGAAACAAAATGTGCCAAATTCTGGCTCCTAACATGCACTGAAAATACAGAGGATGCCATCATTACAACCTTATGTTGTAGCCTGAGGATGTGACCATGGCAATTTGTGCTTCCTCTGGAAAACCAGTGATTATTGCAGCCTGGCTAGAAGACAGACTCCTGGTAAAACAGAAACAAAATGTAAAAAACACCATGACACAAACACCCCCACCATGTCTGAATCTGATGAAATGCTGCCCTCGTTGAGGAGAAGCGAGCTTTACATGCAGAAGCTGTGTCATGCCTCGAATAAACAACTCAAGCTATTTAAGCCACTACAGTTAAACCGAAAATTGTGTTATCCCCTTTTTAGCCTACATTATGGGCAGATCTTGGCACACGAAGCCTGCCTTTGGAAATGTGCCAACTGCGTGTCACTGCCTCTTTGCAGTGATGATGTGATTTCGATCAGCGTGTGGTAGTGCAAGGGGAATGCTGATTGTGAAGAGTAATCCCATCACCTGACAATAGAGCCGTGATGAAATCTGTTACACAGATTAAAGAGGGAAGGGCAATAACTCATCAGAAAATGCAGAACTGTCTGCTTAATTACTTGAAAAATGTCTCAGCCACTACCTTTTATGACACCTGGTGGGTATAAACATGTCCAGAGTTTTAATTAATTTTGCTTCTTCTTTCATTGCACCTGTATGGCCTGGAGAAATGGAATTCTAATGAAATTACAATCAAGCATTTCTACAGGAGTTTGAAGCACTTTGGCAATAACCTAAAAATGAGGCATTTTCATGGGTTTAATTAGGGAAATACTGTACTTGGAAGAATACTTCCCTACAATTATAGTTATTCCAAATCAAGTTACAGTGTAAATTTCCTTTTCTTAATTCATAAAGTAATGATTTTCAGAGTCCATTTTAATTTAGAAAGATAGCAGAGTAGGCTTCTCCCTGGGGCAAAGTGGAGTTGTAGTGAAAATCCCTCTCTGGGCAATTTCAAAGCAGCAACAGCACAAGCTCACACCTTTAACCTCACAGTTCTGCAGTGCTCATTTAAAATTGATGAGTGAGACCCTTGAAATAATTCTGCTGAAAAGCACACTTTTTATAATGATGTTTATAAACATGCCACTAATTTTTTCAGCATCCTGAAATGCCAGCTCTGCAGAAAACTGAAGGGAGCACAATTCTTTCTCACCTCTGTTTTTGGGAGGGCAAAGAGAGCCAGGCTTGCTTGTGTTCACAATAGTCAGTTGTTACATGTTACTCTTCTGCAGAAATATTTTCTTTCACTCCGTTCTTATTTTAGTCTGTGAAGTTGTTCATCTTGTAAAGAAAGTAAGTGCATCAGGGTGTTGAAATCCATATGGATGAACTTTAGAGAAATCAGGAAATGAAGGGAAACAGAAGCCTGAATCTATGCTTACAGAAGAGTCGCAGCAATGTAATATCTAGATATCTACCAAACCTCAAACTTCTTAGCATGGGGTTTTGTGCAGGTTTAGGACCAGCAGCCAGAAACCAGTCAGTCTTTTCATGCTGTTTTGCATCTTGCTAAGTAGCTCTCCCATGACAAGAAGCAGGTGACCTGCCCTGAGCCCCAGCACAGGGATGGGATCCCAAGGTAGGTGAGAGCATCACGCAGCATCTCACCCTGTCACAGCAAGTGTCTCGGAGGTAGGACTGTGGGCATGTGGGAGAAATGTCACTGTTGATCTCCATGTGTTGAAGGGGGACACTGGAAATAGTGGCAGGAGGACTGCCCCTTCCCCCTCAGTTTTGGTGCATGCATTGACGCAGTCTGTACAGCCATCAGAGACCCCTGAGCAAGGAGTGTAGTAAATTCAAGTACAGTTTGGGTGCTCACAGATCTCCTGTGTTTCTCCCTATATGACTTTAGCCCTGGAGCTGCTCCACAGTACTGCAGATGAATACCATGCACAACTGTCTCAGCTAGTGCCAGTCAAAATATTTTAATAAGCCTGAGCTGTAATAACATGAACTTTCAGAGCTGGTGGGAAACGATTTGAAGCTAGTTACTAAATTTTACTTTACACTCATTAAATCCCTCATTCTGTGGACAAATACCGTGTAGTAAATGTAGCTCCAGTTCCTCATAAAGTCAGTGACTGCTGATGTTTAGCAAGTTTATATAGGCATTTAAATGGGTCTTATTTTATGCAATCAAGCACATTACACTTGTTTTAATTTTTTGCTTCAAGGACTTAACATCGGAAGTTACAAAATTAACAACTCCCTGAAAATGCTATCACAAGTATATAAAATAAAATAACTTCAAAGAGAATATTATAACTTGGTCATTCACAAAAAAAAAAAAAAAAAAAAGAAAAATCCAATATAATGACAGTAGTCAGATGCAGCAAAGTACCACAGCAAAAATTTGCAATGTTTTTGTCACAATATTGATGAGCATTTTAGATTTGTGTTTTTCTCCATTTCTATCTAGACTGCCAAGCAGCTCCAACATAGGCACTGCTAGAGGTGCAGTCAGCTGCTGCTAGCAGCACCACTGGAACCTGAGCAGCAAGGGCTGCGTAATGCACCATCCCCCATTATTTTTGCCACAATTTGCATATCTGATGCTGTGAAATCAGCAACTCTTGTGCCAGGTGACTATTGTGGTTTGTTTATAAATAAATGTCAAAATCCCCATCTCATCAGAAATGCAGCAAGACAGATCCATAAGATATGCTTGTTCCTTGAGTATGTCACTCCTCCCACTGTATGTCATCACCCGCTATCTGTTATCAAAACAAACTGCTCTTCCTTAATAAGGTGGAAGATAAAGTAGATCTTGACCCTCAATTTAAAATACAAGGTACTCAGAGAGAGGAAAAAGGATTGTTGTAGGGGATTGTTGTAGGGCAGTTGATTATCAGTATGAGAGAGACTGTAAACAGCAGAAATTGAAAACTCTGCAAGTGAGAACGAAACCCAAAATTATGGGACACATTCTGCAGAGTGACTTAAAGCAAGCAGATCTGCTGCATCTTTTGCCTGTCAGGTGGGTTAATCTGGAAAGTCACACTTAGGCTAAATATGTTTACACTGTGCTTAGTTCCACGGAGCAGAGAACTGAACTAGCTGTAAATCTGTTGTTCTGATGCTCCTGCAATAGTTACAAATACGATAGCTTGGATATTAGCAGCAGCCTGGCTTTGGCAGCACAGTGCTCATCATGGTCTAATTGACCTTGCTAAGAGTGCTCTGGCTCTACTGGATGATTTATGGTTTCCATGCTACATCACTATCATATCTCTGATACAGTTTTTCCTATCCATCTTCCCAGTTAAACTCTCATTCAGGATTTCACCATGCCATGTCTTGATTACAGCAATATACTTTTCTCTGGCCTTGACAAATGCAGTCTTGCCCTGTTGATAATCAGAATACTTCAGCAAAGAACTTTAAAAATAAAAAAAATTAAATTTTATTTATTTTTTTAAGATTATCGCTTTGACCACCATGCAGTCCCACTGTACTGCAGCACCAGCTCCCCCTTCTCCATCTCTTCTGAAGGCTGCTTGTCCTCACCTTTAAAACCCTTCACAGCCCCCTCCTATCTTAATGACCTCCCATTTGTTATCAGGAAGCCAGCTCCTGCCTCATATCACTATTTGGTGATAAGAGCTTTTGATCCTTAATTGTTCTATATACTATATGTTTATTACAGAAGCACCCTTGTGGTTTCTCCCCCTTCTGTTTTTCACCCTTGGGAGGAGTTCTCCAAAAACAGTGAAACCAGCTCATTAATCTCCTTAATTTTATCACCTTAGAAGCATCCCTTTTGCAGTGATCTTTAGTGGAAATGTGACGCTAAATATTAATCATGTGCCGTATTACAACCGTCTGTCATACTGACTAGTGTTGACTCCTTACTTCTTTGTGCATGGCAATTTGTCCATATGCCATCTCCTTAAAATTAAAGCTTGTACAAAGGGAGAATGGACCATGTGGATCACTGAATGGAATCTGGCGCAAAAAGGGTTCATAAATACAAGAGCTCCTAAATAACATGGTTGTATAAATAACTACTGCAGTGACAACATAGAAATTGCGTGCTCAGGAGTCAACCAGATAAATGTATTGAACACTGAAGTTTATGGAAAATATGTATATTTGAAGACCAGTGCAGATAGTAATTCTACCCTCAGCCTGACTTCCCCTGCAGACTCCTATGACATTTTAAATGCTGCTACTGTCAGTTATTCTAACACTATTTTTATGTTCTGAGAACACAGAATCCCTCGTGGGGGGAAAAAAAAAAAGGAATTGAAAGAATTCTAAACAAAGAGAATCTGTAAAAGGTAGGCTGCTTAGCTGAATGAGGAGACATGAGAAGTGATAAGAAATGCAAAGACACCCAGTATGGGACAGAAGTATGTGATGTTTTAACAGCACCATCCACTTGTTTAACTTACTGGAATGCCAGAGTTGTGATGATAATCTTTTAAATTTAGCTGGTATGGCAAACTTGTACAGTTTCAGAAAGGCTATCGCTGTGATGTTCAACAACTCTATACAAAAGCAGGAACTTCCATGCACTAAAGATCAAGCAAAGATTCTAAAGCTATCAAAAGCTCACTCAATTGTTTTTAAGGTACCTGAAGCGAACAGTAAGGCAGTAAGTAATATGAATGATGTTTTTCCCATCATTTTCTCATATTAATTTTCCTGCAGGAAAATCCTTAATCACACTGTTCATTAGGAGCTTGCATATTAAAGCATTTAGGAGCAACTCAGTACTCAGGGAAGGTCACCAGTGCATCTGTGGGACTGACACGAGACGCTGTGCAGTTGTTCACTCCCATTCATTGCACTTTCCTAAAAACTACAGGAATTTTCTTGGGAATCTCTAATGAACTAAAAAGACATAAATCATAAAAAGACATAAAAGCATAAATCATGTTATTTTAGTCAGAGGTTGCCTAGCTTTAAAGAGTCCCCTTATTGTGCATTTAATCCACTACACAAATATTAAATGTAGTGGAAGTTATCAGAGGCTGCACGTATACATTAATCAGAAGTCTTCCAGTTTTGCTTTGTAGTTTATTCAGTTCATGATAAGTTGTAGCATGATCAACTGTACATCTTCATTTCTGATGTTTCTGTAGCATTTTTTTCACCCTTTCCAGATGCACATGAGTCACTGCTCTGGAAAAAAGACCAATTCCATCTGATTATGGTTCTCAGCATTTATCACAGCAAAATATCTACAAATGCTTTGGTCTGTTCCAAAGAACAAGAAGCGACACTGATTTACATGCTACAAACTGAAAGGGAACATCAGAGGAGAGTATTTTTAAGTTTTAGATAATGCTAATCTTAGCTGGAAAGCCTTGTGGTTTTGATCCTTCTTGGATACCCACCAAACAGTGAACTGTCTGCAACCCCCTCCCATTCCTTTCTCTCAGATAAATCTGAGATTCGAACGCACACTCTTGTTCTCAGAGAACATTATGTGGATTTGCAAAACTTTCTGAAAGACTTCCTGTCCATTAGCCATTGGCTGGTTTACAAAAAGACATAAATATAGCATTTTCCTCTTGTAACAGATGTAATCTCCCTGCAGTGTTGTTCGTAACGTTCGAAGGAAAGCAATATTCGTTTTCTCTTGGAGATGCTGAAATAGCTGCATCTCTTAACATAAACTGAAAATATGTTTGGAGCTTAATTTGATTCAGCTTTCAGAATTTCACACATATGGGATGAACACATGAGGATCAGCTTTCTGTAATTAGAGTGAGGCACATTAGGAGAGCTTCATCCTGTAAGGTCAGCTCTGCAGGAAAAAAACTGCAGTTTTCAATATTGTTAAGAAGCACCTAAGATATGCTCTTGCATTACTTAATAGACTGACAATTTTATTTCATGTGGCATTCATAAAGCTGATGAAATGCAGATTCACATTATTAATTTTGAATATATAGTAAAAACTGTTACAAAAAATGCAGAATGAATTTGTATGTTTTGGCTTCTAGTTGATGTTCATCACTAATGAAGAGGGAGAAAAGCAATCCTAAAATGCATGTCATCCTGATTAAAATTTGGAATGAGTCTGGGCATAATTCACAGCATTCCAAGGGTTGCTCCAACACATTGGTCACACAGGTTACAGCATAGTGGCTATGCTGACAGTCTGGAAAGGTTTTCCTTTGCTCCACTCCACTCCATTCTCCTGCTGCTGGCATGGTACATCTCCTGAATGTGCTTCTGAAATGGGGAGGACCAAGGAACAGATGGTGTAATCCTTTGCCATGGGAGGAATTTTACTATGCCAGGGAAAATCCTCTGTTCCTTTTTCCAGCTTTCTTTTCAGCTACTTTGTATGGCCACGCAGTGCCAAACATTCAAACTGGGACTTAGGCATGGTGATTTGAGTGGATTTACCTCTAGACTTGCATAGGTGTAGGTGATGGCACAGAGGAACCCATGGCAGACAAAATAGGTGGCTCGTAATGGATGAGGCAGGGCTGAGCAGTAAATCTTCAGAGATAGTGTAGCAAGCCCCAAAAGAGACAGAGGTCTAATATCCGTTGAAGAGTGAAGATAAAAATAAATGTTGAACAGCTGCTCTACTCACTTTGCACTAGTCAAGGACATTTTTAAGGGTAAATATTGTTTAGAATAATCCATTGTGCAAAAGCCTTTGGATTATCTGCTGCTCCAGTAACGTGTTTCAGAGTAGCTGCCCTGAGTTGCATCAAAGGACTAACTACAGCCTTTTTACTAAGGAAGTCATTAGGAAATCCATTTTATATTTCAAAATCTAATCAAAGTAGCTCAAGAAATGTAACAGCAGAGCAGGAGGAAGCTACTGGATGGGTGGTGACAAGGTGTTTCATAACTGAGGATCTTCAAACCCTTGCTGACAGCGTGATCAGCACAGAGGGACCGGTGCTCAAGGAAAGATATTTTAAGTCTGGCAGGAACTTTACTGCTCTTCTACAACCCAAATCATCACAGGATCAGTTTAGACGATCTTTTTTTCTGAAGGGCAGCATCTAGCCTACTTGGTATGCTTAAAATTTTTGAATGTATATTTTTGAAAGAAGAAAGCATGACAAAATTATGTAATTTAAACTGGCAGAACCCTGTATTTTGGATGATTTTTGTTGTAATTAGTAGCTATTTAACATTGCAGTATTTCTGCTGTGCTCCAGTACGATGCAACCTAGAAAAGCATCGCACAAGGTTTGAAATAGAAATACTAAAAGACCTGTAAGAGCAGTGATACTACTAGGCCCAATAGTAAAAAAAAAAAAAACAAAACAACATTTACTCGCTACTGCAGTGTTGTTAGTGATTGGCTTCAGACTGGTGGTAAATGGGCAAGATCCTGACACTGGAAGAAAACGTGAGGTAACATGTTGGTTATAAGACTAAAAGATTTATAGCATAGCTTAAAAAAAAACACAAGTTGAATGAACTTTAGTAGACTATCCCCAAATTCACTGCAATTAGTAGGAGATAGCCTGCTCCCATTCATGCGTAAAGCCTGATGTGGCATTAAACCTGACTGCCCCCTGTGCAGAACTGTCATCCTTCACTCGCACTCTTTGCCTATTATGCATTCAGGATATCTTCTTACTTTTTCTTTTGCAATCTCCCCAGATATAATCCATGCGTGTTTCACAGAGCTGAGTGGTGTCTGTGCAGCGCAGCTGAGCGCCAACTGCCTCTGTTTGTCCTCCAGTGCCATGGCACTTGATTCTGTACATTCTGGAAAAATCTGTTTAGCTATCCCACAGTGCCAGAGAGTGGACAGACCATTGGGTGTATATGAACACTGGGGCTGGATGAAAGCCAGATTGGTTAATTCCTCATTTGCGTCTATATGTATTTAAGCTTCTTCCCAACAATATTTTGACCTGGGTAGAGAAAAACAGCCATATGGCAACTACTGCCACTGGCAACAACTGTTGTTAGTATAATCAGGGCATTACCTAGGTGATTTGTTTAGATGCAAGTATGTCACTAACTTGTGGCAAGCCCTATTTCAATTAAGTTGCACATAAGTTAGTAGGATAAACCAGAGTCATCTTTATATGCATTTATATCTTGTCTTCTGCCATAAAGCTGCTTTCACAAGAAGTGTCTCTCAGGGTCCTTTCCACCTTCTAATCCCATCCCCAAATGAATTTGCCTACTGTGACACCAGACAACTACAGAAAGCCAGAGGGAGCACCAGTTGTACAGCACTGTAATTATAAAAAAAAAAAAAAAAGGCAGCACAATCAAACTCATCTCCTCATTTTGCTAAAGGCTGCCTTCTGATCTCTGATATTTTTATTGCTTATTTTCAATTTCAGTTATACTGTAAGATATTTAAAACGGAGACAACATCTTTATTTTTGTACAGTACCTGGTGCAATGAAGCACCAAGCTGAACTGAGGGTTCTGACAAACAGAATAATCCATTTTTTTTCAGTCACTTGCTGTCCTAGCAGGTGAATGATGTCTAAAGGAATCACTCTTTATTTCAGTAGCAAAGTGTTCATATTTACTTAAAAATCATATAGATGTGATACCTGTTTATTTTCTGAAATTCCTAATTTCCCAAGAAAGATTTTATGTTTAACGTGTTTAATAACAGAACGAAAGTGTTCAATAGCAGTAAAAGACTCCCTCATAAAAAAAAAAAAAAAAAAAAAAAAAAGCCTCAATGTACTGCAGACAAATAGTTTTATCTCCTCCTTTTTATGGTATAGCTTTTCTGAATCAAATATTAATGCTATTCATAATATAAACTAGTTCATAAACCATAGACAAGATGAAAACAGCACTGAAAGTTATTTGGAGCTACTCCTTCATAACTTTGTGTTAACATGTTATTTAAAATGAAGCCTAAAAAGAATTCCTAAAAGCTTAGTGCGTAACAATATTGAATGGCAAAAATTACCACCAGATTACACATCAGCACCGCAGCGATTTTGAAAGCTTTTCTTTGAACTATAACCTTAGAAAAACAGAAAACAGATTGCAATAAGAACGTTACAAATAGTGACCAAGTGGAGAGTTATGCCTTTGATTAAAAGTACTTATGAAATTGTAATGTGAAACAAATTAGTGCTTTTTTTTTTTTACTATGCAATGAATAGCTACAGTTCATTACAAAAGGAACAAAAGGATGTCAGCTCTGTAGGTATTTAAGATAAGTGTGGGACAATACGAAGCATCAGAGAATGGAGACTTAATCCCAAACGAATGCTATTAATATCATAAAAATTTAGCAACTCTGAGAATTCTCTACATCCTCTGCCTGGAAATGGAGACGACTAAAATGAGATGCAAATCAGTGCCTTTATCTAATGAATAATGCAAATGAGCACTCTTCTTATGGTGCAGCAGTCTGCAGGATTCCTCTCTGCCTCACCTCACATTTCTTGTGGATTTAAGCACCATGTGTCAGAAGAAATTAGAGGAAGGAATTGCCAAGAAATGACAAAGCCTTGGAGCCCCAAGTCAGTACAGACAGCAAGGTACATTAAGATGCATGGTACAGAGGAGGAGAGAGTTGACATCTCATTAAAATGAAAATGTTGCTATTTTTCCTTCACCTCGTTAATGGAGTTATATGACATTGTAATCTGCAATTATTTGTGTGGCTATTAGTTAGAAACAACCTACAAAATGATAGCAAACCAGGATCTCGGAAAATTTTATAAAATATATTTTTTTCTTCTACAAAAAAAAAACACACAACAGTGGTGCTATTATTCTCCCTCTGATATAAGTTAACTGCATCAGCATTTTTCTAACAGCATCACAGAGCACACTGCATCTTATACATTAGTCACAAGCCTCACTATAACTTTCCCTTGGCATCTAATATTACCTTCTAAAAATATTCTCAAGCAAACAAACCTGAAGGCATGCAAGCCCTGAAAATTAACTCTTTTTCTACAATCACTATTCTGCCTGAATACATTCCTAATTCAGAATTCAGAACAGATTCCATCTGTTCCATTAAAACACCATAGCGTGCAGACCAGCCGTACTGTCTCAGCTGCTGTCATGCTCCTCCTCTTTGTCATTGCATTAGATCTCAAAAATGGAGATTTGTGAAACATCATGCTTTTCTGACAGGTGTTTTCTTAAAATACAGAGCAAGCAGAGTCAATCTAACATAGCCATTTGCTGTGTGGACATCTTCTTAGTTATCAGGTACAGAGTGATAAAAGAACGGCTCAACCATGGAAGGGAATTCCTAAAGATTTGCAATGCAAGGAGAGGCTGGCCTCGTCATTTAGATGCACAGAAGAAGCACAGTGACTACAGGTCAGAGCAGGAGAATTTCCAGGCTGTGGTTTGGCTGCAAGGGAGTGGACTGAATGTTGGGTCCCTCTGGCTGTAAAAGTGATGGTCTGAGAGCAGGAAAACATACGCCATACCCTGCTTTGTGCCCTGCTCATATGCACTGTGCCCTGCAACAAAGCCTGTGCAATGTCACAGGCAGAAAATGTCGGAATATATTCTAATTATTGAATGTTCCCTAGACTGCAGTGACTGATAAAACACTTTTTCTGACTTGAAAGGGAAGATCACCCCAAAGTCCTGAGCCATAAAACTGGGAACTTAACACAATCGCTACACGTTAGGGTGCCAATCATATGATACAAACTCAGGGCCACATTTCTTCTGTTCACTGAGCTATTTTGTGAACCAGCTGGTAACAAATCAGTGTTGTAATTCAATAATCCACCGAACAGATAAATCTATGAAAGCAGAACAAATGAGATAAGGGATGTTTTACTATATGTCCTTTCAGGAAATATGAAAAAGAAACCTTTTTATCACAAGCTGACAAAGACATCATTGCTATTTATAGTTGTACTTCAGTTCATCAGTTGGAGGCATGCTGAAGATGCTAGAGCACTAGAAACATTGCTACTAAATTAAGAGCTTGCAGTTCCTTTTTATTGTTGAAAGCAAAGCCATTTCTCTGTTGGACAGCCTGTTGCAAACTTCATAATAGTGGGGAAAAAAAGATTTTTTTTTCTGATGGATTTTCTCTCAGTTCAATCCTAGTGAATCAAGGGGGAATTGCCTGGGATACAAGTCTATGAAGAATTTAGTGTGAACTCCATAAAAAGGTGACTTGGAATCAATATAGCATTTCCACTCTTAAATTAGAGGGACATGAATAGGGGCTCTGGTCCTGTGCCTGTTAGCACTTACCATGCTAGGAACATACAAAGTATAGGATACCAATAGCAAGGGCAATGAATACCATAGAGGAGAGAGGAAAAAATCCAACAAGAACTAAACAAAAAACTTAGTGTTAGAGTAAACTAAGCAGTTGATGTGAAGCAGGGAGACAATTAAAGTGCAGCATTTCTGAGAGTAATAAAAATGTCACTACAAATGACTGATTGTTAGAAGTCCTTGGCTTTTTCTTAACACTCCAGTTGAATATGGTGTTAAATCAGTTCCAAGTGTTTACTAATGGTGTATGTTACTTTGACAAACTCAATGAATTGTCTATCTATTTCATAGATCAACTGTAGGTTAATGTTTTTTTATTTCTTTTACAATTTTAATTCAGTACCTTTACGTACACAATTAAGAAGTAAAGAAAAAAAAATTGGCTTGTGCGAAAATTAAAAAAAATATATGTTAGACAATACTGTTGCAATCGTACAAGCAGTTCTTACGTGAAGAAATGCTGAGTTCTTTGGCAGGATAATACCTGCCCAAGAATCCTCAAAGATATGCACAGAAATGTGAGCGACCTCTGTCCTTCCCTGACATGCAGCGCTGTATCTCCAAGTGCTCAGGAGCTATAATGTTTCCTGGGATGCTTTCAGAGTGCATTCCTCCACATTTCTCTGAGTATTCTACCTGCCAAAGACCAGGATTTTGTTCACCATTTCCAGCAAAATGCTGTGGATCTGATCACTCATTAAGAGGGGATTTTTTGTGAATACCAAACACTTCCGACTTATGACTTATTTCTGTAAAAGTAAAGATTGCATTTCCTGAAATGCTTCATAATCGCTCATAGTTACAAGCTAACCAATTACTAATCCAGAGTAAAGCAGTGACAGCAAACATCTGTTATTAAAATGTTAAGCATTGCTCATAAAGTCCTGAAGTTGAGCCTTCCCAAGGCCTTGGATATTGCCTAGGCTGACATCAGAAAAAAAGCAGCTATGACTGGTTGGGTAACAGCAGTTTAGAGAAGCTCATGTAAAGTGGTGCCATTTAAGGAAAATTTCTCTTAGTCTTTTTCTGAAAAACATTAATCTTCCTCTAAGTCTCCTTTTGGGGTATCAAAAGAAACTGGTCTGGAAGGATGAAGATGCTGACAACGGTGCATGGGTGTAATGGGAAATGGGGTGGTGGATCAAAACAAAACAAAACCAAAAAAACCCAAACAACTCACAACTGAGGCAAAGGCTAAATTCAGTGGGGTCCTGCTGTTGCTGAATTGTTTCTTTTGTTTGTTTGTTTTGGATCTTATGCAAGATTTTATTCCAAATCCATGACTTAACAGCATTAGGTATTTGACATGATGAGATCACCAGAATGATATTCACTCCAAATTCTTAGGCACATTATTATTGATCAGAAGTTTTACACACTGCTTATTAAAAAGCTGTGAATGCTTTTTCTGAACTCTTGCAATGCATGTATGCCTAGGGCTGTGCCTTAGGACAAGCGGTAGTAAGCAGAAGTCCTCTTAAAACAATGCACATTTCAGCTCATGTTTCTCCTATTCAATTGCTGACCTCATTAACCTTAAGGTTTTAAAAAGTTCTCTAAGAGGATTGCAAAGACCATTCACCTGTCCTCAACTGAGGTTTATGTGGATCAGTACCATTTTAAGAGACTGTGTTGCCTAAAGAAGGATAGCAGGAGCTAGAAGTAAAAAAATGAATGAATCAGCTCTGGCTTCTTCTCAAGCTCTAGAGCCTATAGAGGATTCACAGGGTTGGCACAAGGAAGGAAGATTGTAGTGTTCTTTGTGGTAACTGCACATCTCATTCTTAGGTATTCCTTTTCTCCACCATTTTCGAGAGCCTCCATTTCAGCAAAGCCAGAGAGATGTGCTGACCCCCAGGGAAGGAAAACATGTGAATGTGGCTTACAAAAATAAGATTTCTGAGATTTTCAGAGGTTAATAATTAGTCCATCAGTTAATGATAAAAAATGTCATGCTCTTCTATTTTTTAAAAAACTTTCCTTCTCACTCCATCCTCCCCCAAAGAAGAAAACTGTTGAACTTTTGTTCTTAAGCTTGCCTTTAAACATGTAAAGACCAAGCCACATAAATGATGACACACTGCTACTGTGCAGTGCTAATACTGATAATAATGCAAATATGGAGAACTGCGGGATGATTATTCAGTGATAGTCTTCTGTCCTTTTTAATTATTTACAAATACGATATGAATGAAGCTAAAATAATATAATTTAATATGCAAAGCCTAAAATACGCTTTCACGGCATTCTTGCATGGCCCAAAATTGCCAAAACTAAATCTAAGGAGGGAAAAAATAATTCCATTAGCCAAATCCTGTTCTGTCACTAGAGGCAGTAAAGCTCAGAAGGGTGAAGTATAACTGAAAAGATTGGAAAATGAATGAAATTTAGTGAAACTGCTTCTGACGATGAAGTTAAAAAAGATACAGGCATACCATTAATTCTTTGCTTTACACTAGAGTTTCAGATTTTCCAGTACAGAGGACTTAAACACACTACTAAGGAAGCAGTATTTGGGCACAATTCATTGCTGTCAGTAGAAATTCTTTTGGAGTGTGTCAACTTGAATGGAAGATTGTATTTTAAATCCTGTTCATGAAAAACCAAATACTTGTTCTTAAGCATGAAATATACATCGTGATTCACCTGTAACTGCTTTTTTTGTTATTGAAGGATATATTTTTTAAAAATCTGCAAACTTTTACATTCTTAACCCTTCTTTTACTTTGTTTTTCCTTGTATGTGAAAAGTGCTGGTGTAAAATTACACCAAAATTTTAGCAAGAAAAGCTACTATGCATGAACCCCTTAAACCTATTACTTAATGCTTCTGGAAGTTTGAGCAATCTCTTGCAAGTGAGACACCTTGCTAGGATATTTCTGCAGGCTATCCCTATAGTATTCAAACTGCTTGGCAGTTCCATATGGTCAAGGAAGCCAGGAGGCATGTCAAAGTCTGGAAGACTAAAAATAGAGGGGAAAAATAGAACATGTAGAGTTGTTCTAGTAGTCAGAAAACTTACATTCTGCACTCTTTTCTATAGCAATTTGCACAGTTGTTTTTAAAAAATGAGGATGTTCGTGTAATTGCTTGAAGATGAGGATGATGTTCGTGTAATTGCTTGAAGATGAGGATGATATTCGTGTAATTGCTTGCTACTTTTTTTTTTTGCCCAGTAATTTGTTAATGTTACCCACATGAAGTTCTGCTTCTAGTTTTCACTAGAGAAAGGAGACTTATGAGCACATATAGATGGTAAAAATCAAATTGATGAGTTCAAATGATTGCTCCTGACAGCTTTACAGACAAAGAAAGAAACTAACCCAACAAAAAAAAAAAAACCAACCCAGAACAACCTAAAATGCAAAGGGATGCTGGAAAGAGAGTATGTACATGTGAGAAAGTACTCTGCTTATCATAGTAGTGTCCTCTTATAAAGGTTTTACAGCTACTTAGCTATAAAAAAAATTCTTTCTAGGCTAAAGCATGACATAAAACATCTCTGGTGTAGCATCTCTTCCTGGCAATAAATAACATAAAAATTCATTTGGGCCCTTTTCTTTCCTCCTTTTTAATCTTAAATTCCACATAAACAATCTGTGTAAAGACTTAAAAGATAAGATCTAAAGCCATTTTATGGAAAGTACCAAATAGCAAGTGTCAATGCTATGTGAAATCACATATGCACGTGCCAAGCTAGCTCAATGCCAAGTATTTTCATGTTTCAAACTACACCTTTATTTGTAGTTTCAGCACTTTCTAAACATAATGAATAAAAACAAATTACAGGTTTTCTTCCTTGCATAAGGAGATGGACAAGTTCCATATTCTGTCAACAGGGTCTGCTAATACTTGGCTGGATTTCTCTGTTTGTTCCATGGTACACAGCAGAAGGAATGAGATGGCCTGATTATCATCTGAGTCTGGGCATACTGTTTCTTGAATGCTCTGACGCATTACTGTGTGCTTACACGTTTGCATGGGGACAATTTGGACAACTAGCTTCTTCATAAATAATGTAAATGACTAAACATTAAAATCAGTGTGTGGAAAACAACTTCCTTCTGTCTTCTTGAAGGACTACAGGAGCACACACTAGGGAGAACAGTGGTTCCGACCTTACACAGAACTTGGCAGAACTCTCAGCTGAGTTCACTTAGTGTGGTTTCAACTATGAAGTTTACAAACAAAAGCTGGAACATATGGAAGTGTCTCAGAAACTTGTATTTGGTTTCCAGTGTTTCTTAGCAGTTACGAAATATGAGACCAGCAGGAAAAAGGAAAGCAAAGCTCTGGGGTTTGGAGAAGTACAGGTACTAAATGAGGAAGGAAAAATAATGTTTGTCTGCTTGATTTGGACAAATGTGAATGGCATAAAACTAGCTGTGCTCAGTTCTGCTGAGTAAATCCAAAATTTGCAGCCTGAGCTCTGCCCCTCACAGCTGGAGGGTATCCAAAGCCACACTGGCTGTGTGATCCTTCAGAGCGGGACAGGCCTGGGAAGCCTGGCACTCCAACAGCTCCCAGGGCCTGTGTGTGTCCCCCAGCACCTTCCACACGGCTCCTCCTGATAGGCCCGCCAGCACAGTGCGGACACAAGCCGAGGCAGCACAGGACAGGCTTGAGGTTCCTGTGGCTCAAGCACGCCTCTGCCTCACGGTGAGATGTACAAAACAAATGCCACTAAGTAAAGATTTTGCACATAAAGTATTATTTTTACTGCAGAAGGTGGCATTAAAGATGCAGGGGATTTCGGTGCTTGGAGCCAGGGCAATGCTAGCTCAGGTACTGGGAGAAGATTATTTCAGGAGCCTGAGGGCAGCAGAGCAGCCATTTTGTTGGTGAGCGGTGCCACCCTCTCCTGCCACCAGCTGCTGAGAATTGCTTGTTTGAGGATTTGTAAGGACAGCTGTTCAAGAAAAAAGGTCTCCGAAATAGTTAAAAAAATATCTGAAATTAAATAATAACTGAGTTACTTTGGTCATGGCACAGCCCTCAGTAATCAACCAATAGAATCTATGTCCTCCCAACTGAGTTTCTTTCAAATATGTGTGTAGCACAGCTGTCACCAGGTGACAGAAGCCCCACAATAATCACTTATTACTGAGGAAATGCTTATTACTGAGGAAATTTTATTTGACACGTTATAATCATTTGCTTTCTAAGATCAGCTATTATTATAATCACCATTTATTGATCATTGCATTAGCTAAAAATGTCTGCTATTTCCAGCTAACTTCAGGAAAATAAAGAAAAATGAGATAATTAACCAAATGGAATAGGGACAGTGTTAAAAGCAATAGTGAAGCAGCTTCTATGATGTGTGTTCAAAATATGCCTCTTGTGAAAATGATGCACTTACACGTTCTGGTGATATGTGCCTTAATTCTTTGCAGCAGAAAAGAAACAGAAGCTCTCAGCCTTGTTTAGGTACCCTGCTCTTAATGGGGCATGCTTTCGCTATGCTTAAGATTTGAAAACGTTGCAGTTTATAAGGTGTAACAGAGGAAGCTGGACAGAGTTTTATTAATAATTTACTGGGAATTTTGTTGTGTGCACATTTGTTTCTCTGACAATATGTAGTTTTGATTTATGGGAAATTAGTAATTTTTAGATTGGTTCCAGTTGAAAGAAAATGCATTTTAGCATTTTTGTCCTGTTGTCATTAGCCATATTTATTTATTAATTTATTTATTTCTCTCCTTTACGAAAGCAAGAACTCCTTTCTTAAGAGGCTTGAGGAACAAAAGATTTTAGAAGTTTCAGAGGACACAGTTTCAGAAGATGCAGTTATGCTTTTTTTTCTCTGTGTTGGCTGGTGAAAGCGATCCTGGGATGGAGGGAGGAAGGAGCAAAGGGCATGGTGCTTTCTCCTTGCCTTCTTGTCATTCCTGCCAGATACTCTAGACTAAGGCAGTAATATAAGGACCAAGGTGGTGCTTTGATGAGAATAGCAATGGCTAGAGCAGGGGAAGACAAGGAGCAGGGCAGCTTTTAGCTCCCCAGACACATCTTGTTATACTAGAAATGAAATTAAGCATCTATTAACTTGAGAGAAAATGCCAAAACAACAATTCTACTCCCTGAAAGATGAGGTTATTCCCAACAACAATAGAATATTCCCAACAATAGAAATGAACATTTCTATTAATTAAACATGCCCAAAAGAGTCTAAAAAGAATGGACACAAGTCTGTGAAAACTTTCAGGTCTGTACATACCTTTAAAATATACAACCATGAAAACTCACATTAAACAAGGCAGTTATAATAGCCTCATCTGTAACTCAATGGCCCCATTCTCCTCTGAGCTAATTAATAAGGTTACACAAATGAAACTAAAATGAGGTATTTCTTCTGCATTCAGGCAATAAAAGAAAATACTTTTTTTTAATTATTATTATTGGCATCCTTTAACAGTATTGCTTAGTGCTAGTTTAAAATATCCTACCCAAGAATGCATGCATGCCAGAATGTTTCCAAAAATACATTTTTATTGAACATTTTGATTTATATGTTGCTCAAAAGAGTATCTGCTCACTTAATTATTTCTGTAAACATAATAACGGTATCATTAACTATTCAAGAGTATTTTCCCTTTTTCAAAGAATATGAGCCTACTTGTAATTAAAGAAATGCTATATTAATGATGTTGAAAGTCTCAAAGGGAAAAATGTAAAGTCCAGCTCATAATATCATACCAGAATTACATGTACAGGAGACTTCTAATAATCTTTGTTTCTTAATTTAGTTTTGATTGGCTGTGAAATACAGAGTAGCACTCAAGGGCTCAAATTTCTTCTATCATCAGCACTTCTGCTCTTTAAACTGTACAAACGCACATGACTTCTGTCTGTAGGCTTCTTTCCAAGTTTGTTTAACCTATGAAGAAAGTTGGCTATAGGCAATAGATAATTGCAGATAATGTCATCATTTTTTTGAGCTGTTGGGATGTTGGATTGTGCTGTGATTGCTAGTTACGACCTAAACATAAGCAGAAAAGTGTATTCTTGTGTTGCCATTTCAGCTGAAAATGACAGTTCATGAAAAAAGATCCACTTGCAGTTTGCAAATTGCAGCTATTGCCACTAGGAGTCTCCTGGTTAGGTTTGTGAAGAATTTGCATGACTAAGACTGGCAAATAGAAAGCAAAGTCGGTTACAAAAGTTAGATTTTAGCAAAGGAAGATAGCCCCTTGAAGAGGCAGCAGGCAGCTGCTGAGCTCCCAGAGCCACGCTACAGCTCCTGCTGTGCCTATTGACCCTGGGGTCAAAGCACCCGCAAATGCCATTGACAGCATGCAGCAGGAATGTGGGAGCTTGCTGTGGAAAAGGATGCTCAGTTTGGGGCTCTCACTCCTGATCATGCTCTTCACTCTAGGTGGCTCCTGGCAGTCACTAGAGCTGACGAATTTTTTAACAAGAAAGAATTCAGATGCAACCTATACAGTATTTTTGTAGGACAAAAGATAGTTGTGGTCATGGAAAAGATAACATTTGCTTCTTTTTGTAAGTACTGAATTTTGTGAAATTTTAACAAGTGTTTACAATTAAGGAGCTAAAGGATTTCACCAACTGTTATTTATTCCTGGAGATTCAAAGCAGGTAAGTTTTGTAAATTGAAATGCTGCAGTGCCATGAGAACTAGCACCTTCAGGTAGTTAAAATTTTGCTTTGCAAAGTGAATTTTGAAAACAGGAAGTCATTCCTTTCTCTTCTCTCTTCTTCTCTCTCTCTTCTCCCAGGCCAACTAAATCACACTGTTACTGACGCTAAATGCTCAAAATTCATGAATTATAGAAACAATGGCCACACTATCCCAAATGCCATGATCATCCAGCACTGTGGCTGACAAATGACAGTCAAGTATCCTTGCAGAAATGCCACTGAAAGCAAATGTGTCAGCTGCCACCACCATACATGCCTCACTTTAGGGACGCTAGATACTGCTTTAAAATGTACAGGATAGACAGGAGTTACCAGTCAGCCCTTTCTGCAGGGAAGGAGAATTACCCCTCTGGGAAGGATGCTGTCACCTCCTCCTTACAGACACAACTTTGAGGCCAGAAACGGCAAGTGCTAACTGCTCTAAGCCATTTATTTCTTTATCATTTTTTTCATGCCTCTCTTCTCAAGCAAAATCCTTTCCCAAGCCCTAAAAATCTTCTCTGACTTTAAAAATGATGAAATTTTAAATAACGAATAATTCTGTGGGCTGTGTTGCTTTTTGAGCTTCCCAGTTTCATTTTCAAACTTCTCTTTGCCACCAGAAGGACTATGACAATGAAGACGGTATTTTAAATGAAAGCAGAGAATCTCTCATTATCATAGGACTCCAGGGGTTTGAGGTTTCAGAATAATCTCATGAGTTGTCAATACTGAATGTCACCAGAAACTATAATGTTATTCTCAGAACAGATTGCATAAAAGCAACTGTGGGATAGTTTTCCTGCTGCCTGCTCCCTAGAATACCTACAGATGGCTGTCCTGGAGGGATGTCTCAAAGGTACTTAAGAAGAATGAGCGGCCGCATGCTGGCATTAGCTACCAACTAGACGAGTGTGCTTGCATTTTGTAACAAATCTGCATGTGCCAAAACTTGTTATTTGGTCTATCAGCTAAGCACTGAATGAAAAAAACCAAACATAATGCACTCCTAAGACCACTTAATTGCATGGGAAATATGCAGAAATACATATGAGGCTAATTTTACTATTAACTACCCATCTTGTTTTCTATGTTTGATGCCTTAGTCCCACTGGCAGCCTTCTAAAAAATGCGTCCTTAAAAATATGCTGCCAAGCCCCTACCAGAGATGTGGGCTCTGCTGGGGCAACCCATTCCAGTATAGCCCAGTCTGACTTTTAACTAAGTATCAGGCTTTGCTGATACTTAGATCCTGATCGGAGTCCAGAGCCCATTCCTCTCATGTCCCCTTCCATTGTGGAGACAAAAATACTTCTTTGTTACATGGTTGCATGCATTGCAGCATATGATTACATTGTACACTGTTGCAGACTCTCACCGTGACACTCTCCCCACTTGCTTTCATTTTATTGTGATCTTTCAAAAGGAGTTAGATGAGATCTCTCAGTCTCGCTGTTGTTTAGTGATCTTATCTATACCATGCCATAATTGACATGGGCTCAACAGACAGTTCCTTAGTCAGTGTAATTTGTGGTGAACAGAAAATTTAGGCTGAATGGAGAATGGATATGGCAATGAAACAGAAGATTGATTCAACTTCTTTCTGCTCCAGCAGAAAGTAGGCTTGGCTTTTTGGTATCATTGCTTTTTTGAGAATATCTGAAAGGACCCTTATCTCCAAGGAATAAAGAGAAGGCAGTTGAGCATTAGCCTGATTTGAATAACAAAAAACGGCTACACAGATTTAGTAGGCTAATATCCAATATTCACAGCAATAAAACCATACATTTTTATAAGTTTGTTCAGCATTTTGCTGTGCTGGAAAGAAACGTTTAAATCTCTGCCATTTCAAATTCAGGATTTGCTTTAAGTACAAGAGCACGCCTAACAGAAATGCACACTTTTTCCACTGCCCACTTCCTCATAGTATGACAGTGCTATTTTCTTAACTCATTTCCCTAAAAATAAAAATGAACACAAAAATAAAAGATCTGCTCATTAGGAAATGCCAAGGCTCAACCCTACAAATATGTAAAACCTTGTTTTGAATGATGTATAAATAGACATAGTACAGATGGACATGAAGCATTTTTTTAGGGAAGGGAGTGCTTTGCTGCTGGATAATACCTCAAGAACATTAACTATTTCTGTCACTTTCATAATGTTTCAAGTAAGTCAGGCCATTACCTATGCATACATGCATGCAGAGTTCAGTATACATCCATACTCAAAGCACATATAACCATTTACCATGTAGCAGTCAGTCCTTCTAAACTCACATAACTAAATACATTATTTCATTGTGGACTCTCTCTTTCTTCCCCTAGCCCCCTTCCCCCATTCCAGTTCTTCCTCTTTTTTCTGTTCCTTTTGTTAGGATTTTGTCAGCCTTCTGGATCTTACAAAACAATGGTGTTCCATCTGTCATCTTAGGTGATTCCCAAACAAACCTTCATCCCATTTTTGCAGCAAAGGGCTTCCTAGGTCCAATGTTTACAAGGGAGTTCTGGCACTACCTTTAGTACTTCATCAAAATATTGTTTTAGTATTTTTAATCATCTTTGTTCCAACTAAAGAGTCAAGTGATAGCCAAGGCATTCAGAAATCTAAAATAATCACTGGGTATGGGAACTGCTGCAATGTTTATCTATACTAAAAGGATGAAGTGAGCAGTGGACTGCCTCAGAAAAACAAGTTTTCTAATTTACTACATACTAGAGTTACTAAATGTCACTGACTGAGGACTCAATTTCATCATTTCAGTTTTTCAGGGAGAAAATACACATCACAGCTTGGGAAAAAAAAAAAATGAAAACAAAAAGAAAATACTATACAGGGTACATTGCTTTTAAACAGCGGTTGCTAAAAGTTACTTGGACGTTTAGAGTGTCAAAGCTGTGTCAGCAGAGATGGACTAGCAGGCAGAGAGCAAGTGGTGCAGTCAAAGGTTCACAGTGAATGTAATTTATTCACGTAGCTCTGCAATTTATCACGTGGCTATTACCATAATGTACGTGGGAAGCAGCTGTATGCACGCACATAATGTCCTAAATGTATGTGTGGTTGGACCTGAACTCCTTACAGAGCAGTAGTGGTTGCAAATGATACCATAAGGCGTTTAAAAGCAAATTTCCTTCCTGTGGGGATTCTGTCACACAGCTATGATGATTTGTACACAGGCAAACAAATGGCTTGTGGACTATTCCCAGCCATGATAAGCTCACCTACCAGAACTTATTCTTTTTTCAAATCTAAATTATCTAGGTAATGTACTATAAATTTCCAGTGCTTTATTAATACATATAAGTGTTTCTGTGTGTGTGTCTATATATATTATATACGTGTATGTTTCTGATACCTGTAACGATTATTTACCTCTTATGTGAATAAGTGTATTGTCTTTGGAAATTATGCTGAATTGTACAGGAACAGGCTGCCCAGGGAGGTGGTGGAGTCTCCTTCTCTGGAGATGTTCAAGACCTGCCTGGATGCCTACCTGTGCGACCTACTGTAGGGAACCTGCTTTGGCAGAGGGGTTGGACTCGATGATCTCAGGAGGTCCCTTCCAACCCCTACAATTCTGTGATTCTGTGATTCTGTGATTGTACAGGACTGTGATGCTTTCAGGTGATCATATTAGAATCACGTAAGTCTTTCATGATCCAGGTAACTGTGCCTGGTTAGGGGTTAGCACACTAGAAGTTCTACATCGCTGTCTTTTAACTCATTAAAAGTTGACCTAAAGAGACACCAAATTCAGAAAAAGTCAAGTTAGGCTAGGTCCCAATAGGCAGAATATTGCATTGTCCAGCTTAATGTACTGCTGGGCATTTTGTTTACCAGCACATTCAGAACACATAGCATATTTTCCTGGATATTTATATGTGTACTATAGGGCATCAATTTTGCAGCCATCTAGCACAAGTATGTTTCTGCTTGTTATGAAAGTGAAGAGCTTGCCTTACCATTGCACAGAAAGTCTCAGGAGGATCTCCACATGTTATATCTGGGGGATCCAGAGTCACTCTTACGTATTTGATCATGTCTCTGGCTTCTGGCTGGCAGGCCATGTAATCCCATACTTTTCCTTCTTCTGTGTAAATTTGGGTCTTACACACGTCATAATGTCCCCACACGGAAGGATAATGCTGCATCACAGAAGATACAGTGACCCAGAGGGCGTGAAGTGACAGAAATCTTGACAAATACATCTCTAAATCCTTTTAGGTCACCTTCGTAAAGATGCTCAGTATTGACGTATGTTCAGTCTATAGATTATAGATATATGTACATATGCATGTATATATTTTATAAAATAGGTTCCAATTTAAACGTGAGGCATTAGGATACAGCGTTTGTTTTACTAAGTTGAAGACTTTGGTAGAAGCCACACAGACCCCAGTGACGGCCTTTCACAACAATGTAGAGCGTGTCCTTTGTCTTATAACTTATTTGTCAGGGCTTCTTGTAAAAGATGTCCAACAGTAGATAATAATTTGTGAAGTTGTGGGTCTTCAGCTACACTGTCGATAACCCTGAGTGATCCTCCGTGTTCACGGCTCACAGGGGATGCCCAGATGCACTGATAAATCGGTATCTGAAGCAAAGGGGTGAGAGTCTACAGGCTGATGTCTGTTTCCCGTCAATCATTCTTTTCTTCTGGCACCAGCACCCTTTTAGAAACAATAAGAGTTAGAGTTATTGTCCAAGAATCAATGAGTTACAAAACATATTATGTGTTGACATTTTGAAGGTTTTGATGCAGTATAAAGCAAATTGTTATAATATGGATAACCTTTACTGTGGGTGCTGTGCTACAACGGACAAACTACCAAAATCATTCAAAGTGAAAAGTATTTTTGACATGAAGGATTGAACTTTGCTCTGAGAAAGACAGATTTATAATGTTGCAGGTGAATTACGTGTTTCTGCTTCCAAATCTGCATCTTCAGCCTAGCATTGCCCACAGAGCAAACTGCAGAACTTAAACATTGCTTGTGTTTTCTAACCAGGCAGGTGGGGGGAAGGGAACCAAACACTGCGGCAGAATAACAGGAAGGCTCTCTTATTAAAGAGATGAGTATCAGGGCTAACAGGTGCCAATAGTCTTTTGGCAAGAGGACCTCAGTGAGCTCCAAAAGTCTCGCACATTTCTTACATTCTTTTTTGGAAGACTAACAAAGATACTGGAAGCACGCTTCCATTTCCTTGAAATTTCTCTGTGGCATTGTTAGAACTTTACTCTTTCTTTTTTCTTTTCTTTAACAGCATTTTGCTGATCATGCTTATAAATTACTAATAGGGATAATAGGTTGTCATTTACTATGCTTTCCCCTTCCAGTCTGGATGTTGTATTTTCCTAGCTTTGGGGGTGGTGTTACCTGTATACTCAATGTTATTTTCATGATGAAATATTTTTCATATTTCATCAAATATGTTTATTTCACAGCAGCTACATCCCTTTCCTCCCCTTCAAAGAGTAATTGGAAATTCCCTCTGTTTATTTCACTTCAGTCTTATTATTACACACAGAAAAACCCATGGTGTTATTAGAATGACTTAACATTTGTATTTGGTAAAAATACAAACAACATGTGGGGGAAACTGCAAAGATGGATTAAGTTCTCTAAACATGGACAGGCAAAAACGAGACTGCAAACTCCAACTCATCTCTTTCAGCCTGTGCCTGTTGCCAACCCGTGCCAGCCAAGGACAGGAGCTCAAGAGCTGGCTTCAGTGGCAGAAGAAGCAGACGCTGCAAGAGGAGGATTTTATACAGTCACTATAGCACTTCTGCATCTTTTTTGTCTGGATGACAAAATCTAAGCAAAACCTTCACAAGACATCAGCAACCGTAAGTTATCATATTCTATTGCCCACTTCGCTTATTCCAAAGTTTAGATTATGCTCTGTGCCATGAACTTCATTTACCCAAAAGCCACATAAAGTGGCCTGTGACTTGGTGAGCTCTTGAGTGTGTTGTTTTGGTAACACACATTTTCAGAAGTTATCAGTTATCTTCAAAGCTATTCACAAATGGCCTCCCTACATTTAAATAATGCTTCATCTTAAACTGAGCTAAACCACAGACAGCATGAAATGCCAACAGATGGTTGAATTGTGTTTCCATAGCAAAGTAATTTACAATAATTGCCGTATGGACGTAAATGCAATTTTCCATTATATTCATCTTATCAAATGTTACTATACAACTCCCGTGTATTTTATCAGAATATGAAGAGAATATCTGAAATTTCATACCATGACAATTCTCAACTAGATCAAGTATATTTGAGCCTCAAATCTGATTTTGATGCAAAAGAAGAAGTATCTAAGACTAAATTAAAATTAGATCTTTTTAAAAGTCACATGGTTTAGTACCATAGCTTTAATAGCAACCTTATGTTGCTTTTTGTTTGTTTGTTCTCTCCAGTGGCAATATTTATTTATCATCTTGGATTTCACTAATTCAAAGAACGTTCCCCATGTTCTTTTAAAGACACCCAAGACAACTTTGTATTCTTCATCTGTAGTCCTTTCTAGCTTATTTTTCAGGAGCAAAAAAACTCTAAAAAGTCCCATAGTTTAGCAGAGTCATTATACAGAAATGAAACAACTGCTCTGCTGGAAAAAAAGAAAAAAAAAAGCAGAGCAAAGAGAGAGAGTCCCTTGACATAACTCAAAACCTACAAGTAATTCCAGTTTTATTTTGACAAATCAAAACATACTCTGTACTGGAGAAGACTTGATCATAGCTGGAATGAACGGTTGGTGAATATCATGTTTCTGTGTAGAAACAAGAAATTACAAGATTTAATTATCCTTAGTCTACAAGCTTGTATATTAAGAAAAAATATATTTGTTTTCTTTAATATTTTCCTTGCTAGCCCTTCACTTACCAATAACCTTTTATAACTGCTGAGATGCAGATTTACAAATAAAGAGGACTGGATAGGACTGAAATAATGGGAAGCAAGCCGCTACCTTAACATGCTGTTCTAAAATACTTCCCATATAACGAATTCTCATTAAAGTAAGCCAGAGTCATAATGATGGTCGTTACACAGAATTATAGACTATAACATCGATCGAATTTAGTGCACTGACAAGAAAAAAGTGCAGAGGAGTGCAAGACATCTGAGTATTAGACAGATGTAGAACTGTATAACAGACCTCCCTGACAAGAAGCAGCCAATTATAGCTTAAAATTCTGGCATATAACCAGTTCTGATTAATAGTTTTCCATTACATTACAGACATATTATTAATATATTAAAAATGTCAAGCTTTGGCAAGAACTAATACAAAATGGCTCAGTTAGTCTGCAATATCTTCTTTTAATGAGCTTCCATTGATACAGAGAAAGATATTGACCAAAGCACATTAAGGATCATATGCTAAGCGCTATACAGATTTTTCTAACAGAGCTATACAGTTTGTCTTGCTTATATTTATTCCTGCACAGTCACTGCAGGAATGTATGCATTCCACATGTCAGCGAGTTCTAAAAACAACTGAATTGTTTTGTAAAAAACAAATAGAATAACAGTTCTTAAGTTTTTAAGTGCACCAGCCGTGTAGCACTAAGCCTCTAGCTTGGGTAACAAAGCAAGAGTTTTTACAACCCCTCTCAAGTAATAGGTATACATTCAACCTCACAAGAAGCAATCAAACAAATCAGGAATAACCAGTATATGGCAGCTCGACCTTCTGCACCTGCAGTTCCCTGTCTGCCAGCACAGTGCAGGGGCCCACGGGGCTGACACAAGTATTGGCAGAGGGCAAGGCAGCGGCTTGCCGCAGGACAGCTACTGCATTCCAACCTCAGGGGCACAGCGCTTCTGGAGGGAGCCCTGTGGGGCATCGGGAGGGTGAACAGCTGAGAATTTAGGGCCTTGAGTTTTTGCACCATAGTCTCTACAATAAAAAAAAAAAACAAAAAACAAAAAACAAAAAACAAACAAACAAAAAACAAACAAAAACAGCTGCCCCAGGCATCTGGGTACAAACCCCATTTCCTCTGTCTGCCTTCCCCCAGAGCACCTCTCTGTAGGTAAAGAGGAGGACATTTAAGCAGCAGCAATGTGCAGATCCACTGCATCCCACGCTGAAGGAAGGCAAATGGCTGACCTCAGTCTAAAATTAGCTGTGAAGGTGCCCGTGCACCCTCTTCCCAGGTGGGTGAGGCTGCCACTCAAGCCTCCCACAGCATTTCAGTTTTGCAGCCTGAGCAGATGCCCCCTTCTCCACACCCCCGATGAACTGCATCTTCACAAGAGTAGTGCTGGTGAAGAACTTGAGCTCTTCTCAGGGGCTGCTAGCAAACGCACCTCCCCTGCCTCCTTCCATTGCAGAAAATCCATTAGTGGCCCCAAATAATCCTCTCTGCACAAAGACACCAGCTGGAAGCTCGGCAGCCCCTCTCCTGCGGCACGTCTCTGCTGAAAAGTTGCTGTGCAGATGTTGCAGGGTACTTCCTGGTTCTTCAATTCTCATGTACAGTGGTACGTGAAGAATGCAATAAAATAACAGAATGGCTTCTCAAAAAACCCAAGTATTCAATAAAATGTGCACTGCCACTATGCAAGAGCAAGAGCCAAACTCGGTTATTACAAAGCATGCCAGTGTGAAGTAAGCAGGTTAAAATCCTTCCTGGATGCAGGAGATGCTGGCTGACAATGCAGGAGTCTGAAGATTCTTTTTTCCAAAGGAAAAACTTGGCATTTCTACCAGCTTGTATCCCTGCAGGAAGTTTGCTGCGGCTTCAGCAGAGGAACGTATCTAACGAAGCCCAAGCAAAAAGATTCTTTGTGCCCACTCTGATTGTTAGTTACTTCAAGCTAGTTCAGGATTTAGAAAATAGTGTGTGTACTACCTAACAGCACTAATCCTTGTACCTACAAGTCACAGCGTTTAATAGAAGCAGAGCAGTTTTACCTTGCCGCACATAGGAAATGCAAGTGCCTAGTACCTATAAAGCTCCAGTATTAAACATAATAAACTCAGCCCCTTTTCTCAGTGCAGATTTATCTATGCAAGGCAAAAGGGAACCTATGCTTAGTAATTCACTGTACCCTTATCACCACACCTGGATAAAATGAAATATACTCCAAATGATTCCTATAGTGTCTGTGGACTTGCACATTGCTCAAACAAAGTTTCTCTCCTATTTTTATCTGGCTTATTCAACTATCTGGCAGAAAAAGATTTCTTTGTCTCAGGAGAAATTTAAAGTACCAATAACTATTGAATGAGGAGAACAAAATACAGAGTTCTGCTACCAGAGCTGGGTTTTGGCACTGTATTGAAACTGCTCTTGGTTGTCCCACATCACTCTTTGCTGAGTGTCACTTAGCTGCACTGCTGCCGTTGCTCACAGGGTATCATCAGTACTCAGTATAAGGAGCACAAGCACTCCCGATTTAAATTTTAAAGCCTTTGTGTGTAGCTGCTTTAAGGTTTTCCTCTTATAACTTTTCCCATCTTATAATTTTTAAGGCTTATTGCCTTAAGTAACTCTGTACTTAGAGTCAGCTCGTTCTGCACATTTTTCCTTGTAGAACTACAGCGAGCATTTGGGGTGGCTGCGCTTTGGGTTGTTACTTTTTATCCAGCCAGGTACCAGGTGCTCTTAAGCAGCAGGATGTGGGCACAGAGCTGCCAAGTCTCCCATTGCCGGTGTGAGCTGATGACTTTCCTGCCTGATGGAATCCTAAGCTCTTAATGCCACGGAGGAACAAACCCAGGAGGCTGGCAGTCCCTGACTTTATTCTGTGCTACACTAGATCTTACATACGTAGCTAGAAAGTTGGTGTCGCTTCTTAGCAGTGTCAAGGGCTTGGGAGTGGGTGGCAAAGTCCATGGGTCTACTAGAACATTGCTGCTAATTGCTGGCAGCTCTCTGGTGAACATCCTGCAAGGCTCCGAAAAGATGCCGGAAATCGACCTTTATTTTTATCCAAATCCAAAAAACATCAAACCCACCAAAAACCGAACTGGGGAAAGTTCTGCCAGGCTTTTTCTCCTTTTGATGGGTTGCCCAGGCCACCTCTTCCCATTCCAAAGCACATTGTCCTTAGGTGAAGTGCTGATTTATTCTCTCGATGAAAGCATCCACACCGGCATCTTTGCCCCCCGGCTCTGCCAGCAAAAGTGAGGCTGGCTCCTGGCTCCTCACATCCACAATATCGAAAAGTTGATTGCAGAGCGATAAAAGTATATTCGGTAAGAGGTCAGAGATGTGCACAGACCAACTCTGAGAGTACAAAAGCATCTGCTTTATCAGATTTAGCTCATCTATGCTGCTCACCGTCATTTGGGGTTTCTTTAAATAATTTTTTGAGAACGGTTAGAAAAATCGCTCTCAACTTCCAGGATGAGTACCGCTCCTCGGCCGGCGCGATAACTCTCCCTGCCGCCTTCTTTTTGTCAAATTTTACTTTCAGTCTTCCTCGCTCCCCGCGCAGGAAAGATCCCGCGGAGGGGCGGAGGGCTGGCAGGCAGTTCCCCTCCCTGCGCGCTCAGCCCGAGCCGCGCCCTACAAAACCCGGCGCTGCGCGGCGCGGCGCGGCGCGGACGGAGCTCCGCGGCGGGAGGAGGCACAGAGGAGCGCCGCGCAGGTACCGCCCGGCCCCGCCCCGCCGGCCTCCTCCGCGTTCCGCGCCGCGCGGGCGGCAGGGGGCGCCCGGCCCGCGCCGATCCTCCCTACGGCCCCGCCGGGGCGAGGGGCCACCCCGCTTCACGGCCCCGTGCCGCTTCCCCGTCCCGAAACGTCCGTCCGTCCCGTCCCGTCGCGTCGCGCCGCGCGGAGCTGCGACGGGCGATACTCACCGCGCGGGTCGCCCTCGCCTCGACGCGGAGCCGCCGCGGCGCCAGGACGCGCTGGGGTTCCCTCGGCGGCGGCATGGGGGGCCGCGGACGGGCGGGGGCGGCGTCCCTCGAGAAAGTTGCCAGAGATGCTCGGGCTCTGCTCGGAGCGAAGCGGGCGGGAGCCGGCACCGGTCCCCGGCACTTGTCGGCGTTAAAGTTTGTCGGTGCGCGGCGGCGGCGGGCGGCGCGCGTTTGCGGGGCGGACGGGCAGCGGGGCGGGCGGGCTGCAGCCCTGCTCCGGCTGTCGGCGGGGCGGCGGGCGGAGCGTGCAGAGCATCGCCCCGGAGCCGCCGAGGTGCCGCCCAGCGGGGCTCCCCGCCCGCCACCGCCGCTCAGGGCGGGGTTGTCCCCGCTCCGGGCGCCGGCGGCCGCGGCATGGAGCGCGGGGCGAGCCGCGGGCGGGGCGCGCCTGGCCGGAGCCGGGGCGCGGATCTCCGCCGTGCGCCGCCCCGGTGCGGCCAAACTTCGGGCGGCGACGGCGTCTCCTCACTTCGGAGCGACCTCCCCGCGACTGCCGGCGAGCGGGGCGGCGGCGCCAGCCTACCCCTCCTCCGGGCCGCCGCCGCGCGGCCCTAGCGCCGCCGCCGCGCCGCCCCCCTCCGCCGCGCTCCCCGCCCCGCCGCCCCCGCGGAGCGCCCGCCGCGGCGGTAGAGCCAGCACCACCTGCCCCGCGGGTGGCCCCCGCTCCGCACGGCCACGCGGCCGCAGGCAGCGGGGCTGCGCTACCGCACTCCCGCAGGAGCAGCCTTATTTCTCTGTCTTTTCGGCTTCGGTCTCAGAACACAGGCATGGAGAGGACCGCCTGTGGTTTTGCCGTCCGAAAGCGAAGACGGGCGGGCTGACAGCAGAGTCCCGCCGCAGCGGCGCTGGGCTGCGGGGACAGGGGCAGAGCAGCGGCCCTGCGGGGCGACGGCCCCAAGACAGCGGGTGCCTCCAAGCCGCCGGTCTTTCGGCTGGCCGCAGGCGCGATGTGCCGCCGGTACCGAGAGAGCGTTGTTTCTGCTGCTGTTTTGCTATGACTGTTGTTCCCGTACCTCGTCCAGGAGGACGAGAAAGCTCTGCCTCGGTCCCCGTGCAGTGATCTGTCAACCCGGTTTGCTCCTACATTTTCTCCAGTTCCCTCCTTTAAACGAGCTGTCCGCAGTTCTCCCCTTCAGACCTCTCCAGGTTATAAAACAGCATCTAAACCTACAATCAGTTAAGTCCTCTGCAGGAGTTGTGCCTTCTCCAGGCAGCTACTTGCTTGCTGAACCTAACCGGCTCCAGGGGCCAGCTCCGGGCACTGACACTGGCTGTGGTGTGGAAGATCAGAGCTGTGCTTTCTGTTTGTGTACTTTGTGCATTAAGAAGCATTAAATGTGTTTATCTGCGTTACAGTGCCATTGTATCCAGCTGATAAAATTCAGAGTTTTGCAATGCCAGGATGTAACCAAATTTAGCAGGGCAAAGGATTTCTGTTAGGTTGAGACTTACTTTATTTGGCTGTGGAATTCAATAGGTGGTGTAGATAATGGCAGGAGCCACCGAGGGGGATGATTTGCCTCTTTCCCCTAATGCAGCAAAGTCCAGAAGGCCCATTTCAGCTCCTCACAGCCTCCTCTCTGTGTAGGCAGTGCCACTGCTGTGCTCTTGCCATCACTTTGTTGGCACTCCTGTGGCTGTGCTAGGACAGGTGCTGTGTGCACAGTATTTTTTATGGGAAAGCTAGGAATGGTTGAAGGGGTGGGAAAATCCATCTTCAGAATTCTTCAACCTCCAGAACCGTTCTGATTTACAGCCTCACAGAATTTGTTGCTGAGGGCCAGTGTACATGAATAGGAGATGAAAATGAGTAATTTTGTCTTCCCACTTGAATCTGAAGGATGTCAGGCATCAGGGCCTCCATAGGCTCTTCTATAAAGGAGAGGGACAGAGTATGATCACAGTCAGAAAAACAGATCATTTCTCTAATTGAAACTAACAGGACAGATGGGTGGCTGTACTGCAAAGCAGAGGAGATGGCACATGCCAAACCAGTGTCCTGATGCAGGAAAGGTTTGGAAGCATTCTGAGAGGGCTCTCTACTTTTGTACATGAGACAGGAGAGAAAGCTGCCTTCTTGTGTGTGAACAGCTCTTTGCCTTAAATTAATGCCAGAGGTATTAGTGTGCTCCGTGCTGCTGGAGAGCAGAGTGGAGGATTCTGTATACAGCTGCTCTGTACATTCTGCTGCTTTCCATGCTCCAAATCTCACTAGTTGCACTGGAAGCTTTCTGTCCACTGCGCTGAGCCTTGGGCCAGCCTGCAGGAATTGTTGCTTGGCTGTGGGACTGGCTGGCCACAGAGATTAAAGGCTGGACCAGGACATTTGATATGTCAAACATCATTAAATTCTTCTGCTAATGATGTTAGCTTCTTCTATATCAAAGCTGGAGCAGCTGGTTTGAGTGCAGTCAGTTCTGGGATTAGATGTGCTGTACTGGTAAAAAAATCATGGCCAGAAATTAAATCTAGTCTGAGATTGTGGCCAAATTTTACAGCCAAATTTGAAGCTCACCAAGAAAATAGGTCTGATTTAAATTCTTTGTTAAAGGCTGTTGCAGATGGAATTCGACAGCTAGAGGAGACTTTCCTGTGTTTCTTTGTGCTTGATAGGACTGTAAGCTTGAGTCAGATGTAGAAGGATGGTGCCTTTATAACCAAATTGAAAATATTCACATGAATCCCTGTGCTGAATTTCTGTCAGCCCCTTTGGTAGCAAACGATAGTTGTTCATCTCTAAATGGACTGTGAGACCCACTGCCGTAGCATCTTGACACTGGATTTTAGCAGGATTCAAAATGGAGAGTTGATATTTAGACAGGAAGAAATGTTATATAAGGTCTGAGTATATACAAAAGTATAAGGCATTGCAAATCCCACTCCTTGCTTTTCTAGGCTAGAAAATGGCTAAAATTAAGATTAGCTGGTCCGTAAATACTGAAGGATGGAAAGTTACAGCAGTAGGAACACGTTATCTTCAAAGTGCTTCCAGCAATATTTTTTCCTTCTTCCCAGTAATAGCTGGTATTGGCCCCTAACGGAATCAGGGAAATGGATTAATTCTTGATTACCGGCCTGAGCGTGGAAGCTTCTATGCGTGTGAGGATACTACTTGCTACAAGGCATAATTTCTACTAGAAGCAGCATAAATTGCTAGTACAGACGTGTTATCGCTGATTGCAAACTTTCCTGTGAAACAACAGCTGAACTGAGAGTTTAAACCAAGTCTTAAAGCTCATCAAGCTTTGCATCATCTCAAGCTGTGTTTTGGACATTTATTGCATCCCCTCATGTGCCATTATGAATCTTTTATTACCTGCTGTAGTCTGTGTTGACCTCTAATGATGCAGCAGAACTATTTTATTAACGCGTTTCCCCACGATGCAGGCACGCTGCACTGGATAGCAGCAATGCAGTAGCAGGGGTCATGTAAGTGTGCCTAGGAACACACAGAGCAGTGCCTGAAAGCAGCATTTTGGTGTATCTGTGGTCGTGAGTGACTTCTGCAGGGAGGACGTGGTTCTGACCTGGGAGCAGAGCTGCAGATGGGGCTGGTGCTCTGGCAGGCTGCAGGGAGCAGGGCAGCAGGTGGGGCTGCTTAGGGCTGGGCAGCAGCAGGGAGGTCCCACTCCTTTGGAAAATCACTGTGCCACTTCATGTCCCCTCACTACACGGCTGCTGCCCACTCTGTGTACTGGTCTGCTCTTTGTGTGCATTGCTTGCAGGTCTCTGACCTTTTTTACAGGCAGCTGGAGGAGGCTGTGTGAAGCAGCAGGCAAAGGGTGGTGAGGCAAGGAAAGGAGGAATGCTGGCTTGCCCCTGTTCCTCCCCCGCCACAACCGCTGCACTAAGACAGGGGTAGAAATAGCTGAGCAGTGGCACGCTCTTCAAAAAGCTGAGCTGCTCTGCCCACTTTTATTGCTGCTTTGCCGACAGTAGTTTAACCTTCTGTAAAGTCAATTGGTTGGCACAGATTTGAATGTTGATCTGGGCTTGTACCTTTAGTGCCTCCATCAGCTTCATTTCCAGCAGAATGATTGGAAAATTGTATTGAGATAAAAGACAAAATGAAGAGATTCTGCATTTTTGCAGGCAGTGAGACAAATCTGATGTATGGCTGGTGAAGCAGCAAAAACACAGACTTCTCTAAGGCCACTGCTTTAACTTCAACACAGCTTAAGAACAGCGGACAGAGAGGCTACTGACAAGACACCCCTTGCTCTGAAACCTCCATCACTGGGTAGTCTGCAAAAGGTTTTCTCTGAGCAGGATGGATGGCAGGGCAGAACAACAATGGCAGCTACATGTTCTGTGTCTAAACTGGGGCTTCCATCCCAGTGCACTACCGTGAGCTGAACCCAGCCAGCAACATTGGGAAGGATTAATGGAAAAGGCTGGTTGAAGCATGCAGTGTTCTCATAAGTCCTTCAGCCAGAGTAAGGCAATCTGCATGGCCAGCTGGGAGTATGATGCTGCACTGATGCATGCTATGTAAAGAGATATGCAATTCTGACATCCTATTCCTTCCTTTATTTCCATATGCTTTGATAATGACTTTTTCTCTGTAGAGGGTAAAGAGATATTTTCCAATTGTGTTTCAGGGCTCAGAGCTTCTCTGAATAGGACATCTTGGTTTGAAGTCTTGAAATTGGTTATGTGTGAAAGCTGGGAAAGTCTATCCAATATATGTGATTTTTCATTTGAATCTCATTGTTTGCCAGTGGCAGAATGTGGGGAACTATTACTCCTTTCTTGAGTCTAGAAAACAAAGTTTATCAGGTCTTCTGGGAGAAGCATTTTTGTCATTCACATGCAGTTCAGCAGGGAATGAGGGCCAAGGAATTCCGTGAGTTATGCTATTAAAAACTAGAGCCAATTCTTTGTTATACAAAGAAGTAAGTATTGGACTGGTTGATTCCGAGATGCAGGTAAATTACTGCCTGGATTTCCACTCACAGAATGAAAGAGATTTTGTTCTAATAATAAATACTGAAACTCTGCTGTTTCCATTTACACAACACATATGACACAAAGTGTAAATCTTTGACAATATTTTCTCAGAATTTAGCAGCTTGTTTTTCTCCAAACATAAACATTTATTTTTGGTGTTAATAATTAATAATATGCCACATGCCCATAATAAATGCAAAATCTAATCTTGTATAGACATAAATCTGTCTGCCAAAGTGGTCTTTCAGTGCCTAAAATGACTTTCACAAAGTGGTAGCACACATTCTTTTTTCAATCACTGGTGATTTGTTTTGTGAACAGAAATGCCATTAATATAAATATTTTCACTGGAAAATAACAAATACTTCACACGTTTTTCAAAATGAGAACAACCAATAATTAATAAAACAGGGAAGTGGATAATATGAAAATCTTTGCAGCTGTTTCTCAAGAAAATACAGACAGGAGTGCAGGAAATCCCCACAACAGAAGCAAGGGAAAATGAGATATAAGAAAATTTATCTTCATCTCTGCAGTAGAATGAAGGAACCAGCCTTCTTGGGGTCAAAGTCACTCCTCCTGCACAGGGAACATCTCTCTGTGATGTGGAACAAGGATGTCGGAATAGTGAGGGCAGCAGACCTAGATAGACCTTTCCCTCTCCTATTGATTACTCCCTTCAGAGCCCAGCATTTTTAGGTTTCATCATTTCCTAGGAACCAGCAGCAGCTGAAATACCTAGAGGCAAAGCCTGGGGGTTGTACTTCTCGTAATGGCTGGTTCACCTGGAGGGTGGGTGTCACAGCTCCTAGGTACAGTATTACTTCTTTTGGTTACTGCATTAGCACAGTGGGCAGCAGCTGGTTCTTCTGGAAGCTGTAGCTGTGCCAGTGAACCCTGGTTAACAAACTGGATCATATTTTAACATCCCTTTCTGTTAAGAGACTGAATATAGTTTGTCTATCAGTTCAGCGAAGCTAAGTTTCACTGGAAGTAGGCATCTTTTAAGAGTAGGTTGAGCTGACTGTGGCAAAGCCAGAGAAATGCTAACACAGAGGAGATGTTGTAAAAAGAAAGACTTTTATTAGTCTGCTTTTTAAAGACTTCATAGTTTTTATATTTGCCCTTCTTATTGTCAAGCTACTGATGAAAAAATTGGCTGTCTCATATTTGTTGAAAGTTTAACTATTCATTTTGTTGATTGTGGTTAGCAGTGTGGGTGGAAATCCTTCAAACCTTCCAGAAAAGTTAAACCTTAATAGTCCAGTGTAAAATAAAAGAGGGGATGAATCAGAGGTGTCTGCAACATTTTCATGCTATCATTATGCATTCTGTAGGAGAAAAAGTCCATAGAAGTCAAGTTGCTGCTAGGGGCCCAAAATTTACCAGATGGAAGTGTGGTACCCTAGCAGGGATGGTTTCAAAGTAACTAGGCATGAGTGACTCAACCATTTGTACACTGAACAGGATTGTACAAATTGCTTTGCAGGAAAAAATTCGTTTTCCCCAATATTCTGAATTTCTCTCTTTGCAGATCACCTTTTTTTTAGGCACTTTTATTTGCCAGAAATTCATTTGCAGAGACTCCCACTGCTGTACCTGAGCCTACTCCTGGGTGAGCTTGCTCACCTGCATGGGTAACCACGGGATACAGCCATCAATGCAATTGATCGAAAATGTACACTGTTAAATAGGTTATGTTTGTTTGTTTGTTTTTAATTTTCAAACAGGCTTTTAAGAACAAAATAGAAGTGACCAGCACCAATGCAAACTTCAGGAATTTTTCAAACTTAATTGAAAGGAACAGATTAGTTGTCCAAAAATATTGAATCTGATTTTGAAATGCAAGTTCTGTCTTTTAATTGTGTACATCAAAAATATTTCCTATTCTTGTTTTTTTGACTGTTAAACTTGTCAAGTCTGTGAGGCAGGGACTTCTTGTGTTTGTGAACAGAAACTGCTGTTGCTCTGTTCAGAGTTATGCATCCAAGTTTGTGATTTGCACATGTAATACATACTGCAATTATTAATAATTTGTCATCTGTTTTCTGAAATCCTTTAGCTGTTAATACTGTTCTAAATGGCTTTCCTTTCCAAAAATAGCTTTTTAAAGACATGTAACTTACAGGCTGTGGTTGTGATAGCAGCTGAAATAACCATCCAAATGCAAATCCACCTTCCAATTTAAGCTTAATGTTTAGGTCAATAATGATCATTTTTGCCATTTTAAAGGAAAGCTATGTTCTGTTCCCTCTGCAGGTCACTAGACTTGTCTTGCAAACTAGTGGTTATTTGCCCAATCACATATATGATCATGCATACATATGGACATTACTTTATTAGCAAAAATTTTAATCAGAGCAATATTCCTACATGGAATTTAAACATTCCAGGAATTATTTTCATTGTTATTGATTTTTTTTTTTTTTTCATGAATATAGAGCATTCAGGATTGAATTACAATCGCATTCTTGCGTGGGATAAAAGCATGAGAGTATTCGACAGGCAATAGTATGTGAAATTATTTTAGCTCTTCAAATGAAAACAAGAAATACACATTAAAAAAATTGCTACTTGAAAAACTGGTTTATGAAGAAGCATGTATTGGCATTCATGTGAGAGGAGCACCGAACTCCTGCAGGGAGAAGTAAAGCATACTCATTTAGTTTTCCTGTGGCCGAACCACATTTTGTCAGGTAACCATTATTTCTGATTTGTGGTATACCATTACGAACCAGTAAAGGGCAGCACTAACCAACTGCTTTAGGTAATGAAAGAGATGTCTAATCATGTTTTCAAGTTTAAAATGATATAAACATTAATTATTTGACAGGGTTTGCTATTGAAATGCCTGTACTGCTGTAGTGCTGCTTAGCAGCAGCTTCCAGAGCATTCTACAATGGTTAGATCAGAATTCTACTGCTACAAATTAACAACTTGTAATAAATTCTGGTAAAGGACAATAAACTTTCTGGAAAACAGATTCTCTTCTAAGGTGTATGGTTGGGTTCTAATGCTTTATTAGATTATAGAATAGGATCTAATCATGAAAACGGACTTTAGCAAACTGAATTATGTTTCATATCAGAAAGATGTAAACAGTAATATGCACATCTTTGTATTTTAAAACAGTGGAGGTATGGCTTTTTGCAGAATTTGGTAGATGAGATAAGTGAATTTATTTCTGAAGTTTGCCTCAGCTTGGCTTTATAGGAAACAATGATTTGTGCTTCAATAAATTGATACTGAATGCAACGGGATATTGGAAAGAATTTTCAGTGCTTTTTTTCCCCTTGTATCTGGAAATTTAGCTAGAAACTGGTACAAAAAAATTTAAAATGCATTTATGCTCTTATTTATTATGGCTTTTGGGAGGTAATAAATTAAAATTGCTATACTAAGTCTCATTACAATTGTTCTATTTCCATGTGTATATTTAAAAATCATTTCAGCAGCTTTTTTTTTCTCCTTAAAGATCTTGAATTTTAATGGAAGCAACATTGCACTATAAATTAATGTAAACAACAGTTCATCTATTTACTTGTAAAATGCAAGGTACACATCATTCTGAATTTGAAGGATGTGTCATGATTGTGATAAACTGATGAATCAGTCCAGATAGATACTGAACTGAGTCGCCTGCAAATAAAGATTTTCAGTGTGATGTTATAGTAAAGCCTATCCATGTATATTCAAATAGCAACCAACAACATTAATGTGCAGCATTGTCTCTTTTTACAGATAAAATCATTATTCTAATACTAGGAAAATTTTAGTGCTAAAGAGAACATGTCTTGACTCAGCTCATAAATAGCAAGTGTGAGAATTCAGCCTTACTTTCTCCTTTATATTCCTGCTGTCCGCTGTAGCCTTGGCTGCCCAGCCCTTCTGCAGAGGGCTCCTGCAACCCAGGCCAGTTCCCAAGGCTGAAGAGAGAAGGCAAACTGTGTCTTGGGTCTCCAGAACCAGTTCTGCATCAAGGCATTCCTGCTGACCCTTTGAGTGGTATGCTGCAGATTAGCATACACATGGCAAAGATTAGCAGCACAAAGTGCACCTGTAGGTCAAGCCATTGCCTATTAATCCAAAAGCATCTATTTTAACCTCACAAGTTCTGGTGTGAGATGTCCGTATGAATAGCTTTTATGAATGGTTCTGCTGTAAGCAAAATGCAAGTGAATTGTAATCATTTTTATTGTGTGCTTGTAACTTTTTGCATAGTTTTTGCATTACATGATCACTTTCTTTTTGCTTTTTGGTTTCTAGTTTCCTTTTTTTTTTTTTTTTTTTTTTTTGAAGATGTCCTTACAGAAGATTTTTATGGCACACTGCTGGCCTTTATGACAAAAAAAAAAATGGTGGAGAACAGAACGCATGTATCATATATATGGTATTCTTGGCACTTTGAATACAGATAAGTGGGCATTTGCTTAGATCAAAAGAGGTAGGTACCAAAAGGATTCATTTTGTAGAAGAGGTCTAAATTGGAGAAGATTAATTGTAAGTAGAACACAGCTTAGAGCCTATTGAGCTCCAAGTGATCAATCCCCTGGGCACTGTCTCTGAGGCAGCTCTGCTCTACTCATTTTGAGAGAGGTTCTGGTGTTATTTCCTTTTCTCTGCATTTGCACTTATGTGCAGGGACAGCCTTTTGGTAGAAGAGAGAGGTTGTCAGGGCCAAGATGACCCTCATTGCTTTTCTTCTCTAGCAGACTTGTCTATTACTTAGACATAAATGTCAGGATTTTCACTTTTCCATAGTCAACAGTAGTTATTTATATTTTCAATTTCACCTGCATTGCAAGACATTTATTACTATATTTAATGCACAAGACTGTCCAATTAAATCATGAAAAGATCCCCTTTTCCTTTTAAGGGATTGAAATAATATTTTATGGCATGTGTATTGGACACTGGGAACAAATTAAAATTGTGACATTTGCTGCCCTAATATTTTTATGTTGGAGAGCCAGACCAATAGATCAAATTATAGAAGAGATGAATGAATGAACAGATGAATTAAATGATTAAAGTTTTAAGCTGACACTAGAGTTTATGTGTTTACTCTGATAAGTAAAATATCAATTGAGCTGAAGTTTCATCAGCAATATTTACAAATTTATTCTCATATATGCTGTTATTATGGTATTCTCCTGCATGAAAAGTCATCTGAGCTATTCAGGTGAGTCACTGGCATTTCAACCTAATCACTGATTCCCTGAAATGCTATAGTTCCTTAGATACCTTGAGGAGCTCTGCTTTCTATGTACTTGTTATGGTTTCCATTAAGGGAAGAAAAAAAAAAAAAGAGCATGAAGGGAAAAAAAAAATCCAAGTAGTTGCATCATGTAATTCATGTCATGTTGAGCTGGGAAACTGTCCCTTGTGTTGGGAGGATATTGGTCTCACACAGGCAGTGATGGAGTGGGAGCAAAAGAAGTTTGGTGTGCTCAGTGGGTACTTGTGCCTTTGGGACAGAGTTTTTCTCCTGAGAGAGAGCAGCTGAACAGAGAAAGCCAAGAAATAAAGACTGCATGTGGCTTCTGTTTGCAAGGAGGAGTTGGCATGAACTAGATCCTGCAGGTTATGGGAGGCACGAGGAGGACTCACCCATTTGACACATGGACCCACATAGCACCTGTGAGCTGGGACAGCTGAGATTGAGATTATTTTGCTTGTTTTTAAGACATCTCTCATTCTCCAGGGAATTTAAGAGTAAGGTTTCTGTGGTACAGTGGTTTTTTTTCCTAACCATTTATTCCCTGCTTTCCTGACCTTTTATTGCAAAAGATGTTTTGACTCATATTTGGCATCACATATTCTTGTAGCCTTGATACTGATGGGAAGAGGCACATGTGAGCCCACTACTCCTCTGTGTTCAAATATTGTCAGGGGTTCAAGGAATGATTTCAGGATCTGAGATACTGTGTAATGACTTTATGCTTATTTATTGAGGGCAAAAATGAGAACCTGGAGGTTACATTTATAAAATAGAGCTTGACATGGACTGCTTGAGACAGACAGGTAATTACATATCTGTAAAAAAGTAAAACTGGACCAAGCTGTACAGGGTTTGTTAAGAGCAGAAGGATGGGCAATGAATGCTGTCTGTCTTTTGGGAAAGAGAGTGAAGGATCTTCAAAAGGCAAATAGTTTAATAAAATCAATTTTTTTTTTAACTTATACACAAGCACAGAGAAAAATTTACCAAGGAAATTTTCTGAAACCACAAGTTAAATGCCAAGAAGATGCATCTAGCATCCATTTGTAGATGATGCTAAACCTGTAACTGATTTCAATGTATGCATAGGCCAGATCTGGAACTTGTGAACATTGTGAACATTGCCTGGAATTTGGTGACCACTTGAACCTTATTCCACTATTGTTCCACTCTGATTTCTGCAGCTTTGTTTTCAGATATGGGGCTAGGATAACAAAGACTGAAACATGGAAAAACCTGCTTTGACATGTTGTCATGCCAGGTATTATGGCCACTGTTTCTAGTCTTGGCCAGCATTTAACTTGGACCAGAATTGACATCAGCTATAACTTTAAGCTTTGACCATGTGTATTCTCCTGACTGCCCGAACTGCAATGCCCCTCTAAATAAACAGAAAAATGGTGGTTAAAATTATAATGAGGAACATACTGTTGGTTATTGAAGCAGTAGGGCACAAATAGCTTGGCCAATGTAAGTAAGAACATGAACTGAAGTAGTTGTACTCTTTTTTCATAGTCTTATCTGATCTACACCCAGGATGAGAAACATTCTGGGCTTAACTAATATATATTGCAATGATTTTTTTTAATGTGCTCTTTATAGCATCAGAAATAAATTATTTTATATTTGCAGATATGTAGTGGGACAGATCAAAATGATATTTTTACAGGAGCTAAAAACATGCTGCTCTGGTTGGAAACTAAGGTGACCCTTCTGGAACAACACACCAACAGGAGGCAAAAAGATTGAGAGGAGATCAGGAGCCAGAAGGAAGAATGTGCTAAACACTCTTAAGAGTGTTGAGGCCGTACAGCTTATAACTGCAGATGCTGAAACTTGTAGGTAACAATACTTGGGGGAATAATCTCATGTTAGTTCTTAAGGCTTCTTTTGTCTTTGTAATTATACTCTGTTGTAAATAAATATGCAAGATATCTTACCAAACAGAAAATACAAAGTCTTCTACAATGAAGAATTGCATTATTCAGAGTTGTGTGAAGTCGCAAGTCATTGCCTGAGCACCCATTTACTCCTGAGAAACTTGGTCCAGCTGTCCTGAAATACATGCTTACTTCATCCATATTCTTAATTTTTTATTAAAATGGGGATTTGAGTTTTTTTTGTTTTTTTTTTTAAGCCTGTTTTGCTCAGCCCAGCAATCTTAGAGTTCAAAAGGTAACCATTTCTCAAATGGATAACCTGAAATGTATTTTAAAATGAAGCCATTCGAAGCATTGTTTTCTAATACACTTCATAGTTTATTGATGCTGAGCAGTGCAAAAACTGTGAAGAAATCTGAAGTCGTTTTGTCAGTGGTCTGCACAGACAGTGTGGTTAGTTTTGTAATGAATAATAAGCAATGTGTGGCTGGAACTGCAAAGAAGAAGCATGTGCATGACTGAAATAATGCTTTTGAGGGATAAATGTAGCTGTTAAAGTTGTATCTCCCTTTCCAAATGCAGGAATTAGCATCTATTAATATGAACAATCCTTGCTTTTCACTTTCATACACTAACTTTCATGCTTTCATAACGAGTATGAGAAATGAATCAAGGTGCGTAAAGCAAGATTAATGTAGAAGGTCTGTTCCTTTCCTGTGGTGCTGTACAGGATAGCCTGCACGGGACTGTCTCGCTGCAGCTGTAGTCTTAATATCATCATCAGGTGCATGCATTTGCTTATTTTTGCACTCTTTTATTCACAGTAAATGAAAACCAGAAGGTCCATTTCGGTTGCATTAATGTTCTTAAGTCACTGTGGAAACTTCCTCTGGTTTCTCCTGCAGATAGGTTTCTTCTCTTCCATCTGCAAAGTAGATCTCTAAAATGTTATGGGAATTGCTTAAGCCATGTCAGTGTATCAGATAAGAGAGAGAGGCATTTGCTGTGGAACAGATAAGGAGCGTTTCTTTCCATTTAACAATTTTGAATCAATTAGTTAATAGATGTTTAATGGCTCTTGCAACTTGATGGCCCCTGGGCTGCTTCCTGAGAAGGCAGAAGTCCTAGCATGGTGTTATTGCACCATGGTGACATCATATACTTATGTCATCTTCCACCATGGCGGTTGTCAACAGGAGAAGGGTATTTATCCACCAGCCTGTGGATTTCTGGGAAAGTTATTTTAATTTTGTCCTAGCAGAAACTGAAAGGAATAAGGGACAGGTTGGGTGAAGGTTGAATGAAGTTCTTGTTAATGCCATGTTTGCTCCACTCTGTAAGTTTTATTAACCATCCCTTAGTCATTCATCTATATCTGCACCTCAGTACTATTACTGATTACTGGAACCAGCCACTCCCTGTATGTATTTTGGAAATTAGTTTCTGATTATTAAATCATGACTGCATGTTAACACCCATTATTTTTATAAACCTACTGCAGACTCCCATGCATTATAAATAAATTGTATTAACTCCAGTTCATATGAAATATTTATAAATATTATGGAAAGGGCTCAGTTTCTGTGCATAGCTATTAGATATTTTAGATTATAGAAGGTTGCAAATGGTCAATTATGTAAAATTATGAGAATACAGACTTAAAGCTACACTTATAATCCTACAAGATAGACACAAAACCAAGATTCCAACTGGGTTCAAGAAAAGTGACATGTTTTATATTTCTTAATTATCTTTATTTCCCCAAAGTATTTCTACTGCCAAGGTTCAGTTTACTATGTGCCAAAGAAAGAAGAATAAGAAGTAGATGATATATATCATCTTTATCAGATCTATATCGTCTGTATATCATCTATATCAGATGAGAGACTTTTACTCTCCTGCATTGTCCATAAACCCATAGAAGACAGATGATTTTAGTTTTAAAGTGTTTGACTTGAATCAGTTCAGGAGCTTGGGCAAAATTCATCTGCACGATAAATGGTTTATAGCAAAAACCCCGCTGGATGTGGGCAATGAGGCTCTCTATGTCACTGATGTTAAGTAGTGAACAGGAATTACAGACCTAAATATTTTTGTAAATCTAGGTCGTAACTCCTTACTGAGTCTGAAAATATCCCCCAGTATGGCAATAAAATACAGAAGACAGACCAGTAATATTGAGGCTACTGGTTCACAGGTTTATGAAGTAGGGAAGGACAGGAATGACAGGTAGAAATTTTCTAAAATAGTTACCCATGTCTGACTGAATTCAGTGGAAAGAACCTTTGCTTCTTTAGGAGAACCAAGTTCCAACTATCTCTGAAAATCTGCCTGGTGGTCCAAACTGACCAGTACAGCTGCACATTTGTTTGTCCACCAGGGGTTAGAAGCTTTCCACGCCTCAAAGGCTGAGCTGTATGTCTGTCGAAACTAGTGGGAGTCTTATTTTGGTCACCAAGGAGGAGAACTGGGTAAGACCGTGGATTCTCATAGGGACTAACCAGCCACTTCCCAGCATTTGGGAAAAATGAAAGAAAAGACGGTAGTAGTTGAACATCCTTTAATAAAATTTGCTTTTTTTTTTTTTTTTTTTAATGGAGAAGGCTTCCTATGAAAACTTGGTATGGTCTTTTATGTACACATGATAAACCTATTTACCCAGCCTTCTTACGCGCATAGCTTTCTTCTAACTAAATCTAGGTTATGTCCCTAGTTAGAAAATTTAATTAATAAATCAGCTGAGTGTTTGTATAGCACCTTGAAGCTGTAAAAATGCTGTCTGAATTCTGAGTACTAACAACTCTCTCAATTACAGTACAGCATATTTATACAAATATGTTTGATGTCCTCAGAATATTTGGAATAAGTGGAACGTAATTTCTGTTGAGAATAGATTTTGCTGGTTAGAAGTCATATGGTATGATATTCAGACTGCTGTCACAGCATCCAACGCAGGGAAATAGCAACATAAAGGAATGTAATTTGCAACATTAAAACTGCATTTTTTAAATATTTAGAAATAGAAGCAGAAGATTTCAAAGACTCTCTTCTTCCTCGTTTAATCATATGGCTTTGCTGATTATGGGAGCATTTGCAAGTTTTGTTATAATCATACTGCATTTGAGAGTAGTTAACAGTGTGACTGTTTTCACTGTGTATTTTTGTGAGTTTACCATTTGGAGATTTTAAAATAGAATCTTGCTGAAAGTAATAAACTTAGGAATTCTTTTCTCTAGAAGAACAGCTTTCTCCATAGTCTTCTCCAGATACTATTGCTTCCAATACCATTTTTCTAATGGTAATTAAGCAGAAAATTTTTAGGAACAGGAGGACTGTTTGTGAACTTCAGACATGAGGTCAGAGACAAGACTTACTATAAGTATATAATACTTATACTACTATAAGTATTTAGTAGAATACTAAAGGTCTCGTTGCCACCATACTTGCAGGGAAAGTATAGTAATCAAACTTAGAGAAAATAGTAGTGTAAGTCAGAATCCTTTTTCTACTTCTGTTTTTGTACTTAAGATAATGAGTTCTCTCTGTATATACTAGACTGCACTTTATTACTGTAGGCTTTATTTGACTTAAAATATCTTTAGCCTTCTAGTTCTTGAGTGTTGAACTGTCTCACTAAGCAGAATCTGTTTGCTTTTTGTTTTTTGGTTTTTTTTTTTTCACCCCAGGGAAATATGTCACATAATTACAGTACTTTTCAACCCCAACCAAGGGTAGTTTATGAACTACACTGTCACTCCTAATGCCAATAAAGAGGTCACATTTTCCTCTGATGAAGGAAAAAATTGTTCATAAGAACACCAGGGAATGCTCATACATTTTCAGTAAAGACTTGTTAGGCTTTTAACAGCCATGTCAGAATTCATATACTTGTAATTGAAAACTGATAGTGGATAATTAAGCTATGCCAACAGATAGCCTCAAAGATATGCTACCAAGGATACAGCATGCTATTCGTGGCATTAAAAAGGCTCTAAGTTAGAAAAGTCTGAATTGCTCACCATTAGGCTGGCTGCTGTCACTGAAATCAGAAGTAGAACTTCTCTCAGCTTGCATAGGAGTAAAATTGCACTACTAACACATGCTTCAGATAATTTCATCATTAATTGCATGACCAAATATCTTAATTGTAAATCTGACTCAGCCTTGCTCATCAGTGACACATTAAAAGTATAGATAGACAAGGAACAACTGTTCATGAAATGAATATAAAAATTTTAAACTATAGTTGTGGGTTGGTTTTTTTTTTTTTTTTTTTTTTTTTTTTTCCAGATGAAATTAAAGTTGAGAGGAGATGGAGAAAACTGTTCAGTAGTCTGATAAGAAAGAGCTGTTCAGGTGGTGATTAGAAAGTCACCTCAGTGATAGTAAACGAATAACTCCACAGCAACATGAGCAATAGCCTGCTTAAATTTTGCTTTCCCTGGGAGCACCATGCTCTAATAGAGATGACAAATCAGGGAAGGGGTGGCTGCAGAGGGCTATCCAGGACTGCCACCTTGTGCGTCCCAGGGCCATCCTCACCACGCTGACCTCCTGCTTGGTGAGGGCTACACTTACTTCAGTCCCTGGGAGCTGAGCTCCCTAAACAACTGCTGTCTCAGGCAAAAATTGTGCAGCCAAAAATCCTCCTCTTGCAGGTTCACAACCTTTTGTCATACTACTTTCTGCAGCCGTGATTATTCCCCATCTTTTGTGTCAGCGGTTCTCCTGTGAAGCATGTCTAAATTGTTCTCTGGTCCCTAGAAGCTTCTCCAGTCTGGACTTTGGCCATCCACTTTCTGCAGTTGCTCATCATATCTAATAAGCCAAAAGCAATTTCTCCACAATTCTTTCTTTTGGTTCTGTTTTTTTTTCTGATATTTTCTAACCTATGGAATTCAGATGACAGGCAGAGCTACAGATGGAATTTAACTGAGTAATCCTCAAATTAATCTATTCCAGACTTTTACCTATGTTTTTTATATCTGAAAGCTGGTAATGATTTTTCTTTTTTTTTCCTGTGGTTAAATTATCATTGGTGCAACCTTTTCCCCTATCTTGTCATCTGGGATCAAGCCAGTGGAATAGAACCACCCCCCACTCCTGTGCCTGATGCTGTGCCTGTTTCACTGCCTGAGCCCATATCTGAAGCAGCACTCTGCGTTGTGCTTTCCTTAAATATCTCATGTTCTTTTGTGTGTGAAATGTGAGATAATATTGCAAACAATTTGAGCTGTCTCCAGTATATGCTGTAGCCGAGCTCTTCACTCATCTAAGAGTGGCCATGAATGCGGACTGCTCTGCTTTAGCCTTTTCCTGCTAATTGGAATACCCAGTACTCTGCCATAGATTCACTTGTGCACAGATCTTCTATTTAGTCAAATGTGTTCATCCGAAAAGTTCTGCCTAAATTTCTGAATTCTTGATTACTTTAGATCTTGTTTTGCAGATTAATCTTTTGGTGTGCTAGTGGGGCGCACATTCTTCTTGTTTTCTTGCAGTTAATGTAGTCTGTCAGTGTAAGTCTCCAGTCCTGTGTGACCTCAAAGGATTTCTTGTTCCACAAGCACTTTAAATTACTATTTAAGCTGATTAATAAAGGGCATTTACTACAGATCTTAAAATCCTGAACACTTTAGGGTGGTTCATGCTGCGTATATAATTGTCAGCATCTACGCGGTTTATTTTCTCTGAGATATTAAATTTCATAGTAAGTCTCACAATTTGACTTCTCACTATGAACAAGTTCCAATGCTATTCAAATATTTTCGATGTTTCCTGAAGCTTCTTGGCTGTCACTTAATATAGCTACTCAAACTGTATTTTTGATGTATGCATTTCTTTATTGAGATTTACCAGTGTTCAAATACAGAGCTGTTTTCTTGCAGGTCTGCTGAGCAAAACTGTAGATAATATATGAAGTAAATTTTGGTTGATGGGAGAGTGGTGGATAATCACATTGTGGATCTTTAATTTGTTTCTTCAGTAAATATTTAGACTTTCTTGTGCTTTACTTTGTGAAGTCTTACCCTCACTTACGTGAACATAGTAGTACTATGTCTATTAGATTATTTTATAAAAACTGAAGATAATTTAGTTTATTGTACCTTGTGTAGTTAAATGCAATTCCTAATGAAATAGTAGCAGTTTCTATGATGATCTATTTATTCATTATAGCATTGTAGCATTAGAGTTAGGGTAGTATGGTAGTATGGTTGTGGTTGGACTTTATGATCTTGAAGATCTTTTCCAATTCCTTTCTGAGCAATTCTATGATTCTATGTGTGCATTTTAAAGAAACCTATAGTATATAGTGAGAGCATGCTAACTAGCCTTTGAGTCTTCAGAGCAATTGCCATAACTGAAATCTACAGTAAACAGAAAACTGTACATTAAAATACCTCAGTGATTTTGCTATTAACAAAATTAATTGACAAAATTAACAGTATGTCTTTTCTCAGAGAAGTGGAAGAAAGTAATCAAGCATAGGCTAGTGAAGTTGTTTTATTTTAATAGGAAGTATGCACTTTCCTAAACTGGAATACTTTCCAGTATTCCACCCCCTTCTGAAATTCAAGTGAAGGGCCAAAAAGTGTTGGCCATGCAAATCTGCTGTTTGTCCGAGACAATTCAATTTCTCTCAACCTATTATCAGGTACAGTAACTCACCAAATTTGTAGTTAACAGTATGTTCTTAATTTTTAGCTTGATTTAATGTGCTTTCAGCTCTTGCTTCTTATTATACCTTTCCTTGCTAGATTAAAGATCCTTTTGGTATCTGGTATTTTCTCTCCAAAAGGTGCTTATCTGTGGTAATCTACTCACTGCTCAATCTTCTTCTTGTTAAGATAAACAGACTGAGCTCTTTAGTTCTCTCGTTGTAAAGTATTTCCTCCAACCTAAAATAGTTTTCTGCACATTCTTCTTTTTTAACGTCCTCTACATTACATGGCTTCTCAAATCTAAAAGGAGCAATGTACCACAAAAACTGCTTTTTCTCATACCTTCCATAAGGAACAGTAGTAACACAATCATAAAATCACAGAATCATAGAATGGCCTGGATTGAAAAGGATCTCGAAGATCATTTAGTTTCAACCCTCCTGCCATGTGCAGGGTCGCCAGCCAGTAGAGCCGGCTGCCCAGAGCTACATCCAGCCTGGCCTTGAATGCCTTCAGGGTATGGGGCATCCATAACCTCCCTGAGCATCCTGTTCCAGTGCGTCACCACCCTCTGAATGAAAAACTTCCTCTTAATATCTAACCTAAACCTCCCCTGTCTTAGTTTAAAACCATTTCCTCTTGTCCTATCACTATCCACTCTTGTAAACAGTTGTTAATGACCCTATGGAAACCTCAAAATAACTAGAAATAGATTTCTTTCAACAGCATTCATGAATTAGGCAGCCAGGCCAGGTGAAAGCATCTGAATCTTACTGCTCCGCTTTCTCTTGAAAGAGAGGGGAAGTGGAGCAGCAGTGTGTGTGCGCAGGAATGGCCACAAAGTGGAACTTAAATTTGGAAACCTGGAAATTTTCTGGGCTGGGTAGGAATTGCGTGTAGCACCAAGACAAAGCTAGGATCATACCATGACCAGCCCAGCTCTGCTAAAACTGGATGTGTACCAATACCATAGTAATTTGGGGGTTTTAAGCACATCCAAAACCAAGCAGTAGAAAATACTTTGGATGCTAAGATTATGTATGCATAGCAAACTCTCCTTTCACTGTAGATCTTTTTTGGGTTGTCCCCTGGTTGTTGTGACCAGTGCCCCTTCTCCAGAAAGCCCTCTCTTCCATGGCCAGAACTTCTTGCCCCAGTAAAATAGAGAGAAGCAGAAGTGCTGCATGTCAATCCATGTGTTCTTGCTGCAGTTTATGGCTAGATGGCTTGTAGCAGGGTGCTCTGGACAGAAAGGCAAGGAGCTGGACTCATGTGGTTCTGCAGCCTTCCTGAGGAAGGGAAGGTTTATCCTGGTTATGCAGAGGAAGGCTAAAAATCAGGAAGAAACTGCTTCCTCGCTTGCAAAAATCACTCAGACCCCTTGTTTCAAACCAGCACGATACTAAGTGGTGTTGCTAGATTGTCCAAGAGTCAAATATTATTAGCCACTAGAAGTTAAAGAAAAAATTGCAATTTGCCCAACTTTGATAACTGTCTCACAGTAAAATAAAATTGTATATAATAATTGTAAATTGTATATAAGTGTGAAAAAGTTATAGGGTTAGTAAAAAGAGTAGAAAGATAAAATAGATACTAATTAATTTTATCTTTAACCTATATACCTGATGGAACCATACTGCCTTTTTTAAGTTGAAGTGAATTAAAAGCAAATTCCTCTTGCTGCAGCCTTACAGAAGGAATCTGGCTTTTTTACGCTCTGTACCTGCTGGTCCCCATGTGGGCAGCTTTCTTGTGCCCACAGAGTTCACTACGTGCCAAGGACCTGTATAACCAATAATTCCTGCATTCTCGTAAGGGAATATTATATATGGTGAAACAGGTGGCATTTATATGTTCAGCTACTGAAGGACCAAGTAAATGATGTGTTGGAATTTCAATATTTGTCTCTGACCAAACAGTCATGGTTCAATAGTTTTTCCAAGCTGTTTAAAAAAAGCTATTTAAGAATTTGTTAATACCTCATTTAAAGCTTTCATCCTTCTGATGTGTTGACAAGGGGTCAAGCTTGGAGGCAATGTCATAAACAAAAAGATATGAATATTCAGCATACAGAAGTATTCATTAATGACTCAGAAGCTAGCAACTCTTGCTACTAATTGGATATTTTTGTGCAGAAGGACTGTAGTTAAGGGCTCCATATAATGTAACTTATTTTCATTCTGCTGCTTGCTAGACTATTTTTTGGCAGGAAGAACTCATTAATCAAAATTTTTCCTTTTGGAAATGACAGCATATTTGGAGGGTGGGGAGAGAGGAGGGCAGGTAGAACATGCATCTGAAATGCCAGAGATGCTATGCTGATACTTCTTATACCATAGAATAGTAAAATAAATGTAAGTAAAGAGGAAATCCTCAGTTCTATTGCTCCTTATTTCAGTGCATAGTTGATTGAACCCATCTCTACCTCTGTGTGGGAAATATGAAGTTACATTCTCTATCATCTTTTCTATATCTGCTGCTATTTTGGGGGAGGGGGGGCGATTTTTTTTTTTTTTTTTTCTTTCTTTCTTTCTTTATTTTTTAAACAATGAAGCTAAATCCAGTTTGTTTACTATCACAGTATTTTAGTTAGCATTTTATTTTCTTGGCTGATGCAGAGTTTGAATTGTCTGGGAGTTTTTGTTGGAGCCAGGATTTGTTGGAAGCTCTGGGTTTGGCAGGTGGCTGGGAGCTCATTCCTGTTGGGCAGAACAGGTCCCCTCTGCACAGTGTGCTGGAACTCTCCAGCTAGCAGAGGCAGTACAGCCCGGAGAGCAGACTGCAGAACAGCAGTAGGGCACATGGAGTACCTAGAAATAGACAATCACTCTGTATGTGCTTAATAATATATAAAGGAAGACTGCAAACATTTCCTTGTTTTTCTTTCCCCCCGGGCCAAGGACTCTATTAACTTTTTATTGTTCTTGAGTATGAAATAGATGTAATTGAAACAGATAAAGAAGATGTCTCCACCCTTTTATATGATTAAATTATATATTCTGTGAACCAGTTTTCTTGGCACAGAAAGCTTGGTATTTAAACTCTTTCTGTTTACTCTATATCATAGGCTAACAGAGATTTCATGTATTACTACTGGAAGAATCACGTTTTACTCTGCTCTGACAAGGCCAGATTGATCTGTTTTCTGAGCTAATAAAAACATCATTGGCCCTGTCTGCTAGCATACTTTACAAATACTTTCCCGTATTGTAATATTTACTATCCTATATAGCTATGCAGAAGAGAACTCCAGCCACTCCACTGTAAATCAGTTTAATACACAAACTCAAAGCAGTTGCTGTTTATGAGACAGCTCACCTACCATTCAAACTTCACAGACATTATTAAAAGCAATATGATGTGCAAAACTCTGGTGAAGAATGAATTTGCATCTGTAATAAATACAGGAATAATGGAATGGATGACTCTCCATACACCTTAGAAGACTGACTGCAATGGCAGCACTTTCTGAAGAACATTAGAGAAATTAATTCAAATGTCCTTTTGATTAACTAGCTTCTGAAAGTCTAGCGTAAACTCTTTGGAAGGAAATGCATTCAAGGAGGATGGAGAATTGTTTCTAATGGAGGTAATCTTCCAATAAATTACTTCTGACCAAGGAAAGACTTGGAGGGGCAGAGTAATCCCAGAGTAAAATTGATTTAACTTCACCATTATTCTCAGGAAGGGCTCTGGGATTGAAGCTTCAAAGAGTTGTATGTGATGTTTTTAAAAGGTTTCAGCAGGCTCTTAAACTCCTGTATTCTTAAATAGGTGTTCTGCAACTGTGAGATTCCTGTATTGGATACAAGATATATGCAACATTTTCATGTGTGCATAAAAGCAGGTGATATTTGCATTTTAACAAGGATATAAGATGCAAAAATACTTTTTTTTTTTTTTTTGTAGTAGAGTTCTATCACTTTTCAATTAGCAACAAGCAGATTTTTTTGAATTTTTTTTTTGTCAATTTGCTCAGCAACATGGGTGTAAAAGTTTGTTGCTTTCAGCTTGCTCCTAGCAGACACAGCTGAATGTTGGAGCTGCTATAGGCACCTTGTCTGATGTGGAAAGGGACAGTCTCTTGCCACATGCTCTAGGTCTGGTGTGCAGTGTGCTAGGTGAATGAGCAAGACTCACGATGTAGCTAGCTGCCCTCACTGTCCTGTGCATAAAGAGAATATGACTCTGCAAATCACGAGAACCAGCACCTTTTCATTTGGATATAAAAAGGAAACTTGAAATTGTCATTTTTCTACAGAACATACTGATCTGCATTACAAGGCTGGGAAGAAAACATGCATTTCATCTGCTGTGACAGTTGGCTTTCTGCGTTACACGTATCAGCCATATTAGCCCAGCGACCTTTGCCAGAAGAGGACCAAAGATTGGGAGTATTATTCTTGCAGATCGGGGACAATGCACGGCTCTGAATTTCTGCGTTCTTTTCTGCACTTCAGTGGCATTTTTAAATGTGACAGCTGTGAATTAGTTCAGCTATTTACTGTATGGGTTGCACATGGCTCACTGACAGGGAAGGTGCAGTAGATTTTTTTCTTCCCTTCACTTATTTGCTATCCACCAGGAAAGCTGCCACAGCCAAATATAATAGCGGTCACAGGCCTATAAGATTCTGCTGATCTATTTGCCTTGCTAATTTCTGTAGACAGTTATGTTTGCATCTGCTATCTGTCTCGGCAGGAGGACCTTCCTTTTACAACCGAGTGTGGCTGTGTTATATGGTAATGAAGATGAAGGAGGCTGTGCACCTGAATTCCAGCCTGGCAGAGTCCTGGGCTCATCCCTGTGAGTTGTTGTTTGGGTGCTGATGGTGCTTCTGCCTCTCAAATACTCTGCTTGATTGGTGTTCCCTGCTGGATTTTACTCTGTAATGAGCAGTATTGCATGGTGGGAAGTTCACGTAGCCCCTGTACCACCACTTTGTCTTCCTCAGTAGGTAAAGGGAAAAGAAAATCCAGCTTTTATTTCCTTAAACTTCTCTCTATATTCTACTTTCCTTGAAAATTTAAATGTTGTTGGCTATCTTTGCTGTAGTAGGCAGAAACAAACTTTCCCTTGGGCTGTGCTGGCATGTCTGCGGGGAGGGCTGTATAGAGGGCAGGCAAGAGGGACTGGAACCTGTTGGGAGTGCAGGCAGGCTGGGAGCAATTGCAGCCTCAAGCCCTATGCTGGGTGAGAGTGGAACACCAGCAGACTCCTTGCTCCCCATTTGGTCCCACAGCAGGCTGGGTACTGCTGGGGCAGAATAAACACTCACCTGGGCTGGGCTTGGCCACCCTGTGAATGCTGCATCCCCTTCCTTGATAGAAGGAAGCCTACAAGCCATCAAGGTATTTGGCAGGGGAAAGAGATTCCTTTCTACTTACAAAAAACATCTCACCGTTGCTTTCTTTATCAGCCATGAAAACCTCCATGTTCTAGTTCACGCTGGCCAGTTTTCCCTGTGCTTGACAAACAACATCTAAGGGTCTTAAAATACGAGCATGTTTTCCTCCTGAGCTCCTGGAAAGACTTAGACTTCCCTTTAGGCCCTAACCTCAGCAGCACGACTGCAACACTGTTGTCTAGGCTTAGTCACGTGGCTATCTTGTTTTATATGTCCTGGGTCAGAGGCACAAAGTAGAAGATTGGTGTGGAAATAAGTCTTCCGAGGCTTAGTGCCGTGACAAATGCATGTTTACACACACATCCCGTCAAACTGTTAGAGAGTGATCTCTTTTAATTTCTGCAATACCTCCCATTCAGTTCTGCACAGTCACCACCAGAATCAGTTATCATGGAAAATCCTTCTCCTTCTGCCCCCTCATTGCTGAAATCCAATTTTAGCCTGGAAAAAGATTTAAAGGATTTACATGGGCAGGGCAGATTTTTTGACAGAATGGTCGAGAGCTCCATGCTGGAACAGGGCCTGTCTGTCAGCTGAACCACTACAGCATGTGTAATTTTTATGTATTAGTGAGTTGGCACCTTTCTCTGGCATCTTGTTCCATACAAAATTAGCTCAGCATATGGGTAGTGTAAATTGGAGGACATAGGTTTGAGTAATGAACAACTAGTGACCATGTTAATTGGCTTTGCTGTGTCTGTAGAATAGAATCACCTCAGCTGTTTCTAAATAAGCAAATTACAAGGGCTGCTCCAAAAGTAATACTTCCAATTTTATTATGTTGGCCCATGACATCAGAGGCAGATGTTGGTATGGCAGCAGAGGTTGAATCTTCTCACCAGTATTCTATTACACTTTGTTGCTCTGTGACAGGTGGTAGCAGTGGGACAGTCTGACAAAATGGTGTCTGACATGGAAATGTATATGCAGCAAAGGTGTGTCATTGAATTTCTCTGTGTGGAAAAAACAGCACCCACTGACATCCTTGGTACTTGCTAAATGTTTATGGAAATCTGTATGGTAATTTTTGAGTCATGGCCTGAATCACTGATTGAGCATGTGGAGAAAAGACCCAGTCAGCTCTGGGAGTGCAGGTGAAGGCAATTCAGCTGTATGACAGGAAGAGGTGGAGCCTGTCTGCGCTTCTCTTAGACTTTGTTTAAGGGCTGACTGCCACTATGGAAGGATTTCTTTCTGGAGTTCCCTTTGAGGAGTTTTCTTCTGTGAGCCTAGATCTTTGGAAATTGGTGAGTAGTCCTTTTTTTCCTTTCCTTCTGGCATCTTTCTATTCGGTTAGTTCCTTTATCATTACCTATCTTGTATTACCATTTCATTGTGTTGATCTTTCTAATTGTTACTAAAATGAACAATGGCTATTGCATAATGAGGTAGTGAGTGGTGCATTTTAGCAGTGGCGACAGTGGGTCACATCCATCTGTGCAGTATGTGGACTCTTGTTTACTCCTAGTGAAAATTTGTGGCTACTGGTGGTGACTGTGTTGAAGATAGCATTTTGTAGCTGAGAATTTGCTCTTTCAGATAGTGTTATTGTGTTCTTAACATGTCTTATAGTTTCCATGGAAATAAATGAAATAGATGTTACTTCCAGAGTAACCTGCATATAAGAATGAGAGTCTTTAATTTTGAGATTATTTTATTTTAGCGATGACAAATATCTCCAGCTTCCTACTTATTGTGGTTAGAATTTGCATATAGCCAAGATCTCTGTATGTTGTAATGAATGGTTTGAGCAAACAGGTGAGCCAACATCCTTTTCCCTTGAGTCTTTACTGTAGCAGGGGTTGATAATAAAGATACACTTGGAGGTGTTGAAGTTCTAACATCAAAACAGTAAGGAAAGCAGGAATTGTTGTGCTCGTAAGAGTTGTAAATATCTTGCAAGGCTGAATATCATTTTTCAGAAAATAAAGCTTTCTATGAAAAGAGAACCCCAGGAAGATATATTTTACAACAAGATTTATTTTATGAATTTCTCCTGACAACAGCATTTTCCAACCTTGCTAAGCTGATTTTATTTTATTTTATTTTTAAGTTGCATGTGTATTAACGGCCATCATCCTTCCTCTTGATAGTTGCTCTGCAGTCCATGATCACCTCTGGCTCCTGGGCAGGAGTCACCTGTGGTACTAACGAACACAGCATTAACAGTGTCACAGTGGAGTGCACCACCCTCCCCCAGTGGTGGTTCCAAATATCAGCTGGCTGTACCTCATTATTATGGACTGAGCAACTCTTGTGTCTTTCCAAAGTCCTAGGCACTGCTGGAGCAGGTCAGAAAGGAGGATAAAGTGAAGCATTAAAAAAATAATAATAATAATATTGGGGGGAAATACTCAGTTTTGGAGAACATAGCATCTTATAATAGTCTGTACTATTTCTTGTTTTGCCATGCAAACATAACTCAGTCCTTGTGTTGAATTTTATCTTTTTTTTTTTTTTTTTGGTGTGTTTTTTTTTTTTTTGGAGTGGGTACTACTGAAAGCAATCTTCAAAATGGGGTATTTGTTTTGTTTTTGTTAACTGCATTCAGCAGGTCTAAAAGAACTATATCTTAAAGGACATGGACATGCTGACTGAAAAAAGACAGACCTTTACACTTCTTCTTAGCTAATGAGGTCAAAGAGGTGAGTGTCCCTTAAAATGCTGCAGCTGTGGGGTGAGGAGTTGGTCTCCAGTTCCCTTACTATTTCCCCCCTTCTCTGTACAGATTTGGGAGTGAAGCGAAATCCTCTCTGTGTCTGTTGTTCTTATTGTGCTGTGGAAACTGAGACGGAGAGAGAGAGAGGTTCTGCTGGTCAGGCTCTCAAATGTGCCTCTGCAGCACTCCTATGAATTCTCTCACTTCTTTTCCAGAAGCCTTTGGCTTCTGGGGGTTGTGCAGGTATTCATAAATTGAGAAGTGGGACCTGTTTGCAGTTTAAGAAGGTGCTGCTTTCATTCCTTGGGCTGGATATGAACAGCAAATAACTTGCACTTGAGGTGCTGTTCTTGTTGTTTTGGATATGAATAAACAAAGGTATTTAATAGTTATGTGTATCCTGGGTGAGAGGAAGCTTCTACAGCTCTGACTCAAAAACAAAACAACAAAAAAAACAACCAGGAACAAAAATTCCACATTGTTCTGAAGTGGCCATAAATTTTAATTCACAAAGACAAATCATTATTCATAGTAAATGAGACTGACTGCACCTCTTCTACAGTGTGACAATCATTACTATGCTAAGAACTTTAAGGAATGTCTTAAACAATCTGCTTATTGATACAGATCTTTATAATGAGTTGTTATGTGTATACATAAGAACATAATGGTGTTGTGAAGGTAGTGCTAACGGTCTAAGGATTTGAATGGACAAAGTTTTCAAAAGGATAATGCCTTTTATTAGATGTGCAGTTATAGTTGGAAAACACAAATTTTGGTCTAACTGTTCTCTATTGGCCTTTTAGCAATAGCGCTTTCTTCAATGCAATGTTAGCTTTTTTTTTTTTTCTCTTTTATTGTTTATACTGCTGCTTGGATTCCTTCTTTAATCATGAACAATTAAAAACGCATTCTTATTGTTTCACATTACACCTCTGTAATTATCGGTGGGAGTAAATCTGTGATAGCTGCCCCTCCAGCCAACTGCATGCTTGCAGTATAGGTTGCCTAGAGACTTCCTATTGCTGCCCACTATTCTCTCTGGTTATTTTTCAGGCATACTGCTCTTTTCTTAAAATTGATTTGCAGAATACTCCTCACAACTCGCGCAATAGGATCAGGACAGTAGTAAATGCTATAAGTCTCAGCTGGTGTTTTATATCTAGATGATCTGCTCTTTGTTAGAGTCTGTTTGTTACTGTCTGTGTACCTCTGCTGGTGAGCAATGACTTCATCTGCTGTGAATGTGAGTAACTTGATTTTGAGTAATATTTAGAAGAGTCATGGCCACAATCTCCTGTTGACTGCCACAATCTCCTGTTGACTTACCTGCAAGATAACTAAAAAGTAAAGGTGCTAAAATTGCTCCACCACCCATATAACAATTTATGTCTTAATAACAATCTGGTGATCACGAGAACAACCAGATGGGTAATGCCATGGCAATGAAATTTCTCAAGCAGATGCAGATTTTAAGGGCAAAAAATCATGATCTGCACTTGTTTTTTGATACTTCCACTGTTTTTGAGAATTCTTACACGCAGCAGAAGGAACAATGATGTGTTCTTGATAAATGAATGAGAACAGCCTCTTGTTCTGAATCCTGAGCATCAAACACTTTCACCCTTCCTAGTACATAATTTTTAATTCTTTCCAAACAGAGCAGTGCGATTCAGGCGATGTAAAGCTTGGCAGGTAACACGATGATAAAGATTGAACAACTTAATTGTGTTTTAGATAGAAAGTGCCGAAAGGAATCAATGATTCAGAAGCCAATACGAAACACCATTCAGCCAGTCCCAGTTTTGCTTTCCATCACAGATTAGGATGGTTTGTGATTTAGTATTCCTGCATACAATATTTTTCCTTTTTCTTCCATAAAGGTGTTGACAGGAGAAATCCACAAACCATTACAAATATTTAAATTAAGTTTCAGGTTCCTTTTATTATTATTCCATCTGTATGAGTACCTGAAGTGAGGCACCATTTTTTTATTTTTTATTTTTAGATTATCAGACTTAGGTTCAATGCATAAAATATATCTGAAATGCCTCATTCAGTTTAGTAGTTGCCCATATATCTTAAAGAGAAATTACAAGCAAACAAAGTCTATTTTGGAAATCACAAACACAAGCTGGAAAGCATTTTCCAATTCTATAGGCTTTATCTGCTTTGTTTTGTAAAGAGAAACTAAGTACACACAAGTTTTAGTAACATAATATTTACAGTTTCATGCAGACTAAGGAAGAAGGTTACTGTTCTTTTATGTAAACTTAACTTACCCTTCAGGTTACCTGCTTGATGTTGGCTGAATGTCAAGAAATCTACAATAAATGAAACAATAATGAAAACAAACACTCCTGAATAATAGATGCAAGTTTACAGCTGGAGAATGATTTCTGCAGTTCCTTTTAGAATGTAACGGATTTACTTTTCCCAATGCTGAGCTTCTGGTCACCCCAATGTAAGTGTTGTTGGAAATACTGAGTGTATTGCCACAACTCTTCAGTCTTGCATATGATTTCTTTAATTATATGCAAAATGAATTGGATTTCTAGAGTTCAATTTTGGTTGCTCTGGAAGTCAGTACAAAAAAATAAAGGATGATGCCTCCATGGGCAGAAATCATTTCACCTGCCTCTGGTCTGGGCTATAGTAGCTTGAATGTTCTGTGGGATGCTTTGACAGCAGGGCATGGCTGTGAGGCTGGGGTGGCTGCCTTCCTGTGCTGACTCTCAATCCCCAGCCTGTACAAGAGCTGTGCTCTGTACAGGCTGTTTACGTGTGAGTATGATCTCAGAGGTTCCATGAGACTGGTGCTGTCTTCACTCTTCCTGTATCCTTCTGAAGCCTGAAGAGAGATTTTTCTGTGATCTTTTGTGCCAGCTGCCTGGCCTTCCCTGGCCTCCCTGCTGCTTGTGATGAAATAGCAATGCTGTGGCTAGGCTCCAAGGTTACCTTATTGTTCCAGATCCTGTTCCTGGAACAAGCAGAATTTCCTGGTGGCTCAGTGGCACAGTTTTCAGGAGATGTTTACATGATCTCCCCTCTGCTTTGAGCGTCAGCGAACCTCAGGGAGCTTGGAGTGCAGCAGGAATGGTGTGCAGCTCTGACTTCCCATAGAGCACACAGCAGCTTTGCCAGGTATATGCTGACCATGAGAGGGGACACAGCCAGGCTGGGCAAGTGGCTACTCTCCAGCCTTGGGCAGCATTGTTAATTCTTACACTTGATTTCCCTAAACTAATTAGATACAGCATGGAAACCTGTGCCTTGAAGTGCTGAATACAAGAGCTGCATTAGTCTAGAACTGCGGGATAAACTGTGTGCATAATTCTCACTAAAATAGGCAGTCTGCTCAGGTAAAAATCACAGATGAATGCGTATGGCAGGAAAATGGAAAAAAAAATCAGAAGGCCAGTGGTATCCTGATTTCATGTGACAACAATTTATGATTCCCTATCCCTACTCCCAACATCAGTCTGAAATAAAATCTTACTTTCATGGGAAAATAACTATAATTCAGTGCAACCTCAGGCTCAAATTAAAGTGAAAGTTGATTTGTTCAACAGTTCTGTGAAGGAAGTTCTGAAGGAAAACTTGTAGAAAATTTTTGGATTAAAAAAGTCAAAGCAAGAACTACACACTGCTCTGTCAGTGAGGAGAAACTTCATGTCTCAAAATCAAGTTCTTCAGAATCAGCAAGCAAAAGTTAAATTACTGTTTCAAATTTTGTTTAAATTACTAACTATTTTGATATGTTCCTTTTGAAGCAATTGTTCCTCTGTTGTTCTGCCTGGATAACGCGAGACCTTTAGGCAAAACTGAATTATTTCTGGAGAGAATAATTGTATTGAAAATGCAATATTTTCCCAAGGAAGAATCCTGATGTGAAATTGGAAGAAGCATTGAAGTAACACCACTAGACCATGCTAAAATAGAATGCTCATGTACTAAAGCTGAAGCTTCAGCCTACCCATGTGAATACTATTGGTGATAGGTGGATGGTTGGATTGGATGATCTTGAAGGTCTTTTCCAACCTTGGTGATCCTGTGATTCATGTGGTAACATGAACGTAGCTATGGCATGGACGTGGTATGGAACGTAGCCATGGCAAACCCCAGCAATGTGAAGTAGTGGAGGCAGGTGTTTGCTTGTCACAGGGGCAGGTGGGGATGCTGCTTGTTCAGTTCCCTGACTTGGGCCAGGTGGTGGTAACACCCGTATTGGGGCAACTCTAGCTTAGACAATTCCAGCCCTCCTGTTCCTCTTTGCTGGGCTTTTTGGCCCTGTCTACACCTGCTCCGTGCAGTGAGTGGAGGATGGGTTGGCTGTGGGGAGGCATGGGCAGTTCTGTTGTCGTTTATGAGACTGCTGTTGGACATTCCCCTACTGGACTTGAGAGTCCTATGGGATATTATCACTGTGATCTGGAGATATTTTGAACTCACAAAATGTTTTGAATGATGTGTTTTATGTATTTCTTACTAATCTGTCAGCACATCATGGGGGGGAGGGAAGTCTCTTGCAAAGCCATGAAGTGCATCAACTGGCATTTCTGTACTTAAGCACATTGCAATAGCTTACTTAAGACAAAAAAGAAAAATTGAGCTATGTTTTAGCAAATGGTAGTGCTCCCTTGGGTGAAAATCTTACTTGAGCAGTATAAAGGGATTGGAAGATGATAGCTCCCCTGGGTAGGCACACGATGAGCAAATTTCAAACCAACTTTAATTTACAAAAAAAAAAAAAAAAAAAAAAAAAAAAAAAAAAAAGATTCATTGTGATAGTTTGTTAGAAACTTCTAAAATGGGGAGAAATGGAGGCCAAGAGAGCAATTAGAGGAAGGACAAGAGTAGCTTTTATACTACGTACCCATAGGTTGTCTGTGACTGTAATTCCATCTTAGAGTTTGGTAATTCAAACCAGAATCTGGTGCATCTTTGCCAGAGCTGCTAATTCTGCTAGAATCCTGGCTGTAAATTAGAAACTTCTGCAAGCATGAGCACGTGTTCCTTCTTGTGCCATGTTAATTATTTTAAAGGAGTCAGATGTAAACTTAACATTTCTTTATATTAACAGAATGCATAACAATGAGCATTTTTATGGAAGCTATTTTGTTTACATTGCACTGCTTTAGTGAAGGAGTTAGCATCAGGGGTCTACGTAACTGATGTAATGTTAAAATATGAGTAGGTCCACACAGGCAGAAATAGCAAGTGTTTCTTCAAAGTATACTGACAACAAGTTGTGCATTTTAGTGCCACCTGCTATACATACACCTGTTTTTGTCAGTGCATGAAGTACTTTTCGATGATATGATAAATAAAAGTGAATGCATGTCTAGCATATTTGTGGTTAATATACTTCTGAAAATTAGGCATAGCGATAGGACTGAACATTAGGGCACTGCAACAAATAATTGTAGAACAAGGTACTAAGCTGCTATATGGGAGAGTTTTGTTCATAAGGGTGTGAAGGTAAATGTGACTTCTCAGAATTTATTCAGATGAGAAGAGTTGCAGACCAAAGGCAAGTGAAGTCCTAACACTAAGTCCTCGCCAGGTTGGAGGAGAATTTGAAGGACTAAGTTATAACTCTTTATAGCTTAAGTTCCAGGAATAAAAACTGTGTGGCCTGATTGTGTATGAATTTATTATATCTGTATTTCTAAAAAAAATTGGAATAAATCTAACTGTTGAGGAGAACAAGCATTATTCAGATCCAACTTGAATGTGGTCCTTGCCAATTTGCTTTTCCATAACAGATGTTACTTCTCTTGACAACATATTGTGGCTAAGCCATTTATTTCAAGCCAGAAAATCAAGTAAATAATAAAAGCTGAGTGAAGAAGATGAATGTTTTTGTCAGTGCAAAGGCTTGGCTTCCTTCCCCAAAATGCCAGTGGTTGTGCTGGGTGCTGAGCCCTATGCGTGTGAGTGTCCACACCCGTGTAGATACTTGCCTTGTTCTTCGCTTGGATTTGTTATCTTAGAACTCATTTATTCACACTTCTGGTTTTTCTTTTTTTTTTTTTCTTTTTTTTTTTTCTTTGGATACTCAGAAGCATGGTATTTCTCTGTCCTTCCTATTCTCCTCCAGGGGAAGACAGTTCTGAACTTTTGTTGGTGCTTGATCTGATGGCCCCTTCTGTCCTTCACCCATGGGCAATTTTACATCATAGTTCTCTGCCTTTCTGTACGCATCCCAACTAGATGCGGTCTAGAACCTTAAGCCCTACTTATGGAAAACAATTATCAGACTCTTTTTCAGTAAGCATCAAAATAAATTTAAGACCTCGCTATTAAATTAGTGTTGTAGCCTGCTGAAGGTACCATCACTTGGAGGTGAAGGAGAACTATGGCTGCATAATGATTTACTAATTTATACTTTTCCTGTCAGAATTTCTAAGCAGATGATTACACAGATTCATTTGCAACTGCAAAAATTTAATATGATGTAATACTTTGCAGATGTAAACTAAGTTGTTATGTAACTTGGCATTTTATTAGGGTCCAGAGATATCACAGCCATCCACAGAGATAAGGAGATAAGTTTGCTGGATAATACTGCATAAATCTGAAATGATAAAGCCTAAAGTAATGTTCCTGAGGGAGTCCTATTGCCATAATACTGTGCCTAAATTTCCATTAAAGAACAAGTGAACCGAATTTATTTCAGACTCAAGTCAGGAACAAAATCCAGGACCTTTGAGTACAAACTGTTTTTAGAAAGCTTGCCTTTTCCGATTCAGTTGTCTGACTTGTACTTTTCTGGTATCCTTTTTGCAGTTCTAACAGCCACACACGTACATAAAGGGTGCAGAGGCTGAATGCAGCTTAGTCAAGCTCCATGATAAGTCCTAAAATTTAACTCCTTGGCATTTCTGCTGAAGATTGTTTCCAGGAACTTGTGGGAGACAGATATGATGATATGCAGAGGATTTTGTAGAGGTTAAAGTAAAAGCAAACTTTAGATCTTAAATTCATAGAAATGTCATGACTGTCATCTTCAACTGTGCTGTGCCACCAAGATCCTTCTGTCTGGGCTCCGCACATGCAGTCAGACCAAATACTGGGCTGAGATCTGCCTTGCGGGTCTGAGAACAAGATGCTGTCAGTGGTTTGCAGGAGTGACTAGGAAGTGTTACGGATGAAATGGTCTGTGTAGAAGTAAGCTGTTATTAGCAGTGAAAATACATTTTATATTCTCTTTGTTACAATTACTTTCACAACATGACCGAAGAAACATGCTGCTAAGAATATTTTTGATACTTGCATTGCATTATAATAAAATTGAAGATTGTTTTCCATATGAGGAGAAAATAAAAGGAAATGTTTTGCTTTACCAATGGCATAGCAAACTTCCAGCTGCTCAGCCTGCCAGCAGCTCTAAACTATGTTACATGGGAGGGAAGCAAATGCATCCTGCGCTTTGAAACATTTAATTTCTCTGACTAGGAAGCCTATTTCACATTATTTGTAATTTTACACCTTTCATGGCTTGTCACAACTTTACCTACACTTGAATGAAGCTTCTGTGTTTAAATATGTGTGTTTTTTTTTTTTTAAATATAAGTAACATTTCCTATATTTTACTCAGTGACAAATCACGATTGTCAAAGTGAGGATTTAAAAAAATTAGATGATGTGCATGCTAAGCAAGTGAAAGCAAGTACCTTAGAGTTGTGTCTTCTCAGGGGTCCAGGGAGCATGCAGTCCAAATGCAAGGTGTCAAGAGAGGCACAGAAGAATGTCACAGAAAAGGTGTGGTGTGCAGAAAGATTAAGTAAAGGCTTTTGCCAGAAGATATGGCTGCTATTTTCAAAGCATTTTAGTTTATTCTTGTGTTTGAAGAGTACCTGCCTTGTTCAGGTCAGGTAACTTTGTCTAAGAAGTATGAATATTGTGATCTTACTACTTTTTTTGCTGATTTGTAAAGGTTGGAGTGATTACTTGATGTGTTTTGGGTACTGCATGATGATGGTGTCTGAGTTTGTTGTCAAAGCCCGTCTTACTCAGATGGTTTTTTTCTAAATTATTACATATAAGAGCAAACTCTACATTAAGAGGTGCAAATTGTTTGTCCTGATGTCAGTAGGTAAGCACTGAGTGTATGAAGAGAAGTGTAATTCAGCAATTTTTTTGGTAAGTATTTAATTCCAAATTATCTCATTCTATGCTCCAGCTGTACGTACAGGAAACTCATTAGAACTGCTGTAACCTTATTGCATTAGAATTTAGGAAATGTTGAACCAAGTTTCTTCCTCAGAATGCCAAGGCAACAGTTTTCTCTTGCTCTGCCATGGAAAAGTCTGAGGGAAAATTTGTTCTAAGCCTGTGTATAAAAGCATCACTGACCATCACTAACAGGATTGATAGGCATGAATCTATATTAAAAGAGGAAAAAAAGCATCCAGATTTGCACGCAGTTAATCTCAGAGATGATTCTGAATAGTATAGAACATCTCCTTATTTACATATTGCTTTGTTAATGTCAGCTTGAAAGCGTTCCAGGCAAATCTGTTCAGAAAAAGAGCACACGATGTACAGATCTCTCTAATCTAAACAAGAAAGGATACTTCTTCCAGGTATGCAGTTTACAAGGCATGGAACATATGCTGAGTGAGGAAAGCAAATCATGATCATCTAGAAATCAGCCATCTGATGAAACTAGGGTTCTGTGGACAATTTTTTTTAATAATTGACTCTATTTTGGCTGTTTTATTCTGTTATGGCCCTTGTTTAATGCTAAATGTAAGTACTATTCAAAGGGACACGAGGAACCCATTATAACTCATGAGTAACAAGTCTTAGCGAACTAATGAAAAATTGTTGATTGACTAATAAGAACTTATTTTGATTTAAAAAATAAAAACAAAAAACAAAAACCCAAACTGACAATGAAAAGCACCTTTAGTGCCCTAAATCCATCCTGATGGGAACAGTACGTTTGCCAACTGTTCCTATGGGAATGGGCCAGGATTCATCATCTAAAGTAAAACCTACTTAATTTTGTTTTGCAACAGATGTGTCTAGTTTCAAAGTCATACAACTTATCTTGTATGCATGTCCTTCAAAGCCCATTTTTGACTCTGCTTTGGTGCAACTTGACCAGAACTGGAGCCACAAGGATTGTCCTGATGCTCTGACATTCAGATGTCTGAGCAGGCAGTGGCAAACTGGGGTCCGTGACCAAACACAGGGCTACCATGGAGTATGCGATGCATTATCTAATTTCCAGCCCATCATTGGGATCAATTCTGTGCACTAAGTTAGCGCTGTGGGCTGCTGGCATCTTATGACAGCAGGGACAAAGGGCTTGAGTCTTTATTTTGCCTGTTTATGGGCCAGTGAGTTCTGGCATGTGTACTATGATTGCTTTTATGCCATTTGCTTTCCCAACAGTTGTGTGCAGGTAGGCTGTTTGGGGCAAGCCTGTGTTTTAGCCAAGAAAAGCCAAGTGAGTCAACTGAAGTCTGCATGGTAGTGCTTAGCTGCAACTGAGCAGGGCTGGTTAAATGTCCCTGGCTTCACACTGCTGGGTAACTTTGTTCTGCAGTCATGAGTGCCTGCTCCAATAGTTTTCCTAGGCTGCCCTGGCTCTCTGTGTCCTGCTGTATGGGCTGTCCTGGGCTGGCAGCAGTGCCAACGAGCAGCTTTTGGACTTTATGCCTTGTGCTTTCCTGGGGCTGGTGTGCTGCCAGACTTGTGTCTTTCTTCCAGACTTGTATATAACGTACTTGGGGAATTACTCGCGTTCCCTCAAGAATTTCAGAGAGAAGCCTCATTTGGTAGACTCAGACAACAACAAAAGGAAAAAATGACAAAAAATTTGAGGGAGATGGAAGCTGGAGAGACAGTGGTAGGAAAGGCAGCTCTGAAATGATGTGTGTTTTTGTTTTTTCTCTCATCTCATCTGCTCTCTAACCTGCAGTGTTTAAAAACAAAAACAAAATAACACCTTCTCTGCTTTTGGAGTTAAGGAGAGAAAGTTTTGAGGCAGATATGACACTGCACATTGTACTTTGCCAAGGGCCCTGAAAATCCGGGGATAATAGTGTATGCCACAGGCATGACAGGACATAATGAAATGGGCAACAAGGGCTGCTCAGAGGGACAAGTGTGAGAAGTTCAAAGCAAGGTATGCTGTAGCAGAAGTGCATATATGCACACATGCTTACCTGAACCCTGAACCTAGCTGAAATAAAATCTTAAAATGTTTCCATGTGGCCATAGATCTAATAGCTCTAGGGAAGAGTCAAATTCCTTCTCCAGATGTAATTGTGCTTCTGTTTTCATCTGTGAAATGGAGGTTAAACAATAGTGGAGTCGTCTTGTAATGGGAGCAAGATGATGCTGCCTCAGCCTGCTGAAGTTGGTTGGTTAAGGTTGGTATTGATGAATTCTTAGGGTATTTTACTGCCATTTTAATATATACAAGGGATAGAGACTAAAGCATTTGAAGCTGGCAGATGATGTAGAATAAATAATCTTTGGGATGTGCAGTCTGGCTATTTTAAAACCTAAGCTTCTAACTCTTAAGTCTCTCCAATTTGGATATTCTAAACTTTGTCTTATTTTTGGATATTTTAAATTTTGTCTTAGAAAAAGTATTTATTTTGAGCTTCCCAGTTTTTATTGACTTACAACATGCGCAATTGTAACAAGACCTGTTTGGCATATACTTCTATGAAACTTGACATAGAAGTTCAGATTATTACTTATTTAAAGAATTATTACTTTTAAAACTTTCCTTTCCCAGTTAATATGAATACAGGGAAAAAATATGAAATATGAAAACACTGGCTGATAGGATGGCATGGCATTTATCAACAGAAAGTGATCTCTTAGTTCCAGGCTAATTTTTCTAACTTGAGTGACTTTGTATAATTACATTATAAACCCTTGAAAATCATAGTTTATGAAAACCATGGTTAGGGAAAATGGTGGCACAACATTAGTTATGATATATCATGAACTGCCATACTAAAAAAAATTGTTAACTCCTTTTGGGAACCGGAGAATATATTGTGATGTTCATGCACCATCTGTTTGATTATGTTCCAGAAAACGTGACTGTGAGATACGTGTGTTCTAAGTGTCAGTCTAGATTAACTTAGCAGCTCTGTGAACTACAAACAGAGATACATACCCATGCAGATAACCAGTGCTTTACTTATCAGTGCAGTGTATTTCATTTAGAGGGTAGAGGGCAAATGCATATGCATAGGGCAGCTAGTTGGGGAACTAGGTGGCTATACAGCTTTTCCTGGGCTATAATTGTATTTCAGTGACAAAATTACAAATTGACAAGTCAAGCTTGTAGCAATCCTGGTGCTGACTTGCAAATGATGACTTTTCAAATGTTAAGGTTTGGTTAAAAAAATATATTATTTCCTGAACTTCAAGATTTGTCTCAATCAAAATAGAACAACAACAAATAAAACCTTTTAATCAGTAAAAATCTGAGCTTTTTTTTTTTTTTTTATTAGACACTGGAAAGCTGGGACCTTAAACAAGGTTTAACAGTTAGTGCTGATCTTGATGTTTCAGGCAGTTAGGAGAAAGGAGTCTGTGTGCTTCCCACTCTCACTAGTGCATGCCATGTAGCTGGCCCTGCCATACCATTGCTTGTCACCTTACTGCAGCACAGCCATGGCACATGCTGAACACCTGTGGTGCACTGAGCTGACAAGGGTCCAGATACAAGGATATTTTATTGTTGTAGTACAGCTATCAAAAGTTATTGACCAGAGAAATCTCAGCAGCTAAGAATGGATCTGTTAGTAAAACTGATGGCTGGAAAAGAAGAAAGCCCCTCCCCCAGTTCTGTAGGCAAGGGATGATGAACAAAGTACAGGGACTTCAGTTGAAGTGAATGTTGTGTTGGCTGATGCACAGGCAACTTCAATTCTCTTTAATTAGTTCAGAGTTGAGTGAGAAAGTATTTAATCAGTAAGCTAACAACTGCAGCAGCCAATTGCTCTATCTATGTGTGCACTTGTATGGGAGTTTGACTGAAAAAAGTAAATAAAATTGCTTTCCTTACCTTAAATGAAATGGAATCCCTAATTTTATTGCAGCTGCAATCAGTTTAGAGGCATGATAAGGCAATAAAAATTGATTCCATCTTGTTTTATTCCTTTAACAATGTATTTCATTTAAGATGGTAATATTGTAATTTAAGAGTTTGGCTTCTCAAGGTATAAATTTAGACCTTGTTTCCGCAGTGTTCCTGTGATAGAAATGATTCAATTGTTTATCTTGATGCTGTCCTGTTATATTTCAAGTGTGCTTTTTTTTTTTTTTTTTTTTTTTGCCACTGATCAGATTGGAGATTGAATCCTCTTTTCTTTAAAAAGGCTAGAAATTATGAGCTAGGTACCTAAGCTTATTAGCTTTCAGTATTGCAATTCATTACATCAAGGTCTTAAGATAAATACTTTGAAAGCCCTCTAACTGCTGCAAGCCATTTACAGGCTTATTAATGCAATGCAGATTATGACCAACGCACCACCTTGTGCTGGTCTGCCTGCCTGGATTCCCGGTGAGTTGGGTTCAGTTCAGGATTTCTCTTTTGTTAAAAGCCCTCAATGGAGATCCTACTGTTGCCCGCAGGGCTGTAAATCGCTGGCACTGAGTGGTGGACATATGATATATGTACATATATATATCATATGATACATATGTCATATGATCATGTATGTATGATCATATGATATGTATGTGTGTATATATATGATATATACATACATACAGGATAGCATGTGAGACTAAAAGCTTTGTCTTCTCATTTGAATGAAGTTCATGGATCTCTCTGCCATAGACTGTCTTGCTTTCTATTTTCTAGTTTGCAGCTGTATTTCAGTTGCAACTGGAGATCCAGATGCAGTCCAGACCTGGAGTGTCTGGTATGTGCAAGACAGAATGCAAAGCTTCTCCTCAGTGATTTCTGAAATTAGATCAGAGGGGAGACATTGGAGTTAGAGGAGATCAGAGAAATGTTGAGACTGTCTCAGCCAGAATGGGAAACAATCTGGGAATGGTAGGAATGCAAATATTTTATGAGTAAGTGAAACTACTGCTTAGTTAGTACCTAGCTACTTCAGTTAACCAAGAACTTCCTTTTTAAGTATCTACAGAAGGAGATTTTTCAATGAATTAGTAAAAAATTTAACTCACAAATGCAAATTGACCTTTCCTAGTGGAGTGGCAAAAATCCTGAAAATTCATTGGGATTTTTCTAATTGGTTTCACGGAGACCACAGGTTCAGTTGCAATAGATAATTTATAGCAGAGACCATCTCTAAAACACAGTTTGAGATCAGTAACAGTATGAAATCGCTCAGATGTGAATGGGTGCTGGAAGGGAACAGTAGGGAGTGCATCACCGCACAGCCCCAGGAGCAGGGCCAAAGGGCACGGTCCTTCAGCTCCATCCAGAGGCCTACTTCACCTCATGTCTGAGAGTGGGAGTCATCCATCTGTAGTGTTCCTTCTACGCTTGAGCAGCTATGCTCCTGGGAACTTAGTATTTTAGTTTACAGTGGAATGCTGAGTGAGGTTAACTTCAGAAGACAGACAGCGAAAACAGACCCTTGAATGTGAATCTGACAGGTTTTATTTAGAAAGCCAGCACCTGCAGTGGCTGCATTCATATTGGCAGTGTTCAGTGACTTAACAGGCAATCTAGAGTACAGTGTATATTAAAGACAAGTAGTTTTGGATTCAGATTTTGCTTCCCTTCTAACAATTCCTGTGACACTGAACGTTTTTAGACGCATACTGATTTTGTTTTTCAGTATAGATTACAGACAGAGTTTCTCGCATGCCTTTTTATTTTACAACTCACTGAAAATAAAATTATTTTAGGGTAAGTCTGGCTGCCTATTTAGGCAAGTTTACTTGCATTTTCCAATGCAAGTGAAATACCATCAGAGTGGATCATATAAACATGCCTGAAGAGCCGTTAGGAATGCTCTTATAGGAATGCTCTTATATTAAAAAAATAGGACAAAGATTTTTATGGTTTTAATTTAGTCTTAGGAATAATATTCAGCAGGTAGAGTGTTTTACGTAGCTAAATAATGTTCTTATATTCAGATTTTCTCTTGGTTTCTCAGTAATATTAGTGGGTTGGGCTGGTGCTCAGATTTTTCTCAGGAAAGAAACCACAAAGAAATAAGTGTATAAGAAATATACAACTGAAAAGCACATGCTATCTTGGTTCAAGTCCTGACTCAAGGACGTATTCTTAGGAGGGCACTTGAACACAATATGCTTTACATTTAGTGCTTTATTGAAAGGAAGCGGGCTTCAGAATGCGTGAGCTCTTTCTTGAACTAAGATCAGAGTTTGTAAGTAGTAATACTAGTAAATCTCCTTAGAAACAGAAAAAATAGTAAACCTAAAGAACATCAGCAGAACCAGCAGATGAATTTTCAAGTGACTGAGACCAGATGTTACTAGATCTATGTAATAAGTATTACCAACTGAGGAATAAGACAGTGAAACTGTGGAACTCATTGAAATTGACTTGCATCTGTATGGCTCACATACAGTGCTCTTACAGAGTCCTTTTCTGGTGATAAGAATGACCATAAAGTTTGGACTTGAGCAAATTTCTCTTGTTATTAAATAGATAGTTCTTCTACAGGCCTTCTCTCTAGAAGCGTAACTGAAGACTGCTATCAGTAAATTTCTTAGTCTGTTGCAGAAATGTATGTGGGAAAATCTGGTTGTACATAGAGCACAGAGAACTTCAGACATAGTGTGGTGCTCCTTCACCATGCTGGAGCCCCATGACAAGCTGCTTCTTCCCTCACCTGACTCTGTTACACATGTGGGTAACCTATGCAGCTACCCTTGCACAGGGAATAGGGACAGATGCTATGGAAGAAGCACTTAGATCCTAGGAAAGCAGCTGAGTGAGTGTAAATTCATTTAAATTGGTCCCAGTGGTTAAACATTGTTAACAATTTTAGAGGTAATACAAAGTGACTTCTGTAAAGCAGTAAATAGGGAAGCCTTTGGCAACTTTGAACTTGAAGCAAACTCACAGATGGCTGAAAATCAAGCAAAAATAAATGGAAGTGAAAATTTTATTATACAAGTTGCATCAATTTAGGTTTTCTCTTAGGCTCTTTTTTTGAGTCTTTTTTTGACTCGGCATTATCAATATATTTTACAAGTTTTAAGGCTTTCTTACGTATCTTCACGATATTTTTTCAGTGAGTGCAAGAGTAAAAAGAACAGAATATAAGAACTTAGTGGAAATGAACTATTAGGATATTCTCCAAATTGGAGGCTTTATGTATGTGAATACTTGCACATTTATTTTAGCAAGTAGCAAAGGACTTTTAAGAATATGGTATAACAAAATGGTATCCAAAATCTGATGACTGAGTCACTTGATCCCTATCAGTCTGCAGACAGTTATTTTTTGTAGTTGCTGGTCAGACGATGATGTACATGGTATCAGAGAGCCCTCAAGTTGGTCATTTCTAGGTAAGGGCTTTTAAGAATAGGCTATAGGAAGTGAAGTCTTCAATATAATATTAGGTTTATCTAGTTTCTGATAGTATAAAGTTGTGGCCTTGATACCTGAGCAGGAAGACATACAAAAAATTGTTTACTGACTAGTAAGTAAAAAGGACTTGTGATTTTATTGCAAACCCCACCAGTGCATGTGCAGATAACTAACCCTGGAGATCTCAGTACTTGCGTTCTGTCAATCTTAGGAGAACGTTCCCTGAAAGTGTAGTTATGAGGAGGTTGTAATAAAGAAAGGAAGGGGCAGTGATGACACTGTCAAGAAAGCTTGCAATTCTGTTTGACCTCTATGTGCTACTTCTATTTGTAGCAGAAGATTTCTTATAATAAGACATAGGTATTGAAATTCTGTGGAGAAGCATTTTATTGCACTGTCTGAAAGCTCTTACTTAAATGAGCATCTAGACACATGAGGAATTGTACCTTGGCAGATCATTGCTTCCGGTGAACCCTGAGCAAGCAGAGAACGTGTTAACAGACCCTTTGTCTTGCTGCAGCTCTACCTTTTGTGCAAACCCTGAAGCTGACTTCCATTGAGAACAGAATACAACAACATAGTGAGCACAGATGCAAGTTGATGTAATAATTATAAATGGAAATTGTTATTTTTGAGTAATCTTTCCATATTTTTAAGGTTCTCTTTGTGCCCCATTGAAATGCCACTGGTGCATAGGAAATATTTCCTACTGTATACTTTATTTTCCTTGGTTAAAATGAAATATTTAAGGCAGTGTGTTAGGCTGTGTTTGTGGACAGAAGAGAGTAAATGGGACAAGGACAAGGAAAGAGGAGAGAAGAGATTCTCAGAGGAAGCTGAGGAGCTTTCCAAAGAGCAAATAGTATCATCTACTTTATGGCAAAACAGATTAGCTCTCTTATAATCACATCTCAGCTGATGAACTTTGTGATCTTCCTCTGTAAGAACCTTCTCTGGCTGTTCTATTTCATTCTTTAAGAAGATTAGGTGGATGATCCTGAAGCTCCACAAAACCACCTGTTGTTTGGGTCCCTATGTAATATGGCTTTTGAGGCAATCCTCTGACAGTGCAGTAATAGGATTGTGAATTGACACTTATTTGTGTACCTGCTGATTTCTACTGTGCATGCTTTGCACAGTGTGCTAGATTTCTAGCAGCATAAGTAGTTGACCCTTAGGAAAACTGGCCCAGTTAAATTGTTCTCTCTCCCTCTTTCACTGCCCAAGCAACAGTTCTTGTCTGCAGGGACACTGATTTCATTGCTATAATGGCATTTGCCGAGAGGCAATCCTTTCATCGTCTTGCTGTTCCAGACTTTAAAATGCACCAGACATCAGTGAATACATTAATTCCATCAGAAAGGGTACCTAGCAGCATGCCTAGAACAGATATTTCTGTTTTGGGAAAATAAATAGCCAAAAGCAGTGGAAAGAGAGAGATGAAAAAAGGAGAGCTGGTCAGCTTCAGGCTGAGCTTTAAACAGTCATGCCAGACCTAGATCAAACTCCTTGCTTAGTATAGTCTTTTGGAACAAGTAGAAGATATTGAGGCTACGTTGCTTTCTTGCAAACCATGTTGTCTGACCACCCTACTCAAATGTCACTGACAAGTGAAATACCTAAACTTAAACCCACTACTTTTACTCCAAAGGAATGTAGGAACACATTTATTTTAACAAATACCATGTAAAATTTGGGTTAAATATTCTGGGTTTCCTGCTATTCTGTTCTGCCAATATTAAGGCCAAAATCTAGGAAAATGTTAAGCCTGTGCTTAGTTCTAAGCATCTTAATGATCTAGTTGTAATAGCAGCTAGACTAGCTGTTTGTCTTCTTTGATTTAAAGGCTTCCTTAAATGCACTGCTGACTTTGGCCTTCTGTACCACAAGTTAATACATTATGATTAAAAATAAATAAGTTCAGTTATATCATCATCTACCAAACTATCTCTGTCAATCCATTAATAGAACATGGTTCTCATCAGTATGTTTATTCTGCTGCATCTCCCCATTAATGAAGATTGTAAAGTGGGATGAGGTTCATTTTCAAGTTATAAATCTTAATATAAGCGGTAGAAATACTTCAGTCGGAGGTCTCATGTGAAGAATGTCCTACAGACAGTGATTTTTCGTATGAAAATATAGACCAGATACTGTTATTTTTTAAGTAGTTCAGTCTTGCTCATCCATCTACCTTTTTGTTTTGCAACCCTAACTCCAAAATTTTCTAACACAAGAGGAGTGTATCCCAGGAATAATAGCTGCATTGCTTGTGCTCCTCTTGAGCTGCTGTGACTGGTAGAGCTACAGCTGTTTGCTGCAGTTTGATTACAAACACAAGATTTTCTGAGCCACGGTTGCTGAGAAAATCACACATCAACTTGTCAGTGCTCTTCTGACTGTGGAAGTCTGATTGCTTTGAAAAAGAAATTCTATAAACATATGGCCATTGTGTTTGATTAATCTGTTCCTTCACATTCCTTGGCAAGGAATAAAGGGGTCTCTAGACTTCAGCATGAACAAGTCACTTCTGGTTGCCCTTCATTTTGATCTCTAGTAATCACCATTAATGTTGTGTGCTACTTAATTCAATTATTTATATTGCAAAGTAGATCAGTATGATTAATGCTCATCAGGCCAGAAATGGCTCAGTAGGAAAAGAATTATCTCAAAACTGTTTTTGGCAGGATGTCTGAAGTGACAGAAAGAGGGATTAAAGCAGAAAAGCTAGTATTGTGAGAAGCAGATTTTGTCAGTGTTGCTGTAAATAAGTAGAAAATGGATTGTCAGATTGCTGACTCTGCAGTGCTGATAGGGTTAATAACAGGAGTATTTTCCCGTGACTAAGGAAGATCACAGGAATCAGCGGTAGGGATTTGCTTTGACAGTTTATTCATTGAGGCATTGATTGTTTTGTGCCATTCAACTTGAAAATAGGTTGTAGGAGTAAAGGAGAAAAGTCAAAATTCCTTTGAGACATTCCTCTAAAAAGGTATTAAACTAACATTTCAAGCAGCAGGAAAGTTTAAAAATTCTGCTTTCCACCAATACAAAGTTTTCTTCGTTACTACTTTCTAAAGCTTAATCTTTTTCAAACAAGTTTTTAAAACTTGGAAAATATACAGCATTGGGGTGTGCTGTTTTGGTATATTTGAAATATTTAGTCTGCAATAATTTACGTTGTGAGGGAAAGTAGTCCATTCTGAGAATTATTTCTGGCGTTTTGACCTAGGCATAGCTGCACTGTGAAGCTGCAAGGCAGGCACATGGTATCGTACTCTATCTGGCTTTTACTTAATACTTTGTACCTTCTTGGCACAGAAAAGCAGTGATAAATCTGATTTTGAAGAAGTGGATAATTCAGGGAAGTTTCTCTGACATTGGTTTAGGAGGAAAATTAGAAGTGTGCTTTTTTTCTTTTTTCTGCCTCAGAAATTCACCCCCCAACCTTGGGAGTGGAAGGGAGTTTAGCTGCATTAGCTGACTGAAGGATATTAGTTACAGTATAGGAAGACAGCTATTCCTCTTGTAGCAATTATATAAAGAGCAGCATTTGTGAAATGTTAATGAACACTGAAAGCCCCACTCCACTATTTGACAACAAACCAACATGCTAAGTTAAGTTTTGTTGTGGCTGCTCTCTTTTGTGCTGGATTATTGGTAATTTTGTGCCCAGTATTCTCTGTTGTGTTTGTCTCTTCCTGTGCTACTCAGAGAATTACAGTAGCGGTTTGCCAGCCTTCCTATTCTCCATACTAACTGGCAGCTGTAAGAACACTTAAATCCCAAATATGTTGTTTGAAGGAGGTTTCTAAAGCATAAATTAATGCTGAGCAATTGCAGCTTTCTATGCTATATTGGTCTGTATTGCTCATTTTGTAATATCCTTTAAGTCATTAAATAAAAGTTCTTCCTAGTCAGAACACTAGATTGTATCTACCGAAGAAGTGTACAGCAGCAGAGCAGTGTTATGAGAGGAAGCACTGAGACATAGCTGTGACTCCTTTGCAGGAGAAAGAAAGAAGAACTGGATGTATAGTATGCTGAAGAAAAGCAGACTTTTCCATGAATCTATAAATTCTATTCTTTGGCAGTCAATGGATGTATTTTGCATTGCAATGAAACACAAGGATACAAGCCCATGAGTATAAAAGTGATGGTAACTGCATTTAATACAGCTGTTTGCATATTACAAATGACAAAAAGATGAAATGAGACATCTTTCAGATCAGTATAAAATGAGTTTTTGCTATTGTGATCATGGATTCTGTGTTTTCCTTAAAATACTCTGCAGCTCAGCAATTTTTCTTCAAGTGTAGGTATTTCTAAGGGTTGGCTGTAGTTTCTGGAAAGGTTCATCAGAAGTAAGGGGCACACAGGTGCATGAGCCAGTGAGAAAAGTCTTTAAAGCTAGTCTTACAGCCACAAAGTCTGGGTAGGTGAACAAAATAAATTACTAGTTATTTATATTTCATTATTTCTAGTCAGAGTATATCGTCTGAAGAATCAGTATTTTGTAGCAGGATCATTTCTATTTTTTGTTGTAATGCTTTGACAATAAAAGTTAACGTCTAACCACATCCTTCTAGGTATAGCGGAGCTCTGAAGCAGCTAACATAACTACCTTCACTAGCAGGCAGTGCTGCACACATAACTGCTGTTGTCTTTCACTTAAAGAAGATGCAGAAGTCATTCCTTGGAGGGTAAAGGGCAGAACAAGTCACAGAGAAGTCTGGAGTTATTAGAGTATCCAGAAGCACTTCCTTTTAATTTGCTATATTCTTAATGGAAGGTGGACTTGAGTCACAAGTGTGGCAAACAAATAATTTCACCACGTTTTGGAGCAATGTGAGTAGTGATGTGGTGTGATTTATTATATGACAGTGAAAGCAGTTTTGGTTTGATCAGAAGTCATAGTAAATATGTAATTAAAAAGTTCTCATTCTATGGGTTAAAAATGTCAAGTAGTATTATATGGTAAAAATTTGACTACTTCTGTATGTTGTATGGCAGGGCACAATTGCATGTACAGCTCAGTGATTGATAGAATTAAAAGCAGGCACTAATTAGAAAAAAACTTCTATTTTATCATTTATGTAGTGTTTCTATAAAGGTCAAAAATGAAGTCTGAACAGATAATTTCTAGGTCTGAACCTGGAGGCGTCTAAGCCTACACTCTTACAGACATGAGTTATGCATTAGAAGAATGAACAATAAATTTGTAGGAAAGCTATCACTTGTGAACTGACACTTAAAAACAGTATTATGAAGCTAATGCCAGAATCAACACTTCCCTTCTTCTTTAGCTAATATGTTCTTGAGCTGATATTTGGTTTATTTTGTATTTTAGGTCAATACTTGCATACACTATACAGGCATTGCTCAGGGAAAAAGTGTATATAAAACATAGGATTGTTTTTAACTACTTATCTGAACAGGGAAGTAATTATGTTGAAGAACTGCTTAATTAGGAAGGAGTTGGAGAGGTGTTTGCTTGTTTATTTTGCTACTTCTAACAGCCATATTGGGCAGGAAGCTATCTGAGAAGGTACAGGGAACTTCCTCCTAAAATTGAATTAGGACAGATTTATACACCTAGATTCTATGTGTGGCTCTGTGGTAGAAGTTAAAGGAACTGCTGAAGAGCCTCTAGATGTAAGGCTTTGCATTTGCTTTAATGCTTCTTTTTACTGGTAACTGCGTAATAATACAAAAACTCTTGGTCTGGCTACGTACGTGGATGAGTGTTGCCTCGCTACTCCAGAAAGACCTTGCCTTCCCTCCCAGGTAAATTATCTGGGCAGATGGCAGCCAAGGAGCCAAGTTTTATTCCTAGCGCAGGAGAATGGGGTCTGTAGCTGACTGCTGTACAGTATAGCAGGCTGACTGAGTGCCCATCAGCTAGAAAAAGCTGTGCCCTTGTGGAGGTATCCGAGAGTACAGAAAGCTTTTGTTTTGATATTGTGTTTCTGAGATAAGTAGTTAGGAAGGATGGTCAGAAACAGCCTATCAAAGCGATCACACGAGGAGGAGCTACTGTATTCCTTCTGAGCCAAGAATTTCTAAATTTTCTGAGCCTCCGGTCGGAAGCCTTCATCAGCCACGGTCTATTTTGCATGGTGTAAAGCCCAGCATGATTCATTTGTGTAGTGTACAAAGGGTGTGCACTTAGAGTACTTGTAGAAACTGCAAAATTAATGTACCTGTTAGTCTGCATACATGATAAATTACAAGTTACATTAATTACAAAGTAATAAATCTTATTTAGAAATCCCCATTCCTAAGCTGTATTGGGTCTTAAAGCAAGCTACCAAGAGACTTTTATGTTCAAGTAATTAATTAAAAAAAAAAAAAAATCAGTATTTCCCAAATATATGTTTTTACTTGGCTTTTGTTGGATTAATAATTTAACTAATGTAGTCAAGTGTTTAAGACAGTTTTCTCTGTTGAATGGTCTTGTATGTTTTTTTAATAAAGTTATTCCAATTTTTTCATGGTATGAACCCTATTTTCCCTGCTTCAGGATTTGAGTGCCATAGGAAAATGGACTAGCCAGGGATGAAGGTTTGAGCAGCCAGCCTTTACAAATATATCTGTCAGGTTTGAATGGGCAACACAAATTACTTATTTTTCATATGTACATCTTTACAAACAGACTGTGTATCAGTACAAACTTAAGCTGAACAAAACTTGACAACAGAGTCATGGAAAAACAGGAAGTAGGTAGGTCTGGAAATGGTTGTTCTCAAAATAATACTGAGACAGACAAATAGAACCTGTAGTTTCCTCAGTGGTTCTGCTGTGTCTGTGTGGGGCCAGGTATTGTCTCACAGCCTGGGATCAGCTCCTTGGATGCATATATAGTGTGGGTTTGAAGTGGTTCCCAGATACTTGAGCACAGGTGGTAGAGCCTGCTGTGGCTCCCAAAACAGGGTTCTCCTGGTTTACAGTGCTGCTTCTCTCCCTGTTTTCAGTACTCCTTTACTGTGCTTGTAACAGGAGCCAGGTGAGAGGCTCCTTTCTGCCCCAGTCACTGCCATGGTGTCTGTGAAGGGTCAGTGTCTGCCATTGTGGCTGCTAGCAGGGAGTTCTCTTTGCACGCTTAATGGGATCCAAAGCAGATCATATCACTGATAGGATAAGGAAGGGAGCACCTGGCTGTCCACTCGCCAGTAGCTGTACTTAATTTACCACTCTTATATAGGTCTCATGCCTCCTGCAGGAAATAGAAGCAAGTAACAAGCAGAAGAGTAGCACAGTGTCTATTTTGAACTTTAGCAGTGGTTTGTAGTGGAGGATATATTTATTTTGGCCTCAGGGTTTGTTTATGCAATCTGCCTTAAAGTCAGTATCCCAAAAACATTACTTGATGATCAGGCATGAATTATTTTTCCAAATGTCCTGTTGGAAACTAGATTAGGAGTTGGAGCATGTGATAAGTTCAAATGTTCAGTGCAAACAACATTAAAAGCAACAGTTTCACAACTGTAGTACAAAGCAGCATGTTCAGGTAACAATAGTTTAGGATAGTAATTGCAGCACAAACAAACTTGTCAGCATCTAGTTGTTTAACTTCTTACCCACTCCACGCCTTTCAGACCAGTAGGGAAATCACTAAGAGATACCCATTCTGCCTGCTATATTCATCAGAAATAAGATGTTATATACGAGTACTTAACTGCAGTGAAAAAAGGATCTCATTTGCAATGATCTGGAGTTGCATGAGGTCAACCAGTGTTCGCATAACTAAGCTTAATCTTTACTGGCAACATCTAAGATTAATTAGTAACAGTCACACCTTTCACGATAAAAATCTGAACATCTATGCATGTGATTGAGTTATCTAATGGCTCAACAATTTTAATTTTATTTCACTGTATGCATTTGATTTTAACTATGAGAGAACTGAACTTCTGTTTGTTATTGGGAAAGGCGACTGATGTCATTTACCTGGACTTGAGCAAGGCCTTTGACATGGTCCCCTACCACATCCTTATTTCCAAATTGTAGGGATTTGGATTTGAAGGGTGGACCACTCAATGGATAAGAAACTGATTGAAAGGCTGCAGACAGAGGGAGGTTATCAGAGGCTCTATGTCCAGGTGGAGGCTGGTAATGAGCAGTGTCCCCCAGGGGTCTATCTTGGGACCAGTGCTCTTCGACGTCTTTGTCGATGATGGAATCGAGTGTACCCTCAGCAAATTTGCTGATGACACCAATCTGAGTTGTGTGGTTGACGCGGTGGAAGGGAAGGGATGCCATTCAGAGGGACATCAAGAGGCTAGAAAGGTGGGCCTGGGTGAACCTGATGAGGTTCAATACTGCAAAGTGCAGAGTTTTGCACTTGGGCCAGAGGAATCCCAGGCATCCATACAGACTGGAAGGAGCAGTCCTTGAGAGCAGCCCTGTGGAGAAGGACCTGGGGGTCTTGATAGATGAAAAACTTAACATGAGCCAGCAGTGTGCCCTCGCAGCTTGGAAGGCAAATGGTATCCTGGGCTCCATCAGAAAAGGGATGGCCAGCAGGGACAGGGAGGTGACTGTCCCCTTGTACTCTGCTCTTGTGAGGCCCCATTCAAAATACCGAGTCCAAGTGTGGAGCCCCCAATACAAAGATGGAGCTGTTGGAGAAGGTCCAGAAGAAGGCCACAAAGATGATCAGGGGACTGGAGTACCTCCCCTATGGGGACAGGCTGAGGGAGCTGGGCTTGTTCAGTCTGGAGAAAAGAAGGCTGCGGGGTGACCTCATTGCAGCCTTTCAGTACCTAAAGGGAGCCTACAAAGAGGAGGGGAATCAACTCATTGAAAGGGTTGATAACTGCAGGATGAGGGGAAGTGGTCTTAAGTTGAGGGAGGGGAGATTTAGGTTGGATGTCAGGGGACATTCTTTACAGAGAGAGTGGTGAGGTGCTGGAACAGGCAGCCCAGAGATGTTGTGGATGCCTCGTCCCTGGAAGTGTTCAAGGCCAGATTGGATGGAGCCCTGGGCAGCCTGGTCTAGTATTAAATGTGGAGGTTGGTGGCCCTACATGTGGCAGGGGGTTTGGAGATTCATGATCCTTGAGGTCCCTTCCAACCCTGTGATTCTGCAATTGGCAAAGGTGGTTGAGATTAAATCCAGGCAGTATGGCCTACTCTTGAGCTTTGCATCCAATGGAAACGTTGCGAAAGTGTGAAAGCCCTTACTGCATGGTTGGTGAGAAGAAACAGGATCTGCTGGTAATAGACCTGAGACTGTCACTAGTGGAAGTGACGGCATGGCAGGATGAGAGAGACATATTTTTCAGCTCTTTCCGCATCAGGCACACTTCGGCAGGGAAACAGTGATGTTCTCATAGTACACTGTTTTCAATATAGCTCTTGCCTGATGGTCTTACCACTAAGTACAACTCCACTGAGCAAATAGTAGCCATTCTGACAAATGTAAAAGATCACTTGTTTTACTGGCTTTGCACTAGGGGTTTCTGCAGACTAGATATATTCTGACCAGATTATCAGACATCCCTACTCGTTCCACTGTTGATAACCAGGCAAACTCAAGTCTGTATTGTAGATGCAGATGTTATGTTTGCATTTAGTCAAGATCTTCCTCACTACCACAACAGTCTCAGAGTAGCCCCTGAAGTGGTTGCTGAACTGTAGATGAAATGCTCAGTCTGGTGGGACAAGAACAGATGCCAGCTCGGATAGTGAATTAATTGCTGAAGAACCGGAAAAGTGATCATGAATTCATTTCACATAGGCTACTGGATGAATATCAGCTGAACAGAATGGTATGAACACTGTTTTGTGTTTACAGGAAAATAAACATAGCTATTGAAACAAAGCCGAATTAAATTCTGGCCACTGAAGGAGGTTACTGGGGGACTGTGCAAGGTTACAAGGGCATTTCTTTTAGGATAATAGTTATTTTGGGAAGGGGACGCTCATAGGGAAGGAGGAGATAGGAAGTGCTAATAGGGAAGGAGGGCATAGGAAGAGCTATCTTTGATAAGGCTGTGATGACTAGACAGCAAATGTTACCATAATTTCCTTACCTTCAACATGAATAGTAGCTTAATTGTTTGCGTGTAAGTAATGCACTGAAGCTGGAGAATTATTGCACTGGAGAATCTGTGATCCTGAATGGAGAAATTCAGGGCTCTTGAATGCTGAGATGGCTCTGTCTTCAGATGATGAAACTTGTGCTCTGTCCTCTATAGCTACTCACACCTGCTCTTCTTTGCCAAGGGCAAGATTTCTCCTGACCTGTTCTCTGATGCTTTTCATTCTTTAATATAGACTGTGGAACATGAATGCTATGAGAGTCATAACTAAGCTGTCTGCAGCTCAGGCTCTTGTATGAGGAGACTGTTTGGCAGGCATGGAAAAATTTTTTGCAGTCCTTACCCCTGTGATAGCATAAGATAGTGAGCAGGAAATGGTCTGATTGTTAAAGCAGATGGTTTCTCGGCAAAAGCCTTCTGTGACTTGTATTCTCTGTATTTCTTTCTTTTTTTTTTTTTTTTTTTAATGAGACTAACCAGCTTTCCTGATATGACAGCTTCATTGCTGTGCCTTGTATAAACATGCTGCCACTTATGTTCTTACAAAGTAAAATTAATACAAGTGGTAAAATACTCAACAGCTCTGTGGTTTGAGAGCTGTTTTTTGGGACATAAATTTTTGTCAATAGGTAGAAATCATTTATAAAAGCTATGCTAAAGATGATGTAAAAGCAAGAATGGAAATGTTACGGCTTATAATTTGTACATATGCACGGTGTAAGCCAATTGCTAGAAGAGTTGCAAGTTGCTGCATTATGAGTGATATAATCAAAGATGAAAATATGACAAAATAAATCCTGCTGTATTGACTTCTACTGTAGTATAAACTTCAGTCTAGAGCCTGAGAGGACATATAAGTCTGTCTGTCCTACACTGCCATCAATGAAAAACACTGAGGTGGTTCTTTTTTGTTGTCTTCTGAGAACAGTCCACAAATAATTATGATTCGATTAATGTTTTAGCCTTGGAGTTTTCCTTCTGGAGTACCTTGTGGTCCCTTAAGGTAAAAGTAGAGGAGCTAGCATATATTTATAGATCTCTCCCCATGAAATAGTGTCTGAAAGTTGTTCATTAATGATCTACATTCATCATATTTTTTTTGGGGGGGTACAATAAAGCTTCTAAAATGTTAGTGCACCTGTTATTCACAATTAAAGTCTATGTGGCTAAATTCATTCACAGTAATTGCATATGTTTGTACGGTCTCCTGTTTTGGATAGGAAAATGTAATCTGCTGTGTTGGGGATAGATAGAATCCAAGGACAGTGTAGTTAATAGGGTCAATTCTTTTTCCTTTTTAAGACTGCGTATTTAAAATCAGTTCTAGAATTTCAATGATGGTAGACAAATTCAATTAGAGCTGTGCAATTTTTTTTCCTCCACAATGTCAGTTATAGTTTCACGTGGGAAGCTTCCAGTATAACCACATCTAGAAGCTGAGCATTGGCTTCTCTGCACAGAACACAGACTGAAAAGGGATGAAATGTGACTTACTCACTTTGAAATGATATTGAGAGTTTTTTGGTGTCACAGAACTATCAATGAGGACAGGTCTTGCAGGCAGAGCAGTATCAGCATAAACAGTGCTGTTGGTATCATTGGGTAGATGATATTCACCATAGGGGAACAGAACTTTTTAGACAAAAATAATGTTGAACAGAACGCTGGAAGTCATTTTTAAAATGCAAACCCTATGAAGACATTAAAGCACGCACCCCTCAGGAAGTGCTTATTGTTGTGTTGGTTTTTTTTTTTCTTCTACCATTGATAGGAAATAAGCATCCCCCAAATTCTGAAAGAAATGGTTTTTCTCAAAGCATGCTTTAGTTGAGTTTGTCAATCTTCTTCAGTTACTTGTCTCAATATACTAACAGAACTAGTGAAAGTTACTAACAAAATGTATTGTATTTTGTACTGATGCCATCTCTTTTCCAGTTTGCCCCAGCATGACAATCCCTCTTTATTTGGTGGTGTTACCCTTTTCTTTTTGCAGACTTCTAGTAATTCCATCTTTCATATTTCATGCATCTTTAAAGTGATCGAGGACTTGAAACTTATTTTTAATTATTAGCATAAGTAAGGAGCCATCTATATTCTACACTTGCTGAGATTATAAAAATATATTTTCTTCATTTATAAAAGAAATTGTGTCCTTCAGGTGTCAACCAAAGAGATTTGATGTAGTTCCCTTTGGTAATCCTCCATATATTTTCAGCATTTGTTACATCTGACCTCAATGAACTTGTGATGAAGTTTTGATGCCAACTTGAGTTATCACTTCTCTGCAGTTTCTGAGAAGGATGTCTTTTATAGTATTTTAAACAGAATTGTGGAAGAAAAACAGCAACGTATAATCACAACCTCTCATCTGCGTAGCTGATCAGTGCAGTCTCAGACATTGGGTTACTTCTGAAAAGAACCATTTGGTAATTGTTGAAAAATGCTCTGCTGCACAACAAAGGGTTGCTAGACACAGAAAGGAAGCCCTGTAAAATATTTAGAAACTATATAGTGAAGTCAGTACTTAAATTTTGGGCCACTTCAAACATGGGAAGTTTCCTATGAATTCAAATAATCTGACCTGCATTTTGCTGAGTGTTTCTTCCTATTTTTATGTTAAAGTTAGCCTTATTTACAAATGCACATGTGAGTGCATTTAATAAAAAGATGCAGTAATTGTTGTTATTCTAATTTGAAATTCCTTTTGTTGAACTACTCTGATACAGTAACTTGTGGATTCTCCATTCTCATGTAGACTGTTCTATATTTTCTCCTTATCTGAAATCTACTTTGAAATAGTGGTGATATTTTAACATGTGCTTGGCAAGACCTGCTACAGCTAATAATTCCTCTTTTAAATTGTAGTGCTATATGTTAGACAGTCTCACGTAACAAGGTTGAAAGAAGCCTTTTTCTTTTTCATGGTTGGTAAAAGACAAACTGTACACTTCTTCAGTGTTAATCTCTAGTGTAATATAAAGGAAGCTCTTCCTCCTGTTCAGCAGTTAACTGACTTCAATGAATTGTGGTGTATAATAGCATTCTCTTGGGCATTTTCAATTTGGAGTTTTCTTATCAAACTTGCAGATGTAAGCAACCAATTACTTGCATACTGAAGTCCATGTGGCTCTTAATCTCTACTGAGCTTCTCCATTTTACAGCATGTCAGCAACTCTTAAGACTTGCCAAGATCTTCATGGTACTTCATGTTGAATGTGACACACTTGTCTCATGACACATCCAGCTTGTGTCTGTCACTGGCAGAATGTAGGATGTTAGCTGAATATCTATTGCTAAGACAAAATAAGGTGTAAAGTTATAAATTCACAAAATGGTTGCTTAAAAATGTAAGTAATTAGTTAAAAGCTTTTTGATTAATGGTAGCTAACAGCTTGTATGGATGAATATTATAATGCTGAGTGGCTGAATTCCAGGTGAAGTGATTGATTGTGTTCTAGGGGTGCACATATGTTCCTGGGTGTGTATAAATTATTGTTAGTCATGCAGTTTCAGTAATAGAATTATTTTCAATGTTTTCTTCTCCATTTTAATACCTTCACTTTGAAGTTTGATTCTAGACATCCAACACTGTCCTGTCTTGCATCATTTACTTCGTAGTTATTCCCTTTTTTCTCTGCAGTTGTCATACTGAAGAGACAATTACAATAAGAATGAAAGAAAATATGCTTTGTTTTGATGAAAAAAGTAAATAAATACCCTCACAAAAACAACCCTTTACCTTTTAAGCCAGTGAAAGGGTTGCTTTGACTCTGTGACAAGGCCATTTGCCTGATAAGAGAATGTTTTTCTTGACAGCCATATTGATAAGTTTTTACATGTCTGTATTTCTCTTGATTCAGTTGGAGTTAGTAGTTGAGACTATACGGTGAAAGACAGTTGTCTCTAGACTGTTCGTACAAGTCATTCTTCTGGATGTGGATCCCTGTACCATTGGCGTTCATCGAATTGTTTTTTGTTATAGAGTTGTTTTTTGGAAATACTACTTGCAGACAGCAAACATAACTGCACAAACGTGGTTCACTAAGTGTGTTGCATCTGCTCTGGCTGTTTTGCTGCTCTGGCTTGTATCAAGAGAGATCTGTGTGGACAATAAGCTTCTAGGAGACAGCCAGAGCCAAAGAGTTTGACTGCGGTGCTCCTGCTTGAAGTTGGATATTACCTCGTCCCACTGGGGATTTTGATGCTTAATATAAAATAAAACAGATGGAGGGGAGCAATCGAACATCAAGCTAGCACAGAAAAAAGGGAATGCAAGGATGGCATCAGTTCAGTTTTGATCCCAACCTCTGATTTAGGCAATAGTTCTTTGACGCTAACCCACACGTAAGAGCTGTACAACACGTTATCCTGAAAAACGCACTCAGCCATCTCCCTTTATTTGCACATAACTGTCATTTCTACCTCTCAGGGTGTATTTTGTCAGCTTCTAGGTGTTCAGAGTGGTTTCTGTATGCAGAGCAGTAGTAGGTTTGCAATCAGAAATCAATATTTTAAATGATGTTTTCCCCAGAAGATTATCATCATTGTAAAATCAAAATATTTTGCAATTCTTGAAAGCTCAAAGAATGTTCTGTGTATGAGCTGACGGGAAACCATAATCAAATTGTCAAGAAATTGCTCCTACTGTGGCAAAGTGAGAATGTTAGATTACATGTGTCAGCACATGAAGATAAAGACTGCATAGTGAACAGCACATTGAAGGCTTGATAGGAGACGGGAAGTTTATCGCAGTACATTGTAACCTATTGTAGACAGTTCTGCTATCTCAGCAGTCCTCAGTTTGCGTTAAAAAAATCTTTATGATCAATGAAGTGCCTCAGTTTTGTCATTTAGGAAAGACATTTTTAAATTTTCTACTAGCTTTATTTGATCAATTAAACTGAAGACTAATTGCTATTCCAAAGAGTTAAGAAATAAGACTCAGAATACTAATATACGCTAGTTGTTTACTGATTCTAATATTATCACTGCTCTAATCTCTTCAAACAAGCACCCAAATGCATGCTGCTGTGATTATTTGAGTAAGAAAAATGGCTCATTTATTCAACATATGCATTGGCTGCTAGTCTGATTTTGTAAGTGCTTAAAGATTTATGTTCAAATTATTTTTCTCCAGTTTTCCCGTTGTTTTACCTATTCTTCTGTGAACTCTCAATCTTCCTGTTCTCTGTGGCTGCTCTGCACAGTAGATGTTCACTGAGAACTTCTCAGTGTTTGGTTCTGAGCTTGCGGCTGTAATTGGAAACTTGCTGAGAACTTGAGCTCTCATTAAATTCAGTCAGAATTAATGACTCATCACCTTGCAAGATCAGTCTTGTGGGGCATACTCTCAAGCAGGCCAATCATTCTTTCAGCAGTTTGTTTGAGGTAGGATCAGGGAAGATATTCAGAAGTGATATTTGGGAAAAAAAAAAAATTAACTTTGATATCCAGAATGTCATTCAGGCTGATTATTTGACCTTAGCGCAGAACAGGCACTTAATGTCAGCTAAATGAATTTAATAATTTTAGAGAAAGTATAGATTTTAGGCACTTAACTTGCACAGCCTTACAGTTCTCTGTAACATACAGAGAGAATAAAACAGCAACACATTAAAGTAAGGGGGAAATAAATAAAATAAGATCGGTATTATGACATTGATAGATCCAAATGGTATTATACATTGATAAAAATGACTGACAAAGGGAATATGTTATTTCATTTTGGTCAGGGGTAAAATATTTTGTGTAGAGTATTCTTTAAATGTACACTGAACAAGAATGCAATGGAGAATCACAAATACGTGAGGACTGGAAACATTGTGTGTTTAATTCAATGCTATGAAAGAAAAAATAGACTAACTGTGAATGCTAAGACTGAATAGAAACCTATTTCTAAGTTTCCTGGAATAAGAACCTTCCAGCAAAACTAGTAAGAAGGGAATCCAGCCATATTGTTGTAAGTAAAAGCAGAGAGGAGGTGAAAGAGGAGGCAAACGCTTCTTTTGGCCTCTTCAAGAAAGAGCAAATAAGCCAGACTCAGTTTTAACTCTGCTTTTCATGGGTGTGTTGGGTGGAATGTCCCTTTCCTATCTAAAAGGGAGATAAATTTGCGCTTAAACTGGAAATGACCTAGAGAGATGATCATTTAATTTGGGGCCTGGACTGTACTGAGTTTCCATGTCATTCCACTCCTTTCATCATTTGTTTTATCCTCATTTAATTTCTCAGTGCTACTAAATGTCTGATGAGTGGATTTAGTCATGCTTTGTCCAAAGTTTTTATTTTGATTGTCAGCATAGCTCCTCTGCAGCATCTGGAGAACACGTGGTGTTGAGTAATTAGGCATTCTTTTAGTATCTATCAGGTTAATTGTCTAACTTCATTTGATTTTCTTTGCTGTTTATGGGGATCACATGCATGTAACTAAATCCCATTCCCATTACGAGATGTTAGAGACAGGCTCAGAAGGACAGAAATATTTCAGCTGTGACTTAAGATCTGAGTGTGGTTCTAGGGGGACGAAAGAGTCACTTCCATTCCAAGTTATTAGTTCTTGTGACTAAGCATTTCAGTGTTTCCTCTCCTTGATCTCTCTCCATGAATACCCTGTTTTGTACACACAGCAGCAAGGTATATTTCCTCAATCAAAGTGATTTGAACATGTTGTTGAAAAAAAAAATTGTGAATTGAAGATACTGAAAAGTGACTATATGTGCATTGTATTTGTGGGATAAGATTGATGTTTCAATAATAAAGTGAAAGTTTAAAAAAGCTTGTGACTGAAATCTTTTTAAGTAAAATACACACTAATGCTTGTGATCTGCAACTCATTTACTAGCAGTCTGCAGTTTTCATGCAAATCCTATGTTTTCATTAATCTATTAGTATTCATTTGTCAGTTACTGTCTTCATTCCAAGGCATTATTAGCTCTGTACCACAAAGAAAATGCATACCTTTAATGGAGATATTTTGAAGCAATGAATCTCCATCTACTCCGGCTACTTCCTTTGCCACATCACACCAGGAACTGCAGATGAGTAGGAATTAAGTAACAATTATTGTTGCTTTAACTCTTGAGTTGAAACTGCTTACTTGTGGTTTATTTTTGCACAGCTCTCCAAACTGCTTAGCTGAAAAGGCATTTAAAATGTTTGTTGTATTACTGGGAAAGATAGCCTGCCAAGGGCTATTATGATAAAAATAAATGACAGTGGCTGCACTTTGCCAACAGAATATTGGATCATTAACCTTTTTCTTTAGCAGATTCTACAGTCCCAGTCTGAATGGAACATGGGGGATAGTTTGGGGATAGAAAAGCCTTAGAAACTGCATTCTCTCTTGCCTGGCTCTTCTGACACTAAGCACACATCTTCCTCAAATGAATCTCCTTCATCTTCTTATGTTTTTCAATTTCTTTGTTAATGAGCAGAATTTTAGAATTAAACACTGTCTTAACAACTTAGTAATATCATTCATGTAGGAGCCTTTGTTGTCATACATGTTGGTAAGTTTTCATGCTCTTCATAAGAATTCTAAAAGATCAATAGATAAGAATAAATATGGTAAGAAAGACAGCCCTCTCATGCCAATGTTGTTAATTCTGCAACAGCTGGATTGGCCGTGTGTCATTACATAACTTAAGCTGCATAACTGCACAATCACACAGTTTACGAAATTATTGTACATTAATTAAGCGACATGAAACACACATACACCTTTCCTTAATTGTAGTGTTTGGAGACCTTAAAATATCTATGCAGGAGTAGAAGCATGAGTTGCTATCTCTTTACTAAAATTAGAAGGGAAGTGTTAGATTTGGGAAGGCAAGCTCAGATAAAAATAGAACTAAACTGAACTTGTGGTTAATATTCAAAAATACTGAAAGCTTGAGAAACTGAATCACTTCTGCACAGCTCAGCATCTCTTGAATTTAGGAAGGACTACAAAGTGTGGAAATGTCTTAATGATCTAAGTTTAAACCAAGAGGCTTGGGAGTCTGATGGATTCTTTTTGTGGTGTTGGGTGTTTTTCTCCTCTTCTTGCTTCTGCATGTGTTTGGATTGTCAGGATACTCAGTTGTATATTGTAGGTTATTTTTCTTTCTGCAAGACTTTGCAGAGGGCTTCTTAGATAGTGTTCTTTTTCATGGTGTTGACAAACAACTATGGCAGGGAACAGAATGGAAGAACAACATTCTAGCAGGAGCTCCTGGAGGAAAAAATGCCTGTAAACGCTTATGAAACCCATTTGGCTTCTGGGTATTATTGCAGTGGCAAAAAAAGATGACAATTCTTCATTCTGTCTAGTATGCTTCTTACCAGAAGTGACAGTGAAATGGAGTAATTTGATAATGGAGAGCAAAACATCTGACTTGTACCAAATCTGCACTCAAGTACAATGAGAACAGCAAAAATGGCTGCTCCATATTGATTAAAGTCTGCTTCTACCGTATTGGCATACTCTTACTCCACTTTTCCAGCTACTGACTGAAGATGCATGTAGAGGAGAGCAGACAATTGTGGCTGTGGAGTGTGAAACTACAGTCACAGAATACTTCAGGGAACTGGTAGAAATGAAAGCAAAATCTCCAGGATCAAACTCTTGTCAAGTTTAACTCTTTTGGAAAATAGTTCAAGGGAGAACAGTGGGAAAGTTGATCATTTTCTATAGCAGCTACTTATAGGTTAGGTTCAGGACCAAGATGCAGTCGTAGAAGCAGAGTAGCATTAAGAAAATGAATGAGGTCACAGCAGTATAACTAAGAACAAGACCAAATCTTGTGTCTGTGGTGACTTGTGTTCCAGTTTTAGGTGTTTGTTCTTAAGCTAGTATACGTTGAAGTATTTTTCCCTCATTATTTGTTTGAATAAGATATGCTTTGATCTGTAGGGAGCTATTTAGCTGTAGCCAGATGTGACTTGGATTTCTTTTGATTAAGCCCCCTACTCAGACCAATTTACTTCTCAAAAGCAGGAAAGACTTGGCCCACAAATCTGGTTCTCTGTGTCTTTGTGATACAAGTCCCTGTTCTAAGAGTACTGTTTGCTTGCTAACATTTTTTTGGTATGAGGACAGCAGTACTGACAGCTATTACAGAGGAGATGGAACGTAGCACAGCTATCAAAAAAGCTAATTAAAAATGAAGGGGATGATGAGCTTGGAAAATGTAATGGCCCTGGGAAACAATTTGGTCCTAAAACCAAGGGCACGTTCTGAAAGATTTTCTTAAAAGCACTGATAACATTGTTTCTTTTATATAGATCTCTATAGAGATCTTTGTTTTTGTCATAAAGCTGCTGGTTGCGGTGTAATGTTGCTGGCTTTTTTTGTCCATCTGGATGCTTCTCTTCAAAGTGATACTATTTCTTTCAGTCCTATGGATTGCCTTTGTTATGTTCTCTAAGAACTCTTCCCTAGTGCTAAACCAGGGTTGAAACTGTCCATTATGAAACAAACACAATGTAGCTTCATAAATAGCATTATTGAAGTGGCACTTTGCCTGATTTCAAGCGTTCAATTTACTAAGGTATGACTGCTCTCAAGAGTAATCAGAGCTGCATTTGATTCTAGACACTACAAAGAACAATTCAAGGGCCAGGGTCTAGACTCAGCTGCGTTAGGGTAATATTGAATACCACTACCGCTGTAGTCTGTCATTGCTACAGATTTGTATGGGGAAATTAGGATCCAAATGTGCTTCTCTGTATAACAACAAAAAAAATTCTTGTAGGCCCAGTATATGGAAAATGCTTGTTAAGCTTTTACATTACCAGAAGAGTATGTAATAATACAGACATGAAAGTAAGATCCAGTAATTTCTTTTAAGGTACCCAAATTTTTGTCAATTTACAGTTGTTTCTCTTTTTTTTTCCCCCCACCCCTCCCTCAATAAAACTGACTTGTGGCTTCCTGTATTATTTCCAGGGGGGGAGGGGCGGGAGGAAGAAAATTTAATTTGGTGTTTTATAGTAACAGTTATGATAATTTAAGAAAATTATGCCAATCTTTGTGTTAAGATAATCTGAAAACATTACAGCAAAATGAAAAAAAAAATATATGCTGCTCGTGGCTGACTTATCAGCAGAGGAAGCATGAGCTTTAATTACTGATGGTGCATCAGGCTTGTTACACCAGCATTATTTTTTAAATGCAACATGACAAACTCTGTAGAGATTGAGAAACCTGGGGCTGAAGGTAAGAGCTCAGTATATCTCACGTTTCAGGGCATTCCTTACTAAGCCCCCTCATTGTCTGGGTGATCTGAAGCCCTTTTTGTAAGGGGAAGAACTTGACTGTCTGAAATAGATTTGTGTTTACTTGTTACTTCCATAACATTGCTTGTAGTGTTTTACAAGTACCTCCCAGGCCTTGAGTTTTCTCTTGCATCCCATTTCCCCACAATAATGTGCTACTTTACTGAAGAGGCCTTCAGTCAAAGATCAAGGATATTTTTCCAAAATCACTAAGGATTCTGTGGTGGGGTTCAAATTTTATTTTTCATTTTTCATTGTCCTTTGAGAGCCTTGGATCTGTTGTTGTGATGACGCCATGGAAGCATACTTATAGTGTGCACCTTTGAGTGAGGTGCTCTGCCTACCATGTTGTGCCTGCTCCCCCTGCCTGCTGGAGCCTGACTTGCCTCTCCTCTCCTTCCAGCTTCAGTGTGGGCAGGAAGATGTGGTTGGTTGAAGCTGAAATGATGATGTATGTCACTTCTTTGCCCCCATGGATTAACTGCTTTAATGATCCTAGCAGGTAGAGCATAAGTGCTGGGGCTAGCTGAATGGGAAATGTGACTGTTGGATTGCTCTGTGGCTTGGAACGCTGAGGTGGTGTGTAGGGCTGTGCCCTCAAGGAACTTTACTGGGCAAGCCCAGGAAACACAAAGGCCTCATGGCTACAGAAATTAGTGAATCATAATGAAATACTCAATTCAGAAGTGCTTTTAGCCCAGGCAAATTCCTCTAGGGGTACAGGAACAGTTCACAGATGCTATGCAGCATCTGAAGGTACCTCAGCCTCATTGTGTGGAGGGGTATGATAGAGGTGGTTACATGGGTGTGAGAGCAGAAAGAAATTCTGAGGCCAGAAATCTAGGTAAGGGCTCTGGGAACATCGCCAGGAAGATAAGAGTTTCTGGTCTTCAACATTACTTACTAGGGTAAGGAGGGGTAAGGAATAACTGCCTCTCCTCTGTGTTCATCTCTGTCTGAGCTGATCAAAATGTCTTGTCCTGGAGGGTTTAATCCAGCTACAGGCTTCAGCTTTGAACCCATGTCTTTGCATCACTGGAGAGAAGGATTAACTTTGCCTATCCTGTTCTGCAGACTGAGTGCAGAAACCCCAGCAGAAGGCTGGCACACAGTGGCCCACACTCCCTTGAGAGAGCAGGCTTTTATGTGAGAGAAGCATGCGTCCACAAGAGCCTTTCACACTGATACAGAGAGCAGCAGGGAAGGAGGAATGGGATCAGCCAATCAAAAAGTTAAATCTTAACATCCATAACAGGAGAGTGGGAGTGAACACTGTTTAATCTGAGTTTTAACACTCTCTCAGGAGAGATGAGTGGAGGAGTGAGGAGAGTACATCATGACACATCCCATAACATTACAGATAAATGTATTCTTTTTTTTTTTTTTTTTTTTTTTTAAATGCTGCTATTGCTCAGGAGTGTTAGTTATTAACTTGCACTCAGTTGTAGCCAAGTGCATTACAGACATAGCAAAACATGTAAACTACTTTGGATGTGAGCAGTCTTTGTATAGTGGGGTTACAGACCCCTTCTTTTACATTCTGATAAGCTGGCTTTCCTGCAAGTCACTGTTCTCATTAAAAAGAGAATCAGATGTCTACTTCAATTTTTTTTGCAGGTGGTACCTGACTTGCCCTGTCTTCTCCAAATACCTGCACTGTGTACATATTAAAGGAAGTTAGTGACTTTTTCTCATATTGAGTTATTCAATGGGCTTATCTGATCTTTCTGTGTGTTTACAGCAAATAAGTGAGCAAAGAATTCTCTGAAAGTCAGAAATTTTTGTGACTTGTTACAGATCCAGAACTTGCACAGTTTTTCAGAAAGGTGGAGGTTTTGGTGTGGAAAACATTAGTATGCTCATTTACGTTTTTTTTTTTTCCTGTTTTTCCTATCATACTTTGTTCCTACAGTTAGATACAGTAGATGTGTTGATCTTTTTTTGAACTGAGGTCAGCCCAGTCTGCACTTGTGCAAGCGAAGGTGCAGGAAGTCTGTTCATGCATTGAGTCAGGTGGAAGCCATTCATTTGTGCTACCTGATGCCTTGTCTGTCCTTTTAGAACTGATGCAGTGCTGCACTGACTGCAGCCCCCAGGCTTCTGCTTACTTTAGAGTGTAGACAGTACATTGTGAGAGTGTGGAAAGTACTTGTGTACAGCCAAGTATAAGTGACACAGATCTGAAAGGACCTGGAAGGCACAAGACAACATCCTGTCTCAGCTGGGATAACATTGCTTTGATTCACTTTCCAGCTTTGTGCTTGAAGGAATGGTGGTAAAATCTTGGGCAAGGAGCTGTACTTTTGTTTCTGGTTGTACTTAAAGGCCTTTCCAAACGAGCCTTGCATTTTAAAATAACAATCTCTGTAACCGAACATTGATATGTGCACTGTCTTAGGTCGCTCAGCCCCTGTCCTATCAATCTCCCTGTACACTGTTACAGTCTGCCCTGCACCTGTAGCTCTGCACCTTCTCCTCTTGCTTTTGTTCTGTGCAAACCTCACTACTGGGGGCTGACTTTTGCATGGCAAGTGATCACAGACAGTCCACCTCCTCCCATCTACTGCCTTCATGGCTGTAGCTTTTGCCTTATAGAAAGTGACCTTATGATACACAGGTGTGAAGATTTAAAAAAATTAGGCTGTGTAACACCTGCCATGATTAACGTGTGCTCTATTCAGTGAAAGCAGCATTGTAAGCAGCAATGAAATATTGGGAGTTTAAACAGGTTCTAATGAAGAGCGAGTAGTTACTATGGGAGTCTGGTCAACCTGCTCATTTACAGGTAGGATGTTTGGCCAGTGCACGTTTGGGAGCAATAAGCTTTCAGCTTTCATGTAACTATGCACAGCAGGTCACCCTGTAGGTCTGTCACACCCTGTAGGATTTAGATGAGAAAGAAGGTTTTTGTCAGTAATCCAAATGATGCTTCATGCACCTAATTTTTAAAAAGTCTATCTACAATGAAGGCTGGGCTTCCTTAAAAACAAACAAACAATAAGCCCTGCAGACAACTCATCTTCAGTTTAGATAGCAGAAGAGTGCTAGCAGAAAATGCTCAGTGCTGCTAAGCAGATGGGTGGCAGATAGTTGGGCTAATTTAGCCCTTCTGAAAGTGTCTATTTAAACCATCATCCTGTACATTAAAAAGGACAGAGTGTCTAACCAGTTAATGGCAAGATAGCGAAATACCATATGTTGTATATGTGCTATATCAAAATTTGGGTGTTGTTGAAATGTATGTATCTATTGTTAACCTTTCTGCTACACTTGAAGTTACCCAGAATGCTTCTATAGGTCCTTTAAACAATTTATAGTCTGATTAACTTGGTCTCATAAATGACTGCCCAAAATTGTGTGTCCACAGCACCTCCTCTAACTTTATTAGGTGTTTGTGTGTCAATTAATACTATCTATTTCTGTTGCATAAGCTAACAAATATATGGTCTGATTATTTGGGGGGGAGGTGGTTGTCTGTGGAACTAGGAGTTAGACTCAATGATCCTTATGGGTACCTGCCAATTCAGGGTATTTCATGATTCAATAATATGCAGCCTTGGCACCTTGCAACAACTGCCTACAGCTGACAGTGCTGAGCCCTTGTAGGAAGACCCCTGGGCTTTTATGAAAGCCTAGTTTTGCATCTGTTGGGTTTTGGAGGAGCTGGGAATAAGCTTCTACTGTGCAGATTTGCATTCCTTGTTGAATTCATTAAGAATTGGTTAACACATTCTGTTATTTTGCTGTCTATTATAAGTGTAAATACACGTGGGGAACAAAAAATTATTATTCATCTGCTAACACATTGTTACAAGTTCTTGCGTTATGCAGTATTCACATTTTGACTGAAGCATGTACCTTTCTCAATGCAAATAATAGTTCAGTGGAATAACTGTTTAGACAAATTTTTTCCCTGTCAGCAGAGCAGTTTTCACTAAGGCAGAGGTTCTATACCTTTCCACTTTGTTTACTTCAGAGAAGTTGAAGAAATAATCACTCAGAAGTAGAACGCACCTGAGAGCGTTAAGAAATAAAAATAAGAAAATCTACTCCTCGGCTTTATTTTCTGGTGAAGTTGAGTAGAAGTCTGCCCAGATCACCCTTCCAGCTGTAACAGGCTGGGAGGTCACTTGAAGGACCAAATGTTCTCTTCACTGTGGTCTGCCTTAACCTAATTTATTTTATGTAACTTCGTTACTTAAAATTATAGGATCACCAAGGTTGGAAAAGACCTCAAAGATCATATGGTCCAACCACCCACCTACCACTGATATTTTCCTGCTAAACCGTGCCCCTTAGTGTAATATCTAAATGTTTCTTCAGTACAACTTAATTCTTTTGTACCTGTAAAAAAAATGTGGGGTATTGTGAAGGTTTGAGATGCAAATGCTTGTGTCAGGAGAATGCAGGCAAGCAAATACTTTAGCTGTTTTCAAGCAGGAGTCATCAATGACATCATGAATAAGGATGAGCCTTATTATCTATTACTTCATTGTTTTCCACTGTGAAACTCCACTTATGCAAACAGTGGTTCCATTCCGTAAATAGAGATGGTAAAACACACTATGATCGTCTGGCTGAAAGAATCAAACGAGTGCATGAAACTGTAGTTATTATTAATAATACCCTTCTTGTTATAAATAGTCTGTAGTTTTGCTAAAACAGAGCTTTAACTTGTTGGAAACAGTAACATACAATATGTACTTTCAAGACTTCAGTTGTAATCTCTCAAGACATTTAATTTAATTCTGTCAGTTCTTACTATGCTGATAGACAACTTAAACATAAACCATCACATATTGCTTATATGGCTTGCATTACTTCTCAGTTTCCATTGCACTGTTGAACAGTTTGTCTGAATAAAGCCAGTGTAATGTCTATTTAAAGAAGCGGAGTGAAGGTGGGTAACTTGGTTACTTACCAGCATACTTAGTTCCGCTCTGCATTTGGACATTTCTCTCAGGTGCTCTGCAAGCGTTGGTCGGTGTCAATAACTATTTTAAACACATTAATAGTAGAGAGAGGTTAATAATGACCATTTTCTAAATTAACTTCTGTTGTCTGGGTACTGAAATTTTGCTGTAAGTGATTGAAAAATGACCTCTTCGAGGAAATCTCATAGAGTTATATGCTCATGCCTATAACTTCTACGTTTCTGGGTCTTGAACTAACCTGTCTCTCTAAGTACTATCTGAAAGTTTTCTTAGACTATTTTACTGGGAATACTTATAAAAATTCAATTCCTATGTTCTTCGTTGTAGTCTTTATTTCTGAAGCAGGGAGGGGGAGAGACTTCATCTTGGTTTTCAGGCAGCAAAATGTGGAAAAAAAAAAAAACCCAAAGAACAATAGTTTGGATTGAGAGAGTTACACAAAGATAAAATAATCTGATGCTATGATGGGTTTCAAAGTTGACATGACCGACAGGCACTTGCAGAAGGTGTTGTAGTTGCTGGAGTGCAGTGCAGCTTCAGGCTTTCATTGATCTCGCACATAATAGTAAATTCATGTGGTATCATTTCGAACAGGGGAAAGAAAAAGCAAGTGAAGGAAGCCTAAAAAACAATGAAAACAGAAGCAAAACTGTTTCTGATAGACATGGAAAAAATTGGTGACTTCATTTATAATCAGCCTTGGAAATGAGAGGGTCTAACCCCACAGCCTCTCTTGCTTGTTATTGTGATTGATTTCAAGTGTAAAACATAAATTTTCTTTGCTACTGCCTTTACATATAATTTTGACGTGTCATGTGAAAATATTTATCTAATAGGATATCATTCTTTGTGCAGTAAATCTGCATCTCTTTGAGGGATACCGCCGTGGCATATTCTTGGTTTTACTCTCACATTCCATAGCATTCTAATTCACATTTATTTTTTTTTTCCTGAAGTGGTCACAACTGGTTTGGAAGAACCTCTTCCATGAATTTTAAAGCAGGCTTTGTCTGACTTAGGCCATCATTTTAGTCTATTACAGTTATTGCTATTAGCATATAACAGGCTTAAAACAAATTGTTTCAACTTAGCAGTTTCAGAGAACAGTGACAAATGTTGGGACTAGTTTGTCCTGACTTGTTTTCACTGCTTTGGGAGTGGGAAGAAAATGGAGAGAGAAGGAAAAGAAAAGATACACACAATCTAAAGTTATATTCTTTCTGGGGAAGAAGCCTGAGGGGTGCTACAAACTGGGTGTTTCTTATACACTAAGGATTAGTAGGCATACACAGTGCTTTGTGCAGTAGACAAATACTCCAGTGAAGTAAAGATGAATTACAGATGTTGGCAGATAGAGTGTAGCTACATGAGTATCTTACTGCATAACGTGCTCTTTCTGTATCTGAATCCTTGTGATGTCTTGTGTGCAGATCTGCTCAGCATGCAGCTGAGCACTGAGGGGCTTGTGAAATTGTCTTGCTTATGCTTGTCGCTGGTGCTCTAACGTTATGAAGGCTCTTGAACTGTTGTCATTTACACACTTCCCTAGTGGAGACACGACTGTACTGATGTAATAATTAATGTAGCTGATATTCATAAATTCATATTAATAATTTCCTTAGAGGTACTTCAGGTTGTCCAAGGGCAGATTGGATGGGGCCCTGAGCAGCCTTATCTGATGCATAGCAACTCTGCTCATGGCAGTGGGATTGTAACTAGATGATCACTGAGGGCTCCTCCAATCTAAACTGTTCTCTGATTTGAAGGTTTCAGGAACCTGGGCTAACTAGTCCAGCTGTAAGATAGTAAGCAGAGTTATTTATTAAAATAGTCAAGATAGATTTAAAAGCTTTTTAGTTTAACTTGAAAATATGTGAAATAACTCCTATGGTTGCAATCATAGTGTGAAATAGCACTTAACAAGGCATCTTGTTTTAAAATCAGTAGGCCGTTGTCTGGAGGAAAAAAAAAGGAACAAGAATATAATAAGGAAAAAAATAAATGCAAACCATCTTAGCAATGAATCTGGCTTTAGGCAGTTTGGCACTAGTTTGTATCCTTGAAAGCAGCTGCATTGCAGAGGAGCTGCTCTCTGACAGGCGGGTGGCTTTACAAACCTGCTCAAGGCTGTGCAGCAGCAATGCCAAATGGGATGCCTCTGCCTGGGGACAGGTGCTGAATCATATCTCACTTGGTCAAGCGGGAGTCATCTGCTTCTGTATCAGCGCTGTTCTTTGTGGTGATGCTGGCCTCTCCTTTGCAATGGAGAGGCTGCAGGATAACTGATTCTGCAGCTGGGAGGGATTGGTGACTAGGCAGGCTTTGTATTTGAAGTAGCCTAATCTTTAATTTTGAATTTTTTTTTTTTTTTTTTGTTAGCATGTGAAACTGTGACTCCTTCCACTAGCTGAAATGAACTGATGATACTGGAACTATAGGCATATCGTCTAAACTTTCTGTGGACCAGCTTGGTTTTAACCAGCATTCCTGGGGGATGTGTAAACTTATGAATATGAGCAGTGCGCAGTGAAATAAGAGAAACAGTTAAACACAATAAAAGGGTGATAAAGTCATGTCTACAACAAATGGGAGATATTCAATTTGCCTAGTAGTCCAAGTTGTTCCTACAGTCTCTGGAAGAGCGAAGCAGCCCATGTTCGGTTTGGTTCCTGGTGTCAATGGCAAAACATAGACCTCGTGTGGTTTTGGACTTAGTGGTACTGCCTAGACCCACAAATGTAGTTTTGCCTTTCCTGGAGGCCTTAACATGTCTTGTGGTCAGATTGATGATGCAAGTTTTAAACTGCTGCTACAATTCTTTGGAAAGGGCCTTTTTGGAAAGGTGTCTGACTGTGGGCTAAAATAAATGGTAGGTCCCAGGTTCCTCAGAGCAGCTTGCTTTTTTTTTTTTGGACAGAGCAAGATGGCAGTGCGCAGAGCTGCAAATACTTTTTTTTTTTTTTTTTTTTTTTTTTAAGTTCTACTGACTTTATTAAAAATGCAAATGCCCACAGTGGCCCTGTTTTAGCCTCTTATCCGCAGTTTCTCTGTGGTTACTTGTTGACACTGTTTTCCCGTAGATCAGCAATTCTTCCACCGAGAAAATGGCACACAAATAATACTGACAGAATTAAGAGAATAGACAAAAGAAAAATATGGATGTAAACATATCTGCATCCAAAATTATCTATTATCATAGAACATGCTGATTAATTAAGATATTCTGGTTTGCCTGCTATACAATTACTTGATGAAAATACAGCAAAACAGACTCAAACTGAACAATAAATGGAAGAAAATGTTCTGCTGTGGGAAAATGTATGCTTAGCTTCAAGCATGTTTAAGCATTCTCACTGGATGTTTTAGAACTTGCATATCCATTTAAATGCTTTATTAAATCATGGCCTAAAGCTCTTTAGCTACCTGGAGATGAGTAAAACTATAACAAGTAAAAATAAAGCATAAATTTCATAAGATGAAAAATAAGAAAAAAAAATCCCCGAACCCAGCGATATAATTTTGATGCAGGATATTTTCCTAGGTATTAATGCAAGGCCACTGGCTCTACTCATCTGGACATTAATCCAGAAGGAATTACACAGGCTTCAGTTGAAAAGTAAACTTCTGCTTCTTGATGGCATTTGGAGTTATTAGAGACCTCAGTTTTCTTTTTCTAAAATATGATGTTCTGCTCTAGGAGATGAGTTTGGATTCTCAGCTGGTTCAGACCAGCCTAAATCATGCGTTCTGCCAGCCTGAATTTCCCTTAATAAATTCCAAGTGTACAAGGACAGGTATCTATCTTGGGTGGCTAATAATTCTTCGTCTTTAAAAGATGCTATTCTTATTTATTGCAAAAACAGTTTACTAGATTTTATATATAAATAAAATTTGACTTTGAAACGCTATTCTTTGTGACACCAGTGAAAGGACAAGCAAGTTCTTGTGAGTTAACACATTACTCAATACTGAAAATGTTTTGTTGTTGGTTTTTATTTTTGTTCCTTTTTTTATTATAGAAAAAAAATTTAGTCTGCTATCAAATAGTCACCTTCCATAAATACTTCTTCTTATGAAACATTCAATAGCACGAAAATTCTGGCTAAAATCAGCACATACACAAAAAAAATTAGATTGTTGTCAACCAAAGGAGAGTGGCTACCAGAAATATTTAAAGCAGATAATGATTGAGATATCATCTTACAGTCTTGGCAGCTAGGTAATTTTACAGTGAACAGAGAAAGCCAAGAGGCTAAATCCTCCAAAAAGGAGGGTGTTCAAAAACCTACCCAGGCTCATGACCCAAGAGCAGTCTCTTCAGAGTACTGAAGAAACAGTCTATTATTGATTCGGCAGGCTTTCTCACTTTCCTTGTCTTTAGTTTCCTCTCTGTTGCCATTCGATTCAGTCATGTGAGGCTTTTCAGGAAATCTCAGTGAGGAAGTATCTGATCTTTTGCTTTGTAATTTCTGTTTTTCTCAACCATAATACCTTGTTGAAGTGTAAAGAAGTTTGAGAACACAGGAGTAATTGAAGGGTGAAGTGCTTTAAGGAGTATTGTTTAGACATTTTATGTAGATAATGTTCTATTTTTTAATGTACAGATTATTTTTATTCGTATATAAAACCAATAATTTTATGAAATTTAGAGTCTGCTAAATAGACTGTCAAGATGGAATTTCAATGAAATCACAGAATTCCAGGCAACGGAGAAGAATGATTGTCATTCCAGCCAAATTCTGTGCAGTTGTTGTTAGGACTACAGCCCTGTGCATGGTTTAGGAAGAGGAAGAGGAGCACCCGTAACATAGTTTGCAAGAATACTGTCATCCTACCAAGACTGCATAGTGAGTTTGCCTTATGCTTATGGGTAGATTTTCAGCCAGGACAGATTAGTCTTGCTCCTTTCAAAATAAATAGTTTGTGCCAGTTTATATTAGCTGAGTATTCCAAGTCTATTTTCATGAAGAATAACTAAATTTGGTTGCTGCTATAACATGCCTAGTGCAGACTCAGGTGTTCTCCAAACTCATCAGAAACTATTAGGCTGTCCATTAATTAATCAGTTCCTAGTGTGCTTTTTTCTTTGTGAGAACAAACCTATTTCAGGAATTTATTCATTGAGACTAGAGACTCAGTAACTGATAGGCTTTTTCAACAATCTGCCACACATATTTTACAAAGTTCTATTTTTTTATAATAGAGAAAATGAAGCAAATCAAATGTTGACTTCTTGTGTTTTTAACAACATGATCATAGAAGTATAGAATTAGTTCTTTTCAAAAAGATCTTACAGATCATCCAGTTCCAACTCCCTGCCATTGACAGTGCTGTAACCCACCAGATCAGACTGCCCAGGAACCCAGAAGCCTTGCCCTAAATGCCTCGGGAGATGGAGAATTCACTGCTTATCTCTGGGAGGCCTGTTCTAGTGCCTCCCTAACTTCAGAATGAAGAGTTTCCCCTTTGTATCAATCTTAATCTCCTTTTTTTTTTTTTTTTTTTTTTTGTTTGTTTGTTTAAAATCTATATTTTTTTTGGAGGGACTGAATTACAAGGTAGCATGGATAGGGATACACAAAGGAAAAGTGAATTAGTAAGTTTAGGTGCACTGTAAGAGTTTGCGATAGAGAGTTGATGAAGAAATGCAGTTAAGTTTGTGCTTTTTTTTCTGGCTATGGTCAGATATGTGAATTCAAGCAGTTAATATGTATTTTATATTTACCTCTCAGCATTGGGTTCATAACACAAGGCAGTATTTCATTTGGCTGTAATTTTCTTCATTTTCAGCTACTTCCTGTTTCCACTGGCAGACTTCTAATACAGGTTTCTGGAGCAGATACATGTAGCCTTTTAAATTATAAATTTCTTCTTTTTTCGCCCTACAAAATGAAGATATTTGAAGCCTTACATTAAAATAGGCTAGGCACACTCATGCTTCCATCTATAGCAGAACGTCTTTGCCCAGTGCAGGTAACTCTGAGCAGCTGAAGACAAGGCACAAATGCATTAGAAGACCTAGCTTGCAGCAACTCAGTCTGGGGCTTTTGCAAATGTTCAGTCCCATTCTCTCCTGACCTCAGACCACTTAATGGCACGAATTTCTATAGGACTAGTATTCACAAGGTGTGTGAAACAGGCTGCGAGATATTAATACATCTGTCTATTTCTTAATGGTTGAATGCTAAGCAGGCACACGGGACAGAGTAGGAATCTCTATTTCTGGCCAACAATAATACTGTGTCCCTAAGGCTGTGAATTTCTGACCCAGAGAGTTCCAAAATTGCCATGTTGTGTAAATGCTATGACTCCTACATAATAGACTTGTTAATGATTTTCATTCTTCTTATTTAAGTACGATTGTCTATACTGGTTTATATTGCACAGGATTATAAATTCGTTTCAATTTCTTAAATGTAGCTGGCCCTATCTGTGGGACTCTAACATGCTTAATGGTATGGTCCAAGGTCTAAGGATTTTAAAATGCAAGATAAATAATGGTTCAGTCCTTAGAGATGAAAGGCTGAGTAGATTTACTATGGCTGATCCTCCTTAGATTCTTTTATCACTCAGTAAGTTCCTTAGAACTCAGTGTTTGCAGGCTGTATAGGAAATTCTTCAGAGCAGTTTCCTGAACGTACTACAGCAGACGACTATATATATTCATTTATTTTTGGTGATTTGCTACTGGATGCTTATTGATCTTTGATGAAAAAGTATTATGGAAAGAAATTTATGTTCCCATAAACTTGATGGCGATAGTGATAAACAACATTTGCATGCAGGTATTGCTACCACTTCCATTCTCAGAAAAAGATTATATTGCTTCACTCCAGAAGATTGGAAGTGAGAATTAAAGTGCTTCTCCTTTTAGTTTCTTGATCGGTGTTTCTCTACGTGTGTGCATGCATGGAATATACTCACCTTATGAGATACTGGAGGTGTTTAGCTCTTGCTTTCACATTTAGTAAATATAATGTATATCTTGGCACACTGGGTTTGGCAGTTCAGATTCATGCTATGGAAATAATTTCCATACGGATAGTGACCCCACGTTTCAGATTTTTCTTGTCTGGTGTGGTGGGACAATATTGCTGCTGCATTCTTTCTCGGTTTTGTAAAGGCAGACTGCTAGTTCATATGTATATAGTTCATTATTGTATTGGAGGTATTATAAATTGAGTTTTGATTGAGGCTGTTACCGCAGAGTATTTGGGTCAGTACTCCTGACAAACAGGGATTAGCTGTTTGATGTGCATGTCTATGTTCATAGTACTGACTGTCCCCCACAGAAATGGAGAGCAAGCGATTGTAAGGCCTTTGTGCAGCAATGTCCAACATGAGAGCTCAGGCAGAGAAAACACAGAATCAGCAGGGGCTATAATTTTGTTGAGTTTCATTGTTTAAAGTAGAAGCCCTGTAGAAATTGGTGACATAGAATAACTTTGTGATCTATCCTCAGGATGTTAATCATCCTCACAGTACATTAAACAGTCAATTTTATCTGTGCATCAATCTTTCACAAAACGATGGGAAAAACAACATCGTGGTAAGAGAGGCCAGCATAATAATTAATATGCAGTACTAAATCTCTTGTAAGTGGAGAGTAAGAGAAAGAAAGCTCAGTCATTACATCGAATTTAATTTGCTGAGGGAAACAGCCTTCACACCTGAGCCACAATCACAGCTTGGTTTTCTCTCAATTAAATCCATGCTTGTCTAAAGCAATGAGGCTTTGGAGGACAAGATCAGGGCACTTGCTAATGAAATTCCCTGCAGTACAAGGGCATTACGCAGAAACCATTACAAAGCAGGAACCACATAATCTGTATTTAAAATTCTTTCTAAAGCAATGAATATAACATCTTGGTGAACATTAGATGTAGACAGTGTTATTAATAATAAGAGTGGTTTTCTCAAAGTGAAACTTCTGAAAGTGTACAAGTATGCTTGCAGCATATTTGATTTAAGGAGTGAAAAATAAGGACTATTTATATTTAAAAACGTAAAATTATTTTCAAAATATGGCATTAGAATACAGTTTTTCTATATGATTGCCACTTCAGAATGTATATCACAAGGTACATTTATACACCTTCCTTTATAAAATCTAACATGATAGAGAAGCTCCTATCTAGATCCATTTTGAATTATTTTTTTTATAAAATGGTTTTGGCCAAATGAAGCTATAGTAATGTGAACTACGGCAGTGTTCCTCTTCTAATTACTTTTTTTTGCCAGCCTATTAGAATTTCTGGCACTATTACATAATCCCCAGATAATTTCAAGTTAATGCTTCCAGAAAGTTGCTACTATTTCTGATTACTTTTACTAAAAACCACATCTTGGGAAGTTGATGAGTAACTGAGCAATTCTTTAGTGTACCTATGCAATCATAGAATGCTCTTAAATTTTCTACTTCATCAAGGTTTTTCATATGTGGATATTTAAATGTAAGTATCCTGATAAAACATTTTTTCCCAACCAAAACATAGGAACTGACACCCACTCCACTTCCTTCAAATTGTGTAAATTGTTTTAAGTCATTCCAAATGAACCCATTTCTCATAGGCTATAGCATAGTAAAGATACATAGAAAAGACCATTGACTAGCCTTAAGTTTATTAATTAATAGGAGGGCTTTCATTTTGTATCAGAACTTTTTCTGAGCTTTTTTATTTTTTTTAAGCTGAAGTCATGCATCTTGAAATTTGACTAAAGGGGAGAAATGTAGCACTTTAAATTCACAACTCTGGGAATCCCAGCCCGATTCTCACAGATTGACTCCAACTAGTTTGTTTCAGTTGAATTACACAGCAGTTAAATAACTAGAAATAATCAGAAATGGGACACTCATTTTGAGAATATTTCCATGGAACTACTGAATTAAATATTTTAGAGGAGAAAAAAGGGTGCAAGAAATTAAACATTTTCTCTTTCCTCCCCTGCTATCACTAGGTTTCTTTCAATTCTGTGTGGTTTCATGCAGGAGGTCTAAATTACCTGTTTTCCTTGGTAACTTTCTCTGGATACTTTGTCTATTTCTATTATAGTCTAATTTGATCCAACTCGAATGGATCAAAGTATGTAGATATGTCATGTGATATTCATGTCACGGAAACCTTCCTATCTGAGCCTAGTCGTCATGTTCCTGTCTATAAACTTAAAATTTCAAAATAATGAACTGGGTTTGAAAAAGGAAACAAAACCCTCAAGAGAGGATTATAAACAAACACCATATATTGATAACAGCATAAGATTACATCTTTGAAACATTCTTAGTTAGAAACAGGCGTAGTTTTGTTGTGAATAATGCTTAATTATTCTTTTCAGAAATTTGATATTTAAGATCTTGCCAACCAGTAATTTACATTGTTTGATTTCTTTTTGTTTACCTCTTTTTAAGCACTTTCCAGTTTGCATAGTTTTTGTATTTTTTAACATTGGTCTCTACTGTAACTCTGCTCATCAAGAAATGCCCTGCCTGTCAACTCTTCTTTTTGATACTTTGCTTTTGTATAAAGCCCAAAGTAGCAATGTATATTGTATTCCATCAAAGACGCAGCACCACTAATCTTTTGCTCAGTTTTCACCTATTTGATTTTCTTTTTGACGCTACAGCTTTTCACATTTGTCACATCAGTTGTTTCAGTTTCTTTCAAGTGTAAGTGGTCCAATGTTTTCTTCCCTTTTTAAAGGCATTTCCATAACCCTGCTGTTGAAAAATTCACGCTGACTGATGGGAACACTGAATATTATCAACTCTTCAAGCTGTGAAATATGTATAGATAAGTCAGTCACAGAATATTTATATAGCATTTATATAGTTATATAGCCATGGTGTCTTTGGGACACCATGTTTATGGCTCTTTGGATCTCTTAGCAGCATTGGTAGTAATCAGACTCTGAAAACAAACTTGTATGGAACTAAAAGCATTGTCAGGGGCCTTAGGAATTCTGAGATTGATGAATATGCCCATATATGACTATACAGATTTAAACATGTGAACATGAGCAGAGTAAGAAATGAGAGGCAAATGGCAAAAACAGAGAGAATGTACTAAAGTCTCAAATGATATAGTGTAAATGAATTGAATGATTACATTTGAAGTAGCTGATTTCCACCCCCAGTTACAAAATAATACCCAGAGTTACAGTACCTCAAAGAGGATGGAAAACTAAAAAGGGAAGGCTTTGTGAAGGATTTTGCTGTTACGTATAAATTTAAAAAAAAAAAAAGGCAGGAATAATAGTGCTAATTAAAAACAAATAAAAATTCCTTAATCAGGCACTAAAAATTACCATGTAAGTAGAAGAACATAAGGTAGTAACAATTTGATAAGGGGAAGCCAGTGGTGTGACTGGAATTCTAACCAGAATCAGCAATCACAATGAATGAATTTAAAAATGCAGAGCAATAAATCAGTTTAGAGTATTTGAAGATGAGAATTTGATGTGAAAATCCTTGGCATACTTTCATTGTATTCAGTTTTTCCCATGTCTTGCATGAATGTTGTGAAAATACAAGTCATTATTCATAAATTAACCCGAATCACGATAGCTCCTTAGGAGAACTGAGTGAAGGAAATAGAGTTGCCTTGTACCCATTCTGATCTGTGTTTCATCAACAGCATCTTACTGTGATACTCACCCTGAATGAATATGGTAATAAAGGATTTGTAAGGAGTGGTACTATGGGTGCATGTATGAGAGAATCAAACTAGGTGATGCAACAGGAGCTTCAATGGGGTGTTGAAGATCTGAAAGGGAGAGTAGCAAGTGCCTACATAACTGATTTATTCATGATTTTGAAGACTCTTCTAGATTTATTAAGAAAAGAGATTAGAGCTTAGTGGAAGTTGCTTAGTTAATAAAAAGAAAGCTGTAATTTTCTCCTGAAAATGTCAAGTAAGATTGACTTTTTTTTAACTAAGTAAATAAAGTATGATATATTTGGAAGTGTTTTTTTATTATGTCAAAAGTTTAGATTTCTGGGATTAAGGGAAGGAAGAATGGGAAATATCAAGTTACTCTTAACAAAAATTTAGTTTTTAAAAAGTTAACCAAAAGATTACTCTCTTTATCCTCATGGATCTGCCAGAACGACCATCTTCCAACCTTTCTCTTTGGTGAAAGAAGTGTAAGAAGAGGACATGTCAAGCTGGTAATTAAGCCTGCTTCACACTGTGTGGTTCAAAATGCAAAGCTAAAGTAAACCAGGGAGAGAGGATCCCTCTGCTGCACCTATTGAGCTGCAGAGAATGAAATTCTTTTTGAGCCTTCTGTTATCTCAAAGGAAGGACACAGAAAAGCCTGAATGAAATCCTAATAATTGCAGATGCTCAGTGGTTTATAAACAAGCTCTTATAGCAGGACTTAGGAATGCTCAAAACAAATTTCAGTTCACTAAATCTTAAAGAAAAGGACAGGGGTGGAAAGCAGGCTCTGTGCTCACTGCAGTCTTCCAAACAACTGTTTTTTGACAGGAATGAAAAAGAATAAGTTTAATATGAATTCACTCAGCTGTGACTGCTTTTGTTACCTTATTAATATGTCCAAATGAAATATCTAAAAATTAAATGCAGTAGCTAAGAGTATTACCCTAAAAAAAAAAAAAAAAAAAAAAAAAAAAAAAGTCAAATTCTCTAAAGCAAACAACCCCTGCTACCAAAGTTTCCACACAGGAGAAATACTTACATCTACTCTCCCAAGGTTTGCAGAGTGCGAAGTCAAAGTGAGCAGGGTACGGAGATCTGATTTATGAAGAAATACTGAATTAAGACTTCTCTAATCAAAAACTGCTTCTGTCAGTGCATACTGTAGCAGAGAAGTTGCCTCTGAAACTAGCTGTAGAAAGTCAGTGTGCTTGTTGCACAAACTTGAGTAAGAAAAAGGTTATGTCTGAAGCTTGCATAATAACCTTGTAAGCAGTGGTATAGGCAGGTAATAAATATAATATTTTTGATCACAAAAATGCTGTCAGTGATCACTGTTGTTCAGAGCTTAACTACACAATGTCTGACTGTAACGGCTTTAGTTTTACACAAAGGTATGTTATGGGGTGATGTGCATAAGAATAGCTCAAGGCAAAGAGCAAGCTGTGAATGGAGGGAAAGGAGCTGGAAGGTGCTTGGCAGGCACAGGATTCCTGTGTGCAGTGGGGGCCATTGCAGGCTGCCTCCATTGTTTCCTGGCTTTTAAACAGAAATTTCAAATCCAAAACTTTTTATAAGTTTGCCCTCCATAAATTCCAAATGAGAGTAAACTGCTTGATTGTCATGTTAGGTACTGGATATGGTTGGATAAGTGTTAGATCTAGTTATTTGGCCCAAATCCAGTGAAATCTTACTTTATCCAGCTTTTTACTATACGCTTGCTAAATTAATCTTTGTGAAAGCCACCAACTGGAAGGAGCTATAGAAGCAGTACATGGGGGAGGTATGCTACAGCATATGCTCTGGTTCTGCCCTTGAATAGGACAGATCTGAAAACAAATTATATAATGTGTTGACAGAAAACTATAATCCCCAAGGTAAATTGGTTTCAGAAAATATTCTCTAAGCATTACTTGACAGACCCGTGGAGAAAAAGGATATGGTAAGAATGTTATCTGACACATTGGTGGTGGATTTGAACCTATCCAATCTTTTTAAAAGCCAGAAGGATTCATTATTTATAGTGGATACACAGCAGATAATACAATATTTGCTTAATTTTAGTGGAAAAATAGAGAGCTCTTCAACCTACAGGATTATATTCTAAAACATTCACTTTTGATCCTACATCTTGTGAAAAGGGTCCAATTCTTGTGAGAATCCTGCTGAGAATTTGGTCATATTTAACTTTCAGCTGGAATGCTGCAAATCCAGAAGAACTATTTCAGTCAGTTCAGTCTTTGTGGGCTAGCACAAAAATTACTGGTAGAACCTGACTCAGTCTTGTGTTATTGAGTGGTGTGTATTTTATAAATGACTGGTATCGTGGTTCCCTCATTGATGTAGGCTAGTGAGGTAACGGAAGTGGAGGAGAGTGTGCAGTGCTGGAACTTGGCCTGTGCTTCAGTGTGTTGCTTTCAGAGGCTCTTATGTGAGAACTTTAAAGAGAGTGCAGTTTCAACAAGAAAGGTTTAATGCTGTTATTTTGGTACTAGATAAATTTGGATTAAATGAAAAGCATATAGCCCTTCTTATGTTCAAAACCCGTTGTTAATAACTGAGTTTTATAAACAACTGTATTTACAGTGAACAATGGTTAACTACTAAATGGATTTGCTTAAGACCATTATTACCAAGTCACTGATGTTACATCTCTGTCAGGACTGGTCTTGTGCATGCATTGTACATCTGACTGACATACGATTGCCACAGTGAATTTCATATTAAAAAAAGAACTTAGGTTACAGGCAGTTCTGAATATTTGCACTGTGGGAAGAGGAAACACCTCCTCCTGATTTACTATACTCTGAAGGGCTTATTTGGACATGAGACTTGTCATTAGGGGTCTGCAGAGAAAGTGAGACAGTTCTGAACAGGCCCAGTGGGTGATTAGTGGAATATTAGGTTGGCTCTGCTTTTGCAGTTGTTAATGCATGTGGGAGAAACTGGTTGTGGATAAACAAGGGACTTTGTTGAGAGGTATGAAGTACACTCAGCTGGAGGCTGTAGCTGGAGATTTAAAAACTTACTTTAAATTTATTTTAAAAACGTGGTTTGAATTTCCACATTTGTTAGTCTTCTCTCCCTTTTTTTTTTTTTTTTTTTTAATTACGTTTCATGTTAAAATAGGTTATTTTTTTCTTCCTCAAAGATATTCCTGTAACCTCAATCTGGAAATGAAAAGTCTGTGGAAATTGGCTCCTGCATAACACAAGGAGTCTCTGTTTAGCGTTGATCCAGTTCAATTAGATATAGATTAAATTGGTAGGTACCTTTATGGGTCGAATCAAAGGTTCATGCTTGTGAAGTTTGTTACACACACAGGTTCTGCTTTAGCTAAGCATACTGAAAGATATTTAATTTGTACAGTTTAGAGCTGTGCTACAGTGTCCATTGAAACACTTGCTTTGTTGGAATTAATGAGTTTGAAGTTATTAATACTTTCCATGCTGCTCTTTGTTTCTGCCTTCAAACACAGGCAGGATGCACATAAAGCTAAGAAGTTGTATTTCACCGGTAGAGGCCATTTAAAAATGAATAGGTTCTTTGAAAGCTTTGTGGAAAAATGCAGTACTTTACAGAATATTAATTCACTGTTTCATTGCATGAATTTCTCCTTTTTTTTCCTATTCGAATGCTTGATACTGCTGTTTGGTTTTTGATCATTCCAGTGGATCAAATGGCAATTGAATATTACTGAAAAACTTCTCTTTTAGGTGAGTGAAATATCATGGCTCACATACAAGTTCTTGAATGCTTGAAAAAAGGGAAGACCTCACCAATCTTTTTGTTCAAGTTTTACTTGATTGTTAGTTACAAACACTGCCTTTGTGTAGTAGGAAATTTGATTTATTATGAGTGCTGTTTTATTAGGCATCTATTTTACCTCATTGAGTCTACTGTCACCTCAGACATTGCCTAGCTTTGAAAGTAGTGTGAACCTATAATCAGAAATATTAAAATACCAAGGAAAATGGTTCTTTCTTGCACAGTGTAGAAAGAGAAAGATGACAATTATTATTTCACTTACTGCTTTGCTTAAAATTTACTTTTTAAAGAAGGGGGACATTATATGAAAGAGTAGCAAAACAATGCTTGCTGTAGCTTATTTTATAGAATAAACAAGATGGCTTTTCTGATTCTTTTATTAACTTCATAACTTCCCTATGAAAAACTGAAATGATTACATAGATCCTTCTTTCCTGCAGTTTTAACAGGAAACTCTTATTATGTTGATGGTTCATAATTACAGGCTGGCTTTTTTGCCTGTATGTTCTTTCGCGGCAAGGAGATTTACCTACTTTACATCCTAGGGCAACGAAGTAGTAGGATGTATTTTCTGACTCATTTGAGTTTGACAAATATGTCTTTTGTTTCATTTTATATTACACTCTTCTGTTCTGTACTTTCACAGTGCTGGCTGTTCTCTCAGAGACACCCTGTCCTCCTCCAGGTCTTGGTGCTGCTCACAAATTGGGCACCAGGAAGTGCGTTAGCAGCTGCATAACTGCCAAGCTTTCTCCATCGTCACCAAATATATATGGCCATATCACAATCATCATGATTTTTCTTTTTGCCAAGGATTCTGGAAGTGTTGAGGTGGTGGCTTTGCCCTGGTATTGTGAAACATCCAGCTGCCGAATTGAGACAGCAAAATGATTTGTTATAGCACATAAATTTCCTTTTAGCTTTGAAAAACGGATTCTGTGGTTTTTGTTCTGTACTGGAACTGCTACTGGATGGTTTTTGCTTCTTTTCAGTATTCTGCTCTTATCTGTGAAATGTTTCTACTCTGCATTGTTGAGGTCTTTTATGATACTCGTTTGGTCCTTGCAGGGGAATCTTTTACTGGCAGAAACTCCAAGAAAGTCAAAGGCCACCGTGGGGAGAGTAGGGTGGATGAAGTTGCAGTATAACAATATCATGCTCAGAATAATGATACCTCTTTGTGTTTCAATAGAAATCAGAGCTGCATCTCTGCAATGTAGCATTTTCATTCTGCTCACATTCTTTATTCTATTGATTTCCAGTGCTCAAATCCTGTTTTATTGAAGGTATCCTCCTCACCAACTGCAAAATGTCAACACAGTTTACAAAATATTGCATCTTTTCTATCACCAACTCTACTCAAGTAGATGTATATCATCAGCAAACATTAAGGCTCCAGCAGATTCCAGTGGAAATAGTGGAGAACAGTTATTTATTTTTTGCTGTCCAGGTACTTGAGTCAAATGCCATGGAGTAAGACAACTGCCAGTGACTGTCAGATTTTTCAGCAGTGAAAGTAACTGATTCACTATCATATGTATTTTAGACCAAGTAACTCCTAATTATTCAACCAAGTTACATAATCAGTGTGAATTCCAAGGAGCAGAGTATCTGTGAATGGGGATCATATTCAACTACTGTCTTTTGGGCTGATTTTAGTGATACCATGAATTTAATAGCATCTGCTTAAAGAATAAGATATTAATGTGAAAAAGATGCTAGAGTCTTACTACACAAATATGAGCCAATTTCATCTGCGTATCTGAGAAAACCAGGATGTCACTGAGGGGAAAATCTTTTGCAATTTTTCTTTTGGTTTTGTGTGTGTTGGTAATATTCAACAAGGAGTTAACTGCTCATTGGAAATGTATTCAAAAACCCTAGTAAGCTCTGCAAAGGTGACTTAGGATGGCTGGACAGTAGCAAGCTTCAGGTATCTTATTCCAACAGCCCACAACCTTGTTGGCATGTAGTGAAACACTGGCCATTCCAGCTCAGTAGATATGAAATTAAACATTGTTTCACCTTCACTGCTGTGTTGAAACCCACTCTTCCACTTTTGTAGAAGGAAAATGCATAATTTAGCCTTACCTTGAAACCGTTCCCCATCTTTGCCTTAGCTGAGGGTTAAGTTCAAGTTACACAGCAATAAATCAGGTACTAGGAAGAGTGTAATGAGGGAAACTGTGTCAGAGCTCTTCAGAAGCACGGACGGAGTGCAGTTTGTGAGCAGCCTTTGGTGGCTATAGGAGAACCTTATCTGCCCCACATAATCTTTCCCTCCTGAGTACACAGAAGAAGGGATGCCTCTTCTTTCCCAAAGAAATCCTCTTAGAATGAGAATAGTAGCAGCCCGTAGAGCTTGGAGTTAGAGTTTCTAGCTTTCTGTGTTAGTTTCAGTAGTGCTGGCTGCGAAATATGGATTTAGAGAATAGTACAGGCAGTGACTCAGACTTGTTGATTTAGGGTCCATTTGAATCAGCCTACAAGAACTTCAGTGCAACGTATATACTCTATCTGACCTGCTTGAAAAGATCAAATTTAAAAGGGAGATCACTGAAATACGGCAGATGAGGGGAAGAAAAAATGAGCTAAGAGTCTGACCAAAACTGAATTTTTGAGTGCTTTTTCTCACTTAAATCAGTTCACTTTACACAATAGGTCAAAAGAGATACATAATCTTTCCAAGAAATACTTGAATTTTAACCTTTTTTACCCCCATAAAATTATACTGGCTGTGAGCTTTCCTTCCTGTCTTGCTCACTTAATTTTAATGACAAACAGAGCTTCATTTTTGACTTAAATTACTCCATATGAGGCCTAATCTCCTCAGTGATATTTCATGTTTACCTTAGACAAATAATACATGTAACTTTATCTTATTAGCATTCTGATCAATTTTTTCTACTCCATGCTATTGAGCAATGATTAAAAAAATTGGGGGAAATGAATAAATGTTGTGAGGTTTTCAGTTGCTCACACAAGTGATACATTTCCAAGCATCTGCAGGGCTTGCTTAGACTTCCTCTGAAGAGTGAATCACCTCATTGGAACTACCAGGTAAAAAAGAATGGACTCATTAGATATGATCTCTTTAGTCTTCAGGAATAGGAGAACCTGTTTGAATAGTGTAGACAACCATTTATTAATTATGTCAGGTTAAGTTCAGGAATATCAGGCTGTGTGTATTGCAAGCTTTGCTTTATCACAGTATGTCCTAAATCAGCATGTGTGGTGGTGTTGACTCCATCAGTTTATCAATGTATAGCTAGCTCTGAGACCCTTCTTTACAGCATGGCTATCTGGATGGGTCCTTCCACTTGTGCAGCTCATCTTTCTTGCTTACACACAGTAACTTGTATTTGTCACTCTTTTGTCTTATTTTGTCTTATTATTAAAATCATGAAATCCGTCAAGATTATTTCAAACTCCATCCTGCCTACAGTCACTCTTGGTTGTTTTGTCTAGTTAGTATTTCATCTGTGTAATGGTAATTCAATTTGCGTTATATATTTAAATCTTCTCAGTAAGAATGCTGTGCAAAGCTGTCAAATGCTTTGCTAAAAAGAAGGCAAATGACACCTATTCTTCCTCTTCAATCTGTCTTGAAAGGAAACTGAACTGATTTGATACTAGTTCTTGATGAACATGCTGGCTGCTTTAACTTCCTTTTAATCTTCCAAGTGCTTGTAAATACTTTCAATAGGAAGTTCTAAAATGTTTCTGTGTGTGAAACCCAGGCCAGTTCTGAAATGTTTTGCTCTGTTTTGCTCTTTGTTAAAAGGATATGAACTTAGAAAGAAGCAAGACTTACGATGTGGCATGGCATAATAGTCTAAAAGTGTGGAGTAGCGTTGGCATTTGTCTTTGTGTGGCTGATACATGTGTACTGTTATATATTATTTGTGAAGGAGATGTGGTAGGAGGCAGGCTTTTGTCTTAGTCAAGCATTTTCAATTTTGGTGATTTTAATCTGGGGGCATTCCTGCAAAGTTTTTCAAGAAATACTATCTTCATTTAGGCTCTAGAAAGGAGGAGAAGATATCTTCCAGAAAATGCTATGGGATTTAGTCCTACTGAAGCTGTAGGACTGTCATTATGAACTGTTTTGACAACATATGAATCTGATTAGATTATTGCTGGATGCAATGATGGATTTCTATTTGGATTTTTGCTTCTGCGAGTTTAAAACACGTGATGGCAGTGTCTTCATTTCAGAGTCAATACCTAATACCAGTCATGTAGTACAGAATATGTGCAAACTTAAAGTGCTTGAAAAGTAGGAGTTAAGATATTGTAATTGTTTTTCCTCGAAGAGAGAGGATAGAGGAAGATGTATTAATTTCCAAGAATTAAAAGGTTATAAAAGAAGTGAGCAGTGGCCTTAATTTTAAGAAAAACTGATTTAGATTAGCTATAAATGTGTTAATTATATGAATATTTTAAGGAACAAAAAAGGATAAGCATGGAGGTTGTGAAATCTCCTTTACTGCAAAGTTTTAATTATAGCTTATACAAATACCTTGCAGGGGCAGCATAGTTCTACTTGACCTTATATATCAGCTGTGGGGCGTAAATGGGATGACATCTTAGGGTTTTTGTCAGATTTTTTATTTTTGTAACAAGTATCAGAGTGATCAACCTCTCAATTAAATGTCGTGAGAAAAGTGTAGATCTGGTAGTTTTGTGCATCGTTTGATTACAGAATCAAAGCTGAGAATGTGCAATGGAATAGATTTAACTAACCAGTCAGGATTTGGAGAAAATTTCAGTTAAGACTATCGATTACCTGTGGCAGAATTTATAAAGATGGACTAGTAAAATATTTTCAAAAGAGGAAAGTCTAAATCACACATCTGCTACCAGCCTGATTTTATTTATTGTGGCTCTATGGTAGCACTGTTGAACTCCACTGAATCAGTTGCTGCTATTTTTCACCATGTGAGAGGGTTTTACTCTGTTCCTTTTTTTTCCTCATCTGTTTTGCTGTTACAGAAAACTCATGTATCATACCAAGAACATACTGAATTATAAAAGCAAACCTATGTTAATTCCATACATAATGTAGACAATCTGAGTTATTCAACATGTATGTTTCTGCTGAGTGAAGGGAGAATAGCTATTGACAGATACAGGGAAAGGAATTTTTAAACATTTAAAACAATGGGAATGTAAATGTATAGCATGTGACAATGTAAAATGGCCTTCAGATTCTCAAACAGATTAATGTTTTTTTCCATCAGCCCATACAATTAATATTAGCTCTTTAATTATACAATTATTCTAACACCATAGTTTATGCTTCTAAAAAGCTTTGATTAATAGCTTTTTTAATACAAATATATATTGAACTAATAGGCTTTCTATGATGGAGTTTACTTAACCAAAGCTGCATGATTTCAGCTGTTCAGGAATACATCATTACACCTGAGATGAGGGACGAATCATGCCTTACACCAAAGAAAATGAATATTATGCATAGTTATTTCTTGTTTGCACGGTACCAAGAATGACCCAGGTGCTATGGAGAGAGGTAATAAAACAAAGACAAATGAGCTCCCAAAACAAATGATGCTGTTCTAGACAAAGATGGAATGAGGCATAAGAAGGGAATGAGTTGAAAGAAAAGCAATCAATAGTTTTTAGCCTGAAGACTCTGCAATTATTATGTGGAATTCATTAGTGCTGTGAAGTAGCAGGGTGACGTTACAGGGCTGACCCTTCGACTCATTACAGATGACATCATCTGTATCAACCTGAGCTTGTCTCTTCTGGAAGAACTAGTCATCCTCCTCAGTGGTGAAGAAACACCCCTCTTTCCAAATGTACCAAAGGAGAGAACTTGGAGAATTTTGCACTCAGTTCTTGTAAGAATAGACTTTGTTCTGAATACAGCTATCATGACTTTAATGTTCAGAGACTACGGAGAGGTTATAAAACCTGAACACAAGCAAAATATTTTACAACCAATGTAATGTGTTATGAATACAAATGCCTTGTTGACATCTGTAATTTCAGAAACTTCTTAATTGATAATCACTGCTTAAAACAAAAATCATCTTCATTAATAAGCTTGTATTCTGATGTGAGAATTCATCTGCATAGCAAGTATCATTTGGAGAAGGGCTGTTGGTATTCCAGTATATACAGAGAGGGGGAGTGTAGTGACTTCAACAAGCAGTAGCAGTGGCATCTCATTTTCTCGCTGTATATAGAGGAAAGAAAAAAAATCTACAGTTTTAATACCTGAAGTTTATTTATTCTATTATTCATAAACCTAAGTTTTGCAAACGTTATAAAGTGTAATGTGACAGAGGAAATGCAGCCATAGTGGCAGTCCTGAGCTGAAGTTACTGTCTGCTCACCAGTGGAATGAACATCCTTGCCAGAATCTGTTCCTTTTACTGAAACAGCAAAATTTTTATGCTGGTTATCAGGTCTCTTCATTTATTTATTTTCTTCTCACTTTTGGAAGAAAATAAAGCAGGATTGGATCATGTCTGTAATTCATGTGAAATTATTTGTTACTTACATTACACTGTATGACTTTCAAGGAGTATGTAAAAGTATCATGAGTTTATATTTGAAGCAGTCTGCTCATGATAACTGAGAAGAGGACAAGACAGGAAAGAATATGCAAACAACTTGAGTTTTACTGGTTTTAATTTTTTTATTTTTTTTTCTGGAATAGAGTTGGTATTGTAGAAATGAGCTGGAAAATAGGGAAAATACATATTTTGGCAACCTTTCAAAAGTAAGGGTCTCAAAGTTGAGCCAATGTCTTATAAGGTGTTTAAGAAACTCCCTGTCCCTTCTAATGTAGTTTTTGAGCTTTGTAGATATATTCTCATCTTCTCTCTGCAGTTTTGAGTATTTCTCTTTTTCCAGCTAGAAGGTGACCTTCTAACAAAATCACTGGACTTGAGCCTTTAAAATTTTGCTCAGAGATGCAAAACACAGAGTGTACTCAAACTGAGAGACAAGGAAATGTTACGTGGAAATCCATAGGAATTAAAGATGAATTAATAACCCAACACAGAAAGAGGAGACTAAAAGGGAAAAGAAAGCACTAGACTCAGGTTGAAGTGTAATTTATCCCACCTAATATTTTATCTCTGATGTGTTGTTAGCCACAAGGAAAAAGTATCTTAGATATATCAACTTTTCATAATTTTAACCTTTTTTTATTCAAACCCTGCTTCTACTTCTTTGGTCAGGCTCCCCCACTCGGTGATTTGCAGAGCTTTCGGGTGTTTGGTTTCAGAGCCACAGTATGACCATCTGCCTGTGGGCTCCTCAGCTCACGTTGCCCTGGGGGCTCATCTCCTTTTGCAGTGCCCTTTTCATGCAAATCTTAGGGCTTGTGCCAGTGTGAAAGATAACCGACTGTACTGGGGACAAATGGTTGTTGTTTGTTTGTTTGTTTTTTATTTAAGCTAGGTAAATGAAACAGTATGTCAGGCTGCTGGCAGGAAGATGGGTTGCTCTGCTGTGCAGTTGCTGTAGGAAACCAAGGAAGCAGGCTGTCCCCGAAACACAAAAGAACTTCCTGGTTCTCTTAGGTGCTGCTGTGTGCCTCTAAACGGGTGAAATTTACATGTTGTGAAATACCAAGGCTTTTTGGAAAGATTATTCTGCCTCATTTTCAGCTTCAGGATCTGCCCTGGGAGCAGACTGCAGCCCCATATAACATAAACATAAGTAACTAAAGCATGAAGTACCAACACAAACACTTAGAAAACACAAAATGCAAGGTGCTGCAAGGTCCTGAAGATAGTACTTCAAGTAAAGAGGTTATAGAGACCTGAGGCTCCCCCAGGTTTCTGTTTTGATATGCAGTAATTATGACTTTGAAGAAGTGATGAAAAGCAAGACATAGCAGGCTGCCGAGTTCATAAATGGCCACATTGTTCAGATAATTTACATGCAAAATATTTAATTTTCCAGAAGCTTCTTTCAGTCTTGTAATGTTGCTTCATTTTATAATGGTATTCTGGGAGCCTGCCCTCCTCCAGGGGTGTGCGGTGCCAGCTGTGAGGGCTGGAGATGGTCTCTGTACACTTGTAGGGCAAGTGAAAGGAAAGGGATACCTAATTTTATCTGATAAATGACTTTTCTACTCAGAAGGACTACCTGCGTAAGTGTGCTTTTAAGCAGAAAAGGAAACGGTGATCAGAATTCTCATCATTAGTAGTGTTATCAGAATAATATCAAACCTTTGATTTAATAAAACAGTCTGAAATAATGAAATACAAAGTGGGAGATAAGTATGTGGGTGTATGTAAGTTACTTTCTGATATTTAAGGGTCATAAAATTATCAAGACTATGTCCTCAGCTGGTGAAAGTTAGGTTTGCTTAATTAGCTTAAGCAAGTGATGTTCTCTGATTTTCCTCATCTGATTTAGAGGTTGCCGGTTTTAATCAAAGCAGGACTAGTAGGACCAGAAGCTGACACGGACTATGTGAGGTGTGGTTGCAGAGGGGTTGGTTAAAATTAACTGTTTGCTCAGGTTTTATGTGGTTAACTGAAAAATTGCATGAAGGATGGTGATTGTTTGCTCCTGCTTGCCAACCAATTACAATTCCACTGGAACTAGCATTTTAAAACTTCATAAGTTACTTTTGCATAGCACAGAGAACCTGAAGTGGATATGAAGGCTGTGAGCTGGGCTCTGGGGCTGCAGGAGGTGACCTACAGGCTGGGTTGCTGCCACCTCTCCTGTGCTGTGCATGATAACAGTGTGTCAGCCCTGGGCTAGTTTCCGGAGTGAGGAAAAAGCAATATATAAGGTAATGCTCATCTTATTTAAAAAAAAAAAAAAAAAAAAAAAAAAAAAAAAAAAAAAAGTGACTAGAATGAGAATAGAAGTACAGAAAAAACTTCCTGCTTTTCCATTTCTCCTGCCTATGCATGGACTTTCAGGGTTGTTTTACTACAGATTATTATTGTTTGCATCTGTGCCTTCATTTTAAGTGTTGCTTGCTTTATTTTTTTGTCCATATCCTTTTAATTATCTCCCACAGCATTAATAGACTGTGATGCTTTGAAATTTTCTTCGATTCCAGTCAATAAAAGAATTTTACACTGGAGCTTTTTCCATTGCAAGGTTTAGAGGCTAATGTATGAGCTTATTTTGATGCTTTTGAGATCTAGAAACATGTGAGGAGGCAATACTTGTATCTTGAACTTCACAGTTTTTGAAAGGAAGATAAATTTTGGGTTGCAGTCTTTTAAAATGGGATTTCAATGTCCATTGAAACTCTGATTTCAGTCTTAGCTCCATCCATGGAGTCTTGAAACTAGGTGCAAGTGTTATTTCAACTGGGTGTTCACCTGTTGTTTTCTTTTCCATCACAATTTGGGTGTTTCTGCACAGAGTAGTGTAAAGCAGTGGGAAGCAAGATTTGCTTGTGGTGTACAAAGCTTTTGTCCTTAATACCTGATGTCAGTATTTTTTCTTTGTGTGCCTTATATATGGATACCTTGTTTTTTCAGTCAATACAAGATTTCTAATAAATGTATACACATGCATTTTGCAAAATACTGCCTGTATATAACATTCCTTGCTTTGCACTTTTTAATAAGAAAAGAAATTCATGAGTCTAAAAGTTATTATACTCAACCACATATTGCAATGGAGTTTGACTAAATGCAAAGGTGATATGTGAATAATATGCATGTGTATCTTCAGTGGAATTCTGTGCTATATGGGGAACCGGGGAGTTATGATCACTGATTCTTTCTGATTTTCTCTCTTTTCTGTGCTGCTGCATTTTTCTTTGATTTATATGTCAAGTGTGGTAAATTTGAAAGTAGTATCTGGTGAATAACCAGGTAAAGTGATAATGCTTCATAGATCCTTATTTTTGTTTGCTCTTCTGCTGGAGCACCATCCCTTGGTTCAGCTTGGAAATTACACTCCTGTTCTTAAGCTTCCTCAATTCAGAGTATGGCTTTAAATGAGGATCTATGGGGGAAGGATTATAAGATTCTGCGAGGAAGAGAAATTACCCCTGGACTAGGACTAAAATCAGAAGTTTATTTTTTTTTATGACAAGGTCAAAGGAGGCACGGAGACCGATAGCAAGTCAGTCAAATTGGGATTTATGTTATAGAAAGTGCAGAAGATTTGGTTTTAAGAAGTGATTTCTGACAGACATACTGAGGAGCTTGTTCAACATAGGTAAACCCGGTATACAGAGAAAAAAACGTTTGCAAGGAAAAGGGCGTTATTCTGTGTATCAAATGTATATGTGTGTTCTAAGACACAGACTGAACAGGGCAAAAGGGATGTTAAAAGTGATCTTGAGTGACAGCCAAGGCAAGAGTTGTGTGAGCACTACAGGAGCAGGGTCTTGCTGGGGACCTCCAAGGGTGAGATCATCAGGATGAAGCTTATGGTGAGGAGTAATGGGCAGAATGGATCCACTGGTGCAGGAATTTGGTGTGTGATAATGGGGAGATTAAACTGAGCTGGGAAAGGGCTTAATTGAGATGCAAACATACATATATGTGTGTGTGTATTTTTTTTTACTTTGAAGAGTGACGAAAGATTAGGCAGAGAAACTTGTCTGAGCTCGATTGTAACTGCTGGTTAAGGTCTGGCTGAAAATGTTGAAGTCAAAGCCAGTTTGCATGAAGAGAAGCAAGAAATAATACAATCTATGACCTCTGGAAAGATCTATTTTCACTAATTTTAGCTGAAGGAATACATCACTGGACAATTAGTCTGTCAAGTGAATTCAAAAGCTTGGCAAAATCTTTTTACATAAACAACTGACGTTAAATATTCAGTTTTCTGGTATGGAGGCACTGATGAAACCAAGTCTCATGGAGCAGTCAATCCATGTTTTTATTGAAAGATTATTTTATGAAGGCAGCAGGTCTTCATGGCACTTTGTTCCCATAAGCTTTTCAAATTCACAAAAAACACTTAATTTGAATGTGCTAAATATCACTTAGTATATTTATTAATTTGCAAACATGCATGCTTGTGTTCTCATAGAGGCAGAATTGTGTTCATTGCAAATGATACAGGATTTTGAGTATATTTTAATTAAAATCCGCAATATATAGTCATTTAAAAATGTATCTGCAAAGCTTTGTTTTGCAAATTAAATGAAATGGAAATCCTGCATATAGGCACAATGTTGCAAAGATGATCGCTGATACTTTCCATTCTCAGTTTCTAATGTAATTATTATGAGTAGTCACATGTGGCTAATCTCTCTAATGTAATTGTGTACATCTTTGTCATTGGGAATATGATTTCTCCTACCTGCCTCTGCCTGGGAGAAGTTGGGTATCGCAGAACTGAGAGTTGATTTCTTGATTCCTTTTGTTCTCTATTTAGACCACTGGAGGTGATCAGAAGTTGATTGTCTCTTTTCAGTAGATCTGGAGCACCCTGGCTAGGTGTGGCTTGGCCCTGCTAGGCAGGGGGGTGGCCCTGCTAGGCAGGGGGGTTGGAACTACATGATCCTTGAGGTCCCTTCCAACCCGGGTGATTCTGTGATTCTGTGGAGCAGGTTGAATTAAAATTGAGAGAATGAAATAAACATACACCCAGAGAGACTAAGTTTATGGCAGAAAAAATTGAATTTCAATCCAACTTGCTGCTGGAGGCTTATCCACCCCCTGTCACTCAGGTATTAGTTTCCAGCAATTAGGATGTTATTGCTTTACTTCCTTAAGAGAGTAAGGGCAGCCTGGGATAAAGCTTAGATTGCTTCCTGGAAGCAGAGAGCAAACTCATGGAGTGCTCCCTCTGGTTTGTTCTCTTTGACCTTAGAATTGGCTGAGTGAAGTTCTACCAATTGCTGACCACAAAGAATACTTTAAAAATCAAAGTACTCACAACCGTATTTAGATTGGAGCAAGTACTGCAAGAAAATTTGCAAAATAGACTGCAAATAGATTTGCAAATGTACTTTTGGCGGTTTCTCTGTGATCATGTAATACTTCACAGTTAATTGTCAAGTGTTTTTGTTTATTTTTTCAGGGAGGGGAAGATTTTTAGTACTTTCTCCAGTATTTCTGATCAGATACTGATTTTGACTATGTCAGGTTGCTGTCTGTTATAATCTATCTTGTATAATTCACCTAAATAATAGTTTAATACCTTCCAGTTTCCATTACTGTAACTAAAGAGACAGTCAGATGTAGTTTTTTAAATATTTCCTTATTCTTTATCATGAGTTTTTAAAGGAATTATACAATCGGGATTCATGTAAATAACCAAGGGACATTGATGTTGTCTACCAAAGACAGGCAGGCATATTTCTCCAGTTATTTAAATAAAGGTAACTCTAGGACCACAAGTTCTCAGTGGTGCAGTTTTGGAAGTTTTCATCATGTCTCCATTCCCTAAAATATTTTATTTTTGTTTTGGTCACTGTGAGTTGCGATTGATTTTTTTTTTTTTATTATTATTATTATTTTTTCCTAACCTTATTTGCTCTATGATTTAAGATTTAGCCAGATCTGCTATCCATCTAAAACCACCCTGGCTTTATGAGCCACCTCTCACATCCATCTAACAATCATGATGACTCTGCCCAGGAAATAAGCAGCATTAATATTTTTGGAGCTAGAGCTGAAGTGGCATAAGAATCTTCTATCTCCGGAGACATAGTTTGTGTTTGTTTCTTGCTCATGGATTCTATCAAGGTGTAACAGATGGCATATTGTTGCTGCCTTAAATTTTGGTAGTCAGAATGGCTGTTTGCATTTTTTCCTTTGCGCAGGAAAGAAACGTACAATATAATAACAGTCTATTTACCAAAGGAACTTCAACTCTTTTAATTAAATTATTACTAATTACTGTGGCTATGTTCTGATTTCTTCAATAAGCAAAACTCACATGCATGCCTTTTTTTCTTAAAAGTCACTTCCAGAATATATTTTCAGGACTAAAATTAAAGAATAAAGATATGAATAGAATAAAAATATGAATACTCAACCATCTTCACTTCTGACAGATTTTAAAGGAAATTGACTAATACGGTAGTTCCTTTTAAGCTTATGCCAAAAACTTAGTTCATTGAATGTTTCAGCCAGAGAAGGATGGTTCCTCACCTTTATCTTTGGCTTCTGCTCCAAGTAGATACTTATGGAACTCAGTATTTGTGAATTTACAGGGATTCATTGTTCCAAAGGATTCAATGGAAGTGCCTGTATTGCAAATCTTAACTCTGTATTGTTGATCAATATACTGGATTTATATTGTTGTAACATTACACAGTTTTACATATTACCTATAATCTCTCATACTGTCATACTTCCATTTCATTTGACGGTATATTTCTTAGCCACATTGGAGGTAGTAAGATCAGAGAAATTTTTTCTTTAAGGATAGGTATGCACCCAGCTCGATTTGCTAAAGCACGTGAAAAAGAGCAAAGTCTTACCTTTGCACTGTGCTAAATCTCTTTGATTTTGGAAACCACGTAGGGACGCTGTGTATTTGAAGTAACCTAAGATAATATATTCTTAGTGACAGATGATTGTGTTACTGCTGAAGGAGTATCTTCATCTACAAATAGTTCCTCATTTTTCAGCATGATGCCCTGAAGTTGTTACCCCTGATTTTAATAGTTGTCACTCAAGTAATTTGCAGAGTTACAGGTTGTTGGAAGAGAATTAACTTGAAAATACAAACAATGGAAGAATAAATTTTAGACTACAGTTTGATATATATATATTATATTTATTTATATATATATATATATATATATATATATATATAAATATATATATATATATTTTAAAGCATCCACATAAAAAGTTTTGAAATCCTCAAAGTGTGGAAGAACTGCATCTGAGATATCAAGGATCAGGAAGAATATGACTTGAAAGAGTGAATACTTGCTGAGCAAGCACTCCATCCATGCACCTGGAGTACAGGAGCATCAATACATTACAAAATTTTTTATGTGGTGCAAATCCAATTCAGCAGGCAGCTTGTCTCTCTGAACTGCTGTCATTTCAGTGTTTTTCTAAATGACCAAATATTCTCCTTGCTTATTTTGAGTTCATTGTGTATGTTCAGGAAGATAATTTCTTGTACATGGAACTTGTACATTCATTGTAAATTTATCTAAAGACGTCCTTTGGAAGTATTTACAATGATGACTCCATTTGGTTGTATATTTGACACTTTTCTGTTTACTGTTTCATTTATAGTAAAAGGATAATTCATCTGACAGAAAAAGAATCTAGTTGCTTTATGAAGTTTGCTATTCTGCTGAGTATTTCTTGCATATGGACTGGTTCCTTGTTTGAAAGCGTGTGAGGGGAATTACAGATGTTGACCAATCAGTGTGTACAGAAGGTCTGAGGGCATGTTTACCAATAAGAAGTTACCTCTCCCCTTCCTCAACAACTACACTGTTTATGACTTGGACTTTATCTTAAATTGAGAAAGATTCTATTGGGGGACCAAGTCTTGTTTTCTAGGTTCAAGGATGTGATGAATTTGTTAAGAATGTTGATAGTGCATCAAATGAAGATCTAAAATGTCATCATAAATCGCAATATTAAAAAAAATCAGTCATGTAAAACACTTCAGAACTTATAGATCAGAAGTGTAAATTTTAAGTAAGCTGCATCTTTACTATGTAAGTAACAGAACTGTGGACTTCAAATCATTTGGTACCACATCAAAAAGGTTAAAGATTTTAAATATTTAGTAAGATGTAAATTTTGACCTTTACTTCTCCTGGGAAACAATCTAAACTCTGGGCAAATGATTAAATTAATCCTAAGTGGCCCCTGTAAAATCTAATTTTTTTTTTTTTGGCATGTAAATGATTCTATAAGTGCTTGAAAATATATAGTGGAATGAAATCATCCTCCTGTCTAGTTTGGTCTGTCTAAAATGTAGACTTACATTATAGATACAATATAAAAAAGTAATTTAGAACTTATTATTTTAGTGATGTGGTGAAGGCTAACTTTGAAGGACAATATAATTAGTCTCTTTCAGGAAGACGTGTATGTAAAGATAATATATTGAACATAAGGAAAAGTGATGTTGCCTTTGTTTTGTCAGACACAGGTTTTTGGTTGTACCCCACAAAGACAAACTCTAGGCAAATCTAATTGGAAACTTGGGTCAAGCTGGGATTCTGTCACAAATACTCAGGTCCTTAAGATTTTCTTCAGTTAAAATGAATGAGAAGGACGTAAATGTGTAAGTAACTGAAGGATTTGTAGCAAAGGCTAGTGTTAAGTAACCAGAAAGATACCCCTGATTAAACAGGTTTGTTTCCTTATTTTGAGAAAAAAACAAAAAAAAACCAAAAAAAAAACATATTTTGTGAGGCTTTGATTCAAGTCTAGACAGCCTGTGATTAGTCTTTTGCTGCTTAATGAAACAAAGCCTAGTGGAATTATAGTTAAACTAGATGAAAAGCCTGCAATTTCTTCAAGAGATATTGTAGATAGAATGTGGCAATGTTGCATGGTATAAGGGGTGTTAAATTTATAATCAGTCACCTTTGTGCTGTATTATTTTTCCTACTAAATTTCCTTCAAATAGTTGTTGTTTTCAGAATATAAGAAGACAAACAAGAATGTTGTTGAAAAACAAAATTGTCTAATTGTTGCATTTTATTGCTCTTTCTATATTAATAATATGTTAACAACCAGTAAAATACTAATACTTAAAAATACCAAGTAAACAAATCTTAGAGTATTTCTTCACATATAGTTGCTGATTAAAATATATATATTCCCTTCTTTCATGTTACAAAGATAATAGCAAATCCCAGTGGTAACCTAGAACAAGTTGAGTTGGGTAAAAGCGGATAATAATGTTTAGACACGAAGGCCTTGTGGTGCTTTCCAAACTATACCACAGATAGGTGGTATAAAGAATGATGACATAAAAGCACCTCATGGACCACAAGTGGGGCTGAAAAACCACATCTGGTCACGCTGTCTTTAAGATCATTTCCTAGTATTTGTACTGACAGATCAATTAAAACTATATTTAAAAAAAAAAAAGCAACCCTTGTATTTATAGCAGAGGTGTTTTTAAAACTTAACCTTACCATAAAGAAAGAAAACAAAACTTCTTACGTTTCTTATGGTTATGAAATAATTTAAATATGATATGTGGTAGCATGCCATCAAGTTATGTATTACTACAAGTGATATTTAATACTTCATAATGTGTTGGAAGTGAGGAAAAAATAGTTTAAGGCTCTATACATCTTGTAGCAAAACATTGGATCTTACTGAAATTTGATTCCATTTTTAACCACGTTATTGTCAAAACATTCAAAGGCTTTACTTGTCTACATCCTAAAATTTTTAAGATAAAGGGAAGTGAAAGAAACTGTCTCTCATGATGAAGATCTTGAAATTGTGTTTTGCCCAGTAAGATTTAAGATTGCATTATAAATTGTATTTGACTGCTTACATATTTTTTTTTCTCATAATTTAATTCTGTATGACAAGTTCAACAACTATTCAAACAATCGCACCAATCTCTTTAGGGCATCTTTTCACCCAGGCTGGCTGGTGACTGCTGAGCAACAGCTGAGAGAAAACAGTGATAACTACCATATGAACATTCACATCTCAAGCCTTATGCTGATGGTACTTGCATTTTTGATTAAATTTCAAGTTATGTTGTGTGAAGAAAGAGGAGAACCACCAAAACTGTTTAATATCTTTGAAAATCTTCAGTGATTTAATGTTTAATAAATGAGTATATACATAAGCGTTTCGTTTTTGGTCATGGTAAGCAATTACCGTGATTACCAGAGGCAGTTAGACCAAAAGCAGTCAAAGATTTCTGCAAGAAGGAAATCCATTTTGAGACGAGAAGAGTGCTTGTCTCATGAATTGGATAGATACCAAATGGAATAGATAGCATATAGGCTGCATGCAGTATAATGGAAGAGGTAGGAAGATGACCATCTGTAGCTAAAATGTCCCAAGCAGAACTCTGAGTTTTTTGCTCATGCTTTTTTTCCCCCGTCCATCTCTTAAGTCAAATCCTTCTAGAGGAACAAGGGATTCAAGAAAATACTATGAAAGCTAAGGAAATTCATTATCTGTGACATTGTATGATTCACACCGAATTATTTTCCTTGAAGTTACAATTAATTGTTGGGAAAAAGTGTTACTGGAAACCTTAGAGATAAAATTTGATGTTGAAAAGAGGGATTTATATTCATTGTTATTCATAGCGTATATCTCCATGAGTAAATTTAATCTGGTGATCTGGTTTAAAACAGGAAGTTTACAAATTTCAATGATGTTTCACTAGCTAAGAAAATAGGATATTAAAATAGGATATTCAAATAATTTGAAAAAAAGTGTCTGCATTCTGCTGTGGAAATAGATGTAAACAGTCTTTGGTTTTTATGTTAATCTCAGTCATCTATATCAGAGCATTAAAAAAAATCTCAAAAATACTGAAAAAAATCGAATGCAGAATTTATGGTAAACCATTTGAATGTTAAGGGTTCATTGTATGAAGTGCTGACTTTGCCATGTCTTACAGAAGAATGCAGGATTGTATTTCCTGAGTTTCATATCCTTGTATATTTAAAGAATAACTCTCTCACTCACTGTCTAAACTTGCCAGCTCTACTACACTTTATGTGAATTTATTATAACCTACTTTAATTGATAGTTGGTTATGCAGAGGGTCAAAATATTATTTTGTATTCTTGATAACTCATCGTGATAATCCTACAAGACATTGTGCATGCAGTTGCTAACCATGTGAATAAGATGTGTATAATGTAGTCTTTTACTAACACTTGGAAAACTTGGAGTATGTCAGAGTAGCAGGAGGTCCTTCTTGAATGATATTGTTGTGAAAATTAATTCACTGTGGTGACTCTGTTCTATCTATTTCTTAAATACCATTTGAAAGAATAAATGAAATCTTGGAGTTTTTAGAAAGACTAAGGAAGTGTGCCTCATAACCCCGGTCAGTAGTATCTAACTATTACTGTTTGCCTTTTATAGGTAGGGGAACGGCTGGAGACCAAAGAGGAAGTTAGATTCTTCTAGGAAATGTGAATGAGCCCAGTGAGATGTGCCCAAAGTCTCCCAAGAGTCTCTGGCAGAACTGGAAAGAGAATTGAAATTTCCTGTTGCTTTCTGGTGACTTGGAGAGGGAAGGTCACACATGCTCCATGGTCCACACCTGCTCATAGATGCGTGAAGTTTGTCCTCGTGCTGGGCAGAGACTGATGGGAGACTGTTCAGGGCATTTTAGTTTTTTGACACTTAATTTTGTCTTAACGGGGATAAAGATTCATATGTTGTGGCGTTTTCCTGCTGAAAATTGATGCATATAAGTACTGTTTCTCAGCATGTGTCTTGTCGTGGACAAGGCATGGTAGGGTTAAACAATTCTTGGTTTTGGGTCCTGTCTCAGACATTTGTGTGTGTGTGTGTGTGTTGTGTGTGTGTTTGGCTTTTGATTATTTACAAGGAAATGCTGGATTTCATACATTAATTTCATCATTAATGAAATTTTAATCGGAAAGTTCAAGAAGTACAGTCAAATGAATATATGTGACTTACAATAGTATGGGAATCATAGAATCATAAAATTTCCCTAGTGGGAAGGGACCCATAAGGATCATAGTGTTCATCTTCTGGGTACACAGGATCACCCAAAATAAGATCATATGACCAAGAGCATTGTCTAGATGCATCTTGAATTCCTGTAGATCAGTGCAGTTGCTGCTGCCTTGGGAGCCTCTTCCAGTTCCTGACCACCCTCTCAGTGAAGAGATGATATCCAACTTGACCCTCTCCTGACGCAGCTTCTTATAATTCCCTCAGGTCCTGTTGCTGTCATCAGAGAAGAGATCAGTGCTGCCACTCAACCTTATAGGGAAGCCTTTTGTACTGTGGCCCAAATACATGCACAGTACTTGAGATGAGGCTGCACCAGTGCAGCATAGAGCAGGAATATTAAATGAAAATATATACATATATTTCACAGCAATAATTTTTATAGGATAACTGTTTTAATAATAATATTAATTACTTAAAATAGCTTGCTTGCTTACTGGCGTTCTTTCTAGTTTACACTGTTAATTACTCTAGGGGGTGAAATTCAGAAATCCACATTAGGTATTAATACAGTCTTAATCAAAATATAATTTCCAATAGCTTCAGTAGGACATTTACCTAAACCTATTTCTGAGTAAGTACTTCAGAATCTGGACCCTAGTGGTAATATGTAATCTGCATTTTAAAAGTATTACTCTGAGTACACAGTGAAATATAAAATTCTGCAGTTGAAGCCTATTCACAGCATCCTAGGTTTTAGATTATTAATTTTTATTTATTTGTTATCCTCTACTTTCCCTAAAAATTTTTTTGCTTCTTAAATATTGTGAAAGAAATTATTGTTGTTGGTACGGGCTTGTAGTGCTCTTCAGCTAAGGAAGCAGAGTTCCTAAGCACGCTTACTGTGGTCTGGTTAGTTTGCTGACCAGTCCCCTTCTTATGCTGTATAGCCTTCACTAGCCCCAGGTAGGTGGAGCAATCATCCAAGAATAAGGGCTCATTGTTGGGAATTAATAAAGAATCAGGGCTCTTGAGTTCAAGTGAGGTAAAGACTGTATTTTTACTGAATGTAGATTTTTAACTGAGATACTTGAATAGTTAAATTTGGCAAATAGTTTGATTTGGCAATATAATACGTTTCTTATGCCTTCTGTTTTCAGGCAGCAGTGATTTGAATTGTATATAATTCTGTAAGTAAATTTCTTTGAATTTGCACAATTTCACGTATCCTCACAGTAATTTTATCATAGTAGTGTAGAAAATCATGATATCCAGTGGATACCTTTCTTTTCCTTTCTCTTTTAGGACAATTGCCTCTAAGGCCTAAGCTTGGGGTAGAGAAATATTAAAAAATACCGAGTTTGTAGACGTTGCCGTTTGACGTCCTATGTAGTACATTGTTTTTCCTTTGTGAAAATTTTTAAATATTTCAATGTTGGACTAAGGAAATAATGCAGAGTATATTAAGAAAAACATAACAAACAACAGCAAAACAACATTTTGAGATTACCACAAAATTCTACATTTGATCAAATTTTCCGCAAGGAATAACTAATGAATACAGTAATGCTTTCATCTTCCTATGTACAATCTGGATGGAGATTATAGAATACTTTAAGTGCTGAATTATATATTGATATGAGTTGGAATTGGTAGTAAAATAGTGCAGTAATAAATGTTATAGGTGTTTGGCATTTAGAAACAAATGTGTATACCTTTTTTTATTAAGCATGAACATCACTTGATATGTTTTCTGTTTTCTATGAGCTTAACTTAGCGTATTTTTTCATCAAATCTTATTCTCACAAATTCAGAATTCCAGTTCCTAAAAACTTGGGTTGCAATTAGTTCAAACTTTTGTCTGGAGAAATAAGTCCTGCAAAAACTTATGCCATAAAGAATGAATGGTAGTATAAGGATAGAATGGTGGGTTGAACACACGTCCTGTGGATATTTACTTAAATATTTGGATTTTTCTTAAGAACTTGAGTCTGAACATGTTGCTGGAAATGCCAAACTTGAAAGTGAAAGTGATGTATTATTCAGGGAACAATACTGTACTAAATCAGTCTAGCACTCAGGTTGACTAACAGGTAAGGAAATTGAGTTTGATCATTTGAAATCAGTGAGATGTACTGCTGAGTTAGATCAGAAAAAACATGGACTTTGCTCCCTGGCCAACATTTTCCATAATATTTCAAGATTTCATAGGATGCCCTGCTGAGACTCGACTTCTATAGTCATGTAAGAAATATGTGAATATGTGAGATAATGAAAATAATACAAATAGAAATAGTAACTGAACAAAAAATTCAACAATGAGAGTAGTCTCTATGGGGAATAGGGAAAATGCCAGCACTTACTGCCAATGATGATGGTTCATCTTTTTGTGCTCTTTGTAGATCTTTTATCCCCTTGGTTTTAAGTGATATCACTAGCACGATATATTACCACCCTCTAAATGTTAGGGAAGTGTAATAAAAACAAAAAAAAATCTTGCCTTTTCTATACTGCTTCTAACCAAGTTAAATTGAAACTGTTCATTTTCAACACAAAAATTAGGAGCAATACATTTTTTAGATAAAAAGTTTCAAAAAATTAGTTGTTAAATTGAATTCTCTCTTTACCAGAATTTGACAAAAAAGCTGATAAATTCATAAATTTGCTTATTGGCATTGTAGGGTACCCTTCATAATCAGCAGTCGCTGTCTCTTGTGACATGAGGTCTCTCCTTCCTAAGACCCTTCTTGTCTTATACTGAAACCAATTTAAAAAATCTTTAACAGATAAAAGTGAAGTGCAAGTATTGGAATGTGACCAGTCATTTTTCATTAGCTACCTCTGCTATATGGAACAGCATTGTGTGATGACCAAAAACAGACTCAAGCCTCTCATGTACATATTATAGAATCAAACAAGTTGTTAAGCTAAGGGATAATGTAATCCAAAGTGAGGAGATCTATAATGAATTCTGAAAAACATGTTTCTATGCTTTTTTTTTTTTTGTTTATGGCCTGGGGATATTTTCAAATTCCTTCCTGCAGTGTATCAAGTCACAGTATGGGGTAACCGAACATCTACTTTCCATGAAATATTTTGCCAAATTTCAAACTTTCATCTTCAGATTCAGTGTGCTTTTGTGTTTTGATATGCTTCCTTTCAAAGGCTCAAACATTTTGCTAACATGTCAAGCTGCAAGAAGATTTAATCATGTAAATGATGAAATTCAGAGTTGCAAATGATTTTGTCTAGCAATACATTTCTCAACTGTGCAAATTCTGATGATAGGAATTTTTAAAATTACACTCTTATTTCAGAGCAGTGAGAAGTAACTCATATAGGCTGTAATTACAACAATTTTTTTTCTCCTCGCTGTTTATAGACTACAGAGAGATTGGATTACGATGTCTCTGATGTCTTTTATGTGCATTAGGAGTGGAAAAGGGTCAAATATATCCAATAATATTTCCTATGTAGAAAGAAGGTACCACAGAGTGAAATGCAAATGAATGCTACCAAAAGCTTTTTCCTCCTGACTCATGACCTCAGCATTTAATTGCCTTTATCCCTGGACTAGTAGTTTACAGTAAGTGTCAAAATGACCTGATATGTTGCTGGTAGTATGAAATAAGATCAGTTGATAATGAAAATTACTGCTTGTCTAAGAGGTTTCTTGTTCCGAATGTCTCAATAATTTCTCTCAGTGGAAGTGAGTTTTGTCAGCAGACAAACAGCTTAGTGCATATAGATGTGTAACGGATCTTAGAAAGAGATGTGGCTGTTCCAGTGCAGTAGTGTCATTTTCAGGTCTTTATTATTTAGTTTGGTTACTCTGAAATCTCATCTGATGAAACAAATTCCAAAATCTTTGTCATTTTTGGGATTATTTTTGCTGATTGTAATAGCCAATAAATGTTAATAATAACAGTAAAGGCACTGACAGAAGAATATATGATCTGCGAAGATTTGAAAGGAAACCCAGATATTAATTAAAAATTATAAGGCATTTCATCATTGTTCTTTCTTTCTGCAATATTTTGTAATTTTGTAAATTTTTTGCTGATAGATTAAAACTTAAAATTTCCTATGCAACACCTGGTTAAATCTTGTTTACTACCAGTTCAATTTTTCTTTTATTCAAATTTTTGTTTTTGTGTTCTGCCTGATAAAAGATTACCATTCATTTTCATTAGGTTAAAATATGTACAGGGAGAGATCCCAGGATTGGATTGATGTATTTCACTTCAGTTTCATGTGTTACAGAAGCCTTATACTTTCTTCCCCTGTACTACCTGCCATGTTATCAAACTAAAACTTTTAACCTTGGCAAAGACATGGGATTTTTACATAGAATAATCAGTAATTTATACAATGAATTACAGAAAATATTAAATCTGATTTCTATTCTTTTCCCCCATTAATTAGCATTTAATAAATAAAAGAGGTTCTGTGTCCTGTATCAAGTCAAATCTATCATGATTTTTATACTTTCATCTGAGCCCACACTGAAGGAAAATGGTGCATGCTGAGTTTTGTGCAACGTTTTGTGTTCATGGTAATCTCACTGTGACAGATTTACTTTAATCTGTCAATGACTCATGTTTGACACAGACTTGAATTAATGTTAAGAGAGTTAAAGAATAGGCAAACCTTTTCTCTTTAAACTCGGGATGCAAAGCAGGCAGGGATTTGGGTACCTCTAGCCAAGACAATTAATATATCAAAGAACATTCCTTAGGCTAGACCCAAAGATCAGGTAGTGTTGCCATGGGCGAGAGGAACTGATCTGGAAAAATACATATGAATAAGGCTGGGAAAACTAAAATGGAAGTGACAGTTCTCCTTCTCAAGAATGGGAACTGCAGTGAAGGATGACTAGGCTTATGTATAACGGGCTTAACCTGACTGAGACGTGAAGGATGAATATGTAGGCAGTTTCTGTAATGACAATTAATCAAACACATCAAAGAAGCCAATTGACTTCAGTGGAGATGTCTATTACGTTAAGAGAATCTGAAAACAGTAACTTGTTACTTGGCAAAGAGTAAAAGAAGTGACCATGTGAAGAAAGAGGATGCGTTCTTGAAGTTGGAGTTAAGTTTTCACTGCATCTACTTGATTAATGTGATGTCTATTGAAGTTGGTGGAAAAAACTCTCATTGGCTTCAGTGGTGCTGATTGCAGTAATGGTCTGGCAAAATTTGTCATTCTCTCCCTAAGGGAGAATGTTAGAAGTTCTGCTGATGTCAGACTTCAACAGAAACAGAATTATTCACAGTAGGAGTCTGTGTTGAATGCCACATATTTAGATGGTTACTCTTGCTTAAAGTATTGAGGAGACTACAACCGTGCAGTACTCATAGAAGAGAGGAAGGCTTATACACAGTTCTCCTAGCTAGAGGGCTCATTTTCAGATTAGTACTGTATTTTTCAACTAGGTAGAACCGAGGGTAAACAAGTTATAAACATGGTTATGAATGTTGCCCTCCATAAACGTGGAACGTGACACTAGTCTGTGTGGTCATTGGGAAGTTCTTGTGTGGGTGAATGCTCACTGAGCTAAATGATAAAGAAAGTGGTAGAATTCTACTGGGACTAATCTCCAAATGAAGACAAAGCACATTTTCCTTGAATAACCATTCCTGAATTTAGTCTGTTTTGTCTTAGAGAAATATTGCTTTAGCATTATTGATACAAAAGCCATTAAAATCAGTGAAAAAAATAGTACCTCTCCCACGTTTTTATCAGGAAAAAAAAACTCCAAAAGGAAATTACAGTATTAACTCTTTTGCTATTTTCATATCAGAGCTGGAAGAGCAGAATAAACGGGAGCTAGGAAACCTCTTTATTAGCATGAGGTGAAACACACCACCAATACATCTCTGCACCAATCACAACTAATAAATTTGAAAATGCGTCAGCGAAGTTTTTGTACCCTCGACTTGAAATGTAAAGGTTAACGTAGAATCACTTAACACTGTTAAAGTTCTCCTTGTCAAATCACATATCACTATTGATTTTTTTGACTGCAAATTTGGATATGTAAGTAGTCAGATTCTTCTGCTTTCAGCTAGTATGAACAAGTTTTGGTGTAAAAATATCAAGTTATGAAAACTTTCATGCTTTAGGTTAAATAAACACATGTAACTTTCCTTTTCACTTAACAGTAACTATTAGTAAACAACAAAAAAAAAAAAAGAAAACAAGGGAGCAGAATATGAAGTAGCACTCCCAACTAGTCGTTTGCATGACCTTAAATAATATACGAGGAGAGATCAGAAATCCATGGCAAGGAAGTTTGAAATTGTTTCCTTTATACCCATATCTGATATTTTCTTTGTTGAATGATTGAATGATTCATGGTATAAGCATATCTTTTACCCTAATGCAAAATAGAATTTCTCTTCAAAAACTATAACCAAGTTGATACATTTTCCTTGAATTTGTTATTCAAAGAGGAAAAAAATGTTTTAAAAAAAAAAAAAACCCACACCTTAAAAACAGCAGCAAGCAATGCCTTGAGAAATTTCAGACAATCTTTTCATGAAGTAGTTTCAGAAATTAACATTTATAATATATTGTAAAAAAAAATAATAATTATTATAATGTGGTTTTTTTTTAATGATTACATTTGTTGAATATATTTTTTGCTCTAAAAATATGTAGAAGAAAAAGTTTTTTCTTTTGGAAATGCGTGGCCATTCACTGTTTAAAAAGTTTCAGTTATACTTAATTAGAAATTACTAGCGAATTGCACAAACTTTTTGTGTTAAAATTCTCACTAAAGAATTTAGTATCAGCTGAAATATAAAATGTATGAATGAAAGTGCTAAATGATTAGGAGTTAGAAAGAGAACTAGAAAATAAAGGTACAAAGGCATATTATATTAAGCCCTGAGGCAGTACTCCTTATTTATACAATGGAGAATGTCTACAGAATAAGCAACCAGCACAACAGAGGTATGACTAATAGATAGATATGAATCAGTAGGTTTTGTATTCTTCTCACATAGCCTTTTTCCCATAAGTAGAGGAAACGAAAGAAACCCCCTCCTGAGCTCTCACCCATTCGTTCTTTTCAAATCTGATGCTCACAGTTATGATACTTAAATTTATTTTTGGGCAACCCAGAGTACTAATCTTATGTGACCCCTTCCAAACTAAATCATGCCCTCATGACTCATTTACTTGATATTTTTTTCTTGTCTTGTAGAGAACTGCTGTCTAAGGTCTCTGTACAGCAAAATAATAACAATAAAATCAGAACTTTTGTCTCATTCCTGTCTAAACCATCAGAAAGGTTAGAGCATGGGTTTCCATGTCATGAGACCTGAATTATTTCTAGGTCAGTCTTCTGGCTTGAATCTAGTCACGTGGAAGGACATTTTATATTTATCAAATATGTAACTATTCTTGGGTACTAATATGTCAATATTTAATTGCAGTGAAAATCAATTGATTTATCTTTCTTTAAAGTTTTCACAGGGAGGCAACTACAAAAAACAGGAAGTAAAATCTCACCCCACAAAATAAGTTTATCAGTGCTCAAGGTGGCACAGTAATCAATAGCAAGTGGCTTTATTTCTGAAGTTGGATACTTTATCACTATGCGTCGATGTAAGTTCCTCAAATGAAGTACTTGTCAATTACTTGGAGATGTGTATGAGTTTGAACTTCTCATCATTTAAAAAGAAAATAATCCTGGGCACTTCTATTCCTTGTGCTAAAAGATATATTGCAATAGGCAGTTTGTGTTTCTATGCCCGTAAATATTTCCTGTGCAGCTGGGGGTTGAGAACTCCATTGATTTGTAGGCCTTGCCCTGGATAGCATACAAGAACACATTCACCTTGATGGAATATGTTAATAGAATAAGGTCTCCGCAAACGTTACTGCATGTGTTCAGTTTCTCTTGTAGGTATGGCCATGTCTTCCTTGAAGATATCAGAAGACGTATGTGGGTGTACTGATTTTTGCAGAAGGGATAATGATAGCCTGCAATCATATTTGGCTAATTATTTTGCCTTTTTAGTTTAACATAGAAGCATTGCAACCTGCTATCAGCCCTGTTTGAAGTTTAAAAAATGAGTAAAATAGGAGTACCTTGCCTTCTCCTGTTGAAATATTCTTATTTTGCTTCTGTAATTAATGAGAATGTTTTCTTCTCATGTTTCATTTCTATAGCTGGGCAGTAACAGAAGCAAATGCCTTATCTGATGAACCAGAACAGGAAAGTAGATGGGAGCAAGGTATTCTTATTCCGGTTGAGATCTGTATTTGATGATGTTAATAATGCTGAAAGTGTTGATATAAATGCAGATACAGTCAGGGGAAAACCACAGACACAATGGAGAACCATTGGCTCTGCTGTTTTAGTATCTGCAAACCTGACAGTCAGACTGCAGCTTTCACAAAGAGTACCTTCCTGCTTCTCACAGAAACATGTAGAAGAATTTTGTTCCATGTCTGCCTTTATATAATGAATTACATCAGACTTCTCCAGGGCTAAATCAGTGAACTTGATTTTAAGTTCAATCCAAAACCCTGTGGTTTTTAAAACAGTCTTTTCATCGACTTTGGTGGACTCAGACTCAGCATGTCACTGGCACTTACTTCTCCATCTACTTACGTACCTTGGGAGGTCCACATTTCTGGAGCACTTAGAAAACAAAATAGCAGCTTGATCCTCTGGCTTTTATATATGACACAATGTATTAAGCTTTGACAAGAATGTTAGTGGAGAACCTTGCAACTTCAGTCGTTCATAGGTCTTATGCTACTTCTGCAAACAATTAGGTACTCTGAGGACTACATAGCCTTTGTCTTGTCTTCTGTAATTGGTGAAGCGCTTAGTCCAAAAAGTAATAAAGAACAGCAATCTACAAGCTGTGTGACAGAGAAGAATGAGACCAAAATGTGTGTTTGCAGTACTATAGTCAAATTCCTTCCTGATGCTGAGGAGCCTTTTGGAAGTGGAGATGGGTGTCTATCTCCTGTATGTAGTATTCTGTTATTAACATACATATTTCAACATCTGCTCCTGCTGATTCTGGTTTCCTGATGTCTCATGGCTGAGATGACAAATACCATAGGACAACATTCTGGCAGAAAGCACTCTGCCCATAATTTGTCCCAGATGAGAGATGCGCTATGATGAAAAGATTTGGATAAGATGTAAATCTTTCCTTTATCTTTCGAAAAGATAAGGGAGTTCTCATGGACAAAACAGTTCCTGTATTCCTGTGAAAGATGAATGCTGCAGTATAGTATAAGAAATATATTTGCTTCATAATAAGAGATGTTAGTTTCATTTCTTTGCATATGTGCTTGTAGAATTTTCCATTAGTGTGTGGGGACCTGTTGGCAGAGAAACTTACGTTAACAAAGCTATTTGTTAACACTGAACTAGCGGTCAAACTCTGATACCTTAAATCTTCTGTCCAGATGCTCTGTCCGCTCCATATCTGTCTTTTGGTCACTGTCTTTTGGTATCTCTCCTCAAGTACCCGTGTAAAGGGCTCTTCTTCCTTTCCTGAAACCTTTTACTTCCTGAAATTGAGTAGTTTCCTAACTCCTGCACCAGTTCTTTTTTTTTTTTTTTTTTCCTTCCTAAATGTTTAATCCCATTATAGAAGTTCATTCTTTCTAAGCAAAGGCATGATAGTAATAATCTCCTCTTTGATATAGTTGGTGTTAGCATTAGTTATCTTTGCATGCCAGAGAGGAACGTCACTGATTCTGAATAAGGGAGATACTAAATGAATGGGAAGTATGCCCTCTAGACCTTGAACTTTCCAGGAAACCATCTTTTACTTCCATCAGAGTACTGAGAAAAGGACATTAGCATCTGTACTCTCTTTACTTGAATTGTAGTTATTGACTTTAATGCAGCATTTATGCCTAACAGAACAAATTGTTCGTGAGTGTGTTGAGCTTCTAGTTAGGAAGGAAGGAAGATAAGGTAATGACCAATTAGATATGAGGTAAATTATAAATCCAACAATTAACAGGGGGAAAAGAAACACCTCTTGAGAAAATCACCTATCCTTGAGGAAAATGGACCTTGTGGAGTACTAAAAGATCTCTCCAAGGCAAGAGAAACAACACTTACTGAGTGTTTCTGGAAAAGATTTCTGACCACAACTCTATTACGGAATGCTGTGGCTTAATGGCAGGAAAACTTCTCTCCACATTGGTGTCTGACTTGATGGTGAGCATTGGAAATATGTTCATAACACTTCCTGGGATTGTACACTTCAGTGCATGTTTTCTGATGCTAATAGATTTAACAGTGTTTTTCAGATGTTGATAAGTTTTTTCCTGGGTTCTTGGAATTCAACCAAGTTCCCTTCAGTCTTGGGTTACCTTCAGAATCTCTTTATATTTCCAGGAAATGGACTATACCAATTTGAAAACAGTTTAGTCTCATCTGCAGTTCTATATCAAACTATGTCGTCATCTGTTCCCTTAAGAACAGCTTGTCCCCTTCTTGAATCTAAGGAAGAATACGACTTATTATTGCACATTTCTTCACTGTTGTTTCCTTCATACATATGATCTTCAAACATTTCACTAGTTCGTATTATTATTTTTTTTCTTAAATGTAAATAAATCCAATGCAGTGGTGTTGGATGATGGATTCTCTTCATTTATACAATCTTGCCCTTACCAGGTGCATTTATCCCAGAGAGGCCTGTCAAGCCCCAGGCTTCTCATTTTTCTTGTAAACTCCCTTCATTGGCATCTAAAGTGGCATTAAACATACAGACATTTTGACCTTGAAGTCTTCTTGACTGAATGGAAAAGTAAGACCCCTTAAAGAATAAAAGAGGCAGGCCATAATCTTATGGTCATAAAATAAGATCCTGATTTCTTTTCAAATACTGTTGTGATTTTTCAGTGTCTATATTCACTGCCTTTTTGAGGAGTTACAGGTTTATTTCTTTTATTTCTTGAAAACTCAACTGAAGTATCAAAGGCTTATTTTTTCTTTTCTTACCTTTTTTTAATTTATGGAAATGCTAGTTGTTGTCTTTACCCTTCCTGTTACCTTTCCCAATATCAAAATTATCCAAAATTCCACACTGTATAAACTTTTTCTTTAGCAAAGAGAATCAAAATGTTTTATTCTTATTAAGAGTACAGTGGTGAAAACTTAATTTACTTTTTTAACAGTCTCTTATTAAGAGAAAAGGAAAGTTGATTTTATAGTCTGAATCTGTACCTTCATAATATAATTACATATGCCTCACTGACAGAACACAATAAACTATATTCCACTGATACAATGCCCCAGTTTTATTTTTAATAAGTAAAGGGTTTTCAGTATTCCAGACAATTCATTCTTTGTTTGGCAGAGAATTCTAAAAATCCTTTACCTGCTGGATGTGTTCTACATTTCTTTACAGCACATAAAGCATTTAGGGCTAATTACTACCATTTCCTTTAAAAGCACGTCTGGGAAAACCAGAAAGAAAGCAGTACAGATTCCACCAATGCTGCTAAATGACAATGACTTATCCAGGGCCACAGAGTAGCAGCACATCTGCCGCACTTCAAGGCAGCTCCATATCTTCAAGAATGGCTCCAGCGTAGAGACCACAGTGCGAGCTTGTGATTGTAGTGGCAAGTTTAGTGGCTCAGGTGTGCTTCTGAATTAGGAACCGAGTCAGAAAAGATTGTTTTCAAGTGGCTGAAATCCTTGGTATGTTCATGCATATTGGATTGTACACAGTTGACAAGAAGATACAAAAGCATGGAGTCCGAATTGCAAAGCTTGTATGCTGGTATTTTGCAGCTGATGAGCTGTAGTTCTAATATAGTAAACTTTTCTTGAGTGAGCCTCCTCTCAAAGCTACTATTCTGTCAGATTAATGCTGCATGAGTATCCCAGACCTCAGAAAGTGATGATGGCGCAGCTTGATGGCCAGTGTAAGCTTCTTGCCCCTTAATCATCACTATGTACGATTTTTTTTCCTCACTCAATTGTTCTTCCTTCGTGTTCTCAGCTCTCTTTTCACAGTACTCACTGAAGCATCCTTCTTTTCCTTCACTGATCCTTCATTTGTAATCTCTTTAGTGACATTCCATTTTGAACCAGCTTTTTCAAAATGCAGTGTTCTAGCTGATTTGAAATCAAGCAGCTTGAATACATGTTTTGAATTTACAAATCCATATATGGATATGTTACAGACTGATCAAAATTAAAACAACTGAGGCTGTTTATTTAAAATGATAACATACATGCAAATTTATAAGGCTTGCCTTTAACCCTGTAAAAACCTTCAATTAGAATTAAACCTGCAGTTGACTAATCCCATCAGCTAAAACTCTGCAGGTACAATGTAGTTTCAATGTCACAGAATACGGCCCTTGTTACAGCACATAGGGAAAAGTTGTTGAGATTTGTGATCTACCCTGTTTTTGAAAATTTTTTACAATTATGTTGTTTTCCATGTCTTTGTATGTCTATAAATTATACAGAGATAAATTATTAAATATATAGCATTTAACTAGATTTTTTTTTCACATGTAGAATCCACTGCCTTTGTATCAGGCTCCAAACTATTCAAACACTCTTCTTCACCAAATCGCTTAACACATGTTGAAGGTTTTCAGTGCCGTTTAAATGCATATTTAAAGCTAAACATATGTTTATGTACTCTGACATGCATAAAAGCAGGTTAAGGCTGAATTAAGACATATGGGCACGGTCCTGTACCACTAAAGTCACTGGAAGTTTAATTATTGACTTTAGCTGTCACATGTAAGTACTAATGGCTGAAATCTGGGACCTCATTTATAATACAGATACATTAGCCATTGCAAAAAAAAGTTTTAGACACTTTAGTCTTGTCTACAATTCCAAAATATATTCTTAAAATGTGACTGTGTCAAAATCAGCACCCAAAATTTTGTATGAAGTTAGGTACCTTCTCCAGTGTGTCTAAGTCTTGAATATGTGCATGTATTATGCATAGTAGGTATAATAATTCTGAGCTGTTTCACTTGTATGTGAATTAACATCCTGGATTCTATGGCGAATGTAAGCAGATCAGAGTAAAGAATGAGCACTACTTCATCCCTAATCATTTTCCCTAACTGGTTCTCTTGTATTAACACTACTTTCACCATAATGTCTACAGTAAAATGGTTTCTTGAAAACTTTTTGATTATCATATGAAACAAGTTATGAATACTACCTTTTTTCATGGCGTTTAAATCTGTCTTGAAAGACTTGTTTAACTTTTAATGATTTTTCTCCAGAATTGCCTTAACTTTTTTAAACTAAAGCTGATATTTACTCATGAATGAATGACATCAATTGATATGTACTTTCTTTTCTTTGAGGTGATTGATGTAATTCTGTATTAAAGTGACCTTTTTTAGAAATGTTTTGACTATAACGATTTCCTGTCCTTTTTGCTTAGCAATCAGAACAGCAGAACTAGCATAAACCTGTTTCAGTGGCTTGATGTTAATGCCTGAAGGGAAGTGAGATGCACATGCGTGTGCATGTGGAACTGGTGGCAGTGAATACAGGTAAGAGCTAGTGTTGGTGAAATGTGGAAGTTACCACAGTAACCTGTGAGGTGCTCAGGGTGTGGTAAGAAAGGGAACATGAGCATCACATGAAAATATGATTAAATGTTATCTTGAATTTGTTTACATTAAATTTCGCAGCAAGAAGTTTAGTTTTCAAGTGAGCTATGCTTCTAATACACTTATGGGCTGGTTCTTGTTTTTCTGTAAGGCTGATCGATGATTCTATTGGGAGATCTGGAGAAACTGTGATTGATGCTTACAAATTATGTAGTTATAGAAACATATCTGTATCTCTATGAAAATGATAGCTCCTTATGTGAAAGTACCTCTGTACATGCTTTCCTAATCTTAGATGTATAAGGATGGCAGTGACTTCTTGGAGTTTTGGGGTCAGCATCTTATTAAAGATACTCTAATTCAAAGGGGAGAAGTATGGGGTAAATTTTACCGCAACGATTTTTTTTTTTTCTAACAGCATATGTCAAAACTTCATACCGCTCAGTTAAAAACTACTAATAACAACAACAACAGAAAAGTGATTTCCCACAGTTCAGGTCTTAGGTGCTTGGATGACTTACCCCATTTTATCACTCTGGCTGTAGAATGTGTAAGCAATACTCTAGGTTTATTTCCATATGAATACCTTGAATTATTGTATTGATATACGCAGGATACTCAGAGCAAGGAGAACTCATTATGGGGATTCTTTTCTTCTTTTTTTTCCACATTTTTATTTTCTGTTCTCACTGTAGACAAGAAAATAAGCTTTAATGTGTAAAGCCAAGTTTATTGTCTCTTGTTTGTAGGAAGAGGGATAGAAAAATTACTTCTGTGATATTATTTCAACTGTGAAGTGCACTTCTTCATAACAACGCTGTGATCTTAATATTACAGTAAATAAATAAGAAATAAAGCATATAACAGAATTAACAGGATCTGCTTAAAAATAAGGTTGTAATTATAAGCTATCCTACTACCAGGATTTATTTCATAGAGCATATGGCTTCTCTAATTAAGAGGAACACTTTTATTTTTCTATCTTTTAATCTTTTAAGCCGAACATAATACTTTAAGTTCTTTTCATGTATTACCCAACTTGTCAAATATGCCTGCTTTTGCATGTAATTTATTTCTCTGTTCTACTTCCTCTTGTTAGAGGCTGAATTTTAAAAATAAATAAATAAATAAGACATATAAAAAATTGCTTTAGAAGTTAAGGCTGGACTTTCATTTAAAATTCTTCCTTTATTCTATATCTTCAGATTATAATTCAGAAGTTTAGTAATTCCATCTGTTTGAACATGTTCATCTGACCTTTGCCATTTATTTATAATTGCTGTCTCCCATTTCTTATTTTTTTTTTTTTTTTAGGATGATGCATTTATTGTATAATTATTGCTTTGTCAGATACCCTGAATGTAATTTGAATAAAAACATTGCAAATTGCTGTTATTGTTGCAAAAATGTATGACGTGTAATTTGCCCCTTTAGAAAACAGCATTCTGTCTTTTGCTCTATTGTCTACATAGTGAGAAAAATCTTGAATTAATTTAAGTAGACTGTCAATCTAGGAGATACATTTTATGAGAAAATAGGTTGAGATTTACTACCTTACTTTGTGAAGTGTATCTACTAGGAGGCCTAAATCTTGCCATAGCTGCTAATCAGCATGAATACTTTGTTTGTAATTTAGGTTGGACATGAGATAATTCAAGAAGCATTCTTGACAAGTAGATGCAACCTTGGACATAAAGAAGATTCTGGTGCTGACATAAGGTCTTGTGTCATGAAACAAAAAAGTTCTAGCAAATTATAGCAAGCTAAGAGAAGCTAGGCATCTTGCAATGTTCACGCTTCTTCGCTGTAGTGTTTTCCAGCGTTGCACATGGACAAGCATCTGGACTTCAGGGCAAGTCCAAAGATAGACATTGCAACAAACATAGCTCTGGAATAAAAACACCTGAAAATATCTCAGAAGAGCTGGCTATATGTTTTGGTAGGTATTTCTTGAAAATAATCCCATTACATCCTGAGTAGCTGTCTTGAGTTGTCTATAGCTCTTGACCATTCAGGTAGTTTCTGGAGTGCTTATCCCTTATTTCTTTGGGGAAATGAAGTTAGCTGCTACCCAGCAGTTCTCTTGTCCTTCTCTAAGAAGCAATGAGTTGAATAAGTCTTGCGTTCCCTGTCCCCAACCTGCCACCTTGCATTAAGGCAGTTGTTAGTGCACAAGTCATCCCACTATCTTCAGTAGGATTTCTCCTGTAAGTACTATGTACTTTATATTGGAGAGGTGGCTGAATCAGATCTAATATACATGCAGGTCAGTTATAATATTTGATATTGTCTTGGATTTACCAGCAGCTGTTTTCTTCCACATAGTGGTGTAACTCGGGATCAACAGAATGACTTATTTTTAAAAAAAGTTTGCTCATGAATCTCTTGTTTGAATTCCAACATCCTTCTTTTTCTAAGGAAAGCACAATAGGAGCAAACAAAAATCCCCAAACATAATCAGTGGGAAAAAAAGTAAAGGAAATTTCAGATTACTAACAAACTGTGTATTTTCCATGCTATATGTCTTTTTCATGTGCTAATTTTTGCAAAACGAACTTTACCCAAAATATTGGGTTTTTTTAAATAATAAGTGAGACATATTTGCAATAAATTCTTTTTAGTAATGAGTCCAGCCTGTCCTCTTTGTCCTTCTTGTGTACATCATTATTAGTACATCGTTCAAGTAATCTTAGTCATCTACTGTAAAGTGAAGTTTTTCTGTATCTCCACTGTTAGAACTGCTGAAGTTTTCTGCTTGCACGTATATGAATATTTATATAGATGATATTTCCAAGATTTCTTGGACCTTAGGTTCTTTACGAAGAATAATATTCAGATTTAAATGAATTAAAACAATTTCCTTGAAATTTATTGTGAAACCTCAACACTGTGTATAAACTAAAGCTTCCACAGAAATGTATAATTGAGGATGCCCAATTTAGGTGTTAAGGACTGTTCATTCATTTATGTATCTAGTAATATAAGCACACATGTACTCCAATGTAAAAGTTGTAAGCATGTTATACAAACAGCTAAACTGTAGGTAAAAGCCGATTTAAGAATGAGCTGTTAGCTACTACTTGCCTTCTCAAATTGGAATTTGAAGTGTCATACAAGAGGTCTTCAGCAGAGTCACATGGACTGTGAATTTTTTGAATATTCTTTAATTATATCTATAAAAAGGGAGGCAGTACTGAAGTGTATTCTTTCCAGTGCTTGAGCTGTAGATGTCAGCAACTGAAGATTTAAACCAATATTGTTCTGAAAGCAGAATGTCATGCATTTTGCATTCAAGTCTTGCATCTGACCATATTCCTTTTGTATCTACTCACGCACTCAGTGAGAAGAGCTGTAACAAATGCTATGCACTAAGATTTGTGGCAGTGTGACATACTTGATAAATTATATGTAAAATGCACAGAATTCTACATCTGAATGATGCTTAGGAAGTTACAGTCTAGTCAGGAATATTTTTTTTTACTTTCAAAGGAAAGCTTTAGCGAAGGTGCTTTTGGCTTGTTATCCATTCTTTGCTACTACCGAAAACTCCCTCCTGAGGGTCATCTACAAAATCCAAATTTGTGAGTAAGCATGAAATAGATTTGCCAAGCTGCTGTCCACAAAGCATGTAACAACCTATTCTGTGAAAGGTGGAGGAAAAAAACAGATGGTTATAGCTTGAACATTTATTAGATTTCAAATATTAATTTGTTTAAAAGGGGATTATGTAGTTTAAATAAAGTAATTTAAAATTCATGTGAGACTCGGGAACCATTTCATCTGATCTCTGTGGAATATAACAGAGGTAAAAATTTTGGGTGCGTGTATAAGCATATATATATGTGTGTGTGTGTGTGTGTGTACATATGTGTGTGTTTATATATATGTATATGCACACATATCAGCAAAATAACTAGTAACATTACAATGGCTGAAATAGATGGCTTTCTCTAGCATCTCAGGGTCTCTTGTGTGAACTCCCTGAAAAGGAGCCTTTGTTTCCATAGGCAACAGAGTCACTGTGGCACTATGGATCAAACACATCCGGATTTACTTTTATGCCTCTGAGGTAAACAGTTGCCTGCTGCACTACATAAATAGTGAAAGGAAAACTCTCCTGGTAAAAGACCTGACCAGCATGAACTGAGGGTAACTATGGGCTGCTGAGAAGAGCCTAGCTCAGGCAGCTCCCTGATAAAAAATACCCTGGGCAAATGCTACATGTGCTGCCATTTTTGCCTTTCTGTCTTTTGTGTGAATTTCACAGCTTAGACTGATTAAAAAATAATAATTTTGTGTGTGTATCTTTCGTGTTATCATCTCTGCTTTCCCACTTCCATGGAGAGTATGCTTTGTCTTGTTACAGTGATGTTGGTGAAAAAATTATCGATATTTTTACTTTTCATGGTTTGAGTTACAGAATCTGAGAACTGCAGCATTACATCTCAGCCATCCCAAACTGTTGTAGAAGCAGCTAAAAGGAGAGTTTCAGAAGAAAAAGGGCAAATCTTGCTTCTGTTTGAAATCATATCCTTACAATTTAATGGTACTGGAATAAATTCAAGCAACATATTATAAATTGCACATGAATAATGACCTTTAAATAAAAGAACTAGATGTCTTATGATTGTTGTTGTACAAGAAATATGAAGATCACGGAGAAATGTTAGCTACTGACAGGTAATGTTTGATTTTGCTGAATTTGCTTATTCATCTGACTAAAAAAAGTCATACTATGCAGTCTATTTTATTATTTTTTTAATCTTGCTAATGTTTTTGTTCTCTTGAAGGCAGGCTTTCAGAGGTGCAAAGCACAGAGGCACTGTATGTTCCAGTGGTTCAATACAAGCAAAGACTGATCCTAAATACACAAAAAATTAGATGTTGAGGTAAGAATTTTATTTACTGATTGATTGAAATTTATTGGTATTCACTCTCATGGAACTGAAACCACTTTTAATCCAGAAAATGGTAAAAAATATCAGACTTTTGCCTCTGTTCTATGGAGATTTTTATAAAACTTATTCATCTTGCTGCTAAAAATGCTGTGGTTCTTACTTAAGTAGCTTAATGAGAAGTCAGACATTGACCTGTACACAGAAGTTTGCAAAAGAGTGTCAGCTATAAGAGTTTTCAGAGGCAGGGAAGTTGGGAAGCTCTCCTGTCAAAAGGTTGCTTCCCTCCTAAGGGTGCTGATTGCTCAGATGTGGTACCACAGGTGCTAAAATGGGACTCAGCCTGTCCCTTTATGATCCTAGGCCTCCTTTTTGCAGTCTATTTCTGCTAGACTAACTTCTCTTCAGGAATGGGTGCTGGAAGGTGCCCTTCTGTCTTTGACTTTCTCTGTCAAGAGAGGTTAGGCAGTGTGATATTTTTATCTCTGCTGTTCTTGTCACAGACAAAGTCTTGGAATTCATATAAATGTTCTGCTTTTTTTTTTCTAATTAAGACTATTGAATAAATTAACTATTAAGAACAAAGCTAGGTGTCATTTTAAGGCAGAAACATGATAATTATGTCACAAAGAGAATGCATTTTCTTGACTTCTGCATCCTAGATCTGTACCACCTTTTCTGGTTAGCATGAAAGCTTTTCAAGGTCAGCAATGCCATATGGGTGATGACAAGCCTCAGGTAGGCTTATATTAAATGCGTCCTCAGTGGTCAGGTTAATCTTTTCATTTGTGATTCCTTTCATAAATGAATGCATGTAAAGACATTGCCTGTGTTAGAGAAATAATCTTTGAATCTTTAAAAAATCAAGGCAGTCTATTTTTCTAATAAGAGACTATAACCCTTGCATTAAAAGCCATAAAATTCATTATAATAATCTTTTTGTGCTTTATTTATCAAAATGAAAACTCTGGATACACTGCTTCCATGTTGTTTAGATGTAAAAAGTGTAGAAGGATAAATAAAAATGGGGCAGCTTATCTGCACTTTTAAATTTAATCCAAAATTACACACTACATCTGACCTAAATAGGTTAAAAAAAAAATAATAATACTAAAAATCAGATTACCAGTGTCTTGAAAGTGGAGATCACTTCAGAAACTATTGGGGTGAACCCTGTAGTCCTTATATGATGTTGTGAGCTCAGCCTGCTACTTTCACATCATTTTAATAAGAAGCTGATTTTCTTTAGCATGAGTGGTATTTGGTGTTATTTTGTAGAGATTTTCAATGGTCAGAGTACTATTGCCAAAACCATTTTAGCTGCCAGAGAGTCTTGGATTGTTATTCTTTTCTTCTGAAAAACAGAAGTCTGACTTATTCCTTAAGATTTCTGTATTGTAATCATGCAGGAGTCACAGATTTCCCTGTCCATGAAATTGAACATATAAAGCAATCTTTTATCTTTCTAAATATTTTTAGCCTTGTTTCTTTACAGAAATAACATTTTTTGCATTTGTTTGATTTATGTGTATGTCTAAATGTCTCGTCTAATAACTTTTGAACTTGATATCTGATGTCAACCAAGTTTGACAGAAGGGCAGAAGTATCAAATATAATTGAGTTCTTGGTAGTATTGTAAAAATAAGACCCCATAAGCACTTTGAAAGAGAGAAAAACAGTAGAGAGAGCTCATGTTTTGTGAAAGGTTATGAATTCACGTACCAGAGGAAAAGCTCAACTCAGGGCTTAAATAATGAGGTACAAATCCACAGGAAATCAAGCTGCATTTATTTCAGGCTTCATTGTTTCACTTTTGTTTATAATAACATCTTATGGGATTTAGAGATCAAAAAAATTTAATTTCATGTATTTGTCTTTATTTACTCTATTTAGTTTTTGCTGTTCAAGCTCACTGATGAGGGATTTTTTTCTTCATTTTTGTCCACATTTAATCAAGCATCGATTTATGAGAGGTGCAAATAGTATTTGATCTTTAATTATTTCAATTCTGATATAGCATGCTCAGAAGGTATTTCTCTACCTTTTTGTGTTTTTGCATTGCAAAGACCATCATATATGAAAATTGATTGAAAAAATCTGCAATCAATGTGCTGTGGCATGACACTGATTCTGGGTCTTTGTAATAAAGCTGGAGAAATCATTCTGAACCATCTTTTGTTTAGTAGGCATTTTTCTTTCTCTGGGTGTGTGAAGGGATTTTATATCAGTGCTGTTTAAAAGCAATGCTAGAGAGAAATTCCCAGACTTGAGAGCTGTTTGAACATGCAAGAAAAAGCATTTACCTTTTCTAGTCAAATTCTTCTCTTACCAAGGACCATCTTCATGCCCTGTACCCTGCCTACTCTGGGACAAAGCCTACTCTGTGTTCTTGGACTTGATCTTTACTAGTAAGACTGACCTTTAGGAATACTGGATCCAATACTACTTAACATCTCCCTTACTGACCTGAATGATGGGGCAGAGCACATCTTGTGCAGCTTTGCTAAGGACAGGACTGGAAGGAGTGTTGGATACACCAGGTGGTTGTGCTGTTATTCAGTGTTGACAGAAATCTCAGGATGTGTTCAAAAAATGAAAATTCTAAGTTCTGCACCTGGAGAAGAGTAATCCCATGAGGTACAACTTCTGAGGTCCAACCAACTGGAAATCAGCTCTAAGAGTTTATAAATACTGAAGAGAGGATGTAAAGAGAATGGAGCCAGGCTCATTTCAGTAATGATCAATTACAGTGGAACAAGAGGGAAAGGGTGCAGAGTGAAATGCAGAGAACTCATTTTAAAGACAGGGGAAAAAATAAAACCTTCTTTACTGTCAGGACAATGAAATATATGAAGAGGTGTCTTAGGTGTCTTGTGAAGACTCCATCCTTGGAGGTATTCGAAATCTGAATAGACATAGCCCTGAGTAAGCTGCAGTAGCCACTCTATTCTAAGCATGGGGCTGAACTAGATGATCTCCAGAGGTAGACAAACAATTGTGTTTTCAAGTTTATTTGCTGAATTGCTTTGCTTTTGTCAAGAATAAGACATGCAAAATACACTGATGGGCAAATGTTTGTTACAGACCTGCACAACCTTGAGCTAATAAAAGTCGGAATAAAAAAGAAAAAAGCTCCTTTGTGCTGGGCACAAGCTGATGGTTAAATTATGCAAGATATTTAATGGGGAGGAATTCCTTACAGGTATGCTCCAATTTTCTTCTTTCAGTTGTGAAATATAAGTTTGCTTTCTGCTTACATCTATTGACAGACACACAAGTCTCTTCTAAACTCACCGTACTGAAATGTCGAGTTTCTGCAAGCCATTACAGACTAAATTGTGGGGTTTTTTTGTTTATTTTTTGAAGTGTTTCTTGTCCTAGAGACACTTACAAGAGATTTGTCTTTATAATTTTTAGTCCTTGAATATGGTTATCTTTTCAGCAGCAATGTGTGACTCCTAGCATTCCTTTTCTACTGAAAATATGAATGTAAAACACTACATTATTTATTCTTTCTGAAGTGAATTACAACCTGCAGTTGCTAAGAGGCAGCGACAAGTTAAAGAGCAATTTAATTGTAGATGTTTTTCTCTTTACTCCTTTAACTCTTTCCTTAGGGATGGATAAATACAACAGGCAGCTGAACAGTAAAGGAGCAATTCTGGAGACAGAGACAAGTGGAGACAAAGTCAGAAGTACTTTGACTCTAAGAGGAGGAAAGTCATAATGTAAGACAATCTCTAGCAAAGCAGATACTTGAAATTACTTTATTCAAGGTTGCTAGTATGACAGAATTTACACTTATAATATGAAAATTTTTGTATCAACTGGTAATTTTAGCTTAGGGATTTAATTAGCATTAGGGAGAACTTAAAGCAGTTGTCCCCTTGTTAATGCGTGAGCAGAAATATCAGCTTCTAATATCGTCCTGTAGTACCTCTGCCAGCTTAAGCCAGAGAACTTTGTGAAGGAAACAAGAATTGGGTTAAAGAAAAATCAAGATAATAGGAAAATACTTCAGTAGGTCACTACGTCTGTTCAAATAGTATGGTCTCGGGCAAGCCTGTGATGCTGTAGTTAAATTCTTACTAGTATTCATGTTTGCTTGAGGTTACCATGGACAGTTAGCACCTTCTCTGGATGAGAGTGTACAGAAGAGACTGGTTTTTTGGCTTGCTTCAAACATATTAATGAACTTACCAGCATGTTTAGAATGAATTAAAAACTTGAAGAGTTTGCTTCCTTGGTATTAAAAATTCCTATGGGCTCTTCTATCCAATCCATTATTTGCACGTCACCAGAGGAACTTTCCATATAGAGTCCCTTACCATGTTGTCCTCAGCAAGGTGGGAGTAACCTGTCTCCTATCAATGAATCTTTACAAGGTGTCTACAATAATTATGTTGTCCACACATTATAACCACAACTAATGACAACCCTATAATCCTGAATTGCGCAAATTGTAAACTGTAGTGCATTACAGCAGTGTGGTCTTTATCTGCTGACTGAAGATACTCTCCTTGATACGTAGCATAAGAAGCACCTGAAAGGGTTTAGAGCAAGTTATATTACCACCTTCTCTAAGTTTCACTTTACAAACCAACACAAGACTGAAAGCTCTTTGCATGGATGCTCACAACTACAGAAGTCCAGAGCATTTGAAAAAGGCATGGATAACAATGATGCTATTACTGTGGTAGAGAGAGAAGTTGTCTTATTCTTCTGTTATTAGCTCTTGTGAGAACGCCTTATTTTCTATTAACAGCATGAGCAATATTTGTTGTCAAACAGGGATGATTCTTTCTTTTATACACGTATTACATGTCTTATCTCTGAAGGGCACAGGCATTTTTGCATGACACTATGCTATCTTTCTGCAATTCCTGAGGTTAGCAAAGAAATTACAAGGAAGATGTAGCTTAGGCATTTGCAAAATCACAGAGTACTAGGGGTTTGAATGGACGTCCCTCTGGAGATCTCTGTTCCAACTACCCTGCTAAATGAGGTTCCCTATAGTAGTTTACACAGGATTTGCTCGATCAAGTAGTGCTGTTTTGCTCTTTTTATCTGTTGCAATTTCTATGGGAATAAATAGGAGGCATTACATTTGGAGCTGCCTTCATACTAGTAAGTATCAGGATGTGCACAAAATAATTTTTTTTTATCAATATCTTGCTTTCCATTGCTCTTTTTCATTTTGTCTCATTTAATTGACTTCTTAAATTTATTTTTTATTCTGTGCACTAAAGAAAGCAGTAAGATGAAAAAATAGTCGATTTAAAAAAAAAAAATCCCTCATTTTGATTATGAATAACATACGAAGTCATTTATTTTGTCTGAAGTACAAGGTACTTCTGTCCTTGAGTTTGTTCCCTCTACACAGAAGAGATAACGTTATATACCTAAATGTTGTTAATTTGGACATAAAAATAGACCTAGTTCATTCCTGAAAGTTAGGTGGGCGTGTAAATTTAAGTGTAGCAGAAGATTAGAAAGTTTTCTCTAAGTGGTTGAAGCATATTTATGGAGCCACATGCAGAGATGCTGCTGGGATGACTTTAACTCTCTTATCCTTTCCTCCTGCAGAAAATCCTCAGGAAACCAGATGTTTACAGCCTTCAACTCAGTTTGACCAAAAATGGGAATGGCTCCATCTATACCCAACTCTGAAGTGTTCAAGATCTAAGTCTTTGTGGCCTTTGCAAGTTGAACAAATTCCATGAGAAGTCTTGTCCTCTGAGTCTGATGTGATTTTTCTCTACAATTTTTTTTCTTCTTTATTTGGCTTTTTCTCACCCTGCCCTCTATTGTCACATAGTTCCACTTGCATTTGTGTCTATGTGGCAAACATAAAACTTCTGGAGTCCTTATGACAGTGTGTATTAAAACAAGTCCATGTGGGATTTAATAATGAAAAACATTGTTATTAACGATGTAAATTGTAAACTCCCATTGCGTTCCACTGCTAGCTGCTGAAGACTGTCCACACACAATTGGGTGCCTTCCAAATCTATTACTACTGTTTTTATAGACTGTTCAGGAAGAAGAAATATTTTACTTTTGAATCCAAATCTCCATTCTCCAGTATTCCCAAATGCAAAAAACTTACTTTAGTTTCTTGGTACTTCTACATCTTAGCTAATTTTTGCCTTTTATGCCTGGAATATTCTACTGTTTTTGTATGTCTTTCTGACAGGATACTTCTTGAGACCCAGACATGATAAGGAATTAATACAATGTGCATCAGATGTGTAAATCTTTGTTCTGAGTCTTTCTGTATAGTTTGTTTTTCTGTAGGCTGGTCAAATGAACAGTTCTGTTACAGAGAGCAAAGTGAACCTATGTAGGTATGTACCCTCTCACACAAGCCAGACTACAGATGGGACTTCCTCCATCAGTAAGTTTTGTTGGTGCTAAACAAATAACCTCCATGCTCCACATTTTGAATTTCCAAAAATTCTGTCTCTACTTGATTTAACATTTATTGATTGAATGGACTGGTTGACTTAAGGACAGGCTGTATTTTAAAATGGGCTCAATCTGAATCCTTGATAATTGTAAGTATAGATTCTCTTCATAATAGAAACACATCAGATTTTTCTATTCCCTGCTGCACATACATAGCTTTCATTCTGAGATATAAATAAATGTACTATGCAGGAAAAACTCTTCCTATTGATGGGCAAGAATATATGCCATTACTTGAAAAAGAGTATTATTGCCTTATTTTTTTTCCTCAAATAGCATAATACTTTACCTTACTTCTCCTAGTACTTGATTTATTTATCTTCAACAGCAATTTTCTGTTCTGAGGGATTATGGTAGTCTACTTTCTTTTCCTTTCTTTTAATGTTACTGTATCATCTCTCTATGATGAAATAAATCGCTCAAAGACTTTTGCTAGATTAACAGTATTTTAAATACCCCATGACTTTTTTTTAAAGTCGCTATTATATTTGCAAAAATTTGAAGCATAAATGGGTACTTTTTTCTTTTTTCTATCCAAAACAAAAACAGAATATGAATTTTCCATACAGCTGATATGATATTTCATGCATATGATTTCAAGTTCAGCTTCTAATAAGTTAATGAACGAGGGTCTCAGAAGAAAAAAGGCTTCAGTTTCAGATACAAGTTGGAACATTTCTTACAAGTGTAAGATGATCATATCTAGTAAATTAGTAATTCCTAAAAAGTAAAAAATTTCAACTTAGGGCTCATTTTGAAAGTCCCTGGTAGTTCGAAGATAATATCCCCTAAATAATAGATGAAATAGATGGACATTATTGTCTATTCTTTTTTTTTTTTTTCCTACAAATAAAGAAACTGAGATGCAGAGGGCATCAAGAATGTCAATTCTTAGAGCTCCTGATCAGTTAGGGATCCACCAGAACACTGTGGAAAACAGTGTTGCCTCTGGGGGAAGAAAGTCAACCAAATATCAATGACTGGCTGATGTGGAAATTCGTAACAGGGCTGGAGACAAACTAGGATAGACTTAGTCCGTCTTGTCTCCAGCTCATTTTCTGGATATAAATGTTACTGGTAAGGACTATAGAAGTGGAAAGAGTAGGTATGGATTTGTTTCAGTTTGGTGTTCTGTGCTTTGGACATGATTCCTCAACATTTACTTGCAACTAATCTTCCCTAAACGCTAAGTTTAAGACAGAAATTAGTTTAAGTGAGTTGCTTGGTCACGACATACTGTTTTAAGAATTAGTTAATGAAGAATTACATATATTTAAATTGAAATTTTATCCATGAAGACTTCTTTTAAATTTAGAGTGGATTTGAGTATAGCTTGAAGTCCCACCAGAATAATACTATCACTATGGGGCTTTTAGGTATAATGCGTGCACCTGATTTGAACTGGGGTTGTTTGGGCTGATCATGGAATTGCTTAGCTGGAAAAGACCTTAAAGATCATCATGTCCAACCACAATCTAACCATACTACCCTAACTAACAATCCTCTGCTAAATCATGTCCCTGAGCACCCATCCAAAAGGTCACAGATGGCTTTCCAATTTTGGTGCATAATTTGCTGCTGAGAAAGGGTCCATTCCTACTCTGTCAATTACTAGGTTTAGATGGATAGTAAAATGTAAGTGGGCTCAACTGCATTAAATTTAATATCTTTCTGAAATGACATCAGTAAGACTGAGGAGTTGTTTGTGAAGATATACATATTTAATATGAAAGTTAAGAACACAAGTCCTCTGACTTAACCTGTCAAAAGATTACAGTTAATTGCTCATAAGCTTTCTCTTCATGTGAATTCTCAGTGACGCAAAATTTTGGAGTTAATCTTCTGATTAAGGTCACCAAGGCCTGTATAAACTTGTGAGGGACTACATGTACAGAGCTATTCACCTATAAGATACTTAAAGATAAATATGTGCTTGTAAGTGTTAAGGAGATGGACTCCAGAAGTAAATATAGAACCTTTCTTTTGATTTATCTCTTATAATATCTAGAACATTTCTTAAAATTAAGAAAAATGGCAGGAAATAATTCCCCTCTCTTAACTTCTGTTTTTCTTGGTAAAACATTGTTATTTGTGGTGTTTATATAATTATATTTCAGTGTAATTCAAGTATGTAATGACATTTCTCCAATGAAAGCATTTAAATAACTCAGGAAATTGCTTTACTGTTCTGTTTCCTGACTTAAAACCCATTTTGTCATGTTTGTTTTACTGTTCAATCTATCTGAGCTCATCTAGTTATATTCTACCCTATACAAAGCAAAATAAAATATTTACTAGCTGATCATCTCATGTATGTATATATACAAATATGCATGCTATATTAAGATTGTTCTTATATATTTTTTATTATTTTCATCCTTTACTCATTTTAATTTTGTATTAAAACAAACAAACAAAAATCCTTACAGAACATCAGAGTGTGACTGGAAATTGAAATGAAGGAATCTCATGAGTCTTGAATAATAATTCTGTAGGTTATAAAACAAAAACTGAACTGAAAAAAAAACATTTTTTTCTTTTTTTTTTTTTTTTTTTTTTGTACTATCAATCAAACAAGTAATACAGTATTTTTTTTTTCCTTTAGGTATGTATTCAAGCTACTTTTCTGCTGTAGAGCTCAAGAAGACTATTTTGTTTTTTTCAATGCAATGGAATAGTTTGGTACAGAGATGATATTTTCCAGCAAAAGAAGGGCAAAATTTACTGGACTCACTGTAGAACTGGATCTTCTTTTACCATAAAGACTCTTCTGTAAGTTGAATGGTAGGTTAATCTGTCTCATTTTTATCCAGACCTTATTTAATGTAGTGGATAAGATTGAAGTGCAAGCTGAATAGCACAGGTGTAGCTTGGGTTTTTAATCTGCTTGACTCGAGTTATTCTAGTAACTGAATGGTGCTACTAATAATACAGTTCCCAAAATAAAATAGGAAACGTAAGTACTGCAATGCTTTTATTCAGCTTTGAATAAATCAGTGAAGCATAAAATATACTGAAACAGATTAAATTTGATTCCTGCAGGAACCAAAGTATAAGAAGCTATAGTAGAGATGAAGAGAAACCACAACAGGGTGGGGAGGGAAGGGGGCTCTGTGGTGGGCCTCCTGGGAATTTGGCCTGAATAAATAGCTCAGTGACAGCTCTGCTCCTGGTTGTCATGCCAAAATAGAGGCTAGTGAGATTATAGTGCTTTTCTTCTGTGCTAACCTGCCCCGGAGGAGGAAGAAGCCAAATAGCCTGAAATAATTGGTAGTATACAAGTGCTTTCTAATTTGACTCTATAAATTTGTAAATTCACAAATGCTTTTTTTTTGGTTTTTTTTTGTTTTTTTTTGTAAAGCACTTTTTATACATTCCAAGCCAAATTCTTTAGTCTTCAGGCAAGCAAAACTCCTGCTGCTCACACAGAGCAATCTGCTCAGTTAAAGAGCACAAAAGCTTCATCGAGTGTTATACTGATAGCTTTGATATTTCTGCAACTTTTCAGATATTCTCTGAGTTAAAGAGTCACAGTCTGTACCCTCAGGCTGCCAGGAGGCCACAGGAGAGTCCTACCCCAGTGTAGTGCCTGCAGGAGCATGGGCCCCACCTGTGGGCTGAGATCAGCTGCTCACACCTCAGCAGCAGGAACCAGAGCAAGAGCAGGAAGGTGAGGAGAGAGGGAAAAATATTGTTATGGTATTAGTAGTTGCAGGCAGTAATTCAGAGGAGCACTGAGCTTTAGAAAAACCAGAAAGGAAAACTGGGTAAGTTTGTGGATGACATTAAACTGGGAGCAGCTGTTGAGCCTTCAGGGATGGAGAGGCCTTACAAATGAGCAGGGCGGAGTGCTGGGCAATCACCAACCTCATTATGTTTAACAAAACCAATCGTTGGATTCTGCACGTGGAATGGGGCGGCTCTGGATGTAAGTACAGAGTGGAGTTGAGGATACAGAGAGCAGCCCCATGGAAAGGACTGTGGGGGTTCTGGCTGATGGCATGTTAGATCTGAGCCAGCAGCGTTCCCTAGCGGCCAAAGGGCAGCGTGTCCCCTGAGGAGCATCAGGCCCAGCACTGCCACCTGGCTAGGGGTGGGGCTGTCCAACTGCGCTCTGTGGGCTCACCTTGAGCATTGGGTGCAGTTTTGGGCATTCTAATGTAAGAAGGATATAATACTGTTAGAAAGCCTCCAAAGGAGGTAACAAAGATGGGGAAGGGTCTGGATGACATGATAGATGAGGAGCACTGAGGCTTCTGGGTTTGCTCAGTGCAGAGCAGATGAGCTGAGCGAAGGCATCCTGATGTCTGCAGCTCCTCATAGGGAGCGGAGGGGCAGTGCTGAGCTCTGCTCCCTGTGACAGAGACAGGGCCTGAGGGAACGGCATGGACCTGTGTCAGGTAGGATAAGGGAGAGGTCCTGCACCAGAGGGCAATGGGCTTGGCCCCAAGTGCCAGAGTTCAAGCAGTGTTTGGACAGCACTCCCAGACACAGGGTTAGTGTCTTGTGCGGTCCTGTATGGAGCAGGAGATGGACTTGATGATCCTCCTGGGTCCCTTCCAAATCAGGATATTCTATGAAGTGCATGTTTAAATAAAAATACATGCATATATCTCTCATAGGAGTCCTAGTATTACTACTTGTACTTGATAGCAATTGCTAGTAGAAAGGTAATGGCTGAACTGTCTTATTTATTTGATATTTGAATGATAACTTTCATTAAATGAAGAAAGTGTATTGGTACATTGTTTAGTAATGTAAAAGTTTAAAGATAGTTTTTAATTTTCCGTATCTTAATCCTATTCTTCATATTTGAGAAATGAAAATTCTACCAGTATTATGGACTTGGCAGGTATTTATTACAACAGTCTTCAGAACTAATTTCCATATAGATGTGTTCTCAAAGACTGCATTACTTGGAGGGGGAAAAAAAAAAAGTTAGGGTGATGAGATCAAGATTAGATCTCATACAAATGAAACTGCATGCAAAACCCTAATGGAATAGTGTTACCTATTCAGGGCTAACTCCCTAGTCTGTACCTGGTACAAAAGATATTTGTAGATGTTGGCTTGTGTGTTATCTCTGATCCTGTGAGGAGTTTGAGATGTGTGAGGCTGTGTCTTGCACTTTACTCTAGTCTAAGCAATCTCAGCTTGTTAGCTGTAAAGTTTGGGAGTCTTCCAAAGCACGTGTAGCTCATGTCTACCTAAATACATGAGCAAAATGATGAGATGATGGTGAAAAGTTGTGCTTTAAAAAAAAATAATAATAATTTCAGAAGCTCTCTATCTATTTAATAAGGATTAAGCATAGATCATGTAAAATGGCTTGTAGTCCTTCCCTCAGACATAGCAGTTGGAGCCAGAATGAGGTCTGGTGGCTCCCCTGTGCAACCAGTTACATAGTATTATATTGTTAATGTATCCATAACTTGCATTCTTCTGTTAAGGATGGGTGCTGATTTTCTCCCTCTATTCCTTAATGGAACATTTCTTAACAGAACTAAATCTTTTTTTTTTTTTTTTTTTTTTTTTTTTTTTTTTTTTTTTTAATGCATTAATATAAGGTTTATGAAAACCCTATAGTGAAATTAACCCCTCTTGACTTCCTTGAATTCTAGATTATAAGTAGAGTCACTTTTAATTACAAGTGCCTTATGGAATTAAATTCTTTCTGTTGCTGAAAAGATAACATAGAAATCCCACAGAGGTATCTCAGTAGATACTTCTAGAGACTAAAATATGTTTAAGGAGCCATAGATCCTACTAGAGTTACTCATGCCTGGAAACTAGCACAGCTTGATTACTAGAAAAGCCTAAGGGCAGTAATGGTGACTCTGCATCTCCTGCTTAGTGCCTAAGGTGGAGAAGCTTGGAGAAGAGAAAGCTCCAGGAAAGCCTCATTGTGCTCTTTCAGTACCTGAGGGGAGCTTATAGACAGGAGGGAGGTGAACTTCTTACGTGGTCTGATAGTGATAAGACAAGGGGGGTAATTTTAAACTAAAATACAGGAGACTTATGTTAGATGTTAGGAAGATATTTTTTACTCAGAGGGTGATGAGGCACTGGATCAGATTCCAGTATTGGATGCCCCATCCCTGGAAGTGTTCAAAGCCAGGTTGGATGGCACCCTGGGCAACCTGATCTAGTGGTTGGCAACCCTGATCATAGCAGGGGGGTTGTTAATAGGTGATCCTTAAGGTGTCTCTTCCAAGTCATTCTATTACGATTTTCAGGAGACTTCAGTGATTTGTCATACTAAAGTATCTAAATGTGTATGTGTGAGTACTTAAGATTTTACAAACAGTGAGCAGGCTGTAATAAAGCAATTGTTGGATAGGCTTTCACAAGTAGTTCTTCTCTCAGGATAAATTTCCAGAAGCTTTGTTGGAATTTCTTAAATAGCAGCAATGGTCATGTATTGCAGGTGTTTTGGTGTTTGTTTGTTTTTTTTTATGTGAAATATAAAATGCAATTATAATATTATAATTACTTCTGTTTGCTTTTTGGAATGCTAAATTGGGCTGACCTACAGTCCCTAGTTGGAATTTGAGGTCCTTTAAAGGCATGAGTATAGTCTGGCATTTAACTTCTTGATCTTTTTTCTAGTGATTGAATTTCACTGTATCTTAGGTAGTTTCAGACCTCAAAATTATCAGATGCTAAACCAGTAGCTCTAGGTTATTATGTATATATGTGGATTAAAATGCTTCTCTAATTCTAGAAATGGTGTTCTACTGCTGTTTAGGGTATTGATTCTTTAGCTGTCTTTACAACTTCTGTCAACCCATCTTCTTTGCTATTTTCAGACAGTTTTGATGTGTGGATAGCTAACAGTTAATTTATCAAAACCATAATCTACATCGCATTCTAAAAGAACGAGATTATTTCATTTCAGTTTACTTTCATTTTATGGGGTTTTCACTTTTGATTCTGAACAGCTGAATCCTATTTTCTGAATAATGATAATCTTGCAAGAAAATCTAATATAAGTGAAGAACATCAAACTTGCAGGGTGAATGAATGGTTAATATATGCCCTCTTCTCTTGAATGTGCAGTATCTTTATGATATGATGGCCTGCACTTTGACCCACATCTTCCTTTTTAGTTAACAATCATCATCTATTTAATAGAGCTTCACATGTTTGTCATATGAATTAGTAATTAATGTCATTCTATTGCTCATGTTAATGTGTTCATTGGAAATGACATAGAAGGAAGGACACTTAGATATACAGAGAATTAATTAGCACGGAATTTTCAGTATATCATCTAGTGTTAATTAACAGTTAAACTATCTTCTGGTGCATGACCTGCTGATTTAAATACAGTATTCTGTTAGAGTGGCCCTTGGGAAAATACCTTGAAAGGATACTTTCTCAAAAACAGAACACACTACATTTGGTTCTCTTTGTTTCATTGTACCTTAACATTAGATCTTCCTGCAACACAAAACTCCATTTATTAAAACAATAAGCAAGTGATAAGCAAGCATCAATTCTGATATCAGAAAATATAATGGTAGATTTATGGATGCCAAAGTGATACACTGTCTGATGGAGCTGGCACAATTCTGTTGCTAAAGGAGGGTTGGAACATGGCTGATAAATCTCTGTAGCTGCAATGACTTCAGTGAAGCTTTAGTACATTTTTTAAACACGTAAAATTCTACCTTGAGGAATTGTAATATTGGCTGCCTTAGCCATTCAGGAAGTCATCTTCTGCAGTGTTTTCTTTCACCAGATATTTGCAGTGTGTATGCTTATATTTCTTGTGAAAATAACTGAAGCAAAGACCACATTTTAACAATCTAGCTTCATAGTTCTGCTCATATTTTGCTATTCTTGCTATTCAAGTCGTAAGTGATCCTTTAAATTTTTTATTTCATCAGTATAAAAATATCTAAAGCTCTATTTTATTGAACACTTCCATCATTTTGAATACCTTTATTATGCTGCTTTTGAGGTCTTTTTTTTTTTCCTATAAAATTCAATTCCCTTGACCTCAGAAGAGTGTTCATTCCTGGTATCCTCTGCTTTATATTATTACAGGATTTACACTGGTGTGTCATCAAAACTGTTGCTGTGAAGTGGTGAGATTTAGCACTATGAAATTGAACTCTTCTGTAGTGATAGAAAACAAATGACCCTAGATCTTCAACTAGTGGGTGATTGATTAGGAGACAAAACCAAGTGAGAAGTAAACTTCTAGTGTTGATGGCTTTTTAGTTTGTTTCTTAATTCCAAAATAAAGTAGTAAAGTGAAAGTTGCTTTTTGACTGAAAACAGTCTCTTGAAAATAAGAGATGACTTATCCACAAAATGTCCAACTTTGTGTTTCAATAATGAGGACTTCTAATAAACAAGAGAGCAACCACCTATATTGTCACTAACATTATGCAGATTCTCTTAGCAGTGGATATGACATGACAAAAAATATACATGTTTTAGAGATTGTCTCAGATGCTTGCAATGACATATCTTCCTACAACAGGAGTAGACTGTAAATTTTTTTTACTGCCATCACAAAGTCTTTTTACCAACAAATTATAAATAACTGCTAAGACTGTAGTGACTTCTTTGGATCGAAATGATCGAAATGTCCCCTATGAGGACAGGCTGAGGGAGTTGGGCTTGTTCAGCCTGGAGAAGAGAAGGCTGCGGGGTGACCTCATTGCAGCCTATCAATACCTGAAGGGAACCTACACCCAGGAGGGGAGTAAACTCTTCAAAAGGGCTGACGACAGCAGGACTAGGGGAAATGGTTTTAAGTTGAAGGAGGGAAGATTTAGGTTAGATGTTAGGGGGAAGTTCTTTACTAGGAGAGTGGTTAGGCCCTGGAACGGGCTGCCCAGGGAGGTTGTGGATGCCCCGTCCTTGGACGTGTTTAAGGCCAGGTTGGACGGGGTCCTGGGCAACCTGATCTGAATGTGGATGTTTGGTGGCCCTGCTAGGCAGGGGGGTTGGAACTACATGATCCTTGGGGTCCCTTCCAACCCGGGTGATTCTGTGATTCTGTGATTCTGTGAAATCTTTGTTGCATATTTTTGCACTGTGCACCTAACATTTGTTCACTGTATCTTATTAATCAGATTTCCTAAAGATCTCTGTCTCTATAGATTGATCAACAATTTAATATTGATAGCTGACAGAGTTGAAACTGCATTTGTTAAGACTTTGCTTCCTACAGAAGATGCATCCAATCCAAACTTATGAGCAGTTATAAAACTCGGAAGACGTGGGAGAGATGAGTGGATGGTGAGGTAGATTGAGAAGTGGCTGATTGACAGACCTCAGTAGGTGGTCATCAGCAGTGCAGAGTCTGTTTGGAAGCACATAACAAGTGGTGTTCCCCAGGGGTCAGTGCTGGATCTTGTTCAACATCTTCATCAGTGACCTGGATGAAGGGGTAGAGTGCACCCTCAGCAAGTTTGCTGATGATACAAAGCTGGGAGGATTAGCGGAATCCTCAGAATCCACAGAAGGCTGTGCTACCTTTCTACATGAGTTGGACAAACTGGAGAGTTGGGCAGGGAGGAACCAGATGAGATTTAACAAAAGCAAGTGTAGAGTTTTGCACCTGGGGAGGAATAACTGTATGCACTGGTACAGGTTAGGGGATAAACTGCTGGAGAGGAGCTCTGCTGAGAATGACCTAGTAGTCCTGGTGGACAGCAGGTTGGCCATGAGCCAGCAATGTGCCCTTGTGGCCAAGAAGGTGAGTGCATTAAAAAAAAAAAAAAAAAAAAAAAAAAAAGCATGGCCAGCAGGTCAAGGGAGGTGATCCTACCCCTTTACTCTGCACATCTAGACTCCTGTGACCAGTTCTGGGCTCTCCACTTCAGAAGAGAAAGGGATCTCCTAGAAGGAGCCCAACAGAGGGGACATGAAGATGATTAAGGGCCTGGAGCACCTCCAATATGAGGAAAGGCTGAGAAACCTGGATCTGTTCAGCCTGGGGAGAAGAAGACTGAGAGGGGATCTGATGAATGTTTATAAATATCTGAAGGAAGGTGGAAGGCAAGTGTATGAGATCAGGCTCTTCTTGGTGGTGCATAATGATAGGACAAGGAGTAATGGCCCGAAACTTGAACATAGGAGGTTCTGTACTAACGTGTGGAAGAACTTCTTTATGGTAAGGATGACAGAGCAGTATAACAGGTTGCCTAGAGAAGATTGTGGAGTCTCCTTCTATGGAGATATTCAAGACCTGGCTGGACACCTATCTGTGCGACCTATTGTAGGGTATCCTCTTTAGCAGGAGTGTTGGACTTGTCCCTTTGAACCCCTCTGATTCTAGGATTCTGTTATAAGATCACTCTTTCCTCCTCACTGTGTGTTTTAGGTAAATTTTTGGGACAGTGGTTTTTTTGTTTTTCTTTGTTTTCTTCTCAAGGAACTCAGGATATCAGTGTTTTCAGACATGACAGATGAACTGAATAGATTTATTTTCTCCAAGTCATTATATTAATCAAGCTTTGGACAGTCTGAAGTTCTGTGTTCTACATTCTTTTTGGGTGACTGGAAAATAAAACCTGAATTCTACTTTTTTTTTTAATAAGTTTAAATATATAACCTTAAAAATACTTTCAAACTTTGATATTTTCAAGAAAAGTTACTAAAATTAAAATTTGGGTTAAAAAAAATTACCAATTTTTATTGCATCTCTTATGAAATTTGAGTTTTACTAATCTTAAATTTTGTTACAAACAAAAAATTGTTTGTAAATCCTAACTAGTGAAAAAAACAACAGAAGATTGAGAAAAACCATTCTAAGACTGGCAAACTTTTTAAAAGCAAATTGCATATCACCACATGTAATGATTGAGACCAGCTATATTTTGTGTACAGTTAAATTATGCTCAAATTATGTATACTGTTCCTTAGTATAGAATAAGCTTTCATTGCCAGACCATAGTGGGCAGTGGTATTTTCTGGGTATAAAAAATATCTAAAAATATCTTGGCTCAAAGATTACTAAAATGGCTCTTCTGTTGTGTTTCCAAATTTTTTTCTCTGCAACAATTTCTTTTAAGCACTTTAATCCTACAAAATAACCAGTCACTCTTTGCCTGGTGCTTGGAGCCTATTATGAGCCCTCTCTTTGCAAGATCTTGAGTTCCTGCTGTCAGCAACTGTTTTGATTCCCAGTTTCTAGGTCACATTAAAGTACTATAATACTAGCCTCTATTCATCTTTCCTACTTTAACTGTATCCTTTTATGGGTTCACATTGAAAAGCGTTACTGCTTGTATGACTAAGTGGCCCAAACACAGACCTTGTGGAAACCTGGAAGCACGTAAGCCATAATTTGTTAAATGATGAAAAAGGAGCATAAAGTAAGATTGACCCAATATGCTCTCTTTTTACCAAGAAGTATTCAGAGCAGGAAAAGAAGGGTGCTGCAATTAAGTTTTCTTCGATGATTGTCTAATGATCTAGAAATCTAGAAATGTACTGCTTGCTAAAGTTTTAGATATTGATTTATGCATTTTTATGTTCACTGTGTTAACAGGAGGCACAAGGAGTTCTCTTGGACTGAATAGGAATACATTCAGTTACTTGAATAGACTTCCCTCTATTTCTTGTGAAGTGTTTCTAGTTATTTTCTAACTAGATGCCTGCAGCCAAACAATATATTTCAGAAAGAACTGGAATTTGTACATTGTATATGGATTTCTAAAGAGTCAAAAATTTAGATTGCCATGAAACGCTCCTGTTAAAATGCAACTGGAAAACTTGGCCAATCTCCTAGTCTAGTAAAAACATGGAAATGTGATTAATTACTTAGTGGATATGATTCCTATCTTTGTATATGGTGCTATGAAAGTAATTTATGATATTACAAAAAGATGAGGCAAATTCTTTAGAACAAAAGCAAATAAAAAGTATTGTTTATTGATGTATATTGAAAACTGTCATCACTAGCTTAACTGGATGATAAAATCTAGGCTTTTAGGAGAGACACCTATGTATTTTCTTATTTTAGTAAGAAATAATATTCATTCTCTGGGTCAGGAGGTGCAATCATAGATTGTTAATTAAGGAAATCTAAGTAAGCCTGTCTTCTGAAGCTTACTCAGGTGAACAGAGTGAACAAAGTAGTTGGGGCAACCTGTGCTGAGAATTTTCCACAGGAGTACTGTGACAAGCCCTGCTACAGACTTCCTCACAAACTTATTTATGAAATTAGGTCTGTAGATGTCATTCTGAAGTGCCTTTGGATAATGTTCCTTGCCAGAAAGTTGCATATGTATTTCTCTTCTGTCACAGAGAACATTACCATCTGATAGCATCTGATTGAAAAGTGTGAAACTACTAAGCTTGGCTTGAAGTATCCACCTTTTAGATTTATTTGTGGTATTTCTGGTTTAAATAAGGATTGGTGTGAGAAAAAGCATCTATAGTGAAGAAACTTCCAAGTAGATTGCTCAGTAATGCCTCCTATTTATTTCCCCTAAAACTAAATGGTAACTACAACACATACAAGGAACATAATAACATTTGATGGACAAAATTACCAGCTGCACAACACTGTTTTTCAGAAGTCACCATCACTAGTTATGCATTTTTACCAGTGATGGACAGTAGCCTGTGTGTCGTGCTCGTAACTCTACACCAGCAGAGGCAACTGCCTGTTGGAATATTGGTGGGAAAGTTCAGCTTCTACTGCTCACACCCACCTCTGATATTGTCAGCCAACATAAGAAAATAAGTGGCATTACTCTCAAAGCACCCCTCAAATCTCAGTTCTGTTTCCCCTAGACCAGAAAGCCTTAATCTCTGGTGAAAACAGGTCACGTTTCAGCTCAAAACAATTCAACTGACAGCCTCAAGCTCTGTAATGAGTTTGTCAACTCTGCTTACAGATATTCAAGGAATCACTGGAGTCCAGCAGCATTCATCGGAAGGGCAGAGAAATTCACTATGGTCCTCACTGAAAAAAATCTTACTTGATAAGGTGCAAATTCTACCAAACTCTTCCACTGACTACTAGAAAAAAATTAACAAGTGCAGTGCATAAGAAGACTTTAAAATAATAAGGACAGGATAGTAAGACCTGTCAGGGACTAGCAGTTTTTCATTTGTTCGTATGTTCTTATTTGTCCAGTAATGCATGTAATGTATTGTAATGGTCTTTCTTCAATGGTAATGGTCTTTCTTCAACTGCATGACACGATTCTGCTTGAAGTCCTCTTATACTTGCAGATTATTTTTCAAATCTTGACTTACCACAAGCAGACTTTGGGTATCCTCTGGAGTTGGGCTGAATATTGGCAGAGCAGGATCACTAATATAATTACCCACACTGAGGGCAATGCCAGTATTAAGAAGTCAGTGAGAAAGGGGACAGTGTATTTTACTGTCCCTTTCATGTTCTTAACTGCCATCCAATGGGCTCCTGGCTAAACACAGGAGGTTCTGACTTGCTTATGAGGACCTCCAAAAAGCCTATACCAGCTTAGCGGTGTCCATTATGAGCTCATGTTAGATCAGAGGGTTTCTGAGTTGAGTATCTTAAATGAAAGGTGATGTGCTCCACTGCTATAGGATGAGCAGGAATGATGTTTGAGATTTAACTTCAGAAAAATATCTCCTTCTACTTTTTATTCTCTGCTAAATTGCTTTGGATTTTCTTATTATGTGATGTTTATTTAGTCCAGTCAGTGTGTTTAACACCTATTGATGATCTACTGTTTTTCTCAGTTAGTAAAACTGTATCACCAGTTCGGCTTTGGTACTTCTATACTTGAAGCTAACTCTAACTAAAGACAGTTGAAATTGCATCAGTGTTTTGTAGGCACAGAATTGGGAATTGGTGGTTGAAATGGTGATGAAACGGTGGCTGAATGTGGTAAATTGGGAAAAGATCTTTTTTCAGATAACCTTGAGTTCAGGATTGGTAACACAAATGATATCACAGTGGAAGCTCATTCTTTTGGAATAAGTCCCAGTCTCTTAGGAGACTGGCAATTTGGCAGTATTAATCCCTGTTTGTCTACAGTGAGATGGGCCAGCTCTGGTTCATGGATCACTGATAGCCTATGGTGGTCCATCTGTTACAAAGGAGATTAAGGAGGAATCCATTAATCTTCAGGCAACTATGCTTTGCTAGTTGTTTCAGAGGCTTGCAGAACCTTTGGATATGATCCTTTTCATCTTGCCAGTAAAAATAAGCAAGCACCTGACTTCCTTTACTTTAATGTTCACTTTCTGGTACCTTTTTGCAGGAAACTCAATCTCCAGTGTTCTGAATTTGAAAGAAAGGAATAAAGACTGCAGAGGCTAGCCTTGCATTTCAAAATGACCTGGGAAAGTTTAAGTAGTTTCTAAGAGGGAGATAGGGGGCTCATAAGTGGAATCTTCTGCAGACTGGCAGAAGTAGCAAATATTATAATTTCATAGACATAACCAAGCGTAGTAGAATTCATTACATCTTTTCTGCTTATTCATGTCCTACTTTGATGCATAACATATTAGTATTGTCACGTGGAAATGGTCTGGGTTTTGACTGAGAGTTTGAGAAGCACTAGCCATGAAAATAGGAAGTTTTCTAAGAAGTGGCCCAAATGTGAAGTACTCTAAGGTATTCTTTTAAACACTACAAACTCCTTGGGGTGTTCACAGCGATTGTCAATGAAGTTAACAAATTATTTCAACTTCCAGTTTTGTTGTTTAAGCATGCAGCCCAATCAGGAAATGTCTTGAGAGCTTTTCCTTACTCAAAATTGAGATTCAAATCCAGAACTTTTCTCTTAACTTTGCTGTTAGTGAATTAGATGTTTCACCCGGGACCTCAGTAGTGCTTTCTTTAGTCTTGAAAAGTCTTAAATAAAAGAGAATTTCATACAAATTTTTTTCTGAGCTTTTGCAGTTTAATAAAGTGTTATTGCAAAAAATTTGTGTTGGAACTAAATGCTAGGAAAGAAATAGGGCAAGAGGCAATGAGCAAAAAAGGCAGTGAAGAGAAAAAAACATTATATACAGTATTCTGCAATCTCTTTATGGCAAGGAAGGATTCCTGATATACCTTTGTGCTGAACAGCACATCAGTGAACCTAATGAATGCCTGCTATTTGCATGTCATAATACTGATTTTTTTTTTTTTTTTTTTTTTTTACCAGAAGTAGCAATAAGAAGCAGAGACAATAAGAGGAGGAATGCAATTACAGAAGGGAAGTATGGAAAATGCAACACAAATATCTTCCTAGATAGAGTCGAAATACTGATTAAAACTGCAGAAATTTCTTGAAAGCTGAGGCTTTGTATGTGAGGTATGACTTTGTGACTACAATGGTCATAAATTGGACTACAACAGAGAAAGAATGGGGAAGGGTGGAATCTCTTTGCATTTTCTTTTTAGATTTGTTGCATGTTAGTCCCATCATGGGTTTTATTACAAGCTGAGTTATGGCTTTAGGAGTCTTTCAAGTTTTGGGCACCGGAAGAAAGTTTAGGTATTACAAACAGGAATGACTTAAATTATTTTACATGCATTTTTTTTAATTTGTCTTGAAACATGGTTATTTTTTTGTGTTCTGAGCTCATCTAGGTATACTCCTAAATAGGAAATAATAGTCTCTGAGCTGTCTGAATAATGATAGAGTTGACTTAAAACATTTGAAAACTGGACTTCAGAGCTCTTAGTTGGAAGGTACGATGCCATGCAAACAACATAAGGGTCAAAAGTTGGACTAGATCATCTTAATGCTCTTTTCCAACATTAATGATTCTGTGATACAAGTTTTAGTAAGAGAATTGTTTATGCAGTGTTTCAAACTCATCTTTTAAAAATAAGAGTGATATTTGTTCAGACTTTGAGCGTTTCTTTGAGAGGTAGAGACAGCTTCTAATGATCTCCGGACCAAACATCACTTGTATGTCACTGTTCTTTTTCAGTATTGGCATCTCAGAGAAGGAGATACTGCTTTACAAACTGCAGTAGAGATGAGCAGTGGTATAGCACCTTTGTGTTAGGATCAGTTCATATTTCACATGGTAAACTGGAGCAGATTTTCTTTATTGCCTATAGATGATCCATTGCTTGCAGAAGTCACATGTGATATTTATCAACCTCATTCATGAAAGACATATAACTTGTTCTGTGCTATCCAGGATAGAATGCACCTATGGTATTAGGGATTTTTTTTTCTTTATGTTGACAGGACATAAGGGTAAAATATGTGAGCATTTGATGTGTTCCATATTACAAGTTTGGAGATTGAGCCAACAGTAGTTTAGCTAGCAGTTTTACATAACCTCATTGACTTTAGTGGCTTTATTCTTTTCTTACACTGTAAATGAAAAAGACTCAGTCCATTAACATTTAAATTGGAGATACAGATTCCTGATGTAAACTATTTGCAATGACATTAATAGTGGGCACAGCCCATTAGTGTGAGCACATATTAGCAACATCTTAATAATCATAGCAGCTTTTTTTTTTTTTTTTAAGTTATGGAAATATCAGTGTAGCATATAATTAAATGTGTGTGGAATTTTTATTGGTTATAATTAAGATGCATGATCTTTGTTTATTACAGCATTAGAAAATACTATAATTGCTCTAAAAAGAAATGCTTGTCATGTGGTATTCCTTAATTATGGAAAAATACTGTAACACTTCAAGTTGGGCTGATTAAAGTAATTAGTACATAATTATAATCAGATGCTATTAAAGTATATAAAAATATTTACTAGCATCCTCATGACTATGGGAATTGAACATTAAACATTGCTGTCTTTAAGAAGATGATACAATTTATATTTTTACTACATAGGAAAAGAAAAAATCTACTAACTATATATGGAATTTGTTTATGTATGTACTTAAGAAAATTTCCATCTTTTAAATATTGTGTTATATATATTAGTCTTGATTTTCCTCTTATCCACAAAAGGTTTTACATTTATATTTATCCAGTTGGTATTATATGATGCAGAAATAGAATCTTTCTATAGTTTCCAGGTCCAAAGTTCATGGACCTGGACTACGCTAAGACTCTCAGCTGTTTCTTTTTAAAACCAAAATCATTATTCATCCCAAGCCATAATCTTATCTTGCTGTGATGACCACAGCGAAAAGCTTCACTTACATTTCTTTTTAAATGCAGAGGGAACAAACTTGGCTGACACTGAGCAAAATCTATTGAGTGGGAGAATTGAATCTGGAAGGCCATTTGGTTAGGTATTCATCTGCTGGAAAAAATGTTTATTCCTGAATCGTAAGTACCAAGGCCTATGAACATCACCAGCATGACAAAACTTGTGGTGGTTAGATCAGCAGACTTACTCTGTTGTTTATTTTTCGCACTCTCCCTTGGGTCCACCTTCAGTTCAGTTGTTTTTCTGTTTTGCAGGTGAACTACCAGCTTTCAAATCATTCAGAGACAGTGCATCTAACTCCCATGCATTTGGTGAAGATCTTTAAGCACTTTCGCTCCAAAGTAGCATCTTTTAACAGTCACACTTACAGTCTGAGACCTTTCACAGAATTTTCTACTGTATACCTCCTATTCTGCCTTATACACCTACTCTAAACTTTTGCTTTTTTTTTTTTTTTTTGATCATTTGTATTAAATAGGGCTTCTAGAAATAATTGAAATTTCCCAGTCTCCTTTGCTCACTGCTATTTCACTGCTGTCTCATGTTTTATAGTGCACTGAGTCGCTTTTGTTTCTTATAAGCCAGTATCTCTGATGCAAGATGAATGACACTAGAATATGATAGCAGATCTGCATGAGGAACTTGAACTTTGATACTGGCATTATCTAGCTAGCGAGGATAAGGGCACTACTAAAGACACGCAACAACAAAGACTTCAGTCAGGAACTACAGCATTTATAGGCCATGTTTGCACTTTGGTATAGAAATTTTAACCTTGTTGCAGATATGGACTCCAGTTTTTTCAAATTTGGATGGAAATGTAGTTTACTTTTTTTAGTAGCCTTTGTTACAAATTGTCATGAAATTGACTTTATGTCAAGCTGTAAATAAATTCTTTTCATGCTGTAAAGAAATTCTGTAGCAACAGTAGTAATCTGCGGACTTAGTAATCAGTAGATACTCCCCTTTCTTACTCATAGGAAGTTGCTTAAATTAATGTATAATAAGAGCTTCTCAGATTTTAGGGTGAGGTACAAAACAGCTGAGACGTATGATGTTCAGACAGCTAATTGCCTAGATTAACTTTTTGGTTTTTACATTCAGTGGCAAATTTGCCATCACCAAAGACTCAAAACCTCAGCCTCTTCTGTCTCAGATGCCCGTTGCCATGACCCTAATAACTAACAATACCACAATGAGAACTGAATTCAGTGTCCTCTGTTATTTGATGGTTTTACCAGCTCTGTCTCACTAGAAGTGCTTTGAATTTTTCAGTTAACTTAGAAACACAATCTTTGATATACTCTTCATTATTTAGCTAACAGGGAGGCACGTGGAGGACTTTAAAATAGATTCAAGTGTGAAACCAGTAGGTAATATACATAATGATGCCATAGCTACAGCTGTGATGCTCAGTAAAGCTAAACTACAAAGGAACCTGAAATTGATTCTGGTTTGAGTTAGACCCACACCTTTGAACAGCAGCAAAGTTGGGAAAATCAGGCAAACCACCTGTGATTTTTTTAATTAAATAAAGTTATCTACGTGTAAGTGATCTTGCAAAAACTGGCTAGGGGAAGGAGGAATTTTTCATTTTTTATTTTTGAATGATGAAAATATCAACAAAATCCCGTATGTATATTTCCTACTTTCTCCTTTGAATCTCCAAAATTCTGATTCATGCATTTTCCTCTCTCCTGTTGTAGATGTTGGGTCTATTTTCATATCTAACTTATTACAGTGCTTCTCACTGCAATATAATACTATGACATGGATCTATCTTTAAGCACTCACTAGGTTTCATTTTGCAGATACCTGCAAATACTGTCGGTCGCATACTTTGTCAATATTTTTATACTTTTTTCATGGCCGTCAAGATTTTTGTTCAAATAAAACAATTTTGTATTACCAAATACACTAGAAAGGGAAAACTGATTATTTTTCTTTCCTTACACTGATGTTTTTCCAGTTTGTCTATGCTATGTAACAGTTGTATGTAATGCCCTCTTTTCTGGGGTGTCAGGCAACACATAGTCAATTCTAAGAGTCAAGTGTTTTTCAATAGGAAAACCAAGGAAGTAACCTTTAATGATTCTTTACAAGATGCTATTTCTACTTCTGCAATGGCTGACTTTAGCCTCTTTGGTGGCCAACAGCCAGGAAAGAGGAAGATAGCAAGAGTGCTTGCTAATGGAAAATGAGTCTTCTTTACAATGTGAAAACACAGAGTATTGGATAATTTCCCTCAGAGGCACTTAAGGTTCTGTGTGATCCCTCACCCAGGATTATTGTGACCTGATATTTTGTTTAGTTCATATAGGCAAGTACACCTCTTTTTTCTTTTTCTTTTTCTTTTTCTTTTTCTTTTTCTTTTTCTTTTTCTTTTTCTTTTTCTTTTTCTTTTTCTTTTTCTTTTTCTTTTTCTTTTTCTTTTTCTTTTTCTTTCTCTTTCTCTTTCTCTTTCTCTTTCTCTTTCTCTTTCTCTTTTCTCTTTCTCTTTCTCTTTCTCTTTCTCTTTTCTTCATGAGACAGCTGTACTTTGCTATGTCAGCTGGTGCAATAGCTGAGAGCTGCTTTAGGTGGGGCAAACACACAGTTTCTTTTCTCCTCGCACAAACAGAAACTTTTTGTGAATAAGCTTTAATCTTAATCTTCTAATCCCACCAGAACAGGATCCTGGTGTCCCTGCTTCTGGGATAAGTGGTATGTTTGATCCTGCTGACAGAAAGGTAAGATCACTAAAGTTTTACTTTACTCCTTTTTCTTTTGTTAAAATGCACCCAAAAAGAAAGTATCTGTGACATTTTGGAATGTAAATTTTGTTTCATGTTTCACTTTTCTCTCAGGCTTTATGTGTTCCTTTCTTCTTCTGCACATCTTATCCTGCTTTTATTGCATGATTCTGTGTTTGCATATGGAGCAATGTTAAGGGAAATAGCTGAATTTACTTTTCAGACTGGATTGTTTTTAAAACTTGAAAAATCATAGTTGTCTGAGCGTGCTGTCTTTTCAGTGGAATATTTTTGAAATAATAAAAGAAACGTGATGAGGACCAAGTTGTAATAAAAAGTTCTTGTTCTGCCTTCTTGTTTTGATTGAAACCAGTGAGCTGAAGTTGCTGACATAGGTAGAAGGCTGAAAAATTTGTACTCCAAGATTTTGTGAATGGAACATCCCTTCCATAAAACTGAATTAACACTCTACATAGTAAACCCTTTTATACTATTATTCTATAAAATAAAAAATATTTTGTGAATAATTATAAAATTGTAACATAAATACTGAAAGATTCCTAAGTTGTTAGTCTAAAACTTAAATATTTTAAGAATATTGCATACTAAGAAATAGTGTCTGCAGCAGAAATGCTAAGTCATGTCTTGGGCTAGTGACTGAACACCTGGTGGGGAAGGCAGGGCCAATTCAGGGGAGCTCAGCTGCATGCAATGCCCCTGAGTGACTGGAAGGGGTGAAACCAGAATCCACCTTCCTTCCAGGTCTCATTTAAGAGTTAACAGTGAAGGTGAGGTTATCTTGCTAGAGATCTGTGTGCACCTGAAGCCTTGCTTCAGGTTCTTTCCTTTATTTCTGTGCTCACCTGTGTTACATTTGAACAAGTTCTCACTTGCTGCAGCCTGTGACCTTGGTAGTCTGCTGTCATTGTTGCACTTTCCATTGAATTAGAGTGTCTTAATATTAAAGGTTATTATAGATTATGGCTATTAATTTTGAATATTGATTTTTACTATCTGGGTGCTGTGTAGATATCCTTGAAAACTAACTAACTTACTACATCTTTAACCATGGGAGGAGGTAAAACAAAAATGTCCTATTTGAATTAAGTATGACAGAATTGGGAGAAATCCTTCCTATATTCTAGTCTCACGCATTGCAGGAGCAGTTCAAAGCTATGTAACGGAATAACAGAATTACAGAAGTTGGAAGGGATTGCTGGAGATCATCTAGTCCAACCCCCCTGCGTAAGCAGATTCCCTAGAGTAGGTATCAGATATTCAGATGTTAAGCAAGGACACTTCAGTCAAATGCTTGGGAACATGGAGCTTGTAGATGCATGGGTAGTTCCTCTGTTCTGCATGGTGCTGAGATCTTGAGGGCATTTTGTTTTTTCTTAGACAATGTACTAGTGGCAAACAGAATCTACAGAACATTAATTTGAGTTTGAGTGTTATACTTAATGTGAACTGTGTTATTTTCTTTTTCATGCAACTTTCAGAGTCTGCAGTTTAAGCACTTACTGTGTGAATTCAATGTGACACTTCTGCCCTTGGCCAGATAATAATTTTTTGTCAAATACGTACCAGTGAGAATGCGCTTTTCACTGAGAAATGTCCTTATTTTCAGCATGAGTCATACTTGTTTTATTATCTTTTTAAATATCAGATCTCAATCTTAGCAAATATTTTACTTTTTTTTTTTTTTTTTTTTTTTTTTTTCAGAAAAGTAGTGAAAACTGATTTTTTTTTTTTTTTCCAGTTTTTTTTTCTTTTGGAAGTTTCTAGACAAAATGATGTCCCTCTGTGCTTATTTTACTCTTGTATATTGTTCATATATTGTTTATTATTTTATCATTTTATTTTTTGTCTAATGAGTTAATCTAGCAAGTGACAACACATTTAAGAGCACACTCAGAGGTTTTGCTGTGTGTGAGTTTAGATTCTGGTTCAGGTCACAGTCTTAAAATCAGAAATGCTAACAGTGTGGATGGGCTAAGTAGACTTGACTACTTGTACCTGCAAAGATTTGGCCCCGTTATTGCCACTGTAGGAAAGATGTTGATTCAAAATTGTCCAAATACGAAATAATTTTCACTTACCTTTGTGACAATTAACAATTTATTATATTTTATAATATCTAACTTACATGAAATAAACTAATTTTTGAATCTTATAGTCCTGCACTAATATAATTGAATGTTTTCTAATTACTCTGAAGTGTCTTATTTGAAGATAAATATCCTTTGTACAGGAAACAAATGTAAAAATGGTCTAATCACATGGTGACATGCTTAAAAGCAGCACTGTATATATATAAAGCACTATGATCAGTTTTGCTAGGAGGCCTGCAATGGATATTATTAGCAGAGACTTGGAATTGGAAGATATGCTCCCCATGAACACTGTATAGTAAAATAATAAAATGATGCATCCTAACAAAACAAACATAAATTCTAATCTTAAATTTCATTTGAGTGGTATATATCTATCATTTCCCTCTGTGCAATAAGAATCCTCATAGGCTATCATATGCCCTACTTTTTTTTATTTTTTATTTTTTGCTTCTGTTCATGATTCCTGGTATTTCTAGCTCCTTTTGTGACCATCTTGAATGTCTTATATTTTATAGTGCACTTGCCTCCCACTTCTTCTAGGTGTTAATCTTTCCCTTTGCTTCTACTTCACATAAGATGCTAACAAGCTAATTTTCACTTCCCTTGATTTATTAAAATGCTTTCTAAAGCCCCATGTCTTGATATAGCAATGGTATTCTGAAATTGTTAACATATTTTGTCAAAAATGCCTTATGGGAAGCAAAAATTATGATAAAAACCTTTAAGTGACTGTGCTTATGGAAATAATGTGAACAACTCTTTTATACTGTGAGTGAATGTATGAGCAACTGCTGAAGACTTCTGGGTATCCATGATCATATCATAACCATAGTCAGTATGATAAGAGCAGAGAGGGCACAGCCAGTACCTATAGTGAAAAGTTAGCTGGAATATTAAAAATTGTCATGTAGTTTGTGGCAAAACCCTTCTTGAGTACCATGGAGGTGAGTTCCTTGGAAATCTTGATTACTAAGGAGGTAGATATGTGTTCCAGAGAGTCAACCGTTTCAGCCTGTGAATGAATCCCAGCTGGATGGAGCTCTGAGCAACCTGATCTAGAGGAAGGTGTTCCTGCTTCCATAGTAGAGAGGTTGGAACTAGGTGATCTTAAAGGCCCTTGCCAACGCAAAGTATTTTATGATTCTATAAGGTTATCTGGCTTCGAATGCTACATCCCTTACAAGACCAAGTGACAATTTTTGGTTAGTCTTGTGAATGAAGTTACATCTAGTCATGCTGTTAAAGCTCTGATGGCTCCTATTAGGTTTAAGCAATTCTACATTAAAAATTTTTCAGAGCATGTATTTTAGAACATCCGTTATGTGAAATTCTTTCATTCTGAGGACTGTTACAAAATTTTTCCTGTTTATTAATGTATGTAAAAACTTGTTTTAACTGTGATGGTGGACATGCTTACTTGAGTTTTCTTGTATTAGACCTGCATCCTTCTCATAGATCTACTCATTCTGTAGCTTAGTCAATCCGAAGTAAAATTGGATCAGATTTGTTAATGATTTTGACTTCTATTACATAACAAACTGATTATTTTTTTTTCCATTATGTTACAAGTGCTAAAAAGGAGGGAAAGAAGACCTTCCTACCAAGTAACTTTGTTGCTTGACTGTTGAAGAGTGTGCTCATTTGATTTGAACTTTTTTTCTTTGGCACTCGTGACTATGGAGAAAGTATAATATCCATTGCCCATTATTTCCATGCCATTTGGTTGTATAATTTCGTACTGATCAAATGAGTGCGAATTCAGCTTTCACATATCAATTCAGGTGCAGTAAAAATCCCTCTTGGCTCCTGCCCCAGAAGGTGATGGTTTTGTGTGTCCCTCATCTTCCAGTCCCTTGCCTGTCTCAGCTACCTTTGAACATCTTGCATGGCAGTATTTATGCTTGTATGAGCAACAGAACCAAGTCTTTGCTTTTAACCAGCTTGGTGGATGAGGAACAGCTTTGTGACAGTCTGATTTTCTGATGGAGACACTACAAAGAGAATTACTGAGCAGCAGTTCTGATTGTGAGCCTAGATGCAGGAAATGGCTCATTTGAGTGCTGGTTCATGTGGTGTGTATTTGTGTTTCGCAGCTGGAATATGACTGTTTTGATTCTGTGTGAAAGAGATGGTGTTGTTTAGAGCATAATCTTGTCTAAGAAAACATGATTTGATCGCATGTTCTTTGCTCTGTTTATTGTGCTATTCTTTAAAAAAAACAAATTTGGAACTTGCTGAAACTTGTTCTATACTTTAGTTACCCCTACCCTCTCTACAGTAACTGTTACTTCTGGAAGATGTTCAAGGGCCTAGCTGCTTGCATTCATGTAAGCCCCTTCTTCCATCCCAGGTAACTGCACATACCTGCTTGGCCTGGGGTTCTGGTTGCCCTGCCCTGAGCTGCACCTGGTGGGTTTCCGTGTTGCACAAGCTTCTAAAGATGCCAAAAGCAGCAGCAAGCCGGACTGTGCTATGTTTTGTGAAAGTTTGTGAAGTTGAATGAAGTTTTCAGTGTTGTTTTTGTTAGCAAAATTAAAAGCCTTTTATCTGGAGCTGGGATGTAACACACACAGTTGTGTGTGTTCCCGCATGTTTCTAAGTATGATGTTAAATTTATGAATTCACTGTATTATGGTATTTACTGGTATTGCATCAGAGCAAACATTTCGTTAGAAACCTAGTGTCTATGTTTCAAAGGGACGGAGAGTAAAATGTGGCAGTGATGAAAATGAGAGACCTGTTGGATGCTGTTATTTAGGTCTCATCAGCTGTGTTGTAGGGATTTAATGTAACACAACATTTGTGTACAAGATCAGAATGTGATGCTTTCATTACCACAAGTTTGCTTATTGCTTCTGGCTGTGCTCAGCTGGTCAGCAGTGGCTGTGGGGAGGGGAGGGCCTTCCCTTTGCTCCTGTCGAGACCGGGCACTGCCAGTCTGCTGCTGAGTCAGTCTGAGGCCTTGCACAGAGGTGCTGATATTTGATTTGTTCTGCACATTCAGAAATATTAAGAAATATGGTTGTACAAGAGTTGACTATTTCTTGGCAGGCCAATGTCTTGCAGGGGAGCTCACTGGTGTGTTTTGGGCCTCCCAAACCTCCAGCACACTTGGAGCACTGATGACCACGCTGACCAAAAGGTGCTCACCCTTCCTTGAAAATGTGTTTAGCATTCTTCTATATACATAATCTGATTTTACTTGGTGATGTCTCTGTTTGTCTCTCTTCTTTTTCCTGTTTCTCTAGGGCCAGTTGCCTGCTTAGAAAATGTAAACATTTCAGAAATAGGGCTTCAGGAGTGTTTATGCTGTTGTTTACCAAAAGATATACACTGCGTTTTTCTAGCACTTTTTCTAAATGCATAGGTAATTTTTCCTATGAAGTTGAATACGCTCCCTGAGGGGTTAACTAATATCTCTGAGAAACTCTGAGGTGAAGATTGAGAAGTCTTCAATATCTCTCTGATTTTCTGACTCTGTTTCTTATTTGTTTAGTCAGATGGGAATTGGCTTTGTCCTACTGCTCCTAAAGAATACAAGATTTTGGGCTCCTGGGAGGTGAAAGCAGTTTTAATTGACATTTTAGTGAAATATTAAAGGCAAGGCAGATTTGAAGGGACATGCTACGAAGTCTGTCACATTGATCAGAGAGGCGCTGGAGTGAGTAAAGGGACAGCTAAGTGTGTAGGTGGAGAGTTGGTCCATTTGTGCAAAGGTATGAGTAACCAAGGTTATGAATTAGTTGCAGATGGGACCTGGCAAGCAAGAGAAGTGGAACAAAATTATATTGACATCCCTGTGCTGTCTAAAGACCACTACAAGACCATTAGTATTGCTGTGTAGCCAGCAGGGAGGCCCTGTCAGGCTGAGATTTTACTTAGGCAACTGGTATTGATTTTTTGGTTTGCCGCCAGGATGTAGGAAGGAAAAGATTTTTTCCTATGTCCATATTCATGGCTCCAAAGTGATACGCTTCTAGCTGGAACAGAGGGTTGAGAGTGGCTGGGTGCTCTTGTAACCCTGTTTTGTCTAGGGGAACAAAGTAACTGCTCTGGACTACACCTCTCCTGGGGTCACCCCCAGTGCTGAGGAACTGCTGGCAGCACAAGGATGAAGCTTACAGCAATATGGGGAGAAGCACTAAGGATCTAAGCTGCCTTTTGTCTCTGGCCAAACTCGGAGCTGTATCCTGCCAAGTAAAGCTGTTATTAGTGCTCCTGTTCTGTGGCTGCTTGCCTAGTGAAAACTGATTAGGGGCTACAAATGGGAAGTGAAGCAGCTATCATGCTTGGTAGCAGCTCTTGTTCTTGGGTCTCACTGAAACTGGCAACTTAGCAGGGGAATAATGTAGTACTCAGTGACTGCTTGTCCTCTTCCTCCTCCTACAGCAGATGTGTGCCTGTACTAGTTTGTTTTATGTATTTATGATAGCACAACTTAACATGTTTATAATAGGTTTATTTCACTGCATCCTTAGAGGGAGAAATTTTGTCATGAGAAATACTTATGTGAAAAAATGATCTATGGTCTGCTTGTAATAGATATAGAGAGACTGGCCTGGTATTAAATCAAGTAGGATCCTTCCCTTGGACTTAAGCTAGCTCACAGTGTATTGTTATTAATATACTCCTCCAGTAGAGAAAAATAAATCTGATAGAAATACGTTTTTCTTCATTCCACTGCATGTATAATAAAAACTTAGCTGATGGTGCTTCTTCCTTAAAATTTAAATGCCCACACACAGTAAGTTGTGAATGATGAATTTGTAGAGAACATGTGCTAAAATAACAATGCTATAATCTATTAAGTTTGTAATAGGTTAGCAAAATATCCTATGCTATTCTCTGTTCATGTGTCCTTACCTGTTTTCATGCTGTGAAGCCTACAGAAATGTCATTCTGCTATTCATTTGACAGGAGATTATTACTGTGGAGGATAGATCTCAACACTGCTTGTTTCCAAGGGGACAAAATGATAACAATCCTTTGGGAATTTGCCCCTTTAACAATGGATAATTTTTTACAAATTGGTTTTGATCACTGAAACACCAGATTAATTCTTAGCATTGATTGCAATCAGTTCTCTTAATGCTCCAAATGTTGTGTTGTCTTGTGATGCAGGTAGTTGTTTATGCCAGGAAAATTTGTTTTGCTTCTTTTTTACTTACATTCTCTTCTCCTTATGTTTTGGCCACGTACCTGATTGGAAAAGCAATTATAATCAAGAAAATAAAATGCCAACCCATGATAGTAAGATTTTAAAAATTATACAAGTTTTTAATTTTGCCATGTTAGTAGTGATTGATTAGAAGTTTATGAAGGACCCCCATGCATTTAACAATAAAATAGTAGTTAGAGTAAAAAGCCACCATTAAATTATAAGTGCTGTGTTTCCCCACTCATTCTAAAGCACAACAGAAGCTGAGACCTTTCCTTACTCTTATTCCTCGTCTCTCCCTCCGAGACCTGCTCAGGTTCTCTCTGACTTGACCCTGGGACTGGAAAATAATCTATTCCTGTATCAGATGGAGTCACCAAGTATTCCTGCTTGCGTGCGGAAGGTGTTAGCCTCTTAGAGCAGAATGACAAGAGCAATTTGAAATTACAATTTATTCACTCAGGTCTGGGGAACACCAGAGTATGCAGTATTGTGTTTAACTTTACTGTTCAACTTTGTGACTATTTTTTTTAACCATGGTAGCTTAATGTTGATCTGAGCTCTGCCTAGGCTACAAAGTAGTAAGAAAAAGTGCAATGGTTATTATTCAGTACAGAAAGCATAATACAATATAAATAACAGTTCTCTAATGTTTCGCGTGCAACAAAAATTTTATAAGATGTAAGCATAAAGTCTAGCAAGACTAGCAAGAAATTGCTAGTAAAGGTTTGGGTGTCACTTAGGAAATGTATTATTTGTGAGCATGGCTGTTTTTAACCATACTTTTGAAAAACATAGCACATTTGGGCCATTTATTTCTTCTTTTAGTAAAGTTTCATTGTAAATAAAAATCTTGCAAATTGTTTGAACGAAGAATTCATTTTTAAGTAAGAAAACATTTACTACACTGAAGATCTTTCCTTTTGTCCTTTAGCAAACATATGCATACAGTTTAGCTGCCCTTCTAAAGGCTTGCATTTGAATTTCAAGTTGATGACCAAAAATTCCACTCAGTACAGTCTCTAGCAAGAGTGCCCATATAATAGCAAAATTTAGAATTGTGTGATTGTTCCAGGAAATGCTACTTAAAAATCCCTACTTCACAAGATCAACTGACAAGTAAGTATCTGCTTGCAAGCCTGGAAGATGGGTGGTATTTTGGTCTCTGCTGGTTGATAGCAAATGATTACAGATAAGACATAGGATATCCATTTAATTGTAAGGTCTTTTTGTCTTGCAGTCAAGGGAAATGTTACCAATTCAGAAAGCCGTAGATGTATGGCAATCAATCTTAACTCTCCTTCTCTGCTGCTAATGGAAACTTCTTTCTCAACCTGTCTGGCATGTGCAAGCTGCCTCTTTCACATGTTCTGAGCTTGACATCATTCTATAAGTCACTTTATGATAACAGAAGATGTTGTTAGGCTAGTGAACAAAAACGCGTAAATACAGAAGTGTCAAGCTGTCTTCCTTTGTGGCTATTTATTATCCCATACGAATGCATACACTATGTCAGAAAACTCCTCAAAGATTTGAGTCATTACACATGTTAGAAGGGGGAGAAGCCATCATAGCGTCTACATTAACTAAACCTCTCACACAGTAGGGTGCAGAACATGAATAAAGACCTTTGCTCAAAACCTGCAGTCATTTGCCACATGTGGCAGGAAAATCTTTTTTAAGAAGGCTTATAGATTTCTAAGACTTAGTATACCAGCTAATACGGGGTGAAATAAACACAGACAAGTGCATCCACTAGAGGGTATTGGCACACTATATATGGTAGCACATTATAGATAATATCTAATAAGTCTAATTTATTATGCCTTTATGAAAGACCTTTAAAAGTCCTTTCTCCTGTAAGGCTCATATTCACCAGAACCTCCTCATTTTGTTTTTTTTTTCTATCAGATGCATTTTCTAATACAGCTCAATTGCCATTAGGAGAACAAATGAGTGGTGAGCTGCTCAACACCAAATTATCAGATGGCTCATACCCAGAAGGTGATTTGGCTGTTGACGTAGCTCAGATTCTAGAGAAAATCTGCCTCATGTAAACATAAGGATTCCCAGCCCCCACCATCGACATCTGCTTATCAAGAGACAATAATAGGGCTCAAATTCTGCTATTTGTGCATTTCCAAAAAATATCCATCCTGGAGGCAGGAGGAAAGGAAGCACAGCAAAGGACTCCTCTTTTAGATAACATCCTTGTAAGCCCATTACTTTTGAGACTTCTAGAGTTAATCTGGGGAGGAGCCTTTCAATTAATAGTATAAGGCTTATTTATTTTGTAGAAGAATTTCATTTGACTTGCAGAGAAATGCCACGTCATGGTAAAATCTTAGGAGTGTTGCATTTGGATTTGAGTTGTTGAGAGAAAATGTGCTATGTGTAAGACTGAAAATACCAAGTGCTTCTTGAATCAAAGTGCACTGCAGTCAATAGAAAAAATCAGGTGGCTTCATATTAAAGGCAAAAAAATCAACAACAACAAACCCAACAAAAAACTAATGTAAAAATCGAGAAGGTGAAATATTAGCTGCAGTCATTTGAAATTATTTTCAGTGAGTCAAATTATTGTTTGATATTTGTTGTTGTTTTGCTGTTGTTGTTGTTTTTGTTTTTGTTTTTTTTTTTTTTTAAAGCTAATTCCTCCTGAATGTTATCTATTCTTGAAAAATGCAATGTCTTTGGGGGAGAAGCTGCTGCTTTATTTTATGTAATAAGTGGTAATGCAGCTCTGTACATTTTGTATTAAGGTGTGTGTGTACGTTATATATATGCTTATATGTAACAAATATCTGTAAATTCCATGTTTTGTGAAAGTCCTATTTAAGAGGAGATACAGTGTGGACAAAAACAAGTTGCTGCTTCAACAACTTACAATTCAGAAAGGTAAAGGAAAATTATAAATTAGTGGAAGATAGAATCCAATTTTTTAATATTTCTGGACAGTTTTAGAAAAGTTTACTGCTGTATCTTAGAGGATTATCTCTAAGTGTTGACAAATTATTGCTGTATGTAAATTATCCACTTCTGAAGCAGTCTGTGAAAAATCAGTTTCTGAACTTAGGCTTTTCTCTGGGCATTAGAGAGAACTGAGCAGTCCTGTAACTCCCATTTATAAACATTTAGTTAAATCTGACTTTTTTTCCTACATTGGTAATCTCTGTGTTTGAGAGAAAAATGGGTGGATATAGATCTTCACATTAGCTGGGGTCAAAAAATTAACACTACTTGAATCAACAGTGTGCAAACCGAAAATGGCATGGCAGGGTGGGAGCAGAGCATATGAGCTGATTGCTGTGAAGTGCCTTAACAGTGTGCTAAGCTATCCAGGGCCATTGGACTTGGGTATCCCTGTGCCAGCCCAGTCCCATTCTGGCTGATGCCAGTAACAAAGGGAGTCTTTGGGCAACCACTGAAGAAGTCAGCATGGCCATGTGTGCCCTGCCAGTGGCAAGCATAGTACTGACTGTGAGCGAGTCACAAAGCAGTGCTGCTTAGCACTTCCAGCAGAGGAAACAGATAAAATGAAAACCATCAAAGTGTAAACAACAATAAGTATTAACCTGTTTGGATTGCAAAGGGCATTCTCTCTCTTTGCTGTGAAAACCATCTGAGTCAGGGAATGATAAGAACAATGAGAAAAGAATTTTAGTCAGAAAGCCCTTTATGTAGTATTTATTTTTCATTAAAATTGGAAATTGAAGGATCAAGTAACGGGAAAAAATGTTTAAGGATTGATCAGTAAGAAATGATTTTATTTTTGTAGTCATTAATGAAAATGGCTTTAAATATTCAAACATCTACAGCAGTATTAAAGATTAGTCTATATACCGTGTACTGATACTTGCTTTTTTTTTTTTTTTTTTTTTTTTTTTGTGGAAGGTAAAAGAAAAAAAAAATTGATTATGTAAAGGGAAGTACCCATTTAACTGCTTTTTTTTTTTTTTAAAGTAGTATTGACTGAATTGTGTTAATAATTTAAAATTCAGAGGGGGATAAATACTACTTAGGTTTTCTACTTGTGCTCCTTCTGAAATAGGGTTTTACTGTCAGGTACAAATTTTAGTGTCCTGCCTACTCTAATTCAAAATCATCCACATTTAAAATTTAGTTTATGACATTTCTACTGATTTATTGATCTAGCTAATAGAAGTAAATTCTGCAGAGCAATCCCTTAAAAAAAAAAGTAAACATGGTCTTTACAGATATGTAGATTTCAACAGTCTAGTTTTATATATATGTACTTCAACATATTAAAGAATCACATAGAATCACAAATGCCTTGAGATATTTTGTTATCTGTTTTCTATCCAATAACATTTCTAAATATTAGAATAAATCATTATTTTTTTCTGAATAATTTCCTTTGTGCTATACACCCGTCTTTCTATTAAATCATTGAACTCTCTTCCTCACTGAGTACCACTGAATGTCACACTTCTTATTTCTCAATAATTTTTTTCTTTCTGTCATCATGGACAGAAGTCAGTTATTATATGTATTCCTATTTCTATACTAACTTTTTAAATAGGATGTTTTCAAATTTAATCAACACTTCTTACAGTTGTTCCAGAATGTTTCAGATGTTAGAACAAGGCCAGTAACCTTTAGGTTGATTACATTTATTGTGTGATCCCTTCTGTGTGTAATTCTGAGCTGTACCAAGTCTAGTCTGATGGAATGCTGATATCTAATAGCATTTTGGGAAATCATTTTTTAGCTTTGGGTATTTTTATGTCTCTTTCCTGGCTCAGACTATCATCATGAGGTTAGCTATGCCTTTTTACTTTCTTGTAAAGACTTTTCTTGTAAGACTTTAAACTTTTTGTGTTACACTTAGAGAAGCCTTGATTTGGTTTATTTATTTAGCTACTAAAGATGCAGCACGCTCACTGAGAAATTAACTCTCATTCGCCCTGCTATGCTGGGATGAATAGCCAAATAACAGACAAAAAGCTGTATCATCCAGCAAGTATTCTAAGAGAGTAGGAACCATAAACTTGCATTTCTTTGTGCAAAGCTTGGTAACATCAGCAGTTTAGCATTTTCATTCTGTGTTGTAATATTATACCACTTAAAAACTTCCTGAATACCACATTAATGGATAGAAAGACTATTGTAGACATTAAAGCATTTTCTAAATTTAATCTTTGTTGTGTGGCATGATTGTACTGTTTTTCGTTTTGTATTTCCCATGTTTTTTGTATGATGGATTAAGAAAAAATGATTTTATTTATGTGATTACTTGCAATTAAAGAGAAATATTTTTTGTAAAGCTTCATGTGAGTTATGGGAGTAAAGGCATTCCCATTGGAAAATTCATGGCAATTTTTCTGCTTCAATTTTGAATATTTAGAACTGCTTTTACATCAAAATTGTGAAACTTAAGATGCAATATGTCTTTCTTAAGCCCTTGTTGAGACTTTATCATCGAACAGCAAAATAAAAAATTATCCAGTATTGGAAATTAATAGCTCTTCAATAATCATTTCCAGCACTTGCTTTGGTATAACAACTGAAAGAACCATGGAAGTTCAGAAATACTCTTAATTCCACTCTAATTACCATCAGAGAGAGCAATTTAACCTGGAGGAAAGAAATATGGACACAACACTGCAAGTAATGTGTCCTATTTTTATCATGTTGGCCCATAATGTCAGAGGTGGATGTTGGTATGGCAGTACCAATATTTCAGGACATTTTGTTACTTTGTGACAGGTTGCAGCAATGAGGCAGTCTGACAGAATGATGTCTGATGTAGAAGTGTGTATGAAGTGAAGCTGTCGTTCAGTTCCTCCATGCAGAGAAGAAACCAAATGGTGGCTGTGAGCACCGTGGGGCAATGGGTGGTGTTTCAGCAGCGCTGACAGCAACTGTGAGTCATTTCTGCTGTGGCAGATAGTTATGAGTGTGGCATGCAGACTCTTGTTCATCATTGGCAAAAATGCATAGCAAATGGTGGTGACTATGTTGAAAACGTGTTTTGTGAAGCTGAGAATTTGCTCTACCGGATAGAATTATTGTGCCTTCCATGGAAATAAATAGGAGGCATTACTTTTGGAGGAACATACATAGTTCTGATATCTATCGATTCCAATCTGTTGGCAAACTGACTTGGCCAGCCTCAGTGTGATGGCAGTAGATCATCATCTACTGTGCTTCTTCCAGACTGAAGGTGCAAAGTAGGGCTGAGGTGAATGTGCTTTTTTTTCTTTAAGCATCTATTCCATAGTTTAAAGTAAAACACAAACTTCATATGTAAATATATACAACAGAAAAAGAAATACACTATACACATTGGTGATATTTCCTTTCTAAAAAAGCTTTGAAAATTTTGTCTGTGGAAAAGTCTACTGCCTTTAGGTGTTCCATGTTTTTAAAAACAGTTTGAAAGTTATTTTGTTTTGTTCTTCTGAACTCAAGTTCCAATGCCTACATTTTTAGTAGCTCAGATTCATTGCCTGTTTTCTGCTGTGCAGCACAAGAAGCTTCCTTAGAAGGTCAAAGTAAGTGAAAAACTTTTTGCTCATGCTTCAAGAAGCTACTCAATAGGCATTTAAGTCGAAGTGAGCCAGATGTTCGTGAATACATATTTTATATGGCTTTTTTGGGATGTTCTGCAGCAAGAGCACCTGTCCTGCTGAATGAAAACATCACATAGGAATGAAGTGGCACTTATGCTGGTTCAAGCATTTTAAAGCAGAGATACTCAACTATCACATAACACCGCAACATCTGTAGCACAGGAGATGTTTGTGATCATGCTTCGTATTGGGCTTACTTGGTCATGGTCATGTCAGCTGTTCCAGCTTGTCCTCCTGGTGCTGTGAGAGGATGCACCAGAAACTTGGAAAGTAAGATGTATGCTACAGAATTGCTTATAGAGCTGAGACATTGAGCACAGCCCCTAGTTAAGACAAAGGATTTAGGAAACACACTACCAGAGTCTTTTCTGTGTGTTTTCTCTACAGTGACAAGGATGTGTCTGTGTTCCTCTGTCGGTATGCTTGACTTGTTATTAGAGGAATTACTCTACCAACTCCATCATGTTGCATTTGCTGATATATAGGAATGGAAGATGAGCATTTCCAGGTTAAGGAATTATGTTTTATTAATGGGAGAATTCACTTACCTAGGGTACAAGGTTGTTCCAGTTGTCCTGGGCTGTTACACAGCCAGGTAAAACTTTCTTATTAACAGCAATCAGGTGTACAGGTGGCACACTTGACCTTCTGTGAGTGTCCCTAAGCAAAGGCTTTATAGTAGATACAAAAAAGTATTCCTTGGCTCTTAAGTATCACTTTCATTGTTCTTATAGTACTTGTTTTCATTAAATCATTTCTGTCTTCTGTGTTGGATTTGCAACTGTCAACAGTTTGTGATGTATCTGATGTCTGTATGAAATAGTTTCTTTCTTCCCAAAAGGATGTCCTATGTGAACTCAGATTAAGGGAGAGAATTTTAGGCTTACTGCAGCGAAAAAGTCAGTTCATGCTAGTTCAATACTAGTCTTTTGTCTTTTCCTTATTCTCCCTCTGTAGAGGTCATTAATTGTAGGAGGAAAGAGCATCTCTTTGAGTCATTATTGTCTCTTAAAAGACTCTGTTTTCACAAAAAAAAAAAAAAAAAAAAAAATTGTAGCGCTCATATTCGGACAAGGTGACTTGGAATTAGTGCTGTTTTGTTAATAAAAATAATCACTGAAAAGATCCAGTCAACCATTCCAAGTGTTTTCAGTAATCTGGTATGTGATACTGGCCCAAACCATGAAGTACACCAGTTTAGATTTCAAAATTTGTTGTATTATTGCTGAGCTCTATTTAAATACTTAAAGAAGTTTGAAAGAGATCTTATGCTTTAAAGCAACCTAACTAAACTTTGTCTAAAATGGTGTGCTTCTCTCTCAAACACATTGCAAAAAGTTTGAGAGGTAGCAGAGCTGTTCTCTAGAAGAGAAAGCAGTTTTAGAAACCTTGTACTTTCCTTCTGCGAGGTCCAGCTACGTTGGCACATGTCCCATATTATGTGATGGATTAATGAGTGCAGCTATTTCCTTGCAGTGCATCCTGCTGGGAAAGCTTAGCCTTGTTACAGTGAAAACTGACAAGGAATAAATATGTGCTCAGGTTTAACTCTGGGTCAAACCAAAACCTCAGCAGTGAAATCCCTTTTTCCCTTTTTTAGTTTGTTTTTGCTCTTGCACTGCTAGGAAAGCTCTCCTTTGTTTCTTGAGCAGGTGGGGATCAGCTTATGCTCATAGCTCATGTATTGCGTTGGTGACCTCATGAATCTGGGGGGATTCTGCTGCCAGAACAGTAAACCAGTCAGTTGCAGTGCTTTTTGTACTGTTAGTATACTCCCAGTAAAATGTGAGGAAAGGGAAAAAGTCTTAGAAAAATATCTATTCCTCAACTACCAAATGATCCCCAACTTCCTAGATGATGGCTTATGAGTAACGGAAAACAAGGAAAACTCTTCACCTTGTGCGAGGACTCCATTTGCATTCCTTCCCTGGTTCCTTAGCAGAGGACATATTTGAGCTTTAGGGACTTATAAATGATGACCTGACTATTTTATTTAACATGATGTTGTATAATCACCATTTTAAGTTTAAAACAAATTTTCAGTTGTATTTTGGAGAACTGTAGGGTTTTTTTTTTTATCTTTTTATGAAACTGTTCCCATTGTAAATATTTCATGTAAATGCTTTAAGCTGCAGTTTAGATTTTTTTTAAGGTGGATGGTTTCTGAAATAATACTGACGTTTACTTTCAGTTGTTGTCTGACTGGCTGACAGGCTGGCTAGTGTTGGCTATTGGCAGGAAATGGCTAAAAGTATAAATGTTGTTTTCTCATGTTGAGGTTCTTGGCTCTGAAGTCCTCAGTAAGGGCCAAAAGTGTTTCAATGTGGAGACGAGAAAAACTCAGGTTAATTTCTCTGCTAGAAGCACAGGCTGGGATTTGTTTTATTTCTGCATCACAAAATATGAGCTAATCTTATATGTGTATTCCTCTGCAGTAGCAAAATATGAATAGGACTTGATATTGAAGTAACAGGTCTCCAGCAGAAACAGCCATGTGAGAATATGTCCAAAGAAACAGGGGAAAGTCATGTTTGTGTCCAGAAAGGGGCAGATACCTGAGTCGGAGGGAGGAATTGACGTGTGCTCACTGGTTTGTTGTTATTGAGTACTGAAGCATTAAAAAAGTGATAGAGAGCTGACCTCAGGCATTATATGTGATAGCATCATAGGGTACCATAAAGATGTTGAGTATTATAAAATCTTTTGAGATTTGATGGGAAAACTTCAAAACAACAATAACAAAGTGACAAAAAAAGGTGTTACTCATTTAACCATAAAGAAGATAAACAGAAGTGTTTCACATCGTGTTATTACTTTTTAACTGATTCAAACTTTATAAAATTAACCTTTACTAGTGATAAACTGAACATGGCAGTACTGTGAACCTGAATAGAAACAATGGAGTCAATGAAATTAATTTTTCTTATCTAGCATATGAAATGTACAGGAATGGAAGATTATTAATAGAGTGAGGAAAAAAAAAACGATTATTTTTATATATTGGAAGAAAAATTAAATGAAAAATAGAAGAGAAACTTGTTATTATAAATAAAAAGGTTACAATTCTGGAACAGTAATTTCCTTATTTAATACTGACACTGACTGAAAAAGAGATATTAATTTGTCAATTACATTTAAAAGCACTAACGAGTTTCAAATAGTTCAGTCAGAATAGATGCTGAATAGCTCATTACCTTTACAAATACTGCAGCATAACAGTAAGCATCGAAACAATTTCCTCAGTCGTAAATGAGGAACAGTTTACAATTTACATACAAAACTAACATCCCATATGACTTCTTAAATTAGTTAGATGAATTCCTTTATAGTTTGTATCTTTATCCTGAAAAAGAAAGGCTGTAAAATGTATTTAAGTGGAAGCACTCGACTGGTTTCCAGAAATACTGCAATCACAACAAAAACTCTATGATCTCATTTCAGTGAACTAAGACATTAAAATCAATGGTTGGCAGTGTGGCATTTTTCTTCTCAAACACTGTCATTTGGAGTTACTTTTGCCCAAGAGATGTTTTACAAGTGAACTCACCTGTCTAGGCTTTTTTTTTTTTCTCACTGTACACATTTTTTTCTAAAACACTCAGCACTGAGTAATGAAGTGCTTTTTTACTCTTTTCCTTTATTTGTAAATTGAAACCTAAATTGTTTTTAGAAGTGGCTCAGGAAAGTACATCTGTGTCTTTAAATGTTTAAATTTTTGCCCATGCTTGTGTGCCTGAAACTTTGGAAAGAGAAATTGAAGGCCTCATCTGTATATTTTCTCTAAGAGATAGTATCTGGTTAAGAAGTGTCTAACACTGAAAAATCTCATCTCTGAACACAGGTTGATCCACTTTAACTGTTATGCAAATATTTAGTATGTAGGTTATGTAGTGAGTATATCCTTGAAGAAAATGAGCATTCTGTGCAAATCAAAATTATTATGAAGAGGCTGTATGGAAAGATGACCCCTGTGAGTGTGAATGTGCTTTTCAGAGCTAGTGTTTTCTTTCTGCACTGCTGGGGTCCTCACTGAGGAACACTCACCCATTTTGCTGTGGTGCAGATGGCTGTCCAGCAGCTCATTTCCCTGTCTGACCTTGGGGCTTTCCGAGCCTGATGGTAGGAGCTTGGGAGTTTGGGAATGATTTTGGCCAGAGTTCCAATGAAGACTGGAGCTGTTGGTGGCTGCAGCGAGTTACATGTAACTTGGATATTCTGCTCAGAGGAGCATGTTTTCTTCCTTTCTGTTGGCCTGCAGTGCTGTGCCACACCTGAGCTTAATGTACCTGTAGTCTTTTACACATCTTGGATATTTGTTGCCTGACTGAGCACTGGCTCAAATTAGCTGACTCTGGACAAGGTTTTCATGGATCTGGGGTCTCTGGTGTCATCTTCTCAGATTTTCAGGGCTTCTGTTGTGTTTGTGCTTACCTGTCCTCTGGCCACAGCTGTTCGTCCTACATAGGACAGCTACAATCTATAATCTGTTACTTACAGAAATGCATCCAAACAATGTTTTAACCATGGGTATTACATAACTGGAAATCTCAGAGAACTCAGGAAAGCTGTCTGGTCACTAAGTAGGTGCAGTGACAGCTGTGAAGCTAAGATGGAGCTGCCACCAATCTCAGTTTGGGCAGGGCCTGACCAGCTGCAGCCTGTGGCAGGGTAGTTCACCACCTGCAGCCTGCCTGTAGCTGTGGCAGGGCAGCATTTATCGGACTACAGAGTTATGTCCAAATTGGATTCTTAAACTCTTCAATCTCCCTTCTCTTCCCCTTCTGAAAGCCCTGAGTAAATAAAAAATAAGTCTTGTGTACTTGTTGTAACTTCATTTGTTTTTCAAGCTGTCTTTGTTCTTTGGTGTATTGCATTACTTCTTGAATTAGAAGTTGATTGCAGCCCCTGCAGAAACCTAGTTATTCTGTGCTCGGTGTAAGCTACTGCCTGGCTCTGTTTCTCTGCATCCTTGCCAGTTGTGCTAGAAGCCTTTAGTCTTAAATTATTCTTTTTCTGGCACTGAGATGAGGTCAATTTGAATTATTTATTATGTAATTTATGAAATACCTGAAGTTTATAAAATTTGTTAAGTCTGTTTGTGTTTGCTCACTTGAGTCTGAGCCCAATGGACAGTGTCAGGTGCTTGTTCTCAGTCCCACAGTGTTTGCCCCATGCTCTGGCAGGGGATACCAGGATACTGCCATCAGCTCTGTAGCTTCCCTTGGTGTGCCCTAGTCCTGGGCTGTGTCATGTTGTACTACCCTTAGTTGGTTAATTGTGGGAGCTACTGTATGGTTTGAGGGAGGTTTTCCAACCCCACCAAAATAGTGTGTGTGGGAATTCACACTGGGAATAATTTGGGATGGAATTATACAGGCAGAGGCACTCAAGGGAACTTGGTATAGGAAAGTTAGGACATAGATTACTGAGCTACAGATCTCTCATTCTTGCATGCAGACAGCAAGAGACAAAAGACTTAGTACTGGGTGTGCAAGCCCTCTGGGCTGAGGCATGTCGCACTTTGACTCAGTTTTCTATGACTTGTTTTGAGCCTCCTCTTTGTACTTGGATTTATTGTAATGGTAGTTTTTCTAGTGGCCTGATTTAAATCTTTCTTATACATAAGAATACACGTCCATAATACACGACAATCATGTTCTTACAGAGATAGCAGTGACAAGTAGTAATTCAGCACAGGATGAGGTATTCATGAATCGAATGTTATGGTAATAGGTGTTCAACCTGCTGCTGCCCCTCGACCTCACAGAGCCAGGGGGATGATGCTTCCCAGCTCCTTTGCTGTGAGCTCTGTGATACTGACCATTATCTCTCTAAGGTGTACTTATGGTCATTTTTGTTTTCTAACATTTCTTTCAACCTTGTGCTTTCTTTAGCACATCAGATTTATTGTCTGTGGTACATTTTGCACACAAGGTACTAGTTTTCTGCTCTTTTCACGCACCCAAGCACTGTTTTTGCCCAACATAATCTGTGTTCTTGAACTGGCCACTGATGAGCTACCCAGAGCAGCAGTGGCTCTGGTGCCTAGTGGGGTCCCAGCTGTCACCATCTGCTGCTCTGTGTTGGGTCTTGTGTCCCCATGTTGAAGGCCTCTGATGTTTTGGGCACCAGGAAAAGTGGCAGACAGTAGGAATGGTGCCTAAAACATACAGATTAATGCAAATATTTATTTGTACAGTGACATACTTAGTCTTTTATCTGTAATGATTAAAGTGGTCTGAATTCTTTGATTAGATGATTCAGATTACAATTATTCTGCAGTAATTTTCTTGGCTTTACATCTGTGGTGTGCTGTCCTCTGCCTGTAACAAGGCTTTAAGCCAAGTGACTGTTCTTAGCTGAAAAGAGTGCATATGCAGGTGAAGCTGCTGGGGCTTCTGGGGAAATCAGTGGTTTCCAGATCTTTTCTCTCTCAAAACAAGTAAAAGCTGTGAGCAACAATGTAGTGTGAACACTTGTGGCTCTCTGTGTTTACTTAACACAGTATCCCCACTGGCTGGCTATGTGCTAGGGCTCTGAGGAGCTCTGGTTATGTTAAAATACAGCCTGGAGTAAGCATCATTTTTCTGTCTGTCTCAGAGTGCTGCAAATAATAATCTCCAGTGTTAAATATGCCCTTAAATAGAGACTCGAAATGCACAGATCCTGTTGTCCAATTCAAATACTATTTCACTTTGTGACTGCTTTCTGCTATTGTGCTGTAATAGCAATCTCCATCAGGTGGAAATAATGAGTCAATCCTGTGGTAAAGTCATAAACCTCCATTCCTAAGTGGACCTGGACATCTGTCAGATACTTTAAGGGTCTGAATTGAAAACTGGATTCCTTCTGCCTTAACTGGCATTAGACTCCGACTGGCACGTTCCTCCATTTTCAATGTTAATGTTTTTCTGAAATCTGAATTTGTGCTTTCTTACACCGTGTGTGGCTCCTGCACTGGAAAGACCAGGACATCCTCAAGTGGATGGGCTGAGCGCAGTCTCCTGCTGCATCTTGCTGTGACTGGATCCTATGTAAGCACAGGTAGAGTGAGTGAGCCTTGTCAAGGACCTCTTGCTATAAATAGCTTGGTGGCTGTGGCATTCATTCAGAAGGTTAGAAGTCATTGTTCAGTTTTCCACAGACAACCTCATCCTCCCATGATTATTTAAGCTATAAAACACCCTAGGCAACAAGGATTAGAAAGCAGGAAAATAGCATCTGAGATAAATTAGGCATAGGAGAGTCTTAAGTAAGGTCTTTCTCAATGTCACTTCCAACTAGTGTACGGAGGCACAAACAATTTGCTTTCTTTTCTTCTCCCTGCACCTTTCTTCCTGGTATTACTGAGAGTTTTTTAAGCATTTTCCTTGCATTTTGAATGACAATTTTGATGACTTCATCAAGTTGGTTTATTATACTGATTTGGATGTGCTATTTATTTCTAGTAAGTCTGCTTGCTGGTGAGGAAAAATAAGACTTTTGTAAGCCTTTTTACAATTATGTGCAGTAGGTAGGTAGGCAGTTTAAATTGGTATATGTATTCAATGTACTGTGGTTTTGCTAAAAGAGAGAATACAAATAATTAAATTACCAGATCTGGAAGGGGTTCTGAGCAAAAAGGACCAAAGTACAAATGCTTTTTTTTTTTTTTAAAACGATCATCTCCATCTTCATTTAAATGTAGGGGGTCTGTGACAGGGGAGAAGGAGTAAGAGAGGAATAGATCTGAGGGTGGAAGGATTGGAAACATGTAATTTGGAACTGAAGTTATGTATTGCTTGTTCTTGAGATTTCACTTCTATATTCTGTTTTATATATCATTCTGTATTGGATATCTGTCAATGATCTTATTTAAGCTGCAGAATAAAACTATATTAAAGGAAAATCTTTGCTAGTGGTTTTCTGGTCTTCAATTAATTGCAGCAAATGTTTACTCATGCATATTTCTGTTTGGAGTACTTACATTTAAATTTCAGCTAGGACTTCTCTCCATCAAGAAAGTGATGTTGTTTAATTATTAAAGTACCTCACAGTGTGACATGCTTAATAATATAATATTAACTCCTTGAGTCTTTGCCTACCAGTACTCAAGTAAAAATTAAGATTTTTTTTCTGTGTGAAGTTTTTCCTTCCCAGCCAGTTATCAATAGAAATTCAGCACGTATGTGGCATTACCACAACTGAGTCACTGACTCTTGTTTTTAAAAAAAAATGTTTGTGCACAAGAAATCACAAAAATCTTCTCAGGAAATTGAGACAAAATTTATTTCAATGTGTCATCATCTCTTCTTGAGAAGGAAGCCTAAGTTGTATTGCCTTGAAAACTGTTTTATTTTTTAATCTGAACTCAGGTAAAAATCTGATATAAAAGCTTGTATCTACAAGTTAGAAGAGATTCTCTTACGAATTTCCAAGTGACAAAATTCTAGCCATTAGAGGATATGGAAATTCTCATAAATGCATATTTTTTTTTCTTCTGGGACTGTGTCATTAAATACCTCCCCTCTGCTGCTGTGCCTCAGTACAGATGCACATTTTCCTCAAGCCTGTATCATTGTAGACTTGTTAGTGTGTTATGGAAAGAGATTATGTGTGCTATGAGCTTTTATTATTATTTTTGTGTTTACTTATACACTTCTTCTGAGGAATGACATCAAAGAGCGATCAGGCCACAGAGAATACACTAAGGAACATCTTTAAAGACAACAAGGTTTTTTGGTTGTCTTCTGAAACAATAATACCTCTCAAAACAAATCCTAGTTAGTCTCCTACTCTGTGTATGCGCGTCACCGTTTTCAACAGTAACTGACACTCAAAAGAGCATCTCATAAAGATCTTGCACTAATGGTGCTTGGGTGTAATTAGTTCATTTGGTGGAAAGAGATGTGCAAATGATGGAAATCCTTTGGAGTGAACAGGTATTTTATCTCTTTCTCCAGAGTATTCTGGAAGTTATTCTTCATCAGTGTTTTCTGATTATGGCCTGCAGGGAATCTCCTTTTTTGCAGTTTGTACGATAGTACCATGAAACGGTGTCATTTAGGAGATGGTCTCATACCTCAGCAAAATTAGATGTTCCAGATAATAACCAATTTGCTCCTGGGGTGTTTCTGGGGGGCAATCTGACAATACTTCAATGGCATCAAATGTTTGAGCTTTGAATAGTGGTCTTTTAGTGGTTCTGTGCAGCCAGGAGTTGGACTTGGTGATCCTTGTAGGTCTTTTCTATCTTGGGATGTCCTATAGTTCCATAATACTATTTCCCTGTGGTTGGGAAAGCACCACTGGTCCCAGAGTTTTTCATGTTATGCTACAGTGTGAGTGCATTTTCTTATGAAGTAGGCAGATGTTTTTGGTCTTGTGTTGTTTTTGTTTTTTTGTTTTTTTAAAATTGTGAATTTTAATTAAAAATGATAGTACTTAATGGTATTTTGATATTACATGGAGTAATAAGGCTCACAGATTTTCAGATATCTTGTGTTGGCACAGTGGTAGCCCATTGGTGGTGCAGTTTGACAAGTGTGTACCCTTCAGCCAGTTACTTGGTTCTGAAGCACGGGAATGTGCTTCTGTTTCTTCTTTTCCCATAACATGGCATGGTGTCCTTGCAAGCCGGCAGCCACACACAGCATCCACCCTGCTGGGAAGAGGACATTGGTTCTGCAGGCAGATGCTTTGCTCTATGTACTTACATCAGTGGTAGAGTCTGGTTGAGTTATTTCAATATTCTTGTTTGACCAGTGACCAGAGTGAGAATTGATTCACAAACAGGCACCAAGGAACTCCGCATGTTTGGAGAGAAGGAAAGAAAGCTGCGGTCCTTTGGTAGAAGTGGCACACACTTGTTATCTGCCCTGTCACTGCAGAAACCAGTTTTGTGATAGTGTATTGGGCTGTGGAGAGAAATGCGATGATAATTCTAGCAAAATTTTTGTTTTGTATCTGTGTTACTTGGTTTCAGAAATGCTTAAGTTAATTACAATTTGGGAAGATCATACAAATATAAAATAGTTAAATCTAATGTGAGTGCACGTGGTACTACTTTTTTATAGATTGGTTGAAGAAGATGATAAAAGTTTTCACGTTAACCTTCCTTCCCATCTTCTGCAGTACTTTTCATAAATGAATAAATAGATGTAAAAAGACATAGTTGTGATTAATAAAATGAGTTCCAGTGTATCATAGGAGGGCAATTTAACATATTTTTAAGGATTCAGTACTTAGCACCTCCTTTTTGGCTTCTTAAGGTTGCAGAATGGGAGTAGTGTTTTTTTCGTTTAAGTGCATGCACTTCATGCACTAGATTTGGAAATTATTTAACTTTAAAATGCAGGGGGAAATGTTAATAGCGTGCTGCTTGGTATGCAGAAAAATTTAGTATCAAGTGATAATCAAGCAACCGACCTTACAACAACTGCAGTTTTGTGCTGGAACTTAAGTGCATGACATCTCCAGCTCTGTAACGCCTCATTATCTCTTAAAGCTAATTGCACTAAACAGGTATTTGCTCCATTTCAATAGCAGAGTGGGCTACACAGCTTTGTGTGGGCAGTGGATGCATGTTTTCCACAACCTTGTGGGGCACAGAGCCAAAAGGGTTGAAGGGACTTGGCAAGGGTGGATTTTCATGGGGCTTGGAAGATGTACTGCTGAGGGCTTGGGGGGCTAAAGGCTGCGAGCTGGGCTTCAGCTGTTTTCCAGCACTTATACATGCTCTGTAGCTGCAATACTGAGTCTGATTCTGTGCTAACAAAGACTGGGTTGTGAAGTTGCACTGCTGTTTGGTTTTCATTGTCAATACAAAGGAAACAGCTAGAGATTTTTGGATGAAGTAATGATATTTTATAAATTGATTATTGATTAAGTTGACGTGATAGGAGGTTTGTTACAGCCATGTGATAAATGTCTACAATTACAGGTGCCTTTATAAGAAGACGTTATCTGAAATTTAATAATAGAGTTGTAGTAGTTTCACATTAACTTGCTGCTTGATTTAAATTACCAGGCTGATCACAAACAGGTCCATAACACATCAGTTCCTAGACTAATGAACCATACATCCTTGTCGACTTTAGTAATGTTTTGACAGTTTTTGCCTCAGTGCTTTTGAATTACAAGTGTGTAGAGATGTATTGCTTACTGCTACAATAGGTCTTTCCCTCAGGGTAAGGTAGGTCATGTTGGCTGAATCGGAATTTGTTAACTAAACAATGACAATTTCTATAATGCTTTAAAAGAAGGCTACAATCATTTTTTATAGCTGTAATTGCAATTTTTTTTCACAAGGAGAAAGATATTAAAAGAATGACATTTTTCAATTTCATACGTTATTTAACTTTTCTAAAATAGCAGTTACAGAGCTCTTAAAATATAGAGGATTTATATAGTAATGTGATTAACTCTAAGATGGTAGAAAACTGCTGTTGATCCTCCCTTCGCAAACAGAAATGCAAAAAAATTCATTTGTAAAAATGAGGCTGCCTTTACCCATTCATCAGTGTGTATACTGTGCAAGTAAAACATGCAGCAACTGTCTTATACCAGCTACTTGTTGGAGTTAATCCTATCAAGTAACTTTGTTTCATATGGGTGTTTTTCATAAATGAGATTTTCCTCTACCCGGTTATTCCTGCAGCTGGTTTTCAGTGCTGTACAAAAAGCCTTGTTTGTTGTATGTTTGATCTTTTCTGTAGATTTCCTATTGTCGTCTAGAATTTATAGGGGGGGGGGAGAAACAACAGACAAATAAAGCTAGACAATTTCAAGAAATGACAGGTAATATTTATGAGAAATGTCTAGTTTTTCTTTTACTCATCTAACTTTTACATTTTTGGAGTGAAATAGAGTGGGACTTAAATGAATCATGAAAGTTAAATACTGAGGTCAATTCTCCAACAAGAGTGGAGTAATATGTCATGTGTTTGAAACGTTGCCTTGCTTTATTACTAACTATATTAAGGAGGGAAAGACAGGGTTCACTTTATTAAATGCTGTGACCTCCTGAAACAGACTGCCAATTTACTTGGGGTGTTTCCAAGTGAGGAAGTCTTGAGGATGCAGCATCTGCTTTCCCAAGATATTTTCTCTAAGTTGGGTCACATTTGACTGAGGCACATTGTGTGATGTGTCATCATTTCATTACTCCTGGGAAGACTTGGGAGTAAAATGGTCTCTCAAGCACTGCTGCATGTTGCTCGTAACTGCTCCCATTCATAAACTCACAAAAGCCTTTTGTGGGTGCTGGAGAAAGAAACACTGCTGTAAGAGTAGTGATAGTGTAATGTTCATTTCCTGTGTTGTCTTGCTCCCATGTGGGTGTCAAATGTAACATGGGACCTCTTCTGCTCTTGATTATTGCTTTGTTAAAAATCTGTTACATAAACTTCAGAATAGACATAATTGGCTGTAATATGGACCATAATCCCCATCACTGCTCATTACGAATGTATAATTATCTGCTCAATAGTCTGTTATTGCATCTTTGGGTTCATTATCATATCATACATTAAGTTTCAGTTCATGGATCGCTGCCCTTCAAAGCTCTTGGACAGTCTATTAAGTAAACGCAGATAATTCAGTTTTTAAAAATTTGATTTTTTTTAATGACAATGTTTTTGACGGCGCATCTCTTGTACATCTTCAGCCTTGCTGCAGTCAGGAAAGGTGTGTGCAGTTAAAAACAGGTCCTATATTATTATATAAATAGCAATGAATTTTCAAAGCTCAGAGCAAGATCCAGGCCAGTACTTGTCAGTACAGCAGAGGATAATGGGGAAATTAGCTTAAAATTGTGCTGTTCTACTTAGAGCCACGTAAGTGTGCTTGCTGAAGCCATTCTGGATGTCTTACAGCCCAACAGCTTTTTCTGTTCCTCCATTGCACTGCGTGCCTGACACAGGTTTGCATCTGAATAGTGCAGAAGAAACACAGCTCTCCACCTCGCAGATGTGTTTCTACCACTCTTCTTTTCTGTGTTGTATCTCGTGCTATGTAGAATTAGCAGAATGTATTACAAGAAAAACTGGGGCTCAAGCCTTGTTCTTTATTGCTCAGCCCAAATAGATTTCCTACTTGAGGGGGTTTGCAATCAACTTAAGGGCCTCTAAGGAAGGAGAGGTAAACTACAGAGGTTAACTGATTGTGGAGGTGATACAGTGTTGGTTATGTTATCTGTGTAAAGAGACCTTTGATATTGCTTAGTCCCTTAGAGATTCCAGATCACAAGTGAAATATTGTTCAGTTATGACAAATAAGCGAAAAACTATTAAATTAAATAGAGGCTGGAGATGAATTCTAACACAGATGAATGTGCAGTGCATGGGTCGGTGCACTTGGGCAACCAGTGCTGTGGTTAAGATTTGATTTATTTAGTTGCGTTTCCTAAAGCTTATTTTGCCAGTCTTACAATCTGTATGCTTGTCATAGTTTAAATAAGGATGAATGGCTCTCACTTTAGGGCCTTAGTTCATTCACTGTCACCTTTATTTTTCCTGCACTGAGCAGAGGTAGGAGCTGTAAGAAATCATCTGTGGTCTTTCTGCCACCTTCAAACAAGTGCAGTCTTACCACTGACAAAATAAATAAATAAATAAATAAAATAGCATATTCTCCAGCTTCCAAAAGGGGCTATTTACTATGTAGAATGTACCTATCTTATGCTTTTCCTTTGCCTCCACTTTTATGAGAAACAAATACTAAGGAAGATAGCTAATTTTAATGAAGATGGATCTCTATAGCAAACAGTAAATCTTGGGCCTCTTTAAAAATGTTCTGTGCTATACGTGTGAGGACTGTGACTTTAATTCTGTAGTTAGTGAGGTCTGCTTTAAACAAATGATCTGTTAATTCTGGTGCATCTTGCTCCATAGTGGCATTACGTTGTGCTGTGAACAGTGTGCATCGGCTCAGGAGCTGCTGTGATGGCTGGATGTAATCCCATAGTGGTGCAGTGCTCGTCTTGTGTGCATGGGCCTCTCCCTGGCTCTGTCAAACTACATGCCTGTGGGTCAGTATATTTCTCTTAGAAGGATTTAAAGAAAACTAATTAAAAAGACTACTGGCATTCGCATGACCTTGCTTGTGTTCTTGCTGAAACCTGGAGAGGATGCACAGAGAGCTGGAAGGATGACCAAGCTTTGTACGGACATGAGCTAAACAGAGATACTGAGCTGTGCTGATGGGGCGGGTGCCCTCAGCACTGGAGGAGCGCAGATTTCTTTTTCAGGCTTTTCTATATATTTGGCACCCTTTCATGATCCTGCTGGTATTATATAAAATGGTTCATTTTAGTTAAGTATCAAAGCAGGAAAGGAAAGAAAAATGTTCTCAGGCAAAGAAAAAAAGAATACTTCCGTTGTTGCAGTTTTCTTCTCCTTAAGGGACAGTGACCCTGCCTGATTTAACGTTAGCCTTCAGATTGCTTTTTTGTGTTTTTTTTCTTCCAGCCTCATATTCTTAACTTGCAGGTTATTTTAAGCTTATTGCTTTTAAATTGCAGAGCATTTAAGACATTGCAGGCATGCAGAATTAGGTTGGACAGTATTGAAGGTCATACTGTGGAGAAGTAACCTATACTGACAGTTGCACAGTTAGAACTATGGTCTTCTTATCTAGCTAATGTTTTTGATTCTCATTTTATTAACTAGTGTTTATTCCTTCCTGTGCTGGCAATTATATTCAAATACTTCAGTACTGATGTTTTAAACTTGTATTTTGATCAGGTCTTAATAAAAAAAATAAAATAAAATAAAACAAACATCTGTTATTTAGTTACTCTTAGCTTATTTAAGTCTGATTGTGTTTCACTCACCGTAAATCTTCCCTGAAATTAAGTTTTTCTCATTGTTTTGTAACGCTATAATAATCACCAGTGTGGTGATAGATGAACAGCAATTTTGGAGGCACAGTCTTCATTTATTACATTAAATCTGGGAGAAGATTGATAAAGAGATGCAACTCACCCAATGTTACAATTTTTCCAGTTAATGTTATCATTAAACACTTCTGTTACTGTACCAGTTACCTGAAGTTTTGCTGTGCTGCTGTTTCTTGTGATCTGGCACTGCACAGATGGGCAATGACTCCTTTTGGATTTTCCTGTGTCCACGTTAAGCAGTGATGCTGTTATGCTCTTGTGAAAATGGCTGGTCATCTGCTTTGTATACGTGGAACTGCAGATGATAAGAAATGGGCAAGGAATCACTATCCAGTCATTATAGTAAGGTCCTGGCTGGAGCTGTGCCTGCTCTGCACAATACCCAGAGCCTTGGTCCCAGGCACCACACACTTGTATGTCAGGATAAGGACTTGCATTTTCCTGCATAAAGTTCTGTGAGCACCACTTGATATTTAGTATTAATTATTAATACAGCGCTTTCAAAATCCAATGAAGATCAAAATTTTACAACTGGATATGTCTGGAAATATCATTTGCAACTGTTTAAGAATAGTTTGAATACCAAAGCAATTGGTATTCAAAACAATTGTTGTGTTTTTGTTGTTGTTGTTTTGTTTTGTTTTTTGTTTTTTTTTTTGAAAAGGCTGAAATCTAGATTCCATGAGAAAATCTGTGAAGGAAAGCTGCAGATAGACTCCCTGCTACTTCTGTTATGAAAGATCTAAAAGAAAACAGAAAATGACAGCATATAATTACAATGAAATAGATCCATTTGTTAACTGTTCCAGGGTTAAATTTTGTTATTGACAGTAATAACAATATAAATGCTTGCATTCAGCGGAGGGCATGCTGTGTTATTCACAGTGAGGTCAAAAGTTTCCTTGTAGAGTTCTCAATGAAAACTGCATTTGATTTTGTTATTGCATAGCTTACTCTCTCTTTTTTTTTTTTTTTCTTAAGGCTTATTCCTGCCTAACCTAAACGTTTTTCAATATCGAATACTCTTACAGAACTGAAAGCTATCTATCCCAAGCATATTTTTCAATAAGTATGCTTTTAGCTATCTTAAGTACATAAAAGTGCATGCTAAAATTTATTGACTAGTCTTAAAACTTCAATGAGAAATGAAACAGGATAGATACACTAAGGAGAGGGTCTGCAAAATGGAAATAGAGGCTGGCCGACTGGCTACGAGTGAATGCTGGAAAAGCCAAAAATGAAATAAGATATTGACATGAAAAAGGAGGTGTAAGCTGTATGGGAAGAATTCTGTAGCTTTAATAATCTGGCTTGAAATATGGAGAAGAAAAAAAGTTGGGTTATGTTGTGGCCCAGCAAAAATGCAGCTAGGCTCTAAGGGTCTGGAGGTAGCATGTGAGCCAGCATTTACCAATAGCAACTCCATTGCTCAGAAGGAGATTGTGGGAAGGACTGGGAGATGTAGCTGACTTGGGAATAACAAAGAAAACTGCATCCATCGCTCTGTAAATGCAGACTTGAAAATTCTGTCTATACTCTTCTTTTGCTTAGTATGGGATTGTTTCCACTGAAGATCTTAAAACACTGAAAACATTATGCAGACTTTGCAAGAGAAACCAGCATGTGTCAGAAGCTTAGCTGAACACTTTTTAGATTTGTGTGTCTGAGCTCCATGGTGATATAACTGTCATATTTTTACAGTGCTTCGAGTAGTAATTCTAATCGGATAAGCATAAGAACAATAATTCCCCATTCCATACCTTTAAGTTATTGCATTTAACTTTATTTCATTAGCCTGCAAATATCTTTTCATTGTGTAGCTTGTGTGATGCTTTCCAAAGACCCTGCTGTCTGACAGTGAAGCGGGGACATAGTTAAACCAGTGACCTAAACTGCTTAGACACGGTGAATATCTGTGCAAGCACTGGTGCATTTCAAGTTACCCAAAAGAGCATGCTGAAGATGAGGGTGATTTTAGTTCTGATATAAGTCAACGGCTGTGAATTTTTCTCTTCATTCTAATGATAAAAATTATGGGATATTCTCTCTCTGTACAGTGGTTAGATTTGTCACTATTGTATCCACTGTAGAATGCAAGAGAAGTTGTTGTGCTTTAGAGCTGCTGTTTTTATCTTTACATAGGGGAAAGCAGAGTAGAAGTCCTAATATCACAATGACTTGTTCATTTGAGCGTGACTGAATAAATACCAAAAATTGTAACCAGAAGAGCAGATAAAATGTAATGAACATTGCAGGGGAAACGAAGAACTTTTTAGTGAAACTTGTGATTATTTTAGATTCTGTAGAAACAAAAACCAACATGTTGTACATTATTATTTAAGGCTATGCTCAGAGTCCAGCTTAAGTCAAAGAGGGTCCAAAAAACTACATTTATTTGTGTGATATGAGTAAGTCAATGGTATGCATTCAGCTTAAATATTTATTCATTACTAAGTATCACATTTCTGAAAAGACAAGCTGAAATAGGGAAGGGAAACAAAAAGTTGGAAGGTTTTAATCTGAGAATTTTATCCAGAAGGTCTGAGAAAGTGAGGGAAGAATAGCAGAGTTATTTAGAGAGATGTGGAAGGGAAACCAGGATAAAGACATATAAATAACAGCAGAAAATGGTGAACTCTTTCTTTTACGTGTTTTCTAAAAGGAAACAGAAAATATAGTATAATTCTCCAAGGGAAAGAACATTTTTTGCATCATATATGATCGGGTGCCAGGCTCGCTGCTTATTCTGCCAGCTGCTTGCTTCAGTCCAGGAAGCATTAGATTCTAATTTGTTGCAGTTCAATTCCTTGGTGTGTCCACTTATCCCTGGATTCCTGTGGCATATCTTTTCCTTTTTCTAGTATTAATTATATAATAGATCAGTATCCAGCTGCAGATGAGTTTTCTGCTTTAAGATTTAATCCCTGGGATTTGGTTGTGCCTTGGCTGGACCCAGGGGAACTTGCCAGGACTGAGGTACTGGGGACTCCTGTGCTGAGACTTTGTGCACTCAGCTTCACATTAGCGTGCCATTATAAACGCTTGATGAAAGGATTATAAATGATTAACAGATACATACATTGCAGATATGCCGGAGTACTGAGTTTGGTAAATAGTGTTCAACAGTGCCAGTAAAGGGTGTAAGAACACTTAGACCTATTATGCCATTAAACAACCAGTTAATCCATTGCTTTGCTTCTTGGAAGTCCAACTATTAATAAATCATTCATCTTTTAAGGACTGTGTGTGGCATATAAAGTGTATCCTAGTCTTTTTGTGCTGTTAAATAAGATTTCTGTTTCTCAGAGATTCTCTTCATCTCCTCCCAAACATCAAAACGTGCTTTAAACAGAGACAAGGGAAAGTTATAAGCTGATAAGTCTGGCAAATTGGTCTGTTTATGGTCATTATTGTGGGTAGGTTTAGTACTCTCTATAATCAATCAATTGCCTTGTCAGTCAGCCATTGTCAGAGAACAGATTTGTTGTTTGGAGGAAAAAAGAAAAAGAGAAGACATATCAGTTTCTGGTTGCATAAGCTGGAAACAGTTAACTGCCCAAGGGTTGTAACTCACCCAGAAAGGGATACCGTAGCTCCAGGAGCACTCACCATGTTAGTTACTTCTCTGAGGTACAGGATAAAAAAAATTACAAATATGAACAATTATTAATAGGTGCATCTCATCAGTTTGTATTTGCACAACCTACTTCATTACAAATGGAGCTAAAGTTACTTCATTGCAACTTGAAGTTAAAAGAAATGTCCTGCCTCATCCTAACCCAACTCTTTTGTGACTTATGCATGTAAATACTAATCTAATTTTTTTTAGCATACTTTCTACTGTTGTGAATATCTGCCTTTGCTACTGAAGTTGGATAGCCTCTTATGTGATATTGTGTCAATTAGAAAGTATCATACTTGAGGAAATTTGGTTGAAAATTCAGTTTTCAAACAAAGAAGCAAAAAGAAACCTCTTAGGAATGGTACAGACTTGAAATGGAGTAGGATGGGTGAGAAAAGTTTTCTTGTAAATTGGTATTAACTTCGGAAAGGTCTTGAAGAAATACCTTCTACTGGAAGTGCTATATTTTAATACTCAACCAGCTATGCAAGTGTGCTCCAGGACTGTTTCCAGCATTGACATCAACAGAGAATTACTGAACTCATAAGGGAATTGGAGATTTAGAAAAGCTTAAATATCAGCTCAGCTGCTGGACTTTGTGTCTACTTCTGTTGTTGATTGACCACTGGAGAAGTCTACTATGGAGAAATATGACTGAGACAGCATGAAATATTTTTTCAGTTAGGAATGATCTTGTAATTCATGATGGCAGTAAGAGGTGGGACTGTGAATGAATTATATGGCAACATCCTAATGAGCATGGGCTGTTTTTGATCTTGTTCTGTTCACTGCAGAATGTCTAAGCCTAGAAGAAATGTAGTTCATACTACAAAAGTAAAAACTGAGGAACCTAGTATTGGTGGAGCTACAAGCTCTTTGTTTACTTGCTTTATTTGTTTATTTAAAGTAATCTGTGAGGTAGTAATGATGTTTGGCAAGGGGAATGAATACCAGCATGACATTCAAATGTTCAGTGAACACAAACTAGTCACAGAATCACAGTCTATAGTGACTGGAAGGGACCTCTAGAGATCATAGAGTCCAACCTCTCTGTAAAGCAGATTCGCTACAGCAGGTTGCAGAGTTAGGTGTCCAGATGGATGTTGAATATCTCTAGGGAAGGAGGTTCCACAACCATTTAGGCAGCTTGTTCCAGTGCTCTGTCACTCTTACAGTAAAGTATTTGTATGGATCTACCTCTATTCCTGTCAAGTTTTGCTAGTGCTTACAAACATTATTGTTGCAGGTAATTAGCGTGAAAATTCAGAAAAGATCTGAATATGAATTTTTATCTCTTCAAGCTCCTTTTCTGCTTATTCAGGACCCATTTTTCTATGTATTAAACAGCTCTGAAGATGCCTATAAAGGCAAGTTAGGGGAGAGGATACAGGGAGATGTTGCAGGCTTGTGGCCACCAGAATGATCAGGTACAGATTCTATAACTGCTGTGTGCGTGACCCTGACTGCCACTGCCTGGAAATGTGTCTTAGATTGTTCTTTCATGGCCTTGAATAATGCTTCATTTTCCTACCAGAGGCTGATTGCTAGGCTATACTGATATTTATGTCATGCTTAGTCCAGAAAAAGCTGAGGGGAAAAATGCACCTATAGATGTGGAGGGAGATGTGATTTAAATTGGTGATGCAAACTTGCATTCTCCAAAGGAGTAAGATTATCTTACTGTAATTATGTAGTTCATCAGCTGTCTGCTGTCTAGGGGGTTTACTTCACCCACTGCTGAATTTCGGAGATCCATACATTAAGTTTAACTCCAATGACAATTGGCTGTAATGTTCCCTGTTGTCACTGCAGCCGTGGAGGTCAGGCCTAATGATATGCCAAGAGCTCTGTGACAGTTTGCATACAGACGCAGTTTACTCAGGTCTCAGCACTGCCACTCTCAGAAGATGAGGAGGTATTGAACTGTCAAACTGAGACTGAGCAGGTGACAGCTGATGCATTTTAGATCAGCTGCCTTCATGACTGATTTAGTAAACCTAACTGAGAGCACGCAGGCTTTTTCTCCTTCAATATTCTACTAAAAAAAAAAAAAAAAAAGCTGTGAAAATGTGTTTTGTTTTTAAATACTACTCTTTATACCTTCTTTTCACTTTGAAACCTTTAGGTATAAAAATGATTCAGTATAGAAGATCTGAGCAAATTTTTCCTATGCCATGAATTGAGGTAAGGAAATATTTTTATCCTTTCCACAGCTATGTGGCAATTCAACATCTGACTCTTTCAGTCAATCACTCTACCTGCTGTCTTCTATATATCATACAACTTCTTTAAATAGATAGTGCTCAAAATAACGCAGACAAGCAACAGCATAGAGAAACACATGCAACAAATGAAGCATTAAATATTTCCTTCTCTTTCCAGAACATGTTTTGAAAATGATTAAAAAATAGAGGTATTGCATGGCATGTTAGTCTGAGGTTTCAAACCATTTCACAAAACACCAAGAGTCAAAAAGAAAATGAATGCAGTGGCATGGAAGAACAAGTACCATTGTCATCGCAGATTATTGCTTGCAGACCTGATTGCTGTACCTTGGAAAAATTAAGTTGTCTTATGTGCAGAGAGATGTTTTTGGTCTTCTCTGATTGATAACGTTAACATTTGAAAGGCCTAACAGGGCTTAAATAGCAAATTCTCTCCCTTCAGTCGTTGCTTTACAGGATTTCCTTTTGGCAGAACAATTGCACAGTCACAGAAGAGGGAGAGGAATTTTGCAGATGTCACTTTAGTGGCAGCATCCAGCTCCTCACAGCACTCTGTGCCTTCTGGAAGAGATCTCTTCTGCTTTTCTCCCTGCTCTCACTTTGACTGAAATGTTGCCCTCAAAATTTCTGCTGCTGCCTGTGTGCTCAGGGGATGTCTGCTTTGTCTGACTCCTTGCTGGCTGCTAAGAAATACAGGGCTACTATGTGCCTTGAACTCAGGAGAAAACAGAACAAATTTCTTGCAGTTTTTGTTAAATATTTAAATGTAAAGAATGAAGTATATTTTTCTAAATGACACAAAAATATGCTGCATATGCTTTTTCTCTCTATGTTAGGTTGTTTTAGAGAAATCAGTTTTTCATTTTTCAGTTTGTTAAACACTGGGAAAGCAGGTCACTGGAGCAATGAGTAAATTTGGTGAATGGGATGGTCAGAGGTGTCCAAACTCTCCCACATATCCAGAAAATTAAAGTGTGAAAATAAAAGTATGCAGAACTCATATAAACGATACTCCTTTCTTCGTCAGCAGTGCGGCTGGGACTGCAATATTTCTAGTTATGACTGACGTATTCTCTCACCTCTCTGTCCTCTCCTCATGAAAATGCTTAACCGCTTCTGCGGAGCACGAGTATTGGACAAAGTACAGAGTCCTGGGGTTTGCCTCTGGGAGAGCCAGGGGGAGAGCCGTGGCAAGATGAGCAGAGCTGTGCCGGATCAGTGTGCCTCTCACTGGAAGAAAGGTGGTGACCTGGGGAGGTGACAGAGCCACATTACTGCAAGGCTCGATCTATACAGCACAGTTCTCCAAGGGGCTGCTGTTATTGTTCTCTTGGTGTGTCAAAGGGGGTGAGTTGCAAAACACTTCAGAATGCAGTTTGTTTGTTTGTTTTTTAATGTATAGAATTAAAACAGCCTTAGAAAGATAATAAACCTAAATGCTTCACAATTTTCAGGTAAATATGCATGTGTAGGAAAAGGGAAGCATCATTTAAATCTTTCATATTTTATTAGAGAAATGCCTTACAGTTCTTGACGCAGGCCTGCTTTCCTATATGCTGAAAACTCGCCTTGATGTTCACTGAAATGTAAGTTTGTCTTCTTGAGGACTGTAACAGAAAACATCATTCCAGCACAATGTTTTCTTTACTGACTCTGCTGCTGCACAGCTTTGCATCATCAAAAACAAATGCCATCTGGATTACACAGCAGTAATGTTATCAGGAGATATCTGTGAACTGCCTTCTATAAGCTTCTCTAATGTTTATTTCAAATATGTACGGAATGTTTAGATGCTGATTCTCTATAGGATTCACGCTTTTCCTTTAAATTATTCCAGAATCTTCCATTTGCTGTTGTAGGGTAAGTTCCCCTCTTTGCCTTTGTTAGCATCCTTGCATGACACTGCAGTCCCTACAGCTGCACGTGTCGTCAAACGTTGCCTGAATGTTGGTGCTCCTCATATCTGAAATGTGGGTCTAGATGCAGGAGGCTGAGCTTGAGTGATGATGTCTCCTCATCATTCAGCATCCTTGCTATCAGAATGAGATCAACACTGCAGTGAAATGCACAATGGGTGTGTTGTTAATGAAGGAGGGAATTTTCATTTTAATAGTGCAATAGAATCTTTTTCCCTATTCTATTTTTTCGCCACTCCTATGCATGGTACAATATGCAGGAAGATACATTGAGATCCAGTTAGCTGGAGAGAAATAATGCACATCCAAGCTAAAGGTGTTTCCTAGCATAGAAAGAGACAGATTTGTTGTAGGATTCGGGATTTGTGGGGCTGAGTGAGGTAATCTTTCCTTTTTGACGTAAAATCTGCACAGAAATTTTAGAGAATGGTCTGCTGGAGACCATGCTACTGGCATATAAGAATTCATTCTGAAAGAAAATGTGAATTTCAGCTTTCTTCATGTTATTTCTGCTTCTAGCTAAAAGCAGCAAAGTGGTGCAAAGGCAAAGGAATGCTGACAGATTTGATAAGCTAGTCAGGATTCCTCAGCCTAAATGATTACAGTCCGTGTTGTTTGTATACGAATTGTTGTTACTCCTGTGCTGTAGAGTAGTTGTTTGTTTAGCTTAGCAAGGAAAAATGACAGAGAAGTTTGCTGTGATTGCTGCTCAAGATGTGTATTGAGATCTGAGTCTAAAATTATAAAGTCACTCCAACAGTATTGTGCTTTGCTCTATAGGGTTGTAGTTTTCAACCTTTTTTGATCTGTGAACCTCTCAACCTTTTTCCACTGAAGGTACAGATCTCTGTATAGTGAGTTAAAACCCAACTGACAATCAGCTTGAATTTTTAATGCTTTCTTTTCAAGTTACCCTTGCAGATATCCACCAACCTTGAGTGCTCTGTGGACTACATCTTGAAAACCATTGCTCTGAGGAACCAGTCAGGTCAAGTTGAAACTAATGTTGCTAAAAAGTTGAAGATCTTGATTGTGAGAAAAATATTCTTCTGTGGGAAGGGGAGAAATAACAGATCTGAAGTTGGCAGTTGATAGTATTATCTTTGAAGGTTTTTTTTCTTTGTCAATTTCAAGAAAGCCGAGCCTTGGACTCTTGGGCACTGATGAGAGACCAAGGAGAGAGGTGACTGCTGGGTGAGTAATGCTTGGCTCTGCAGCACAGGAGGAGCCCGGATCCTGAAAGCTCAAAAAATTATATTTTTAATGGGATTAAATTTGGAAAATAAGCTAAGTTTTCCCAAAAGAAGGACTTGGAAGTTTGCTAAAAGAAATAATTTTCTGAATTGGTTTTGATTGGCATTTCCTTTCTCAAAATGTATTTTGATAAAGAACTGTTCTCTAGGGTTGAGACCCAAGTCCAGACTTCCCAAGTACTGTGGAATGGATTCTGAAGGCAGTCTAGAGAAGTAATACGGGAAGGTCCTGGTGGGGATGGTTACTAGGGAGAATTTCCCACTGCTCATTGAACTTAATTTTAAAATTCCTATACAATTTTCTGAAAAAAAAAAAAAAAAAAAATAGAGGCAGAGAAAGCATGGGAATTGCTAAGTTAACATCAGGCTTTTAATTTCATGGTGTCTTTTCCTTTGGAGACCTTTTCCCTTTGAGAAATTACTGGCAAAGAGAATAACTATTTCTTTGTGCCTACAGCCAAAACAGATTTTTTTGTTTTGTTTTGTTTTCTTTGTTTGTCTGCACTTATATTTGAATCTCCCTGCTGGCCATCAACCTTCCTTTGACTGCATAGGTGACTACAAGGTGGAATTACATTCTGCAAAATCCATGCTCGCTCCAAGATGCTACACTGCATCTTAATAGAAAACCTGATGTCTTACTTGTGTAATTCTCAATATGAATCCACCCTCTTCTATTTCTTTAACTTCTGGCTGCATGATGACTTCTGCAATAAGGAGAAATGGCTAAAAATCAATGAAAAGTTTTTTTAAAAACTTTCATGCATTAATTGGTGTGTGTGCTTGGCATAGATTCTCAAAAGCAGTCAAAGGAAATTAATGGCAGGAAAAGGATTCTGGCAAGTAGTAGATGCTTCTAAACCGTTTGGATTAGGTGCTAATAGCTAAAGCCATTGTGAGTAGGAAGAGGGGTGACTAGTGGTGGTTTTTTTTGTTGTTGTTTGGTGTCTTCAGAAGAAAACACATTTGTATTTTAGTTTTTGGTGGGTAATGGATTGCATTCTTCACAGTCAAAGAGAGAGAAGGCATTATGTGTAAAGGGTCAAATTATTTGATACTTTGGAACATTAAAGAGGAGGAGGAATTTCTACTAACTAAAAGAAGCTTATTGAAAAAATAATTTTTACTTCAAATGTGTGGAGTATGCCAATTCTGGGGAGAGGGATGAGTGAGATGCACATTACCATATTCCAGGTTCCATGCGTGAGATGTGAACAAGTATCAGAGTGGCTCGTAAGTGCTACTGATCTATTTATTAAAAACCTCTGTTTTAGTAACAACAAATATAAAGCTTCCCTTGTGTCAGAGGTACTAATAACACAAAGTTTTTATGTGCAGGTATATTTACAGAATTAAACTTTAAGAGCATCATCTGCTTTTTCTTTTTATTTATTTGTATGAATGAGAATCTCACCTCAGTTGGGGCAAACAACTTTGCAGAAATCAATGGGGTTATAATAATAACTCATCAACAGTAATTATTACAGTACGTAACTGCAAGATGCCTCTCCTAAGCAATTTACACTAGGGAACACATTTTAGCAGAGGGTTAGACAAGATGAGAGATCCCTTCCAACCCCTATGATTCTGTGATACATATTTGGTGGTATATAGGTAGAGAACATTTATTTGGATGCAGAAAGAATTCAACATTTAACATTTCTTTGTTTGATTAATTGCATTCACTGAGAATCACTTTGATTTGGCATTCATTGCTACAGTAAGTAGTTTTTAGCGATGTTATTTAGCAAAAAAAAATTCCCAAGATTTTTCACTTAAATATACAGTGTAAATTTCTTATAAATTATATCTGTGCTTTTTTTTTTTTTTTTTTTTTTTTTTTAAAGAAAAAATAAGAACAAACTGCCGCATAAGTTTATCCTTTGTTTTCTGCAGAAATTAGATGGTAGTTGGGTCACCTGCCCTTCAGCTCCCTGTGCCAGTAGGGATGAGGGGAATGGAGGGCTTGTAGAGACCATTGAATTTCTCAGTAGGGTATGAATTAGTGCTTGTGAGAATGAGCAGAAGAATACTAGCTGCAAGACTCCACGTGGATGCTGACAGCTCTCCTCCCCATAGGTTTTCTCTAAAACCTTCTCTTATAATAAGAGACAAACCATTGAAAGAACAGATATGTTTCATTAGAATAGCCAAGATTATGGCTGTCTTGTCTTGAATTTGATCTTGTGTCCTCTGAAAAATTTCCTATCTGTGCCCCTAGATATCAGAATTAGCAATTCAGTAACTGTTGCTGCAATTCAACATCGCTAGTTAATGTATAATTTAATATTTGTTAAAAATATTCAAAGCAGGTTTAGAATGCAAATATGTTTTAGAATAATGTATTTAAATGTAGAAATCTAGATTTGTGGTTTTTCTCTGTGCTTATTTGATGCATGTGACCTTTCTATTAAAACATTGAGATTTCATCGGTAGGGATGAGACAAGCTTAAAGAGAAATCAATTTCCATGCTGGATCCTTTTATTATGGACTTTATGTCAAGTAGTGGACAGACTGTGCAATCTTCCCTTCCAGGGAAGTAGAAATGCTAGAGAAATAGATTGAAAAGAAATTCTATTCTACTACTCTTCTTTCACCTTCCTGTAGGTGGAGGAGGACAGTCCTGTCACCACAGTCCTTCCCCACTGTCTGCACGTGCCCATGGGCATCCCGTAGTGGGCAGTCTGCCCAGCTCAGTATATGAAGAGTAATAGGATTATTTGGGAGGATGACTAATTCTCATTCAGATACTGCAGAACTTCTTGACAGTATGTGAAGTAGTGTTAGCTGCTCTCCTTTCCTCTCCATGTGCTTGTAAATGCAGTCTGTGTTGGCATTACCTTAAACTGGCCGATGACAGATAGCTCTTCCCCACTATGGAGTGCAAAGCAGGCTGATAACGTGGCTTAGCATGTCATCATGAACTAGCAGAAGCAGTAGGCTGGGATGATAAGTAGAGCTGGCTGTGTCTTTCCTTTTCCTCTCTGAATAAGCTGTAAGTGCTTATGGAGCTGGTGCATGGCTTCCTCTCCCTTGTTGCAAGCCCTGGTTTCTGTAGCTGTGATTAAGGCAGAAAACCAGCAGCAAACACCACAGCAGATAAGCAGATTTGTAACATGAAACCAAAGAGCTCGTTATTTTGCGGATCTTTTCCAAGCAGGACATTGAGATGCATAAAAAGGTACTGCTAATTTACAGTACTTGGAGAAAAGGCATTGGCTTGGAGGGCAGTACTGACAGTAAATGTATTTTCAACTTGCAGTTTTAGTACTTAGTTTTTGAGCTCCAATATGGGCTTTTCCCCAGATCCCTAGTTATATAGTTCAAAGCGATGAAGCTATTGGATTATTGTCTCTTTCCTGTCAAGGAGCCTGCAAAACTCCTTCTAGAGCCTGTCTACAGAAACTATTGAATATAATGATTCCATGGCATATTTTGAAGCGTGTTACACTTTATGAGAATGTATTAAGTATAAACTAAACTTAAGATGAAGGTCTTGCCATGGGGGGAAAAATAACCTGATTCATAGGCAACAATTCATTCAATTAGGTTTCCTGAGGTTTTCTTTAACATGTATTCATTCCAACCATCTAACTGTTCTTAATTTTACAAAAAAACAAACAAAAACAACAGAAAATCATGAACATCTCACCTACACCAGGATAATTGAATGATTCTACTCTTTATAATTGTTTTTGTGTAATCAAGGAAGTAGAAAACAATACAAATATTTGTGCACTGATCAGCATTCCTTTAAATTAGGCACCATATAGACCTTTAGCAAATTGTCAGACCTATTTAAAAATAATCTCTCGAAGAGTTTAGCAAATAATGTACGTGATTTTGAAGGAATCCACTGTTTTGCTTTCAAAAATCTAAACTTATTCTTGCACCATGTCCAAAAAGGAATGAAGCATGTCAGAGATTTGCAATGATCAGTGTATCCATGCCTGATCTGTGGGGTTCCTTATATATAATGAGTACTTTTTTTTTTTTTTTTTTTAACAAATCCAATAATCCTTAACTGAGCAAAATCCCTTGTAAATTTATCATGTTCTGTGCAAGAGGAGATAGGGTATAAACAAATATGAAGATGAGACTTATAAATGTTTTTATTTGAAGAATCCATGGAGACTGCTTATATTGCTACCGGCATCAACTAATCACAAGCTTTGAGTGAGGCTTGAAGGGAGATTCTGAGGCTAGTGCTAAATCAGTCATACTGACAAAAATTCTTCTAGCTGTACAGGCTATTAAAGGAAAATTATTAAATCCAGAGCCATGGAACAGGAGATGTTTAGAGCACTTATATACCACTTTGTAAGTAACTTCCTGGATTTACTAGGCTTCCAAACTTGCAGTGAGTTTAATTAAAGATGATAGGTTGGGAAGGAAGTCAGAAAATGCAGGAAAGTAGTTTTACTTGCTCATTTGCTGTATAACTTCTTTTCAATATCTTCTTCCCTCAAAACAGCCTTAATAGAACTCCTTTGCAGGTCGATTTTCTGCAGATAAACCATTGAGAAATCAGACTGAATTAGCTCTAGAAAAAATTTAGTTATGGCTTAAAAGTTACCCTAAAATATTGAAACATCATATTTTGTTTCTAAGGACACATCTTCCATGACTGTGCATTAGGAAGATAAGAAGAATTTTTGTTTAAAAATATATACATTTAATGAAAATCTCCCTTTGGGAATACATAGAAAAGGTTGGCTACGTTCCCAGATAACTAAATTAAAGTCCAAGCACTTTCAACAGGTTCAATGCAATTCTGAAATTCTAACTGATCTTATATTATGCTGGATGTTTTAATTAGGCCATCTCTCCTGAGCTTTCCATGGAGAAACAGAGTAGAGAATAATATATATATATATATATATATATATATATATATATATATATATATATATAATATAAAAGATTCAACTGTCCATCACACAGCTTCATTCACTTTTATCTTCCACAATAGCTGTAGAAAGGAGAACCATTTAAGGCAAGGAGTGTTTGGTAGGCCCATGTACTTTCTCTGGGCTTTTCATAGAGGCTAATAAATATCTTTAGTAAATTCCTCATTCTTTGTTGTTTTGGAATAATGATACTTATTCCACTGGAATTGTAATTCAAATTTGTGAAACAATATTTGAGATCAGAATGTTACTTCTGAGTATGTGTGTTTGGATCTTTCCAGAAGGTCTCTAAACCACATCCACTAGATACTTGTGCATGACATTTTAATTCCTGATACAATATAATGTATATTATAGTATTATTTAGCAAGTTTTCTTACTCTCTGTTGAAAAGATAGACAAGAAAGCTTGGAAAATTCAATAATAGCCTTAAGGAGAAGGATCTGTCTGGTTGTAACAATTCCACCGGCAGCCCTGAGAACAATAGTGTGAGAAATGGCAACAGTGGTTTCGGTTTTGTGATCACCTTTCAGTAGAGTCCATCAATAAGGAGGCAGGTAGACCCTGGATATGTGAAGTCTTGATTTGTTCTCAAGTTATGCCACATAACTTGAAGTCTTGGGAATGTTTTTTTCCTGTTTCTGTACAGAAAGATTTATACCAATACAGTGGTGAATATGGATGGAGTCAAGCCAGTCTAAGAATGCTTCAGCAATATATTTTACTTCCTGGGTGTACACAGCTTTTGCAACCATGGTTTCATACAGTTTACTGGCTTCCACACTAAGCAGTGTTGCATGGCTTTAAGAAGCTGTTGGAAATAGCATGAACTCCAGTGGGCTGCTGCCTACAGTGATAGTTTTCTGACTTTTACTGTTTCACTCAGAATTTTTCCTTCCATCTCATTTCAAAAAGTCAATGATCTATATGTACTTTGGGATATAGTGAGTGTGAGAAGAACAACAGAGAAAGAAAATAAAGGAATAGTAATGTGGCCTCTGGCATCTCCTTTGCGAGAGCATCCATCTCAGTCTGCACGGCGTAGGAGAACATTTGTGACATTCTCGGTGCATGTAAAAAGCATCACTATTGAGCATTAGTCCTTTTTAGGCATTCCTTTGAGCCTATACTTGAGAATCTGTTTAAATGAAGGATGTCTGTGGGTTTCAGAATTAGATTTTTTGCTTACTTGTTTCCATATCTGAACAGAAGAAAAATAAGCATCATTGCTTGCATTCACAAAAAAAAGGACAATTTATATGTGTCTGACTTGTTGCAAATGCAATCCAAAGACATTATTAAGAGAGGCATCTTGGAGGGACAAGGCAAAGCAATGCCAAAATACCAAATCTCAATAAGGATTATATAATGTGAAGTGCCTGGGGAATTTGAGAGTCAAAGCAACATTTTTATACAATGTAGTTCTAGATTCAGAAACTAAATAGGGATTTTCAGTATTGCTTTTTCTAGGGGAAATGCCTAATCAATGTGTCCACTGTGGATGTTCATCTCTTTTTGTTCAATTGAATATAAAATGTGAAGTGAAAGATGTGGCCTCTTCATCACAGAGGCCTATAAATCTAGGAGGGAGACAAGAAGCAGCAGGTGCTAACAGGCAGGTGGCTTACTAGAAAGAAAGTGTGGGAGAACATTTCGATGGCAGTAGGACATTCTGAGAAAATGAATTTTTGTATTTAGTATTTTTGATTTGCTTTGTTTATATGAATTTTCATAGTTCCTTATTCTCCTTTCAGGAAAATTCAAATACTTCATTTATTTACAGATGCTGTCTTATTTCAAACATGTCCTTTGTCTAGAACGGTTTATAACAGAGAGCAGAGCTGTACACATATTGAAGTCTTGCTTTTGTTTCCTCAGCCCTTTCCTCCTCTTGCCATCCTGATGGAGGCATGAATGTATCCCAATAAGCATCACTTACCAGTAGTTGGCCTTTATACCTTTAAGTTCCTTTTTCTGATAGCAACCATATTTAGGGCCATTGTGAAACCCTTCTGACCTGATTATGTGATTCCAATCAGCTGTGTGCTGAACTGCCTGAGTAACCCACTGATGGAGAAGCTGTGGTTTAGAGCTGAATTTGTTTGTCAGGACAGGCAGAGGAGTATTTAACCCTTCCTGATTAATTTGGCTTACTTCGTATTTTTCTTTTTCAGCTTCCAGTTCTTGTTTGAGACAGTGCATGTTCCCAGATGCTTTTTATATTCAGGACAAGTTCTTGCCGCAATCACCTCTCTCTGAATGAGACTTCAGTAGCAGCTATAGCTTTTTATACTTTGAGTGTGAATTTCAGTGTTGGTTAAGCAAGAAATTAATTCTGACCTGCCTTCTGTACCAAACCTGCAAAATGAATGGCAATTAACTCTGGACTATTAAACTTAAAAAGCTTCTCTGCAACTTCTGGGAGATGTCCTGGAACTTCTTTACAAAAGGGAATTAAATAAACAGAAGCTGCAGATTTTTTCTTACTTTTATTTTGTGAGGGGAGGGGAAAAGGATACAGACAGTTTAATATCTTGTCTCCAACTTCATTTCTAACTTCCTCAGGTTTCCAGTAGGAGTTGCCACAGTCTCTAGTTCCAAGGTGTATTGTGGTATTTTTTGCTGCTTCTTTTTGGCAATTCTGCTACCCAAAATAGGGTTTAGACAAACAGGTGGATTGTCGGGTTGTGTTGTTAAGCACTGTCTAAATTTTTGTTATAAGGGTATTATTTTGCTGTGTCTATAGCTGGAACAATTTTTTATTTCCTGCTCTCAATGTATTCAAAAAAGTAAACAAGCAAATCCTTTTCCATAGCTGAATAAGCAGGCATTCAATAGCCTTAGGACCAGTTGGTGAAAGTTGTTGTTTGATAGGGGTCTAAATCCCACTGCTGTGTGCGTCCTTTCCTCTTGTCACTGGACCCATTGACTGTGGCTGCCTGGCTCTGTTGCTCTGGTTAATGGTGACCCAATCCTTCAGGTCACCTCTCCCACCAGTTGGCTACTTCAGCCTTGATAGTATTCCTATCATTTTCCCACTGTAACTGGAAATATTTTTTGTATTGTAACCTAGAACAGCATCCTCTGCACAGACAAATGCAACGGTAATATTTAACAGATAATTTGACTGAAGCTACTAATTATAGACACAAATGGATAGAAAATTATCATGCATTTAACACTATAATTACCCAGCAAAGCAGAGAGGGTATGGTTTTGGGTTTTCAGAGCTGTAACAATCTCAGTGTTATCTAGTGAAATTTGCTAAGCCTTTTAAAGCAAGATACTGACTTTGCTCTGTATATGCTAAGCGTTTGGCTTTCCCTACCTAACACTTGTGCACCACAAACACTTCTGTATACATGGTGAAATAGGCACACTGCACTCATTGAAGGACTCGTGATTGACTGAGCTGCAGCATTCTCAAGGCTTTGAGAAAGGTTTTCACTTGACGCTCTTTCCCGCAGGAGTTCACATTTGCTGTTTTATCTCTGGGAGTGAGCTTAGTGACAGGCACACACCAAGAGCCAGGGAGAAATGCCATGGGAGCTGCTTAACAGCATTCAGATGCAGAGATGGCATTTGATTCCCAGGCATCTTTGCTGCATCCACTTCATAAGAAATCTAAATCAGGAAACCCTACGGGGTATCAGGAAAGCAAACCTCTGATCTGTGTGCTCTCACCATTAAAAACCAAGTCCTGCCTCTGAAACAATAAACAAATCTAAAGGTTATTGAATAACTTTCATTCATTTCAGTGCAGTCTATAAAGTGGCAGAATAACAGGTGCATGGGCATACAACTGCGTGCCTCAGGACTGAGAGAGTTCTCTGACAACGTGTTAACAGGTTGCCTTAAATTCTCAATGTAGTTGTTTTCATTTAATGTAGAAGCTGTGTTAGTCTAATTCCTACATGTTGTTTAATCAAAATGCTCGGGCTGTGTTTTAAACCAAGTACCATTCTTTGGAAACGGTTCCCAGTGCCCGTTATAGATCCGAAATATTCCATAAGATATGGCCAAGCCTGAACTGTTTCTTTTGCATTTTAGATTTTTATGCATTCATGCTAATTTATATTTTGTAAACATATGTGGATGGGTAACTGAAGCCCTGCAGTAATCTTTTTTTCTTTCCCTTTAGATGTATAGTCTGGAAAATCTAAAATACCTTAGGAGTACACATGCTAATATTACATAGATATTTTGCCTTGCATTCACTGGAAAAACAATTTATTTTTTTTTGTGTGTGTGATTTGTTTGGTACTGTGAAATTAAGGAAGTTGCTAGAAATGAATGTAAAAGCAAATGACTAGGTGAGAAAAATGATAGAAAGATAATCATTGCAGCTGTAAGATAAGGTGCTCTATGATGTCACAACTGTGAATTGCTGATGAAGTTTGAAGTAATTCCATTTTGCATGATATTTTTAAATTCTCATATAAAACAATTGATTTAAATGTAGAGACTATGAAATATAAAGAATTAACCTCACCCTCCAGACATGATGCTTAAGGTTAAAAATAATAGAAACATAAATCTTGTGTCTTATTAAAAAAAAAATATCTGCATTATCTGAGTTGGATTTCCTTCAACAAAATACTCCTATTCTGAAATGCTTCCATTCTGACAGTGTGACAAATTGCTGGAACAAATGCTAAATAGTTAAATGGACAAGTGATGGATAGCCTCATAAGCCTTGCAGGGTAGCCTGTGTAAGATACTAATTGGTTCTGTGGAACTAGTTTTAGTCAATAAATTCACTTGAGAGGTTTGTGTGTGTGTGTGCATGTTAGATATCTGTAAAGAAAGCAGTGCTGTAGGTGACAAACCACTTGCGATGCATTAGGCCACCAACAACTTCATTTTGCCCTCTATACCATCTGCCTTCTTTCAAGGATATAACCTACTAAAAACCTATTAGTGATGCATTGCTGTCTCTCAAATGCTTCTGAGTTATGAGTTTATTTGGAAGCCTCCAGAATATTTTGATGCTAAGAAAAATGCCCACATTAAGTTCTCCAGTGTTTGCAATTGCTCTTTCCCCACCCCCACTTCCTGCAATAGATTCTGCCACCATTGCTCATTTTGAGCAATACTTCCTACTGCACTTGGTCTCTATATTGGTGAACTCTCCTCGTGAAACATGCTGTCAAGGTGAGCAGAAGCTATTAGAGTCCCGCTCTTGGGAGCAGAGCCAGAAAAAACTGAGCAGCCTTCCAGCTGTATTTGAAGGTGTTTTCAGGACTCTTTGGATTTAGGCTCTGGTTGTTCCCTGGTTTGAAATCCCTCGGCTTCACTTCACTGAGCCCTGCCAGCTGAGCTCTGGCATTCTCAGGGGCAGGTGACTATGCATCCCTTAGCACCCTAGCTTGGGAAGAAGTTGCATCCTGCCCTGATGAGCTGGAGGGAGCTGTACCCTCATGAGTCCTCACTGCACTCTGCTGGCTGACTGCAAGGAGTGGGCTCTGCCTGAGCCCAAGGGGCTGCGGTATGGGGAGCCAGCTGCAGAGAGCTTCATTTCATCAGTCACAGGTCTTCACAGGCAGCGGCCCAACCTTCCGAAGTGTGGGAAGATAAGATGATGGCATTTGTTGTGGGCCTGAGCAGATGAGTGTAAGGGTGAAAGCTCTCATTCCTTTGTTTTCACAGCCCAGCTGCTGCAAGCACTGTGCAGGTACCCACTCTGCTACTGCCTCGCACTCAGCTTCCAGCATGACCTGTGCATGCACAGCATGGTCAGGAGCTGAAAAGAAAAGCCCTGGAGCCCTTGCCTTTTAAGTCCCTAAAGCCTTTGCTGAGTTGTTGCGCACGGTGATTTCAGGGGAAATATGAGGCACTGGGTTTGTTCTTGGATGTGTTAAACACAAAGATTTCATCACTGCTAAGACGAAATTGTTCTCATGGATAAATGTAAAAAAAATAAAAACAAAAAGGAGCTTCAATAAGTGAATCAGGGAAGGGAGAAGAGTTGAGATGATTTCCTAGTTTGATAGCAATTTCCCATTCAGTAAAGTAGGATTGATTAATTCTGAAAACATCAGAACTTAGAAAGCTAATCTTTGAGATAAAAGAAAAATCTGAAATTACTTTAGAATTTAAATAACACAAAAGTTAAGGGAAAATTCAGCTTCAGATTTCAGCTCCATTGTGATCCCAACTGTTTCAAGATAAAGCCTATTTTTTTGGGGAAGAGAGTGAAAGTGAATTATGTCTCTTGATTGCTTTGCGTTGTCTCCCATGCTTGCACATAAGACAATTTGGAATTAAAGACTTCAGCTGCTGCATATTGAAACCAAATTTGCCTAACAACACGTAGTATCTACCTTAGCAGCAGTGTTGACATAATTAGATGACACACACATGCTATTTCTAGAATGGCATGTAACTGAAGAAACATGAAGGAAATGCAGTGTAGGCAACCTACAGCTAGTCTGTCTGGTATGTCTGAGATTCAAGAAAACTTACAGGGAACAAAATCTGAGCAACTCCCTGCTATGTGCTTAGACAAACCCATTAGAGTACATATTCCAGGTGGAGCTGGGAGGAATATGTGGCATGGTGTGAGAATATGGGCATAAAGATATGTAGGCTCAGTAAAACTTCTGGGAAAGACGTTGGTGATTTCAGGAGTATTTCGTAAGTGTGACACAATACCTACTCTTGGCTCCCCAGAACAGGAAAAACATGATTTGTCAATTTAAAAAAGACATTTTATGTAGTTATATAACAATAATACCAATAGTTTTTTCCTTAGATCCTAATGCATTATTAAATTTTATGGCAGAAAAAGAATTCAAATGGAAGCTGTTATTGTAGAAATTATTTGTACATCAAAGGTAAGCTTCTTGTGCACGCAAACTGACTCAGGTGTGCAATGGGCTGAACGGTTTTGCAGCTCTTCTGGCAAAAAAGATGTTGAGTTATGAGTTAAGATCTATTTATGATTCTGTGATTCTGTTAAGGGAAACTTGCTGGATTTATGGCCACCTGTGAATCGAGGGATAAATACAATGTACTTTCCTTTTACATTTAATCAGACTCTGTGGCTCCAGAGCAAAGGCCCACGCGTCCCTCTGGAGCGCATTTATAATGAATATTTTAGTTCATTAATACAAAGGATTGTGACTATACACAAAACAAAACAAACAAATGTTATGTGATCTCCAATACAATGATCTGTATTTATGATTGCATAAAAGTATGAGGTAGACTCATTAGGATACCAAGCCATAAAGTTTAACTACTGAATCAACCAAAGATGAGATTTTCTATGTAACTAAGATAACTTTTATAAAAGCATTTTGCTTTTCTTGTTAAAGTTGATTTTGAGCTTAGTGCTGGTTTTTGTGGGTTTTACATTGTAGAATATAGCACGTTTTTCTAGACATCATGTGTAATGAACATTTACGTCAACATCACGTATCCATAATGTGGCCCTTAAAATGCTGTTATAGACAATTTAGAAATCTGCAAGCAATGTTGTGCCAAGTGGAGGGATGTTGCAGCACAGAATGCTCCAGTGAATGGTCACTACATTTGAATAAACTTAATTCTCGTAAAGCAGACTTTCAGGAGTAAGAACTAACATCCATTTGCCTGTGAATCAACAGGAGACGAAGGCATGAAGCCCATCTGGTTGTAGGAAATCTCTACTTCGAATTTAGCTTTGGTATTACAAGGGCAAAGTACATCATTTGGCGTAAAGATCTTGTACTTAGGATGTATGTGTTAAAATAACTATGTGAACCTCCAAAAACTTTGAGTTTCTGTAAAAACCCACTAGCTGCTTCCAAATGGGAGAGTATGCTGTGCTTCGAGTACTGCTAAGAAGGGAACTGCTCTAAAAGCTGTTCTCAGTTTCCAAAGTTTAGTGTAACTTGAATGTGTTTTAAGAGTTTACTTTCAAGTAGTTGATGAAACACATAGGTGATGGGCTGATATGTTTGTCACACTTGCCTATTTAGGAACCTATGTGTTTATAAAGTGTTGTATCACATCTGTGGGAGAGAATGCAGCTGCTCATAACTTTGACTACAAGAAATTTGCTGACCTGCTGGGCTCATTAGCGATTTAGAGTTCTATTTCTTAACCTTTATAAAAGATTTTGGAGTATATAAATGTATGTCTTTTCAAAAAAACCTGAATGTGCAGTGTTAGAAGAGAAAATGGAGAGATTGGAGGAATAACTGCCAAATGTCAAACTCACAAGGACCTACTGAAATTCAGGACAAAATCCAATTTCAGGTAAATTCTTAAGTTACCATCTGTTCTGTTCACAAGTATCTTTTATATACTATAAATATAACATACAGTAACAGCTTCCCAGCTGTGAAGAGCCCATTTGCTTGACTGTTCTTTTAATTTCTCTATAAAAGTTTGGTTTTGAATTTGGCCATCTGCCTAGGTACCAGTGTGATAGGCATTAATAAAATATAGTATGAAGAAGAAATTAAAGCATCTGCTAAAATTAATAGGAAAAAAAGTTCTATTCAGCCTAGTAGGAAATACAATAGCATGGACGAATGGAAGAAACTGAGTTTGTGATTATAATTTTGAGATACGGAGATAATAAAGGGGGGCATTTGGCATCTGATCCACCAAGACTCTGAATTTGACTGCAAGCATGTAGTGACCCCATTTGTGGATTACTAGCACATAAACCTAACAATAAGCGTGTTTTTGAAAGAATTGGACACCCAGAAACAGTTTTTACATCCTAGTACAGTTATATAGTTATCAGAGATTTATTTTACTGTTCAATATAATCCCTAACAGCTGCAGTTTTATTGGGAAGCTAAGGAGACTGTCATTCCATCTTTGTTGCTGCCATATACATCACACAGAAGCCTAGATGAGTAACATTGCATCCTCCCAAATGTCTTGGCTGTGTCTGACTTTGCATGGGTGAGAAACCCAAGGACAGACTGCCTGTTAGGATTTTCCCATGAATTATTTTCTAAGTGCATGTTTGTCTTCACATCACTTGTATCACTGGAGCTGTGTTCAGAGCTGTTAGCTTGCTGCCAAACTGGAGTATGGGGTACTTCCTACAGGCTAGGAGTTTGTGAAACACAATTATACCAGCTGTGCTGTCAGAGGGGCACATAAGCAAAAGAAGGTTTATTTAAATTTAGGCAGTGTGGGATATATCAATTGCTCCTGTCCCTCTGGAGCTTGACTTAAACTCATCATGAAGAGGATTAGGGATCTGGTGGAGCCAAGTTAATCTTGCTCATCACAGATAGTAAAACAGGGGACAGTGAGCACGAGGGACAACTTGGAAGGTTCAAATCAGACATTAGGAAGAGCTTACTCATGAGGAGGATAGTTTAGCACTAGGAATGGTTGTCTGGGAAGGTTGTCATATAAATCCTCATCCTTAGAGGATTTGGGAGTTTGTTCAGACAACACTGTGGCTGGCCAAGCCTGGGTTTTTCCGCCTCCATCAAGTGCAGGGTAAGACTGTAGGACCTCTAGAAGTATCTTCCAACCACCTTGTTTTTTCAGATGCAAACTCAGACCAAAGCATGCTCTCTCTCCAGCAGAAGTCAGAAGCAGGCACTTAGGAGAGGAACTGGGGAAGAGGGCATGTTTTCTTTCAGTATTCCTCAATAATCTGGCAATAAATGGTCAGGCATTTCCAAATGAAAAGTGTCATCTCTGTTTTTATTTAGTAATTGTGAACAAGTTTGTCTAGCACATTCTGTTGGTTTTTTGTTTTTTGTATTTTATTTAATTACTAGTTATTCAGCTGTGAGATATACTAAAATTGATCTTGTTTTAGAGTTATGGTTTCAATATTTAATGAAGAAGTATTTTTGAGAAAAGTGTTGTAAATTTAATTAAATTTTACTGTCAGCTGTGTCTTACTGCTACTTTGTGGATGGGAAGGAAAAGATGTCCAAATTCCTGTTCATTACTTGATCATTTCAATTCTTCTGTGCTGTCACTTGAACTTGTGTGCTCAGCCTCTTAAGGAGGCTGTTATGGGAGAAATGGTTTTTCACTTTCTTGATCAGACGTGTTGTCCATTCCTTAGTAACTGAAACAAAACAAGGTTATTCTACACTTAATAATTTATTCTGACTTAATAATTTCTGATACTGAGCTGGGAGTTTGCAGCATTTTCATCAGCTGCTGAGTTTTGCACCATGGACATATCTCCTCTTTTTCTTTGTATTTCTTAAACTGGGCTTTGCCTCTAGTATGCCTCAGTACCTGAGTCTGTTTCATTAGACTGTTTTGAAAATCTGCTGTGATTACTACCTAATCCCTTTGTGCACCTCTCCTGGCCTTCTCCTGGAAACAAAGATTAACCTTCTGTGGCATTTTTGATCTAGCTAGCCATGCAATATGAATCACTTCTATTGCTGGCAAAGAGCTTTACTGAACTGTGTGAAATCTGCCTTCTGAGATGCAAAGCACAATGATAAACTTCATTTTTTCTTTCCTGTTGCACGGAGATGGGTGCGTTGTGCCTGGGAAAAGACGCGCTCATCTCAGTGTCATTATCACTGTCAGTGATTTTCTTGAGCGAAACATTTTCTTACTTTGTAGCACTGGAAGCTTGGTAGCACATACTGCAGTTCCCAGGATGCACTCAGCAGCAGCTTATTGGGCTGCTTGCTGGTCGTGTGTGAAGGGGTTGCAGGCCCAGCTTTGCCTGATGGCTTGCTGTCAGGTCCTAATGTGCTCTCCTCTCCACCTTGGTGCTGCTACTAGGCACCTCCTGAAGCACGGTGCCTGAGTGCAGCTACAGGTTTTGTTTCTGGTTCTCTTAGCTTGTTCTCAGGTTGTTATGGGACCTCATAGTGGGCTGTTCAAGTTATACAATAGTATATGAAAAGTACATGTCTTGCTCATAGTTATCTTCAGAAGTTTTCTTTTTTTTTCCATTAGCTTTTCTCTGGGCGCTTTCTTATCAGCTCTTTGACCCCTGAAATAAGCAAAGTCTGTTGGAGGTGAACAAACTATTTCATGTAGGAAACAAGTTGTCTGTATTAATTTTTATACTCTCTCAGTTCCTTACAGAGGTGTAAGGGAATTTGTGTCTGCTCACTCTTAGAAGAGTGCTTTAGGGAGTATCACATGTATGTGCGTGCATGTATATGGACACGTATATGTATATGTGCATGTGTAAACATGTGTGCATACACACATGTATAAAGCTTTGCGTTTATGTAACACATGCAACTATGTAAGCCACTGTCCTTCATTTTTTAGGTAAACTGCATGTGTATTTGATGTCGTAAGGATGAAATATTTGTGAAGAAACCCTGATGAAGGCCAGGGATGGAGACAGATAAATAAAATACAACAGCGATAAAGAAATGAACAAAGGCAAACGTGGATCCAGAACAAAATCTCCTGAATAAATAGGTAAGGCTTCTCTGAGAAGCATTAATTTCAGATCTTCCATTTTCTTCTGTTAAGGATTGTTTTTGTGGGGTTGAGGAGTCTTTTACTTCAGATAATAGAACCTTTACTATCAGTGCATGTTGCAATGGCATTCAGTACCACTGCACTGTTAAGGGTCTGTGAGGACTATTTCTATTATTAATCTTGAAGATTACACCTGTGTCTTCTTGTATTGCATCATCCTGAAACTTGACAAGTTGTCAGTGGAGAGGCAATTATCTTCACCGAAATATTAAGAACATGAGTTTTACTTCTAAACTATGCAGTGGCATGACGGTCTATGGATTTTGAAAAAATGCAAGAGATTGGGTTTTTGGTTCTTTTTGTTTGTTTTGGGTTTTTCCTTTATTAGTTTTTCTTCTTTATTTTGCTCCAAATATTAAGGTTGCATATTGATACTATAAAAATGAAATTTTGCTTGCAGTTAGCTGAAATATGAGGCTTGATTGTTTGTGATTGTCAGAGGCAAGGAAGAAGGAGTGACACAGCTGAAAGCTTAAGAAAGCTGAAAAAATCAGTGGGGCTGGCCAGAAAAAAAAAAACAAAAAACAGTCCCTTCCTGTGAAAGAGAGATGATGATATTTTCAGTTTGCAGATCGTTGCTTTAGGAGCAGCCTTTGCTGGAAGAAGAGCTGTGTTTCCCGGCAGTGACTCACTGGGTCTCATGAGTAACAGGGACAGAGCGGGTGAGGTGAGCCAGGAGCGGCGGCAGAGCTGGGCAGGCTGTGGTGGGCTGGAGGTTGAATGTTTCAGGTGAGAGACAAAGAGCAGGGAGCCAAGGGCTGTCCAGAGGGGCAAGAGGAACCTGGGAGAAGAGTTGAAGCAATCTCTCAAGCCATTTGGTAATGTGTTCTGGTTTAAAGGAGCATCTTGAATCATCAGTGCAATGTGCGAAACAAGTGATATGAACAGTTTAACCAACTGAGAGGAAATGAACTGAACTGCAAATGCAAAATTAAGATTATCGTTTCTTTCAGAATTGTGTTTAATGTTAAGAAAGCTAAGTGCCCTTTGCACATTAAGCAAGTTTTAGTTTTTTATCATATTTTAGCTTTGGGAATGCTGGTTATTGTAAATGATCAGAGTTTGCTTGTTCAAAATCTCCAGGTTATTAAAGGACTTCCTTTTCTACTTTGCTGTGAAATTGAATGTAAACTTTTTGTTCCTTCCCTCCCTCCCTCCGTAAAAATAGACAAAATGAATCTGGATAATCTCCAGCAGTGCATGTACTGGGAAAGATATGGTAGTTTAATATTTGTGTTGCTGTAACAGAGTTGTGTCATGCTGGGAGTGAGAGGGCTTTCCTCACATACCTCAGCTGAGTAACAAAGGCTTTTTGTTAGGGTATTGATGAGCCAATTCTCTTCTCTGTCATCCTTCTATTCCCCAAATGGGCTTTATATACCTTGCTTTAAGTTAGGCTCTGCTTTTGTTATCTCATTGGCTTAATACTGGACAATGAAATAGACATTTAGTTGGAGAGGTCAACTAGATTGTGCTTATCACATGAATACAGAGGACCACAGAGTCTAATCAGCAAAGAACTTGTGTATTTTCAGGAATACTCTTGGTGGAATTTGCTGTTGGTTTTTGTTTATTTTTAATCCACTCAGTATCCAGTAAATATTGATGTTCTGATATGTTCCAGAGCAAACTGACACCGTGCTGTCGGTTCAGGGAGCAGAAAAAATATGAGGGTTGCAGGGCAGAGGCCAGGGTCATCATGCATGAAGCATTGTTTATATATATATATATATATATATATATATATATATATATATAAACATATATATATGTATATTTATATTTTTATATATATATATATATATAGATTTTATATATATATATATATTCTATATATATATATATATAAACATATATATATATATATATATATGTGTATATATATATATATATATATATCCTGAAATCATTAAAAAAATTTCTACTGCTTCTCTGCCAACTTCGTGAGTATTATTTTCCCTCAGAAGAGTGGTCAACTGTCCAAAAAAGTGAAAATGGTATCTCTGATGATCTCAGACAGCCTCAGACAAGCCCCTGGTGGTGTGCTAGTACATTCAGCCATGGAAGTGACATTGCTGCTTGCAGGTTTTAGCCGCTGCTTCTTGTTTGCTTGATGGTGGGGACTTTCTCTGTTGGTGAGCCTTGTCACCATTGTGCCACCATTATACAAACAGCAAGATTGCATCCCTGCCTGCCAGGTTCTCAGGACACTGGTGTCTATGAAATTCTTCTGCGAATGCTGAGCAGTCACAGCTGTTTGTTATGTTGGTGTTTGTTCAGAGGATGTGAACAGTTTGACATCATCTCAATATTAACACTCATCCTGAAGAATATAGCACTGATCTGAGCAGGACTTAAAAGAGAGCCCCTCATAATTAGCAAGGATCTTAACTTCCTCCATAACGATTGGTAGATTCACACAAAGACTCCTTTCCATGAAATGACCACTGGATAGAAGGGAGAAAAGAAGATAATGGCTGACTGATTTTTGTGGTATTTATGATTTTATGTACCCGGCAAATCAAACTGCTCGTGTATCATGGACTTGCTTCATGCTTCCCATTGAGACATTCCTGGTCCTCACATTAGCAGAATATGGCCATGTAGAGCTGACCACATACACTGTTTCTTGAGTAATATTTTTCTTAATTTGCCCTCTAATCTCAGTGGCCTTTCAGGGTTGCTTCTTTCCATTCCCATATTAGTTCTCTAAACCCTGTCTTCTGCACACTTTTTTAAAACCACTTCCTTCAAGGAAAACATTTCTTGCAAACTCCTCTTTTTTGTGAGGAGTAATAACTGTTATAAGCAGTTACAGTTGTAGAATAGAATTCCTGCCCTTTCATTTTTTTACTGCTTTATATACTTAGGCCACTTGGCAATTCATTACCAGAATTAAAAGTTCTTCCACAAATTTTTAATCCTTTAAAAGTTCTCTGCAAGAAAATGCCACTCAGAAATAAAGTTGAATCCGCATTAAAACCTGAATGTAAAATTAATTGTTACTGGTAATCCAAATAGGTATATTTTCCTAAAATTAAAATGGCTTTTGGAAAACATAGATGGACGTGATGTATACAAGTGCTTTGATTAGAAATAGTGTGGTAAATTTTTCTTCTTATCTCCTGTAATTCCTTGCATCTGAAACCTGAAAGTGACAAAAAAGAGAAGGTGGGAAAACAAAAACTCTGAAACAGCAGAAACTAGGGATGCCCAGCAGAAGTTCACACTTCTTCCACCTTTGTGTGCTGACACTTCTGATTTGAGCTGTTCTTGTGCTTTTACCTGTCTGGCAACCATCGCTTTGAGGAGTAAATTATACCAGTGAAATACTTTTCTTAATATAAAATGGATGTCTATAATAATTCTTTCCCCTTTTCCTGGATATTTCTCTCACATTTCATTTCAGCTTAACTGAACTGCAGCCAGTTTCAAAAAGTGGCCATGTCCCCCCCAGTACCTTCATTCTAAACAAGTTCTTCAGTATACACAGTGTGAGTGACTGGTTTTAACTTAGAGGATAGGCTGGTAAGAAGGGAGAGTTTTGAGTTCTGTAATCCTTAATTTTTTTTTCCTGGCTTTATCATCTGGATACTGTTTCAGTTCACACAACATAATAAGAAAAGTTAAAGAAACAAAAAACAAAAAATAAACAGTGCTCAGATGTATACTGGTTGAAATTATACAGCTTTATCTTGAGATTCAAAACATTTCACCTCAGATTCTCCTTCAGTGATCTTAACAGTTTTATATTGGAATGGCAATATTATAATGGCAAACTCAACACAGATGAAAAATATTTGATTGACCTGTTCTGTGTTGTGTTTCCCTGTGTTTGTATCTATAAATTATTTTTAAATTGGCAGTCTTCCATCCATGAAGAACATGGAGACAGGCAGCAGCCTATATAGCCAAATGGGAATTTCACTGCTTTCAAAAGTCTCTTATGCTGATTCTTGTAGTGCCTCATTGAGAAGACTGCACAGATGTGTGACCATCAGTGTAATAAACAGGTTAGGAGAGCTGTGAAGATTTCCAGGGATATTTTTTGTCAGTCCTAAGAGATAAAAATTACTTTTCAAGGCAGGCTTTTCTACTGTTCTTTACCTTTATCTATGATGCTCACTTAGCAGTGAAATTCCTTCCTCTAGATGTGGTTTACCATCTCAGTTTCTTCTCGAAGGGCAACTTGGAAGCAGAGAGAGCTGTTTGGATCTTTGTTTACAGTTCACATTACTTTCTTCTCAGGTATACTTGCAGCAATGAAGGCAGAACGAACAGAATTTGTATGTTTCTCTTTTTGATGTTTTTGGTCCTAATGAAATGTAATGCTTCTAGAGGAACTAATTAGTAGCTTAGGAAATAATAAGTTTTTTGAAGATTCTGAATGCCAGATGTACCAATCCTGCCGACTTTTTTTCTTTCAGTAGTGTTATAGTTAGGTTTTGATCTTATGGGAGAAGGTATGTTTCTGTTTAGTCCAGAAGTTTCGTAAGAGACATAAAATCCAGGATTTGTGAGAGGTTCTTCCTTTTAGCACGTACTTAGGACAATAGTGGGGAAGGAGGGCGCAAAAGCTCACACAACTCTGTGTGCACCCATTTGTATATGTTTTGGGTTTTTTTACTGGTAAAATTTGCTAGGGACTTGGGAAATCAAAGTTAATAAGCATGCTGGGTTTGAACATATAAAGCATAGACTACAAAGAATATAGAGATCATTACTGAGCAGCGCACGCCAGGTGGCTATGAGGAGCAAGCCTTTCTCAGCTGGTGTAAGTTCAACTTACAATGGTTGGTATTTTCAGTGAATAACTTTTGGAGGTCTACAAACTCTGGGCTAGTCTGTTGCCTGGGAAACTGCACTCTGTAAATTCGAATAAGAGAAAAACTTGGTTATTAGATTTCTATTTTTTTTGTAATTATTACTGTAATTTTTAAAATAAAATCCAAGTCAGCACTTGGCTGTGCACTTTCCAGGCCTTTTCACTGTTGGACAGCACTGAGAATAAAGTTGGGGCATTTTATTGTAAGGAATGCATAATTGCAGTGTAGGTTAGATATTAAGAAAAAATAACTCTTTTCCAAGTGTATTTGGGTTATGTGTTGTAGATATAAATTCTGTTCCTCTCAGTATTAGTGACTTGCTCTATCTGCCTAACGTGCAGAGTGGGCTGCTGTAGGAGTTACTGAACCCCGCCCCCATCCATACCTGACATAATTGAAAAAGCCAAGGGAGAATAAGGACTGCCTGAATTCTCATGGCTCTAATCATTTTTTTTTATCCTCTAGGTGCCTCTTCTTTTCTTAGCTCTTATATTTTTCAAGAGCATGAGCTTAAGTTTTTATGAAGGATATATAACAGAGAGATTTACTTAATATGCAGCAAAGCACAGAACACCAAATTCTGAATTTTTTAAAATATGATGTTTAGTCAGATTGGACACTCCATACACTGAAATTATATTTGCTTACTGCAGTTTTCACGTTTGTGCACATACTGTGGAATCCCCAGTCTCTTACTCAAGCAAGCTTCTACTAAGAACTCACTGAAAATCTAATGGTGTTTCTGTTACTAAGTCTGTTCTTTTGCTGGAATTAAGGCGTGGAGTAACTGTGGGCACTGATCTACTGATCTCTCGGTTGGAGTTTTTCAGACATGATCTCTGCCTAAGTGACAAACCACTGCTGGAGAGTGAATGCTCCAATCCACACTACAGATTATTTTCGAAATCGGATAGAACTGTGGAGCTGCGAAGTTGACATGGGGATAGTCTCCAGACTGTCACCCCTGCGTATTAGAAGTAATCACATAGGACACACTGCAGTCTTCTGGACTGGCAGAGTTTATTTTTATTGCTGTAATTGGGGTACGTTAGGGAAATTTGGTATTCATTGCCACTCAGCTCCCTGATGGTCGAGAATTACTTCACTTGGCTATTACTGTACTATATTTACTTACACTGTCTATCCTATTTATTTATTTATTTTGTCTACTGTTTTATCCTGCATTCAGGGAAGATATGCTATAAAAATCATAAAACTGTTTTATTACATAAGTGCTGTACCTGAACTGTTCGTTCTTCCACCAGTGGTCCAGAGCATTCACCCAGCAGAGCACTTAGCAGTTTGAGTAATCTGAAATCTATAGTGCGTTCTCTCTATCATGTTCTCCCTGATGAACAATTTTGTATAAACACTGTGATGCTTTCCTGTGGTAGGATACTGTATATGTTAGCAAATGTATACATTATTTATAGTCATAGTAGAAAAGGTGGCTTCAAGAAGAGAACCAGCAGTCTTCTGTGGCCCTTATTTGTTCTGGGAATTTATTCCAAGACCACTCTTGTTATCCTGTAAGGAAGTTCACTTTCTTCTCAAATTACCTTTCTTACTGAATACAATTATTGGTTACAGAATAAAGCTGTTCATGCTTCTAGAGATTATTTTTTTTTAAATATGTTTTGAGATCCAAGTCTGACAGGTTTTGTAAGATAAGGTCTGACAACTTTTGTATAGCTTGGTGTTTCCAGTGATCTTAGTTGGAACAAACAACAAGCAAAGTTACCCATGAACAACAGTAAATGACAAGAGAAAATTGGTTTTCACTTAACATATAACTGTCTTAAGATAGTCAAAGATTAGTCAAGCAATCCACTAGATGTGACTTTGGCCAACACAAGATAGCTTTATGTGATCTTTTGAATATATCAAAACAATATCAATATATATATGTAAGGTGAATATTTGTCTATCAAATGTGATTCTAGGCCCAAAGTTTTGTTTGTTTGTTTTAAACCTACAGTCTAGATATTCAGACAGTTACACTGTCTCATAATTGACAATACAGCAGAGAAGATATCCTGCTCTAGTGGTAAATGTGTACAGTACGTTAACAGTTTTGCAAAACACAAGTTATACAGCTTTCTTGTTTACGACATGGTTCATTTTAAAACAATCTCAATGAATGAGATTTTCAGAACTGCTTTAAAACCTCCCTTTCTGGTGCTCCTAAGGCTTTGTTATTATGCATCTCTAAGCAGATATAGACAAGGCTTACTCCAGCTTTCTTAATCTCTTTAAAGTGAATTATTAATTCTATCATACGCTTTTTATTGGGGAAGATAGCTCCAGGTCAATTTTCTTTCTCTAGGGGGGAAAAAGAAAAGAATACATTGTGCTTTTGAAGAATAAGATACAGGGGAAAAAATCATGATTACATGTACTGGGAGCACATATTGAGTAGCTATGGTGCTGTGAATCAGCCACACTGATTATGGGAAATGAGAAACGCAACATGAGATAAAGTATTATGCTGAAGAAGAGTATGGGGATATCTTATGCCTATTAACTTCTGAATGAAAAGAGTAAACACTTGATTAAAAAAAAAAAACAGTTTATCTCTCAGCCTACTGAATTGCTTTCTGAAAACACTTATATTAATTCTGGACTAAATAAACAGCAGTCATGAGCATTCAGTCCAGCTTGTCTAAGAGATGTATTCTCTGGCAGGCCTGCACCAATAAAACTTCGCTTCAACTAAGTTTTGTATTCTGCTTAAACCATCTGCTTGCAGTGTGTCATCACTGGCTTCTAAAATGCTTTTCAGATTACCCTATTTTTCACCCCTCTTATTGTGGAGTATCATATTTTATTTCTTAATGAAGTAAAGGTTGAGTCTACTTGAGTCTCAGGGTCAAAGAAGAGCATCTACTTCATTGAAAGCTCATTTCTTATCTTGATTTTAATCGTAGAAATGGAACAATGAGATAATCCAGTCCACTCAGTATTCTAAATAATTCAAGTCACTTCATTCAGATCCCTAGGAAGAGACTGTCAGCAGTTTGGAATTTGAAATAGCAAGTATTGCTTTGTGCTTAACAAAATATAGATAACTGACAGCACCTTCAAATAGGGAATGGTTCATTTTGTGATGCAAAACAGATAGCTTGGTTGGGAATAGTATTGTGTATCTATATGCAGGATTAAATCCCAGACAGAAAGCGCAGGCAGATGAAAAGATTGCACTTCTCATCTCTTTTCTGCAGCAAAACTGAATATTTCACAGCCCTCAAGAGAGTCAGGCAAGCTACTGGTTAACACATTGACTGTGTTTGACATACCTTATAGCTAGTTTTGAACTTTCAGCTGCCTTCTTTAAACACACAGCAGTTTCTTGTTGTTATTGAGTAGCTGTCCCTAGTAACAATCTTTTAATAGGAGATTTACATGTTGGAAGTATGATGTTCTCTAACAGGTAAGAAATATACCTGATATCATTGATAATAAAAGTGCTCAGGAGCTAAGCAGTCTTCAACTAAGTGTCTTTACCCCTGTCATTAATTATAGGAGAGGTTTGGTTTCATTGTTAATTATAATAATTATTAAACTAACATGACATACACATTTTGAGAAATGGATGTTTACGTTCTTTAGAGCTTCTGGTTGGTGGAGATAACTGATAGCCAAAGTAATCTGATAGTGTTTGGGAGCCTATTAGTTCAGCTCTTTGCTATCATGTTGTATCACAATAGTATGTTCTTTAGTGTCTGCCATTTGTAAACATGCCAAGATCTCAGTGCATGAAACATCAGTAAAATATTTCTGGGCATGCTACCAAAGGGAACTGCTTCATGCATTTGGACCTCTCCCTCCCCTCTGGCTGGTGCTTTCTGAGATCACTGCTGGAGATCAGCCCAAGTTCTACATGCATCTCTGTGCCCTTTGTGGCTGGGATGCATGTGTGTAAGGCTGTTTTGCTTCTCCAAATAATTTACAGATGGCTGGATAGCAGTGTCTTGCAAGTCATCCTTCTGGGCTGACTTGCTCATTAGCTAACTGATCCTACAGCAATCATTTAACACGTTAACCCCCTTTAAAAGGAACTGTTGAGCAAACTCCCACTGACATTGCATGGAAAATGCTTTGGAAAACGTACTGGAGTTCCAGTCAGTTATAAAGCAACTATACCAATTGAAAGCTGCCTGGAAAGGGAATTAATGATATTTTTCTATTCTTGTGAGGAAAAATTGAAGATGTGTTCAAACTTGAAACAAAATACAGGAGGAAAATGTACTTTACAGATCTGCTCTGGATGCTACAGCAAAGCTCCTGTTGGCACTGGGCAATTTCTGTAGGCAGCTGAAGAACTCCCACCTGAAGCCAACCCTGTCCAATGGGTGTTCCTAGTTAGGTGAGTTGAGCATATGCATTGTTGCTTGGTTTAAAATATAATTGTCCAAAGCTACAGACAAATACTAATCTTTAATCAGCCATTTTATTACATTATAACACCCAAAGTTAATAGAATTACAGTATATCTAAGTGTGGAAGGATCTCTTGCTCATTCCCACTGCCTCAAAGCAGGTTAAACTTAGAAGATTTTGCTTAGGATCATGGCAGGTCAGAATCTGAATTTCTCCAAGGATGGATATTTCAACACCCCCCAGGCTTTCCTCTTACTTACGTTATTGAAAAAATTTTACTTAAACCACAATTTGATTGCCACTAAAATGCTGCATTCCCATGAGTATTCATTGCAGTGCCCTTCCCTGTCATCCAAGGAGTTAAGCAGAAGAACAAATGGGAAGAGGAAGCCTACAACATGGCTGTAACCCAGGCTCAGGGAATTATACATAGAGCCACTAGTATGCGATTCTCTCCTATTTGCATCAAGATATCCATTAAAAAAGCTCTCTTCTGCAAGTGAAGAAAAAGGTAGTATTTAAGAAGGCAGACTAATCTGATTTTGATCAGTTTTCAGATAATTTTTTATATGTATTAGACATTTGAGATATTTATTAAGAAAAAGTACAGGAAATCAGGTTTTCAGTGGAGAGAATCTGGTCAGTACATGAAAAAAAGGAACTTGCACAAGTATACAGGCAGTGGTATTTATATAACATTCTGTTAGAGCAATGCTATATCAACAGCTGAATTTGCATAAAGTGACCTGGATGTCTCCAACCATATTTATTTGCTAATGAGTTGGAATGCTGTTGTCAAAAAACATAGAATGACTCCAGAGCAGGCAGTACTGTGTGGAGAATAACTAAGCTCATAATGGGAAATGCGATGAGGTCTTAAATGATTTATGTGGTTTTAGATTCCTTTTTCTTTTTCATCTGTTTAACTTAACTTTGGGTTAATTAAAAATCTTTTTCTTCATAAGATGTTTGATATACCCACATGACAATTCTCTATACAGACAAGTACTGAACACTTTCTGCAATGATTAAGTTAAAAATATTGTTTAAAATAAATCAACAGTGAGAAACAACCATATCATTTTCTTAAGAGTTTAATAACGCAAAGCATAATCACTTGATCTTAGCCACTTAATGGTTTCCATTCTTGCTGTTGAGGATTCGAAAATTAAATATTTAAATATACAGAGAGCAATCAAGTTTTGAGGGTCTTTTCACAACTTGGTTACGGAAATGAAAATCTGGAATGCCGTTACCTGTCTCACTGGAAATTTGACACCTTTGAACTTGTTTGTTTCTAAGGAGACTTGGAAATCTGACTTAATGTTGTGAAGCAAAGTAGGAACCAACCTTTTGCGGACTTCTCATTACTAGTGAGACATACAGGCTTACTGGTGTCAATTGTTTCTCTCTTTGAGTATATAATAATTCCCAAACCAGTTACAGAACCTGGTACCCGTATCAGTCTACATACTTGAAGTCACCCACTTTTACTGAAGTATGTGATGAGATACAGAGGTTATGAATGAGTTTGAAGTCCAGACTGGAATAATAAAATTATTTTTGAAGATAATCAGAATCTGGAGGAGGAAATGCAAAGGTTGAACTTCCATGCCCACAACTGCTATTTCTATAACTATTGAAAGAATTTTTGGCAAACTGAAGTTGTACACATTCTGGATTTATGAATTTTGGTGGGTTAATGCACTGTATGTGTTGCAGTAATGGTGTTGATAGCCTTACTGGAGTTACTGTGCATACAGGAAAATGGGAACATTTGTGGAACTAAATGCATGATCTCTGCAGAGGCTTGAGTGATTTTCCTACAGGCTGAAGTAGCAGTAAAGGTTTGCGGACAAAACCTGACTGGAGGATGCAATCAATGCCTTGGGTTGAAGGCTGTATCTCCTGCCTGCCACAAGGAACCAGTTACTCTGAGCACAGGAGCCATGTCTCCACTACCTGTCTCATCTGCTATGTTCAGCCTTGATGACTCCCCCAAGTATTTTTTTTGTTCAGGAATTCTTCTTTCCTCCACCTCTTCATGTGTTCAGGTTTCTTGCTCTGCTCCTCTACCTGAATGTCCTGCTGTGTGAGCAGCAGTGGTTCCAGCACTGCTCGTGTGTCACTGACAAAGCACCACGTTCAAATTGCAGGATCTGTGCTGCCAGTTTACCATCACGGTGCTTAATAGCATCTCAACTGATTTATTTTTTCTCTTGGCTTGCTGCAAGCTTCTTCATGAGTGGCGAGGAGAACTGATTTTGTAAATGATTTTTTAACATTTTCCTCAGCTTATTGTTCACACTGTCTGAAGGAAGCAGGAGGAGTGCTGAGGAGTGCAGCAGCATGCACTGAGGTCACTTGAGCCCCGGGCAGTGCCTGCCTCTGTGCTGCCTCCCCTTGCAGCAGCTGCAGCACAGTTAAGGCTGGGCTGTATGAATAGGCTGCTGAAAACTAATATGCTTGGAAGAACTTGTTACTGTGAATTTCAGAAAGGCTACAGGTTGAGGTATTGCGAACTCCACTGTTAAATCCATCCCTAGTGAACAATCCATTTTTAGGATGGTCGCAGTAAGTATATTTTGCTTATGTAATCAATCCTAGGACATAAATACTTTGCCATTCATTCCGTCCAATTTACTTCACTAGTTCACATAGGGTAGAATTTATATGGTCAGTATAATTTCTGTATTGCAGCTTTAGGTGCAGTTGTATCTACTTTTTTATTTATTGAAAACTGTGGTTCAATTTTCCTTCTTTTACACTCCACAAATTCAATTTTTGCTAATTAAAAAGTATGTTGTTGAGGCTAACCTGGAGTTGCATAAATCAATAATGCTACATGGAAAAAGAGAACAAATTCTACCTTTCGTTTGCATAATAGACAAGATCTGAAATGAATTCCTTGGGTTAATGAGGGTCCTCAGGGTTATTCACCAGAATATATGCAGCCCCCTGTGACATGGGTGTGGTACTTATTGAAAAGCAGTGTTCAGAGGAAGAAAAAGGGAGAAGAAATAATAAAAAGAGGCAGTATGCTGAAGCTTTTAGCTTTAGTGCATTGATTTCTGACTGCCTGCACTGAGCTCCAGCATAAGCTGAGGATACAAATTCAGATTTACCCTGGCTTTGAGGTTCAAAGTTGGTTCTAATCTCAGCTGGGGATTTGGCTAAGACAGAGTTGAGTTCCCAGGTTTCTGTCACACTGGTGTGAGATTGTTTTTCTCCTCAGAAAGAAAACAGTGCTCCCTAGAGGGAAGGAAACATGAACATTCTGAAACATGCAGGAAGTTATGAAGCTCTGTAAATTTAGGTGTAAATTTTAGGTGAGAAAATGAGGTGGTCAAAATGCTGTGAACAGACAGTTACAGCAACATTAAAATGCCTCAAGTTACCTATCCTGTTTCTGCTCCATTACCTTTATCCTCTTATTCTGGACAGTTTGGTTCTTCTTTCTCTTATTACCTCACTGTGAATCAGAGATATGCTGGAGGGGTGCAGGGCAATGCCAGGGCAATGCCTGCACCGGAAGGTGGAGATGGAAGGAGTCAGGCTCTTGCTGGAGCACAGTGCTCTGTGCACAGGGGGTTGCTTCTGAAAGCTTGTGACTGCATCTGGGTGCTCTTCAGGGAGATGGCAAGGCATAAGCGAAGACCTTTCACATCCCCATCCAATGTCAAATTTCCCATTACAACCCCTCAGGAAGTTGGTGTGCATCTAAGTTCAATAGAGAAGAATGGATAAAAGTAATGTGATTCCCCTCTCCCCATGTAAGTCTTATTATTGGTAATGAATTAACTTAATTTTAAAATTATAATTAAACTCTTCAGCATGGAATGGTTCTAAACAGAAGGCCTTCCAACACAAAATTTAAGTGAGCTGTTAGCACATTTCACCTAATGTGGGTTAAAAGTTACCATGAATTTCAAACAGCACCTTGCTTCTTGCTTTTCTTTCTTGCTTTTCTTTCAGTGTCTCAAACATTAAATTAGATCATCTCTTCCTTTAGAGAGATGTTCTGAAGGAGTGAAGGTCCGGTAGTTGAGTGGAATAGAAGTTTTGCAATGTACAGAGACTGGTGTGTGGAGACTGGTGCTGTTCCTGCTTCCTCATCCTTCAAGGCGCTACTTGGGAAAACATCTGCTTGTAGTACAATTACTGCAACCTGTGGGGTTCCTATTTCTGGTGCCCCAATTCTGCTTCTCTCACCAGTGCAGCACACTTCTTGAATTTAGAACCAGACAGGCTTTTCGTCAGCTGAAACATAACACTATAATGCCCAACAAGACCTGGGCACACTACGTGCTCTGATTACGTGTATGGACACTGGGAAGCATTCTGACGTGGGATGAAAACTACTGGCCTAATTTATTAATGAAATCAAAACTTGTATCTTTTTTTTTTCCCTGTCTTGTGTGCATGCCGGAAGATCTTAGGCATGGAGGCCCAGATCAGGGCAAGACATGAGGAAATGGCACCAGTTGCCTTCAGTAGGGTGCTACCCACCCTCTCTACCATGGGAGGCTGAGCAGCAGTGCTGGGAGCAGGGACTGCACAAGTGCCTCAGCCAAGCCCTGGGTGCAGGAGACACCTCTCTCCTTGCTCTGTGGTTGTCTTGATACAGCTCTGGTCTCACAGGTTTCCCTGGAGAGGCGTGGCTCATTTCACCTGCTGTGATGTTCTTTTTGAGTCTTTCAGCATGGAAAAGTTGTAAACTGCTTAAGAAAAAGTTATGGTGGGTGTTTAGTTTTGATGACAATGATTAAAGAATGCTTCAGGAAATAAATCCAGTTTGCCAAAATTCTCTGTTTCAACATAGAGCAAGAAAAAGAACACACAGGAAGCTACCTAGGGGCATGATATGTTAAAGGAGCACTAGTGGTGCACAAAAGGCAGACATTTGTCAGCCCTGCTGGAAGATCTAAGCCAGAGCAGCAAAGTGAAACGAGCATGGTCGTTTTGGACACTGCTCTGTAGATCTGTACCTGCAGTGTGGGAAGTACAATGATCTCTGTGTAGATTTATTGCTTTTCAGACCAGTAGGAAGGTTAGATAATATTACAGACTTATGTCTTCTGTATTTTATTTTATTTATTTATTTATTTGTTTATTTTTGAGGCTAGCTGACTTTCCCCTACAGGTGAAAGCCTTGTCTATCTTATTCCTAGTAAGTAGTTATGGATTTGTATGGGAACTGTTGAGTCGTGGCACGAACCACTGATTGAGCATCTGGAAGAGGAGACCTAGTCAGCTCTGAGAGCACAGGTGGATGCAATTCAGCTGTGTGACTGGAAGGGGTGGAGCCGGACCTCATTTAAGGGCTGATTGCCCCTGAGGAGGTATCTTATGTTGGACATCCCTTCTTTGTGGAATTTTTCTGCCAGCCGAGATCTTTGGAGATAGGTGAGCATTCTTCTTTTTGTAATATCTTCTCACTGCGCTAGTCCTGCTGCTGTTACAGGATTAAACGTGAAATGTGCTTTTCAAAACAGTGGTTATTTTTAGTTGTCACCAAGATGCAATTCTGTAAATAATGACTATGGTTTCGTATTATACTGATTTAATGAAATCGATGAGTAGAAACTTAACAGCAAAGTTTTGTTACCGTTAAGTGAGGCGTTCTTTATTGGCGGCGCTGGGCTAGCATCGAGATAACTTTCTAAGAACGCTCCTCCAATTGATCGTTGGGAGGCAGGTTACATCTTAAACACGTATTACGTTGTCATTGCATTCCCAAATACGTTAACCTATTCCCCCCTAACGACTGCCTAACTAACCTATTCCCCCCTAATGACTGCCTAACAGACATAGCTTTATTTGGCAATCTTCTCTGTCCTGTAGCATCCTGATGGTCGATTGTTAGTCTTGAGGATCGTTTATTTCCTTCCAACACTCTTTTTGTTCCAAAGATTGCTGTGGAACCAGGGACAATTGGAGAAGTCTCTGCACACACAGATAAGGAAGACAAAAGGGAACGTTTTGATGCAGTTTGTCGCGTTTTAGTCGTTCTGTTGTTGTTTCTTTTGCCTTGTTAAAGCAGACTAGCCTTACAATGTCTTCCCATCTACAATACTACATCACAACTTCGAAGGACTACTGTGGTGTTGCAAGTAAGCACTAGCAGAATATTTTGTGTAATTACTTCTTCAAATCAATACTCTGATGTAGTATTCCCTCATGAAGGATCTGAAAAATACGAGGCTCACACTTGGCTTCTGCAATTATTTTCTGTCTTCTGTGTCGCTATTTTGCTGTAGGACAGTCTCCCTGTTGTCATTTCCAGTAGTTAGTGAACATGAGAAGTATTGTTATGCTAATGCTTTTTGACCAGAATTTCTCTGATGATTACAGTTGCAAATGGTGCCCCCCTGCTGCCTTCCTGGATGAATGAATCGCACCTTAAGACAAGAGCCGCTTTCTCCCTCTGGCTGCCCAACTCGCCCTTAGGTATTTCTAAAGGCAGCAGCGTAGTAATTATTCACTTCATTTATTACCATAAAAATTCAACTTGTTGAAAGAAACGTGATTAGTACCTTTTGTTTAAAAGGCGAGAATTCTCACAAGATGCTGTGCAAATGAAATTGTATATAAAAACATGTCAAAAAATGATAATCATATCAGAAATTGGCTCTGAGTGAATAGGAGTGATGAGATGAGGAAATGATGCATGTGACGAACATTGAGTCTCCGGGGAGATGTCTGTGTTGCACAGATAGCTTGGGCTGTCAAGCTGGTTTGTCATAACCCCTGTGGCTGGAGTCTGAAACACCTTAAAACCAGCAGGACTTCTCCGTGCAGGGTCTGTTGCAAGGTCCGTGGTGCAGCCTCTTTCTCCATGTTGTTTGTCTCCCTAAAGGCTTCCTGCCCTTCCCCTTGAGATGTGCCTGGGGAGAAGGATGGGGCAGGTGGGCTGGCAGATGTGCTGCTACATGTGCGAGTGGGCAGGGAAAGGACTGCAGTGCAGACGTGCACAAAGAGGAACCTAAGGTGTATGTGTAAGCCCGAGGGTTGCAGCCAGCTGTGTGCTGGCCTTGCTGCAGTTCTCTGTCAGAGTGCCACATGGCTAAGGACATCCAGGTTCAGTTCTATATGCGTCTGACAAAGAACTGTAGACAGATTATGAAAATATGTTCAAGGAGAAGGTATTTTATAGGCAGAAATTTCTGCCCATGCCTTTGGTTATTGAGCTCATTATCTACGTTCAATAAAGCCTTTAAATGTGCCAGGGAAAGAAACGCTCAGCTGAGAAGTGGAGCCAAATGAGATATTTTCTTTGTGTCAGTGCCACAAATAGAGCCTTGGAGAACAATAAACAAATGAACAAAAACTTCTAAACCAAACCTCTTCCCCTGGGCCATCCTCTGTCTTCTATCTGTTATTTCCTTATTGTAATGACACTATTTCTGACATGTGTAGTGCCATTGTATCTTTTGTCATATGGGATGAGTCGTTCTGGACCAAATTTTAAACTGTGTTTAGGCAACAGACCACGTAGATACAGAGTAAAACAGGGTGCCTCGCTGCTATGTGGGTGCAATCACCACCTTGCTGTGAGATAGGTTTTGGTATACTGGGAGCCAGTGGAGCATTGTATTGCTTTGGTAGGTCACAGAATCACAGAATGGCTAGGGTTGGAAGGGACCTTAAGGATCATGAATCAACTCCTCTACCACATGCAGGGCCACCAACCTCCACAATTAATACTAGACCAGATTGCCCAGGGCCCCATCCAATCTGGCTTTGAACACCTCTAGGGATGGGGCACCCACATCCTCTTTGGGCAGCCTATTGCAGCACCTCACCGCTCTCTCTGTAAAGAACTTACAGGTCTGGTCCCTACCTCTAAAGAAAGGCCTTTTTTTTTTTCATATGTAGAGCTGAACTGTTTATTTGTGTAGGAACACACTTGTATGTGCTGTGTAACAGCCATCTCCAAGCTGCTGCATCTGGCCTGTGATCTGTAAAGCTAAGAATTATGAGACAATTCCCAGGGATTTGTAGACTTCTGAAAACTGAATCCCATTGCAGGAACTTAGTGAATTAAATTACCCCAACGCCTGTGGTTTTGAGAGTTTGTAAGCCTTCATTCTATGCAGAAAAATGATACACTAAGTAAAGAGAAATTCTGCAAGCTGAAGCCAGCAGAATTACCTATAGTTCTTCAAAAGGTGTTTGATCCTTAGATAAAACATTTGTTAATGCTTTAAAGATTTCAGCTTTAGAACTTTAAAGGTTTTTTTCTTTTTCTATGGTAGACCCCTAATAATATGGTATAATTTCACTTAAGAATTAAATTCCTTTTCATGTTTGTGGCCAACTATTCACCCTGGACATTCAGGAACAACAGTGTAACACGGTGGAATGGGAGTGAAAGGAGGAAATAAGGGTTGGGGAAATGAGATTGGAGGCTTAGCATCATTTCAGTGATTGAATTTAACTCTGAGGTCCCTGACTCTTCTAGCAACATGAAAAAGATAATCTTTTTATGTCATTGATAGGCAAATTGTGGGAAATGCTTAATGCAGGTCACAGAAACTAATTAGAAAAAAGAATTAAAAGATGAAAATCTCCCTTCAGACAGAAAATCGTGTTACTGGATAAACTAAGGTTCTGATAGTCATATTCTCCCCACCCCCATCCCCCCCTTTTTTCCTATTTTTTATTTCTAAATTATGTTTGCAGGAAATGGTGCAAAGAAAAGCAAACAGAAATGAGTGGCAGGGTGTTAATTGAGACTTGATAATTAAAGTGAAATATAGTAAAGGAACAGATATCATTCCAGCTTTGAGCATGAAAATCATGACAGGTACCACCTATGGACTCTCAGCACTGTTGCAGTAACCCTGGGAGGCTGCCAGCAAGAGCCTTAGTGACACACAGCTCTGTGCCTGAGAACAAACATTAGCAGGTGGGGAGTTTCATAAAATGGATTTTTTTTTAATTGATCATTTACTCTTTTGCTTCTCTGTCTTGTTGTCAAGGCTGTTGATGGCTATAAAATGGCAAGGATGAACTCCCATGGCATTGAAAAGGCTGAGTGAGCAAGTGGCAGTTGCAGGGTAATGACGGTGGTGCCTTGTGCCAGTCTCAGCTGAGTGCTGTGAGATTAAATAGATTAAATGAAAATAGATGCAAGCTAATTGAATTTAGCGATATAGGAGATGAAATCAGACCAGTACAAAATTAGACCCAAGACTGCAACTGCTCTCTTACTTCTGAGAGGCTCTTTCTTTGGATTACCAGAGTCAGGAGCTCTTTCAGTCAATTAGAAATGAAAATAATAATATGAAGAACATACACAGTAAAACAAAGAGCCACTTTTCTTCATTCACAGTACAGATTTGCAAAAGATTTACAGTGTTTAGGAAAATTAATAGCTTGAGAACCATCTTTGTTTTAAGTTGCTTGGGTTTTCTCAATTTTTTATTCAAAGATGACTTGGAGTTTGAGTGTCTAAGTAGTTGTTATCCAGATTGATGGTAAGAGTCTCTTTTATGGAGTTAAGATGTTCAGAAGTGTAATGAAGTCTGTGAGACAATGTGACTGTGACTCACTCTTTGAATTTTGTTGTAGTCTCAAAGAGAGGTGGTGGATAAACCCCCCTTCTCTTTATCTCATCTCAGACCTTGAAATGAAGGTGTTTTACTGAAAGACTTAAATCAAGTAGCTGATTAGTTTTATTTGCGGGCAGCAAGAGAAAGCACTAACCTTAAGGAATAGTATAGAAAATAAAATAGACATGAAAGGGAGGAGAACATAACAGGAAGAAGGGAAGTTTTAAAATGAATAGAGCAAGCTGAGTGCAAAGATGTAGGTATGCGTTGTGTTTTTCTGGGCCTTGGATTTAAAAGAACCACCGTGAACTTGAAGCAGAGGATGAAGGGTTTGATTTGAATATGAATGTCTGGCAGGGTCTGAGCAGCATGAAAGGGATAATTTTAGCAGCAGCTTTTTGAATATGCTGGTTGGATACAAGCTGAGATATAAGTAGGCTAGACAGGCTATAGCTAAGATCAAAAATGAGGGGAAAAAACATGAAAGACAGGTGAAATTCACCTATGTGCAAAAAAAGTCTGGCAGAAGCATGTGTGATTTTCAGTAATCCCACATCCTGTATTAAATTAAATTAAAATTTAATTAGTGCACTAGACCTTAGAGTGGCAAACAGAAACTTTACTCAAGGGGTCAGGGTATGGTGGGTGGTTTACATTTACCTGGTGAGGGTCTAGAGTGAAGAGAAGGTTATCAGATTATGGATTTTGCTGAGATATCTGCCTAAATGCGGGGTGGTGTTTGTAGTAATGAACTGCAACAGTCAGTAGACTCAGAAGTAATGGTAGAGTATAAAACAAAAGAGTAAAATATATCCAATGTTGAACCTAGCTAATGAGAGATTTATGGCAAATAACTTGACATTCATTTTCAGAGTTAATCCCTGCTTGTGCTGTAAAATGTCAAAACAAATGTAAAATTTAGTGAGCTAATCAAAAATATAAGGTGAAGTGTCCAGTACTTTTTTCTCTTGCTTTTATAGCAAATGCTTTTTAAATTCCACTGTGATGAATTGTACTAGGAAAAAGTACCATGCAATGGAAAAGAGTTTCACAGCCATAGGTAACCATGTACTGTCTAAGAAATTTAAGTAATATTTTCAGACAGGCCATTTGGCAGAATTTTCCTTCTATCAGATCCTTCCAATTCTACTTGTTAGACATAAATTTAGATCACCTCTGGTTTTTAAAAATAAAAATAATAAAATTGAAGTATTTTATTCTATTCTTGTTATTCCTTTTATTGAAGAAAATATTGAATTTTTGTACTGGCTTTGCTAAATTCAGAAGTATGCTTTATATCACCTTTTCCAATCTAAATTGGACCATTTGCAAGTTTAACAATTGATATATTTCTAGAATTTCAGGGTTTCCTTTGCATATAATGGAATCTATAAAATCCCACCAAAACCTTTATTATTTGACTTTATGTAGTAAGAGGATGTCATAGAATGATTTCCATACTTATTAACCAAGTAATGAATGAAAATAGATTTTTTTTGAAGAGGTACAGTTAAAAATTAGAGAGGCTAAGTTCATTTATGGTGTAAAGTAAATCAATTAATATCATTACTTCAGGAATATATTCTGTTCTTTTGAGGGCTGCTTCAGAAGTAATGCCTCACCTTTTATCATGTTGGCCCACAAAATCAGAGGCAGATGTTGTTGCTGTGCCAGGACAAGTTGAACCTTCCTGCCGTTATTCTATTATATTTTGTTGCCATGTGACAGATGGCAGCAGAGGGACAGTCTGACATAATGGTGTCAGACATGGCGTGTGAAGCAAAGGTGTGTCATTGAATTTCTCTGTGCAGGAAAAAATGGCACTCATTTATATTTATTGATGGATGTGAGCACTAAGGCTTCACTTTCTTCTTTCTTTGGGATTCATATTGCTGGTATTTTCAAAAACTACAAGTTTCAAAACTTATGGATATGAGCAGAGTGAAATGGTGGGTGGTGCATTTTAGCAGTGACAACACTGAAAATGGATCACTTCCATTTGTGCAGATTTGTACATGCAGGCTCTTGTTAATGGGTGGTAAAAATGCACAGCTAATGGTGGTGACTGTTGCAAAGGAGTGTCCTGCAGCTGAGAATTTGCTGTATCAAATAGTGTTAGTGTACTAACACAGTTAGTGTTACTACTCTGTTGTAGTTTCCATGGAAATAAACAGAAGGCATTACTTTCAGAGTACATTCCCTTTAAATATTGTTGGCCTTAAGTGGGTTTTTTCAAACTCTTCAGTGTACTGATCTGCGAGTTTTACTTGTTCCGTGAAGTACTCCACAACTGATAATTTGAAGTGTATTTCTCTATTTGTTTTATTTTATTACCTATTATGCCATGAAATAAATCATCGCTGTCATCTACTCTGTTGCTTAATAATGTCAAATGAAGTGTGCCATTCCAAAAGTGAATATCTGCTTCCAGAATAAAGTAAAATGAATGAGATGAGTGTGTTGAATCAGCAGTCCCATTAGAACATATCTCCAAGAAATAGGCTTGAAACTAAGAATAGCATTATGTCTTTCCCACTGACAACAATGAATCTGATCTGAAAATTCAGCTAAAATTAAATTCCAGTAAAAGGCCAGGGAATAAAAAACGTTTAACGTGTAGCTTCCCTCTGTCCATTATTTCTCAAACAACACAAAAAAAAAAACTTCACAATTTGTTGCTTGTTTGCATCAGAATTTTGAACAACTTTCACTGGTGAACTAATACACAAACTCTTCTGAAATCTGAAAAATCTGTTAATAAATTCCATAAATAAGAACAATGGAATATTGAGCTGTAACAACAAATCTAGCTTTTCGGAAGATGTTTGGTGTGACCTGTTCTTTGCAAGATTAAGGAAGATGGCAACTGAAGATAAAGGATCCAAGGAATTCTTGTGATAATGAAGATGACTAGGTGCAGGTCATGGGAGCAGTGGGAAAGCATGATTACTTTAGGGTAGAAAATGTGCATGATGTGCCCTGGCAAGCTTCTTGAGAGAGACAGTAAGGAAAAGATCTGAAGACTGGAGATACCCATGATCCCTTTTCTGAAACTGAAGCCTGTTACCAAGGAAAGGGCTGAACTGGCATTACAATTTGAAATGTGTGTGTTCTTGCTGAAATAAGGTGAGCTAGAGGAGTACTGTGTAAACGCTCTTCTGAAGGACTACCCTAAGAGGAGGACCCTGCTTAGCAGAGATGGAGTTGAGATGGTGTTTGCTGCCTGTCAGTAACAGAAATTTTGATTTCAAAAGAGCTCACTTATAAAAGTAAAATTATAAAGTAGCTATGGAGTCAGCTAAATGGGGACATAAATATAGAGAAACCCTACTCTAAATACAGAACAGCTTCAGGTCTATTACCAGCAGTCTGAATCCCAGAGAAAGAAAAAAATGAAACCTTAGGGCTTGAGTAGCCTGTGCCTGAAGCACTTTTCCCTCTGAACTAGTTTGAGAGCCTGCACAACAGCCATGCCCCTGTGGCTGTAAGCCTGTAGCTATTCAATACACAGCAAGCTGGGTGCTGTGGATGCTTCCCTCATGTCTGTTGCTGATTGAAAACTGTTGTTAGTTATGTTATTGACACCCATAGGGTACTTAAATTTGGGATTTCTCTTGTTTTACATCAGTGTAGACAGAACAAACCAGTTCCACTGTCAAAGTTGCCCTTTAGACTTCATGTTATTAAGTTTCAACGATTCCAGAAAGCACCTTGTATAAAAATGAAATTTTGACTTTGGAAGAAAATGTATTTAATCATAAATCTGACATTTCTATGCAAGGTAGTGTAGTCTCTGAAACTGATAAGAAGTCAAGTTCCTCCTGTCTCTGGGGTTGAACAGGAATACCTGGAAAATCTTCAAGGGCACTAATTGCCCTTTAAGATTCTGCAGAGCTAGGAGAGAAAAAAAATAGAACATTGGAAAATTGGAAGACTATCAGAAAGGGCTTTCTTCTAATTCGTCTAATGAAAGAATAAACATGGCATACTTCTTTGTTCAGTTCTAACTTTGCTTTGGTGTCTTTGGCCAGTAATTAAAAAAACTTTTGAAACTAACTCCTGGGCTGTGTGCATCAGAGAACAGGAAATGCTTCTGAAAAGATAACTGCCTTAGAATGGAATTAATCATTCAGTTCCAGAGAAGACTGAAATGCTGATGGAACAGCTGTTCAGGTGAACAGCGTCTGCAAACCATTCTGTAAGAGAACTCCATGAAACTGATGAGATCTCCTGTGGGTGCAATAAATTCCCAGCATTTGACAAAAGAGTGGTGGTCTGTAAATGAAAATATCTGCTGTTCATGCTTTCTCTTGTGTTTCTCAGGTGTTGCTGCACCTCCAATTAAGCATCACCTGATAAAATCTGAATTCTCCTTTTGGTCTTCTTGCCATCTTTCATTCAGCATTAAAAATTCCTAAAAATGTGAGAGACTCAAGTTTTGTTTTGTTTTTTTTTTTTTTTTTATGGTCATAATAAATAGGAAAGCATAATGATATGTAAAGTACCTTACGTTATGCAATCAACTGGAAAACAAGTATTTTCAATTCATAATGAAATTATTTCATTTTAGTATTAGAGTTGCAATCTTTTAAAAGCAGAAGGAGGAATCATAGTTAAACATAATAAATGCATATCTTGAAGTCATTTTGCAGGGATAAATTGTACTCAATCTTTTGTCATTCAAAGTTAGAGTTGAAGGCATGCATTTTTTACAGTGATACATATCATAATATAATTGTCATTCTGCATGGTAAAAGGCAATACAGTTGTAAGGTGCACTGGTTATTGTTTACTAGCTGGGAAAGTTCTTTATCTCGTAACTTTCAGTACTTTTTTGTGGAAAGAAAGTTGCATGTTATTGTTTTGGAATTCCGAACTTGCTGTGTGTGCTTACTTTCACATGGGGAGATACTTAAGTGACCCTATGAAGAATCCACAGTATAGGCTGGTGGGAAGTTTTCCTGTTACTCTATTCATTTTGCAGTTGGACTTCATAGATTTTAGTAGAAGAAAATTTGTTTGTGCAGCCTAGCTGAAGTTTCACATAATTATCACTTTTAGATGGCAAGTGTTAAGACATTACAGAGATGGGGAGTGGCATGGATCCTCCGGCAGTGCGCCGGTCTGATGTACTGATAGCATACAATATATTATTGCATTGTCATTCTCATAGAATTTTTGGGGCAAATGTAAAAGCAGACCAGCATGGTCCTGGAGTTTTATTTCCCTTAAAAAAAAAAAAAAAAAAAAAAAAAAAAAAAGGGAAGATTTTCTTCAGGGGCCTTTCATTACTATTTTAATAGGTTGAGATTCTGTGCAAGGAGTTTGGATCTTGCATTGTAAAACATGGCTAGTTACATGTGGGAAAAGAAGGAATATTTCATTTTATAAATCTACTCAGTTTTGGTAATTGGGCAAGAGCTTTGCAACTGTATTGTTTGATATTTTTGTAATGTTAGTGGCTCTCTAATTTTGCTGTGGAATGAGAGTGAGGAAATCTGCACGCGTTGTTCCCTTACAAGAGCCTAGATTTTAATTCTGCAAAAGTCCTGCAATGTTGCTGTCTTTCAGCAATCTTATCATTAAATTCTGGCAGGGAGAAAAGGAATAGGAAAGAAATACAAAGGGCAATTGCAATCTGAAGATTTCCCTGGGGAAGATGAGCAAGGTACTTTTTGGGCTGCCAAAAAGTGAAATCACAAGAATGACTCTGTTCTAAGCATGTTGGGAATGATTTAATTCTGTCATCATCAGTCAAGTGGGAAACATGCTGACAGGATTTGAACAACCACTGGAAGAATCAAAAGGTTCTGGGGTTACAATGTGATTAGCTGGCACAACAAGGTCGCCTGTGATAACTAGCCATGTGGTTAGTTTAGTGCATTATTTGGTGTCAAAAATGTTTTGGTATTGGCTGTATATTATATATACATATGTTTTAAACATGGCGTTCTGCAGGAGTGCTGTTTTTAGTTATGTCTGTTGGTTTGCTCTTTTTAGTACAGTATTTTAGGGCCATATTATGTTGTGGGACCATCCAGATGGATGGAAATACAGACAACTATTTGCTTCTTAATGTATAAAGAAAAGCATATCTGAAAAAATACTTGAATTCATGGCGTGTTCATCAGCGCTCTGATACTGAGGATTGTAGATTTTGTATTTTTGTGTGAAAGAGATGGCTTGTTTTCTGATGATATTTCACATATTTTTGTTATTTTGTGAACTTCTCTTTGAGCTGCCCTAATACCAAGATCTTTACCTTTTCCTCGGCCTACTAACACTCCAGGGAATATTCAGTTTCACAACAATGCATATGCCTCCCTGGCTGTACAGAGGAAGAAGCTGTGCATTACGATCTCTTTTCAACAAAAAAGTTCACACATTTGATCATTTAGTGAGGTCAATGTGTTCTTCACACATACTTTTATGGTGTTATATCCATGACCTGATATGCCCTAGAAGAGAGAAGCAGGTTGTTAACCATTTATTAGTTCTGCGCAGCAAGAGATTATAGTCAGTCACTACATCATTAAAACAGTCTCAACAGGTAACTAAGGCATTTTATTTGGGCACAAAACAAAGAATGGAATGTTTCAGCTATCCTTCCCTAGAGATCATTCTGGGTACTTCTCTTCTAGCAGGCAGCAGTGCTCTGGGTTTCGGCCCTGGGGCTCACGTCTGTGATATTTCTGTATTTCTGGACAATTTATCCCACCTTTCTTTATAGAAAACTGGTTCAACTTTTTGCCACCATTTTTATTTTGTTTAAATAATTCTTTAAATCATATTCATTGTTTCTGATAGAGCATGAGGTCCTGATAACCCCTTAGCACGAAGTTGCTTTCTTTTTTTTTTTTGTCAGCTGATGTTCAGTCCTTGATAAGTGGTTGCTAGCCATAAAAATATGTTAAACTTCTAGCTAATTACAGACAGTAATAGAGGACTTTTCACTTCATATTTATTTTTTCTATTGTTCAACATAAACTGAACAAATCATGGCCTTATTACGAGTCGTCCCATACAGCGTGCAGCTATGCCTGTAACTAAAGGAGCGGAGTCTATAACTTTAATGAAAACTTGGGAATCTCTTCATACAGAGAAAGCAAAATATCAGAACTAAAGGATTTCAGAAGAGGCCACGTTTACATGTATTACTACACTGTTGACAGTAGGTCCAATTTAAGTAAATGTTTCCTGCTTCTTTGAGGACGTAGAATCATTTCAGATGCTTTATATTCTAAATCTTGAAACTGTCTGACTTTAGGAGATAATGTAATAGAAAAATTGTCTTTGTTTTGATTAATTTTAAGAATATTAACTCATATGATTGAAATGCTGCCATATGTATAATTCAATCAACACCACTGAGGGAGGAAGACAGGAATAACTGAATGTTCACCCTGGTTCTGCCAGTAACCAAGTAACTTCAGCCCTGGGGTCTGCGGCACTCAGTGTTTCTTTAGCAAAAGTGTTCTATAATCTTCTGATAGGCAAATCTGGAGAAGCAGACTTTTCCAAAATCTGGCCTCTTGGTTAAAAATAATTTAATTCAACAAGACCTTATCTTGTTGAGACAGCCATTGTCTTACTAAGTTCTGGAGGACAGACTAAGCCTTGAAAGTAACACTATAAGGAGTGAGCATCTCTGCTGAATAGTGTGGTGCCTACAAATATCCCACTGAAGAACAGAAGTTTCACATGGAAAAGTGAAATGTTTTCCATGGCAAACAGTGACTTTGCACTAATAAGTTGGAATTTCTGCCTCCCTTCTCTGTGTCGTGTTCTGTCAGAGGGTGCTCTGGAGTAGATGAGAGGTCTCCCAACAGGCAGCTGCTGGCCATTGGAATTGATGCTGTCAGTCTCTCTTAATAGAGTCTATTTTCCAGGAAATGCATTGTAAAACTTCAAGCTTTCCTGCTTCTCCTTTTTCGGGCATGCAGGCTGTTGACAGTGTTATATTTATTGCAATTTTGCTGTCTTGCGAAGAATTCAAAAATGCTTGCATGCCTCAGTGGACCACTGGTAGACTAAATGATATGTAGCAACAGTAAATGTTTCTTTCTGCACTGCAGTCATGTTTCATAGGTTTCATGGTGGAAAACGATATCAGTGCTTGAATCTACCCTGGTAGTTAGATGTTGTTATGCTGCTCTTGAGGCAGGCAGCTCCTGCTTGAGGTGGAGGGAGCCAGTGGAAGGGCTGGCAGGTTTTGCACGGCCACTGTCCCAAGGGAATTTTTATTTTGTCTTGAAAAATAGCTTGAGGTTTAACTTGGGATGACAGAGAATTTCACTGGCAGGATCTGCATTCCGTTGTGCTAAGAGTGCCCACTATGCTCCCTGGCTTTTGACAGCTCAGATTCAGGTGACCCACTGTAATGATGTTGCAACTGCAGTGCAGATTGCTTCTGCACTTTTGAAGAAATGGGGGTCCAAAATATAGCTTATATAGCTTATTCAGACCATTTGTTGGATATGAAAACATATAATTATAAAACACAAAAAAGGCCTTATGAAAATTTGAGTAGTTTGATTTCTGGCATCTTTGTGTAAACACGGAGTGGAGATCAGAGACGTTGGTGTGAACTTTTTTTTTTTTTTTCATCTAAATTTGGTTCAGTTCACCTTTAATCAAATTAAACCTTTGACTGACTTCATCTGTAGGCAAAACCAAATCACATTCCAGGCTTAGCCTCGTTTTATCACTATGGTAGGTCTGGCTTTGAAGCCCACACATAGATTAGGGGTGGGAATGTATTCTGCTTGTGCCTCAGAAGTAATTCTTGATCTTAAACACATACATATTAATTACGTGTGTTAGACATGTGACAGCTTCACTGGAATCCCACTGATGGTGTGGGGCAGGGAACATTGCACAATGTTGCCTGTCTCACCCGTTGTGGTCAGTCTGAGCTACGTTCTCCTATGTTTCTATTTCAAGTCATGAAGACAAATGGAAAACTGTAGCTGCATAATGTGGGAAATCCTCTGTAAGGGGAAAATTCAGATATAAGCACTGTCTATAGAGACACCTAGATACCTCAGGAGAGTGGAGAGAGAACAACTGCTTAATTATAGGCACAATAACAAACACATCAGCAGGGCAACATGGAATTCACTGTAGAATTGCTATGATATAATCCGCATGTAATAATTGCTAGGTAATACTTTTAAATTAGGCAGAACCAAACAAAACGCCTTCTAATGGGAAATTAAAGACCTGTGACACATTATAGAAAATGCTGACAAATACAATTTAGATGTGATTGTGTTTCTATGCTGTAATTTTTAAAATAATTTTTATTATTGGGGGTGACTGCAAGGGAACTACAGTCTTAGTTTTTGATGTCCTGTTTTCAGATGTATGTATTTTTGCATAGATGATCCAAAATGCATATGAGAAATATGATTGTTGACTTAAGCTGTTGTATTTGATGATTATCAGAATTTTTAGTGAAGATGTGATGTATTTAAATTTGTATTATTTTTTCAGACTGTCCCTCTCATATGCTTATCTTCTCATCTATACATAAGCTATATCCCAAGTACAAACAATATATATCCTTATAGACGCAGTACTACTAGCAGTAGGTAACATTTTCTCTGGTTTAAACTTCTGGATGTTTCTCAAATCTCATTTTGAAGAACATATGGTAATCGTTCTGCAACGAGCAATGCGTTTTGGGTATGAATTTCTAAAGAAAACAAAGTTCTGTGTTTGAAACTTGGTGGGGGTGGGCAGTGTTAAAGGAGAAGCAAAACATATCAGGAAACATAGCTATCAAAAGACTTTGTGATCTGACTTCTATACCCTCCTGTTCTAGATCATTCTTCTTTTAGTGACTTCGCGACAGGATTGTGTGGGTCAGTAGAAGGGCCTTCTCTAAAATCCAGTAACATTGTTGTAAATGGGATGCAGTCCAAGTCTGTTTAATCACCGTTATTCTTCAAGGTTGTCAGGCTGCTCAAGTTTTCTGTATGTGAATTTCATGTTTGAGAATTGACATGTTCCTTATTTATATACAGGACCGTGTATCTTGAACCATTAGCTTAATAATCTGCTGTAGAAAGTTTAATGAAGATAAAAAAAAAACACCCACTACTTGCTTCTAAACTGATATTGAAATTACAGTATTGTCTACACCTTTCTTAACAAGATAATAGTAAACTAAAAAGAACATCAAGTTCTTTCTATACTTTGTCTCTTCTGATTCTGAAAAGTGCATATTAAAGAGAAACATCACATCTTTTGATGTGATTGCATCAGAAGAAAAGATATGGTTTGATTGATGCCAGTGGGGTCTGACAAAAAGCAACTCTACAGAAATTATACAATAATTTCCTTCCATATTTCCTCTCAACTGTTCTGCCACTTTGATGAAATGGTAATCTCTCTAATCCATTTCTCCAGCTATAAAAGTATTTCAGAAGCATACACTTCCCTGCAGTTATTACTGTGATGGAACATTTATTATCCAGCAAATGAGGCATCACATTCTCTGATAATTCTCTTAAAAAAATCATAGGAATAACTGCCCTTTATTGTGCATATCAATTAAAATATCAGAAAATGTCTTGTATATCTGTACAAGATAATGCAAGATATTTCACTGATCAATATCAAATGCAGGAATATTTCAGATCTTGTGCAGATGAAATTTTGCATTGTTCTGACGGGTGAGTTGACATTCCATTTATGTCCTAAGCCATCAAGGCTACAGATTGTAGAGCTGTGAAAGATCATTTTCATGTGTATGAGTCCTGGTCAATTTTGCTGTGAAAAATGTATTAATGCACCAAATGATTGTGGCTTCTGGACCAGTGTTTTCTGGGGCGCTTGCAGAGGAGTGAGAAATAGCTCAAAAAAAAAAATCTGCAAAAATCATCTTAAGCTTTGTACAGATTCAGCCCCTCTAACTATTTATTTTTAGAAAGCTAGATCAGAAGAACTAAGAATGTATGGAAACTCTTAAGCTGAATGAAAAAGATATTTAAAATATTTTTGTGATCATCTTAAAGATTAAACTAAAGGCATTAATCAGAAAACAGCTAGTAAGCTTAATTAGTTTTGTTTGTCTCAGTTTTGATTGTAGTGGGTTTTTCTGTTTGTTTCATTAAATTGCTGAAGAGTAAAAGAAGAAAATATTTGCTGGGAGATGTGGATTGTTTGCTCATGTCTAATTGCATTCCATGTCTACCAGTTATACATATATGCGTATCTGCTATATGAGAATACATTCAAGTGTGTACTGGATACTGTTTACTGTCTTTACTTCTTTCTTGTTTTTCTTACTGTACTATTTCCTTGTAGCCACATTTATCTCTACCCCTTGCAAGTAGCTTCAAAAATGTCTAATTTTTGTAGCACTGTGTAACAAAAGCAACCTTAGTGAGTTAGTGATCTAAGAGAAGGTTTTAAGCACAGTTGGCTGTTTTAGCATGCTATAGTTATTGAATAGTATTAATTTTTTTAAAAGTTATTTTAGTTTATTTCCTTCCCTGCCGAGCCGATCTTTAAAAAGGAATGGTAGCTATCCAGACAGTACAAAAACATGACCACGTAATGAGAAAATGGGAATCATTTTTACGTTTCTATTGTCTTGTCTCTAAGCTCAGAACAAATCTTTGCTTAGCTGAGGCAGTGACTATTTCTATTTTGCCCTATTTTTAAGAAATTCACACATAAATTTAAGAAATGCTGCTTCCTCAGCCAATAGGAACTATCTCGCTTTCCTCTGTAGTTTATTTGATGATTTTACAGAAGTACTCTGAATATACTGCAAGACATGCTCCTGAGGAAGTGTTTTATTCACCAAAGTTTGCCCAACTGCAGCTTTTTCCAGATAGAGGAACTGCTTTCGTGATTTCTAAGTCCAGCTTTCTTTGGTAAATAGTACTTGTTCACATGCTGTGGAGTAAGTGACTTAAGAAAAACCTGCTGAATCAAAAGTTCTCTATCCTAATGGCATTTGTGAGAAAGGAACAAAACCTAAAGTGTTCAGGGTTTGGTCATGTTTAGCTGATCGTGCTCTAATATTTATTTGGAGGAAAAAAAAGTCTGCCATTTCAGTAGTCACCATAGTAACTCATTTTATGCTATATTGCATATGGGCATATTGCAACACAGTATTCGTAACACCTTGCTTTTTCAGAATGTATGTTTCTGGTCATGCAGAATTTCCATGGCTGAATGAAAATGCCATATCTTCTCATTTGCAGCAATCTAATGTTTCTTTTCATTCCCCAAAAGTGTAGAATAATACATGTTTCAGTATTATAGGAAAAGTCAGATTTCATCGTATTGTATTCTGATAATTAGGGTAAACTAGGAAAGTAGCTTTTCTTTCTTACCTCTGTGCCATCTTTTGGGGGAGGAGAGAGTGCTGCTTGGTAGTCACAAGTAGTATATTTCAGATCTCCTGATAGGAGGCAGCCCTACATTAAAGCTAAAGGAAACCAAACCAACACCACCAATAAAAACAATTAAAACCACTAAAAAGAAAGCAAGTAAAAGATGCTAATAGTCACTAAAATGTGCTCTAAGGAGCTGCTTGAAAGACTCTAGACCAAATATTTGCCACTACAGTGGTTTGGATGCATACATCTGAAATTTTCATACTGTGTGTTGTTTTGTAGAGAGGCAGGAATTTGAGTTAGGGACAAGGATATATTGTTGTCCGTCTGTTGCCTGATCACTGACTCAGCTTCTCTCTCAGGAACTTTTATAATTGCTGAAATGGAGGGGGAAAACTTTGTTGTGATGTAAGATTCTTTTGTTGAGTTCTCACTACGTGATAATACTAATGAATAATAATATAATAATAATAATAATAATAATAATAATAATAATAATGAAGTTATCAGTTACATTGTGCATCTTCTCAGAATTGCTACATACTTTTTTCAACTGGAGATGTTTGTGCCTGAATAAATATGGTCTGGGTGCTATGTATGTATTGGGAATGGAATTTGAGAGTTCATACATACACCATAGATTTATAGGTGAAACACTTTGAGATATATTCCAGTAGAATCCCTGTGAAAAGTCTTCATTGCTGTGCTGCTGTTTGTACTTTACTTTCTTCAATGTTTACTCTTCCTGCTATACCACTGTGCTTGGAAGCAGAATGTCTTTGGAGCCAGCGGATTTGCTTCATAGTGATTCTGAATCTGGGAATGTCTGCATTTATCTGGAATATGTAGCTGGCAAGCAAAACACTTGAGCCTTAAGAACCATCTTAGAGTATGGCCACTGCCAGCTGGTGTCAGATTTTTTTTTTCATACATTGATGGATATTTTTTATTCTTAACATAACTGCTTTCTATGTGACAAGAGGAAAATAAAATGATAGGGATAAGATAACATCATTGAATTTTTTTGGAAAAATTTTTATTAATAACATGTTAAATATGGAGGAAAGGTGGAAGGAAGAAAAGGGGAAAGGGCAAGAGAAGATGGCTGATTGAATTGGAAAGAAATCCATTCAACCTCCAATTTATTAATATCCACACTTAACAAAATAAATACAAAGAATTATCCAAAATAAAAACAAAGAATTACACACTAGCTTTATAATGCAACAAATGGAAATAAAAGCCAACAGGAATTGAAAACAGTGTTTTTGGTAGTACATTTATATCAACTTGCCACTGATTTCTGACATATTTGCTTCTACACAAGAAAAGAAAATCTGCAGAGAACTTTTAAAACAAACAAACAAAAAAAACAGTTACTTGTGAAGTACTTGCACTTTTAAGTGCACCTTAGGGATATGGGATTTTTTTGTTGATATTTATGTGTGTTTGGATTGTTTTATTTTTCTTGTGGTAGTTGTTTTCTTTTGTTTGGTGCTTGCATAATAATTATGTTTCTTGTAGCATTCAGTCTTCAACCAGAATTTCTGAGCTTCTCTGACACATTTTTTAAGTGATATTGTCCTCCGAACTGTAATAAATGGGGAAGTATATCATTTCAATTTAACAAATAAAGCTTAAAAGTAAAGTTACTGGGCAAAACAAAGCATTACAATAGAATATACTGAGTTTAATGAGATTGCAATACCACTGTTACAGTCCACTTCAATAACCAACTGAAGACATTTTAAGAGATGGAAGAAATCTTCCTGATGTCTCTTTGAAAATGCAATTTAATTCTGTTAAAGGACACTTATGCAAAAAAGGCTACAGATTGTGTTCAATATTGCACACACAATCTGAAATGAAACTTTCTAGAATTGCTCAGCAGCTGCTGTACAGTGTGAAGAAGATTCATTCTTTAATTAGAAATGTATAATGTTGTCATTCCCATTACTATCAGAAAAGGTTACGCTGGTATGAAGCAAAGAGAGGGAAGGAAAGAAGGTAGCAAGTTTCTCAGCTTTCCACTTTCACAAAATAATGTAACTTAGAAGAAAACAAACAAACAAATAAAAAACATCAACAACAACAAAAATCCAATTTATTTTCATTACATTACGTAAATTTATTTCCTAAATAGATTGGAAGCTTTTGGACTTGTCAAGGTTTGGTTCCGTTTTCTCAGGAGTTGATCTGCTCATTGAAATCAATTAGTTGAATGCTTGCTGATGGAATTTCTTATGTTTGGGTTTGGGGGGGAACCAGTGAACTGCAACTCAGCTTCTAGGTTTAAAGATCATTTCAATTGCTAATGGAGTGCTGTTTTTGTGTTCATCTTGACCTATTTGATAGGTGAAAGCAAGCATAGCTTCACTGACCTCAACTTCAAAATTTACAAATCTGTTATCTAATATAAAGTCTACAATTACAATAGGAAAGCATACAAGTGAAAAATATACCTTTTTAAATTCTAGATAGGCATGTCGATATTTTATTTCTTAATAATTTCTACTTTCTTCCTAGTTTTCTGTAGTTACCATACCATACTAATAGATGAAGGTTGAAGTCTAGATTTTTGTTTAAAAAAATAAATTATTTGTGTGTTTAATAACGTATACACACTGAATAGATTTTTTTTGTGTGTGTTAAATGTCTAGCTATGCCATTATGAAATCATGAAGAGTATTTCTAGGAAGGTGTTTCCTATCGCATGCAGAACAGTTCATTTTATGATCTTGATAGTAAATGAACAAACTGCAATACAGATGATATCATGTTTATCTCATATTGGTTTATTTTTCTTGGAGTAAATTGATATAATTACCTGCCACACATTGTCCTTACATCAGTTGAACTATCACCAACCACCACAGAGACATGAAGATTGCCATCAGTACCAGTGTGCCCAGAGATAAATCAAATTTACACAGGAAGCTCCTTTATTCTCCTTCTGACACGTGAAGGCAATCTAGCCTTTTAGTGTGGGGCACATAAACATGCTGTGCTATGAAGGCTTGAGGAGAAAGAGACAAAGGGTGAAGATGTATGCTGTAGTCCAGGGAGGCTGTGATCAGGAGTGAACAGAATGCACAGCGAAGGCATTCTTCCACGTAGATTTTCGGCTACTTTCTGTACTTTATTCAGGTAGGGTTACTTGTACTCCTTTTAGACTCAGAATTAAACCACTGAAGTTCACACCTAATCCCTAAACAAGTTATTTTAAATACTACCAACATCTTCATTTCACAGCAGATCTGTTTCTTTACTTGCATCCATCTTCTACTCTGCTGTGAATTATGTTATAGTTAAATTGGGCCCAGGCAGTTCAGATACAGATGTATTCCCGTAGCTACTTGGATCCAACTTAGCTACATAGATGAGTGATTAATGCTAACTGCCACTTAACTAATCACCATCTTTTCAGGATATATAAATGTGGATGGCAGGTAGAATCTTCTGTCCCAAAGGCAGATAAGTATTTTGGTCAAGAAGGTAAAATTGCTAAGTCTTGTTTCTTTCATTCATGCAATGAAACCAAGTCAGAGAGACGGGAGATTAAATTCTGTGACCTTTTAAGAGCAGGCAATTATAGTTGCAGAAAATTAGCATACATGAATTTTTTTGTACAGTCACGTAACTAAAACTGTGTGAATGGATTAACATTGATATTACCATTCCCCTGCATGTACATTTAGCACAGATTAAATTCATTACTGATCTTCTAAAACGTTTTGGTAAATTTGAGTGCTAGTCTGGATATTTTTCATATTCTACTTTTAGTAGATAAAATAAAGTGTCATGTTAAATAAAATAATAAACTATTTATTCTAAGTTGTTGATGACAGCATCAACAGTATATTAGGATGCAACCTCAGAAAGGATTGATTTCTGTCTCATCTACTTTAATGTGAATCTGAAATAAGCTATTTAAAGGTAAGGGATAAGTTAATGGAGTTAAGTCAGTGTAAAATTGGCATGAGAAGCAGATGAAGATGTAATACCAAGTCACTGATTCACAGCAAAATACAGATTCTTTTAAATGTAAAATTTGTATGGCTGCTACATCACACCTGTTTCCAGATTCAAGTTATTCTCTTGTTCTGTTCTACCTGCCACTGAGATATCCTTGTGTTTTATGCATCATGAATATTCACGTCAGGGGACTGAAGATATCTGAGTGCTAGCAATTCAAAAGGGTTAGCTGCTCTTAGGAGTAATCTCAGGAGCTCTGAATGTCTCTCTAAACTTACCAGGGTATTCCCAGTGTACTTGGTTTTCTCACTATGTATTGTCTTCTGGACAAACTGACATGGGAAAGTGTTACATCACAGAATCATTAAGGTTGGAAAAGGTCTCTGAGATCATCCAGTCTAACTCTCCACCTATCACCAGTACTGCCTACTAAACTGTCCCTAAGTACTACATCTAACTTTTCCTTAAGCACTTCCAGAGATAGTGACTCAACCACTTCCCCAGGCATCCTGTTCCAGTGCCTCATTATTATTTAGAAAATAAATTTTCTAATCCTTTTCTGAACCTTTCCTGATTCCTCTAGATGTCATTACCTTTAGTCCTATTGTTACCTGGGAGGCCTGTCCTCACCTTCTTTCAGGTAGTTGTAAAGAGTGATAAGATTTCACTTTAAATTTCTCCTGATTGACGAGTCCCATTTCTGTCACCTGTTTTTCATAGGACTTGTGTTCCAGGCCCTTTGCCAGCTTTGTTGCCCTTCTCTGGATGCACTCCAGGACCTCTATGTCTTTCTGGTAGTTAGGGGCCCCAAACCTAACAGAGTAACTGAGTTGTGTCCTGACCCAAGCTGAGTACAGAGGGATGATCTCTGGTCCTACTGGCTACACTGTTTCTGATGTAATCCAGAATGCCATTCAACACCAGGGCACCCTGCTGCTTCAGGTTCAGTAGAGTGTCAACCAGCAGTCCCAGATGCTTTTCCCCCATGCAGCTTGCCAGCCATTCTGCCCCAAAGCTGCAGCATTTCCTGGGGTTGTCGTGACCAAAGTGCAGGACCTGGTGCTTGGCCTTTATTGAACTTTCATCCCATTGGTCTCAGCCCATGAATCCAACCTGTCCAGGTCCTTCTGTAGGGCCTTCCTACCCTCAGGCAGATCAACGCTTCCCCCCCCCCTAAGTTGGTGTTGTCTGCAAATGTACTGAGGGAGCTCTCAGTTCCCTCATCCAAAACACATTTTTATTGACTAAAGATATTAAACAGGATTGGCCCCAACACTGATCCCTGGAGAATACCATTTGTGACTAAGTTGTTGTGGATGGACAGATAGATGAAGTTACAAAACAGTAAGATATAAATGAATCAGTTTTTGAGATGAGAAGGGACAAGCTTCAACACATCTGACTGTTTAACTGGTGGTTTTGGAACAGGCCTCCCAGGGGAAGTGGTGAAGTGACCATCCCTAATGGTTTACAAGAAAAAAGTAAATGTAGCACTTAGGGACATGGTTTAGTGGGCATATTGGTGATGGGTTGATGGTTGGTCGAGATCATCTTAAAGGTCTTTTCCAAGATTTATGATTCAAGTCTTATTTAAATTGATTGTATGTACATAGATACATCCAGTCAGTCAAGTACTGGTAACAAAACCTCTGTTGCAAGGCACTGCGTGATTCTTGCAAGTTCCTCTTGTTGTGGAGGACTGCCCTGCTTGTTCTCTGGTTATAGGTCATGCTCAATGCTGGCGCCTTGTCTGTGGGAGGTGGACAGGCTGTGAGCATATCCATACCTCCTGCCTCTGCCCTGCCAATGGAGGTTTGGCAGGATGGTGGGAGAATGAGGACCCTTAAACTCAAAATAGTTGTTGCAGCTCCCAGAAACTGCAGCCCAAATGGATATGCTAATAGAGCATCTGCATGCAGTCTCTCAGATAGCCATGCTGCTGTTTGATTCTTTCATAACCTCATGCAGTCTGCACTCACTCCGCACTAATTTGTTAGCAAGTGAAGAAGCTTGGAATTGATCTGCTGCTTGACTGCTAAAAATTATTTCATGTTGCATAGCTCACATCCTTGTTTCCTGTTTCATGGCATCATCATTATGGTTCTAATTAGTTTATTTTAACCACAATCAATAAACCAAGGAGAAGCACCAGACAGCTAATATGATTTATTACATATTTGGGAATGTTTGTCTTAGATTTGGCATTTCTGCTATCTATCTCCAGAATGCCCTGCCTGCTTGACAGCAACCTGTCAGTGCAGTTATGATTGCTGTATGTGGCGACTTTAACTGCCAGCTTTTCTTGCAGGCTTGGAGAGTGATTGGTCTGCACTATAATTACAGCAACACAGAATAACTTAACACCTGCCTATGGCCCTGTCAATTATGAAAGAGTATAACTTCAATATGTATTGAAGTTTGGCACTGTATCACCGACACCGGCAGAAGACAAAAACTAAGCAGTGATGACCATTTTTATGAGTGCTTTACTCTCTTCTGAAGCTTTTCTCTTATAGCTGATGTTTTACAAATAACTCCACAGGAAGATCAAGAGCTATCTCTGTAACCTTAAGTATTCTTGAATGTACAATAAGTATTGAAATAGTGGTAAAGAACTCTGATAATGCTGACGATTTTCATAAACTCTCTTTAAAAACTGTGAAGGCAAAGGTCAGGTTTGGTTGTGGTTTATTATTATTAATGAATATAGGAACATGAGAAGATATTAATGTTTCATTCAAAACACACAGTATTTTACAGCTGACTTTCAAGGCATCTTTTCCAGAACCGCTAGCATGGGTGTCTTGACCCTGGTTTTATTGATTAAACTTTTATTCTTTCTCAATGAATAATTTAAGTTATGAGCAGTAGTCTGGCTCATGATTAGCAGGAGCCTACAAGAGGCTTTAAAGTAATACATTTATGCTCCTCCTTGTGCATTGGATTCTTCTGCATTATGCCCAACTGATTATGGTTGAAAACTATAGACAATGCAATAACTTTCTTAGCAGTTCTCTTCCTCGAGGTTCCCAATGAAACACCAAAATTTTTACTCTCCTGGAGGATTTTTTTTACTCTTTTCCTGGAGAGGAGCTGTTGATTTTGGTTCCCTGCTTGTAAAACCAATCTCCACCTTTGATGCAGTTTGTGGCCACAGTTTTACTGATCTTAACAGATGTACATCAGCTATGTGACAGTAATGCGACCCTGAATATAATTTGTGTTGGTCCTGTCAGGTGGGAAAGCCAGGACTCCTGGCTAATTCAGGACACTGTTGTAATTAGTTGCGTTTTGTGACAAGGAGTTCTTATGTAGATGTTATAGATAACCTTGCATTTTAACCTGTACAGTGCAAAAGGACAATATTCTGAGTTAAAATCTGGCCCTGACTTTGGTTCTGGGGTGCTGTGCTGCTGAACTGTTGATTTTATATTCTATGTCACTGTCTTAATAGTGAAAGCTTTTGTCCTTAAATGTTCTTTTAGATCACACCGATACACCATAGCATTTGTCAGTGCTGAAGACAACTTCTAGCTTGCTAGTGACTGCATGACTATAGTACGTGTAAGAGACTGAAAGATATGTGCAGCTGGCATGGAGTAAAAATCACTATCAAATTGTAAATGACTGGGGAAAAAAAGTCTTAAAAAAGTAACAAACCAACAAACACAAAACACATAAAGTGCAGCAAACTAGGGAAAAGGGCCAAAATAATCGTACAAGCTGCCTTTGTGCTAGTATTTGTAACTGCAGTCTTGTATTAGTCAGCCTGATTCTGTTAATCCCTATGTTGAGGTTCCACAGAGTGAATCCCTTAGGGGTGGCTTGCAATTCTTGTTCTGCTATGTATCCTTACACAAAAATACTCACCCCCTTGATCTGAATGCTATTTTCAAAATGTTACTTTTGATCTTGAAAATAATTGAGGATGTATTCACAGGCTCATTCGTTCTTACCTTTTTTAATCTGCCCTTGACCTCTCACCTCTTAATGTGGCAGGCATGATCCTCTTTGGGAGACAAATGCTCCTGATCCCTGTGATAACAGAGCAGAAAATGTTATTGCTGTTGGTTAAATCAAAATGGAGCATGTTTCTGGTGGTGATGTCATTTGTGCACAGGCACTCAGATTACAGAGCAAGGAAAGCAATGAGCATGATCTCCTGCTTCAGGCATGCTTGATCTCCCAGCCACAGGAAGGAGGAGAAAGAGCAAAATAAAACATTTTTGGGAGTTTAGTGCTGTTAGTAGAAGGGGCAATCCTGTATCTTCTTTCTTTTCCTCATTTTGCTCTATGATTACATTTCTTAAATATTTTATGAATATTTCATTTAGAAAAAAATGTGGAATCTTTAATAATTCTTTTCCTAATGAAATGAAATTATGTATTTAATGAAAATATACTGCATTCTTTTCAGCAAGCTGTTTAATGCTCTGACATATCTCAAGCTTTAGAACTTGGCAATTTCCAGATGGATTTAGTTTTAACTCTGTCTCAAGCAGCATCTTGCTAAGTATTTTTAGACATTTTTAAATCTTGTAATTATTTTAGGGTAAAATGTGCCATAGCACAAACTCATTTCAAAGGAAAGCTATACTTGTAATCCCAATCTTAAAATTTCAGAATTTTAGTCAGACAGTATGCTTCAATGAGTCTTTCTTATGAAGATGAAATGTTATTGATAAGGAGAAATAGTATCATGTGAAATTTAAGATAGGGTAATCATACCACTAATGCATCTAAAACTTAAGAGTCTAGCATAAGAAAAAGCAATGACGTGTCTTTATGTCCTCTTTTCACAAGGTTATCACTGCTGAACAGATTTCAGAGAATAATGGGTGTCTATTTTTCATCAGATCATCAATCAAATTTGAAAATTGAAATATGATCTCAGATTCTTTTATATTGTTTTATCAGATGATTAGACATACTTGCCAGGCAATGTGGGGGAAGGGGATTATGCCTTGGGGGGGGGGGGGGGGGTGGAGGGTGGTTCACAGTCATCAGTAGCATCAGATATTAAAACAGAACTGGCTGAACCCAAATTTGCAGCTTTCTCAAGGCAGTCTACTGGCCATATAGATGCTAGTGATGCTTCCTTAGCAGAGCATACAAACTCAGTCCTTTTAGCAAGTTACCGTTCACAGTTCAAGCCCTTAAACATTTTTCAAAAGCTCAGGTTGGTAGCCTAAAATCTTCTGAAAACTATTATCCTTTGCTAATTTTTACAGAGGAAGAATGTGCCATTCCTGTATTTCAGAGCGGGCCAATCCTGCTACATCCATCTCTGTGATGGATAAGATCTTCATGCCTTTAAACTTGTGACAATACATAGTTTAACATTTCTTCTCAAACCATGGCAGACCAACAGAACCATTTGTTAGCCATCTAGGGAAATAGCAGGAGAGACCTTCTTTCATTTAGAATGTAGCAGGTGTGAATTGATGTTCATTTTTATCAATGATCTGCAGTCACTCTGAAAATGCTTAAAAAGTAGAAAATAAAATACCATGCAAAGATAAAAATGTATTTTATAGATTGAATTTGCACTCGTGATATTGGCTTTTATGTATATATTGATTTTTTTTTTTTTTTTAATACTCCAATAGGCTATAAGTGTATTTGTATGTTGGGGCTGTGAAAAATAAATCAATTTCTTCACAGTGATGTAGTATTTTATTACATCTACATCTATTCAGGCTGTAGAAAAGGAAGGGAAGAAATTATGTGGGAATCATAGTTAATGCAGTGGTAGTAGATGAGGCTGAGGAACAAAACTCAGTTTAAATGCAATTCACTGGAAGACCTTTTACTAGGAACAACATGGGAATGAAATAAAAATCTTAACTTCAACAGTAGTTAACTTTACTTTTTTTCCTAGACATTTGAGAATTTGGATGCAAAAATAAAAGTGGAGCAGTTAAACTTTGAGGATGAATGCAAATAGCTAAAATGCGTTTATTTTTAAGAAAGAAATCAGCTCTGCTGTAATGTTTCTAAATATTTGTGGTAAAGGCACCACTTTCTAATTAAAATGCTTGTAGCTAAAAATATCAGCAATGCCTGTAGGTTCCCTACTGTGCCTGGGGACTCGTTCTACTTTTGGTAAACATATGAATTTCTGGCTACTGTCAGCTGATATGAGTGATCAATCTGCACTACAGACTATTTTAATTGGCATTAGTAGTTTTGTTTTCTTACTTGATATGAGGAAGTAGTGGAGTTTTCTTGGATTTCAGAATTTTAAGTGTCCTTTATCTGAAATGTATTGTTGTAGTGCTATTACATTTAATCAAGGTAACAATTCATTTAACAAAGACTTGAAAAAGTTATGTATAAAATACAAAGTTTGTTTCAACGGCAGCCAATGATTTAAGACTTAATGTTTTCATATAAAGTTTTTGAGTTACTTTTGGGATTTTCTCTGGCTCTGTTGCATGGAATTTGTCCCATTTTCTTGCCATAGATATTTATTTCCTTTGTAGTTAGAAAAACTTCTGTGTGAATAATTATTTTGGTTTTATATCTTAATCATGAAATTAGTTGAATAATTGGAATGTATTCACCGTTATGATATAAAATGGTATAATGTAGTACAGTACATTTTTTCTTGTCTGCTACAGATGAGAAATCATTAAAGACTAACCAGTTACAGTACACTTATGAGGTCCAATTAGAAATACATTAGCATCATTTACACAGCTGTGTTATATTGCATTTAAGACATAACAGCACATGGAATTCCTAATAGATGGGACAGTTCTCTGCCAGCAGGTGTTGGTCTGACAGAATTGAAATATACCAGAGGAAAATGATAATTTTTTTGGAAATGTGCTAAAGGTTAGACAGATTCATCAATGTTTTACTTTTATAAATTCAAAGTATCAAGTCAGTTCTGCTCATTAAATATTTGTGTATTCAGAAGCTGTTTTTTCCCCGTTCTAACAAAATTAGCGTATTTGACTGTTTCTTAGGCAAGATAGTTTGTCACAATCTGTGACCATCTCTCTTACACTAAGGCAAACCTTTTTCTCTTTATAGTAAGCAGTTCCTTTACACTATGAAAAAAAGTTGAACTGACATTCTGAGATTAACACTAAGTATTTTCATAAAGTGTTCCAGGCGGAAAGTGACTTTGTGGTTTTCCTCATGGCAGAACTACCCTATATCTGATCTAGGAGTAGCATTTGCTATTCCCTAGTCAGAAATTTGCTGGAAAGAATGGATTGATAAACATAACTACTCTAAACATCTTTGGTATAAGTAACTGATTATTAATGTTAAAATTGTGTCCCTTGGTAGCCGCAGAGTGAGGTAATACTTACATCTCTCTCTTGAGATTTATAAAAATCTTTATAGCTATGTGCATCTGTCAGGCTCTGCTGATCCAAAGCTCCTCTTTGCCCTTGGGCATCTTTGCTTTCTTTAACCAGTGATTCTTTTATACAGCAAAAAGATACACATTAAAAGAAAAAAATGTAGTTTTTTCAAGATTGGCTTTTTCTTTGGTTTACTTCCTGTTGTTGATAGCTCTGCATCAAATGTCTAAACTTACATCATCTGTTTTTTTATGGGGAGGAAGTGAGCCACGATGGGAGATACAAATTAATTAATGCTCTCTCTTGTCTGTTTAGATGCTCTTTGTCCTTGAAGATTCTTGAGATCTAACGTATTTCCTCTGCTCACACCTATGAACATTGTATTAATCACATAATACACATCATGTTTGGAAAACTCTGGAGATTGGACAAAGCCTTGTTAGAACTGAAAATCACATACCTACAATAAAGGTGTACAGTTAAGCTCTAATTTCAGGAGTGATGGCAAATATTATCTGGTATATAGTATCAGAGAGAAGAAACAGCAATAGGTAACCATTGAAGTTTACATTTGATACTGGCTGCAATGGTGGAGTGCTCCATGTAGCAATGCATTATGAAGGACTAGAAATTATCCTAATATTTTAACACATTTTAAAAGCTGAGCCCAATTTACTGAAGCATTCTCACTTTTGAATAAACTAGATTGAGAGATGAAATGTACTAGTCTTAGCCATATGTATAAAAGTGATTTTATTAGAAGTTAATTCAGTGATGCAATACCCATGAAAACAGATGGAGGGAGAAAAATGGAATCTTGTTTTATTGTTGCACTGTCAGTTTAATCTGCTGAGCTTATCAATCAATGGGGATTTCTAATGTTAGATTGTCTGTGATGACTTTTTTCTTTGGTCTGAATGTTCATTATGTGTTCAGATGTTGCTGGTTTGTGTAACTGAAGCTCTCCCCTACCATTCTTGTCTGCAGTGGTTCCTGCAGGCCACTGGAGGACTGGCATATTAATTAGCACACAGTCTCAGTTGAGTGATTGGGACTCTGCTTTTTGTTTTTCTTGTTGAGTGTAACTCCTTTCGGAAAAGACTTTTGGGAGCTCTTCTGAGAGTTTCTTGGTTTTTTTTTTTTTGGCTAAATCATTTCAACAGCCAACAGGATTCTGCAACACTGATAGTTCCCTTTGAGAACAGAGTTTTCTGCATTGTTTGTGTCTAGTTTTGTGAAATAGGATTGACAAGAATGAGGAGAAACAGTGATTTTTCAGAACTTTGTTATGTAGTCATTAAGCTTTTTGGGAATTTTTTGGAGGGATTTATACTCTAGTAATGGAATAGCAATTTCAAAGATAATTGTTTAAATACTCTTCGACTATGGTGTCATCTGAGATAACAGCTGTTAAGACAGGCTTCTGTTAGACATACAATCATGAACGTGTAAGTCTCCACACTCTTTCTCTTTGCTTTATTTCCCTTTCTGTAGTCTTAAATTCAGTAAAAAATAGCCATTTGTTCTATAGAAGAGGGTATACTTCTATAGAAGAGGATAACTTTGCTATACGCTCTTAAATGCAGATGTTCACTGTTATAACAAGGAAAAGTAATTGTTATGTGCTGATATTTAAGAAATTTAAGTGTAGATGATACCTTTAGAAGAAAGTAGTGCATATAACTTTTCAGTCAAAGATCAGTATCATCTATCCAGAAAACTGGTAGCAGTTGATGCTAGTACACCCAGCTTTGCAAAATTCCTTTGTTATCCCTACTGGTCTAAATACTCTCTAAAGATAGGGAATGATGAACTTAATATTGTTTAGCATATAGATAAATGAAGAGGCTCATGACTTGGATAGTTGTCTTAGTCTACTGCATCAAACAATATTCATAATGTATTAAAGAATCTCAGTAAAAGAATTTGCTGTTTCCTTTTTTGTTAGGATATCAATGAATCTTTCTAGACTAGTATGTTTTCTGTTGTGCAGGGGTAATTATTTTTGGGAGTAAAAGAAGGTATGGTGTTTTCAGTAGGAAAAACATCAGTGCTTCTCCAAATTCAGGGTGTGGATGGTTTTAGATATAATTAGATTATTAATGCTGTCCCATAACGCATGATTTTTTTTTTAGCTCCAAGCATTCACTGTTGTGACTCAGTGGTTTAATCTCTGACATTGCTCTTCAGAAGTAAGGAAGATGGACCTTCAAATGTCCTTGAAGCCAGCCAGGTCTGTCTCCCCATTCCTCTTTGAACTCTGACAAAAAAAAAATTGGTAACTGGTAGGAATGGCAGACATAGCTTGAACAGAGACTGTTCTTTCATAGTTAATAAGTTATAAAGATACTGAAAGCCACAATTATTAGTAGGTTCAAATCTTTTTTTAATGTAAAATGTACAGTATTTATCCTCATAGTGGATAAATCTAGTTTCATTAATATTTAGAAATCTATGTGTAATCTGATTCTCTGCTTAGCTGCGTGCTCTGCGATGGAAGTACTTAGCATTCATTATATGGTAAGAGAGTAATATAAATATTTTTTATTTGTGTTAACTGAAGGATCATTTTCAGGGTTTTCTTTGAAGCAATAGCAACAAAGGTGTCCTCTGTCTGTTGCATGAAACACTAATATGCTTTCCTTACGGTCACTTGTTTTGATTGAAGAGGAATTGCCGGAGCTGAGAGGGCATAATGAATGCTATTACAAAGATGGTTTTAAGCACAGAGAAAAGAATAAAAACCGAAGTTCTTATATTAGCCCTTAGTACAGGAGGTCTGCCTATTACTTCTACAACAGCTGAGTGAGCATACATGAGAGCCATTTATAATGTGTATTGCTGTGTGTCTGCTCTGATTGCATACTTTGATGAAAGGTTAATTGAACAGTGTCAAGGAGCGCAGCCCTGGTCATGTACGGAAACTGACAGGATGATGGTAGCAGTCAGTACTTCATTACTTAGAAACAAAATCAGAAATCCTTCATCTTAAAGGTGGTAACTATCGAACAGTTCAAGAGCAAATGGTTTAACGTGTGGCAGCTTATGAGTTAGAGTTTTTATGCTAATGGAGCTTCACTTAACTCTGTGGCAACATCTCACTCTTGATCCTTTTGTGCATTGGAACAGACAGACCAGTCCTATTGTCACACGTCAGGGGACGTCTGCATGTACCACAAAGCCAACTTATTTTACTGTTCCTACGTAAACACTTTGTATTTATGACTCAGTGTGCATGAAGGAAAATAGCCATAGCTACAGTGTGTGGGTGTTCAGGTGCTTGCAGCAGGTGCTGCAGGAGCAGTCTCTGTGAGAGCACGGAAGGTTCCGGTGGGTTCTGGTTGGTTCCGGCCGATTTTGCAGCTGCCCCCAGCGGGCATAGCTGAGCCCTGCAGCCAAGCTGGTGGCACTTCTGTGAAAGTGTATTGAAGAAAAAGAGCAAAGATGCTGGTCAGGCAGTGCAGAGTGAGGTAAAAAGTGTGAGAAACAGCCTTGTGACCATCAAGGTCAGAGCAGCGGAGGAGCAGAGATGCCCCCATGGGCTGTGGAGAGCCCACGAAGCAGCAGGTGCTGCTGACAGGATCTGTGGCCCACAGAGGTCTGTGCTGGAGCAGGAGAAGACTGTGAGGAGGAGGAGAAAAACTGTTATGCAGTGACTGTTACACACTGCTTTCCTGCCCTGGGGAGGCGGAGAAATGTCAAGAAGATGGGAATGAAGGAGGCAAGTTGAGCCTGGGGAGGTGTTGCTTTAATTTTTGTTTTTGTTTCTCACCGTCTCTATCTATGTGACTTAGAAGTAAATTTTCCCCGAGTCTATTTTGCACCTGATTGTAGTTGTCAAGTGATATCCCTATTTTGCACAAGCCTTTTCACCTTATTTTCTCCTTGCACTAACTTGTGGGGAGTGAGAAAGTGTCTGGCAGGCAGCCCAGGCCAGCCCTCCCTGCTGTGCTGTGCAGCTGCACCAGCCAATACGGGCAGCGTGTTGGGCGTTTCATTTTCTCAAATCCTTCACCAAAAACTGTATGTAAGCACATGGAGGTAACAAATAGCACTGGATCCTGCATTATTGCTTGAAGCTTCTGTCTGGTTCAGTGATCATTGCATCAATGGGATTTATTTCTAGTGATGGTTTTAGGTACTTTGTTCTACTCTCCACACACACACACACACACACACGCACACGCACACATACACCATGGCCTTCTCTGGTCTCCCCTTTCCTCTATCTGTTAGAAAAAAGTCAGAAAGAAATCTGGGAAATGCCAGTGTTGTATCCCATGGGACACTTTGGGCTTTATGTCTCTGCTTATCACCTCACCTGTAGACTAAGTTCACTAGCTGAGAAGTATTTCCTATGATGAGTTTTCCTTCATGTAGCATAATTACTGCTTTTCACAGAATTTTTGCCTAATGAAAATATGAATTGGACAGACTACAGATTTCAACAGTAGATTATTTACCCCTCACTTTACAGGTATTTCATCTCTTTGGAAAAAAACCATCAGTTCTCTTCAGGGAATTCCAGCAAGCTGGGTATACCACAAACACCCGGAAATACCCTTGTGCTGTCAGGCCTGGAATGGGTATTGCCGTCACAGTACTTGAACATTCAGTTGCTCCATCTCAGATGTTCCCCAGTCCACAAAGCAAAACCACCTACCTTCCTGATCCTTCTGGCCATGGAAGCAGATCTGGCCACAAGGTAAGGTCAAAACAAGGGGGTGAGATTATTATCCTGATTCAGTGGGCAACACTGAATATGTCACTGGCGTTCCTTGTTACTGCTTTTTCTGTTTCTTGGCACACTTTTTGCAACTCCAGTTCCTCCCTTTCTCTGCCCTGGTCTCTAAAATAAACAGCATACACTATTACTTCTTACCCCATAGTCTTTTTGCTACGTACATACTCAAGATTTGTGCTTCTGATACTAAATTACCTAGCTAACCTTGACCTCATACATTATTATATGGTTATTCAGATGTTCTTTGCCTTGTAACATTTTGTTCCCCAAAGTGTACACAGCTCTCTTTCAGTTACCTGTGAAATTTAGCCATTTCACACATAACACATCCTAAATCACCAGTGAAATTCTGCCATTCCCATGGCACCAGCTGTAAATTTTGTCAGCTTCTCATCCTGTAATCTGTCATGTTTAACAATTTCTGATGGCCCTTCCAGTGTATTTTCCAGTATATTTTGGTTGGGTGCACCGTAGGCATCCTGTCGCCTGCCCCTAGCCCTAACCAGCCAGGTGCTGGCTGTTGCTACCCATGTGTAAGGTATTACACTTCTGTGTTAAAGACATTAGTCTCTTACAACTATCCTTAGCTTCCAGATATGTTTACAAGCATTGAAGAAGGAAGAGAAGTCTTAGTATTTTTAAATATTTTTAATGAAACAGGAAATTGGATGTATAGATTGTAATCATATTAGAGGATTTTTGGCACTGATGACAATGTTTAGAAAGTTTAGAAAATAAAATAAAAAAGAGGAAGGTCAAACTATCTCAAATTCCAATTTTCATGTATTCACAGCCAAATGAATAGGAACAAATTTTCAGAAGGAAAGACCCATAATTCTGCTATACAAATGGAAGGTCAAATTTCAAGATATACTTGGTCTCTAGGCACAAAGTTATTTTTACAAATCTTACTACTTATTTTACTGCTTTCATACATGCTGAGTTCTTCTGAGAATATTGTGGAGCATCTTCTTTAATCCAGAGGCCATATAATGGGAAACTTTCAGACTTCAAGTTTCAAAAGGCTGCTTTTACTATCCTTTTCAGTAGTAGTGAATGTTAGTATTCAATCTTAGCTTCCTTTAGCTGGCCAGTGCCAGTTTCGTTTCTTATCAGCTTTTCTATTTTTATAACTTATTGGATTTGGATGAGTATTTAAGATTACATGTGAATTTTCCCATTTACCTTGCATTCAAGAAACCAAGCAATTTTTGTTACCTGACTGGTTGTTAGGGACTTTTCATTGAAGTAGACTTTAGGAAACTGTAGCTCATGTAAAGACTTAAAGATGGCATAAATCAAATAAGAAGCAATATTAGAGATTTTGGAAAACTTAGTTTTAACTCCCAAATGCCTCTATCTGGTGGCTGTTTGTGATGTTTTTTTCTTGTTTGTTTGTTTGTTTAAGATTAGATTTAATTTTAGATTTGAGGTCCAGATCTAAAAGATGTCTCTTGTAGCAATCCCAAAATTTTCCATCTGAAGAGGATGGAAATAGAAAGATAACAAACTTCTGGTGATGTTTGCTTAGGTTGCTCGTTACTCAACTGCCACTGGTTACTACCGTTTATTTAATGAGTGGTGTTAAAAACGATTTTTCCAAACATCAATGTTTTCTTTGAATTCAACATTCAACATAGTTCCTTATGTTTTCTTTGCTTTCTGTAGTAATTAATTTCAAATACTTAATATCTATGTGAATGTCTTTCCAAATCTTCGATTTTTCTCTTTGCCCCATCAGTTTTGCATTAAACTTTCTTAGATGAAGTGACCAGAACAGTGTTTGAAGTGCTAGCTAAGTGTTTAAATATGTATTGAAATATTCTGAAGTTTTGATGTTATTCATTCCCACTCTTTAATTGTTGTAATGTTTCCTTGTCTTATAATCTCCGTATACACTGGAGAATTTTTTCTAATGAGTTACTGTCCACAGTGATGCTTCTGTCCCTTTCCTGTGTTGATTTTTCTGTGACTAGTGGAAGATGAATGTAAGATTTTTGCTCTTTTTCTCTCAGCCTGCATTTGCGGACTTGCAGATTTCACTTCCATCATGTCATCTTTCCTTGGAAAATGAAGATTCTATGATATCAAAACATTTCTCAAAATTACACAGATTGCATCAAAATATTTGATGGAAACTAGGTCTGTTAGGAAGGCTGCCCAGATTGCATAGATTCTAGCCAGGCTTTTTGGCTTTGTGACTGCCGGGTTAATGGGAGACCATGTCACTCTTCCCAGACTTTTCAGGCTGTTTTGATATGAGCACTTTTCCTTTGTGAGACTAAGTATTGCAAGTCTCTCAGGTTATCCAATTTCACCATTCCAACTGCAAGCTGGGCTGATGCTCCTCGTGGATCCATGTCTTACGGTGGAGAGGGCTGTTTGGCTGCCTGGCTGCCCAACATCATGCCTGGAAGACTGTGTAGAGGAAATGGACCTAGGGGATATTGGTTGATGCTCTGCTTGGCACAAACCCGCAGTGTGACAGGGTGTCCAAGGGGGCCAAGAAAGAAATGGAAATTCTGGAGTGTGTTCCGTGAAGGACAACAAAACTGGTGAGATGTCTGGAGCACAAGCCTTATGAGGGAGCTGGGATGGTTTAATCTGCAGAAGAGGAGGCTTAGGGGTGACCTTATTGCACTCTAAAACTCCCTGAAAGGAAGGTTGCGGTGAGGTGGTTTTCACCCTCTTCTCTCATCTCACATGTAACTAGCAGTAGGACTACAAGGAATTATGTCCAGTTGCACCATGGCAAATTCAGATTGGATATTAGGAAATATTTCTTCTCTGAAAAAATGGTCAGGCACTGGAATGGACTGCCCAGGGAAGTGATTGAGTCAACAACCCTAGAGGTATTCAAGGAACACTTAGATATTGTATTGAGGGACATGGTTTAGCAGGAGGTATTGATGATAGGTGGGCAGATGAACTGGATCATTTCGGAGGTCTTTACCAGTCTTGGTGATTCTATGATACTTAAACATCTCGTGTTGTATTGTTGTGTGTCATGTCATGTATACATTTATAGTTCAATGGATTATTTGCACAATTTTTATAAACTAGAACATGTCATTATTTCCCAGTTCTCAAAAAAAAAAAAAAAAAAAAAAGTCTGTTCAGTAATGATGTTGAATGTTAAGAAGTTACTCTGTAACTTTACTGTAGTTCACTACTGTCACATTTTTCATAATTGATTTTTCAGGGCTTTGCCATAAAGGGTTATATATATATCTTTATATAAATAAATATTTATATAAAATAAAAATATAAAAACTTATCTTTACGTAATTATATATATTTAAAGGAAAGGAAGGAATATATTATACTTCACATTACCTTGAAAACTGTCTAAGGTTTTATTTATCAAATAGTTGTGTGACTAGATCATATTATTCTCCAACCATCACATGTTTTACATGATTTGACTTTGTGGAGATAAACGCCTTGGGTTACGAATAGTACAAATCATAACAACATAATGCAATTTTGTAAAGGATCTTTTGTAATTGCTTATCACACATGTCTGTGCATGATAGATAGGAACAATAAAAGAATAAATGAAACTATTTAAACAAAGAAGTGTTATCAAAGCAGTGTTTTGGCTGATTTGTCTGAAATGTTGATTACTTTTTTTGCAATATGTCCCAGTCTGAACACTCAGAAGGCATCAGTCTCTCTTGGAATGCATTAGGAACCATTAAATAGAATTGATGAAGAGCTTACTTTCCACAGATTTAAGATCAATAGCTGAGACTTCAGGGAAGACTTGGCTGCTGCTGCTGGATAGGCTATAAGGTGATCTTCTGAGTGCCTGGGGCAAGGTCGTCATATTTAAAGAGTGAATTCTTACTGTACATTGTTGTTCTTATGGAGTCAGTATAAGAAGAGCAGTTACAAAGCTTTTGCTCTACTTGGTGTGAATACAAAATCTATAAATTTTATTGCATAAGAATCAGGTGAATCATGAAAGACTAACTTGAAAAAAAAATACTTGCCTACATAAAACATAAGAATTTAAGGTTAGCACTTCAAAATCAAACTTCCATCTGTACACCTGGATAGCTGTCCAGCTGTGGCTGCAAGTGGCTGGGCTGTAAGCCTTCATTCATTCTTAAAGACCAAGATCAAGATATACAGATGAAACTACAATTCAAAATTTCTCATTATGTTTTGACCCCTTTGCAATCTGACTTTTCTAGTACCAGTAGCTCACAGAATACCCTGTTCCATATGGACTGGCCCCTGCTCTCTGGAGCCTATTGTAGCAGAGACCCAATAATAAAATTAGTTGTTGGTTACTGCATTTTCATCTTATCTTGTGCTATCAAGTGCTGAGAAATCCTTCTTTCTCCGTTAAGAGCTCTGAGAAACTAGGAAGTCAAAATAGGCTTAAAAAGTCATATAGAAGCAGGGAAGTTCCATGCAGAGAGCCCTGTCACTTAGATGAATACCCAGAAATCCAGTCATGGATTTCTATGCACTGATCATTATTTGCAGGAGATACATCAGCCCAGTCTAGGAGAAACCTCAGTGAAACAGATTCTGCACTGTGTTTTCTTTTCCTCTGCACTTTAAAGGAGAAGTGTGAAGTGATGAATATTCCCAAATGACTGTCAACTGCTAAATCTTAACTAATATAACTAAGATCAGTAAGTTCATATTAATTACAGGTTGATTCAACTTCCGTTGTTCTTCCCTACCTTTAGTAGAGAATAGAGTTTTAATATTATAGTTCTGACTTTCTCTAGATGATCTGTTTACTAACTGATAAAAGAAGCAGACATACCTGTGTAACGTTCCACTGTCTTCTTGCATACTGTGATATAGTTTCACTTCATTTTTTTGCTAAAATGCTACTGCTGTATTTTGCTACAGATACTATTGGTCTTCCTTAACCACAAGGCAATTTCTCTCTTTTCCTCTATTCTTGAGGAAGATCTCAGCTTTTTTGGCTGCTTTTGATCTTTGGTTTTTTTTTTTTTTTTTTTTTGCTAAGTATCTGATCTTGAGATATTTTAAGTCATAGCATCATTATAACATATGAAGTTAAAGGAAATGACCTGTTTAGACCTCTTCCATCTAGCTTCCCATTTGTTTAAGATGTTTGACTATTTGCATTGGAAGACCAGATATAGTATTTTTTTTCACTACCACTTCCATTACTCCTGTTAATTTTACTGCTTTGGGCCATGTTAAATTTGCTTTTACCAGGAATCATCTTTGAAATATCTCATTATTAACAGTGCATTCATTCTCTCAGCATGTCCTGTAGGACATTTCTAAATAGGCAATATTTCATTAATGTTTTAGGCTGTCACGTATATGATTATATTATCATACAGCTATAATAGCGTTTTGCCTTTCCCTATCATGGAATATTTTACAATGATGTTGGTTTTGATATGTTAGTTTTTTGCAATCCTTTACAGATCTTCTGAAATCTCATCTCCTGGTTTCTGAGTCTGCTACGAACTGCTTAAGACAGGGTAAGTTTTACTACTTTGTTCATTTAGGAAAACTGATTTATTTATTCTCTCTAATCTTATATGTGACAAAATATTGGCCTAGAGTTTCAATATATTGCTCCAATCCTTGTTTTCTGCATTTGACTGTACATATTTCCTAGAAATTATTCTACTTTTTGTTACCATTTTTATTAAAGAACCATTTAGTTTTTAAAAGCAGCCCGTATTTATAATGATGAAAATAAATTCCTGCTCTGTTTCAGCAATATAAAAAACACAGTAGAGGAAAAATTCTGTAAAAACAAGGGTGGAATGGAGAATAACTCCCTTTTGTTGTGCTCTTCATTCATTTCCTGGGAAACTATCCATTAGCCCTGTGGAATATTTTGCTCTGGGTGCCACAGGGCAGTCAGCTGGTGTGCACTTAGCAGACATATACTTAAAATAATTTATCTAATTATTACTTGCCATCACCAACTGCAATTTGAAAGAGTCAGCATATAATTAACTTGTTTTCAGAATTATTGGTCTTGTAGATTCAATTAGTATTTGGAGTTATATACGTATTTTTGATGTCTTTTTTTCCAGCATGATCTAGGAACTTGTCACTCAAGGCTAGTACACATATTTATTTTCTACTTTGAAAAAGTCATTTAGATAGATTTCGGCTTTTCTGGAGAGTTTCTGTGCTCTCTTTCTATTCAAGTTGCAACATATGTTAGTAGTTATATTTTACGGGACAGTGTCACACGTGAGCTGTGTAATGTGCTGCCTTTAGGTCTGTCAACTGGTAGGCTCTTGAGTAGATAAATAATTAACAAAGCCCTCAGTCTAGTGGTTAAATACAGTCCTTCAAATGGCAACAGCTGCTACTCTAATAGGACTCTTACAGTGCATAGGCTCCACCAACAGTGCCAAAAGGAACTTTGTGCAATCCAAACCAAACAAGCTATCCAAGATAAGAACCATTCATTTCATGTGAAATTTGGAATATTATTTTGGCCAAGCAAACATTCTGACCTGTCACCTTTCCAGCTATGTTGAGCTGGGGTACAGCAGAGTCTGGAAACACCTTTCAGTTCACTGTTGCCCCAAAAATTAGTGCCAGCTCCACAGGGCTCCTTTCAAATCCTGATCCAATGTAATCAATTACCCAAATCTTATGTGATTGACAAAACATAAACTTAATCCTCTGTGAGCCATTCTCTGTTCCATTCCACTGGAGAGCTCAGCTAACTCATTTGGCTATCCACCAGAAAACTGAGACAGAGGGAAGTGTTCCTGTAGCGACGTTAGAATCCTGCTGGAGAGCTGAACTTTGCTGTTGTCATCATCATCTCTTTATGTCTTTCTTTAAAATTTGTTTATATTAACCCCTTTTTAAACTCCATGTTCTGTTATTAACATTTCTCCTATCTCACAGTTCCTCTACTGTCCAATTTCCCACTCTTTGCAATTTACCTTTAGCTTTTTTTATTACTAACTGGTTAATAGGACCATTTTAACTATTGCAAGTACCTGAATTTAACTGAGTTTTTCAGAGTTTAATCTTGCTATCATCAACATATAGACATGACGATTTAAATGAATTTCTAGGAAGTAGGTCCACAAGCTTCATGAAATGAAATTCCAAAACTTAGGAGGGTTTCTCTCTGTTATTTTACTTCTGACAGAAGTTATTACTTACTTTAACTTTCAGTATTTCTATGCATTGCTATTTTTATTTACACTAGGTTTATTATTTATTTATTTATTTATTTATTTATTTATTTACACTAGCAGAAAAGAGGTTTCAAAAACTGTGGAAATTAAGGGCTACTTTCAAATTTGCCAGATAGAAATTTTCTGGAATTCCAGAGAAGTATTGCAAAATCTCTGCCTTTTGTTTCAAAGTAGATGCATAACCAAATAAGAAAGCTTTTTTAGTATTTGTCTGAGAATTTTTCAAATGAACTTTGTACAGTTAGGCACCAAGTCTTTCCTGTGCCTTCAAAGAAAATGAGTTCCTATGTTACTCAGACTTGTTTAATGACACTAGTCACCTTGTATAGCGAAAATCTTGTAAAGTTATTCTGTATTGTTCTATTCAGTTTTTGAGGGCAAAATGTTGTGGTGATTTAAATACAATGAAACTGAGCTCTTTGCCAGGATCTCTGTAGTGGCCCTTTTTAGTGACCTTGGTCAAGTACAGGGCCGAAAGTGGGAGTAAATGGAATTTCCTCTTACAAAGAAAAGCACTGTGGCAAAATGCGTAAATGTTTATCTACTCATTTGAAACACTTCAACAAAGATTTCTGTCAACTACAAAATGGCATTGTTTGTTGGAATGATTAAAACTAAATGATGAAGATGCTAACACTATTTACTCAATCTGCATACTTGTTAGTGTGACATAAACACAGCATTTCCCATCAAATATGCTCCTCCTGATATGAATCAAGCTCTTTTATGACAGAGTTCTACACTATTCATCAATCTGCCTCTCGCCTTGACTGCCAAATACAAAAATGCGTGCTGATTTTCAGAGATGTCACTTGACAGCAATCTGCTCTTGGTTTAGAGTAATAGGCTATCAGAAAAACACACACTAAAATAATTACAAGCTTTTAGAACTGAATTCTGGGTATATTTTTTGTACCAGAAGTGCAGTTCTGGTATTCTGCAGTTCACCGAATTCAGACCTTCATTCATCATTAAAGTTAATTGAAATGTTTATTGAGAATCACAATGTGATATCATCAGTGTCATTATCAGGCATAGCAGGGTCTAATTCACCTGAGGATTTTTATCCATCCTTATATACTTCATGATATTTGTATTTTCCTTTTTTCTCTTCTGAAAATGTAGAATGCTTTGGGTAGATAGTCCTTACCAGTACAGTGAATCATCATTGCTAACAAGGTATAGATTTATAGGACTTGGATTCCAAATTATTATCAAACCATATCGGAGAGAATAACGAATCCAGTTTGTAAACACTAAGATGGTTGGGGGATTTCAGTACTGGGACCCACAGTCCTTAACACTTGTTATTTTTTCTTTGGCTGAACTGTAACTCAGAGTAAAATTAAGGTGAAACCTGCTCTGTTTCATTGGCTTGATTACTGTCATCCTAGGATAATTAATTCACGTGTCAGTTCCATAATCTGATAAGGGATTATGTCCAGTGCTGCATGCCAGGTATTGAGCAATCAGTCACCTTCACATCGTGTGAAAAGTCACACAAAGTGCGTCATTTCTAAGGGGTGCAAAAAGTCAATATTTGAAGTACAGAAACAGCTGTAAACATGACACTCTCCTAGGTATTTCTTGATGATAGAACACCTGGTTGTTTTAAGATTGTTTCTTGTAAATATACAGTAGTCTGGAAGGTATTATGTTTACCTATGTTTATAGAAGGCGCATTTAATTGGATTATTAAAACAAATGCGGGAATCATCATCCTCTTCTGCTTGAACTGAGGAAAAGCAATGCTTGAAAAATGTTTATTTTTAAAGGTAATATTTCTTACTTGAATTAAATGAATTGAATTAAAATACCATCTCTTTTAATGTCAGAGATGGTAGATTATCCTCTGGAACTAACATATAAAATAAAAAAGACAGCCTTTCAGTTTTGGTAGCAAAGTAAGACTTACAAGATACATACTGAATTTCAGAATTTCTCAATGACAAATTGTGGGCAAACTGATGACATTCCTTGTGCCCATCTTACTTTACTTGGAGGTAAGTATTAACTTTCCTATATCTAATTTTATTAGTCTTATCAATTGAAAAAGCTGTTTATTGTTGTGCTTGTAGCAAGGTGGGACTTTGCTCTCTGTTGGAGCAGTGAATCAGAGGGAAGAAAGAAAAAATATATATATACAAAAGATAATAATTTTGTGGCTTTAAAACACTTTTTCCTCTTTTCTTGTTCTCTTCCTTTGCCTGTCCGTAGTTCTCTGTACTTCAATTTCCAGTCTGAAAAATTGAGTTACTGTTATCTATTTTGGAACGTAGTTAGTATGGGCAATGAACTCTTGAAATTATTAATGAGCTTTTGAATAGAAGTGTTCATTGTACAATAACTGCATAAATGTAACTGTCTAGCTGCAGTCTAACATCCCAGACTGTTTGAGGATTGAAAAGAAAAAAGAAAAAAAAGAAAAAATTGCTTAGCATTTCAAACTCTTGTTGAAAAGAAGGAAGGAGAGGACACTGAATGATCAGGGAAATGCCCAATTTTTAGGAAAAAGCTGATGTTAATGTTGTACAGAATCAAAGTTACTCTTGCTCTTCATGGAAATTAATCTTCTGATACTGGTTTGGAAGAGGTTGAGATGGTTCTTGTAAAGTATAAATGGGTGACAAAATCAGGGACATCCGTATCAGTACTGTACTTGTTTTTATTCTTATGTTGGTGCAAGTAAAACCTTTTAAACCATTTGTGGCCTGTCCGTTTGTGTCAATTCCTGATGGAGTAGGTAGCTGAAAGGTTTGGTTTCAAAACAGCATATGGGTGGGAATTATCAGGTTGCAAGTTTGTAGGTTTTGTTTTTATTTTTCTCCTTGAAGGAAAGAGAGTATAGATGACAAGTGGGGAAAAACTCTATTTTGTTCCAAAAGGAGCTGCTCTGCCTGTCTGCTGTGAGTTCCGTAGCTGACTCAGTGTTCGTTTTATTATATATATTTCTATTTAATCACTGAGCTCACTTTTAATCTTTCATTGGTTCTTTTCCAGACAGTGCTTTGGAGCTGCTTATTAGCTCTATCCTTGTAATCCTAGATTTTTGCTGTTAAACTGTTAAATTGAAGATTAGCTTTTAGACTTGTGGGAATTCATGCTGGCTACAACAGTGTTATCTGTACAGCTGGCTTTATACTATCCTTGATCCTACTGGAGAATTGAGAGTCAAGTGAGGTGGATTAGGAGAGATGCCGGACAGAGGCTGTTATTCACAGCTGGTAAAGTGAGCATTTTATTCTAAATGCAGTTCTAATGGCCACTGATGTCTCTGATGTCAGGACAGCATGTGGAGGAGGTGACAGGTAGCAGACAATGAATCTGTGCATGGTGGATGGAGTTGGGCTCATTTGGGGAATTTATTAACTTCTTATTAATTTTTCTAGCACTGAATTGAGATCCTGCCATAGTTCAGCTAGAATTTTATTTCAGCTTTCAAGTGAAATAATCCCACCACCTTTAAAATTTAATGAAAAAAGAACTAACTATTGGAAATTATAGTAGTATGTTAAATAGATGAATTCCCCTGGGAGGAAGGAAAGAATTATTCCCCAAGGGTCCCTAACAAAGGAAACCATTAAAAGGAAAAAGCGTGTATGTCGAGTATATCTCGATGACTTTCAAGGTGACTCTGCTAAGTGCTGTTGGGAGACTGTGGCAGCAACCTTTTCAAAGTGTGTGCTCCGTAGAAGCAAAACAACACATCTTGTTGTGAAGCTAACCTAGATGTACACAGGAAGTATAACTGGCTAGTATAACTGGGGCAGCTCTTGTCTTAGAGATAATGGGGTCCATCCCCAACCAGATTTTGTAAATTGACATAAATCTGAGTTTTGCTTCCCTCAGCATTAAACATGCTGGCACCAAACTGAACACCCCAACATACAAAGGCAGGAAGAATTGCAGTTGTTGAGATCCCCACCCGTGAAGAAGCACTGTAGCTGCTACTTGTACTTAGAATTCAGATGCTGTTACTATTTCTGGCTTTGTTAAAATGTTGACCTAATCTTTGAAGTATTCAGGCTTTTAATTACTGTGCAGTTAGTTAAGTAGCGCTTGCTTTTCTACTGATGCTATTTATTGTCTTTCCTAACAAAAAGGCAACTCTTGAAACATGGACTGCTAAAATGTGCTAAGGAGATTTTCTGCACAGTGGTAACATGTGCTGGGTGCAATCTTGTGTGGGTACAGAAACTGCTAAGAAACCTGGATTTTTCCAGTGTGATATTACGTCGCGCAGGATAAATTTATCCCTACTGAATTCTATGTTGTCATGGATACGCTGCTATTGGTACCTGAACTACCTAGTTTAAAACTAGCTTAGTTATGTTGGTCTTCTTGTACTTTCTGCAAAATTTTTTGTATAGCTGGGAAGTTAATAAAATGTGGTTCTTCTGTCTTATGGAAGTGTTAGCTCCAAAGCAGCAAGCAGTCTTCACCATACGTTTCTTTGATACTGACTAGTTTAATATTGAGAAATGAGTGCAAAGTAATTTTATTGTGAAGTACTTTGGGGCAATCTTAGGGTGAGATCTTTCATGGCAGACATTTATTTGCATCAGATATTGGAGGATATTCTTGGTGGAAGATTACATTTCTAGTACCAGATTCCCCATGACCATCTTATTCTACCAAATTTCAATTTTTGGATAAATATACTGTAAATATTTGCATTTATTAATGCAAATGGAAATCGTTTCTTTATTAACACCAAGCAGTAGAAATTGAAACTGTTATGAAAACTGATATTACAGTGGGTTCTGTGATGTAAGCATTCTCTGCCTTAACCTTTTAAAAATAATTGTAATACTATTCAGTGTTTGGTTATCTATTAATATATTTTAACTTCTAGGAAGCTGTTTAGAATCACATGTTAAAAAATATTCAGCTTACAGGAGCAGACCCTTCTTAAAGAATTAGCACTATGAGGAGCCAGATGAACAAATACTTTGAGAAAGAAAATGATGCAAAAGGAGATGATGTTTTCTGCAAGGTTGTAAAGCTAGCTGTTTGAACCAAGAAATGGCAGTATAGCAGTGCTAGCATTTGAAGGGGGTAAATCACTGCTAATTTATTTAAAAACAAATGGTATATCTTTGCATATACCTTTGCTAACAAATGTCTGATGCAACTTTTACAAAAGCAGTGAAAAAATGACAAGTAATGACAAGGCTAAAGTAGATTAAATATGAAATAACTTGCTGAGCTATAAGTCAGTAAAACCAAAATCCTGTCTGTGCTATACTAAGCCAGAAAAAATAATTTATAGTTTAGTTTTTATTTCCTTTTCTTTTTGGGACCTAGAAAGGCTAATACTTTTATAATAACTGTTTGTTGAATGTCTGACTTCATGATCCTGACCATGAAGCACTGATCCATAACTGCTGAACAGGAGACCGCTATGGAGAATTTATGCTTCAAACCAGAAGAGTGTCTCAAACTATTATTGAGTTGTAGCACTACAATATAGCTCACAATAAAGCTTGTAACAGCATTGAGTTCTTTGCAGCTCTTTTCTCTTTAAAATCTCCTGATACTCTTTTAAATCAAGTTCTAAGGGGAAAGCCTGTTTTCCAGGACAGTAAATAAGATGTTTATGGAGAACAGAATCCTCTCTTTCCCACTGTGCCTGAGCAATCCAGGAATTACAGTAGGTTATTACTCCTTTTCTTCAACTTCGAGGGAGATGATGGCTTAGGATAAGCCCGATGGTGGCCCTAGCTACCACACCAATCTTTCCTCAGGCTAGATGACCGAGGCTAAGAGGCCACAGAAATATTCATAACTCTCAGACATGCTCTTAAATTCCATCTTCCATGTGCAGTGGAGCTGTGTTTTGTGCCGCTGCATGTCATTTTTCTTTCAGCTAAAAAATAAAAGGAAGGTGACATAATTAATCAAGACTTAATTGAATAGTTTCAGTGAGTAGGCATTTTTTTTATACCAAACTAGTAGCTGACCTGTAATTTTAAAATGTGAGAAAAAAAGAGAAATTCAGATTCAGCATCTATTTGAGTATTCTCCCCATAACTTTTAAATGAGCAGTAGTTTAATATCAGCTGTAGCTGCAGTAAAAAAATGAAGTAAAATAAAATCATACAGAACCTGTACATCTGTGGTAACATGATGCTAGTTTGTTAATAATGAAAATAGCTTGAAGCATTTGGAGAGGTAAATTGTATTGCTGGGAAAGTGAAAAGTGTCAGTATGTATTTTCATTATTTGGTCTTTTCTGAATCAGGAAAAGCCTCCGATCTGTTTTTAACAAGCCCAACTACAAATATAATCTAAGTAAGTTGCACTACTTATTCACGTAAGATTCTCTCTCTGTTAGAGATTTAAAAGCCTTATTTCTCCTATATTATTATTCAGCAGCTGCTTACCAGGATTGTAACTTTGTGCTAAGCATAAAGATAAATAAATTATAGTTAGGCAAGTTTATCATTGGAGAAAGTTTGCTTAGTACAGATTGAATATTTAGGGTTTTAGTCATCCTCTTTTAAGACAGGGTGTAGATAATAGTTGAAAATCTTGCAGACCAGTGAAGTCTTGTGGGTAAAAAAGGACACTACCTGTAATGCAGCCTCCTAAAAATCAAGTTGCCAATGAACTTTGTAAGGTCCTTTTCCAAATCATGAAGTTGTTAAAAACTACATTATGAGAAGGTTTATACCTTAAAAACATTGCTTTCTTTAAACTAAAACTCTTCTCAAAATGACATTTGGAGGGAGTGTTTCAGATGTTTACTGTGCAGTATAATGAGAAAAACTGAAAGGTAGTTACACTGAAAAGTGCTTTCTAATATTAACTATATATGTTGCTGTGAGGTGTACCTTTGTTGACAATGATGTAAGAAGGAGATATAATTCTCTCATTCTTTCTCCTTTTAAAAATAATCTTGAACTGCATCTTCCAATAGGATTCATTTTATTTGCTTCTACAGGCAAACTTTTCTGGGCTATTACATTTATGATTTAATGGACAAATTTCTGTTTAAAAAGATTAATTTTACCCTGGGATTTGAGTGAAAGCTCTGGCTCATTGTGCTCTGCAATAGTAGTATATTTGAGAGCTATGGGCTTTGATGGAGGGCAACCTGCCCTCTGCTCCAGAGAATGCCTCTCAGGGGAATGTTCACTGCAGTACTTTAGATGATAACCACTCTCAGAAAGCGTAATGGATGACAAAGCAAATGGTGAGATAGTTTGACCCATGCCAGTTTGAAGGCTTTAAAATTGCTGACCTTACTATGAACTTACAGGGGTTTTTTTTTTTGGTTTTTTTTTTTTTAACTCCCCTGTGTAGGAAGTGCAATACAGGTGCACTGTGATTCTTGCCAGAGAGGTCTGCAACTATGTGTCCTGTAGCTTCTGTGATGTTTTCACAGTTAGTATAATTTCTTATACGATGTATCTTTCTGAAGACAGAAATGTAGATCATTGTCACAAAGTTGTCATGGGAGAGACTATGCGTTAGATAAATAGTTCCAATTTTGGCTAATTGTAAACTTCTGGCTTTCTTTACTGTCTAGACACCCCAGAGTGACAGCAAGCCTTAAATGATGTCTTCCACTTTTGTAGGTATTTCAAAGTTGGCTTTAAAGTTTCTTGTTTGGAGCAAGTTGTGTTGCCACAAGAACACGTAATGAAAGTCACCCTAGGATGTGTTGTTCTTTTTTGCTGCCATGGCTACATTGCTCATGTTGTCTCAGCTAGCAGCTCCAATATATCTAATAAGCTGTAGACACAGAGGTGTCTGCAGTGTTGGTATGTATCTTGAGTTTTCCTTGGTGCACAATATGGACTGAATTATGCAAGGTTCATACATCTGCTTTGCAATAGTACTGTGAAATTTTGCTAGTCTAGACAAAATATATTTACCTGTTGTTCAGTAGGATGTTAGCATTTCACTTACACATCAAAATGTTATTTATAAAAGAAGTCAAACTGCAGTGTAGAGAAATATCTGTCCATCCAGATTTGTATGAAATGTATTGTTTTTGTGACTTTTCACATGTCAGCTTCAAGGAGGAGGAGGGAACAGGATGGACAAAAGATGACCAAGAAAACAGCATCAATCAAATGTATCCAATTCTGCAAAACTTTCCTATTATACTTTTTATTGGCACTATGTGGACCTTCATAGTGAGGTAGACGTAACTCACTTTTAGACTTTGCCGCTCAGAATTAATGAGGTTGTTCTAAGCTTGTGCCAATGAAATCTTTATACTTCACACTGCAATACATGCTTTATATAGCATACAGAAAGAGAGATGTATAGACATTTATCCAGCTTATTTCTTTAGCTTTAGACTTACAGAGTATAAAGCTTAAGATTGTGTATCTTTAATACTTCAGTAGTCCTAAAATGTCCATAACTGTAAAGGTAAATGGTCTGTGAAATGACAAGCTTAGCATCTTTAAAGGAATAATGTGTTTAGAGTCCTGATGAAATAAGGGTAAATCTGTCAATATAAGATCTACTTTAGAGAATATGATAATTTCCATTAAGTTATTTTTTCTACAGGATAATAGGAAAGCTGTTATTCAGTTAGATAAAAAGCCCATTACATGTATTAAAAGAAAAAGGAGGGGAACCAAATATGAATTTTAACTACTTGAACTCAACAAAGACAACGAGGAAAAAAATTCTGTTTGGCCAAGCCAGTCAATATTTGTTTTAATACAAATAACTAAGAAAACTCACACTGCAATGCAAGCAAGTTAGAAATGCCAAGTGCTCCAATGTGGAAACGATATAAAGACTTATTGGAAAGAAAAAAAAAAAAAACATTCAGAGGGCTTTAAGTTTTCTTTTGGGTTTGATTTTATTACTAAGCTCAAATATGTTTCAATGCATTAAAACTGAAAGATCAGTGGGGGAGAATGAAATTTTTATGCTTGAACCAGCTGAGTATTTTGAGAGAAACTGCAAAAATAACAGTATGTAAGACATCACCAAACATAGATGTATATGTATTCTAACAACAACAACAACAAAGCCCTCAAAACTTATAGTAATTTGAATGGTAATATAGCAAATAGAAACAGCACACAAAATGCATATTCCATAATAGAGACAGAAAGCTATCTAGTTCTTGAAAGCACTTTTGCCCGAGGCAGTCTCTGAGATGCAAATTTTGAAACCAGGGAAGCATTCTAGGAAAGTAACCTCTAGGTCTGCCTAGAGGTTATTAAAATTTTCCTTTGGCATTGTTTGTTGATCAGTGTCCAAGGCAGGATGCAATACACAGGCAACTGGCCTTATCCAGAACGGTCCTGTGTCAGCTATATGTGTTGCTGGCAGTATCAATCTCTAAGTTTTTATCCCATGTAATAATATCAGACAAACAACTAAGCATGGGGTAAATCTACCACAGTAATTGTTACCCTTGCATAACATTAGGCATGCTCTTCTTATCTCTGAGAGAGCAAGGACACAAAGTACACTGAGTTAGAACAGCAGACTCTTAGCTGTGTGTTTTCAGCACATATTTTGGTACTTTTCGTAAGTCACTCAAACAAGATATTATCCATTTTGGGCCAGCTGGGGCAAATTTGTTTCTGTTAAGACAAATCTTTCAGAAATAAATATCAGTTCGACTTCAGTAGAGTATTCAATTCCAAATATGAATATACTCTCAGAGTGAGAGTTGAGGAAAAGGTCAGATGATATCATTAGCATTGCTAAGAACGGCTACAGGGTTTGAGAAGGCTGAAGAAAAGTAACACTGGACAGGAGCCAGAAATCTGCACTTTGGTGAAAAAATTTCATTGTCTTAAATACATTATTTCTATTTCCTCTTGATAGGGATCTTTGAGGACTGCCTCAGCCACCGTTCAAGAGTTAAATTGTCAGCAGTCTTAATGATCTTGTTCACCTAGGTTTCCAGTAGATAGAAATACTGGTCTGAGGCTTCACAAGCAATAAAATCTATGAAGACGTGATCAAGTGGTTAATTGAGATGTATGTTTTCTCTCATTGCTCTTTAGAGGATGAAAACGTTCTAAAAGGACGTGTCGCTTGAATGATATAGCTATTATATGCTATCTTTAATTACGTAGTGAGATTTTGTTGTTTTAGGTATATTCCAGTACCTTTTACAGTACTTTGGTACAAGAAAATGTATAAATGTAAAAATGTTTCTAACCAAGTGAGTTCATTGAGATGTTATGTTGAAGATTAAAAAGCTAAATCTTGCAATTATTACAGTCATAAAGCATGCTATGTAAGAGAACTTAGAAGTATTTTAGATAATGATTTAGCACCTTCAGTAGTCAGTGGAAGAAAGCAGATGAGATCGGTCCTAATAGATTTTCCTTGAAAATCAAGGAAGACAAAGTGAGTTATGAAATCAATCTGAAGGAAGCACATAACAGCCTTAAAGATGTCCACAATGCAATGCAGAGAAGTAAGCACTTGAATGCGGTAGCTCTGTGTCAACATATCTCTGTTTGAGCTAACCAGCCCACTGAAAGGCACGGCAAGTCAGCTGTCGCATTTCTCTAAAGAAAGCAGTTAAGTGCAGGACATCAGCAAATATTCCTGCAGGCTGAATAGCTTGGAAGTCAAGGCACACATGTTCAGCCTGCAGTTACAGATATCCCTTAGTTTCCAAGTTTTATACAAATCTCCAAAGCATAAAAGATTGTATATTTTCCACAGTGCTTATTTCATTTCACATGGTAGCATCCGATACCCTTGCTGCCATTTCTCTTGCCAGCTCTTAGTAAAAATGTGTAGCCTGCTCAATTGCCATCTCTCATTACAATCCACAGTTTATAAATAAAAGACAATGACTGTTTAAAAAAAAAATCAAAGCACTTGGCTGACAACTGGAATGTGTTATTACACATCTCTTTGTTTGCCATGAAAAGCTTGTCATTTTCTTCCAAATGCTAGTCTAATTTTCATAATAACAGTTCTAGCTCACCTTTCCTTTTTTAAAACAGCATTAAATTAAAAAATGGATCTGTTCCAGTGGTCAAATCTGTTGGTAGCAAAACATACTTACTCTTAATGGGAGTGTAACCTTGTTAAAGGCTGAGTGAAAGCTAAATGATGTCCTTGCAGAGAGAGAAACAATGTAGTTCGTTTCTGGCATAAATTGAGGGGAAGAGAAACAAGAGCTGTAAACAAATCTGTGTAACGGAGGCAAGCTTTGTGTCTAACAGGGTAACTGTCTTAAACAAAGGTATGACTGTTAGAGTAGGGTCTGATAGAAGTGAATGATTGGCACATGAGAGGCTGTTGTGGTGACCCTTGAAAACATATGCTTTTCTTCTTTAGAATGTGTGTTCTTCACTATCCTTGACTGAGGAGAAAAAAATCACTGCACATTTCCTAAAACGTATAATAAGAGTTTCTCTAAATGGGAACTCAGCTTTTGACAATTCCATATGCATGGTAGGTAAAAGCTTTCTCTTGTTAGTGAATCACACTCAGTTGAAAAATTTGCAAATCTGATTCTTAGGTGGGGGAAGATGGAGTTTCACTGGAACTGTGTTGAGTTACGCAAGCTGACAATCAGCACTTTAACATCTGAAGCAGTACGAGACAGTAATAGATGTGTCAAAAAACACTCGGATGTTCCCCTGCAATATATAATCAATTGTATTAATATCAATTTTCATAAATTGAAGCAAATATTTAAAACATGAGCAAGATAAAATTTCCTATGAGCTTCCCATGAAATTAGCAGTTTGGATTTAAAGGGAAAGGTAATTAATTTGATAGAATTATGTAAATGAATATTTTTAATTGATATTTGTGACTTTAAAGAATAGAGAGAGAGTGTGGGGAAGTATTAAAAATAAGGCATGTGGACACTTGAACTGGTAACTGTAGCATTATAATGACAAGTAAAAATTGGCTAAATTGCTGAGGAATTCTAGCTCTGAGTTTTTCTCACAAATACATTTTGTTAATGGAGAAAAATGCAGCAAAAATTTCTACTGTTTCCATAGATCCTCATACTGAAATAGGTAGATATCCACTTTGCTGAAGGCTTATAAGCAAGTCACGGTTACATGGTGGGATGAGAAGGGATGCCACCTCTTGTGCCCATGGTACAGCTTCTGACTGAGTGCTGAGCAGGGTTTAAAACCAGCTGGACCACTCAGCAAGAAGCATCTGATCGTGCCTCACCATGGGACAGTTTTGTGGTGAGTCTAGAGACTAGAAAATGTAATATATAAGTAAACCTCGAAAAGAAACATTCTTTTTTGTACACTACGGTCAATCATACAGAAGCTCAGTGTTTGAAGGGACAGTTTCACCTGTAACTAAGGAGGCATTCAGTACAATAGTATGTAATCATTGCTATGGCAACATTTTTTTTCCTGATCGCTAGATAAAATGTTGGTTTTAAACTTGTGCCTATAGCTTGTAAATAGACTTGTTTATCCTTGTTTTACTTACCCTATATTCTCAATCACTACAATGAAGCTTGTAAAGAGCACTTGTAGAGCACAGTACAAAAACTGATGAAGCATATGTGTTCAATGACTTGTATACTGACACAATGAATTCAGTGAAAAACTAATTATTAATGATAGTAAAACAATAACAGTTTGTCCTCTATAGCTTCTTTCATCAGAGAAGCTCAAAGAGCTTCACAAATATTAATTAAGCCTTAGAAGACCTTGATAAGCATCTCTCCCTTCCTCTTTTTATTTCCTCCACAACTAATACTAATTTGTGGATTATAGTGATTCAGAACAACAAATCAAGAAGAAATGGAAAGGGAAAAAAAGATCCTTGTACTGTGTAAGGGTGCTACAGAGTCTCAGCCTGTGCTAGTGAAACCAAATGCTGTGTTGGATGCCATGCCATATAATCTCTGCACCTGCCTGTGCACCCTCGTTTTCATTAAGCGTCTCTCAGGTCCACAGTGTGTACAACCATGTAATCAGAATTTTTTTTGTCAACGTCTAATCCTTTCCTAACCAGTAAGCTGTATTGATTGCTCTTACTGCTTGTTCTTACTTGCATTCTAATATGTAGATTTAGCCAAAGTGATGTGATCTTTCTCATTATTATTTTTATTTTAAGAAAGTTATTTTAAGAAAAAAATTCCCCAAGCTTTATAGTTTATAAATTTAAGCAGAGAGAAAGTTGGTCAAGGATCTTGAGATCTAATTCTATTTGCAAATGGTTTGAACGTAACTTCAAAAAATATATATATATATTTTAATCTCATTACTTCAATTTCCTGCTTTGGAGAAGAGATAAAAAAAAATTAATTTTCAGAGGTTCTAGAAGCATTATTTAATCGTTGTTTTAAAGATAGTGTAGCTAAGGTTATATGCATTGCCTCTGAACAGAAACGAGGTAATAATCTTTTTATTGAGGCATTTATTTATTAATCCTTAATGTTACAAACTTGGCCACACAGATCAGGGCATTCCATAGTGGATGAGATTTTGATGAGCTCTTTTCCTACAACCTTGCCAGCAACTTTATCTTTCTAACCCCATTTTAATCAGCTAGAAGAATGCAATAATCTTAATTATTTTCCAGAGTAAAGTCAAATCTAGTCAGGATTATAGCCTTACACAGTGTCATTTCAGAAATGCTGTTTTCTCTCCTTGGACTACCAGTTCCCTTTTGTCTTTGCTGTTCCTTACTTCTTCATCCCTTTTTACTTTTGGGACCGCTACAGTTCTTCCAATCTGACAACTGATCTGCTGCCTATTACAATCTTTCATGGTAGTTTCCCAAATGCAAAGTTGAGCTGTTAAGGTCTCTGCAGCTTGATCTCAGGAAAGGAAGAATGTCCAAATCGAAGTTATTCACCAAAAGATTTTTCATCTGGTTTATATTGTTATTTCAGACAATCAAATGATTTCTACTCAAGTAAAGACAACTATTTGTGCCACCAGGCAGGCTGCAGGCACTTGTTCAGAGCTGTGTGAAAATCACTGATCTGGCAAACAATTCCTCTTTGTTCAGTCATGTCATTCTTATCTTCGCATAGAATTTCATCCTCAGTCTAAACTTGAAGATCATAAAGTAAAATTCCCCCACACAGGAAAGCAAATCGAGTGAGAGGGAGAAGTTGAGGTGAGCCTTAGGTAGCCTGCTTTCTCACAGATGTCACGTAGTGGAAACTTGCATGCAATTTAACGTGAATTTTAAAACCCAGTTTCTGCCAAGGTGCCTCCTGCAAGCTGGTTCTGTGGCACTGGCTCTGACCTAGTTATTCACAGCAGTTCTTGATAAGGAGGGCAATTGTGTTCATCCTGGTTCTCCTGTGGACAATTATAGAGAAACACAGTATTGCTTAATTCTAATGAATTATATTCAGATATTTGATTAGCCACTGCAGAATAAAATTGCAGATGGTCTTTTTCCATCCAGAAGAACATTTGAAGCTGTTGATCTACCTGTCCATGAGCCCAGAATGGGAAGAATATTCAGGACAGATGCCCTTTGAGTGCCTGTGTGTGGGCAGTAGCTTCCTAAAATTTCTTACTGCAATGAGCAATTATGAGTTTGAGAAAAGCAGTTCAGGAAGACCTAAGCTAGTTAGTACACAAGTTAGCTAGGTGCTTAATGCATAGGGGTATGAAATGTCTCACTTAGAGGAATTTGGCTCTTTGTGCTCCAAACTGTGTCCTGGAGAAATCTATCTTTCTAGTACTATTTTGGGAAATTAGGCTCCCTGACCATGCTTTGAACTGCATGTAAACTCATTCTTTAAAGCAGATGGTCTGAATATGACTCTTGGGTCTAATTCTCTGCTTTCTACTAGCAAAGAGGAAATGTAACATAGGGAAAATCTGAATTGCTGTTGATTCTGTTTGGCGGGGTTAAAAACTAAAAGCTCTTCTTCTAGTGCTATGAGTCTCAATCAAGACTCGTTGTAATGTTAGAAAGGATTATTTAAGTCTTCAAATTATTGTCAAGAACAACAAAAAAAGGCAAATAAAAGCATTCAGAATCAATTTTCTAAAAGATTAAGATGAGTAAGATATTTTGTGCTTCAGGTCCCAGAATTAAGAATAATTAACTTTTCAGACAGAAAATTTTGTTTGTTGAGACTACTCTTTTGTAAAAAATGAAGGACTTCTGCAATTCTCTTACAGCTTGTGACCCAGTTCTGCGATATTAGCAATCTTTGGGCATTCATGCACATACTAGAAATTCTATTTCATAAATATAATGAATAGTTCCAAACTGTTATTCACTGCTACATGAGTCCAAAGTGCAAATTTACAATTATATTCAGTCAGAGGTAAATTAAGGAGAATTTTCTTCATCAATTAAATTTATTGTAAAAAAGAAAAAGCTTGCTTGCTGTTGCCATCTTTTGCAGATCAACTTTAAATCACAAACACTATGCCAAAAGCTGCTTGTTTAGCAGCCACTGTGGTTACAATATCCAGCTAATGATTTATTCATCCATTTCCCGTGGTTTTGTTGATTTGATAGGATAACATAACACTTACTTGTAACACACAAGAAATTTAGTGTTTTGGCTGAAGTATCTTAGCTAAGCCGTTCTTCTGCATTTCTTTCGGGCTTTGGGTTCCATCACTTTGCTATTAGCATGGTTTAATTAGCCTTTCGCAACAGAATGCTGGTGTTAGAATATGAATGAAGTCCTGTAGCATTCCCATTCAAGTGTGGGATCACTAGGTTAATCTCTACATGAAATAGTTCGGTTGCTGAATGGGAGGGATGCCATGCAGGTTAAGGCTGGTGAAGTCAATATATTTTAAGAGATTTAGTAAGACACACTCTTCAGATGTAGCTTCTGCGATGATTTAATAACTGTGAATTACTTTTATAACTAATTGGAGTGCAGCTTTAATTTCCATCCTTTCCATTTGCCGGATGACAAAGACCTGAAGTAATCAAGCATAATCCTTCTGGGCTGTCATCCTGGGAGCTGGCAGAGAGCGGATGGCACTACTTCAAGTTTTCCTGCTATACAGAAACATAAAATGAACCCTAAGTTATTCTGTGGCATCATTATCTTCTGACAAAGCACAGCATCCTGAGACTGGGAGTTACAAGGCATCAGTAGTGCCCAGGTTTGGTGTGGGAGCTGAGATTAACATGAGGAAAAATCTCCTGTCCCTTCCCAGCCACCACCTGGCAGTTCAGCCAAAGCTGCATGGTTGGCTCCCCTGTCTGCTTACTGTCATAACTTGTTCAGTTAAAATTTTGGGCATCTAAGGGTGTGCTCAGTTGCTATGTGTCAAGTGCTCTAACACCTGGTCACCTGAGTGGCTTTACTTCAGTAAATGTCTCAGACTGGCAAAGGATGGGACACTGCAGGGCAGCAAGGGAGTGGTGACAGGGAAAAAAACACAAGTTGCATGAGGATTTTCCTCAGGGGAGAGAGCAGTCTTGTTCAAAGCTTGATGTGTGACTTTTGGCTGGAATAAAAGTTGGCTTGATTGAAAGCTGAGGGAATGGGATCCACACGTCAGAAAGAAAAATATTTCTCAGTGAGTAAGAATTCTCATTAGTAGCTTGCTATATACTGCCTGTGAGAAATGAATAGAACAGTTACTTTTAAGTTTACTTTTTTATTAAATGATCATTGGCCTGTCTAGCTATACAGCACTATTATTACCAGAAGGAGAACACTGCAGAGTGATTGCTTAATTTTATGTAAATACTCTTTACTCTCATACTTGTCCACTCTGAAACAATAGTTCAACAGCAGCAATTAAAGTGGGTCAAACTTGTTTTCCCTGATTACCAAGTAAATTTAGCGAAGTGGATTCAAACACCTAACTCAAATACTCCTTACTTTACCTTCTTAGAGAAGGCTGTGAAAGAGAAAGCACAGTTACAGAGAAAGGGAAAAGCCTGTGAAATTGACAATGAAAGGTGGGTAGGGAGGTATGGAGGAGCCTGTGTTTCTATACCTATCTGCCTTGGGTCAGGACCTCAGTACAAACTGCACAGATGTCTCCTCTTTTCTCTGCTGTCAATTACCTCCCTTGATCATTCCGTTTTTAAAATACAGGACTTTTGGCACAGTGCTGATAACTGAATTTTCCCACTGCTACACAGTTTGAGAGCAACACAAGTAATCTAGTGATTATTTTTTAATGAGATTGCATTATTCTGCTTGTTGGTGTTTAGTATTCAGGGTATTGAACAACCAGTTTTTGGTTCAGTACAGGCTGGAAAAAACGTATTACCAGCAAGGGAAAAGTTGCCAATAAGCAATAGATGTTATTATGTTCCTAAAACCAGACTTTCATCTGCCCGTGTTCTGTGAGGCAGTTCCAAGAAAACACCCATTTTTGCTTGCAGAAAAGGATTGATACATTCTTGTAGGGCTTGAGATACTTCCTCACTGCTACAGTGAAAAAAAATCAGCTGAAAAACAAACCTGCAGCACCTGTGACTTCAGGACAGTGAATAGGGGTGACATCCTTGTGCTTCAGAGCCACAGGGCAGTCTTTTCAAGTGAAACCTCTTCCCCACACTGTCGTGTCTGCTTCATTCTGAAACGAAGGTAAACGTGAGGTGGCAGCCTGCTCTTGGGTAAGCAGGTAGGGTAGCCTCCACTGAAGGACTGACTGGATAGGCACAGATGAGATACAAAGTTTCTATGTTTTTACCCTTTTTCACTCACTCACTACGGAGTAACAAAGATACACCCAATGTCCTCAGATATTTATATGAGTATTTAAATGAGTACAGCAGTTGACTGCTGCTAGAGTAGATTTCGTGACACCTGAAATATTGCAATAGACTTTTAAATTGTTTTTCATTGAATATTTTCAGCAGAACTGCTTGGACATCTAGAACATCACTCTTTTTACTGTATTTTTCCTTAACGTGGAGTGAAAACCTCTTTCTATGTTGAACAGGTGCATAGGATCAATTAGTTTCCCTGCTCAGTATACAATGTAATTTAGCACCTCAATTACATGAATTACACTTTCTGTAATTGAGTATGTCTGGGTAGGGCTAAGTGTACACTTTGGAGCTTAACCTCCATTGATATATCATACTGTAGATCTACAGTGTTTGCATAATGTTTAGCCAAATTGGTACGAATCTAAAAATTTAGTCAAATTTGTTTTTTAAAATCATGTAAAGTATGCATGGAGTGGAACTTGAGGTCAGCTGCAGTGATGTTCATCTTGGTTTGTAGGGATGCTCTGAAGTCAAACTAAGAGATATTAGTTTTGGTTGTAATATTGTTGCTGTTTGTGCTGTGGTGCTTCCATCCTCTAACCAATATTTTGAAACGCTGACTGGTCTCTAGTAGCCAGATGTTTGGTCCTACCTGATCTTGTAAGCTAGCAGCTGTATTAGATGTAGCTTTCCAGTGTTTCTTTACTTCCTTGGCTTGTACTGAAAGTAGTTTGTGGGTTTAAAATGTGAGGTGATGGATAAAACGGTATAGCTGAAGAGACACAAGACTTGCAACAAGTTTAAGTCTCGAAATACATATGATATGTTCAACTTCCTATGGTAAACTACTGAACATCAGCCAGTACTGAAATGAATCAGCAGGTCTAGATCTTTGTGCTGGTGAAGAACGTTCCTTGTGGTACCAAGATATGAGGCCTTTATGGTAGGAATTGTTATTGTACTGTCAATCTGCTGGTGTTACTGCAATAGAAATACTGTGTTTGCTGTTTGGGGAATTAAATAGATACTGTGATTGTTCTACTTGAACTTATGTCATGCTCCTGACTTACAGAATTTAGAATAAGAACAAATGGATATTTTCTTCTATATTGCCAGGTTTTCAGGAGTATAACTTTTTTCCTGCTCTGAAAGTCCTCAAATCTAAACTTGATTTTTTTTTTTTTTTTTTATTTTCACCCAGTGAAAATGCAGCTGGCAGGAAAAATATTGTCAAAAAGAAAAGAAGAAAATAATTTTGGAAATAAAAACAAAATTACGAGCAAAAGCAAAAAAGAACAAAACTTTGGTGGGGCTACTTTTTAAAAATGCTGATGTCATATGTTGAAAGGAAATTATCAGACAATAATCTTCAAACGTGTAATTTCCAAGTACTGACTTTATTCAAGGGCCTTAAGAGAGAAGAGTTTTGAGACTTCTAATTCCCTTGGTGAAATAATCACATCAGATGCTTACCTTTTTTTTTTTTCTAGAACTGTTTTTTTTTTTTTTAATTTTTGTTTAAAAGGATGATGAGCACCACAACAGGAATGTATAATTTATTGTTTTTCCTATAATCTTTGTCATAAGACATCATTACAATAAGTTTAAGAGAAAGAATGAAAAAATGCTGTCCACACAACATACTGTATTCTCCTAGTGGCAAGTGGTTTGTAAATAATAGTGTAGCATGAAATGGAAATAAGTGAATTCTGGCTGAAAATAGCAGGCATTGTCTGCTGTACAAAGAAGGAGAAAATAGTTCTGAGGTTTCCCAAATCTCTTATCCGAAGCTCTGGCATTCTGGTCTGTTGAGGAGCCAAAAGAGGATCAAACCACAGGGACAGAAGAGATGATAGTCTTGCACATACTTCCTTTGATGATCTTCTGAGAGAATCATTTGGCTAAATTTCTGAAGCGTACTGCATAAGGGCTAAACTCTGACTTCAAGGGGGCTGTCAGTCTATGCAAGCAGTGTATCTGGCTGTAACTGGCTTTTTCTAATTCTTCCAGAATGCATTCAGTCTCTTCCAAATGTCAATTCTCTATTTGGAACCAGATAAATTTCATGCACAGTGAAGAATAAAAAGACACTTCAAATGTATTACACTGCTTAAAGCCTTACTTAGGCCTTATGCTTTGGAGAAAGTGATGACCATTTTCTCCAAAGAGATTCATTTCACTAATGACTTCATTAGACATTGCCTCTGTCTCTCACTGGTGCTACAGATTTAGTTATAAGACCTAGATAAACAGCTGCGCATGCAGAAAATGAAATATACAAAACATTGCTCGCTCATAGTGTTTGATTGAAATTTTTTTTGAAAGTATATTTGCTATGTTTCTGTGATGTTCTCCTTCTTCTCCTCTCTCTCCCCTCCCCCCCTCCCCAGCTTCTTTCCTCAACTCCCTTCTTCAATCTGGCCTTGCTCTCAAGGCCCCACAAAAGAAGACAATGACCAGCAGTACTGATAACACTCTTGCTAAAACAGGTTAATGACCATAAATCTGTCTTAAGCTAGGGGCTGAAAGAACTGATAGCAGACCCCTGGTTCAGTAGCAGAGGACCAGTTGAACTTGTGCTTAAAAGGCAGACTGCATCTGTGCATCAACTATTTTACTGCCGTAATTAGTGAGCAGCCCAAGAGCCCCTTTCAAGCTCTCCTGCACAGCGGCTGGATGCAAGACAGGATATCTTCCCTTGAGCAGGAATGCCTCTCAAGGTCACACCTGCACAGAGATCCCTTACACTTTGACTTCAAGATGCCTTGCTGATACAGATCCTCAGTAAGTGACTAATAATTTGTTTTAGGCTTTGTTAACCTTACTAAGATCACATGTTTGATTGTAAGATTTGTTAACTTCATTAAGATTATATCTTAGATTTATCGTGCACGTGTGATCCCTTGTACATAAACCATTGTCCAAGTCTGGTACTTGGAGTGGATTCAGCCATATTAGGCTCCTTATCTCCATGGATTAAGGAGTTTAGAAAGCAAGTGGGTCCACTCTCAAACTTGTTCAACATGAAGGCCTCCTGTGTGTGTTTGACCCTACTCTCTGTGCAGTAAATAACTTTATCCAGCCATCTCAAATCTTTTAAAGTCACTGCCTTATTTACAAGCTTCGTTATATCACTGTGTTTATGTCTGTATTATATCAATAAATATGTTCTAGCTTCTCTCCTATGAGCACTGTATAGTGTAGTTGTTTTCCAATCCATAACAATTTAACAAATATCCTTAGATGAACAAGCAAAAAAAGCAAAAAAAAGAAAAAAAGAAAAAAAAAAAAAAAAAAGAAAAAAATCTAAAGTCAGCACAACTAAGATTTCAATTCAGAGATCATTGTTAAAAACAAAAATATTCCAGAATAAATAATAAATTTTCCTCATCATAGGGAGATGTCACTGTAGTCTTGTTATAGAAACAGTAGTATGGACAATCTGTCGATCTGACGTAGCTACTCAACTGTAACCACTGAATGATCCTCTGAAGTCAACTACTTCACAATGAAATGCATATGATACAGAATGGGCAGAAGCCTCAATAAATGGTTCTGAATATGACGGAGAAGTCATTGTGTGTATATGTATAACACAGTTGATTTCTTGCTTCACAGAACTGAATAATCTGGAAAAATGCATTGTGTCAGGAGAGAAACTAAAAAGAAACAGAAAAGTGATTCTATTTGCTATGTGTGCCATGTATAATGTCATATAAATATCAAACTTTTTTTTTTTTTAATATCTAATAGTGATGTGCTCTGGATTTCTGGCTGAGCAGGCACTTTTTCTCTGACTGCTGAAATATTGTGGTGATATTTAAATTTTCTGGTTTGTAGCAGGAAAAACTATAGCACAGTGACTTTATGGAAGCTGTAAAATAGTTTTCATTTCTTTCTTTTGAAAAGACTGTTCATCATTAAATATCTTCCTAGCACTTTGCAGCAGAAATCTCAGAACATGAAACATAAGGATTTAAGATGATATTTCTGTGCTGTTGAAACTCTTTGTAAAAATGCAGGTGTAAGAAAAGTTTGATCTGTGATTAGCCTAACCAGTCACATTTGTCTGCTAGCTTTAAAGCTTCTTTTAATCACAGGATATACAGCCTTTGATGTGCATGGATACCTTTCATCCCTTTTCCAAAATTCTCTTCTCTGCCTTCCTTACATGCCAAGAACAAAATTTTCATGCTATTAAAATTAACGTATCAGATATTTTTATTTATGTACATTTTTAACTTTTCTATTCTTTTCTAAACGTAAGTTGTTATTGAATACTTGCTTTTATCGTTTTCCTGTAAAAATATTTTTATATATCCCTAGAGTCTGTTTTTTATTGCTGATTGATTAATCTGCTCATTATACTTCCAAAAAAATGGTAGAAATATCTTTTAATGAATTGTTAAAACATTTCAAAACTTTACAGAGGACATGTATGTGGATTAAATTCTGCCACTTGGACTAGTATGCTGTGGGCAGGCCTGCTGTGGTACCGACTGCTTCTCTTCTCCTTGCCAAGTTTTCATCTATTGTAGCTGACACTTATGTATGTTGCTCATTTTTTCCCTCTGGAAATACTTTTAGAGTAGTATACAGGCCCATGTGATCCCATTCCTTACTCTCTAAGAGTTTGTCCAGGTGGTAAATGGAGCATGTTCAATGAATTGGCTTTAGGGGGCTTGAAGGCTGTACCATACCTTCTCGACTGGCTTGATTTGGTTCTGCAGTATGTGGCATAAAGTGTAACAGGTGAGATAGTCAGTGTATACGTAATGCAACATGCTTAATTCCCCTGCAGTTTTTGTGGCTTGCTTCTGCTTTGATTCAGGCTTTTCTCCAGGTCTTACTTTCGGATCTCCTGGCCCTGAATCCTGGTTCTCGCTTTTTCTCATTGGATTTGGCTGTGCTAGCATTGCTCCTGGTGCTTTCTGCACTTGCAGCAATACAAGGAAGAGTGTAATGCAAATAAGCACCTGGAGCACAGCTGTCCAAGACCTCTTGGCATTACTGTAATCACTGCTGCACACAGAAAGCTGTGCTGCTATTCCTTTTACACTTATTTTTAGATGAGTTTGTACTTCATTGTAGGGTACAAACCTGCTGAGGGACTATTGGAGTTAAAAATTGAATCTTTGGTCTGCCAGTCCATACCATCTAGTGTTTAATCCTTACTTTGTAATCATTCTGAACAACAGGGGCCTTACACAGTAGCTGTCTATTAAGTGTTTATTGCAATAAAGTAGAAGTTATACATTTCATTACAAGTATTAAAACCTGGGCCTAAATTTGGAAAATGTACCTGCACAGCAGATATCTGATTCATTGTCAGAAGCATTTGGTGTCTGGGATCAACTGCTGGAAATCAGAGAAACAAGAAGTGGCTCTGAGCATTTATTTCCCTTTTTCTACCCAGTTGACAGCAAAATCCTACAATAATAGAGTGAGTTACAATGGCATCTAATGATTTTCTGGGAAGCAGGGAATATACTTTGGCAGGGAACCAGGACTTCGTCACACTGAGGCTTAATGCGTTGAGGTTTAAAACCTCAGACTTCAGTAGTCAGAGACTAAGGTGTGTTGAGGAAGAAACAGGTAACCCTGCCATATTCACCACCTCACATTTTACAGAAATTTGTAAGTTCTAAATTCAAACTTCTGAACAGTAATATGGAAATGTAGAGGAATTTACAGTAATTATAATCCAACTGAGGATTGCAGCCTGATACTATGTCAAACAGTTGTTGTCTTTTCAATACAGACACATTTCTTGGGATGTTATTTTCAACAGTTTTAAATTAAAAAAAAAAATTACATACTTAGTCTTTTTAAAGCAATACTTTAAACAAAGTGTATATTTTCCCTTAACTAATTGCCAAACAAATTGTGTAGGAGCAGAGTGGGGAGTTGGCAGTTTTTCCTGGGGCACCAAGGCTGGGTTTGTCTGTGATCTCAGCACAGTGTAGTTGTGGAGTGTCTTTTTTGCCTTCTTTTTCTATCTCCTGGGTTTTAAATAAAGTGTATAGCTGTACAAAGTTGTGGTCTGCATGCAGTACCAGCCACAAATACTTTCTTTTATATTAAAGCTAAATGAAACATTAAACAATTAATTTATATTTATGCGTGTTCTGTTAAACACAGGTGTAAAAATAACTAAGAACTTTTCATATATAAAATTTTGAGTCTTTTTTTTTTTTTTGTATATTTTCTTGTTAGTTTTTATGCTGTGGCACTTGGATTTGTAAGTCTTAAGTGTTTTAAATATCTGCCTACAGCAAGAGTCTGATCTCTTAAAACAACTTTTTGTACTTGATATTACTCCATGTATTAATTGTCTGATATAGCAAGTTTGAGATACGGGAAATTGCAGTGGTTTTTTATGACAAAGAAAAGACTAACAAAACAAACAAAAAAAAGCCAACAGCTCCAAAGAATGATTTTACATTTTTCTGTTCCATGAAGCTTTGAGCTGAAGAACTTGGGATTCTGTGCTGAGCACGATGTACATAAAACTGATTTCTGACAATTTTAATATTCTTCTTGGTATTGAATCATTTTGGTGTGTCGGCATTTGCGTGCATAGCTCCTCATATATGATGATGACAATATAGCCATACATTTTTTAGTGACAGATGGATTGCTCAGATTGATCCAATTTGAATGAGGATGTGCTAATTTGAAAAAAAAATAAAATATGACAGGTGTGCTTCACGTGTGATGCAGAAAGGTTATGTTATATTTGATGCTAGAGAGGAAGCAGTCCTGGTATCTCAGATACATATCTTGCACAAAAGTTTAATTTGTGTGGTGCAAGTTTGCAGAAATTACAATGTTTTGATACGATGAGTTGTGTCAATAAATCTTATCTCTCTCATGTGCATCTTAGGTAGGTAATGCTTTTGTCTTGTTTTCTTCATTTGCAAAAAATGTATCTAATTATCCAGTTAGATTTAATAAGAAGGAGCAAATACAAACCACTTTTGAATACCTTGCAAATAAATGAGATACAATGCATGGCTTTTTGATGCCAGTAAAATGGATAAATCATGTAATTGAGTTTAGTATATTTCTAGCTAAATTAATTTCATTTCTGTATAGATTTTAGTAGCTTTTGTTACTAGTAAATTTCCCCATTAGCTTGAAGAAATACAGCACTGCTTAACTCTGAAATGTCTAGCAGCAGCAGAAAATCCCCACAGTGGAAAGAGCCTTAGTAACCCCTTGGAAGTAGCTGAGGGATGTACTGGAAGGTGAGAGACCTGTGTTCTGTGATTTTGTCATTCCACTGCGTCCCGGTAGGCACCTCCTTGCAGCTATTCTACTTACCAATTTTACCCCAGTCTCTTAGGCATCAAACAGCTGTCTTCACCTCCATTGAATTTTATTTCATTCTAAAGGACAGAAAATAAAAATCTCAATTTTCTGTACAAATGGGGAAGATACTGCAGATCCTCTTTGAAGTAAGTTGTCATAAAGTTTTCATTCCTTGCTTGGAGTTAGCACAGGCTCTCTGTTTCAGGATTATTGCTCGTGATCTTGGAACACAACCTCTGTTGTACTTGATCTATGTTAGATGTTTCTTGGTCCATAGTTGCAAACATGTAGGTCAAGGAATAAAGTGCCTATTAAAGCTACCTGGAACACTAATGAGGTGTTAATTTGGGGATATGCATATTTGTAAATTGAGAGATCACTGATGGTTTCATAGTGATAGTTCTTACTCTTCTGTCTTTTTCTTGCAGATAACAAAGGGGTAATAAAAAAAAATCTATCCAAACAATAGGAATGACTGTGAATGAATAGTAAACAGAAATTGGAAATAATTAAAAAAAAAAATACTGAACTAGAAATAAAATTAGAAGTTGATGCACATGCATTGTAATTTTCTTATAAGCAGGGATTTAGTAGAAGTGACCTTTATAATCTTAAAGCATGATGCATGTTTAGAGGCATCTTTTCAATTTCTTTAAAAGTTTACAATGAAATCTAAACTTTCATGTCAGTAAGCTGGAAAGATTGACATTAAACTTCAACATTACATCATAGATGTTGTATCACTGTAAATTTTTTGCTTTTTCAAATGGGAGTCCTCCTTTTTTGTCATAAAAAGCGTTGGGTTTTTTTTTCAGGTAACAATGGATTTCAGTTAATGACTGAAATGTTTTAAATGGTTAAATAAATAAAAAGAATCCCAATAGAGGTAGATACACATAATCATAGGAACATATATATTTTGCCTTTCCAAGTTATTGAAATGCAGACAGGTGGAGAAAAAATGCAATGGGAAATCTAGTTTTCGAGTATTATGAATAGCTGAGTAGCTGAAGTGGTTACTATATTGGTTTACCATGGCTAAGATGGGATTCACAGCTCTGTTAGAGCAGAAAAAATGAAAATTATGCAGTGATATCAGCTTTTTATTTGCTCACCAAATTTGTTCTACCTGGTGGTACAGGCAAGTAACTCCAACAACCTACAAGTGTTAGGTGAAGACTATTTTCAGAGCGGTATGGAATGTCTTTGCTTACTGTGTAATGTTTGCTAACTTTGCTAAGCAGAGAAATGTTCAATTTTGTGGGAGAAAAGAATGACAAAAGTGGTAATTTTGAGCAGAATTGGAATAGCGAATCTTACAAGATCGGGCATTTTTCTCTCACAGAGGATGATGCTCTTGGATAATTTTGAAAGGTGGTTGTAAATCAGAAATAAAAGAAAATGTAGCAGCAGATTTGGTTTGGTCTTTATTTGTATTGTATGTTTGTTAGATTTGCAGAAGCTATTCTGCAGAAAATCATTCAGTCTAAACAGAAATAGGTTGTATCACATATGGGCTTGTTGTGTCCAAAAGAAGAATGTAGTAATGTTATCTGAGAGTGTATTTCTGAGTAAAAGGATGCTTCTGATCCTACTGAAATAAATGACCTTTGACTTAACAGTTCAAACCATATTCTCTGATTGTGATGTGTGCCCAGTGCACTTTTCTCCCTTTCATGAGGTCAGACAAGACAAATTCAATTTATTTATACTGGTAGCATGCAGTAGTGCAATTGTACATATGATTACTCTGAGCATCAAATAATTTATTTCAAAATTCATTAGATCCAATAATTATCCTCCTAGCATTTGAAAATCTTGGGACTAGATGAGAGGTGCTCAGCACATTAACATCTATTTCCTAGAAGCTAGTATTATCACTTACACAATGAAGTGTTTTGGTTAGGATGTGTAATCTACGTGAATAGACACTAAAGGAACACAATAATTACATTCATAATGGTGATAAGGTAAATAATTAATGTGTTTTGAGTAACTGTTGTGGGAAGTGTCAATAAAACTAAGCATCTATTTAGAGCCCAGTAGATGTTGCTCAAAACCCATATTTTTTATCTAAGATTTATCTTTTCCTTTCCCTTCGATTATGTGGCAGACGTGTTTTTTAACATTTTGTAAAATAAAGATTAAAAAATACCTTCCGTATTCAGGTAATACATGAGTTTTAAAGATGTTCAGTCTGTGTGGTTGGGGATAAAGGAGAGTTAGCCCTTTATTTTAGTGAGCAGAAAATGAATTATATACTAGTAATGTGCATGTGTCCATTCTCGGGATTCAGTATGAAGCCCCTCCAAATTGCTTGATCTAAAATACGAAAACAAGCTAATTTAACTCCTGAAGTAATTTTCCATTATTCTCAAATTATCCATAACCTTATAATCCCCGTTTTATGACTGCTGTGCCCAATTACTGCTTAAGCTGTGAAGTCTATCTTCTTTCTCCGTTTCAATTCTACAATAATAAAAACATGATTAATCTTGATACACTGGTCAATCAATTTTATTGCTATATCTTATTTTACTGGAAGCTTTAAAAATACTTTTAAAGTTATCCAATAAGAACGTCTCTGCTGTTTCCAGAATCATTCTGTTGTTAATACCTGGTCAATCATTAAGGCTTTATTATTTGAACTAATACTGCCACAGATTTATTTTCCTGTTACTGGTTGTTGTACAGAGGAGGGCTAAAATGAGTAACTGAAAGGCTTAGTCAGAATTTAATGCACCTAGAAAGTGATTTGCTTTTTTTTTTTTTTTTTTTTTTTTTTGTCAAATCTTTCAGATTTGAATACAAACAGGATTTTCTCTTGCACTTGGAAGGAAGATTGGCTAGTAGATTCAGTGTGGTCTGATGCCAGTCGGAATAGTGATTACTGCCCTGGTATTGTATTGCACAGGCTAGTTTCCAACATGATAGCAGGAGAAATCTGTTCTCATTTTATTATTATTATTTTTTTACTACAATTAGAGAAGCTTATCTCTTGAGCTTCTCTGTGTAAAGCCATCAAGCATTTTTAAAAGTTAATGATCTTAAGAGGGGTAGTTTGATTTATCCTTTGTGTGGTTTCCTTGAAAATTAACTTGTTCTGTTGATTACTTTTGTCATTCACTTTGGTAAGTTACTTACAATGAGCATAATTGTACTGAATACTACTTTATTTCTTCATACACTTATAAGCACTTTCTCTGATACTGACTTAAATCAGCATCGTTTCCAGGTGAAGTAAATTTATTTCTGCTCCCTATTTGTCTCCCTCTCTATAGAACTGGAATTTGTTAAGGTTAAACATTGCTTTTTAATTCCTTTGTTATTTGATAGATTGATCACCTTTCAGAGGAAGAATATGCAAATTCTACAGTTGCATTTGTTACTTTAGCAGTTAAAACCTTTAGAATATCTGACTTTTCTTGCTTTCTCCACTTAATTCTAAGCAGGCTTGTCAGATTCCCTGTCTGTGTTTTCAAGAGTTAGAAATAGACTTGTGTTTTCTATCAACGAGAATGCTATTCAGATGTATAAGAATGCATAGAAAGGAATACATATGCATATCAAACTCACATAAGCTGTCTCTTTTGTTGCAAAGCATGTTTTTTGTGGAAAATAGAAAAAAAAAAACCTCCTTAAAGCATTCTAATTTTTTTTCTTCTATTATATCTCTGGCAGTATATTTGTGGATGGATACTTTTAAGCATTTGCAATCATATGAAGTGTTAGCATTTGAAAAAATATTGCAAATTTAATTGTATTTTCATGTAGGATGTGGAGATAGGAAAATGTATCTGTGTTTACTTAAAATGTTTTAGCTTAACATAAAAAAGGTCTATAGACCACTGCGAATGCAGAACAAATTCAATAAGAAATGTAAAAGGATAACATAAAAGATTTGTAAACATTCTCACGTTGCACAGAGTGATGTTAAATCACATTTCATAATGGGAGAGTGATACAGTGATAACTTCAAGTAATCTGCTTTGGTGTAGGTGGTTAGGGAACCAATATTGCCACAACAGTCTTGTCAATCTATTAAGATCCTATTGCCAGCTCTGATAAAAAAATATAAGCCAGTTTTAATGTGTACATGACTGCTATTTGATAAAGGATCCTTTTCTGGAAATGTGCCTGATACCAACCTTACAGATGTTGCCCTTTTGAATTTGATGAAACTGCTGAAGAAAACTGTGGGTTGACTATGTTCTGAATTACTACTGCATGCTTCATTTTTCCAATCCATTAGAAAGACTGACGTTTCTGCACATCCTAAGGATCTGGATTTGAAAGGTGAAGGCAAGGAGTACAGGGGCAAAGGAGAGCTTAACTCCAGCAAGTTATTTTTCAAATTTAAAAAGTTGAAATGAATAATTAAAAAAAAAATAATTTGTTTTTAATCATTTGAGTTGTTCTAACTCCGTACATTGTTTTTAACCTTTTCCCTCTGTCTTCCAGTTCCATCAATTTACTCAATATCACATTTGAACTTTAATCATGCCTGAAGTTATCTTCCTTCTTCAGTCTTTAAATGTTTTCTTGCAGTTATATGTGTCCACAGATATGCTTATGCAGAGAGGATGATAGCTGAATGTGAGTGAAACTTCTTAAAGTCTTTGACTTCCCATGTTCACACATTACTGCTTTACTAACTTAAACTTTACACTGGGCTTAGTTCAGCGGTTCTGAATGAAACTTCTTCTAGAATAAAAAAAAAAATTTAAAAATCCTTTCTTAAAATACAAAAAAATGAAGTTACAGGATGCAAAAGGGAAATTTGGGTTCTCACTTAAAGTTTAAGTATGACGTTGCACATACTCTGAAAATGCCTCAGAAAATTATTAATGATCATGGAATTGTATGCCTTTCATTTGGCACTTTTTCCAGCAGTAGAGCCTTTGCACTGCACAGAACACTGGTTCCTGCTGAAGGACAGCCAGCTGCTTGGCTCCTGGGAGCAGAGAGAACAGCAGTCTTCTTGGTTGCGACATGATATCCTGTGCTTTTCTTCACAGAGATGATATAAATGAGAGACAAATATTGTAGATAGAGATTGAGAAGCAACTTGGAAATACAGTACAATCTGAGATGAATTGGGCTGAGAAGTGTAATAGCAAAAAGCATACATGTTGTAGAAAGTTCCAATGCTTACGTATACAGAAGAGATACCAGTCTAAAATTAGGTAGAATTATAAAATAATACTGAGCCTTTGTAAAACTTTAAATAGATTATTTTTCTCAATTTCTGAGTCTCTCAAAACTGCAGTCTGTACAACAGACAGATTCCTAGCTTGACCTGCTATTATTTCTTTAGGAGCCTTTTATTTGAACACAGCATCCTTCAACTATTCAACAGAAGACCTTGAACTTTGCTTCTGCTCATAGCAGAGGTTTTGCTGAGAATATTTTTAACAAGACTTCTTTTCTTTTACGAATGCTTCTAGAATACATATGATACTAGTTTCCTTGGAGACTGACATGCAGTCAGTACAATGGCCTTATAGCACCTGTAAATCAAACTTTGAAAGAAGACACTGTTCTTGTTAGTGGAAATGATATTTATGCATGGTGGTGAAAGAAAAGTGCTTTGCTTCCTGCCCGTCTTCTGGAGGATGAGATGGCAGTAGTCCTATATACAGCCTGGAGGTATATTGTGAGACTATGTCAAGTGGTAAAAGCTGAATGGACTGTCTGAGTAGCAGAGTTCAGGAAACTGGGATTTATAAAAATATAACATAGGGATGTAGAATTAAGACCTTGTATTGCAAATGATTTTGTGGCTGAAATAGTTACTGAGTTAATTGTATACGCATCACAAACTTTTTACATATGAAAAGACATTTTAGTGATTTTAATCAGCGTGAACATTTCTTTGGCAACTTTGTTCATGCTGTCACGGATCTTGTAATCTTCAATTATTCCTTTTGTTTTCCTGTCCTGTGTGAATAGACAAGACACACGCACCATGATAAGATGAGTTCAGATTTGTTTTCTGAAACCTAAATACTTTATTTTTCTGTTCTCTCACAGCAGGATTATTGGACATGCCCTGATGCTTTCCTAGTCTTTTTTCCTTATGTCTACATTTGAAGATATTATTAGATTTGGCAGTTAGAAATTTCGTCAACATTTAGCTTCCCAGATCTTATCTCACATAGAAACAAAATGAAAAGATATATTTGCTTTTAGATTAACTACAGATTCAACAAGGGCTGAAACTAAATAATTGGAGACTCAGCTGTGAAGCACTGATGTAGTATGAGTGAAAAAGGATTCACACTGGAACACGTGAGAATTCAGTCTAGCAGTACTTAAGCAAATAACAATTACATGTAAAATCCATATGGTTTATGCTTTAATACCAGTGCTGTTCCTGCTGATGGCAGCATGCAAGTTTTCTGTGACTTAGTTTCAGGGAAAAGTTCTCTGGAATAGATCAACAGCTAGAAGTTGCCAACTGTAGATACAAACAGTTTAACAAAAGTATCAAATACCCTTCACAATTGGTGCAAATTGTAAGACTGTGATGCTGAAAGGCTTGGTAAAAGTGAACTAGTTGTGGGCTAATTGGCTGAGATAATAAGGGGATCAGGGGGATCCTTTTGCCTTCCTTTTTTTTTTTTTTTTTTTTTTTCCTTTTTTTCCCTATAGGAATTGGATAGTGGAAACCCCTCAGAGAAAATGGTTGTTCCAGCTTATCATGGCACTTCCAAGTAACAAGGAAGCCATCACTTACTGTATGAGTTTATTATCAACTTCAGAATATACAGAGTTAACATCTACAACAAGAAAAGCTTCAGTTGAATGAGATTTGATCAGATCTTGTGTTGCCATAGGACAATTCTAATTCTTGTTTCTTTGTACCATCAATTGTAATATGATGTTGTAAATACATGACCTCTTTTTAATTAAATGCTCTCCTGCACCTATCAGCCACTTTGTATAGGCTTCCAGGTGTTATGCAGAATTAATTACTTTCATCCGGTAAATAGCTTTATCATGTCTTCTATGGATGGTTAATTCTCTCTTTGCATTTCCTCCCACATTTGCAGTTTTCAGAATGCCTCAATCTAGTTTATTGTCAGTGAACGAGTGCAGGTATCAGGCCTTTTTTTCATAGGTCAGTTTTGTTGCAATTGCTACTCAAGCAAATACCTAGCCAGATAGTTTTGGACTATAACATTATTGAAGGAGCAGTGCCTCTCATTGTAATTTGTAATGTACTGCTAAAGACTGTCCATGACTCTCTTCTACAAGCAGAGTCATAAAGAGGATCTGGGGAGTTACAGGCCTCTTGGTCTGACCTCACTGCTGGGGAAGGTTATGGAGCAGATTATCTTTAGGGAGATCACATGGCATGTGCGGGACCAATGTGATTTCCTTCTGTGTTCTTCAAGTGACTCACCTGGTGGATGAGGTAGAAGCTGTGGACAGAGCCTGCCTAGACTTCAGCAGAGCCTTTGATGTTGTCTCCCACAGTATTCTCCTGGAGAAGCTGGTAACCTATGGCCTGAGGGAGCTGGGATTGTTCAATCTGGAGGCTTAGGGGTGACATTATTGCACTCTAAAACTCCCTGAAGGGAGGTTATGGTGAGGTGGGTTCAGCCACTTCTCCCATGTAACTAGTGATAGGATTAGGAGGAATGGTCTCCAGTTGCTTCAGGGAAGATTCAGGTTGGACGTTAGGAAATACTTCTCCAGAAGAGTGGCCAGGCACTGGAATAGACTGCCCAGGGAGGTGGTTGAATCACCATCCCTGGAGGTGTTCAAGAAACATTTAGATGTTGTACTGAGGGACGTGGTTTATTGGGAAGTATTGATGGCAGGTGAATGGTTGAACTGGATGATCTTAGAGGTCTTTTCCAACCTTGGTGAGTCTATGCTTCTAACCACACTGCAGGCCAAAGATGAGACAATGGCAGAATATGGGATGCAAGTCAGATTAACTTTTTAGATTAATTTCAAAGCTCTTATCTGTAGCATTCTAGCTTCAGAAAAACGGACCTACAAAGCACGTTTCTGGTCCTACTGAATCAAGCTGTTCTTTCTTAATTACTCTCTGGTTGTCATTCAGTCCCACATACTTATTTCCACTGTCATTTTATTTTTATCAACACAACACAAACAGCATACGCACAGTTCCTACAAACTCTGGCACATGACACTTAACAGGATACAATATTCTAAAAGAAAAAATTAAAGATGCCCATCAAAAGATAAAATGTTTAAAAGTCATTGATGTAGGCTGAAAGCATAGACCCTGAAACACAGCTTGTCTGTTAGAAATAAGACATATTTGATGGTTTGAAGAACTTAGAGTGTTGTACTGTACTGCGCGTGAATTTGTAGCTATTTGAGTATTATCTATTTGGGAATTTACATGTGCACTGCTTTTTATTTTCTAGTCAGAACGCCAATTTCATTGTCATCTGGAAGTTTTTAAGTTGTTCACTATCAAAGTAATTAGCACATTAGAGCATACATCAAACTCTTTAAGAATCTGTAACTAAATGTTTAACATGAAGTGACTTGGCCTTGCTTTGATGTACAGACTAAACTTCCATTAGAACTTACATGTGTTCATTGAAAAGAAAATTTGACCACAGTTTGGGAGAGGGTTGAAAGAATGTTTAATGATTACAAATAAGATTTACACTGACATAAGTTATGAACATTCTATGGAAAACAAGAACAGATTTCATACTTGCACTTATACTAGGTAAAAATGTAAAGTGAATTACTTAGATAATAATAGGTTCTTTCTATTTTTTTTTCCGTTTTCACACATTTATGTATTTTGTATTATAGATCTTATACATATATAGAGTCTTTTTTAATATTTGGTGCTACATTTGTATGTAATGAAATTACTGCCCTAAAGATATAGCAGTCTTAATTTTATTTATAGCCCAAAAGCAATTCCTAAAATCTCTAGAACATTGAGTTTCTACACAAGTATTTCTTATTGATTTCTAATGAGTTTCAGTAAAACATTAAATGAACTACTTCTCCTTACTTGGACTGATTATAAGGGTTAATCACTAACATTTATCCCTGTTTGTTAATTAGTATTACTAATGTCTCTCCGGATAATCATGTATAGAGGAAATATAATCTATCACCTAGCTCAAGGATTATATTAGTTATTAAAATTTTAAATTGGCAGAATCAATCAAGTTATTCTAATTCTTAGTTAAATATATATTTTTATTCTTTCAATTTTTCAATCCTGTCCTACCAGAAAAGCTAAAAAACATAAACGCATCTGATGTAATTAACATCCAGCTGCACGGGACTAATGCACGGCTATTTACCCAGTATTCGCTGAGAACAAAGAGTTCACATAACATTGCTGATTTAAAACCAGACTAGGTATTTTTTTGCATCTTGTGTATGCTATTAATCCTGACAGTAATTAATTGATCTGCAAAATTTGTATTGATGTTACTGTAAGTAAGATTTTTCCATCAGATGCAAACCTCAGCGTTGTGAGCCTTGGCCATTAGTTTTTTTGTTGCCTTATTTCATCGAATGAATTGCATATTTATGTAGCACCTTTTTTCTTTGTTTATATTTTAATAGATTTTTAAAAAGTAAAGTGCACATTTATGGAGCTTTTTTTTTTTTTTTTTTTTTTTTTTAAGTAAATTATACCCATGTAAGTGGGATGTGAAGATTCCTTTTCAGTGAAGATTCCTTTTCAGTGAAGATTCCTTTTCAGTGTTATATAGTTAAAGAATCTACATTCTGCTAGTTTTCAGCATAGCTATTAAAATCAAAGTTTACTAATTGACCTGCTTACAAGAAGTTCAAGTACAGATTTTGCTTTTAAAATCAACACTTTGCAAACTGGCTGAAAGAATGCACAAAAAGTATTCCAAAAACATTTTTTTTAGCAAATAGATTCGTAACCAGTTACTACAGAGACCGTTTATACTTTTACATAAAACATCACATAAATAACAGTTCTGAGCAGAATGAGCTGAAATTAAACAACAACAACAACAAAAAAAAGTGGGGGGGAGGAGGAAAAGGGTGGAAGGAACTGTTTTGGAGCCAGGGAAGGCTAATATGTAATCCTCTTGACTCCGTAGAATATCTACTGGAGCAATCAGTGTAGTTTTTACCCTCTAAACAGCAATTGCAGAGTTAATTAGTCTCCATTGTTAGCAAGTGGGTGGCATTTACTTTTACAATAATAGAGCTGTCTCTAAAATGGAGGCGGCACAGATCGTGACTGTGTGCCTTACCTTTTGAAGCAAGAACAGTAAAGGCTCTGTGAATGAGTTGAAAAAGAAAATTAACTAAAAACATTTTGCTGCGTCCCAAGCATGTCATTTGTTCTAATTATGGAATGGCAAATATCAAGAAGAAATGATGCTATGCTGGGGTGGTGATGGTGACTCAATGTTCACTGTAGAGCAGGCTGTCAAAAAGCATTTCTTTTTAATCATACTCTGGTGCTACTTTTCTGACTCACTGCATCTTGTAAATGAAGAAAGAAACATGAGCTATATTCCTAAGTGCCATGTTATTTAATTCCAGCAACGTCTGCAGTATTTATTGTTACTGGGCCCTCTAAAGTGTTAGTTTCTTGCTTTGTAGTAATAGTAGTAACGCATGACAAAGTTGCTGGAGTTTTAGATGTAACAGAGGGAGTGAGACGCTTGAGCAATAATAATAATAGTTACAGCAAAGGTAGTAGTTACAATAGCAGAAGTGAAATCTTACCTACAGCTCCTTTCAAACAAATGGAGAAGCACATACACAAAAATAAAAGGAATTTTGTAGAAGGTTGACCATACAAATCATTTTGATATTGTTCCAATGTGAATACTTGGCTAATTGAACAGGGAAGACAGAACTTGTTGCACAGTGAGCAAACATTAAATATTACTCAGTTTGAGGAATACCGGTTGTTTAAGGAACAGCATTAGTTGTTTTCTAAGGAGATTTGATTGTTGTCTCATTTCCTTTCCATATTAAAAATGAGAACTATGAGTCTATGAGAGTCATTTGTTGGATGTGGACTGTCCGCATGTGACTTAGGCTTCGTGTATGAGCAGTTCTATTTGTGGCTGTAATTTCAGTGTGTGCTCACACCTCAAGGTTGCTGAGTGAGACACTCATTGCCCACACAGAACAGAGGGAGTCTTGAACTCCCTCAGAGGGTCTTCTCACTTTAGAGCAGCTTTCCAATTGGTTCACAGAGTTCTACCTAAGGTAACTGGGAACCTTTTTTTGTTGGTTTTAATTTCAGAAACTACTGATCACCTTCCTACCAATTTTTTCAGGATTCATGAGCTGCATTACACTAAACTCAGCTTTTGAAAACTGAATAGTTTGTACATTTGGGTTTTAAACAGAACAGTTTAGCAAACTAATTGAATATTGCCTTAAGGAGACATGCTAATGGCTGAGTCATAATTAACAGGTATTTCTTTAAAACTTTGCCTTGAGAACCCTATCTGTTCTTTCTCTTTCCTCCTCCTTCCCTCCCTACTCCCCCCCCTCCCTCCCTCCCTCCCCCCCTCCCTCCCCCCCCCCCCCCCCCCACACACACAAACTAACCCTTTCACTTCATTTGAAAATGTAAACAAATGTTTGTCCAAATTTTAGTCTGTTATTTGTTATAACCAATATGCTGGAAGATCACTTTGAAAGAACTTTTGGAATAAATTTGTAAGCTACTTATTTCATTTTGTAAATTGAGAATATAGATGGAAACTGCAGAACAGATGGAAGAAATGTTATTACAGATTTGTAAACAGTACAATCTAAGACACAGCTACTTAGTGCCTGGCAAGATTTTGGCTATGTTTTCTGTCACTTGTGAGGTATCTTGCTAAAGATAGGTGAACTGATTTTAAAAGTAAGAGAAGAACTGGCATATGTAGGACTCTTTGTAATTGCTCTTAAATTATTTTCATGTTTTGTCACCTAGTTTCCATTGTCTTCTGTTGAAACTCACTGTAGTGGTTTGGTAATAGACACCAGCGTGCCAAAATAGCAGCCAGATCAGTGCATGGAGTAACTTAGAGTTTTGTTTATTACAGCTGAGGATTCTACTGTGAGGATCTTTGGTCTGTTTTCTGTTTACTTTATTATTCCCCTGGTTATGAATTTGGCTCCAGAATGTGCAATCTGAATCTTTTGAATCTCCCCATTTGCACTATGGACAGTTGGATTTTGTTTGTTTTTTAGTTTTGTTCCCCACTTACTGAAACAAATCAATTTAGATATTGCTAATGCATATGCATATAGGCATTTATCCATAGCTATTTATATAAAAAAGCAAAATAAAGCAGTTGGGACTGGGTCATCCAGCTTCCATAGACAAGGTGCTTAAATTATAGTTAAAGCAGGTTTTTAGTTTTCAGTTTCCAGCTTCTTTAGAGTCACTTTAGGACAAAATATTTTATGTGTATTACTTTGCTTTATAATCATCACTTTCCTGTTTAGCAGTGGAGCTATACTGCCTTCTGGTCACAGTTACCTCTATCACTCTATTCTCTTTAATGAAAAAGAACAGACGTAATTAACAGGGATTTAGGAAAAATTACTGTACAGATCACAAACAGATACACAAAGAGGCTAGTTCTCAGCACCATTGATTCTACAGACTTAAAAGCAAGAATACTTAGCAGCAGTGAGCAGTATCAGACTGAACAAGCAACTGACAGATAAGGGGCAGATCCCAAATCCCGAGGAATGTAAGAGAAAGGTTAACAACGACCCATGGATCAGGGCAGGGAGCAAATCATTCTAGATGAGCAGGTAACTTTTGTATTTCAATTTCCAAACAGAGACTTAATCATTAGACACACTATTCGTTGGTGCTTTGAAATAATACTTTCTATGCTATCACCCTAACAAGCACGACATTTTATAATGCTGTAGTTTTTTTGCTTTTTTTTTTGTTTGTTTTTGTTTTGTTTTGTTTTGTTTTTGTCTAAGAGAAAGTTATGGTGTATTTATTGTGTCTATTTTAATGCTGCAGTGATGTGTGGTTAGAATGAAGTTTTGATTGTGTGATACAAGTGGACTTTATTTGTGTGTTGTTGTTGTTTTTTTTCTTCCAGCAGTACTTGCACTTCACTCTCTGCTTGTTATTGTGCTGAAAAGAACAATAAACTGGGCAATAAAAAACATTTAATGATGGTTCTACTGTAGGATGATAAACTGGATACTGCTATTATAATATGCCTGAAGAACTATGTTGAACTGGGATAGCCAAGCAATTTGAGAAATATTGCTAGTCCAATGCATTTATGTATGTGCAACCTGCCTGTTCTGGTTGGTTGGTTGGTTGTTTTTTCAAAATGAATTGTGACCATAGTATATATTAACTGAATATCTGTTTGTTGTTTAAAATTCTTCTTATACAACTAGGAAAAAAACTGAAGTTCAGTTAAAAAATAGCAACAACAACAATGTATTTTTATAGACAAATTCAGGATCATAGGATTGTGAAATATAGGATGCATATCCATTATGTATGGAAGAGACAGTAGGATTTTTTCTCACCTCTGTTCAGAACACTTAGCTGTAGTATGGAGCTTCTCACTGCATGACCTGCAAGCTTTTCCTGATGAGGGTGGAATTTCATCATGAAAAAAAGAATGCTCATGAAAAAAGTTATGGTAGATTGAGATGAAGTTCAGATTGGAAGAGGTGGTAGTTCTTTACAGTTTCCTTTATGAGTTATTGTTAGAATGTGAATAACTATAATTTGAAAATAGACTCTGCTTCCTAGAGAGATCTGATTTAGAATCTTCTGCTAGTTTTAGCTAAATGCTATTATCCATTGTTTATAATGGTTTTATAAGGGAGACTTAAGGCACTAGTGGTATTTTTTGGAAGAAGGGATTAAAGCAGAAAGCACGAGTTTGGATAGGTAGAATCCAGCTCTTTGTTTTTGAGAAAAACACACTGTTAACAGAAAAATATCTACTGGATTTTTTTTCAAAGGGAAAAAATATCACCTGCCTAACTTGTAGTGCAGAGCTGATTATGGCTTTTGGAACACAGCCATTGTATTTCAGAAATACATCACATGTTCCAAAGAAGAACAAGTAAAGCAAGTTTCTATTTTATTTTATTTATTTTTATTGTATTTATTTATTTTTAGCAGATTTGCCGTCTTTCATTGTTCAGCTCATTCCAGTACGGCAGTGTGTTGTAAATAGAGAGTGTTAGTCTGTGTAGTCTGTGAAATCTGTTCGCTTTTGCTAATTTTGGTAATTGACTTGTCATCTCTGATAGTAGTAGTTCCTCTGTTCTCTTCCTGGGAAATGGAGACTTACTAAGGAAGACAAAATATATTATCCTTTTATATGTCATAGATGATAATCACTAATGCTAGACAGCTGAAGTAACACATGTATTCTGAAGACTGAAGAAGGTTTATAGTTTATATCTCTTCTTATATTTCTCTCTTGGCTTTCAGTATCCAAACTTAGCTAGTCTTTGCCTATGACTTCGGAAATATGAGTAGCACTTGAAGGCACACTACTGCTCATGGCGAGTCGTTAATTATGATTGATGATAGGCCTCCTCAGTAAGCTGAAGTTACAGAGAAGTTCCTGAGTGATTTATGTTCTTTATGAAAGACAACTATGTAGAACTAGGAAAAATGACAGGCAATAAAATGCTAAGTATGGCATACGGAAACAGAAGAAATGGATATCTAAATGATGCAGATGTCTATTTTGATCTCTTCTACTGCTGTATTTTTTTTGTCAGGATAAAAAGTACCAAGAAAGTCAGTATTTTTCTAATTTACTTGTTTCTCCATGAAGTTCTGTGGAGTCATAAACCAGATTTTGTTTTGTGTCAGCTGTATGTAGCATGGAGACAAAATAGATCAGATGAACTGGCTAAAATTCAGATTTAGATTCTCTTGATTCTTCTATTTTGAAAAATTCCCAGACTATTCAATCAAAGAAACTCTGCAGTGTCGTGTATCTCCATGGCTATAAAAGGGAATATGTGTTCACATGATCTAAAACCCCATTGATGTACTTTGGTCCATCATTTGTTTTGTCAGATGTTGCAACTTCAGCTGCAGTTAGCCTCAAAGAAATAATAATTGCAGCAGAAAAAAAAAGGAAAAAAGAAAAGCAGGAAAATCATATTAAAAAAAAAATAAAAAATTGAAGGAGACAGTAAAACTAGGGGTTCATTTTCTGCTCCTTAGAAAGTAAAGGCAAGAGTCTGGAAATAGATACTTGAATTTTGAGTAGCTGCTTGCACTGTTCATAACTTGCCATTTGTATTATCAACCACTCAAGTTTCCTCAAGATTTCAAATATCCCTGAGTGTTAGTGGGGCATGGCAGACCTTGCGGTGGTGTTTTCACAGGGGATAAGAGGTTTTTGTGGTAGCAAGTATATATTGCCTTTCTGTGGCATCCATCAATTATTTACTTCAGAGCAGAAAAATAATTAACTGGGTTGTGCAGCGGTGTGTTCAGCTCAGCAGGGTTACAAGAGGTGCTTGGAGCATTTAAAGATCAGGGATATTAGATGGGGCAAGGAATTCCCCTTGTTTGGAGATATCTGTACCCAACCCTACCTGCAAAGTTACAACACAGCCACACTTTGTCCTCTATCTTCAGTTCTTCTATTTAAAAAAAAAAAAAAAAAAAAAAAAAAAAAAAAAAAAAAAAGGATAAATTTTTAATACTTTGACTTGAACAGGAGGTGGAAAAGTGGACATAAGGGATCCAGCATAATTCACTCTTGTTATTGTGCCCTATGTATTTGACTTAGTTCTTTTCTCACACTTAGATTTGCACTTGCTTCTTTTTGAAAAAGTAGCATCTCTGCATGCTGTCTGTATCAAGAAGGCATATATAAGATATAATATAGAGTATACATATTGTAAGCAGCTCTGTGAATTCTCCTGTAGCACTAATTATTTATTTGCTTGGTTATTTATTTTTGTGAAAAACATTCCAAATTTGTGGTAACAGGATAAAACCCTACAAGATATTTAAATTGTATCAATGTAAGTATACTGTGCAGCCTGTATTGTCCAGCGTGTCCTTCATATTCATTTTGTTTTGTTGAACATAGTTTCTTTGTAGAAGAAACACTTTTCAAGTCTGGGTTCAGTTACTGACACATGTCACTGGCATTTAAACATGCTTCATCCAGAGACTGGCAGTGCTGAGGAGGGAATGACAGGGCAGAATACATGAACATGTTTGTGGGTGAAGCAGAATGACCAGGGCCAGGCTCCCAGGAAAGGGAAGTTAAGGGAAATATGAAAGGGAAATCGAATGGTGGATTTTTACAAAGGTGTGCATAGAAATTCATACAACTGGTTTGCCCTGCAGCTGACTTAATGTGAGAGGCAACACTCTGCTGGGTTGTGAAACCTGGAGACTTCAGCACTGGCTTTACTGCAGCATATATGCCAATACCTTTCCTTGGTACCCTGGTGTGGATTTTATTAGGTGTCTCTCAGACACTTGGAGTCAGAGCTGGGGCTTGTATAAGCAACTCCTCCTTGCCCATGATGGCATTACCCTGATCTGCTCCTTGTAAGTGTGAGGCTCAGGAGATGCTGATTTGTTTCCTAAAAAGCATGCACAAATTGTTTTCCTTACATTTAATAAGAATGGTTTTATTACAGAGAGTTTAAAAGTTAAAGTTTCTGTTTAGTATCCAAACCATTGCTTTGTTTCCCCTGTTTTACTTGGAGGAAAAACATTTAAGTGTGATTTTTGCAAATGTCAGTGGTATAAATTACATATATATATTGTCTGATTCTATCAAATAATTTTCAAGACAAGTCTCTTAAACAGAATCCCAGAGGATGCATTTCTGCTTTTATCTCTGAGCAATCAAAGAAAAATATGTATTTTGCAAGCTTACACAGACACTTGTGTAGATTAAACTATAATTTGCATGTACCTTAGTGTGTTTCTTCTGAATCTATTGACTTAATGGCTTTATACTACCATTTCATTGTTTGAAGTCTTACCAAGATGATGTGGAAGGTTTATAGTTTTCTTGTACTCTGACAATATAGCTTTTCCACTTTAAGATAATGAGAGTTGACCTGGGTATTTGTGAGAAAAAGTGCAGACTTTACTATTCTCTTTCTTAAAGTTCTTTTAAGAGTTTTATTCTGGGCCATCTTCTTGTGTGATCATTAGAGTCCCACTGATTTCAGCTTTGCTGACCTGGCTCGCACTTCCTACAGAAATGTCTTGCTTATTACAGATTTTCACTAGAAAGTGGTTCAATCCTTTATGAGTCTCACTAATTTTCCTTTTGAATCAATATTTATGTGAAATATATTGCAAAAATGGGAGGAGACATGAATGTAAATGTACCTCATCTCCTTAGACGTGTATATTCTGTCAATAAAATCTCATCACTGTATTGACAGTGACTATAATAGTCACAATCGCACTTTTTTCCCCTCGTTTTTATATTCCCACTTGACAAGGTGATTGAATAATGGGGAGATTTGATCTAAGCACTGTTTAAATTCTGTATTCTGATAAAGGTACAAATTATTTGCAATCTATAACACATTAGCTGGAATTTTCATTTGTTTTTCATTAAATGAAGCATTCAGTCTCACCTTGAAAAGCACCCAACAAATCATATTATTTGGTTAAATTAAACTACAGGAAAGAATATATGAAATAATAGACTATCCTTTCCCATGTGAAAATGAAGTATATGCAGGCATATGTGCATTTTTTCCTGAATAAAAACATGCTCAGGGTACCTCTGAAAGCTGGTGCTGCTGTAAGCATATGGATTTTGATTCCCCTTGTGGTGATGCTGACAGCCTGCAGCAGTTCTGCTGGCAGTATGCTGGACTGCTGTTTCAGCAGCAGACTTCAGTTCCGCAGCTGCTTGCAGCTGGAGTGGCAAAACATGATTTTAGCCAAAGGTAAAGAAAGGCAAAAAGCTAGCATGTATCTCAACTTTTCACCACAAGCACCGAAAGTGTGTATTACCATGCTAAATGCTCACTTGTTCTCCTCGAGAAAAAAATTATGGTTTTTAATTTACTTCAGCAGATTTTTATTTTTACACATTTATTTATTTATTGTCCTGTGGCTTTGAAAACTTTGTCCATTTCTTCTGTCTATAGAAATATAGAAATATAGAAATTTGGGAAGGAAAAGTTTATATCTGCAAGGAAATAATATTAATTTTAAATATTACAGCACATTCTTTGTAACAGCATGTTGGATTTTTGATGCTAATATCTTGAATATAATGAACTTCAGTCTGATTTTTTTTTTTTTTTTTTTGCTCTCAGATTGATGCCTAGTTTTAGGCATCCAGTAGGGCAGAAAAATAACTTATCAGCATTCATTTGATAAGTGAAACTTTCTGGAATATTCCTGTTGCCTATGAAAATTGCTTTCTGAACTCTGAAACACATGAAAGAAGAGAAGGCAAAACAGAATTGTAATTGGATAAGGAGCCTTTCACATAGGGGTTATTAGTTATCAAAAGCTATTCTTACAGGATGGCTGACTGCTGTTCTAAATCTAATACTATATGTGGCTGATCTTGTCCTTGCTTCTTACTTAATAATTTAACATCTGCCACATCTCTTAGTTTTGAAGCAGTCAGAACTGCTGGGACCTGGGTTTCTTGGCTGTGTGTATTTGTAGAGGATGGGTAGGTGGGCAGGTTGTTGCTGTTTGTTTTACTTGTGGTTTCTTGTTTGTTTGAGGTGGTTTTCTTTTTTTTCTTTTTTTTTTTTTTTGTTTTTGTTTTTGTTTTGTTTTGTTGTTTGGTTGTTTTCTTTTTCTCTAAATATTTCACCAAGATAAATAAATAAATAAATAAAATTGTTTTCAGGACTATATTTTTAGATTTAGACTCCTTTTCCTCATAAAGCTTCTGAGGACTAGATTGCAGGGCATTAACAGCCCTAAGAGAGTGAGCAAAGAGTCTCTCCTGTTTTTATAATCCTAATACTTATTGACAGTGCCACATCAATTTCTGGTTTGCTTCAGAGATGTTGTGAAGGTGAGCTTCCACCCCTCCCCTTAGTCCACTATTGTACTTCATGAAACTTATGAGTTCAGTTAGTTGATCTGGGTCAAAACGGATTTTTTCACATTGCAGTCCCACTAGTGTGAGCTTTACCTTTTCTTCCTCATCTCCTGTAACAGCACTGAGGCAAAACTAAATTCAACAACTGCAACCACATAAAACTATTAGTCATTCAGAATGAAGAACAACTGAAGAAAACTCAAAATCAGATGCCAGAGCTCTGTCTGACTTAAAAATTTCATTTTCAGAACTTGGACCATGATGCACCCTTTCTTAAAAGTCCAAGCCAATAATTTTGTTCACAAAAAGGATTACTTTGGGGTCTGGGTGATGGAGAAGTTAAATACTGTTTTATAACAGTATGAAACATTTGCTGTAATATTTCTTGTAACTTGTAAGAGAACAACATCTGCGTGCTCTATAAGTAATCTCAAGTCTTTTCCTTGACTGCTGAATGATTGAAATACACAACTTCGACCCTCATGTCTGTCTTTGAAGAACATGGGTCTGATAGATTCGAAGAAGGCATGTCATTATTTTGCAGGATACTGTTTCAGTAATAGTTAAATAAGATTTTCTGTATTGATCTGGAAATGAAAACAAACACCGAGATGGCTTTGTTAATATAATGTATGAATTTAGTGTATGAATTCAATTAACGCTGTGATAAAGAGGCAGGGAAATTGCGTTTCTGTCATTTCTAAGTTACAGATGTCAGGAGCGAAGACAAAAAACCTAAGGCGAGTCTAATTTTTGCCCTTGCCTTATTTGTACTGTGAACTGTAGGCAGTTTACTGTATCTGAATTTCTGAAATAGCAATATTTGTAATGCATTTCAGAGTTAAGTCTATTTTGAGAGCACTAAACCTCAGAAATAAATTAAAAAGTCTTAATTTTTCTCCCTGCTAATGAAGTGATTTATCTAAACTGGTATTTTTGGAACTGAAAATTTCATAAATTGAAAAAATATAGATAATCATTAAACTGATTAATCTGATGTGTTATATTGGTTTTGATCCCTAAAGTGAATGGGGAGAAGGTTTAGACTGAATGTCAATGGGAAGTTTTTCACAGAGGGAGTGGTGAGCTGCTGGAACAGGATGCCCAGAGGGGTTGTGGATGCTCTGTCCCTGGAGGTTTCAAGGCTGGATTGGATGGAAGCCTAAGCAACCTGGTCTAGTACCAGATCTGGAGGATTGTGAGCTCTCTTTGGGGTGAGGGGGTTGTGTTTTGATGATCCTTGGGGTCCAACCCAAGCTATTCTATGAATGTCATAATTTCAACTTCCTATCTTTGTCGGATTTTATTCATGTACCAGAGACCAAGCTGCTTGCTTTCTCATGTGGGAAATTCTCTGAACTTATGGTTTTGCTTCATGAATATGGACTTTAGAATTATTTCGACTTCCTGGATTGAAATGGTCATTACAGAATGTGATGCACTGTTTCAAAAAAGTTTAGGAAGGCACAGGAGCTTTCTTGTGACATTGTGACATTCTACATATTCAAAGAAAAATGTCTTGATGAATATTATGTTTAAGGAACAATTTCAGCTTAAAGGAACTCAGTTCTAATGCTGTTCTATAGCTTTTTTTTTTTTTTTTTTTTTTTTTTTTTTTTTGAGTTTATTCCTATGGCATGTTATTCTCATGAAGTAAATATTTTTAAGGATATATTTGACTTGGAAACAGCAGCAACAACAACAACAACAAAATGCGTATTTCACCCATAAAAGCTTTCTTTGACATTTTTAGAATTTCCTTAATGTAAATTTTTAACACAACTGAGCAGTATGAAACATCAGAATATTTTCTCTTCAAGGGTAAACAAATGTGGTATTTCTATCAGAATATTCTATACAAATGAGAGAGATGGATGATCATACAGTTTTCACATAATGAAAGATTTTTTTGTCTCTCTTTTAGTACGTATAAACCTCTGTAGAGCACATGTGTTAGTTTCCATGGCTCCGGTCCCTTGTATTGAGAGGGATTATTTAAAGAGAAAATTTCTGTTTGAAGTGTTTTCTGATGTCAGGGATCATTGTTTTGTTAACTTGCTGTTGAAGGAAACTTGAAGCATGCTCATGAATTCAATTATAAATGGATTTAAGAGAACTAGAATTATTTTAGTCTAATGATTCACAAAATAATACATTTTGATTTCATTATTTTGTATTGAGACATGATTAGTGATTTTGGCAGAACAAAATATGGGCTAATGCAAGATGTCTGAAGAATATTGAGATGCTAGCCACAATGGCATGCATTTGCATACAGCTAGTACACAGAAAAATTACTGTGAATATGAATGTAATTCATAAATGTATGATAATAACTTCATTATTTTCAAAAAGGAAAATGTAATTGAGTTAAGATTCCTTTTGTTTTTGAATCACAAATCATGAAACTGAAGTATTTGTGTCAGTAAATCTGTGTCTAAGCAGGTCAGAAATATAGGAGAAAATTTTCTGAAAGAGGGATGAAGAACAAGATGGAAGACCATAGATTTAATCAGTATCTGTCTCTTAAAGGATTTTTTAATTAAATTAAATATATCTCAAATCACAGTATTCCTGTTTAAAAACATGAAAACATCTGTATCAAGGTACATGACTTATCTCTATTAACCATTTACATGCCTTTCCAGTTAACAGTAGCATCAAATGTGGTGATGTTGTAGGACACTAAAATATTTGTTGCCATGGAAGAAATACAGATTTGCTAGTTAAAGTTGTTAAAGTCCTATTGTAATTGTTCGGCATTTATTTTCTTTATGCTTTTTTACCTTCAGGGATTTATTCTTGTATTTTATTGCACTCTCCAGTGTGCTTGTACTGTAGTTTGACTAATGGTAATAAATATTTGGCAGTGTCCCTTTGGCATATTTGAAAGTGTCCCTTCTTTGAGATATGTGATCTAATGAAATTGTCCCTGTTACCTGTTTATCTACCACCTAAGTTACAGTAAGGAAAACTCCACTCCCTTACTAAAGATGTTTTTTGACATATCAAAATCATACCTGCAATATAGGTAACCAACCAAAATAAATAAAACAAGAGCAAAAGAAAGTGTGCAATTAGACATTTGTCCATTTTCCCTTTAAGCTGTGGTTGTGACTAAATGTAATCAAATAATAGAAATATTTCCACGTTTTTGTTTCTACCACTGATACCTTTTTGTTTTATTGGCACTTTTGTTCTTACCTGCATTTATAACACAGTCTCAATCTAGAAGACACACTTTTTTTTTTCTTTTTTTTTTTTCCAGGTCTCCCAATATTTTTGCTTTTGTTGCACATTAATAAGCTGCAAAAATAAAGCTAAAATCTCTGGGTAAGAGTTTACAGCATAGTTAGTTTGGGACAAGACAACATATAAAAATAGATAAAAATGTGTCTGCAAGCTTCAACAAGCCCAATTCTACTGTTTTCTGACTTGCCTGTGTTTGCTTCATGACAAAATACGATTTCTAATCAGAAATTAAGTCACAAGAGAATAATTTGTTGCCAGTATATTCTCAGCTCTGGAAACTGTATCAAAGTGTGAAGGCAAGGGAAGAGTGAAACTGTGTCATTGTCCTCGGACTATATGCTCAGGTATTTAATTTCATAAAGCTTAATTTTTCTTGCAAGAAAAGATAAAAAATAGAAATAATTTTAGAAGGGGAGAGCTAAAATTCAACCAATAGGAATACATATTCTTTCCACTTGAAAAGACTTAACCTATTTTACCATCTAGTGTCAGGGCTTGTAAATCACACCTTACTTCACTTTATTTCCTTCTCACGATATTGGCCAACTTCTGGTTTCTTTGAAATGCTGTGTTCTTCACTGTGTTAAACTTAATAATGTTATAACTTAAAAAAAAAAAAAAAAAAAAAAAAAAGCTGTAATAACACCATGCTGCTTATACAGAGGAGCTGAATCCCACATAACAGTGCAAAGGAAAGTCAAATTAATTTTGTTGAGCCGTAGTCTGCACTGGCTTCTGCATAGACACTACATAGGCAGTGCAACAATGAGAATAGTCAAACATCTCTTCAAAATAAGTGGTGGAGTCTAAGAATGCCTGCTGTAGTCAGTAGATTGAGTAAATATCCGAGCGCATGGTTCCTGTTGTAATCTGGACTCCACAGTTCTTTTCTGCAGGTGTGTAATCGCTGTTAGCTCAGGGATCCTAAACCTCAGCTGCCTGTTGTACCTCCTTGACTAAAGCCCAAAGTTTACTGTAACAAATGCATCAAAGAGAGATACAGTCAGTAAACACCTTTACTCCAGTTGACTGAATAGCTATCTGTTGTGATGTTTATGGTTTTTGATTTTGAAGTCACATTTATTTCAGGATCCATAGCAAGATGCATTTAAATTATCTTTCTTTTCTCTCCTATTCTTTGGTGTGTTCTTGTACTTGATGTGCTTGAAGAAGTGAATCTGGGTATTGTGATTGTTAATACTGTTAAGTGGTTATTGTTAGAATAGAAAAAAAAGCCTCTCATGCCTATACTGTGACTCTTGATTTCCTCTGTTTTTAATACTTTTCTTTTGAACACCTAAAACTTTAGTGCATATTTACTGTTTTACACTTCAGAGGAGCATCTTCTTTGCCCGAAGGATTGTAGACCTTGGTCACGTGCTAGCCATAGCCCTGGCCTACAAGGGGAATTTCCAAACTGTCTCATAGGGTTTCTCTTCTATTTGATTGTGCTCCAGTATATTGCAATTGTTGGTGATTTTCATGTGAGCTATTTTACCTAAAAAATTTCATTACCCCAAATCTCTTTTCGTGTCTATGCTGAAATCTTGGATCTTCATTTCACATCTGATTACTTCATCCAATATTGTAATCCTTTTAAGAATGCTTTATGAAGTTAGAACTGCAATTCATTTCGGAATCCCCGAGCTGCAATACGCAAACTTATGCAATTTCTGTTTACTCCCTGAAATTTTGGATGACTAATTTCAGAGCATTTTAAGGTGAGAATTTCCAAAATATCCAACTTAAGGAATTCAAGTTATTCTGGAAAAACAAAACAAAACAAAACAAAACAAACAAACAAAAAAAAAAACAACACCAAAAAAACCAAGAGTAATACATCTTGATATTTCATGTTATATAAACTGTTATTACAATAAGCTAAGCATCACAAACTACAAGAACTATATCTGCTTCTAACTACAGGCCAAAGCAAGACTTGATCTAAACCCTGCTCATTTAGCTGCATTGCATTTCTGTTCTGCCTGGGTAGCTGAATACCCAGTCATGCAACAGACATTTAGTATGTGGTACCTTCATCACATCTCACATCTCATAATTAATTGAAAATGGAGAAGTGAATAATGTGTTCCTTCTAAACAAAAAAATTTTGTAAAATTAGAACAGCAATAAAAACAACAAAAGAGATTAAGAAAGCTGAGAGATTTATGTAAATATAGGATGTCTGGAAACTGGGAATAAACAGCATATTTTAACAGGTTCTTGTGTGGTATATGAGGCTATGGATTTGGGAGGTTAGCTCTTGTTTTGTATTATTCATAATATCTTCCAGTTTATCTCAGAACTTCAGATCTGGCCTTCCCAAGCATGATTGGTTCAAATAAATGAGAAGGTTAAATGCAGGGACCATAAAGGTGCTGCTGATGCTGCTGCCCATCTTGATCTGTGTTTGTAGCCTGAAAATTTCACAGTAAATGTGTGAAAGTATCACCTGTTTCCTGGACCTTTTCCACACTGAATGTAACACTTAAGTGAGCTAAAGTGTTTGTGTTCTTAATGTGAATTATTATTTAGTGTGAACCTTGCCTCCCAGCTGTGACACTGTCTGCATCAGTTTTTTTCTTCCCACAGCTACTTAGAACTGGGCAAAGAGAGCAAACCTCAAACCAGAAAATATCAGAAATTTTCATCTAATATTTTTGTATATCACTAAACAACCCTTTTCTCCAACAAGTTTTTGTGCAGAGGTAAAATTTAATATCTGATACGAGATCAAGCATTGGTAATCTTTTGACAGCACAAGAGATTAGAAACAATGAAGAGATTACTTCGATGAGATTTGCTTGTATCATTTCTCTAAGACCTTTTTCTGGGAAATTCTAAAGTTGTTTTTGTAGTCTATGATTAGATTCCAATATATCTCCCACTGAGGTTCTTTCCTCATATTCTCCATTTACTGAAATGACATGTGTTTTATGTAATAGCTGTATTTCCATTTTCCATTTTTCTTTCAACAAAAATATTTCTTTATTATCACCACAGAGGTAAAATTTCCTTCAATAAAGTTTCCTGCTGAAGTTTGACATTCTGAATTTATTTCTTTATTATGAAGAAACCGAGAGTGTGGTGATACTGGCTGCCAGTACTATCACTACAAATTGTGGATGAGTTCCATCAGTAGTACTGAAGTAGTAGCTGAAGTTGTGTGAACCAAGCTCTAAGACTGTGCTAGCTCTGTACACTCAGCATATTAAGAGCTTCAAAATGATCCAATTTATCAGACAAGGAATCTCCCCTTATAATGTGTCCATGTAGCCTTATTTCCAAGCACACTAAAGAAGCTGCACCGGCCTGCATATGAGCTGCACATAGTATTTGGGCATGCCACAGTGGAGGTGAGTGCTCTGAAATCACTTCACTTTTGGATCATCTTATAAAACCTTGCTTTTTGTGCAGCACTGCGCAGAGATCTCTACTTATTCGTACACCCAGCGAAAAAAAAAAGAAAATAATAAAAAAGGATAAGAAAAAAGGTAATCAAATTGAAGAGGAGAAGATAAAATTATCTTTTTTTTTTTTCCTTACTAGTTATATGTCAGGAATGAATCCAAATAATCAATGAAAAAAGAGATTTTTTTAAAAATTCCATTGTCCCTTTAGTATTTAATGTTGACAGCAGCAGTACACCTTTTGACTACTGATTAGATACCTATGTCTGTAGCATATCTAGAAAAGTCATATTCAATAAGAATTAAATTGTTCTAAAGTATTTTTGTGGCAGTACATTAAATTTGAATTCTACATTTATTTATTTATTTCTTTTACATGAAACAATGAAAATCAAATGAAGTTTTTTTTTTTTGTTTTGTTTTTTGTTTTTTGTTTTTTGTTTTGTTTTTCTTCTTACAAGGAATAGGAAAAAGCTAGAACCAAAACCATTAAACCAGAAATTAAGCCCAGTGAAATGAAGAACAGGATGTGAGATTAATAACATTCATGAACCTTAAGAGAATGAGTTGATTCAAACGTCAGTTTGCAGAATGACCTAGCAAGGGAGGCTGAAAACACTCCCCCGAGGGGATGGATAAACCTGTACTGGAGACTGCCACTGTGTCTGCTAGAGAAAATGAGTGAGGGGGAGAAGGGGGAGAAGTAAGAGTGGTGTAATAGATGTTAAATGAAGTGTGACTTTCATGTGGCTGTGGCCTCTGGTCCTCTAGTGCTTGAGTGCAATACGTTTTTCTAGATGACAAATGTTAGAAAGTTGTTTATTGCTCAGGGTGTTTTAGGTGCCAAAAGGCTTTCAAATGAAAGATGGCAAAGAAAACATCAGAGTGAACATGAAAATATTACTGGAATCTCAGCACATATGTGCAAGTACAGAAATAAAAACCCAGGTATGTTAATATCTTCCCCAGTATTTTCCCTGGAAATAGACCTCTGTCTCCCTTTCTATACGTTTTAGTTATATGCTTTTAAATAAAATAAAGTAACAACCCTAAGCATACGTTATGACTAATGGTACCACTCTAGCGTCATTTCTTCAATAGTAATAATAACTGAATTGCTGATGCATTCTCAATGAAGCCATAGTTCTCATTCACCAGTTCTTGGGAAAAAAAGGGCTGCATTGATTTACCATATGGTTGAAATGATTACTACAGCATTTTGTAGGTAATAACAGTAAGGGGTGGGGTGGGGAGTGGGCATATGAGTTACCTTTTTTAAAATGAGAAAAAAGAAGTTTTTTTTTTTTTGAAATCTCTTGAGCAACATTTTTCTAACATTTAGTATTCAAAATTAAATGGATACGCAAGTTTTCATGCATATCAAAACTAACATGAATACTGGCATTTTTAAATTTTCTACTATGTCTCTGCTTTTTTTCTTTTGTATGATTGCTATATTTCCTAGAGCTCTATGGGCTAATAAAAATGTTTAAAATATTGATATATATGAAATAAAATGATTTGGCTTTCATCAGTAAAGTTTTTTTCTTGATACATGGAGACTATCAGACACTATTTTTAATTCCTTGTAACCATTAGAAGTTAGCAAGGCCTCTCATTGCATAGGCATCTTGTCCTGGTGTTAAACTGGAGACAAAAGATGAGACACACTGGAGCACGCTGGGTGAAGCATGGTGGGTTCTACTCCTGAGGCACTGTCCCACAGCAATCCCAGGGTGTGGAGCAGCACAGTTGCCCTTAAGTTTGTATTTCTGTTGTGTATTTCTTTTCAAATATGTTTTCTTTGGATTAAGAACAAGGCTATATAATGCTAAAAAAAAAAAAAAAAAAAAAATCAAACAGACTTTTTTCTACCCTGTGCACTGGAAAAAAGACCCAATTTTATCTTATTGTACCTGGCTTCATAATTCTGAAAATAAAAATTGTTTTACTATTTAAATTTTATGTAAGACATAGCTATTATGATATGTGCTCAGTTTTGTAAAAGCTCCTCACTCTTATACTCATATTTTACATAATGCTGAAGGTTAAAAGTTTTTGTACAGAAGAACCAAATGATACTCCATACACAGATTACACAGAACTAAAAAAAAATAAGCAATCTGAACCACTGGCGAACAACTCAGTGTAACTCTTGTAACTTTTCTGGCAGTTTCTTAACATTTGCAGTATTTGCACCAAGGTATGTGACTTGTGACTTAATATTGTAAATTCTCAGTTGCTGTGATGTGGAATCAAAATGCAGCTCTTTTGTTTCACATTTAACAGTTTAACTATTACCTTCCACGGCTCGCATTTAGTCTTTCTAAGAATATAACACTGAGTAAATGCAATGATTCTTTAAGAAATCGCTATTGGCATGCATTAGGATGATTAGCATAGCACAACAAATTTAACTAATAAAGTTGAAAACAGCTAATAAATCTACATGTTTTTATTGTCAATTAAAATCTGTATACATACTATGACATTCATTAAAAATTAAGCAGATGGATACAATCAGAGATAATCATGCATGCCACTTATTAGCAAGAATACGATGCATAGTTAATTCATAGGAACTGAAAGCCTAATTACTTCTATCACTGTAATTGATGGGCTTTCTACGTACTGCTTCATCATATAAATTAATGTGTAACAAAATTTCCTCTAATTTATTGGCACTTCTGAAATAAAAGATTACTAGTTAAATATGCAGGAATCTGCAAATGTGTATTATGGGAAAATTTGGTATTCTTTTTTTCAGTCTTTTGTAAGCTTGTATTCAGCTCAGATATTTAAGTATATGGTAATTAATCCACTATCAAATTAGCTAATATGTTATTGGCAGCAGAACCAAATTAACTTCTCATTGTTAAATATGTTCTCTTACCACAGGTTCTGTACTTGAGATATGGAGAGGTTCATGGTATTTAATCAAAATTCAGTAACCTAAATACTTTATAAAACACACAGTGAAGGATATATTAGTACTTAAATATTAATTTCCTCACTGTTATGATGTTTTTGTCTAAGAAATTTCTTTCTTTACTTCCTGCTAAGTACACAGAAGGTAAGAATATTACCTTCTTTGCTTGTTGTATGCATTTTCTCATATTACTGCAAATTCAACATTGTGCAAATTATTTTGATGCTAGCATGATTGGTGCAATCCCATTCTGATGATACTGTGTACATGGAACACAATTTGGGTGAACTTGCTGAAGAGAGTGCTTGGAAGTAATTTTTTATTTTACTGTCAGATCGCTGCTGTGGATTTGTGTGTGTGTGTGTTTTTATACTCTCCTTGAGCCAAAGATTTGCTATTGTGGAAGAAATGAACAATGTACTGTTTTTCCTGGTAACTATATCATGTGAAGGGTATTGGCATTGCTCTGTATATTGTGGACTGTGCAACCATTGCTATTTCTGTTGTATGAAAAATAAATAACTAGGTGATAAGACTCTGATTAGGTTTCTCTGCTGAATATCTTGAAAACTGTCTCTTGTTCTTTTTCCTATTTTCTCTGACCTCCAAACTGATCATTCAGAAAATAAGCATTTATTTATTCAGATTCTACAGTACTCTTGAAGGAGGTATTGTTACAGGCAGCAAAGCTGATGGTTGGGAATAAGACACCTCACTGAGGTGAAAAATGAAAAGGTGATTTTCTACAAACAGAGTTCTAATGTAAAGTATTTTCCCTGTTCAAACTAGGCCATGAAACATGCAGCATGCTGTAAGCCTGACCAAAAAAACCATTATTCTTCCTCTGTAGCTTAAACTTGGAACAGTGTAGTCTGGAAATAACTTTGAACACTTTTCAAATATTCTTTATTTTAACAATTAGCAAATTTCTGAAAAAAAAAAAGGGGGGGGCAAAAAAACCCAACAATCTGCTATGCCTTTTTTTTTGTTTGCTTGTTTTTTGGTGAAAATTCTTCTAAATGAGATTTTCTAATCTTGCAACCACAATCAGAAATTTAGCAGATCGAGAAGTTAAATTGCTGGTGAATCCTATAACTATTGCTGGGTCCCAATATGATAAGAACATTGTGTTGATAAGTATACACCATGAGGAGATATTTTGCCTATTTAACCAGTATCTGTGTCTCCCCATGATAATGATATATCTGACTTTTTTTTTTAATGCCCAACTTATTATTAATGTAAAATAAAATGCTGTATTTTGCCGTGAAATCTTTTCTTAAAACCTCTGGCTGTCTCATGGGGTAGGTTTTTTATTTAAATGTTATATTCCCTCATTTAATACACTACAGTGCCAGATATTTCTTGTTTTCATGGCTCTGTTTTAACAGTTTCCTCTCAGTGCTCTGCTTGGGACTTAGTTGACAAGATCCATAAATCTGTATGTAGTTGTGTGACAAAGGATTTGTTCTTCAGGCCTATGAGTCTTCAAAGTATTACCTGGATAAAAGTAATTTATTTGTATTTACTTAGTTTGTCACTCTTCCTTGACAAGAATACTGAACAGACAGAATTGCTGTGGTTTTATTTACAAAACCAATGACCATATGCTAATTTCTGTCCATTAATTGAAAGTCAGTACCTTTGAAGTTGAGACTGAAGATTAAAAAGACTCCCAAGAGTCCTTCACATCTTTCTGCTAGTCAATATATGTTTCTTTATTGTCATTCTGGAATATTCATCTACATAACTGATGATTTTCCTCATTTTTTTTCCCTGAAAATATTGCCTAAAAATAATAGTATGCTTCAAGCTGTAACTTAGAAGATTTTTATTTTCTCTTAAATATCATTGATAATTCAATAAGTATGGACCAGTATCAGGTCTAACCACAGCAGTAGATGTTTAAAGGAAGTATGAAAATAGTAAAATAGAATACAGATAATTTAACTGAGAATGTAACTTCTGTAGTATTTATAGAGTGGCTCTAATTCGTATGTTTGCACATTTTCATATACATTGTTTTGACAGTCATTCACTGGTAAATGTTTTAACACTTTGCCACAAAGCGTATGTGAAATAGAGATCTTGATCAAGATGTGCCCTAAAGACCAACGAAGGAGAACCAGAATCAAAAATAAACTTTTCACCTTGAAAGAACACTAGAATGAGTTTGAGAAGAGTATGTATTATGAAGCAATATATGCATTTCCTTGATTACCAGAAATGGCATGGCTTTATCACATGCAAATGTGGGAGATTAAGCTTGATAAAGGTTTGTCATGTGACCTGATTAGTATGCTGGAGAACCCAGGAGTAGCACAGGAGTCATCGGCATAAATTGCAGCTGGAATGGAAAATCAGTCCAGCATTGGTAAGGGCATAATATAAGGTTGTTCATTTCTACAGTGTGGCTGTGTTGTAGTCTGGTCATAGAGCACTGCAAAATTGTGGTGTATCCTATGCATAGAGTCATAGGGAGATGTGGTTCACACTGATGGAAAATTTTACAGACTACTTGCTGGTTCTCAACAGTATATTTCTCATCTATTGGTTAAGGCATGATATAAACGAACTTCAATATATGGACCAAATATACAGAGGAGAAAGGTGAAATTATAGTTTGGGACTAAGACGTTTTTCAGGGAAAACATTCAAGAATTGAGATGCTTACTGATATGAAGTATTTCTATGGGTTTGCATAATGGATCTAATCCTAAATTTTGCTTCCATTCTTCCTAATACCCACATAACAGGAAGTCAACTCCTAACATTGTTCCAATTGGGAAATCCATGATGCTAATTCAAACATTTTAAGCATTACCAAGAAAGGGTAATATTGGCTCACTCAAGAATAGAATTGATTAAAAGCACTATATTAGTCTAAACTAAAGTATCAGTGTTGATGTACTTTGGTTAAAGAAAACTGGAAAAATCTACAAAGGGTTTCTAAAAGTTGTAGCTGAAATAGTGACATGCAAATTGCAATTGTGACCCTCAAATAAGTTTGACTGCTTTTTATTTTACATCTCTGACATTATATTATGCTCAGTGGAAAACAGAATAGAATTTACCCCTCTAGGTAATATTTGTGAGTTAGAAGGCTATGAAGAATATTAGACCATTGATTCCAATCAGATTTTTTTTTTTTAAGTGTTTTTACTTCATAGTCTGTAATGTGTAATTTAAAATACAAACAAATTTTATGGAGGAGCAAATATCTTGAATGCCTGCCAGTGTCCATACAAAGCAGGCATGCACTTTTTCAAGAGGCCATTAATTTTTACAAAGATGAAACTGACCAATCAGAAAAATACCTCAAAATGGGGTTAGCATTTAATTCTATCACTGTTGCGTGGTGGGCTCACATGGACATTGAGAGCGTGTATCTGTCTGAGTGTGGGTGATAAAATGGAGAACAAAGCTAGCTTCTAAAAAGAACAACAAGAATTGCAGTCAATAGGAAGTACAAGACAAAGATAACAGTGTACAAGGGAAATAATACTGATATGGCTAGTGACGAGTGCCTATCTTCTATGAATTTCACTCTCCCATAACCTTAGCAAACCTTAGATTAAGTTACAGAGGATCATCTGCCTGTTTTGGCCAGTCTACATTCTATTACTGGGTATTGAATGCACAATTTGCATCCATAAAGAGCTATAGACAGGCATGTTTGGTGATGGAATGCATTGGAAATATCTTCTCTGAATGTATTAAGTGAAGCTGATATTTTCACTATTCTTATATTGCTGATTGTTGTAGAGGAAATAGTGTTCTCCTTTCCTTCTTTGGAATTATATGACATTAGTTTTATCTTAATAGAAATCTAACTAGTTTTAGGTTTCATAGCCTGAGATTTACATGTTTGTAATTAGCCTGTTGATGCAAAAAGGAGGAAATAATACACAAGGACTTTTTTTCATTGAGCTGGTTTCTTCCTTACCAAGCAGCCTGCCTTTTGTATGACATCAGTTACAGTTTCCTTAGTAGAACTCTTAGGAACGTTCTTTCCCTTAGAAATAGGAAAGAAACCAAATACATTTTAAACTAATTCCCACTTTGCTGATTGGAAATTTACCAATTGTGAATGAAAAGAAGGGTCAAGAAGGGAGGAGAGAAAAGGGACTTCTTAGGCTGAACAACTGTCTTTGTAGGGTCTGCTTGCTTCTGGTAATGTATCTGAGCCTTCCTATGCTTTCTCAGGTGTCCCAACACTTGAGAAAAAAGTTGCTGCCACTGGCCACCCATGCTGTCCTGTCTGGCTTCACAAGGACTTACCTGAGGCTACCTTGTTAAGAGAAGGCAAAATGCCTGCTTCTTCCCGTTTAGCCAAAATGGAAACAGTGATGAAACTGTGGCCTAGTCCATGTAATTAATGGCCTGTATGGAGGGAAGAATATCAGTGCAGCATTTTGATGCATTAAATAGAAGAAAGGACTAAGCTGCTGGCTTCTCACACTTTCTTCTCATTATAAACTTTAGTGGGCAAAATGTACTTTGGTTTTAGATATGATGTGGATCTGTGAATCTGAACTGTGTGAATAATTTCTACAAGTTCTGCACCGTGTCCGCTTCACACATACACATGCTTTGCTGCTGTGTAGCAAAATAGGTATAGATCTTGCGTAGGATAATCTATCTGTTTAACTTCATTAGCTATGGATAATTAAACCATAGATTATTGGTATACACATTTTAAATGCTTGTCTGCTACTGCTTAGAAATCAGCCTCCAACGTGAGTGCTTCACACACATGTGCTAATGTGACTATGGGCAAGCTATAGCTTGAACTGTACTTTTGTACTTTTCACCTAAAATTTGTAGTCTCTTTTGCATTGAGGCATGGAAAGAATTTAACATAACAGTCAGTTTGGGTTTTGGAGAATAAATTAATCTCTAATATCATGCATTAAACATGAGTCACTATACTGTTCCTTTTACAAACACACAATCTCCTCTGTACTAATTGCACGTTAACTATGCCTAAATATTAGTACCAGAGTTTGGCACAGAACTAATTTAAAGATGGTTCCACTTTTATTATCTGTCATTTATTCAGAAAGCAAAATCCATCTCTCAGTAGAATAAAATCCCTGAATATGAAAATAAATAAGAAATATTTAACCATCCAGTAATTCAGCAAGGAATTGCATTAATTTTGGACTGAGTCTGACAAGGAAAAATGTGACGTACTGCAATATTAGAAATTGTAACTATTGTTTCTTTGATAGATAAAAATCTTTTTCCAAGTCTCATAGATAGTTGAACATATTTGAATAATTTTTTAGATAATTGTACTGTTAACATTGTAAATTTTTTTCTCTTGGTATTTTAATACAAATTTAGTCTATGACAGTATGTAGGAAATTTTGAATATCAAAATATTGACTAGGATTCGAAAACACTACCACCATTTTTAGAGAATCAGAAAAGGGAGAATTCAATTTTTATCGATTTAAACTTTTGGTTTTGACTTGCCCAATTGTTATGTATTTGTCTTTTGCCAGTTAATTACAGGGGTTCTATATATCTTGAATTGAAGTTACATAATTATAATAATGATTAGAAGCATGTATTGGGCAATAAAAATATTTAGAAATAAAACAAACAAAACTAATATTTAGAAATAAAGGAAACAAAAGTAGCTTTACATGACACAGATAAGAGGTATTCTCTAAACTGCCAAAGTTGGATTTGTTTTCCCTTCCTTCTAACAATGTAAGAAAAATAATAAGGCATAGTAGGGAACAATTAAAGTGCAATTATCAGTTGGATCATCTTTCAGGAAGCGTACAAATTTATTTCCTGATTTTCAGTTGGATCTCATTTTTCCACTGCTTAAGCCAAAATGAATTTTCCCATTTACTTCAGTGAAAACAAAATCAAGCCAGGAATTTTAGGCTTATTAAATACTTTTAGAAAAAAGAATTGAGGATGAGGCATCAGGTGCCATCTGTGCTATTCAGCATAGAGAAATAATATTATTTGAAGATTCAGAGAGCAGAACCATTTGAATCAATGTAGTGAGTATAAAAACTGAAGGCATGAAATCAAGTACTCCAGGGTTTGGAACTGCCAAAAAAGCACACAACCTTAAAATATCCCCTCTCCAGAGGAATCTGGACAGATTGGATCAATGGGCTGAGGCCAATGGGATGAAGCTCAGCAGAACCAAGAGCAGGGTCCTGCTCTTTGGTCGTAACAACCCCAGGCAATTCTGCACACCTAGGACAGAATGGCTGGAAGTAGAATTTCAAACTTTTGAGTAATCTGCACAAAATTGGTAAGTGACTAGAATTTAGGGAGACAGGTCTATCAATATTGGAAATAAAAACTATATTTAGTACTATTTGAGACAAAATGATTCATTTTGGACGTATCTTCAGGAAATTTTTATTAATTTTAATATATGCACAAATTCATCCAGCTTGAATTTTGGATTAATAAAATAAAAAGATTTAAAATCCCCTAGGAGTTTCTTCACACACCAGCTTTCCCTCTTTCATTCTGTTTGACCAAGTACAGTAATAATAATTGTACATTCCATTTTCCAAAATGGGAACCAAAGACCCATCATATCCCTGCCCAGGTCTCGAAGTAACATTTTGGTTACAATTTGTAAACTAACTTTAATGCTTATCTAATGCTTTTGAAACTTTATATTTGAAACTGTATATTTAATGTATAAAACATAATGATATAGAACTATTACTTTGTCTTCCAATTTTAAAACCATTGTGAAAGCAAATGGAAAAATTCCTACATTTTTTCTTTCAATAAACTGCACCATTTTTATTTCATTAGCTAGGAGTCCAGTACCTGGCTTAGATTGAGTATAATGCTGTAACAACTTAACACTACTTTCTACCGCTTATTCACAGTGCACTGTTTTGATATGCTATGTTAAGATTTAATTTATGTGCATGGCATGTGGGAGTTTCTATAGGTATACAGTTTTGTTTTCCACAGTTCATAGCTGGAAAAAAAGATAACAAAAAGACATTTGGAAGCAGGAAAAGAAGTAATAGTCATGTGCTGGACTTTTATTCTTATCTTCCTTTGCACTCAAAATTCAGTAACATAGTAATATTGAATTCTGTATGCAAACCTATGGAAATGTTCCCTTTTCTTTCTTTATTGTTTATAGGTATGTGCGCATATGTATATGGGAAAAATAATGTAATCACAAAAAACATGAACAAGTTTCCAGAACTTTCAGCTTTCTTTTAACAAGCTGGGGAAGAATTCATTCATTATAATGGTTTCTTTTTCTGGATTTTTGCCGTTGTGCTTAAGCATCTTTGCCACACTTCTTTTTTGCTTTAGCTGCACATTTCAGCCTTCTTGGTTCTGTTTCTGCAGTCTCTTCTCCACTTACTAAATGGCTTGCATCCTTTATGAAAGCAGTAATGATGTGCAAAAGAGAAAGGAAATATTTCTATCATAGTTTAGTGGGAATATAGGTGTTTTATTTCCTTTTTTTTTTTCTTTTTTTTCAGCTATGTATAAAGATACTGATTTACTACAGTGTGTAGGTTTATACCTGTTCAGTGCAAAATTTGGAAATCAATTAAAACCTAGAGGCCTGTGTGATTTGCATCTGGCTGAGTGTAGGCAGTAGAAAGATAAACAGTACCTATTTGTATAGTGCTCCTCATATTTGTTTAGTAGCAATATAAACAATGACAGTAACAGCAAAATGTATTGCTTTATGAAATAAAATTAAATATTCTAAAAATACAGTGTGATGAGACATAAGGTAATCTGTGTTTTTTTTCAGCTTAGCTGCTATGTCTAAGCAGTATGTACCTATTTTGTGTTGTATTGACATCCATGGCTTGAAAAAAGCTTTACTGTAGATTATGACTTTCAGAGATATGATGACAATCAATTGATCTCATCCTGCTTGATCAATAACAGAATATTGTGCTCTGGAATAAATAATTGATGCAAATAGTACGATGGTACACTTTTTAACTGTAGGAATGATTTCTTTTACAAGTTGCTCAGAAGTGTGTATTCGTGCACACGTTTATATATCAAAAAGCATGGTGAGACAATCTTTCATTACAAGTAGAGCTGCTACCAGAATGAATGAAATTCAGTCCTGACGTTTCTGACAGCTGGTGCAGGATTCAATTCTTTCATGACGTTTTTATCCCATAATGACCTGCCATCATTGTTTCTCAACGGCTGACAACAAAAACGATCCCCTTTGAGAAAAGCTTAAATATGTGAAGCCCCTATTTATGCATTTGAAATGCTTGATTTCTTGTCATAGATATTTTAAAGGCAACAAACCCTTCACTGCTATATGTTGTCTCTGCCAACAAACAGCATCATTGCAAGGAAATATTCAGCTTTTTATATAATTTTCTAAGATTTTATTATGTGGTTGGTGTGTAGAATCTATGGTGATGGGTGAAATAGAAAGGGAGACAGATATTAAGTGTAATTTTTCTGTTGATGCTGATGCTATGAAGTAGCACTGCTACAGAATTTTACTGAAAAAATTTCAGTAAAATTCTTTGACAATAAACAAAGCTTACGCATTTGCGAGAATTCAGGTAGCTAAAATTAATTTCCTACTTCGTATGATCTGGATCTTCCATACCTTTAAGCAAAAATAACTTTCTAAAAAATAACGACCTTTGTTCTTCTGTTCTTACTTACTTATTAATATGAGATAAAATTAAATTATTAAACTCTCAGCTAAGAGTTAGATGAAAAAACTCAGAATTGTTTTCATCCATATGCCAACTCCTTCCAACACAACACTGTACTTGAGAAGATTTGGTATCTATCTGGAAGGCTTTTCTTACTTCAGAAAATTTTAAGAATCCTTCAATTTGGAAAAATGTAGAAGGCCAGCTCACAGTACTAGAAAGAGGAAAATGCTTTCCTAGTGGCTTCTCTTGTGACTCTTTTCATTGATATTTTGCATTAAATTAAAGTTTAAAATATACTTTTTCACTCCTGATTCTTTATCATAGTGATGGTTGGCATGTCTGTCCTTTTACCATCAGCATTTTCTGTGAGTGCTTCAAGCAAATTTAGATACAGTTGACACCTCCTTCCTCCTAAATATTTTATATGCTATTTTGTAACAGGACAATTTGAATTGAATTCACTGTTAATCATATAAATCCTTTTAAATGTAACTCTTTTTAAGCTCATAAGCAAAAAAGTAAAATCTTTGCAGTGATCAGGGGATGATTCAGCAATACTGAATGCACTAGCTGCTACATCCTAGTTCCACGTGTCTTTGGGTCATTTCACCTGTGTCAAGTATGATGTAAACCGTTTGGCTTTTGGTAAAAGTGTAATAATAAATGTACAGCTCTTTATTTACTTATGATGATGCTTTGAGTTTGAAAGAACTGCTTGTTTGAAGCTGTCTGCTCAAATTGTGGTTTGTGGCAATTGAACAAATAATTATTTGAATTAATTTTTGGCTTGTTCTGAAATATTTATCTGAGGCCATTGCTCCTTAAAGGCTAGGAAAGTAGATATTAGGTTTGATATTGTTTTGCTGTAACATTTTATTTATACATTTTATTTTATTTATTTAACATTTTATTTATGGGAACCAGTCACCTAAATACCTTTGCGAATCTGATTCCCAGATATGCAGATATCAGAGGTTTGTAAATTGGACCAGATGAATTAATACATTTCAGACTTGAAGTACACTGTTTGTAAAAGCATCCTTTTTTAAGTACATGTCCACAACAATCCTTCTATTGATCCATTTTCATGCATTGTTGTCATGTTAATATACTTTCAGTAGCACTCTTAGGACAGGAAAAATATATTGTTTTAGTGCATACACATCTGCATTGCCAAACAGAAAATAAAGATAGAAATAAAAAAGCCAGATGCCAGAAAGTCTCATTCAAAGGTAAAGTTATTTAAAAAACAATTTTATTCTCATGTTGTGTCTTCTACAACCAAATCAGAAAATATCACTGACAGCTGAATGCAAAAACGAGGAGTTTCTTTTACATTTAAAGTCTACTAACATATTGAAGGCTCCTTTATGCAATATTAGTGTTACAGAATATATATATATATATATGTTAAATTGGAAGATACCACACTGTTCCTAAAATAGAAATTAAAAAATTGTGAAAGCTAGTCTTTGAATGAGCATTAAACTGAGGTTAGCCCATGACAGATGATATCACCCAAAGGACTTTCTTGGCTATGCCATTCTCTGTATGAAAACTGTTTTAGTACAGTTTGCCATCTATGTGTTTTTTCGGATGTGTTTACTTATTCTTTCTTAGCCTATAACATTGAAGTACTAAAAATATTGCCTTAAGCGGGCCTTAGCTATCCTTTTTTATAGTGGTATATTACAGTTAAGTACGCTTTATGCTATGCAACCTTTGCTAGGAAAGGGCAAAGTGAGTTATTTTAGTTATGATTATTGATATCACTTCTCTGATGGTGGTTCTGACTTGAGTATAAAAATGTTTAACAATGTCATTTATAATCCTACCAAGATAATTTAAATTGATTACTGTCAAGGAATTCAACATTATTTATTATAACATTTCAGGGAATTATTTACCCATTGGACATAGGGAACACTATATTTTTGATGGTCAGTTCTCTGTGAGGAACTCACCAATAACACAAACAATTTTAACCACCTGAAAAGAGTAATAACTTTCAGGAATATGTTGTCAACAATGTCTTACTACTAAATGGAAATTTGTTATTTATGATCTGTGACTTATGGATGCGTACAGATGGACTAGCACATTATCTACACAAAGTGTATCACATTAGTAAGGCCGACAAGAAATAGTTAAATACAGAAGTCACCTCATAGCTTAAGCAATTGCACCAGTATATGATTTTCTTAAATATGCATCTTAAGTGAAGATGGCTCATAATTTCATCTTTTGCATCTTTGTTATACTTTTCTATGTTAGTGAAGATTTTATACTTTGCTATTTTACTCGTTGACACTTCTAATTGCTGCTTCTGTTTTTCACCTTTTTAAAGAATCAATTACTCCCGTTAAAGCTAAAAGAGGAATATATTCCTTCTTTTTACACTCTGTATATTTTCAGACTATTTTGTTGCTATCTGGCTGGTGTAAGTACAGAAATTTGTAAATAAATATTTGTCCTTATACACATAAACAGCAATGTTTTTGATATTTGTGTGTGATTAGCTCTTGAAAAATTCATCAAATGTCCTGAGATCTGCACTGCTTTTTAAAAATTCATAAAAAGTTTTGAAGAGTGAAAATGGTTTGACGAGTAGGCAGGCCACAAAGAAACTGACACATCAAGGGAAGAAGATCAAACAGGAATATAGCAGGCATATTCATACTGTAGGCTGTAGAGCCTGGCTGCGCTCCAAGCAGGTTGAAAGAGCAAGCAGACATGAAATATAGAGGAAGAATAGAGACAGGAATCTCAAGGTGGGGAAATGAAAGACCATTTGACATTCAAAAATGATTTTTTAAACATTTTTGACATGCAGTCAATAAATTCACCCCTGTTTTGTTTATTTAACTAGATGCAAAAGTTTTCTTACAATGCTAAAATACACTGTGAAATTTTCAGGGAAATGTCTCCCATTTCAGAAGGACATGCTCAAGAGATTTGGAAAGGTTCTCAGAATAATCACTGTGGTCTTCATACTGGATTGTGGTTTGAACATGTTCTGTGATTAATTTATCCCTGATAGCTGATCTGACCTTAAACTTCTAATGGCTTAGATCTAAAATACAAAACATGAATCATTTCATTTAAATACTGGTAATTAAATGTTGCTGTTATTTTTTTTTCTCACAGTATTTAATAAAATGTGCTGCTGCCATATTTATGCAGAGAAAATAAATTATACACGTATGAGTGTCTATCCTTAAACTTGAAATGAATGGGAAATTAAAAAGAAAATGCTTCATTGTTAACATTTAATTTACTTTTTTTTTTTTTTTTTTTTTAATTAAGCAAGCATTTAGCAATGTGTCACATAAAGAATACTTACGTAAGTGGAATACATTTAACATTGTTTAACAGTGCTCTAATCAATGGCTTTAGCTGCATTGTTCCAAAGAAATTAATTTATTTGTAAGTTACCCATGTGTGTCACGTGAGTAGTGCAAAAAAGTAGTTCTTTTGCCTTTCACTCTCACCTGCTACTTATTTGTTATGCCACTGGTGCCATCCATCAAGGAATTTCAAAGGACAATTGGTAAAAGAAAACATAAGACATTCATCTCAAGAGGCCTGATTCTGTTTTATTAGATTCTCCCTGGGTTTTCCCAAGCTTTGAAGCAGAGGTAGCAGCAAGGGATCAAGCAGTAAAAGCCTTTTAAAACTTCTGTCTGTTCTCCAGCTGGGTTTCAAATAATTTTTTTCCACCCACCTGGGTCAGCAGTAGAACTGGGTAAGATGAGTGTAAGATTCAGTGCAGTAACAAAAACCAGTGAAAAATTAGCTCCTCTTTTCTCATTCCAGAGACTTTTTACTGGGGCAGCACAGCGGAGAGAGCACTGGTGAAACAAGTGCAAATCCCACTTGTTTTGGTTTGATTAATTTTATCTGGGGAGCTGAAAGAATACTCAAAATTTTTCTTCCCAGAAATGAATTCCCCCATTTTTGGTCTCTGATGCTGTAGTAAATGCTCTGTGTGCTGAGCAATTCTCTCTACATACACCAGGATCAGAATTAACAATCTACTCCGTTTGATAGCTCCAAAAGTCCTATTAGAAAATGTTTTTAAAGTTCATTTTGAAGATTTAAATGAGTCAGAAAATTCAGAAGATTCTCACATATTTGGAATGAAGCTTTAATTTTGCCTTCTTTTCCTTTTAAATCTCTATGGTACTGCTGTAAGAAATAAGGCTGCTTGATCTCCCAGAAGTTATTTGCTGAAGAAATGTAGGCTGTGGTTCTGACAATAACAAAACAATAAAGTGTTGTGTCTTGAATACTTTAATCTGTTTTAGTAAGTTGTTTCTGAGCAAAAAAGGCTGAATTTGTGTTTTTCCTTCCATTCCATAAAACAGCTAAAATTCCTTCTGGATGTGCAGACATGAGCTTTGCCTTCACTAATAGGCAGTTAATACTCAGTTTGAGTTGTATCTCAGCTGATTTTAGTTTTATTTCAAATGTGTGGACATCATGCTGGTTCTGTAAATTAATTCGTGGCTAAAGCAGAGAGGGAGTGGGGTTGGCTCACCTTTGTGCTCTCCTGCCTCCCCAGGTGCAATTAATCCCACTGCTTAATTGCTTGCAGCTGGGGGCAGTGTCGATCCTTCTGTACAAGGGTTATTGTCTGAGCAGGGGAGTGGTTTGATCAATGTGTGGTGCTACTCGCTGTGAGTTTTCTGCCTCCTTTCTTCAGTAATTTTTTACATCTATATGTATACATATTTTCTTTTGTTTATAAGAGAGTTGGTTTACGTGCTAGTGAATGATAGTTCTCTATCTCATTACTGGAAAGCTGGAGAGAGAAGGGCACAGATCTCCTCACTAGTGTTGCTGGCTTCCAGCTGGCCTTAGATGTTTTTTGTGTTTGTCTACAAGAGCAACAAGACTTTTTAGCTGCCTGTGCACTATGATAGAACGTTACAATGGTAAGTTTATGGATTAAACTCCTAAATTCTTATTTCCTGTAGAAAGTGATTTTCAGTATTTTAATAGCTCTTCAAACTTTACTGAAGTTTTTTGTACTTTTTTTTGTTTGTTTGTTTTTAATGTTTTTCGTAAATGTGAAAGTAGTTTTCCTACAGGATCTTCATAGGTTGGCCATGATTTCTTGGGTCTTATAAGATACTGTTAGATGCTAGGCTGCAGCTTTGGAGCTTGTGGTCCTGGCCCATGTGTAGTCTGTAGTTCAGCTACATGCTGTGTCTCTGGCTTGAGCAGGAAGGAGGAGGTTGGGGCTGTTGTGCTTGTTGTTCTTCCTAGTGTTTTTCATATGCCTGTTCTTGGAGGCGAATGGCCTGGTTATCTTCTGTGCGCATTATAATGCACAGCTGCTCTGGGCTCTTAATCCTCATTCTTCCTGCAAATTTTATCATCTTCTAATGGGTCACTGGTAGCCACTTGCAAGACCTGAATCCCACAAGGCTGGCTTAGCTGCAGGATCCCTTTTGTAGTAATTTACTCAGCTGTATGCATTTTGCTTTTTTAATTATTAGAATTTGATAATTGGTAAAGCATTGTAGGGTGCTGCAATATTTTTATAACTTATAATTTATTTTTCTCTGAAGTGGTGGTCATGTTTTTTAAGTTACTTCTAGCTAGAATGATATAACGCTGTGCTGTAGTGAAATGATTTATCACAGTTACATGTGTGTGTATTTTATACTTCTGGCCTTTGTCATGTATGCTGTGTGTCATGAAATACTACAGGAGGGTGTTTAATACACAACTGCATAGTGGGTGATGTTATCATAGTAATTTCCTTTGTAAAGTATATGAATCGCTGCTTTGAGGCTGCAGTTGTACAAGTGCACGTGCTCTTGATATCCTATTTTTAAGGGTTCCAGGTGAGATCGTGCCTGCACATGCTCAAGTTTGTTGAAAGATGACATAATCTTTTTTTTTTTTTTTTTTTAATAAATAAAGTTGTATTTTTGTATTGTTTGAAAACAAGTTCTGGAAAATAGAGACTTTTGAAGATAGAGCTGACTGTGTAGTGTTTTAGATCTAAATAATGCATATGTCTTCTGGTGTTTATTCTTAGGTATGGTCAGTTTGTCCTGGCTCTTGAATGTAAGAATGCGCTGATGTTTGGTGCTTGTAGTATTCGATGCAAATTTTTTGCCTTTGGCCTTGGCTTGTTGAACCCTACGTGTCAAAGTGGTGGTACACAAGAAAGTTACTAATCAGGATACACCTCACTGCTTTGATTCTTATACTATTCTTAATATTAAGTGAAATTTGATTGATCTGCTAGGAAAAAAAAAAAAACAACAACTGTTGATGAGAGCACAAAATTGCTTCATAAATAATGATTATATCAAAACTAACACAATTTCTTGTTGGTATAAATTATCCATATTTCTAGTGTTAACTTTTTGAAGAGATCAAATTCTCCGACCAAATCAACAGGATACATTTCAGCCTCTTGTCCCTGAAATGACCTTATTTTTTATGCTATCTTTTTGTTTCAAATTATTATCTGTTGCTCTTATTTGAGTTCCTTCCTTCCTTCCTTCCTTCCTTCCTTCCTTCCTTCCTTCCTTTCTTTCTTTCTTTCTTTCTTTCTTGTGTTGGGTTTTTTCCAGATGAAACTCCTTTCTTATTTATTGTGACCTTTTCTGTTTCAGTTTGCTTGTTTTCCAATTTCCATTCTTCTCATGTGGAAATGTCTGTTCTCCACTGTTGCCTTATTCCGCTATCACTGATTACAGAATTTCTTCCGCTTGTCAATATATACCGTACCTATTATATCCTTCTGACCGAGTGTGACTATCACAAATCTTTTTTCTAATGGTGATGACTCTGATTGTATTCATATTGCTTGATTTACTGTTATTACCTGTTACTCAGAGATCAAATTCTACTTGAAATCTGGCTTCTTCCCTTTGAACTGAGGAATTGAATGTATTTTAGGGAATTTATATCTTCTTATGGTGTACACTACAAAAATTATCATCCTTAACCTGCAATCACTGTGTTGAAGCTTTTTCAGTTTTTTCTTTTCTTTTCTTTTCTTTTTTTTTTTTTTTTTTTTTTTTTTTTTTTTTTTTTGAGTTTTCTGAAGTTAGTTTTTATTGAGTTTATTTCTTCACACTAGTTTAGAAAGAATCAGTGCGGGATTGCATTGTGTCTATCATGTGAAACACAAATTCAAAATGCTGTACTAATTTAATTTTGTTATGGCAGATAATCGCTCCACAAGATCATTGTAACCTAAGGGAATTATCATTCTTTATACTATTTTCAATATTATCAACATAAGGATTGTAAGATTTGTTCTAGATCTTGTATGTTGTATGTGGTAGGATTTCTCATTTCTTTGTGTATTTTATATATCTTGTATTTTTTATGTATCTCTGTATTTTAAAATGTGTGGTGTAACTGATGTACAGAAAATAATGTATTGGGCTTTAAAAGGGAAGAAGGGAATGTCGTTGATAATTTCTGTGAGGTCACGTTCTCTACTCTCTTACAGAGGGTACTATTAGAAAGATTATCCTAAAATACCACCATAAAAAAGAACTGGAATTACTTTACTCTTGAAACAAGTCTTTATTAAGAGAAAATAAACAACAAAGAAAATCTTTCTGCGTTGGTAGCAGTAATACTTTTCTTACATGACTAACCTTCATCAGTGTCCCATGCATCCCAAATGTGACAGTTTTTTGGATTAGCATGTAATAATTTATATTGCAGAAAAAAATTGGTGGCTCAGATCACCATCTGTAAGAAAAAGTGAGGTCAAGTCATGGTCAGAAATGTATGTTTAGTCAGCATTTATATTTAGAGTCATTGCCATGAGTATGTTTTCTAAGTATATTCAAAATTTTTATGTTATTACTTTCTTACCCCTTAACATTAAACTTACTGTAAGTACAGACTGTACTCGTATACTGGGTGAAAACATATGCCTTACTCTTTAACTGCGATGTGCAAGAAGATGATTGGCAAAACACTTATCTTGCAAAATGTAATTGCTGAGGCCTAGATTAGGAATAGAGATGTTTTTCAGTGTCAGTTTTTATTGGTTTTTTAAATGCTGTAGCAGTGGTTATTCTCCTCTCAGTCGCTATTGAATGAGAATTAGTGATAAATAACACAAAGTAAAATGTTTATTTGGAACCAAGCCAAATATATATGTATTCATATTCATCTTGAATCTTCTGCTTTATGATGTTAACTGTTCTCGTCTTCTGAGCAGAGTAAATACTTGTCAATAGTGAATCTTGTGCTGTGCTATTACAGGGAAATTCTGATGGATGGGCTCTTCTCCACCACCCCAGAGCAATTCCTTCAGCTTTCAAATCTGTAGCCACAAAAGAGAAATACTGCATCTTATACTGTGAAATCTTAATGTGTTTATAAAAGTATAAGGTTTTAACTTTTATCATTCAATGTCCTTGTAATATTCTCTTATCATATTTTTTCACAACTTGTGCTGGAAAATTAAATTCTACTGTAAAAATTCAAAGGCTGTTGCTGAAAGAGATGATGGTGCTGTTATTTGTGGGTTAGGTGACAACTCGTGTAGTGTGTACAGCAACATTGCTAACCTAATGCTACTCTGTAGAGATAATCCTTACAAGCTGCATTATTAGAGTCAAGCTGTCTGTAGTAATGCTTTTACGAAGAAAACTTTAGTCACATGCAGTGAAGAAATAACATACCCAGTAACTTTAATGATGTATTTATCTTAACAGTTGAGACGGTAATAAATAATCTGACCATTGCTGACACAATTCTGAATCATTTGGTAATATATTGTCGTTGTCCTGTGCATATTATGCTGTTTTAGGTTCTTACACTGTGGAGTACATAAAAAAGAGCCTTTGTATCTAGGTTTCTAAGTGTTCTTGCATCGTTTGCTCATTCTGGTTATTAGGTTTTTTTTCTTTCCTAGTACATGTTCATCAGAATTGAGACACAGTATAGGACAACCATACAGTGACATTAAGCAGTGTGCCCCAAACGTGCTATATTATGACTTTTTTTCAGTGTCAGAGAATCTTTACGTTAGGTCAAAGATTGTGTTACTCCTTCTCAGTTAATGGTTAGCTAGTCAATTTTTGACAGCTTAAACGATTAGCTACACCAGAGTTCAATAGTACAAAAGTATTATAGATCATATTGCCCTGTCTTAATCAGCTGAACCACACTGGATGATTTAAGGTTGTGATAACACTTTACCCATGCTTGGGATCTAAAGGAAGTGGAATTTGAGAACTGAGCTACATAACTGTGATGGGGCAGATTATTCTACATTTTATTCAAGGGTATTAAGAATGTATAAGTAGGTTGGTCACTATGTCACACTGTTGAAGAAAAAATGAAAAGTATTCATCAAAGCCTGACAATTCTGTCAATATGTCAGAATATCACCACTGACTGCAATGAAATTCCTATTAATTTGCACTGACGTGAATAAAAGGGAGTTTGAACTACAGTTTTTGGTTAGTTAACTGGACAGTTATTTAAATTCAGTTTCTGCCCTGCTGAAATCATTGTTACTGCACAAAAATAAGCATTGCTATTCTTTCATTTCTGCAAGCCTTTAATTGCTAGTTGCTTAATGTTGCTGTTTTGTGTTAATCTACAGTAGGCTCCAGTTAACTTCATAGCTACCAAGGTAAAAAATGCTGCCTGCAAAAATAACTTCACAGAGTTTGTGAATGAGCATACTATCACTTCATACAAATTGATTTAAATCTATTAATTTTTGTGGAACTACATCAATTTGCTTCAGTTGACAACTTGGCCTATTTTTTTTTTTATTTATGTGATGGTAAACAGTCAGAATCAGTGCTGCCATATCATGTTGCAAGGAATGTCACATGAGGAACTTGCATGTAATATTCCTTGAAGTACATAAGATTATCACTTGTGTTCTGTTCTGAAAGAGCTGTGCTCCAAAGAGCTCTCTAAGCTTTTTAATCACAGTATATGGACAAATCTCATAGCGTTGGTATTACCTGATATTTATGTATTGAAGTTACTTAGAACATATGAAAATAAATAAAGAGGTTTCTTGTTTAAGAACAACATCATTTCTCAGAATCCTTTGTTTCATCACTTTTAATACAGTTTCTGTTACAGTGTTTATCTTTTACAGCTGTCTCCTACTGATAGCTTGCTGCAGATATATGTAGATTATCTAAACTTTTCTTTTTCCAGCTAGTACTTTCTCATTGCTTTTTATGTCCTCTGCAAAATCTGACTTGGATTCAAATTCTAGTAATTACTAGAGTCAAGAAAGTCATAAGCTTACTGTCAGTTTTACATTTGTGTTTGCTGAGGCTCACTCTCAAAATGAAAGAAAAAAAAAAACACAACCCTTTTTGATAATCATTTGCTGAGAAGTAGAAATAGATGCCCTGTTCAGAAATGAATTAGCATTCAAATCTGGCCTGGCTTTACAGAACATGAAGATTTTTCAGGCAAGTGGAATAACTTAAGTAAATACAACTTCTTTGAACGGGTAAAGGGTAGTTATTTGATATACTAAATTTCATACAGGGATATGTATATAAAATATTATTTTGAATTATAATGTATTAAAGGAGAATCGTTACTCATAGAAATTAGCAGCATTCTTACATTTAAGTCTGCCTTAGCTGTGTGCAGAGTCCGATTTTCTTGATTTGAGTTTACTTCAGTATGGACTGGAGGTGGAGTAATAAATGTGAACTCATATTTTGGGATAGATGGGAACTGGGAGGAATCATGACCTTTTGAGGCCAAATAACTTACATTGTAAGGAAATATTATTTCTTTAGTTATGATTTGCTCTCATTCCTCCTATGGATTCAGTTTGTGAAGACCCTGCAAATTCAGGCCTCATAAACTTATTGCAGTCTTTTGTGTAGACTTCTGGGTAACGTTCAGTTATATTTCCTTATTGTTGCAGTGTGGGTTGATGTTGTTTTTCTGTTCTGTAATATATTCAAAAAAACTTTTTGACTGCCAGTGAAATGGGGGTAACCCAATCAGCAATGAGTATTTGTAGTTAATTGGATTATTTATTTCTTCTAGTTGAACAGACGTAACCATTAAAGCTTCTGAGCCTAACATGTCTGCAATAAAAGGTCTAATGGTAGTAATATTTTCAAAATGGAGTCTATATAGTTATGAAGGAGCTGAGGAGTAAGACTGCAGATGATTGTTTTATGTACTAATGGAATCTCTTTCTTATTTTTTTTTTTTTATTTTTTAGAAGGATTAGGTATAATGCAGGCAAATGCAGAGTATGCTAGCATGTACATTAGAAACTCATTTACTCAGCCACTGTCATTTTAACAGCAGGGATCTTTATTCCCTGAGGAGACTCTAAAGCATTTCAGACTCACTGAGTGAGAACTAAATAGTACCCAGCTGGTAAGAACAAACACCTGTCAGATAATCCAGCTAATAGCTGGTTTAGTTATCAGTGCTTTTCTCTACCTGTCCCCTCTTTCCCCTACCTTTCTGAATGTAGGACGCATATCCAACAACACCTTGTTCTAAAGCTTCTGTAATCCTGTAATAGCATATGATGGAAATTTCTTATGTGTTGATTTTTTTTTCCCTTTGCTCTCAGGAAGACAGTGAAAGTTTGTAAGATATCTTGCTTAGACTTTCATATACAGATTTATTTCAGATATTATTTCTAATATTCGGAGTAGCATAATTCTAAAAGTCAGATGTAACATAATTGCTTCAGGAATAAATGTCATCATTTTTCTCAGGAAGAACACAACTGCGCAAACTGATATATATTTTTTTTCTGGTGAGCCTATTTCATAAATATGGCTTCTCTATTTGAGTGTCCCATTCACCATATCACTAAGCTTAAAGATATGAGGGCTGACAAACGTGAAATTCACTGAGCCTGTGTCACTAACGCATACTTTTGAATATTTACACATAAGTTTATAACTTTTTTTTTTTGCTCAACAACAATAAAACCTTGCCAAAGGTCTGCTTCCATATTTCCACTTGTTTGAATGGAAGGTGGCTATATCTCAAAACTACTAGATAACTAGTGATGTTTCTTATTAGTTAAAATTTATTTAGAATTTAAGAACAATTAACTATGCAGCTATAAAATTTATTTTATTGCAGGATGATATGCTCTAAATCAGTTTTCTCCCTCCTGAAATGTAATTGTGTATTTTATGAAGTTAATAAATGAAATATAAATGAGAATGAGCATGCTTCTATAGCTAATTTACTTTATTTACAAGAATGCCATACAATTGGAAGGAGGGTTTGTTGTTTTTTTTTTTTTTTTAATTTATTCTGTATTTTACTTATCCCGTTTTGTTACTTGGTGCTCTTGGAAATTTTAAATTAATAACAGTCTGTGTTGCTGTGGAAGGTAACACTAACACTAAATTCCACGTAACTTTCTGTAATACCTATATTTTTAATTAACTGGTGTTATAACATGACATGGTTCTGTATTGTAAAAGGTGATGAGACGCAATGCTTTCCAAACAATATTAATTTTGAAATCTTGAGTAGGCTTCTCTGCTTTTCTTCCTTCTCCCTCAGGGGTGACAAGTCTGTCTGAATGTGCCATGGCATAGCATAGAGAAGACAATCTTTAGGTAGCAACCCTAGATTACAGGCTAGTTTTAGATATGTTTAAGATAATATTGTCTTCCTTGTGCCTCATTATTTCTGCTAACTTTTTTAAAGCCTATGCTATATAGTGATTTTTAATTTACGAGCTGGTACCTAAGTCTTACATGCCAGTCTCAGGCCTATACTTATTGCAATCTTTTGTGTAGATTTCTGGGTAATGTTCAGTTGTAGTTCCTCAGTGTTGTAGCGTGGGTTGATTTTGTTTTTCTGTTCTGCAAAATATTCAAAAAGACTTTCTGACTGCCAGTGAGATGGAGGTAACCCAATTCGTAATGAGTATTTGTGGTTAATTGGATTATTTATTTCTTCCACTTGTTGAACAGTTTTCCTGCTTTTGCCATTATAATAATTGTAATTGTTATATCTGCTATCTGCCCAATCCTGAAGGTAAATTAGGACTACTAAATTGATTTTTAAGCTTGCTTTTGGAATTTGGGGTGAATTTGTGCACTTGTCTGTGCCCAGGTCATTGGCCAAACATCTTTTGATCAGCTTTTGTTGTTGTTTTTCATGGTGTTCTTGTTATTTATTTAAAATTGGCTCTTATGTATGCCTTCTAGATATGCAGGCAGCCCTAATTCTGCTATTTACTAAGTTCTGAATTAGAGCTTCCAAGCATCCTGCTGTCCCAGAATTGTTCTGTGAAAAACAGACATTTTCATTCTCAATGTACTTTCTGTACTGCTGTATGTGCATGCAGCAGGGTGCTGTCAGCTATGTCAGCTTGGTTTTCAGTGTTGCTATAAAGCACTTAATGCTCAGCTGATTTCTCAATTAGGTGAATATTTTTAACATGGTAACTTCAAATAGGGGGTTTGCGGCTACAAACCATTCAGTGCAGGATTACTCATGAAAAATGGCTTCAGTATTTTCATCTATATCATCAAAGTTACGTTATCGAAGCTGAAAATCTGTCAAGATTCAGTATGAATCAAATCAACATAGTTAATGCTGAGGCTAGGCTATGTCTCTACTCTGTTGTGCTAACGTATTGTATCTAGTTCTTGAATTTTTATCTGATTTGCAGCGCAAGGTGGCCTTGAGTACACTATAGGTAAATCAACAGTTGGAAGGGAAGCAGTAACTCCCTGTCATTCTGTGGAAATACTTTCTGGGAAATGAGAAAGTGACATCAGTAGGTTTCAAGAGACATGATCAAACCATATTGTTCTGCTGGCAGAAAGGAGATGGCAGTAAGGAAAGATCAAACAGTGGGTGTAAGTTAAAAGGTATCACATGACATTTGTCAGAGTGGAAGACATATGTTATAGACTCACAGAAGCAAAGACGAGAGGAAAAAAATGGGAATCCATTGTCTGTATATATAGTATGCTAGCAGCCAGTGATGATAAACACCGAAATGCTTCATGAGCCTTCTGTACAATTTTTCTGTTGTAGATTTTACTAATTCCCTATCAGAAGCATGCCTCTTTCCTTCCTGGCCACTTTCAGCTCTTCTGACCTTACAAGGGTTTTGCTGCCTGGCCTCTTCATAACTGGATTCTATGGGCTAATCGTGATCTTGGCTAATGCTTGTTGATTATGCCTCATTTCTTCAGAGATATGTAGGTATCTAACCTGCAGCTGGATTCTGCTCTGTATCTTTTCCTTCAAATACAAGTCAATAAGAGGTTTTATACAGCTGTGTCTTTTTCCATTACCTCCTTTTATATTTAAATCCTCCACAGTGACTTTTTCTGTAACAGTAAGACCGGAAAAAAAATAAGCACAGCTCGGTGGCAAGCTGAAATTTGGTAGGTAATCTCCTGGAAAAATGGCTTATTAGTGCTTTTGGGATGAAATGCTGCCTTTACTGTGACAGAGCTGTAAACCTAGCTTCATAAGCTGAAACCAGCTGAGTTTATAGGATCTGGAAATTTTATTTCATTACTCATGGTGACAGAGGAAATCATGGTGAGCTGCATACCATTGCTAATAAAAGGACCTGAAAACCACAACCTGTCAGAAATGAGGCTGATAGGGCAACTGACTTTCGTCTTCAGGATAATGGGAAGTCTAACTTGTCAGTCTGGGGAAAATCAGTCAAATATACCTATGATTGTCTGCAGACACTGCAATGCTCTGGAGTTAGAGTATCTTGGTCTGCTCTTCATAGAGAAGCATGGGATGGCTTATTTGTTTTTGTAGGACATGTGCTTTGCTCTGGCTCCAGTCTTAGTCATGCTATAATAAGCATATATATGATAGAAGTGTACCAGGTCTACGAGTTTTAGTGTCAGTGAGTTTGAGTGATGTGTCTTTGACAATCCCACTCACAGTGTGAACTTATCACAAACAGCTAGCATGGCACAAGTTACCTTCTACTCTAGCCAACTAGATATATGTGTGAACATTCATTACACGTTGACTTGTGTGCTGCAACTTCTTACTCATGCAAACGTACTTGTATGGCACTTGTTATGCCAGTATGCAAGCTCACATTTCAGAGATCAGTTTATATTAGGTATGTGTGTATCTGAAACTCTCCTGAATGATGCAAACTGAAGATAGCTCCAGTATAAACATGTAAAAATTTATATAAAGATAAGTAGTGAATCTTAGGCTATAGGAGAAGAGTTGGAAGATGCAACTTCAATTAAACTTGATATTTGACTGGTTGGCAATGCTCTAGCTAAATTTCAGTACAAAATAAGACTGGTGCTTTAGTTATAGACCACAGCTTGTCTTGAATTGCGACTGTGCTTTTGAAATAATCACCTTTGAAGTGCAGCATTCCCTATGGTGCTCAAGAAACAGACCAAGAAAAGGATTGCAAAGAGTTGCACAGATCTGAGGTACCTAACACATCTGCATAAAAACAGAGGGAAAGCTCTGGCGGTTGCTGTGTATCAGGGAACAGCTTGCTTCCTGAATGCTGTGCTGGAGGGTGTCTTATACAAAATGGCAATTGGTGTTAAACTTTACATAGATTATGGTCATGAGAAATAGAAATATTATTCTTATTATTTTAAGAAATAATTCCTGCTGATAATTACTTTGCACGTAAGTACAAAGCATTTAAAATAATGGTGGTGGTGCCCAGTCAGTTACAGGATGATATGTTGTCATGCCTTCTTTGAATTTTGGCATGTAGTTTCTCACTGTTCTCTTGCTTTGTTTTCTGGATAAGCTGGATTTTCGTGTTTCAGCTCAGAGGTTTGAGGTGCTTTACAATTAGTAGAAGAATGAAGATGCAAAAATTAACTCAGTGAGTCCTTTCCCATTAGGAATAGCAGTTTATTGGTTTAGTTACAAATGATTTTTCAAGGAGATAAATCTACAGTGCTCATTTTGCAGTGGGGTAGAAACCCATGCAGATGGCTCTAATTTCACCCTGCATTACTACTAACTGCAGGGTAACTTTGAAAGCTTCAACTTCTCCTTGTGTTTTCTGTAATCTCGCATCAGTCTATTTCCAGCTGCTCTAAGTAATGCTTTGTTTTATCCAGATATGAATCAGGCTCATTCATTGCCCCTATTCTCTATTCTTTCTTGACCTGCTGCAATTTTAGCCAGCAGCAGAATTATTGCCTACATGCTGATAGCTCCATTGTCATTTTTGTCAGTGACATTTTATAGTTTTAACTAATTTTAACCCTTATCTTTTGTACTAAACTTCATTTGGAAGCCTTGGTGTCTTTCCAGAAGCCCTTATGAGATCTCTGTGAAGCATTTATCTTACAGGTTACAAAACCCAAACTAAGGTCTAGAATTTTGGGGTCTGCTTCTACATTGGTATGCGTGCAGATGCACGCAAATTCACCACTGCATTTTTGTAACTGTTATAACTGTTGTAAATGTTAAGTGTACAGAGAGAGAGCAGGATGCTTCAGTTTCCATACTGTATGCATCTTTCAGATTCAGAAATAGTAGTTAAATGCCCTCATACCGCTGGTGACTTGAGCATGCATAATATGTTTTTGAGAAAGTTAGTTTAGCTGTTAGCAGATGTCTTGGATGTACAGAGTCTGGCTTAAAAGAGCAAAATATTGTAACTGGTTCCACCGTTACAGAACATAAGTCTTTGTACAGACTCCCTCTCCCTTGCAGTGTACTTTGAAGAGCTGAAAGTAATCAGGTCTACTTTCACAATTAGATTTCCTGCAGGCCTTTCTAATTTAGGGACATTTTCCTTTCAAACTATTGAGAAATTAGACTCTTGATACCAGAGCACTTTCTTCATATGCAGTAGTAGGGATTGCAACATAAACAGCTGTTTTTCACCTTGGTAATGGAAAGCTGCTTGGCACTGCTGTCAATGGTTTCTAAAAGAATCAAAGACAAAAGCTGAGAGAAATAGACACTTAGTAGATAAGACTGAAGACATACTTGGTCTGCTAGATATTTAGGATTTGGGGGATGATTATTTTTCCTGTTACAAGTAGATGTCCATTCATAGGAATCTTGCAGTACAAGACACTGGGATCTGTGTGAGTTGGGAGTGTTTTCCAACTTTGTGCGCATAGCCTCCTTGATTGTGGTTTCAGCTGGGCAAATACCAGTCTGGGAAAGAGCCTACCAGGTTGCTACATTGTGATCCTGGGAGTGGCCACATGATGACTGCCTACCAGCCCAGCATCAGCTAAGGCTTGTGTGCATCCAACACACTGTGGCTGGGATCCAGAGGGGAAGGAAGCAGAGCCGAGTAGAAAAGTGTGTAAAGAGCCCCCTCCCCTCATGTAATACAGACTGAGCAGAAGGAGGTTAGTTTTCCCCACTTCTGCCTTAAGCAAATGGGAATGGTCAGCTGTAGAGCCTGGGGCATGCTGGGAGGCAAGTACTAGGATATCTTTGCATTGAGGCTTTTCTTAGTAATTAAATTGTAGGGACTAGCAACAAATATTTAACTCTATTTTGAGTTCCATTTTTGTCCATAATAAGTTTATTTACTTCAGAAACTCATATTTAATTGAAGAATGCAGAAATAATAGGAAAAAAAAAAACAACACACAGCTGAATTCTGCCAAAATTTAATTGAACTGTCTTAACTACGGCTACGGACTGCCTTGGTTAACTTACTGCACATCTCTACTTTTTTGACATCACAACCAGTGATTTAACTGAATTATTTCTTTTCAGTAATCACCCAATTATTTTCTAGTTCATAATAGAGATGGTTTTTAATTGTTTCTTTTTTCTTCCATGAGACAAGCTTGATACAGCTTACTAGATTTCACTTAAGAGAAGGGCAGCAGCTCTGTGCTGTCTTGTGAAATATGCTTGAAGAATGCAAATCTTTTCATCACTCATTAAAATTTTATGATTACATATATTTGAAAATATTTTTATTTCTTGTATAAACATGGAAGCATAGATTCACAGAGGAGTGTTAGCATTTCTGTTGAACTAAAACTTTTTTAACTCCAAACCCAGAGTGAGTTTTGGAGGATTTAAAGATTTGGATTATCTGAATACAAAAGGATGAAAGACAGGGCAACAAATACGAAGGATAATCATAAAGAACTGCCATTTTAGCTTTTTAATCCAAGTCTGTTTTTTAAGTACCTTATACATACTGCTGTGAAACAGATACTGCTGTTGTGTAATAATAGGCGTATTTAAAGAAAGACTTGCACACTATTCTTTTGCTCTCTATTCAAACGTATAAAGGTATCTACATTTTAAAAAATATTGTTATAAGAATTTTGAGTGAGCTGCTGAGAAAGAAATATTACAAAATGTGTTCAAGTCTTGAAAAGTGGTGTCACACTGTATAGGCAAATACTTTAAACCAAGGCTGGATTATACTGCAGAAGAAGAGCTTTCCTCTAATTTTGAGTAGGCAGTCTGAACGGACACGCAACCATTATGGTGTCCCAGTTAGGTTTTGTTTGTGTGTGCATATGCAAAATAGCTCTACAGAGCTTGTAACAATGAAATGTTTTTTGCTTTTATTTTTTGGCAAATATTTGTTACTGAGTGTGCTGGCCTTGTGATTTGCTCTTGGTGGAGTATATCCCTTGCATTCAAGGAATGTTGGCCTACCGTTTTTGTGCGAAACGTACTCCTAGTGGGTACTAGACTTCAAAGAAATATTAAACTGCAAAAATATTTTGGAAGCTAATTTGTCTGTGTATGCTGAAGTCTGATAAAGGAGATTTGTTTTATGTTCATAGGTAAGTGCAGCCCATACTCATATTTCTATATATCTCACAGTGGATAGAAGCAAAGTGAGAGCATTATTCAAGCAATACTGTGTTGTATCTTCTCCTTGTGAGAGCTTCAACACCCATTAAGAGAAGTAATTTGTTGCTTGTACCATTTCTGGTACAAGTACAGCAGAACAATTAAACCATTAAAAAAAACTGCTGAGGATTTGCATTGGTGATTGTCAGTGCTTACTCTGTTGCCAGGAAAGTGTAAATTGGGGGGTGAAATTTATTAGTGAGAATTGTCCACAGACTGAAAGAATGTCCCAATTCCATTTCTATGGATAATCACTGTGTAACAATGCTCTGCAGTTACTTCTTCACTTCTGGCCTCTCAAATCCTTTGTATGAAACAGGCCTTGCCTGCTGTTTTATGTTAGATATCTTTCTTTGCACTTATAAGTACAGATATCATTTGAGGTATCTGGTATCATGCAGAGACATGTGACAAAACTACCAAGTGTCATATAAGTCTTGTGATTTCTTTTAACTTCAAAATACAGCTTTAATTACAGATTATCTTTTGTGTTATATTTATTTTCATTGTATCAATGATTATGAATCTTATTTTTGTGGGTAAAAGCAGCACAATGCATGTCGTGTACTCCTATTCCCTATGCTATCTTAGTGTATTCAATCTAAGTTATACATTTAAAAACAAACAACTGGAAAACTGTAGAAGAGCTGATACCTATGACATTAAAACATTGTGTGGTAATGGTGTAATGCTGTAACATTGCACTGAGGTCTGTGAGTGAGGAGGGCACAACTTCTTACGGCAAAATATGGAAAAACAATCCAGAGTGAGGCTTTCTGCAGTACAAACTTGTTCAATTAATGCCTGAGTAAGTTACACAAATCAGTTTGTGAAGCCAAGAATATCTGTGTTGGGCTTGTTATCAGAAAACAAATAAGTGCGTTTTGATTAACTGCGTGCACATCAATATATATTCTGTTGATTAGAAAAGGTTTTTGGAAGGCTATGTTCTGTGTTGCTACTCTGAAGCGAGTGACAGATCTGGTATTTTTGTTACTCCCTTTTTTCTTTCTGTTTTTAGTTTGGACAGTACATGTCAGCCTTTATTAGCTCCTAGCTTTCTCTAATTAATGATTGAGAATAAAAGCAATGCTTGTTACTGACATCTAAGAAATAAATATGAATTATGTTTAGTATAACTGATGTAGGCATGTATATTGGCTGGAGAAATGGGCTCATAGAAGTCTTACAAAGTTCAACAACCAAAGTCCTGCACATGGGAGGAGCAGGCCCTGGCACCAGTGTGTGTTGGGTACTGCTCAGGTAGAAAGCAGCTCTGCAGGAAAGGAGCTGTGTGGTTCTGGGCAATGTCAAATTGAACACGGATCAGCAAAATACTCTTGCTGAGAAGAAGGCTAATGCTGCATTAGGCCAAGTATTTTCAGCAGGTGCAGGGAAGTGATCTTTCCCCTTCATTCAGCCCTGGCGAAGCCACACCTGGAGTGCTATGTCCAGTCCTGGCCTCTACAGGGCAAGACACTTGGAATTACTAGGGAGAGTATAGCAAAAGGTCATGGAAATGGTTAAGGGAGTATGGCATCTATCTTACAGGGAAATTCAGAGAGCTGTGGCTCTTGAACTGTTAAACAATGTGAATTTGGCAAAGGTTTCCCTTCATATTTAACTGGTGAAAGTTTGTGATTATTTTTCTAGATGTTCTAATCGAATATTATTTGACATTAGCATTCAGTGTTGATGTTAAACTTCTCAGTGTATGTATCTTATTCAGGTTCTGACTGCATGTATTTTTAGTTTCCAAATAAATGCTATTTGTACTGCATATACACATCTTCTTTTCAGATATTTTTGGTAGTGGTTGATAGCTTATGATCTCAAGTTCCCCAGGGAAAGCTATGCAAGTCTTACAAGATGTGAGAAGTAATAAATATTCTTAATACATGCAAATTAGCTGAAAAAAGTCACACAGGGTATTCCTGCCTGCTTTCATCTGAGAAGACTGGTTGCAGCTCTTTTATACATGCCTAGGTTAGATTTAATTATATTATTGAACACACAATGCATTTGTTGCAGCACTGGGAGCTTTCTGCACAGTCCAAGAACCTGACAAAGTATTTGGATACTTAATCTATGGTTTCAGCTGTTCTGACTGAAATGCTATTGCAAGTTTAAGTGGCAAAAGTAGTTTGCATCATTTCAGTTAGAGTGTATGTGTGGTAGCAGCCCCTTCCTCTTTACACCCTGCACATTAGGTTTTCAGTCACCTTGAGCTCCTGGCTGGACTCTGGCAGATTAGCTTGCGGCTCAAAATAATCTAGAGGGATCTTGTACAGTAAATGAATTGAAAAAGAGGATTAGGATCCAAGGTCTAAAATGATCGTGAAATCAGGAGGAAATCACAATGTTACTTTTCATCCCAGTTATCCTCTGTTTGCCAAAAACTACAACAAAGCCTTACTTAATTTAGATACCTTTCTAATAGAAAAGAATCAGCAGGGAAAAATGAAACAGGAGTTTCTAGGCTTCAGCTTTCAATCCAGTCTGAAGAATCAGAAAAATTGTTGGCTTAAAACTTTTGTATAGAGCAGAGCAGATATCTCAGAGTGAATAGGTTTGGGGATAGCTGCGAAGTAGGTTTAGAATTAGCTGCAAGTGAATTAAATTCTACACGGAGTAAAAAATGAGCCTGAAAGTCCCCCTTAAGCTATGTTTTTGGTTCGCTGTGTTCACCCTTAACAAAATTATATCACTTAGATACATATTTTCATACAGGGATTTTTCTGTTGCCTTTGACTTGAAATGTCTGGAGGGAAACAGTGCTTTACTAGAGGTACATGTTAAGCCCAGTTAAATATTTAAGTGAAAGTTTCAGTTTATATACCTCCTCATGTACAAGTGCAAGCAACCTTACTCTTGTTTAGACACAGCATTTAACTATGAATTAAGTATCCTTGGGGGAGAAGGATGTCTGTATGTTTTCTCACCCAATGGGACTTTTGCCATTTTCTTAGGTTTGTATTTTTATGGCTGACAGGGCTACAGAAACCATGTGGATTTGAGTTGACCTCAGATGGCTGGTTTTGCTCTGCTGTGCCTTTGACCTCCCCAGGTGTAGAACAAGGCTCGCAGCCCAGGATTGTGTGCAAGGACCGAAGCCCTGGGGTCACGGGGATCCAGAGGGAAAGAAGCAGTGCAATAAGAAAAATGTGTACAGATAACTCTCCTGTGGCCTGTTTGTAGCGGGAAGGGATTTTCCCCAGCAGCTTTGCTTAAGGGAGATTGCAACTCTCAACCTTTGAGGTCTGGGGACATTGCAAGGTGCATCAGAGTATGAGAAGATGATGTAGTTGTTAGGAATTTTTTCATGTAATATTTCATTGTATGAGTAATGAGAATTTAATAGGAGCAATGAGGTTTAATTATTGTAATGAGACTGTAGTTCGGGCTAATTTTCTGTTAAAACATTGGACTTTATGACCTGTATTGACCGTTGTGTGCCTCTGAGAGTAACGGTACACAAGAGGTATGCAACAACATACTTAGAAAAGTTATTCTGGCTTGTAATCAGTAATGCTTAATATCTGTGACAAATTCTTTACAGTATTTCCAGGGATGTGTGGAATAGCTAGTACAGATTTAGAAAGTCACTCTCCCTTTTGCCACATGTACTTCTAAATTGAAGAAATAATTTTTTGTCTATAGTTCCTTTTTATTTAGGTTGGAAAATGAAAGCTTATATCCCATTTGTTTTTCTGTATAACAATGTGGGAAATACTTCTTTATAGTTAGAAGTCATTTATAGCATTTGATTTGTTTAGTGTCAATAAGTATTTTTAATGGTAAAAGTTTAGTTCACTTTTCTTTCTATTTTGTAATAATTATAGCTTTGTTTCTTACTCAGTAGGAATATGTAAATGAAAGAAATTAGCTGTATTTCAAACTTTATTTTAAGCTTTCAGTGGGAAATTAATCTCACAGAAGTAATTCTTTTTCTCACTACTGTGATCAAAGAAAAGATGTGTGTTAGAATAATAATAAAGAAGAATCTTTTAGTTGTCTTTCAGTATAATGCTAAAAGATGTGCTGGTTTTTAAGGCAATAGAATGATGTAGTAAACTTGCTAGAATAGACATTTACCTAAACTTTTAGTACTTCATTTAAAAAAAAAAAAAGCTAAGTATTCAAGCAGTACATGAACACTGACTGGACTACTCATAAACTATCACATTTAATAGGTTGTAAAGCTCATGTTATGAAAAATAATGGAAGTTCTGCCACTTCTTATTACCACTAGTTCTTCTCATCTGAGTAGCACCTTACAGTCATGGCTTCTAGTATTGTTTGCCAATGACAGTAAAAAAACAGTAACAACCTCTTACGCAACTTTAACCTTTACAGCATATTTATTTCGAGTAGGCAACCATTCCATTTCTCTACTGCTCCCAGAACACTGAGGTTAGAGAAGGAAAAGAAATGGTCAACAACTAAAATTTGAAAACGGGGAAAAGGTCAAAGTATGGTGGTTTAGGTCTGTTTGCATTTCTTAGTTTCGGCAGATGACATGTGACTAAATAACAAATAATAAGCCTTCTCTCCATATATAAATATATATGTATAATATCAGTAGTGTTTGAACAATCAATTAAAACAACACTATTCTGTTGAGTTTACTTTTGTCAATACCCGCAAATTATCAAGTCTAATAAAAACATTTAGTTTTGTGGGTTTTTTTGTTCTGTTTTCTTGCTTTTTTTTTTTTTTTAATGGGATTATTGATATTTCTTCTCTTTGGACGTATAAGTTCTTATATAACAAGTATGATTTTGTAGAATAGACTTCTGTGTTTACTCTTAACAATATGTGTGGTGTTAATTAAGTAGAAAACAGTAGAACTTCATTTTCTGCTTTTAGGTCTTTGATACTCATAGTGACAAATGTTCTTCAAGTTCCTTGCCTGTTCAAATATTGTACTTCAGTTAGATGCATTGATCCATTTGGAATATGCACTGGCTGTATGTTCAACTGATCAGTATTTTCAGTTTGAAGGAATAGGAGTTGTAGAAGGGACCATCAAAGCCGGAGAATGAAATGTGAAACTTAGCTAAGATATGATTCTGCACTGAGACACAGTCAAGTATTGTCTAACAGATAGCTAAAACAAAGGCTGAGGGAGCTATGATCATCTCAGAAGATGATTTGTTTGGTTATTTAGATGTTATTCAGAGTGGGTTTTGACTTGATATGTAATCTCAGTTTCTTTTTGTAAGTTTGGAATCCTTCACATTCCTTGTGGATGGTCTGCAAGAGCAATGTTTTTCTTTTATATTGGCAGTTACCTGTGTCTTGTTTCGCCATAGCCTTCTCTCCTTTAGTTGAAGTCTGTCCTAAAGCTATATATGCTTGTTTTCTAATGATTAAACGTGATCTCACAAAAGTTTAGAATCTGCAACTTTGAAGTAAAATCTAAGTACTAAGCTATGTCAGAAGGGTGACTACCAAAACTACTATCTTGAACTTCAAGAGGGCGGACTTTGACATGCTCAGGACGCTTGTAGCACGGGTCCCTTGGGAGTTGCTCCTCAAGGGTAAAGGGGACGCTCCTCAAGGTGGAAATCTTAAGGGCGCAAAAACAGGCTGTCCCTGAATACCGTAAGGCGAGCCGTAGGGGGAGAAGACCGGTGTGGATAAGCTGGGAATTACTGTCAAGACTCAGGAAGAAAAAGAGAGTCTGTGTCCTGTGGAAGAAGGGACAGGCTACTAGGGGAGATTACAAGAAAGTTGCAAAGGTATGCAGGGAGGAAGTCCGGAAGGCGAAAGCCCATCTCGAACTTAGATTGGCCACTGCAGTAAAGCAGAATAAGAAATCCTTTTACAAATATATCAATGACAAGAGAAAACCCAAGGATAATCTCTGTCCTTTAATTGATGCGGCAGGGAATGTGACCACAGATGACAAGGAGAATGATGAGGTCCTCAACACCTTCTTTACATCTGCCTTTAATAGTCAGACCAGCTATCTTCAGGGCACTTTGTGCCCTGATCTGGATATCTGGGCTGACATGCAGCATATCTCCCCGGAGATCGAGGTGGAGACAGTTAGAGAGCTCTTCCTCCATCTGGACAGTCACACGTCCATGGGACCGGATGGGCTTCATCCTAGGGTGCTGAGGGGTGGTGGCGGGGGTGATCGCTAAGCCGCTCTCGGCTATCTACCAGTGCTCCTGGTTGACTGGAGAGATTCCAGAGGATTGGAGGCTTGCTGATGTGACTCCCATCTACAAGAAGGGCCATAAGGAGGATCCGGGGAACTACAGGCCTGTCAGCCTGACATCAGTGCCGGGGAAGGTCATGGAACAAATCCTCCTGGGAGAGATCACACAGCTTGTCCACGGGATCAGGCCCAGCCAGCACGGGTTCATGAAAGGCAGGTCGTGTTTGACCAACCTCATCTCTTTCTACGACTGGGTGACCAAACTGGTAGATGAGGGAAAGGCAGTTCATGTAGTCTATCTAGACTTCAGCAAAGCCTTTGACATGTTCTCACACAGTATCCTTCTGTGGAAACTGGCTGCCCATGGCTTGGACAGTTTTACCCTCCGTTGGATAAGGAACTGGCTGGAGGGCCGTGCTCAACGGGTGGTGGACAATGGAGTGAAGTCCAGCTGGAGACCTGTTACAAGTGGTGTCCCCCAGGGGTCGGTACTGGGGCCCATCCTGTTTAATATCTTCATTGATGACTTAGATGAAGGGATTGAGTGTACCCTGAGTAAGTTTGCAGATGACACCAAGTTGGGAGGTTGTGTCGATCTGCCTGAGGGCAGGGAGGCCCTGCTGAGGGATCTAGGTAAGCTGGATCGCTGGGCTGAGATGAATGGGATGAGGTTTAACAAGGCCAAGTGTCGGGTTCTGCACTTTGGCCACAACAACCCCAGGCAGCGTTACAGGCTTGGGGATGAGTGGTTGGATGATTGTGAAGAGGAAAGGGACCTGGGGGTGTTGGTTGAACATTAGCCGACAGTGTGCCCAAGTGGCCGAGAGGGCCAACGGCATCCTGGCCTGCATTAGAAATAGTGTGGCCAGCAGGAGCAGGGAGGTGATCATCCCCCTGTACTCAGCACTGGTGAGGCCGCACCTCGAGTACTGTGTTCAGTTTTGGGCCCCTCACTACAAGAAAGACATTGAGGCCCTGGAGCGTGTCCAGAGAAGGGCAACGAAACTGGTGAGGGGTCTGGAGCACAAGTCTTATGAGGAGCGGCTGAAGGAGCTGGGATTGTTCAGTCTGGAGAAGAGGAGGCTCAGGGGAGACCTCATTGCACTCTATAACTTCCTGAAGGGAGGTTGTGGTGCAAAAGGGTCTGGCCTCTTCTCCCAGGCAAATAGTAGGACCCGAGGAAATGGCAAGAAGTTATACCAGAGGAGGTTTAGGTTGGATATTAGGAGAAACTTTCTCTCAGAGGGCGGTCAGGCACTGGAATGGCCTGCCCAGGGAGGTGGTGGAGTCGCCATCCCTGGCAGTGTTCAAGAGGCGTCTGGATGAGGAGCTACGAGAGATGGTTTAGTAGCTTGTGGCACTGATAGGAATGGGAGGGTGGTTGGACTGGATGATCTTGCAGGTCGTTTCCAACCTTGTGATTCTGTGATTCTATGAATCTAAGCATTCTTGTCTTATTACAGAGCGCAGAGGGTTGTTGTTGGCGGTGCAGAGTCTGGTTGGAGGCCTGTAACTAGCGGTGTTCCTCAGGGGTCGGTGCTGGGTCCGATCTTGTTCAACATCTTCATCAATGACCTTGATGAGGGGATAGTGGCCACCCCCAGCAAGTTTGCTGATGATACAAAGTTGGGAGGATTGGCTGACACGCCTGAAGGCTGTGCTGCCATTCAGCAAGACCTGGACAGGCTGGAGAGCTGGGCAAAAAAAAAAAACGGATGAGGTTTAACAAAAGCAAGTGTAGAGTCTTGTATCTGGGGAGGAATAATTCCATGCACCAGTACAGGCTGGGGGATGAGCTGCTGGAGGGGAGCTCTGCGGAAAGGGACCTAGGTGTCCTGGTGGACGACAGGTTGGCCATGAGCCAGCAGTGTGCCCTTGTGGCCAAGAGGGCCAATGGCATCCTGGGGTGCATTAAAAAGAGCGTGGCCAGCAGGTCGAGGGAGGTGATCCTCCCCCTCTACTCTGCCCTGGTGAGACCTCATCTGGAGTACTGCGTCCAGTTCTGGGCTCCCCAGTACAAAAAAGACAGGGATCTCTTGGAAAGAGTCCAGCGAAGGGCCACAAAGATGGTGAAGGGCCTGGAGCATCTCTCCTATGAAGAAAGGCTGAGTGAACTGGGTCTGTTCAGCCTTGAGAAAAGGAGACTGAGAGGGGACCTGATCCAGGTCTATAAATATCTAAGGTGTGGGGGGCAGAATGGCGAGGCCGGACTCTTTTCAGTGGTGAGTGGAGACAGGACAAGGGGAAACGGCCGGAAACTGCAGCATAGGAAGTTCTGCACAAACATGCACAAGAACTTCTTTACAGTGAGGTGACGGAGCACTGGAACAGGCTGCCCAGGGAGGTGGTGGAGTCTCCTTTTCTGGAGATGTTCAAGACCTGCCTGGATGCCTACTTGTGTGACCTGCTGTAGGGAACCTGCTTTGGCAGGGGGGTTGGACTCGATGATCTCAGGAGGTCCCTTCCAACCCCTACAATTCTGTGATTCTGTGATTAATGAAAAGAAATAACGCTTTCAGGAGGCAGTTAGTTTTTCTGACTCTGCATCATCTGCAGAGGTGAGCTAAGATGAAAAGTACTTGGTTCTTACCCCTTTTTGGATGGTAAAGTTTGTGTGAGAGGGATTTGTGTGACGTAGATGGATTTATTTGGAGGTGATGTAGAAGAAAGGAAAGAAAGGTACTGTTGCAAACTCCTTAAAGCTAATGAGTTTAAAATACATTTGTAGGCCTTTATTTTCTATTCCTCTAGATTATTTAAAACCTAGTAGCCGGCAACAATAATTAATTAGCGAATGTTACTCCTTTAGATGTCCTTTTTGCTGAAAGACCTCGGAAGCGTAATATGCTGTAATTAGTTCTATGCCACTTAATCAGTTTACTGCACGGCATATCTTGGGAAGAGGTTTATTGCTCTCCGTGTTTGCCAGAGCAGTCCTCTGACAATGTGAATGTCTCTGATGCATGAAGAATTAATGCATTTTTCCCAGTGAACTGTATCCAAGCCTGCTAAACTGCTGACTTTATTTTAGAAGTGTGAGCTTTTACATTCTTTGGTGTCTGTTCGCTTCACCATTGTAAACGGATGAGACAAAGACCAAATAAGAAGTCATTACATGCAGATGATTTTCTATTTTAATACAAATATCTGAGATGATAACACAGCTCTTAGTGAGAAAAATGGAATTGTCAGAGAAGGTTACCATGGCAACGGGGTCACCTGGCAGGTCCTGCGGCATGAGGAGCCGGGCTGGGGCAGTGGATGGCGTGAGCACAGTGATGATGAGGAAGGAGCAGGAGGTCAGTGAGTCCCTTAAGCTTCTCTGTGGCTTCCGTCAGTTCAATGTGAATTTCCTTTAGGAGTTTGAGAATCCTGACTTTCTGAATACAATTGGCCTATATGAATTGTCAAGGGCACAGTGGACCAGAGGTTACATTTAGGAAAGCGTTTTTATCAAAAGCTTTATTAGTTATCTATTTTGAGAAGATTAGGCATTCTTTGTGTAGCCTATCTATGGCTGCTTGTACACATTTTTCCTGAGCAACTGAACAGTTTGCTGTTGGAGGAGGACAATGAGCTTCAGATGCAGAGATGGGAGACTCAGGGTGCAGTACCACTGTGCTGTGGCTTCACAGAGAGTTTAAGTTTCAGTTGTTGCTGCTAGACTGATGGATTTTAGGAACACCTCTAGCAGCTCTGAGATGAGTTAGAGTATTGGTGCTTGATAGTGTGCTCATGACTAAACAAAAGTGTGCTTGATCAATTTATTGAATTCCCACAGAAGCTTTTGAAGCTAGAGGAAAGCTGAATGCCCTTGAGGTTGGTCTGTTAGTCATTGTGCTAGATGGGCCCCAAGGCAAAGAAATGCAACTGCTGTGAAAAAATTGCTGAGCACAATTGGCAGACCTGATTCTGATTCCATATAGAGATTATGGGTGTAATAGAGATACGATGCATAGTGTAGTGTTTAAGGATGTAAGGGAGAATGAAAAGGGAAAGAAAGGAATTCAAGTAAGGAAAATAAGGAGAGTAGCACAAAAAGAGGCGAGGTGGAAGTTGAAATGTAATTTGAAAGCAGCAGTTCATGTTCTTTGATCTCTCCCCTCCCCCAAGAAAAAATTTAATATGGAAATTAAAAAGCAATCTACTTAAAGCAGATAAAGTAAATAAAGCAATGTAATTAGCAGGTAGATATTAATCACTCCCTATGTTTATCTCTTGTCTGTTTTCATTTTCTTCAAGCTATTAGATTTGACTATTGCTATTTGTTGGGACTTGTAAGAAATTCACTGCACTCTGCCATCCTGAAGGCATTTTTCTCTTGATTCAGGATTGTCAGTGAGTTGTTGAGTTCCATCTCCTCATAATTAGTGTGCCTGCTAACCATGTCTGCTGTCTAAACTAAATTGCTCAGTTGGAAGCAAATGAGAAAACGTAGTGATGCTATTCTGTATTCAGTGCTCACATCTAGGTCTGTTTTTTTTTTTTTTTTCCAAAGAATTGTCAGCTTTTTCCATTTCCAAAGTAACATCCTGTAAATGTCTACATGTCTACATGACAACCACCACCTCTCTCCCATTGTGCAAGACTGTGTATCAAGCTGCAGTGGAGAGAGAATTGAACTTGTGACTTTGTTAGTGAGAAAATGGTGTTCTTGATAATTTTCTCAGTCTTCACCCCTTACCTCAGGCAAAACTAAACTCCTCCTCAATCCTTTTGTGAAATGAAGATACAGCAGAAATACGTTAGTGTAACACAATAGTGTTAGTGCTTGATAACAGGAAAAGAAGCACAGTTTAGAAGCTGAAGAATCATTTTAAACTGCTTCTAATCGAGGTCTGCTTCCCTTTTGTGCTGGAAGTAGTGATATAGCTCAAAGTCTCCTTCTAAGATCTACTTTTTCTTAATTAGTGCCAGGAATGTTTCTCTTTTTTGAGAGTACCTCAAAAATGACCTCAGATGTGTCTGAAGCTGTCTGTATTAACTTCTAGACTTATACTTCTGCTACGCATTACAGAAATGTTGCCAAAGGAGATGTTAGATAACTAAATTGACATCTGTTAACTTTATTCACTGAATGTGGTTTTACCTAAGTCCAAGTGTACATTCTTTTACCTTATGTTTCCCTTAGGTTCATTTCCTGGAAGAAATGTAGCTTAAGATTCAACGGTATATGGTATATATGCAAATCAGATGGTCCAATTTACTGTAAACGCACTGCTGGGATCACTGATAAACTAGAAATCAGTGAGGAGGCCTATGAAATTCACAAAGGAAAAGCAAATACTAGAAACTCTAGAAGGGAAGTTATTACTAGCGGGAAGTATGACTTTATGCTTAAGCACCCAAGGTTTTCCTTTTGTGAGCTTTTCCCTCACTTTCTAACCTTCTTTATTTGTACAAGTAGTCTGTTAAAAGAGCTCGGGTTATTAGCATATTTAATAGAATGATGGCAGAAAAGAATTAACTTCAACTATTCAGTTTAATAACAGTCAGTGAACTAAGAGCTGTATTAAAAAGAATGAGGAACAGTAAGAGTGGGCATAATCCTAGCTCTCAGATATGCTTTCTTCACAACTGTTTGTCACCCTGAACATTCAAGAAAATAAGAAACAGAAAATACTGTCTAGATACTTATAACATGCTTTCATGTGAGTAATATTCACTACATCCGTTTGTGCAGAGAGGAAAAGTTTATGAATCATGGAATTTGAATGGAATGAAAAAGATAAGTTGCACTTTCTTTAAAAGATAATGAACTACAGTTTAAAAAATGAGTGGCTCTCAAATGTGTGTGTAGAAGTAGACTGCTCTTTCTCCAAATGAGCTGCCACCATTATCCTGGTGATAAAGATGGCAGTCTTTTAAATGGCATTTAACTGAAGTCCTATAGCATGATAATAAGATAACAATCTACTACTAAAAATACTAATTGATATTTTGAAAAGCTATAACTTCCTTGCACAAGTACTCTTGTCAAATACTAATTAAATACATAGACATTTTCTTGCAAATCTAATAACCTGCAACATTCTTGGTTCTTGAGTTTTTGCAATTTCTTGGCTCTGTTTTTCAATATTCTATTCATCCAAAGTATATAACTTTCTAATAATCAATTTCTACATTCCTCTGCAGCGAGACTAAATGAAGCATAGCATCTGCACCTAGATGCCCAGAACATACTATTTGTAAGACACCTTAACTGCAGTCAAAAATAGTATGCTTAGTTATGTACCACTGTAGGCTGCCTGGTAATCATCCCAAAATTGCAATAAGAAATTTTTCGTTTGGGCAGGAATGAGTAATATTGTTTCAAAGTGAAGGTATTAAACAAGGTCCAGCATCTCTCATCTAGAACTTGATTTTTTTTTGGAAGCTTCTTCTACAGGGCCTGTGCAGGAGTGCTACTAAGAATGACTCATGATCTTGCCATTCATGCCCTGAATTTGGCAGCAACTCAGACTGGAGGCATCCACACCACAGTTATGAAATTTGTGTGTTTTACAGTCAGGTAGCTTGCAGCTTGTGCTTTATCTGTCTGGACCATTTGGGTTGGTGGAGCTGAGTCTGTGCTGAAGTGCCAGAGCACTTCTCTTCATAGTAGCTCTGGTGCAACTGGCTTCTGAACACTTGCTTTGGGGCTTGAGGATTGTTTGGCATGTGTCAAATCAGGATCAGCTTTCATGGACTCATGTGGCTGGCAAATGTAATGCTTTTGAAGAGGTTAGGATTAGGATTGTACAAATAAGACAAATGATTTTAGTTGCAATGCATTGGAAAAGTAAAAATCAACATTACTGTGTAAAAAAAAGACTTAAATTTTTCCAGTGTGTCCTTCTGTATGCTCAAACTGAACTGTTTTGTGCTCATCTTTGAGTTTTTAATTGCTATGAAGGACTAGTGCAGAAATGTTTGAAAGCTGGGTAATAAGGGCAAGTATTACTTTAAGCAAAAATTGTAACAATTCAGTGTTGTAATTCATTGTATATTGGGTTTTCTGGGTAGAAACATATTCACTAGTTGATTTTTTTGTTGTGAAATGATTTTAAAAACACTAATATTTGAAAGAAACTCATTGAAAATTTGTATTTATAATGACTGTGTAATAGCTGAGGAAGTATCACTGAATTATTAAACACTAGTTAGACTCCTATCTTTAGTAATGGCATCTTTTGATGTTATACAACACTGCTACTTAAATTAGTAGCTTATTATGGCAAATACGTATTAAATGCAACAGTACAACTTCTGAAACTATTTGCAATTACAAGGTACCTAAATCATTTTTGTTGCGTAGTTACTTAAAACAGTTTGAAGTTTTAAGTGTTCATTAAACAACTTTGGAGTAGGAGAGGGTAATAGGATTTGGACCTTTGAAGAAAAAGCATTACTTGTAGGCAACTTTTTTATTTAAGTTGCCATTAGTTATGCTTCTTGTTTTTTGCTTTTTGTTTTATATAACCCCATTAACATTCTCCATTATAGTAATTCTAGGTGTGACTGCTGGTTAAGGAGCAGAAAAACATGTCTCCTGTACTTGGACTAATCTCATCTGTTCACAGTACATTACTGTTCAGTCATACAAGAGTGTTCTCTTCCCTGTTGTGAGGTAGAGCAATGTCTTCTTTTTTCATCTGTACCCTTAATCTTCTCCTGTTGAGAGGCAGGTCTGTGGCTCTTTGGAATTCCTCAAGGGCTCTGAAAACCCCTAAATCCCTGGGATGAAGCCACCATTGTCCCTCAGAAGTCAGCAGCATAGGTTCTGGTTATCTGCATAGGGGTTCTGGCTATGTTCTGTTTGGAAGACCTTTCTGAGTTCATGTTTTCATTTGACCTTTTACCCTTCAGTAAAATACTCTTTCTAATTCTGTTTCAGTGCATCTAGAGCCACATTTATCTACTCAGAATGTCATCTTTTTGTTTATCTCAAATACAGTATTTATTTTATTTGAATCACAGTTTGGTGAAGACTTGGCCTTTAGATGATTAAAAACATTTGAATGAAGTATTATCTACATTCACTCTACTATGCATGATTTGAGACTGTGATTGGAAGCAGAAACAATTACATCTATTTTAACCAGAAGCTATTTTTCTTTTACCTATTCTTTCCCAGTTATTAAGCAGGGAGGTTACTGATCCTAATTTAATTGCATGGAGTAGAGCATATTTTTTCATTATGAATGAGCTAACCAGAATGTATTTAAGTTTGAGGGTAAAATAAGATACTAATATTGAAAATAAATGGATGTGTATGCTATCGCATTTGCAGAATGTCTAATTAAAACAACATTTCCATGATCTATATACATTATGCCTTTTTTTCCTGTGGTTAAATAATGGTGAAAAAATCTCAAATTTAACAAAAGCGAACCCATAAACTTATTCTAGAGCTCTGTATATTCCTGTCCTGTGCCTTAAGTTAAATTCTCAAGTAAGATCTACAGAATTCAGATTATAATTTGGAAGAAGGCTGCTCAGTATTTTAAATATATACAGAGTAGTATTTCTGCTCGTTGTCAATCTACAGCTTTGTCACATTTATTTAAATGTAGAACTAGAAATTAACACTGCAAATCTTGATGTTAAAACTTTCAAGTGTTTAGGTGAGTTCAACAGTAGTTAGATGTGGAGAGAATGGGGAAAAAAATTATGCAGTAAAAACTTTTTATCCCTAACTGAGTTAGAGGGGGCAGGGGCACTTCACAGTTTACTAATACTGCAAGATGCAGTGCAGAGCACTTTCAAAGAAGAACTTAAATCCAGTTTAGCTTGCTAAACTTTATTCCACCCATGTGGGTAAAATCAGAAACATTTTCAGAATCAGCCTTTAAAAACATATTCCAAGAGAACTGACAGAACTTAGCTATTTTCTTTGTTCTGTTTTATGAATCTTATGGTCATTGTTTTCAAAATAAAATTATGAAGTTATACTAATGAGTCATTTTTATGTCTTTAAAAAAACAACCAGAAATTCATAAATTTAATTATATTTAAATGTCATACAAAGGAAGTCTTTGTAAATTCTCTGCTTATGTCAGTAAGAAGTATTTTTGTCAGTTGTGCCATAAATAATGTTTGAATGTCTCTAGAAAGGAATGCTGCTTCTTGTTACCTTTTAGATATCTGCACACCAATCAACAGCAGTAGTGAAACACAAAGATCATCTGTAAAGACAATTAGAGCAATAATTTCTCCCTGTCAGTCTTAATTCTTCCTGTGATATGCCATCTCCATATGTGAAGAGCAAGTTGTTGCACTAGCCTCAGTCTGTTTTTTTTCCAAAATTGAACAAGAAAAAGAGCAGAGCCTTCGCTACATGGGTACATAACATGCAAAATGAGATTCTGTTACAAACGGTCCTTTCCAAACACTGACCTACTGCTGTGTGCCAACCAAAGTATAAGCTGTGTAACTTCTGGCAATTGGAACTCTCTTCTTAGAAGAGATGATGCTTGGCTCTGAGCATGTTCTCACTGCTGGACTCCCAGCTGCTCAAATGTTGTTCTTGATGTTTGCATTGGAGGTAAGAACAAGAATTAAACCAGATCTGTTAGTTAAAGGGCTGCTTTTAATACTGCTTACTGTAGTTACAGTTGTTTTGTTTTCTCTTAAAACGTACCACTGAACTTCTCTTCATGGTGCTGTTTTAGAGGACATAAAATGTCTTTACCTGGTGCAAACAAGAACATCTTTTTTAATCACACAACCTAAAATAGGTATCTTTGTAAGACCTGTGCATCTCTGATTATGAACTGTTGTTTCAAACGGTTGAGATTTAATTCTCCCTACTGCCCTTCCATATCCTTCTGGATGGACATCAGGCAATTACTATTCATGTGGATGGCCTGGATTTCACATGCTGTGTGTGAATGGCAGCGCTTTTTAGTTGTACAGGAGTACTGTCATACTTAAAACTGGAAGGCCGGTAGTTCACTAGTCTTAAGATAAAGAGATTTAATATGATGCATTCAAGATAAATGTGTCCATTTTATATTAGTAAAATAGAAATGGTTGAGGTATGAATACTAGCTGTTGTGCTTCTGAGAAATTACACAGTTAATAATTTGAAGTGGGTAATCCATGAGATGAATTTTCCTCTTTTTCCCGTTAGTAAAATCTGCTATGGAAGCATAAGTTATATCAGATGTACTTGATGTTTTAATTGATCTTTTGTATTCTTTCTGGTTGTTGCTTTTGATCTGTGGATTGCTTGCAGATGATTAGTGTTTAAGATGTACTGATAAGTCATGGTTAAACTTTGACTTCACGTTATGTAGGAGGATAATTTTTTCAATGTCCAGATAGAGATGAAATTAGTTTTTGGTGTGACCACAAATTTAGTCTGCTTTATCTTTTTTAGTGTGTGATAGGGTAAGAAATGTGTGTGAAATGCTTAAAACCACTGTAATTAATTACATAAACAGTGCACATTTGCATTCATTTTTGCTTCATTTGCTTACTGTCAATTGTTTCTAATCTTCACATAGGATAAACATTTAGGGTGAAAGAAGCAAAATGTTACTGTACCTTCCTGGAAAAATTATTCTTGGGGATTTTCTTAGCTGTGTAATGGGAGAGGGGGAAAAAAAAAAAAAAAGAAAAAAAAAAAAAAAACCCACAAAAAACCAAACACCACTTGTTCCAGGAATTAAACCAGTATTTGATCTGAAAGGCAGAGCGAGAACTCTGTTTGCAATCTTTCATCGAAGGACTAGTTACTGAACTCTTGTATTGCCTTTTGAAGCCATTTTCTTTACTTGAATTCAAAAGTTTCATGAGGCAGAGGGGAGAAGAACCAAGGACAATAATGTATTGATTTCGTGTGTAGTAAAAACTAAGCTAAACAAAAAGCACCCGTGCAAACAGCAAAAAATGTGTTTGTACAAGTATGAATTTTTGAATATAGGACCACCCTATGATATTGCTTTTGGAATGCTTAGAAAAAAAATGAAGTATATAGTGCTAGAGAAAAGTAAATCATATTAAGAAGTTAGTTGTGTGGACCGTAGTAGCGTATTCCCCTCTGCCTTCCTTGTTCACACAGAAAGGTGCGCACTTCACAGGACTCCAGAGCCCCAAAAGCTCATCCGTTCCCCTTTATGCCAAAAACACTGACCAAAAATCAAAGGGGAAGGTCCATCTATGACTCACTCTTTTCCATCATATGCACCATGAAATATCATCCCAGATTTGAAGGTGCATCCACACTGAGGAGTAACAGATGTGATGTAGAAAGACCAGCATCCAAATAACTGAATTTGCTTGCTTGCTTGTATTTATTTTTGTTTTCTGAAAGAAAACATTTGTGATGCAGTTGCTAATTTTCTAGAAAACGAAGTCAAATGAATGATGTCTGTACAAAAAGAGAGTATTTTTGGTTGGCTAAGCAACTTACGGTAATGATTTTTTGTGTATGTGGTATTTCTCATATGTATTCTCAGCACATCCCACTATAAAATCCTGTGAAACTATTATGCTGTGTGCTGCAAATGTTTATTGCCACTATGATAAGTCATTTAGCAAAGCACAGACAATGAGAACAGATTTACTAAACAAGTTTAAACCTCTTATTTAAAAAAAAAAAAAATCCCTCCTGGAACCCTAGAAAAGCAATCAAATGAAACTTTCCATACACATTTATAAAAGAATACAAATAAAAACTTCAGTGACTGGTGTGATTGATACTTGTCCTACTGTAAAACTTGAAAATAGTGCAAGTGACCTAGATATTCTAGCATTTTTCTAGGATTTGCAGGATGTAAAGTCATGTCTTTAAGTAGGCATACTTAAGTTAAATCAAGAACAAGAAGCTTGTGTAAATAATTCTATAAGGAAAAGGTTCCTAACTTTGTAATAATAATAATAATAAAAAATTCTCCTAGTGCTTATATATACATGGAATAACAAATTACTTTTGTTATACAAGGGTTAGCTTGAATCAGCTTCATATCTTGCTGCTTTACAGAGAGTAGAATCTTTCTCTAAGCCTGTTCTGAAGCAAGGTATAATGAGGTGAGTCACTTCTGCAGGTAATGTTCTTTCCTGCTCTTTTTGTTTAAATCTGTGGGCCAGGTGCAATTCGCTCAGTGGTTGTAAAAGGTTCCTAATGTATTTACAAGGCTGAAAAATCTGTTAGTATGGTAGGTCAGCTGGAGAAAACTAACCTTTTACCCATCTTAAGTAGCATTAAAACCAAGGACTTGGGGAGCTATGCCTTGGTCTGACTTATTTCAGTCCCTGGAAAGATTGTGGTAAACTTTTCTGAAGTCCCATTTGCAAGCACATAGGGAACAGGTATATGCTACCATGAGTAGTTAGTTAGCTGATTTACCAAAGAAAAACCATGCTTGGCTAGTCTGAACTGCCTTTTCTTTTGAAGTTCCTAATAATATGGAAAAGGGGGGATCTGTGATGGTCAGTGGCTTGGGCCTTGGATCACTCTCACCTCTCCTACAGCGTTGTCATACAGAAGCTTGGGAAGTACAAGATTAATGATGGATTGAAAACTGATTGTACTATCTGGCTCAAATGGTTGAAAACTGGCCCAAGTGATGTGGGGGTCATATTTTTTCCTTAGAGATAAAACATCATAAAAATACGGTTTACAGGAAATGCCTGAAGCTTGTTATATGGTCTAGAAGATCTTGGCTCTCTCTGTAGCTGTCTTTCAAATTTTGGAGGCACAATTGATTTGGTCCTTAGCCTGTTCTGCACAAAATTAAGTAAGCTTAGTTCCCTCACCCTTGTAGGCCATGTGCCATAGGCTCCTGTTCAAATTGGTAGTCCTCTAGTGTACATTGTGAAGTTTCTGAGCGTCCTTTCTGTGCTGGGCTGCCCAGAAAGTAGGTACTGCATTCCAGGTGTTATCTCACCAGGATTCAGTTTGGCCAAAACCTTGGTGTGGTGATGGGCTGTGGTCCTGTGTAGGTAGCCAGGGAACCCACTATTCTTTTCACACTTTGCACTATTTCATGGAGCTGGAGCTCTGTTCCTGTTTAATCTGATGGAAACAAACTGTTTCTCAGGCTTCACATGATGAAACATGAAGGTGGGTATGGGACTGTCAAATGCCTTTCCCTGTGTACTTTATGTAGTTTGCAATGGTGGATGTAGTTGTTTATTGTCTGTACATCATGTAAAGGGAGGCTTGGCGCTCTCTGAAGCAGAGAAAAGCTGCAACTTTCCCTAGAGAGTTTATCGTGTAGGATCTGATGTAAAATACTGAGTGGGTAAGTGCAAAGTGAAGCGAGAGCGAAGCAGGACTGCAAATAACATCCCAGGAATATTTGAAATATATTCTGTATCTCTCTCAAAAGATATTTAAAAACAGTTCTTCCATAACACATTTCGCAATAAACACCAAATATCATTGCTTTTATGGAAGGCACTAAGAATGGCATCAGAGCACAGTTTTGGAGAATAAAATGAGCAAAGATGAAAACTCAGATTTGGTTGGCAGATGTTTTCTTGTGAAGATGCTCTGGTCTGGCAGATGACAACTGGTTCCAAAGGTAACCATAGAGAGTAAGATTTCACTATTTAACAGTGTAGTTTTTAAAGGCAAGGGTGAATTGCAAAGCTGCTAGAAAGAAATGTAGTAAGAATTATACATAAAGCAGGTAGGAGGGACAATATTGCAGCAACCTGTGTCTGAAAGTTATGGAGAAGAACATGGTGAATAATTGCATAGGTAAGCACTCAAAAAGAAATTCAGGAAGCTCTGGTGGCTTGGATGAATTGCAATTGCCTGCAGACTGTTAGAAGGAATTAATGGAGTTCTTAGTTCATCCTGCAGAAAGAAAAATAGACTTTTCTGTTCTGTGTTTCCCAGGGGGCGGAACTTTTTGATATGGTAACCCGTATCAGGGCAGTGAGAATATTTTCAGCTGTCTCTACCATGGCTGTTAGAGGAAGAGGTGCTCAGCGATGGAGATATTACAAAGTTGTCAGGTTTTTGAAGGCAGTAAGGTTTGTGGAGACCACTTGTATGGCTTTTATTAAATGATTTACTGTAAGCTTTCCATTGTGTATTGTGATGGTGAATTCTAAGCTGTAAGCGTATCTGAACTGTAAATGAAGAGCAAGGCCATCTTTAACTTAAACTTTCTTTTCTCTAGTTATGTTTCATACATGTTCATAGACATAATTTTTGGGTGCAGTGTATGCATTCTTATAAACTGCACTTCCTTACCATCTGCAACCCTTTTCTGACTAATTTACACCCACCCATAACCATTCCTTACCACAACAAATTGCTTAAAGACCTGCTTTTGGGTTTACCTCTCTTTAAAAAGCAAGCAGTAGTCTGATTTTCTACATAATAGTCACAAAGCACAAACGAAATGAGAATAATTTGTTTTTCTCCTGCTGAACAAAAGACAGTGTTTGTTCAGGAACTTGTTATTAAAAAAAGTACATTCCAAGGAATATGTAGCAGTAAGATAACACATGCCTGGAGGAACTCTGTGAGGCACGTACTTTAGAAAATATTTTATTTCCATATTTCTTTTTGAAAAAGAAATGTCAAAATACAAAAAGCTAACAGGGAACTGTCACATATGCACCAAGCAGATTTTATTTGCACATCTTGCCTTTCAGTAAAAAAGAAAAGAAAAAAAAAAAAATAGCAAAAACCCAACCAAACCCATGATTAATGCCCTGGATTACTAGTATGTAAGTTTTAGCAATTTTAAGAATGCTGAAAATCAGAATAGGCATAAAATGGACAATAAGCATCCTGACCTGCAAACAGTTGTAAAAAGATATGTTCCCATATGTATACCCTAATATATATTGCATTGCAAATATGGGACCCAGGTATGCATATCAGTTGATTTTGTTGTACCCAGGCATGTCTGCACTGCACAGTTAGGAATAAATGTTCTCAATTTTAGTACAATTCTGTCATCTTTAATGGGGGAAAAAAAAATCTAATTTTAAGTAGTTTGTCACCTTCCATCTATTTTGAAGTTGCTGCATCTCATGATCTGGTCATAGGCAAGAAGTCCAGCTCTTTTTGACTATGTTAATTTTGCTCTCTGAGCTGTTTCTTTGAGTAATCCTGAAGTAATAGTTTAGATGAACCACCTTCAACTCCCATGATCTTCAATAAATTTTTGGCACAAGCAAAAAAATCTAACCATGTTTTTAAGAAATCCTTCAGATGCAAAAAAATCTTTGCTCCAAAGCAGTGAATATAAATCATTTGCATCTATATAATGTCTCATTTCCTTTTAAAATAGGAGATCTATACATAGAGGTGTATAGTCATCAATTACTGTTTTTGCTCTTTGCTACTGATTAGCTACTCTGTTTGGGACGATGTAATGGTTTATTGTGAGGTGTTGCTGCCTGCCCTATGCTCTGCTGGCAATGACAGACAGACAGGTGACTGTGCACCCCTGAGCTGGGCTGTGGGCTGTACTACCTGAGCCATGAGGCTCTCCTACATGTTGTTATCTTCAAACCTGGCCAGGCTTACCTGGTATGCAGTGCCTTGAAAGGCTCTTGGATAGCTGCTGACAGCTCAAGAGTTTAAAAAATGCCTCTGAATTTTTGTGCCAACTTATAGGGCAGATTTCAAAGCAATACAAATAGGTAAGTAGCACGTTTAAATGACTGTAGTTTTCTTATCCTCTTCAGGTCTTGCCCAGGATAACTTCACAACAAAACAGTTCTTTGTAAATACCTCAGAGTGCCTATCATACTCAGGCCTCCATGGGAGCCTCTGAAAAGTTTTGAAATGCAGGTGGTGTGCAGGAGTATTAGTATGATGGTATCTTTACTTCTACCGATCACATTCTGTAAGGGTAGCACAGCTTTCTAGTTGTACTGATTTCAGATATGAAAGAAAGAATTCACGTTAATTCAAAATATTTGTTGCTACTAATAGAAACAGGCAGTATTTTCCTAGCCTTGGGGAAAGCTCACTTTTCTTTTATGAAAATCAATTTAATCAAAATTTTCCCAAAACACAGTAAATTTTAAACAGCTTAACTGTTAAATTACAACATCAATAGTTACATTACATCTTAGTTTAATTTTTAAGCTACTTTTCTTCCCCCATTTTATTTCATGCTGGTATTTATAAGTTGCTGTTTAATTGTTGTGTGTATGGCCATTCTGTAGATGAGCAAGAAATGTGAGTTTTCTGATCACTTTTCCCTCTGACTGGTCACTGAAGCTGTCTGCAGTTATATTCTAAAGTAACCTTTCCCTTGTTTTTTTTTTTAATGATGTTGAGAGTGGTAGATGGGATTGTGTGGTGGAACATTCATGATGACTAAAGTCTGTAAGTGTACAATTAAGATATAATTGAGATTTTCTGCAATATGATGAAATTTACATCATAAATGAAGTACTTGAATGAGCAAACTCTTTGAATTGTTAGCTATTCAGAAGTTTAAACACCTACATGTTCAAATACAATAATATTTTATAGACTGATCAATTAATAACTGCTCAGCATTTTTTCACATTGTTGGTTATAGCTATGCAATATTTAGCAATCTTACCCTAATTTTGTCTTGTTATTTGAATCTTCTCCTTCTTCACCATTTCAAATTTCACTTAATTACAGCAACAAAGTTTTGGTGGAACACAAGTTTTCTTACGATGAAAGTTTGAAAAGAGGAAGTAGATGTAACTTCTTGGGAGATTTTATCACATTTCTTCCCCTTCTGTCATGTTCATTTCCCTCTTATTTTCCGATTTCAAACTAGCTGGACCTGGTTCAAACACTCATGCTATTTTGACGATATTTATGGATCAAAAGAATATGATTTCCATGGCAACTGCTCCAGGTTTTGAGCAAATATCAGCTTTGAAGGTGATTTCTCTTTTTGGGCTTGCATTTTGTGGTTATTTGATTAACCCCAGGAGGGATTTAGATCTTGTTTATAAACAGAGGACTTAATTTGAAGAAGAAAAGCAAAGTTCAAAATAGAGTGGAATGTTCAAAATATTAAATCCAGCTGTGGAATTCTGTTAGATTCTTGCTTGTCCTTGAGTACGGTAGCTTGTACAGCTTTTAAAAAGTAATCTTCTGCTCATGAAGTACAATAATGCATATAATCATGTTATTTCGTAGTTACTAAATAAGTGTACTGAAAGACTAATAGTTCTGTGGGCCACTGGCTGTCCATTTGGTGATGATGCATGTGATGTGGGCAGATTAAATGGCGACAGTACAGCTGCTAAGCTGAATTGAAGTGTAAATGTTCTGAAATTGGTGAGTTACTTTTGTAGGTTTTTTTTCCAAATATTATTTTTCAAATAAGGAATTGCTATAGTTATGACAGATATTTTTTTGTCTGTGAAAGCAACCAAGGTGTTGCATAATCAAAAACAAGACTAGAGTATAAATACTATCATTCATTTTGAAGTACTTATACTGTGCAAAAGTTCTAAGTATCCAACTTAAGTAAAAGTGATCTGAAAATATCCAAGTGACTTCTTTTGTGTGAGTCATGTTGCAACATGGATAGTACAGGTTGCAATAGGGGTAGAAGTACGAGTGCTGTAGATAGAGGTGTGCCATTGAATCTATAGGTGGAGAGGACAGGACAAATCAGAGCATCTTGCTAAGAACTGGAAGCTGCTTGTGCCTGGCAGCTGATAGACAAAAACCTTGATGGCAGCTGTTGTTGCTACTTACTGTTTCTGTTGGAAGATCCAAGTGGTGGTTCTTTCAACAACGAGCCAAAGCTTGCTCTGTAAAAGCTGATGGTAACAGAATGTGAATATTGCTTGCATCTAGCAAAATGCTTTAGGACAAAAATTTCCTATTTCTAATGCCCACTCTGCCTGCGTTTTTAGCTCCTATCACTTGCAGACCTTAATCTTGAAGCAGCTGTCACAGACTTGTACACAGCACTAGATAATTCCAAAGGAGTCAGTATTTATTGCCTATCATTACATAAAAGAGTATTAAATTCAGAGATTCATGAAGAAGTGCACATCAAAGTTTGATAAGCATTTCATGAATTGTTCAAAAGTCGACTAGATTAAAAAATAATGAATCCATTACCTAAAACATGGAATAATTCCTGCTGAGGCCTTGCTTTTCTGAATGCTGTTCAGAAGACAGCAACTTCCAGTGCTGCTGGGGTGCATGCGTGTGTGTGTGTATGCGTGTGAGCTGTTGTGGGAATACCTATATTTGTCAGTGTAACATTTATTCTTCATTATATCTTGGTGCTCTTGTCTCAGGGAACCAGACAGGGGACTTGTTGGTCACAATGTATAGGGGTATTGTGTTTACCTAATAAATAAATTTTAACTTCTCAGTGCATATTCATAGGAAGGCAAAAGGAGACTGCATGCATTTTCTAGTTTTTGTTTGCTTGTCTGTATGTTATTTTTATGAGGGAAAATATTGAAGTTATTGGTTATGAGCAGAAACATCTCTCCATATGTTAATTTTAAAGTTAGAAATCTTAATTATGACTTTTCAACATCCTGGCTTATGGAAGTAGCTACGCTAGATGGAAGCACAAATATTCTAGAGATCAAGAGCTAGAATCTATGTAGAAGTAATAGAAAGGGGAAGAGGGATTCCACTGTGGACCAGTTCAGTGTCAACAGTGAAGACTCAAGCCTGTTCCTCCTCCATATTTCAAAAATCTGAGACAAAACAGCATCCATGGAGAAATAAACAGTGAGATTTGGGGTCAGTATGCAGAGTTAAGAGGTAAGTATTTCAGTGGGGATGGAATTCTGAATGCCCATGCAGTTGTTACATCAGGAGCTGCCTTGTAATAACCCCTGTTCCATCTCCCTTCGTGCGCTACACTGCCACAATCAGAGTGCTCTCATTGCCCATCGCAATGACAACAGCCTGTAGAAGCATATGACTTACCTCCTTTTGCTGTTGAACTTGTTCTGTGTTTGTTTTCTGTTAAGTATTGGTCAGAGTACCCACTGATGCAGTCAGCAAGCACTGAGCTGTACTCTAGTTGGTTTTGATTAAATACTGATCAGAACTTCTGCAGGCTCAATGGTAAAGCAAAGGCACGAGGGCAGGATTTTGGTCTCTTTGGGGAGCCTTTCTTTATAAATTTCCTGGTTAGATAAAGTGTTGGCTAATTTTGATCTCCAGCTTTTAATTAAATGCAGTATGTGGTTCTGCTTCATGGGATGTTAGGATAAAAAGAAAAAAAAACTTTAACTTAGTATAAAATACTTCATGTTTTTCTACCACCCACACCATCAGCTGCTGTCATATTTTTCTGGCTATGATACTTTTATTCACCATTATTTCACAGTATTCAATGACTGGAAAAGTTCTGGATGACAAAACTATTGTTCTTCTGGAAGTTAGAAAATGAAAGACATTTCCAGTCTTGTTTCCTAATTTTATTTATTAGTTTGATCCTCAAGAAACTAGAGCGTAACTACAATGTATTCAATTTCTTTCATCTATAAAGCAGTGAAAGTGCTTGACAAGAAGTACAAATTTTTCCCTACTTTTTTTAAAATGCAATGAGGTATGAGGAAACCAGGGTGGTGTCCTCTGTGGAGTCCTCTTGTACTAAAACTTTGTATTTTGCATTTGTATTTTGCCTGTGCTAGAACCAAATGCTGCTTTTACCATAGTCAGTTTACAAGTACCTCTCTGTAGAAATGAATATTGATGGTAGGTAGGACAAGAAAAACTGTCCACAGTGTTTTGCTTGGGTTTGTTTACTTGAAACTCTTGAATTCTGATCATTGAACTGATAAGAATCAAATAATGCTTTCCAAGTGGTAATATTACAGGATCTGGGTCATGAAGTACAGATTCCATTGAGTATTTTATGATCCCAAATCACACAAACACTGTAGTCAAACTTCTAATCAAACAAACACTCTAGTTTGGTGTATTCTACCCCCTCAAAAATGTTTTGCATATTATGGAGAACGTACTAAGGCTCAAGACTGGAAAGCTTACAATGAAATAAAATGCAAAGTCAGGTTACTTTTGTTTTTTGGTTTTTCTTTTTTCTTTTCAGTTCTCCATTGATAAGCATTGCTGCAAGACTCTGAACAATAAAAGCATACTTTGGTTTCAAGTTTGTATATGAATGTTTGTCATAAGTCTAGCTATGAAATATTTCTGGCCTATTTGAAAAGTTCACTGCATTGGTAAACTTTTAAACCAATGGGTTTTAAGGAGGTTAGTGTGGCTTCTTTAGTAATGTCTTCAATATTTGTGAATTGTATGTCAAATTATATAGAGACATATCTGGTTGCTCAGTCTGTATGTTTTGCATATTAATTTTATCCTGCTAGACCTATATATAATTTGACTGAGTTACCTTTGCTGTGTTTATGAGCATGTCACAGAAAAAAATGCTACGCTGCAACTCTGGAGCTGGCTGACCAGCAAAGGTCTCTGCTCTGGCTGTGGGGTGCTATGTGCCTCAGCTCTTTTTGGGATAAGAGAGCACCACAGGTGCTCAGCACATCAGTCAGTTCAAGGACATCCTGGTGTGCTGATGTTGTTGAAGTTAAACCTGAGTTTTCTATCTCTGTCTTCTCTTATGAGAAACAGTTTTTGGTCTTGGCTAGAAAATCCTGATATTTTCTTTTAAAACATATATGTCTCGTTTTCAGAAATAAACTTGCAAATTCCACTTAAGCAGTGCTTACTATTTCCACTGAACAGTAAATGGTGTTTGAGGTCCATGTACAAGCGAGTTAGCTTCTAACAAGTAGGATCCTTTGCCTTCAGGAGAGATAATATGATACAGAGACTTTAACCTCTAGGTCATTTCACTGAATGCTGCCCAATTTGCCATAGATCTAAAGTCGTTTGTTTGTGATGGCTTCAGTGGCCTGTGTAAAATGAATTAATGCCTTCAGCTTGCTTTACAGAGAACTATGTGTGTTGCAAGAAGTGAGAGCTGCTGATTACTCTTTGAACAGAGATGTTACAGTTTGAAGGTGAGCAGAGGCAGATGTCTTCTGTGCAGAGAGGATGCTGATGAGGAGGAGTAGAGATAGTTTGGTCCCTACGAACATCAACAAAACCAGTGTTGTCTCACTATTGAGACAAAAATACCTCTTATTTAAATCTGAGAGAAGGAAAAATAGAACTAAACAGGGTGAAGCACAAATCATAGCTAAAGAGTTCTAGCCCGTGCTGAACCTGCATTTTGCTGCTATGGGGGCCACTGGAGCCATGAAACTAAATATCCTATGCATTGACTCAGAATGTCTACGACTCCAGCCAGCACCCTATCTTTCCTGGCATTTCCTATTCCTGGTGCTATTTCCCCTCCTCTTCCCTACAGTGTGGTGGATGTGAGCTGGGCCACAGCTCAGCTGAGCTTGCTGTGCTGTTTGGTGCTGGGAAGCTGGTGGATGCTTCTCACAGGGTGTTAGCTTTTATAGTCATTACATCACAGATAGTTCTCCTGTCTGAAAAGCTATCTCCTTCTGTTCTGTTTGCTGTTGAGAAACTACCATTTGCTCATGCAGAATCACAGTGGAAAATGTCAAGTCATTTTGAATTTGCCAGGATCTTGGAAGACAGCAGTGTGCCCCACAACATAAATAACTTTTATGAGGGTGAGCCAAGCCAAGCATCTAACTCCTCTTCATCATATGTTTATCTTATGTAACACTTAACATGCGGAAGAGAAAGACAGGTGGCAGTCAAAGAGCAAGAGAGGACACCAGCCATGTGGGAATAAGGCTGTGTGGTCCACAGGCACTGGAGAAGAATAGGGGAGCAGGAACATAGGGCTGACCCAAATGTGAGATTGAGAGCAGATAGAGTGTTAATGTCATGTGGTACCTTCTTTCACTTGCGTGTACGCTCTCATTATGAAGTTCCAAATTCATTTTCGTGTGTGGCACCAGGACTGTTATTTACTTCCTCTTTAGCTGGCTGTCTGCTATCTTCGGCTACCACAAATATTTCTCTTTGGTTTTAAATTTAATGCAGTCTAAAGAGTAATGCAAAATAGTTTTGATATAGTTGCATTTTTCGCAAAGTGTAAATTGTCATATGTCATGTTTATGACAGTGATATTGACATTTTAGATGATCATATGTTAAATTATTTGAATACTACTTAATGCTTTAAATATAGTTGAGTAACTGTCATTAGGCCACTCAAAATATTGTTTTTTTTTAAAAATTTTTTTCTCCCGGTACTTCAAAAAATAAATAAAAATATTCATAGGAGGACTTTGACTTCTCAAGTTACATAGCTAGAGAATCTGACTATAGAGATGCTATTTCACATTAATTAACCATTCTCATTAATATGCTGACAAGTCTTAAAGCTATTGAGTTTTTGAAAAAGCAATGCCTCAGTTGGCTTGAGACCTTTATTTGTGCTAGGGCAGATGAGCTTCGTTGGACAGACCAAAAGCCAATTTATTGAGTTCTTAAGATGAGTTCAGAACAATGTGTTTTATTTAGTTTTGATCACAGTAGCGATACAGAAGAAACGTATCATGCAAGTCACTATCAGAGCTGTGCCATTCCAACATGTCCTTCCAAATGTCTCACTAACCATCTGGTTCATAGGGTTGTAATAATGCTAAAGGACCTGGTTCTCCACACTGCTGATGAGTACCTCTTGAGTTGTGCTGAATATCCTCAGTTTGCATTGCTTGAAGTAACTCAATATCTTACAAGATTCTACCATGCTAGAAAGTGAAACACACACAGTATTTGCAGCTCCCTGACAGAAGTTAGTATAGTCTATGGAAGTGTCAGCCATACTGACTGTTGTTCAGGTGTTGTAGCTTACTCCTCAAAAATTTAGAAAAATACTTCTCTAGAAAGTATAAGGTTTTCCATATCTTTATCATCACAAACCTTTCAACTACTGCTTGTTTCTCAGAAAAATGATTCCCCCAACTTTCTTTTGGGACTCCAAGAAGCTTTTATATAAGAATTTAAAAGAAACAAAACGACTTTTAACAAGGTTACAGACCAGTTTTGTTCAATTTGTTCATTTGAAATTACTTTATCAAAATGATCTAAACCTGATTATTTTGTACTGATGCTATCTTATTGCAATACATTGAGGAAAGTAGTCACATAGACAGGTTGAACTGTGAAGTTAGCTTAACAAACTGGATGTTCTGATAAAAAGGAATTAATCTGAATCTTGCTTATTGAATATTTGAGCCATTACTCTAGGTTCTTTCTCTAGTTGCTAGAGGGAATAAGCAGCTCTGTAAAGCAGTTCATTGCCTACAAAACATTGTCTTTAGGATGGAGAGAGGTTTTTCTCTGGAGGTACTTTCTTGACTTGGTAGACAAGTAGATTACAGACCTAGACTAGTCTTATAACAGTGTTTAAATAAAAATTATGGCCAATTTTGGTCCAAAAATTATGTATTATCACAAGATTAACAGTATTATTTGGCCTATGAGTTCGAGGAAACTAATTAAGTCATTAACTCTGAATTCGCTCAAGCAAACCTGTAGAGGAATTGCTCCTAACCAAGTGGTTTCAGAACCAAGATCCATAAGAATCTTTGCAGAAGAGACTGTCTGCTGCTTTAATGAGTTTTCATTCTGAGCTTCATTATAGCTGAGCTAATCTTGTATGTGTTTCCCTGAAACATGAAAGGTCTGATTGTTTGGGATTTTTTTCTTTGCACTTGCGTGTATGGTGTTCTAAAATAGGATACTAATTGTAGTCTAAGAATGAAAATGGGGAGTCCTCTGGATACCTCATTTTTTTATTACAGATGTATTTCAAGCAAGGTATGTCAAGGGAATATATGAATAATATGTTAGAAATAGCAGCTATTTGATTTGGAGGCAAATGAAAATTTAAAGTAAATTTAAAATGTATCTGTTCTGTAACATAGCTAATAAAAATATATGCAGAGTGCAAAACAGATTAAGATTATTTTCTTAGGTAACATTGGGGAATTCTCTTATATTAGGCATTGACTTTTTTCAAAGTAAGAACAAACCTTAAAGTCAAGCTCTTAGGTCCTTTGAGATTTCTTTCTCTTTTATTATTTACTTTGCCTTTGTAGCTAGATGCGTACTTTGGATCTTAGAAGTAAGGTTTTCATTTTAGCAAAGAGTTAGTTGATCCGGAATGAGATCAGCTGCTGAGACTACTCTAATTCCTTTTTTTTTTTTTTTTTTTTTCCCCCCAACTAATTGTTTCTTTCCTCTTAAATAAGAAGTGCCATCTTTACTGGAAGGTCATTTTCTAGAAATATACTATTCATTATTCTGGTATACTCAACGGATAGACCTCTGATTCAGGGTGTAGCCTATGAAGTAAGCTTTTATCTGTAAGCTTCCTTTCTGGTTGTTAAAACCCAGCTCTGTTTGTGCACTACTTTTAAAAGCAAACAAAAACAACCACAGTGCATTTTAGCACAATGCGTTAGTGTGGGAGTTATAAGAATGTTCTATGATTTTAATGGAAACAATATCCTGAAACAAAACATTTTTAGTCATTCTTTAAGCAATTCAGATCAGTTACTGATTCCCAAGTAAAAAATGTATGTTCTGGGTGTTTGAAGGACTTTACTGGAGTAGTGGGAGATTAATTCTGTTATTTATGGCTTGTGTTTTAGCATCTGAAAATGACTTCTAGGTTTTGCAGCTGGTAGTATAATTGCTATTATTGAGCATTATAATGCAAGGAAAATGTGATGCCTTGATGTAATGTGGTCAAGTTAGCCTGTCTAGCTGTATGACTGCAGTCTATTTCTTTCCTCATGGGTACAGGCATAGTATAGTACACAAATACACCTTTATTACAGAAAGTCCCAAATCAACTATATTTCTGATGCATATATTATCAGCTTCCCAGGAAAATAAATCAGATCTATGCGAAAATCAGTATGAATTACTATAGCAAACATGATAGGTCTTTAGTAAACTTCTTTTTTTTGGAGTTGCTTCTTGTGGTTGAAAACTTGCTGCGCTTTATTTTTCCACAGTGGTAGGTGAGAGGCTTGTGGAGTTGTGCAGAGGCTTTCCCTGTCAGAGTTTACAAAAGGAGGGTACCAAAACTCTTTTCACAGGAACAAAATTATTTGTCCTGGATTCTGGAACTTCAAAGCCTAAACCTGATCAAAATGTCATGTTCTTTGTTACTTTGATTCTCTTGAATCCAATTAAATAAGCGAAGTGTAATAGGAAAATTGACCTCTAGAGTGACTAGAGGTCGCTCCATGCAAAGTCTAAGGTGTCTGTTACTTAGTGTTTTCCAAGTCCTTTTTTTATTGTCATTACAATGCAGTTAGGATAACAGTTTTTGGAAGTATTTAACTGGTTGCTAGTGTTACAACTCATAAGGTTGTTTTCATTCTTTACATCTGGTACTAACGCTTGAGTAACTATGCATATATTAACAAACCTATTAGAAATATTAAGTTAAACACATAAAGTGCATAATACTTGTGAAACAGAAGGCAGGTTTGATGTGGTGGATGTCCGTTTACTTGTATTTGTAGATGTCATTAAAACTAAAATAGAACTTCTGTAACATCGTTCCTTTTTTTTTTTTTCCTGACAAAGAACTGTGAAATTCAGTTGTGTTCTGTCACTGTTGCATTACAGTATTTATTACCTGTTACAGAGGAAAAATGAAATGCATACCTCTGTTTCTCTTTTCCTAGCTTTTGTATTGCTGCAGTATTTGTCCACATACTGAAAACCAACAGAAGTATATCGCATTATTTCTTTAAATAAAATAAACGTATGAAACAAAAGCCACCAAAATCAAAATAAGAAGGTAAGCCTTGGGTCGCTTTCTTTAAAATGACTGCATATGTTTCTTTTCCTCCTTTGAAAATGGGGTTGTTGGTGGTCCTGCAGATATGTACTTTGTAGACAGCGAAGTGTTTCTTAGAGTTCCACAGAAGTTTCTGTGAGCTTATATGTAGTTCTGGCTCCCTAATCTGTTAAAATCATACAGGCACCCTCACGTCATTGCATTTTCAAATATTCTAAGTGCAGAGTAGCAACTAATAGACTAGAACACTTTAACAGTGTGTACTGTGTCTGTTGTGTGCGAAAAGCCAAACAGGGTTAAAAGAGAGCATTGTTAGTGTTAACATTTAGGGAAGAGTATATTTAGTATGGTCTTGTGCAGAATATTGCCTACGGTTTCCAAACAAAATAGTAATAAAAATTAGCTCACAGTTAGGAATGGCTATTCAATCAGAATCTACTTGTCATCTGAAGTTCAAGTACTTGTAGATCAAGATGATCAGGGCACAGCAGACATTCAGCAAGTGCTTACATGGCAGACATGCACATAAAGACCAGGAAGCTGGAAAATCATTGCACAGTAATCTCTTGCAGTCTTGCAAATGCTTTCTGACTGAATTACTATTTAATAGGAATAAACCAGCTGTTAGAACCTGCATACTGCAGATGCGAAGTGTACTATAAATCCCTTCAACAAACTTGGTCATCTTTACTACTGTAATGAACTGGTCATTTGGCATGACTTCATCATACATGACAAAGAGTTGAAGGTTGATACGTAATTATCTTGATGATACTTTGTTGTCAGTGAAGAATTCTGCCTTCCATTTCCAAAACAAATGAGTTAATTTGGTTTGCTGCAGATGGTTGTTCTTGCATAGCTTACCTTTCTTGCTCTCATACTTCCTTCCTCTGCTAGCAAATTCTGAGCTTTGTCTTGCACCTCTATCTTGCAATAGGTAGTCTTTTCTACCTATTGAACTTATATGTTTCATAGGTTTTCAGATAGTATTATTTTTCAAGTGCTTATGATACTGCCAGTTATTAAGCTTATTCTCTGTCATCTCTCTTTCCCAGTGAAGTTGTTGTTCTATTTAGTTATCAAATTGAATCATCTGAAGTGAGCAGAGCCTTTGTCCCACAATATGTAGATCGTGATTCTTCAAACCTTTGTATTGCTGGTATATAATTGTATTAACAAAAGTATAACTGGTAAAAATTCTAATGTTGTTTCAATGTTTGCTTTATCATTGTCAGAACTGTAGTAAATAGAGTTTTGATATCATAACCATAGAGTCATTAAAAGCCACAACCAAGGTGATGACACCTTAAGATATGTATAAAATTATGCACTTCAAATTTAGACAAATCCACATATAGGTAAGTCTGCATAAATTGAAATTCTAGAATGTTTACCTCTGAAAGCATCAAACTTATTGGCTCTTAAAAAAAAAAAAGTCTGTTAAAGATCACTAAGGTTTAAATGTATTAAATGCTGTAATGTGCTTTTCACCATGCTGTATTCTTTGGCTATATTGTCAAGAGAATAGATGACCAGTTCTTTCATGATACTGTTATTTCTGTGACTGCTATTTCTTACTATTTCTTAAGACATAATTTTCTAATAAAACTAGGAGACCAGTTACTTTTCCCAAAAACAGCATAATATTTTTCCCACCTTACATGCTTTTTCTGCTCCTGGGAAAACTGCCTAGCCAAAGACATTTTTAAATTTAATAGACTTAATTTCCCTTAAGAAAGAAAAAGTGAATGGAAAATGCCTTTTTTTTTTTTTTTTTTTTTTGACAGCTGCCTATAGCATTGTCTTTAATAAAGTTACTTTATTTTTTGCCAAATGAAAGTTATGACTCAAAACATCTTAAACAGAAGAGGTAGAAAGCAGTAGTCTTATGTATGAGATATTAGCTTTGTTCAGGCCTGTATGCTGTACTTATTTCCAGCTTTGAGACAATGTTGAGACAAACATTACTGGGAAGCAATTCCTTATGTAAAACTGGAATTTGTAATACGGCTTGTAATTCCTTGTCCAAGAGACCTGTATTAGTATATTTTCATGTGTATAGACATCTCTCTCTGTCTTTCTCTCTATACACAATGTGTATGTGTTGTATCAGCCCCGTCATTATTTTTTAAATTCAGATTCTTTTAATTCTCCTTGAAGAGAATTTAAAATTGCCTGCTTTAAAATAACTTGCTAAACTGTCACATAAATGTTACTTAAGAAATTAACTGGAGAATATGGAAAGAAAACAAATCTCAAAGTGCTGATAGATCTGGCTGATCAAACTCCACATTTTCCTACCCTTTTCAGTTGCTCTGAAGAAAGAATTCATCTGTTTAGACAATTAAATTCTTCTTCATCCTTACAAGTTACTGTATTGACAGGATAACAAGTTCATGGAGAAATGAAGCATTCTTTAAATGAATTCTATTTACCCAATAATAATGTAACTACTACACATGGGAAGGAATTGTTCATATCAGTATCTGTGTGTGTGTTTGTGTATATATATGTGTACATGTATATGTAATTAAAATTTTTTGCATACTCTACTATTGGTACTTAATAAGACTGTAACACTGTCGAGGATACTGGTTAATGATTTGAGTGAATGTTCTAAGCTCAAGTTAGGAAAGATTGTCATCACTATACCAGTTTTATATAAATTGGCTTATGTTCTGATCGTTCTTACACTTGCAAAAATACAAAATGATCTAAATAAGACTAAAAACTGTTCATCTGAATTAGACTCTTACTTTGGATTATAAGACCTTCACAGAAATACTTAGTCCTATTGCTTCACCTACAGTAATAGTACAGTCAAGGATAACTGAAACGTGGTCTGGGGGGAAACCTTGAAGCAGTCCAATTTTTCAGAAGAAAAGTGATTTTTCTTTGAAATCTGATTTCTATACATTGCCATGAGGCAAACTCGAAACATTTTGATCTTCATTGAAAATAACAAGCCATATACCCTATTCATGTAGTTGTAGCATAGAACTTGTTAGTAAAAACAGGTACGATTTACAAGATAGCAAGTGTGAAAATGAGCAGTACAATATGAAAGAATAAGAATGCTTGTATTTTACAGTTCAGCTGTCTTCTAATGAGCAATTCAAATAAGTTTGGCCTTGTTGAGTAGATGCTTGAAAAATAAGTGAAGTGAGGCAGTAATTACGAACACAGAAAAACGAATCCCTCCCTTTTTAAAATAGAATTCAAAGTATTTATGTGGAGAAGTTGTTACTGCAGAGCTTTTTATACGTATTTCTGAAGTCATTAGGGAGCTAAGCTGAGAAGAATTCAGTGTACCAAAAAAAAAAAAAAGAAAACAAACAACACCACAAAACAAAACAACAGGATTCAGAGGTATCTGATGTGAATCTATCAGTATTTCAGTTCCAAGACTCCACAGGGGAGTGAATTAGAGAGTATGTAAGTTTATAATAGGAACAAATTATAAATTTAACAAATTGTAAGCAAATTGAGCATAAAAAGCAAATAATGACATTTCGCCCAGTGTATTCATTTCCAATTAATAAAACCTGCCCAGCTTTGAAGCAATAGATGAAACTTAAGTTAGAGTCTAATAATAAAAACTGGTTTTCAGACAGTGCATTCTGTATCCAATCATGACAACGCTGGCTTTAATTAATGTACAACTTACTGTTTTGTTTTCTTTTCATTGTTTTTTTTAACTGATGGTTGAAAGCTTTTCTTTGGGACAGATGGGTTAGGAGAAGGATTAGTAAGGATATTGTCTACAGCGTTCTAAGGAGTGGCTGTTGGTTTGACTTCAGCAGTGTCACAGGAGCTGATAGTTCATTTACCCATTGCCATTTGGAATTTGTAAAGCAATCTGTAAGCAACAGCTTCTGTCCATGTAACCTGTCTGTTTTGTAAAATTTCACTTTGAGGATACTTAGGCAATGTGAGAGTATTGGTCTTTGGTTCATATTCTTTTGTCTTTCTCAGTGTTACTAGCAATCACTAAGCAGCATATTGTTCAATTTCCTTCAAATGTGTATCTTTTATTTGGCACGACTTCCTTCTTTACACCTGTTTGTTTTTTTTTTTTTTTGTTTTTTGTTTTTTTTTTCTGGAGGCAGATTTGCATTAATTTGGCAGTGTGCTTAAATAGAGGAGAAGCACAGAATGGGGCTTAAAATTAGTAGTGATAATCTAGAAAACAAAACACAAAAGCATGAACTACAGAGAATATTACAGTTTCCTTGGATTCCTTTGGGACTTGCTATGGCACACTAATTTCAAGGGTCAAAAAACAGACAGTTGCTTCATGCAAATGGGGGAAACAACTCAAAGGACTTCACTTGGCATAGATATCTGTGGCATATTTTGTAGCATTCAGATGTTGTACCTGGGTTCCTGAGGCTCTTTTTCTCTGGTCTGCACTTCTCCTAATCACACTTTACTTTTTCCGATAGGAAATGTTTCAGATTACTTAGATTTTTATGGTCGTTTTCTTTTTTCTAAACTTTGCATTACCACTGTGACTGTTAATTTCTGATCTGTTGGGAAGCAAATTATGTAAAGTCTCTTATTACCAACATTTAATTGACACTTTATTCATATCGTTTATTTCAATTGCAGTACTAGAATTCCATTTAAATGGCAATTATTTTCTCAATACTCCATGTTACCTACTATGTAAGCAATATGTCCTGTATTGCAATGAGTTCATTTAAAAGATGATGATGTTGATCAGGGAAATAATGTTTGCAGAATAATTGGAAGGATAGAAGAGCAGGGCTGCCAAATAAATTGTGGGGTGATTTGAGTCTTTCTGATTATTTGAAGTCAATGTAATATTAATCAAATACTTAAGGTAATCTATACTAGAGACTCAGGACAGAAGTCATGTATGACATGGAACTCAACCAAGTCTCAGAATACTGTGCCACAATGTTTTGACACTACTCTGAAGCATCAAATCAATTTTTTTTTAATTACTCTTCTGAAATTATCAGAAAATCTTAGTAGTGATTATTATAGATACACTGGATGCGTTCCTGTGTGACCTGGTTTAGGTGTTCCTCATCTGGGAGGAGGATTGGACTAGATCTTTTGAGATCCCTTCCAATCCTTCACATTCTGTGTTTACATTCTGAGCACTTTGTTGCTAGGCACTGCCTTGACTCTATGGGAACATTCCACATATGCCTTCAGGTGACTGAGGATTTTTTTTTTTGCTTTTTTTGTTAAATGCAATTCTGTTTGCAAAGCAACATTCCTCCATAGATAGTAATCAGAAATTGGAAGTGTGGCAATAGGAGAGGAGTAACAGCTCTGCACAAGAAGAAGGTAGATTTAAATTAGACATAATGCAGAAGTTAATTACTGCAAAGGTGATGAGGCACTGGCACAGGATGTGCAGAGATGGCGTGGCTGCCCCATTCCTAGAGGTGTTCAAGGCTGGTTTGGATGGGGCCCTGGGCAGTCTGATCTCATGGGAGGCATCCATTCCCATGGCAGGATGATTGGAGCTGTAGGGTCTCTAAGGTCCCTGCCAACTCAAACCATTCTATGATTTTATGTTTGTAACCCATGTGATTTATTCACATCAAATCTGAGGCTGAATCTTCCTCTGGCACTGAATGATGTATCTGACCAGCGTACCTTATTCTGTCAATCCATGTTTTTCTTTTCTGACTTTTTAGAAAGTTCAGCATGTCTTGCTCAAAAAAAAATCAATATTTTTCATGAGTTATTACTGCGAGAAGTTGATAATTGTTTCATCAATACAAGACATGGTCAGCTGCATTTCAAATACCTTCAAAGCTAGTTATCTGATCACAGTCCCAGGCAGCTTTGGTTATTGCTTGTGTTTGATTTTGGAACATAATGAATTGTTAGTGGTAGATGTACAATACTGAAAAGCTTTCCCTGATGAGGAACAGCTGGGCTCTAGGGCCAGCTTTGGGCTGAGCTAGGCAGTGCTTTGAGCTGAGACAGGCACATGAGCTGCTGCAGAGGCGGGTGCCTCATCACCCACACTGGGCTCTCTAGCACATACACTTTGCTGATTCATGAGCAATAGTGGAAAATAAGCCTGCTCAAAGGCAATAGCAAAAATTAAAAGTCATTTAAGAAGCTTGTGGCACACATTTTTGATAGAGTTATTTACCAAAGAAAGGTTGCTTAAAATAATCATTTTGTTCCCCAGCACATAGTTATTTGTGTTATTGTCAAGGTAACTGAAGGTCCCGGAAGAGAATGCCCAAGACTGACTGTCTTTTAGAAAAATCTGGGTTCTGCACTGTTACTTACATTGCTAATGTTGTGTACATTGTGTACTTACATTGCTAAGGTTGTGTCACTGACAACTTCTTAACATGCACTGACAGAATGTAGAACTCTGATATATCCTTACCTAATTTTTTGTCTTGTGAATTCTTACTACACTGTTGAAAGATTTTCTTTCTCCTTTAAAAACCTAATTCAATGCTTATAAGTTAGGTTTATGAAAACTTGATTGGAATTTTTTGCACATACTAAATTTACTCTAAAATTTTGTTTGCAGTACCTACATTTCTAGCATTTAAGTTCAACAATGTTTCTGAAAAAATAAGAATAATGTAAAGCGTGCTCTAATGATTGCTTTGTCTGAAGGTAGGAGCAGAGCTTGGTAAAAACATTTAATTTCTGTGTCAGGTCATTCCTTAGCTAAAATCTGAAACTAAAACAGTATATTGCAATTTCAACAAATGCTTTGGCCTTTTCTCACTGTTTATGAAACAAAGAAAGGAAAATAGAAAGCAAATAGTTGAAGGAAAAAATAAAGAAAAGCTTGGACCAGATAGGGAATATTTGACCTGTTAGATTACGCTGTAGAGTGTAATGCTTAACAATACCAGCACCTATCACTATCTCACTTTCAAAGCTTCATCTCTTTCCATTTAAAAAATTATGTGCCCTCCACAAAAACATCGATTTCATTTTAGTAGCTGATACCAGTCATAGTTTATATGAAACCACTTGCAACCCAGGGTCACTTCCACACAACTTACTGTGTAGATTGCAAAATGCAATTTTTTAAAAATAATTCAAGTTTCTCTTAGAAAATATAGGAAGATGTACGTGCTCCTATGTAATATTAGTTTACAGAGAAAGTTTGGGGATTTTCCCACAGGAAATATGGGGGTCATTTTATACCAGAGTTTAGCACTTCGTTACATAATGCCAACATATAGCACATATCTCTATAATCATTATACAGTGTTCTAGCTATTATTTTCAGTAATATATCCAAAATGTGATCCTCGCTATTTAGTGTTGATTTATAGATTGTCTTTTCCTACTAGAATAACTTCCAGAACATTAAACATAGTAACAGCTTTGTTTTGTGTTTTTTTGATTTACTGGGTTCACACAATTTGAATATAATTATGCTTTTAGAGCTGTAATCTATCTAAACAAACTCATAAACTAAGAGATGTGTTTTGCTTCAGTAGGGTCTGGAACTTTAGCTGAATGGCTTCCTTGCATTTAATAAAAAGTGCAGGAGATGGATACCATTGCACTAGTCATCATTTAGTTCATCAGTATCATGAGAAATAATTACACTGATTATTATCAAATATTTCTAAGAACGTCGGAGATTTATTCTTAGATCAGGCCAGAGATCGCACATAGCCTAGCATGCTGTCTCCGAGGGTGGCATCAAGAGGGTGTTATCTGGTGCATTATCCTGGATACTCCTATTTCCTTTATTTTCTCCCAGCACACTCTAGACCCCTTTTAGGGAAAGTCTTGTTGCAGCACCAAAAATCACCTAATAAAAAATTTCTGTTCAGTCTTTCTTTTTGTTGTGGTTTAACATGGTAGATGGCAAAGCACGAGACAGCAAAGAACTCCAATAATAAAAGAATACATATATGCACGAACAACAAAAGGTCACTTTATTTTGATGTTTCATGGTTCTTCACTGCCATACATATATGCTTCATATTTTCAGTGAGGGATGAAATAAACAGCAGAGGGGCTAATAGCAAATGCCAAGTCAACTATCCATTTTGTGTGATTTACTGTCTGTTTTGGCATCACAGCTCAAATGGAGGCGAGATTAACAAATAAAACAATGATGCATTACTTGTATTTTAATACTTTGTAATAGCAGGAAGAGAGAAATGCAAATGTTTTTATTCTATTCAAAGACTTAAAGTAAATGGATAGACCAGTGATTCAAAAACATGAAAATGTGAACCTGCATTTCATTGAAGTATAACCAAACGCTTTATACTGGGAACAGCATTTAATACATTTGAATAGGTACAAGAATGTTTATATACCTACAATAGAAAATGACACTATATACTGACACATGAATTAAAAGGACAAAATTTTGGAAGAAGGGGGTAGATACTAACTTGAGGCAAATCTTTTTCTAGCAGCACATTCTGATGAATGAAAAATTGGAAAAACATTGTAATTTAACAGCTTCCAAAGTATCAGCTTACATCTTCTTTTCCTTCTTGTATAAGGAATATTTTATTCTGTCTCCTAGAAAATGTTCCTAATGACACGTAATGTTGAAGCTTTTTTATGATTAGGAAGCACTGTGCTGTTGAGTTGTTTTTTTTTTGTTTTTTGTTTTTTTTTTTACTGAATCTTCTTAATGGCAATGAACTCTGACAAGGTTGAGGGCTGTGCAAACTGTTTGTGTAATTTGTGCAGCTGAAGGCTGAAATTACTCTGGATTGTTTGTTTGTGCTTGTTTGCTTGTTGTATGTGTGCACCGGTAGGAATATAGGGAGCTTGAGAATGTTGCTGGTAAGCAGTTGGACAATAGACTAATAAGCAAAACATCAGAAAGATCATCAAAAAAGAAAGCAAAGGCTCACATTAGATGTGTAGTCTCAAATGAGAAACAGTGCAGAAAGTATCTAAACATGACATGAATATTAGCATGAATTGTTCACTTTGTGCTTTTAATAATTGGTATATGTGTTCATGCTCACCTTTTAAGTAATAATGACTAACTAAGCAGTGCATATTTAATAAGTTTTAGAAAATAAGGTAACTGGAGAAATCTTTGATCAAAAAACTGATTACAAATGTATAAAAGATGTGGCTAAGCTTCTTTCTATTTGTACTCTGCTTAGTTGATTCTCACTGCAAGCTACCAGATCACTTGCATGAAGCATTGCAGCCTTTCTGCCAACCATTTGAACTTGATGCTTCTTTGGTCAAAATTTGTGTCTGGCTTTCAAATTTTAAAAGATAAATATGAATTCTCATAATATTTTAATTTCTGCATACTTAATCTTTTTCTGTTCCTTTTCTGTTACTTTACCTCTTGCCTGGACTGCTGCTTTGATGTTTTGGATTGGATAAGGAAAGGAGTAAACTGTACTCAATTTTGTTAGGCTGGATTTCATCAGGTCCCAGACTCTCGCTAAAAGCGTGGCCAAATGTGAGGTTGGATCAGGTTGTTCTGGGGCAGCTGAGTTACAATCATATCTGGGGAGGGTATTACACAACCTCTCTCTTCATTCCTTTCACTCATCATCATAAATATGATAAAGAATGAGATTTATGAGCAAAAGTTCATAATTATGATGATGCTTTATAGCAGGTGAAGCTTAACAGCAGAAAGAGGAGGAAGGAGATCTATGTGGCTCTCTTAGTTGACAAGCAGCCTAAGAAATGGAGATTGTTATTTATTTCTCCTGTTGTGTTTCAGTAGTTTTCATTTTATGGATTTTTCCAGAAATCAATTATTCTCACTCCTGGATAATAAAAATTATTTATATCATCTGAGATTTTTGTGTTTTTTACCATTTTACTAAATGTCTTCTGTAAACAGGTGCATCCATCCTGTGTATATATACTAAGTAATTAAAAATCAGTTCATGCCTAAGTCTTTTTTTTCCACTGACTTACATTGAGGATGACTGGAACACATGAATCTCCATTAAAACAGGATTTCCTGACTATTGATAAAACTTTGCATTTATGCAAGCTAATAGAAAAATAATCAAATTTCATACTTCATGCAATAAGCCGATCAGTGGAGTTCAGGGGAAAATTTTTCATGAGATTTAAACACTAAAGATCTTACTATTCTTCAACTTCTTTATAGACCTTACATACTAGATTGATAATAGACAACAGCTGTTGTATTTGAAATGTCTCATTGTAATTGAGCAGAATATTTTGATTTCAGGGATCTTCAAGGATCCTGAAGTCCAACTGCTTGACTGTGTCAGGGATAACTCAAAGTTAAATCGTGTTGTTGAGGTCATTGTCTAAATGCTGCTTGAACACTGATAAGCTTGGAGCATCAGTCAGTTCTTACAGGGTGCCTGTGCCAGTGACTCATCACACTCACGGTGGTCCAAATCCTATACCATTGTTCTTATGCCCTTTTCATTTCACTCACAGGATGGAGTTTTCAAGCCTTTGTTCGATTTACTTTTATGTTCTGCACTGACGGACAGTCAGAATTTATCTATGATTTTCCCTGTGTTATGCCAAGAACTTACAGGAAGAATGAGGAAGAAACTGAGTAGTATATGTATTCATTTTTGTACAAATTTAAGATTGTCATAGATGGCTTTTTTTTTTTCCATTTAATTGTACAACTGCGCAAAGTTGCAAGAGTAGAATGTACTAACCTTAAACTGTTTTTTGAATTTGTTTGAGTACTCTGATAATATCACAATACAGGAAGCAACACCAAACAAATAGCTTTCAAAATGTAGTTTTTTAGACTGGCCAAGCCAGGCGAGATTGTGAGTACCTCTTCTGCAGAGGTCCAAGAGTGCTCATGACATCTGTCCTTCCTGCATCCACTGAGATGAAAGCACAGCTGCTTTAGTGAAGTGCAGAAGAATTAGAGAATGCAACTGCATCTTCTAACTACACAGTGGAGAAGGAGATAGTCAAGACACTTCTCCACTTCTGCAACGGGCATTGAACATGTCCATTTCAAGCATAGAAGATTGGCCCTACAAAAACAACAACAAAAAAAAACAACCAAAAACCGTTCGCATTAAATTTTGCATCTTTATGGCATGAATTAGTTGCTTAAATTTAAATGAAAGTATGGAAACTTGATACCTTTAAATATATATATATACATATTTTTTTATTTTAGAAAACTGGAAATGATGATCAATCCTGACCAGGAATTGCATATTCCATCACAGATAGTGATGTCATCTCACTAGATGGTGCTACAGAATCATTTTGTCTAGAGAGAACGAAAAACACACTTTATGTGATGATTAATGGCTCCAAGTGAGGGAACAAGTTGAGTTAGATGCTAGAATTCAGATCTGAGAAGGTTTTCTGCTTCCTCCTTTAGAACTTTGGAAATGTATAATTGAATCTGTGTGAGTTTGATTTAATAAATCATTTTAGTTGAGGAAGAGGTAAAATAGGAGTGAACTGGTTGTGATTGTATCATAAGATGTAAATAATACACCTTTCTTAAGCTAAGTTAACGGAGTTGTTTAAAACTAGGAAGAAAATTAGTACAGCAAAGAAAAGACAGCAAAAGGTGAAATCATGCTTGCTGTGAGCAGATCTGTTTCTAGGATTTCCATGGGCATGTTTGGTGCGCTGCACTTGCTATTACTATCATGACACTTGATATTCTAAAAATGAAATGTCTTGCTCTTGATTTATTTTTGATTTAAATCATATTTTGCTGTGTTTTTGTTTTCTACTTATTTGTGTTCAGATTTAAAGGATGTTGGCTTTTTAGACAATTACCTAAATATTTATACTTAAAGCTCTAAAATTCAGGATGATGAAAAGCTATTTTCAAGTTCATGGTAGTAGATTGCAACATGAAGATTCACTGTTCAGTACTGAAGTAGTGTCAGTATATGCTAAGCATAGAAGCCATGTTTTGAATTCCTTTCTGTGCATCTCTAAGGTGAAGTGCACCTGTACAGCTATTGCCCTAAATTGTCAGGGAGAAAGGTTAATGTTTCCCATTGAAAACATGAGAGATGAAATGAGAGGTCTGCAACTTGAGTCAGATCTTTACAAAACCAAATAATCTAGTGCAACGCTTAATCTGAAAGGACAAGCAAGAATGGAATTAGAGAAGTGCTTAGCAGTGTTATCAGAATCACTTAGCATGAGCTCAGTGGTAATGTAGTGTAGTCTGACCATGACAGGCAGATCAAATCAGGAGTCATAATATTATGCATGTAGGGCACTAATTGCTATCTGCAGAGTATTAGTGCTCCTGGAAAGATGAGGTGAAACTTGCCAAATAGCTTAAAAACCAGAAATAATGCAAGCAACCTTCAAAGAAAATTCCTGATGATCTGATAGGTACAGTGGCTGCTCTGAAAGTAGTGCCTCCTGTTTTAATATGTTAATCCATAATGTCAGAGGTAAATGGTGTTATGGCAGCAGAAGTTGAACCTTCCCACCAATATTCTGTTCCATTTTGTTGCAATGAGACAAAGGGCAGCAGATGGGCTGTTTTACACAGTGGCATCTGCCATGGAAGTGTGTCCGAAGCAAAACTGTGTCATTAATTTTCACCCTGCAGAAAAAAATAGCACGTATTGACATCCATTGATTCTTGCTGAATGCTGGTGGAGGCAAAATGCTGTGAGCACAGTGAGGCAGTCCATGGTGCATTTCAGCAGAGGCAACAGCAGTGTGAAAAACAAGTCACTTTCTGAATGGCCATGCAGATTTTTGAGTGCAGTTTGCAGGTTTTTATTCATCACTGGTGAAAATGAGTAGCTAATTGTTGTGACTGTGTTGAAAAATAGTGTTTTGTATCTGAGAATTTGCTCTATCAAATAGTGTTATTGTGCTCTTTATGTCTGTTGCAGTTTCAATGGAAACAAATAGGAGCATTACTTTCAGAGCAACCTATGTATATAATTGCATTCTGATTATAGATGCACTCACGCTTAGACTGTTTGTGTCTTTGGGAAGGGCTGCTACAAAGAGGCCAGCAAACAGCTCAATCTGACTGTTGGGTCGGCAGCTTCTTCATACCAGACAGTAATCTGAAGTCCTCCTATGTTAAACATGTAAACTCTTTGGTGTGTTGCATCAGTCCTCTATTTTGTTCCTGAGAACACTATGAGAGCATTAAGTATACCAGAGCAGAACTAGGCTAATAATGTTTTGCTTGGCTGCTGAAAAAAAAGGAAAGAAAGAAGAGAAATCGATCAATCAAACATTTCTTAGAGGTGCTTTGAGTGATACCACTTGTAGAAAAAAAAAATTTAGACACACTTGACTAAAAAGAATATTTTTTAACTCCTTACATTTATACAGTTAGATTTGATATAAAAATACAATTTTGAAGAGGAAAAATTATCAAATATTTGAAAGTGTATAAAATTGCTAGCTTTTCTACACTTCTTTTTCATTTCAGAAAGTGATAACATGCTTCATATAAACAAATGATATTTTTTTAGGTAATCCTTGCCCTTGGAAGAACTTGCTGTTCTGTCTTTTAGTGAATGTGACAGCCATTAATGGGGAAATATAGAGAGAAACGAGAATGTGAAATGGGTTGTTTAAGATAATATTGCTGGTAGATGGTTAACAAGTTTGTTTTATCTGGTGTTATTAGGACTACTTAATCATCCTGCTTTTATGGCTTATATACATTGGTGCCTGACATTATTTCTGTGATGACAAAAATGCTGAAGTTATTTGTGTAAATGGTATAATCTTATTATTCAGTATGTAGCTTCTCTCTCTCTCAAATACTGCTGTCTAAAACCAGCATAATTATTATCGAATAGCTTAAAGCTGCACTTAGTGTTATTGATGATGTCAGAACTCATAACTATTTCAAGTTAAATATGTGGTTTCTGTTTATTTCAGTTAATGTAATGTTCCTTTTTAATCATCCTTTATCTAATAATCTTTTTTTTTTCTGGGTGAATGAGGAATTGTTATTCTCAGGAATTGTTTTGATCTGTGTAAGATGTTTAGTACAGTATACTTAAAATACTTGCTTGTAGACAGTTTATTTAAAGTATTGGAATTTAGCTAGAAGTTAAGACAAATCTGCCCTGGCTTTCAGTTCCAATCTAAGGCAGAAAATGAGAGAAACTTGATATCAGTCCTCATCTATTTAAGCCACCAAGGATAAATTCAGTGTGGTACTACCAAGCAGTCAAAATACTGGGCTCTGCATTGCTCTTCTCTGGGGAACCCTTTGTCCTATGTGTATCTGGCTCCTGTGACAGAATGCAGAGCATGCCAAGGAAGAAAGGATGTTAGGAGAATAGCCTGGTCTTGTGACAGTCTACACTGTAGATCTTTCTAGATCTGACCTCTGCCCTAGGCTAGCCTGGGCAGAAGGACATGAACAGTCCTTTATTATTAACTGGGCTGGTGCTAGTTGTAATTGCCTAGAGAACTCATCATAGAACTGAGAAGTACAGAAATTTGGAGGTCGGCCAGCCTGTATTTGAAAACAGAAAGGAATATACTTATGAGTAACCAGAGGAGGTTATGCTTCCCTCAAACCAGGAATTGCTCTATAGACTCTAGTAGAATGGTGAATAAGATGCCTTCGGAAACCCAGATCGAGACCACTTTTTTTTCCACAGGCAAATCATCAAGTTAGTGATGCCAAGTGAGGAAGATTCTGCTTAGTTGCTATGACAAAACCAGAGAAAAAGACACATGGTTGATAGAAAATGATGTCACTTCTAGTGTCTATTCCTCAATTCTTTTCTGTGTTTTTATCCCACCCGGGGAAGATTTGAGTGGAGAAAAAGGAGTTGTATGTGTTTGTTCTGTTTTACATGTATCTTTGTGTTACAGCACAATATATGCACACAGGCATTTAATACAAATTAATAGACTTCCAGAGAATTAATTTCTATCATAAGATTTCCTCTTTATGATTGCCAATTTGGCAGCCTCCTGCAGTGCTTAATATTACATCTGCTTAACAGGCCAGATGATAATACTGTGAACTCTACCAAAATTATTTGCTGAACAATGGAGCAGGTGGCTGTGAAAATAAATGTATTACTGAAAAGGAACATTACTGAACCTTCCATATGATGTAAAATCACATATCTTCCAATTTAGTAAAAAGCATATTATATACAGAATGCCTCATGCTTATGCTTTCTTCATAATAAAGACTTATTTTGGTATATCTTAAATGGAAGATGGGTTTTAGTGTAGCATAGACTAGCATCCACTGTGAATAGGACTGAACAGGTTTTCCAAAGAACCCACCTTTTTGAAGTAACGAAATCAAAAGCAACCATTCTATAAGTAAAATATTTTCAGCAGAGCAGGATTGAAGGTAAGACTTGACTTAATTCCCTCATATCATATTCAGATTGGAGAACGCGTTATCTGACACATCCTTCACCATCAATACTAAATGCCTAAAGGAGAGCATATGAACTTTATCCAAACTCCTGTTTATGTTTGCTTTCCTGACTGTTATGGACGCTGTTTCTATGAAGGCTGTTCTGAAAATAATGCTTCCTACTTTAATATGTTGGCCCACAGCAAAAGAAGCAGATGCTGGTGAGGTGGCCGTAGAGATTGAACCTTCCCACCAATATGAAATCATTTCGTTGCCATGACACAAAGGGCAGCAGACGGGTTGTTTTACACAATGGCATCTGCCATGGAAGTGTGTCTGAAGCAAAAGTGTGTCATGAATTTTCACTCTGCAGAAAAAAATAGCACCTAGTGATATTCATTGATGCTTGCTGAATGTTGGTAGAGACCAAACTGCTTGTGAGCACATTGAGGCATGGTGCATTTCAGCAGTGGCAACAGCTAATGGTGGTGATTGTGATGAAAATTGGTATTTAGTAGCTGAGAATTTGTTCTATCAAATACCATTATTGTGCTCTTTGTTGTAGTTTCCATGGATAAAAATAGGAGGCATTAATTTTGGAGCAACCTTCATATATTTTTCACTCATATTTGTGTCTGAAGGTGCAATGTTTGCAAATTTCTCATCTGGGGCTTGAGCTAATGCTTTGGAATTTTCTTTGTATAGTTTAAGGTCTTTACTTCCTGCTCCTGTAAGCTTTAAAAAGTGCTCTTGGGAGAAGCAGAGGTTGAATTCAAATCTCTTCAGAAAAATAGATTTAAGAATAAGAAACTGGTATGCTTTCTTTAAACATTCAGAAGGGACACTGAGTTTCTACAGTGCAGATCAGTTAGGATGCTTTTTACTAGAAGGGCTTTCAGTTCTATGACTAGTGTGTCTGTGACCATTGACTCCTGGGCTGTTCTTCAAAATATACCAGATAGTCTATTCTGGCAAAAGCACAGGAGAAAATGTTTTATGTTGTCATTAAAGTAGAGTCTGAAAAAAAACTGAGAAACCACAGACATTAACTCTGCAGGTAAAAATGTTCTGGGATTCTGCAAAACATGCATAATACTTTCTATTCAGTAAACCACTTTTATATTATTTGTAACAGTTTAGTAGTTGTCTTGACTTGGCTTGTCATTGGGCTTTAAGGAGTAACTGAATAAATGAAACTTTCATTTCCATATGAAGTGTTTGTTGCAATATTGTCCCAGGTGAAATTATATCCTGGCATCACAGCCTTTCCTCTAGTGATGGAAGCTGTAAGAGAAAAATGGTTATCTGCCTGAGAGTTCTGAATGGTTTATAAGCTGGAAAGCCCTGGGGTATCTGAAGTTTCTTGATGAAGCAGTTGAGAACATGATCACCTAGTCCAGAGAGAATTATTCCACTTGCTCTAATTCTCCCTGGCTTTGAGCTGCAGATTGCATCAATCAAGGAAGCTGATTGATTTGTCATATGAATAGGTCCTTTGATGAGCTAAGAGAAATGAAACTTCTGACAATTAAGTTTCATACTATGGTTTAAGGAAATCCACGTGTTCTTAATATAAGCAAAATCTCAAAGTTGTGTTGCAGTTGTGAGCCTTCAGTGACTTTCAGACTATTTCTCTCTTTTTCCTGGCTCTATTTCTTATGTTAGAGGTGATCAAAATGAGGTATGACTTGTTCTTTCTGTGTTTGTTCTCATTTTTATTTTTTTAATTATTATTTTAAGACCCTGTTATTAGCCTTTTCAAAATGTTTGTCATGTGGTTTAATGCAAAAGAAATACAGAATGCATATATGTGCTTTGTTTGTGTGTAGATAGGGAATGTTCTTGCCAGTCTTTTAAGTTTTAGCCTTATGAATTTCTGTTAAAAAAAGAAAAAGAAAATCAGCTCCAGCACCACTGTTAATTTCTGCCATACATTTTAATGAACCTGCTGTGTGATTATGCTTTATTTACTTTCTACCCTGAAAAAAAAAAAGAAAAAAGAAAAAAAAAATCTATGTCGTTGTTTCCATGTTTTTAAATCACTTCGCTGTTACATTCATCCCTGCAGTAACAGTTAAGAGTGGATATTTTTGGAAGGTGGTACTTGTATGCAGACCACATTATTGCAGTAGTTTTAATAAGTTTGGCCTTTATGGGTGATATTTTAAATATGTTATAATTTATTTTACAATTACTCAGTTTCATCAGTGTAATTCACTTCACGTTTACTACTCAATTACAGGGAGTTTGATCCTGAAATATCACCTTGTGAATCCTTCCAGTGAGCAGTGTTTGTTTTTGTTTGTTTGTTTTTTTTTTTTAACCAATCCCATTTTATGAGTGAGGTTAAAGCCTGCTTATGAAAGCTTCCAACTTGATTATTTGATCAACTTAACAGATAAAATCAACCAAATCTTGATTTGAAGCATGCTATTTTGTTTCTTAATCAGAATATTATTGCTATCATTTTACAGCATCTACAGTACAGGCAACATCAAAATACAGATTGGTCAGAGAAGGAAATGGCAATACCTATACTGATATCATGTTCTTTACCAGAAAAAAATGCAATTCTTTATTTTGCAATAAAACACTTCAATATTTCCTTCTTTACATTTAGCAAACAGCAGATTGATATTTTAACATAGCTATTTTTGATCTGTTTTCTGTATAACTTGAAGGCACAAGCAGATTTTTTTTCTGGTTTTAAAGAATGACAGCAAAAGCACCTTTATCTGACATTTAGGATGATTAAATTTTGAAAAATCACTTGGCATATTCAGCATGACTCCACAGGGTACTCTTGCTTTATAACATAATGGATCATGTTAGTTTAACTTATATTTAAGATTTTCTGGCCTGATATTATTGTGTTAGGCAGCATTGCTGAAATGGAAACATAAAATTTTGCTGCCAGGAGATCAAGTCTGTGCCTGAACTACACTATAAATTAGTTCTATAAAGTTTTAAAATACAGTGTTTGCTCCAGCTCTACCAGCATTGTGAGCCAGCAAATTGTAGTTAAATATATTGAAAATGAACCTCAGGTCAAAAATGTATGAATTTCTTTTTTGTGCTATTCTAAAAAGTCAACTTTTTTTTAAAGAAAATTAAGTTCATCGACTAAACATTCTTACAAATATAAACGACTTTTTTTTTTTTTATTTATCTGTGACTGTTGTCAAAACAGACTTGGGAATGTCAAAAATTTTTGTTTGGATTTTTAAGCAGTAATGTGTTCTTCGTATCTTAATGACACAAGCCTAACACAACACCATAGGCTAGAAAAAGGGTATATTCTACGCTTCAAAAGTCAGGGATTTGAATTTTCTGTTGAGAAATCATGATCACATTCACTACTCACAATTCAAAATTGTATTAATAATAATAATAATTAATGCTGGGATTGTAGAAAGTTGTTCAGCTCATTACCTGGTACAAGCTGAGAAATGGACACTTCAGCATGTCCCAGGAAACACGCTTGCAGAGTTAAGAGGATGCGGTTTACAGCTTTTCTAATCATAGAAATTGTAGTATCCTAGACTGGCTTGAGTCAGAAGGCACCTTAGAGATCATCTAGCCCATACCCTTCTCCTTTGGGTAGGGTTGCCACTCGCTATTCCAAGCTGCCCAGGGCCACAACTAACATGGCCTCCGGTGGCAGAGGTATCCACAGCTTGTCTGGGCAACCTGTTCAGTGCCTCACCATCCTCTGACTTAAAAATTTCTCTGTAACATCTAATCTAAATCTCCTCTCCTCTAGTTTAAAATGGTTCTCCCTTGTCTTGTCACTATTAGACCATGTATAAAGTTGGTCTCCCACCTGATTTTAAGCACATTTAAAAAAAAGCCACCGAAACCCCCCCCCCACAAAAACAGTTCCCTCAATGTTTTTTTCGTATGAGAGATGCTTCTGCCCTCTGAGCATCTTCATGTACATCTCTGGATCTGCTCTAACATTTGCATGTCTTTCTGGTGCAGGGGGCCCTAGGCCTGGTACAGTCTGCAAAACTGATGAAAAGCATGAAAGTGCCTATAAAAATGCTCCCAGCACTGATGTGGATGAGTGAATTTCCTCCCAGCTGATGTTTCAGGTTTACAGAAATAGCAAAAAACAATTTACAATCTAATCAAATACAGTGAATTAATTGAAGTAACAAATTGTTTATAAAGCTTTCCGAGTCTCTATTATACGTACCTGATGTTTGTCATTTTTGGCAGGGGAAGGTAGGTGTTGAGAATGTGTTTTTCAGGGCATCCAGTATGTCTGTTCAAGTTAGTGTGTTGAGCTCTCTTTGTGGTGGAAAGGAGCTACAGCTTGGGCATCAACTTCTCTATGAATCATTTTTTTCAGGAACTTTCAGAGCAGCACAGTGCCGGGACTGATACATTTGCCAGAAGTTTACAGTGCAGCAATAAATTAATGTCTGCTTTGCGTTATGGTCATTTACAAATGAATTTGGGAACTGAGGTCTTTCAGTTGCCAAGTTCCTAACACTTTTACTGCTGATCTCTTCACGGTATTGCTCTCTTTATGAGTTTATTCTAGGAAAAATGGGAAATTTGAAGTGGAAGTATGGGATTTCAGAAAAGATAAAGCTTGGTGCGGAGTTTGAGTAAAAGATGAAGCCTGGAGAATCATGCAATCGTATGAAAGAAGCTGAAAGTTAATCAAAGAGTTGAACTGTTGAAGAAATGTATTTGTCTGATTGCTGGTAACGTCCCTTATTAGTAGTTAATCAACAGTATTTATGAAAGCTTGTTCTCTGGAATAATTAAAAATTACATTTTTACAAATGGGCAGCTAATAAGAAAGGCTGTAACAGAAACTGAAGTCACGTTCACCCAGCCTTTCTATACTAACAATACATGCTTGTGCACATGAATGCTTTTAACACTCTCTTTGGTGAGTATTAAGAAGGATGTAGACTTCTAGTTTGTTTTTAATTTCCTTCGACTTCTGGTTTCAAAGTCCATAGGAAAAACATGTCATATTTTAAAGATCATTTCTTCTAAGAAAAGTTGTCTGATACAATCCACTTGCATCTAGAGACCATGAATCTGTGGTGAACACTGAGTACCACAGAGTTTTTCTGATTAAGAACAAGGAAAATGGCAAGAAAACTCTTAATATTTCTTGTATAATGCAAACATCTTAAATATCCTAAATCTACTGGTTGGCCTCTCTGAGTTAAGCTGGTAGCTCTTCAGACTGGATGTCTTAAGGTTGTCCATAATAATAAATTCATTTTGGCATTGTTTCAGCAACAGTTCGATCACATAGTGGGCTTCATTTTGTACGAGCCAAGAATTCACCTAATATAGAACAGGCTTTTTATTTTTTATTATCTCAATCTAAAGAACAACTGTTTTGGGCCAGCAATGCAGATTATTCTGCCTTATTCTATGGAGCAGTAGTCTTTGAAACCGTTACTTTGCCAGTGTTTCTGCAAGCTTTCAGTCAATTTTCTGAAGTAGGCTGACGTTAGTAGCCACTCAGTTATTGGCAAGTGTTAGCATAATATTAGAATGGAATTTCTACAGATGGATTAAATTATGTCCTACAGATAAAGGGAGTATGTGTGAATTAAGATATCACTCAGTCTGAATGGAATTGTCAACAATCTGGCTTTAAATATTTTGTATTTTTTTAACCTGATGGTGTGTTTTGGATTCTATGAGGTCATTTAGCAAGAACTAACATACTTTCAGCCCTGTGTCTCATACTGGAGAAAGGTTGAAAAGACAAAACATAACTACAATTTTATAGCTGTTGCATCTACCAAGAGATAAAACATATTTTGTGCTTGGGTAAGAGAAAAATTGTCATGTATAGCTGTGATTGAGGGAGTCTTAAAATGAGACATTGTTGACTAAAGTGCTCAAATCTCAATGTCTTCCTCCTTTCCCCAATGCTGTTGCAGCTTTTACCAGCTTTAGATTTGCTTGTTGGCAGTCTGTCTACTTGTTCCTGATTCGAATGACATTGTCTGAGCCTTAGATATATTTATATTATCTGTTCCAAAAGGATGAGAGACACATGGCTGAATCAGTTGTGCATACTTTCTGCATCCTTTAGCCTGGCCTAAAAGTACTAAGTAATTGCATTTGAATGTACAGATAACATTGATTAAATATCTAATATATTAGAAGGACTGTATAAGCCTGTAATAACTGCAGCTTTTGAACTGTATTTCCTTTAGTCTTCCATGTTCACTTATCAACCAAAGGTACTATCAGGTTTCTTATCAGATACGCATTCTTCTGATGAAAAGCCCTCAGTAGCATGTTTAAGATTCCTTTAGATTTCGGATGTCAAAGAAATTTTCTGACTTGTCTGACAAAAGCTTAAAGCTGCCCGGAAGTTTATGCTGTGGTAATTTCTTCCTAGAAAATTATGACCAAACCAACTCTTCTGTTTAGTGTAGAGCCTTTTCTTATTGCTCTGCAATGCCTTACTGTGCTAATGATGCAGTACTATTTCTGGACGTAATACACTGTCACTGAGATGGAATTAATAAAGTGACATCTTATTGTACAGCAACAAAGCACCCACAAAAATGTTTACAGAATGAATTTTCATCTTGCTCAGTTTTATTCTGAGAGGAAATGTGGGAGTGAACAATGGAGCACAGTATGGAAATTTTTAGGGGTTGGGCTGAATATGATCTGTAGATACTGTTATTCTGATTTTTCTTACCATATATGTAAGTATAAGGAAGGTTAATTTTTCATTGTGTTATCTTCACCATGAATACTGATAGAAGTTCTAAACAAAGTTCATCAGGAAAACAGACTCCTTTGGTACTTTGTCTCTACAATTTCCAGTTATATTGGATATCTCTCTTCTTTGCTTCAATCCTGATTTTTTTTTTCATAGTAAGAACCTTTTTAAGTACACTAAGTAACAGTAATACTAATAACAGGTGTATTACTCTTGCACAGTGTTAACCGCCGATGAGTATTTTTTTTCTGTCTTCCAGAAGTGGCTTAATCTGGGAATAGTGGCGTCTAGCCCTACAAGTGTTACAGCCTTTTGTAAAATTTCCCGAGTGTAGTTTTCTTCTCAGGCTAAGCACAAATAATTCATGTGTTAGCATGAAGCGCAGTGCTGAAATGCACTGGAACAAGAAACGTGATGTATCTGCATAGTAGTTCTTCACTCTGGTTTTCCTGGCTGTTACTGATCTTGCAGAGATATAACCGTACAGTGGCTCAGGCTGAGTGCATAAAGAGGCAGCAGAAATATTTAGTCTTGACTTCACAGACATCTTGCGATTTTGGGATGAGCTGTGAGAACAGATGGCATAAAAGTACCCTTCTCATACAAGTCTACTCCTCTCCGTCAGAGGGTAGGCTAGATGATCTTCTGAGGTCCCTTCTAACCTCTATGATTCTGTGGTCCCTCCCTGCCCTGTTTTTTTTTTTTTTGTTTTTTTTTTTTGGTTTTTTTTTTTTTTTTGTTTGTTTGTTTGTTTTGCTTTTTTTACAATGTAAAATCAGTTACAGTCATCTTGGGCTTTAATTTACATATGCACCAGCCCTTGTGAACTATTTAGCTACTTAAAGTCCTGGTTACAGAGATGAGTATTTGACAATCCAGGCAGAGCATGAAATGAGCGTGGAGGAGGATGTTACAAAATGGGTGGCAAGCATTGGCCTTTTTTATTTTTCTATGACAAATATACTTGCTGCGTTGCTATTTGTAATGAGTAAGCTGTTGAGATATCCACCAACTTAAAAGCCTTAAAGCTGACACTGATAGCAACAAATTAATACATTCCTCAATTATTAGCAATTTACAAACTTTTCCACTTAAAATACATGTAATTGTATTATAATTGTTAAAGCAAAGTGAAAACACATTTAATGAGGTTTGTGAACACACACTGTGAGCTTTGACTACTGGAACTTTTTTCTGTTAACTTTTATGATTCATATGTCTACGGCTTTCAGGAAAACCAAGTGGAGAAGCCTGATTTGTAGCTTTGACCTAATTTGTTTTTCCTCATTTTTCATGTTATTCACTGTAGTTCTGTTAATTTGAATTTTTTCATCTAGCCTGGCCTTGAATGCCTCCAGGGATGGGGCATCCACAACCTCCTTGGGCGATCTGTTGTGTCACCACCCCATGAGTGAAAAATTTCCTCCTAATATCTAACCTAAATCTCCCCTCTTAAAACCATTCCCCCTTGTCCTATCACTATCCAATCTCATTAACAGTCATTCTCCCTCCTGTTTCTATGTTCACTTCAAGTATTGGAAGGCCACAATGAGGTCTCCCCGAAGCCTTCTCCAGTCTAAACAAGCCCAGTTCCCTCAACTGTTCTTCATTAGAGAGGTGCTCCAGCTCTCTGATCATCTTAGTGGACCTCATTTGGACTCATTCCAAGAGCTCCACATCCTTTCTGTACTGGGGCTGTAGGCCTTGATGCAGTAATCTGGATGGGGCCTGACAAGAGCTGAGTAGAGGGGGACAATCACCTCCCTATCCCTGCTGGCCACCCTTTTTTTATGCAGTCCAGGTCATAGTTGGCCTTCTGGGCTGCAAGCGCACAGTGCTGGCTCATGTCCAGCTTCTTGTCTACCGGGACTCCCAAGTCCTCCTCCACAGGGCTGCTCTCAAGATGTTCATCACCCAGTCTGTGTAAATACCTTGGATTGCTCCGGCCCAAGTGCAATACCTTGCACATGGCCTTGCTGAACCTCATTTCATTCACATGGGCCCATATTGAGGAATAGGAAATAATAGGAATCGAAATATGACCAATAATCTGTATTGACAATGAGTTTCAAGGAAACTATATGAAAGAAGTACATATTACAAGGGCTGCTGTGAAAATAATGCTTCCTTTTTTATTATGGTGCCCAAAACTTTAGAGGCAGATGTAGGGTGGTGTATGACAGTAGAGGTTGACCCTTACTACCAATATTCTTGTGACATTTATTTGCCATGACAGATTACAGCTGAGGGGCAGTCTGACAAAATGGCATCTGACATGGAATTGCATGTGAAGAAAGGTGAGTCATTGAATTCCTCCATGAGGAAATGCTTGAAGCCATTTGACGTTCACTGATGCTACCTGAAGATTGAGAGAGGCCAGGCAGTGGATGTGAGCACAGTGAGGTGGTGAGTGGTGTGTTTCAGCAGTAGTAATAGTGACTGTGGTTCTCCTCTACTGGTACAGATTTTTGTGAACCTGGTATGCAGGCTCTTGTTTGTGGCTGGTGAAAGTGTGTAGCTAGTGGTGGTAACTATTGAAAAATAGTGATCTGAGAATTTGCTTTATCAAACTGTGTTATTGTGTTCCTTGTATCTGTTGTGGTTTCAATGGAAATAAATGGGGGGAAATACTTCTGCAGTGACATATGCATTTAAATTTCTCCATGAGAATAGATTACAGTAAGACATCTAGCATTTCTAAAGGTCTGAATGACAGTAAAATTAAGATGCAAAGTAAAAGAAAATGTCAGCTTCAACTAGCAAAGTAACAAGAAGTATCTATTGCACCCTTGAGAAGCAGGTTGTTCAGTGTCAAATGAATAAAACATCCAAGAAACGACAAATCAGAATAAAACTAGCAAGTAAGTAACAAATTTAATAATGTAGTAGAGGACAGTTTCTGTGCTGTGTGTTGCTGAAAGTCCTATCAGCTCAATGTAGCGTTTTGATTGGGATAGCATGGCTAATACAATTAATCTAAACTATGACTGTAGTTGTAGGCCAACATTGTTGTTGCTATTGTTATTATGACAATGTTCTTTGACCATATGGTTGTGGCAGATGTGATACATATATAAGAAATAAACCTATAAATATTTTTTTAAAAGATTATCTTTGATGGTATGGGTTTTTTGTTTTTTATAGAAGCCTTTTTCTTTTTTCTCCCATAGTAACATATCTTTTAGTCACACAAGATTTGAGAGGAAATTCTCATCTTTAACCTGTCATAGGTATTTATCTTGAGAAAAGTGGGCAGAGAGTTGAGGCAGCACACGAACCTGAAAGTTCTGTGGCTGTGCTGAGTTTTGAGTGCAGGCAAAAAGAGTGGGCATAACTGTTATCTTCCTAGGCCAAGCACATTGTATATTCTTTACAGCATCATATAAAAAGAACTTGAGAAACACAGTGCTGAGAGTAATACTTGATGCTATTTTTCTTCACAACATATAGAAAGCAAGAAGATACTGTTTTTGCAAATAAGTTCTTAGCTCAGTGTAAGTGATTCTACTTCTTGAGTGTCCAGTAAGAGTACCAGTAGATTTAAAAAATATTAAGAAGTCCTGAGTTTTTGTGCTGTATTTAGTCCGTACTACTTGCAGGCAATTTTTGTAAATAAAATTTGTTTGTCGTAGAAATAGTTTATTTCAGAATACTATCAATAATCTGAAAGAAAAATGGGGATCCATAATACTATTGTATTTCCTTTGTGAGCTTTCTTGAGTAGTGGTTTGAAATAAATAATAATAATTTCAATATGACCTGGTTTTCCCTTGTATTTATCTGCCTTTCCTTTTCATTCTGGCACTAAATGGGAGCATAAAATAGATAAAGTTGTGGGGGTTTTTTAGTTGTTGTTCTTTTTGTTTTTGTTTTCTTTTTTCATTGTATTATTTCAAGACTTAATAGAATGAAGTTCTACAGTTAAACAGCTGTCACAGCTTGAAAAAATTACCTGTAAGTGATGAATTTTACTACTAGAGCAATCTCATATTCCCAGTAGAGTTCATTTAATCGTAGCAGCTTTATAATGGATTAGTTGACCAGTTGAGTTAATTCTGTGATTTTATACGTTCAAAGTATCACAAATCAGATTAAGAAGTGGAAGCTTTACATACTGCATCTCCTGAACCATTACAGGGTTTATTAAGATAATAAATAGAAATTCAAAAGATGTCATAGGTTCAGAAGTTAAGATTTTAATTTTGGCTTTCGTCTTCTTGGAAACAGTGGCTTTTGAAAAGGTTGAAAAATGTACTGAGCCGTAAGGCTTTCAAAATGAAAGCTATTCATGTTTGTACTTGAGCACCATTCTGAACACCAGTTGTTCCAACTATATGCTATCCAAAATTTTTAAATATTACACACTGTTGTAATGTGTTTATGAAGACAAATTGCATTGATTTGCTGAATATTTAGCATTAGAAAAACCTTTGTCACTTTGTTTAGCCTGCATAATAATGATTTTTATTTGCCTGTTATGAGCTTTAACATAATTATAAAAGGATAAATCTGTATTGATAATCTATATCTTTTGCGGAGTTGTGTTGATTTTAACGGAACAATAACAACAAAAAGGATATTAACTTCACTGAGCCAAACATTTACAATTAAATCAGAGGACTGGGGAAAGGATTAAACACTAATGAGGTGAATAGCATGGATTACAGGATCTACATTTTGTCCAATTATCTTCTGAATCATTATGTTTAGATAAAGCAATGTTTGGGGTAGATAATGGATGATAATTCTCAGTCATATGTGAAATAGAGTTTTAACGGAATAAATTAGCAGATTTTTCACCCAGGCTGTTAAGTAAATTAGGATTTCACTGTCTATCCTATTAAGTGCACTACACCTGGGTCCTGCTAGCAGCTTACTGATGTAAGGGAAGGTGTGCAGTTCTCTCTCCTTCTGTAAGGTTGCTGCACATTACAAGTATGTGATGCCAATCAGAATAATACTGCAAGGATTCAGTCTAGGCACCTTTGACTTCAGGTATGCAAAAAAAGCAGAGAATTTTCTTTAGCTACCTATGCTGGGCTTTAAGTTATTGCATAGAAAAGCTCATCTCTCATTTCTAACAGAAAGTTATGTGAGAAAATCCTTGTCCTTCTCACTGACAGGAATGTTAGATATGTTGATTCTCTCTTTTGCTCTCTTACCTGTCTGCCTAACAACAACAGTAACAAAACAAAAACCAGAAAAACAGGAAATCTGTGATATGAGTGTATTTGCTAGAGTAAACCTTGGATGGTTGGGTTTTGTAGCCAGCTGTTCTGTTGTGCTTTTTTTTTTTTTTTTTTTAAAGGGAGAGTGAATTCTGCCTAGGTCTGATTTTGACAAATTGAACTTTGTGTAACACTTATTGTACACAACTATTGAATATAAAAAGTGTATGCGAAAGGAAACCTCTCCAATAGCTAGACTTCGAATAGGCAAAATCTCTTAATCAAGCTTCATAAAAAAGCTCTAAAATTTGCTTGTGATCTCCCAAAATGCTCTACAGCTAAAAGCTTGTGAAAACCTTACGGCAAAGAAATAGGGAGCAGTTGCGAAGAAGCTGATAATCTCTAGGAAACCAAAATCTTAATCGAAGACATGTAGTTTCAAGAACTCTTGACATTTAATGTAGACTTGAATTATTTTCCAATTTCTGTCTTTACTTGAGATATCTTTAAATATCCCTTAAGAATATCCTTAATTGAACTTCCATATATTTGACAGTATTATTATACGCTATTTCTCTAGTTAGCTTGAGAATTCTGATATAAAGAAATACTTACTTCAATTACAAAATCAGCGTGCAGTAGAATTAAGTAACTTTTCCAAAATAAAAGCTATCCGAAGAGGAGGAAAAAAAAAACAACAAAGAGTAAAAATCATATCCACATACTGCTTTGTCTCAGTGCACTGCCACATTCTAGGTTTCAAAAAATGTAAAGTTCCACAGTTTAAAAACAAAATCTCAAAATAAAAAGTATCTTACACAAATCTAATTTGAGCTAGTAGTTCCACGGAGTTGCAGAGGCAACAGCACTTCATTGTTGAAGAACGTGGTCCAGTCTGCCAAAGATATCAGAAGGAATGTAGGTGGTGTGTTATCTGTGTTGGTAACCCTCAATTATTTTATGTTGTCTGTTACAGTAGAATAACAATCAACAAGAACTAAATTGAAATGTGTGGTAGGTTATAGCGGTTTGGTTTGTGAATTCTTTCTTTTTAGAGGTGGAGAGGGGAATTAAATTTTCATGCATAAGATTGATTATGTTTACAGAAATGAACTTTTTATATTGCAAATGTTTGCCCGAAGGAAGCTGGTTTGGTTTTCAGCTACAAACAGAATATAATCATGAAAATATAATGAAGAGTTAATGAATGTGCAACACATATTAGAAGAGATCAAAGAATAGTGTGGTGAAATGAATTTTTGGGATAACATTTTTTTCTGTTTTCTTGGCTGATTACTTGTGAAGGTAGTTAAAACACAAAGGATTAACCACTGCATAATTAATTTATAACGGTAATACTGCTTATACCCTAAACAAAACTGTAGAATTAGAATATTAATATATGCATTGGTGATTATGTCAAGTTCTTCTTTTTGCCCGAACCATGTAATTATTTAATATGGTGTTTAACTATGACTAACCATATGAACAGAAAATAGAGTATCTGAGTGGTTAAAGATGTTTATAAATACATGACTGCATGTTTTTTTTTTTTTTAAATTAACATAATTGATTTTAGGAAGCCTATTTCATTCTTCATAAATTTTCTTGATTATTTATTTTGTCTTTACCAGTGACACATCTCTTTTTATGTATTGATGTCTTACACTTTTCAAGTTTCCGTATCCAGCCTTGAATTACGGCAGTTTATTTTCCCCTGTATGTTATTATTGATTCTATACAGAGGAAGCTGAGTGAAAACAAAGAGACATTCCATTAAATAGTGTGTGGGGTGCAGCTCTCAACAGAAAGCAAGAAGAGTACATGCTGCATGATATGAGGAGCTCCAACTCCTGCATGTAAAGTAAATAATATTTAATTGTAGGCAGCTTGAAAAAGGCACTAAGAGTACATTTTTCAAAGGTGTGTGAGTAACTTGGCATCCTCTACTTACAAAGAGAAATGCTCCAAAACCAGTTTTTCGGGAGGTTAGAATTTGACTTCAGTACCAGTATAAGATATATTTATTTTTATTTGTACTATTTTTTTGAAAGGATTTATGGTCAGTCTATCTTTGTCTCATGAGGGACATACGTGCAGAGATAGAGCTCGCAAAATGCAGAGGTATGGGGTCAGGGATGAATCTCTGCATTTCAAGGAAACCCAATAAGAGAGACCCATTCTGTGCCAGACTGCAGTGAGCTCAGACCTCGCACCAAATGTTAGAGAATCTGTACCACTGGTACTGCCCTGCAGAAAGAGTGCTTTGAGAGCAAAGGCCAAAGCTATTAATTAAAGTATGGGGCGTTGTTGGGGCTGGTGGCCAATCCCCTGCAGCACACAGTGCTTCACACAGTGAACACTGACCCTGTGATCTTCACCAAAGGCCTGAGCGTGGGGGGGTGGCAGTGGTGGTGTGGATGCTGGCACAGCTCTGGGACCAGCTCTTGTAACTTGTAAACTTTGAAACTCTGATTTTACCGAGGGGTTTCTGTCGGGTTTGTCAGAATCCAATTAACCTGATCAAGGTACCTTCAAAAAGGACTCCCAGACTACTTAGCAAAGTTAGAATTAATTGTAAGACCTGTCTAATTAGATAGCATGATTTCTATTTTGTCGTCTTTTTACAAATATTTGCAGTGTAAGTGCTTTAAATTGTTCTCTATACATTCAGATCATTATCTGACACCTATTGCTGGTTTTTACTCTCCAAAATGATTAGAAAGCACTGCAGCATTACCCTCATCCCAGTGGAAGACAAAACGAAAACTAGCATAACTTTTTCAAGAAGCTCTGAAGGAAGAGACTCTGAGGATTTAAAACAAGATCTAATTAATTCTACAGGCTGTTATGTTGCAAAATGCACTGTATAAGACTTCGTTTAGCAAATTTCAGTTTTTTCATGTGTAAATATGATGGTACATACAAATAATCCCACCAATTGCAAATAATTTCTCTGGGATCTTCTTGTAATTTAAACATTTAATTATGAAGTAGCTTGGAGAATTAGGGAGAATTTTCTACCTTTTGCTGGTCTTGGAAGTTTTTTTTAGAACTACAGTGTAAAGATTATTATTGTTATAAAATGTGAATGCCAGTGACATGCTTTCGTTGTCTAAAGGCTACACTCTTGTCAATGGCTTGAGAGTTACTTTGTCCCTTTCCACTTGTGAGAGAAGCATGAGAAAGCCTCCAGCTGAGGCTTATTATGACAGTGAGTTGAAGAAAGTAATTAGAGGACAATCTAAGATCAAGGGCCTTGCAAAGGGAGAGACTGTCCAGCACAGTTCATACCCAGAATTATAAGTCAGTGAACTGCTTTTTTCTTTTTTTTAAATTGAGTTCCCCTTTACTGCAGGTGTCTCTGAAGTTTGTCTGCGCTCGCTGTTTTTCACATGGTTAAGCAGTACATTCACTCGTTCAGGATTTTGGGGGGCAGCAGTCTGCTGTTGCAACTGAATATTTGGAATATTTAGATACATAAATCTATATAAAAATGCACAAACATACATGTATAAATGTCAAAGAATGAGAGGTTGTTGTGGTGGGGGATGCTTGGACCAATTTTAAATTCATAAATAGCCCACGTTACTAATAAGCGTTTCTTCATATTTATCATCAGCACGATGTGCACAAAACTGTTTGAGCAGTTTTCCAAGTTAGCTGTTAGTAATACTGCACGATGGAACAAACTGTGAGGAGCTGCTGTGTAGTTAGGACTGATGACTGTGGTGTCTCGTGGATCATAGCTGCTGCGGTTAAGTTAATGGAAGAAGTGTTTGAGAGAAGGTATTCAAGTGGTCTTTTTGTCTTTCTTCTTGGATATTCATTGCTCGTGTGGTCTTGTTTTTTTGCCCTCCTTCAAAAGGGACTAGGCATCTCTTCTGCTTCTGGTAATGCCTGTCCTGTTTTCTTCAGTCCTATTCATCTTGTATAATCAAGTGGCAGTCCTGCCAATTTGCAGTCCAATGTGTTCTTGTCCTTTGCCATCTGGGGTTTTGCTTTGAATTTTTTTTTTTAATGCTTCCTTTATGCATCTTAATTACCCTTTTGGTGATTACACATACATAGTTATGTAAAGCTTCTTAGTCTGTAAGTTATTTTACAACAGTCGATCTTTTGGTCAATTATCAGTTGAGAACAACAGCTCTAAACTGTGTCAATAGTTAAGTTTGCAGAGCTGTACAGAGTTGTTTGAGAAACTTCTCCATGTCTGTGGTGCTTCAGGTGCAGAGCTTCTGAGCTAATTCTTGAACTGGCTAAAGATATTTAAGTGCTGCACAATTGAGAAAATACTTGATAAATGAGCTTTTAGTTGGCTTATTGCAGTATCAGAGTTCTTTGCTTTCTTGGTGGTCTCGTGCTGTTATTTCTAATAGTAAATATTTCATCTTTTGAGGGCTGAATTGAGACTTAAGAAAGCTAATAGGATATTTAAAAGAGAAAATGTTGGAGTGACATGACTACAAAGTTAGTTGTTTTGAAACTTTTTAAGGGGGTGCAATATGTATAATGGAAATAATAATCTACCCTCAGAAAGAAGACTGCAGTAGCAGACTGGTGTGTTCCTGGGCTGGTTAGGATTTGACAAAAAGTCTTCAACACTGCATGAGGTGTATGCCATCCCTTACTGAGATAATAACCCGTGTTCTGTTACTGGGATAAGACAAACCCAGGGTAATGTTTGATTCTCACTATTTCTGATAAGCTGACATGATAAAATTCTCATAATTTGCTAAGACATGAATTTAGTTTTTCGAACAAACTTGGGATTGTTTAAATTTTTCTGAAAACTCATTTTTTTTCCAAGCAAAGAAAGAGTTGCACTGGTTTTTAAAACATGTGGCATTAGAAGAACATGAGATAGGTTTGGCCATTACTGAGATGAAGCACTAGGTTAAATCTGCCTTTTCTCTGATCAGGTATGGCTGTTTGGGCTTCCTTGTAGCTAAAATATGTATACACTTACTGTTATTAGCTATTAATATATTTTTTCTAATAAAGAAACTTTCCTAATATGAGAAACTTCACTGTCCTTGTTTGGCTTTCTTTTACTCTGAAATTGATACCTCTCTTAGACTTTTATATCAAATATCAATATTTGATAAATATCAATATTGATATTTGATATAAATCAAATGATATCAATATAAAATATCAATACTTTTTTAAGAGAGCAAAATGAGAAACCAAAGAAAATGAAAGAGGAAAAAATGAACGAAGTAGGGGTGGGGAAAAACTTTCCTTGTAGTGAATGTAGATTGCCTCAAATGTAAAGAGATTCTTTTTTTCTGTTCTTAATTTTAAAATGCTGATATACGCTACAGGACATAAATGAGAAAAGTTCAGACAATAAAAGAAAGTGGTTCTAGGGAGAAGAATTAACAAAATGAGCAATATTGCTTTTGGGGATCATTAAAGTGAATGTTTCATCATGGGACTACATAATTGAGAAGCAGTGGCATAACACTAACATATAACAAGTGTTACACAGAATCTGCTTCTGTGTTAAAAGAATTCCCACCCACATCCATAGGACCTTTTGAGGTTTAGAGTTTATAATAGCAGCATGTGTCAGAAGTATTGAATACTCTCTGTGGCTTTCTTTGTCTGAAGGGAAAATAACCTCCTCAAACAAATGCAGCAAAATATAGTAAATTCATGGAACACCTGTAAAAGAAAAAAAAGTAGTATAATAGAAATGACAGGTATTCAAGTCAGTGTTCAAGTGTGTTATAAAAGAAGTGTCTTTTTATATGTCTATGAAATGTGTATACACAAGTTTGCAAAATCTTCCCATTCTTCCATGAAGTTGAGTGTAAAGGTTCTGGTATTCAGTTCATTAAAACATAAAATGTATTCAATTAATTATGGTGTTCTTTTACTTGCATTTATGCTCAAACTGTTCCTTTTCCTCTCTGAAAGGAGGTGAAATGACTTCTTGAAATATTAAGCACTCATTTACTGAGCATTTGCAGCATGAAATCTGAACAAGTTCATACTTGTTTTTCACTGAGCCTTGTCCTAACTGTCTGACTTCGTTAATATATTAAGCAGAAGTGGTGCTTTATTCTACCTGAGATTTTGTAATATAGCTCTTTAATTTTTTGAGTGCAACAGAACTTCAATTTCAACTTCATTAACTTTACAAATCTGGTTATTCACTGTTCGTTCCTCATTTTTTTTATTTGATATTTGAAGTACCAGTTCAGTTTTCGTAAAAGTCAAGTGGAAATATGACCTGAACTTCAAAAGGGCTGAAAGTCAACACTTAAAGTATTAAGTAAATATGCGCTTAAAATGCCACACAAATTCCAGCTGTTTTCCTTTACTGTTGTGAAGGCTTTTTCTATGTGAGCAAATATTTATGCATATAAAACCACAATTTATTCTAATTAGAATACACTTCGAGTGTTCTGTTGGATTAAGCATGAATTTTCATTTTTATCAAACTAAAGCTTCAGTCATCAAGACGCATGGATTTTTTTTCTTTTTTTCAGAGTGCACCCTTATTTACTTACATCTGCACATGTACGTACAACTTTATAATAGTGTTTGTATCCTTTCAAGGTTATTTACTCTTTTGCTGTTTCAGGCTATCAGGTCTGAGCACAGCATTTTGAAAACACTCAATAATTTTTCAGTGCCTCACAACCCTGAAATATTATCCTCAATTTTTAATGGATTCTGGAAATGCTAGCTGAGAATTTCCTTTGGATTTAAACAATAAAATAAAAAACCAACCATATTATCCATGTATGCTTCTCCATTTTACATGCATTTCCACTAAACCAGACAGAACAGAGAAATGTATCTGGAGTGTGACTGTGGTGTGGTTATCCTTCTCTGTCATTTCCACAGGGCTTCAACATAAACTCTGGTGGAATATGAGTGCTAATATGTGAATGGTTTTCATATAGGCAGCATTCACATTTAGTAAGAATACTGGGTAGAAATTGCCCTGGTCCCTCACCTGATGGATTGTTGTGACTCTTGCTATTTTTATGACTGGTTTCACAGTGTGAACTTGATTGACATATTGATGTCAGGTCCTGCATAACTAACTTCTACTGAGGAAGAAAGAAATGAGAATATACTTGCAGTCTGCAAGACTACTTGCTACTGTCAAAGACCAGTTTTGCACTTTCAAATGCTGCACTGCACTGTGTGCTTGAACGTCTGAATCTTTGCATCAATGTTCATGTAAATGTACAGTGGTCTGTCATCAAGCCCTATTTCCATATTAGTGTCATCCTTCACTGATGGAATCAAACCGACACTTTGATCTTGAGCAATTGTTTCAGTTGTATGTAAAATATGTAAGTTCTTAACCAATATCAAGTTGATACAAGAATTTAATGACTTGATTCTGAACGAGGTACTATGGATAGTTGCAGAAATGAACTTCAGTAACTGTTCCCCTGATTCTTGCTGTCAGCTTGATGCTAATGTTTCTCCCTACTGTACTTCTGTTGCACTGCTATGTGAAAGGCAGATTTCTTACCCAGTGTGCAGTAAGACAATCTTGGGCAGTCTAGGTACTGATCTACTACAGAGTTGCTCAAGTTTAAGAGCTTGGTGGTGTCCTACAAAGCTAGTCCACCACAGGATTTTTGTGATATCCTTGTATACATGTATTTTATCATGTGACCACTAACCTGATTCAACTTCAGGCCTACAGTTTGTCAGTTAAAGACAGGGTTAAGCTCTATTCTGATAGGTTAGCTAGACATGCCAATTAACTACACATTTTTTCAAGATGCTTCTATCTTCCAAGGCAAGTTTAGTCATCGTATTGCATTGTAATTAAGAGCTCCTCTGCTTACGCTTTTGCAGTTTCAGATATGTCATACAGACTTAGATAAAAGTACGTATTTGCTATATCTAAAGATAGAGCTAACCCTTGTTCAAATTTTTTATGTCTTACTGACTACAGTGCCATTGCTTGCTAAAGGATTTGCTCTATCTGATTGCCTTTGGTAAAATCTTCAGCACAGATTTTGTTATATATTATTTTTTCTCAAGTTTTTCTCTTTAAAAGTGATAAAACCTGAGATGAATCTAAGATCTTGTTAACCCTCAGGTTACCATCTAGAGAAATTACGGTAATGAGAAATAATTCCCCTTTCCTTATCATTAGAATATATTTTCTGACATAAAAGTGAATCAACAGGCACAGCTTGCAGATATAATCAAAATGTAGCAAGCAAATATTTGTAGTGATGTTGGTAGAATAAGTTGAACAAGTATTTCCTCTTGCTTTAGTTGGTCATTCTGGTGTGCATATATGCTTCTACTGCACGGTACTGCTTGGCAACATAGCAAGGCACATGATTGTTCTACAAAGCTAAAAGCAGTCAGCTGCAATTGAAGATAGAATAAAAGTTAGTTCTGCTATAATGTCAGTGAAATTAGCAATAAAAAGGCTTCTTGGGGAAATAGGAAGCCCTAACTGTTGCCATGAGAGACCCTTTTCTTTTCATTGCTTTTCAGTAACTTTTTGGAAATTATGTACAAGGACATGAATATCAGTGTATTGAGCATTCTACATATGGTGCAGCTATGTGACTTCATTTGCAGTCTCTCTCATCTCATGAATGGAAGTCTATACCATACAAAATGGGAACTGGTCGTAACTAATGGATATTTTTATAGAATAGCAGGATAAGTAAGCACATAAAACTTCCGCAATGGTTACTGCTGCCTTTCAGCTGTAGTGACTCACTGGGGTGCACTTCAAAGAGAAATATGGGGCCCAAAATAAGTGCACAAAACCTTTATATTTTGCTAGAATTTTTGTAGTAGTATGAGATTTTGTGTGTGTACATTTTTTTTTCTGAAATGTTGTTTAATTTTGCTTCACTTCATCTCAAAGAAAAAATATTCTTAATTTGCAAACTCTTATTTTTGACCCAATTTCAAGACTTCTGATTTTCTGTGACCTCCTTTCTAAATCTGGTTACTATAGCTATCCTGAAATAAGCAAGAAGTACTTGATTCCAGTGTGTTTTGGAGTGTTTTTTTCTTAATTTAAGTGGTGGGTGGGGAGGAGGGAAAAATGTATTTTACATTTTACTAGTAAAACGCTGATTATGTGCATTACTTTATTTTGCAGTGAAACAGATGTTACTAAGCATGCTTTCATTCTAGTACATGACTGATAAGTAGGGCACATTATTACAGAAATATATTGAACAATGGTTAAAAGTATTTGCTCAAGAAATTCAGTATCTCAAACATTTTGTCGTGCATAACTGTTAGGATAGAAGCTACTGCTGTACTCTGGTGCCATGTCCTAGACACTGTGTCCCCCAGGCTGCCTACAGGGATTCAAACAGTTAGTGTGATGAGAGAACAGTTTTTGTTAGAAAAAAAAATCTGCGTTGAAAGCCTTCTGTGAAACTGCTAACTACTCTGGAAGTACCATAAGGAAGACATTTAAGTGCACCACAAAAATAAGCCACTCAAAGGGAGTTCTGCTCTGTATTGTGGCTAGCATATAATCCAATTAAATGTTTGAGCCTTGTGGGTCTGTCTTTGTGCTGTCTCCTTTCATATGTTTATATCAGTTATTTCCTGTTATCTTATTTTTCTTTGCCGCTTCTCTTGTTGGTCATGTTATTGCTCCTAGCATAAAGTTTCCTGTATTGTTCTAAGGAGATCTTGTTTCAGTAGGAATTTATAAAAGGTTTTATGCTCATTTCTGAACAGGAGACCATTTCATATTGTGTTGCCTTTGCACAAAAGAAAAATATTAAGTGCAGACAGCATGCTTTTCTTTTTTCCTTTTTTTAAAAAAATTCATTTTGAAGGAAAAAAAAAAAAGCAACTTCAAGGCCATAAAGCAGGCAAAGTTTCCTTTTCAACATCTGTGACATCTTCATTCCATGAACAGATGGTCTATATTAGGGCAAACTTGCAAGCTAATTGCTGGATTATGGAGATTTTCATATGGGCAGTGTTTCATGGTTGAAACATAGCATAGATTTGAATTTCTTATTGGACATCACTCAGGACTGTCAGACTTGGTTCTGAATGTTTGTCTTTTGTGGAAGACTGGAATGTTGCTGGTTGTGTTTGTGAGGAAAATATTTGTACGTACACATGCATATTGTGTGTATAACATTCTGGCTGATGTTTTCAGAATTTGTTAATAGAGCGGGTACAGTTTCTTGAAGTCATGTTTTCAGATGTAATCCTCTAGGTAATGAACCAAGACTTCTGTCAGTGCTTAAAATAGATTATTATTAATAGTCTTTATTTTCCTGTTTGCTTTCATTGATATCTGTATGCCTAATTCCCTCAGCTAGAGCTCTTCTTGAAATAGCTGCTATTTTGTCAGTTGAATGTCCTGTTTTAGAATAACACTGAAATATATATATATATTTCTTCAGAAAAAAATAAATTTACACATTCCATTAAATACCATTGATTTTACAAGAAGAAAATCACTCTCTTCTGAAGAAATGGCAGAGTTATGAAAGACTTGGGAATGTGCAAAAGGATTGCGAATTTCTTCTCTGTTCAGTTCATAGAAATATAAGTAACAATAGCAGAGTGGCTTAGGTTTTTAAAGCTCAGAGTAACAGCAGGTGTACTGTTTGAAATATGTTTGTGTTCCTTGAAGGGCATGGACAGACATGGACAAGTTATTAAAATAAGTAAAATTGTCTCCTTTTTACATAAACAGTGTTAGAATTTTTCTTGTAATAAACACAATCACTGTTGATGTAGTTTATATGTTAGTTAAATTGAGTGGAGTGATGCAGTTCTGGATTTAAATCTACATAAAACTAACTGAACTTCCTTTAGATGAATGGAATCTCCATCAGATCTGACTGGAGAGAATTCCTCTAACAAGTGTTACAGGTATTCTGAAATTTCCGTAGAGACAAAAAGTGAAAGGTAGCAGTTGAAACTCTTTAGAATAAAAATAATTTAGAAAATAGAAAACTTCTGATGGTGTGCCTTCAGCTGCATCTGTTTTGTACATAATCTCCTTTGTTGTGATATTTATTGAGAGTATAACATGAAATGTTATGCAACTGAAAATTATCAATTATGGTTATTTTTGTGAGTACTCACTTGTTTTATTTATGTCTACCAGTTCTTTCCATCAAATTTAGAATGTGCTTAAAAAATAGTTAAATGTAATTATGTAAACACACTCTTAACAAGAACACTTGAGAAAAGGAATCAAACTTCTGTGAATTACTTGCAAATAAATGCAAGAGAATTTTAACCTATCTGTTTTTAACAAATTTAATATTTCAGCTCAGAGCAAGGAGCTGGAGCAGGCAACGGAAGGAGTGGGTAAAGTGATAGATGCTACCATGTCTGGCTGTTTTTAACTTCATTCACTGTCTTCAGTGTTCAGTTTTAAACAGCGTATTGCAGAGAGAACTGTTGATTAATTCAGTTATTGTTGCTCCAAACAATGAAGGACAGAATGCAGCAATGCACATTCTGTGCCTGACCTGCACATGATGATTCTGTGATTATTTGTCTGTAGCTAACCCTAAATATGCATGTGTCTAAGAGTGGAAGTAGAAAATGTGAAGATGTAGTTGGATATTAATTCAGAAGAAAAAAACACTCTGGTATAGGGACTTGCTAGTTGATTAGTGTGACATAGAAATGGACCTAGTGCATGTGCCCACACAGTGGTTTTTGTAAAGCATTTTGCATGATTTTATGCTTCTGAGCAGCACAATTATTATTTGTTTTGCTTGGCAACTTTACATTTTTTCGTAAATTGTAAAAACAACAACAACAACAACAAAACTAGCAGATTAATAATTAGCAATATTATTTAATTTTCTTGAAAATTGTATCTGGCTCTACTGTGACCTCCCAGTGTTGTCCTTCTGAGTCTTGAATGCTGTGGATTAGAGCAAAACCATTCCTTGCTCAGTACCTTCCTTATGTCACAAACCTGATATGAGATACTGAAGTTTCTTGTTGGCTCTGTGGCTGCACCATGGTGAGCAGAGTCACTATCCCCACTGTGCTGAGGTCACACACAGCTCCCAGCCAAGAGCAGCAGCTTTCTGGCTGCTGACTGACTTGGAGATAATTATGTGGTAAAAGTTGTGTCTACACTGCAGGCAAACAAGGTGCTTTTTAACTTCTATTTTTGTCATGCATACTTTTTTTTTCTTCTGTAATGTATTTAATAGTATCTAATACATAATTGGATAAGAAATGGGATAGGAACAGCAGATACATAATTCTACTTTGCTTCCCATCCATGTTTCAATAGCCTTATTGTTTTTTCCCTGTGTGTGTACTTTTGTTTTTATAAGATACTTTTTGTACTCCTGGTTCGTTACAGGATCTAAGTAGCTACCACCAAAGAGTACAATTCAGTTTAAAGAAAAAAATATGTTCAGGCTCCTACGTTGCAGATGGACATGCTGAACTACTGCAGATCTTTAAGGCATTATGTGGGCTGTTCTAGTACAGTAGCCAAATAGTCTTACTGATTTGAGATGTAAAAGATTTAAGATGTAAATTTAGACAGAAAGAAGGATTGATTTCTCTTTAAAGTGTGTGTCAGAATTAGTGCCAGCTCATTCTTATTTCTCTCTGTTGTGTTTTTTGTTGTAGACCATCTGTTTGTCAAGGGAAGTCACAAAATAATACTCAGTGAAAGATTTGCACTGAAATCCTGATAGTGGTAATGGTATTTATAAAAACAGTGATCTGTAATGTATCTAATTCATTTATATTATAATTTAAGTCCATCAGTGTCAGATAAGTTTTTTTTTTGTTTTTTTTGTTTTTTTTTTTGTTTTTTTTTTTCCTTCTATTCTTGGGTGGAATCTGTAATAATACCGTCTGGAAACTAAAACAGTACATTTTGATGTCCTTCTGCTAGCCAGGGGCTTTTTGTTGACAAGGGCGGTTTGTGTGAAAGCTGTTGTTAGAAATAACTAAAACCTGGTATTTCTGTAGATAATAACTATATTTCATTTTCTTTGAAATGATTTTCCTATTACAGTTATTGAAAGCTCTATGTGAAGGGAATATCAATTAGGGATAAAGCAAAAGCAGGTAAAATTTTCTGTTTGGATTTATGACGACAGCAATTAAGTCTGAGAAGAAACAGATTTTGTGAGTGAATGAGATTGAAATAGTTTCTTTTGAATGTTGCAAAATAGCTAAAATACATGGAAAGCTAACAAGGCAATTGTCTGTAGGTCTAGGTCTTCTAATTTAACCCATCCTATTAAATCAGTGATTGCATGGTTCTTTGAAAAATAATGTATTTTCACCATTTCTTCACTTTCCAATATTGAAACCCACTTTGAAAAATATGTTTCAAATCCATAAATTTGTAAGATAACCCTGGATATTATTTTAAGCACCAAATAGAGCCATAGAATAATTTGGGTTCAAAGGGACCTCAAAGTTCCAACTCCCCACCATAGGCAGGGCTGCCAACCACTAAATCAGGCACTAGTTGGGTTGCCCAGGGCCCCATCCAACCTGGCCTTGAACATCTCCAGGTGGATGCCCTGGGAAGCTGGGCATTCACAACTTCCCTTGGCAGTGTTCCAGCAGATCACCACCCTCTCAAGGGAAAACTTTTCCTTGACATCTGATCTAAATTTCCCTTTTTTTAGTTTAAAAATGTTTTCCCTTGTCCTATCATTATTTACCTATGTAGAAAGTTGATTTCCTTCCTGACCGTATGCTCCTTTTAAATACTGGAAGTCTGCAGTATTTCTTTCTGGAACCAGGGAGACCTATATGCAGTACTCCAGATAAGGCCTCATGTGGGCAGAGGGACAGGGGCTGTCACCTCGCTCTCCCTGCTGACTACTCATCTTCTGATAGCCCAGGATACTGTTGGCCTTCTAGGCTACAAGTGCACACTACCAGCTCCTATTAATTTTTTCATCTGCTAAGGCCTCTAAAGGGCCTCCTAAGGACCCCCTAAGGAGTTTCAATAATGCGGGTTATATGTGTGTCATTCAATAAAGGTTGGTTTTTCTTACTGTCAGTGAGGTGCTTTTTAGAATTATCCAAGTTGCCTCCTTTTAGCAAGAGTCAGATGTCAAAAAGCAGCCTTCTTCACTTCACTTCCCAGTGAAGTGTAGAACTTCACTTCCCAGATGGGCAATTTAGACTTAAGTTATGACATATATTTCCTACAGTGGTTTGTATGATGATTCTTTTAAGAAAACTTTATTTCACTAACTTTAATGCTTTCATGTATTTTTAATTCCTTTAGAAATGTGGTGTTCCTAAATCCAGTGTTCATCTGAATCCTTACCTGCCATCTCTGTCATAAGAGCGCTCACTTTTGCAAGTAATGAAATATCAGTGTACTAAGGTTTTTAGAAACAAAAGTCTGAGGAATTTTTCTACGTCTTTGAATAGCATCTACATATCTTAAAGCTATTTTTACCATAAAGTACGACAGACATTATAATATGTTTTTTCATAGCCACTCCTCTAAAAAGCAAGAAAAATATCTAAAGCTCATGGTCTGTATTGTCTGTCTGTTTATGCCTTTTAAATGTTTTCTCATATGGCAAAGTGAAAATTGACCAGTCTATTGCTACATAAATAGCAGCTACGATTAACTATTTCTGGAACATTTCTGGAGTCCTACTTAAAACTCCTGTCTGACTTCCTTTTTTTTTTTTTTTTTTTTTTTTTAGTCAAGGCTCATCTTTTCAGAGGGCTTATTTTCCATTCATTTCATCATCAGCCTGAACATGTTTGAAAATCTAGACTGAAGTGTTTTCATCATTTGCAAAATTGAGCGTATTTGAAACAAACTGTTTGTTTTTCAAGGTTTTTCTTTTTCAGGTTAAACTGAGTATGATTTAGGGATTCAGAAGTTTGCAAGGAGTCATGCATTACAGGCAAGAAGTCATAAATGGGAAGACGAAAAAATTCCTCCTTGTTTCATGTCTGCTTTTGATCTGTTATTGGCAGAACAAAGGCATATACTTTAACTATATCCTCTTAAAAAAAAATGGAAATACGACAGCTCTATCACACAGATTATTCTAAGAACTTTTAATCAGGGAAATATTTTTCTTTCCATTGCTTTGGACTCAGGTGTTTTTTCTCATAATGCAAGAAGCTTTGTGCAATTTTATTTTCTTAAAACATTCAGTGGTAAATCCTTTAATCTGAAAGCTTGATTTATAGACGACTATTTGCTCCATTTCATTATTTTGCACTATGCAAACCATGATGTGCTGACTTCTGTTTTACAAGAGAAAAGGGAAGTATATTTTATCTATTGCTATGCTAAGCTTCTTTTCTTCACTTGTCTCTTTACTGAAAGTAATGCAGCTATTTATGCTAAAAAATATCCTTGTGTGAGTAGGAAGCAAGTATATGGCAAGTAGCTTTGTTTTGAGGCACTGAAAGTATGACTGATCTTCAGTAATGGGTGGTTTCATTATGATTGTACCGAAACACTTCACAAAGGCATTGTTAACCTGGGGGGGGGGGAAGGTGTCACAAATTGAGTTTTCCAGTTTTATCTTTCTGAATTTCAAGTGCATGAGCAAAGATTGTCCTCGGTCTAGCCCAAAGATGAGCACAGTTGATGGCAAGACTTGATGGAAATGTACCCATAGGTATATCATATTATGGTCTCCTGAGAATCCTTGTCAGTGCAGCTGCCTCCTTTCTTTTCTGTGAAAGAAGTGAGATCTGGTGCTCACTTGGGTTTTCCTTTGAGACAGACATGAGAATGTCAGAGAACATGCCTGAATGTAGAAGGAGTAAAAGTTGCCTTTAAAATCCATTTCTTCTCCAAGTAAGAGTGAAGTATGTAGTTTCTTGACTACTGAGACAGTGACTTCTCAGATATTTACTTAGTGCTGTATTCATGAATGAAAGGATTTTATTGTAAAAATCTGCAAGGCAAGTGTTATTCAACTGTTATTAGGACTGCATTGAAATTGTACAGTGCCTGTACAGTAGACTGAAAAAGCCACCAGCGGGAGTAGAGATTCATCACTGAGTAAATGATTCCATGGTGGGGTGCTACTTTTTCATTAGAGTAATCAAGGCATTATTCTCTTTCCATCTTACGTTTTGCAGAGAGTAAACTAATTATCTTAAATCTATAATTCAGTAGCATACTCATACTAGCATGAAATGCTGCATTTCCAAGAATCTTCCTTTAAAGCACCTCCAGTACAGTTAGCAGAAGAAAAACTTGTTAAATAGCCAGTTCTGTCCAATATCAAACTGTAAACTCTTAGCTATATTACGCTTATTAATTTGAGAAGAGTTAGTTAACAGGTCTGATATTTGCACTTGCTAAAAATAAATATTAGTTTCCATTTTCTTTCACCTCCTGCTTTGTTTCCTGTTTTAAGAACTTCAGCATCTGACAGCCCAGTATTAATAGACCGAAGTTCATGACTGGGATTTATGGTTGGGGTTTTCTATGTGTGTTTTTTTCTTCCTGTGTTGATGTACATTTCTTTGCAGTGCACTCCGTATTATTATTGAACCATGTGAAACAATCTGAAATGCAGTGAATGATTCTACTTAGAAAAAGTCAATAACCCAAGCAGCTTTATCTACACCCAGTGTAAGCTTTATTTTTTTTGTCTAGTATTGCAGAGAGAAATACCTGCATAGTGTCTAGAAAAGGTTTTCAAACTCTGTGTATTCACTAGATCTTAGGGACAGTACATTTAGAAATAGAGTGAATAATGTGTATGCTTTGCTGTCTACTTCTGGCTCCATCTGTTCATGAGAGGAAATAGCTTGTAAAATACTTGTAGGAAGAAAGAACAGCACTTTGCCATCTCAGAATCAGTTTTCTCTCATGCATACAGCAAGAAAGTAGAGTAAATTTCTTAAATTGCAATATATTTAACAATGTGGCAGCATGACAATCTGAAGTGTTTGTAGATTCAGCCTGGATTATTTACCTGTTTGTCTGAAAAACTGTGTTATTGTATAACTTTAGTCTCAAGATCACAAATAAAATGAATAAGATCTATAAATAGAAATGTTTATATATATATTCATTTATTTTTCTTATTCTCTTAGTTTAGAAATCATTTTCATTCTGAATGTCCTACAGCACAATTGTTTTCTGAATATTCTTTTACTAGGAATACTCTTCAGATAGGCTGTTAACAGTCTACCTCGGTCCTTTCATACTTGGTCAACAAAAAAAGAAACAGTCATTTCCAGCATTTTTACATATGATGGTAACAATCTCAAGAGACAAAAATTGAACAGGTGGCTCCATAATTATTCTGTGACTCCCGGATAACTCCTTTATCTCTGTATATTTTGTCTTCCCTTCATTCTTATTGCTTTTCTGCTTAGACTGTAAAAACTCAAGACAGATCCAGTCCTGGTTTGTGCTTGTTCAGTTTTTTATTGAAACTATGTCTTGATTTCAGTTTCCAAATTTGTCTGTAATGCAAATAATTAAAAATACTCCCCATGCCTTCCCTCACTCTGTTACATTTAAAATAATTAGATATTTCAAATCAGGAATGTGGCCTTGTAACTACTGCTGGTGTGTCTGCTGATGGTAATTCAAACATTTCCTTCCTTTAATTTGAAGTATGTGTCCAGCCTACTTAACATTTTTTTTCATATATTCAGTCCTCATGTTCTTAACATTCACAGAATTACATTTGCTCAGACAGCATGTTTATTTCTGTACACTAAAGTGTTCCCAAAATGCTAAAAGATGGTATAACGTGCTAGTGATGTGGCCTTTATTTTGATTCAAAGGAGAAGACCAGTAGATTATTGCCTGTGATTTGTAGTAAGGAGTCATAAAGTAATCCCACTGTTCTCCAGAGATTATTGTAATTTTGGGGTTGCCCTATCTATTTTTGTTGTGCTCAGTAGCACTGAGAAACTTCAAATGTGATAAAAATCAGTAAGGAGCTTATTATTCTTAGTTCTTGGAGGCTTTCTCTTACCACATCTATTCCCACTCTTCCTGTCCACCCACGTATTTATCACTTGCAACGTAGTGGCATGAATACCAGGGCTCTCAAACAGCAGGAAGGGAAATATTGGCCAACTCATTTAAAAATTAAGTCAGAGATGTCTTGAGGACAGGCATCTCCAACATAAATGTAACAACTAAACAAAGTTCTTCTGGCTTTGAATTTAACTCAGCTTTCTGTAAATAGTTAAAAATTCTTGTATGGACCTTTTGTGAATTCCAGAAAAAAATTTGGTAGGAGTTGTCATGGTTCACTGATCTCCTTTTCACAAGAAAATCTTCATAATTGCTGTTCATCCAATGCATAACTGTATTAATGAATTTTATCTAAAGAGAAGTCTAAGATTTTACATTAGATTTAGGATACTATCTTTGTCACAGTATCGCTAAGGGTGCAGCAGTGGGCGCATGCTTTACTTCCTAGAAAATGATAGTCAAGAACTGAAAAAGATACTGTAGAACTGGCTATTGCTTATGTAAATAAAAGGAGGGCTTAAGGAATTAATGGAAGTACTTTATTTCCTTGAGATAGCATAAATCAAGCTCTGAATTGCTCTGAGAAGGTAGATGAGTAAGTTTGTTGCATTCCTAACTCTGTATACATAGTGGAAAGTGTAAATTTTGTACTTTCAGCATCAAGCCTTGTAGAATATTTTGAAATGGAGTATAAACTTCATTATCCATGGATGAGGTTTAGGAAAAAAGTACAGGTTGACTACTTCAGTTTTGCCTTGATATCACACTTCAACCAAATACTGAAACACCACCTTGTTATTCCTCTATGAAGGCTAACATGATGCTAAAGGAAGTTTTGTGTAGAATGTAAAATTTCAAACTTCAATAATATTATTTAATAATTATTTAATAATTTTTTCTTTAGTGCAAATCAGAACTCAGAAAGTATTTGTCTCTCCCTTTCTCCAGTGTTGTTTCAATACTGAATAATAATAGTAGTGGGTTTGGAGTGGTTTTTTTTGTTGTTGTTTGTTTTTTGATGTGTGCTTTTGTTTTGTTTTGTTTTTATTTATATCTGGATTAGCCATGTACTGTCAGGTACACAAGCGGAGCTGCTGCTAAGCAACAAAGCTGTGTTACCTGGAGAACAATATATTCATACAGTGAATACTGACAGAATTGGCAAATGGTCTTAAAGTAAGGGGATCTGTTACCATTCTGTAACAAACCTATAAATATAAATGGTAACAGGGATTAGGCATGTAGGGGTTTTCTGGCTTAAATTACAGCCCATGTCTCTTCAAAACATGCATTTGGATTGACATTTGACACATCATAGCCTTTCAAATATGTTATGTTATGAAACTTACAGACTAGTAATTTTTGAAGAATACAGCTATAGTCTATTAGGTTGGGAATATCTAGTTTATTTTTTCGCGTTTGGAACATTCTTTAGAAATCCAAACCTGTAAATGTTTCAGTTGCCTAAAAAACAAATTTAAAATCTGAATAGTTTTGTATCTAGTGATGTGTAGATCAAAAGTAAAGACCTTTTTCCATGATTAAATTATCAATTTATGGATAACTGTATATTGTTCCATAGTAAATGGATTTTCAGTGAAGACAAAAACTGAAGATCTGTCTTTCCAAGATGTGTTAAACAAACTTAGTAATTAGCCATTTATGTACTTCAGTACATAGGACTTCATAAAATTATGCATTTTTTGCCTTTCATTGGAGGACATAGAAAACAAATATACTTTCTGGCAACACTCTTTCAACAGTCATGTTGCAAAAGGAAGGTACGGAAAGGGACAAGGAATTGAAGAACGCAGCTTGTGTGAAATATTAAACTGATTAATAAATATAGTTTCCTATGCTGTTTCATGTGTGCAGAACTCTATCCACTACCTCATGAAGAATGCTTCATTCTGTTTTGGTATTCCGCTGTATAAGACAGATACAATCAGTTCTATGTCTGCCAGAAAGTGTATAGCATCCTTTTCAGCAAATGCTTAGAACTCTCTGTAGGGCCACTAGGTCCAGCAATCTCTCCTGTGTTTTCTTTCAGAGGATTTGCCTTTCCCCTCCTCTGCCATCCCAATAGTCATGTAAGTGCTCTCCCCAAGCTGCGGGACACTGGTACACACCTGCTACTCCCTTCCAGCAGCCACTAGCTGCTGTCCAACCCAACTACAAAGACGTTCTACAAACTATCATAACCTTCTTTGTAAAAATGAATGCAAACAAACAAACAAACAAAAAAAGCAGAACAGCCCTTGTTTCACATGTCTGTCAACATTTTTGTAGTAGTGTTGTAATTGAGTTTTGTTGTTAAGGTGCCTTGCAAATATCAGGCATCAAGTCTGTGCTTCAGGATGCCAGCCAAGTTGTCTGACACGCCTTTGTGCCTTTTCTCTCACTTTCAGTGTAAATGGCTTTCTCACATCATTCATTCAAATGCACAACCAGATTATCTAGTTGCTGCTGCTTCTCAGCCTAGCAGCACAAATAAACTGCCTCTTATTCAGACCACTGCTCTATTGCCTTTCTCTCAGCATGCCCAAACAGCGACTCTCCTGGCTTTCCCTTAGACCTCTTATCTAACAGTCTGGTCTCTGTACACTCTTGTGACTAGCTGAAAAGGACATGAGGAAAAACAGTGTTTGTTATATGTAGATTATATGGCAGTTAAACTTCCTTTAACTGCTTAGAGAAATCCAACAGTGTACTCAAATCTCCAGCAGGAGTCAATGCAGCTCTCCCATGTCTAAATAAGCCGGCTCTGAAATCACTGATTTAAAAGTGTTTTAATAAATTGTTGCTGCCGTATGGAACTGGTTTGTGAAATCCCGTTTTCATTAGCAAAGTGGGGAATTATTAGTCTGGCCTGAAGTAGTAAAAAATTCTGTAACACTGGGCTGAGCAGTGCCGTTTACTGTTCCTTCATTCTGTTGTTGGCCTTTGCCATTTGTCTGCCTTCTGTAAGGCAGCTCACTCACTCACATGTGATGATGAAGCCTACTAAAAACAGACTACGTGAAACAAGCCCCTGGTATTGTTCTGGCTTTCACTGTAATTGAATTTAGTCAGTGTCTTGACAACTTTGACTTCAGTCCTCTAACCTAATTTCTCCTTCATGCTGCTTTGCATTTGAGATCACTTGTACCTAATCATATATTAAAAAAAAAAAAAAAAGGGTGTGTTCATGACTGAGACGTGAAAAAGAAGTGAGTAATACAGTGATTTATGAAAGGGCAATAGAATGAGTTGTATTGTGTTTAATATATATTTTTTAGTCTTTAAACAGTGCTCTGGGCATAACTGTCAATTGTTTGTTCTGCTAGTTATTAAAAAAAAAAAAAATTCACTGTCAAATACTTTCTCAAAATCTTCCTCATGAATGCAATCCAAGATCTGTTTTGAGACATCAATCTGTTTTCTAAGTGTAGAGCACTCGGAGTAGTATACACTCAGAGTAGTAATTTGAAATTATTTGTTTTCCTTAGTGTAAGGAATTGGGAATTGAGTCTTGTTTACATTTGTGCAGTGCCAGTTCTTCCATGTTGTATTTCTAGCTCATTGGATGATCTTTTAGGCACCATGAAGATGGTCTATGCAGGAAGTGCATGAACTTGCTTGTACGTTACATCTGACTTCCAGATACCTGTTTACTCATGTGAAGAGGTGGATCTCTTTTCACAAAATGCTGTCAGAACATCTTGCTACCTTGGATTTCTGCCTGTTATTTAGCTGTAACTAATGTAGTTGTCTCACAGTTGTAAAACTTTTTACGCAGTTGAGTTCATAAGATTTTATCCTTTCACATGTTGTCTTCATTTCCAATGTTATCTTAAAAAAAAACTTGTGTTTTTAAACTTGTGTTTAGCCTCCACCACTGGAATGCATTGTGCTGTAAATTTAGGGCAGATACTGACATATTGACAATCCTGTTTTTGCTTTTTCATTTCAGGGTTGTTGTTTTTTTTTTTTGTTGTTTTTTGTTTTTTTAAATGAGAATTCTTGGCCATCCAGCAACAAAGAATCGTCCATCTTTATATGGCAATATCACGTACATTCTGGATCCTCAGAGCTTAAGATTTCTTATAATCTAAGTTATGTTTTCTGGGGAAATAAAGGTACTTTCACATTCTTAGAAATTAACTTTGGTTCATACCTCTTCTACCTGAGTAGACTTAAATCACTGAAATCAAGCTTTTCTTAAGCCTCGCTTCTAATTCTATTATTTCTTTTGAATAATGATAGTTTCTGGGATAAGGCTGAAGAAGACTTCTTTTTTGTGTATGTCTTTCTAATAGCTGAGCTCATGCCAGAATATAGCATTTTCAATAGACACAGGTCTACCCAGTTTTTATATGTGGAGCTACTTATTGTTGTTTTCAGATAGAAGAGTTAGCAATAGATGAAACAGGAGCAAGACACTTAGGTAAGAGATCAAGCTCCCCTATTCACCTTTCATTTTCAGATATTTACTGCTTCAGAGAGAAAATAGATTAGGACATGGATCAAAAAGGAAACAGGATGTCTGTAAGTGACTCCATGCTGCTGTCAAACCTTTGCTTTGGTTTGCTGCATTGCCAAGTCAAACTGTCAGAGCTTTGGAGAAATGTGCCCAGAGTTGATACTGTAAACATGAGTGAAAAAGTTTGCTGTTACAAGCTGTTTCAAAGCATTGATTTTGTACTCAGTCTGTGGGAAATTGCTGACTGTATATTAGCGCAGGATTTGGTACTTCAAACTTTAAGAAACAGTAGAAACTTTTCATATAGGCTGTAGTGGCTGTAGAGTTTATGATGGTTTTAACTAAGTTTCTGTTTTCTCCAACCTTTAAACTAGACCATGAAAGTAAGAGGTAACATTTGTCCTTTGTTCTCTGGCTTTTTTCTGTATACACAGGTTAAGGGTACAGAACATACGGGTATTTCTGCTGTTTCTGTTGGACCTTGTATGGATTGTTTTAAAATATTTTTATTTTATTTTATTTTTTGCATTTTGTTTTGATTTCTGACCTTTTTCAGAGACACAGGCTTACGGTTGTAATTGTGATTCTGATAGATGGTGACATTTTCTAAGTTTCCTAGGGGGGTCACTGAAGGGGCATTTTCTTTATGTAAACATTTATTATTACTATTTTCTGCTGTCATTGTTTCTACGGTGAACTCTTCATGTGGGCACCAAAGGGATTGGCTTTTAAGCATGAAGGAATAACTCAAAGCTATCAAAATGCATTTGCTTTTCAGATAGATTAACATCTTTGTCTTCAAGTGTCAAGTTTCTAACAGATGGTCACATGAATATTACTGCATTGAGTGTATTCAAGCCATTCTCTGCTGGGTATCTGAGGGATGATATACTACAAGATTACTTCTTTTATACATATATATGTATCTGCATGGATAGGTCTTTGCATTAGGCTATCACAATGTTAATGCAGTTGTTGTGAAATATTAGTGCATAATATTCAATATTATTAAGTGAACACAAAACATATCCTGAACTGCAGACCTCTGTAACCTTGGAAACTATAAAATAAATTCATCAAGTTTCTACTGAATATATTACGGCACTGTCTACGTGTTTTGGATTGGAAACGGATTACATTGATTCTATTGTTAAGAATATGTTTAACAATGGAATGTAAGTCATAATACTCTTAATTTACTAATACCAATAGTAGTATATTTAAGGATGCATTCCCATTTTGTACTACTTAAAAACCTCATTGAGGAGTCAAGATCAAAGCCTTGTATTCTGTATTTAAAAAAAAAATATATATATGGTTAGAGGCCTATTGGAGTATATTACTGTTAAGCAGATAAATTCTTTAGGGCATTACAAAACAGTCCCATTCATAATCAGCTCATGGGAGAGTTAAAACAGTTCTCAGAAGGCAGTAAATAGTAAATGTATGTATAAACTGGGGATTTAATTTTGTTTGAAATCAAAAGCATTAGTATTTCTTGACAGTGATTACATTATTCTAGAGAACATACTTTCTACCATATTTTACTGTTTACATTAACTTTTAGCTGTATTTAAAACAGACATAAGAAAAATCACCAGTCCTTCGGAGGAGTGCCCTCAGCTTTTGATGCTACTGGTAGTTCAATAGCATTCCGTGAGACAATAATTCCACATGAAGGAAAATAATACTAATTAAAAAAAAATCAGATAGCATTTTCTATCTATTTTGAAACAAGAGTCAAATGTATTTATATTTTCCTTAGCTGTAATATTGTGCATCAGGGATAGGATGTCATTCTACTGCTTTTTATCATGTTTGGAGATACACTCTTCTAAAATCACATCATTTTGGTTTTCATTTCCACTATGCTCTCTGACTTAACCTCCATTTCACAGCTATATGTGGCTGCCAGCAAGAAGCTGAACTTTAGCAGGAACAGTAAAAGCAGCTATGTGGGAAGACTGGGGTCTTTTAAAATGTTTAAAGAGTTTTTTTTAAAAAAGAAGTTTTGCAAAGCAAGTGTGAACTTCATACATGCTAGAAGAGTACAGTTGTCACAGATATATTGTTGTAATTGATGTGCTTTGCTATTCAATTCCTTAGGTAGTCTATTAAGGGATATTTTGCTGTTTGTCTCCAATGAACATAGAGTTGAACAGTATGATTATTTATGAATGCTTTTGGCAAATAACTTGCTTAATTCCTCTAGAACCCTTATTGAAGATCATCTCTGACACTATCAGTGAAATTCTTTCAGCTTTTTGGGATACACCATCTCTTCCACACAGCATCTTTGATTTAATTTTTTTCACACTGAACTCAAACCATTTTGAATATTTTCTTACAATAGAATTTTCAGAGCAAATACTCTCAAATCAGAAGCATTGATTTCTATCTCTTCAGAAGTTTTAAAAGATACCTAAAACTTTTCTGCTAAAAACATTGTGGGAAAACAAAATGTTTCCATTAAAGCTTTGCTTTCAAGGGAAGGCCATACTGCCAACTTAGTGCAGTTTTCAAGCCATTCAAAAACTTTTCTGGACCAAGAACTTGTCTGGAAGACATAAATCACAAAGACGCAAATAAAATTTCTTCTAGTAAAGATTTGCTAATATTTATATAGAGAGAGTATAGAGAGAGTATAGAGTATAGAGAGTAAAAAAGATAAAAACGTAGTAGTAGGATGTTCTACTGTTTAATTGAATGCTATTCAAATTATTCATTCAATTCAAATAAAATTTAATTATCATCTATATCTAGCTAAGTAAGTTACTTTAAATTTCTGGATATTTAAACAATTTTTTAACATTGAGAGTACTATGTAATTCAACATAAGAATGGGAAGACTGCCTATAGCCAAATGCATGCATTCGTTTTGGATTCACATCTTTAAATAATTGTACTGTATGTTCTTACAGTATGTCATTGTAAATGAGTGCACACAAGGCCATGCGCCATGTAGAAGATGAGACAGGAAAAGTATTCAAAAATCTCCCTTTCTGTTTCTGTGTCAAATATAATTCATAGGAAAAGGCAACACATAACTTAAATTCTTCACTTCTCGCTTTAGAATAGTATCTTGATGTTAGTTTCTACTGAAATAGATTTTAATTTTATTTTTTTAGTTTTTTATTATGCTTGCAACTATGTAAATTTTAGAATGCTACTGTTATAGTATTGTATGGTATATATCATATATAGTATGAATATTCATTTCTGTATATGAAAATATTAAGGAACATAGATGTCAGATTAGCATACTGCAGTGAATCACAGTTGAGAAAAACAACAGTGTAGCTCAATGTGTTTTTAACTGGAAATGGGCAGCAAGAGCTGCTGTGGACTGAAAGGACAGCTGGCATGACAGCATTTGACATCCTGTGTGTAATTGGTTTTGAATGCTTGACAGATTTTTATAATAGTACAGAGGCATTTAGACCAGCAGGTGACTGTTGGGAATAGATGTGTGGTGGTGAGCCTGTCTTCATATTACTCTTACTTGGGAATCCTTTAGGCACACTTGACATCAAAGATGTGTTCACTTTTAAGTTCAAGTGCTTGTCAACTGTAACACCCTTTTCATCTAATTCAAGAAAAGCAGAACAACTTTAAACACTCGTATGTTCTTTAATTTATGTGGTCACTGTTAAAAATGAAATTTAAAGTGCAGTTATATATATATATATAGCGGGGATGGGAAATAGGATATTGGCTGAGCTACCAGCCATCAGATTTAATGTACAAATTATCTTTATTGGCAAACCTGAGTAGAAAATCACTTGTGAAAATGATGTCAGAATTAGATCAACCAGCACAGCAATTACAGTCAGGGACAAGACAAGCACTCTTTGTCTGTTGGAAACAGTAGCATTTTATTTTTTTAATGTGTTAAGTGAGCTGATCAAAATAACGTGACGATTGCTGGTGTGTTACTACTTTTGTTTTCTTTTTGTGGTAAGAGATTGCTAATTATAAACTGAAAGAAATTAATCACATTTTGTAACTGTTCTAACTTAGTTTGCTCATTCCATTTGTTTTTCTCTGTTTTGGTTGCTGATTAAGTGAAAGAAACTAGGGTCCACCATCAGGATTTTAGAAAAGGGTTTTGTGGAATCAGATAGCTTAATTCTATCATTTTGGGATACTATATTTACAGCTTTGTAAAGGAGCTTATCTAGAAAATGGTTGGACATAATATAGTCTCTGGAAAAGCAGACTACTTTGAACAAGATATCCAACTATTGCAGAATCAAGAATGACCAGTTATTGTAAAAATGTAGGCCATACATGTCAAAAGTTTTTGTCTTCAGATTGGTCAAAAAAAAGTCTTTTGTTCAAACATATGAGGTCTGCTCTGGCAGTAGCATCTCCTATTTTATTATATTGGTTCACAATATCAGAGGTGGATGTTGTTGGTATGGCAGTAGAAATTTTAAGAAAAAAACGTGAGGGGCAACCAATAGGATTATGTGAAGTAACAAAACAGAGAAATTAAGATGACTCTTGTGCAGCCTTCCTGTTTGCATTTTGTTGCCCTGTGACAGATGGCAGCAGAGGAGTAGTCTGATAAAATGGTGTTTGACATGGAAGTGCATCTGAAGCAGAGGTGTGTCACTGAAGTCAGCTATGAGGAAAAGATGGCACCCACTGAGATTCATCAGCACTCATTAAATGTTTATGGAGAAATAACAGTGGATGTGAACAGAGGGAAGTGGTGTATTTTGGTAGTGGTGACAGTGGGTCACATCTGGTGATGCAGATAGTTACGAGCCTGACATGCAGGCTCTTCTTCATCACTGGTGAAAATGCACAGTTCATTGTGGTGACTGTGCTTAGATGCTATGTATTTTGTAGCCTAGAATTTGCTCTGTCAAGTAGTGTTATTGCACACTTTGTATCTGTTATGATTTCCCTGGAAATAAATAGGAGGCACTGCTTACAGATCTATGTATATTTAGCTCAGTTATCATTTGCTGCTAAAGGTTTGGCATTTCATGTAAAGTCTAGTAAGACTTTTTGATTTGGGGGTAATAAAATATCTCACATGATACTCTGCAAATACACAAAGCAATTGCTATTTTGAAATTAATAGACTGTGCCAAGCTGTGTTCATAATATTTTATTAATGAGTGAATTGGAGCTAGAAAATTTTACAGTGCTTGGACTGACCATTCATCCAAAAGATATGGGCACTTAATTGTGCCTAAGCAGCTGTCAATTTTGTGTGCCCTTAAGATGTCCCTTTCTCACTTGGCTGATCACATCATGTTTGTGGACTTCGAAATGTTCAGACTTGAATCAGAAGGGAAAATTTTACTTGTGACAAAAGTGCAGTGCTGTGACAAAAGTGCAGTGCATGTCTATATATTTATAGTTCTCAAAGAAAATGAGAAAGCAGGCACAGTTTAAGTAAACTTTGGTGAAGATCTAAGTATCTGTGATTTTTTTTTTTATTTTTTTTTTTTTTTATTTTTTTTTTGTGCTTGTACTGTAATCTACTAAACTAATAAGATGCTTAGGTGATAGTCAATTTTAATAACCGATGAGACATCTCCCCAACTAAATGAGCCAACACTGGCTGTTCTTAGAACTCTTAATTTTACCAGAGAGAACAAAATCATGAAAGGAGAGGTTCATAGGTAGATAGAATTTTCAGAGTTAGCGGCATTGGTGTGCATAAATTGCACAATGTGTGGTCTGATGCATTGTAAATTCTGTAATACTGACCTCATTCTTAGCCATATTATGCTACATTAAAACATAGAAGTTGATAAATTACTTTTTCTATTATTTTTTAAAGCAGAAGTATAAATTTTGTATTATATTTTTACACTCTTTTTTAATATTTAATTTCATGTTTATTTTCTTATTTGTTTTTGCTTTCCTCAAGGGAGATATTGTACTGTTAATTGTAAAGAATAAAATTCAATATCTGCTTGTCCCATGAAGTTTAAAATGTAGAAAATCCTATGAACAGAGACACTGTCTCTTGCATTAAAATGTGGCAGAGTGGTAATCTGAATTATGAAAGAAGGCCAGTTCCCACTGAAGCTTATCTAAGCAAAATTTAGCATACCTGTCAAAACCCATTTCATTTTCAGGAGCGCTATACATCTGTTGTCTCTATAAAGATAATTCTGAAGTACAAACTTGTACTAGTATTTGACTTTTATTTAGAGACTTTTTTCCTGTCTGAACCACAACACTGGCTGATTTAAATATACTGAGTTCTATCAATATTGCAGGTGTGTATTTTGTAAAGACGAAAATAGATTGCCTATATATGTATGGTTGTAGAAGTTCTTTGTAGAAGACAAACATGACATGTTAGAGATCCTCCATGTGGTATTTTTCTGTTATTATAAACTGAGATAAAGATTTAGATCTCATCTAGTGAACAGATTTAATCTTATAATAAATAAGGTGTAACTATAAAATAAATTAGGGTGTAACTATAAATTATTTGAATACTGCAGTGCTGATGGGAAATCCCTGCCTATAATCCTCTCTCCTTATATCCACATGAGAGTGTATTTTGTCCAGCTGTAGAAAATACTGATTGTTTTTAAGGGAAAATTTTGAGTGTTGCCTTATGGGAAGTGCTTCATACCTGAAATAGCTTTTCTCTGAATTATGTTATGACAGATTTATACTTCTGCTCTTCTAGACACGCAGTAAAATTTGCAATTTTACCCAGGAGGTTTACAAGTATCATATATGGTCAATAGTAGAAACTGAACCCCTTTACAGCAGTTGAGAGTATGTCCAATAAATCTAGTTTTAGATTCATTATAGGAGGTACACCCAGAATTGTTCTTCTCAGGTGTTTGTAAGTCATGCAGCCTTAGTGCTGGTGGTAGTGGTTTCTCTAATCATGTGACAAGAAGTGGCATCCCAAGCTCAGAGCCTGGCCTGTTTCTTTGTGCTTCTGCTCATAGCGAGTTGCTGGAAGTGATCCCTGCTTGAAACACATCAGCGTCTCTTTTCCAGAATCTTTGCAATAATTTAAAATGCTGCCACCTTCTTCCACTTGTGCTTCTCTGTTCTCTGTGTCAGATTAGGAAAAGTCTGGTGTTAAGTCTCCTGCCCCAGAGTCAGTCCTGTCTGAATGAATTTATAACAGGTAAGTATTAGTTCTTTTCTATCTTTTATGTCATTTGATTTTTTTTTTTTAATTTAAACCAAAAGACAAGCAGTTCTCAGTGCTGTACAGACGTTAGTATATATGTGGTTTGCATGTAAATAACATTTGTGTCTGTCTCCATGAATATGGCTATTTTTAATTGATGTAAGCATTCTGCTGACTAACCCTTAATCTTGGATAGAAAGTGGCAAGAGGAAATTTGTTGCAATTGTATCAGTTGATGCATCAATGCAATGGTTGCTTTCCATAAAAGAGCTACTGAATGTTCTCTACCAGAGCAGACTTACATGGCTCAGGTTTCAAAATGATTGACTACATCCCGTTAGAACACAGCCATTACTGTTTGTTTCCACTGTTTGGAGGAAATATGTGTTTCTGCCATGCCAGGTGCTAATGGCTATTGATGTCTTTTTTCAGTGAAAAAAAAATAGGAAGCTTTTAAGTTCCTTCTCTTGCACAAGTCAGACCTTCTCACTTAACTTTATTCCCGTCTGCCAGCAAAGAAAGTTTTATTCAAAACTTTCTCCCTATCTTGTGTCAAAGGTAGTAGCCAAATTTTAGTGAAAGTTTACTAGAATGGAAATGTCTCCTTTATTTTGTGTCCAAAGATTTAAAAATATCGCTGAAAACTTTTGGAAAAAAGCTGTTGCCTTAGATTTTTTTAATTTTATTTTTATCGTGACCCGAGATCTGGTATCTGTCTGGAACCTATTGATATCTGACAGGAATGATCTCACCTGAGTCCCCAGTGAAGCTGGGCATTGTGGGGGTCAGAAATCCCAGATTCTCAGCGTTGGCCAACATATAAGATTTTGCGGTTTACATCAGTGCTCACTGCTGTTGTCTATAATTGAGACAAATCCTCAATGGGGAGAATGCTTTAGTTTTGCACACCGTAGAAGGCATAGGATGTTCTATGTTAAATTTACTGTATCTTTTTTCTATTCAATATTTAAATTTAAATTTCCGTTTTGACTTAAAAATCTGATATTCACCCAAAGCAAATTAGAAACCTGTTCTTCAGGATAGTGAAGTGGTGCTCTCTATAAGGCTAAAGGAAGTCCAGTCACTTCTGCTGTCTAGATCAATCAATATAATTTACTACTACAAGCACATTTCACTTATGTAGCAGTGAAATTGAACATCTGGTTTAGTATGACAAGTAACTGTTTAATATCAACATCTGTAGGGACTAGTTTACTTTTGAAAGAGCTGATCTGTGCTATTGTTATAAACTTGAAGTGTAAAGTGTCAGAAGGAGTCTTTATGCAATGTAGTTTTTATTGATAAAGAACAAATAGGTTCATGTACATTCTCAGAACTCACTGGATAGGAAAACACTACCAATTTAGGCAATAAATGATGGTGCTGTATAATATAACAAGTTCTCAAAAATCCAGATGTGTTTGGAAAAGTAGCTGTAATGGTGAAATAGGATTTGGAGAGACTGTTTGGGTTCTTGAGCAATGTTTGAATTCAGCGATATGCATTGTCTAGTTGATTTTCATTACAGAACAGATGTAGTCATGCATTATGTCTTACAGGATGTCAAAATTGCTTGAGTAGGGGAAATCTTATCATGGACAGCAGAAGGGAATAAATATATTGTGTTTTACTAGAATAGCCTCGTACATAAAGAGAGGGGTTTTTTTGTTGTTTTGTTTTAAAATTTCATTGGAAAAAGACAATGAATACCATTATTATGTTTAAGTATGTTTTGAAATGCTTCGTTATGTAAAAGGGAAAAAGCTTACATAGTAAGAGGCAATCTTGAGCTAATAGAATATAAAAACATTTCTGTTGCGATATTTCTCTCAAAGCTGAATATCTTTCCAAAATATTATTCATTACCATCCTCTCCTAGAGATGGAATCTTCATTCTACTCTTTATACCATTTTCATAACAGTAACTCAGCTAATTAGACTGAGTAAGCTTCTGTTAGTTTTGTCCCCATTTCTATGACCAATGATAACTCCAGAGAAGTCATAAGATCTGTTTCATTTATATGAGCATAATGCTGCTAAGTTTTGTGGAGAAGCATTAAAGCATGATTAATTGGAGAGATGAATGAGTTTATGAAACTTAAACTACTGTGTTAAACTGTTTAAAGCAAACACTCCTAGCATAAAGAACAGAACACTGGAAATTTTCACATTAAGGACATACCAAAAATGCAAACAAACAAACTAGCCACGGAACTAGCAAATAGGATGGCAGGTATGAGTTTGTGAATCAGTGAACTTAACCCATTTGATCCAATGATCTTATAGCCATTCTTGCCACTGTTTATCTTTGCACATCTTTATGAGTACATCACAGATGTTAAAACCCAGTGTGCAAGTGATACTTTAGATGAAGTAGCCATTCTCAAAAATCACCTATGATCAGCATTAAATAATATTTTCTCTTGGATGATATGATTAATCCATTTATTTTTACCTATTGATTGCTCATGAGCACTTTATTTAGGTAATGTGGTCAGTGAAAGAAAGGTAAAACTTTAATGGGTTCTCTTGTCATTGTATTATCTTTCTGGGTTACAGTTGCCATTATGTATGACAAATGTGCTTTTAAGTTTGTTCCTAAACAAGGATATCAGTACCATAGTAATGCGTGTTGAAAACATTCTGCTAGGCAGAATATCTGTGCTTGTCTTCTATTGTAGGGTTATATGATATTGCTAAAGAGATTTATCAGATTATTACTTGCCTTGGAAAGAAAAGAAATATTGCTGTGTGGAGAGATGCTATAAGGGTAGTTTCCAATCTAGTGTGCGTGTGCTCACACAGCTTTGTCCTCAGCTGTGAAATACTGCCAAGAGCAGCCAGCAAGGGTAGCTGTCCATTGAGTGTGTAGCAAATATCAGAACAAAAAGCTCTCTTTGTGTGCTGCAAATATTAAGGGCTATTTGGAACTGAATGGAAAAGTCTGGATCTGTTATCTACAGAAAGATTCATTGCAGTTCTTGTCCTCCGTCTTACATTTTTTTTCATGCAAATTCCCTGCAGTGGTCAATCCTTCAAAAAGCAAAGAAAATAAAAAAACATTGAATTCAGACATTGCTGCTCCCCTCTAGGCCAGCAGCCATACAATTGAATAGGCATATGACAGCAGGTAGATTTCTGAGGGTAGAAAGGAATCAAACTGAAGTCAGGTGTAGAATCAGAACAACTTTATGAATGCAAAAGGCAGCTACTTAAAATTGTTATGTAATATTTTCTTCACAAGTTCTTCAATAATATTTCAGAAGTAATGAGTTCTCTCTCTCAAAAAAAAGCACACGAAAAATCACAAACAAAAGCAAACAAAAAAAACAAAACCAGCCAATCAACCAAACAAAAAAAAACAAACCACAAAGATTAAAAAAAAAAAAAAAGAAACAAAGGTTGGAATCAATTCTTGTTTAAAGAGGTTAAAGTCGAGTAATATTGCATGAGAAGTTGCTTCAGCATGCTTTTGGTTTTTTGTTTGTTTGTTTTTTTGCATATTGCTAACAGATATACAGCAATTTAGAATTTTCTTTTAATGAATCCTTAACCAGATTGCCCCTATTGGTGGATTTGATATCAATAGTAGTTTCTGTGTTTTGAGCATTTTCTGAAAGTACTGAATTTTTATCTATTTATGAGCCCCAATACTGAATTAAATGATCCATTGAATTCTTCCAGCTGTTAGCCAGCCTCCCTTGAAGTCTAAATGCTATGAACGAATTATTCTCATTGTTGATGTTCATGAGTCCAGAAATCTGTTAACTGTACATGGCTCCCAGAAGCCAATATTTTAAGATATAAGCAGCACGGAAGCTGGCCGTGTTCTTTTTCTATCATTAGGAACTAGTACTGCTGCAGTAGGCACCATGATAGGGCATTCATGAAACTTTTTGATTCTTTAGAAAAAAATTTCTACATATGTAAGAGCGTGGCCAGCAGGTCAAAGGAGGTGATCCTCCCCCTCTACTCTGCCCTGGTAAGACCTCATCTGGAGTACTGCGTCCAGTTCTGGGCTCCCCAGTACAAAAAAGACAGGGATCTCTTGGAAAGAGTCCAGTGGAGGGCCACAAAGATGGTGAAGGGCCTGGAGCATCTCTCCTATGAAGAAATGCTGAGTGAACTGGGTCTGTTCAGCCTTGAGAAAAGAAGACTGAGAGGGGACCTGATCCAGGTCTATAAATATCTAAGGTGTGGGGGGCAGAATGGCGAGGCCGGACTCTTTTCAGTGGTGAGTGGAGACAGGACAAGGGGAAACGGCTGGAAACTGCAGCATAGGAAGTTCCGCACAAACATGCGCAAGAGCTTCTTTACAGTGAGGGTGACGGAGCACTGGAACAGGCTGCCCAGGGAGGTGGTGGAGTCTCCTTCTCTGGAGATGTTCAAGACCTGCTTGGATGCCTACCTGTGCGACCTACTGTAGGGAACCTGCTTTGGCAGGGGGGTTGGACTTGATGATCCCTGGAGGTCCCTTCCAATCCCTACAGTTCTGTGATTCTGTGATTCAGTCTTCCAAAGGGAAGACCCTAATTACTCAGTATGTGAGTGGGGTAACCTAGTAAGAATATAATGGTAGTCCATTAAATACATGTTTTATTAAAGGTCTTCGAAGGACTTACAGAAACAGAAACAAATTCCCATTTAAACTGGATGTAAAATTTTGCTTAATTTTGTTATGCATTTTTTGAAGTAAAAAGTTCTTACTTCTGAAAATAAACGTACTGCAATGGCTATGTTTGGAACAAAAGGCTCAGTAGGACTTAAGTTTGAGAAGTCATCTCACGTTATTTGGAAGCTTGTTTGAAACATGAGCAAGTATCTTTTCAAACTCACTTTTGCTTTCACTGTGTTTTTACCTAAGTAATTTTGCTTCCACTGCCATTTTGGCCATATTTTTGTCTACTTGCTCCTAACATGTATTACATTGTTTACTCCTCATTTTCCCATTTTCTGAATCCACGTCCCCCTTTGCTTTAATTTCTCACTACTGCAAAATCTAATATAGCCAAGTACTTGTTTTATTAATCTACTACTCTTCCTTGTGATGTCTGGACCGCTTAGAGTTTTTCTGCACAGTTTAAAAAAAAAGAAACAAAACAGTTTTACCTTGTCTGATTTTCTCTTGGCTCCTACCTCTTGTCTTTTACAGTTTCCATTGAGGTAGAAAAGCTAATTTAAGTTAAATATAAAGTATAGTGTTGAAAATTAGGATCTCTTTAGTTACTGTGGTTATTTTCAGGGTCTATCCAATCCTTTTTAATCTTGAATAATAAAATTTTGGCCAGAGATTACAGTCTGTTCATGCATATCTCCTGATTTTGAGCAGAATTCTCTGTGGATAAGTAACGTGTCGTGTCCTGCCTGTAAGGGGAGGGAAGAGGTATCCAGGAAGTGCTTTTCATTGGTCCTTAAAGTAATGTTTTAGTTTGTTTTTCTTACAGCAAGCTTTATATAATTTATATAATATGCATTAATATACAATATAATATATAATATCCATTAATTCTTAGAAATCATTTTTTCTTCCATCTTCAAGTGTAGTAAGATTAATGCCTTTCATTATCATCCTTTGTTCTATCATTCTTGACTGGTAAAAAGGTCAAGTATTCCATGACACTTTAACAAGTAAATGATCAAATCGGTGGTGATAAACTTGAGTGCAAGGAAAATCCTTCAGGTTCTGACATGTGTACCACAATGGAAGATGTCGTAAGAGTACCAAAGTTTCTCAGAGTTATGCTTCTAATTGTTAAGTCTCAAGTGAAGATTTTGCAGGGCTTAATGAGCCTTAGGCAGGTGGAAAATTTTGGAGACCCCAAGTACTAAAGATCTGAAGGCAATGGTAGTAAATTATATTAATCTTTGCTAATGACAAATTAACTGTGATACCCTACATTAAAATAGTTTTAAGGGAAATTCTGAATAATAGAACACATCATTTAAAAAAAATACTTTATGCTAAGAATATGCACTTTCAAACATACAATAAAAACTTTATATTATTGAGTGAATAATACTGCAAAAATATGCAATTTCTCGTGTTTAGGTCATAGTGATACTTACTGAGAAATGATTGTAAGCATCCAAAATTAATAATCTATTAAATAACTGAAGGCAAATTAAATGCAAATGAAACTCATCAAATGAATGCATAATGCTTACTGCATTGAGGTTTCAAAACACATTTGTGATGCTGAGTAGAATAAAATCGAACTTACATTTCAGGCACTGTGAATATGCAAATGTCATCATCTATTTCTTTTTACGCTCTCCTGGTTTTTGTTCTTTGTTTTGCAAATATGGTAATTGTAATGCAATTGTATTAAAATTGGGAGAAATAATCAAAATTCATTCAACAAACACATGCTTCTTCCAAAGATATTTTGCTCAAAAATGTATGAGGGATTTGCAGTTTATAAAGCTACTGGTTTTAAAGCTAATCATGCTGCTTTCATATATTCTACTGTAGCATGAATGACACTGGAAATATGGATGCATTAGTATGGGACTATGGGAAAAAAACCAACAACAATGTGTTGAGTGTACAACCTCTTTTTTTTTTTTTTAATGAAACAGCTCAACTAGAAACTTTTACTGGTAAAATAAATGCATATACTAAGGCTTTTACTGAAACTTTTGTAAATTGTTTCTCTATATGTCCATTTTTATTTTTCCCCTTTCAGTATCCATTTCAAGAGTCCTCTTCAGTACTGTATTAAGTTTGTTCCAAAAACCAGCGCACCTGGCCAACTGTTTTAATGCAATGCTAGATGGGACTTTGAAATTTGAATAATTGATACCATCAGAAATTGTGGGTAAATCAAATGCTAATTACACCATGCTAATGACTTGCTGGTCATCAGTCTACCTACTGTAACAAGACAAGTTCAAGACCAGCTAGATTGGTTCCCCTGTCCAAGTCCTATCATCTTACCAGTGATATCTTTGAATGAAAATTATTCTTTTCTAATGTCAGATTTATTGAGAGGAGTTTAGAGAAAAAAAAAAAAAAAAAAAGTTGATTGGCATTATTATTATGAACTACTTAATAATATTTGAGTATAAAGTATCAGCAGATGTAATCAGCCTCTTAGTAATTGTGAAATTCTCTTAATCAGTAGAGTTGTACTGCTATGCCCAGGAGAACTTGGCAAAAATGTTTGTAGAAGTTGATGTGATTTTTTAATATATACTGACCAGATTATTCAGAAGGTTTTTTTAATTATTATTTTATTATTTTTTAGTGGATGATTTTTTTTCTTTTTGACACAGATTACAGAAGGCACCAGAAATTCTTCATAAATTAGGTGTCTCCAGTGTTACACAAGCACAGTGATATTTAGCCTTGCTTCTCTTTCAGAACAAATTTCTTCATTACTTCTTCTGCAGGTCTCATCCCTTTTTTAGTGAATAAATGAAAGGCTAGTGCTTTTTACAAATAATATAAATATACAAATTGAAGAGTTTTTTTTCTATCTAGTGTAAGTAATGAAACCTAAGAGGTTTCACTCCTGCCTATTTTTAATGTCACAGTTTTATTTCAAAATATGTTTTTAAGGAATAAATTATGTAAAATGGTCTAGGTTGAGTACGTAGTTGTAATTTCAATTCGGTAAAATTCTGTTTCATAGGTAGGTGAATCCATAACATGTCACTGCCAGATTAGTCAATATATTATTCATTTTTGCAATCCTAAAGCTGAAGCTCAAACCAATAACATTTAAGATTCCTACATAGACAAAGTTGTGCATTGGTTTGATTTTGAAATTTCAAGTCCTGTTGAGTAGATATGCTGATGTACATGAAACTGTCAAACTTTGATCACATTGGTTAATCCAATTTAAAGATTTTATTTTTTTTTTGTATAACCCTTAGCTGGACATAACCACTGGTGACGGTTTCAGAGATACAGAGTGATTGCATATTTGGGAGAAATGCTGTATGTGAGCATTTGCAGTGATTAGCATTTAAATAGCCTATGTTAACCTAAACAATACACAGGGTTTTGGATGACATTTTTTGCAGGACTTTGATTCCAAGGATTTTTACAGTATGATAGGTACATGATCCAAACAGACATATTATGGAGATATGTTTGCCCTCAGTTGAAAATAGGTCTCAAGCAAAGGATGATAAGCAAAACTGCATCCAGCACAGAAACAGCAGGATATAACAAGTAGCTGAAAAGCACTTAAAACTCACTCGTCTGGTATGTGCAAATACTATATTGTGACATTTGTCAAGAAATCTCATCATCCCAAAACTCTTCTGGTTTTCAGCAGCCCGTTTGAAGAAGTTCACTCCTGTTAGGACAAAATTTAATAGACAAGTGCAGTTCTAGCTGCACCAGTACAAATGGAAGAGTATCTATACCTGTCCCAAATTCTGGGTTCCTCGTTCTATAAACATCATACATTTGCTTACAAGTATATGTTGGAATAGCTCATTAATGTTAGTGTTTCACATACAACTGGGAAAGAGCTTTCTGGATTAGAGATTAGAAAAAAGTTGCATATTTTGCTTTATTGCTGGAGCAATAAAACTTCTCATATTTTTTTTAATAAATAATCCTGGACACAGTTTTATAAAATTGTCCAGAAATATACATGACGTGATGTAAATGAATCAAGATCGGGGGGGGGGAAGAAAGAAAAAAGAAAAAAGATCCAGGGAATATCAGAGGCAAGAATAAAAAATGCTTACTTCTGTGGTACTGAGGTGCAGGGATCTGGAAGCAAAGGGCTGGAGGAGTGTCATTGCCTAGAGCTGAGAAGGGGTAAATTGAGAGGCAAAATGCAACTTGTGTGTGTGGCAATTCTGTAACAAACACAGGCTGCCTTGGGTTGTGTGAAAACAGTCTTACATATTTGGTTCAGTCTGTTCTTGAGGACATTTTTTATGTCATCTGCTGAGTGGATTTGGGTTTTTTTTGCCTTTTAAAATTTTTGCTAAAATTAAAAACAAATAATATTTATGTTTTTCTAAATCTAGCTTTGAGTGCTTGCAAGGAATGGAGTAAACACACATGAGAGGAACCCAATTGTGGGAAATGTACTTACAAGATTTGTCTTAAAAGCTTTAACATTCTGTTTTTCTAAGGAGAAAACTAAGTGCCAGATTTTTCTAGTTGTATTTTTCATCTGCTTAGCTGCTTAGAAATATTTGTTCTCTTAATAATTGGACCAGAATGGATTCGTCAAAATGTTTAAGACTGTCTGCAAGTTCTATTTAATGTTCTGTCACATGCAAAGTGCTTACTATAAGGAAGGAGACAGACTTTTTACAGAGCCTGACAGTGATGGGACAAGGGACAGTGATTTTAAACTAAAAGAGGGGAAATTTAGATTAAGTGTCAGGGAGAAATTTTTCACTCAGTGAGCAGTGAAGCATTGGAACACGTTACCCAGTGAGGTTTGGATACCCCAACCTTGGAGGTGTTCAGAGCCAGTTTGGATGGGGCTCTGGGCAGCCTAATCTAGTCCCTGTTCTAGTGTCTGGCACCCCTGCCCACAGTAGGGGATTGTAGATCAACGATCTTTAAATTCTCTTCCTATTCAAGACGTTCTATGATGTGTGGAAAAAGGAGTACAGTCGTAAGCTTGACCTAGCCTTCATAATGCCATAAGGGAAATGCTGTGAATAATAATATTGAGTGTTATTGTGCTGTTGTTATTAATGTCTTTAGGTACATTCTGAAGTGATATGTATCTGAGAACATCTCTTGTTTAGTGTGTTGCTAGTGTGTTGTGTGAAATTACTGCATGGTGTTAAGGCACTATACTGCCTATTAAAATGTTCTCTACATACCTGTCAGTTCTTTATCTGACCATAAAGTACCATCAGAAAAAAGATTCTTTACTGTTCCTTTCCCATTCAGTATCATCTATGAAGAGGTGGTATGTGCAGAAGTGTGTACGCACAGTACATTGGCATCTGTGTGGGGCATAGAGATGGTTGTTCACACTTCAATTCCTTAGTATAAACTGATTGAAGTATTATAAAATATGCCTAACATCTTCAATAGAAAACCAGTCTTTCATATACTGATAACTTGCTAATAGATAGTATATGGCATGTATTCATATAAAAGTTAGACTTTATCATCGTTTATAACCCATTTGAATTCCTCTTAAACTCTGCTTGAAGCATCTTCTAGGTGTTTATATTGCAAAAAGATGAAACATATAGATGTATGTTGCTGCCTAATAAATCTCTTCCATCTGTTTCACTTGCAGAGACAGAGTACCCTGACCTTGGGGAAAGGCTCTAACCTAGTGTTTTTATAGAGATGAGGAAGCAGCTTTGACAAGTGGAATTTAAGCCCTGGATGGTCCTGGACTATCTAGCCATTGCTTAATCTTCTTAATATGGTAAGACAAATCCCATTCTTCATTTTTATATTAACATATTTCAATTCTGTTACAATTTTTAACTCTTAAGCAGAGCTTAGATAAAAATGCCAGGTGAGCACACATGTTAGTAAAAGAGAAAAAGAACCCAGCTCAGCAAGTTCAAAAGTTTCAGGCAGCTTATTTTGAATATCTGTGAGTAAGGAAAAATTAGGGTGTTGAGCAAGCCCACATAACTACTGCAGAGACAATATAATAAGGAATATAAGATGAGAATTAATTGGTATTAACAGCAAAGTACATTTATTTTAGGTAGAACTTGATGTCAAGAGAAGATTCCTAAACAGGTATAGACTTAAAAACATCCACTTCTGAATGTTACCTGTATCATCAGCAAGTTACATAGTTTTGGGAGCAGAATACCCAGTTAAGTTTGACTTTTGTGAGGTGTCTGTGTGTTACTATAGTCTTTTACAATGAAGAGAGTGACTGGGAGATATTCATTTTGAAAAATATTTCTGGTAATGCAGCTCTCTTCCTTCCCTCATCTCTCCACTCCTTTCTTTTCTCTCTCTCCCTTGTTGTCACTCTGTATTTGAATAAATTTGAATAAATAAATAAATAGCCAGTGACTATTATAGCTGTCAACTTCTGACTTTGTTTCTTCAGTGAAGAATTAGTTTGTTCTATAAAACAAACAAAATCTCCTTTTTGTCCCAAATTCAATATTTGCAATATTTTGGGTGGAAATTCCCCCCGTGAGTAATATACCATAAACAGTCCAAATTCTGCTCAGTTGTTTTTTTTTGTTTTGAAAAAACTTCCTGTGTCTCACCAGCTCTAAAGTTTACATTCCCATGTGAATGAAGTTATCATAAATGAAACTACTGCTACAGTTACAAAGAGCAAGAACAGAAATTCTTTCATGCTTGTTACTCATTGAAGGCAACTTACATGGCTGTGTAACTTCTCCCTGGAAAAGAGGGGATTAGAATGGTGGTAAAGACAAGGCAGCATATTTTATTACTTAATATAAAACAAGGATGAAGGTGTTCCAAGTAAAATAAACATTCAGCATATTTGAAACCAACAAAAGGAATTTTTTTTTTTTTTTTCATAAATGCATAATTAAACTTAGGAACTTTCTGTCTAAAAGGGTAATAAAGATCTGAAAGGTGAACAGGCTTAAATGGGTTCTGATTAGTTCATGCAGTAATAAATTTTGTGAATTTTCAAGTATATTCAATCTTCATCTACTAAAATCTCTGCCTCAGGAGTTCACTAAGTTTGTCTGACAGAATATACTGTTTTCATTTTTCTTGTTTCCTATAGTATTTCCCAACAGTGGACCTCTGTTCAAACAATATATGAATGTTATGATCTTAAGACATTTGCAAATAAGGTTAATTTTAGTACTGTAAATGACTTCTTGCTGCAGTGTGATATGGATTTATTAGCATATGTTTGTACTCTCATCTTCTGAAACGCACCTGCAAGATATCTATACTAAAATGTGTTGTGCCTTAAAAGAACTGATGGTACATGTGTTTTCTCAATACGTTCATCCATGTGAGCTTTGTAGTATTTTTGGCAGTCACGGGTGATAGAGTAAGGACATAACTGCAGGTGCAAATATAGACCCTGGGTTTTGTTACTCTTCAACTATTATTTGCTGGTTTGTTGTTGTTTTTCCATGAAATTTGTTTCTGGTGTTATAGTTGTGTTTGTCATCTTGAACAATTAACTCCAGACCGATTCTATGTTAATTAAAATTAAAAACAGAAAATTGATTGCACAGAGCTGCTCTCTTCCTGCTGCGACTATCATTCCTCTTCCAGTGTTCTGCAGGTCAGTCCCTCAGAAGGAGATGAAATTTACTCCTTATGTGCAACAAGGTATTTCTTTTCCAGTGAAGCAGGAATCAAAATGTTTTGACAGAATGTGCGCTGCTAGTGATGTTTGGAGCATAAATATAGTGTAGCCTGTGTTTTATTCTATTTGGCTATTAACTTTAAGGTCACTTAATTATTTCAAGGTTGTGATTTTTTTGTGATTTTTTGTTCTTTGCTTTTATTATGCATAATAGGTGTTGTATAAGCAACATATACCAAAAGTTTGTGGATATGTGTCTATAGCACTGGTTTTCCTGTCAAAAGGAGTCTCAGTGAATGAAGGAAAAAAAAAAAAAAAAAAAAGAACAGCAGAGGGAGAGGAAATAAGTTCCCTTAATTTTGAAACTGGCTGAGAGATAAAATGCATTGTCAGCAAATTCTACAAAGGGCTTTTTTTTTTGTAAGAAGGGGATAAATGGATTTCAGAAATACATGATACACTTACAAAATCATTCCTGTTCCTTAAAACTTATGCGTTCTACTTTGGCCTACATTTTACACGGTTGGCATGCCTTCTTCCATAGCAAAAAGACTTGAAAGCCAAGAATGGTGCAGCTGGTCCTTGGCTAGCTGATTGCTAGGAGACATTGTAATTAAAGTCTTCTTCATTATGTGTTACTTGTCTTTAGAAAGGATCAGATGCTAGGCTTGAATATTCAGAACCAAGGAAATCATCAGCAAACAATGGGCAGGGAATACAAGATCTTAGGAGAATGGCCTGTTTTTAAGATAGATAATGGGGGGCAGAAATAGCGTTCTGGAAAATTTGGACTTTGCTTTGGATTTGCAATAGTTTGGGCACTCTGCCTCTAACTGTAGACTCAGATCTTGGAATTTCTGCCAATCATCTGCTGTCTGATGTGATATCATCCACTCGTAATTTTTGCCAAGTCCCGCAGGATTCTTTGTTTTACTCTATGCACCATGATTTAAGCCAGATTAAAAAGCATCCATGAGAAATAAAATATAAAAAGAAAATCCTTAATACTGTCAAGTATGCACTGGGGTCTTCTAGGTCCCAGCACGTTTTGGCTTGATGCAAACGGCCAAAGAGCTAATGGATGTGACCTGAGATTGAGTCTGGTGATACCTATGTAGGGTAACTTCCCTGAAACACTGTAGTTCCATTGATAGATTAAATGAAATGTTGCACTGACACAAAAAGAGTATTTTGCAATGTTGCAACTGTAATATTTTAATCTGGGATAAATCTCATTGAAATTGGCTTATAATTTAAATTTCCCAGTGGGAATGTAAAAAATGTTGACTGTAGTCTAGCATAGTGTCCTGAAAATACATGCCTTGGTATTATCTTTATTGAAGAGCTAGAATCTTGGAGTTTGAGATTTAAATAAATACATAAAATCTGTTAATTCAAATAAATACTCTTTCCCTCTGCAAGTACCTTGTAGGCTACTCACACCAGCTCAAACTTAGATTTGTGTGGAAACTGCTGTTGTCTTCTGAAGGTACAAACCATTGATTTATGTGGCCAAAAGAAACCTTTTTTTCATAACCTAGTCATTGGGGACGAGCAGCTGTCAATAAAATATTTCACTGTTTGCTGGAGAGGTTTTACAAAGTCTTCTCTCCTGCATAGTTTACATTTAAAATACTTCTGTTAGTGCAGATCTGTGTGCTTGGCTCATCGATTTCTTTTTGAGGGTCCCCAACAATGCCTAAGAAACACAGGTATTTCTGCATGTATATATTTTGTTCTTCTCTGGGTCTATTCAATCTCAGCTATTTCTTAGTTCTGACATATTTGGATAACTTATACATAGAAGATAGGCCAGTTAAATCACACAATGTATCTCTCAGGACATCTGGAAGAAGTAGTGACTTTACTGTAAACATATATTTCGTGAGATATCATTTTGTCTTTTGCTGAGAAATCCAGTGAGCCTAGCTCAATACAGAAACAGGTGTTGATATTTTTATGGTGTTTGTAATGGAATATTTTACATTTATTTTATAAATAATGAATGTGTGATCACAGTCTCAGAAATATTTCAGTACCTGTTCTGTAGCTCAATAAAATGAAAGCTGCAGTGTTTTTATCTTATTTAAAGTGATATATCCAGAGATCCATGAAAACCAATCTGATAGAATCTTTACAATTTTGTTAACAGTTGTGACACTGTGCTAGCGGATTGCAGGAAGAAAATAGTTACATTTTTCATGTATTCAGATAGTTCTAGATTCTCAGAACTAAAACATGTTTTTCTTTTTCTTCTTGAAAATGTTTGCACATTTGAGAATGTGTGTTTGTCAAAGTCTTAGACATATTTAGCTTGCTCCTGGTGTTTCTAAGCTGAGGCCAACATGAATGAGCAAGGACTTGAGAATCAGATTCTGATTCAAGGCCCTGTGGTGTAAAATTATGCTCAGACTTGCTGTATTTTAAGAACAGAGTATGACTTTATTATTATACTGAATACAATTTTGTATGCTAAAACAAGCAAAGAAGAAAAACAAAACAAAATAACAACAGCCACAAAAACTATCCTCTTCATTAAAAGGAAAATCTACAGAAGAAATCCTGTTGGCACTGTAGGTACAGTCTCTAACTGAAAAATGCTTTTATGTACAGATTCATACCACCAGCTTTCTGTTCAGCAGGTGACTTTCTACATTAAAAGGTTTGTAGAAGTGGAGATTGTAATAGAATGAACAACCTTGATAAAACACTTTGATTCTTATCTTTGAAAATTTTTCCCTATTACATTTGCTTTTGCTGCTGCTGCTGCAGTTAAGCAGATACCAATGTTCCCACAGTAAACTTCTTTTACAGGGTTTTATGACTTCATGGGGAAAAAAAAAAGCTTTTACCTGAAATACAGCAGATCTTTTTTTTTTTTTTTTTTTTTTTTAATAACTCTTTGTTCAGTTAAATAGGGAAAGTTAACTTGGAAAAAAAAACCCAAACGTTTATTGTAAATGAGAGACCAATCTTCAGCCAAGTAATATCAGCATAGATTAATAAAAATGACAGTATTTAAAAAAACCAATTTTGTTTTCACAGTTAAGGTTGTTTGTTTGATTACCCTTTTTGCATTGCACTTTGCTTAGACAGGGAAAATCGATGAAGTTAGTTTCGGTGTGCTGGTAATCATTTTCACTCTTGGGTTGTTAATACTACAATATTTAAGATGCAATAGTTGCAAGCTAAGTTTGATGGAAAACAACTGCGTGTAATGGAATTTTCTGAAAAGTTATGTTTTCTCTGTCATTTTTGGTTGCATCAGTGTGACACAACCCAGCAGCATTCACCTGCTCAGTTCCGACTTCCACCTCCTTGTGAGTCTTGCAGCAGAGACTAACCTTCTAAGATGCTATCTGCAGTTGTTTGCTTTGTCCCAGGTCTGAGGGCTGCTTTTAGAAACCAGAGCCAGAAGATAAATGAGCACATTTAGAAGTATGAGCTTCATTTCCTGCCCTCCTTGTCTCATTTCTTTGCAAGTCTGGGCTTTGCCCTTTATTGTTGGGGGTTTATGTGACAACGCACCTGGCTTGTTTGGGCAGTTTTGACTTTTGGGTTCATGTTCTAAGCAGTGGTTTTACTTTTATGTAGCTTAAGAAAAATAGGTTGTAATGGAAATGTCAGTCACTGCTGTCACAGGAGACTCAGCACTGTAACAAGTAACCTTCTGGGCAGAGCTCTGAGTTCAATGTTAACAGGTTTTATTTGGAATACTTACAAGAGAGTGGTGACGCTTGCTTTTACTCTGTAGGCTTTGAAAGAGCTTTTGTCAGTGGATGCAGGACTAGCTGTGGCATCAGGTATTACAAATAATTCATCTTTTTTTCCTTCTGTAAGAATTCAGTACTTGAGAAAAGGGGTAGCAAATGAGGGAAGCAGAGACAGCTTGGAGCACTATAGTTTATATTTATATAAATATTTATTATTATTTATAAATATTTATATATTATATATATACAGTCTGATATGGCCACATTTTGCAACAGTTGAGCACACAAGGCGTTTGGTCTTGTACTTAAAGTGGGAGGAAACCAAATACTTCTTTGCCTATTGGTGGAAATAAAAAAAGAATGAAGATGTACTTTTCACTACACTGTAGCTCAAATCTTCAATTCTCTGCATGGTTATTTGCTTCTGTGTACTAGTTCATGCAAAGTATGTGATGTGAAACGCAGGAGTGAGCACTTAGTAATTTCTTACTAAGTATCTTGTTCTTTGTTACTCTTTATTGCCCTGTATTAATCAAACAAACAACTACTGTAATTCAGTTAAGGAGGTTATACTGAAGTTATTGAAGACTACCTTTCTCTTTGGATAAGGTCCTGCCAAAAGGTAGCAGTGATAATATGAGGGAAAGACTGTATGTCCTTGCAAAAATAATTTAATACAGCATGAAAATTGTTTTACTACTGTTGTTTGAAAACGGGAACCATTAGATTTGAATGTGAAGCATCTTTTAATGTACAAATGATTTAAGAAGAGATTTGCAATGGCTATCCATTGTTGTAAACTGCCCTCATTTGAAATTTGTAGACTGAATATATTACTTCTGTAATTTAAAAAATGCTAGGCAAAATTGTTTTATTTTATATTAAGAATTATAGGATTAATTTTGGAAACATACAAAGAAGATATGAAAGCTTTAATCAAAAAAGGTTAGGTTTGTGATGCAAATTAATTCATGAAAATGATCCACTGAAAGTAGTTGAATAACAGAGCTAAGTTATTGGAAAGTAAAGATGATAACAGTGTCTCTGTTATTCAGAACTGACTATATAGTGCATTATTGTTCGAGCATTGCCAGTTTATCTCTATATTGCCCAAATTTATAGGAAAGACTTTTCAGTATCTGTGAAGAACAAGTTTGTGAGCAGCTGGCTACTTTGACTTGATCTTGCTCACATTTGCCATGTACAATGCAGGCTGATAGAATCTGAGTTGCAGCTCTGGAGTTAAGTGACATGATTGTCTAAAATTGATCTTGAGACTGTATTTCTTAGTTCTTCACATTGTTAATTCCTTCAAATATATTATAACCAGCAAATTTAATTAATCTATGTAATGGTCTAAAAGAAAGAGAAGTCTCTTTTGTACATAGACCCAACAGTATTTAACACCCTCCTAACTTCTTAGTATGTACTTGTGTGAAAACTGTCGTATTATTTAGGCACCCTGCTCCTGCCTCCTATGTTTTCGAAGAGGAGATTTAAGATTGTTCTGGATACAATCTGGAGGGACTGTAACAATATCCAAAAAACAGGATTTCAAAATACAGGGCTTGTTTTGCTTTGCTTCTATCTGAATAGAAAAAGCTGGCCCCCTTTCCAATATTTGCTATATGAAAAATGATGCTGAAGTGATCATATGCACAGATTAAAACCATGACTACTTTCTATTCTTGTAGTCTGCATGTCCTAAATTTCTTTGTTGCACATCAATACTATTTCAATACAGTGATCTCCAGCCAGTGACAGCCTATTACTTGGTCACTACAAATTTCTGTTCCTGATAAAACATGTAGGAGCATATCCTTCACAGAGGAAAAAAGCACATTTCAATTTTTCACACTCATCCATGTGATTATTTTAACTGCATGAGTATTGACCAGTAGTGGGATTGATAAACCTCCTCCTCGTCTGGAGGAGGACATTTTTAAAGAAAAGCATTAGCTTTGCTTAGTTTTTCCTCCTGCTTTCAGGGAGGAACTCCAGACCCTGAACTGCAAATGCAGCCTCTCCTTAACCGTCAGAACTGTGTAGTTGAGGACCCATGTGATTGTAGACTTTCTCTTTTGCCAGGTTCCTGGCATTGACTGCAGGCAGCTCTGTTCATTGTGCTGCACTGGATGCTTTTGTGCTTAGCATGGGCCATTATGATAAACTAGATTTGGATTTAATGACAGGAGATAGCACTTAACGGTAGTCAGAAAATTCATTGTTATGGTATTCTGTTCTTTTTCAGGATAACACGGTTTGGAAAGGACATTCATTATTTCCAGATATGATTAGGTGACTTCTCCATCTTTTCCAAGTCTGAGACTGTAGATATTTTGGGCTGTATATGTGAACCTTTATTCTTTAGGGAATAAAGTATAAATGTCTGCAGAAACTCAAGCTAATGAGCAGTAAATTTACCTGGCAAGTTATTGTCCTTTTTCCTTGGTTTATTCTTAGGCTGCAAAACCTAGTTTAGAGTAAGAATGGATAACAGATAACCTTGACTCTCTTGTTCTCTTTCCACGCTTCTCTGTTGGATAAAAGGATCGGCGCTGAACACGGTTGTCTCTGTTTCAAAATAAAATTAGCCAGGCAGGAAAAACATCATAGGATGTGTGAGAGTTTCTGCTGCAAATTTTGCTTTAATGCATGTCTATGTGAGAACAGAGTTTTTAATGCAGTCTGATATTCTCCAGATCCTGAAGTCCTACTGGTATTAACCATGAGTAAAATCAGTGCTTACTCCATCTCTATTAATGTGTTACATTCTTGTCTTATTTTTGGGTTTTCAAGGACTTAATTGTCCTGAAGCAATTTGAAGAGACTGAAGAGAATGTTTTCTTTTACATCCAGACAGGAAATAAACAATAACTACTAACGTGAGAGAGTACCATGGCTCACTAGGTGAAACTATTAGTCATGTGGATGGTGTGCAATAGAAGGGGAACATACCATCAAGCATACTACTTGGTTATTTGTGCCTCTGTTTTAGTTATTTCATCTTCTCTCTACACTGTATCACCAAATCTGTTTCAGTAATTGTTTTGAAATATTTCAGTGTTCCTGTAAGTTGTTGACTTGGTTATATTGGAAAATGAAGTGTTTTGTTAATCCACAGCAGTAGGATAACAGCATAAGCTGTCATGGTATGAGGAAGTTCTAGTTTCTCTATCCTTTCTGGTTTTGTTACCTTCTACAGGCAGTTTACCAGCATGTAATTTGTTCTAATGGTGATTTTCTTTATTTTATCATAACGGTGTATGCTGTACATGCTGCATCATGACGCTTCACATAGTAAGTCATAGGCCATCTGACCATGAAATTTGACTTGTAACAACTTAAGCGTCTTTTCAAGTGGACATCCTGAAGACAAACATCAGCCCTGAGAGTTTATGAATTCTGTTTATAAGTACTATTTCCTCATGAAAAATCACCCCGTAACTTTACGTTGTTTTTCAAGTATATTTTTACTGCGAGGGAGCACAATACTTTATTTTGGTGGAGAGCTCTTTCTGGTCATGCTTTCAAGTTAGCACTGTGCAGACAGATCATTTTAGCAGTCTGTTACCCGTTCTCTGAATTAAATTCACAAGTGAGTAGTATGGCTGCAGTAATAACAGAATAACAGAATAATAATAATAATAACAGTAACAGAATAATAATAAAAACAGTAACAATAACAAAAAACTCTAGAGGTTACATGAAGGAGAAATCAAAAGGTTACTGGCCCAGAAACACTGCACATACTGAATTGTTTCACTCAGTTGTTTATTCTTCCTTCTCTTTATCTTAGAACTACCATGAAGTGCTTTCCTGTGTAGTTCCACATTTTCAGAGGACTTAAAGCATGTCAAAACTGGAACTCAAAAGGATATGCTTAAAACCTGTGAACTGAAGTTTCTTTCTTAGTGTTTCTCACTCACTGAGCTGCTGTATCTATTCCTTATTTTTATGTCTCTGCCTTATTCTTCTCTCAACATTCATACCAACACTCACCAAATGCTGTGAAATGTAAGGGGCTTGAGTTTTGTCTCACGGTTTTAATATGTAGCCGTGACAAGTTAACTCAGGTTGCTGTAACTATCCGTACTCCTAGCTATTATTAAGCAGTAGCTTAAATATAATGCAAACAAATTTTAAATATCATTGTTGTCATATACTTTCAAGATTTTTTTTTTCATTTTCTATTTCTGATACAATTGAACCTGTGTATGATAGATCTGACGTAGTTTTGTGATGCTGCTAACGTATAGCCCATGCATTTTAACCCCTTTTTCTCCTTACACTAAGACAGTAAGACTTGTTGAGGTAGTGTGTGAATAAATGCTAATATGTCTGTTTCACATAGACCTGTTTTAAGACAGAAGGTTTATTAATGTACTCACGGTAGAATAAAACATTATCTAATAAACTGCAGTAACCAGCTCCTTGGAATATTCAGAAAACGCAGATAAATGGCACATTAACTTAGTGCATATGTAGGGAAGAAATAATTTCAACAATTTTTGTCACCACTTGTGAAGGAGAAAAATGCTTAATAGTATTTTTGATAATGCAGTTTTGAAATACACCTTACTGCCCCACTTCAGACTTAATCCATATCTTGTCTATATTGCTGTGAGGATAAGAACATCTTATCAGTACCATAAGAATGCAATCTACAGTGATTTCTCTCTCTCTCTCTTTTTTTTTTTTTTTTTTTTTTTTTTTTTTTTTTTTTAAATAGACTTAAATAGATTACCAGTAATAATTTATCTATGCTGCATCAGAAGGTAGTTATTTGGGGTTACTGAGAGTAATTCTTGCTCTCTCATGAACAGAGAGCAAAGAGCATCTAATTCCTCCAAAAACAAATTAAAAAAAAAACCCAAGGGGTTATTTCCATGCATCTTTGCAAACAAAATTCATAGAACGCTGTGTAGTTCAATGGAAAATGTACTAGCATATGTAATTAGAAAGTCATTTACTTAAATGATGAAAGAGACTTACTACATTGTTAAAAAAAAAATAGTGTTGACAATGACAACTTAGAAAACCAGTAATGTTCCATTTTAATATCAACTGTGGCTTTTGTTAATATTTAGAAGCCATGGAGCAGATCTGTTAAAATGAATTATTATAAGAAAACTGTACTTCACTGAATGCTTTTAAAAATTGTTTTATCATTTAGCTTTGTAAGCTCCAGTTGTGCCAGCTTTTTCTGGAAACATGTACAAAAGACATTTGTTATCAGCATACCTAGATGCATTTAGATAAATGTTAATATAAGAAAAGTACATTTTAAAGACTGTAGTTAAGTATAAGAGGAAGAGATACTAAGCTCTTTATTGTATTTGTTCCTTTAAAAAAAAATGGTTTTGAATAGACTATCTAAATTTTCTGTAACTATATGTCATACTAGCAACTAAAAGCATTGGTTGGTTTCACTTTTTCTAGTTATGTTCCCCTCTATTCCCAACTTTTGCAGAAACTTACAGGTAGGTGATACGTACTCTAAGAATCAGCGTGTTTTCTCTAATTCAGGCAAGAAGGGAAGTCAGTTATGTAAAGTTATTCACTGTTCATGTTTTTAATGAGGAGATGTGAGGAGGAACAAAGGGAGTGGGAGGCTTTGTGAGGAACTTGTGTGGGATTTGCTTCCTCTGCACTTTGCTAACCCAATCAAACACCTGGGTTTATTCTCAGTCAGAAACATAATGTATTTCTCTAGACTTTTAGATCATCTGTTTATAGAAATAGTATTCATTGTACTAATGCCTATTCCCATTGTAAAGAATCAAGATTTCACAAGAATTTACACATCAGTTATCAGAATGGAAACCCACCCACACATGTTCATCTTTACTATGTATGACAGGTACACCCACATTTCATCCCGGGTGTTACCACAATACTTTCACCTTCAGTACGAAACTCCAGAAGCAAAACGTTTAATTACTGCCACTCTTTCACACATAGCATCATCTACAGTGTTGAAATGTTCATGAAAACTTACTTCAAACTGTGGACAGGAAACACAATTCCGGAAAATAGCCAGATGTCTTTTCAAAAAGAAAATGTTAAATCATAAGCTTTGAAATCATATTTCCTTTAGATTTAATGAGAAAGTGCCATAAACAGTACAGTACTCTGAATAACCTGCAGTAAAAAAAGTTAAATGCACAGACTGTTTTTACACGTATAAGGTTATTCATTTGTTCAGTGAAGAAGCGGTGTAACTATTTTTCAATCTAATGTCACATAAATCATTCTGCTTCGCTATTAATCATTTTGACCCATTCCAAGCAGTATATATAAAATATAATTCTTTTTTCTGGCCTGTTTTAGTGAAAAGATCCTGTTCATTATCTTCCTGCACACTGGTGATGGAGGCATAACCATGTACTCATCCTGAGCCATGTACTCATCCATCATGGATCTTGCCTTCACTTATTTAACATATTTTCTCTTCAGTATGACACTTACATACTATGAATTATGGGCAATTAACCTCAATCTAATTTGTTGCTGCTCCTTGTTTCCATCCTCTTACTGGTTGAATAATGCTTAATCTAGTCCCGAAGAGAGAATTTGTTGTCTTGTTTCCTTAATCTTTTCTCTCAATTACTATTATGTTCAAGCTGCAAAGATGAATTGAACCTGTAGCTGAATACAGCTCAGTGTCCATCAACCTCTGCCTTGCTAACTGGGTTTTTTTCTCTAATTCAGTCACTATGAAAGAGTATCTTTACTCCCTCTGCTCCCAAGAAAATATGTAAGTGTGCTTCACTCTAGATAAGTTACCTTGAAAAGAAGGTTGTTTTTTTTTTTGTTTCTTGAAAGGCGTCATGTGTTCCATGATCTTGAAATGTCACAGTTCCAACTGTGGAAAAGATAAACCTAATGGTGCCTGAGGCACTTTACAAACTCAAATATTTATACTTTTGTGAATATATCCTAAGCACTGTAATTTCATGGGATGATTCAGTTGCCTGGTGTCTTTTTATGAAATGTTAGAAAATAAACTTAGTATAAGCATCCTAACCTCTCTTTTGAGACTCTTCTCACAGCGTTTCTTGAAGCCTGTGTAAAAGTCTGGAGCAGTTTGTCTGTTTTGATTTTGTTTGCTTTTATTTTTTTTGAGATTGAATGGGAAAGAAAATCTCAAAGATAAATAATTTTTTTTCTTATTGAAGTCTACTCTTTGTCTGGTGAACTTCGCTAGGCTGGCTGGCTCCATCCTGGAACAAGATGATTCAAGTTGGGTGCTTGTGGTTGGACACAGTAATGGGCTTTCTTCACCTTGCAATGAGAAGACAGAAATGCTGTCTGTCTAGGGCTTTCACTGTCTTTAGGTGCAAAAGGAAACAGTTTGTTTCTTTATTAAGTATAAGATGATGCTCAGAAAACATCAGACTAGTGCTCTATTTGCTGTGGCAGTGGTCTGTGCCTACTCAGGCAGTCTTAGGCACCAGGTTTTTAAGACTTAAATAGTTTTTAAATAGTACTGTAAGAACTTTTTTGTCTGTCAAATTTATAGTCAGACAAAGAACAAATTCTACAACTTTTATCTCTGAAAGGATGGCAGGTGGCTAAGAATATTGTGACTCTGAAAAATCTTTGACAGTAGAACTCCTTTCTCTATCAGTGACCTGCTGGCATTCTATGAATGCCCTCCTAGATTTCCCAAGTTTTGGTTGTAATGTTGGTCTTAAGTGATTTACAATACCTGTATTAAAGAGACTAATTATTCCAGAGTTTTAACATTGCATCAAACATGATATGAAGTAATTAAGAATTGGGATTTCAGGTTTAGTTTTGTGTGCCTTCTTCAGTGTACTGTGTGTGTGTATGCACAGAGAGAGAGAGTGTTTTTGGTCGTTGGCTTTCCCAAATAATTTCATTTTCCTCATAGTCTTCAGGTCTTTAGGGGATGGCAGAGGAATCTCATCTTTCTTGTTGTGCCTTCTAGGCTGCTGATGGTAATGTATATACACGGTGTCAGATGCTTAATGGTGGGAAATGATCGTAATATATATACAGTGAGTGGACCTCTCCACTTGGAGGAAGACTCTGTTAGCTTACAGATTCAGTGTAATCTGTAAATTGTAAATTTTTATCTTCTGTTCATCTGTTAAGATAGTTAGATATTCTGCATAGTGCACTGCAATTTGTTAGCAGAGCTCCAAAGGAAAGTAACAAGAATTATGTCTAATGAAATAAACAGGAAATCTCCATGAAATCTCAGAAGTAGTATCTTAGCAGTGTCTATCACATGTATGACAAAGATCCATGCCACTTTGGACATAGTATTTGTAGAGGAGAAAGGAGCTGTCTGCAAAGTTGATTTGATACCAGGAGTTTGTCAATGGTTTATGGGCTGGGTCGGTCCTGCTCCGTGACTAATGGGATAAGGGAAGCCACAGACCCACGCCCCGGATAAAGGGGGAGGGGGAATGGGAAACAGTAGGGAGACAGGCCTAAAAACAACACTGTGGCAACAATCTGAGGAGGAAAGTTAATTTACTAAGTATGATATTGGAATGCAAGATAACAAAAACGATACAATATAATTGGAATTGAAACTAATAAATCAAATAAAATGGAAGAGAGAGTGTCCAAAATCAAAGACCTTACTCTAATGCTGAAGGCAAGACAGCTGGGAAGCACACACTGCAATGATGAGCAGAAAAGGAAAAAAAGGAGTGTCTCGTGACTTGTGAACAGTTTTATCTTTCCTTCTGAACAGAAAACAGAAACAGAACGGGACAAGTCCTCTGGGAAATGTAGTTCTTATATTCTTCTGAGAAACTGGAAAATTGACAGTCCATGGAAGTGGAGCATTAATTCTTTAACTTCCAGTGCTGTACATGATGTTATTATGTGGAATTCTGATAACAAAAAATCATAAATCATGACAGAGTTTTTCTTCCATGAATTTCAGTCTTACCTTTTTCTGAATTTACTAAATGTTAATCAGAAGGGTAATCCAATCTTGAATAATCTTAACAATTCCAGGAAATAATTTCACCATTTTAATCCACATTTTCTGTAATATAAAGTGATCTGTTTGAAGTATGTCCTGTTGTTCTTAACAAAAAGCGTTATCTGAGTGCTAAGATTGTGTGAACAGAATGCCACACAAAATTCAACAAAGAAAACAATGATAGACATGGTGGAAGGTTTTATCTGAGTAATTTTCTCTAATAACTGTTTATGAATGGTAGCATTTTTTGCTGAAAAAGGTTTCTGTTTCTGGACTTAACTGAGGAAACTTTTAAATCACAGTTGATTTGAAAAGTGGAATGAGATGATATGGATTGAAATGGATTTTAGAAACTGAAGAGAAAAAAAGAAAATGGGAAAATGGGAACAGGAGATGTAATAATAAAAACTGACAAGCTTGTTCCTCAGCTTCTCCATAATATGGTTTTGATAGTGATTTCTTCAGCCATACAACATCAAGCAATGAGAAAAAAGGCATAAAGAATTCCGCTGATTACATTGAAAGGGAGTTGACATCTTTTTAGTGAGGGTGAAAGACATCTGTAATATGCTTATGGAATCATGGAATGGCTTGGGTTGTAAGAAACCTTAATGATCACTCGGTTCCAACCCGCCTCCCACAAGCAGGATCACAATCACCAGATCAGACTGGCTAGGGTCTCACTGAACCTGGCCTTGAATGCCTTCAGAGATGGGACGTCCACAGCTGCTCTGGGCAGACTGCTCCAGAGCCTCACCATCTCTAAAGAAGTGTAGTTTGATCTGCCTTTGGGTTATGATATTTTACTCTGTTGCCACTGATTTCAATAGCAATGATTATCCTTTTAATTTGTTACTGATGTTATGAGCATAGCTGATGACATCTAAAACTCCTTCTGCTTGTTTATCTTAGGATTCTTTCTGTTGTTGTGCTTTATCTTATAGTTTCTATCCTCAGATCTGCAACAAAAATATACATATCAATAATTTATATGAACTAACCCTGCTGAAAAAAAACAGATTGTAAACAAGTGACAAGGCAGAGGCTAGATATTCTGCTTTAATAACTGCAATTAATCAATCACTCTTTGTCTCTAGGGGAAATTATGTTATATTTGAATGTTGTTGCCTTATTAATATGTTGCAGTTCTCTTGGGAAAGTTCAGGTTGTTGTGCGTGATAATTTTCCACTGAGAACTGACAGTGAGTTAAAACCACCACCTTTACAAAATCCCTATGATTGGTGGATCAAAAGTGAACTATATAGCTGAGAGTGTAGGTTACCTATACCTTGGCTCCACCCAAAGAAAGTAAGAAGTGTTTTTTGAGTGTTTAGGGACATAAACTGTAATTGAGCAAGATTAAAATTAGTCACTTTTAGATTTCCTTTATATTTATATTCACTTAGTTATATTAGCTGTTGAGTGAAGGTAGAGAAATAAACTGGAAGAATAATTTAATTTAAAAAAACTGTTCAAGTATATTTTAGCAGAATTCCTGATTTAGTCTTAATTCAGAGGATTATATTTTTTTCTTCAGTGATAAACATGGCCTTAAATCTAATCAATTTGATGTTGATCTTGGAAAGTGATTTCTCACCATGAAATATTGGAACTCTGCACGATGAATTAAGGATAAGAATTTTTTCCAGGCAGCAAATCTTTTGACTCTGTTGTGCTAACTCTAAATCCCCCAGAAGATATACATACACCTTTGTTTTGAAAGCCTGATTAAATAATTCTGTCTGTATGCATTGCCTATCGACTATTTTCTATTCATTTGCTTTTTTTCCTACAACTTTCTCTCTAATAACAGGACCTTTTTCCTTTATTGCAAGTTATTTATTCTCACAGTTTTTTCCTCACCTAGATTAATAATTCTCTATTTGCAGCACTGTCAGTTTCTCCACAGTAATCAGATGTGGCGTCACAGACAGTGGATTATTACTTCAATTGAAGAATATATGGCAATTGCTCCAAATGTAATGCTTCTTGATTTTTTTTTTTTTAATGTGGCAGAAACAACTGAAAAAACACCATATTATAGAGAGCAAATTTTTACTGCAAAAAGACCTAAATAAAATAAAGAATTCTCTCTCTAGTGTGAGCAGTGTGCCGTTGACAATATGGTCTCCTCAGTTATTCCATCGATTAATAATTATTCTCTTGCTGTTACTATGGCAAGGGATAATAAGCATAAATTGTAGATAATGAAGATGGGGTATCAAAAAAATTGTTATTTTGCTGCCAAGAAACAAAAATAAGATAAACAAGAACCAATTCTGATCTCTTCCAATTTAGCACCCTTTTTTTTTTTCAAACCCACTACTCTCAGGAAAATGAACTTACGCTTGTCATCATAACTTTTGCCTATATGAAAATTAAAGCTAGTTAAGACTGAGAAGGCAATTTGCTGAAAGCATGTTCGCTCATTATTTTAGTCCAAACAATATCCACAGCATAGAGCTGCTTTTATTTGCTTTAGAAGTTAGTCATATTGAGTCAGTGGTATAAAACTCAGAACTTTTATTTCCAGCTATTCAGACAATAATTCATGTTTGTTGCCCGTATCATTAGTTATGATTTTCTTGGATGGAATTATGGAATCATCTTTCTATTCCTTTTTAAATGGGCAATGCTAGAGGCTATACAACTATTTTTAGTCATGAGTATTTGTAAATAGAAGTCTGAAATTCTCCTTCTATGCACATTTATGAAGAAAAAATTCATTGCATGAGTTTTCAAGTTTTCAGAAAACATGAGTAAAGCTGTTTAAACATTTAAACATCTAAATTTCATTTAGAAATGCAATTTATTTTGTTACTCTTTTGTCAGTGATTAATCTTTTTTCAGTAGAAGAGTGATCAACTGACCAGATTTTTGACTGGAAAATATTTCAGAACACAGAATTCCCTTCCTTTCCAAGTACAGGTTTTCTTCTGTGAAATGATTGTGCAATTTCTTTTACACTTAAGAATTAAGGAAAAAACGTTTTTCCCTATAAGGCACACTTTCCAGAAGAAAATATCTTCCAGCACATGAGGAGAATTTTGGAGTGCTGACCTTAGAAAGCCTGGTACTAAAATCTGTTCTGCTGTGTGGGTAGGAAATTGTCTTTTTGCCACGTTTTCTTCAGAAGGAAAATACGGAGTAGATCCAATAAGATATTTTGTATATTTACATGATTAAACCACCTCTGAACTACAGACTTTTTTTATCATTTAGGATGTATTTCAACGTCCCTTTAAATCTAGCTAACTGCTAGTTGGGCTTTAATTGCAAAGGCAGCATTGTAAAGCACAGAATCTTAATGCAATTTTTTCTTATATTGATTTCACCTTTTTTTTTTTTTAATTTTTATAAATAAAAATAAAATTCTTGATCGTATATACTGAAATTAAAACCAACTTAACATTTCTGAGAAGAGTTTTCATTGTCTCACATACTCTACCTGGAGCATGGCATTATGTGTGTTTTTTTTAACAGCATTTTTATATTGTGTGTGTATGTGTGCATTTTACCATTTGCAAAATAGTTGTTATGAATGGTTCACTACATTTGGTATAAAACTATGCCCAACCAGAAGGTACTGTATGCATGTATATATTAAAAACAAACAAAAAGTTCATCTGTTGGTCATAACAACATTTTCATTATTTTAAACTGCCTGTTGTTTACACTAACTTGGATGTGCATAAGAACTTTTGTTAATGGCTTTATGTTATTTCAATTAAGTTGTTCTTTGATCAAATCAAATAATGGTAGGATTTGTTGATCTGCAAAACTGCCTTCCCATATGGATTGGTATGAGATTATCCCATCAGAGGTTTACTATCTGGGAAATTAAAAAATATATATCTGAATAACTCAGTGTTTTCAAAAGGAGAAAACATCTATGATAATGAAACTGAGTCTATTTTAAAATGCAAGGTATCCTCTTGAAAGCTGGTACTCAGCACACTGAAAGAAAACATTGTGCACTAAGCACTGTGCATTATGATTATGAAACTAAATCTCATTTAATCCATCAATATTTTGGTATGTTTAATATTTAAAGAGTCTTTTTAAACCATTCCTCACAAAACCTTGGGATAAAAATGATTTTAGAATAACAGGGCATACAACAATGGAAGATAATTTAACTTTTATCACTGTATTGTCATTACTAAAAGAAAATTCAACTGTAGTGATAGTTTGCATATGCATGTAATCTGCATCTTTTCAAAACAGGGAAGTACATCAGAGCATTTTCCATAATTCTGAGATTTTTACAAACCAAGTGCATAATAAAATGTGAGACTATAACAAATGCAGTTATGCATTGCAAATATACACAAAATATGTTTTCTTATTCAATTCAAGGAAATGTAAATGGATGAAGGAAATTTGTTTTCTCTATAATCAATAGAAACAATTTTAAAGAGCACTTACTGAAGCTGAAACTGTGAATCATCATGTTCATTTTATCATCATATAAGAAAAATTTCCTTATCAGCTTCGGTGGCCTGAGTGTTTTCATATTCTGGATTTGGTTTATAAATGAGAAAATGTTAGAGGAAAAAAATATATTTTTTAAGGTAATATTCTTGTATTAAATGATTTGAAAACAAAACATCTTTCTATCGTAGCTTGTCTGGAATATTTTTTAATGTGGATCCTCTCTGTTTATTTTTGTTATGCCAGATGCCATGCATTACTGAAAAGCATTCAGGAGCTACTGAGTTGTACAAGGAAACCTGGATTGAAATCATCCTTCATTTGCCCCTTGTGTGCTATACTACATGCAGCTTCAACACTGTGAATTTCACAGCACTAGCAACTTTCCAAAAGCTGCCATATAGCCTATACAGGTATATACCCTATACACCACTGTATGTGGAAGTTAGATTTTACAGAAATTGTAGTAGGAAGCTAATGATTTTTTTTACATTTGAAAGAAGTCCTAACTGTAGATTTATGGCTTGGGTAATTCCTTTCAGTGACACGTTAAGTCATTTGAGTGCATGAGTGTGTGTGCGTGTATAAACAGTCCCTGAGCATATACCTAATAGCACCACAGCCACAAGAATGTACAGGGTTTGGAAATACTTGGTACACTTGATTTGTGCATTGATATTATGGTATGCTCCTTAACTCAGAGGATTGCATTTTCCAACCCCTCACATTTATCTGTTGTACTCTTTATGAAGCTATGCGATAAGGATATCAGTGTATTTTGCTGGTGGAGTGTGATGGCTATAGGTCTGTTTGTCTGTTTGTTGTTGAGGTGTATAGTGAAATGGCAAGCCACTGCAGTCAAATGTCACCTTCAAACACCTCTGCTCTGTCATGCAGAGATGCATGAATAATTTAACCTACTAACAGAAATCTGCTGAAGATAATATATACAATTAGGTAAACACCTGTAAATTAGGTGACTTGGTTGCTAGTTTTTTCTCAGTAACCTGTCAAGAGTCTAGTAGTGGCCATACCATGGGTGGCTCTAGGAAAAACAAGTGTGTACATCCACAAGCACTGGAAAAGCTTGAGGTCTCTCGTGTGGTGAAGTCATTCTTCAGAGGGTCTTTAGAGATAGGTCTTCTACATTGAAGAGAAAACAGATTATCTTTGCGCCATTAGAGGATGTGGTTGTCTGGATATTTTTTCGTCTGGTCACAAGAAGACTGAAATTAGTACTGAACTCATCAGAAAGTGCACGTGCTTAGGACCGACTTGATTTTATTTGCTGGCTAGATTCAAAGTTACCTCGTTGTTTGGAACTTTTTACCTTGTTGTTTGGACTAAAAATACCTTATTTTGCCTTGTGCAGTGCTAAAAGTGGCTTGATGATAATTGAATGACCTGTCTAAACCAGCTGCTTGACTTTTTCTTCTGCAATACAGATATCTATAAACTAGTCCATGTAACCATTATCAGTCATTATGCTAGATGACATTCATGAAGGAGAGAGGCAAGCTAAGGATGAACACAGAAAATGAATACAAATGAATTTGTATTTTAACACAGTGTGAAGATTGCCCTACTAGGTCTAGGTTTAGCTGTGTAGCTGCTTCATGACAGGAGACTGTTTTCTAGTGGTGACTATACCATGCTTGTTCAAAAGGCTTTTGTTTCTGCTGATGTCAATCTAACTGCTTTTCGAAGCACTATGTTAAATAAATGAAGAAAAAAAGTCTTCATAGTGTATTTTACCTTAGTCTTTACCTTTCTGATGTAATTTTCTTTTTCATTTTTAATTTAATTATTCTTCTCCTTTGATTAAATTTGATTTTATCACCTCCGTGTTTCATCAAAAAGTGTTTCAGACCTGAGGACAGCTTGACTGCTCTAAGTTCTTTCTTTGAACTTTCAACTCTTAAATTTTAATGAGCATCCATCTGACTCTACTTAAGCTGCAGCTGGTTATTACTTCTGCTGTGATACAATTTAATTGTGTAGCTACATTACTAAGCTGTGATTCCTAGAATCTCTGTAGCCACTTTGTGTTAGTATTTGCTTAAATATTATTAACATATTTTTTTTCCTCTGAGCTAAGGAAAATGTTTTCTAATTAAGTTTGAAATTAAAGAAAAAAAGGAACGTAAGTCAGTGAACTTGTGTGGTTTTACTGATCCATTGGTAGTATGAATTTCACATGCAGTGCTGCAGTCATGCTTTTAGAAACAAATCAAAGAATTTTTCAACATCAGAATCTTTGAGTTTAAATTTTTGTTAGGTGTTTGTAGTGTCTCTCTCTTAATTCCTACTAATTGGTATTATTATTTTGGAAACTAACATTACTACAGCGTTGTAAGAAGTCACCTTGTGCACAGGTAGCAACATACTTTAAGCTATGTGCTGTGTGTTTACACAAAGATGATTTGAGAGAATTTCCAGTCCATACTTAATAGGAGAGAGTGGTACGTAGAGACAGTTGTGTCATGTATGTGCTTATTTATTCAAACCTAACCAAAATTTGCTGTGGATGTATTTGTATTTCAGACAACATTCTGGACCCATGTTAGTTTACCAAACTTCTGTTTGTGGGTCTATATGTAAGTTCTTTACTGTTCTATAGATTTTAGTCTGTCAGTATGTAAGCTGAAGTACATATATTATAACTCCCTTGATCTCTATTTTGAAACATACCTTTTTACCGATGGAAGGATAATAACAGCAAAAACAGAACCTTCCCACCATCCCAGAAGTAACATTTATGCTACTGTAAGTTTAATGATTAATATGGCTAAAACTCATATATTTTTTATAAATAGGCGTTGCTTTCAAGGTATTTATTGACAAATCAACAAACATGCTCTTATTTTTATTCGATACAAATCTCTGTAGTTGATGTTCATTTTTAAAAGAAAATACTGGGTGGAGGAGGACTGTCGGTTATCTCTGAGTTCTTTGTTTCTGACACCATTTTTTTTTTTTTTTTACTATCATCTGTGTTATCTTCCTATTCCATTCTTGTGTTGTGAATACTGTAAGTATAGTTTACATCAATTCGAAGCAGGACAGATATTAAAAAAGAAAGAATGGAAAAAAAAAATAAAGACATTTTAGATTGAGAGAGATTAAATTCCTTCAGTGAAATAATGAAATTTCTTTTCTGTTTGAATGATATTTCTGTCTTTCTGGAGAGCCAGCTTTCTATGTTAACCATTTCTTTGATATATTTGTAAAGTCAAATAATGGTCTTAATCACTTTGCATCTCACTTAACTGATTTTGTTATACATTGGTGATTCACCCAAAACATTATTTGGAAATATCTGGTATTTATACCTCAAAATCAAAATTTGTCTTTTATCTTCACAACAATGATATATAACGTCATTTCACATTTATCTTGAATCAAAGACAGTTTTAATTCATCTCTGCTCAGCTTTGTAATTATTTGTCATTATGTTGTCCTGTGAAGGTGGAGGCAGATGCTGGTAGTATGGCAGTCGAGGCTGAGCCTTCCCATTCAGTATTCCATTTCACTTTGTTGCAGTGCAACATAAGGTAGCAGAGGGGCAGTCTGACAAAATGGCACCTAATATAGAAGTGCTTATGAAGCAAAGGTGCATCAGTGTATTCCTCCATGTGGAAATAATGGCATTCATTGGCATTCATTGATGTTTGCTCAGTGCTGATGGAAGCCAAGCATTGGATTTGAGTGTGGTGGATGGTGCGTTTCAGCAGTGACAACAGTGACAGTGAGCCACTTCTGGTGGATTGTTGTGAGCTTGGCATGTGGGCTCTTGTTCACTGCTGGCAAAATTACATAGTTGTTTAAAAAATAGTATTTAAAAAATAGTGTTCTGTAGCTGAGAATTTGCTCTGTCAGATACTGTTATTGTGATCTTTATATCTGTTGTAGTTTCAATGGAAATAAATAGGAGGCACTGCTTTCAGACCATCCTGTTTATATTATTCAGTGGAAGCTTGTCTGCATCTCCTAAATTATCGACTTGTAATACAACGCTGTTTTAAATTACAAGTTTTTAAAACTTTTTGTATGGCACTGTTGCTACTGTTTTTATATCACAATCTGGATTACGCACTGCAAGCTTTTTTTAGCTGATCATCAAACTTTATTTCCAGAACATTGGTAAGATATATTTTTCCTTTCACTCTCCAATATTAAATTTTCCTGTTTCAGCTAAGATTAGGTTTTACTATGTGGAAGTAAACCTATTGTCAATTAAATCTAATTTTTGGTTGTAATATTCTGTCGTAGATTAGGGTAATTTTTTGGTGTCCCAAGTTCTTTGCTGGAAAGACATAATACTGATAGATTATTCTTCTACAAACTTAGGTATACTTGAAATTAATTGTATGTAAACATTATGTTATTTCCAGCCTACTTTGCTTGTTCTTACTAGGATCCAGGAACCAGAGAAAGTTGGATTATTTTTACTTTTCTTGCTCTATTTCTTAGAAGAATTCATCGCAAAGGATTGCAGTTGGTATTTCATGAAGGATTTGTGTGCATTAGACAAAAATTCTCAATTGCATATAGGGAAAAATCTGGTTTGAAAATAATGTTAAAGCATAAGGGAACTGGTGTCATTCATCTTGTCACCTTTCAAATTTATTAAATAAAATTTTATTTGAAAATATGCTTTACAAAAAACGAGAATGTAATTTTTTTTTCTCCAGCTGGGAAAAAAAAAAAGATCTATTTCTTTCCTTTCTAAAGTAAGCGATTCTACTAGTCCAGAAACATACATGCATATACATGCAAGGGAAAAGATAAATTGGGTTATGTCAGGATAAACTGAAATCTCCTGGGCTGCCAGGAAATTCCTGCAGCCTAGTAGCATAGATAAATTGCATCATTTAGAGTTTAAGATAACACCTAACCATATCTGTCATCTAATCACCATCTCTACCCTAATATGGCCCGTCTGTACGTCTGATGTGCAGAAGATGTATGGAAGACTGAGGCTTTATTCATTTCAGAGGGTTGTCACAAGCATTTTCATTCCTTGTTCTCAAGTAGGGACTCAACCTTTTCCATAAGTGCTTCATCTGCAACAGTGTGCAGTCCTTAACAGTGAAGTACCTGCATATCTTAAATGCCTGTTTCATTCAAAAGATGAAGACAGATATTCTACATTAATTTTTAAGGATAGTATGTATGCTGGAACTTAACTTTTAAATCATTGTAAAAATTCATCCAGTGCATTTGTATACAACTCACATTCAAATGCAGAAAATAAGTGCTCTGATTTTAGCTCAAGATATTTCTTTTTAGTGTTTTTCTAAAGCTTTTACTTAGATTTTTTCTTTACAGATAGATAGATAGATATTACTATTGATTTCATGGTTTCTCCACTTCATTTTTGTTTTCAGATTATGCATTTTTATTTTAGGTTATTTAGATCAGAGGACTTTAAAAAGACCTGGAATTGTGCTTTTTAACTATATTTTCTACATCCAGATATGGTGTATTACAGAGATAAGGATGGGTTTCATTTTAGTCACCTTTTAAAATATGATCACAAAACAAGACAACTTCTTGTGATTTTTTTTCCATTACTCTGAATAATTACATAGACTCTTACTGAATGATACGCCTGTTACTGATGCTTATAATTGCATATCGATCTATTTATTTTCCAAAGTCACTTCAAAATAGAAGTTGCTGTGTAATACTGTCATGATGCTCAGTAAACTCATGTTGACAGCTCCAAGGAAATTCAGTAATTGGTTTGATAGAAACAACTACTAAGTAAAAGAAAATATAGCATTTTCCATTTGGGTTTAAACATATAAAATAAAATTGTTAGTTCTATGTTTACATGAAATGGTTCTAGTTACACAATTTTTACCTTAAATCCACTTTAAATTTTATACCTTTACTGCCATATAAATATCTGTGAAATATGGTTATCAAGTCTGGAAACAAAAGAGGAATTCTCTAACTCATTGTAGAAACTCATCAAATTAATCTAAATGAAGTATTCATCTCCTATTTATCATGATACTCTTACAAAAGCCATTGAGGAAAGAGAGTAGTTAGCTGAATAAGATCCTATATTTTACATAAATCAGATATGTTGTTGGATCTATGATGTATTCAGAATTATTATTTGTTTATTATATTTAGAATACTTTTTAAAGTAGGTATTTGTAAAATAAATAAATAAGTTCAACTGTGGAATACCTGAAGAGTGTGATCCAATTTAAAGCATTCCTTCCTTTAAAAAAATAATAAATACAAAACTGTTTGTTCCAAGTTGGTGTACTCTGCCAATAAAATATGATCTCCATTATAATAACCTACTTTATGAAGATTAAACGGTTTTGCAATTCAAACAAGGTAAAATTGGTTTAAAGTAAAATCAAACACTAGTTTGCTAGTTTAGGATTTGAATAGTGGAATGAGAAATCTTTTTTTATATTGCTATTGTGCACTGGTCAGCTAAGAAGTAATTGCTTTTTATAAGGCAAATTTGCTTTTACTTTTCCAAGGTAATGAAATGAACCTGAAACTTTTCCTTTGAAATCAAAGTCACTATCACTCAAATGTCACCAGCAGAATTCCATCATATAGTTTCTGGAAACACATAATGAGAAAGTTGAACTTGGAGATGATTGACAGAAAGCTATGAGAAAGCTTTAATACAAATTGATCATAATTATCTGTGTTCTAAATCGGTACTGGTTTTTTTTTGTTTGTTTGTTTTATTTTATTTTTTTATATTGCTAATGTACCATAAAGACATTTGGAAGCTATTTGGGAAGCAATTGTTTCACAGAATCACAGAATGTTCTAGATTGAAAAGGACGTCAAAGATCACCTAGTTTCACCCCCCCTGCTATGTGCAGGGTCACCAACCACTGACCAGGCTTCAAGGAATAACAAGTTGGAAACTCTGCAGATACACTGAAAGAAGATGCACTGATTTATTTACATATTTATTTGTTTATTATTATTTAGTATCTAATGAAATTTGTGCTGGAAAGTATTCTCGGCACAAGAAGGTTTCAAAATATAGTATGCAAAATTATTCAAGAAAAAAAAAATCTGAGACTGACTCAAATCTTTACAGTAAACAGATATGCATAAAGGTCTAACAATGAGATTATGCCCAAGAGTAAAGATATTCAGTTGCATAAAATCAAAGCTTATTAAAAGAAAAATTAAGTCAAATATAGGTTAGCTCATCTCCAGCCTAATCACACATTCAGAAGAGGTGACTTTATCAGTGGTCTGAGAAATGCTTTTTGGGAGCAGAAGGACAAAGAATGTAAATTAGATCTCAGTAGGAGGGCTGCATACTTTCATCAAAATAAAAAGATACTGGAAGCAATGTTGCAGTAGGCTCACAAAGTAGAAAAATTTTCAAGCCCGTCCCAATGATTCTCTCATTTTTTTTCTTTTAAACAAGTAAAGAAATAGGTTGAGGGTCATAAAGCTGTGAATTAAACATAGTTTCATGCTAATGCAAAGTTGTTATATCATTGTCATGGGAGACTATATTTAGAAGATATTCTAAATGCTGCTCAGAAACTGAAGAGGAAAAATAATGCACAGTACCACTATGGTAACGCTGAAGCCCTGTGGCATGACTGAAGATTCAATATCTAGCATACTGAGTAAGACTTAAGTGGCAGAAGAGAAGGAGATTGATTCTACGTGCTAAATACGGTTTTAGCCATTTGAATTACCAATAGGTTGGGAGGCTTCTAGTGACAATGGATAAATCTTGGCAAGAGCTGAAGTGCAAAATGCTAACAGTGGGTGTCTGCTTTATAATGAGACCCAAGAACAGAATGACAGTTCTGTAAAAGCTTATTTATATGTAGCAAGAGAGAAATGAAAGAAATGTACCTCACTGTGGACAGCATGGAAATCTTTACATTGTTTCCCTGCTAGAAATGACATTCAAATAATTCAAAAGAAAATCTGAAATCTTAGCAGACAGTTCCTTACTCATCTGCATACTGAATATTGCTAATGAAAAAATGTTAATCTGGACGTCATCCATACTGAAGACTGTCACAGTTGTCTAGCAGGAGTATTTTGTGATCCTGTTCGCTAAATTAAAAAATAAAATAAAATGAATTCAAAAATAAATTAAACAAAGGAAATAGATTAAAAAGAAAAAAAGAAGACAGTTGTGTGTAAGGTAAGAGGTTGATGCAGAAAAGTAGAATATTGCACTAAGGCAGAAGAATCTCCTCTTAATTATAATGAGTAGCTCTATTTTAGAGAAAAGTTAGATACAACTATAACATGCAAAATTTAGCTTAACAAAAGGAGAAGTACGGAAGTGGATGCAGAAATATAAACGTAACAATTTAGAATTGCAGAAAGCTAGTTATGCAATAAAGGAACATGAAGAAAATTTATAAATGGAAGACTTTGGATTAATGGCTCTTGTCAAATAAAGATATTGCATCAGATTGAAGTATCATACCATTTTTAGGTGTTAGAACTGAAAATCTAAGTTAAGAGATGTTATTTTCACTGCATTTGTCACTTTTATAATCAAAATAGAATACTGTGTCCAGTTTTGGAGTTAACAACTTGAAAAAAGATACCAATAAATTGAGACAGATACATAAAGCCATGACAGTGATTGAAAACATGCCTCATGATGAAAGATAAAAAGCATTCAGCTATGCATGTCACCAGAAAGAACGTTAAGAATCAGTTTGAAGGGTACATACGTATTTCCAAAGAAAGTATATCTGATCATAGCAACTGGGCACACACAGAAATACTAAGTGCTTGGGAATTTAGTGTCATGCAAATTTTTTTGTTTTACTTCAAATTGGCAGTTTTGAAAGAGGGTAATCAGCCATCACAGAAAATTGCTAGGCATTGTTATTGCTCCATTTTTTGTTTTCAGTTTTTTTTTTCCAACATTAGTGATTTCAAAATTAAAATTGAATTAATTTTTTCAGAAGGTGATAGAGTGCAAAAGTTAACTCACGGATGTGCTGGAACCTACACTACGCAAAAGACCGTGCTAGAGAGTCACGGTCTCATTTTTGGAAGCATCTTGTAAAGAACATTTAACTAGTAACATTCTCATGAAAATATGCAGAATATAATGATGATGATGCTGTATACAGTTAGTAAAGTCCAATGAATTTCTTTCTGTATCTCTCTGTACTCTGTGCAATGGCTAGGCACCTGGAGAAGTAGGACAGGTATAGGGCTGGATTCTCCCATGCTGTATTCCTTTCATTAGAACCAATTTATTTGGGAAAATGATGTATACCATTGTTTTTTCTCATCTCTAGTTTAAGCAAAGTGTTGAGTTGTCTGTTATCAGAATGGAATTGATGGTTGGTGGTGGCATTATCCTCACTTTCTCTGAACACAGGCTATCCCAGTGTGAAGCAAGAAACATTCTATGAAGCTGTGCAATGGTATAAAAGATAGACCAATTTGTAGTAGCATGTGTGTGCAAACATCTGCCCTTTCAGAATTAAAGCAAATAAGTTTCCCTGAGTTTTACCATACATATAGTTGGATCAAGTTCACTATCATGGGAGATCTCACATAGATGAATGTTCAGCTGGTTCTCATGTTTGTTAACAGTTCACACTGTTTTTCTGAAAATGAGAAAAATTTTGGAACCTTTCTTTAAATGTGCTGATGCTTCCCTTCCTTTCACATCTCCCTGTTCCACCCCACCTCTAAGTGTGTACATACTTTATTAGTTAGTTTTTCTTTTAGTGCTTATCTGAGGATTAAGAGAAGTCAAATCACATATGGATCTTACAGTAACGCAGAGAGCTGTTTACTTACTGGAATATTCCAGTTTTCAATTAAATCTATCTCAAATAATTTATTGAATATACTTTCACTCCTCTGACTTATATTTTGTAGGAAAGGGAAGATGCAAATCTGGATCCTTTGAATAAATTTGCATTTTTTCAATAACTCAATAAAATGATTCAGGCTTAAACCATCTGTCTCACTTTGTATGAAGAAAGATGTCTGAAGACAAGACAGTTTAAAAAGTGCTTGTGCAACATCAAACCTCATACATTTGTTGATGCTAGATTTTCTGCTAGTATATAAATTCTGAGTTTATTTTCCCTTTCTAACTGGTAGTTGCAGCTAGATTACTATCACCTGCCATAAGAGTTGGAGTCTTCTATGAAAGTGATTTTACTCTGTGAAACTTTTCGCTTGGGAATCATTAAAGATAAGCAAACAAACATTTCTTTGTGCTCCAAAGTAATTTCAAGGTAGACACACTTCTAAGACTATGTCAATAGAACTGATAATATTTTTCTCCATCCAGAGATCTTGATATCCACAACAGAAGTCTTACTGGGGTTGAAGGTATCATGAACATCTTCTTCTTTCAATAAAATTATATCTGTGTTTATTTATCAGAAACCTGTGGAAAACTTGCAGGATTTTGTGACACTTCTATCTTCAGCAACTTGTTAATGTATTTATGTTTTGGACTGACGGTCTTGGGGAAGAGGGAAGTGACCATAAAAATGCACAGGGTGCATTTGTGTGCCAAATTAACAGAGTTCTATCCTTCTATCCTATTTTTATAAACTTTGCATTGCTTAAAAAAAAAAAGGGACAAAAATCTTTTATTTTGAAAATTGTATTTGCAAAACCATTTTATGAACATGAGAGTGGAGAAAGGCAATTATGTTAATGTTAATGAATTTGAGGAGTGTATTTTTAAAATAGAGATAGCTATACCTTCTGCTGTTAAGTTATAGGTGATTTTTTCTAGTTAGAGGCCTACATGACATTGATAAAAGGCGTGAGTTGGATTGACTCATTATAAGTCACTAATATTTTTAATTTTTAGATACTAAGAACATTCTGCTACCGAAAGAAAAAAATATCAATCCATATTTAAGATAAAAATTGCAGTTCTTTGACCCACGTGTTTTTATTATATAATGCTGAAATCACAGCTATGTCTTTTTTTTGATGGCGTGGTTTATCTAATGTAATTTCAAGATAAGAAATACTGGCTACTTTCAACAATACATATTTTTCATAACTGCGCTAAGTGTGGCATGAAATGTCGTGCTCTTTAAAGATTTTGTCATTCATCCTTTCGAATCTGTAGACTGACAAATCTTTAATAAATGGGAAAAAAAATCTCAGCCAATCAACTAACCAAAGACCACTTGTTGGAATTTGCCCCTTATAGTTGATAACCATCAGGAATAACTTTTTGAAACATTTGGAGATTCCCATTTCAGTTTTTCTTGGTTACCTTGCTGGTAAGTAGACAATATGGTAGATATTGAACCACTCTCTTGTGTCACATTGTAATAGTGCTTATGACTGGACAAGATTGGAACTGCTTATTATTCTTTTGGTTTAGTATTATGCAGTACCTAATATTACCTAATATTAGCGGAAAGCATGAGGCAGCGAAGAATTGGATCTACTACTGTGGAGAAAATAGCTGAAGATAGTAACTGGTTCACTTTCTATAATCAGTGCTGTTGAAACTGCTCAAAAAAGGCCTCTTTAAGCTGACTTCAGGAAACTTGTTTCTGAAATGAAGGAAGTATGCAGGATGATTTTCTCAAAGTGCTGCACTGCATTAAAGGATTTGTTTATGATTTAGTGAGTCAGTTTGCATACTTAAGAAACAATTCATGCTACCTTCAGTGTGAGAGTCCATCTTGTATGCAAATAGATCTGATTTAAATGATGTTTTATTTTGTTTTGATCTTACGGTATCTGCATTGCAGAAGATATCAGGATAAGCACATTAAAATATACAGTGAAAATGAGTGGATTCATGTTTTCCTATGAAAGCTGGAGCATGGTCATGATTTTAGTGCAATATAACCCTGCCTCATAAGAAACAGAAGTCTGGCAACTCAATAGTCTATTTGTGCTGAGAGTACTAATATACGGTATAAGCTGATACCAGCATCTTTCTTGCCTGTGGGAAAGCAGGAGAAGGACTTTTTATAAGGGCATGCAGTATGTAGTGACAGGACAAGGGAAATGGTTTTAAACTGGAAGAGGGTAGATTTGGACTAGATATTGGAAGAAATTTCTAACTGTGTGGGTGGTGAGACGCTGGAACGGGTTCCCCAGTGAGGTTGTGAATGCTCCCTTCCTGGAACCAACTGAGGCCAGGTTGGATGGGGCTTTGAGCAATCTGGTCTAGACAGAGGTGTTCCTATCTATAGCATAGGGCTTGGTGGGGCCAACATAGTAAAAGAGGAAGCATTAATTTTAAAGCAGCCCTTGTAAATAAAGACTGGGAGTCAAGTTGTTGGGTCCAGGCTCCGTACAGTCATGCCCAGAACAAGGGGCAACTGCCACAAACAGGAAGTTCCATCTGAACATGAGGAAAAACTTATTTAATGTGAGGGTGACAAGGCATTGTAACAGACTGCCTAAAGGTTGTGGAGTCTCCTCCTCCAGAGATATTCAAAACACCTACATGCTTTCCTTTGCAACCTACTGCAGGGAACCTTCTTTAGCACGGGTTGGACTAGATAATTTCCAGAGGGTCCTTCTAACCTTTATGATTTTGTGATTCTCTGATAATTTACCCAAAATACTGCATTACATCACCATCGCCCAACCTATTTTTTTATGTATGACATAAGAAAGGTGGAAGGTACTTCTGTAATTATATATTTTGATTTCAAATTAATTAGAAAGATTAAAAGGAAATAGAAAAAATGGATTTGGCTTTCTAAACAGAGTGAAGATTTTTTTGTAGTTTCTTTGCACTTAAGAAAAATGGAATAAAATAAAAATAAATTATACCTTAACAGAATATGTATAAGTATCTCTTTTGCCTATGAATTGCTCATTTTGCACCTCAACATTAACTTCTTATAGTATTAAATAAACAGTGGCATATTTCACTGCTTGTGGATTAAACTAACTGAAACCAACACTTTTGCAGCTACATACAGAGGCAATATCTTGCTGCAAGTAGAACAGCATGTGGAATACCAGTACGAAGTATTAATAGAATATTAATAGAATATATACATATGCTTATTTTTCAAAGGAAGAATTAAAACAGCGGGGATACACTACCATAAGAATGCAAGAGTCTTCTCTGTGTTACCTAATGCTGTAATCAGAGTAGGCTCATTTCCTGGAGTAATCAATTATGTTGATTTACAAATGCTGCTGCAGTTGGTATTGTGCTAATGAGAAGATCGTGGCAGCTGTCCTTGTACTTGAAAGGAAGCTAGCAGCTAAAAAGCACCTGATTACTAGACGGTGTACCATCAGTGCATAAGGGAAAGGGAGGGTTAAGTTAGACAGAGGACAATTTCTGGATCTAGTTAGGATTATGTGATTCTTTCTTCATAAAAATGTCTCTCCTGAGTAAGACTGTGGAATTCACTAATGTTCAGATTGATCACAGTTATTGCTGCTTCTTGTCTGAATCACAAATCCAACAGTAGAACAGATTGTTTGCTTCTTTCCTACCACTATGTGTGTGCCTGCGTTCTGCACAGGCTTAGCTAGCATTGCTGTAGTTAGCTCCAACCCCTTCACTAAGCATTGTGAAGATGGATGAGATATGCTGTCTAGGCTTTTCCTTTGATTTCTACTCTGTTTCAAAGCGGTTTATTTCATTAATGTTTTCATGAATTGAGAATTTGATTTCTGAAATGAAGAGCTTGATTTTACCATTCCTAAGGAAACTTTTTTTTTTTTTCCAAATCTTTTTTTTTTTGCTTCCCACGTGGAAATTTTTCCTCCTAAATTCAAGACTTTAGCTTTGCATTCACGTAAAGATAATTAATTTTACTTCTATTTATTTCTTGTTGGTCATCTTAATTTATATATATAAAAGCCTCCAATTCTTAAGTTGGAAATCTTTGTTTTGTTTTCAGTTGATTGAAAAGAGGATTTTCCAAGATTGCTATGTAGAATGCAAAAATAAAATTTTACTGGTCCTTCTTTTAAGTTCCTTTAATGGGTCAAGTTCATTGTTCAGTTTTGTATTCTGAATAGTATCTTATGAATAAAATGAGAGCAGAGACCTCTATGAACATTATGCTCTAAACAGTGCTTCACCTTTTAAAAGTCTTTTTTTTTCTTTCAAAATGAATCCTGATGCACTATGTATTTTCAGTAGATAAATGGTAGGATTGAAATATGCTTAATTCTTCTTTTATAATGTGTGTGTAATCTACATTTACAGAGAGAAACCAGAAACGTTTGCAGCTTTGTCAGTAATCATACTTCAGGCATTTCTTTTATAGGTAGACATATATTGGATCTGCAATGACTACTAGATGACTACTAGTATCAGCAACCAATTTAAGTGTTGTGATGTGTTTTGAGTGATCTTTAATTCTACTGATGCAACTCAATTATTTTAAATATCCGTTCTCTTAATAGGCTGTTAAAGGGGACAGCCTTATGGAGATTTGGTGTCTTGTTAGAATTGATAATCATCTGCTGTTCCTAGGAGCAGAAGTGAAGTACTGACGAGTAGTTTCTGTGGGTTTGCCTTTCCTTGCTTGCATTGATTGGCAGTTGGGGATTGGGATATTTCATCTCTTCTTCTATACTCATACCTGATTGGGTGATCGGTGAGAAATTATGCAAGGAGGGTAACATCTGGCAGTAGCAGTGGCAAAAGCCTACAATTAATGTGACTGAACAACATAGATTTCTTAATAATGTATGCTGCGTGGCTGTCCTGTAGTCTGCAACAAAAACTGGAGTGATTTCATACAGCTGACTGCTTGCTTAAACTATGTTCTCTGTTTTGGGGGAGAATTTGTGTAGTCCCATGATGTGGAATCATCCTGTTTACCAAAGATTGTTATGCTCAAAACATGTACAACTTCTATAACAATCAGTTTCAACTATAAATTGAATTTACTCATTGAAGTGACAGTCGTTTTTTTCTTTATACTCTCAATCTGAGTATAATAGCATAAACATAGCATATGAAAATAGAATTGTGTGTCATCATTCAGTGCATAATTTGCTTTTTGGTGAGGGAGAAATTAGGAAATGTTCTACTGACTGAAGTTTCAAATATTTCTTATAACAGACACTTTCACAACAGCATAAGAATGAAAAACATAACAAATTTTGTTTTCTGAAATAAGTATTCTTGCTTCGAGACCATAATATTGAAAATTTTGTGGTTTTTTTGTTTTGTTTTGTTTTTAATTTGGTGCATCACAGGGCATGTGAAGACAGGAGTATCCATAAATAAGGCTGAGGTCCTAGGCAGCCTGCTATTGCGACAGGATATTTTATAAACAATCATAAATAAAACTCACTGCTGTGTATCAGAGACAATTATACCTTGCCGTCAGCACCATTGTTGTGATTTACTGGGGTCTTTGAAGAAAAGAAATACTCAGCTGTCGTGTCAGACTGCAAAGCTCTAATATGATTAATTTTTTTTTTTTTTTTTTTTTCAGGGTTTACTTAGGTTTTTGGGTTTTTTTTTCAGGTTGTTTTGTTCTGTTATTTTCAAAACACAGGCAAGAGTGAATCTAGTTTTTGTTATTTGTTTGCTTTTGTTTGTTGCTGTTTTTTGTTTGGTTGTTGTTGTTGTTGTTTTTAAATCAAAACACTTGAATGACTGGAATAGCATATATGAGCAAATCCTGTGGAGCTGCTAAATATGAGTGCTCTTATGAGAACAATCTGTTTTTAATCTGCCTCGTCTGAGGCAAAACCATTTTGTTTTGGATACCTCAAGGAGCAGAAGCAAAATGACACAGGACTAGAAAGATAATGAGAAATTGGTGGAGCCTGAGGGACAAAGGATTCTCAGTGAAGAAGGCCCAGATGTCTTTTCACTGAGAAGTGGTACACTGAATAGCACAGTACACTGGCTGTACAGCATCAAATTCCAAATACCTTCACTAGCAAAGAGGTGGCCCAAGGAAAGTTCTCTAGTAAAGGTTGTTTTATACAGCATACAAATTCCTGGTGGAAATTAGTAGAAGTTAGAGCAAACGTCAGTCTTGAATTTAACATCTTTTGAAAGTGGAAATGTCTGGTTCTGTTAGTAATGTTTTTACATCCTCAGACTCTATCTCCTATTCTATCCTATAAATATATTGAGAAAAGGCAGATAAGAAAATGAGTTTCAAATAGAAGTTAAGAAGTTCCATAGTATGGTGTTTTCACAGGTAATGTCCATGCCTCATTTTCTTTTTTGGTTAGGGATGTGTTAGCTTGGCTTTATTGGAGTATGTCTGCTTTGCAATCTGTGTAATGCTTGTCCAAGTATGCCTCAACTGTTTTGAAACAGGCTAGTATAGGTACTAGAACAATGTATCTCTGATAGCCTAGACCTCCCAGGGCTTAGTGTGTGCCAAAGATCTATATACAATTCCTAATCTTTGTGTTGTTTATTTGATTGCAGTTACCTCTCATGACTTGATGAACTACTAATGCAGGCAGACAAATCTTGGAAATTTATTGAAGAGGTCAGAGTTCTTAACTCATTTGCTTATGAAGCGTCTCACAGTACACAAGAAGAAAAATCTTGACCTGATAGCCCAACAGAATATGAGACAAAAAAAATTTTAGTTCCACTTCCAGTTCCACAGATTAACATAGTCTCTGGCCCATGTTTTGAAAAGTTCTTTGATGTCATCATCCTTCAAAAAGCTGTATTTCTCAGATGAACCAACTGTGTCATGTAAGTCACAAAGCTTTTGAAGAAGGTTTTCAGAGAACTTAAGAGCTTATTATCTAATGCCACTGGATTTTATACGTGTTTTTTTCTGAAAAACTTAGAATTTCATTATTTTTACAGTCTGACTATTACCTGTAGACAATTTTGACAAAACAAGATTTATCTGCCTTGCAGGAATTATGTATCAGTAAGAAGTATAATTCAGCATATTAATTCAAATACTTACTAGACATTAATCATCTGAATTAGAAGCAATATTTCAAAGAAGTTTTCATAAAATGAATTTTGATTGCAACATATGAAGTGTTGCTTTAAACTGGTTTATACAAAAGAGCCTTTGTTTTCTGAAATCTGAGCATTCTTGTAAATGAAATGCAATTCTTTCACCTATAATCATAACATTTTTCCTTGCAAATATTCAGTCTACATGACCATTGCTGAACATGTTGGTTCTTTCACTGTTATTTATTTTACATGCATTCCAGATTTCTCTAGCTCTGCTAATATTTTGAGTGTAGGCTGGTTGGAATGAAGAGCTGATAAAATGCTACTTGACAGTGCTGGAAGTTAACACGACCAATGAAATGGGACAGATTTATGCACCTTGATAAAGAAGAGTCCTGAATAATTACTGAGGTGTGCTTTGGGCTTATGCTTATGGATTCTTCTGTGATTACAAAACAAACCAATCAGTTCTCCTGATAAGTAGAAGGATTTGCTGTTTCTTACCTTGACAGGCTCTGCTTACAAAATAGACCAATGCCAATTGACAAATGCAGATTTTTTCTTTTAACAGCAAGGATTTATGACTACAGAGATTGTACTTACCTTTTTTTCATTTTGCATGCTGCTGTGTGCACATGAATGTAAGCTTCCAATTGTGCAAGATATACCCACAGGATTGTTTCCAGTATTCTCAGTTTTTAATCTTTCATGGTACTCTCCTGACAGATGGCTTTTGTATTGTCCATATTCATTGTAATTTCACAAACATTTAATCACTTATCTCTGAAACAAATCCAGATTTCCATACTGGTCTCTATTGAAGATTCTAATTTAAGGGTGGGGACAACTTCTTACTTCCCAAGTGGCTCTTTGTCTGCAGAAATCCAGAAGCTGACCTTTTATGGAAATAAAATCCCATTCAGATGTAACTCAGCTGAAAATTAGTTGTCAGAAGTAACTGAATAGAATAATCTTGCAGCCCCCACTGGATTCACTGGTTCAGTGGACTGCATCTGGGTAAACTAATTCAGATTGCATAGACAGAGGCCTTGTAGGTAGTAGGGGGGGGGGGGGGGGGGGGGGGGGGAGGGGGGAAGGGCTAGAAAAAGTAGACTTAGGCAGACACCTGTTATTCCTTGTAGAATGTCTGTCTAACTCTGAAACCTGTACAGTTTAACATTATTTATGTTATTAATATTAGGAAATATTGGAAGAAATACTTTGTGTATAAACAAAAATGAAACTCCTGTGTCCTCTTAATAGCTTTTTCTTTTTTTAGCAATTAGTAAATGGTACAAAATGGTACACGATAGATATAGAATACTGTAGCTATATTAGTGCATTCTGGCATCTTGATGTTGTTAGTTTTAGATTTGTTAGATTGTCACTGGCAGCAGCTCAGCAAATCTTTTGCTTTTCATGTGATATAGACTAGCACCAGAGTTAGGTTTCTGATTGTAGCTTGTTTTGTAATTTGAACTCAGCTCATTGACTTTGGAATCATGGGAGTATTTACATATCCAGAACAACCAAGAATCTAGAACATTAATTCCATTTTAGCTGTACTGGTCCAGAAATTTACATTCACCTCGTTCATAGATTTACTACTTGACTCTTGTCTTCACTTTAATAGATCTAGATCATCTTAACATCTGAATATAACAGAGAACTTGACTTCAATAGTTTCTGAATCTGAGGAAAAAAAAAAAGCAATATCCTGAAAGCTGTTCAGGGAAAATTGTTGACCTGTAGTCATTAATTATTGACAATGGGAAAGTTCAGTACTGAAAATATTTTTAATTCCATACAGCCAGTCAATCAATTTGTTAAAGACAGATAGCACTCACATAAAGACAGTACACCATCACCATGGGATGGCAGGTTAACAGAAGTACATGACTTCAAGTCAGAAAACTGACTATAAGTTGGTTCAGAGGTAGCTGTAATCATACTGTGTCTGGTGATTATGTACACATAAGTGACAGTTGTTCGTTTTCGCTTGTTCAGTTATAATGGCTTAAACTTAACAGAATATTCTCTTTCGCATTGTTCAGATCTCTGAAACATTACATCACAAGATGGCTTTTTACATGATTTTGGGTGAAATTTAGTTACTTAAAAAAACCAAAAACTTAAATGCATCATGTTGACATGCTAATACACACTAACAATCAGAAGATACAGATCTGATTCTTATAAGCACATATCCTTCTGGTAATACTAAAGCCAATAAACTGTTGGTAAAATGGAGTAAACTAAATTCAGAACTGGATATAGAATTATTAAAGTACTGTATTGTTATTGCATCCAAAGAAACAGGATAAGAAAAGCTTGTTAGAGATTTCTTGTACTTTTGTAAACACAAATGTTTTATTAGACTAACAAACTTACAGTATTTACTGAATCATGTATAAGGCGAATTTTTTAAAAATTTCTTCTGCTTTTAAGCTAGTTTTCTTTCTCTTTTCGAAATTAAAGTATAATATTTATTTCTATTCTTGTATATATAAGTGCTATTTTTTAAAGTTAGAACTCTACATACATTTGGGTATCAACATTGCACGGCACGCTTCAGTTTTGTGTCACTTTTGTTGTCTTTTTAGTTTTTCTTCAAGAAAAGATCCTTCAGAGAATCAGGAAACATTTTTAGCAAATTTGTCCATGATTTCTTCTTTCTCCTTCACTTCCTCAACTTTAAAAAAATGTTCTTATCCTGGGTTACATAATTTGTAGGTCATCGGCACAATTAGCATTAACTGTGATGATGTGTTTTATTTCCATTGCTAAATTCCACTGAATTTAGTGTAAAGGAGTGTTTTTTTCCAGTTGTGTCCCTTTCATGCAGCAGTTTACACAGTTTAGAAAGTTTTCTTAGTGCCTGTAACTGCATGATCTAAATGTTATCACTGTTGTGCCTGTGCCATCCTGGGGACCAATAATGTTTGAAGGTTTAAAACCCCTCTATTGGTAGAGTAGATAAAACCTGCACTGGTTTGGCATTGGTTTGTGGTTTTCTTGTCGTTGTTGTTTGTTTTTTGTTTTTTTTTTTTTTGTTACTTACTGTGGGCAGACTCTTATGTGTAGCAATGACAATCTAAGAGCAGATGTGGGAAATACCTACAAAGAGAAGATGCAGTCAGTTGTTTAAAGCAGCAACAGCAATACCTGATCAGAGCACTTACTAAGGCACACTCTTATCAAGGGGCTGTGCCTGGTGGTGGATGCTTTGACACAAATTATACTTCTTCTCAGAGGAGTAACATTATAACATTATAAACTCTTATGATCCTGTTAATGAAATACTGGGAATTTGTGAAACTAAACTTCTGTTCATTGCTACTCGCATCACTATCAAAATGAAATGTGAAGGAGTGGAAAAAGGAGAAAGATGGTGAAATGTGCAGTCAAAGGTGCTGCAATGTCTGAACACAGAATCTAACAGACTGTTATAAACTGCTTGCTTAAAAAGACATGGATTGGGTACATATACAAGCCATGCCTTTGTTACAGCTGGGAGAATGAGTGCAATAAGCAGAGATAATTTTTGAGAGGTAAGGAGAAGGTGAAAATAGATATTAAAAAGAAAGAAAAGGAAATAAAAGGCTTTTGGATAGAGCATTGTGTATTGCTCTCAAGATTTAATTAGTTCTAATTGGACAAGGATAGAGTTAAATCAGAGTTAACTCTCTAATAAGTGGGTTTTTTATGTGTTAAAAAGAGTATTTTAACTGTTCCATGCTTTTAGCAGTAATACCGTGGTTTGCAGAACTGTAGAAATTTTGAGTTTAACTTTACAACCTCTAGTTGTAATTTCTGTAACCATAGTAGTTTTGCTGATTGTGTATATTGCATTGGCTATAAAAGTTAATCTCTTGCCAGCCAAAGTAATGGCAGTATATGGCACTAAAGAAATGTGAGCCTCACTTAGACCTCTGTGGGTTTTCCTAAGGCAAGACAAGGCAGGCAAAAGCAAGCACACTGCAAAAGGTAATGTTGCTCATTTCTAATCGAGGAGCTTTAAGTTTCTGTAGAGTTTGCAATGCTTGTTGTACTCCTGAGTGATAGGCGTATTTTGTTGACTACATTGACAAATGTGCATGTGTTTTGGAGGCAGGAAAACACTACATAATCTTCTTTTCTAAGTATTGTCTTAAATTTGAAGAAAGCATGAGCAGCATAGACTAGCAGGTTAATATGAGATAGTATATATAAGTCACTCCAAAAGTAATGCCTCCTATTTATTTCTATGGAAACTACAACAAAAAGAACAATAACATTCCCTAATAAAGCAAATTCAACCACAACTTTCTGTTTTTTAACACGGTCAGCACCATTACCTATGAATTTTTGCCAGCTATGAACAAGAACCTGCATGATGCACTTATAAAAACCTGCATGGCCATCAGAATGTCACTTGCCTTTCATGTTGTTATGACTACTGAAATATGCCACCCACCACCTCACTGTGCTCACATCCATTGTCTGGTCTGCACTGGTCTCTATACATGTTCAGCATACATCAATGAATATCACTGGGTGCCATTTTTTCCACATGGAGGAATTCAGGACCACACCTTTTGTCCATAGACACTTCTATCTCAGATGCCATTTTGTCAGATTGCCCACTGCTGCAATCTGTCACACAGCAACAACATCTAACAGAATGAACAGGAAAGTTCAGACTTTTCTACCATACCACCAACATCTGCCTCTAGGGTTTTGGGCCAACATAAAATATAGGAGGCATTACTTTCAGAGCAGGCTTCAAACTTGCCTTGGATAACTGGAAAGGGAAAATTTTGCTAGGGTAATAGAGTGTATCCTAAGTCATTCTTTAGTCATTATGTACACTGGAAACTTTCTCTAGCTCTTGAAATTGAATGTTTTGCTATTCTGGCTTATGAAGGATTAACTTTAAGCAACTGCTTAGATATACAATTCCCAAATGACTTAAATATGTGCACAGGGGTTCTTAGGGCTTACAGAATACTCTTAACAGAAGTGTCTGAGGTTTTAATAACATGCAAGGTGCACATTATACACTTAATTGCTATTTTGTGCTGCTGTGTCCAGACACTTCTGTAGAGTTTCTGAGTGAGAAGCATTTATCTTGATAACAACTGGCCATGTTTATCCTTTGGTGTCCTTCCTGAGGTAGCAGTTCTATATATTCCCTGAATGCTCCTTGGAACATTCCTTAGAAGAAATATCTTTTAACCATTAACACATGATGTTGACGGCTGGCATTGGAAACAACTGCCTTTGGTCTAGCATCAAAACTCAAACTTGAAGGAAAACTTTAAATCATTCACAAGGTTAACTCAAGGATTGATTTATTGTTTGAAGAATGCATTGACATTTTTGAGGTCATGCTATTAGAAGAATCAGGTCTCATAACTCTTGTGTTATTAGATGGATTTGTGTTTAAATATGACTGAGGTTGCAGTCTTTTTTACAAAAGTGATATTTCAGGGTATTATTTAAAATCATGTGCTTAGAATTAGTCTTTTCCAAGTAAATATGTTTTTATTTGCCTTCTAATTTGTTTCTTCTTTGGCTAGCAGTTGATGTTCTGGAAGCTTCTGTCACACAGCTGAGTTGGAGTGATGAGATGAAACAGATTTGCATTTCAGTCTCCCTTGGTAAATTTCAGTTCTGTGAGGGAACTGTTACATCAGGACCTGAACTGATGACTGAGCACCTGGTGCAGGTGGTGGCTGGTCCAAGAAGCACAGGTGTGAGCAATTCACCTGCTTCCCACATGACTGACACATTTAAGGGCTAGGCTACAAAGAGAGAGGGTTTTCTAGGTAAAGGCTGCCACCAGAGGAGAAGTATTTTGTAGCCAGAGACCCTACCACCAGTTGGGTGAGTTAACTGTATTTGATTATTGATATTCCCAATGATACTTTGTAATTGCAAATAATTTATTAGAAGCAATTTCACTTCTTTCAAGGACCATAAAGTCATTATGCATGAGTTTTCTGTGAATTCTCTATTCTGGATTTTTTATTATTGTTATTATTATTATTTATTTTATTTTTAATTAAAGGAAATGGACTGTGGGGATGCATGTCTCGTGGCCCTGAGTGCACTGATAGCATTCAGTGGCCATGTTGACCCTAAGCAGGGCACTTCCGGCGCTCTCACCTCAGAGCTGGTGGCCATTTTAGCTCTCAGCCTTGGGTGCCCAGTACCTCGCAGAGCTGTACCAGATGCACAATATTCTCTTGCTTGGCCAGGTATAGGGCATGGACCCTAGCAGTGAGGTGGTTTCCCAGTTTGGCCTTGGCCCTGGCCCAGCAATTGCTGCAGTAATAGCCCATTCTGCAGATTGGCTTCCTGGCTTGCCCTTGCACCTGCAAGTTGCCATGATACTGCCTTGAGGACGGGGCTTTGTAGCTCAAGGGAGTGGGCAGCCCTCACATTGCCCTGCCAGAATGGGGGTTTGCATTCCTGAATCACGTTACCACCTGATGCATTATAACTGTTAAGGTAAATTGTTAAGTATCATGTATTTATTTGGAATGTGGGGTAGGAAAGAGGTTGGTTTGTGAAGTGGTTTGCTCAGCTAAATATTAGCAGTTACGTTAAAGTTGAGTGTATCACTAGCTAGCTGTAAACTTGTGAAACTGAAGAAAATTTCTACTCCTGAGCTTGTGATTTTTATGACACATATTCTAACCAAAACCACGGTACATGGGTAATGTCTTATAGGAGGATTAATTAACATAACAATGGCATTCTTCTCAGCAGAGAAAAGAGCTGCGCCTACAGCTTCAACAGTCATTGTCAGCTCAGGAATACGTTACCTGTTTGCAGAAAAGCGAGTCGTGTTATGCTGTTGGGTCAGGAGTGGCCAATTTAATTTCCTCTCCCTCCCCAGTAGCAAGCACTTTAATTATAGGACCTGTTGTGCAATTTTCATGGTCCTGAAATTTGCTGTAGGGCAGTATGAATTTGCAGTATCCCAAATCAGGTTTTCTAAATGAAAAATGAAGTTTTCAAAGTAGTGAATCACAATTAATGAACAACCATCTGACAGCTATTGACAGTCCCTCCAGAATATGTTACTTAGTGACAAGATACTTTCTTCTTCTAATAAGGCCTAACATGACATAAGGTTCTATCTGAAGGACCTTCTTGCTTTATTAATCTCATTATGACCACTTGAATTGTTACATTCTCAGTAATGATTAAACATTTGACTCCCGAGTGTGATATTTTAATGAGGATGGAGTTCATAAAATAAGGCACCATGTCATTCTGCAAAATCTGTCAGGAAGTGAAAATATAAATCAAAATCCTCAGCGTGATTTTTTTTTCCCTACTGTTTCTATGGAATAAAAAAATTCAGAGTTTACGTATCTACCTATATGTGGAGGTGTCCATGGAAGATATATTTTAAATATTTACATCTTTATATATATATGGTACCTTCATTATCCACATTAAAAGGAACATGGTTTAATTCAGTGAATTGCCAAGTGAAAACTGACTGCATATAGTGTTGTATGCTCTTTTCTTCCAATCATGAATATATTTTTGGGGAGAAGAGAGAATTGCAGTTTGACAAATTATGTATTCTTTCTTTTCTCTGCAATTCTCCAATAATTGAAAATGTTTAAACTTTTTTTTTTCTTGAATGTTCCATTGCTCAGTGGAAGAATATAACTAAACATATATTTTTAAACATTAGTATAAAAATCTTCATCACTTATTTAAAAAAAAAAATCTGTATGAGATTAGAATAAATCTTGTTTCTGAATAATAAAATGAGACAAAGAAGGATTGGAGACTTGAATTCTGTGACTTTCTTCCACTGAAATCAGAGGAGTTCTGCTAGTCTTTGTTGCTCAAGCAATCTTTAGGTGGTTGTGAAACAGTTGAGCAACTTGGGAACTGGAATGGAGAGGAGTAGTTAGTGCTTAGTCTGCATATTTTTTCAACTAGGCAAAAAGATTGTGTTATTTCCTACAGATGCAGTTAATGCTGGTTCAAGAGAGATTTGCATGAATACAATGCTGCCCTTAAAGCTTCAGCCTTGTCCCTACCCACTGAGATTTTCTTTTTTCTTAGAAGCTCATCTGTCCCGTCACCGGAAACCCACTGACTTCGATTAACTGCATGTTCAATTTCTAGTTTTCAGTACTCTCCTCTTTGGCCTAATTTCCTGTCTAAAAGATACATCCAAATCCCAGAGCTGCATGTTTTTTCCTAATCTTGCTGAGCACAGAAAGAGAACATAATAAAATATTGTAGTTTTGGGGTGAATAAGTTGATATTTTAATTGTCGGACAGTACTGAGGCTTGAGTTATTATGAAAAGTACTTGAAAAATTTGGAGATACTTCTGTTTTTGTAAACATGTGGGAAATATTCCCTGGATGATTACAGAACCAGAGGTTTGTTTTAAGACAGACTGATCTACAGGGTATTTTTTTCAGGCCTGTTGATCTTTCCTAGGAGTTTTTTGGTAAGTTATCTTCTTATTGCTCTTTTGGCATCAAACGTGTCTAATATTACTCAGACTTTTGCCTTTGTGGTACTATTTGAGGTAGTTCTGCTATGTAAAAATGTTAACACAAAGGAAGAAAAAAAAAAAAAAAAGCATTTTGGAGCTTGGAGGAAGTAAGTGGAGTCTAATTATCAATACATGTTGAGTTTAGTCTTGTGACAGACAATTTATAAGAACATTAGGAAAAAAAAAAAAAATTAAGATATTATTATCAGCATCCATGACCAAAAAATAAAATAAAAATAAAAATTCCCTTCCTCTTCCTGTTACTCTCCTTCCCTTTATTAGTGAGGCAAAAACATGAAAACAATAGGATAGACTGTGATCAACTATTAAAAGAAACAAACAAAAACCTGAGGTATAGTAAGAGATTTCTTTTTATGAGGATCATTTTTTAAATTAAGTGTTTTGTAGGGCCTCCTTCCTATGATATTGTTGATAGACTTTATGCACTGAACAAAAAACTCTTTTCATTTTGTGAATGGGACTGTGAGGTTTTACAGGCTGTCCAAACTGGTAATTACATCATTGTTCTTCAGCTGTCAAGCTAATTGAATTTTTACTTGGTCTATGATAGAGTAGAATTTATTGCCCTATATATTATTAAAAGACAGACAATATTTATATCAGAAGGTACCATATTATTCTTAATGTTCTCTGTAAACACAGCTGTTTTAGGGCATTGAAGTACTTGCGTGATATATAATTAACTTATCATCGTAAATTGGACTAATGTTTTGAATTGTGACAATGACTTATAAGTCAATAGTCACCTTCCGTATTTCTGCATAGTTTTAATGCTCCAGTGGAGATATACCTGCATTAGAGATAAGCCTTACAATGGGAACGTCACAGTGCCATGTTTTTTCAGGTAGGAATAAGACAGTGACCACTAACACCTACACACACACACAAAAATATAGATAAGAAGTATTGCTGGTATGTTTTTATTGTTACTTGAAAAGTCTTTTTAATATGAAGATTAATGAATGCAGTATTTTTATGAGATTAAGGCTACACAATATTTTATTCTAAAAGTTTACAGCTGTCAGTATTGAAAATACAGGATCTTATTGTTTGCAAATACTCTGCTTAACTTTGCCTGGCCTTGCTCTGTGCGTACTTATAATATATTGATATTATAAAGATAATAAGCACTTTACCTATATATGCAGGCACTGTTTTGAGATGGCAGAAGAAGGTGGTCTTTTTAATATTCATCTATACGTGTCTCCATTTTGAAAACAAATAGATGATGAGTGCCTTATTTTGTAGAAATAACCCCTACCTTGTGATTTGGGATGTGCTGTTTGTGCCAGAGCTATACGTCCGGCTCTTACTCTGCCTACTATTTTGCTCAACATAAATTGAAAAAGCACAATCAGGCTGTAGTTTGATCTATGCATGTTGCCTGGAGGTGGGAGAGCCCATGCTGTCTCTTTCTCTCTGTGAGTGCCCCCTTAAATACAGAAAAGCTGCAATCATTTTTTTGAACATGTGTAGTATGATGTCAGTCGATTCCAGATCACAGCAGATCTGAGTGTGCGTGTACTGATTTTGCTGTATGTTCCAGAACATGGTCTGTTATGGTAGAAAAATAGACTATAATGTGATCCCTCTAATTAAGCTTCTGGCAAAACAGGGCATAATATTGAACTTTTCATCCAATTTTCCATGAAATGGAAGCTGTGAGTTCTTTTCAGGTTTTGGAAAGGATTACAGTTAGTATGATAACAGTAGCTATGTCCTCTAAGCCCTGCTTAGCCTGTGTCCCCCAACCCAGTAAGTTCATCTCATCTGCTCATTCATTCCTTATTACTCTCATCATATTGTTTTACGTTCAGCTCTTCTCTTTGTTCGTTCAATACAAAACCCTCTAGGTGCGTGCTCCCTTTACATGGAGTCAGTGGCTCTCTATGCCAGCCACCGTCAGTGCTCTCACAGGCCTGTTTGACACTTTCTGTGGCTGCCTAGACATCTGTTGTTTTCCCATTACAGCACTCAACAGAGCTCTCCTTGCACCCTGTGTTGTAGAACTATCTGCTGTCTTAATGTGTTTTTGTCCAAGATGTAAGGTGAAGAATTACATTGCGCAGAACCTGCAAGAGTTAGTCATAGGTGACATAAGTTCAGCTTTCATGTGGCAATTGTTCCTCAGCATTTGCATAAATAGCTCCCACTAAATTTAAGTATTCACTTTCCAACTTCATGAATATGCATGCTAAGTAGGTCTTGCTTATATTTTACTTAAAATTGATATTGTGCCCCACGGGACTGGGAAGGACAGGATCTAAATGCAATTTGTGGTCCCTTTGGGGTAATGAACAGATTCTTTTAGTTAACCCCACCTGTTTTCACTTCTGTACCCTTGTGATTATATTGAAGGAAAGGAAAGTCTAACATGTGAGACAAAATGGCTCTGTAGGAAATGCCATGAGAGCTTCAGTGCCCAAAGGCTTTTTTTGTAGTTTTGTTTTCTGATTCTTACATTTTCATGTAAATAGCTGCAAAAAGCTGTATTAGTTTCTTTAGCAGAGTCAGAGTGTTATCACAGCCAGCAAACTGGAAGTTGGATTAGCAACCAGATGTTTGGGAGAAATGAGCAACATTTGGCTGTGAACTACCTTTAACCAAGTTTTAATTACAGTATTCATTACTTCAGGGACTGATTCAATATGATGATCTTAAGGGAGCGATAGTAATAAAACGATGAATGAAAAATTCTAAAAAAATTCAGCCAAGTGAGAGAGAATATCCGTGTTGGTTAAAAAACCAAAAAAACAAAAACAAACAAACAAAAAAAAAACAACCACCTATTATAATTAAAACAGTCATTTAATTTCAAATGTGATTGTTTTGTGTTGCCTTCAGAGAAAAAGGATAAAAAGAGAAACCGCTGCAAAACTAATGAAATATTTCTGCTTGTGCTTCTGCTGGGTGCTGAAGAGTATTATTCAGGTGACTGAATGCTTTCTGCTCATTTGGGTCAACTGCACGTATGTCTTGCTGTAATCACTCCAACCTTTTATTCCTTACTGGCTCATCTCCAGTACTGTTGCATCAGTGTTGAACCCCAGCCCATCTGGTAAGTGACAGAAGAATCCAAAGGTCAAGGGCTGCCCTTGTGAAACATATCTGACGGCTGCTCATAATGTCCTTCTTTGCAAATTGTAGATCACTAATATTTGATTTTGTTTTAACAAAAATAACTCACATGTGAGCCATTTGGATTCTGCAGGAAAGGAATAGGAAAGAAACTGTGCATACAAAGTCAGAATTCTTGATTGCCTGAATTAACCTGTTAGGTAAAGATGTCATGGTGCCCTTCTTCTGGGTTTACCTTTTTCTGTTGTTGCCCTTACCCAACAATTTTAACTGTATTGCTAAGCCTTTTCCGGATGTATTTGGAGAGTCCATGCATAGATTTTGGTTCCTGTGCTTAGATTAGACTGTTAAAATGTTAAAAGACTTCTTATTCTGTGTGTGTGTAGATAAGAACAATTATAGACAGTTCTTTGTCATCTTCTTTTTTATGCCACCGCTTTCTCTTGGTTCCTGTGATGAGTCCCCTCCAATGCTTAAGGGCTGCTTCAAATGTACTACCTCCCATCTACTGTTTTGGCTCACAGCATCAGAGATGGGTGTTGTATGACAGTAGAAGTTGGACCTTCCCACCAATATTCCATTTCATTTTGTTGCCGTATGATGGATGGCAGCAGTGGGGCAATCTGACAGAATGATGTCTGATGTGGAAGTGCATATGAAGCCAAGGGGTGTCATTGAATTGCACCATGCAGAAAAAATGGTACCACTGGCATACATTGATGTTTGCTGAATTTTGGTGGAGGCTGAGCAGTGGATATGAGCGCAGTGAGGCAATGGTGGTGCATTTCAGCAGCAGTGGGTCACCTCTACTGGTGCACATAGTTATGAGCCCGGCATGCAAGCTGTAGTTCATACTAACAGCTAACAGTTTCATAAAGAAATGGGATTTTACTGAGATAAAGCACATGATTTACTAAACAGGTTGATATAATGATACCAATGATGATGGAACAATTCCTTAATTCTGTTTTAATTTTTATTTGCTATGAATTAATTTCTGCATGACATCTGTGCATTGCATAAACACAATGTAAATCTTGAAAGCTACTTAAGGTTGAATACTACTTAAGCAGTATGTTGGCCTTATTTGAGCTCACTGTTCAGGGATGGATTTTGCCCTCAGCATAATTTCATGCTTTTCAAGCTTTCAAGATCCATACTTTTTTTCAGTTAAAACATGCTGCTCTTCTAGTTTTGGTAGGAGCTAACAGGTATTTGCAGTTAAATTTTAGTAATATCTTTTCAAAAGGTAGTTAATGTAGGTGATTTCTATGTGTAGTACATTGTTGAGATGGAGTGATCAGTTGAGCTCAGGAAGTCTGAGTCTGAGCAACTGCTGAAAAAGCTGCAGATCATTTCTTTCCAGCTATGGCAAAAACAATATGCTAAGAGCATGTGTGTGTGCACATAGACTATGCATGTATTTCTCTGAAATAAAATCTGATGTATTGGGTAAAGTTGTCTTTTCCACTAGGAATTAACTTGAAATGTTTTTTGTTCTAGAGGTTGCCATTTCTTATTCAAATTCATATTGCAGTGGACAATGTTTTGATATCTGCAACTCTCACTTAAAAAACAAGAACATATTTAGAACAACAGAAATACCCACATACCAAGCATCTGGTATCTGCATCTTTGTTTTCCACAGGATGTTCAGCAGCCCTGGAAGCCTGCATCTTTGTCCTCTAGTTTCTGTAGAGGCATGGAGCAGAACAAGTCTGAGACCTGAGGTGTTTTTCATAAGGAAATATCCCATAATAAGATTGTTTTTCCCTCTGGTGCTTTACAATCAGAAGGCAGTGTATATGAGATACTACTGTTTTAGTATTGAAGCATTGTTGAGAGGTGGGTAGAGAGTTTAACTTGCTGTCTAATTTGCGGAGAATTTGAATTCTCATGTGGCTTTCTCAAATAATTCCAGCGCAAAACAACTGAACCAACTCCAGCAGTGCATAATAGAAAGCTGTATCCTGTGGCACAGATAAATATTTGTTGTGCTTTATTATTGCTCTGTTTTAAAGCTTGTGCTGGTTTTGTGGTTAAACCACAATACAGTTGTAATAATACTGAGATAACAAAACCTAAAGCATGTGTCTGTTTTGTGAATGGAAGGAGTGCATCTATTTTGTAATGTATTTTAAGTTGTTCAAGCAGATTGCTCTGGTCCTGTGCATGTACTTTAAATATTTCTTTTCATATACTGTTCACTCAGCACACAATGCTGCTCACAGGTATCATATATTTTTTTTTTTTCCTGAAGCACTTTGTACTGTCACTTTTTTCCAGTTGAGAGTTGAGCAGTACATTGGAGCAATCATTTCTTATACATGAATAGCAATATCTCCTTCCTACTCATTTAGTATTGCTTCTTGCTAAACATTTCCGAGGTAGTAACAGCACTGTTTGTTCAGATATTAATATGACAGCAATTCTAAATGTACCTCAGCTATATGCTGATATGCCCTGACTACCCACAATAAATATTTGGGGTAAACCAAAGTGGAGAGAGGATACAAAATGTAACGTAATATCAAGTTCATGCAGATGCGAGTTTGAGATGGATATATAGTGAATGCCAATAAAGCTTTCATACATTTAATTCTGTTTTATTTCACAATTGTTTTAGACTGTACTTTGTTTTTCTGAGCAATAATAATAAAAAGCACCTTTGTATGATTTCCTGCAGTGAAAATAGGTGTCATATTCTGTAATCAAATATACAGGGTTTTTCTAAGTTCATATACGACTAAAGGAAATGTGTTATGGTTTCATTCTTGAAAAACAAAGGTGTGGATTAACATTTATGCCCCATTGGAAGGTACTTTAAACCTGTATTATGGCTAAAGATTTCAGAAGATTCTTGTTGCAAACCAAGATAAAAAAACATAAGAAAGGAAATGACAGTATTTACTGAATCTGAATATTGTTTTCTTATTTCAGTTTGCACTGTTTGCTAATGTGAAGAATTCAAAACCTTGCTTTTGTCCAAGCATTTCTTATTACCTGTGTTTATATCTGGATCAAGAATTCTTTGTACCAATCGCCCTGCAAGCTAGACTCTGCACCGGTTATCATATTGCCCTGATTCCCTGTAAAGAGCAAGGACTCAACGAAAATAATACTACTATAATTGTTAGAATTAAAGATCTCAAACTGGACTATATAAAACCAAGAATAATAAACTAGAATAATTCTTATCATTGGTATGTTAATTTTTCTCAAGAACATGTTATCATATATGACAACATCAAGTAAAACAGAAATATTTTTTAAAGATTTGAGTAGAACTCCACGTACAGTATAGATCTCTCTGAAAAGACAAGCAACTATTTGTCTTTTCTGTTGCGAAAAGCATAAGTTCTGTTTAATATCAGTGGTTAAGCTGCTCTCAATCATAGATGGTGCCTTTCACAAGAGTTACTGCCAGGCCAGCTTTGTTGTCAGTGATTTTTCAGGAATGTGGTAGTATTTTCCTTTCTCTGAAGGCTACGCAGAGTGTTCTCAGTTTTGTGCTTTAGGAAAATTCATGAGGTAACCAATTTCTTTAGATCAAGTTGAATCTTTAGTCCGTTGTTAGTTTAGGTATGATATCTCTTTTATGAACTGTAAACTGTTTTAGTTGGAAAGTGCAGTGTTGTGGATTTTTTGTTTGTTTTTCCAAGTAAAGAGAGATTCCAAATCATAATTGTAATGACTAGCAACTGTGAGGAGTCAGAAGAATTTAATCAGAGAGCAGAGAATGCTCATCTGGTTCAAGATGCTTAGGACATGATCTTGCTATATTCTGGAAGGTTTTCACATACTGCTTAACATTTAGATCTTGCTCATTATTTTTTGGAGTTATATCACTTGTCAGTAATACACTTTAATTTGTGACTTGCAGTTGACGTACTGATACATCTTCAGTTTCATCTGCATGCCTGGCTGTGAGAGAGATGACTTGTGTATTCCTTGAGTGGTTTACCTTCTCTGCCATGGTGTTTCCACAAAACCCCATTCACAGAGAAGGAAAAGTGGTTGTGATTGATTGCTCAGGAGGGAAAAAGAAAAAGCGAATATTCAAGTGTCATATGAGCATCTTCGGTAAAGTGGAGGATGTATTTATTTGTGCAAAGGCTTTGAGATCTTTGCAGGGATATTCTATACAGTCTGTTTATCTGTATTAAAAAAAAACTCATTCCAATTGGAATAAGTGGGTGGATGGAGACAGCCAAAGTTTAGTTGCAAGACCATTTAAGGTTAGAGCAAATTTTATGAGAAAAGATGAAACTTAGGTTGGAGGAAATCACGGTGTTAATATCTCTGCTTTCTAGAAATAGGCTAGTTCTAAATGGCAGGAAGGAAGAAAGGATTTTGGGATGGGGTGATTAAAAAAAAAAAAAATTGATGGCATAGTTGTATGCAGGAAAGATCACTCCTTCGTTTAAATCAAATGGCTCTTCAGTTCTTCTGAATAGTGGTAAGGGACAGCGGACTTTTTAGTTTGCTTGCTTTGAACCATTAAATTGTTTGATTGCACTTTGTAATGTAGAATATAAATTATCGACCAAGCCTTGATCTTCTGTCCCACTTAAGTCTGTAAGATCTACTAAATTGAATAATCTCTTATAGTACAGAATTCTAAAGATTCTTTTTTAAATGCATTGTTTTTCAATTTCTGTTATTCATTTCCAATGTGTATTTTCATGTTGTCATCTGCGTAAAGAATATAAGCAACATCATTGCCTTAAGAATTTTTCTGCAAGTTACATTCCTGAGAGCATTTCAGAAATCTCTTGACTGTTGTATAGAAGCTGTATGTACAGTACTTCTCTGGTACTGCAGATTATTCATCTGATAAAGAAGCTTTTTCATTTGGTAAATTATAATGGTTTGAGGGTTTTACAGATAGAGTGAATAGGATTCAGCCAAAGGTATTGGAGAATACAAAATACATCGTTTGAAGTGACTGTTTCCTTGTTTTCTTGAAATGAAAATGTTGTCTTGCTTTCAGGGTCAATGGGTATTTTGGCCTGCTTGATATCACTTACTGCAAATACTTTCTGAGAGTGATTTGTTTGCCATTGAGATAGAAGGTTTGAAGAGCTGCATGAAAGCAAGCACTATTCAGAGATTCTATATTAAAATTTTAAAGTGGCTTCCCAGTAAAGAAAACAGTGTATCTAAGCACAAGATGGGGAATTGAAAACCTAGGCTCTTAATTCAACACACTTAAGGTCACCATTTTACATTGAATTCTGTACGTGTGGATATGTGCTCCTAGAGAAATGGATGGGAAAGGCACTTAACCTTGCTGGATATTGAGAGCTTAGTTTCAGTATCTATTGATGTGCTCAGTAACCCTTATGAAATATACAGACCAATCAAAGAAATAGAAGTACTCACTATGATACTGTGTCTTGATGAGCTGTTGAGTGTGTACCTATGTAAGTACAAAAGAATATGTACCTATATAAATACAAAACACTTTGTTAGTGTACAGGATAGCTCTGATCACTTTTTTTTTTTTTTTTTGAGATTGTAAATCATTTTTGTTCTCTTGTGGTATCACATTCATGAGAACATTCTGGAAAGATGAGATTTAAAAATGATAGGGTATTTTGTGTGTGTGTGTGTTTTTGCTGAATCTTTGTAAGAGACTTCATTTAGCAAGGACTGAAGTTTTTTTCACACGAGTTTCCTATCAATCCAGGTCATTCCTCGTTGCCTTATGGGATCAAGATGTCTTGCTGAATAGTAGAGAAATTCTCATGTAGTAACAGCTGCCATGGTATGATCCATCATGAAGGCAGAATAAATTTACTACTACACAGATGATGAGTTGCTATTTTCAGGATATTAGAATTCTCCTAACAGCACAGTCTTAGAGACAAAGTAATAAAAGCAAACAAACAAAAACGGTATATGAATGATAATTCCCATCAATTTCAGAATCTTTGTGGTGTATGCTTATTAGAAATCAAAATAAATACTTTGTAGATTCTTTCCACTGTAATGTGCAGAATTAATTCCAAGTTACTCCAAACAACAGCAAGAATATTGAGATTTCACACAATGAAATGATTCTATAGAAGTTATACCTGTGCTTTAAGGAAGTTTAGAGTGTTTTGATTTAATATTCTGTCTGAAGTATTCTGCTTGTATCTGTAGAGTTTTTCATAAAAGGATTATAGTAACTGACCAAAACCTCATTTATATTCCCAGGTCAGCCAGAAGAGAGATTCTGAGCCTTTCCCAAGGTGAGTTTTCTGCAAGTTTTAACCTGCATACATTTTTGATACATTTGGAAATTGACTTTCATTTCCTGCATGCCTAAAATAATTCCATGTCTTGTTAGATTAATGCCATACATCATATTTACCTTAATAAGTTAAGAAAATGTCTTCAGAAATGTCTCCCTTCGAGCTCAATGTAGAATTGGGTCTTAAAGATTAATCAGATAGTGCTTTACATAAGGTAGGAATACCAGCTAGGAATAATCATGTTTGAAAAAGCATAGCTATCCCTTGATACGATATATTTTCATATGTTAATCTTCTTTGATTTCAAGTTTGGATAATTGCCACTAAGACTAGCAGATGAAGTCTATTTTTGGCTTCCTAGGAAAATATTATTGAATTTAAAACCAATTTAAAACCTCTTTATCTGTCACCTTCTGTGATTTCTTGATCTGCTTCACAATTCTGTGAAATGAAACACATACCGGTGGCAGAGATCAGGCTACTGTTTTTCCCCAAACACTTTATGCAACAGGTGTGGTTTTTTTGTTTACTTTCTTTAGTTATAAATGTGGATGTGTAACCAAATGATACTCTCACCAAGCTGTTTCACGGTCCTGTAAAGAAAATGATAATTTTTCAGAGACAGGCAGGGCAGAGATGTGATGGGAGGCACCGTGGAACTGAATGTAAATTACTGTTTACACCAAATGTACATTATCAAAATCAAAAGACTTGAAGATGTGCCTGTATGAAATGCATAACAAGAATTTTGTAGACTTTATTGTTCATGAGTTTCATCCTGTGGTGGGATGGCAAAGTTTAAGAACAATAATTCTCTCACTGTAAGCTCAAATGTAAATGCAACTAAACTCCCAGTTGAAGTCAGAGGAATAGAAAATTGTGGTTTAAACTTAAGCCACTGTAAGTTTCACAGACTTGAAATATCTTGTTGAACCTATGCCTTACAGTTCAGATTCAAATGGACCACTGAATGGAGTTTCATGTGACTTTTAGATACAGGGTTTAATAGTTTCTATGCCTTTCTGAGTGGTTAGCTGTTCACTTGAGTTTAGCCTGAAAGATACGCACTGCCTCACCAGGAGGAAATCAAATGAACAAACCTTTTCCGTACACGTAGTACCGTGATGTTGAAGATTGTAATCAGGGTTTTGCAAGTGCAAGCTGGCACTTAAAATACAATGTGCATGTGCTTAGCTGTAAGGGCTCTTGTGATAGTTGCATCTCTTTACATGCAAGGTGTTTATTACTATATCTTCACATTCAAGATGTTTCCACCAACTTAGTGGAAGTAAACAAAGAAATGCAGGACACAATGAAAAGTTCTCTATTTAAAAGGGAACTGATTGACTTCATTCAGGTTAGAGATGAAAGCTTGGTGCAGTAGGTACTAACTGAAGAAAATATCCGTATTTGATATTAGATAAATTATTGGACGTTATCTAGTGTTTAATCATGTTGACCTTATAAGCATCTGCATAAGATATTTTTGGGTGCAAGAAGCTTGCACTACTACTGTGTTATGGAATTAATTTGCTGAACCTCCCTAAAATGTATTTTTGTCTGATCCTCATTTTGCAGACTGTTTTACTGGGATGAGATATTGTCCATTGCTTACTTACAGTATTATCAGCAAGATAAAATTATCGTAAGTCCCCTTGCAAAACTAGTGCATGTGGGGGATGTTTTCCATCAGACCTGGATTTTATCTACAAGTTGAAAAGAATAAAAATATGACACTTAAAAGCTCTGTTAGCCTTCCCAAAGGGCTGCAGGAAGCCTCTTTTGTAGAAAATGTAAAGCTTTTCAAAGACATTTTTACAGGTTATGAGTGTGTGTGTGAAGACTTTGTCCTCCTGGTTCCTTTATGTAAAAAGCAGACTTTTTAAAACAGGGAAAAGAATGCTTTAAAAGGTTTAGTGCAATACATTTCTTTTCCTAGCAGCATGGAGGGGTTCATTATATACTTTCTATTTTGTTCCTTTATCTTTTGCAATACATTCCCTATTTCCTGACCTCTGTTAGGCAGAGCAGTGACATTCCTGAGATGCGTCCTGCCAATACTGGGTCAGATGGTTAATAGTGTTAGATTGGAGAAACCATGCTGCCTGTTTTTCATGCCTGCTTTGCATTTATATGAGCTACTGTTCAGTGTGATTGAAAGTATCCCAGCTGATGGATACCTTAGTTCCAAGGCATTCATGAAGTTTTAAACAGGTATTTAGCTGATTTTCAGACTGTGTCCTGGCTGTAATGCCTGTATAATTGTAACTGCAATCTGCATAGTGATTACCATAGGGTGTGTGAAATCCTTTCTATGGAATAAGTATATATTTTATCTTGAAATAGATACTTGTAGATGTTCTCTTCCTAATTCTCTGTAGAAGTGGCATCACAACTTGGAAAAATATATATGAATATATGTGAAATAACTTGAATGCAATCTGTAAAATTGTTGTCTGCCATGCTCCGTTATGCAATTAGATTTATTCATTCTAGGTTAAAACTTAACCTCGTATTAGAAACTGGGAATACATTGTCTTTATTTTATGATTACATACTTCAAATTACTCATGACAAATATTTTGCAAGGGTAGCAAATCTTACCGCACTTCTTTTTAGCTATAATCCTTTAAAATCCTTTGTTAGTAGCAGTGGATAGTATTTACGTCTTCAATTTTGCGTCCTTATGTTTACCACCACCATGGTCAGTGGTGAAACAAGAGGTCTTTCCAGTGAGGGATGGCTCAGAATGCTTAGAGTTACGTTCAAAAATTTCTTTTGAGAAGGCTTTGTTTTTAAGAATGTCAAAGCATATCAGGGTAACTCACATCCTATGGGATAGCATCAGTGCCCTGTAATAGCTTACAGACATTATTTCAAAAGCATGGAAAATTTAAGGGGGTGAAAAGGAATTTATTGGGCAGAAATCAGCCTTGCAGTCTGTCGGGAACAAATTAGTCTCTGGCTTTGAATTATCAATTTGTGTACAATTGAATTTAGGATTTTCTTTAACTCATCGTGTTGCTTTGAGTAGATGTGCTTTAGCATATGCAATAGGCTGGCTCTATTCACTAGTATTTAGCATATAGTGTGTATGCTAAATGTACTTGAAAAGAGAATAATTATGTGTGATTTGAAATGTTGTGGGCAGTGAAGATGAACAAGGGGAATTAATGGGTATAGGAATAAGAATGTGAACTTTAGCTGGAAAATTTTCTATAATTATAGTTTTTAAATGGTAAAAGAAACAGTGCAAAACCAAGCATGAGTGGACCTTATGTTCTAGTGGGTACTTCCAGCATCAAAACTATAATCTTCACACACAAATCCATTGGCACACAGAATAAAAATTAACATCCTGCCAAACTTCCATTGAAGATGTGTCACATCAAGCATGGTTTATGTAGTTTGATATTCAGCGTGTATGTGCATTCAGAAGCACTTAGTCCATAGAGTTTAAATCTGTGTAACTCTGGTTATTGTGTACCCCTAAGGTGACAGCTGAAGAACAAATATCTGCTTTTTAATTAATGGGATTGGGATGTTTTTTCGTAGTGTAATTAACTGCCATGAAATAGACGCTAAAATATTCAATGAGAAACTGTTTTGTGCTATGTAAAAATGAGTATTTTTACGTAACACAATTGAAAAACATATTAATGAAATTATTCTTAATTTCATGCAGGCTTTCACAAAGTAGTGGAGAATCTTCAAACAATTCTTGCGTATATCTAAAAGCTGTGTCTTCACATATTTTAAGCTGTATTTGATCCTTTACTGCGTGATCTCATTTTTTCTTCCTCTGCTTCCCATGAAGCTGTTACATTCAGAACAGAAATGTTAATTGGAGGCAACCTTGAGGTGGAGCTGGTATGCTAATAGTGTAATTCTAATTGATCTTGAAAAGAACCACACTATAGTCTCAGGCCCTAGGTGGTCAGGTTTTCCTAAATCCGAACTTCTCAAATGTGGTTTAGAGATGAAATGTTGTGAAGAGTGATAAGATGCAGATAATATTTATTTATTTATTAATATTCCATCAAACACATTTTAAGGTTGTTTTTTTTTTTTCTTACCTGGGAGGAAATAATTTATTTTAATGATCATTATAGGAGAATTGGGAAATAGACGATCTTAACTTTCTGGAGTACAGTAAAGGAAAAAAAAAAAAAGAAAAGAAAAAAGATTGCATTGACATAATCATTTCCCAAAGTGCTTGAAAGTAATGTAAAATGTTAGCTCAGTACTAGCTTTGGAAGAGGAAGCCAGTGGCAAGTGTAGCTCCTCAGGGATCCATTTGAGAATCAGCGTGTTAGAGAAGCACTTCGGATCTTTACCAGAAGTATCAGTCTCCTTATTAAAAGCCTTTATGAGATGTAATTTGGACTACTGTGAGCTATTCTAGTCAATCATGTTGAGAAAGATTAATTGAAAACAGAGCAGCTGCAGACTATCTGGGGGAAAGGACAGGGAGTAAGTGAGCTTGGCTTCTTTAGTCCTAGAAGGCAAAGGTTAAGAAGTTATGTGATTATGTTATGTACATATATTATGTAGGGAAATACCAAGAAGGAAAAAGAACTGTTTAAGCTAAAGAATAATGTTGGCACAAGAAGAAATGGCTCTGAATTCCCGCAGCATAAAGTTAGCTTGAAATTACAGAGGTTCTTAATTAGAGGAACAATCAGGTCATAAAACAGGTTTTGAGCAGGAATAACTGGGAACAGTGCACTGATCTTGAAGTAGAACTTCTCTAGTTAATAAATTCTTTGTCTATTGCTTTCAAAATCCCATTACTGTACTATGTCTTTTACGTTTTGGTATGAAATAATATCTGCTATTTTGATAAATCAATGTCAAGATAAAATCAGGGATATTTCTGCTTGTTTTTAATATGCAGATTAATTCTAAGTACTGATGCCTCACTAGCATCACTGTTTGATTTTGTTTTTTCATCTGCAAATGTATGAGAGCTTCTCCTAAAGAAATGTCCCCTCTTTTATTATGTCAGCCCACAATACCAGAGGCAAGTATTGGTGGTGCTGTGGTCAAGGCTCCCACCAACACTCTGTTGTATTTTATTGCCATGTGACAGATGGTAGCAGAGGGGCAGTGTGAAAAAATAGTGTCTGACATTGAAGTGCATATGAAGCAAAGGTGCACCACTGAATTCCTCCATGTGGAAAAATTGCACTCATTGACATTTGCTGAATGTATATGGAGACCGAACAGTGGATGTGAGCACAGTGTGGCTGTGGTGGTGCATTTCAGCAGCAGTGGCTCACCTCTACTGGAGCAGATAGTTACGAGCCCGGTATGCAGGCACTTGTCCATTGTTGGAGAAAATACACATTTAATGGTGGTGACCATGCTAAAAATAGTGCTTTGTAGCTGGGAATTTACTCTATCAAATAATGTTATTGTATGCTTTGTATCTCTTGTAGTTTCCATGAAAATCAGTGGAAGGCATTAGTTTGAGAAACAAATATTTTTTAAATTCAAAACGTATTTCTCCTTATAGTTTTCTGCATGTCCTTAAACTGATGGTATGAGATTTCCTCAGACGGATTCAGCTAATTTTCTCTGATATCTCAAGTGTTAAATATTTAATTTGCCACTGAGTTCTTTCCACAGGTCATCTTTAAGGGCATGGAAGATTGCATAATAGTTTTAAATAAGGATTAAAAAAAAAAGTTACATAACTACCTTTTTGCAGTGATGGAGTATCAATTTTATTAAGTCATGATGAGTTAAATATGATTTATTGTTACATGAACTCTGTGGTTTTTAGATGACTATTAAATTAATTGGGAAAAGAATCTAATTAATACTTATTCCATGGAGTTCTAGATGTAGTGCTTTTGTTTGGCCTTTTGTTTAGTACCAGTGATAAGCAATTTCTTTGTTTTATTACATATGCATATAATATGAAATTGGAAAAGGCCACATTCAGGAGACTAGAATTCAAAATTCTCTGGGAATTATGTGATATAAATACAATACTGCTATGTTTAAAGAAAAACCTCATACGAGCACTTTCTTTTAATAAGATAATCAACTTATAATCATAAATGTGAGCTGAGAATTTCCCTCATACAAAGTATTCCTTCAAGACAGCTAAAATGGAGTAAAATATATCTTGCATGAATAATATATACATGAAATACATGAAATTAGGAGAATTAAGGAAATATTAGAAATACTAATACATATTTTTCTAAGTTTTTAAGACACTGAGAAACAGCAGGGGGCAATCCTGTTTGGGTGATGCTATATTATTAACCCTTCTCAGAGTTTCAGATATGAGATCACTGCCACAGTTCATGGTTCTGGACCAAAGCCCCTTTTATCATCTAATCACAAATATGGAGATGTCTGAAAAGATATAATAAATTTGTCATGATGATTTTAAATGGATTATATCTCAAATTTAATCTGATTCTGTTTTGTTATTGTCTAAAGCAGTCTGAAACCAAATTTCAATCAAATTACAGAGGTTTATACCAAAGGTTTTTTCCTTCCTTGTATTTATCCAGTGTGTTAAATTATACTGATACATCTCACAGGTATTTGAATCCACCTATGCAGAATTTTCAACTGGAGGAAATCAATGAAGTTTGATTAATTTTTTAAAAGAGCTGAGACTATTTCCATCAGGTAACGTTTATATCATAGAATCATAGACTGGCCTGGATTGAATATGACAGCTTCTAGATAGTTAGTTTGCACTAAAGAAAAAACTGTCAGATTTACCCTGTGTTTTAAAAGAATTTCTGTAAATGATCAACCAGTATGAAAACTCTGTAATTATTTTATACAAAGTATCTAATATTTCTGCAGTAATTTAGCACTATAAATTGGAAATATATAAACAGTAGACTATCAATGAATAAGGGTGAGTCCTAAGACGTCCTGGAAATAATGGCCTTTTTAAAACCAAAGAAGCAACCCCTCTGCCATAAGCTTTTATGGCTGTTTGAAACATGTCAGTTCTGATATAGGTTATCTGAAGTTTTTGTTCTTGTAAAGGAACTGTTTTGTCACTTGCCTTTTTCTTTTCCTTTCTTTTTCCTTTTGTGTGGAAGGAAAGTAAAAGAATCATAATGCTCAAGGCAATTAAGTAAACCACCTACAGCTAATATAGATGATGTTCAGAAGTTAGTTACAAAATGAGGGGGAACTTGGACAGAAAGTAAAAAGTAATCCCTATTAGAGAAGAAGTCATAGATCAGAGATATATAGGGCAAAACAGTGTGTTCAATTCACAAAGAAAAAGAGTAGTTGAAAGAAATCTATGTGAGTCCGAATCTGGAAAACTGTTTTTACCGTTTATCTTTTAGAGTATTTCTCCTCTGTGCCCTTCCCCTCGTACAGTACTAATCTGGCAGCCCAGAATGTACTTGAAATGCCTTCCCTCACTGTCTAAAATGATAGCTTTTATTTCAAGGCTTGGCTTATTATTTTTTGATCTTATAACCCCTTAAGGCCAACATTAGCAGTTGGTGTCAGGAAATCCCAATTCCCAGTGCCAGAGGGTTAATTGCTTTTTACTGTTTGATCTTTTTTACACCCACTTTGTATGCTGCCTGACCCTTTTACCATCTATGGGAGGTACATGTACTTCTTTGTGCTGGCCTACTTCCTGAATGTCCCCACATCTACCTTGCCAATTTTACAGCACATACTTTTCAACCCAAAAAATTGAGGTTGACCTTTTTTTTTTTTTTCCCACTTTCCAATTTTCTTGGTAGAGAAGGTGCAGTGTACTGCACATCGTTGTATTCCTGAAACAGTTAAATCTGAAGGATAAATAAGTAAAAGTTGCATATGTGTGGATTTATGAAGTTGGAATGCTGATGTATTAATTTCCCAAGGCCTAAAGTTTGTTTGGAACTGATGTAGTTGTAGTGCGTGTTGGTGATGGGAGGGAAGCTCTGAACGCAGGTATTATTTCTAGATTAGGTAGCCATATATCTGCAAGGAAAACAGATGATTAAATTTGTCAAAAGTATTTGCCTTGTAAAGGACGATGGTTTACTCTATATTCACTGAGAATTTTGTTTCATCACCAAGTTACAAGCATGTTGATGCTGGAAGGGGTACTTGGTTTAAAATAAGAACTTCATTGATATTTTCATATTTTATAAAGAGAGCAGCCATGTTGATATTTTGCCTTATTGTGTGTTCTTTTTTCAAATCTTTGTGAGAGATGTAGCTAACTTAAAAATGTTGAGGATGGTTTTCCTTTGGAAAATGGAAAATTATCTGGAAAAAAAAAAAGAAACAAACAAAAAAAGCTTATTTCATAGAATCTAGTGTGTAGATTCTATGTAGATTCTAAAAAAAAATTTATGAAGTGCTAATCTCCTGGATTTTTAATGTCTTTGAAATTTATTGTTTTCCTCCAAATTTTGTAGGATTTCTAAAATAGCTGTATCATCTACTGAATTAAAATAAGTTGGAAGGAACTCGAATAATACGTCTGTGAAGGTATGCTTGTTCTTCAGTATTAAAAAAAAAAAAAAAAAAGTTTAGAATAAAAGAGAGAATCTTATACCCGCACTAGAAATTCTCCAAAATTCCATTGTGTTAATGTCTCTCATTAAATTGGTCTGCTTACAACTTTTACTCATGCTGGTGAATCTATACAGTTTCTTCTGTGTGTGTTATCTTTTCTGACAGTATTGTACTTGCACATCAGGATTTTTTCTGCAGAAGGTTCTTGGCTTGTCACTAGTCTTTCAAGCTACTTGTTTTTCACAACACTAGTCGTCATTTGATTCTCTTGAAAACTTCAGTCATATTCGGGTTTTATAAAAACGTATTGCTTATTTGGAGCTGTATTTGTTATGAAGAACTGACAGGCAGAAAGAAGCATGCAGAAGCCTGACACATTCATATTAGATTTATTGACTTAAGAAATTAGATTAAAAATAAGAGTGAAGTTTTAGCTTTTGAGGATCGTGATATGTTTAAAAGCTTAGCAGTATTGTGTTAGTCCTTTAAAATACATTCAGTATGACTTTGTGGGCCTGTTTCTCAATATGAAGCATTAAAACCTGAATCAAAATTTACGAACTCTTGAATTTTATTATGAAGATTTAGGGGGGGAAAAAAAAAGACAAAGATGGTTTGAAAATCCACATGGGAGTTATGAACTTCATAGACCCTTTTATTGATGAATTTTTTACCATTTTGAGTTCATTCATCTGCTTAGCTACAGTTTGCTTCCTCTGCAGGGAAAGGAACTAATGCTTTATCACCTTGGGAAAGGTGACTGTTTTCATCCTGGCACTTTCCTTTAAGAAGCCACCATGGTGTAGACTCTTTTCAGTGACGCTATTACCTGTCCTCTCTTCAGTGCTGATCTTTTCTGCAACTCTTGTGGTCTGAATACATGGATTCTTGTTCAGATGCTGCATCCCTGATACAACACACAGAATTCTGTATCCTGCATAGATAAAGCATCCTTGTAACTGTGGAACTGAATTGTGCCTTAAAGAATACACAGCGTTTATGGGGAGCTGGGACTTTCATTAAGCTTACATGCTGCCTACAGCACTTTTTAAAAGATGAAAGATTCTTTAATAGGGTTTTTTCCATTTTTGGCTGTTCCACAGTGTGAGTCTGCAAGAAGTGATACCTCAACGTATGTGGAATTGTCCTGCCTCACAGACCATTGTTTTTTCTTATCTCTCAGGATGTTAGATGAGTAAAGTCGCAACTCGCTCTTCTAAGATGAAAGTTACACTGCTAGAGGTTAAATATAGCTTTTTATTATTACTGTTAGTTTTGTTTTACTAAGAAGAGAAGGAATCATAAAGCAAAAACCAGGTATTTTGTTAGCAGGTACCCTGAGGAGATGGTAGATAAGTTCAGTGTTATCTTTAGATTCTAATAGTGTCTGGAAGTAAATTCCTCCACAGTGAAGGCAAATAATAGCCATTTCTGACTGCCAATATAAAATAGCATGCAATTTATTTATAAATAAAAATACACAATTCTAATAATATAATTCCCATCTCGGAAATGTTTTCTTCTTGGCTGCTTTAACACTGGGTCAGGAATCAAGCTTCCAGTGCATTTCTCTCTCATACATTATCCAGACTTTTATCTCACTACACAATAATAACTAGCTTAATTTCCCCTTGGCACCCATAAGCTTTTATGTTAGAAAAGTTCAATTATTGCATCTTCAGATCCTTTCTGAATGCCATTGTATTTTCTCCTCAAACTGCAACTGAGAAGCATAGTTTGTAGAAAAAAATGTGGGAACAATAGGAACATTTCATTTCAACTTCTTGATGCAATATTTCATATCTCTCATGTTGATGTAGCTCAACAAAATTGTTTATTAAATTTCTTTTCCAAAGGGCAAACTTTGGACTTCATTTCCAAGAAATAATTATAAACTGCTCTGAAATGCTACAACATTATACAGGAAAGATTTTTTTTCTGTTCTTTTTTTTTTTTTTCCCCACTACTGAAGTTGAAACATAAAGTAGTGTTGAGTTAGTTGTTTATCTGAAACGTCTTGCTGAGTTCCCAAGTTGTTTTAGCAGGGACACTGAACTATATTCTTTCAGGAAATTGAATATGGAGAGAGATTCCTCAGGCAGTCAGTAAGGTTTTACTGCGAGTTCAGAAAGTTTTCAGAAGTGATTACCTATCCCACTGGGTTTCTGGCTCTTAGTTAATACAGAACAGCAAATAGACTTATGATAAAGTATCTTCTAAATAAATGGTAATGCTTCTTAGCCTCTAAACAGATCATTTTCCTCTTCTGTTTAGCACTCATATGAGAAAACACTGTGAAAAACAATGCTTTATTGAGGAAAAGGTAAGTGATGTGTGGTGCTTGTTTTCTGCATGTTTAATTTGGCCTTCTGACTACTTCCTTGGACCTTGATGGGAACACTTATTAATTTATTTGCCACAGTAGCAGACTGCAAGGTCAAGGTACTTACAAAACCTCTACCTTTCTGAGTGCTTGAGAGCCAAGAGCAAACCCTGGAGGTTTTGTATGGAATTCTCCATTATGTGTCACATCTGTACTGTCAAGCTATTAGCCAAAGTGTCTTGTAGCTATGCTGCTTTCAAATTTGAGTGTGACTTTTTTCTTATTTTCATTCCCATGACCTCTTTGCCCCTCTTGTCCAATTTGAAGGACAGCATATCTCTCTGTCACCAAATGGTTCCATGATTCAAGTGCTTGAGTAAATGTTATAAAGTAAGAGCAGGCAATTAAAAATCTGTAGTACTGACATCTGTTAAATATGTGCAATATTTCTAGAACTTGTTAGGAGACCACCTTACAATAGAAAGGATCTAAGTCAGACTGTTTAGATAAAGTAATAATGAAGTATAGTGATATGGTTGTAAACTTGGAGCTGTTCCAAATGGAATCATAAAGTGTACTAATTGGTTTTGAGAATTGGAATGCAGTGGAAGTCAAGTTTTACAGGAGTGACTATTATACAATGGAATTAACTTGGCTACCCTGGAGATTTAAAGTGTACCTAGCCATTAAGAGGCAAAGTCCCAAGATTACAGGGATTTTACTTGAACAACTGGGAGATTGACATATCCATTTTCACTGTTGAAGATTAAGATAATAAGAGCAACTTAATTAACATATTAAGTTAAATAAGGGGAATGTACAATTCTATTTGTTTGAATATGTTGGAACATTACCAAAAATTAGTGTAATAAATTAAGTCGCTTGTTAATAGATCAAAATATATTTAATTAGTTCTATTACCATTATTTAATCAAAGTTCTGAAGTACCTTAATTTCATTACATTCCATATAATTTATTTAGTATAGCATTACTGCTTTGATAATGTTGAAACATCTATAATTTTTAAAACTATGAAATGAAAGCAATATCATTTTGCACCAAAGTAGTAATCTGAATGAATTGCATCACAAATTAGTCATCTGTTTAATACGTTTTGGTAAATTTCAAATTGAAACAAACTGTTACAGTGTTTTTACTTTGATAGCTACTTCTACTTGAGAAAGTCATTTATGTAATCATTTGTGTGTGCATAAAATAACTATTACTGGAATCTGAAAAGGATCAGAAGAATCAATAAAATCATGGTTATGTCAACTCTCTGTATTAGTCTTACCAGCTTAAATCATTTTGTCCCCTATCCTACATAGTCATAGTGAGAAGTACGGACTAAAATGGGAAACAAAATACCATTTACTGGTCAGTTACAAGTACAAATGGTTGATCTCCTTTGCTATTCTCTGTGTCTACTCTTATCTGAGCTAATTCTTGTAACAGGGATTTCAGCATTTGTTGTTTTAGTTAAAACCATTTATGTTCTGTCCAATCTCTCCTTGTGCATAGTTCTGTGGTATGCACTGGAACAAAAGACTTCTGGGCTTCACCAGAATCTGTTATCTGTCAAGTTGTCAGAGAACAACAATACTTTTCTGAATGCAGAGGTTTTCTTGGGTATTAAGAAAACATATTGGAGAAAGAAGGCTAATAGACGAAAGAAGGCCTTCTTCTGTAATTTTCTGAATTCTTTATATACAAACTAAAATAATTTAGAATAATACAATTTAGAAGATGAATCATAAAATTTAGATAGTAAAATATAAAAAGACAAAGCCACTGAATGCAGTTCCCTCCTTAAATTATACAGAAATGAAAAGATATAGCGCAAATGAAAAGATAGATAGCAATAGACAGTTCCACTAATAATCCAATTAGAAACAGGTGCAGCACTTCTGCACTATTTAAACTGCACGAAGACAGTGTTAGTTTAGTACCAATCAACAGATGTGGAGTAATTGCTCTTTTAAAATGGGGTTATAACATTTTTGGCAACAGCAACATTAAACCAAATCTACGTGTTGTTAATTTGACACTTGTATCACCAAAAGATTCTCAAAAAAAGCGGATCTTCTGTTGATTACTGAACCTGAAAAGAAATGATACAGAGTAGCTAAAGAGCCTCATATTGTCCACTTGTTAGGAACTGAAACCTATGCTTATTTTAGGTTGTTTGGTATGGAAATGGAAGAAGAAGAAGAAAAGAACAGTGGTTAATTCCAATAAAAATGTAAATAAAGTCTTTACTTTGGAAAAACAGCCTTCAGCTGTCTCATGAATGTGTCTTTCCTAAATTACCATTTTTACACCTCTTGTCTGAATATACACAAATGTTTAATGGCGTATTCAGATTTTTTTTAAGTCTTTTAAAAGGACCTTTTATTAATATACTCCTATCTGGTTTAACATAATAATGTCACTAAAAGAATAAAGAGGAACTCGATAATACATTATCAATTTTTTTGTCCATTTAAAGTGAAACTACTCTCAGTTTTTCATTGTTCATAAAATATGTCAACAGAGCACGTTATATGAAAGTGTCCATGAACTTAATCTCTGCTAATACATTTACAGATTTGCTGGTTTATCTATTTGAATCATCAGGTCAATGAAGCTATAGGGGTAAAAAACCAAAATCAGGTAGTATTTTGGTAAATATCTATAAAATACAAGTACAGGAGAAATTAAATATTAATTTTAAGTATAAATGTTTTGTTTCTTTGAATTTAATTTTATAAGAAATGTGATCTGAAGTGTAAGGGAATATAGACAATAAAATCATAGAAGGGTTTGGGTTCAAGTGACCTTTAAGGTCACCTACTTCCAACCCCCCTGCTGTAGGCAGGGACACCTCCCTCTAGACCAGGTTGCTCAAAACCCCATCCAGCCTGGCCTTGACTGCTTCCAGGGGTAGGAACATTCACAACCTCACTGGGCTACCAGTTGCAGTGTCTCACCACCCTCACAAAAAAGAATTTCTTCTTAATATCTAGTTTAAATCTACCCTTTTCCAGTTTAAAGCCATTTCCCCTTCTCTTATTGCTACGTGCCCTTATAAAAGGTCCCTCCTTAGCTTTCCTGTAGGCTCCCAGTTGGGTACTGGAAGGCTGCTGTAGTATTTCCTTAGAGCCTGTTCTTACCCAGGCTGAAATTCCTCACTGCTTTCTGCCTGTCCTCATGGTGGAGATGCTCTAGCCCTCTGACTGTCTTCATACTTCTCTTGACTTGCTGCAACAGCTCCCTGTCCTTCTTGTCTTGGGAGCTCCATAACTGGATGCAGTACTCCATGGGGAAGCTTGTGAGAGCAAATCCTTTTTCTCAGTGCTGCTCTCAGGCCATTCTCTGCCCAACCTGTATCTGTGCTTAGGATTACCCTAACCCTGGTGCCTGACCTTACACGTGGCTTTGTTGAACTTGATAAAGTTGGCACGGGCCCACCTCTCTAGTGTGTCAACTGCACCACTCAACTTGATATAGTCTGAAGTCTTGCTGAGGGTGCGTGCATTTGATCCCACTGACCATGTCAACTACAAAGGTGCTAAATAATACTAGACCCAACACTGATCCCTGAGGAGCTCCACTTGTCACCAATCTCCATTTGGACACTGAGCATGTCCTTCTGACCACTCTGAGAGTGACCTTCTGACCAATTCATTATCCAGCAAGTGGTCCATTCATCAAATCCATTTTTCTCCAGTTTGGTGACCAAGTTGTCATGTGGGACAGCATCAAATGCTTTGCACAGGTCCAGGTAGATGATGTCAGTTGGTCTTCCTTTATCCACTGGTTCTGTAACTCCATCATAAAAGGACACAAAGTTTGTCAGGCATGACTTGCCGTTGGTGAAGCCATGTTGTTACCAATAATCACCTCATATTTTTTTTTAATGTGCTTTTAGGGCCTTCAGGAGGATCTGCTGCATGATCTTGCCAGACACAGAGTTGAGACTGACTGGCCTGTAGTTCCTTTTTCCCTTCTTAAAAATAGGGGCTATGTTTCCCCTTTTCCAATCACAGGGAACTTCACCAGGCTGCCATGACTTTTCAAATGTGATGGATGGTGGCTTGGCAACTTCATCAAATGTTGTCAGGGCCAACATAAATGTGTACAGAGTAGGACTTGTTTCTGGGTTCTGAAGGAACAGAAGTTGAATAGAAATTGTTTTTTATTGCCTCCATGAAGATGTATGTAAGTTATAAAACTGGCTGGTTATCACAGAGGATCTTCAAGCTTTTAACCAAGCAAATTCTCTTTGGACAGTTGTATTTCAGGAGCTTTTATTCAGCTAATTCTCCTGCAAAATAAATTCTATGGTTTTGAAGAGAAGTCTGAGGAAAAGCATCTCTATTGCAGGAAAGTGACACTGTTTTTCTTCTTTCTGATCTCTTTTTATCATCTATTCTCTACTTTCATTTTCTTTTTCCTGTTAGGCTATGGGTATAACACAGAATAACGATGAGACAAAATTCAGGATGAATTAAGGTAGTCATTTGGAGATAACTGTTTTGGTCTCTAATCAGCCAAAGAACATTTATTTTCAGTAGATAAAATTGATTATACTGCATTTTTGGTAGATGATGTATAAGGCAATTTATCTATTTATTTAAAACAAACAAACAAAAGCCACTATATCTTGCTGTTATATTCTTTCTTTGTTAGAAAGTAGAGTTCATTTTCTCTAGTTTCTAGATTTCTGACTTCTCTTAAAGATATTCAGTGGAAGTTTAAGGATTCAGGGCAGCAGTTAAAACTGGTAAGATCATGTATAAGCCTTGCATTTGCCTTCAGTCCGTATTTCTGAAATGTAAGATAGTTCAGCGTGTGAAGAGGTATGAGTTGTAGAGCGCTGCTCTTATCTGTTACATAAGGAATTCAAGTCATTTTGGAAAAAAATTGGCTTTATTGCAAAACTGCTATAGTCAAGGTAACTCAAAAAAACATTATTTATGGTGATAAATTTCTTTGTTTAAGTAATATACTCTGATGAAAGTCAATTTTTTTTTAAAGGTATTTCTTCTGTCCTGCAGAGCCTCAACTGTGCTGTGATGGTGGGTCAGTCAGGCCAGTGTAGTGGTGGGAGGGGAATTAAGAGGCCCATTTTTCAGGCCCTCCAAAGAGTGCATTACTATAGGAAAAAACTAGGATAGTCTTGTTCTATGCCACTATAGAACCCTTTTCTGTCCCCCAATGCTTTCTTAATTTTCTTAAGTATATAAAATTAAAATAGAAGATTAATTCTCCCGCTTACGTGACTGGTCTTTCATATGCATTTCTGCAGTGCCAAGCATAGTACATCTTCTGTCTCAGTTAAGAACTGTGTGTGTCATTATCATCACTCAGATTTAAGTCAAACTCTAAATGACTAATTTCCTAGTCAGATCTCTCTGGTCTCTATTAAATCTCTAGAGTTAAAAATAGTGATTATATTTGGTACTTTTGCATAATATTTTTCTTCCTCAGGGTACATGTTTTCATTCAAATACTGTAAGAAGGCATACACTTGCAAATTTCAGATTAAATCGTGAATTACATTTAAATAATAATAATGAAAAAGCTGACTGTTTGTCATGAATCAGTTCGAACAGTCAGTAAAATGAAAAATGTACAAGTCATAATCTAATGGCCCAGATGGATTTGTGATTAGTAAAGGGAAAGACACAGTAACTATCTATTGGTAGATACAAAGTTATTAAAGTAATTTTAATGCTTTTGCGGTAGACAATGATAGATTTGCAGTTATCTTGTGAAACAAATAAAAATAACAATTTTAACTGTCAAGACTTTATTCTACAGTCGTTAGATGTTCTACAGGTAATTACTACAGTCAGTGCTGCTGTGATGTAGCAGGTCTAATCTGTAGAAGGGGACTTCTATATTTTTGAATTAATACATTTTGCTGTGTTCCGCTAAAGGAAGCAGAGTTATAAGTGACAATGTTTGATGTCTCCTATTCTGAGCAAATGCTTACATTTTTTTTTTTAAATACATCACCAAAGAAAATCTATATTATTCTGCCCAAGGCTGAAATTCTGTTTCTCTTCTTTCTCTTTCTAAACTTGTGAAGCACAAAAAGAAAACTGATAATGTTACACAAATTTTTTAGTTAGTTTTCCTTTCCTGGCCTTATATTTATATATCATAAATGTCTGCAACCTTAATTCCTTCATGTAAAACAATCCTCTCCTTCCTAAACTTCCCCAAGTATTTCCCTCCTTGCCCACTTTTTTTCTTGGATTATTTTTCTACAATCTGATTTGTTTATGTGCAATTCAATTAATATTCTCGGCAAAATTTTCTAAATTTGTGCTTACATTGGGAGGATGGAAAAGTCATTTCTGGTTTTGCATGTGTGTTTTGTCGATAACTTCAAATTTGCTGGAATGTTGTTCTAAACTGTTGGTTAGTCTTATGATGTATAGCTATCTACTGTTGTTACTTGCAAAGGTGTATATACCTCACAATTTTATATGTAGCTGTTAGCAGGGATTCAACCATACTAACTCTAGTCAATTCCTAAAACAATCTCTTCAGTTAAGCATCACAATCATATATTTTAAGTTGCCCATTTTGCTCTGTACTTATCGTCTGAAGAAATATGCAGATGATTTTGGATAACAAATTAAACAATTGAACTGTAGTTAAGCTCATGTTACTGAAGCTTAAAATCATGGCTTGATGGATGTTGTATGGATACATCTCTGACTAGTGGTTTCCAGTGAATAAAACTCTTAAGAAAATTTTCTTGTAGGAAGTTGTAGGGACAGTGGGACAAACATGGATAAAAGCAAGTTTCTTTAAACTCTCCCTCCCTTCTAACATGTTTTAGAGTCTACTGATGATCCCATATCCCAAACATACTGGAGCTCTGATCACTGGTTATGTTGTAGTTGGCTTTCTGCTGTAGTAGATTGTTGTGCAGTGTTTCTATGGTGAGAGTTAAGTGAAAATTGTGGTTGTAATTACCAGTTATGGGAAAAAAGTTCATAATCTGAGTTTTATGGCATCAAGTCTGTAACTTGGTTTTCAAAATTAGGTCTACATTCTGTTCTGAAGTATGTGCTAATTTTGCACTGTAACTGGGTCAGTATGTGTGTATGAGAAGAAAATAATGTGATAAGTATAAAAATAAATTTATAACACCTAGATTGCATGGTGACTGCTGCTCCCTACATATCTTAAAAATTGACATATTTCAGTTATGAGTAAAGTTATATTGAAAATGAAGGGAAGTATCCAAAAGTAAAAGTGGAGAAGCTTGTCTAACAATAGAATAATTCAGGGGATAGAAATGGCATAGTATTACAGTTCCACATTCCAGCACAAAAATGTAAATAATATAGGAGAGAAGTTATTGCAATAGTTGACATTAATCTTTGTTAAAAGATCAGTTTCTAGTGTCATGGAATGGTTTTGTATTCCAGTAGCACTCCGGCAATTGCCAACATAACTGTCAAACTCTCTTGATGAAGTCTGTTTGCACCAAGAGGAACAAATATTTCAGAAACTTTCTTTTACAAAGTCATAGTTTATTTCTGAATCAAGCATTAGACTTTTGAGTTGAGTGGGATCATCTGAATCCTTTACAGGTTTCAATCCAAAAGAATACAAATGTTATTATGAGCAAGAAAACTGGAGAATCAGGCCAAGTCAGCATTGGTTCAAGAAAGGCAGGTCCTCATTTACCAACCTGATGTCCTTCTATGATTAAATGACCTGCCTGGTGGATGAGGGCAGGAGTGTTGATGTAGTCCACCTGGACTTCAGCAAAGCCTTTGATGCTGTCTCCCACAGTCTTCTCCTGGAGCAAATGGCAGTCCATGACTTGGAGAGATATATTCTTTGCTGGATAAAGAACTGGCTGGATGGCAAGGCCAAGAGAGTGGTCATGAATGGAGTTCAATCCAGCTGATCATGAGTGGTGCTCCCCAGAGATCAGTACTGGGGCCTGTCCTGTTCAGTATCTTTATTGATGACCTGGATGAGAGCATTGAGTGCACCCTCAGTAAGTTTGCAGATGACACCAAGTTGATATGCCTGAGGGTAGGAAGGCCCTACAGAGGGATCTGGACAGCCTGACCTGCTGGGCCAAGTCCACTGGGATGAAGTTGATCAAGTCCAAATGCTGGGTCCTACATACACTTTGTCCACAGCAAAAACCCTAAGCAACACTCCAGGCTTGTGACACAGTGGCTAGAAGGCTATGTGGAAAAAATGGACCTAGGAGAGTTGGTTGATGCTTGGTAGAACATGAGTCAGCAGTATGTCCAGGTGGCCAAGGTGGTGAATGATTTTCTGGATTGTATCAGAACTTGTGTTGCCAGCTGGAGCAGGGAGGTGATCACCCTTCTGTACTCAGCCCTGGTGAAGTCATCCCTTGAATACTGCATTAGGCACTGGGCCCCTCACTACAAGAAATTTATCAAGGTTCTGGAGTGTGAAAGAGAAGGGCTACAAAGCTGGTGAGGAATCTGGAGCACAAGTCTTATGAAGAGCAGCTGAGGGAGCTGGGATTTTTTTATTGAGACCTTATCTCCCTCTACAACTCCCTGAAAGGAGGTTATGATAAGATAGGGGTCGGCCTCTTCTCCTGCATAATTAGCAACAAGTCTAGAGGGAATGGCCTCAAGTTTTTCCAGGGAAATTTTGTATGGACATTAGGAAAGATTTCTTCCCTAAAAGAGTGGTCAGGCACTGGAATGAGATGCCCAGGGAAGTGGTTGAGTCACCATCCCTGGAGGTGTTCAAGAAACGTTTAGATGTTGTACTAAGGGACATGGTTTTTTTGGGAAATATTGGTGACAGGTGGATGGTTGGTCTGGATGATCTAAGAGGTCATTTCCAACCTGTTTTTATAATGATATTTTTCTTAAAAAGTCACATTTTCAGAGTCATCTTAAACACAATAAAAAATTTTAATAATTTTTTGGATTATAATACTGGCTTTAACAACCTGCTGCTTATTTCTTAGTGTTCTGTATTTTTAGTGAGTGTATTTTCATCAAATATGTAAATGTCACTCAAAAACATAACTTTCCCATTTAACTCAAATTATCACAGAATCACAGAATCACAGAATCACAAGGTTGGAAACGACCTGCAAGATCATCTAGTCCAACCACGTTCCCATTCCTATTAGTACCACAAATGTTATGTTCTGCTTTTCACATTTGAATTTTCAAGTGTTTGGTCAGGAACTTTATGTCCTTCAGCAGATGGAAAAAAAACAGTAAATTTTCCCAGTGCTGCTTGCAGCCTACTACTCAGTTGGAGAACATAATAAATATTCAGAATATAGGGCTCAGTTAAGCTGTAGCATCTGCTAGATCTAGCTTCCTCAGGTATTCAACTGGGTAGTTTTGGTTAACCTGTACAAACAATGTGGTAAAAGAGTATGCTGTTCTTATCCAGAGGAATATATTTCTTTATTTCAAATCTAATGAATAGATCACACCAGAAACATAGTTTCTACCTAAAACAGTAATTTAAGTCCTGAAAGCGTATGTAATGAGACTGTTTCATGAAAGGGTAATATTAATGTTTTAAAGAGAAGATGGTACAAACTATTTTGATTTTTTTTTCCACTCAAGTAAAACAATTTTAAATTGTATGCTACAAATGCCGTTCATTAATATAGAGTTAAACGAAGACATGATCCAAAAGGTTGAAGTTTGGCTATTGGTTTTCTGTTTTACTTTTTTTCAGGTTTTTTGTTTATTTGTTTTGTTGTTTTGTTTTTTGTTTTCTAACTATTATTTGGGTAAGTTTTTATATTTTTTAAATAAATAATTAAAGGTCACTGTAGCAATAATATATATATGTTTTCTACAGCTTGATTTAAACAGCTATCTCCTTTACTTCCTCCTTGCATTCTGTACATTCCAGTTACTCGTTCAGTATTTCATCACAGCCAGAAGTCAAACAAAAAGGTCACTACCTGGGTTATTTGTGTTTTAGTCCACTGTCTGGTAGATCTGCCTGCTGCATTACATTGTCAAAGTTAGCCTTTCTATTGACAATTGTATTGATTTCCTGATTAATGTACCTCTGTTTTATTGGCATTTGCTACATGAGACATAATTTTAATGTTTGTATGATCAATAGTTCCATCAACACCACGAATTCCTACTGTTAGTCTGCACAGCTCTAACTATGGGGAGTTGTGTATTTCTTGATAAATACTATAGGGAAGTTGTAAACATTAGAAAAGTGAAGAAAATTGATGTTCTCTCTAGATTCCTCTTGTATTTTACCCCTAGGAGAGAATGCAAAAACTTTCAAGTAATTCTCTATAGGGAAGAAAACCAGCAGGTACTAGCTCTTTGAGCTGGAGTATAAATATATGGGAAGTAATTACTTTTAGAATTCCTATTGTGCAGCCACTTCATCTCAAATGTGTAAATACCCGTAAGACAAATAATGGCTTTTATTCACAAATGACATTTTTAAATACCTTTAGTTAACTTCATTAGAGGAATGGAATTCTGTGGCTGTCATAAATGCTTCTGGAGTTGCAGCTATCCATAAATTACACAAAGAACCTGAAGGCATCTACTTAAAATGTTGCTGAAGCAGTTTTTGTTCTCTGAATTGTAATGGGCTTTGCAATCCCCCGCTTGTGGCTAAATAGTTTTTCTTCCTTCCTCCCTGCCCTGCTGCCGTTTCTACCTTTTGAAACCAGAGAAGGAAAATAAATTATTTTTTCTAGTCAGAAAAATTAGCTAATTTAAATCTCTTTCTTTGTTGTTGTTAGGTTATAATGTTAAATAATGAGAAGAGTGACAATAATTGCACTGCTTACCAGAAACATTGTCTAAATATTTTTCAGATTAGATCATTTCATAGAGGTTTAGATTCCCTTCTGGTTAGCTGAAGGAGGCATCCCCATGGTGTTTCTCGACATCTGAGAACATTCTTGTGTTTGAATATTCTCATGAGTAGCACAATTTTTTATGACTGCCCTGGTTAAATCAGTTCTGGATTGTCCTTACGGAAATGAGAAGATGACAGCTATTTTTGAGGGAATTAATGTATTGTATAGCTTACAACTTGGTCTTTCAAATTGAAATCAAAACAAGTCAACTATGAGAGTGGTGAGGTGCTTAAACAGGCTGCCCAAAGAGGTTGTGGATGCCCCATCCCTATAGGTGTTCCAGGCCAGATTGGTTGGGGCCTTGGGCAGCCTGGTCTAGTATTAAATGGGGAGGCTGCATGTGGCGGGGGTAGGAAAGTCATGATGCTTGAGGTCCCTTCCAATCCTGGCCATTCTGTGGTTATGTGTCTTAAGAGATCAGGAACCCAACATTAATCAATAATGATGTAGTGAATGCTGTTGTAAGTTTCCCATCTGATTTAAAAAACAAACAAACAAAAAAACCACACAAATACCGTTCAATAAATCTGTGGATGAGGAATAAAACTGATAAACCTGTAATAAAAATTACCATAGTTTCAAAGCATACAAGTGTCTTGATCTTTTGGTACAAGTTTCTGATAGTGGAGTGTTCATGTGCTGCCATCATTCATATTATCTCAGTGGATGAACTTGGAAAGAATATTAGAGGAAAGATTACATCCACCAAAATTAAAGCTCTGATGGACAGTGAATAAGGTGCTAATGTGACAGGCAGTTATCTCCTCTTGTAAGGAGAACTGAGCAGAAAAAAATCCAAAAAATGAAGCTTTAGTTAGGAATTGGTTTCCCAAACATGTCCGTGTAACTGTTTTCAGTTGTACCCATCTTCCTTAAATAATTCATTAAGCTAACATCACATACATCCAGAGATATACGTAACTCTGATAGTTCAAGTAGCAACAATGAACATTTGGACAAAACAGTAACAGATTATTAGAAGTAGGTGCTGCTCCTGATACCTGTTTCTGTAGTTGATTTTAGTAGCATATTAATTATTCCACCTACAGCAAAGTCAGCTAGCTTGAATCAGGCTTTTAAGTGATTGTTTTAACTGTTTTAAATTCCTTAAAGCCCCAGGGCTCCCTGAGGGGATACTGTTGCTGTCTTTTATGTTGGTGACTTCAGGCTTAGTTCCAACTTCAACTTCTTTTCTGCTTTTTTTGAGTAGCAACTTGCTGTTCTGAAGTTTTACTAATTTGTTATGAACACTGTGGGACTCTCAACTCTAAGAGACTGAGTATTGCAACTACCTACCTCCTAACAGTAGTGAGGCAGATAGAGTTACAGAGATGCATAGTGGTTCATGAAGTACTACCCAGGTAATACAAGTACTTCCACTGCAGATTGTGTTCTTTATTTTTTCTGAGGTAAGCATTTCTGTGACAATTTAAGCTTTAATTTGGGAAATGGTAAAGCCTTAAATGTTGGGTTCAATCAGATATTTGATTTTGTGCTTCCTTTTTAAATTGTGTGAGTATATTAGTATTCATTAGCTAAGTAAGTGGATTTTGGGTGTTTGTGTAACGTGCACCTTTTTGTCTGGTAAACATTTAATATATTAAATCTTTATCTAAAAAGATAACGTAGAGTGATTAAATTCAGTAATGATCCTTTTGGCCTTGGGCATCTTACAGAATATCCTTGTGATTTATACAGTATTTTGTCACATGAGAGTAATCTTGGAACAAAAAGCCTGCTTGAGTAAGAAAATAATAATTATTATAGGGAAAACCCTATAACAAAAACCCTTGTTTTGTCTTTTTTCATGAATGAGAATATGCTCCTTCGCAAATGGTCCCAGCAGAACTCAGGAAAAATTGCACTTACATTTAATTTTAAGTATTGGTCATTTATCCATCTTTTAGCCCCAGGCTTTTCCACAATTCAGCTTCTAGATATTTTTTTCTTTTTTAAGCTATTGCCATAGCAACCTAGCATTATCTGATGAACAGTGCGCAGTGAGGGCAGATACCCATACATGCAGCATATGATTAAGAACAAAAAACACTGAGGCAGGTAGACAAGTGAAGGTACTGTAACTAGCCTGTCACACAGAAGATCTGAGCCCAAGCTGCAATTTTAAAATTTGTTAGTTGAAACAAATTTCAAGTTATCATCTGCCTTTGTGGAATTTCAACTTGAATGATGGTTTCTCCTCTAGCTAAAACAGGGTATCTGGTGGATTATATTATACATAACAGTAGTATGAAAAATCAATCATGTTTTAAACTGTTTCTTTCTGTTCCTGAGAAATTCAGTAGTATTGTAGGGGTAAAATTCTGAATGTTTATTGGAAGCTGTGTTTCACTGAAGCAGTACTGGGCTTCTGCATATTTGAGTCACTTCAAGTCAAGGTGCATCTGGTTCACCTGCTGGTAATCCTGCGCATCCATCTCTGTTCGGGAGGAGTTCAGTGACTGTGTTAATTATAAGCCCTTCATATCTTTCATATCTTTCTCCATATGCTGGTCAACAGAAGCCTTTTTATTATTGTACTTTCTATGCTTTCACAGCCTAGTTTTGATCAGCCCACTTCTTTCTGTATGATTTGTGTCAGTGAGAGCACCATTGTAAGAGCAGGAAGAGGTCAGTTTCAGCTGCTCTACACTTGTGCATCAATGCACAGTTTTTATATTCAAGGAGTTTGGTTTGAAGTATCATACTATTTGCAAAGGAAATACCTGAAAACTTCTATATAACATGTTAAAAGAAAAAGTTAGTATGCTCTGCCTGCTCTTTGGGAGTAGTACTGACCTCATTGTCTCTCTGGTGCCAATGTTCTGTTTAACTGGAAAAATGTGAAGAGAATGTTTTTCATATTTTAAAATGAAAGAGGGGACAAGTTTTAAAGAGCACTGTTTACTTGTTTTCACGATAGTTTCCAGAACTCTGTCTGCACTTGTGGTTTAATTGCGGTAGGGTTAACTGCTCATCCTTCACCTTCAAAATAAGCATTGTTTTATACTATTTTATGCTGATATTTTTACCAACAAAAGCCATTATACAGCTCAGAAGTTGTCAATTTACTTTTTCTGTCCTTACTGCAGACTCCAAAAGTGCCAAGGTAAGAAGCTAGTGAAATTCTCTCTCAATTTTGTGTAGTGTCAATGCATGCATCTTTCTATGTTTTGAAGAAATCCCAGAATGAGGGAAGACCGCATTGCAGCGTTCCAGTAGTTGAAGAGAGCTTGCAAGCAGGAGGTGGACTAACTTCCTATGTAGTCTGATAGGGATAGGACACAGGGAATGGCTTTAAACTAAAGTAGAGGAGATTTAGGATAGATGATAGGGAAAAATTCTTTACTCAGATAGTAGTAAAGCACTGGTACAGATTGCCCAGAGAATCTATGGATGACATGTCTGAGTGGGGCCCTGGGCAATCTGATCTAGTGGTCAGCAACACTGCTGACTGTAGGAGAATTGAAACAAAATAATGTTTAAGGTCCCTTTCACTTGAAGCCGTTCTGTGACCCTATGATCATGAGAACGTCTGGTGCAGTTATTTGCTGTATGGATCATAAGATAAGCATGTGCATTTATGTTTGGCTAGAGGATTTGGATGTTTTGGAGGAGAGTCTCTGTTTTGTTTCAGAGGGTATGAGGCACTGCTAGGTTCTTTCTCTGCAGCAAATGTGACACTCTTAGTGTCCAACATGGATGATTGCCACATGTATCAGGAAGTGAAAACAGTTGCTATTTCACTATGAATGCTTCAGCAGGTGGCATTGTGGAGGAGGTAATGACAAGGAGACAAATAAGTGAGGCTTGACAGGTTTCTTACTGACACCTTTAGCCACTGATTTTCTTACCTTGAGCCTTAGCTATGTTTTCTCCAGCCACATATCTGCCTCGAGTCATGACTTGCTCAAACTCTGAGCTTTGCTTCCCAATCTCATCATGTAGAAATGTGAGGAGTGAGAGCATATTAATCAACTCTTACTCATCATCCCAAACTTCATGTGATAAAACATGTAGAGTAAGAAGCTACTATGCAGAAGGCATTTGCAGGGCTGGGACATGAACATTAACTTGGTGGGAGAAAAAAAGAATTCTCTACCTTTTTTCTTGTATTTCAGAGTAGGGGAAAAATGCCATTGTGTAGAAATTGTATAGCCTAAGTGAAATGACTATGTCATTTGGTGTTTTACAGGGACATAAATAGTTAATTGAAAACAATCATTACTTTACATTAAGAGCAGTTACAAACAAATAATAGCTGGACATTTTTTACAACGTGGAATATAGAAGAAAGTCTCACACTAGTTCTGTAGCAAGTAGAAAATTAAGCTACAAATTTAGCAGTTCAGAATAAATAACTTAAAACTTTTAATAACAATTAACGCAGAAAAGGGAGTACTATCAGAATATGCCCAAGCACACAGTGCAGAGTTTATAACCCTGAAAATCCATACACTGAAAAGCCTATTTTACTTGTAAAATGAAATTTTTCTTAAAAATCTAAGGAACTGAGTAAGACTAGATGTTTTTCTAATGCTTTTATGTCCTAAATCATAGGGGAAATTTGGACTGCTGAGAAAAAATTGATGTATTTGAATGTAGCTTTGTTGTTTTCTGCCTTATTTAAAAATAACACACAAGCTCCTCTGTCTCTCCTTTCAACCCAGTTATCGTATGCTTTTAATTGAACATATGAAATCGATATCAATTTAGCAGAGATCTAAGAATCTATGACTTGAGCAGTAGCTGCCTGATGGGAACAGCGGGCAGTTGCTGAATAACCTTTTAAGGGTCAATACCCAAAGTTCAAGTGTTTTCAAAGCACAATGCAACAAGTTACAAATGTTCTTATGCAAGGTGGAGAGAGAACAGGGTGCTGATTCAGTGCCAGGGCCAGTTCAGATTACATTTTTGGATGAATTTTGGTGCCCAGTCTATTACTCTTGAAACTGAAATTGCTGTGGAAACTTGCAAGAATAAACAATATTGAAACTTTCAAGCATGATTTAGTGTTGCCAAGGTAACCAATTGTAATTAATTTTAAGCTCCAGCTGGTTTGTGATGAGCATGAAACCTGACAAAGATTCTCAAAAAGTCTCTTCCCTATTTTCTTTGCAGTAGGAATAAGGATATGAGATTATTTTTTTTTAAATGTAGCAACTAGAACATCAAATTAAGCCACGGCTTTGGCATTGGTCAGTTAGAAAGATCAAAGAATAAGCACACAAGTAGACAAGCTGAAATGTGTGCAAAAGATTGGGATTTGTGAACTGTAACTTGATAGACAATGGAAACTGGCTATAACTGCTGAGTATTTTGTATGGAGGAAGTACTCAGTACTGCTGCTAGTGGCTGAGTTCAGTTTTGCAAAAACTCTAGCAACGCCTACGTTTAGTTGTTTGAGTATAGCGTGTTTTTTCTTTGCTTTGATAAGAAAAATGGATCTTTACTGTATAGAATTATAGATTAACACAATCATTAGGGTTGAAAAAGGCCACTAAAATCATCCGTCAGCCCATCACCACAATGTCCACTAAACTATGTCCCTAAGTACTGTGTCTACCCCTGAAAACCTCCAGGGATGGTGATTCCCCCACCTCCCTGGGCAACCTGTTCCAATGGTTTACCACTCCTTAGGATAATCAGTTTTTCCTAATATCCATCCAGGTTTCGTCTGGTGCAACTTAAGGCCATTTACCCTTGTTCTAGAGTTACTGTAGCAAAGACTTAGATTGGCAGCGTGAACTTTTTTTCTTTGTTGAGTCATGCAGATGTTTAATCTTAACCACGATGGACTCTCTTGCAAGGTGGGAGGCTGTATGCAGATTAGAAGCCAGACTCATTGCAAAGAGGTGAGAAAGGTTTGATTTGTGCATGCAAATTTCTTTGTCCTGGGGATTTTGATGGGTGAAAATAGAGACAGCTATAGAATGTGTTTAAAAACTATCTGCTACTATATCTGTTTTTTGAACAGTGTTTGGTACCCACAGTTCCTCCCAAGAGACAGGTTTACGTATGTTTTCTGAGCCTTCCTAAGTGCAAGCTGACAAAAGCCAGACTTGAAAATCTGTAAATTATATATCTTTTAGTACCTCGTTGATGAGTTTTCCATTTGTCATCTTCTAGTTGCTTTCATGTTGCCAATACAAGTGTTGGAGACCATACTTTCAGTGTGTGTAATTGACCAAAAATTAAGATGAATTGTTCAAGTCAAAGCTTCATGTATCTAAACTATAAGCAGCTGTTCTATCCATGAGGAAAATGAAGTACAAGGAAGGTAACAGTGAAAGGTTATAGAAAACGGTCTAAGCAAGGGTCATGAAATCATATCAATGTCTAGAGGAGCAAATATCTGAAGAGGTAGGGAGAACTGAGTCTGAGGTTTCATGTAGGTGAATTACATACACTGAGAGTAAAGGTGCAATCAAAAAATGTTTGTTTCATGCGCAAGAATGTAGGCAGGCTAGTTAGGACATGAGGAAGCTTACTGCAAGTGCTGTGGACATCCAGTGGATCTTCTTCAGGGCCAGATCACGTGTCTCAGACAGAGCACCTGGTTGGTGCCAGGACATTCTGTGCAAGCCTGTCCTTTATCTGCTGTCCCTGGTCAGTTATGTCTGGCTGCATTCAGAGCACCAGGAGAGGAAATTTACTGACATTTTTCTTTCTCTCACTGTGTGTCTTCTCACTGTTTGAGAGGAGGAAATGTGCTCTATTAAAAACATTTTATCTTCATTTCCTTAAATGGGGGAAAAACCCTACAATATTAATATATCTGTCACAGTTGCTCCTTGTTCTTGGCAGCTTTTTGGAACAGCAGCTCCTGAAACTGAAGTAATTCTTAATACCTGAGTGGTAGTAGTAAAGTGTATTCATATTTTTAATTTCATTCTTCTCATATATAAAAATGTATAAACAATACCAGAAGTGCTTGTTAATCTACAGTATTACAGATTCTTCTCCAAACCTGCATCACTAATGGTAATCTTGTTTTTATTGATGAAGTTGGTAATTCTCTATTGGTGCCAGAAAATATATATATAGCTCAGAAACAGAATAAGCAATAGAAAAAAATCAACAAACTTGTAGCTTTTCTCTTTGCTTGCTTAATTCTGCTTGTGAGGCCTTTTTCAGTGGCTGTGTTGTTTGTTCTGTTTTCCCTTTTCCTTTTTCTCTTTTGTCCAGCTACAAATCAAACTTGCTTCTAAGCATGTTTCTAAATGTCAGTATTTAATGCTTGTTAGTTAATTATGTTTCCAGAGCACGAACAGCAACAATCAAACATATATTTTCAAAAGTGCTGCTCTAACCATCAACTGATTTGTCACATAATTAATTCCTTTTGAAATTCTAACTTTATTTTTTTGGTGTGAATTCAGAGAAATGAAAACTACTCTAACCAAATAAAATTGTCTGTGTACAGACAGATGACCGCTGTGAAAAAATGTGGTATCTGATTTGTGCTCAAAATCCCCAGTAGTTCTTAGATTCAAAAGTGCCTGTTTCCTGACTTTCTTGAAACTTCTACTACTTTTATTATTCATCTTCAATCACTTAAAGGACAGGAAAACTTAATGAGGTGGAACCTTACAATTTGTTTTTATATTGGTTTGCCCATTATTTTTAAGTGAAATGGGTATAAATTCAGCATTAAATGTCCTTATTGGAGTCAGTCGAGTGATGGAACCTTCAGTGCCCACTAACAGAACGCACACTTCTCACTTAGGAATGTATCATGCTGATTATATTTCATGTTGTATTTTCTGTAATGAATTATTAATAGAAGGCAGATGAATTTCTAATTTTTCTGAACGCTTTGTTGTGTGAAACTTGTGTGTGACAATCCATGTGATGGCTAAACAAAGAACTGAGAAACTTCTGAAAACTTTGAAGGATAATGTTTGAGGACTCAGAGCATTTGCAGCCTCAGGCTATGCCATGAAACAGCCACAGCACTTCTCTGTCTGAAAATCAGCAGCACAGTTTTAAAGAGCTGTTGTGGGAGCACTGAGGTGAGCAGAGGGATGCCTTAGAAGTGTTTGATTTCCAGTATATCTGCGTACACACAGGACAAAAATCATTTGGTTATTACCATATCTAAACTAGTTTAATTTTTATGTTACAGAATCTCTTTGGATTTTTATAGGAGAAATGGGAACAAAAACTTTGGGGATGGGAAGTGGTGGTAGAAAAAAGCCTTTTATATAAAACGTTCTGAGGGTAGGACTTAAAACTGTTTAGGAATTATTTTCATATTCAATAGCATGTCTGTATGTTGTAATAAAGAGCCTCTAATAGATTACTCACAAAAGTCATGACACATAATAAAATCACACACACATAAAACAGAACATTACATTTTGTTATCCAGAGTTTTATTTCCATCATATTAATCCATGTGCCTGAGTTGCATTTTCTCCATGTTTACCTGCTCAGTTCTAAACTGAATCTTGGCAGCTGTGTCTCTGTCACCCATGAGAATTGTTCTGAATGATTGTCTCTTAATAGCCCTCACATTGAAGTTGTTTACTGCCAGCAGCTGAAATTAAAGGTAGTGCCTGGCAGCCCAAGTGAAACAAAATGTCTAAATTAGAAGATCAGCACTTTTCATTTCTCAGGGAGCCTTTACGTCAAATGCTCTCAGAAACACAATAGAAGTCAATTTTGCAATTTAAATTGTAAATTATTTTAAGTTGTTTGTTTACTAAATCAGTTTTAGTAGTAAGATGCTGCTTAAAATCAGTTAGGATTTTGACATGTATCTGGAACAGAGCATGAGTGAAGTGTGCAAATCTGCCTAGATGGATTTTCTGCTCCTCCCCTCTCTAGCATGCTCTGCTCCTGGTATTCCTGCCCCGTGCAGTTTCTGAAACAAGAGATCCCTGTATTTGTGAACTAGCTGCAACTGTTAGCATCCTGCAAGGACTGCTGAAGTAACAGAGCTTAATCTTGATGTGATACCGGTCTTACACTGCTTCATTGATCACAATTGAGGTGTAACACAGAAATACCAGCAGATGAGCTTTATAGTATGAAAGATGTTAGAAAACCTGGGAGACAAGAGAAATGAAAATGGAGTACAGACACACACACACAAAAAAAAAAACTGTTAGAACATGTTTCCGCCTCCTTTGCACTCCTCTGAGATGCACGCTTAGAAAAGTGGAGGTGTGGCTTGTGTATGTAGACTATTTACAAGGGAACAAAGATGAGAGAGGTTCTTTGCCCTCTGCAAGGCAAATTAGTTTCATCCAATGAACTCAATGAACAGGTATGCATCAAAGAACTGCTTTCTTATTCTCTAAGTCACCGCTTTTTCTTGTTAAAGTGGTGTAGTGTGCAACTAGAAGTATGTTGGTAATGTATTTTAAACTGACAGAAATGAGTCAGAAAATATGAATAGTACATTTTTTTACACTTCTGAAAGATGCCAGATCCTTGGCTGACTGCGTCTTCATGATTTACCTATCTATCATCATCTTACTATCTTCTAGCTATTGTATTTTGAAGAACAGAGGTACCAGGATTTCCTGACATGCTTACAAATGAGTTTTGCTGTTGTAGGCTCATTCTTCTTATACCATATGAGAATATTGGGTTTTCTTGGTGATTTTTTTATTCATTTTTGTTTTATTTTGTTGATCTGCTTTATCAGGCCACTAAACAGATTTGATAGACTCCTAAAATCTTAATCCCTGTGACACATGGAATGCTGCACTGCATGTAGCTCATCCCAGAGGAAAAAATTCCTTCCAACACAAAACTAAAGTTTCTTGCCCTGGTGACTTGAAAATAGGGCAGTTCTACAGTGTGAGACAGCTTTAGAATTGAGAGAGTAACTGGACTTTAGAAAGAGCTGATTTTCTTTTCATGCTTAACAAAGTAATGCACCTTGAGATTTATTTCTCATCTCTAATGCAGTTTTGACAGAATAGCAGTACAGAATGTACCTGTTCCTTTGCTTTCATCAGTTTCTTTGGAGCATAGCTTGAGCACAGGCTGAAACAAACGTGAGGCATAACAGCCCTCAGAATTTTAATTCATTTTTCCTCCAATATAGAGCAGGCATTACAAGCCTCACATACTTCAGGAGAACTGTGTAGTACAGAGAAGGATTATTCAAAGGACCTCAGAAGAGTTGGAAGGCAAAGATCTGTGGTAACACTTCAGAATAGGTGACCTGAGAAATTGAAGGAGCTTTGCATTTTGCTCCAGAATGGAGTGGGAGAGGCAACTTCCCCTGCCTTTATTCAGTCTTTTCAACAAAGAATAAAGCCTTGAAAATAAGCATGGACTTTCTCAGATTTCCTCTCCCTTCCTATCCTGTTTAGTGTAATTCACAATGTAAGTAACTATGCTGATCATTAAAAGGTTGATGACATTTTTTCCCTCTACACTTCTGAAGACTTGGCATAAGCATTTCGGTGTATTCCTCATATCCATTAGGCCAAGTATCTATTTAGAGAGAGATGAAGCTCTGCAGTAGGGGAAGTGAGCCTGTGCCTATTATTGTTAGACATTCTTCTGGAAAATGAAATGTTGTGGAGAGCTGCAAGGTCCACATTCAAGAAAATCAAGACAGGGCAGTTCACCAGTGACTGAAGTGTTTGTTTTTTGTCTGTATAATGGCAGCAGAAGCAGCATTGCTTGGACCTAGGCAAATACTGGTCAAGGGGAAAGAGCTTTCAGGTGGCTGAAGGGTTCCTTATGTTGGCCAATATTGCATGCATTGAAACAAAGTGGAATGGGCTGAAAGAAAGAAAGCTGTGAAAAGCAGAGGTGTAAACAGCTGGAGAAGAAGAGGCTAAGGGTTGAAGGAAGAAATAGTGGAAGGAAACAGGGATTTTCTTCTTGGTATCCGTTTTTTCCTTAAATAAACAGGTGTTTGTTTGGAGCAAGATCAGCAATTCACTGTTTTTACTGTATTTACGTGACATTTTCAAATATATAGTGGATAATGGTTTGTGAACAAGCAGTGCTCAGTAAGTTTTAGGTCAGCCACTCACTGGAAAAAGTTGCATTTCACATTTGTCATGACTATTTGTTACTGTAGGTGGTTGCTAAAGGATGTCTACAAATAGTATAAAAATAATAAGGAGCCAATATGCTGAAAATATGCAGCCGATTCAAAAGGGTTGTGTCTGAACAGTGTTTTACATATGTGTCATTGCAAATGTTTCCCCTGAGGTCACTCTTTTACACCTCAGAATAATTGACCTCTACACCAGAAGGCAGGTTTCAAATGTAAATCAGTTATGTATATGCTGTGCCTAGTTTCTGAATGTAGAAGGGTATTGGTTTTCTTATGTGCTGTAAGATGATGTAAATAGTGAACTGGAAGGAACTGTTTACATTATCAAGATTAGTCCTACAGTCCTGCACATTTAATTTCATGAAATTCTGGTCATTAATTCAGTAAAATTTACTTTCAAATCAACCAGAGAAAATATGAAAGATATCATTGTTCTAATACTTAGGATTTTTCTTATTTCTAGCTGAAATTTTGTTATAGATAGCTCCTCATTACCTATGTGGGGTTGGTTCGTTTGTTTTCATTTGTTTGTTTTCGCTAGTATAGTCCTGTATCAAAGCTCCTTGGAGTGGTGTACCACTTGGCTTTACTTTTTTACAATTCTTTTGGTTTGATTTAAGAGATACTTTGTCCCCATGCTTACTCACACAATTCCCCTGAGGAAAACAGAACAAAAAGCTCTCTTAGTCCGATCTCTCGTTTTCTTGTTCAATCCCTCAGTCCTTTGCTTTTCAAATTCTAGTTTAAGAAACTCATTCTTGAAGACAGCTGATGAACATGATACAGATGGATTCAGAGAGTGCCTTGTGTGTTTATTTTATTTCTCCTGCTTGATGTATCTTAAAGTTATATTAGATCCTCTTGCATATATTTCACATTGATAGGTCACATTTTTCATCACATGATGAACTTTTTTTCCTCCACATTCTTTCTTCAGATGCTTTCTATGCATGACTTTCAAGTTTACCAAACAAATAACTTCTATACTATTGAATTTTACTTCTTCTACTCCTATTCTAAGGATTTCCATCTCTTGATAACTTTGTCTTTATTAAAAGTACTGTGTCACTTGCTCCTGTTTATGTTCACACCAATGATGAGAATTCTAACTAAAATAATTCACAAAAATGATCCTTGAGGAGTTCTGTCTCTTATCTGGTGTGTTCCCTTTCACTGCTGTGATTTGCCAACTTCTTTATTGTCCTTAATTCCTGGTGTGCTTTAAATTCTGCTGCTAATCCTCATTTTCTGTCTTCGCTGCTAGGCCTAAGTGACACCATCTGTAATGCTTTTCTGAAATCCTGTTAGATTTGTATTTCATTTATGTTGTATTGATGATCTATTGAAGAAAAGTTATCAGGTTAGGCTAGTGCAGTTCATATCTGGCAAAATCACATTGCGTTAGATCTTGTTTTCTGGTTTCAGCCAGGTTTTTAATTCTTTTTTTTATTTTCCTCCAAAATTTGTTACAGAGTCATTGCAAAGAAATGCAATGTGTGTATGCATTTTTAACTCTCTTTGAGTGTGCACACTCAAAAGGACAGTAACCTTAATGATAATGAGAGTAAGTTGCTGAAATAAATGCAAATAGACTGCAAGGCTCCTGGATGTTAAAGTAATTGGGTATTGGAAATTAGTTTTTAGACTCCTAAGAACAGTGGTAAGCTACCTAAATATGTTTAATTAAACCTGAGATTTACTCATATTAATGACACCAGATCAGGATTTTTTCCTGTTTGTAGAACTCAAATTCAATTCAACAGACAAAATTTTGCTTTTTCAGTGGTATCTGAAGTTCCACATGAGCCACAGGACATTACAGGGAAGCACTTCAAGAAAATTTAAAATTTTAACAAATGTTAAGTGTTTTTTGCATTTCCAAAGCGTTTCCACCTGATATAGTGAAAGTTGTCATAATAACACTAAGACAATATAAAACGCAGCTTTTTGTTTCAGGATCTTTGCTGTTAATATAATGTTGAAATTATTCTTGGAAATTTGTTTCTTACAATTCACGTCTCCCCCTCACATCCCTTTTCAGTTTTCTTCACACATTGTACCAGTGCATTTGAAGAAGACAGAATGCCATAGGAGTTTAATCACAACAGATTTTGATTGTGTAAACATTAATTTAGTAATGCGAGGCAACTGTGAATGATAGTGAGAAATTTACTGAGTAGAACTAATGGATAAAAAGTGGGTTTTAGTCATATTATTTAACTTTCAGAAAAAATTACCTCTTCTTGTACAATGAACTAACTTCAATCCTATGATTATGGGATATTCCTGAAATATTCTTACTCAGTGTTACATTAAACCATTAAATAGATAGTCTGTGAAATGGAATTTGGGAAGTGAAAAAACTGTGAGTGCAGCTCATGAGTTTCCTACAGCAGTTGGTCAAATTATTCTCATTGAGCAGACACTCGTTTTCACAGGGAATCAATAATTTCAGGAAAAGAATAATGCAGTATATTATAAGTAAAAAAACTGAGAGGCTTCATTACATACCATTCTATTTAGCATACAATTTAACTTCCATCCCATGGAACTTTAAACAATTTTGCAGACTTTTGAGTGCTGTGAGGTTTGTAGATCATTTAGAGAGGCTTGAGCTTAAACCAATTTTTTTTTTTTTTTTTTTAAAGTTATAAGTTACATATAATTAAAACTGGAGTTGTAGTTATTACAGTATAAGCATTTTTCTGAGTTTCATATAACTGTTGTTCTTTTGATTTTGTATTCTAATAAACAGGTTACAAAAGAGCATTTCAACTTGTGCTTGTAGTGATAATATTCTTTTTATTACAACTTACTCTGCCACATAGTATGTGAGGATTAATCACACTAAAAAGGTGGAATACCTACAAGCTTAATTGGTATTGCACTAAGATTAATGGAAATATTTATTTCCTTACCCAAATCCCATCTTAGTGTTTAATTAAAATAATGCCATCTGCTGTGTTTTCTAGTTATCTTGTAACAAACTGAAGTTTAATGGACTTTTTAAAGCAGAAATGGGTAGTATTCAGACAGAGATCAATTCAAAAAGGCCTAACAAATTATAAACATAAGCTTGTTCTTATTTGAGGACAAAGTACATTTCTGGCATGATAAGAATCAATATCAGTGTATCTAATGAATAATATTGACAACATTCTTATTTCTAATTCATTATTTAAACTAATGAATTTTAAATCTCCAGACCTCAAAGTTGTTGAAAATGCGTAAGCCTTTGGATTTAATGCAGGGTTTTGAGAATAACTTTTTGAAGTATGAAAAAAAAAAAAAAAAATCACCAAAAAAACTAAGCTCTTAAAAATAAATTTAAAAAAGCATGGGTTTTTCTGTTATGTTTATTTACCTTTCTCTTCATTTTTCTTTGATTTTCTAAATTTTCTTCCTCACACCATTCATGCACAGGTATTTCAGGTGATAGATTTTGAAAACAGTTTTTTCAATAAACAGGAAATTAACATGTCCTGCACTCTTATTAATTAATATCTCTTCATGTAACCTTCTCAGTTTGATCCCAGTAAAACTAATATTGCTGTTGCTGGAATTATTGTTTGCCCTATTTCCGATGCAATAGTTCTGTTAACGTTTCCTATTGAAGGTAGACTACAAGGAGTCCCATTCTCTAGGCTGGCCATGGCAATCATTAGCACTGCATGTTCTTGAGAGTGGTATCCCAGAGTACTAATTTTTATCCAGTGAATGGCAAAGCAGGTTAAATGATACAAGGTCAATAATACATTCTTTTTGTTCTAGGAAAGTGGATTTTAAAAGGTCAATCTGTCCTGCTTTTTGTGACAAGATGGAAGACTTTTGCTTTGTAAATGGTTGTGACATGTAACTTAGCCAGAAAACTGCAAATTGAAAATGTTCCTTGTGAATACTTGTAGTACTTTAACGTAACTTTCAACCTGCATTATGGTGATTTGCTTACACAAATTGTTACTACTTGGAAAAAATATGTAGTGTTTTTTAGTGAAATGTCATATGTGTTTGATAGTGAGCTAAAAGAAAACCTTTTCATAAATTTGCTGCCCACCTGTCTGCGTTTTCTGTCCTGGCAGCATCTTGCTCAGGGTGAAACAGAGACTTTTTTCAGATCTTTTGCATGAACCACATTGGCTATTTAAAAGGGAATTAAGGAAAAACCTTTTCAGCTACGTATCACTGAAATCTAGATACCAGTTCACTGTCACCAAAACGTACGTGCATACAGCTGCCAAACTCTGCAAAATGCTGTTAACAACTTAGAGAAGTATTTCTGATATAATTGAATTTCTCCATCAGATATCTTGGCCTTCCTATGGTTTCAAGACCAAGACAAAATGTGACTCTTTTTTATGTAGACAAGTACACTTCTTTTATCTGTAGTCTTTTTTTAATAAATTTCAACTTAAAATATTGTTAAAATAATTTTGCCTTCGCATTTCCATTCAAACAAATAAAAAAGTGCAAAATGAATGCCTGAGCATATTTATAAATTGTATTTGTAGATTACCTTGACTGTAGTAAAGGGTTGAAACTGTTTGCAACAACAACCAAAAAAAAAAAAGTAAAGAAAAAAAAGATAATTAGAATGAATTAAAGTGAATGCTTTTTAACTTCAAATCTTCCTGTAAGAGCATACATATGGGAACTGCAATGTCAAGGCCTGAATCACTGATTGAGCACTTGGAAGTGGAGACCTGGTCAGCTCTGGGAGCACAGGTGGAGGCAATTCAGCTGTGGGACCAGAAGGGGTGGAGCCAGATCTCATTTAAGGGCTGACTGCCACTGAGAAGGATATTTTGCTGGAGATTCCTCCTTCGTGGAGTTTTTCTATGAGCCGAGGTCTTTGGAGATGGGTGAGTATTCTTCTTTTTGTCGCATCCTCTCGTTGCACTGGTCCTGCTGTTGTTATACCATGTTTTCTGTTTTTTGTTTTTGTTTTAATCTTAGATTGCTATTCTAAACTCTTTATTTAGTGAAACTTACTTTTCTGTCTTTATAAAGGCCACTCTGTGCTGAACTGAATTCCGTGCCTTTCAGACCATTACAGCTCCTTAATATGAGTTTATTCTTCTTCTGCTATTTAATGAGGATGCATAATCAAACGCTGGAGAACCTACCTGGATTCTTGAACTCTTCTTGCCCTATATATAGCATACTTAAGAGTGTTTGCCAGGACATCCTTTTGCTGCTTTCCTTCTTTGTTTTCTCAAAGAAACACTGTCAAGCGAATATTCCTAAAAAAAAACCCTATGACATTCTTTCCCTAAAATACCTTGTTAAATTTGAATCTTTGTGAAGTGCATTTCTTTTTGACAGTTTTCGTTTCAGATGTTGTTCATTGTGTGGTAGAAAGGACGTGATATTTGCAGACGCGTACTCCTTATAGAAATGCTAAAAATGTGGCAGAAATGAAGTACTGCCTAAGTGAGAAAATCCTATATTACTGTCACATGAAATGATATTCAAAGGAATAGTTTTAGGTGAAATTGCCAGCAGTCACAATGTTCTACAGAGAACTGACACTACTGCTTGGTATGCCTTTTATATGTAAAATGTCTCAATGTAAACTTGTATTTGTGTATGTAAATCAGTGGTAACTATAGAACAAGTAAAAAGCAATATTTAAATTAGCATGAATTTAAGGGCTGGTGTCTAGCTTTACGGAAGCGGGTTAGACCTGGGCACTTTACTTAAGAATTTAAGAACAAAAATTGTCTTAGTTTTCTCCCACAGTTTTTTCAGTTGTGACTTCTTGAAGATAGATGATTTGTCATTCCTGTTTTAGTACATAACTAAGTAATCAATGCAAGATTAAGTTCTTTATTAAGTTGCTGTACCTAAGCATGGCTAATGTTATGGGCCTAGAAACAGAAATGTTATGTAAGCTTTTTTTCCTAACGCTTCTCAAAGCACAAAAATTTTGCAAAAATACAGTTGATCCAAAAGTCCTTGGGGGAGAGGGTGATAGTGGGGAGAAGCACTACAACCACCAACAGGAAAAGCACACTAGAATTAGCAAAAAAGAGATTCTTAGGATGTCTGTTTTCAGCCTTTTCTTCCTAAACAAATATGTTTCTATAGCCTCAGCAACAATAGAGCAAGTCTCATCTGCACACGTGTTACCTTCAAATTGGAAAATTACCTAATGGAGTGGCCAACCTGTCCGAAGGGACACTGAGGTGGATCTTGAATGATTTGTTGTTGACATCGTCTTTATGCCTACTGTTGCACTGATTGTCACAGTGATATGTGCTGTGTATGTCCTAGATGGGTTTGTTCCTCTTGTTTTCTGAATTCAAAACTTTGCGAGGCTCAAACATCGTGCCAGTGGCTCCCAGAGAGTTGTAATTGGCACCTTAAACCTCCAGCTGCAACATTTCCCTACTTCCTTGGTTGCCTGCTGCATTAATTTTCAGCATTCTTTTGACAAGTAGATTATTTAGCGTGGGCTGGTGCTGATAAGATAATGTCAGTTCATCAGTTCAGCTCCCCAGCTGAGACTCAAAAGGGGCATGATATGTTCTAGCTGCAGTGGAGAGAGAGAGAACATTTTTCTAAGGAAATGTATTTTTGTTGTTTGTATGGGGAAGAAGGGGAAGATCCAAGTATTGAATATACCAGAGTCAATAGTAGTGTTTAAACATAGAAAACAATATCAGAAAAACAAACTAACAAAAAAATTAACTGTGCTTGGAGCACGAACTTTGACATATGTATTCATCAGAGATAGCAACAAATAATATTTTTATGTGCTGTGCTTGAGTTCCTAAACACACTGATAGTTAAAACCTCATTTTCACCTTTCCCGTGTATGTGTGTATGGTATACAGGTGTGTATATATGGCATAAGTCTGGCAAAAATAGATACTTTCTGTATAAATTCCAAGTACCCAAAGAAATTAATTAACCATGCCTGTGAAAAATTTCTTCTCTATGAACCACTTGTCCAGTTCCAGCAAGCTCAATGATCAGAGCCTGGAATTGCATAAACTTGAATTCAAACGAAATTTGCACAAAACTTCTACAGACCCATCCATCAGGGTTTGCGTAACTTGAGCTGAAGCCAAATCACACCAGATTTGTTCTGAACACAGCATAACCCTGGACTTCAGATTGTAAAACTACTTTTGTTGGTCATGTGTTATTTTTCCATTGGTTATCAAATGTTTCAAGTCTGAAGGAGGATGAGGTAAATCCTGTATTCTCCTGTGTATGAAAGTAGAGCGTGCAGCTGACCAGGTCCTTAGTGAGGTCTGCAAATGTGTCCAGCTCTGGGGCTGACAACTCAATGGTAATGTTGCGATAACTTTTGCCTTTGTTTTTCTCAGACTTTGGAAAGATTGTACTCGCTTCTGTATATGACTTTGGACTCAATATTTGTTAAAACATATACGGATGTGCATGGGGTTTGATCATTCTCTGTATGTGTGTATATAACGCTTTAAAAAGGCTGCTCTCTATTGATTTGTTTTATTATTTACAGTTGTGAAGGTGCAGTGTTGTTGACTTGTTACTGTGTTGTTTCTAAAGAAGAGTTGTAAGCTGACACACAGGGATGAGATTCTTTCTTGTATCAGTATAAAAATACAGTATTTTTTTTCTGAGAGGATAAATGGTAGATGGAGATGATAAATCTGCAGGGTGTAATCCAGATACTGCTATAGGAGAAGCAGTAGTGGATGTATGGCTTGCTGGGACCTGGAAGAATAAATATTTGGGAAGAAAACTGTGTTGAACTATGATAAATATTTTATCTATGCTTATGCATGCCAAATGTCAACAGTACAAAATAAGCCATTGTACTGACGCTAGTTATATATAGTTCATGTAGGAAAGTAAGGTTTAATGGGAAATCGTTAGTGGTTTGGGAATATGCTCCCTTGGTATGCTTCTATCCTAAGATTTAAGAAATCCATACAGAATCTATTTAAAAAATTGTAGTAGTATCATTTGGGAATGTGAATAGTCATCTCTGAATATCCTGTGATGTTCAAAATCATCCAGTGTATTTGCAGTAAACACTAGTACGCAATTTACAGTTATATAAAAAGTAATTAATATAGTAATATACTGTAGAAGACACAGTAATTCAAATTTCTCATTTATGCATCCTTTCTGAGGAGATCATATCATGGGGTAGGGAGGTAATTCAGATACTGAAAATGGTGATACTTCAAATGTAATACACTTCTCCTCTGTTTTGTTTTTTTTTTTTCTTCTGTGTTTATGAAACAACAGCTTGTTTTTTCCATTTGACTCTCTCTTGTAGAATTCTCAGTCTGCTGGCTGTGACCTGTTCCCATCACTTCATTTCATTGTCCTATTCTCTTTACAGTGAAGATAGTGAATGTTTCCTATTTAAACTCCTGTTTAGCATCTTCACTCCTGAGGTTGTGTTCTGAACTCATTCATGTCAAAATTTCACTTGCATCATTGCTGCTCATGTATGTGAATAATATCCCTAGCTGGAGATACAGTATTGATTCGTTGCATAAATTGGTCTTTTATCTCCTGTCATTTCATCTGCTTTGCTGACTCTTGCTGTTTACACTGCATGCATTTCAACTTTTTACCGTTTTTTGGCAATTGGAAATGAAAGTAGGGTGGAGATGTAACCCCACATGGATGCATAAGAATCAATAAGACAAAGGTGCATGTTTAAAGCTTTTCAACATAATGGAATTGAGTAGGTTCTATAGACAAAGAAGAGCAAAAATAATTGAGAAGAAAATAGTAGATGATTGTGAGTGTTTCATGGGAATGCAAAAAAGACCTTAGAAATCTCTTGCCCATTCTTTTGATGATGATCAGTATTATTCTCTTTTTTAAGGTCTTAATTTTTTGAGGTATTGTTTCATAAAGTCTTTTATTATTTCTGTGGAAAATACTGCTTATGTTAAGAATAAAAAGTCACCTTTCTTTTATCTTTTTCCATTTTTTACCTTTCAAATTGAATAACTATAGAGATTCCAGCATTGAAAACTATCAGTCTGAGGTTAATTTGTTCTTCTCAACAATTCTCCTTATTGCCGTTACTGTGGGAGGAGAAAAAGGGAACTGCTTTCCTCCTACTCTCTTGTTATCTTCCGGTTAAGTTTTTGACCATTGATACTAAGGTATTACTGAAAATAGGAAGCCCTACCACCTTTTGGTTGACAAGCAATTAAGTGTAATTCCTTCAGTGCATTTTCAGAGAACACATCTGAATCGTTCTGCAAAACTAAGTATTAAATGAATTCTAAATTGTGAACTAGTTATTTTGGTGAAGTGGGTCTTTCCTTGCAGTTTTTAATGCTTCAGTTGTCTTTATCTGATGCCTGTGTTTCTGCAATTTTATAAAAGACCATTTGACATAACTTTCATAGAGCACAAAGCCTTTAAAATGTTTCCTGTCTTCTCCACTTTTGCCCTAATTTTGTCTCGTAAGTCCCAGTAATGTGAGTGTGAGTATAGGAAACCATGTTCTTCTCTTCTGTGCTTATCTCTCTGTGATTAGTAATGCAATGTTTAATTCAAATCTGAGTGACTACAAATTCTTTGTCATTATGCATTTCTTTTAGTAAGAATTTCAGCAAATTCTGTCTCTGCAGCAGCTTTTTTAAGGAAAAAAGAAAACAGGCTTTTCAACTTCAGGTCCTATTCTAGCATCTTTAACACATCTGTCAAAATGCAACAGTGGAAAGTGTGATGTGGCAACATGAAGGGAGATAGAAATTAATATTCATAACCATCCAACAGAATATCTTATCTATCGCAGCCAAAAGAGAAAGAGGAATTATTGAAATGTGATATGAATATTTTTAATTAGATATGATTTTATATATCAAGACTTTATTTACAAGTAATATACTGATGCATATTACATGAACAGGTCTACTTAACAATGTTCTTAGACTCTGGTTTATAAGTTGTTTGATTAAATGTGTGCTTGTTCAATGAGATTGGGTTTGTTAATTCTCCATTTTTGTTCTGAAATGGGACCTGTAGCTGTTAGCTAGGTGCTGTGGTGGTGGTGTGGTGTTTCTCTCACACAAAGGTGAGATTCAACTAGTAGAAATTAGTAGAAACTGCATGTTGCATTTTGAGCTTTGTTGGAAAATTTCCTGAGCGGTGATACATTATTTGATCTGCAAGAACAACAAAAATAGCATGGTAATTTCAGAAAGTGTTCATTATACAGAATAAGGAAGCAATTAATTTAAGAAGTTAAACCCCTTTTTCATTACCATTGTTTGTTTATATGCAGACTAGGATTTTTTTTTATTGTTATTTTATTTTACTACTTTATTTTATTTTATTTTTGGAAGTACTTCAATTGCTCTTTGTGTACTATAGGGAAATAATGGGAAACATTTGTTTACTGAAAATCATCTGCCTGGCATTTCAAGCAGTGCTATTTATCTATATCTTGTTACATGTTAGCAGCAGAGGTTTGTAGTAGTAGCTACATTTGAGTGCATTGCACCTTTAGGATGTCTGTGATTGTACTTAGTGTACATTGTTGCAAGGCTTATAGAAGATACTCATTTCTGAATGCTCGCGTGGTAAAAGAAGAACATTTTCCTTCTGAAGTAAACATTTGCTGAGTGAGCTTTCTTGTTACATTTTCCCTTTCATTTGGAAGATATCTCTTAGTGTCAGCTGCTCTACACCTGCATCTGATCACACGGGCATTCAGAATCCAGCACTTTCAGATATATACCTTCAGTGTGCGTGTACAGTCTTCATGCTTCTCTCTTAGTCTGCATAAAGATCAGCTGTGCTGAAGGCCTGACTTCCCATGATATCAGGGAATCAGCTGGAACTCTAGAATACGTCACAAACCAGCAAGTCAAAGAGAAGATAAATCTGTTGGGTCTCCTATGTTGTCTCTGCTTTGAAGTCTGTCCTTTTCTGTAAACATGAGTGGATTTCTCCTTTGTTTTCTTTTTGTTTTATTTTTAGCTGAATGCTTGTTTGTTGTTTTACAAGTGTTTATTTGTATATAATCTTGCTTCTCGCAAAGCTGACTTGCAGGAGTAAATATGCTGTACCTTTTGGGGAAGCTACCACTCCCATATTTCATCCAGACCTTTTTTTTCTGTAATATATTCTTTGATACCTGGCTGGTGAAAAATTAACTTCCTTTATGATCTGGATTTTTATATAAGGTTAGTCTTTCAATCACATCTGAGACTGCACTCAGTGGCTGGAAGTTTGCAAAGAGAGTTTATCTCTTTATCTGGAATTTGCTCATTTTTCCAATCAACTTAGTGGGGAAAATAGAGATGTGTAGAATATATGTGTCAACAAGCTATTTTGCTCTGTCCAGTAATCTAATAGGGGGAATGTCATACATCATTTTAGAAAGCTGTCCCTATGTAGAATTGCTAGTGACTGAGACTGGAAATATTGCTCAATTAGATTAGGGGGAAAAATATTTTGAGTTAATTATTCAGTGCTGCTTTCATAATTGGAATCTGTTTGTCCAAGAGGTACCTGGAGGTGAGCCCTACTTACCTGTGTCTCATCACTGAATTCAGCACAATTCTATCTGCTGACACTGCGGTGTGTGACCATTCCGCTCCAGAAGGCATATTGTCAACTGCCTGCTGTTCTCTCTATTCCTTCTGTGCACTGGACTGAGATGTTTTTTCATTTCATTCATCATCATTCACAACTTGCTGGAGTAATTCTGTAAAGTTTGTACATATCCTTAATATATGCAAACAGAAGAGGGAATAATATTTACTTGTTTTTTAAAAGCTGAACACGTTTGCATAGATTTTTTCCTTTTCATCTGCTGGTGAAGTCTACTGAGGAGAAAAAGTAACCAAGGATTGTTCTTTTGTTTTATTTAGAATATTTGAAGTTTTGAGTCCATTATTAATTTGTTATTTGGGGATTTTTTTATTTTATTTTTAGAACTTCAGTTAATGTGGAGAATAACATTTTTAAAAGAAGGGCTATTGTTTGGACTAGCAGAAATCACCTTGACATTGCTCCATGCATTAGAGCTGAGGCATTTAGGTGATCACTTGTGTCACAGAAATCCTCTTGGCTTTGGTAGAGATATGTGAAAGGACTCTTATGTTCATACTCTGCTATGTAACCTTGTCTGCTAATGGGGTTGAGGAATTCATTTGTTGCTCCAAGAGTTGCCCAGTGTGCGAGTCCTCAGCTGGTGAGGAATGTAAGTGAGTGTCAGGGATGTAGAGTGGGAAGTTGCTGTTCTGCAGCTTTGACCTCAGTCAGCCTTTTAGCTCCTGGTACACTTTAAAACATTATAAGTACCTTATATTATATAAGCTGGTGTTGAGTTAGCTTTTAAAATCTTCTTTGTGTGAAGTGTAATGTCTTCCTGTAGTCAAGGTAGTCTGCGCTCTGCTTGTTCCCAGGTTGTAGCCAAAAATACGGAACAGCACCACTGAAGTGAGGCTGCTTGTTTGCCTCTTTGTGATATCCCATCAGTTTTGAAACCACGCTCCAGAAGAGGGACTTTCTAAAACCCTTTAAGGCTCCAATCTGCTTTGCAGCATGGAGTTCAAACCACTGAATTGATAGGAATTAAAAAGTGTTGCACTGAGGCAGGTCTGACAGAAAGCAAGCAACTCCTTGGCCTGACCACACTGCTATGGATTTCTTAAGCCTCTGTAGCATTGCTTTGAAGGTTTGGAAATAGACTGACTATTTAATTGTTAGGAATGGAGCGGGATGTGTTGATCCTTTTATTTGATATTGGGTATACAACAATATATGTCTACTTCTATAAAAGAGAGCTAAATATGGTAATGAATTCATTCCAGAACAGAAAATATCAGGGTTGAGAGAAGGCTGACCTGTGTGATCTGGAGACTTATAAAATAAGCTTGTGACTTAGATGTTGGTTAAAAATGCGTCTGTTTATGAGGAAAACCAAAAGGATTTTTTGAGAGGCAGACTGAGGGAGAAATGGGAAAATATCACTATCATGGGCACCTTCTCCTCAATCCTCTTTTCAGACATTTTGGAGCTGATTGTTGAAAATAAGAGACATATAAAAGAAAATTGATTACTGAAGTGTTTTGGTAAAGAGTTAAATTGACTACTGAAGCACTGAAGTGTTAAGAAGAAAAGCAGCATTTAAGAGTTTGTCTCAAGGAATGACTCGATATGTTCTTATGAACAAAGAGGACAAGATTACAATGAGATTACTGACGAATACCAAAGTTTTCAGATTAGTCTTGTATGGAAAAAAAAAATAGACACAGATTTCTCATCTGTTTTTTTTAAAGTTGTATGTGTTTCATACACTCAGCATTTCAGGTTAAACTTGACTCAATGGTTAATACTTCTCACTTATGATTAGGATGGTTTCTTGTGGAAATAGGCCCCTGGTTTCTCTGACTTTTTTTCCACGGTTGTGTGTTTTTTTTTTTTTTTTTTTTAATAAATTACTGCTCTGGACCTTTGGGGCTGCTTCCAATATGTGTACGTATCGAAATATGTTATTTCACATTTATATTACATCACATAACTTATATCCCCATAAATTTCTGGGAAAAAAATTGGTAAGGATATATTTTTGTGGTACTTGGAATATCTCCAAGTTTGAACAAGCTATGTGCGTCATGAAAATGCTCTGAGGAAGTACATGTGCCTAGGTGGTAAGATTTGATGGTAGCAAATGTTGTTACAAAGTTTTGATAAAAGAGTTGGCTCTGAACTACATGATGAGTGCTGGGCTAGAAATGACTGACAGTGAATAAACCTTGCCCTGTATGCTCTGTGGGACGTGTCTATGTGCTGTGTGGGTAATGGCCAATCGCTGTGATACTTGGAAAGGTATGACTTGAAAAAGAGGTGTAACTTTTGCCTGCTGCATCACACAGAAAGCAATAATTTTAAGTTAAGGTACCTTATTTCTGTTTGATGCTCATGGAAATAACATATGCGTGGCTCTATTTGTATTCTGATACAAAAGAGATCTTGTGTTTTGAATTAAATGAATTTAGCCTGAACCTTTTCCATATAAAGGCAAATGTGAATACTTGTCTTTTCTAACTGTATCAGTACTGTGTGTTAACTTTTCAAGCTGCCCACAAATATTTTTTTAAGACAAGAAATAAAATCCTTTTTTTCCCCAGTTTCAGCAACATTGCTTGACTAATGTCAAGCAGATAAGACTCTTCTCAGTTCAGTAACAGAACACTGCAAGGATGATCATGGTTTTATTAGAGTAGGTTTTATACTATTCAGCATTTTGTTTTATAGAGTATATGTGAGAAAATGGTGAAGAGAACAAAAGAATTGCAGGTGTAGCCTTTCTTCAGCACTCATTCCTTTCCTTGCTCCCAGTGTGTGACAGTGCTTGTCAGGACACTGCCAGGGAGTGTGTTGGACTCGCAGAAAGGTGCTATGTGTGAAGGCAGTATCACGGGAAGAGATTAGGGCTATATGCATAGTGAAGGTAGTGATATGTCTTTCAATTTAAAGATATAGCATCTTCAGGCTGTATATTATCATTTTTCATGATCTGTTAGCCCAGAATCAGAGAATCACAAGGTTGGAAAGGACCTACAAGATCACCTAGTTCAACCATCCCCCCCATTACATTACTACCACAGGCTACTAAACCATATCTCGTAGCTTCTCATCCAGACGCCTCTTGAACACTGCCAGGGACAGCAACTCCACCACCTCCCTGGGGAGGCCATTCCTGTTCCTGACCACAGCGCATATATGTTGCCACTACTCCTTGACTACTAGCTTTCCTTTCTTTTTTCTCTTTTGTGAGATAGTTTGACCTGTGCTCTGTATAGTTTTGAGACCCAGGGAGAATGTAGCACCTGGTGCCTTGCTAGGGATCCCGAGCATAATGCTGCCACCAGGTCCTTGTGAGCAGTCTCCTGGACTGTGACCTTCCAGTTATGGGCAGGTCCTGATTTCAGGGATGTAGCCAGTAGCTGTAACTGCAACCAAGTAAAGATCTGCCCAAGAAGTACTAATGACAACATTTCTTAGAGGCTGCAAATGGGTAGATGAATTGTTTATGCTTTCTTTACGTTTCTTTAAACCACATCATTTCAAGTCAATTGTAGTTGCCAGAGTCTTGCAGAACTATGAAATGAAACATGCATTTTCTGTGCTTTCTCAGATAATGGGTTACTTTCATAAAAATCCTTGCTTCTTTGGATAGATGGACCATAACTGGAAATTGAATTTAAATTTATCCTTCACTATTAAGATTTTCTCTTAGTGATAGTGGAAAACTTCTGTAATGACACTAGAGATGTGATTTTTTAAAATGAGGTCTTGTATTTCACAAATTCAAAATCTAACATGGCAAAATTATTTTTTATAACACAAATCTCTGGTAGCTGAAACTTTATTTTGTTATCTAAGATTTGATTCACTTAGTAGTCAGGACACAATTTGCTTTTTAGCTTCCCCTAGGAAAAAAAAAGTGATATTTGTGTAATGTCTCTAAACATTAAAAAGATCTCATTAGCTGTGCTTTCAAGGATGATCAATTTAAGCTAGCAGGTGTAGGATCAGACTCAGTGAAAAGAAACAAAGTAGAAGAACCCTTGCTAAAATGCAGTGAGATATAACGCCTTTCTCTAAATGTTCCTTCTCTTTTTTGTGGCCATAGAATTTTTCTCAACTGTGAGCATGAATGAAATATAAAATCATCTTTTAATACTTCTAGTGGAATGTAGGATACCAAAAATCTGTATCTAAACTCCAAGCTTTTAAATGACTACTGTGTAATAGAAATACTTGAATAAATGTCTGTGCTCAGGTAAAACAAAATGTTTACACAAAACAAGGTTCCTATAGTAATATAAAATTAATTGTCCTGAATTCATCACACAGGTCTGTAGCTCTGAATTAACTGAACAGAGCTTTTGAGTCATTTGGAAGCGTGCCACATTTTTAAGTTCATATGAAGGAAACTAGAGTATATTCACTTAAAGGTAACAAATAGGTGAACCACAGAGTGAATTCTGTATTCCTCACACTTGGTTAGCACAGTTCACAACTGTCAGCTGTGTAAGCACCTGTAATATGACTTCAAGAGCAGCTTGTCATGGTTTTATGGTTTTTGTTATCGGTATTCCACAACATAACATCATGTAGTACACTGGGAGTTAAAGAGTTAATGTTCCAGTTCCATGCATTGCAATAGTTCTGGTGTACCTCTCCCAGAAAAGTGAAATAACTACATATCCTGGAAGACTTTTCACTGTTCTGTTTCCATTTTCTGTTCAGAGGGATAGATAAAGGTGTTCACAGATCACACAATGTCCCCTTTTTTTTTTTTCGCTTTCTGCTCTTCACTGCAGTGTGCGCTCATCTCTCCTTCAGCATTAGAGTGTCCTTTGGTTTTGGACACTCTCATTTTATTCGATTTATTAGCTTCAGTTGTAATCATATTGTATTGTGTTATCTTGCATTGCAATATTTTATTTAGTAAATTAACTTTCCTCATCAGATTGCTGCTGCTGGTTTGTTTTTAGGCCTTTATCCTTGTATCTCCATATGCTTTCCCTTTCTCCCATTTTTTGTGGGTCCCCACATCCTATTAGTCACAAAACTGGGCTGAACCAGCCCGTAAACTGCTGGCACACATCTCCATCTGCACAACAGCCAGCTGAGCTGTTCTGGTACCAGTTCTAATGGTTCCAGAACAGAGTCTGGAACCAGAGTCCTCTCAACAAGAGCAGTGCAGGCTTGTGCCCTTCCCCTGGCAATGGTTACTCCTGCTGGGCTGGTGTTGCATTGGGTTTGAGTGCGATGTTCATATTAGCTTTAGGAAGAACACGGTAAATCACTGTGTCAAAGAGAAACTGAAGCTGTTTCCCTCACAACCAAGCTTAACTCTGACAGTTAAGGGACTGACTGTAACATCCTCTATTTGGATGTGGTTCTTTAGGACTGCTTAGCTGCAATGGAGATTCAACATGCTTTGTGTCTAACACAAGACAAATTCAGAAGACATTTTTCACACTTGCTGTGGCAGAGAATCTGCAGGAAATAAAACATGAATTTGTGTTTTCCTCTTATTTTTCTATAATTATCCAAGCAAACCCTTATGAACAAACTCACCCTGCACATCAGATTGAATATATTTCATTATACACGTATGTTTTTATATTGACTTGTAATCTTGTTTTCAGGTTCAGGGGAAGAACTGAGTAACACTCTTGCAATCTATACTATGAAGATGGAAAAATTTTTGCTTTTTGTGACTTGGAAAAACAAAAGAGGTGATTCCTGACTCTCTTTACCAAAAAAAAAAAAAAAAAAAAAATCCAGCAAAAAACTATTAAGTGTTTTAACTATTAAACTATACTGTCATCTTCATTCAATTTTCTAAAAGGCATGCTTCTTCTGGAGGAAACCTCAACTTAAAGATATAAGGCTGAGACATGCTAACACATACTTCAGAGGTGGTGTGTCTGGCCTTACTCAGTCCTTACTTGGTGGTTATCCAACCAAACTCAGTGGTTATGCAGTCAAAAGTAAGTTCTCCCATATGCACATCTTCATCTCTGATGAACACCTTGGCACATTCAGGGTTCTAGATTCTGGTTACACATGGAAATTTTATGCATTCTTTTATCAGCATCTATTATTAGATCTGGTGTTTAAAATTCTACCTTGAAATTATAGGACAAAAATAATATATTTTTACTATGTGCATCAGTTGTTATTTAGCATTTAGATGTTTGAAAATCTGAGTCTGATCTTCTGAAACACAGAATTAGTGGTATGGATTTTGAAAACGTACGTTAGTGTTAATATGAGGTCCAGTTCAGACTGAGAAAGCTGAGAACATTATGAGTGCATATGTGATGGATTTAGAGAGGCATCGTATTTTATGATAGAAGGTCTTGAAGGAACTTGGTCATGCACTGTTGACAGCATTAGTACTTAGTGTGCTAGAGATATGACAGCATCTTCACAATTTTTATTTTTTTTTGTAAATTTAGCTTGACAGTTCTTAGTTTGGCATTAAGTAAAACTTTTACAAAATATAAATTTGTTTTCAGAGATTATTAAAGGACTAGGAGATGCACAGAACAATAAATGAAGTTTTAGAAAGTTTGCTCCAATTGTATATTTGGAACTATAGTTTTGTTCATATGGGACTTGCCATTAAGAACTACTTGAGCAAGAGACTTAGCAATGATCCAAAATCTGAGCATTGCTTTTTTCTCTGAGGATTTAAGCATGCTAGATTTATTTTCATAATAGTATTATAATGTAACTCTGGAAATTCACTGAAAAATTTTACCCTTATGTAAAAATGTCATCTGTGTTACAATACAGATTATTAAAGATCTGTGCAGAGATTTTGAAGTGTCTGTTAAAAATTTTTCCTTTTATTGGAAAGATGGTTTTGTACAATCAAAGCCTAGTCTTCACACTGAAGCATAAATTGTATGTTTTTCAGTAAGTTACATTAGGATTACTTCGTGTTATTACTAAATTTAATGGAAGTCAAAATGAATCTAGTGAGATGTTTTGCTCAGTTGTTATTTCTCTTTGTCATTTCTTGTGTCTGTATACTTATGCTTTACCTTGAAATTTTTCTAGTTGTTCTTTATTTAAACTTAGTCATTTTGGATGAGGATCAATGGAAATTAAAAACATTACTTCCATCTGTAAACTGAAAACAATCTTTTTTTTTTTTTTTTTGTTTCTGGAGTAATTTCACAGAAACAAAAATACTACTTTTTCCTGTAGTTCCTTGCTATACCATTCCTAGCATTTCGTACTATTCTACTATTTAATACAATCTAGCCATTCAGAGAAGAAATAACTGATCATTCTGTGTAAGCCACTTTATCATGTTATATATTTGATTGTTTATGACTATTATGTTTTCAATAAAATTCATTTGCAGATGTATGATTTCCTTTTCAAACTTTTTTCTGTTATTTCTGGGTACGTTTTTTTTATGGCTGAAGAGAAATTACATAGAATATTGGAAGATTTTTTTCCTTTCTACAGCATGCTTTCTCATAGTGTCTTCAAAGATCTGTGCAAGTGCTGTTGCACAGACTGTTGAACTGTTGTCACAGCATGCAGGCTGAGGGAAGAGATGGTTGGTTGTAGAGAGAAGCGAGGTTAACTCATACTGAGATCTGCCTGATATTTATTTGAGATGTGGTCATCTGAGATACAGAAATATGTTTTGGAAAAATCTTCTAAAGAATCTTTGTTTGACACAGTTTATACTTTATTAGCATTAGACTAAGAGTTACTATCTATTTGTGAGAAGGAGAGACTTCCAGCTGATATTCAATAAAGTGTGAAAGTTGCCTAATGTCTGACTGTAACCATGATATTTTTTTCCAAGTACTTGTTTTCCCTGAAAGATGAGAAATTTAGAGAAGCTTCTTGAATGTTGTTCAACAGTCCTTTTATGAACAATCTCTAGATCATACTGAAGGTAGAGAAGCAGAGCTACTAAAATGTAACTACGCTATGGGCTGATTACTCTGATGAAAGGAAGCACTGTAGTACGAAAGTGATTTTTAATCCCTATCCAAGATTTCATAATTTAGAAAGACCAAAATATGAACTTTCAATGAAGCTTTGTGTTCTTCTTTGTGTAGCTTATCTGAAGAAGTAAAAGGAAGCTATTGTTTTTTATTCTCTAGATAGATTGAATGATTTTTAGTCCATTTTGTAGGTTTTACTCTCTGGTTTAATCATAGAAGTATTTTTCACTATCAGTTCCATGAATTATGTATATGGTTTTAGCTTCTGTGTTGATTTCATTCCTTTGTTTCTCATTAATGTCTTCAATTATTCTAAATAAACAAATATTTCAGACTCACAATTCAAGTTCTCCTTAGATTTTGGTCCAGTTTTGAAGTATTTATTTTCTATGTTGACTCCAAAATTCTAAGTGCTGATTTAAATCAGTAGTGGAAGAAGTGAAACTACACTTATTTATGTGATGGAAAATGTAGTCATAATGTTCTTTAAAAGTTCTGCTTCAGAAATTTGGTTTCATTTTTCATACCTGAGTGTTGCACTTTTTTGCAAATTTTAGGTTCATAAAACTGAGTTAGCATCTAATGAGCAGACTTCAACTAAACCAAGATTATTATAGTGAAGGTACATAAATTTTATTCCCCCCATTTCAGTAATACCTTAGAGAAAATGGAGACTTCACATTAATCTTGACATTCAATAAACAGATACATTTTGATTTAACTAAAATACAGAATTTCAGCGTGGATAATGTGTGTTGAAAAATCTATAGGTCTAAAACTGCATCATGAAAATATGCTAGGATCTTGAATTCATAAAATTTGGAAGAAGTATGAACTATTATGCAGGTTTTTTTTTTGTCATCACTTCAAACCATGACCAAAGAATTTAATTGTGCTAACAAAATCTTGGGTTATTAATCTATTTAAGATAGATAATTGGCTTTTAGTTTTCCAGTCAATCTTGAGATAACAGGGTATTTATTCTATTCTTTTGTTCTTTTTGTAAGTTGTCATAATAATTCATAGTCGTCCTTCAGTCTAGGTCTAACAAAAGTTCTGTATAATCATAATTGACATTGTGTGAGGAAAATAGTGGTTTTTCAGTCAGCACTCAGTTGGGAGCTGGAGATGTTAGTTCTTAAGTATTTGTGTGCCATAGCTCCTGTGGCTTCTCAATTTGCTTAACATCAAAATTAATGCAAAAGAGAACGTGGGTTTTTTGGTTTGGTGTTGTTTTTTTTTTGTTTTGTTTTGTTTTTTTGGTTTTTTTTTGGAATTAATATTTTAGTCCATGAACTTTCTTTGCTGTATTGACTGCTCAATAGCTAGCAGTCCTTTCCTAATCTCTGCTTGTCTCGCTCCAATTTATAGGAGGGAGAGGAGGTTCTTTTATTATCTATATACCCAGCATGAGATTAAGAAGCAACAATGTTGGTCCAAACAGTTTATTACAAATCTTAATCAGGGAAATGGGGAAGGGGAGAATGGACACTATTATGAATTAGGGTAATGGGGAAGGGAAGGAGGGCGATAGAAAAGAAGAAGCAAGGAGTCTTTATAGGCAGCAAGAGGGACATAGTCACTACCATGGATCCAGCGAGGTTCATAGTTCAGTCTTTGATCCTCAGTAGTGGGTCATCAGGCATTGTTGTTCTATTGACGATGAAGGACAACCATGGTGATGATGGTCCCTTTTCAATAGTTTCAGAGCGGTCCAGTCAGCTGTCTTTAGAGTGACAGCTCAAATCCAAAGTGGTTGAGTCAGCTCTCCTTTGAGTGGCAGCTTCTGGCTCTGGGATCTCAGCAGAAACTCCTTTGTTCCCATCTTCCGGGCCTTGCCAGCAGATAAGAGGGAGCAGGGATGCCCATCTGCATCCTGTTTTTCACAGAACACAATGGTATAGTTCCCCAATTTTCCCACAACTAGCTGGAGCTGTTTAGTCACAGGCCAGATCTTCCACCAGTAAACACTCCTGAGCATTCTCATCCGCTCTTCTACAGAGCAAGCAGCTCTGGGGGAAGAGGCTTTCAAATGTTCCCAAAGCGATATCGATTGTCACACGGTTAGCACCCATTAGTTGCCTCCTCAACAAATCATTCAAAGTCTTATCACAAGAAATACCTCAGGAAGCAAGCTTTGAGCCAAAAAAACAAAGAAGGATTCTCACACTGCTCTTAATTTTATAGTTTAAAATAATTTTTTTATATGTATTGTGAGGCATTACAGTAAATACAGGTTTTTCTAGCGCGTGATTTCTAAATCAGAAATTCAGTTATTATGTAGAAGGCTCCTGCCATAATAGACCATGTTAAAGCAATTCTCATTAAATTTTGTGGGGAAAAAAACACCACATGGTATTCCATTTCAGTAGTATTTAGACATCAGTGCAGTTTCTATATTTTAATTTCTCACTGATAAATATGCTGTCCTTGATGGTTTGTCTGAGATGTTTACTGTTTTGCAATTGGAGAGGAATCCAACAGCAGGCTAATCTAGCATTTGTTAACCATGCATATTTTGCTGATGAAAGTTTTGTCCTAATTATACCTGAACAAGTCTCAAGATGTGTTTTATACAGAGCAGATAAGTCAAGAACATTATCACGTGATGAACATAACCTAAACACATAGTGAACTTTAAGTCAAATGTTTGGTTTTGGCCTTGATACATTTGTAAATAAAATTTAGAATTCCTAATATATAGCTGGAAAAGCAGCTTTTGGTTGTTGCTGTTGTTTTTAAAAAGACCTTTTTAATTGTTTGAGCAGTTCAATTAAACATTATTAGTTGTACAAAATATATTTTTATACAAATTCTTGTTCACTGCCCCCACAAACAGGGGTACCAATTTTTCTAGGTCTTATAGAAACATAAATGTATACACCTTATAAACAAATGGGATCTGCTGATGTTAACTTGCTTATAAGTGCATTTTTTATAAGCATGTTAAAACTCTACATAAATTTTAAAACTGATGAGAAGGCTGAAGTGAAGAAAAGACTATCAAAGTTTAAGTCTGAAAGTGTAGCCTTTATTTCTAGTTTGTTAGATTTATACTACACAAGAAGACTGAAACTATTAGTGCCACATGTGATTAGTTTCCAGTTCTTTTCACCTAGAAATATGGTGACATTTTTTATTTTCTTTAATTATGGCACAATTATTACCAACTCAGAGTATTTCTGTTATAAACTGAGTAATCCCCTTGGCCTTTTCTCTTTAATAATCTTTTCCTTCTCAGTGTGTGCTTTTCAAAGTCTAAGACACCTAGAATTTATAGACATTATTATCTTTGCAAATCTGTGAAGTGAAATACGACATGGAAATACCATCAGCAATATTGGATGTTTATCCACACCCTCCTAAACAATTTGAGCTTATGAATAAAATAATCAGATAAGTGCTATAATTTCAGTGGACAACAGAAATTGAATGTATCAATGCAGTAAGCCATTTACAACACTGCAGAGATTTTTAGACACACTGGCTATGCTTTATCCAAAGATGTCCATCTTATCTCATTTAATTCATGTCTCTGGCCTATGCATTTCTGCAGTACTGTAAGCTTTTGAGCCATGTAGGTGTACATTATATGTACAATTAAATGATTTGGGTAAAGTTATAACTATAAATATTGGTTAATATAGAGCTTTTATTGTAAATATAAATACAGTTGTTAACTTTTGACTTCAAAGGCAGAAACACTTGAAGTTTCACCTTTCAGTGTACTTTTGTCTTATGTTTCCATTGCAGGCAAAAGTGTAATGGGCTAATTAATAATTCATAAAATACCTTACTCATTAAAGGGATTTGCTTCCACGTAGGGATGTTTTAAATAATACCAGGCATCCTGGTACTGATTTCTGAGACAGTGCAAAAGCTACTGTATCAGATTGTTTTTACATCTCCTTGGAGGGACTGTGAAAGGGTATACTGCACCAGAAGGGCTTTTAATGAGATGTGTCCCAGAAGGGAAGTATGTAAGCAAGATGGTTTCATTTCTTGTCACAGAATGATGCGATTTGAGCCCAACATTAAAAAAAAACAGACAGGCCTGTTGCAGTCAAATAGACAGTAGAATATCATCAGTTTGGGTTAAATGGTCTGTGTATGACAAAGGCTTTATTTTGTCACTGGTGTTTGAACTGCTGTACAAACAGTAGAAAATATAATGAGCTGATCTTATATTTAAGGTGCAGTGCTTCCTGAAATGTTATAGGCTTCCTACTTATTAATGATCTGTAGTAGTCCTCCAAGAACATTAGTAACAACGTTTCAGAACTACTGATTACAGAGGGAGATGGTGTGCATACTAACAGCTCATCTTTACCCAAGAGAATTTACAACCAGACTGACAAAGGGTGGGGGGGAGGGAAATGAAAAAGGGCAAGGGGAAAAAAAACAACGGGATTTGAGTAGAATGGTGAAGATGCTCTTGAATTAAATCAAACCAATAACTGCAATAGAAGAAGAGAGCAAGAAAAGAAAAGAGTGTGTTAAAGCACCTCTCACTTAACGGATTACATTAACAGGCTTGTAAATGTGAGAAGTGGGAAGCTGGTAGATACTGTTGTGTCACAGTCTGCTCAGTAAAATAGATCTGAATTGTATCTCCTTACTTTCAGGAATGTGCATGAGCTTTGTCCTTTGCTTGCTTGTTTCATCGTGGTACGGCTTCTTCAATGTAACTTCATTTATTTGTACCCAGAGACTGAGCCAAGACACACCAACCCATTGTCTATATCTTATTAGGAAAATAATGCAGAAATTTCTGTAGCTTTGATTTTAACACTTTTTTCCTAATGAAAAAAAGTCTTATAAATTAATAATTTTAATTAAAGAAATAAGAATACGGTATCTGAACTGATTTGGCTTGAAATGAAATCTAGATTTTTTTCTAATAAAAACACGTTATCCTTATTTCTTAGAATAAAAATGACTAAGCAACATTTTTAAAGCAGTGTTTGAAAAACTATAGCACTAAATTGCAGTGCTGGAAATATTTAAATTGGACATTTAGCTATGCATTTAGTTTATAAATCTGTCTTGTTACAAGATTCTGAATTTTCTCTGTATGAGCAGAGTTACACAAGAAGAAACTTAAATACATTATGGGAGAGGTTAAACATAGTAATAGCAGTGATGCTTAAGACACTTGAGATAATATAATTTATTTTAATTAAGGGCTTGCCTTCAGGTGAGGAAAGGAGGACAGTATCCTTGTGGAACGTTTGCTGTCTGTCATAGTTCTATCAACATTCTCCATCTGAGAGGCTTTAGGAGACACAATATGCAAAGGCGTAATGCACTCAGTGTAAGCAACTCTCAATTGGTTTTGCATACATAAGTAAGACTTCAAGGAGTTGTGGAAGTTTTTGCTGTTGTCTTTGAAACTCAGTGCAGAGTAATTCTACATAAAGTTATGGGGAAAATGACCACTACCATTGAACAATATCTCCAAATCCCTTTTGCTGGATCTTGTACCATCTCCATATGTGCAGAGAGGAAAACTGTCACGTAATTGTTATTTCCTAGAGGAAAAAATATTGGAAAAAAGAAAATGCTTTCGGTAGATCAGAAAATATCATGTCTTTCCTGTATGATTAGGAAAGAAAGAATAGATACGTGCTCTGTATAGTTCTCATTCCTATGCCTTCTCTTGCTATTCATCTTTGCATTTAACGTCAAAGTGTTATTTACATACAGCAGTGGCTTTCCACGGTGACTGAGGTCCTTTCTGGTTCTGTGGTTTTAGACTTTCTGAATTGCAGCAGAAAGCATTTCCTTTAGTACTGTTCTTCTTACTGTTTCACATCTTGTCAGTGCTGGCTGCAGTAATTATTAACTAGGAGAAAGCTGACAGGGAAGCTGTTTAAATTTTTGAATGATACGCTCCAGATCATATTAATTATTCTGAAAATTATTTAATAGCTTAATAAGACAAGGGTTAGATCATAAATGTCCATTTCATTTGTTTGTGTTATTTGAGACTTTTGTAACTGGCTGCTTAATGGCCTGTGTCATGCAGATGTATTATTAGCTCTCATTGGCACATTTTACTACATTGTCATTAATGGCACAGAATGACTTTCCCATCATTTTTCCTTGAAATCCCAGGTAGAGAGCAAGACTGGTGACAGTTTTATCAGTGAGTTGCATTAAGCTGCTGTTTGCTACTCATGAATCAATGTATTTTAATCTCCAACTGGCCCCTGTTCTACATGTGTCAGTGTCATTCCACTGTCTCATTTGCCAAGTGAACAAGAGTCCTCATTAAAATAATGCTGTGCTTTTTTCACTGGATTGCATGCAATATGTTTAGTTTGTTCTGATTTTACTGAAAAGTGGCTCTCAAATAGCAACAACAACAAAAAAATCACAGTTAAATAATAACTAAAAAAAATAAAAATGAGATTTGAACTGTAAGACCTGTAATGGTTCTTGATTTAAATTTCAACTGGGGAGATTAGAGGCAGGCCTGCACGTTATATCACCTTCCCGAAGTATGGTGAGATCACTTCTCTTTTAATCTGTGTTAGGTAATATGGAAAGTAGGGAAGAAAGCAATAGCTTCTTTGTCACTCTGCCCTTGGGTAAGTCTGCACTTGTTCTCTTATAGGTTTATTTCACGTATCTACTAGTTTTAGAGGTATGAATTTTCACTTACTCTCTAAGGAAAGCCATGGTACTTCCACATTTAAGAAACACAGACATCTAAATGAGTGAGCTAAGCATGAGAGATGGCTGTGAAAAGAGCAAAAGCATTGCAAGTGTAGAGCGTGTCTGGGGAAACTGGTACATTGCAACATTTAATGGCATACGGATGTAATCTAGAATTGCTAAAAGGAGCAGGAGGTAGAAACATATGTTGTCTTGGTAATTTCAGTATTTTTTGTTTTATTCTAAAATATTTGTGACTGATATGATGCGTTGTGATGAAGGCTGGCATTTATTCTTTTTTTATCATTTTCTTACAAACTGAAGTTCATTGAAGAAATAAAATGATACCAATAGTAAATGACGCAAATCCTAAAGAAACTATGGAAAATAATTTCTTTTGAACAACTGAAAAAATTCAGATGTTTTCTCACTTTCAGAAAATGAAGGACAATAACTATGTCTCCATTTAATTTTTTTTAGAGCCTTATCTTCCTATGGCAGGGTCTCCTAAGGGAAGAAAAAATAGTTATTTTCTTACAGTACGCTGTAGCAATGAGCAGGCATGTATAGTTGCATGCTCTTAGAGATGCCTTGCTCTTCAGATGAGACACCTGCTGTATTCCCAAATTAACAGCATCACTGCCAGCCTCTTGCCTTCTTCACTGCCCCTTTTAAGATCTTTTTGTAGGATTACACCTCTTCAGTGCCCGTATGTTTTCTGAGTTGAATGGAACAATGCAGTGAGAGAAAGCAGGTTCTGGGGGAACCTGACATATAGAATAGAGACTGTTGTGACAAACTGGGCATGTGATTATAGAAGTAACGTTTAGAGTTTCGAGCTGACCATGTTCTCGTGATCAGTATCTTATAGTATACTTGTACATGCTATAATGTCGATGTCAGAAAAATTGTAGTATACTGTTAAACAGGCTATCAGATATCAGGATTTTTTTAAATCTTTGTAAATATTCAGCAGTCTATGCTTTTTCTGGTGTCTGTCAAGCTATTAATTATGTGCAGCGTAATATCTGATATGCACAAGTAAATTGCACAGCAAAGTGAAACACAGGGCACTGCAATACCTGGATGGTGAAATTAAGTTATTAAACTTAGATTTTTCGGATGCCCACTCAATTCTTTACACTTTAACACTCATGGTGTCGTGATTACTGTTATAAGCATCTCTCTCATTTCTTTTTTCAGTAAGGCTAGAGAATAAAGCAGAAACAGGTTTATAAGTAAAGAGAAGTAATTGATTATTAGAATACTTCTTTAAAATATGAGGCAAGAAACCAATTATTTCATGCACTGGAATAGCTTGCCTAGAAAGAATATGCAATCTCCATACTTGGAGATTTGCAAAACTTGCTTGGACAAGGCCTTGAGCAACCCAATCACACTTAGAAGCTACCTTCAGCAGACCTTCAGATGTGCCATCTAACTTCTCCACTCATTTGAAGCCTAATATCTACCTTTATATTTTTGAAGAACAATTCTCTGCTTCAGCCTTTGTAAAAGCATCTGAGAAATTGGATTGTCATGTTCAAGCTGTCATTGCACAGGTCTCAGTAAAAGAGACAGATGACAAGTAATGTGATCAAAGGAACCTTGTTTTCATGTATATCAATGAGGTACATAAAACGATGCAGGAAAACTTTATGATAAGACTCTAATATATATATCATAACACTCATTTGTTTTTCCACAGGATGTATATTAGCATATTTTACACATGTGAAAACTAGTATAAACCCACATATTATTTGATTTCACTCATAAAATATTTACTTTTCTTACCTAAGAGACATCTTCCTGTTCACAGTTCCTTGTAGAATAGACTTCTTTCTTTTTATAGCTGAAAATGTGGTATCCTTCCTAGAGAGAAATAGAGGAAAGTAATAAATGTATTCCTGATTTTATTCAATGCTAATTGGCTTCGAGTTGTATATAAGAATATAACTATACAAAAAATATTTTTTAAACATCTTGACATATCAGCTGTTAGCTCTGGAGTTTTTTCTGACATGTCAAATCTGCTAATAGTTGTGTCATGTTTTTAAACATCTTTCAGAATCTTCATGTCATTCATTCTGTATTTCTATAACTGTATTCTGTCACGTCAGCCTTCTTGTTGGAAATAATATTCTCTTGGTTAATAGAACAAGAAATTACCCTTGAGATATTTATTTTGCTGTAAATTCTCTTGGTCAGCAATAATATGCTGACATTTCTGCTGAGAGAACTTGATGAAATCTTGTGGTTTTGACCTATCCTTGAGAATACCTCCTGGGAAAACTGCACACCACAGCAGAAAGTTTTGGAGTTCTGGTGTGATGGTGTCATGTTAAATTCATTAATAGAACCTAGAAATTGAGATTTTGTTAGCTTCAGTAGAGGATAAAGTATGAATCTCTGTATTAGACGTGAAAGGATGAGTGGAAAAGGAAGGGAAAATGAAATTTATCTTGCTGGTTTTGTGCCCTTTTGGGGCTTACACTCAGTACAGACAGAGAAGACTAGTGACTTCCTTCTTTGTCCCCCCACTCTCATTCTAACCTACTTTCACTTATTTGTAATCAGTTTCTGGCTTAAATTTTCAGTATTTATTGTTAGTTTTTCACTTGATTTTCAGTCCTAAGAATCCCAGTAATTGTAGGATTCAAAGTTACAGAGCTCTATGGCTGTGGAGGAGAACACTAATGTGGTTCCAAAATCTCAGGTGCATTTATGTGAGCAAAGTAAGATCTATCCGTCTAAATAACTTGGGTTGTTTTGTTTGTGTTTTTTTTCTGTGCAGATGATTTACTTTATTCAGAGTTAACGATCAAACAGTGGCCAGGTAGATGGCTTGTCCATGAATGACCAAACAGTGGTCAGCACAGGCAGCTGCTCTCGAAAGTTAAGTGATGTATCTCCTTTCCTCCTTCAAACTCAGTATGGCTTTTCGATGTTCACTGTCTTCTGTACAACAGTTTTTGATGTTTACTTTCTACTCCACTCTGGATGAATATGGGAAGGGTTTTGTTTGCTCTTTACAGGAACCAAGGCTTCTCATACAAGAATTAGGGTAAGCAGGAACTTGAACCCAGATGAAGTAAGAAGGTTTTTAAAGTGTTGAGATGGGGTTAAAATCCCAAGCCACACCATAACAGTTTTCGGGTTCAGACTCGTGTATGAGAGCTCTGATCCACTACCGAGCTCTATTTCTGGTCTCTTTATACATATAGGCCTGTGATGCATGCCCTCCTTCAGTGTACCAACCACCAAAATGTTTTTCATTACAGATTTTCTAGCACAAAGGCTGGCAATTTCTGAAGTAGTGGTCACATTTAGGGTTATCTTTTTAAAGGGGAATTAACTTTTGCAAGCAGAAGGAAAGAGAGCTGGCTCTCTTTCAGTGACATGGCTGTATCCAGTGCCTTTGTTGAGACTTGTTAGAGAAAGACATAAAAGTTGAGAAAGGCAAGACCTCATCACCTCTCCTGGGTTCTGACACCTAGCAGGTGTGCTGTGAAGTAATGTACTGAATATGCTCTCAGTTGTGAATCCTAAAAGGAAAAAAATATTCTTGTTCTTTCTCTTTTTAAAGAAATTTCAATACCATTCCAGTATGGTGTGGAAAAACTTTAATGCATGGATCCAACCTTTTGGCTTGCCTGGGCCTCACTGGGTGAATAAGAATTCCCTTGGGTGTCATAAATGTGTACTTCTCCAAAAGTAATGTCTCCTATATATTTCCATGGATGCTACAACCAATACGAAGAGCATAGTAATGCTGTTTGATAGAGCACCCCGATCACTGCTGTTAACCATGCACTTTTTTTTTTCCCATTGATAAACAAGAACCTGCATGCCACAGTTGTCAAAATCTGTGCTAAGTGACTTAGTGTCACTATTGCCACTGCTGAAATGTACCATACAACTCCTCATTAGACTCACATCCTCTGTTTTGTCTACATAAACATTAATCAAGCATTGATGAATGCCACTGGGTGCCATTTTTTCCACATGAAGGAATTCAATGATACACCTTTATTTCATATGCACTTCTACATCATTTACAATTCTGTCAGTGTGCCCCTCTGCTGCCATCTGTCACACAGCAACAAAATGTATTGAAACATTGGTGAGAAGGTTCAGCTTCTCCTGCCATACCACCAACACCCACATCTGATGTAATGGGCCAGCATAATGAAATAGAGGGCATTTACCTCGAAAAATATATGCTATAGTTAATGTATGTGAGTAACAAAACTTTTTTTTGTACATTTTTCATTATAATATAAATAAAAGAGAATGACAAAACCACAAAATTACTGGGTTATCTGACCTTGCTCTTGTGAAACTGATGCATCAGGCAGGTTTGATGGCAGCGGTTGCAATTCTTAGTGAGCTCTGTAAGTGTTCAACAGAGACTTTTTTTTATTACACTTTACTGCTCCTGTGTTTCATCCTTGAAAATAGCTGTTCACAAATGTACATACTGCCAAAAAGCAATGACATTGAGTAAGGTGTGATTGTGAAGTGAGGGATATGTCTCTCTGGTAAGACAGAGCTTATAAAAATTTGGTGCAGTGATATGATCCAATTTTTTTAGTTGAATGTCTGATTGTAACTCTGTATATTCAATATGAAAATTCCCAGGTAATATATTTATGTTGACTGAAAATAGAACTGCCAATATACCAAGAATCAGGTTTTCTTGAAACATATTCTCAAATTTCTCTATCATAACAGAAGACATGGTTGCATATTTTTGCTGTTCACAGGAATGTGTTTAACCAGCATATCAAAATGCATAAAATTATTTGTCACAACTTCAGTCAGAACTGAACAGTATCCTCCCCAATTTCAGCTCAGTGTTAACTGCACAGTGATAAGTTTGTTGCTGAGTGATGGCTGCAAGTCCGGGGCTGGGTTGGGCCTCTTGGTGGGGAAGAACCACCACCACTGTGATGGCCCAGGGCAGCTGGCAGCTGCATTATGAGCTGGGCCAGGCCACAGGTTGGACATATGCCCCCTTTAGGGTTTTTAAGAAGATTGAAAGTTGATTTAATTACTTTTGCTAAGTTACTTGACATTGTTTATTTTTTCTTCACATCTTCCAGGTTGTATTAATTCCTTTTAATTTAAGTCAGTAAAACTGACAAAGAGGGGCAGATACATCAGTTTAACATTCCTGATCATACAGGAAACTATTTAGGTACCGTGTCCAGTTCACTTTCAGTTTTACCTGTATGTTTTCAAACTGCTCTTTACAATCAGAAAATGTGACAGAGAAAGCCATGAAGCCACAATTTTAGTCCTATCCTCCAATTTTGTCTAGAGCATGGTCACCACTATCAGTTCCTCCCTCTATCTAGACTTGTTTGGTAAGGTTGTAGAGTGGAGAAAAATTATAGAATTGTGTTCTCGTAGAAAAAAATATGGTTAGTGCACAGTGTTATTGAACAGGGAGGTAGAGCCTTTTGGAGGTTACAGGAAAGACGTGAAATGTTTGATTCCTTCTCCCCTGTTAAGCTCTCCACATATGTGGAGTATAGAAATGAACATATTTATACAAAAGCACCTGTCCAGGCAGTAAAGTATACAAATGAGATCAAGGAATGAGAGGACTCTAAATGACAGTACTGGTTGCCAAACTTTCCGAATTTCATTCAGGTCAGAGAAATTACTGTTTGATTTGGCTTTATTGCATTTAGCTTTGTTTTGATTCCTTATTTTTAATGTGCTTAATCATGTTGTATCTTGAAATAATGATTCTGCATCTATGGTATGGTTCGTTTATGTCCTGTTAGCAAGAAAAAGCATGCATTATGAAGGAACATCTCCCTGGAGGTGTAAGTATTCATAATTAGATATAAATTCCCCTTCTGAACTGTAGGCTGCTGGCCGCTGCTCTTTTGTTTGATAGAGCATGGTCTGATAAATTGGCTACATATGTGAATCTCTGTTTAAATATAAATGTTAGCCTATGAATAGCAAGCTGTGTGTGAAAATCTGTACACAGACGCTATTTTGTCCTGTGGCAGACTATCTAGGAAACTAATTTATTTCTGTGGTTGAGGGGGGACATATTCATGAATATGATAAAATGTGTTGGGAATTGAGAAATTCTCAAAGGAAAAACTCAGGCAGACATAGCTGATCTGCCATCATTAATTAGACCAAGCAAGACTTCAGCAGTACTTCTGATGCCTTTGTTACACAAAGCTTTTGGTTATGCAGTTTTCTTTGCCTTTGTAGCAGTTGATAACATTCCCAATGAATTGTTGTTATACTTCTTGTTTGTTTGTTTTGTTAAGGCTGAACCTTTTAGCATTGAGTATAATTAGAATTATTATTTGACAAAGATCATTCTTCTTTTGGTTTTAGAACATCTTTGGAGCAACTTGCCAAGAAGTTTGTTGGAACTGGGGAGAAGTTCAATAAAAGGAGGGGGGAAAGAAAAACTGTTTGGCAAATATTTCTTTAAAGATGTCTTTTTCATCTGGTTTTTTTTTTTTTTTTTTTTTTCTTTCTGTCCTACATGATGTGACACTTAGTGCCAGGGGGCTGCTTGTCATCTTCATGTAGAGGTTTGTTTTTTGTTTTTGTTTTTTTTGAGAGCTGAGTTTGACATCATTTTGTTTAGAGAAGGTGCTGCGAGACAGCATTGGACATAGTTATGCTTGTTGCTATACCTTTAATGAAGAAAGGTTAAATAATTACTTGCTGAATAAATATTTTACTCAAACCCAGAATGCCTATCTTTATCCTCTCAGGCATGCTGTGACTAAGTCAATTTTAAAGGTTTGGAATTGAGTACTGAGATACTGTGATGAGACATAAATGTAGACGTTATACTTCTATAACTTCTCAGAAATGTTTAGACCTTTGGCTTACTAATTTACCTCATCTTTTTTCAGAGTTGATGTATTTATTTTTGAGAGTTTGTGGAAATTGATAGATCCTTCCTTGTAATACAGAAAAATAAGGATTTCCTGATTTAATATAGCTGCTTGTTTCAGTTTGCAAGGCTTGCTTCCTAACATTGCATAAGACTAAGTACAGAGTTGCAGTTTCTGCTAAGTTTAACATGATAATCATTTTTACTGCAGTGACCCATGAATGACATTAGAAGTCATTTATTTCCCAGATGTGCAAGTACTACCTTTGTTTTTTGCCTTGGGAAATCTTCCTACTAAGTTTTTTTGTTTTTTTTTTAAAGTGTCTTCTCACTGCTGCTAGGGTAATTTTATATAAGTTCCAGACTAGAAAAGAGGCTAGTACCAATTGTGCCTCACATATTAAAGGTGTCAGGTCTTATGACTTGAATTGTTAGGTAACATTGGCATATGCTGACATTTTGTATGTATACCTTATCCCTCTTAAGCTGGATTTGACCAAAGCATACAGGGCATCTTGCTTACACTTCTGCTTCCCATTCCAGCATGAGCAGTGCCTGTACACAACCTAGAACAGTCTAGAACTGTGCAGAACTATTCTTCATTTCATGCAGCTGTACGATGATACACTAAAGAAAAGTGTCTTCTCTGCAGAGAAACTGTTGTTGGCTGCAATCAGAGCTGAAGCTCTGAGCAAGAAGCATGGGATCACCGCAGTGCAAATCCAATACTGCAGTTCCGACCATCTTCTGGATGCCCTACTTCCCCTGTCTAGTCAGAGTGGGATTTAGCCACGTGAGAATAGCCTAGGGAAGGTGAATATGGACAGGGGAGGTATTTAGAGGCAGTGTAGGTGAAAGGAGAGTAGATGCACTCCATACGTGTGTTAGTAAATCTTATAAGAAAGGATTCAGTGCTACCTTCTTAAAGGTATTTCAGCATACATTGAGTCATAACAAAAAAGTTTAGATTTAGCGTCCCTCTCTGTTATCAGAGGAAAAAGTTAAAATGCATTTTAGTAGTCATTTTCTGTCTCCTCTTTTTTTTACTGGAGAAATAATGTTACCTATCAAGAATCCTCTCTTTAACAGTTGTTCTCATTGTATCCGATAAATATCACAAAGAGTAGAAATGATTTGTTTTGCATATTGTAGGCTGTTAACATCTTCTGCTTGTCAAATTTGACAATACTACAGACAGAGCTGTCACTCAGTATTATTAATTTATCTTTCAGCAAAACAAAGGTACACGCTGTATTCAGTGTAAAGCCAAAGTGACAGAGTCCTTTATGCATATATCTTATTATGATAAATGTATCCCTGTCGCTTTGAAATCAGCAGTGCTCTTTGGCATTATTTTACAGGTTCTAGAGGAGGTTACAGGAAAAAGTAAGAAGGGAGAATTCATTGACTTTCCTGGCATATATGTATATCTATACTGATTTTAACCTTGCCGTGAAAGGTCAAGCATAAAATTATTTCCGTAGAGCAGCTGTCTTCGGAGGTTGAAATTAACATAGATGGAGTGTACCATAGGAACAAAAGTTCATTTTATCCTAATTGGATTAAGATAAGTCTCATGCGTACTGTGAGGGTGAGGTTTCAGTGGAGTACAAACTTCAGGATTGACAGAAAGGGATTAATTTATGTGCCTCTTGTCAGGTTGTTGACTAATAATGTATTGATCGTATCTGGAAGATATGCAGAGTGTCTGTCAGAAGCGAAGACACTCTGGAATTGAAAATTACTAGCATATCTGACATGATCAAAGCTAGATTAATAGAAATAAGCAGCAATAAGTAGGCTGCAGCATATATCAGATGCAGAGTTTTATGTTGCATGTCCTGGAGCAGACTTCATAACCAAGCATAATACTCAGCCTCAGCAATGAGTGACTGATTTGTGTAGTGCCTGGACTTTTTCCTGCTTTTCTTTTATGTGTTTCTGCAGACATATTGAACTACTACAGTTTAATCCCAGAAGAGCCTGCAGGTGGTATTGTCCTTGTGTTGAGGAGTTATTAAATTCTTAAGGTCACCATAAAAAAAGGTTCCATTAAATTAAGTTAATAAAAACATTGGGTTAAGAGTGCAGATGTCAAAGCCTTGGGAATTGGACTGTCTCTCATGACATGAAGGTAAAAGAATATCTTACAACTCATCACGGTATGAAGATGTTAGCAATGCTGCTTCTGTGAAGTTGTGGCTTGGATGAGATAGAGACACTGGTGCTTTGCAGAAGGATATGTCCTGTTTAGATACTTTTGGTACGGATGGGTTCCAGCAGTTTTCATTGGGAAAATCTTTACACTTTCTACAAAGAAATATGAACTCTTCTGTTGTTGTCTTCACATACGTATGCTCAGAGAAACACAATGATAAATAGGCATACATAAAAATGTAGATTAGATATATAGATCCATGGTGATCTGTTGCTAACCCCTGTTATGTATTTAATAAGGAGAACTGATCCTGCTGTTTTTTCAGTGCTACTATCTCGCTGAAACTTTTTAAAGCAATGAAGCTTTTGAAGAATGGAATTTAAAATAATTTGAAGCCAATTTATTTAATGGAGTCTATGATGAGGTCTCTGATGGGGGGGAAAAGTCATAAATCTAAGCTCTCTTTTTTTTTTTAATATGTTATAACTGATGGCTTTTTTCTTTAATGTTAGTGTGAGATTCTAGCTGCACAGAGGTGAACAGCAAATCCTTCATTTACTTTGGTACAACTCAGATTTCACACTGTCTGTGAGCTCAGGAACATGCAAATGGTTTTGCTGAAAAATTTCCTGAAATGAATAATAGATGTTATTTTCAATTCCATTATTAAGATCTGACCAATTTAAAACTTTGTTTGCTGTATTTAATGGACAGAAAATTAAGTGAAAGGGCAATGTTATGTTAGGGCTTAATTTTTAAGAAATCTCTGTAAGACTTAAGTTTTGGATGACAAGATATATAATACATTATGTATTTCGTTAAATAAAACTACAAAACTATCAGTTTGTTGTGTGTGCTGGATGTGAGTTGCTTAGAGTAGTTTTCAATCATGAACTATTTCCCTAAAAAACATGACAGATTTCCACTTCTTTGCGGTGTACTTTTTGTTTTTTTAATTGAAGCATTTTAATATATATGCGTAGTTCTTATTTTAAAGGTCTAGTTTGTAAATTATAGTTAAAAACCCAACTACTCAAAATGTATTACAGGTAGAGTTCAACTTAATCAGACAGAGTTGATGGGACAGTCCTGGTGAGTGACTGCTAACCTCAGAAGAATTTCCATAATTTTTTCATATACATTTTTAAAAGGATGATTTTTCACCTGGTGTCTGCTTCTCTGGGGAAATGTGCCAGTTTAAGGCTTTGTCCTTAAGTATGACTTCATGTTAACTCACACTGCTGGAGACTGAAATAACTTTGACATTCTTTCCACATTTCCAGCCACAAACTCATATATCTCAGAAGCCCCTGCAAGTTGATAAATTCTTTTACTGCATTCAGATAGCAAAAGTAGCAATCATTAAAGAGAACATATGGCAGGTGCCTTAAAACTCTAGGGTGACACTAGAACATATGACTTCAGATCATTATAAGTATTTTCTAGGTTTTTAATTTCTCCAGTCATTAAAATTCCCCCAAAATTGTGAAAATGATGAGCAATTCAATAATACATTCAAAATACATGCATTAGAATATTACATGTAATAAAGGAAAATGTATTTGTAAAATCTTGACATAAGTCATTTTTATCTGTGTTGTTGAAGGGATTTATGTATTTTCCTTTTATTTTTTCAGATTTTACATTTTTTCAGTTAAAATTATACATTTAGGCACCCAGGTAAAATGTAAATAAAATTAATTAAACCACAGCTGTCACTGGAAATGAGAGTTACATGCAGTAAGTGACAGAGTATAGCTATGGAAGTTACGTGAGTAGTTGACATTAATGAGAATTCCTTCTGTGGTCAATAGGAAGCCTGAAAAAATTCTGTTGAAATAATTGAAAAATGATCTTCATGATTTGGAGAGGTAGGAACATGTCTAATAATGCAGCGTTTCAACAGATTGGGCTGAAATTTAAAGGCTTGGTATTTTTGCATATAAACAGAGGTATTTTTGTGTTTGAAATTAGAGTCTTAAATGCAAACTTCTAGATGCTTAGTGGTGTTAGAGGTTACGGAATACCCTTGAGGAAACAGTTATTTTAAAAATACAATCTGAAATGCGTGGCAGCATAACCATTGCAAATTACCTTCAAGAAGGGTTTAGTTATTATGTTTCTAATCAATCCTGGCTGTACAGAAATTAAGGGAATAGTACAAAGAAGAAAAAACACAGTTCTTTCTTAAAGGAAAGAAGAGAGAATTACAAATAACTGAACATTTAAGAGGTTTACTAAGAAATATCCTTTGAGGGAGTTGAGAGGGGAGGAGGGGGAAGTGATTACGAGCCATATATTATAGCTAAAAAGACCTCTAGCTCTTCAATTGACAGAAAAATTGAAAAACACCTTATGAAGTTAAATGTTCCATCTAGAATGACTGCACATGTAGCCCAGCTAGTGCTTGCTGGGCACCTAGAAATTGAGAAGACAGTAATTAGTAATTAGTTAGGGAAAAAATGGCTTAAAAATCATCTCATCTATGTAAAATTGTGTGATTATGGTTTTCAGGTTAGTACCAAGGGGCCGTAAGCCTGAGAATGTAAGCTCACTATCTGGTTTACTATGTAATTTTTGAAGGTGTGAAGGCATTCTCAATCATGCTTTATCTTTACACTCTACAAGATCTTTTCCCATTGGTGGAGAAAATCTCCTGGGGAAGGATCCAAAGGAGTAGGCATCAAAACTAATCCTTGGACACCCCTGAGGAGTAGTGGTGTTCTGTCCTTCTTTCACGTGCTCTGCTTTTCTTGCTGTCATGTTATTGCTCCCCGTTTGGAGTCCAGTTTTATCCTTCTTTTGTTAACGGAGAGCAGCAGACCTTTAACTGATCTTTCACCACATTCTGAAATAGAGAGGGGTTTGGGATATCAGCAATACAGGAGGCTGATTTTGTAAGATATTACCTGAGTCACAGTGTGAAATACACACCATATCTGTGGAAAATAATGTATGGAATTGTATAGTTCATAGACTACATTGGAAAGAGGGTGCAGTCAGACACAAAAGAAGGCTGCAGGGTAGCCATTTCCTGGAGCACAAGCACTTCTTTTGGTAAAGTTGTGGCTCTCTCCATAAATGCCACGTTGGACCAGCAGCAGGTTTCAGACCCGTGGATGCATAGCTCAGTCCTGCATTATTTGCCTGGGAAAAAGATGGGTACTAACAGTGTGGTTATGTTGCCAGATCTGCACCTAGTTTTCCTGGTTTCCAGGTAATGTTACTGCAATTACATCTTTCACAAACTCTTGTGAGGTTATTCTCTGTTTTCTTTTATTAGAAATGGTGATTATTCAGAGAAGAATGCTAAGGTGATAGCATGTTAAATCTTTAATTATGCTTTAAAACTTCTTTACTAGATCATTCAATCAGGTTTACCCATAGTAAAACACCTATTTTCTTTGTTTAGTAGCTGGACAAAATGTATCATCCGACAGCAGCTTGTGGGTGTGGAATTGCTATCAAACAAGTATGGAGCTGTCCTGAGGTGGAGAGGAAGGGGGGAAAAAAAGACAAAGAAAGGACGTCCATATGTAGTACTGCCTTTTATATATTAGTTTACTTAATGTGCAGGAGATGCTTACTTCCTTTTGCATCCTATCCTCATTTTTCTTGCATGGCACATTTACCGTATCTGTTTCCATTCAAGAAAGAAGCTCTCTAGCTGGTGGGATTGCACATATGCCACATGAATGACATTTTTCAGACAGTTACTGGGAGATGATTACATGGATCTGAGGGTTACAGGTAGAAAGATTCAGTGATATTTTATTATGTTTTATGCGTTTCATATTTATGAAAATAACATTGAGGAGCTTAGTATAGCTTCTATTAAGTCAGACATTCAGAACAAGTCAAGGAAAAGGTTCATGATGCAGTAAAAAATTCTTAGATTATTTTAGCTAAAAAAAGAAGGAGCAGAAAAAGAAACTGCAGAATACTTCAACTCCAATCTCATTTCCACTAGCAAAACAAGGAAATATGTTAAATGTATTTTTGCAAGTGTTCTGCAGCTATGTTTCTACAAACAAAAAATGGTTTCCTTATAAGAAGTATTCTTATGCCATGCATAGTTCAGCAGAAACTAACATTAAAACAGGGATTAATATTGTATAGCTTGGGAGAAAACCATTGTGAAATTTGAATACCTGTTGATTATATATGACTGAACTTCCACTAGTAACACTGCTTTTCTGCAGGTATCTTTAGACTGCAGTTTTATCTAGAGGGAGAAAGTCAGATAAGAAATCTGTCAGTAGGTGTTCTGAGAAAAACCTTGGAAAAGACTGTGAGAATGTCATTACAATGAATATCAACATAATATAAACAATTAACAGTGATCAGTTGGTGCTTCTGAAATTGCTCAGAGTAAAAGCAGTACCTTGCCATGTTCCTCTGGAAGCGCTGCTTAGACCTGCAGGGGGCAGGGGAGATTCTGCTGTTTAGAGCCATACTCTGGGAGCACAAAACCTGTAACTTCAGATGTTGGTGCTACTTATTTGGTCCATGTGTTCCTCTACCTGGGAGTGAGAGGGTGCCATGAACAGTAGTGTTGGTTCTTTGTTTAGAAGGAGGTTTAAAAAAAATTTAAAAAGGAAAGGGATTGTGATCCACCTCAGACCTTTGCACAAGTGATTGTTGTTTGTTTGCATCCCCTTCAGTGCCAATCAGCTACAGCTATGTGGTATTGTATTTAATGCTTTAGGGAAGGTTTTGGCTTTCTCTCTCTATAATTCCACAGCTGCATTTTGCTTTGGCTGGCGCAGTGGTCGCTATAAGTGGCAAAGCCACAATTTGTATGTTTTGTGTTTTGAATTAAAATTTAATTAATTTTATTAAAATTTATTAATTATATATATATAATTATTATATGTGTAATATAATAATATATATAATATATTTATTAATTATATTATAATTATACGAATATATATTTATTAATTTAATTTAAACTTAAAAGGACATTTGAGTAAATAAAATAATGGTGGTAGGACTACTGCCAAGTAGCTGAAATATTCTTCTGAGGGATTTTTAATGCCTTCTTTAGCAGCACTAAGTCTTTAGTCTTTCACGTATACCTTCCAGTTATCCCAAATTCATATGCAGTATGCTTTTGTGCTGTTCCTAAGTGGTAAAGAAACTTGTGTACTGTTGCCACATGCTCTGTAATTAATTTTATCACATGAATTATGTCTTAATGCTGTGGTAACTTTTTATCTGATAAGCTTTACGTTTACTCAAGCTCATTTCTTTTTACTCAGACAAGGTACTGCTTTGTTTATCATCATTAGTTACATTTATTTGAAAAAATCAGTTCTTTCAAACATGAATTTTGTTTCACATCTCTATAAACCTTGAAGAAAGGATTGTAATCAGTTTCCTAGCAGTGTTTCTGTCATATTCACTGAATTCCCTAAATTACCTCTGTGTATTAATGGTACTGAAAAAAAAAAAAAAGTAAGTTTCTTAGTGGCATAAAATTTTGAATAATGTATTACATCACATACTTGCCTTTGCAAACTTAAATAAATCTTCAGCATGTATACTAGGTTTTGCAAGTCATTTAAACAGATCAGAATTCAAAACTCTCTATGCGGCATCCTGCTTTTTAGGAGGTTTGTAGAATATCATGTGGCAGAATTTAACTGTATCTCAAAATAGCAATAAGGAAAGGTCTGTTACTGATAACAGTTTTGAGCAGGATTCCACTTAAAATCCTTCACTGGATAAGTGATTTCTTGGTATCTGTTTACTTTACTATAAAAAGCTTTACATTGTCTCTTCCTTATTTTCTGATCAGAGAATGGTGAGCATACACAGTTGACAGTAAGAGACATACCTTGGTTATATTTGCAAGTATATATTTGTGGCCAAAGAGCTGGCCAAAGTGAAGTGATCTTTGAATGTGCCATGACAGAACCTTGCTCACCTAATACAAGACTAGTGAGTCAGGGGGTTCTCATGGCTTTATTCATCTTGACTATACCTTCCAGATCTCTAGTAAGTGTCTTCCTAAATAGTTTTAATAGTAACAAAAAAAAAGTGATAGAAGTGTTAATACAATTAAACCAGTATTCCAGAGCAGCAGATGACCAGTCCTTGGCTGGTTATAATGTATCAAGACATGTTTCATGGGCTCGAATTTTGCAGCAGGTTTTTGGTGGTATGTTTACAACTTCTCAGACTGATGTCATCTCTGCTTTTTGCCAGTTCCTTGCTTTTATTTGATGCTAAAGAATCTTTATTACCCAAACAAGAGATGAGTGTTTTAAAAAATAATAAAATAAAAATAAAAATTTGCAAAATATGCAAGTAAAAAGGCAGACCTTGCCACAGAGATCTTTAAGACAAGGAGTAGGATTAATGAAATAATAAATAAATAGGATAAAGAGGATAAAAAGGATAAAGACATGAAATCAGGGATTGTGAAAAGCTCTTGTGATTACTGAATAATTCAGTTAAGTTCCTGTTTTCTCCTACAATCCATTTTTGACTGGTACATACTAGGAAGACAATGAGGAGAAACAAGGTTCTCTGAATTATGTAAAAAGAGAATTTTGAGAGGGAAAAATGTCATTAAATGTAACATCAGCATACAAACAAAATCAAAACAGGAAATTTTCAAAATCTCCTTCTGTGTCTTCAAGGTTTTTTTAGAAAAAAGATTTTCTGTTCTAATGTTCCCCTGAGAGCTGATAGCCTTGAAGAAAGTAGCAAATGCCAGAGGTGTCACCAGCAGCTAGCAAGGCTGTCAGATACACTTTTATCACGTGCCCGCCTGAAAAACGACTGATCTGATGCATCCCCTGGCAGTACTGAATGTCTGGGCTTTTCCCACTCTAATTCTGCTTGCTAGTCTTGCTGTACATGCCATTTAACATATGCAGCAAGAATGAAATGGATTATTATTGGAGTGATGAAAGCAGTTGCTTGTTACAGCATGGGAATGGAGTTGATGATTCAGGAGATCCCTTTCATGTGATGTCTTCTCGATGGGTGGGACTTTGGCTTTAGCTTTTGTTCAGAACACTGAATTAACTGCAAAGATTGAACACAGACTGTTTCCATCTGACTTGTTAAATCAGAGTCTGTGTAAGGACTAACCAACCCAGAAACCACATTGCAGATGGTTGAGACCCAAATCCTTCCTTTCTGTAGTACATTACTCTTGCCTACATGAATAGTGTGACTGTTCCTGTACCTGTATCTGTCTGCCTTCATTATTTTCTTTATTCTTCAATTTCCCTATGTTTGCTTTTTTTTCTTGACCCTGACCAAATAAACTGCAACTCTTTCTTGAACATCAGCTCTTTGGTTCCTGTAATCCTATAAACTGTAAGAGTTGGCCAGCACATAGGGCAGCCCTGAAAGCTATATGCCATTCACCTTTATCCCTGGTTAATGAGTCCTTCCCTTCTTGGTGTCAGCAAAGCAAGAGTTTGTGTCTCAGATGCTGTCATTTCCGTTTCTCAGCAGAAGGGACTCAACCCTTCCTCTTTTGGACGTGGCCATTTCTTGTGTATCTGAAATAGTTTTCCCTTGATATCTCACATTTAAGCTCCATGCTCTGGATTTAAGTATCTTTCCTGATCTTGGGTAGAGATATTTAGGGAGCCAGAGAACAGAAGGGAAGCTTTTCTTCTGCGCTACAGTTGCAAATGAGCCTCCTTATTCCGAAAGAAATTCATTGAAAGACTTTTGCCAGGCCCATTCTGTTTGACAGTCATTCTGCTCAAAGCAGAGTCTTTGGTCACTTCAGAGAGAAATGCGTATGAAACAGACACAAAAGAATTGAGAATGCTGCTGGTCTTTAAGTGCTCTTCATCTGCTGTTTTTCTCTCTAACATTCTATTGTGAGCTTTGATAATTGTTCTCCTTTTCCTTTTGTCTTTGTGCAATGCTCTTCTGTACTTGCCTTAGACTCGATTTAGGTTCTGCTTCTGACATCGGAAAGGTTCTTAAATTTTGTCAAATTAGTATTCTATCTTCTTCTGAGTTTCTTTTCAGAATTCTCCTTTTCCAATAGATATATAGAAAGTGCTTCATTGCACTATGATGTCAATCACTTGAACAGCTGCACGTTATAAGCTCTGTGGTGGTTTGACTATGGTCAGAACCTAAGCCCACTTGCCATCACTTATCAGAGTGAGAGAGATTTGGAAAGGTGAATGTGAGATGAGCTTGTGGGTCAAGGTAAAGACAGGTTCGTCGGCTAGGGGAAAAAACACCATGCAAATGATGTAAAAGCAATCACTCATTACTTTGCACTAGCAGGCACGTTGACACTTTGTAAAATACATAAGCACAACAATTACAAGAACAATATTCCCAGATCGAGGTTCACTGATCTCTATGTGTGTATTGTCCATGCATTTATAAAACATCTTTTTTCACTTCAGTAGAATATAGTTTTAATAGTTAATATTTTATCAAGCTCTCTGTGCCATGCTAATCCTGATAAGTCAGCCACTGTTTACTGAAATGTGAATTTATTCCATTACTCCTATCTGTGTAAATGCTTGATAATGGGGCAGCTAGTGCCTGAACATTCAGGGAAACTTCTTTAAATAATGTGACTTAGCCTAGACTGTGTACGAATCAATGCAGAGTGCAGGTGGGATTCCATTCGTCCCCAGAGGTATTGCTTTGTAGTACTTGCCTATTACAAGTCTCCTAGAGGGCTTCAGCACTGTTTACTGCTAAGTTTCGTTAACAGGACTGAGGTTTAGCAGGTAATTATTTGCATTTAAATGATATGTAGGGATATAATACAAATAAGGTATTTAAATCCTTTATCTTCCTTTATCTTGTTTTTAATTACTTCAAGTAGTCAATCAAATAGATTTTAAAAAATAGTCTCCTGAAATCGGGCTTATTGTGTTAGATAGCTAACTTTGCTCATTAATATTTGAAAAATTTATCTTAATGACATGGTCATCATTAAACAGTGACTACCCCAGAATTAAATTTGGTGTCTCTGGATTCTTCCACCATATAAGTTGTTCTCTCACTCCTTTAAAATTAATTAATTAATTAATAAAAAATCTAATAAATCCCTAGTAGAGAAGATTAGATTCAGCAAGTATTAATGTCTATGCACTTTATTTTGCCTTGAAATATTGTTCAGAACTCTGCCATTTTCAATTAATACAGATTGCCATTAATGTGATAGGAGATCTGTGAAGTTATCTCCCCCCACCTCTCAATAATAACAACAAAAGGTCTTTAAGCTGTGTGGTTCTTCAGTTGCAGGGAAGTGAAATAGTAAATCTGGTAGCCAGTAATGCTGGCTTCCGAGGAAAGCTGATTAATTAATGCAGTTTATTGTATTGGAATAGATAGTACTTTTTATTTTGCTTCACAATACCGCTGGAAAATCCCAAAAGCCTTTTGCCGAAACAGGAATGAAACAAGTTAGCAGGTGTTATTAAGAGAACATGACTGTTGCTTTTGCAAAATGCCAGAAGTTGATTGCAGACCAACTAGAGAAGACCTATGAGATTCTTCCAGTGTACACAAAAGGAATGAACCCATAATTAAATTACAGTTAAGCACAGATGGCTATTTTACAGCAGGTGCTCAACTTTGAAAGTGTATTGGTTGGACTATTTTTGTTCCAACATGGTGCTCAGTCCCTGTTGAGCTTCTGGCATCATTCTGTGGATAAAAATATTTCTTCATGTGTGTTGGGTTGTTTAGAGAGTTTTTATTTTGTGTGAGATCTGGGCTTTTGTGTTTGTTTGTTTTTTCTTTTCCTTTTTTTTTTTTTTTTTTTTTTTTTTCCTGCCAGGAACACAAAGCTATCGGGTTCTGCCATGTTTTAAAGTGCACTTTAGAAAAAAAGCATGAAAGAGAGATCAAACATAATACACAGGAAATTAAATATTAGAATATAGAAAGGATAACTGCACAGCATTTATGAGATATGAATAGCTAACAGGTAGAATTAAAACTAGATCCCAGAATACACGGTTACCCAAGATGAAATAATTGCTGTGCAAATACTCACCAAATTTATCTTTTGTTTGGATACTGGAAAAGATTACACTAGCTTTCCATGCCACTTTAAGGTCAATATTATATTTATATGATTTATGTTAGCCATAAATATGATAAACATTTTAAAAACTACGTAGTCCTTGTGCGTGGCCAGTCAGTGCTATGTGAAAAATGATTCTTAGAAGTACCTCAGTACTTATTAGAATTAGTTGTAATAAACACAATTTACATAAAAATCAAATTTGATTCTATACTTAATTTTAAATGTCATGCAAATCTCTGTCTCAGATATTGATGTGTTGTACTGTCATCACAAAATGCAAAAGCCGGCACTGCAGTAATCTTGCCCCTTCACAAGTGTTTGCATATCCATACTGGATATATCCATACTGGATATAGGTTGAGTGAAGCCTCAGTGAAACTTGTGAGTCTATTATTACTGTAACACTGTATAGCGAATTTGGTTTTCAAGAGGTTGCCAAATAACTCAGGTTAATAGTTCAGCTTGGACACATTGATGGATGTCCAGAGGGTATTTCATTTGCTGTAACTAGTCAGGTCAGCTCGTATAAATAAACCAGCAACGGAGTTGCAGAATTACAGAATAGTTTTAATAGCGGCTTAGGTAAGCTTTCCATTTCTCTCACTGTTCATCTCATGTTTTTAATGTACACCACTGCCTTCAAGTGCAGAGTTAGTTTCTGCAGCCCTGAGGCTGGAGAAATCTCATGAGGTGTCCATAGAGTGAGAGGAATTTTGATGCCTTTACCAGCTTCTGTGCTGCTGAATGAAAGGAGCTCCTCTCATTTGGACAATAAAACTGCTCCTTCTTATAGCTGGTGAAGTTCTTATTTCTAGATCTTTAAATATGCCTGTGTAGAGAGAGAGTCTGTCTGAATATCTCATTTCCTAAGATATTCACAAAAGGATGTTTTCTGATAATATCTCCTTTGACTTATTTGCTTAGCTAAGTAATGAAAATGCTTGTACAAGGAATAGCTATTTCTTTTTATAGTGGACAGCTCACCAGCTTTCTAAATGACCAAACTGTCTCTTCCATCAATTATGCAAGATGAGGGAAAACATTCTGCTCTAAATCAATGTAATAATTGTCAGATTGTATCCTGTTCATCTCTTATGGAATTACTCCTTCTCTTTACCCTGCTGCTCTCGGTCCCATCTCAGTCTATTATTCTCCCTGTTTATCCACCTTCACATCACTGACATAGAAGTGCGCTCTGCTCCCTAGTGGTGCAGACAGATCCTTCTACTTGTACGGACACATCCATCCGTCTCATCAATCACATGCAATTTCTTTATTGTCTGAGCTTCACCATTCTTGTTCTTATTCTTGCCTTCTCCTCTGCAAGATTTCTCAATCTTGAAAAATCTCTCCCTAGTATACCTGAAATGTGTCTGACTTCATTTCTGGAATATTCTTCATAGACTTGTGTTGCTTTCCTTTTTCTGCTGCTGCAGTTTTCTTGCATATAAACATTAGTATGGACAATTCAGCTCCAGGATAGGTACTGCACATACATGGTAGAAGTCTGGTGAGTTTGAAATGGCAGCTACTCATATTTTCAGTTAATTAAGCCTGGCCACTGCTGACATTTTGTCCTCCACAGTGCTTTTCTCCATTTGGTCTCAGGTGTAAGAGAGGAATAGAGTAACACCCAGATACTCTTCTCCTTTTCCTATGATGCCTAACTTTCCTTTCCAGTGCTCTCTGGCCTCATTTAAGGCCCTACTCTAATCGCAAGTATCAGAGTAAATTCCGAAAGAAGTTTTGAATATTTCTAATTGCTTTTTTTCACTTCAATAAGTTTCTGTAGTGAGTAGTTGTGTTCTTTTAGTTATAACTTGAACAGTTTTCTCTGATCCCCAGTAGCACAAGATGGCATTTTTACTAAAACATGGTATGCTTATGATTTCGTGTAGTAACTTGAAAAGACCTTCCTTGCTGAGATTTAAAATCTGTAAGGCACTTCTTATTATACAACGACAGAGAAATATCAACTGCATTTTTTATGTATCATCTGTGTTCGGGAAAACATTTTTTCATTCTACACAAACATTTCCTATTTGCTATTTTCAGCATGCCCTTAATAACTTTTTGCTTAATTGAACTGTAATTACTGAGACAATGAGATTGGTGGAGATTTTCTCGTTACACTTGATATATGATGGCTTTGCCTCAACATTAATAATATGAAATTCAGTGCTTATTTTTGCGATTTTAGATGTTTTGTGGGGTTTATTCTGTTAAATTTACGTGAGAAAACTGTAGTGTTTTGAATTGGAATTATACAATGTTTGCTAGTTGTGCATTGTTTCTACCTTTGAAGATTTTAAGTAAAAATTTGCTTGACCTTACTGAGGCAAACATCATAGTTCTATCATAGGTTCAAACAATAAAATGGAAAATGTAATGGTAATGTGGCACAAAAGATATTTATAGCATAATAAAATACAAAACTTTTTTCTCTTTTAAGAGAAATTCACATTCTTTGCTAATATTTAATCAGTCATTCTGATACAATGATTTACTTGACACTACCTCTGAAACATTCCGCTGAGGCTCCGATTCTTAAATTATTTGTCTTTGAACTCACCATGACCTATATTCAGTCTGCTGTGACTGATGAAAATTACTTCTTTACCTTTCACTACTGATGACTAAACCACCAAAAAAAGTGAACTTGCATTGACGCTCTTAATAGTCACATTAAGTTAAAGTATTATTATATGAGAATTTTTTCAGCCTGTGTATGTAATGTTGCTCTCTTGTGAAGAGCAGCAGTCACACAGATATACGTGACTTCTGAGTGTTTTTATTTTAGCATAGTCTCCTGTATGTGTTTCAGCCATGGTAACGAGGAGAATAGAGATGCTGGAGTATGAAGAAATGATCTCTGTCTAACAGTGGTCTCTGTGGGAAACCGTCAGGAACAAAGAGAGCAAACCAAGTGTGTCATAACAGCAGCATGATAGACGCAATCCAATTACTTTAATATTATGCAAGAGAAATTGAACTGCTAACACTAATTTGGATTCTTGAACTTTCTAGTCTGTTATTTCCCCTTTGTCATCATGTTTTTTCCCTTTACCTAATGGACATTCTCTCTCTTACTCAGGAGGGCTTTTTTATTTTCTCTACTTGCTTTTGCTGCCAACTGCTGCATTTCATAGCTGGAAGAGAACAGATGTTTGAAAAATAACTGATTTTGGCAAATACTCATTTTGATCATACGTATATGTATAACTTTTAATTAATTACCATGTTCCTGGGATCTTAGATGGATATCTCCCATGGTTTAAAATAGTAATATCAGAAATGAAAAAGCAATGCACATCCCAGGGCTGCTTTCCTCCAATGCTGTTATCTCTGTGATCAGCAGCTTAGTGGTAGTGATGGTGGTAGTATCTGATGAGCTTTTTGGTAAGGGATTGCACTTAGACAGAATGGGTGAAGGAAGCTAAAATGAGAAAGAGAAATCTTATTTTCTTTTTCTATTTGTCTTCTTACTATTTAGAATGTAAAACATCACTGTTTTAGACATTCTCATTCTTGAAGCAGATGTCTTCTTTGCAAGCCTTGGTTCTTTGAACCCTGTGCTTGTTTGCCTCCAAGTCCGCTCAGTTGGATTTAGTCATGCAGTGTGGGTATGGGAATGTGGAGTCCTGTGTCCTGTACTTACCCTGCAGCATCATGTGGTTCAGCAGTGGCAGTTACTATGTCAGAGGGACTTTTCACAAATGTATCTGGTATATGTTAGAGCAGGAGGAACAAGTGTCCAGCAGCCCAGGGAACTGATTCATGTCAGCAGGTGAAGGGCACTTATTCCAGCTGAGTCCTTGCTCACTTGTCAGGAATAGCTATATATTGTAAATTCATCCTGATTGGAAGGAGACTATAAGTGTCTTCCATCTGAAAAGAAAAAAGTGGATAATTTTTTTATTATGTTTCATTTTAGAGATGATCAGGAGACAGAAGAGGAATAACTTAAAATTAGCCAATGTGTTAAAAATAAAATTTGTTGTGATAGAGTTCTCAATGCAATAACTGTCTGGTGGTTTTGTATGTGCGGGGTTGAAGAGTTAGGGAGCTTCCTAGGAAATGAATGCGCCACCTGCTTAACTTTGAGAAAGCCTATGGTACGGGCTACTCCTCTAGCTTATCCTCTTTTATTTTACTTTAAATCACTTGACTGTTGATAACTGTGCTTTGGCACTGAGCTGCATTTGCCTATAAAATGCCATAGCCTAAATTGTTTATTGTCTTTTAAGTCTGTCTTCTTTTGTGTGTGTGTGTGTGTTTGCTGACCCTTCTGCTTAGAGAAATATTTCCTGAGTCACTTTTAAAATAACAATGCGTGTATCCTCATGTCTTTCAACTGTAAAGCAAAAAGAGTACAAATGTTAAAGTCCAAGAACCTCTCTTTATTGCCTTGTCATGTCTTATCTTCTGGCTGGCATTGCAGCCAAAAGTCAGAAACCCTTAGCATATACAAGATCTTGAAACTTCTTGTGTATTAAAATTGTCACATCACTAATGCTTACCTACCAGTAGAATTAATCTCGTGAACTTTTTAGATATAAAAGCATTCTGCGTGTCTCCTTTTCTATATATACACAGTATGAAGGTTTAAAGGTACCCACTGTGGCCTGCAAGCCTGGACATCCAGCATTTCAACGTGAACTTCTGGGTCTGCTGCTCTAGAGTGATTTGTCTTAGAAATGTATGAAGATTTCACTGCATTAACTGCATTAATAAGATGCTCAACAAGCTCTACCTTTGTCGTGAAATTTTAAACTCACTTTATTATATTTTCTTCTTTGCTGTGTTTAATTAAAGTTGTCGTCTTTGTGTGTTTGGCTCCCAAAGGGGGAATTATAACTAGACAAACTATTACTGACAACACTGTCAGAAGAGAGATGTTGGAGATGTTATGTTCATGATAATAATAGAGAAGGGATTCCCAAAGTTTCTAATGTGTATGCCATTGCCATTCAGACTGTGGGGCCTATAGCTCAATACTGCTTTGGGTAAAGAAAAAGACAAGTTAATTTTGTCTCATGTCTTAAAAGCACCAAGCTTTTTCTAGATCAGCTGTACGCAAATCGCAGGTGTCTGTAGCCTTCTTTCTTAAGATTGATACTGTGAGCCAGGCAGGTACATCTGCAGCTGCTTCTGCTAACTGCTTGTTACCAGAAGCAATGTACGGTTTTTTTTGTTTGGTTTTTGTTTTTGTTTTTTTCCTTAAGAGAAGAGAGTAAGATGTGTTCATTGATAAAAGCCTTTCTGTGTAAAGGAAAATAAAATTTTGCTACCTTAATCCTTGGTTATGTCTCAAGCCCAATTATTATAAATCTAAACTTTGGTGAAGTTTTACTTGTCTACTGGAGGTGGTGATGCTTTGAGGTGTATTTGGGAACTGGATAATCACTGTCTGATTAAGATGCTTGTAGGAAACATTTTTGGTGTAATGAGCTGTTGAGGAAGCAGCAATCTCCAGATGGAATCTGGACGTGTAAGATGTGATTTCAAATGAGAATTGAATATAAGCCAATGTGTATTTTCAGTACAGTACCTGATAAGCTATTAAATGACAAATTTGTATATTATCCACTTGTAATGTAATTCAGTTAGTGGCTTGTGTAGCAAAATAAATGTAATACAAGTTAGATTTTTTTTTTTCTGTTATGTCTCCAATTGTGTTTTTTTTTTTTCTTTTAGCATCTGGTGGATATTCTTATTTTCAGTAACATGGAAATAGTAAATCCCTGCAAAGCTGAGGATAGTTCTGCAACCATGTTTAGAAACTGATTTCAAAAGAATTATTAGTTGAGGTGACTGAAATTTCAGAGTGTATCATGGTTAGATGTCCTAATGTTTTTAGCCAGTATGTATTTACATAAGTGAGTAGCCGAATGAATGAATATTACATGTTTGTCGTGTTCTTCTCTGAAGACATAATGCTGGAAGATGTTCACTAGCAGGTTATTTTTTCTGAGTGGACTAATGTGAAGTTACCTCAAGTAATGCTTTTCTGTGTGAAAATAAGACTACCTTAATCAAGAATTGTCATATATAAGGAAAAATAATACACAGATTGGAGCTAACATATTGGGTTTTCAAATTATTCCTTCTTAATCTAAATGAAATGTCTAAATAAATGCATTAATACTTACTTAGAAGACATTTTTTTGAGCTATATTTCGTTACTTTATATGCAACTGTGTAGTAAGCATAGGTTATGGAAAGTGTGATTTTGTAGAGCATAGTTCATAGTTCCTCATAGAATCGCAAGGTTGGAAACAACCTGCAAGATCATCTAATCCAACCATCCTCCCATCACCATTGCTACCACAAGCTACTAAACCATATCTTGTAGCTCCTCATCCAGATACCTCTCGAACACTGCCAGGGATGGCAACTCCACCACCTCCCTGGCAGGCCATTCCAGTGCCTGACCACTCTGTAAGAGAAAAAATTCTTCCTAATGTCTAATCTAAACCTCCTCTGGTACAACTTGCGGCCATTTCCTCGGGTCCTGCTTGTTGCCTGTGAGAAGAGGCCAAACCCCTCCTCATCACAACCTCCCTTCAGGAAGTTGTAGAGTGCGATGAGGTCTCCTCTGAGCCTCCTCTTCTCTGACTAAACAATCCCAGCTCCCTCAGCTGCTCCTCATAAGACCTGTGCTCCAGACCCCTCACCCGTTTCAGCTGAGCATCAACCAGGACCACCAGGTCCCTTTCCTCTTCACACTCATCCAGCCACTCATCCCCAAGCCTGTAGAGCTGCATGAGGCTATTGTGGCCTAAGTGCAGGACCTGGCACTTGGCCTTGTTGAATCTCATCCCATTCACCTCAGCCCAGTGATACAGCTTATCTAGATCTCTCCGAAGGGTCTCCCTAACCTTAGGCAGATCAACGCTACTTCCCAACTTGGTGTCATCTGTAAACTTATTGAGGGTACACTCAATCCCTTCATCTAGGTCATCAATAAGGATATTAAACAAGATGGGCCCCAATACTGACCTCTGGGGGATACCACTTGTAATGGGTCGCCAGCTGGACTTAACTCCATTAACCACTACGCATTGGGCATAGTTCTCTAGCCAGTTCCTTGCCCAAAGAAGAGTATACATGTCCAGGCCATAGGCAGCCAGTTTCCCCAGAAGAATACTGTTAGAGACTGTGTCAAAGGCTTTGCAGAAGTCTAGGTAGACTACATCAACAGGCTTTTTGTTGTCTACCAGGCTGGTCACCAAGTCATTGAAGGAGATGAGGTTGATCAAGCACAACCTGCCTTTCAAGAACCTGTGCTGGCTGGGCCTGATCTCCTGCATGTCATGCACATGCCATGGGATCTCACCCAAGATGATTTACTCCATAATTTTTCCTGGTATCGAGGTCAGGCTGACAGGTCTGTAGTTACCTGGATTCTCCTTACGGCCCTTATTGTCGATGGGAGTCACATTGGCAAGTCTCCAATCCTTTGGAACCTCTCCAGATAACCAGAAGTGCTGGTAGATGGCTGAAAGTAGCTCACCAAAGCTGCTCAATTTCAGTTTTCTTTAATTCAGTGTTTTAAATCATTCTCCTCTTCTGTAGCTTAAGTATCAAACTTAAATTAATACTAGAGGCTTTTAAAATATATCTGCATCAATAGTTGTATTTTAGCAATACTATAATTTGCTTTTAATAATTGTGTTTAGGGATGCATTTGCCTGGACAAAATAGATCCCTGTAATATCCATAGTAAGTTGTTTAATACTTGGACTGATGGTTGAATCACTGATGAGGGGCATAACATGTTCTCCAAGGTAATTGGCTGATGAATCTGCAGTCTAAATTTATACAATTTGATTAGTTCCACTGGCAGATAATTGGTAATTAGATGGTACACAAAATGTCATTTTCTTCTATGCTTCATCTTTCAATCTTATTTTCTAAATACCATTTGTTGGAATATGAAATAACAGGCTAACATGAAAACAGCTTTATATATCCTAGATAATGCCATGGAATAGAGAATTTGGATTGATTGATACAATTTTTTATACTGATGGTTACAATTAATTTATTCCTTTTAAAGAAAATGTGATTTAGGTTTATTTTTCACCATAACATTTTAAAGACAAATCATCTAAATTGCAAACCTTTTATCTTGCAAGAATAAAGCGTGCAGTCATAATGCCCGTGTTGTTTGTCATGTCCAATTTTTTTATTTAGTAAAAGCTGTTATCTTGTAAAGGTTTATGCAATTGATTATCTTGACACGTAAGATCTTACTAAAAGTTTGAGATATCCATTACTGATTATTTAAAGGACAAATGACTGTAAAATTTGCTTATTAGCACAGCAGAGCAGTGGTGCATGTCACATTATTTCTACAGGTTAAGGCAGCAGTTTCATTAATTTGGAGACTAACAGTAACTAAGCAATCCAGGAGTTCTCTTTACGCTGTTTAACAGCTTCATTTCTTACCAAATGCTATCTAAGCTATGTTATTCGTTCAAGGATGAAAAACAAGGTAGGGAAATGTTGCTTACATTAAGGGAGTGTGCAAAACCCTAGACTGTGAACCTGGCTTCAGAAGGGTGTTAGCGAGAAATTCCTTCATAGGAAAATAAATATAAATCACAAAATAAAAAGGGAATTATGTAATAAGGAAAAGAGTAGAGAGAATAAGTGTATAAAATGTTATGTTATTTGGACTCTGCGCAAATGTAAAAAGTAACAAGTAAATAAAAAGGAAAAAACAAGTTTTATTAAATTGTTGAATTCCCTAGTGCTCTTGGAGGGCATATACTTGACTGGGTTTATTTAAACTCTTTGCTTCCACTTCACTCATAATTAAATAGCAGCAAAAGGAAACAAAGTGTCTGAATCTGCAACTTCTTGCACTACATGCATTCACCTGCGTGCTAACCCTTCATAAATCATTACCCCATGAGGATGGCAGTACTCTGAACCCATTTGGAGCAGACATAAACTACTTGGTGAAGCTAGTCATTGGAGAAACAGGCTGTGTTAAATGTAGGTAATTCTTCTAGCTTAATTAATGTTTCTAAGTTGCAAGTACTAAGAGCCAAGGAGAAGATCCAGTGAGGATCCATGCTTTTTTATATTGATCTTATTTCAACTCCTTTGTGATGCATTGTTACTGACATGAAGACCACAATCCTTGCTGTGCTGTGGATTTTGCAGGGGCAGATAGGATACAACTCTTACTCCCAGTAATCCTATATAGAGGAAATGGCAAGCTGGGTAAAGTGACAAACAAATCTACAGCCTAACTTAAAGTCATAAATGAGTGCAAAAATAAACCAAAGGCAGATGTTGTTAACTCTGGAATGAATGTGTAAACCTTTAGCATATAGGTTTATGTAAACCTTTGTAGTTTAATGCATAACCTTGATGGATTCTAAGTAGCACTAGTCCCTATTGGGCACTTAGCTAGCCAGAAGCTTCCAACCTCAGAATATATTGCCACCTCCTCCTCCTCCACACATCCTCTTTTGCATCATTTCTGGCACACAGCAGACCTCTTGTTGAGTCTTTTTAGTTCACTGATCTGACAAGTGATTCTCTGTGTGCTCACTGACAGAAAGAGAGGGTCGAATGAGTGTCACACAGGGAAGGGAGCAGGAATACGCAGGCAGTAGAAGGGGCTAGAATAAAGGACATGAGACAGCCATTCTAATTGACAGGATTATGTTAGACCAGCACAGTCCTCGTGTCATTGATTTGAGCAGCCTGAGGTGAAGGCATTACTACAGAGCATCTCGTGCTGCCATGTAGCCCAAAGCAAAGCTGTTTCATGCAGAATGAAGGAGACCCCTACCAGAATCATTTTGCTTCTCTAGGGAAGGGAAAAGGAGTCAAAAAGTAAACTTTTTTGAGATGTTTGTTTGTTTGTTTGAGGAGAGAAATGCAGAAAGACCTTGACTTGCCGCTTGGTGCTGCCCAATGTCTGATTAATATTAGAAACTGACTCCATTGTATTGTTGTGTACTCTCCTCTGTGCATGAAGGAGCCGCTGTGTTACAGCCTTGAGTACAACCAGGAATAACTGCTATGTGGTTTCCTGTTTTATACCGTCTCCAGCTGTTAGGGGAGTTATAGTACTTTAGTGTCAGGAAACAGGACATACAGATGTGCGGATGTGACTGTGTTGCCTTTCTGTAGAAGGATACAAAAGTTAGTCAATATCAGGTGTGAATCGTTAGACACAGGAACAGGCTGCCCAGAGAAGCTATGGTTGCCCCCCTTCCTGGAGGTGCTCAGGTCCAGATGTGGTGGGGCCTTGGGAAGCCTGATCTAGTGGGAGATGTCTTTGCATATAATTAGGAGGTTGGAGCTAAATTATCTTTCTACCCCAGCCATTCTATTGTCTAATGAACACTCTACAAATCTTCAGAAAATAGTTGTGTTTTTCTAATAGAAACAGCATTAGTTCTGGTGGTCACGTTCTCCAGCTGCATGAAGCCTGACAGCTTTCTAAGTTTCTCAGTTTGTCTTGCATGAGCTCAGGCTGAAGTGAGCAGTGTCTAAATGCCAGATATATAGCTGGACAACAACTCTGCTAAAATTTCAGTATGTTTCAGTTTGGCTTTTCTTTGTCATCAGACTTGGAAGGTTGCTTGAGTTGTAGTAAATAATGACAAGATGTTGGAGGATGTTTTCAAGTAGTTTCTTGCATGTCTCTTAAATTAGCTTGTGCATATGATTACAATGTGTTCATGGTCAATATCCACTTTTATAAGATGCTCAGCAATATAAATATCTATGTATTTGAAATGAGAACCAGGCCTTAAACTGCTTTTGACTTGCTAAAATCAACAAAAGTAATTGATACAATGTGTTTTATTTTGTTAGAGTTTCATGAAAATGATGCGTGCTGCTTGATTCTAATGTCGTTTGTTGAACAGTCTAAAAAAATCTGATGGATTAAATAAATTCTTCAAATAGAAAACTCTAATAGTTTTCTTGGTTAAAGTCAAAATTCTGTTCTGCACAGTAAGGAGCACATAGTATTAAAACATAGAGGCGAAGAGCCTGATGATTTTACTTTATTGATTCTGTTGTCATCATGTGTGATGACACAGTCAGAGGGCCAGGGCTAAACCCTTCCCCAGGAAAGGAGCAGCTCCTAAAGACCACGTGCTCTCTCCCCCAACAATTTCCTGGCACTGCCAGCAGCCACTGCTACTTCAGAGCTCACTGTTTCCAATAGTTGAATGAACTAACCTTGATCCTCAGCTGCAAAACAGGTGGATGATGAATTAAAAGAGCCACTGAACAAAGCAGCATAGGAGATGTTGTGTAATTCTCCTTCAGACACTGTCAAGGAACTATGATGAGCTTCTGTATCTGTGTGGAAGGTTCTTGTGGTGAGACGGGTCTGTGGCAAAGCAGTAGCAACATGCACACTTCTGATTCGTGAGAATCAGCCCAGCTTCTTTTATCATAAGCTCTTCTCTTGAGTAATCAGTACCTTTAAAAATCTAGCCATCACTGTGCTTGGCTTCATTCAGTACTCCAAATTAAGGCATTTGTTTTTGTTTCAAGCTTAAAATGAAGGTACAGCTGAATGGTATGACTTCTTGTTCGTGGACTCAAATATGCTGGCTGTGGAGTTGAAGATGGTCTAATTTTGTAAAATGGGATTTTCACTTGAAGGAAAACATAGGGTTTGATATGTTGTTTGAAGAAATAACTGCTTTCATATAGCTCAAGTGTACTATAAATCTTATTTTGTATGTGTCAATATTTTCACTGCAATACATTCCATCTTCAGATTGTCATTGTCTTGCTTTCGGGAATTAAGATTTAAATATTTTGCTATGGTATTCATGTTTTTTCAAAAGTTTGTATTAATTCATAGCTGCAAACTTTTCTGCTAATGGCCTGTTAAAAGTAGTTTTATATATTAAGCTGTTTAAGGGGTGCTGATTCAAATTGCTTGATCCAATCATCATTAGCAAAGGTAATGGGATATTCATTTGATTTTTAATAATGCATTTGACTTTTGTCTTTAACCGTTACTTTTCCACATAAATTTTGGATTCTAATTGTGTCAAGCCTCTCAAACACATAAATTTACAATTGATTGTTTGTTTAAATCCCACAGATGTTTTGTTTTTCTTTTCCCGCTTTTGAGACTGTACTTCTTTGGTTTTCATTCCCGTAAGCAATTCCGCCTTTATATATGTGTTTTAATTTCCTGCAGTTCTGCACTTTGTTGTTGCTGAAAGTCTTCTTCAATTACCTTTTTATTGGTATTTGAGTGGAAATTAAGATGGACCTAAGGAATTATTCTGTGTTTTTTTATTAGTTGGAAAAGTTTTGATATACGCATAGAATTAAATATAATAAAACTCAACAATTTTCTGCCAAGTCGGATTTTCTATGCAGGAGTTTTATTACACAGTTAAAATGTTGAATTGCTTGTGTCAGAACAACAGAACTAGCAGATCTCATCCTTTCTTTTGTAATTGAATAATTAGGAATGAAGAAAATAAGCAGATCATGTTTGTTTTTTGATGGTTTTCATTTTACCCCCTTTGGATAAACTAGTAATTGAGTGTGTTGAACCCTCCAAAGAGACAGTGTTTTTAATCAAATCTTTCAAGTTTGAACTTGTGAGTTTCCTGTTCTCACCAATGTTGCTGAATTTGAGTGTTTTTGAGTGCTACAAAACAACTGTAAAAGTACACGAGGTTTCTGGTGTTATTAATATATTTATGTATAAATATATTATATAGAAGTGTGGGAGTTGTATGTACGCTCAGAAGCCAAAAGTTTTTCTATATGCTTACACAGAAACCTAGATAGTCTCTGCTTTGTGCTGTTCTTTGCTTTTTGTTGCTTTGTTAGGATTTTCCACACTAGAGCAGAACTGTACTGTAACAGAATCTTGGGAAGAAGCACTCAGAATTTGCTCAGAGCAATGAACTAACGTATCTGTATTGATCCAAGTGAAAGAAAGTCTCACACGGGGTTGATCTTTTAACACAAATTTAGTCTCTGTCCTCTGACTACGCTGATTTGACTCGGTCATTATCTTAGACTTAAAAGTTTCATATAGCTTAATATGAAATGTTCATTTTGCATACTGTCTGTTATAATTTAAAGATCTGATTGTGCCTGTTCAAAACTTCAGGAAGAACTTCATTTTTACTGAGTTTAATTTTCAGCTTGTTAGTATTTCATTTGCAATCTTTAAGGTCACTTACTGCTGTAAAGTTAACAGTCAGTCTTAGTGATTCACTAATTATTGTTTGATCTGAACCACAAAAAATAGATGTACAGTAAATATCTCTAGAATGTCAGCTGTCACTTCTATAATCCATTATGGGTATATCAGAAAAATACTGTGTGTGCTGGGGCAAGTCCTTTGTGGTAGATAATACAGATAATAGCTACTATGAATAGCTTACTGAAAGTGATGAAAGGAAGTATTTCAGTATGGTAGGCTGAAGCTGCAATGAGAAGACCATGAAATAATGCAAATGTCGTGTCTAGAGATAAGAACGTTTGTCTCTCAGATAGTATAATTGGTGCATAATTGCTTATATCTGGAACTCTATGAAGCAATACATTGGATCAATATCAAGAAAGTAAATAGAATGCACCTATATGCGTTGTCCAGATGTTTATGATGACTAAATCATCATTACTATCTGTAACACAAAATCTTCTTGCTCTTATTAAGAAAAGCAATATTTTGAGAGAATTTAGATTTCTGTGATTCTCATTTTCATCTGCACATCTCATGGTGAGGGGCACTCGTGTTCAGTAAATAATCCTGGATAATCAGTGATATGTCTATAATTTCTAGAGTTTAATTAGGATCATTGAAAGACATAACTGGTTTGAATTTGAGAATGTCACAAAATATCCATATGGTGGCTTGACCTCTTTCCAAGTGACCAAGGTCACTGAAAAGATGTTTATTACCACTGTAGCACAATCTGTGTAAAATAAATGGGCCACCTGAAGGCCAGAGACAAAATGCTTATTAACAGAGTGTCTTGAGAGGTATTTCAAAGCATTGGATGTGCCAGAGATTTTTCCTCTGAGAATGCCTGCAGGATTGATCCCAAGGCTGGAAGTGGATCATTTCAATGTGGAACTGGCTGATCTAGTGCAAGTGCACCAAGAGTGTTCACAGCGACATTAACGGAACAGTTTTGCCTAGACTGTAGTCCACAGTTCTGATCTCTATTTGAGATTTAGTCTCCTAAGTATTCACATTTCTTGGCTGGAGAGTTTTATGCATAAATAAAGGGCTGCCCAGAAATTAATGCCTCATATTCTATTATGTTGGCCTGCGATTTCAGAGGTGGATGTTGGTGGTATGGCAGTAGAGGTTGAACTGTTTCAACAATATCCTGTTACGTGTTGTTGCCATGCAGCAGATGGCAGCAGAGGGGCAGACTGACAGAATGGCATCTGACATGGAAGTGTTTATGAAGCAAAGGTGTGTCACTGAATTTCACCATACAGAAACAATGATAGCCACTGACATTCATCAATGCCTGCTGAATGTTTCTGGAGACCAAATAGTGGATGAGAACGCAGTCAGGTGGTGGTGATTCATTTCAGCAGTGGTGACATCAACAGTAGGTCACCTTCTCTGGTACAGGTAGTTACAAGCCCAACATGCAGGCTCTTGTTCATTGCTGGTGGAAAGGCATAGCTAATGGTGGTGACTATGCTGAAAAATAGCATTTGGTCACTGAGAATTTGCTTTATCAAACAGTGTTATTTTTCTCTTTTCATCCACTATAGCTTCTGTGGAAATAAATAGGACACATTACTTTCAGAGCAACTTGATATATTTTATAGGATTTCATAGCATTTAAAAGATGTCTGTATACTCATAGTCACTGGCAATTCTCACGTCTTTGGGCTTCACAAGCTACTTCTCTAAGCTGTAGTAGAGAATAAATAAGCCAATGTTTGTTGAAAAGGCAATAACTCAGATTTCCTGTGTTGTAGATTGGAATCATGATAATGTGTTTGTATACATATTTATCCAGTGCTTTTATCACCAAGCAATTTTCAGAGGCACAGCCCAGCCTGTGAAAAGTAATTTTGTAAATAGCTGCACTACTTGTCTCAGTCACTGCAATTAGCATCGCTCATACCCATGATTGCACAGGGCAAATAAATAATCCTGGCAAGACTTATATAACTTAAAAGTTTTAGTATCCAGATAAACAAACATCTCTCTATTTTAAGAACAGCTTACAAAAGCTTATGAAATGGCTTAGATGATATAGCATCTGCAAGAACTGGGACAGAAGTGACTCAGGAGATTTCACTTTGATGTTAAAATCTATATCAGATTTTAATTTTTTAGGATAGGAATGTTTCTCTTTAATACAATGCATGCCTTATTGCCTTTTGGTTCTCTTAGCCATCCACCTGGCTTCTTTCATTCCTCATGCCTTTGCAGGAGGTGCACTGTTTGTTGTTTCTTGACTCCTGGATTAACCCAAGCCTGTAAAGTAGCCAGATTCCTATGTTTATGGTACTCAGTTTTCAAAGGCAATTCCTTCATATATGAAAGTACTTTCTCAGAAAATAAGAAATAAGAAGCAATCAAAGATTTGTATTGTTCTCATTGGATCCATGGGTTTAAATATTTTCTTGGCAAGGAAATGAGTAAACAACCCTATATTGAAAATCTCATCCAATCTCTTTTCTACTTCACTGATATCTGAAGCTTAGGAACATCTTTCCTGCTCAATTCCTGTAAGAACATAACTACTCTGTCCTTTTTGCCAGTTGTCCTTATTGACAAAATCTTCTCCAGTGATCATTACAGTCACTTCCTTATCTTTGTAAATGTGCTTCTTTCCAGGGTAAGAGATCTTTTTGTAATCTATATAAACATTGTTCGCACCCCCTCCCCCCTACAATTTTTATTTTATTACCTAATAAATGTATTACTGAATCTCTTGACTTAACTCACTACAGTGTACTTTTGTCTACTCTTCCCAGGGTAAAATGCCAAATGAAACCACACATTATTAATGCACTGCAGAAATAAGCCAAGTTTTGAAAAGCAACCTTTTCTAAGTTGATTTATCTGAAAATGAGCAGAGGAGAAGCAGATGTCTGTGACTTTTGCTCTTCTTTACGGAGACAACTTTATTTTTCATTCAGTTAGAGGTATCCTTTCAGCACAGAACTGGTGTCAAACACAGTCTAATGTTCCACATGACAAAAGTGCAACACAGACCTCATGGAACAAGTGAAAAAATGCAAATTATGCTTGTGTTTTAGAGGGATGGAGAGAAGTAAATGGTGGGAGGGGAGAAGGAGGATGTGTATAATTCTAGTTTGATATCTCAAATCCAGTCTAATTTCTCAAATCTGTTTGCACTCCATGACTTATGATGTGAATCACGGCTGGCTTGATTTAATTTCCCCTCAGAGCCATATGGAAACTTTGCTCTAGCTTGTCCTAAACTCTGGTGGTGTTCTGTGAAGAGGAAGATAAAGAAGGGAGAAAATTGTTTTGACTGGTCAGCAACTGATATATTGTATCCCAGAGAAAGTTATGTATAAAAAAGAAAAAAAAAGTTTGAAATAAATCTGAAATATAGACTAAATACAAGAACCAGTAAGTCATTGTAGTTATATGTTAACAAATTAACATCCTGACATAGAGCCACAGTAAGGAAGCTATTAGAATATTGAAAAAATGTCTGTGAAAAGATTTTTTTGACATGTGATTACTGTACTTTCATAATATGTAATTAGGAATTATCTCACTTGAAGTTTTTTTGTGTTTTGCTGCTTATGCCTTTGATTTATATTTATATGCAAAACTTTGTGTCATTAAGGCAAACATGTAATAAGTTTTGGTAGAGCTGAATCCTGGATTCTTCAGATTTCAAGAGAGTTGGTAATTTCAAATTATTTTTCTTAGCCTGTCCTGTCAGAAGTCATATCAAAGGTATGTGATTGCTGTTTCAGTACACACTTCGTATCCAAAGAACCTGCTACTCTAATTGCAATGGCGCATGATTCCATACTCACCACTGTAGGATCTGCTATTGCAGCTGCAGCTGGCAAGCACATTTGTGGTATGTGGGGCTAGCTGGAGAATCTGGTTATAAGTCTTATAATGGGTATATAGTTTACAATGGTGCATCATATGGTTTGCAGTCACCCTTACTGTTCACTTTCATTGCATTACGCATTTAGAAGCAGTCAAATTTGTGTGAGTGCACAGATGTTACTCAGTAACAGTGTAATGTCTGTATAATTAGGGTTTTTATATATTCTCTTGGAATGCATAATATGCAAAGGCATGTGATACGGATATCCTCTAGTTTAGATATCCTAGTGAGTGCTTTGCTATTTCAGGTAAGTAATTTTCTTCTTTAATCAGTTGTAAAAACAAGAAAAGATATGGTAATATTTGCATTTAAAGGGTCACTTTAAACAAATGAGTGCAATTCCTGTGGCATCAACTGCATTTCATCATAATAAGCAAGTGCTGCCCTGAAAGTATTTTATTATGTTGGCCCACAACATCAGAGGCAGATGGTGGTGGTATGACAGTAGAGGTTGAACCCTCCCACCAATATTCCATTACATGTTGTTGCTGTGTGACAGATGAGAGCAGGGGGGCAGTCTGACAAAATGGCGTCTGACGTGGAAGTGCGTAGGAAACAAGAATGTGCCACTGAATTCTTCCATGCAGAAAAAATAGCACCCACTGACATTCATTAATGCCTGCTGAACGTTTCTGGAGACCAAAAACTGACAGTGGGTCACCTCCGCTGGTGCAGGTTGTTACAAGTGCAACTCTTGTTCATCATTGCTGAAAATGCATAGCTAATGGTAGTAACTATACTGGAAACTAGTGTTTGGTCACTAAGTATTTGCTCTCTAAAACGGTGATATTATTCTCTTTGTATTCATTGTAGCTTCCATGGAAATAAATAGGAGGCATTACTTTTGGAGCAAATTTATTTCAGAATTTAGACTGTCAAACCTGTAATTTAAGTCGTTATGGACATCAGATCTTTGTGAAGTGGGGAGTATGATAACATTCTAGGCCAGAATGGAGCTGCGCTTGCTGAAAAATGTTCTCCAGGCTCTTTGAGTCAATTCGCTGTATTACACAGGCAGGAGATCTAATTTTTTTTTTCCTGAAATGTTTCTGCATACAGATAATATTATTTATATGTATATATGTATATATGTTTAATGATTCCTTTTCTTTGAACTACTTTAAAATGTGAGGTTTCCTAGTCTTTGACGTGAGTCAAAAGAGTTACTTTAAACAAACCGAGCAGAACCTAAGTACCTTCTCTTTATATTAAAATTAGATGTGGAGTGGCTCCTCGGAGTCTTCTGTTTCTACCTCATTCATTGAGGTATCACTGGGGCAGTGTCCTAGAAAAACAGCGTTTCTGTGTTTTTATTGAAATCAAAATGCAAAATGTATTCACTGAAATTGGAAAAAAAAAAAAAAAAAACCCTTAATATTCTGTTCTAAAAGTTCCAACCTCTGTATTTCTTCAGCCAAATGAAATTAGCTCTACGTAGGATTTTTTTTCCCCAATACTTTGAGAAATCTGGTTTCAAAAAACCTCTTATTCACTTTGTTCTGATGTAGCGTAAAGCTTTTTAAATCATTTTAAAATAATTGTAATGTGTAGTCAAGTTTTTATTTCCCCATGCTTTCTTTCAAAAATGAGGAGTGTTCTCAGATGCGGTCACAGCCTGAAGTCATATGAAGATTGTAACATGGAAACACAAGGCCCACAACCAGGCTATTGTTTCTCACAGGCATTTTCTAGTTTCCCCACAAGTTATTTGTGTCTCTTTCCTCATTTTATCTTTTGTTTGATGAAAAAAGAAAAAAAGAAAGAAAACACGGGCAGACCTCCAGTTTGCAAATGTGGTGCATGCATGCATGAGGAGCTCTTGAACAGCAGGAGTGCTGTCTGGTTCTTTTGGAGGAGACCTCTATGTGTATTGTGTTCAAAGGTCTGAACCTGGTTAGAGCCACAATGGCATGAATTTGTAATGAGAAAAATGCAAGGCACATATTTCAATGTCTTCTTCTAGGAAGTGGACCCCCAGATGAAGCTCACCTTGTACTCTTGCTACGAGTCTATCTTTTCCTTCTTTTATGAAAGTGTAACTTGTGTATCCTCTTGATGAATGAACAAAGTTTCACTGTGAAACAAGACATTTTGCTAGATCTTAAATGCAGGATGTTCAGCTGAGCAAGACGTTTTTTAATCTGCATGGAGGGGTGAGCTGATGCACGACCTTTTATGTAGAGGTGTTACAGAACAGCCTCCCTGTGGAAACAGTATTGTAGGCAGTAGCTTTAAAATTATAGCAATGAATGTTACCTGTGTTTGTTATATTTGCAAGATAGACTGTCAGCCAGCAAAAAGCATGACAAAGCAGCAGCAGCAGCTGTTTGAGTCATTCTGCTGCTTCAACAGTTCAGGCTGCTGGGATAGATTTTCTAGGACAGTTTTCAGAGGGGCACCCCAGGACATTGTCTCTGTAACAGCTTCGCTTCTCATTAATTTAGTGCTTTAGAAGTGAGGAAACGATAGAATTTCTTCCCTCATTCCAGAGTAACCTTCATGTAAATAAGCAAGCTCACAAGCAAGTATTCCTTCTCAGGCATGTCTTTGGTTCAGCAGTGTTCCTTGCATTTATTATGGTGACTGTTGCCCTTACACAGACTGCTGGTAGATCTGTGGCATAGTGGGCTGGGAAGACCATCAGTGCATAAATGTGAAACTGGTGTTCTCAAAACCAAGAGAAAACTTCTGAGAAGATTCTGTTAAAATAAGAAATGTTCTCCTGTCATTGATAAAGTTTCAGTTGAGATCATCAGGAGAACATGGAAACTGGCAAAGACCAGTCCCATGGAGCAAGATAATAGAGTAGAATGTCCATTTTTCCATTGCTAATAGCAGTTTTATACAAAAGTGTTGTGTTCTCTTTGAAACTTTGATCACCAGATTTTTAACAAAGTGTCTTTTACTAGATGGAGGTAGAGGAAAACTGAAGAAAGAAATATTGTATGGGAACAAGTTTCATTTACTTTTTTTTGTCTTTCTATTTTTCATTCTTGTAACTGGTATCTATTGGACTCCAAAGGATGTGGGAAATGGTTCAACTTGAGATAAAAGTGGAATGTCGAGCAGAATAATTACTTAAAGGAGAGTGCTTTGTATTTTATCACTTTAGAGTGAAGTTATAGAAAGAGATGGCTAGTCAAGTTCAAGGGGGGGGGGGAGAGTGGAAGAGATGGGGGGGTGTGGAGAATCCATTGAGGGATACAGAAACAAAACCTCTGCCCCAAGACCTCCCTGAGAACTGTGTTGCTAAAAAATAAGAAAGTTTGAGCAAAATATCACTGCATACTTTCCTGTCTGGATAATCTAGCTTTCGGCTACTGTCAGAGAAAAGATACGGGCTATATATAGAGCTTTGTTCTGACCCAGCGCAGTTGGTCTTACACTATTATATTTAATTTCATTCCATACGCTGTCAGGAAGATTGTGGGCCTATTCAGAATATTAGCTCTGAAGAGCTCTGAAGAGCTCCTCAAAGGAAAATTTTCATGTTTAAGAATTATTATCATATAGGGATAGAATTTTGTCTTAATTTCCAAGTCTTCAAAATGTTACTTGTTGAGAATTTTAATCAGAGTAGCATGTTGATGACTTTTTGAAACTCTTGAATAATTTGTATTTATCTTAATAATGGATTCAAATAGTTAATTACATAGAGGAAGAATTAGATCATTCTGTATATAGGAGTTAGCTTTACAATTCCCTAATCTATTAGTATAGGTGGGATTTGGGATTAGCCCTGTGTCTAAGGCAGTTTATATGAGAAAAATTAGATGGAGAAATATGGTGCGTAATAGAAGTTACTTATTCTGAGGTGGGGGTGAACTGAGTCTGAATTATATTTTACATAGCACACTGTGATGGCATTTGCAAACACAGTAGTAACTGATTTGCCATATCTTCAGATTTCTTCTTTAATAATAATTGTTCTAATAAGAGAACACCAAAACGCCATCACATAAATTTAGAGTTTAGGATTAGTTTTCCATTACTAGGGGCTTTTATGAGCAAGGTGTTCAATCATCTTTCAAAAATGAGTTACGTATTTGTAGTCCTTCATTGTGATAGATTCTGAGGGTATAGGATTCCTTGAAGTCTGTTCTTGGTAGATTTTCAGTTATTTTCTGCAAGCTTTAATCATACTATAACAATCTGCTAAAGACTAAGCGTTTTCCATCTCTCTAGAAATGTACGGGTTTCCTTTTCAAAAACATTTTAGGCAATTTTCATAAACAAGAGCAAGACAAAAGCAAAGGGATTCAAAAATCAAATTTGATGTACAGTTTGCAGAAGTACAGGTTCCTTGATGAAGGATAATGAAGCTTAGGCTTCTGCCATACATGTAATTTGGTGGACTATACTATGGATGAGGAACTGGGTGCTAGATTGTACACAGAGAGTAACAGTCAATTGATTGATATCCAAATGGAGGTAAGTGGTGTCTCTCAAGAGTCTGTTCTGTATTTGGACCGATACCCTTTAATATCTTCATCAATGACATTGATAGCGGGATCAAGTGCACCCTCTGTGAGTTTGTGCATGATAACGAGCTTCGTGGTGCAGTCAACATGCCTGAGAGATGAGATGCTATCCAGAAAGACTTGAACATGCTTGAGTGGTGGGTGTATCTTATGAGGTTCAACAAAGCCATGTGCAACATTTTGCACCTGGGTCATAGCAGCCTCCACTATCTGGGGGACAAAAGAATAAAGCACAGCCTTGCCCGAAAGGTCTTAAAGGTACTGGTGGATGGCAAGCTGGACGTGAGCCGGTAATGTGCACTTGCAGCCCAGAAGGCCAATCATGTCCTGGGCTGCAGCAGAAGCAGCATTGCCAGCAGGGTGATTGAGGTGATCCTGCCCCTCTGTTCTGCGCTGGTGAGATCTCACCTGGAGTACTGTGTCCAGATGTTAAGTCCTCAGTATTGGAGTGACACGGACTTGTTGGAGCATGTCCTGAGGAGGGCCACAAAAATGATGCAAGGGATGGAACACTTCTACAAAGTTAGACTGAGAGACCTGGGGCTGTTCAGCTGGGGAAGAGAAGGCTCTGGGGAGAACTGATAGAGACCTTACAGTATTTAAAGGGGCTGTAAGAAAGAAGGGGACAGATTCTAACTTGGTCTGTTGTGATAAAACAAGGGGAAATGGTTTCATACTAAAAGAGAGAAGATTCAGATAGAATATATGAAAAAAGTTTTTTACGATAAGGGTAGTGAAGCACTGGAGTATGTTGCCCAGGTATGGGTGGTAGATCTCCCATTCCTGGAGATACAATTTTGAGAATTCTGCCTTTAATATATTTTAAAAACTATGCAATGAAAATGTTGTATCAGTATTCATAGAATCTTTTTTCATGGAGAAGGATACTATTATGCGCTACAAGTGCCAACTATGAGTTGAGTTGAAGAGCAATAAATACGTTGAAATGTTTTATAATGCAGAGTGGAAGAAGTGCATTAGCATTTCAACTGATTTAAACACTCTTGAGAGCAACAACGTTGGTGCTGAAAAAATATACTCCTGTAAATCCACAGTTACCGTTAAAGCAGCAAATTCTTGAGCAATCTGAGTTAGTAGTTGCTTCCCTTAAAAGGAATAGGGAACCACAACACTGCCCATGAGCTGAAATTCAGCATAAGTGTCGACCTGGTCAGTATTGCAATACACGCTTTACAATTATTGGAGATGGTGTTAAAATCACAATTAAAAGTGTTGACATTCTTGTCACGGGATGAGCGTGTGGCAGGTCACTTTGTCTGGCATTCTTGCAAATGATGCTCACTGGGCATAAATTTGAGATGTTATGGTCATGCTTTTCCACTGCAAACCATTTAGTAGTTTGTTGAAAGGTGAAGAAAAGCCAACTAGAAAATATTGCCAGACATTTCCTCCAGCTTTTTACTGGAGTCCAAAGGAAGATATTAGTTGGAAAATATGCTCTTTAATTACTCAACGTAGGATTTGTTCAATCATCGTTTTAATGTTTATCACAAAGATTATGCAAAACCTCTGCCCCTCTTTTTGATGGCTGTCATTTTTGTGGCTTTTGATTGACACTGGAAGAGTCATGCACAATAACTTGAATATGCCTCCATATGCATATACAAAGGAGTAAGAGACAGTTGGCACAATGTTTTCTACAGAGTATTTACCTGAATCTTCAGTAGTTAAAGCATTTTTTTCATTGAGCTATTGCTGGTGTTGGCAGAAGTTGTTTCAGAGGGAAAATTCTAAGCATCTACAAAATGTGTTTCTAGTTGGATAATGAAACCTTGGTGGAGTTGATCAGTTGGCAGTCTTCCAAATCAGAATCTGACATGCACCTGGTTCATTTATTTGTTTTATGTAGCTTCTCATTTAACATACTGTAATATTCAAGGAAAGTAATCAGATTCTACTAATCAAATTGCTAATGCTTTCTTTATTTAGTTCAAGAAAATCCAGAAAGTAATGCCAGCCTGCAGTTACAATATACGGATTCTATCTCCATAGGATTGGAATATAATTTGAAATCTACCATTTTTTTTCAATGGAAATTCTCTAGAATAGAAGCCTGTAGGCATTTTTGCTTTGGGTGTTTAGAATTGCTCTATGGGGATGGATGAATGTTAAAATGCAGCAGACTTTATATATAAGAAGAAAAATAGACTCAGTGCAACTTCAACTTGATCTTTCATGCTATTCACTTGAGTAAGTACTAAAAACATATATATTAAAAAAAAAGCATATGGAAAGAAAACTCAGAAAAGGAATGTGTTGTACGGACCATTATAAAAGGCAGCCGAAGATTTTTATGAAAGATTTAATCTCTTAATCGTGTTCTGCATACAGAGAAAGTTCCATGTATTTTGAGATCTGCAAGTCCTTCTAGTCCTGCAGTTGATACCCATTATTGTGCATATTGTTATTTCGAATGATCTGAATCAACAGTGTTCTATTAAAGGGAGTAGACGTGATGTAGGAAATAATAACAGCTTGTACTCAGTGAAAAAATGTAATATATTAAAAACAATTAAAAATAAGTCATAGGCTGGCTCAGGAGTCTTTGTAGCATTTATTACTACTTTTTTTTTTTTTTTTTCATTCTTCCTAGACTTTTCACATTAATCTCTCTAGTAATGACCATAGAAAGCATGGCTAAATTCCGGTTTACTAACTAATAGGGTTTTCAAGTAATAATCCCTGTGCAGGTATTTATTTATAATACACATGCAAGTTCTTATTTGTCTAGCATATTCCTAACTATTGTGATAATCTGAGTATATTGCTGAAGATAACTTTTGCTTAAATTTGTGATTTTACAAGCTTAACTTAATTACCTTTGAAGCTACCTGAAAAAGTATCCTGCTGTGTTGCAAATTCCAGTTGATTCTCTTGTTCTAATTAATCTTTGTTCACTGCTTCTTATTCATAATTTTTAGTTTTTTAATCACTTGTAAAGATGTGACATTTTTGACTCAGCACTGAACTGTCTCCCAGAGCATGTTGTAGAGTGTGGAGCTCAAGGTAGGAGTTAGGAAGTGCTTTCGTGTGAAGGACTGCTTGAGCTGCAGCTGACTATCCACTGACAGCTACGGAAGGCACTGTCAACAAGATTTAAAGTTGCTGTCATGTTTCCACAGCACATAACAAAGGTTGAAAGAGCACTGTGATTTTGTTGAAATTAGGGGATGACATTACTGGACCATAGCAATGCATAATGGTTATGATTAATTCTTGATATCTGTATCTTTATGGGATTTTTTTAACCACTTTTCTTGTCAAATGAAATTGTACTGCAACATGTTTCTAATGTGGGTTTTTTTTTTTTTTCAGATAGAAGTTGCTACAAAAATTGAAAACATTTCTGAAATTGGTGTGAATATTTTCATGTTATGACAGACATTGGGGAAGAAAGATTTGAATATTTTTTTTTTTTTTTTACAACATTTACATCCACATTCTAAAAAGTTCAAGCATGAGAAAGACATCAGTCCAACTCTGCAGGAAGATTATATCTTTTGTAATATCTTTAAAATACTCTCCTGTTTTCTGAAATTTTGTGAGATCACTTCAGAATATAACCCTACTATTGCCATTCCTTTTTGTTTCATGGTTGGGCTTTTATTTTTATTATTTGTTGGAGAAAAATTTCCAGTAAAGCTAACTCAACAATGGAAGTTTAATGAGATTATTTTTTTCTATGGAGTTAAATGAAAACAAAAGAAACAAACCAGAACTAAGAGTTCAAATCTAAAGCTCTGACTTCAGAGCCCAGTGCTTCACACTGCAAGGACATATGTAAGCCCCTGTATGAGGTAGCCCAATGGCACCCTTTCATGCTCCATCATATCTACATGCTGAGTAGATACAGCGATTACTAGCAAATGAAGTCTAGTAATAAATCATCAGACTTGCTAGGAAAATAATTCAAAACAATGTGTCTTGGGCTAGTCTTAAACAATGAAATGACTAATTTGCCACCATTTATTTCATGGCTTTAATGCCTATCGGCAACTAGCAGACATTCCTTAAAGTAGTTGCCAAAAATCTTCCTGGACTTCACGAGGGTGTTCTAAGCTTCGTGTGCATTGCTTGGAATATTCTAAAATCTATCTCAGTTAAACAACAGAGGAAGTCTTTTATCTGGGGATGAAAAGATGGACGATGTGTTAGTGACCATCACTCCCGAAGTACTTGTGCCAGTACCTTGCTTTCATGGTAAAACTAGATTATTAAAAACAATGTTTTTCATGTACTTTTGAGATTTTTTTCTTTTTGGTCAATTTTTTTTTTTTCTCCAGTCACAAAGAAAAACATCTAGAAACCTGTACATTGGTCCTGTACAGCTGAGCCACAGTTGAATGTGCTCAGTTGTCATTGTGACACCTTCTACTTTTGTTCTTGTCTTTTAACACTGGTGGCATTGCAACAACTTTTGTGGTTTCCTGCTCTTAAGAAGCTTTTCTATTTACATAGTTACATAAAGTTAATTGTGTTGGATGGTTGCTGTCAATTTTACTAAATGAAGACTTAACTTACTGCAAGAATGTGTGGTCGTTTTGCTGTTCTTTGATTTTGTCAGAAATGTGTAGAATATTCCATGGCACTTGAAATAGAATATAACTGTTTGTATTCCAAATATATTTTTGACATCTGGTCCTGCCTTGAGTTATGATCCTGTGTATGTATATATTGCCTCTACTGACTGCCATTTGAAAATACGAGCAGATGTTGTAAGTTCATCACAGCAAGTCACGGTCCCTCACAGCTCTGTATGCGCTAGACTGCACACTTCATACACTGTCCTTTGTTCCTCGTGTTATCAGCATACATTGAGATGTGTGTATCTAAACACCTCTGATATTTTGACTACTTTGAAATCTAGGTCCCAGCTTTGGAGTTACTGCCTGACCTTGAGATTTCGATCCCAAGCCTTAAGATATATCAAATTTGCATATAATATGCAGACATACATGTAATAGGCAGACTTCCTTATCCTGTTACTTTCTTGAGGTTTTCTCCTATGGTAAAAATAGAACAAAATTGTAGCTGGGAAATACTCTCTACATTTGTCCTCATTTTAATGAAAGGTATTGATGTATGTAGTTTTCTGGTGGTTTTTTTTGAACAGCATTAATAAATATTCTGGTTTTTTTTTCACCTTGTAATTTGAATTATATCTCTGCATCTTACTAGGTGTCACAATCAGTTACCATGTTAACCATCTCTAGTGACATCAATGCTAATGAATAATACTTTAAGGTTAGATCTGGAGATGGTGACCTTGTAGTCAAAACGTATTCAGGAGATGTATTCTGGCAAGGGGAAAATTTGTCGTCTGTACTGGTTTTGTGATTTTACTACTGCTTTGTCTACTTTGCATTAGTACTGATTTATATTTCACTTCACAGAATCACAGAATCACAGAATTGTAGGGGTTGGAAGGGACCTCCAGAGATCGAGTCCAACCCCCCTGCCAAAGCAGGTTCCCTACAGCAGGTGTATGTGGAATGGTACTGATGCTCGAAGACCAACTTTGGTTTTCACTCTTGGCCATAGAGGATTGTCTCATAAATGTTTAGAAAAATATGAAATACTTGAAATATTTATTTCAGTGAATATTTTTTTTTTTTTTAACCTGTCCTTCTTTACCTTTTTTACCTTCTTTTACCTTTTAATGAAAATAACAAACATTAGGTAAAGTAGTATTAACAATACTTTGCTTACAGCATTTTATTCCTTGCAGTATAATTTGTGTGTGAAATGTCAAGGGAGATGTAATCTGAAGCTATGAATTTTGCATACTGATGTAATGCAAAGGATTAATAATCTAAGCATTAATGTTCATTATCTCATAACAAACATGTAGAAGTCTTAGCATGTGAAATAGTTCAAACGGCTTCAGGATGCACAAACAGTTAGAAGCCAAAAACAGTTGAAATAGTTGTGAACCAGGCCATTGTCTAGGGATATAGGCAGCAGGGAGCAATGTTATGCACTTCATCATTCCTGCCCTCCAGTATCTGATGTTTCTGATTTCTTCTTTATTGATTTTGACTAAAGAAAATATAGAAGAGTATAGAGGTGACCCATTTTGTTGACGGATACACTTGTTAGTCTTGTACTTCCAGCAAATAGCTTAGGCATGAGAAATAATGGCTCATAAGGAAAAGATAAATACAATTTCCTGTGATTTCTGGACATAGTGAATCAGTGAACAGAAGTTAAAGATTCAGTCTGTTTTCTTAGTTTCCACTGCTTATCTTGTTATTGAACAGACTGAAAATGTAACAGGACATTAGGATTAAAAAACAAACAATCAAACAAAACAAAAAACATAATATTATGATGCTTTCATTTCTCTGGGGACACATCTATACAGTTAGGAAAGCGCACTGACATACTCCTTGTGGCTTTTCTAGGCCTGATCAGCTTGTGATAGTTGATGTAACTGATGTATTTAATAATGTGATTATTATATTAATATAATAATATATAAAGTATTTTCATTTAGATATGCTTATATGTTATATCTACTTTTCTTGGATTGGATGCTTCCAGGGATATAGTGAATTTCAGCCAGGGCACTTATAAAGGATTTTCTGTTGCATTACTCGTGGAATCAGTACCTTGTCTTTCCAGACTGCAATTATAAAATGTTAGTAGTGGTTAAGACTATGTATAATGTTGTTCACCAAGGAAATAATTCTTATACTTGTCTCAAATGGTAAAAAAGAAGGCTAGAATGATGAATTAAAAATATAGCACCTGAAACAGTGATGAACTATTGCAAGGTGATAATTTGGATTGCTTAATAAAGCAATTGTGCTTGACTTTCACACAGCTTCCATTGTTTCCTTAGAAAAAATGCTCTTTTCAGGCTGCTATATTTTTGGAGGTGCATGAAATCCCATTTCCCTTATGCTCAGCTAGTCAATTTTCCAAATAACTTACTAAGGACGTGTAAATTGTTAAAGAAAATGAAATTCCCAGCCTCAAGGAAAATAAAATCTTGCTGCCCAAGGAGATAGAACATGTTCTAGATGTTCACTGTATTTTCAGAGTAACACAGTTCCAGTTCTTCATTTAAACTGATTGCAGATGAGAGATCCAAATGAGCTATAGCTGGGATTTGAATTTACTCAACAGGGCAGAGGTTATAATGTTTTCAAAATGAGAGATATACATGTGTTCAGTACATTGTATAGTGTAATGTAGTGAACCCTTTCTGCATACTATTTCACAGACTGACCAGTTATCGTTCCAGTCCTGAAGTTCAGAACCTGATGATGCGTGAACATATGCATGAGTTGTGGAAAGTGAGGCTGCTCTGATTTTAAAAATGCTATACACACACAATAGTTCTTAAAGATAATAGGAGTGAATGGGATTTTCATGTATCTATTTACTTTTCAGTGAATGTCCAATTCTTATGCTTTCAGATGGAGGTGCTTTCAGTTTACTTTCTGCCAGATTTATGGCTTGCTTTTTACCTATTGCCCAAGTAGAAGCATTTGATGTTCTGGGAAGAAAAGGTTTTCCCAGTGGAAGACAGCTTTTTGGCACATCAGTCAGTTTCTAACCTGATAAATAGTTGTGGTGGGATTGTCCCAGGAAAGTATTCATTACCTCTGATTTGGAGAACTGACAACAAATTCGAATGCAAAATAAAGTTAAGACAAGAATCTTTTACGGCTTCATCAACATCTCTTCAGCTGAGTGCCTACTTAGCTCAAACACAAGTATGGATTTTGGTTCCCTAATTTCCGCAAGCTAATGTTTTTTTTTGTTTTGTTAATCCTTCTAGCAGAATCCTTAGCAAAACATTTGGGATAATTTTTGGCCAATTTAGATTGTTTAAAACATGGAAAATAGATAGTCTATTCTAATAACGTCCTTTCATTTCTTTCATTAAAGTGAATATTCCCCTTAGATTTGCCTATGTCAAAGGAACCTAATCTGGAAATTGAATAATGATCTATAAGACCTATATGTTCAGGTCTCTACAAGTTTCCCTTGCTCATTTTTATTGAGATTGAAAGGACAGTTATTACATGCAGAGATTTAAAACTGGAATTATAATTATCTATTCGGTAATTAAAGGGAAAGAGACCATTAAGAAATTCTAATTTTCTCTGTGAACATAATGTTAGCCTGAATGCTCTAAGTCAGTGTTACATGGATATAATTTTAAAAAGTAAAATTAAAAAGAGAAAAAGATTGGAAATGCAAAGCTATCCAAATAATGGGGACGCTCTTCCCATGTTATTCTTTGATATTTGTCACATTTTTCTTGAGATAAAAATTTTTAGAATTAGGGATTTATATAATATGTAATATTTTCCATCTTTTTCTGCGTTACACTTCCCAAACTAAAAACAAGAAAAGTTAATTTTATTATGTATAAATAAATCTTGTAATGATCTTTAGTAATAATAGTAATAAGTAATAATTTAGTATTAACAATTAAGTAATTAACAATTAACAATTTAGTAATAAGTAATTCAATTTCTGATACATTCTAAATAAAAACTTGGAAACCCACATTAAAATAAAGAATAATGTAGTTTAAAATTATATCTATTTCTCTAAGACTTTAAATGACCGTGCAAGAAGCCAAATGCTTTCTGCTACTCTTGAGTATTAATATGTGGGCACAGAGTAATGACAGACTATTTTTAATAGGATATTAGTCTTTAGTTAACCCTAGTGAATCAGATAAAGAGTGAACCATAGTGATGTGTACGCACAAACTCAAAGCTACAGGAAAACTACGTGGAGCTGAAGGAAAAATCTTCTAGAGCCTGAAAAAAATTCCTTAAACTTTCCTAAGTGGGAGTAAAAGATCATTTATACCTCTTTCTACCTTTTTTTTCATTAATTTCTCAATTTCTACTGGCAAATTCTCCTTGGTAAACATAACTGTAATTTAGTTCATGGGATACAAGCCCCAGAAAGATTGTAGGTGGAAACAGTTATTCATGGACTGTGAAGAATCTAAAAGTTCTGATGATTAAGAACTACAATGGTATTTCAATACCTTTATATCACATTCCTAACATCAAACACTGTTGTTATTTTTCTCTTTCCAGATATGTTTTTTTTTTTCTCTAGAAAATTTTATTATGAGTTTCAGTTGTTACTAGGTTTCTGTCCACACAAAGAAACAAAAGATACATTTGTTTGGACATCTATTCTCAATCTGTTTGTGTAGAATCTGTTGAGATTGTGTATATTTATTTGGTTTAAATACTAAGAGAAGCCTTAAAATCTTTTAATGTAATTTGAATTGCTACATGTTTTATTGTAGCTTGACTAGATTTAAGTGCACAAACTTAAATGTATGACTAATTTTGACTCATTAAAAGGTGATATATCTGTCATAGTATATAGCAATACTTCCAATGAGAGCATTAAGAAATGGCTAGTAGTTAAGTGTCCTTTGAGTGTTGGAGCATTCTTAAGGCCTTTCTTAGAAACCTGTAGCTCACAGAAAGTGAAATTCAGAGAGAGGAATGAAAGTGAGCTTATATGTTTAATCGGGCTTTTAAAGAATATGTCTTCACCTTAGAAAAAAAGTTTGTAGAACTCTATATTATTTTAGTGCAGCTGCGAATTTGCCCATTGTCTTTAATAGCTTATGTGTCCCCTACTTGAATTATTTCTCGTTTTCATGAGTTTTGTTTGTTGGCTTCTCGTGTGCATGAAGAGACTCTGGCCACTGATTTGGTGTTTTCTTTCTGTTTTCCTACAAGTGCCTTTTTACCTCAATCTTTTTTCCTCATATACCAAATGGATGCTCTGAACGTATTTTCAAGCCTTCTGTTATTAAGCATAGAAGGCTTAAAGGCTGACGACCTATGGTTGAACTGCAGTGCAAAAAAGCAGTACACAGGAAGGGAAAAATGTTGTAAGGCTTAGGATTGATACTTTCTCTCTCACCCTTAACTTTCAGGGTTCCTAGCCCTTTTAATATTATTTATACGTTGTCATTTCTAAACCTTAAGTCATTTGTATTCTAGGTTTTCTGTCTAGGCTGTTGTGCTCGTTCTAGACATGGAGCTTTTTTGAGACCTTAGCAGGGTTAGCAGAAGCACTGATTCACATTTCTGAGCTGTTCTGCCTCTAGATATATATTGGATTTTGTCCAAATAACGTGGCTTTTATGGCATTTTTTTCATTCATATCGGCAAGCGATTCATTCTAAATCCACATTTTCTTTTTAAAGAAGTTATTTAAGCTGTCAGTCCTCATTTTTCCTCATCACATACTTGTGCAGTTAATACTCCCTTTCACATATTGTATTTTGCACACAATCCATTTTTTCCCTAACTTACCTGAATCTTCAATTTGCTATGTTAATTTGTAATTCTACCAGATACTTGCAGTTGTTCCCAACCTCACACCATCCTCTGCATTGACAAGTACACACTTAGCTAACTCATTAGTATTATTATTGAAAATGCTGGGCAAATCCAAAGCTTGCTGAATTTCTGCCAGGTAAACTTTCATTGTCTTGATAAAAACACTATAAAAAAACTTGTTTCGGGATATGGTTATTCAACCAGTTTTTGCACCTGATTTTCCTCTACTTTACCTGGACAGTGTACTTGTAACACAGTTATTATAATGTCAAGTGGTTTGCTGTTTTAAAACTTTCCTAAAATCAGGATGTTATATGAAGGTTCGTTTCTTGTATCTCAAAAATAGAAGCTCCACTAGCACACTGCAGAAGGAAATTTAATTGGTTTGACTTTTGAGGTGTTTACAATTCATTGATTATTTTGTGTTATCTTCATACAGGTAGTTGCATGACTTATTGCAGAATTTTTAGGGGAACTAAAGTTAGCTTCCTGGTCTCTCATTTCTTCTTTACTTTCTTTCTCTTTCTTTTTTTCTCTCTTTTTAGCACAGGCATTGTGTTTGTCCATTTTTCATCTTCTGAAAAGCTACAGTTCAAGTTCTCAGAGATAACTATAAACCACTGAGAATTTTCTTTGGCCTATTCTTTAAATGTCCTAGAGTAAATCTGAGCTTATTCTAATAATCTGGAAATAAGATAGTTCTCAGATTGCTTCCCACGTAGTTTACTTTTAAAGAAGCTCACCATATTTCAAGTTTCAGCTTTTTGCTGAAGCGCAATATCCAGAAACGCTACAGCTTTTTGTATTGTGAAAGTCTGAGGAACTTATTAGTAGATTCAGTTTCATAGCTACATTTGTATGAATATTATGACTCATAAGAAGAAAAGTATGTCGAAATTTCATTTGAGATCTTAGGAAAAAATGATGATGAGAAGTCAGCATTGCATTTTATATGGTGGCAGGAAATTATTTTTAAGTAGGCAAATTTAGACTCTCCTTCCAGATTCTTTATTGATTGTTGTTTTTATTACTATTTAAATATAATTGCTGCTATTTAAAAATTTATCTGTCCACTGATGTGCACATCTTAACGTGTGCAGTGTAATTTAATTGAATGAATCACTCATGCAATTATTTTCTCAAGGTGTGAAGTCTAGAGAAGGGAAGAAATGATTAGTCACGATGACAGGGTGAACTTCTGGGAATTATGTTTCTGTGCATATTATTAAAAGATCAATAAAATGAATATATAGACACAAATAATATTTACTGGTAGAACAAGAGAAAACGTAATGGTCTTGCCTTGGATTACTTAGACTTTGCTCTGTGATCTAGTCCTCTTTTGTGATAGAATTTTGAAAGTCTGTACCAAAGATCACCTTTGGTGTTCAGTGTTTGTTCTCTTCACGTTTCTAGTGCACATCTATATTTCATGCATAATAACAGTCAGATGGTTTAGCTTTAATATCACAGATTATCTTCCTGTATTGTATTCATAACATGAAAATTGTTTTCCTATGCAGTCTTTATCAGCCTCACTTCTCCATCTCAAAGTAAAACTGTTGTGCTTTAAAGCACTTGTGCTTTACTTTGGTTGATTTTAAGAATGAGCCTATCTGAGGTTGATATATGCCTTAGCCTATAGATAAATCAGGAACAGAAAAAAAAAAATTCCAAACCTATTGGCTCTTCATTGAGCATTGTATATGGAAGAATAGGTTTCAGTGGTTACTCTCTGGAGAGAATAGAGAATATGATATATCCATGGCCAGGATGTAGGTACATTACAGAGATTCAATATGCTACTTACATACAGGTATATTTTGACTGGTGTTTCCAATGCACCCATGGCTGTATGCTTATGGAAATACTTGAGGCCTGCATGTTGCAAGACATATGATTTATCTTCAGTCTTGCAAACCTGCATGCACGTTTACATTTGCTCAGACATACAGTTTTAGTAGTCTTTAAGGAAAGATAGAAACAGGATCTATTTAAGTCCACTATAATAACTAAGCTTGCAAGCCAAATGCATCAGTGTTAATATCCTACTAATAGATAATAGTAACTATACCTTTTGCTTTTGGGAAGACTTTATTGTTTAGTGCTAGAATACAAGCATAGAATGTTAATGTGAGAAGATAGCTTATGCACATGATAAGAACAGAGTACTGTAAACAGAATCAGCAGAAAAGATTGTTTTTTTTTTTTTTTTTAATGCAGCTTATATGATGAAGTTCCTTTACTGATCAATAATAAAGTGTTTGCACAATTTGTCCATTAAAAATTTTCTAGGATTTATTACTACTTGAAATCTTTTACCTCTGTAGAAGAGTAAGCTGGGTGTACCATTAGGCTGCGTGCAGAGATCTGTTGATATTCTTCCTACATATGGCATGACTTCAAAGCCGTATTCGTAACAGTACTGTAGATATTGCAGAAATAGCCTAATTGGCAAATCTTATTTTTCTATATGATTTAGCATGCATATTAATTACTTATTGTGTAAAATCCAATTTTTTTAATCTCTGCAGAATGTTATTGTAATGTTTTTTTGTTTTCTGTTCACTAGTGCAATATGTGGAAAAAAAAAACCCAAACCAACACTCTACCGAGACCCTTCTCTATGCAGGCTGAGAAACTGAGCTACAGAAGGATTCAAAGGCATCGTTTCTCATGGATCATTCTTCACTGCTGTGAGTACTGATATCGATAAATGCTGTTTGCCAGGCCAGCTTTAGAGACATGGAAGGGAGATGAATTTTGTGTTACGACAGCTTCTCTGGATAGTGGTCGCCTTTGGCTACTCACAATGCTGTCATATTCCGACCACCAAGACTTTATGTTCTTCCTTCTTTCCTCTGTGTACAATCAATATTATATATTCTACAATATTGTTTTGTTCTATCTAAGTTTGAGAGTGTGAACCACAATTCAACTTTTTATCAGAGATCTCTTCTATTCCTTGGATTAAGTTTGTTTTTCTCCTCTTTTTCTTGCGTATTTCTTGCCTGTTTGTTGAAGGATCCATAAGGGGGACTAGATGTTGTGTGGGTGAGGTCTTCAGTTTCCAGAACGGGAATTTATAGTGCTTTATTGGTGCTTTTTTTCCCCTGTTATTACATACATGACATTGCTCCTACAAAGCTATTAGGAAGAATGACTGTTTCTTACATCACTTCAGTTGAGCTACGATGAATGACTAAATGGTGCGCATAAGAATTGAAGCATTAGTGTGTGTGTGTGGGGGGGGGCGGGGGGGGGGAGGGAAGTTGGAACCAGGAAAAATCTTACATCTGATTACTGAAATTCAACTCACTATTAATTTCTTCATCTGTAGAAATGTTATTGAGTATCTATATTTTTATTTGTTCACTGTTTTGGTTTCAGAGCAGAATTTTGCAGAACCTTCTGGTAAATATGAGCGCTGGATATGGTGGTAGATTAATAGTATTGGAAATAATAGGCAATAGGTCATACATCTTTTTTGAAGTGGCTTGCAAACCATTGTCTGGGTCAGGACGGTCATACATACAGAAACACTACCAATGAGCTACAATGAGAGGCAATGAGTGCTTAAATTTCCAGTCCTCACAGATTCACAGGCCTGACGCAAGATGAGTGGATTCCTTGCGGATCTGGGTCAACAATAGAACAGCAGTACTGTATAGATATGAAAACATCTGCTGTCTAAATTAAGTATACAGAAATCTACATCTTTTAGAAGCAAAATTGTCTTCATGCAGCCATGAGTGGTTAACCAAAGGCAGTGGGCAGTGTATTATTTTGAGACTATTGTGCAAACTTAGAGAAAGGAGATTTCCTTATAATCGCACACACAAAAAAAAGTCCTATAAAACTGACTCAGGTACAGACTAAATTCTGAAGGCTTCATAAGTGAAGTATAAAACTTTAAAAGTCTGAATTTCTTTTTAGTCTCTAATAAGAACTCATCTTATTAAAAATTAACACCTTTTTATTATATCTAATTTACTTATAAATCTTATTGCCACTCATTATCAACTTTCACAGACATCTCAATCAACCTTATGATTAAATCTATTTTTTTGAGGGTATTCTTTTCCCACTGTTTTTAATTTTATCTTAATGACTTTCCTGCTTTGCTTGAAAATTCTTTCAACTTTTGATTCTTACTGTTTCACACGTCACTGGGCTCCTTTTGTAGATACTGTCTGGGTCTTTTTATTACAGGTATGGTTTTTTGTTGAGAATTGTATGAACTCCAAACTCTGTAATCAGGTTGGTTTTGTTTTTTTATGGTTTCTTACCTTCCACTATAATGCAAAGAACAAGAGCTAGTTTTTACGTTTTGCTCTCATGTATTTGCCAAGCATTGTTGGCTTTAGCTGTGACTGAGTAACCACTGGAGGTTAAGTTTTAAATTTGATAATCCTTACCAGATAAAATGACCACAGGCAAACAATAAAGTTCATCTATTCCCTAAGGTTCTAGTGTGCCAGAAAACTATTAGACCCACATGCTAGGAAGGTTTCTTATAGAATCTGAAAATGAAGTCATTATTTTACCTGATTATCTGCAGCTTGAAGGAATAATGTTACTCTCTGACCTATCGTGCACTAATAACTGAGAGTATGTAAAAAATAAAAAGACATCTTCTAGAATATGTTGAATAATTTTGCAAACCGAATTTATCCTAATTCTACACAGGTTCATGTCTTATTGTGTCTCAGAATCTCCAAAGACAATTTTTTTCTCATTATAAGGCAAGCAAATGGGCAGGGGCTTCCTTTTTGTCTTTTTTATACATTCCATTCTATTGTGTTTTATTCTTAAAAGTGCAAAATAAGGTCTTTCTATAGTAAATCAAACACTATTTCTTCCAACAGTAGAGGTTGTTACAATGATATAAAACAAAACTATCTCAGTGTACCTCAGTGCATTTGGATTTACTGAATGAAGGATAAATGAGGAATTTGCCCCACTGAGAGTGTATTTGCAGGAATATGGGTCACTACTATAGGCAAGACAAAATCCCAGTAAAGAGAAACTTATTGAATGTTTCCATTAGTTGTGTTGTAAGATAGTAACAATAATTGTTCCACTGAGAACTACAAGAAAAAATAAGGCATAGTTGGGATTGTGTTTGTGAATGGATTAAGGAAACTTCAAAATGTGCTCTTCTTAATTTATTTTAAGAAGTGCTTGTTTAATGATATTTTTGTCTTAATTTTTCCATGGATTTGTTTAGTCTTAGGAGCACTTTAGGTAAGTATTTTTAAGAATAGGTAGATATTTAGCATGTGTATTTGCTTAAGCACTCTCCAGAATATTGGAGTTTTGAAACATAGCCAGCATTTTTTATCCGGTAATCCAGTTGTTTTAGTATCTGTGTGCTCCAGTCTCCTGTCAGTCATGACAAATGGTACAGTTTCTTGTTTGTTTTATTTTCTACTATTTTTTTTTTTTTCCTGTAGAGTACTAGCTATAGAGAACTGTTTTAAGGAAAAAATGCTTTATTATGTAGTCTTTCACTCACATTGCTCCCATGGCATGATATTGTTCCTTTATGCTCTGCTGTTATTGTGCCAACTTGGATGGGATAATAATCAGATAATAATCGTAACACAAGTTCTCTATAAAAAATCTTCAAACCTTGAAGTTCCAATTGTATGTTATTTGGAAAAATAGTTTTAATATTTGCGTCTCAGCTTGCATAAGCAATATCACATTGTTTGGAACTCTGTTTCCCTATGACAATTCCCTCAGGCAAGGACTTTGCCGTTTCAAAATGTTTTTGTCCCACTTGGCACAGATAGATTTTGCTGCAGGAGCCAGTCGATTGTGAAATAATGGGAAGTAGTTTTAGTCTTGTTTCTGAAAGTTTCCTCAGTTGTCCCTCTAGGTGCTGCCCCTGCAGACAGCAGGGGCAGTATTGAGCCTGTGGATTTCCTAGTTTAAATAAAAATGACTTGACTAGATATCTTTCCTACCTATGTGACAAAAAATATATATTTGTATCACCTTTTTCACTTGAAAATGAAGAAAAATTCAAATGTTTTGAATTCAACAAACAGCCTACATAGTATACTTACCATTTGCTGACCTGTCGGTCATTGTTATCTAGACTGCTCTAGGTGTCCCTGGCTGCAAGCTCTTTGACAACATCCCTAGCAGCCACTGCCATTTAAACTGTAGACCTTTTTTCGAGAGTTGTCTCTCTCTTCCCTTCTTTCTCTCTCTTTTTTTTTTTTTTTTTTTTTTTTAAAACTCTTAATAATAGAATTTTGTTACTGTTTTGAGAGAAACTGGAATAGTTCTATTCCCTCTACTTTTTAGGTAAGTACTTTCTACTTAAAAATTCCATTTCTCTTTGGATTAATCTTTAATTCTAATGAAGATTTAGAAAATTTCCTGCTAGCTTTCTAGAACAGTATTTTTCACCAATGTGAATAAAATTATGTAGAACGCGGGTTATTTTCTTTTTTAGATAAATAATGTTTTCTGTAGTGAATTTTGAGGTTATACAAGAGGAAATCTGGACAAGACAATGCCTAAATACTGCACACTTAAACACACTATAGGCTTATAATTCCCTGTATTCTGATGCTCTTCAATGCCAGTGATCTTCAACTGAGAGCTGTGGTTACCAGCAAAACACAAAGTTAGGTCACTGTGTGAGGTTATGTTGATTGACTGGATATAATGCCACCAGTTAGCTTTTAAGGCCATGCAAACTCAGTAATAACAAACTGAAACATTTTATAAATGGTTTCTAATTGTCTTTAAAAAAGATTTGCAAATCATATTCTATTGAGACTGCACATTAAAATATTTAAAATACTGTTCAAATATATAAAGATTTTTTAAGCGAAATGAAATGTCATAATTTAAGCATCTTATTCTGAGGCAATTATATGATTCTTAATTTCATAATGGCATACTCTGTATGCAGTATGTCTCACAGTCACATAAAAAAAATGAAAACTTAATTGTATTCTTAATAAAGACATGACATTGACATTAAATAAGTTCACCGTGACGTTCTAATCATGTTATTGGCATTTATTCAGAAACAGAGTTCTCTAAAATGGCTTGAATGCATTCATTATCACCAGCTAGATTCTTCTTAATGTTTTTATCAGTCTGATTCAGAATGCTAAGATACTTGTAGAGTAAGATGCTTGAGTTTACTACTAAATCAAGCTGCAGTCTATTTTTTTTCATATTTTAAATATTTCTGAGCTTAAGTACACTCTGGAACCTTGTTTTGAAAATCTTTTGCCTCCTGAAGTTACTTCTGTATCAGCAAAACTAGACAAGCTTATTCATACAACTAAAATAAACTGATCTGAAGCTAGTTTCCTTGAAGTACTATGATTCTCAAATAATCCAAGTTGGTTTGTCTAGGAATTGCATTAATGCCCTGCATATAAACCCAGAGATGGCACCTACCTCTCAGTTTGCCGGTTCAAGTGTTGGCTAATGACTCCTCATGCCCTTAAAAAAAACTTCACAGTGGAATTTTAATTTAAATGTTAATAGGTAACAGAAAGTTGGCAGCAAATTCCTCCCAGTGGCTGTAAAAAGGATAATGAAAATAAACACTGTGGATAAAGTAAAGATGATTGAAAAGTTTCTTGTTCTTCCAATAACAGCATCTCTTTACTAAATAGCCATTTACCCTTTGAACTTTGAAGAAGGTAATCGTTTACCCTTTGAGACAACCCTGATGAACACCAATTACTTAATAAAACTGTGGAATGATATTTATCAAGCAGTTATAAATTATTAGTTGTACTTCTTATTGTTGGAAAAGGAAGGGTAATGGTCTAGTTAGTGTCCATCTGGTGCTGAAACCATCTGTAAGTGTTTTGGCAAAAGGATCAATTGCACTTTTAAAAAGCAGTAGTAACACAACTACATGAATGGCTTTACATAAATCATGCATGTGTCATAAGAATCCGAAATGTTAAATCTATCAGCAGTGACAGAAAGAAAAAGGGTTCCTTCATTTCTTAGTAGTGTGTTTCTAGTAATTAAATCAGGAAAGGAAGGTGGAGAAGGGTTATCTAACCTTCGGTTAGAAGGGTTATCTAACACTTATCTAACCCTTAACCCTAACAGAAGAAATGTGGAAAAAGGGTCTGAACACTTGGGAAGAATATAGAAATGTTGTCAAGGCCTGCAGGGGTGCGAAGAGGAAGGCTAAAGCCCACCTGGAATTGAATCTGGCGAAGGTGATAAAGGATAATAAAGAAGACTTTTTAAAGTATGTTGACAGTAAAAGGAAGACTAGGGAGAATGAGGCTCCCCTACTAAGTGAGGGGGTGTTCTGGTAACGGGGGATGCCGAGCAGGTGGAGATACTGAATGCCTTCTTTGCTTCTGTCTTCAGCTCTCCCTCAGGAATCCCGGACCCTGGAGGTTAGTGAGAGAATCTGGGGAATGGAAGACTTCCCTTTAGTCAGAGAAGAGGCGGTCCGAGGGCACCTAGGCAATGCCAATGTTTATAAATCCATGGGACCTGATGGGATGCATCCACGGGTGCTGAGGGAGCTGGTGGAGGTGTTTGCTGGACCACTCTCTGCCATCTTTGAAAGGTCTTGGAGAATGGGGGAGGTGCCTGAAGACTGGTGGTTAGCCAATGTCACTCAGGTCTTCAAAAAGGGCAAGAAGGAAGATCCAGGTAATTACAGGCCAGTCAGCCTCACATTTGTCCCTGGAAAGGTGATGGAACAGCTTGTGCTGAGGATAGTGGCCACCTTCAGCAAGTTTGCTGATGATACGAAGTTGGAGGATTGACTGACACACCTGAAGGCTGTGCTGCCATTCAGGGAGAGCTGGGCAGTAAGAAACCAGATGAGGTTCAACAAAAGCAAGTGTAGAGTCTTGCATCTAGGGAGGAATAATTGCATGCACTAGTACAGGTTGGGGGATGACCTGCTGGAGAAGAGCTCTGCTGAGAGGCACCTGTGTGTCCTGGTGGACAACAGGTTGGCCATGAGCCAGCAGTGTGCCCTTGTGGCCAAAAAGGCCAATCATTCTGGGGTGCATAAAAACAAGCGTGGCCAGCAGGTTGAGGGAGGTGATCCTCTGCCTCTACTCTGCCCTGGTAAGGCCTTATCTGGAGTACTGTGTCCAGTTCTGGGCTCCCCAGTACAAAAATGACAGGGATCTCTTAGAAAGAGGGACACAAAGATGGTGAAGGGCCTGGAGCATCTCCCCTGTGAGAAGTGAACTGGGTCTGTTTAGCCTTGAGAAAAGAAGACTGAGAGGGGACCTGATCCAGGTCTATAAATATCTCAGGTGTGGGGGGCAGAGTGGCGAGGCCGGACTGTTTTCAGTGGTGAGTGGAGACAGGACAAGGGAGAACGGCCAGAAATTGGAGCATAGGAAGTTCTGCACAGATGTGCGCAAGAGCTTCTTTACAGTGAGGGTGACGGAGCACTGGAACAGGCTGCCCAGGGGAGTTGTGGAGTCTCCTTCTCTAGAGATAGTCAAGATCTGCCTGTACACCTACTTGTGCGACCTGGTGTAGGGAACCTACTTTGGCAGGGGGGCTGGACTTGATGATCTCTGGAGGTCCCTTCCAACCCCTACAATTCTGTGATTCTGTAATCCAGGTGTACAAAAATAGAAAGAATGTCAGCTCAGCCCATGCTATAGCTGTGGCTAATACTAGGGAATTTGAAGCAGGAACTTTTGTTGTTGCAGTTTTCCTAAGACAATGGTCACGGACCCAAGTCTGCCAGAGTTCAAGAAGTCTTTGACACCACTCTGATACACAGAGTTTGAAGTTGGGGTATTCCGGTGTGGAGCCAGGAATTGGGCTCACTAAACTTGGTGGGTCTTTTCTAACTCAGAATATGCTATGATTCTATGATGTGAAATGCGAAAAGATTTTTAAAAATTGATATTTTTTTTCTCAGGAAGAATGCTGCAGTTTTCTGTACACTATACAATGTCACTTCTACTGATATTTTTATTTCATTCTTTTTTTATTTTTTATTCCATCAATTAGTGTTTTAATGGAAACATTTTGTGAAGTAAAATATTCAGGTTGATTCTTTTTTTTGGGTGAAAGAGGGTGGTACAGACAGATGATGAGTCACAGAGCTGCACCTAATTATGTCATACAACAATATCAGAAGCAAACTTTTTTGATCTTTCCTGTCTTTTCTCAGATTCTCTTAGTTACAGATTTTCAAGCCTTTGAACATTGATTCACATCTGGTTGCTAGAGCATAATTTATGAAAATCAAAGACAGGAAGATCTACAATGGGTTTTTACTGAAATCACAGTAAAAAGTCTTGAAAAGTGTGGCGTTACAGTTCATAAATGCATGGGGAGTTTTAGTCTAGATTTTACATTATTAGGGAGCATTGTACTTCAGATTAAAAAGAAAAAAAAAAACAAAACAAGACAAAACAAATTATATGCCCTACTAGTAAAATAGGAGGAGCATTCAGTTAAAAAGCATATAAACATCCAAAATAAGCATAAGAATTTACCCTTTTATTTTTGCAAGGGTGATTATACGCTCACTGGGAGCTTATTCATTAAAATAGTAATAGCCATCATTTACTCTCTTTCCACAGTGAGAGCAAAGTGACCGTGCAAAAATGAACTGACAAAGTGATAATCCAGCTGTTTCTTTGTGCTTTTACCTTCAACTCTGCAAAATTCATAGCTACATTAAACAGTAGGAAAATATTTAGAAAGATAGGATTTTATCTTGGGGATAGAGGAAAGCACGGGTAAAGCTGTAAATTAGTAACTTTGTAAAACCAGGGAAAACAAAGCAGTCCTAATGAAGCACAGTGTCATTTCAGAAGGTCCTAGCATGGTTCAGCAAACATAGTTTTTTTCCACTCTTGATGCATACCAGGCCTTCTTTCACCATGGCAGAGCAGGGCTCCAGGAGCTGACTGTCCTGGTGCTGGCCAGGGCTGGTTTTCCTGTGTCCAGTGGCCTCATGCCCACAACCTCCCCAGCTGCACCACAGCCCTGTGAGCACCACAAACTGCCTGGGTGCAGCCCAGGGATTTGGTATGTGACCCTGGAATAGGGAAGGGAACGGGCTGTGCCTCAGTGAGAATGACACCAAATCAGTGTGTAGGCATTAGGAAGATTTCATAAAACAATTTTATTGTATTACTAATAAGACTTCACTGTATTTGCTAGTTAGACTTTTGGACTGTTAAAATAATAATAATAAAAAAGAATGAATTAACAGTAAATTCTTTGCTCCATTTATACCTTATATTGCCTTTTGGATGTGGTGCTCAGGACATGATTTAGCAAAGGATTGTTAGGGTAATATGGTTAGGTTGCGGATGGACTTGATGATCTTCAAGAGCTTTTCTAACCTGAGCGATTCTATGATTCCTTTTGACTAGAACAAGACTTTGAATGCAACACTGAGTGAGTGGGGCAGAAGGAGCTGGAAATTAGGTATGCTAAACACGTAGGAACAGCTGAGATGGTCAGATCTAAACACTTGAATAAAATGGTTGAAGAGCTTAGGTAAAAGATGGACAATATAAATCATATTGGACTAAATGGGCTTGGGAGGGATGTGACATTAAAATATGAACTGAGACAAATACTTTTTCTCCCAACAAAACATGATTTACAAATTAATGAACTGTTTTCTAGTCAAGAGATTGAAACCCTTCCTGGTACCAGAGAGATTAAGAAATGATGCAGAACCTGAAGGTTAAGTTAATGGAATCAGCTATTCTTCCTGGGTACAACACATAGCTGTGCCCAAGGTGATGAAGGATTTTAACTAAGGGCTGATATAAGAGGAGAGGTGAGACATGGAGTGGGCCCTGGCCCATCTCAGGCAGCACAGCTCAAAGTGGCTGCATTTTCATGGACAAGAAATGTGGCCTATCGGTGTGAAATAAATATGGGGAATCTTTATTTATGAAAGTTAGCTTTTTTAGAAAAAAAGGTGCTGTTTGAGCCTATCTCCGGTGATGCCTGTATGGGAACACTTTTTATTCCTGAGTTGATGTTTCCTTACAGAAGCAGGAAAAGAGGCTTGGCTGTGTTCAGGGTAAACCAAGGTTTCTGGGCTTTTCCAAAGCCAACTTCATGGTTAATCTGTGTATACTGTGGGCTGTATGTAAAAAGTTGATCTTTCTAAATCTAAGCTGTTATTTTTCTAACTATCTGACAACCCACATAAATTCACAACTGCTTTTATGGCGCTTTTTCCATTATTTTTTGTTGCTTGCTAATTACTTTTCTTGCCCAATTTCATTTGCAGTTTGAATAAATAAACTGTTTTGTTCTGCCTTCAGGTTATTGTAGGAATAGTCAATATGCAGCTATAATAAAATCATAAATTTCTTTGAACAGGCAATTTTGAACATATCCTTCCACACAGGGTTTTTAAAGCTCAATTATTGTAGAAGCAACTTGCTTAGGAGCTGGAAAGTTTTAGTGCTAATTTCTGAAGTTTCAAAGAAATTAAAATCATATGTAGCTCTATATATTGCACAAGTGGTTTGAACATTTGCCTGGAAAGTTAGATAAAAATGTGTATACTGGAATGCAGAGCACTGAAAAAATTTATCCCTCTTTAATCTAAATTGAGAGAAGTTTTAGGCTGCAATCAATACACTGGGAGGAATAACTTGTAACAGAACTACAGGCTACATATTTTCTGTGTTATGAGCAAGATTTTACCATTCTTACCTGGATAAAATTTTGTAAAAATAAATGTTTGCAACCTTTTCCGTGATGCTATTTTGAATTAATATTACTGTAGTTGATCATATAAAATGGCATTATTCCATTTCACCTTGCTTTCTTTCATACTACATGAAATTATTATTTGCATAGAATTTTTTCTCATACCTAAAAATCTTTAAAGAAGGGCAAAACCATTAACTTTTTGCTAAAGTATCAACAAATTGCACGTTCACATTAAGGATAAGAGGGCACTTTAGAAATAGGCTCGTTTTCCTACTTCTACTAGTATGACAGCAAAATAAGGTCCTACTTAGTATAGTGTCAGCAAAGGATGCACAATTCTGGGTCACTGACTTCACTTGTTTTGTTTTTTTTTTTGAACAATTGTTCAATTGTTTTTAAGTTAGCATATGTAAAACAACTTTCTCCTGCACAGGTTCAGTTATATGGCATTTTCAGTGGTCTCCTTGGGCACTTACCCATTTGCAGCTAGATATTTATTATTCTTGATATGCTGTGCTCACTAATGATAACCTGAGTGTTGTAGACTTTGGTGGTCTTTGCGACTGCAGCCCAGTAAACTCTTTGGAGCATGTATATCCCATTTTCTCATGTATTTAGTTCCCTCTTCTTATCTCTCAAGGTTTTGTAACTAGATAATAGAAAAGGACAGTTCCAAGTAGCTCTGCGTGTATAAGCTTGAAAATAACAAGGCATTAATTTCTTTTTGTCTTGTATTTATATCAACACAAACTCATTTGCATTTGTAAGACAGAATGGTGGGCATAGATTAACCATGATCTGGTACATCATAACACTGAGAGGGATCATTACCTGCACTACAAATACTAAAAATTACTTAGGTATATCTAAATAGTCACAGAGATAATTGCTTTTAGCCACACAGCTATTTAATATTCTTTAAAGGTCAGTTGCTTAAGCTGTATCTATTGCAGCATTGTGCAAAGGCTGTTCATAGGAGCTGTGAATAACGGAAATGTATGAAAGACTTTATAATATATAATTGTTAATGGGCCACTAGAGGCTGCTGCCTCAGGAATAAAAATTAGGATATCTCATGAAGAGTAGTATACATCTGGTCAATGTTCTGCTGATGTAATGTGACCTTGATCTCTGGACTAGAAAGAGATCAGGGTGGCAAAGAAATTAATTCAGCTTGGTTATTGTATGTTAGTGGCAACGGATGAGGTAATTTGTCAGGCCACAGCTAGACTTGCTGACTAAAATTTCCTTTCTTCCTTCTCTATACATAAAATAATGGAGGGCCAGGAGGATCTTTAGCTTATAATCAGTGTTGTGTGCTGCTTGCATAATATATGAGCCTTGGGAATAGTCCAGTTATGTACTTTCATACCTGCCATAAGTACTATACTCTAGCAAACACTGAATTAATGGATGTTTAATCAGTTGGGAGGGTTTTTGAGGTCAGGGTCACATTTAAGCCTTGTATTAGCTAGAAAAAAAAAATTTTTTTTTTTGGCTCTTTAAGTCTTTAAGGCAAATACAAATGCATATTTCTCTTACTTCAGCAGCAGGTTTGTTGAGCAGCTCATCTTCTGCCGTATGCTGGGCAAAACTGTGAAGTTTGAAAGTTTGATCTTGTGAACTCAGTGACTGGTGCTATTGTCTGTGGTATTGTGTGAATACTAAACCTTAGAATGCAGCAAGGATGTAAAATATCTATCATTGTTTTAAATCTCTGTAAGGTTAATTAGAGAAGCAGGAAGATGTATAGCTTCATAGCATGCTTGTAAGATTTGTACGCAAATGATATCCCAGATGCTGTTGCATGCATCTTGAGACTGCAAGTCCTTATTGGTTGCCCATGTGATCACAAAACTTAGTATTTATCCCAACTAATTTGTGTCATGTATCATGAGTAGTTTTTCATGAAGTGACTACCTAGGCACTGCACTAGAGGATGGAGCTGAATTTCTGCCCTTGTTTGCTCTGTTACACCATGTAATTGTTTATTGACAGCAAAAGTGGCACTACTTTGCTTAATTGCTGTCAATATACGGGATATTCCAGGTCCTCAAAGCATGTTCTCCTTCCCTTCTTTCCAGATAGCAATTTTATAATAAAAGACCAAGGGCAAATAGATAACTGGCAAAGAATTGATCTATCCTAAGACACACTGTATATCTGTTCCACAAGTTTGTTATGAAGTATCCAAAGCGTGAAGGATAAAAAATGAATAGTATATGGGAAGTAGGCCAGGTTACTGGAGTAGGATGACTCAGAGTGGAAAGGTCACTGGTATAACTAGCAGCTCCAGCAAACAAACTCTAGTAGATCTGGTTGAAGTGGTTAAAGAAGTTACTGCCCTTACCTGTTCATCCTTGCCTTCTTGCATCCCCCTTAAGGAAACTGGTAGAAATAAGTACTTGATTCTATGCTACTTGCAGCCCAGTTCAGTTCTAAATATTATTGCAAAACTTTTTTAATTGGTCTTTTGAGCTACAATTTAAGGTGTAAACTAAAGCATGGGATTATGTTTTCAGTAAATGTAAGGTACAAAGTTCAGAGCGCAACAGCAACTGCTGGATTTGTGCAATGCTTGCAATGAAGTAATATCAATATGTAGCATTCTAGATGCTACATGATATGACTGCTAGTAGTGAAAATGAAGTGAAGAAATTAGAAGAAAGGGAAAATGATGTGAATACAGTTTTGAATTTTATAGAGAACACGCTTTATCATATAGCATTCTGGGAAAAAGACACATATCATAGAGAAATCAATCAGTTTCCATTAAGTGCTATTAAATGTACATAAAGTAACATTCTGGATAATAATCCATATTCAGTGGATTAAAACTATTGATAATCTCTGGAAATTATTCTAAAAGGTGATTGCCACAGTATAAATGTTTCCAGACTGATAGGACAGATCAATATTATTGAACATTGCAGTAGTTTCTGCAGTGATCTGAAAGAAAACTCCACCTGTAAAAATTGCACATAGTCATCGTAGATCATAGATTACTAAATAGCTAAAATTGCCACCTTATTTCCTTTCAAAAATGTGTGGTAAAAAGTATCATGTGTACACTACGGATACCCTATCTCCTACATATCCTCTGTGAAAGCTGTTGGAAAGGTGCATGAGTCCCTAGATAAAATGAATATGGGAATTGCTGAATCAAGAAAAGAACAATGGCTCATAAAGAAAAGCCTTGAAACCATTGCTAGCTTCAGAATTGTTTTGGTTTTGAGCATGATACAGTGAATGAACATGCTCTGCAAATTGTTCAAACACAACTCTAGACCCACTGAAGTAACTTTTACTTGATGTCCAGCTTCCCAGTGAGTTTTATCTGAGGTTTATGCATTCAATACAAATGTTTCTCTGTGAGCTGTTACTGACAATGCCTCTTGGCACAGTCGCACTGAACTGGCATGAAGTTACTAAAAATTATGATGGAATAATATCATACTACTGGAGGCTGAGGTTCATCCTGATAATTAACACCAGTTAGGATTTAATAATAGTAACATTCAGGGTTTGATCCCCTCTTCATTAGTGAGTAAAGTCTATTCAAGTATTTTTCTGGTACACTAAGTTATCTGAAGCATGATATTCCAACTTATATTAGAAATACTCTTCTCCAGGAACAAGTACTCATTAACAGAGGTGAAATATCTAGTATTTCAAATGCAGTAGTGTTTATCAAATGTAGAGTAAGCAGTATAACCAAACGTAACCAATCTAAGCTGTAAAAACGTAATCATATGGTAATGGCTTGAGACAGTAGTTTATTCTTTTCAATATTGTTACAGTTTCTTTAGTGAAACTAGCCATCATGAATGTGTGAGTAGACTTATTTGTCTGCATCAGTTTGTGCAGAACTGAAGAAAGTAAAGATGGGAGAAAAAGTTGTCATCAGTTCTGGAAACTGTCAGTGAGACTGCATGTTTTAACTTGAACATTATTCCTTAAGAGTCTCTTTTCATAGGTCTGTCCGTCCTGGAGAAACACTGAGTGGCCTTTTAGAAGCATTAAGTTGTTTAAAGAAAAAAAAAAAAAAAAAAAAAAAAAAGAATAAAGTCATGAAAACTGTGTCTCTTATGTAAGAGATCCTAATTTCACCTCATATTATGACACTTTCTCTGTTAGTTTGTTAATTATTCTTTTTGCTGTAGTTAATTAAAGCCAGCTCATAATAAAGTGGTTATTATGGTTGCTTTTTTTTTTAATGGCTCCATAAAAAAATTTCTTCCACTCTTATCTTTGCCCATATGACCTATCCTGTTATGGACTATTAGAACTTAAAGTCAAGCATTGAAACTTGGCATTTATTTTATTAATAGTCCTAGATTCAGTTTGCTCTAAACTTGAAGGCTTTCCTATGTCATTCTTTCCCTCAGCGATTAATACAAGAGATGATTCACCTTCCCACAGGAACATTTTCGTTTTTTCATTCCTGACATACTTTGACATTTAAAGTGTAAGTCTTCTAGCAACAACATAGTACAAAAGCTTTAAAAGACAGATTATTATTATTTTTTTAAATATTAAAAGATGGTGTCACTGAAAGTTTAAAATGGTAAAAGTGATCCTGCTTGTGAACTGTGACTAACCCAAGTGGAGGCAGTTTTTCTAGGAGTTGGACTTGAAAATTATTTTGTAATTTAACACTCTCAGGTGTCACAGTTAGATAAAGAATCCTATTCACCATGCTATAGCGTATCCCTTGCCAGCATGAAAACCTGAGCCTGATGTAATTCTGATAGGTTAAATTTCCATTGCAGGAGTCCAATTCTAATTTTTTTTTCCCCCTTTAGCTACAAGGTTTAGTAATAATATAAGATTTTAGAATTTCTACCTTAGAGGCATATACATTTAAAAATAGTGAAGTCAGGTATAAACTCATTTACAGGTAAAGGTTTAAAGCCCTCTGGTTCTGATAGAAGTTAGGTTTTTTTTCAAAGCAACATAGCTGGCAATATAAAAATTAAGATATGTTTCAGAGATTTCTAAAATTACATGTTGCTCTTCCTGTCTACTTCTAAAGGAAGAAAAAAAAGCCTAAGTATATCCATTTATTTTGTGGGAAGCCCATTATATTATCTACAACTGACAGGATCCAAGAAGATGTTGACAGGTGTAAACTTACTTTGTGCCATGCTGACAGCAGGATATGAGAACATTTAGCATGGTTAAGAATCAGTGCATTTGCGTTATCCTCTTTTGTTGAAGTAACTCCTGCAGTACCAGTTCATGCTCTCTTGTTAAGCAGTGGAGGGAAACAGGAGAAAGAAATGAGGAAATTCCTGTAAATCAAAGAGAACACAGCGATTTCCCCAATGACAGATTTCTACTGAAGAGCTGATAGTTAAAATGGTGAGGCCTCCCAGCAGTCTCCTCTGTAGGCAGGGATAGGCTAGCACCTCGAGAGCAGTGGTGCTTACAACCTCACTGTAAGCACCACTTACGGAGGACTAAGTACCAATGCCACAGGTGCATCTGGTCAAGGGCCAGTAGAATAGTCATACGTTTTATTGAAAATAACTTATTCAGTGTAAAAATGGGAGATGGCAGAACTTGAAATAAAGATAAACCTATAAAGCAAGAGTTATAGTAGCTCGCTGTGTCTATGCATGTTCTTCTATATTTTGTTCTCTCTTCCTCTTTTGTCTTTTAGCGAATATTTTATAGTAGCTTTTATATTTTATAGTGTTTTCCTTCAGTCTGTTTCTTTCCGTTATATTCAGTTTTCTTTAATTGTTTCCAGTTTTTTCACCTGAAATACTCTTTCAATCTTTAAGGCTTGCTCCTTTTTTCCCAAGTCAGCTTACTTTACCTATCTCTTTAGATCTTTGTGAGGATGCTCCTCTCTTTGATATTCATGTACTATTTCCCAGGAATGAACACAATATACTCTCCTGACAAGAAAGTCTTTTAAATTATTGCCAACTTTATTATACCTATTATTTAGGCAAATATATAATAAAAGAATACCACTGTGATAATGATTATTTCAGGAAATCTACGTTAATCTTGGGTTTTGAATTAGCTTCTTAGCCCACTACTTAGCCTTCTCTATTTAGCAAGTAGACAAACTTCTGTTTTTCTTTGGGATTCCATGGAAAGGAACATCTTTATTCCTACATCAGAGACCTCTCAGTATGGCAGATCAAGAGATAATTTAATCCTTCAATTCCATCTTCATTATGTGTTTGTTTACATATGTTTGTGCTCTCTTCTGCTGGTATTGGTTTTTTTCCTTGTCTTTATATTTTGTGGGTGTGGAGTATGGAACTTCATTCTTCACATGCCGATGCATTAATTGGTAGAAAAGTACAAATAGAAAACTGTTCTAGCTTTATACCATCACACCTGTGAGTCAACTTGGTATGCTGTTTTTATCTCAAATGGCAATTGCCAGGAAACTGTTGTAAATGATTACATTTGAAGTTTTATGTAATTTTTTATGTTGAAAATAATTACTAAATGATAAGAAAAAGTGTTCCTGAATTGTAGTAATAATAATAACAAAGGTTGTTCATATACAAATCCTCCAAACAATATACGTATACAATAACTGGAACCCAGCCAGGGTACATAGCAGGCAATACGTGCTCTATAAATATACTAAAAATCACAGTCCCTGCATCGATTTGCAAGCTGAAATCTGGCATAAAATCTTGAGAAACAGAGAAGAGGGTCATTGGGCTTGAAAGATATGTTAGTAATGGCGGTTGGATATGTTCAATTCTTGGCTATCCAGCATAAGTTGTATATATGTAATTCTCTACTTGGTGAATCAGATTTCTGTTCATATTACCAAATAACTGAGTTTTCTGCAGTGACATGAAAAAAAGATAAAATGAATAAAGTCCCTTTCTTTGTCAAGCTATAAGCTATTGGGTATAAGGGAATATGGAAGATATTTCTCAGAAAATTTGAAAAGTACAGATTATGCATCTTAAATATCACTTCTTTTAGAGTATTGTTCTGGAAACAGCACAGTAGGCAAAAAGAAGACCAGCATTGAGAGGTATATATATTGAGAGGTAAGAAGACCCAGAAAAATTTATTTTGTGCAGTAGGAAACAAAGATTGAGGGGTATAGAAGGCTATATAAACTGTGTTTATAGGCATGCAAGAAGATGATCTGTAGAATACCTATAGTAAATTTTAAAGCACAAGGCTGCAGATGTCATGACCACAGATGAGGTGATAACAATGATATCAGTTTGAGAGTAGAAGAGATGGATATGTTTGTCTGGGGTGGGTGGAACTGTTAATTCCAAAAGTCTTTGCAGGAAGAAGGCTAGTGATTTTTATTTAGTCTCTCTTTCTATGTGAAAAACAGCAAAATGTCAAAGCTGAAGTTAAAATTAGAAATAGAAGCAGAGAAAGCTAGTGATGATTTGACTATAATATTTTGTGGAGGGAGCTGCAATGGTATAGAATAATATTTGACACAAAAATAGTCAACGAACATAAACTGAGAGTAGTCTATATGCCACCCAACAGCTGTATTTATGTATATAATTGCTATTGAGCCACACTATGATGATGGAGTAGCATTCAGATAAAATTAGCCAGCAGTTGTAGTGATAGACTGGTATAGACCAGAATCTGCAGTATGGATGTATTCTTGCAAAACAAAAACAAACAAACAAAAAAACCTATAAAGGTAATATAGTTATATAGATATAAATATTTCATTTCATTTTATACCAAGATTTTTAGTAAAAAATATATGTTTATGCTTTTGAAATCTCCTTCTGCTGTGGGCAAATTAAATTTCTTCCCTCCCTCATCTGTAACATATGTAAGCAATATTAAGAATGTCTGTGCATGATAAAATTTTAAATATGAATTACTAATGGCTCTATGTGTATGAGCTCAGAAATCAGCATATAGATTTTCTCATTTTACTACTTTTCTTCCTTGCTGCTTGTCAGCTGTTTTCTAGATTGATTTCACTGCAAACAAATAGAAGTTCTAACCTAATATTAAGTGAGTGCTCCAGGGCTAATCACTACAAAACAAAGTCATAGTCAGAACTTCTGGCAGTGCAAGTGTCTCCGTCTCCTTATGCCCTCATTGTCCTACAGTCATTCAGAGGGATTTTAATCAAATCATAGAAGTATAAAACCGTACAATTTCATGAAGTATTTTAAAAATAGCATGAATATAATTTAACATACCATACATTTGTTTTTAGTAGAATATAAATAAAAAAAATTACTCTACCATAACATAACTGTATTGGTGTAGCATTGTATAAGGATTGTGTTTCTTGGGCAAAACAGCTTTTATGTAACGCAAGCATAGAGCATAATGTCTAACCTCACACAGTTCATCAGTAAACACAGCAAACGCTTCTTAGTAATTGGTTTTTGAGTTCATCAGAAATGTCTGAAATTATTTTTAGGAGACAGAATCACTGGTGAAGAAGTTTTGATTCGTGATTGCGATGGTGGGTGTCCTGCCAACAGGAGTTCACCTATGGAAATAATATTACAGCTTTTGTATCTTTTCTCAAAGTTCAGAGGAATTCCAAATGGCTGGACAGATGCAAGCTATAGTCTTCATATCTACAAATTACCCTATTTTCCTTAATCTCTGTGACTATAAATTATTTCACCTATCTACCTATGTGGATGCAAAGACTATCAGAGACCCCTGATGAAGTAAAAAGACTTCCTTAAAAAGAAATATTAGTAAAATATTTATCTTCTAAGTTCTAATGCAGGAACAACATTCTGTTCCTACAAGTTCTACTTCATTTTTTTTCTTTGTTTCTATATTTTTTTAATTCTTCCCTCCCATGCCATTGGAAGGGGAGGAGAACAAGAAAGCAATTGTGTGGTGCTTAGCTACCTGCCAGGTTAAATAAAGAACAACAGCTGTAAAGAACTGACAAAAATCATAGTGTTACAGTATCTCCTCTCTCAGGGCTGCCGGCTTTGCATCTGGACGTGATTCTACCCCACCAGTTCTGTATGTTTAAAGAAAAACAATATCTATTCTGGTACCAAGATTCCATAATTAGACTCCTTGGCTGGCAGCAGCCTGCTGAGTCATAGTCTACTATGTGCAGAGGTGCATATTGTCTTCTACAAGAGCTGGCACTGTTTCATCTATTCATCTATTTAGAAAGTCTCCTTTGCCAGTAAGGTGGATACTGTCAGAGCAGATTGCTTTCAAACCAAATGCTTTTGTCTGTTTCATGAATCAGTATACCCTGCACAGTTCATCTTCTGTCAAAATACACACATGAAGTGTTCTGTGGTCTCTTATATCTGCATTTCCAAACAGTTCGGATTTGTCAGAAGTCTTGTTAAACTTCATGTGGCTAGTGATTGTTCAGCTCTATAATTTGTCAAGATCCATCTGCAAGACCTCTCTACTCTCAAGGAAGTCAACAGCTCCTACCAATTCAGTGTTGTCTTCAAAATTACTTAGTATACTCTTGAGTTCTGCATAGAATTTATTTATAAAAATAATTAAAAGAAATGGTCTTGAAGTGAAGCTCTGGAGAACTGGCTGAATCCTGAAGTAATCCAATTTACTATATTCCTTTGAGATTGACCTGTCAGACAGTTGTCCACCCATTGTATTATGTACTTATCCATATGGTTAGGGCATTTTTTCCAGAAGAATACTGTGAAAAACAGTATCAAAATCTTTTCTGAAGTCCAAAAAGATTATATCATCTGGCTTCCCTTGGCCAAGTAGGTGAGTAATCTTTTCAAAAAAGCAAATTAAGTTCATTAAACTGGACATTCCCCTAGCGAATTCATGCTAACTGTAACTTATTTTGTTGTTTTTGAACCAACTTATTTTGGATTTATGACAGCTGAATTTTGTCTACCACTTTATTTCTCAATCACTTTGTATCATAAGATTCTTTATAGTTCTTTGCAGGTACTGTGTTTAGTGCCCTCTATAATTTTTCCTGTCAGCAAACTTTATCAAGTTGCTACTTACACTCTTTCTGTGCCGTTAACCAGCTTGTTTTACACTGTCTGGATGTATTTTGGCACTCACATGCTCAGCAGCAGAAATTTATTTTATGATAATTTTAAATATTTTAATATTTAAATGTTTTACCATGGTTTGTTGGGATCAGTTCATTGGTTTTAAAAAATAACATATTTAAACCAGAAATTGATTACACTAGACAGGTCAATCTGCCCTTACAATGCCTAATTAAGGTTAGTGAATCAGCGATTAGAGATTATTTTACAGATGATAAAAATAAATGAAAAATTACAGAAGTCATAAAATGAAAATCACTCCCCACTTTCCAGCATTCTTTGATATTTGGTGAAATTTGAATTCAGTGTGGCATGTTCAGCTCAATCGTGTTGACCCAGCCTAGCTAAAAAGTAAGGAAATTCAGTTACTTGCAACTTTTTCTTAGTTGACTTCAGGTACAACATTAATCCCAAAAGGTAGCATCAACAAGAAATGGTAATCAACACTGAGCTCAGGTAACGTACTAATTTGTTCATGCTATAAAGACCACATCTAATACTATCTAAGATTTGTTATGGTTATTATATATAGAATTACTTCATCTCTCATTGGTAGCCATTACTTTGAGGTGAATCTCAATTTATGTTCATAAAAAGACACAATTTATAGGAATGCATAGAAGTAATTGAAGTAAGATGTATTTATTTGGGATATGCACATGCATGCACACTCATATACAAAATATCTGCGTATGCTAGCAAAATGGTAATGAACTTCAGATGTTTCCAAAGTAGAAATAAAGCTGAAGTGATAAAAGGCAATGTGACTGTAATTTGGTGATACATAATCCTAATATAATTGTAAAATATAATATAAAATATATTATTTATCCAAATTATATTATTATATCCAAATTATATTTATTTTATATTAAAATATAATATAAAATATATATAGTAAAACTATCAAATATTTTCTAGACTTTATCTAAAAGACAGAAAGTTGTGTTTATTGTCTGATTTATTTTCACCTTCTAACTTGTCAGGATAGCATGATGGCCTTTCAAAAATGTAGCTCTTGAGTAAGAGTCAACAAAAATGAAACTGCTTCAGATTATATATCTTTAGCTAAATTGATGCAATATGATACAGATCATTAACTCTGAACACCTTATCCATTCATCTTTGCAGCATACACACTGAGGTTGCTGGATGAGAAATGTTATTGAGCATGCAGACCATTTTTAACATTGATATAAGAATACAATAAGTAAAAAGATGAAGTTCCTGTGAATTCTTAGTGAATAATAGTTTAAATAACTTTTGCTACATATACTTCTTCCCATGGATGGTCGCTATATATCACTCTGAAATATGAAACAGAGTACATTTATTTTGAAGTGCTGGAAAAATATATAGTGCTGCCTTTTTTTTTTTTTTCCCCTCATATGTTATACATTATATTGTTGGTTTTTTTTATCTTTCCACAAAGAGGATCCATGTAATACAAATTGTCAGGTTTCTGGAATATTGGTAGCTTCACCTAATTGTAGTAAGTGACTGTATATCATTGCTGAAGACCTACTATTTATATTAAGATAAATCTTATAACCTTCAAAGGCAAAGAAAGCCATATTTATAGGCTTGCTAAACCATATTTTTATTTCACAGATCAAAACTTATTTGGTAGCAGAAACCATCCCAGCACTTCAAAATATAGATTTGCAACTGTGATGTACTGTTAAAATTTAGTACAACTTTTAGGGATAAGTACTTAATGATAGAAGTACTTTATAATACAAGGCATAATCTATAAATACAGATTACCTGGTGGACTTTACATTCACTGTACCAATTTATTCAGACTTCTTGTTTGGACTGTAGAAGTATTAGTTCCTCTCAAGCTAAGGTTAAATAAATGCATCATTAAATAAAGGAAGAGAAAAAGTCTGCTATCAAGATCAGTACATGCAAAATATTGTACAAAATGAAAACAATTGGAAAAGAAACTGTAAGATGTGTTCTTTTTAATAATGATTAAAAAATATATAACCATAATATGCAGTCAAAATGAAAGCATGGTCAACATATGTTTCATAGACAAGAAATAACAGCTGCTATGCCAGGAGTTTATTGGAAAACTAACAGCTGGATTGGAAATCAATGTTGTTATTGTCTCTTTTGATTGAGGTTATATTCTAGGTATCATATTCAGCAATGGAAATGTCAGTTTCTCAGCAGTACTAGACAGAACAATGATTGATCCAAAATATATACAGGTACTGGTTTTCCAATTGTTCTTAGTAATATATTAACATAATCCCATGGAGGTTTCATTTGAAACTCTTTGAATACTAATGGATATTATCTACAGCTATTTTGGCATTCTTTGTAGTGCAAATATTGGCAGAACAATTTCAAATGTCTGTGATATTTAAGCTATATATTTACCTACTAATTGTAGTAGAGTGTTAATACTTTAAAATAAAATATTTAGCATAGCTCTGTTATATTTATTTAAAAATTTTTAAGCTTCTCTTTTATGGAATTTAGGAAGCTTGAAAAATCTTTCTTTGTTTGCCCCACATCACTCACACCAGCCAAATTTTGACCTGTCAGTATCAGATGTATCTCTTTGGTCTTTGTTCCCCTTCTCTTTACTTTGCATGACACCAGCATTTTATATATTTGGTGAGAAGTATTTCAGCTCGTTCTTTTTCTGTTATTTCTGCTGAAGACCCACAAGAACATAGTTCCTGTATGTATTCCTTATATATTTCTTCACAGATAACATTGAACTGCATGAACGTCAGGAGAGCTTGTTAATAAACCTAACAGTCTTGTCCCAGTTCCTGCCCATATTTTTAGTCCAAAAAGTGTTTGGGGCAAGGAAGAAAGTGAGGATTAAGAGATAGCAGGTGCATGCTGGGGAAAAAATAGAGGAGTGAGAAGATTTATTTTTAATCCACATAATTTCACTGAGGCACAGTGTCTCACAAACTGCTGAAAAAGTTTTTTCAAAGAGACAGTGTATAGTAGCAAAATGGTGAGAGCAGATAATTCCAACATGAAATATATTTTGAAACTATAGACTATATGCATCTTGATGCAAACCACTGTATCTTGAATCTCTAGCTCATACTGCTGTCTTGGGTTAGGATTCATGAATTCAAAGATATGTATGAATGTGGTACAATGCACAGCACAGGTGAATTTAGAATGTCATCTATTTTACAAGTAGAATAACAGATGCCTGTCTAAACCCCGTTTATTTGTCTTAAAAGTGCAATCAAAATGTAATACAGTTTATTTTTTACATTTGTTCATAAAGTAAGTAGTAAGAGAAAAAGCAATACGTCTCTTCAACCTTAAAGGAAATATTAAAGGTTAAGGAAAATGGCATAAAGTAGACTCTGTATTTTTGTATATTAAAAGAAATACATATATTTTCTTTATATCAGTTGCACAGATACCTCTTCTGTCAATCATTCATTGCCCGTATTCAACACCGTGTCTTATCAGAATAACCCTTGCTATGATTCACTTTATTGCTGCTTTTATGCACATATTCATAAAGCAGATGAGTACTGTGTACCTCTCATTTGCACAAAATATTTTACATCCAGGAGAGCAATAATTAAAATAAAGGCATGAAATTTCTTGAGATTTTTTTCAGTATTGGTTTGTATTTTACCATATTAGTTACCTTTTGTCTCTCATGTTTACAGGCTGCATACTAGCAAAGTGAAATCTTTCTTTAATATAGTCCTTGCTTTTCAAAGAATCTATTGGTTTTTCTTTGTTTGAGGGATTAATAATAAGAATGGTGGTTAGAATTTAAAAAAAAATCTTACCACAAAGCACCTCTTTACAGTGGCAGATAGAAGGAAACTGATGTTCCATCTAATAGCAGATAGCAGGTAAAACTTCAGTCTTTGACACTGTTGTACTTCCTCGCATCATCCTCTACTAATACTTTCAAAAATCTTTGAAATGCTTCTTTTTTTTTTCCTCTTCAGAGTTTCATTTTCCAGACTCTTTTCTTGCCTCTTGATAGAGTTAAGAAGCTTAGACAGACTTAGAAGCGAAATTTCTTTGTTGTTAGGTTTTTGTTTTGATTTTTTTTTTTCTTTTTAAACACCATAAGCTTTGCAGTCTTCCGGGTCTATTAAGAACAAGTTATTTTCTGATACTGTAGCGATTGTGTCAGCAGTCTGTACAGCCACGGGGCATTCAATGTCTAATGCAAAGCCCTTCTTATAAGGAGTCATTCCCTTGACTTCACTGGGTTTGGGATCAAGTCCTTTCCATCCATCACTCCTCACATTTCTACATTTCTTAATTAAACGAAGAGAAAAGGTCCCAAGTACCCATGCTATGAAATATTGACTTTCTAGCAAAGATACAGAAAAAGAGCATCTGCTCAGTCCATCATTACATCTGAGACTCTCAACACTGGTAACTTACTACAGTAGCACATAAAAATGATACACTGTCATTTTCACTGGCGGTGACCATGTGAGACTTTAGAGTTGACCTAGGTGTGTGACACACAGGAGAGCTGCTCCTGAGGGAACAACTAGTTCTCTTTTTGTCATATGCAGAAAATTGCCTGGGCTACAGCTACTAGAGGAAAGGAGATTTTGGAAAGCTTTTCTCCCTTGATTTTGCTTCCAGGCTATGACAGCTTGTGCAATGAATGCCATCTTCCTCCATGCCTGCAGTTAGCACAGAGCTGTGTCTGGCAGAGCTACAGCAAACTATGCTTAGTCACCACTGTGTTACGTCTTCTTAAAAGTGCTGTTCCCCACATATGCTGCATATTTTGTTGAGTTAGAAGTGTTTAGGTAGCTAATGTGATTCTAATAAATATTAAGGGAAATAGTGGGGAGGGTGCTTGTTTATTGGTTGGTTTATTCATTTATGTTGTGTGTGTATGTTTGTTTGTTTATTGTGATTTATCCATAGTCAGACTCTGACGTTTAGAAAAAGTAGCCTGATCAAAAATAATTGTTCTTGCTATCTATTATGGTTTCAGAGGTTTCCCAGAAGATCTGAGACAAATTTTACGTATAAGTTATTCTGTTGAATAGTAATAGTTACCAAACTGTCTTGCATTAACAGATTAATCCTGATAATGCAACTATGAGCTTATTACTTTGAATTTCTAAGTGGTTTAGGGAGACCAAGCTACCTGAAGTTAGATGATTTAAAACATAATTGGGCTCCCTATAAAAAATGCTTAGGTTTTCAAGTATGTTTAGTACCCATAGCTACTACTAAAATAAGCATCAGTAACTTATCAAAAGACACAGTAGGAACATCAGCCAGCTGTAGGACTCCTGCCGGTAAGTCGTGTGTTCATGCCATGGATTCCTATTATAGTGAAGCCTGTATATGCAGGAAAATTTCAGCAAAGATCTTAAGCACAAATAATGGAAAGAAAATGAAATCTAGGATTGAGTGAAGTCAGTGGTTATATTAATACTACATAGGTCACTCCAAAAGGGATGCCTCCTTTTGGTTTCTTGGAAACTGCAACAGATAAAAAGAACACGGTAACACCTTTTGGTAGCAGATTATCAGCTACAAAACACTACTTTTCAACACAGTCATTGCTGTTAGCTATGCATTTTCACCAGCGATGAACAAGAGTCTGTATGTTGTGCTTGTAAAACTCTGCACCAGAAAAGGTGACCCACTATTGCCACTATGGAAATGCACCACCCACCACCTCACTATGCTCACATCCACTGTATGGTCTCCATCAACATTCATCAAGTTTTGAGGAATGTCAGGGGGTGATATTTTTTCTACATGAACAAATTCAGTGACACAACTTTTCTTCCTACTCACTTCCACATCAGATGCCATTTTGTCAGACTGCCCCTCTGTTGCCATCTGTCACATGGCAACAAAATGTAACAGAATACTGGTGGGAAGGTTCAGCCTCTATTGCCATACCATCATGAGCTTTCAATATTGTGGACCAACATAATATCATAGTAGGCATTACTTTCAGAGAAGCCCTCATAAGTTCAAGTAAGGCTCAATTTAACCCTTTAGGTTTTGTTGCTTCATTTAGCAAGTGTTTATATCTTTGTGGTAACAAAAAATGACTGCAAAGTATAAAAATAACTGTTTCTTGAAATTGCTAAAACGATATGAAGTAAAATAGAAAAGAATATCATACCTCTCTAATGAAGATTAGATATGACGAAGCAAAGAGAGTTATGGTCCCTGTGGAATGCACAGATTAATGTAATCGTATGTCTACTATAGGAGAGTATTTCTGCACCTGAAACAAAATGTAGTGGTAATAAAATGAGAGAGAAGGAGGGATGCTGGGTGGTAATGTATAGTAATTAAAAAAGAAATCTGCAGTATCCCACTGGATGACTGCAATCAAAGACAGTTTAAAAGATCAATTTGAAGTATTTTTATTTTCACAGTATACAAAAAGTGAGAAATTAAATTAGGGTGACCTGTGCACATTTTGCAAAGGGCAATGCTACTGAAGAGGAATGCTGATGATTTGTGAATGTGACTCTTATTTATAATACTCAAGCTGATTAGAAGTTGTCTGCAGCGTGCATACACTACTGGAATATAATTATTTAGAAGGTAGAATATTCTAAGATTAAATTTAGGGAATGCTTTGATGTTGTGACTTTAATATTGGTAACCCTAGATCTTTCAAACAAATGTGATTAGTTAGACTATGTGCTACATATTTAAATCACAGCCACTCCTCTTCACAGTATTTAAGAGCTCTGGGCAATAATAAAAATTGAGTAATGGCCTTTTTCATTTCAACACTGTAAGCAAGAGGTAGAAATGCTCACTGATTATGAGAAAATCGTGATTGGTAGAATGAATAAGTGGTAATTGTTCTGCATTAAGTGAACAAAGGAAACTATCATAGATTAATGCAGTCTCAGTTTTATTACAGCTCAGCTGGAAATTCTAATCAACTGCGACAGGAGCTGAATGAATTGGCTGCACCCAAAGGTGCTGTTTATTAATTTATCTTAGCAAATAATGATGGTGTGTCAAAGTAAATTATGTTGCTTCATATGTTGCACGTCTTTGTATTGAAACACAGAAGTGAGAGAGATTTGTTCACTTGCCCTTTTCAAAATCAGAAGTATTAAGCTGTCTCTGTGTTACGAGTTTTTGTTTCATTCCTTTTTTTCTAAAATTCAGATTAATCATAGGATAACCATATAAGCATGTAAAAATAAATACCCACACATGTGGGTACATACAGTGCATGTGCATGTATCTTCCCATACACTCTCCCAGACTCCAGTGTTTGTGCCACTTTGCACTGTGGTATTTAAATTATGTGAAGATTTGCCTGTTTTGTATAATCACAGAATTGCAAAGGTTGGAAAGGACATCAAGAAATTGTCGAGTCCAAGCCCCTTGCTAAAGCAGGTGTCCTAAAATAGGTGGCACAGGTAGGCATCCAGACAGGTCTTGAATATGTCCATAGAAGGAGACTCCACAACCTCTCTGGGCAACCACTCCAGTGCTCTGTCGCCGATAGTGCTTAGAATCCATACACAACTGTTGGCATTTGAAGTGGAGATTAATTATGTATTTATATGCTCAGATTAGTACATGTACATATGTACAGACAAGTTTATGAGTTAAGAATCTGTTCTTAAAGCAAGAAGATGGGCTGTGAGGGTAGAAAGAAAAGGAAAGAAAGAAGGAAATGAGGGATTACTTTATTTTCATTGATGAAGTTTGAAACGTGATATTTTAAGTGATTTGCCCAGTGCCTGAAAATAAATTAGTGTAAAAAGCACTAGGAATATATCGAAGATCTCTTCACTACAGGCCTCAACCATTTCAGCTGTTTTTTTAATTTTTTGTCTCCAGAAATATTTCTGATTGGTGCCTCTAGCCCTATGTGCCAGTGGTACCTTAACGTTGATAAAAAGTCCTTTTGAAGTCAAATAGACAAATTCAGAGAATTTTATTGTTTGACTGTACTGAATTGATACGAGTTCCCTAATTAAAATATACATGATTTAATGACCACTTCAGTGCTAATTTGTTATATCTTTTCAACAGTAAAGTCTGAATTACTGCATTTGTATTAAATAGGAATGAGATTCAGTCCTGAGTAGATATTTCTGTCAGAGATGAAATATGAGAAAAAACAAGTACATATGTGTAATGTGAATACTAGTGCCTTAAGTTTTCCAACCGAAATCCAATTTGCTGTCAGATACAAAAATTGGTTTGTAATACTGTCCTTATGGCAAGTCAGAAAAATTGTATTAACAGGTTTAAGATTCCCAGAGATTGTTACAGAGATTGGTATTTCTGTAATGCAAACAATTTAAACAGAGATTGGAAAAGGACACCTCTGAATATAGACTTTTTTTCAATAAATAAACTTGCAAGGTGTGAAATGTTCATTGTAATAGTAATTGTGGATTTAAAAATAGACAGATTACCCAGCAGTATTTACAAACAGCATATAAAAAATCCTACCATGAATCCTAAATTCCCCTTTCCTATTAATGGGAGCAACTGCTTTTTTTGAAAGATGCCTGCATATCTTTTTTGGAGTCAAGACTTATTTCTGGAAGTCACTGCCATTGCAGTCCTCATCACTGGACCTCATTATTTTCCTAAACAAAGTTTCTGCTTCCTTGTGAATTAGCATTAGAAAGCAGTGGTATCCATGGTCAGCTGGTCAGATTTTTTCAGATGAGGGTTATCTCAGTTGAAAATGAATAAAATAAATTCAGAATTCCAGTTACATTATACAAAATAATGTTACTGTCTACTGTCAAGTTATGAGCGTCAGTATGCAGCTATACAAACTGATTACAGAAAATTAATTCAGGGAATTGCAAGGAAATTTATGTTCCCGGAACACTTGCCTTCTTCCAAAAACTTTGTGCTTTGTATGAAAATTGTTATGTTTAAGTTAGTAGAAAATACCATTGATATGCCTTATAGCATAATCCTAAAACTAGGATAAATCAACATATTGTAGGACTACTTTGCATTTCTATTTTATTTGCTTATTCCTTCATTAATATTTCTCACTATGTTGTCAGCAGAAGGGAACATGAATGCTTCAGAATAAAGTAGAACATACTTAGATATCTTAGCCTTGTTTACCAGGAAGATTTTTATATTCTTTAAAAGCATAATAGCATGGAGAAAAACGTGTAAAATGTGGGAAATTGTTTCATTTTGATAATCTACTGCTGGATGATTTTGATAATAAGCTTCAAGAACTTTGTTGGAAATATGTCCTTTATGCATAAATTTATATAAGAAACATTAATAGTCTAATTCGTACGTGTTGGCACACTATAAGAGCTGAGAAAAACATCCCTGTTTTGACTATGAAAGTGCCGCAACCAGCTAAAGTGTTGCTATCTTTTTATCTTTCAGCCAATATGTTTACAATTTGCTATGCTTAGAAAATTACCCTGCTTAGAATTACACTCAGTTTCAACTTTTGCTGAATTGCAAACATATAGCAAATCATAATGATGGCATATTGGCAACACAGAGAAGAAAACAGTGGAGAAAATAATCCAGTTGTTCGTATTTCCTAATTGTTTTTTCTTATTGTTCAATATTTCAGATGCATTAATGTTTCAGCTGGTGGATATAGTAAGAGGATTTCCCTAAGGAATGAGTAGGAACTCGATATATAAGACCAGAGGTCTCAGTGAAATTAGTTTTGGTTTAGATTTCTAAGTAAAACTGTAACCGTAGGATTGAGCTGTAAGAGCAGGTAGTAGGTAAATCAGCAGTGCTGATGACTGGTGACTCAAATGTGCCTATTCACTGTACTAAGTTTATTTCTTTACTGACCTATTTAAAAGGATGTGTGCAGCAAAGAGCTATATGTGTCTGGAGCCACCCAGTTTGAAAGTTCCCATCTTTACAGTTCAGGATTAGGGATATGAACACAATCTGTCTGCAGTGAGCTACTCTTGTGTGATCAGAGTAAACATTTTTTAATTCCAGTTTAATTAATTGCATTTATGTTTTTAAATGTAGAAATTATTGACGCTTAAAATAAAGTTTAAGAATTAATAGGACCTGAAGAATGTTGCTGTATCTGTTATCTCTGACAATTTACTACTTCTTCAGATGTGACAAGTCACATTTATGGCCATGAATCCTCATCTAGGTATCTTGTATCTGACTTGATCATAAATCTTTCAGCAGTTATAAACCTCTGATCTTGGTCACCATGACAATATATTTTATTTCTGTAGATATTAAATTTTTATAAAAATTCCCCTTACTTCTTAGGATTTTATGAAAATGAAGTAAGCATTTCTGCAACTGTGAAAGAGGGGGTGATTTGTATTATTTTCTTTTTCCCCTGAAAGTCTTGACAAAGAATATTCAGGTTTTATCGAAGTCCATGAGGAAATTCCGTGTGCTAGTTTTCTGTAGAAAACAATCTCATGAAGAGAAATTTTAGAGCATTTGATTCTGGTTTACAAGGTTAAATCATATCCTGATTTCTTAATCCTTCAGCTTTTTAATACACTTTATCACTATTCACTTGTTTGTTTGTTTGTTTGTTTGAAAACATTATGAAGGCATATTTACTAAGTGTTTTACAGTCTATTAACTCTTTAGCTGCAGCTTTTGAATGCTATAGTTCATAATCTCTCACAAATCAACTAAAAAGCCTCATCAACAGTGTACTATCACATTCACAGGCACCGAGATGCACATATGAGAATTGACTAAAAAATTAAAAATAAATAGATAAATAAACATTTGCCTACACTTAACATGCTTTACTTTCAATCTAGAATCTATGATGCCTGATATTTGAATATAAACAAGGCCTTGGCTGATTTGCCAAATTGGCACCATTAATATCCATTTTTTATACTGATATATACATGGATATATGTGCCCAGAACTTTTCCATATTGCTTCAATCTTCACATCTTTTGTCTTTAGATCCAATTCTAGGCCAAACTACTTAGCACAATTTTTCCAAGAAACTTTGATTAGAGTCTTCAAATATGGCCTGAAAGATGGACAAACGAGTTTAACAAAACTACCTACAGCTGTTTACCAATTTAGTGGCACGTTTTGAATCTCCTGCAAGTTTATTTTTTGCGTTCACACTTGTATACACACACAGGTTCGCAGCCTTAGGAAAATAAGACTGCTAATACAGCAGATGTTCAAAAATGAGAAAGCTGTGAAAGGAAAAAGAAAAAATATAAGAAAAACACGGGAATTGTTCAGCTGACCTGAGAGAGGTCAGTACCTAATACGAACATTGTTATATTTTTGTTGTCATGTCAATCCATTGACATTCATCAGTGCTTTCTGAATATTTATGGAGACCAAAAAGTGGGTATTAGCATAGTGAGGTGGTGGGTGGTGTGTTTCAGCAGTAGTGACAGTGACATGAAAGATAAGCCATGTTCTGGATGATGGTGAATAGCTGTCACATCATAAATGAAGACCTTTTGTATTTGCTTATCTGTGCAAATCAGCTAATGGTGGTTACTGTGTTGAAACACAGTGTTTTGTAGCTGGAAATTTCTTCTATCAAATAGTGTTATTGTGTTCTTTATGTCTATTGTAGTTTCAATGGAAATAAATAGGAGGCATTACTTTCAGAGTGACTTGGTACAGATTGAATGGCCAAGCCAATTATTTCCTCAGAAGTACTTATTACAACTGTGTTGAATGCATAGAAATAGAAAAAGAAACATATTCATGAATATGCCACTTGTTTCTAAATTAATTTCTCTCAACCTTGACAGCATGCTTTTTGAGAAATAATTATTCGTATACTTGAGGTGGTCTTGTAGTACTACAGCAAATTAATGTTACAGCGCTCAATGTGCTTGCCAAATGAATGAGTTTGCAATTACTGTGCCATCTGTGTTAATGCTGTATTCTCAGATGTGGCGTATATAGTTTAATTTGGTAGTGAACAATGAAACCTTCCGATAATATGTGTTGTTCATCAATTCAGTACACTGTGTTTTCTCCCAGAGTATTTACTTAATACTGCCCAGGTAATTATGGTATACAGTTGTATGCGTGGTGTGGCATTTATATATTGCTGGAAAACCCTAAGGTTTTTCCTGGAACACTTTGGTATAGCAAATAGCACACTTATCATATTTTAAAATTATTGAGCAGTTGTGCATCCGTTTGTACTTATGCATTACTGCTTAAATCATTAACTTCGTTATAACTCACCTTTCTAGTGAGCAACAAGCTAAGGCACTTTGTGGGGAAAAAACTGACTAGGTTTCCTTCTTAGTGCATGTTTTCTTGTTGGTTTTATGAAAGCAAAATATACTATGTGCAGAAACACAGCTTTTTGCATTGAGTAATTGGGGATATTTTGTCATTTATAAAGACATATTTTGATCATAATTTATCTCCTTAATCTGTGCACTTAATCTGTGAGTTTTAGGAATGCTTGGCCTTCATCTCCTCTTTCTATTCTATTAATCTTCTAGCTGTTGTACTGAATAATGTCATGAACTAGAAAACCAAAGGATGACAGCAAAAAGAAACAAAGAATTATTACAGAATAAGATAAATGTAGTGCCACTTCTGCTAATCTTAATTTACTTAGAATTTACTGAGGATCCTTCTGTCATATCATCCATCACAGATAGACACTAGGGTGAGAAAGAGGTAAGCAATTAAAAACATGTTCTTAATCTCAGGTATTTTGTGATTTCTTATTCAGTTAGGTTTCATTGACTGTTTTGCTCTTTCTGCCAGGTATAAAATCATTTGTCAGTTTCTGTGGTTAAAATTAGTGTCCCTGAAAGAACTAGCCTTGACAGCTGCTGAGGATAGAGTATGAATATATTTTAGTTCTAGAACAGGTGCTGCATTAACAATGACAATTGAAGCTTCCCCAGGCTGTCCCATTATCATGTGTTTCTGTTCATGATGAAATCTGATGCTTTGGCATTCAGGTCACTGGACTTTTCAGGTAGCACAGCTCACCTGTAGAATTGCTGATGGAGCAAGTTATAAAGTCAAATGCTGTGCAGGATTTTATATGCACAAAAGACTCTCAGATCTATGCAAGCTGAGATATTAAGCATAATCAAATTTCATACTCCAAGGAATACACTGATTGCCTCAGGGATCAAGAAAAATTTAACTCTGTGTACTCACCTTTCATGCTGCTTCAGGTAAACAGATCAGGTAAAACTTGTCCACATTTTCTGGCAGAATAACAGATTATAAAGTAGTGCAACATACCAGAACCTGTAGAAGAGAAGATTTTCTACACTGGAACATCTTAAATTAGTAAATGGTTTACATTTAGACTCATGCTCGTCTTTAGTTTATACCACATCATAAACCTAAATGCTACAATACAAATCTAGTTAATATAAATATGCCTGTAGAACTGTTGACACCAACCAAATATTCCTGGTTCCAAGTCCTGGCTAATGGAATTTGGCCGGACAGCACTGAAGTTAAGGAGGTAAAGAACTTTACAACTGCTTAACATCTTGCTCTTGATTACTCTATTCCTTTGGTTTATGATTGATGTTATGGAAAAACTCTGTGGGTACATTTGAGCTGGCTGCTGACTTATTTGTGTGCCAAAGCTAAACTCAACCACATATACTTTAGTCCCCATAATTTTTCCTGTCCACAGTAAAGCTGCTTCAGCCTTAGTAGTATTGAAAGTTAATTCAGAATGTGCAATTTGTAAGCAAGGTATTCAGCAGGCATTTTGGACTAAGATTAGTGTTACTTTAAGGGTACTAATTTCTGACTTTTTTTTTTTTTTTTTAATTATAAATGGAAATAATAACAAAGTTGTAAGATGAAAACCAAGCTTCTTGTTTGAGAATTTTGGGGTTGGGGATTTTGTATGATTTTGTACTTTTAAATATTACTCTTGAAATCGCCAGCTGTGTTTTGTAACATGTGCATTGCCACCTGAGGCAATCATCCACTTTTTGTGAGGGCAGAGCTGGGTGCAATGAGCCTGAAGACCCTGCCCAGCCCCACCTGGGTGTAATTTAACCTCAGATGAGGGGCCTTCTCTTTCCTTTGTGAAGGTTTGAAGGTGGCTTTCTCCGAACATGTCTGCTGGACTTTCTTCCATGTTTATGAGGTAACGATAGAACTGCCCAGTTTGGAAAATATCTTAAAGATTATTGAGTCCAATCACGACTTAACCATACCACCCTAACAACGCTCCACTAAATCGTGTTCCTGAGCACCACATCCACATGGTTTTTAAACACATACAGGAACTGTGACTCAATCACCTCCATGGGGAGCCTATTATAGTGCTTAAGAAACCTTTCTGTAAAGAAGTGTTTTCTGATATCCAACCTAAACTTACTCTGGCACAACTTAAGGCCATTTGCCCTCGTCCTGATAGAGTGTGATAAACACTGAGTCTCAAGGGAGCCTACTGCTTTTGCCAGCCCTGCAGATATGAGATCTGGAGCCTCTTGGTGTGGTTCTTGCCAGTGTTACCTGGGATCCCTGCTTTCCATCCCTTATACCACAGTCCTGTTTCTGTGTTACCTCAAGCACTGTGACTTGGAGGTGAAGGGGAGAGCCTGCATGACTAACAGGTCACTGCCTAGGTTAACCCAATTTAACTGGATAATCCAATTTTGAAAGTCTCAGATTTGTGATATTACCTTTTGCTTTATTTTCCTCACCAGAAGGTGGTCTGAGGCCTCTTCAAACTGAGGGGAAAATAACCCCTGAGGTACAATAACTGAGAGACGGTAGGCGTGGAGGTCTGTATTTGTTTTGTTATTGCAGAACTTTCATCTGTTCTAGGTTGTTGTCTTGAGATATGAGACTTTCTGAACAGTCTTATGGTTCCTTTCCAGGCTGTCCTTTTTTTCTCTACAATGCAACTGTATCAAGCTTTGAGAGCTACAGCCTTTCCTTGCTCTAATGTATGGCTCTGTTTCCATTGCTGTTATCCAAAATTGTTAATATGTATCTATATTAATTTTGTGCACTGTTACTTGATTCAAAAATGAGTCAAGAATAGGGCATAATTCTGGATAAAAACATGTACAGTTATGGAATTGTTTCATGTGTTCCTTAATCCTAACAGGTGGCTATTTAGGGAATCAAATATGGGAAACTACTGGGTTACAAATAACTCCTGTTTCTGTGAGGCTCTTCTTTCAACTAAGATTGTCCCTAGCATTGTTCTGGGGCAGCTGTACAATTTTTTTTTCTCAGTAGGGCTGCTTGGGGAAAGAAGGGTTGGAGAGCTAGGAGTTACTTCTCTGAGCTTCATGAGCTGCGATTGGGATGTTGGAGTAACTGCATAACTGTTGTGACCTGGCAGCTTTTGGAAATAGCTGGAAGTCTTCTGACAATAATATTAGTATTGTTTGGGTAGTCTGTAGGGCTTTGGATAGTAGTATCTCGAGAGAGTCTGGAGGTTGATGAGATTTTTTCTGTTCTGGGTAGATGGAAGATGTTTGAACAGGATGTGTTGAAGTTATGTTGTGGACATGAAACTGATATAAAGCTGAAGCTCTCAGAATAAAATGCTTAAATTCATGAATGAAACTAATACTTCATTATAACTGTAAGGTAGAGAGGTAGCTGGTTTTTTTTTCATTTGTTAGTATATAATGACTTTGTTTTTCTTCAGTGGTACCTTCTAGAGAAGAACTGCATTCAGTTTGGTCCCATTATACTAAGTAATATCACTGGCCTTGCTTGTATGCTATTAAATCATAGATAACTTTTTTAGGTCAAAGATAATGTAGAGATATAAAAGTAAATTCTAATTAGGACACTGTCCAATAACTGTTATACTTTCCCATGTGTATGGAAAATGTTAGGTCATGGCCTGAACCAGTGATTGAACACCTGGTGAAGAGACGTGGTCAGCACTGGGAGCACAAATGTAAGCAACCTGTGCAACTCTAACTTCATTTAAGGGCTGGCAGCTGAGAGGGAAATACTTTTACTAGTAAGATGCTTCTTTTGGGGAGTTTTCTAGCAAGACTATCTTCAGACTGGGGTAAGCTGTTCCTTTCTTATTACTGGATTGTGACTAATATCTTTTTTGAGTTGTCCAAAAACTGATCAGAGGCAGCTGTGTATCTCTGTTTCTACTGCCATACAACACATTTTCTCTTGTATTGTCTTTAAAAAAGTCTTGTAAGTTTTTACCTTTTAACTAATTTTAAAAGGAGATGTACGTTCTAGTGAGAGAATTTGCCAAAGCTAAAGCCAAAGTCCATGAAAAATAAGGTGCTTGAAAACTGAGGAGACAATGATGGTAGAAAATTCAAGCTGGCAGATGGTATTCAGTGCTCAGAGAAAACTGGAGCAATCTAAAATGGATGGAGGGTAAAGGAAGGAAATGGACTGAAGCTGCAAAGACTGACATTGCCGCCTGCTGGCTGCCTGTGACCAGGCTGGAATGAAAGTAGAAATGTTTTAACTACGTTCTCAGTTTGAATGCCACAACAGCTTAAGTCAAGGAAAGTGTCCTAATAATGGAAATAAATAGTGTGCTCTGTTTTTGCAGAGGAAAACATGGTGATGGAAAAGCAAAAATAAGATGTTAACTGCATTGGACTTAAGGCTGTTAGTTGGAAATTGATCTGAAATGAGAAAGGCAGAAGTAAAATTAGCTGACTTAAGGGAGGGAACATGTAATACTAAAAGAATAAAACAAGGAGACTGCCTGTCTATGGAATATGGTAGCTTAAAGAAAATGCAGCTTTCCTCATTGTGGCTCTGTAGCTAACTTTCTGAACTTCTGAAGAGCTATATACATATATATATATATATATATATATGATATATAAAGCCCTTGGTAGTGGAGAGATGAGAGCACTCTCCAAACAATAAGAATAAATCACTTTTAAATACTAATATTCATAATACTGCAAAATACTTTTAGGATAGCTTTGTCCTGGTCTTATCATAGTATGAAATGGCAACACACTGAACATTTTTTCCCAGTGCATCTTTAATTTCCTGGTAAGCCTGAGATGTCATCTGCTCCAACTACATTTATAGTTTAGATTACTCAAGTGTGACTAGGGGAAACAGGAAGAAAGGTTTTCCTCCTTGACAGTATTTGCAGCTTGTATTGGCTGGTCTGCCTTAGATTCCGTATTAAAATCAGAATCTTCTTATTGATTGTACTGCACAACTTTTGTATGGAGAATCAAATCACCTGTGAGTCTGCTGCCAGTTTATTAGTATAATTGAATAGTCTAAGCAGCATCTTAACAGCTGCTCCAAGAGGCTTTAACCTCTGTGTATACACACTTCGTAGGATTTTGTTTTACAAAGAAGGGGATTATTGTCATGTACATTGTAATCTGTCTAAGTACCATAGGCCCAATTCCTGACTGCTTTGTAGCTTCTGCAGTCATTTACAACTGTCTAAAAGGACTATAAAATCTGCAGATGCTAGAATGACTGTGATCTTATTACATTTGTAAAGAGATAAATGATTGTGCATTAGCCAAGACTAAGTGCTGGGTCCTGCACTTTGGCCACAACCTTATGCAGCACTGCAGGCATGGGGCAGAGTGGCTGGAAGACCACAGAGAAAAAAGACCTTGCAGTCTTGATCAACACTTGGCTGAACTTGAGCCAGCAGCATAGCCAGGAGGCCAACGGTGTCCTGCCTTGCATGAGAAATAGTGTAGCTAGCAGGAGGAGGATGGTGATTGTCTCCCCATACTCAGCTGTGGTGAGGCCACACCTCAAGTACTATGTTCAGTTTTGGGGCTCCTCACTGTTAGAAAGACATTGAAGCCCTGGAACACGTCTAAATCTAAATCTATCTTTCTGCCTGTACTTGGGCTTGCTGGGAATTGAGCTGATTCTGTAAATACCAAACTCAAGGCAGTCCTTATTCTAGGTTGTGGTCTGTGCTATTTGTTTTATGTTGTTTTTGCACTGCAAATAGCTAGATAAGCTTATGGCTGCAGAGGAGGAAGTGAGGGGGGAGGTAAGAAGTTGAATCACCTCTTAGGAGTAACTTTTTGTCGCTGTCTATGAATCTTGTAGCACAGAACGTCTCAGACATAAAATGCCAAATCTCATTTGACAAATAATCCTAAATTGTATTAACATTTAAGGGGAAGGAGATATATCAGGAGATTTACTAAATTTCCATATGAATAAATCACTCAGTTATTATTATTGTTCGGAAGTGCTGCATTTCCGAGGTTATGCTGTTGTCAAGGTGAAAGGTTCCATAGTGCCTTTCCAACCGAGCCTGACTGAGTAGGGTGCTGGAAAGAATATGTTTTCCTTCCAGAATCTTAATTAGGTTGACTTTAACTCATGACAGGAGATTCTGCCAGCTGTCAGGTACTGCTTGGATCTCTTACTAATTAAAACTCTGACGAAGCCTATTAATGGTGTTCAAAAAACCAAATCTTTCTTTAAAACATCATTGGCACCGCAACAAAGAGCATGTGACAGTGATATTGGAGCTTAGACAATGTGTCTTTTGCCTTTCTTCTTGGCGGTATGCCAGGAATGCTACCTGAATATTCAGGTTCTTCTCTCAGAGCCCTTACCTGTCATCTTCCTGTGAATGGACTAAAAGGAATCTGAGGTGAAATTTTGCTGGTATTCAGTTTTAATAGAGCTGACATTGAGATTTTGTAGAGTAATGACTATAACACATACTGAAATACTTTTAATTTATTTTTTGGGGTAGCAATGTTAAGTAGTTAGTAAATATTTCAAGTATGAAAATGGATGACAGTGTAACTCATGATTAGCATTATTATGCTCCTTTTCATGTTAATTAGATGCTGCAGCTGGGGGTACTGCATTTGAAAACTTTCCCACAGTAACTGCATCAATCAGGATAAAAAAAGAGTCTGTAGATACCTGGACAGTTTTCTAGGCCAACAGAAATCCTAGTCAGGGTACAGATATACTGCCAAAAATCCTTTTTGGCAATCTCTCTACTAGGAGCCTGGTGAAATAACTTTAGCTTTTGCAGGCAGTCTACTAAAGAAAGAAATCTGGTGTTAGAACTGTGTTCTACCTTTTAAAGTATAAATGGATAACAATCAGAGAAGATTTTGCAGGAAGAAAACAGTTTGTGGAATAGAAGGAGAGCTCAGATAACAGATATTAAATGGATGGGAAACAACTTTTAGTTTTTTTAGAAGGTCACTGAGTTTGGGACTTCACTCAGACTATAATTTGGTTCAGACATAGGTTTTCAAGCAAGTTGCTGTTTTTCTGTTAAGGATGGTAGGGCTATGAGAAACGCAGATGTGAAAGCTGAGAGTTTCTAGGTGAAATTATTCTTGGTAGGTATATTCTAAGAAAATTAGCTAGCCATAAGTTTTCCTCATCCATTCTATAGTGAGATATGTTGCAAGATTTCTGACTTAAGGAAGGTAAAGCCTAGAGCTGCTGCCAAGATTTCAATTAACCTGGGATCTTGTAGGAGAGAGATGTGTTCTTGTCAGAGGGACTCTAGATTTATCTTTGAGAGAAACATGAGAAACATGTAGAGCTGATGGAGCAGGTCCTAAGGAGGGCCATGAAGATGATCAGAGAACTGGAGCACCTCTCCTATGACGATAGGCTGGAGGGAGCTGGACTTGTTCAGCCTGGAGGCTCTGTGGAAACCTCATTGTTGCCTTCCAGTACTTGAGGGAGCTTATGGTCAGGAGGGAGATGAACTTTTTACGCCTTCTGATAGTGACAGGGCAAACTATTGATTAATGCTTGTGCTGTAATCCTTTATAGGCTCTGGATACTTGTTAACAGAATTGTTTTATCTCTGTTTTTCTCCCATGTTGTGTTTGTTCATTTACTTTTTCCTATCTTCTGATACTCTTGCTTCAGTCAGTGTTGTGTTGGTCTTGTTTTTCACGCTATTTCTTCAGTCATGCACGCAATGTCATGCAAATGATATGTATATTAAATAGCTCCAGATTTCAAGGTGCGGAGGCAATTCTTGAAGCCTTTCACAACTTAATAGGTTAATTACAGGGTACAGTTTTATTAATTGAATTTCAAACAGTGACTTCTGCGAAATACTACTTCTGAGGACAGAAAGATAGCATGATTATTTAAACTTAAATACTTAATTTGCTTGGGTGTGCCCATCAGTGGAAAGAAGAAAGAAAGCTTGAACAAAAGTAAGTGCCTTGATGGGTTCATTTGTGAAGTCAAAATGGGAGAAATTGCAATACTCGTTATATACAATTCTATTCTTATATTCATCCTTCAAGTTGTTTGTATTTGTATTATATAGGAACATTTGTATTTCTACTGCACTTTATTTGAAAAATGTCTCTTAATTAAACTGAAAGTGACTGAAAGTGGGGGTTTTTATTTGTCCTTTAGTTGTAAAAGCATCACTTGAAAAGTACTGAAAAGTCATCCAATTCCATATACTATTAATTATATTATTTTTATCAACTAGAGTCACTGAACTATTGTGACACTGTAATACATCCCTGCCTGTGTCTGAGTAGTGCTTTTAAGTATTACTATGTGGGAATCTGTATGGTAATGTTTCATTGTGTAAGAAGTGAACTAGATCATGAAATTATCAGTGCAGCTGTACAATTTTCGCATGGCAAGTTCTTTATTCTAGCCCACTAAGTGAGGCATTTGGTAGCTCCAGAAATGCATGTTTACTTTGCATGGTTTTAATCTAATGAAGAATGAGTGGTTAGAATGTAAAAAATGCCCATTATTTTGTCATTGAATTTGCTGCTTGCTATATATTTTCCAGGAAAAAGCTTGTCATCATGTGTTTGTTTTTATATACTTACATGTATACGTATGCATATGATGAAATCTAAAGTTTTTGGCTGATTGCATTCCCACATCCAGTTAGATCTCTGTGCTGCCCCAGTCCCTCTTGGCAGCACATTTCCCTTTTTTCACATTTGTGTATGTAGGTATTGATTTATCTCTGTGAGATAAGTTACAGCCAGGAGACTAACTTTTGACCTGTGTCAGTAACACAAGGTGTTGGGAGGAAAAAAAAAACACAAAAAAAACCCTGTAAAATTCACCACGTTGTTCTGATATAAAAAATAACTCCTGAGTAATGTGAAGAAAAAAAAAAAAAAAAAGGCAGGTATAGATCTCCTTTACAGGCAAACTGTTTTAAATGGTTTAAGCTCTGGACCTTGTTTTATATAAACTTGATCTGAGGCAGTGTGACAGCAGGCTGAGGGTGTTAACACGATGTCAGCTGAGCTCTACTCTAAGATGCAGAATCTATGTTTTAGATAAGAAACTTGCCACCTGGCAGGGAAGCAGAGCAATTTGAGAGGAAAAAAAGAGTGTGTGGAGCAGTCACATAGCAGTGGGGGACTTGTCTTTTCCCAATCTGACTTGCACCTTTCCTTTTGATTCCATCCTCTGGCACTGCTGGCTTGGCCACTCATCTCTAACACCCTTCCTTTACCCACACCAGCTGGGGATGCCTGTTGATTTTCATGGCGAGTATTTTCTCTCCAGTAATTTCATAAGAGCAAACAGTTCTTTAACATGAAGGGGTATATATTGTTAGGAGTGGAGCTTAGATTCTTCTTCTGGGTGTTGTATACACCCATGTCTAAACAGTGAGTAAAAGCATGCTTGAAGCCCTCGTTAATCTGCAGATAAATGTTCTGTACTGAAAACTCCCTTTTATCTTGAGAGTAGGACTTCAAAACTCAATTAAAGCAGTGTACTAACAGGCAGCCTTCTTAAGTTCCAACATCAGGTACATTAAGAAGAAGAAACTTACAAAAGCTTTTCTAATTGTTTGAGTATCATCTGACTCAAACAGACACATCATGAACAAGTAGTGTCCTTCCTACGTTGAAACACATTGAGTTGGACTGGAAATTTGTTTGTTTTATGGTCTCTTATGAGAAATTATTGTCCTTCCTATTTTATGCTATTTGGCAGGTGGGTGTTTATAGATTCTATGCAAGAATGGTTTTCTGGCTGCCAAAATCATTAGCTTTATTGTGCATGTCAGACACACTGAGATGCCAGCAAAGGGGGCCACAGAAATATTTAGACAAAGATTTATTTGTTAAGTAGCAATTCAGTTCCTCAGATATAGAAATGCTATGTAATTCATCTTGTTTCAGTTATTCAGGTACAATTCAGCCCTTAAGGTAGCTCACCTTCTTGCATGAGAAAAATAAATTTTTTTCTGGTCATCTATCTTTCTTAGGGAAGAAAAAAAAAAAAAAAAGTACTGGCAGGCAAAAAAGAAAGAAATAAATAAAAAGGAATAATGGAAACCAGGAAGTATCTGGTTGTATTTATATACTAGGAAGTCTTGTGCTCTAGTAATGAGTGCTATAAGAACACTGTGTGCCAGTTTTATATATTAAAAAATAAAACAACACAAAACTTCTCTTTGCTTTATAGTGCCCTCATTTGATTTTTTTTTTTTTTGAATGTTCGCACTTTATTGTTCAGACATATTAAAAAATAAAAAAATAAAAAAAAAATAGAGGTAGATGTAAATAGGTTGCTCCTTTTCACATCCCTTGTCCAAAGACAGAACGGAATGGCTAATCTCCAAAGCTTGCAGCAGCAATTTTTTTAATATTCTAGTGCTAAAGCCAGTCACCATAAGCATTGCGAAAGAGCTGGGCTACTCTAGGACTACTCAGATGCAGAAACAAGTTTGTGGAGCCCAAGAGGTATGTATTTTTATTTTGTATTAGGAAAAAAACCTGTATTTGTTTAAGGAGAAATTAATTCCGAAAAGTCTATATGGAGTACAGCAGGAAAATGAGATAACCAAGTCCTTTCATTTTCATAAAAGCAGTAGTAATCAGTGTTCCGAATTCATCATGTTCTTATTTTTCACCTTGGAGGAACTCTGCTAAAGGATGGAACAGGGTTAATGTAGAATGAAATCCTGAAATGTAAACTTCATTTTTTTTTTTCTGTGACTACAGTGTTTTTCTTCTTTTTCTCTCTTTTCTCTCTTTTCTTCTTTTCTTCTTTTCTTCTTTTCTTCTTTTCTTCTTTTCTTCTTTTCTTCTTTTCTTCTTTTCTTCTTTTCTTCTTTTCTTCTTTTCTTCTTTTCTTCTTTTCTTCTTTTCTTCTTTTCTTCTTTTCTTCTTTTCTTCTTTTCTTCTTTTCTTCTTTTCTTCTCCTCTTCTCCTCTTCTCCTCTTCTCCTCTTCTCCTCTTCTCCTCTTCTCCTCTTCTCCTCTTCTCCTCTTCTCCTCTTCTCCTCTTCTCCTCTTCTTCTTCTCTTCCTCTTATATTTGCTCATATTTAGTGGATATTTTCTCCTCCAGGAACTTGAATTTCTGAAAAAATACCACACTAGGGAATTAATTTATTTCTTTGAAGCTAAGATGCAAAATTATACAGTTTGGAAGTGTATTGACAAAGAGCAGGTTGCTGCTTCAACCACGCTCCCTAGAGAAACAAAATTTGTTACCATTAGTTCACAATTCAGTTGCAAAATGTGAAAGACAAAGTAATGTGTGTTCTGTTCAGACGTTAGCTAAGTCTTCAGATGATACTTCCAGGGTTGTTTCCCCTTTGGTAAATCTCCTGTGCTAGTGCTTGAAGTGATAGAGATCAGATTGTTATTTCACTTCTAAATCTTTGTTCAGACAAGGCACTAATCTGCTGCATTACACTAGAAAAATATTTTCTTCAAATTATTTTTACTATGCCATTAAAAAGAGAGCAAGACATGGTGGATCAAAAACATCTGTTTTGAGGAAAATCTTGGAATTGTGCAAAAGCTGTAAGGAGTTGCCATGTTCACGTTATGCTGCATTTTGAGGTGAACATAGGAAATCAAATTCTCCTTCCTCCAAACTAAGTTAGGTGTAAGCTTCAAAAAAACAGAACTCCAAGGGAAAACATTTTAAATAATCATGATTATTAAATTGCTGTTTCCATGCCAGAATTCCCTATGCCATTGAGCTGGTCAGCATTGGAAACAAAAAATGATGCGATGCTGTCTGTTTTCACTGCATCACTTGCTAGTTCCTGTTTATCTCAAATTAGATATGTGAACATGATGATACTTCTGTTGCTAATAGCCAGGGTTAGGCTGATTTAATGCTTTTTAAACAGGCTTATGCTGATGGAGATAATGATACTTAGAAAACAATAAATTTCAGAGTAGCAGGACTTGTTCTAAAATTTAAGACAACTTTCTATTTGAAATTGGAACTCTTCAACAGTATATCTACTACCTATTTACCGTGAGTGTGGTGAGACACCAAAACAGGTGGTCAGATGAGGTTGGGAATGCCCCCTCCTTGGAAGCATTCAAGGCCAGGCTGGATGTGGCTCTCAGCAAACTGGTCCAGAGGGAGGTGTCCCTGACTGTAGCAGTTGGAGTTGGAACTAAATGATCTTAAAGGCCCCTTCCAACCCAAACCATTCTATGATTCTATGATACTGTACACACAGGTTCTATCCACATTGGCATGAGCAGTATTTTGAGAAAACGCAAAAAAAATGTGCTAAAGAAAATAGTATAAACTAAACAAAGATCACAGTGCTATTTCAAAGGGGAAAGATCAAAGCCTTGTTCTTTATTTTAAAGACAAAAATAGAGCAATTTGGGGCATTTCCATATTTGTACAGACACAACTTACCAACGTTTGAACACGAAAACCCAGATATTAGTGTTATTCAACAGCTGTGCTCTAAGGAGTCTTACTGTGTGTGATCAAATTTGTGTAGAACCTAAAGCTATAGGTTGCTCCAGTCACATCTCCATCTGCTACGCTTTTGTTGCTTCACACCTTTCGCTGCATCTGTATATTCCACATGGCATCTCCTTCTGGAAGATGGTGTTTGATGGATGTGTGCTGATTCTTCAGGAAGAAAGGTTCTAATAAATACATTTGATTACTGCCACAATAGAAAACAAGGTAGTGTTGACTTCTGCTGGCCAAAGTTCTTATACTAAATAACACACAAGTTTTAACAATGTAGTATGCTAAAACTCAGAGTTGTTGCTTTGTAGGAGGCTAGAAAGAAGAAATAGTTTCATTTTGAGTGAAATATATGGTGTTTTAAACAATTGTATTTGTTTTTTACAAAACTGGCACATGTTTAATATAGTAAATATGAGCTTGAGGGGACAAATGATGTCATATATGAAGCAACAATAAATAACTTGAACAATATCTTCAGAGTATAATGCAGTGTACTCTTCAGGTACACTGAAGAGATTTAAGGAATGTTTTTATATTACAAATGCTGTAAGGTGTTGTTTAATGCAATATAAGCTCGGGATTGTATTAGACCCTCTCAATGGGAAATGAAAATCAAATCCTATTAATGTGAAATATGGTCTTCTGTTACTTTTTTGTAGCTGGTGAAACCTTCTCTGTTGCAGGATCTGTTGCACTGATGTAAACCTCATGTTTCCCCCTGGAGTTCTTCAACATTATGTAGCATTAAGGTCTAATAACATACACTGCCACTTTGCTCTTGCAGAGCAGGAGACTATGTTTTTATTATGATAACATCTATTCGACTTGCAGAGACTTTTTACTGTTTTGGTACACCTGAACAGTGACAGTATTGTTCTAAATGTAACACATTATAGGGTTACAGTAATTGGACATTGGTCAAGTTTCTCTCTGGTGCAACTCTGCAGCTATATCTGGGATGAATTTGGACCTTAATGGGGACATGGAAAGATGTCACTAGCATTCACAGAGTATGTTTAGGACTCAGATATGTTCCACGTTATTTCAAGCTAAAATTATTCCACGTTATTCCAACTAAAAATCTAACATGGGGTGAAAAAAAGAATGTTTATTTTATATCATTATTTAACATGTAGGTTTTTTTCCTCTGTACTTTTCATTCTTTCTCTAACAGTTAACATGAAACACTCATCATGATTTGCAAATAGAGGCTTTATTCGTAGCCAACTAAAATGTCTGCTGCTATGTAAGTTAAGACTGCACAGATTTCCCTTCAGAAGAATCTTTTCCTGATAGCTCTCATTTCTACTTTTGTAACAAAGTTGTGAATTCACGCATTTTTTTTTTCTACCAAATTCTTTGCTGTTTGTCCAATCATTGTTTGCTGTACTGAGTAAAATGTTTTCTGGCTATTCTAAAACTTTTTTTTTTTTTTTTTTTTTTTTGGGGGGGGGGGGGGGAAGGGGGGGAAGGCAGGTGTTAACTTTGTTACCAAGGCAATGAAAAATAAACAGAAAATATGCTTAAAAGATTCAACAGAGGCATGTTTGCTGATGTTTTACAAGCACATTGTAACATCTTTCTAGGGGGTCAATGACTGTCCTGAGATCTAATGAAACTGTGTTCATGGTGCCATATATTTTTAAACTAATGACTTCAATGTTTATTTTTTGGTGGATTAATTCAGGATTTTTTTTTTCCTCCATTTTTGCTGTGAGTTTAAGGTGTGTGCATTGATAGAATGTATGTTAGCTGAGCTATGATAACTATATATAGGTAAAATAATAATGTATTTGGGGCTGTTAGCAAGGATAATTTAAATTGTCTTGCTAATATATGCTTTGTTTCATCTGAAATTCGTTTTGTGTAGAGCAGTGTCACAATGACTGCATACCCAAGTTTCTTGTTAGTAGCAGCTGAACAAGCCTTATGCTGACCCTTTGCACAGGGATGAACTTTGCCTAAGGAAAAATGGTAGTAAAATGTCACAGAAGTGTCACATGTTCTCTCTATATTAACTTTGCATGGAATGCAGAAGCAGAATATGTTCAATCTGTTCTGTGAGGAGGAGGAGGAAAGGAAAAGGTGCTGAAAGAGTAAAATTGTGATTATAAAATTGCTATCATTGCTAAAATGGGGAACTGACCCTTTTTTCTCAAGATGTGTGCAAACATGAAACTGCAAATAGGTTTGAAATGCTTCTGCTAAATGCAAGTACAATAAGAAGTGTAATGAGAGCAAGTGTTCTTCAAAAATAATAATAATAAAAAATCCCCAAACAATTCCCAGCAATGTAAGAATGAAATATACAGTTACTTAAGCAAGATGGTAAGTAGACCTTACAGTTATTTTCTATACATTGCTATTGACCTGAATTTCTGAAGCTATTCTTGTGCCTGCCAATGGTTGGTCTGAAACTGCTCTCTTTTCCAACATCTTTATCTTGTTCCTGCTATCCATACAAAGCATAGCCACATCCCCCTAAAGGCTAATTCCTAAGTCAGTCTCTTGATTATTTTAGGTGCATTACCATATTTTTTTTCTATTAGCCTGAAAAGAAGATCCATTCAACTAGGAATACCTACCTTGATGTAATAGCTACAAGAACTCATTAATCAGGTATTTTTTAAAGCTTGGGCCAGAAGGAAATACAATCAATAAAAAAGGCAATTTCACATTAAAAATATTCTAATGAGCTTAAAAATTCTGACATTTATCTATTACACAATTATTGCTGACGCAACATAGGACAGAAGTCTGTACATAAATTTGCATTAACCTCTTGCTGTGTTTCTCTGATGCTGATAGGACACCTTAAGGTGCACAGATTATTGGACAGATACCAACAGAATGTAACAAATGAGCAGGTAGCAGTGCTCATTAATACACTTCTAATGTATAGCACTGTTGAAATAAACCTCTGTGGATCAATACTATTACTGTTCAGCACAGACATCTTTGTGAAGCAGGTAATTAAGTAATGTCCTGGACATAAATAATAATAAACATGTATGGGGACAGAAAGATTGGGTAAGGGAAAGCACTGTCAGGTCCTACTGGGCTGCAGCAGAGTTAAACTTCTATTTTGTCTTAAGTAATCTATACCAAAAGCATTCTCTTAAAATCTTGGGTTTTTTTTCTTGCCTTCTTTCTCAGATGTGCAATCCAAATGAGATTATTTTACAGCTGGTACTAGATGGAAGAGGAGCTTTGAGAATGAAGAAGAAATTAAAAATACCAGTTCATCGTATATTTAAAAAGCTGGACCTGGTCTGACATTTTGTTTCAGACTGCAGTTATACTGAGTTGCTCTCCAGTTACACTGTGAATCTCAGATTTATCCATTGCCATGCATACAGGCAATGGATATTACACCCCAAACTCAAAATTTTTCAGTCGTAGTAGTGTAAGCTTCTGTCATTTACTCTTATAAGAAGTTTTTCACCACTGGCAGCTTGAAGTAAAGAAAGAAAACCAAGTAGCATGACTTGGTTTTCCAAGCCGAGAAGAGAAGAACAGTTAGTAACTGGATATTAGATTGGTATAAAATGAAGTTCAATTAGAGATGAATTAATCTCTAGATTCCTTTTTTTCAAACTGTTAATAACTGTGTACCTTATGCCTTCCTTTGGAGATGTATGTATTAAATTGGCTTTAGAAAGAAATGGAGTTTACACAGATGCTACTTACTGCCTGATAGAGTGTATGTGTATATATATACATATATTTGAATATGAGTAGTTAAAATTTCTGTACTGAAATGCACATAATTTTATGATTCTCTGGAAATAGTTTCGTAGGTAAGACATGACTGGTTTTCTTCTTTCACAAATCCTTCCCTGTGCTGCATATCTTAACTGCTAATCATTTAATCAGAATTGCTGCTTTATTGGGATATCTCCCAGGAAACCAATTTAGCCTAATGATGGTGAATGGCAATGACTACTGTTTAATTGGGACATTATTAGCCAAAATTCTGCGTATACAAAAAGTAGCTGGCCAGTGCAGTGAGGTTAAATAATGTTTAACCAGGTGTTAAATAGGCCTACAGGCCTAAGCTCTCCTTTTTGAAGAGGAAATAGCTGGATTTATTCCATATTACTCCCATTTTTTATGCTGTTAGTACATAACAGCAGTATGCAGACATTCTGCTTTCAAAAAGCAGATCTTCAATGGGACAGCTGTACATCTGCAGGGCAAGCTCACAGGACAAAATATGACCTGTTTTGACAGACAGTGCCTTGGAGTGCTGATCACTTTCTGGCTCTCAGTGACTCTCAGTGTACTGAGAAGGGGGACTAATTTTAACCTGTTCTTTGCACCTCAGAGAGGATGCAAATTTTAGCAAGCAGTGCTATCCAAACATGTCTGAACTGAGAACCAGGCTGGATCTGTACCTGGAGGCAGAATACACAAATTAAAAGAGCTGCAGGCTGAAATCAGATGATTTGACTACTGGTTTAAATGCCTGTCTCTGATGTAGCTAGGGACAAAGCAGGAATAAAGTGTAGTCCCTAAAAAAGAATACAGAGTTAGATTTTGATATTGATGAATTTAGAAGGTATAAATGACAAGTGCAAAAGATCTAGATGAAATTTTCTTCGTTCAGTTTGAATATATGCTGCTTCTGTTTAAAATAGACTGGAGACCTTTCTTTGCTTCCAGTGACTGTATCACTGAAAGGCTAAGCCTGCTGGAGTTGACTGTTCCCTGGAGGTCCTTGATTCCTGCCACCATTAAGCAATGCTTAATAATCTTCTATGCTAGTTTTCCAGCCATCATTTTCCACCACAACTGTTACTACCTTTCAGTACTTTTTTCCACTTGAATTCCCATGCTTTCTGCACAACAGAGAAATAAAGGCACATTTTCTGTTTCATTCAAATTTTAGTTCTAAGATCTTTCATTCTTAAATTCAGTTTCTGAAGCAATTCTTATGTAAATGTTACCATTGGATCACACTAACATTTTTTGCACCCTTTAAATAGAGTGGTCTTGCTCAACGAAATTCTATCAATTAGTGGAGTGTTTCTCTCATCCCTTTTCTTTTGCTGGTGCTTGGGATACAGGGATCCCTTTGCAGTGTTGCACTGCTATGTTTTGAGTGTGTTGTCTCTTTCTGACCTTGTCTGTTCCCTTGGGGTAAATTCGTGGCTGTCAGAGGGCCCCAAAGGCAAGGCACTGCCCTTCCTGTTACGTTAATACTCTGGGCAGCTGCTCACCACAGCAGTTGTGCTGCAGCATGTGTTCATGATGTGTTATTGTGGGGTATCCCACATGTCCAGGTGTTCTGCTGTATCCTCTGAAAGAAGTGCCAGTTTCAGCACTATTGACAACTGCAGAGAACTAGACAGTAATGCAGTGAGTCTTTTCCAGTCCTATGTTTCTATAACAGTTCAGCCAAACAATAAAATAGCTAATAAAATACGGGAAACCCATTGGAAACTTATTGGTACTGCTCTCCAAAGCCAAGGCTAATTTGTTCCTGCTTTGCTTCATGAATCTATTGGTCATTTTCTATTAATTTGATAGGTATAACTATAATTCATTACTATTTTTTACTATTTGCTTTATGGAATTATAGTGTTTCTATTGGAATAAGGTAGTATTGAACAAGTACAAGTAGATACAGATCTGATTTTAAAGCACTTGTTTTCTTATATGATTGAAAGAATCCTCCTCTGAGCAAGGAGGGCATAAATTTACAGCTTTACTAACAATGATTAAATGTGTTTAAATATAGGAGTTTGTGTTTAAATATAGAAGTCTCAAGGTCACATGATTTCTGTATATGAGTTTGTTTTTCCCTATGGCTGGTTTGTTGTTTGTTTTGATTTTTTTCAAGGCTGTTCAAGTCCTAAAGTTATGACTGTGGCTCTCTGTAGTAATTCTTCTATTTTTGTAAAATAAATTGAAGACTTATTGGGCTAGCAGCGGCCTGAAAGATATCATTATTGGGGCCTTCCTCTGATTGAAAGGTGATATGAGTATTGCTTATGCAGATGTCTACCACTGCAAAGATGGATGAAAATATAAAAAAGAAGTACTAGACGAACTTGAGGACTGTAAAAATGGCAATGAGATAGTAATTCAGTTGTATAAAATGTAAATTCTTGCCCTTTGAAAGTAACAATAGGGATTTCTGCTCTAAGTGTGAAGATTATCATCTAGAAGAAGGGAGGGGAGAACTTTGTAAATGACTCTGAGACACTAATAAGACAGAGCTATAAGAGAGATAAATGTGATCCTTCAGGATGCATCAAAAGATGTTTTTTACTCAACTGAGAAAAGGAAATATTAATGCTATTGTGCTAAGTACTGTAGTGACACTCCTCAGAAGAGCTGTCTGCAATTCCACTTACCCGGAATTGTTTCAGAAGATGAGTTAAAATGGGAACGAATAAAGAAAAGGTCTAGTAGCATGAATGAGGGACTAAAAATGTGCAACTGTTAAATCTCTGATGCACTTACAGTAAGTGATTGCTTTTTCAGCTTTTGTTCTTCTATGCAGGGAGGAAATAGATCTATTTAAATTTAAAACAAATGGATGTTCTAGAATTTTTGGCTCCAAGGTGACTTAAATAAGAGATTCTCCCACAGCATTCCAGTAGGTGCAATGGGAGTCTACAGAATCTAATTGATTTTATAAACAGGGCTTGATCAATTTAGGTGTGGCCATGTGAGTTAGCTATGGTTATGGAGACAAGGTGATATTAGAGACAGGGAGAAGTTAGTATTTGGTAGGACCACAAGGATGGCAACTTGGTAACTCCACAGGGGAAGGAACCTAAGTGCCATCGGCCTTTAAGAAGCAGCCCCATTCCTGTCCTCTGATTTCTATAGTCCTAAAATGTGCTTAACTGAAGGTGCTAAACCAGAAGGCAGTTGAGCCTTTTAAAAAGTGTGTTTAGAGGAGATTGTTTTCTTCATGATAATTTCCATCCGTGAGTCCTTTCCTAACAGAGCAAAGAATTGCTAATATGGGAGGTGCATGTTAGACTGTGTATTGATGAGGGAGATTTATCTAGGCTCCTAGGCCATTTTACTTCCAAGTTTACAATTAAAAAGGTGCTCTTAATTCTCGTTGTACAAGTTTCCTAGGAAAATAGCAAACTGAAGTATACTCATCTTCCTTGCTACACCTAGAGTACTTTTTTGGTAATAGTAATGACTTGTATGGGAACTGCTGAGTCACGGCCTGAACCTCTGATTAATCACCTGAGGTGAGCCATGAGTCAGCCAGAGGAGCACAGGTGAAGGCAATTCACCTGTGCTGCCGGAAGGGGTGGAGCCTGGCTCCACCCCTCGTGGACCTATTTAAGAGCTGGCTACCAGAGGGGAAGGATCTCTTCTGGAGATTCCCTCTCTTGGTGTCTTCTGGTGAGCTCAACCCAAGGGTAAGCTCTTCCACTTATTCTCTTTTGTGATCATTGTCTGCTTTGCCTTACTCTCTTGATTATATTGCGATTATAACATCTTGGTTATACACGACTGAAGTTTAAAATCGAAGGATAGAGCTGTCAATGCTAGCCCTAGGGAGGGATGTGGTTTAATATGCTCCTGGCATTAGTTTTCTGGTGGCTGGTATACTTACCCACAGCAGCTGGTGTGCCAAATCTGATTTTGAGCAAGAATACTTTGTAGAGAACAATTCTAATTCATTCTGTTTCTTTTCAAAATACTTCAGCGTGATTTTTTCATCATCTAAACTATTATACTAAATTTAATTTGTTATTATCACTTATGTGATAGAACAAGTTATATATTATTCTGATAAACAGATTGTACTGTTTGAGCAGAAGTGCCAGTGATGCACCTTGCAAGAACAGCAATAACAAAATCTTTCAAAGCTTTCTCTTGCATTAAGAAATGTGTGCCAGATTTTGAGCAAAATGAATAATAAATGCAAGCTGTGGACTTGCCTATAAAAGGTACTGAATGCTTCCTGGAAACAAAACGTTTAGCAGCTCTCAAGAGCATATTGGCAACTTCTGGGACTGCAGTTAGAAGAGAAATTTAAACATCATTTGATGGTTAGTAATGGTACGTTTATTCATAATTGCAGGAAGATCTAGAAAGGGGTTAAATAAGAAAATGCATAAATGAACAGGCTAAATGGAAGGAAGTAATCTAGTAACTGTTTATTGAACTATGAGTGCAACAGATTAAGGGCTTGGAAAACCTCACATTAATTTGGTTACAGGGTAGTCTGTGTTAGGCAGTATTTTCAGTTTAAAAAATGAAGGGCACTTGAGGCTAGTTTTTAATCACTTAGCTCTTGAAAGTTCCTTTTTCTTGTAAGCACATTAAGGTATGTAATAAATATGCATAGGCTAATTATCAATTACATATGTGTATAATATCTATAAATAAGCATCTGCTTCATATGTAAATCGCATAACAAGAGACCCTCATACTCAGATTGCTCTTGCTATGCCTCCATATTTTCGCTGTTGTGAGGCCCTTAGTGCAGAGTCCAGTGGTGCTTTCACCTAAACTTTCAACTACCTTCTTCTAGCACTGCTCTATCTGTGTAGACAAAGCTTGAATGATGTGATGTCATGGGGAGCGGGGATGTGGAAGTGTAGGAAACTCTCAGCTCCAGGTGGGAGCTGCTGCCACTGCAAACAGAACTTGGCAAAGGGCAGAGGGGTCCATCTTGCATGCTCTTAGCTCTGTTTCCTGGGCAACTCAGGAAGCTCAGGAGGAATTAGTGGCGATTTGCAGCATCCAAGTATGTATCTGTTTTACTTCAAATGAAGCCCATTAGGAGAAGCCCTTTTCTCCTTTATGAAAAATGTTATGCACTGGGACAAGTCACTGGGTGGAGACGTGTACATACAGACTGTACAGGTGCATTAAAGTCCAATTCTTCCAAACTGGTCCATTAAGAATAGTATGTAATATTGTCCAGGACAAGAGAAAAATCTACAAAGAATCTGTAAAGCTGTGCTCAGATGCCCCAGTTCTTTCCTTTTGAGTGGTAAAGCTCAGTGGTTTAGAGTTGTGCAGGTGTATGTACTGTGTAGTATGGGAGTTGGAACAGTAGTTATTCTATCAAATATAATGAAAAGCCTAAGGCAGGTAACTAATGCAGTGTCATTTTGGTAAATGTTCTTATTTTGTTTTAACAACAGAAATACTTGGGTTTGGGTGTTATTTTAGAAGTGGGAACATGGTCAGCCCTATTTTTACCACACAATAAAAAGTAGGACATACCATTGCAACACAACACTTAGCAAACTTTGTAAACAGGATAGTTACAAGAACAATTAAATAGCAAAGTTGAGCACCCAAAACTTGGGATATACAAGAATTAAGGCTTACATATTAAGAATAGGGAACAAGTTACAGACATCTTTGTGGTAGTGCTGTGACTTCTAACTACTGCATCTGCCTGATTCAGTATGATACTGGAAAACAGAGGGAGTGAGTCTTCAACATTTTCTTTCCCTAATTGTACACAGTGAACCCTCAGTCTTTTTTTATTGAACAGCAGTTGTGACAGCTTTAAAAATCTTTTTGCCTCTGAAATGAATGGATGGTATTATCACTGTGCTATAAACAGAAAGTAGAAACAGAACAAGGAAAAGTATTTGCTGAACAGAAGTACTGCTGTATATTTATTTTTCAGACTAATTAGAGTAGTTAGAGGCAGTCCTTATCTATGACTGTATTCACATAATTCAGTAGCAAGTCTTCCCTCGTCTACACTGGCTCCCTCAGACCAAGAACTTCAAGCACAGTGTCAGATGGGGCAGAAGTTTTATAAAATACATCTTCTTGCATTATACAATGTGAACTTATCCTACCTACCGGCCAAGTTAACTTTTTGCTTTTACTAATGCCTTTGACATCCTCAATTTTGTGAAAACTATGCCATCTTATTCTTCAAAGGATTTTGGTTCAATCTGGTTAACTTGGTTTAGGAGTTATCTCTTCCTATAAGACAAGTCACTATTGAAAAAAATTACATATATACTAGTCAACTAACTGGTATGTCCCAAGATGAATATTATGAATATGTGAAGTAAAAAAGGTTATAATGTCCAGTGTTGCACTTTAAAATGCAAATAGAGGCAGTTCCAGAAGAAGGCAAATTAAAGAATGGTGTTGTCTGTCCTAAGGGGAAATTAGGGGAGAGCAAAAGAAATTTCTCAAGTATGTCCATCATCTACTAAACAGTAAGTTTTACCTGAAAGAATTGGAAATTGCTAAGGGAGAGTAATTGGACTAAATGTATTTATTAGGGAGCTTGGACAGTAATGGTGGAAAGAGGATGAAGAAAAATCCTGAATTACACTTGGAAGTAGAGTAAAAGTAGCTAGTTTAAGGCTTTAAGTTGAATGTGAATAATTGAAAGTGTGCTTTTAAATCTAATGTGGGTTTGGTGTCTCACCTTACACAGATAATGAAATAGAATTACAAAAATTCTCTGCAATTTCTGAAAACGGGCATATGCTTCTATCTCCTTAAAAAGAATAAGTTTTATGTAACATGATCGCGTTTTAGAGAGCTCACTGAGACACCCAACCTTCTTTTCCTCTTTTTTCTAATTTTGTAGTGATAAAATTAGGTGCTGATTTCAAGTCTTTCTCATTAGGATTGCTCAGATGTTTCCTTTTTGGGTGAGCTGTGCCAAATGGGGAGTGTTACTGGTGAAGGGAGGTGTAAAGTTTTGACAAGTAGCTTTTGTATGTTCCTGGTTTTCTCTTTATGAAGATTTTGCATCACTAGGTTTGCTTCTAACACAAGTTTTCTTTCTGTCACAGTAGCAAATGTACTGTAATAGTTCTTCATTTCTGTTTTACATAAACACCATTCTTCACTTATTTGAGGGAAGAGCTCTCTTTGCAGTGATGACACTTTTAAAGAGATGTTTCTTCTCATTGTAGTTCAATCCATTGACTTCTCATGTTGCTTGAAATTCAGCCAATTTTGCAATTACCATTTTATAGGACTATTATAGATTTGTGTGAAATATCATTTATACAGAAACAGATTGAGTGAGTTTATGTAAAACAATTCCTTTGCAGTATTTTGTCATTTCAAAATGAGTGAGACTGACATAAGCTGTGCTGGACTCAGTTTAAGGAAGTTCATGATGGTGGCGGGAGAGGGGCATAATTTCAGTGCAAAGTTTGAAGCTTTCTTTGGAATATTTTTTTTAAAGTATATCAAGCTAAGATTTAAGACCTTACCGACTGGAGTAAAATGTTGAGAAAAGTGTATTTTCTTCCAAGACTCAGTATCTGAACCTTACATCTATGGATCTAACGCACTAGTGACAGTTAGAAGTACACTTCTCACCTGGTGTACAAAATTTGTGTGCATTCAGTGCATCCTGGCATGAGTTTGTCCTCTAGGAAATAATATATCTTGATTGTTGTTCCTTTCAAGGAATGTCAGGAGTATGGTGAAATTTACAGATTTCTTCATGAAGCTTCCTGTTGTCTGCCTGCCTGAATAGTCAGGTGTAATGCCACTTATTCAAGAATGAGGAATAATATTAAACAACTTATTGCTCAGAAATGCAATAGTTTAATATTAAATCATAATTAAAATGCATATTCTTCTGATAATGGATGAACTTTGAAAGCTTTTGAATTTTGGTTCTCCTACATTGTAAATGAGGCTTTTGATTGCATCCCCAATGTCATCACTGTCAAGCATAAAAGCCCACGGAATGACTTTCCCTTCGGGACAACGTGATAAGATGCTGCCATCTGCAGGTAATGCACGTTCTTTTGAACTTGTCCCAGGATCCGAAAATAGTTGGAATTCCTGCTACGTATATCCCCAGTATTTCAGACTTTCTTTTGAACTCAGAAAATATACTTGTTAAAGTCCACGGGGAATGCATGTAGCTGCAGGGCATGTTCCGTTTGCATGATGTGTGAATGCAGGTATTTTGAAAGTGGTAGGAATTTAAGCTCGTATCTTAAAATATTTGTATATAATTTTTTTCTTGCCCAGGGAAGTCTGTCTGGAAGTTAAGAGAACTGTTTACATGCAAAAAAAAGTTAATTGTGTATTCAGTGTTCCTATCAAGGTTTTAAGTTGCCACAGACTTTTCCAATCCCCTGCTACTTTCAATTTTTTCTTGATATGCTAGAATCATAAAATAGCAAAGCACAATTCTGATGCATTTTTTCATTACTAAGGTTTGAATGACAGAAAAGCTTTTAAAATAGCTTAATGTAAATGTTTCCATGACATTTATTAATCCATTCAATGAACAAAAATCAGGATGCCAAAAGAGCAGCACTGTTCAAGTTAGCATTAATCTAAAGATTTAATATTAAATATTGCCATTTTTGTGGCTTTTCAAATGTTGTTAGCCTATAAACCAGTTTTAAGGTACTTGTTCACCCAAAGGATTTGAGGAAAGATTTGAAGCCATTAACTCTATATCAGACTGTTTCAGGCTTAATTGATTGTTAAGGGATATTACACGGCAGTCATGCTCTAGGAAGTAATGTGCTAGAAATAATCCTCTCTGAAAAGTTGTACAGTTTGATGTACACTGCTAAGGCAGGAAACAGTGACCCTTACTAAACAGATAAAAGACCTGAAAAAAAAAAGGAAAAAAAAAAGAAAAAAGAAAAAGGAGTTTATCTTGTATAGATTTATTTTGAAAGTAAGATGAAGTATCAGCACAGGAACTGCTTTTGGACTTGTATCTGAAGTGCAGAACATTTTCTTCATCTGTTATTGTTAAACCAGAAGGGAGATGTGAGCTCTTGAGTCATGAATGGAATGGCATAGTGACGGTATTGGCAGCCCAGTACAATAAAGGATTTAAATTCTTATCTTTATGTAGGCCCCTGGTTTTGACAGAAGCAAAATGTTGCTCTGAATTTTGATGTGCATGGAAAACACTTCACTGCCCATTCGAAGCTACTGGAGTGGTGTGCAGGTTATCATATGGTAATAAATTTGTTACTAAAGCATGCCATCATAACTTCTGTGAGCACTGTATTTCACAGGAATCCCACTGTATTTCAAATAAATAACCAATTCTTAGTATTGGTTTACATCTTTCATAAGTTTTATGCTTTTTCATGTCTAGCAAATTAACTGAAGTAATTGTTGAGACAAGTCCATTACATCACAGAATCATAGAATGGCTTAGGTTGAAGGGAGCCTTGAAGACCATCAAGTTTCAACTCCTCTGCTGTGGGCAGGGTTGCCAATCACTAGATCAGTTTGCTCAGGATCCCATTCAACCTGACTTGAATGCCTCTAGGGACATGGGGCATCCACAACCTCTCTGGGCAGCCTGTGCTAGTGCCTCACCACCCTCTGAGTAAGAGAACTTCTAACAACTAATTTAATCTCTTTTCTTTTAGTTTAAAGCCATTCCCCCTTGTCTTTCCACTTTTGGACTGTAAAAAGTCAATTTCCCTCTTGCTTGTAAGCTCTATTCAAATACCAGAAGTTTGCAGTGAGTCTCCTTCTAGCCTTTTCTTTACCACACTAAAAAAGCCCTTCTCCATCAGCCTCCCTTCAGGGGAGAGATGCTCCAGCCTTTTGATTATTTTCACTGCTATTCTCTCAGCCTGCTCCAACAGCTCTTTATCCCTTCTGTATTGGGGGCTCCAGGCTTAGACATTAGATATGTGTATTTATATATACTTTAATGTTCCCATCTGTCCGAAGCTGGCAAAATCTTGAGCTCCTGAACTCTTCTCAGATATGCTTGTTCCCAGTTAGAGGCACATGGCTGACAAGGTGAGGCCCTAGAGAGGTGCAGGAGAGTGTGGGAGTGCTGTGCAGGGGAATGAGAGGGGGAGGATAACCCCAGGTATATCTGCAAGTAGTGAAATTACAGACAGATGAATTGGAAGAGTGGAGAAAAAAAAAAAAAAGGATTTGGGAATGGTACAAGAAGTGGGTTGGAATGTCAGAGGGAAGAGAAGGCATCTGTGAGGCCCCAGTAAAATGGATTACCAACTGCTGATCCAGCGTGTTATACCTGCTCTTAACTTCAAACATATGAAGTCAATGCACTTAGAGTAAATGCATTTTAAGAACCCTATTGAATCAAAGGCAAAGTGCACATCTCTATGTTTAATTTAGCCTTGGCATGCATTTAACTCTTCAGGTAGGATCTCTGTGAATTATATGCATGCTCAGAAATAGGGCTATGAGTGTTCTTTAAAAGAGTTTGCAGAATGCTTTTGAATTAGAGAAAATTCACCCAATGTGATTTCATTGGCAGCACTAATTTGCAACATATTTGTTTGTAGAATTGTTATATTAATCTCTTTGGCTATTTCACTTTGCTTAATCTCTCACTTGTTACTCTTTATCCAGAATGTCTGTTCTATTTTGCTTTGTGCAGTGATAATGTATGGTCTGATTCGAAGCCTACTGAAGTTGGTGGAAAGACTCATACTTCAGTGGCTTTTAGATCAGACCTGCAGTATACACAGAGGCATAGATGAAAAAGGATCACTTTGAATATCTGCAGCAAGAGGCACACATTATGCAGCTTTAATACTGGAGACTCATAAAACTTCAAGGACCCATTTTTTGCCTTTTTGTAAATTAGAGCTATTTTTATTGAGTCTATAAGTTTGTAAAAATGCAATTATTCTTTCCACTCTTAACAAAAGAGGTTAGTGTGCTCTGAAGTTAACAAGATCACTATGCTAATTATTCCTTCTGTTATTTCCATTTATAAAGGTCTACATCTCTTTATTGCTACTGCTACTCTTGCCTCCAGGGTCATTTTCAGAAACTTATTCTGATTCAGTCTACAGATGTGTTATTGAAATGCATATCAATGGGTCTTCTCTGACAATGTGTCATGCTAGGATGACAAAATTGGATCTGGTTAAGTTTGCTCCCCAAACCTGATGCTTCTTAAATGACATTTCCAGATCGTTACTCTCTATCAAATATGATGAGGAAACTTTCCAAGAAAGAGAAGGGAGCTTAATATCAAAACACAGGCACTTTAAAGTATTTACATCCTTCAGGACTACTTGCATAATTGTACAATTTGTTGCTTGGAATGAGGAACAGTGAACAGTGGGGAATGGAGCTGGGGAATGGAGAGTTGTATGGTTCAGAATTCAGTCAACACAGCACAAGATGAACTGGGAGGCTTGTAACTGTGCTTGTGCATCAGCACGCAGCCATAGCAGTCAGCAGGCTCAGCAGTGTATTTTCAGTTTCTGTCTAGGAAGAAAATATACCTTGTGAGCAGAGCATTCTATATTTGGAGCAGGGCTTAGGAAGGGGTATGTGCAAAGATGCAGATACAAGCTCCAGTTGTTTGGTAACTTCTTTGACCAAGCTAACTTGTCAGCTCTGCACTTGGCTATCTCATTTGTGTTGTTGTGTCATATCCCCCGTGGTTTGAGCTGCTTCAGCAGTTTCACTGTATTGGGAAAGTCTTACTACTACCTACTTAACTTATGCAAGCTTAGGTCACTGCTGCAGAACCTGTGAAAAGGAGTTTGTTAGAGGCTTTTCAGGCATCTTAGCCAGTTCCTTGGCTTATTTCCATTTCTTGTGAGGTAATTTTTTTTAAGTGCATCAGTGTATTGCAGTGTTGATTGATACACTGACAGGAATCCAGTTCATGCTTGATCTCTGATCAGCCTGTATAACTTCTTGCTGAATGCATATTTGAGGATGGTGTGGTTGTTCTTTATCGTGTTTATCATATTCTGGAAATGCCTCTATGAAGTCAATCACTGTCACTTTGTCATTTCTGGTTTCTCTGTTTTCTTCTTCTCTTGAAAACGTGAAAGCATACCCTGTCAAAATAGCAATTTAATTTGAAACCAACTCTGTTCTTACTAAATTTTCTGTCCTAGAGAGTTGGTGGCTGCTGTGTTGACTGTTCAGTGCTAGTAACAGAACTAACCTTTACTGTGGAGCCAGGATACCTGTATTTGTAAACTGTCTACTACACACAGCCTTGATATACTTTTTCTAATAGGATTTCACTGTGTTTCTATGAGCAGTGGAAATAAATTGCTTTTTTTTAAATAAAAAAAAAAAGTGTCTTACCACATTAAATGGGGTTATGTGCAGTTGTCCTCTGCCATGTGAAATAATTCACAGTTTCACTAAATGCAAGCTAGGAAGCCACCCTCAGGCATTTGTTTTTTTTCCATCTTAGCCTAGGAAATACTGTAAATAGCAGTTGAAACAGAATTCATAGCTCTGAATGACAGTAGTCTGCTACAGATTTTTCCTCTTTAAGCCTGATCTTGCCATCTTTATTAATATCAGAAAAATATGTTAACTTGGAAGAAGCTTCAGTGAATTATTTTCAAGCTATTTTTTATGAGGGTACCTCAGTGTTTCTTGGCTCATAATGGTTTTGTGTATGTGATATAAAATATATTTTGAACAAGCAGTTTAACTGAATCCCTTAGCAAATATCAAGACTGAATAGTAAACTGTTAGTGATAAGAATGTTTTATGGGCACATAAAATTAGCAAAATAAGTCTCAATTTATTGTGGACTATTAAATATTCTCTTATAACTGTCTCATTGAAGTGTCAATACTGTGTTCAACTGAATATTAAATGTATATGTTTTGTATGTTTAGAAAACATAAAGCATACAAAACGTGTGCAACTTTTTATGCTGTCATGACCTTTGAAAGCACAAAAGATTATTCCAAGATGAAGAATGTGCTTTTTTCTCTCCCATTTTCCCCAGAACCAATCAGTTTTGAACTGTAGTGATTTTGATATCTGCTTTTGAAGGAGGAGATAGCAGGTTTTTAATTTTATTTCCAAAAGCAATTGTTAGGTTTGTAGGCTGTCATATTGTATTTTTTATTTAAATGCTTACATTCAGAAGTAGCTATTTTAAGAGCATTTTTTTTTTAATTATAAGCATGGAGTACATTTGAACATGACTGCTTAACATATATTACTTGTCTCTGACAAAGATTTATTGCTATTATCACACAGATGCTTCTAGCTGGAGAAGCTGGTCACTAGTAGGTGCTGACACTGGATGTATGCTCACCAGCCCCTCTCTCTCCTGGGCCCCACTGAGGGCCAAGCTGCAGCAGGCTTTCAGCTGCTTACAGTGCTGCTGGCACTGGCAGCATTGCTGCCATCTTGCCTGGGGCCTGATGTCTGTGCCATACTCCATGAGATCATGTGTTATAAATAGCAAAATAAGCACAGCTCTTCAATTGTCTAGTTTTTCTAAGCTATTTTACAAGTATGTAATGCATTGCAAGAAATCTAGCTGTGAACAATTCACAAACCATACCATGGAGTGTATCACAATAGATATTCTGATTAGATCTATGTAGAAGTTTTTTATAATGTCAGTAATTCCAAACACAGCTAAAATAAGCTCTGGCTCACCTGAGGATATTGCTGCTTGCATGTTCTGTAAAGGCAGGTGCTCTCTCTTGGATTCTCTTGTTTTTTCAGTTGTTTCTAGGCAGGAAAATTATCATAGGACTAGGCAGGAAATTCAGGCATGTGAAAATAAGTGTGCATGAGTGATAAGAAAATAGTTTTTATTGCTTCCTTGAAGCTTAGTTTTGATACTCAAAACACTGACTGACTTCAGTAGTTCTTGGCCTGAAGGGGTCCAAAGCCAGCTAATCCATCAGTTCCAATAGCAGTACTCAAAAGGCTAAGCAAGTAAGAAAGGTGTGTGCCCAAATTAGAAGGTGTAGAAAGATAAGCACGCTATTTCTGCACCTAATTGACTGAACGTGGCATATCAACATAGTGCTCTGAGGAGCATGGACCAGTGATTTTAATGAAAGCATAACCATGAAATGTGATTTCAAGTAAATCATTCAAATGTGAATAAACTACTCTGTAGACTTGTGGCTAAATAGGATGTAATTGTTTTAATCAGTGTTTGACATACACCATCATTAACTATACAGATAATTTCTACCTTGTTTAATAGGAAATTAATCCTACAGGAAGCAATGCAACAGTATGTGCCCACAGTGTAATATCCAAAGGATAGTATGAGTTTTCATTTTCCTCAAAACCTCATTATACAGAGTGAATACTTGATAGTTACTGGCTTAATTTGCCTTTGCTTTAGGAGCTTAAGCTGGTGTACCACAGCACTTCAGCAGTGCTTGCATTCACAAAAACAGACTGTCCTTCAGACATCTGAGGGCCATTTCAGAAGCATGTTGCTTTGCCATTTCACAAGCGGAAATTACTGAAGGACACAAATCTGTCTGCTTTCCCCTGTACACAGAAAAAGCCTCCCAGGCAGAGGTTTCAGTTCAGCACATTCATTACCTTTTAATTGCTTCTAAATTGCATCATGACCTGTTGCATCAATAGCCAAATCTAACAGAAAACTAGCACAATCTGAGCATATGTGTTGTTAAAATCTTTACTGGCAGTTGTTTTGTCACTGAACTGCATGAAGGACGTTGCGTGAAGGACAAAGTCATTTTGGGATGTTTTTCAGTAACGTGCCATTAATGTTATTTGGAAGTAGCTTTAAATATCAGCTTATTTACATGCTAGAAACATTTCTTTTGGGCAGCAAGCAGCATAAGCCCTTGTATTGTCACTATTGGGTATGTGCATGTATATATATAGGTTTGTTTTAATTTTACTTCTCACTGACTAAATGTAAAAGTTTCAATGTCAGCTGCGGCATGCAAACACATCTACAGAAAATGTACTTGCATGCAAAGTCTCAACTGAATAAAGCATTTTATTTAACATTCTAAGCCATGGCATAAAAATCACCCTTGGAGAAAAGATAAGCTTGAATACTTCTGTGGCTGAGCCACAGCAGGCACAGTGCCATAAAAGGTAAGCTATCATACCCACTGCTGTGGAAGCTGAGGTATAAAAAATCATTGCTCCCCTGGAAGACTTATTCAAAGCTATTTCACAATCACTTATAGTATGTTACCACACCATCCTTCCTGCTAATAATTTCAGCTAGCTAGTGTGTATTTATTTCTTTTACTCCTTCCCCAACCAGAAAAAATGCAATTACTGTGAGCCAAAGTATGGTGTTGATTGTTTATTGCAACTGCCATTTCTTTCAAGCTTTACATTTAATAATGTATTTTTATATGTTCAGTTATTGCTGCTTTACATTTTGGAGGAGCTCTTTGTGTCTTACTGATGGAAGAGCACTTGGTAAACCATGAAGAGCATATTTTTATGTATTGACTTCATCTAAAACTTACCTCATAGATTTATCAGTTTTTTGCACTGTGAAGATTGTCATGACTTCATTCTATAGAATGATTTCCATTTTAGAGCCTGTAATCCTTTGGATTTCTGAACAGGTTTCACTGGTCTCCACAGTGTGGGATGCTGGGGGGCAATTTGAAAGAAAATGGTTCATCTGAAAACTAGGTGGTTTGTCTGCTGGGTAGCGCATGCTAGCATTTCTAAAGATTCTGATTGTTGTGCGATTCTCAAGTCGTGCGATCACTTTGTAGGGAACTCTTCCTTCAGAACAGACTATTCCTAAGCCTATTGAGAATATCAGAAATGCTTGATGGTTCTTAAATTACAAAAGAATTTCAACTCCTCCCAGGATTATGGAGTATTCTCTCTTATTTTGTGATCCGAGAGGGATCCCTGAAGGGAAAAAAAGTGCTGAAATTGACATCTGTAGCAGACTGATGATGCTCAAATGAAAAACAGAAATAGCCATGAGTGTACAGTGATTCTTTTTGAATGGAATGACCAGAGATTATAGAGAGACAGCAATACATTTTCTGAAAGACAGGTGGATATAGGTGCCCTCATGCCACATCCAGATCGAGGCTCAGTCCTCTGTTGTGTTCTAATGATGGTGCTCCTTTCAGGTTGTATTCTTCATTTCATGCGTGTGTTTGTCTGAACAAAAATGCTTTTTTGAGATACTGAGACGTAAGCACTAAGCATTTTGGAAGTGACTTTCCTTTTGGACTACATGTTCCTCTATTACTAATGGACTCCAAATATCTGCAAGGCGTGTAAGAGATGCTGCAGATTGATATAGGTTGGAAATGACCTCTAGAGATCATCAGGTCCAAGCCCCCAGCTAAAACATGTTCCCTAGAGCAGGTCACACAGGTAGGCATTCAGACAGGCTTTTCATATCTCCAGAGGAGAGACTGGTACCTCTCTGAGCAGTTTGTTCCGGTGTTTCATCACTCTGACAAAGAATTTCTTCCTTGCACTAGTATGGTACTTTTCAGTTTCTGCCTGTTGCCCTTTTTCTACTGGAAAATGCTTGTCTGGAAACAGTGTAGAACACTGTTGTCTTGTCTTGTTTAAAATACTCATGATATTAATAAGATAATTAAATTCCCTTATGTATAAAGAAAAATGAAGACTGAAAATACCTAGCCAGTGATGCAAGTAATCATACTACATGGTTATGCTCTTCAATTCTGACTTTAAAAGCATAACATCTATCACAATTTCTTCAAAGCTACTTTAAAATTTATCATAAGGAGAAGTAGATTACTTACAAGGATTAGCCTAGTTAAGGCATAGTATAAAAATACTAAATATACAAATATTTATCAACTACTTCTCTTTGGGAACTATTTTTTGGCTGCAGTGTAAAAAACAAACAAACAAAAAAAAAAAAAAAAAAAAAAAAACAAAAAACAAAAAACAAAATCTGTTTGATGCCCCAGAAAGCTCTCCTTTTGCAAAAGATCTTAAACTAATGCATTTCAATAGAGTTCAATGGACTATTACAATGAAAGGTCTATCTCTGTTCTTCTCCCCATTCAGTAGCTTTCAAATGTTGACAGATGTGATCTACTGCAATGCTATGAAACTGTCTGACTTTAAATAAAAGATCAGTTTTTACTCTCCCTCAGCTGAGCAAAAGTTGACTGACCTCACTAAATAAAAAGCTAACCTCAGAAGAATTTTTAAGAATACTAGTGTCTGAATATCAGAGCTGGATGAGTCACTCAAGTTTTAGCCTTTCACGAGGATTAGTCACTGCACTGTGGGTCCCCACTGTTCTCTACAAGTACTACATGGTGTTTGAAGTAACAGCTTGCTGCTGTGCTCTGGTTCTGCCTCTAGGAAGCCAGCGTGGAAGCAGGTGAGCTCATACTTGAAACCACATCTCTGTGACTGCCGTTGGTGGCCAGGATGAGTATCTGGTTGTCTCCATCTGTTAATTTCTACACACTCCTGAACCTATTGACTTTTCCAATGAGGCACTGGTGAATTTTACAAAGCCTTTAAAGTGTTTTCAACACAAGTGCCTAAGCACTTGTTAAATTGTGGATATCAAAAGCACAGCATATCTTATAATTTATGATGCTATTAAAATAACTCTTAGAAAAAAACCTCTTGTTTAGATGTTTGGTTGTCTGAATACTTGTCCTATATGGTCACTGTGCCCTGGTGCTCTGTTGCGTAGACGTCTCCACCTTTCCTTGACTGTCATCAGGTGAACTGAACAACCAGCTCAGTATGTTTTAGGCATAGGTTAATGTTGTAGTCCAAGTGTTAACCAGTCTGTATGAATCTTATGGTGCCAAAAATAAATAAATAAATGTAAACTTGACCAGCAAAAAGCATCCCTGAAGGGATTTTCTTGCTAGTGCATCTGATTTGCAGATAATCCAAGACTGTTTTGTCCCAGTTCCTGGCAAAGCAGCAGTGGAGAGTTAGCTGCTTTGCAGGAGGAGGATGTGGTATGAGGTTCCCTCAGGCAAGGACAAACAGCTAAGGTCTTTAGTAACAGCTTTAAGTTGCACTAGGACCTGTGTAATAGAGCTGACTTGCTGACACTTCAAGTTTCTTCAGGCTGAGGCTCAGAGGTGCTTTCACTTAGATGTGAATTAGGCTTATTTTTAACTTCTGACAATTGGAGAGGTGACATCCTTTTTCCAAGGTCACATAAGAAGATAAAGGGAGCCTGGGAAGGGAACCCAGGTCTCCTGGCTCTAATTCCAATATGTTAGTCTCAAAGCATCTCTTCCTTCCTTGCCTGTATGCATTAATCTCTCGCTTCCATACTGATGGTGTTTTTTGCTGTACTGTATAAACTGCTAAGCTTTGAAACCACAGCATTATAGGTAATGAATGGCATAAATTTTCTTCCAAGTACTGTGTATATGTAGCACAACCATATTAACACTGACAAGCTAGCTTTTATGATTGGCAAATAAATCCTGGATACCAGCTCCTAAGTAAAGTTAGTATCTGCCACATAGATATTAACCAGGAGAATAAATAACTCTTGTTAAAATGTTTTTTTGGTCCGTATACAACTGTAAATGTTTAATTTACCCCATAATCTTTTATCAAAGAGAGTATTTATGGTAATGCTGAAGATAGTAAAATATTTCAGCTTCCTATTATTTTCTTTCCTGAACAGATACTGAGATCAAATTGTTTTGTTGACTTTTTAAAATGAGATAACGAGATGAAAATAATAAGACAATTTGTAGACGTGTTAGACAGAAATAAGCACACATCAATAAAATAAGGATGTTTCAGTACGGAATCCTTCCATCCTCAAACTTATATTAAGTAATTCTGCTTATATCTCATACAGTCTGAGAAATAAGTTCAGTGATGTTGCTGCTTAGTGAGGAAGTATAAGAAATTAGCCTGTGTATTTCAGTAACAAAAAATGTAGTTAAAACAGAAAATTCTGAATTATGGCCATCATTGAATCAACTCTGCTTCATAAGACTTGTGTTACAGATGGTAATTAATATTGCAGCGTTCTGATTCTACTTAAAAAAAACTCTCTGTAAAACCACTTTATATAGTCTTCAATCCTTAGCAATGGCAAAATGAAGCTGAATATATTCTAGCAGCACTATGAAATTCCTTTAATTCTGGGGATAGGAGTGGTTGAGGTGGATCCCTTATTGTAATTAATGGAGCCTCTAGACTGCTCAATTTTTCTCGGCTGCTTAAAATCTTAAGAATCCGCTGGTAAAGGGGATATCTTAGGGCAGGAGTAAGCATAATTATGTGTGCAAAGGAAATAGGGGTAGCACAAGCAATAATATCGTGTGTTACCCAGAGACCATCTCAACCTGGCAGAATCCTTAGGGGTCACTAGATTTTGTCTGAATTAGGTCCGTAGCTCTGTGTCAACTCTGAGAATTAAAATGTCCAGGAGAAAAATCTCTTTACCGTATACAACCTCAAAGCCTCAGCACAACCAAAAACAAAAGATGGGAAACTGAATTGGTTTGTTACTGTAGAGGAACACCTTAATTTGTTCTAATACTGGGATGAAGATGCAAAAGTAAACTAATTTACATTTACCCATCTGGGGTGGACTGGGGATTTGCAAAAATAAATATTCCTTAGTCTGTGATTCTAGATAAGGAATGCATAGAATTGAATGGAATTTCTGTCTTTCAAGTCTCTATTGTTCCTAACGCCTCCACTCTTTGGAATCCTTAGTTGTTTCCTTTGTACTGGAAATACAGCAAACAAGCCATTGCAGCTGGCAGGCCACAGCTAATAACACTAATACAGCCAGATGCAGCTGTGTGTTCATCAGCTTGAGTCTATACACAATCAGTTCTGTCTGCTTCCTATACTGCATGCATCCTAAAGCATCATAACACGTATTTGCTAATTGGTTTTATAGCCTGTTCACTTACTGTACGTACCAATCATTTCTCTTTGTGCTCCAGGCTGTATTCCCTGCTTTCATGCATCATGCTGTGTAACCTTGGAAAGGGCACGTACAATGTAAATTTTGAAATTACATTTGAAATAAATTTTCTTTTTAGGCTTTTTCCCCTTGCTATGGTCTTGCAAGAGAATCCCCTTTGGGCTTTAACTTCTAATAGTTTGATTCCAAACCTATTGAGTGATAAATTGTATATTCCAATGTGATTTCTTTGTGGTTGCAACAAAATTGCTTAAATATAAGAACAATTTACTTGTGACCTCTTCAGTGTTAAAAGGATGAAGAGCAGTTTGGCTGGCGTGCCAGTGTAGTTGAATTCTCTCCTATTAAAAATTCCCATGATGCACTTGAATACATGTCTCCAGGAGAGTAAGAAGTGATGAGAGAGTTGGGAATGATCCTATGGATTGTAGGGGAAGCGCAGTGGGGAGAGAGTCCTGAATGCTAGAATCTGTTCTCTACCTTGTTCTGTTGACTTTTAAAGAACCACTCTTATTTAGTCTGAGAGCTGTCTAGAATCTCTCTGTGGGCGATTGACATCCCATGTGTTACCAGCTAAAACAAGTGAGGCTAACTGCAGTTGTAGATGTTTTCTTCTGCTTCCATACTGTTGTGAGAGCAAAGAAAAGCAATCTTATATTACGTACTAACAGTTTAAGCAGCTACAGATAACTAAGGAAAAAACGGGGCCTAGGAAGATCTCTAAGAGTGTTTGGAAGAAATACAGATTAACAATATGCTAACAGGTTACTTTTCCCACTTCTGTGTAAATGGGAAAAATTCTTTTTTAAAGAATAATTGTGAAGAATAAGCCTGTGTGGGAGTGCCATGAAAATTAATCTCTAAGTAGATTGTGTGGAGATTTCATTGCCTGGGTGCTCACAGTGAGATCACACAAAATGTTCAATGTCTTCAGTGGCTTTCCAAAGGCTGATTCTGCCAATTGGGATGGAGCTGTGGCTTTGCATTATTCAACCAATCTGAACATGTGCTTTTTTTTTGCCTAAAATAATGTCTCAAATCAAAGAACAATCCTGTGTGTATGGAGAAATGAAGGACAGAGAATATATTAGTTGGTCCTCACATTGTTTCATTAATACTGTAGCTATTAAATTTTTACACGGACAAGATAGTGCTTTATATTTTAGGCTGTTAAGCTTTTTAATTTTAGAATTGGTAAAGAATTTTATTGTGTAATAAAATTTTGTCTAGATCCATATTTGCTGAGAGTTAGGATCCAAATAGAATAAGGTCATCAAAACTTAAGTAATTTAAGCCTATCATCTTGTGCTTATAACCCCATAACATCCCAGTAAAAAAACTCATTATTGATTGTGCCTAAGGCTTAGGATAAAGTATGTCTCTATATAGTTAATTGTACCCCTAGGTATGCATTTCTGCTGTGGCAAGCTCAATTTAGTTTTGTGAAAGTATTACCTGGTAAGATTTGCAGATGGGTCTAATAGATACCCATTAATTAGATGACCACAGGAAATGTGGAGCTGTCCAGTTGAGAAATGGGACTTGGTAATGAATTATGTTTAGATGTGCCAGCATTAATGACATCTTAGCGTTCAGTGGATATGTAGCAGGGAAAGCAAATGAAGAAGCTATTTAAATAAGTTGAGATGAATTTGTATAGCACTGCAGATAGGTTAAAAGTAGCTGATTCAGGATTTGATCCTAATCTGTTTGAAGCCATTGCAAAATAAGAAGCTCAGTGCCATATTTATGCCTATGCATGTACCAGTACTAGGGCAAAGAGTTAAAGCTGTTTGAAAAATAGCAAAGGCTTTTCAGCTGGTGTGTTCCTTGTTGCAACAATGAATTTCTTCACCCAGTAATACCCAGTTGTCTGGATGAGCTCTGTCTGCCAATCTTCTACAGAGGTAGGAAGCACAGTGTTTTGTAGGACCATCTAAAACACGCACTTTGGTAGCACTTATTTGTATTTAAGAACAATTTTTGCAACAGATGTCTATCCACAGTTATTTCTGCAAAATGCCCTGAAACTTTAATTGCAGCTGGGTAAAGTAGTACCTAGACTTCTGAACTTTGGCTTTCTAGGAGATGCCAAAATTTCGAGTTCTCTAAAGCCACAGTGAAGACCTGATTGCACTGTCCTTTTACTGCATGAAACTCTTCATAGTTAATATGATTGTTCTACGTTTATCTCCTAGCATCTTCTTGCCTGATTCCTTTTTTTTTTTTTTTTTTTTTTTTAATAAAGTAGATGTCAGTCAGGACTAGTAGTTTAGTAGTCTAAAAACATTTAACATCAATTTCAGTGGTTGTGTTTATCTTCTTGAATGTTTTGCTATGTCACTGTGTAAATAGAAAAACCATTTCCAAACCTAAATTTTTATGGCCAATTCAGATCATTTTTCTGCAGTAGCCATTGACTTTGTGATTGAAGATTTTTTTCTTTAAATGACTACAAAGCAAGCATATTTCTTTTACTAAGACTATTTTTTAGCACAATTAGAATTAGCGAATTTGAAACAATAAAAGTTACAATAAAAGTTTTTACTCATCAAATAAGATATAGAACAAAATATTACCAAGAAACTTGATGCAAATGTAGAAAACAGTCTGCTATCATAGCTATTCTCCTTCAAGATGTCCAGTTATTTCTGGGCTCTTAGACTAATGCCACGTCAAGTTATTTGAGATAAAACGGTGCTGAGTAGAATTTGCAGAACTGTTTTTACTCAGTGGGGTTCTTCCATTGAAAGCCCATGCTGTAGCACAAGATTCTTTTTTGTGTGTGTGTGCAGCCGCATTTGAAGAAAAATAACACTTCAAGAAAACAAGTTCTCAAATGCGTAGTTTAAAAGAAAAAACTGAAGGTCTTCATTGGTGTGAGTCAATAAAAGATTCCCAGTTCTAATTTGTATGGTACACAATGGCAAAACACTGCTTTCAGCAGAGGTAAATACTATCTTTGTCAAGAGCTCTGTCTGTAGCTTGAATGCTTTTTCACTGAACTGGATGATTTATGGCCATATTGTTTTATTTTCCAGAATGACTAAACTAGAAGATCAGAATATGAAATAATATATTAAATGGGAAAGGTTTTTTTTAATACCATTCCTATGACTTAAATGCCGATTGGAAGTGTAAGTATATATGAAACTCATTACACTCATTAATTGGAATAAAATGTAATCTAGAAAGATAATGTAGCTCTTTACCGTGCTGATGGTTTTCAGTGGACATTCATGTGTACAAAATTATAGATGAGCTTATTGATTATCTAGATGAAGTACCTACCATGTAGAAAATTAGTTTTTATCCAAGAAAAAAATTAAGAAAAATTAAAAAGTTATAATGAAAATACTGTAGTTATATTTTTAGGTTTTTTGATTTTTTGATTTTTTTGGTTTTTTTTTGAGGCAGGACATTCATTTTTTAGTTGCACACCACTAGGGTGCATTACACACACACTTAGTTTGCATCAAGTAATAGCATCCACATCTGCAAGGCTACACGGTTAACTGTTAGAAATGACTTTCCCGATGAAGAAAAGAAGCAGGAACATTTTTATGGGTAGGAGAGGAAAAAAGGATTGTTACAAATTTGTCTGTAACAATTTTATATTAGGATTCTGAAGAAGAAATTATTTTGGTTGTTAGGTAGTTGGAAAATATTTATGCATTTATGGTAAGAGGACAGAGAAATGAAATTTGGACACTGTCCAAGTAGCCTCTGAAGCAAATTAAAGCACAATTATTTGCAGAATGTAATGAGGGTGAAGCACAAGTTGCCCTTCTCTTTCCTCTCACAATGCACAAACATTTAAAGACAATGATGAACAAGGTGGCAAGTATATGGGATCAATTAAATGTTTGTCAGCATCTCACAATGTTCTGAAAGGCAATTGCTCAACCAGCAGCTACTCTTTTCAAAGGTCAAAAGTGTGTTCTGCTTCCTGCAGTCTCTGGAAGCAGACATCAGTTCCTCCTTCAACTCACTGCTGTGCTGAATCTATGCAGGGAGGGAATCTGTGCATGGCACCATCCCTCACGCTGCACTTGCAGGGGAGCATTGGGCAAAGCAATCTGTTGTGCACCATCAAAGCAACAGCTGTGAGAAGTGCTGCACTGATCAGAAGAGTGGAATAGTCCTTGAAGAACTGGAAGCTTATCACTGAAACAGGTGATTTCATTTATTTAATTATAGCTAAATCCATGGGTTAGAGCACAGAGGCCTCACTATTTACAAGCAGAAATTTCAAAGCAACTCAATCTTATTTTTCTTGCACTTAAAACCATCTACGCAGGATCTCATACTTGGGGGGAAAAGAATCGTCACTTACTGGAACGTAAGCATCTTTCCTTGAAAATGGCACCTAGATGGATTTTGAGGCAAAAATTAAATTAGATACCTATTGATCACCTGTGGCAGACTAGTAGAAATTCCTGTTGATTTCTGGCTACCATTTTGGCACAGTCCTCGCTCTGCCCCCCTTGTCTCCCTGGAATTTTTTCCAACATTTCTCTCTAATGCATAAAATGCAAAGGGGAATGCATCTTCTCAGGAAGAAGCCTGATGTTTTTGCTCATTTGGGTGATGATGTGAACTGCAATCATAGGAGCAGGGTTGACTGTTCAGTACCCATGCAATTGCCATAGAATCCTGGGATACTTGGAAGTGTAAAATGTTTATTTAAAATCAGGTCTGTAGCAAGGTGTATGATTGAGAAATTAATTCAAATTTTGGTTATCAGAATTGTGAAATTTTCACTTAATCAAATGTATGGTTTATATAAACAAGTTTAGTAGATCTTCAGCAAAGAAATCTGACTAAATGGTAGCTGTGATGCTGCTTCAGGACATCGGAGGAGGCCTGTTTTAGTTTTCTTGAGAAAAATATCAGGGAATGGGGAAACTTGTTTTCAGCACATGCATTGGTGGTGGTACACTGTCATTCCATGCTATTCTATTGTTTTTTTTCTAATCTGTTAGTATGTCTGAAATATGTGAATAAGCATAAAATAATAACAATTCTAATATGTAGCAGTTCTTGGAGTTATTTATAGTTGCAGATCCTATAGCTGAAGCTGTTAACTAAAGTACATTAATTGGCTGAAAGTGCTTTCTGCTGAAAAAGCAAATCATGTGAGATATAACTATTGTGTAAAGAAAAAATTTTTTGTCAAAATAACTTCATAGAATAAATATATACCATACTCAGTGGAATTCTGGAAAGGTACTCATGCATTTATTCTTACACTTCTCTCTCCATCGTTCCTCAATTGCTTTGCATATTAAAGTAGGATTCATAGCTGGCTGACAAGTCTAAATGCAAATGTATTGACAAACCTGCAGAGAACAGTACAGTGCAGATGCGCACAGCATCAACAATTGTAAATGACAAAATGCATATTTTTACAGCTATTTTTTTGAATGTCTCTGAAAGAAAATAAAAACTTCAGATGATGCCATCTTGTAGTAACATGAGACTACTGCCTGTCATACAGCTGAATCTGAATTTTCTGTCTGACGCACTATCTCACTCTTGCTTTCCTTGGGATCTCATCAGGCTAATTTATACTGTGCTGTTTAAACAGACCTTCTCCAGTCAGAACAATAACATGGTGCTCTTCTATCAATTTTATTTTATTTTATTTTTTGTGTATTTCTCTGCTTTACATCTCAGAGTAGAATTTGAGCTGCATTCATCTGTGGAAGGAAATAGGAGGACGGCCATCAGAGAAAGCAAATAATGGCTTACTCCATGAATGTCCTGATTCTGCGAGAGCAGAATTAACAGTAACACATCCAAATAAGGGGGCTGCAGAAATCGTAATGAAACGCTACTATTTGAGTTGCTCATATCATGCATGTTTATGCATCCTTATCTTGAAAGCACTTTCTTTAAAGTCTGTGTTGCATAACAATCCACTGAAGTAAGTAACGCATGAATCTTCATATATTCTTGCACTCAGTATGTTGAAGAAACCAGGAGAGAATTAGTAGTAGAGGAAGAAATTTTATATGAATATATACTCCACAATTTTTTTTTTTTTTTTTTTTTTTTTTTTTTTTTGTCTTTAGTGATGTGCTACTTAGTAGTGCTTTATGGTAGAGTCAGTATATTTTTTATTTGTATGCATAACATAATCGCAAGTAATATGTGCCAAGAATCAGAATTGCTTTATCTTTTGTGACTGAATCAAATTCTAGTTGCTGTTATTAGTTACATTGGTGGTTCAGGTTGCTGTAATACCTTTCAGATTATACCTTTCAGAATACCTACCTTTTAGATTTTTTTTCTGTGTACTTTTTCCAGCAACTTTTATGTTGATTTTTCTTTTTAATGATCCTTGTTCATAGCTCTAAGTATCAAGCATTGCTTCTGCAATTCTCATTTGAAAATTTGCCCCCATCAGCTTTAGCTCATGTGTTCTTATTTTCTTATGAGTGTGCATACTTCCGTGCTCTGCTTGAAGAAGCGATAATTCTGCCTTTACTCCCTTTAATGCAGTTACTGATAACAATTCAGCAACATCTCTGACCATATCAGTCTCTCTATAAATAATGCTTTCTTTCTCAGAAAAAATGCTGCCTAATTATGATAGGCTGCTTTATGAGAGGCTAAAGGAAACATTCTGTTTTGGGTGAGAGCTTACTGGAAGTCCTGAATTAAGATATTCTTCTCACAAATCTTTGAGGTTACTGCTTTGAAAGATTTCCCTTGCTTGTTGCATAGACATAGATCTACAGAACTTATTCAAGCAGTAGCACATTTGTCCACAGTGTACCATGGAGGACCTGTCTTCAGTACTATTAAATAACATGGTTTGTGATGACTGCATTTCACAAGTCCTATTCATGCATTCCTTCAGTCTTCCTCTGCAGGAGGTTGTTAAATGTTGCTGTCTCTCAGAGCAAATATTTGCAGACTTCAGAACAAATTTTGCTTCCCAACTGCGTTTTACTTACTAGCTTGTTCTCAGCTTTAAGTTTAACTTAGTTGTTGGTATGCCAAAACAGATGATGGTCAGATATACTTCTCACATATAATGTATAAAGTTCTTACTAAAAGTGTAGAAGATTTTGTGTTGCACTTGGCAAAAACCTCAAGATAATAATACAGCTGATCTCCTTGTGTCATATTAACTCAGGGTACTTGTTTTAGTAGTTCAAATACAATAATTTTTGGCTCAGAATCCACGTTATATCTATCATTTGAAACTCTGTGACTAACTTCTTGGGCAGGTGACAGATTTTAGGCTTTGTATCATGTATGGGGAGAAATATTGGATAAAAAGAGATGATCTAATAACATTCAGTGAAACTTAGTATGTCTCTTAGGTTTAATCTGTGCATTAACCATAGTAAAAAAAAATAATATAAATGTAGCCAAAGTAATGCGAAAAACAATTACTATCGTAATTGTTATATACATTTTGCTCTATAGGAAAAAGAAATCAATAAAGCCATTCCTATTTTTATCTTCCAAGTTAAATTTTAATTAACTATCCAATTGAACTAAATGTATGTATTTCTTTGCTTTCCACCATTCTAAATATCATATTTAAATAATTTTTAACCAATTAAAATTTTAAAGAGAAACTGCCCTAGAAAGTAGATGTGCGTTCAATGCAGTTACGAACTTGGTGATAGCACTAAGTTTAGGATGCTTCATGCAGTGTTACAGGTTAACAACTTCAGGTTGGGTCATGATATAATTTTCAAAATCTTTCAGCTGTCCAAAAATTTGTTTCTAAGTTGCCACCAATGTGGGTAAGGTAAGGTAACCCTTTTCTCAGCTTTTTTTTTTTTTCTCCTCACCTCCAGATGTGCAGTAGCATTAGTAGTTTACTTGCAGTTACTTATACAAGTATGGACTAATCCATTCAGATTCTTCTGCTGCCTTTGGAGAAAGGTAGGTAGTTCTTTTATCAAAGTACTAGGTCTTATTATAATCATCATGTCACATAAAATAACCAAATGAAGGAGAGCACAAATCTATTTGACCCACTGACACACTGCTGCATTCATAGAGAACATTACCAGAGACATAATAACTATGCTGTTTCCAATGGGAATAGAGCTTTTGTGGCAGATAACTGTAATTCCTTTTTATTTTTTGCTACATATCCAAATAGTTTTCAGCAAATGTTACAATAAGTTAGAGAAAGCAGGAAGCAATTCAAACACTTCTAGTTTCCCTTTCATCTTGCACTATTTTTTATTTCTCAAGTGATATTTTATTACAGAGAAATATGATCACTTCATGGCCTTACTAATTGACCAACGTTGCCCATGTTTTGTATTGAAATTAGCCAAACTGTCTATTCCCATATTCCTGTTTTCTCTTGGGAATAGGATGGTAGAAGTCCTGAGAGAAAAAAAAAAAAAAAAATTAAAAAAGGGTTCTAACAGGATTAATTGCTGTAGATAGATTTGTGTGAATATCTATCTGGAAATACCAAAGTCGCGATGATGGAAAGTTTTCATTTTCTGCCACTAAGAATAAAGCTTTGGAATCCCACTTAATATAAGACTGTAAATTATAATGAACTTCTGTTGCTCTTTCAGTAAATGAGTCTGGTTTCAGTTCTGTAGTATTGTTTAGTGAGTTATGACCTCTTTACTTCACAACACTGAAAAAGTAAACCTGAGTTTACTGGACTTGCTGAAGTGCTATTTTTCTCAAGTGTCATAAAGGCATAGAGGTTTTCAGCTGGTTAGCAACAAATTCCAGAGTGGGTGACCTGCTGGATGTGCTTTGACTCTGTTGAAGTGCTCAATTCTAAAAAGATACAAGAAAAGCTTCAGCTGAGGCATATGTAAGTAGTGTGTGATTTGACTTTAAATGTCAAAATCATCAAGCTTTCCAATACCTAAATAAGATTCCTTTCAAAATCAGGACCTTACTAAATTCGGAGAAGTAAATATAGGAGCTAAATCGTAATTGCATCTGAGAGACCCACAGCCAGAAAAAGATTTTTAGAAAATTGATTTGTATGAGAAGCCTATTAAAGGGAAACCTAAGCAATTTATCTGATTGTGACTAATGTAGAATAAACAACCTATACTCAGGTGAAAGGTAGTGTTGAAAGTGGCTCTATGCCTGACTGAGGAGGAGGAATAGAACCTTATACTGACTAATGTGCAACAAATTCTATATACATGCTTTATTATTCACAGCTTGCTGAAAAATGAGGAATTTGAAATAAATTCGCTACAATTTTCATGCTGCTAGCATTATTATTATTTAGCGCTAGGTAGGGAAAGTTGAAATGTACTGTTGGCTATATGCCATGACTACTACAGGCAGTCAGGAATGGGTTTCTTCTTCCTATAAGCACCTGTGCACAGATAAAGGGCCGGTACTCCTTCATAGCCAGGATAATGCATCAGATTTAGGATTTATCCCAGAGTAAAAGTGCAGAAATGGAGATAAATCATGCTCTAAAGGAATGCAACAAAACAGTTCTTGAATGTCCCACTGCTTAAGTCAGATATTGCTGAGTAATAGCCCACTGTTAGGGAAAAACTAAGGATGAATATGATTGGAGGGAATGGAAAAGCATATCTGATTTGTACATCCGTTGTCAGTTAAAGGGATGGGATTTATAGCTAGCACCAGCATTGTATGGTGAGCTCCGCCCTTCTGTTTCCCCAACAGCACCTATGGCTCGTGTCTGAGTGAGGTAGGTCTGGGAATCTCAGAGATTGACCCAATATCCAGCCACGGCTCTGGATAATTCATGCTTGGAATAAAAAGAATGAGATTTTGGGACGTTTTTTGTTTCTCTATGAAGTATGTATAAGTTATTCGGCCTCTTTCCAGTAGATACTTTCCTTGGTGTAGTTTCTTCTCAGCATAATGCTTCTAAGGCTCAACTTTGTTTCTCCTCAGTTTTATGCTTTGGATTTATTCTCTCATGTTTGGAGCCTTCTCTTTGAGCTCCTGTTTTGCCCTCATTTTCAGTTCCCACCTATGCATGTTCCCACTCCTGTGTTTAGTCACTTGGGAAGTGCCACCATTCTCTCCCCAGTAGTTCTTGCCCTCTTATTGCAGTGTTCTTCATGGTAGTATTTATTCTTGTTATCTCACTCCATACAGAAGCTTCATTGTTTTGTTTCAGGCTTTTTATTTAGCTGAGTGATGAGCATACTAACTACACTACAACTTTAAGTCTGTGGTTGCCTGTAGATCAAAGGCATGACACCAGCCTCTAACACCTTACAGGAGAAGAGGTTGTTTAGCTAGGTGTATATTCATGCTGCTTAGCAGGTGGATGTGAAGCAAGCCAGCATGATAGCACTCTGTGGACCCCTACAGTGTGCTACAAATAATGGTGTTTGAGAATGATTCAGCTGTGTTAGCTGGACTGATATTCAGAGGTGATAAAGCCCCAGTAACACTGTTTGTAATTTGTATAGCTTCTACAAACATGCAAGGATAGCTTTTATGTACTTTCAGATTACTTGTCAGAATCATGATGAAAACAATTTTCTGGATTTCTTATAAACGGAAATAAATTACATTGCCTTCTATTAAGTATCTTTCTGATGAATCAGTGGTACCCATGATTTTTTTTCCATAATACTGCTGATCTAAGACATATGCTGTAACTTCTAATTTGGACTAAAATAGGAGAAGCTAGCCTGCTAGGAGATACAATTGTTCTGCTGCTCATGGGGAAAACAAAACAGAAAAGCGTTTAATTTTTGGAAAGCCACTGCTGTTGGAAAGAATTCTGAGCAGCAGTGTTGAAATGCTGGATGAAGAGGGTTAAGTATAGTCTCAGAGAGCAAGATCCTAACTCATTTTAAAGGTTTCAGTAAGCTTATTTATGAGGAATTTTTTTTTTTTTTTTTTTTTTTTTTAAAGAAATTGATCTGAATCTGGCTAGAACTGCTTGGACACGGTAGTCATTAAAAATGGGTGATAAATGCCAGGGGAACAGATAAAAAGTTAAACTTCCTTCTCGTTCAACTGAAAATGTTGAAAGCGTTTTAATAGGAAAATACAAGCTGTGAGTAACTTAAGCAGAACATAATGCAGAATATACAATGCATGTATAAGGAAATAATCACTAAGACTATGAAACACCAAAAAAATATCCTAATTATTTTGACAGAATTTATCTGAACAGTGTAGTCTGAAATGTTATTTGTTATCTGTTATTTCAGAATAATGAGTAAAAGCAATGAATGATACTGAAATAAATGCCGTATCCTGATACAAATCCCACTGTGTATCCGTGGTATTGAGTGTAAACAAAAGTTATATCAACCCTTTTGATTATTTGTTCGAAGTCTTTCAGGGAAAGTTAAACAGGTAATAATCATTTATTAACAATCTTCACCGGAAAAGTAGAGGACAGAAAAAAGTACCTAGAAATTCAGCTGAGGAATGAGTTACTTAGAACAAAGTGCAAATATTTATTTATTTATTTATTTATTTTTAAATTGGAATGCATAGAAAGATTCACTCAATGCAACGTTTTCTCATTTTGTCTGTAGAATGTATTTTCTAAGAAAGCTATATCTAGCCACATCTGAGTTCTAGAATGAGAAACTTGCTGCTGTTTGCTTACTTTTAAGCACAGCCTTTTGTTTCAATCACGAGTTTGTTCATGTATCCTAACTGGGGCTCCAGTGATGGAAGAGGATATAACAAGAAACAACTTCTTGTGAAAATTTGCATTTTATGTTCCTGATACATTACCTAGAAACATACTGACTTGTAACTGTCACATTCATTTTAGAAAAGGGGAGTTGAGTAAACTGAATTTTGCATATATGAAGCTTCTTTGCTAGTATAAACACATCTTCTGCGTAGATGTGCAGCATGTATACATATTTACCCCTGAGTAAGGATGTAACTCGTGGACTGAAATTCCAGTTTTGATTTCAGAAATGAAGCTACAAAAGGTGGTTGTTTTTTTCTTGCTCACTGCAGCAGAAATTACTTAGATGACTCAAAACAGCTCATTAGATCTTTTATCGCATTGGTTATTTTTGCTCTCTTCCTCTCTGCCATCTGTCTATAAACCTATTGGTTTTCCCAGCATTCTGTGGGTTTTTTTTTTTTTTTACTGTTGATGGAATGTATCAATTTCCTTTCTATTACAAGATTTTTTTTCCGCTTGATCTTTGGAGGATGTTTAATCTTTGTTTCAGTTTCCATAGTTATAATGATGATGTAACCTTGGGGATAACCAGCATTGATCTAACACTGAATACAGTAGGTAGGAATAAATCACAGTGTAGAAGAAAAAGATGAGTTCAGTAGTTTTGAACCTCTCGCATATGTCATATAATCTTGGTGTGTTAAAAAATGCTGTTTTTTCCCCATTCTGTTATTTTATTTACCAGATATTATCACCGAATAATTAAAAGAACATTGTTAAAGGGCCATTTTTCAGACAAATATTTTTAGTGATGTTATTTATTCTATTATACCAATTCAAGTAGTTAACAGCCTCCTGTACAGTTCTACGAAGCCAACTAAAGACAAATGGTGGATCAAACTGCTTTTGAAGCTACTTGGCAAGATCTGCTCCTTGAAGACTAAGGCAAATAGGGGCTGATCCTAAATATTAGGGCTCAAATTAGAGTAGATGATTTCTATTTGATAACTTGAATAGGAAATCTATTTGAAAAATGCATTCAGTATTACTTCTTATGAAGACTACAAAGAAATTAAGCCTACTAATGCAACTCTGATTTTTCTTGTCAGTCTGTAAATTGTGTTTCTTAGAAGTGGGGGCATCTCTCTGTGATGTATTTACCTCCTATGCAAATACTCAAGGGAGACCATATAGCTCTCTACAATTACCTGAAAGGAGATTGTGATGAGATGGGAGCTGGCCTCTTCTCCTGCTTAACTAGCAATAGGACTAGGGAAAATGGCCTCAAGTTGTACCGGGGGAGCTCAGGTTGGATATTAGGAAGAATTTCTTCTCCAAAAGAGTGGTCAGGCACTGGAATGGGCTGCCCACAGAGGTGGTTGAGTCACTATCTGTGGAGATGTTCAAGAAATGTTTAGATGTTGTACTGAGTGACGTGGTTTAGTAAGACAATATTGGCGGTAGGTGGGAGGTTGGTCTTGGAGGTCTTTTTCATCCTTGGTGATTCTATGATTCTAAATAATGGGAATGTTCTCAAATTAGTTCTGCTTTTATGGTGAGGTTAAAAGCCTGGTACATAACACAGGGTAAGGGTTCATAAATTACATTAATAAGTGCAGACCATCCTATTCTATTTTATCAAATTATATTTTTCTTATACTTAATATGTTGATTTCTTCTCAAGGACAGCAATCTCTGACCTTTTCTCTCTCTAGCAATTTGATGAAGCTTAGACAGAACTGTGTATTTCTAACAAAGGACATTCTTTGATCTTAAGGTCTGCTATTATGCTCTGCTTTGTGACAAATGATCTTCCAAGGCATTATATTTTATTGGAGGTCAGTGCAGTGGTAAAGCTGATTCTGTATTATCAGGAGATTTAAAAAAAAAAAAAAAGTATAAATTGATTCAAAAAACTATTTGGCAAATTTTTACAGGATGATTAACTATTAATACTGCAATCTAGTTGTAACCTCCAACTAAATAATGCCTCAATTGCTTGTTGGAAGCTAGTAAGGTATTTTAGTCTAGCGTTATCTTTTGTAACTTAATCATTCTTTTAGCATCTGCCACTGGGTGCCTTCTGATGCAGTGCTGTAATGCAATTGTCTGCTGCTGCATGACCATTCAATTCTATTCTGTATTATGCTTCAAGAGCCTGGTTTTATTAGTTTTTAAGTTCATATAAATATAACTGGGGAAGGGAGGGGTCTTGGCAATCACCAAAACTAATAAGCTATTGCAGAATTTCTAGAAGTTCTGAGTTTTTGTTCTCAGAAATGCTGATTTGTTAAAACCAAGTCTTTGTTGCAGAAATTTATACATTAGTTTTGATAAGGACAGAGTTCTGAAACATCAATCTTCACAGAATTGCTGATGGATTGAAATAAACCTGCATCTCATACCCAGGGAGAATGCCTCAGGGGCTTTCCTTCTTTTGTGCATCCACAATCTGTAATGGTCCTGAGCTCATCCTGGTGAGCTATGAGAAAACTTTCTGTGAGAATGCAAGAGAGCTGCAGATTTTCAAGTTTTGACTGTAGTCAATAAATGCTTGATGCTTTTTTTTTTTTTTTTTTTTTTTTTTTAAACAGCTTTCTGAATAGTTTTCCTTTACTTGGCTGTAAGGAATATGAGTACCTTTATCTAACTAGCAGACTCTGCCTTGAATTGTTGCAGAACTATTTTGTGAAATGCAGAAAATGCACCTAGTTATGCAATCCCTAAGCCTACCTCTGTATAATATTTAGAGGATGAGCAAAATCCCCACCACTGTATCTTAACTTAGGAAACATTTCATTTTCTTAACATGCAGCCTATCCACTTGTATTCCAAATTTATTTTATGGCATTTCATTCGATCGCTACAACATATCACTTCATTTTTTATTTGTATGTTTTTCAATAATTCTGTATTTTGATTACTTATGATGAAATCAAGCATTGAATGAAAACATACTGAAATTGACTTTGAATGCTTCTAGTTAACATTGATTTAATGTAGATTATTATCTATGGCTCTGATCATTACATGAAACCTTGGGTAGAGTGCATTTCTGCCACAAGGTCAGGATAGTCTAATATTGTTCTCCTTATGACTTGCTGTATTTAATAACTTAATTCCTCTCTTAAACAAAAACAAACAAACAAGAAAAACTGAACAATCCAGAAAGGATGAACAGTTTGTGAAATGCTGTAGCATGGTAATTATTAAAACTGCCTGCTATAGTATACTGAGAATACTATCTAAAATATAACAGTGTAGGTATGGGTAAGAATAACAAGCCTCCAATTTTTTAATTATTTTTTAAATTCAGATGTGAACAAGCTTGATTTTGTTTCGCATATGTGATTTTAAGTGCATACGCCTCTTTGTTTTGTAACTTACCATAGCAAAATAGTGTTTGCTATGAATTTTTTATTGTAATTCACGTAAACATCTCCGTCGGTATTACAAATCAGTAAACATACAATGTCACAGAGGTTATATGTGAAAACTTCGCTGGCCATAATAAGATTTTTGAAAATACAGGAAACCAGGTTATTTCTCTCACTTAAGCAATTTTTTATAGAGTACCACTTTTCAAAGTATAAACTGTAGCTCAGCATAGTCAATTCAATGGCTGTGCAGACAGAAATCCTTCTATGTATAGTTCAAATAAAAATCATAATTCATAACCAGTAAAGAAAAAACATGGATGTGATATGGAGAGATACAGGAAATAATAATTGCTACTGAACGTTACAGTTTTGTGTAATCACACTTGGTGATTTTTGATTTGTTAAACAGCACAATGATATCAAATTGAACTACTTAGTCATTAAATAAAAAACAATTATGAACTATACAAGGTAATACTAATTAAAATCCAGGCTCTTATACATTGAAATTTATTGCACTCATAGTGTGATTGTGCTTTTAAAACAAATCAGCATGATACAAATTGAATGTGTTGTGAATTGGGTCCCTTCATAAATTTTTAGTACCTATTTGTTCCATGCTCACATGTTCCCTCATTTATTCTCAAAGAAGTACCTGTGCTTTGTGGCCTGCTACCATCGCTTTATCCTCACTTCCCTTGTGTGCCGTGCTGTCGTTAGAAAATGTCCTGAAAGTATTTTATTTATTTATTTATTTATTTTAGAAGAAATGGGATTGCTTTGAGAAACTGCAATTTACAGACTGGGCTGTATGTTTTACAAGTGTTGTCTATCCATTTTACCTTGCTAAATGTTATGAAAGGAGGAAACCAAGCAAAATGATAGTAATCAGGCTGACATTCTTGTATTTCTACATATTCCGTCCTTCTTACTATACGCCAAGGGCTTTAAACATTATTTTATGCCCCTATCCTATAATGACTAAAAACATGCACAGTGGCGTTATAAGGTTGTTTAGGACATAATTTACTTGGATGCTTTTTATCTGTCTGTTGGAGACTATTCCAGAGGAAGAAACTTCACCTGTCACTAGTTAACTTTGCAAGGGCATTACATATCTTGTGAAGCATATCTGCTTAGTCCCTCTCAGAGATAGGACATGGCACTAGATAGATTACTGATACCATCTGTAATGGTAGTTTCCTAATAAATGATGTTTGAACAATGTCTAATATTTAATAGGATCTCTGAGATTGCAAAAAGACATTTCCAGTGAAGCATTTCCTTGAACTATTCTGATGTATTTTCAGTACTGGATGTTAAATTACCCTTATTTGAGCATTCACAATGCAGTTTTTCATGTAATGAGACAGGAAAAACTGAATTTTTTGAACAGTTCTGACATGTCTAATATTTGTTACAGTAATGCTTGCAGAGGCAGCCTGTACGATCAAACACTGCAGAGTTCTGCACATCTGAAATGCTTTCTAAAACTTGTATTAAGTTTACTGATTCTTTTAGGTTGAACAACAGTGTTGGGCAAAGGGGTAGACTTTTACACTAACTACTAATTGTTAATAGTTAGTAGTTACTAATGAGTGTGACACCACAGTCAAATATTGGAGATTAAAATAGACATTTGCTGTTTATATTAATGTTTCTTTTGCACTAGGTAGGTAGAAGCTAATCAGGGTTTCACAGTATCTAGAGTTTATAGTGTTTACTGTTGCAAATAAAAAGATGCTTATGTTGTGGACATGTTAGTAAAATATTTGATTGCCATAAACTGAGATCTCAGGCTCCTTTAGTAGAGTAATGGGAACAGCTGATACCAAGATTTTCAGATGCTCACATATGACTCCTTTTACTAAAAATGATTAACTATTTGAATAGAATATCCTAATGTAAGCAATTGCTCCAAAAAGAGTGATCTTTTCATATTGACATCTAGATTTTTTAAATGCCTGTAGCATGATCACTATAAACTGTAACTCATGGTAAGTTACAGTAGTGACATGATTTTTTTTTAAGTGTTGCAGTCTCCAAGGTTTTTCTGTGATTATGGTGGTTGATTTCGGGTATTTTTTAGATAAATGCATTCTGGAGTCCTCTTTCTTTCAAGTAACTGGTATTGAAAAAAAAATCTGTTCTCATATTTCCATTATTATTTTTGGTCTTCTAAAAACAACAACAACAATAAGAAAAAAAAACCAACACAAAACCACCACAGTGTGTTTCCTAGGTATCCAAGTCTATCATAGATTTTTACTGCCAGAAAACATGAGTGATACTGGAAAGCAGGGAGATTTGGGATTTGGCAGAGTAGAACTTCTAATGCTTATTTCTCTAGTTCTTCTGTAAAGAAGACTTGGGATAATGAGTTATAAGATGTTAACAAATTATTTGTGGTGCAGTTACGTTTATTAACATATTTCCTTCATCCTATTTTTAACTAATTTTTTTAAAAATATATATATATATATTATTTATTTTTCTGTCAAACAACACTGGAATAGAATTCCTATTTAAAACATGGTCCAATTTAGCATACTCTTTAAAGAAGCAAATAATAGATTATATTTAAGATAAAACTGAAATAAGGATTGGCTTCTCTGTAGAGCATAACTGCTATAACTACTCCTTGATCATGAAGAAATGCTTCTTATTCAGACGATTGCATGTAAATGTTTATTTGTCATAAGAACATGAGGATAGATATTTATATACAATTTCTTATCAGAGTGAAAAACTCCTCAAAAATCAGGCCTCAGCTTAATGTTCTAAAACCTGGAAACAGAAGAGCGCAGGATACATGATTTCTAAGTTCTTTTGGTGTTGTTCAGCTAATTTTTGATTGTTTTTTGAGGTTATGTTTTATTTCTTAATTTCATGACTTGTGTCACTATTCAGAGATGTGAAATTTCTGAGAGTTAATTGATTTATCCTGTTGTTGTAGCAAACCATGTCATATTATTTGTTTTATAAGCTAATGGAGGTGACCTCAGTTTTGAAACCCAGTGTTGGTTAGTTTTAATTATTAAACATTCCTTCTGTAAAGCGGTCTCACTTCATATCTTTTTTTCCTCTTCTTAAGCTTCCAAAGCAAGACTGTTTTTAAGTTGCTTTTGATTTGTTTTGTTTTTTACATCCAAGCAATCTTGTATACATTTGCCTTCCAAGAGAATTTCTCCCTAACCTCCAGACCTTCCCAACCTCCTTAGACACTGGATTTAGTCCTATTCTTTATGTTGTTGTTGTTATGAAGTTTTGTCCAAAGTTTTGTCTCTTACCAAAATGGCCTAGCACTTTCAACCTGTCCGTTAACCTGTTCATGCAGTGTTTTGAAGAAATGAGCATAAATGGAGTATGTTAAGTGTAAAAGTGAAGAAAACAGGCTATGTAAATTAATTTAAAACATGAATGAATAAGGAAATGTCTGAAAAATAACTCTGAAAACAGTAAGGATATTGAATATCATGAAACATCTTAAAAGTTTTTTGTCAACTACAATTCAAATTTGTATTTACTGCTCCCTGTTGAGAGGGACATGAAAGAGGACATTGCCTTGTTGAGAAGTGTGAAAAATACTGGAGTGTCACTCAAGTTTCTCTAAATTTTGACACACCTCTGAAGGGAAGAAACATAAAATGTCAGTAATGAAATGAATCTTGAACTTTGCTAGCAAGATGGATTTGATGCTTTCTATGAACAGACGTCTTGTTTGATTGGAAAAGATCTTGCCTCCCATTTATTGTCAAACACGTTGATTTTTTGCTATCAAAAAGTGCTGTTCCATTTTTGGTGTTTCAGCATCAGTCTTCTGCTATTATAATGCTGCTGCCGTTGACTGTCAAGCACGCACAGGTTCAGTTGGCAGACTTATCTGTCTTCAGCAGGATTAGACAGAAATATGTCTCATTCACATGATGCTCCAGCCTTAGGCTGCACCAGCCCCAGGAAATTTGAGTACATTAGCTTCAAAGAAACTGTCTGCAATCCCTTTTGACAGCATGCTCTACCAAGTACCCTCCAATCTACTCCTTAAGCTGCTTTCTCTGTCTTTAGTATTTACTGTTTGTATTCCACAAATACTTTAGCACTTGTCTTGGCTATGGCTGGAAATGTATGCTTATTTTTTTAAAAAAAGTATAGTCTAACACTTTATAGCATAACTTAGTTTTGTGCTAATTTATTTCAAAGTATAATGAAAATAATAGCAACTGATCCAGTATAAAATGGTCCTGTACATGGAAACCAAATATATGTGTGCATCTGTTTTTGCATGTGTATGGAATGACAAAAGAGTACTTATTAAAGACCTTTCCAAAGTTGCCTTGTATCCTGATACAAATAGTTTTCATTTAAACAGCAAATATATTCCATGGATTTTTTTTTTTTTTGGTTGTGAAAAGAGGAAATATGTCACTACTGCCTGTGAAGCTCTTGTCACCACCGTATTTGATACTACATCTTTAACTGCTATCTCATATTAAAGGAGCAAAATGAAGTTAGCTTCATTAGTCTGTTTATGTGCAGTCATACTTGTATTTATGTGTACATGCACACACAGCTGTACGTATGTAACTTTGAATGAACATTTTATTTTCTAGGAAGTAGCACCTCGGAGCAGACATAGTTAGCGTGTAAAATATTAGGCCATAAACTGTGTTTATTCTCTTTGTGTTAAGCTATGTCATTCTTCAAACAGTTTGCTGTTGCATATTACAGCACTTAGTGCCTCTCTAAGCTGCTTGTTATCAGCAATTGCATTGCTTAAGATCTCCATTTGCCTATTAGTAACACTGACTGTTGTATTTCATGTCATTTCAAATTGTACAGAGCATATCCCAACTGAGGCAAGACAACTAAATAAAACTTCAAAACTTGAAGTCAGTAATATCACTGAAAAAGCTTTATGTACCCTACAAGTTTTCTTACTCTTCTGATACACAGGAGAAATGGAATCTGCACTTCACTATGAGAGCATTACTTGTTTTATTGCTCCGATTACATAGAGCAGGCAAGAGCACAGGGAATGTGCCCTTGAATGCATCATGAAAAAATCATGCTTTAAAATTCCTAATTCTGCAGCTGTAAAAACTACTGTCTGGGCAAGCATGAATGGCTGCAATGTGACTGTCCATTTCTACTGTACGTGCGCCAAGGGGAAAAAATGGTATTCTGCTAAGGTGAATACATCCAAACTGCAGACCACATTGCAATGTATTTTTATAGGCCTCCCCACAAAACTTCTGAGCATAAAGAATAGTAATGTTTAATAATGTTGTTGTACACTTTTTTCTATTGTACTTGGAACAGATAATCAGAAAACAAAGGTGTTTCTATTACAGTACATGGAGAGATATCTGTACAATATACTGCTGCAGTATTTTTGAAGCTGTTTCCATGCCAGCAGACTGCACCAATGGAGTTGTCTGATTGGACTTTCTCCTGTCTCTATCAATAGCATATTTTTGAAAGGCAGCCAGTGAGTGTTTTTCTCTTAGGAAAAATACCTTCTGTTTCTAGTCTGGAGCTACCTGTGTGCTGGATAACTCTGGATAACTATTTCTGGAGTGTAGATTAATCCATTTTTAGCTGCAACCAGGAGCTTTCCCATCTGCTGTAGGGCTAGTTTGAGTGCTCTTCTTGTTGTTATTATTGTTTCTTGTTGTATTTTGTTGTTGTTGTTGTTTTAACTAAATAGCCTCCATTTCTTTTCCTGAACCTTGTAGAAACTCTTCGGTCATTTAACACTGAGTACCACTGGTGACTTAACAGAAACTCAGTTTTTCTCCTGAGGAGACATCTCCCACTGGTAGTGGCAGTCTTGGGGAACTGTTGAAACGATTGTTTAGAATGTGTTTTGAGTACTGTCCCCTAAAAAAAAAAAAGAAAAAATGACTCTTGTTGGACTAGTTAATTGTTTGATGTTAATTAAAAAGAAATTGCCACCTATGAAGGCAGTTTTGGCTCCAAGCCTTCATTTCTTAATAGTAAAGCACTCTAAAATTGAACTTGAACAAGGTGATAAGTATTAAAGTTTGTTTAATATAGCAGTATAATTTATGTTGACTTAAAGCGATTAAAATGGCTTTTTGAATTTGAAGAATGGAATTCTTATAAATTCTGCAGAGGAATGTGAGCGTAGGGAAACGTAATTTATGTTTTAAAAATACCAACAGACTTTTGAAGGACTCTCAAGTTAGCTCTAAAACCTGTAGGTATAGCCAAAGCATTGTTCTGTGGATGAAGGATACTTAAAGCCTTAATTTCTGGGAGCAAATCTTAAATTTAGAAGTTTCCTTCTTGTATGGGAAGGTTGTTGTTGTATTAGTTAAACACTGAAGTATAAACTGTTCCTGGGGAGTCAAGGAGGGAATGCTTCTTCGCATGCAAGTGAATGGGTGAATTCATGTATGAGCTGACTCAAATCGATATCCTAATGCACTTGTTCCATACGTATGTCTATCCACATTTTTTTTAATTTAACTTCTGAAATTAATTTTTGTTCTGAAACAGTCTTAAAACACTAGAAGCTGATGTTTGATAGAAAGCCCATTCACTTAGACTATAGAGAAAATTATTTTTTTTCTGCTTTAAAGTCTGTGAAAAGAGAACTGCAGACAACACTTCTGAGTGTTGTGTAGAAGTGATTTTTATCTACATCCTATCTTTGCCACTGAAATGACTGCATTAACAGCTGGTAATTAATTGCTCACTATTTGCAGAGAGTATTTTACCTTTTGCAATAAGTCATGTTAAGATCTGGTGATAAGAACTCCTCAAGTACAATTAAAAAGTATTTTTTTCTTGTTTATGTATAGGCAGAAGATTTTTTACTAGTATTAATTTACTCTAACTGGTGTCATTGAAAGAGGCTTTTTGAATGTAACTTTAAAAAATAACTTAGATATCGCTATAATATTTATAAACCCATTTTGCCTTGTTAAGATTTCCTACCTGAAGCTGTGTTAAGCAAGAAAGAGGAATATATAAAATGGTAGCTGTGGTGAAGTACAGAATAAACTTACTCTTATTACAGCTGCCAGTAGGATCTCATCTTGCTGATGCACAGTTCTGAGTAAACTTGCAGGTTGAAACCAGTAAAAGCTTTTATGAACTGGTGTAGATGTCTGTAGGAGAGCTACTGCAGCACTTAAGTTTCTGGGAAAAATTTCTGTGACAGCACTGATTGCCTTACTACATATGACAGCCTGTTAAAATTTAAACGAGGATTATAATAAAGATGGAGAGAGGTTTGTTACAAGGGCATGTAGTGAATAATGGCATGTAGACAAGGGGTAGTGGTTTTAAATGGGAAGAGAGTAAGTAACTTCTGATTATATGTAAGGAAGAAATTATTTTTAAAAGGGAGATAAGGCAATGGAGCATGTTGCCTGGAGAAGCTATGGGTGGTGACACCCTGGAACAGGTTTTCCAAGGAGGCTGTGGATGCCCCATCCCTGGAGGCATTCAAGACCAGGCTGGATGTGACTCTGGGCAACCTGGTCTAGTGGTTGGCAATCTTGATGATCATTATGGTCCTTTTCAACCTAGGCCATTCTATGATTCTATGGACACCCCATCTCCGGAATTGCTGGACTGGGCTCTAGGCTATCACTTCTAGTGGGTGGTGTTCCAGCCTCAGGCAGGAGTGTTGGAATCAGATGATCTTTAAGGTCTCTTCCAACCCGAATAATTCTGTAATTGTAAAAACAGATAGGCAGCGCAGCCATGTAAGTTCCATTGCCATAGGAATCAGAGCTAAAAGGAATACTTAGGACAAACTTCACTAATACTGCTCTGTTTGTATTAACCTGATTGTGTGCAAATCTTTTCTTCTGCATTTTCACAGAGGTCAGATTCTTTCTATAAATCAATAGCAATGATACAACTGCTTGTGTTCATGAGATGTTTTCCCTGACTCTATTAAATTACTTTTAAAATATCATTTAAATTATTGGTATCTGCAAGATGGTTTAGAAATGCTTCTTCTTTTACTTAATCTTCATTAAGGTTCAACAAGAATATTTGCCTAAATGTCTGGTCTGTGCTATACTGGAAAGAAGCTGTTACAATTAAAGTAGACCTTCATTTGTCCTTTGTCATATGTTAACATCGATAATGTTCTGATTTTGACTACAATATAGTTCTCTATGGAGCAATTCAACCCAGCTAGACCATCTGAAAACAGATTTGTCATGCGCATTCTCCTTCAGTAGTTCAGCTATTCCTTCAGTAATTAATGCAATTTTAATTGCCTTGTATGTATCTGGGCATAACCTAAAGGTATCTGAAAATTTTTATATCCCCTCTTTCTTACTGCATCTTTTCCCAGAAATGTCTTCAATTATTACAACAGTAAAACAATGAAACTAGATATGTACAAATGTAGGGCTCATTCCTTTTTATTGCACAGGTTAGATATGTGCCTGGGACAACTCTGAATCAGAGCAAACGTTCATCTCTTGAAATAAATCTGCAGTTAATATCAAAATGTGTACATCTCTTTTTCTGTTCTTGTTTTTTTGTTTGTTTGTTTTTTAAGTCCTCCAGCACTTCTCACAAAAACTGTTCTGTTTGTACAAGCACTCAGGAAAATTTTGCAGTGAGAAGTATGCAATGCAGTAAACTGTCACAGCAGGAAGTTGGAGTCACCCTTTAAGGCTGCATTAAATAATGTGCTTAAGTATTTGAATCAGGAGAACAGTGATGGCTAATCCTTTTATTTTACATGTTTTAATGAATTAGAGAAGTTAATTTCATTCCTTTTTATAGTACTTGCAGAATTGTATTATTTATTATTATATAAACTTCAGCTTTCTGCAGTGGAGAAAAAAAATTACTTAATTCAAAATAACTGCAAATTACTGTCAAGGTAATCCTTTTTAAAATCTCTTCCTCCACAAGCACGGCCCTTATCCTCTAAAGAGGCTCTTCTCCTGGTGTGAGGACGTTGTAGAGCATGTTTCCTTTATTCTTGTTAGTACCTTAAGATTAACAGCAAACAAATAAAACATTTTGCTCTTTAGTGCAAAATATTGTCTATTAGTGATGTTGTAGGTTGATATTAACTTATAACCTATTATTATAGGTTGATCTTCAGAAAGTAATTCTGAATGTTGTGTCTGTGTTTTAGAAGGAAGCAGCACATCTTAGCATTATTGCAAAACTACCAAGAATTATTTGTTGTGTTTTTAACCCTCTCTCCACCCCAAAAATCTCTCAGTATCAACCTAGAATATACAGTTCAAGGTGGGTTCTTCCTGGCACGTTTCACCAAAGATGAACTTTCTGCAACCAGACCTACCTTAGAAGTGAAAGCCTACTGACATTTTTAAATGCAGTGACTTTGGGAAAAACAAAAAGTAATTGATGGTTGAAGATCGGAACCAGCTGCTTTCTGGAGTCCAGGGAGCTATAGGATTTGCTAATGCTTCTGTACTTTGATGGTTTTGTCATTTAAATAGCTGTTCAAGACGGTAAATACTTGCAACTGATAGAGACGCTATTCTTTCTGCCTCTGCTTACTTTCTTCCATAAGGGAGAAGGACAGCCCTGGGATTTGCTCTTTGCCTTCCCTTTGCCTTGGCAGCTGTGACAAATTTTCTCACCTCTTTCAATGGCCTAACACTCAAATTGTGCTCAGAAAACACAGGTGCTTTGCAGGAGAACGGTGTGCAAAGGCACAGAGTTGGATGTTTGCAATACAAGATGCTGAGCTCACTGCCTATGCTTTTAAAGCTCCACCTTATCAGGCTCTTACTCTAATGGATGCTGCTTTGGTATGCACATTCAAGCACAGTCTGTCTGACTATGTCTGCTTTTTATCCCTGCCCCAAAATGAGGAATGTGTGGTATTAGTGGTGCTGAGCACTGTAGCTAGTTCCAGTTATGAACCATACCAATCTTAGTGTCAGACTGTGGGAGCCATGGGCTCAAGAGGAGGGTGGTCATCCTGAATCAAAGCAGGTTGCAGTTAGCCCAGCATCCTTTTTTAGTATGAATGGTGTTGGGGTCCACAGGGTTGAGAAATAATTTAGAACTTATCTGAATGTGCTCCCTGATTTCATTGACCCTTCAAAACTCCAGTGCAGAAAATTGAGTTGTCTTTGCTCATCAGTGTTGTTGCACCGTCCCCACGTGCCTAGGTGTGAATCAGTGCTGTCACGTCAACCTCAGTAGTTCCCAGTCAGCACTCCAAATAAGATCTGTTTTAAAATGTGGAGGAAAGAAAAAACTTTTATTGCTCTAGTTACACTGTCTTAAAGAATTGCAGTCCAAAAGTAATAATACTTGTTTGAGTATTATTCCTAGTTCAATACCTGAACTGTACAAGTTGGGGGTTAGGACTAACAAAAAGGGGCACCTACCCTTAGTCAGTTCCAGGTAAGAAATAAATAGGGATGTACAGAGTGCAAGACCAGAAGGAGCACCTGGCCATTCTCTCTGCCAGGTCATGCAGTGTCCCTACAGTGCCTCCACAGGAGGTTTGCAGATCAACACATTTGCACTCTGTCAGGATGCTTCCTGACTTCTGTTTTGGGAATACTTCCAGTTTCTTTCTTTCCTGCTCGTAACTTTTTTTAATGCTGCCATTCGTCCAAATGACAAATCGCTTGTTGAGTCATTGCCGTGCCTTAAATTTCTTATGCTCTTGACTTCCCTGTCAGGAGAAGAAACATCCACATGTCCAAGTAGAGGTTCATAGAGGGAGCGACTTAGTTATTCTGCACTATGTTGGGCATTCTTTATAAAAGATCTCATTTGCTGTATAATGCTAAAGTATGTGAGCTATAAGTAATGAATAAGAGGTATCTCACTATGGCTACTGTGAACAGTCAACATTGCCAAGTACTAAATGGTACTTGCCACTAAGTAAGGAGCAACCCAGACTACTTAATACTGCTGTGTCTGTTATTTTGCACACTGTTGGAGTATAAATTGTTTCACTCCCCTCATAACTTTCCTGTGGGAATTAGATGGTAAATAAACTTCAGAGAAAGTAGCACCTCTTTTCAGTAGCACCTCTTTAATTTTTGTTGTTGTTGTTTGTTTGTTTGCTTGTTTTTAAGAAAAAGAATCTGTGGTTTTAAAAGATGTCAGCATTTTTAAGTGTAACTGAAAAAAAGTGCAGCATCAACTCCTGTACAAGATGGAGGATTATGATACGGATTATGATTGGTTTATGATGTTCTTAAACTCTTAGGTAGCTCTACACTGTTATGTGCTGGGAGTGCTTATCTATGTGGATCAATCTGAAAGTAATGCCCCTTTCTTGTCTCTATGGAAAATAAAATAGATGCAAAGACTACAGTAATAATGTTTGATAGAGTGAATTCTCTGCTACGAAACACCATTTTTTTCAGCATACACACCACCATTAGCTATGCATTTTTACCAGCCATGAACAAGAGCCTGCATGCCATGCTTGTAAAAATCTGTAGCAGTGGAGGTGACCCCACTGTTACAGTGACCACTGCTGAAATGCACCACCAACTACCTCACTGCGCTCACATCCACTGTTTGGTCTCCAGAAACATTCAGCTAGTGTTAAGGGAATGTCAATGGGTGCAATTTTTTCTCCATTGAGGACTGTATTTCCTTAGCTTTGTACACATTTACATGTCAGAATCCATTTTGTCATACTACCCCAGTACTGCCCTCTGTTGCACAGCAATAAAATGTAATGAAATATTGGCAGGATGGCTCAACCTGTACTCCCATACCATCAACATCCACCCCAGAACTGTGGGCCAGCATAATAAAATAGGAAACTTTACCTTTTCCATCTATTTTTTTCTTAGTAGCTACATAAGACGTAAGGAAGTTGATAATAATCTCATGTATTTTAGTGACATTAGGTAGAAAACTCAAACAGTGCTACTACATACATCTTTGGAAAGTTGGTTGTTAAAGTGTGAGCTGAAATGAGATTTTGTTTTGCAGTCAGATGTTCACAGCAACTTTTTCAAGTGAGGGTGTGGTCTTGCAGTTTAATCAAGCAAGGCTACTTAGAGACAGATTTACCTGGTTTAGCAATCATAGGAACTGAAAGATATGATTGTGTTTGTGTGTCTGTGTCCAGGTTTGAGAATTTGTAAGGACAGTATTTAATTACTTTGAAAGATCTTGAGAAATCCAAATGCTTAGAAATAAACTCAATACTCAAAGCCCAAATTTTTATGCCTATTTATCCCAGTGGTGAGTGAGCTCACCCTCAAAGATATATTATTTTAGACATTGCCTTAGAGTAAGACTGCTTGGTGTTTAGTGAGAGAATCTGATGCTGGTGGGTTTAGATTCACTTGGGTTTTTGTCAATTCCTGTGATTCCCAGTTTACAGCTCCCAATTCTTGCTTTCATCTTCTTTCTTTGCACTCTTGCCTAGGAATAATCATCACATGTCTCTTGAAGAAACTAATAGGTCGAAATATCTTCTAGAGATAACTTTCAGAATTACTCTTCTTGCAAAATTTCAAAGTGTCTTTCAGGTCAATTCTATCACTGTAAGCACTTTGTTTTATGCTTTTTTCTCATGCTTTTGACTCACGTTTTGTGTGGAAAAATGACATAGATCTTCCACTTCATACAGATTTCAAGTCTTGAGTAGTTTTGACTTGGCTATTTCTTCTCTCATTTCTTTGGTGAGAGAACAGTAGATCACCATGTGCTTAAATGGCAGCAGTTTGCCTCATGCAGCAAGGCTGGCTTAATTCTTGTGCTTTTGTTCATGCAATGGGAAAGTGGTCAGACAGTAACCAAGAAGCAACATAAAGAGTGCGGTACTGCTTTAACGCTTTTCTTCTTGGTGTTTTATTTAATTCCCTGAGTACTCATTTAAATAGTTACTTTTCTATAAGGAAAGTGATGCTGTTGTTGCCATTTACAGACTTCTTGTCTCCTTCTCCAAGGGAACTTCTTGTAGCCATACATTATTTGTATGTGCGTGCCTGTACATGGAAATACAGTCACTGAATTGATAGAACAAGCTATTATTGCCTACATTTTAAGCACTCACAAACAAGAATATAAAAAATTCAAGGCAGCTACAGTGAAGCTGTTGGTCCACTAATGCAGAATTACTTATCTATATCTAATCAGCTTGATCCATTCTATCAATACCAAGATGAAAGTGTAGTTTCTACCCTTCTAGTAACCAGCTTTGCAAATGCCTTCTTAAAATTGTCATGCTGAATTACGTGGTTCTTATCGTTTGCTGATCTCTTTTGAAAGCAGCCCCAGGTTACATGCATATTGGATTACCACGCATCAAAAAGATTAAAATAGGTGTGTTATAAAGATAAGGGCTTTTTCTTATTCTACTTTCAAGAAATTATATTAGAAAGACCCTTCAGAGAAAACAAAAAAGGGCTCACAGGAGCCAAGCTGGAAGCAACAGCTCACAGAAAATTGCAGAATGGCTGACAGATTCCTGACAATATATGCTGGTGCTTTGTTTCTTGCTTTAATGTGTGTTTTTATGTCCTCATGAAGTAGCATAAAGTTGAGCATTAATGTGTGAGAATATAAACTACTTACACATCATCTGCCCATTTTATAGTATTGTGAAATTTTAAAGAAAATCAGAGTTACTTTCAGATGCTAATTTTCTCAGGTACTCCTCAGTAGAGGACCTGATGTGAATTTATAGGCAACCAAGTATTTTTCAAAGTGCAAGACCTGAATTTAATCAGCGACTTTAAAGGAAGGGGTGACGTGAGGCTTTTTTTTTTTTTCTTTTCTTTTCTTTTCAATTTCTTTTATCTGGGGATCTGGAAATATAAAAGTTACATCTAATCCCATTCCCACTACCTACTAGCAATAGAAAGCCCACAACATGAAAATGTGAAGACACAGTCATTCATGAAAGTATGTGTGCATATAAGGATCAAAGCTAATTAGGAGATCATTGAAATTACAGATAATATGTGAAAGAGCAAATTCTACTTGGGAAAAAAATTGCTTTTGAGAATGATGCATGTGTAGATATCTGCCTCACATTCTTGCTGAGAGAGAACCCAAGTTCTGAGAATGGTGCTTGCCCTTCAAAGTAGTAATCCAGTTCCTGAATGCTGGCAGAATATCTGATGTTGATTTCAGGAGCCTTGAAGTCTAAGATATTGAGTAACTCAACTTGAAAGATAAACAAAAGCATGAAACATCACATGAACAGTAACAAGTGTAACCCAGAAGAGTTTTTCTGTGGTTCAGTGTTTTCTCTATAAAGAACTGGTTCAGAGTCTTTGTCTTACATAGTGTAATTTTACAGATCTTTAATTGATTAGGAGTTATTTTTAAAGCACATGTACCTCTAGGCGATCTATTTTATTTAGCCTACTATGAGGAATCAAAGAAATTGGTCTATTTTACCACTGTCCTAAGCTGATAGGACTAAGTAACCTGTGTTAGGAGGAAATAGAACATAGTTAAGATGTTAGAATGTGAAAGGAAATTAAAAACGGGGAAGAAATGTAAGCAGATGAATAACTTGGAGAAAGCTGCAGATGTTATTTACCGCATCTCAGAATAATAAGAAGAAAAAGAACCACAAGTGGGAGATTTTAATTTTGAAAACAAAACAGAATGGGAAGCATATAACCTTCATTGATCCAGTCTCTCCATTTTGCCATGGTGTGCCTGCAACAGGGAAGAGGCTCCATATTCTTTACAAGAGCAAGGACAGAGGAGGGTGGAGCACCCGGACCAATTCTTTTTGGGAAAGGACAAAAGTGTCATTTACCTTTCTGTCCATCAGTGCAGTAATGGGGCACCACCTTGTTAATGCTGCTGATCTAATAACTTGTATATCACCCAGTCCACCACTGCTCTGCCTTTCGTTTCCAACAAACGTACTGTGACTCTAATGTAGGTTTTTGTACTGTGCTCCTTCTTGAGTTTGTTTCTGAGTACCTTCTGAAGATAATAGACTTGTAATTAAATGTTCAGATAGCATTTCAGGGCCAAGTACCGTGTCACACTAGAGGTGATTAGTCACCAAAAGAGCTCAGTACTAATCACAAAACTACTGAATTTGTGAGTGTTGGCTGAACATATCCTCAGCTTTCCTAAAATGCTATGCAATCTTAACAGTTGTCTGTACCCCCATATGTAGGACCGCGGATCATAAGACAACAGAATGAAAATATAACATTTAATGTTGGTAAGCCTCTTATGAGCCTGGAGCCTTACTTTTTACCCAAGACACATTGTTTCTTCTTATATTAGTAGGTTTCTATAAAATAGTCTCTGGCAAATGTAACCATTTTCAGGAAAATTGCCTGCTATTGGGTACAATTGACACTGTCTCTTTTAGGCTATTCTTCAGCTTTTCAGTGAGCCAGGACAGTGGATTTTTCAGAGGAATGGTTTTTCTGCCTGGAAATCATGTGATATTTGAATGTGCTGTATGAATTTTGCAAATGCTAGCAATTTCTTGGTAGACTCGAGAGCTTTTGGATGTGGGCTAGTATGAAAGCAAAGTGTTGTGGTTTGGAGCAGGCTTTACCTGGATCTTCATTAAGATTTGCCACCCCGAGAAGCTAATGTACCTTTTCCTTTAGATAAGATTTGCTGTTTCCTTGTTTCACAGACATATCTTTAATTTCAAGACTTTACTCATCTACCATTTCTTCTTCATATGCTCATGACACTTAAGCCCTCCAATTCTCTGTTTAGTGTTGTTGATTCTTATCTCAAACAATCTGTGCTCAGATGACTAAGATGTCATAATTAAGGAATTTTCATCTCCTGCAAGAAATAAGAATGTAGATCAGATGAATTAATGAAAGCAGAAGATTTTTTTATGCTAATTGTTTTCAAAATAAATGGTAAAGAGAGAATCACAGAGTATATGTCAGCAGTTTAGTATCCTTGGTGCAGAACATCAATAAGTTCTTAAGATCTTGTGGCTCTTTCATTTCATATTTAATTAGGTTATATCAGTCTAATAGTAATTTCTTTGAAATAAATGCATCAATTCATTAAAATATTGGACTTCAGCACTTGGAATGGAATGCCAGTCTTGTCTGTGATATCACAAAAATCTTATTGTAGTACAAGAATTAAATTCATGCTGAAATTCAAGCTGTGATGCTTATTCTTTGCAGCTACCAGCACTTATCTAAACTAAAGGTGTCTGACCATTCTAATGCCTGAATTTTGCTAGCTTACCTCACACATTTGTCATTTAAGTCTAACTCTCTGTATACAAATGTTAGTGTTGTGAGCACACAATTACTGTGTCATACGCTTTGAAATTCTTATGTGGTTGACTGCCCAGATGTGTGGTGGATAGGTTGGTACCCTGAAGCAAGAGAAGAGCTGTATTTCTGTATTTCTGCAGTGCTTCTTGCAGTGACTGTCCTGACGGAGTGAGGCCCACTGTGGACAGGGAAGGGCCAAGGCAATTGCTGGGTACATGCACTGGCTTCAGCATGTCGCAGCCAGGAGCTGGGCTTGTGGGTACCTCTGCAGGAAGCCCAGTCCTGCTATCAGTCATAAGAAATCCCCTGTGCTACAAACATGGCTCACTGTCTGAAGAGCCACATGTGAAAGCCAAAATCTGGCCTTCGTGGATTTAGAATCTCACCATTCTGTTGTGTGAATGCTGTATAAATGCTTAACACCTAAAGAGTTACAGATCAGGTAATGCAGTAGAAGACTTTTAGTTCAGTATTGAGCATGCTTGACAGTAACACTTGGCTTTGGCAGATGATTAAGTATGCTGAAATGCACCTTGCTTAGAGCATTTGTGGTCAAGTAGTATTTTCTATGGCAATAAAGTAAAGGATTGAAGTAAAAGAAAGGAGTTCTTATCATATGAAAAAACTCTTTGGAAAAAATTGCCTTTATTCTTACTGCATTTAGGAAAACAGTGTTCTTATTATTTTAGAAGAGTGAAGAAGAATAACTTTTGTCTTTGTGCAACTGGGTACAAATTCTTTTGAATTAATAAATGACTGATTACCAGAAACATAAAAGAGAACATGAACCTTTTACAGCATTAAATTACAGATGAATGACAAGGATTTCTTCTTGGGAGTGCAGTCTGATGTAGACTTCAGTAAAACCAATTGTGTAGCATAGAAGTAGTGGAAGTGTAATCTTTGATACATAATTAGAATTAATCTTCTATAGTTAAGATGGCATCAGGTACAGCTAGAGAAACTGGTTCACTCTAGTTTCTGTAACAGTTATGGTTTTCTTCTCAGTCAAGACCTGAGAAGAATCTGGGTAGATAATTAAGTAACTGTGCATTTGAGCTGCTCCTTCAGAAAGAGCAGAGCTAAAATATATTTTGAAACAAAAAGTGGGGGGGAAAGAGCTTTACGTTTAGATTTTTCTGAAATATAATTAATTTTCATACTGTAGCTAAATGTTGCAGGAGAAAATAAATGTCTGAACAGCTATACATATGCAGGATTTGATCAGCAAACACATCATCAGCTTTCTTTCAAATTTTAGGTCAGTGCTACAGTTTCTAAACAAAAGAAATCCATACATATTAAACATAAAGCTAGAATTCTAACTGATTGTGTGGATGCTCTAAGCATAGCTTAGCTATTATGTTTTTTAGTGGAATTAGTAATGATATACTTTTGTAGTATCCAATAATCAGTAATGTTTTAGTTCCTTAGTGTCTCTTCGTGTTTGCTGAAACAGGGATGTTTGTTAGAAAACATGTTAGATTTCTCAGTTGTTCTTAAGTTTTTATGACTAGCTTTGAAGCGTCACCAAAGTTTTATGGTATAAAATGGTTGTGAATCCAGTTTCCTACGAATGTAATAAATTTTAAAATTCAGTTCTGCTAAAAAATTGTCACTCATGTAAATCTTGATCCGATGTCCAGTGAGAACAGTGAGAGTGCTTATTTCAATGGACATCAGATCAACTCTTTTCAATTTTTGCTTCCAGTACATAAGTGATTTTAGTACTATCTTGAAATCTGTCCAGATGTTGGGTATATTCTTAAATGACTGTCAGAAGATTTTTCCTTTTTTATCCTTCTTTATTTTTTATTTTAAGAAAGGCATAGATCGTGAAAGTGATGCATTTTGGAGGAAAAGAAAATGTTGCAAAGGTATTAAAAGGAAATTTATATTAAATGTTCAATCAGTAGCAGCCACCATATTGTTACTGAAAAGAGAAAGAGAGTGGACAGGCAAAGTCAAATAGATTTGAATTGGACTGAGGAACTGCTGGAGGGAAAGATGAGAGATCAATCAAAACATAACAAAATTAACATCTAGAGCTCATGAGCAATTTTTTTCCCCAAATAATAAGTCTTCTAAGTATTTTAGCTAGAATAGCCAAAGACTTTTGTTAAAACCAGTGTCCAAGAAGTTCAGTCTTCAGAACAAAGTGGATTTGGGATGTCAGTTTTGATTTCTGTAGAAATAGGATTTCGGATCTACACTGTGTTTAACAGTGAATGTGGGAAAAAGGTATTCAGTGAACCCTGCCAGGCTCTGTAGGTACCCTCCCTCTTTTTGCTCCTTTGTTACATCCTATGTTCTGATAACACCAAATTCAGTACAGTAGCAACTGCATTGTTTTTACATCAAGAAAACACAGTGCACACGGAGCAGCAGCTGGAGGATGTTTCCCTCAAGGGTGTGTTGCCAGAGTCTTCCTGGGCACACCTGTGTAAATTGGGAATGCATTTGTCCTCTTCTAATATACTAGGGGGTGTCCAGTATCTTTAAACACATGAAAAAGATTTTAAAAAGTTGAAAAAAGTCTCCTGCATCTTTTTAGGGGGGGAAAGGGTGTTAACCTCATAGTAAAGGTCTCTGTATGCATTTTGAATCTCTAGTGTTAGAAGAGCTACATAAAATTACCTTGAACTAATGAATGAATATCACAGTTAATTGGGAGAAAAAATTGCGTTTTCCATAGAACCGTCTGTCTGATATTACATATAAATGTATGAAAACCTAACTTGCTGTCAACATTTTTACTTGCACTAAAAGTTAGGGAAATTCTTAAACCTGATGTTGAGAGGATACGGTTGTCCATGTGATAAATTAATTAACAAATAAGTGCCATATTTTGTCTATATCAGCAGTTAGATGTTACTTAGATAAGAGCAGTGTTGACTCCTTCAGTCTTTGAAACCATGGGAGAGTGTATGCTCCTATATTATGATGCCATCAGTCATTTGTTATCTATCAGGGACAGTGAGTATTTTTTTAAGCATAACTACTGAAGATATTTTATAGTAACGTGTGACCTAATTAACTTGAAACGCTCTTTAAAATACAGACACAGGAACCAAGACTGTCTTCATGTCACCCCAGACTCTTAGTACCACAGTATATATACAGCTCATAGTCTTTAATATATAATTCCCACTTTTTTTTTCTTGGATGCAGACATAGTGATATTATCTGCATAAGGTAGAAAGTTTTCTGCTAAGTTTTTAAAATTAGAACTCATATATCAAAACAAAGATTTACCAGAAACAATCTAATGTCTGGAAAGGTAAAGGCTCCAAGGAACTTGGAGAAGAGGGCTGATGCATGTAGACTGTTGATTGAGTTTGAGTATGGGACAGCTGTGTTCAAATGCCATGAATGAATCTAAATGGCCATGGTCTATTTTAAGTATTGCATTTTTTTTAGAGAAACTTTTAATAATTTAGCTTGAGTTTCAATGGAACAGTGGAAGGAAATGTGATCACTTTTTTTTTCTTTTTCTTTTTTTTAGTTATGCAGTAACATACAAATGATTTTTTGGGTTAGCCCTGTTTCACATACAGATAACAAAGTCTTTGTAGTTTCCTAATGGACCTCCTTTGCATATCATATACTTACAGTCATAAGCTAATGTGTTAACCATTGATCCACCCCTCTTCCTTTATAAATTGCTAATGAACAAAGTGGCAGGGGAACTACTAAATTAATACTTCTTTGTAGTTGCTTTATTATGAAGAGAGAAAGTAATGCCTGCAAAGGGAAAGGACTTAAGAGAAGAATTGTGGAGAAACAAGCGCAGAAAGAAAAAGATGCACAAAGGTCAAATCACAGCAGTGTCATCAGGAAAAGACTTCTTTCTTTTGTGTCAATATCTATCTTAGTGATATTACTGAAGTGGCCTAGGTCTTGACTGCATCAGGAGCTATACCATGAACATAACATAGTAGAAGATACCTTCAACATCAGAAAATAAACTATCCAAAAGAAAAATGGTTTCTCTCTAGAGTTAATGGTACTTGCTGAAAAGATTACGTATGAAGTAGTTGAAAGTGAGGTTAAAAGTTGGAATGACCAAGTCACCTGCTGTGAGTCTCCTGACCGTTCTTTTAATATGTCCTTTCTCGATCACATGTAACTGGTGAATTTATCTGTACACTGTTATGAAGAAGAATAAAAGCTAACGCTGAGTGCTGTTTATGTAAGAGCAACATGGAAAGGTTGAGGACTCAGGTTTTCAAGGGCTTCTAAGTTTGTATGAACAAAAAAACATTGATGTGAAACTTTTCTTACTGATCATTTTTCTTCCTTTTTCTGCTTTTATGTTAAATGCTGCGAATGATACTTGATGCACTGTAGTTGTAAAATTCATTAGGGAAAAATCATGGGCTTTGTCTACAGAGGTGTTGAGGTTTCTCTCAGGATTTATGAACTAGGGAAGGCAGCAATGAGAGACATGAGGTTACAAAGTCCAGAGTGGTCTACAGCATATCTTTGAGCAACTTATAATAATCCTAATGTTAGTCCTTTAGCACAAGCCCTTATATTCCCTGTTTTACCATGACTGTATCTATTTCTGCTTTTTCTCAATGCAATCTTAACCGAAATCCCACGTTAGTGACACATATGAAAGCCTGTTCCCGTGGTGAAGCAACCACACCTTTTGCTTCAAAATAGCTTTTTGGTTCTGGTGTGCCTGAAATGCGAAATAACACTTTCAAGTGAACCACATTAGCTCTCTTGGTGAAAGATTAATCCATTTTCTTAATAGATTCACTGAAAGCAACTTACCTGGCCAGTGCTTCACTGAAGTGCTACTGTCTTGGTCAAAGAGAATTAATCGTGCCCCTTGAATTGTGAAACTTTCACTTCTAGATTATTAGCCAGTGTCTCGTTGTGAAATAGAAGAAAACAAGGCTGGAACTAGTAGCAGTATCCTCCCTGGTCAAGTATGGAAACTCTCCACTCTGTCATATGTGCCAAAAGCTTTTGCAGTAGATGTCAGCGTCTTAGAGGACAGAGCATAACTTTCCTTCAAGAAATCAAATTGGGGTGGTACTATATCTGGTAAAAAAAAAAATAAAAAAATGTGATATTAAAAAGAAAACCAAGGATGACAGGAGGCGATCTTGGTGTTGCAACTATATACAGCCTTGTCTATACAAATAAGCACGCAGTGCATTTGGACAGATTTTGGAAGAAAATGATAGCGTGCTAATAAAACTTACGGACAACAAAATTCTGGAGGCCTGGAATGCAACAAATGAGCTATAATGTAGTTTACAAAGTGCAGTGTTGTGCATCTAAGAAGCAAAAAAATCAAGAATTTCAGCAATAAGCCAGAAACTCTTCAACTGAGGAGGCCAGAGGAGCAGAACGACCTTAGAACATTAATTAATTAGGGATTGGCTAGAAGCCAGCTGTGAGCTGCAGCTGTGAAAAACAGATGTATCTGCTGTACTTCTTTCAGCTGAAGTAAAGCCAAACCTCATCTAAAATGCTGTATGCTGCTCCAGTTAAGCATGTTTGAAAGATGTTGAAAGAGGTGAGGCAGAAGAATTCTGAGGCAGATGCAGCTGAGGGTCTTGAGAGTCCTTGGACTCTGGAAAGTAAAGAAGGACATAACGTCTCTGTTGAGTTAAAAATCTGCCTTCGAGAATTTGCTTGTGTAACAACACCTTACACCTTGTGTCAGGAGTGCTACTGCTGAGATTGTGGTGTGAAGTTGGCTTAGAAGTTCTGCTGCTCTCTAGTCTGGGTATGAGGGACTGTATCTTTTCCCACTACGTGAAATCTGTTACTAAGGCAAGTAGGGAAAGTTGCAAATGTGCCTTTCAATGGAACTTCCTCTGGAATTCTAGCAAAGCAAGAGCTGGATGTAGAACACTGTCCGTCAATCTGATAAGCACAATAATTAAGTCTCTTTTTTTTCTTTTTCTGAAGCAAAACTGTTGCATGTTCAGTTCAGTATGCATCTATATAGAATACAAATAATATAATTTATATATAAAGAGAGAATGAATAAATGATTTCTGGAAGTCTGAGTACCCAGTGCCTGTAGATTAGAGTCTGTGAGTGGGGTTATATGAAATTCTATACCACTGTAGAAATTTGCACTGAATGGTGCTGAAAAGTCCTTTGGATTGTGAATACTGAGTTCAGAGCTGGGAACATATGTATCTGGATACACATGCAGGAACAAAAATTACTAAGATTTAAAAGTTTGTATGACATACAAGATTTTTTTATTTCTGAGATCAAAAAATAAACTTAATCCTTCCTATAAACAGCATATTAAATACCTTGCAAAATGCACAATTCAGCTCTGTTACAAAATTCCTATAAACAATACACAAAGTGGTAATTTCATGCAGCCTAAAACTAGATTAAATGGGGTCTGGTAGTTGGTTGTTATTTTTCATGGACTGTCTTTGGATATATTAGTCCAAACGAGTAAAAAAGCTAGAAATGCCTTGATATATAATTGTGTTTGCTAAGATATCAAAGCTGGTAATAGATCAGCAGAGCAGAGTAGATAATTGATTTTCTCAGCTATTAAAAAGCACAGATTATGCACCATGGTAGGTATAAGGATTTGAAAAGTTCAGATTCGCAAAGATGTCCATTGCCTTCAAAATCAAATGCAAAGAAATGCCTTTCAGTGGAAACAAAGAATTCAAAGATGTTGAAAGCTCACATTTCTACAGCATAGAAAGTTTTCCGGGTGGGGGGGACGGGACGGGACATCTTTTTACCATTCTTTTCTTCTATGCTTTGAGCAACTTGGTTCTTAAACTTCAGTTTTTAGAACAGTGAATATTTAGTCATAAATGCTAAATCCCGTGTACATTTAATCAGATAATATTTGCAATCTTATTATAAGGTAACCTACGTCAAATGCTGTATTTTTCCCTTGAGTAAGAAGGAGAAAATGTCCATGAAGAGTTATGTATGCAAGCAGAGTTTCAGAGCTTATCACCCTCCAACATTTTATAGTGTTATCTGCAAGATGCAAATATCTTATACTTCACTTAATATAAATTGTGTAAAGGAATTATAGTATCATCAGATACTTATGAGTCAGCTTTCAGATGTATTGTACATTGATTTCTGTGGCACATGCATTTTATTCTTATCTCAACATACCTAAAATTAAATGTGTAATGTGGCTGTAAGGTATAGTTGAAAACAAAATAAAACCACAACAACAACAATAAAAAAAAAAAAAAAAAAAAAAAAAAAAAAAAAAAAAAAATTTTTTTTTGAACCAGTAGTAAATGTGCATATAGAGAAATGTGCATATAGAGAAACTCTGCAGCAGAGACAGCAGTGGTATTTCTCCTACCTACCCGTGGGCCCGGTCACTAAGGTGACTTCAGGTTCAAGTATCATGTGTCATAGATTTTGTAAAATGATTGCTGATAATAATAGGAGTTTGACGTTGATCTTACACCTTTACATTTTATTTCATTCAGAATATCCAAGAGGCCTGCTCTATATATATGTCTTCTCAGAAGCTTTATTCATGTAGAGTGTTTTTGTCCCAATTTAGTGTGCATAAAGAGCACTGGGGGGGATAGATGTTAAGGATAGAGGTGTTGCCAGCACTCTTAGCAAGCTTTTCTGAACTTTTTCATCAAACCTCTCCACGCCTAGTTGCATGCAGTGTGAATGAGACTAAAAGTATACTCTAAGCAAGGAAATGATAGTAATATAGTAGACATCTCATATCCTTTTATTTTTATAGTAAGGTTTTGTTAATCTTCTTCAAGAGATTTGATATATTTGAATGTTGTTTTTGAAATTTTAAAATTACTAATGGGTAATCTATGGAATGATTCATGTTTCTGTCTTAATAGCTCCTCTGTTATAATTAAACATTTTCTTCCATAAGAGACAACTCGTCCAGGAGGGGACATAGGCTATTTCATATTTCATGTAGGAAGGATGTTATAGAAATTGTAGAGTCATTAAGCTTGGAAAAGATCCTCTAAAATCTTCTAGTCCAACTGTCCGCCTACGATCTAGTCCACCTTGACTAGTAAACAATGTTTCTTAGTACAACATCTAAATGTTTCTTGAAAATTTCCAGGGATGGTAACTCAACCACATTCCCGGGCAGCCTATTCCAGTGTCTGACCACTCTTTTGGAGAATGTCTTCCCTGATATTTAAGGGATGCCTAACTAGTTACTGTGAAGCAAATGTCTCTATTCAAGTTTTTTTTTTTTCTAATTCTGAGTATTCCTACAAGAGGAAGCCCCAAACTGGATGTTCCTTTTGTTTTCTTATAACTTAAATTTTACCCAAGTATCCATCAAGTATCTGATTTATTTAGTCTTTCATTTTGTGAAATACAAAACATAAAATCTTATCTATGAAACTCTGTGTTTTGGAATTTAGGTTGTCTTGATGTCCTTGCCTCTCTGTCTTTCTGTTTTTTTGGTTTTTTGTTTTGTTTTTTTTGTTTGTTTGTTTAATAGTTTTGTTTTATTTGTGCATGGCCTTGGAGGCCTTTTCAAGGTGACTTAACAGACAAAATTATAACCATTTTATAGATTTATATATTGAAGAGTAATATGTGTTAATTTAATGTGTTAATTTAAGCTTGCTTCTTATTTCTATAATCAATCTGACAACTTTTCCACTGGCCCTTTCTCTGAGTCATGCTGCAAGAATGGACAGCATTTTTTTAAGCTGTATGTTTCTTGAAAAAAAATTGTATATCAAAATTACTAAGTATAAAGTAAATATTTATATAGCAGACTGTAAAATGCTGAGTAATGTAGTGTTATAGTCTGTATTCCTCTTTATTTTATCACTTCAGTATCTTCCTATTGTTAGCATTCTTTGTCTATACTCTCTACACTCTATTTGTAGTTAAAATAGAATATTGTCAGTGACATTGAAATTATTTTGAGATTATATTCTCTGTTTTATTTCTTCCATAGATTCTTCTTCTAGATTTTTTTGAACAGTGCATTTGAAATTACCCTCTAGTTTTGATACTGTAAATCATGAGAGTTCAAATTACCTAAGGTCAAAAACCTTTTTCCAGAAGGGCTTGCATACTAAATGTGTTAAGAAATGCATTGTAACTTTTAAAAGGCGAAGTGATGAATAAGTTATCAAAGGAACTTTTAACAAGAGTGGAAGTAATATATATCCCACAGGAAGCTATTATGAGACCATTAATACCACAAGCCAAAGTTTTACTTACTGACTGTGATCTAAATTGTGTTGAACTCATCAGCTATCAAGGGAAATAGTTGCTGCGGCATGTTGGTTGATCCATTTGTTTGATTTGTTCAGATATCTTTCTTCCTTCCCACTTTGTTTACAAGAACGGTTCAAATGCAATTATACACACCGCAGAGATTTAAAATCCATAGTACATAACAAGATGGTATTCTTTATTTATGAATGATAGACACATTTTTTCTGATCATCTGCATGTGATGCTTCCAAAATTCAAGTGTTTTGTGGTAATCCTCTGTAATGCAGGGTTACATGGATCAGATCACCTTGTCTAAGAACGATTGCTACACAAATCGAGCATGTGGTAAAATATTGCAAATGGCAGCATGTGAGCCATACAGTGTTCCAGGGACAGCGCTCTATTACAATCTCTAAACATGGTGCATTTTGGATGCACCCTTCTTAGAAGGCTCGTCCCACCATATACACGTGCTGTCTGCTGGGTAGTCAGTAATGCAGCCTCCCGCACTGACTCCTCCCGCTAGCCCTCGGGTTGCCTCCAGTCTAGCAATGGCTGCTGTCCGTCATCCCTGCCTTCAGCCAGGTGAGGTCATGACTGCATGGGACTTCATTGCTGCTCTTTCCCCTAATGTGTAGGGATGGTGGCTAACATCTGTTCCCTCCTGAGTCTCCTCATGTGAATCCCCAAACACAGCTCTAGATGATTTTATGGTATGTTGCTTTCCCTTCTCATTCTTTTCGGTAGTGATATTAGCTTATCCTCATGTGCTAACAAAATACATCCTCAGTAGATACTTTTCTGCAGTTTAATATTACCAGTTTACTGATTCAATTGTGATACGCTTAAAACCTTGTTCTCTGAAAAACACATAAGGACATGGTTGCTTAAAGACAGGATCTTGCAGTTTTTTACTCTTTGGGACACTGAGACCTAGTTTTGGTATGGTTAAGTTTAGGTCAAAGGGAGAAGAAATTTCTCTTTGAAGGCTGAATTGTCTCTGGAAAAAAAAAAAAAATAGAAGAAAGAAATAAAAGAGAGAAAAATGGACATAGCAGACAACTGCATTTTCTATCCCAGATGGCTCAAGTTTCCAGCATTTTCTGCCAGAACCAGGTCTCTTGCAGTGTCCCTACACTGGAAAATTTTTATATAACTTGAGCATGTTAAAATTTTTTCTGGTACTTAATTGTATTATTTCAAATATTTCTCATTCATATATAGCAAGCATGTGTGCTTACCACTGGTAATTAGTGAGAGGATGGCAAAGGCCACCAGATGTGGCTGGATCTAGCCAATCTCTTATTTCCTGTCAGCTAAGTCATATATGGACCTAGCTGAAGAAATGTCTCTGAAGTTCAGAAGTTCCCCCTTAATCATGAGCAAAAACACTTGACCCATATTTTCTTTAAAATAGGATGAATAAAGAAACTTGATCCTTCATGATTTATTCAGACTCCCAGCACCACCTCCAACATACCACAAGGCTGGATAGAACAATTCCAAAACTATGTCTTTCTCTCATACTGAATCAAGGTTATGCCATGTTTTAAGGCAGTGAGGAAAGCCTTTGCAGTTACATTTTAAATTGTACGGGGGCTAAAAATAGGCTATATATTTTACGTTGCTATTTCCTTAACCAACCTCATCTAAAATATTTATTAGTGTCTCGATTATATTTTGGTAGGCCATTAACCTCACTTTCCCTTTCAAGCTCACCAAGTTAAAACATTATGCTAAGATATATAAGAAAAAAAATCAATTAAACAGGATAAAATATCAGACAATCCTATCGCTATAATGGAGAGAACAAAGCAGAGCATGGTGTCATTTTTGTAACAATTAGCTTCAGTGGAACAAAAGCTTTTGAGAGGATTCTACCTGTCTATTTATTCTTTCTGTTCTGCATTTTTAGAGTGCAATTCAGCAATCGATCATACAGTACATACCAAATAGCCAGGCAGCCTTTAGTAGATGCTTATTATGTATGCCCTTCACATTTTTTGGCAGCTTCACTTCTATGACTCATTTTATCATGAGCTTCCACTTTGATGGCCTTTAAACTATCTATCCATAGCTGTTAAAATGACTGCAAAGCTTGAAATTCTTTCTTGGCACGACTTAATTCTATAACCCAATTAAATCAGATGGTATGAGCTGTTTCTTGAGCATTCTTGCATGTACCACTTATTGCTCCATATCCAGCTTTTCAAATGCTGAAGTTTGAGCAAGCCTAAGTTTCTTTCCTTTGCTACCGTGGAATGCAGCTAGTGCCTTGTCGTGATGAAAGTGGATTTGATAAGCACTTAATGGTTAAATGATTTAAAATAGAATTTTCAATTTGTCCATGACAAATTTGAAATATGTTTTTGCATTATCTGATTTATAGGAATATGGCTAGCATACCATGCTGGGCCAGATATGGGCTGTCAAATGTCTCTTTATACTTGCTGTTGCTTTTCCTTCCCAAGAGAATCCTTTACACGTACACTGAATATCGTTCCTGTTGCAGTATTTGAAGAATGAGAAAGTGTTCTGCATGAGCCTCTCTGAATTGTTATGGTACAAGATGGCATACATCTCTTTAGTGTACATTAAAATGGTCATGCTAACTAGAATTACCATCTGTCTGTGCTTTAAGTACACTCTAATCCCACTTCTTATTTGAGTTCTGTGTAGGAATCTGCTGTTGCCCACTGTTGGAAACAGAGCAGCAGATTTGTCCACAGATGGCAGCTCTTCATTTCTGTTTCAGATATCAAACTCTTGTGATCCTGAGGAGGCAGGAAGAGGTGTAGTTATTTAATTATTAGTTGTATCTTTGCAAGCGTGAGAGCAGCTTCACTTTGACCGTACGCTTGAGGGCAAGTAGCAGTGTTTATGCCTGCCTTGTATCCTGTCAATCTGCCTCCTGTCATTGCTTAAAACACCTCCAAGCTGATTTGTGCTTTGTAAAGTTCTTGACAGCTGCTGTGGAGATGTTAGGATATTACCATGTCAGAGGATAGGGGACACTGATAGATTTTTCTTTGTTTTATTATTACATGTAACACCTAGAACTTTATGAGTGTTCCTTTTTTTCATTAAAGGATTAATCTATAGCACTGTTAGCATGCTTAGCTGAAGCATTATACCACTGATAAGGGAGTTTTGTCACCAGTAAGAATGCTAAAAATACTCTTTAACTTCTCTGGGAAAACTACATTAGGAGCAGATCACATCTTTATGGAATAAGCCCATTTATGATTTCGTACAAAGAAGGATGATACATCAATCCACACTGGTGACTTTTCTGTTATGTTTAGATAACTTAGTGTAATGTATATTTCGATGCTAAGGAGAGAATGTTAATGATGGTTCTGAGCAGACATCAGCTAGTTCTTATACAACAACACGAGATTGACATGGTTTTCCTTCCCAAGTAAGAGATGAACAGACACATAAGCAAAAAAGAGCTAGTATCAGAGCTAAAGTATGATTATTAATAATCACATTTTTTCATATATTTAATTGGAGCACAGCTTTATCCCATTCGCTATTTATTGCTAGGAAAAGTCACTTAGGGAATACTTGTCTACCTTGACTGTGTTTGCATATCATGTCAGACAGATGATAAAAATTTAAACTCCTCTTCAGGTATTATTATGTACTTTTCTGTTTAGCAGCAGCACAGGAAGTGGGGAGTGTTTAATTGACATGAGACAGAATCACTGTGCTAAAGAGAGACTTAAGGGATATCACCCTTCACTAGTGTTTTCTATTAGTTCAGTTGTAAGTACATAGCATTTATTTGAAGAATTACTAATGAAATGCAAGTGTGAAGGCCAGATTGTGACCTTACCCACTGAAGTCATGGCATTCAGAAGAATCAGGATGGATATTTATTGCTCGGATTGTACTTCGGGGTTTGTATCATATGAGCTGTCTGTAAGTCAGCCAACCTTCTGTAACAAAGAAAACTGTTCTGAATCAAAAACTGCTTTATGATTAAGACTGTTATCAAGGAATGATAATACAAAGAAATGACCATCTGGGATGGCAGAGGATGTTTCTGTGTGTGCAGATTTAAATGCATATTTTATAATTAGAAACAGAGAAGCTTGAGGAGGTAAAATGTTGGTTGATTAAAAATGAGCATGTGATCATGTTCTGCAACCTACGTGTACTTAAGATTTTCAAATACAAAGGGTTTGTGGAGTTTTATTTTCTCATTAATACATAGAACATTTATGTGCCACTTAGCCCTAACGGGAAACCCATATAAATCTATTGCGCCAAGAGGATCTCACAGAGTGTGAACAACTAGTGACATTTTTATACCTATGGAAATGTAACAACGTCCCTTTACAGGTTTGAAAATTTAAGGTGAGAATGCTGCATTAGGTATTTATGGTGCATAGCCAATAATGCAATTTAAGGTATTGTTTTCTCATGATTCAAAACAGCAGAGACACTTAGCAGTTTTTCCTGTTATTATTCCAAATACGAGTAGTAATTATATTAAATATGTAAGAAAACAGTACCAATCATTTATGAAATTATTTATGCAAATTTAAGGGTGGATGCACACATTGTCTGAGTAAATGAAATGAAGCAGTTTTACTTTCTCCTTAAATCAGATACAAGCCAGTGGAACCAGAGGAATCTTGCCCTTGGTTATACTTTGTGCAAATAAATGTATAAAATATCACCTCCTAAATATGTATGAGTAAAATAGTACAGTACTTGATAGGTTGGTGAACGTAAAGAACAGCCAAGTCTAACTGAAAAATAGAAGCCTTATTACTTTTTAGTGACAGAAGTAAAATTTTGCTCTTCTTTGATTTTTAAAGAGACAGGAGTTTTCTAGTGTTTCATTTAATGCTTGTGTAAAAAAAGACAGGGTGTGTAGCCAGTGTCAATATCTAATCCAAACCCTTCTCTGCTTCCCTAGCTAAACTCTTGTTGCAGTGTTTCACATGTTATCACTGCAAAGACCCTCTCATTTCCCATTCTATAGAATGCCTTCTGCTCCTAGTACTTCTGCCTTTGAAATAAGCTACTGTAGCAGTTTTTATTCCAGAGACACTCTGGCAATGTCCTCTCTTTTGTTTCATGCTGCCACACTCAGTGGCTGCCCCACTGAGACTCTCACAGCCTTGGCCCTAGAGGAGAGCCAAAATGTAGTATAGAATGCAGAAAATAATAATCATTTGAGTACCTGATGTATTATCTATACTTGAGAATTTGTAACTAGTAAGCATGCAATACTTGTGTCTACGGCACATTAAGGATACTCCAATCGTACTAAAAGTGTCATAAATAGAAACTGCCAACGAGAAATTTGAGATTGTCCTGATGCAAAGCACATCGTGCTAGTGGAAGTCATTGCAGTGTTCATTGTGACCATTCACTGCACTGGAGAGAAAGCCCTAAGGAAGGCATTTGTCTGATGTCATCTTTCCTCCTCATCCATGTGATTTCCTTTTTCCCCCTCTCTTTCTTTCCTACCTGATTTTTTGCTCCAGTGTGGTTTTTCAAGTCTATATATACCATGAACCTAGAGACCCTGCTGGGAAATGCATGTGAGCCTATCTCAAGATCTTTTCTGCAACATTATTTTACATCTATATATTAGAATAAAAATGTACATGCTGATTGTAAGAAATTGAGAATATTCATTTATGAAACAATAGTATATGGAGGCTTAGGCTAAAGTCAGAACCTACTGTCTCAGATGTGGCTGGGAATGCAGTGAGTATATTTACGTGATGCTATGCAGTACTATGCAAGAATACTTCAAAAGTATTATTACAGGCTTGTTCAGCTATTTGAATTTTATAGCCATCATGAATTTGAGAACACAGCCTGGATAAAGCTCTGCACTTACACAGCTGCCTTCTGTTACCTAAGATGCACCTGTGATTCTCCACTTTGAAGTGTGTTGTGGATATATTGATAGTGATCAAGAGTCCCTCCTCTTAACATCTTGTAGTTTGAATAGAAGACATGGAAAATATTCCATATGACATGCCATTCTCAAGCAGACAATGGTAAAGCATTGAACTCTCTGAAATCCCATACATGTGTTCTAACTACTAGTCTACACTACCACAATTTACTTGTGCTAAAATACATTGCATGCAGCCACAGATTTACGTAGTATTCAGTTCTGTACTTGAAAGCTTTTCATCCTATTCTTTCTTTATGAAGCCTGTTCATAAAGAAATTATGATGTTCATATGTAAGCTCTAGTATATTTAGTTTATTAGACATTTGAGTAGAGTGAAACTGTTAGTTCAGCTAAAAAGAATTTATTGTTCTCTGACTTAACTAAAAGCATACAATGCAGTGTCACTACCACTCTAAAACGTAATTCCTCTCAGTTTGATTTCTCCAATTTGTGGACTTCGTATCCTAATTCCAGATTTCTGTATGCCTTCAAAATACATTTAAAGACAAATATAGAAAAGGGTCATGATCACACTTGGGTAATATTTCTTTAGCAGAACTTTCAAAAAGCTTTTTCTGAAGGCTGGAATGGTCAGATGTAGCTTGATATTCTGCTTTTTCTCAGAGATGAATAAAGTTAGTTCTTAAAAAATCTGATGCAATCTAATCTTTTGATGTCCTTTAACTCCAAAGAAAACAGAATCTTTCCGGAGGGAGGTCCAAAGAAACTCCAGAAAGAATTTGCGAGAGCTTTGAAACTGATAACCAGCTGGCTGTGAAGCAGCAGGCTGCTACTACAGAAAGTGCTGCAAATCTAATAATAGCCAGGAAAGAATAGTGAGCTGGCTTATGCTTTCAGAATATCTGACTGCGTGTATCCCCTTCATCTGATATCTAAGTATTTCAGCTCAAAGACCACCTGTGTTAATGATTCCTTTCAAGCATGTGAGGTGTAGAGGTATACCATGTAATGTGTGTTCTTTGCACTGAATAATCTTAATCACCATGTCTTTAGCTGACTGGCTTCTGACACACAATATCTAAGACTATATTATTCTTATTTTAAAAATAATGACTGCATATACACAGAAAAAATTACGTCTCTCTTTTCTTAAAAATAAGGCTTCTAAAAGGACATCATGACTGATCTTGCTCAGAAAATTGTATGATATACTTCTCGTTGAATTTATGCACTGGTCAATGGGCTTAGATGGGATGTGGATGACATATGAAAAGATTCACTTAAGACCTCAGAGCATTGCATTCATGCTGAATCTCAAATGCATTACCAGTGTGAAATAAATTACTGTCCTGAGTTAGGATGGGAGTCTGCATGATGCAAACAGTATTAGGTTTTATCTTTCCAGTAAGGATGTTGACGCATATTCTGTCAGGGTGATACTTTACTCATTTTTAATTAGTCCTACTTACCATGAAACTAGCTTAGCTTCTTTGTACAGTGCTCTGCTGTGTCACATAATCCTACATAGAAGGGCTTCTCCAAAAGTAATGCTTCCTATTTTATTATGGCTGCCCACGACATTAGAAGAAGATGTTGGTGATATAGCAGTAGATGTTGGACCTTATTGATGATATTCCATTACATTTTTTTACTGTGTGATAGATGGCAGCTGAGGGGCAACCTGACAAATGGTATCTGGTATGGATGTGCATACGAAGAAAGGGTGTGTCATTAAATTCCTCCATGCAGAAAAAATGAAACCCATTGATGTTCATGGACACTTTCTGAAATTTTATGGAGGCCAAACAGTGGATTTGAACATAGGGAGCTGATAGTGTGTTCAGCAGTGGTGACAACAGCAGGGGTCACCTCTGGTATGCAGGCTCCTGTTCGCGTCTGGCAAAAATGCATGACTAATGATGGTGACTGTGTTGAAAAGTTGTGTTTTGTAGCTGAGAATTTGCTCTATCCAAATAATTATTGTGTTCTTTGTATCTGTTGTAGTTTCCATGGTTATAAATAGGAGACATTATTTTTGGGGAGACCTGTGTACATGTAATATCCATACACGCTACTTTGCCCCAGTGGTAATACGATAGATATAAAGGAAATCGCACAGTAACAGATTCTAATGAAAACGACATTGCATTGTGTGTTTTTATAATGCATAGTGTCACTTTCATTGTTGCACTAATAGCTCTAGTTCTGTGCAGAGAGCCTCTCCCATCCCTCTGCTGGAAGAGGTGTGTTTATCTGGTAAACAGGTGACCTGAGACGCTCAGGGCACACTTTTGCTCATGAACTAGGCATGCTATCCACAAGGCTATTCAGTACACTCTTGCAGTGGCTACATCATACCTAGTGTTCTTTTGGGATGTCTTCTGAAGACGATACTTCAGTTTTGGAAGTGGTGATATATGGTGATGAATTAAAAGAAATCAAACTCTTTTTCCTCATGCTAACCAGAGTCCCATCCCATTTCCATCCCCAGACAGGAGAGGATGAGAGAAAAGTCTATTACAGTTTGCAACTGTACAGCTGTTATGGTGTTGCACTATGTTATGTAGACTGCCACCTGTGCTTATAAAGGGAGGCCAGAAGTTTTGGCTTCTACATCTCATCTCCTCTGCTATAAATATTGCACAAGTCACACACTAGGGTAGAAATTCAAAATTTACTGTTCACTGATGGAATGTGAACTGGGAGAAATCAAGCTCTTGAAAACTAAGCAGGTATTTTGATAAATTTGAACCATAAGGAGAAAAGGTTTCCTGTGACTGCTGAACAGGGAGAATGTGAGCAGACTAACAGAGACTGCAAAATGCTTTGAAATAAGCAACTGCATAATAAATGGATAAGGGGTTAAAGAGACAGAAGAAGAAAAAAATAGAATGAGCAACTGAATAATAAGGGAGTAAGGAACTGAAGAGACTTAAAGAAAAATAAAAGTGCATGTAAAAAGAGAGGAGTTTGTGAACAAGAAAACACAGGAAATGAAATCTGTTTCCTCAGTTTTAAGAGTTCACCAAACTAAAAATAGTCTGCCAAGATTTTGAACTACAACATTCAGAATTTATTATCTAAACCTAAATGCCAATATTAAAAGCAGTGGTCCTGTGGGTATATTTGTTAAAGAAAGAGAGAAGTACCCACACTTGTATAATGATTTATACAAATCATATAATAAAACCCATATAATGATGGGTGATTTTGGTAAACAAATTGATACATACGCTTGAAAGGAAATAAAACTGTATAATGCAATTTGACCGCTCAAGTGAAAGCCACCTTTTTGGAACTTGAACACCAAGATTAATTAGCAAACTTTGAAAGGTCTCCTGCTTCTAAATGCTTTGTCCTTCCTTTGAAAGGCAAAATAGTCAAACTTCATTTTACAGTATGATATCTAAATACAATGCAAAATTGCTTTTTTTTACCTACACTGTCCACCACTATTGATTTGGAACAATTGAAAATAGCCTTTATTAAGATCACCAATAGTCTATTCTGCAATAGTGGCAGGAAATGCTTTTGTATGTGCATACTGTATGAGGTTGTCAGTTGTACTAGGGTAGTTAAAGCACAGGGGAATATGTTTAGTCACTGTACAGACGCTCCCACAGGAGAAAGAACAAACTGTTTTAAGAATTTCTATTAAATTCTTCACTCAGAAATATGTTATTTATGGAGGTTTTGCTGAATTGAACTTAGGTTTCCCACAATTACACTCTATAGTTCCAAACAAGCCAGCAGAAATGTAAGAAAGACACAAGTGGCAGGAAGCCAGACAGAAATGCAGCTGCAAAATCTGTAGGAAGAATGAAGCAGATGTTATGATGATAGTGCTGAACTTGCTCCACGAGGATACGTAGTTAAAACAAAAGACCTGTTTCCCTTGGTTCTTCATTGTTATTGCATGCATACTTGCATGTGTAACTGTTAATTAGTGCTAAACTAGTTAAGAACTCTTTTCTTCCCAGTTTGAACTTTAAATGCAAGAAATGAAGAATATAAAATCATGTGTATGCAAAATTAGAAAACATTTTTATCTTTAATATTTCAGTTTCCATCAGAAGCAAAAGCAAAGCTCTATTTGATTTACAGCACATCTCCAGTGTCTTCTCTTTCTTTGAGAAGTACCTTCTGGGTAGCAAAAATTTTTATGGGTATGGAGTGTACTCAAGCAACAAAAGCTTGAAAGAAACACTTCTGAACTTCAGTGAAGGTTTTGATGTGCTGCTACCTGGAAAATTATGTAGATGGAGTAAAATAGGGACACATGAGAAATATAATGTGACTAAAGAACTGTGTAGAGAGCAGCTATGGTGTCTACGGAGAAGCAAAGTTAGCAAACTGGCTGAATTCCATATAGATGTGGAGAACTTAAGAACTTAAAAAAATATATATGTATATATATGTAGTGATAGAATTGCCTAGGGGGAAAAAAGCAACCTGAAATGTATTATTAGAATATTACACATGAAAAAACTAAATTACATGAAAAAATTAAATTATTGAGTGAAACTATGGAAATAAAATTAATTTTAACAGTACTAGTTGAAAATCAGGTACTTAAGGTTCAATCAAGCTCTTCGCTTTTGTAACAATTCTTCTTGACAGATTGTCTATCTGGATGTATATTTATGCATCGCCGACTATTGGGATCTTCCAATGTGCCAAGACCATGAATAAGCCACCTGTGATTGTCTTGTTTGTCTGACGTTATTTCTAGCAAAAGTTTGAAACTGATACTATCAGTGTTCAAATTACTGATAATTTCTTACCTGAAATACTGTGGAAAATGGAAAACTGAATTCAGATTGGAGTGGTGAAAAAGCTGCAGTATTTAACAGAATATGCAGAAGTTACATCAGTGTAGGGAATTGGATGAAAGATTACCGGCCCTTTCCCATTCTTATTGAAGTGAAGTTTATTTGATATTTCCTATATATTGACACTGTGATTCCACTCTGTTTTTATTTTGTTGTATTCCATTTTGTTATTATTATTAAATCAAGATAATGAGTAGTTTATATCACTTTTGATTAAGCTGGTACCAAATTTTACTTTTGCCTTGCATACACTGATTACACTGAGTCCGTACAATGCGCGCATGGACATAGGTTGCCTAAGTGTATGCAGCACAATACTCCTGCTGCCTGATTAGTCTCCCTAGTATTTGCTCTCAATGCAATAAAGTAAAGCCTACTCTCTTCTGCATTATTCTAGGCAATGAGGAAATTATTTTTTCTATTGAAGAAGAAAATTTATTCCTATTGCACGTTTGTGTGTAAAATTAGGACCGTACTATGTTAAAGACCTCAGAGTTCAGTATTTCTAGCTGAGTTTTTAGATTTTTTTGTTACGCTTAACTCTAAAATCCAGTTACACTTTGTGTCTGACCAGATTAAACAGTCATAAATGTAATGCTCTAGCTTACTCTTTAGGATGTAATTGAAAGTCAAGATGTTCATTGGTGACTAGCTGCATTTCTTTCAAAAATTATTTTCTAATAGGTTCTGTTACAAGGTTTACTGTACTGGTGTAGAGCTGCTCCAAGGATTTCCAACCTCTTGATTTACACCAGAACGTGTCCTTCTACCCCCAGATTCACCCCATTTGCTCTGCTGAATGAAAAGTTTTTTGCATTTCTGGTGTCTGTGTGGAGACGTCTGCAAGCAAACAGCATGTCCTGGCAGACAGCATCTATGCTCTGCAACTGCTGAAGACTGTCAGGTCAGTGTTTTACCTAAAAATGTAAATAAAAATAGCTATTATATGTTGTATTAATATTGACGAGTGGTTGTTAAGCAGTGTCTCCTTGGACAGCACATGTTTGTTTCAGTTATTTTCCATTGTAGTTGTTGTTAACATTGCTTATCTGCTGGTAGAGTGCTCTCTCACCTTTCAGGATTGAATTTGTTGTACCTATTAAGTATCCCTTGATACAGTTTTGTGTCTCATAAAAGCCCTTGAAACTGAATTTGATGTACTTGAGAATAATCTTGATTCCTTCAATCCCCTTGTGTGCAATTTGAGGAAACAATGGTATCTGTTCAAAATTTAGAAGAGAAGAAAAGCAGTGGATTTACAGTCCCTGGGAGAAGGTTGTAAACTCTTACTGGGGTGCTTATAGAAGGGCATTATCACATTGGAAAAGCAGAGGTGCTTGAAAACAACTTTCAGATCTGCAGCCTTCAGGAGTTTTTTTTTTCTCTTTGTGGAAACTAGTGTTTTGTAACACTCATATTTTTATACAGTAAATTGTTTTTTCTATCTTGTTTTATTTGATAGATAATCGTTTCAGATATGGCGGTGGTGGAGTAGAACATTCTCTAATAGCTTTGCAAATAGCAATTCTAACCCTGAACTGATTGAAATCCAGTTGTGTCAAAAGTTTTTGGTAGATATATAGAGAAATAAAAATGCTTAACAGTGTATGAATGCTGTACAGTTTTAGGCTAGGTTAGTTCAGTGTGCGTGAGCCTCAATTAAGTGTGCTATGGCTGAAAGACAGAGTAATTGCACTGCATAGCCTGCTCTGAGAGGTTTTTGGTCTCAACCTAGGTTTTACTGGCTTTTCTTCCACATTACCAAAAATGAAATCATTGTGCTTTCCACATTTTTTTCAGTGACAGTAAAAGAATAAAGGATGAGAAATTAGGGCTGGGCCATCCAGTGATGTGGATTGATTGAACTGTCAGTTCTGACATCAACGTAAAGAGCTGGTAGGAAGAATGAAGTTATTTGTGGTATATCCCTGTTCTAGCAGTAGAGGGATCTGCTAGTCATGGTGAGAATCCGGAGCAATACATATGAATGAAACACTAGTCATCTGCCTACATACATTTTCTGAGTATTAGTAGCAATTAATCTCCCTATTAGTTGATTGCATTGACCATCCACTTTTAAGCATTTGTCTCATCACTGTTATGGAATAGTTTATATTTCATTCATGAGTGATAGCAGAAAGACATCTGAAAGCTTATATTCAAGGATAATACTAAGGATAGTCAGGAGATTCCTCCCTGTTGCAGAAATAAGGAAGAGAGGGAAGGCTTCAAAAATGGTAGCAACTTGTATAGTTGTCTGCACTTCTTATTTTGAAATTAAAAAGTAACAAGTGAAGTATAAAAAAGACTTCCCTTGAATATGCTGTCACACTGTTGTAAATAACATGAACGTATAGAATTATTAATGGAACAGTATGAAATGCTCACATTTGCTAGTAAAATGTAATGCTCCATTTGTTCACCACTATGAAGTCAAATCATAAAGGGTTTCTGCCCGTACAGTTCAACAACTGCATGATGTGGCATCATGATTATTTTTTTTTAATAAATCAATGTGATAAAACAGGATTCTCATTAATATCTGTCCATCATGTTTAGGAAGATGTGAACATTTTAAAAATGAGTCTAAAAAGGGTTGTCCTTTAACCAGTAATTAAAATATTAGTCCATTGAATTGATAAGATATTGAAATTCCAGCAGCTGTAAAAAGTTTGTATTACCTTGTATCTCTTGCTTGAAAGAGCTGAAAAAAATTATATGTCCAAAAAATAATAGACTTTCCCTGAGGAAGCCATTTGGTATCTTTCCTCTGTATGGTTTTCCCCTAATGTTTCAATTCTTCATAACTTTCAATCCTGTATAAGTTAATATTATCTGTTAGTTTAATTTTCACCAGATAAATTGTAATTCTTTTATAAGCCACTTAAACCAAACCCATCTGGAACATAACTGGATTTATTATGTCTTGAAAATACCTGAAGTTAACAATCTATTATTTACCTGAAATGAAATTTGCTTTATTGACACTTGCCACTCTTCATGTTCTTCAATCAAATCTGATTACAAAAATTGTCTTAAGAGTGAAGAAGATATAAATATTTGAACTATAGTAAGTGTCTTGAAACTGATAGTGAAATAAACTCTTTGGCAGAGGACTTACTGTGTTAGTCTTATGAATTAAAAATTCCTTCTCAAGAGAACACTCTCTTTGTATTCAAGATTTTTCGTATAAGGATTTTTTTATATTTCCATCAGATATTTGTTGCTCATTTGTTTATATATGATGCCCAGTCACATCCGCATGTTTCTTTTTACTCAAAATTAAGTCCTAGTGAGATGTCCCCTAAAATATATTCAAACTTCTTTAGCTAATTCTTTTTCTTTCTGCTTGCAAGTTGAGAATTTTAATGGGGGGGGGGGGGGGGGACTATAAAAAGTGTAAGTTCAGTTTAAAAGGGGTCTAGTACTTACGGTTAATACTTTTTTTGAAAGGTCTATCAATTAACTAATATCTGTAGATGGTACTGTTTGAGTGTGTGCAGGAATGTTTCTGGCAGAAGCACAGCTTGGACTTGTGAGTAAAAATGGCTTTTTTGAAACTTCCATGTACTGTCAAACAGAAAGACACTTAGGTGTAAAAGTGTCTGTCCTGAAATCTGGCACTTATGAATTTATGCAGCTGTTTTTGTATTGTTAAGCACCGCCTAAAGAATTATATAGGTAACATGAGTCAGACTGCTGCTTTTCACCAAGTAAAAGCATCCATCTGAATGAAAAACTTTCCATAAGCATCAGATTCTTTTTTGGCATTGAACTAAACTGAGAACTTCCTAGTGGCTGACACTGTACCTTTGCAGTGAATGAGGTTTTCATGTACAAAGTTTTTGTGCAGAGGAAAAATAACACACTTCAAGACAACCAAGAACAATGTTAGGGCAAATGAAAATGCTCAGATAACAGCATGTTACTACTGATTATACGGCAATACGGCTTAGGTCACTGTAGTTATAAGATGCTTTAAGATGAGAGCCAGCCTTCCTTTTCCTGTGTGCACACAAAGCTGGCTCAGGAGTAAAAGTTTACTCTTCTTAGTCATCATCTATGACATCCTCTGTTGCAAGGAATCTGTAGTATTTTCAATATTGTTTTTACCAACCTAAATGTTTTAGGAATCTATAGACATAGCTTTCATGTTTGTAAGAGCTGTTAAAAAAAAACAAAACCTTCTTATCATTATGTAGTAGAAGACTCATCTTAGTGAAACTAAGTGAACCAATTTTTAGATCACTTACAACTAAGAAACTAGATATACATTAATATTCTTTGTATTAATATGAATAAATCCATAAGCGCTGTGTGTAAGGTACAGTCTCCCAGAAAACACTGATTTCTGCAAATTAGAAACATCAGAGTAATGAGTAATAACGATCAATGAGGACAGGTTATGGATAACCTATATGCTAAGCTGTATTTGATCTCTGATGGATTATCATGTGGAAAAGCTGAAAATCAAATTATGAAAAAAAAAGAGTATTTATCTGTCTTTTTAGATAAACATCAACATGTCCACCTGCTATTTGGCTTTTATTGTATAATGTAGGGAGGCTCTTGATTAAAGGAAAATGTGTGATCAAATATTCAAGTATTCCTCTTGAGAATGTGTGTATGTTCTTAAAACGTAATCATATAAAGAAAACATCCCTGCTGGAATACCTGCAATGCTTGAAGCTGCCACAAATAACCCCAGTTTTCAGCAAACAGAACCCTCTGTTCCAAGCATGCTTCATACATAAAGAATCAGTTTGGCTGTAAAGATGCCTAAACCTCAACACAAACGTGCCGTAAAAATGGTTCCTGCAGGTAATCAGACAATAAGAACCAGACCCAAATAATAAATTTATAAATACATCTTATTTTCAATATATATAAGAAATTTCCCCTCCCCCCTCCTCCCCCAGATATCTTTTCAACCAGCCTCTGCTGTCCAGCTATATTTTTTTGAGGTAGACCCAAAGCAGAATATAGATTTGGGCATCTGACCTGAAGTGAGGTTCAGAATCTGAAATCAGCTTAGCTCTAAAGTGAACAGAGCCAAAGACCTGGATCTGAGCTCATTAAAATTTTGAAAAACTTGAAATTAAGAGCATTCATATTTTGCTTTTAATTTAAAACTCCTGATCATTCATTTCCACTCTGTTTTGTCCAAGACATACACTGTGTCCTCAATATCAATGCATCTACATAGTGTCTGGCCTTTCTCAGATCGCCTCATCAGATGGGTGACCTCCTTGCACCTGAGCACAGCTGCCACTGTCAGAATTGAGCAGGTTATGAAGCATAGCTTTGAGATTTTTAGCTTTTACTTGAGTATATTTTTGAGTGTAGACCAGTAAAGCAATGGAAGTGCTCTAGATCTGGAATTGCCCCTTTCCTGCGTAAAAGAAAAAGTTCTATCCGCAATCTCCAGAACTGTACTCTTGTTTTCATAACCTTAAGAAAATACAGAATGTTTTTACTTACAGCTGGCTTCTTTGAATATACTTCACATATATCTAAGTAGAATAGGTGTTGCCTACTTTTCACAAGGCAGAGTTCTGAACTTTATTAAAATATTAATAATAATAATTACTACTGCTGCTGATACATCATTTGGCTGTTCAATAAGTCTTTTTAAGCATGCCATTTCACAATATTTTACTGATGAAACTTGAGAGAAAAAAGTCCAACTTGCAGTGTAACAACATTTCCTGGAATTTCAAATCTAATTTCTGTATTAGATAATGTGGTGAACATTACCCCTCTTTCTGAGGGCTAAGCTTTTTTTCTGTAGATATTTCTCATCTCTTGACTTCTGTAAGAAACTGTTAGTAACGGTTATCTTTCGTAAATGCAGTTATGCACGCCACTCCCCATATATTTGCTTTTGCATTATCTTGAGATGTGCAAACTTTGTTACTATCGTATATATATTTATGGGCAGTTATTGTCAAATATGTTATACTTAATCGTATACTTATAAAGAAAATACAGATAAAAACTAGAAGCTAAAATGAATTTATTCTTTTCATGATACATTTTTTGTTTTACAGAGTTTTCAGGTAAAATGTAATGGGGGAACTAATCCATTCACAGCTCTCAGAGAATTGAGTCAGAATGGTTTGCATTTGTATCTGATAAAAACTGTTGGTCTCTCTCCATCCCCTGAATAGTGAATGCTGAGACTCTTCCTGCTCAGAAAGGCTTATTACTGTTAAATTGGCTTTTAAACCAACCTAATACAGGTCATAAAGTGTGGTAAATTGGCAGCTACTCTAACTGATGAAAAAAATAATTGCAATGTGAGGCAGGATAAGTTCTAAACTAATTTGTCCCTAGCACAAAATAGGTCTTATCTAACATAGAAAAACCTATGCTCAAGTAACCTTGATTTTTTGCCTTGAAGACAAAAAATCCCTGGAATTTTTAGTCAGGGAAGTGGCCACTCTCTAGAGCTAATGTAACCTGAGGAGCAAACTTCCTCGATTTCTTTGATCCCAGTCAGTAATTTACAGTGGCCAAATATTAATTGTAAACATGTAAACAATTCTAAGCAGCAAAATCTTGTTGAATACTCTTCACTAATTCTAGCGATAATGCATTTTGAAATGCCTTTTGGATTGTTTCATCATAAACTTCAGAATAAATTTCCTTTCTACAAGACATAGTGCTTTGCTCTAGGAGAAGCAATACTTTTAAAAACTGAGGTAAATATCTGATGCAGCTTATGGATACACCCTGAAGCAGAACATAATATTTGCATAAGAAATTACTGACTTATCACATAAATTTTCCTGTGTAATTTGCTAGCTTGCCTTCAGGGGGAATGTAAACCTGAAAGAGGGAGAAGTCAAATGTAAAAGAGCCATTTCTGCTCCAAAAGAGCAGTCTTATCTGAGGGATGAATGTGTTGTATTCTGATAGGAAGGGGATTGTCTCTCAGGGATACATTGGGGAATACAAGGGGATACATGGAGAATTTTGTAGGGAACTGATGAGACTTCTTAGTTGAGATATTGAAGATGTGTTTCCTGTATATCATGCTGAAAAAGTAGGGCATCTTTATATGTATTTACGCTTCTTTAAAATGTAATTACAACATCCAGGATATTAAGGAAGACAAAACTACTTCTAAAGCTGAATTGCTCATAACTAGCAATGGTTTATCAGACTAAGATACCATAATGTAATGTAAAAAGTGTTTTTTAAAGGAAGAAGAATTGGCATATATAAAGGGAAAATGTTTATTAATGACAGAGTCATCTACATAATTCAAGATGCAAACAGTAAAAAATAAAAGAAAAATGGTGGCTGGCTGGTGGTGAGCATGCACACAAATAGGTTACCTGTAGCTGAAAATAAAGCTCTACATTAATGCCAGCAACAAAAGAAAACTGCAGTGTGGGCTGGTAGAGCATGATGCCAGACATCACTGCTTTAAATATTTATTTTTTGAACAATGATTGTTGGTGGCCAAGAAAATTGGAAACTATCTTTCCATGCAGTATTTTTTATTAATCACAGGATTGGGGATTTTGAGAGCAACACAGCTGTGTGTGATTCTTGAATTGGAAATATGATACCTCTCCTTCATTTAACAGTCAAGGGTATTGGTGTGGTAAGTTGTTGTCCATTCGAAATCACTAAAAAAGGACATTAAACTCAGTAGATTCTTGCCCATTTACCATCAGATATTTTTATCATTGATTCTCATCTACTTCTTTTTGTCAGTAAGCTACACACAGCACTACCTTAAATATCATTCTGCCAAGAGCATCTTCATCATGTCATCAAATTCATGACATGAATGGCTTGGAGGTGTTTTTCTAGAGAAGGACACAGATCAGCTGGGAAATAATTGAACCTCGAGGTTACAAAACACTAGGTGGAGGGGTTAGGATTTAATTTTGGAATTGTTACTTATTAAATTCAGTGAAGTAAAATCAAGCTACATCATTGATCCATTTCCCATCTGCAGTGTGTTTCTTCCCGTTTATTCAAATCATTGAAAATGAGGAAGTTGTTATTTCTATTGGATTGCCTGTAGTGATGCACTGGAGAAAACTTACTCAACAATCAGCATCTATCTTGAGGCTCTGATCTATTTGTAAAATGCAGACTGTTTTATTCTTGGTGTTTGTGGAGAATGCATAAAAGTTCAGAGTCTGAATGATCCCAGTGGAGTCAGGGAATCTACTACAACATAAGGTATAAATAACTATTGAAGTATCTTGAAATTGGTATTGCTTTTGTGCCTTATTGAAGTTGATGTTTGTACAGTTGTGAGGAAAATACAGTGCTCAGTAAAGAGAGGATCTGTTGAATAACTGGAAAGGGTCTTTCTGGCCAGGCTTTTGAGAACCATGCTGTGCTGGTCTCTGCTGGAATCTGTATTTTGCATACCTCACTATAGCCGCATTTTCTGTCAATGCCAGAATTGTTGTATTCAGTCATCATTCATGGAAATATAAAATTTTTGTAGTGCCAAGTGGTGGAAAGACAATGACATCTGAATTTCTGCATTGCGTGATACATGCATATCCAAAACATATGGAAATGTCTGTGACTGCAGATGACTACCTCCAGCTCCTTTTAAAGTAAGCATTTGATCATTTGCACATCAGATGTCCTGCTAGTCTGTAATTCTGCAATATGGTGCAATGTAATTCTTTGTCATTAGGTTGGCCATGAAATCTCACTGCTAGCAATATATTATGAGACAACATGACCCACCAAACAACTAAAAGCCGACCCCACCTCATAGAACAAGATGGATAATGTGGTAACCAATAGCATTATCAAAACCAATGTGATGGAATCAACCAAAGGTTTAAAAATACTGCACTGATTTAGCACATTCAATTTTACAAAAGTTAGCTATTCAGTTCAGGAGATATTTAAGTGAATTGAAAACAGCATTGCAGATGCCAGCTAATGTACCTTGCTCTTGGGATGAAGAGAAATGGCTACACAATCTGAAACAGCAGTACTATTCATTTGAAGGTTGAGATTCTAGTTCAAATGGAGTCGAAACCAACCCAGTCTGAAACAGCTTTGTTCCAGGCAGAATGTAAGAGCAGAGATTACAGAGTCAGACTTGCAAAGATCACAGTGGTACTACTGCCATGTATACTTTGATGTATCAAAGCAGACCTCACATCTGGATGCCACGCCAAAGGTTTTTTGCTGTGTTTTGTTTCAGAAACTTCTTTTTTCTTTGCTGCAGGAGGTGGAAGCATTACTCATGTAGAAGGTGTATACAGCAGCTTTGTAGAGTACAGTATTTTCAAGCAGTAGAACAATATTCTGTCTGCTGTGGAATTCTGCCTTACTTGTGTTCAGGACATATAAAGAATTAAGATCACGAAAAAAAATTCTGGCTTTCTGCATATCTACCTGACACTGCACCATTCCCTCAGGAATTCAACCTGTACTGGCAATTGGTAAACACAAAGCCAGATTTTGAAAAGTATACTGTTGGCTAACATGCAGATAGAAAGCCAGAGGGGACTCCTGGTATGCATGGCCTCAAGCCGCAATGGAAACTTTGTTTGGACTAAGCTTTTGATTGTGATTTATCAAGAATTCCTTCAAAATAAGAAAAATCCAGAGCCTTAAATAATGTCACAAAGAAAAGAGATTAGCTGGTTTTCTCACAGTGCAGAGCTGTGAGCCAAGCCATCATTGGCACAGCTATGGACTGTATCCATCAGCTGCCTTATCCTGGAAGAATGCTTTAATGTATTGACTGTTCATCTTTTCAACATCTGCTTCTTTCAATCTGGTCTCATCATCTCCATTTTGTTCTCTTCATTTCACCATGAAAGGATTATTGTAAGTGAAAATCTTTTAAACACATCCTGTTCAGATTCAGTTGTAACTCACCATTTCTGAAGTTTTAAAGCCTTTGTATTATTATCATCTCTACACTGATAACTGCTAGAGACCAGATATACAATGAAAACTACACACTAGCAGAAAAGCCATAATGTTACAGTGGTGAAACCAGCAGGGTTGGTGCAGATCATAAACCAGTTCCCCTTCTGTTTAAGTATAGTGATAGAACTATCAATCCCTTCCATTCAAGGCAGCAGAATTGGAGACTGTTTTTTTTCTCCTCTCAGAATTATATTGGGCACCCAGAATTTTTGCTGACTTTACCTGGAGCTACAATGCAGAGCAACCTTGGAAATCTAGTCCCTGTAGTTTTCTATGAAGTGTTGTTCAGATTGCCCAGAGAGGTTTTGGATGCCCTCAGACTGGAAGCATTGAAGGCTAAGCTAGATGGGACTTTCAGCAACTTTGTCTAGTGGGTGGTGCCCCTCCCTGTAGCAGGTGGATTGGAGCTAGATCATCTTAAAGGTCTCTTCCAACCCAAACCATTCTATGATTAGAATGATTTTGAGTTCAAATGCCTTATCTGGGCCAGAAATGTTGATGAAGTGCTCTGTTAATGTTGATTACATACCCTGAAAAGACATTGTTGTTGGCTCACAGATACTAGGCATCTGAAATATTCCTATAGAACTACTGAAAATTTTGGGGAGTGGAAGTCAGTCTGGAGATATTCAAGGTTGTGTGAATGTGAGTTCTGTAGATACAAGAAGTTTCATGAAGTGTTGTTTCTGGAGCAAATGGAGGAACATCAGTAGTAAGCAAACTAATTTCCATTCTTTTTGTTATAGTATCAGATGCACACAAATTTGGCACAGATTCCCAGACTTCAGCTGGTGTTCAAATTATTTCTTTACCACGTCCTTTGAAACAGAATAAAGCAGTAAAATATTGCTCAAAATCAAGAGTTGTTAGTGCCTTTCAGGATTTAATGATTTATCACTTGATGGCAAAAAATCACTGTGAATGTTTTTATGTCTATTTGACAGCAGAACTGAGCTCTGATTGTGACTCTTCACTTAAATGAGATATATTTATTCTGTTTTGCCTTGCGTGTATGTTTGTTTGTTTTACCTGGCTTGGATTTTCTCTGACTGTGCTTCTTGGGCTGAAGGAGGGAAATTAGTGAAACTTTTTATGCCCATTAAGGAAAGATGTCAAAAAAAAAAAAAGAAAAAAAAAAAAGGATAACAGTTCTGTGGGGTTTTTTTGTTGTTTGGTTGGTTTGGGTTTGATTGTTTGTTTGATTTTAAATGTAGAGTTTTTAGTTTTGTAGTCTCCAAAGTTTGTTTTGTCTAAATCATTGGTCAAAGTAGATCAGTGAGACTCCACGGGAAACCTTGCTTGGTTTGTGCAAAGCTAAATTTTATCACTTTTATCTACAAGAGAACTGTCCTTGCTGACACGGGCCTTGTACATCATCTTCAGTGCCAAAGCGGAAAAAGGACTGTGGCTATCGCACTCAATCTGTCTATCATCATGTTTTTTATTTCCTGACTTTGGAAGCACAAGAGGTCTCCATTCCGCTGAATAAGAAAGTGGGCAGGCGAGGTAGGAAACCGGCATGGCTCAGCAAGGACCTGCTGAGAGAACTGAGGGCGAAGAAAGGGGTGTACAAGCTCTGGAAACAAGGCTGTGTCACCTGGGAAGAGTACAGGAATGCCGTCCGGACTTGCAGACGTGGGATCAGGGAAGCCAAGGCGCAGGCAGAACTGAACTTGGCAAGGGACGTGAAAAACAACAAGAAAACCTTCTACAGGTACATTGCCCAGAAGAGACAGGCCAAAACGGGCGTACCTACTTTGGTAAATTTAAAAGGAGAACTGGCTTCAACAGATGAAGAGAAAGCTGAGGTGCTGAATGAGTTCTTCACCTCGGTCTTCACTGGTGGCCAGGATTCTAGTCTTTTTCACGTCCCTGAACCCTACATCCCCAAACCTCTATGTGGGGACCAAGGAGGTAAATCCCTCCCCACTGTAAGGGCAGAGCAAGTCCGAGAGTGCCTCCTTAGACTGAATGAATACAAGTCTATGGGGCCGGATGGCGTGCATCCCAGGGTCCTGAAGGAGCTTGCCGAGGTGGTTGCCGAGCCGCTCTCCATCATATTTGAGAAGTCGTGGCTGTCAGGTGAGGTCCCGGACGACTGGAGGAAGGGTCACGTCACTCCCATATACAAGAAGGGGAGCAGGGAGGACCCGGGGAACTACAGGCCGGTGAGTCTCACCTCCGTGCCTGGGAAGATCATGGAACAGATCCTCCTGGACAACATGCTCGGTCACATAAAGAATGAGCATGTGATCCAAGACAGCCAGCACGGCTTCACCAAAGGAAGGTCATGCCTAACTAATCTTGTGGCCTTCTATGATGGAGTGACGGCATTGGTGGACGAAGGGAAGGCGACCGATGTCATTTACCTGGACCTGAGCAAGGCCTTTGACATGGTCCCCCACCACATCCTCATCTCCAAATTGGAGGGAAGTGGATTTGATGGGTGGACGACCCGATGGATAAGCAATTGGTTGAAAGGCCGCAGACAGAGGGTGGTGGTCAATGGCTCTATGTCCAGGTGGAGGCCGGTAACAAGTGGTGTCCCCCAAGGGTCTGTCTTGGGACCGGTGCTCTTTAACATCTTTATTAATGACATCGATGAGGGAATTGAGTGCACCCTCAGCAAGTTTGCTGACGACACCAAGCTGAGTGGTGTGGTTGATACGGTGGAAGGAAGAGATGCCATTCAGAGGGACCTCGACAGGCTGGAGGGCTGGGCTCGGGTGAACCTGATGAGGTTCAACACGGCAAAGTGCAGGGTTTTGCATTTGGGCCGGAAGAACCCCAGGCACCTGTACAGGCTGGGAGGAGTGGTCCTTGAGAGCAGCTCGGCAGAGAAGGACTTGGGGGTCCTGATGGACGAGAGACTGAATATGAGCCAGCAGTGTGCTCTGGCAGCTCGAAAGGCAAATGGGATCCTGGGCTCCATCAGGAGAGGGGTGGCCAGCAGGGACAGGGAGGTGATTGTCCCTCTCTACTCGGCTCTTGTGAGGCCCCACCTGGAGTACTGTGTCCAGGTGTGGAGCCCTCAGTACAAGAAGGACATTGAGATTTTGGAAAGGGTCCAGAGGAGGGCGACTAAGATGATCAGGGGGCTGGAGCAGCTCCCCTATGAGGACAGGCTGAGGGAGTTGGGCTTGTTCAGCCTGGAGAAGAGAAGGCTGCGGGGTGACCTCATTGCAGCCTATCAATACCTGAAGGGAACCTACACCCAGGAGGGGAGTAAACTCTTCAAAAGGGCTGACAACAGCAGGACTAGGGGAAATGGTTTTAAGTTGAAGGAGGGAAGATTTAAGTTAGATGTTAGGGGGAAGTTCTTTACTAGGAGAGTGGTTAGGCCCTGGAACGGGCTGCCCAGGGAGGTTGTGGATGCCCCGTCCTTGGACGTGTTTAAGGCCAGGTTGGACGGGGTCCTGGGCAACCTGATCTGAATGTGTATGTTTGGTGGCCCTGCTAGGCAGGGGGGTTGGAACTACATGATCCTTGGGGTCCCTTCCAACCCGGGTGATTCTGTGATTCTGTGATCTGTGATTCTGTGACTTTGTTTGTCTCTGTTTACTTCTGATCTACAGCCTGGTTTCAAATTTTTGTGACGCTGAATAAATCCAGAAATAGGGTGTTTTTTCCCTGTACTGTTAATAACCTGTGCAGGTTATTCAAATGATTTTTGTGCACTTCTGCAAAGCTTTTTAACAAATAATTTTTTATTAAAATATTTATATCTTTCTCTAGACAAGAAAGAAGATCTGAGATCTTTTGGTAGTTAGTTTTTGTTGTTATTGTTTGTTTGTTTGTTTGTTTGGAAACATTTATTTATTCAAACTGTTTTATTTCAAGTACATGTCAGCATTCTCCACAGATTATTAACAGTGAATCCATTCCTCCAAAGTTAACACTGATTCAGTGATAATCTTTAGACCAGAAGCATTCTTCTTTGTACTGAAAAATTAAGTTAGAAAAGCTCTTTTCTTAGGCTCACTGGAAAATAGAGTTGATTAATTGCAATGTGCTTATTGCAACATCTGCCCTTGATAACTGGGCTGTAAAGTGATGCCTTCTTCATGCAGAGATTGCATCTGGATATGCTGATGCCATCTACTCCACTGTCCAATAACATTTTTTTTCAAATCTAACCACGTTATTCTTGAATTGTTTCTAACTGCAGTATGATCACTGCTTTGCATCCACAGGTTGAGAGATCACTGTAGTACTTGAAATATTACAAAATACTTGCTTTCTCCTAGGGACCTGCACTTTCCATACAAGTGAAGCTGCTAATAAATTGACATAATATACATGCTTTCTGATCCAGATCTCTTAAAAACAAACAAACAAACAAACAAAAAAAAAAAACCTGCAAATTATGGAGAGCTAATTCTGAGTGAAATCTCTAGACTACACCCATTTTTGCTCATTCTAAATTGATTTGGCTATTCACGGTGTCCTTATGGTACGCAGTTGTCTTATGATCTACTTCATATCTAGACTGGTTTACTGTAGCTAAGAGCAGTTGCAAACATCCTAATGGCTGTATGCAGCATAGTAAGGGAACAGGAATATCAGAAATATGTTTTGCAGGGCTATCTAGAATATAGGATAGCCACTTCAGTCCTTCTGTAAGCCAGAGTGCATTTCTAACTTCTCTCAAATAGGAACAGATAAAACAACTCTTTACCTCATTACCAGCACAAAACTGTCCTCTGTGTAAAGACAGATCTTTTGAATGAGCTTCTAAAAAGACTTACACTCCACTTTTACCCTAAATTTGGCTTATTTCATTTAAGTCCACCTATATCTATTATTTCCATAGCATTTGCACACCTCTAGCAATTATAGCAGTCCAGAAGTGAGATATTGAGAACATTTAAAATGCATTTTCTGTTAGAAATTGCATCCTGCTCATGGATAGCAAAGTATGCTGACTGTTTGGTGAGCCATTAGAGGTCTCCGATTATACAATCAAGAAAGTCTCTATGAAGAATTGTCACAGATATTTACTGATTATATAAGGCAGTGCATCATTCTAATATTCACTGTAGCCTAAAATACAAGAAAGGTATTTTTCCACCAATTTATTTGTGTATCTGACCATGTAAAGTAATGGAGTCTTGCCACATGTCTGGCATTCAAAATTTTGCTCAGAATGGTTAAAATAAGTCTATCACCTGAAAATGATGTGAAATGAGGCAGAGCTGAAGTTACGCGAACTGGATGCTACAGTTACAGAATTATGATGTTGAGTAGACAAGAGAGAAGTGTTCTAAAGAACTTAAAATCATTTTCTCTGGAAACTTCCATTTTTCGAGATGACCCTGTGTGCAATGGCAGATACACTGTAAAAAGCAACATACGGGTTTCCCCTACCCGGAAGCCGAATAGCAAGGATTTTCTTTTTGGTTTAATTACTTGGACATTTTCTAGCATAGGAACTATAATGAAAGGAATGAAGGCAAAGAAAAAAAGAATTATCTGAAAGGAATATGATTTAAAAAGATGGCTTTCCAATTTTTAAAGTGGAATTGGGTAATGAAAACAAAGCAGATGTATAAATTTAGATCTGAATTGTAATGTGAAACCAAACTACATTTCTGAACACAAAAACAAGACATTCCTCTGTGAAATTCATTTTACAAAGAACTCAAGTTTTAATTCTTACTTACTCATGTGCTCTAAAATCTCTAGGACATTTTGCAGTTTGCATTTTGCAATAATCATGTACAACAGCAATCTCTGCCCTTTGCAGGCATGTAAGCAAGAAAAATAATTAGAATATGGCAATTTTGCTTTCTTTTTAAATAAGAGCTTATCCAAACGTGCTAGACGAATCCTATCTAAACAAGATAAAAATCCTAATCTATTTTAACCTGATGAGAATAAATGAAATGTTTTGGGTTTAAATCATCTATTTCAAAAATATTAAGACACAATATACAGAAATAATAATTTTGCATTCATTTTATTTGTTGTTACATTTTTCAATATTTTTGTCAAAAATTCTCAAAGCACTCTGCAGACATTTCACCTTTGCCATAGATGAAATGTTTTCTCGTTAACCCAAGTAGACTGTGAGGGTAGAGTGTGGCCCTTCTAGAAAATCCTAGAGGAAGTTTGACTCATCTGGGTCAATAGGCAGGAACCTCTGCATTTGCAGTTTAAAATCTCCAGAAAAATTTAGAAACAACTGATGATTGTTCTAAAGAGGATGTATGAAACTGCTTCCTGGTGATTTTTCAAGATCTATCTGTACACTCTTATTATTTTTTTGAATAACAGAAAAAAATTAATTTGTCTGCCAAAGCTACTAATGTAGCTTCATCTTTAACTGTACCTAATTCTCCTCAAGATGAATGAAAGCAGCCTATTAATGCCTTTACGAAGTGAAATCAAAGAGTGTTCTCTAAAATTTGAAGTGAGGACTCAGAGTCGTTTCTCTATGCTGTTAGACTTCCATATTTTCTAATTGCTGATGGTAGAGCAGTATATGTGTGTTTTCAGTAGAAGCAAAATCACCAAAAAATTCTCAGAACTCTGCAGTCATGTCTGTGATGTTTGCTTTCCGTCATTTCCTTTTATATTGTTTTTGTTACTTATATATGTTTTGTTTACAGGAAGAGAAATAGCCATAGATTCTTACTAGAATCTAGCAATTACTTAAGATCAAAAACAATGACATGATCAGAGATCTAGGCCATTTATCAGAAATAGAATTTTTAGGATATTTACTGAAATATGCCTCTAGCTGGCACTGCAAAAAGCCATTAAGTAATGAAAGCACTTCATCTGTTCTTTGAGCTAAATTTGCTTTTGTTAGCATCTTGGATGCAAAGCAGGAATATGGACATGATCAGCACACCCGCCCTGGGCTATTGCCCTAAACGAGGGTGCTGCACAGAGCAGCTGTCCAACAGCAGATCTCATCCCCTTCTGGATGGTACCTTCCCCAACTTGCTGAGCCATGAACAGGGCAAGGAGCTTTGCAGGTCACAGGATAAGTGCTGCTTTGAAGAGGTTCTCTGCTGCCTCAGAAACATGTGGCTGTGCAAGGAAGTGTTCTCCCTTTTTTTCTTCTTTTGAACAGTACTGTTTTCAACCTGAATCAGTTTCTCAGATGAAGATGACAAAGCAGCTTACAGTGTGATACTGCAAACACATTATATAGGCAATGCAGATGCATAAAAGAGTAGTTTGATGGTAAAGACTTTCTGCTTGTAAACACCGTTGAATGCATGAAGATCTACTATGCCAGTAATCTAGTGTCATATAGTTTCAGATTCTATAAATTAGCTTCTGTTTCATTATAATGAAGTTTTCTTGCAATTGTTGTACACAATTCTGGCACATTAATTCTGGATTAGGCTGGTAGCCAATGTTAGTTGTGCTGTCGTTCTTGAAAATACTATTTTCTGCTGTCTTTATGAAGATTAACATGGTATAATGACAATCCAGATAGGTAGAAATAAATCCAGACATATTAGTACCCTGTGTAAATGCTGTCATTTATCCATGCAAACATAATTATTAGAAGAATTCTTCTGGAGAAGAATTTCATTTTTATTTTAAAATAGCTTTCCAAACTCCAACAGTAATTTCATTTTCACATAAGACAAGATGCACAGAGACAAACCTTTGCTCATACTAGTATTACCTAGCGAGAGTATACAATTTTTTTGTCAATGTATTAGAACTGGCTTACGATGCAGCTGAGAGTTTAATCGTGGGCTACGTTAGCATTCTACAATTCCATTATGAATTCCACTTGTTATTTCTTCCCATTGTTTTGTGTTTTTGGGGTGTTTTTGTTGTTGTTATTGTTGTTGTGGAGTTTTGTTTGTTTTTGTTTTGTTTTTTTGTTTTTTGCATATATTATTTTAAGGAATAAGTGCAAATTGTTGCTATCTAACAAAAGCAACTGTTGAGATCTTTCTGAAATGTAAGTATAGGTCATAGTAGCCCATACTTGCCATAATCTGCTTAATATCAAGTGTCATGTAAATCTGCATTGCTTTACAACATACTGTTTTCATGTAGTATATCTTCAAGCCTAGACTGAAACCTAAAATGTGATTAGTATAATTTTCTGAGTTAACAAAATTCATGAAGAGACCACAACAGCCATAAAGGCTTCATACCTTCTGTATGAAATCCTGAGATTAAAATATTTTGGTTCAAATTCACACAAAGTAATTCCAAGCAGTCCTACCATGCTACACAAGTTTCAACCTTGCAGTCTGAGCAAGCCAAAAAAGCCTTGCATTTGCATGTAAGAAATGTAGTTTATGAATCATCCTTTATGACCAAATTATTGAATGTGAAGATGGAGAAACCTACTTGGTGTTACCATAGGTGAGCTTTCAGGAACACACAACACTGAGTAAGCTTTCTTGGAACTGCTTGCAGCTCAAAGACCTTGAAAAGCCAGTGTTTTTTTCCTCACAAACCACAATGAACATCAGAGTTGGCATTCAATTGTCACGACATCAGAGCAGCTATTTGAAGTAGAAAGCTAAAGATAATTGCGAGGTTATGACGCTTCTTTCTTATCTGAGATGACTGTGTATTGATTAATATTTCAGAAATCTTATTTTCTTAGGAAATTTCATAGCAAAACATGAAACATGTTCAATGATGTATTTAGAAATGTCATTGATGTTGCAAGTCCAAGTTAAAGACATAATGGGATTTTCATCTCATAGTCAAAAACAGTTGTTCATAAATACAGATGATCTTTACCTTCAGGCTTCAGATGTGTCAGAAAAATATTTGATTTCTGTAGGATAGATATCTTAAATATTTGTATCTGGGTTTGCTGCAGATCTTAATATTTGTGATTATCTTATTACAGCAGTGTGGCTAAAAAGCTGGGTAGGTGCTGACAGCGTTTCTGGCATGTCTGCCTAATAGATTTTGCTCTTCTACTTTTGCCTGGAAGACCAACCAGTTATAGTATATAGTGTGGTGTCATAAACTCCTGGAGGTGAGAGTACGTGTTACACACTGCTGGAGAGTGTGAAATCCACACTATCCAGTACTAATCACTATCTGTTTATTTTAAATTTCCTGGTTCATAAAAACCAACTTCCATTCTTGAATAATTTACACTGTATTTCATTCTGCTTGTGGTTGCCTGTGGTCATCCAGATTTCCAACCGTCTGGTCTTGTATCAAATGAAAACGCAGGGGGAAATATTTAAGAAGTACCAGTGCAGCTAGGTGACTCTGCTATTCCTTTACTTGAATTTTTCTTTCTTTGTACTTGCCAGCTAGAAAAATGAGAGAATACCTCATTATTAAACTATACAGTGTATCAGTTCCCTAAAGGATTCTGGCATTCTTATTTGACGCTAAGACTTATATTCATAGACAACGCAACTCAATCATTTTCCTTTTTGATTAATTTCTTATTCTTCCTTTCCATTAGTTTCTGAGAATAAATCAGCAACATATCAATATTCCTTTGGCTACATGGCAAAATATGGATATTTCTCCAAACTTGTTTTTTGTTATTCCTCTAATAGCTGCTTAAAAGTTTATGAGAAAAAATAAAACCTACCGTAGGGATAATCTCAAAGATGGCAAGCAGCTTTTGCCAAATGGTTCGCAGCAGCCGTGCAATTACCTTATCACTTTATTTCTCCAAAGGGAAACAGTCTTTTCTCATCCTTTTGTTGCAGAATTTGTGAAACTCTTAAAAAAAAAAAAAAAAAAAAAAAAAAAAAAAAAAAACACCTTTCTATTTTAAAGGTCTAATTTAACATGAAAATTATATGCATTGTAAATGTTTTCTCTGCAATTTACTTGTCATAAATGTCTATTGTACTCAAAATCTCTACAGGGAGTTGGTTATATTTATACTGCATGTACTTACAAATTTGTTAAAAAAAAAAAAAGACACAATGACAATAAGAATAGAAATATTTTGACTAGTTAAAAAACCCTGGACACAAAGATTGATTTCAGCTCAAATGCAACTGTCCATGGTTTGTGTTTAAACTGGACTTTATAGTAGGAATTAGGTACATGCTATCGTACTTTTATAATCAGGAAATCACCAAACTGAATACAAATATTGTGTAGGATTGTCAAGAGATATCCAAAGCACTTGCACACAAAAATATTGCAAGAAATAATGCAGAGGGCTCAAATCACTGCTATCTTTGTGCTAATTTTATTCTGATGCAATGCTCTGATTTTTGTGGGAAAAAAAAGTAGTCCAAAAAATGCTTCTGTAGTCCAAGCTGTGCTCTAGTTTGAACCCTACAGGCAGAGAGAGTTCTTTGGAAAGCCCTTTTTGGCTTCCATGAGGAAAGGACCTTATTGGCTGATGGCTCCACAGAAAAAAAGTGAAAGAACTCAATTTTCACCAAAAGTAGCCTTAATCAGGCACTCAGCCCCCATCAGCACTCGGTTATTAGAGTTATTCACTGGAAAGGCAGCAGGATTTGAGGTGGAATAGTTGTTTCAAGCTCTCACATGACTGAGATACAAATACTTTAATTCTCATAGGGAAAATGCTTCCATTGGAAAGTCTTTTGCAACAGTTTGTATTTCACAGTCTTCAATTATCGTTTAAAAACTATTAGCTGGTTGATTTTATTTAAATACAGTTGCTCATAGTGGACTGTATTCCTGTGTATTTGGCCACCGTGTGTGACAGAGGGGTGTTTGTGTGTGCTCCTACGAGGATGCAGCATGATCTCTGTTACGCATGCCTTCAAAATGCTGGACGTCTTGGGAGCATTCACAGATGTGGGAGAAACCAAAGGCACACAAATGCAGTTCAGAAGTGTTCTTTATTACTTGATTAGGATTGTTTGGGTATTTATTCATGAAGAAAAAAAAAATGCCAGAATCTGTTCACTAAAACTAATCCTTTTCCTTCAGAAATCTGCCTACTTGGAAGAGTTTTAATAAATTGTTTCAAATTCATAAACTATGTCTAATTTGCATGAAATGTTTTCTAAATGGAAGTGTACCAAGATGTTTAAGCTTAGACTAACTTTCATTGAAAAGCATAAAATAATGACGCTACTTACATTTAAAATGCTGGAATTTAAACAATGTTTTGAAACAATAAACAAAATCCTTTTATGTTTAATGAGAAATTTTTCCTGATCTTTCAGTTAGGGATGATTTTGGGATCTTAGCCTGCTCAGGCTTTTTGGAGCTGTGGATTTCCTCTTTATGTGTGACAACACGTAGAGATGGAAAACCTTTTCCTGTCAGGCCTTGCATACTGTATGTTATGGACAGAAGGGAAAGCAAGCCTTGAGATTCTATCCCCTGCTTGCAAGCAAATAAGTGTTGTCAGATGGTCTTCCTCAACAATTTTATTGAAAGGAAGTTGTCCTCATTAAAGCTTTAGCTATGCAAGGACCGCAATAGTGACAGAGTTGTTCAAGAAGTCACTGACAGATCCAGAAAATAAAATCAAATATTTTTGTTATATCCGAATGATCACGGTATCTCTGGTGAGTGACTGTGATGTACTGAAACAATCATAAACCATCAAATGAATCAGTGCATCAAAAAATAGCAAGCTTTGGCATGACAAGAGCAATTCATTCTAGAGCATTCTCTTCATAATTTTGTCAGTTATCCTAGTAAACCTCAAAATGTGTAGTCTTACCATCAACTGAATGTCCTGCTGGCATCGAGCTTTTGTTCCCTGCTGAAACACAGGCTGGTGGCACAGGGCTGCCCTCTGATTTTACATCTTAGCAACTGAAGCTGCTGCCAAGCCAATTTTTTACTGAGTTCCAGTCCCAAGAGACCTAGGAGCTGGGTAAGGCATGGAAGGAATATCACTGCTATCTTGATAGCCATGGAGGGTCTTTGTTAGCCTCTGTACGTTTGTTAACAGTGAAACAGCTGAGCTGGCAGTGGGTCTGCTTGTGTTCCTGCCTGCTGAGACAGGCTTCCCTGGAACAGCACACGGATCTAACAAACTGCAGTAGCGTTGCTCCTGTGCAGATTCTGTGCAATAAAATCAGAATGTGCAGTGCTGTATGGCAGGCTCATGGCTGAGTGTCACTGAGGAGCCCAAATTAAATCATACCTCCAGAAGTTGCAGTTCCCCAGGTACCAATATGAAAATAATCCAGTTCTAAAGATAAATTTTCCCCACACCTCAAAAGCAGAGTACATCAAATTTTGCAAGAAGGAAAAAAACAGCAGCTGTAGGGATGGTTTCAGCAATTTTAGTGTGTGTAGAGGAAACCTGGGGCTATTAGCATATTTTTTACCTTTTTGACAGCAAGTAAATGTTCTGTGGCAGACAAATCTACAGGAAATAAAATTTTATGATGTGATGTAGCCATACTGGTTATATATCTGTACAGTGCTGGCAGACTATCAAAAGACGCACACTTCGAACATTTTTGAATGTGACTTCAAAGCAGCTTGACTTCTGTAATCATAAACACTGACAAGCATTCTCTGCGTGCTCACACCAGATGATGTCTCTTTTCATATTAGAGTGATGGTGGTGTCCAACTCATCCAGCAAGTTCAAAGGGAACTCTAAGGAAAATGAATTGTTTCTGTCTCACCTAAATGTTGATTACCAACCAGTTGGACTAAAACAGGAACGTCATGCATAGCACTGTAATTCCTCCATTTTCTATCTTGTTACGTTACTTTTAGAATACCTATAAATACTGCTGATAACCCTTTCTTTTCCTTTGTAAGTGTTTTAGCAATCTAGAGCCAAAGCTTCTTTCCATTTGTCCTAGAATAATCCCCGATGGATGGTACTGCTAACGTAAAAGCGAGGACAGCTAATTGCAGACATGAGTCTTTCTTTATGTGTGTACATGTATGAGTATTTACAAGAAAAATTCTGACTAGTCTATACTTAATTTTAAATCTTTTTCTTACTCTCCCCAGGTTAATAATGTTAAATAGATATAGATAGATCAGTTGTAAGCATAAGTTTCAAAAATACCTCTCTCTTCAAGCTGCTGTTTCTACCTACTAGAAATGATGCAAGTGATTTCTGTCCACATTGAAAATCAGAGTAATTTGTGATGTCATTCCCTTTCTCTCTGTGCAAAGGTAGTAAAACCAAGCTGAAATTGCCTTTCAAGAATGAGTTTCGGTGGAAGAATCAAAATCAAGCCTGCCAGTGTGAGGAAATCCAATTGTGTTGTCAAGTACTTTTCTTTCATGAGAAAGGCTACACGTCATCTATAAGCATGGAAGTGCAAGCAAGTAATCTAATCTAATCTAATCTAAGTGATCTAATATAAGGAAGGTATGTTCTGCTTTCTGCTATCATCCTGAAAGAATGATTCAAAAAGGCGATTCTTTCTTCTTTTTTTCCATTATTTTACTGTGGCCCAGATTCCCTGTACTGGTCAGTAAGATAGGAACGTAATGTGCAATTTGTTGGAGGCTTTCTTTTCTTCATGCTAGCAATGAAGCTCAGTGCAGGACTGACTCCCAGAATGCAGACAGAGCTGCCTGGTTTTGAAGGTTCATAATTCAGTCACTCTGACTTCAATTCCCTGCTCAGCGATCTTCGCCGCATCTGAGGAACCACAGGCAAACCTTGCACTTGAAGTGTGTATGGGGAGGGCATGAATCTTTAGGATTTTTTTTTACAGTGTATTTAAAACACGGGACTTGGGTGTGTAAAAGCTCGACTTCTTGCCTGTCATTGTTAGTTCCTGCTTTTCCAGATAACACCTCTTCCATTGCACCTTGCCTCTGTTGAGGCATCAGATCTTCACAGCAGCAGTGCAGCCGATGGGATCGGTAGCTGACTTGTAGCCAGACAAGTATATCTGCACATATGCCTTGGAAACTTGCGGGGCAGCACTGTAGAGATGCTGTCAGTCTGCAGAGGGGCAAACTGGCATGCAGAGCGGGCAGCCAGCTCCTAGAGTGGGGCTTTGCTTGGAGCATGGTACGCTGTCTCTTGAGAGTTAAAACAGACGCCAAGTGGAGGATTCTGTCTCCCTCTGCGTGCTGTGCCACTAGGGGCACAGGCTGGGTGTGCAGGCTGATGTGGCTTATGGGAGTAGAGCCCACCCCGTGACAAATGTAATCTCTGATGTGAGTCTTAGGGGAGGACTTGCTTTCGTTCCTAACCAGGAAATATATCTGCCACCAATACTGAAGCAGATCAGCTAAAGAAATAAAGTGTTTTTTTAGAGAGGAATACATAGAGTGTAGCAAGACATTCAGCATACCAATTTTCAGCAGGCTTTCTGCAAAATTAAATAAAATAAGCAGCGGCTCCTTTAGAAATGTAGTGGTTTTTTTTGTTTTGTTTTGTTTTTTTTTTTTTTTTGCTGAGGGCTGTTTCAGTATACAATGCTAATACTGCCATGCCAGATTTTACACAACAGCTACCGCTGATGCTGGCTGCTATGAAAAAAAAAACCTCCTGAAGTGATCTGTTCTATAAGCTTCTCAGTTTAAACCATAGCTGTACCTCGTGGCTGTGATTTACCTGTGGAAGCCTAGCATTAGCTTGGTCAGGAATGCTGTGCTTAGCCTTTGCTCAAAGTCAAGTTAAAATCTACAATGGAAAATTTTGTGCAGTGAAATGCATTAGTATTCCATAGAAGTCAGAATACACCTATACACTGACCTCTATTTTGAATCAATTTTACAGCTTTAAATGATTAAGGCTTGAAATAAATGATTGAATATGCCTTGTGAGAATATGTGCGGTGAATAAAAAGATGACAGATACTTCATTTTCTGCTGAGACCTGGAGAAGACTCATGTTAAAAAAATTAGCAGAGTGATGATGGGGTAGTAATCTGAATTTTCATTTTCAATTAACAGAGGGATTTGCTTAACCACGATTTTCCTGGGATGTTTAGAATCTTTCTTAACATAGTATTGCTTTTTGAGCCCTACTGTCCTCTCCTTTTAACTTTATGAAGTTATATGTCTATGCTGGAGCTGTCCACTGATAGAAAGAAACTTATAACAGATGTTCCCAGCTGAAAAGAGGCTGCATTGATTTCCCTATGGCTGGCTGTTAAACTGTAAAATCATTTCAGGCACTTGACCTGTGATTTGAGAAGACTTAGGAACGGATCTGAAATCTTTAGGAGTGCTATTAGATAATATATAATACATGTGTGGCAAAAAGAGACAGTAGCATCCACTCAGATCTAGCTTTTAGGCCCAGTATTTAAGTATGTATTTCTTGAGAGGCTCCAGTGTACTCTATAATTAATGTATTCAGTAATTTATTACCAAAACCTGTGGGAAATAATGCCCTTTAACAGCAGATAGAAAGATCACCTTTTTAAAATTCACTGAGCAGAACCTATGCAGACCGGTGTCTCCTCCCTCCTTTCGGACCTGAAGGTACTTCCACTTTTTGTTTTATTAAAGTTCTTATTTGTCTGGACATTAATGTTATTGAGCACGTTGTTGGAAATCATGGGACTGATCTTGCACTTCTGTCAGTGAAGCTGACCCAGCAGTGTCAAACCTTATGTACGTTTATTTCCTGGACAGATAGAAGAGGCAATTTCAAACAAAATAGGCAGACAGAAATTTCCTTTTGGAGAAGAGTTCTCAAAATAAAGTGTTGTTTGCTAGCAGAACATTTCTTTATACTTTCTGCACAATTAGCACTCTAGCTAGAAGTCATCTTTATAAACCTTGTATTGCTTCAGGAAAGGGCTTTTCTGTGATTTTGCTGCTAGGGATTCAGATCAGCACAAGATATTGAAGAAAGATTGTTCCCGTGGAAAATGGATCCCCCTCGGCCTTGGCACCATGCTAGCAAAAAACGTAACATGTCCACAGGCCTTTGGTACTGGCATGCACCCCCAGCTGTGCTGTGCTTTCCAACCTGCAGCAGGGCAGCTGGGACAACAGCAAGCTTTGTGTTTTTCATCAGAGTAATATGCAGAAATTTTGGAGGTATATATGCAGAAGCCTAGAGGAGTAGGGCCACCACTAAGAGAAAGCAAAATTGTCTGATGTATGCACTATGCTATACTCTTAAATTCAATACTAAAGTTCCTTACTAATACTGTAATCAAATATTACACAGATGAAGCATGTTCCTTTCTGTGCTATAGTAGATATTTTGTGCAAAGCACTATCAATACAAGCAAATTAAGCCTAATAAATGAAATCACTTCATATTAGTAATTTTCAAAAGACTTTGTCTGTTCCCATAAAAGTAAATCCTATATCTTACCCACTTAAACTGCCATTGGTACTAAGCCTTCCCTATATAATGGTAGCTGCTCATTTATCTTGCACAAGTGATAGTCTTTTTTAGCTGACCTGTGGTGTGACTTTAGCTGAATAGAATGCAAAACAGGAGCTGATAGAAAACATTTTTACATCTGAAGGTCATAAATATTGAACAAAATCCCTGTCAGGCTTGTAAAGATGCGTCACGCCTCTTTTGGTTTTGCAGTCTGTCTTTAAAAAGCAAAGGTCTAGCAAGAGTATTGGAGTATATATAGAATATTTCTTCACACATCTAAAGGAGTGCAGACCCGCTTCTAGAAATTTATAAATTTGTAATAAACACAAACACTATGCGCTTCAAAATGCTACATTAATGCAGTGCTAGCACTTTAATATAAGGCACTCAAAAATCAGAATATTTTAGAAGGTTAGGCAGTTCTAAGTGTAATGTGTCTAAGCTGCATATCCCACATTACATATGGCATATTTTAATAGTGAAAATGTATTAAAGCTTACATTTAAAAACCACTTTCTTGTTCGATATGTGAAGCTTATGGTAATGAAGAGTGTGAGACAAAGTCAGATTTGAAGGTGATCTCTTCAGTGGTTAGGAATTTTCAAACTCAAGTTTCACATGTCCTTTTTGGCTGTCAGATTTTTCGTTTAAACACGCATCAAGTAAGGTAGTTGAAATAAACAGTTTTCTCATAGTTAATCCGTTTGCTATTTAAATATCAGTACCTCTGAACTACAATGGTGTGGTTTTTGGTTTTTGGTTTTGTTTTTTTTAAAGGAGAGATTGATATACCTGACTTGAATTTAACTACAAATTTAAAAAAAAAAAAGAAAAAAAAGAAAACAACCAAAAACAGATTTTTGAAAGTGCCCACTACCTCTTAAGACGATTATCCATAACCCGTGAAGCATATATTGGGAAAAGAAATGGCTGTGGGATGCTTCATACTCTTTTTCTGAGTCCAACATTGAAAATTCTGTGTCAAATTGATCTGATGAGAGGCTTGGAATGGATGTTGATTTCAGACTTTGTTTCATGGGTGCTTCAATATTATTAGTTCATAATGTGCTACCTGGCATTACTAAAATTTCCACGTATTTTAATGTCTCCCTGTTTGGATACACATAAAGCAGCATCAGTGGATGTTTCAGATTAATATTACAACGCCATTTTGATGAGATGTGCATCAGAAATTTCATGACCCTCCCGTGGTCTTCTAAAGAATGTTCTTGGGTGGCTAACCTTGACACCTACTTTTAGGAATCTGACATCAACTGGAGGCCTGAGCCCGAACTTGTCATTCTTTCACTGAATCAGCATGGCTTCTCACTCTGGCTCTGCTTGTCAGTTATCTGGGAGAGTATGGATATGGATGGGACCTGAAAATGGACATTTCATCTCCTTGTGTCCCATGTGCCACCACCAGGGTTGGTACACACAGCCCTCCAGCCACTTCCCGTGACTCCACAGATTACAAGACTTCAGCAGGGAACAGGGTACTCCTGCCACACAACTCACCCTCAGGCTTAATGATTTGTGTCCTCACTAAGTCACTTCCACGTTTCTTATTATCTATGAATATAACTAGTATCTCCATGGGAGGCTGAGCTCAACCTGTTCTCATTTACCATTTACTGGATTGACTAAATTGAGCATACTGATCTCAGTTGTTATATAATGAAAAGTGGAAAAAATGACACTGTTGAATTCCTAACTTGTTCAACTACTAAATAGTTTTCCCTTTTTCCTTTTTCTTTTTTTTTTTTTTGGCTTTAAGCTAAAGATCTCAGTAGAAGAGACATTAATCTGTAATTTCTTGTTTGTGTGTTTTTAAATTGTTCTTAGAACATAAACTATCATGTAGCATGTGGATGTTCAAAGACAGTTCCTAAGAATGATCTGTAGACTAACACTGGTTAATTTTTTTTAAGTAGAGTCACGCAGAATCGTTGATGTTTTTAAAAAATATTTGTGTGTTAGGAGTAATAACATTACACTGCCTTCTTTGTTGATGGCAATGGTTGCAGAGAGTCTATTCTAGATAGAAAATAATCCCATACATATTCTGAATCTAAATAAGATACGGCAGCCTTTATTGTGCAGGTGCATGTCTTTCACCCATCTGCACAGATAAAGCAAAATGATGCTTCATGAGTGTTTCTTGCTCTGCCTGTCGGATTAGGAGCACGCTGTCGGCATCAGACTACAATTTGTATTCTTGAAACGAGGTAGCCACTTTGCAGTTTGTGTTACAACAGAGTAGTTGTAGGAATTTAACAGTCTCAAAAAATAATCCTCCTTTGTTTAAGATGTGCTCCATTTTGGCCTCAGCCTGCTTGCCTGCTAGCATTTTCCTGCTGGGGATGCTGGTTGCCCTTATTTCAGAATTAACAGCCTTTTAGCCAAAAATGGCCTTTCTCGCTGTTGAGGCTTCAGTGGGAAATAAATGATGGAAACAAAATGGAACAGAAATAAAAAGCAGATGGGGAGGGAGAACAGCTTTTCTTTTCTTTTTTTTTTTTTCCTATCAGAACTAAATTCAACAGGATAAACAGATTATATATTTATAAATTAAGACATGTTTTTCTAAACAGTGAGCAGCATTCTTGGATTTGATATTCTGCGTCAGTCTGTTTCTCACTAAAATTGCTTTTTTCTTCACCACACTTGTTGTTGGAAGTCATGCAAACCTCTGCGTGCTGAAAAGCTGTGGTCACTGAGGGTTGCTCGTCCCATTTGCTGAACAACATGTCACCAAATAGAGCCAGGAACAGGGGGGCTCTGTGCTCCTGAGACAAACAGGAAATTGGAATCCCAGTGACATGGTGAGTTTTGAGTCATGATGAGCTGGTGAGTGCTGCTGGGGCTTCAGGAAGGAAGACTCCTCCTCACCTGGCAAGATCTATAGGGCTGGTCAGGATTCCAGAGCATGTTTCCAGCAGCAGAATTTAAAACTTGTGCAAGGGAAAGAAGAGGGATATTATTAGAGTTGCAGGAGACTTCTTGTCCCAAGATGAGCTCTGCGAGGCTTTGTGCGCTCTGTGCCCAATCGGCTTCTGAAGGGCTCCACGTCATCTGCTGCTGGCTTTGGCAGGTGGAGGAAGCCATTCTGCTGGTCATGTGCAAGTCCTCAGAGGGCCCATCTGAAAACCCTATTCAGTAGCTGAAGGATAACCTCCATATTTATTAGGGACTGTTACAAGAGAGGTGAAACTTAATCTTTCTGTAAGAATGATTTTAGCTTAAACTTGCTAAAACAATTTGCCCCTGGGCTGGTACAAAGTCGGAGAATATCACCAGAGAGGGAGACTCTCTGGTTTCAGAGAGTTGTCTGCATGAAAGTACCTGAAAGTTATAATGACATTCCTGACATAACCTTAACAGCTCATGCTACTTGAAGCTTGCTATAATAATGTATCTTATCTGACCCAAATCCAACAACAAATAGTTTTGTTCTCTTTTCCTGTGCATTTTGCTGCTGGCTACAGATAAAATTGAGTGTGTTCCATTCAAAGAATATTAGTATCTAGATACCAATTATTCACCCACTTGCAGGTACAAAAAAGAATAGTAAAGGGTATTTGCTGAACATAATGACTTCATTAAGCAAACTGGAACACAAATAGCTCAGTATTACTGAAACAAAGAGTTTTCGTAAGTTGAAGAATGGCATAGGTGTGAGTGCTCCACTTTCATGGAAAAAAAAAATTGCGATGCCTTTGATAAATGTTATCACAAAACCAAACTGGGTGCGATTAAAATGTGTCATGTCTTTATGTGTTGTGGATATGGTCTAAACTCTTGCAGCTATTTTTCTCATGTCTATCGAAAGAGAAGGACTCTTAATTCATAATTTATAAGCGTAGCCACTCCAGTGAGTGTGACTGCAGGCTGCTGTGCTGCCTTTGTGACCGACAGATCACAAGCAGATTACTAAGCAGAAGCAGCATCATCCCTTCTGGAGTTAAACCTTCTCCCCCCTCTCTCCCCCATTCCATCATAAGTATTTTCTTTTAGAAATCTTTGGATGCTAAGTCCTTTGCCTGCTGTCACACAGGACATTAGATGGTCATCTCCGCACTGTTTTGCAGATGAAAAGACTGGAAATAACACCATGCTGACAGAGTAGAGATGGTCTCTATTGATCAGTACATCTAACATGGTAATAAGAATGTAAACTCAACCTGGTGCTGCTTTCCATCAAAGCTGAACTTTCCTTTTGCACAGGCCTGCAGTCATCTCTCAAGATGTCAATATGTCCTGATAGAGCTTTTAGACACTTATCAATATTTAACTACACTCCTATTGATTCAGCAATTACACAATAATTGATTTAAGATTGATTATCATTATATTAACATTTTAGTGGTCAAAGGCTAATAAGACTAACTGAATGTGAAATTATTTTAGATTTTTATTGTCTTTGTGCATGCCCATGACTGTTACTTTCCATCAGATTTTTTTACCTGTTCTTATATCATTCACTAAAAAGTAATTCAAGCTATTTTTAATAGCCATATTATTTTCCAGAATGAAGCTATGTTTTCATAGCACTTTTTTTTAAACTAATATATAGTTAAAATATTATTATTATGTATTACGTATGTATTATACAATATATTATAATGCATATTATATTATTAAAATGTTATATTAAAATATATAAAATGTAGCTCTTCAGAATATTTTGTTATTAGTGAAAACAGAAATGTTGGGTACAGGGAAATAGCATAAGAGGCACTTAGCTGAAGGATAAGACAACAAAATTATTTTGTCAGCTGTAGTATTGTGTGTGTGAGGGCTGGTTTTGATGAATGATGTTTTTCATGAATCAGTTATATTGATTTCTTGCATGGAGAGGTCTCAGGTGTAGGCAGAGCTCTAACGGGTTTGAGCTCTGCCAGCTGTGGTGTAAATAAATATTAGCCAAGGAAAATACCCGATAAATAAAACCAAGACCGTAGAAAGATGGATTCTTTTTCAGTATGACAGTGGTTAACTCAGTCCTATTGATCCCATTAGGACTTTCGGTGTGTGAGGTGGAGCCGGAGGCTGAGAAGCCACAATCTGTGTTGTGAGAGCAGCAGCTCAGGAGAGCAGGGTATCTGCAGCCTGCATCTTCTCAGGGTTATGCATGTTAGACAGAGGCTCTAAACTCAAATAAAGGACCATTTTTTTGAACAACTGAATTAGAAACAAATTGAACCCTGGGAAGAGGAGGAAATGGGTTACAAGTATTTCGAAACTGTCACTTCATTTTGTGCACAGCCTTTTCTGAAACTGACGGAGATTACTCTAAGAAAATCTAGCATTTCATTTTTCCCTCTGTCTTTTTTCTTGACTTACTGGGGCTCTTTCCAAGAAGCCGCTTCTGAAACTTTTTGTGACATATAGAGACCCACTCCTCTTACAAACAGATATGGAAACCTGAGCTTTGGATCTAGGCTTTTCACAAGAGAAAGAGTAAAAGAATCTTCATAGGATTTCTTGCTCTGCAAACTAAGAGGTCGGTGAGATTTCACTGCAAAGCTAAGTCTTTTGCTTGTAATAATTGAAAAATGGTATTTAACAATAGATGAAGTGCAGAGCTGTGGAGAGTTTTTCAAAGTTTGTGAATACTGCTTTAAAAAAAGTTGTCAAAAAGCTGTCACTTACTGGGCTGCTACAGAAGTGAAGTCAGAGCTTGCTTTCCTTCTTTGTCCCTGCAGGATTTGGTCAGATCTTTGACCAAAATGTGTATATATGTGTCTTCTGTTCCTGTTCATCATGAAACATTGCACGATCTGTGATTTTCAAACATGAAAAGTCTGACAGAGATCGTCCTGGTCAGAATTTTTTGCCAATGTTCTTGTTGAATGGAAAACATTTCCTTATTTTTTTTTATTTATTTTTTTTAAACAAACATAAATTACACTAGTAACATGCTTTCTGAAAAATAGTCACCTCCAAATCTACAAAAACTATTTGGCTTGATTGCTCTGGGTTTGAACAATAAGTTGCTTTTTGAAAGATTAGCTCAAAATAATATCTATCTTCACCAGAGATCTTCTAGAAGTTTTGTGGCTATTTTTGATTTGTTCATGCATTTGCACTGTATCATAATATGTTCTTTAATTCTAACTGTGCTGAGTAAACAAGGGAAAGAATGGAAACTCTCTTGATTTTTTTTCTTCTTTCTTTCAGCTAAGATTTTTTTCTCACCAAAGCTGAGGTATATTCTGAGGTTATATATGGGGTACCACAAGCAAAAATGTGAGAGGAAGAACTGCTTCATTTAATATTAATGTGGATAATTATTCCAGTAGGTCAAGAGAACAATCATCAAAGATTTCACTAAATCATAAGATTGCTCTGTCTTTTGTCTACTTGAGACATCCATTTTCAACATACATTCTAGAGTAATTTCAATACAAGAGCTCAGACTAAGCAATTAAACTAAAACTTGCAATGATAGACAGTGATACACTAAATCTGGCTTCAGGATTCGTACTACCTGATACAGCATCCCAGCAATGTGTCACAAAATGTTGACATGCTTTTATGAGTCAGTATAGTACTAGATCATGCATCGTCTGTCCCTTGTCCTGATCTAAGACATGAAGTTGTCATAAAATGCAAATTTGGATTGATTTAGTGAGATTAAAATCGACCCAACTCAAATTTGGTTACCTCTGTGATCTTGTCTACCTTAGTGTTAGGAAATGGAGTACTGCACCTCAACGTGAACTAAATGATGAAGTACCATAATTATCTGAGAGGCTGCATGATTACAGAAAACCTTGAAAGGCAACACAAAACTTTCTTGGGGAGTCCAGGAGAAGTAGTTCTGAAGATCTGATGAATCTATTATCTACCAAGACATTAGTTGAACCTTTTCAGAAACTGCCTTAAATGGAGCCTCATCAAATAAATCTGCTCTAAGAGTAGAAAAAATACTTCAGATATACAGTTGACTCAACCATCCTATTTATTGCTAATATAGTAATTCAGATCAATTATTTTTCTCATTCTCAGAGTAATGAAAAAAAAAGATCCAACTCCACATATAGTAAGCACTACCAAGAAGCTAGTTTTGTAGTGAATTTCATATCTACCTTACCTCCATGACATATTAGATGTGCATAAAACGACCAGAAGTCTGACCTTGTTGCACTGTTCAATTACTTTGCCCTGTTTGTACGTGACTAAGTCAGGTCTGGGGACCAAAGTGGATCTTTTGACTTATTCTCTGAAACCAAATTAGGACAGTAAGGAAAATCAGTCTGCTGCAAAAAAATTCCTAGGAAGGGTTGAATTTTCTGTGTTAAGATTTCCAACACGTTCTGTCAGTTTGGATAAGGAATTACACTTCTGGATAGTTATCAGCACTAAGCTGATAAAGGTTGGACCATCAATAACTCTTAGTTTGATTTTTTCCAGTTTTCAGATGAAGCATGCAGTGGGCCAGATAACTGTTTATTTCAGCTGAAGAATTTTATTTTTACTGAGTGAGACTATTGATGATGAAATGAATAAATAATTTTAAAATGAAAAACTAATCCCTGTGTATATAGTTCATTTCATCTCAGCATTTAGTATTTTATTTAAAACTAAATTGTTCGTACAAATTACTGACTTTTAAATTAAATATTTTATTGTAATTAAAACTCAAAAAAAACACAAACCATCCAATATCATACCACCTCTTCTTCCTCCTGCTACTATCCATCCCCATCTGTGATCTAAGTGGAGTGCCAAAAGAACTCTGTGATGATTAATTGTGGCCTGATTATAGGTACTCTCCTTTCTCAGAGGTTTTTAATGAGGGTTAATTGGTGATAGATGTGATTAATTATGCATCTTTTATTATTGCTACAATTTTATAAGTCATAATTGTTTGAATAATCAGTTTACCTGTTTCTATTTTGATTGCTTACAAAAGATCTTTTAAAATAAATAAATAAATAAAATTTAAAATAGCAACAAAGTCTTCACTACAAACTGATCAGAAGTGTGAACCCGCAGCTAAGGGGATAGTGAATCTTCCTCTTCATATCTCAGGTCCATGTTAACAAAAGAAGGGGAAAAAAAAGACTCTAGATTGCATTTTCTTATGTGTCATCATTTTCTGTTTCTAAAAGTATCCTTGCCTTCATTGCTTTACTTTAGTATAATAGAAGATCCAGAAGCAGCATTTTTGCATGAGAAATTGGACTGTTACGGCCAATCTTGTAATTAGGACAGAAGGTAGGTGTCTTAGATTCACATTTAGGGAAAGAATGACAAAAGATTAATTGCAGTCTACTGAAATTCTAAATCTAATGACATAAAAGGGGAGTTGGCCTTTCTTCATTAGTCTATTTCAGGATAGCAGTGTAACTTCAGGGAATACCATTCAGAGCCATTTAAATCTACATCATGTTTTGTTGTTGTTGAAAATAATCAGAGAGGTCTTCTTTTATAAAGTAGCCTGATGAAGACAAGCAGGATCACAGCTGACAAAGGGAAATGTTTTTTCACTACTGAGAAACCCATTTGGTAATGAAGTATTCAGTTTAAACCAGACTTTTTGTTCTGAGCTTTGGGAAATTTGTTTTTGCTCACTAAGCGATTTAGAGCAAAAAAAATCCATCCTGCCCTCTTGTCTGAGTGAATTGTGTAACAAACCAACAAAAAACAACAACAAAAACAAACAAACAAAAAAAAAGCAGCAAAAAATCCCTGTCAGAAACACTGCACTACTTTTCTATAGTATCCATTGCTAAATCTATCTTGAAATGATTATAGCTTTATGATCAGCTAATTAGGAACACTCATTATAATTTTCATTGGCTGTTTGCAAAATATTACATCTGGACAACTTAATGCAAGCTACTCCATGAACGCTTCCTTAAAATAACACACAAACAAATTAAACAGTACAGACATCTCATTTCATGACAATATTGTTAATGTCATTTTAAAACTGCTAGTAGAAGCAAACTAAAACAACATAAATTAGGGCCACAAAAATGATCTGAAGGATGGAACAGTTTCCCTACAAGGACAGGCTGAGAGCTGGGGTTCTTTGTCCTGGACAAGAGAAGGCCCTGATTTAACCTGACAGCAGGCTTTCAGTATCTAAAGGGAAGGAGACTATAAAAAAGAAGGGAACAGACTCTTTACTGGATCTGCTGCGATAGGACAAAAGGAAATGGTTTTAAACTAAAAGAGAGGAGGTATAGATTGAATATAAGGAAGAAGTTTTTTACAGGAGTAGTGTTGGAGTAGGCACTGGAGCAGAGTAGGCACTGGAACAGGTTGCACAGAGAGATAGTGGAATGCCTCATCCTTGGAGACATTCAAAGTCAGGCTGAATGGAGCTCTAAGCACATGATGGAGCTCTAGGTGTCCCTGTTCATTTCAGGGAAACTGGACTAGATGACCTTTAGTGGTCCCTCCCAACCTGGAGATTCTATGATTCTATGAAAATGTGTAATATAGAGTCCTAATCTTCACAAACATAGTATCTTTATTTCTGATATTTTTTTGATAGCCTTTTGCTCCACATTTTTTACTGTTGGGATGGATGGCAGCTGAAATATTTTCTTTTATTTCTTATACATAGAATTAAATGAGGAGTCATTTTTATAAACTTAGTGTACTGCTTGTATTCTTCATGTATTATTCCTCACCAAACAGGCCTCATATGCACATAAGAAATGAATGCAAAGTATTAAGTATCCTGAAATCATTGCAATGGCTTGGCAGTTTGTTTCAGTGAGGTTCCTGTCCAGACACCTAATAATTATTGAATTTTTAGCCTTAAAGTGGCAGTAAGAATAGGTGGCTCTATGCTAATGCTCAGGGAGTGTTTCATGTATGGTGTCAAGTGGAGAGGGGCAAAAGGGAAAAAAGTAAAAGAAAAAAAAAAAAGAGGAAATGAGTGATGCAGTAAAAAATTAAGGGGAAGTTGAGGGAAGGCCAAAATGGGAGAGATGAAAGAGAGAGAATAGTAAGCAGGCAGAATCTGGCAAATTGTAGAGAGCATCAAAATGATGAAAGAAATAGAGGGTGAAGACAGAACTGTGAAAAAAAGGAAAGCAGAAGACCAAGAAAAGTGGCAGGAGACTAGTTCTGCTCTCTTAGCTGTTAATCCTAGTGTTCCTAGCACTAAGCAGTCCTCACTCCCATATGATAATTTCATATTTCCCACCTCACCACAAAGGTGAAAGCAGTAGCTCTGTTTTTAAATTTTTAGAGAATCTAACACTTGGAATCAGCTGCCACTAAAGCATGGATGTATAAATCTTTTAAGAATAGACTTCATTAATTGCCTGGAATTAAAAATAGACATTCATTAATTACTCTTACTGGCTTTTCTTCTTTATAAATTTCCACCAAATGGTGAACTGAGGATATGATAAATTTATCCTCCATAGGAAACGATTGTATAATCATAGAAACAGGGATATGGCTATTCTTTTGAAACTGTCTCCTTAGGATAGAAGAGAAAAAAGAACGTGGGCTGACTTAAAACTTGTCAGATTTAATATGTTTCATTTTTATCTCAAAGAGAAGTTCTTGTTAAATTGTCGGGTCAAATACAATAGCCATAAAGCTGTGACTACAGTTTGAAAGCCAAAAGGAGAAGCTAAACATCTGAAGAGAGAAAGAAAAGAAAGATTTTAAGCTGAGTGAAAATAATTGATAGAAATTGACAGATATCATTTTAACAGTGAGTCAAAAATATCTCTTTCAAGTGTGCGATTGTGAACTTGTGTATATTATTTATAAAATTATTAATATTATTAAAAAGATGTCAAAATGACTGAATTAATAAGTGGAAGGTTAATGCTGGGATATTGAAAACAGTGTAGAAACATGCCCACTAAACCGACATACAGAGTACAAATTCTCCAGGATATTACATGTCCTTTGTAGAGGCTTATTGGATTGGGTTAGACAAGTGAAGTAACAACAGCAAACGAAAAACATGATGCAACAGAAAGTTATCTAAACAACCAGGACAAAACAGAAGTAGCACAGAAGGGAGTTCTGTCAGTAAGTAATGGAATCATTACCATTCTGAAGGCAAAATATAGCAGAATTACACTGAGCAACTTCTCAGAATCTATTCTGAGTCAGTAACATCTCAATACAATGCAGCTTTGACACTGGAGGTTGTTTTGTCTGTTGGGCTGTCCCCAATCCCAGACATCCTATCTGCATGGGGTGTCTGGACTCCCACTGGAAGCCATGGAATCTCTTGCAGCAGCTGCACCATGGCGCCTGCTTCCATTTTACCTTAATTCTGAAATAATTTTTCCATAAATTTGCTTTTGAGAAAGATGACAGAAATATTCAGATATGGACCCACACATGGAGAATTGCTAGCTCCCAATTAGGAGCTTCTTAAGTGTTCGTTTTTTTAGTGCAATTCTTTAAGAAAGGGGGCAAAGAGTCTACAACTTTGTTTAAAAATGCTTTTAAAATTGCTTTCTGTGTCTGCCTGCATTTTTGTTTTTATTTATTCACTAAATCCTGCAGTATATCTCAGTGTAATTTTTTTTCAGGTACAATATTTCAAGACAAAAAAATAATCTATTTTTGCAGGTCAGGCAGAATGCACATGAGTGAGAATGCCCATTTCCTTTATGTTTGAACTTTGCTTCCTTGATCATTTCCGTAATCTCTATCAATTTACCTGTCTGTACCTCCACATGTAGCACTGACCTTGACTTTTTGTAATAGATGTTTCATATGGCCTTTGCTCTTTCCTTTTATCTCCTTTAATTTCCATGGTTATCCCCACTGGTGGTTTTCTTCCTTTATAGCCTATTTATTTCGCAGTGATATGTTCTTCCTTGGACTCCCATCTAATTAAAGTTGTACTGTCAACTTGAAAATCACATTTCCATCTGAAAATGTTGTGTCTTCTCTTGTTATAAGAAGCTCTTGAGATGACTCTAAGAGACAGAGCTGATTTGGGTTGTTTTTTTTTTCCCTTTCCTTTTCTCATTTTGCTTGCCTTCTGTAACATCCCAGCATTATCTGCGTGTCTGGTATTTCTGGAACCTGAGAGGGTCCTGCCACTATCTGTTTCGGAAGGAGGAGAGGAATGATTCTTTTTTCTTCCCTGCATTTCCCTCGTGGCCTTTCAGGAATATACGGTTCAAGAGCTGAACGAAAGAAGCTGTATTACAAGGCTCCTTTAAAGGAAAATTAAGCTCAAGGTCTGCTGCTCTGGTTTTTAGGGAGAGGCCAGGATGTGTGGGGGCAATTCTGTGAAGTGTCTGTTAAAGCTTTCACAACTTCTGAAAATATGACTACTTCTGTTCATTTCTTATTTTTCCCTGCTCTGCCATTCTGTACTTATCTCAGTAAATATGGCCCTCTCAAATAAACAGTGTGGAGTAAAGAAAAGTTTTTTGTGTTTCCAAGTATCCTCCATCAAGAGAGAAATTACTCCTGATGTACCAAAGCTGTATATTATGGAATGGCATTGAGTTTGTTTATTGGTTTGTTTTTAATTTCAGATTTTGAAACTGCATCCAAGATGGTTTTATACTAATACTGTCATTTCTTATTCAGTTTGACAGATGCAATTATTACTGTATCAGACAAAAGACATTTTGTGTTAGATAGTTCAAACGCATTTGAAAATAGACACTGAAAATAGGAATAGTACTGTTTCTCTCTTATTATGAATATATGAATAGATATGAATATGTACATATTTATGTGTGACTACAAGACAGAGAGAGAAAATACAGAACAAATTTTGAAAATATGGAAGTGACATTTGGCAGTAAGCTGTGGCCATCATAATTTACAAGGATGGATCTCAGTAATGCAGCAGTTCATAAGAGCATTTAATTCATCTGCTCAGATTCACAAGGCTTTTTTTAATAAAAGTAAAAAATCATGCCCTTTTACATTATTGCTGGTGGTGAATACAGATTGAGTTGTTGTAACACTTAACATTGCTTAACATTGTAAGGTAAGGCAGGGAAGAAGTATAGACTTAGAGAGCTATCTGTGTGACAGGAAGAAGAAAATTTACTTAAGAGAATACCACGTTTTCATTAGAGGCTTTGTACCACTCATAACATGCCAACAGACTCAGACATGACTTGACTTTTCTTTCTTGCTCAAAGGTACTGAACTTTAAAGTTTTTACTCTACAGGCTGAAGGGGTTTTTGAAAACATATTTTTTCAGAAAACCTGTACAGTGCAGACATCCACTGAGTTACGGGATTAACAAGGAATTTCTCTACACTAGTATAATGAATTAAATTGCCTACATTTTTCAGTAGTTGTGTTTATCAGTATTACCCAATGAACAGAAACTACAGTTCTCGGCAGAAGACCTTTTACTGAAGTAATTTGCAAACTTGTCCCCAGTTTAGATAATTCTGTGCCTTTTAGTAAGAGTAAATGCTTTCCCTCATATTGGGCCTTTTCTAAGTGTATTGAATTCTGTATTGAAAAATATGTTAATAAATATACAGGAATTTACTAAGATCTGGAAATCAATGTCTTCCTCAGTGTGTTTACTGGAGGGAATTATCAGTGCTTTTCCTCATGCATTGTCACAGTTGTTATTCCCTGGAAGGATTTCTGTTCCTATTCTGTAAGTGCTGTGTCAGACATTAAAAACAAAGAAAAAAAAAAAAAAAAACCATCTTTCATTTTTGGTTTAAATGCATCTTTGCATTTTGTATAAACTTGAAATCTAGCATTTTTATCCTGCATTTAACTCATTTTTTATTATATTTTCTTAGAAAAAACACTGTACAAGATGAAAAAGACTACATGTTGGACTGAAGACAGAAAGCCTGTTTATAAGAGGAATAAACTTTGTCTACAGATAATATAACCAAAGTTCTTGAAGATGAACTCTGCTCATTCACAGCTACTACCAGCAGTTCCCATTTGCTTTGAGTTCTACTGTCAGTTCTGCTGTTGAGGAACCTGTTAGAGTGATGAGCAAGCACCTCCTTGGGCTCCCTAGCAGGCAGTGCTAGGAAGATGCTCTGCTGCTGCAGTCAGTGCTTCTGTAGCATCACCCTGACAGTGTGCTACTGTTGCCATGAAGGGATGCCAGCTTCAGGTAAGTAACGTTCTTACACACAAAAAAATACCCTTTCACTGAAAAATCTGCTATCATTTCCACTGAGGAGTACTAACTGTAGTTTTATTTTGCAAATTCGGTACTATGTATTACCAGATATACTGCTTAGGGCATTGAGTAATCCCTCTAATGTTTTTCACAACGTGCCATATCTAATAATAAATGCTTATGAGGCACCACTAACTGAACACAAGTTTCAGTGCAATGAGGGTGGGTATGGGCACTGTGCAGAAGGGAGATTTTATTTTTAGATCGGATACCTTTATAACTAGGAAGGGGAGGCATTTTTTATATTGTTCTCTATAGAAGAACTTAAACAAATTTTAACACCTGAATTTTTTTCATGTATACATTTGAGTTATTTCTTTCTGATTAAAATGAAGTGAAAGATAGTCAGGTTAGATTAGCTACTGGAATAAATACACTAGGATTTTTAAGCACTAGAAAGGACAGTGGTAGCTTAAGATCTTATTTAAGAAACTGTCAAAATTAGAAAATACGTCCTTCTAGATTCTGAAAGTCTGTAAAATTTTATTCTAAAGATAAAAAAGAAAAGGATTTTATTCCTATGGAACTTTCAATGAGAGCACACTGCAGTCCTCCACAGATCTGTCTTGATCTTGTACTTGACTTTCTGCAGCTTCATGGAAAAGATTTACAGAACAAATGCTTTACTACCCGTTTGAAAATGTCTCTGGGACAGGTCTTTGGTATAACTCCAGTATTTCCTGCAGCTAATGGTGAATGACATTTTGGGGGCATAAAGTGTACTTGTTTAAGTTTACAGTGAAATATCATCAAGTACTAGTGTTAAAATCTGATTTGCTTTGGATTCTTTGGTAAGAGGTATATATATAAGAATCTGGGTATACAATAGCTATGAATTGAAATAACTGGGTAAATAATTAAAAGTTGTTTCTGTCTTTAATGGAAAAACTATCTGAGCGAACAGCATACCATTTTCTTAACAAAGATCATAGTCAAAGTGTCTTATTGGATATTCACCTGCTTTTAGATGTCCAGACCGTGGACAAAATCACTTTTCCATCTTCAGTTGCCAAAGAGCTTGTGCCCTTTTCTGTCCAAATCCCTCACAAGAGTTATCCATGCCTTCTTGTTCCTAGATTAAGTTGCACTGACCATATTTTGAAGTTCATTTTCAATTTTCAGTTCAGCACTGAGAGGATTGATTCAGCATTGGAGCTACAGAGTATATTAACACGTTAGATTTTATGTGCTGTTTCTATATTCAGTGCAAGTTCCTAGTTTCAGTCTCTTCTCTAGACCTTTCAAATCTTCATCTCTTGTCATGCTCTACCCTTGTAACTGAGATGAGCTGAGGCTTGAGAAAACCCTCTGTAGCTATTTTTGTATTAGGAAGCAAGACAGTTTCATTGGCAGGATATAATTCAAAATTTTCTTCCAGTTTTGATCTGTGAAGTTTATTGTCCTGCAGTACACATATCTCGGCCTATTAAATGTACTTTGGGGTTGCTTTCAGCATGTACTTGAAAAGGCAGTGAGGTATGAAGGCCCTGTTATTCTGCCCTTCAGTCCAATTAAGTGAAATTTAAATCAGTGGAAATCAGTACCACTTAGTTTCTCCCTGCTGTCGGGACATCACAATTAAGAGGACTTGCACAAGGATCAGTATTGTCCATAAAAAGAAAAAAGGTCATTTCTGACTGTGTGTCTTGGCATTTTTAACACAGTACCACTGGAAAACGGATGCATATATACATGCACAGTGGCATGCATTCAGTCTTTCCACCTTGCATAATAGTGTAGGAAGAACTAATATACTAGCTGTTTCTAGAATGCCTGCTACTTAATATGTGAGTTATCACAAAATAAACTGTTTTCTTTCTCTTTCATTTCACAAGAAAGTAATTTTGACTATTGCTTTATATGAACTCGCATGACAAAAATTGGATTAAATAGATTTCATAGCTTTTCTACCACAAGTTATGATGGACAATTCCTTGTAAATCTCATTATCCTAATCAAATTCTACTACAGTATGCTAGGACAAAACAAAAACAAACAAACAAACAAACAAAAAACACGTTTACATGCAAGCCTACTTCACTGATTGGCATCTTTATAATACCTAGGTGTTCTTCGTGCTTTATTTGTGAGACTTGAATTAGATGACCTGGAAGTTCAAAATAAATGTGTAAGGTTTACTAGTCTTAGAAAGTGGAAAGATGGAGAAGGTGTTGCTATTCTTGTTAGTGAAACTACTAAAAAATTGGATTACATGTGCTTTCAGGGCGACATCTTTATGTGATTCACAGAAGCAAATTATCTCCACACACCTCCTGCACAAATAGTTTCTATTTAATGAAAACAACTGGAACACCTACTTTGACAAGCCAAAACTGCAAGTCAATTTTTAAAGCTCAAATCCAGCAAGCTATATATTAATAAATATCATTCAGTACTGCAATTCTCATTTCCTTCTGCAACTCTCATTTCCTTCTGCAGCTGAAGGCACTTGGTTCCACTCTGGATGATGCTCTGTAGCTTCTATGAAGTGTACAAAGTGAGTTCAGCCTTTTGTTCTATTTCAAAATGATTAACTATCTCCGAACTCTTCAAAATGCAAAATTTACTTTTAAGTGGGTAATATATTTCCTAGTTTCAGTGTTATCCTTAGCTTACTCCCTGGCTTTCAAGACAGTTTAACTTACATCCTGGAGGAGCTAGATAGCACTACAGCCTGTATTTGAACTCTCTTACTAGGATGTAGAGGTTGTCTATGCTGCGAGTTCTTTTTGGCTGAGCTGCCAGTGTGCATAATGGCTGTGAAATGTGCTGATTTTCTGTTGATGTAGATACACTATTTCCTTGAAAATAAAGGAAATGGACAAGAGAATTCTTTTGTAATAGATTTTTCCTTACCAACACACAGATACTTATGGGTGGTCTCCTGTCTATTTGGCTGTAGCTTCATGGATTTGGATCCATTTGCGTATTCTCTCATTCAACAAATTCATTCAGAGGTATTTTGTGTTACTGAAAGTATTAAGGAAATGGGACAGTGTGAAGACACAAAAAGGTGTGCAAAGAAGATGTCAAAACAGGCATTATGTTGATTACAATAAGCTTTTTAAAAGAATTGCTTAACAGTTTAAATGTAGAAGAATGCTGGTATATCAACAAAATTGAAGATGAGAAAGGGAAGAACAACTCTTCTAAGCTAACATGTGCCACTATATTATACTGTATTACATAATATCATGTGTCATTTTTTTCTGATGCCTAATGCAGATGGAAATTAACAGTATAATATATTTTAATATATGCTATTACAACCACTTCTAAAAGTTCTGGACAGTGCAGTTTGGTTTCTGGGAGACAGTATTTAAACTGTTAATAATACTCGGTAAATAAAAAGAAAATCCAAGATAAAATAAAAAAATATAAATTGGATTGCAACAAAATAAAGTTTCATTAAACTGCGGTAGACTATGCTCTCGTCTTTGAGTTTATTCCAACCTCATTGATAGAGGGCTCATTATTTGAATTCCATGGCCATTACTCTGATAACTACTTTATCTGGAAAATAAATGAATAAATAATTAAACAAAAGTTAAAACTGTGTCAGAAAGTTAAACAGTGCCAATGAAGCATGGATTACCTGGATACTTCATCTCTCAAACTTCCAAGATAGAAGTAATCTTTTATTTTTCTGTGAGTTGCAAGGCTCTTTTTTTTAACACTACACTACATTTTCACCTGCTTTTCTTACTTTTTTGAATCTCCTTGCTAAATCTGCTCTGTGTTTATTAGGTGGCAGAGATGCCCCTTGGCCTTATTAACAGCAAATGCTTCGTTAAAGCGTTTTTTTATATAAAGAAGATGTCCTGGACTATGCAAGGGTTCATTATTCAGAGTGGGAGACAAATTTTGAACCCTATATTGGTTGAACAGTAGAACAGATCAGTGAAATAAAGCATAGGATGTTTCAGAAAAGGGGACAGAGTGATAAAATGGAAGTATACGTTGCTTGAATGTCTTTTGTCTCTGGGAGCTATTTTTTCATGTCTGAGTTTAATGATATTCAGTCAAATGTATTTTTTTATTTCTGGTAAATTTTGTTTTTTACTTATATTTTATTATTTTTCCACAGTAACAGCGCTACTCATCTAGCACTACTGAATGGCAAATAGCACTGAACAACCCTGTATGTATCATCATATTTGACCAAGGAGAAACTGATGAATTTTCACTGTGTTCAACAAGCTATGAAATATCTAGTCCAGTGCCAATGAAACCATAACACTGCAGCATCATAAATTATCACTATAGCACACAGGTAACAATAAGGGCAAGTTTTTTGACATCTTGGCAAAATAATAATTTTGTATATATTTTAACTGTGAATAACTGCATCATAATCTTTATTTGGAGCTCAGTCCTGTATTGTCTCCTGAATTGTGCACATCTGTGCAGATTCTACCACATAAGGATAGTATATTGCACCTAACTGAAGAAATGCTAGATTTCATTGGCAGACTATGTTCATACCATTAGCTCTTTTTCTGTTCTTGTGAAGAACAAATACAGATCCAGCTGGGGCCAAAATTTGGTTCCGCTCTGTTTCCAGACCTTGCTTTTACTTCTAGTTCCATACAAATCTAATAATCAAAGAAACACTTTTTACTTCAAAGAGCACAATGCTAATAGCAGCAATAACACTTGATACTACAGAGTTGCAAAATGCTGCTTAAGGGAACACATAGCTAATGTAGGACCTGCATCTCATGTTTTGATGAAGATTTTGATCAGGGGCCCTGCAACATTATCCTTAATTACAGAACATCCCAAATGAAAGCTGAAAACCTTGAGTTTAATTAATAATCATATCTAATCTTAAGAAAGAGGCATTTTTACTTGGATCTACAGAATTCTCTCTCTCTCTTCTGCTAGCATACGCCTAAGTCCATTTGTTATCAACCAGCTCTATCTCTAAGTAGACTCATGAAAATGATCTGACACAATGAAAGTTTGTGGCAGGTAGGATTTGTGACTCGAAGCTTATTTCTCCACACTCTGTTTTTAATTTTACTCAGTGAAGCACCACATCTTCTATTACTTAAAAAAATAAATAAGTAAAATAAAAATTAGGAAGTACTTTATTCTTTACTGAATTCTTATTTACAAACAATTATAATCTAAGCCAAAACCATATTTAGAATGAGGCAATTATTCAGCACCATTTGTCACTTTGCATTTTAATGGTTTTGAAGAACTCTTCCAGTCCCCTCCTCCCTCCCGGCAAAAGAACCTGGCAACAATGAAAAAACTAATTTTTTTTCTCTACCAAATTTTGCAATGAGTTCGTTTCCATGTCTTTGCTCAAAGGCATCATCTTAAATATGTTCCGTCAGAGAAACTATCATATATCCTTGTGATTTTCTTAACGTTGTGTTCTTTCTTATTATAATACTAATTAAATGGCTAGTGAAGCAAAGGACAGGCAGTGTTGGACAAATTACACTTAGCTCCAAACTATTTCTCTTATCTTTAAACTGACTCCAAAATCCATGACTTTAAAGTGCCACAGTAATAAAATTGCTAAATCAATGGAATGCATAAGCTGGATGATAATTTCTCTTATCACCATGTAATGCGAAGAGGGAAATGATAGAAAAAATAAGCCAAGTGTGAATTGTTCAAATTATGATTCTTTGCTTAATTCTGAAAGTTTTAAAACCAAAGAAGAGTTCAATGTAGATTCATTCTTCATAAAAATGCACCAAGTGGACGTTTCTGAAATAATATGCGGATAAGAGCAGAGTTTTCTCTGAGTAATTTTATCTGAAAACTACTGTACAAGTTTTTGATTGCACACTATTGAAAAATCATGCACTTGGTACATGGGATTAAAATATCATCTCATTATCTTCTCTGCCGACACTCAACTTAGCATCCTTGTGGCTTTGGTTTGATTTTAACTGCAATGTTTTCCTATTAATCTCTTGACATTCTCCTGTTTTCTAAAATACCAGATATTCTGAATTTTACAAGCTTACTTGTATAAGATATTTTTCAGCTACCTGTATTTTTAAAAAGCCAGTTCTTCATGGAAGTTACCTATAATAATTCTATCATTAAAAATGTAGGGATGGAGACTGTCTTGTAGGTGAGGAGTGAGCAGTGTGAAGATTTCTAAATGTCTTTGCTATTTCTAGTGCCATGACTAGTGATTCCATTCTCATATTGGCCTGAATGAAACTATGCTGTAGTCAAGGAACTTACCTCAGGATACAAAAGTAGAGTAATTTTTTTTTTTACTTGGAAAATGTGTCACTGTGGGCATCTCAGGACTCACACTTGACAGGCAGTGCAGTGGTTTTTTTTCATTGGCAGTAGACATTCTGCAGAACTTCCTTCTAGCCTAGGAGTAAGATCTCCTGTGTGAGAAGGAAATGAAAGGATTTTCTTTCATTTCCTTCAGAGGAAAAGGAAGTGAGAAGGAATGAAGGATTTTCTTCCTTCAATTCCACCTGATGAAATCCCACCACTTCAGAGCACATCAGTGCCGGCCCACTCTAAATGTCTCCAAGGTATATTTACTTCCCACAAAGACTCAGGTCCATCCTGAGCAGTGTGGCATTTCATCCTGCACAATGCAGGGCTTTGCTGTTTTTGCTATGTTCTTTATTTTATAGCAGCGGTAATATAAAATAGATTTGGTTAATAAGAACATTGCCTATGGTTCCCTCAAGAGACCATTTGCTTTATTCATGAGACTTCGTGCCCAAAGTTGATAGTAAACCAGAAATAGAATAGTGGAGTATGAGGTAGGAAAACTGAGTTATTCCTGCATTATTCTGCAGGAATAAGAAAAAAATAAAGAAAAAAAAAATAACAAGCCAATAATTTTCATTTAAATCTTCTTGTGTATGGCACCTTTTAAAGTGAATGCATATTTCTATTCAGCAGGGTTGTCAGGTCAAATAGTGCTGTTTACACATTTAACTGTAGCGGTTCTGTTCAACTCCTATCCATACGTTGTCCTTCAAGGATAGAAATGTATCTGGAGGCAGTCTTTTTTCACAACAAAAAATCTCCTTGATCTGTCATTGGTGGGTGGGGAAAGGGGGGTTGAAGAAAAGTTCAGCATTACCAAGTGTTGTGAGAAAACCTTTATGTTCCTCACAAGATTTAGACAATGTTTTTGTAACTCCTTTGCATGTTTCAAAGTGTATTAAAGAGGAAATAAATACAAAGCTTTAAAATGCTAACTTTCCAATCATTTTTTCCCAGACCACACACACAAAAAAAGCACATAACATTAGTGTTTTCGTGTTGCTAAGACATCATTAAAAATAGTGATACATACAATGCTGCTCATACTTCTTCACTGAAAGATTGAAGTTTATGTGATAGCTCTCTATTCAAAGATAATTTAAGCTGACTCCAGATAGAACTCAGATTCTGAATTCTAATGATATCTGCTTTTGTTGTCATTTTTGCTAGCATTTTCATCACCAGCAATGGTCATTTAAGCGGAGAAACATAACCCCCAGTATGGAAGGATTACTTTGCTAATCTCCCTGAAAGCTTCCCCCAGGAATCAATATGAGGTTGTTGGTAGGAGACAAACTTAATATAAATCCTGGGGTTTTTTTGGAGTTTGATTTTAAGTTGCATGACATACCACAGTCATATAGAAGGTTATTTACTAGAATTATTCATTCTTTCATTCTGCTGTCCCCTAAATTTAAGACCCAGTTGGAATAATGTTTTCCTGTAGCTGCCCTGGCAAATATGCTTTTTATTACAGGAGAATCACACAGCTTTCAAATCCAATTAGAGTCCTGCCATCCTGCTCTGACATACATTAAAATTGAGCAAGTGAATCTTATAGAATGACCTGCTTGTTTTGCCATAGTTCTTTTTCATTCTTTTGCAGTTCTTTTATTAAAGGTTTCTTCAACCTGGATTTTTTTGTTCCTGCATTCTTACAGTGAGTTCTTTTAGAGAAGGAGAAAATAAGAAAACATAGAAAATGTATTCAGAGGCAATGCTATAAATGGTATAGTAAATTCCATCTCAGATAATCAAAATAACCCACAAACAACAAAAAGATATAACCATTTCCAGGGTCTAACTGGCAGGAGAACCCACGAGGCAAAATAATAATAATAATAATAATAATAATAATAATAATAATAATAATAATAGCAATAGCAATAATAATAATAATAGCAATAGCAATAATAATAATAATCACACGTGCTTTAGAAGTCCGTATCTCATTAAGCAGATGATGCCACTGTCCTGAACGTACATTGTGAACTGATTTCACCAAGAAATCTGAGATTCACTGTAATTTTCTTCAGTAAAAAGGCCCCTGTCAAAACCACAGATCATTGCAGCCAGTTCTGGCTGATTCTTGCTGGTTGAATGAAGTCTTCATTCTTTTAGGTATGAGAATTTCCAGTTACCATTTCAGAATATGAACTAACACACTAAATATTTCATTCTGTGCAAAATTAAGCATCAGAGGCTTTAATTTATCTTCATCAAAATTGTCCCTATTGCAAGTAAAGTAGCGCCAGTTCAGGAGAGTAAGAGAGGACAGGCATAATAATTAAAGCATAAATAATCAGTGCACATGACTTCATTAAAATTTATTGTTAAAGTTTTTATAATCTATCATTCCTTTAAAGGTGCATTACTGTAATAAAGTGTTCTAGTCTGGGGCACTTGGTCTTTGAACCTTGCAGAGACAGTCCTGCAAATGGAATGGACCACACGAGTGGCACCATAAAGCCCCATCGTGGTCTCCTAAGTCCCATCAAGGGATCTTGGCAGCCATGAAAGGGGAAGTGTGAAGCCAAGAGTTCTACATCTGTAGATCCATCCTTCATGAACTAGAGCATGCCTTTCAGAGTTCCTTCAGGGAAAGATCAGACTATCTAAGTACCAAGAAGACACGGGAGATAATGTGCTCAGTGATTCCTGGGAGTTGGCATGATACACACCGTATGTCTGCACATTGAATGCCTGAGACTGATGAGCTCATATACCAGCTCTGTGACCAACAAATATAGCGCAACCTTTGCCCTCTCCTCTCCAATGGACCAAACATAAATGCACTGTGTCTGAGGCTCTTATCTAGCTGCTGAGTTCTAACTTTTGATCCTAAAAAATGAAATCACACCAGACCTGAGAATGGTCAGGATTATGTTTGCTTAAATACTTTGATAAAACTTTTCTATATGAAACAAAGCTTTCCATAATGGTTTTGTTTTATTTATCTGTTGCAGATTATTTTTAATCATGGGTTTTCATTGTTTAATTCATTTTGTCTTGCGTTATTATGAGATTTTTATGCTGAGACCATCCTGTTTACTCATGCACTTAGTCTGTCCACACTGTTGCAGCTGTACATCCTTTGTAGCTGTGATGGTCTTGTAGAAGCAGGCTGTGTACACTGCTGCTCAGGAGCATTTGGAGTCATCTGGTATCACAGTGTACAGGAACTCTTTCTATTAGTTTTGTTATAATTTTTTGTCACAATGTAGAATCTGAACTGAATATATAGGGCTGGGATTGTGTTAATTTTGCTCTTCTGCCTTGTTACCTTGTGATGCTGCTCTTTGTATTACAATTTTACCAGTTCTTCATCAAGTCTATTCAGTTTCCAAGAGGGTGTGCCTGGAAGTAATTATCGTCTTCTCCCTCTGTGATACCTGTGCTTTCTACTCAGTGACTCACTCAGAAACCGTTCCTCTTCTGAACATTTTAATAGAAATGCCAAAGGTAGTAAGTCTACTTTAATGACTGAATGCATTGAAAATCAGAGTGGGTACATTAAAAAGAACTTCAGAGCTTGTCCTCAAAAAGCATTTGAAACCCCACCAGAAATATGACTAATCTTTAAGAGCGAGACTGTTACTGTGGTGTCACATAGTAGGAGCCTGTTCTACATTCCAAGGGCACTTATTTGAATCTTCTTTTGAGGTACAACAAGGTCAAAGAATTTCCTTGCTTGCCTATTCTACTGGGCAAGAGGGTGGGAGGATGAGAATAAGCAGGTAAAGACTGGGGTCTTATTTTCCTCTAAGTCCCTCCTCAGTGGTCTTTTTTCTGGATTGAATGGATAGCAGTTTACTGTTTCATTTTATTCAAGGATCAATACACAGTCAAAATCTAACCTTCTGTTAGAAATGATGAGAACTATTTGTTTATATAGGTCACTGATTCATCAATGGCACTTTTTCCAGCTGAATTAATGGTACTCCACCTAGCTGCTCTCCAGATCTTATTTATTATGTTTTATTTACATCAGCTCCTCTCCAGAGCCAACAGACACAATCATTAGCAAGGGATTCTCGTGTTCTTTCTGCCTGGAAAAGCCCTTGTAAAAGCTGGAGGCTGTTACAGAAGTGTAAGAACCAACAGTGTTTGTAGCCAAGCTCCTGGCTTGCTTTCACAGGGCAGCCCCTCTGGAAGCAGAGTTTTCAGTGTGAAGCACTCCTTCATAAGATACTGCCATATCAAGGAGTGATCTGACCCATAGGTATTAGACTTAAGAAGACCTACTCCAAACTCTGCAAACAATGAAGGTTGATATGATCTACAATCCTCCAGGATTAACATTTGCCTTGAAATCAGTGACCCTTTCAGCTGTATTACTTCCCTGTACACTCATTTTGTACTATTTAATCTACATTTTTCCCTTCATTAATTTTGAGCTATGAGTACTTCTACCTGCTTTCCCTATGCTGCCAACAGTCTTCCCACAGCAGTTTCCAATTTTGTTTTCTTAAGTACTCCTAAGTACTCATAGCCTATTATCTTGTCATTTTTTCTCTAGACAGGGCAAATTCAGCAGCTGTTTTTTTTTCCTAACCCCTCTTAATATAACTGTGTCTTAGTTTCAGCTGGGATGGAATTACTTTCTTCAGACTGTCTAGTATGATGCTGTGTTTTTGGTTCAAGGAGAAAACCAATGTTGATAATACACCAATGTTTATAGGTGCTGTTTAGCAGTGTTGTATAGAGCCAAGACCACTCTCAGTGAAGAGCTCAAGGAGCTGAGAGAGAACAGAATAAGGAGAGCTGATGTAAGCTGTCATCACGTGAAAGGAGTTTTGAAGGGCTGAGAGTTCATCTCTTCCTTCTGCTGTTCAGGGGCACACTGGGTGGTCAGAGGGTGGTAAGCAATTGCTTTTGCCTCACTTTGTATATACATTCATATGTATATATATTATATACACATACATATAGCCAAACTATTATCCTTTTCTTTTTCTCTCTCTGTAAATAGTTTTATCTCAACCTACAAGTACTACTTACTTGTTTCTGATTCTCTCTCCTATCCCACTGGGAAGTAGAGAGTGAGTGAGAACGACTGAGCAGTACTGAGTTACCCCCTGGGTTAAACCACAAGAAATAGTTACTGACCTCTGAACTTTGAGGATTTTGTTTGTCTGTTGGCTGCCTGAGTTAAGTCTCTTTATTTAAACTACCATTGATTGCTAGTAGGGAATGCTCACAGTAGTGCACGTGTGGCCTTTACCAGCAAGGACTGTGTAAAATGTTGTTTTGATTCCATGTAAAATACCTTTGTTCATGTAGCCACAAGGACAGTAATCAGTGGGATAAACAGAAAGCACTGAAGCCAAAGGTAAAATCACTGAACACTGTGAAAATCTGCAAATGTTGAAGTTCAGTACCCACTCGTAGGAGGGGATTGATTTTTTTTATTATTATTATTATTAAAGAAATTAGAAATAATATTTTAAATCCCTCTGTCCTTGTGTTCTCCACAGAACGCTCTGGGACAAGCCTATCAGCTGCCCATCTCACATAAAGACACTGCGCTTCACCTGCTGGTCTGCAGGGTGCTTGCCTCGTTCCCCCATGCAATGCATGTCCCAGAGTACCACATCTTATTGCCTGGTTAATGTGTCACCTCCCAGAGCATAACATTTACAGAAGGAGGTGAAATAGCTCAGCATAAGGCAAGGTCCAGTTTGAAAGCACTGATTTACATTCAGGGTAAAGAGCATCTATTGATAGTAATATTACAAAAGGAGACACACAGCGTATCCTTTTTGAAAATAGCTTTTACATTGAAGGGATGGAAGGTTTGGCATAAAGTGTATGTTTGTTAGATTTAATTTTAATTTGCAAATAAATTTGCATAATGTGCAGTTAATATTATTTCAGAAGAATTTACAATACCCCCCATCTTATTTCTTTCTCAACACATTGTGAAAAACTAATGGGGGAGAGGATAATTGCTAAAAAACATAAACTTTTAATTAAAGGTATCTATATGTGAAGGTTCTTTCCTTAGAATGTTATTCAATGTTGCCACCTTCAGGCCAAAGTGTGTCTAATGAGTAGGAAGATTTTACCAATACAGAATCTTTTGATTTTGCACTATTACACTTTTTAAACCACTCCAGTGCCTCCTCTTCTGTGTGCTGGGAGGGCAATGGCTGGCTGTGGTGGCAATATGAATTTGGAGAAGTTAAATTCCTTCAGCTTAAGGGAAGAGAAGCTGAGGGGAGGAGAATACCACAGCTACTACAATAAACATACATAATATGTGGTTTCCTTTAAAAAATCATCTCAGAGAATTAGAATTATTCTCATTTACTGTCTGAAGGTTTCTTCAGAACTGCAAAGTATTTTTGTTGCTTTCCCTCTTCCAGATTTTTTCTCAGACTTTCACTTTCTCTTTTCAATGCTACTCTGGCAGCATAAAAGTGAATTGTAAAGTGAATAGATTTAGCTTGGTTGAAATTCCAAACAAAGTTAAACTTGAACTTACGGGAGGTAATCGCATACTTACGTAAGGAGAGTAAATTCTGCCAGAAAATAAAGAAACTCGTGGTATAGAAACTGCATATTGATCTCAATCTATTGCAAAAGTGCTAAAGATATCTGATTGCAGGAAATTTGAGTCTCCCTTTAGGGGTTCAATGTTAAAACTGACCCTTCTAGGTAGGCACTCACATTAAGTAACATTCCCTTTGTCCTCCTTCCTGCCTCTGCTGGTTTCTTCCAGTGCTGGTCTACTGTGCTGAGCTATTGATTAACCGGTGGCACAGTCCCATTTTCTGTGTATCCCAACCTAAATCCTTTTGAAATATAGCACTGCAAAAACAGCGCCTTCCACCCAAAGAAAAATGTCATACTGTTCTGTAACAACAATGGCAAACACTCTCTCTTTGGACTGAGGAATAGCGCTTCACTTCCTGCTTAAATGGTTTTGCACTGTTGCACTAAAGAGCTGGCACATTACTCCCCACAGGTGGCTGCATTTCAGCGCCTAGGTGAAGTGTGTCTATTTCATCTTTCAGCCAAAGTGAGTACTAAACATAACATAGGGCTCCTCTATTTCCACAGGCTATTAACCTTCCAAAACATTCACCTCGGAGGCTAAACTTCGCAGTACTTCAGCTTCAATTCTGAGAAATGTCTCTTTTCCACAACAACATGATAAGTGAGAGTGAATGAAGTCCCTTGCGCAACAAATGGTAAGCATATGCCAGAGCTAAGCAGGCGCTTAAACAGCTTTCTGAACTTAGTCCTTCTCAAAAGTAACATTTTTATTTTAGCAGGTTTGAGGAATACCTCTTCATCCATCTTCAAATAATAAGAGAATGGCAATAAGAGACGTGATCTGACTGAACTTCTCTCTATGAAAGCATTTTAAAATATGGCACTTTACCCATGGTATTTTCAGAGGACATGCAAAATGCAGCAGAAATTTGGAAGAATTGAATACTGACATCTCTAACAGAAACCAGTAGGTCTGCAAAGACTCGTAGTGTCCTTGACCTGAAAAAAAAACACAAAACAAAACAAAACAAAACAAAAAACAAAAAAACCCTAGATTTCTTGTGTGAGCAGAGGGGGGAGGGGAAGGGGAGGGAGGAATTATAGAGAATGACTTAGGTTGGAAGGGATGTTAAAGATGATTGAGTTCCAGCCCACTACCATGAGCAGGGTTGCCACCCACAGGATCAGGCTGCCCAGGGCCCCATCCAACCTGGACTTGTATGCCCCCAGCTGACAACAGGACCACCTAAACAAGCAGTTTTTCTCTGTTAGTTGATGGTAATATTTGCTTAATAGGGCAGGTGGAAAGGGTTTTTTACAAAGTAGTTGATCTGATTATTAAACTACTGCTACTTCAAGAGCTTAAAGTGAGCGTATCCCAGGCAAACTTTGAGGGAGGAGCTTTGTCATAGACAGGGGGATATGCATATATATACACTACATCTGGATTAAACAAGATGATGTTTAGAAAAAAAAGATGTAGCTGAAGATGAAATACACTCTGCATTTCTAAAATGGGCAATTATAACCAGAAAAATGAAGTGATTAGTCAGAAATACTTCCTACAATGGAAGGAGGAAATAAAAGTGAAATTAGCTGCTAAAGGGATGAAAGTGCCTTCAACAATAATTCACCATTCAGTCAGTGGTAAAGAGAGCTTAGTGGTCCGAATAACAGATTTTGAAATATTTAATCTTCAGGATCCATGGATTTATAGAATAGAAATCTTGACTGTTTTCTGAAATTAAATTGATTGAGCTCTGTGCATTGTATTACATGGTTTTATACTGATTAGATTTAAAACTAAATGTCCTTCTGCCCAAGAGACATTCAAAAATTCAAGATTGCATCATCATCATCATCATCATCATTATTATTTTAATATTATGGGTTTATGTCAGGGACACTGCAGCATTTTTTCTTCATCCATGGTAGCTCAGAAACCAGCATTGCCAGTTGGCTGCCACCTTCCACTTGAAAAGCTGCTGTGGTTCACTGTGACTACATGGGAACATTCATAATACACTAATCACAGTGGTATCTGTGTACTGTATAATCTTTGAAGTGCTTGAGAATGAATGGCTTATATGTATGTAGAATATTATTACTGTATGCTTAATTGGGACATGCTGAATAGAGATAGCTGCATTATTGGGTCGATTTCCTTGGAAACTGATGACAGTGTATAGTAATAACTGTTCATTAATGAACACAGTATTGGCGTATGTTCTGCTTAAGAGGCCTGATTTAGATTCTTCCAAATAAAGTGTTGTTTAGCCAGGTGACAAACGTATGTGAAATACTGAACTGTTTTGTTTGCTTGTTTGTTTGTTTGTTTGTTTGTTTGTTTTGATATGCAAGTTGCCAGACCAAGATGAAGAGATGTATTCTCCTGGATTCTTGGGTGGCTCAACTTAGGCTGGCTGAGTTCAGTGCATCGGCTGAGGACAGGGCAGCCTGCCAGCACAGCTTCAATTTCTTTGGATGTGGCACTGAAATGCTGCTGGCAACAGTAGTTCTCTCTTGGCATTTCTTAGCTCATCATAGGTGAGTGAGTGAGTAAGTGCACAGCCCCATGTACACAGTTATGCACCAAATACTTTGTCACGCCATCCAGTTATGAGCATGAAGAAGATCACCATGGTGTATCTTCCTCCCAGTTTTGCCCTGTGGAAGACTTCAGGGCTTTGGAGGGCATATGCAAGCATGTCACTCTCTTCAGCGAGCTGTCTTGCATATTTACTTCTTCCTCGTCAGAGCCTTGCAAACTCAGCTTCAAGCACAGATGGGCCCAAGTAGACATTTTCATTTGAATTCAGTAAGTCTCCTCGGACTGTGGTTCAGTCAAGAGCAAAGCAGGAGTTCTGCTAAATTAAGCTGCTGTCTGTGGAAGAACTAATTCAATTTTTAGTCTTGAGAAAAACTGTGGTTTGATAGACTTGGCACATAGGTGGAACTGCCACCACACTGTCATGACAGATAGCCTTAAATCATTTGCTTAGCTGTAATATAGAAATGTATGAATGCACGCCTTCCTCCATAACGACTTTGATCCTCTCTCATCTGACAAAACACCTATCCTCTTCATAGGAATCACCAAGTCTTTGATTTCTTCGTTAGAAAAGTAACCATGTTAGTAAATGTTGCAAATCACTGTGTTATTTGTAACAAGGTATTAAAATAAAAAGCCCACAGATGCTCATTAATAATTTACAACCTCACTCTATAGCTGGTTAAGCACCTTAGACTGTTTTACTTTACCACAGAGCTAAAGAGAGTTTACCATTGCTTCTGTGTTGAGAAACCCTAGAGACATTGATAAATCATTTATCAGTAAAAGAATCTGCAAAGTTACCAGTAGGTGTGATCCCAGAAATTGTTTCTGCTTTCTTTTCAAAATCACTATTTCTTTTGATATTAAAGTATTGTTTTCTATGTCAGTAATCCTTCTAAATATTCTATAAAATGGATCTGGTAATTGCTGGAAAGCTGTTTTACTAGAGCTGCTTGAAATAGATATTGTTTGTTTTTTTTCTGTGCAGCTCTATGCATAGGTACTGGAGCTCCTATCTGCCTCCCTGGTGAGCAGGGTTACTCAACTTGTTCAGTGCAGCGGCTCTCCCCAGAGCCAGCCAGCTGCTTTTTGTGGAACTAGGAAAGAATCAGGGGTACCTCCTTGAGGAAATTCTCAGCACAACTCTTGGCACAGGCCGTAAAAGCATTTCACGTGCTAATATTCCATTCAAAGTTGCAGTTGTGTCATCCAGACAAGTATCTTCTGATTTAGAGATGTGAGAACAAAATGTAGCCCTGTTAACTTATCTGTCAATTATCAGTAGTCAGATCCTAGATAATTAAAAACAAACTTCTTGTTAACAGACAGTGGGAATCAATTCTTTGCACGGTCCTAATTTATTGTATTTCACAGAGAAGGTGAATCAGAATCCTGATTATTTTAATTCTCTGTAAGCCCTTTGAAGTCACAGGATGAAATAAAATTGTGACTGAGCCTAGCAATGGACAGGGATCAAGACAGTTTTTCTCTCCATCATGAAACGGAATGGAGTGTTATGAAAAGGTTTTCTTCCAGTTTTTGTTTAGGAAAAAAGAGTCAAATAGTGAAACAGAACATCAAAGAAAGGGAAAGCTATATTCTGAAATAGGCAGAGAGAGACCATTTCAACTGTTCCCAATTTGCTAGAAAATATCTTTGCCTCTCTCATCATCGCCTTTCATTTTTCCCTCTCTCAACTCTGTTAAAATAGTCACTGAGGCTAATGCCTAAAACTATAACAAATAAACAGCTTTAGTGTGGGGTGAATTTATAAAAGGATTGTTATAACTTGTGTCTAGGGACTGGAAAGAACTGTACATCATTATGCAAATATACATGGAATAGGCTAAACAGTGAAACAAAGAGGAAAAGAAAGGAAATCCCTCATGGATAGACCAGAGAATTGACACAAGAATTTCCTCTGAAGCAATTCTGTCACATTGTGAAAATACATGTCTGGACCATTTTAATACTTTTTGTTATTTACTCAGTAGACCATAATGGCTCTGAAGCTTACTGCAATGTTTATTCAATAGACTAAGTCTGTCTTTTTGGCCTATCGTGTGAATTTGTATTTCAGTAATTCTGAAAGGGTGTATTTTACTCAATGGACCACAGTGGCTTCTCTGGTGCCTGTTACATTGTTCAGTATTTTCTAGTATGTTGCAGCTCCTATGTTAATACAGATATAGTGATCTTCGTGGTATGCTTTTTGACTGTGCTTTGAGGACTTGTTTCCTAAGTCTCTTAGGTGCCTGAATAGAATATCCAATATATTATATTAGTATTGCTCCAAGCAGTTTTACATTGTGCCAGGCTTCTGTCTCACTCTTTAAAAACGAAAACCTCCTGGAGATGAGAAGGTGGGAATTATGCCACTGTCCAAGGATTCCTGGAGGAGCTTACAGTTAAACTGGCATGAAAGAAATCCAATTCCCTCCAGTCTCCAGTAGTCTCTGCTTGAAATATTTATTTTTCTGGTTTATCTATAAACATCTCAATGACACTAACTTAAACACAAAGAATATAATGTATTTTTGAGACAGCTTTTGAGCTTTGCCTTTCACTGATTCTTTTCAGCATTCACCACTGAGGATCTGCATGTTTCTTAGTGATCCAAAAGCAAAATTGTAACATCTTAGAAATGTCTAAGGTACAGAGGTTTACTTCCAAAACCAGAAGCATCTCTAGGTTCTAGGGAGAGAGGCACTTTTATAAACAGCAGTTCTTGAAGACCACAAGACTTTTCACCTGTGCCTGACTTTCCTACAGAGTGACAAGGCCGCACATTGAGGTATTTATCTTAGATGCTGTGACAGGGTGAGGATCCCATATTAGCCATGAAAACACCTTTTTGGATAAAAGCCAGATTGGACTTTCAGTGCATTTTAGCTGGAAGCATTTTATATTGTAATCTCTGCTCTTTCCCTTATTTTAGCAAAACAAAATTCATTACTTCTTTTTGTTGTTGTTGTTTCTCCTTTTCTTGTTTTCTTATATCTTTCAATACTGTTGGCATTACCAAGGCATTAACATTAGTAAGAGAGGAATTTGCATATGCAAATTTTACTCCCTTAATTAAAATCAGGCACACTTGATTATGCTGCTGAGCCCCACAGCTGCAAATTTGTAAACAAAGGTTACAAAGGAAAATGCCTTAAGTCACTTTTCTGTGGTAGACCTTCCTTAGTCTTTAGTCTGCTTTTAATGTGAAGCCCAGTGCTGAATTAAATTCTTTGTTCCTAGACTGGAATGCATGCTGTTCCAGGGGCTCATTTTGTGGTTATTTTGTTTAGACTTGGGATTGCTTTATTTCCATTTTGTATTTGCTCATCTAGCTTGGAACCTCTTGTTTTCTGGTTTGTAGGAATAAAGCAAATAAGGTCAGGTGAATGTTATATAATGTGATGAGATTAATAGGGAAAAGAAGCCATGGAATTCCAGCTTTTTTTTTTTCTTCTTCTCCTTTCTTTCTTCTCCTTTCTTTTCTTTCTTCTTCCCACCTCTACTCTTCTCCCACTGTGCGGCCTCATTCCTTGGAAACTTGAAAAATACTGCATTTCTGCTGGAAGTTATGCGCTCTGTTCATGGATCTGAGAACATAGGTTGGTGAGGCATTTTCCTTTTTCAAAAACATGTTCTCTGAAATGCTTGCTTCTGTCCTTGTGCAGTAGTCTTTAGCTCCACTCTGTTATGTTTATACAGACCTTCTTTCTAAAGGGATCATTCAAAAGATCCAGTAAAAAGAAGAGCAATGAACCTAGCAGAGCATCCTAGCACCATGTGCGTCCTCTAAATCAGTTAATTTCAGAGATTTCATTTATAGCACAGCTCTATGCACAGTGTTGGCATGACCAATACATGTAATGTGAACTAGGTGGAAAGGGGCATAGGTGAGGAATAATTACTGTTTAAATTACATATCAACATCACGAGTGTACTGTGCAGATGGATCCTCTCTGATGCAGACAGTGGTATTGCATTTTGATTTTTTTGAGCATAAAACACTAGCTGAGCAGAAGATTTGTTTTTCTAACAAATGTGCAGCTAATTGAACTGTCAAGTTCTTTTTGACCACTTATCTCCATGTCTTAACACATGAATCCAGTTCTGGAATAGATAAGGGAGTCACAAGAATAGCTGTTTATTCCCAGAAACTATAGGTGTTTCTTTAAAAAGCCATGTATGTGGTGCAAAGTAGCTGTGATGTTCTACCTTGCTGTTATACTACACTTGTTTTACAGGGCATAAGTGACTATGTGAGCTATTTGTCAGTAGAGAATGAGACTGTTGTTGTAGGCAAGAAGCTCTGAGATTTTGGAAGGTTATGCTGTGATGTACACTATTAATTTTTTAAGAACAAATATAGAAGAGACTTATTTTTTTCAACATTGATCCTAACTTCAACACTTGGAGGTCTTCTGTCCTTATTGTTTGAGTATTTACATATATATATTTACATTATATATATGTATTTACATATATATATATGTATACATATATACATTTTGTGAAATATATGTGACAAAGTTCAGTATCTGCGCTGACAATTTTTCCAGAAAGAGGTGGGTTTGGAAAAAGGCAGCGTTCTTCAGAAATGCAAAGTCTGAAGCTGATGCATGACATTTCCAGTTTGTAAGTTCTACTGACTCATTTCACTGAAGGATAGAGTGTAAGTCCAAGTCCATTCATCACTCTTCACATGCAGCCCCTAATTAGTTAGGGAAGACCAACAGAAATTACCAACAAACTCCACAGGCCTCTTGAGATCATCTAGTAGAACACAGCTGGCAGGACCTAAGTTCAAGGTATATCCCAGCTACCTACTCACCTACCAGATTACAGCCTTAGGTAAATTAATTGCAATTAAGAAATACAATTTTGATCAAATCCCATAGAAGCAAAACGTATATTCAGCCATTCTACATTCTGACCCCACCATAAACATGCAAATTGCTGTGCTCTCATCTGTGACATAGAGACTTCACATCATCTGGAAAATGGATCTCTGCATTTTGTCTTAATTTTGCAGAATATTTAGATGCTTGGTCACAGCAATACCCAAACTAGATTATTAATAGAAAGCCATGCATTTTCTAAAGATGAACTAGTACCAAAACAAAGGGCAAGTTTCAGTTATCAAGATAAAGTATCTTCTTTTGTCAGTTCCTGCACACAACGCATTAACATTAATGACAGTTTCAGCCACATGCATGTGCATCTCTCATTAACTCTAATGGACAATACATGCACATAGATCTCTGGTTACTACTGAGGGGAATTGCATATACGTGCAACACTCATTAGTATTAATGAGGGTTCTCCTGTGGGTACCTAATGATCATTAATGGGAGTTACACGCATGTGTATTCTCCATTAACATTAGTGGCACGTGCATCTCTCATTAATATTGATGGGAAATACAGGAAGCCGTATCTCATTAATGTTAGTAAGAGCGATGCACACACTGCAAGGAGACAGCTTTTCCTGCTATATCTTCAATGATGGAAGTTTGAGCTGTTGTTAACTATTTTCTAAGGAATCTTTAGTTGGTGTTATCTTTTTTGGTGAATTATCCAAGGTCTCAGTGACCTTTGCCAGAATGCACAGGTTCCTTCCCACCTGCATGATTTATTTTTGAAAAAGCCCAAACATCTTTTCTTTCATACTTGGGAGTATGTCATCTCTATAATTTTTCTAAGTAAGCATATTTCTGAATTGCTGCTATTTCAAAGAACATTGTCTATGTGCTCTTCACAGCTTAGGGGTAGCACACACCTACTGAGTTATTGTTTATAGGCACACAAAATTTATTACAAACTCTTGTAATTGTAACTACATTTTATATCGTACACTAAAGCAGCGTTGTGTTAAACTTTGACATGGTTTCTGATGAATATAGTAAAGATTAAAGGGCTTAGCTTCCCTTCAGAGGGAAAAAAAATATATATATGAATTTACTACAGTACAGAGTTCTTCATCCTTCCAGTTACAATGAGATTAAATTTCAGGTATTGCATTCAGTTCTGGGTCCTCCACTACAGGAAGGATATTGAGTTGCTAAAGCATGTGCAGAGAAGAGCTACAAAACCAGTGAAGGGACTATAAAATGAGTCATGAGGAACAGCTGGGGGAACTGGAGCTGTTTAGTCTAGAGAAGGCTGAGGGGAGGCTTCATCACTCTCTAAAACTACCTGAAAGGAGATTGCAACATGAAGGGTGTCAGTCTCTTTTCTCAGATGACAGGTGATAAGACACAAGGAAACAGCCTCACAGTGTATCAAAGGAAGTTTAGATTGGATGTAGGAAAGAGTTTATTCATGGAAGAAGGTGTTCAAGCATTGGAATGGGCTGCTCAGGGAAGTGGTGGTGTCACCATCCCTGAAGGCACATAGGAAATGTGTGGATGTGACACAGAGGGACATAGTTCAGTGATGTGACTTGTTTGCCAGGCTGAAGGTTGGACATGAGGATCTTGAAGGTCTTTTCCAGCCTATGTGATTTTGTGATTCTATTCTATGATTTGATGTTGCATTTGAATGTGTATTTGCTCACCTGCCAGACTGTTTCCATGGAATTGACTGTGTTTTATATCTCCTTTTTGAACATCTGCCATTGCTGTTGCACAATACCATTGCAGAGATTCATATTTTATGTGGTGCCCTTCTGAGCTGTTCCTGGAGAACACTTTACTTTCTCTCCACTTTGGGGCATCAGCATCTGGGTGAGTGCTGAAGAGCCAGGGAGAAATATTGCATGTGATATGAACAGGCAAGATTAAGGAGGAAGGCTGATCTACAGAAACTGGGGAGTGGTTGTGTAAAGTTCTGATCTGGCATACAAGTGATCTGCAAACAGTTCCCACGTACCCTACTGTGAGTTAAACTTTTATTTTTCTGTTCTTTGATGTATCTACCACCTTATATACAGGAATTATAACCTGAAATAAGATCTCTAGATGCCACCATAATGCCTTAGCTATAGTTAATACCAACAGAAACATCCATGCAGATATATGCTGTTTAAAACAGAAAATAATATATTTAGTTTTCAAAATGCCTTTTTGTAAGATAGTCTTATTGCTTTTCTCATTTGCTTGTACAGAATTAGAATATCCATTGCCCATGCAAATTAGTTACCAAAAAAAAAAAAAAAAAAACAAACAGATTTGCAAATAACAAATGAAATTTAGAGGATTATGTTTAGCACACACAAATATACTAAATCAGATTCCCTAAGGCTGAGGGAGAACAGCACACTTTCCTGTACAGTAAAGCCTCTGCTGCACTGGACGACTTCAGTGAAGGGAGTGGACAGACTATATTGGTGTGGCTATTCCATTTCAGGAGCCTTCTGGAGAGAGGGAGTTAGAGCAGTTTTAACTCCCACAGGAGCTGTGCAGACAAACTGCCTTGCACAAGCCTTTTCCATCTGTCCTAGCGCTGCCCCTTTGGCAGTTTGCACAGAGCATCCTTTTGTTATTGTGCTGGTTCCTCATCATTACCGTGGTGCAAGAGATGTCACTGCTTTCTTTACCAGCAGATGTTTTATTTCTGATACCTGACCCCAGCAGGGTCCATATGGAGCCTGTATAATCTCCTTCAATTCACATGAAAATCAATAACAAATTTAGATACAGCAGGCATCAAAGCCTGGAACTCTTTCTAAGTGCACACATAGAGACTCAGACATATGCTTGCGTAAGACATGCATGCATCTGCATTCACCCATTCTCAAAAGTCAAATGCGGGAAAGGTGATTATAGTGCTAAAGGGTGACAGATGTCAGAAGGCATCAAGGAAAATCATAACAATAATATTCTGTTAGGCTACAGCAGCTTTAAAGATTATAATGTGTAACTACAGCTTTCACTTATAATTCAGAATTCAGCTGCTAAGCAAACTAAATAATTTATCAAGTACAATATGTTTTAACTCTGCAGCTTGCAAAAGCTGTAGCCATGCTGTTGTTTCGAATAGTTACCAAATGGTGGAAATGTCAAGCTCTTCCTTAAATTGCATCTTCCTGAATTCCCTTGGTAGATGCAACTGATTTATTTTTTTTTTTTCTTTCTAAAGATGTTTTATTGTTTTTCTACTTTTCATCAGGGTGGGGTTGCCATGGCAATAAAGTAGGATGTCTTGCTGGATTTCACCTTTGCTGTCTTGCTTCATATGGTTCTCTCTCCTCCGAGCAAACATGGTGGACGCAATGCACATACAGATGTCTGATTTTAGATTTCTTTCTTGAGTGTGCTTGGCAGCTGCTCTCCTGAGACAGACGAGGCAGTACTTCACAGGCAGCAATTCACATTCATCTTCCCACTCTCTAATGGCCACCATCATGTCTCACTTGCTTTGTGAGCTCTCTTTTAAGATGGACAAAGCTTTTCATGAGAGACTTGCTCCCAGTGTAAGCAGAAACTTTTGGTTAAGTATTTCAAGTAACTAAGTGACCAAACCAGTTCTCTTTCCATGGAAACTGGTCCGAGTTAAATGGTGAAATATGCCACCACAGAAATTAGAGACATCCATTTCACATCCAAGCAAAATGCCCAGAACAAAGCTGGTTACAGGATTTGTAAGGCTAGTTTTAGGTTATGACACTGCCATTGTGATTGCACCTCTGAAATGTGTCTTTCTCCAGTCTTTCAGTTAAACTTCTAGGATAAACCTGGTTCAAAATTTAGATCACTGAGATTAAGATTTTTCATTTTAGGTATATCTTTCCCAACATCTTTCAAATAATAATTTGCGCATCTTTTGTCTATGTTGGAATTTCACAGTAGTAGCATCTCCAAAATCTAGATAAAAAGGGACAATAAATGCAAATCTGTATTACAGTTCATCAGTTCGAACCTTGTCAGTGAGCTCTTCTCTCCTCAAGGATTACTGTCAGTGGAAATAGTTGTTATTTTAGGATACACTAAAGGATAATGCATCCCAGGAATGTATCATTAATATCACTGTAACTTAAAATCCCATATCCCAGTGATGTGAAACTTCACTAAAGTATTTTGATTTCTCTCTGCAATTCAGATGAAGTAAAACTGAACTGATGTGTTACATGAATTCCTGTGGTTTACACGTGATGCCTGCCTTTGCCTCTTCTCAGTAGCCTACTTGAAATGGCAAAGCTAACAAAATGCTTCCTAATTTCCAATTCTTGGTCTTATTCTCTGCTTCTTTTTTTTTTTTTTTTTTTTTTGTCTTACTCACTAGAGTAACATTAAATTTCCAAAGTCCTCTGATGTCTCTTACATTGCTCTGGCAGAACATCAGTGTCATTTTAAGGTATCATTATAACATTCGCTCATCTGACTACACTGGTCTCTGACTGTCAGTCCCACTTTTTCTCTTGAATAGATAGTATTAGCATAATTATTATTCACATGTTATAGCACCCAGGAGATATGGACACTGTCTAGCTCTCATTTAGTTAATGCTTTAGAAAACTTGCAATCTGGGTAGAAGGCAAGAAACAGGACATAAATAGCAAAACAGAGGGGAAGACAGGTGTAAAGAGACTACATGAATTTGTATGTTAAGCAGCAATATCAGCACTGTGATCCTACCACGTTTTGGATATTATGATAAAAGACTGAACGAAGGGAATCTCCAGAGCTTTTATATGGTTGGGTAGCTGTTCCTTCACGAGACATTTCATAGGATGTTGTGGGCCATCAAGCATGCCCACATTTGTCTTAAAATCCTGCAGTTAGCATAAGAAGTTGACTTGCCGGATGAATGGATGATTGATTTCTTAATAAAGAAGTCAGTCTGAAGATTAAACAGAGTTTTGTGTGAGTTAAAATAATTTAGAGCACTTTGTTTTGCTGAACTGGGACTTCTGTTTTGAGCCTGGTAATAACGGCCTGCAAATACAGATTCATCCCTGCCATCATGACAAGAACTGTATGTTCTGTACAAGACAGTGTTTCTATTTCTACTGCAGACTAACACGTTCAAGCTTGGCAGGTTGTAGTTACAGCGATCATCATGGTTGTAGAGCAAGCTGTGTCTTGACTTATTCTCTCCAGAATGCTTCTCAGAGCAGAGGTCAAACTTCTCACGAGTCTTTCACACAGGAACAGGCAATACTGTGGCTTTTAAACCAGCCCTCATTCCAGCTTGATCATATGTGGCCCAGCTTCCCTGGGCATTGATAAGCCTTTCATCAGAATAGCTCACAGTACACGATATTAATAAAAGCAGGTTCTGTACGTATGCAGTGTGTGTAGGTCTCTTGTCCTGGAAAAATGAAACTGTGGCTGCTGACTGCTATTATAAGAATGCATCAAATTCTGTATAGTGAGAAGAAAGCTAAAGGCTTTTTAAGGTAGTTACGTTGCTTTGAAGGATCTTGTGTGAGTTTTACAGTTATCTCTAGATTATACATGATGAGACACAGAAAGTGCAGATCAACTACTTCTTCAAATACATGCGAGAGGAAGTGATAAAATCAGAAATCAGATCCACCACCCTTACATGTTGTAACTATCACATAGCCTGTGTCATGTCCACCTGTGCTATTTATGATTTTAACTTAGTTGTGCTCCTTGCCATTTATTGCAAAGACAATATGTACATTTTGCGGTGGTGGTAGAAGGGAAAGGGAAACCACAGATTTTTTGGGCAAGCCATGAGTGCTGCTTACAGTCTAAAATTCATTTAGCGTGAAAATCTGATGACTCTTGAAAATATCTTCCTGGACTTCTTTGCTGAGCCTGCCAAGAATACTGATAATTAACAGAAGTCATGTCTGTGACAGAAACAAAAACACTGACCATATGTCTTGTTTATAGTCCTACGCCATTTCTCTGGAAGAAAAATTGAACTTCAAATTAAGAAATATATAAACTGAAAACATGCTCTGTTACTTATCATGTTTACACTAAATAAAAGCAGAACTTAGCTTCTGCATTCAGTGGTGTTATCAGAAACATCTAATAGTATTTGATTGACAGTTCTTTCATGGGCCCAAGGACATAGCTGACTGAGCTGTGGTGTATATTTCAGTGCAGTATCACTTGTTTGCCAGCGTGTGAGTTCTGCCCTTTGGTGATTCAAATAGTGAAGCCCACGAGTTAAATATCAGCTTCATTGTGTGAATAGTAACCATGATATCTGCAATATCACATTACAGCAGCGGTTCAGTCAGGTGCTATTAAATTCCCCTAATTCTGTACAATATTTTTATTAATAAATAAAAATATAGCTACCTCAGATTGCCTTTATCCAAGGAAAGGAAATGCACATCTGCTGCTGGAAATGATTCTGTCCTGACACTACTGAGCAAAAAACTTTCACAGGCATCACTGCCTGTGATAAAAAGCCAATAGAACGTAGCAGTGCAACTACAGTAATGACGGACCATGTATAAGTGTTAACATAAAAACTATATTTTATTTTAGTCTTTCAAAAAGTTTTGCAAACCAGATAGTGAAATGCCTTGGATATATCATATTACATAACAGTGGTAATAGATAAGTTAAGCTATTCATACAGTTGTTTCTGGGTGCTAAAGTAGGAAAGCTACTTATAAGCTATTACAGCTTTCATCTACACAGCAGATTCCCTTGTGCAGTACATGCTCCTACTCCAACTGTTATTTCACATATGCATGCATCAAGTATTTATTTGGCAGCCATTAAGTTGTAGTGTTAAAAGACTTACTAATTTTTTTTTTAAATATAGCAATGACTCTTCCTAAGATGACAAATACTCAGTCACCCTTTTATTCACTTTCTGATCCTTTTGACGAGATGACCAGATACTGGTCACTTGTGACATGAGTGGCAGAACAAAGACCCATGATCCCCTCCTTCCAGCAGCTATAGAGTATATGTTTAAGAGGTTAATTCCATCTCCTTTCTGCTGACCTGTGTTGAATTCAAATTACCATCCTAAAAGGAAAGGTCTGGGTAAAAGCCATGTCAATCCTTGAATGCATTTATCTTTGGGACATTTTAGCAGGGGACAAGTGGAGATGAGTAAGACACTAAACCCAGGAGATTGCTGCTCTTTAAACAAACAGTGAATACCTGACCTATAATTGAAGACAGGTCATGATATCTTATTTCTTGTGGCTATTATAATACCCACAGTTAATCATAGAGGCAAAGGTTTTAAGATACTAGCACAATTCATATGCTGATGAGCTAGAGCTCTGTCATGTGAAAACTGAGGTTGTTAGTCTGTGTGAGAGCCATTTCAGTTTACATTATCCTGTTATTCTTCAGTTGTTTGATGCCTTTGATATTACCCATTATTTTTATTTTTGTATGTTAGCAATACCCTGAAAGGGGGTAAGACATACATAATCTTACATGGATTAGAAATTTGCTGATATGTGCTTGTGAATGTTCTAATCACCTTGCCAAACAAAATAAGCAAGTTTCTGTTGGTTGGAAAATGTTCCACATAAATTAAGCAGTGCATCTGTGTTCACTTCTTACTCCAACAGTAGCAAACTGTCCAGGTCTAAATACTCTTGGTATCACACATTTGATTCAGTGTTGTTTAAAGCAAGCAAAAAAAAAAAAAAAAACAAACCACCAAAAAATGAAAAACAAAAATACAATCAAAACAACAATTCTCCTTTGTGGCTAAAGAGAATAGAGAAGAGTAAGTCAACCATCAAGTTGGATGCTCATTTTAGACAGTGTGAATACATCACTAATACAAATCTGAAGAATTTAAAATTCTTTTTTTTTTTTAATTAAACAAAAGCCACAATTCTTGTCAACCACACTGCTGAGGACATTTTTTCCCATTTTCATAAACCTGGAAGTTCTCTCTCTGAAAACAGGAACCAGCATCTATCATCACAACTCAAAGAAATGTTAGTGAGCTTCACTCCAGCATCTCAGAGAAAAGATGCATTAACTCTTCAGTAACAGCAGTTCAGCTTTTGCACAGATGCCACTCGTTTTAAAATAGTGAGAGGAAAAATGACATGTCATATCTGTGAAAATCTCAGTAGACTGATCCTTTTTTTTTTTTTTTTACCTTCATGAAGCATTAGCAAGGTTTTAAATAGCTGCAACTGCATATTAAAAATGCCCATGTGTATAATACATGAATAAGGGCACCTTGGCTGAATACATTATAGAACAGAGCTGTCATCTTCACCCACTTCAAAATCTTGCTTTCTCTTGCTTATGTGGATAGACAATGCTAATGAGATGAACTGACCAACACTTAGACAGTGAAGCAAAGGCTTAAAATCAGGTTGTTGTTTGTTGTTGTTTTTTTTTTTTTTAATGAACATCATTTCATGAGTTCCTTTATCTTCCTTTCTTTCCATCACTTCCACAAATCAGGCCATTTCTCTGCAGCTCTTTATTTAAGCACAGTAAAGGACTGTGTTTTATCTGCAGACTGACTAGTTGGGATTTTTTGTTGGGTTTGTGTTTGTTTTCTCTTCTGTTACTCATTCACCTCCTACTTCAACAAAGACATAATCCCATATTTTTTTGTATAACTAAGAGCTGATTCAGATACAGGAAAAAATGTATGCTGCTGAATGGAGGCTGTAACATGTACTGTGCTTGATGGATTTGAAATGATGTATGCAAAAATTTCTACAGTTGTTTGTGTTTAGAACAAGAGTATGTAATAATGCACTTGCTAGGCAGGAATGACTCACTGAATATTTCAACAAGATATGTAGATTTTTATGCTGTGCCATTCGATAAAATATATTTATTTCAGTAAGCCATACTGAAATAATATGACTTATTGAAAATAAATACGGCATGAGCCATTTGTGGCTCATGCACTCATTTCAAGGAAAAAAATGCACAATTTTTGGATCAAAATATCTTTTTTTTTTTTTTTGCCCACTAAAGAGTTGCTTTCCCTGTATAACTGTTATTTTGTGGCTCTGTGCAAAGGCTTACAACTCAGTTTTTTAAAGATGCATTCTCTCTAATGATGGAGGAAATACAAAAGTTTTCTGGTGAAGGTGGCTTTTGTCTCTGACAATGTTTTGTAGCTCTCGAGTGAGTGGAATTCATTTATGTATGTATAGCTCCAAGTGACGAGGCTTATGAATTGCTGTTATCGTTGAGAGCTTGCTGAGAAAATGAAGTGCATGGCTACACTTCTATTTTATATTTCATGGAAATTAAAACTATTTTAGGCCCTGCATGCAGGCCTATACCGATATCTGAACCAATTTTTTTCCATCTGACTGATGTTTCTCTGAGTCATTCGTATCACTTTCATATGCAGAGAGATTTTGTAGGCTATTTATGATCACCCTTAGAGTATATTTAAGCTCTCCTTTTTAACAGGGGCTGGCAGTACAAGGAAATAAAGTTCCTTCTGGACAATGTTTTACAATGAAAGAAGTTGCAATGGTGTTTTGAAAATCAAAATCCCTTTCTTCTGTAACAAAAAACCCACAGTGTTTATGTAGGAGCAGACTCTTACCTATGTTTCCCAAATTTCATTAATAAGGAAACCTGCTTTGCCCCTTCTTGTATGACCTTGAAAAGTCACATCATCTCAGCAGCCTTAAGATTTCACAGACTTTGGAGCTGAACAGAAGTGCCAGGTTCTATGCAGCAGCAAGGCAGCCGTTTGCAGGCTGTTCTGTGCCTGTGCCAGAGCACTCCTTGGCACAGGAGCAGCGACAGAGTTTGTTAGCAAGCCTGTGAGACAGCACTTTGGCAATTCATATCATACCTGGGAACAAACATCAGTACTGCAGGAAAAAAGAAAGATGAAAGATCACTCAAATGGCAGAGCTACTGTTTGCTTAAAGGAAAAATGAAATGGGCAAACAAAAGCTTTGGCAAGTAAAGGACTTGGGATTTGTTGTTACCTGCAGTGGAGGTTTCACTGTCCTTGTGTTGTTCAGCATCCTATTACACTAAGGATATGAAATTAAATTTCCTTTCTTCTCTAGGACTATTTGCAAGCTGCTACCGAGTCCCACATCAACACACACTACTTTCTTGAAAATGGCTGCCAAATTGTGAAGGTAAGAAAACAAAGCTATCAATTCCTGTTTAAAATGACAGATGCTAGTTAGCAGAAACATTTTTTTGTTGTTGGTTTTTCAAACCCCTACTGAGATAAAAGGGGTGTGTGTGTGTGTGTGTGTGTGTGTGTGAACAAATACAAAACCTCCAAGACATAGCCCTTTTGTGGGAAGGTTGGAATGGTCTTTTCACAGCACTCTTTATATTTTGATAATTTTCAGAAATACAGATTAGAACACATCAAATAAACTGATTAGATAACCCAAAACAAAGCGTGAAACAATATTTAAATGATGTGCAACTTCATTCTTGCCTCAAGGTATGCTTCATGAAGAAAGTGCTCAGGATATTTCACAGCATGGTGGTACACCTCCTGCTTCCCCAGCAGGTCATTACTGCCTCTCTTGCTGGGTTCTGGTGCAAGGCACCCTGGTGGCTACTCTGTCCACCTCAGTCTCAAATAGCCCCTGTAAATATCAGTAGAGGACTCTTTCTCTAGAATCTCCAGAGCAGAGAAGCTCCAAAAAAAAACAGTGATTGATTTGCATTATAGGACGGAGCTGTCCAAAAAGAATTCTCTCAAATTCAGAAGGCTTGAAGACAGGCTTCTCGCACAACTTAAGCATCCGATATGGGCAGCTGTGTGTGATTTATTGAAGTATACTTCTCTGACTTTATGCAAGATAGTAGATTCTAACTGAGTGACGGAAAGAAATTCATTAAAAAGGGAGAAGGAACAGAACAGCAAATACAAAAGAATAGGAGGGCTGAATGTAAAACACATAATAGCAATGTGTTACAATGGATGAAACTGTGAGGAAAAAATACTTCATTAGTGGGATGTGGTGAAGCCACAGCTCACAGCTGGCAGAAAAGAAAAAAAAAAAAAAAAAGAAAAAAAAACACCTGCTTTTCTGTGTAGCATTGTGTTGCTCACATAAGAAAATCTGTGGTTGATATGGAGGTTTTGCACAGCCATCCCAAAACCTCGGCTGGCATCTGCAGACTCATGGGAGGTGTCAGTGGCACTGATGACCCCAAAGAGAGAAGAATTCCCCCACAGACTTTGTTCTTTTGGTAAGAAATCACCTTCTAGCCTATTTTGTGCCCAGTCAAGTAGCATAACAGTGACAGAGTAAAAACCAGACATATTTGGAGACTGGGGTGAGTTCCAGGAGCCTAGCCCTTTATCTGCTTTAGGCCATTGGAAGTTTGCTTTGTCTGTACAAATTGTTAGTGAATGAAAGCTTTTCAGTAGCGGCTGATTTTTATAGAGATTTTGACAGAAAAACTGTCAGATTCCCTGTTTGAAAACTAGTGTAACTGTGAACATTTTAAGAATAGACGGAAAATAAAATCTTCATTCTCTCCAGTAAAATATCTATCTTTCTGGAAGCAAGTAAAATTCGAAGGCTTTAAAATATGCTTGTTATTTAGTCTCTTTGTGGTTGGATTCAGAAACTGAAAAAGTAATCTTCTGGCAGCATTAGTACCTTCTTAAAGCTAAAATTCCAGTTACTAATAATAACAGATTCTCATGTAGTGACGTAGGGGGGAAAAAAAAAAAGAAATAAAATAAAAAGCCCAGCTTTTATGGTATATTATCCAATTTTTATTTTTGACTAGTTCAAGTAATTTTTCAAACCCACTGTTGTATTTTTGTAACTCTTGTGATGGATTGAAAGTTGGAGTCATTTATTTTTTAAAATGTGATAAGAAAAACATCTAGTTAGTATTACAGTGGGAAGCATAACCTGTGATCCTATTGTACTTATTTTAAGTCTGAACAAACTTCTATTATTATAATGGAAATGAAAAATGTTTGAATCAATAAAGGATGCTGCAGTATTACCTAGCAGAATTCAGGAAGTGCAGCTGAGGATAAAAAATAGCTATAGGCTGCCATGTAGTGGTTACTAATCTACCTTGTGAAATCTTCACCTTTGTATTTTTTTCTTTCTTCTTTCTGAGAAGTAGCCTCAGTCAGTGTATTGATTTGTTTTTACTGCAGTTTTTAAACTGTAAAAGTAGTTGTGACTCTTAGATACCATCACCTTGACAGCACTTGTAGGCTTGAATCACAGCTACCTGCTATGTTTGGAAAAGTCCTTAGGTTATGAAGGCCCTGCTAGATCATAACCAAGGTTATCTTACTATACTTACTTGAAACACAGCAGTATACATCAATGGAGTATACAGCAAATGTGAGCTTTAATAATGCTAGTTTCTTATTTAAGCACTAGTGTTTTTAAGCTGGCAACACAATAATATGAAGAAGACAGAGGGTGTGGAGTGCAATTATGTATCATGTGGATTAAGAAACACATGGAAGTGTCAATGTACTTACCAAATTATGACATTGCTAATCAATTCATACTTGCTCTTTCCTTCATCTGCTTTACTGAGTTAAATCCTGCAGTTGTCCTTTGTGGTTACAGATGGCTCCTCTGCTGTGCAGACAGCCTGGTATTTCTACAGGACAGAAAAGGTATAATAGCCACATGGGCATACGTGGCCAGTGGAATGCACAAAGGTTAATTTCTTGCTCACATGGTAATAATGACCAGTAATATAAGAACAACTAATTTTAGAAAAGAGATTAATTTAATGATACACATGCAAAAAGTGACCAGTTTTTTTTCATTCTAGTGACTGAGCTATAGAATAAGAGTCAGGCCATTTCATACTACATAATCAAGCTTCCTGCCTCACCATTCCCATCTTTAAATGTCCATATTATTTCCTGACATCCAAAAATGTGTAAAACCACTCACTGATTATGCAAGTTTTATTCCAGGAGACTATTCCTAACTTAAAATGGTTGCCCTCCTTCATGCCTTTTTTCTTTTGCAATAATACTCATTATTTCTAGTTTCTAATATTTATGTCAGATTATTTTCTCAGCCCACTCTCCTAAGTTCTCCCAGCATGGTGGTCATTGCATACCACCCCTGGTCAATGTTCAGAGACACTACATAATTCTCATAAATGCTTCTCATCAGTCAAAATGTTCTGGTGCTTAAACATTTGTATTGCTTCTTTTTTCCCCCTAAGCTCAATATCTCACCATCTATCATTACCCTTCATTTGTAGCTTGTCAGACAATTTTAAATCCACAAGACAGTGCTCATTTCAGACCCATCTGAGACTAATTTTTCAAGTATGATTTCTTAGGTATTGTATCTGATGTCTACTAATGCTGCATGCATGATCCAAAATTGCTTTTTGTTACAAATTTTCAACCCCCACTCTAGTCACCCTGTGTTCCAGTGCATATGTGCATATCATAATTTCACAAGCTGCTGTTTATTGCTCAAGTTTCTCCTGTCAGCTGCTTACTAAAAAAAAAAAAAAAAAAAAAAGGCAAGCTCACTTCCATTATTTTCCTAGGGATTGTAATGTAATTTATCAGACGATAATTTCCACGATTACTCTTTATTCGTCTTCTAAAGTTCAGTGCCATCCAGCCATCTGGTGTCTCATTAGTTCTGCAAAAGCCCTAGCCTACAAAGAAGAAAAAATTACTCACATGTCTAATTTTAAGCATGTGAATCCTAATGATGCAAAGGAGACTGCTCATATATTTTAAGCCAGGAGTACAGATAACTCTTGCAGGACCAGGCCATAAAATACAGTCAAAAGATTTCTTTGGTTAATTGCATGAAGTAATTAGCTTGAACGCTGCAATGCACTTCATAGAGAAGTGCTAATAGGCCTGCATTAAGGCTTTTCATGCAATTCTTTACTAGCCTTTTGTTAATCATCTAGGCATTTGATATGAACAGAGGTACAAATCAGTGTTGAAGTGAAGCATGTTGATGAGTGTATGTTTTAAGGAGAATTGGTATCAGATGCAAAGTCTTCATCGCCGCTAAATTAACCATTTTGATTCTCTTCCTTGTGGTGTTTAGAGACCTGCACAACATTACACTTTTAGAATCAGTGTGATCATTTTTTTGGTTCTATTCATTAAATAGCAGATTTTCTGTCTCAAACTCCATGTCCTCACTGATATACATGTTAAACTGCTCACTTGTCCTGTTTTCTGCTACTGGTATTCATCTTTTTTCTGTCTTTGAAAGGTGTTACTGCAGAGGAGCAGTTCTTTTCCATACCTCCTTTCCTGACTTCCTGAAATACCTTTCAGATTGTTAATGCATTGATCAGTAAATGTATCTAACCTATAGAAATTTTAGAGTGCCATTATTAGAGTGCAAATCATTTTGTGAAAGGCACCTTGTTATTGCTATATATTGTACGTATATTTAAAACGCTCACTGTTTGAACTTGTGACTCGTTGGACTGGCATCTCAAATTTCCTTCTGCTAATTACAGAATACTGATTTTGCTCATTGCCATCATAACAATAACACCTAGTTAAAAAGAAGAATGCTCTCTCTTCTGTCAAACTGCAATGTTTCATTACTTTCTTACACTTAGCTTATTAAATCAGCTAGCATACTGCCAATTTTTTCACACACCTCTGTAAAATTCTGAATATTCTCTTTTACGCTCTTGAATTCAGGCAGAGTAACCCAGAGTATACAAGTCACCCTGTCCCGAACAACGTGTTCCCAAAATGCATGAATCATACATTCAACTATGGGTGGTGCTAAAAGGCCTCCCTGTGATGTTCTGTTGCTGGAATTAAGATCAGGATAACTTGGGTTTTCAGGAAGATATCGCAACAGGAAAGAAATTGTAGCTTTATCATGTTGCATCAGAAAGGAGGTGCAATGAGGTGTTTACTAGTACTATTTTCCTCAATTATAATTTTTTTTTCTAAAGACCTTTATTAAGTTCAAGATACAATATGGTCTACCACAGACAAGATAAAGAAATCTGGACATTAAGCTGGAGATCAGAAGGCCAGACTATCTGTTCCCAGTACTTAGAATACTTATGTTAATACATGTTTCCTGATTCAGAAAAGAAAAAAAGCAACTTCCACCTTAAACAAGAAGATTCTATAAGGGATGCTCTGAAAGTAATGCTTCCTCTTTGATTACGTTTACCCATGATGTCAGAGACAGATCTTGGTGGGATGCAGTAGAGGTTGAAACTTCCCACCACAATTTCATCAAATTTTGTTGCCATATGACAGATGGCAGCAGAGGGGCACTCTGACATGGAAGTTCATATGAAGCAAAGGTGTGTTTCTGAATTCCACCATTTGGAAAAAACAGCACCCACTGACAGTCATCAATTTTTGCTAAGCGTTTATGGAGACCAAACAGTGGATTTGAGCACAGTGAGGCAGTGGGTGGCGTGCTTCAGCAGTGATGACAGCTATGTAAAAGACAAGCCACATTCCAGGTGGCCATGCATAGCTGTCACATCACAAAATGAAGAGTGTCTCGACCAGCCCATCCACACAAACCAGCAGATTACAATCAGGACATTGTGTACAGAGCTGAGTATCAGCTTCAAAGCATTGGAAACAGTGGTGGCAAAATTGGGATATCCCAAAGTTTGCACTTTGAGTTTGCACCAGATGAGTCCCGTGAATGCTCACACAGGAATAGAAAGACACTGTATGCAAGTTTGTCAGGACCTATTGAACCAATATGAGGCTAAAGGTGATGATGGTGTCACCATTATGAACTGTAGTCTAAATGGCAGTCCATTGACAGGTGACATATGAATTCCCTATTGACAAGATGCAGGCCTCAGTAGGTAAAGTGAAGTGCACTTTTTGGGCTAGGAAAGAGCTGATCCATCTACTTGGTTTTTCTGGAACTTGAACAAGCCATCAGCTGTGATCACAATTCTGATTAAGCTGAAGGCTTGAAGTTCCAGAGTCAGGCCAGAGAACAAGACAACCCTTCTCTTGCAACACAACATCAGGCCCCATACCAGTTTGAAGACCCATGCAGCACACTGGCAGCATACTGCCGATTGTGGCTGAAATGTCCTACCACATCCACAGTATAGTCTGGATGTGTCACCTTCTGAATCCCATCTGTTTGGGCCAATGAAAGATGGACTGTGTAGGCTATGTTTTCCTAGCAATTATGCCATCATAGCACCTGTGAAACAGTAGGTCCTCTTTGCTGGTGCTGATTTTCGTGAGCACAGCATGCAGGCTCTTGTTCATTCCTGGTAAAAATGCATAGCTAATGCTTGTGACTGATGTTGAAAAAACAGTGTTTTTTAGCTGAGAATTTGCTCTATCAAATTTTATTCTTCCTATCTGTTAGAAATAAATAGGAGCATTACTTTCAGAGGGAACTATGGAAATCAGGGTTGCCTACAAGGGCTTTCACTGGTGTGTTTTGACAATGATATATGGCACTTTTCTCAGAACGTCTCTGGAATTATGTTGTTTTTTTTGGATTTGCTACTTTAAATCTGCTTTCTGTCCTGCGATCTGTGTAGCCATTCTTCTCCACAGATGCTCTCAAGGGCCTGAGCCCTTCAGGAAGCTTTGGAGCTCCTCCATAGTAAGAAAGCTCAGTGGAAATGCTGCTGCAACCCCTCTCCAGCTCCAGATCCCCAGACTAGGCAAACTGTCCTGCAGCCAGGCTCCCCAGCCAGCTGCTTTGCATTTTAGTGCATCTTGGTTTTTTTGCTACCTTTTCATGAGCTCTATTCCCTTGGAAGATGGGCAGGACCTAGAGAAAGGATCTCTGATGCCTTTTTCTCTTTTTTCTTACAGAACAAAAACTCTGTTGTGGTAGGGGTTTTTGGTTCGGAGTTTTTTGTGTGTTTGTGCGTGTGTTTGGTTTGGTTTTTTTTGTGTGTGTGCGTGTGTGGTTTTGTGGGTTTCTTTTCCATCTATGGATTTTCCACTCTTCATCTAAGTCACCAACTGGTGAATATTTAGAGTCTGAGGCAGGACTCATGAGTATAAAAGATCAAACCACTTTGGATAGATGGTGGCAAAGAACATTAGGGTACCTCAGAAAGTTTCGTGAACCATATTTTACATGATAATTGCAAATGATAATAATGTCAGAAACGAGTCAAAAAAGAAACAGCTGAATATTAAAGATCCTGTGCAGAACGTATAAGTAACCTTTAGTCACAAGTAAACATCAGATAAACATCCTGACAAAAGAAAAAAAGTCTTTTTCAGATGGCCTCCAAATTAAAAGTATTGTGAATTCATTTCAGGCTTAGCATAAGTAAGTCCTGATGGACTAGTATTCTCTTTGGGATGAGAAAACCCAGCATTTCAGGAAGAGGCTTCAGTGGAGCAAAGTCAGTTCATAATCATTAAATTCAAAATCTCCATAATTTCCTTTTATTTAAACCATTATTAAGAAATGTCCTTTAGCTTATCACATATAAAGCTAAGCTTCCTTTGGTATTAACTTTGACACATACAGAGCACTAAGGGGATTATATTCATTTAGGTGATGGTACCTGTTAGTGAGCATTTGATTGTCCTTAGTGTAGAAGGATTTACTCTTGTTATTGATTTGTTGGCAAATATATTGGGTGGAAATCCCCTGGTATTGCTGGTAGCTGCAGATTCCAAATTTTATTGGATTTGTGAGCAATTTTCCTCCCTGTTTAAACTTCTGATTGCTTTATATAAAGAGGAGCCGAACAGTGAGGCGAAAAACAAATGCTAGATTTTATTCTGTTGAGAAGGAAAGCTTCCTTGTTTTGCTTTCCTCCTGGTTGTTGATTTCATTTGTCAGTCTTTTGTGATGGTGATTCTTACAACAGGCACAGAACTGAGAATACATTGCTACAGGAGCCAGCCAGACAGAAACTATTACAGCTGATGGACAAGGGGTCAACAGGGCAAATACTGTTCCATGCAGAGAACAGAAATCAGACCCGCCCACCCCTTAAGTGCCACAAATACATGTATGGCCTGCCGTGACTTCCTCTGTGTCACTGTTTTCCTCCCAAAAAATTTTCCTTGATCATATAGACAGCAATTAGTGAAAGCCAAGAATAAGCCAGATACAAGCTTTGTTATCCTGACACCAGATGGTATGGCCATAGGTAGCCAGGCAGCTTCTCTCCACTCGTACGCACCATGGGCACCAGCTAGGGGCCAGTCTGATGCATACTGGTTGCAGTGGACTATGGGTGAGACGTGGTCAGGGTCAGGTAGCTCCATGAGCACTTGGGGGGATGCCAGCCTTTCCCTACGCCTTGGTTCGTGCTCCAACAGGCACTGTATTCTTAGTCCTTGTTATTGGATTTTCAGGAAAGGTAAATTGATTTGCCTTTATACGTTCCTTGCCAAGGCCCAGTCCCTCTGTCCCTAAACACTGAAATTACTGGGAGAATACTACAGAAATGTCATAAGCAGTGAATGCAGAATTGAGCCTCTAGGACAGAGAAGTGTCTTCTCTTCAGATTTTCTTTAAGACCAATTCACAAAACTTGATTAGAATTAATAACAACAAAAACAAAAAAAGGAGTTTAATTAAACCCAGATTGGGAGATGTTTGAACAAACAAGGTTTCATTATGTTCTCTTATTATATCCTACAATATTCATCCACTTAAGGGTAGCACTCAAGTTATTTTAATATGTGGAATGAATAAGATAACATAAGATATTGTATGATTGCTCCAGCTGAGACATAATAGTTGAAAGTCATTCTTTCCAATAAAAATAACAGTGAGCAGTGCTATTAATTCATGGTAATGAGGCCAGTGGGAGAAATATATGACTTCCACTGCTGAATAATCAACAAAAGTAAATTAACTTTTAACTAGTATGTCTACGTCTGTGAATCTAAATGACCTTGAGGAAAAAAAAAAAATGAGAAAAGCAAATTAAATACAGTTTTAAGCTACAGTATTTAAACTACATATTTTGAAAAGTAGTCAGTGTGAATTCAAGAGTCCAAAAGGCAAAGTGCATTTCTTGCATATCTTCTTGCATATCTTAACTATTGCACAGATGTATACTCCTACCTGAAGCCTTTCCAAATTTCAGCTCTGTCAGATGTAGAAGTACAGTTCCTAGCACATTTCATTTTAACTTCTAACCCAACAAAATCAGATGGAAAACAATGATTTTAATAAATCTGTGGTTTCTTATCCTTTGTCACTCAGTCCTCACTGACTCTTTCAATCTGGCTGCTAGTTAAAGAGAAAGCATTTATCTCCTTTGTAGACATTTTTATGAGCCTTTTCAAGCTAAAACACTCAACTTCTTAATATGTAAAATGATTTTTAGTTGTGTTTATCTACCATTTTTTTGTCTGTCTTTCCTACTCTTCCTCCCAAAAAGGACATATTTTTCTAATACTGCCTGCTTTTTACTTTAATAACTTTTTTTTATTATTTAATCACATGGTTCTGTTGAACCTATTCAGGACTTAATGTGTAAATTCATCTTATCAAATTCAATCTTATCAGCTTTGAAGGAAAAAATACATTTCTGTTTTAAGTCAGTTTCTTACTTTTTTTTCATATGTTGATACTCCACTCACCTTCACTCAGTACTTATTTGCATTTCTCCAGATCACATTCCTTACAGTTCTTTCAATAGCTTCACATTTTAAGAAACTAAAATCTTACAGATATGATAGCGAATGTACTAGAACTTCTCAGTAGCTCAGTAAATGCTGACATGAAAATTACAACACGCTAATGTGTTGAAAGAGTTTGGAAAAGTCAATGTGAAGTTAATGTGCTCTTGTTTTGTTTTGGAATCAGTTATTCCTTTAAGAAACATCACGAGAAAAACACATATTCATAGAGAAGGCTTACCAAAAGATGAGATTGTCGATGACTGTACTGCACTGTCCTTCCAAATATTCATCTGGAGTGCTATCTTCTTACAAGGAGTTGGCTGCTGTGGTGAAGGACTCTTCTTGGCAGTTAATTATCTGAAAGAAATGCTGCATTGATCACATTGATCCATTATATGGTATTTTTCACTGAAAAACATGTCAATAATTTTGAGTATATATGGTAAATTTATCGTGACTATGCTGGATGTCACTGGATAAGTAAACAAATGCATGTTTTATTGTTCAAACTCTATGCCTTAGATTGTTGATCTCTGGAAATACCTAAGACTAAAAATTTATGCTAATTTTAATTTTATATTTTCAGTTATAGCTTCTAATGATAAATCTTTTTAAGAGTATTTACATTAGACTGGAAAGCCTGGGCATCAACAAAGCAGTGAAAAAAAAGAAAGCAAGGTCTGTCTAAAAGTTTGTGATGTTTTCTCAAGTTGACACAGGACATAAAATCAGCAGGTGTTTTGCCAGCTGAAATGTGGTTATCCTATACACATTCCTACTGAAGACATGGCAAGTAAAGAGAGAAATATTGACTTTCACTGTCTGAATTTGAAACAATAAAGATATTAAAGTGACTTCTAAGAAGGCAGAGGAAAACATCAAGAAACTGCGAGTATTATCTAGGAGCTGACTGTCACATGAGATGGTGATGAAGTCGTTTAGGTCAAAAACTTTTTTTTGTTTTTCATTTTCACATGCCTGTAAGCTAGGCAAATGAGAAATTTTTACTAGCAGAAGTGATAAAACAGAAATTTTTGTCTCTTCAAGTTGAGATTGGCTCAGTGAAAGTTTTCAGCTGTATGACAACCATAATGATTTCAAAGTCTTGCAGGTAGTTTGCCAGTGCAGTGGGTGTTTTAGACTGAGCCAGTACCTTTCATCTAGGATAACCCTGTTCTGCTAGATGCCCAACATCACTGTGGATATTCATACCTGTTCTGAAAGAATTTGGATCTGATTCAAAGTAATCTACATTAGTGGGGCTTTCAAAACTTTCTGTTCAGTTGACAAATATCTTAAAGTGTATAACCAATTCATGAAGAATATATATATATATGTATGTAAATTTGCAAATATGAGCCTTGCAAGAAATATTCCAGCCTATCAAAAGGGAATCCAAAAGTTCGCAGCACTCTGGAAGCTAACGTATATGTGGAGGTCAAAAGGTAAGAGTAGCTTCTATGTTTTTCTTAAGGTATATTCACTTAAAGCCTGGAATGTTGTTTTGGTTGTTGAAAATAATTTAGATTGTACACCAGCTGCAAAGGTTTTTTTGAAGATCAAATGAATGATACAGTGAAGAACAAGAGATGTACTGGTAAATGAGGTTTTTTTTGTGTTTCAGAATGAAAAGAAGTAAAGCTTTTGTTCTATTTCAATTTTTAGAAAAAATATTTTGAAAATTATGTGACTTAAAGTAATATATTAATAACAGAAAGACTTGCTTTCTGTTAAAGTCTTTGCAATTTTTTCACAATTAATTTGTAAGTTAAACTCCATTTTGGGGGGGAAAAATGTCTCTGTAAGCATTAAGTCTGCAGCAGAATATATATACTGTAACTTTCTGCTTATAGATGAAATTGTATTCTTACACTGATTTTGCAATGGAATTTTTAAACTTAAACTTTTTAAGTTATTAAAGGTCAAGGTTTGTTTAAAAACTTGACTACTGCTAGGTCTTCAGCAACCACGATACAAGTTTCAGTATCAAAATTATTTCTGGATATCTAAAAGTATTCTAATATATAAAAAACATAAATGTTATTCCTGAATTTTGGGGAGATTTTTAAGATGCACTATGCTAACTTTTATATAGCTTAGCAAATTGTGCCATTTATCTTCATATCTTCTAATGTGCTGAGTATCCAGATACCATTAGCAACTTTATTGTTGCTGGTAACGATTTTTTTTTAGCTCTCAAATAGTGGGATGAAAGATTCTCTTTCAAGCTAAGTAGCTGAAACAGAAGTGCATTTGATGCTATTGCTGTTTTGAGCAGGTGTGGTATTTTAAGCAGAGATTTATTTTTTTCAGAACTGCTCCTGTGTCAGGTAGTAATCCTGCTTCTTCTGTCATAATAATGGTGGTTTTGGAGGTTAGGAAGACAGAAGTTATTTCATCTTTTGCTACAGATAATTATGCAGTGTTTAAGGAACTCATCAGTAACCCAGACCATCCCTAACATAAGGAAACTATTTTGTAGGTTGCAAAATTCTCACTTTGCTTATCATACGTGATGCATAACCTATAGGGGACAACATTCACCAGTGCATTAAATACCAAGTGAACTTAGCTTATGAATTGCTCATTCATTTCAAGCTGCTAAAGTACATCAGAGTTCAGATGCTGTACTGATGATGCAAGCAGGATTTTCATGTGCTTTCCACACAACAGAAATAATAGATGAATGAAAATGTCTGCCATGCAAATTCTTTCCCAGAATGGTAAATCAGTTTGTGACCTACTTCCTGAGTAGAGGAAATCAACACAGTATTGATCTATGCTGTTCTGTGGCTGCGATAATTAAGGAGCATAACAATTTGGGCATTAGTCAATTAGTTATATAAAATATGTGGATTTTCTACTATTTTTAAAATTTCTTTTAAGTAAATACACAATATGATGTCTTATTTATAAGTGAAGCATTCTAATGACTTTTTTTTTTTAAATGTTTGTCAGTAGATCTACCGCATTAATTTTAATTATCTCTATCTGTAAAGGGCCAGGGAGCTCTGTGGGCACTCATCTAAAGTGACAGTTAAATATTAAAGTAAAAATATCCACATTTCAAGACATTTTTACCTTTGACTTTTCTTTCTCCATTTTCAGTGTAAAATGAATGTCATTTTACAGCTTTACATATTTTTGCATTTTTTAAAATTGTTTCATCTTTATTGTGATCTCCAGTTCATGTTGTTTTGTTTACCTGTGAGCAGCTTTGTTGTGGGTTTGTTGTTTTTTTTTCCCCATTCACTCCCTCATGAAGTGATCATCCACAAATTTCAGTTCAGAGCACTGAGATGGGCATTCTGCACAAGTAATAGGAAAGAGCATCAAGCAACTCTCAGATAGAAACAAGTGCAGAATAACTGCAAACTTCATCTGAAGAAAATTCATTCACAAACGCTTGTTTATAATTATATCATTAGCTACCTTGTTCTAATCTTACCCAATTATAACCAGTAGCATAAGGCTTAAGCTATTTTAAGCTATATTAAGGCTTAAGACTATATTCAACGCTTAATGTTGTGTGTGGAAACAAACACTCAGCTTTCAGCTTGTTAAACAAATTTGGGATATTGAGTAATATTTGTCTTGTCCTTATAAAGAAAGAGTAGGTAAGAAAAGATGACAGCATCAGTACCAGCACAGCTCTTTGCACGCTGGGAGTATGTGGGCAGTGTGGTGTTGAGCTGAAAAACACATTTCTAGGGCATTTCATGCTAAAGTGAGAAGAATAAATTTCTAGTAAATATATATTGTCTGCAAAAATTGAGGCAGCGCTGTTGCTGAGTTCTTCATAATAACCCAGTTAAAGGGTCTGGATCAGGGCTACACAGAAATACCAAGGTAAATAACAAGGAAAGATGTTATCATTTTGAACCTTCCTGCGGGTTACATTTACACTGCTTTTAGCACATTGGAGGTAGAAGATTTTAAGATCTGTCCAGTAATGTGCCCTGGTAGGAAATTTTGGCCACCTTGTGATCTGAAGTGACCTGAAGTTAATTGCCTCTTCCTTTCTGCTTGTCTATAGCTGCTCAAGCCCTGCCAATACCAGCAGAGAAAGGCACCTCCTCTACAGCTGCTGTTGCCCATTTTCTATAAGATTTTGCAACACTGCTTTTTGCATATGACCAGATTTTGCAATACTTGCAATGACAGGAAATGTTCAGTCTTGTTGCAGACTTATTAATACTATGCAATGTATCATTCACAGACATATCAGTATGTCTCTCAGAAAAAAATATATAGACTCTCTGAAAAAAAAAAAAAAAAAAAAAGAAAGAAAGAAACAAAACCTCAGGAAATTTGTTGCCATGAGATTGTGTCAATTGCTGATCAGATAGGATATGAAGTTTGCTGATCAGATAGGATATGAAGTTTGTTCTGGTCTGGTTTCTAGGAGTCGATGTGGAGGGAAGGTAGATACATTTCTTTTTGGAACTCTGAGTGTTAGTCAAAAATACAAATTCCAGTTTCTAAAGCTGTGAAAAGCAGGGCAGCAACTACTCAGTGGGATCAGTGTCCTTCATAGCATATTTCACTTCATGCAGTGTGTGTGTCTTTGTCTTCAAGTGTACACATGTAAAACAGGAACAGAGACACTACTAGAGCTTTCTAAGCTCTATGGTCAAGTGGTATTTCTATTTCAGATATTAAGGCCTGAAAGCTTCAACACTGGTTGAACATATTATTATTTTGCCTTGAAAGTATCTCTATGCTGTCTACCTGAGGAGTAGCAGAATCAGCGATATACTTAGGGTCCATTATTTCTCTGCTTTGTTTTTTTTTTATTTTTATAGCGTTTTGTGCAATGAAATACTTGAAGAAATTTCTGATAAGCTAAAAAGCTGAAGTACTAAAGGTTGGTTAAAAAAAAAATAGCTTTGAGGTATTATCCAGAGTGGCACGAGGTTTTGTCTGGAGCATGTTGATGTTGACAGGTAGCAACAGCGACAAGTGGTAGTGTGTCTCATCCGTGTCCAGGAAGACTCATGGCTGGAGCAATGATTCAGGGACGTTACCGGTATAATGCAAATGGGTGTCAAAGTGTAGGTGAGACAGGAAAGTCCTGAAGACCAAAAGACCAAAATGAAAAATCAGGTCTTCTCTAAATACAGGCCCCTGTGAAATTTTAAACGGCAACATGCAACTTGCTGGCTAAGTCTAGATGTCAAAACCTGGATTTAGCAGATGAGTTTTGGCACCCAAAATGATATTTGGCTATTTGGTTTAGCCTGAATTCTATTTGGCCTGGGAACAGGCTCCAAATTTTTTTTCTCCCACACTATCATAAATCATATTCTGCTTGATGAGAAAATAGCAGTTGACTAATATTTTTGTAGTTTAACGAATAAATTGCACATGTGAATCTATAAGAATAATAAAGTGCAGGAGCAGCTATAAATGGTAAAGAAAACTTTGTATTTCAAAACGTCTGTTTTTTTATGAAATAGCATTTAATGTGAAAAACCCATTCACAGAAATGAATTTTGTACATACAGCTGAAAAATCTTTAAAACTAATGGCTCTCAATTACATGCTTATCTAAAATGTTGGGTATGTTTTAATTTAAATTGACTTCAGTGACTTGTACTTTGGCCTTGCCTAGTGAAACAGGAGTATACTACAGAAGAAAGTAGATAAAGCAGGTATGGATACTTCGGTTTTAATACAGCACTTCCAAGCTCATTTTTAGTTGGGGAAGTACTTACGTGTGACAAAAGTGCTTTTGTAGAGAGAAATGCTACGCAATTTGTTTCCCATGTTCAGTTGGAGTTCCAAAAGAAACTTTTCAGCTTGAGTTGAAAAAGTCTTCCTAAGCAAATAAAACTACAGTGATCTAACATATGCCTTCAACCATCTGTGTTTTGCTGGCTTATAAAATTTTTATGAGAGTTTGTTTTGATGATGAAAGCAGCACTTTCTCATGCTTTCTCTGCATGAGATTACAGACAAATGTAGTTATATTACACTACCATTCCATAATTGAAATATTCTCAATAACCTATTTTCTGTGGGAAACAACATAATACTTACACTTTATATCTTCTCCACTACTCATACAGCTATAGATCCAAGTCTTGGGAAAATAAGAAAGAAAACAGCTTTCATATTAATATAGATAGTCTTTCTCTTTCTTCTGTTAATGCAAATTTTATCAAAAATAGTTTGTAAGTCTAATCTGGGGACTCTTCTGTTCATGATTAACAAAAGCTAAAAGAGTTTAGAGAGCTCGTTTGACAAAGAACATGAACAAATTAATATTATATGATTAATGTGAATTTCTGGAACTAAACTTCCTCCAAAAGTAGATAACACATTTCTTTTACAGAACGAAGAGGAAGAGGGCTCTAATATCAGATCTCTTTGATGCTTTAAACATGCCAAGCAGATTTATAGCTATCTCCCTTAGCCTAAATCTGAAATGATGAAATTTTTGTTTTATTAAAAGGAATGGTAAAGCCACTATGGCAGATTTCTCTGTTTCCATAAAGTTTCTAGGAGCAGTCATTAAGATTGAGCTTGAAAGTGTCCATGCTTTTCAAAACCTTTCTGATAAATGTAATCTTCCATTCTTCAGACTTAGATATATGGCTGAAAGTCTATAAACACAAAAACAGCCCCTAGATTGTCTGAAGCGCTCTCTGGACTATACATTTTGCAAATGTGCATTATAATTTTGAAGCTGGCTTCTCTTTGCAGGACTGTTCAGTGTAAGTACTAGATGTTCAAACAGCTGGGAAATTTATTCACTTACCCATCTGTCTTTTACTCTTCTGGTCAGTACTACAATAGCATGTTGAGAAAATAAATTTACAATGCAATGTTTTCTTTTATATAATTAGATTTTCTGCTTACTAAGTCATTTTCCATGAAAAGATATTCAAATTACAAGATATTTATCTATTGATAATTGATAATGGATAATTGATTATCCACTTATGTTTTCATCAAATTTGCTGATGTTAGAGCCTTGTCTAAACCTCTTTTTTAAATCTTCACTGAAGGATTTTGAAAATTCATTTCTTATACTGGATTCTGAGCTTTCTGAAAAAGAGCACAAGAGAACCAAAGATAAACATAAGGCCAAATGAGAAGCTGCATTGTACTGAAGTCCCTACAGGATCTTTCTTTATTCCCTGAATTGATTTTGTTCTGGTTATGTGGGAGGAAGAGGAGTAAAAACTGAGAACAGTTCTCATGTATGTGCTTTCTTTTTATAGGTTAAAGTTATATGGTCTATTCAGTGGATACTGAACAGTTCACAATGTGTTGCTGATCATTATCATTTATTCTTCCCTTTTCTAGCAGTTCTAGAAGTTCTAGCATGTATTCTTCCCGTTTCTAGCAGTTTCTATCATTATGATTAAGGGAAGATATTAAGGGGAGAGGGGTGGAAACAAACCACTGCAGTTGAAATTGTTTTAAATACTATGGAGCAGAAGGACATAGGCTGGGAGGATATTCCAAATATTTCAATGCCAGCAAATCTAAACAGAGATGGCTTTTGATTGATAAAAGCATTGGAAGGGGACTGTTGTATTTGGAAGGGTATGGTGACCCCATCATGTATGTTGTACTCAGCCAAAACAGCACGTTTGACTGCCTTATGCACCAGACTGCTTTTCTTTTGCAGTGAAAAATTTCAAAAACTTCATCATCTTTGAAAAGCAGAAGATAGATCAGAGTAGCAGGCAGAAGTGTTTGACAAATTGCAGAACTTATGCAGTCTTGTAAAAAGCTGAAAAAAAAATTTTACAAAATACATGTAGAAATGTAGATGAGTTTAGCCGTATTTTGCTATAATGAATGGAGTAAACAAATGTATAGAAACATGTTCAGAAGGCATAATTCAACAGATATTTCAGCTGTAAAGCACTTACTGTGAATAGCTTAGACTTGTAATGCTTGTTGGTTGTCCTCACAAGTGTTATCAGTATTAGTTTTGGATAGCCAGGACATGTCCTGAAAATTAAACATGAAGACATAATATTGTAGTACATTGGTCTTTTCTGAGTTAATTACTTTGTAGGCTAACTATGGGTAGAAAGCACAAAGTAACGAATTTCACTTCCAGGACTAGTCTGTGAGTAGTAGTTATTGCTTGTTGAATGCACACAACAGCCTTCTTCCATATCTCAGTACCCAGAAGCGTGTAATTTTCTCTGTTAGATCAGTCTTGTGGTCCTAATGTTCTAGTTTTCTGGTGGTGCTATAAAGCTGCAAGCAGCAATACGTTTTAGTACCTCAACTCCCTCTACCAACCTTAGTGCAACAGAAATCTCAATTTAGATTTTGGATGGCTTGATCCTTATTTTCTCCATAATACGTTAGTCATTCTTTATATTTGCCCATCTTGTTCACTGTAGGGTAGCTAGAGCAGATTATGGGATGTCAAAGTCGCCAGAAAAAGTCTTTGCTAAAGGTAATTCTTCCCAAAATGACATTACTATGTTAGGCAGTGGATACATATTGAAATCTGTCTCGGATAACTACATGCCTTGCTGGAAAACTTCTCTGAATACTGATTTTTTTTTTAAATGCGGCAGACCTTATCTGGCAGCTATTAGCTTCTCCAGTATCTTTGAGCTTAATGTAATCTGAAAAGTATGCACAAAGTAACACACAAACTCATCCATTTTTCAGCCCATGTGTGTTTGGATATCCAGAGCATGGAAGACTTGGAAAAGCAAAGACAGTCTGACCTTCTTTACGGTCTCCCTTCATTCTTCTGTACGTGTCTTCATGAAGGTCAAGTGTTTTCTGCCTTCTCAAATGCAAAAATAAAACTCATGCCTCTTGCCTCTGTGGAAGCAATGTTGCTCTCTAACAGCAACTGAAAACTCAGAGAGTGTGTTGCTGTAGTAAGGAGTCTCCACCCTGAAAATACTGTGAAGGAATGATCTACATTATATTTAAGGTAGGTTAAAAATGAGAAGACTAGAAACCCTCATGCTTAAGAGGCATAAATCAGCTACTGTTTTACCCGAGAAATTTCTCTCATATGAAGTTATCTTGTAATGCTTGATTACATCTTTTTCTTGCACTTTCTGTAGAAGCAGCCCACTTTCAAAGACAGAATATTAGGCGAGATGGACCACACTTCTGCTTTGGAACAGCAAACTCAGTGCTCACAGAAAAGGTAACGTATAGCTCAGCAGTTGTCTTTTGGTCCTGTAGCTCTCTGTCATCCTCTCATAAGGTATGGCAGCGTGACAAGTCATCTAGATGTATTTAATGTGAAATGAAGTATGTTGCTTTTTGTTGCCTCTGTCTATTAATTTTTTATTTTAATGGCATGTAATCTTAAAATATATACTTGAAAATACTTTTGAACTTGGGAGCATATTAGTCTACAGGTCACCTTGTTATTTATTTATGCTTTCTTCCCACACTGTCAATGCTACCATAACTGCGACAAAGAGATTCTGTTTTTCAGAATTGGGTAATGTTGCAGCATTGTAATCTTTCAAAATAATTCATTGTATCAGATACGATTATCTTTGGTGTGCTTCCTCCTGTTTTTTGAAGATTTATATATGCAGTCTGGCACACTGTCTTTGCAGAGGAAGATGCATTCCATTATGGTAAGAGCTTTCCTGTTCTGAGCCTTCAGATCTCCACTGAGTCAATAGTCTTTTTTGCATCCTGACCTGCAGAAGATTTGGCTTATGATAAATCATGGAATGTTGTTTTAAGGCTTTATCATTTGGTATGTTACAGGAATAGAGTTTCCTGATACTTTTCCAGCATTCCTGTTAGCATTGTATGAGAATGCACATGTGTATTTATGCACATTTCACAATGAACTCATATGCCTTTGGTGAAGCTCTGCCTGGCTGTACTGTCCTTATTCGTAAAGCTCACCACCTGCCTTCTCAGAGCTACTGATGCATAAGCAGCTTGGTTTGGAATGATTCTTCTTTCTTTTTTTTAACAGATAATTGCATTAAGTAATTCATAACATAGCTATGTAGTGCCTCAGAAAGGAGAATGCAACATTTACACTGGAGTATATAGTATTATTTGATCTGCTTGCTCTGAATGACGCCTTTTGATGTGACACCTTTTATACTGATGAAATAATATTACATCCACTTTCTGTGTTGGCTTTCTGTTGCCTGAGAAGGACTGGAATTATCAATATGATAGCTAATAAACAAAAATAGCTGTCAGGTACTATTCAAAGGCATCAAACTTTTCTTCTCCAGAAACTAAGTACACAGAGAAGAAAACAAGTTTGCAAAGTGTTCATTAACGGCAGTATGTTCATTCTTATCTTTTATGATGTTTGTGTTGAAATCCATCAGCATAGTTCCACTGGTGTTTCAAACATGATGTTGAACAAGATCGTGTTCTAAAGTACTCATTATAAGCAGAATTAAAACAAAGCTTGTGGATGCTGTTAACTTCTGATTATCTTCCTTAAAAAATCACATATTGCACAGCAGTTGTCAAAAAGTGTTGTGCATTCTCTATATTATGAATGGTCATAACACTATTGACTTGGTTCAGTAAGCTTTATCTTTAAAACAGTATTGCCATCTTGTGGTTCTGACAGGGTTTATCAGTCTGTTCCTTTCTGCAGCCATTTTTTTTTTCTTTATTGTGATGGCAAGAATTTCTGAAAATCCACGGAACATAAAATGTGATTGGTATTGCCCTCTTGCAAAATGTTCACAGAGAGAAAATTAAAGCCTGTATTTGAATGTCATAAAGCATATCATCAGTCTTTCAACAATACGATTGTATTATATTCCACTGAAAGAAACAGAGCAGATACCTAAGGCTTTTATTAAGAAGACCATTGTGAGATGCCAGATTGCAAGAGCTGCCTTTTTAAAGACTACTTGCTTTTGGTAGGCAGTTTGTTCCAGATGCATATCCTTCACCAAGTGTCTGCACTCCCCATCTGTGGATCCTGGACCACTGAAAGTTCATAAGATCACACAGGGTATTAAAAGAGAGCTGTGTGGTCTGAAGAGTATTTTTATTTTAGAGATTAATGATAAAGGCTCAGAAAAAACATACCCAATTCAAAGTGGCAGAAGTTAAAAATGTTCTTTCTTTGGCATTTTTGTTTAGTTTATTTTAATAATTGTTTTCTGTGTTTACACAGTGCTAGTATTGCGGGACCTTGCTCTGATTCACCAGTGGGTGCTGAGGGACCTGGGAGTTTTTGCTAGAACACTCTCCATTATCTCTGGTAAGTTGTGGGGAACAGGAGAGGTGCCTAAGGACTAGGGGAATGCAAATGTCACTCCAGTCATCAGGAATGGCAAGAAGGAAGACCCCAGGTAACTATAGACCAGTGAGCCTCACTTCCATCTCTGGAAAGGTGGTGGAACAAGTTGTCCTTGGTCTCTAGGCATATTAAGGATAAGAGGGTCATCAGGGGCAGTCAGCATGGCTTCACCAAGGGGAAGTTTTGCTTGACCAACCTGATAGCCTTTTATGAAGGCATAACCAGGTGGATGAGTTGATGGTAAAGCAGCGGATGTGGTCTATCTTGATTGTAGTAAAGCATTTGACACCGTCTTCCAGAGCACCCTCACAGCTAAATTGAGGAAGTGTGGTCTGGATGATTGAGTAGTGAGGCGGACTGCGAACTGGCTGAAGGAAAGAATCCAGAGAGCTGTGGTCAGTGGGACAGCCTAGTTGGAGCTCTATCCAGTGAAGTCCTTCAATGGTTGGTACTGGGACCAGTACTATTCCATATATACATCAACAACTTGGATGAAGGAATACAGTGCAGTGTCAGCAAGTTTACTGAGAGGAGTGGCTGACTCACTATAAGGCTGTGCTGCCATCCAGCGAGACCTAGATGGGCTGGAGACCTAATCTAGGTGTTCCTGCTCCCACAGGGATATTGGACTAGATGATCTTTTGAGGTCCCTTCCAATCCCTAACATTCTGTGATTCTGTGACTTGTGGACAATAACATACTATTGTCACTAGCCTTACGTGAGAGGATGCCCTCTCAGAGTGCAATATGTGCCTCCCATTTGGCAATGAACAGAACCATATGATACTTTAAAGACTGAATGCAATTAGCCACTTCATCCAAAAGACGGAAGATACAATTCCTATGTCACCTGCAGTGAAAAGAATAGCTCAAAATATTTCTATGGCACAAGTCATTTTTCAGATAACTGGAGAGCTCTGCCTTAACCAGATGAATTGCTGAGCACCCGATGTTACCCAGTCCCACTGAGAGAAAGGGGCCATGGCTTCTGACGAAACTTTAGAGATGGACGGGATTATTATTTTTTCCCCTTTCCATGAAGAATATCAAGCTGCTAATTGTCTGCTCTATTTTCTGCTCTAGTTTTTACAGAAAATATTAAGTCACATGCCAGGAAAATTCATATTCTTGATATTAAATCTTCTGATAACACTGAGAGAGTGTCATCCATCCAGACCGGTAGCATATCTGAAGCAAAGACCCTGTAAATAAGCAGTGGTTTACACGGGCTTTGCTCTTTTCTACTCCTCTGCAAAGAGTTCTATCTGTTAAAAAAAAATCAATATTGTTGTCAGTAATCTGGATTTGAGGATCTTTAGAAATCTGTTAGTAGTGAGCAGATACATAGAAAAATCTCTTCTACATTGAACACTGTATTGCAGACTCAACTCACTAACTTTGTTTTCTTTCCGGACAGTTTCACACTGAGTTTTTGAAGAAGGATTCCCAGTTTTGCAGGTAAATTCCAGTGCCACTGTGACTGGCATTATCAGGGTGGGAATTTTCTTGAGAAAGAAAAAATTTTCCAGATCTAAGATTCCTGATGGACGCTCTCCATTTTAAAGCTCACCAAAGCTGTACATATTTGAGAAAGATTTTGATTGTAACGAAACCAATGCAAATCCTAAGCTCAGGAGTTCAAACAGTTCTTGGTCTATGACATGGCATATGAAGAGGTACGTATATTTGGCATCTAACTATTTTATGACATGCTCTAAAAGCCAATTCTGAGTACTTTTATTGTTACTAATATTTTTATTTATATATATAATTAATACACATATTACTAATATTTTTGTTGTTACCCTAAACACCAAGAGTCTATCTCAAGTGTTGCCTTACAGTAATGAGTAAAAGTCAGCTTTTCAGACTGTTGTATAGATGCTACGCAATACTGATTGTCACTTTACACTCACCAAGTTGATTTTTTGTCAAACTGGTCCATGTTGAAGCATTCTGTTTTAACTTTCCGTACAATATATCCATAAAGATAAGACTGTGGAAATATCATTTTCAGACTGGAAAGCCTCAAGATGAACGGCCCTCTAATGGAAATAAGCATAACACAAGCAACAGCTTCATAGCTGAGCTATACTCTGTATATGCACTGACACCCATCTTGGTGCTTGAGTAGCAAGCACTGCTAGAGACAACCTGTGCTATGTAGTTCCTAATTTTATTTCTAACACAAGTAACCTATCTATCTTGAAAATATTATATTTACGGGTAAGAAATTTTCTATCTAATAAGGATGAAACTGTAAAGCAAAGTTTTGAAAGTAAATTCTGTACATAAATTTTTTCTATCTTCTGGCAGATTAGTATGAGAATCAAAGGACATCATTCTTTCACTGTAGTGATACTAGAAAGTGAAGTGCTATCGTGGCTGAATTTGCACAATACACACTACATATGACATTGCACATCATTTACACTTAGAATTCAGGTTGAGGAGATGAAGGATGAGGATTGTGTTTGTTTATGCATGAACGTATTGAGCATCTGCCCAAACCTATCTAGGTATTTTATTTGTGTTTCAAGAAAGTTGACCATCTGCTCTGTAATCAGCAAAGACTTTGTTCTAAAAGCTACAACAAAAGATCTCTCATCTTGCACACCCTGTTCTTACTTAACATAAGTTGAAATTTTAATAGCATCCATCTGCAGGTATGATTAGTGACATGAAGCAGATACATACCTACTGAGTCAATATTACAGCTAGAAATGTAGTAAGCAGAATGACAACTAAAACAATTAAATTTTCCCATATAGAGCAATGAAGTCCTATTTACTGTATGTGAACAAAGTACTTACTGATCCACATGCTTTAGTCTTCTCTTTCTTGTTTTGACTCTATTAAGAAATAGAAAGTGTGAAATCATGTGTACTGCTTAAAACATTCCTTCTGTATAATTATAATTCAGATTCTTTAGACACCTATAAAACCCAGAGGGAGGGCCTCTGTAAGGGAAATAACCTACAGGAAATGCTTTCCTGCCTGTGATAACAATAACTAAGTCTTAACATTTGGGTTTGTCAGATCCAAGTACTGACTGGCTTCAGAGGCCAAAGATCAGTTGGCACAGTATTTAAGGAGTTTCAGGCCTTGACATTTTAAGAAATGACAAATATGGATGTTGAGTGATTGTCTTCAGTAATTGCTGTAGGGGCAAAATTAACCTACTAAACTCAAATACACAGAACGCTGGAAATATTCTAGATCAGAGTCTACAGTGAGAAGCAGAAGAATGAGAGACCACCTACCACTCGCAAAGCAGGGGAAGATAGAAACTCTAAATGATACTTGTCTGCAGGTAATATTTTAATAATCTGCTTTTTCTCTTAAGCTTTCCTGGGGCTTGGAGCCATGGCCAAGTGACAAGGGTTTCTTGTATACAAGGTCTTTGGGCACTGTCTTGGTTTTGCCTTTGTGTCGCCCATCCTCTAACAGCTACGGGGGATTTCTCCAGACCTCAGAGAAGTCACTCTAGCTTTACAGCTCAGCTGGAAACCACTGGGAAAGACTGACTTGTGGCATTTAATATGTATATGACAATTTTTATTATGGAATAACTTGTTTGAACACATCAACTGTTTGGATGTGTGACATAAGCATACTTACTGAACAAACTACTTTCCTTCACACTAAAATTTTCAAGGTAATGGTGAGTAATAATTTTGAAGGTGGATATTAAGTAGAATTGAATGAATTCAAGCACAACTGCAAATCTCTTGAAGCTGTTGTTAACCATGCAAAACTACTTCCTCTGTGACAGTTTGCTGAGCACAAGAACCAGTATTTGAAGAACCTAAGTAAGTTATTTATTTCAATTTGATGAGATGCTGAGCAAAGCTGATATTTCAGTTACATATACTAGAAATGAACATACAGATGATCCCATATGTACTATAAATTTAGGTACAACACTGTATTTCCGTATATCTTTGTAATACATAAAAAACACACATCAGGAACTGTGGTAATAATGTCTTTCATTTGCACAGATGGAATACTTCCAAAATCAGTGGCAGAACTGAGAGGTTTTATAGGCTATTTCTTTTCCACTGCATAGTTTCTAAAGTAAACAGCAGCATAAATATATGTATAAAATAACAAGATTGTGAGCATGACCTCAACATCACCGTGAACAGGTTTGTTTTTTTTTTAGAATTTCTAGATATTTGCATTAAAAAAAAACGTATTCATGCCTACATTTAACACAGACCCTTTTGTTTGCTTTTTTGTGGGAAGTAGTATCTATTACTTTTTAAAAAATGATAGAAAATTATAGGGAACTATAGTCTGGAGAGGTGTTGCCAAGCCACTTCACAACAGTACATACCTAAAACTCTAATGTACTTTTAATTATATCTTTATTTTTAAATCAGAAAATTAGGTTTCCAATTATAGAAGATTTGTGCTGTGTGTTTTCCTTAGATCTATTCTAAATATAGCTTTAAAATATTAGCTTTATTGCACAACAGTTAAAGCATATAAAGTCATCATGGCTTGAGGCAGTATTAAAAAAGCATGATCGAGAGCACTGGGTTATGTATAGAGGTGATAAAGTAGTCAAAAAGCAATAACATGATGAGAATGGACCATTGTGACAAAGTACCTGTCTCATTCTTGTAAGATGAATTTCTTGACACCAAGTTAATTTTTACTGTTTGCTGCTATCTTTGGCATTTAGATTGCAACTTTATCCACAGTTGTGTTCAACCTACTGAAGGATTCCCTAACAGTAGCACACAGCCTCTTGAAACAGATACAGTTAATATCATGTCTCTGAGAATATAAAATATTTTGTGTTATTTATGATATCGTGTTGAGCTTAGATTCACTGAAATCAAGAGGTCCTTTCTTGGCTACAGGATGCGAGTTTTCAGCTGCCTCCAGTGCATAAGATGAGTGATTAGAGTGCTCTCCTGAGAAGTTGATAAGGAGAGGTAAGTCTTAAGACTCCTTTGAAGATTGGAGGGCTTTGGTTCTCTGCTCCTGTGTTTTAAAACATTTCTGTATTAAGTGGCAGATTAAATGGGCGGGACAGGAAAGGTGTTCTCTGCCTTTTGTTTAAAGTGTGCTGCTGACTGTCCAAAGTTCAGCTTCAGAGAGAGACAGAGACTAGGCTGATTCACTGCCTAAAAGAGCAATTTCCTTCAAGAGTGGGAATGCTGGGTGTCCAGCTTCAATAAGCAGCTGAAAAGCTTTTCAGCTTAGTATTTCTTCCTGAGAAGAGCTTTGCAGTTTCACATTCTGAAACGTAAGAATGTCCTACAGAAACATCCATAGCTCCTGTACACATGATAATTTTCTGAGGCTTTCACGACACATCCTATTCCTTCCAAGTCTGCCCTGACCAACTCCCTGATTTGGAAGGCTGACAAGTAGGCAACTCCAGGCCAGTTTTGCCTAAATTACCTCTCTAATACAAATTGGTCCCCAGTATAAATTGCTGTGATAATAAATTTGTATTTTTCAGATGTTCATATCTTAGTAAGAGAAGGAATGAGGTGCATAAATGCAGATATAAATAGAAGTGTCCTTATTTCTCTATTAACTTCAAATTGCTCTTAGTTGACTGTAATTAATTGAAATTATTTCGTTTCATAAGTGACTATCCTGTAATCAGATACCAAACAGACTTGTCAATTCTCATGTTTTCTTTATGTGACTCTTCATAGAATGGCTTGGGTTGGAAGTGACCTCACAGATCATCAAGCTCCAACCGCCCTGCCACATGCAGAGCCACCAGCTTATATATCTAATACTAGACCAGGTTGCTCAGGGCCCCACCCAACCTGGCCTTGAACATCTCCAGGGACAGGGCATCCACAGCCTGGGCAGCCTGTGCCAGCACCTCACCACTCTCTTGGTAAAGAAATTCCCCTGATATCCAAACTCAGTCTTCCCTCCTTCAACTTAAAACCATTTCCCCTTGCCCTGTCATTATCTATCCTTATAAAGAGTTGACTCCCCTCCCATTTGTATGATCCCTTTAGATACTGGAAGGCTGCAACAAGATCACCCCACAGTCTTGTCATCTTTGGGTTGAACAAGCCCGGCTCCCTCAGCCTGTCTTCCTAGGGGAGGTGCGCCAGACCTTTGATCAGCTTTGCGGCCCTCCTCTGGACCCTCTCTAACAGCTCCCTGTCTTTCTCATACTGAAGGCCCCAGCTCTCAATGCAGTATTCCAGATGGGGCCTTACGAGGGCAGAGTACAGAGGGATGATCACCTCTCTGTTCCTGCTGGCCACTCCTCTTCTGATGGAACCAAGGCTACCATTTGCTTTTGCAGACAGCATCCCTGTATTCTTCCAGGTGACACACCCTTGTTTTCAAAGCTTGTGTGTACCTTTCTTTGTCCTCACTTTGCCCAGCAGGTCCTTGCTAACCCATGCTGGTTTCCTGCCTCCTCTGTCTGCTTTGTTATTCAGACGGATGGAGAGCTCTTGTACTCTCAGAAAAGGCATCCTTGAAGAGTAGCCAGCTTTCCTCAACATCTTTGTTTCGAAGGACAGCATCCCAGGAGATCTCAGCCAACAATTCCTTAAACAGCCTAAAGTTTTTTTGGGTTTTTTTGGGTTTTTTTTTTTTTTTTTTTTTTTTATACTTTTTGCCAGGCCCACATTCCTCAAGATCACAAGCTGAACCAGGGCATGGTCACTGCAGCCTAGGCTGCCTCTAACCTTAATGGTTTTTCCAGAAGATATCCAGATGGTTGAAGTCCCCAACCTGGATGGGAGCCTGCGAGCACAGTGCCTCCTGCAGGTAAAGCAAGAAGGCCTCATCAATAGGCTCCCCTTGATCAGGTGGCCTTTAGTATTCTCTTATCCCCAGCTGGCTTTTATTAGTCCTATCCCTAATTATAAGCTACAGACTCTCAACCTGTTCCTGACTGTTTCTCAGAAGGAGCTCTCATCTCTAACATACAAAGCAACTCCTCCACCATTCCTACCTTGCCTATCCCTTCTAAAGAGCCGATACCCCTCACTGGTGGTATCCCAGTTGTAGGAGCCATCCCACCATCTTTCTGTGATAGCAACAAAGTCATAATTTACCAAGTGCATTACAGTTTCCAAATCTTCCTGCTTATTTCCCGCACTGTGTGCAATGGTATAAAGGCACTTCAGCTGGGCTTTCTGTCTCACCACCTTTCTAGGATCCCCCCGCCCTTCTCCATCCCTTTGTACTCCACCTTCCTGACCCATCAAGTTCTGTGTGAACTCTTGAACCCACTCAACCCCTGTGAACTTCATTTTGTTCCTTTTCCCCTTCATACCTAGTTTAAAGGCCTTTCAACAAGTCTCTCCAGTTCCTGGGCTAGGATCCATTTACCCCTTGGAGACAAGCAAGTTCCATCTGCAGCCATCATGCCAGATGCTGAGTAAATTGCCCTATGGTCAAAAAAAAACCTAAAATTCTTGTGTTTCCACCAACCTCTTTGCCATTTATTTATTAGTTGGTTTTTCCTGCTCCTTTCAACATTCTTCCCTGCCACTCAAGGGACAGCAGAAAAAACCACCTGCATGCCCATTCCTTCAGATACCCACCCTAGCCCCCGAGGTTTTTTTTTTTTTTATAGTTCTCAAGCTTTTGTCAGCAGCTTCATGACTGCTGGCCAGAACTATCAACAAGGGATAATAATCAGAGGAGCAAATCAGACCAGAAAGCTTCCTAGAAATATTCCTGACCTATGCCTCAGGGAGGCAGCACACCTCCATACAGGTAGGGTCAAGACAACATATAGGGCCCTCCATTCCTGTCAGCAGGACGTCACCTACAACAACCACCCTTCCTTCCAGATGGAGGCAGTCTGGAGGCATGGAGTCAACTGCTTCACCCAAGTCAACCCTGTGAGCAGACCTCCCACCATACCCTCACTGACCTCTCCAGGGCCTCAAACCTGTTTCACAAAGGCTCTTGGGGAACCAACCAAGCATCCTGAGCACTTGGGGTTGCTCAGGATGGCAGTTACCTACACCACCTAGCCAGGACCTATTTTCACACCTCCTCTTCCCTCAAATTTCCTCACTCTGCTCAGCAATGGCAGGGCATCCATTACTGTCTTCCAATTATCACCCCAGTGTCTTTCTTGCAGAGATTCACACAAGTCTATCCCCTGCTCACATGCACTGATACTCCTTACCTTCTCAACATCCTTCTCGAGTTGCACCACCATTAGAGTAGGTCACCCACCTCCTCACACAGGCAGAATCCCTGCCCCCATTCTCCAGCAGCAGTAGACTCAGGTGCTGCAGCAAAAGACTTGAACCTCCACTTCTTTAGGCACAGACTTGTTTCAGTCGCCACCGTCTTTCTCACCAGCCTTTTTCCCTGGCGCAGAGCACGGCGCGATACGCTGCGCGCGAGACAGCCGATAGGCGACCGGTCCGACAGCGAGCAATGACATTACCTCGCCCTGCTCGCCGCACTCCCTGGCGGCAGCTTTTATACACGCAGGGGGTGGCTCGCCGCTGCTCCTGGCTCCGCCCCTTCGGTGTCAGATCGCCGCTGCCACGCGGGGAGCAGCGGTGTCCGGCAGGTGCTCGCTGGCTGGGCTACCCGTCAAGCAGCCGAGGCGGTTCCCTGTTGCGGTGCGGAATGCGTCCGCTCCGTGCCGCGTACCTCGCCAAAAACAAACAAGCAGATAAAAAAGCAACAACAACAGGCTCCATATGTTATTCCCCAAACACAGTATCGGTATTTTAAGCGCTCACAGAGCGGCTCCCTGGCTCCACGCTCTGCGCCAAAATCAGCTGTAGTGCTCACTGAGCTGCGGCAGCGATGTTGTCTCCTGCTGAAATCCCTGAACTCCAGAATATCCTGCAGCACGGTCTGTGGTCCGTGGCTGGGCTAAGATCCTTTTGGGTGGGAAATTGGATTTTTTCATTCTTTCCTATCCAAATCTGAGGTCGCCTTGCAATACTGTAAATATTCAGAGTAGCCACGTGGAAACAAAGTCTATAGCAGCAAGGTAGTGAGGGGAGAAGACAAAAATCTCATTTGCTTAAAAAGAACTGCAGTTTCTGGCATTTTTGATGAGTAGAAGGGAGTGGGGACAATTCAGTCTACAGGCATTTTACTGTGTGAAATAAATTGGTATTCCGTAAAAATTATTGACTTTGTTAAGATAAAGGTGAATTAAAAGTCCATTTGTCTGTTAAATCATTCAGGCACCTTCCACACAGGTGGTTAGAACTCAGTAAAGATACAAGTCATTATTTCACATATTTTAAGGAAAATATGCATGCACAAAAATCGTGACTATATCTGATCATTCTGATCTGAATTCCAATTATTTTTGTTTTTTTCTATTCATACCAATTTCTGCTTGATCTTAATGACATTTTTTGAATATAGAATAAACATGAGACTGTACCTCTGATTATCCCTGAAATCACAGAATCACAAAATCGTAGGGGTTGAGAGGGACCTCTGCAGCTCACAGATGTCCAGCCCTCCTGCTAAAACAGGTTGCCTACAGTAGGTCACACAGAAAGTATCTAGACAGCTTTTGAATATCTCCAGAGAAGGAGACTTCGCAAATCCTCCTGGACAGGTTGTTCCAGTGCTCCATCACCCTCAATGTTAAAAAAAAAAAAAAAAAAAAAAATTAAATGGAGAAGAAGTATAGAATTGAAGAAGAGTAACAAGGTAGAGAAAGTAAATGTAAAAAAAAGGAAACAAAAAAAAAGAATTTTCACATTTCACTCCGTCTGCTTATAAAACAAATGTCTCTCAGTGGATATCCCCTTCTCATCTCGTTGGCATGAAGGCTGAAGATGGGAACCAGGATGCTGTATCACAGCCCCGTGGGGGAACGCTGAGCTGTAACATCAACAGAGAACAACGTCACGTCCAAACGGACCGGCCGACACAACCAGGGTAGCCTCGTGCACAGCTCCCAATTTTCCTGGGCTCCCTTAACAAGAGCAGCTGATTTCACAAGCTGCAAGAAAGAGCTAGTTGACGGAACCGAGAGGCTCGTGTTCAGTCAGTTCACACGCATGCTCCTTCACATGCCCACGTGAAACATGGGGAAGATTCATGACTTATATGTGCCTACAGTACTGTGAAGCACAGGTGCATTTCCGGAAGATAAGTCTGTGATGTACACCACTGCACTCATTAGTAAGGTGACTAAGTGTTCAACCTGAGATAAACTACTCCCTTTCCTTGGTTTTACTCTAATCTTTATACAGCAAGTTTAAAAAAAAAAAAAAAAAAGAATTCAAAATGCTGCCACCTGATTTGTCCCCAGGATTTTCAATGTCTCCACTTCCAATATGACATCTGCCACCACTGAAAGTCCAGACAGAGCGTGGAACAGCCATTCAAAAAGATTTACACAAGGCGTCTTCCCAGCCTGAGTGTTGGGGTTGTGCTGTGCCCAGCAAAACCCTACAGCTGCAAGGAGAGAAGGACTTGCAGGGTGCCTTCAGCATAAGGTATGGTCTTTCCACTGGCCATTTATACTTCTGCAAGATGACAAAGTTCCTACTGCAGCTGACACTTTTCACAGAGATGAAAGCTATCAGTGACTGTTTGTCTAGCTAGCTGAGTATCTTGCTTTTCCTGAATTGCCACATGACTGCAGATATAATACATTCTCACAATGTTCGTATCTTATCATAGTCCAGGTACTAGTGAGCAGTACACTCAAATTTGAGTTTGTATTCTTTCCAGTCATATAAATAAAGTTAAGCTATCAAAAGATACGCAAAATACGACACATGGACCTTGATGGTCCATGGACACATGGACATGGACCTTGACTCTGTAAAAGGAATAGAAAGGAATTAGAAGGCAATTGGAAGTCTCATAACTGTCAGAGGGGGAATAAATTCACCAGCATTCAGAGGCAGCTAGCTCTCAGGATTCATCGGAGCTTGAACTCGGGTACCTGATCAGCCGGTCTAGTCAATAGGAATTGTTTCACAGTGTACCATGGGATTTCTTCAACAGCTGAATCACTTGCCATTACCTCAGTACAACTCAAATGGAATGGTGTTGTAAAAATTGACCTCAGACATTTAGTCAGTCTTGGTAATGTTTAGTCACGATGGATTTGTTCTAACTTGTCAGTCAGAAAGTGTAATCAGCTGCATTTCCTTGCTCCTAGAAAGTGGGCAAGGTCATATGTGGAGCCAGTGTATAGTTTTGAAAAATGGAACTGAGAGTTGTGTTACCTGTGATATTGAAATCCTTACTCCCTCTTGCTCCCATCTAAAACTGCCAATACTGACAGTAGACACCAATGAACCACCCCCCCCATCCCCAAACCGAAGTTCCCACCAATCAGCAAGTGTCAAATACATCACTGCTGTTAATCAAAATAAAGGTAGTGTTTTTTGTTTTTTTTTGTTTTTTTTGTTTTTTTGTTATTGTTATTATTGGTTTTTTCTTATGTCGGGTTTTTTTCTTTTTTTTTCCTTTGTTTTCTTTCTTTTTTTTTTAATGGAAAAAGAGACCTTTGATAAGATTTGTGATACAAAAATGAACAGGTGGCCAAATGAGCCCCACTTCTATACTTCTTCCCATAATATGAACTCTGGAAAAGAGAGGGATGTATCTGAAACGCATTCAATGACATGGCTCGTTTCAGAGAAAAACATACTCCAGGCAGTTCAGGAACAAACTGAAATTAGAATACTTTTCTCCTGGAGTGGCTGCGCTTCTTTGTGGACTTGGTATTTTTCTCACAGTTATTCTCCAAGCTTCTGGTCTTAGAATTCAGAGTGTTGTTCTACCAATGGCCTAAGTCTAGTCTATTCCTGGCACATTGTATGGAGACCCTTATGTTAAACATCAGTTCCCAAAGATTAACTGGTACCATGTCACGAATCTGCAAGGTTTCTGGAGCAGGAAATTTTGGTAAACGCCAAAAGGGGAACAGAACCATTCAGCATTTCAGTTCCATTATATTGCAGACAACAAAGACTCATCTGCAGTACCTCTTTACACACAATACTGGTTTCCTTACCTGACTCAGACAAATCATTGGTAATTTAAAATAACATGAAAACTTAAGCAGATTCTCTGTTGGAAATACTTGACACTGATCACTTTAAGGTAGAGAAACATTTAGCGTGTGTGGTTGTGTGTTGAAAAACTGATTAAGAGTTCATATCAAGCATGGGACAATAACAGTAAAAGAACAGAAGCCTGTTTTCTAACTAACGGTGAGATTCAGACCTCAAAGTCTCACAGCATGATGTGTGATATATTTGCTGTTGACTGACAGTGGCTGATCTGGTGCACAAGTTTGAGCTCGGAGTAATCCTGAGAGCTAGATGTCTCTGGCTGCTGGCAAATTCCCTCCCTCTCTTAGAACTATGAGACTGTCACTAGTCCTCTCCCTTCTTACTCCCCTTCCTCTTCCCTTTGTTTTGTCTGTGCTTTTCCCTTCTCTTTCCTTCCCTTTCTCCTTCCCTTGGCCCTATCCCTTTTCCTTCCCCTCTCCCTGCCCTTTCACAATCCCTTCACCTTTTTGTCAGTGTGCCTTCCTCTTTTCCTTTTCCCTTCCCTTTCCCTTCCCTTTCCATCTTCTGGAATCCCTTCTTCAAGCCCCAAGTGTCACATTTTGAATAATGTAGAACTCTCTTAGTTTACATTATTGGAAATAATATAATCCTAAATTTGGATGCTTTGTTCAGAGACTGCTTGGTATATGATAAGGTATAAACACTGGGAGAAGGCACATTATCTTCAGCTGTGGGGCAGTTCAAGATAAAACAAATGGGAATATGGATACCCTGTTAGCTAGACAAACAATAACCGATAGCATTCATTCATCTCTGTGAAATCTGTCAGCTGCAGTAGGAACTTTATCATTTTGCAGGAGTATAAATGGCCAGCAGAAAGACCACCAGCCTTAAGCTGAAGGCACCATGCAAGTCCTTCTCCTCCTCGCAGCTGTAGGGCTTTGCTGGGCACAGTATGACCCCAACACTCAGACTGGGAGGACGTCTATCGTGCATCTCTTTGAATGGCGCTGGGACGATATTGCTCTGGAGTGCGAACGCTATTTAGCTCCTTATGGATTTGGAGGAGTTCAGGTTTGTAGTGTCCTGCCCACAGGCAGTAAAATTGCTTTGCAGCATTTGCTTAACAATCCAAATAGCCAGAATTGCAGACAATGAGTTCCAAGTAACTTTCTTGTTCAAAGCAGGGATGGGAGATCCTGCCAGCCTGGTATGAGTGTGTGTTTAGCTGCAGATCACCTGCAAGAGGGCTTACTTTTCTCTGATATGTTCGCTTACAAAGCTAAGTTTTCCTCTTCTACCAAGTCAAGTACACAGACATACAGAGTTTCGGCCGTCCAAAGGATGTCACATATCCAGGCAATCCATGATAACAAAGGAGAATTTCCTAGATATCAGTCTACAAGACTTACATTTTGCAGACCTGAACTGTCTTATGGAAATGACAGACTAATCTCAGCACTGAGCACACCTTATTGCACTTAAAACGTGAAATGGGAACTACAGATTTCTGACTGAGGTACGTCCTTTCACCCACAGGTTTCTCCTCCAAATGAAAACATTGTCATTACTAATCCGAACCGGCCCTGGTGGGAAAGGTACCAGCCCATCAGCTACAAGATCTGCAGTCGATCAGGCACTGAAGATGAATTCAGAGACATGGTGACCAGATGCAACAACGTTGGAGTAAGTGCCTTGAAAACGCATAGCCGATACGCTGAGAAGGGCGGTTTCTGTGGAGCAAAGTTGTCGCTCCTATTCTCGAAGGAGGGCTAAATGGAGAGTAAAGGGAGGCGGATGAAAGGTCACGCTGACAGCGGTGCAGTAAAGCTCCGGCTGATGCTTCAACAGCATCACAACACAGACTGAATCGCAATCGCACCTTTTCCAGGTTCGCATTTATGTGGATGCTGTTGTCAATCACATGTGCGGATCTATGGGTGGCACAGGCACCCACTCAACATGCGGGAGCTATTTCGACACCGGGACTAGAGATTTTCCCGCGGTGCCGTACTCTGCCTGGGATTTCAACGACGGCAAATGTCAGACCGCCAGTGGAGACATTGAAAATTATGGGGACATCTATCAGGTAACTTTTGTTGATTTCGATTTTGATATTTTTTCTTGTTTAAATCTTGTTGTGTACAGTAAAGCCAAAGAAAGGGAGTAGTTTATCTCGGGTTGAACGCTTAGTCCCCTTACTAGTGAATACAGTGGTGTACATCATAGGCTTCTCTTCCGGAAACGCACCTGTGCTGCCCAGTACTGTAGGCACTGAGAAGTCACAAACCCTACCCATGTTTCACATGGGCATGTGAAGGAGCATGCGTCTGAACTGACTGAACACAAGCCTCTCAGTTTTGCCAGCAGGCTCTTTATTAATTAGGACTTTGGAAATCAACTACCCTTGTTAAGGGAGCCCAGGAAAATTGGGAGCTGTGCACGATGCTACCCTCGTTGTGTCGGTCGGTCTGTTTGGACGTGACGTGGGTGACGGTTCTTTGTCAAGTTCACAGCTCAGCGTTCACCCACAGGGCTGTGATACAGCATCCTGGTTCCCATCTTCAGCCTTCATGTCAACAAATGAGGAGGGGATATCCGCAGAGAGACATTTGTTTTACAGGCAGACGGAGTGAAATGTGAAAATTCTATTTTTGTTTCCTATTTTTCTCTTCCTTTTTACTCTTCTTCAATTCTGTACTTTTCCTCCATTTTGATCTTTTTTTTCTTTCTTCCTTTTCTGTGTTTAATTACCCAGGTCCGGGATTGTAAGTTGACTAGCCTTCTTGATCTGGCTCTGGAGAAGGACTATGTACGCTCAACAATTGCAGATTACATGAATCACCTCATTGATATGGGTGTAGCAGGGTTCCGGATCGATGCTGCCAAGCATATGTGGCCTGGGGACATAAGTGCGTTTCTGGCCAAATTGCACAATCTAAACACTCAGTGGTTTTCAGCAGGAACAAAACCCTTTATTTTCCAAGAGGTAATTTCCGTTGTTTTTTTTTCCTTTTTGCCTGTTTGTCTGCCACGTATTGTGTTTACTTTCTTTTTTATTATACCCCTTCTGAGGAACGGAAGTAGTGATGTGCGCTTGTTCTTACAAACCAGGAAAGATTGTCAGTGCAGTGGGTCACGGGCACCTGCCCTTCAGAACTGCAAAGCATCTTGAAATCTTCATGGGGATTAGTCTCACAAGGAGGTGGTACGCTGCAGTTTAGGACAACAGTGAAGCCCCACGTTTCCACATGATTTCATAACATATAATTAATCCAAATTTGGTTGATACGCTTGGCAGAAATGAATGTGCTCGTCAATACATTTTTCTTGGTTTAATGCTAGAGATAATGGTGAGAGCTGTGCACTGCATTACTGATTCATTCTGTTAAAACACAAGTGACGCTTTTTCCCATGCCAGGTAATTGACTTGGGAGGAGAGCCAATCACAGGCAGTCAATACTTTGAAAATGGCCGAGTGACAGAGTTCAAGTACGGTGCAAAACTGGGGACGGTGATCCGCAAGTGGGATGGAGAGAAGATGGCCTACTTAAAGTAAGGGCGAACGTCCCGCGACCGATGTGAGATAAGCTGGATGCGTGACATGAGGGGGGAGAATCAAGTCCTTGTGTTTTTCTCTAGGAACTGGGGAGAAGGCTGGGGCTTTGTGCCTTCTGACAGAGCCCTGGTCTTTGTGGATAACCACGACAACCAGCGGGGGCACGGGGCAGGCGGAGCTTCCATTCTTACCTTCTGGGAATCCAGGTGAGGAATGGCGGTGTCTGGATGATGATGCTTACTATTCTCTTTTTTGGTCTGTCGCTTCTTTGGCATTGTTTCTCTTCCATGTTCTGTTACGTTTTTTGTCCAACAGGCTTTATAAAATGGCAGTTGGTTTCATGCTCGCTCATCCGTACGGGTTCACGCGGGTGATGTCAAGTTATCGTTGGCCAAGATATTTTGAGAATGGAGAGGTGAGTTTGTAGCGCTGAAGATTCTGGCGTGTCAAACGTAAACGATTTCTCTGTCCTGTGCCGGATCTGCCAGATGGACTTTGGAACCCGAATTTATCTTCTCTCTCGGGATACTCTCTGTACATTTTCCAGTAAGGACTTTGAAAAGTTTTTTTTCGTTTAAGGATGTCAACGACTGGGTTGGACCGCCGAGTAACTCGGATGGATCGACGAAGTCCGTGACAATCAATGCCGACACTACCTGTGGCAACGACTGGGTCTGTGAACATCGCTGGCGACAAATAAGGTGGGAGGAAAACGTAGGAAAAGCAGTGACTCTTGGGTCACGCGCCTCGTGGCCGCAGAAGTCCTGCAGCTACAGCTCTTGTTTGCATTTTCAGGAACATGGTTGTCTTCCGTAACGTGGTAGACGGTCAGCCTTTCTCAAACTGGTGGGACAATGATAGCAATCAAGTAGCTTTCGGTCGTGGCAACAAAGGCTTCATTGTCTTTAATAATGACGACTGGTGAGTGATTTCCGGGACAGCTACATATGAGTTCACAGTAGAGAAGACGAGGCTGTGAGTAGGATACGGCCCGGGGGTCTAAGCATCAGCAGCTTAAGTTCTGGTGGTTATGGGCAGAGAGGGTAGTTTATCACTTCCCTCATCTGGCCCTAGCCCATGTAGTCGTGCCAATGCAACCGTAATGGTGTGAATGATCCCAGTTAGGGGGTTAATTACTTCTGTTTAACCGCATGCATCCTGCTGTAGGAGCTGCCTGTACGCTTTGATTTTCTCCTGTCCTTTCCGGACAGCGAGACCAACCGCTACAGCCTGAGCTAGATTCACACGGTTGCGTTCTAGTTGTGAGGGGCTACAAAGGGAGTTTAGAGAAGCGGGGCCCTCAGTCTGAGAAATCCCTTGCGATGCATCATCCTCACAAGTAGCGGAATTGCATCGGGCTCAGCAGTCCTTTGCCTGCTTTGAAATTCCTCTTTTGAAAGCCATGCTTTAAGCAGTGTACTTTTTGCGTAGGTATATGAACATCGATTTGCAAACGGGGCTGCCTGCCGGTACCTACTGCGATGTTATTTCTGGAGATAAGGAAGGCAGTGCGTGTACTGGAAAGCAGGTGTATGTTTCTTCGGATGGAATGGCCAATTTCCAGATTAGTAACACTGACGAAGATCCATTTGTTGCAATTCACGTTGATGCCAAGTTATAACTTCAGTTGCAATATTTTTTCTGTGCTGTTGCTTTGTATGTATACTGATTGTGCCAGTTTTGATTCCCTGATTTTCAAGAATGAATGATTCTCTATGTCTAGCAAATAATAAACTGCTACCAAACTGAAATATAATGCCTTTTTCTGCTAAGGAATTACACTGCAGCATTGTAACGTCATAACTGTTAGACTGATACAATCCAGTCCTCACGCACCCTTAGTGGAGCTACATTGTGAGTCATCTGCTGCAACATTTCCCACGGTTACGGTTTGTCCTTTCTTTTGGACGAAGCAAGCATATATCCCTGATCAGCGGTTGAATCTGGGCCATCTGTCATGCGAGTTGGTGACTTGATTCACACTCAGTTTATGCCCAATGTTCACACCATTGTTCTCCGCAAACTACTGCTCGTTCTAACTCTTTCAAATTTGTATGTGAAGTGAGTTGCACTCCTAACAACCGATTATGATGTTGACCAGAGAGTAGCCCATTCTTGTCTCCATGCTGTGTTTTCTCTGCTCTTTCTTGGATGTCCTTGCACCGAGAGTTTTTCCTTTTCACGACACGGTAGTCCAGCCTCTTGGTGTATAAGGACAAATTGGTGTCACTTGCTCATTGAAAAGAGCACTAAAACAAAAAAACAAGCTGAGGTCTTCCTTTTCATTTTTATGGGCAGCTGATCTCCCTTTAACATTGCAGAGTTTAAAAAAAAAAAGATTAACGAGGTGCACTTTAAAATGAGTCTCTAACCTTCACAGCATCGGATCAGCAAAAAACCAAAACAAAACAAAACAAAAAAACAACAACAAAAATACCCAACCTGCTGAAACCGCTCAGTATCCCAAAGCTATTGTTATCAAAAGCAGTGTTGCAAATTGTGAATCCTGCAGCACACTTTGGTAAAGCTTATTCATTTTTAGGAAGCGTATGTTGGAAATAGTGACCGTCAATTATTTGTTCAGTTTTCTTCCAAGCAAGTAACGCTACGTCATTTGCTGTCTGTGCGGAAGTGGCTTAGCCAAAATCTTTCACGGCCTTCCCTGTTGATGTTGTTATCCTCTGCGGTAACCAGCACAATACCGGCGGACCAGCGGCACCTAGAATGGCGAGCCAGACTCTTTCAAAGGGGCAGGAGCACTCAGTGACCTCACCCCAAGAGCAAAAGACAAGTTTGAGAAGGACCTGATTGAGCAATAGTGGCTGGAGCATAGACTGTTCTTGTTTCCTTGAAGCATAGATATGCCTCCATGCTGCTCGAGACTCAATCATTCTGTAATGTCTGGCAGTATTACTCAGACCAGGAATAGATATGGCCGGCCCCAGCGTTTCGACTGTGATCAACTGCCAAGATAAATGTGAGAGTGCAGCCCTCAGTTTAAATCAGAGAGCTTTATGGAACTTTTAGAAGCCATTGAAACTGTTGGAGCTTTCCTGCCCCTTTGAAAAGGATTGTTAGTGTCTACCTTCCGAACTAATGTACAACGTTAAAGCCATTGCAAGCTCTAATGACAGTACTTATTGCATCAAAGCAGTTGAAATGGCACTTACTGTCCTGAGGATTCCATAAATAAAAGGCAGTCAAAACCTGTCAGAATACACAGACAGGTGTGTCACTGCCTGTGATCACTTCAGAATCCAAATTTTTGATACGATGGAGGCAGTGTTTGTTTTGTGTGACGTAAGGATAGAAGACTTAGGGCTGAATTCACCAGTGACATAAAGTGTTATACAAGTACAATTTGCTCCTTTGGTATACTAAACAACTTCAGTCCGCTTAGGTAGAAACCTTTGGAACAGTCAGTGTTAAAATAGCTTCCAGCAATCACCTGAGGTTTCTGCCACCTGGTGGGTCAACTATGTTTTTGTTTTCTTAACGGCATGAACTGACAGGGAACCAAACCACCCACAGTTACGATGCGATGCTATGATCCAAAATACTGAGGAGTGAAAATCTTTGGTCTTCAATTCGGTTGACAGAGAATCACGAAACTGGCACAAACAATATACATACACAGCAACAGCGGCAAAAAAAATTCTGAATGAAGTTATAACTCGGCATCATTGTGAATTGCAACAAATGGATCTTCATCAGTGAGGTGATTCATGTGCGCTGCTATTGTTGAGCGTACATAGTTCTTCTCCAGAGCCGGATCGAGAAGACTAACCAAGCATCAGTCCCTGATGTAGGAAATTTTATTATAGAAATCAAACCAAGAAATGTTACTGATATCCATGTGTTTGTAAAACAACGGTCTCTGGGTGAATATCCCCTCATTTCATTGTCACGAAGGCTGAAGATGAAAACCGGGCAGCGTGGTGCACTGCAAGGGCATGACCTACATTTGACCCTGACCCACCTGCCCCATGGTGGGCTGCATGCCTGCCACTGATCTCTGCTGCTGCCGGCAGGGAATTCGGCTCGCCAGTTAATTATTTCCATTTCATATTCATGTCTCTTTGCACTTTTAGAAAGTCAAAAACATGAAAGGCACAGCGCTGTTCACTTACAAGTACTACGACAGCAGAGCCTCAATGACATTTGCTATGTTGGAGGAGGTGTACCAGATTTCCCCCTTTGGCAAGCCCGATGGGATAGCAGCCGTGGAATCCAGGTGGGAGCAGTGAATGTCAGTGGTGCAGCAAGCAAGGGCGAAAGTTCTCGCCTGTCTGGCGACACTTCCAGACAATGCAGAGCAGTGCACAAACTCAAGATTGATCCGCATTGCGACAGCACAGCTGCAGTGCCGGAAGCCCTCATCCCACGGCTCCAGCTGTACGTGCCCAGCTCTCACGTGGTTTGCCACGCTGCCACTGAAGCGTTTCTGTCTTTTGCTTCAAGACAAGAACCGGTTCTGGTCAACATTCACGCTTTTGCATTATTTCTCAGATTCGCAGGTCATTTGAGGCACAGTACCTTTCAACTTTCTGGGTTTTTTTTTCCCCGCGATTAGCAGAAGCACTGCAACAATTAGCTCAGAATGTTGAGGAAGGAGGCACTTCAGAAGCTTCAACTGAGTTCTCACAAATGGTTCGACAAACACAATGTGTTTTCTTCTAATGTTCTAAAACGTCAGCTGTTGGCATGAATGAGGAATGATTTAGAAAATGTTTCCTAACACTTAATGCAAAAAAATTGTGAGGAATACTGTTAGAGCTGTCATAATAAGATTGCTTCTGATTTCTTTTTGCCAAGATGTAGATAAAAAAATTGGACAGTGAAGAAAATAACGCAAAGTAAGCCGCACCTAAAGCACACGCATCAGAAATGGAGCAGCTCTACTTTAACTGTAGCTGAATGAATCACTAGGATTTGATTTAAATTTTGAAAATAAGAACACAGGAGAAGATCCAAAGTAATTTCTCTTTACTTCTCAGATACAAACGTTTCACTGCATAGCAGCTCTAATAAATGGAAACGTTAACAACTATGACTTCATTGTTTTGCAGACAAATGACAGTTTTTGGTCACAACAACCCCAGGCAAACCTGCAGGCTTGTGGAGGAGTGGCTGGAAAGCTGTCATACAGAAAGGACCTCAGCGCACCGATAGACGGTCGGCTGAATACGAGCCAGCAATGTGCTCAGGTGGCCAGGAAGGCCACTGGCATGCTGGCTTGTATAGGGAACAGTGCGGTGAGCAGGACTAGAGAAATCATCTTGCCCCTGCAGTCAGCGAGGCCTCATCTCAAGTACTGTGTTCAGCTTGGGGCACCTCAGCGCAGAAAGGACGTGGAGGCGCCGGAGCAGGTCCGAAGAAGAGCAGCAAGGCTCACAAAGGGCTTGGAGAATGTGCCCTGCGAGGAGCGACTGAAGGAACTGGTGCTGTTTAATCTGGGGGAAGGGAGGCCAGAGGAGAGACCTTATCGCTCTCTTCTAATGCCTGGAAAGTGCTTACGGCAAGAGCAGGGTTGGTCTCTTCTCACCGGCGAAAGGTGACAGGACAAGGGGAGACGGCCTCAAGTTGCGCCAGGGGAAGCTTAGATTGGATATGGGGAAAAACTTCTTTACAGAAAGGGCTGTGAAGCACTGCAATAGGCTCCCCAGGGAGGCAGTTGAGACACCATGCCCAGGTGTGTTTAAGAACCATTTGGACGCGGTGCTCAGGGACATGATTTAGCAGAGGGTTGTGAGGGTAGTCTGGTTAGGTTGTGGTTGGACTCGACGATCTTCCAGGTTTCTTCCAAATTGAACAATTATACAAATCTACGATTCAGTGACTTTTCTGACCTATCCCCAAATTCAGAACGCACCAATGCTGTGAGTACTCGTTTACCTGGGATATGGTAGCTTGGTAAATAAACACTGTGCTCAGCCTTCATTTTGTCATAATGAAATTCTTCAGGTAGGCGATGCTCGTCTCTTATTATTTCCTTAGGAGTGACTAAAGTTTTAAATTAAAAGTGTCTAATTTGCTTCTCGTAACGCTGACAGTTTGGCAGCGAGGTGTTTATGTGCCTCACTCATAGCTGTGATTTTTTTCCGGCATTAAAATCTGAGCAGCTTTACTCAGGGTTTTGCACCAGAGATCATTTTGCTTGCTGTGGCAGTGTGTTTCTTATTATGCAATTGTTACAGGATCGCTGCCTGATGCGGTTAAAAACAGCCTGCTCTGATCTCGGCCACTCCGCGACCTCGCTGCCGAAGCTCCCGGCAGAAGCCATGTTAAAGATGTGGCCTTGCCTTATAGGCAACGCAGGAGAGCCAGCCAGCATCAAACGCATCCCAAAGTTTTTGCCAACGTTTTCACTTACTGTTGCAACATTATCGAGCAGAATTCACGCTGATGCTGTGCTGGCCTTGAGGAAAATATTAGCCAAAAAAGACCCTGTGAAGGTAACCAGCATTATTGTGCCTGAGATTGCATTTGACAGTGCAATTCGGGCTGCCTTAGCGATGTGGGAATAATAAAGGCATCGGGTGACGGTAGCAACTCCAGGCAGATTTTATAGTAACCGGTTTTCCTCTTTCCCACGTTGCAAATCCCTGGCATTACCCCATCCATGTTGACATTCTGGGAAGGGGGTTGCATCAGTCACCGTCACACTGCGACTGTTGCTAACAGGTCTTTCTTCCAGCCCTGTTCATTACGCATCCAGCAATTTTTTTCATTTTCAGCGATGGGCTCTGTGCTCAACACTTTTTTGGGGGTTTTGTTCACCATTCACTGCAGATCAGACGTGCACAGTTTAGGAAACACTTTTTCCTGAGGAATTTTGAGGTATTCACAAGTTGTACCTTCCTTCTCAAGGTAAGGGAGATCACTCTCCAAGTTTGTATGGACAGCGCACTCGCTCCTTATGTGCGTGTGACCACTTGCATTGCTCTCTTTGAAACACAGCCTTCTCTTCCTATCTTGGCAGCCAGCGCCAGCTCGCTGCTGACGCAGACCAGCTAATGAGCGTCTAGTTTCATGTATACGCACACGAAGGCTTTGGCAGTATGCAGGATCCCACAGCTCTACAATCTACAAGTAGAAGAGATAGAATTTGTAGCTGCAGACGGTGTGACACATTTTGCTGTGTTTTCTAAGAATTTGGTCACAGTTTACTATCTTCATATGGTTTTAACTCTTTATCATTCAGATTTGCTGCTTGCAACATTTCCATTAAACTTCTGAGCCCCAGACTTGAGGGGTCGAGGGCCAACCACGGTCTCTTTCGGAGAACCTTGGGAGCTAGTTCTGGAGGACACGGGTCCCAGGAAGGCTGGGAATACTGTAACGAAGAAATTTTAAAGGTGCAGGAGCTGACCATCCCGAAGACACAGAAGATGAACCGATGGGGAAGGAGACCGGCCTGGCTGAGCAGAGGCCTTCGGCCGGAACTCAGGAAAAAAGGAAAGTTTGCAGTCATTAGAAGAGGAGGTGAGCAACTTATGAGGATTACAAATACGCAGTGAAGCTGCGCGGGGAGAAAATCGGAAAGACGTGAACGACTTACGGGCCAGCTCCACTCATTTCCGTGACCAGATGGAGCACGGGCAACCACAGACTCACACCCCAGGGAAGGAGGAATGGGAAAAGGGGAAAAAAAAGAGGTATGGAGATGGGCCTAAGAACAGAACAGTGACACCAATCTGAGTCTTATATATCCGCTATCAGGAACGTACAAAACTTTTCTTCTTTTTATTGAAAGCAGTAATGAATAAGTAACCACCACTCATAAAAATGTGATCGCATCACGGAAGGCCTGAGCAGCCATTCCCCTCGTATTTACCACATCTTTTGGCGGCTTTAATTGCACGGTAATTTGTAGGCACCTAGCAGTTTAAGAGGAGCCCGCCAGCAACATCGTCGAGCCTCTCGGTCAGATTCCGCAGCTCAGGATCTCCACCCTTCAAAAGGACACGACCCTTCACAGACAGTAGGTTCCAAAAGTGAGAGATGCTGTATGTAGATAATTGATGTGTAAGCCACTAGTTGTGTGAGACAGGAACCGATTGGTGTCATTTAGAAATACAGATGAACTAGACAGCTTTTGGAGAAAAGCAGTAGGAACACGTTCTCGCTAGCTGTACTCAAAACCGCTTCTATGAGGGAAGCTCTTTGTAGTCGTTTTTCTTTCTCTCGTCAAGCTGGAAATGTTGGGAGAAAGAGCTTGTTGTAATCATTTAGAACTGTGGCCTACAATTGCTTGTGAAACACGCTATTTGCAATTTAGGCCATCCTCTGGGAAACCATCTAGTGAGTAGGATGTGCAGTACAAACATTCACAGTTCTACAATTATAAAAAATAAAATTGAGCACAGGCCAACTGTCAGAATTTTAAATGAGGAATGAAACTGCTATCTGAGGTGAACGTTATCGCTGAAGTCTTGTAGTGCCTGTGTCCATGATTAGAAATAATTAAAATCTTAGAGAAAGTCATCCTACTGATTTATAGGACACGGGAACGTAGCCCAGAGCAACGCCGCACGGAACTGTTTGCAAAGCTCCGCTTCCAATTTCACCGCTATGCAATTTTCTGGTGTGTATCAGTAGCCCAGTTGGCCACCGGTCACATTGCCGCTGCTGTATTTCCACTGCCATCTTTAGTCACATGTTTTCTGAGATGAAATTTTTCTACCTGTTTCTCAAACGATTTATTTATGTATTTATGTATCTATGCATTTATGTATTTATGTATTTATGTATTTATGTATTTATTTGGAGGAAGCGCGCGGCGGGGGGGGGGGGGGGGGAGGGCTCTCTCGAAACCGTCAGGGCCCGTCCTCCGGCAGCGTGACCGTCTGCCATTCCATTCACTTTAAATGCAAAGCGAAGCGATCCTTTTGAATCGGGTACAGTTATTTAACTTGTCAACGAACCCAACAACGAGGCGAGAAGGAGAAGCGTGTAACAAACTTTCAGTTGAAGTGTGCTTTAAGTCCGTAATTCAGATCCGGAGCCCACGTGTCGCACTGTCAGGCACCCGATCGGCCCTAACGAGACCCAGCCACGCTAACGAGAGTCAGGTGGGGCGCACAGCCGCACCTCGTCGGGAGCTCAGAGGCGGGGCCCGCCGCAAAGCCTCTTAAGCTCCGCCGGAGGCCGATGAGAACTACGAGGCAGTTCTCGGGGTTTCTCGGCTGCGGAGCTACTTCTGTGCCGTTGCTCGGGTGTCGTGCCGCCGGGGTTGTTAAGGTACGTGCGGGGCTGCTTTGAAATGAAACTTTGTTAACGTAGCGTTCTCTGTTGCTTTGTTTCAGGCTGCAGCGAGACCGCGCGCAGTGAGCATCAGCCCGACCCGCTGAGCGCTCGGCGGGGAGTCGCAAGGGCCGTCAAGCCGCCGATTTTGCGTTGGCGTAGGGCTGCCTTCGGGCTCTCCTGGCTCTTCATAGCTGGAGTGCCGTCGCTGCCCAGCTTCCATCGCATTTTCGGTACGGGCCGCCGCTCTGTTTCCCCAGGTCCCGGCCCGGCGGCACTCTCAGCACGCCGGGGGTTTTCCGGCGGGCTCTTCGGTTCGTGCCGCCGCCGTCGGCGGGAGCGTGAGGGACCGTATCGCTTCAGCCTGCGTGCTGCTGGGGGTAAGAAGCGACACGAAGGGCTGCGGAGACCTAAGTTCATCTTATTGCCGGCAGACCGAGGACCGTGGCGGAGCATCTCGTCGACCCCAACCGGCGAGCGCCTGGGGTCCCTGGTGAGCGCTCTGTGCTGGGGGTTTGCGTATGGCCGGTGCTCGGCTATCTCAGAGTCTCTAGGATCGGCACGGTACCGTCGCCGGGCCGTCACGCAGCTTTTCAAAAAAAGCCGGTAGCACCTCGAGATCGAGCAGAGCCCTGCGTCAGCCTCAGCCCTTCTCGCGCCCAGCAGTGGGAGCGAGTAGGACGGGACCGTGCGTCTCCTCTTTCCTTTCCCGCAGCTATGTGTAACTTCAGGAAGACCGTAAGACCGTGTCATTCCCGTCACGGAGCCGCGGCTCGACAGTTTGCGTGACTGCGACGCTGTTGCGGATGGCGGTGTTCTTTTTAGCGAAGACCGACCGGCGTGGCGGCGGAGTCGCGGTTAACGCGAGGGAACCGAACGGACCGAGCTCCGCCTGGGGACGGAGAGCGGAGCGCCCGGCGGCGGGTAAAAGTGGGGAACGTTCCTGTTAGTTATATTCCAGCATGAGGAAGCCGGTAAGACTTGCGCAGCTGGAATTAGCTTCGGTGCTGCGAGCGCTCTGTCTCACGATACAGCAGCAGGGAAGAACCGTACGGAGCAGTCCAGGTTAGCGACCGGCGCCCCGGGAGCGATGTTCCAGAGGGACCCGGCCGTCCCGGCGGCGCGCCCTCCCGGCCGAGGAGGCCGGCGTTATCCCGGGGCGCGTTACAACGAGCGCGGCCGTTGGGGGCGGCGCGTGGTTCTCTTTTCAGATTTTTCCCCCCCCCCGGTGAGGCCGCTTCTGCTTAACGGCTCTACTGCTCGAGAACGACGGTAAGTTTGTGGAGCGAGCAGGATGGAGACTGAGAGTGTCTCCTGCCTGAGGAATGGAAGGTGGGAGTATCACCACCTCAGTTTGTGAGTATCTGAAGCGCAGGAGCATAGTTAGTGGGGGTGGGCTTGCCTGGATGCATATGGGAGGTCCTCAGCAGTAGAGAGGGGTGTAATGTGCTCAGAATTGAATGGACGAAGCTGTATGCGGTGTGAAGAAAGAATAACTTCCCTGTGAGAGGGATTGAATTGGCTGTCGAGTGCTCTTCTCTGGGGCTATTTGGGTTGTTTTTGGATGCCTTCCTGGGCAATGTGCTGCAAGGTAAGCTGCTTCAGCAAAGGAGTTTGACTTGACTGCCTCTGGAAGAGCTTTTTCTATCCCTAACAGCTCTGCAGTTTCCATTTCCCTGCAGAACGAGGACTGCTGGAGCCTTCAGCAGCGAGTGCTGGTCTGAATGAGCGGTTTCTTTGCTAGTGGGATGGAAGTGAGTGATGGTGCTTGGGCTGTGTGCCCTGTAACCTGGGGGCTGGTGGCCCCATGGAGCTCTTCTTTGCAGGCTCAGGGCCAGAGTGACGATGCTGGTGTGTTATATTTTATTTTTTATTTTTCCCAACATTTTATCAACAAGGGATAATAATCAGACAGCAAATCAGACCAGAAAGCTTCCTAGAAATATTCCTGACCTATGCCTCAGGGAGGCAGCACACCTCCATACAGGTAGGGTCAAGACAACACATAGGGCCCTCCATTCCTGTCAGCAGGACGTCACCTACAACAACCACCCTTCCTTCCAGATGGAGGCAGTCTGGAGGCATGGACTCAACTGCTTCACCCAAGTCAACCCTGTGAGCAGGCCTCCCACCATACCCTCACTGACCTCTCCAGGGCCTCAAACCTGTTTCACAAAGGCACTTGGGGAACCAACCAAGCATCCTGAGCACTTGGGGTTGCTCAGGATGGCAGTTACCTACACCACCTAGCCAGGACCTATTTTCACACCTCCTCTTCTCTCAAATTTCCTCACTCTGCTCAGCAATGGCAGGGCATCCATTACTGTCTTCCAATTATCACCCCAGTGTCTTTCTTGCAGAGATTCACACAAGTCTATCCCCTGCTCACATGCACTGATACTCCTTACCTTCTCAACATCCTTCTCGAGTTGCACCACCATTAGAGTAGGTCACCCACCTCCTCACACAGGCAGAATCCCTGCCCCCGTTCTCCAGCAGCAGTAGACTCAGGTGCTGCAGCAAAAGACTTGAACCTCCACTTCTTTAGGCACAGACTTGTTTCAGTCGCCACCGTCTTTCTCACCAGCCTTTTTCCCTGGTGCAGAGCACGGCGCGATACGCTGCGCGCGAGACGGCCGATAGGCGACCGGTCCGACAGCGGGCAATGACATTACCCCGCCCTGCTCGCCGCACTCCCTGGCGGCAGCTTTTATACACGCAGGGGGTGGCTCGCCGCTGCTCCTGGCTCCGCCCCTTCGGTGTCAGATCGCCGCTGCCACGCGGGGAGCAGCGGTGTCCGGCAGGTGCTCGCTGGCCGGGCTACCCGTCAAGCAGCCGAGGCGGTTCCCTGTTGCGGTGCGGAATGCGTCCGCTCCGTGCCGCGTACCTCGCCAAAAACAAACAAGCAGATAAAAAAGCAACAACAACAGGCTCCATAAGTTATTCCCCAAACACAGTATCGGTATTTTAAGCACTCACAGAGCGGTTCCCTGGCTCCACGCTCTGCGCCAAAATCAGCTGTAGTGCTCACTGAGCTGCGGCAGCGATGTTGTCTCCTGCTGAAATCCCCGAACTCCAGAATATCCTGCAGCACGGTCTGTGGCCCGTGGCTGGGCTAAGATCCTTTTGGGTGAGAAATTGGATTTTTTCATTCTTTCCTATCCAAATCTGAGGTCGCCTTGCAATACTGTAAATATTCAGAGTAGCCACGTGGAAACAAAGTCTATAGCAGCAAGGTAGTGAGGGGAGAAGACAAAAATCTCATTTGCTTAAAAAGAACTGCAGTTTCTGGCATTTTTGATGAGCAGAAGGGAGTGGGGAGAATTCAGTCTACAGGCATTTTACTGTGTAAAATAAATTGGTATTCCGTAAAAATTATTGACTTTGTTAAGATAAAGGTGAGTTAAAAGTCCATTTGTCTGTTAAATCATTCAGGCACCTTCCACACAGGTGGTTAGAACTCAGTAAAGATACAAGTCATTATTTCACATATTTTAAGGAAAATATGCATGCACAAAAATCATGACTATATCTGATCATTCTGATCTGCATTCCAATTATTTTTGTTTTTTTCTTTTCATACCAATTTCTGCTTGATCTTAATGACATTTTTGGATATAGAATAAGCATGAGACTGTACCTCTGATTATCCCTGAAATCACAGAATCACAAAATTGTAGGGGTTGAGAGGGACCTCTGCAGCTCACAGATGTCCAGCCCTCCTGCTAAAACAGGTTGCCTACAGTAGGTCACACAGAAAGTATCTAGACAGCTTTTGAATATCTCCAGAGAAAGAGACTTTGCAAATCCTCCTGGACAGGTTGTTCCAGTGCTCCACCTCCCTCAATTTAAAAAAACAAAACAAAACAAAACAAAACCACCTAAATGGAGAAGAAGTATAGAATTGAAGAAGAGTAACAAGGTAGAGAAAGTAAATGTAAAAAAAAAGGAAACAAAAAAAGAATTTTCACATTTCATTCCGTCTGCTTATAAAACAAATGTCTCTCAGTGGATATCCCCTTCTCATCTCGTTGGCATGAAGGCTGTAGATGGGAACCAGGATGCTGTATCACAGCCCCGTGGGTGAACGCTGAGCTGTAACGTCAACAGAGAACAACGTCACGTCCAAACGGACCGGCCGACACAACCAGGGTAGCATCCTGCACAGCTCCCAATTTTCCTGGGCTCCCTTAACAAGAGCAGCTGATTTCACAAGCTGCAAGAAAGAGCTAATTGACGGAACCGAGAGGCTCGTGTTCAGTCAGTTCACACGCATGCTCCTTCACATGCCCACGTGAAACATGGGGAAGATTCATGACTTATATGTGCCTACAGTACTGTGAAGCACAGGTGCATTTCCGGAAGATAAGTCTGTGATGTACACCACTGCACTCATTAGTAAGGTGACTAAGTGTTCAACCTGAGATAAACTACTCCCTTTCCTTGGTTTTACTCTAATCTTTATACAGCAAGTTAAAAAAAAAAAAAAAAAAAAAAGAATTCAAAATGCTGCCACCTGATTTGTCCCCAGGATTTTCAATGTCTCCACTTCCAATATGACATCTGCCACCACTGAAAGTCCAGACAGAGCGTGGAACAGCCATTCAAAAAGATTTACGCAAGGCGTCTTCCCAGCCTGAGTGTTGGGGTTGTGCTGTGCCCAGCAAAACCCTACAGCTGCAAGGAGAGAAGGACTTGCAGGGTGCCTTCAGCATAAGGTATGGTCTTTCCACTGGCCATTTATACTTCTGCAAGATGACAAAGTTCCTACTGCAGCTGACAGTTTTCACAGAGATGAAAGCTATCAGTGACTGTTTGTCTAGCTAGCTGAGTATCTTGCTTTTCCTGAATTGCCACATGACTGCAGATATAATACATTCTCACAATGTTCGTATCTTATCATAGTCCAGGTACTAGTGAGCAGTACACTCAAATTTGAGTTTGTATTCTTTCCAGTCATATAAATAAAGTTAAGCTATCAAAAGATACGCAAAATATGACACATGGACCTTGATGAGGAGACTCTGTAAAAGGAATAGAAAGGAATTAGAAGGCAATTGGAAGTCTCATAACTGTCAGAGGGGGAATAAATTCACCAGCATTCAGAGGCAGCTAGCTCTCAGGATTCATCGGAGCTTGAACTCAGGTACCTGATCAGCCGGTCTAGTCAATAGGAATTGTTTCAGTGTAGCATGGGATTTCTTCAACAGCTGAATCACTTGCCATTACCTCAGTACAACTCAAATGGAATGGTGTTGTAAAAATTGACCTCAGACATTTAGTCAGTCTTGGTAATGTTTAGTCACGATGGATTTGTTCTAACTTGTCAATCAGAAAGTGTAATCAGCTGCATTTCCTTGCTCCTAGAAAGTGGGCAAGGTCATATGTGGAGCCAGTGTATAGTTTTGAAAAATGGAACTGAGAGTTGTGTTACCTGTGATATTGAAATCCTTACTCCCTCTTGCTCCCATCTAAAACTGTGCCAATACTGACAGTAGACACCAATGAACCACCCCCCCCCCCATCCCCAAACCGAAGTTCCCACCAATCAGCAAGTGTCAAATACATCACTGCTGTTAATCAAAATAAAGGTGGTGTTTTTTGGTGTTTTTTTTGTTTTTTTGTTATTTTATTATTGTTTTTTTCTTATGTCGGGTTTTTTTCTTTTTTTTTCTTTGTTTTCTTTCTTTTTTTTTTAATGGAAAAAGAGACCTTTGATAAGATTTGTGATACAAAAATGAACAGGTGGCCAAATGAGCCCCACTTCTATACTTCTTCCCATAATATGAACTCTGGAGAAGAGAGGGATGTATCTGAAACGCATTCAATGACATGGCTCGTTTCAGAGAAAAACATACTCCAGGCAGTTCAGGAACAAACTGAAATTAGAATACTTTTCTCCTGGAGTGGCTGCGCTTCTTTGTGGACTTGGTATTTTTCTCACAGTTATTCTCCAAGCTTCTGGTCTTAGAATTCAGAGTGTTGTTCTACCAATGGCCTAAGTCTAGTCTATTCCTGGCACATTGTATGGAGACCCTTATGTTAAACATCAGTTCCCAAAGATTAACTGGTACCATGTCACGAATCTGCAAGGTTTCTGGAGCAGGAAATTTTGGTAAACGCCAAAAGGGGAACAGAACCATTCAGCATTTCAGTTCCATTATATTGCAGACAACAAAGACTCATCTGCAGTACCTCTTTACACACAATACTGGTTTCCTTACCTGACTCAGACAAATCATTGGTAATTTAAAATAACATGAAAACTTAAGCAGATTCTCTGTTGGAAATACTTGACACTGATCACTTTAAGGTAGAGAAACATTTAGCGTGTGTGGTTGTGTGTTGAAAAACTGATTAAGAGTTCATATCAAGCATGGGACAATAACAGTAAAAGAACAGAAGCCTGTTTTCTAACTAACGGTGAGATTCAGACCTCAAAGTCTCACAGCATGATGTGTGATATATTTGCTGTTGACTGACAGTGGCTGATCTGGTGCACAAGTTTGAGCTCGGAGTAATCCTGAGAGCTAGATGTCTCTGGCTGCTGGCAAATTCCCTCCCTCTCTTAGAACTATGAGACTGTCACTAGTCCTCTCCCTTCTTATTCCCCTTCCTCTTCCCTTTGTTTTGTCTGTGCTTTTCCCTTCTCTTTCCTCCCCTTTCTCCTTCCCTTGGCCCTATCCCTTTTCCTTCCCCTCTCCCTGCCCTTTCACAATCCCTTCACCTTTTTGTCAGTGTGCCTTCCTCTTTTCCTTTTCCCTTCCCTTTCCCTTTCCCTTCCCTTTCCATCTTCTGGAATCCCTTCTTCAAGCTCCAAGTGTCACATTTTGAATAATGTAGAACTATCTTAGTTTACATTATTGGAAATAATATAATCCTAAATTTGGATGCTTTGTTCAGAGACTGCTTGGTATATGATAAGGTATAAACACTGGGAGAAGGCACATTATCTTCAGCTGTGGGGCAGTTCAAGATAAAACAAATGGGAATATGGATACCCTGTTAGCTAGACAAACAATAACCGATAGCATTCATTCATCTCTGTGAAATCTGTCAGCTGCAGTAGGAACTTTATCATTTTGCAGGAGTATAAATGGCCAGCAGAAAGACCACCAGCCTTAAGCTGAAGGCACCATGCAAGTCCTTCTCCTCCTCGCAGCTGTAGGGCTTTGCTGGGCACAGTATGACCCCAACACTCAGACTGGGAGGACGTCTATCGTGCATCTCTTTGAATGGCGCTGGGACGATATTGCTCTGGAGTGCGAACGCTATTTAGCTCCTTATGGATTTGGAGGAGTTCAGGTTTGTAGTTTCCTGCCCACAGGCAGTAAAATTGCTTTGCAGCATTTGCTTAACAATCCAAATAGCCAGAATTGCAGACAATGAGTTCCAAGTAACTTTCCTGTTCAAAGCAGGGATGGGAGATCCTGCCAGCCTGGTATGAGTGTGTGTTTAGCTGCAGATCACCTGCAAGAGGGCTTACTTTTCTCTGATATGTTCGCTTACAAAGCTAAGTTTTTCTCTTCTACCAAGTCAAGTACACAGACATACAGAGTTTCGGCCGTCCAAAGGATGTCACATATCCAGGCAATCCATGATAACAAAGGAGAATTTCCTAGATATCAGTCTACAAGACTTACATTTTGCAGACCTGAACTGTCTTATGGAAATGACAGACTAATCTCAGCACTGAGCACACCTTATTGCACTTAAAACGTGAAATGGGAACTACAGATTTCTGACTGAGGTACGTCCTTTCACCCACAGGTTTCTCCTCCAAATGAAAACATTGTCATTACTAATCCGAACCGGCCCTGGTGGGAAAGGTACCAGCCCATCAGCTACAAGATCTGCAGTCGATCAGGCACTGAAGATGAATTCAGAGACATGGTGACCAGATGCAACAACGTTGGAGTAAGTGCCTTGAAAACGCATAGCCGATATGCTGAGAAGGGCGGTTTCTGTGGAGCAAAGTTGTCGCTCCTATTCTCGAAGGAGGGCTAAATGGAGAGTAAAGGGAGGTGGATGAAAGGTCACGCTGACAGCGGTGCAGTAAAGCTCCGGCTGATGCTTCAACAGCATCACAACACAGACTGAATCGCAATCGCTCCTTTTCCAGGTTCGCATTTATGTGGATGCTGTTGTCAATCACATGTGCGGATCTATGGGTGGCACAGGCACCCACTCAACGTGCGGGAGCTATTTCGACACCGGGACTAGAGATTTTCCCGCGGTGCCGTACTCTGCCTGGGATTTCAACGACGGCAAATGTCAGACCGCCAGTGGAGACATTGAAAATTATGGGGACATCTATCAGGTAACTTTTGTTGATTTCGATTTTGATATTTTTTCTTGTTTAAATCTTGTTGTGTACAGTAAAGCCAAAGAAAGGGAGTAGTTTATCTCGGGTTGAACGCTTAGTCCCCTTACTAGTGAATACAGTGGTGTACATCATAGTCTTCTCTTCCGGAAACGCACCTGTGCTGCCCAGTACTGTAGGCACTGAGAAGTCACAAACCCTACCCATGTTTCACATGGGCATGTGAAGGAGCATGCGTCTGAACTGACTGAACACAAGCCTCTCAGTTTTGCCAGCAGGCTCTTTATTAATTAGGACTTTGGAAATCAACTACCCTTGTTAAGGGAGCCCAGGAAAATTGGGAGCTGTGCACGATGCTACCCTCGTTGTGTCGGTCGGTCTGTTTGGACGTGACGTGGGTGACGGTTCTTTGTCAAGTTCACAGCTCAGCGTTCACCCACAGGGCTGTGATACAGCATCCTGGTTCCCATCTTCAGCCTTCATGTCAACAAATGAGGAGGGGATATCCGCAGAGAGACATTTGTTTTACAGGCAGACGGAGTGAAATGTGAAAATTCTATTTTTGTTTCCTATTTTTCTCTTCCTTTTTACTCTTCTTCAATTCTGTACTTTTCCTCCATTTTGATCTTTTTTTTCTTTCTTCCTTTTCTGTGTTTAATTACCCAGGTCCGGGATTGTAAGTTGACTAGCCTTCTTGATCTGGCTCTGGAGAAGGACTATGTACGCTCAACAATTGCAGATTACATGAATCACCTCATTGATATGGGTGTAGCAGGGTTCCGGATCGATGCTGCCAAGCATATGTGGCCTGGGGACATAAGTGCGTTTCTGGCCAAATTGCACAATCTAAACACTCAGTGGTTTTCAGCAGGAACAAAACCCTTTATTTTCCAAGAGGTAATTTCCGTTGTTTTTTTTTCCTTTTTGCCTGTTTGTCTGCCACGTATTGTGTTTACTTTCTTTTTTATTATACCCCTTCTGAGGAACGGAAGTAGTGATGTGCGCTTGTTCTTACAAACCAGGAAAGATTGTCAGTGCAGTGGGTCACGGGCACCTGCCCTTCAGAACTGCAAAGCATCTTGAAATCTTCATGGGGATTAGTCTCACAAGGAGGTGGTACGCTGCAGTTTAGGACAACAGTGAAGCCCCACGTTTCCACATGATTTCATAACATATAATTAATCCAAATTTGGTTGATACGCTTGGCAGAAATGAATGTGCTCGTCAATACATTTTTCTTGGTTTAATGCTAGAGATAATGGTGAGAGCTGTGCACTGCATTACTGATTCATTCTGTTAAAACACAAGTGACGCTTTTTCCCATGCCAGGTAATTGACTTGGGAGGAGAGCCAATCACAGGCAGTCAATACTTTGAAAATGGCCGAGTGACAGAGTTCAAGTACGGTGCAAAACTGGGGACGGTGATCCGCAAGTGGGATGGAGAGAAGATGGCCTACTTAAAGTAAGGGCGAACGTCCCGCGACCGATGTGAGATAAGCTGGATGCGTGACATGAGGGGGGAGAATCAAGTCCTTGTGTTTTTCTCTAGGAACTGGGGAGAAGGCTGGGGCTTTGTGCCTTCTGACAGAGCCCTGGTCTTTGTGGATAACCACGACAACCAGCGGGGGCACGGGGCAGGCGGAGCTTCCATTCTTACCTTCTGGGAATCCAGGTGAGGAATGGCGGTGTCTGGATGATGACGCTTACTATTCTCTTTTTTGGTCTGTCGCTTCTTTGGCATTGTTTCTCTTCCATGTTCTGTTACGTTTTTTGTCCAACAGGCTTTATAAAATGGCAGTTGGTTTCATGCTCGCTCATCCGTACGGGTTCACGCGGGTGATGTCAAGTTATCGTTGGCCAAGATATTTTGAGAATGGAGAGGTGAGTTTGTAGCGCTGAAGATTCTGGCGTGTCAAACGTAAACGATTTCTCTGTCCTGTGCCGGATCTGCCAGATGGACTTTGGAACCCGAATTTATCTTCTCTCTCGGGATACTCTCTGTACATTTTCCAGTAAGGACTTTGAAAAGTTTTTTTTCGTTTAAGGATGTCAACGACTGGGTTGGACCGCCGAGTAACTCGGATGGATCGACGAAGTCCGTGACAATCAATGCCGACACTACCTGTGGCAACGACTGGGTCTGTGAACATCGCTGGCGACAAATAAGGTGGGAGGAAAACGTAGGAAAAGCAGTGACTCTTGGGTCACGCGCCTCGTGGCCGCAGAAGTCCTGCAGCTACAGCTCTTGTTTGCATTTTCAGGAACATGGTTGTCTTCCGTAACGTGGTAGACGGTCAGCCTTTCTCAAACTGGTGGGACAATGATAGCAATCAAGTAGCTTTCGGTCGTGGCAACAAAGGCTTCATTGTCTTTAATAATGACGACTGGTGAGTGATTTCCGGGACAGCTACATATGAGTTCACAGTAGAGAAGACGAGGCTGTGAGTAGGATACGGCCCGGGGGTCTAAGCATCAGCAGCTTAAGTTCTGGTGGTTATGGGCAGAGAGGGTAGTTTATCACTTCCCTCATCTGGCCCTAGCCCATGTAGTCGTGCCAATGCAACCGTAATGGTGTGAATGATCCCAGTTAGGGGGTTAATTACTTCTGTTTAACCGCATGCATCCTGCTGTAGGAGCTGCCTGTACGCTTTGATTTTCTCCTGTCCTTTCCGGACAGCGAGACCAACCGCTACAGCCTGAGCTAGATTCACACGGTTGCGTTCTAGTTGTGAGGGGCTACAAAGGGAGTTTAGAGAAGCGGGGCCCTCAGTCTGAGAAATCCCTTGCGATGCATCATCCTCACAAGTAGCGGAATTGCATCGGGCTCAGCAGTCCTTTGCCTGCTTTGAAATTCCTCTTTTGAAAGCCATGCTTTAAGCAGTGTACTTTTTGCGTAGGTATATGAACATCGATTTGCAAACGGGGCTGCCTGCCGGTACCTACTGCGATGTTATTTCTGGAGATAAGGAAGGCAGTGCGTGTACTGGAAAGCAGGTGTATGTTTCTTCGGATGGAATGGCCAATTTCCAGATTAGTAACACTGACGAAGATCCATTTGTTGCAATTCACGTTGATGCCAAGTTATAACTTCAGTTGCAATATTTTTTCTGTGCTGTTGCTTTGTATGTATACTGATTGTGCCAGTTTTGATTCCCTGATTTTCAAGAATGAATGATTCTCTATGTCTAGCAAATAATAAACTGCTACCAAACTGAAATATAATGACATCGGTCGCCTTCCCTTCGTCCACCAATGCCGTCACTCCATCATAGAAGGCCACAAGATTAGTTAGGCATGACCTTCCTTTGGTGAAGCCGTGCTGGCTGTCTCGGATCACATGCTCGTTCTTTATGTGACCGAGCATGTTGTCCAGGAGGATCTGTTCCATGATCTTCCCAGGCACGGAGGTGAGACTCACCGGCCTGTAGTTCCCCGGGTCCTCCCTGCTCCCCTTCTTGTATATGGGAGTGACGTGACCCTTCCTCCAGTTGTCCGGGACCTCACCTGACAGCCACGTGCCTTTTTCTGCTAAGGAATTACACTGCAGCATTGTAACGTCATAACTGTTAGACTGATACAATCCAGTCCTCACGCACCCTTAGTGGAGCTACATTGTGAGTCATCTGCTGCAACATTTCCCACGGTTACGGTTTGTCCTTTCTTTTGGACAAAGCAAGCATATATCCCTGATCAGCGGTTGAATCTGGGCCATCTGTCATGCGAGTTGGTGACTTGATTCACACTCAGTTTATGCCCAATGTTCACACCATTGTTCTCCGCAAACTGCTGCTCGTTCTAACTCTTTCAAATTTATATGTGAAGTGAGTTGCACTCCTAACAACCGATTATGATGTTGACCAGTGAGTAGCACATTCTTGTCTCCGTGCTGTGTTTTCTCTGCTCTTTCTTGGATGTCCTTGCACCGAGAGTTTTTCCTTTTCACGACACGGTAGTCCAGCCTCTTGGTGTATAAGGACAAATTGGTGTCACTTGCTCATTGAAAAGAGCACTAAAACAAAAAAACAAGCTGAGGTCTTCCTTTTCATTTTTATGGGCAGCTGATCTCTCTTTAACATTGCAGAGTTTAAAAAAAAAGATTAACGAGGTGCACTTTAAAATGAGTCTCTAACCTTCACAGCATCGGATCAGCAAAAAACCAAAACAAAACAAAACAAAAAAACAACAACAAAAATACCCAACCTGCTGAAACCGCTCAGTATCCCAAAGCTATTGTTATCAAAAGCAGTGCTGCAAATTGTGAATCCTGCAGCACACTTTGGTAAAGCTTATTCATTTTTTAGGAAGCGTATGTTGGAAATAGTGCCCGTCAATTATTTGTTCAGTCGCACATCTCATGACTAGGACAACAGTTTTCTTCCCAGCAAGTAACGCTATGTCATTTGCTGTCTGTGCGGAAGTGGCTTAGCCAAAATCTTTCACGGCCTTCCCTGTTGATGTTGTTATCCTCTGCGGTAACCAGCACAATACCGGCGGACCAGCAGCACCTAGAATGGCGAGCCAGTCTCTTTCAAAGGGGCAGGAGCACTCAGTGACCTCACCCCAAGGGCAAAAGACATGTTTGAGAAGGACCTGATTGAGCGATAGTGGCTGGAGCATAGACTGTTCTTGTTTCCTTGAAGCATAGATATGCCTCCATGCTGCTCGAGACTCATTCTGTAATGTCTGGCAGTATTACTCAGACCAGGAATAGATATGGCCGGCCCCAGCGTTTCGACTGTGATCAACTGCCAAGATAAATGTGAGAGTGCAGCCCTCAGTTTAAATCAGAGAGCTTTATGGAACTTTTAGAAGCCATTGAAACTGTTGGAGCTTTCCTGCCCCTTTGAAAAGGATTGTTAGTGTCTACCTTCCGAACTAATGTACAACGTTAAAGCCATTGCAAGCTCTAATGACAGTACTTATTGCATTAAAGCAGTTGAAATGGCACTTACTGTCCTGAGGATTCCATAAATAAAAGGCAGTCAAAACCTGTCAGAATACACAGACAGGTGTGTCACTGCCTGTGATCACTTCAGAATCCAAATTTTTGATACAATGGAGGCAGTGTTTGTTTTGTGTGACGTAAGGATAGAAGACTTAGGGCTGAATTCACCGCTGACATAAAGTGTTATACAAGTACAATGGTATACTAAACAACTTCAGTCCGCTTAGGTAGAAACCTTTGGAACAGTCAGTGTTAAAATAGCTTCCAGCAATCACCTGAGGTTTCTGCCACCTGGTGGGTCAACTATGTTTTTGTTTTCTTAACGGCATGAACTGACAGGGAACCAAACCACCCACAGTTACGATGCGATGCTATGATCCAAAATACTGAGGAGTGAAAATCTTTGGTCTTCAATTCGGTTGACAGAGAATCACGAAACTGGCACAAACAATATACATACACAGCAACAGCGGCAAAAAAAATTCTGAATGAAGTTATAACTCGGCATCATTGTGAATTGCAACAAATGGATCTTCATCAGTGAGGTGATTCATGTGCGCTGCTATTGTTGAGCGTACATAGTTCTTCTCCAGAGCCGGATCGAGAAGACTAACCAAGCATCAGTCCCTGATGTAGGAAATTTTATTATAGAAATCAAACCAAGAAATGTTACTGATATCCATGTGTTTGTAAAACAACGGTCTCTGGGTGAATATCCCCTCATTTCATTGTCACGAAGGCTGAAGATGAAAACCGGGCAGCGTGGTGCACTGCAAGGGCATGACCTACATTTGACCCTGACCCACCTGCCCCATGGTGGGCTGCATGCCTGCCACTGCTCTCTGCTGCTGCCGGCAGGGAATTCGGCTCGCCAGTTAATTATTTCCACTTCATATTCGTGACTCTTTGTACTTTTAGAAAGTCAAAAACATGAAAGGCACAGCGCTGTTCACTTACAAGTACTACGACAGCAGAGCCTCGATGACATTTGCTATGTTGGAGGAGGTGTACCAGATTTCCCCCTTTGGCAAGCCCGATGGGATAGCAGCCGTGGAATCCAGGTGGGAGCAGTGAATGTCAGTGGTGCAGCAAGCAAGGGCGAAAGTTCTCGCCTGTCTGGCGACACTTCCAGACAATGCAGAGCAGGGCACAAACTTGAGATTGATCCGCATTGCGACAGCACAGCTGCAGTGCCGGAAGCCCTCATCCCACGGCTCCAGCTGTACGTGCCCAGCTCTCACGTGGTTTGCCACGCTGCCACTGAGGCGTTTCTGTCTTTTGCTTCAAGACAAGAACCGGTTCTGGTCAACATTCACGCTTTTGCATTATTTCTCAGAGTCGCAGGTCATTTGAGGCACAGTACCTTTCAACTTTCTGGGTTTTTTTTTTCCCCGCGATTAGCAGAAGCACTGCAACAATTAGCTCAGAATGTTGAGGAAGGAGGCACTTCAGAAGCTTCAACTGAGTTCTCACAAATGGTTCGACAAACACAATGTGTTTTCTTCTAATGTTCTAAAACGTCAGCTGTTGGCATGAATGAGGAATGATTTAGAAAATGTTTCCTAACACTTAATGCAAAAAAATTGTGAGGAATACTGTTAAAGCTGTCATAATAAGATTGCTTCTGATTTCTTTTTGCCAAGATGTAGATTAAAAAATTGGACAGAGTGAAGAAAATAACGGAAAGTAAGCCGCACCTAAAGCACACGCATCAGAAATGGAGCAGCTCTACTTTAACTGTAGCTGAATGAATTACTAGGATTTGATTTAAATTTTGAAAATAGGAACACAGGAGAAGATCCAAAGTAATTTCTCTTTACTTCTCAGATACAAACATTTCACTGCATAGCAGCTCTAATAAATGGAAACGTTAACAACTATGACTTCATTGTTTTGCAGACAAATGACAGTTTTTGGTCACAACAACCCCAGGCAAACCTGCAGGCTTGTGGAGGAGTGGCTGGAAAGCTGTCATACAGAAAGGACCTCAGCGCACCGATAGACGGTCGGCTGAATATAAGCCAGCAATGTGCTCAGGTGGCCAGGAAGGCCACTGGCATGCTGGCTCGTATGGGGAACGGTGCGGTGAGCAGGACTAGAGAAATCATCCTGCCCCTGTAGTCGGCGAGGCCTCATCTCGAGTACTGTGTTCAGCTTGGGGCACCTCAGCGCAGAAAGGACGTGGAGGCGCCGGAGCAGGTCCGAAGAAGAGCAGCAAGGCTCGCAAAGGGCTTGGAGAATGTGCCCTGCGAGGAGCGACTGAAGGAACTGGTGCTGTTTAATCTGGGGGAAAGGAGGCCAGAGGAGAGACCTTATCACTCTCTTCTAATGCCTGGAAAGTGCTTACGGCAAGAGCAGGGTTGGTCTCTTCTCACCGGCGAAAGGTGACAGGACAAGGGGAAACGGCCTCAAGTTGCGCCAGGGGAAGCTTAGATTGGATATGGGGAAAAACTTCTTTACAGAAAGGGCTGTGAAGCACTGCAATAGGCTCCCCAGGGAGGCAGTTGAGACACCATGCCCAGGTGTGTTTAAGAACCATTTGGACGCGGTGCTCAGGGACATGATTTAGCAGAGGGTTGTGAGGGTAGTCTGGTTAGGTTGTGGTTGGACTCGACGATCTTCCAGGTTTCTTCCAAATTGAACAATTATACAAATCTACGATTCAGTGACTTTTCTGACCTATCCCCAAATTCAGAACGCACCAATGCTGTGAGTACTCGTTTACCTGGGATATGGTAGCTTGGTAAATAAACACTGTGCTCAGCCTTCATTTTGTCATAATGAAATTCTTCAGGTAGGCGATGCTCGTCTCTTATTATTTCCTTAGGAGTGACTAAAGTTTTAAAAAGTGTCTAATTTGCTTCTCGTAACGCTGACAGTTTGGCAGCGAGGTGTTTATGTGCCTCACTCATAGCTGTGATTTTTTTCCGGCATTAAAATCTGAGCAGCTTTACTCAGGGTTTTGCACCAGAGATCATTTTGCTTGCTGTGGCAGTGTGTTTCTTATTATGCAATTGTTACAGGATCGCTGCCTGATGCGGTTAAAAACAGCCTGCTCTGATCTCGGCCACTCCGCGACCTCGCTGCCGAAGCTCCCGGCAGAAGCCATGTTAAAGATGTGGCCTTGCCTTATAGGCAACGCAGGAGAGCCAGCCAGCATCAAACGCATCCCAAAGTTTTTGCCAATGTTTTCACTTACTGTTGCAACATTATCGAGCAGAATTCACGCTGATGCCGCGCTGGCCTTGAGGAAAATAATAGCCAAAAAAGACCCTGTGAAGGTAACCAGCATTATTGTGTCTGAGATTGCATTTGACAGTGCGATTCGGGCTGCCTTAGCGATGTGGGAATAATAAAGGCATCGGGTGACGGTAGCAACTCCAGGCAGATTTTATAGTAACCGGTTTTCCTCTTTCCCACGTTGCAAATCCCTGGCATTACCCCATCCATGTTGACATTCTGGGAAGGGGGTTGCATCAGTCACCGTCACACTGCGACTGTTGCTAACAGGTCTTTCTTCCAGCCCTGTTCATTACGCATCCAGCAATTTTTTTCATTTTCAGCGATGGGCTCTGTGCTCAACACTTTTTTGGGGGTTTTGTTCACCATTCACTGCAGATCAGACGTGCACAGTTTAGGAAACACTTTTTCCTGAGGAATTTTGAGGTGTTCACAAGTTGTACCTTCCTTCTCAAGGTAAGGGAGATCACTCTCCAAGTTTGTATGGACAGTGCACTCGCTCCTTATGTGCGTGTGACCACTTGCATTGTTCTCTTTGAAACACAGCCTTCTCTTCCTATCTTGGCAGCCAGGGCCAGCTCGCTGCTGACGCAGACCAGCTAATGAGCGGCTAGTTTCACGCATACACACACGAAGGCTTTGGCAGTAGGCAGGATCCCACAGCTCTACAATCTACAAGTAGAAGAGATAGAATTTGTAGCTGCAGACGGTGTGACACATTTTGCTGTGTTTTCTAAGAATTTGGTCACAGTTTACTATCTTCATATGGTTTTAACTCTTTACCATTCAGATTTGCTGCTTGCAACATTTCCATTAAACTTCTGAGCCCCAGACTTGAGGGGTCAAGGGCCGATCACGGTCTCTTTCGGAGACCCTTGGGAGCTACTTCTGGAGGACGCGGGTCCCAGGAAGGCTGGGAATATTGTAACGAAGAAATTTTAAAGGTGCAGGAGCTGACCATCCCGAAGACACAGAAGATGAACCGATGGGGAAGGAGACCGGCCTGGCTGAGCAGAGGCCTTCGGCCGGAACTCAGGAAAAAAGGAAAGTTTGCAGTCATTAGAAGGGGAGGTGAGCAACTTATGAGGATTACAAATACGCAGTGAAGCTGCGCGGGGAGAAAATCGGAAAGACGTGAACAACTTATGGGCTGGCTACACCCATTTCCGTGACCAGATGGAGCACGGGTAACCACAGACTCACACCCCAGGGAAGGGGGAATGGGAAAAGGGGAAAAAAAAGAGGTATGGAGACGGGCCTAAGAACAGAACAGTGACGACAATCTGAGTCTTATATATCCGCTGTCAGGAACGTACAAAACTTTTCTTTTTATTGAAAGCAGTAATGAATAAGTAACCACCGCTCATAAAAATGTGATCGCATCACGGAAGGCCTGAGCAGCCATTCCCCTCGTATTCACCGCACCTTTTGGCGGCTTTAATTGCACGGTAATTTGTAGGCACCTAGCAGTTTAAGAGGAGCCCGCCAGCAACATCGTCGAGCCTCTCGGTCAGATTCCGCAGCTCAGGATCTCCACCCTTCAAAAGGACACGACCCTTCACAGACAGTAGGTTCCAAAAGTGAGAGATGCTGTATGTAGATAATTGATGTGTAAGCCACTAGTTGTGTGAGACAGGAACCGATTGGTGTCATTTAGAAATACAGATGAACTAGACAGCTTTTGGAGAAAAGCAGTAGGAACACGTTCTCGCTAGCTGTACTCAAAACCGCTTCTATGAGGGAAGCTCTTTGTAGTCGTTTTTCTTTCTCTCGTCAAGCTGGAAATGTTGGGAGAAAGAGCTTGTTGTAATCATTTAGAACTGTGGCCTACAATTGCTTGTGAAACACGCTATTTGCAATTTAGGCCATCCTCTGGGAAACCATCTAGTGAGTAGGATGTGCAGTACAAACATTCACAGTTCTACAATTATAAAAAATAAAATTGAGCACAGGCCAACTGTCAGAATTTTAAATGAGGAATGAAACTGCTATCTGAGGTGAACGTTATCGCTGAAGTCTTGTAGTGCCTGTGTCCATGATTAGAAATAATTAAAATCTTAGAGAAAGTCATCCTACTGATTTATAGGACACGGGAACGTAGCCCAGAGCAACGCCGCACGGAACTGTTTGCAAAGCTCCGCTTCCAATTTCACCGCTATGCAATTTTCTGGTGTGTATCAGTAGCCCAGTTGGCCACCGGTCACATTGCCGCTGCTGTATTTCCACTGCCATCTTTAGTCACATGTTTTCTGAGATGAAATTTTTCTACCTGTTTCTCAAACGATTTATTTATGTATTTATGTATCTATGTATTTATGTATTTATGTATTTATGTATTTATGTATTTATTTGGAGGAAGCACGCGGCGGGGGGGGGGGAGGGGGGCTCTCTCGAAACCGTCAGGGCCCGTCCTCCGGCAGCGTGACCGTCTGCCATTCCATTCACTTCAAATGCAAAGCGAAGCGATCCTTTTGAATCGGGTACAGTTATTTAACTTGTCAACGAACCCAGCAACGAGGCGAGAAGGAGAAGCGCGTAACAAACTTTCAGTTGAAGTGTGCTTTCAGTCCGTAATTCAGATCCGGAGCCCACGTGTCGAACTGTCAGGCACCCGATCGGCCCTAACGAGACCCAGCCGCGCTAACGAGAGTCAGGTGGGGCGCACAGCCGCACCTCGTCGGGAGCTCAGAGGCGGGGCCCGCCGCAAAGGCTCTTAAGCTCCGCCGGAGGCCGATGGGAGCTACGAGGCAGTTCTCGGGGTTTCTCGGCTGCGGAGCTGCTTCTGTGCCGTTGTTCGGGTGTCGTGTCGCCGGGGTTGTTACGGTACGTGCGGGGCTGCTTTGAAATGAAACCTTGTTAACGTAGCGTTCTCTGTTGCTTTGTTTCAGTCTGCAGCGAGACCGCGTGCAGTGAGGATCAGCCCGACCCGCTGAGCGCTCGGCGGGGAGTCGCAAGGGCCGTCAAGCCGCCGATTTTGCGTTGGCGTAGGGCTGCTTTTGGGCTCTCCTGGCTCTTCATAGCTGGAGTGCCGTCGCCGCCCAGCTTCCATCGCTTTTTCGGTACGGGCCGCCGCTCTGTTTCCCCAGGTCCCGGCCCGGCGGCACTCAGCACGCCGGGGGTTTTCCGGCGGGCTCTTCGGTTCGTCCCGTCGGCGGGTGCGGGAGTGAGAGGGACCGTATCGCTTCAGCCTGCGTGCTGCTGGGGGTAAGAAGCGACACGAAGGGCTGCGGAGACCTAAGTTCATCTTATTACCGGCGGAGCGAGGACCGTGGCGGAGCATCTCGTCGACCCCAACCGGCGAGCGCCTGGGGTCCCTGGTGAGCGCTCTGTGCCGGGGGTTTACGTATGGCCGGCGCTCGGCTGTCTCAGCGTCTCTAGGATCGGCACGGTACCGTCGCCGGGCCGTCACGCAGCTTTTCAAAAAAAGCCGGTAGCTCCTCGAGATCGAGCAGAGCCCTGCGTCAGCCTCAGCCCTTCTCGCGCCCAGCAGTGGGAGCGAGTAGGACGGGACCGTGCGTCTCCTCTTTCCTTTCCCGCAGCTATGTGTAACTTCAGGAAGACCGTAAGACCGTGTCATTCCCGTCACGGAGCCGAGGCTCGACAGTTTGCGTGACTGCGACGCTGTTGCGGATGGCGGTGTTCTTTTTAGCGAAGACCGACCGGCGTGGCGGCGGAGTCGCGGTTAACGCGAGGGAACCGAACGGACCGAGCTCCGCCCGGGGACGGAGAGCGGAGCGCCCGGCGGCGGGTAAAAGTGGGGAACGTCCCTGTTAGTTATATTCCAGCATGAGGAAGCCAGTAAGACTTGCGCAGCTGGAATTAGCCTCGGTGCTGCGAGCGCTCTGTCTCACGATACAGCAGCAGGGAAGTACCGTACGGAGCAGTCCAGGTTAGCGACCGGCGCCCCGGGAGCGATGTTCCAGAGGGACCCGGCCGTCCCGGCGGCGCGCCCTCTCGGCTGAGGAGGCCGGCGTTATCCCGGGGCACTTTACAACGAGCCCCCCGTGTCTGGAAGAACACCACAGCTAAATGGTGCTGAGCTGTAACCTTCATAAAGAACTGACAACCCATGCCACATCCAAATGGAAGGACAGACGAACAGACCGACTGACATAAGCGGGGTAGCATCCTGCACAGCTCCCAGTTTTCCTGGGCTCCCTTAACAAGGGTAGTTGATTTCAAAAGTCCTAAGAAGGAGCCCGCTGGCAAAACTGAGAGGCTTGTGTTCAGTCGGTTCAGACGCATGCTCCTTCACATGCCCACGTGAAACATGGGTAGGGTTCGTGACTTCTCAGTGCCTACAGTACTGGGCAGCACAGGTGCGTTTCCGGAAGAGAAGCCTATGATGTACACCACTGTATTCGCTAGTAAGGGGACTAAGTGTTCAACCCGAGATAAACTACTCCCTTTCTTTGGCTTTACTGTACACAGCAAGATTTAAACAAGAAAAAAATATCAAAATCGAAATTAACAAAAGTTACCTGATAGATGTCCCCATAATTTTCAATGTCTCCACTGGCGGTCTGACATTTGCCGTCGTTGAAATCCCAGGCAGAGTACGGCACCGCGGGAAAATCTCTAGTCCCGGTGTCGAAATAGCTCCCGCATGTTGAGTGGGTGCCTGTGCCACCCATAGATCCGCACATGTGATTGACAACAGCATCCACATAAATGCGAACCTGGAAAAGCAGCGATTGCGATTCAGTCTGTGTTGTGATGCTGTTGAAGCATCAGCCGGAGCTTTACCGCACCGCTGTCAGCGTGACCTTTCATCTGCCTCCCTTTACTCTCCATTTAACCCTCCTTTGAGAATAGGAGTGGCAACTTTGCTCCACAGAAACCGCCCTTCTCAGCGTATCGGCTACACGTTTTCAAGGCACTTACTCCAACGTTGTTGCATCTGGTCACCATGTTTCTGAATTCATCTTCAGTGCCTGATCGACTGCAGATCTTGTAGCTGATGGGCTGGTACCTTTCCCACCAGGGCCGGTTCGGATTAGTAATGACAATGTTCTCATTTGGAGGAGAAACCTGCAGGCGAAAGGACGTACCTCAGTCAGAAATCTGTAGTTCCCATTTCACGTTTTAAGTGCAATAAGGTGTGCTCAGTGCTGAGATTAGTCTGTCATTTCCATGAGACAGGCTTTGTGCCAAACCCATTCTCTGCAGTACTCTCTGCAGTACAAGCTTAGGTCTGCAAGATACCCATCTTGTAGACTGACAAAAAAATTGTCTTTTGTTGCTGTGAGCTGCCTGTATCCACCGTCCAAGGACATGTGTATGGGAGGGCTGAAGCCACGTTAGTTATTTTTGTCTGGAATAGTCTGGACATCCTTTGGGCAGCCTATGTCTGTGTACTCAATTCAGCAAAAGGTAAAAGACAGTGTCATACATGACGTGTGACAGCCCCCTTGCAGGTGACCTGCAGCTAAACATACACTTGTATCAAGCTGGCAGGATCTCCAGATCTGCCTGACGCAACTCAGCACTTCCATCCATGCTTTCAACAAGAAAGTTACTTGGAGCTCACTGTCAGCAGTTCTGGCTGTTTTGCTTGTTAACCAAATGCTGCAAAGCGGTTTTATCGCCTCTGGGCAGGAAATTGCAATACCTGAACTCCACCAAACCCAATAGAGCTACATCGTGTTCACACTCCACAGCAATATTGGCCCAGCGCCATTCAAAGAGATGCACAATAGACATCCTCCCAGCCTGAGTGTCAGGGTCATAACTGTGCCCAGCAAAGCCCTACAGCTGCGAGGAGGAGGACACCTTACACGGTGCTGCCAGCTTAAGGCTGTGGTCTTTCCACTGGCCATTTATACTCCTGGAGGATGACAAAATTTCTACTGTAGCTGACAGATTTCACAGAGTTCTGTTACTGTTGGTCTAGCTAGCTAGATATCCATATTCCCATTTATTTTATCTTGAACTGCCCTGCAGCTGAAGATAAAATACCTTCTCCCAATGTTTATACCTTATAATACACCAAGCAGTGCCTGAGCAGCACTCCCAAATTGGGGATTATATTCTTTGCTGTCATGTAAACAAAGACTTTATGAAAATTGGGACTCTGGAAGGTGAAAGGAAATAAAGATGAGCTCAAACCCATGTATGATTTCAATCATTCTTGTTCATTATTAGATCATAGGAATCATAGGATTGCTTAGGTTGGAAAAGACCTTAAAGATCATCAAGTCCAACCAAAACTTGACCATATTATCCTAACAACCCTCCTGTGCCATTCCCCAGGCAAGAGAAATCCTCGTGAGGAAATCAGCATCAAAATGCAGGGTGAGGAATTCACCTGAATGCCTGGGCTTGGCTTCAGCTGGTCCCTAGAGGTTTTTGAGACCAGATTGGATAGGGCCCTGGGGCAGCCTGGTCTAGTATTAAGCGTAGAGATTGGTGGCCCTGCCTGTGGCAGGGAGGTTGGAGATTCGTGATCCTTGAGGTCCCCTCCAACCCTGGCCATTCTATGATTCTGTGATTCTGGTTATTAAAAGGTTATGCTGAACCCACAGCTGAATTTCATAGAATCATAGAATCACCAAGGTTGGAAAAGACCTAAAAGATCATCCGGTCCAACCCTTCACCTATTCCCAATAGCTCCCAATAAACCATGTCCCTCAACACAACATCCAGTCTTTCCTTGAACACCCCCAGGGTCGGTGACTCCACCGCCTCCCTGGGCAGTGCATTCCAGTGCCTGACCACCCTTTCCAAAAAGTAATACTTTCTAATGTCCTTCCTAATGTATTACACAACACATCGTAAGTCTTTAAAATCTGAATCTCACCAGAAAGTATAAACCTACGCTTTTTTTTTTTTAATTATTATTTTTAATAGGATGTTCATCACCGTCCTTTTATTTCCAGGAATTTATGTTCAAGGACAAAATTCAGAAGCTAGTCCAATTTGTTCATCTCCTCATTTTCCTATCACAGACCCAATTTGCCAATACAAAAAGTAAAATTATTCTCTACTTTGACTGACAGCAAATTCAGGAGAATTTAAGCACTGGGATGAAAACACATTTATGTGAAACGATAGAGTACTGCGTTTCCAGGCACTGAAAAAAGACATTTTGGTTTGCAAGTTCTCACACCGCAAACCTAAAATGCTCTTCTGCTTCCCTATATGGACATTCATTAAAAACTAGTCCACTCCATGCAAATCTTAGATATTACTGACAGTAATCAAACATATTGAATGTTAACTTCTTGAAAACATTAGACAAATATTTCCACTCCCCAGCAATAAAGAATTGACAGTAAGCAACCATCACTCTGACACCCTCATTTGCTTACAAGAGAAATACACCGAGGTGTTAGTTGGTGCAGTATATGAGGGAGTCATGTTAGGAATGGTTTGTGCACGCTTGTTCCAACTGTGCTTTCACACAGACATATATAACATCACAGATACATTACCTACTGACAGTTGCAGCAGTTCCGCTTCCACTTACTTCTCTCACGCTTTGTTTCCATAACTTGCTGCTAAAGAACAAGTTGATGCGGCTTCATTATTGAATAGGACACTGCTAAAATCTGAGCTCTACAGCAATCATTTCATTTTTAAGAACACATCTTTTCTCTCAAAATCAGTGCAAAGCCTTAAGATTCCTTTATTAACAAAGGGCACGTTAAAATTGGTCTACGGTATTCGCAATATTGCAGCTGATCAGCAAGAAAAAACCCTCTAACAAAGACATTTCATTTCTTCACGCTGCTGAAACTGCAGAAGATGGCAAACATTCTCTTATCAAAAGCAGGGAGAAAAGGACTGAGTACTGCAGGATGCTTAGCTGAAGTCAATCATTTGCTAGAAAAGGTACTTTGGAGACATGTCTATGCCTTTCGGTTGAATTGCTTAGCAAACAAGACTAGGACAACTGCTGTGCTCTGAGGAAGAAACACTACATCATCTGCTGGACACGCAAACGTGGCTTGACCAAAACCTATCCTCAGGCATTCTTACCGCATTGTCTTAGCGTTCACTGCCAACGTCACATGACGCAACGCTTCTGGCTGACTACAGCAAAGTGTCTGCTCCACAGTATGCATCAGCCTTGGAAATACAATGTTCCAAATTCAACATGTACTTGGATTCTTCCCCTCCTATTCCTTCTTTACTCTTGCGATTCTGTGAGTTCAGAAAAACAGTGCTGTATTGCCTTAAAGGCTACCAATGCTTTTGCTGCTAGTTGCATGATAATGCTATGATCCAGAATACCGAGGGGTGAAAATCTTTGGTCTTCATTTCCGTTGACATTTATTTTCAAGGGTTACAGAGAATCACCCAACATCGGGGAAACAAGCCTGGCACAAACAGTATACATACACAGCAACAGTGTCACAAGTTAGCAACACAACACACTATTCTCGTGCAAGGAAGATTCACTTTTATTTTCCTAAGCAAGCCTTTTGTATTCCAACACGCACGTTCAGTATACATTTAGACTAACAATCCATTGGCTAGAAAGCAAGTCATAACAAGTCTTCGTAACAGCACAGAGCTTAGCTTATAGCTAGCAACAAAACACCCGTTTACTCTGTCCATCTCTCTTTCCCAGCACCTTATTACCAGCAAGTCGACTTTCAACAATGTTGAGTCAAGCTCTTCATCTTCCACACAGCAGCAAAAAATAAAAAAAATAAAAAAAATTATAACTTAGCATCAACGTGAATTGCAACAAATGGATCTTCGTCAGTGTTACTAATCTGGAAATTGGCCATTCCATCCGAAGAAACATACACCTGCTTTCCAGTACACGCACTGCCTTCCTTATCTCCAGAAATAACATCGCAGTAGGTACCGGCAGGCAGCCCCGTTTGCAAATCGACGTTCATATACCTATGCAAAAAGTACACTGCTTAAAGCATGGCTTTCAAAAGAGGAATTTCAAAGCAGGCAAAGGACTGCTGAGCCCGATGCAATTCCGCTACTTGTGAGGATGACGCATCGCAAGGGATTTCTCGGTCTGAGGGCCCCGTTTCTCTAAACTCCCTTTGTAGCCCCTCACAACTAGAACGCAACCGTGTGAATCTAGCTCAGGCTGTAGCGGTTGGTCTCGCTGTCCGGAAAGGACAGGAGAAAATCAAAGCGTACAGGCAGCTCCTACAGCAGGATGCATGCGGTTAAACAGAAGTAATTAACCCCCTAACTGGGATCATTCACACCATTACGGTTGCATTGGCACCAACTACATTGGCTAGGGCCAGATGAGGGAAGTGATAAACTACCCTCTCTGCCCATAACCACCAGAACTTAAGCTGCTAATGCTTAGACCCCCGGGCCGTATCCTGCTCACAGCCTCGTCTTCTCTACTGTGAACTCATACGTAGCTGTCCTGGAAATCACAAAATACACAAGGGAGACCACAGAAATAGAATGTTTAAAATGCTAAGAAGTAGTTCTTACATCTTCACACACTCACATCAGACACCTCACCCTCACTTGTGACATTCCCCATTCACTTTTCTGTGCTCCATGTGAAGGACAATCCCTCTTCCTAGCACATAAGCTCTTTCAGAGTCGCGGCTGAGGAGCTGCACTTCTCTCCAGGGACACAGTCTATCCCACCAACTCACCAGTTATCATTATTAAAGACAATGAAGCCTCTGTTGCCACGACCGAAAGCTACTTGATTGCTATCATTGTCCCACCAGTTTGAGAAAGGCTGACCGTCTACCACGTTACGGAAGACAACCATGTTCCTGAAAATGCAAACAAGAGCTGTAGCTGCAGGATTTCTACGGCCACGAGGCGCGTGACCCAAGAGTCACTGCTTTTCCTACGTTTTCCTCCCACCTTATTTGTCGCCAGCGATGTTCACAGACCCAGTCGTTGCCGCAGGTAGAGTCTGCATTGATTGTCACGGACTTCGTCGATCCATCCGAGTTACTCGGTGGTCCAACCCAGTCGTTGACATCCTTAAATGAAAAAAAAAACTTTTTAAAGTCCTTACTGGAAAATGCACAGAGAGTATCCCGAGAGAGAAGATAAATTCGGGTTCCAAAGTCCATCTGGCAGATCCGGCACAGGACAGAGAAATCATCTATGTTTGATACGCCAGAATCTTCAGCACTACAAACTCACCTCTCCGTTCTCAAAATATCTTGGCCAACGATAACTTGACATCACCCGCGTGAACCCGTACGGATGAGCAAGCATGAAACCAACTGCCATTTTATAAAGCCTGTTGGACAAAAAACGTAACAGAACATGTAAGAGAAACGATGCCAAAGAAGCGACAGACCAAAAAAGAGAATAGTAAGCGTCATCATCCAGACACCGCCATTCCTCACCTGGAATCCCAGAAGGTAAGAATGGAAGCTCCGCCTGCCCCGTGCCCCCGCTGGTTGTCGTGGTTATCCACAAAGACCAGGGCTCTGTCAGAAGGCACAAAGCCCCAGCCTTCTCCCCAGTTCCTAGAGAAAAACACAAGGACTTGATTCTCCCCCCTCATGTCACGCATCCAGCTTATCTCACATTGGTCGCGGGACGTTCGCCCTTACTTTAAGTAGGCCATCTTCTCTCCATCCCACTTGCGGATCACCGTCCCCAGTTTTGCACCGTACTTGAACTCTGTCACTCGGCCATTTTCAAAGTATTGACTGCCTGTGATTGGCTCTCCTCCCATGTCAATTACCTGGTACATAAAAGAACATTCCTTGCTGCTAAAACACAAATGGGTAAAAAACACTGTCCTAGACATTGTTTTAAGGAAAAGTCAGTGTGCGAGATAAGAATATTACTTCATTTCCTTTCAAAATTGCATTTTAGCCTTTTTTATGCTCTCAGCATAACTGTGAGCTTTTTCTCATTTTCTTCCTCAGTTTCCTTTCTGTGACGAATCAGTACTGTATTATTACAGCCTAGGCAGTATAAACATTCATCTTTCACCAATGCCTCTGATTTCAGCACACAGAATTTCAGGCAAGCCCATTTCTTGTTTACTTAATGTAGCTAAGCAACATTTCACTAGTGGCATTAGATCTTATAGGTCACACACTTTTAATAAGATTTATGGACAGACCTTTACCTTAGCTCTTCATACTACTATTAGTTACTCTAACACAATTAAAAAAAAAACTGGGATTGCCCAAATCATGCTGCCTATGCGGTTTCAGACCATCATCATCATTTATACCTTCTGTTACAATTTAAGCACTCGGAATTTAAAATTCAGAATTTAATTTTTTTTTTTTAAATCAACTCAATTTTTACATTTACTTCAGTGCTGTAAATTACATCCCAAATGAAATTTCCCAGTTAATTAGCGCCAGGAGGTCCGAAACAATTGACGCATTTTTCATGTCAACAAGGACTTGCAGTCACATTAGATATTTAAAATTATGATTATTAAACATTGACATCATTTTATATCGAAGCTGAAGGGTACTCAGAACTATCAGAAGCAAAACACCCTTAAGTTGCTAAACTGAGCGTATGCTGCTGCTATATAAACAAGCACATAAAGTTAAATTAAGAAAATAAAGATTACTTCCTGATAAATGAAAGGCTTAGCTCCTGCAGGAAACCATTTCGTATTTAGATCTTTCAGCTCATCCAAAATTGCCTTCACATCCCCTGGCCACATATGCTTGGCGGCATCAATCCGGAACCCGGCTACACCGATGTCAATGAGGTAATTCATGTACTCTGCAATTTTGGAGCGCACGTAGTTCTTTTCCAGGGCCAAATCAAGAAGACTGACTAAGCGGCAGTTTCGGACCTGTATAAAAATTCTAAAATTAAACATTTTTCCATAGTAAACTAAACAGATTATTCTGCATACTTCTCTTTGAATTTCTCTGTCTACATTATAATGCCAAAAGAAAACCCTCACTAGTCATCATTCACAGTGCACATCTTACACCTTCGACGGTAACACACACAGTTGTTTTGGACAGTTTTTTATAAAGAGCATTTAAGAAATCCTCAATTGCCCAACACGTGGGTAAGTGATAAAGGAACGTATCAGAGAGGCAAATACTAAAACCTTAATTAATTTCTTAATGCTGGATTAGGGCAAAGATATATTATTTTTGCTCCAGTATATTAACGTGCAGATTCATTACTATTTCAAGTGCACTCATTAATTCTGTGATACAGGAAGGATTTCTAGAAATGATACTTCAAAACTCGGAAGTATACTGAACTATAAAGACATACAAAAAAAAAAACAACTTGTTTTCTCACACCCTTTCTGCTTTGATTTCCTGTAAATAAAAAATGATAGGCATAGATTTTCATCAAACTAATAGTTCAGAGAAGCATTTCTGTATATTCAATGTGTATTCAGTAAATTTCATGCTGGATTTCCATAGCTATGCGTACATCTGTCTGGAGACAGTGAGGTTCATCAGCCTACGTTGCAACCTGTACTAAAGAACCGGCAATACAGATGATCCTTTGGAGCTGCTCAAGACTACAGGGATGTTCAATGCCTCCCAGCCTCCTGCAGTTTCTTCAACCACCTTCGACCCTAAACTTAGATTCAGGAATAATAAAGTACACTGGAAAGGCAGAAGACACTGTTGTAAACAAACAAACAAACAAACAGAAAACAACGAAAACGAGAACAAAAACACCCAGTTATTTATAAAATTGCATTAAGAAATGCTAATCTCTTTCTTCTGAAATTGAGACCAAATAAAACTTCCAAATTAGAGCAAGAGGTAAACAGTAACTCCTACTTTTTAAAAAACGTAGTAAACAAAAGAATTCCTAAATAGATCTTATGATCTGTAAAACTGTCTTTATAAAGTACCTAAGCACATAACTTAAATCTGAAAGCACGCCTAAACTGCCTCAAGTAGAACTATCCCCTAGCTCTGGATAAAGAAGCGGAATTCATGTCAGTAATGCTATCCTCTATTATCATCAATTAGGATGGCTTTCTGTGAGCTCAGTTTTATTCTTCTATACAACATCTGTCAGTAAAGAGGAACAAAGAATAGCCCAAGAACACACAGATATAAAAATGTGTTATTAAGTTTACCTGAGGTGCATCTTGATAATCCTCAATGTCTCCACTTCTGGATTTACATTTAGCATCATTAAAATCCCAGGCAGAATATGGCACAGCTGGAAAATCTTCCTTCTCAGCATTGAAATAGCTTCCACAAGTAGAATGATTGCCAGTACCAGCATTACTTCCACACATGTGGTTTATTACTGCATCTGCATAAACATATACCTAGAGAATAATACTCGAATTTCAATTTAAGAACATTCCTTCCCACAGCACCACTATCTGAATAACATTCTCTTCCTCTTGTCTCCCGCCATATCTCTCTACTTCCGCTGGCCTCCTCCCCCAACATTGTAAGATACTTTTATTTACAGCAACGGCGATACAACACGCACCTCAGTGAACTGAAAAAAATCTTTAGTCCGCTGCTACCACACCTTCTAAATTACCCGGTGTCTATATCCTTTCACTAATCCTTTCTGCTAACACCAGAATGTTTTCTACGCGCTTACACCAACATTGTTGCACCTGGCCACCATGTCTCTAAATTCAGTTTCGTTTCCCGATCGCGTGCAGAGTTTGTAGCTGACTGGCTGGTATCTTTCCCACCATGGACGTGAGGGATCAGCAATGACAAGATTTTCATTTGGAGGCGAAATCTGTGAATAAGATGGTACCAGTAATGTTTTCGATATGTTTTCACAGTATTGTTAGAACAAGAACGTGAAAAACAAAAAACAGATCAGTCCCTTTAATGAAAACTGATTGCAATACATAACCTACAAAGATCCTTAGTATACTGTACTTAAACTGTAGCAGGCTACAATTAAAAGACTTAGGCCCAGACATTCAGTAGTTAAAAACATTCTCTAAAAATGATGTCCATGGATATCGACAGATCCTAATCATTTTTGAGAATGCTGACCTCATGGATCAAAAGAATCATGTAAAACACGATGGATCAGGACAGTGGAGAAAGCCCAAAACCAGGAAGGAACAGACTGCAGAATATTTGGTAACATCGCTCCACTAAAATTCATTGGACTTTACATGCAAGTCTGCATCTGAAAAAACCTTTCATTCTGAGATCCTGCCACAGTATGGATTGAAAAGATATCCAAATATATATTTTCAGTCTGAGAAATCAGTTTAAAATCGATTAGATCCATGTGTCTGGAAAGAAGGTTGCATTATTTTAAAATTACGTGACATTTCTCACTCAGGCCAGTTCTCAAGTTCTTGGGCTACCGGAAATTAGCAGACTTTTGCAGCATTCTCTCACTGATCAAACAAACTGAAGCAGTTTAATAACTGGCTGCTCTCCAGCCATAATACCCCGTCAATACAGCGCTACTAGTTCCACAGGAGCACGCGTCTGTTCTTCAGACGTCACAGATTCTCATCACCACACCTCCACCAGAACTTGTGCTCGGTTCATTTCCGCTTGCTCACCCAAGTTCCTGCCAAGCATGGTCTTTTAATGACTCGCTCTGACGTGCTTTACAGAGAGAAACCTGGCAGTCCGGGTGAACCCAGTTAGCAGCCTTTTGTGCTTATCCATTTATTTCTAACCTTCACCACTCTGGTACTCTCTTCAGGAACGCTTTTTGTAAATCATACCTTCTAGTAGACTGTTTGTCTAGTTCTTAAGGGACTTCCCTTGATTTATATAACATCAAGCAGATAAACGTACATTATTCAAAACAATAAAAAAAGATTTAGTCAGCAGTAAGGAATTCTAATTCATCCAAACGTAATAGCATAGAGAGCAAAACGCGTGCTTTGGAGTGATTAAACAAATTTACTCTTAAATGACAGCACCTGAGGAATATACCCGTCAGCATTTACAATTAACAATCTCTATTTTTCTTCCTTATCATCTGTCCTTGGGTGAACTGAACATTTTAATCTGAGAAGCATTCATCTACGAAGCAATCTCACTACATACGGATAGGAATATACATACCTGAACTCCTCCAAACCCATTAGGAGCTAAATAGCGCTCACACTCCAGAGCAATATCGGCCCAGCGCCATTCAAAGAGATGCACGATAGACGTCCTCCCGGGCTGAGTGTTGGGATTGTACTGTGCCCAGCAAAGCCCCACAATGAATGCAAGAAAATAGACGCCCATGGTGTGTTCTGTGATCAGCTAAGCTCTTCTTGCAGCATATTTATTTTCCTGTAAGAGGGTAAAGTGCACATTACAAAACAGACATTTACTTTTCAGTGGTAAACTCTGGCATCGTTTTTATTTTTACTTTTAATTCTGTTTGAAAACTGGTTTTGCCTAAGCCATACTGATTTAAAGAAGTAGGCCACAATATATTTTGTAATACATTTTTAGAAATAGCTGATTTGAAGAAGTAGAAATATCAAAAATTTTAATAGTGAATTTTTAGAAATATAGTTGTTGAATCGTTGCCATATGTGATCAATTCCTGCTTGCAAAACCATAATAGCTTTTACATGTTGCAACCAGTTATGAATGTGAATTCAGTAGTGAACGAATTATGGACTAGAAAGCATGTTGTAAGGCTGTTCTATTTTGACAAGAGACCCTCAGCGAATGAAACACAATAATGAAAGCCAGGACCTCCATGCAAGGCTGAATTGTTTCACTCTGGGATTGGGTTGAGATGCAACAGGCAGATATCAAGATGCTCCCCTCTATCCTCCTTATCTTATATACATAGCTAAAAGACAGGTTAACACCCCAGTATACATCATTAATCACTATGCATCATAAAAGACAGGTTGCCAAACTTATCTCTATCCAGGGACAAGTCCAGAAACAAGCCGAGTGAGCAAATGTTACAATTTTGGTACCTACAGTTCACTTATAATAGGCATTCTCCTACTGAGCATACGTCAATGAAGAAAGTTAATCTAAGAGACGAGCAAGGAAGATCACCGAATGAAGTAAAAGGCTGTCGGGTTGGACCGTCACGATGCTAAAAGGACACTAAACAAGACCATGGAATAGAAGACTGGAAACTGCACAAATCACTACCTGAGATAGGCACGTATATATTAACTGTCTCACGTATAATTGATGAATATATACTATCTGTGGAAATATAATTAAGTCTGAATCACGTAATCTTCGAAGCACTTACAGTGCAAATATCCCCAGTGCTTCCCAGAGCTGCTAAAAAGGACTCAGTGGTAATAAAACTTTGCTGCTAAGTTTCTATGCATCGATTTCTTTGATTTAGTATCAATTTCACATGTTTAATGGTAACTTCATTTTTCTGAAGATAAAATTTAAATATTGTCTGATATAAGCCGTCTCCAGTGTGCAACGGATTTCTAATAGTACAAAGCTGAAACCAACCACAACTGGGAAGGGAATAGCTTACGTGGACTCAAATTAGCATTTCATTTTATATTTTATTATATAGTATTCTGTATCACTATTTACTCTTGTAAGGTATCTTTTTTTCCCACTGTGCTTATTTAGAAAGGACTTGAGAGGTAAGTTCCTTAGAGTTGCCAAGAAAACCCAGATATTTTTGAGTTTCTCCAGTTGTCTGGAGCGTCATACCCCACAGCGTATCTACGCTCAAGACGCGCTCTGGGAGTGGGGCAACAGACACTTTATATTCCTGGGGTGGGAGATGCCCAACCCTCGATTTCAACCACATTTAGGTGACAGGAATAGTCTGTCCCCCCAAACCTCTGATCCTTACTCTGTTTCCTTGGAATTTAGTCACATCACCACAAATGACTGAAGTTTCCACGCTCATGTCAACCAATGCCATAACCTGTTGTACACTTCTTCAGGACCAAGAAATCATTAATTTGACATAAAGCCTCCAGTCCGGTTTGGAGGCCCTCGTTACAGGAGAACTAACATTCCCTGTCACGCCATAAACCACCTGACAGCCAGGTCTTTTTCCTCAGGTGGCGCTGGTATTGTAGCTCAAGTCATCTGAGGAGACTTTTCCCCCCTATTAGGGACCACAAAGTCCTCTAGGTTCCAAGTTCTTGTTGGTATTTGTTAAATTATTTGTAACCCTGCACTCTTAAGAGTACTTTGAAATTTCTGATCGTTTCATAACTGTTTCCATAATTGAAATAAAGTATGATTAGGCTGCTGGTCAATCTTGGCAGGGGTACCCCAGCCCACGTAAGATCAATGAATATTTGTTTTTGGGACACCCGTATGGGGCCCGATCGGGGTGTCCGTGGGGAAGCCTTCCTGGTCTTAACGACTGGGAGTACCTCAGCTTCTACAGCCCTAACATTACGCTCTTAGCTGCTGTGTCTCCCCCAGATCGGCTGCCAACTGGACAGCCTGTTGGTCGATGGCCTCCGAGACCACAGGGGTTCAATACAGATACTAAAGCATCCCGCCCATAAAAGTGGGAGGGGGCTGGTTGTAAAATCAAATCCCTCACCCTCGCTGACAACTTTGCCAAATCTGGGCTTTCAAACGTCTCCTTGTGTACTGCATCCCTCGTGACCAATTCACAGATATATATTTGAAGGTCCTCGCTAGAGGCCATAAGCCCATATGCAATGGAACATCGGCCTTATCAGGCCAAGTAACACAGCATGCTGCCATTAACCAATCTACTAACAAATGATTTTGGTCCTGGTGTTGTATGGTGACATATAATCTCAGTCTAAGGGCATGGTGTGAGGTGATAAATGTCAGTTTAGAAATTTCTGGTCCATTAACTACACCACTTTCTGCCCCCAAGTCCCATCATCTTAAAAGCTAAGTTGGTATACTTTCCCTAGGCTGTACTAAGCACATTAATTCAGATGCTGTTTAGGGGTGGGCTGTCACACACAGATGAGTTGGAGCAGTGGGCCATTCGTCAGGGGCACCCCTGCCAGTCTGTCTCATGCTTTCTTTGTTCTTTTTTGTGTTATTATAGGTTGGATCTCAAAGCAGTCCTTCTCAGGTGGAGCTCTGAGATGAGATCTTGAAACTTTACCTTTTGAATAGTCTAGGTCCATTGAGCCTGGGTATTTTTTAATGTAACATTCAGGACTTGCTTTATAGGGAAAGTCAAGCTTGATTTCTTTCCCATTAACATACCAAGCTGCTGTTCTAACTTCTCAATATTACCACGTAGCAATTAATTTTCGTTCTCTAATGTGTTATTTGAAAGTTCTGATTAATTTAATGCATTTAATAATGCCCATGTCACGGTGGATGCATCTAGCTGTCGCTCTTTTGTGATCACAATGTCTTTATCTAATCCACGGAAATTATCTGCTATGTGGGATGGGGAAGAAACATTTCCACAAACCTGCAGGGGACCCCATTTGTCAGGTATGACCACAAGCTTGTGATATGGTGATCCCAGAAATCCTGGGATGCGTCCTGATATAGTTTTCTCTAGGGGGGTAATGTTCTCCCCATTTAAAGACACTCCATAGAAAGGACATTTCAACATTTTTAGCATGACTGGTTCACCAAACATAGCAATCCAAAAGTTCAACACGATGGAAAGGTGATACAAGAGGTTTAATAACAGAGGTTCTAAAGCAATAGAAAGATGTTAGAAAGGATAGAAAGGAAAGAAAAAGGACTGCTCACCCATTTTGGAAGATCTACGTTCATAAGAGAGAACTCCACAAAGGAGGAATCTCCAGAAAGAGCTCCTTCCACAGTGGCAGTCAGCCCTTAAATGAGGCTTAAGAGAGGTGCAGCCAGGCTCCACCCCCTTACCGTTGCACATGTGAACTGCCTTCACCTGTGCTCTCAGGCACAGGTCCTTTCCTCAGGTGCTCAATCAGTTCTTCAAGCCATGACTGAGTTACCATGCAACTCAGAAACAATTTAAGGCAAGGAGGGAGTAAGGAGATTCCTGATCACTTCCACGTGGAAACCAAACACTTCAGTGAATGCTTAAACATGAACACGTGGCCCTCTGGGTTGCCGCATGCTTTTTTTCCTAATTTAATACACATTTGAGAATACACCCCTGAAAACTTTGACCTACAACAATATAAGATACCTAAACAACATTTAATAAAAAAAATCTTATACTATCTCTAAAAAAACCAAACAAAAATAACAAGCAAACAAAAAAAAAAATCAACCAAGCAACCAACCAAAAAAAACCCACCTTTCTCTCTCATATTCTTATTTCACGGAAAGGAAGATACACAGCTCTCAGCAGAGCTGCACTCTTTGGAGCACATTCAAGCACAAAATATCTTCTTGCTATCAGCTGTCACTGTACCCTGCAGGCAGCCAGAGTTATTTCAGATCAAGAAATTTAGCTTGATCTGCTGCTTGTAAATGAATTGTTTATTTACAGTTCTTTGGTAGAGTATGCAGGTAAGTTCCAGCCATAAGCAGTTCTGTGTTGTTTCCTTTGTCCCAGTGCATACATTAACTGAAAATACGCCAGGAAAGTTTGGTCTTCTCTGATGAGAAATGCCATTTACCAGATTGGTGGTGTATGCTTGCAGAAATATGTCCCAGTCACAGTTTTGTTATAGGGTTTTTGAGCAGGATTTTATCCCCTTGCCACATGCTTTGATATTTTTGTTGTTTTCTACATCAGAGCACATCCTGATCACAACAGTGTTGCTACACTTTTACACAAAACAACCAGGTCGTAAGTTCACAGCTCTGTGCTTTCATGTTTTCTGCTTGAGCACACCTAAATTGTAACCAACAAAATAGCCACTGAGTATTACCAGGAGGGAAATAGATCCACGCCTTTGGTTGCTCAAAGTAAATAAGAAAATCAAGTGTCAGATAAATTACACATGGCAGTCAGAACAACGTATTTTGACTCAAACAGCATCAGGCCTAGCGCTTAAGGAGAAGACAAAATACAGGGACTCATTTCTTTGAAATAAGACTTACAGCTGCTCCAGCTTCAGCACACTAAGACAAGGGCCATGCTGAAATCTCCAGCACACTCGGAACGCTCTAGCTTCAAAACGTCTCTTTTCTACAATTCAAAAGGTCCGCATTGCCGGTGGAAAGGAGAGCAGAGCTGACTGCAATTCAGAGAGCACGGAGGGAGCTGATCCCACTCAAGGCATCACTTCCCACTTCGCTGCCCACACCCGGTTCCCCGCTCAGCTCGAGTCTGCAGTACAAAACCCAACTGTTATTCTCCAAAATAACACAAACGCTAACAACCAAAAATTAGCTTGTAAAGAGAATAGTAAAAAGAATAGGGAGAATATTAAATGAGCACTGCACGTTTTAATCGCTGTCTTTCACACCTGGCGTCACCCATTCAGTAAATAATGCCACACGTGACACAATCAAAGCCAATTTCTCAGTAGCCATGACGTTCCTAACGTCGGCGTTACAGAAGTTACCGCAGCGCTACGCTTATCTTTAAGCACTGCGCTTGCTCCCGAGTTCAGAGCAAGGCTCCGTTTAAGCACCGTTTCTTCAGCAGCCCCAGCAGGAGCGTCCCGCGCTGCGCCCGGAGCTCAGCCCGGAGGAGTCGGCGCAGCTTCGCCGCAGCGAACCTCGCCAGCTCCGTACCGGCCACGTGCCAGCACGGCGTTATCTGATCGGTAACAGCTAACGTGCCACAGAAACTGCACATTTTTACCTTTCAGGAGATATTCATTTATTCCCGAATCGAGTGGCATTGGTTTTGGTTCAGGGCTTTTGTTTATTTACTTGCGGTGAGAAAAACAATACGTTGAAGCCAAAAATATTTTCAGGCCGCGAAAAAATTAAGGAACAAGCAGATAAACACCAAAACCAGCCAGCCGGAGAAACAGCACCGACCTCCCAGCCCCCCCGCGGTGCTTACCGGGCCGTACAGTCGGGTCGCCGCAGCTCCGCAGGGCCGTGCAGCGCCGGACGCCGCTCCCACGCGCGCTCCCGCTCGGCTCGCGGCGCCGCCCCCCCCACGCGCCTCTCCGAGCGGCCGCAGCGCCGAGCCGCCCCGCAGCCGTGCGCGTGCCTGAGGAGCTGCGCCGCGGTGGGAACGAGTTGGCAACGGACGAGTCTGAAGAGCGGGTCATCTGCGCGTTCTTTTTGTTGTTTTTCTTTTTTAATTTAAATGAAGTACTTCGCCTTTGGAGGCGCGCAGCACCGTCCTTTTATCCCGTTCCGGCGCTCCTTCCCGTAGGTAGGGGCGCGCGTCAGCGGGAAGGCTCGCGCAGCACGCTCGCACAAGCGGCTTACGCAAAGGAGCCCGTGACCAAGGACGTGACAGACTAAACTATTTCCTGCTCGGGGACAGCGGAAGGCCACCAGGCGACCTTCGGAGCGCCGGCTACCCGAAATGTAATGTAAGTGCCCTTCATGTACCACACCGACCCGTCAGTCACACCCAGCACGGCGCCCCAACCCCAGCTCTGGCAGCGTGCTGCTCCGGGCTGCCCCGCAAAGAAGGGCTGTGACCTTGGAACGTGGTCCTGAGTAAACCACGGTGGTAATTGCAGAGGAAACCGGTAATTAGACAGCATGAGTTCATGCCACTAGTACTGTCTGCCTGGTCTCCGAGAAAAATAAAAGCATTTACACTGAAATGAGATTATCCTTGGATTTACTTGCTGTTTTACCCTGAACCATTCATTAAGAGCTGAACATCAGACTTAAGGAAGTTCATAGTGGTGCCTATGAACATACACCCCAAATCATGTTGAACACGTTGTACAAAATGTCAACAAAGTTTGGGCAAAAGGTAAACAAAAAAATCCCAAAGCTTAAAGAATAGCATTAAAATATTTGCGTCTTGCTCCTCCTTCCCATTCACAAACCTCCCAACAAAAGAAAAACATAACATCGAGAGAAAAGAAATAATTTATTAGAGACTTCAAAAGCAAACTAACATGCATTTATCATGTAAGCCTTCTGACACACATACTTGGAATCTTTAAGATGAGGAAGTTTATACTCTGCCTCAAGTACTTTAGAAATGCTCTACGCACAGTTCCAGAGTCCCGATGGTTGTACTGCTTCCTTGCCAGGCTTGAGAACTCGTGGATGGGATGGAACGCAAAAGGAACCTGGAACATCACAAAGGTGTGTTAACAGCATGAACAACTAGATCCTAGCAGTGACATGCTTGCTTTTGACAACTAAACTGAAAGATGGTTGAGATTGTAAGACTTCTGAGTATCTGAAAAAAACTGACTTAGCAGGTACAGGATGTATTAGTTTTGTATTACAGTAAATGAAAAATGATAATGCAAATACAAAATGATAATAAAAAAAAAGTCACCATCACCAACACTACCTCATTGAAGAGAACAATCAAAGAAACAACAAAAATGTTAACCATGACTAATAATTCAATTCTGAACTCTGTAACTGCATTGTGAGACACTGTTGGATTTTGCTGTTCAAAAACAAAAGACAAATGTACAAACTGAAAATCAACAGTTTCTCATACAGTAGGACAACAGTAATCAAATGTTCTAAGAACACATCAACCCTCCGATAACATTAATCGTGGCCTTGTGACATACTTTAAACCTAGTGATTTATTTAAGAACAACATCCTCAGCTGTGAGCCCAGCACAGCTCCACACACACCAGTGAAACACTTCTAGCTCAGACAAGCTAAGGAACTGTATCAGAAATGAAATAAATGATATGACCTTTGAAGAGAAAGGTGAAAGCCACCTTTTAAGATTAGGAAAGTTCACTTCAACTATTCACCCAACAGATAACAGATAAAAAGAGATAACTCTTCTTTTTCCCCCCCCTGAAAAAGTTCTACTTTTAAATTGATAGATTAATTCAGGCTTTAAAATGCATAAGCTCCTCCCCAAACCTATTCTAGGTGAGAAATTAGAGGTGGTTGAGTGCTATAGGAAACATTGCACATAAAAGGATACAACAAGAAAGGATACACTCTGCATGACAGTATTATTGCAGTATATACGCAGGAATGTTTCTAAAGAAGAACAGCAGAATGTTGTTTAATTTTATTTAATTCTCAAAATTGCACACACATTAAATTTATGCTGCCTATCATAAACAAAAAGGTATAACTTAATAAATATACTTTTGACCCAGTCTGGTGAACCCACCATCAGTAACTCTGTATTCAAAAGTAAATCCATCTTTTGATAACTTTAACTATACTTGACAACAGCAGATTCTTGTTTTATTAATTCTTCCTCAGGTCTTTGACATTTTACAGACTCACTTTCTCCATCAGATCCAAAACCCAAACACGCTTCCACTCAATGCAGGCTTTCAGGTCACTTCTTCTCTACAAAGAAGCTGACGACCTCTCAGCATCAGTTTCTTTTACATAATTCTTATACCAAAAAACTATATTTTACCCACAGAAAAACAGTCACTCCAAATGCTAACTGACATTTTTGTCGTTCATCAAGAAAAAGGCATTTCAGTTAGCAGTAAGTCACACAGTGTTTTTATAAACCATTGTGTGTTGCTTTCTCTACCAAAGAAACAATATTTGTAGAGAAAGTAATAAATAATGTTTATGAATTAATCAATAAATTCTTAATTCAATTTTCTTACAGAAGAAAAAAAACACTGTGATACAAATCGTACTTCAAGTTCCCCAGGTATCTGCATGGATTTCGGATTTATATAATGGAATTCTGCATCACAAATTAGCATTTATCAGATTATTCCAGCAGACACAGGAAAACACATTCGATGCAGAAAAAGGGTTCTGCCTCATCATTAGTGTGCAAGTAATTTGTGATCTGTAAAGGAATGATTTGTACTTAGCCTAGGATTCTTACGGATTTCAATTAGTTTGTGATGCACTATGTGACTGTCACATATAAACAGTGAAGGCGTGGAAGAAGTCCTGTGCACCATTTACTAAAGCCATTAAACTGAAGCAACCCATGCAGGCTTTCAGATGTTCAGGTATGTCTTGAGCGTTTGCTCATTTTAAAAAAAAGCTTCTGAGTTGATCGTCAATATGATTAATAACATAGTAAGCACCTGGTTATTTTCTTTCCGCTATTCAAGTATTATTTAGCATGTTTGGTAAAGTCAGAATCAAATTTAATGCATTAAGCTGGTTGGAAATACATGACATGCCAGAATTACAGTTCAGAGTTCACACAGAAAGCTTTCCACCAGTTAAAAATACTTCAAATTTCCTCTTTCCATTTAAAACAACTTTAATAACATTCTTATCACATCCTGGAGAAAATATAACTAATACTTTTTATTTAACTAGGAAGGAATAAGAAAAAAATTGAAACACTTCTGCACACCCTCGTTTCTCACAGCTCAAAATCAAGGCTCATTCGTCTGCTTTCAAAAAACAGTACAGAAAAACACCTGTAAGAACAAGTCATCTTTTATAAAATAAAAGATAGCTATCATTAATAGAAATACTACCCTCACAATAACAATACCAAGGGAATGAAAACAATTTTCTGAAATTAAAATCAGTCGTTCACATTTCAAACTTCAAAATTGATTTTGTTTTTTTATCTTTTTTTTTTTTCTAAATAATAACCAAGACATTCGGATTAAGAAACATAAAGGAGTAAGCAGTACTTTTCTAAAGCACTCAACCGAAGCTTTAAGTTCTGATGTAAGGAGATGGATAACCAGAGTGACATTCAATCATAACATGTAATTCAGATAAAATGCTCTTCAAATTTGAGCTTGCTACTTTATCAGAGTGCAGGCTGAGAACTGAGCGTTTCTGTGGTAGCATCTGAAGTAACTGGTGCAAATCTGAGACAGTTCACAACCCAAATTTTTGGAGGCCACAAAAATTCCCACAATTTTGCTTCAGTTACTTTAGCATAAAGCAAATACTTAAGAGTAAGCACTAGTGAAGTAAAGATGTACGATATGATTACTTTTAGCAGAAAGTTAATTTCTCATCAGTTTAGACAAATGTTAAAAATATCAGCACTTGTGCACTCCGTAGCAAAGCAAGTCTCAATTACTGCATTATTAAGTAATACTTTCAGAAACACAAACATTCCCTAAATCAGACAAGCTTTAGAGACGCTGCAGTAGTCGTACTAAGATCTCATTGACAGAGGTGGCAGAAGCAAGTTTACTGCTGGAAACTGATATCTGAAACAGCTTTACAGCATGCATGGTCTAAGTAAGGACAGGAAAGGGCAAAGCTGCCACTCCTTTTGAAGCCAAAATCCCAGAACACTACTAAAAATGTAAGTGCTCAAATTCCATGAAGTCATTGTCCCTAAATTCCAATCTCCCAGGATTAAGGATCAGAAAATACAGACAACTCTCCTAGGATCTCAAGATAAGGAAAATAATAGACTCCAGGTTTCTAAACAGAGAAAGAAGCAATCTTTACTCTTAAACCAACTGCACATCCTGCAAACTGGTTTCCTGACAGAAGAGCTCATTTAAGAAAAGAACACTGTATGGAGTATTTCTCTTTTACTGTCACTATTCCTAAAGCAATTATAAAAAATAAAACAAAAAAAAAAGGCAACAAAATGAAATACAAAACCCTGTAATTTTTAGGCAAAGAATCCATACCTTTTGCTATGTTCTACTTTTTTCTTTTCACTTCATTGGAATCCTGCTTTGGTCTAGCTGAACGAGCAAATTGCTGAGGTTCTGTTAAGGACTACAAGTGTCAACGATAAACACAAGTCAATCAAGAAGCAACACAATCCTAGTCAAAGATAGGACCTCACTGATCTGCAGCATGCTTCAAGAGAGCATATCCTAGAGCTCATAAAAAACTGGAACATTTGGAACATTTAATTCAGCAATAAGAAAGGATGCGAAGATTTCAAACTGAAACAACAAGGCAATCCAATCAAAGAAGTGTAGAAACCCCAACACGATACATATGCCCCCAAAGTAACTAATCTGTATGCAATTATAAAAAAAACAAAACAAAACAGCCAACCAAGAAAACAAAACAAACACTTCATCTCCCAATTCTGCAAACACAGGTTTAAATAACTCAAAAGCCCTACATAATTTAAATGCAATGGCTATACACCTTAAACTGTCTTTTGGATTGGGCTTGCAGCATCAAAGAGCAAAGAACAGAAAAATAATTAAATCTTAAGTAAGGCTATTTACTTTCCTATTTCACAAATGGTGTCCCTATACATTTTTAAGATATAAATTCTACAATAGTACATTAGGTTCTTCTGTCTAGTTTTTGTAACATCTCTCTTCTTCCTGCAGATTTCTAACAAAAGCCTCTAAGAAGGCAAAACTAGATACTGACAGACAATTCAAAAAGAATGTGATGTAAACATTTGAAGAAAAAGATACAACGACCATGGGTTTTTCAAATAAGACGTATCCATTTGCTTCTTTTAAAGCTTTAGCAGCTGCTTTTTCATTAGGAAGTCCAATGAAAGCCTGACCCTTCATACGGCCTTCTTTCATTAAACGTATATCGAACCTAGAGGAAAAAACAGAGAATTAGGAAATCATAGAATAGAATCACAGAATCACTAAGGTTGGAAACAACCCCAAAAATCATCCAGTCCGATCATTCACCCAATATTTCCCCACTAAACCATGTCCCTCATTACAACATTTAAGCGTTACTTGAACACCTCCAAAGACAATGACTCCACCATTCTCCTGGGCCCATTCCAGTGCTTCACCATTCTTTTGGAGAAAACTTTTTCCTAGTGTCCAACCTGAATCACCCCTGGCGCAACTTGAGGCCATTCCCTCTCGTCCACAGAGAAGATGTCGACCCCCCATCTCACCAGCACCTCTTTTCAGGGAGTCATAGAGAGTGATAAGATCATCCCTGAGCCTCCTCTTCTCCAGACTAAAAAATCCCAGTTCTGTCAGCCATTCCTAAGGCTTGTGCTCCAGACACCTCATCGGCTTTGTAGCCCTTCTCTGGACACACCCCAGGGCCTCAATGTCTTTCTGTAGCAAGGGGTCCAGAACTGAACACAGTACTTGAGATGTGGCCTCACCAGGGCTGACTACAGAGGGATGAAAGATCACTTCCCTGCTCCTGCTGGCACCACCATTTCTGATAGAAGCCAGGATGGCACTGGTCTTCTTGGCCACCTGGGCACACTGCTGGCTCATCTTCAGCCAAGATCAACCAACACCCCCAGGTTCATTTCTTCCATGCAGTCTTCCAGCCACTCTGCCCCAGGCATTGCCGGGGGTTGTTGTGACCAAAGAGCAGAAACTGGCACCTGGTCTTGTTGATCTTCATCCCATCTGACCAGGGAGGGTCCAATAGCAACCTCTGGGGCATACCACTTGTGAACACCAGATGGATTTAACTCCTACTATATGGTTTGTTTTTTCTAACGCCTTCATATTTCAAAACTCTGATACAATGCTCCTACTTCAAGCTGAAATAGCCGATATGGATGCAATACCTACATGCAGGAATTATGCCACTGAAGACCACTTACATTTTGCCTAGGAGATGCTGTTTAGTAAAGGCTGCACTAAACTGCAGGATGGTAAATCTGTGTCCAACTGTAGTAAATATCAGATATGCTAAATCACTAGATTCACACAATCGTTCATGCTGTATTCATTACGCATTGCTCAACAAAATAGTATATTTAGTAACTAAAATATAAAGGCAAAATAGTAGTCTTTAGAAACTGGACAATAATCCTATTTCTGTACTTGTGACAATGTCTTCACATGTGAAGCATTGTTTCCTCAACCAATAAAGAAGCAGCACCAGAAAGAAAAGTAGAAATAACTGGTTTTCAAATTACAATTCTCACCAATATGAAAAAGTTAACATCAAAGACTTCATTTTAACTTACATATTTCGTTCCAGTTCAGACTCAAAGTCAACATATCTTCCAAAAATGAACTTGAGATCCTGGAATTAAAGGGCTGATTTCAGAAAGCTGCTGAAAAGCCTTTATGAGAAATATTTATTTTTTCTTCTTTACATACCTTTTCTTGCACTTGTTTAGCCAAATTCTTCACGTATATCCGGCAATTTGGTTCACCTGGCTCATAGTTTTTAAAAACAGAAAATTTTTCCATTTCTTGAAGAAGACAGAAAAATAGACAGTTATTTTTTTTGCTAAGAATAAAACAAATTATTAAAGTACATATAGCAAATTAATGCAGAAAATACTTAAACTTTTTATTACAACAAAGTAAACAGCTTCTATTACATAATTTATTGTCACAGTTGTACCTTCTCTAGAAAGTCTGTTTTTCTCTAGTTCTCTTCTAGAAATAAACTCTGATGGTATTTCATCATCTTCTTCCTCTATTTCCATTTTATCATTTGAGCTAGGAGTTGGGAAAATTCTTCCAAATCCTGTATTATTGATTTCTTCTGTGGTAGCACAAAGATCTGTCATTTGAACACATTATACAAGAAGGTCGTATGATTATTCACAAGAGGAAGGAGAGCAAGCAAAAAGAGTATATTCCTTTTATTAATATTTAATTATAGCAGACTCTGTAAAGAAATCTGAACACATCCTTAAGGAAAGTTCTATTAATTCCGGACTGGACAAATACAATTTGTTCTACAAAATCAACTGCAGTACCAAGACAAGTCACAGCACGTGCCTGTTACATTAAAACTAGCCCTGCTATTCAAAGCCTGTATTTTCATTTAAAGAAGCTCTAAAATACTGAAATACACAGACAAACCATAGCCCTATAAGAAACCACCACACCCTCACTGCTGGCACTGTCCTGCATTTTTACTGCAGATTATCAGTGTAGCACAGAGAAGAAGCTGGCAACCATCTTAATACTACTCTCTAAGAGCTGGAAAAAGAACACCTAAGATTAGCTTGATCCATTCAATTACAAGATATATAATAGTGAGAATACATTTGTACTGTACTTGCTACAGGCAACATAAAGTTTAAAAACTTTTAAGAAAAGGTGCAATTCACCATAAACATACATACTACAAGGACAGAAAGACTTTAAAATGCTCCACATCCTGCATTACATGGAAGCACTGAGCTCTCTTTAACACACGAAAAGCAACAAATGCAGACAAGATGCAAGGTGGTGTTCTTAAACTCTGATGTATACTATCTATGGAATCTTCTCCAATACAAAAGAAGAACAGGATTGTCTGGTCTGAATTTTAGCAGCCATCAGCATACTGAAACCACATGAAGTTGACATTAGATAAATCTGAAGTACACATGCTTACCATTTTTTTCTTCTCTTTCCGAATTTATCTGAAGAACAGATGGGATGTCAGTAGTAATATGGAACTCGATCTTTTTAAGACCTACATGCTGTGGTTGCTCAAAGACATCTGAAGGCGACAGGGTAGGGTGCAAATTACTGTTTAAAACAACAACGTGTTAAACATTCGGACAGGCACTTATTTTTCTTATTTAGGTTACTGATAGCTTTTCGTAAGTGGCATTGATGTTGCTCTCACACAGTGTGAAAAATATTCCAACCCAATTGCAGCTGATTATCACTAGATAGAAACTCTGGTGGCTACTCTGCCACAGTACTGCAATTTCAAAAATCAAGATGATCTGAACAAAATCAGCTCTTTTTCTCCTCCTCCCCCCCCCGTTTTTTTGTTTCTCAGAATTGCCTCAAGCAATACGTACAGATCACTTCTATCAGCACTGTAACATGAAATTGTTTTTATTTTTTTTATGAAAAATGTTCTTTTGATAGCAAGAGAAAGAGATAGAACTTTAATACTGTGGTTGTTAAACAGACTTCAGTTCATACTACACAACAACGCTACCTTGCTAGCAATTAGGCCCAACTTACATACCAGAGAATACTTTCATTAAAACAACACTATAGAAAACATGATGCAGGGAAAGACACTAAGCAAAAAGAATAATTTTTCTGAAAATATGCAAGCAGAAAAATAATACAAACCTGTGGGGAGTACATGTGGGAACATTCAGTAAGTCCCTAATTCTTTGCCTTTTTCTAACACCACGCTTCTTCGTGTTTATTGGTCTTTTAGGTTGAAGGGTCGCTAATTCCATCAATTTGGTCATTCTATTATAAATAAAACGAAGTTAAAAAAGATCCAAATTGGTTTACATTTTATTTGAGAATGCTCACTTGCAAATGCAGCCCTTCTCCCTTCCTCTAAGCCCCTGAAATGCAACTTTTCAGAATTTATTTGTCAATGCATGTATTTTTCTGAACATAACTCATATATTTCAGTTTTAGTAGCAGATGAAGACAACAATTTCTTCATTGAGTATTGTTTTAAGGCCTAAAAACAGCTCTAATGTAATTTATTCCCAAGCCTGCGAGAGAATCACAACCTCCTCCCATTACTGTTTGTCCTAGCAATATACACTCAATGTACAAAGAACATTTTGGAAGTCAGACAAAATTATTTAGGCTGAGTAATTTACTCTCTAAAAATGTGGAAAACTGAAGAAAACCAGAAAACAATTCATTGCTTCATTCATTATACTGCACTCTCTTTTCATTATGAGTTTTTGGATTGGTTTTTTTTTTTTTTTTTTTTTCTCCAAAGTAAGAAATTCTAACTTCTGTGCACACATTGCCACACTCACCCTCCTACTGTCATTCAAAACAGCACTATCCCTCCATTTTTCACTTACTATGGAGCTTTGTAACACATCGGGAAGACTATCTATAGGCTGCAAGTGTTCAGAGATTTAACCAGTGGCTGAACAAGTATCCAGAGAAGTAAAAAGTATGTATTAAGACTGTAAAATGCACACCTCTCTTTTTCCTCTGCGTTATCACTTTCATATTCTGATTCATCTCCACTAGAGACTTGCTCTTCTTCCTCTTCAGGCAAAGGAGGCTCCTCAGGAGGCAAAGGTGGAATTGGTGGGGGTGGCACAGGCACTGGTAAATACTCTTCATACTGGTAATAAGCAGAATGTAAAAAAAAGTGATGAAAGATTTTTAAGTAAAGATTTTGTGCATCTTGTTTTCCTTTGTATATATAGTAAAAAGCCAAGGCGATACATTACAAGATAGTAAGAAATGGCTTTTTACAGCACATTTAAACTTTTCTATTGCAGGGGTTTATGGGTTTTTTTGTTTTGTTTCTTTGGTTTTTTAACATTGCGTGTGGTCCTAAGGACTTTTTTCCAGAACACAGAAAAGGAGCCCTGAGCTACTAAACAATTTCAGTTTATACACTGAACATTCCAACAGCTGTCAAAACTACACCATTTCTATAAGCAGCGAGGATTTCATGAAAGGAATCTGATTTTTCACTAAGAGTGTGGAAACCACATATTACAAGGAAATACCTACATACAAAATCACTTTTACAAGTTTGAACTTTGGATCTCTTACCACACTTCTTATATTTTAAATTGTGAATCCTTTTTCCTGTACCTAAATACATATATTTTAAAAGTTACCATGGGAGGGCGAGCAGTAATTGGTCCAAAAGGCGGAGGAAGATTCATTTTATTCATCAGATGAAGTACCTGAAATGATTCAAGGTAAGAAATACCTCCATTAGAGAAATAAATACAGTTCCTTGCTAGATATCACAGCTGATTACTTCTGACAGGTAGAAATCAGTAGTTTTAATGACAGTACAACCACACAGGTTACCAAAAAATGTGAAAGCCAGCAAATGAGATGCAACAATACGAGTAAATACAAGCAATACCCTGAAAAGGCTAGTAAGAAGTACATAAAACATCTCAGTATGAAATTACAAGTGCTCATAGTTCAGAATTCCACATCAGCAAAGTAACCGATAGTTCTGGTCAATGAAGTCTCAACATAGCCAAGAACTAACACTGTTTAAAAGTATCACAGGACAGCTAACTTTTATTTAGTATGTAAAAAATTATTTCTACAGATAACTAGAAGAGGAAAAAGGACATGTTTTCATTTTTATTTTCATACTTCCTTTTTTTGCTGTTTTCTTCCCCCCCCTACTTACCTGGACATAAAACTTGGGCACGCTTGCCAAGGCATTTGCTATATTTGCTAGAATTGTGCTTGAAGGTGGTGGATACAGATACTTGAGGCAAGAATTGATGGGAAATGTGAGGCTGAGGAAGAATAATAAAAACAATGAATCTTAGCTGCATTGCCATAAAATAGCTGATAACAATTAATGGTTACTAAAAATTTTAGCTGTTAGTTAAATCTGAAATATCACTGACATATTACCATTCTCCCTAGAACAGTTACATACCATTTTGACTGGCTGGGCCACCCACATTATGTTTTTAGCACTGGGGAATAGAACGTCCCCTATCATATACCAGATTTACTGGGCTTGGACACAAGGAAACTAAGTAACTACACATACAGAAAGTCTAACAAACACAGGACAGAACCAACATCTTCCAACATCATAAACCCAAAACTCCAAGCACTGGATTAATCAGCCCCAAAAGAAAATTATTCTTCAAGTAGGCAAAAATACAAACAGAGAAAAAAAAAAAAGACCAAACTGTCTAAGAGAGCCCACTCAGCTCTTAAACTCCTGAGAAAGCAACAAACTGCACTATAAGACTTGGAGGCAACCTGTAGCTTCACGTCTCAAATTATCGGTCATTATTCAACCATAAGACTCCTAAATTTGAAGAACTATGAATGTTATCTTTACGAAAAAAATGCCTACAGCTACAAATGTAGAAAAGCAGTACTCTATAAAACAAAACTACTACTACTACATTCTCTCTTGTTCAACAGAATATAACACTTACTACAAAATAGACCTTAACAGAACAAATAAGTTAAAAATTGAAAATATTAACCCATGGCTAGGTGCAATTCCATTCTCTATTTTAAGACAGCTTGGTTCTCTCTTCTCTTCTTCTTTCACCGGCTCTTCTGAACTAAAAAATAACATTAATTAAAACAGGTAAAAAGTTCACTGCCTTCCAGACAACCTATCTCTCACTTTCAACTTCAAAAAATATTACAAATAGATCAGTGTAGTATTTTTAAGAACTTTATATTTGTAAGACAGATCTATGCAAATAAATATTTATCCATATTACAGAGGGTCTCCCCGTATTTATACATTTCTCATTTAAATCTACTCACAGGAAAAGAACCGAAACTATTTGTGCTACTCTTTGTTCAAAGGTTATAAGATAAAAATGTTGTTATTGATTTGTTCATATTCAGAGCAGACTAATTAACTTTTAAAAGCTCTACAGCTGATTTTAATGAAGCACAATGACATAGCTTTTATTGCTTTGTTGCATACTGCACAGGTAAATCTAAAAGTTTAGCTACACAATTTTTTTTTTTTAAATTACATATTCAACAAATATTTGAAATCCAAACTATCATAATCCTTGATGACACTATAATTAGGATTTATTTTTGTATTTTTATTTATATATTTCTTTATACATTTGAAAAGAGATTCTGTTTCATGTTTGATGCAAACTTAGATAGTACAGTCTTATGCAATCATACCTACAGGTGTCAATTTTGCCTGACTCAATTAGATTAGAAAGAAACACCACGAAAACACTGTACGTACTTTCTGATGGCAAAATGACACTACAGCTCTGACACAAAAAAGAAGCAGAAGAGACTCCTAAGCACAAGGAACCTGGGTATCACAGAGGTCATCTTACATAGACTGGAGTCTTGCTCAACATGAAAATTAGCAGGACTATCTCTGGTGAAGGATACCTTACAGGAATAAGGATGGGGACCGTTTCAAGATTATACTGAACAGGACAATACTAATAGGAGGAATGAAATCGCTCATCTACAGATTTGAACACACCTATTAACATTACTAAAAGGCTATGATTTACCCTTTTACTTAACAGTACCAGGAAAATGTTATGAATACAGAATTACACTTCCTTGAACACACACATATTGAATTATTATCCACATACCTTTTACATTTGTCTGACAGTGAAGGCTGGTTAAGTACCTGCACGCTATCTTGCTCCTTTGCAAATTCAACAACTAATGTGTGCCCTAAAAGTTTCAGCTGATGCAGTCTTGACAAAGCCTTCAAATTATTGTAACAGAGAAAGGAAAGAAACAGAAGAGGAAAAATATCAGATTGTTTCAAAGCAAGACTTCAAATTTTAAATCTGAACATAGCCATGGGACTGCAGCCTCAACAACACTTATTACACACACTAGTAAATCTCTGATTTCAAGAAAAAAATGCCTCACTTACAAACTACACACATGGTGTAGTCTACCAGTACTATCTCAGAATCTGTAAATTGCAAATTGCCTTGTTGTTACATGGTGAAGCTCTAGTTCTCTGCAAGTCTTGAGAGTCTACCAGCAACAGACACAAAGCAACCTAAATTCATCACTGTTTATCTCACAAAATCTTTGCGCCTTCTTTCAATATTATTTTTTAGCACGACTTAATAAACAATCTGGAATATAAGAGTGGCATTCAGGGCAGAGGCTTTTCACCAGTCAGATTTAAAAGGCATCACTAGTAATATCAGTTTACATGCATGTCTTCCATTAACATGACATTTTTCTTACTATTATTGAGGCTGGCACACAAGGCAGCTTTGAATTGTTTACTTCACTATGTCTAAATTTTGTCACATACCCAATTGCGCACGAGACAAGCAACTTAGGTTTGTTTTACAGCCTATACAAGAATGCACAAGCATCCTAGACAAAACACCATCAGCATCATCTCAAGTGACTTTGCCTTGCTCTAAGTCACAGGTCGGACCAGATGACTTTCAAAGACCCAACCCATCTTTCCTATGACTATGCAAGTGGGTTTTTTTTCCCAAATCCTTCTCCTTGTGGTTTAACCCTGCAAGCAGCCAAACACCATGCAGCCTTTTGCTCACAGCTCTCTCCCAGTACCCTAACCCTAGGGTACCAGTAACCTCTCTCCCAGTGATATGGGGGAGAGTCAGAAAAAAAAGTTACAACTCACAGGTTGAGATAAGAACTATTTACAAAGATGGAAGAGAGAAATAACGGTAGTCATAGACATAGGTAGATAGAAAGTTTATACATATGTGTATTTGCAAACCAATTGATGTGCAAGCAATCGCTCACCACCTGCTGACCAATGCCTGTCTGGCCAACTCCCCTCCATTTTTCAAGGTTTTTTTTTCTGCACGATGCCATACACTATGAAATATTCTTTGGCCAGTTTAGGTCAGCTGTCCTGGTTCCGTCCCCTCCCAGCTCCTCATGCTCCCCAGACCCCATGCTGGCAGGACAGTATGAGAACCTGAGAACCTGAAACATCCTTGGTTCTGTACACCGCTGTTTAATAACAACCAAAACATCTGTGTGTTATCAACATCGGTTTTCTCCTAAAGCCAAAACACAGCATCATATCAGACACCAGGAAGGAAGTCAGTTCTGTCCCAGGTAAAAACAGGATGCTCCTGAAACAGTAATATTTTATGTTGCTCCACACGAGATCACATGTAAAACGTTATGGAACAAATAGCAATACAGAGAAGTCCTTTGCTAAAACAATAACAAATTTGAATACAAACCTTTACAGCAGCATTTTCACTAGGAAAAGTAGCAAAAGCAGTATGTTTCTGGAAAACAAACAAAATGCCGCACTGAGTTCAAACCAGAAAAGTAAGAAAATTTCCAGTTATCACTCTTATAACTGCAGCGTGTGGCAAAGGCTTAGGGAACGTTCTTTGTAAGAAATCAGAATAAGAAGTTTCTGCATTACAGGGGAGCGAAGACCATTAAAGGTTGCCTCCAAGTCAAACGACTCTATGATTCTAAGAGGCAGAGCTGCGGGGCGGATCTCTGTCCCCCCAGCGAGCACTCCACGCTGCCCCGCTCCTTTTTCCAAAGGACGGCCCAGGCCGAAGCCCTCCGGGCCGCACCGAGCCACGAAGCAATCGGCCAGGGCCTCCTCACGCCCGCGCCCTCACCAGCCGCCCGTGGTCCGACAGGACGCGCACGGCCACTGCCCCGAAGTGCTGCAGCAGGTCCTCCTTCTCCGCCGCGGTCAGCTCGGCGGGCAGGTGCCGCACCAGGAGCGTCCGCCCACGCCGTCGCGCCACGCCGGGGTGACACTGCCCTGCGCCCAGCGCCGCGCCACCCGCCCGCTCCTCCTCGCTGCCCGACGCCGCCATCGCAGCGCGAGGCCGGAAGCGGCGGCACTCCCACAAGTCGCGCGAGAGCAGAGGCTGCCTCCCGCACCTCGGCGGGCGGGCTGTTGGCGCGAGACGCCTCAGCCATTGGGGTGGAGCCGGGGCGCGTTTGGGCGGGAAGCGGCTGCGGCTGTCCGCCTGGCGGCGCCTGTTCTGTGTGACTGGCTGGCGGCCTGCTCGGCCTCTCTGCCACTAGGGAGAAAAAGCTGGGGAAATGCAGCGTTTGGAAACACATCAAGTAGCGAAGCAAAAATTTAGCAGCGATTTCTTAAAGGATCAGCTGCTGCATTTTTGTTGATCCCGTTCACATAGGTTAGGAAACATCTGTGAATTCAAAGACAAGTGGAAAAATTGGCACAGGGGAAAATACTACAGTGTACTTTCCCTATGACACCAGCAATACCGTGTGTTCTGATGTTGAAATTTTAACACCGACCAGCTTTGTGAACTGTGGCCTATTGTTTTATAAATTCAGGAGACTCTCAAATGTTGGCCACAGTTACTTGCACCAGGTAGGAGCCTTGGCATTGCAAAAGCTAATCAGCGGCAGCTTTGTTGCTCTGTTTTGTGTAAATTAGACCTTTAGGTGCACTCCTGGGTAAGGAGACAGAAGGACATGTTATGCAGATGTGCATTTTTTAGCAAAGCAAATTTTTCACTTCCATTTGTAGCTCTCTAATGCACTCCAGTCCTTCATCTGTAGATCACTCACCAGACAGTGAAATGATTACGTAATTCAAAATATATTTTTTTTCTCTCAGAACTGAGAAATGTGATTGAGCTCTAGTCAGGGGAGGGGGAAAAAAAAAGTGTTTTCCAGTGACACTGAACACTAAAAGTGGCAAGAAAAATGTAAAAATGTCACTAAAATTTTGTAAAAAGTTTTTATAAAATCAAGAAAATAAGTTTTGCAGAATTTCCTGATATTTTGGACACCATTCATTCATTACTGACGCCGTAAAGTTGTCTACTAATGACAAATCAGCAGTGGCCGGAGGCAGATGCCATTGTCCTATGTAGTGAAAGTCCAACTCAGCCTGTCAGTTACAGTTGTTTATGAAGCCAACAAATGTCAGTGACAGGTAGAATGATAAAAATGCAGGACTCCACTAGAAATGCTGTAGTAGTTTGCTTTTAAATGGTATGAGTTAATGGGCTCCCAATTCCTTGGAAAGCACTTACTTGCATCCTCAAGTGAAAAAAAAAAAAAAAAAAAAAAAAAAAGATTATGAAAGCAGAAATGTTGTTTATTGGAGCACTAAGATGTATAAAGGTGCTTTTAGATATTTATCCTAGTGAAATAAGTCCAGAACAATTTTTAAATGCTCAGTAATAGTTTAATAGTTGCACTGTGGGATTTCAGGACCCTACTGTTTTCAATATTGGTTGTCTTTTTTTTTTTTTTTTTTTTTTTTTTTTAATGCCTCTAGGTATTTTTTATGTCTCCAGAAGAAGAAGAAAACATATTCCAGTTGACTGGATATGAGCAAGCAAAGTGAGAAGGCAAGTCGCTGTGTTAGCATGGCACTAAGCTCAAGATAGTGTGCCTTATCTTTCCTTGTCTACAAAACAGTGTATGCCCATATACATAAAGACTCTCCAAGAGCAATCTATCATCCTGGAACTCCTATACACCCAGGATTGGGAGGGCCAGTTTTAAATGACCCCAGAACCAGTTTGCACAATGCACAGACTAAATGACCACGCACATTGAGGACATGTCCTTTCAGGAACAAAATTGCACGTTAGAGTTGGCACTAGAGAAAAAATATGCGTTGTATTTACTGGATCTTCTGGGTTTGTTTTTGCCATTCACTGACAAGATAAGGCTTCAGATTACAAAAGCAGTGCGATCTTAATTCAAGTTCTGTTCCTCCCAAAAATAGTCACTATTACTTCTAATACAATTTGAGAGGCTGAAAAGGCTTTAAAAAGAGAGACAGAAAGGACTTAAAAAAATAAAAATAAAAACAAACCAAACAGTCTCTGCACTTAAGGGAAGAAAAATGTTTCCTTCAGTTTCTTATTTAAACTATACGATTGCTTTTGTTTTTTCTGCATTCAGTGAAAAACAAAAACATGAAAGACTTGATACTCTATACATATTCTATACCTTATTTAGACTCCAACAATTGGAGTTCCATTATCAGAATAAGGAAAGAGCTGTCTCTGCACACCCAGCAGCCTCAGCTGCAAGTTATTGTCATTATTTTTAAGAGAAACTGTCTACAAGCTATATGACAACACAAGATCTGACCAGAACAAACTGGAGGTTTGGACAGAGGGGAGCCTTATGAGGTTAAAAAATGGCAAATGTGGAGTTCTACTCCTGGGAAGAACTAACCAAATGCGCTGGTATAAGTTAGTGCCTCACCAAGTGGAAAAGGGCTCTGCAGAGAAGGACCTAGGCATCCTGGTGGACAACAAGTTGACGGTGAGTCAGCAGTGTACCCTTGTGGCCAAGAAGGCTGATGATATCCCAGGGCACATTAAAAAGAGCGTGGCCAACACACTGAGGGGGTGATCTCCCCCTCTAGTCTGCCCTGGAGAGGCCACATCTGGGGTGCTGTGTTCAGTTCTGTGCTCTCCAGTTCAAGAAAGACAGGGAATTTCTAAAGAAAGTTGTGGAGTCCCCTTCTCTGGAGATATTCAAAATCTGCCTAGATGCTTTCCTAAGAACCTGCTTAACCAGAGGATTGGGCCAGGTGATTTCTAGAGCTCCCTTGCAATCACTATGATTCTGTGATTCTGTGATCTGGAAACTGCAATCTGTAATTTCTGCTTTCTCTCCCTTCTTCCTTGTGTAATATCTATAGTTATGCCAGAAACAGATATAGGCAACAACAACAACAACAACAACAACAACAAAAATAGTTGGTTGAGAGCTGATTTTCTTTGTTTTCCCTCAGAAAGAAGAAAGCATTATAAGCAAGTGGCTTTTAGAAAGACAAAACTAACAAAAATGCCATTTTATTTCTCCAGAGTTGCTAATTTGGCACTTTCCAGGATTCATTAGTTTACTCTCAAGCTGCTGTATTTTTGTTTGTTTGTTTGTTTTAATTCATTTATTTTCTGCCTTATTTGAAAAGTCATCAGAAGTCACACATTTCATAAAAGACTGTCTAGTATAGGACATTCTTACCCGTGATTCAGAGCTAATTTAGCATGGAGAATTTAGTGACATCGTTGTTCTGACCTCAGTGTTAAGTATATATTAATTTTAATATTTCTATGCCAAGTGTTTAAGACAAGAATTAAAGCATTAAAAGTGATACATAATAAATTTCATTACATCCCAGTTGTGTGTGGATATGTAGTTTTCTCAGTATGTGAAAAACTTTGACCTGTTATGCTGTTAGCCATTGCCACTGCTGAAATGCAGCACCCACTGCCTCACCGTGCTGACAATCCACTGCCTCACCATGCTGACAATCCACTGCTTGGTCTCCATAAACGTTCAGCAAATGTCAATGAATGTCTGTGGGTGTGAATTTTTCCACCTCGAGCAATTCAGTGACACACCTTTCCTTTATATGCACTTCCATGTCAGACACCATTTTGTCAGACCACCTCTGCTGACATCTGTCACATGGCAACAAAACATAACAAAACATTGGTGGGAAAGTTCATCCTCTAATTCCATACCACCAAGATCCATCTCTGATATAATGGGCCAACGCAATAAAATGGGAAGTGTCCTCATGTCTGTGATGATTTTGTTGTTTCTGTGATTGCATCCTCAAAGCAGAACTTCTCAGTTTGTGGGTTTTGATGCAGAGTAGATACTGCCTATTGGCTGAAGATGAGCAGAACTGCTTTACAGGAAAATAAACCTTATAGTTGTCTAGCATGCCTTCATCACAAGTAGAAATCTGTGTAGCAAGCCATATCTAAAGTTAGAGTGCTTGACTTTATTCTTTGAATGACTGTCAAAGAGGCTAATACAAAGTTCAAATTTCAAAGTACAGACTAGATTCTAGGACTCAAACTCCAGATGGAACGGTTAATTTCTAACTGTACACACGGTGACTTTCAGAACTATAAAATCTGCAGCCAGAAATACTGTTTGACTGGTTTTCTTTCTGATTGAAGCTTATTTTTATTTTTCTTTATAGTTTCAAACTATAGATTACAAATCCCTACTGTGTAGCATACCAGTGTCTACATAGCTTCTACTCCATTTATATTTTGCATGAAATTACAGATGAGTGAAAAGGTTAATAATTACTCCATACAACTCATTGATTTCAGGGCTTCTTCTATCTTACAAGGCCTGTGTTCCTGCATTACATCAGAGTGGACAATCTTTGCTCTATGTAGAATAAGTGCTTTTTGCTGCAGTTTACATCAAATCTATTTTTCAATTCAAAATTAAATTATTAGCCAACTGATAAGAAAAATTGCTGTTACATCTAAGCAGGCTACAACAAAGCTCCCAACAATCCAGATAAATTCAAAGTATGTCTGACATGCCTCAGTGCCGAGGCTTTACAAACAATGAAAATCTATGTCTTGTTATTAGCAAGAACAGTACTGGATTTAATGGGCTACATCCTACATGGAAGAAGTACGTGGTATTACATATAACTCAAAATCAGTTCCCGAAAAGATAATTTTTCCATCTAATTGCCTGTGAGCTAGACAAGGCTGGCAAGATATTTGTTAAGAGTTTTAATAATTAAAACGCTTTTCCTAAGGCAACTAAGGAAAAAAAGAAAGCCACAAGAACAGCTTTGGTACAGCAATGACAAAACTGCTGGGGGAAAAATTGAATTTCATGGTAGGAATCCTGTAATTTCCTTCACATTAAGATGAATAGTGTAATGTCAGAAAGTAGCCTTAGAAATTAAAAGTTAATAGAAGGACAAGAACACCACTGTTAAGATAAACATATTGCTGGTAGTAATAGCTATTAAGAGCTGCAGAAGATTCAGTCATGGGCAAGAGCTGTATTTTCTTAGATATTGTTTACACGTTCATATAACATCAGAGGCCACAATGACTGCTACATGTCATTTAACTTAACTTGTATGTAATGTAGATGATTTTATTTCCATTCCAAGTATATCTGAGTACAGTTAGAGTGAATAGGAGGCCCTCATATCTTCTCTATTTGTGTGTTCTATTAAATTACATTGCTGTGAAAAGGAAATGAGAAAGTAGATTCTGAAGAAAAAAAAAAGAGAAAAGAAAAAAAGTAGGGTAATCTCTTTCCTGAAATGTAAGTAGCTTTTAGTTTTTTCTGTTTGAACAAAGTACCAAAACAATGGATAAATTCTGGTTTTGATATTTGACCGCTAGATGTTGCTGTAACTTAATTGCAGATGATGCTGTTCTGCTAAATCTTTGTTGCTCTCATTTTGTAGAACCCTGCAACATCTTTTATAAATAAAGTCAGTTTTCTTTCTTGATCGGGCATATACTGTAGTTGCACCTTAAATAGACCAGCTATATTCTATACAAATCCACAGAGATCATATCTCCTTAGCAGAGTTCTGAGTGCAGTGGTTTGATCCACTCTTAGCTTTCTTAGCTAAGAGCTCCATTAGACTTTCCAAGATGGCACAATTTCACTGATATCTTCTCAAAGTGGTCTCAAAATAAGAGTGTTTTTTTCATGAGAAACATTTTCAACTATTCGTCATTTTCATCGAGTCCTACAAATGTTTGATTTCTTCATTAATTCCTCCATCTTGTGAGAAATGTTAACAGCAACGAAGTTAAATTGGTAGCATGCAAAGCATAATTATTCAACCAGTTGTTCCATATACAGGAATGTTAGAGGCACATCTCCATTCATTGGATGTCCGTATGAAAAACAATATGTGAATCAAATCAGGTTTTGCAATTCACACTGTAAATTATGACAGCACCGGTTCAAGCATAAGAGATGCTAAACTAGCTTGATTATCAGCTTTTCTACTTTCCAGACATGCATATGGTATACACCTGGCAGTCAGATCTGAATCCTACTTTCAATATGTAAGCAAGAAAATTATGTTCTTTGAGAAAAGTTTACATAAAGTTTATCTTGCCCTCACTGAAAGAGTTTGCCAGCCATGCTGGGATCCAAAAAATAAAAGGAATAAAAAAATAAAAGGAGTAGTCACTAGAAGTTAGATTCTTCCCAGTAAAGAATATCTAGATAAGTTCTTGTGCATCTCTGCTTCACGTAAGACAATATAACAGACTGTACTTCACTCTAGGTTCTCTTTTTTGTTCTCTAAATAGGGTTTCTATTTAGTGTTTTGAATCTACTGAATAAGAACATGATTCTTCTGGAAGGCTTTCAAGTGCACAGTCACTCTCATAAATCCATCTATTTTTTCTGGCAAAAAATAAAAGCAAATAATTTGCACGGCAAATTATTTTTGTTTATATGATGATATTTAAGTATTCTCCCTTCAAGACAAACTTTTTTGCACATTAAGTGCTGTGGAAGGAAATAAAGCATTTGATACATTTACAATAACATTTTTGTAACATAACTTTGATGAAATTCACACAGCAAAGCATTACAGTGTCTTCATCTGAATGCTTTCAGAATGATCTGTGAGAAGTGAAAAAAACATACAGATTTTCCTTTCAGTTCATGCTTCTCTTTCTAGACCTTTCTCCCCTGTGAGGTTAATATTTCTTAAATTAGGCTACCTTAGGCCAAGAACATTCCATTCAGTTTCACTGAATAGTAGCTTTTAGTTTTACACCTTGGTTGCTCTCTTTGCCAAAGCTTCTACGTGCGTGGTGGTGAGCACTACCTCAAACAAGGCACTTCAAGCACAAACTGTAATCATGTTAGCTTATTAATTACTGGCTGGATGAAGATCTAAATACTCAGTATAGCTCAGACCTAAAATCCACAGGGCAAACCACAATTTAAATCTTACTAGACATTGAAGGAGAGTGTGTTCATGGCACACAACACAACCTTGTTTAAGGAACTCCTGGAATTTCCTACACCTGGCTCCTTAATTTAGGATGAAGAATGGGCATACTGCCTTTATGACTGAATTATACTTCCTGTCTGCTGTGGGGAGTCAGAAGGAAACAGAAGCAGTGGAACAAAAGGGAACAAGGCACTGCTGAGCACAGTCTTGGGACCACAGTGATGGACAAGGGGACCACAGTAATCACAAGGGGAAAAATAGTCATTTTGAGGATCTGAATTTGAAAAGATTTGGAGCAGTGAAGATGAATGCGGTGCTTTTGTTCCTTGTACAGTGAAGAAAAAGGATTTTAACTGAAATACCTAGCATTTTCACTGTCTCTACCTAATCAAACGGAATAACATGACTATGTGTTTGGCAAAACAGAAACATACAACAATCAAGTCATAAGCACTGGGAAAAAAAATTTCTTCATAAGATGGCTGCCACTGTGACAAGAATGATGTGCTGAAGCTTCTTTAGTGCTCAGAGCTGCTACTTTTGATAGCTTTGCTAAGGTAAAGCCCCGCATTTTCCAAATACGGTCAGAGTCCATCATTTTTTTTGTTTACAGATCATTTCACCAGTGTGGAAGATAAACCACTGTATTTGGCAAACAAATCGTGATTTACACTTTGCATAAGGTTCAGTTAGTGGAAGAAGCTTTTTGTCAGTGCTGAAATTACTTCTGTCAAACACTACCTTTACTGCAGATCAGTCTTTCAGCTCATTACTTATTCCATTGTCTCAACCCCAAAGAAAAAACCCCATTCTCCTTTCTGTCCCTTTACCATCATGCTACTAGAATAATAAGGCTTATATATAAAATTTCATAGGTAGAGCTTGGAGTTCTTACATCTAATGCTATCTAGAAGATAGTTTAGCGAGCTCAGATGTCATTAAGAGTTTATGCTAAGCTATTTCTTATAATTCTTGAGATCCTTCTCTCACTTTTCACTTCCATAAAATGATTCTGATACATCTTGTGATAAAGTCACATTTATTGATTGAGGGACAGATCAAGTAATGGAATTTGGCTTTTGTGAGCATAGCATGCAGTAGTTCTACTGAAGTTACTGAATAGAGATTTCCCAGTGAAAAACAAGGGAGAACCAGATCTATCAGATCCTGAGAATAAGGATGTGAAAGGAAGAGCCAGCATAACAAGAATTAAGAGAGAAAACCTAGCAAGAAAAAAAACAGATAAAACTTTAAGAAGGATTATTTGTCACTGCATAATGAGAATGCATATCCAAGCCTACAGACAAGCTCTACAGAAGTAAGCATAAGAGGGCAGCACAGACTAGCTGTTGCCTGTGGGGACTGAGGGGACGTAAATAGTGCAGAACAAAACCAACATCACCTGCCAGGGCCCTGAGCAAGGTCAGAAGGGCATTTACAGAGATGGTGGCTATCCAACACGAAGTCTAGACCACAGGACACAATTACTGGGATGAGGTAGGTCTACAATTAAGGAAGAGAGTCAATCCAAAGGACAAATCCAGGTCCAGTTGCTGCCATGCACATCCACATTAACATGACGCTCTAAGGTCAAGCCAGGAAGTCTGTAGGTCACAGCCTGAAACAAGGAGCTCCATGGCTACACATGTATATAGCAAGTTCTAATACTAGTTACTATACTAAATACTGTATGAAACTAAATACTATATGAAACAAGTATAGCAAGTACTAATAGTAAATGGCACTCCTCCTCCAGGGTCATGAGGACCCATAGAGGCTGGGATCTGAGTTTAGACAGTGTTCCTGGGTCCATGTGCAAGGGATATGAGCGGAGGCCTGAGCTGAGGCTGGTTAAGGGCCTTTAAAGCCTCGTTAGTGCCATCAGGGCTGTCTTTCTCTAAAGAGAGTGTGATGAGAGTGTGAGAAGCTGTAATTCAGTCCAATAACAGAAGGGTTAGTTGAAAATAGAGAGTATTATTGACAATGTACTGCTGCATGGATACCTTCTACATGTCATCTCATGAGTTTCATGTCAATGCAGTACAAGTGTCATGCATGAAGTTTTGGAAAGAAATTCTATCAAGGGAAAATTTCACAGAATGCTGTAATTTGTTGGGGTTTGTTTACTCATTCATTTCTTTTTTTTTTTTTTTTTTTTTTTCTCCAATAAGCTTTGTCAAAATATTGTCAAAGAGGGAAGTGGAAGAGGAATGTTAAAGGAAGTTCTTTTATTTAGTTTTTGTGTGAATTGCTCTGATGGAATATTTATTTCGTTTCTGTATTCTACTAAAAAGTTTTATCCGCTTTTTTTTTAGATTTTTCATGTATGTGGTTGTAAGATAGCTTATTGCCCTAAAACTGCATAGGCTGGGTCTGATTTTTCTGGTTTCTTAGTTTGTTTTGGCCACTTTCACGTTTGAATGTACTAAGGGACATGGTTTATGGGGAAATGTTATTTGTAAGTGGATGGTTTGACTGGGTGATCTTTTCCAACTATGTCTTTTCCCACTGTGGTTGTTGTATGATTCCTTACATTGCTCACTGAGACATACTTAATCCTATATTTTAAATAACATTTTCTTGTTTTCTTGGATCTTTCTCATAGTAAATCTACTCTTTATTAAATAGCCTTACTTTGTGATTTAAGACACAGATTATTAGTTTTTTTTAAGTGCCAAACTGTTAGGTAAAAACTGACATGGTTGGTACTTACAATGATCACTGGGGAATCGTTGCATGTTACTAACTTCAAGCTTCTCAGTATATTTGTGTATTCATTCAAGACAATTACCAATGCTATACGTGGAAATCAGTTAGACTTCTAAATGAAAAGTTTGGCAGCTGTTAATCCTCTTTCATTTCTGCAGTGATTAGAAATATAATATACCCATCTTTGAGGCACATTTTGAGCCTTTGTCTGTAACTCTAAACTCATTTATTCTGAGATACATGTGGATACTCTTTTAATGTAGTAAAACACATGTTGCCATTACATTCTTACATGCATTACTGGACTGTACACTGCAAGGGTATGCAGAACCGAGGAGTGGTTTGTACTGGATAATAGTAGACTGACTTCAGTTTTGCAGAATGGTCATGTCATCTGCATGAACTGAAGAGGCACTGGGCAGGCAGATTTGAAAAGATGTTTTCTGTACAAGTCATAATTTTTTTTTAGATGATATTTTCTACTTGAGTGCACAAATCAACATTCTCAAGGATACTTGAAATGAACTAGCCCAAGAAAGCTGCAATTTACAGTAGGGAAATGCAGAACCAGTGTTATTTGGTTATAAAGTATGTTTATACTTGAATGCCATACAAGTAACTCTTTTGCCACTTAATGCTAATAGTCTCAAAAATAATATTACCTTTAGTTAATTATGGAATATGACAGATTTTCTTAAGATTATCATAATTGATATAAAAAATAATAATCTGTATTTTAAATTTCAAGAAACACCCATGCTAAGAAAAATTAATTGAAACTGACAGTGTAACAAAGCTCCTGAGTCAAGCTTTTGCTGTCAAGAAGTAAACTTTTTTTCATTTTCTTTCAATTTTATACAACCTTGCAACATCAAAGATAAATCTCAATTCAAAAACTCTGTAACACCGTCAGGAAAACATGCTCTACTTCCAAACCGACTTTGATACACAAAATCTTAAATGACCTTGACATTTGTAAATCACTTAAAAGGTACCATCTACCCCATCTATCTTCAGGATATGAAAATCCACTTTACAATTACTATTTTTTTTTAACATTAGATGCTACTATCCGTGTACTACTGTAGCCAATTTAAAATTAATATGGTGTTCAACAATGCTTCAGAACATCTAAGCACGTACCAGATGTCATTAAAATGAAGTAATGAGTGACTGAAACAGCCCCAAAGTGGAAGTTTTAGTCATTTGTTTTGTGTCTTCCATGATCACCTTACAAGCATATCATGGAAAGCTATATACTTCATTCCTTACTCAGCCAATATTGTCACTGAAGTTGTATAATACTAGTGGGTTGGACCTGCAATGTATAAATCTAGAGCACATGTATTTCTTAATGATTTTTGAGCCTCTGTGGTAATTCTAATCTGAGTTCTTCATAAGGGAAAAGAATGTGTGAAGTCATGACACAACCACCTCCCTTATATCATCACCCAGGCATGGCCTGTCTTTCTGGTTTTCTAGGACCTACAGAATGACACAAAACCCAGATGGTCTCCTCTGGGAAGGTAGAAGACTCCATCTGAATCCTAGAAAGCAGATTGCTTCACTTTACAAAGGATACACAAGGATAAACTGTGAAACTGGTTCCCTGTCTAAAGTGTTCTAGCCTCAATATAAAGGCAGATTAAGCATACTAAAGTTTTTTGATTAAAAGCAGCTCAGCAGCTACTGTAATTCAAAAATGTCATTAAATGATTTCAAACCTGAAAAAGGACTAAGGTCAATTTAGAACTAAAAAGTGTTGAAAGTGCTAAGACGTTTTCTCTAAGGTGCCCAGCTGAGATCCAGCACAGCTAGCTTTTGTGGCTAGGAAAGCACTGCAGTACAATGCACAGCTTCAAACCAGCATGCTACTCATAGAAAAAGGTTACACCATTAGCAGTACTCTAATAAATGCTTTTGTGAGCAGTCATAGGAGGCTGAAATAAACTATACTGTGCACAAAATAACTAAAAACTGGTATTAGAATCCTCCTTGGAAATCACTTGCAGCCCATCTTTTCCATATTTAATTTTTTTTTTAAACGTTTTAAATGAATAATATGAAATATTCTATAGAATAGTGACAAACTGCCAGAAGAAAAAGAGAGATTTAATATACAATCCAAAGCAAAGGAAATGTTATATCAAGAAGTACATCCAGATTTCTAATGTTGAAAGTTCCAGTGTAGTACCTAGAAGTACTGTAGCACAGTTTGGATGATTGTCTGGCAGACTGGCAAGAAAGAGTTACAGTGTGATTATCAGCTTAAGCTCACTAATGCTGCTGTCAGAAGTGATGTTCCCACCACTCAAGGCCACATTTTTTCCCTGGTCTGGCAGACTGTTGATTTGGTTGTACTGCTAGATGTTTCTGCTTGCTAATCTGACTGAAAGCTATCCTGATAGTAAAGGAGTTATTAGCTGTAGGCACATGCCTGAGATGCCTCTGCTGCTAAATGAGCTTCTCAGTGCCAGTGAAGACCTAAACACCTCCTCCCGAGGATAGTGCAGACAACATCTAAGTTAGGAGCTTTTCTTTACCTTGACTTCAGGAAACATAACATTAGACTTTGTGAATCATCCCTCAAACAGCCAACTGTGAACATTAATATTTTGATTTTGAATATAGTAAGTGACTAAGTGAGGTGGCTACATGTTAAAAAGCAGAAAGAGCTGTTTTAAGATAAAGTTACCTCATGCTGATGTCATTTGGTCCTTGGTAGTTGTTTCAGTTTTCCACTGAAGTTGAATAGATGAGTTGTTCACTCTTCTCATGCAGTGAATTTCTGATTCCATTCATGAAGAAGGGCAGTTCTTTACCTATGGAGTATTAATTGATAGAAATAACAAGTCACTGAGTATCAAAACACAAAAGGGCTTGAATGGCTATTTGAGAAATAATAGAGTAACTATAGGCTGGCATCTAGAGCATGTGAAATAAGGTTTTTTTGTTTTGTTTTGTTTTCCAATTCATAAGTCTTATACAATCCTTTTCAGCTTATTTTGAGTGGATATCATTATATGGTATTTTTTAGGTGGGTTTTTTTTTCTTTTTATATTTTGTAGCAAACTAAAATCTCTCTAGTATTTTGACCAAAAGTTCACAATAAACTTTTTCTTTCTTTTATCTTTGAGTAGGCTTTCAGAATGCCAAACTTAAAGTTGCCATGATATTTTTAAGATTAAGTTTTCTATTCTTAGTATGTAAACCTTTTTTCTTGTATTTCCTTAAATATAAATAAAGGCCATATTGCTGCATGCTGAATCAACAATAAATATTTCCTGTGAATTCAATTTCATTTCCAAAGTTGCTGACCGGGCTTCTATGTGTGATTGTATCAGATGACCATCTGGGAGACATCTGTTAAACTTTAATGTCTCCCAGACGGTGAAGATGTCCTGCAGTCCGAAGTAAAAAGCTGAGGTAACCTTCCACTTCTCTACAAGTGTTCTTTAATGAACGGCAAACAATAAATAATATAAACTGATCAAATTGTTGCTGGAATTCTGTGGATAAGACCCACTTATGAACTTGGCAGTCTTGTACTTGACCATGACACATAACTGTTCATTGATTTTGTTCTATATCTATCTAAAGGACAGCATGTCATTCATCTTAGAGAAACTGAAAAGTTTAATTTAGTTGTGAACTTACTTCTCTTGTTGTTTTCAGCTACCCTAGTAGGCTTTAAGGGATTACTAGCGCTTCAGAAAATAACCATATAGCCTTTACTAGATATGTTCAAAGTGTTTACAGAAACACCAGCCATATTTTTACAAGCTGTATTAATTTCAGTTAAAAAAAATATTCTCTCAGAGCAATGCATATACAACATAAGCAAAAAAAAAACCAACAAAAAAACAAAAAACCCAACAAACTGTGCAAGTAAGGAAGAGTCTGTGTTAGGCATAATTTTACTTCATGCCAACCCCCTCTATACTACAGATATATTCATGCCCTCCCATTAAGAATCCACTCATTTGGCTTTATTCTAGCTTTACTTAAAACAAACAAACAAATAAAGAAACAATAGAGAAAGCTCACTACACTGTGAACATTGTCAGGCTTAGAATAATTTGCATCTTTTAAATCCAAGCCCTATACTTCAAATTAAGGTCATTTGTCTTCTTGAGGAGTGTCTTGGTACGGTACTAATAAGACAGTGACATTAACTAGTTAACACTAAGCTTAACTTATTAGTTAATGTGGCACAATACACATACATTTAAATATTTTACCACTGAAAAAGAATAATATGCAGTAAATATCACTGAACTGGAACAATGCCCTGGTATATTATAGTGTGAAATAAATCTGCCACTGGCACTTAACACCATTGCTCTGTGAAAAGAAGGAATTGCTTGCAGATACAAATGTTACCATCAATACACAATTTTGGTAAATATAATAAGTTTGCTTGGTTTATTAAAGTATAATGAAAATAGTTATATTATTTTGTTTTGTTTTTAATGATTATGCTCCAATATGGATATGTTTACATAAAAGTAAATCCAAGATTAATTTCCTTCCAGACTTTTTGGTAATCTGTTCTGCTTCTTGGTTATGGATACTGTTCAGCTGAAAAGTATAAAGGCAGAAGTGTGAACATGATCACTCCTCAGACATAGCATTGCAATGTCCTGATCACCCTGCAGACTGACTGTGCTGCAGATCTGCTAGGATTTTCTTAATGATCTTGGACAGCTATGCTTTGCATGATCATTAGGTTGTGCTAAGCTGCTCTACTCTACAGTGTTTAGTACAGTCAGTACTTTTGTAATGTAATTTTGAAAACACTCTCAGAAAACAGTCTCTGTTCCCATTCTTCAACAAAATCATCCTACAGTAATGTCATCAAAACAAACTCTCTAGTAGGCATTTGTCCTGTTTTAATATGCAACTCAATCATCGCTGAAATTTGCTGCTTTTGCAGCAAAAATTCAATTAATTCCTATGTTCATTCCACTCAGGAAAAAAGCTGTTTTTCCCTTCTTTTATGCTGAAGGCATCCAGAAATGACAGGATATTATGTGTGTGGACTTGCCTAAACTAACGTCAGATCTAAGAACTAGGGAAGGCATCAGGAAGCAGTTATTTGATTGAAACCAGACATAACAGATACCATTTTCTAAAATGTGGCAGCAGCTAAAAAGTATGCTAAGAAAGTTCTGTCTTGCTGTTGCTTGTCTTTTGCTGGCTGGGTACAGAAAAGTAAGGATCAAATATGTCTCAGTAATCTGAAAACAGCTACTGCAAGTAAAATGTATCCGTCAAATCTGATATAGTTAAAGCCAGTTTACACTGGGACAAGTACCTATAAGCAAGTTTGCAGGGAATCAGTACCATGAGGCAGGTAGCTAAATCTGATGCTATCACTAGTTTATTTCTTTTACATATAACTTAAAAATAACTCTGACCTGTAAATTCTATTCATATCTAGCCCACCTTCATGCCTGGCCTTCTACTTTCTGGCTTGCTTATCTTCCCAGTTTTTGTGTGCAATTCCACTCTGTAAAGTGGTGAAGTTTTCTTTTAAATATTTATCATTATATCTCTTCAGCATTTGAGCCAACAAATGAGGTAGAAAATGAAATTAAATTTCCTCTGATTTACTCAAACTTAGTTTAACTGCTAAAAGCTGATACTGCAGAGCACATAAGAGCATACTGTATCCTATTGCAAAAGTGGGAAGACTGGCAAAAACAGTCATTCATGGAATGCCAGAGCATTTCTGATTATTGGAACACGTCACAAACCTGTTTTCCATATTATGCCAAATTATAGGCAAGCAGAACAGCACACAGTAACAGCTTTGCTGACTTGTCCAAGCCTTGAACGGGGTCATCTGCATTTCTTGGTTCTTAGACTTCTGCTTACACTGTAGTTTCTGGCTTTTGTGGTGTCTAATGCAGCAAGGGGTGAAAAGTCCAAAGGAGAGGAGTGCACGGAAAGTGGAGGAGAAGTAGACTAAAGCAGGATGGCTTGATTTTAAGATTCCCCAGTATCTTCCTCAATTGGCAATACCTCTGTGTTCTACTCACTTTAGAATCCTGTATTAGCTTTGTTTGACTTCATTTATTTCTTTAGGTTCATTATTAGTCTGCATCTGTTATATAATCTTTCATAAGGACATATGCACAAATCACTTTTATGGATGATTCAAGTTCAACTATTCTGATTTCACACATATTCCAAAAGCTGAAAGCTTCTTTTGTTAAAACTGAGCAATAAAGTTTTAAGAGAGAAAAATCAACTTGACATAATGCATTTTAAACATCAGCATGCATGCAGTTATCTGAGCAGGTGGCATAAGTATGTTTATCTCTGCCAGTTTGTCTTAACAAATAAATAATTATTATTTTCTGTTATGAAGTCTTTTTCTTTTGTAGAGAAACACAGAGTGTTGTATGTTATAATTTTTATATTCCAACTCCCTCTTAGTAAGGGTCCTATCATGTATGTTTAGTAGCAGCAGAACAATGATTCCTGTTAGGGAAAATGTAATGATGCTCTCATTTTATGCAATTCAACTTAGTAGAGTGAGACTTTGAGAACAATAGAAAATGATTTATTTCTGTCACAATGACAAAGAAGTCAAATTTCTTTACCTAGACTATTTGGACTGACAGGCTGTCAGAAGTGGTTCTCCTGATCCAAAAATGAGAATCTTAATCAGCCACAGAATAAGAAAATAAACTTTGGATATTCTGACCTTGAATGATCTCTTTTATATGCTCTGTATGCCTTACCTTTATATGATCTGTATTAGTTTTTAGGTTCAGTTTCAGACAGTTTGACCCTTCTCATATTTTTGCTTCAGAATGATCCTTTAAGTTTTAAAAACCACTGATTTCTCTTTGTTTTCCTATCCATCTGTTGGGCATTTTATCTGCTCAAGGAGATAGTTTAGGTGCACAGAAACCTCATGTGTTCCCATAAGTCCAAAGAGCAAGTTCATAGTCTTTTCTGTGTTGAGGATGTGATTCCGTGTTTGGAGGTAGAACTTTCTACTAATCTAAACCCTTCTATCCAAACAGGACTAGTCTTCTGGTCTTGATTTCAACTTTGGAAGATTTTGCATTAGAAGCTTTAAGAATTGCATTCAACTTTCATTTGCCTTCAGGTGACTACTAGGTTGAATATTTTGAAACTGCATTGTGTCAAATGCCTAAAGAAAAGATCGATGTGTAATGGAGATGTGATTTCTCAATTAATCCCAAGCGGGCAATAGATTCGGGTAAAGCTTCACCTGCAAAAGATTGGAGGCAAGGTTAGGACTAGACAAGGTTAGGAGTGGGATCAGTCTGGCTAAATATAGGTGTCTACCTCTTGAGCTGGCTGTCCAGACTCAATCCTAGCCTAGTGGAGGTCTTGACAGTATAATCCATGGAGTTTGTATCTCCAGTGTTATGTCCACTTTTGATGGGAAGAACTGTGAGGAAAATAAAGCAGTTGGGAGCCCTGTCAGAAATATGAAACTCTGCTGAAATCACACTGATTATCTTTTGCGTTTATTCCAGACAACATAACTAGCTGCTAAATGTAGTTTACTACTACATATGGCAGTCTGTGACATAAGATCTACACTTTTGAATATTTAATTCAAATAAGGAGCTTTAATTCCTAGACTTATTCATAATACAGATACGATACTATAGGCACTAATAAATGAACATTTATTACTTTCTGGGACTGTAGAATCGGAAGACTTAATTAATTTTGAAAAAGCCTTTCCTGTGTCATGTTTTTTAGGTGGTTTGACTCAAATGTAGTTGTATTTATCATTTCACACATTCAGCTACAGAATTCAAATGTAATGTAATCACCAGATCTAATGATATAAAATGAGTATCAATCTAGTAAATTATGTTATTCACATTGTGCAAACCAAACTCAGTCATCCTGTAACATATAACTTTCCTGCTTTGTTTCCACTTTGTGTAACCAGCAGAAAAATAACATAATTTTATGCATAGTAGCTATCAATTAAAAATAGAATACATGAAGTATATTGCCTGCCATTTGTGCTTCAGGAGTGTTAATTTTATAATGTTTGGTAATCAAAGCAAAGTAAGAAAGGAACATAAAGAAAGTCAGTTATATTCTTCTACTGATTTGAATTTAAAATCTTAGGCACTCAGCTGATTTACAGTACTGTTATGCATTGACATCGTTTTGTCCGTGAATCTGTGTCAACTCACTACTGCCTTCTGATCTATAGTTCTGCTATACTTATGGTCTATTTTGTCTTTCATTTTTTTCTTTTTAGAAGATTTGACCATCATATGTACTTGAGATGTGAAGTTGCAACGAAAAAAAATAGTGTGAGTACGTAATTGCTAAATACGTTTTGTCTTACTGGTTTTTACTAACATACACTTACCTCCACAGTTACCACATTACCTTTAATATATTTAGTTTATCACCTTTGTTATCAATCTATTACAAATAAATTCTGCTTAGTCATATCCTGCTAACTGAGATCACAGTAAGTATTCAGATTTCACTAGTTCTTACAGATTTTGTAATGGAAAAACTACCTGTAATTGCTATGGATGCTCTATATCACATCAGATTTTCTTTAGGTAAAACTACTCCTGCATCTACAGCCTGTAATTTACGTACATTTACAATTCACTGTTGAAGATTCTTACTAAAATCTTATTAAATATTCTACAAACAGCACTGAGCACAACAATGCATCCATACTTTTTTCAAAGTACAGTTTAAAAGAAAATACCACAGAAATACTGGTGCATTCAAACCTGGCTGGTCAAACAGAAATTTCACTTAGAGAAATTCAAATAAGTCCATAGAACTTATAGATAAATTTACTAAAATATTTAAATATATATCTTACATATATCAGATATATCTGTTTGATATTATCTTATTTAAATAAGATACAATAAGGAAAATTTAGAAATTATGTGTTTTGCATGTATATTGATGTTTACTGCCTTTGATATATTTAATGTAACAGAAAGAGTTGTTCAGAAAGATCTCACCAGCTGTTACACTGTTGGTGCACTTAGCAAACTCCACAGAAGGTACTACACCAAATATATTAAAGTAAGGTTTAATGTTCTAAATACAGTTCTCAGCTTTGACATGATCTAGCATCCACTGCAGTAATTTGAAGACTTAAAACAGTTTCACTGCATTTTAAAACAGGCCCCAGGCTCAGTGCTTCTTTCACCCCACTTTTTCTAACAACAAAAGAATGTAAGAAATGTCTAACAAAAAGCAGACTAATTTGTCCATCTCCTTAACTATTTTGTATCCAGCTATGATAGTTTTGAAGAAAAGTAGTAAGAATCAGATTGTGTAATGGTGTAAGAAACACCCATATTTCTGCCCAAGGGAAGAAATGTATTCCTTAAAGGACCTTATTATAAATTTTGTCCTAGCAAATGTTACTGCATGTGTTATCCCCTTTTGAGCTTGACCTTTCTCCTTCCACATCTGCCAGAACAGGAGCTTATTCTGGTGAATAAGGTTAATTACACATTAGACACAAAATCTTAGTAGCCTTTTAAATGTTTAGAAATCAAGGGCCAATGTCCTTTTCTGGACTATTAACTACACTGACCACAGGCAAAAGTAAGGACAACTTTGTTTTTTTCAAAAACGGAAACAGAATTACTTTATTTCAACAGTATGGAACCACAGTAATGGAGCCACACTAACTCATACATTCAGGAGCAAACTTATCAACTTATCAACTATATGTTTCATTTACTGCTTTATCCAGTTTTTGGTGATTGGAGGATTAATCTCACTTTTCTTCAGTTGACTCCAGAATGTGATGTATATTTGCAAATGTTGCATGAAGTTATTTTAGAATTTCTGTATGTGTTTTGCATGGGGAACTGGCAAGTATGACATTTCCTGTGGCTTAAAAAGAACATATATTTATAGCTCTGAATTTCCATAGGATGCATTGTTTCTGTCACAAATTTCTTGCATGAATACATGCTCTCTATGAGACTGAAATAAGAATATTTCTTGATTGACAATGTTTCCTTTTGGCATTCTCACATATATCAAATGGGTCCATGATTTTATTAGCATCAGATGATCTGTATTTTTGAAAATGGCAAGGGCAAATATTAAAAAAAAAAAAAAAAAAAGATAAATAAAATTCTAGGTCTATTCTTTGTTGAGTCTTCAGAAAAAAAATTATGCAGTCTCAGAAGTGGGATAGGAAGTATGATTTCCTTGCAGAAAATTCAGCCAAATTAATGAAGTATGAAGAAAGAGAAAACTAAGGTTCCATTCTTGAACAGTCTTGTAAGAGTCAAGATTCAAGACTGTGCACAGCCTGTTCATATTTGCTTTCTTGGCACCGTGGTTCAGGAGGTAGGAAGGCTTTATAACCACTGATGTCTCCTGTAGGGTGTTGTAGTGCATAGCTGAGAAGTGAGAACTTACCTTTGTATGCTGGTTTACAGACTTACCCTAAGATTAATAAGTAATGCTTCCTCACTGGGCCTTTCTGGGCTACCTAGTTCTCCTCTGAATGTAAAGGGAGCTTAAGTACGGCAGTATCAGAAAACTAAGGTTGCTTACAAATTTTTTCTTATGTTACTAGCAATGTTTATTTCACATTTCCAAATTGCTTCCTTGAGCACTTAGGCTGGCAGTTCACGTGAGGCTTGATCTTACAGGGGCAGGGTGCTCTGGCAAAAGAAGCCATACATCCTTTCCCGTTGATGTGTCTGTATCTCCCAAGCACTCCATCCCTTCTGTAACACCTTCATGCCAAGAATTGTATGGAAACGAATTGAAGAGACCTTGGCCTACTGCTGCTTTGTTTTTACATAACATTTCCAATGTATTTTCTCCCTTTGCTGTCCATTAATTCTCCAGTAAACTGAGCCCATTTAGTAGAAGAGAGTCTGCCACTCCACCTTGAATTTGATGGTGTTGCATAACCTAAGTTTACTTTCAACCTGTTTGTGCAAAGAATTTTGGCTACTCCACGTATTCTCTAATACTCACTTCAAGTCAGCTGCTTCCATGAATGAATATTAAATGCACTTGGCTTCTATAACAAGAAGCAGATGCAAAAAGGCTGAGAGCACAGTCAAAGAGAATTTGTTGTGTAATATGAATAAATAGCTTCTCAGATACTTCAGTCTTAGCTCTAGTTAATGAGAAGAAATCCTTTCATAAATACCTGACCCCCTTCTGGAAACCCAGAAGTAGTACTAAAAATGTCATTAAGAAGAACCCAAACCTTTTCTTCTCAATTTCTGTAAAATCAGAATAATTTAACACGTCGGGGATTTGCTCTAAATCTGCACTGTGATGCAAATCACAGAAAGACTAGAAGACACAAAAAGAAAAAGACTAAACCTGGTAAAACAAAAGGACAGTATTATTTTGTTATACCAGTATCCTGGTATTACAAAGGGACAATAACCATTTCTATCCTTCGTATTTAAAAGTCTGTGATACTCAAGCACGTAACCAATAGAGGTCACTATTAACAGGGAAATATAAGAGATTCCTCAGAGGAAAGCAAGACAGGGTTAACGCGGGGCTATCCGGCCGCAGCCAGCCGGATCTGGGGGCTGGTCCCTGGGCCGCGAGTGAGTCATCAGACTGCGAGGGGCCAGCAGGACCCTCCCGGGGCGCGCTGCCAGCAGCCAGGGGGCTCCCGGGGTTCTGAGCCACATCCACCCACTGCTCCATTAACTTGTTAGGTGGGAGTATTTTAATGCAAATTAAAAAAAAAAAAAAAAAAAAGTATTTATTCCCAGTATTTGATTTAGATTAACCTTTCAACTGTACTTTCAAACGCTGCCTTTGTGATTATCTGAGCAAATTGACAGAGGCAGGGGTGCAGAAAGGATGAATTCCTGTAGGTTTGTATTGTTTATCTTCTGCTTTATCATATGTGATTATTGAATCTGCAATTTCGAGTATTTTAACATTGAAACAGCCGGTTAGTTGTTATCCTCTGCACAGCTCGTGCAATTCAGTAAGTTAAGAATATCACTGCTTTGGAAGACATAAAAAGTGGGGAGGGGAAGGAAAGAAAAAGCAACTGAAGGCTGAGGTATGAAAAAGCTCATCTTCAAGACTTCATGCAGCTAAAGAGGAGGTAAAAGGGACCTCCTTTACCATTAACATTACCAAACTATTTTAACACTAAAGGCAATCTGTCATTTTGTGTAAATTCTCTTCTGCTTCTATAAACACAGCCGTAATCAATTAAAGACCGACTTGTGAAGGAGCTATTGTGTGCAGTTCCATTCAGACATTGCTGAGTTGTCTTTTAGACAGCCTGTGGGGAAACACTGGTAAGGTGATGGGAAAGTTCAAAGTGCCTAACTTTTCAATGTGGATTCTGTTATTGAGACCTTTTTCTGTCTGCTTTTTTCATATTGCTTATCATAGTTGGCGTTAGAAACGGGGAGATATTTCTATATCATTTTGGACATTTAACATTTTTTACATGTGCTGCTTGGGAGGTTCTGCAAATATTTTAAATTATTCTCTAGTGTAATTCCTTGAGGGACTTATGCATAGCAACAAATCTATTTGTTTGAAAGTACTGAAAGAACAAACAAATGCTATAGAAACTATTCATGCATATGTACATGCATTTATAATGTGCACATGGACTCAGTTCCCTACTAGTATGACACCAATCTAATGCAATTTTGTGCAGTGAAATATAACCTGACTTACTGTAGAATGAGGATGAGAATTAATTTGCTTGGCACAAGCCCTTCAAAAAATTAGAGTTCAACTTCATATTAAATGAAAGGGTTGAATAGATCATTCTAATGTATCAAGTTATTATAGAAATATATATTGTTTTATTACACCTGATCACATGTGCCTTCACAGTTAAGGAATGTTACCAATATTTTCTGAAGCAACCAAGATAAAGAAAATCAAAGGAAAATCTTTACCTTGGTCATTTTATTCTCTTTATTTTTGTTCAGTGAAGGCAAATGTAAGGCTAAACAGAAAAATATATAGGGAGATTAATTCTCACTCTCCTTTTAATCACTTTTTTTTCCCACTGAGAGTTGGTATGGATTTTAGGAACATGAGCAAAGACTGATAAAATGAAATAAAAGTGGATTTAAGAATTTTCCCCATCCATTTGCGTTTGAAGTAACAATAAGTATTATGAAATTTTAAGAATAGGCCATTAAAAAAAAAAAAGAGAGAGAGAGAGAAGGTATCTAAAGACACGTGGGAAAAAAGATAACGGGTTGGTCATTTCTGTACAGTCTGGATTTCGTGTGTTTTCTGATGCATTTGATTTTCAATCCCTTGTCAATCTTTACCATATGGGTAGAGGTAAGATTCTCCTAGATAAATATATTGTCCTCTAGAAATTTCTAAACACACTTCCCAGGAACTCAAGAATGACAGCATCTTATTCTAGGAAAAAAATCACTTCAAATTTTCATTAGGCCAGTCTTTTGGCATTAATTACATGATTTTGGTGAGACAATGAAAGAAGAAAGTGGGAAGATCATAAATAAATTATCTCCCATAAAATACACAGAAAATAAATCATAGATTATGACAGATGTACTTCTCTTACAGTGCTTTAGCATCTAGCAATTAAAAGGAAAATGAGCAGCAGCTTTTCTTAGGGCACTCAGAACAGATAGAAACCCAGTCGTGTGCTATGCTAGTGCTAACCAGCAAACTTTCTAAACTTCATTTTTCTCTGAATGACAGCTTTTTGGAAGTTATACAGGAGAGCTTTGGTACATATTCCAGGCACTATGTAGATGAGTCAGGACACCTTAACTAAATCCATTCATTACTCTATCCCCAGTGGGACAGGCAAAAGCTGCCAATTTGATGTTGGTAACATGGATGCTGCATTAGGGAATTGGCTAAGCCTGCCAAAATTCATTCCTGAACTTTAGCAGCCACAAAAGAGTATTTTTCTGTCGTCTGTAATTGATTCAGAGCCAGGTCCCAAAAGGACAAGCTTCCTTTTGTGTGCCATCTATACGAGGGTCTAAGGACACACAGTGCTGCAACTTTTTTTTTTTTTTTTTAGCTAGATCACTGGAAACATCTTTAAAAAGAAAGGGGAAAAAATCATCTAAAATGTCATAAAAATTCCTGAGTTTTTCAAGATACATTATTTATTAGCTTTAGCATTGCGTTCTGGTCTATACTTTGAGAAAACAGTCAGTTTATTATATCCTGAAAATTTAATGTCAATGAAGTGTTACCATTTTGAGATGAAATGAAGTCTGAAACCAAAACTGTATGTATGTATAAATAAATATATTTATACAAAAAATAAAAATTTCAGAGCTTCAGCTCACTGAGCACAGTACTTATTATCATTAGTTCATATTCAGGTCAGATTTCTCCTTCCTTTGAAAAACAGGTTGAAAAACCCTTTGAAGACTTCTCCCTTCTTCCCCTCACCCAATCTGGTTACAAATTTACTGAAATTATTCATCCTTACTTTATGTTTCACATTTGCATGTTCTGTACTTGCTGTGTAATGTATTAAAGGTTTCATGACACTAGACTAAGTACTCCTAACATGGATTATGAAAAGCTATACAGCTTGTTAGAGTCATCAATCCATCCTGGCAACATTCTCAACTCATTCTGTAGAAAACATCCCAGAGATTTAGCTAGTAGGACTCTCAGTAAAACTGTTGGCCAGCCCAAGTAGATTTTTGTAAAAACAGTTCACCTGTGTGCTTGTGTTTAAATGGTTTAAAGAGAATATTCTCACAGTTTTTATTATCAGTTTTCACCTATTTGTTGAAGTAGGAATCATCTGTCTGATTTCAAGTACATTCCCTGTATCTTTTCCTTGTATTGAGGTACAAATATATTCTAGAAGTGCTTTTAAAAAATGCTTATTAAACATACAAGTCCATTCACATGAAAGCATACAAGTGCTTCAAATGCTTAGGATAGAGACAAGAACAGAGAAATCTGTGTCTGGAGGGCTAATCATAGTTCAAACTCGATGGTTTTAGTGGTGAACCATTCCTTCTCCTTCCCACCCACTCAGCAGGAATAAGCAAAAGAACCCAGAAAGGGTGAGGCCCAGTCACTATAAATGCTCAGATGTTTAATGAATGTGCCATGGCTTTCACCTACAAACTGCAAGGCCTTCTCAAGCAGACTCCAAATTCCTGCTGAAATGAAGACTTTCTTTCCTGGACTAGGCCTGGCATTCCTGTGAAACAATGGCCCTTTTCAAGTAGTCTCTGAAATTTCACAGGTGAAGGGAACAGGGCAGTCATTTGATCCCAACCACAAGGAGCCTGTTAGCATTTTTTAAAGTGAAGACAGAGTCTGTCATGGAAGCACTGGCAAAACTGGTTAGTGACAGAAAAAGGCAATCTAGACCCACAGCTCACGGGAGCCCTGTGAAGCATTAATCAGTTTGTCTCTTAGCTCATGCTACAGCTTCTTTTTCAATTTTTTTCAAGCGTGGGCAACACGGCCTGCAGAACTCAGGAGACAGGTCTCTAAGTTGTATCACGAGTTATGGAATAAAAGTTTTCCTGATTTCTTTAGTGAGAACTTCCATTTGAGAATTTACAAATTAAAGGAAGCCATTGCCAGTAGATTGTGTACTGGGGGGCACTTGAAACTAAAACATGAATTAAGGCTTTTGAAACATGCTTTAGTGGCCTTATTTCAGAAAAAAAAAAAAAAAAAAAAAAAAAAAAGAAGCAGACCAGCTTAATTCCAACTGATTGGTTATAGCAGCATTAGAAAACAGAAGTGTATTGAGATTATTTAGGAATGGGATGCTGAATACTACCCCCACATTAATTACAGAAAGCACACAGAATTTAAAAAGATTGGATTTGCAATCTCCCTCACTCCAAACATCCAAACATGGTTTGATGGCAGAAGCCTCCCAAATGATTTGACGGATGGGAGGTAAATATTCAGAACCAGCAGTTCTTAAATTGGAATGCATCACAAATTCATGTGATGGAAGATCGTTTTTGTTGCATAGTTAACAAAAAATAATAATAATAAAAAAAAACTTTTATTTATTAGTTGCATTGAGAGTTATTTTGCCTCTAAAATTCAGAGAATTTATGCATTATGTGCCTACTGAATTACAAGGCATATTATGCTTAAGCTTTTTTTTTTTTTTTTTTTTTTTAGGAGAAGGGGCTACTTAAATACTCAGACTCATGAAACAGTTCAAACTTGAACAACTTCATGAGAGCCAATCTGGGTACATTAAGCAGTAAGCTAAAGTACCAGCCAGGAGACCACATACATTTTTGAGATAAGCTACGTAATAATTGGCAGGTGAGATAACAGTGTTTCTTACATGCCTCTCACATAGTCAACTGTGATCTCGGTTTTATGAAATGATCGCTTTGTAATAGTTGTTCATGGAATCACAGAAAGGTTTATGCTGTAAGGGCCCTCTGGAGGTCATGTGGTCCAACTGCCTTGCTAAAGTAGGGCCACCAACTCATGGTTGTCCATGAGTGTGTCCATGTGGCTTTAGAATATCTCTAAGGAGGGAAGGTCCACAATCTATCTTAGAAAACTGTTCCATTGCTCAGAAACCTACACAGTGAATAAGTGCTTCCTGACAGAACTTGTGTTCCTCCATTTTGTGTCTATTGACTCTTTTCATGAAAGTATTTCCCAGCATTGCAGGGGAATACTTGCTTCAGCATTTTCTTCCCTTTAAGTCTTTGGACCATAATGAAAATTAGTGTCCTATTGTTTGTCTTCCACTACAAACTAGCAAACAAGCAAATATATAAATAAATAAGAATCATAGAATTCTTAGAGTTGGAAGGGATCTTTAAAAATCCCACATAGTGTCAGAGAACAGATTCATGTTTAACATTTTTTGAAAAATCAATGAAGAAACGCATTTTCTCAAGTGCAAAGACAATGATATCAACTAGCTTAACTAAAAGCCAGTTTAACAGTATTGCCAGTCTGCATTTCTATCTTGCACCCAAATTTTACTCTTTGACAAAATGCAGGATTTCCATCTTTTGAAACACATTTACCATTATCTTATACGATAGCATTTTTTGCTCCTAAGTTTTCTATATGTATGTATACACTTTACTCACCGTCAGGAGGAGATGAAACCACACTGATATTTGAAATAACGATTAAAATAACGTAAACAGTAAAACTTTTCTAGTTGTACTAAAAGCAAAAATGCTATGCCGTGAATTTGCATCTGCTTTCCTAGCCTGTATCCTTTAGCATATATTTTCCCTGATTACATCTGGCTATATATGTTCCCTGATGTGCACCACCAAACTATAGAAATCACTCACAAATCACTGGCTATTTCCAGTAAGGTAACAAGATTCCTAACCAGTAACAAAATCAATATTGAAATTATTTTTACAAACTATTCAAAGTTCGTGCAGACTATAGAGCATAGCTACATACTTTCTTCTAGATAGATTCCATAACTACTGTTTCTCTGTTAAAAAAAAAAAAAAAAGCCTTCCTGTTTGCTGCTGAAACTGTTCTCTCATAATGGGCTTATATTATATTATTGTATTAAACATTAACCAAAGTGCACATCCTATAATTTTGGTTGTATTTTAAGTACATCATCTTGGTATTTCACTGCACATTAAAAATACATACTGCTGGGGCATAGAGTTTGAGAGATAATCTTCAATTTCTATGTATAAATCTAAAATCTTAAATGGTGATGATCAGCTGAAGAACTGTTCAAACTTCTGTGAAGGTTATCTGTATATTGTTTTTTGTTTGTTTGTTTGTTTTTGTTTTTTTTAAGAGACTCTATCTACTTATTCCACAGAATTATGAATATTGCCTCAATAGTTTAAAAAAACAGAGTTCACTTGAATGACACAGACAGGAGAACCAGTTTGATAACTATGCAGAATCTAGCAAACAAACCCTCATGCTCAGTACTTTTCTTCCTTTATGAGTCAAAGACAACAGAAATTAAAAAAGCTACAGCGATTACTGCAACAGCTCTGTTGCATTGCTCTGCAAAGATGCGTGCTGTAAGCAAGAAATATATGACTCCACTGTTTTGGAAATTAGCATTTTTTCACTTCTGGACTTAGTTCCTGCTAGTGAATGTGAGATTAACAGCAAGTTTTTCTGTACCTACCAAGAATTTGAGTGTTTCTACACTATTTCAAGGCTAATTCTTTTAGTAATGAATGAATCAAGAGATAAACAGAGTATACTGAACAGGACTGAGATGGCTAGGTGTATTTAGTGGACAACAGGATTATTGGTTGCAAGGAACTTGGTTGCAAAAAGAAAGGACTTGAAAAACTTTGGGCATATTCTGATGTGTATTTTCCATTACCCTTCTTCAGAAGCTGAAGTTTTATCTAAAACCTTGCCAACTTTCAATTAAGCCTTCAAAGTGGAAAAACAGAGCTTTTCTAGAATGAAAAATGTTATGATTTATGTTAAGGAGCTTACATTCTCAGACTTTGCATCCATTGACATACTGCACTTCCAGCCATTGTTTATAAGGCCTAAGCCTCTCTAAACATATCTCGAGTTCTGAATTATATTCCCAGAATGTCCTTGTCTACTTCATTCTTTTCTGGTGCATTTCATTAACAGAATGATTCCCTTTTCTCAGGAATAAATTGATACTTAGAAAAAGTCAAGTTCACACATAAGCTGATTGAAGAACACTTAAATAGAAAAATTGAGGCAGTTCATGCAATTAAAATGAGAAACAATTACACTGGGTAACCAACAGGACTTACGAGCAGTCTTGTACTTAAATGGGGAGAACGTTTTTCCATTTTCAGTCCTGAAAATTTCTTGAATTAACAGCATACATATTTATAGCCATTACACTGAGATGTTCAATCCAAAGTGAACTATAATCACCAGAAAAACTTCTGAAGGAAACAAAAGTTTCTATAACTTGCTATTTTTAATTCCCATCTTCTTCTCTCACAGCATTTGTACACAAGGCCTTCTTATTGATTTTCTTAAATTCACAGAGTGGAGGCGTTCACTGATGCGCATTACTATGTAAACATATCAGCAAACATAGGATGGGCATGATCCCCTATAGTGCCTGATGGTATTGGCTGGAATACTGATAGGCCCACATTGAGTTCTCATCAATTAGCTTTGCCATTGTGAGCTTACCAACAACATAATCAGTGGCGCTTTCATTACCGTTGATGAATATCTGGAAAATTATTTGGTGTTCTATTCCACAATGCATCTGGCATACTTTGCCATTACTTGAAAAAACTATGTCTGGCTTTGTGCCTAATCTCACACATGACAAAAGCTGAAAATCAAACCCTAGGTTTCTTCCAAGTATTTAGAACTGCCTCTGTGCCAGTAGGCTCAGTAGCAGCAAGTGCTGAGGGCCCAGAAAGTGATCATTGTGGGCAGGATGAGAAAAGCTTCTTGGGTAGACAAGGACCAAGAGAGTGATGGAATTTGCTTGCAGGACATGTAATGAGGTGCTTTCCAAAGAAAGTGGGTCAGTCATGCAACCCTCACAAAGGCTGGTACAGTCTCCCACAGGGAGAAGATTGTTTTATACAGGTGCTCCACCCATACTGGCAGAGAAACAGGACTTACTGACACAGGGAGGGACCAGTTGGTGGCCAGCTCTCCCTGGGACCAGTCTGGTTGAAAAGGCTAGAAGCACTTGCAGAGGTATGTGAAGCAAAGAATGGAGTTAGAACGTGAATTATATTTTGCTTCAGAACTGAATAACTAAGGTATTGGGAAACACAAAGGACTTTTGAATGAAATGAATAGTTCTTTTGGCAACCTTGCCTTAGCACAGGAAATCCTCAAGATCTTTACATCAGTGTCACACCTTAGAGTTCCCTTTCAATTTTTCCTGCAAGTCTCCTTTTTGGTCTTGAGTTTGAAGACGGCTTGTGGCACTGAAGAAAGCAGGAGTACCTTGCTATTTGGGGTATCATTAATCCCATTCAGCTTTTTAATTTGTACGTGTGGAAGTTGGTTTTTGCTTGTTTACTGGAACTCTGCTTCACCACATTGCTGTTTAATTTGGCAACTTTATCATTTTGAAAGAAAAAAAAAAATGTAGATCAAGAAACTGATGAAACAAATAGAAACTTCATTGTAGTCAATGCTTTCCAGGGAAAATAAACATCATGAGATGATTTCAAGAAAATTAACATGATTATTTTCCTGATTAGTAGTTAAAATCTAAGTCGATCCTACCAGATAAGGCTAATCAGAAATATTATGCTGAGTTTTGCTTAAAGTAACTTCCTCTTTTTATTCTTTTTCTCCCCAAAATTCCCACTATTTCAGAAGCATGGAACTGAGTATGTCTCTTGCTTTAACTTTGTGCTTCTGCAAGGTTTATCAATTAAAACATGAAAATATTACAGCAGGACTTTAAAAAGCAGTTTCCTGTAAGCAGATTTTTTCCTTTTCCCTTTGCATTCTCCTTAAAAGAAGGAAATTGTAAATCTTGAAAAGGCTCTGTTCAAGGCTTTGTAGGGATTAAAGCTTGGAGTAAGACAAGTACAGATGATATCAGTAATAACTTTGGCAGAACATACTATATATTTGTGTTCTTGGTTAAGCACACTATGCCTGTCTGCTAGCAAACACTTCTGATATTTTCCTTTACTACCCTAAAGAAGTTATTCTTAAGTTTTGAGTGCCAGCCACTGGAGATGGGCTAAATTTGTGGTACCCAATACCTGCGTAGAGCACCAAAATAACCACATGAAACCTGACCCACACAAAACCTCAAAAAGGCAGAGCTGAATGTGTGCTGCTCAAACCTGAAGTGTGCCCTCTCTTCCCACCCCTGCTACCAGCTCTCTCCATCTCCTGAAGCTGTAAATAGAGTTATTCATGCAATGGAGACAGGGAAATAAGTTATAAAAATCTTCCAGTATGTAATGATACCTCCTACAGTGCTAACCACTGTAGTAATGATGAGAAAGCTACATCTGTCATGTACAAACTGTCATCCTTTTTACTGTATATTGCTTTTTTTTTATCCTTCCACGAGCCTTAACATCATGAGAACAACTCCCATAGGGTCTAGTGGCCAGCAGCTTTCTCCCATCATGTTTAAGTATTTAAACATGTGTAAGCATTTTTCAAATAGAGCCTTATATACTCCAGTAGTACACAGCACTTTAATTGTCCCTCTGCCTTTCTCTTCATGTGCTATTTTACGTGTTGCTCTAAAGACTCTTTGGATCATGGAACACTGTCTGCCTGCATGTGTATCTAAGTAGAGCTAGGTTTGTTGTGAACACCACAGAAAATTTTAGTAACTCTGTCCTGCAGAATTGCGTAGTCAAGATTGTATTAACTGACATCCAATTGAAGGGTCAGTTTGCAGAAGCAAATGTAACATTATGGTCAAAGCTAAAATGAGTTTTTCTAACAAGATCAGCTCTCTTCCTGGTGAGATGTTATGGCTCTGAAGTATAAATATCTTAGCTAGTTTTCCCTTATTTTTTCCTCTCACCTTTCTTCCCTTTCTCTCCTTATTGGAAGCTATGTAAGAAATCAGTGCTGATGACAGTGCAGAGAGCACAGCAATTATTGTCCTATTCATGTTTTACAAACTGCGTTGAATATCTTCAGCTGTTAAATAGCTAGATTCTAGACAATCTATAGGTAACATCAGAATAAAATTGTCTTATCCATCTGTGAGAATGTGAAACAAATGATCTCTGAATCAATTTCAGATGTAAAACAGTCATACTTGTTTAGATAAGCTCAAGAACATTTTAACTGAACATTATTCTTTGTCAACAGTTGAAACATAGTTAAGTACTGGAGCCTCTCTTGTTGTGAATGACACTTTTTAAAGCAAAAATATTGAAACGTGGTCTGACTCTGGAATGTATCTTCTGGTTTTTTAAAGACCAGAAATGCAAAATAAGGATTGGAGTTTCTTCTGACTCTTACCAGTTACATTTTAATTGCATTTTCTCACAATGTTCATCATCTGTGTTAACAAAGTAAGGTAGCTGGTTTCTACTGATATACATACGAAGCTGTTTGTAGGACCCTTGTATTGATTTAAATCAAGCTCATAAGCCCATGCAGATTTGACTATGTTTTCCAGGTAATTCCAACTATGAGAGCTGCAAAAAATGGAATATCCTGGTGCATAGCAAATAAAATTTGAAGTGTCACATATTTTTTAAGAAGAAGGAAATAGAGAGCATTTAATGTATCACATCTGAAAGAAAACACATCATTCTAAACTTATGACCACATTTATAGTCTTCAGTAGAAACACTATTCTGAAAATACTCTAGTGTGGGTTAAAAATTGAGAAAGGAGTAATATCCCATTATTTTTACTTTCTTGTGTTGTTCATTTGAATACTTCAAAAACCGTAGAATTTTAGTCTTAAAAGTAATGTGCAATGCTATTACATTAAGAGTTATCAAAAAACTGCAGAACATGACTAAAGCCTTTTATCTCACCCACTTTGAAAATTCACAAAGGCAATCATGTTCAACTTCAAAAAAGAAAAGAGCAGGCAAGTGGAAGCAACTCAAAGCCTATTTCACCTCTGATTCCACACAAATGGAATTGTTGCCTCAAATTGTGCAAAGTACAAAATTATGCAACCAACACAAGGCCATAGGTTTTAACTGAGTGAGGACTGTCTTAGTAGCCTGTTATTCGTTCTCTTTCTCTTCTTGCTCATAGGTATATAGCGGCTCCACTGTTTCAGGAGCTAAACTAGAATCTGCTTTTCTAGAATTGTAGCAGGATTCCCCTAGTCTCCTCAGTTCTTAGAAAGCCCTTTCAAGAAGTCTTCTTGAGGATTCACTGAAATGGAAAATTAAATAAGCCTCTCCAGATCCTCAGTTCTCCCAACCTGGAAGAAAAAAAATGATCAAATTGGGAAGTACAACTTTGTGGCGATATTAAAGAGCAACCTCTTAATCTTCAAGTGGTGTTTCCAGATAAATATTAAAACAGCCACCATGTAGATAAGGTGGGACAAAGAATATGGGGAGACATACTGTATCTGTCAGACTGTGGGCATTCATTTATCAAGTCTCCAAACTATTTTTCTAACAAGATTCAAATTTGGACTAGATGATCATGTGTCTTTTCCAACCTTAATGATTCTATGAACACAGAGATAAAAACAACAGTATTAAAAAGCTTCAACAAAACTTAATTTCACAGCTTATTAGCCCAGTATACCTTTCAGACTTTAAATGCTGAAAAGAATAAATATTACTGGGTCTCCAAATAAGACTCAGAATTGAAATTACTTGACATAAAGTCCTTGTTCTGCCTTCAGAAATGTCTGCTTTGATTTTCCTCTTTGTAAAATAACACATTTGTCAGTGCACATGCTTACACATGCATAAACACACACAACGTGAGTGGATGCTAAGTAAATAGCCCTATGGAGAGGGAGTACAATATTTCACTGACTGCAGAATGAAGCCCAATTTTATTGGCAGACTTCAATGATGCTAGACAATAAAACATTTGTAAGTTTTGCTGCAGACAGTCTGGCTGGCAGTTTAGCAGCTCTAATTTATTGTGAATAAATAATTTCCTGGAATCTCTGAGGGGTCATTTTAATGCAAAAAAAAAAAAATCTGGCACACTCTACAGTTTGTCTTCCGTTGTTTTGAACCAGAAATACTAAAAATGTTAAAACTGGAAACATTAACAACAACACCACCAACACAATGATATCAAAGATAGTATTCTGTAAATGTCAAATCTCCCAGTTTTGCATTGGTTTTACACACTGATAATTTGTGTTTACTTTGTCTTTCTATGAAAGGCATACCAAATAGCATCTGTTTGCTGTTTTTCTGTGTTTTTTTCTTAGTTCCAGTCAGAGAGGCTGTGCAGGTTAAAAAACTCCTGTATTTCTGTAGAGTATATTTAGACTGTGTTTTTATCCTGCCTGCCATAAATTATTACTTATAGCACAACAGTGATCAGACCGGTTTGAAAACCAGAGCAATCTTGAAATTGAAACAAATTAAAAAAGACTAAAAAACAACTTCAGAATGTTAGAAGCCAACTGTAAAAATATAGACAGAGTCAATTAGTTGATTCAGTTCTGCTGCCATCAGCAAGAAAAAAAAGCTTTAGTTTCCACAGTTGCTGAATACATTTTTCCATGAGGCACCTCACAGTTCCTGCCAGTGAACCATATATTCTTACTGCATTTGTTTAAGTTCTTCTTACCCTGATGAACACAAAAGATTTCGAAGATGTAACTAAACCAATGAAATTGGTAGAAGTATATTATCAATAGCATCACATACCTATCATCATCCCCAGAGACTACCACTTCAAGCTTTGTCAATACTTGCATAAATATTCTTAGAATCCACAGAAATATAATAAAGCTAGAACTTTTATAGGTAATAGGGACTGTAACAGAAAATGCTGGGTTATTTTGGGCCATACAAGTAATGAGATCTATAATCAGTTGGATTTTTTTTTTTTTTAAGTTTACATATATATATATTATTTACACATCCTAAAGTCACTGTGTGGATACAACTTGTGAAACTGCAAAGTAAACTTCAGAATCAGCAAAAAGGCTACACATACTTTGTGTGACTGGATAGCATAAAAAAGTTAAATTTGTTTTTAAACAATAACTTGATGAAATCATACTGTTCGTGTAGAGAAGCTATATGGTACTCTTTTCCTGCATAGTTACTACTTCCTTTTCATTGTCACTCATTAGAGTGGAGCTATTTCCTATTTCAAGTGCAAAAAAAAAAATCATAATACCATCAGTGCTCCACCATTTTTAAACATTTATGTATGAAAATTGACAATAAGCAGTAGCAGGCTTTCTCCTGTGCCCTCCTAGAGGGCAGGAGGTAAATTAGGTAGATTATACCTGCTATTAGCTGCTGCCACATCTATTGCTCTCACTCAGGACTAATTGCACAAGAACTATTACCAATACCAAAAGATTCTTCCCTCTACCCATAGAGGAAAAATTTTATTTCCAACCAGTGGCAGCACTTTCAGTCCACTGAACATCCCAGGTACAAGCCATGGTATTCTGATTCCTTTTTTGTCTACCTCCTTTTATGTTGTTGAGTACTTTGTAAATTCAACGTGACAGAAGTGATGAAATTTTCTCATATAAATATTTCATCCAATTCTATAAAGCTCACATTCTGTCCTGCCCTTGTTTTTGTTCTCAGGCCTAAACATTATATCTTTTCTCCGATTCCCTTGTTACTGAAACAATACTCTTACTCTCCTGGTATTTGCTTAGTAGCTTAATATATACAAACTCAGATTATACTTCAGCCTTCTAAGAATTCCACAGGACACATTTCCTACCTCATAGGCACTTTGAGAATGAGCATATATACTGCTAAAATGATGTGGGTTTCATGATTTTATATTTCAGTATGTGATGCACGAATAATGCATTTCGACATGGAATTCACATTCCATTGGCATTGTTTTCCATTAGTATGATTTTGTACTGGTTTCAGCATAGCTTGAAGAATAGCATAGTGCTCAGTACCTCATGAATGAAGTTTTCTGGATACAATGAAGTAAATCTGTTCTAGATGTCACAAATTTAAACTAAACTCAGGATTAAAATGTATATCACTCCAAGTATTCATAACGCTAATCAACAACCTTTCAAGAAAAACAGGTATTTCAGGTAATTCTGTGATATCCAAACTACTTCTAGTTCATGAAGCACCAATAGTCAAACACACAGTGAATCTTCACTCTCACAGATAGTTCATATTCCCAAATTCTTTTAAAATTTTGTCCTAGTCAACTTCATCAGTTTCTAGGTTAACATTTATGTTTTATAGTGTCATAAAAAAAAAAAGAAAGAAAAGGATACCATATACATTGTACAAGTAGATCAACAGAGCCAGCTAACTCCTTATGCTGATAAATTCACATCTATCTCATAATAAAGTCCTCTTGCACCATTCTTTTTCTAGTTCTAGATACTTTACAGTCAATAACTGTTGACTATATATTGGCTTCATATTAGTTGGTATTTGCACACTAAGCTTGTAGGATACTTCCGTTTTTATTAAATATAGTACATTATAAATTATAACTTCAGTCCTAACAAATCACATCGTTACTCAGATGAATTCCTGAGACAGACAAGAACCTCGAAGTAGAATGACTTTACTCTATGCTTTAAGGTGTTTCGTTTGGTGACTCTAAATAGCCTTTTTCCTTCAAAGCAACTTTCAGAATCAGTCAGAAGATGTTTGCAAAAGAAACTTGGTACTCAGCATTTATCCTCACGCCATTTTATTGTTTTATAAGTTTAAAAAGTACTTTTTAAAAAGGAGAAAAGGAGAAAACAGTCTTCACAACAGAGGCGTCCAAAGATGAGAAACCTCAAAGAACTTGTACACCCCTAATTGGGCAACAAACATGTTTTTGAACGTGTAAAAGTTGTGCCTGAAAGATCACACATTGAACACACACACACAAATACAGCTGCCAGAATGAACGTTTCCATCTATTCTTTTCTGTGAGAAAAGCTTTTATTATGGCCTTTGCCGTAGCCTATTGATTTATATTACAAAAACAAAAGTGTGCTACAGTCTCCAAGACTAAGACCTGCAAAAAGCAATTCTTAAGTTTACCCAGTGCTCAGATTCACCAATTGCTCATTTAATAAAGAGTTGAACTTTGTCTAAACTCAGGAATTACTAAGCTCGCTTTCAAGTCCAAAATTAATTTTCTTTTCCCTCCATTCCCTGCCATGAGTCCTTTTACTCTATGTATTTTTTTTTTATAAAAGTGATTTTTTCCATAAAGGATATCTGTTTGTCCACATATTTTTAGAAGGGGGCTGTGTTGGACTTTTAGCAAGTGTTCTGAAAGCCCAATATGTGGAGGACATATTATTTTTAGAATTTTTACACTAGCAAGGATGAATGAGGACCTAATGAACGTGCAAAAATTAATCTGTGAGATATCTCAAGCACAGAAGCAAAGCTCTCTACTTACAGTGAATAGAACAATGCAAACTGAAGAAGGAATACGAAGGAAGGATATAACAAAAACAGATTTTCACTTATGTTCATTCTGATACTACAAATAATAATAAAGGAAAAAATATTAAAAAAACACTACAAACTATTGTTTCCAATACTCATGCAGCTGTGACAAAGATTCTTCAAGGATATTTCCAAATGAAAGAAATATTTTTATTATAATGAATGTATTTCTTATAAGAAACCATATCTGAAATCAAATTTATTGTCAGATGAGTAATTTAAGTATTTCCAGTCCTAACAGCAGACTACATATTATTTTCCTGTTCCTCTAAGGAAAAAAATACTGTTTCATTACTCAAATAAGACATCAGTAAGGAGAAATAGCTTAGGATACTGCTATGGAATATTCCTAAAAAACCCCTTGAGTTTCACAGAAAAAGAATCTTAATACGTATTTCTACATACAAGTTAATGTATGCGTACACTTACTATTTCTTTCTAGTTGGAAACAATTCTTTTGCACCTACAACATAATGAGGAATTCATGACAATAAAGATATGTAAATAGAGTTTGCATTAGGCCTTTAAAAACAAAATAAGTGTGATGTCATTCTCTAGCAGTACTGTTTTGCTCAGCATGAAGTCTTTTAGAGAAGTGTTTTCAAAGCCCTATTTTTTTTTTTAATGTATTCTTTCTGTTTTATGAAAAAGGGCAGAAAAAAGCCAAAAATGTGGAAAATTCAAGATTAAATATTTTTGTATAACCACCCTAAATGCTCATTAGTTAGTTGGCAATTTAATATTAACAGTGTATTTAAAATGCAGGATTGTTCTTATGGGTCATTTTTAGACTACTTCCACATAGTTTGAGGCATGTTTAACAGCTAATCTCAATTTTTTCAATGCACCGCAGTGTGCTACATCAAGTACACCATGCACAGAATTCTAGTATCATTAATTCTATTTTATGTTGTATTATTATTTTTTTAGAATAATACAAAGATACTCTATAAATACTAAACAAGAAACATATGGCAAAGTTGCATACTAGATTTTTTGCTTTGAGGCAAGTAATATTCAAGACTCAGCATCTCTTTGAGATTGTTGAGAGGGAGTAAAACTCCTCTCTTATCTGTCCCTAACTTTCTGGAAACATACAGTAGGTATCTGTAATGATAGGAGGCTGTAGATACAGTTGTCTTTATCCAGTTTCAGATCATTCCAACAAAGGCAGCAGTCACAATTCAGTAATAAAGAAGGAAAAACTCACCCCTTTCAGAGGATCAGGACTCACTAAAAAATCCCCAAAGGAGAAAATCTCCAAGTAGCAGCAACTCACCTGCAGCTACCAGCCCTTAAATGAGGTTAGGTAGGAGTGAACCCAGGTCTACCCCTTCAGTCACACAGGTGAATTGCTTGTACCTGTGCTCCCAGGGCTGGCCACACCCCTTCACCAGGTGCTCAATCAAAACTGGTTCAGGCCATGACCTAACAGTTTGCATACAATGTCATATAAAGTAACATATATGAAGATATTAATGAGGAATGGAACAGTGATTTTAACATACATTCTGTAAGAGGTTACACCAAAATGATGAAGATACAAATATAGTCCTAAGGTAGTTCTTTAATAGCTAGCAGGTCTTGTGAAAGAGGTATGTCTATTTCCAGAAAAGTAACAATGTTCAATAGATTTTACTTTCTTAAGAAGGCAATAGCCTGTAACTAAACTAAGTAACGCTATCTGCTAAGGTAATCATTTCCTGATTAAACACTTTAAACACTTTTTAAACACTTCTATCAAAAACTGACAAAAAGAGAGATAATGACTAATTGGTTTAGATGTGCAGAAAGGAAGATTTTGGTTAGACAGTGAAGAAAAGTTTTCAAATCATAAAAAGTTGGAGATACATTGTATTTTTTTATACTGCAAGGAATCAGTTAGGTGGTGTATAACCAAGATGTTATAATCACAATATAATTGTGTATAATCAATAGATATCAAGATGTTATAATCACAATATAATTGTGTATAATCAATAGATATCAAGATGCTATAATCGCAATATAATCAAGAGAGTAAGGCAAAGCAGACAAGGATCACAAAAAGAGAATAAGTGGAAGAGCTTACCCTTGGGTTGAGCTCACCAGAAGACACCAAAAGAGGGGATCTCCAGAAGAGATCCTTCCCCTCTGGTAGCCAGCTCTTAAATAGGTCCACGAGGGGTGGAGCCAGGCTCCACCCCTTCCGGCAGCACAGGAGAATTGCCTTCACCTGTGCTCCTCTGGCTGACTCATGGCTCACCTCAGGTGATTAATCAGAGGTTCAGGCCGTGACTCAGCAGTTCCCATACAGGTGGGCATTCTTCAGCAGTGAAACACATATATACTCTATTTGTGGATTCTTCCAGCCATATCATAAAATTTCACATTAATTTTAAAGGGACAGCAAACACTGAAAATAACAAATTATAACAAATAATCTGCACAGAATTATCTTCCCTACATTTTCCCTACTTCTTCCATTTCAGGTATGTACATATATATATATTGTATACAAAAACTAATAATTGTTTTAATGCCATATACCCAAGAGGGAAAAACCTACATCACACTCCAGAAGATTTTGATCTGCTTGGAACTCTGTTTTATGGTGACTTCACTGGGAGTCAAGTGGAAAAGCAAGACATTGGATCAAGTGACACTGAGTCCAGAGGGACTGAAAACTGACCTTGGATGTGTAATCAAAGCAATAGGGGCCAGTGTACACTTCATACAGCAGTCATAATTGCCCAAAATATGATACTGGTGTGGTTAGTGTAGTTTCTATGCACACTATCCCAAAATGATAAGGAAGGGTCAGAAAAGTCATAAAAAAAAGATTATTTTATTATAGTGATTGGAAACTATGGCTTTTAAAGCTGGTGTATGAGTCTAAGTTGTTTATCAAGGGTAAAATATATCAGTGGACAAATATTAAACAAAATAAAAATGCTGGAATTAAAACGTACAAGATGCAGACCGGAAGCAGGATTCACATTTTTAACAATGAGATTAATCAAAGTGTGGCACAAACTAGTGAGGGTTTGAGGCTCAGAATTTTAAAATGTTTGCCTGAGAAGAAGAGGGAGTCGTTACAGCTTTTTTATGTGACAAGGCAGACTAGACAAACAGAAGGCTCCTTTATGACTTTATAGAATGTAACATCCTTTCCAATGGTAAAAGTATCCCAGGTAGAAAAGAGATTAGTACAAGAGTTCTCAGTTTATTAACTGAGAAGGAGGATGAAGTACCTATAAACTGTAATTAGGAATCTTCAGCAGATCTCTGATTTTCTAACCAATGCATTAACTGCACATTTTCTGCATTGCAAACAAACATAGAAGGAAAGTCTGCTAGTTAGTATGTCTTTGCAAGCACTAAAAGTATACATTAGTACACATATGCATTATACATTACTGATGAACCACAAAAGACACATCATTTGCTCAAATTGTGTTGGACCTGTAAAGTGGAGACTCTGTCCTGTTTGTTTAACAGCACATATAGTTGTCACTCAGGAACGGAAACTGGAATCACAGTAGGATCTAGCCCCAACTGGATTTTACTGCAATGACATACAGAAATGACAAAGGTATTTATGAAACTGGAAATTACAACCCACAGGAGTCAGAGGAATTAAAAACCCTGGTGAGATGTAACATTTCTTAAGAACAATAGATTGCAACATTTTTATTCTGCACTACTTTGGAAAATTGGTTTAATAGCTCATATTTTTCATCATTCATGCGTACAATAATATGCATGTTTGTTTCCATATTAAGTCTCTAAATTCAGCAGATGAAAATGTCTTTCCTCCAGAAAATACCCTTGATTATAGATCACTACCAAAGAAAAGTAAACATGCAGTTCCGATGAATAAATGTGCTGAAAGCTAATACCTTTTGAACTCTGAATCTTTATTTCTACTCTTTATGGAAATAAACACTTTTTTTTTTTTTTTTTTTTTTTTTTTTTTTTTTTACTGCATGCAGAAAGAAAGCTTTTTTTCCTCCCCTCAACTCTTTTCACTACTCCAGCTACTGAGTGAAGCCTAATCATAAGATGCCTCTGTGTATCAAGCAGATGTTCAGTTGTAAAAGAAAATCAATGTCTGCAATACAGTTATGCAGTGTTTTTAGAATGCATTGAGCACAGTTGCTTGAAAAGCAATGGCAATGTTTTGTGTCACTTTATCTGCATTTCATAAAAAAGAACATGTGCCCACTTCAATTTATGGATCACCTCAATTGTCATTCCATAGCAATGTGTTTTACAGATGTCTGCAAATGAATCTTAGGCTGAACTACCTTGGCTTCTGAACCATAAGGAAGTATGATATGCTATCTGTCTGGTATTTAGATATTAAATTTTGTTTGAAGAGCAGTTAGAATCCCCTTGAATTCATTTAAAAACTACTGCATAAAACAAAACTTTTGGCAGTTGAGGTCTGACCAGTGGGTCTGACAGGTTTTCAACACATTACTTTTGGCTAGTGGTGATGTAGTAACAGCACTTTTTTCCAGTGAAGCAAACAACTCAAATCCATCAGCTCCCCCATAACACTTCAGGGCATTTTAACACTCCCAGGATCATGGTCTTTATCTGTTATTATTGAGAAGGACAGTAATGAAACAGGGGCAACTCAGGGAGCCATCCTTTCAGACTACGTCTGACACAAGCGCTGTTACATTATCTGCTTCAGTGAAGCAGAAAGAGGAGCCCATCAGGGAGCTGGCTGAGCTTTGTACTTTTCTGTCCTCCTTAAGATTGGACAAGCTAGTCTGACCTGTGGGTACCTTAACCAGCTGGCAAGAGTTCCCAAAGAACAGACTGTTAGTGAAGGTAGCTACTGAACAGCCCGAAATCTCCAGTTTTCTCTTAGCTATGGCATGTCTGCACTGCCTGTGATGGGAAGGTCACTGGTGGGAGGCATTTACACACTGACACCTAGTAAAGCACTTGTCCCCATAGGCTTATCCTCAGGATGGGGAAACAGCTTATGCAGTACCTCTCTGCTCACCATTCCAAATGGTATCAAAGGTGACTTACAGATACACATACAGATTTCACTCTCTTTCTGGAGAAAATTTAAAAATAAAGAAAAAAGTCTTCTTTGTGCTACCGTTTTAAACCACAGCCATTATCTCCATTTTATCTTGTACATTACAGTACACAGAATGCCTTCTCAGCCACAAAAAACAAAAACAAAACAAAGAAATTTAAAAAAAAAAAGACCGAAAAAAAAAACCAAAAAGCAAAGCACCAACAAGAAAAAACAAAACCTGGGGCAGGGATTAGCAAACAAGTGGAAAAGCAATATCTGGAGATAAAGAAACTGTGAAATTATGCATTCACAGATACATGGTAAATTCATATTTTAAAGACTGTATTGATGAGGCATCTGACCTATACTCACACATAGGATCTTCAACTGAAATGATGTAATTGAAATTGCCAATTACAGTTTTAGTTGGAGATTTTGTATGCAAGTAGACAACGAGGTATGGGTACTCGGGCTATGAATATTCTCTCCTTCCTATCACAAAAATAATATAGAAAAATAAATTTCAGACTTCTGTTGGCAACTGAAAATAGAAAAGCCACATTCAAAGTATCTATTAATTGCTGGACTAATACCCTGTTAAGCACTGTTGTTCCCTACTGCAAGCACAAGACAATCAGAATAAATTAAGCAATTTTTTTCACAAAATCCGTAACAGTGCTTCACAGAGTTGTGGATTAAAAACATTATTTAGCTCTTTTCTCTCTCTGTTAAAGAGAACAGAGAAAATGAAGATTATTATCATATAGTAGTTTATCTAGCTATTCTCTATAGCCCTTATTTTACTGCTCTTTTTTCATTTATACCACCAGAAGACCTTGGAAAATTTAGCTCTTCTGCTGCTTGGCAAATAGGTAAGTGTTTCCCTTTTCCACGGCTGTCCTTATCCTCATAAGTGTGGATTGTGTACCAATTAAGTACAGTGTTGGACAGGACAAAACTAAAGAAAAACATTATATAGCTCAGTCTTAATTAATGTCTTTCGCTTACATGGAAATATAGAGAAGTGAAAACCAAACATGAAAAGGAAAAAATTACAAGGGATAGCATCTAAACTCTTCATAAATTCATTCAGAATTATTAATGTTAAAACAGTGAAGTGTAACTGGATAGTGTGAAAAAGGCTACCACAGAATTAAGTACTTCTCTTTCTTTTCTCATATTCCTTTTCTATCTTGGCTGTCCATCCAAATTTGAGTACTTCAATATGTTTGCTTTGTACCTGGCACATTTTGGGAACACTGTAGGTTTAAATGAAATAATATATATAACATATATACACATAACATGTATAGGACACCCTTATTTTCTCTTTGATTAAACATTTCTGTGACCCCATCACTACCTTAAAGTTGCCCTATGACGGGCTCAGAAGGTTCTTGTGTAGTATAAACAGTGAAGATGTGGAAAGGGAGTGCTTCAGTGAAAGGCTTGCACATAACATATAACATTTTGCCATAACATACAGAAAATCTCTGCCAGGACATATGCTATACTGATGATAATGGTGGGGGCTATGCAGTCAAGGAATCTCTTCACCTCGTCCCACCACTTACTGAATACAGTTTCCCACTCTGGCTGATTAACGGTCTGCTGGCTCTACAAGGCAGCCTTGTTCTTCACAGTTGTTACACTCCAGTGGTTGAAAGATTTTTTCAGATGTGCCCGAATTAAACATTATAAATGCTCCATTTCATTTTTCTTCAGTAGTCCATTCTAGTGCTGTATTACCCATAATGTATATTGCAGTTAAAATTATTTAGTCAGGATTCTTTTTCTTTTTCTGCCCTTCTCTATCAACATCCTCAATTTCTCCTTTCCCTGATGACCTATGCAGTACAGTATTACGAAATTAATCCAGATAACTAACTCCTTTAGCTTTTCAGTGTAATATTTTTCATCCTCTTTTTCACTTACATCATTGTTCAGTCTTCTATTCCACTTAAAAACAAAATAAAACAAAAACAACAACAAAGAACTGCCAACTATTGTCTCTGTTTCACTTGTTTGTTTTCTGTTCTTGTTTCTTTTTAACAGTTGTGCATGGGCATTCTTTTTTACTATCTTGCCATTCGGGACTTGAAAAATGTTAATGAAATCCACTTCCTTCACTGATTTCCCCCACTCCCAGCTGAATTACCTGGCTAAAGGAAAAAGCTCAGAGATGCACACAACTTTCTCTAGTGCTAATAATTTGCATCACTTAGTGACTCAGTGACAAAAAAAAAGAAGTAAAAATTCTACTGATAGCAGCGATAACACTGAACTGTTTGAATTGTTACTTGGTAGTTAACTTATTACACTGTAGGACATCTTGTGTAAATTTGTCCAGAAAAGAATTAAATAAAATAATTGATGAAGTTTAAGTAGAGGGAGGTCTTTAATATTAAAAATACCTCTCATAAGGTCACAATTTGCAGCTTCTGTACATGATCTGCTTCCAGCGATCAATTTGAAGTCACAAGAGTTCCACGTGGTGTGGAGTGGCATTCCTTGCCACAGAAAAACATATTTGAATATAAAGAAATAAATAATGCAAAGTGCACCTATAGTATATGGAACTGATGATGATCCAAAAGATGTTCTTGAAGCCAAAGTTTTCTAAAAACTTACAACTAACTTCTTTAGGTCACATAATGATCTCAGAGAAAATCTTAAAAGAAAGCATAAATTCTTCATTTGTGAATATGGCACATGGGACAGCAATTAGTGAACAAAGTCACCATTATCCTCTGCAATCATTTCCAAACAAATGAAGAAAAAAGGCTGCAAAGCCATATGGTACATATATTATAAAGGAACCTGTTCCACTCCTTAGACATAGTATTACTGCTTTTGACACAGCTACAGGAAATAAAACGCTACTGGAATGCAGACTGGGAAAATGTATTCCCAGAAGGCTTTGCAAAACTAGAGGCTGGAATCCTTGAGTGGAAACAGACTCTGCAAATCTGTCTCCTGCTCTGCAGCATAGAAGATCTGCTCAAATGTAAAATGCATACTACAAATGTGGTCACATGAAGTAGCTGTGCTTTCGAAGGCTTATGGAAAGAATGGAGAAGAAAGGAAAAAAGACTTAAAAACAAAGGGGGAAGTGTTGTCATGGGAGGCTGGAATGCAGCCTAGCAAAGAACTGTTTTCAGCAGAGAAAGTCAAACTGTCACACTTGTTCTGCAAAATTTGATTGTTTTTAACTTATCAATCTTATTATAACAATAACCTGAATTAAGTATATTCTTATTCATAATACTGCTTTTTCTCTTTTTTGTCAATGGTGTTTTGTAATTTCTGCCATTCAGCCTAAGCATTGGACACTACTATCACTTGGATTCTTGAATAAATGTGCCTAGTGACAGAGAGAGTGTCATTTTTCCTGTTTTACAGGACTTGGTCACATAAAAGTAAGACTTGTATGATGTATCTACCAGCTACAGCTGAATATGAATACTATCAATAAGAAGATTCTGCAAATAACTGGTCAGACCTTTTGGTCAAACTCATGCCATATGCACGAGAGAAAAAAGTAAAGTGCAATATGTTTAAATTTTCTTGGATATGTAAGCACCCAAATATATACGGAAAGAGTATTTTTCAGCAAACATTCCATATGTTTGTTTTTATTGTGTGTTTTAACATTTCACATTTTTTACTGCCTCAGCTGCCACCAGCCATCTTTAATTAGATGAACATTTTAAAGTAATATTAAGTACATTCAGAAAGCAAAAACAAAAAACCCACAACTATGTGTGATAAAGCCTTTGAATATCATTCATTTATATACCCATTTCTTTTTTTTTTGGCCAAGCAAGTAATGAAAACTATATTGCTGACACTTGATACACAAAACACCTTACAGAGAGTTATTTTTTAATTTTTTTAGAATTCTATCATGCAGGATTGCCTTTCCTAGATCGACCTCCACACAAAAGAAATTCAAATGACAGATAAAAGAATTATTTTCTCAAAGATGTATTCTGAAAATCTTTTAAAATGACCTAACAAGTGTGCACTTCAAACTTGTTTTGTTGGTTTTAAGGAACGGAACTTGGAACAGCTTCTTAAAGGAATTTAGCCTCAAGCATTGCATTACACTTTCTAAAAATATATGATATACAAAACAAGTAAAAATCCTGTTATAACATTAAATTATATGTTCTATACATGCTAAGATCCTTAAATTAATAATCTACTGAATAAAATAGTTTCAATAATAATTATTTATCAAAAATGTTTCTGCTTCAAGTTACCTAACATAAGACACTTTTGCTCTGAAATGAAAATAATTAATAATCTACAAAGAAAGTGTACATATTATAAGTGAAACAGAGCTTGAGTAAAATAAGTGATTTTGATTTTAGTGTTGATAAGTGATATTTGATCTGCAAGTGACTTGAACTTCACTGCCTTCTCTGGGAGTGAATGCACTGTACCTAACACAAATGGATTAAATTCTGTGTGTTTTAGAGAAATTAGAAAGAATGCTTACATGTTTTGTCGTAAACATAGCCTGTAAATACTTAAGTCTTCTTCAACAGGCTGTCAGCATGATATTTCATTATTTGGTTATTAGTCATTCATCTATGTTGATAATACATTAGAGTTTGTAAAAAATTAATTTCATGCCCAAAATTAAGGTTCTTTTTAAGATCTCAGATCAAGGCATATAGGTTAGTAAAAATGGAGATAATTTACTGACATATAAACACGTGTATTTCCTTGCATTGCTTAAAACCACCAGCGTTCCAATGAACAGTTATATGTGGCTGCACTATGCTTACAAGAACCAAACCTAACAGAGAAATTACATATATAAGGGTGGCTGTAGAATATTCTATAAACAGCTGAAGAGAACAACAGTCACTGGCCTGTCCCAACCAATCTTGATCACTCTCTGCTAGAAGTTTCAGCTCATCAGGGTCAGGTTACCAAAGGCCTAAATTTCCCAGACCAGATCTTATGTGTGTCTGGAAATTCTGCCTCAGTACAGTCTATGGACCTAACGCTAATTAGTATTTGTGACACAGGGAAAAATGGACAGATGTTAAAATTTGCTGTATGTATTTTCCACCTCATTGAGCTGGCTCAGCAAGCTGAATAAAACTGGTTTGCTGTGATTACTATACACAAAGAGCTAACCTCTCCTCTTGAAATGTAAGATTAAACAGTGAAACACTGACAAAAATAACACATTTCCAAGGTATTGTATCAAAGATGTGGTCACATCCAGTTCTGCTGACACAGAAATGTATGAAAGGAATCACACTGCAAGCCTGAACCAGGCTGGTTACACAGTAAGCCGCCATCTGGAAGGCTGCTGATCTCAGCTAGTGGTGAGCAAGAAGTGGAAGGTTATAAGCTCCTCTCAGATCACTTGTGCCTGGAACAGGCTGTATGATCACAGACTGTCTCTCGCTGTTATCCCCCAGCATACCTTTAGTTGTCCTAAGGGCAGGTGATCCAAAGGCAGGCCAGGTTCCCTGTTTATAATGGTGGTTTAATAAAGGAGATCAAGAAGATGACAATTGAGCTATGCCACTGGTGTTTCTCTTTAGTCCATAATTTCGTTTTTTAGAAGTCTATATTCACTGTCTGTGCTCCCAAGATGTCTGTGGTATCGCAAAAACATACAGCTGTTTAGAAAATTAAAGCAAAGATCTCAAAGATCCTACAGCTGAGTTTGCATGGTCCAGACAAGAAAAGGAAAGCACAGTTACTAGACGGTAAAGAGTAACAACTTGAGCTTTCCTTGGATAGGCTGTGAAAGATAATTGAGTTTAAAAAGAAAAGGAGAACTGTATACAGGAAAAAATATTATTTTCTTCCCTGTATTTCCTTTTGTTCCCTACAAACAGTGGTGAGAAGCATAAAAGATAAGACAGGGAAGAGAAGGCAAAAGGGGTAATAAAGAGGAATATCAAGGAATAGAAAAAGAGGGTATTGGCCGAAGCATGTTTTCTTTTGTATAGCATCATGAGGGTAAAAAAAAAAAAAAAGGTAGAATACTGTGGGGAGTAGGTGGAAAGACGATGAATGGGTTCAAGATGCTGTAAGGAAAAGTATTTAGAATTTCATGTTTTTGGCAGCAGTGCCTCAGATAGACTAGAACAGGAAAGAACCCAACCAGTGGAAGGCAGTGGTTGTCAAGGAGATGATGAGGTTGAAGGAACAGCACTGGAAAACTGGGGACAGTAATAAGCCTGTCTCCAGAAACTCATCAGACTGGCCAGGTTTGAATCCACTTTAGTGGTATTTGTCCTTTGGCTTTTGAGACTAATGTGGATCTATATAACGGCAAAAGAGATTATTCTTTAATAATACCCAGGTTTATGTTTTTTAAAGAAGAAGAAAAACCTCCTTTTGGTTGTGCCTCAAAACTTTGTGAAAATGGAAACAAACTGAAAAATTATATTTTTTCAGTTAGTGGATGAATTGCCAATGGAACAGATGCATATAGGCTTATTGTTTATTCAAAGGAATGGTGTCATCATAATTACAACAAAATCTGTTTGCAAAAATGATGGTGAAGTTTCACTTGGTTGAAATTGAGAAATGTTAGCAATAATACATTTTTTGCATCTGCACTAAAATTAGTAGATTACAACAACTGCTGCTGTCACTTAAATTTCTTCCCTTAATTTAGTCATTACAGTTCTAAAGGCCCCAGTTCAGGCCTTCTGGCTAAAAATTCAGATCTTGCAAGAAGCAAAAACTATAAAAAACCTTACAGCTCTTAGTGAATGTCTTGGGTCTAGTAGTGCAAACATGCATGTAGGTAATTTTACTTGCATAGTGAATCCAATTTACTTTTAAGGGATTACTTCTGCTACTAAAACTCCTCATGTATGAGAATACTGGATCTGTTTTTCACTTTTTCTGCCATATCCTGCCAGTGTTTTAGTAAGTGAAATATTTAAAAATGATCCCAGACAGGAGCATGAACTGGTCCAAACGAAGCAATTAAGGAATGGCAGAAAATGCTGTAACAATTAGGACAGCAAGGTTTGTTCTATAACTAAACTTGTGACTTCTGTAGAAGCTATAGATTTGGACTGAGAGCCTCTTATAACTTTGCTTGATTCTTTCCCTCCTTTTTAGAAATGAATAGAGCTATTCATTTCAATGAAACTTTTATGTGTGGATCTGGAAAGCTGTCTGAGCAATTTGCACAGCTCCAGGTAGCAAATGTTTGTGGAATCCCAGAAGTTACACAGCCTGTAATACTAATCTGAATGGCCTCAGTTCAAAATAAAGTGGCTCAGTAGAACTCACCCACTGTAAAAACTAGAACTAAATGGTCAGGCATACCAAATAATTGGATACTTCTAACGTGTCAGAACAAGAAATCAAAGAGGAATTAATCTTGCTTTACCTAGGCCAATGTACATTGCTGGTAGAGATGGAAAAAGGCTCATGACTTCTAACTGCTGATGTTAGAAAAAAATGAATGTTAGGAAATTCATTGAAAATTTAATCTAGTCCTCACTCAAACAACAAAAACAATATAACTAAGAACTTTCCTGCAAATGCACATTCAAATTTGTTTGCTATTTTATGCACTTAACTTCTACATAACTATACATTAACTTCTACAACGGATTCTTTGATCTGTTAGAAACAGGATTTGATTAAATACTCTTAATATTTGAAAAGGTATGACAACAATTAACAGTACTCATTCATGCAGTAGAACACAGGACACCTGTAACTTTGTCATTTGTCTAATGGCTTGTTCCTCACAAGTTCTTTCTGTCTCCCATCTCCTATCTGTTTAAGATTTCTTCATGCTTTCAGAGCCATAAACTTCATATATTTATCTTGTCCCTTTCTGTTTCTATCTCTTTTGGAAGCCTTTACACAATGTCTGCTACTTCCCCACGGTTTGCTAACCCTGTGGTTTGCTTGACTGAGGAGTTATCCTCAGGATAGTCTCTCCCGGTTGTACCCTTCAGTGAGACTGATAATTAGTGAAATAGAGGGAAAACTAAAGAATAATTTAGAATAACTTTAAAATCAATGCCTATTTAATCATTCAACTTACATGTTGAATTAACCTTTTGCCTAACTCTTTTTTTACACCTCTTATCCTAGTTTTTCCTTTCTGCCCTGTGTAGTTACAGTCTGCTTGTCTGTTACTACTTCTTTGCTGACCTTCCAAGAGAATATTATTTGGAATTACTACAATTCTTGGCCTATTCCTTTCCACAGAAATATTTCCCTCATATCTGACCGCCTCCTAAGGAGGTGTACTTAAGTCCCATAAAGCAGACAATTTGATATCTGCATAGAAATAAGAATATATACAAAGTCTTCTCTTAAAGACCTTTATTTCATGGCTACTGGATGTGATCATCTCTTTCCAGTATAGAAATGTGCTTATCTGCAGTAAGAAATGATACATTTTATTTACAGCTGGATTTTAATATAGCAGATTTAAGTAGTTTCCAGCTGTCTTTGTAAGGACAAGTCAGAACTTTCCTGTGAAAGGAATCCAGAGATACTCAGGAAATAGCAACAGCTTTAATAAATCATAAGCTGAAACCTGTGAAAGCTGTGTAGAGTAAGGTTGAAGGGAGAGGGAGTGAAAGAGAGAAGCATGGGACAGATTGTAATTCGGGCTAGAAAGAAAGCATTTTGAACTATAACACACCCTGTTGTGCAAAATGACTCAGAAAGGCAACAGTTAGATGGATTGCTATGAAAGTAACGTCTCTTTACTTATTGCTGTGGAAATTACAACAGATACAAAGAACACAATAATACTACTTATAAATAGTGCTATAAAGCAATGTAAAAAAGCACCACCAGTAGATATGTATTGCTGCCTGCAATGAACAAGGGCTGCGTGCCCCTCTTGTTAAAATCTGCACTAGCAGAGGTGACTTACCATGGCTACTGCTGAAACACACTGCCCACCACCTCCCCATGCTCACACCCACAGTTTGGTCTCCATACATATTCAGCAAGCATCAGTTCTTGATGGGTGCCAATTTTTCCACATGGAGAAATTCAATTCCACACCTTTGCTTCATGTATTCTTCCATGTCAAACACCATTTTATCAGACTGCCCCTCTGCTGCCATCTACTGCACAGCAACAAAATACAGTGAAATATCAATGGGAAGGTTCAACCTCTACCGCCATACCACCAACATCCACCTCTGGAATCTTGGGCCAACATAATAAAATAGGAAGCATTACTTTCAGAGCAGCCCTCATAACTCAAAAATTATGCTGGGTCAAAAAGTTGCTGACACTAAACATCCATCCTTGGAGTAGGTGAGCAGGTCATGTTTTGCCTGACACATTTCCCAGCGAATGCTCTTTGAGTACGTACATACTTTCATACACATTTCTGAGTATTAGAGAACACATAGGTAATTACAGAAAATGTACTGTAAAACAAGCAAACAAAAAAACAATAGTCAGAACAATCTTACTATCGAGAATAATTTACATCTTTAAGAGCAGCATTTTTCTTGAATTTGCTGCTTTCAAGTTCCCTTGCTCTCCTTCTGGCTCAAAAGCATCATACAAAACAGGAAATATCTGTGTTTCCTAGTGAGAAGCCAGAGCGAACTCACAGGGTACACATGAAGAAGCATGAGTGCCACAAGTTTTCTGGATGATATTGAAGCCTTGTTTCCACAATAGTGAGTGTAAAGAAATCTGTTACTGAGCTACTCTGCAATATCTGACAAAATATCATTGCTTTCCATGAACAACATACCTTTAAGATACCATACTGGTGCACTCAAAATATAAATTAAGTTTGTAAGATAAAGGTTTAAAAACCTTCAATGCATATGGACTGTCTTAAATAAAATAAGAATATATATATATTTAGTTGTTGTAATGACTGTCAGGAGGTCAAGTTCAGTTATCCCCACGTAACCTTACTGAACCTGCTCAACAGGGTCGCAGCACTGCAAGCCAGGGCAGAGTTTATCCCACTGTGTAAATTTCAGGAGAACAAATCTTCATTGCAGAGCTCAAAAGAATCCTTGTGCTTGCTGAAGGAAAGGTATAAAGGGGTGCTTGTTAATGCTGGCCAACACAGTCCACTTTCTGGAAATAGAGGGTATCTTGGTAGAAACCCATGGTGCTCATACCCAGCAAGGGGAAATTTCAAGGGAAAAAATAGCCAACTTGAATTTATTTTTTTCTTTTAAACACTACGTGCTCTGTACATCTTTATAATTGTATGACACATTCCTTACCGGATAGGATTTTCTGCAGGAAAAATCAACAGTAACTAACACTATTATTTAGTGCTTTTAACTATGTATTTTTCCTCTTGAATAAAAGCTTATTTTCAGAACTCAACATGCGGGTACTTCTGTTACCAGACCTTGTGTTGTGAGCAGTATTATCTCATTATCTGAGAAGCCTGTTTATTCAGCCTCTTCTCCTATATAACTTGCAACAGGTCTAGAGGGAATGGTCCCAAGCTGTGCCAGGGAGATTCAGTCTGGACATTAGGAAAAAAAAATTCTTCTCCAAAAGATTGATTAAGGACTGGAATGAGCTGCCCAGGGAGGTGGTTGAGTCACCATCCCTAGAGGTGTTCAAGAGATGTTTAGATGTTGTACTAAGTGATATGGTTTATTGGGGAAATATTGGTGATAGATGGATGGTTGGACTGAATGATCTTAGAGGTCATTTCCAACCTTGGCGATCCTATGATTCCAAGTCTGAGAATTTGTTTGAAGTGTTTGCTGGTACTACTGCATAGAAAGAAAGAAGCAGTGTGCTTTGGTGATAGTATGTGTGAAGAAAAAAAAAAGAAAAAAAAAAGAAGGAGAGGAAGGAAAAGAAGAGAAAAAGTTACATGATTCTGAAAGGCAGTCATTTTTTTTAAGTCATCTTGGGTATGCGGGTCTGAAATAAAACCAGGAGTGGATGGTGTCCTTTCAAATTTCATATTTAGGCATCCTCACAGAGAAAAACTGTGCTCTCCTCATGTCAGTCATCTGGTCTTTACTATTGCCTACAAAATATGCAGATGAGGATTCTTCATAGGTTAGATTGCACATCCCAGGGCACCATGTTACTGACAATGTAGGATACTGGATATGGGTGTAGGTTCCAGTTTGTCTGTTGTAGATTGATCCTGGCTAGCTGCAGTTGCTGCTCTGTTTCCATTTGCCTGAGAGGGCTTCTCGTCAGAAAAGCTGCATTTTCATTTATTACTACCTGTGAGCAGTGAGTTAACAGGCTTCAAGGCTTGGTGACTTGCAGAACTTAAATGGGTACAGTGTGCTTTGCTTTGTTTCTTGGGTTTTGCATTCCTGAAGGGAGAGGTCAGAGAATTTAGCAGTCTGTGACTACGTATCCCAGTGAATGTCTCATTTTAGAAAACATGTAAAAAATGTACTTTAAGCAGACAATCGGAAGCACGATTGGACTCAATGTTTTCATAAAGCATTGTTCTCTTTAAGGTGATACTCTTGATGGTTTTTACATAGAAATTCACTAGCCATATTCAGGACTTCTGATTCTGAAAAAAATCCAATTTTTTCTTGTTATCAGTGGTTTATATTTTTTGCTTCAACTTCTGTGGAATTTGTATTAAAAAGTCTATTTGCAATAATTTTGTCAGAAGTTAAATGCAATAAAATTTTTCCAAAACAGTATGGAAATCATGATCCATCTGTAAATTCTCTTTGTACCACAGTCATTTATTACTTCATACTGAAATTTGAAATATGAGAACAAAGCAGCAGCAAAGCCAAATAAAAAGCCACACCAGCAAGGAACATCTGCAGAATTCTATTTAAAAAATGAACAAATGTTATAAATTAAACCTTTTCTGGTTTTTCTTACAGCTATACAACCTCACAATCAGAAAGGAAGGACTATCTAAATATTTCCCATTTAATCTCAAGAAGCACATGCCCATACCATTTATTGGAAACATTAAATAAAACTCTCTGTACTGGCACATTCAAAAAAGAATAACAGCTGATAAATAATAAAAACAGAATCATTAAATTCAGTATAAAGTTAAAGAAATTTTAAATTTATTCTTTAACACAGTCTGTATTGTGTCTCCAGTTGATTTTGCTAACAAGTAGAAAGGAAGAAGAAGTAGGTATATCTCACACTGAGAGTGCACACTAAAATTTTGTCAAAAAAATTTTTTTTAATTGGAAAACATCAGCTTATGGAAAATGAAATACTCATAAAAGGAGGCAAGTTTCAGTGACTTTTAATTTTGGAAAAGAATCTCGCAGAATTCCAAGAATAATAAGCTATTTCAAACACTTCTTCTAACACACAAAATCATTATTTTAGAAAAAAAAAAAAAAAGCAGGTTGAAATGGAAAAAAAGTCAGAAGTCATTTACACTGATCTGTAAACTCTTTCAGTCTGTTGATTTATGGCCCTTTTCCAGAGTTTAAGCTTGTCTTAATGTTTAGAATAGGAAACCTCAAAAATCTGGAGAAATGTCCCAGATAAACTGCTTCACAATCAGCAACTGATTGCTTACACTGAAATATGGTTTCCACTGCTAAAATCGTGTGAGAAGCATTGGGACTTAAAGTAATACAAAAATTTCTGGCCACAAAGCAGATATTGTACAGTGACACACGTTTCAGGAAGACATTCCAGTCACAAAATTCTATATTATAAACTTGCTGATTTGTGGATATATAATGTATATAATGTATATAATGTATATAATACAAGTATTTCTCTTATCAAGCACATAGAATTTCTCAATGCAGTTTCTAATATCAGTATGTTATTATTTCATTTTGACAAATATTAATTTGAAATTCTTCTGATTTTACCTACTTCTGAACAGTAGGATTTTGCAGGCAGGTTCCATGTGGCCACAGTCTGCATCCAGAAGTTTGAAAAGGAACATGATAATACTGGACTATGCTATGAAATCTTTTTCCCTCTGTAGTGTAGAATGAAGAGTTGCTTGTGCAAAGCCTACCAGAGGACACCTCATGTCATGGTACTTCCCTCATGCCCTTATTACAAAAGCAAAACTTTGTACACTGTTTTAGGATCCCTTGAGCGTGAAAATACCTTGTTTGCAATAACTGGATAGAAACTGGAAAGAGATCTGTAGTCTTCCTAGTAGGAAGAGCAATTGGAGGAAAGCTATAAATTGCAGTATTGGAAAACAAATGGTGATGCTATGGAGACCTTTACTGCTACACAGATATTTCCTTACGCATATAGATACTCTTGTTTAGACCTTTTCAGAGGAAATCACATTTACAAATAAAACAGTTAACTTTTCCCGTCAGCTAAGTAATCTGAGAGAGATTGGTGCTTCCAGAAGCAACACTGAAATGACAAGCAACAGGAAGAATATGTCACAGTGAACAGAGACAGTTTTATACAAGGCGAACATTGTGTGTTTGGGTTCAGTGATTTTAAACTTTGGCTATTTTCATTAAATGTAGTGAATGATATATTTGTATACAGGTTTATGCTGTTGACAAGAATAGATGTTTGTCAGCAGAGATTGTGGTGAAGTGAGAGTCGGCCTCTTCTCTCGTGTAATTAGCAATAAGACTAGAAGGAATGGCTTCAAATTGTGCCAGGGGACACTCAGGTTGGTCATTAGGAAACACTTCTCTGAGAGAGTGGTCAGGCACTGGAATGTGCTGCTCAGGGAGGTTGTGGAGTCACTGTCCCTGGGAGGTGTTCAAGGAATGTTTAGATGTTGTACTGAGGGACATGGTTTAATGGGAAAATATTGGTGATAGGTGGATGGTTGGACTGGATGATCTTGGAAGTCTTTTCCAACCTTCCAACCAATCCAACCTGATTCTACAATTCTATGATTCTCTGAAGTATGTACTGTCATAAATAAAGTCTTGAAAAATGATGCTTAGTAAAGTTTCATAAATGCATGCATGAAGGGAAATTAAAGATTCGCAGGATCAAAATAATTAAATACAGAGAGCACACACCAAGTACATTTTACGCCCTGTTAAAGTCAAGTATGAAATGAACTATCTGGATAAGACAAACTGGACTGTATCAGTCCTTTCACTGCAGAAAGATGAAACAATTTTTATAAGTGGTTATCAATACATTAAAAAAACAAGCACACAAAATTCCGGTTTGTTACCTCTGACTATACTTTCTTCAAAACTCAACTAGTGCATAGTACTCCTGCATTAATTAGTAGTTTGCCCACAGGAGGAATGGAAATGCTGACTGACAGTGCCAGACATATTCAAAACTATGCCTTTCTAGCCACATTCCAGTCTTTAAATTGTTTTATTTGTCAGTGGCTTGTTTAATCATGTTGGAAATGGAACTGAGGAAGTCAGGGAAAGAGGGGGCCTATGTTGCCTTTTGAAACAGACAGTGTTGCTAATATTATATGTTGACAGTCTGGCTGGTTGGTATCCCTGTCACTACCATGCGACTGTGTGCTGATCCCTTGGGGTTTGGTAGACACTATGGGAGCACCTCAAGAGTGCAATTTGGTTCCTACTGTAAAGACTGATGCTACATTTTGGTCTGAATAAAAAAACCGTTACCCAATTGCATGCAGTGATTTGTGGTTAGTTTCTATGTATGAACAAACGATACACGTAAACTGTGAAAGTTATGATTGATTTGGAGGTCTCATGGGCAACAACTGGAAAGAAAAAGCTGCTGTTCTGGAATGTGCCTGATCACTTTTGTTATTTCTGAAGTTCTCAGACATCACAGATAAGGTGGTGCTGAGGTACATATTCCCTCACTGTGTAATGTTTCTTTCACTGTGCGTGGGCAGCCATCTAATTTTATAACATCTGAACAATATCTGCAATTATTGTATCTACCACCTGAGACAGAAAGGCATTCTAAGTGTAAATCAGAGCTGGAATTAAAAGCAGTATTTTTTCTTTTATGGAATTACAAATTAGTAGTCTTTGTGAACTTCCTCCTTATTTGTACAGACATGCTTTTAGGATATTTTACCTCTTAAACAAGTATACTAAACTGAGGTAGATGAACAATTAACACTAGGTATTGTGAACATTTTTTTATTTTAGAATACGATAGAGGTATTATTTGCAGTATCTTTCTCCTCTCCCTTCGCTTCAGCTGTCATGTCTGGAATACACTTCAGGTGCTTTCTTATACTTGATGTATTTCCTAAATCTCTAGAGAGACCAATGTTCAATGTCTTACAAATTTTGTTCAGGATTCAGTATCTTCCCATCTTACATTGCTGTAACTGTTTTACTGGATTGAGATTACCCAGATTAAGCCTCATTTAGGTCTGGGTAACTCCCAAAAAAATCTTGCACATCTTCTCAGATGGCTAAGATGACTAAGGCTCTGCCCTTTATAGATCACCAGGGGTGTAGTCGTGTGATATTGAAATATTTCTAAAATACTGGAGAAGAATTCAACATTACAAATGCAAGAAAATATATATAGAACACATATACATTTAAATGGTTGTGTTAATTTTCACCAACAGGGACTTCACTGAGCAAGCTCGTGGGTTTATTTCTGCCTGTATTTGCAATTCAACTTGGCACTGAAGTTGCAAATAAACTCTGCCTGTGGCTGCTTTCCAAAGTAAACAGAACTTCTGTCTCTATTTCAAATTTTAACAAAACAATGAATATCACATCTAGTATTTATAAATTTCATGTGCTTTTCACTAGATAGAAGTGTAGAGAAGGATCATTTTGGTATTTAGCTCAAACAAAATCCCAGGACAGAGGGATGTGTTAACATGGAGAGGTGTGATCTTGTGCTCTTCACATGTGCATAATTTTTCCTCAACAGTCTTCAGAAGAAGAAACTTGAGTCAGATATAGTTCTCCCAGGAATTCTGCTTTGGCATGGCTCATTTTCTTCCATCCTCAGTGAAACTACTTATAAAGGTTATAATCTGCCTTGGAATCTGGTTTTGTATTTTGAGGCAGAAAAATAGTAGCTCAGTTCTTCTGTTTATTCCACAATATGATACTAATTTCTCTGACACTATAAAATATATTCAGGACCCCAGTGAAGGTACTGGGATAAAATTTTTCAATATTTTACTCATATTTAAAGGTTGGACTCTTCTGTATAGAAAGAACAGATACTTAAAATTAGATCCTTGATATTTGACACTGGTAATATACTGTTCACTCTTTCCAGCCATTCATGGATGGACTCCAGATATTTCCCTGACACATAAATAATTTTATTTTATTTGAATACTCTCATAGTAGCTGGAAGTATTTTTCAACAAAGGACCTCACTCAGCATGATGTATTCGGTGAGTGAACTTTCCAAATAATTCTTCACAAGCCTATACTGATAATGTACATGTTAGAGTTGTTGCACTCAGCACAGATGTTTCACCAACAGAAGTATTTCAAGCTGAGAAATTATCTGCTATTAATAGTACGTTATGTAAAAAGAACCCTGTTTTATCTAGCAGACCACTGAGAAGCAGCTTATATATCTGCTATTACTGGGAGTATTCAGTAAAGCTAAAATGAATGGTATTGTGCTATGAAACCAAACAGCAAACTCCCTGCTTTGCAGAAGGTCGGGAGAAAGATTTTAGGGAATGCCAAGCATTACTTTTAGGCAACTTTTCATTCAACAAACCAAAATCAGGCATTTTAATTGCAGGAGGAGGGGATTTGCTTGGAGAAATAGATTCTCCTAACCATACCTAATTCTGCAGAGTCTGCTAACTTTCACGTGGCGTAGTGGCTGCATGAGCAACCCTATTCACATTGCAGCTCTATTAGCCCCTGTGAAACCAGAGGGTCCAGGAAATTAGAGATGGAAAGACTACCTAGATCTGTTGTTTTTTCAGTGCGGGACAGTTCCTTCATTCCTTGCCCAAGTTATTTGGAAGAACAAAATTTCTAAAATCTCACTTTTTTTTTTTCCTTCAGAACACTCTACTGCTTTAATCTGCCATTATCACTTTTTTATTTGTGCAAGAATTAGTATCTTGATTGCTGCTCCAGCCCACAGTAGCAAAGTAGGCTCAGCACAAAGTTTGTTACAGGTGCAGAACTCTGATGCTCTTATTACAAACGTCCTTTTCAGGATTCCAGCTACACCAGTATTAGCATTTCGTTATTGCTGGAAGTCATGTGAGAAAATCACTGAGTCACAGATGATGAAAGGTAGTCAGATGCACAGCCATACTGTAGGCATTACTAGATACCTAGTCATAGCAAAACACACTCAAGAACCTATATAAAAAGCTAGTCAGATAACTGGAATGGTATCTGTGCTGTCACAACAGCTTAAGCAGTTCAAAACTCCAGCATTTATTGTTCAAGCAAATTGTTTAATTGCCATTTCCTCTGCTAGTAACCTCATTTGACCAGCCCATTTTTATAATTCTGTCACTCATGCCAGTTGGTAGCCTCTGCAGTTTGCAGTGATGAAATGTTTCAGCTAGAAAAAAATGTCCCTCATGTAACAGTTCCTGAGAGCAGATAGTTGTGTACTTTCAGCTTTCTTTTGCTGGAGAGTTTACTCTGTTGTTTCACAGGCGGCTTGCATGGCTTCTTTAGAGAGGACAATCAAATAAAGCTCTAAGAAAGGCACACCATTCCTTAGGAATGTATCAATAGATACAGATATGGTAAATGCAGCACCATAAAGACATGAAATACTATCTACCTCTAACATGCTACTTTTTTGGTATTCTGGCTGTTTTTGTATAGCATATTTTTCCAGATCTTTAGCTGCACACTTTAACAAGCATCTGGAATCACACCACATCCTAACATGTCTGGTCCTGCAAGTGCATTAGAAAAGGAAAATTTCTACCTACCCTTAAATCACTATTTACAGGGGTTTTGCTGATGTAAATAGAGAAAAGACAGCTGTGTTCAGAAATCAATTTTCCTGTGGTGCACAGATGAAGAACAGTTAGGAAAAGAAAGGACTGGAACACAAGAAAATAAGATAATGAGAAGTGCATCTACACAGTGTTAGAATTACCCTTTCTCTCATGTGCACTAGGAAGAAGAGCTCAAAGAAATATGGAACAAAAGGAACGTGTCCATTTATTTGCAGCCTGAGTAGATTCTCCAGAAATAAGTAAGAAGCAGAAAGAAACCCAGCAGTCTCACTCTGTTTCCCCAGTGCCTCTCTATATTAACACACTTGATTTGCTTTCATCTTTCATAGGACTTCTCCTTCCACTATATACAAATGGAGAGAATTGCACTTCTTTCATCATCAGCTGTTTGATGTAATCAGAAATTACCACTGAGTCTCAAGCATGGATATACAAAGAACAAAAGACATTACTCAGTTCCTCTCTTTCTGTTGTCTTTTTTTTTTTTTTTTTTTTTTTTTGTTATGGTATTGCCAGTTCCTGAATGAAAGATCTTACCAATATATAAAAAGATTTGGATGGAAATATAATACCTACAGTTTTGTAATTAGTCATTCTAAAAACCCAAAACACCATACGTAGCCTTTTTAAATTGAAATCTTCAGTTATGCCCCAACCACAAAAACATGCCTACACTATCATGTGGATCCCAGCAATTACAGTTTGTTTCTATGATCTTAGCTGTATAAAATCTTCAAACAGTTATTTTGAACAAAGTATATTTCTAGGTTATTAAACCTTTTAAGATGCCTTTCTATGAATTACGTTATTTCAAATTGGTAGGTTAGTATTTCAGAGAGGTTTAAAAAGTAGTTATTTATAGAACTTGCTTATTTTGAAGGCTTTGTTTTGAAGAATGCATTAGTAGGTGATAATCTTAAATTAATGCATGTGTATGACTAAGGCCTGGTCAGCCTGTAGCCATTTGTTTAGGTCATGCACACAGAGCTATGTCCTTACTAACCTATTCTAGTGATGAATTATCCTTAGTGCTATGAAGTATATCAAGCTCCACTTTCTCTGTGTTCAGCTTTTTTTTTATACATTGGTACTTTTTTTCTTCTGCTAGTTAAGATTAGAAATCACCATTATTAGATTTTTTTTTTTTGGTTTTTCATGGTGTATGTTATACTTCCTTACTGTTCTTTACACAGCACTGAGTTCCTGCAGTATCTAGATCATCAAATGGATATTTGTTAACACATCTTTTTATATATAACACATACTCAAAAGAAAAAGTTGATTGTTTTTGATAAAAATTTAAAATTACATTCACTTCAAGTCAGAGCAGGATAGAGGGGAAAATGGAAATAAGCCTTAAGAAAGTAGTTTAAGAGGATGTTTGGCTACCTGCTCAGTGTCATACACTAAGGGTTTGAGAAAAAATACATTCTTTGAAAAGAGAAAAATAAAGATTTCTCTCAGTCATGCAAAGGTGTTTTTCTAGATCAGGATGCAGGATAAAAATAGAACTTAAATGAAAATTAATATCATTTTAATTGTAAATGAGTGTGGCATGAAAACAAAAGAAGGACATAGCAAGAATGGAGAAAATATCCATTGTCTCTTCAAATCAAAAATACTTCTGCTAATATTTATATAATTAACATTTTTGTTTCTTATGAAACCTGTATCTACACATTCAACTTTTCCCTGAGCAAATCTACTGCCTTGGTGACACGTTTGCTTTAGAAGACTTTTCACCTGCATTTGATAATGGCCTAACACAAGATATCAGAGATTTCATTCTCTTGGCCTTGGAAAAGATCTTTATGGGGGAAAAATACATATATTTTTCTTTGATCAGGGTTCTGGTACTATTTTTGCTTACTCAAGCAAGTGCTTAAATAAAAATGAAGATCGTAGAATCATAGAATGGCTAGGGTTGGAGGGGACCCCAAGGATCATCAAGTTCCAACCTCCTTGCCACAGGCAGGGCCACCAACCTCCAGATCTGGTACTAGACCAGGTTGTTCAAGGTGCCATCCAACCTGGTCTTGAGCACCTCTATGGCATCCACAGCCTCTCTGGGCAGCCTGTTCCAGCGCCTCACCACTCTCTTTGCGAAGAACTTCTCTAAGACACCTAATCTAAACCTTTTCTCCTTGAGCTTAAAGCCATTCTCCCTTGTCCTATCACTATCTACCCTCTTTTTTTTAATCCTCTTTTAAATACTGAAATGCTGCAATGAGGTCATCCAGCAGCCTTCTCTTCTCCAGACTGAACAAGCCCAGCTGCCTCAGCCTGTCTTTGTAGGGGAGGTGCTCCAGACCTCTAATCATCTTCGTGGCCCTAGGATAAATATCAAATTATACTTTTTCATGCACAGTAATGTATTTTCATTTGTTAATTCGTATTCTTCTTTTCCTAGAGTTTAACTCCAATCAGCTGTCCACATTTCATTCTAATCATTTTAAACTTGCTTTTGTTAGTATAAAACAATCTTGCTACACTTATTTGTGTTTGACTATTCCATAATAATTTTTCTTCAAACAACAGGCCTCAATTTTGAGTGAGTATTGTAAATAAATTCATTTTGGTTTATTTAAACAGTATAAAATTCTATATATAAATAATTAAGAAAAACACTCAGCAATAGATGATGGAAAAGATTTTGAAATAGCAGTGTATTCTATCACATACCAATTTAGTAAAGATGACTAAGAATTGTTATTTATAGGCTTTCAATGTATGGCTTTCTGTTTGAAGTTGATATCCACTAAAATTAAACCTGCATCTCTGTTTTATACCATGGTTTATAGATAATAAAGCTAAGGTTCTACCTTCTCCTCAATTTCCCTCCCACTAGAGTGGCTGTGGGAAAGTGTCATTCTCTGATCACTAGTGAAACTATTCTGATTATAAACGTGTTCTGGATCATGATCTTTTCTCTTGGAATGAAAAGAAGGTGCAACAAAGGCCTGTACAAAATTACTATGTTGGTGTTTGCTTTTTTTTCCCCTACTATTTCAAATTCCAGATGAATATATCCAAATCTAGTTAATATAACAGAAATAAAGGGAGACAATTTTTAAAACTCTATGTGAGACACAGGACCATCAAGGTACTTAAAAGCTCATCAAATAAATACAGATAAGTATTCTGTTGGTATCTGTGATTACACAACTTTCTGACTTCTTGGAGCAATCATGCTTGAACAATCTGATCTTCAATGATAAATAACTAAAGATAATAAAGTAAAATGCAAATAGGAGACAGCTGTTCAGAAGTTTTGCAGGTTCTGGCTCCCTGAGACTTTTCTTCCTGGGACTTTTTTTCCCATTAAAGAATCTGAGATTTTAAAAGTGCAAGAATATCAGGTTTCTTGGAATTTGTCTTACATTCAGTTGTCAGTCATGTCTGAGACAGAATAGGAGTCTTGTAGTATTGCAGCACAGTAATGACCTACCTTGTCAGTCAAGAGTGGTATGATATCACTGCGTGATCAAGGAAGCATAACAAAATAATTGCATCAGAACTCAAATATATTTTGCTCTTTAAGTAAGAAATGCTTCTACTTCCTCATTAAGCAATAGCCAAGAGGAGTTATTTCAGATGCTGGTGTGGTTAAAACTTAATGTAGTAGCTGTTCTGTCCTTCCTGTCATGAGAATATATGGATTTCATTTTGTTGCTGTACTAAAGACTTAAAGCAGTGGGGAGGCTCTCTCTCACGGGGGCGGAATTAAGTATTTGGGAAGAAATGAATCCTTATTTGTGCCTTTAAAAATATATCTAAAAATATTACACAATAAAAAATTGTAGATAAATTCTTCTTGGCCTTTAAAGCTTTGTCTACATTTCCTTCATACTCCCAGACATATATTTAATCAATAGTCCTCTTTGCTATGTGCTGGTAAATGCCTGCATAACTTATAAGCCACAGGCGTTCAGGATAGAGTGAATGAATAAGCAGTACCTGATTATGACAGAATATATCAAGTGTTTATGAAAGGAATTATGAAGGTTTTCATGTACCACAGTTTATTCAACTGTGAAAATATTAGTTGGGATTTACTGAGGTGGCACTCAGAACTCTATTGGCTGCTGACCAGAATAAATGATCCAAGCAGAGGAACTGACTGCAGTTTAGTTACATGTAGAGAACACAAAGCAATGAGATAAACACAACTCAAGGGGGTGCAGCACGTGGATTGAGAAATTAATCCAGCATTTTCCAAGTTATTTTTACCTGTGTCCTGTTCTTAAGTATATTCTGCTCTTTTATCAACCAACTCAAATAATCTTGTTGTATGGTATAGAGTTTTACACTATATACAGTTATTATTAAGCCTTTTCAGGGATGCAGCTTAATTTGAGATGTGGTTGTAACTGGTAAGAAATCAAATCAAAGAAAAACCCAAGCAGGACAAAAGTTTAACTATATCATTTCATCTTTGCACTGAAAATAATATCTTGAGATCTTTTTAAAAAGATTTTCGAACTCAAAAAGCAAAAACTTTTTGGCTTTTCTTCTCTTTTATGTGACATCTTCCTTAATCATGCTTACATGACTTTTTCCATACTCTGAGCATAATTCTGATCAGTTTCATTGGCCCTGTGTACTTTTGCATCTCAGTCTTTCTGCGCTCATCATTACCTCAGACTTTCCACTGATCTGCAAGACCAAGTCATCCCATTGCTTTTCTACACTGTCTTCAAATAACAATTTCAGACAAAATATTAGTTTGTTTAGATACCTTAACAGGCTGGATAGATTGTCATGTTCTAGGATACTGCTTTGTATATTGACTTTTCACCTTATTTGGATCTGGCTGAACAATTTTGTCACTACAAATTCAGTATTCTTCCACAATTCAGTAAAGAACTGAATATTTAAAATACCTTAGCAAAATTATATTCTAAGTCTAAAAGAAAGATGGCATAGCCTAAATCCATATTATAAACTATAAATCTCACTTCCACTCCCTTAGTAACTCATCCACTAACTGTTCACATCCAAATACACATTAATAAAAGCTATGACTTACTACATCATTCTGAGATAATCTTTCAGCTATCTTAATCTCGTATGTCAATGCTATACAAAGTTATGTTTCTAGCCTAGAGAAAAGCCATATATCCTTGTCCTAACTACAAAAAAAAGTTTTGGGTGTAACTATGTCAAATTCTTCTTCCACATGTGATTGATCAAATAAAAGTATAGCGTTTATTTTTGCTTAGCAAAACACCTTATGCATTAAATTATTGGTTACTAAACATTCAGCTTGAAAAAGAAACTAGCCCTTTGCATTTAACTAAGGTTAGTTGGTGAAAATTGTAGATTTGAAGGATACAGTGCTATATTTATTCCAAGCTGAATGCACTAAGCCACAAAAAAATGGTTTTCTAGTCTCCTGCTTCCAGAAGATCAAATAGAAGGCCTAAATTTCTTGAACAGTGCATCAGCACCTATAATATATAGGTATGCCACCTTCAAAGGAGTCAGTAGAGCTAGACGAACAGGCATGTCCATTGAGTAGGTTAGTACTCTTCAGGCTTAATTTATTTCAAAAGTAACTCTTCTTGTTAAAAATATTGTTCATGGTTGTATAAGCAGGAAATGAGAAGCATTCACCATGTGCTCCTACTTGATCTCCTACTGTCAAAATCTTGAGCTTATAGCAAGAAGTGGGAATCATTCCATTACTTTTGTTGATTTGAATCAAGTTTTTGGAAAAAAAATATATAAAATTATTTCTCAGTTTCCCACAGATTTTGGATTTTTGTGTGGTTGTAAGTTTGTTTTTCATTATCTAATTAAACGTCCATGGGAAGCTATTTAAACAGGTTCAGAAGTAACAGAAATCAAACCATATAAAATATAGAAGAAACATTGGCATCTGCTAGCAGCTGCTTTCTTAGGTCAGAAAGTTCAGAAAAATAACAGCAGCATAGAAAACAGTTATAGGACAAATTATTCAATGTTTATTTGAATAAGAAGAATTGAATTCCGAAGAAACATTCTGAATGGAATTAAATGGAAGCAAAATATCATCTCTTATGGAGTTGGATGCTTGTTTTCTGTTGGACATCATGGAAAAACTTTTTCTATATCTACTGTATAATAAACTTTGAATATGAAAACTGGATAAACAATATTTTTTTCTCCTTGTAAGGATTATTTATGATCACAAAATATTTTTGAAGTACAATGTTACAGTACTTTTTTGCATATCTTTCAGATAAAATGCAGAATTTGGTTACATCGTTAGAAACACTGTAGGCCAAAATGTTTTTTTTTTTTTAATAAATATCAAAAATGTTTATTTTAAATAAATACAAAAAAAAAAAAATAATGACATTGTCAAAGTGATTGAAAGCACATTAAAGGCTTGAACTGAAAGTGTATCATTCATTAGTTATTTATTCTTTTTGATATATTTTTATTCTCCTACAGTTAAGCTGTACTACATCTAATGGATAACTACTTAAGTCTGACATGCTATTTTGGTATATATTTATATTCAGATTTACCTTGTTAATTGTTCAGATTTATTTCCTGAAGTATATAATTCTGTCTGACAAACTCCTTTATCATCAGTTGAGTGTATTCCATACAGATCCCATCACAATGTTTGATGCTATTTGCATTTTCTTTGTAATTATCTTTTGAGATTTAGTATATTAGCAATAACATTCTAAACCTGGAGTGAGATCTTGCAAATTTTATATATATTATGAGAATAACAAGCCTTCATGGAGTCCCATTTAAGAATAATTATAATGTAATGTATTGAAAGAGCAGTTATATAATTTGAGTGTTTTGAAATAACACTTTAATTAAGACAAGAAATAATAAGGTCTGATCTGAGACAAGTAGATTTTAAAAAGCTGAATTTTTTTTTATGAGCTCCCTCATCTGAGAAAAAAAAATGTTCTTTAAAAAATGAACATCCATTAAGAAGTCTGGTTTGTAGAAACTGTACTGTAGATTGAAAATATATTGTGACACGAAATTTCCAACCATTTCTAGTTTAAACATTGTTTAAAATGCTGCCTGTGCCAATTAGACATGCATCAGTCCTTCAGCACAAAGGCTTTTTACCATGTGATGTTCTAATGCAAAAGGCATGGCATTCATGAAAAGAGTATTGGCTTTGCCAGAGTGAATATTTAGTTATTCTTTAAGTTGTCATTTGTGGGTTTATGAAAGAACAAATGTTAAAATAGAGAGAAAAGCATTCTCCTGCATGGAGAGGGGGAGACAGATGATTACAATACAAAACACAACATAATCATATATTTACTTCAGAAAAACAGCCACAGAGACGTATAACAGGAATATATACATCCATTTTGAGAGTTACAGCAGATGTTCACCTATTTGAAGTGAAGGCCAAAGCTTTCCCCACCCTCTTAAGGCCCTGCCCAAGAAGGAGGTGGGGGAGGAATGAAAGCAGACACTTTTCCTATATATGGGAAAACTCCTTACAGCTACTTCACTTGAGGTTTTGGGGTTAGAAAATAACCTAAAAGAGATGAAAATGTTCATGAGAAGCAGGTAATTGCTCTATAACTTATTTCATCAATTTTACTACAAAAACTTTGAAAATTGCCTAGCTGAAGTAAAAGCCACTCCTGTTTTCAAATATCACTGGCAAAGCTAAAAAAGGTCGCGTTGCGGGGGGAGGGGAGGTGAAAATGTCTCTCTTTTTACTACCTAATGATTTACTCAGGACACTCCAACCAGATTCTTATTCAACCTGACAGAATTCAAATGTATATTCTCGTATGAGAGGTGTGGACTTCAGTGCCCACTGCCATGACCAGGAATTCATTTTTCAATAAGTCATATGGAAAAGGAAACACAGAAGAGTTTATGGTCTGCCAGAAAATTCTCTGCAAAGCAAAAAAGAGGGTGACTGCACTCAGGAAGTGTTTTCCCCTGTCTTCCTAGGTCAGTACTGCTGTCACTACGGTAATCTGCCAAAAGGAATTGGGCGTCTTTGCAAGGTCCCCATGCATGAAAGACCCAGCTCTTACCCCATCCCTAATAGCTCCAGGCATCTCCCTGCATAAGCTCTTGCAGGGAGTTTAGTAGAAGTTCCTGAACAGTTCAAATCCTGTATATTGTGATACAGCTAGGGATTCTAAATCAATACCTCTCACTACAGTACTGAGAGGAAAACATTTCACATTTGCTCAGCAGTGGAAGAGCAAAAGGAGAGAGGAAAGGGGAAAAGAGAGAAATATTTCCTACTGAATTATAATTAAGTAGAAATGATACATTTCTTTCCGTGTTTCAAGATTTGTTGATCTCTGTTCTGAATAGATACAGAATATGGATTAGCCCAAAGGAAAAGAACAATATAATGCTGGATTTATTCCCCCCTTTATCATACTCCATAGTTAAAGCAACAATTTCAAGCACACCTACAGCAGATTTGGGCTACATGACAGCTTCAGATGAAAAATTTCTGCCTAACTCTGGAGAAGATAAATCCTATCAGCTTTTAAGAAGTGTCTAATTTTTCCAAAGATTACTGTGTGACCTAATAAAAGAACATTAGTGTTTCATTTCTTTCCACATTCTCACTGAATAGATTCTGTCCTTGCAAGAAGGAAATTCTACTGAAATTAGTAAGAGTATTTCAGAAATGAAATAAAATTTAGCATATATTAAGGGTGGCAAAACATATTGGTTCAGACAGATAAATACATATTGTATGTGCACAGAGAAAAACATTTATCAATGACTTGTTTAATTCAATTCAAGCAAGCTGCAGAAGTCTGTACTGCTGAACAGTTACCTTCAGGGAGCTTACCTTACATATCTTCCCTATCACTGATATGACTGCTATATTTTGTAAGAGAATCTTCACTTTTAAATTTTGCTTGTGTGAGTGAAAATGAAAAATTAACCATTATTAATTTTTTTTAGGAGCAGACATCGTGTAAACTTGTGAACAAGAAGGACCATAATAGGGTTTATCACTTCACAAACACAGAAAAAAAGTTGATCCTATGCCAGAGTTAATGGTCATAGCTCTCTGACACAAACAAAGTAAGTAGACTTCAATATGAGTAAAGACATACATGAAACTGTAAAGGAAACAAAAGCATAGCATATGACCAATCATGATTTAAGCATAAGTATAAACTGGAGGAATTTTTGCTGTTTCTCAGTAGCCAAACTACAATTCATGCATTTGCATTGTTCCTTAATTCTGACTAGGTAACACACCAATATAATTAATTACCCATGGCATGCAAACAATATGCAGCAACTAAGAAATGCTTATTCTTCCCTGTCCCTACCATTCTCACACTGGTACTGAAGCAGATATCATGGAGCAGGTCACTCTGCTCTCTGTTCATACCAAAGGTTCACTGTACAGACAAATATACAAAAGAGTCAACCATCTTAATAAAAAATCTCCTCTGATTTGCAGATTTAAAAAAAAAAAAAAAAAAAAAAAACAAAAAAACACCAACCAACCAACCAACAAACAAACAAAAAAACCACTCCAAAAAAGTAAATTCCTGCTAAAATTAAAAATTATGGAGAATTCAATAATATTAGAGGCTTGAGTGATTAAGAATACGTGATGAGGGCAACGGCTGTCAAACTACTCTTCCCTTGTATGACTATAGCAATATTCACTCAATATTGCTATATTCACTTGCGTTCTTTTACACGCTTTATGTCTAGGTTATAATTCTCAACTAAGTTAATGACAAATGTAGTTAATGACATGCTACTTTCATTTGAAGTGAAAGCCTATACCCCCAAGAAGTTAAAGGGAGTTTATATAATGGGAAGGATTTCATCTTAGCTGTTAATAAACAAAGGCTTCTTTATTGAGCTGCAATTATTTTCCATTCTGTTGGCTGATAAATTTTCTAAAGTTAATGAGATCCATATGGTCAATGTTCTTGATTTTAAAAAACACACTGCATCCAAACAAAAGTAGAGGTAAATTTAAAGAGCTTTATTTTGCCACTTAACCAGGGTAAATTATTTTGTACTAGTCAGACACAGGAGAAAACATACTAAAGTTATGACAATCAGCCAGCATGAAGGAAGTGAAACTAACACTGTTCTAAAGTAAAATTCTGTAATGCAATACTGCTCAGTTCTGTGGCTCTTAAACTGCTATCTGAACTATTTGCGTTAGCTAACTGAGCCATACAGTAATCTACCATGACTTTCCTTAATTAGGGACGAATAATGATACTTGTTTATCTTGTTTAATTCATTAACCTGTGAGATTATGGTAATTGTGAAACAACAGAATTTCACCATTTAATGACTGACATCAAACAATACAAAGCAGTTAATGATTCATCCTGCTTGAATTCTTCTAATTCAAGAAGTATAAATAATACTGAATCTCAGTGCTTCTATTTAGATATAGCCTAAAATATCACTTGTGCTCTTTAAAATCACCCTATTCTTTTAGACTAGATGATTTCTTCAGCATGAATAGTACAGATTCAGGATGCATACTAACCTAACTTTATAACAAATACTGACTGTTTACCAAACTCAGCTTACCAGGTCTTCATCTACACTGTAAACGGAATGGAAAAAGCTAGAAACTCCAAGAAAACAGTTTGCTACAGGAAAACACACAAACAACAACAACAAAGAAACAAAACCAAGACATTTTGAACTCCACCCTTCACCTCATATATTTTTCTTTATTATCTCTCTGCTGTAAGAACTCCTTCAACCTTTTATTATAGCACAGTCTGACAAACACTACAGTTGCTGTGTGATGATGTTCATGAAATGTTTCATATTGATAAATATAATGTTGTTTTTTTTTTTAATTAGAAAAATGAGGACTAGTGTGGGATGATTTCTGCCAAGAGAGCCTGTCTCCCTGGAATATGTTTTCATGAGAAGAATAGTGGCCAGCTTAAACTGAGGCAATAGATGAAACCAGATAACATCTCAGAAGAGGTAGATTTAAAAACCTTTACTTTACTTTATTTATGAAACATTAATTCTGAGAATTAGGTGTCAGAGAAGTAAAATGTCAAAACAGAAGAGCTGGAAATAAGCAATGCTAAGTACAGTGGCCAAGTGTGTAATTTTTGGTATAGACTGTTGAACTACTACTTTTGCACCTCTTCTCTCGAATGTCTGATCTGGGCAAAGCATAACAGCCAAGTGTGCAGTGCTGGGACAAAGCAGAAATAATGAAGTGTTACAGTCCAATGGGGAATGTAGGTTAAGAATTTAAACAGGCAAAAAAGCAAAATGGGAATGTCTGATGCAAAACAGCCTGTCTGCCAGAAAAGGAGTAGTCAGAAGTGAAAGGCACCTGCAGTAGTCATGTCACAATAGGCTAGCCAGGCCTCCAGTCAGGGTGGTGGCCAATAGTTTATGATTATTTTGAAATCTCAGTTCAGTTTAAATGTCAGTAAAACAAAGCTAACAAAACCTGTTTACTGAACTGCACGATGAATCTTAAAATAAATAAATAAATAAATAAAATATCTCAATCAATCTTGAAGGAAAAAAAACAAAACAAAACAAAGCAAAAATAAAAAAACAACGAACAACACTGTGGAACTGTGGATATTCCAAAGTAGAAATTCATTGTCTGTAGTATGAAAATGAAAAAGAAATGAAATAAATCGACATATGTTCTATAAAATTGCAGAAGTGTTACTTGTACCCTGAAAAATGTACTGACCTGAAACTATTTCTATGCCTATGACAATAATTATGCATACTTCTTATAGTATAGCTAAAAGAAAGAAAAACTGGTTACAATAACATCTATGAACATAGCCACACGAGGAGCATTAAAATGTTTTTCTTTGAATCATTTAATTGGCTGCATTTTTTCCTTTCTTCCTGTTAGAAATATAATACTGAACTGGATGGAGTCCTGATGCAGAACTGAAAGAAAAGGAAGTAGGAAAGAAATTAAGACCCCAAAGGTAAATGGGTGCAATATAGACACACAAAATATAGGAGATATTTCAATCTATCATCTTACTTTATAGTCAACTAAAGAAAATTCAGTTATTTTCTTAGCTTTTATTTCCTTTACCTGTGCTGTAAGATCTAACTTTTTCTGAGAAGCACCAAAATGATGCATTTGAATTATTTAATGAGGTTTCAGTACAAGTCAAGTTGGGTTAGGACAAATCCTTCCCAGCCCAGGTAAGTTATGGGCATTGCTTTACCCGCATATCAATCTTCCAAATGAACAGGTCAAAGTCATACAGACATACGAAAGATTAACGACAGCACTGACAGTAGCAGTTTCATAACAAACAAATATCCATCTGTTGACAACAGTCCAAGAGGTAGGTATTATTACAGAAATAATTCAGAAACATCATAGCGTGAGCCTATTCTGTTCAGTTCTCAGATCTTCCAAATAGCTGGGCACACAGAAATTGTCTGCTTTTAACATTGTTTCCAGATGTATTCTTGGCCAGCATTCTTCTCTTTGGACTGATCTGCATGACCTGAACCTTGGGAACATTATACTCTGGGATAAAAATGTTATTCTCCGCTAATAAACAACAAAAGGTTGCAAGACGAAGATATTTGATGACTTAATATCTCAGCTGCTCTTCATCCCAGAATAAGAGAAGCAGGAATTTTGACAGCTCCGCTCCCTGTCAAATTTGTATGCATCAACATGCTCCAAAATATTGAAGGAGTTTAATTAGATGGTTTCTGATTCTGTCTTACAGCATTCCACTGAATCACAGATTGTTATCACATTATCATACTTCGTGTTCTTGGAGAAAAAGTAGACTGATAGAATTGGAGAAAAAAACCAACGTCTGGTATACAATTTGATGAAAGCTATATATCCAACCTCTACAGTTCTGTTATTAGGTGATTCTGTAATTTTGCTCTTAATGATACCTAATCTTTGTGGTAGGGCTGCAAGGCCATATGGATATTATCAGACATGCTGTCATCCTAGTATGATGATAGTGTGTGTGACACATGCTGATCTGTGAGCAATACAACCAGTGTGCAACAGAGCTGCCCAGTATATACCTTTGGCCAATACCCAAAACTCTTCAGCATGACAGTGACAGAAGCTGGAAACAAGTTGCAAGAGCCAGAGCAAGAGAACATGGCCAGTTCCCAACAGCTGTCATTTCCAGGAGCCCCATGATTGTGTCCTGGCCAGACTGCCAACTTCCCACAGCCAGACCTGCAACATGACAGAAAGGGTCTGGTGGCTTCCCAGGAAAAAGCATTGCTATTAGTATTTCATGGGTTGCAACAATTATTCAAGTATTCTGCAGATCTACAGAGACTCCACAAGCAGTATTTTAAGCAATATTACTTTTGACTTTTCAAATTTTAGGCAGCTGGATTTCATCTTCCAATGAACCACTAAACTAAGAAATGTTATTATTTCATAGGAGGATATTTATTTGCACCAAATAGTCAACACAGTACAAAGGATTCTCTGCTGAACTTATGTCACATACCAGGTATACATCTTACATCTGATAAAAAGAATACTCTATCACTATACAAGAAACCATGTCAATAATGAGACCAGCACAATAACAACTGCTAACAAGTTTCATGCCACTCAGTCCAGTCAAAGAAGTGAAATCTAGACAGCACAACATTGCTCTATAGGCAGTGCCCAAGCCTAACTGGTGCAGAATTTATTAGAGAGCTTCTCTGTGTTGCCATTTTAGAAATTTTTTTTTTTTTTTTACTGTCTTGATTTTTTTCAGCAACATATCACAACAAAATTAATCAAGCTATACTGACTATCTATGGATAAATTTAATTGTTTGTGAGAAAGGACTTCATCTCACAAATGGAAAGTAGGCTGTGTTTTCAGAGTGGGTGTTTACTGGAAAGAAATTAGTCCCAGTGTGCATCAGAATGAACAATCTGCGGTCAGCTCATAGAGACAGTTTCACTTTCTTCTCTTTTGTAAGAATTGTTCTTATGGAGTGAGTTTCTTCTTTTGTCTTATGCTGGGGTCTGTTCCTCACCGAGAGCTATTCATTAGAGCACACATGAAGTCACACCAGAAGAACTTATTTTCTAAGAAGTGGAAGCACTAGTGGAGCATCTTCTCCTTTCCTCAAGCACATCCCAACTCCGCATCAGCTCTCCTAGGAACTTCTAGTCTGATTGGCACACTGGTTAGCAAACAGATTCTCTATTATTAAAACAATTTCAACACATATTCCAGAGCATGCGCTTGGCAGAGGCCTGTCCCTGTTACCTTGCAACTGAGATATTAAACTGTTTATAATCAGACTTCACACTACCAGCCTTCCTAGAAGCACCCACATTCTCTGGGGAAGTCTACATGTGCGTGATCACAGTACCACTGGCTTGTGGCCAGGCACACTCTCATTTCCTTAAGGCTTTCCTCTAGGCAAAGAAGCGTGACCTTCCTGTCTTGTCCTGGTGAGACAAGAGTATGGCCAGATTTGACAGCTGGGAAATGTTGCTTTTTCTGTGATACAGATACAGCCTGTAGTACTGAATGCCACCTTTGAAAGTTTTATGCTTCCCATGCAAAGGTAGCTGCATATGCACGAGTAGCTGCCAGACATTTAAAAACCTGTGCAGTTATTCTTTACTTCTACATACACTGAAACACTCATAACACTCTAGCAGTAAGAAATCAAAATATTTCAATCTCTTACCTTCAAGACTTCAGTTTCTCACTTCCCATACATATTTCTAAATACGTGTGTTACTTCAGCATCTAAAATGAACACGCTTCAGTATTCACAAGTATCATATTAAGATCACTTGACATTTGACTTAAATTTAAGATGTAATACACAAGTTTTTTGACAATTAACTTCAAAAGGTATTACTGTAAATCCATATAACTTGGTTGTTTGAACAATTATCCTGAATAGCACCGATTTTCACTTATTTCAACAAAAGCATTGTTCCTTCCACTGGAACATCTTAATTAGTTCAAATACATTTCACACATCTACACACACCTCCTGTCCTCTATTGATGCTTTATTCTCTCTAACGAAAAACATTATCATTTGAACCAAGTTATTTTCCAAGCAGTATTACCCTTCAGCTCACTAGTAAAGTACACAGAATTTGCTTTTTAAGCACTTGAAAAAAAAAAAATTATCATTTCAATGAAAGAAGGCATAATTAGTCAACTTTTTATTACAAATACAGACTGTGTTGTGTTGCCCAGACAGAATTTCAGGATAGCCTTCCTGCTGAACTCCGATTTCTGCACCACATTCTTTCCCTTCCTTTGAAGGTGAAGCTGAAGATCTCCTGCCAGTGGGAATCTCTGTTCCCATCAGGAAAGAGGTCATAGACTACAGCTGTGGATGCACATATTTATCTTTCAGAAATACTTCTTAAGTATTCCTTTTTCTGTTTGCTTTTTTGTTGTTGTTGTTGTTGGTTTGTTTAAACATGGGGAGCAATGTACTTAAGAAAGAAACAGTTGAATCACCATAAGTAGTTTTACTTACTAGCACCTACAGCCTTTGTCTCATTTTCTTGATGTCTGCTAGAAGCACCCTTCAGAACCACCAAACACTAAACCACAAATTCAAAGTGAGTTGCCTAAGTAAACAGAATTGATCAAGGGAATGAACTCCCTGACAGCGATATCAGTGGAGCTTGTGTCTGGAAAACTGTATTTCAGGGCCCAAAGGGATTTGTATTTATTTTAGATTCCTGCTGTAGATTTGGAAGTTTGTGCTGTGAGGTCTCTCACTCGTTTTTTTCTCTTCCTCCGAGAACCGGATAGTGGGTCAGGAAAAAAATTGAAAGTATGTACTAATTATGCAGCATGTTGAAAGACACCCTTTTAACTTTCTACTATAAACAAGACAACAAACAAAGCTGTTGACATTATTCACTACCAGAAAGGAAATTATGATGTCTGTGATTAGGACACACAAACTTTTTTCTAAAGTTGTATTTTAAACGCATAAAAGTTACAGCAGTGTATAATGAGAGAATAATTCTATCACAGTCCTTTTTTGAGAATGCTTACAAACAATCCTAAAAAGAAAATGAAAGCATTTGCATATGGTAAGACATTTACTATCAAGAATCTGATCACAATGTCCTTCTGCTAGTTTTAGGAAACTAGCAATCTTAAACTCAAGCTATAAATTACAATGACTGCTGGCATTTCATAAAAGTGAAGTGTTTGCTTGCAAGCATAACTGTTTTGCTTTTGTCTATTGGATTATCAAAAGAAATGAGCTCTGGTTCCTCTAAACAAAAGCTATTTGAAAGAAAAATGTCCATTTTCAGATTGAAAACCTTTAGAGAAAATTAGAACACATACAGTATAATTTTTAGTCTTTTATTTGAATGTCTGAGTTTTTATGACCTCAGTAAGGCTGATATTTAAAGTAGAGTTTTACTGATAAAAATTCCTTTTAGTCAGTTTAGTGTGCAATACCAGAAAAATTAGCTAGAATCTCAAAATAAATGTTTCTACTATCTTCATTCAGCTCGTATCTAAAGAAAAGGGGAAAATCTTCATTGATTTTATTACATTCTGAATACTAGCCAGCAGATAAGACTCTAAAATAACTGATTCATAAAAAGTCAAAACAAATTCCTACGGATGGTTCACATTCTCACCACCATACTCCTAAATATGGAGAAGTTTCTTGTTTCCTCTGTGTATTCTTATCTTACTATGACCTAAAAAAGTGGAATCCAGTAAAGATGAAAAGGATCCTTTTGTAATTTATACACTAACTTGACTTTCTGCCAGCTTCATGGACAAATACACTCTCTGGTAAAGTAAAATTTAAAAAAGGAGTTAAATTGTCTTAAATCTTTTGTTACTAAATTCTGTAGGAATCCTCCTGTGCTCTCACAAGTGGGACATGTATGAAGGGATTAAATAGCCTTCCTTCATTCTTGGAATTCTTAAATCTTCAGGTATGTTCTAAACAACAACAACAAAAAAAGTACAATTAAGTTCATATATACTTTGTCTTCCTAAAATGTGTAACTTACTTTTTCCCAGTGAGGTGCTCTACATTCTTAGATGTACTTGAAATGTCTAACTTTGTGGGCAAGCTATAGAAATAGATATTTTTAAGGAATAGATTTTGTTAATACTTTTTTAAATTTCTTTCAGTGATTTATTTAAAGCAGTTGAAAGATAAAGCAGTGGTTTTGCAGTAATGAAAATCCCAGTTCTTGTAGCACTTGTGTCTTGGCTCAATAGTTGCTGATTTGCTCCAAAATATATTACATAATAAAATGGAATTTCCAGACAGAAGCCAGTACTTTATAGCCTGATATATATCAGAGGGAACCTCTTCTACACTTTGGCTGCTAATTATATGCTATTGGTTCTTGACAGAAATGCCTTCTGGGTTACATTTATTTTTCGTTCCCCTGAAGCCATTTAGAGGAGACTCCATAGCGTACTTCCAGATGCCAACTCAGAATCTATCTTTCAGTTGAGCAAAGTGAGAATTTCTAATGAGCAATTACATTCAGACTACAGAACCCTGTTTTTTTGTTTTTTTTTGTTTGTTTTTACACTTTTCTCTAAGGTTGGCAATTTGAAGATTAAAAAATTTTTATGAGGAGGGCATACACCAGAAATAGCAGAAGTAGCATGTTTAGCAGCCACATCAACTTTTGGAAAGCTAATGGTGGAGTTGGTGGGAATCATCATTTCTGAGGAACTCTGGAAATGAGTTGTAGTATTCAGACTTCAATATTGGATCCATGTGAAATTCAAGATTGTAAATTAATAATCTACAGAGAGTTGGTAGAACTTAAACTGCTTATTGAATGCATCAAGAAATTCATGGGAGAAAGCGGGGGGATAACCTGATTTTACTTAAAATGAAAAAAGCAATGGAGTTTTCAGCAGTTGTACTGATTATAGAAATTAACACTGTTTTCAAAATCTGTCTCAGTGGACAATTTCATAAACATGGAAGTGACTGAGAAAACTGGAATTGTTTGTGTGTCAGCACAAACCATTACATGGTGATCTAACAGATCGTATGAAATATGTAAGTAAAAATAAAGTAGACTGAATATAGTCTAGTGAAATCACAGATGTTCCAAACTGAGCAAGACTGATTCATAAACCTGGGTAATCAGATTACCATAAGGATAGAAAAATGAAAATAATTCCATTACTAATGTTCTAGTTCAGTGCATAGTAGCAGTTATCAAAAAATGCAATGTATCATATAAACCTAGAGTACTACTTAAAATAAAATTGAATACTCTTCACTACCAGCCTTTAAAGCTACTTTTCCATGATAACATGGTAATGACAAGTAGTTTGAAGAAAAAAAAAATTAAGCAGAAAAAAAAGCCTCAGACATCAGTGTTAACAAAAAGGAAATTATTCTGTATCTATATCTATCTATATATAATATATAAAATTATATATCTCATAAAAAGTGAAAATTTCCCAAAGAAATTTGATTTAAAACTGTATACAAATATGACCCAACTTTTCTCAAAAATGACACAATATATATTTTTTAAAGATCTTTTTAAAAGCCAAAATGCTTTTTTCAACTGTAAGAATAATTAAGACCTTTATCTTTTCTTATCAAAGAAGAAAGAAAAACAGCAACAAAAAAACCCACAATGGAAATAAAAAATGTCCAAGAAATACAGAAGCTTCTCAAGAAATAGATTTTGATTATTCACATACAAAAAGTTTCTTTCTTCTACAGTGACCTTTTCAAAAAGGCATTTAAATAAAAACTTGATACCAATAAAAGCAAAGACAATTTTACTAAATTATTAACTGTATCATAAATGAAGACTTTTTCTTAGAAAGGTGTAAATAATAATTTGTTCACAAGTTTTCATGAAGTAGCTATGCCTACATAAATGTTAATATACCTAGTGAAAAGCTGAAGTGATATGCACCTGGCAGAAAAAAAAAGCCAAGGTACCTACATCCGTAAAAGGAACAAAGCAGTATTGGGTGGAAGAAAAATGTGAATGCTAATGTTTTAAGCTACCATACATTGCCAGAATATCATATATATGTTTTTGCCTTTATATACCAAACTTTTAAGAAATCTAATATTTCAACCTTTCTATTCTTTAGAAGCAGAGTCGCGTTTTCATGGTTTCAGTACATATACTGAGGTAAAGACCTTCTTTCCTATTAGATCGAAATTTAGAGGAAAATACAGAAAGTGTAATAGCAATTTCTATCATTAGGGTAACTGTTTTTCCTTGTTTACATTTCCTTCACAAAATGAAGCTGTTACCTCTCTTATCCTCTAAAGTTATCAAAAAATCTTGCTCACAAGAACTGTGACTTGGGAGATATGCTCTGTGATAATGACAAAACAACGTTCCCTGGCTACAAACACGAAGTTATGGCGTGGTTTCACTATGCAGAGTGTGTTTCCCAAAATGAACATTTTTAAGGATAAGGGGAAGGGACAACAAGGTGGACATCCTTGTGGGAGTTTGTAATAGACTGCCTAACCAGGATGAAGAGACAGATGAAGCATTCTGAACACAGGAGTTGCATGATTGCCAGCCTTTGTTCTCATGGGGCACCTCCTCACTAGAGGGGACTGGCTGTTCACAAACAAGGAAGGACTGGTGGAAGACGTGGAGGTTGGGGGCTGTCTTCAACAGAGTGACCATGAAACAGTAGAGTTCTCAATTCTTAGTGAAGTTGGGAAGGGGGGGGGAGGGGTGCAAAACTGCTGCCTTGGACTTCTGGTGTGTGGACTTCCAACTGTTCAGGACACTAGTAGGGAGAGTGCCTTGGAATTCAGTTCCTGACAGATAAAAGAGACCATGAAGGCTGGACACTCCTCAAGAAGGAAGTCTTAAAGGCACAAGAGCAGGCTATCCCCCTGTGCTGCAAAATGAGCTGGCAGGGAAGCAGACCAGCGTGGATGAACAGGGAGGCTCACGAGAAAACAAGAATTTAGCTCCTGTGGAAGAAGGGACAAGCAACTTGGGGAGAGTTCAAAGAAACTGTTAGCATGTGCAGGAAGAAAATTAGGAAGGCAAAAGTCTAGCTTGAACTCAACTTGGCTGCTGGGGTAAAAGAGAACAAAAAACTTTTTTTACAAACATATTAACAGTAAGAAAAAGACTAAGGATAATTTCCGTCCTTTACCAGACGCAGCAGGGAGCATGACCACTGAGGATAAGCAAGAGGCTGAGGTTCTCAATACCTTCTTAATACCTGTCTTTAAAAGTCAGACCGATTATCCTCTGCCCCCAGACCTGGAAGTGCCAGATAGGGAGCAGAATAAACCTCCCATCATTCATGTGGAAACAGTTAGAGACCTACTACTCCATCTGGTCTGCCCCAAGTCCATGAGGCCAGATGGGATCCATCCAAGGGTGCTGCGTGCAGGTGACAGCCAAGCCAGTTTCCACCATCTATCAGCATTCCTGGTCAACGGGAGAGGTCCCAGAAGATAAGAGGCTTGCCGATGTGACTCCCATCTACAAGAAGGATCATAAGAAGTAGCTAGGAAACTATGGGCCTCTCAGCCTAACCTTAGCACCAAGTAAGGTTATGGAGCAGATCACACTGAGGGAGATCATACAGCATTTGCAGGACAACCAGAGGATCAGGCCTAGCCATGGGTTAATGAAAGTCAAGTCCTGCTTGACCAACCTGATCTCATTCTATGATTAAGTGATCCACATGGTGGATGAGGGCAAAGGCTTCAACACTACCTCCCATACTGTCCTCCTGAAGAAGCTGCCAGCCTATGGCCTGGAAAGATACACTCTTTCCTGGGTAAAGAACAGGCTGACTGGCTAGGTCTTGAGAGTAGTAGTGAATGGAGTCATATCCAGCTAGAAACTGGTCGTGAGTAATTTCCACCAGAGTTGGTATTGGGGCCTGTTCTGTTTAATACCTTTATTGATGACCTGGATGAGGGCTTTGAGTGCATCCTCAGTAAGTTTGCAGATGACACTAAATTGGCAGGAAGCATTGATCACCTGGAGCTAGGAAGGCCCTACAGAGTGATCTGGACAGGCTGGATAGCTGGGCAAATGCCCATGGGATGAAGTTAAATGAGACCAAGTGTCAGGTCGTGCATTTTGGCCACAACAACTGCAGGCTTGGGGCAGAGTGGCCGGAAGATTGTATAGAGGAAAAAGACCTGGAAGTATTGGTCGATGCTTAGCTGAGCATGAGCCAGTAAGCATGTCATCCTGGCTTGTATCAGAAATAGTGTTGCCAGCAGGAGCAAGGAAGTGATCATCCCCCTGTACTCAATCCAGGTGAGCCCACATGTGAGTACTGTCTTCAGTTTTGGCCCCTTCACTACAGAAAGACATTGATGCCCTAGAGTGTGTCCAGAGAAGGGCAGCAAAGCTGAAGTCCTATGAGGAGCAGCTAGGTGAACTAGGACTATTTAGTCCGGAGAACTGGAGGCTCAGAAGGTGACCTTATCACTCTCTACAACTACCTGAAAAAGAGATTGTGGTGAGGTGGGTGTCAACCTCTTCTCCCATGTAACTAGCAATAAGACTAAACGGAATGGCCTCAAGTTGCACCATGGGAGATTCAGGTTGGACGTTATGAAATACTTCTTCTCCAAGAGCACAGTCAGGCACTGGAATGGACTGCCCAGAAAAGCAGTGGAGTCACCGACCCTGGAGGCATTCAGGAAATGTTGAGATGTTGTACTGAGGGACGTGGTTTAGTTGGAAATATTGGTGATAGGTGGATGGTTGGACTGGATGATCTTGGGGATCTTTTCCAACCTTGGTGATTCTATGATTATTCTTACTGTAAATACACATGTAATATGTTGGGTTATAAATTATTAAGAAACTTCTAAAATATCTTATAGTTAACTGGATAATTTTCTGAAAACAGTAGTTCATTCAATATTGAGGTGTGGACAGAAAGACAAGTTAAAAATGAATAGGAATAAAGTAACATACACAGAAAATAATTTACACTGACTAGATCCTTAGCACGTACATCTTCTGAACACATAATGGGTGATCACCTTTCACAAGAGAATGTTTCAGTATGACACTATGTAAGTAGAAGATTTCCAAATTAAACAGTATTACAGAATGGATAAAGAAAGATAAGGCTGTTTAGCTCTGATACAAGTTGCCCTGGAAAAGATAATAGGGAAAATGGCCAGGAATTTTTTTTTCTTTCTTGTTTTTCAAAACAAACAAACAAAAAAAAAAAAACAAAAAAAAAAAAACAAAAACAAAACCTGACAGTAATCTGAAGACACTGTGATTTAAAATTAAAAAGAGGAAACACTCTTTCATATATTGCATTTCAAAGTCATATCACTCATAGCTGCATTATTTTGAATTCTAAAGATATTAACAGATAAAAAAAAAAAAAAAAACGGTTAAGCAAACTGGTGTAGAATAGATGTGTAAGTAGCTCTCAGACATGATGGTACAGATGTTTCCACCCCAGAATTCTACTAGAATCTACAAGATTCTACTAGATCTTCAGAAGACAGGACAGCACAGTGGATACATTCTTGTAAGCTTCCTCTCCTGACCACTTTCTGGGACAGGATGTTGGGTTAGATGGATCTCAAAACTAACACGATGCAGCCATATTTATTTTTGTGTAACTGCTTGTGAATGCTACAGAAGCATCCTAGTGCTTTCTAAAGGTGTTAGAAAATGAATTTGCATGATCTAACTGCTTCAGTGATCATATGGTATTTAGATTGTAAGACTTTAACTTGAATTGTTCTGTCTCTGGCCATTGCATTCTCCCTCAATAGACAGGGAAATCTTCTCTAGTTTCTGAGTAGACAGAAGGGTTCTGGGAGGGGATAGAGCTTCAGAATGGGAAAAACTGAGAATTATCAATTCAATCAGTTTCCTGTCTTTCAAGAGCCTCATGCCTTATCACATAATGAAATATAAACACAAACCCTGTTTTCCTGAAGTATTTTCAGTTTGGTTCATAGTAAAACACTGTGATAATTACTTATAAAAAAAATCCAATTAAATTAGCACATTACTTTAGAAGTAAATTTTATGCCAGTGATGATAATGGATCCAAAGTGCGTGCTAGTCATTTTTCTTTCCATGACATTATTTAAAAGAACTATTAACAAGATGACCCACCACTTGTTTTAACCGGAGTCCACTGTGTAAGTCTGACATGCTGTGATTTCTCAGTGTCTTGAACTTACAGCCTATGACCTGTTCTCTCCCATCTCACACACTGTTCTTTCTGCTCCAGGAGACAACTGGGATCATCAGAATAGCTACAGAGAGCCTCTAAGAAAAGTTCTGCTAGTGGCCTGGGATATGGGCGCATTGCTAATAGGTGTCTAAACAATTCACGTAGCCAGGCTACTGGATAATGGAAGAAGAGTTGGTTTAGCAATGTAATAAAAAACTCAGGGACCACTTGGGTCAGGAACCAGCAACAATATTTTTCAGATGATTTCCCATGGAAGAAAGATTGTTTGATCGCACTAGATATCTTGGTCCATGAAATGGGTTTTGCTTAATTGCTTCTGTCCCTAGGAATGATGACAAAAGGTTTTTAAATGTAGCTGCAGAAGGCAAAGCATTAACAGGACATACGGAAATTGCTACAGGCAGAGGAAGAAGGTGGTTCTTAGTAGCAGGCTCAAGAGTATCTGTTTTCTGAAACCTGAGCTTAAATAAATGACATGGACTTTTGGTAGCCTTAATTCCCAGCAGCCCACCCTGAGAAACTTAAGTTAGAAAGCAGTTCAAAATTCTCATCTCTCTCTCTCTCCTATGCTGGGAGTATCTCCCTCCCTCATTCCTCTTTCCTAGCCTTGTGCAGAGATAGTATTCCTTTTCCACAGGGATGATTCCAGTTTTAACTGCTTGATCTCTTCCTATGAGCTTCTTGTGACTGTTCTAGTCACTTAGGCACATTTTTACTGGAGCAGCATGATGAATCTGCTTTCTCTAGAAATTGGAAACAGGACTGGAAAATGATATAAATCATCTCATTCTCTAAAATATAATAACATTTTAGAGGATTTATGCATTTAATGTGTTTGCATTCTTCTGCAGATGTAGTTAAATATCAGAGATAGCTGATGGTTATCCCTGCTAGTAGGTATTTCTCTTAAATTGTACAGTTAGTATTCAGGGCTTCATATGCTTTGGATATTGCATTCTATTTTCAATGTTTCTTTCACAATCTTTTCCACAGTTTGTAATTGTGAGAGATTTACTCTGAAAAAATAGTAGGTATGCCAGTGCAATTTCTTCTCTTTAAAATGAATGTTTGTTTGTTTGTTTTAATATATTTATCTTTTTTCAAAATATTGAGGCTGTCACTAAAAGAGTTAAGCACCCCTAGGACTATAATGCTTGCCCAGACAAATGCACATTCCTGTCTGTAAAGACCTAGCTGGAATGTCTAGCATCAGAATTTAACATTTTGTGCAGTCAATTCTATTTCACATACTAAGCCACAAACCATTATAGTTGAAAACAGTAGAAGGTCTGTTTTAAATTAGGTGACGCAAATACAGTAGTAACAGAAACCATGGAAAAAGCACAGATGTATAGAGTATATGTACATGCAAGGCAGCCAACTATGAAAGGCAGGTATCAGTTAGAATGCTTTCTGAAGGATGAAGTTACATTTCAGCAAACAGTACGAATGTAAAAAAAGCAATATATTAATTGAACAAAAAGCAACAATGTTGTATGCTTCTCATCTCCCAAAGTTCTATAGAACATGAAAGAAACAGGTGATCCCCAACAAGTCTTCTGTAAAGACATTATATGCGGGGGAGGGTTATCTTCCTTGGAATGCACATCAAGAGAGCCCAATATGAACTGCTAAAACAAGTAACCTAGTCTCATGTAAAACATGCTGATTTAGCAGGAATAAAGCAGTCACAGTTGGAGTGCCCAAAACAGCTCATTTTATCCCCTGTATCTAGTTCGTATATTCTTTTTTTCTTGATGTTTCTCCATAAGAATTATTTTACCTCAATCAATTAATTTTTTTAATTTCTCCCCTATTTTTCTAAATAGTATTTTCTTCTCCATTGTATAATACACAGCACATGTGAAAAAAAAACCAATTTGCATAGAAATTACTCTCACAAATTCTTCAAATACATGTGACAATTTAGAATGCAGTTTTTTTCCTAAAATTGTTGTGATAGACTCTTATGATATAGTACTAAAAAAAGTCAACAGAGTAGAAGAGGCAATGGCATTCTTAAAACTTGTATACTTGGATATAACAAAGCTATTTCCTCTTCAGATGTAACTGTACCATATCACACATATAGCCTGTACGCACTGCTTATTCTTTTTACTAAAATAAATAGTCTGACTGAGGCGAGAAATTAAAATCAGTCTTTGTTGTTGAAAAGAACATTTTTGCAATAAATGTATAAAAACTAGCCTTTTACACAGTCAGCCCATAATTCAGGAATGGAAGTCTGTAGCATACAGTAGGACTGTCAGAATAATTAAGTCAATTTTTATCTTATGTCACTTTTGTAATGTCTTTGCATTCAGTTTCTTAACAGCTGTCTCAAACTCTAACAGCTGGAATACCTTGGGAATGGCAGAAAGTTTTTTTTCTTTAAAATATCAACCATTCAGTGTTGTCGTATTCAGACATACTGTATATCTAATAAATGCCTTCCCAGTGGCACTTGAAAAATATTGAAACTAGAACAGATTTGGATATTTTTTTTTCCCCGCAAACTCAGGAAAGAAACAAACTTGTACCCCAATGTTTCCTAACTGATTTCTAAAGTAATTAAACACATACTTCTCAGTGAAAAAAAATTAATGAGATTTAACTTTGAAGAAATGTCCTGAGCTCCAATGTCTTTCAGAAGCCTCATTTAGATTTTTGCTTCCCTTGCACGCATACTTTATTGCATTTCTTCATTAAATGAAGATGAAGAGTAAATCTACAGGGATTAGAGTATTATCATCTACACATTTGTAAACTGTGCACACATTTAGAGTAAATCTCAATATATACAGACTAATGCAGGTACTGGGGATCTGTTGCATGACTTTCTCCTTCACACCTGAAGGATTCAGAAGAATAAGACGTAAGTCCAAACTGTAGATCCTGTTCTACTTCGTCAGAGAGATCACTTCTAGTAACTTCAGTTCCACATTATCCTGATCCCTACATTCAGCTTACCCTTCAAATCTCCACATACTTTGAGCAAAGTACTTGATTGAATCAAGGGTCAAGTTCTTTGACCATGCATACACACATGCACTTGTGATTATTTGGGTTTACTTCTGTTATTTGAAGTAATTCTCCTTTTTCTTTTTTTAAATCTTGAAACATTGTATACATGGCTTACTTCCTCTGATTTACACATTGCTGACCTCATCATGCAGTGACAGTATCGCCCAATGTGCCATGGCACGTGGATTTCACAAATTCGTCATGGTTGCCAAGCCAAATTTCATAAATTCCCATTGTTAGCTTTATATTCAGCCTTTGAAACACGCACATAGAGGACAGTCTCATGCATTGCCTTAGTCCTGCAATATCTAGACACAATGCAGCATGATTGTCATTTTTATTTAATGTGCTTGACGCTTGCATGTCTTACTCTAAACAGAGATTCTGATAAACAAAACTACATCTTCTTCAAGTCATCTAACAAGAGAAGAGCAGCTCTGTCAGAGTTCCTGTTGATAGTTGTCATACTCTCTCTCCCACATTACACTCCTGTGGAATAGGGTATTTACAATAGGTGTATGCGTGTTGGGTTAGGGGCTGGATGGAGGGAGGCACTATTGTAGTATTAAGAACATGCTTCAGTGTGGTAGATTATTTAAGCCTTTCAGCTAGCACTGAAGTGTCATCTGCTCCCATGTCATCAAGTAGAGTGAGAAACAAGGAACCAGTAACAACCTACCTTAGACAACTCCTGTGTAAAGTTGCTTTACGTTCATGCAAATCATTATAGATACTTTATTTGGTAGACTGACTTTACTTAATTCTTTTTCTACAAACAGACATTAGCATTTTAAAGAAAAAAGTGAAAAACTATGAAACTTAAAATTTCCTTCGGATTTTACAAGTCTCTTAACGTCTCAAGTTCAGGAATACTTTCTTATTGTTTTTCCTTGTTAATCTACATTTTGTAGCATCCATTTTATATTTCATGACAGTGTAAAGAAAATACAGGAAATAGTGCATAATGATATGACTCTGGCACTGTAATTTTGGTCATGTGCATCCAAATGATCACATTCCTTTGATATGCCATAGTAAGTTTTAAAACTGTGCATTTAACGGTAAGTCTGGTAAGCCACAATTGTAGAGCATGGTAATGCTTGTTTTGGCTTTGCAAAATAAGATATCAAAGTGGTATAAGATCAGCTTGCCATATTTGGCACCATCAAGTTTAACTTAAACTTGTATTCTAGGTGAATGGATAGTCAAATAAAACCATCCCTCTGGAAATAGCAGGGTACTGTATATAAATTAAAAGAATTATTGGTTGTAAAGCAGTCTGGACTGAATATAACAGATTCAGCTGGCTTGAGCTCAGGGAGCTGTTTCATTTGCTTCATAACAGGGCTTTTGTTTCAGAATCTAGAGAGCCTATGTTTATCCCAGCAAAAAACTTCTTAGATGAATTAACTATGTGTAGGTTTGACAGTGTACTTGCTGGGAACTCCAGATGTGTGTTTTGTCCATACCATTTAGAATTTGGTGTGGCTGTCCATAGTACCCTACTGTACAAATTTGAAGTAAGCCAAAGCCTTCTCTTCAAAGCCTTTATTTTATATAATAATGTTAGCCTTTAAATTCTGGTATCTCAGGACTCGTAACTCAGTGTAATTTCCCCTTTTTAACAAAATAATTTTCCTAGTTCTAGCTCTCAATTCTTGTTTCTTGCTTTAACAGACTGTCTGACAGCAATTCAACCCTGGTCAAAGATAGGATAGTGTACTCCTGGGCCTTAGGTTAGCCTAACTTCAAGATTAATTCCATAGGTGGTACACAGGAGGAGAAAGATGATACATTTTCAGCAGATTCTTTAGAGAGAAATAATAATAATAATAAAAAAGCCAGCTAATTAAAACTGCCCAAAGGTTTGGGAAGTTATAGACATTCTGTGGGAAGCAGGCTGAGGAAGGAAATGCAGGTGAAGTAAAGACACAAGTGAAGTTTATCACATGATTCCAGAACTCATTGTGGAGATAACAGCCATATGCTAACAAGCAGGCAAGAAAAAGCATTCCAGCTCACCAAAAAGAAAAACAGACTCCTCTAATGCAAGCGTGCTTATGACGATGTGCAACAGGCTACTAAGCAAGCCAGAACTCTGAGGCAGAACTGTCTACACCATTGCCTTAGAATTAGTTCTTCAAAAGTTCTTAATCCATATTTTAAGTAGAATCCCTGGTGGAACAAGGTAGCTTTTAAATAAGAGGAAATTCAGTTATATTGAAATAAACAAGTTCAAATTAAATATTTTATATGCAAACTCCTCTGTATCTTTGGTAGCCATACAGCCAAATCCTGCTCCAAGGTTCAGTACTTTTCTATTCTCAGGTTACTGCAAACTCAGCATCTTCGTATGTATATTATATATATTTTTTCTCATATATATATATATATATATAAAAAGAAAAGCTGAAAAACACCTTTCTTGACTCTTTTTCACCTAACTATATGCTGGTTCCTGCCTCTTATACGAGATTTTGAACACTCTTCCCTGCTGCAAACTCCATGGTTGACTGAACTGAGCAGAGAGAGCTTTGCCAGATGAACATTGCCTCAGAAACTTACTCTAGGGAAGACGCACCATCCCTTCTCTTTGTGAAAGCTCACCAGAGTTAAATAAAACCATCAACAGACCAAAACAAACTGACAGATCTACTTTCACCTTTGTATAAATTGCAACACACAGTAAGCTGAAATCAAGCATGTGACACAATACACAATCCATCTGACTGTGATGAAGGATAATTCTCAACAGTTACTGTTAACTTTAAAATTACGTGACTTGAATTTCTTCAGTACTTTCAAAGTACAGTAGAATGTTCTGAATTGCTTGGGTCTCCCTGGTTGTGCTTACCACAATAATGGAGAATGCAAGGCTTTCCTTCAGCACGTGCTTCCTCAGGTAGAGTTCACTGATTTCTTCTGTTCTTTTCACTTAAAATTAGACTTTTTATTCTCACTCTCAACTAGTTGATGAATAGGTAAAATTTCTCTTGCAAGAAACAACGTTCTAACACAAAAATACAAGTACAAGGGTAGTGCTTGTTAAATTTCTTTTTTTTAGGGCAGGCCATTTTTTTTTCCCCTCAAAATATACTTTATAATAATAATTTACTACCTTATCTTACTAGGTAAAACAGCTTACTAGGGTCTTTGTTGTTGTGTTAAACTTCCCGAACATACATTTGGCATTGACTTAGAGAAAGATGGCATGAGCTTTAATTTGTATTAATTCTTGACACTTAGGTTTTCAGTAGTTTGGCGGAAAAATTTAGATCTTACTTATCTACCAGATCATGACCCTCAGAACAGTTTTAATTTGTTTAATCTCAGTTTTAATCTGATTAAGTAAAACTGACAATTCTTTAAGAAATGAGGATGAACACTGGGAAGTGAGAGAGAAAGCAAAGCATCAAACATCAACTTTTAAGAGGCATTATTTTCAGAAACAAAATAACTCCTGCATTTCTTCCTGCTGTCTTCTGCATAGAAAGAAGCCACTGTTTTACAGGCCAGACCATTTTGCCTTTGGGGAGGGGAAGTCAGGAACAGGGAAACTCCCTGTTGAATGAACAGCAGCATTCCCATGCCTGCAGCCCATTCCTGTGGCTCCCACAACTGGAAATTGAACAGAAAAAGCAGGCAACACAAACTTGTGGTCAGGTCTCAAAGTTAGCAGACTGTACTGGCTTGTCATGTTTGAAATCTAACTGTGCATTCTTTCATTAATTTTTTTTTTTAATTGTCTGATCAATCTAGGTGCTTGAAATTTTATGAATATCTGCTGTGACAGCATGCTATTGCTCTCTTAATCACAATTTTTAACACATTGTGTAACTTCTTTTTCAGTGTAGTATTAGACAGAATTTTGCAGTGTCTAACCGTGCAAGGGCAACAAATACTAAGTAAATTAGCAATTTTAGAGTAATTTCATTTGTCTTTTTATATTAATTTCTCCTCAAAAATAAAGTAACAGAAATGTGTCATAAAGCTATCACAAATTATGCCTCTAAACAAATAATGAGATAACAAGCCACCATCTCTTTCCAATTACTTTTTTATTGTAAACTAACAACTTCAGAGTTTTAGGTGAATTTAAGTACTCAGATAAAACATGTTAATTCCTTAAAGGCAAAGGTAAGCCATAAGGAAAATGACACCTCGGAGACAAAGTAGTTCTGAAAAATCAACCCCAATAGAGATGAACAAAGTGACAGACCTATAGGCAACTCTCAAGTCAGCAGCTCTGCTTGTGAAGTCTGCCAAGAAGTATAACATGCCTAGGTATTTCCAGCTGTCTGTTCATTATTCTCATTCCTGTCAAAATGCACCTTTCTTTTTACACAGTCACTCAAAAAAAAAAAACATTCCCTGTAGGTTCCAAGGGCAAACAGGCCAAATTCAGAACTCTAATAACCTGCCACAATTCCAATGAAATCTAAAATTTCACTCTTTTGTTCATGAAGAAACTTGTCTCATATCTTAAAATGGCAATTCTTATCCTATTGGAGCACATTGAAGTGCAATTTACCATGGGTTTGTGGGAATTCAAGTCATTTAGAAAACAAAAACTGAAATACTGAGGCTTATCTAGATATTACCAGAGATTGTTCTAACAGATTTTAGTATCAGTATTTCACCAGCTTCTTTGCCTGGGTCTTAGCAGTACAGGCACTGCTGAACTGTGGTGACTGGAAATCCATTTTTTATGTAGTAGTACTTATCTGTAGTGCCGTCTTTAGGGAGATAAGCCTTTCTTGCTCACCACTTCCTTCAGTTATTTCAATATTTTTTAGTAGCAGAATAATTCGCGGTCAAAGAGAAGACTATCTACAGGCAACTAATCATCCTCTTTGACTATTTTGACCACTTCAAACTCTCCAACTCAACCTGTGTCTTAGGTATCATACAGATGCCCAAGAAATGGATTCCACCTTCTCTTAAAAAAAAGAAAAAAAAACAAGAAAACCACACAACTAACCAAAAACCAAATACTTACATACAATGGTTTTAAAAATATCTAGAAACCATGTATTAATTTGGTCTAGTCTGGGAGAGAAAAAGAGGTATGAACACACATCCCAATGAGGTACATGGATAATATTTATGTACTCAAAAATGCAGTACCTACCAAATACTAGAAGGATCAGAGCCATGGTTGGCTCGTAGATGTAGATATAAATAAAGAAGCAGCATTTATTGTGAAGACAGTTTCAGTGCTCTTACTTATGGGAAAGTGAAAAACAAGTTGGTTATACATCATCTGGAATGAATTCTGAACATTTTACATAGTTGAAAATAAAAACAGATGTATAAAATCCTATTGGCACAACACAGCCAGATTTTGAAAATGCTAATATCTGCAAATGTGATGATCCTCAAGGTCTAACTTCTGAATCATTCAGTCCTCCTGGGCAATCTAGGGATGATAGCAAGGCAGCCAAATAATATTTGGAATAAAATACATAGTCTTCCTGTCAACTTCTTAATATCAATATTATATCTGATTATAATTAGGTACAGAATTAGAAGACGAAACCATTTATGAAGTCTGGAAAATTAGTACAGTAATTATTTGTAATCAAACTGGATACAACAGAAATCGTTAGCATAAAGCAGAATAAGTATTGTCTCCTACTATTTAGGAATATGCAAACATACACGTAGAGCCAAATCATATCTGAATCTTTATGCCTTCAGACACTGAGTATCGGTATTAATGCTGCATCGTGTATTGTAATTTTGAATGTCAGAATCACATAACTCAAAACAAAACAGTAATTGAAAAAGCAATGAAATGAACATATATTTCTTTTTATCCTTTTCTTATTTACCACATTTATCTTCCTCAACTACCATCTCACTGGCAGACCTCATTACTTTCTCAGTTTCAGTTCAGACTGCCTACAAACAAATGTAATTATTTCATAGTTTGGGCAATGTGCCTGGCAGACAGCGGTGCCTGAACACCCACTGCTGCTTTGAAGATATATATTGAAAGAAAAACTTGGTCTTTTTCAGATGAGGTCAATAATTTTTCACAATATTGACTAGTAAAGTTATCACTTTCTGGAAAAAATAACATATGGGCAGTTGATGCTATTACAGATTGCAGGAGACTTCATGAAGTGTTGTAAGCACTTGTATTTTTAAGGGGAGATGAATAATGATAAGAGCACATGAAATATGAATCCACTTATTGATCAGCCAGTACAAGCACCAGAAAAGGTGAATCACAATTTCAAGATATAATCAAACAGGACAAAGCACACGTAACAATGTTCTATTCGTCCTTTACTGATTCTCACAGAGCAGATTATTCTCCTTTGTTTGTCCTAACTTCAGAAGCAAATACATTTGATTACATTAAACAACTGAAGAATGAGATGTCTGCAGAAAACTACTTATTTATTAGGGATAAGAATATTTCCTAGAGATTTGCCTTTTTAATATCCATAAAAGTGTACAAACAAGATGTCAGTATGCTACCTTTGACAGAAGAATTATGCGTTCTGCTGAAACCCATGCCCAGGAACAGGAAGCTCAAGATAATTTGGCAGTTTCAGTGCAATTCTTGTTTCTTTATTCCCATCGTACAAACTACTTAACACCTTCTGGGAGCTGCTTCTACCACACACAGCCCACTGGCCTCCTGGGACTGATCCCGAGGATCTTGGCTGGGCTTACTCACTGAACTCTGTCTCACACTTTAGAATAGTTAGCCCTAAACACAGTTTTCAAATCTTAAACAATTAAAAGGCACCAAATCAAGTTAAAACTTAGCCACATGTTAATTTTATACTCAACATAACTCAAATAGAAATCAAGGGGATTTCTATTCTTTCCTGCGATATGGAATTATGTCTTCAGTGAAGACTAATTTCATATTGCGATAACACATGTTCAGTTCTTATCACCTAGTACTACTAAAACAGCCATTTTAAACCTGTGTTATGAGCTGAATCGGATAGGAAGAAATATTCAAGTCTGCCAGTGCAATCACCTTGAGAGACAGTTGTCATTTGGCAACACCAGTAAGTCCTTTGGCGGAATTAACATACTAACGTGAGTGGGGTTTTTTTTTTGTGTTTTTGTTTTTTTAAATATGCACAATGATTTTCTGGTCCCAATCTTTTAGAACTTTGGTGAATGAGAGAGCAGACATGAGACAGGGAGCTGCCCGAGACAGAAGACCTCCCTGAAATATTGTGTTCTCAGTGTTCTTTCTCAGAGAATAGGATCAACTCTGATTCTACTCCAATATACTTTAAGAAGTGATTCAGTTGAGAGACATCTATGCACAGGAAATAGAAGTACAGGACCATCAAGACTAGACACAAGTTAGTTTGCTGTTAGCCTACTTAGCGTCTCTAATCCCCCAGTTCACAGGGGATGTGAGGGCAGTAGCGTTGCCCAAAACTAAATATGCTACAAGTGTGTAACACATGCAAACCATTAGTCTGTGCCTGCACTGCCTCCCTGTGTATCAGATATGCTGCCAGTGCTCCCCCAATACAAAACAATGCCACAGAACAATGTCAAAGAGGGCCCATAGGAGACTGCTTATACCTAGACATTTGCATTCTTAATTTGCCACTAAATGATTTAAACTGATTAAAGCAAAACTGATCAGTGAGAACTCTATATAAGATAAATAGTTGGCAAAGAGAGTAGCTGAACCTCTCCAGACTGTCCCTGTTTGTTTCTCCAGCCCACATATCTGTTTCAACTGGTCTTTATCAAAATTAAGTCTCAGATAAATTGTAAAAATAAATAAAGGAAAAGACCAATTAGATTCATAGAATCATAGAATTGTAGAATGTCTCGGGCTGGAACAGCACTTAACCCTTTAGTAAGAGCAGGCTCGCCACCCAGCAGATCTGGCTGCCCAGGGCCCCATCCATAGCCTTGAATGCCTCCAGGGATGGTGCAGCCACAGTTCTCTGGGCAGGTCATTAAAGAGAAGTATTTTTAAGATCTTTAATTAAAGATGAGTTTGAATGGGCTGTTGAATATCTTTAGAAACAACAGATGAAATGTAGATATTGCTATTTCTGGTGTGCAATGGCACTATATCAAAACTCAACATAAACAGAAAAAAAAACAATCCCTAAAACAAATCTGGATGTTTCTTTTCCAGTTATCTCAGATAAGAAAAATTCTGAAACCCTTACATATTACAGTAACTGATCACTTTTTTCCTTCTCTTGATTGGTTACAATTAAGTTACGATTATAAAAGGTTACAAGCTCCATAGATCACTAGAATCCATACAAGGGGAGAAAAAAAAAAAAAAAAAAAAAAAAAGAATGGTGAGCTGCTGTATCAATTGCACTGTGCTATAGAATGTATCAGTAGGTGGACTTTAAGAGATGAGGGAGTTTAGCTTAGATAAACTCCCAAAACTCTGTTTGAATTTCCAAGCTGGGTCCAAGCTGGGTCAGAAATACAGCATGATATTTGATACTTCCTGCTGCTGGCCAAACAGGATGGTAATGTGCTTTTTATATGCTGTAAAATGGTATTTCAGCAATGTTTTTATCTCTACCAAAGAAGGAGCCAGAAGATAGATGTGATTAAGATTTAAAAAAAAAAAAAAGTAAGAACAGTAAAGATATTTATTGCTGCTTTTAGTCAATTAATTTTTCTGGATGACAGAGTCACAGCATTCTCCTTTAACCTGAGGACAAACCCATGCACACTCCCAGAACAATTTCAGACACAGAATATTTATTCACAAATGCACGCTCTCACAGATACACAGGCCACAGAGGAACTAACTTCCCAGTCATACTGTATGCTCCTCAGACAGGTAATCTCTGTCATCATCAGAAGAATGCCTATTTATTTATTAATTAATATTAAGGCTGTGAAGAGTTTCAGAAAACTTCAAATCTGCCAAGCTAACAAAGAAAAAAAGATTTATAATAAAACAGATGTGCTCTTAATTGTGGTGACATTTTATATAAACGTAATTGATTACTTCTTCTCTCACGTAAAAATATAGAGGTGCAGTGATAAAACAGGAGGGTCAAGAAACAGAAAACCAGAATGAATGCAACTGTAGGACATAAGGCAAGAAGTGGGGGAGGGCATCCAAATAGCGAGGGGGTAGGAAACACACAAGTAAAAAAACAAAGCCTAGAAGAAAACAAGTGATTGGATACTGACAGTAACAACCTGCTTCATATTACCACAACATAGCCCTGTATCCTGAACTCCTTTTTTGTATGTAACTTTAACGACAACTATAAATAAGTTCAACAGATAAAAATGATAGCAAACTCAAAATAATATATTGGCTCTTTATGATATCAGTTCACTTTAATAAGTGAATTGTCTAGAGCCAATCAACTGTGCTGTTTAGGAATTAGGTTGTTGAGTCCTCACCTAAACCTTCTCTAACTCTTCAGATCTATATAAACTGATGATCAACTGAGATCTTGATGCTTTCCTAATATTAATCTGGAAGACAGTAAAAAGGACAAATGACATTAGGTTATAGCATCACCAGTCTCTTTCCCACCTCCAAATTCCTTCCAGAGGCAACTATAAACTGGATTCTAGACAAATCTAATCTCAACCCTATCCAGAAAACCAGCCACTTCTAGGCCCAGAACAGCTTTTTTACAAACACTGTAAGTAAAAGTTCCCCAAATACTAGGGAACAGTTGGGAGTTTTTAAGTTTCCAAATATTAATCCTAAGTCCAATTTCCATAATCTAACTAACCCTTGCATAATTAGTTGCTATAGGATCAGTTTCTAGGCAGAAAGCTGTTGGTTTCTGTTTGTATAACCTGAGACTTAATAACTCTTATTTTGGGGAATATAATAGATTCTGTCAGGAGTTGTGCTCTAAATACTTAGTTGTCCATTTCCAAAACTTTACCTTTAACCTATTTTAAGTGCTAACACCACTCTCCTAGGGAAAGTATCCCTAAAGAGACTGATAAAAAAAGATAGCATAAGGCTTCTAGAAACATCTGCTCATTTCTCATATCTGTAGATTTTGTAGTCTTTGAGAATAGTTATACATAGAAGCCTAGTGATGTAACACAAGACAAAGATAAGTCTATATCTTAGAACCACGTAGAATAGAACATAACTCAGTTACATAGACACAGTATATTAAAGAAGTTTAGCCTCAAGTGTAAGAAAAGTCTTGCTCAGACCTGGAGAATTAAATCTAACTATGAAAGAATAGAGATCCCTACCTTCTTCCTACATCTAATATAGAAATATGGTTTTCTCTAGAGGAAGAACAGAACAAAAGACTTTGACTGCTAACTACACTAACTGAAAGCCTGCTGCCAGGATTTATACTTTCATGAAAAATGGATTTACTTCTTAGTGAAATAAAGCAAGAAACCCTAAACTCTCCACCTAACACCAGACTTATCCTTAGCCTACAAGAAGCTAAAGGTTTTCTTCCTGACCATTGGTATAATGCACCGGCTTCTGTCAGTGATCACTTCTCTCATTTTCTTGTTTGCCATATGCTCCAAATTTAAGTGAAAATTCTGACAATTCAAGATATACAAGTATCACCAACAAAAATCACTTCTACCAGTAGTTGTATTTTAAAATAGGACATTAATTTCTACAGGGAATAGTGAAACAATACAACAGATTCTATTAATATAGCCCTGCTCCTCATCTTTGGCAGTATAGCACAGTTAAGGACTCCTGAAGGTTTAGGACAGATGAAATTCTCAATTAGTACTTAAGTGAATAATCCCCACAGTTAATGTAACACAATAGAAAGAGCAACAATGATAGCAAACAAGCAAAGTCCTAATCTGCAGCAAGTGAGATTTGCTCAAATGTAACAGCTAGGAGTACAGAAACAACAAAAAGAAGTTGCATACCTTCAGAAGACCACAAGTATGCAAGGATCTCCCTTGACAACCCTTAAATGAGGTCTGGGAAGGTTCCAGTCACTCAGCAGCATTGCATGCACCTGAGCTCCCCTGCATTGTCTCTGCCTTCCCACCAGGTGCTCAATCGCAGTTTCAAGCTATGGTTTAGCATTTCTTCTACAGTTAAGAATAATGTTATTGGCTTTTAACAACGCTAGTCATAATCTTACATTTGTGGCACTTCAAGAAATCATAGAAAAAAATCATACAATGTCTTGTGTTGGAAGGGATCTCCAAGATCATCTTGTTCCAACCCCCCTGCCACGAACAGGGTTGCCAAACACTAAATCAGGCACAAGATCAAGCTGCCTAGGGCCCCATGCAACCTGGACTTGAACATCTCCATGGATGGAACATCCACAACCTCTCTGGGCAGCCTACTCTAATGCTTCACAACTCTGAGTGAAAAAATCCATACTCATTCTTATCTTCCTGTTCCTGTGGAACAGGACACACTTTCTATGAGCTGCATTTTTAAACTCTCAACATTAACATTAACAAAAAGGAGATAAACCTCTGCAGCAAAAGAGAGAGGTCATTGTATGGGCTCCTACCAACTACTTTTCCTTTCTTACATTAGCAAAGCCTCTATTTCAAATTGTACTCATGTCATTTGATCTTTTAATTTCTAACACTAATCTTAACAGTAGCTTTATTTCTTACATGGGCTGAGAAATTTTAATTTCCCAGGTTATTGTTTCTGATAGCAACTTAACTACACACTACTGGGCACATTCAGTTAAAAATGTAAGGGTTATATATATATATATATCTGTATATATATATTTGTACTATGAAAGATTTAGAAGGTGTCAAGCTCCTTATGAAGCTAGAAACAAGGTGCTTTAAGCCAAGCCAGTGTGCCCAGGATATATGGAAACTAAGAAAAGCATCCTGTTCCTTTCAGTGCATTAGTTATTCCCAATGAATAATACACTTCATAAACTGAGAAGTCTCCACTTTTGATGATATCGAGCAGTGTGCTATGAAAAACACATTATGATTTCAAGATTGCAAGAGATCATCATGCTTACAGTCATATTTCACTGGGGTACCTATAGCTTGAGAAAGGTGCCCTTAGTTTCTTGTAAGCTATGTAGGACCAAAGAAACATACTTATTTCTCTTTAGTTCCTAACCCCTCCCCCTCTCTGCCCCAAAATACAACAATGACCCATCTGTGCACATACAAGAGAGCAATTTCTAATATTTAAACATGGGCTAATCTGCCAACACTGATGTGTCAGGGACAGAACATAATGAATGTCACAGTGCTTGGCCTTTCTTTTCACTAAAACTGTTTGAAGAGAAATGGGGAACAAGAAAGCTAATGAAAAAAACAAACCGCTGTGGATTACAGTTGATTTAAAAAACAACATTATTCTCTTCAGTTTTTCTTTGAAAACATTTTCATGTTTCAATTCTCTATTAGTTTCAAGAAAGAACATATTTCTCCTGAAATTACATTTGTGGGCTGCAATTTAGTACTACAAATCGTTAATACTTTTATAACTCTCAGCAAACTTAACTGCACTTCGAATCATATCTATTCTTTGATATATTTGCACTGCACTTAGGCTGTGATTACTGTGATTATTTCACTGGGACACCACTGTGGCAGTTAAGATTACAAACTAAAAAACTAAAAAAATCAGTTAAACAAAATTCAGTAGTCGTTAAACACTGGATCTCATGTGTCACAAGATGAGGATCTTCAAGTACTTAAACAGCATGTGGCTTCTGTCTTGCAGCCACTGAATGTGATGGCATTTTGTTACACATCTATACGGCTTGACATGGTGGCATGCAGAAACAACTGAGCTAGCACTAAAAAAAGCTCTTGCACTAGAATTGATATAGAATTAATATAAAACTCTGCAGAATTATATACCAATAGGAGCATGCCACTTCACCTGGATTGATATATTTTCAATCTACTCTCTTGCAGAGATCTAAAGTTTCAATTTGGAATGACAAACACTCTGCATTTTGTCCTAGTTGTTCTTAGAACCAGTGCCGGACCATACAGATGAGTGGGTATCTTTCTGTTTACATTTTGGGATCTGAATTATGTACCTTAAAACTGAAGTAACTGCAAAGGCATTATGATAAGTTACCATTCTCTACACTGTGACATTTACCTGTCCTTTTTCACCACCTATCTGAAACACTTCCTTTTCCCCTTTTTAATGAGGACAGACATTCTTTTTTCTATGATCCATTGTAGCTGTATTAATTCAGGCTAGTAGCAAGGCTCAAAAAAGTAGTGCCAGAGGCAATGTGTGAGAACAGACTGGATGTAACAGGAGTGTTGCTGACAGAAAGATGTCTGATTTATAAACATCAAGAGGAAACTCAGACTTCATAGTGCATGGGATTTTCCAGCAACAAAGTATTAAGCAAAAAGAATAAGCCACTTGCGGGGCTACCTACTGGCACTGCAAGGAAGAAGAATGAGGCACCAAAGGGATTAACTTAATGTCCTCTCTGAAGTCTCTGGTAAACCAGAGGACAACACAAACAGGGAGAGCAACAGTAATCGTACTAATTAATTAACTAATTAATGCCTGACTTTTTGGGATCAGTGTGGATCTTGAAACAGACAACTGAAGGACTTGTTCTGAAGCAGCAGGCTTTGGTACAGAAAAGTGAGGTAGACCTGGTGTACTGATGCTCCACTGCTGCACTGCAGCAGACTGCTCCAAGTCCCAGACCTTCACATCAATGAACAGCACCCAGTAAGACCTGGGAGGGCCTGGAGACAACTGCTATGCACTGTGAGTCCCCTCACTTGTAAATGTGATGACAAGATCAACTATTTCAGAAAAGCAAGCACAGAAAGAGCTGTGAATAGTATTGTAGTACAGTAAAACATTGGTTGCAAATGGTATCCTGGGGTCCATCAAAAGAGGAGTGGCCAGCAGGGACAGGGAGGTGATTGTCCCCCTCTACTCTGCTCTTGTGAGGCCCCATCTGGAATACTGCGTCCAAGTGTGGAGCCCGCAGTATGAAAAAGACAGGGAGCTGTTGGAGAGGGTCCAGAGGAGGGCCACTAGGATGATCAGGGGACTGGAGCACCTCCCCTATGAGGACAGGCTGAGGGAGCTGGGCTTGTTCAGCCTGGAGAAAAGAAGGCTGCGGTGTGACCTCATTGCAGCCTTTCAATACCTAAAGGGAGCCTAGAGAGGGGAGGGGAATCAACTCTTTGAAAGAGTTGATAACTGCAGGACGAGGGGAAATGGTTTCAAGTTGAGGGAGGGGAGATTTAGGTTGGTCATCAGGGGGAAATTCTTTACAGAGAGAGTGGTGAGGTACTGGAACAGGCTGCCCAGAGAGGTTGTGCATGCCCCATCCCTGGAGGTGTTCAAGGCCAGGTTGGATGGGTCCCTGGGCAGCCTGGTTTAGCATTAAATGTGGAGGTTGGTGGCCCTGCATGTGGCAGGGGGGTTGGAGATTCATGATCCTTGAGGTCCCTTCCAACCCTGGCCATTCTGTGATTCTGTGATTCTGTGATTCTGTGATCGGGTGCTGTAGGAAAGGATGATACACTTCTGAAATGTAACGTATTGAACAACACTTACGTTGTGGTTCAACCATTTGCTTATTAGTTAGAAGCTGTTTTTTGAAGCAGGAGATCTCAGTGAAGGCAACTTTCACAGTTCTGATACACACTTCTACCGAAACATGACCCAACTGTCTCATTTTCCAGGGGAGCGGGGCAGGACGCGGTGCCGGGCGGAGAGCGGCGGGACGCGCTGCGGGGTCCCCCTCTCACAGGTGGGTCCCCGAGTGTCCAATGGGAACGGGGGGCCTTTCGGGGAGGAGATCCGAAGCGCACTCCCGACGTCCGGGACGTGGTGCGGCGGGGACCGGGCGGCTGTTTGGCGCGCGATTTCCTTTCACCTCCCGCTCCCTCCGTTCGCACAGGGCACCCCGCGACAGTGCGAAAAGAAGACGCGTTCGGGAGCGGGTGCGCAGCGGACGGCCGGGGCAGGCCACCCTTCTAAGAGCCTCCAGCCCCTCTCTCAGCCTGGTTTGTCCCCCCGCCGCCCGGCACACCCCCCGCCCCCCTTCGCCCTCCCCGCTCCACCCGCCCGGAGACTCGCCCCCCGCCCGCAGCCTCGCTTCGAGCCACCCGCTCGAGGGGCGCCGCGGGCGGCACTGCGCATGCTCCGTAGCGCGACCGTGGGGTTGGGGGCGGCGGGGCAGAGGGGATTCCGCGCCCCGGGGACAGGATACGCCCGTCGGCGTCCCCCGGGTCGCTCCCGCACGGCGGTTTCCCGTTCCCTAAGCTCCCCTTCGGGAGAGCCGGTCCTCGCCGACACGGCGGTCGAAGGTGCCGTGGGCGGCCGGTGTGCCGCCACCGAGGCGGAGGGCGGTGCCGTGGGCGGCCGGGGGTGCGTCGCGATTGGCCTCCGGGCGGCGGCTGCCTTGTCAGTTGGGCGCAGGGGTGGCCCCGGAGCCGCTCGCCCAGCCCTCTGACGGGATGAAGCCTTTAGGGGGATGCGGCGCTCCGTGCATTTTGATTAAAGCCCCTCGTCTCCCTCCAGTCTGAAGGCAGGGCACCGGGGAGCACGGGGCGGAGGGGCCTGCACGGGGCCGGGCGAGGGAGAGAGAATCCCTTCGGTGTGTCACGTATGGCTCTATAGGAGAAATCATCTCTGGGAATATTGTGGAAAGGACGGAGTATAAGTTGAAGGCGCCCAGGTTTAACTCACGCTCGCGGGCGCGCAGCATGAAGATGCAGAGGTGGTCCACGAGGTGGAAAACGAAAAGGTGGCCCCGGGACTCGGCCGTGACCGTGCTCATCACCCTCGCTGTCCTTCTCCAGGCTGCGGAGGTCAAAGGAGGTAAGGAAACGGACGCGCCGCGGCCGCCGCTCTCCCCCCGTGTCGGGGAAGAGATCCGAGGCCAGGCCAGGGCTGTCAGAACGCCTCTGCTGCCGGGGCGAGGAGGAACCCTGAGGGCTCGGGCCCGGGGCGCGGACCCTTCCGAGAGCCCCTGGGACCGCGGGTGCCCGCTCGGAGCCCCCCGTCCCACCTCAGCGCCGCTCTGGGCTCAGCGCCGCCGAGGGGATGCGCTGGCAGGACGGGATGGTGAAACAAATACGCGTTGCGCTGAGCGATTTCCCGTCGTCCGGCACCCCGCTCGGTTTTTATAGAGTGTGCCTGCGATTTTCAGTTCTGTTGAACTTAGGTTCTTGACGCTGCTGAAGCTCACGAAGTTGTGGCAGAAATTGAGCGACAACCATCTGCCTCCTCGGAGAGGCGAGGAAGGGGAAAGCTGGATGTGGAGACTTCTCTCGGATTTTCTCCTTTCCTCCCCTCGCCTGATTTTTCCTTTGCAAAGGCTCGCAGCGGGCAGAATGTTTTCCAGTGCGACAGAGTAGAAGTATGGCAGGGGCCCTTGGCAGCGAGGAGGGCAACCCCGCAGGTGGGCGCACGCCTGAAGACGTGCCGGAGAGGAGGGGGCCCAGCCCCGGGCTCCGCGCGGGCAGTGCTGCCGTCCCCAGCCTCCCTCCGCTCTGCCGCCTCCCGGGGGGGGGAGGAAGAGGGGGGGCGAGTGGTCCCTTAGGTGTCCGTGGACACGGTGGGTGCGGTGCAGCCCGCTAGCGACCTGCAGCAGATGAAGGACACAGAGGCAGCCGCCGCAGAAAGAAAGGGAATCTCTGCCCCCAGGCACGGCTCGGCCCTCGGGTACCGCCGCGCCGTCCCGTCCGGTGCGCTGCGATTTTGTGAGCTGAGCTCGCACATCTGCGGAGCTGCGATGCGTGAGCCGTGGCGGCAGGAGCCCCTTCGCCTCCTGCCGGGCTGGAAACGCTGCCCGTCTTCCTCCCTGTTCATTCGTCCCGCAGGCGCTTGTGGGGGCCAACCTAGCTGGGTCTGAGGATTTCATTTTTCTGTGTGTCAGACACAGAATCATAAAATCATAGAATGGCTTGGGTTGGAAGGGACCTCAAGGATCATCAAGTTCCAACCTCCAACATCTACGAAGGAGTTTTAACTCTCCACCAATAAAGTTTTAACTTCTAGGCTTTTTTATTATTATTACTTTCACGAAGTATTTCTCGGTGTGAATCTCCACTTTCTGAATCAACGGGTGTCCTAATGGCAGCTCAGCAAGGTGATCGGGGTCTCCGTTGAAGCCCTTTATACCTGGTCACAACTTTGGCGGTGTCAGCTCCGTCAGGGCTTCTGCCCCCTGCTGGCCCCATTTCTGCCAGAGATTTGTAGGGGTCAAATTTCATCCTCGCTGCAGTTCCACGGGCTCCAGTGGAGTTATGCTGAGGATGAATTAATCTCGCAGAGCTTCAAAGATTCGGTTCTCCGTTACTATGTCAAAACTAAATTTATTGAAGAAGAAATGCCGTATAGAAAGGCATGATAGATTTTGATGTTTTATGTCACTTTCCTGTGAGCACAGTAGAAGTCACTCTGGTGAGCAAGACTTATGTAGATGATCTTTTCACGTTGTGTTGACACAAATGAAAAGTTGAATGAAAATCTAAACCCAAGCAGCCTGGAAAGCAAACAATCAATCAAACAAACAAACAAACAAAACCCTAGAAGTTAGCTGGTACTTCCTTAAAAATTTTCAACATTGAGCACATTGATAGGTTTTTAGGTTTTATGTTTGGTAACTATTTTAAAAATCCTTTCCTCTAGTCCTCTGTATAAAAGACGCTTTGGAAAAAGTGCTTCAGGCTTCTCATGTTTGTAGGGGCATTCTGAAGAGAAATTACTGCTTGCACTTTTAGCAAATACAGTGTGCCATTTACGTAGAGATGCAGGGAGCTGTCTGCGCAGGGCTTGATCTGTTACTGAAGTCAGAGTATTTCCACTGGCTACCAAGAGAGAAGAATTTGGCACAATTTCCCTGATTGAGTATGAGGGAGATACTTCAGTGTTGTCTTTTGCCTATTCTACTCTTCCTTAAAGTAGTTTAGAGATAAAATAGGACATAATACCTCACATTTGAAAGTTGGAGAGGGAAACTACTCAGATAGAATAGAATACTGCGGTGGGGAAACAATATGACTAAGTGCAAATGCTGCAAGTTTTGACCAGGGTAAAATATGAGTCATAGCCCTTATAAAATCTATTACATTAAATCCTGTATTCTTCAGTTGTCTTTTCATAAAATGCCACTTTGTAAAGAAATGTAAAGAAAATTTCTTTATGTATTTGTATAAAGTATTAATTATATATCAGCGACTTCTTAAGACAGCAGAATCTTTTCCATTCAGAAAAACCTCAAAAGATTCCTAAAATTCTTGACTTTTTTTCAAGTTGCTTTATTTAACATAGAAAAGAAATGGAAGTATGAGGTGTCATCCACAGAATCGAGAAAGGAGGTGTGACGATCTGCTTATTTCTTCTTTAGAAGGTTTATAGAAATGAGAAGGAGTGGAATGGAAAAGCTAGTGACTCATATTTGGTCAGCTCAGTGCCCACCAGCACTTAAGCAGCTCTTCTTAGAAAATATTTTTGCTTTAGGACTCGCCAAAAGTCAACAGTATTCAGTATTTTAAAAGACATCCTTTGATTTCCTTTCCCCTTCCTCACCTTTTAATACTAAATCTATTGGTAATGTGTTTGGAATGAATAAACTCATTTAGTCAAAATGGCATGGCTTCAACACTATAAATTTTTGTAAGGCTCTGGCATCAATGAACTATTGTGATTCTGATTTAATTTTCATGGGCAAGAAATGAAAAATTAGCCTTTTTATTATTTATAAGCTTTTTCAATCCAGCTCTGAGTGCAAAAAGATTTAAGATTTCTTACTGAAAATGGGACTTTAAAGCTGTATAAAGAAAAGATACTTTCTGTGTGAGTGGCAAGTAGATTGGCTCCTAGTATACCGTAAATGCTTTTTACAGTCATCTTAGGAAGTACAAAGGTTCCTTGTGCTTCCCCTGGACGGGCTTGAAAACTAATGGGAGTTCTAGGTGCAGAAGGATTGGAGAACTGGGTCCACTAGTACTGGCAAAAAGACAGTTTTCTTTGTGGGCTCAGTATTGATATTTAATTGCAATTGCTTAGTAAGTAACCCCGGGAAGATATGGATCTGTTTATTGAATGAAAACTGTTTGCTGTATCTGGTTACTCTAAACCAGTAAAGAAAAGGTGTCCCTAAAGTAGAAAAGGATTAATCTCTTCTCAGAACTGTTACTGATATGACACTTCTAACTGATTCACTTTTAATATTGAAATAGAATGTGAAACACTTTCATCATTTTTTTTTTTTAAATTTCACAGTGAAATAGCTATTTGTGTGTTAATTTTGGTTTAACAAAATGCCATGATCCTTCACAAACAGGAAGCATATAGAGGTTTCTCAGACAAAATATAGACAAAAATGATTAAATCAAAGGGAGATTTGGCTAGATTGTACTAGTGATCCTAGCTGAAGTTTTTTCTGAGTCCCCGGGATCAGCAGGTGAAATGGTCCTCTCTTCCCAGTGTAGAGCAAACGAGACTTGCATGCATATGTCTGTTTTACTATATTATTAACATTTTAAAAATTATTTTTTGGGTAAAATATAAACATCACCAGCAGCCATCTGGTGGAAGAATGACTGGTATTGTGTCGCACATTCTCTAGCGTATGAATCTTTGCATTTAATTTAGAAAAAGACCTCTCAAGAATCTCAGAAAGAACTGTTCAGACTGCAGGCTGTGCAGAAAAAAAGTTGCTGCACATTTCTCAACTTCAGTTTTGTGTGTACCTATTAAATGTAACTGTATTAAGTACATGTAGAGTGGATGCAAACAGTGTTTTTGGCACCAATTATTGGAATATCACTAGAAAACAATAATCTGTGATACAAAATCTTTTTTGGGTGCATGATGTTTTCTTACTGCTTAAAAAAAAAAAAAAAAAAAAAAAAAAAAAAAAAAAAACAAGAAAATGTTGCTGATAAAATTAGAACCTCTGTCAGTAAAGTGTAGCAAAGGGATTGTTACATATTCATTATCGCAGTTGTCTTGCTCAAAGATACTTCATCTCCTCCAAATGTGGCCCTTAATTCCAACAAGGTTGCAGCATAATAACAGAGCAGTGACATTACTGCTGAAGTTACACCTAAAACACACTGGAGCGATTATGTCTCTCCTGGATTTGTCTTATTCAGTGGTGAACAATAGGATTTCCATCTGCCAGCAAGATAAAGAAGTTGCATCTCTTTGTAGAGTTCTCCGCTTCTTTTCAGAAATCCTCCTAGCACTGATTCAGTTATAATTGTTCTGAATATTTGCTGATAATATGGGGGAATAAACTAAGCAGAGCTTGGGTGGAATCTCTAGTACTGCAAGACTGCAAAGTCTCATGTAATGACACAGATTTGCCCTCTGGCTGGACACAGCAGATGGCAGTTGCTTGAAAGGACACTCATGCCTGTTGCAGTGGCTTATAACTGTACTGCTCAGTATTAAATACCAAGTTTACAGACTGTAAATGTAAGGATTAATTGCTGACTGTTATAACAATAGTAATAGAATGTGACAGAACTTAAATTCTTTTTAACACATTATCACACATAAAGGGTTGTAAAAATCTTTGTGAATTCTAAGGCTGGGACTTATGTCAAAGCGTTAATGCAAACAGTATGTGAAGTAGATATTATTTGGCAGAGCTGATACTATGGAAGCAAAGTATTTGCTACAAAGCAAATTGAAAGATGAGTTATAAAGTACGATTAAAAACTGAAGATCCAGATCCTGCTACAAATAACAGCACTAGCAGCCTGCAATTTAAATCAACTGCAGTTATAAGTCGAATTGTTGTCACTTTATGACAGTGTTACCATAGCTTATGCTTTTACTCCATCTGTTTCCTCATCTATGTATCTATTCAAAATATTTTAGTAATCTGAGAGGTTTCAATCAAGCATTCATAGTTTAAAAAAAAAAAAAGAAACAGTCAAAGTTTTACAACCTTGCTTTCTGCTTAAGCAGAACTGCAAGTATCAGTAGGGTACAGAACTGGGACTAGCTTCCTTGGCTTGCTGTCAAATGGGAGATTATGTCTTTGACAACAATGAAAGTATGGTGAATTTCTGAGTTATACGGTTAAAAATCATTTAGTTGTTTCTCTGTGAAATTAAATAAGGTTACTTTGAATATTTTTATTTCGAATATTTTACTTTGAGTATTTGTAAATACTGACTCCAGCTGTTTCTGTTTGTCTTAACACATTCCATTGCTTATAGCTGAAAAATGTACATATGTGTGGTATTTGAAAACTACTGTTTGTCAAGAGATATTTTTGAAGTCTATTAGGATGATTTCTAAATAATTTTAGCAACTTTAGCTTTTGCTTAAGTGGCCTCAGTGTCTTTCATTTTTAATTGCTGAGAGCATACCTTGTCTCTTCCTGTCTACTTTCAAAGAAGGTTTTGCTTTAAGCAATGAAAAGTATAGAAAGCAAAAATGAAATGTCAGCCTCAAAATCTAGGTTATATTCTAGAGCTGTGTAAAATAACAAAACCAAGAAAGAATAATTCTTAATTCTTGCTGAATATTTTAGTTTAAATGAGCCTGCAAGCGTATTCATCAAAGTCATCTGGTGCTTGGACTGCAAGAAAGCACTGCTTGGATTACAGAGACCAGAGCCTGAAGTGAGAACTTAAAAGTGACTGTATTTGAACAACTGGGAAGCTCAGTGAAGCATCTTGGTTAAAATGTGCTTTTGAATTCCTGCCCTTGGGCATTTATTTCAGTATTAATGCTTAACAGATGAAGAACACAGAAAAATAATAATAATTACTTATGCGTATTTAAAAGATACCCATCATGATTGCCCACAGTGACAATAATTAAAATATGCAGTGATAAAAACATGAATGAAAATACTTTCACTGCTTTAGAAATAGCACAAATTTCTAGTAATAGATGTCTCTTGTGCTGTGTCCTACAGTTCAGAAGACTAAGGTCAGCACATCTACATTGTAACACTGCCAGGGAAGACTTTCTTGCAGGTCATTCATTCATCATTCAGAGCATTTGTTGTTATTTATGTTCTAGAACATTTAGGTCTGTCTGGTCAACTAAATTGCTTGCCGTTGTTGACAGAATCAGAAACTGGCCTAATAATCTGGGATAAGGAATGCAAACAGGAAAAGTTATCAGATTTCACAGTAGGAGAACTGCTGAAACAGTTTGACAAATGGTGGCTAGATAAAAACTATGTAGAAGAACTTTGACAAAAGCTGTATTCAAGACTTTAAAAAAACAAACAAAACAAAACAAAAAAATGACTTATCCCTATTTCTGGCCTGAAAGCACTGTTCTGAAAGGTGAGCAGCAGAAAGCAAAGACCAGCCATTCCTTTAAGATTTTTGTTGTTGTTGTTCACAAAAATATTTTCAGTTCTTACATTAATTTAGCTCTTAGCTTCCTAATGAATGCCAGCTGGATACCATAATTGTAGCAGTCCTTAGAGTGAGCACTTATGAAAATTAAAAATTTAAGAAAAGTCACTAACTGTTGTTCATTATACCTTTAATAAGAAACATGGATTCGAAACAGAGGAGCAGCCAGTACCTTCTATTTGAGTTCCTAAATATACACATAGGAATCTAACCATAAGATGTCCTATTTTGAAAATCTTGTCCACAAATATTATAAGAAGTCCTTTCATCAGTACCCACTAAGTATGCATATTTTAGCCTACCAGGCTGTAATAGCTGCTACTCTTTAAATGATCTATCACAGCAAGAAAAAAAAGTGGACTAAACTTTAAAACAACAACAACAACACAATTTAGAATGGAAGATGAATGTTTCGGCACTCTTTAGTTTTGCAGTGGTTCTATTGGAACAGATTACTGGCAGAATGAAACAATTCCATGCAAAAATATGAAGTAATAGTGCTTTAGAAACATTTGTCTTCCTAAATTTCTCAGATAATGCTCTTTTACTGATGCAGATGCACCCCTTTTCTTCTACTCCAGGGTTGTATCTCACCAATTATGAATTACTGATTGTAATTCTTACAGGCTATTTCCGGGATAATTCCTGATAACTCTTCACTTTTGCATTAATTAAAAGAATGGTATTACTGAAGAATAATGGTAGGTCAGGAAGAAAGCCCATAGTGTTTATTATATATGAAAAAGGAAAAGTCATGTTTGCTAATGTTGCTGAAAGCATAGCAAACTGTAGCACACTTAGTTTCCTAAGATGTATCTATAAATAAATAATACTTTCTCTATTTTCCCCATTTAGTCTTATTATTATTTGCATTTACAGTATGTTCACCAGCAAGCATCTTGGAGTGTCTTGTAAATGTAGGTTAAATAGGGAAGGATCATTGTGCCTGGGCTGTCTCATAAAATTAAGAGCCTAAAACTCAGGAGTTATCAGAATAAAATTTAAATATAATAGGATTTCGACCTCTAGTCTTCATTAGGCTCTTGAACAGAAATATATATACTTTTAATTCTAAATGACTCACTGTCTCAACAATTTCTTGTGGGAATTGAGTAGCCAGAAGTTGCCACAACAGTCACTTTCCTGTCAGTCCTTTTAGGCTGATGGCTATCCTTCCTTCTGAAATTACAGAAGCTGATTGTTTCTCTTTACAAACCCTGTCTTCAATAAAAATCTCCTGAACTGTTTGGTCCTTGGTCACCATCACCATTAACTGCAGTTAAAAATTATTTGCTGTACAGTTCTTGGACAGAGAACAGATGTCAGATTTCATGTATCCTACTTAAAAACGTGCAGGGCTATCTTCAATGCTCACTGAAGCTGCTAAGTGGCTTGCAGCCCATTATATTTTGAACAGAAAAAAACTCAAGGTGTGCGACTTTTTTGCTTATAGGGACAATTGTCCATTCTGACTTTCTTAGTTTTCTCTAAAGGGATAATCATATTAACTCAAAAAAAACCTCTTGACAAATAATTTCTTTTCAATGTACACCTGCTCCAAGACTGCTGAGTACCACTGTATGCATCTGTGATAGGATCACTACAGATGTTTAAAATCTTGAGATCTAAGATATGAAATCATAAGAGAAATCCTTGTTTATGATGAACTGCAACGGTTCATGGAACTGACCTACAAACTGCTTCTCAGTAGAAGTTTATGTAGGAAAAGATGGTTATCTTATAACCAATTAGCATATATAAGTTAAAAAGAATTTTGGGGGAATCACTACATAAGTATGCTGAGAATTTATTTTTCTGCAAATAATTTTAGTAACAGAGTGTCCAGGTCATCTTCCATCAAAGAAATTAACCCAACACAGAATTTGTCAATTTGTGACAGCAGCAGACTCAAATTTCCAGTAAGAAGCAGTGAATGGAAGCTGATAAGTATGGGAAGAAACAGGAGCGGAAGTGTTCCTCATGCTTAAGTGAAAATTGATAGAAACACATCAGCTTTTAAAAGAGATTTGGGATGGAAACACATTGTATTTATATGAACCAGTACAATTCTACTTGCAGTGTGTGTTAATTGCTTAACATTAACATACCTAAAATATACATTATTGTCACTCAATAGCTTTATATGTTTTATATACTATGTATTATATTTATGTATTATGTTGCATTGTTTATGATTTTTCTTATATTAATTATTTATATATTATTTAAGTAAGCCTGTGTAGTAAACCTCTTTTTGTTTTGGATCTTTGCTGCAGCTGGTCAGTAGCTAGAAATTGTAATGAAGCATCTGCTGTAAATCAAAATCTTTACTTAACTATTTATTTCTATGGAAACTACCACAAAGAGCACAGTAACTATTTCAATGGGGAAATTCTCATCTACAAAACACTATTTTTCAGTGTAGTCACCACCATTAGCTATGCACTTTCACTGGCAATGGATGTGAGTCTGCATGTTGTACTCAAAAACCTGTACCAATGGAGCTGACACACGTCACCACTGCTGAAATATACCACCCACTGCTTCACTGGGCTCACGTCTGCTGTTTGGTCTCCATAAATGTTCAACAAGCATCAATGAACGTCAATGAGTGCCCATCTCTTAACGTGTAGGAATTCAGTGACGCACCTTTGCTTCATATACACTTGAGTTTCAGACACCATTTTGTCAGACTGCCCCTCTGCTGCCATCTGTCAAGTGGCAACAAAATGTAGAAGGATATAGGTGGGAAGGTTCACCCTTTACTGCCGTACCATCAACATCTGCCCTGATGTTGTGGGCCACCATAATAAAATGAGAGGCATCACTTTCAGATGACTCTTCAGATCACTTTCACCCTCATATATTTATATACAGAATTTGAATGACGGCTGCTGAATCACAAACAATAAATTTTATTACCTATCACTAAGATATTGTTTGCCGTGATCTTAGTTACAGCAAGGGTATTTATTTATAAATTAGGAAAAGATTAAATACCATTCATTTAATTACCACCTGCCATTGCATTTAAAAAAATCCAAATGTTATCTACCAGCTTTGACCATACCAAGGCAAACTGTCTTGACAAATACAACTTGACCCTGTCTTGTGATTCTTGTGCTTTTACCTAGAGTTATGTGGGCACCTATCAGAAGCTTTTCCATAGGTAGACTTGATCATGCTGGGCATTAATACAGTAACTAGGGTAATTCCTTAAACAAGGAGGCTTATATCATATGTTGAATAAATCATCACCACAGACTGTCTATCCATAGTATTTCAGTCTGTCTTTTTGCACAGTTTCTCAGTCTTTCATTCCTCTTATATGATAGTCTATATTATTACCCTTGAGCATCCTCCATGAGCAGTTTCAACCAAAATAAAGGTAGAGTCATATTACCTAAGAGATACTAGCTATGATTATGAGGATGATGCATTTTAGAGTTAATTTCCATTTAGATATTGTGGAATGGAATTAAGTGAAAGCTGTATTTCTAACTATGACAATATAATCAACATGTAGTCTAGTTTTTTAAAGGTTCTGTTCAATCTATGATTTTATATTTTTAAAAGATGTGATTATTAAAGTGTTGAACGTAAAGCACTGCCATAGGATTTAAAGTAAATGTATCATTGTATGCATAGGAAGTCTAGTCTTCAAAATGCTAACAAAAAACCTGCAACAAAAAAATGTATTATGTTTCCCTCATGTAATTCATTATCATAATGTATCCTGACCTTGCAGTATTACACTGTGATCTGGGATCCAGTTTACAGCTAATTAGCCCCACTGAGTTCTAGATGCTCCTTATTCACTTAGCAGGACCAGATCAGAAACCATTTATTATGCTCAGTTACTTGCTGCTTTCCTTTTAATTTTTTAAAAGGGAGATGCCAGCAGAGGTGGATTTTCTTCTTACTTAACATGCTTTTACACATATTTTGGTATAATTTAAACTAGCTTAGAAGTTCTTATGTTTCTGCCAATCTAGTTCTGTCTTGCTCTTTTTTTATTCCACAGGAAGTAAATAGAAACCTTAGGGTGGGGAAAGAAAGCAAAGGAAGCTTAAATATAGTCTATGTCTTACATTTAATATGAACCAAATGTTCTTATCCATACCAGTATAAGTGTGAAAAGTTCACTGGGTGAGTAAAGGTACTTCAGTCATACTGCAGTAATGAAGAACAGAATTAAAAGTTACAAGTGGGTGGCAATCCTGCCCATGGTGGGGGGTGGAATTTGATGGCCCCTTCCAACCCAAGCTGTTCTATGATTCTCTGATGTTATTTCAGGTGCTGAGGTAGTACATAGCTAAAATTTTCTTGTACTTTCACATTTTTGAAAACTATGAAATTATGCTGGAGCTATCTGATTAACAGTATGGTATACTGAAAGATGATAAGACTCTTAGGATCTTAGCTCATACACCTCTCTGTTCTGAAAATGTGATTTCTGAAGTGTGATTCTCCTTAATCATTCCTGAAATCCCAGCACGTATGAACTGTTTTTCTCTGGCTACTATTGCATAGTCTGTTAGTGGCAGTGAAAGCTGCACATCTCTTTTTGACTTTTGTTTTTCAAAATAAGGATAGATACTATTGATATTCTCACTGTAGTATCTAATGAGACGAATGACCACTTGCAGTTGGTACTCCATCATTGGAAACATGAAAGAGTGGAAGCTTGCATTTTGTTTGCAGCCTGATATTCAGGAGAGCTTTGCCTGAGAAGTGCAGGTTCTGCTCTGGAGGAGATAGGCTTCTGTACATAGGCATGTACTGAGGATCTGGCTGGTTCGCCTGCAGGAGGTGGGCTTCAAGCATCAAGCCAGTGTGGCCATAAAGTCACTGCCTGAAGGGACTGACTTTCAGGATCTGGATCCTGTATTTTGACAAACTTATATTGTCCAGTTTTCAAAACTGATACATAAATTCCACAGGGAGAATTAACTGCACCCCAGAGACTGGTGAACAGAGCTTCCTGATTTTGTTTGTTTGTGGTCTATTTCTTTGCAATCTCAAATCTTAGTGCTAAGTCAGAAGGATGCAGAAGTATATCATTAATTTGCAGCTTTCTTCTCATCTGAGAAAACTATTAAGGGACATTAGAGAGTAAAATAAATAAGTTCTTGTGAGTGGCCCTATGTCTGCTAATAAATTAATGGTGTCCCTTATATGCAGGTCTTGGGCTGACACAGTAAAATGGGAGGTATTCCTTTGAGAGCAGCTCTCATACAAATTGTAATCCTAATTTGAGTTTCATACAAACAGGCAAACAGCGTGGCCTTGATACTGTTTCTGGCTGCTTCTTATTGTTTCATCCCAGAAATTATGTGGGAGAAACATGCTAGAGGAGAGATGGTTTACAGGAAGAGATGAAGCTCACAGGTCAGACTGACACTGAGCACTGCAGAACCTTACGAAACTGGCAGAGAGCAATCATGGTCTCTGTTGATAGCTGCTAGACTGTGTTCTTCCCTGAATTTGAGAGTCATCTTTCTACCTCTCTATCCTGGTCTTCTAAGCAGGTCAGTTGTTGGCTATGCAAACATATTTCTCATCCTCCTTTATACTTCAGACAGGATAATTCTAAACAGTTAGAATGTAAGTTCTGCTGTTTTCCAAGACCTGATTATTTTTGGCTGGATTCCCAAATGTGTGAGCTTTGTGACTTATTAAGAGCAACTGCATTTAGTGCTTTCTGTAGAGGTCTTGTGTAGGTGATTTGAATGTGCATGGTGCACTTCTCAAGAATTTTGAGACTAATGCCATATCAGCCTGTCTGTAAATGTAAGGATAAATACAGGTGTTTATGGCTGTTCCAACTACATTTCCATATTTCCATAGTTTCGGTAAATATAAAAAGTGTTGAAATTCACCAGAACAAAATTTCTAGTGTGAGAGTATGTTTGCAGAAATCTAAATATACGACAGCTTGACACAGAAAAAAAGTAGAGGCAAAGTTTTAATACTGAGGCCCTATTTTCAGTGGCACTGGCAGCTATGAGACTTTCAGGCCTGAACTATAAGACAGGTTGCATCCTAATCTGATTTTAAAAATTGCGTACACAAGAATGTTGCAAAAATATTTGAGGAAGAGGCACAAAATCAGAAATCCTGTGTTTGGATGATGGATGAGTGTCAGGAGTTGGATTTGATGATCCTTCTGGATCCTTTTCAACGGGGGATAATTATGATTCTATGAATGAATGCTAAGTAGGTTTCTATGAAAAGCATGCTTTAGTAGAGAAGGATATTAGTATTTATGAATTCCTGTCTGCTTTTTTATTGGAGATGAACTGATTAATCTTTTTTTTTAAAAATTTATATGCCTTTTCTATTTAGAAACCACTGTAAACTGAGTAGTTTTTTGTTTTGGATTTTTTTTTTACTGTTCATGAGCCTTGACTCACAGTTTGGGGAAATAAATATCACCTATAGACTTTTAACAAATGTTCATTTTTGTTATTTAGAATTTGTGGTTTGAACATTGCTCACTTTTATGATTCTCTTTTATGACTGGAAGTTTTTTAGCAGCAGAATCAGCATGAAGTAATGAATAATCTTGTTTAAGGATGAAGACTTTTCTAGCCAGCCTTTGTTCTAAAAAAAATAATGAAGAAAAATAATCTGGTACAAATTATATAAAAGAGCAAAAGAAAAAAGAATGTAGCAGTGGTTGACTTACACTTTCACTGAGTTTTCCAGTGACTGATTTAAATTCACTATAGATACTGCAAAAATAGCCATCAGCTATCGAAAACAATGTGTGTTCCTTCAGTAGCTTTAGAAATATGTTTACCTATAGAAAGAGCTTTATACGTACTAACATCCAGGGAAATAAGGCAGGTTTTTCAGAATTTGCAGACTACTGTAACTTTGCTTTCAAAATTGTTTGAACATATTGAATCTGTAGGACATTTTAAGTAACAGAGTTAGAGTAGGTGTGTACTATAGCATTTATTCAAATTGTATGTAGTATTAGCTTGTAATAAACATTCAAGATTTGTATTTAATAGCATGATCAGATGAAAAATTTAAATGGAATTAAAATAAAAAAGTAAAGCTTATGGGCATTATTTGTGATTATATTTTAAACCAGAAGAAGTTATGTACATTCTGGGCTGATTAAGAAAATCTCAAATCCTGTGTTATTCAAAGTTAGGTTTAACACATAGTTGACTTCATCATATTTGGCAATAGAGGAAATAGAATAATAGAATCATAGAATCACTCAGGTTGGAAAAGACCTTAAAGATCATCAAGTCCAACCATGACCTAACTAAACTACCCTAACAACCCTCCGCTAAATCATGTCCCTGAGCACCACATCCAAAAGGTTTTTAAACACATTCAGGGATGGTTACTCAACCACTTCCCCAAGGAGACTATTCCACTGCTTAAAAACCCTTTCTGTAAAGAAGTTTTTCCTGATCTCCAACCTAAACTTCCCCTGGATGAACTTAATGTCATTTCCCCTCATCCTGTCACCCGTCACCAGTGAGAAGATGCCTCAGTGAGGGAAATAATAGCAAAACTGGCTAGAAATAGTAAGAAAAAAGAATAAAGACAGATTGTCCAAGAGGAACTCTAATTAGAGTACCACCTTGCCTATGTTTTCACACTTTCATTTGTTGCATGAAAGCAATCCTTTAAATAGTTGAATATGCATACACAATGAATTTGAGGGCTTAAGTTAGTATTTATCAACTTATAAAGTGCATACAGAGAGTAAATTAGCAATAGTCAATGCTGCAGTGCATTTCAAGGATATGTAGAAAGGTCGTATTTCCCAAATACATTACTCAGCTTTGATAGTCATGTAAGATTTTGTTTTTCCAGCTGTGGTGGTTATGAGTTTGTCAACAAGAAAGCTGCAGAAAAGTCCTAGTGGAGAAATGACCAGTTAAAATCATGTTTCCATTAAAGTATATGTCTCAGGGAAGCCATTGTCTGTAGGGTGTATGAGAATCAACACCTGATTTTTTCTTCAGCAGAAAACATGTGCAGTAGGCAAACTATATTCTGTCACTGCTTGCTTATTCAGTACTTGGCCCTTTTTCTGAGGTGAACTTCCATTGATTAAAGATTTTATTATTATTATTATTATTATTATTATTTACTTACAGAGTCAGTGGCACAGAGTCTGGTTGGAAACCTATAATTAGCAGTGTTCCCCAATGGTCGGTGCTGGGTCTGGTCTTTTACAAAGCTGGGAGGAGTGGCTGGCAACCAGAAGGACATGCAGGCATTTAACAAGATGTAGACAGACTGGAGAGTTGGGCAGAGAGAAAGCCAATGAGTTTCAACAAGAGAAATAGTAGTCTTGCATCTGGGGAAAAATAACTGCATGCATCAGTACAGGTTAGGGCCTGACCTGGAAAGGAGCTCCGCAGAGAAGGATCTGGTTGTCCTGGTGATCAGCAGGTTGGCCATGAGCCAGCAGTGTGTCCTTGTGGCTAAGAAGGCCAGTGGTATCCTGGGGTACATTAAAAAGAGCATGGTCAGCAGTTTGAGGGAATCGATCCTCTCCCCTCTACTTTGCCCTGGTGAGGACACATCTGGAATGCTGTTTCCAGTTCTGGGCTCCCCAGTTCTAAAGAAGACAGCGGTCTCTTTGAAAAATTTCAGCAGAGGACAACAAAGGATGATAAAGGGCCTGGAGCATATCCCATGTGAGGAAAGGCTGAAAGACCTAGGACCCTTCAGTCTTGGAGAAGGCTGAGAAGCAATCTCATCACTGTTCATAGACTCAAATGCATGGGAGTCAAGTCTGTGGGATTGGACTCTTTTCAGTGGTGAGCAACAGTAGAAGAAAGGAGCAAAAACTGGAACACAGGAAATTCCATATTAAGGCAAGGAATACCTTCTTTACTGTCAGACTGACAGAGCAGTGGAACAGGCTGCCCAGAGAGGTTGTGGAGTCTCCTTCTCTGGAGATGTTCAAGACCTGCCTAGATTTCTACCTGTGCAACCTGCTGGACTCAATTTCCAGAAGTCCCTTCCAGCCCCTACAATTCTGTGATATATTCCAAAACAATTTTGTAACGATCTCAGTGAAATATTAGCTCTGAATTTCTTTGGATCTACAATTTTGAACTGTCAGACAACAAGCATAAATGCATTGTAGTTGGCACCTAAAGACAAGACAATCCATTTGAATTTTGGCTTGAAAATAATGAAACTCCTGAAACTGAAAAACCTCTTGCAACAGTACTGTCTAGGGTAACAGCTCTGTTGAAAGGCTATAGAGCTTCACACAAACAGAAAGCTAAGCATCAATTGCATACCATGACTGTAAATAAGCCTAAAACATACTGACCTGCATAAAAAGGAGTGCAGACAGCAGACTGAGGCACAAAATTTTTCACTTTATTTGATTTAGCACTCATTAGACCATGCCTTGAATTCCCAGTGTAGGAAAGATAATGATAAACTGAAGTGTGTCAAGTAGGTGGCCACCAAGACAGTCAGAGAAGATGGTTGGGTGCCTTTTCTCTTTAAGGGCAGGTTAAGTAGCACAGGTCTTTCTTTTACTAAATTTCTAAGTAAAGATCTGATGAATGGCTTAATTCTGATAAATAGTAGACAAAATAATCCATTCCACTAACTTACTTTCTTTGGACTTCTGACTAAAGATATTCCTTCTGAAAATCAGTTGTTAAATAAAGATTGATCTAAATACATCCATTTTCTGGTGCTATTGTAGGTAGAAGACAAGTAATTCCCTAAACTTTGGCCATTCTATGATTCTGTCTGTGCACTCCTTGCAGTCAAAACAGTTTTCTTTTTCTCTAATTGGAAAAGAGATAAGCTTCTTCCTTATGACATGGCATTTGAGAAAGCATTCATAAGAGTCAAAATATTTCCTAATGTTAGCAACTCTAGATTCAGCTACAAGATTAGTAGCTGAATGCTTCTGAAACTTTTGAAATTAGTTCTAAGTTACTCAATAAAATAATGTGTTATAAATTTAAATCACCAAATTTCCATGCCTTTGGAAAACTGATTTTCAATGAGTCAAGGTATTCATATATCTGATCATAACATTTCTGTTAGATTTGATGAACCTTTACATATTTAAAAATTAATAATCCCGTTAAAAGAGCATTCTGATGTAGGAGTTGTCTGCAGTAAATCAAACCAGGATGCAGTTACTGTTATAATTACACATGTGCTTTTGCAATGAAATGCATTTTCTTAAAGTCTGCAAATGGTGGAGATATAAGATGGTAACTTTCTTTTTTTCTTTGTCAGCTGAACCAGTTGATGTGCTAAAAGTATTAGAATTTCATAATTCACCAGAAGGAGTATCAAGAACAGCAGGATTTTGCACTAACAGAAGAGATTCAAAAGGCTCAGATGTTGCCTACAGAGTTTCAAAAACTGCACAGCTCAGTGCCCCAACAAAGCAATTGTACCCAGGTAAGATTATCAGAAAGCTATTATTTTGTTAAATTATCTTACTGCCTGTCCATTTACAGTATCTAAAAATGCAGCATGTAGTCCATTGTCAATACCACAAAGTAATTCTGTTATCCCTAGAAGTGTGACTGCACACAAATGACAGGATGTGCTCTTAATCCATGGAATGAAGCTGTTTTTATTGGTTTCAGTGATAAAGCTTTTCAAATTCTGCATCACCAGTAGAACAAGTCTGTAAGCCATGTTACCCAGTTTTTCCGTGATTTTATCTGAAGGAAAGCTTATTTGATGGCTTTGGCATGCTTCCTCTAGATTCAGTAGAGCATTTAAAAGCAATTCTTTTTATGCTGGTAGAAATGAGTTGTGATTGGCCATTGCAATAAGTTATTTAAGAGTATCTGAGTATTTGGAGGACTAAACAAGGCTAGTTGTGGACAGCAAGTAATGTGATTCCATCTTCTCTCAAATTTCTCTAAAACGAAATAATCACATTTTGGAAGAAAATAATTGTACGTTGAAGAAGGGCTTTTACTCCATTAGTTTGCTGTCACTCTTCATTTGACCCAAACATATTGAGGAAAACGATTATAAGGATATTAAAAGAAATCCTGAAACATTTAATTTTCCTACTTTGATACATCACATACAGTTTGATTAAGTGCCTCTATGAACACAGTTGTGAGCAAAGAAAATACCTTTTTTCTCTTTTGAAGTTTCAGTCATATAGACATCAGCAAAGATAAAATGGTCAAATATTTATTACTTTCTAGCAATAATGCATTCCTACAGTAATATGGGAAACAACTACAAACAGTTCAAGCATATCTTGCATGTTCGTTTTAATTATCAATTCACTTTTTTTATTTTTGGTAGAAAATCAAAGTAAAATTCACTAGAAAGATAAAATTTGTTAATTTTTAAAACATTTCAACAAAGTTACATGTAGTTAACAGAGCTCACCACTTAAAAGTACTATTCACCAAATGGCACTTGACAATTTACAATGCCTTACTGATATCGGTATGATTGTGTGTAGTTGTTATTTCAAGTAAGTAAGGGTGTCAGAATGGAGATTAGTCTTTCTTTAAAAGGTGCAAAATGATCCATTATACTGAAGAATTGCAGAAGCTGCACTGTGTAATTGTCATCCTTATATTCTGAGCTTTACAATGTGTATCCTTGAAGCCAAGTGCTGTGAGAAAAAAACTTTAAATGTTCATTTAAATACAACTGGACAGATTAAACTGACTTTGACTCATTGATGTTTAAAGGAGTTTAGAACAGCACAGGCACTTTGTGCTGAATGAAAACCTGAGTCTCAGAGAGCTTGGGTTGTCTTGCACTTGCTCATGAATGATATCGTAGCATGAAGAGGTGATCTGGCAGCTTCACTAATAACTGTTCACTTGATTCTTACTTGAATGCCAGAACAAATATTTACCTCATGTTGTTGGCTGACTTGTAAATTTCTATAGCCTTTGACAGCCTTAACTTAAGTATTCCTCTTCTTAATGCTTTCAGTTTATGCATTACAACTTGGATGAGTTTGCTTGATTTCAATGGCTTGTTGCAACATTTTTGTGTGCAAGAAGTAAATAAAAAGCACAGATCACTGATAATGTGAAAAGAAACTACCACAAAACTTTGCTTAATACAAGAAAATGTCATGCTACCTTCTACTTCAGTAAAGAGCCTAGAAACAATTTTTAGGAAGTGATTATGACAATTGCTTCCTTTTAAGTCCTGCAAGACAGACATCCTCTCCCCACCACAAGAAATCCTTCGTTTTCAAAGAATATTCTTATAGATATTTTTGGATGTGTCTGTCCCTTTTTCTTAGCATGAAATTTCTTCATTTCTTTCTTAATGATAGTGAAAAGACAACATGTGAAAACCAAGGTTGAGTTGTGAGATGCCATTTTAGCTAAACAAAATGAGTTGTAATCCATCCTATGCTTGCTTCCATCTAATTCCTATGACTCATCAGAGAGTATAGGTTAGCTTCTAGCTTCTAGGGAACTAATGATAAAAGCTGAGAGCATCAATAAATTCATCATTTAAAAATAGATCTAATAATATTCACCAACCAGAGAACAACAGACACTGATTTCACTGATTGGAAGGCATTGTACAATTGTAAAAGTAACTGTTGAGAATTTTGTCGTACTGATTATTTGTCAGTTATTAAATATCTTTTACAAAAGAGTGTATAAATGACAGGAATGTACATCCAGAAATACCCAAAGATTTTTTTTAGCAATTTTCCTCCAATTTTTTTTGTATTATTTTTTGTATTGTCCAAATAGAACAACATGAATAACCAAGAAATTCAGTAGTTTAGAAGGCTTTGATATCTGTTCCAGTTGAGTGTCCAAAACCTGTATATGCATAAACTTTAACATTCATTTTCTATTAGAAAGTTATTTATTTTTTGCATTTTAAGATGAACAGTGCAGGAATATTACTTATATTCACACAATGTGTGTGCAAAATCTGGAAATATTATGTCACTGCAGTGATAACGGGAACTACTGAACAAAGTAAGAGTCATCTTTAGTTATCTTTCTGATAAAACTCATAAGTTCTTTTGATAGGATATAACCCGAATGAAGAGCACATGCCCAGAATAGATGTACACATCACCTGCCTTAAGCATTTTCTCATCAGTTTTTAAAATCATTTTTAATGATTTAAAAAGTTAAGTTGTACATGTTAATAATTAAAGCAAGACCACAGTTACAAAAGAGAGCAAACATTTTCTTATGGTAGTTTTCTCTATATTCATTTTGGAGAATAAACAAATAAAAAAACAGATTATATATAGGATCCTCTTAGAGAAAAAATAAAATGACCATAGGGTAGTTACAGAATTTGTAACAGTATACTTTGTTCTCTTTGCAGATGGAGATTTTCCAGAAGATTTTTCAATATTGATGACAGTAAAACCTAAAAAGGGCATTCAGTCCTTCCTTCTGTCTGTCTACAATGAACAAGGAATTCAACAAATAGGTGTTGAAGTTGGAAGATCCCCTGTCTTCCTCTTTGAAGACCAAAATGGAAAGCCTGCCCCAGAAGACTATCCTCTTTTCAGAACAGTCAACATTGCTGATGGCAAGTAAGTGCAAAATTTTAAGGTGGAAAAAAAAAAAAAAAAAATCACAGAACATTGTATAATGGTCTTTCCAAATAGGTACTGCAAATAATTAAATAAATTATGAACAATTTCCATATAGTTGAACTGCTGTGGTACAAAATCAGAGGAACTTTGAAACGGAACACAACTCCAGCCTGAAATGGAGTACAGAGCAACCAATAAAACCAAACTTCTCTATTACTATGAATTATGAGGAATTCATAGTGAGGAATTAGTGAGTGAGGAAATAGCCATGGATGGTAAAAGTAAACTAAAGAAGAATCTTGCCGTTTTTTCAGAAGACTGAAATAATAGTCTCACTTTAAGGATCATCTTCTCCATTTGAAGGTGATATGAAAACTGAACGTAAATTGACATGAGAATGCATACTTTTTCCTATCCTGAGCTAAAACAATGGATGAATAAGATCTTTTGATATGCCTGTGTATAAGGAAATTAGGGAAAAGTCAGATGGAGAATTAATTTGAAATGTTGCAAGGATTCACACTTCATCGTTATTAAAGGGAATTAATTTCAAACACTTAATGCATTCTAACTACAGGTGTTAATGCTTTGTACTCTAACTTCCCTTTGAAGACAAGCAGTTGTTTCCAGGAATGCCATTCTAGTGCTTTTTGCATTTGTTATTGTTTCTTTTGAAGACATATATCCTTTCAGAGAATTAATACTTATTGTGCCACAGTTCAAGAAAAGCTGCCAGAAGCATCAGAAATGCACAAGATGGAATATGATTACATCTTTTTGTTTAATTAACAGATTGGTAGAGAAAAGGTGACAAGTAAATTCAACTACAATGATATGTTAGTAAATTAATACAAAGATAAAGGAAATATTTTTGAAAAATAATTATCAATTATTATGACTTGAGTTGCCACACAATGAAATTTTACCATGAAACCTGAACATGGCTCTCAAAATTTCACCTAAAGTCTTTAGAATCTGATAAAAAGAAAAGTCAAAATGAGAATAGTTTGGTACAGTTTTCTGCAGTGGGCATATAAAACTTCTAAGCCAACTGGAGTCAGTCACATAGTGAGCTATTTTTTCCATTCATTCAGCTTTTGCATGCTTTCAAAAATGGACTGAAATTTTCATTCTGATTCAGCTCTTTTAGGAAGGATCTAGGGCAGCCGCCTTCATCTCAAAATGAAATATATTGAAGAAGTGTAAACAGTGTAATATGCCTGAGGATTCGTGGACAGTTTGCTTTTATAATGATAATATTTAACTGCGATCCAGAGCAAACATGAGTGAGCTCTGGCTCACTGATACTGTTTACCAGTCAGATTCCAATAGCCTTGAGGTGTCCCCCTTTGTATACAGCAGCTCATTGTCTAAGTTGTCTCACTGAAACAGACAGCCTCAACACTTTTTGCATCAAAAATGCTTTTTTTTTTTTTCCACATTAAATTATAAAGTGCCTTAATCTTAGATATTTAAATAGTCATAGCAGGGAGACTGACTAATTAATATGCTCTGCCATTCACATGTCATAAAGAACATAGTACAATTGGGCAAATTCTTAAAAATGTACCTATACGTCTTTTAAATACATGTCAGTATTCTGAACTGCTTCACTTTTTTGGTGAAGCTTTATGTAGGGGAAGCTATTTTTGCAGAAATATTGGCAATCATTTCCAGTAGTTGTAGCTGGAAAAACTACTATGTTGGAACAGAAAGGCAAAAGAATGTTATAAAATTTTTGGGATTGATCATCAAGAACAGATAGTAAAATATAGTAGCTAAGAGCTACTCTGAATGAGCCTTTTGCATGAGTCATTTAAGTAATTTAGAAAATCAAATTAGCCTACTCTGATAAAATGTAAACAGTGCACTTCTAATTTAAGTTCACTGGGCAAAAGCTTCAGAGAATTTCATCTAACATAGGATCATGACCTAATATGGGCTCTGCATCAGATTCCTTTGTACAAAAGAACCTAAGTTACACAGTGGATAGACAAAACACAATACATTTGCACGTGTGAAGGAAATAGACATTTAACATTTTAGGTACAACTTTTTATCAGTGCACTAAGTGCAGTAAGCTGCTTTGATATAAATACATTGACGTACTCTCCAAAACAGGACTTAGAGTAGAATTATGTTTTAATAGGTGGCATCGAGTAGCCATTAGTGTGGAGAAGAAAAGTGTTACAATGATTGTTGACTGCAACAAAAAAACGACAAAACCACTGGAAAGAAGTGACAAACCAATTGTGGACACTAATGGCATCACTGTCTTCGGAACCAGGATTCTGGATGAAGAAGTATTTGAGGTAAAAAAAATCAATATTCAATTCCACTGGTTTTCTAATCTACTTTTAAGAAAATTGAGCTATTTAGTTTTGAGAAAAGGATTTAATTCAGATTAGAATAATTTTTATATGGGAAAAGTTGATAAAATGTTGAAACTCATTTATGAACATGTTAGAATAGGTTGCGATGAAAAACAAGAGAAACAGAAGTGTCTCTATTGTTAGAAGTTACAGTGCATTTCTCTGTTCTTTAGCTGAAATGGCTTCTGGAAAGGGCTTGCTTTTATTGTATTCCTGCCTACTATTGAGATACCTGAAATATTTGTGAGAATTTCTGGCAAAGCTGAGTATTATGATAAAATTAGATGATATTATTTCAGTTCTGCCTCTCCTAAGCAGTTACTGATATTTGTGCAGGTTAACAGTGTTTGAGAGATGGGTGGAAAGACCTGGAAAGTCTTCTACATAACGTGGATCTCTTACATTGCTTATCCCACTTATTAATCTTTCCAGTAACTGGAACATACTTTGGCAATAAGGACGTATATGTTTCCATCATTTACTGGCCAAGAAATACATATAGGAAGGGTAAAATGCCTCTAAGGAAGTATGTGGCTGCCAATCATGAGGCCTTTTCAGGTAGAATTCTTATGTCAACGATTATTTTTGTGGGCTAATAATGCAGCTTCTCTAAGTCTGCACTGTAGAGTTTCTTTTATAATGCACTTATGCAACTGTGAAAACTGTCAAGTGCAAATTAAAACTGAACAATAAGAAAATACAGATCAGTAGTTAACTTAGTTCATGTACTGAACATCTGTGCTGCTTAAACAGCCAGAGAATAAGTCCTAGCTTTAAGTAGCATGCACGCTTAAGAAGTTGCATATATGATGCAAAAGAAAATGTTAATTTTAAGTGTAACATTGTGACGTTGTTTCCTTCAGACATACTTTATAAGACAAAACATTGAGCATTCTGATTTGGAGAATTTCTGGGCTGACTTAGTGGGTCAATTGTTATGGTACACATCTTGTATTTACAGCCTAATTTACCTGGAGTCACTAGTAAAGTTTGCACATCACTTTCCTTTTAAAGTTGAAGAAATCCCAAAAGTAACTGCTACATTTTTTCTTGAATTGAAACTTATGTGTATAGTCAACTTGCAACAATCTGTGGCAGTGACTTAAATACAAATACTTTTCTCCAAGGGATTTTTTGTCTGAGATTATATGTGATCAAGAGTAATAAAGGAAGCTAGTGATCCTCTAAAATTTTTATTTATCATCTTCCACACTGACTTGAAAAATCCATCCATTCCATTTAAGACCCACTAAGAAATAAACCGGCTTTGGACTCACACCATAAATAGTGCCATGTACAGTAATTCTGGTTTACCAGCTGAATCTCAGTATTCAGCGCTGAGAACAGCAACATGCCTACCATTTGCAACATCACTGTAGATTTCCATTCTCCTTCCTAGTTAGGTTTGCTTATATACTTGATTGCACCCCTTTTCTCAGATAAACCGGTTACATTCTTGCTGTCCTTGTAGATGCTGGAGGTTAAGATTTGGTCTGAAGTTTCTTTCTTACTTACTTTCTTACTTATTGCTTAAAATAGCAGTTTACAGTTATTTCTTTTGTGATATTTTACTGCAGAGACGGAATTAGTATATTTATACAAACGTTCACAGTTATTTGAATCTTTAGCTAGAAAAGTATGCATTGAAAGTACGCATTTGAAACATCCCTCAACATAAAAACAAAATACTGTGTCATATAAAGTTTTACTGATACGTGTTCTTCAACTGTTGGCAAAGCAGAATATAACCTAGTTCTTTCTGAGTTCACCACGTTTTTCTGCTTCCTACGCAGATAGTATTCCTTTGTTTCATCAACATGACTTTATCCACCCCTCTAAGTTTCTGAAGTTTGGAGATCTCTTCTGCAATCTGTTTCCTTCTTGAGTCTCCTAGTTGTGTCTTAAATGCTCTATTTAGCTCATTCATAATAACAATAGCAGCACAGGATGATGTCTAGTGGTTCCGTGGACCTGCTTGGTGGTATTTCTGTGTTGCGAACCCTGCTGTATCTCAAGGCCAGAGCAGACACTGAATAAACATGAAAAAAGCTACGTCTCATCATACTTGCAGGAAATTATGAAATTAGTTTATTCAGCAGCAACATTAGATTTAAGTGTTTAAGACTTAAAACTGCATAGGACAGACATTCCGCATGGCATTTGATGCCTATATTAGCTTAAGTGCAGCAACTACATAAAAAAGAAATAAGCATTCAGTCACCCGTTGGAATTCGCAGCTCAGAATGTCAGGTTTACACTAAAACAGAGAGACTGTTTTATCTTGAGTAATAATGTTTTGGGTTTTTGTTTTTTATGCTTTTTTTTTTTTTGTCATACCAAGGATTTGATCACAGGAACTGTGTAATACCCTTCAGTCTCTTAAAACTGAATGGAAATTCAAAATGTTTACACAATGGACCTGTAAATAAATAATGTAATCTTAGACTTCAGTGACCTACTAGTATAAGATGCAAGGAAGGGTTTCTTCTGTTCCTGAACTCCATTCATACAGCACTGTATAACTGCAGGAAAAAGTAGTTACATCATTAAGGGAATTAGCTCCCTTTGTAAGCACTTCAGTGCAGTCAGAAGCAGTGCTGTAACCAATTACATACATCATACGTTCCTGTTTCCTTAGAGAGTATATCTAAATTTCTTTCAATCCTTGAATATGTGCATGAGTCAGAAGTTAGTATCACTTAATATTACCATTAACTTGATTGTATTTTCTAATTTGATTGCATTTTTGGGAAAAATAATTACTTCTTCCAGGGGAGGCTGGAAGAAATTGATCAGATGTTGGTACATGGCACCTAGTTAAAAATTATTAAGTTATTTTACTATGTCCATTGAAGTATGTTTATGGCTTAAATAGTTGATAAAAAGCAGGAATCTTTTTATTCTTTGCCAGCTTAAAGGATTTGTCACTCCTCATTTAGCACTGTTGGTGCGAACAATACAACATGTGTTTTATAATAAGTTACTAACTAACACAGTCATTATGCAGATGTTTCCCTAAAGGGACTTTCTCCTTCAAAACTCCCCAGGTGTCAGACTGATACAAAGAATATTTTAGGTATCATACTGTAAATGAGTATAACAAGCTAAAACCTTATGTGTATAAAACTCTTATTTAAAAGTCATGAAAATTTTAACTACACACAGTCTACAGGACTAAATACTTGCTCTAATCCTTAATAAAGGGTGTTGATTTTGATGCTAGGCATTCACCTGATTTCTTAGAAAAAACATGTTTATATACATCTGTACAGCATAAGAGTCCTTTCACAAACTGAGCAAGCATTTGAAGGCACAGTGATAGTACCTTGACACCAAAGTGATTGAACTTACAGGCCCTTTCAGACAAGCAACTATCCCTAGCATGTTTCTAAGAACGGCAAGTCCAAGTACACAAGAGAAGACCATTCATCAGTGTACAGTAGGTAGAAGTAGAAGCATGAATAGTTTAAACTAGCTGACCAAACTTGCTGTACAGCTCAAGTAGAGTGGAGAAGCTAGCCCTGAATAAAGCTTCCCCAAAGGCATGCAGTATATTAAAAAAAAAAAAAAAAGTCAGTGTCTGCTGTTTTACACTGGCCTGCTGGGCTGCACTTCCAGCTAGTGTAGACATAGCCAAAGTGATTCTCATGTTGCAATTATTAAAAGTGATGCAAGTAACCAACTAAATGCTTAATGTCAGTCAGGCAGAACAGTAATTTTCAACATAAGTGGATCAAAAAATGCAATCACTTCCAGGCAGAATTATTTAGAAGCAACCTTCCAGCTATCAACACCAGAGAACTGGCCAACTTTCTATACCGGGCCAAAAAGCAAAGCAATAGCAAAAAAGCAGAGCAACAGGTTTTTCCATTTCAGGGGCATTTAATAATAATAGTAAAAAAAGCTTTTTCCCAAAAAACTTATTTTTTAGCTCATTTGTTTTCGCTTGTTTATTCGTCTTTTTCCTTCTCTGAAGAAATGGTGACTTGGTGATTTTTCTTAATAGTTTTTCCAATCTTACACATGAGCAAGAAAAGCAATTTTGTCTTCCTTATTTCTGAAAGCAGATCTGAGGGAGTTCAAATTCCTTTTCAAGATGTTCCCAACAAGCAAAGAAATTGTCATTTAACTGAATTGTTTGTAATTAGCTTTAACGTTAAAAAGATGGGTTCAAAAAGTGAACAGCTGTAAATGAGGTTTTAAAAATGAAGGACAACCTAAAAGATTAGCAGATCTTTCCTCCAGAAGATAGGATGTCCTTTCCAAATCTTCAGACACATTTTTCCTTTTTCTTGTTGAGAGAGTATATCTGTGTAGCGTTAAGCAGTGGTCACATACTCTGTGTGTGTGTGTGTGTGTGTGTTACATACACGTGCTTTATATACAGGCATAACAATTTCTCAGCCAAAAGTTGCAGTAGCCTTTGATCTGTGAATATCTATGTTTTGAAGGTTAAAAATTATAAACTAACATATAAACCCTTCCCTTAACTTAGCTGAATATATATTACTGTAACTATAGGCTTTCTAAGAATCAGGAAGACACTGATTTCTATGGAAACTTTGGCCAGTACAGAATTCTTCTTTCACAGTGTATTGCTTTTACAGTGCTGCAGCCTGGCAGACTCTCAATGTCTTTCTCTAGCTATATCATGAAATGGGCCTGGATTATGGAATATTATATAAAAGGCACCTGGAATTCTTCAATCTTTCAAATCTTTGGAAGATTAAATGAATTCTGCAGCAGGTTTCCTAACTTCAGTAGCAATAATATCCAGGTTGTCTAGACTTCTATTCTTTTTAGTCTGTAGTTGAACTGTCACTTAACTAATTAAAGGAATTTGTCATATACATACAGGTTAGGGTTTTTATTTATTTACTGAATAGTTCACCCTGGAATTCCTAGGTTTTAGCCATTACATGAAAAAGAAAAATATTGATGATGTTCTCTTCAGCCTATCACTGGTTTTGTTATATACTTATCTGCATTTACCTAGTCATATTTAAAAGTTAATTATCTATATAAATGTATGTTTTCCTCAGAATATTACTCTGAAGTATATTGCTTTGTTAATAAGTGAGGAGTCTTTCTAATATTTTAATGTATAAATTAGACATTGAAGTAATTCCTTCATTACATACTTGTCATAATGAAATAATCCTAGAAAGCCCATTGTTTTACAGTAAGAAACTGCAGCTTGAGTTCTCAGCTCGGGTGCAGTCACACTGTTACGTAGACTGCTACTTGTACAACCACAAAGTGGACGAGCTTTTAAAAAGTATGAAAAAAGTTTTCAATCATATGCGAAGTTTACCCCTGTAGACCGAGCAGGGAAGGTCCTGTAGAGCCTCTTAAGGGGTATGTTCTTGATATTCCTTGGAAAAAGTTCACTTTCACTCTGCAGAGTTATTTTAAGCTTCTTGAGAAAGAGATATGACCAACATCTGTCCGTAAAACTGAGCTGTCTGAGGTTCTTTTAGAACTGCAAAAATTTTAATACTGGGGGAGAAAAAAAACACTAGATTTAGCTTTACTTTCTTCATATAGGATGATTCCCTTTACAGTATTGTTAAAAAGACAAATGTATAATTTATTTATTTATTTTAAACAAAGCTGGTAGGATCGGAGATTTTTTTTAAACAAAAGATAGTTGGCAAACAGATTACCTTATGGCTGTACTTCTGTAATGTACCATGTTTAGAAAGCACAAGTAATATCACTTAGTTTAAAGAAAAAAGAATTTGCCTCAATGTTTCAATACGATATAATATTTAAGATTTTTTGATAAGATTTTGACATAATTAAGATAATATGGAGCCATAAGCACTTTTTGCTTAAAATGATATAATATTTGTTCCTTACATCTGAGGCCCTCAATGATTTACATCGAGAAAAACCAGACACGGTAACTAATTCAGTGTTTTCCTTATTCTACTATTTCTGTAGAACCTAGCAGAAGTTCTGATAAATTAGAATCAGATATAGAGATTACAATCATGAAACTAACTTCAGCAGAAATTACATCAAGAGAAATTTAGTCCTTCAAACTGGGAAGAGAACTTGGCAGTCTATTGCTTTCCTACAGACTGTGTCTCCATTTCATTTTGTATTAGACAACTTGGTATTTTTTTGTGTTTTCAAGTCTGAAGAAGCTATGGATTATATTACTACTCAGTGAGGTGTGCTTTTTCAACCACATCTAGAAACACAAATACACAAACCTTATTCTGCAGTATCAGTGTAGAGCGCCTGAGATTCACAGAGGAATTTTCAGCAACTGAATTAATCACACGCTTCCTATTCTAAGCGAAGCTGTTTCTTGTCATAGAAAAACAAATCTGAATAAGTGTCCCACTGTTCCAATAGGCAGACATTCAACTAATTTGAGTGTATTCTATCTCTGTTGCTCTTTAGTCTTGTTCTTCACAATTACTTTGGCATGCTACAAAGACACTCTAAAAAAGCAAACATTTCCTCACATCTAATTAACTCCTTTTGACAGTCTTGGAGGATTTTGCAGAGTAGCTTGTTTGATACAGTCCCCTTTACAGTAATGCCACAGAAGTAATCCTTCTGTATCATGTTTGCATGCTAGGCATAACTGATGGGCAAGTTATGTTATGATTCTCTGGCAGCTTATTTCATATAACCATGAGGCTGATTCAAGAGCCTGTGCTTTTAGTTATGTGCACATTCCCAAAGCAGGGGAGCTGAAACATTCATAGACTTTAACTATTTATTTTCCATATCTTAATGGGCTACTCAATTACGCACTGGGTTGTACTGTTTTTATTCTTAATTTATTCTTTATTCTTTCACTTAAGTATTTATTATCCAAATAAAATGTCTTCAAATTAACCCATTTTGGTTACAAAAGGTGCTTGTATACTTACTATATCACTATTATTATGCTTAAATATTTTGCTAAACCTTCTCCTGTATCTATGAGCAATTACAGCAGAGATCTCAGCTTTTTCATGTACGTTATGCAACTATCTGATAAACAGTGCATAAGATACATTAATTATTTTCTAGGATTAAAAATATATTATGTTTTAAGGCAGCACATACTGAGAGCTAAATAGGCTAGCAGCACTTTTCTGGACAAACTGAATTACACACATCGTTACAAGTAGTAACACGGAAACATTGCCGTGTGTAGTTTTCTGATACCCCACCACAAGTTGCCTACTTCCGCCTTCTACTACCACCTGCTTATCACTGACATCAAAATATGGTGGAAATTCAGATAGCACCTCAATTCCCATTGTGCATAGCAAGTGCAGGTTCAGTATCTTACACTCACACTAGTTATTCTCAAAAGAATCAGTAACTTTACTGTGTTTGGGAATCATAGAATCACTCAGGTTGGAAAAAACCTGAAAGATCACTGAGTTCATCCAAGACTTAACAATACTACCCTAACTCTAACAACCTTCCACTAAATCATGACCCTGAGTACCACATCCAAATGGTTTTGAAACACATCCAGGGATGGTGACTCAACCACCTCCCTGAGGAGCCTGTTCCAGTGCTCAACAACCCTTTCCATAAATTTTTTCCTGATATCCAACCTAAACTTCCCCTGGTGCAACTTGAGGCCATTTCCCCTTGTCCTGTCACCAGTGAAAAGAAACCAACCCCGCTCTCACTGTAAGCACTATTCAGATATCGGAAGAGAGTAATAAGATCTCCCCCTCTGCCTCCTCTTCCCCAGACAAAACAGCCCCAGTTCCCTCAGCCTCTCACTGTAGGGCATATTCTCCAAGCCCTTCACAAGCCTTGTTGTCCTTTTTCTTTGGACCTTCTCCAGCACCTCAATGTCCTTTCTGTACTGAGGTGAAATTAGCTTCCTCTGCTTATTTCAATATACTTCACTTGGATTTGTTAAAACTTAGTGAAAAATACAAAGGAATTTGAAAGTCTTGTCTCACTACATTATGTGACATCTGACTGATAAGTATTTTTTCTTTTTATAAATTAGATCGTAATAGATTGTTTCTGATGATAGAATTTTGATTTACTCAACCGAGCTCATTGCAGTGGATTTTTTTTTTTTCAGTACACATATGCTGTCAGCTTGTGTGTCATTACATGACACATGTTAGAAGCTGGGGAGATTTCCTTTTCTGGGAAGGCCCATGATGAGGGAGTGTAGGAAACTGATTGACCAGTCCTGCCCAGCAAAGGTTGCCATTACAGTTTTGTAGGAAAGGAAATTGAACTAATCTATAGAGACAGCTACCTTTTGTGCACTTTTTTTTTCTTTATACACTTTTCAGAGTACTGTTAGGTTCTTTAAGGATGTTCAGGTGTAATTTATTCTCTTATGCTTTTTCCCATTTCTGTTTTCCCTCTCTTACTCTCATAATTCAAGTGAGACTTCCTTTCATCCTGCAAGTTTTTATATTGGAATAACATTATGCCTACATGCATATATATTTAGATATCTCAGTGTTAAGTTACAGGTTAACAATCAGTACTGTTGTTAACCCATATTTCCATTTATATATATTTTCATTTAAAGTTGTTGGACTTGTGCAGGTAGATCATTAAGTGCCCCAAATTCATGAGTCTAGGCCTTAGAGTATAGCCAGATTAAATATCTGTGGTTCCTGCATAAACAACTATAACATTCCATCTTGGAGTCAAAATTTCAAAAGGTTGAATTGAAGGACACACTTTAAGACTGAAATAATTCTGTGAAAAATTCTCAAAGAGAAAGTGTGTGGAATTGTCAAAAATTGATGTGACTACATCATGACTAAGTCACAATAGTGAAATCTGCAGTAATTTGTGGAATTGTGTGCTGAGATGTTTCAGTCAATCTGAAATGAAAGTTCTTTGTTAACTAGTGAAAGAACATTGTCAACGCATCACGTAAATACTGAAAGAAGCTATTGAATTAGCAAAGGCAAGAAAATGAAGGCAAAATAATTTATAAGAAAAACAGTATTTTTGTATGAGATGTTGAAGGAAAATAGGAAAATTAACATTTGAGATGCGAAATGGAAAATAAATTAGTTTCTCTGTAAACCTATCACACATGAATGGCCAGTAGCATTTTGCGTATATTGTGCAAGAGTTCTGAGAGCCTCCTTCTATATGAACCCATGACAAGCGGACAGGCAGGGCTGAGAAGTACAGTCAATGGATTGGGAACAGCTTTTAGCAATTAGGGACATCTAAGCCAAGTGGTAACAGCATGCTGAGTGCTTCTTGCAAACACACATCCAACAAGAACAAGTGCCAAAATTCCATGGCATTCAAGATCAGCACAAAGCAAGCTTCCAACAGAATGCTAGCCATCTTCCCCCAGTTGGGTTCTCTAAGCTCATTGTAATAAAAAGACAGCAGTTTTAAGAGCAGTTCTTACACTACTTACATGGCTGGCACACCATGTACTCTTTATTGATCTATATGGACAACTGAGAAAGCCATGTATGAGCACACATGAGGAAGACAATACTCTGAACTCAGCAGAGGACAGGAGCTGATAGCAACTTACTCTAATTCTTGTTCAAAGATTTATCTCTTTTGTCTTTCAGTTGCTAATTTTTTCTAACTTATTCCATTGCTTGTCTTAGCTTTAATTTGGCTACTGAAAGAAGAAGGGCAGAGCACTTTAGAAACACCCTGTGGTAGAGAAAAGGAATGCATAAGAAGGCTGACACTGACTGTACAAAACTGTTCAAAGTATCCAGTTGTATCCCTGAAGGAGTTACATATATAATCAACTGGATAATTTCTCTGGAAGTACAGCAGGGTATGTAGGTCAGTGTCCAAAAAAGGAAGCATCAGATGAGGGGAAAAAAAAAAAAAAAAGGGACAGTTCAAAACCACTGATTGAAGCAGACTACTGCACTATAGCATTTCTAGAAGCTTAAAAAAGTACATCCCAGCTCTAAATTCATCCGAGATACAAGTAAGTCTATAAAGGAGAAGAAGTTGACACTATTGTAACAATCAGATTTTTAATATATAGCTGCTATATGCTAAGCAATTAAATATTTCATATTTCATGTTAAATATGTTGGTAAATTATTATAGAATTAGGAAAAGAAGAGAGAGGATTTTGATTATTTCAGTTAGTGGTTTGTTTGCTAGTTTCTGTAATTTCTCTTTTGGAAAAGAAGGAGGATTCGGAACTATTCTTTACTATCTGAAACTATTCCCCAAGTTTTATTATTTGTTGAAGGCTACTATTCTGAAATGCTTAAAGAAATTTTGGAAATATTGAGGTGATGGCGAATTTTTTGAGTTCCTAGTTCACCACTTACAATAATTTCTCTGCATGAAACAACTCTGCATGCAGAGGTATACCGACAAAGTTATTCCTTTACCCTTCACTGGTAAAACCAAAAGTAATGTTAGAAATACATAGAAGGATAAAAAAACCCTTCCTTCTGTGGAAATTCAGTGGGCAGTTGAAGTTAATGGGCTTTGACCTAGAACATGTGCCAATTTTCAACAACCTTATATTTATGACAGCATGAGAAGCTCCTGAATGAGGAAACTCATAATAGAAATGTTTGGAATTTACTAAACACTGCAACATAACTACTGTTATGTTGAGAAATACACTGAATATCAGCCAGCTTTCTGTAGAAAATGATAAACATACGTGATGACTGTAGGGGATCTCAAAGACATTTTTATTATCCAGAATAGTATGTCTCTTTAGTGCAATGTTGTTTTTATATGTGATATATAAAGTTTGTTTCTATATATTCTATACTGTGTATTCACATAGTGTTTGTCTATTTGTTTTTTATTCCAAGAAGCGTTCCTCTTGTGCAACTCATTTTATTGTTTTCCTTCTTGTCAAGAGTTCAGATGTGATGCAAACTCTCACAATTATACTGTTGATCACTTGCATGCTGAGCTGCATGCTGGTAGTAGGAAGTGCCCTGAATTAAATCTTAGGAATTTAGACTGGTTCCCAGTGAAAAAGTAAACAACAGCATGAAAATGACAAAGCAGGAGTTATACCTTCCCACCCTCTCCTTTCAGAGGCAGACAGTGTGTTCAGCCAGAATTTCACACCTAACCATTTGTCTTGTGAAAAATAGTTAAGATGCCATTTGGAAGCAGAAATTAAGTAGATAACATATGTGATAACATGCAATATCTAATATATATACTCTGTGCCTTGTTCTGTTTTTTAAATGAGAGCTTTTGATGAGTTTTAAATAATGGAAACAAATGTTGCCTAACCTACATATGCTTTCCTACAGGGTGAGATCCAGCAGTTGTTGATTATAGCTGACCCCAGAGCTGCATATGACTATTGCGAGCATTATAGTCCAGACTGCGATTCCCCAGTGCCTAATGCTGCTCAGGCTCAAGATCCTCAAGTTGATGAGGTGAGTAATCAGTCATGTATGAAAAGATTTATTGCACATTAGTGGTTGTGCTGAATACAAGTTACCCAGGGAGCATTTAATTACAGCTAAATGGCGTACTTTGTTCTAGACATGAGGAAGAAAGGTTGCAGGAGCGCATTAGTTTTTTCTATGCAATCATTTATGTCAAGTATTTGAAGGCAGCTATCACACTGGTATCTGAATAACCAACATTCTCAATAGCATTAAACTAATTATTTAAAATGAGATAGCAATTTGTGCTCAGTTGTATCTGTTTTTTCCTCCTATGTATATTTATGATTTCAGTTGATGCTGAGTACCTTCAAATGTCACATTTAAAAAGAGATGGGAGATCTGAGTAAGTTGGAGTCAAGAAATTCTTCTGCTAGAAATGTCATATTCTAATAAGATGTGGCCACAAAATTATTTTAGCCAGATCCACTGGTAGCAGCTAATAACATCAACAGGAATAAAATTGATGTTGGCATTTTCCTCAGAAATATGAAAATCATTCAGAAACCATTTGCCACTGTAGACAGTTCTCACAACTGTATGTTAATCAATTCACTAATGGCAAGACAGCCTCTCAGATTAGACCTCTGAGGGTCAGCAGCTGTATGCATTGTCATACATATTCCAAATACTTGTAATAAAATTGTTCTCATACTTTCACTATGAGGTGGAAATCTTTTGTAAAAGGTGGTTTTTATGTCTTAATTGAACTTGGCTCTGAACAGTTAGTATGCTCTCAGTTAACTGTGTGTGACCTGAGTGACTATTCTTGCCAACTGCTCAAGAAACCAGCATTAAAAAGTTATTGAATTGTTCTCAGATACATGCTTTGAGTTAATTTTAGGACAGAAATTTTCCTTAATGAACAATAACTTTATTTACTGTTACTATTTATTGTGTCTGACTGAAAATTATGTTATGAAGTACATAGATCCACGGGTTCAAGAACTTGGTTTAAAGGGGCTCTGTAAGGATAGGCAGTAATAGACATAGCTGCTTTAAACTCATTTTGGATCAACTAAGAAACACAGCAGTTATAATCCAGTAATAAAGAAAGAAACACTTACCCCCTACCTAAGGATCAGAGCTCGCTGAACACTCCAAAAGAGACAAGCAGAGGTGCTTCCCTTACAGCTGCCAGCCCTTAAAAGAGGTTTGGGAGGGGTGGACCATTCCAGTCACACAGGTGATTTGCTTCCACCTGTGCTCCCTGGTCTGGCTGCACCCCTTCACCAGGTGCTGAATGACTGGTTCAGGCCCTGACCTAACAGCTCCTATACAGGATCCCACATCCATTGCATCTGATATCCAGTTGAAGATGTGTGAAGTTAATTACAAGCTCATATTACATTACATCACATTATATGTAGGGGCATGACAGTTACATGGCAGTACATAAAGTCTGTTCTGCTAATGAGCCCCTCGTAAAACTGTCTGTCTGTGTGTTTAGTTATACAGATCTCCATGCGCTATGTTCCAGACCAGATCAGGCTAAAATCATTTTGTTGATATTTTATGGAAGGAAAACCAAAGCTAGCATTTTTTTTTTTTTAATGTCATCATTTAATTTCAAATAATATTACATTTCTTCTGCAGAACTTCCCTGGTACTTGCTTCTGTATGTCTTGGGACTATTTTTTTTTTTTTTTTCTTTGTAAAGATTTGAAAGGTTTGAATAAGCTAAGGCTTTTCTATTTTTGAATAAAACTAAAAGGAGTCAGTCTAATAAACTGATCTTTGGGGGAAAAGGTTGTTAAAATCCCTTAGTCAACAGAGTCAACAGGGGAGCAACGTATCTAAATGCTTACAACATATTAACTAAAATGAAAACACTTGTCTCCCAACTGACATCAACTCTTGAGCAGAAATTAACATGTCTTGGATTACAAATACCTGTTTGTTTTGGCCACCACTGACAGTAATTATTGTCCCTATTCATCAGTGTAATGCATGCAGACAAGGCTTACAGTTGTGATCAGCTTTCAGATTCAGAGTATATTCTTTGGATAAATTAGGAGTGAATAATTGGGCATTGACTACAGGAGAATTATTAGAATGTATTTTAGAGTTTCTAAAGAATGTAGGCAGTAAATAAAATATCCCTGGGTCTACTTTCTCTCCATAATGGATGATCAGCTAAATTTCCTGCTGCCAAGTATTATTCCTATAGTCTATCAAAATTGTTTAACGTCAGTTGAGAAAGACATTTATTCAACGATCAAAAGAAAAATAAGGTTTCATAATTATAATAAGGCTATGTGTGTTCACGTACATAGTTCTGTGTTCATCATATAAAGTGCCCAGTTACATACTTCACATCTATTGAAAACATTCAATGAGCACCAAACAGAGAAAAGGAACCATAACATCAAACAATTGACAATGTTTTCCTTTTGAGTAATACATCATATATGTAGCATTTTGAGTAAGATATCATTTATAACAAGCACATCCAGCATGCAGGCTACACGCAACCCTGGACAGCTAGTAACATGGACCCACAAGACCATACACTTTTAACATTACGTTATTTAAGCAATATTCTTTGGTGAGTCAATTGTGTGTAGCTTGAGCACGGACAAAGGAATGCTGTGGAGAGGAGGGCAGTGTAGCGTTAAATCCTTCTCTCGTATCTACCACACACAGTCAAACTGAAACTCGTGTATTTTGCCATGCAGTGGCACAGTGATTACCAATAACAATATTTCAACATACTAAACATGTGTATGTGTCTGTGAAGACAGGCATTTTCTTTCTATTGAGCGCATATACAAGTTTTCTTATTTAACACAAGCTCTAGTTTAATAATTATTTCATGAAGTAATTTAGTAAGTTAACACATTCGCTGTGGAAGAAATATCCAGAATACTTATGTTAAATTTAATATATAGAGTTGGAATCAGACATTCAACTCAAGGAAAAAAACTGATAACTTCTCTTTACTAGACTTTTATAAGACCTATTTCACCAGAGGAAAAACATGCACAGTGGTTAAATACCCTACCAGCTCTTTGTTTTTCTTGGTCTTTTTTTTTGTTGTTGTTGTTTAATAAAAAATAGTTTTTTTAAGTTGTTACTTGACGTATAATCAACTATATCATATATTTTATATGGTGCCCGAGACAGTTCCACTTCACTCAGTGTAGCTCAGGCAAGCCAAAACTTGCACACCAAAGTCCAGCTTCATCAGACTTAAGAATCATTCAGTCTGGCATTTGCAAATGTGAAAGTACTAGGGTGTTTTATTCTTTATTATCATTTATTCGCACTTTGAAGATATGCTTTAATTGAAGCATGCATTAACTGTACTTGTTTGAGATGGCAAATACCTATGAATCTCCATAACGTGTTAAGTACAGAGTGATGACCTCAGTTGTTGTCACTACGTCAAAGCAGTAGTGTCTAAAAGTTACTTGAAAAATCTGCTTCTGGAGGAAAAAGAGTATCTGATTGTAGATAATTGTTTATAATCAAGCACAGCATTGTATAATTAGATATTAAGAATTGAATAAGCAGATGAAATGATAATTTAAAAATATCAGGGATGCTCTTTGCTTGGGAAGTTATGTGCCTATGTTTTTCTTATAAATATTTTGTGAATAGCCTGGCTTCTGTCTTGTTTTCACAACACTTTCTACTATAAATGGAAATATAGTCAAATTCAGCTTCCTTTCAATCACATACATTTGGCCAGCTCACAGAAATTAGATTAGGGAAAGACGAGGTCAGTCTTCATCTTCATTAATGTTGGGAATTGTATTTTGTGGAGTGTTGGCAAGCCTAGTTTTCAACAGCTCCAGCTATCAGAATCTCAGATTTTCTCTTGGAAGATTTTTCTGCAACCCAGTAAATCACACTGTCTCACTTGTTCTTGAGAAATGGCTCCCCAAAGGAACTTTGCTTCGTTTATTTTGGATCTATCCCAAACTAATGGATTGTTTGAAGAAATGAAATGTTTGTCTTTTATGAAATGAGCTTGTTAAATCAAAGATGCAAATGGCTCCTGAACACACTCAAATTGCAGTATTCAGGCATCCTTTCGGAGGATGTTTATTTAGTATTCTTTATTTCAGGTGTTCCACTGATCAGAACCTATATTCTTCAGAAAACCATGTTTAATTTCAATCATCTTTAAAACTACATTTTGCTACCTTGGCCGTTGTTAAAAATAAAGATCTTCCTAGCACTCTTTCTTTGTATAGATACATAATGTAGAGCCTTAAGTATCATCTTATTTTGACAGAAGCTGCCTTTGGAAGTTGAAGATTTTGTTCTTATCTCCTCTTATCTGCTTGCCCATATCACTATTATAAATAATGTAAAGATTCGGAGGTCTTTTAAATATTTTTGTTTCCTTCTGTTCCAAGATTGACATCTACAGCCATTTATTTCTTTTTATTATTGCATCAGAATTTGAAACTACTATTATGCTTGAAATCCCTTGTTTCATTGCATTTTGTAAAAAGTTAGAGTCTAAAGTGTTTCATAGTAATCTTTGACTCTTTAAGTAGATAGATGACTTTGTATAATGCTGATGCAATAAACAATGGGCTTGACAGTTCTTTGCTTTAGCATATGAATTGCTGGTTCTTCATAATTTTGAAAGAAAGTAAAAGATGTTAAAATTTACATCTGCAGAAGAGGAGACAATTTTGGAATAGTTTTTGTATGGATAACAGAAGAGACCGTTTTCAGAGTAAGGCTCTAAGAGTATTTATGTCATTCCACAGTTGAAATGGGCCTTGTGTGCTGCTGATCTGCTTCTAAAATTCATCTGATGAAGAAAACAGTTCATCTCTTTAATTGGAATAGCATGGTGATCTGGTAGTGCAATATAATCACTCTGGTAAAGAAAGCATGAGGTCATAGTGGAAAGTCTCATCAAGAAACAGCAGGCTTTATTCTTCCTTTCAATTGTAAGAAAGTAGTCATATGCAATATTCATTACAAGAACGTCTGTTCTGTAACTATTGGTGGTCTTAGAACAGGAGAAAGAAAAACAACAGAAAATTACATTACATTTGAAATGTGTTACCTGATCCCTGTTAGCTGAAATCCCTCCTCATGTTTTAGCTATTGTCCAATTTGAGGTCCTAAGCAAGTTAAAATGCCATGCAGTCAATGTTTTAGATATGTGGAAAAGTTTATAAAGTTATATATGTTTGCTTTTACTGTGAGCACATAGTCAACCTATAACCATCCCCATATGCAGCAGTATAAAGGGACTGGTAAGCTAGCATAGAAAGAGCTCAACTTGAGTAGAATTAAAGCAATCAATCGAAGTATACTTTTACTTGGCTATGCCTGTACTCATAGGAAGATGATCAGAATCTTCTACAACCTGAATGTCTCTTTAAATCCTCTTCCAATTTCTTCATTCTCTGCCTGCATTACTGGCCAATAAGACCATCCTTTGATACATAGCAACAAAGCTATACTGTCTTCCATGACAAAATTCATCTTTGTCATACTTGCTTTCATTGCCTGCTTTGACTTTTTTGCTAAACTTGGCTAAAATTTAGAAAGTTGCAGAGGGTACTTTTCTAATTCATTAAGTAGTTTTGAAATTCCAAATGCTTTCTCCTACGTTAATTAACAGAACAACGACTACAGATTTCTGAGAGTTTCCCATATCTCTCCATAATGTCCCTCCAATACCGTGCCTTTAAAAAAAAAAAGAGAGAAAGAGAAAGAAATGTCTGTGGAAACGTTCGCTTCCTTGGCAGTACTCAGATTCCAGCCTGGAAACTGGCATTCCTCATTTATCATCTATTCCTGTTCATTTTGCCTGTATATCTGCATATAATAGCAATCAAAATTCAACCAAAGTTGAATTTTCATTAATAGAAGTGAGTAAAGCACAGTCCTGCAAAGTAGAATATATATATATATTTTTGTTATCTTACCTGATGAAACAGATCTTTTCATATTGTCATGGATATGTATGAAAGTTTTCTAGTTCTCATTCATAAGTATCTGGCTTTCCAAACTATACTGCTGGCAGATCACAGCATAAATATCAGGCTTTTTTTTTTTCTTTCCAGTCAACATCAGCATTTAGTCTTGCAATTTTATTACCTGCATAGATAGCACAATTCATCACAGACACTTAGCCTACCTTTTATGTATTTTCTATACTTCCTTTATGTTGTTGGTTATGGTCTAGAAACTTTTCACCTTGTTTTGTTTTCTGGATGTCAGTGGCATAGCTCATTAGAAACAAGTTGTATTCAGATGCACTTCCAAAATTTCACAAGTCAGAAAACATGTTTTTATACATTTATACACCTGTAAAAATGTATAATCACTGCCCATGAGGCCTTTGGATAATGCCATACATAAGTCAAAATGTTTCATTGACATTACTGCTCTTAGAATGGAATCTTAATTTACTGAATAGAGAGAGAACAATCACATATTACTTAAATTTAAGTTTTAAGATTTAACTGCTGGTTAAACTGGGATTATTTAGTCTGAAGAGAAGGCTCAAGTTTGACCTTATTGCTCTCTACAATTACCTGAAGGAAGTTTGTGGTGAGATGGGAGATGGCCTCTTCTCCCATGTAACTAGCAATAGAACTAGACAGAATGGACTCAAGTTGTGCCAGGGAAGATTCAGGTTGGACATTAGGAAATACTTCTCCAAGAGGGTGATCAGGCACTGGAACAGGCTGCCCAGAGAGATGATAGAGTCACCATCTCTGGAGGTGTTAAGAATTGCTTAGATGTTGTACTGAGGGACATGGTTTAGTTGGAAATATTGGTGATAGATGGACGGTTGGACTGGAAGATCTTGGAGGTCTTTTCCAACCTTGGTGATTCTATGATTCTATGACTTCTAAGTGTTCAAGGTCTTTCAGTGTTGTTCCCATACATCTTGAGGAATAAACTTTTCCGTGTTTTATGTTCAGTAAAATGTATTCAACGGAAGTGCAGGAATTGTATCAAAAGCCTCTGTAAACAGTTAAGGTAAACAGTTAAGCCGGACATTAGGTCACATAGTCAAATATATTTTAAAATATGGACATTTTTTAAAATCCCATTTATAACTTTTTTCTAAAATGTCTCTTTCTTATGCTGATGTTATTTATTACTTCCATGAATTCTCGGAGTCATTTAGATGTGCAATCCTCTAAGCAGTCTGAAGAAACAAATAGATATTGTCTTCATTCTTCAGGCAATGATGCTGGGTTATAGTGGGAAATAAGAGATTTCACAAGTCATTAGTTCCCATTATGCAATCAGAATGTTTCTAATATTCTAAACATGGAAAAGGATCAAATTGGTGGGATTCTGGCCCCAATTCCACCTCCTTTTGGCTGCCTGGAGATGTGAAAACAATTAGTAACAGACATGAGATAGCTTTAATTTACAGGACCAGTCAGTTCCTGTATCTTCAAGCATGATGGAGGTAGTAAGTAAAAATACCTTCTCAGCTGTGATGAGTAGCACTTGTTATGCCTAATCTAGACCTTCAGGGCAGAGCTGAGATTGTAGTTCAGAAGTTGCTGACTCCCTAGCTAGTGTCATAAAATTACATAACCTAATTGTAAGCACATTTTCACTTGTAAAATTTTTGTGGGCCAAATCTCTGCCTGATACTTTTATTATAGATACAGAGCTATGGAGTAATTTATAGCAACTGAGAATCTTAAATGAAATTATATCAGTAACTTAATTGCTCAGATAGTGTGTATCATGGAGCAGTCCTGGTCTTGGGAACTAAATCTTTCCAAACATGAGGATAGCCATGGTTATTTGTGAGTTGTAGGCTCTTTCCTGAATCTGAAATTACTTATGCTATTCACATCAGATATTGGCATCTCTTCAGCTCTCCTGGTTGCCTGAAAACATATATAAAAGAGTATGGGTAAAAGAGGCATTGTTTGTACTTAAAATATTAAATAAATATATTATTTCGCAAACATCAGCTGTTGCTCCCAGTAATCCAAATTATAGCTGAGTCTTTCTATTCAGTCCAATAAAAGACTTTTTTTCCTGACACTGCTACTTCTTTTTATTATTATTATTACTTTTACTATTTTTGCACTGTGCTTTGAGAAGAATAAGGAACTGTGTTTTTCCCCCCTATTATATTTAATTGTTCATGCTAACTTAATCACCTTAAGTTTTAGTCCTAGAAAAAGGTTAAGATGCTTTCCAGTATTGCAAATCTAATTTGCTACCACTAACATGGGAATGCCTCGTATTTTTCATTTGCTATGTAGTACACACCTGAAGATTTTATCGAATATGACTATGAGTATGGGGATGCAGATTATAAAGAAACTGAGTCTGTAACAGAGGGACCCCCACTGTTTGAAGAGACAATAGCACAAACAGAGGTAACAGAATCTGATCTGTTTGTTGTGTGGTGTCCAGCTGTCCCCTACCATGTGGTTTGTCAATTTGTGTCGTCTGTATGTAAACTTAATGTTTTTCTTTTATTCATTTCTTTTCTCTTCAGCTTTAACACTTACTTTTACTTAGCTATGGAAGGGCTCACAACTGACAGCATTCATCTCACATTCATATACACTTTCATTCATTCATTCTTTTCATTTTATTTATGTTTTCCCATTCCATCTTTCATAACATTTGCAGAAAAAGAAAGCCATGGTCAAAAAGAAGAAGAGGACAGTGGCCACTAGCTCAAAGGACAAATCCCAAAAGGCCACAACAAAAAAATCTGAAAAATATGCATCCAAGAAGAAGAAAAGTTATCAAGCAGCAACAAAAGACAAACTAGGGGTAAAGGTAGCAAAGAAAAAATCAAGATCTTTCCCAGGCCAAGACTGGAAGATCTCTGATAATGAGAAAAAAATAGACCTAACCCCACCAGATGAATATCTGGCTTATAACATAACCTGAATACAAGTGATATCTCTTGATTTTTTCCTACAGGATTTTTTTAATAATGTACTTTTTCTTTAATACTAGGCAAACATTGTCGATGAATTTCAAGAATATAGCATAGCTGAAAATGACTACGGGCCCCAGACAGAAGCTCCCTCCAGAACTACTGAAGCCAATGAGGTAATGAGAACGCTTGAGAAAATTATAGGCAAATATACTTACCTGTCAGGTGTCAATAAAGCAAAACAACACACTGTTAAAGGAAGAATATCAGTTTGTGAAGATATATGTATCTGTAATAGTGATTAATAAGATTTTACGGTTTCTCAGCCAATATCAGAACCTAATAATTTCGTGGGCAAAGCTCCCCTTGGTTCCAAGATTTGCTGAACTCATGCGAAGTTTATGATTTTGAAAATCATTCACTGATTCATTCTGTGGGAATGCAGGGTTGGGTTGTTGCATTCAGTGTGGATATGAATGGAGCTATGTCTAGTATAAATTAGGTTAAATAGCAGACACAGTCCTCCTGCTGTAATTGGAAGTGCACTTTCTAATTTTTTGTGTCGCTCTTAAGATGCAGCATAAAGCAAGCCTAACTAAAGAAAAGAACGAATGCAAGCATAGCTATGTATTGAGGTTGAGTCAGAAAACAAAGCCTTCTTTTAATAGTTCTTCAGCCAACAAAACTTAATTATTTCTCACTGAGATTCTATTCAAATGAAACTTTGTGTTTTGAACGATCAAAAAGATAAAATGATTATTTCAACTTAGTATAAACTCTGTTTTCAGAAATGCACAATGACAAGCCTAAACATTATTTTTTTAACATTACTACACCTAAAAGGCAGTGTTGATTAATATGTCTGCATATTAATTAACGCTAGCTTTAGAAAAAAGATGACGGATTAGAGAAAATGTCATTTTTCTTTTACATATTGTTTGCAAATGAAAATATGTTGCTTATAAGATGTACAAAACTGACCCCTGAAATTCCATGGTATTTTATCTTTATGTTGTGGATAGTTTTTGTTCAACACTTTCTTTGATTTAAAGAGCAAAGTGAAAGAGAGAGAGAATCCCTATTTGTTTTCCTGGTTTCCTCTTATGTATCTTGGTGAACATGAATTAAGAGATACTTTACTTATTCTAGTATAAAATGTTCTTGTATTAAGTCTCATGTTTACCTCTCATACGTTAATAGATAGAGGAATATAGATTTATTCTGCTTCTTGGGCAAGAACAGGCTAATTGTACAATAGTACAATTGTAATGAGATAGATCCAAAGCGCAAAATTATGTCCTTAATGAGAACAGTTCTGCTTAAGAGCGTAATCTGACTAAGAATTGGCTCAGAGCTCCAGCGTTTACTGTACTGTATGGGAAAACTCATAGTCCTGTAGCTAATGGAATTAGACAACTGTCAAATTAGAATCTGGCCTGTATTTTAATTGAACTATATTTTAATGACTCTGGATGTTGATTAACTTCTTAATATATATTTTTAAGATCATAGTAGTTCATCTCTGGAATAACCATCTCATATTAGCAATATCTTAACTGTGATTCATTTCAAAACTATCCTTTCAAGAGATATTTGTAACAGAATAAAGCAATTCTTTTTCCACAAATAGTTTTGTACATCTCAGATATAGCATCCTTATATGCATGCCTATAAGTTGATTGCTTGGTTTGACACTTTGCATAATCGAAGTTGGAAGCTACAAGCAATGTTGAACTTTGAGAAATGTTAAAATTAATCTGAGTTTTGCAGGTGGGACTTGACTCAGCGAAAAATATGTTTAAAATGACATGACAGACACATCTCTAGATTTGGAATGAAAATTAACTGCAAATCATGAAAAGAGAAACATTTAGCTTGGAATTGAGATTTGTAGATGCAAGATAGAGAAGGTGGCTGGGCTTAGCAAAAGTGATGCTTGCACTGTCTACACATTGTTATTGTACACAAGCTTGAATTTTTTCACTGATTGTTACAATACATGTGTTAGCTCTGAATTTATTTGCTGTTTACTAGTGTGTATGTGTACATTCATGAATACCTATGTGTGAAACCAAGCAGAGAAACTTAGCTGTATTTGGCAGTAACGTAACATTAAGCAAGCATTACGCATAACGTACTGGGTATATTGAATTCAGAGGTTTTGGAAATTAAAAGAAAATAAAGTATGAAAGCATTATTTCTTTGTACTATGTATACAAAGATCTTTTAATTACTCTGAAAGACTGGAGTTCCATTCCTTCAGACTCTAATTAAAAGACAATGTGCTGTAGTTCTGCTGTTCCTTCTTCTTTTTGGCAAGTCATCATTGTGGTTGAGCATATGCCTATATTGCTTTACTAACATTAACTCACATATTCCTCCTATTCCCAAATCTTTGCTACTGGTATGAATAGCAAAACCCTGTTGAAGAAGTATTTGCTGAAGAATACATAACTGGAGAGGATTATGATAAAAAAACTGAGGAAACTGAATATGGAAGCAGAGGAGTAGACCTCAGTGAATCTGATCTTCTGGTAGATGGAGATTTAGGCGAATATGATTTTTATGAATATAAAGAATATGAAGAGAAACCGACTGATTCTACTAATGAGGAGTTTGGTCCAGGTGTTCCTGCAGAGACTGATATCACAGAAACAAGCGTAAGTTGTTTGAAGGCATAATGCAGATTAATTTAATTTAGCAATGTTTTATAGTTACATATTCTCCTAACTCTAAAAAGCCCAATAAAGACCTCACTGTACATATAAGGTGTATTCACACTATCTTTTATCGTCTGTGGATCAAACTTGTCCACTTGTTTTGGTAACCCTGAGGTTTGTTTTTTTTATTATACGCAGTTTTTTTTTGTCACTTCTGAGGAAGGGAGTAAGGGAGGGATTGAAGTTGGGAGGGAAATAGAAGAGAGAAGAGATTTGGAATGTCAAGAATAAATGATAAAAATGAACACGGATTTTTAAATCTTTCTAAACTAGAGCTAAAGCTGGAAAGAATGTAAGTTTTAAAACAGGTGCAAGAACTAAAAAATATCAGCATTGTTACATGATTACATTAACAAGTTGAATTGTGCGCAAGTCCTTAGTATAATATGGCCTCTACTACTTTGCAAGGATAAAAACAAATGAGTCAAAAGCTAGAGTTCTGAACTCATTTATGAAAATAAGTTCAATTTGAAAATTAGTCAACAGTGACATTTTTATGACCTTGCAGGAGTGATTTAAAAGCTCAGTATGTCTAAAGGAAGATAGGATGACATGGTGGGTCCTGTGAATCATGCTCTTTTTTTTAGAATTTTTTAGAGTTCTGTGTTTTAGAGTTCTGTGTTTCCCTCTGACTTAAACATAGGTTTAAAGGAAGGCTTTAATTTTCCCTTGGTTGTGCCAGGATCCTCATTTACCAGTTTACCAGACTGTAGAATCTGCAGAGAAAACTAACGTGACTGAGGCGAGAAGTAGGACTTAGTTCCAACTTGAAGAATTTTCTTAGCTCAGTATTTATTCTGTCCTCACAAACTTGAAATTTCAGTTTACAAAGAATTCAAGAAATAAAAGCAAATGCTGTGAGATTGCTTTTCTCTGCCAATCTTGAAATCCATGCTTCTGTATTTCATTTATCACTCCTTTCTAAACTCAGTTGAGGTCATTGTATTTTTTTAATGATCTTTATCTTGCAATGAGATACAAGCTTACTTTTCTCCTTCTAGTACAGATGGGAACACTGTGTTAGAATGACACAGAAAAGGTCAGATTATCTGCAAAGGAAAGAGCCCATAAGGCACCATTTGCATTAAGCAAATGGCTGTGTAGACTCTATTCCCTGGTATAAATTTCACCTTAAAATGCCTTGCTCCAAAACTGAAGGATTCAGGAAGCTTGAATTGGAAACTGGCCTCTAGCCTGTGCCAGCTTTATTAATGCTTTCACCTGCTGAATTAGAGTATCATATAATTTTCTTTTGACATATGGATGTATTTAAAGCAAATTAAGTTCTAACTTTGTTAAAAAAGGCAAAGTGAAAAGTACTGAGTACCTGGAAACTTTCAAGAAAGGGGCAATTACAATATGTGCTCAGTGTCCTTTTTTTACAGTGTGTGAATATAATCAAGCATAATTATCTGATCATTTAGTACTTGAGTTATATTGTACAGTGTACAGAACTATTGTACAGTGAAATTTGTAATTTCATAAATCAGTATGAAATGCACAAGCAATGAATATATACCTCTGGTTTTCCTTTCCAAAATAACTCATATTAAAATACTGTAGCATTATCTTCAGAGTCATTTGATATGTTCAAATCCCCAGCTTCTTTAATGTAAACATGGAACCATTTTACAGAAAGCAAAAAATTCTCATTTGACAAGCACGGGATTTAATTTCTAGTTTGCAGTTGATATATTGCCAATTGAGAGAGGTAGTTCTGAAGAAAAACATAAATTTCATAGATTGAATAAAAATATTTCTTCCTTCACTGTTTGAAACTTGAATCTGACTGTGTTCTGCCATTAGCATGTGCTATAGACCTGTTGTTTTAGGTCATGCTGTTCTCAGTCTTGAACCTAAAACTTTCCACAGAGCTGACCGTAAAATAATTTTGCAGTTATGCTAGTTCATTTTGTTAGCGCCATAATTGGCTATACATTAAACACTATTTAATGTTTGCAGTGCCATTTAATTTTTCTCCCACTTAAGCCATGTAATCACAGATTCAGACTAACTTACTTTCATTCATTAGATGACTAGAGAATGGAATGAAATACTTGAAGAGTACTGTCCATATAGGGCTGGGGAATCTCTAATTGCTTACCTCAGAAGACCGTGAAAATAGTTGCTAATTGCCGAGAATATGTTCATTCAAATATGGAAACAACTCTGTGACATGCACACAGAAATCTTAAATTCCAGAGTCCTAATGCTAACCATGGTATGCAAACTATTGAATCCCATTGGAACACTAATTTTATTTCTACAAATTGATGATATCCAGTGATTTTAAAATGTTTGTGCAATTTTTGCATTAAACATTTTTGATTGATGTGTGTACCTGTGATATATTTTTCATAGCACAGTACAGTTCCAGCTTTAGCTTTCAGTTACCAGTTGTTGCAGTTCTTTATTGTGCCTGGTCCTTAAGCCTTCTACTTATATTCATTCTGGGGGCTGTTTTTACTGGTCAGGTGACTCAACATGGGGCTTATGGAGAAAAAGGACAAAAGGGAGAACCAGCTGTGATTGAACCTGTAAGTACAGACGTGGGTGAGTTTTTCTTTAGCACTATATAACTTGCACACTGTTGATAAATCGTTTTCAAACTACGTCATTCATGATACAATGACAGTAACCTTATCCATGGTCTCTGAAACAATCACCTGCAGTGTGGACTGTATAAAGGTGGCAAAAGACAGTAGCCTGTTCAGCCTTCTCCTTCTGTTTCACAAGAGACTAACCACATACCACTTAAAACAAGGAGAATCTTCTTGTCTAGGAAAAAACAGAGCATAGATCTGCTCGTCAGGGCAATTAGCGTAACTGCTGCTTGGACAAATGTGCAGGGATATCTTCCAACCTCCAGCTCAGGTAACACTGTAAGTACAGGTTTCAGCATGGGCTGGGAAGTCCACCTAAGAGCCTAAATAAATGCTTGGATGTTTAACCCATGCTTGTGCAATCAAACTGCTGAAGGTATAATTAAATACTTGTTTCAAAGGTCATAACTTGGTCATAATTACAGTAAAGGAGCACAAGCCTACATATTTCTTCTCATCTTTAAGTAGTGTGATAATTTGGCTTTTGTAGCAGGATGTTATACTACTGGGCGATGGTTATAAAATAAAATATACCTGGATTTTAAAAAGATTGTATGAAAATGTTCTATTTTTTAATATGTGCCAGGAGTTCAGTGCTGGTGTGGTTCATTCTTTTAGAATTTTCAAGGACTGCTTTCGAATATCTATGTGACTCAAATAGAATTTAAAGTTTGGTCTGTTTTCTGTTTCATAGCAAATGAAGAACAGAATATTAAGGGGAAGAAATATCTAAAGTTGAAGCATGATGAAATACTATTATGTGTCATCATTACATAAACCTCAGACTCTGGATTCTGTGATCGAAGAACTCCTTTTGATTCTATATTGCTATCATAGGATTAGCATTTGTTTCAGTTGCCATTCACCAGAGATAGAGGAATACAGTAATGAATAAGCTGTATGCTAAGGCTGACTTGTCAGTCTTAATCCGTGAAGAAGCTCACTATGCATTATCTCATAAAATGCATAGGTTTTTAGTTTCCAAGAGATAGTTCAATTCCATAATACTGAAGAGGTACCCATTGCCGTTCTCCAACATTTTTGGAGTTCACTACAGCTAGCTTCCAGCTCTCTTGCCCAGTCTTCCTTCCTGTGGAAAGCCAGGTATAGGTGGAGGTCATCTGTTCCTGGGTCTTAGTGTGACCTGGAAATCAGACTGGCATCTACACTCTGAAAACTTATTATGAGGTGCTATAGGAGCCTGAGTCTAAAAATAACTGGAGTTATTCACAATGACAATAACAATATATTAAAAATAAAATGTTATTGTGAATCTAGCACTACAAGATCCCTGTAGCCTAAAAGTCTTTCTAATCTTTAAGTAAAAGAACAATTCAGATTCTAATTCTAGTAAATGACCTATGAAGATCTCAACGTAATTCCTAAAAAAGAAATCAAAATAGGTTTAAAACATCTTACAGCAGCTGAATTTAAAGTGCATTCCTTTTGTTAATTAATTTTTTTTAGTTAAAAACTTGTAGGACAAAAAAGACATCCCACAAACTTTTTCAACCAAATTCTATATTATTATACTATGTGGACAGAATATCCTAAGAAAAGTTTGTCATAAAACTTAGAAATATTAGTTTTAATAGTTCAGCTAGAAAAATTGTTGTATCTTTGTCCAAGATGTGACCAGTTAGTATCTTTTTTCCTCTCCACAACAGGGTATGCTCATTGAAGGACCGCCAGGACCAAGAGGACCTGCTGTATGTAGATTAATTATGATTTCTTTTTATTGCCATTGTGTTTCGATATTCCTGAGTTAAAACAAAATTAATCTTGTCATAGTTCACAGGGGATGTATTGAAGTTAGTATTTTAAGAAGGAAGTAAATAAGGGTCATGTCCAGCACTTTCAGTGAGAGCGTGCTGCAAGCTGAGTGCATGTGAAAAGCAAATACTTCCCAGTATTAACTAGAAATCTTCATAAGAAAAAAAAAAAAAGTTATGCACTAATATATGCAATTTTCTCAAAATATGTATTCAATGTAACTTTCAAAAAAAAAATTCAAAAGCATTCTGTGAGTCATCATTCAACATAATAATTTGTCATTCATTTCCCATAGGGTCTTACAGGTCCCCCAGGTTTACAAGGCCCTGTTGGTCCTCCAGGTGACCCTGGTGAAAGGGTAAGTCAACATACAGATTATCCTGGTATTCGTGGTATGTCTTGCATTAATTATACAAGAGCAAGTGTGTTAGATCCTGGTCTGAAAAACAGCTTAAGAAAATTCAAGGGAACTGATTAACTCAGCTGAGTACATCAACTGAAAAACTGGATAAATATTTAATTAATGGTAGAAATATCTTCTATATGAAAGTGGAAAAGAATTAAGTTCCAGTTTGCCTGTATGTCTGTGTACATTTTAATGTAAATAATTTTAAAATAGAAAAAAGCAGTAGGTTAAAATATCTTGTTCGCATCTTGAAAAAATCAATATGAACTCAGCCATAAAATATAGAGAAGCAGAGGAAAACAATGTCATTATTATACAGAATTTGTGAGTGAAAAGTGCTAAGAAGATGCATTTACCTCAATAAATAGATAATAGCAACAACAACATTTCACCTTGATAATAAACCAGCATACACTCTTATTTCACATTAACTGTATTTTGATTAGTAGATTAGTAGATTAACTGTATTTTGGAATCTGATTTATTTTGGAATCTAAACTGATAAAATTGGAATTTTAACACATTAAAATGGAATAAATCCATATAATACTCAGGTTTTAACCTAACTGCTCACTACGTTGCTTATAAGAAAATTCTTGAATAAACACATCAAGTTCCTGCCATGGAGTAGACTTCATTTCTTGTATTAAAAAAGATGCATTATACAAAGAGATAATTGTAGGAATTAGTTACCAAACCCTCTGGAACAATGCAGATGTTTGCAACTAGATTCTGCTTTCAGATTCAATCCCAGTGAAGTAATGTGCCTGACTTCAATATATGTGTAGGCACATATGGTTATTTTCTTATAAAACAATCAGTGTACACGAATAAAGGCTGTAGCTCTTTCTATAACTATTTTGACTAGTTTTCATCTTAGGTTAAAAAGCTAGAAAAGTAATATCGCCTCTTCAGGAAAGGAACACAGTTTAAGTAAAAAATGTCTATGGTTCTTCAGCTGTTGTAATAAATTATTCTGTCATCCTAATCCTAATATTGGGTATAAGATAATTGTGAAATGAATGAACATACCCTTCTGTAGAAGGCCACTTATGCACAAGTCTCACCTGTATTCACTGCATGAATTTCACTCACATAAATGCTGCCATGGGAGAAAAAAGTGAAAAAAGAACCCTCAAATTCACTTGGTAACACAAAGACTCATAATCATATGGCATAAAGTTGCTACAGGTCAAAGTGAAGGTTCTTTGAGTGCCTTGTGGATGCATTTAACAGTTTTTTAACTTTAACTCTGAAATGCCCAGATATATAATGCTACTTTCTAATTATGACAACATCATGTTATTCAATACTTTTTAATTGGCAATAATTTTCTATTTACAGCCTACCTACAGTATGCCATTAATAGGGATTTGTTCTATGATGTTCCAGACTTTTTTGGAGAAAGAGCTAAAAATAACAGATTATTGATCTTAATTCCCTGAGAGGAAAAAAGACCACATTTTTTAGTATCATCTTTCCCATTGTTTTCTTCAACTCTTGAGTGCGAAAAGGAATCACTTAAGTCAGTTTGATGTTTGTTGATCTGTCATTGCAACCCTGCGGAGTCATTCTTGTGAATGTATACTTTTTTTCTCAAACATGCAGTATGCAAATGAGCACTCATAACACAGGTCCTTCATGTCCTTGACAGCTTCATTTAGTAAAACTGCAGCCTGCAAACTGCTGGGACAAAAGATGCAATTCGATAATCAGTTGTCACAACAGAGGTGTTAATCAGCACAGCACTGCCTGTTGGCAACCATATGAATTGTGTACACACTGGTATATTTTTTCAACTGTAGATTATACCAAAAATGTAGCTCTTTTGAAATGGGCACAGAAGAAGAAATTCATGAAAATGCATTCCAAGTCATAACTGTAGGACTTATGTAGCCATTCAAAATTAAACATACTCAAAATTTTTTAAAGAAAATCAGCAGTGTTAGTTTTCTATGTATCAGATAAAATAAACACTGGAACACCTCAAGTCAGCCTAACCTATGAAATCTAGGTTCTACTCACATCATTTTCAAACAATTTGTGTGATAATTAGAGAGAATATCTTTCTTCCCTATTGCTGAATGTTTTCCCCAAGCCTGCTTCTTTAGCTACCACAATAACATTCCCAGAGTGCCTCATTATGAATACAAGCTTAAGTGATTCGAACGGTTTTCCATAAATAACTGTCTTTTCACTCTCATCCCTTTTTCTGTCATCCCTGTATTCTCCCAGGGTCCACCTGGTCGTCCTGGTCTCCCTGGTGCTGATGGTTTAGCAGGTCCCCCAGGTACCATGTTAATGCTACCGGTAAGTTGCGTTGTGGTTCTAGGGTAGAGAGACTCCAAAAAGATAGTGTTTCAATAAATGTAAAGGTACTTACTTTTTCATCTGATTTTGTCTTTGGAATGAGATGATAGAGTTTCTCATATGGTTTAATCATTTGGAGGTCTTTGTTTATTTGTTTGGTTGTTTTTTTTTCAGACAATAGGCATTAGCTGCTGCATGGCTGTCTGATTAGAACCTACATGACTGTATTGCATATGCTAAAATGGTCCTTATTTTTTCAATGGTAGCTGTTATCTGATACATATTTCCCAAACAAGGAATTTGCTGTTCCACAAAGGCAGACGTGTGCTTTCAAATCTCCTTCACTTGGAGAGTTTTAAACATTCTTTGCCTAAAATTGGACATCACTGTCCTCTTTGAAAAGTCAGAGCATCCTTTGAATAGAAATAGATGCACATAGCCAGCTCTTCTCCCACTGGAACTTAAGCAAAACACCATCTGTTTTAGCAGGTGGAGGGACAAGCTCAGAGCCCTCAAAAGTGTCTTGCAGCTTTTTAGTATGAGATGCATTGTGCATGGAAGTTATTATTCCAGAGTGTGTATAGTTGAAAGATTTGATGAGTAATAACATACCAGAGTAATAATAAAGCAATTGTAAAGGAAAGGGCAATATTTTCTGTGAGATTATCTTTGTAAAAAGGGTCAGAGCTGTAGTTACATCAGTTCTGTTCCAAGAGGCAAGACTCCATCAGTATCAATGAGGAAAGGATGATTTAAATTTTATTTTTTATTTAAGAAACAATCAAGGAAAGATTATCAAAGAAAGGTAGTGTTTTTTGTCTCATGCTTGCGCTAGTGTTTTGTTATCACAGCTGGCTGTATAACGCAAATATTTAGTGCCCGATAATTAGTTGGTGAAAAAATGCCACTTGTGTATCATTCCCAAATCATTCTTCCAACTGTAATTGCTGTGCCAGAAGAGGTTGATTCACCACTTTGTTCCATTAAAAGTAGTAAGTGTGGACTAATACTATACCTATCAGTCCATTTATAAAATATCACAAGCCTTTGTTTAAGACATTAATCACTCTGAGCTCAAGTAGTTTTCCAAGTTCAAAGAGAGGTTTCTCAGGAAGAATTTCTTAATTGGCTTCAGTTGTTCTGAATTCTGTCCTAGTAGTTTAACCAACATCCAGACTTCTTTACCATTTTCATTTACCATCTTGTTTTCAGGACATCATATTGTTTCTGAGTCTGTGGCTCAGGTTGATCTTTGCTAACTATTTGAAATACGCTACTATTCTACTGCATTTTCTAAACATTCAGTGGAGAAAGTGGTATCCTCCAGGTCTAGTTCCAGCTGCAACGAGGTGATATAGTTTTTTTTCTAAAAATCAGGTGCTGTTTAAATAGTTAATCATACAAAATGAGGATAGATGTTTTGAAGTATAAAATGTCACTTTTATTTTTAGCAGATTTCCAAGTTAATGAGCATTTCTTGGGAGTTTTATTACTCTAGACAGTGTTGCTGTCATCACTTTTATAGTCATAATTCTCATTCCTAATTGCTTATTCTCCCTCAGCCACTTACAAGCTCCACTGAGAGCTGCTATCCTTTTATTACAGATGACCTGCTGACCAGCTTGAGACCCAAAGTGTAAAGGAGTAAATCTGGCAGTAGCTACACTAACTGTTCTCAGAGATACATTCTGAGTCCTAAAGGACATGTAGAGAGGCCTTTGTGAGGCTCTTCGTTATCATGTGTGGGGCTTGAATTCATAAAAATAGGTTCACTCTTTCAATGGATGCAAGATAACTAATTGCTTGGAACAATATTTTGAAAGTAGTGTTGATTCTGAATTATGCAGATGCCTACAGAGCCATCTGGCTTCCTTTCAAATGGCAGCAAGCTCGATAGTTCTCTTCCTTTCTCATATGAGAAGAGTCAGGTACTTATTTGCAGGGGCTTAAAGCAAGTAAGTTTTCCATAACTTTTCCAAAGAAAGTCTTTCATTCTGATCTTATTATGATTGCAGAAGAAAAACTTCAGTTGCCATGCCAACTCTGGGCATAGGTAAACCATACAAACAGACTGCTGTGAACAGTGGAAGATTCACTGCCCTGACATCCACTGTGCTCATGTCATACCTTTGGAAAACCATGCTACTTGTTGCAGCTCAGTGTCCCTCCAAAACTGCAAAGCTTCTACCAGCAGTTTCACGAACAATAACAGATCATGCGTGCAGAGTATTCGTTAGCTTATTTTGAAATTGTCAGAAATTACACAAAACTGTTTCCTCTTAGATACCAAATGTCTTTTTCACATTGAATTCTGCCTTAAGTTAAATTTAATTTTTATGTATATATCTAAAAACGCACTAAAAGTTAATTAACTTTGATACGTTTTAATTTTTAAGAAATACATTAAAGAATATATTTTCACTTAAGCAATTAGATTTGTTCTTCAGATCTAAAATCTTACTCTTAATACATATACTGGATCCAGTGGCCCAACTCCCCAGTTCAGCAATCTACTGAAGTTAATGGAATGAACTAAATACTGAGACTCAGTGTCTTTAGAGTGGTTTACATGGTTGCAGTGAATAATGTGTGGTTTTCATTTTATAAACTCTGAATTCCATTTCTTGTTTTGATACCTGTAGTTCCGCTTTGGTGGAGATGGTGAGAAGGGCCCAACAATCTCAGCTCAGGAAGCTCAAGCACAAGCTATTCTTCAGCAAGCAAGGGTGAGCACAAGGAGCCTGCAAATAGAACTGCCACAAGAGTATAATTCCAAATGAATTTCCATTTTATGACATTCAGAGTGTGAAGTAAACAGCTGTAAGCATCATTTCATGACAGTAGACATCGTTCTGACAGAATACACTCACTACTGAGTGAATGATGGGGTCTATTTGCTGATGTATTGACATTGTCTTAAAACAAAATCTGTATGCTGGGCTGGCAGCTTTTTCTTGGCACCTGATGCCTTGTTCTGTTTGTTTTCTCAGATTGCAATGAGAGGTCCACCTGGTCCCATGGGACTCACTGGAAGACCAGGTCCTGTGGTATGTAAGCAAAACAGAGACATGAATCTAAGAGCACTCTAATAAAAGTTCATTGATCTTACTCTGGCACTGCCTGCACCTCTGTACATGCTCTTATTTTATTTGAAAAGAAAGTGCTATAATTAAGGTCACAGTTTTTATTGTTATTTGAAGATTACAATGCAGCCTGAACATTAAATGAGTTTTTAATGTAGATTTTGGAATGTTTGAACACTGGTGGACTTAGGCTACAAAGCAGTCTTACATAAATAACTACATATGCCTCTATAGTCAGTAATCTCTGTGACAATATTTACAAAGTTTCTGGTAGCAAATATGAAACACTACAGAAGAATATACTAAAGTAAGACTGTGCAGAATGGCTGTGACTCACTATTTAAGCTGAATCTGGAAATTCTTGAGATACATTATGTAGGCAATCAAAAATAACATTGATTACTAAAATAATTGTTGCATTTTTTTTACTTATGACCTGAATTTGGCCTGTACTGCTAATACTGAATGATCTGGGAAATGACCCTGTGGGATATTTTGAAAGCTTGTATGTTTTAAGAAGTCTATACACAGAACACAAACAACAGTTTTTCTAAGGATATGTAAAACAGCTTTTTGGTCACAGACTTGCTACTGTAATGCCTATAGAGACCTTAAAAGGGCAATCAATGTCCAATGAAAGTGCAAAAACAGATAGGAAGTTGAGCAAGCCAAAATCACCTGGTTTATCTGCCAATTGCAATTTCCTCTTTTAGAAGATGGATATTTCAGATACAGTAGTCTACTAAATGGTGTTATTTAGCATTTAACATATTTTAAAAGCTATTATAAAGTATCTGTAGTATGAAGTAAAATAAATGCTGTAGCCAAAATCATAAGCATTTTAGAAAAAAACTCTTCTCTGAATTCTCCCAGGTGACTCTATTTATTCTCTGACATGGAGTGAAATTCTCTTTTAAACATTGTATAGCATCCGTTTTTGAAAGAGTCGTTTTATTTGGAAACTTAATTTGTCTATTTTGGTGGCACAGCTAGGTTGAAAAATATTTGACCTCCATTAATTTGATCTATGTCTGCTGTAATTTTTACTTCTATTGTCTATTGTGGGGGGCTGCTGAAGGAATGTTTTAAGGATAATACAGAATACTTTCAATCTTGTTCTTACCTGATCCTAACAGCTCAACATTGCCTTCAATGACTTTTGAAAGCTATGTAGAACTAAAACTTCTCTAAATTGTGTTCTGGGTTGGTTCAGCAGTGCTTTACCTCCACTTCAAATGGAGCCAAAATTCCTGTTTCAGTTTATTCTGTGCTCCAAATCTCATGAACCCAGCTCTGTCTGTCTAGAAGAAATATACTGGTTACAGACAAATCATAGCTAAATATCTTACCAAAATCTCACTCAGTCCCCAGAAACTAAGATTAGTAGGCTTTGGTTATGTTTTTAAGCAGATGAATGCGAGAGTAATTATTTTCTAGAGTAATTCATCCAAAATGGAATGTTGCAAACAATTGCAGAAATTTGCCACAGTCTTCTGATTGATCGCAATTAGATATGTGGCAAAGTCAGACAGGTTGAGTTTATTTAAATAACTAATACACTATTTCCAGCAGTGATTTAGATCAGGAGACCTGCAGGATAACATTAAGTCTGTATAGACAGAATAGTTATAGAACTGCTATAAGCAAGGAATTAGTTTGTAAATAAAATGTTTTATTGACAGCGGGTTATATGCCTTTAGTTATATTTTATACCAGGTACATTTTCAAAGTCATCGTGTATTTTTGTATACAAAATTTAACTAAGCAACATTAATAGATGTTTTTCTACTAAGCCACCAGGAGGCTCTAGAAATCCAACTCTTTCATCTGGCCTACAGTTGCAGAAGCACCTGCAGATTCTTGATGTGTTTGTGTGTTCAGATTATTTAAATTAATGAAATAATAGGATCTCTTCATCTTAATATGAACTGTACCGTGCTAATTTAGTATTCAGTGAGACACAGACAAGCACATAATTCATTAAAAATCTTAAACACAGGTTTCTTGTAGCCCCAGTCTGGCTTCAACTGAGTATGGAGTTCATATACTTGATTAGCGTAGAATGCAATTTCTGCTTACTGATGTTAATTAAAAGCAGAGTTTACAACAGTTGCCATCTATCACTACTATTCTTTCTGCTGCCATTACCAGGGATATGATTTTCTATTTGCTTAGAATTTGATTCAGTACTTGGAATGTTGGTGGGACTTTTTCCATTCCACGATGCTAGATCCAGCATTAAGCTAAGCCTTGAGAAAACTTCTTACTTTGAATGGTCACCATGGTAAACATGGGAGAAGGATCAGTCTTCCAAGGTCTGAAAGATTCTTTTTGTGCTGAATACCTTAATTTGGTTATGAACTGCTACAGAGGTCAGAAATGCAAAAAAAAAAACTTTTACCCATCGTACTTAAATATGTACCTTCCCTGAGACTGTATTCTATGTCAGCATGTCCAGAGACTGAGAGAGAAAACTGTGAAGGCTACTAATTTTGCCTCAGATTCCACATAACCTAGGTGAAGATTTATTTTAGGTCTTTTCACAGGTAAAACTGAAGATCTGTATCATTTAATCACAGCAAAAATAAAAGTGCACTTTTTCATGGCAGATGCAGAAATATTTTGATTAAAATATCACTGTAGGTTATGGTAATATTGCATCAGTTAGTGATCTTTGAATTGAACTCTATGTTTTCTTCTGTGAAACACAGAAATGGATAAAGGAGAGAAGAGGTGGATTTAATTTCTATTGGCTTCCTTGAAGCTGGTGGACTTTTGTTTGAATGCAATCTGTGCTCATATTTAGCTTTCAAGTATTATTATAGCACAAAGTGTCACTTCTGATTTCATTCAAATTTGCAGGAATTTTTCTTTCGTAGGAGAAAGATTTTTGACCAGTAGTCTCAAGGTCTATACAATGTGCACTGGGTTATACCTTCAGATTCAAAGGGTGAATTCACACTACATAATAAACAGGAGATTGGTTTTTTCCTCCATGTCAATATAGGAATAGAAAAATAACAACTTAAAGTTCTGTATTCAAGTAATATTTTGCTTTTTTTCATCAAGGGAGGACCTGGAGCAGCAGGTGCTAAGGGAGAAAGTGGTGAACCAGGTCCTCAGGTACAATAATATTGCTTGTTATGTTTGAACTTGTTTACTCTCACAAAAAATGCATTTATATCTCTTCAAAGAAAATGGTTAATGATGTGCTTTCCACATGCAGTTGAGGAAAAATAGCTTTTACAATACAGTCTTAATTAAATGTGTTAGCTTAATTTTTCATTTTGAATGTGAAAGGCCATCTGCCTTTACAAAAGAAAGAACAGTTATAACTTCTGGAATGTCACTTTTATCTCTGTTCAGTAATTAAATGTCAATCTGCATGTATATAGTCTTAGGCTGTAATCTCATCAGGTCTCATAAGCTGAGAGGTTCTATTTACTAAATAAACAGGAATATTTTCAAGAAGAACTCAATGACATAGCAAGAAGGGGTCTTTAGGAATCAGCGCATACTTTTATTCTCATTTTACTATTATATCAGCTCCTGTGGTGATGTAAAAGAGTACAGAAATATTTTAGTTTAAACCTTAAAATAATATGGGATTCATAAAGATATCATGGTATGTGTCTCTGGAACAATAATTTTGCCATATTCCAAGTGGTATCATGGCTCAGCTACTTTATTAAGTACCTGTCTTATAACTGAACATGGATATTTGCAGAAGAAAAAGAAAGTAATTGAACAATTGTGAACAACTGGCCAGTCTTCTAGTTTGCATACTTACATTGTTAGCATTGTTTCTCTTCCTACTCAATATTTTTGGATGCTAGTCCTTAATCACTGTTATTTCTATGCAAGGAAGACACATTTGGATGGGTGATAAGAATACTTTTACAGAAACATACACCCGCTCAACCTACAGTGATAGTTACATGTCTGAACAGTGCAATCAGGTTTTTCACTCTGAAGTAATTTGATTCTCCTCTAGTTAAAGCTCTGCTCTAAAAGCTAAGACAGCATGTGATCTATTTACGAGCACAACTCCTGCTTGCATATGAATTAGAAATCTGAAATAAGCACTCTTCAGTTTTCATCAAATAATTATTATGTGCCTAAAATAATTTCGGTATGACAGGAACAAGAATTTTCAAATTACAGGCTTGGGATCTTCAAAGTCATCAAAAGAATATAATAAGCTTTTAAGTAAAGGGGCCAATTGTGCCATGTGTAGTGTCATGAAAACTAGTGTTAAAACAGAGTTAAGCCAGATTGGATGACTGTGTTAATATAAATCAGCATTTGAAAAGTATACTCTATCATCTCCTGGGGAAAAAAAAAAAGTCACCTCTCAGTATAAAAAGCCAACCGTGTTCCTGAGTTCAGATATTTAACTAGGTTTTTGCTGTACTTTTTAAACTCAGGGTCCTCGTGGTGTTCAAGGTGCCCCTGGTCCAAGTGGAAAAGCTGGCAAACGGGTAGGTAGCATACATATCAATCCTGCTCTGGGTAAATAGATGCTATTTAGATTTTTAAATATTACTATTTTCACTGCATTTTCAACTGTTTTCCCTTTTGCATTTCTGCAGGGACGGCCTGGAGCTGATGGTGCCAGAGGAATGCCAGGAGAACCTGGTGCAAAGGTAAATAATGAGACCTTGGAATGGTCTGGATGGATTTTAAGCAAGCGCCACAGTTTCCAGCCAGGCCAAACCAAAATTCTCCTCTCATGTGAAAATATTGAGGTTTCAGATAGCTGGGTCAAATGCAAAAGCTGAGAATGAATCATGTATTTGAAATATGCTAATTAATGGTAATGGTTAGTAGCCTGACCTTGAAATAACTAAATTCTTTGGGCATGATTATGTCCCTCTTCATTTTTATTTACAGAGTATCAGCAGTAATGAAATCAATCTTGTAACTACAAAGGACAGCTAGAATTGAGCTTTTCAATTCAGTTTAGACTTCTTTTTATAAACACCATACCTACAGTGCAGTAAAGAAGCTGGTGTGACATATTTTCTAGCTGTAATACATAGAGAAAACTTTGAGAGTTTTATTGTTGTACTCCCCCCTTCCATATATTTCATTCAATAAAAAAGTGTAACATTACTCAAAATTAACACAGAAAGAAGGTGCAATTTACTCAGAGTAATATAGACTGTAAGCAGTAATTTACGGAAACTGTGATTTCTTCTCTCCAAGGGTGACAGAGGATTCGATGGTCTTCCTGGCCTCCCTGGTGACAAAGGTAACAGGGTAAGAAAAACATGCATATTTATACAACAAAGATACAATCACAGAAATAATGTACTATTCGTTAAGAATAGCACGAACAACTGTGAGGAAAGCTGAAACAGAATGTCAGCATTTCACACTACAGAATAATATCTGTCTTGTCAGGTAATGTGTTCCTCAAAATATTTTAGTAGTATCAACCAACCAGACTACAGTTCACACATATTATTGGTTTAAATATATTTTTAGAATTCAGATCATATCTTCAGGCTTTGCTCTAGGCTTTTGGGTAGTTTTTTTTGTTGTTGTTTTTGATGATGAAATTTGTCTGCAGGATTTAAATTGATTGTTAAGGGAAACAGTAGCACAGTAAATTATCACTACATTTCTGTATCAGGAGTATGAAAATTTTTAACCTGCAAGAATCTTGCTCAAAAACTGCATTTGAAACTGCAAACTGAACTTTTTAGTGTGGCTCATTCCAACAACTTCAGATTCATGACAGATCAAAGTCATATCAGATAATTTGGGAAAATTTGAAATAATACTTAAAACAACTAATATACTAGCTCCTGTTCTCATACCAATTGAGAGGATGAGGTTGCATCTTTCACAGCCGAGGCTTTCTGCTTTAAATTATACCCCTAAGACAGATAGTAATAACATGTTCTACTGAGTGTAAAGCCTGGTAAATGCATAAAAAAACAGTGGGTAGGAATTTCAGAACTAAATATTCCCATGTGTGCTGATGACCAAGGAATGATGATAGCTCTCACCCTTCAAGGCGTTAGTATGGTTGCTGCCCTTCTTGGAAAATGTCACCAGTGTTGACTACTGGTCTGTGACTTAGTGCTTTGTAATAACCTCTAAGGGATACTCTCTTGAGTTCTTTCAGCAATGGAAAAAGAATTTTTATTGTCATGCAAATATCTTGATCCTTTTCTGTCACTCCTTGTTATTAATATGTAAGGTAATCAGCACTTCACAGAATTGAAATTTGGCTTCATCAGCATGTGACCAGCAGAGGGGGCTAGACATTAAGTTCTTGTTACGACTCTGAAGGCTAAGCAGAAATTGGTTCAGAGCCAGGGTACGTGTCTTGTCTGCTTTCCAACCTTTAATGGTAGAATCGTCAGTCCATAGGACATTCTGTATCATAAAGAATTTTTCTTTCCAAATATTTTATTTGTCCCATATTTCCTAAATAAATGAGAACTGAAATTGAATAAGTTTGTATTGAAATTTATGACGTGTTAATGAAAACAAATGTTTCTTTTTGTCATTATTGTCATCTCACTATTTAAAAATCACTGCATTCTCATGTTTGTTTGGCAGTCTTCTTTAAAATTACTAACTATATTCCCTCTGAAATCAGCTCAGTTCAAAGCCAGACCAGATAGCGAGACCTCTTTGGATTCATAACTACTTGACAGCACGTAATATAAATATTCAGTTCTCTTTGGCTTAAAATAAACAGAAAAATATGATAAGAGAAATGCTTTTTTTTCTATTGTGTTTGCGTTTCAGCATAAAAATAAGCAAGAGACTATCTACTAGAAGTAAAGGTCTGAGGAAAAAGAAATTCTTTTTTGGAAGAAAAGAATTAGAGTACTGAACAACTGAGAGTGCTGATAGGGTAGTTGTGTTCTGACGTATGACAATACAGGACACTGAATGCAAGCTTCTAATCTCTTTTTGAGTGCCATGCTATTGCAAGACAAGAAAGGTAGCTCTCCAGAGGCTAAGCTCTTTAAACATCTGGAGGTTTAAGTCAGTTTTTACCTAGATATTAATTAGAAGTTAAAACACAGATTATGCATCTCGTGAGTCATCTTTCAATAGCATCTTTTAGCATGCAGAAAACCACGTACTGTACCAGAAAATCATGTTGAATAGTTTCAAAACTTATCAAAATGTCAAAACTGCTGTAGTTATTAATCTTCTGTCTCTGAAAGTGCAGTTCATAGAATTTCATTCTTTTCAGTAACGACTCCAACTTTCAGAGAAAAGAAATTGAATAAAATCCTAATACTTTTAATACAAGAACACCCTGGGAGAAGAGACCAAGCTACCTAAAATCCCCGAGGAAAGTTAAATTTTGAAAGCATGAAATGGAGCCACTGAAGAGTGATTCCATATATCTCTGCAATAATCCTCTGCAGTGGTCATGCTCCTTGGAGGCAATGATTGAATTAAGGAAAGCAGGATGAATACTTGGTTGTTGTCCAATGCCATAAGGAAGTCACAGTCTAAAAACCTGCTGCCTAGAAAGAGGTTGGTCAGTGGTGTTAGAGCTATGCTGCACACTAGTTCTCTTTAGAAGAGAAAGAAAAATAAATCCTAAAAGTGTGTAGTCCAGAATGTACTGAGCTTCGCATACTGAGACTTGAAAAGCCCCAGCCTCAGGGGAAGTGTGGAAGTCTGGCTACATTCCAAAACCTCTGACAAATCAGTCCTACTGCTCTGAATGACTGGTGCCAGGGTGGGTGGCTCTGAAAGGCAGTCAGTGAACTTCACTGCGTAGATTCCAGGGCCTTACAACTGGTGTGTTAACTCCTGATGCATGCACACCTTCCTTATTTTCCTAGCAGAAATACATTGTGTAAGGGAGGAGATGAAGAAAATGTGTGTACATATAATTAAGACTGACTTTTGGAGCAGCAACTTCTGTATGTTCTGGGGCAATGTTAGAGAACAAAATTTTACAAACAGATATTTCATTGTTTCAGTAATGGTCATTTGTTTTTGTAATAAAGTAATGAAAGACTTTACTGAGTACTGTAACAGATTAATATCATTATGTTAACACATTTTGATACATCACACTGCAGCTAATATATTTATTATTCATTTCCTTTCCCATTCTTTGTTGTTTTCAGACACAGATGTTATTTTAATAACTTTTCTTGTTCTACAGGGAGACCGTGGCCCACAGGGACCTCCTGGCTTACCTGGTGAAGATGGATCAAGAGTAAGCTGCTATTTACTTCAGATTCACAGTAGAACTGGGAGTGAATCCATGTGATGGAAATACAGTCATAATATCTGTTCTTTTTTCTTTTCTAAAACTTGTATTTCCTTTGTACAAAAACAGGGAGAAGATGGGGAAGTTGGACCAAGAGGTCTCCCAGGTGAAGCTGTAAGCAATGCTTTCTTTGTTTCTGACCAGTACACTGTTTTACAAACAAATGTAATTTGTTTCTTTCTATTGTAATGTGATTTCTTTCTATTGAATTGTTTTGGGTTCCAGATTTAAAAATTTGTGCACATATATGTATATTTAGAGAATACTGATGTTACCTGAAAAGTAAGCAAATGATCTGTTTTCTTGGAGCTGAAACATCACTCACAAAATCAGAATTAAATCACATGCATATCCAGATAAGTATTCACAACTCCAATAGTCACACAGCCTATTTCTTATCCGTTTGAGCTAGTTTAAAATATGTCACTGCAGACATGAGAACATATCCAAACCCCTGTTGTTTTGAAAATATTTTCCAAACATTTATTTATTCAAAAATAAGCCTTTTTTTTTTCCTACTACTGTTCTTCAGTGTATATTTTTATGCTTGTTTCCAATACAGAAGTTCCACTGTTGTCAGTTAGAATTCTGCAGGTGTTGTCACTGCAGAGCAGAGTTCTGCATTGCAGGCAAGAAATCAAGCCTCAGAAAGGGGATTTTTTTACCCTAAATATATGATATACTGCTGTCTACTTGCTAAGTGACAAGAAAATACTACAGTCAGAATATTAGTGACTTGTATCTTTATCGTACATGAGAAAACTGGAGGCGCTGTCCTGCCTACTTTAGCAAGTGTGATATGAATGATATGAGTGATGACACAAATCATGAAAATTATTTTTCATTTCCATAGGGTAAAGCCAAAAGTTTATGCTACAGAGCAAATCTTGCTCACTTGATCTAGAATAGCCCTTGGTCTTTATGGATTTTTTTTGTTTAGGGGAAAGAAAAACAAGCCTCACTGTGTAGATCAGAATACCTTGCATTAATTCTAATAAAATGATTAGTAATTTTTAATAATTTATTTGATCTTTACTAAAAATAAAAGCACTGTTTGTTACTGTAAATAAGTAGAAATAGTATACTGTAAAATAGTAGAAATTATGATAGACCATTGTGTTTACTAAAAATAGGAGTACAAATGTATACTACTGTTCATGTCAGATCTTCCCACCAAAACAGTGATGAAACCTCAGTGAAAGATACTGTACCAGCTTTCTGTACCTTTGTCTGAAATGACAGCACAACTGACTGTATAAAAGTTTGTCCTTTTCTGATTTTCTGTTCAAACCTATGATAGGCTTCAGAAGAATGTATTATTGGTGATTTTCTTTCCTTCTTTTCCTCCTTCCATTTTTTCCTTCTCCCCTAGCTCCCATGAAGGCATTTACTTATCATTCTGCTCCTTCTGACATTCCTCACCCAGTCCTGCTTCTTGTTCAGAAATAGTCAGGCAGGTGTTAATAAGAATTTCTTGTCTTTCAGGGTCCACGGGGACTACTGGGTCCCAGAGGTACACCTGGTCCCCCTGGACAACCTGTACGTATGAACTGTTTTGTATTTGTCATTTCTAGAAGAAAAAATGAAAGTCCATTGAAAGCTGCTTGTGTTTCTGTTGTTTGTTGCAGGGCATTGCAGGTATTGATGGACCTTCAGGCCCAAAGGGAAACATGGTGAGTAAGCTGGAAATTAAAAAGGGAGTGAATTCTAAAAACCTTTTCAACATTCCCTTGTCCCTGCCACTGTGCCATCCCTTCCATTTAATTGAACTTTTCTGTCCTCACATTCAGATGCCTCATGTCTTACACTGAGAAGAAAACTTTATATTTCTTAGCCTTCAACCATAAGCAATAAGACTTAACCATGCTTTCTTCTCAACTTCTTTAGCGCTATGGGCTCTAGTGCTCAGGTCCTATATGTGGTCTGTTTTTAAAAAAGTCTATCATATGGATTGAGAGTTGGTGGTAGTAAAATTCTAAGAGGGAGGAACAAAAATGACTTTTTCTTCCTTCTAGTCCTGACAACGCAGATCTATAATGCAGAAAAGCAAACCTAATGCCTTGTTTCTTTTTTTAAATTTTTTTGTATGGTAGGGTCCTCAAGGGGAGCCAGGACCCCCTGGTCAGCAAGGAATCCCAGGCCCACAAGTAAGTGTAAAATAATTAAAAAGAAAAAAAAAAAGATGCAAGTTGCACTAAATGTTTGATAAATGTGAAATTGGCACAAGGCTATTTTTTCACATGCAAAATTGACAAAGCTCTTAGGATTTCATAAATGTGCTACAAGTGTACCTATGACAGTGGGAGCAAAGTTTTCAAATGTTAGAAGGATTTTTCATTCAGGAGAAAAATGACTCATTCAGTGTTCCTGGAATGCAGCAGAAATGGCCACACCTGGAGGAGGGTTCTGAATAGGATCTTGTTACAGACTCACTGCCAGAATAGCGGCTTGTGCAAAAGGCACACACAAAATTCCTGATCTAACTGGTAAGGGGAAAAAGAAAAAGCCACATATATTTGCCAGTGTGTTTAAACAAATTAACGAGGAGCCTTTAGTACGGTGAATGTATGTGTATTGTTCTCCCTGATTTTTCACGCTGGTTTCTTTTTAACAGGGCCTTCCTGGTCCACAAGGTCCTATTGGACCTCCTGGTGAAAAAGTAAGTTACAGCTCTATTCTGGTATTTCACAGTCAGTTCTGTGCAACAACCTTGCTTAAGGTCTTTGCTATGTTTAAAAGCATACTAACCTGAGATCTAAAAATTTGTAAACTTTCCTAAAATGCTCAAGTAAATGGATAACTATCAGAGGTCTGACTTTACTCTTATTACTTCAGAAGCATAACTTCCTATCTTTTCTTTGGATTATTTTTTCTGCTGTTAGATACAGAACCCTATCTACACCAATAAACAGTATATACTTTTATGTTAATTAATTTCACAGCTTGCTTGATTTTATTACTCTTTTTTATTACAAAGTTTTTTATCTATTAACAGCAGATTCTGCTCTCATTTTACAAGGATTATGTTCTGACACAATTCTGGTATTATGAGCTTAACTATAGTATCTCTTCATGGTGTTTTTTTTCTGGTCTATCTGTCTGTGCATGTTCTTGTGGTCTGATACAGGCCTTCTGTCAGCTTCAAAAATGTCACATTTTACATGCTTTCTATCTACCTGTGTGCCTAAGAAGGATTATTATACTGAATGGACTATATCCAAAATAAATGCATTCCAGCCTTTAACAAAGACATAGCAAGCCTTTTCAGCTATGAGAGCTACAATTTTGTAAGCGCTATTCTTTGCTCCCTGAGCTTGCTGGTTTCTTTCGTACGTTGAATGATTTTACTCCTGAAATGCTAAATATTGTTTAATTTTCTATAACTGGAAAAGTCTTCTCCGTATTGTGTTTTGTTTGTGCATATTCATAGGTTAATACCCATTTTTTTATCCTTAACTCCTACAATTGAATGTACTGGATATAGGGTTTTTTTTTATGTTTAAGGATATATTTTTTTGTTGTTCTTTTTTCTTTTTTTTTAATTTTTCTTTTCTCCCCTTTTTCTCATAGCTACTCTAAATCTGGGGTTGGTTTGCCTTCTGTTTTAGAAGATTAAGATACTAAAGTGTTACATTAGTTTGTTGTCTGTATAAGTCCTGGTCCCAGTAAGGATGATTTTTTATCATCCAAGCAATTAATAGAATGTGTTTTGTCATTCTTAAGATGTGTCTCTGTTATTGTATTTAGGGACCTCAAGGCAAGCCTGGCCTTCCTGGTCTTCCTGGTTCTGATGGGCCTCCTGTAAGTAACCAAATATTTCATGCTTTGAATATCTAAACAGTCTTACCAATTAATATATAATAATACCTGTGTCTCAAAAATAAAACATAGAATGAAAGACATGCACTCCTCACTGGCAGTAGCTTTATAAAATAAATCTAACCTCTGTTTACTTGTGTTCCTATAACTTTTAGAATTAACATTTTTGCTGCAGCTACTAAAAATCACTGTAGTCCCAGCTGGTGAAATCCATCAGAAACATCTGTGGGGTTGTGGAAGTAACCTGGCTGACACGCGAAGGATCAGAATGTTTTACCGTATCAATATAGCAAAGCAAATTATCAGTAAAAATGGTCACCAGTTGCTTTCTTAGACTGGCTCTTTGCTTCCTAACCTACATACATATTGCATGCTTGGACTTCTTTTACTGACTACACTGGAACATACGCATGTGCTTCTTTCATCAAAAGCATCATCTTTCTACACTGACAAGAGCCATTCAACAGTCAGTGTGAAGTCTCAAATCATCTCTCTGTTTCGTTTGTCATTTTCCCTTACAATTCATCTTATTATAGCTTAAATCTGTGTTTTTTGAACCTGACTTTCAACAGAGTTTTGCTACTACAGAATGAACAGCGAGGTTTCAGTGCATACATGATACTACCAATACATAATTGTATCTACAGCTTTCATAATCTCTCTTTTCCTGCCAAGGTACCATTTTAATGGAAAACGTTAGAAAAGCACACAAAGGTCTAGTTGGAAATCCATACCTTGAATCAATTTCTGAACATTAGATCTTTCTCCTTACCTTTCTCTGTATGCTGAGAACAATATTCACTTGCAGACTTCACCATTCTTTAAAAATCAGTGTATTGTTAAACCTTAAAAGCAGAGGAAAATTAAGAATTAGTTTTTAGCACAGGTCTGTAGCTCTTTAAAGTGGCAAGTTGACCCTAGTGAGCAACTGGGCACTTCCTGCACGGTGGAACGGAAGAAAGAATCAGAACAACAAAAGTGAGAAAGCTTATTGGTCAATATGAAGACAGTTTAGTAAGTGAAGCAGAGCTGTGCACTCGAAATAAAATTAAGAATTTACTTACTGCTTCAAATACGTAGAAATAATTTAGCTAACTGCTGGAAAGCAGAGCCTCAGTAAGCTTAGTAGTTACTTAGGAAGATAACCCAACCGTGCCCCCTCCTTCCTCCTGCCCTGAGCTTTTATTGCTGAGCATTACACCATATGGTATGGAATATTCTTCTGGTCAATTCTGAACATTTGTCCCACCTGTGTTCCCTCCCAACTTCTTGCCCACCTCAAGCCTACTCACTGGGAGCAGAGTGATAAAAAAAGAAAATCTCCATGATGTGCAGCAGTCCTCAGCAATAATGAAATCACTGGTGTGTTATTAAAAGTGTTTTAGTCACAAATCCAAAACACAGCACCATATGGACAACTATGAAGAAAATTCCATCCTGGTGAGACCCAATATACCCACACAGAATTAACTCACTCCTGCACAAGTAGCTTTATTCCAAGGAAATGCAAGGGAATTAGGTTAAACTAAGCATGTTCTAATTGACATTACCTCTTTACAACCACAGAATTGCATTGGTGATTGAAGAAAATGAGCAGTACCTTCCTTATAGCAGTGAGCTTTGTATATGATCCTGTGATACCTGTGTTAAAATCAGGTGAAAGATCAAAGACATTTTTTCAGATTAGGCAAATTTTTCCTACGTTATTTCACTTCATTTTTATGTAAGGAGATGTCATGCTGTTTTGGAGGACACACATTGTTAAAAGTGGTATACTATTCTGGAATTAATGAAATCTACAAGAATACAAATGAGCTCTTTAACAGCAGCAGTTTTTGAGTCATTTAGTATTAAGGAGACCTTTGAGACTGGATGGGAATATGAAATTTTGTGGTCAAAAAGCATCTTCTAGAAGATTTTGATTAAACGCTTGGCATATGTATGCTCAAAAAACAAGTAATAAGGATACAATGTTAGTAAGACAAACTTTAAATAAAGATTAAATGTCACTTGGAAGCAGATATTAAATACTATTTATGTATGATATATGTTCTTTTAATGAGCTATGTATTTTAAAATTTTCCAAGATAGTAAATTGACTATAAGCAATGGGGATTTGTCATAAAAGACATATCAAAAACATGTTACGATATCGATGACACCAAAACATGAATGGTTTTTGTGAATCACTATATGTTATTTAGGACCATGTCTGGCAAAACTTGAGATTTACTACTCTCCTCAATAAAACCAATTACGTGTATAGAAAAGATTCTCAACTGACTTGGAATTTAAGTGATTAATAAATTTATTTTTATAATGAATCATTTGACAAATGGATTATTTTCCAAAGCAGATACATTTCTCTTAAAACAGGGTCATCCTGGCAAAGAGGGTCAGTCTGGAGAGAAAGGTGCATTGGTGAGTTTCAAAATTTCTCTATTTGTTTACATAATATTTGTATTAATATTAGTATTTGTCCAGAATGTTATCAGCTAGAGGCTTGTTGAATTTACCTTAGTTTCTCATGAAAATTAAGTTTACATAGATTATTTGTTTTGAAAGTAAGTGTATGTGACTGGCTGCCAGTTCTTCCTTATACAGTTTGAATTTACTAATTAATTTCAGCCAGACTTGGTAGAAAATGTTATTTCTTAGAGATTTTAACGGCCTAAAGGTTTTATAAAGACAGTTTGAAAGCAGAAAACCTTATTATTAAGGAAAGATTGTGCTGTGTGTCCATCTCCAACATCAGAGAATCAACAAAGCAGGTCAGCCTCAGACACATAGCTGTATGTTTCCAGGCTTTCTTACTTCCACAGCATAAAGAACCCTGTTTATTTAAACACCACCAGCAATTGCGAAGTATCCAAGTTAAACATAATTTAAATACTCAGCAAACAGTAAATAACAACATCCAAATACCAGTCAGTATTGATTAAGCACCATGAGACCTCTAATTTTCAGATCTGTAATCTCTTTATTAAGACATGTTTTTATAATTATCATTATTTTGATTTATACTTTTGACTTCTGTCATCATCATAATTATCATATAAATTTTTTTCCAGTAAGAAACCACTAGTGGCAAATTGTCATTAATTTTGAAATATTTATTTTGGTTTTCTTTTGTTTTTCACATTCTGAAATTACCAGTTTCATATTATTTATAATGTGTATAGTTATTTCCTAAATATGCAAATAGAACTAAATTCATAAGTTTAGTAATAGTTTAATTTCCCTTGAAATGCCATGACTTTTTTTTTTATAGCAGGAAGGCTGAGAAGTCTATCAGTACAGAGTTATTTTGATGTCACACACGACTGCTGCAGTATAGTGAGGGAATAAGGATTAGGTTAATGCTTGTTAACCAAATACTGCACAAAGGTTCTTTGCTTCAATCTATTTTAGGGGCCTCCAGGTCCTCAAGGTCCAATTGGCTATCCAGGTCCTCGGGGAGTAAAGGTAAGAATTAATTGCTAGATTTCTCCCCTCACACATTTTTTATTATATGCATGTAAGTAATTCTTAATATTCTTTCTTTAGGGAGCTGATGGTGTTCGTGGTCTCAAGGGATCCAAAGGTGAAAAGGTAAAACTATGAGAGCTTTTAATTCCTTTCTCTTTTTCTGTGTTATTTCATTGCAGCTTCTTCTGTCTCCACTGTTGCAGGTTTTCTCTTGCAGCAGCAGTTTATTTTTGACTTACATACCAAGGACATACCAAGCCCAATTCATAAATCTGTGTCCTCTATGATTATTTACACTGGAACAATGCAGTTAGAAAATGTTCAGTTGTTAAAGTGAGTTTGGATCCTCTTGACACCAATTTAAGTCATCTCTAAATTGCTCTGTGGTAGATAATTTGACATCCTTTCTCTTATTAATATATATTATAGTAGGTGCTGAAAAGCTCATTCCATTCAAGAGATTTGTGGTAGCAGTAGTGTCATTCTATTGTTTTGATAATGCTGTAGGCTAGATTTTGTTTGCTTGTTTTTTAATGTACCCAATCTTCCAAAAGCTTTCAAGGTTCCAGGCATTTTTTACCTAGGTTTTTGGCTTTGCCAGAGTGTTAGACAACCCTGATCAGATGCACGTATATAAATATAAAGAAAGCTTTTACATCTACAGTAATTTTACTTCTTTGCATACAGCAAATGCTCTTACTGTAACAAACATCTCTACTGACTTCTGACAGCCTGAAGTGGCTGAAGCTACAGCCAATGGTGGTTTAAATTCCAAATTTTCTTAGCACTCAGAATGAGAGAGACAACAGTCATATATACTGGCTGTTCACACAGACAAATTTACCCTGGTACCCTTGGCTACTGTGTATATATTTATACGTGTATTTCTAAAGTAGAAGACTACTTGTAAAGTAGAAGCCAAAAAGCCTCAATTTGAGCACTAGAAATCTGTCCTTCAGGCTCAGATGCCAAAAGAGTCTACGTATCTTCATGCTTTTCTGCATCACCGTTTATCTAGCTTTTATGCACTTTTTAGAGTTCCTCATTAAATCTAATCTGAAAAACAAGAGTATATTTAATACCCATGGAGACTGAGCAGCAACTTTTTCTTGTGTCTTAATGAGTGATTAAAATCCATCTATGAAAAAATAGATAAATCAGTTACATATATGAGTGTTTGATTTGTTTTCCCTTCAGTTTATAAGTTCCCTTTAAGTACTAGAAGGCCACAATGAGATCTCCTCAGAGCCTTTTATTCTCCAAACTTCATTAGGAAAGTTCTTCAGGCTTCTCTGAGGCTGCCCAGGGAAGCTGAGGATGTCCCTTTCCTAGAGGCATTTAAGACCAGGTTGCGCTTTGGGCATCCTGGTCTAGTGGGAGGTATGCCTGCCTATGACAGGAGGGCTGGAATTGGATGGTTTTTAAAGGTCCCTTCCAACCTTTCTGTAATGTTGTAGCAGTTGCTGTATGATGCGTTAGATTAAGGCAGACTGAAGCAAAAACAAATAAGTCATGCTAGATTAAGTAGTGAACAACTCCACTGAATAATTCTGTAGGCTTCTGTTTTTAACCAAACTAACTCATACAGATGTAAATGAAACTTGTATGAGTACTGTCTTCTTATACTTCAGTAAGGAAACCTATTAAAATGCTTGCATTAAATTTTCTACTATAACTTTTTAGGCAGTAAATAATAATTCTCATTAGGAATAAAAATAATATGTACCTGTTTTTGCTACTCTGTATATGAAATGTAATGTCCATTGTCTTTTCTATCTTCTTTCCATCATATCAGCCAATGAAAACACGCAAGACTGTGTTGCCAAACGTCCATCTACTGTATAGAGAATACTTCTTCCTTTAGTGGAGACAAACATTCTTGTCTTATTTTTTTAATTAGGATTCCATTATCAGCCAATTCTTTAATTCCTTTCATGACACTATTCAGACACAAGCTTAAAATAAAAAAAAAAATTAAATTAAACAAACTGGAGGTTCTGCTACTTAAAAAAAATACCACTGTACAATTTGCCACCAATATTTTACTTAATTAAGTTGATGGAATTATTAAAAAGAGTAACAATAAAAAAATGTTTAGGACATAACAAATGATTTTGTAAGATAATTTGTAATAAAGCTGAGCAATTAGTTCATCTCTGTCTTTAAACATTTTTTAAAACAGCTGATATTATGCTATTAGGAACTTGCAAACTATAAAGTCATATAAAGCATGCTGATACACTTACTCTAAAACAGCAATAAATATATCAGAATTACCTTATGTCTGAAACAGATTATTTTGATCTTAAGTTATTGTATTTTCTTATTACATATTGAAAAACAAAACAAAAAAAACCAACCAACCACCAACAACAAAAAACCTCCAGTTTTCTTTCACTGGCAGTTTTCTTACATCTATTTTTGTCTTACTTAGGGTGAAGATGGTTTCCCAGGATTTAAGGGTGACATGGGCCTTAAGGGTGATCGGGTAAGCATTGGCCCATGGCCCATACAATTTTAAAATGTTTAAGTGCTATTATTTTGAGAGGATCAGTGAAGTGAACAAATAAATTTACACTGAAAACAGTTAAAAACTTTTAGCTTAAGTTGTTTCTGTTCCCTGCACAAACACAGATTTGAGCCAGTCTAGATCTCATGAATCAGCAATGGCACAGTTAGAAAGAAGAAGCGAGTGTCAATCTTTGATATCCTTTTCATTGAACTTCCTAGGGAGTCTCCTTTTCAAGATACCAAGATGCAATACTGCCTGAAGAAGATAATTTATTCTGAACAAGGATATTTCCATTTCAACCTAATAGTAGCTTATATTATCTCTACCAAAATGTACTTTATCACAATAGATGCTTCTGTCAGAGGAAATGTTGCAGAGACAATTTAAAAAAAACTTATTACAAAAGGCTACTGGCCTGTATCTGTTATCTGTATACTTAAGTAACTGTGATAATGGTATCTATTTAACTTCTTGGATACAAAAATTATTCTAATACGGACCATGAGAGTGCTTTCACAAGAATATGTGTAGTAATTACTGGAATTCATTAAAATTCCCATGAAATTGGGAAGCAGTTTCAAAATGCAGCTCTCTTCAGACAAGGACAGTGGCCTCTAACGCTTGCACAAGTACAGTTCAGTTTACATGTTTTTGTATTTATATAATGAACATGAGTGGTGGCATTTTCTTAATCTCCATTTATGTTTACTGAAAAATTATTTTCAAGTATTTGTTGGTAGCCTTGCTAATGTATGCACACAGTCAATTGCTGCTCATTTATATAATGTTGTATTTCAGGGAGAAGTTGGTCAACCTGGCCCAAGAGGAGAAGATGGTCCAGAAGGTCCAAAAGGTCGAGCAGGTCCATCTGGGGACCCAGGTGCTGCTGGTCCTGCTGGGGAAAAGGTCAGTAACTACCTTATAAAGTAGATGGAGCCTGTGATCTTCATCACTAAAAAGACACACAGAAAGGTCTGCAAGATCTTAGGCTACCTAACAGTAGTTTTTATAAAACACTACTAAAGCAGGTCACTGGAGTTCATATTTGATCATGTATTGGGAAATCAATACTTTGCAAGTTGCAAAACAACATTATAGCACTTAATTGGCAGACAAAGCAGAACAATCCTAAATTACATACATGTACATCAAGAAAAACACAATGCAGAGGAAATACTTGGGCACAAAGGAAAAAAAGGAGCTGCAGGAGAGCGACTTAATATTCATTGCCACATAATGATAAATTTTGACATGAAGATTGGTTTAAACAGAAAGTATATCCTGAACAGAAACCCAAAACAAGTTTGGTAAAAGTGAAACGTAATGCTTAGAGGGAAGACTGAGTAAAGAATAGGGAAATGAAATATAGAGGAGAACAAACACAGAGATAAGCACAAATGCTTGAGTAATGCTGACCTCATCAAAATACACTTGCAATGGAAATAGAAGAGGAAAGGAGACTGAAGAAGGTACATGTATTTTACTGAGAGCATCTGTAAAGAGATTGTGGCATTTGGGAAACCTGGGAAAGAATGATTAAAATAAGCAAAAAAAATGGGTCAGAATTATGTATATTGTGAGAAGATGCTGATGAAAATATTTCCATTTAGTATTTTTTTATTAACTGAGGTTTTATTGCTGGTTGTATCTTGAAAATAAATAGGACAGGAGGTAGAGTTTACAGTTCTTAGTTTCTCTGTCTTCAAAATAGGAACAGCTAGTACTTTTCCAACATTATATTTGACATACATTAATTATGTATGTATGTATCTATTTATCTATCCATCTAATTATCCAACTATCATTCTAGTAGTAAAGACTGAAGTCTTAAATGTGATACTAATTAAAAATTAACAGAGTTTTTAGGAGTTTTCAGGGAAGAACAGGATGTATTCTGAAAACTTGAAAAAAACACTCTTTTCATTCAGTTACTTCTTTTTACAAATACGCCATTAATAGATCAGCAAGAGGTTAAAATTACAATTTGAGTCTGGTGTTTACAAGTTCTTATAAAAGAATTTGTCCAAAAGCTTAGTTCAATCACTCAAAAAAAGAATAATTTTCGGCTTTCCCCAGCTATGGGGAACTATTTATGAATTAATCTTCACAGATTTGCAAGATATCTCAACAGCTGTTAGCAAGGTCATGAATCAAAAACATAAAAAAAAGAAACACAAATACAAATATTTATTCCTTTCATTTCCCACTGAAAGTAAAACATCTTCTGTCAATATTCTGTGGATAATTTGCCAGAATACATTAGGCCAGGGAAAAATGATATGTGGTTGATCCTGTAATATTTATTTTAGAACAAAGACTGGAATAATATTTGTCAACTCTTAAATCTCATCACAATATTAGGGAAATGCCTCTATGAGTAACTGTCAGTGTCCTGTTCCTTTCCTTTATTTTATGCAAAAGCACTGTTCTTCTGCAGTAATGAAAATAACAGGTAGCCTCTTCTCCACATTCTGCTGATTGTATGATAAGAAAACTCCCATATTGTTAGGGCTGCATTGGCTTAGTCAAGGAAATGCCAAGTAGGGTGTCAAAAAAATAAGCAATATATCAGAAAGGAGTTTAGAACCAAAAAGTATCCATGTCACACCTGGAACCTAGGTGGCTGGGCCTTACTCAGTCATAAAGGACAAAACTTTCTGAATTTAGCAGAACTTGATGCAGTGTTTTAGAGTTCAATCATTGTAGGGCATGCTGCTTCTTTCAGAGTGGCTTATAACTGGTAGCATTATGCCTATTTTTATAAACTGAAGAAAGAATTCTTCTTTAATAATGTCTCAGCCAGACCTCTGCGCTGCCATGAATATGATAATGCACAACATCTTTATTCATGTGCTCTATTTTTTAAGAATAAGTAGATTTATTTTGGCAAATTCCCTTCCACATACACGTACTTCCTTCATCTTTTCCAGTACTACTGAATACCATATTATATAGCATAATCATATCTTTTCCATTTAAATCTTCTCCAAAATGTAACAGCCTGGAACATGATCAGTGTTTAGAACAGTCAAATTCTTCCCCAGAGTTTCCATCTCTTAAACGTCGAAACTGCTTTCCCCTGCCTTTGAAAGCAGCAAGCCATCACTTGTTTTCTAAATATCTGAAAAGATCAACTCCATGGGGTACAGTATTTCATTTCTAGAAATGGGTAAGGTCAATGCTGATCAAACTGTTCATCCTGTTCTCTTTTCAGAACATAGCAAAGTGGCCATATTTGCTAATATATCTATTGCCTGCAAATAGTAGAGTATGATTTACCATAGTCATAAACAGATTACCTGTGATTAAAAAAGTTGGTTTTTCAAATGCCTATTTATGAAAAACTTATGGAAAACAAAGAAGCCATCATAGCAAAAATAATTTCTTCTTCTTTACAATCTCCTAATACCTTGATTTCTTGAAGAATATTAATACTTCCATGACCACATCCCACAACGAAGGGGTACTGGTTTTGTTGAACTCATTCACTAGAGTGAGATATTTATTTAGATTTGGGAAACTAAGCTCACTGATAATTAGTTGTTCAAATGAGAAAATTATTTCATTTATATTCTATAAAATGTCAACTCTCTAAGTTGTGGAAAAAACACTTTCCATAAAAGTTTGCTGAAATACTAAGGAAAATATTAAACTAAAATTAAGCACTGTCTTATTATTACAGGGCAAGCTTGGTGTACCTGGATTGCCAGGATATCCAGGAAGACAAGGTCCAAAGGTGAGCTGTATATAAACTGTAAATCCTACGCTGTTTTTCACATTTTCTTTCTTGATAATCATTATCTGAAATAAAGTCTTAGAAAATCTTGGATCTCTAAGGCTGGCTCTTCAAGGAACATTAAATTTCTTATTGAATATACTGCTTTCAAACTTTTGCCATTCTCTGAGTTATAATTTGTGTTAACTTCAGACTGGCATGCATTAAATTATATCAAAAAAGAAATGACTTATATGTTTGAAAGAGAATAAGCACTATAGTCAGATTAAGACGGATGCTGAAAGTGATGGTAATTTTTAGTGTGATGCAAGGATTCGATTTGTGTCATTACTGCCTCTTCTTATTAAGAAGAAGACATAGAATAAAAAAACATTATTCTACAGACGTTTCCCAGTGTAGAGAAGGCAATGAGGGAGACATTGCATCTCCAGACCATCGTAAAGATGAGTCATCTGGGACAGCATCATAAGAAGAATCTCTTTCCCCTTCCTACATAACTGAACAATCAGTCTGCAGTAAAATCCTCAACTTTTTTCTAATTTGGGATCTATTTTCATCTTCCAACTTGAAACTATGCTTTTTTGGCAGAACAACAACTACCCGGCTGCCTAAGCAAAGCTTAGCTTGTTTTTTTTCTGACTGGCCTACATTTTGTCCTTTTCTGTCAAATGGATGAACTAACTGAAGAGTGCTTATTCACTGAACACTCTATGTTAACAAAAAAAATATCAGAACCATCTCTGGAAAGTATTTATGAAGACAATTCACCTTGACAAACATGTTTTTTTCCCTCCTACTTCTTAAATCAAACGTCTAAGATTTCAGTGTCTCTTTTTGTTCTTCTTTTGAACTGTCTTTTGAAAAGTCTGAGATCAAAGACGTTTTGCATTATTCAGTTCTAAGAACAAAAGTGATGTAACACTTCAAATAAAAACTGACTGATACTTTTTTCAGCAGACTTACTCAAGAATTGCATTACATTAAATTTTCATTTCATTGCATTACAATGGAATATAGTTCTCAAGCTACATTCACTGTTTGCTCTTCTAATTTATCGCTTAAACTTCAAAAAAAGAAAAAAAAAAGACAGCTAAAATGCATCAACTCACTGAAGAATTGTTTTGTGACTTAGTCACAGTCCAGTTAAAGTCAACATAAAGGATAGGGAGAGAGAGAGAAAAACTGTAGAAGAATATATTAGCTGTCTAAAAAGTCTTGTTCCAATATTGTTGAGGTTTACGTTACTCCTTTTGTTGTAATTTACTTGTTTTTCCTTGTACTGCTATAAATTGCTAATTTTCACAATATGTTTTTACTTCTGCCGTTCCTTTTTTATTAGCTCAATTGCAAAAAGTATTTTATATATATTTATGCCCAAGTCATATCTATTAGTGTCCAGTCATTAAAGTTGTTTTTTTCCTCTCAGCCTTTTAATTACAAAGAATATACTTGAGCTTCACAGAACAGAATTTTTGCAATTTCATTCACTTTTAAAATGGTGAAGAACTGAGAGGAAGAGAGGGAGAGATTGAAGAAAACTGTACCAGTGAGTTATCAGTCAGATTTTCATTAGTCACCATCATTGATGTATTGTTCCCGAATTCATTAATGCATAATTGTGCAACGTAAGATGAATTAAAAGAAGAAGAAATGATTATTCACTGAAATTTCAAAGAGCAGAAAGAACTTCTATTTAAAGTTTTTGTTATATGCATTTTCTTTGCCACTAAAATACTAACTAGCTGTACAGATATCACAGGAATATCACAGCAAGGAGTTTGACCAGTAGTTTGAGTGACTGACGAAACCAAACACTGCTTTGATTTTTCATCTTCAGTAAAAGTATATTTTACCAAGTCTGTCAACTCTTTTGCCCTAACTGCCTTATGAAAAATTAACACCTTGGCAGCTAACAAGTCTCCTCTTCCTTTGGACTGTATACTAGAAATCAAGTAGAAAATAGCTCTGTTCAGATTTGGTGGCAGTAAGCAGGAAAAAATCAGTGAAAAAGGAGAAGCAGGAATAGCTCCTGGGAGTAGTTGCCATGCATAGAACCAAGTCAGATAATCTACACATAAATTCTGCATCCTTGACAAGCGTATGGCCACAAGAACAAATTGCATCAGTTAAATGAAACTTTCCACTGGTCAGTTTACAGTGAATGACCAGAGGTCATTCATTTTCAGCTCAATGGAGTAACTGCTGTTGAGAAGTGGCAACACTTACAATTACGTTACATGCAGTTATGTTGTAAAATAATTATTTTACTGTGAGGGACAAGGCCTTGTTTCACTTTGTTATGATACAATTGCAGTTATTTCTAGTGGACTGATAATGATCCTGGTGCAGATTTAATGAATAATACCTAAGGTGAAAAATAATGTTCATTCCATACATTGATTTTTTAAATACATTCTGGACTTAAGATGGATGGTAAGTTAATTTACAGCTGTTTGTTAGTGCTGTCACACTTGCAAGTTTGACATGATGTAAAATGTGCATCATTTTGGAGTTATGCTTTATATATAAATTAAATACTGGCTATACTACAGTTTTTTCAATTAATGTTTAATGATAATTGCGTTGATTTTTTATGTAGGGTTCAACTGGTTTCCCAGGATTTCCAGGTGCCAATGGAGAGAAAGGTGCAAGGGTATGATAATTATTTATTGCATGACAGTTACCTTTTGGTACTCTGTGCTATGGGAATTCACTGAAGCTGCTATCCAAGGAACTATAAAAACAGGCTTTTTACATTTGAGATGGCCTTTGACAGTTATGTAAAACAGGACATACTCAGTCATTAGTTCTCATTCTTGAAAGTGTTAATCTAAGCATACAGGAGCTCAGACACTTTTCGTTGAATACGCTACCACAATTATAAGTTTGAAACGCAGGAAACATACTGCCTTTGCTAAGCATCTGATTTGACAGTACAGCTGAGTGATCTGGCAAGGACTGTGTTTTCCTGTGTCGCATTCATTGACTTGCTATGATTCAGTTTACCCTCAAGGGAATTCAACTTCTATTTCATAAATATTCAGATTTACCACAAGCTTCCTTATAGTCTGAGATTTGAAAATGTAAAATATACCAAACAAGATAATGAACATACACTACTACCAAAGAGATAAAAAATTACAGATTTTGCTGCTTTGTGAGGGAAAATCCATTATTCGCATTCTTCAAACTTAAAATGATATATGATATACAGGCAACTGTATTGCTGACTCTAAAGCTCAACAGAATAGAGCTGAATATGTTTCTACAAGGCTGATGAAATTTGCAGAAGTGAGAGAATGGATAGAAATTTGTAAAGATTATCTACTTAAGTCAAACTAAAGTAATGTTTATTAATATTGTTCTTAATAGTCTATTTTAATTTGCAGCATGAAAAGCAGAAATTCATGATTTTAACATGAAATAGGAGAAAAAACTAATTGCATTTACATTGCTTTTGTATGCTTTAGATTGTTCTTGTGTTATTTTATTTAGAATATGATGTTATGAACAGAGGAAAGCAGCAAAGCAATGTTCCTTTCATCCCTGTTGGTTTAAATGAGACATGACTGCTAATCAGGATATCAGATCAAAAACAAAGCAGCAAACAAAAAAGTAAAATAATAACACATCAAAGAGCAGATTTAAAATTATAAAAGTATAATTGTGTTGATCAATTATCAAGTCTTCGTAAAGCTTTCTTTAAATTATTACTTATATCATAATTAACACCACCAAACTGCACGTATACTTCAGTGTAAGGTTTTTCACCAATAACACAAGAATATGTGCTTTTTTAAAATATAATGTAAAGCAGGCATTATCATTAATTTTGCTTAAAGGTATACACTAGTATGTGATATGCTAGTAAGATAGTCATTGTCCCAATTATAAAGATTATATTTATAAAGATATAAAGAGATTATAAAGTACCATTCAAGTTCCTTTTTCTACTGGAATACTGTCCAGAATTTTAACCTTCCTTTCATTAGAATACATAGCAATTCTAACCTAACACTGTGCCTAAGGAAAGGAATCTACTGGTTATACATAGAAATATAATAAAGCAAAAAAAATAAGGGCTAGTATTACTATACTGCATATTATTCTGTATTAATTCTGTACTTTCTTCACAGGGATTACATGGCAAACCAGGCCCCAGAGGACAGCGAGGACCAACAGTATGTACTTTTGCTTTGCAACACAGAGGTTTTTCTATATTAATTACCATAGTGTGAAAAATGATTTTGATTTGAATTTGTTACAGTATTCAACAATTACCAAGTTTAGATGTTGTATGGAGGATCACAGTTTAGTAGGAAACATTGGTGATAAGTGGATGAATGGACTGGATGATCTTAGAGGTATTTTCCAACATTGGTGATTCTGTGATTCTGTCTTTTTTAATTTTAAATTTTATTTGACAGGGTCCAAGAGGCTCAAGAGGTCCAAGAGGCCCCACAGGCAAACCAGGTCCAAAGGTAACTGTCAGCCACATTATACAAATCAGCTGCAGGCTGTTTCTTTTTAAAGAAAATGGAGGTTTCATCTTTGAACACACTGTTCTTCTTTTTCAGGGTACTTCAGGCAATGATGGTCCGCCTGGCCCTCCAGGTGAAAGGGTGCGTGAAAGTTATTTATATGCATGGTGTCTTTCCTGCTATATAAGAGTGTGGTTTGGTGGTGGGAGGATAAATTTATTTTTAGTTCTCCCTCTCATCTATTTGCCTTTCTTTGATCAGACTAACCAGAACAAACAAAATTTCAATTCTAATGATGTTGCTTTTCATAAATTTAGGAATGGGTAAGCTCAAGCTAGCTGAAAGCTTCTTCGAGCACAGTTTTTTATAAATAAGACGCAGAGAATTCATATACACTTTGCAATATATTCATGCAAGTTACAATTGGACTTTGCAAGTCTCTGGTCGTAAGAATGCCCTTTTTACTGTAGCACACCACTTGTTTATGAGATTTACAAATCACTCAAGCCATTGCTAGTTTCTAGAAGATTCTTTGTTGAAACAGCTGATGTTTTTTTAGTTCTCATCAACTAAGAATTTCCTTCAAACTACTTCCTGCATCCTTGAGAAATACTTCTGTGCATGCTAACATAAAGTTTTCTTCTTACTACTCTTATCTGTGGAAAAAATATATATGCGATCAGTCCATTACACAACGGCAAATAGAAAAACAATATTAATAAATTAGATTTCTACCTGTGTGTATATTAAGCAAATGACAAAGTATTAAGTGGAACGTTGGTGGCAAGAATAAGTAGCAAGTTTTAGTGAAACAAGAATGATGTCTGAAGGAAGAGACAGAGGGGTAGGAAGCTGAGATTCAAAGGAGGAATGAGTTAAGTAGTGTGCTAGATAAATCAGAATTAGGCATAGTCCAAAAAAGGAAGTCTGTGTTGTCTTACACTGTGGAGGCAGGCTGAGGCAGGCTACCAGGAGCTGAAGAGCAGAGCCTAGTGATTAAGGGGCTTACTGATAACTCCAAGAGGTTATAAGGAAAAGGAACAGGAGAGGGACTGAAAACAGTGAGCAGGTCATCTTAGATGAAGGCATCCCTGGAGATAAACTGATTCAAGCAAAAAGATGAAGTTATCACAGAGCCCCACATATGATATCACTTATGTAATTTAAGCGTGTGCTATCTGTTTGCTTTCCAATAGGGATGAATGTCAGCCAAGGACTAAAACTGTCATTTCTACTCAGCTGAGGCTATTCCAGGTACCAGACATGTAAATATTAAACAATCTGTTTTGTCTGGCTACTGCTAAAATGAAATTCAATGACAAAAAGAAAAGGTAATTTTGATAACGTGATGTTAGTTTTCTAGTGCTATTTCTTACATAATCCATCATTATACCAACTTGAAATCTGCAAGACATTTTGTCAATAAAAAACAAAATGGAAATCTTCTTTCATTAAAAAGGCTCAAGATATGAGAGTCAAAATACAGTGGGAACTTATGAGGAAGACAGCGTAGTAACATCACAAAGATTTCCTCCTTTGCTTTGCACTTAGTTAACTCGGATTTAATATTACTCTGTAAGATTCACGTAAGGACAAATCTCCAGGTTGGGCACAAGTGACCTCTTCTTCAGCTACATTTGCATACTGCTTCATCTACTTCAGGAGGCTGTCATGCTCTGGCAGTCATGCTCTGTACTCTAATGAACTCAGAAGTAGCCAGTACTTTATCAAAGGAACTAAAAGGTAGCGTAATTTGGGTGATGTGGCTTCCTGCTTATGATCCTTTGCTTCAAACTTCAAAGCAACATTTCTAACATATTTTGACAGCTGACACTTTAAAAAGCCACATATTTTATACCAAGAGTAGGATAAGGGTTGCACTGTATGATTAGTATACATAGCTCAGCTGTGGAACAGTACAGAATAAATAAGGTATTTCAGGTAGCTAATCTTTGACAGCACATTAAAAACTAAGCAACAAAAAGTCTTCTAATAAGCTGATGCAGTCCCTTTGAACATATCAGCAATAAATTTTAAGAGTTGGCCTCTGTATTGTTTGATAACAATTTTAGAAACGGTAAGCTAGCACTTTGTGTAAATATGTAGGTGCATAGATCTATGTTCACAGATCTTTGTGGACATACATGTATGTGCTTATGTGTAATACACAGTATGCTTACTCATATCATCATCTTTCACTAGATTTGTGAAACAATGCTGCAAGAATTTTTTTTCTCTTTCTATATATATGTATATACAAAACTATAGAAATAAAATTTTCATGCATCACATTTTTTTTAACCATCTCCACTACTTTTCATGAAGTCATGAATGTTTTTCATTCTCCCTAGTAACTTGGAAAGCTTATTCTGTTTGAAAATTTGCATTGTTATCAAAGTTGCTTGAAATATTACCAGACTGCAGAAACTGCCAAAGATGAATATTCATCTATTCATCTATTCTGTTAATGCAGACCACCAAACTATGAATGAATTCCCATACTTTATGCAACACAGAAAACAGTGTTCCTTACTCATCGTTAACTCCTACTTTATTATCCACTATTTCAGGGATTAGATAGAAATACTTCAAAATTGTTTTTTTTTTTCTAATTGCATTCCTACAAAAATGGTCTTGTTTTCAGTCTGTTAGTGTGAATTGTTGTACCAATGTTTATAACAACGTAGATGAGGCTTGAGACTTACGAGGATATATTATCTACAGAGTTTATATATTTTATAATTGAAGCAAACTTTTCAGTCCATTGTTGTGGCAGCTGGAGTAAAACTTTGCCTGTTTGCTTCCTTATATACTAGGGACCACAAGGGCCTCAAGGACCTGTTGGATTTCCTGGACCAAAGGGACCCCCAGTGAGTATCTTTTAAATTAAGTAGGTACAATAACAAGAATATTATTTTTCATACTATGTTTCTGAAGGTAATATTTTAAGACTTTTTTTTTTTAAGAGATGGTTTATGTCTAGACTACAAACATACAAACTTCCTTGATGCTTATGGACTTCTAAATCTACGACAAGAACTGACATATTCAAAGTGATAATTCAGACATCATCAGTGCAGCACACATGACGTTCAACACAATATGCCAACTGGAAATCCTCAAGTATCTTGATGCCAAAGTCTGGGTAGCTGACAAGCTGAATTTAAGCAAAATTCTAATACAGTAATATATATTTCCTTTTAACAGTTGATTCACTGAGAAAAAAATAAAGAGGAAGGAGAGGAAGGAGTAGAAGCAGAAATGTGTAGAAATAGTTGTACACGTAAGCTGCAGCCTAAACTAATCAAACTACTTTTCTAGTGTGCTTCTGCACTCTTGTATTAAGTACAAAAGTATCAAACCACCTGTTGTTTTTTTATGAATGTATTTCCTACTTTTACTGCCATTGCCAAAAACTGAAATTCATAAAATACTCCCATAATCCGTAGTGTTTTTCTTAACTGAGTCATTAGTCAAAGAAAAATAGAAAAGAAATATTTCCAAAATCTCTGAATTCATTGAAATCCATTTTGAAAACTCATGTATTTGACAGCCCAACAGTCACTCTCCAAGGAACTGTTAATATGCATCAGGAAGGACACAAGGAAAATGTATCGTTAAAACAATAGCTAAAAACTGTGCAGCTAAAGACTAGTCTAAAATAAAAGACATCAGAGATTCCTGCAGCTAACTATACACTTATTTCAATATTAAGAATGGTGAAGAAATTATTTTTTTAATGTATTTTACAACTTCAGGGCCCACCTGGTAAAGATGGCTTGCCTGGACATCCAGGACAGCGGGGTGAGACTGTAAGTACATGAGCTTTACTGTGCTGTTGTTGTAAACCTCTTGAAGTCAGAATAGTGTGACCAAAACTAAAAAAAATAGAAGCAACAGAAAAAAGGGAAGGAGGTTGGGACTGGGAGATAATATAATAGCAGTTATCTACTGGTACAGTAGGTTAGACATGAGAAATTTTTGTTTTGTTTCCATACTATGAAGGTGAGATTACTCCTTCCTCTGATCAGTTGGTAACATCAGAATGTGCTTAACTAGTCAACAGAAGTAGTAAAAATTAATACTCAAACACTCATATCTCAGAATTAGTGAAGTGAGACTGTGCCTTGAGGCATGATGAGAAATTTCTAAGAAATATGGGCCAAATGATACCTTTTTTTTTTTTTCACACAGGTGGGGATGGTAGGAGAAAGATACAGGCTTTTAGGCAGAGACCCCTGGCTGTGATACGGCAGTAATCACACACAGAATCACAGAATCATAAGGGTGGAAGGAACCTCTGTAAATCATCTCATCTGATCCCCCTGCTAAAGCAGGTTCTCTAAAGTAGTTGCACAGGAAAGTGTCCAGATGGGTTTTCAATATCTCCAGAGAAGGGGAACCAGAACCTCACTAGGCAGCTTGTTCCAGGACTCTGAAACCCTCAAAGCTTTTCCTTGTGTTTATATGAAACTTCCTATGTTCTAGTTTGTGCCCCTTCTCCTGTCACTGGGCACCACCAAAAATAGCCTTGGCCCCATCAACTTGACTCCTGCCTATTAGATATTTATAAACATTTATAAAATCTCCTTTCAGTCTTCTCCAGACTGAACAGTTCCAGTTCTCTCAGCCTTTCCTCATTAGAGAAATGATCCAGACCCCTAGTAATCTCTGTGGTTCTCCACTGGACTCTCTCTACAAATTCCCTGTCTTTCTTGAACTGAGGAGCCCAGAACTGGACATTTTCTATGAGCTAGCTGATGGCATGTGAGGTTTGAGACAGAGCAGCCACGAGCAGAGCCAAACAGGAGCACAATGCAGTAGTCATCTGTGTGAACCTCATATTCACAGCATGTGCTGCAGAAAGTCTGCAGTGTACCCCAAACTGGGTCCTTCTAAGGCCCGTCCAATTTAATCCACCTTCTATGCCTTTCTTTAAAAAGCATTTTTTTAAAAAATATTTATGTATCTGGGTTTATGATTCATGATGTACATATGTAAAAATGTATTTTCAGCTGTCATTCAGCTGCATCACCTAATCAAGTTCACCTAGAGAGATCTGTAAACCTGAATGGAAATTTTACTACTGCATTAACTCATATGAGCTGGAACTAAGAGCTAAGAAAGAATAATCAGTCCTTCACTTGTAAGCATATTCTGGAAAACCAGAATATCTCATTTTTATTTTCTGAAGAGAAGAACTTATGACATGGAATTTCTCTTTCTCCTCTTCAGAACAGATAAGAATTTGACTCTTCTATATATTTTCCCAGGTAACATAGTATTCTATGATTATTTCACAGGGATTTCAAGGAAAAACTGGCCCTCCTGGTCCTGGTGGGGTTGTTGGCCCTCAGGTACATCATTTAATTTCATTAAATTAAACTTAATTTCATAAACTTAAGTTTCATTTCATTAAACTTAAGTTTCATTTCATTAAACTTAACTTTATAAAGTTGATTTTTAATGGTTATATTATAACTAATGCAGAGGGCAGTTATATTTGTTGTATTAAAAGAAATATATCAATGATTATCTTTATTTTGGTGTCAAATTATTCATAACAAAGTTATACTTAGTACTTACCAATAGTTCCATGAAACGTGAATGTTGAGATTATTTTTGTACTTCTATTTTTGTGTGTGTATTCTTGATGTCATCATGAAGCAGAAGTCAAGCATGTGAAGTGAGATTTCTAATGCAAAATAATTTATAAAGAACAATTGTATTATGTGACATTCTTGTCAGAGATCAAATCTCAATTACTTTTAGATTGTGGAGTGTTTTACCAACAAAGTTCAATTTTATCTGATATTACATATTTGCAGAAAAATCAGACATTTGGATTGCCTGGGTTTTTTATAGATAATTCCTTTAGTGAAAGTTTTCTACTAGTGCATCTAGAGAGATATCTTTCAATTCTCTCACCTTACAATTCATGTTATATAGAAAAACAGTACAGGCAGTGTTTCAAGACAAGCACAGTATATGAATTTCCCATACATATACTTTTGTAACCTCCTTCCATGTGTGGAAATGCACTGTGTTTTAAGCTTCATTGCCTAGGAGCAAGGTCAAGATTTCAATCTGTGGAAACTGTTCAGGCGTGTCTACAAGCAAAAGGCAATGCAATATTTATTTTATAGGACAAAAATATTTTGTAAGTCAGTTTCGCCTGGAGGGAAAGGTGAGGAATGTACGCTAACCATGCTCACTCAGAACAGCTGGATATTGAGAATCTGCCCCCTCTAGACATTAAAAAACCTTGAGATGACTGGGGTTTACCTTTGTGCTTAGGGTCCTACTGGTGAGACTGGCCCAATTGGTGAAAGAGGTCATCCAGGTCCTCCTGGCCCACCAGGTGAACAAGGCCTCCCAGGTGCTGCAGGAAAAGAAGGTGCTAAGGTATGATGGGACTTTCGGAAAGGGCAGATATATTGATGACATACTTGTATATCAAATTATCATGTAAAACATGCTGCATAAAATCATAATTGATACATTTCACACAGTAGAATTTTGAAGATGGAAAGATTCTGCTCAAGCCAGTAATTAGTTTTGTCATTGAAAAAATACAGAAACATATACCGCACAGTTGTTATGGAAATGCATAGTAATAACTTGTTCACACCAAGGTAGAAAATTGTAAAACAACATCTAAAGTGGGATATGTAGTACTGGCTACAAGGCAGTATTTCACTGACCAAATTTAGCTCTTGGCTTACTTTTCACCAGTGGGGCAAAAGAAAACTACCAATTGTCTAATTACTATATAATTCAGTCATCCATTTTCAATGGACACTAACTTTTTAATGAATATTATTTTTCAATGGATTTTTATGGCTATATTTTTCACCATTTATATTCTATAACTAATGCTATATTTTGGCAAAATTTGTTATAAACTTAACCGTATTTATAAACTATTTTATTGAATAGCTGAGGACATAATCTTCTTTTGTCGTTACTATAATTAAGACCTAGTATTTAATTTTCAGTACTCAGTTAATGACAAACAATCACATTTCAAACAATTCTGTTCAATCAAAATGTGATATATTTTAAGGGTGACCCAGGTCCTCAAGGTATTCCTGGGAAAGATGGACCAGCAGGACTTCGTGGTTTCCCTGGGGAAAGAGGCCTTCCAGGAGCGCAGGTACAATATCAAGCACTACAAACATTTGACATGGTTTCTAAATAAATGAAAACAATAGATGAATCCTCTTCATTCATACAACCTTCAGTTATGTTTAAAAATGAATGCAGTAGGCGAAGACTCACCAAGTATCCATCATTAAGTACCACTGGCTATATAACCAGAAAGTAATCTATTCAGTTGTTTCTCTGGATTTTGGTGTTCTTCCTGTTATATGTGTTGCAAAAATAACCAGAATTTTCCATTGTAAGAGGTAAATATTTTTTTCATCTTTTAGGGTCCCGCTGGTCTAAAAGGAGGGGAAGGCCCACAAGGTCCACCTGGCCCTATTGTAAGTAAACAAAGTAAACATTCCTCCAGTTCCCCCCAGTACCAATTGCTTCTAACTAGCATAGTCAGTTATATGGTCTGTCTGGCTGGTACATAGATCTGTGAGCATACCAAACAAATGACTGCTCCAAGTACTGTGTGTGCCAACTACTGTGCTTAGAGGGATCTGGACAAAAGAAAGAGGTGCATGAATGCACTCCAGAGCATGTTTTTCTGTTTTGTTTTGCTGTTAATGGTTTATTTTTTAACTGCTCTTTTGTCTGCTGTCTTTACCTTAAGTTTGTTTTATTCCTTTCTCATACTACTGTGTGTAATGCTGATGGGAGAAGGGTCTTTCTAATGTCAAACAGTCATTTTTCAGTATCCCATTTAGGGATAGGATGCCCAAATTGAACTCAAAATATGCCACCTGCAGGCTACTCAATTATCAGCATTGAGCTACCTGGAGCTACCTTCCTCTGTCTGTAGCATTTTTCATTTATGGAGATGTTCATTTGTTGAGCATTTTGTTAGCAATCAGTAAAAAATACTGCTACAACCACATAATGTATATAAAAGCTATAATTACATATCTCTTCTCAGAAAGTCAGACAAAACAAGGTCACTAATGAGTTTATAGTCTGTATAAGAGAAATACAAAGCCTTCCAATCTGTTCTGCAGATGGTTTTTTGTTGTTGTTGTTGGTTTTTTTTTCCTGGTTGGTTTCTGTTTTTAAAGACAGAAATTGATATTAAAAAAAAAAAAAAAAAAAGAGAAAATGCAAAGAAGGTACTACTCACTGAATAGTACAGGTATCTTCTCTACTGGCCAAAGATGTGAAATTTTGAGCAAGGTCATGAAAAACACTGCTAAATCAGAATTCTCTTATAACATTTCTTTCTTTCTAGGGCTCACCAGGAGAACGTGGAGCAGCAGGCACTGCTGGTCCAATTGGTCTACCAGGTCGTCCTGGACCTCAGGGTCCTCCAGGCCCTGCAGGGGAGAAGGGTGCTCCTGTAAGTAACCACAGAGACACACAGAACTGTGACAACACAGACTTTTCATTTCAGAGTGTTACTTTTTACCATATTAGTATTTGCCTATTAAATGCATGAAATTAATTAAATAGTAAAACATTTATTGCATACCCTTTAACATCTAAGATGTGTTAAGCTTGTTATTATCCCAACAGTGAGTAAGCAATATGCTCAAATCAGTCTTTCATTAAAATTTATATACAGACGCTCTGCATTAAAGCACAAGTATATTTGTCCTCAGCTTCCATTACTACTTGGTATAAATTTCTGATATGTTTTCTAGCATTTATTGTTTCCTTCTGTTTTTTTTTTTTTTAAATGTCTTGTTGTACTCATCCCTGATATATTATAATCATCTTATGTTGCTATTTTCATTTCTAATATTGTTTCTTTTGTAACAAAAAGTTTTTGTAACAAATATTTTAAATTATCTTGTTTCTCTTATTGAATACATTGAGAGAATATTTCTGATAGTGTGAAACCACTTACAGTAATCTTAAGACATACACGTTCATTTATATTATCATATGCGAATGGATTTAATATAGCTTGGAGAAAAATTCAGATAATTTGAATTATTTATAAGTTCAGTTTTATAGACATTCAGGTAATATCATTTTCCTTAGTTTCCTGAATTCAGTTATTCACATCCCAAAATATGCTTTCCTGAAATGAAATTATGATTTTGAACTCTATGGACAGCAAAGAAAAAATAAAATAATCACCAGCAAAAGAATTGGAAAAAAAAAAAAAAAAGCACTAAAAAAACCAAAAACCTAACATAATGCCAGCAATTGTTGAGAGCGAAGACTTTTGTTACTTGAAATTTGTCATGAAAGAAGTTATTTTTGAGATAAGGTTTTAGAGGACACATATGTGTATTACAGTTGTAATCCTGCATGCACTTATAGGTCTGAGTTAGGACAAGATATCTTTAAGTTTTAATCTGGAATTAATTTACCCATTTAGTAATCCAGTTGCTACAGTGGCATGCTTAAGCTTTTTTTTTTTTTTTAACAGACTCATAGTAAGAAGTAAGATCTTTGTATTTTCTATGATGATTCTGAATATTAGTGAACTCATTCTTTAGAAGTTGTAAGAGACTGGAGGGAAGTGAGGAGTGCAGCACTGAATTCACTCCTGCTTCTAGCTTCCACTTGCATAGAAGACCTAGTGCTGTCTTAGAACACCTTTGGGTGCATTTGGGACTGTATTGCTGTATAGCTAATATAATTACCTGCACTGAAAGCTTAATTAAACTCCTGTGATAATGTGCATCACTTCCTTTTCTTCAAAACCAGGGTGAAAAAGGTCCTCAAGGTCCAGCTGGACGTGATGGAGTACAAGGTCCTGTAGGACTTCCTGGTCCTGCTGGTCCAAGTGGTTCTCCTGGAGAAGATGGTGACAAGGTGAATAGTGATTTAGAATCATTGGTAATAGGTTGAAAGTGTCAGAAAAATATGTTAGCAGCAGAGATATTCTGTTAACTTTTGGCAGAATTCAGGACACAGCATCTTTTAGGATCATTTGTATTAAATACGGCAGTGTCCTGTTAGTCAGCATTGTATAAAGGTAAAGACTTTGAGGTTTGTTTTTATAATGCATGAGTGTGATTTTCCACATAGAGTGCATTTTCTGTGATTTAATTTAATTTTGTTATTATTATTGTATAAGGTAAGCTTTTCTGACATGTTTTCCTAGCAATTTGAATCATACTGAAATTTTGAAATACTGTACACTGCAATGAGAAAAAAGTATTTGTTCACATACAGTTAAGCAAGTCTGTAAATCACAATACTTTTGTTACAAGTTCATACCAAGGGTGACAAGAGGAACACAATCTCCTTTGTTTAGACCTCAGTACCACTCTTACTTCAAAGCCAGGTCTTTGGGGCCTTTGCAGTAGAACAGTTAATAGCCAGATTAAAATGACACACTATTGATTGATGCAGAATTGCCTCCTTTAGGCCTTCACGGTTGAAACTGCAACATAAAACACAGAATAATCATATCAAACGGAACATTTAAAGGTACTGTGATATTGGAGTCAGCTAAGTGTGAAGGAGACCATTCTAAATAACTTCTAACTTTCAATTACAGGGTGAAATTGGTGAACCGGGTCAAAAAGGTAGTAAAGGTGACAAAGGAGAAAACGTGAGTAGCAAAGTCCTTTGCCCATTTCATTCTTCATAAATAAAAGGTGTTCGTGCATAAACTACTCATATAGTGTTGCTACCTTAGTGAATAGAAACAAAGAACTATTTCAAAAATGTTTCTTCAAAATAATATTGAGTTTTAACACCATTATTAGAAATACTAAATAAAAATGCACTGTGCTTGTTAGGTTCCTAGAGCTTCCAGAATCATTAAAAAGTAAATGGATAAATTTAATTCCTAAGCATCTTCCCAGTATAATTTTAATTTGTTCACTTTGTACTGGGAGAGATCAAGAATATGAACACATTATCTTACTGTGTTTAAATCAACTGTCTGGATTGTGTGAATACACCCAACTTTGTCTTTTCAGCCATAACAGTAAAGAATACAAAAACTTAATAGAAAATCTACTAAAACAGCTAATTTTTTAAAAAGAGTATTTAATTATTGGAGAGTGAACTTAACTTATTCAGTATTTCAGAACAGTAAAGACTCCACATGCCATGCCTTATAAAAATTTTCAAATATCAATAGGCACAGTAGTGAATTTGGGACTAATTAGGCTTCTAATAACTTAATTTGAGCTGGTTTTGGATTTCAAAATCACTGCTGCAGTTCAAGCACTTCCTCCTTCAGGCTTTTCCCACTTTAAAATTCAAAACAAATCAAATTAGGATTTTGTTTTGTTTCTTAGCCAAAAATTCAGTCTTCTATTTCACTGGTTTTCAGATAGAAAAACTCAGAACACAACGTAGAATTATTCACAACTAAGCACATTTGCTATCTTGAAAACACTCTGCTTGTTATAACTATATATGCAGTATCATAAAAGTAGATTACTTATGAAATCCACAGCAAATTTATGGCTTCCATAAAATCAGATGATATTTTATGGGAAGATGTAAACAACTTCAAGCAATTTAGTTTTATTATATTTTTATAGAAAAAAAATGTGGAGATAAAATGTCAAGAAAATGGCAAGGGTTTTCTACTTTTGTTCATTTCTAAAGATAAGGCTGTCTTTTTCAATTATTTATGTGAGAAAGAAAGACTTCTGCAGTTTTCAGTGCTGAGTATGTATTTTTCACAATCCCATTGCATTAGATCATATCACAAGTGCTATAATAAACTACTTGCAATGCCCTATTTACACAAGGAATGCAATATTATACATATGAATGAGAGCACTTCTATTATAAAACCCATTTATTCATAAAACCTACATCTAACCAAGCTGTTTGGAAAACCCTGCTTCTGAACTAAAATTACTCTTACACAATCTAAGCTGTTTTAGTTTTGATTAACTTGGTAAAATTAATTTATCAAATGAAAGCATTTAAAATAATCATTTTCAAAATGACTGACTTCTCAGTTAACTGAAAATCAATTTTAGTTTATTTATTTTTGCAGTGGTAAACCAGCTGTGGAGTACAAAGTTATGTATTCTGCTCCTCTTTGTCCCCCTAAAGAGATCCATTACATTACAGGCTCTGCATTAATAGAAAAATATTATAAATAGAAAAACATTTAAAGGAGAGAGCAGAGGAAGCATATGAAACAGGTCATGGCCAAGTTCCACTTAAACTCTGACGCACTCACATGCATATCTTTCTGTTCTTACCTTTGACTTTCTTCTTCATCAAGATGTTCATCAGAGAAATCAGAAAAAATATATGCTGGAGTTTTTATTTCAGACCATTTTAGCTTGGCTAGTTATACTGAGCATTAGACTGTGACCACTGTTTCCATAGTGAATACTAATGTATTTGAACTCATTTTCACACACCTGCTTTACAAATAAGGTGTCTGCAATATAATCATTTGAGAATGTACCATGTACATTCTCAGTCTCAAGGTGTAAGGCATTAGTAAATACTGTATGTTTTCCATGAAATACACTATCCACTGTTAGAGTCTGCTCATTTGAAGGCATGCATTTTACTCTGTTTGGAGTCCTATGTATTGAAACCTATTTGCCCTCAGTTGCACTCATTCAACCCTGACGATTTCAGAATTTATTTCAAAACTGCTTTCCTTTCAACATGCTGACAGATGTATATGGGGCAGAGGAAAGGCCTTTTTAGTCACCTCTGAAAGATTCTGAAGAGAAAGTAAGTACGCAGTTCTGAAATCACTGGACATTAGAGGTAGATTTTTACAGTATCTGCACACCCATAAAATCCTCAGTGGTTATTTGCTCATCACAGCAAGGACATTGACAAGGAAAAATTGCTCCCTTTTTCTTGTTTAAGATGAGCTTGAAATATCTTCAGTTCCCTTTCTGAAACTAATAAAAATTTAAGCTTGAATTTTAACTGTACTACACCTAACAAAAAATATAGTATGTTTTCATATTCAATTAGGGATAGCACAAATTTATTGTTAATGCAATAGAAAAGGGAATCTGGATGAACCAAATAATTTTTAATTAGTCAATATCAAAGTACTTTCAAACAACACGTCACATCAAAATGAATATTTTAATGAGATTAAAAATATGTAAGTTTTGTTCTGGGCCCTGTAAAATGAAGGAAAAAGCAGAGGCATCCTGCAATGTGTAGAATGCGGGCATTCCAATACTTTTTTTTAATTCATACATGCTATTTCCCTTTCTCATGGCAATCCTTCCAATCTACAAGAGCATTCCTAAGAGTGCTTTCATTTAGATTTTTCACAATAGAATCAAAAGAGCTTTGCTTCTCGTATTGACATCATACTTGCCATTGTTCCATAGAGTAAAAGGGAAAAAAAGGTCATTAGAAAAGAGAAGAAAAATATTGTTTAAATTTTCCAGCTACGTAGAAAATAAGATGTTCTAAGATACACATAGAACCCAAAGAAAGAAATAATTTGCAAGACTTAAGTTCCTTTTCCCATAAAGGGTGCAATATTTTAACTGTAGCCTTAGCACGGTATTCAAACAAATTCAAGCACGCTTCTGCACTGAATTAGATTTTTCAAGCCAGAAACTGCAGAAAACCTCTTTGTCATCAGAAATGACAGGCTAGAATTCAACCCATGCAGAATGTAATGCTTTCTGAGCTCTTTTCTTCATAAGTCTAACCTGTCTAGTTGGTGAAAAAGCCAGATTCAACCTAGCATACCATTTTAACCATCATAAATTTGTGTCCTGAATTCCCAGATTCGGGGCTAAATTTCATCATTATATCAATCTGTTTAACAGAACGTTAAAATATGGACAGTGTTACCTACAAAATTATTGTTCTGGAAGACTAACACATAAAATTAAGGAGTTCCTCTGAGATACGGTTTTTCCCATTCTCCTGAAAAGAGGAATAATATCAAAGAGAATGTGGCTCGTAGTGCTCAAAATGAACTTACAGTGCAGGTATTAGATGTCAAAATAAACTTTGTGCTGTCACCATAAAATATTTACAATTTCATAAAACTAATCCAGTCAACAAGTATTTCATTTAAGGGTAAATTGTTAGGTGATTACTTAATTCTCATTAAAAGGCCTGATATTTTTAATTAAAAAAAAAAAAAAGTTTCCATCTTGCTTCATGTTTGCACAGGAGTTATTTTAAATTTTCTGAAACCATTACAAATGCAAGCACTTTCAATAAATGCCAGTTTAAGGTTTATTATGGACATGCAAATCTGAGTTTTAAGAGCTGAACAAACTGCTTATTTGTTATGAATGGAAAAGTCTTATGAATAATATTACATTCTCCATGGAGAAATGTAAAAACAATAGCGTTTGATCATGCAAATATATTTGCTGTTTATCTCATTCCAGATGCCAGAGTACTCACTCTTCCTTTTCAATGCTTGTTGCAGGGTCCTCCAGGTCCACCAGGTCTCCAGGGTCCTGTTGGTGCTCCTGGCATAGCTGTAAGTAGCTTATTCAGAGCAAATCACAATGTTGCTAAAAATCATTTGATGCTTCAGAGTTCTTAGAAGTACATGGTAATTTGTGCTACTTATTCAGGAACAGATTTCAGATCACTAATAACAGTTGTGTCATTGTGCCCTTAAATTCAGTTGTTCATTATAAATGAGGCTGTACTGCTATTATTTATTAAAATTTCATTATTAAAAATGAAATATTATAAGCAGTGAACAGAGACCATCCCTTCAGACAACTTGTCTGATATTTTTTTTTTATCACTCGGTGTTCAAATCAGTTTGATACTAAATGCAGTTAAAAGAGATGGTCTTTTAAAATTCACCTAGTACAAAGTTGTGGGTTTATTTTCAAAAGTTATGAATTTTTTAGGAGTAAATATTGGTCAGACTGTGTGCTACTCATATATTACTAATATGCAGGTATTCAACAGCTAGAATGTTTACACAGTTTATGAAAGAGAATAGGTGTTCAGGGAAAATTAATGTGAGGCTTGTATTGTTTGATCTACTTTAAACCAGGACACAGTCTGATGTTCCATTTGTTTAACAGATTTCATTCATCAGGTTGGTATATACATTTGTAATGACGTTAGAGCTAATTCTGAGCCCTCTTCCAGTTGTTTGTCCAGTGATAACACAAGAGCTTCTTCTGTTTTCAGACCTGTGATGTTTTTGTTTCTTGCTCTTTCCAAATAGGGAGGTGATGGGGAGCCAGGTCCAAGAGGTCAGCAAGGAATGTTTGGGCAAAAAGGTGATGAAGGTCCTCGAGGTTTCCCTGGCCCTCCAGGCCCTATTGGCTTACAGGTAAATTCATGTACTGTTTTACCCTCTACTTATAAAGCGTCACTGAGAAATCAGGAGATTGTTTTATTCAGGAATGCAGTTCTCATAGCAACAATGAGCTGCTGGGATTAAGAGCTTTCACTTTCATGTATCTAATATTCTATGGTAAGTATATTGCACTTACTTCAATTAGATTGTAGTAATAGTACTTAAAGTGGATATTACATAAAAATAATTTTGTTTTTAATTTTAATAATGGTGAATTTTGAATACTTATTAACTGTGAATTTCCTTAATATATAAAATATTACTTTTAAGATTATGTTTCTTTAATAAAGGGCTTTCTAACAAAGCAAGCTGAAAATCAAGAAAATTTGAAAATCTATGTGCATATTTAAGCGATCTCATGATCATTTTATGGCAATTTTACTTAAATATTGAAATATAAAATGACAAACCACTACTTCTTGCCAAAAGGAACTGCCATGTCCAATGATGTATGAAATACCATATCATTAAATCAGTAAGAAATTTTCTGCATTAGAATAAGTGTTCAGTAAATGGCTTTTGAGAATTTTTGAAGACAGAAATATCAAGAAAATGTTTAATTACCTTTGAAGTTTCATAAATACATCCTCTGCAAACTGTACAAATTGTGCTTTAAATTTAATATTTATATTAACATTAGCAAAATCAGGGTCTGAGATTATAACTTTTAAAACAAGCAAAAAGACTATATAAAAACACAACTGTGTTGTTTAATAGTTGATTATTTAATAGTAAATAGGCTTTTACAATAACCATACTCACTGATATGTCAGCCAAGTTTTCACCATACTAGATAATTGAAACTTACATTATTTTAGAAAAGGTACACCTCTGAATTTTGATGAGCCTTTCTACAGTTCAGATTGTGTCAAAGTAGGAGGACAGCTGACAAATATATATTGTGTTGATACACTGATACTTCATAATTTTTATACAGTTCTGTAGCAAAGACAATAAATTACGTTTTCCAATCTGGTAGTAATAATTTGATGCATTAAAAATAGCAGAACACTGGAGTTGAAACTTGGAACCAGATCTTAATGTAATATCAATATTGTATTGTCATTGACTCCAGATTCAGGGTAATCTGCACAATACAGAAGCCAAAATTTTATCCTGCATTTAGAAATGCCAACTTAGGAGTGATATTGTTTCTAGGTGGGATAACATTATACTAGAATCAGTACTAGCATCATCTTCATTTTCCTTCTCTTGATGTTTGTTACTAGACAAACTTGGACACTTTCTTTGTAAGAAAGTTTGCATTAAAGCAGTGCAGTGCCTCTCAGCAGGATTCATTACCTCCACTGGACACCTTGCTAATGCAGTTTTACAGCTTCCAGTACTGAGGTAGTTTAGACATTTTTGCATGCCACTTCACTGTGCTGCCTCAATCATGTTTTGTTGACATATATATATGTCATAAATCATATTGTCCAAACACACACATGGGGTTTGGATAATGATGGCAATGTTCCTGAATTCAGCCACCCTAGATAGCATTTGTGTATAAATAATAATAATAATTATTATTATTTTCTGTCTCACCTTGTTTAAACAGTTCAGGACTACATATGCATTTGCTGTAACATGAAAAGCTCCTTTTATGTATTGATTTATTTATTGTAATTGAATTTCGGTGTTTTGTTCCTTTCCTTGCCCTCTCTCCCCTCCACCTGCCCCTGCCCAAGTTTCACATGTGGATCTGATTTCTATTGTTTCATATTGATTTATATCTCATTATTGCAGATACTCTACTAACAGTTGTTTGTTTTTTTTTTTCTTCCTTGATTTTTAGGGTTTGCCTGGCCCACCAGGTGAAAAAGGTGAAAATGGCGATGTGGGCCCAATGGTGAGTTTTCTTCCCCACTAGTCATTCTCACAATAAATATTATCCATGTATTACTGTCTTTTCTCAGAAACTCACCATTTGATAAGCTACTCCTGAATTAACTTTTTTGTGTATTGTGAGCTATCTCTGGAATTTATTTTGCATTCCTGAATCCATCTCCTCATCTTTAAGATGAAGATTTATGTAAGAAAATACTTAGAAGTAGCTACGCGTGTCTGACAGGACAAGGTAAAAAGAGTCAGGAATGAAGAAGAATAAGGAGAGACTACTGCACTGGAGAATTCAGAGCTGCTATTCCGAAATAGCAACTCCAGGGCACTGTTACCATACCACCAAGGATCAGTTGCACTTTTTCCATGGGATTGTAATTGCAGGCTAATACTATTTTGCTATGTTTACATTGTTTCTCGGGGTGATCTTGAGTCTATATTTGTTGAAGTGCAGTGATGCCTTCTGGGCTGGTCCTGACTGAGATGCAAGCTGTCTACCTAACGCACACGCATCCAACAATTGCCAGCCTTTTTTATTGTTGTCCATCTGTAGCATCACATGGCTGTTAACAGACAGATAAGCTACTCTGGGGCCCTTGCACAGAAGAAAGTGTGTATAGGTAAACTGCAGGAAAAATGCAATTCAGGAAACCAGTCTTCATGAGTCCTAATCAGGTCATTTTCAACTCAGGTACCATATAGCTTGGATCCCTCCTGAACTCATGCATTGGAAGCAATTCAGCCCTGCTGTAGAACTCTGAAGACTAAAATTCCTCTAAAGGTTGAGGATATTGTTTCTAACTGGCAAACAACAACAAAGAACTATTTATCTTACCTTTTTTTTTTAAATATACCAAATTGTCTTTTTGATACAGGGTCCACCTGGTCCTCCAGGTCCAAGAGGTCCACAAGGTCCTAATGGAGCTGATGTAAGAACTTTTCTTTCTCTTAACATTGCTTTTGAAATTCAGTAATAAGCAGTATATTTGGGATAACTGTATTTGGAATAACTATCATCTTGTATCATCGCAGGGTCCTCAAGGTCCCCCAGGCTCAATCGGCTCTGTTGGAGGTATTGGGGAAAAGGTGAGAGTATTGAAAATATCATTTCTAAAAAGAGAAAACATTGAAACTGGAATATACATTTTGTTTCTTCTTTGGTGCTACACAGATATATTACAGTTCCCAAATAGCCTTCATTGACTTAATAATTATTAATAGTGATCAAGCTATCTAGTTATACTTCTAATAGCAGAATTACTGTTTGTTTCTTTTCTTTAATATTTTACATCACAAAAGTATGAAAGAGTCGAGAAAGAGTCGAGGAGAAGAGTAAGCCTTATCAGTGCTTAATAAGTAAGGCTATAGTGATTTCCTCAGTTTCACAGTTTGATGTTTACAGTAACATGATTGGATTCAACAGTATATTTCATTTTATACAGCTTTACCTTAGAATACCATAAATCTTTCTATCTGGAATGTTAAGAATATAAGCTATTATCTAATGTATCAATGGTAGACTAATGTGTCAGATGTGAAACAGAACTGAAATATCAATACATATTTATTTCTCATATAAATATATACAATTCCAATAAAGTCAAAGGCCAGAGAATGATTTATCGTTGTTGAAAACTTGACTTAGGACTGATACTTGTTAGTCAAAATTATTTTCATTGCTATTTTTAGTTCTTTATTCAGAAAATTTGCTAGCAGATATGTTTTTATTTTTTTAAAAAAATCTGTATCTTAACCTAAGAAAGTTGCAAAATAACTTTTTTATTCTTTTTCTTTGTTTTATTTTGTTATGTATTTGAATCACCAGAGTATTTTAAAATGCAGAGCAAACACAAAATTCAAAAGAGATTCTCTTGAAATTACTATTTTCATATTTATTTTAACAATTTAGACAACAAATTTCCTGGGTGAAACCATAAAGCATTTCTTTGTAATGCTACAGATTAAATATAATTTTTTTTCTTTAAATCTGGGTCAGGCATTTGGAAAGCAGATTTTGAAAGCTATATAAGGGGAGGGAAAAAAAATGGAAACATATACAGTCTCCCGTATAGGTAATTTGTTGAAAAAATATGTAGATTGATCCTGAGCATTTAAATATTTCCCACAGCATATCGTATACATTCAATAAAATTCATGTCAATGAATCCTAGAAATGGCATTCCTGGAAATGCCAATATTGACAGTTGTCAATTCTGGAAAAAAAATATGGTATTTCTTCCAAGTATTGGTAACATTTCAGAATGTGAAGCAAGTCTTACCTTTTCTTTCTGTCCATCAGATAATTAAATGCACAGGTACTTTCTCATCTTCCTTGTACACCATCACTGAAATTCTTTACTTCAGAAGTCTTAAATTCTGCTACCTTTCATTTATCTTCACACTGTTTGACACAGTGTACCAATACTGCAATTTTACATACCAATCTATCAGATCTATGAATTTAGAAAGAATAAGTATCAAGTTAATAAAAATCATTTCATGATCCTTTTCTCAATTACTGTCCAGAAGCATGTGATTCTGCTTCATAGAAAGGTACTCTTTCTTTTCATAAGATAAGGTAATTGTCATTATTTTTCCAGGATCCTTTTTATGACTAATACTAATAATCATGAAAATCTGCAGTTTGTTGTAGAAACTTCTCATTCTTCTGTGATAACAAAAGATATTTCACATGATAACATTCTGTATTATTTGTATCTACACTAAAATTGTCCAGCTTTTTCATTAAAATGACTATCGCCCAGTAGAAATGGCATTTTTATGTCTTCTATCTTTTTTACTAGTAATTGCATGAAAGGGAATAAATATTATGCCCTCCTGCTTGTCTGCATTATTAACAGTGTGTTGTCTCTAATTCCCAAGCTTGTGACATTGTTCTTCCAGCCTACCTTTAAAGAGTGCTTTACAACTTAAAGAGCTGCAGGATTTGTTATTCCCTCAGGAAAGAGTATCAAAAATGTGCTTTATTGCAAGCACTGGTAGAGATGGGACATAAGTTGATCCAATGGAAAAAAAGTCTGTATATCAGTGAAATACAGGCAAAAAAAAAAAAAAAAAAAAAAAAAAAAAAGCTCTGTGCAAAGAAAAATTATTCAGTGTCCACTGCAGTACTGGGAAAAAATGTTTATTGTGGGAACATTACATCCAGGATTGAAACTTGCTACTTTAAAAACAATCTTGTGTAATATAGTGTTCTATTAAAGTCAGTAGGAATTTGGACGTAGGTTTCAATCACATCTTTAATTGTTATTGTTTCACAATCAAATTATATTCCAGTCATTCTAATTACATTCCAGTCATTCTGTAAAGACACTGACTTGACAACTCCTTACTCCTCTCCTCCCTGCTATTCTTCCATGTGATTTAGAATCCCCACAAGCAGACCACTAAATTTAATTTGAGAACATGATAATTCAGACAGTGTATCACTGCTTGTCATTTTAATTTCCTCTTGCTTATTTCCTGTATTGTCTGTGTTCATACAGAGAAGCTTCCCAGTACATTATTTTGAAGATTTTATTTCTTCTAATTATTTCCCCCCTTCTTAAATTTTATCATGTGACTGATAACTCTTCCTAGTTAGGACACCTTCCTTTTTAATTTGAGTTCCATTTAATGAGTTCTGCAAATTTAGAAATAATAAAAGAGTTGTTTTGTCAGGAGGATTTTGTTTTTATGAGTCATTCATATCACATGGTGTTCCCACAATAGGAGGACTGTTCAGGCTTCTAAACAAAACATACCTATTCTTCCTCTTCCCGCATACTTTTTTTCCCAATGCTTTTCCTATTATGTCAGTATGCTTTGGCCTCTGCATCCCTTCCAGGAAAGAGCTATGCTGTGGATAACACTATGCAGTGTTGACAGTAGAATGTGGAAAAATATTTTGGCATTCTGTGTCACTGTTGAGTAGCAAAATATATTTGCTCATTTTCGTATTTGAATGGATGAATTAGAAGGAGATATTTTGATATTTGACAAAATTACCAACAATTTTTGTCACATGTAGTGTAACGTATGTTTAACTATCTTGTTGGTTCCTCTGTTGTCCATACAAAATTCTAAATGTTCAGAAACAGTACAAATGCGCATGTAGCCTTGCATTATAAATGCCTGTATCCATAGAATAGTCTAGAAGTCTTGTGACTTACACTCTTACACTCAACCAAAACCAGTTAAAACCAGCTTTCACCCTAAGATTTATTTTCTTTTTTCAGCTTTTACTTTAGAAAAACGAGAAATAGAAAATATACCAGCTCATGTTGACCATTTGATATCAAAGGCCTTACGTGCTGATATTCTAAATCTCCAGTAAATTGCTCAAAACTTTCAAAACTGGGCCTTAGATGTGTAGGTCAGTTGAAAACAAAATTACTCTTTGAAAAATATACGTATGCATATTGATTGCTTCTTTCCACTTAATTTCACTAAAAAATTGTAGATTAAGAGCTTGTAACAGAGAAAACAGAAAAAGTAACATTAGTGCTGTGCTTCTCTTTGACAAAACCTAATAAAAATAAGTTCAGACTTCTAGTGTTTAAGTTAATCTGTGATAACTGTGTTGGGTACTCTGTCTTCTTACAAACCTCTCCCACTTCCATTTGTACATACACACATATCTGTTCAGTCGTTAAGATAATTAAGATGGTTGTGACAATTTATGTAACCTGAATGTCTATCCTTGCAACATCTTAGTTTTAATATTTTTGCATGACCTACTGACTCTTTCCTTCCTTCCTTCCTTCCCTACCCTCCAATTTGCTTGTAAGCCCTTCCAAAAAATATAACACATCTATAGAATTTCTTTCTTGATTAAATTTACCTCTCCACAGATCCCTAATACACAGAACAGTTACACATGCATATACCTATGTGACAAAAGATTGTCTCCTAAAGCCACGCTTCTCTTATTATCATTATTTTTTTTTGGTATTATTTATTTTGTGAGGGTGGCAAAAAAGAAAAAAAGAGTAACCAAAACTTCTTCACAACTCAGTCAGATACAAGGGTGTTCATTTTTAGAAAATCAATAGCTGTTTTCCAGAAATTAACTGAAAGATGGCAGCTTTCCATCTACTGTGTCTCTGTGCTTTCAATGGACAGCTTTCTAGATATTATAATAATAAAATTTTTTTAAACTACTGTCCGTAGCTTGATATAAATCATTCTGCTCACATAATACAAGGGAGTTTTTAAAACTAAACCTTTCTGTGAAATGACATGATGCTTTGTAGTTGAGAATTTCTGCTAAAGACACTGCTGCTGAAATTCTGTCAGAGGACAGCACTAACATTTAAATGATCTGGCCTGATGACAAAAAGAAATGAAAAAGAAATCCAGAGGTGGAATATATCTATTAGATCATAAAATCTATTTCCCAACTGAACGTGAAATATTTCCTATGGAGGAGATGAAGTAGAATCTGAATTAATACTACCCTTATCAAAAAGGCAATGAAAGACAAAGTTTTTGATAATCATAAATATATATTCTGTAAATATATTAGCTACAATCTTGTCTATCAAAACATTGTTTAATTCCCTTGCCAGCTGTCTGTAACAGTTGCAACCTTTTATAATACTTAAAAGTTGTAACATAAAAAACAGTATGTGAAAAAAGCAAGGACTGCATGTGGGAAGAGTCATATCTGTATTATAAAGCAGTATATGATTTTAAAGGATTAATGTCAGATTAAACTGTAACTGATCTCATCTTACACAAGTGCTTCTTCCACACGTGTCCTTTGAGGAGCATCTTGACATTTCCTTGCCTTTCTACATTTGCTTTCTTCCACATTGCTGTTTATTGTGGTTTTACTGTGCAGTGAGTTCATGTGGGCTGCCTCCATCTGCCAGTTTCAACATGTGTGCTATAGCAGGGATCCCCGAGATCCCAGGAACACTGTGTTCTCCACAGGTGTTGACTGACTGTGTAGGTCAGTAAGTCAGAAAAAGCCCATCTTTTCTCTCATTGCAAGATATCATAAAATGAAGATGAGTTTGTTAAAGGTAAAAGAGTTGCTTTCAAATCAAATGTGAATCATAAATTTAAAAATCTTTTGTCAGGAAGGCAGAAATGAACTTACTCTCTGAGAAGCGTAAAAGGGATTCATACTGGCAGGGATGCTTGTCAGGCAAGACCTGACACAATCAGTGCTCTTAAGTCTCTCAATTAGTCCTACAATGAACACCCTCTACTGAAGGGCTGTACTGAATTTGGTCTACACTGCAGACTCTGCTAGATAGAGTATCTCTACTACCTTGAATATCATCTTTATATATATTTATATAGAGAGATTTATATATATATATTTATGTATTTATATAGAGATATAAATAGATTTTGTATAGATTTTCTTTGTATTGTGTTCTTCTCAAAGCCATCTGATACATTACATAATTTCCATCACCAGTAAATACATAACATATTCCTTTGTGACCAGTGATCAAAGTTTTACTAACTTTATGCTATTATGTTATTATTTTTTGTTTTTCTTTATATAATTATTTTAACAGTAGCTCTAGCAATAATGTTTCTGCTTTATTAAAATTAATTTCAAATCAGTATTATCATATTTGTAGGGATTTGCCTCCAGCCAAAAATACATGTGATAGAGAAATATATATATATATATATATACACACATGCGTACTTCTTTGACTTTTCTGTGCCTAGAAAGGAAAAAGACAAACAGGAAATTTGCAATATGTGGGATAATAAAGGGGAATATCTTCCAAAGCCTGAAGGGAAAGTCAGTCTCCCTTCTCATCAGAAGCTTAGTTTGAAAAATTGTTTCTAAAATTTCAGATTCCACTTCTGCAGAAACACGTGTCCCAATTGCCTTTAGGTAGAGTCAATAAGAGACAACTCCTGTAAGCTGTTATCATGAATAAGCATGCAAAAAAAATATGTAGTAACAGAAGCAAATTCATACAAATATCTAATGTATACCTAATAACTCATCAGTTTATCCTCACACATGTATAGGGTGAACCTGGAGAAGCTGGTAACCCTGGACCTCCTGGAGAATCTGGAACATCTGTGAGTCTTTTGGTTTTGTCTTATTAACCTGTATCACAATAAACAAAAACATAAGGTAGTGCTTACTTTAAGAAACATTTAATGAGATTACTTGTGTTTTTGTGTTTAAATTTTCAGTGAAGACATTTCTTACAATATTGAAATGCAATTTGTTTCCTTAAACTATAGCTACATCTTATAGTAAGATGTGACAAAGTTGTGAAGACTTCCTTAAAAGAGTACTAGCTTTGATATGCATATTTTTTCTCTATGGAAGCAATTCATTGATGCAAAATAGGTTCAGACTCACATCTGGTTGCAGATGTTTGCACTCAGACTTGAGATTAAGAGGTTTTCCAATCTGAGGCTGAGGGCCTAATATCCCATTCACATACCAACATTTAATGAGGAATAACATTGCCCAGATCTGAAAAACAGTTTTGCCACTGTAATCTTTCTTTAGCCATTCAATTCTCAGACAATATTTTTTTGTTCATGTGTTTCCTACAGGGTCCAAAAGGTGAAAGGGGAGAAAAAGGTGAGGCTGGTCCACCTGGAGCAGCTGGACCACCAGGTGCTAAAGGACCTCCAGGTGATGATGGGCCTAAGGGTAACCCAGTAAGTAATCTTAATAATTTTAACAGAAAGCACAGCATAACATTGCTGAAACTGTGCTACATATAGAACTACAGATTAAACTGTACACTGGAACTAAATTTATCATATTCTTAACAAAATATTTCTGATGACTGTTACCTGCTTCTCTGTGCATGACATCTTCCTTGTTTTTTTCCTGATTTACCTAGGGTCCAGTTGGTTTTCCTGGAGATCCTGGTCCCCCTGGAGAGCCCGGTCCAGCTGTAAGTATATTTGAAAAGCAGTTTTAGGTCCTGGATTTGGTCTGCATTCACTTGCAGTTACTGCCATCTCTTCTTGGTTTGGAAAGGTCTTTCCTGTTAGATTTATTGCTTCGGCTATTCATATATTTCTTCAATCCTAAAAAAAAAAAAAAAAATTAGAAATCTTTAAAAAGTTTTGAAAATGGTTGTCTGTAGGAAAATTCTCTTCAGAAAACTAGTGTTCTTGTATTCATCTTTGAAACAAGGTTACTGAATTTTTCTGAATTTGTATCTTTTGTTTATTTTCACATGATTTCTGTAGGGTCAAGATGGTGTTGGTGGAGAGAAGGGCGAAGATGGTGATCCTGGTCAACCTGTGAGTTGTTTCTGTCATTTTCTTTTGGCTACATTTTCTCCTGTGCTGAGAAAGTGCTTTTAGCTGAATCAGTGTTTTCTATAGATTCATACTCTAACAAATGTTTTCTCAACAGATTCTTTTTATATTGTACTGAAAAATCTCTTTATTTCCTTGTAGAATTAGACTTATCTATATAATAGATACAACCAAAAGAAGGAGAAATAGTTTGTTTTAATGCTGAGATGCATTAAAATGAGAGCAGCTCTTAGTATACAAAAAGTAATGCTGAAGACAAATTGTCTTCATTAGCTCACGTTATGAAGTTAATCTTAATCTTGGAGTTTCCACGGTATTTCACGTGAAGTCTAAGAGTTACATAAGCAATATGAATCAGTGCTCTTAGCATTCTGGAGATTCTTACATTGAAGCATCGTGAATTTAATTTTTTACTGCGAAAAGCTAGGTCTTCCTTTTTGGAAACTCTGTTTACAGCCCTGGAATTTCTGACTATCAGGAAAATATTTTATACAGTACAATGTGAAAGAAAAATGCTAGTAATTCAACATATGGTTAGAACTAAGTAATAAACCAGAGTTTAAATTGAAAAGTTCAGGATGAGCATCTGTATATCTAACTTCACAGTAAGTACTTTTAGAATGTTATGCTCACGAAGAAAAACTTATCAAACTGTTCAGTAGACCTGAAATATTTCAAAGGGTATCACAGCATACCTATGTGGGGGAGACAAATGGCTGTCAGTGCAGAATATTTTCAATAGAAGGTGACTTACTGGGAAGCTAACTTACAGAAGCTAGTAAAAAATACCGGAAAAGTAACAATTTCAGCACCTGAGAAAGCAAGAAATACTCTTAATCGAGTTGGTCAGTAGACTGTACATTACCTTTGTGCAGACACTTCCAGAGATGAAATGTTCTGTTTTAAGCAAGAAAAAAAGAGTAGTTGCATTTTGTACAAAATCTGTTGAAAACTGCAGAAGATGACTCTAAGAAAGGACTTGCTGATTAAGCAAGTATCACTTCCGTATGATAATTATTTTCTGTCCATTAAAAGAGATGTTGTAGATACTCACTGCATTTAAGAAAGAAAATGATTTTATATATTGTTACCTCTGAGCCCATTGCTTTCCACTGCAGGGTCCACCTGGTCCTTCAGGAGAAGCTGGCCCACCTGGTCCACCTGGAAAGAGAGTAAGTCATTTCTCATTGCCTCTAGTACATCTCTCTTTCGAAGATATTATATTTTAGAGTATTTCAGCTGTTTTCCATCTTGTGATGCTTCATATATGAAGTTTTCTTTTAATAACGTGAGAAATAAAAAAATGCAAACAGCAGAGAAAACTCTTTAACATAAGTCCTGTAAAGGACTTTCAGTTAAAAATAGATTTGTTAAAATATATAGCGTGTCCTGGAATACAAATCATGAGGAAAATAACTCTAAGCGTATGTTTGGTGTAGTCGTATGTATACAGCTTGAGATCAAAAAGTCAACTGCAGACCTGGAGATTTTAGAGTTGAGAGTACAGTTACCAGTGAAGTACTGACAATGGACAAATCTTGTGTTCATTAGTTTCAAACTAGCAACTGCAGGCAGCCTGAACTTGGAAAATAGCAGAAGAGTCCACACTCAGCCCATTCCATGGATTAGCACATCTGGCCATTCTGGTTATTTTTTCTCATTTATTTCAGTAGAGTTAAAGCCAGTCCTCTCACAGTAACTCCTTATAAGAGCTCAGAAGAATTTCTATGATCAGCCTCAAGAACAAAAATATATAGGAATGAATATATTCAATATTGGTAGTTATGATTTGTCTTCTTTTCTCTCTCAAGTGAATTCAGTATGTGATAGGGTAAAAAAAACCTGGAATTTTTGCTAGCCTACTAATCGGAGTGAGTGACAATGAGAGTAATAACACATCATCCATGGGTACATGACTGCTGGCAGGGATAAGAAAGGAAGTGACTGCTTTTGTATCTTTAGCCTATGAAATAATTTAAATGAAACTTAGTGAAAATCGTTCTCATCCCTTTGACTTATAACATCAACAGTGAGACGTTTCCGTAGCTTATGAAGAGATTTCATTATTTCTGAAATTTTTGAAGCTTTACGGGTTTTACAAATACAGATAATCAAAATCAGTAGATAATATACTTACAGAATTGTAGTAGGTAGATGCACCATCCTTTAGGTCTGTTTCAGAGAGTGCTTGGATGTTGTTTTTATGCTTTAAAATAAAAGATGGGAGCATCATTGAATTTAAGCTGAGAGATATTTAACAAAATGTGTTAGATTGCTCAGTGTAATGGGCTTAAGTGAACTGACATGCCTCATTGGTTTTATCTATTTTACACAGTAACCTGTTTGCTCTACAAACTCACAAAACATTTATAATACTATAAAGAAATTATGGTAGCATTAACAATCTTATCACTAGAACTGCTAATATTCAGTCAATCCATATTTCAATTAGTATGTTTGTTCTACATCAGATTAGAACTTCCTATTTTATTATATGGAAAGGCAGTATCTCATTCCTAATAAGTAGTATATATTACTATCTGTAGCTAGATAAAAATTAAAAATTCAAATATAATGTCACACATTTTAATACAAATCTAGTTTATGAATAGTGTGAAGAAAAAAATATTGTCATAAAACATCTAATTCCTGAATACTGAAGCAAATAGTTTATAGAGTCAGATTCTATATGACCTGAGTACCTGAATAATTTGGTCTTGTAGGGATTCTGTATTGTATTGAAGTTCTACTAGAGAAATACAGCAAAGGTCTTCAGGCTTGTTACTTTGCTGACAGAAAGAATGGAAAAAAATGTGCTTTGTTAGCTTTCATCAGTTGCATGGTAAAACCAGTTTCAACAAAAAGCCCCAGGAAGCGTCATTTCATCCAGATGCACCATTTCAGTAGTAAGATTGATATTATTGAAGGTGCAGTTCTGGAAATATTACTGCAAAGCAACATGCCACCTATTTTTTTTGTATCTTTGTTTTTCTGTCTCCAAAATGACAAGCTGACAGAGATCAGGATTCAAACTTGTAAGTGTAGCTCTTCGAATGCCTCAACTGTATGATCTCCTTATTTATTGCCATTCATTTTCATTCCCATCTTCCCATGTATTTTGGATCAGATTTGAACTCAGTTTCACTGGCCAATCTTTGAAAATTATGCTTATTGCCAGTTTCCAAAGTTATGAGCAGTCTGCATCTAATATTGCAGGTTCCAAAGAGGTTCCCCTAGCTTTCTCTCAGAATTAACTTCTAGCACAGGACTTAAAAGCTTTTCCCAATGTATCTATGAGACTCTCAGCTATATAGTTACAGTGGCATTCAACTGTCAAGTGAAGGCCAATAAGAAACTATTTCTTCCAAGTTATTGACGTGAATAAGCAAATAACTGTTTTACTGTGATGCTCTAAAGGCTTTGACGTAACAGCAGGAGCTTTGCTCTGAAACTGTGCAAGGGTCTAATGGACAAGCAGCGTGGTGAATTCTTTTAATAAAATTTTGGAGCTACATGTCAGAGAGCATGTTCCTTCATGTTTACCTCTGAAGGGATAAAATTCCCTAGCATGCTACTGAGCACTCAGGTTAGGTCTTAATCAAAAGAAAAGTTTAAAGTCTGTGGCTGACACAAAAATGGATCATTAGAGCATCCACAAATGTGTACTGTAATGAATACATTACTTTTTCAGACCTATCAATGGCTCCTCCTAAAAAATATTTCTACGACTGCTTTTCAGAAAATTCTATTACCATAAATGCTTTCAGTTTTATAAGGGACAGATCAGTGTATCTTCAGAACAAAGTTCCATATTCAGATGAAGACCTAGTTCAAGTATATATATTCAAATTCCAAAAGCATAATCTAGAAGCAGCAAACCCTATACAGTCATTGATAAAGTCCATTAGTGATTACAGATATTACTGAATTTTAACTAACTCGTAATATTTTAAAGTTTATGACTTCTGAAATGATCACTGCTGTACCAAATAAAAAAAAAAATACTTGCTGATAAGGCTGTATACATTGAATTAGCTATGGTGCAAATAAACATAGCCCTTCAGTGTGTTAAGTCATTCAGCTGTGTTTTCTGCTGCTTGCATTAAAGTCAATTAGGTGTCTAGATCACATACATTTAAGGGTCTATGTATTATGCTAAAAATGTTAGAATTTAAACAAGTCTCAGATACTTTTTTGTTCTAAACTAGAGTATATAGTGCCTGCTTTCAATATAAGAACAGGTTTCAATTCTCCACAACATAGCCAACTTCTACAATTTGAAAAGCAGAGTGTTATTTGGTTAATTCCTTTTATATACAGTGTTGAATGATTTGGGAAAAAAAAAGAAAAAAAAGTATTACTATGAAGATTTTATTCCATTTTGGTTATAATATTCCATGGTTTACTGTATTGGAAATCATGGTTTTAGTCAGATGGCCAGTAGATATAGACAACAGATTAAAATATTTTAATGAAAATCTTAAATATGGAAGAACAAACAAAATATCCAACAGTTTAATGTAAGAAAAATTAAGGACGTATTTCATTCTGCATGAGTTCTTTTGTCTTTTCAGTTCTGCATAAGGCAACACATCCAAATTGTAGTGTAGCAATCTTAACAGTTACCATGGCAGCTAGACTGGTGAGCCATGCATTATTATATATTACTGATATTGAGATCTTCTGTCAGTTAAAATTTATTAGACACTCCAAAAATTCAAGTGGAGGAAGGCAAGTTAAATAGCAATTAGCAGTCTTTCAGTATAGAAACAACATCTGTGCCATGCCAGCCATTACACCCTGTTAGAAGGCACAGTTCATTGGGCTGCTTTACTCATAGTGCAGCACTGGCACTGTTTAGTAATGAATGTACCCTCTTTGTTTAGCAATCTTGATTCACTGTATTTTTAATTTAGTGATCACAGGATTTTTAGATCTGCTACTTCAAATGCAGCTGCATTTGTGGATTATTAAGAGATCATATTTCTCAAATACAAACTACCACACAAAAATATTTAGTTTCTTAGCTAAGGTAGATTGTAACTGACACACCAAACTGAATGAAAGGAGAGCAGTAAAGAGCATGAACACATAAATTAATTCATGTATAAAAAAAACCATCCTATTTCTAAAACATTCCTGAGTTTATTTATGTAGCTGCCAATAATTTTTCTTCTTATCACTGCAAATTGTGATCCACTCAAACAGTTACAAGCTGTGCAAAGGAGTATATGCATCAGAGATTATTACTGGTACACTATTCATGTGAATTGTTCTCCTGTCAAAAAGAATCAGCAAGTGGTTCACAATTTTCAGGTATTTTTAACTTCTCTGTATTCCAAAGAGGTAAAATTAAGTCCTTTAATACTTGTACTCTTTATAAGTACCAAGGAGAACACTCTGTTGAGAGCCACATCAAATGACCAGAGTCCACTGTGGGTAATTCAGGTTCATTTTGCATTATCTTTGATGGAAAACCTGAACTACCTCTGTTGGCCAAAAAGGTTAATACAATACTGCAGATGTTCAGTTCCACCATAGAGAAAGCTTAGTATTATAATCAAATGAATTATTTTAATATACTTTTATGTAAATACTTGTAAAATGAATGTAAATTTTCCAGAATTAAATTAAATCTGTTGTAATTGTGTTCAAGGTATATGTTCAATAATAGTGGACTATTAAATATATCAGGCTGTAAAAAGTATGGAGTAAATTCAGCTGTCATATAAAAAAAAGTTGCTGTAAAATCAAAGTGATATTTTAGTTCACAAAGGATACCGTAAAATTAAGAATGTTTTGTGATTTATTTTACTGTATTTTTTTCACCTATTGTTATAAAGTAAAAAGAAGTCAATGACAATTACTGGCTTTTTTTTTTAATTGCTATTTCTTAGGACATTTTTTTTCTGTATTACAAACTGTTAAATTAATGAATAGATGACTTTTAGGTTGTTAGTTTATAGATTCAGAAAATCACCTCATATCTGATAACTTTCCTTTTGCTTTAAGCTGCTCATTAGTTGGCAAGAAGTAGCTTTCCCAGTATATTGAAACCTTAAGAGATGAAGGATGGGTGATGTCAGCAACAGGTAGTCAGAGTGATGCTGGACTATTGCAAGCCCTGTCTTATGGCCTTCATCTGAACCTTATTCCATTTCTGTATCATCCTTCAGTACCATGTTCTCCCTTCTTAGTTAAACAGAGCTTTTGTTGAGCAATATCAGGAAACCCACTACCAAGAGTTCTTTGTAGTTAACATCTTTATTTCATCCTAATGGCCATTAGTCATCTGATTATTTTTTTTTCCTCTTTCATATTTATTGGATAATATTGAGGCACGTACTGATTTTTAATTCAAAGGCCAATCCCACACTTAGAGAATAAAGTATGTGCCATTCTTGGCATTGTATAATGACAGATCTTTGGAATCAATGAATAGAAATATTACAATGAGAAGGGAGTCTAAAACTCTTACTGTAAATGTAAATAAATATTTTACTTTTATTTTCTGTTTTGATTTTTTCCAAAGGATATCTTTGTTTTTAACTTTATCCTGTCAGAGGTGTTAAGTAATGCATGTTCTTTTAGATCCTATAAGATCCCCAAAAATTTTATGAAGGAAAAAAGAGCTGATATGACCGAACAGAATTTTCATTCTGTGAATAAAATGTAAAGAAATAAATGTAATTTTTAAAGTAGTTATTACTTAATAATGCTTATAATGACACTTTCAGATTTTTTTTTCCACTGTGGAAATATTTTAGAGAACTGAGATTATGAGCTTGGTGTTCCTCTTTCACAGGGACCTCCTGGAGCAACTGGAGCTGAAGGCAGACAAGGTGAAAAAGGTGCAAAGGTAATATATGCAATTATATTTTAAGAGACATGAAAAAATAAACTATTTATAAATTACAAGTAAGATGCTTATTAGTCACTGAGTGTGTGAAACTTATCAAAATAGCAACAGGTAAATGGTAAAATCCAAATTAAGATCCAAAATTAATAGCAGTAACAGACTACATAACAGACTATGTAGTGGACTCTCACTAGTGCAGGCCCAACTTAACTCACCCCTGTGAAAAATGAGGATAAGCATGCTTTGCTGGCACCCTGTGGCTTATACGAAGCTGTCACTGTTTCATTTAGTAAAACATTCTAGAACACTGTTTTGGAATAACTTTTGAAAAACGGAGCAAAGAAACTTTCACTTTACAGCTGCCATGCCAGGCTTAGTCAACTATTCTCTTTTGACCTCTTCTTTCTTTCTAGGGTGAACCTGGTGCAGAAGGAGCTCCTGGAAAGACAGGTCCAGTTGGTCCTCAGGGACCAGCAGGAAAACCTGGCCCTGAAGGTCTCCGGGGCATTCCTGGCCCTGTGGTGAGTAAACTGAGCATAAAATATTTTAAATGTTGCATTTGTTGTATATTCTCCAGTAAAGCTAATTTTATATTTTCTCTAGGGAGAACAAGGTCTACCTGGAGCACCAGGTCAGGATGGTCCTCCTGGGCCTCTGGTGAGTATGCTTCTCTTCAGTGCCAAAACAGAAAAAGCACCCTTTAAAACACACCATTAACATGTCTGTGCGTATTACAGAAAAACGAATGTGTAAGCCAGTTCCTAGCACAAAGTTCCTATTTTTCTACCCTGTCAGAAATTGATACTTGCTTCATTCTACTGCTCTACTTTAGTAGGCAACTGTGTTGAATGCAGCTGATTTATACCAGCTGAAAAGAATAAGGTAGTGTAAAACTTCTGCCCCCACATCAGCAAATCTTAACACGTTAAATCTTTTTGTTTCCTTTCCAGTGGTAATTTTTTGGGATGCATTGATTTTAGTGACCGCCTGTGAAAACATTATTCCTGGGGTAAAATATTAGATAATACGTATACATTAGAGAAAAAATAAATAAGTTAGAAGCCCAAAAAGAGACTTCTACATCAGAAAAAAACACGCTAGTTTTGTAAAAATCAAGAACAGCGACCTGTCCGTTGTTCACTGTTGCAGACCCAGGAAATATAATACATGAGTGAAGTATTTAAAAGGATCTGAGTGAAACAAGCTCCCAGTTTCTAGGGCATCAGTGAGAGCTGGATATCATGTTTCTGTGAAGCACAAAATAGCAGTGCCACAATATCAACTTTGGTTGCCAACAATGCCAATGAATTATATAATGCCATTCAGCTTGCCATTCTCCTTTTCTTCATGCTTTCAAGTTATATTATTGCTCTTTACATTAACATTATTTTATAACATTGCAGTAGGCATTGAGTGCTGCAGCGGTGATAAAATAATTATCATTGCTAATACATGAGCAGTACAAATCAAACAGGAAGACATTAGATAAAATAGTTATCAGAGCAACATTGGCTGCTCCCATGAGTATAATAATGAAACTTATTTTAGCCATACTATTGTATAAAACCAAATTCACCTTCCATGAGGATGTTTTTTATCATTTCAGCTAGAATTGAGTCTGTATCATTTCTGATTTATAAATTTGATAGCAACCTGTTAGTACTAAAGCATGTATTGAGGTACTCTTAGTGGTCTGGTTGCAGTGTAAGGCAAGTTACAAGTTACAGTAAATGTACAGCTTTCTAAATTAGCTTTACCCTTAGCCTAACTGCTGTAAAATTGGGACAAAATACATTTCTGTTAGCTTGATGCAAAGTAATCAAATTTTGCTATGTGTTTCTAATATGATTAGAGCAGATTACTCTTCTTAGGTAACATAACATACTACCAAATTATATCATTATTTCTATCTACACTTGCTATTTTAGTGAACTTTTCTATAAAGCTAAAAAAAACAACATTGTGGGCACAAAATGTTGATGTTCATATTCAATATGTTGTGCAGAAATTAATATCCAAACTATATGGCCATCATGTTAATTAAAGAGTGAAAAACTGAAAAGACTGCCCTGTGCTAAATCCATAATAAATACCCTCCCTAAAAAGTTTATGCTTTCAATAAAGGAATAGCTTAAATAATTTGCCTGACTTACAAATGAATGGCATGAGGCACATAAATAATGGGACTGAAATCTCCTTGGTTACAATTCCTTGCTGAAATTAAAAATAATAATAATAATAATAATGTACTGAATTCATCAGTAGTAAACCACCATTTCTCATGTCAGTCACCAGAAGTTCCAAATGCATCAAGGTTTCTCTTCCAACATTTGACAACTTAGCTATTCAATTCAAATCTGAAGCTGAGTGTATGAATGATTAAAATACTCCCAAATGCCCTGGCTTTCTTTCAGCTCAACAAGAATTTATTTAGATGCATTGCTGTAACTTAAAATTCATTCTGGATTTTAAGAAAGTAGAATTTCTTTCTATATGTTATTGAGGTTAGGCCTCCATCCTTCCCTCTCTCCCACTAATTTTACTAACAGAAGAACAGTACGAGAGCAGATTTGAAGTAGAGAGTAACACACTGCAGGTGAGAATGTCTGTATCTGTATCTGATGCTTTAAAATTTCAACTTTTATTCATGAATTATGTATTTGCTTAGGCTTTTGCATCTAATGATATTCTCAAGTACAGATGCAAAGAATACACACTGAATAATATTTTTTACACTGAATGTTATGGCATTTCTTGAAACTGTGCCAGGTTGAAAAGGTCGCTTATTACTGCTATTTGTATCATAACTTCACAGATATCTACTGCAAGCAAGAGACTAATAGCAATGAGCTTCCAGCTTACTTCAGCAGCTCTGCTCCTAATGCATTCATGTTAGTGTGAGATTAATAGCCTCTGAGAAATGGATGCCTTTTTTATGCTTGCATATACAAAGCCTGAATTTTTCACTTTATTTTGTGCAAATTATAGAAAACTAGCAATACTATTCATACAGACCTCAGAAGATTCCTCAAATCTTCCAAAATTTCTCTAAAATTTTAAATCAGGATTGAAATAAAAGTAAAACTAACTTGGAGAAGAAAAAATAAACACAAGGAGATTTTATCAAGCTTCATACGTACTATTTATGAAAAGTTTGTATTAATATACTTATAAAAAGTATAAGAAGATATCACTTTGAAATCTCTGTAAGGTAGGAGTATTTTTCCAATACAACAGATGAGGAACAGAGGCCCAGAGAGAGTACAGGAGATTCTAACGGAGTTCAGAATAGCTACACTAGTACTGCAAAACCTGAGTATATGGGCCCCTCTAAAAGTAATGCCTTATATTCATTTCCATGAAAACTACAACAGATATAAAGAGAATAAGAACACTATGGATAAATTCTCAGCTACAAAACACTGTTTTTTTTTGTTGTTTTTGTTTTTTGCTAGCCACCACCATTATCCAGTTCATATGGATGAGCTGATGGAGATATTCCTCTTTTTGTGGTGTGATGGCTGTGCATGGCCATCTGGAACATGGCTTGCCTTTCATATCACTTTCACCTCTGCTGAAATGCATTACCTATCCCCTTACTGTGCTACCATCCACTCTGATGTCCACAAACAAATGTTGATGCATGTCAGTGAGTGCAATTTTTTCCTTATGGAGCAAAGGACACACCTTTGCTTCATACACACTCCTAGGTCAGATGCCATTTTGTCAGACTGCCCCTCTGCTGCTATTTGTCACACAGCAACAAAAAGGAATGAAATACTGGTGGGAGGGTTCAACCTGTACCGTCATACCACCAGGATCTATCTCTGATATTGTAGGCCAGTGTAATAAAATGGGAGGCATTATTTTGGAGCTGCCTTTTTTTTTTTTTTTTAATGTTAACACATTTACCAAAATATTGGTGAACCATATTTTTGTACATACCATTGGAGCTATCGTACTTGATGTTGTTAAGCTTGCAATGTTGAGTAGAAAGAACTTGAATATTCAGAAAATTTAACTGCATAATTCACTGTCATGCAGAAATTTCAGGTTGTAAATCGAGGAAATTGTAATCCCAAGACAATATCTGAAGTACAGAACCAAAGCATGAGGTAGTTCTTCAACAAAGCAATATTGAGAAGCTGTTACTATCGGCAATCTCATTTACTGAGTTGTAGTAACCTGGAAGAATAAAATTAAGGACTTGTTTCCATTCTCTTATGAAATAAAGGGCTACAGAAGTACATACTACTGTTTCACAACTGGATAGGTACAGCAATTATGGGGAAATACTAATAAAGCATATAATGTAGCCACAATCAAGATTAGGCTAATGAACAAAAAAATCAATTGAAAATTTATTTGACTATCACATAATTTCCTGGATGCTTGCAGTACTTTTTATGAATTTAGAAGATCTTTTCCTTCTTCATAAATTTCTAATAATTACAGCCTTTTCAGATTTCTAAAGTAATTTAAATGCTACAATAACATTATTACAGCATTCTAAAGATGTATGCCAATGTTATCTTGGGTTCTGAATCACAACCATCATCCATTGAGTGACCTTGTAGTTATACTACCTTTAAAATATTTCAGGAAAACTTGATTTGTACTGTATGTTAAAACTTAGTTTTACATTACTTCTTTTGATTTATTTAGGGTCCACCTGGCTTGCCTGGACTGAAAGGAGATCCAGGTTCCAAAGGAGAGAAGGTATATGAGAACGTCTTTGTTCCTTGTTTGTGCCTTTGTAATTTTGGCCTGCTACACAAGTCTGTATAAAAACAGCAGAGAAATACACACTTTTTTTTCTTCTTTTTTTTTTTTAAATTTAAATCAGTAAGCAAGACACCCTAAATAATCCATCAGTCAGCCTTCCATAGCCTCAATGATAATGATGAAGCTTTAAGTAACATCTGATACCCTGGAGATAAGTAGAAAGAAAGGATTACTCTTTGCAGTAATCTATTGATGTTACGACTCTTTTCTGCAATGAAAGCCCTAAGGACACTGATGTAAAGAGAACCTTTGCTTTTACAATAGGCAGGAATAAAAAGTATTGATTTCACTATATAACAACAAGGTGTAAATATTTAACAGTTATAGTACCTTATTCTGAAATAATGGATTGAGACAATAGGAATACCATTTTCTAATACAGTCCCAACCCTGTACTGATTGCTTGGATATCAGGAAAGAAATGTATAGAGAAAGAAATATGAACGTATCTTGTGAATTACAATTTTTGCTTATATATATGGATCAGCTGTTTATATAGCTGTAATAAGAATAGCACATCTGTTTCCACAAATAATATTCTTATTAGCATATAAGCGTGGAAATTAGTACGAAATCTGTACCCACTTCTATTGTTATTTTTGCATTTCAGAAAGGACTGTGTTGCATTTAAATCTTTCACTGAATTATACACAGCTTAATAATAATCTCCAAATCCAAAGGCCAACTATTGAAAGTGAATATACTTACAAAATAGTATATCAAATGAATTGATAATAAACAATTGACGACATTTGAAAGCTCTGTGTTTACAAAGCACATCGGCTTCATAAGTATCAAGTTTTTACTCTACCTTCTTCTATCTTGTTTAGGGACATCCTGGTTTGATTGGCCTGATTGGACCTCCAGGAGAACAAGGTGAAAAGGGTGATAGGGGTCTTCCTGGCCCACAGGGGTCTCCCGGAGCCAAAGGTGATGCAGTAAGTAAAACTTTCTTTTGCTTTGATTCAAGTTTCATGTATGTCTTTCTTGCAGGAGACACATGAAGTTATTACAAACATTTATACCCAGCTTGAATCTCCAGCTGGAGTTTAAAGCACAGGCTGCTGATGAGGGACAGACCCGTATGAAGGAAACAGTATACCTGTTAGATATCAGATAGCTAACAGAACCAGTCTTGTTACATACTACCCAAAGCAGACTCTCTTTTCCTGGTTATTAAACTATGTTTTAAAGCTCCCTGTAAAATATGAAGCTTTAACATTTATCTAACGGAGAGCAGTGTCGTAACTATAAATGCTGGAGCATGACAATAAAACTGTCAGATTATTAGTTTAAATTGAAAAATTATTTTGGACCCTAGCAAATGACCTAAAGGGAAACTAATTAGAGCTGGACACTTAGTAGAACTACCTTTCTCAATAGATCTGCATTTCTTAACTCAGTCCAATACAAAAAATACTTTAATTCTGTCCTTATTCTTTCTTAGGGAATTTCTGGTCCTGCTGGTCCACTTGGACCCCCTGGTCCTCCTGGTTTACCTGTAAGTAATTTCATCCAGTTCTCCCATTCAAAACACTCCTGTGTTTTGCAGAATATATTCCAACTATATGCTTATATTCTTGTCCATAGGGTCCCCAAGGTCCAAAAGGCTCCAAAGGATCCAGTGTGAGTAATTATCCATATTTTCTGGTTTTGTGCTTCATTTCTGTATATACATTATTTTTTAATATTAAGTAGTATGGTCAATAACACATTACTCTCATTGCTTGACAGGGTCCTGCTGGTCAAAAGGGTGATAGTGGTCTACCTGGCCCACCTGGTCCTCCAGTAAGTAGGAACTCTTTCTTGATATGCAAACATATTCTGCTGTTACGATGACCCTGTTTTGGTGCAGGTAGAAAACGGCACTTGTGAACTTACACAGAAGGAAAATAGTGATGATTATTTGAAAATTAATTTGTCAGGAAACACAAATCTACCAGAGGAAGAAATACATTGTTTGCTCTAAAAAAAATCCGCTAGACATTTTGAAAAAGAACAAATTTCTAATGATTATTTACACAGATTGTAAATCTGTGCACAGAAAATGCAATGACTTCCGTTTCCCACTGTTAATTCTTTTCTATTATTTCTTTATCATAGCATAATAATCTAGAGTGAAAACAGTGAAAATCTGAATGAAATATGTCAAATTTTGAAATAAAATATTGGTTTATAAACCCTAAGTGTAATTTTAAAGTTTTATCATTGGAAACACCCACAGTTTTTATTTGCTGCAGGCTATGCCTCTGCTTCAGGGAATTGCAGGAGATATTAAGGAAATCACAAGTAAGTTCTACACACTTATGTGAGGGTAACATACTCTTCCCCAGACAGCAATGTTTAGAGAAGAATTTAGAGCAAAACAATCTTTAATGTTCTAGAATCTGGGGTTTTTTTGTGTTTTTTTTTGTTTGTTTTTGTGTGTGTGTGTGTGTGTGTATGTGTAAGGAAATCAGAAGGAAATAAGTTAAATAAATAAATTGAAAAAAAGCCTATCCAAAGCATCTCCTTGCAATGTTTTGTTGTCTTCCTGTCCATATTTATGCGGCTGGATAATCAACAGAAAAGATAATATTTTTTCCATTCAGGGTCCTCCAGGTGAAGTAATTCAGCCACTGCCAATCCAGTCACCCAAAAAGACTAGAAGATCTCCAGATTACATGGTATCTGATGCTGGTGATAATATTCTGGATTATTCTGATGGCATGGAGGAGATCTTCGGTTCACTGAATTCACTGAAGCAAGACATTGAGCATATGAAGTATCCAATGGGCACTCAGAGCAACCCAGCCCGAACTTGCAAAGACTTGCAGCTCTGCCACCCAGACTTCCCAGATGGTATGTTAATATTGCATGACAAAGGCGAACAAGGCTGAAGTGATGATCTGATAAGAAACTTGGGTAGTATCATTAATTATTGGTAGATAGTTAACATAGTGGCTAAATAAACAGTGTCATTAAATCAATTTTTGCAGGTATAAAAGTGTTCCGTTTATAAAGCATGAGTGAAGAGATATTCTGTTGGTAAAAAGCCATAATTCTTGAATAAATAACCGGATCTAGTTTTAGAAATAAAACTTTCAAGTTGCTAAAAACAGCGCTTGTTTAGAAATGTGGTCTTAGTGTTTCCAGAACTATCCAAACAGCAAAGAGATGAAAGATTGAAGCTATTTAGAACAGTGGAAGTAAAATCACAAACGTCAGCGTGCTGGGATAGTTCAGAGCTTTTAAATGAAATGAAAATTATTTAGTAACTATATACTTCAGCTTAGTATAATACAAGAAGTAGCACTAGTATTATATGCAATTTGTTAATGAATAGGTCTCTCAAAAATTATTTCTTTTATTCTTAGATACAATAATTTGGCCTTCTGAGTGACCACTGTTCTGTATCATTCAGCAAACAGATATGCAAGTTTCTCTAATAGCATTTAATGCTACTAAGCACTAGCTTCATAAAATGCAGAGTAGCACGAATTAGTGGCTGTATTCTAAATGACTATTTTAATTTAATTATTTAATCGTTTAAATATTCTGTTGCTTTCTTTTTTTCAAACTGATTTTAATCCTGTGGAAAAGTTTAAGTGAAAGCCAACCATTGCACACTTTTTAGGTTTCATACTTCTTTTCTATTGCAATAGGTACTTTTTCTCCCAGTTCAAAGCAGTATTTTTCTTATTTAAATGGAAGAAAAAACAGATTTTGACAGTTTAATAATACTCTATTGCTATCAGTCTAGATAGATAAATGCAGATGGTTGCCATAAGGAATAGTTTAGCAGAGTATGTGCTATATGAAAAGTACATATTTTACAATTCAATACCTCCATAATAATGAATGCTTTTTATAGACCACATTTGTCTTCTTCATTTAACAGTATTTGATTATTGTTTGGAGTTTTTTTCATTTCAAAGTAACTTTATTCCGGTTAAAATAAAAGTAAACGCATTCATTAAAATGTAAAATTCTGCAGAGGCAAGAGTTTCAGTTAGGAAACACTGTTTTCAGTAAACACAGCCCAAATCAACAGAATGTTAAAATACCAAAAATGCTCTGAACTTGCAAAGTGTGCCCTGTATTAAAATACAAAATCAGTGAAAGGATTTGCCATGCTTCATCTAAATTTCCACTTTTTGCCCAAAACTGGATTAGAACACTAGTGTAAGAAAGTAATTTGCTGTCCTGCCACGAAATTAGCTAGAGATAGTACTCAGATCACAGAAATCATTATAATTACAACGGCAGATTTTTAAAAGATCTGATTTTTAGTGGACCCTGGATTGACTGCAGCTCTCTTTCATCCCCAGTTTTCATTCACTCCAGCATTGTAGAGTCTGTATGCTCAGCCCTGCCAGTATGTTGTGTTATAATGTCATAAAGCAGCCAAGCACTATGCAGCCACTTGCTCACTCTCCAGCTTCAATGTGGCTGGATGGGTGAAAGAGAATCAGAAGGGCAAAAGAGATGAATACACTAACGAGAGAAAGAAAACCAAAGGATAAAAAACAACACGTGCACAGAGCAATTGTTCACTAACAGTCAACCAACGTCCTATCACTAGCAGCAGATCTCCTGCCAACCCTCCCAGTTTCATGAGCATGACAACATATGGTATGGAATATCCCTTTGGTCTGCTTAGGTCAGCTGTGCACTCCCAGCCTCCTCACTGGCAGGCAACTTGAGAAACAGAAAATGACTCTGTGTAAACAGTGCTCATTAATAACTAAAATACTGGTGTGTTACAGCACTATCTTCATTGTTAATCCAAAATATAGCACTATATGAGCTGCCAAGAAGAAAATTACCTCAATCCCAGTCAAACCAAAACACAACCCTGTAGGACTGCTGAAACTATATTCGTGCAAGTTTCAGCTCTTTTTCTTGCTGAGTTCAATATGCATTATTTAATGTGTTTTCATCACGTAAAACAGTCCAAAGTTTCACTTGTGTTCAGCCTCACAACCCAGTAGTAAAAAACAGTTTTGCCTGAGAATTCCATTTCTCTGAATGGAAGCTTTAGGTACTTGACAACTAAAGTCAGGCCCTTTCTACATAGGTCTGCAAATCACTCCAAATATGTACCTCTGCCTTAGGCCATAGTTTACTTCTGCCTAAAGCTGCCTCTGCACTGAGAGTTCTATTACCACAAGTATAAATTATCCTTCAGCTGAAATAGTGTAATAGCTAAATTGTTGAGACCTGTAATGTATGTTTCATACATTATGACCTTCCTCCTCCATCCTGAAGTCACTGCAGTTCCTCCTACCCCTTAGCAGTATTCTGCAATAGTCACTGTTTTAAATCGAATTAAATGAAAACAAAAGGATGTAGATAAAAATAGACTTTGATCTCAGTGTTATTTTTTATAAACAACAAAAGCAACAAATCACAAGGCAATGTACACATATATAAATGTATGCATATACGTAAATACATATAAAGATTCTTCTTTTTTTAGTGGTGCCAGTGACAAGACAAGAGGCAATGGGCACAAACCAAAATGCAAGAGGTTCATAGAATCATAAAGGTTGGAAAAGACTTCTAAGAAGATCTAGTCCAACCATTCACCTACCACCATTACTGCCTACAAAACCATGTCCCTAATTACTATATGTACCCTTTCCTTAAACACCTCCAGAGACAGTGACTGACTCCACCACTTCCCTGGACAGCCTGTTCCAATACTTCACCACTCCTTTTGCAAAAAAATTATTTCTAATATCCAACCTGAACCTCACCTGGTGCAACTTCAGGCATTTCATATTGTTCTGTCATTAGTTAGCTGGGAGAAAAAGCCAGCCACCACCTCAATACAACCTCCTTTCAGGTAGTCATAGAGAAAAATAAAGTCTCCCCTGAGCCTCCTCTTCTTCAGACTAAACAATCTTAGTTCCCTCAGCTGCTCCTCATAAGACTGTGCTCCAGACCCTTCCCAGCTTCACTGCCCTTCTCTGGATACTTTCCAGGGCATCAGTGTCTGTTGTAATGAGGGGCCCAAAACTTAATACAGTCTCAAAGTGCAGCCTCGCCAGTGGCAAATAAAGGGGAAAACTCACCTCTCCCTGGTTCTGCTGGCAGTGCTATTTTGATAGAAGTCAGGATACTGTTGGCCTTCTTAGCCAGCTGGACACACTGCTGGCTTATGTACAGCCAAGAAGCTCAGGTTCCATCAGTGCATCAGGAAGCACTTCTTTACTGTGAGGGTGACTGAGCAACACAGTTAATTGCTCAGTGAGATTGCAGAGCATCCCTACTTAGAGATATTCAAAAGCTGTCTGGGCATGGACCTAGACAACGTGTTTTACGTGTCTCTTAGCAGTGGTGTTGGATCAGATAACCCCAGAAGTCCCTTCCAATTTCAACTATTCTGTGATGTTTTTGAAAAGAAAGGGTTGTCTTCTCATCATGAAGATAAAATGACTTCACTACAAATTCTGGAGCACTATTAGGTAAAAAATCTACATCTTCCAAATACCATTTACATTTTCAAAGGCTTTTCTCATTTGTTTTAGGGGAATATTGGATTGATCCTAACCAGGGTTGTTCTGGAGACTCCTTCAAAGTGTACTGCAATTTCACAGCAGGCGGGGAAACTTGTATCTACCCAGATAAGAAATCTGAAGGAGTAAGTACCAATCTGTGTTTTCACTTGGCTGTTGACAGATAGCACTATACTACTGTAATGTTGAAATAATGTTGCAATTATAAGAATAATTACACTGTCACATTTTTCATATGTGTATCTTTCTGATTATATTTAAATTTACATAAATCTGAATAAAGCAGTAAAATGATGCACAGAATTAACACACGGCATTTTTTACTTTTGCTTAGATAGTGCTTTTATGCACATCCTTGTAAAACTTTCACTGCATTCTGGAATGCAACATAGCTATGCAGCAGGTTTAAATGCATAATCTAGAGTTTGACATCTAAAGTTATACTCTTATTAAGTTTCTCCTGTGGGTTCATTTGTATCTAGGCAAAGTAGATATAAAACAAACTATCATTGGTATAAACAGCCTCTAAGGGGCATGTAGTGTAGAGGATGGCTTTCAAAAGTTTTTCAAAAAGAGATAGATATATCAACATCAAAACCAATTAAAACTCTTAATTTAGATACTCCTCATAGTAGCAGTTTATACCAGTCATTTACACTGGTCATCTGATAAGAATCATGTGTGCATTAAACAGAATTATCTCTCTTTATAAGCTATCACCTCAGATTCCATGTAAAGTAATGAATCTGAAGACATTCTATACACGAAAAACATTCTATTTTAGAGCTTTTAAAGGTGCTGAAAACACTGAAAGAAGAGCCATTTTTTACTATCTTATATGAAATTTGTTCCAGGTATTTTAAAACCTTCTTATCTGTTAACCCATCTTCTAAATACTTACATCTCCACTGTTCTACCACACAGGTTAGAATTTCATCATGGCCAAAAGAGAATCCAGGATCTTGGTTTAGCGAATTTAAGCGTGGCAAACTTGTAAGTGATTATTACAACACAGAATTATTCACAAATGAAGTACATGTTACGAGCGATCAACAGATCCCAAAGAATCTTAAAATATAGAGATAATAGCAAACTTAAGACTTTTCATACTTGGTCCTTTTGTCCTAAATATAAGAGTAGCTCCGAGGCCTCCTGCCACTGGTCAGCAGGAGCCTGCTCTGTACTGTACTGTAAAGGCACAGCAATCCCAACCGTCACCTGCAAAGCTGATGATGAGCATCTGGCTTCTGGCAGACCACAAGTCACCACTTAACTGTAGTAAAGCAGCTGGAGTACAGATTTCCTGCTTCAGTCTAGATAACTGGAAACATATTAAGTATGGAAAAATGAGGATGCAAGCTGATATAACTTTTTAATTAACTACAAACAGATTCCCAAAGAGATTCTGCTGTTTGACGTGATACTGTAAGGGTAAATCCCTGTCTTTCCCATTACAAAAAAAAAAGTATTCTAAATATATTGTTAAAATGTGAAAAACTATTTACATTTACAGACTTATAGCTTTATTAACTTTAAAATATCTTAAAAAGGGATGTGATGGTTTATTTTTTTTATTAAGGACAGTTATGTGGTTCTTCCATCAACAGTAATTTTGTTCTGCATTTTAACATAAATATTCATGTGGCTTCTTATGTTTTTTAGCTTTCGTATTTGGATGTTGAAGGCAATTCCATTAACATGGTTCAAATGACATTCCTTAAACTACTGAGCGCCTCTGCCAGACAAAATTTCACATACAACTGCCATCAGTCTGTAGCTTGGCACGATTCCTCATCTGACAGCTATGACAAAGCACTAAGGTTCTTAGGATCAAATGATGAAGAGATGTCTTATGACAACAATCCTTACATCAAAGCCCTTCACGATGGCTGCGCGGTAAGTAGAGATTCAGAATTTTCTTTACAAAACCTACTTGTCAATTAAAGTAGAAATCAAACAAATTATTTTTTTTTTGCACAGCTCTCCCCTGAGAAAAGCTTTCTAAAGACTTAACTTTTAATAGACTACCCTTTAGTAGTTTTTAACTAGAATACAGCAGCCCTTTATTCAATTTTTTATATGTACAAGAAATAATAAATATTGCCATAAGCCAAGCAACAGAAATAGAACAAACCTAGTATGGATACAGGCTGTCAGCACCAATGTGCAACTAGACTGTTTTCTTGTACGAGCACTATGTAAGAGAACAGAAGCAAACAAGCATAATTAGAGGAAGCAGCCCAGGAGCAGAATATATTTATAGTCATAATAAACATAAGAAACATAGTAAAAATATGTATGAACTACGTCAGAACCCACACATAGTGAACTAATTGCATAGTTAGGTAACATTGTATGTCCTTTTCTCTTATCTATCTATCTATAATTTCTTTTTTTTAATCAAAGCCAGCTGAAATTCAGGGATTGCATCTTTTACCTTCCACTATTAGTTCAACTAAAATTCGAAGAGCAGTCCAAACATTCACCAGCTGTCTGACCACCTCTCCAGTACAGTCTGCTCTCTTCAGAAGCAGAATAGTTTGAAAACAAGAACATTCCAGAGGAATATGATAGTTAAAGCGTCATTAATTATTTTGTAGTTTGATATGAAAGGATTCTGAAGTGAGTTCCTTAGAAATCAGTGACAGAAAATGAGACCTGGAAGTAGTAGGATACATATTTGTCTCTGAGAAACAACTTAGATAAAGGCAGAGTCTCCTCGTCTCAGTAACAAAATTATAATATACAGCTGTTTCATGTCAGTCTTTTTCTATGTCCTGTATCTTTATTTTGCTGTCATTGCCCGCAGTGAATGAGAGTAAAGCTCCAGAGACAACGTAAGCAATTTAGGGTGTAACTTCCACCACTAATCTGAGAATATTCAGATCTTCCAGCTTGGATATGCTCATCTTGGCATAGTTGAAAGTGGAATGATATCAGAAGGACATAAGAGACCATCTGAATGAAGTCCAATTATTGTAGTTTAACCCAGCAAGCAGCTAAACAGCCTTTTGCTTTTCTCCTAAAACCAAAACACAGCATGATATTAGAAACTGTGATGAAAAACAGTTGCAGCTGAAACTGAGACTACAATCCTGATAACTAAAATAATGAGAAGGCAGAAAGCCTTTGTTAGGAATTAAGAGTGTGCTTTCGAACATCTCTAATGCATCAGTCCTGACAGACTGCTATTTTCTTCCATGTCCAAAAAGCTTATGTAATATCTTGTAAGACAGAGTCTTTCTTCTTAGAACTAGGTATTTCTTCTGTCTCTCAGAACTAATTAGTGATTTCTTCACAAGGAAAACATCCTAACTACTGCAAGAATATTATCATAAATTAGGATAGGTGTGAATTCTTTCAGGAACGTTAAATGTCTTATATATGTTTTTTCATTTCTAGGCTTGCTTTAGTAAGTCAAAAAGCCATGGGCCGATCTCTTTCTAAAATCAGAAATGTTCCATATCACACTTTTAAAATAAATTTAGAATTTGTAACATCAGGCGCATGAAAGGCAATCATTTATAAATTCCAAACTTCAGAGGTAGCCTATGAAGATCTACAGTGCATACTTACTCCTTTGATATGTTTGTTTTTGCTTGTTTTTTTTTAACAGTCAAGAAAGGGCTACGCAAAGACAGTGATTGAAATCAACACACCCAAAATAGACCAAGTGCCTATAGTTGATGTGATGATCAATGACTTTGGCGATCAGAACCAAAAGTTTGGATTTGAGGTTGGTCCTGTCTGCTTCCTTGGTTAAATTTAAGAAAAAGATCAGATCAACAAAAACGTGGCACTTTGGTGCTACCAGCCTACTTCATGCCACATGCAAGTTTTGAATAAGAATGGCATAGAAAATATGTCTTGCTGTGTACCTATGTCTCATCTAGAAAGTAACTGTTGCCCTTGTAGGGCCAGAATCACATGACTTAAACTAATTTTGCAAGGATGCTGTGGCACAGACAGACAACATAGGGCTCACTTTGTCAATGCCCCACCCTACCTTTGGATACCTTTGGTGCTGTTTAAAAAAAGAAAAAAAAAAAGAACAAATGACATGGTGCTCCTTTGATTACAAAGAGGTGTTACGAAAGTGTTTAATAAATTGTAATTATTCTATGTACAGTACTATACTGTTATTTCTCTGTCCATTTGCAAAACTTGCATGTGCCTCTAAATTGCATCTGGCTCTTATTTTATAATTACAAAACTACATTGTCAATACTGTTTATGTATTCTGAAAAAATAAAGCTGTAATTGCCAGTGAAGCCATTTCAATTTCTGATTAATAATAAAATCCCTTTGTATATATTGTTGTTGAAGAGCTTTGTTATTTGAAGTCGCCAAAAAACCGTAAGGTGGCAAAACTGGAAGATCTTGAGCAGCACACTCAAATACCCTTTTCTGCTGATATTATTATGTGATGATGAATTTCAATACTGAAAGCACCTTCAAAGGTGTTGTGTTCCATGGTGCTATACCTCAGACCTTTTATTTTCTTTTCTAATTTCAGAATTTCATACAAAATCTGTATATACCTAAAATAAGTAAATTTATATTTTTGGGCAGGGAGAATATGTAAAAAAAAAAAAAAAAAAAAAAAAAACAGAAAACAAACAAAAAAACCAAACTTCTGTTTAAATCTGTGTGAATTAAATCAGTTAATCAGTTATATAGCTTTCCTTTTTTTTTTTTTTTTTTTTCTTCCCCAAATGTATCTCATGTGAATTTGTTCCTGTTGTGCTTACCTGGTATGCATAAATATTAAAACTGGATTACTGGATTCTAAACAGTTATTTATGGATTTTTACAGTGTTTATTTAGAATTTTAGTAAGCAGTAATGGATGTTTGCTTCCTGAAGTGGAAATTAGAAGTTCCACAGAATGGTCCTATAAAATATTTGCCCATCCCATTAATATAAATTATTTTTCCTGTTATTTCAACTGAAGGCCAGGAATGCAATATGTCTAGGTCATGTGATTCTATATAGTTGCTAAGCAACATGAGGGGACTGCTTTCTACAGAGCTGTCTTTGACCCAAATTGTTAAAATTTGCTATTCAAATCTCACCAAAAAAGTTGGTTTGGCCTTCCCTTTGAACACTTCATTCAGGTAGTTGTAAGTAGAAATTGCATTTTAATTTTGCAGCAGAAATCCTTTTGTAATTATTTTTCATAATATATGTAAGACTTGAAAATAAATGTTTGTTTCTGTTTCTTATAAGTTGTTAAATTAAATAGTACTAGCTTCTGCTGGCTCATTTCCAACTGGTACTTTCTCATGCACGTTTATACATGTAAAGATAAGATTTCAAAAGTCAACTTTTTGCTGTTCGTATTTTCTTCTATTTTTGAACCAAAGTTTGTAACTGTCACCTCAAAGAGGAAAATACAAATTTTATTAATAAAATCAAGTCTTGTCTACCTGGATTGGTCATTTTGTTTTTTAATGTCCAGAATTCACCTACTGTCATTACGATAACTTCACTCTCCTTCTAGACCATCCAGTCTCCAAATAATAATAATAATAATAAATAATTTTACCACATGAACTGGAAGGCACTGAGTAATATTGCTGGAAAAAGGAGTGTTAATACAGGTGCTGATACTGCTACTGGCAGTATGCAGCAGATGCTATTTATCTAATTTTGCATTTATTTTGCATGAATTTGTAGTCACAACAATCCACATAATACTCAACTTCTTTACTCATCCAGTGTTTTATATGCTACAGTGTTTGAGTACTTCCCATGGAAAAGGCTCCCATAATAAAAGCAGGCAAATGATGCTACTAATTGATGGAACACAGAAGACAAAACCTAGACCAGGACCTAGAAACTACTGGAACACAGAATTTCCTATATTTTGTTTTAGATATTTGAAGTATAACTGATGAAGAGTTTAAGCTAGAAATATGATGTATGTCACCTGGGACTATCCAAGCTAAATTCCTTACTAAAACAAAACTATAAGAGAACAAGAAGCAGTGTTTTTCACATCTCAAGCAAAAAAACCTGTTTAATTACAAAACCATTGGACAGTTGGACTTTGCCTCTAAAAGCTGATAAAACAGAACTAGGTCATCATGGGATCTTGAAGTTTCACATTATCTCAGATCAGACTAGCTTGTTTTTCTCTAAGGTTTGCTTCAATCTTCCCTCTAAATAGAGAAAAGCCATAGTGGAGATGTTAGACATTTTCCTCACTGCAAATAAATATGTTGTTGTAACATGAAAATGTAGCAAAGCAGCTGGACAGCAATCTCAACCCAATGGACAATATTACACATTGAGGCAACATGCTGTCCAGCATAACATGGACATGGGATGGAGATCTAAAAGACAAGCTACAACTGTAGGAGTATAAATTGTCCTGTGTATATGAGTAGAGCTTCTTCTTCTCTCTCCTTTCCTCTTTCTATCTCAGGACAAGAATATATCAACTTATCATGATCAGCACATCTCTTGGAAAACTTCATAAAATGTATTGAAGATATCCTTTCTATCTTAGTGGGCAATCATTATTGCTGACTCCAGTTATCACCTTGTGAAATAAAAAGTTATAAGCTGTTTCTAAAAAAGTGAGCACATTTATATTGTTCCTCCTTTTCAGCTTTGTTAATTACAAAATAGGGCTTCATGTGCTGATGACTAGTGGGAGATGCTATGATAGCCTGTGATTTTCTATTACATGCGGATTCATTTTTCAGTGAATGAACCATCCTCTATTGTATACGAGATACCAAAAATTACCCAACAGTGACAAAGGCAAGACATTCGATGCCACATCTATTATATTTACCTGGAACATAGTCTTGTGTCCGTTTTCTAGGTGTACAAATTATCAAAAAGGCTCATTGTCGATTTGGTAAAAAGCAACACCAGGATTACTGTAAAGGAGTAGACTGTTCTAAAGTTATATATTCTTTTCTTTCCTTTTCAGTAAGGACATCAAAGATTATTACAGTGAAAGAGGCTATGAACATCCAGACAAGTAGATATACTGCTTTAACCAAAATTGGGCTTTTTTTTTTTCCGCTCAGCTGTATGAATGAAGGCTCTGTTCTAATGACAGAGGATGGAGCCAAAGCCCACAATACTACCTTGGACATGTTTTGCCTAGGTTCTCTCAAGACCTTTGCCAGACCTTGACTTTGTTTCCAGTTTCTCAAGGGTGGAGTTATGACTGCCATCAAAACACAGCTAACTTCAGTAAGACAGACAGGAGTTCTTAAGAATTCAGCTGCAGAACTGGGACCTAACTGTCTTCATTGCTACTTGGTACGGCCTAATATTTATTTATTTACTTACATAAAAATGAAATTGTAGCTAAATCTTGATGAAGCATAACAAAACCTAGCCAGCAGTGATTAAATGCAGATGAAAATTAAAATTCAGTTCATCCAATTTGCTGCCTTTATATTATGCACTACTAAAACATAACATATATAAGGAGCAGATGACCAAGAAATCAACCGCCAATCAATAGGATATGATAAAATCTACAAATAAGCAGTCAGTGCTTATGTCAGTGCTGACCATGCATGACCATGCTTTGCCTTTCCATGTCTTATATGCACTAAATGAGATATTACAATCCAGCAGTAGTAGTTTTCAATTTTCTGATTATTGGTCATTGCACACCCAAGTGACTAACGCTATTGCTTTTTCTCATGCTCAGCCTTTGTGTTCAAAGCAACATAAGACTCACCAAGGATAGTCACTCTACCTTCTTTGTGATTCTAGTACAAAGAACACCTGCCATAAACAGCACCAATAAGCCCTGAACAGATAACAAGAAAAATTAATCATTCTTTGGATGGTATGGTAAACAGAAGAGTTTATGGAATATTTATTATTTCTCCTGTACACATCAAAGAAGACTGAATGTAAGTATTGGAACTATTTAACAGCTTGCAAAGCCATCTCTTTTTCTTGTTTCTTTTCATTATATGCCTTGAACAGTGGCCAGTAAAATTCTTTGTAAGGAGAACTTTGTTTTTTTCTCTAACCCTTGTTCTCTAAGCTGGATCTTTTGTTGTTTTCACTGTAGCAAGGAAGTAATGGGTAAATAAAAGAATTTTCCTGAGTCCACAGGGCTGCGACAACAGAGCTGTCCAGAGTCCCAGGACCATCCAAATGACCAGGTATGAATACAGAAGCCTCCTGTTCTGTTCTCATCTCACGCTGAAATACTTTGTACACAGAAATACTGAAAACAACCATGGCCGTGCAGCAACAGCACTAGCCCATGACGTTGTGCCTGGGAGGCCAGCCTCCAAACTCTGCAGTTCTCTGGCATAAGAGCAAAGTAAGCAAAGGTAGCGTGGAAAACCTGAGTTTTTAAATGGAAGAGCACATGACAGCTAAAAACGATGATGAGAGGCTTAACTTTTAAGGCCAGGTACACGAAAGAGGAAGAGAGGACTATGGGAGAGGGCGAAGAGGCTGAGGAATATATACAGAGCCACACTAACATGCTGTCAGACTCATCAAATGTAAAGCCTATTTGGGTGATCCACACATCCACATTAGGCTTAGAAACGAAGCAGCTTCTGACATTGCTTGTGTCTTGTACCTAACACAGAGAGACAGACAGCTGTCTGTCTGAGAACTGCCTGTACAACAAAGTCACACGAAAACTACAGGAAGACCAGTTCACATTGATGTCTGTGAAACCTCAAAATTGGTCCACTTAATCTTATAAACACATCAACCCCAAAACTAGCCACAGTATCTTGAGGATATCAGTGGAAATCACTATTTGATCATGATTGACATTGTGTCTTTCCAGGAACATTTCTCTGGAGAAAGCAATAAATAATAATAATGGTAAGAACAGTACAGATTAATTGATAGCTGAAAGATGTTCCAGCTAAATGATTCTTGACTATTCCAAGGCATTATGAGTTCTGCATGCTTGCATTTTTTTCTCATGTTTTGCATAATTTCTGATGACTGTATGCACAAGTGTGCAATGCAGAAACAGCAGCTAGCTAGCATGATTGCTCACTGAATTTAATAAGTAGGTTAGAATCACCTACTATAAAAGTAAAATACAGGCAAATTAGAATTTTGGAAGCCAAGCTCAGGGTTGAAACATTAAAAAAAAAAAAAAAAAAAAAAAAAAAGTTAACACCTTTAATATACACAACAATACATCCTTTACACAGATATACAGCCAGTTCAGACGCATGTTACCTGAGTGGAACTCAACTGTGGCAATGTGTGAAATGATATCTTTAACAGTAATGAGACATAACTCAGAGGAATCAAACCCACCAAAGTAGTTTAGGGCTCTCCTGCCCTTGCAACACTGCAATATTTAAATTATGTATGGAGTGGTAGGAAAGGGCTGCATGCTCTCTAGCTATTTTAGTGCAGAGAAGGAATGCTGCACTTGATGCGTGTTTTCAAACCTCTGCGCACAGACGTGAGCTGACTCCCACCCCCAAGAACAGTACTGTTACAAGGAAAAAGGCACAGAAGGGTAAATCTCGGGATCTGCATGCAATGTGAGGATTAAAAAGCAAGAAGAAGATAACTAAGAACAGGTAACTGAGGAAATATTTACACTAAAGACAGCTGAGCGAGTGGCAACTAGGTTTCTTTTTTTTTTTTTTTTCTTAGCAAAACAGGAACCGAGCAAAAAACCTCTACAAAGGTAGGTGTTTGATTTGAAGCTGGTAGCAAGGGCTCGTTTCAGTCACACAATCCCGGCCTTAGCAGGACCAGAGAGACGGCACCAACGCGGTGTTGTTAGCTGCCGTCTGCTCGCAGCCTCCCAGGAGCGGCAGAGCTCGCCCCAGGGGCAGCTGCTTTGCAACTCCTGAGGTAACTGCTGGCTGTGTTTGTGAAAGCGATGTACCCTGCTTCTCCTGCCTACCGACAGCTAGCACGTACCTGTGAGCTGATCTCCAAAGATCTGGGGGTCTGAGGCTGAGAAACCTTATTGAGAAGAGGGAAAATATGGCCCTTTGTTGTCTTCACCTAGGATCTTTGGTAGAAAGGGCTGCACGGTTCTGCACAGCTGTTGGACTTCTGACAGCAGGTATGCAAATAATTATATTTAAACTTGCTACTTGTTTTGAAACAGAATAAAGGCTTAAACACTGACAAGCATTCCCTTGAGACAGGAGTCAGATGAAGCAGCTCTTGGTGGATGTGTCAGTGCTTCTTTCACATAATCTCTTCCTCTGAAGGCTTTGATTGAAAACTAAGCCTTGCTCAGGGTCCTGGAGCACAGCCTGGAAGCTTCTTTCAGTTAATTAACTCTCAAATTAACTGCGGCTGGATCTCATAACCTCCAAACAATGCTTCCAGAATCCTTCTCCTATTGTCTTGATTTATCAGGTTAAATTCACCTTTTTGACGTGACACCCATTAAACAGTGTAAAAGGGAAGCAGAAGATTTATCACCCAGAAGTGAAAAAAAAGCATACCGTCCAGGTGCTGTTCGCAGGCCTGCTGTTGCACTTGCTGAACTCAAATGATGTTTCACTGCAGCTTTTAAGAGAAATGTTAGAGAATCTTCTCTCCACTGTCCATTTCCTGTAAGGATCATGGCAACAATTCTTCTCAATTCACTGCACTTTGGGGCATTTCTGTGTAACACATAGAAAAACGTATGAGACCTATACAAGTTCTACCTCCAGAGAAGAAACACATTGATAACCGTGGCCTGGCCTTGACTCCTTTTTCTCATTTCCCCTAGCTATGAATTGTCTTGGGTTAAAGCACGGGTGTCCAGCCTTTTGGCTTGCCTGGGCTGGACTGAATGAATAGGAATTGTCTTAGGCCACATATGTAGAGGTTGCACTAAAAGTAATGTCTCCTGTTTATTTCTGTAGAAACTACAACCAATTCAAAGACCACAATAACGCTGTTTGACAGAGCAAATTCTCGGCTACAAAACACTATTTTTCACCATAGTCACCACCACTAGCTATGTGTCACCATATAGTTCATAGTCACCAGCAATGAACAAGAGCCTGCATGCCATGCTCATAACAATCTGCACCAGTAGAGGCAATCCAGTCACTGTGACCACTGCTGAAACACCTCACCCACCACCTCACCGTGCTCACATCCACTGTATGGTCTCTATCAACATTCAGCTATTGTCAGTGAATGTCAATGGGTGCCATTTTTTCCACATGGAGGAATTCAGTGACGCACCTCTGCTTCATACGCACTTCCATGGCAGATGCCATTTTGTCAGACCGCCCCTCTGCTGCCAGCTGTCACATGGCAACAAAGCAGAATGGAAGTGGGAAGTTCAACCACTACTGCCATAGCACCAACATCCATCCACCTCTGATGTTGTGGGCAAAATAATAAAATAGCAGGCATTACTTTTGAAGCAGTCCTCGTACAAAGCTTGATGTATCTTATAGGCATTCTCAAGATTTCAAGAAAATGCAAAGAAACTATTTCAGCAAGCTTAGGTTTCCTTCAAGATGATGTAATAAGTTTTCTTCTTTTTTTCAGCTTATTAAAAGCTTTTATTTGATTTTGATGCTTTTATTTAATATTTGGAAAACTTACCTTTCTGTTAATAAGTCATCATAAAATATACCAGTATAAAACATATAAAAGATACTTCTATAGAAATAATTCACAATATGAATACATATTAGGATAAACATACATTCACTCTTCAATGTGCTGATGTTATTTATTTATAAATAAATTTGGTCTAAATTCACATAATTTCCATGTTTTGTGATGATTTTAAGCCAAAATTGCAGAGAACTGCTGAATGCTGATGGCAATAGGGAATCAGAAGTATTCTGCTTATTACAACTGCCATTACAGTAATGCAGTGTCACTTTTTACCTTGACAAATGCTAAGAAGCATCATTTTGCTGCTTGACTTTTCTTCAAACCTAAGGCTGCAGGCAATCAAAGAAATAGGAACATCTCGTTAAGCTTTTGATTGCCATGCTTACTGATAGAGTGCACCCAAATAAGCAACAATTAGTCAGTAAGCTAGTGTCAAAAGACCCATCAAGTTAGTTCGAATTGTGTCAGGTTAAACTGAATTTAATTGGTGTTCATATGTATTTGTAAGCACAGTTTAAATAAACTTCTACTGCACTGTATTATACTTTATTTACAAGCTAAACAGAGTTTTGTAGTTAAAAATTTTCAAAAACTTTTTAACTTATTAAAACAAATTTCTGGGAAAGCGTTGATATTTTTCTTCAGAAAGGCATTTCTGCCCTCATAAAGATAAAACTTTGTTGGGTTTTTCAAGTTCATATTTTTCACTTTCCAGTAAACTTCACAAACTTGCAAAGGTTTTTCATGGGCACATGTCATGGTTTCATTGTTTTTCATTGCTATTTCACACCATGTTATCAGTAACAACTACACCTGACTAGGATTTGGGGTAAAATTAAAAGCTTAGAAGGTGTTTAAGATAACTACCAGACTGTAGTAGGAAAAGGAAGTTCTAAATTTAAAACTGATTTTCTCCTGTTTTCACTTACTCTGAGTGTAGAACCTTGGAATACCTACTTTCTTTTAAAACACCCTAAAACTCTTGTTTGGATTCTGTTGCAATAGAAGGTTGGATTGCTGAAGCTGAGATTAAAACTGAACAAAGACAAAGCTGATGTACTACATTTTTTTAAAAAGAGAAATTCAGGGGGAAAAAAAATAATTTTTCTTTGTCTGCAATCATATTCAGATGTGTTCAGTAAAAGCAAAACTGTTTCTGCCACTACATGACAGAAAAAGGCCAGATGCGCAGCCCCAGCTGCTGCACTGCATACAAGGTGGGGAACTCCCCCTGTCTTTGGCAACATGTCTTCAGAGTCATCAGAGAAAGGGAGTTTCAGAGCTGTGCTAGGAATGTGTCAAATGCAGATCCAAGGGAGGAAGGACATGTCAGAGTAGAGTGCATCAGGCTGTGACTATCAGCTTTACACGCTACGTCAGGTACAATGAGTATGGTCAAGAAGCTGCTAATTTTTATTTATTTTTCTTACTGGGGTTCTACTTTGTTTTAGGGTGAAGAAATAAGTTTTTGCTAGTCATTGACTCCTGTGTATATTAAGAAACTAGCACCCGTACAATTACATCAATTAAATGGAATCTTTTTACTTTGCTGCCTTCATAAATCATGGGATTAGCTTGTGATCCAGAGCTTCAAACAACTTTTTAGCAGCTGTTTCCATTAAAATACTAACCCTTCACATATACGTCTTCTGACTCAGAGGGTAAGAGTCCTCTGATTAGCACTACCTTTAGAAATATATATGATGAAAAGCACTGTAGATAGCCTAATGATATGGGTTCAGTTGCTGACAGATTCATGGGCTCTTTGCAAATTCTACTGAAAAATCAATAGTAATCCCTTAGTGCTTTTGAAAGATGTGGGATCGCGGCCATAATAACAGAGATTGTCTCCAGCAAATGACTGTTCTGCAGTGGCCTGAAAGTCCAAATCTTCCTCAATAACAAGAAAATCAAGGCTGACAAATTTGAAATTGTCCCTAGTAAAAATAAAAAAACAGCTGCACTTACTGGCTAGTCAAGTATCTACTTAATTATACTCCACCTTTTGGAGAGGAAAATCTGTTAAAAAGGTACATTCCCAAGCAGCACTTCAACATTTAGATGTTTTCAGCACACAAAGGAACCTGATGCACTGTGGGATAATCTGCTGGCAGCTCCCTACTTCACCTATTTTGTTCAGAGATTTGAATGTAAATTAAGGAGAATAAATTTTAAAGCCTGTCCCAAAGGAAAAAAAATCATTCCCATTCATAAACAGCAGAACAGCATTGGGTAGTTATGGTCTCTGGTATTTATTCTCTTGGTAAAGCAGCCTGCATGCTTGGAATTGTTATCAGAAGCAGGGAAATGTTTAGCACAGTTTGAAATAACGGCAGAAACTTCATGAATAAGATTCAGAATGTAATTTGTTAAAAGGGCAGTTTTAAAAATGTATTTGTAGGAGCATCTGATGCTACGCAATAAAAATATCCACATATTTGAAATTTCATGTTTTAAAAGCTCACCCTCATTTTTACTGTGACACGAACCATGAGAGTTGTGTAAACGAGATTTCACATTTTCAAATTTACTTCTGTGAGAGAAGCAGTCTGACTATAACTGACAGCCTTCCATTTATTAAGGCATTTCTGCACAGTATTCATTAAATTATACTCCATATCTTCCTAGTGATTTTCTTACCATCAATTTTTCAAGGAGTTGCACTATAGAAGGTATTAGCCACAAACTGAAATATAACTATGTATTACTTCTGATTAAAAGCAACAAGCTGAAATACTTGCAGTGGTAATGAAAATTACCTCATTAGTGGCTGACCCTTTTCCACTAGATTTATGTAAATAAGGGTCAGTAAAAATTAAAACACAACTCTGTAGAAATACTGAATATATTCATACAAAAATATTGCTACAATTGTTTAAATTATCATCTGCCATAGAGTCAAACATATAAAGGTTTCCAGAGCTTCTGATTTTATGATTATCAATATGATTAATTATTACGGTTAAAAACAAAACAAAACAAAACAAAACAGGTTTTTTTTTAGTATTTTAAGGAAATTTGCTCTATACAAGCTTACACTTCTCATTTCTATGGAGAAGTTGGAAAGGAGAGTAGATGATACTTCCAAATCTGTGAGGAGAAAAGAAGCCTCACAGAACTGACAGTAAAGAGAATCAGAAATAAAGATAGGCCACAGAAAAAATCTCAAGTCTAAAGATGCTGGTGGGAACTCAGCTTTGGGACACAGCAGTGTTGTTTTATAGAGACTTCCTTCTCTCTTAGGTGACCCTTCTCCTTTTCTCTTTTTCCCCACTTTCCTGCCTGATAGTGGAGGGGATGCATGGGGATCTGAGCAAAGAATGTTAATGGAGAGACTTTTGAGAGGGAAGACAGAGGTTCCCTACATACCAGAATTAAACAGCTGAGATTTCACCTCTAATAGCAGAGAAGAATAATTACATCCTAGGGTTTGTATGTGACTATTTCTTGCAGCAGCCTCCCATGCCAACACCAAACTCTGTTTGTGACTCATTATATTAAGTGCTCATCTCTTTCTGCCTCACCAGTGCATCATGAGAGTACCTGTATTGCATAGTTAATTCCAAAAGTAGGACTTCTGCACTTATTGCTGTATTCAGTTTCACAGACTTCAGAGTACATCCACTCCATTGTATAGGTATGTATCAGAACACTTGTAGTCTGCTTTTCTCCTGTTAAATCAAATAAATAATTGATCTTTCATAATTCACCTCAAGGAAGAACGACATCAGAAAGCATTGATATATGAGTCTAACCATTGTCTGCTACTCCTCCCATTCATTGCTCAGTACCATATAAAGAAAATGTTATTTTCCTTAATTAAGTGCAGTTAAGATAGTGACTTCATACTTACTGGATTTGTTGTGCAAGTGTGTGCCAATTCCTCCCTGCTGATTCTCAGTACTTCTACTTTTTATACAATGCCTCTATTTCCTCAAGGTACACAAAGGAAAGATTTTTGCTATATTTCACATTTGTCAAAAGAACTGTCTTTTTGAGAAGTTTGCTCCTTGGATGAATCATTCCTTGGCCAACGCATAAAAGTCACTGTCAAAAATGTAAGCAACAGCAATGATGTCCTGTGTTGCCATGGAATTCTTAGAAAACGTGTGTTCCAACTTAAAAAAGAAAGAATATCCTTGGGGCACAAAATGCAACTCCTTCATATATTAATGTTTTACCAAAACTTCTGAGTGAAATATTTGGAAAAAAAAAAAAACTGCCCATATGTATACATACATCCACTCATAATTATGTCACTTGCAAGGAGAAACAACAAAGTAATCATATAGTAAGCAAAATGTCTTAGGAAATATAAAGTTAGTGATGCCTTTGTATTTTAGCAATGAAAGTCCTATAGAAATTTTGAGATCTCCCGACTCTTTTTTTTCATGCTGCCTTGAATTTCAAGTATTTTCTTCCAACCTCTCAAGTATTAAATTTTATTTGCTACTATTATTCCTTCCAAATTAGCTGACTTAGAAAGTTTAAAAAACAAAACAGAAAAAAAAGTGAAGAAATTCTGAACCACCACAATGAAATTTACCACTCCATTTTTCTTTGTGCATAATATAGTGTTTGTTTAAATATCTGTTGCAACTGGAAAGTACATTACACTATCTAGTAGCTAACATTTTAAGTTATGCAATGTATAAAGATTAGAGAAAATCTTACTGTGATTTCACAGCTAGTTTCACTGAAAACAATTCTTTGAACTGTCTACTCTCTGTGACATGTGTTCTCATAGAACATTTTGTTAGCTTTGGTTTTTTATTTCAAAGTACTTACAGAACAAATGCATCTAAATATGTTCTCTGCAATAAGCATAAGCTATTGAAATATGTTAGACCAAGTACCTACCCAGAAGTAAAATCTCCTTTTACAGTCCTGAGTTACTTACCTCTGCAAAATGTGTAGCATGTAGTTGTTAGTGATATGGTGCTAACATGCTATCTTCAGCAAGCTATTGGCTGAAGCAGTCTAGAAAATCTCAACTAGTGAAAATCATTAGTGAAATCACTTTCTCCTTACAAATTCATTTCAGGTCTTTAAGGCAGACATTTTGCTTTGCAGTATGGATATTCATTATGTCTTCTCTCATCATTTGTCTCCATTCAAAGCAACACTCAACCACTTCTGGTGCTCATTACTGCTGAAATGAACAACCCACTGCCTCACTGCACACATCCACTGTTCAACTACTACTGCCATAGTACCAACATTCACCTCTGATGGCATGGACCAACATAATATGTTGGAAGCATTAATTTTACATTAATTTAATTTAATTTAATTACATTACATTTCCAATGTACCTGTTCTCAAAATTACCTGTCAATGTACCTGTCTTTATTATTTTTTTTTTGAGGACTAAAGGTTTAGAAGCTCTTCACATGAGTAATATCTTCATTTCTCAAAGGCAGACCAGAGTATTCATAATAAAGTGACATTTATTATTAGATAGGGAGTGGATTTGTTTTAGTATCTGTCATTCAATCATGTAAATAGTTATTTAGATTTTACAACCTTCATATGTAGAAATGAACTGCTTACAGTGTTTTCTGGAGGACACAAAGTTGACAATTGTTACAGATTGACCAATATGTTCTCTGTGTGAGAAGACTGTAGATCTCAGACCACAGGGTATCTCGGCTACAACAAAATTAGACAAAGTTCTGGACTGGGACTCTGTAACAGCTGCAAAACAAGCATCTGAGAAGTTTAACATTGCTTGGTGATGCCCATTCCCTTAATTTGTCATTATGGATATAAATTAAAAAATTGTAAAACAATATTTTTTTAAACTAACACTCAGGTGGTTGGGAGTTTTAACAAATGAATTTAAACCCAGAGTATCTCAAAACCATAAATATCATTAAGATTAGGTTGTTGTGATTACAGGTAAGGAAAGGATTTCTGAAGTCATTCAGATGCCTTAATAAACCTGCATGAATTAATCCAGCCAGCTACACTCCTTTGTTCTGGGGGACTGATCATGTACCATCTTGCAGCTGGCTCAGTTACTTACATGCCTTATAAGCAGTGATAAAAAACCACCACCTCAGAATATTCTCATCAATGTAAAAATTTTATCCAGATCTACTTAATGTGCTTGGTCTTAAATTTATTCATTCTGTGTAAATGCAATCTAGTGCATCATAATTTCAGAAGCTAAAATAAAACTAAATGCTTAGTCTAGCATTCTAACCTTTCCATTCTGATCCTGAAGTTTCTATCTTGTCTGAAAATTTCTCATGTTTTCTATAAGTAGGGATTCGTGAGATAGGAACACCATGAGATGCGTGGGGGTTTTTTTGGTTTTTTTTTTTTGGCCTTCAAAGAGAGGGAAAGGTACATTTCTACACTCTATTTCAATACCTGACTCCTTCTTTCAGATACACTAAGAGAAAAGTGCACAGAATTGACATTTTCTAAGAAAAAAATTTAAGGACATTAATAAGCTTAGAGGATTTTAGTGCAGAAGTTTGAGCCTCTAGCGATCATCTCACAGCTCTTTAACGACATTATTTTTTGTATTAATGCATAAAGTGCTTCATGTACCTGAACTAAGAAACAGTGTAGAGCTGCTTGTGTGAGCACTTCTAATTGGAATTCCATCAGCAGCAGAGGAATTCTTGCAGATGGGTTCATCACAATACTTTGCTGTTCTGTTTTGTTTCTTTTTATAACAGCTGCCTCTTCAAGTTAAGCAAACTCTAGAGAAAAATAAGGCTGTGGTGAATACAGATGCAATACTAATTAGCATACAATGTGAAAGTTTTAGTAATTTTTTTTTTTTATGTATTGAGATGTCAGTTATCCAGGCCTTATTCTGAAAATCAAGTTTTATTTCCCTGAAAATTCAGCTCTGCATTAGAATATATTAAGTGGAAATGCTGGGCAGTAAGTTAAAGTGAGGGATCTGTGTGTGTGCCTATGAATTATTGAACAATGATGACTATGTTTTCCCCAGCTGCCCTTCAGGGAATTTGGACATATTTATAATCTTACTAGTGATTCTTGTCTGTTAAGACACTATAATACAAAGTATTAGTAGCAGTCTTGTGGGAGATTTTTCCTAATTAGGCAACCAAGTTAATTATTAAAGATGTGCTAGCTTTCATGCTGCTGTCTCATGGCTGTAAGGAAACAAAACAAAACAAACCCATCAGCAATAGATAATGCTTTGTTATGGTTTACTCCTTCAAAGAATTCTAAACAATCTGTACACAAGAACTGATTAGAGAAACTTAAGTGAGCTCCTCTGTGGGGAAAAGAATAAAATCATTGTGTCATAAAATCATAATAAAATCATTGTTTTATCATGATTTCAGAAGATAAACACATAAAAACAAGAGGTTCCACTACTGTATTTTGCTCTGGAGACATCTAAGATTGTTGTCCTATACTAGCAATGAGAAGCTGTTATATTTAAAATAATCCTGTGTCAGAGGTGAGTTCTGGAGGTAGATACAGAGATTTTATTAATCCTTCCTAGAATTGATTTTACTACACTCATATTTATTCTTTTTCTCTCCATATTGTGCTGCCTCTGTCTAAGACAGAAGCAACAATAAAGATTATAAATTTGGTTCATCATCATGTAGTTACCTTTTCAGCCTGCATCATTTCCCTATTCCTCTTATAAATTCCTGGACCAAGAAATAAATTGTTATTTCTAAAGGAAAAAGAGAAAAGGTGGGGATAGCAAGAGAGATGGAGAAGATAATCTTCATTTATCTCTTTTTCTCTGTTTCCATGTAACTCCTGCTTTGCTGGAACTGTTTCAGTGCTAAAAACATCCCTAGTGAGAGACAATACCAACCTTCTAACTCTGTATAGCACCTGGTCCCAAGGAAAAGTAAAAGATCATGCAAAGCCATAATAAGATTAAATTGATTATCAAAGTCTGGGGAGCATATCACCAAAGCAGTTAATTTTACTGCACTGCTGCAGTCACCTCTCTTTGGAAGCAGTTCAGCTGTGCCCTCATAACACAGAATAACACATTATCTTAAGAATTCCTAGGGAATAAGTTTTCTAGGACAGGTAAAAACTACCTTTTTCTTTTTTGTATCTTAGTTCATATGATCTCCTGTATGCCAACAATAAATGTACTATAAAAAGAAGAGAAACAGGCTTAAGATTTCACACATCAACTATAATTTAAATTAAGCTTAGATGGTGCTCTTCTGGATTAGTTAAGTTTTTTTGATTAGTGAAGCTGCCTGCCAGCAAGGAGGCTGGAAGTGCAGACGGAGCTCATAAGGGCTGCAACCAGGCCTTCTAACCCAAAAGGAACAAAGGAACACTGCATACCATTATGGCACGCTCATGAAACTGGGAGGGTTGGCTGGGCATCTGCCACTGCTCACAGACTGTCTGGACGTAAGGCACTGGTGATGAGCAGGTGTATTTACGTCAATTGTTCAGGGGTTTTGGTTGGTTTTTTTTTTCCTATTCTTTGTGCTTTTTGTTGTTGTCTTTTCTTATTAAACTGCCCTTATCTCAACCTACGAGTTTTCTAACTTCTGGATATGCAAATGTCTTCCTTCTGTCCAGGTAGGGGGAAGGCAAGGTTGAACAAGAGGCTGTGTGGTGCTCAGCTGCTTGCCAGGATTAAATCACAACTGACTTAAAAAAAAAAGGAAGGAAAAACTTTTAAGTATCCTACTCATAACAGCTAGTTAATTTCCTATATCTGCTACGCTTTTTTGTTTTGGTCTTTAACAAAGCTTTGGGGTGTTTTTTTTGTTTTTTGTGGGTTTTTTTGCTCTGTTTCTCCATGTACTGAACATGAAAGTAATTACTTTCCTTACTACCTCCTTTGTCTTGGGTTACAGCCCCATCTTTCTTTCACTGTGTATGTAGAGAGAGAGTGTGTCTATTGTGTTGGTGCCCTTCAGGCTCTGTTCCGATACCAGTAATAAGAAAATCATTTTAGCTTTTTCCAAAAGTGATGACAAATCTGGAATTGCAATTACCACTCAGCAAGCAACTCAGAATTTTTTTCTTCTCATCATGTCATTGGTTTGGGAAAGATATTATATGTCATACAAGATATATACATACGTATAAGATCGTACGGAAGTGAAATAATTAACTTTTCTTTTAAACTACTCTATTCCTTCTTCTGCTGATCATACGTCTTGTATTCCTGTAATCAGATGTTGAGACTTTGCTTTAAGACATCTTTTCTGAGAAACTATAATGCCAGGGTCTAGAATCTTTGTCATCACAGAAGGTTCTGGCCACGAAATGCAGCAAGGTGAATTTATTCAAGCAAACATACTATACAAAGGAGCATAAAAATGTGAAATATACCCAGCTGGACTATACTGGAGCCCCAGCTGCTGAGTAGCAGCTGCCATTCTGATTGCAGTGCTCATTAAAAGATGCTAACTTTCATGCAGTAAGCCAGAAATGGCTGGCTTTAGAAATGTAAAAGATCTAAAATTGCCAGATATTAAGGACACAAAGCCCAGACTGTCACAGTCCCTAAAATTCCTGTAATTCACTCTGCTCTGTTTTGACTTAAGCATAATCACAACATACTAACATACTTAAAGTATTTTAGGGGCCTGTCTGACTTCCCCTTGCTGTGTCAATGGAGGGAGCTCTAAATAGGTTTGAATCACAAATTTTCCTGCACTTGTAACCAATCAGTCAGCATGAAAAAATAAAGAAATAAAAAATATTTACATAGATTTCCGGATTCCAAAATCTCAGGAGACACCTGTCTGTGTAGGGACAACTGTACAGGGAACAGCACTTCTCTGAATAGGAATTAGCACTGGTATGGGCATCAAATACCTGCTAAAGTTTAACTTTTTTCCTCCTTCAAATCAAGATTCCTCTAAAGAGTACAAATCACAATGTAATGTAAATAAATTTTTATCTGACATGTATAAACGTACAAAAACTTGGAAGTATCTTTCATAAGGAAAAGGTACGACCAATGCAATATAAGCTAACATTTGAGAATGGAAGCACATTCATGAAAGTCCACTTTTTTTTTTTTTTCTTTTTCCTTGTCCAACCCTGGAAAAGAAAACCAGTATTAACCACTTCCAGAGGTGAAAAATCATTCCTACTCACTCTTACAAAATCAGAAAATAATACTGATATGTGGGCTAAATGACCAGTGTTTTAAAGAAGCTGATAAGCGTTGATGACATTTTTTTAAAATTTTTCTGATATACTGCTTGATTCCTTCCAGATATAAAACATACTCCAAAAATGAAAATAGCATGGTCGTTATTATAAGTAGAAATCTTACATTGCAAAAACAAAAGGCAAACTAGTGACAATCCATGAAAGCATTGGTTACATCTGTGTAAATCATTTCAGCCACCATCTTATTTCAGACTGTAACAAGAGTCCACCTGACTTTGATCTAAGAAGTTGTCATGAAAGTGATCTGAAAGCGTGATGAAGTACAGAGAAATCAATTTTTGAAACCTGGCTGAACATCAGCATGAATACTTGAGATACACAGCAGAATAATTTATTGGCATAAAGGCTAGAGTGAAGATAAATTATCATAATTCCTCTAGATATGATTGGATCTTTCTCATTATTTGTTTTGTTGCCCAGTTTGCAAACGTGAATATTTCACTGATTATACTTTCATTTGGCTCATTCCAGTGAAAAGATAAAATGGGCTCAGCATCTCTACCTTTGGAATATCACTTTCCCCCTCTGCAGATACCTTATTTACAAAATAATTGTTTCATTAAGATGCTGCACCATTCCATTACTCCTCACTTTATGCTTTATTTTCCCAATGGAAGAATTTTTCTGGTACCCTACACGTATTTCCAAATATAGATTAAAAGGAAATATTAAAAAGCCTAAGTTGCTTTCAAACAGAATGAGATCTTTCCAAGGAAAAAGGAGAAATTAAGTGCCACCTTTCAAAAGAAAGTGTTACTAGTTTTACATTTTTCTCATTTTAAACCTCTCTACCTTCCGATACCATTTATATTTAAATGTATTGAAGTTTATAACTTCTGCTGGAATACAACAAATGCTTAAATAAAAAATTACCGTGTTTCATGGAAATTATATCTGAAAATACAGTCCAAAATCACTTCTGCAACTGAGAAACATCACTGTTGTTTCATATTCTTTTCATGGTTGACATTTAATTATTGTGGTGTTTTGATGCCAGTGTCTTTAAGTTATTTACATGGGCTTGAAAGTCTGACATCTATTCACTGATCAGCTCCAAAGAATTCTGTCTTCTTATGTAAAGTGTTTTTTATTCCATGACCTCCAATTCAGTTAGTACTAAAGAAGTTTACAAAATCTATAGCTGCTTTCAAAATAAAGGATTTCTCATTTTGCTTCAAGTTCTCTCAACAGTGTTACAAAGGCTGTTCTTACATATAATATTTTGCAATTTCTTAGGAACGCTGGATTATAAAAGTTCCCATATTTCAATTATAAAGTAATAGCACTGCAGAACCTCCATAATCATCCCAGTGCTCACTGAGTGCTCAGTGATCTTTAGTAGTTTGCTTGGGGTTTTTTTTGTTTGTTTGTTTTTTGTCTTTTTTAAAACTTCAGTTTTTTGGATGGAAAAAAAAAGAAAAAAAAATCCATTGCCATTGTTTGCTTTTTTTTTTTAATCTATTTTGATATATTTATTATTTTGCTAGATTCTTTTTAGGAGAAAAACATTTATGCCTAAACCAACTTATTGATGATAAAAAACGTAGTACTTTTCATCGTATGCTATTAATTTTCTATCTCTACGTTTTTTTAACATCCTCTGCTCACCTGCTATGTATTATTTTGTGCTTTTTAGATGCTTCATTTTATCATTTTTAACTGATCTCATATTTCTTTCTAGCCACATCTGATGTAATTTGCATCCTTTGTTATTGAAATAAGTATGATTTTTCCTCACTGTTTCATAATTATCTCTAACATTTCACGATAAACAGCAGGTGGTTATAATCAGTCTCTTTCCATTCATTCCTTCAAAGTTTGTCTTTTGAACATTCAATATTTTGGTGCTGTATCTTTTACAATATCTTCATGTAATTTTCACATCTAATGATATCATTATCACAAGATACCAGATGTTCAGTACTTCTCTCTCAATTACCATACTTATGTCTTAGAACTAATTGAGATAATCTTTGATTTGGGTATTTGCTTCCAGCACCGTGAGAACAGAATTCTCTACCATCTCAACAGCAATTTGAACGTCTGACCTCCAAAGAGCAAACAGTAGTAGCTGCTTTTCCCCCCTGAAGTCTGTAGGTTCTTAATTTTACATATTTCAAAACTCCATTTTTCAATTGGGAAAAGCACGTTTTTATCAGGTAGGAAAAGTATACATACAGGAAAATATTTAGCAATTCTGACTGATATATTCTTTTAAATACCTTTAGACCAGATATCAAGAAGAACTGAGAGGCTGGTGAGAAACTGGAACAGGTTGTCCAGTGAGGTTCTGAGTGCCCCCCAATTAGCTGGAACTAGGTCATCTTAAAGGTACCTTCCAACCCACTCTATATTCCATGAAACCAATTTTTCTCTCATAGCATCTCACTGAGGTTAGCAGAAATTACAGAATTTATGAAGTGAAATTCTAGTGATGGAATAACTTGCCTGCTATTAAAAAAAAAATTTCTCCAAGTAGAGGGTAAATGAGAAAATGAAACCAAGAGTGGGGACTCTGGATATTGGTAACCTTCATGCTCCTTCATAGACTGTTTCACTAAGTCCAAGCTGACCTTTCATGCTGTAGAATACCTTTTCAAATGCTATTGATAATAGATAGTATCTATCTAGATAGCCTAGGAAAGAGATGGTTAACAAAACCCCAACAAATTCCAAAATTCACAGGCTGTTATACTGACCTACTGTAGGGTACCTGCTTTAGCAGGGATTGGGGGGTGGGGAGAGTTGACATGATGATCTCCTGAAAGGCTTTCCAACCCCTGCAATTCTGTGTTTACTTAGCTTTCACAAATGACATTCAGTCACACACGATGACACACAAATGACACTAGGCTAGAAGGCTAAAGTGTGAATGAGCCTCAGCAGCAAGAAAAAAAGATAAAGATGTCTCCTTTTCCTGGCACATTTTACCAGCCTCTTTTCTGTGTGTTTTAGCTTTCCATTTATCCTCCTTCCTAGGTTTTTTTTACTGTCTCATTTTTCTTTTTCTCTCTTGTATACTGATCAAACTGTTACTGTTTTTGATACTGAAGATATTCTTAGTCACATTTTCCACCAATACATTGGCACTGTTTTAAGTAATGGTGATTTCTGTTACTAGAGCACGTTATCATAAAAATCAGAAAATATAAAATGCAAAATAATGAACCCAAGCTACATCCTTGTCTAGCCTGAGCTGCTTTTAAATAACTGCCATCAAAGAGAGAACTCTGTGAAGAGCACATTGCCATCTTTCCTAAATATCCACATTATGATTGAAACATTAAAGAGTGAAAGTGAATATTTTTGCACGACTTCACCAACATTTTGCAGAAAATTTCATTTCCTGTAGCTGAGTCTAATTCCCTAAGAAAGTTTGATCTGAATCTACCAACCTCTCTCACTCCTGCAGAGAAGCACAAAAACCCATACTTGTATTCCTAGTGCTAAGATGCATAAACAAGTTGTGCATCTAGGAAGACAGAAGCAAGACTTTGTGCAAAGAGATTTTTTGTACATTACATCATTGCCTGTCAGCCATAGCTAACAAAAAAATGAACAGTCTCTAATTTATCCTTCACAATGATTATGTCCCCTCACAACTTTTCAAGTATCACAGGGCTTTGAAAAAGAAAAGCCATACTCATACTTTGCGTTCCAAAGTCCTTCACAGAAATTGAAAATTAGGCCTGAAATCCAGTGCCCAGTGCTTACTGTCCCAGGACTGTGGTTTGTGAAATGTATAAGCCAGATTCAGTTTTACTCAGCATCTTTTCTCACTTTTTCTTTTTTTCTCACCCTAGGCTTTCAGTCAGCATTTTTTCACCTTTTTCTTTCACAGTTTGGGAAAAGAGATAAAAGTCAGTGGAGAAAATACTCAACCATCAAGATTAATTGTATAAAGGTTTATGTAGACAATTTGCAACTACTGCTACTGTTATCAAATATTTCTTCTACTTTCCCTCTTAATTATTTTATCTACTTTATTGTATGAGCCAGCTGTTAGTTAACAGACTGGATAAAGACTACAGTAACTATTACAAAATGAGAGTAATTTACAGACATGGTTTACACATTGGAAGTTACCTATCTGCTATGGTATTTCATTAGTTGTTCAGATTTATGCTCCCAAGACCACAGTTTGATAAATCTCCCCTTCCCCTCCTGAGAAATGAGTTTATATTCCAATTAGTACAACTAGTTCTTACCAGCACAGAAATCTTCACCACAATAATAATAATAAACATTTCATAAATACCTGCAAAATTCTATCTTTGCAAATTTCAAATAATAAAAAAGCAGATAAGTATGCAAAGTCTATTCAAACAACCATTTTCACAGAAAATTGGTTTTACTGCTTCTGTCTCTCTAATTGCTGCACAACTAAAAATCTGAGGCAGGCCTAGAGCAAAACCATTCTGATTCCACTTTAATACTCCTCAGAAATTTTTTATCAGGCAAAACTCTTTATTCAGTTTTACTCTGTCCTTGAAATCAATAATAGAGTTGGCAATATTCAAAGTGCAGAAGGACTGGAAATTGGCTTGCTCAGCAAAAATATGCCTCTGAATCAGCCCTTAGCTGAAAAAAAGAAAAGCACTGCAAACAAAAAATAGCACTTTCAGAATGAATAATACCTTAAAAGAAAAGTAAATGTATGAGGACTTAAAGAGAAGAAGCACATGAAATGACATGTCTGGGCCCACAAATAAGCCTGCTATATATTCTTCTAAATTGTTACATATGTATGCATTTTGTTGTCCTATTTATGGTGTGCAGCTAAATCTCAGCATGTTCCTGCAAGAAAAGATCCTAATCTACACAAGCAGGATTTCTTCACAAGACAAGAAAAAGCAACAGAAGTCCCATTCCTTTGCCTTGATATATATAAGCTGCTAGCAGAACAGAAAGATGCTTAGACGGAAGTTAATAGTTTAAAATATAGAGAAGAGATGAACCTAATCAAACAGCAAGAATGAAACTTCTTCTGTCAACTAAAGACAACTGATGCGTCTATAATCTGAAAAGCAAAATTATAATTAAAGGAGAAGTACATTTTTATTAAACTAACCTGCAACTTGGTCAAACTAAGATCATAAGAATATAACCCTTTTTCCTGAAAAAAGGGAAAAATTAAATCACATTTCTTACACTTCACAGGACACTCAAGTTCACAGGTCCGGGGATTTCATACACTGTTCAAGAGACATTGCCCAACTTATAACCAGCCTGAACTTCCCAATTTTTTGAGCTGCATGTGCCAGTGTGAGAAGGACTGAGCCACTTCCTTCCATCTCAGTTTCCCTACCCAGCCATAAGTTTCTCAGTGGTAGTGTAAATCTCCCTCATAATAAACATACAGATTTCCATTTGTAATTACTCATTCTGAAATATCTTTAATTAGTGGATGTTCATTCATGTATCAGTGCTAAATATTATGTGCAGAATGTACGCATCATCTGATTTCAAAACATTCTCTTTTCCCACTCAACCTTGACAGAAATTAGAACTTCTCAGTTGTTATAGCAATAAAAGCATGAAACTAGTAGGAAAAATAAATTATCAAATTCCAATAGAACTTACTATTAGGATGTGCTCATAGGAAGATCAGCAATAATTAATAGTATTTGTCTGGGGGCAACTGAATGTTTTGAAAAATCAGCCAGAATGGTAAATGTCAGTTTCTTGTTATCCAATACTATTACGGTTAACTGAAATAGTTCTGTCCTGTTTGACAGAATACACCAGTGATTAAGTGCTGTTTTGTTTTTGTAAGTTAGCCTGGTAAAGTAAATATGAAGGAAACTAAATATGTTAGCTGTTGGGCTTTTTTCATTTGAAGGTATAGTAGGAAAATATAGCAGTGGGAAAATAGTAATCGACGTTTAGTTTTTTACAGAAGGATATTTTGCATTACTATGTATATAAATAAGAATAAACATGTTTTTAAAAGCAAAAGGGCATAAAATTATTAATTCTGAAAGTCCTATAGGCCTTTAATGAAGCCCAATCTGAACTTTAAAAGTGGAGATGGCTTGCATCGCTATTTAAAGTTCGCCTTATTTTCAGTACATTCAATTTAAAAGAATTCAAATAATCAGACACTTGTAGCCATTTTCTGGCTTTGAACATATACAAGAAGTTTGATTGTAGAAATTTTACTGTTACAATTTTCATTGTCACTGATGTAAAGAAATTAAAATTTTCTCTCTTTTCATTGCACATCCACTGAACAAAAAATTATATATATATATAATATAATTATATATATATTATTAATTAATATATATATAGATAGATAGATAGATAGATTATGTGTTTATCCTACCCATCAGCTCACCTGGATAATTCCTTTGTTCTTTGCCTGCTGAAATCTGAAGGAAAATACATGAAGCCAGTTTTAGCCACAAGGAGAGGTTCATGACAAAGGAGACTTCAGATAAGATGTTTCACATTGCAAGTGTGGCAGGTATAAGAACACATGACTTTCATGAGGCAGACAGGAAATACTTATGTTGGTCTCAATATAGCAGTTGTAAATTACATTTTTTAAACAAAATAACCTACAGTTTGTAATCTTTTCTCAAAGGCTTTGTTTTCTAATCTATTTTTCTTTACTTCCTTTCTTCAAACTAAAAAAATTTCCTTTGTGTATTGAAGACTGGTACCCACACCTGAAGATAATACTGAAACATCTGTCAAGCTTGTACGAAACAAGTATTAACTACATACTGCTAGACTGTAGCTATGCTTTTTTTTTTTTTTTTTTTTTTTTTTTTTTTTTTTTTTTAATTCTTTTTACAATAGAATGACAGATGCTACAAAACTATTGCCAGTTCAGGCATACCCCATCTTCTACTTGTGCAGTCAACTATTTTTATCTTAAAAAACATGATTGCCAATTGTGTTAATTGAATTCCCTACAGTATTTTCAAGGGGAAATGTTTTTAAACTGAGACAGGGGAGGCTTAGGTTAGATATTAGGAATTTTTTCATACAGAAGGTGGTGACGCACTGGAACAGGTTGCCCAAGGAGGTTGTGGATGCCCCATCCCTGGGGGCATTCAAGGCCAGGTTGGATGTGGCTCTGGCCAGCCTGGTCTGCTGGTTGGCACTCTGCACGTAGCAGTGGGGTTGAAACTACATGATCTTAGAGGTCCTTTTCAACCCATGCCATTCTACAATTCTACGATTTTTAATTTTGTTTCCCTGATTGTCCAGATCATTAGGAATTTCACTCTTGTCTTTTACAAGTTGCTTGCAGCCCCTCCTAGTTTGGAGTCAATCAGTGGACACTCATTAGAGTGCTCAGCAGTTACGCATCCTGTACAGTGCTCAGTTCTGCATATTTGGCACAACAGGGATTGCAGACTCAGCTTGTTACCATTAGATGTGGTCCTAATTATATTATGGAGCAGGTAGAATGAAAAGCTAAAAAAGTAATAATCACGAAAACTACCTTCTAATTTGAAGGGAATCTAACATGGTCACACTTGAAAATAGGCTTCATATTGAAAAAAGTAATTGTGCATTTTGCCTTGAAAGAGAGCATTTAAACCTGACCTTCATGAAATTCCTGTCTCTGTTTTAAATGTAGTTGCTTTTCTTTATATTGTCATTATGATACTAAGGACAACAAAAATTAGTGGATTTAATGAACATGATGTCATTTTCAGTTTTCAGGTTACAACATAAATACATTTCTGCCAAATCAGAAGCGAAAAGGCAAAAAGAAATCTTGCCTAAATAGGAGACAAAATTATGTTTCTAGATACCAATGAATAAAGAAGTAACAGATGTTATGAAGAGAAGAACTTTGTATCATAGTATTTGTCTTCACCGATACACTGTCAGAGTGATTTTTCAAACCGTTCTAACGTAGAACCGAAAACAGAAGTAGTAGCATTTATGATGCTTTTTTTTTCTTCCATAGCCTCTTCGTATATGAAAAAAGCACAGTTCCCGTGGCTGCTGAATGTATGTTATACACTGTTCATCAGGTATTACTGTTCCTTCAGGCAACATCATCTTTTCACTAGTATTTTTACTATCTTTTATATGTCGCTATGATCGGTTGCTTGGCATTAGCTTAGAAATGGTTATCGTAGTATTTGTATCATTGGAAAAATGTGTTGTTTTGATCTTAAGTTCTGTATCTGACTTTTGGAATAGACTTTTGGGTTGAGGGTTCTCACACACACAAAACAAAACAAAACAAAACAAAACAAAACATTCTAATTGTAATATCTTCAGAGACATGAAAAAAAAAAAAAAGAAAATAAAAGAAAAAAAAAAGCGGGGGAAGCCACATAGAAGATTCCACCAAATAATCATTTTCACTCACATAAAGAAAAAAATAAAAAAAAAGAAAAAGAAAAAAAAAGAAAAAAACCCACAACTATAAATGAGTATTTCTGTATATTTTGAACCCTGTGGTTTTTAGTGTTCAAAATGTACAGAAATACTCACTCATAGTCAAAACCAGAAGCAATGGAGAAAAATAATTGAAGAGACTTCTCAGTTCCCTGTCCACGATGGCTCAAGGGCAAAACTGAAGTTCTGTGTAAAGGCTGAAATAAAGACATGCAAGTTTACATTAAAAGGCAGACCTAGGAAGATCCTCATGAATTTTAGTAAGCTTCACTGCATTGCCTGCAAGGACAGAATTCAACCACTGTTAAGTTCTAAAGCCATGAGAAACTCCAGAAAATTGCCTTGTTTCATTTGGCTGGAATCTGGTTATTTTTACTTACAGAGTAGACAGGTTGAAGTTCTGGGGCCACCTTCAAAAATGTACAATTAAAAATAATGCTCAGTTGTACAATTTGGGAAATTAAATTATTCAGCTGATATTGAGTGATAGTTCTCAGTGATATAAAAACAAAACAAAAACAGAGACATCTTTGTGATGTATTTCTAATGGCAGTAATACGTGCTAAAGTTATTATGTAAGATTATAAAGAATTATAAAGCATAAGCATTTTATTTCATGTAGCTCATTCAGTGTATGGGAAGAACACAAACAATCTTGTGCACTGTTTGTCATACACAGTTTCAATTCTTTTTTTGGTCACCAGAAGCAATAAATAGAATTCCTAGGTATATCTGCTAACAATGTTGTGGAAAACAAAAATTACCGTTTCATTTGTATTTGAATGCTTGTTTTCATTTCTCTGTTAATTAACACTGAAAATATACTGCTTTTTAAAGATGGTATCATAGACTTGGAATGCAGCGGAATATGAAACCATGTTGTGAAGCTCCATCATCTTTCTGTATTCATTTACATTTCCTTGACGTATGTTCATTTTTTCATTTCTCTTTTTCATAATGTTAAGTTCTTAATACAGGCAGGAACAAGGTAATGAGTAGTTTTACTTCATTTGCCTTAAAGGACAATAATAATGCTTACTCCAAGCATTTTATTCATGCAGCTTGTTCTGCCTACTGCAATGTCTTCTTCCTAAGGGCTTATTAGATTTTCAAGGCAAATGATTAATTGTCGAATATAACATATTTTCTCCAGCAGAGAAGAATGAATGGGTTATTTTATTCATGTTAGGCAGGTAATCCATGAATGTGTCACTGGATGTATCCACTATCATCATTTACTATAATGGAGATCTAATCTACATGCATTTCCTTGCCAGTGGCTGACCTGTTTGTAGCAGGGGTAACAGTGAGGCTACAAGATTTATCACTATTCTAAAACAGCTTTGTTGAAAGAAGAACATACAACAGTGGCTGAAGAACTAATTAGAATGATTGTGCAACTTATTTAATGCTTTTCAAGATATTTAGGGACAAATATTCAGAAAACATTTTCTATTTTTCGCAGTTCAGCTTTCACAATTGGGCTTAGAGCATAGTCACTAATGACATATCTTCTTGCTATGATACCATACTGTTCTCAGTTGGGACTCACACATTCAACAAACCTATCTGATACACAGCATGAGCAAAATCTCTCAAATGCTTAAGGTCATATCTATGAGACACGTTCCCTACTTCATTGACTGGAAGGAGCCAAGCAACAATAGGTACAGCTATTGACCTGAGATCTGAAGTATTCAGCTTTTGGCTTTTGTGAACCAAATAGGGTTCTTTCAAGCTTGCCTTGCTTTAGTTTGCATATGGTCTGTATTGTATTGCAGTCACCTTCTAGGAGCATGTTATATTGGCCACAACTCTTATATTCCAGTACTCTCAGAAATGGGATATGAGACAGTGTTCTCTCTCATTGCCTAATGACTTCTAATGTATCTATGCCAAGTGCTATTATTCTGTTTATGTGTTCTCAGTACTTTAATTCTTTCTCTATTGTAGAGCATTGCTGCACTTCTTACAAGCATACCCATCTACAGTTTCCATTCAATTACACTTGTTTAGAGAACAAAAATGTCAGGAAACTTTTGATCAACTTTTTAGGTTGGATGTCAAGGGGAAATTCTTTACAGAGAGAGTGGTGAGGTGCTGGAACAGGCTGCCCAGAGAGGTTGTGCATGCCCCATCCCTGAAAGTGTTCAAGTCCAGATTGGATGGGGCCCTGAGCAATCTGGTCTAGTATTAAATGTGGAGGTTGGTGGCCCTGCATGTGGGCAGGGGGGTTGGAGATTCATGATCCTTGAGGTCCCTTCCAACTCTATGATTCTGTGATTCTGTGATCATATGAAATGCCAACTCTAAATATGGGTTCCACGTTTTTGACATGGAATTTATAGGTTTTATATATTTTATATTTCTAACAACAAATAATTTTGTTTGATTGGTATTAACATGTTTCTTCACATATTGCAACCAGACAATGAGAATATATAAAAGACTTTTGTTTGCAGAAATATCACCCCAAGGGCTAATTCCCATTGAATGTCAAAAGATGGATGTCCACATGACATACTGCACTATCAAAAACATTTCTAATCATTAACACCCATATTTTCAGTGGATAATCTCTTTCCCTTTGCCTAGACTTGTGTGTCTTTATGTGTGTGAGCATGAATATAAAGATACTAGATTAAATTCACAATCTTAATATTTTAGAACTAAGATGCTGAAAGTGAGTTGAATTCATATTAGTGAATTAGCATGCAGTGTCTCTGGCCACTGGGTGTCAATATTGACACATAAAATATCGAGGAAGAAGAATTTAACAGGCAGCAAAAACCAAAGCTACTTTTTTACAGACGGTGGTGCACGTAACTGTGCTGGATTTAATGTCTTTGCGAGCAGGTGTATCTATAGTCCTCACAAAGGTAGTTTTACTTCGTAACTGCTTAAGCAAAACTGTAACTATGCTGCTACAGCCTAGAAATAAGTTTGGAAGAAGTATACAAATATATTCCTAAGCGTTCTTTTTAAACACTTGTTGCTGTTGTGACAGCAGTGTTCACTGTTGTCTTTAGATACCAAATATATATTAAATACCTTCACAATAAATTTTAAAATTCTTGAGTACCAACATTCACTAATATGATTTGCTTTTGATCTCCCATAACTTTGGGGAAATACATGTAACCAACTCCATCCACCCCCACAATTCATAGACAGTTACATTCTTCCAATTAAGCAATCAGTTGTGATTAAGATAATCTGCTGACACAGCACAAAGTTAGCAACCTGAAACATCTGCAAACTTCTGTCTTTCAACTTCCTCCTATTTCTTCTCCTTTTTCTTTATTGCAGTATAGCAACTGTATTAAAACCCAGGCAGGATCGTGCCCCTGCAGATTCATGACTACTTACCATATAATTCTATTATTCCTAAAGGGAACTCATAATTTAATTAAGCTGAGCACTCTCTGTTCAACTTGGTAAACAAATAGACACCCCACATGCTAATTATAAATACCCATATGGAGATTCATCAAGAATCAGAATGATTTGTGGAGAACAGATATTTTTGGCTCCCTTCAATTACTTTTCCCTTTTCCTACAAAAACTCCACAATAAAAACTTTAGAGAAGATGATCAAAAGCAATGCTGTGTTGCTAGTCTCAAAAATTCAGAGTAATTAAGCATTCTTATCCTCCCAGTTAATATCCAATTAATACCAGATAATCAGCACCTCAACCTATTGACAGGATCACTAAATGTAAGTCAGCATATGTATTTATCACATTTGAATATACTGAAAATCAGGATTGTGAACCTTGAGGCCTTTGATATATTCACCAAATATTTAAAAGGAAGATTTAAGCTACAGGATGGCAGTGCAATAAGGAATTGATAAAGACAGTCAATATATGCCAGGTTTCCATCCACTTTTTCCCAACTTCCCCAGTAACAGCGGAGGTTTCCCATAGTTTATGTTCAATAGCTGATTTCTACTACTTCCAGTAGTTCCACTAATTAGTTTTTCAATTTAAGACCAATATAATAGTTGAGACTGTACATATAAAGAAAGAATCTGAAACAATAAAATATGTATACCTTCACTGTGTTCTTTTCATCACCGAATTAACTTACTACAAAGAAAGGTCCTTTGGAAATGTCTTTTATGCTTCAAAATTAATGCTGTTCAGAATTCTGAACAGAACCTTTGATAAAGTTATTGTTGGAAGACAGATGCCAACCTATCATTGTTAAATCAGCGAAGGAGCCTACAGTAAAAAATGGCAGCTGGGATAATAATTTATCATATAAAAATCAATCTGTGTTTATGTCCTCTGAAACTTCTACATTGCTGTTAAAAATTGGGTAGGAATAATTGAGCCACACTAAACCTGGAGTTCAGAGAATGCAAAATACCTGCACTTCAGCATCACATACATCACAAAATTGTACATAGTAAGTGTAGAATTTTGCTCAGAGTTGCAAATAACTTTAGCTATTTGCACAGATGTCTTTCCTAACAAATACCTTCTGACTCCTATTCTTTTGTATTCCTCAACAAAAGAAAAGTAGGCAGCAGAACTCTGTCTTCCTGCTTTAGATAAAATAAGTTACTACAGGGCACCAATGTTTGGTGCTTTGCTGCAGTATTCTTTATTGTTCAAGTGTGCTTCAAACATCAGGAAATCTCTGTGACTGCTCCATATCTCTCAACATTTCAGATAAGGAGCTCTCTGCTAAAGCAGCTTCAGGCCTGAAAACCATTCTGCTCAGCTGCACAGGGGCTGGCACTGTCTATTCTCAATATTCTTTACCATATTAACAAAAATAAATAAATAAATAAATAATTTTAACAGTGCTGTAACTGTCAATTGAAAACATGTACTTAGTTTTCCAGTTTTGTTATTCATAATAGTTGTCACTAATTAAGATGTAGAATGCAGCTGATTTTCTATAGGAATAGAATTTTACCTGGTTTCTTCTTAACTATCCTTAGTTTTTACTTATCTGAGCAACTTTGTGTCAAAGCACTGGCTTGCTGGTAAGGAGAGATGCAGTTACAACTTTCTCTTCTACATGCACCTTGGATGGCAGAAAAGAAGGGAGAATCACTACATAAGCAGAATGAAACCTGTTGCACTCTCGGAACATTTCTGCCATCTAAAAAACCAGGCTGCAAAACCTTCATGTGTAATACAGATAGCATCTGCAGTTCAGTTCACGAGAAGCAGTTTATGCTGATCTGTTTCCAAAGTTTAAAACATTTATTAAAATAAGCCTTCTGGGAATATGTGCTGTGACAGACAGCCAAATAATAGACACTCAGACTTCGGTTTTGACACTCAAAGTAGCTGTAAAATTATAAATTCAAATCTAAACTAGTTAAAATAACACTATGAAAAATTATGTATCCCTGTTAGGTTGTATATCTAAACCAATCAGTTATATTTACTTATTCAGTTTAATTAGTGACTTAAAAATAAAATAATTCAAAATTTATTAAATTTGAAAAACCAAGAAAATATCAAGATACTAATTATCCCAACATGGCCAGTGATCTAACAGTTGTTCAAATGTTGCTAATAAATGTATTCCAATTAAATTAAGGGTTTCCCTTTAAATTTCTTTCTTGATCTGATACAAAATATTGTATAGAGCTGCAGAAACCCTTACGAGGTGTTACTAAGTGAAAATATAACAGAGCAAAGAGCAATGTCCTGGAAGTTACCGCTGTCTTAGGGTTTGCTAGATCTTCAAGTCAAATTGCTTATTTTATGGAAAGCAGAGAAATACCTTGTGCAAATTCCTAATACCATTCTGGTCTCTTTTGTTTCAGGAGCAAAATTATAATTGTGTCATTGTGACTCAGTGAAAATTCATTATAACATTGCCTTCAGTCTCTTGAAATAAATCCTTGAGAAATCTTCCAAGGGCAATCTTTCTGTAACACAGAAGTTCATCAGCTTTTTTTTGTTGTTTCTTTGTTTGTTTTTGTTTTCTTTTACTTCTTTTTATAATCCTTTGGAGCTGGTGTCTAAAAGATTATGCAAGATTTTGAATACATAAGATTAAGCTGTTAATCCATATAAGATATATATGCAGATACTTAACACATTCAGAGTTTCCTGAGATTAATCAGTAAAAATAATACTAAGAATTCACTGAATTCATTGTTTTATACTTTTCTATAAACCTGCTGGTTTCCAGAATGGAGGAGCCACTTCCAATGGAGATATTTCATATCCTGTACAAAGCATTAAATCTTAGTTCTGCGTAGTGTAGTATGAGAAGTAACTGGATATTCTTGCTGGCTGTTGGCAGTCTCAGGTATCTCTCTGCAGTTAGTCAGAATGTCTATATGCCTCAGTAGGAACTCTTGCCAAAAGAACCACAGGTCTGAACTTCAGTAGTTTTGCTAAGAAGGCACAGTCAGTATAAATTTAAGTGATCTCAGAAGATGATAAAGGATTTTAAAGGCTACAGTTTGCTACTATGTACCTATTTCATGATGTGCAGTTCAGGCAGTTTATCCAGGGATCTACACTAACAGACAAGAGCACAATCTGACTCACCGCTCATATTATGGAATCCGAGGATGATTCAGCTCAGCCAACTGCATTTTGGCAGCAGATAAGTCTGGGTTCCAGTCAGCAGAGTTTAGAAGGTTATTCATCATCACCCTAAAATAACGAGGTACATCTAAGTTACCTTGTTAATTGTCTTGACTGAGTGAATCAATTCACTCCTATTGATGCTTACTGGAACCTAAGTAGACATGCTGATTAGATATGAAGTTCTACATTTAGGCATCAAAATTAATGAAAGGTGAATCTCTTTGAGATAAAAGTGAGCTGAATCCTATCCCAGGTATTCAAAACCAATATTTATATTATATTCTTAGCAATGCTGCTTTGTTTTGCCTAAGATCCTGTGGATCCTAATCACAATTTCCCACAAGCAAAATATGGCACACAGTGGTGTCCTTGAGGAAATCTTCAGTAAGCAAGTATACTGCAAGCATCAGTGTGAAATTCATCTTCCATCCGCTGTGCTATGTCCATCTACTGTGTACATAGCTGCTCTTACCACACACTGTTTCCTTCCACCCTGAAGAAGTTACACAGTAAGAGCAGAACAGTTACATTTCCCTTCTGTCCCATTTTCTACACATTAACTCACATTTAAGGAGTTGCATGGATGCACTGAATGGGTGACTATCTTGTTAAATGAATCCAGGCAAATCAGTTTATGGGTCTTTCCCAGAAGCCAGTACTTCTCGTACTACACTACATAGAATTATGATTTAATGCTTTGTACAGGATAAAAAACAATGGGTCCTCTTCTGATACAGTGCTTCAAGTACTGTAATAGTGTATTAGTTTTCTCCTCTCTCATCAAGAAAATGCAGATCTTCAAAGATTTTCTCTTGAATCTCAGTTATTTTGCTGCATTAATAGAGTGATAAAACAATTTCATTTGGCCTTTCACTTCAAATCACACTTTTCTCCTGGATTAACCATTCTTTTCTTGATTATGCTTTCTCTAATCCAAATCCTTAAAAAAATACTGAAACACAAGAGGGAGATTATTGTAATCTATCATAAAGCCCAATGCTACTTTATTTTGTACTATAAAAGGAAAAAATCCTTTTTATAGAATTGGATTTCTTCATAAGCAAAAAGGACTACTTTAGAACATAACAGCTAAAATATTGAATTTCTCTGATTCAAAGCAGCATGATCCTACTTTAACAGGAATCAATCTTGGAATTCTCTTTTAATTTATTTTTTGCCAAATAAGAATACTAGTTTAATAATTGCTCTACAGGTTAACAGTAAGGTCTGACTTTCCTTTCAGTGCATTACATTAAAATTATTTTTCCTTTAGACACATGATGAGAGATAGACAAGGTCTGAATGTATTTTAGTCCAGCAATTTCCCCAGATCTTTGACCAAACACTCTACTTCATATGACTTTACTCTTTAGAAACTGAGGCTACCATTCCAAAGACAGAAAACCTAAAATATGCTCCTATAATCACTGTTTTGTCACACACATGAGTAGGGAGTTCTGCACCCACTATGAACTCTAATGGAGTTGAGATGAAAGTTTGAAGTAAAAAAATTATTCATGACCAGTTTGCATTACTGGCATTATACATAGGTCTTGCCAAAAGTAATGTCTCATATTTAGTTCTTAAACAAAAGGAGTTCCTAAAAGAAATCAGAATAGCCCAGACTAGTGCTGCAGAAACTGAGTACAGATGTCTCTCCTAAAGTAATGCCTTCTATATATTTCCATTGAATGTACAACAAAGAGCAGAAGAACACTACTGGATAGAGCAAATCCATAGCTACATTGTTTTTCAACATAGTCACTACCATTAACCAATTTACATGGATGAGCAGATAGAGACACTCTTCTTTTTGTGGTGTGACAACTGTGCACAGCCATCTGGAACATAGCTTGTCTTTCCTGTCACTGTTGTCACTGCTGAAACACACCACCCACTGCTGACATCCACTCTCTGGTCTCCATAAAAGTTCAGCAAATATTGATGAATGTTAACGAGTGCCATTTTTTCCTCATGGAGGAATTCAGTGACATACCTTTGCTTCCTATGCACTTCCATGTCAGATACCACCCACTCAGCTTTAATAACAGTAAGGCTATTTAAAATTAGTTTCTATAATATAATTGTATAGCATTAGAAGGAAAGAACAGTGCAGATACCTGTCTGCCTTGCTGACTTTCCCATACAATTAAAACAGCCAGTGAATATTCCAATACAATTTGAACTCTGATTTCCAAATTCCTGTCAAGCCTCTTCCCTTCATGCTGTCCATTCAAAACCAAGCTCTCACAAGCTAATACAAATACATGCATACAACTGTGATGCATTAAGCAAAGAGAATAATTCATGTGGATATGAGGAGGTATACACAATGACAATGGGAGTAAGATAAGTGATTTATCAAAACAGAAAATGCTTTTGTCCTAATGACTATTGCACAGTTTAGATAAGAAAGAATGCAAACAGATGCATATCAGGGAGCAAAGCTAATTTGGCACAATGGTGCATATATTGAACACATGGTCTTTTCTATCATTTTCATTCTCAAATCATTAACTTTTATAATAGACTTTTTTTTTTTAAATACGCTTTTACCACCAAGGAATGCTAACAAACAAATCCCAATTCATCACCACTGTGCTTGTAGGACATTTGTACTCACCGCTTATCTTCCACGTAGTAACTCTTCTTTGTTTAGATGTCATACTGATTGACAGATTCCTCCCCAAAACAAACTTCCAGTTGCTTTCTCCAGTTTTATTCTTGTCATTCTCCAGAGTCTGGTTTGGTTTTCAGAAGTATCATTTCTAATGTGCGGACGAATCACAGACAAAATATTATTTAATGTTAAGTGCAACAGTGGTTCTTGTTGACAGTGGCCCAAGCAGAATGGCTGGAATAGAAAGATCATTTTATGGACCAGTTTCTCGCAGTCTCCTTCCATCTGTTCACATGCATGGAGAAAAGCTGTGATACAAAAAAATGCACTATCACCTCTCAAGTCGTGTTGTATATATACCGTATCTGAAATATCAAGTTCCAATACTACTATGGGCATATAAAATTATATGCACAGTTCATCTGCTTGAGCCATTGCCCACATAAATTCTTGTGCCACTTCCTGCAACGCTTGTTCTTTAAGTCCATCTATCACACTGATAGGCTATTCTGGAAACTGTACCTGCTGAGCATGTAAACAGCAGAAAATTAGTTCTATCAGGAATAAATAATTTAGTTTAAGTATCATATTTAGTATTTTCCATATATTTCAAATAATTGTTAGTGAGCATTTAAAAAGAACAGTGTCATAAGCTCATTCAGATAGAGATAACAGATTCAAGGAAGATTGTTCACTGTAGTCAATATAAACAATTTCAATTTAAAAACATTTATTAACCAGAAAGAGTCTGAACTTGAAGTTATCATGGAAATTGATAGATTTAGTATTGTTTAATTCTTCCAAATAGTAGATTAGCTAAAAATGAAAATTATTTTTGTTGAGAAGCCATGTTTTTAAAATAACTATCTTAACATAAGAAAATTACCAGAAAAGGTATTGCTCCTCACTTCTCCTTTACCTTAAATGTCTTGCTAATTCACTAAACACAACATTTCATTTTTATTCTGGATTTATGAAATTCTGTTGAGAAGTTCTTTTGCCAAGAACAGCAACAACACCAAAGCGTTCTTTTCAGTCGTTCAAAATTGTTTCAGTAAGTCTTTTGGTGTGGAGTAAAAACTTTCTTTCTAGGCCAAAGCATTTTACTATTGCAATTGAAATGTAACACTTGATATCAACTGACACGTCTTGAGGGAAAATCTGTTGTAGCTTCAAAATATTTTTAGCCAATATTAAAAACTTTTTTTAACCAAATCCGCATAATAGTTGTACTCTACAACTTTCAAACTTCTTTATGTTTTCTCCAACAATCAGGAACAAGACTTTGTGACTTCATTATTGCTATTATGATTGTTACTGATAAATATGCAGGTTTATTTTGCTATAAAAAAAAATGTGGCCAGACTATTACAGAGCTAACTTACAAGAAAATGACTTAGTATGTAGACTTTAAGAGAAAGTAGGAGCCCTAGCCACAGATCAGAACTGCATTATGTCCGTTGCCATAAGAGCAGAGCAAATAGAGACATCTTCAACTGTAAAGAGTTAGCAGGAAACAGAAAGAACTTACATCCTATTGTAGGGAGCAGAGACAACATGATAAATTAAGTGCATCTGCTTAATGTACATGTAAAACGACAGCTTTATGCCAGTGACTAGATGGAATACTGAAACTGATGATCTTTAAAAGTCCTTTCAGACGCAAACCATTTAATGATTCTATTACTGTAATACGTACCAGGAATGCTCACATTTTTGCTAAGGAACCCATCTTCAGAAAAGATAAACAAATACATGCATTCTCTCAGTGTAAAAGCTAAAGCACAAGGATAATATAGCTTTAACTGACTGCTCTGCATTTTAATATTTATTTGCATCATAAGGATTATTAGGATTTCAGGGCATCTCATAGAACATAAAATTATACTACTTACATATTTCTTTGACAAAATATTTATAATGCATCATTTGTGATTCATTTTCAGTGAATTTCTTTTAAACTCAAATACTTCTCTTTTTTTATGGATCTGACTTCTGTAGCTCCCAGCCCAGGTCTGCAAGTCAACAAGTGTCTGGTGCCAGCTGGCTTTGCATGGCTTTACACTTGCATTTGTATAAAGAAATGTATAAAAATGAAGGGCAATGTTCTAACCTTTTGATTCAGACTGTGAGTCCGAACTGCTTTTTCCTTTCTGATTATGTGAGAATTTCAAGGCATACAACCTTTTTTTTGAAAAAGAAAAAAAAAAAAACAGTTGCTAACTTGGATTTTTTCCTATGATGTCAGCACAAACTTTATTTTGGTGTGACTGAGTCATATGATTGGATGTCAAGACATGTTGCCCATTCAGTTTGTTAAAAGTTTGTTGAAAGCTAAAATAAAAATTCCGAAAATGATGTCTTTTGCCAAATAAACTTCAACAAGAAGGCAGTGCTACTGCTCCCGTGGAAAGACTAAAAGTCAACAACCCAGGAAACACCAAGCAATCTTTTAAATATTTTTCCACTGAAGTCTAATGATATCCTTCTGCTTTATAATCTCTATCACACTTTATGTTTACTCATTTGTAGGCTGAAATTCCTCATGGTGAGGTAATAACCACTTGTTGCCTTGCCATTGTTATCCTCAAGCTCTTCTTGTACAATGTTAAACTTCAATAAATCTTAATTCTATCCATTTTGATATCATGCTTGCCTTTACCACATCTATCTATGTGACTAATTATTTATAACACATATTATTTTACATCTGCCTCACCTTCTATTTTTATAGTATTCTGAAATTAATTGCTGTCGATTCACAGTTGCATGGATAAGCAAATGAAAACTGACATTTTATTTTGATAATATTAATTTGAATTAGAATATTTCTGCTCATAATTAATTTGTACAGCATAGAACAAACAATCTCTTTAAACTTTCTTACATTCTTACTGAATAGTTTAAAGAAGAACTGTCATACAATGCATTTAAGCAGAATCTACAAGAGAGTCAACTTACTGCTGTATTTGCTCTGCAGTATTAAAAATGTCACTTGTTTGTGTATATGGTTTTACTGGGCTAAATCAGGCAACAGTGAGGATTCCCCCACATTAGCTGAATATGAAACAACAGACTAAGGATACAGTAGCAAAATTCTTCACAGCTTCAGTATGGATGGGATTTCACTGACTAGGATGTATGCTATCATGCATAGATACATACAAAATGGACGGTGTTTTTGGCTTAGCGAGCCTTAAACCATGAATTTAAATACCTCCCTTCAAATAAAGAAAAGAAACATAGCTATTACTACAGCATAGCTAATTGTAAAAAGTGCTCACACTGTGAAATAAGTACCTGCTAACAGCTACACTTCAGATAAAAGGAAAAAAATCATTTATCAGTAGATTCCAGGGTTTTAGAGAAGTGTTATGAGGGAGTGCCTTTTTTTTTTTTTTTTTCTTAGTGTGCTGCATCATTTTGACAAAAGAAAGGTTGGTAAGATACAAAAAAAAAAGTACTTTGAAAAAAGTAATTCTGAAAGAAACATGGCATCACAAAAGCCTTGTGATATAATTCTACGCCTTCTTTTTCAACATGGAAAAAGAAATTTCCAATATAAATCTATTGAACATAATATTTCATTAAACACATTTGTGTTCATTAATTGTGTTCTTAATATATATATATTGTTGAATAGCTGTCTGTGTGTATTGAGATGAAAAAATGCGTGATTTTGATTTTTATTTCATTTTGTAAACTGTGGTGGTGTTTCTTTTTCCATTTTTGAAAATCTTTAGAAAATACAGATATTCTTTCAATAGAATTTCATTGTTGACCAATTCTAGTAATTGTCAATAATTATCTCTATATTAATTTTGGCAAACTGTCTTTAAAATGTGCTACCCAAATGTTTATTTTTGAGTTATATCTGATCAGCTTAAATGTCCGTATGGTTTGCTTTGGATAGATCACTGAAGCCATTTTCTGAAACAATATGGGGCGATTTTTTAGAAAGCTTTATGAAACAGAAACACTGGCATTTCTTATTGTGTGCCTGATTTGTCACAATCTGCCATTCGTTGAAAAACAGAAAAGTGCTGAAATCCCCTTGGTGTTCTTTGTAACAGGGGCAGATGGCTCCCATCTCCCTGAAGTTTTATTTTGTTTTCCTCTTCTCTCCAAAGACAAACTTGGTAAAACTTTGACAAAAGAAAAAAAACATAACAAAACAAACAAACATAAAAAACCACATATTGTACAGCATAACAAGTTCAGACACTTTATGAGAAACTGGCATATTGTTTTAAAGCAGAATGGTACTTTCTTGGGAGCTGACGTGTTTATAGGACTGTAAAATGTCTGGGATGACTCCAAGATACATTATACCCAAAATATTTACAAGCAAAATTGCTTTCAAACTTTCAGGGAAGAAAAATAATGAAAAAAAAAAAAATCCATTATGTGGCCTGATCAAAGTCACTGATATAAATAATTAGCAGAGATTAAATCTGCAAAATAGTTACCCATGGCAGTTTTCTGTGACTATGGATAGACAACTCATTCTCAATCAACACAGATGAAAACTAAAGTTACAAAGAATATTCACTGGACTTCCCAGCAATTTACTAACAAGCACAGGCATGCAGATTTCTAAGAATTTTTGATTCAGTTCCAGGCTCAGGAAAATCAAGTTTTATGATGATCATAGGTCCAGTTCTAGTTCCTTATGAAAACCACTTTGTATTGTTAATTTCCTGTACATGTTTTTTCTGTTTCCGCATGGTTTCAAACTTCCTTAGCAACTCACTTCACCACCTCCTCATCTATTACTTACACCCAAGCTCTTCCTTCTACTGACAGCATCTTTTTCCTTCAGCCTTCCCCATCAGCATATTCGTCTCATCTTCCTTCTGTGCAAAAACCAGGAAGACCGTTGGCATGAAATGACTGAAAGCAGAAGAAAAGCAGATGTTTCAGTATCAATTGCACTCTTCAGTTACTGCATAGATAGGTAAACAAAAATTAAAAAAAAAGAAAAGAGTCTGGACAGGAGGGAATCCAGTGCAGATGAGTAAATTGCAAAAAAACCATCTGTCTTGAGAATACATAAACAGCATATTTTACATATGCCATATGCATGTGCTGATTTCCTTGGACTCAAAAGGAAATTCAAACTTACTGGGCATGCTTCCTGCCATATTTCCAACCCTTTTTCCAAACACAGAGGTGCCAAGGTTTCTCCAGGGAGACTCAATAGATATACTGACCTTGCTGAAAAATGTTTTCCTTAATTTCCTTGACTGGTAAGAAACTAATACATTTTCATAAATCTAAGCAATAAAAACAAAATTCAAACAAGTTCAAGAAATCCCTCTCTTGGAAAAACAGAAAAAAATGAGAAAGTTTGCCAAATCAGGAGCATGCTAAAATGAGGTTACACAGTGAGAAATACTGAGTAACATAGAAGTATAGAATTACCGGCTCCATGAGTTAAATATAAGCTTAACTCCACTGTGGAAGGTGGAAACAATCCAGTCAGCATAGTTCTTTTGCTCAACTATGACTTTTGACTATGACTGAGTCTCTATGCTCACACACCTGGCTGTGGGGATAAGGAAACCAAGTGAGCAAGTGGGAAAGGACTAGATGTTATCCTACAGACAGAAACTCAGCACTAGAGAACACATTGAGAAGGGGACAGGACATTCTTAAGAGATCACTAACGCTGAGAGAAGCAAGAAAGTTATTATAGCGCTTGTGAAAAAACATCAGTGTCTCTAGATTCCTCATTACACAGGTTGTTTAGCAAAAGCTTAAGTTCACTTAGGTTCAGATTACTCTGCCTTGATAGCTACAGGTACATCCCAAAATATGTTAGGGCATTTGCAAAATGTTATGGAGGAAACATGACTTAATCCACAGCACAGGGGGAAAATACAGCAGCAAATTATCAAGTGTGGGAAGGAAAAACATGAATTACCACCTCTGCCCAGAATAATCAAAATTAAGATATTTTTTCAGAAAGATGTATTCAAATGAAGCAAATGATTCCAGAATCAATCTCTGTAGATTTTGAATGACCTCCAAAATATGGTGACTGTAAAAAGGAGTAAGTATCAATCTGCAAAATCTCAGAAATACTGCTATTTTAATAATAGCTAAACTATTATCACATTTTAAACCAGGTTTAAGTATTTTCTCCTTGAGTTGTGGTTTGTTTTAGTTTGGCATGAATTTAACTGACACTAAAGGTACTATGCAGAACTCAGGGCCCATTGTGAATAAGAACACGAGTATGTCAGTTGCTTTAGATTATAAAATTCATCTGTTTTGCTGGTAATAATTTTCCTCAAGCATAGCTATTTGTACTGTGATTGATAATCTTGGTCCTATGGATAATTTAAATCACTGTTGTACAATTAAGCCTCTCACAGAATGTAAATTATCTCATACAGGATATTACTGTATGGTTCATGAACAGGCCAGACAGGAGAGAGCACAGTAGTAAACTTGAACACATTTACAAACAAAAAGTTGTGAACATTTACATAACTTTGATGAGTTTGCAGTTAGACTGCAACATATGATAATTTTAAATAGATTCTACAAATGCATGTAGAATGTAAAATCAAAGCCAATTGCGTTGGCATTTTCAGCAAACATTCCCAAAGGACTTCAAAGTCCTTAAAGGATGACCACTTGACTATTTCTGCATGAAAGGCTTCCTCTTAAAACAACTGAGGAGATGCCATTTGTAACACAGCGCTCGCTAACCTTTACAAATGTTTTTCAAAAACTCTTGTTTTTCCTGTTTTTTCTTTCTAAATTTCTCAACAGAAAGTGAAGCAGAAGCTGTGCACTAACCTCAGCATTGACAGTAGTATCTCAGAACAGTCATGCGATTAACAGTGTAAAATCTTACCATACAGGATTTTTCAATGAAACTCCATCTTATTTTTCAGTGTAAACTTGATTGTTCAATTGGAGCTATTTCACCTTTTGTTCCCCGATGGGTTACTAGTTCTTAGGGGTTTCATTCATTCTTTGTTTCTTATTTTTTTTTTCCAATTGTTTGCTTTAACTCTGTCTTCCACAGAAGCTTCCAGAACTGTTTACCTTTCAATTATAACTCATCTTCAAGGAAAACTTTAAAAACCTGATCATAGCGGCAGCTGAAGGGATAAAGAAATCCCCTCGAGCTATCTGCAGGGTTCTTCTGTCAGCAACCTGAATGTCAGTACTCCAGAGAGACTTGGAACAAAGCTTCAGTCAATTTACACCAGTTCAAAAGGGAAAGCTCTCTGCAGGGGGTGATGCTTGTATTAGGGAATAAGCACTCTTTGTCACAGTGAAACTCAAAATTTCTCAAGAAAATATATTCCAGTAGGAGATTTTTGCTCTGCATTAATTTTTCTGATTTATACATCACAACTATAGCTCTTCATTTCCAAGTAAATGAATTATACAGGGGCACAGAAGAAAACTATATATGAAACAGAAGTGCATGCTGTTGAATTATTTTACAATATAATCTATTTATTTAACAACAATTGACTGAGATGACTTAGGGATAAGGTATTTGCAAACTAGTGAGAACAAGCTGAATACCCTAATATAGACTAAGAACAGGCATAAAGCCCTACAGAATGTTACAGGTCACAGTATCAGTAAGTGAATCAAAGCTACCTTAATTACAGTTTACAGAGAACAGATGCCAAGAAGGCAAGAAAAAGAATGGATTCCTCCTGGACAGGAGAACATAGGAGGAAAAAAAAAAAAAGGAGTTACATATAAAATGGAACAAAGCTAAAATTAAATATAAAGTAACACTAAAGTAAAAAGATCTTTAGGAAAAGAAACATCTAAAAGTAAAGAAAAGACAATAGAAATTAGAAATTTATTTTAGAATACGTACTGTATAATGTTACTTGCCAAGATCATCAATCAATTCATCCATCTACAATGAACAGGTAAGAAGCATCAAAAACATCTTCAATATTTTCCAGGAAAATAAAATACTTGTACTTTGTTAGTTTAATTGTAGCTTAAAAATGTACACAATTCTATCAAATTGTAGAGTTCTATTAAATCGGATAAAGAATATGAATAACGCCAAAAATACTCCTGCTCAGACAGAACAGCTCAGACTTGCTGTCAAGGGCAGTGGCTTAAAAATTCACTAAACTAAAGAAAAAGATCTGTACTAGCTAACTGTGGAAAAGTTGTGGCCAAATTCTTCAACAGATGACCAGGGGCTGCAGAGAATCTGACATTATAAAATACTGTGAACAGCTAAGATTTCTGGAAAAGATTTGGAAGATAATTTCAAAGTAATTACATGGAAACATATCAAGAATTGATGTGGATTGTTACAGTCAAAATGGTTAATATGAGCAGATGTGTTGCCATTTATGCAAAAATCATTAACCATTTATGCACACTCATTAATTATGCATCATGTGTAAACTCCAACACTAATCTTCTATAAAAACTGATTTTATCTGTGTGAAATATAATCAAAATAATGTCTTAAGACCTACTTGAATGTATATGACCTCAAGCTTGGGATGGAGAGCTGAGTGATTCAAGTCTCCCAGTTTTTTGAAAATTAATGTGATTTTTTTTAAAAAAACAATATTTAAAACACATTAAGGATTTGGAGAGGGATCTGTTATGTGCTAATTGTCATGGCCACATCTGTAATAAGTTAAGGAAAACTTTAAAAACCTGATCATAGCGGCAGCTGAAGGGATAAAGAAATCCCCTCGAGCTATCTGAAGGTTCATGGACACTTCAAGAAAGTGATTCATAAATCAGATTTGTCCATGAACTCCTTTCCCAGGAATACTGTGCTAGCTAACTGGCTTAGAGCAGCAAATATAGGTAAGGGAGATGAAATCCATGTTCTGTTTATATTTGTAGATTACTTTCCTCATTGAGAGGGTTACCTAAGAAAATGTAGATATACCTATTGGAAATATAGACTGAGTCTAATATTATTTCAGTCCTGTGGCCAGGGCTTATCTTGAAGGAGTACTTGAGTCTCTTGTACGTGAAACATGTTTACCTGGTGCTATTTTGTCTTCTGAGACGACCAATGCCACTTGTTGATATGGAACACAGATTTTTAATGATTTCCTTAGCAGCTCTGAATTGCTTCTGGACATAAACAGAAATAGAATGAATTTATTTTAAAACTTAATTTTCCTTCATATGTAAGATATTTAGTTCTACTCACAAAATTGCTATGCATTTTCCCAACTTACAATCTTTCTCATTAGGTAAAAATGTTCTAATCAGAAATTTGAGCCTATTATAGCAATTTGTAACAGTGCTTTTATAGCTTCTGTAGCAGTTTTGGAATTAATGCTTAACTCAAGGCTAGAGTACTCTCATTTTTCAGCTGGACTGACTCGGATGAAGCTAAATCTCCCTTACAATTTGTTTAGCAACACACTTTTGAAGGAGGGAATATCAGAAAGGAGAAAGTAGACTTAAAAAGAAGAGTGCTTTAAAAAGTGCCTTATAGAGGAATTGGCTGACAAGTGACTTGACCAGTATGTGCAAGTGCCTTCATGAAAAAGTTATGCATGATATTTAAGGAAAAAGAGAAAAGCTACACATATGTCAGTGACTGGATGTTTTCAACAAGTTTAAGTCAGAAGTCAGCACTGGGATCAACAAAGTCCTATAAAGATAAATGATTTTATGATTTTTTTTTTAAATGTAGCTTTTTATTTATTCTCTAAAGTACCATAAAAATCACAGCAATCAGTAAATACAGTGGAAAAAGTACCAGTGTGGTACAGCACATATACGTACGCACAGACTTACTAAGTTCACTTACTGCTCTAGAAATCAGTGGCAAATAATTAATACACACTTTTTTGTGTTATTGCATTTGGATCAAATTATTTGTTTGGCCTTTGTAAAATCAGTGTGAAGTATAAATGCTGTTTTATTTATACTTATCATTAACACTTCTTTCTTCCCTGTATTGACTAACTGTTCTAAAAGCAAGTGAATATGTAACGTGTTCAGAAGAAAAAACTAAATGTCTTAAAACTGATTTTCCTCACTTTATAAAGAAAAAGCTATGAAGTGAAATAATTCTTATTTGGAAATTCATCTTATGTAAATGCTAATTAGTATTTGATTATGTTGATCTCAGGAATTTCGTAATGAAAGCAGTTCATGCCTTGCTTTAAATGTCACACTTCCCAACCATTTCAGCAAGACAATGTTATCAAAACTGCAGGTTTAGTTTACTGAGTAAGTAGATAATAGCAAAAGTGTTTCTGATTTCAACACTTTCCAAGGGGAGTAAGAGAATACCAGTAATTATGCAATTATTTCAGATCACTAAAATTTATAGAGCAGCTGAGAGTCTTGTAGCAAAAAAACCAGTAACGTGATTTTTAAAATCCAAGCACTTATTTCATCGTGACACAGATTTTCTTAAGTACTTAAATTCCTTAGAAGCATGCATCTCATGATTTCAAGCCGTGCTTTTGTTTCTAAATCACTTAGGTGCTCCTAAAAATCTTGTTTTCTGACATCAGTTTCATAAATATGCTTACCTTTTCCATAACTGTTCTGCCTGAAGATACATAAAATACTTTTACTCTCACTTCCATAACAACTGCCAGTACAATTTTTGATGGCGTAAAACATGATTTATATTTCTTATTTCTCTCAAATCTAAATGCACTAGAAGTCTTAACAGTGAAAAAATTTAGGCCTTCATTTCAAAGGTTTTATTTAATTAAAAAAAAAATGGAATAAAGTATTACATACTGGAAACAAAAGTCCAACAGTCTGCATTTAATAAAACCACAATTATCAGTAAAAAATGTCTTTCTAAATGAGCACGTTGGTTCAATTTTCAGTCACACAGGAATTAAAAATCTAATTACTTATTTTTTGCCAGCTTTTATAACAGCTCCCTAAGCTTAGTTTCCACTAATGTGGTTAGCCTTCCTATTTAACCCTATCGGAAAGTTAATAATTTGCTTATGAGCTCATCGGTACCACTCCAAGTAACTACCATAGACACTTACTCTAACTGAAATTACTAAATGTTTCAATACAAACCTACTTCAGCAGACTACTGAATTGTGGAAAATGACACACGTGCAAGAAGCAAGCTGAGTTTTGTTGATCCTGCAGGAAAAAACATGCAAATCCCAAAAGCCCTTAAATAAACCTATTCATCACCAAATTTATACTTGGGCAGGGAATATACCAGTAAATACAATTAATTAGCAGTATGCCTTATTTTGGATATAAATTTTACCCAATATGTAGCTTAATAACTTTGGTATTAATCATGCCTTAATGTAAACATATTGAAGTTGTTGCCACTCAGTAATGTTCATTACAAATACTGCCTGAAGGAATCACCACATTATTTCATTAGATGTCAATAAAATAAAATAAAATAAAAAGTAACTGGGAAGGAGTCAAATCTAGAAATGTTATGTTCATGGATACTGAAAATATTGGGACTATTTAAAAAAAAAAAAAAAGATAAATCACAAAGGAGATATTAAGAAACACATTTAAGGAAGGAATATTAAACATATTCTTTTTCTCTCACAAGATAAGAACAAGGTTCTCCAATCTGAAGGAAATCTAATCATAGTCACATAGTCATATAAAGGGTAATAGTATAACATTAGAGAAACAGACTTTAGGAAGCACTGCCATTAAACAGTCATTGTCCAAAGAATTTAAAGGGATTAGATCTAGTATGATTTACAGGAATGTTCAGTTATGGTAGCATGGACTAAGAAAAGAAGAGTTAGAGAGGATATAAAAACTAGACCTTGGTAACTTTAAGGCTAAAGATAATTGCTGATTATTGAGCATTAGAATAAAACAGGCAAATTGCCCTAATTATTATGTTGAATACATTATTAAAGCATCTGTGGTTGACATCTCCTGCAAAATGAATACTGTGCTTGATGGCAACAGTATAACAATGCTCTCAACTCTAGCTAAATTGGAAAAGAAAGACAAAGGAGAAAAAAGCCTATATGTGTAGAATGGGTTATGTTCTGAATCTTAGGTATGAAAATTGTACCGGAGTTGTATTAGATCACATAATTTGTGTTTCAGCTACTAAGTGTAATAGTGATCTTAAAGCATATTCCTTATTTAATAAGCCATTTTACTGACTTCACTTGAGTTATTGAAGACGAATGTATGCTTGCAGCATCAAGAACTGGACTGAAAACAAACATGATGTTTACTTTCATTCTTATCTACTCTTAAGCCACAATACAAATACTGAGCAATAGGAACTGAAAACACTTTGGATCTTACTGTGTCAGAATGATCATTATGTCTGCATTGAAAATGTTTAGCCAGTGAATTGTAAAATACTTTGTAATACATTAAGTGAACAGTAACTATTCACTTTCTATTACCAAATCAATAGGAACTACCTCATAATAATAATAGGAGATACACTAACCTTCATAGACTTCCTCGTATTAATTCACACACTGTAGATCATACAGGGAGAACCTGACTGAGCCGCACTATTTCTAGGTTGATTTAATTGCATTTAGAAAAGCTTACAAAACAACAGAGTTCAAAGTATACCAGAAACAGCTGGAAACATGCAGTAAGTAATCCCTTTGTAAATGACTGTTGAAACATGAATGAACTTTTTTTTCTTAATGTTGTAATACTTTTTTTCAAAGTTACAGTGCTCAGATTCATCTTTCATCCCCAGCAGGAACTGGGGCTAAAAGTAAGAAACAATGGGAGAAAGGAAATAAGTGAATGCATGGCCTTGGTACTGAAATACCCTGTATGACTCCAGTGTATCTATGGTAACAGGATTAAACCAAAATCACACACAAGGCAGTCTGAATCTAACCTCCTTGAAAAACCTTTCCTCAAATATTAGGCTGCCTATGTTGACACTACCATCATTTGGGAAAATGATGAGTATTTTATTTATTAAATGGAGCCAAATAAATCCATGGCATGTAGAATTTGGCTATACAGTCTTATAGCATTTTCTCTGCTACTTGTAGGAGCTAAGAATGCACAATCAATTGTCTCCAAAGCCAATGGTATTTGCAGGGGACTTCTGCTCTTACAGACAGAATGAGGAAGTCAATCTATTCCGGAGTAGGAGCTGCACTGAAAATCATAATGGCATTTATCTGGTAATGGTTAAAATGATGCAAGGGACTTGGTTTATATCTGCTATACAGACTGAAGAAACAGTCTGACCAGGAAATACAGTTCTCATTTCACACCCCAATATAGCTATTTGTCATAATAAGTGGCATTAAACATCATATCAAAGATAATATAGCTCTGTTCATTATAATTACAAAAGATTCTTCTTAATGACAGGGATACAGGACTCAACAAATACTAAGAAAGCTAAAGTATTGGGATTATTTTAAAAACAAAATGCTTCAACTGTTGTAAATGTGTGCAAATGGGCATTAGTCTATGAATTGCTATGGTTTCCATTTTGTATTTGAGGAAAAAGAATCTTTACAAACCTCCAACTTTCATCTCCATTAGATCATTCCACTTACTGATTTATCTTCATGACGATCGCTGTTCACTGCCCTGATAAAGCAGTTGCACATAACAAACAAACAAAAATGCACTCTATCTCAATCTAGTTTCTCTCAATCCCTCATGTCTGCAGAAATTAGATAGTAAATCAATACTGTATTACCCAGCACTCTGATGATGTTGGTTTTATAATTGTCTAGGTCAGAAGTTTGATGTAACCTTCCCATTTCAACGGTATTTCATTTTCTGGTGGCTGTATATGGAAGTGAGAATTTAAAAATATTTTAAAATAACCAATATTACTATCAACAAGATAAAGGCATTTTATATATTTGGGAAGACTAGAATTAATCTGGACTTGAGTTTTATGATTTAAAAAGAAAACATAGTGAAACTTTTCTGCTTGTATTTTCTGGCTTCTTGATTTTTTCTAAGAGCATCAGGCACAGAGACACTAATTTTAAATTAAGTTTCTGCATACAGACTTTAAAGTGCACTTGCACATCTGCTCCATTTTCTGGATGGTCTTATTTTGTTCAGGTGAGAAAGCCAAATCCATGAATGGTTCTGGTGGTTGCATCTTTGCAGAACAGAAGACAACATTTAGTTTCTGCAGGCAAGTGCACTGAGAGGGAACATGTCTTTTTATTTCTGAATTAATCCACTTGTATTGAAATTTATTGAAGGAAAGAACTAAAGCTGAAAAGAACAAGGTACCTGACTAACAAATTAGCAAAGAATACAAATACACAACGTGACCTGCAATTAAGAATATAGTCAATTTTTAATTGGTAAGCTAAAATAATTGAATCTATAAATCCAAATATAACTGTTTGACTGTGGTTCAGTTAATGACCACTGCCTCAAAACCAAAACCTTTTTCATTAAAAGACCGTAACAGCTTTTTTCAAGCAGAACATTTCACTGATTTGAATGTTGTGGAACGGATGGGACAAAGTAAACCCCAATATGTTTAAAAAAACTTGAAATGCTGCCATTATTTCTGAAAGAACATGCAGCTTAGAATTCCTATATGCATTATATTTCTCTCTAGCTTCAAACGTAATTAAAATGGTAAGCAAGAAATCCCTTAATTCAGGACTGAATAATTTGTTTATACCAGACTGCAAATACTGCTACATCCTATAGGACAATCAACAAGAGATACATTAATTTTACTGCTTCTGAGAAATGCAGAGTCCAGTTTCTCAGTTGGTCCTTAAATTCCAGTTTCTTTCTCTATCACTTTTCTCTGAAACAATTCCAAAAGGGCACTCCAAGAACAAAGCTAATTTCTGAAACATAGTAATATATATATATATAACATAGTTCACATAGGCATATCTGTGATTAGACTTACGTAAACAAGAGCATGCTGTGATGTTCACAGCAACTTCTCATTTTCTGCTCCTTGTAACTCCCTGGTGCACAGGATGTGCTTAATAACGTCAGTTACTAAATTGGTTCCAAATAGTTTTACACTGAAATTTGCCATCAGTGATCAAAACCATCACAGCATCATCCTACAGTACTGTAGACAATGTTCCCAAGACCATCTGTAGTTAGAAAAGCACAATTAATATTCATGTCAACAGTGTCAAGAAGATACCTGTTTTCTATTCAATTCAGTGGTATTGGGAGGCTGTGTCTATACCTATACTACAGTTAATACAATCATGCTACAAATTATCCTATTTCAGCTAACCCTGTTGCTTTTTAATATCCTGGTTCATAGTAATACTTTGTATCTATTATAATAAAATAAATAAATTAGATGACTGCTTTCCTATCAGGTAGTCGACACTCTTAGTTCTGCATATCTCACCAGTTTTTCTCTGTAAACTTCCACAGGGGGAAGTATGCAAAATTGGCACACAAAATCTGCTGCCAATTCTCCACTCTTCATGAAGGATGGAGAATTCTTGTGTAAGCTATAGCAGGCCAGCAGCTTGTCAAAATAGCAGTTGGAACAGCAGGTTCCAAGTCATTAAATCTGTGTTTATGTTACACTCCAGAGATTCCTGAAATTGCAGAATGGTATATGCATTTCTGTGTAGGCAAAATATGACAAATGTTATACTGACCTCTACTCAATGGAATCCAGTCCAATATAAGAATTTGCTTTAAGAATGTCTCTAAAGTCATACTGTGGAATCCTGAATAATAAAAATGGAAAGTGAATTCACGTTCATAATATTGCCTGATCCACATTGCAAAATATTTCATTGAGGTGACACATTCTTTTGGTGGCAAAACATCCTTGGGAGTCAATTAACATAGACCAAACTCCAGCAAAACTAAATAATTCCTAAATATCCTAAAGAAGAATAGAAAGGCATTGGTATTCTAAAACATTTCTTAAATTAGCTGAGAGGGCATCAGCATTGAGAGAATTCAAGCAATATCAGAAAAACATGCATAAGTGCAATTAATATACTTTAAATGTTACAGTGCCTGCAAGAAATAGAAAAGTCAAATCCTACAAGCTTGGCCATTCAGACACTTTTCAATCAACCTCACTTGGATTGTCTGCTCATATGCCCATACCTCATCAGTTCCTCTATGAGGACCTTATGGGAAGCAGTGCCAAAAGCCCTACAGAAGCCAAGGTAGTCATTCCAAAATAAACACCTTTTCTCCATAAAATATAGCACTGAAAAAGACATTCAAGTTCCCTTCAGAAAACAAAGGTGGAAACATGAACCCTAAGTTTGAAAAAGAAAAAATAATCACATTATTTGCAATGGTCTCTTTTAAACTACAATGTTCAGTCACAGAATCTTGGATGAAAAAAGGCTATAATGAACATTCACTCTGGCTGCAGATGTCTGGGAGGAAAAGATCCAGAAGGATTAGGACTTGTTAAGATCTAGGATATTCATTTAGGAGTACTGTCGCAAAGATGGTTACCTAAGAAATACTATCCTCCTTATCCCATTTCTACCAGAATTTTCTTTTGTTTTATGAAATTAGAATGGACTTCTGAGCTCATTCTAAAGATATGAAATAACCTAGAATGTACTGACACTTTAGTTGTTGGGAATAAGAAAGAGGAGAAGGAGTGGAGTTTTACTTGTATTCTTATGACTTTTTTTATTTACACCAGGACATGAACTTCGAGGCATGTCTGATGTTTTCTCTCTTGTTGTTTACTATGTGAAGATAAAAAGCTAAGGTATCAATATAAATATTTGAAGGCTGACAATTTTGTCAGAATGAGAATTAACCATATTTTTCCTAAATTTTAAAAAATATGTACTTTCAAGAATACAATTTCTTTTCATCTTTCTCTTTTTTTGTGTGCTTGCACAGAATATAACATTTGTTTACATTTTATACAGAGTACAACAGTGATGGCAATATACTTTAGCAACCAGAGGAAATACTTTGGGCAACACTGATCATTGGATATTCAAGGACAACTAGACTTTAAATTTTACCACTTATGTTAATCATCAGTTTGCAAAGAATCTAATGATCTACTGGTATTCCTGGGATTCTTGCAATGCTGACTTCATCTTGCATAGCACTATCTCTTCACCTAGTCTAGCACACGATATGTAAATTTTGGGCAGTTTTCTCTGCTATTCAAACAATCAAAGGTCTTAAATTATCTGGGATTGTTGAACCTGTGTGTAAATTTTAATTTATTGAATCCAGTAAGGGTATTTTTATTCTTTAAGTTTTATACTCTTAATTTACCAGATCTCCCTTCTGTAAGAAATAGGAGGAAAATTAGTTTGCTTTTACTAGTACTTTGATAAGAACTAAATCATAACACATTTATACAAACAGTAAGAGAATTGCTAATATATTCTCCAGAGGAATTCTGTCATTCTAACTATCCCTGATTTTTCACCTGTCTTTCTGAACTGGGTAATTTTAAGGCATCACAGGTATGCCATCTGGTATATTCCATATGGGATACCTGATCTGCACTGGCACACATCATTAACCTTAATTAAGCATATTTTATCTACTTGACAGGAATGTCAACAGTGAAGGACTGTAGAGGTAAAATAGAACATTTGCATACACAATGTATACACATTGCCCCCATGGGATTTACAAGGCATTTGGAGAGCTTCTGAAATGCAGGTGATAAGTAGTATACAGTAGCACCTTTTTCTTTCAACTGCTCCGATCTTACCTTTCCACAATTGTTTTTCTTCAGTTTTTCCTGTGTCTCTCAATTTCTCTAAAGCAATAAATTACAAACCCCACTGGGAGTATACATTTATTTTTTTCAGCACTGGCTGAAATTTTCCAAATGGATTGCGATTCTTTGCAGTGACTATTATGCAGATTCATTACAGAAGTCCCACAGTTAGCTTGATGATGCGATGTATGTTTGGCCCTTCAAACAAAAGGAAAATATAAGCTATTGGTTATGGACTTCTCTTTGGCCTATCCTTGGCATTGAATTCAGTTCAAAACATAGTGACCACATCCAAACGCCTGCTGAGAATATTTCCCTGTAAGTGCTAACTATAGCTATGAATTGTCCGGGAGAGAGCCAGTGAGCCTGTACTGAAAAGATGTCATTTGTCTCCTAACACAACAATGGGGCAGGCAGATAGGAGCCAAAGCTAATTCCTGCTCCCTAGCTTTGTTGTTCTACTATTCCAGGTACACTAAGTGTGAAAAGGATTGCAAAGAAGCTAGTACAATGCTCACTAAATATACATTCTTTAATTAAATGTTTAATCCTCCACAGAAAGCTCTCTACTGCAGCATTCTGATGGTCTGAGCAGTAGTTAAAACACGAGAATTTTGCATGGCATTTTTTTTATCCTGAAAAAATAGCAAAATAGGCAAACTATTCTCTTCAACATCTAGGTGTAACACCTCTAACTAGCATCTTCAACGTCTTCTCTGTATGTTCACCATTCTGGCACGGAGGACGAGAGATAAATTACTCAGGATGTACTTCCGTCATTATTACACCCACACTGAAGATCTCATAGAAAAAGTCCTCCTTAGCCTTCTCTCTCCTTGCTCTATTCCATATTGCAAGAGCAGCACCACATAAAAGCATTCAAGCATGCAGATCGAAATTCTTGGTTCACTCTGATTCTCAAAATACTTTTCCTGTTTTATTTAATAAAAAAAAAATATACGTATTTTTTGGCTCCACTGAGAAGTGTCAGAGGATTTGACCCTTTAATAAAAATTCAAGATTAGTAGCTGAAAAATGCTCTAATTCTTAAGGGAATGTTTGTATTAGAGAACATTCACCTCACAAATAGCTCTTTGTCTGAATTACTTTACCCAAGATTCCAGAATATCCATATAAAACCAGCACAAAAATATCTATCATAGCAGAAAGGAAAAAAATAAATTAATACTAATCTGTCTGGATGTGAGATCAGTTGTCTATAATACCGCATTTTAAAAGTCGACAGTTACAAAGCACTCACATTATAGAATATTTCTGATCATCACTCATAGCTCAAGGTTAATATTATTTTGCTTTTCAAACATAAACTTAAGCAGTTTTTCACTCCAACTATTATTCTACTTTCTTACTGCAAAACCTTGAAATCTTCTACGTAATGCATTCCGCTATGAAATAGTAAAACTTCTATTCCATATTCCCTGAAGTTCTTTGAGAAAAGTGGCCTAGAACTCCTCCTTACCTACTGTGCTGAAGAGTCAAGCTGTTTTCCTTCCTTTCTAAGAAAGAGGAGTCTGAAATGATATTCCTAGAGAGGATTGGATTTTTAGGTTAAAACTGTTATCAATAAGTGAAAATTCTTGTAAAGGGCAGTCTGGGTATGTTGTTCTCTCAAGTGACCAAATCTGAGATCCTTATTGTTACTGGCATTACCAGAACGTAACGATCCATTATCGTGCTCTTTCCTCTCTGAAGTACACTTTTTGTATGACTACATTGTGAATTTTTCCATATTTCTGAGAAATTAATGGGTTGCTCAGAGGAGAACCTGCATGTTGAAGAGGCAATCAAACAGTGGGGAAAGCAGCTGCTTTTTCCCTGCAAGTAGAAATTCTTTACTCTTAATACATAGAGTAATAGCTATTCTGTTCTCCTTTGCACTATATTAGCAAACAAGAGCATATGGTTTATAACCTCCAGTCTTCGGGTAAACGTTATTCCTCAGTTTGAAAACAATTCCCCAGCAATAACAAATAAAGCTCTGCTGAATGATTTAATTTTAAGCATTTGGGGTTTTACTGTTTTTTTGCATGAGATATGGTGAAAATCAAAACCAGCTCTCTAGAATTGTGCAATTAAAAATTTCCTTGATATGAAAGATTGTCCACAATGTTATGCAATTAAAAGAATTGAAAATACAGTAGCTTTGCTTCTGTAGAGTATATTGATGAGTTGTTTCAATACCACCAGGACGACAGTAAATATCTAGTAGGTAGGTATGCTGTAAATGTCTATTAAGTAGATATGCTGACTGCTTCGTTTGTACTCTCATATGAACTCTGAATGATGTCAAGAGAATCAGCTTGATTGTGGAATAAATTGCCTGAAATTTATTAATGAATTCAGAAACTGATATGAGAAGAACATCACACTGGAAAATGTGCTGCCCCTTAACTTTAATTTCTGTGTTACTTCCCTAAGTACTGAAATTTCAGAAGGAGAACGTATAAGAATAAAAATACATAATCAAAAGTCCAACAACAGTAAACAAATGTTACAGGAGATATAAGTAGCATCCATACCAACCCTTAAGCAAATATTTCAATTTGCTATAAATTGAGGTGCAGTTAAGTGGGTTATAAGAGCAAGTAATTATGACATTTCTAGGAATTTACCATTCATTAAAAATAGGCTATAGCTAAAAGAGGCTTCCCTAGTGGAAAAATATTTTGCAAGACTTTCTTTTCTACACAAGATTCAAATTCATGCCTGTTATAGACTGCTTTGAGCTGATTTGCACAAGGCACAATCAAATTCCTTAGGGGAATAAAATAAGTATAATTTTGAATAAAGGTGTTATTAGATTCAATTTTATAGCCGACAATACCATTAAACTATTTCAATGCAAGCTTTAAAAAAAATTGTTCAGTGAAGGGCATCCTGTAGAAAACCATTTCTACAATTTGGAGTTGCAAAATCTCTAAACACCTCATGATGCAGAGTGCAAAATAGACCATAAAAGCAATAGTGTACAAATGCACAACTAGGACAGCTAACCTTGTTTCAGAATTATTATTCAGCAAATGGCAGACAGTTCAGGTACTTCACATTACTGAGGGATTATAGCCTTAAATCAATAGGCTGTTTTAATTGCTATGGCGCAGCATATGTTTCACATGGTTCAAGCTCCCTTGAACCCTTAACCAGCTATCCTAACACTTTTGCACTGATCTTCAAGTGAAGAACTATAGGAGAGAGGGTTGTTTTTATCTGATGATGCTCACTTTTAGTTTAAAAGTGAGGCTACTTGCAGTTTACATTCCACTTCAATCTATCAACAGACTGGAAACATCAATCAAAATCACTGAAGTCTCTTATCTAAACAAAAATCTGCTAAAAACAGAGTTTGGTCAATGTGCATTATAATTTCAGAAATAATTAACAATCACATCATAGAATAACAGAAGGTCTTGGGCTGGAAAGACAAAGACCCTGCAGTTCCAACCCTTCTGCTGAGCGCTGCATTGCAAGCCACTCAATCAGGCTGCGCTGTGACCCATCCAAGCTGGCCTTGAATGCCTCCACAGATGAGGCATCCATGGCTTCTCTGGGCAACCTGTGCCACTGCCATGCAGAAGTTATGAAATGTATTACTTTAACACTTCTCATTCTCTCATCTTCTCATGGCATAAAATAAGGAATTTTTAACCAATAGGGTAATATTAGGATACTGGCTTTAAACAGCTGCACTAAAGGAGTACTGGAAGCATAGAAGAATGTGGAAGACCGACCTTTCTATAGGTCTTCTTAAATAAACACAATATACACAACCCAGTGAGAGAATATATAAAATTCTACCTTTGTAGAAGATGAATTCTGAGTAAAGACCTTCTGCCAAGAAAATATATCCAGAAAACAATACTATTTTTTTTTCCACATGAGGTTAACAGCAGTACTTGCAATTTCAGTCTCTCACAGAATAACGAGAAAATAATATATATATGAAGTGATATAAATATGAAGTGCATAAAAATCCTCATTTTCATATTAATGTCTATTCTGATTAAAGTATCCTCATGCAGACAGGATGCATAATTGCAACTTCAAACTTGATAGAATGACATTATAGACTATGCAAGGAAAATTTTATAGGCGTGATTTGGAACAAAATGAGCTTCTAATTCAATAGAAGGGTAGCTTTGTCATTAATTTTCACAGGTATTTGACTACTATTGTAATAACAACGTTCAGAGACTCATATGTGTTTTAGAAATTTTACATAATGTGTATCAGTACAGTGTCTAAGACTGTGTCTAGGCAGTACTTCAGTACAAAAATATTTGTGGGGAAAATTATGCTTTAGAAATTGCATTAAAGAACAACACAATAATAAGGAGTACAGCTGGAAGTTCCTGAAAACTCATTAATGACAACTGTGCTTTCTGTTACGCCACACCAAATAAATCAATTGAAACAGCTTTTAATCGCTGCTTCCTTCACTGTAACTGATGTAAGTGCATACAATATACTATGCTACAGATTAGAAAAAAAAAAAGCATCTTAAAAATTAACAGACCATCCACACAAACACATGCATATAAATTGCTAAAAATTTTAAAACCATTCTGAAGAACAGCAGCATATTATACATCTCCAGCAGAAGGATCATTTAGCAGATAAAAACTGCCCCTTCTTAAGAATGTTAATTCTTCCTGGATTTAGAAATGATTATCTTATCATGATAAAAACTAAGTTAGACTGGAGGACTTACTGGATACACAACTAAATTAGCTTGATTCTGTATCTGAACGCTTTTTTAGTTTACTTAAAAATTGAAAACAGAACAAAATAAAACACCATACCAAGGGCTCCAGAAAAGCCTTACAAAAACTAAAATTGACAAATGGCCTTACTGTTAAATACAGTTAAGCAAAACTGAAATCATGTAAGTGATGCTTTATCGTACATTTTTACAAGACTATTTTCAAAGTATGCTATGCATTTCCAAAATCATTGTGAAGAAAAAAATAAAAAAAAGAGTGGCACCATTAGCATCAACATTTTAAACTAATATTAACTGCCCTACTGTATCATCATTTTAAACAAGCATAGAAGAATGCCGAAGAAACAAAAGAAAGACAAAAACAAAAACACAGAGATGTAAGAAATTGCATCTTTCCATTACAGTATGTTTACCTAACACAGTGACTCTTCTTTCCCTCCGGGTATTTAAATTGGGCATTTGAAGAGCCAGGTAATGTAACCCATGAGAGATAAGTCAAAAAACAATTCCTCGCTGACCCAGACAACTGCTTTATTGTGCAGAGCTACAGAACAACAGAGAAATTCTACAGTCTGAATCAGTGATGACAGATGTGACAGGCGGAGAAAGGTACAAAGAAAAAAAACGTGTAATCTATTTCTTTTAATTCAGTACTGTTTTTTTTTTCTACTATAACCTCTGTAGAGATACACAGGGCATTCTTCTTTTGATATTTTTGATACTCTTTGTAGAGTAACAAAAATCAAACAAATCAGTTAAATGATACCTTCTGAGAAAGAACCATTAAGAGAATAACAAAAAAAATAATCCTACATAAATGCTTTTCCTTCAATGGGGACTCTTTCTACTGACAAAGTATTTTAAAAGGTCACTATATTTTTCAATTCTTCCCTCTCTGGAGCCCATATGGTCTTCCAGACAACAACTTTATATCTCCAAAGAAGTCATCACTCAGGTTTCAGTGCTACGATGAGATGAAGTAGCTAAGGGAATGCAAGTAACTGAAATTGCCTACATATACTTTACTATGGTACATTTTTTCTTTCATTTAAAATGGGAACAAAGAAAGAAAGGCATAATACAGGCAAATATTTTGTCTGGGTCTTGTTTTATTTCATTGTGTGTAATGTTACCTTTTCTTAAAAAAAAAATTTCTTCAAGTTTGCTGTACTATACAATAAAATATCACAGACTAAGCAATTTCTAAATGAGAACTAATAGTATCTAGCTAAACATCAAGAACATACTCAAGCCCTTTTATTTTATGCTGCCCTAAATTTTTGATCTCTTTTAAGTCCTGAACAGGCTTTGGCTTTTTGATCAACATAACTTAGGAGAGACTGATCGAGATATCCTAGCAAGAAATTCTGCAACGGCTACTTTTCAAAAAAATCAATCGAGCAATCTCTTTAAAAGTCTATCAGTAACCTCATTAAACTAGTGTGAAATTAAGCCGTGACTTTCTCAACCTCATTCTCTACAGGCTTCTGACATATCAAAGGGCTAGTAGAAAGAAATAGGAACTATATCCCCCACACATGTACTAACAGGGGGTTACCTGTAGACTCTAGTTAACCGCTAGAGTCAGTGGTACTAAGTAACAAATAAGGTCACAGAGACAAAAATGGCTACAGGCGTAATACCCATTTAAAGTCCGGTTATTTGCATGTGACTTGCTACTAAAACTAAGTGATCTTAAAAGAAAGTTAGCTTTACTGCTTAAGTTCTCAGCCTTTATTTGGCTTCCAGTTACTGCCATGATGATCAATCCTTATGACTAGTCATTCTAATGAGTAGTAAACAAATGCTTCTAAGCACTCTGAATCACTGTAGCAAGAGACAAATAGTCTCACAAAAGCCTTTTATAGCACACTTCAGAAAACAAGAAAGTCCAAAGGAAGTGAAAAGAAAACATGCCATGTTTCTCGAGCATTGTAACTGTTTTATTTTCACCTGGTTTGCTGCATTCAGGCATATAAAATGCTTGGTTTTATACCACTCTTTTTTTTTTTTTTTTTACATACCATTGTCTATTCCCTCTTTTTCTCTCCCACATGATCATGCAAATATGACTTCTCTTTGAAACTGCATACATGGTGCTCCATACCTTACAGGACAGACAGCACCTTGCAATATGACTGATCTTGCCTAAGGAATGTAGCTTTGATATTTGCAAAACAGATTCTAATTTAAAACTTAGTGAAAAACGAAGAATAAGAAATCTTTATCAATAACGTATGTTCCTGTGTGTTACCTCATTTGGACATCTAATGTAAGAATATGAGTGGGTAATAGGATAAAAATACATTAGCATCATACCTTCTTTTGTTTTACTTCTGTACACTCTTGCACATTCTTAACTTTACTGATATAAACATAAAGAAATAAAAGGGACTATTATCATGACTTAGATTATGTGCTAAACTGATTTACAAAATTAGAGCCCTAAAAAGCAAAGATTTAAAATACAAATGAGTAGACTCAGTCATCTCTGTTCTCTCCTTCTCTCCTCCTCATTTATTTGAATTCTCTTTACTCTTACAATACCCTTAAGTAACAGCATCCATAGCGTATGCACATAATGCAAACCAAGGAGATAATTTTTTTTCTTGCAAGTTTAGTAATTCAAATGAGGGCTGAATTTAACATGTATGGAATTCCTGATAAACATATTTATGTTCTTTAACTGTGAAAACAGCATGGATAATGGTCTCTAACTGTTCACAGTGATATCTTCATTTAACAAAGAATATAAAACCCTGTGAAATACATTTATTTGTTACTTTTATGAATGACTACAAAAATTTCTTTAATGGCACTTCAATTTCTTTAATGACACTGTCTTTGTAGGAGAGGTGCTCCAGCCCTTTGATCATCATCTAGATTGTTTCCAACAAGTCCATGCCCCCCCATGCTCACTCAATCACAGGAGTTGGAAAGTACTTCTAGGGATCATCAAGTCCAACCCTCCTGCAAAAACAGGTACCCTACGATAGGTCACACAGGTCCAGCCAGGTCTTGAATATCTCCATAGAAGGAGACTCCAGAACCTCTCTGGGCAACCTGTTCCAGTGCTCTGTCACCCTAACTGTGAACAAGTTCTTCTGCATAGGAACTTCCTATGTTCAAGCTTTAGGCCATTACTCCTTGTCCTATTGCTACCATCAAGAAGAGTCTGGCCTCATCCATTTACCTCCCACCTCCCTTTAGATATTTATGAATATCTACCAGATCCCCTCTCAGTCTTCTTTTTCCCCACGCTGAATAGACCCAGATTCCTTAGCCTTTCCTCACATGGGAGATGCTCCAAGCCTTAATCATCTTTGTGGCCCTCTGCTGGACTCCTTCATGGAGATCCCTGATTTTTTTGAACTAGGGAGCCCAGAACAGCATACAGGGGTCTAAATGTGGCCTCACTAGGGCACAGTAGAGGGGGAGGATCACCTTCCTGGACCTGCTGGCCATGCTCTTTTTAATGTACTGCAGGATACCATTGGCTTTCTTGGCCACAAAGGCACACTGCTGTCCCATGGCCAACCTGTTTTCCATTAGGATGCCCAGCTCCTTCTCCACAGAGCCCCTCTCCTTTAGATTAGGCTCCATCATCTGCATAAAACCAGAGCATCTAAGATACATAGACATCTAAGTAATTCCTTCTATATATTTCCATGAAAACTATAACAGAGACAAAGAGCACAATAACGCTATTTAATAGAGCAAATTCTCAGCCACTAAATTGTTTTTCAACACAGTCACTACCATTAGCTGTGTATTTTTGCCAGTGATGAACAAAAGCCTGCCTGCCAGGCTTGTAAAGATCTGCATGAGCAGAGGTGACCCACTGTCACTGCCACTGCTGAAACACGCCACCTACTGCCTCACTGTGCTCACATCCATTCTTCGGTCTCCGTAAACATTCAGCGTGCATCAATGAATGTCAGTGGGTGCCATTTTTTCCACATGAAGAAATTCAGTGACACACCTCTTTTTCATACACACCTCCATGTCAGATGCCATACCATCAGACTGCCCCTTTGCTGCCATCTGTCACACTGCAACAAAATGTAAAATAATATATCAATTGTGCTTCGGGTATATTAATTCAGAACAACACGGGCCTAATATTGCTGTAACCATGTGGACAAAGGTAATATTTTAATAAGGTGTGAAGGATATCACTGAAGAGTTAAAATTAAGACACTCTGAGAGAGTAGGCCACTTTATGAGGTTTAAATCACAGGAAAAATAGGGAATCCCATAGCAAAACAGTTACCATGTATTTGCATTAAACAACAACAAAAAAAATCATTCTAGTTAGGATATTTGTTCTGCAGTGTTCTTTCCTTGTACTTTTCCTTCACTCTGATATGAAAATTATATTCTTATAAATACTACAAAGAAATTAAACTTAATCATTCTATCTCCTCAAACCACATTTCAGTAATATCTCTAAGGATTTAACTCACATACCCTGGATTATTCTGGGAGCCTTAAGTTGGCTTTATTACAATATCGGTTTATTTTTCTTGCTACCCATAAGCATATTATTTCAGAATTATTTAAGCAGGGAAATCTCACTGGATTTTGTGTTCTTTCTGTGCAAGTATCAAGAGATTCTTAAAATATTTTATCAGCTATAAAATCCATTATGACGCATGCCAAATAATTTTCAGATGAATGCATTTCCCTTTATTCAATCTAGTTACCTCCTGAAGTTCAGCCTATATAGAAGTCTGAGCCACTATGATTTTTCATCAGTCTACAGTAATATGTTTAACTGTATGGAATTGTTTAAGCGAAACAGCAGACCTCCAACCAGACATTACTGTTTTAATAAGCCTGTTTCAACATCCTACAGACATGGTCTACAGAAATACATTACAAGTTCTGAGGGGTGAGGTTCTAACAGGAAAGGACACAGGGGATGTGTATCTCTGCAGAGAGGCATATCCTGAAGCTGCTGTGGAGGAAGGATGAGTGGAAGGAAGGACTAGGTCTACAGTTGAAGTTAGAAGCACTGAAAGTTGGAAGGCAGAGGTCCAGTGAATGACAACAGTACTAAATAGGAGGCAAATCCCAGCTCAGGCAGCAAACACCTGTCAAGCTTTAAAGAACAACTACATGAAAGAAGCAAAGGCAACAGGTTGAATGGCAACTGTGCAGCTTTTTATTGCAGATCCCTGCCCTTCCTGACTAGAATCTGCTCACTGCTGTGCCTTTCTTCGCCTAGGCCTGTCCCCACTGCTTCTTCCTGGCAGCGTTCTCAGCAGAGAACCCAAAGCCTCAAGGATACATACTCTGCTGCTCTTCAGGAAAGTCCTATATTTTAGACTAGCCATTACAAAGCACTTTAGCAGAAATCTTTTATTTATTCCTGCAAGAATCAGAGCACAAATATAAAAAATAAAGTGTGATTTATCAGATTTATTTAAGGGAACTCTCAGCCATCCATCTGCAGATATATAGACTGCAAAATATTCTGCTGCAAAATATTCTGCCTTTTCTTTGAGTTGTTACATAAAAACAGAAAATTACTTCACTAGTGCAAATTCTCAAAATGTTTTTCTATTATTTATAAATGGTCTAATATGGCAGAATTTTGCCATTCTTAAACACAGCTGTAATGAAATAAGCTGAAACTTAACAAATGTGACTGGGTAGTTTCTCCAGAATTACTAGTTTTACAAGCTCTACCAAAGCAGATTTGTACACTGAACTGAGCAGTCATTTTGCTATACTGTGCAGTAATATAAACAAAGACAAAAATGTCTGGAAAATACAACAGTTACTCACGTCCAGCATGCATTAAAAGTGCAAGCTTACTTATACATCTTACAGCTTCCTTAAGTGATAATGTTTTCCCTTCCATCCATTCCCCAGTTTTTCTATCTACTCATTTACAGTTCTGTACAAAAGGAAAACAGAATGAACTTCTTGTTCTACTCTATCAGACAGATTTTTCTCTATATATAGGGATGTACCTAACACTCTTTCCTACCAGCTTTATTTAACCTAATTCTTTTCTAGGTGAGGCTCTACAATGACACTAATAAAAGTTCAATATGCTTCCAGTTAATACCTTTCCTAACTATGGACCTACAATATTAAATCTATAGCAATTTTCTACAGGCAGAGTCACAGCATTTTAAGGTCAGATTATATTTTAAAACAAAGCATACTTCTATAGATAATATTTTCCTTATCAGTTTTTCTAATATTCATCTATTTCTAGTCACAAGTAGTGATAATGGCAAGTAATAATTTTATCGCTGGTATGGCTAATGTATATTTTGGTTCTCAAGCTATCGTACACATAAATTTTCTCCTATTTCTTAGCATAAAATGACAATGATCTTAGTTTAACTTAGAAGTGTAAAAAGAGCTAATTTAGCTAAAAGAATAGTAAGTCTGATTACCTAGCCTTGCAATGAAATTTCACTGCAAGTGAGATATTTCAGATAACAATCAGCCAGTTGTACTTGCCTTTTTCCTTGGCCTAGAAGCAATACAGTTGAGCTCACCCAGTCAATCACTTCTGATTTCCACAATTTTGTTGTAGCTTTTTTTGTTTGTTTGTTTGTTTTTTGTTCTTTCTCCAGAGGGATGTTTAAATAAGATATCTAAATGAATTTTTGCCTAAAAAAACAAGTATGTGCATTAACAGAACTGACTTTGAATCTTATACCTAAGAATAATTATAGAAATCATTTCATCTGTCATGTGAAGGACCCAGAATAAAATTAACTGTCACTAAGCATTGTGTCATGTCACCAAACACGTGCACATACATTTTGTATAGGGAATACATACTTCAGCTGTTCACTTGCTCTTCATCAGGCACACAGTCTAAGGTGGCAGATTTCCTTAGGAATGTGTTATTATTACATTTCCCATTTGAGCCTTTTCCATTAAAAGCTTTTCCTGTATCACAGAGGAAGTTCTGTTATTCCTGAAACGAAGTCACACCAAATTGTTTTTAGAAGAAGAAGAGAGGAAAAAGAGAGCTGTGGTGAATGGTGTAAGAGGCAATGTAATGTATGTTTTCAGAATCTTTTGCTTACTTTGTATCTCAGAATCCCTTGAGGTTTGCATTGTTCTGTTTCCTATAGCCCAGCACCAGGTTTTTGTGTCATAAGCAGGACTACAACTCCTTTTGGAATGGTGGGAAGATGCAGTGTGAGCTTCTTCCACTCAGGTACCTTCTAGAAGCAAGAGGTGAAAAAAAAAATAAAACAAAAAGGCAAGAATACATGGGCTCTCTGTAAAAGTCTGGGAGATTTTACCTTATGTTACAGACCAGATGAAAATATTCATAGAAAGCACACAAAATTCAGGCTTACTAAATTATTATTAATAGTTAAAAATTATCCTTTTTTCAGTTTAATTCATTTATGTAATTACATACACAAATGTGTGAGCATACATATAAAATATATATTACTCTCACTCTGTAGCTCATAAAACCACTGCATAAAATATTTTCATTATCAAAGAGCAGACTAGCTACTATGCAAGTTCCTAGTTTCTATGCAAGTAGGTACAGCAGTTTTAGGTGAGCCACAAAAAGCTTGAATGTAATTTTAGTTCCTCGGAAGAAAAAAAATACAGTTTTTCTTCGATTTTAATGAAATTCAAGTTAAAAAATGCACTAGAAACAGGAAAAAAATGATAAATTAACAACAACAAAATTTACCACCTTGTACATAATTAGCAATGTATGGTAAGTAAAGCTTACTTCAAGAGAACCTGAACTTATGTAACCAATGACATCTCTACAAAAGGTCCCAAAGCTAGCCCTCTTTTTCAAATTTTTGAAATTCCCTTCACTTAATAAAACCAAAACTCATAATTTTTACTTATTAACTTACACTAACAAGCATGCCTTGCTTTAAAGTTGGGGTCATTACAGTTATAATCTTTTGTTCTCTAGTAGTTGAACAGATACAAAATGCTTTCATAAAGTCTGTAAATTCTTTTCATTTTGTTTTAATTTATTTACCTTTTTTATTATTATTATTTTGGGAAATACTCAGGACTGCAACACTGACGAAAACATTTAAATCGACTTTACTACTTTTGTTTTTTTTAAATTCCTTTATGAGAGAATTTTGTGATAACCCAGTCTTCCCTCAAAAAATAAAACAGTTCCAAAATAGGTAGTGACATAATAGAATTCTTACACTAAATTACTGTCATGTCCTGGGTTAATAATATTAAAGAATTAGAAAAGCACTTAAGTAAAATCCTCTCTTTGTTTATCTCTTGCTATTCCAGAGTGAAAAAATAATCTGAGGACTTTTGCAGTCCCATCCCACATCTCCGTATTAGTTATTCACCTCCTTCCTGAGCAATATAGGAATAATGAAATAAGCAGCAAGGGCAAAAGCAACTGCTACTAAGCAAAGAAGGAATGAGACATTTCAGAATAGAATATTTGAGAATTTTAAGAACTGCTCATTTTCCCCCATGTGTCTCTCATTGTTTTCTTGAAGCTGATACAGTTCATTTTCCCACTGTGTGATGATGATTAACATGAGACATCAAAGTTACATTTTAACTCTATTTGAATAATAAAATTTCAGACGATAGATTACAAATTTTACTAGAAAGCAAAATTGTTCAATCCAAGGTACCCTAATTTATCAGTGAAGAGCGAATAACTTCTTTAGTATTGCTCTAGGTGTGCACTAAGGAAATTCAGCATCTTGAAAATGGCTTAAGATAACCAACTGCTGTTAACAACAGTAGCAGAATGATGCCATAGCAACCCCTGTTACAAATCCCTGAAGGAAATAGCAGCTATTGCCCTGTAGCTATACTCAATATACATTTAATATGATTTTTCATAAAAATCTTTTATACCTTGGCATCACAAAGTCAAACTGTAGTATCGTTACCCATGTAAGTTCAGCACAATGCACTCTAATCTCAGCATATGTAGGAAAATAAATTGTTCATGCATTTCACATAGGAAAAATGTAGCTGCTCTTAGCAGTGACCTTTCATTTCTTCAGAGAGATACTCTACTTCCTGCTGCACAGTGACTTACTGTACTTTATCATCTGTTATGTTCTTTAGCATAAAGAGAACTTTTAAGTTCATTTTATGGTTCACACAGAATAGAGTGGAAACATTTTTAGCCATTTAGCCTTTGCAATTTTTTCATGCTCTTCCAGTTATAGATGCTTTGCCTTTTAGTGGGTTTGCTCGTTTCACTGAATTGTATAGGGAAATAGAAAAAAATAGTCAATAATTTATTTGATATAAATTCTTTTGACATAATCCAGTCATTTGCCTTTGCTTTATCAGGACCCAGAACAATTCATTAGAATTGAAAGATTATTAATGTAATGGAAAAATACGTTATTTTTTAACTGAAAATTAATATAATTAAAAATAACGTAGAGTACAATGAAATTTAATGTGGTCCTCCTTAACTTAGAGGCTGATATAGAGGGCTAAGGCTACAGCTGTAGTAAAAACATTATCCAATTTTTGGACTATGTTATAAAGAATTTAATCCAAAATACATAATTTTAAATACATACGTTGCCTCCTTTTAAATAAACATAGAGTATAAGCAGCATTCATTTGAACACTTTGCTTAATAGACCAAGATAAGCTGATTTATAAAGGCATTCAAGTGCTTAGAGTTTTAAGTGTGGCTTTGTGTCTCCCACTGGCAGTCCAGTCCATATCTATGGAAACAAAGACCTGGCTCTAAGTCCTTGTTTTGTCAACCTGTACTTTCACCTCACTCGTCAGGCAAATAGTTACAGTTTGAGGAGTACTCACATGAATAAGGCATACAGGATTACACCTGTGCCTTTGACCACACTATATAAGTCTCTGAACATGCAGTTAGAAATTCCGTAAATAAAACTCTTGAAAAGTTCAATGGAAAAAATCAGAAAGATTATGAAATTCCAGTGTTAGGTATACTCAAGCTACAGAGGAAAATTTAAGGAATGAGCACTTGAATTTCAAAATAAACCACTAAATTATATATGTGGGTATTATATATATGGGTAGTACTATGAGACTATCTACATCCAAGTCCAAAATTAATACAATGACAATACATTGCTCAGCCTCTGGTCACCTTGAAATCTGGAGCTGGTTCTCTGACAGCGGAAAAGTGCAACTTGCTTTGACTTTGGAACTGACTTTAGAACTTATCTTTGCCAGTCTCTGGCTTGGTCTGAATGTTCCTACAGCTCTCTACCTTCTTTATTTTTTATTTTAAATCATAACGGAATTTCTGTAAGAGGCAGTTAGCTTAGGCTATCTTTGGATACAGTTTATTTCCCAAAGAACTAATAAAAATAATAAAATTTTGTTTCTCTTTATGTACTGAAGAGTTCCTAGTTCCACAAACTGATCCCAATGTGAGTGTGACATCTCTCTAACCCCATTAACTTTGTTTCATGAAGTCATATCAGTTACACTGCTGTAGCAGGATTCCTCAAAGGGTCATTTCCATGTAAGGAAAGTTCAGTACTTGACTTTTGCACAGAGGCAACACCAAATAACAGGGATGCCACGGCTAGAGGAGTTCTTCAATGTCGTAAGAACATAAATCTGCTATTGGAACCCTTAGCCCACTTTAACAGACAGTTTGCAAAGTGAGAATATGAGCTACACATACCATAGGTCTGTTTTTTTTTTTAATTAATATTTTTAGCTGAGGGGTTTTCTCCTAGTTTATCAGCCTTAATCAAGCATGGCACTGGATCTCATGGGCCACTTGCATAGACTCTATGTACAATCTGAGAGAGAGGAAAGCATGAGACTAGAAGTCTTTCCACACTACAGAAGGTAAGTAGGCAAGCAATTTATGCTAGATAATAAACTTCTTATTGCTTAGCTGTTCACTAACTATTCTGAATTTGTTCATTACTGTACAGCTGATACAGAACCCTCAGTAACTGCTTAGCTTTCAGCATACTGCCTGTGGCCTCTTCCCAATTTCCTTAAATCTCTTCTCTGTGCTCAAAAGAACCAAAGTGCAGAAGAAACTTATGTCTTTATTTCACATTCTTCCATTCACTGATGTGAAACTAAAGTCAGTGCTTATTTTCTACTTCTAAAATACACATAATACCAAATGCTTTAAAGGAATGTAAGGTGGTTTAATTGCAACATGCTATAAAATCTCTGAAAGATGCTGCAGAAAAGGAAAGGATTATTATTGTGCTATATATATACAAAAATATATTTATAAAAATTATCACAAAGATGCATGCTTATACTTCCTTGTAGAGTGGTTACAAATTCCTAAAGCATGATAATCAACTCAAAAAGCAAGCTATGAGCAAAATTGAGATATTTATAATAAACAACTATCTTTTTTTTCCACTCTTTAGGTAGAGACCGACCACGTAAGATAAATATTTAAACAGAAACCATCTAAAGAGAAATTCTCTTCCAGTCAGGCAATTCAACTCCAAATGGTACCTTAAGCACTGATTTATTTATTCATAAGCACTGCATTTATTAGTTTTTGTTTTCAAAGACACAGTATGTTTTCTGCAGGAAGTTGGCATGATGTGAAAATTTTCTATGTAAAAACAAAAGTGAACTAGTTTAAGGGAAGAATTGGTCAACTTCAGAATTTAGTATCCATCGCTGTAGATAAAATAGATAGAAAAAGATTGAATTACTTCTTCCAATCTACCCAGAACTGCTTGGAAAAGTAAGGTGCTTTTAGAGAACTACCATCAGCATCCACTTGGTAAAGCAGCAATTTTACCCTCAAATCTCCTTTTTAGTATTCTTTTGGGTAAGAACACTAAGTGCATAACCTCTTTAATAAAAAGTTTTACATCGTGTGCTCCTGTTTTGATCTAAACATTACCAATTATGTTTCATTCAATCAAGAAGTCTATATAGCTCTAGTGATGAGAAGCATTGGGCAGCCTCTCGCCTCCATAAAAATAAATAAATAACCGAGCTTTTCAGAGTTTAAAGATTTACTGAATGCAATTTCTTATAAAGAACACCATGTGCTTTTAAAATCAGACACTGAAGCTTATTGATTAAATTGGATAGTCCTGTTTATAAGAATAAAAACCTCTAACTTACAATTTATTTTATTCTTTTTTAATCTTAAATTTATTATCTAAATTATTTTTCTAAAAGACTGTTTTTACATTTTACATAGGAAATATTTCAAAGAACTAATTAAATAACTCAGGAACATTTTCTGTTTTCAAAGTCATTAATTACCATTTACTTTATGTACTGGCCTTGTAGCATCACATCTTGGCAAGAATATTTATTCAGTTTTCATTAAAGTCATGAGAAAGAGTCATTGATTTTACTGGGAAGTGGATTAAGCTGTAATAAAGGTTGATCAGAAGGGTTTTTTTCTTCAGGTATGAAGGAATAGATGGTTCTTTTTACCCTATGCAAATAATGAAATCTCTGCCACATCACCCTTGCTGTGACCCAAGAAATTACATTCTGCCCTGAATATTTTGAGTATTCTTTCTCAGTAATGGAACACTTAAATACTTAATTTTTCTGTTTATTCTGATCCCTTTTGGTTTGCTTAAATTAAATAACAGATGTGCTCTTAAAGTAGTGGCACAATGCATTTTTAAGAAAAAAAAAACCCAATCCATTGACTGCAGTTTTTTGGCCTATTTTTTTGTGGGGCTTTCTGTTTTTGAGCTTGTTTTTTAAAAATAAAAATGAATTACATTTTCATAAAAAGAAAAGCAAATTCAAGAAGTATCTGGCAGTAAAACTGCAAAATATTTTTCTTTCTGCATACCTGTTGTGTTAACATTACATCTCGTATTAAGAATGACTACTGAATAAGAAAGTTTTGCTACTGTTTACACATATGTTGAACCTGCTGCAATGAAAGCAGTTGTAGAGGGCACACGTTGAGTACAGTCGTGAAGTACATACTTTTATGAGTACAGCCAAATTAATTTTTTCTAAGAATTGACAGAAGTGACAAATGCAGAAGTGACAGCAGAAAGATTTGCAAATGCAGTATTTTTAAATACCCATTGTAACTGAGCTTATGACCCTTCCTGTATGTTACTATTATACAAAGAAAAAAACACAAATCAGAAAATGATGCAAAGACAAACAGAACACTGATTATTTCAAGATAGTAAGCGTCCATACATTTTTTTAATATATTAATATGTAACGTGGAAAGGATAGAAGAGCATCCATAAATAAGACTGGCTTTAAAGGTACACAGGAAAACGTAAAGCAAAATAATTCATGCAAGTAATGCAAGTAATCAGAAATATCGTACTTGTCTTTAAACTATAATCTTTTAAAACTGCATTGACACGTGCAAAATGGAAAAAAATACCTCAAGAACATGACAAAATTAGTCATAGTTTGGGGATAATTCCAACATAATTATTGTCTAATGACACTATCCGATGTCTACAAGAGAAATGAGTCATTGTATATGGAACTGTTTAAAAAATGAAGCATCCTAAGTAAATCAAATTGCAAGTCATTCCTGTAGTAATGCAGAATGCAAGTCACTTCTGCAATGAACTTCATGAGGCATTCACTAAAGCAAACTTACCTGTGGAGTTCACAGTCTGCTGTGACCTTACAGGCTGAAATATTTTAGTTTCTAAGGAGAGATCATATAGAATTTTCAGAGGACTAAAAGCTATATCCTCAGAGGGTAGTTATGCACTGGAACAGGCTGCCCAGAGACGTTGTAGATGCCTCGTCTCTGAAGGCATTCAAGGCCAGGTTGGATGTAGTCTTGGGCAGCCTGGTCTAGTGTTGGCAATCCTGCTGCAGCAGGGGATGGAAACATGATGATCTTAGATGTCCTTTTCAACCCAGGCCATTCTATGATTCTGTGATTCTATATCTATAGTGTTTGTTTATAGAACAGGTCTCATTTTCTACAGCAACCTAACCTCAAAGAAATAGTTGCCAAAATACTAGTAAATGAAACATAGAAAATGAAGGACTGAAAGCCTATCTTAGATGTCAATGATCAGTATGTGTTTAGTAAAATTTGTCTGTAGAAAAGTTGTCTCAAAAACCACCACGTTACACAGACCGAATTAAACAGTTTGCTGTCCAATCTGAAAAATCTAATGCTTAAATTACCTATGAACAATTATACTGCATAATCTCAGGGGAATAGTAATTATGGATACAAAGTCTTCCATCTCAATTAGACTAAATATAGAAGCAGCAAGTAGTGAATAACTTGCCACAAACAAAAAATATACAATCATTAAGGAAAAAAGACAAAATTAAAAAATAAGAGACGTATCTAATCAAGATTCAGCAGCATTCAAAGTCTGAATGCGTAACTCAAAATGAGTCCACAGGGCAAACACATTGATAGAGTTCAAAATGAATCTGAATGTTTTTGTAAATCATAAGCTAGACTAGATTTTGCTGAAGGAAATAGAACTTATTAAGAAAACAGCTCCTACTCTGAGAAGGAAAACAAGCTGTTGTCTGTCTTCAGGGCTGCACAGGTATGCATCTACCTCCTCAGTACATGGCCTTCATCCCTATTTATAAATCTGCTTCTGATTTTTATCATGTAACATTCCACCAGAGATAAATAGGAAAGCTGAATATCACCTTCATTACACAGATGATGAAACTAATCACTTCCAAGAATAACCTCATATGCACTACAGAATGAGACTAAAATTAAAATCATAGAATTACTCCCCTTCAATGGCAAATAGAGTAAGTGTCCTCAAAAAATACTTAAGTACAAGCAGTGCCTAAAATATTTAGAAAGAGATAAGCAAACAGAGGTCCTCTAATTGCAAATGCATTTCATAAGGGCTCAGCAACATCTTGAAGAGTTAACATTACCTTGATAAAAATATTTAACGAGATACTCTTCCCATTATTAGAGTAAAATTCAAGAGTCTTCATTTGCAGATGTTGAAAAGATTTATTGTATTAACATGCTCCCAGAGAAGCAGAAAAAATTTTAATCAGTAATAAACAAGAGATGATAATGGATGAGTGGCATGTTAATTAAGCACAGCATGAAGGTGCTATTAGATGTGGACAAAAAATAATAATCAACATCATTTCCCTCCATTTCTATTATTCTGATTGAAAATAACTCCCCCATTTGCAAACCCACCCTCCTGCTTTATGACATTCTTCCTTTCCTCCAGCAACTTATAGTGCATAAGAACAAATTCAGTAGAATACAAAAGGCATTCGACATTCAGCAGCCTGAACAGAAGCCTCTGCAATATTGGCTTCCCCAAACTGTTACTATTGAAGTTTATGCACAAACAAGTTGTCTGTGAAATACAAAAACATACCTGCTCCACAGTCCCAAAATATTTTCTTCCTTTCTGCTACCTCTTGCACGCAGTTTGCTTTGACAAAAAATAACAACCAATAATAAAACAATGAAGCCCCAAAGGCAGATCTTTTAAAAAGAAATGGGAATCTTTACAGTCCTTCTGAACTGTGACGTCCAAGCGAAAAAAAACATATTCCATCACTGTACTCATTGTACCCTGTTAGCAAAGCTATTTTTCAAGAAGCCATACTTTACATATCTCCTGTGAGGAAAGTATTTTATTAGATCATTACAGGTGATTTTGTTTACTTGTTTCTGTTTAATTATTTTTAACATTTCAATACCCTATTTTTGTATTTGAAGGACTCACACTACAAGCTGTGTGTTTGTATTCTCCTTTCATTTTTCTTAATAAACGCTGAGAGTTCTCAGAGAAATGGATCTTTTTCCAGTTAATCAGTAAAGTTAGGACTGGTTTTGCACTACAGTGTGTATATGTATCTGCTGCTGATATAAGCAGTATATCCGTACATACAAGGGTTCCTGTTGTATGCTCTACAAAACTAAAAGAATACTTCTTTGCATGCCTGAAACCACCTTCTGCCACCAATTTTGATATACACCCTTTTGAAGTTCAAAGCTTTATTAAGGAAAGAGATTGAAGAGATGTATATTTTGTGGACTACGCAGATAGAGTTCCTTTTGGATTTTTTAAAATAATACATACTGAAATAGATGGATATTTAATGTGAAATGCTGCACTGACATGTCCTAAAAATACCTGTAGTGCATATAAATATAGCACTTGCTAAAATTGATATTTTCATTGAATGATAAAGAAGTCAGTAAAGCACTCATAAAATTGCTGAATATAAATTACTGCTGCCTAAGGCTACAGCAGCTTAAATATCTTCCTTTTCTCTCTTTCTTTTTTTTAATCCCTATTTGAGAATGTACATTTCACAGGATGCAGCTTGAAATGTCCTTTTCTTCCATGGCTTTGTTGGTGGCACTGAGGATAGAAAAGATGCAGTTCCCATTGAAAACGTAATCCCTATTTACCTAATTTAACCTCACAAGAGGAGTCTTAAATCACAGAAGTACTGCTGCAAATGAAGACAGTAAATAAGGCCCTCAAATTGAGCATTTATTATCTTAGTATTCATTAAAATTTGGTAGCTATTTTTATCATTACCTGTCCTGGTTTTACCCTTTACAGCCTTTTCATACTAGTGGTCTGATAATGCAAAATCCAAAGGAAAAAAAAAAAATAGTTGCATGACGCTCTGCAATTGACTGAATACTGAAAACAGTTTTCCTGTATTTGAAAGCAATGAAAACACGATACTGATGTATTTGAGGAAACAATGACCTCCTCTCTTCAGTGATCTCTCAACACCTGTGATTCAACTCACACAAGCAGGCAAGAGAAGAGAACACTGGAAATATTGAATACTAGATGTTTGGGTTTTTTTCTTTTTTTCTTTTTTTTTTTTTTTTTTAACACAATGGACAATTAATTGTAAAGCAAATTGGAAAGTTATGTATTCTTGAGATAGGCATACCACTGAGAAGTATCTTTCAAAAATGCTGTATATTTTTAGGTTGTAAATCTTAACTAAATTGCTAAAATACAAGATTTGACAGTATTCACTGTGTACCACATTTTATCCCCAAAATCAAGGCAAAAAAAAAACCTCATAAAAGAAATCAACAGTAGTGATTGAACTGTGTGACAGGAATGTCCTTAGTCTGTCATTTCTTCTTATGAAGCAAGGAAAGAACAGAAAACTTACTGCCATCATCCACTCTATGGGAGACCAAACCAGCGGGACTTACAGCAGTCTGAATAAAGTGCTACTTGAATACAGACTACAGAAGTCCACACACAATTATTTAATTTTACATTAAAGAGTCATGTCAAACTACAGAGACAAACTTGCAGATGGATGCTTCAATCTACACGTGACTATGAACGATGCCTTAATTTTTTCTCTGAATATGTTTTGCATTGATGGCACTGACAACACAACTCTTTGCATATTCCTATTTGCCAGTATCCTAATTTATGATAAAGATATAGTCTTATCTATAAATCTGAGAACACCTGCCTCTCTATATAAAAGATACATTACAACTAGAACAATGCAATGTTCCCAAAGAACAAAGAAGTTTTTCACTTAGAAGGTGGTAATGCACTGGAGCAGGCTGCCCAGAGAGGTTATGGATGTCCCATCCCTGAAGGCAATCCACAGGCCAGGCTGGATGTGGCTCTGGCCACATCTCTGGCCAGCTCTGGCCAGCCTGGTCAAGTGGTTGGCAACCTAGACAGGAGGAGCAGGAGAGTTGAAACTGGATGATCTTAGAGGTTTTTCTCAACCCAGGCCATTCTATGAGTAATTAAAATCAAGTGATGACATTCTAATCACAAAGCACAAGAGTATATTTCCATTTGTACAGTTTTGTACTACCAAATCAGCCCAAGTTTGAAGTCACACCACCTTCTATCACTTTGCCCAGACACAATCAAACCCCCTTCTATAAAACTGTAAAATAACTGATTCTCAAGTGGCAACATTATGAAGTAAGATTCCATTTATGATCTTCAGATAATGGAGTATTTATAACCTAAATATAGACAGATTGTCAGGTAGCATAAGTGGTGATGCTATAGTCATTTTAGAAACACATTTTTTGTTTAATTGTCATAAAATTTCAAGCTAAAGCAAGATGCATGAATCTACAGATATATATGCTTGCAGTAGCAAGACATTATCTGTCATTCTAAATATTTTATTCTGAAAAATAGCAGGCAGAAAAAATATTAATACTTTCTTTCATCAGAATAAAATTGCATACAAGTAAACAAATGTTACCTGGCTTCTTTCTATTAATGTGGTTTACTTTATCTTTCCACAGCCTCAGAAGAAATGAACTTTCAATGAAGATTAATACTACTTTCCCTTCACCATATAATAATCTAGAAGACACTCCTTTCAGCTCCAGAAATTCCCACTGGCAAATTATGTTAAATCCACACATTGTCTCTATAGCTATCTTGACATGCTGGTGGGTAGCACTGCTGTAAATTTAGCCATGGCTAACAATAAGACTTCTTGCCAGGATTCTGATTTGCATCCACTTACATATCTTATGCATATAAGAAGAAAGTTCAGACCAGTACAAAGCTAAAGTGGCTGCTTCCTGTGCCATTGTAATGGTTTCTGTGGAAACACTAGAGAAGTTAGTTACTAAGTTTTACTTTCAAATAGCATGGTTTTTAGAATTACAAGACCTTCACAGAATCACAGAATTGTAGGGGTTGGAAGGGACCTCCAGAGATCATCGAGACCAACCCCCCTGCCAAAGCAGGTTCCCTACACCAGGTCGCACAGGTAGGCGTCCAGGCAAGACTTGAATATCTCCAGGGAAGGAGACTACACAACCCCCCTGGGCAGCCTGTTCCAGTGCTACAGCCTTGTAACATATTAATTATATTATTTAATATAATGTATTCTTCTATTCATCAGTAAAGTTTTGTCTTTAAGCACTCTAAAATTCTTAATCTCCTACAGATTATCCTTTTTTTTTTTCTTCTGAAGTGCCCTTGAAATTTTCAAATGAGAATTAATGGGATAAGAGAAAAATTGACTATATATTTCCAACACCTCCCAGCCATCCTTATGCCTTCCAGTCCAGGTAAGTAAAACATGGATAAAATTCTACATTCTGTGGTATCATCATGGTATCATCGTTATTCAGATTTAAGTAAATATATCTGTGTATAGATTTAACAGGTCCTCTATCACTGCATATTGCAGTTCAGTGCTTATCTGAATTAACGTTTTCCTTTTAATCCCTATGAAACTTCGGTTTAGGAAAGGGCAGTAAGTATAAGATGCTAAATCAGAGAACTGTACAAAAAACTTTCCTTCTTAGGCACATCCCAAGCACATTTTGTGCTAATTACATACATAAATTGAAATTATGTGTGTACACTTCTGAGCAGTGCTACAGAGAACATTTGATAAATGGAGCATGCTCCTTAAGACCATACAAGAAATGTTTAAAATTCTTGGAAAACAGGATTTTTCACGCAGCAAAATGCCTAGAATGGAGTCTTTCTCACTTTAAGTGAAGGAACTCTGATAGAATTAAATCCCAAAGCTCTGTGTATTCCCAATTTAACAGTTAAAGAAGCAAAACTAGTAGTTATGAAATTGGCCAGTTTCTCCCTTTTTTTTTTGCCAGTTCATTCAAGTTAGTATGTCTGTGCAAATGCAGAATCTGGATTCTCAGGAAGGTATCAGATTGCAACCTAGACCAAATACTTCAATTGCACTAGACTCTTCCTGCAACATTTGCAGTATCAGTTGATCCACTATTATTATATAATGTCTAAGTTCTGATTAACCTTATTGTTCAAGAGACTACAGTCAGCCTATTTTGAAGTCCTCCTCAAGTGCTTTATTTTGCATACAGGAGATACCTGAGACAATTTTCCTTTGCCAGCTAATTTCAAAAAGCCAAAACATAAAAACTTTAGAAATTAGCTAGATGTTACACAAGTGTCGCAAAATATAAAAGCTGTAATGCCCTTGTCATCAGTACATGGTCATATTCACGCATCCTATTAAAATCATCCAAACACAGCAGCTCTGAAGCAGCCTGATTCTATGGAGCACTCAACCCAACCACCATTGAAATCAATAGAAGTCTCCTACTGATCTCGGTCCTTACACTATGTATGACTGCTAGATGCTGTGCAGTGCCAGGTCTGCTGATTTTGATCAATGAAAATGGAGAGAAACAGCTGTTCAGAGGAGCTGGTTTAAAGCAGTTCAAATCAGACATCATAAGGAAGTGGCAGATCTCTCCAGTTAAACACACAAATGAAGACAGAATTGTTGAGTCCTTTTCACTCATGTTTTTGAACGTTATTTTCAGATTCAAATCTCAGTTTAAGTTCTCTGGGAATGAGAGTTCAATAAATTCCCAGATTTTCTAGTCTTTCCAAATAATCTATGACCAAGACTAACATGCATAAGTGCATAGTGGAGACCATATATGAGAGAAATTGCATTTATATTTCATTTGTAGCACAAAAAGGTTTAAAATTGGTTTTATGGCACCTGAGTTACATAGGGGCTCTTCACAATTGTAAACTTCATGTGTATTTTTTGCTCTGTTGAGGTGCATTACATTGTGCAGTTAAGCAGAATGCTATGTATACCCCTAAACATGCACTGCTATATGTTTCTGCGCTAATGAATTTATTCAGTGATAAATACCATTCTTCTGTAGAATTTTCACACACAAATTTTAATGCAGTTAGTTTCATGTTCAGCTATAAATACAATGAACTATATATACAGTAACTGTTTAAATTACTTTTTACTTTATTGGGAAAATTACTCTGAGATGTACTTGACAACTGACAAATGTGCTTAGTACCTGGAACAGCAAGACAACTTGACTTCTCTACCTTACCACTTGAACAGAATTGGTAACTTAAAAGTTTTCCAGTCCTGGTAAGTCGACCCTAGTAGACTCTATACCAATTCAATTTACTCATTCCATTTTTTGTGGCTTGTACAGATGCTATAAAAGGAGCAATTGCCTTATGCTTCTCTAGTACCCAAATAACTTTAATATTAATGTCTCTTCTCCTTCCGCATGTTGCAGAGGCAGACTCTACTCCTTTTTCAAATTCAATTAAAATCAGCCTTCCAGTACCCGAAGTGGGCCTACAGGAAAGCTGAGAAGAGACTTCTTAAAAGGGCATGGAGTGACATAGCAAGCAGAAATGGCTTTAAATTGGAAGATGGTAGATTTAGACTACATTTAGGAAGAAATTCTTTACTCTGAGGGTGGTGAGACACTGGAACAGGTTTGCCCAGTGAGGTTGTGAATATCCCCTCCCTGGGAGCATTCATGGCCAGGCTGGATGGGGCTCTGAGCAAGCTGGTCTAGAAGGAGGTGTCCCTGCCTATAGGAGGGGTGTTGGAACTAGATGATCTTAAAGGTCCCTTCCAACCCAAGCCATTCTATGATTCTATCATTTCAAAAAGATCAAGAGGAATTTTTTCTAGGAACTTAATTAAAAGGAAAAAAAAAATCTAAAATAATCTAAAGGTCTTGTTTAACTTCACTTTTATTATTTGGGGGTGGAAGTAAGACTTGAGGTAGTTACCTAAAAGGTGTTTCTGTAAAGCATTAATATATAGCTAGTCAGAATTTACTGGTAACAATATTTAATTCACATATTAGATACCCGATTTACATGTGTAGGTCAATTCAAGTTTCCTTTCCTGAAAATTTTCTGGGGAACACAGAAAACAGAATGAGGCTGATCAAAGTGATGTGACTGAGAACTGGCACTTACTATGCATGCTAGAAGAGGTATCATTTTTTTCTTATTGGAACTAAATGCAGTGAAGGTTTTATTATCACATCCCTCCTCTTCAATTATATGTTTCTACCATCCTACTTACATGGTAAAACTCTTTCTGTTACAGACCAGAAAAACCCTGAAGTACCCTGTGCAGGTAAAACAAGTTGCATGCAACCATTTTCAGTCAGTCTGACAAATAGGAAAACAGACCTTCAGGAGGATAATGCCCTGTCATCCATATCCTTGTCATAATCATGCCCTGCATCCTGAAAAGACCTACTTCTTCCAAGCCATGCCAGTTTCAAGCTGCCTGTTTGATGGATGCACTCAGCTAGAAACAAAGTGATTTGTCTGTCCTTGGATCCTAAAGGCTTCTCTGAAGATTTTATGACTCTAAATTAAATGTCAAATGAGCAGTATGACGTTTTTTAGTTCACTAGTTCACTTTTGCATTTTCAGTCAATACAAATGTCACACAAAATAGCACTATAGAGCAAGAAGCTCCTTTTTTATTCTTGCTTCTCAACTTAGACTCTGTACCCAAAACACAACAGAGAACTTCACAGTGTATCCCCTGAAATCTTTCCTGTAAATTGTTGCACTTTCAGAAAGGATGGACTTAAACACTTGATGTCATAATATCATGTTAGCACTTGATGTGAAATAATTTACGAATTAGACCTCAATTCAGAAATTCAGAGAAATACTGAATGATGAAGATATTTCTTCACATGCTAAAGACTGATTTCCAATTAACTGTTTTTCAAGTTACTAGACAAGACTTCATTCCTTTAAATTAGATAACCAAATTACTATTCATATTTTCACCTGTCATATAACACTGATTTGGCTTTCTATAACCATAGACTGTTCACTTGTTATTTATCTTACACCAGCAGTAGCAAACCAAAACAAATAGGAATATATTTTTCCAAATGACAGCTACATCTATTAAGTATTTTAAAGCTACATATTTGGTTTAAATCATTACTGTATGTCTTGAGATTCCTATGTGCATTATATTTCAGAAATCACATCTATTGTGCAAGACTTACAGAAAAGCACTGGCATAACAAAAAACATATTACCTCTTCCTTCTATTCTATTCTTCTATTTTTATATTCTAAGTAAATCTACTTAGAGATCTAGGCTCTGCAAATTCTAAAACAGTACACCCTCATACTCTCCCCCCAGTGATCTTTTTGCATGCTTATCTCATCTTTATTTTAAAGCAGGAAGAAAAACCAAATGTGTAAGGTCTGGTTTAAATAGTCTGCAATATTCACTAACTTTACTCTTTTGAGAGTCACAGACAGCAAATCATTTAACATACTCATGATGAGTTCTCTAACATGGTGGGAGAAACCATCACTCTCCCTCTTTTCATACACACGTGGCCGGATACGTGCTCTCTGAATCAGGAGGAAAGATTGGAAATGTTGTTTCTTCATGTTTCTCATTCCTCTCCAACTTTCAAATTCTTTTTATCCTGCTCTTTTTTTTTTTTCTTTCTTTCGTTTTTTTTTTTTTTTTTTTTTTTTTTTTTTTTTTTTTTTTTTTTTTTCTTTAAATCAGAAAACAAGACTTCTTGTGAAACAAATACCTATATTAGTTGATTTGTTTCAGGAATAGTACTTCTGTGCTCCACCAACCTCTGCCATTCCTCAGATATCTCATTGTATCCTATGGCCAAAACATAACTACTCCCTTGTCTTTCTAGAGTAACTTGCATATCAGAAACAATATTTTGCTAAGTAATGACTTACACGGCTAGACAACTCCCAGTGCTCAGCTAATCCTAATTGCATTTGCAACCAACTAAGAATGTGCCTCACAGCAGTTCCTTCAGATCAGCTGGCAGTCCTAACCTGTCACTCCAAAGCAAAACATTTATGTCACTGTGCTCTAATTACTGATCTTTTCTTTTCAGATAACCACATGACTTTATGACTCTGTTACTCTATGGAGTACAGCCAGATCTTCAATACCGTATCATCTACCACATTTAAAACCATTTCACAGCATTTCAAAATAAATATTCTGTCAGTTCCTCCCACGGCTACTAAGAGTGCAAAAAGAGCATTAGCTGGCCCCAGAAGATTCATTCACAACACATTTTAACTGATGAGGTTACCATATGGATCTCCATGGAAGCTGCCTGCTTCTTCATCTGCTGCTCCTTCATCTTTCCTGTCTTCCTCTGCTGCACATGGAGTCCCTCTCACAGGATGCCATCCTTCCCGATCTGATCTTATGTGGGCTTCCCACTGGCTGCAATTCTTCAAGTTTAAATCTGCTGTCACAGAGGCATGACCAGCATTGTTCACTGACTCAGCTCTGGCCAGCAGTGGGTACCATTTCGAAGCCAGCTGGATCTGGTCTGATATTGGGCAGCTGCTGGGCTCTGCTCATAGAAGCCACCCCTGCAGCTCACCTGCTACCAAAACTTTGCCACCTAATTCACCAGGCAAATAAACCATATCTCTGCACCATACTCAGTACATAAAAGTTCTCCAGAGATTGTCTTCCTATTCCCCCATATGGCTATTGACTTAACCCTGTATGTGGTCCCTCCTTGAGCTAATGGTATATCATTTCAGAACAAAAGGGAGTGGTTCTGTTATGCAAGGAAGGAGCATGCACAGGCTTCTAGCAGCCTGAACAAAGCGTACCTATTGATTAAATTAAAATGAAAGCAAAAATGTCAAGTCTTGATTTTGTGCAGGAAAACAGATGACAACTTATATGCATAGTTTCTTTATGTCTCAAAAATAGTATTTTCCTTCATTAGCAGTGCCATTGATTGATGGTATTCAGGCAAAAGACTAAGAACATTTTGTTCAGTAATTATTGTGGGCTTGAGCACACAGACTACAGACAAGAAATCTATTTTAAACACAAAATCTAGTGTGCCCTTCAGTGCAGGCATGGCTGTGACTAACAGCAATGTCATGCTTATTATCTTTACCAGATGCAGAATTTCAAAATGAACTATCGAGCTCATTAGAAGACACAAAGCAAGAGATAGCATCCAACAGACATAGCAACAAATTACCAGGATCCATGCAAACTAGCTCAATACAAACTGAGGTGGAATAAAAGAGTGAGCATTAGACCCAGAGTAACCATTAACAGCAAACCCAGAAGTCAAACGAAGAACTGAATTCTTGACTGCCTTGAAACAGTCAGGAATACGCAAAAATGATAGCATGTTTCAATGACTAAAACATGAAAAAAATGTTTATACTAATAAAAAATATGATTAATATAAGAAATAAATAATAAATATTGTAATTAGACAAGAACACATGCAATAGGCGCATACAGTAGCCAGGAGTTTGATTAAAACTCCTGCTGCAGAAAAACTTACAGCTAGAAAACACACCTATTCAAGAACAATTCCCTGTCAGTGATGCCGTCTACCGCCTCCTCCTCAGCCATGTCTATTGCACTTCTTTATCTTTAGCAGAGTTCTAGCTCTTCTGGAATAGAATTTTTCTACTGTTTCCCTAGAGCAAAATGTTTTGAATCAGGGTCCCTAGATGTTTAGATGTTTTGAATGAGGTTGGATTTCTGTCTCTGAATTTCTCTCAGAATTCAAGTGACAAGCAGTGGCTAAATTGTTATTATGCACTAATCTCAGGTTTTGGCTATATGTACTTGAAAAACAAGCATCTGCTTTATCTAGCATAAATATTATGTATACTAATAAATAAATAAAAAACCCAACAATATCATTGCTCATTGTTGAGGTATCTTGATCACAAAATGGGGCATCTACCTTAGTACTGAGATCAGGGGTTCTATTCAAGGTAACCACCTGTCAAAACTCAATGGACACAACGCAACACCTACCTTGGAAGCTTTAGATAATCCTTAGGAAACAGAGGGAGAAAAAGCAGAAATTCAAAAGGGTTTTTACAGTGATTTCAATTTTGTGTTTACTTGCAATGAAAAGGGGCCAAGCAAAGAAAGATCATGAATATTCAAAGTCCTCTATCTTGACAAAGCCAAAGACATCAAGAGAAATTGAGAGGAGTGTGAATGTCTCACCAATTCAAGGGATCAACTGGAAGCTTTATTTCAGTATATTTCCCAGACTATGAGATTATTTCTAGTTGCAGCTGGAAATCAGAAACACCTTGAGAAACTGAACAAAACTCTATTTAAATTTTATGGTCACTTTCTCTTCAAAGGAGTTCTAAGCAATCTGTAAATCCTATTGGCCTAATCTCTATCCTTGACCAAACACTATCACAGCAGTTAAAGCCTTGGATAATTTTGTCAAACAGAAATATTGCATTCTCCCATACTGCACACTGTATTTTTCACCTACGAAGATAGGCCTTTGTAACTCACTGTTACAAATAATGAAAGCAACACCTGTGAATCTAAGTAGAGAAACAGAATACAGATTGTCCAACTTTTCATAAATAAATACAATTGAGTGGATCACACCAGTATTTCATACGAGCCTCCTTTGTCTCTAGAAATATTTTTAGTGTCAATTCACTCTCTCTACCCATAAAGATAAAATGTGTAATCATCAAAGCACCAAATTTCACGTAGATTTCTTGTGAATTTTTAAGCCACTAAGGAAATAGAACCTTCAGCAGGAAAAAGTCCTCAGATTATGAGGTCTGTCAAGAGTTACAGAGGGTCATCTTCAATGCACAATCTAGTATCTGAGTGTTCCCAGAATTTGTCACATAATAAATATTTTTTTAAATATCATAAATGGAAAACAACTGGGCTTAAGCACAGAGATTGTGTTTATTTCACTTTTTAAACCTTGGGGTTAGCTTCCTCCACATAGTAAAATAAAAAGTTTTGTAGGTAGATATTTATAATCTCCAAAGGAACAGGGTAAAGGCTAAAATCAATTCTTCACGGAACGTCTTTATTTTAAAGTATGCTAGAACAATCTAAAAGAGGTCAGCACTGTATTGAGTATGTCTCATTTTTCAAGAAAGTGTCTGAACAATAAAGCAGGGAAGCTTTATATGAATTATCTCCCTTTGAAAAGACTTAAAAGACGAGTGTGCAAACTGTTGATATGAGGACATCAAATGAAAAGAAGAAACATCACATACATTTTATAGCAAATTGGATATATTTTCTTCAGTTTAGACTATGCACTCTCATGAGTCATAATTCTAAGATGCCAGGATAAATAATTAGACATGTTTACATCTTCTTAAAGGATATTATTAACCGTTGACCATTATGCCACTTGAAGAGCAGGGCATAATTTAAAATTGCCAAGTGAAAATTATGGAATTATATATTCATTAAATTATGATCATTTGTATTTTGACAGTCCATAATAGTTTTCAGACTGCTATGAAGACTTTTTGCATGCCTTCTTACCCTTTGATAGCTAAATCCCTATGGAATTATTAGAATTTGACGGCTCTACATAAAGTGGAAATAATGGGGTTTTGCAACCAAGAGTTCCTTAATACTCTTCATCAATATTGCTGCAGTAATTGAAAATGTCACATAAAATGATCGTGAGCCTCAAACATCTGTCACTTATATCAAAAAAGTTGGTATGATTTTTGCACTGTATGCGCCATCACAAGACTGCAATACTGAAAGCGTAATTACTTCAGCATGACCAATTTGTTTCACTGTAGAACAAAAAAAGTAAAAAATAAATCACCCACTCATGGCTTTCAAGGAAGCTGTGATCAACCATGAGAAGAAAATTACTCAGTTGTGCAGAATGGGACAAACTGTGGTTTGCTAAATCATTAGCATCTATGAAGAATAGCATTGATATTGTCACTGAAAACAGTTGTTGGTTTCTGTTATTTACTGTATGTATGGTACAACATTTGTTTAAATATACATGTGCAATCTCACCACAGTCTTTCCAGAGCAGTGTGGTGTGTATATATATACACACATAAGTAGCTCCTACATATGGAGTATGTTCTGCCACACATTGTTTCTACAAGACCAACTCAACTCAAGCAGAAAGTGTCATGCTCCAGTTTATCCTACCATTCTTACAACTTTAAATTTCATGCCAACATTTTTCTCCTACCAAACATTATAGTCTATCTTGATCTACTGGACTGCTGAAACATCTCTGCCTGTTGGTGACATTTCTGACCTTTTCAGCTGACACTCTCCAGCAATTTTGTTCTTTCTTCCCTTCTAGTTCACAATCCTTTCACTTTATGATGACTAAATGTTGCTGAAAGAATGCAACATCTTGTTCAATCTGGTCATCACATTACAATAGAAAAATTGCTTAAGATAGAGCACATAAGTACATCATTTAGCTTTGCTGAAACAGGGTGATTGTAGTTTAGTTCTGTAAATCTGCTTGCTTTTCATATTGTTTTCATGATGTTCCTTATTTTCCTTTTTTGTTATAAATGTGGTTTTATTATTTTTTCTTTCTTTTTTTTTTTCTGTATATTATTCATATCAGTGAACTCAGCTTTCCTTCTACATATTCTCCTTCATGTTTGCAAGGAATTCCCCATAAATATATTTATATTATATAATAATATATAATATATTTTTATATTTAAAAAGACACTTTTTGTCTCCCCTTTAAATCTTTTATGAAAACCCTGCCTTTTGAGGAAGTCCACAAAACCCTTGACATCGAAATGCCAGGAAGTAACTTATCTTTTTTAACAGGCATTTTTTTTCCAGGTTTCTCTACTCTTCTCTTTCTTCTATTTTGGACACCTATCCACTATCTTATGTCTTAGACTTAATTCCTTAGTATCTCGGACAAATTTCATTTATTAGCTCAGCTTGCATAACAGCTAATAGATGTAGTGACTTACACCCGCACAGACAAATTAAATAAATAGCCTATTTTTCCCCTAAGAATTTCAGAATCAGGTTTTCAGAACATTTGCAGAGCAAAACTGGAATGGCATAAAGTGACGTGGCTACTAAGCACAGAATATAATTTCAAAGAACATTTTTCTCAAACACAGGAATGCATGCTTTTCAGTTGTTCTGATTCTCCTACGTGCTTTTTGCTTTCTGTAAATCTTTCACTTCCCTGTTTCCTCAAACAAACAAACAATCTTGCAAAAAAAAAAAAATGAATGAGTTTAGATGCACAAAGGTTTATAGATCTAAATTATTATTATTTATAAGACATACAAGTAATTTTTGTTCATTAATCTCTACTCATCAGCAGCAAGCACTTGATCAAAACTTAAAAGATTCCCTTAAATCAGGAATGAAGTAAACACAACTGGAAGTCACACACACACACACAGGTTAAGATTTTTCATTCAGAAATATCTCCAGAGGGGTTTATCCAGCTAAGTGTTTACTGTTTTAATAGGGAATTTTTTCAGTGATTTTAATCAGGTTTTATCAGTAACTACATGAGTGGATCCCTTCCAAATAGGGATATTCCATGATTGTGTGAACACTAAGCAAGTGTACTTTGGCATTCTTAATTTCTGAATGTGTATTATTCCTTCAAACTCTCAGGAATACTGTATAAAAGAGATGGAATGGTTTTGATGAAACCAATGAAAATCTGTTGCACTCTGTTCACATATAAGAGTCAAGGAGGCTTAGAAGCATTAGCTTTCCATTCTGTCACTGGAAGACTTTGAATTCAACTCACTTAACATTTAAAAGTTTCAGTTTGCTTGATTTGGAATATATATATCTAAGCCTCCACACACATGTATACACCCTATCATAATAGTTGAGGGAAAAACAGTGCCCTAGCAACCTCAAGCTTCAAATGCAGTTTAACCAGTGAGAAGTTCCTACTTGAAGAATGAACAAGTATTGACCTAAAAGAAAGGAAAAGTACAAAGGAGAGAACAAGAAAAGAAAAATGAACCTTGTCATGATAACTGAGAGGGGAATTCAATCCATCCTGCACTAGTTGTCATCGTGAAACAAATTCTGATTTTGAATTACTAAGTACAGAAGACAGAACTAATTAGATTTGGCAAAAAGATCATATTAATACTAATCTGTTATCGACCTCACAGTGAATTGGCATGTGGCCCCACATATTTTGTCACTTTGTAACAGAACTTAAAGGCTTCACTTTTTTCACTCTGAAAGTCAGTTTTTCAAAGTGACAATTTTTCAGTTCAGTGACCAATGTAAGCTTCTTATTCATGCAAATAGACCTCCTGGTTTCAGTTTTCTTAAAAATGTGCCTTTAAAGTTCAATCTGAGGGGAAAAAAAAAATCAACTGCATACGGACATTTCACTGAATAGAACATGCTCATTTCAGAGCAGTAAAATGGTTCAGACCTTTACTCAGGAGAGAATAAGGTCATAGTACTCATGTATGCTAAGAGAAAGCTTTTCAGAGATTCAGAATTTCCCAAAAGATTTATCTTCAGTAAATACAGAAATAGACTGCAGCCTCCAAAAACCCAAGCCTGCACGCAGCAATGGGGGGGAAAAAAAACCTTTGCAGTAGCAAATAGATGCAAAAGAAATGAATGAAATGATTTTCAACATAATGTATAAGATCAGTTGTTAGTGTTATTTCAGTACAGATGTAGTTAGTCTGATCTGCAATCGTATTTAAATTGTATGACGAAATTCTGATCCTCAGTCACTACAGAGAGTGAAGAAATAGGCAATCTCTTCCCATAAATTGTTGAATTTCCTGAAAATATCACCCAGGGAGATGGATGTCATTCATTAATCTTTACAAAATTGAAGTTATATCCCGCCATATTAATTTTTATTGTTTGTTCAAAATAAATAGATCTTCCCTCTCAAACTGACCATAGAATGTGCATTTGCACAGTTGAAACTGAAAAGCATATAGTTAATGAAGGACAAAGCAAATGTAATATCACAAATTATCAGAAAGATGGATGTGTAAAATATAGGAAATGGCAGGGAAAAAAATAGAATCTCTTAGAAACAGATTTTGGATTAACACTGGATAGAAATATGACTGAAAAAAATGGATAAAAGGAGAATGAAAACAATTATTCTATTAATTATATATTATAATTATGGAAGGGATTTAATTGTGGAATTTGTTAGGTCAGTTTTAGAATGACCTAATCTGCACAGGGGATCACATCAAGAAAAAAAATCCAATCTTCATGAAAAACATGCTCTAAAACTGTGTAGAAGCAGAACAGCATTGTCATGTGGAAGTGGAAATACAAGGAAAGGATTTTTTCATATCAAAGGTAGTGCTGGCAAGAGAAGGGATGTCAGCTTTCTGAAGGAATGAACTCTTCTTCTCAGTGCAATGTGAAATGAACCTCTGGGACAGAAAAAGAAGTTCAAAATGCTAACACAGTGTTGGCTGGTTGTGTACTCGGAGGCACAGCTTCTAAGGAAAAAAAATTCTGCAGAATTAAGAGTAAATTTGCTACTCTGCTCTTCTTTAAAATGGCAGACCCTACTCATCCTATGTTGTTTGGGTTTTGTTTGTTTGTTCTGTAATTTTACTTCTGGAATAGCAGCTAATGATTTGTCTTGACATATAAAGTTTGCAGAGGGGGAAGGCTCTGCTGGCCGATGGCAAGTGAGAAGTAATAGGAGAGACCTAGACTGCAACATGTCATAGTAGTTAGGATACATGCAGCAGAGAGGAGGCCCTGTGGCTCAGGGATACTGAATGTAGTACCAAATACTGCATGACGTGATCATGAGTACAATGGTAAAAGAATCTGTTATGCTTCTCAGGCAAGTTATCTATAACCACATCTCAAAGATAGCCATGTATATAATTTATTCTCATACACTTGCTGTTCAACTGTACTTGCTCTCCAGTGCAAATGTGAATCACTGTCACCGTGTTAGAAACCATAAATAACTAAGTATCAAATTATGCCCAGCCATAAGACCAGAGGGGTTGCTGAGGGTGACATTCAGTCTTTCTAGAAAACCTCAAAGAATGGAGACAGTACAATTTCTCTGGGCAAATTGCTCCATTCCTTGAGTGTTCTTACAGAACCACTTAAGTTGGAAAAGACCAATAAGATCATCAAGTCCCACCACCAATTATTCATTATAGACACTGTAGGTTATACTATTAAAGATGGTTCCCTATAATAATTATTAAATCATTTGCTGCTTTTCTGTCATTTTTTCTACGATGCAAACTGAACCGTGCAAAATGACACCCCTGAGGTGAATCAAAACTAATAACTGGTAACTAGTTGTTTCATTACTGACACAAGAAAGGACTCCTGTCTGAAGAACTGCATTTGTATTTAAATATTTTCATCCTATAAAAAGCACATTCTGGAAGTATCAATTAGGCTACAGTATTAAAATACTGTCAAGAATGTAACAGCGCCATTACAGAATCAGGATTATTCCAAGATACTGAACACCTTTAACATATTTAAAAAATGGGATTGTATCTCATCTTCACAAAATTTCTCTTACACAGAGAAGTATTAGAGAAGCTTTCTGTGGAGAATTAGATAGTTATCTAATTCTTTTATAAATGGCATATGCTGCTCAGGTTACCAGTTGAATACCAGTTCATCAGACTGACAGAAGTTAAATCAAGCAAGGCTGCTAAGGGGGAAATCAATAGCAAGGAGTACAACAAAATAAATATTTATAGTAGGTAGCTTCAAAGTTGTTGTGAATATATCTGTTGAGCTATTAAGCAGTATTTATTTCATTAAAATATCTACAAAATTTTGTCAGGAATTTTCTGTGGTGATCAATCCTGTCCAAAGGTGATTGTGTCTAATGCTATACAAACATAGAAATAGGTCTAATGCTCTGTAGAAAGACAAAGGGTCAAAAGTCAAAGAAGTAAAGGCACATTAATAGAAGAAAGTGGCCAGAAATAACTAGCTACCAGAATAAAATATATATATATTTTTTAAAAGTTATACTGCGTGAACAGTTGTTCATAAACATGCAAGTTTTTTCTTTACAGCAGCAGGAGCTTTGACAGTAAAACTGTCACTGATTTTAAGCCTTCAGAATTATAGCTGAAAACCTGAGTAGTTGACCAGCACAGAACTATGTATGAAGGCAAAAACAAGTATTCTACAATAAGAAATCCTAAAAGGAGGAGCATCAAGTGATCTAATCAAGTCATAAGTGTTCAATTCAGATTTTTACAGTCAGTACTGTATAGAATATAATCTGTCGGACCTAAATAAACTGAATTACAGTCATAGAACCATAGAATCACTCAATGGAGAAGACCTTCAAGATCATCAACTCCAATCTTAGTTTAACCATACTGCTCTAACACTAATAATCCAATCATGTCCCTGAGCGTTTGAGAGGAGGAGCTAACTACTGATCCTCATGTTGATTTCTATGCCATTTTAGACTGGATTTTTTTCCTTTTTTCTTTCTGCTCAGATTTTTAATCCACACTTATTTGTAAGAAAAACATTAACTCAGTTCCATTCAATTTGCCAGCTTATGAAAATAGCAGAACCGGTTTTCCCATTCCAAATAGGAAATCTTTGTTTGCAACCAAATCTACACCAAAACTATCATAATAGTGTATAGAATGTCAACTGAAGACTCAATCAACTAGTATATACATTAAATAAATTAAAATAACAAATCTAATACAACTAGATCTTACTGTCTACATATTATTGATCTCAGAAAAAATAAGAACTGGTGAAACAAGTAGCTTGAATTAATTTTCATTTCTAGAAGCCCAGTGCACATACTAGTTGCTAGACTTGAAGTCATCAATTTTCAGATACCTTAAATTGCAGACACTGTTTAAGAACACAGTCTGGACTTTTGTCAAAAGCCATTTGGTCCTGATTTATCTCCTAGCTCCACTACTAAGCATTATCTTCTTATTGTTAGAATTCTCTTCCTCCTCAAGTGTGAGAAGGCTGACTCACCCCTTTTCATTCTTACACTCAAAACAGAGCATGTGCTTCTTTCAAACAGTATCATTTAAAGAAACTCTTCAAGATTAGTTTTGAAGACAACTCTGTTATATTCATGCTTTTCATCTTCACAGAATCCCATTTGGGAACCTATTGCCAAGCATTCTGATACAGATTGGCTCACACTGTACAATAAAGCTTCCAAATTATAGTAGACATTTCAGTATATACAGCATTTCTTATTCTTCCATGCTCATTCCATTTTGGTTTTCCTTTTGCAATGCAGTACCCTTTCCATTTTCCTTAAGCAAAAACATTTTACTGCAGATCTACATAGGTCACTCTGAAAGTAACATATCCTGTTTATTTCTACAGAAATTACAGGAGACACAAAGAGCACAATAACACTATTTGATAGAGCAAATTCTCAGCTACAAAACACTATTTTTCAACATAGTCACCACCATTAGCTATGCATTTTTGCTGTGATGAACAAGAGCCTGCCTGCCGCACTCACAAAAATACGCAAGACTGTCCAGAACATGGCTAGTCTTTCATATCCTGTCACCACCAGTAAAATGCACCATCCACTGCCTCACTGTGCTGTCATCCACTGCTTGGTCTCCATAAACATTCCACCAGCATTAATGAATGTCTCTAACTGCTATTTTTTCCTGATGGAGAAATTAAATTACACACCTTTGCTTCATACACACTTTCATGTCAGACTGCCCTTCTGCTGCCATCTGTCACACAGCAATGAAATCTAATGGAATATTGGCGGGAAGGTTCACCCTCTGCTGCCATGCCACCATCTGTCTCTGACACTGCAGGCCAACATAATAAAATAGGAGGCATTACTTTCAGGGCATCTCTTGCATATTTATTGTTACCACTGCAGTAAGATTTATTTTACTATTTCATAGTAAAACAAGCAAATTCTACTAAGAAAGCTAATAAGGAGATGTACTATATCCTCCCATTACCCAAACAATAGAAAATGCAGAATTAACAAAAAAAATAACAAGAAAAAGACCCTGAGAAAAATTAGAGTGCTACCCTATTCTAATTTAAAAGATAGCAATAATCCAAAAATAGCACTGTGAACAGCCTCAGGAAGGTTTTGTCTGCAAGAATATTAGGAGTAAATGAAGAAAGGAGAAGGAGTACCAAATTATCCCAGGGATGCTCAACTCAGCGCCTTTTAAGCAGACATGCAATTAAGCTTTCTACTTCACAAACAGTTTCTTCAAGTACCATCTATAGAGTGGACTCTATATTTTGGATTCACAGTGCCACATCTGCTTCTCCTAGATCTTACCAGAGAAAGCACTACATGTTCACTAAAAAGATGCATGATATCACATATTACTTGGCAGTGACAGCAAAGCACCATTTCATATGGTTCCTACCATAACAGACAGATGTCATTCAGACTGTGAAGTTTTAATGTTATTCTGAATACATGGAATATGAACAAATAGATTTAAAATATATATAAATATCATCCTTAAAATATGTATTTTCTTCTTAGAAAAAAAAAACAAAAACCCTGAATATCTATTTCATATACTTGTGCAAACATTTAACATCAGATTTTACACCACATAAGCATGATTTGAATGATATTACAAAGATCTCAAAAGTCCTTTTAATAATTGTCCAGATTGGGTGCTTTTATAGGTGAAAGAGAAGTGGTACTTAAAGGCAAGCTTCACCATCCCTTTCATGATTAAGTTTGAATATAAGATGCAACAATTAGTAGTTAAAGCTCTTCATATTACAGCACTAACTTAGTAAAAGAGTAAGAATTAATAAAAGTTTTACAGATAATTTCACTGAATGAAATGCTCTGTAACCTACAATAGCATGCACTCACCAAGGAACAAATCCAATTTTGATGAGGAAACAAAAATGCACCTCCCGTATAAATGATTGCCTTTTTTTATTGAGTGGTCTCTTAAGTCTGTTCAGTATGTTTGCAACATGAAATTAACCTCATGATCAATTCCTGTTGCTTCAATATATAAAAAAGAGACAGTACAAAACTGAATGCAGCTAATCTTTCCCACTGAGCTGTGTAAATAATTATGTTGTCCTTGTGCTACCAGTGAAGCTAATGGAGCAAAAAAGAGGTGGATTCTTTGCTTGCAAAACTGAGTACATCATCTGGACAAAGAGCACTGACTTATCTGATACTGCTGTTACCTTTTGAAATACCCAGTGGCTAATATGAAAAGGGCAAAAAATGGCTTTATGTAAGACAAAAATGAAATTAGTTCTCCTAAATTGCTAGACAGTCTAGACAGTGATTCAAAATGTGCTGCTCATCTGCCATCCCCAATTCATGCACAGGAGTCAGTATATCATCTCTTTTGCTATTTTTCTCTCTTGAACTAATAGGAAAGAAGTTGGATAAATAATGACATAAAGATGATAAAATGCCTGTCCTCCTGGTTTGGTCTGATGCCTGTCTGGCAGTAGTTCTTTATTATGCCAGAGTAAATGGAATGAATGCTCACTGTGTCCTGTCCATGTCTCATTAATTTCCTGTCATTCCTATGCATTGTTTACAGAGCTTTTACAATGGGAAAGTTTAATGTACTTTCCTCATCTATCGATGAACAATTTCTCAGTTGCCTTTTATGAATTGGTACTTTTCTTTTCTAAAGCCGATCATGAATTTATAATAAAAAAAACCTACCAGTTCACATAATTGCATATATTGTGCTTGCTACTTTAACATTATAATCATTATTCTCATGCAAAATGTCCAATTACTATTTGCTGCACTGCATAGATTCACATATTTTAGAAAGTAAAATAAAATTACCACTGCATCCAGAGTGTATGAAATTATTCGGTGGTGGTTTACTGAAAGCCAGAATAAGGTAGTTAAAATGAAAAACAAACTGATAAAATACATTTCTTTTTTTTTCACCTTCAGCCATTTTCCATTAAAAATGCTGAGGGTCACACTATTTTCTGACATTTCATCTAAAGGTCCATCCTGCCTTGCAGATGATGTTCAGACTAAATGGTATTGGCAAACATTCACCTCTATGGGTAAGTTCTGTCAGCATTCATTTATGAACAAATAAAAATGAAAGCAGACTACAGGTACAAATAGCCTTATGACTCATTTCCTTTCAAATAAAAACAGTAAACTATTTCTACTGGGAACTATTTAGAACAAGAAGATCCACTGATAATGTTTTGTGCCAAATGCCACAAATATAATGCTCTACTCCTATTATGTAATTGAGTTTTTCTTTTCTTATGGACTACAGTTATGGATTCAGGCCTCAGGCTGAATACACCTTCCCATTACATTTTTGTCAAAAGCTGACATACAATCATTTATTCATTTACTGATAAAGTCAGATCAATTAAATGAAGCTATCACATTACGTAATAATGAAGAAAAACAAGTATCAAATCCCTAACTGCATTTCTAGCTCCTAAAAAGCCCAATTCTAGGCACACATTCACCACCTCATGTAAACTGCGATCTTTTTAAAGGTGTAGAGTACAAATTACTCAGCAGGAATTCCAGAGTACGGTTGCTATAAAATGCCTCCAGGGTCTTCCAGAAGTAGATAATAAGGACATCTTTAAGGAAGACATTGGACCCTATTCTTAAATAATTTCAAATGAAATTTGAAGTCACAAATTGGCAAAAGCACAGAACAGAAAAAAAAATAGAAGCAGAACAGACTCAACTACTTTGATTTGAACAGAACAGTGAACAAATCTAAACAAGCAACATGCTTACACAGACAAAAAGACAGAACTTTTATTCATTTTGATATTATTTATCAATTTGACTCTGCCAAGCAAGAGTTAAATTAAAGAATAAGAGTCAATTAAAGCTAGAATAAACAAATTGGTTAGAAAATATTTTCTATGAACTTTTATTAGATTGAATTATTTAATTTTATATGTGCGAAACACAAATTAGCCATTCTGCTCAAATTACTTATTAGAATAGGACTTTTCTTACCTGCATGCAAAATATGACCAATCAAGCTTTATGGTACATTTGGAAAGATGTCTTTATATTGCCTCTATCATCGTTCAGGTTGTCAGAAGTGTTTTCAGATTTCATTTTGTGCTATTTAATCATATAAGGATGTCTAAAGATATGTTTGGTGCATTTTACATATACCATGAGACTTGCCTTATAGTAAAAAAGATTGATTTTTTCTTTTAGAGATATCAAACTCAGAAAATAGCCAAGAAGTTTCAGTATTGTTTCCATTAGGATCTAGAAATACCATATAGTTAGTGCCAATATTATCAACTATTCTGTGTATTGACATATCATTTAAATTTTTCAGTTCTTGCATATTCAACTACTATTCTAATTTTTAAACATTATTTAGACTAAGTAAAAATGCCTTACACTAAGATTAGCAGAAAGGTAATAAATAGCCAGTACAGTCCATAACAGGCAAAACAGGCAATGCCCAAAGGATACAACTATCTTTCTTACATGTACTCTAATTAAAGATTACACCCACACGTACCACACACACACCCTGTGCTTCCCCTCTTTCACACATAGATATTTTTTTGGTCTTTTACTCTTCTTAACTGCTTCGTAACTTACAAATGTATGTAGTTTAGATTACTTATTAAAGAACCCAATTTAAACTCCAAAATATTCCCAGGTTCAGTGGAAGGAAATGCAAAGTTCTGACCCTATAACATTTTTCTGTCATCCAAGTACAGTATATACACACTGGAACATACTGTCTTTTTTTTCTGAACAGTGTTCTGTCCTTTTTTTCCCTGTCCTTTGTTTTGTTGTTGTTGTTTTTAATCTGTGTTTCTTTACCATCCTTCAATGAAGCAGAGAGAATGAAATATTGGATTGTTATTTATGCAAGGGATACAGCTCTACCATCATACATAAGCCTAAATTCACCAGCTGCATCCACTGCTTAGTGGCCAATTCATCCTCACTCAGAAAAGACTGCAAAACTCAGACATATACAGGGACAATCCTAGATTTTGGATCAAGAACTAATTACGTTTATAACTAAAAGTCTAATAAACACCAACAACCAATTTCAGGATTTACTATATGTGAATTCAGACAATTTTCATTATAAAATGTTGTAAAACATTTAATGACTTGCAGGCCACAGGATTATCCATCAACTATTTCCAAAGACACCATAATACTTCATAGTTTCAGTTGTAAACCAGAAGAATTAAATATTGTGCTGCTACATGAATGGATCCAAACATTTTTCCTAAAGTCTGTACATACTACTAATCAAAAAATTAAAAGTACACTGTTTGAGATATGGGCATCTGAAGGACGAAGTATGAAGATAAATCCTGGGAGGGTTAAACAAATAGCTATCACTCAGTGTAAACAGCTGTTTTCTTTTCTTTTTTTCTTCCCCCCACCCCCCCTTCTGTGGTCAGGAACGTTTAACTTTGCGGTCTGGGGGGGGGGGGGGGGGGGGGGGAAAGTGACAATGTATCATTGTCTGACAATGTAACAGACTTTCTAGCCTACAGTAAGTGTGAGCCACTCTTCAGTGCTGTTGTATCAGCATCTAACAATCCTCCAGTGTCACTGATTGCTTCCCTTATGATATGAGAGTTGGATTAAAGAAATTACTTAGATTCAAGGATTTATTGAATTCTGAGTGTGCGTACTCAAGGCATGGAGAGTTTGAGTACCTGCAAATACTATTTCAATTTAATCAGTCCTGTCAGCCTCATATTTGCTCCTCCCAGTCTTATTGTGGGTTTTTTGCATTACTGGATACACCTCACAACAGGTGCTTCCTAGCTAAAAGTATTCATCATTATTTAATTGATGTAAATCAATTGCTTGACAAAGATAATTTCCTGCTCTTAAAAGGTAGTCCTAAGGAACAAGATGTTTTTCAGATTTTAACTCAATAACATTACATGTCATTTTCCACATCGACAGTACTTCAGAGAAACCCTGAAATGAGATTTTTTCATATAACAGTGGCTGAAGGAAGCTTGAGGAGGTGCTAGAACTTCCATTAAGTTATAGCACTGATATCTCCCAGAAGCTGAGAAGCGGAAGAAAAAAACAAAAAACAAAAAAACAAAAACAAAAAACAAACAAACAAACAAACAAAAAAAAAAACTACAACACCAGTTCCACAAAGTGAAGAAATTCAGAAAGCAGAAAAATGGTAACTTCTGAAATTTAGAATGATTCATGCCTTATCATCAAAACTGACTTGATAACTTTGCTGTTTAACTGCAGAAGGGAACTCTGAAAATTATTAGCAATGCAGTATAACTACCACAAATTACTTCTGTAACTGTGATCTGAACCTAAAGGATCAAGATCACAATTCTTAACTCTACCCTTTTCTAGCCCTTGTAGCACGCATCATTTAAACACTGAAATCCAACACTGTTCCAATTCCAATTGTCTCATATTTAATATATGATTGGATAAGAGCGAGTATCCAGCAGATACAAACTATTAATGGTGTGAACTGATTAACAAATTTTGACCTTAATAGATTTTCTATTCTGGTATTCAAAAGCACATTTAAATGAAAAAATGTATGACAACTTGTTTTAAAGTTACTATTTACATACATAAGTATCAAACACCAAAAGCTCTTTGATTTAATTAAAAAGCAAACAAACTACACACCTTAATTTTTAATATGAAAACTCTAATTTGCACTAGCAATCTGGCAGGAACAAGGAAAGCATTCAATTGAAGCTACTTTCTTCTAGGATGTTTCAATAATGAGCTGAGAAATTACAGTCAACTTTCTGCTGCAATTAAGCTTCTGCTAGGATTGGAAGAGCTAAACATATCACTTTCTCCACCGACTGCATGGGGAGCTGAAACAAGCGGTGGGTCCGGTAGCAATCCTTCATGACCGTGAGACTCTACAGCTCAGCCACAGAGCCAAGCACGGCACTGACAACTGTCTGCTAGCAAGGGCACGGCTTGTGCCCGCTGCTGACAGGTAACCCCTCCTACCCAACACACATACAGCATTTTTTTTAGTGGTCGGTTATACTTGGTGGTTGTTCAGCATACAGTTGCAACAGCTTAAACTCAATTTACCTTCAAATAACTCCCCCATAACTAACCTTTGAATCACCACCACAGCCCAGAGAACTTCATCAAAGGGCAGGTGGAGTGCAGCAGGTGGTGGCAACTGGCCATTCCAGGGGGTGGTTGGCAACCATTAGGCACTACAGGATCCGCAGCCAATACTAATCGAGTATTCCCCAGTATTCAAACGCCAGGGGAAGCAGGATCCACCTGTCCTGCTGCTGCACCTGAACTGCCTTCTGCCTCGGTGGGACGGAGCCAACACTTGCAAATTGCTTCCTCTGCTTGGCTGCGCTGCTGCTCCTGCAGCACACAGTGAGGAGGTGCCACTTTTTAACTGATGTATTTGTGACTGAAAGTGTTTTGTTTGTTTAGTCTCCACCCTGTTGTTTGGTCTCAAACCTCAACATACGCTTTCTTTTTAGTGCTCTCACAATAAAACTAATAATAGCTGCTTTGTGAGAACTGGCTGGCCATCATCTAACTTCATTTAAGGAAAATGGGTTAATCATTTTCTGAGAAAAGAGCCATAAAGGTTTCAAACCAGCATTAGGACTTGCTAAGGTGATCTCAGTTAATGGATACATTCACATTCAGCACCAACCTCAGCCCTCCTCATGTTAGTTCTACTAAAATCAGCACTCTTTTCCAAGAAGTTGGCACAGCAGCAGAAAATTAGAAGTGCTATACACTGAAATATTTATAACAGTCCTTTGGAACAGAAGTTTAACTAAAAATCTATTAATTATCTTGATAAACTGTAGTTAAAATATAGCAACTATTTAGCCAAAATCTAAATATCGCCAAAGTGAAAAATCCCAAGGCACACTGATCTAGTTACTGCTGAATCCCAAAGCCCCAGCGTAGACCCTGTAACAGCGAGGTTAGTTGGGTACATGCCACCATCGCCATAGTTGGGCAGAAGTGTTGTACCCTGCACTTCTGGGTATAAAAAGTACATTCTGCTCTCTCTGATAGTTGTCTGAATCACAAACAGAAGTTGATCCAAAAAGTTTTTTTTAATAATTTTTTTTCCACTGCAGTCTTTATCTCCTTCCTTATTGTTGTCCCTTTTTAGTCTTAGTAGTTCAGTTTTGACCCCTTTCTCTAGATCAAGATTTCTGTTTTCCCTTCCTCGCCATGTGCGTTTGCATTTGCTCTATCAGATGCATTGCTTGCTTAGATTTACTCCTCTTTCATCTACATTTGACTTTTTCCATGCCAATGACAAAACTGTTGTAAAAGTCAGCACATATGGTGCACTCATAATCTTTGTTAAACAAAGACTACAAATGCAGTACAAAAATAAAGCATTATCAAAATACTACTTTACATCTCAAAATACAAACAAACAATATTTACTCCTGAGTTTATATTTTTCTGATTCAATAGCTTGTCTATATCTGCATAACACATTTCCTTATCACTGTGTTATAGCAGTTAACCATCAGAGAGAAACCTGGGTGTATGAACAGTGCCCAATTGTCCAATCAAAGCAAAATTTCTGGTAGCATAATCTAAGATTACCATAACCAACCCTAAAAAGAGGCAATACCCACCACCTTCAGCTCATCTTGTACAGGAGGAAGTTGAGCTATTTGTTGGCTTTAAAGAAAATAATAAAATAAAATTAAAAAGCACAGGTATTAACATACGGAATCTCTCTGTCACATACACACAAAATCACCATTTGCTGTTTCTCCAATCACTCTGTGCTGTTAATAATGATTCCCAACATTTTCTGTTGTACCACTATTATTCAGAAGCAGATATTTTTCATCAAATTTGCTTTCTAAACATTCTGTTGCTCCCAGATTGATCTGCTAAAATAAATAAGAATGAAAATTATATCTTGCTCTGTTTGTTTTTGTTTTTTTTTATTTATTTTTCTAATAACTTGACCCCTACCTTGTCATAACCACCTTGCAGGGAGTTCTAGAGGGCAATAGTCTCTCTTGAGCCTCTTCTTCAGACTAAACAGTCCCAGTTCCCTCAGCCTCTCCCCAAAAGACTTGTGCTCCAGACCCCTCACCAGCTTCATTGTCCCTCTCTGGACACACTCCAGGGCCTCAATGTCTTTCTTGTAGTGAGGGGCCCAAAACTGAGCATAGTACTCAAGATGCAGCCTCACCAGCGCTATATACAGAGGGATGATCACTTCCCTGCACTCCTGCTGGCAACACTATTCCTGATACAAGCGAGAATGCTGTTGGTCTTCTTGGCCACCTGGGCACACTGCTAGCTCATGCTCAGCCAAGCATCAGCCAACACCCCCAGATCCGTTTCCTCTACACAGTCTTCCAGCCACTCTGCCCTAAGCCTGCAGTGTTGCCTGGGGTTGTTATGGCCAAAGTACAGGACCTGGCACTTGGTCTTAGTTTGCACCATTCTATATATTTTGTGTCAAACACACAGTATGTTACATTTAAAGGCCATGTTGTATAGATTTGTATTTTCAATGTTGTAAAGGCATTGGACTACAATTCCAGTATCTTTTCAAAATGTTTAATTGCTGTCGATATGAAATATAGACAAAACTATGCTGATGAGGTCAGTAAGGTATTTAGCTGACGGAGAACTAGAGTCTTGGAAGTTTAATGAAAAAAACAGCAAATGTGAGTGCAATATTCAAAATCATATAGATTTGTTAAACTTCACAAAAGTAGTGTATAAATATAAGCTAGGGAGACGTGATCACTGCATTTGCCTAAAGCACACAGCATGAAAGCAGTACAAACTTCTTTTCAAATCTGCAAATGCACATCATCTTCATCTGCACATGAGCTGCCTTCCACGTCCGAATATTTCTCTCTTGAGAGTATAGCAATCACGACAAATAATGTACTTTTTCTTCAAATAAAATTAGACTTTCAGAGCTCAGGTCTTCCAAGGTGAAATTGTTAAAGTCCAAGAAATGGTAGCTATGTCAAAGGAAAGCTTAGAAATCTTCCATCCATCTACACCTCTACTCTGCTTCTAATATTTCATTTTGATTACTTTTCTTCTATAGCTAGCAACACTAATTCTTAATTTTTTTTTGGTTTTTGTTTTTTTGGTGTGTCTAAAAATTGAGATGCTGAAACCATGGTTACTTTGGGCTTAGAAACCAATTTGCTTAGAAATAAGTTCTTATCACCTGGAATTTAACATATTCCACCTGATAACAAACAGGCATATAGCAAATAAAAGGTAGTATATCTATCTATGGCCTTGTTTAAGGGCTACACTCTATACAAAGAGCACTAGACTGGCTTGTCACTATTTTTCCACTGTCACCCTAGAATAGCAGATAACACGCATAAATGTGAATAAACATGTTATAAGTAGCATACAATTCATTACAGATCCAACGCCTTCTTCTCTTGCTAAAACACTTCAATAACTCTCTTCCCTCCAGTTTTCAGTGACCCAGTTTAACACAGTGTGGCAACAACTGTGGGGACCCTCAAGCTCAGCATCTGGCAGAATGTGGACTAGGCTCCGACCTCTGCCAAGAGGCTCCTCAACAATTTCTCTCTAGCAAAAGTAGCTAAATAGACCTGATGTTCAGAGACAGAACTGAAGTGAAGCTGTATTCTGTGCTGTTAGGTTCATATGCATTATTCTACATGCTTTCTGTCCTCTCCTCAGGCTGAATAATTACTGTACAAGCAAAACATTCCATGCCAGAATTTTGCCTATATATGCTTACTGGAATGTTTGCTATTTCCAATCTCAAACATTTCAGTCTCTGCAGGGAGGGAGATGCCAAACTAAATAAAATTAGTGCCCCTTAATTGCAAATTCACCAAAATGTTAAACAGATGAATCTTAAACAAAAGGAAAGGTGACAAAGATTCCTGAGTAACCCATGAGACCTAACAGAGCATTTACAAATTGCATCACACACCAATGGTAACTCCTAAGCTGATACAGAGTCCTAATTGAAAATAACTAACCTCCTCTTTTGCTGCAATTTCCAGAACCAATGGAGAATCTAAAGTTTCTCATTTCTTCCAACTAATTGAATATATCTGTGTAGAAAAATCATCATATGTTCAAGAAGTGAGCTACCCGCTGTTCTTACGTGAGAAATTCCTGAAATTAAAAATTCTGAATTCAGGCACACAGGATGTACAAGATAAAACACCTGAGATCATGCTTTAAGTAAACAAGGCAGATGGAAACAAAGTTCTTCTCTAAATGAACGTAATTCAGAGATATTTCATAGGTAAACTACTTAGTTAGCAAGTCTTCCTTGTCCTCTGCTTGTAACTGCCACACAGTTGTTCATCTTATACCTGACTCAAGTGCTAAAGTTCAGAACAAAACTAGCTATATGCATCACAGCTGCTGTTTCAAAGACAAGTACATAAAATAATTCAGGAGTACTGATTGTTTTGGTCTGTATGCTGTAGTGACTGATCCAGCTAATAAAGCAGGTATCAGTTATGAAATGCTATATGTGGAACACTTACCACAGACACAGCATATTTTTCTATACAGTAATTAGCTAAATCATTGCTAAACTCCATCTGAAAAGTTAATTGTGTGAACCATCAACCTATACTATTAACTGAATGCAAAAAGGGAACTGTCTATTTGCTAAAAGAACCAAAAGGTCAGTAGTCACCTTTGGGCTCTTCTACAAGCAATCATTAATCCCATTAGACCCTCAGATCAATTTAATAGTGATGGTCAAAAGATTATGTCAATTGAAGTAATTCAAGGCCTTGGTACTACTTTAATATGAACTGTAGCCAATCAACTTCTAGTTAACCTAGCTTCCAATTTCCAGAGACCTGAAAAAAAAAAAAAAAAAAAAAAAAAATTCAAAATTTGCTCTGCCTTTTCAGCAGTATTGTAGGGACCAAAAACACATTTTTGTTTTTGGGTTTCATTGCCTAATACTTTTATCTTACACATAGATTTTTATGGCTACTGTTTTCTTCCTTGACTGAAGAAAGAGGAAGTTTTAGTATCCATGTTCTCAGTTCACAGTTACACTGTGGACACATTGCTTGGAATCCCACAATCAGTTTTGAAACGATGCGCAAGAATACTGGTGGAAAGGCAGAAGGGAGAAAAAACATTCTCTATAAGGATGGATCTGTTACTTAGAAAACATTCTTTAAAAGCCCCAGAAAGAATAAAACAACTCTTCTTAAATCACTGCATGATAAAATTAACATTTCCATATGAAGAATACAACACTTTACAAAATGTAACAATATCTCAAAGTTTGTTCTTTGTTTTAGTCTAGACTTGAGACCTGTAATAAAGCTATTCCTTTTCACAGCCTCAAAAGCATTTGTGGGCCACACTTCACGTTCTTGCAAGGTTGCTAGGAACAACAAAGTTTCAGTTGTCCTAGATTTTGGAAGATTAAAAAACTCAAACAAGTTTTTCCTTTCATTAGACCAAAGACTATTTCTTCCAAATGAACTTTAAAGAAAATGATCTCATCATTAGCAGGTATTCCTTTAAACTTACCACAGCCATTGTTTGTTCAGCAATGTCAGGATATAAACAAGAGATATAAACGGTAGGCAAGGGTAAAGAAAAAAAGACTGATTTTGCAGCATAGCTCTTGACTGCACACGCAACACAAGATAAAGGATTTTCTTTTCCACATCAGAACAGTAACTTTCTCTCATCATCTTCATACAGTGGGGCATGAACACATCTGGCAGCTTTTAAAAGAATTTACTCTATTTTCATAAAATCACAAGGTTCACCTAGACCTCACATTCTCTTCTTGTAGCTCAGTTACAGTCTTTGATCGTTACTACCATACTGGTGTCATTGCAGGCAGCTGATTCACAGCATAAGTATTCTATGAGTTCTTTTAAAGGAGTGCTCAGACTGTGCCTACAGTCTGAGTCTACATCTGTGGGCATTGGACCTGATAGTCCTTTCAAAAATACTTCCAACTAGTTCTACGCTTCTATCAATTACAAAGAAATGAGTACATTAAAAACAGTGACACATAATTTTATCCAACTCTTCTAATGTTGTGGGGTTTTTGTATCACACTTCTTATTTTTCTTCTTCATTTCAATTATCAAAAAATCATTCAACAACTGTAAATGATAATGGGAGAAAGAAGGAATTTGAGAAAACTTGCACCTCAAAACATTTCCCCAAGTGAGATGACCAGTAGCTATCTAGGGAAAAGCTCAAAGAGGATAGATCTCAAGCTCAAAGAGGGTAGATTTAGGTCAGATAGAAGGAAAACATATTTTACAGTGAAGGTTGTGAGACACTGGAAGAGGTTACCTAGTGTTGTGGTTGATGCCCCATCCCTGGAAACTTTCAATGTGAGGCTGGATAAGTCTCCCAGGGTCACCTGATCTAGCTGTGGCATGTCCCTGTTCATTGCAGGGCAGTTGGATTGGATGGCCTTCCAAATCTAAGAATTCTATTATTCTATGAAATATGCTCTATTTCTTCCAATGCATTCTATCTGACACAGAATAAAATACCGAGGAAAATCAGAAGTCTTCATCTCTACTGATGTGTTAGTCTTTCAAAAATAAAACACAAGATATGGTAAATATCTTATATATATATATATATATATATATATATATATATATATATATAAAACAAACATACATATACATATACTTACATATACATATGTACACACATATCAGCTTAAAATCATTCATGAAAGATGATTAGCAATCAACGGCAAACATACTAGATCAAAACTGTATTTGGACTGGGGAGGGATATGAAATTGAAAACAGCACAGAAAGTCATAATACACTATATAAGAGGAAAATCCCTAGCTTTAGGGAAAATATGGATTCAATTGGTATGAACTAAATATCTACTTTTATAGGTATAGCTTTTTTGCTAGGAAGACAAGCTTTCATCTGGAGCTGTGCAACAGGTATAATATTTAAATTGCGGCAACCTACATCAAGGAAAATGTCAACCAAAGAATACCACAATTTCTTTCCAACTCTGAAATGTTTCTGTTTGCAGTGCTAAGAAGCAGCTTGATTTCGGGGAAAAAAAGAAAAAGAAAAAAATGTTCATTACCATGTAAGTGTTTGGTATTAAGTGTAGGGAATTTAAGCTTATTATACAAATTCAAGACATCTGTACTACTATTAAGTACTGGCTTGCACCATGTCTGAGAGTTAAAAAAAAAGAACTTTAGAACTACCTTTCCAGGATAATAATTTATAGGCTTGGATGACTATATTACACTTACATTTAAGCAAAAAAAAAAAAAAAAAAAAAAGCCTTTTGCCTGCAGCTGTTCATCATCTCTCAGCATACAGCTAACAGTACTGAGAACCAAACATCTGCTTCTCATCTAATTATGCGAGAGGAATAATTATGTTAACCATCTATGATTTTTTTTCTCATATAAAGAAATGTAAATATGACAAATAATGAACACAAGTGGAAAGTGATCCAGGATTCATTAATATAGACAGTGTAAAAGCTGCTTTTTTTTCTAGCTACAATGGAACAAATTACTGCCAAATTTGACAGTAATGAATAGTAAATTTTGAGAGGTCATTGCATTCCTTCTTAGACTGACTGCTTAAACATGTAAACAAGGGTCAAACTCATTTCAGTACTAGCGAAATAAGTGTAGCAGAACCTAAGTTTTCAATAGACCAGAATTTGAAAGTTCTCTTTCCTCGCAAAAATTTCTTATGTCCATATAGTTTTAGCCGCATTCCAACCTGACAAATTATAATGCACTCTTCAGTCACTATTGAAACAGCAAGAAATTTGTTGCAGTCTCTTTTATATTTCAACCTGAAAAAATTACTACCTGAATCACTTCTTTTTAGTTGCTATTATTACATTCTCATTGTATGTGCAACTGCAATTTGGTTCAGATGTAATATTTCCCTGCAGACAAGCAGAAATCTGTACTACTTTTTTCCTAAAAGTATATTGAAATCACTTTCAAGCTTCTCAAGTAATTATCATAGAGCTTTCTTATTTCTAATTAAAAGTCTTGAACTCTGGGGAATAATTTTTACGACCATAAGCTTCTTTAATTTTTCTAGTTTGTCCCTTCTTTGTTTTGGAACATTTTATTTTCATGCACCAAAAAAAAAAAACAAAAGGAGATGAAGGGAGGTGAAATGATTATGTTTAAATAATTGTTTCTATAAAATACTGTTAATGTTCATGGGAATAAGTAAAAGGAATTTTCTGCATAATGAAGTTCCTCAATGAAAAATAAGTTCATGTGCTGAATTAGCAGGGTGCTGGGAAAAGAATGAAACAGTTACCTGGCAATTGATCAAGGAGTTTTGTCTTACAGAACAGTATTAGCATAAAAATAGTTCATAAATCTGAAAGGCTGAATGCTAAAAACCATTGTGGGAGTTTTATTTTTTAGAAGAATATTGAATTAATGAGAAATAATACAAAAGAGGAATTTAATTATTTGGAATAGAACAATTTTTGAACCAAGCCTCTCAGGACAGGTATGATTATGTAGGTAACAAATCAGAAATGACTTTTATGCATATTTCATTAAAAGCCACATTTTTTTATGAAGGATAGTAAGCAATAAGCCCTGTTCAGATAGTATTCTCTCTATAGTGCCTTAAATGAAAGATATTTCCTTTGTGGTTATGGAGCTGTTAAGACAAGCAGTTAATAAATAAAAAACAGACTTGTTTTTAGGTTATTGCTTTCACATAATAATGAAGTAGATTTTTTTCCTCACTTTATCTTTATTCCCACCATCATATTGAATGTATAACAAGGGACACTGGGCAGGATTCCTAGTCTGCTTGTGCTTCTAGAGGGTTAATATCAAACTGGCAAGGGTAACAGATAGGCATTTTTATGTACATCTAAACAAGGAGATTTTAGTTTTGAGCTGTGTCTGAACCCAGAGTGAGACAAGTTGATTTCTAAGAATTTCAGTGAAATTTTACAAATCTGAACAAACAAACAGAAAAGACCCAGCAGTAGTTCAATTATTGATCAAAAGTATTAAATTTTCTTCATTGGCAAACACTTTGCTGTTTTCATACAGGAAACATTTTTACACTTCTAGTCTTTTAGTGTTTATCAGCTTTAATTCTTGACTGGATTTCATCATAAAAAGCATCCCCCTGGATTTATACACCTAAATGCTTTCAGTGAAATATGTACACAGCATTTTTACTATTGTCACTTTCTCTTAGCTGCTAGACTGAGATGTGGGTTGTTTTGTGTTTTTTTTTTTACATACAAAACTTCTCCTGACCAGTTTTTTCTAAACAGGAATTCATAATATTTAGCAGATTCCACACTAGCACAGCCCTGCAGTGATTCATATACAACACAACTGGAAAAGGCAACAGACCATAGAATCATAAAAGTTGGAAAAGACTTCCAAAATTATCTAGTCCAATCACCCACCTACCAGCAATATTGCCCACTAAACCATGTCCTTAAGTACTACATCTACTCTTTCTTTAAACACCTTTAGGAAGACTGATTTCACCACTTCCCTGGGCAAACAGTTCCAAAGTCTAACCACTCTTTGAGAGAAAAAATTCTTCCTAATATCCAATCTGAACCTGCCCTGGTAGAACTTGAGGCCAATCCCTCTTATCCTATCACTAGTTACCCGGGAGAAGAGGCCAACCACCACTTCACCACAACCTCCTCTCAGGGAGCTGTAGAGGGCAGTAAGTCTCCCCTGAGCTCCTCCAGACTAAACAATCCCAGATTTCTCAGCTGCTCTTCAAAAGGCTTGTGCTCCAGATCCCTCACCAGCTTTGCTGCCATTTTCTGGACACATTCCAGGGCTTTGATGTCTTCTAGCAAGAGGCCCAAAACTGAGCATACTACTCTAAATGTGGCTCACCAGTGCCAAGTACTTCTCAATCACCTCTCAATCTGAGCTGCTTCATAATTGCAAACAACTCATGAGCTAAAATTTGGCACCCCAAGGGCCACTAAGCATCTACAGAAGAATAAGTGTATGAATTCTTACCATGTCTGCTAATGCAAAGGTCCTAAGGCTAAATATTTAACCTAATGGATACCTTTTGTGCTTAACTTTCCATTTTGGTTGCGATCATAAGTTCCTGTTAGCTTAGTTTTCGTATGTTGTCTATATTTAGAGTATTTAATCTGGCATAAAAATTACTCCTGGTCTGCACAAGATGAGATGCTGCACTTAGAGAGCCGAGCAAATACAAGTAAGGAGATTTCAATTTAATCTCTTATTAACTTGCAGTGATCTAGACTGCTGTGATTTGAAGGAGTACCACACCAATAAAAACATACATAAATAAATGAAGTGTAGAGGCCACTACACTAACTAGATTGTATCTGACCTTGCACACATATAAATTGTGAATAAACACAGTACAGACAGCACAAGACTGATTGGAAACAACATTTTTCCAGCAATAATCTTTCTGAAATGAACAGAAGGAGCAAAATGAGGTCTGTGATCTGTGCACCCCACTGTTTTTCCTCTACTATAAATTATCCATAAGTTCTTGAAAGCAGGTTGATTCAGCCTTATTGTTCCCAATGTACTAGTTTTAGAACTAAGCCTGAGCCTAGAAAAGAACCCAGAAGACAAAACTAGCTCTTTTTAAACAACTAAATACTGGGTGGTATGCACTTACCACAGATAAAGAGTAAGATTTGAGTAAAGTCAGAATTTTCCCATCTGCATGAGTGATACAGTATAACTGTTTACATATATATATATATATATATATATATATATATATATATATACGCACACACATACATAAACACACATATAATAAATATCCACAGTGTAAATGCCTTCTACATTACCATTCCAAAGTTTTAAAAAGTCTATAATGGACTAGGTCAGGACTAACAGGAAAGATTTCTTTCCAAGTAATATTCTGAAATTCTCTTAATTAAAAAAAAAAAAAAAAAAAAAGCAGTATTTTTTCCAGACAAAGATTGAAAACAGCATGCCAAAACCATGAATACTGTTTAATTTGGTCTTCTATGCATGTAAGACCTATATATTTGCAATACAGACTAATAATTTTCACAGGAAGTGTTCAACCAGCCCAAGCCTATATTCTGAAGTCCACTAAAGTACTAATGGCAAAATTTTACTTAAGTACTTTTAATACCTTCCTTTGCTAGCCTCAATAGCTGTGCCATTTTTGTAAATCTTTGTTATCTCATGTAAAGCATATTGAAAAAGCACCCATTGCTACATTTGATTTTACTCTTAGATGAGTGCCTTTGATACTGCTTTGATCTTCTTGTTTTAATCAACTCTCGTAGAACTGAAGATTCAAGCCACATTAGAATCCTGAGCACATGCTTTAAAAGTTATAATTTAACACTTTGGGAAAAAAGCAAGACTGTTAAAAAACTTTTAGCACTATTTCTTTAAAGATTTGACTGAATGAGGATGGTTTTAAGGAGTTTTTATTTTTTAGCGTCAGTTATTTCAAGTGATTTATTTTCTAAATCTATTTAGGCAAAAAAAAAATTCCCCTTTTTTGAAGACTGAATAAGAAAATTGTACCTGTTTCTGAAATGTAGTTTTGTCTGTTTTTTATAAAGTTTGATACGTTCTGAAGTAAATGCCAAAAATGTCAATTGGCTATGAAATAGAAATTCCAGCAGTCTCAGCTTTTTCTCTTGTAAATATAAATATTTATTATGCAATGATAGCAGCAGTGCAGTAAGTTACAAAGAGATTTTCATAACTCTCTCAATCATTTTTTCTTCACACAACTATGAGGTCAGTGGCAGATCAAAAATTCGTATATTACAAGAAAACTCACTATGTCTCCCATTTCAAAGATGCATTTTAATACTGATTGCAAATACTGGGATAGAAACAGCGTGAATTACAAAGAGAGCACTGAAGTTGTATATGCACACACACACTGCTTTCAGGATGCAATTGGCAAAGTGCTAGATAATTCTTCTAAGCTCCCTTTTCCCATGAAAGGTTGGACTTCATCATCTTTTGAGGTCCCTCCCAATCTTGTATTCTTTTTTATTATTCTTTACACAACATTGAGCTTATAAAATGGATTTATATCTTGCTGACCAGAAATTTATCAGCATTGCCCACATACTCTTCCACGAATATTGTAAGAATCAAGCCTGACTCAAAAGAAATAAAGAGTCATTCTGAGTTCATCCTTTCACTATCAATATCAATCTTCAATTTCCATACTACAGAAAAAAAGTTTACAGAGCATAGTAAACTAAAAAAGCAAATGTGAAATTCAAAAAATAACGTAAATAAAATCAAGCTCATTGGAAGTTAATTCTTCTGCTACCTTTCTTTGCTGTCCAATATATCAACTTAGCTGGAAGAGATACATTAACGCTTTACAGATATGTAATGTTTAGGATACAGATTTTACACCTACACACTTCCTCCTTCATTTTTAGAGACCTTTACAATACTAGGTTTGCATTTTTATTTGAGCACCACAATCATCAAGCTCATCAATCTTCTGAAGAAATCCAGTTGTCTTTACAAAGCAATAAGAACTTAGTAGAAGACAAGGTTGACTCCATACAAGTGAGTATACATATAAGTGCAAATCATACATATCAAGGGGTAAACAAATGTCTTTTTTTTTTGACACAGAAAATTATTTAAAGAGGAGGAGGAGAGAGAAGACAAACTGCCTGTCATGGCAAATTGTCTTAAGCAGTTATCATACACTTTCATTGATCTTATTCAGAGGTTGATAGTATAGCAGCTACACTACATTGGATCCAGCATTACCTAAAAAATGACTTAATTCAAAGGACATCACTATTAAAAAGTAACACAGAAACATTTGTCTGGTTATGGCATAGTATTTTGCATGACTTTGCAGGACCTACTCTTCAGGCCCTGATCATGATAGTACTTTGAGAACATGCAATGTAGTGTTTTAAATGCTGGGATCCAGAATTTCACTCTGGTTTTAAACATTTTCCTTCTTCCAATACAGTTGTATTCTGGGAATAAAGTGACATAATTCCCCACTAATTCCTAACTGCAGTGAGTGCCTCTTCAGAGTAAAGATGATATTTTTACATTGAAAGACAAAGTTTCCAGTATGAATGACCTTGAAAGCATTAACAAAGTAATTACTCTGCTGGTCAATATGACATGGCACCTTAAAGATATGAGCAGATACCCAGCCAGCTAACACGTATGCTGCCATCTGCTGAATATAACAGCAAGAAATTTTAACTACTCCGAAAGAAAAACTGCATAGAGTCTTCCAAGAAATATGATACCAAACCCCTCATTCGTAGCTTATTTCACAAGTTAAACAAAGGCAGTCTTTTGCTTTTGTAAGATAATTGGTAGCACCTAACGTTTCTTTGACCCACAGCTTTAAAATGAAAACTGACACTATCCCAGAGCATTCATTAAAGCTTATATTTTTAGTTCACTACTTAACAACTGGAGCTCAGGTGAATTCAAAAAGACCATGAGATTCACGTGAATGCTCATGCAGTGCAGATGAGAGCCAGGAAATTCACAGTCAAGCCTCAGCATTACCCTGATTTTAAAAGCTCACCTCCAATTTAAAAAAAAAAAAAAAAAAAAAAAAAAAAAAAAAAAAAAAAAAAGGCATAAACTGAAGTTCCTATAAAATAGCGCTCATGGGCCAGCACAAAGTGAATTTTGAGAAATCTTGATGCACAAAGTGAATTTTGAGAAATCCTGATGCTGCTTTCACGCTTTTACAAAGACCAGCTCTATCTCCTCATCTCCTGAAGGGGAAAAAAAAAAAAAAAAAAAAAAAAAAAGAAAAAAAAAAAAAAAAAGGAGAGGAGAAACCTTATAAGCATCTTTCTCAGCTATATGGGACAGTCACAAATACTGCACAATACATAATGCTATGTTGTTTTCTACTGCTGGTAATAAATACTTCATAAAGTTGGTAAAAAATACACTTAGGTCAGTAAGTGTCTATCTGTATACATGCAATGTGTCTGAAATTAGTTTTCCTTGCATATAAGGGTTTATAGAATTGAAAGTAGTACTGAACAGTGATTATACATCATACAGCTCTGCCACTGCTACTTTTACAGTATCTATTTTCAAAGTTATTTATGTTCTAAATTATAAGAAGTATTTAACGCTAAAACTTTACAGACATTCCTAAGATGCAGCCATGGAATTAATTTTCTGATCACCCACCACTTAACTTAAAGAGAAATATTTAATATTAAAACATTCTAGATTACTCAGGTTTAACTGTGGAATTAATTTTATGTTCATCTACTACTTAGTCTGACTTCAACTGTAACTTCACAAGCTGCAAAATATGTATTTTAAAATGTAATATTCACTTTTAAAATATGGCATTAATGCAATTATACATGATGAATATTTTATACTATAAAAATATCATTTCTATTCATATTAAGCATTTGTACCCTCTTCATTTTCAAAGCTTATAAGCCAGCTCATATTTCTGTTAACCCACTGACTATATTTTACTATCTACACTACAATTCTTAAGTAAAACATATTTCAACTGTAGTTCCCCAGGTTTCACTTATTCTCTGTGATCATACAATTTTAACAATAGAAACTCCATAAAGAATCATACATTTGCAGCCTTTTGTAAGGCTGTGATAATCCCTATGATTAACTTCAAGTATTATGACATTTATAGGGGCAAAATTCACATGTACCCAAAAATATACTTTAAATTTACTCTGTTGAGATATGTTCTATGGCACTTGTTCACATTGGAGAGAAAAAAATATTAGAAAGTAATAAGCAGAATTCCATAATGTTCTAGGGTAAGCACTTCTGGCTCATAAGTATCTCTGATTTTTTCACATATTTTGTTGCATTCACAAAGAATGCCATTCTAACATTTCACTCTGTTGTGATCTTTAATTATATGCTTTTATTTCTGTTTATGCAGTAATTTATATTTAAATGTAACTGATTTAAAATCTGAAAAGACCAGAGCCATATGGTGCTCTAAAGGAAAGATGATGTTTACTTATAAAAGGACAGAAAGGGGATTTATTCTACTAATTTGTTTTCTAATGCATAAACAAAGACCTCAATAAAAAAATAAGTGATGGCTGAAAGAAAAACAAAGCAAACTGAATCACTTAACGTTAATATTTAAAAATATTCATATTAGCATTAATACAACTTACATTTCCACAGAATGAAATCTTTGCATGAATTCTAAATACCCAGGGATAACTTACTAGGAGAGTACCTACAGAAACTAAAATTGAAATCAAATTTCAACAAAAGCAAATTGTAAACACAGACCACTTTTTAAGAGGGAAATGATGATTTCTTAAAAAGCGCACAACTCACTGGTTCTCTATTAAACCTGCCTACTTTATGCACTATTTCTATGTTTCTGTCTTGTACAACTCCATATATTTCACAGGACTCTAAAAAAAATTATGCTGATTAACAGGTACTTGCATCTACAGTGTACCTCCGTACCAGCTTTGCCAATAATCTCCTTGGAAATAGCACTAGCATTACAGTTCTTCAAAAGTACAAACTAAGTATTTTCAGTACGCTCATATAAAGTGTGTTATTCTTCACAGACAAGTTCCCCCCAAAAAATGTAATCACCTCTAGAGCAGTCAATAAAACGTTTTTCTAAAACATTTTTTCAGCACTGCTTTTTTAAATACACAAGGAAAAGCTAGACACCAGAGAACTTAACCTATTCTAATCAACACTAAAAAAGAAAATAATTACATATCCATCTTATTATTTTCCCTCAATCAGATTCCCTTCACTCCTCTTTCACCTAATCCTAATATAAACTGAGTTTCTCTTCATTTCACTTCCTACAACCACAACTGAAAATACCAAATCAAACCAAGCATAAAATCAAATCAAACCAAAGCAATAGAGATGCAGCCAATAACCCTCTACCTACTTATTATTTCTATTCTCTGCACAGTAACTCCATACCCAGTTAGCAGCTCTTTCTTTCTCTCCCTTTGTGGGACGATGAAAAAGAAGCCTTCAAATTCTTACAGGGAGAAGAATGATAATCCAATCACACTGTGATTAAAAAATACAGAATGAGAACTTTATCTTGCCAGGGAGCTCCAAGTAATAGAAATGTGCCAACCTCCTGAAAAGGATGAGTTCTTACAGTTCCTATTTTTGCTGTGTATTTAAACGACACTCTGGTTAGTTTGGGTGGAGAGAAAGGCTGCTACTGTTGAAAACTAGAAGCATGGTATACACTTCAATAAAAGCTAGAAAATCCTACTTTATATCCAGAACCCAGTGCTCTTTTAAATAAAACAATAAATGCTGTTAGGTTCATGATACCATTTAGAATCACAGCTTTAGGATAGAGCTGTGAGGACAGAGAGTAGACATGTTTCTTGGTCCAGAATTAGGATAAAAAGAGCAAAGAGAGTCATTTTCCTGGTGATCAGCTAGGCTTTAATTCTCTAGACAAACCAGAACTTAAAAAAATAAAATAAAATAAAAAAGAATAAAAAAATCAGATGTTACCTCATTATGAGATGTTACCTCAGATATTTAAAATTAATCAACAGCAGTAACAACCATAGGAAAAGTCCTTCAGCAGCCACTACGGGGCAGCATGTAGGCAGAACTGAAGAGTAGTTGGTTTCATACATATCCCAGCATTTTTGAGAAATGGTAACATGTGAAATCTAAAATTACTCTGACCATAGATCAGAAACGTGAGTCCCACTAGGTAAATTAATTTAACTTTTACCATGCTTTTGCAATGCCAACAGGCAGATGCTGTTAAAAGTGTGACTGACATTCTAGCCATACTCAGCTACGCAAACCATACAACCCTGAGGAAACCAATTCTCAACCCTGCCTTATATTCCCTATCCACCGTGATGGAAGAGCAACTCCAAAGTGCACACCCAGAATCTTGGCTGGCAAAACTGCAGCACAAGTTTGTGTGCCCAAACAGAATAAAGGAAACTTGGGTGACTGCTTATCACACGTCCTCAGGAAAGCATCTAATAGACTCCTTGGCCCCTCAATTCCTCTGACCTTGATCTCTACAGGCTTTACCTCTGTAGCTCAGCAGCAAAGGGACGCAGATGTCCCTTCAAGGTAGGTGGAGGAGTGGCCTCTTCCCCACACCAAGCACTGGCTCACTGAGAAGAGGAGAAAGCCTGAGGCAGAAAGGGCGAGAGCCCCCTACAGAGTCCAGCTCCTCTTACTGTCGCTCTTCCACGTGGCAGCATCCAGCGCTCCCCAGCATGGCCTGCCCTTGCTTTAACCAGTGCCCAGCCCGGGGACGCCAGGTGCATTGGAGAAGCTGCACGTCCCTGCCTGCACTTAGCAAGAGCACGGAGCCCAGCAGCACTCTCGCTCAACAGAGCTGAGAGCTACTGCCAAGCCCCGCAGGGAAATAATGCTGGGTTGGCACACAAGGTCTCGGAGAGCCGCCCTGAGACACGCAGGGACGGCGCCTCAACCCCTCAGCCCACTAGCGCATCTCCACCACCATCGACGGTGATGTCACACCCCCGCCCATCCCACCGCCTCCCGGGGCTCCAAACTGGGCGGGGCGGGCCGGGGCAGCAGAGCCGCTTCGGCAGCGCCGTCCTCGCCCGCCCTCCCCGCGCCGCGGCTGTCTACGGAATGAGCGTCCCCCGGGCGGCCGCCGCCGCTTCCACTCGGGCTCCGGCGGGTGGGCAGCAGAGCGCGGCTGCCGGCGCGGTCTCCGCAAGGAGAGCGGAGTGAATGACCGAGGGCAGCGGCGCGAAGAGGCAGCCCCGGGATCAGGATGCGGGCGCCCGCCGGCATCCTCAACCTCCTGCTGCTGTCCTTGCTGGCCGGCCTCGATCCTTCCAAGGTAGGAGGCGGCCGGGCGCCGCGGTCGGCGCCTGACCCAGCCCGGCGGAGCGGGCGGCAGCCGGTGCGGCTCGGCTGAGTCTCGCGGGGGAAGGCGGCTGCGCGCCCTTGGCCGCCCGCGCTGGACAGCTCCGGGGACATCGGGGGCGCGGCCCAAGCTGCGGCGGCTCCGCACCGCCGGGCCCGCCCCGGCTGCCGGCCGCGTTTTGAGACGCAGGGCAGCTGCGGGCCCGGGCCGAGGCACGGCCGCAAAGCGGCGCCCGGCGGCTGTAGCGGCAGCAGCTCGGCAGAGCTGCGGGGGGAAATCGATTCGTACTGGGGAGCGCGGGGCGTGGGCACGTCAGGAGCCCGCTGTGAAGCTCTGCTCCCGAGCACCGCCGAGTTGCGTTGTTGTCAAACGCGTTCGGGTCGCCAAAAGATCGAATCTAGTGTTGAAATAACGCTAACAATGAGCGTCTTGGCCGTGCAGCCTGACAGGGAGGGTGGGTTTAGATGAAATCATTGGAAAAGAGAACTGCAGCACGGCGCTCCTAGCACTGGGGAATAAAACTCGCTGGGCCCGCAGATGGCTGTGGTGCTATATAACTTAGAACTTCACCTTCATCTGTGTCATGCAGTCTGATACACATGAGCGTTGTAAAAAAATAAAAAAAAAAAAAAAAAGAGAAGAATGAGAGAAGAAATGTTCTTAGAGTGTTGCAATTCCCCAGCAGCCCATGCCGTGCTGCCATGATCTGTAACATGCTAGTGAATGACATTTAATGATACCATGTCGGTACCAGATGACCACACAAAACAGTACTTTTCATTTCTGATGGTTTTTTCTCCTTCTAAATAAAGGAACTAATTACATGAAAAGATGGACAGAATTTGCAACAATATCAAAAAGGTATTCCAGTTAAATATATATATATATATATATAAAATAGAACTTAAAAAGCAATTCAGTGGCAATCTGATCTACAGCTGCACTATTTATATTGCTTTTCTATCTATAAAATACAGTGAAATATAGCAAAAGCAGGAGGTGATACAGAATTAATAGCATCAGTTGATAAAAAATTACACCTACATGGTTTTGAACTGCAGCTACCAACAGTACCACCTATTGTTGTGTTCTGCAGAGACTTACCAGGCAACACACAGGAGATCCACGTCAACAGGAACACATGGGCACATTACTATAATCGCAGGCTTCCCCAGTCATTTTTCTATCATCAGTTGCACTCAGATCTATTAAAGAGACTGCCTGAAAGCAGAAAAACAAAAACACAATTCGGTCACTGTCCACTGAAGACTAAAACACTGATAAAGAAGACCAGCTTCAGCTGGCAGAAATCTGCTTAGTTCAGGTGTCAGAGCAATGTCCCAAAATAACAGTGGGAAGACATGCTCCATCTTATGCATTTCTGTCACTGACCAGCACTGAAAAATCAGGATGAGCCACCACAACCAATCTGATCACTTATCTTTCAAACTTTTCTTCTAGTCCTTTTTGGCATGATTTACTGTCCAAAGGGCATTAGAAAGGCCTTTTATTCATCATGAGGTGAGAGATTTTGGGGGGATATTAAAATGCTAATTGCAGGCCCTTTTAGCTCTGCAAAGAAGCCATGAGCCAGAAAGATCTGAAGTCCTTAAGAATATGTAAAACGTGAGCCCTTAGTCAAAGTCTGCTGTTTATTGGAGCTAAACAGGGTTTTCAGAAATAAAATAAATGAGAGATGAAATGGTTACTCACATCCTTGGCTAAGATACTACAGCCCATTTACCATTTAAGGTGTCACATGGCAGATGATAATTTAGTTTTGTTGACTATGAACATCGGATTTCACATTTCTTTGAAAAATTATCCATCTGTGGTCTTATGACTAATATTGTTGCTTCTGGTTTTGTGATAGGATTTTTTGTTTTTTACCAAATAAATACAAGCTGCAGTGGAAATCACTTTAGAAATCGAAGTAATACTCAGTTATTTATCTTACTTTATGCTAAATGGAATAACAATTTTCTGCTCTGTAGGTTTGGAAGCAGATGTATCATGCGAAATTAGTCACGGGAAACAAGGAGAAGTTCACTTCTCCAAAGCACATGCAATACGCCCATGGCCAGATGTACAACTTTTTCATGCCCTTGACATTCACAAACCATTCAGCTTATGAAAATAAATTGTCTCTGATATTTAAGAGTATATACAATATATTCCCTATTAATGACCTGCATTATTATTATTATTCAAGTAATAATTTAAGTGATCAATTACTTAAAAATTTTTGCCTCCAAAAAATCCCAAACTTTTATTTAGTATTAGGCTAACACTGACTCCTAAGACTGTTGTTCACAGGTAGTCTTATTATGTCAGGGCTTTTTTGCTAAACTTAGTGCATTACCTACAATTGTAAAGTATTTAGGAATCATCATCTTAGAGCGGTATATGTAACCCCAAAAAAGTAGAGTTTATTGTCCAATATCTGATACATTAAAATTTTATTTCAACAATAACCATTTATTGCCCTTGCTTTTGTATTTCACTTCTTCTTCTGATAAAGAATATTGGCCAGCTCTGGCAATTCTCCTTTAACAAGCTCACTACTGCTTAACTGTAAACACTTATAATGCTAATTGTAGAATATCAATTTTAAGACACTTATTAAAATGTCACGTCTGTTAATTAGATTCTGACTTTATTCTGTATTTATATGGGGAAAAAAAAAAACAACAACAATATGTAATTACTCATCACAATGTGTTTCAGTAATTTTTTATTTCCAGCTGGTTGATTAGGTATTCAGCAGGAAAACAACTTTAGTAAAAGACTTGCAATACAATATCTTTCCTTTCTCCTACATACAAATGTAGCATCTTAAAAGAACGAATAACTACTAGGAAATTTCTAAGAGTTACTGCTAGATGGCATCTCTGTGCTGCTTTTCTACAAGCCTGGAGTTTTTTTAAATGACCTTCATAGTATGCAAAGTGGACTTTTCTAAGTTACCTTCTGTGGGCTGTGGATTGCTACCATCAAATTATCACAGTAGTATAACAAACAGGCATTTTAGAGCAACATAATGCTGCTCCATGTAATAGCAAGCTCATCAGGTAGCAAAATCCAGATGGCATTAAGTTTAATTTTGTACGTTATGATGGATCTGAAAAATACATAATTTCATCAATGCAGTTAATGAACTTTATGCCTTCATCTTTTATATGACTGTACATCTTTGATTTGATGGGTTTCTATTATTTGAATTCTGCCTCCAAAAAGGTATTTCGAAAGAAGACTGGTGGGTCAAATTCCAGATGGAAACCATGTCAGGTATCATTAAAGGACAGCTGCAAAAAGCAACTATTATCCATACTCTTAAAAAGAATGAATGCAGTTTTAAAAGTTTAATATTTTAGAGTGCATACTTTGTATTTTGATTTTCAGAATCTGTGTTTCTAGACTTCAAAAATCTACAATTTTCACATGTAACCAAGCTACACAATTAGCCACTGCAATCTTTCTTTTTCCCAGAGACTAACAGAGCTTGCTTAACCACTGTTTTGCAGTACAAACTAATTCATCCCTGCTGTGAGACTGTATAACAAGAACATTACATACAAACACAGGCTAATACAAAACACATTTTTGGTTGAAAATCGTAAGCCATAGCACTGTAATACCACAAATATGCATGGAAATCTCATTCACTTCTTGGGAATTAATTTACCGTTTTCCGCACCATTATTCGTTAGTAAAAATGAAAATGTTATCTAACTATTAAGTTAGATATTAAGATATTATTATTAATATAGATATTAACTATTAAGCATGCAGGATTAAGAATGCTCTAAATAATGAATTGCAGAATGTGGTGAACTCGTGCCTTAACATTTCCAAGCAACACAATTCAAAAACCAGGGAAGAACACCCTAGAGCTGTCTGTATGTCCTGGGTCCTCTCCTGGATGTGATTCCAATTCTTATTCTCCACTAACTTCAGTTACTGGTAAACAGTCCACAGAAAAGCCGTTCAGTGGATATTAAAACAGCACCCAGCTGTAGCTCTAAAAGTGATGATTCTACCAATTAAGAAGTTAGAATTTCCAAGTTCAGATCTTTGAAATCCATAACAGACCTATTAATAAATGAACGGGGAGCATTCAGAAAGGCTCTAGTTCATGTTGGGAACCCAGAAACCCTTTTTCCAGTACTCCAATATGACACAAATGCTTCAGGACATCACTTAATGGATCTTCACTGAAAATTCAAAATCGCTGAATAAACCCTTGCAGCAGTAGCCTGGGATGAGCTCACTCAAAGGCTACATCTCACAAGAAGAGTAATCTGTCCTTCCCTTCACAAAGCGGATTTCTGGCCTAAAATGAGACTGAGAGAAGCAAGTTTTGTGTGCCATGTTTTGCATACACAACTCTTTCATGAAGGAGAAGACCAGCATTCAGGAACAAGCCGAAAACTTCATCATAGAAATGAGCTGAAAAATCCAGAATTTCTTGCAGTTAAGAATATTGGTACAAACAAAAATAAAGAACCTTGCAGAATCTCATATCAGATCTGTTTTTCAAATGCTTTTCTAAGATGTGAGTGTAACATCAGTACATGTTTCTACATGTATTAATCATCCTACCATTTGGAGTTCCCATCCCTGGGGAGGTATTTAGGGGACGCACAGACATTGCATTAAGGTATATGGTTTAGTGATGGCACTCAGAATGTCAGGTTGACCATTGCACTTCATGATCTTGAAGATCTTTACCAACTTAAGTGGTTCTATGATTCTAAGAAACTCGCTATCTGAATTCTTAGTCTTCCAATCCAAATATGTATATAATTATATAGTAGCAGTGCATAGTACAGAAAATATCTGGAATACTCTACAGATAGAAAAACATTCAGAAATTAAATATTTTTATGCATTTCAAGAATTCCAAAAGGATGATGAAAGAGCTTATATTGCACTTGTTTAGCATAAGGAGACATTGTGTACTACTTTCTATAGGATCTGCTAATAAATGGCTACTTGGTGCACCTGCAGAACAGAACAATTTTCTGTTTACCTGATCTGCCATTGTTTTTTAAAAGGTCTTTCAAAAAATAACAAAATAACTCCAAATCTGTCCCCTTCATCATTTTTACCCGCCCTCCCCCACCTAAAAGTAATTATCTTCATGTGTTCACAAGGAGATCTCTTAAGAACCCTTCAAGTACATGGCATCAATCTTCACATACTTAGTCTTGGCATTAATGGTGTTTCTGGTGAGTTTGCTGAAAAAACACAAGTGATTAAATGACTTAAGATATTCATCAACTGGGATTTTTTTTCCCAGTGCAGAAAGATATATGTTTTCCAAAGGATGTAATTCCTCTTATATCATTACTAAATTAACTTTATCACCAATTCAGAAAAGGGTGGAAGGATGGGAGGAACAAGTGGAAGACTCAGTTCAGAGAGCTGCAGCTTGATGCACCAATCGCAACACTATAAATAACATTGGTGCATGGTACTACAGAGCAGTTCTATAGAATTTTTAATTGACCTCCTTTTTATTTCTTCCTTTTCTAAAAAGTTTTATGAAAATATTTTAAAATATGTTTCAGTGTATCACTTTAAAGGTAAATTATTAAAGGTAATAACTAAGCATTCAAATAGCTTTCCATATGCATACATATATTTAAAATTGTAGATGCTTTTTGAGTTTGGACATTACTTTCTAAATTGGATTCATAGAAATACAATCTTCAGTGCATTTAGAATACATTACTAGTACATTTATTCATATTTGTTAAACTGGTCCAGTCCTAGCCTCAATATTAAAATTACTTTCCTTATTCATTTTTCCATGTAGTCGTTCATATACTATTCTAACCTGTCCACCTTCTAATAAGTTTCCATGCATTTTCAATATATGATATTGAGACTTCCAAGAAAATAAATAGTAAAAAACGTTATGGTAGCATCAAGTAATAAACAGTGTGGAGAATACAGACTGCAGTTGCAAGGAACTCCGTTATCTTTCTTAGATTAGATGTAATTTTGAAGTGAAATCTGTCTCCTTTTCAAAAGTGAGCTACCAGTGATTTGCTTTTATTTTTATTTGGTCTGGATCCAAGTGAACCAGGACTTTTCCCACTGAATTGAATAGACATGTCATTGTTTTTCTTTCATAGAAGAGATCCGATTAGTTGTAGCTTGCAGCTCATTGGCAGACCATTGTTTTTCAATTACCTATTGTTAACCCAACACAAAGCAAGTTCTTAAAGCTGAAGTTCCCCAGCAGCCTCAAGCTGCTCACAGCTGCACGCCAGCACTACCCAGCCCGTTCCCGATTCCTACTCTGCACGACGCAGACCTTTCACTGCCCATTTCAATGCACTAAATCAACAGAACGCTACCTTTTTTAAAAGGTGAGATATGGTCTTCTATTTGACTATTCTGAAGCTGTTAATAATTCCGAAACATGAGAGTATACTTATGGTATTCATTCTGTTTGCATAGTCATAAAATTTCCAAGGGCTATGACATGAGAGTTTGGCAGAGAACTTACAAAAGACATTATCTTAAAGACTTCTATATACCATAATTTACTTAGCAAATTCATTCTATTTTTTCCTCCTTATTATTTCTTCCCTTGTTTTTCTTCTTTTCTTGCACATTAGCAAGAGCTGACTAATTCTTCAACCTTGCGATCATAAGTGTACATATATAGTAGTTGCTCTAAACCTACATGTAAATTGAACTTGTACTAAAACAGCAAATCCTGATGCCCCACTACTTATCAGAGTAAACGTCCTTTCAGTTCTTACTGATAAAGGTATGAAAAATGTAAATACAGCTGTAGATGTATGTACTCTCAGTTCTCAAAGTGAGCGTGTAACAGGTTTGGCTTCATAATGAGATTTCAGATCAATATTATTTGCAGATATTATTCACAGGTATCAACGAGAACTTACATGAAGAATGCAGAGATGCATGCTGAGTAGAGTAACAAACAAGACCCTTCTGAAGCATATTTAGTAGCTAGTTCATATCTGGAGAAGTCAACTACCAATTCAGTCCAGTTCTTGTTACAAAAGTCAGATAAAGTCAGACATGACAAAAGGCTACAGTTAAATAAGAAAAACCAATACTATTAAGTGATAATCACATTAGCTTATCATTAAGATCACTGTAAAAATGAATGACAAAGAGAAAAACAACTGGTTAACAAAATGAAGACTGCTAGATTTTGAGTTTTCTAAAGAATTATCACCTCCTGGATTATTTACAATTTACTCTGCATAAGTAGTTCTCAAACCGACAATGAATTGAGAGATTTTTGGAAACACCTTATTCAGACAAAAGCCTTCAGCAAAACTGGAAACTTACTCTGTCACCTAAACTTAGCAAAGGAATTATTTTAAAATATATGTTTAATTGATCAAAGAACATTTAAAACTGTGGATGTTTGATTCAAGGTAAAATTACATTTCCTATGAAATCAGCATAATTCAACTGTGCATCTATTCAGCCCGTGCATCATTTCTATCCTGGTAACTGATTTATCCTGAACACCAGTTATTTAACATGCTTTCAGAATTAATTCACAAAGAGGGGTAAAGGACTATTCAGACCTCCCTACTATCAGTCTCAGTGCATTCCTGGATCTGTCCTATGACACAGGCTCCCCAGTCATGTCGTCATGACAGTAGTACAGTGCCAGAATCAGAACCTTGAACAACTCTTGCTACAGTTTTAGAGGTTACCCCTTCCAGTCATTATTTCAATGCACATATATGTAGAAATTAAAATAGGGAAGTGCAAACCAAAAAACAGTCACAACGAAATGTAGTGTAATAAAACTAAGAGAAAACACAGGCTATTTACTAAATTCTCCCTGCCTTAATTTTGTGTGAGCTTATTCACAGAAATAAAAGGCTAAATGATAGTTTGGGAGTCAGCAACCAAATGAATGATGATAAACTTCTGACTTAATCAAAGCATCCTTTTTGTTGCTAATCTCTATTGTCACAAATTAAACAGAGATAACGTTTTCTGTTTTTTAATTGCTTCCTTTTTCACAATATAAACTCAGAGCTGCAAAGATTGATAGTACCTAATAGAAAAATGAGGGACTACATCTGGATCCCTGCTATTCCAATCGATTATGTCCTTGGTTTACTCATAATGTGAACAATGGCACCTTATTAATACCTTTGTTGAAAATTGAAATATTATTACTTACAGAGAAAATCAGTAACTGCATGTAATAATAGCAGAACAGTGCTATGTTTTTAGATTATCTCAGTTTCCATTTCAAAAGCCAATATTGCTTCTGGCACTCCAGAGTTACTAATTCAACAGGACTGTTCAGAGTCTGGGTATTTTTAAACAGGTTCCAGTACCGTGGGATTACCAAAATGTTATTCTTCCTAAAAACAAGACAAACAGATGAAAATAGGGATTTTAAGTTCATATCTCTTTGTCTTTAATTCTAGATCCGGTGCGGAATCTTCTTCTACAGAGCACACAAATGGAAGAGTATTTGTTAAATGATTACATATTCTATTGAAAAGTAATATTTTGGAAGTTTTTGCTCTCCAAACATCGTATTTCATCATATAAGTGCATGCATCAGTATAAATGTATGAAAAAAGAGTATGTTATTTATTTAGTATTTACTGGTTGTAAGGTTAAGCTAATACTTCATTTATCCATTTTAAATTAATAAATAAATCCATTTTAAATATACACTTAAGTAGGTGACAAAGCCTGTTTACGAGCTCCAGAACAGCTGGAAGACAATTTGTCCAAAACAGTTCACAAAATATTTCAGTACAACCAAAGATTTTGGACTTCTTACTACCATGATTTTTAACAATAATTAACTCCAAATCCTCTGAGCTACAAGTAAGCATATTTCAAGCCAAATTCACTGTTAACCTAAGAAAAACACCCCAAAGTGTCAAGAATTCACATGATTCTAGTTCATGCACCATACACATCTGATTCTGCTTTAAAAGGCCAAAACAGACAGATCTAGTAACATGTTCATTGGACTGGAAAGGCATTCAGCTACCCTTGCAAGGGCACATATCCAAATTCTGAATCTGTTACTCCAATTAATATCAGTTTAACTAAAATGCTTTGTGACAGGTTGGGGGAGAAAAATCATTGCCTAAAGCAACTTATATATATATCTGTTGCTTCAAGGAGGCCATGTTTTAATACAAGCCTGAACATAACATTCACTTCATTAGGATCAGCAAGTAAGGATTATCACCTACGATCGTCAGTTTATATGTGGGCTTAAGGAATGCCTTAATCTCCTTGAGTATTTTAAACAATGCCTAAGGTTCCACTGAAAAATCCCAACAAACTTTTTGCTGATTCTGCATGTTTTATGGTATTCTTATTTCAAGATGGTTTTGAACTGCACCACTGACTCTGAAGTGAGAGTCTGCATGGTAGGTGTAGTTCCTGGTATACTTGCCTTAGAAAATCTTTCTGCAAGTGGAAATTGACGAAGACTAGACTGAACACCAAATACACGCTGTTCAGAGGCTTGACTTGTTCATTGTCCAGACAGAGACCTGGCCTGTGAGCACCAGGACTTCTTTTCAGCTCTCTTCTGGCTTGTTACCCACTGAAAACACAGCGCAGGGAGCCAGGCAAAATGCCCAGAGCAAGTCTGATGTGGCGCTATTGCACAGTCAGTAGCCATAGCTTGCAAGCACTCTCAGAAAACCAGGTTTTAGAAAGTCAGTTTAGCAGTCAAATGCTTTCAAACACTTTTTTACTACTTCAGTTGCCATGTGGTATGTGGAAACTTTTTCTTTTGAAGAACAGTGTTTGGTGCAATGCCTGTATTACAAATGCAGAATGCATGAAATATCTGACTTGCAGGGTAAATTAAAATCAGTTTTAAATAGCAGACTGTGATACAGTGTTAGGTTGGAATGGGAAGGACAAAAGGGTAGGCTTAGCAGAATGCACTAAATAGCATGGGTACATTGTGAGAAATGTGCTAAGTGCACTGAACAATGAAGAGAGCAGGCTTAGGCAGGGATGATTAGGAAACCCGAATGATACAGCATGTGATTAAGGTAAATAATTCTACTGGAAACACATTGAAAATACTGAAAATTGAGATGCCCATTGGGGAAAACAACCACCATATCTTCAGGACTCTGTTGTCTTTCATAAATATATTTTCATAAACCTAGTAAATGGGTATATTAAAAATTAGATGAACAGTGTCAAGGTAAATTAGCATTGGGATTTATTTCATTAAAAAATATACTGCTGTTTTCCCAAATTAGTGCCTGTGGCTGTACTTCCCACTGCCATTCACCAAGAACAAAAACAGAAAATCTCCAGGAAAAGGTAATGGCTTGAGCAGCAAAGTTAGGTTCATTTCTCATCTGCAACGTCAGTAATGACTGAGAGTATGTTTCTAGATCTATGACTAGTCAGCTGGCCCATGCCTGTCAAAGAGGGGCACATGTGTGCAAGATACCAGAAAACAAAAAAGAAAAAGAGGGCTACAAATAACAAAGTGAATCAACATTTCCCTTTTCAAATGCACTGTCCATGCTAGTTAAGTCACTCTAAAAGTAATGTCTCTTATTTATTCCCATAAAAACTACAACAGCTACAAAGAGCACAATAATGCTATTTGATAGAGGAAATTCTCAGCTACAAAACACTATTTTTTAACATGGTCACCAGCATTAGCTGTGCATTTCTGCTAGCAATGAGCAAGAGCCTCATGCCATACTTATAAAAAATCTGCATCAGATAACACATTGTCACTGTCACAACAGCTGAAACACACCACCCATGACCTCACTGTTCAGTCTCTATAAATGTTCAACAATTGTTGATGAATGTCAGTGGGTGCCATTTTTTGAAATTTCATGGCACATTTTTGCTCCATCCACACTTTCATGTCAGATGTCATTTTGTCAGACTGCCATTTGTCACACAGCAATAAAATGTAATGGAATATTGCTGGGAAGGTTCAACTTCTACCGCCATACCACCGCCAACCTCCTCTGACACTGTGGGCAACATAATGAAATAGGAGGCATTACTTTCAGAGCAGCCTTTGTAGATAGGAAGAACAAAAATAAAATCTTCCATAAATACTTGTTCCAATACTCATACAAACATAGCTTTAAAAGTTTGTGCTCCTTTTCTACCAAGTGAAATTGATGCTGGAGAAGAATGCTAAGATAATACTGTAAAATGTTTTTGAAAAAGAATTTATAATTTTTACATGCATTTGTATAGGGTAACAAGTTTTGCCTGCTCATTTAAGAAATATCAGTATATTTCTTACACAATTCAAAGTATCTCAAATTTTAACATTCAAATTTGTGAATTATTCATAAAAGCAATGCATCAGGAACTATTTATGGAAACGTTGCTGAAAATAGTGCTCTTTGTTACACTCATTCTAGTCAAAGAGGAAATTAATTTTGTCAGATTGGTTAGATCACAGTATCTGCTCAGCCTCATTATTAAGTATATCTGCATCCTATTTTTAACCATGCCAACGACGGGACTCAGCATCTTACAAAATATTACAATACACAATACGCATTGTACCACTGCAATTTTTATTTCCCTGTTCTTCCCAATCAGATTCAGTCCCTAGTATAACAAAATCACCCAGAGGGGCCTTTCAAAGTTTGCACAGAACCAATTCCATCTCCTTCTACTCTACTAGCTAATGGGTCAAAAACAGAAATTGTAAGTAACACCAAGAACACCAAGCAGTATCTGTGTTATAACGATTAGTGGGGAAGGGAAATGCACAGTCCAGAAATTCTTGCTGAAAATTCCATACAATTATAGCAGATAGAAAAAATAGAAAAGATCTCTGACTCATTGTACATAATCAAGGAAAAAAAGGGACAGAAGAGGAACAGCCACTGAAACCTTGCAAAAAAAAATACTGAGTACTATTCTGCTGCAGGAAAAAGACTAAGTGATGATTGATTTTCCTTCAAAATATGTCTCAGAAATGTGTCAGGAAACAAACAAAACAAGGAATAATCTACTACGTATTTGAAACAGAATCCGACACAGTACGATTTACAGCTGTTCCTTAGACTTTCTCATTCTCTTTAAGTAGCCATCACTTTCAAGCATTTTGCTACAAGTAAAAATAGTTCTATCCTACTTCTGTTTTACATTTTTTATAACTCTGTTTACAAGACTTTGAAGCCATTAATTCATATATTTAAGTAATGTGCACAATATATTTTCAAGGCTAAGTAGAAATATTATCCATTCAGATTTTGAAATATTTCATCAAATTCCTTTTTCTTTTTTTCCTTCTCTTATTGCATACATCTTTGAAAGATGGGTCTATAGAAATACATAGGTGGATGTTCACAAATAGAAAAAGCCTCATTAGTAGTCATCATTAGAGGGCATTTTCTATGGTGCTACTAAGTTGCCAAATAGCATTTTTAATTCTTACTATTCTCTCTCATTGCACTAATACTTAAGTATTATGGGGATTTTCCACCAAATTAAAAAGTGAATAATATCATCTTTTTTTTTTTTTTTTTTTACTTTCAAGGCCATTTTTCTGTTTGATTTTCATTAGCCTGGGTGTATTTATAATTTCAAAGTTATAAACTGAAGTATTTGCATAAATACTTAAATTCAGATGGGTACTTACATTAGAAATATTTGACCAGGTAAGATACAAAATAAGCACATACAACAAACCTGATAATTCAGAATTAACCATATAGATTGGAAGAGTGGATACTGTCAGAGGCAGATGTGTATCAAAAGCCTCAAGGCTAGATCTGAAGTAGGGCAATACCCTAGCTTTTGCCAGAGACACCAGAGAGCATCCTTTTTATGGCAACTATTTTATGCCTGTTATTTTTAGCAAATATACAACTCCAACAGTTGTCTTTCTAAGAGGCAATTCATACAGTATTAAATGGGTCCATGGGTGTTTCTGTATGAGGAAGAATAAGCAAGACTGCTACTGTGGGAACCGCACAGTATTTGTATAGCACAATTTCAAGGCTATAAATTTCTTTATTCTACAGCTAGAAAAGGGATATGTTGAAGTTAAGTTAATTGCAGGTACAATTAAAAGGCATTAGAAAACCTAGGTCACCACTGCTGCTCAAGGATCAATACAGTAGCAAACAGTATCTGCACTGCAGCAAGCAAGCAGAGGCAAAGGATTGACTTATGGCCAAAGAACATCAGAGAGGCATCTGATCCTAAAAGTTTCATCTACTCAAGGGATACAGAGTCCTGAGCTGTTTTACAGTTTTTATTTATTCATGATGCAAAGTTATAAAGACACTGTATCAGAAAAATACAAACACCAGCATTCCAAAGCAGGTCCATGGGGGAAAGAGTGACTTTACTTTCCTATTTATGAGCTCTTTTTCTTTTATTGCCTGGAGGGGGGATGGGAGGGAACTTTCTGAAAGTTTCCCAAACTTCAGACGACTTAGGTATTTTTGCTCTGTGATTTCCAAAGATTTATAAGGGGGAGGGGGAATATCCTCTTTAACTGAGATCTGTAAAAGCCCACATATAAGCTGCAGGAAATGGAGAATAGAAACTAATTTCTTCATTAGTGGTATTATATTATATTATTCACTCATACAATTAATGAAGAAATTTATTTTGACTTAAGGGGAAGAGCAGCCACAGCAGATCAATGCAGTCAGCAGATTGCTTGCATCATTCTGCAACTCTGGCTATTTCACAAGAACAGATCAGGGCTGTACTGATCTCAAGGATGACAGAACTTGTAATTGTTCTGATGAGCCCTTTTGCTTTGTCCATACAGGTTCTATACGGTGCATGAAGATTAAGGAAGATTGCTTAACTCTGGCCTGTACTTCTGACAGGGAGGGACTCCAACCACATTAGCAATCACACTGTTAGCAGCGATCCTGCCCTCCCCAAGCCTGTAATTACTGGCTGTGCATGGGATGACAACCTACGCATCACTAAAAGCTAGAATCTGGCCACCGTTATTTAACCTCCCCACCTTCATTTTCCTCCTTCCCTCTTCCTCACTAAAGGAATATTAACTGACATTCTGGGAGACATCTCTGTCACCAGAGCTTCTCAGAGAGGTCAGGGTCAGTCAGGAGCTGCACCCATTCTAGTGCTAAAGAGTAGTCTGTTTCATGTGCAGGGAAATTCTCAATCATCTTTTCTGCTTGAAAGATTTATAACAAAGAAAGCCATGCTGCTATTTGCTCCCCGTTCATCATTAGACAAATAAAATTGCCACATATTCTGATAAGACTTTTGTATTCAAAAAATAACAATGCATTCTGACAAAACAATTGCACATTACTACAGGTTGCTCTCAGCTGACCAGGCACATATAAAGATTTTCTTCCCCTAAACAATAAAAAGAATTTTTGTGCTTTAGAAAGCAAAATTCACAACTTTCATTCTATTTATCTGATAAACAAACAAGCAAAATCAATGCCCAGACAATGAATATCTGATATACCCCTTAAATTGCTGTAAACAAGGTAGCATTCTGATGACAGCCACTGAATCACTTCAAGTTTGCTCTTAGATTATTTGAAGACAAAGTTGGGCTCATTACTTTCAGAGAAGACAGATAAACTTGCATAGTCCACTTTCATTTAATACTCAGAGGCACCATTGGTGATCACCTAAAGGTAAACTCAGAGTTGCGTTTGTACACGGAAAAGCCTATAGAGCTAAGCTCATTTGTACTCACTGAGGATTTTGTTCATTATTCTTGTATTAATTATCATGCAGGCACCGTTTCAATGTCTGCTAACACTAGATCTGAAAATCCACAAAATACAAATATGGTAGCTTTGAATCCGTGGTGTTTTTTGTTTTTTTTTTCCCCAGCTCAATTTTCAAATACTGTTTTGAGAACATTCCAATAGCAGGGTGAGAAAAATGGAATTGTATCTTTTCTCTCTGTACAGCAAAAGCCAACACAATTTCTCTTACCGTGCACACTTACAGTCCAGAAAGTGCAGCTGGTGACAGCATGGAGCAAAATCCTCAATCCTTAACCTAACTGAACAGGAATTTAGCTGTACAAAGCAATTGCTTCACATTATTAATATGTGACTGCCTTTACCATGCTTATTGATTTAGTGATAAGATAATCTGTTGTCATCTAATGTCTAGTATTTACTGTACATAGTTTAGATGTCACATATGCACATATATTCTTCATAGATTGTGAATTAGCATATAGACATGCTAATAAGAGACACACAAAATGCATATTTATAGCACATGTAAAATAACCCTTCTATTCCAGAGCTACAACTTTTGGGCAAAGTTTCATCCCAGGAGTACTCAAATACAATCAACAGACTGCATTCAGCTGTACCTCTTCTGCAGACAGTCCAGTGTTGTAGGAATTGAACTGTAGTTTTATATCCATGACAGTAAGGCACTCTGTCACACTGTTCATATCATATGGAAAACTTTCAAGATTGCTTTTTTTTTTTCTTCCCCCCCCCCCCACCCCCCCTCCCCCTCCTCTAAGCTGCAATGATCATGTTAAAATACAATGACATTCTTAGGTTAAAGTTAAATAAAAATCATTATCACTGCCCAAGGAGAATAAAGAAGCAATTTGTAAGTCAAAGAGAATGAAATGATGAGTTCAGTCAGACTTACTGAGGGCTTAAATACTTAATGACCTTCTGTAAATTAAAATTTTGCTGAACAAAGAACCTGAGACTGGATATCCTACAATTGACTCACATGTGGTAGTTCTGCAGAGGCCCTCTGAGGTATTCCTCTGGCACCTGGCAGATGGCTGACTAACAGGGCTGCTGGGACAGCTTCCATCTCCCTGGATTTTCCACAGCATGCCCATCAGGAAATCCATAATGTAAAATTTGTCTACTCTTTACTTACTGAACCTGAAAGGATGAAAGTGCAGTAAATTATTTGCCAAGTGATCTCTTAAGGAAATACAAGTTCAAAACCCTTCAAGTTTTCCACTGTATAGAGTAAAATTCATTTCCAGATAATCTACGAGCATTCTTCCTTTCTTTAGAAGATTAAGTCTTTGGAAACTATATAGGTCACCTACATTATGCCCTCAGGATGCAGTTCTTAATAAGTGTTTGGTTGCTGTACTGTTACATGAATGCAGCACAATGAAACGATTGTTTCCCCTTCCTCCCAGTGATGTTAATTATTGCTTTAGTATAAGGAAAAATTCTTATTCTTGTCACACTTGTTCATTTGCAGTGGCAGGTATCTTGGGAAGAGAAAAGGCAAAGCTGTATCTGTTCCTGTATTCTGCCCTGCTTGAAATTCTGTATAGCATTCTGTCGCAAGAACAGCAGACCAGGACCCATTTTTCCTTTTTTTTCCTCAGCAGGTACACAGTTGATTTCACTATATAGTGCTGAGTTTGTAATGCTTGCAGTGTTTACCTAAATAAGGGGAGAATACTGTTTGTGTGTCCGGCTTCAAATGATGAGAGCTCTGAGGACCGTATATTCCTTTATCAATAGGAGGAATAAGAGAATGGTTCAGAGCTGATTGGTTTTTCATGTTTCTTCCTCTTTCTATTCTTATGCTATCTCTTTCTATGAAAGGAATAATGTAGGAAAAAATACTTTTAAAGGGAAATGGGAGGGATCCTTCCTTTGTTCACTTTGACGCTTCCTTGGCATTTGTTTTTATTCAGTTTGGCAAAATTACATTGCAGCTGTTTGCAAGTGTTATTTAGTCCATTATGAATTCTGGTGAAGTATTTTTAGATTTGATGCTGTTGAGCCTCCTCTGTGTTAGTAGTTATTTCTAATTCATATGAGTTCCATGAATCTGAGAGCTCCATTAACCTTCATTATGCTATCTCTGCAGTTCACAGTCTTAGCAAACAAGCAAACACAAAGAAAAGATACACAAGAACCAAAGAGTCTTAAAAAGAATCAAAATGTATCAAACAACTAGTTTGAAGAAAAGGCAAGAGGCACAGGTGGCTTATGTAAAGTAAGAAAGCAGGATTCTTCTATTTGACTTTTTGGCAGACCAGAAGCTAGATTTTAGTTTCTGGCTTTTGTGTCCTGTTTTCTTGTCACCTTTATCAGAAGAGCACATTTTCTGTCACTCTGCTGCACTTTAAGAGTAAAGCCCATTTTAATAGAATACATTATCCAGGTAATTTTTTTTCCCCCTTCCATCTTATATGAAAAGAGAAAAAGTTTCTCAGGTACTTCAGATTTTTTTGTATTTTTTATTTTTTAATCCTCCCAGTTCACTCACTCCCTCCTGAAATGAATTTCACAGTCTTTATCTTCATCCAAACTATCAACAGAACCATAGAAAATAAACCCAGCAAGGTTCAAAGATTCCTTTAACCTGTTTTTGAAAATCTGAATGATTTAACATATTTGCATCACTGATCAACTGTTAATTTAACCAGTGCTTAAGCCCATCTACTGTTGAAGAGGACAATTTCTCTAAGCATTGTATCCCAGATCTTGGGTATCTTCAGTTTGATTTTTTTTTATTAATTAGTTTAGGAAAATGCACAGATGATGCAATGGTATTTCTACTTTTACAAACCAACAACAAAAAAAGGAAGCACATTTTCTTATTAACTCTAAGCCTCATGTCATACTAGAAATATGGCTGAAATGCATTACCTGTATCTGCTTTATGCTGAAAAGGTTATAAGATCTTTTTCTTAAATTGGAAATAAACTTATTTTCCTCAAAGAAAGACTGATGTCATACAGCTCTTTCCTTTTGCTCTAAAGTTTCTAAAAAATAACTTTACTGATTTTATCTTTAAGAGTTAGATTTGTCACTCATATCTTGCTACTATGCATCAGGAATGTGCCAGCTGGAATGAGAAGATCTAAAACTGTGCTATGAAAAAGGAAAAACAGAGATACAATCAGTGTGTGGTAAGTGGCATAAATTGTGTGGCCTGAAGTTAAAGAACTTCATTTTGAAAACACACAACTGGCATTCTCTGCTCCCTTTATGAGTTAGGGGACTTCCAGTTCATTAATTTCTTTGTTAGTGTTCCTAAAACTACCAAAAAAAAAGTATATATTAGACTGCATTTAAAACAAAATCATAGTACAAACCAGTGATTTTCTTGCAGGAGAAGACACATGTCTAGAGTGATTTACTTCTGTGCTTCTGGTTCAGGAACCAAACAGGAGTACGTAATTTTTAAAGTCAACAATAATTGTTCACCTGATATTGAAGTACAATGTATTAAGTGATAACAATGATGTCTTATATTTTTAGAAATTTTTATATTTTATAGAACTCTTTAAAAGGATGCCTTACAGTTTCAAAACAGACTTTCTGCCATAATTTCATTTATGAAGTACAATAAAATTGTAGCAAGAAAATTTCTCCACTTGCTTGTTGGACTAAGGTTGGAGATTTAACAGGTACTATTCATAGGAAATTTTATTCATATTTGAATTTCTTTATGCTTCAATAAAACTAAATGAGATTTGGGTAGTAATGCATGCATGGAAAAAACAACATTGAAGAGCACACTGTACACATGCAAACTCTGTTTCTAAGAAACTCAGAGGAAAAAGTTAAACAGCACTCCTCCTCCTCCTAAACTGTATTTCAGCACTAGAACCTGTCATTTTTGCTGCAGTTTTCTAAAGATTACAGGTTTGTTTTTCAGAAACCACTGACACGTATCCAGTATAAGATTGGAGGACTAACATCACCATAAATCTCTTGCACTACCAAAATCTTGGCATTGCCAGGAGAACCTGCTCATCATAACATAAATCAGAGCTGACTGAAGCCTACGCTGCCAACAAGTGATCATCTCAGAGGACCACAAAGACAGTGAGCAAGAGAACAATATTATATAGCCTAGAGATCTCTTCATGCTAAGGCATTCATTTTCAACCAGCTCAGGACAGTCTGAGAGTCCCAGTGCATTGTAACATTTGTAACAGTGCATTGTCTGTTTCTTGAATTATGTCAGCCTTAGTTCTTACTCTTCAGTTTCAATCTCCCTCAATGTGAAAGAGCTCCATTTTGAAACACAGTAATTTTCTTCTGGTAAACTTTTAATATATTACCTAGTGGGATTACCAGAATGAGGAAAAATCTTATTTAAAAGGGCCACTATAATAAGGGACAAAGAACGTTAGCTCATTCGGCTTTCCATTATTATGTTCCACTGATTGGTGTAAGCTCATACTCCTACTGCTCCTCATTTCTTTACCTTGATTGCATCTAGTTGAAAAGAATTATTCATTAAATCTCAGGTTATTTTGTAACTATGTAAATTTATTTACATTTTAATATGCTATTTTTATTGGGATAATACCAATACCCTTCGTCTTCCATAGTTGTTCTTTTATCTCATAAATCTTTGTCTATGTAGTATTCTTCCTTTTTCCCCCCATTTTTACAATAGATTGCAGGCTGTGTCACAAACCCAAATAAATTACAGCACAAATACAGATTGTGAATCGTCTTGGACTATTCGTAATTACTAAACACCGACTTTGTGCATTAATGTAACTGTCTGTACAGAATGCTGGAAGGCTTTTATCCTAACAGTTATATTTGTAATGCTTAAAACAGGACGCTGTGTTATAGTTATGTTGCAGCTCATATGCCCTTGGCATAACTAATGGCTGTAAGTAATATGGAATTTATCATCTGTCCTCCAACATCTGATAAGCCATATTCTCCTTCAGGGATGCTTTTCTTTTCCAAAACACCAATATTAGCAACTGCCAGTCTTTCAGTTTCTATTTCATTGTTAAAGGGTCTGTGTGGCCATTTCAGCCAATTTTCTCCAGGCTATCTAAGTGATGGGTAATACGCTTGATTATCTTCTCTACAGTTACCTTATATTTAAAATTTGAAAGTTTTCACATGTAGACTGCAGGGCCAGTTTTATCTCCTCTTCCATTTAGCAGACTCCTGAAAAATTGTTTAATCTAATGAAGAAGTACTTGCATTTTGTGGCTTGAAACAATGCTGTTTCCAATTAATTACATAAGGAAAAATGAAGCATCTTGTGAAGTAAGCATTAGACTATGAAGTCAGAAAGCCTGCACTGCTAAGCCAGTGTCATCTCTGGGGAAACCAGATATTTTCACCCTACTAAAAAGCCATTATAACTACATTCTCACAACTGCCAAGCAAGCTGCATTAAAGACTCCATTCACTCTCTCCTGAATGCATACTTAATGCATCTGACTTCTAATACCCCACTTCTGAGTCAAATAAAGAAATTTTTCCATTCTTGTGATTCATCTCCTCAAACTCTTGATTCCCAAATTTCACTCTCATGCTAGTTTCATTTGGCTCTAGAACCCTCACAGAGTCTAGGAGAAGATAAAATGGCAGTAACACAGGAGCAATACCCTCTGAATTAAATGCTTTTTTAACCCACTAAAAGCAGTTTAAAATAGCCTTGTCTTTGCCATCATTTCATTTCCTGTATGTTTCAGATTAAATATATGCATTGAGAAAGGATAGCATCACACAAATAATCTTCATTACAATGTCTCGTATTTCAGAATAACTATTTACAAATGCAACATATTTAGTCTGTTTCTGGGAGTGACAATCATCTCAACGGATTTAAAGCCATGAGATTTTACCGTGTGCACTTGGGAATTCGTAGGAGAAATGAAAGTAATCGTGAAACGTTTTGGGATACTGTTTTATGTTTTGCTGTCAGTTCTGAACTTACTGTACAGTCCAAAATTAGTTCTATGCAGGGAAAATTAGTTATATAGTTTTTCTCAAGGAACCATTAGGAGAGTCCATACTAGGATGACTTCAGCAAATCTAAGTCTACACCTCCCTAATACAGATAGAAAATCTAGAGCCAGGTCTGAATTTTCAGAGATCTGAAGAGAGGTCCAGATCTGGGAATCTATGTTACAGGAACATTCTACACCCATGTACAAAAATAAGCTGAAAACTTGTACAAAGTCATTGCATCACTTATTAAATACACTGATAAGAGATGGAGAAAACAGTTTGCTAAGGAAAGAATCTGGCAATTTATATTGCTTAAGAAACCATAACCATGATTTCTAAAGAATCAAAAAGCACACTGCAATCAACTTCTGAACAGCTCAAATATTTATCTTAAGAATAAACAAACTACAAATGTTTTGCCAGCAGCAAAACATTCAGATTTCAGGATGAAACAAGAGTGCTTGAATGTCGATAGCAAGTACATTTTTGTGGTCTGCTTTCCCAGGCTCTAACCCATCCCAGGCTCACTTTTGCACTTTCAGTATGGCTACATGTAGTATCCTGCTACATAATGAACTAAGCATTTTTCAAGTCTCTACCAATTTTTCAAAAGAACTGAAATATCTAAGCTCATTTTTATTCTAATTTCTTTGAAAGGCAAATTTGTTTTTCAGCCCAGAATATCCATTTGTATTACTAATAAACCACTGAATATACATGCAATGACCTGATTTGAAAGCTTTCTACTGATCAAAAAGTCATCTGTAACCTAGAGTCTTATTTCTTTAACAAACCAACATTAATTACAAGGAAGCATTCCAGAATGTTTATTCTTACAGCAAACTCATTTAACAAGATCTCCATGGACAGACTATTTTATACTAATCTCAAGCCAAATTTTCTATGGCCAACTATCACTTGATACCAACTATCACCACACACAAGCCGGTATTCTATCTGTACTAGTTTCTGACAGTCTCCAATAATTTTTCTTGTAGCCAGTTTTGCTTTAACAACTCCTCATCCATTTTTGCATCTGCATGTACTGCATTTACTTATATGACTTTGTTCTTTCAGTTCCCCTTAACTGGAAGAAATTCAAATAGAACCATGTCACCAAGATAACACAACTTTTTTTGTTTACTGATCCTTAAGATCAGTATTGCACATTTTAAAAGTGATCTGTATATCCTTGCAGATTATATTTATTCTGCTCCTGAAATTCCATTTTTTCTGTGCACCTCTATCAGCTTGATATATAGTTCTTAATTCATTTGTTTGTGTATTAGAAATCATTTAACCAATTTCAATAAAATGTATTTCCCTTTCAATGCATTTCCAAATAGTCGAGCTTTGTCCTTCTCTATGTTCTAAAGTTTCTGTATTTTTTGCAAAGTGACTAAAGTTAATCAATGAGTTTGGTTGGTTCTTTTTCCCCCCATACTTCACACTGGTGGAAGATGCTGTTAAGGAGAGAAATGATGGAATATTTTCAAATGAAATCATGGAAGTGACACCTACTGAGGTCTAGTTTTAGCTATTCTGTAATGAAAAATATCACTATATACAGCAACCATGCAGTGATTATCCTTTTTTAAATACAACTCTTACAAGATCTGATATTTAGAGAAGAGTCCCTGGTGTGCTTTTTCTGAATGCACCACTCCAGGACTTTGTAGACTATCATACATGCATTTTTTTCAGACCAGAATTTTTATTTTTTTATGTCTGAACACAATGAAATTCTGCTGAATGTCACATTTAATGACAGCGCTCTGAAGGATTCTGTTTAGTCCTTCAGAGAGCATAAATTAATATCTTTTCTCTTCTGCGAAATTACCTAAGCTGAGTTACTCTGTGTTCCATAGTAGGGGATCTCAGCTTCTCAGCACCTTCTATTATGAAGAACATTCCTCACAGGCTCATGGAAGACAGTCTGCCTTCTGATTCTGCTTTTAAATATCAAGCTGATAATTACTTTGCAGACACATAGTGCAATTCTGAAGCAGCCTATTTTCCAAGTACCACTGCTAAAGTAAATTACTTGTATTTGTGATTTCAAAGGAAGTACTAGAAGCCCACTACAGTCATGATTAAGGAATAGTAGCTAGCATTGCTCTGGCTTCCACATTATGGCTGTACTGCGGGTACAGCCATAACAGTACAATAAACATGGCAGGACTTGTGAAGATATCTAGTCTTTTACTACTCTCACTTTTTGACATCACTAGGGAAAATATATATTCAAAGATTTCTTGGGAACATGAGCTCATTTTCAAACTCAAATTATCAAGAACAATCTGAAAACTTAATAAACTGCTGTTTTTGAAGATTGTTATTTCTTCTGTGGCAACTTCTGCTACTATTTCAGCTACTTGGAACTAACACAAAGCTTGGCTATTTCTTCTAGCAATAGCAACTCACCTAATAAGCAATATAATCATTTTTCTGACAAATGTTGGCACTTAATCTAAGTCTTTTGCATGTCACCTGCTTGAATCCTTAAAAATTTTGTCTTCAGTGAAAAAGCTCACCCTCGGGAATCCGAGACCCTGGAGGTTAGTGAGAGGATCTGGGGAATGGAAGACCTCCCTTCAGTCAGGGAAGAGGTGGTCCGGGAGCTCCTAGGTATCACCAATGCTCACAAATCCATGGGACCCGATGGGATTCATCCATGGGTGCTGAGGGAGCTGGCAGAGGTGATTGCTGAACCGCTTTCTGCCATCTTTGAGAGGTCTTGGAGGACAGGGGAGGTGCCTGAAGACTGGAGGAGAGCCAATGTCACTCTGGTCTTCAAAAAAGGCAAGAAGGAAGACCCAGGCAATTATAGGCCAGTCAGCCTCACCTCTGTCCCTGGAAAGGTGATGGAACAGCTTGTGCTGGATGTCGTCTCCAGACAACTGGAAGAAAAGGAGGTTATCAGGAGTAGTCAGCGCGGGTTCACAAGGGGGAGGTCGTGCTTGACCAACCTGGTAGCCTTCTATGATGTAGTCTTGGGCTGGGTGGATGGGGGGAGAGCAGTGGATGTAGTCTACCTTGATGTCAGCAAGGCATTTGATACTGTCCCCCACGACATCCTTATAACAAAGCTGAGGAAGTGTGGGATAGAGGAGTGGACAGTGAGGTGGGTTGAGAACTGGCTGACTGGCAGAGCACAGAGGGTCGTTGTTGGTGGTGCAGAGTCTGGTTGGAGGCCTGTAACTAGCGGTGTTCCTCAGGGGTCTGTGCTGGGTCCGGTCTTGTTCAACATCTTCATCAGTGACCTTGATGAGGGGATAGTGGCCACCCTCAGCAAGTTTGCTGATGATACGAAGTTGGGAGGATTGGCTGACATGCCTGAAGGCTGTGTTGCCATTCAGCAAGACCTGGACAGGCTGGAGAGCTGGGCAAAAAAAAAAATGGATGAGGTTTAACAAAAGCAAGTGTAGAGTCTTGCATCTAGGGAGGAATAATTGCATGCACTGGTACAGGTTGGGGGATGACCTGCTGGAGAGGAGCTCTGCAGAGAGGGACCTGGGTGTCCTGGTGGATGACAGGTTGACCATGAGCCAGCAGTGTGCCCTTGTGGCCAAGAGGGCCAATGGCATCCAGGGATGCATTAAAAAGAGCGTGGCCAGCAGGTCGAGGGAGGTGATCCTCCCTCTCTACTCTGCCCTGGTGAGGCCTCATCTGGAGTACTGCATCCAGATCTGGGCTCCCCAGTATAAAAAAGACAGAGATCTCTTGGAAAGAGTCCAGCGGAGGGCCACGAAGATGGTGAAGGGCCTGGAGCATCTCTCCTATGAAGAAAGGCTGAGTGAACTGGGTCTGTTCAGCCTTGAGAAAAGAAGACTGAGAGGGGACCTGATCCAGGTCTATAAATATCTAAGGTGTGGGGGGCAGAATGGCGAGGCCAGACTGTTTTCAGTGGTGAGTGGAGACAGGACAAGGGGAAACGGCTGGAAACTGCAGCACAGGAAGTTCTGCACAAATGTGCACAAGAACTTCTTTACAGTGAGGTGACGGAGCACTGGAACAGGCTGCCCAGGGAGGTGGTGGAGTCTCCTTCTCTGGAGATGTTCAAGACCTGCCTGGATGCCTACCTGTGCGACCTGCTGTAGGGAACCTGCTTTGGCAGGGGGGTTGGACTCGATGATCTCTGGAGGTCCCTTCCAACCCCTACAATTCTGTGATTCTGTGATCATTTCTGTTAAGTGCTAAAAATCAGAAATTAAACTTTTAACATTAATCTATTAGTCTAGATAATAACTTCTAAAGAAGATTGTTCAATTTTAATTATTTATTTTTTGGTTGCTTGTTCTGAGATTTTCAGAAACTAAGAACAGTACTTCGGTCCTTATTTTTAAGTACATCAAAGTTAGACACTACTTCATTCTGGTGAACTGCAGTACCACCTGAGACTATTACTGATATGCTTTCTTTTTCCTTTTGGGGAGGATCATGAAGTCATTATAGTATTTAGATTGCTGACACCTGTCCACACCAAGATGACAGCTCTGCACCCATCCAACCACTTTACAGAGCTGAAAAGTATTTGGCCATTACCCAACTAGAATATTCTTAATTTTTTGTACTACAGATGTACAGATGTGCACATCACTAACTTTCTCTACTGAGTTTCCATTCAACTCATCTCACAGAATAACTCATCTCTTAGAACACTGATCAGTGAGTCAGAAATCTCATTGTCCAGAGGCAGAACTTAATAAAGTAATTTATCCAATCCAAAAAATTGTCATGCCTCTTGGGCAAATCATGCAATTCACATTTCGCCAATCACTGATTATGATTAGTTGACTATAATGAGCAAAAGCCATTTGCAAAGTGACTGCCATTTAATTAATTTACTCCAGATCTGAAATTTAGCAGTTTACGTCCATATTTCTCCATGAATAAATTCAAGCTGGGTTTTGTCGAAGTTCCTTCCAGGAAATAGCTCATATTATCTGTAAAATGTGCAAGAGGTAGCAAAAGAAGCACAGCTCTCAGTAGAGATCATTTAGAAAACATATATATTATTAACGGCCTTCTACCTGAAATGATCATTCACTGCATCAAGTTTTAAATCTGCAAAATCTGTTTCCTAAATAGTCTGAAATAGAAGAAAAGATGCTACAGCTAGTTAATGATTTTTTTATTATTTTTATGTACAAAGTCAATGTCTTCAAAATTATCTGTCATGATTTATGCATTGTGCAGCTTCTCGTTATTACTGACTACTGATTTAAGGAATGCACTAGTATCTGATTTCCTTGCTCCTGTAACCCCCCTTCCTACTCTTCCTCCAAGAAACCCTGTAAGAAATACGAACACAGAGAGCAAAAGATTCCACAGAGAAAGCATGTTTTCAGAGATAGTACTTCCACCTTCTTTTTTTTTTTTTTACTCTACGTAACATTTCATTAAAGAAAAAACACCTACTTCTTGCAAACAGTCCAAGGACATTCATCTAGTCTGAAAATGACAAATATCATCCCAAAGCACTGAGGTAGGCTCTCTCTGGAATCACTCATCTTATTTGTGGCAGACTATGTGGTATATTCATAAGAAAACATAATAATTTGCTAGCCCATCCAAAGTGAAAAGTCAGAAAAAGAAGCACCCATGAAATGCAGTTTCTTCAGATTTCCACTTCCCACTCAACCTCTGCAATATTTTCTTCACTCTCCTATTTCTGTCACACGATCTTCTTTTACAGAGAGTTTAAATCATTTTATCCTAGTTATAAATCTAAAACTGATTTCCAAAGTTAACAGTGATGGATGATGGCACTTTCCTATTGCTATTTAATTGCTTCAACACCAGTGCTTTGATAAATTGGCTAAAATATATCTTTTTTTTTTCCCCAGCTTCATCTTAATAGTCTTTACTTTCATGGTTTAACCCTCTTGGAGCATTTAAAAATGATTTTGTAGTCAGTAATGTATTTGATGCCAGAAAAGATAAACCTTGGCAAGCTAGATTGTTGTAATTACTTCTGTGTTACATCTCTGACATTGCAGAATGGCAAATCAGACCACCTTTACTGGAACAGTACTAACCCACAACTTGTCATGTACACATCATTTTTTAGTTACTTTAACATTGGATATAAATATCTATTCCTTCTTTATATCTGTCCTTCTTTCCAGTTAAACTATTCTCATATTCTGAATGTTGATAATCCTGTAGAACACAGGATTACCAGAGCTTTAAACATTTGCCATTTGATCCCCTAGCCACTTCATCCTTGACTTTCAGAAAACAGGCCTGATTCCCTGCAAGTGCTGGCTGTACTGGCTGCCCAACCTCATGACAGTTCAATTAAACCGATCACTTTCACAGTGTGTAGATGGGCTGCTGTTCTCAGTAAATACCTCACCTCCGTTTTCTGACACACAGTTGCATTCAAAGTCACCCAAAACACTGACTTTATTCAATTACAGCAAATCCACTGATTTTCAAGGCTCTAGCTCATCTCCAGGATTATATTTTCTACCATCACAGTGAATTTCAGCATCTGAATACCTGAGAACCAAGTTCCTCTTAAAATTTACTCTAAGCAAAAGCCAGCTACCTCAGCTATGTATAGCACTGAGGTTTACTCTCTCCCTGAATAGAATTATACGTATTTTGAAAATGGGAAAAAAAATTACAAGTGATCAAAAGCATTAAGCATAAGGATTATCACAGGGAGGGATTATATGTAAATCCTTATATGCAGCCCCATAACAAAAGAACAGAAAAATTGCAGTATCATTTCAAATCTGAGCAATGCCAGGCCTGGGAGCATATGGCATTGCACTGGCCTATTCTGTTGCTCTTCATGTCAAGAGAAGGCACCCTGAGGTTCTCCAAAGCCTGCGGAATATCAGCCTCCGCTGAGAGGTAAAGGGCTCTCAGCAGAATTTTTCATCAAGCTCTGAGCAGATGTCTCTTTGTTGTTGTTTTTTGTTTGTTTGTTTTTGTTTTCTTTTAAGTGAGCATGAATAAACTAGCTCACCCAGAGAAATCAAGACAACAGGGATGGGTAATTAAACTGAATTCTTTTTCTACCTCTAGCACCGTTTTTATATTGCACATCTGAGGGGAAAGCTTTTAAGATAATACTGAGTAAAATATAAACGTCACTGAAAATTCAGATGGCAGGAATTCAACCAGAAAAAAAATATTTTCACTTCAACTAGTCCTCCTTGCACTTGTTGCCCAGCTCTTTCAGGTAACTGACAACTTTCCTAATGCACTGTGCTCAGCCTCCTCCTCGTTTCCAGCAATTCACATCATAAACTATGCCCACTTACATGAAAATGCTAAGAACTTCTTCCTTCATTCAAAGGGAGTTAAGAGTTATCCTGAAGCCAGAAAAAAAAAAAAAAAAAATGGATAACCAAGGCCATTTCAGAAAGAATGTCACCTTGAAAGCATGGACAAGGATAGAATAGTCTTATAGTAAGCCTTCTCTTGACACACGTACCATCAGTGGAGATGCCTGACTGTGATATGTCACAAAGATGAGGCTGGTGAAAGAACATAATCTTGGAAGGACACTTGCCTCTCCATCTGCTTAAAGAACCTGGCTATTACCACTCAAGTGACATTGCAAAGCCAGAGGTTTGTCTTAAACAAAAATGTAGTGTTAGATGAAACGGCTTGCCACTTCTCAAGCTTTCTGAATTCAGAGAACTGGAATCGAATAGAAAGGGCAAAGGCACTTCCACAGTGCTGAAGGTGGACCAAGAATTTTAATTGCTGTTCAGATTCTGAGAACTTTGGCTTATATACACATTCATCTTACCTGAAAAACCAGCAGTGCCCAGGAACAAGACTACTGTAGTAACACATCTCTGAATTCAGCCTACTACGGAGTCACCACTGGAATATATGATGTGAAGATGAAGAAACTAAACCCTACAGAAGACCACAGTACGAAGGGAAACTTTGATGTCTGCACAAGAGCTTACTCTGTCAACCTAACTTGTCAAAGTACTAACTTACTGAGGTTTAGGGTTACTGATTTTGCTCTTCTTCAAAGGAAGCTATTTAAGATATCTGAGACACGAGTGTACAAACACTTTGATCTTTCTGCCTAAAATGCAACGTTTCAGGCTGAGTATTTATGTTGAAATTAATATATTTTCCTACCAAATAAAACTATTTTTTTGTAGCATTTACCCAAGAACATGATTTTGAATTCTATGAACTATTTTGGAGTAAGCTTTTTTCTTTTTTAAGCACACAGTTCTGAGCTGACATGAGGGTTAAATTACCACTCCTGACCTTCTCTATTTCTCTTTCTTACTATCACTGTTTCTTCTCCTCCAGCTAGGAGATAGTTAAACTTGTTCATGCATTTATGTGCGTTCACCTATTGATGACTTTCAGGACATTTGCCTTGCTGATATTTCTAACACTGATGGTAGCTACTTTTTATTGTATCAAGTTTATCACACCTGAGCTGTGATAACAATGTTATCAATTTGCAGTAGTATAAGACAAAGTCACCAAATATTTAAGGTCCTAGAAAGGCATTTTTGCAGCTTTTTAATGTAAGCTACCCTAACACCAATTCTCAGGCTAAGTTGCTTTAGCAGGCTCACATCTCTCTCTCCAATCTGCAATTGCGTCACTGCACTGCAGTGCAAAAGTGCTTTAAAGCCCTTATGCACTTGTAGCAGATCTTCAGCACCATGGGAATCCAGATACCACTTGTATGGTAATCTGTAATTAGAAGCTGTCAAGAAACATGGAGGAACATCTCTTGCTACACTATCTTTAAAGATGTATCTAGGAGCAATACCATCAATCACAAATAAGCAGGTTTTCAGTTCAGTGAGTAAACTGATTTTTGTCATGTCTGTATTTATTTAGGGATGCTAGCAAAAAAAAAAATCTTATTTTTCTGTGCAGCATTTGTATAAAAAGCAAATAAACTAATGTTTTCAGATTTCAAATGTAGCTCTTCAGTGAACTGTGGTTTTTTGAGTATATAAAACACTTAACAGCTCACCTGCTAAATGTCTACCCAGAAAATATTACATTTTGGGAAACAGAATTTCACTGTGTATTCTGTTACCAAATCTCTATGCTTGAGGATCCCTTATAAAATTACATGGCAGTCTCCAATGTGATTTTCTATTTCTTTTTCTAAAACGTAATTTTCCGTACGTTTTCGATAAATAACTGTAATGAAGTAGTTCTGAATGAATGTTGGGAAAGTTTAACCTACATTTGGTGCACAAGCTCTGAGGATCAGTAAAAGTTTTTGCAGGACTATAGTAAGTTTAATAAATGCATTTGTGACTGCACTTTCTTAGGAAAAGGCAACCCTTTCAGTTTCACTATGGGTTTCTTTTGTGCAGACAGTCCAAATTCAGAAACATACCAAATCCATGGTTACTTCTGGGAACAAATACAGCATTCTGTCTCTGCAAATTTTCAAGCAAGTTCATCCAAAATAACTGCCATTATAAATCCTTGTTCAGTGTTTCTTCTTTTTAAAACAATTCTTTAAAAGAAAAAACCTGTAACTACCCCAACAGTACAATGATATAGAATTTCTGCACTCCTTTTCTCTGTGCTTTTCTTTCCCTACAGTTACTAAGTTTCTAAAAAAGATACATTGCTACTGACAGTGGAGATCACTCTACAGCACTAGAGAAGAACAGATTTAACAGCAGATAAGAGCCAAAAGAATCCTCCAAATGCTATAGGAGCAACCCACAGTTTGTTTTCTGTTCCTACCCAAATGGCAGTGGAGACATATGGAGCCTGCCAACGCAATGATTCTCATTAGAGTAGCACATACACTAACAGAAACACTGAACAATATGAACTTGTACTACTTCAGTACTCTTTTACGAGCAACAATTATCTTAGTAACGATCTTTTCAAATTATAAAGTCACTGAATGTTTGTAATTTACGTGAGATCAAGAAATCAAGGAATATTTGGAAAGGTTTCTGAGAATACTTTTGTGGTTCCATTTGCAGGCAGACAGCTCTCCCCATTCTTCTGTCTGGAACCTGTATAGTTCCTATATCAGATTCTGAAACATTCCTGAGCATATTTCTGCCACAGGAGTAATAGGGAGCTGGGGACTATTTCTGCTTGGCTTTGTGATTATACTTTCCAATTCCAGATAGGGATACTTACAGTTCTGTGAGGACTAAACCAATTAAGTGCTAATTGATTTTCTAGCACTTATAAAGAGGTAATTCACCCATCACATCTCCCACTGAAAACAATAATGACTATTAAAGGGACAGCATAAGATCAGTATTGTAGTCAAAAGTTCTAAATAAATAGTCATAGAGTATTTGTTAGTGAGAGCAAATAAGGATCTGAGTTTTTAATGGATGATTCAATCTGAGTTCCTCGCTCTCCATTCACTCTGTGGCTGCTGTGTGCTGCAGTCCCGCCTCTCACTGCCAGCCTGCATCGGAATGATAATCAGTCACTATGAAAACTCATTAGCTCCACAGCAATGAGTCCTCCACTGCTGAAGCTTGGTGCTGTTCTTAGCACCATGGCAATGATCTCTAACTGGATGTCCCAAATTCTCCCATCTCTGGTAGGACTAAATACCACCAGACTACCCACTTCAGATACTCTAGTAAGTAGCTATGATGTGTTGCAAGCCATCTTAATGCTGAAGTAGAATTTAAGTGCTAGCAAAAGCTTTACTCTGTTGCCTCTTTGTAAATCTTTTTAATACTAACCTTCCTATCATCACTTAATGCATGCTACTCTTTGGGCATCATAACTTGGTGAGCATGTTGTGGTCTTACTATGGACAAGAAGATATCAAGTAACATCCTTAAATATTTATGAAAAAAATGTTTTCATCTTGAGGGTGAAATGCTAAAAATAGTACAGCAGCATCAATTTATTTGCCTAGACTTTTTTCCTTTGTTTACTGCTCCAGAAAAATGTAGTGCATTATTAAAGAGAACAGATTTCAGGCAGTAGATTTCTTGTTAATTTTTGTCTGCTATACATTTTTCCTTATAGGAACACAGTAAAACAAATAAGTAGCTGTTAGAAACAAAATAGAATTAGTACTAAGAGGCTGGGTATCAGAAAATTAGAAAGGCAAGTAACAAATGACACAAATAGCAGTTTGTATGGCTGATGATCTTATATAGCAGCATCTGTTGAAGACCACATACAGAAAACCTGTGATTAGCTATTCATGAAAATTGTAAATAGCAAGCACTTAATTGGACAACAAGGAACACCATGCTGGTATTCATAAGTTGAAGTAAAACATAATTTTTCCAAATGTTTAGTGAACCGCTATATGTTAACTGCAATCAGATGTTTATATAAGTGTGTTATGTAAAATGTAAATTTCACTATTTGTACAGAAGATTGCTATGCTCAGACTTTTATTTTTCAGCTGTAAAAAAAATGATGTATTTACTAATCAATGTTTAATTGAATATATGTATGCAGGAAAAGCATTACTGCAGGAAGTCACTACATTTGGGCTTTAAATGCTGCTACTTAAAACTTAATTATGCTGTAAGAAAGAATTCTGTTAAGTTTTAGAGCAGCACAAAGCTGAGCAGATGAGGAAAAATTCCATTTTATTTTCTTTCAATGTATCTTATGTCCAGTGAACTAGAGTGCAGGTGGCAATATGATATAACAAGAAATAAGGTTCCCTAATTTAAATCCAAGTTTAAAGCTGCAACTGAGTAGCTGAGAGTTTCACCCTAGTTACTATATAATATAGGCATAAATAGTTATAGACACACACATCTATCATTATATATGTTTACATATTCAGATTCAAAGTAGTGTGACTTTGTGCTTCCCTTCACTCCAAAAAAACACAAATTACACAAAGGCCTCATAAGTGTTATTTCAGTGATGCAATTTGCACTCATTAAGTAGAGTGTTTCAAGAGAGCTAGCACGAGTGCCCTAAGATCCAGGGACACAACCATAGAATCCTTATTATCTGAGGTTGGCATCATCTGCCAAATGGAAAAAATACCATCTTCAGTCTGGTGGGGTTTTGGCATAAAACCAAGCATCTCAGGCTTTTCCTTAACTTCAGCTGTTGATTGACAGACTTTATGCCCCAGATGTTTGACAGTGCTGTAGTCATCACTAACTGCTGCATCACCAAGCTGCTGTCATCCACTGTCAGCTTCCCCAGTGATCAGAGCAGCGTAAGCAGTGCTCCAGAAGTTTTCTTCTAGGATACATGCAGCTCAGAAATGTCGGGAAAACAAAGTAAAACCTCCTCACTAACATTGTCTCCTCCTCTCAACTGGAACAACAAGGTGAGTCAGGGCAAAAGGCCTCCTCACCAGCAGTGACTCTGTCCCTGGACTGAAGTCACGGGACAAATGGACAAATACTGTCTATATCTAAGCAATGATACGAAGTACACATGTTGCGATTTGTCCTGTCACTAGTAATAGTGGAGGCTCCTATAAGAATATCTACAATTGCAAGTGAAAAAAAGTACAACTTTTTGAGTTAAGTGAAGCGACTGCATCGCACAGCAGCCTGCCAAACCAGATTAATGCAGTCTTGGAGGAGATGCCTCTGTTTTCTCCCAGTTTCCAAGAACTAGTATGATTTATTATCATTGCTGCTGTTTGCCAGTTTTTGTCTCTTTCCTCATTTGTTTTCTAAGGCCTGTCAGCAGTAAGTCTGCATCTGAAGAGTAGATTCAGTAGCTCTCCTCAGGTTTTGATGCCTGCTAGATTTTCCCCCACAGCAGTTTCTGCTTAAGACAGGACTTAAAGGGCAAAGCCAAGAAAAAATAACAATCCATCCTACTTAACAAAGGAACCCTAATGGGATAAATACAGGTAAATACAGACTACCAGAAAGAACTGCAGCCTATACTGGGGGTGTGACTTCAGCAACTCATTTCTGCATAGCTATTCCATCACAGCACACTCATACTGTGCCTGAAGGTCTTTTCTTGTGAGATTTTTTTTTTTTTTAATCAAATCACAATTAGGTTGAGTTGATCAATAATCTATTTTTTCTTAGACCATACACAGACATATTACATCATTAGAACCATTAAGTTCTACTGACAACACAGCCTGGACTATAACTGCCTCACTATAGACTGTGTACGATGGTGCTGCCTCATCCATTCTCCTGTGTACAGAACTCATTCACTGATGTACTAAACTGAATGCACTAAAATCTAAATATAGATTTTAACATAGATATCACAAATATACAATCTGTGCACAAATCATACCGAGTATTCCTGTCCTATAGGACTTATCACAAGCTCTAGGTTCCTGAACTTCAGCAAAAGCTTGCTCCTGCGTGGCCATGCTGTCTGGGCATCAGTTCTACACAGAAACATAAAAACTTGTGGAGTGAACAGAGCTTACACTTTGCAAGGGTTACCAGCTTTGATGGGCTTCAGCTGTTCCAGCCTGCAGTTTTAGTATCTGCTCAAAACCAAATTAAACTACTTCTCCAGCTGTAAGTTTGATTCTTATTTTTGTATACATGTATAATTAAATTCCTTTTGCCCTAAAAATTAAGTACATCATAGAAGTGAAACCATTTAGCACTGGATATGCCTTTCTAGCAAATTCTAAGGCAAGTTTAGCTGTCCCCTATTTACAGTCATCTATGTATGCCTTCCTTTTCCTTGCAAAACAGAGGAACATCACAACTCTGAATTTTTCACTAAATTCCACAGTAGAAGAGATCACTTCCATCTTCACTGGCTTCCTCAGAGGAGTCATTGTAAGGAAAAAAGTTTGCCTGCTAACACCAAATTGATTCCCGGAAAAGTAATGCTAACTTCCCTACTAATTACAGTCTACAGAGACACTGCATGTTTTCTGAGATGAGAAGTTATGCAACTTACATCAATAGAAGCTTGCTGGTTTTAACAATCACTCTCCATGCTGACAATTAGTGCAATTTTATAGTATAATTAGTAATTGATTTCAACTACATCCAGAAATATTTCAGTGCTATCCATTAGCAACTGTACTTTGAAATTCAGTTAATACTGTATTATTAGGAAAAAATAACACTTCATATTAATTTTAAATTACAGATTGAGAAAAGAAAAATATTTCTGGTGTTCATTACTCTTCATTCCCTCACCTGAGTTCATTCATGTAATTACATAGTCCCATTCCAACACTCTAAGACCTCCATACTTTCCATTAAACAGACAGATACCATTTTCACAAAGTGCCACCAAAGCTTCAAAGGCATTTTAAAGGAATGCTAGGAATTTCCAGAACTGTTCTGTCCTAGTGAACCACAGTTCAGTGTCTTAACTGCGTTATGCCATATCTGCCATCACTTCCCTCCATCTAAACTAACCTGGCACTTCTCAGCACTGCCCTGCAGCAAGCCTTCTCCCTTCAGTGTGAGTACAGCTGAAGTCAATGGAGAACAGTTTTCTGTGCTGCATCTTGAAGAGCAAGCTTGCTAACCCCCATCCAGAATCATGTCCAAACCATCTTCCTATTGCATAAGTCACATATACTGCACTCTCTCTTTGGGATTTTATATTTGTTCTTTTCTGACTTTGTTGTTTCCATTAGTCTAAAGTAAAAGTCATTCAGGCTGAAAGGACATACTTGCTCTCTGTTAATGAAAAACCGAAACATTGCTCTGCAAAGAATTAAATCAACCAGCTTGCACTGAATCCCAAGCAGGAAACTGTTCTCATCACTGGAAACAATGCTCACAGCACACTGCTAAAGATGTATTACGAATCTGAACAAAATCACCAGTATAAATAGTTAAGAGAATAACGAGCAATGACTAGGAGGAATCTCGCTGCAAACATATAATACAAAAGTAAACCAAAATAGGTAGTGTTTTCAAACAACAGAATCAGTTCAGCTCCCTTCATTTGTATTATTACTATTGTGTGTTACAGACTCAAATTAGCCCCAAGGAAGGGTGGCAAGTTTATAGTTCAGCCCAGGATCCTGATGGCCGCTGCATTTGTACAGTTGTTGCACCTGAACAAAACCTGTGCTCAAGAGATGCCAAGAGCAGGCAACTTAGACAGCTGCTAGAGAAGGTAAGTCTGTCCAATGAACTCCTTCTTGTGCTCAATACATTTCCCACAAAAATCCACTTCTTTCTGTGACCTAACAAAACTATTTCTTCAGGGTATGTCTCCTATCAGTGTTTTCAGCACCTTCCCAAATTTTTGTTGTCGTTGTAGCATACCTTTGCCAACCCAAGCCACTTGCCTAGCAAACTGAAGTTGCATCTTCTCTTATTCATTCCTCCCAAAAGTTTCCCTTACACATAGTCAGGACTGATTTTCCCTATGTTGAATATTACAAATCCCACCTCAAACTACCTAGTTGTTGGAGGGTTTGAACTACAGCTTCTGCTTCAATTATATATCTTTTGAAGGTCATTCCTTGCCTCACATCAACTAATAATGAAATGCAGGCAGGACAGCATGATCAAAGCAGACCATACAAAAGAGAAATATGCTAATTTGCTTTTACTTATTTTCTCACTTACTATCTACTTTTTTCTCTGGTTACGCAAATTTTGCCCAAAAACCCAAGATCTACTCCCAGTACCAACCACTGTTGTCTATACTAAAACTAGTACAGTGTTATGTTGTACCAAAAAAAAAAAAAAAAAGAAGAAAATGCTGCAACCATGAAAACACAAATTATTGCCCTGCATTCTCTGCATAGTTAAGTCAATAGTGATTGTAGTGCATAACCTCAGAGTAGGAGATATGAGATAGAAAAGTTGAACAGCAGCAGCAGAAAGCAACATACAAAATAGACAGAAAAAATGTATTTTTAGCATATCGTATTTTTTCAGTATTGTTCCAGCTAAAAAAATCATGTCAGTATTAATGTAAAAGCAGATCCTGCAGATTTGTTCTCCATAAGCCTCTGTGAACTTCAGTGGAAACTTAATTTCAGGTTTTGACTGAGCCCATAACATAACATGCAGATTTTAGAAATATTTCAAAACTTAACAACTCCCTTTCTCAGAGGAAAGTTGAAACGGGGAAGGAAACAGAATACTTGCTAAAAAAGAATAACTGAAGTTGAAATATATGTTATTTCTAAAACTGGCAAAAGCATTGCTTTCTTAATAAGTGGTGTTAAAATATAAATTTACTGTAGATGAAAGTTCTTGCCTTACTATAGTGGAAGTGCCAGCAATAGCTACAAAGTTGTCCTACATACAAAAGTTGCCTGTACTTTCACTTCTTCTCATCTATTAAAAAGTTTTTCTACCATTAGAACAATTGGCTAACATTTCTAATCTTATGCCCATTTATAAAATCATAAGCAAACACCAATTTAACAATAAGTGCATCCCAGCTTACAATGCCATGGTTTCCTTCTACTGAATTATTCTACCAACACCTACTAGCTAAACATCACTCAGCAAACCTGTCCAAATTTTAGTCCTGTCCCTCTTCAAGGGCCTGGAAGAAAACACATGCTACACAGAACATAGCGAAGAACAGTCAGCGCCTATCACAGAAGACAAAATAGACTCCCATGCTTAACAGCAATTTTCCAGACCATCAAAAGTGGAGCTGAGAGGCTCTTCCCCCCCCACCTCAAAGAAACTATCAAAATCCATAATGGCTCTAAGATCTTACTCCTGCTAGCCCTCTGTTAGCCCTGTTTCCCAAAGTTGGTACTGTCACGTTATGAAATTTAAAACTCATACTGTGGTATAAATGACTCATAACTAAAGCCTTGCTATAAGCACATTTTATTGCCTGACATTTAACTACTTAACCAGGAATAAAAAGTAAAGCAACAAAAAGTGCATTTAGAGAGTGTTCTTCTTTAACAGGTTCAGAATATGTCCCAATCTATTGAAGTTTTAAATCTACGGACTCAGAGGGATTTCCAGTATGTTTTAAAAATGGAAACACAAATGAAAGGGCTGAAGGCCAAGTTTCGGCAAATTGAAGATGATCGGAAGACACTAATGACAAAGCATTTTCAAGTAGGTTTTATTTTAACAATAACTTTGAAAGCCTGCTGGAAGCAATGTACTAAGCAGCAATGCATGGACTGCTAAGATCTCAGCTTGAAATGCTCATACAAGAGCAACATTAAAAAAAGAAAAGAATAATGAAGTTTCCTTCATGATGATAATCTTTTGCTCTGTTCAATTTAGTTGTTCTAGGAAGAAACTATTAATTATTAAAACATTAGAAAAATGTCCCTAGAAACTGAACCCTGTTTTTTTCTGTACCAACGTGCATGTCATACTGAAAAATTATTGTTCAAGATACAGTGATAAATGTAAAGATCCAAAGAAAATAATATCAAATAAGTAGAGAGTTCTGTACTTTTTCTGTTACCTGATATTTATTGCAGCTGAAAAAAAGAAAGCCGATAATAAATCAGTTGTTGTAATTTTTATCCAGTACAGTTAAGATCTAATTTCATATCTAAAGGTTTGCTATTTTGAACTTGGGAGAGGAGAGGAGGGCAATCATCCATAGTCACACCTGTGTGATTCAAGAAAGACTTCCAGAGAATTGTAATGACAAAAAAAAAAAAAAAAAAAAAAAAACAACCCACATGAGCCAATCTTTTCCTGAGTAGAAAGTTCACAAAATTTCATTGTATACTTTGAAATAAGCTATCTAAAGCACTCTTAAGGAAAAAAATAGAAAATATGCTCTACAAATACCAGGTGTAATAAATGGATACTTCTGGTCTGCAAGACAGAATCTAGAAAAAACATTCTGCATACTATACTATTCTTAACCAAGTATATATATATATATTTAAGTATTTGTGAAACAAAACGGACTTAGTTTTCTAATCAATGAGGTAAATAATTACATAATTTCCTTTTCAGATATACTGAATATCCAATAGGTCTTAGTAATATCAGGAATTATTATGCTAATTATCTGACTACCAAATTTAATATTTTCTTGCATCATTCTTTATATTGGAGTTTGAACACATACATCCAGTCATTTTCAGGCAGTAAGAAATGTCTTTTTTCCTTTTATCACTCATTGCTACACCACCATGTTATCTGTGTATCATTATATATTCATTATATATTCTGCATTCCTGTTCTAAACTTACTTGGGAACAAAATATCTAAATTGACTGTCTGATGCTTGACATCAAAGGTAGTAGATTTCTGCAGTACTGACCTTTTCAATATTTGATATTTGTATTGGTCAATCATTTAACTTCCATTTGACAGTTTGCCAGGTAGACAAAATAGATTTTTAGACCTCTAAATGACAGAATAATTTGAAAGGTCAACATCACAATATGCAGCTAGCTTTCTGAAATTTGATCGAGTAAATTTCCAGTCCTTTATCTCAACTGAGACAAAGAAATTCATTCTTAACATAGCATTACCTCTGATATCAGCAGGCACTAAGTGCTAGGATATGTCTACCACTCTTCATACTGCAATACAATCTAATTCTTGTACCATCATAGAAACAAGTTAGGGAGTGTCAGAAGACACTTTTTTTTTTAATGAAAACAGCTAAATCATCTTTTTATCATTTATTGAAGATGCTCTAATGTTGTGGCTCCATATTTATGACAGAGTACATAATTTGCTCCAAGTCACACTTGAGCATATGGTCTTATACACATTTTGCTGAGTTACAATCTTTTCATTTTTTTCCATCCATGGTTTATTCATGGTTTTTGACTGTTTATGGCTTCACAGAACCAAAGCTTAAGTTCATCACCTCCAAATTAAATAACAACTTGGGCTTCTGAAGCTATGCTTCCCACGTCACAAAGCCTACTCTTGCTGTCACAAAGAAAACCATAACTACTTTATTTTTACAGATAAAGTAGACTAAAACCGAGCTTTTACTAAGAACAATCAAATAAAAGTAGTTTTAGCTGTAGAAGAACTCAATAATTCAGCTATTAAAACATAATTTGAAGACCCACTGACAATAAAATCAAAGATGAAAAGGAAACCCTTGATTCTCATTAATTCATTTATAACTTATTATGCTTGAATTAAAAATGCTAATTTCTAGCTATTAAGATGATCTGTGTGCAAAATACCCTTCTGAACACCACACGTAGGTCTTTATTTTGAACAAATAATTCCAATATGAAAGGAATTGTTAATGCCCCATGGATAAATTAGCTGAGTGATGAATAAATGTTGCATACCCTCTCAAGCAATTTTCAAACCTGTTTGAGAAGTGAAAACTCAGAGGTAGATCTTCAACCATTTGTAATGGCCAATCCCATCCACTTATTTCATATTTCCTTACTAGCAAAGCATTCTGTTTGGCATCAAATTATTTATTTTTGAAATGCTTTACTATGTTCATTGCATCCCATAATACAAGTGACTTAAAAAAACATGCACATGCATCTCCATGCATCTGTTATTGTGCTAACCATCAGGCTTCCATCTAGTTCTGTTCTGCTTTCCCTTTTAATCTCCTGACTACACTCCAGCCATCCTTCAGGACTGTATTTTCTAATCCCTTCACAATAAGCTCTCCCTGGGTGTCCTCATCCATTCCCTATCTCTATTATCACCTCATACTAGAACCTAACATGTCTCCATTTCCACCTTTTTTATTGTTTTGCCCAGTCTTGCATCTCCTCATGTCTCCAAGGATTTGCTCATGGACATCCTGCTGTTTTCACAAATTAAAAACAGATATGCAAATCTCTGTGTACAGCTGATATATCAAGGACAAACCTGCATGCTACTCATAAAAGAAAATATTTTGATTTTAAGGATTCTTTGAGGCTTTCTACACAGCAATGACCAAGAAAAAAAAAAGAAAAAACACCTCAAGCAACTTAAGTTAATTATAAACATTAAGATTTATATCTTCAAAAACTAATTACAACATAAAGAATGATTAGGCGGAGAAATTCTCAAAGAACATGACAGCAAAGTCTGAGAAAGGGTCAGCCAGAGATTCCAAACTGAAGCCTTACTTCTTTAATAAACACTTAAAGACAAGATTGGCAACATAACACCAACTGCACATGGCAATAAAATGATTTGCAATATTTCAGAGCACAAATAAATAAATAAATAGAGGAAGCTCAAAGGCTCCTAGTGATGTACCTGTATGACAAATACTAATCAGTTTAAGAACCATGGATATTTTTTTATTTTTTTTTCATCAGAAGATCTATATGATTGTGGTCAGATCAGAATAAATAGGACTCAATATAGGTTAAGAAAGAAATGAACTCGGTATTTCTAAGGAGTGAAATAGAATTTAACAGTTTATCTGCTATAAAAACAGGTATGACATCTTTGATGCTATTATGTGTTCAAGCCTAATCACCTTCTCAAGAAAGATACAGTCAGTCGGGAGTTTATACATTTTTGGTTTACATCACTTGAAGGTAATCATGTAACACAGCAGAAGCGAACTATTCTCTCATGCATTTTATCTACTGCTTAGTGCCACTAATTCTGAGGTTTCTAAAGCTTCTGCAACAAACAAAAAAAAATAGGTCTGTAGCTAAAATCAATAATTATTTTCAAGTCATTTTAATAATTATTTTAATAATTTAGGCATAAATATTACATAATGGAAAATGAGAAGACTGAATTCCTTTAAACTGCTCTAACGCACATCCGATTGCCTTTAACAGGAGTTGAAAGAAAAGATGGATGAGCTCCTGCCACTGATCCCAGTTCTGGAGCAATACAAAACTGATGCCAAATTAATCACCCAGTTCAAGGAGGAAATTAGGAACCTGTCTACTGTCCTCACTGGTATTCAGGAAGAAATTGGTGCTTATGACTATGACGAACTACACCAGCGGGTGCTGAGTTTAGAAACAAGGCTTCGAGACTGCATGAAAAAGCTCAGTAAGTTTAAAATTTCATGTATGATTTGATCCCTCTGTTGAACGTTTATGATTTTTCTCAGTAGAAAGAAATTTTCCTTCACAGTGAAAGACTGTATCATATCCTGATTCATGCTATACTAATAAATATCAAAAGTAACTCATCTTAAGGACAGTCCTATCAATAGATTTGCATTAACGTACCTTAGATCAACATCTATCCTACTGTTTACAAAAGGAATTATGATGGAAGAAACAAAAAAAAGCAACTTAAATCTAAGACCCTTACATCTGGTTGGAAAGCCAAAAAGATTCTAAAAGGTTCAGACAGATATTCCTATTTTGAAGTTGGAAGTAGAATGGAACAAATTTGGTGTTGTCAACATCATAATAATGATCCAAATTTCACTGTGATATCTGAGAGGGCAGTCCAACTGCACTGTCTTTAGACCTGTAGTATCAGCACTAAGACAGCTAAGCCATTCTTTAATTTGCAATACAACATAATTAGTATTACACCTATATGGTATTACATCTATATGGGGAATAAAGCATGACTTCTCTAAAAAAATACAGCATCAGTCTATCAGGAGCACCAGACAACATCAGAGACCCTCCATCTTCATTGCTCTTGTACTAGCTTTAGTAAGAAAAATTCAAAGTTCAGCACTAGATCAATATTACCTACCAAAAATAGATGTCTGAAGTATTATTAAGCTTCAGCCTTAACCTTCATTACCCAAATAAGGGCAACTAGTACCTACCTACTTCACAACCATAATAGAAGAATGCATCCCAAAAGAAATCCATGCGTTCTGAGATACCTGAATGAATCACTATTGAAATCTTTGGTGCTATAGGGAAAGAATAAATACTTTCTAAGTTAAGAAAGAGCACAAACGAAAGAGAAGCTCTAAGATTCCTTCCTGTAATCAGTATCTCAGTAAAGAGTTATGGGATGGCTTACCTTCAAAGGCTATATGTGACATGAAATGCATAATTAAATTTATAGGCAGTGCCTTCATTTTTGTGAGGCAATAGAATGAGAAAAAAATCTAGGTTAGGTTACACTCTTAGATTATTTATTTTCAATGTCTTCATTTTAAACTAGAAATAGCACCATGACAATAGGCTAAAATGTATGAAAGACTTTGTCAAACAAATTTCTTATAGTCTTATTTTCCCCTCAGTACTCATAGAATAGCATATTACTACACTAACAGAAGTTAGAGAAGAGAAAATAGTTACATTATAATATTGCAGCAAGCAATAAAAATCATAAATAATATTTTCAGATAGAGTTCCTTTAAGCTCATCAGGCAACAAAGTACCATCATGATATGCTTAACGAGTATCTTATTTTTCTTTGATTTTATGGCGTATCATATACCTTTAAAACTGAGTAGTAAAGTGACTACAGTACAGAATAGATTTTTTTTTTCATCAGAATGACCAGATGTATTCATATGAGGACTCTCTTCCCAGATGTCTACTATTTGCTTAATTTTTCACCACATTTCCCCTCAGATATTCTGAATTCCTGCAGCATATTCTCTCTCTCTCGATGTACTGGTGTAGAAAAGTTACATGTATTAAATATATGTTCATGAACAATAGAGAGTTTTTAAATAATTCCGGAGCACATCCATGCCACCAACACACTAAAGATAAGCATGATAACCTGTTCCTAATAAATGGACACTTCCCTGGACATCCTTTCTCCTTCGCATTCTCTGAAGTCTTCATTGCAGTTCTAGTCAGGAGGGAATTAACTTTCCTGCTCTGTTTAGGATTTGTGACTAAGCAGGTGCTGACAACACACCAATGTTTTCGCTAGTGCTGAGCAGTGCTTGCAAAGTATCAATGATTTCTCTTTTTCCCAGTGTTCCCTTCAGAGTGGGGTCACAGGTGGGGAAGAAATTAGGAAGAAACAGAGCTGGCTCAAACTGGCCAGAGGTTAATCCTTTCCATGTAAGCAGCATGCTCAACAATAAAAACTAGGAAAGCCTGCCTTTCAAAGCAGCCATGGGTCACACTTAACTAATTGGGCTTAGATGCTTAAATTACTTTTATTTACTTCTACTAATAGTGGTGCTAAAATCCTTTATAGTAGTTTAAAAACAGCTTAATTTAGGCTTAACTGCAAACAGCTCCTGAAGAACTGTTGTGTGTTCCAGCCATATGCACCACAAGATATGACCCAGCTGCGACTGCCCATGCCAATCTGACAGCTAGAAGCCTGCAGCAGCAGAAGGCAGATTGGCCACAATGTTACACAGGACCTAGCTCAAACCTTAACAGATTTTGTTGCGTTTCATAATATAATTACCTAACTTGCACGTGTAATAGCTATTTTCCATTCTTATCCCTAGCAGGCATTTTTCACCATTATAATGCATTATTTGTATTGTCCTGGCCACTTAGAGGAGATCTTCCATTTTCACTGGCAGCAATTTCAATTTTTATTAGCATACAATAAGCAGATGTTGTACTCTCCCTGAGATTTCATAATTACCATAGCAGTTGTAATAACTGAAACTCACTCCTTCCCTTTGGAACAGGAGAAAGGTCAGGTTAAAACTGCTTAGAAATCTAGCCATGAAACTTTAAAATGGAGCACATGAAATAAAGCATGTAGAGAAAGTCTGTATAATTGCATATACCACAAGTGCATATTGAATTATGCACGTACAGGTCCTTCACTAGCAGTCATGAAAGGTATGCTTGTGTGAGTGAATGAAGATTGCACAGTAAGCCTAAAACCATTCTGGTCTGTTCAGTAAAATGAAAAAAAAAAAAAAAAAAAAAAAAGAGAAGCAAATACTCTGTAAAAAGTTATTTACTGAAGTACGAAGACATGATTCAAGTAGATATATATTGGATTCATTTGCAGCTATAGCTATAAATAATGCATATAATATATATCTAAACTATATAAAATATAATATAAAAATAGAATATATATAGCTATAGTTTGCATTAACACTTTTTGTTAAAAAGTTCAAGATTACAAAATTCCACTTACCCCCAAAAAATGCTGGTGTATCAGTGACAAAAAAGGCATTAACGAAGGCATACAATTACTGATTGCAGTGGTACTTGCACTCTCAAAGCAACCTTCCCAGTGTAATTTGGAGAGATTTATTAATATCTCCTAGTACAAAACTGTTCAATAGCAAGTCTTATCATTATCTCCATCTTGTAGATGAAGAAATAAGTCAGGAAGGATAAGGGATTACTTGGCAAGTCACTGCCCTCGTGCCATAGGATCCACAGGCTTCTTCTCATAGAGCTCAAGTGACTAGACTGAAGTGCTTCCTGGATTTGTATTATGCAGGACAACAGTCATGCACCCATTAAGAACTGATTCTTTGTTCCTTCATGTAACAAAGTAACATCACAACAAATTTGATCATAATTTGGAAAGTGAAATAGCTAACGGACTCGGAATTCGTTTGTGCAACAACTGAAAATAAAATGTCATTTTCCCCTCTTTATTACCCGCACTAAATGCAATGCTTATGAACTTCAGGAAGATGATTTGCTTGTTTTTGTGTTATTTCTTTTCTAAGTCCTTCTATTAATCTTACACTTAACTTGGCTTACGTAGCAGCCATCAATGTCCATTTGCAGAGCCTGGGAAGATCATATATTCCTAGCTATCTTCAAAATAGCTCCTGTTCAGTTTATTTTCACCTTACCTAATAAAGATCTGTGCAACCAGTTACTTATTAAAGAGGGATTTCTAGATACAAAGATTTGACCAGAAAAAAAAAGTCCTTGCTGGTTTCATAAAATAGAAAAATCAAAGCTTGATGCAATCTTCTCCTTTGAACTGAATAAGATCACTCTCAGTCCTACATAACATTTGTTTCCCACATTTCCCATTGTATAATCAATGAATATTAAGATGTTATAATTACAAAATAAACAAGAGTTATGCAAAACAGATTATGATAACAAAAAGAGAATAGACAGAAAGCTTACCCATGTATTGGGCTCACTTACAAAACTCCAGCAGAGTAGATCTCCAGAAGAGATCCTTCCCCACTGGTAGCCAGCTCTTATATAGGTCTTGGAGCCAGGACAACAGTCATGCAGGCTCCACCCCATCCAGCAGCACAGGTGAATTGCCTTCACCTGTGCTCCTCTGGCTGACTCATGGCTCACCATCAATCAGAGGTTCAGGCCATGACTCAGCAGTTCCCATACACCTATGTAGATTGGCTTGTACACTATAGCATGACCAAATATCATGGCGAAACACTTATAAATTTGAAAGAAAAATGAAATGACATGTTACTTTTTTCCCCATTCTTATAAAGCATTCTTTCTTTAAGGATGCTACTTCACTGAAATACCTACACATCACTGTGATATTAAGTCTCTCACTAAACACAGATTCCATCAGGGTCTTGCTGCTAATATGTTTGTTATTTATGTCTCCTGAAATATAGACTTTTGGTTCATTAATAAGGTCAACAACCAAGATCATATTGATTTTCATTATTTCCTCTTAGCCTGACACAACAAGTATAACATATTAGAAGCCAAATGATACAGCCACAGTTGCTGAATAATTCTCATATTCAATTTTTTTAGCCTCAGCCAGGCCCATAGTACCAGTCCATCTGTGTGTATAACCCCAGGGCAGAGACAGATGCAGGCCTGCACTTGCACACAGTGGTGCATCTGTGTAGAAGATGCATTGTCTCATTTTTACCTCTCTACCCTTCCCCTCATTGTTACCCTGATCAATGGAAAACTGAAACATTCATCAATTTAACCTTTCACTGAACTTTCTAAAGGCAAAAATAAGTCTTTTCATTTATTCTTAAATGTTACTTGTGTCAACTGAGAAGATATTTTACTAGGCTATATTTTTCTTTACACCTAGGAAATGAAAACATGCTCCAAAAGACACAAAACCAAAAATATATAAAGGTTTTGTTTTCTTTTTTTTAGTTTTTGTTTGTTTTTGTGGTCTTCTTTTGTCTCTTTGTTTTGTTATATTTGTATTGTTGCCTAATTCAAAAAAGTTAATACAATGAAGATGACAATTCTTCAACCTAAGTCTAGCTCCCTGGAGCAACTATTTAGTTTTGAGCAGTTGGTCTAGTGCTCTGTTTGATGTCAAGGAGGGTTGTGTAATTATGTGCTTTAATGCATTTGTTTTTCTAATTTCAGCGTGTGGCAAATTGATGAAAATTACAGGCCCCATTACAGTCAAGATATCTGGAACCCGATTTGGAGCCTGGATGACAGATCCATTGGCATCAGAGAAAAATAACCGAGTATGTTAAAACTCTGAATATCTGTGTCCTTCTAGAGTTTTATTTGCTTTATTTTAATTTTTAAAGAGATTTTTCCCTTAGGAAGTTACACTCACCAACATATTTCTTCCATCATTTTCACTGCTAAACGTCTTCAGAGAGAAACCAAAAGTGTTTGGGCAAAAATATCTAAAGGCTAATATTAGCATAGCACATTTGTGCCATTTCCTTTAATGGCATCAGGGATGATATAAACCTATCCAAAGCGAATATATATTTTATTTCTTCTTAAGATTTTATTGATCTCAGCTCCTTAAGAACTTAATTTAATACAAACATCAACACCTGTACAGCCCCCCCTCATAATACAACATTACAGGATTAAGCCCTACATAAGCTGAATACTGACCACTGGCCATAATGCATGTTATGCTACCGTTTACATCTGCGATGGGATCCCAGCCTGGCCATCATAAGAGTTCATTTGCGTAAGTAAATCTTGATTTGGAAATCCAAGAGTTCTCCATATCTTTCTAACAGGAATTTGGATAATATTGTATTTTGACAGACTGCTGTGCACCCAGAACCTTTTTCCTTCTTTTTCAGTTAGATATTCATCACATCATATCACATTCACGTGCCTGAAATTGTGTTCCAGATATTCACATCCAACTTTTGTTTTCTTTCCAGGTCTGGTACATGGATAGTTACACTAATAATAAAATTGTCCGTGAATATAAATCAATTGCAGACTTTGTCAGTGGGGCGGAATCAAGGACATACAACCTTCCATTCAAATGGGCAGGAACCAACCACGTTGTCTACAATGGCTCCCTGTATTTCAACAAGTACCAGAGCAACATCATCATCAAATACAGCTTTGATACTGGGCGGGTGCTTGCACAGCGTAGCCTTGAGTACGCTGGCTTTCACAATGTCTATCCCTACACCTGGGGTGGCTTTTCTGATATTGACCTGATGGCAGATGAAATTGGGCTCTGGGCTGTGTATGCCACCAACCAGAATGCAGGCAACATCGTTATCAGCCAGCTAAACCAGGACACACTAGAGGTGTTGAAGAGCTGGAGTACAGGCTACCCCAAAAGAAGTGCTGGAGAATCCTTCATGATCTGTGGCACCTTGTATGTTACTAACTCTCACTTAACGGGAGCCAAGGTCTACTACTCCTACTCCACCAAAACCTCCACTTATGAGTATACAGACATTCCTTTCCATAATCAGTATTTTCATATATCCATGCTTGACTACAATGCAAGAGATAGAGCTCTCTATGCTTGGAATAATGGACACCAAGTCCTGTTTAATGTTACTCTTTTCCACGTCATTAAGACTGATGACGACACATAATTCTTTCACTTTTGCTTCCCTCACCCTCCCCCCATCTCAAAACAGCCTCATTTGTGAAAAATTCTAACACATCCATTTCTCTTAATTCCATATCTTTTTCATTTCTTTTTTTCATTAAGAAAAAGTAACATTTTCTACCATGCAATGCATTTCAAATATGGCTGTACCTGTCAAAAACAACTTGTTGGAAATAGAAGCATCATAACTCATGATTCCACAAGGTACTGACAGACATTGTTGTGAAAAACACTACAAGAAGTGGCTAAGGACAGTTTAAAAGATAATGATCTGCCTTATTTTAGAGTCAGAGACTAATGGTGGCTTAAATGCATGAATGTCTTTTTTTTTTTTTTTTTTTTTACCTCATTTTTGTTTTCAGTCTCTTGTTAAGCTCCAGGAAATATTTTGGTAATGTAAGACATATTGCACATTGTATTTTTTATTTATTCTAGAAGAAAGATTTAAGAATTTAATTTTACTTGGACACAGAGTACAACTCATTTTGCCATCACCCAATTTCAGATGTGGTGCTGTACAATATGTTTTTAAATCTCTTGCAAACATTTTATCAACAGTATGTATTTCTACCATTGTAACCACCATTGTGCAATTGTATCTCTTCACTTATGTGAAAGTAAACTAAGTACTATTTTTTATAAAATATATTGAAGCTTAATTGCAGTTCTGGTTATGGGTCAGTTGACAGTGGCAACTCAGAGAAGGTTGTTATTTGTTAGAAAAGATGGTTCAGTAGTTTTTTAGGTGCACGATCCCCATTCTCAGCCTTGCTTGGAACACCCCTTCTTTCTCACCACTGGTGCTAACTCAAAAATTTGCGATTTTGAAACCTCATGCCAATCCTTGTAAGACATTGGCCCCAGCACTGGGTCTGTTTTCCAGCAAGGGCAAATAATATGGTAGCCCTTTGGCTTGCTACAATATCTCGTTTGAAACTGGAAACAGGAAAAAAGTATCATAAGCCTCATTTGAAACTAGTGGAGGTGGTGACAAGGGTTCCATTAAGGAAAAAATAAGGTGCTATTTATCTAGGTACACCCACAAATAAACTAATATTAATAATTACAATAGACTTTATATTAAGCTGGGCTGTCACACAAGATAAAGAGACAGGTAGTCGAAACCACGTGGAAAGTCTTGTTCCTCACAAAACCTGAGATTTTCCTCTTTTAACCCCTTTAAGATTGCTCATAGAAAATCAAGAATGCTTATAAAGATACTCTTGTTTAAGAACAAGAAAAAAAATGCACAGGTATTTTGCTAGATCTATTTTGAAGACATTTGATTCCTCGATTCTTCCAATGTACCAGTAGAGACCGTCTTAGAATAATGAAAACTTTCATTTATGTCCTATACATAGTAACGAGTCTGCTTTACAACATGCCCATGTGGAGATGAACACAAATTGCCTTACTTTTTCAAATTGGTTGCAAAACAAAAAACTGAGAGGTTTCAAGAACAAACAAAGGGGAAAAAGACACCCCAAACCTAAAAACACACAAAATCAGAGGAAACTTAGAACCATAGAATCATTAAGGTTGGAAAAGACTGCTAGGATCATCTAATCCAACTGTCCACCTACTACTAATATTGTCCACTAACCACGTCCCTGAGGACTACATCTAGACACTTCTCTTGAACACCTGCAGGGATGGTGACTCCACCACTTCCCTGGACAGCCTATTCCAGTGCCTAGCCACTCTTTCAGAGAACAATTTTTTCCTACAATCCAACCTGAGAAGTTACTCTACTGTGTCCACTTTCCCTCTTTGTCTCTAGTAAAAACGGCAGCTGTAACCCTTCAAAAATCACACAGTGGAGTCAGACTCCAGGTGAATAGACAAGTTAAACCACTGCACTCCTGTATCAACTTGCCACACTTTCCAGTCTTGACAATTGAACTGTGACAAAGGAAAATGTGACTACTGATTAAATGGCTTTTTATATCATATAGAAGGAAACATTCCATGTTTTATGGAAATGAAGTATCTTTACCCTAAAGCAAACGCTAACCTTTCCTTCCCACAGAGTAACAAACAAGTTTGTTTGTTTTAAATATAGCACTCCTAAAAAGTTACTAGTGAGAAATTAAACATTTTTCTATCATCGTTAATACTAATATCTGGAAAAAAAGTTACTATTATTCCTCAAGTGTAATTACAATATATACATTAGTGTAAGTTTGTAACGTTTCTTGGAGTAGTATTAATCTCAATTAGCAATTTAAAGGGTAACATGACTACACTCCTAATAATCAAAGGAAAGAGACTACTGAAGGGTGCTGAGAATGGGTGAATAAGAGAAAGGTACCTCTGAAGTGTTATTTTCTTACTGATAAAACTACAGCTCTAAGGTTTAGGAGCCATACCTAAATAAATCCTGCCCTTAGTAACAGCGGGTTGAATTCCAAAACCTTTAAACAAGAAATAATAACTTGCACACAAAAGAACCTGGTGAGACACTACCAAGGAAGCAGTTCTACCTCCTCTTAAGAAGCATTCGTTTTTCTGGGAATGTGTTGATCATCTGAATATCTTTAAATTCCTCTCATATTCCCAAAAGACTGCAAACAGCATGCCTTAATATGCACAATTTTAAGTTTTACAAACTGCTTTCATAACTGAGCAGCACAAGAAAAAATCTTCATAAAACAGCAGAAACCTACATAGGTGTAAGTAAAGTTTTATTCTTACAATTGCAACATAGGTTGTTTGTTACTGGGATGTCATGATACTTGAGGGAAAAAAAAAGCTCTTTAAACACAGGAAAATTAATTGTGTGCCTACATATATATCTTAGTGACGAATCATAACCTCCTGCTTCAAGGAGTGTGTTACAGGTCCACCCGGCAGAGAAGGAGGCAGGTGAACACAAGGCAAGCATTGAATAGTGCAGTACCTGCAGTTTGCTCCCTGCAACAGGTAAACCATTCCTCATGACAAAATGTGTGCAAGAACTCACCACAGAGAAAGTTCCTTGAACAGTGATCGCCTTTTATAGTTCCTTCTGGCAACTCATTCCAGTGAGTACTGCCAAGCCTCTTGCTACGCACTCAGGCTGCTCAGCCAGTCCTACCTGTCACAGTGTGTTAAAGATGACCACTGGCAGCAACTCTGGATCCTATGTGCCATTCCTGTCACTACTAGCAAAGGACTGGATTTAATGTGAAAAATTAAAAATGATTAAAAATGCTTATAACTAAGAGTATTTATTTTCCAGACAAGCTGAAGCACTATCTATCACTCAGCTGAGCAGGCTGGATCCACAGCACAAGACAAGAGAATCTTTGTTTCAATCCACAGCATGAGCAAATCTCTTACCTGGCGGTTTGTCATAACTACTTAGAAAAAACATGGGCTAGACATGTACAAACCACTCTCGACAAATGATTAATCTGGTTAATTTTATTCTTTACTAGTTTTAGAATTTCCAGGAAACACCTTTGATTTGCACTACTTTCTATACTAGACAAAGCGTTCTGAGGAATCCTTTGGGTGAGTATATTCTTAGAATCATAGAATAATCAGGGTTGGAAGGGACCTTTACGTTCATCTTGTTTCAACCTCCTGCTATAAAAGCAGGGACACCTCCCTCTATCCCAGGTTGCTCAGAGCCCCATCCAGCCTGGCCTTGAACACTTCCACGGTGGGGACATTCATGACCCAGAGGGGCAACATGTTCCAGTGTCTCACCAACCTCACAGTAAAGAATTTCTTCCTAAAATCTGATCTAAATCTACTCTCTCCCTGTTTAAAGCCATTTCCTCTCATCCTGTAACTCTATGCCCTTATAAAAAGTCCTACACCAGATTTCTTCAAGGCCCTCTGTAAGTACTGAAAGGTCCCTCCAGAGCCTTTTCTTCTCAAGGCTGAAGAGCCTCAACTCTCTTCAGCCTGCCCCCGTAGAGGAGGTTCTTTTCCTATAAATCATCCGAGTGCTCCCTGTTGCAAGTCTGACTCCACATCTCTAGAATTCCAAAGGCAATGCTGAGCATTTGATCATCATTTTCACTGCTGAGGGCTGCAGTTGCAGAGCTACCACACTCCCACAGCAGTGCTGCAGACACTGGCTCCTGCCCCACAGCACCCTGTGGGAGTTTCTTTCCAGAAGCTTATGTGGCCTCAGGCATGCAGTGTAACTCCTACACTCCATCAGGATAGCCAGGCCCTGAAAGCCGCTTCCCCACCAGGAATGTTTACCAAAATAAAAGCAAAGCACATTCTCCAAGCTGAGCTCTCCTTGGGAATTCTCCCATGCATGACAGCACGCATGTATATTAAGGTGCAAGCAAATAAAGTAACAAAATAATCTTGGAATTATGGCGTAAAAGTTATTTCCCCCACACATAACAGACCATTTAGATTACACACAGATTATTATCCACAGGGTTTTCACATTCAATTACTGAGGAAACATGCATTTATTGATTTTTCTCCTAAGCAGTTATTAGGAAGGCACAACATATAATATTCAAATAAAAAAACTAGAACTAGGCCAAGCAGTACATAAGTAATGCAGCACTAAAGTACAAGTAGAAGATTTTGCGTTCTCCAACCTTACAGTGTCAAAAGATTGCAAAAGATAAGTTTAGGGACGTGATCCAGAGTACACTGGAGTTTTGTTTACGCAGGAGGAAGAGTATACATCTCTTGTTAACTGTACCAAAACAGTCCACATGAGCAATTCTACTGTGCTGTAGACAAGATACAAACTGTGTCTTGATTTTCAGTGTAGCTGAGCACTACAGGTTTGATGCTTTACTTTTGGCAGATCAGAAAAATAAAAAAAAAATTAGTCCCAATAAAACCAGTTTGAGTTCTGGCTTCTGCAAGACAGTAGATATAATGCACAAATAACTGTTCTGCCCTTCCCCAGCAACAGATCAAGTGACAGCTGTATATTTTACTACCTGAAACTCATTGCTACAAGTGTCAGACAGCTCCTCGTTCCTGGAGCAACAGCACTGACTGCCTTTTTTAGACACATCCTCAGGACTGCAAGGCAATTTGCAGATAGTAATTAACCAAGATTCCCACACCATCAAGGAAGAAAGGAATTCCTTTTTTCAAGCCAATCTCACTCTTCAGGCTGAATAGTTTAGATTAAAAACAAACTAAGGGTATAAGGCTTCTTAATATCAAGAGTTGATATTAAGATTTCCATTTTCTCAAGTCAGTGTCATTAATTCACAAAACCAAATAGTTCTGCTCACAATCAGTTCCTGCACTCTTACGCTGATTTTTAATGGCTACTGAGCACGTTAGATGTAACAGCCTGTAAATGGCTTTGGAAGGAAAAAGCGCCACTTCTGTAAGCTCTTTTTTCTTTTCATGGAGAAGAAATCCAAGGGATGCCACACATGACTACTTTTGTGCTGCCTATGCATACAAAGGTCTGGCTTTCCTACAGACTGAATTGTACCAGCTCCAGTGTACTGGACTTTACTAGCTTCCTTTGTCCATAACAACCATTAGCTGGAATGCAGAACTTTTACCCAGCCCACATGCTCCTTCAGCAGGATGGTGTAAGGGATAACCCAGGGCACAACCCTTAGTGGAGATCTGCACACAGTGCTGCGCATCCGTGCTGGGAAAGAATAAAGGAAACCTGAATATATTTTAGGCTCTTATGCATCTGGATTAGCAGCAGATGAAGAGCACAAACCTCACTGAAGCACATACAAAAGTGGTTCTGTTCAGGCTAAAAAGAGGAGTAAATATGACAATTTGCATGTGCTTTTACACTGATTTGAGAGCTGAAGTAGGACTTGGAGCCTTATCCTGGCCCAACGCCCAGCAATGAATTTCACTCTGAAAGACTAAATTGCACTCTTATGACAAATGTTAATATGCTGTTATTCTAACAGTATGGCAATGTAATGATACAGAGAAGAAAAACATCACCATATGCAGAACAGTCACAACCTGAAAGATGATAAACACTGCAAAGGATAACATTAAATAAACAAAATGATGCCAGTAGACTTTTTCACAATACATCATCTACCTTAATAGCACTTAGTTATAGATATTCAGTAGAATACATTAAGTAAACACTAAGTCTGTTAATTATGTTAGTATTTACCAAATGCCAATATGCATGATAATTATGAAAGTGGATATTTACATACCACACAAAACTGGATATTTATTATGCCATGAGACTGGCTCACCAAAAAAAAAAAATTTGGAAAATCATATAATTGTGAGTATGGAACACTGCTGATTTACAACATTAAAACAGAGTAAGAAAACAGAGGAAGAAATGGAAATATCTTACACTACATGGTACACACAATCTATTAATCAGTATAGGCAGTGCACCAAATATATCTGAATGACAAAGAAACAAATCTCAATTTTGTTTTCCTTTCCAAGTTGCTGATACAAATAAAAAAGCACTGATTTTATATATAATACCTACAAAAGTACAGATTTAAGTACACAGGTACATAACTGTGTCTGAACTCTGTGTGGTATTTAAGACCATGACAAGAGAGAATACAGTGTCTCTGGGCAATAACACACCAACTGAAGCAATACTAAACAGAAGGAGAAAAAGAGTCTAAAAATACACAGTGTAAGAAAAGTATCACCTTGCAAGTCAGACTGCCTCACCCTGATATGCTGCTTTTATCTGGAACAATGTGACATCAGAGACTGCAGCCTGCCACAGTGAAGGAGTCTGTCATGGACCCTGGCAGCTACCACAGTTCAGTGTTACCAGCCCTATGCACGTTTGTTTTAGGGAAGTCGTAAAGCTCTCAGCACATATTCCTGAGGAACAATAATGTTCTGCCTTTGCTTATCATTATTCAGACAATGAATATCTGAATAATGATATAAGAATACCTGAATAATAATATAAAAAATAAAAATATTTCTAAGAAACCTTTGAAATAAAGTCAAGCAAACTATATAATATAACAAGCTTTATAAGAAAACAATCCCACTTAGCATAAGCAGCTTTGTCTAACAGAATAACCCAAAATTTGCCAGATTCACGTCACTGTCCACTTCATGGCACAGCCTCGCAGTTAGGGCATTTCTTTAATAGCTTGCCTCCTGGCCTCCCAGGAATTAGGTCATGGGTGTCCAACCTTTCAGCTTGCCTGGGCTGCACTGAGTGAAGAGGAATTGTCTAGGGCTGCATCTACCAAAGTTGCTCTGAAAGTAATGTCTCCTAATTATTTCCATGGAAACTATAGTTAATACAATGAACACAATAACACTAATAGAATGAATTCTCAGCTGCAAAACACTTTTTTCAGCATAGTAGTACCATTAGCTGTGTCTTTTCACCAGCCATGACAAGAACCTGTATGCCGTGCTTGTAACAATGTGGAGGTGACCCACTGTTGTCATTGCCACTGCTGAAACACCCCATCCACCTCCTCATTGTGCTCCCCTCCACTCTTTGGTCTCCAAAAACCATTCAGCAAGTGTCAATGAATGTCACTGAGTGCCATTTTTTCCGCATGGAGAAATTGAATGAAACACCTCTGCTTCATACACACTCCCATGTCAAATGCCATTTTGTCCAACTGCACCTCTGCTGCCACCTGCTGCATGACAACAGAACAGTGGAATAGCGGTGGGAAGGTTCAAACTCTACTGCCATAGCACTAACCTCTGCCTTTGATGTCATAGGCCAACATAATAAAATAGGAGGCATTGACTTTGGAGCAGCCCTCATTCAATACATAATATAATTAATGCACATAAGTGACAAATCTTATTTTAATTTTTAATGATTTTTAATAAAACATACTATGAAGAGAACAACAAATACATAAAACTAGTGGGATACACAGCCCTGTTTGTGTGAAACTAATGCACCAGTCAGGTTCAGTGGAAATGACTGCAATTCATAGTGAGTTCTCATAGTGTTTGTGAGATTTTTAATTAAATTGTACTCTTCCCATGTTTCATCCTTGCAAACAGTTGCTCACAAATGTATGGACTGTCAAAAGCAATTACATGACTAAGGCATGACTGTAAAGTAAGAGATATTTCTCTCTGCTAGTACAGGGCTTATAAAAATCTGGTAAAGAGACATGACTAGGTTTTGGATTGCAATACTACACATTCCTTTTAAAAATTCCCAGGTAAAGGACTTAACAAAAAATTGAGTCACAAATAAACCCTAATTTTTTTTTTTTCCCAATCTTGAAATCTCAGAATTTCTTAATCACAACAGAAAGCATGAAGGCATATTTCTTGCTGATCACAGGACTGTGTTTAGCCAACATATAAAAACCTATAAACTTATTTGCCATCACTTGAGCACATCACAGTGCTGTGCCCTCCACGTCGTAATTTCAGCCCAGAGAGGGTTAGTAGCACACCAGCATTTGATTGGTGCTGAGTGTCAGTCATGTACCTGGGCCAGAGTACTTGGTGTGGTAGAGCTGCCACCAGGATGGTGTGGGGGCAGCAGGCAGCCACACTGCAAGCTGTGCCAGGGTGAACATACCTGAATTAGGTAAAGCAGATGCAAGAATTCTAGTGCAGAACTTTTTTTATAAACAATCAAGCAGGTACAGAAGGCCTAGTAAGCCTAGTAAGGTTAGACAAGCTTTATTCTAATTGGTATTCTTTTGGGTTCCTGGCTCATCTGCAGCTAAACAGGGATTCCTCTGCCTCCCAAATAACCCATTTTAATTAGCCTACATTTACATACACAGGCATACAGAGTCCAGCATCATGCTCAGATATGAACTTGTCTGAATCTACCCATCACAGTGAGCAGCTATTGGTCACTGACACTGCTGGACACATTCCTCAGAAGTTTCTCAGCCCTTTTATGAAGTGTTTCACTAAATCACAGACAAGAGACCTTCACAGTCCAAGTAATTAGAAATAATTAAATACCAGTCTGATAAATGCTGTATTTTCCATTTTCATTCTTAAATAAGAAATACAGCGCATTAACTTTAAAGTGGACATTAATGAAAAAAAATTTCCAAAGAGAAAATACTTTAAAATCAGTAAGGGTTGTAAAAGAACTCAGGAGATTCTCACCCAGACACGTTATATACATGCAAATTGTCATAAATTGCACTTTTCCTTTTGCTGCATTTGCAAACTATCAGACTGAACAACAAGCCCCTACTGGAATCACTTTTGAAAAAGTATAATGGTCTGTGAAATAGGAAAGGTCAGATTAGGTGATGCATTATTCATTATAGCCTTTAACTCTGACTGCATGAATGTCTGACATATTTAAATTCAAAGCATTTATCAGCTCTTTGTGGTTCATTCTTCCATTCAGATCTATACATCTATTTACCTATTTATTACAAAATCCTTCACAACTCTGTGATATTCAGAAATAGATAACACTATTCTTTCCCATTTTTTTCATAACATTACAGGATACCAACATTTAATCATTTTTTTCTGTTAAGGAATTAACATTGTGGATTTATTGAAGTATTTTACCCAGAAAAAAAATGTAGAGTGGTTTCTGTTTTTTTTCATTGACTACTGCAGACTCGGCATTAATCTAGACTGCAATCATGAGTTCCCGCAAAGAAAGAATACAGCTTTATATTTCCTTGTCAGTGGCAGAAAATCCAGTTAAAGAGTTCCCATGGTTGTCTCTCTGCATGTTTCCACCTCTCTCCCACAACTCACAGCCTGTTTGATATGATAAACTTATTTGTGGGGTATACTATAAAATGGACAAATAGAATTACTTAGGGTTAAGCCATCCAAAAAAGGGGACATGTTGACAATATATATTGGCATATGTACTCATGAGGTAGAAAAAAAGTGCACTTTTTGAGTCACAAGTGATGTTAAACAGGAAAAAAAGACTTAGAAACTATAATTTTGGAAAATTACTACAAAATTGGATAGTGAATTGTAACAAAATTCAGACCCTTGCAGACCTCTATCTTGCCTTCAGTAAAAATTAAAATTGAACACAATATAAATGATAAAGCAAGAAAGTGAAAAGTACTATAACAGCAGGACACAACAAACTGACTACCCTCTTTTTGGAGAAATTTAAAATAAAGTTTAAAATTGCCTTGGTTAAAACAAAAAAAGTGTTACAATAGCTACAATGAAGATCGTGGCAAGCTAGTTGTATTTTACTGATAGAATTTATCTACATCTCCTACACTGATGGTAAGGCTGTAAAAGAGACAGAGGGGTGCAGATGTCTGCGTTCCTGATTAGGGAGACTGCCACATTTGGAGAGAATTGATTTAAGACATCAGTTTTCATCCTAGTTTAATATATTCGCAAATTGAGTCCTCTTCAGTTTTTGCAGGAAGTTAGTTCACTTTGATAACTGTTTCCCAGCCAGTTGCAGCTAGAAAAGTTATGCATACAGTTAAGTAAACCCTTTAGGGTAACTAGAGAAGCATTAGAGGGATCGTCCAAGTTACACCAAACCCCCACTGAGGTTTCTCGGCCTGCTCTGCCCTGCGAAGGTGCTTATTCAACACAAAACACAAACTGCAGGAATAACAAAAGGATACAAGATAACTCAGTATAGCTTAAAGAAACGCAAATAGTTTGGAAAATTACAAGCCAGATAATCTTGATCGATATTCTTTGGTGGCCAATGTGACCTTTACTTCTATGCAATTATGAGTCAAGGACTGTTTATTCACTCCAGTGAATACTGTGGCACAGGTACAGATGACAGTTGTAAATAACAACCATCTTTATCATAGTCCACCTCTTAATTTACAAGCATACAAGAGTGAGGTAAAGGCCTTAAATATTTCTGCTTTTTTTCAGAAAAAAAGTCCAATTATTTTCATTGTACTTTTTTGCTTTTCATCCTTAAAGATACAATAACAGTCCTATGAAAATATTTCCTTTGCCTACCCAGCTTCTGATCTAGTACAGTAAAACACCATGGATATAAGTATTTCTAGGAATATACAACAGCACCAACCTCATCCTTCTGAGTTATAATCTAAAACAGCTTTCTTCAAGTAGTATTCTCTTTGTTAATTGATCCAGGCCCATCCCTATAACTTCAAGAGAAAAGGCTGAAATACATACACAGCTGAGTAAAATATCTTCAGGAATCTCCAAATCTGTACTAAATAACTGATAGTACCTGACTCAGCTGACAGAAAGCTTTACTGCACTGATATTCTAAAATTTTTTTTCAATTTTACAAAATCCATCCATCAATATCCTGAGATCCTAGCATTCAGCTAAAATTTCCAGAGGTACTGAATTATTACTCTGAGAAAACTTCATTACAGATGCAGCAGTTGATAGATCATAGTTGCTAGATCTTAACAGACAAAAAGCTGGACATGAGTCAACAGCATCTGCTTGCAGACCAGAAGGTCAACTGGGCTGCAAAGAAAGAGGGGTGGGCCAGTAGGGAGAAGGAGGTGATTGCCCCCCTCTTCTCTGACCTCATGACACTCTCATGTGGAGTATTCTGTCCCAGCACAAGGACACACAGCTGCTGGAGTAAGCCCAGAGGAGGGCCAGGAAAGCGATTAAAAGGCTGGAGCACCTTTCCTGCAAAGAAAGTTTGAGGGAGTTGGTCTTGTTTTGCTTGGAGAAGAGAATACTCCAGGGAAACCTCATTGCAGTCTCCTACTACTTGAAGGAAGCTTACAGGCAGAAAGGTACCCAACTTAACAGTATCAGACCATGTGAAAAGACAAAGATAATTGGCTTTGAACTGTAAGATGGGAGATTTAGGTTAGGTGTCAGGAAGAAATTCTTTACTTAGAGGGTGGTGAGGCACTGACACACAGTTTACCCAGAGAAGCTGTAGATGCTCCATCCCTGAAGGCATTCCAGGTCAGGTTGGATGGAACTTGAACAGCCCTATCTAGTGGTTGGAAATGCAACAGGGGACTAAAACTAGATGATCTTTAAAGGTCCTCTCCAAGCTAAGCCATTCTATGGTTCTATGATATCAGATGTGCTGTTCACAACCATTGAGAATTTTGAGAAGTTGGAGCCACAATTTCATAGATATCATATGATTGTACAAAGAGATATAACTAGTTCTGTTTCCAGCCAAGTTTATGTCAGCACTGTCACACCTGTGTGGTTCTGCTGTATACAATTTGTTACTCAAGGAATACAACAGGCATTCATTCTCAGGATCACTGCTGATAGCAAAGACACCATGAAGAGAAGGCTCAGTCTGTACGAGGATGAACGCCCAGTAACTGACAGTTACCTCATTGTTCTTTACAACTGACCAGCTGTAATTACATTCCATTTTATCAGGACTATCAAGCATAAATTCAAAGATTGTATTAAATGAAGTCAATGTTGAGAGAGAACAGATACCTCAAAGCCTTTAGAGAAACAGGGCTACAGTTTCTTTTGAAGAGCTTTGTACACAGCTTCCATAAAGTCCTACACTTAAATACAGTAATGCTTAGATTGGACTCACTTCTTGTGCTTTGAGAGGGATCCCTATATTTGTACATTTTAAGAAGTCTAAATGCTAATAAAAATATTTTTAGGAAAGAAAATTCCCACTAGAACCCGCATATTAAGTTAAGCCTTTCTACTGAGAGTATTATTAAATCCCACTAAATCCTATTTCAATTCAGTCAGCACCACCTCTGTGCATAAACAGATAGGAAGAATGCTATAAGGGATTCTGTCAGTGAAAAAAAAAATAATCAGTATCTTTTTTTTTTTTGCTCATTTTTTAACAACAATATAATGGTGATTCTTAGAGATCTAGTTTTCATCTTCCTAAATCAAGAGGATACTGACAGTTCTACTTTAATCACATAAGTACCTCTAAGAACTTCAGTAAGATCAAACCATGAGAAAAACTCCCAGAGATGAGCACTTCTCTTACTCTAATTTGTCCTGCCAGCCCTGAGATGGTCAAGAATACAAGATGAGGGGTATCAGATCTGCCTTAAAATAGACACACATTAGTGAAAATGAAAGATTTAAATAAAAGTGTAAAAAAACATAAGAGAATACTTCTTATAACTTAAAGTTATATTAATTAATGTAACACATTTATTTCAACTGAAACACTTGTTCTTCTGAAGGAGAAAAAAGCAGATGTAAGACATAGAATATTTCAATCACTTTAAAATGCAAAACATGAGAAGACACCTTAACCTCCGTACATTTTTTCATAGAGATTTAATTTGTAGAACAGTACCATGCTCCTGAAAAACTTGTTGCTTCTGAACAACTAGTAAAAAACTAACATATTTCACTCCATCTCCACAATAAGACAGATTTACAATAGTGTTATATATGAAAGGAAGTTCTGCACTTCATGAAGTGTGTCATTAATCCAAAAACTGGATTGTTTGGCAGGAATTAGATGCAACACAAACAGCATGTAGGGTACTCCACAGTTCAGGAACTGGAAGATACAAACTGGTAAGAGGCAGAGAGCCATCCTTCCAACCATAACAGCCACTGGGCATAGTTTTCTACATGGATTCTTCTGTCCCAGTAAATGACAGATTGTTTCTGCAACACTGACAAAAAACTGTCATCCTCCATTTTTACAACCCGTTTGCCAGCACATTCTTCCCACTCATGCCACTTGTATGCCTCTTCACAGACAGATGCATATTATCTCACCTCTGTCTCTACTCCTCACTAAACTTGGTGAGGGCTCACACTAAGAAACTGTATAATCAATGAATATACAGACGTTATAATTACGAAACGAACAACAGAGTTTGGCTAAGCAGGTTATTATACCAAGAAGAGAATAGAGTGCTTACCCTTGTCCTGGGCTCACTATAAAACTCCAAAGGAGGGATCTCCAGAAAAAGATACTTTTCCACTGGTAGTCAGCTCTTAAATGGGGGTCTTAAAAGGCTCCACCTCTTCCAGCAGCACAGGTGAATTTCTTTCACCTGTGCTCCCGTGGCTGAGTCATTGCTCACCTCAGGTGATCAATCAGAGGTTCAGGCCATGATTCAGCACTTCCCATACAGAAACCGAGTCCCTGAAAGTGCCTATAAGTCATATGGACACATTAAATTTTTCTTTCCACAGCTTCTGTCTCTGAGCCTACATACACTGCTTTAATACTTGAACCTCAATCGCTATATCCATAGCATCCCCCAAGGGTGAAGAGAAAGACTGATCTGGCCCTCCTGGCGTTCCTATCTGTCTTTAGCCAAATCTGTACTCATTCAGCTCATGGTAGATCGTGAACCAGGGAAACACTCCCCAAAGATGAAACAACAGATTGAGCTTGCCTAATCACCTTTCAAAATCACTTGGGGCAGGCTCAGTATTCAGGTGTCATTAAATTGATGTACTTTGTGAAATACTGCATGTTCTGCTAAAATATTGAAATATTTAGTATTCTTTCGTAGAAATTGCTCATCAGAACATCAAGTACATTTGGAGTTATTCTCGGATAACTAATTTACTTCACATAGAGCAATTGTTTCTGATTTAGTCATTTTCCAGTCTGATATGGACTTCAGTACTTGTACTGCTAATTGCATGCTTCGCACATTTAAGATCTCAGAGGTTCTAAGAATAGTACCAAAATTACACATTATTTCTTCTCCTCTCAACGGGTACTTGCTCAACCTCAATGGCCTTAGAAAATATTTGATTAAGTAGTAATATGAAAGAGCATTTTTTCCAATAAAGCAATGATGGTGGCTGAACAAGAAGTCTATTTATTATTATTATTTGCATTTGGAGCCAAATACATTTCCAAATCACAGGGATGCAGGTTGAAAAATCTTTTATCATCATATAATAACTCTAACATCCTCAGCTTTCTGAGAAATTTCCTTAGGGCATTTTCCAAGACACTATTCCAACAGCTTAAAATCAGCAATCAAAATTAAACAGCAAATGAAAATTTAACAATCTATAATATTACAATGTAACAGCCTCTTCCTAAATACTGAAGCCATTTCAATAGTTCTGCCTTTTTATATGACTACATTGAAATAATCCTTTTCTCTCTTCCCATGTCTTAGAAACAAATATTTTCAATTTATATTTTGAGGACTTTGTTTATTTTAAAGACTATCGATAAGAGTAGATTTTTTTGCTTTCATAGAATCCAGATTGCAAATGATGGAAAATTAAAAGGAAAGAAAGAGATCACAATCGTTCCATAGAGAAGCAACAGACTGAATAACAAACAATGTTATTCAACTGACATAAGGACATTAGATTTGGACTTAAATCTACATTTGTCTTGAAAGCATAATTTAACAGTATGTTGGACCTAAATCCTGAAAGAGATAGAGATTCAGTCTCTAAAGCACTGAATGAGAAATAGAACAGAGATATGCCAGTTTGTATGATCTCAAGACCAGCCCTTCTCTTCCTAAGCTTGCAGTACACCAAATGCAATAATATATATGTCCTAGTACTCATTCAAGCCTTTTTCAAGTATTTGAGGAGCAAGAAAATGTTTGATACCTATAGGAGGACTCATATTGTAGACAAACACAAGAACATGAAGTTCTCTATCTTTAAGAGCATTAATCATTGGGGCAGTACAAATGTGCACTGTAACGTCAATTATATTTTAAAAGAATGAGAAATCAAGTGAATGTTAAGTAACACTGAAGTCCATTCATTCAGCTCAATTGACTGTAAAACCACCAGCTATGATTACTTTATGCATTTCATTAATATGGCTAATTTGCTCTACAAGGTGTCTGGTTACATGAAATGATTATCAAAATATATAGCTAAACTGTAATTGACACTAATTTTGACCATTAGTACAGCAAATCTTTCTATTATTCCACCAGTACTTATACATTTATCAGTGGTTTTAAGCCTTTCCTCCTACAGCTGTAACATTTTTCTATTATGTCCTTTACATAGCATTCATGATGGACATGCATTGCACTGACCATATGACTATACATAAATTTAAAGTGTTACTGTCTAAAGAAAATGCATTAAGAGTAGTCAAAAAAGACTGCCTCCCCTACAGTATTTATTTTTCCCCCCTTGCTTTTTCCCTTGCTTAAACTAGTAGTCAGTAGATGTATGCACTTACTTAGCTTTCTTTCAAAGATTACATGCAATTACTTTGTAAAGTCACAGTCATGGTCATTTTTTGTCTAGGAAAAGGAAATGGAAATCTGTATATAAGTAGATAAAGTGAAAGGCTCTATTTTTTGCTTTTTCTTCCATGAAATGCTGAATATCACTGAAGGCTAAGTGTTAGCTATCTAATATATGGTGATAGGTGATCACAGTATCGATCAAATTGCAAGGAGGAATATTCAGTACTGCTTACTTTGATTCTTTTTAATCTACCAGTGTTGCATGTCAAAAACAGAATAAATTCAGACTCCATCAATATTTCCTCTAACAAAAACCATTTCTAATTAACTGGATTTTCTGCACTCTAGAGTGCCAGAACTAATTTGTGACTTTTCTGCAGCTGCACGGTGTCTTTTCTGCACTTTTGTGCTTTGATAATAGAGCACATGAGGGAGCTTTTAGGCAGTTTAAACTTCGCTTCTCTGCAAAATGATTAAGAGGAGGCTGAGTATCTGCCTTAACCATAGTAAGGTAACCATTGCCTTAACCATAGGTAGGTTCCCTCCCATAATGAGAAGCAATACGTGCATAAGCTGAACATTATAAGCTAGAATTTCCTCATCACTGCAGAGAAGAAATGAACAAAATGAAGAGAAAATAAATACTGTCTCCTCTTCTGTTCTTCTCCTTTACACACAGAATTTGAAAACTACAAAAAACAGCGTGGGATACAAAAATAAGTGAAAAATAGCATCTGCATGCATACACCATGTCTTCTCCCAAAGACGCTTTAATGTGAAAATAGTAAAATAGTAGATGATGCACAGCTTTACATTGCTACCACTTGTATTCCAGTGGATCAATTAGGACTCAAAGGCTTTTTGTTCCCTACTTCTCTACAGCTAATCATTGATTTACAGTCACTAGAGTAGGACTGTCAATCTCTGTACACATCTCTGGCTTTATGTGATAAAAGAACACTTTCAGTGAAAGGTCTTGCTGCACTTCATCACATAGTGCAAAGATGTTGGCAGACTCTGTGGAACACAGTGCATTGTTAAAGCATGGATTAAAAGTAAATATGGCATACTTCCAAAATGCCTGTTTTCCTTGAAATTGAATGAAAATGAATTGAAATTGCTTTTATATTGCTTAAATGTGCCTGTGCAGCAGGTGTGCGCTTACTAAGTTTGTGATATACTCTAAGCAGATTATCTTTCATCTACAGAAACAGACTTGTTACAGATACTTGACTTTTGAAACATACATCCAGTGGTACATCTAACTTTTGGTGGTAGAGGTTGAACAGCACTGCACATATTATGTTAGATAAGTAACTTGTGTCCATAGACTCTGAAGGAGCAATTTACTGTAGTGTCACTTCCCCTAAGATCCTGACTATTTAATTCACAGTGTGCTATCAAATGTTAAAAAAAGAAAATGTTGCTATTTATCTACTTCTGAGATGAGCCTTTACAGGATAACCATTAAGGACCTCCCAGTTCTCTTAATCTAACCACAGAGTAGTTTACATACCTTCAAGAATATCTAACATAATAATTCAATAGTGCAAATACAAGGGTGTCTCAGAGCTTGGGGAAAGTGCTAAGATATTTCATAATAACATGGAATATTTGAAGAAACTCAACACACCCTACTGTTTTTAATCATTTACGTGGTTCACTATCTTTTCCATAGGACAGGAAAAATTAAATTAGTATTAAGAATGTAAAGGACATTTTAAAAGGATGAGACATCTGCAGTCACTGTTATCAAACTAAAACCCATAGTTCAGGCTTTCTCAGTTTCTTCCCACTTGCACTTCTAATAAATATGCACAAATACCAGCAGTTACTATTCTGGCAACATACACTGGCTCCAGTGCACCTACTTTAAACACAAAACACCTATCTCATTCTCAGTTTATTATTTATGTTTATTCATTTCCTCTCAGTAGATTAATTCAAAGCGGAATGACACAAACATGCTACCTCAGTTGAACATTAGAGGAGAATCGTTAACAAGGTACTGCAGAGACAGCTCAGCCCTCGCGTACTGTCCATGAAACTACTCACTCCAAAATACCTGCATGTTTAGCACATACACAGACATCATATATTTCACTGTGTTCTTTGCTCATCACACAGGCTTAAGGGCATAGGCAACTTATAAAGGCAGTCCCACTGATTAGACCACAAGCATACAAAAGCACAGGCTCCCCTAGAGTGCAGGACCACAGATTAAGACAGATGTGCTTCTCTACAATTCTGATCAGTTTTCAGAATCCGCTAAGTCATAGGCTGACAATGATTTAGGAAAGAATTAGAACAGGAAATCTGAGGTCCAAACTGAAAATGAATACAATCAATGTTGTAGCATATGCTGTTTCTCATGTTAGTAACGCATGCAAATTTAAAGCTATAAAATTGTGATGTGTTTATACATAGAATATTAAAGATCATTTGCAGTGCTTCATTAAAATCTGTCCAGAACAAAACTGAGTGTAGATGTACATATTCAATCAAAATGCCTGCTGTTGTCCACCTTCCATAGCTAATTCTGTTAAAAAAATAAAAGCACATTTAAAGCATTTAAAGAAAACTTGATTATAATGGTTCATGTTCAATTTAAGGAACTTCTATACGCTGCTAGTCATGAAAATACAGTTACCAGAGACAAGGGAAGAACTAACATTTGTCTAAAAAGGAGCTATAATCATGTTTGTCATAATATAATTTGTATTTTTACTATGAAATAATGTATATGAAGGAAGTACACAGCACTTATCTGACATTCTCTGTCACTTACTGAGAGCCAAGTTGTTTCCCTTCACTGCCTTCGATTCACCTGCTCGCAATGCAGTTGGGCACACAGTGACAACACACCCACTGTTCTAAAGGAACAGTATTTTTATTTTTTGATGTTAGACACCATGCATTTGTATTGTACCTTTAGCAATTTCCTTAATTCCCTGTTCACAGCTCCTTCAGATAGTGAAAGAACAGCATCTACCTGGCTAACATAGCAGCTGTGTGCCCAAGTTAGTTGCACCGTTTCAAGCTCTCACAACTCCAATGCTGAACAGAGAGTCAATATGGGGAATCAGTAGCTTTATTATTGGTAATCACTTTTAAGTGGATATCCTCGTTCAGCCCCTAACTTATCTACCAGATCCTTGAGAGTTTACCAGCAAGTGCTGAACAACCCCCTGACCAGAGACTGCCATTTGTTTGGCAGATTTTTTCATACTGTCAAAGAGAAGTTTAGTTAGAATCAGTGTTGTTTTCTCATTGCCAAATTAAATTTTATTTTGCCAACAATCATAAACTAAAGGCTTGCTTAAAATTTACCATTGCTTATAGCACTGCAGATCCCCAAAATGTTGGGGTACAGCTAGGAAACATAAGGCTATCTTCTGATGAAATGAAAATAAATATTTTGAAAAAATTCTTCATTCCTTTTAAACTTTTGAAATGTGGAGCCTAGGAAATTACAGAGAACTCATAAGCTTCATCTCTTTCCCTTAGCAAACAGTGGAACAATTCCTTCAAGCAAAAAATACACAAAAATTCAGTCCCTATAATTTTGTGAAGTATTATGACAAACGTATTTCTATGTACATCACAGTAAAAGACCTTCTAAACATGGAATAAAAAAAAATTGAAGTGACACATCTGGATTTCAATCAACAAGAGTTTCATACTCTCATAAGAAAGCTCAAGTAATACACAGCAAAGAATTAGACTACTGTAAAACAAGTACACAAACAACTGATGAACTGGACTTGGAAATCATTTGTCAGCAGGTCACTCTTGAACTGGAAAGGAGATTTCTCAGGGGTCTGCTTTTGCCTAGTACTAGTCTACACTTTCCACTAATTATTTGGCTGAGAGGATAGCAATTAGCTCATCAGATTTGCAGGAGATACAAGTTCAGACAGAATATCAGTGATTTGATAGACAGCATCTCAGAATTTAAAAAATAAGAGATGAAATTGTATGAAATATGTAATAAACACGAGAATAAAGTGTTATTTTCAGTGTACTGTGAAAGTACAGGAGAGATGATGGTTACTGCACAACAAAATAGGGAGTTATCCTTGACCTCCAGCTGAAAATCAAATTAAAACTCTCCTGCTGTGAAAAAATATCAACTGTACCAATACACATGTTGGTACATGCCACATTTAAGTCTGTGTTAGACAAATAAATGAAGCTCACAAATCTTATGAGTTCTAGAAACTCATCACGTCAGCTTTAAACCTGCAGTGGATTTCTAGCACTCCGTTCTGAAAAGATGCAAAATGATTGGATAAAGCCTAGAGAAGACCCTCAGGTCATTTGAAATGTAAAAATACCATCCCTGCATGAAAGATGTAGGTTTCTGTACTATATGAGAGACAAAAAATTAAGGATTCCTATGCTGATATGATTGTAAGAGATCAGGAAGTACTTCACTATAGGCAGGACAAGTAACAACTGTTACAATCACAGGAGATTTAAGTTAGATGCAAGATATAAATACAATAGAGAAATTAAATAGATAAATCACAAGACTACTGTTCCTTTTTCTTTCATCCTTCTGCCAGTAGCTGTAGTCAGCCCTTAAGTATTGTGAAATGTATGACTTCATGCAAAAGAAAAACTTACCAGACATGAAAAATACACATAGCTCACTGAAGTCAGCTGCAGAAATCTCATTGGCTTCTACAGTTTGAGCAATTTGTCCCATAAGATACACTATGGTTTTACTTGCACATTCACTGTCAGATGCGTATAAGAAGAGGCAGATTAAGACATATTTTACAAAGTACACAATCTCTACAACAGAAATAACTGTTAACAGCAGTAGCTAGACTTGGCATCTGGGGCTTTTTGTTGTTGTTGTTGCCTGTTTGGTTTTTTGTTTTGTTATTAAACCCAGCAAGAGGGAATCTGAAGTGTTTGGAAAAGTGGGATTAATTTCATTCCTAATATGAGAATCACAGCTGTATTTTCAAACAAGTAAAAGGCAATTTCTGCATTGCTGAATAGATTTAATGTTGACTGTGCTACATCTCTGAGACACCTTTGTTCTCCGATATTAAAAAATTATAACAATCAAGAAGCATCTAGTGCTTAACTGATAACTTAAGTTTTTTAAAACCAATAACTTTGGTTTTTTGCTTTTTTTTTTTTCAATATTAATTTTGTATGAGATCCAGTCTTATTCAGTTTTCTTAGATGCCCAGAAAGCATTATGCAGATAAGAACGTTGTTGAAAACAGTAACTGACTGAATCACCTATGAATCGTAGCCCTGTGCTGGTCTAGCAAATGCTTAGCACTACAGAATAATCATCTCTACTTAGCAGTTGCACCAAGAGAAATATTCCACAGATAAAGGCAAAATACAGGATGAAAGTGAAAATCCCATTTTCCTGTACCACTTGAGGAAGAAATCAAGCCACGTTCCACAAGCGTTAGTAATTTTGCCTCGAATTTTGTGCATTACTATCAAGTAATTTCAAATCAAATAAGGCAGAGGTTCAGACCTGGGCTATTCATTCAAAACTGATGGTATTTTTATTACAAAAGATTTACAATAGCTCCTTTTGAATTTATATGCAGAAAATTTTCCTCTATTTTAGGAGTAGATTTAGATGCACGTTGCCAACTAGAACTCCATAATATGAACAATTATTAACTATTATATTAATATATTAATATAATTAATAATATATTAATATTATTATTTATATTATTAATATAATAATATATTAACTAATATATTAATAATAATATATATGTTATATATTAATTATTATAAAAAGCACTTATTATTTTACTAAAACAGTAGCAGGAGAATTTCACAAACCAGTAAGAAGGTACTTCTATATGAAATTTAGCAACTTAATATAGCATATTTAACATTTTTTCAAAACTCCTGATCAAATATAAATTTGGAATAAGTTGAAGCTTTTTGACTGTAGAACGAACATTAAGAAGTGAAGCAGTGGTTCCCATTTGTATTTTTTTTTATAATGGTTTGAATTAGAAAAGATTGAATGGGTTGGTGTGTTTCTGTAAATAACTGCAACAGCTTAAGCACAAAGCAGGCATTCCAGTAAAAACAAGGCCAAAGTGAATTCTGACTCAGCCATCACTACTTATAGCTGAGAAAGGAATGAGATTCTGGTGGCTGCTGAGACAGCTGCTGCTGCCAAAGGGTGGGCTGCACCCAGGCAAAATCCAGGAGTGTCTGTTGTCCCTCTGGGCTACAACAGCTGGTAACCAATCATTGCTTCCTCTATGTTTTCCAGCTGATTGGGTTATCTGTCTTCTCACTGATAATGTGTGCACTCATCTACAGCAACAGCAAAGGGAAGTAACATTGTGTTGTGCCTGGCACTGTACTGAATCTAATATGCTATGACTCTACACAGACCTTAACCTTATCTCAGAGTACAACACTCAGAGCAATAAGCAGATTCTCGAGTTCAAACTATTAAATGCATGAAACAAGCCCCTGCAACAAGGGGGTCATAGTTTTAAGCTTGCTTCCCCAACCCGTGATTATGTTTTTGGACCTCCTCTATGTCATACTGCCCCATGGTAGTATTCTGTTGATAAGTGACAAACCTGTATTACAGATGGCAATTACAAAGATTATACCACAAACGCTTAACAAGGACAAGAGCACAATGCTTGTAGACATTATGTAAACATAAAATTTCCCTTCAGTTTTAATTTAGGATCCTCTAGATTTTCTGTTAATGTTCACAACTGGCCCTTATCAAATTTTCGTTTAACATGCGCTTCTGTCTACTTGTGCGTGACAGTTCCTGTAAGTGCATATTCACACCTTAAGGGAACTTTGTTCCTTCTGTCACCATTGTTCACTTCTAAAATGGAAACTTCTAAAATGGAAACCAGCTTTCACCCTTCCCTTCATCCAGAAGGGCATAAATACTGCATCTTCAAAATTTCTTCTAGTATCACCTCTATCATTAATTTCTGTATGCTGATCATACCTGCTACAAAATTTTTGAAAGGACAATAATGAAAGTTATCATTTAGGCCCGATACTCCTTTGCAAACAATAATTTTAGTGAATCTTGATAAATTGAGTAACTATTCATGAGCCTAATTCTCCTGAAATCAAAAAATGAAGACAAATTTTTTCAATACAGAACTCAGGTACTTTGTTTTCTTTAATAATACATTACAAAGACATGGGAATAATTAATATAAAATCATTTTGATTTCAAGATTTGACTTCCTCTATTTATGTATCATTCATCAAGTTACTCATAGTCTGTTCAGTGTATCTTCTCAATTAAGTGCCACTTTGTTATTTTACATTAGAAATAACTATTGTTGCAATACCGTTATGACAGCTTCCTTCAACACCAGAACACACTCAATACTAATGGATTTGTTTTCATTGCTTTTGGCTATCTTTCTCTATGTGATCTGACAGCTTTAGCTGGAATTTAATTTAGCAGCAGGAGTCAGTTCTACTACCACAGACACAATTTATTTATTCCTAATGAGGAATTTGATCAAAAGTTATTTGATATGATAGCTGAGGAAAGTCGTACTGAACATAATACAACAAGAGGGTCAATCAGTGAGCTAGAAAACATCCTTTTTTATCCTGGTATGCTTATGAAAAATTATTTCAGACCACCAAGACACCATTAACTTGTAATCTGCATATGGGACTTGAAACAGCATCCACATAAACTGCTATTCTGAAGTGATACCACAGATAAACCGAAGTACCAGCTAGGATGTATTTCACACCCAAACAGTTTTCAATATGGGAAAAAGAGGCGAGAGATCTTTCCAGCTGAAATGTGAATCTAATAGTGAAAAGCTGCTGTAAGAACTTCAGAACTACAGAAATAGTATGGATAACCTCCAAAAATATTTGACCTTTTTGTTCTCTTAGGAAAACAGTATGTGAATTACTATGATGTTAGTACTGTTATGCTTCATTATCTCCAGGGACAAAGTTCTCTGTGACAGAGAGAGATTGCCTACTAATAAAATAACGTTGCTTTCCCTTTGCTATGCCGTGACCTGATAGCAGAGCTTTTTGGACCCAGCCAGCTACAAGGTGACAGCTGCCAGAAGCTGGATCCAGCACAAGCGGAGTTGTCATCTACATTTTCTCTTCTTGCTCTTTGGGAAGATGAGAACTGCCAAATAATTTATGAGACTATGAAGTCCTGTAAGTATGACTCCTCTGTACTTTTATACTTTTCAAGTTGAAATGAAGCAAGTTCTGTTTCCCTCACACTTTCCACTCCAGTCTACAAGACATATTTAAGTTCCCCCTTATTGCACAAATGGTAAAATTAAGCACGTTGTTACATGATTTTTTCAAAGGCAGACATCAGGCAAGAAACTGAGAATAAAGAATTCAAAACTCCTAGTTCTGCAAGCATTTAAGTTGGCACCATAGTATCCATACACTAAATGAAACTTGGAACACCAATAGGTCCTCTGGCCCTTTAAACCCTTCCCAGCATGACAGCTAGAGACAAAAGCAAGTTTGAAGACTTTCAGACACTGACTGCTCACAACTACATTTAACTTCACTAAAATTTGTCTGATGATGGTTTTAAGTTCTCAACGGTTTTCTTCCAAACTTCTTCATTTAGGGTACTTTATGCTGCAATTTTCATAGCTAATCAAATAATGTTAATGAGTTCTACTGCTCCAATGTCATAAAACTACAGAAGATATGCTTTGCAATCATGTAAGTCAAAGGAAAATGGATTCCATTCTGTGAAATATTTCCACTCCCTCTATACTGAATGCATGCTTTCATGTAGACAGTGGTCATTCCTGCTTCATGACAGGGACAGAAATTTGAAAAAAATATCACCTCTTAAATACTCAATATTTCCTAAGTTCTGCACATTTTTCTTCCTCTGGATGCCCTGCACAAGTAGGGGGAATAAAGTTCAACAGAAACAATTTCTCTAGTCACACACTACTACGTTGTTGTATGACTCTCTAAAGCAATATAAATAGAGAAAGGGATAAGAGTGAGCAAGACAAGTACATTTTGATTCTTAGGATGAGAGACATTCAGTTCATCAGCCCAGTTTTCACTTGAGAACCAGAACATGCCTGAGACCAATTTTTTGCTGGACAGTTGATTACCCATGAATGTCAGGGGCATGGCAATGAATGGAAAGCCAATAGCATGAGGGTTTTTTTGTTTTGTTTTTTACTTGTTTTGCATTGTGGTTTTTTCCCCCCTTCGCCCCTTCTCTAAAACGGAATTGTCCACCAGTTTACATGCTGTATGTACAGCCTCACCAAAAATGAATAGGATGGTAAGTACAACATGGCCAACTCTCCTCATCTACTAACATTCCTAATTATTACTCATAAGTACTAGGAAATCTCACCTGCTCGGATCACATTTGTAACTACAGACAGTTTCCTACAGATAAAACAATCTGATGGTTAAAACATCAGTAAATGACTAGATTAGAAAGCACACAGTGATTTCATTCACCACCATTTGTGGGAGCCTAGACTGGGAGACCTTAAAATATTTTGATAAGCAGAGTTAATTCAGAAGACCTTTTCAAAATTCACAGGGTACTGAAAATCAAAGAAATCCTGTCTTTATGAAATCAGCAGAACCAGAGAACAAATTAACTATTACTTGCATGGAAAAATAAAACAATTCAGGGGATAGCTTTGTTCCCTCAGATGCGTGCAAACAACACACTATCCAAACAACTTAGGCAGTAACTTAATTCCCTGATGGATGCTAATGAAGATGCACACAATCCAGACTGGGAATGGAAAACGTGCTTGGTCTCAGCTGTCTCTTGCAGTAAGGATGACCGTAGCATTAAATTTATTTCTCATTTCTTCTACATATGCCACTGATATAAACTTGCAGTATTTGTGTTTGAGAAGTGGAAATGAAAAAATAACATTTGAGGATGACTTCAGATTTTGTAAGGAAAATATACAAACAAATTCGTTATTACCTAGCCCAAAGGATTCAAATTATTTTATTGTTTAGAAAGGTTTACCCAGAGGTCAGAAAAACAAGATTACTTTGACCCACTAACAAAAAGCCCTTCAGAGACACACTGAACATACCGATTCTCTGATGTAATTAAGGCTACTCCAAAGCTACTCTAAATTCCAGTTTGTCTGCAAAAGCCAGGGAAATCATGCCTGCCAGAGGCTGCTGCAGTATACTCAGAGGATGAAAAACAGAGCAGATAGCTCACTTGCTGCCTCTTTTCTGCATAGCTGTGTATCTTGCCAGTACACAGCTTCTGCTGCCCAATTAGAACAGTTTTTAATACAATGAATAGATGTAATTTGGTAGCCCAGTCCTGTACACGCAGATTTGTTTTTAAACAACAGCAACATAAGAGGCTACACTGTAAATGATTTCTACATTGATCTATAGAACAGTGGTTATTTAAAAGATGCCAGATCACAGTGGAAACAAATTGTATCACCCCAGTCTCCACTGCAGTAACACTTCTTGAGGAAAGCACTGCCCTGTGGCTGTGCACAATGATCCACCATTCAATGGCTCCTAGAGAGACATCATAATATATGCAGAAGATTTTTAAAAAGTGACATCTATATAGATGGTCACAAATGCAGTTACATAGGTTTGGACTAATTATAAAGCATGTCATAGCAAAACTAGAAGTTAAGATTTATTGTGATAATCTGTGGTAGAAAATTAAAGAATTAGACAATTAGGTGATCCTTCATAGAAACTGCCAAGTCTGTGTTTCCGTACTGCCCTAGCTCCACAAATACTAAAGTGTTGACTGAGCAATGAATGGAGCACAGCTTTGAGGGATTCTGTCTGACCAGATTCCCACAGTTGGGAATAGCTACCAAAGTTATGAAGAAAGACATTGGAGTGCTGCCTGTTCCAGTTTCTGATAAGGTCCAATATAGTTCTACAGAACCTGGCAGGCATAAGTCCCTGAGAGAGTTGAGTTGCAAGCAGTATCAGACCTACTGCTCAGGATTGCTCTTTTTTAATTCATGTGGAAAATATCTTATTCTCAAACAGCCCACTTTAACGTCTCTACACCTACAGTAGCATCTTTAGTTGTGCTCTACAAGAAAAACATTGAGTCCATAAAACCACATATGCAGCCAAGCTTGATTACCTCTACAGAAGAATATCTATCTTTCCAAAATGCAGTTTTTGAAGTGCCATAATATTTGTTGTAAAATACTCAAAAATGCTTCTTGCTACATCTCAGACAAATAATCCTAAATAAGAATATGAAATTCCAAGCACAGAGAAGCAGGCCAAATCTCAAGATTTATCTATCCCAGCAATCAGAAAAGTGAAGATAAATGCTCATGAACATTCATTGTAGAGCAGATTCTGATTAACTTACTGAAGTTGAACATTGTCTTATTTCTCCAATGACTGTGTTGAAATGGCTTTTAACTCATAGTATATACACCCATGTATCTGCCAGTGCATCTGTAGAACACATCGCTGCAGGAGGAGGTGCAAAAATAATGACTCTTTATTATCATTAAAATAAATACAAAATATGATAACATTAGGTTTTGAGATGGCCATAGCTTGGCAAGCAGCCTGACTGATGAAGGAAGGCTTTGCTGCAGCTACTGCTACAGTTGCGACTTTTCTGCTGGCAAACCAAATCCTTCAAGTTTATTAAAGGACAAAAGTTATCGTCATCATTTCAAAAGTGTGCTGAATTTTTATGCTATCTTACTTTAGATTTTTCATTAGGAAGGGAGAATCCCAGTCATCTTTCTTTTCTTTTGGAACAACCACAGTTAAACTCAGCACACTGCTAATACGTGAAGAGAAATACTACACCATGCAAGTTGGAAAGAATTGCCATCACACTTTCACACACCTCTGGATGACTTTTTCTCCCATATACTATTTATTTCTCCATCTTTTTCTCTCTGTGATCACCTCCTGTTATGCCTAAATTCCTTCTGCAACTGCAAAGAGGAAATGATATAGGAGCCTTAGGGAATACAATGCAGTGGCAATCAGAGAAAGCAAGATACTTAGCCACTACCTAACTTACTCATTTTTATCTACGTTATTCAAGTAACCTATGTGTAGCTTTCCATGATGCAAAATAATTGAGAGTGCATACATATAATTACTTTTAAAGGATTATATTTAACATTACCCTCTATAAGGTAATAAATTTGAAAAGTTTTCTTTGAAGGTCACCTTGTTAGTGCAGTTACACATATGATAGCACCAGGTGCCATCTGTTATCAATAAAGAGTGGAACCAAAGTTAATGAAATTCTCAGTTCCTAATGGACATCTCACCCAGTGAACAGTCACATTTCAATGCACAGCACATTTCTGCCAAAAGCACAGCCTTGCACCCCACTATGTACCAATAAAAGCCTCTAATGATAGGATTTATGGATGAGAACAGAAAACACAAGCAAATCTTCAAAGTGACTTGTTTTAACTAACTGCAAAAATTGCCACAGGAATTAAGGTCTGCTGACATTCAGCTTTTTGTCTGACAATCATTAAGAAGCATCCATGAAAACAAAAGTTCAGTTTTAAAAATTTAGCCCAAGCTGTTGGAAAGTACAACCTAAAAACTAAAGTCAATAAAGCGCAAAAAGTTCAGATACCTATAATGAACATCTCAGAAACCAAAAGCTTTTAAATTTAAACCACTGCTCTCAGGACCGGAGTAGATGAAATTTCTGAATTATGTGTAAACATTTTCTTTAGTTACTTGGATTTGAGGAAAATTAGTTTATTTCACCTGAAATCTTAAAAAATAACATCTTAAGCTACTCCAAAGAAGCAAAAAAACGAGGATGCTGACATGTTCAGCACTTGCTTACTCTTTAGCACTCACTGCAAAATTGAAAATACAAAAAAATTAAAACAATAACAATGTAAAATGCTCAGGGTAACATTTTGCTTTTGGGTAGGTCACCTCATAGCACATAAAAAGAACTTGGCATTAATAAAATTATCTTGTCTGGTTTATTCTTATGTTGAATACTGCCTATGGCAGTCTTGCAACATCTTCAGGATGTTGATTCAAAAATCTACAATACTACATTCGTAAGACAAATTTTAATCCAGACAACTCAGGGAACTTCCTAAACCTAAGCAGATTTCCATAGCAACTTTAATTATGCTACCTGCATAAATACTGTCTTTTCTTACAAGATAACAGGACAGTTTGGCATTCTAAAACTCTATCAAAACACCCCTCACTGGATCTCTGATCTACAAATGTGCTCCTATCCTCTGATCGTTTTTAAGTTACTCTTACGCTTTACCATCAGTCATGTTGCATCTTGAAAGCAAGCCTGATTCTGACTTCACTAATATCAGGGTAAATCAAGACAAACAGCAAAAACCACTGAAATTCAGATCTCTTTGAAATACATCACACAGTTTTAGAATAAACTGTTGATGGCCTACTGGTGGACAAAAGCCTTTTTTTATTTAACACTGAAAGAGTTTACATTCTAAAAATGTGAAATTCTTCAGAATCAAACAAGACGGGGGGGAAAAAAAGTACATTTCTGCTTATAGAAATTAACTGATGTTCCTAATAGTAGATTGAGTCAGCCACAATACAGGAAAGAAAATAGTTAGCTTCAAGCTTCCAAAAAATTGGCAATAATATTACAGATTACTATAGAATCCTCAACTAAACACACAAGGATTGTTTGATTTTCCAGGTGAATTTAAAAACAATATACTTCCCTGAATTTAAGTTCTACCAGTTCTACCAAGTCTCCTTTAAATTTGGTTAGATAAGAGCTAGCAGTTTGGCTTGGGACAAAGAACATTTTCATCTTGTTCAACAAAAAGAAGCTTTACTGACTTGTAAATGTACACAGCTGCCACTGAAACATTGATCTGAATACCTCTAATAAACTGGGTTTATTGACTGCCTTTGGGAATGGTCATTAGCACCTGCATACTTTAAGGAGTTTCACAGAAGGACGCTCCATACAACAGAGCTGAACTTTTTAAAATTCAGATATTCATATGTTGGTTGACAGGGACTCTGGGTCCATCTGGTCCAAGCCCTGTTCAAGCAGGATAACCTAAAGCAGGCTGCTTAGGTTCATGCAGCTTATGAAGATCTCTTAGGAGGAGATCCCATCATCTCTCTGAGCAGCCTTTTACCAGTGCTGTCATCCACACAAAAAATTATTCCTGATATTCAGACAGAAGCTACTGTGTTTCAGTTTGTGCCCACTGCCTCTTGTTCTGGTACCACCTGGGCACCACTGAGGAACCTGGCTCCATCTTTATTTCTTCTCTCCCTTTAGGTATTTAAAGACTTTCTAAGATTTCCTCACTCGGGCTTCCTCATCTCCAGACTAAGCACTTCCAGCTTCTCAGCCTCTCTTCACAAAAGAGCCACTCCAGCTCTTTACTCATCTTGGTGGCCTTCTGGATTCTTTCCAGAATGTCCATGAACTTTGATATCTACAAATTCAAAACTTTGGCATTTAAAGCATGGGGAGAAGATTCTTTGAGTACATGGAATAAATAATCTCCACCTTGTTGTCAGAGATCTGTAGAGAATGTCTACATTGCAAAGATATGCTAGGAACTGAGTCATCAGTGACACACCATTAAAGAAAAAAATTGACGACCACAAAGCAGGCACAATGCTTAGATGACCAATGCTTTCTATCATACAAGTAAAGATCAGAATTAAATTTGAGCAGCCCTATATGCTCCAGTTCCCATATCTTTAAATGAGAAAATAATTATACTGAACAATCTAACTAGGTTATCGTGTAATTAAATTAATTTACCACTACCTCCAGCTGACAAGGAATCATAGAATCAACAAGGTTGGAAAAGGCCTCTAAGATAATCCAGAGTAACTGTCCACTTATCACCAATATTTCCCACCAAACCACGTCCATCAGTACAACATCTAGAAGTTTCTTGAACACCTCCAGGGACAGTGACTCTGTCACCTCCCAGGGCAGTCCATTGCAGCACAGAAGCCAGATTAGAGCTGATCATTAAGTTCTGCAGCCTGCAATGCAGCCAGCACTTCTTTCTCTTGTACAGCAGTGCACTCAACTTTGACTTAACAGCATCAAGCACCCATATAATATCCTCAAAGTATCAGTCTTTACTTGCACAGCTCTTATTCAAACCTAGGTAAACCTTCAATGTGATAAAACACACTCCAAAGTGAAGCAGGTAAGATAGGTGTGGGTTTTTTGGTGTTACTGAGTAGGTTATTTGGGGGGGGTTAGTTGGTTTTGTTTTGGTTGTTGTTATTTTTTAGTAGTTAAAAAAAATAAATGTATTTGAGGTCTAATCAGCAATCAGTCCTTTTATGGAAAGGAGTGCAAAAATATCAGGCTATCACTAAGCCATAAAATAGCCTGCTGTCTTGCCTTTTCCCACATATTTGCTGATGACAGAAACATTCACCCTTCCCTTTCTCAGTTCCCAGGCTGCCCAAAGGGAATGGCTTATAATCTCCAGAAAGTTGTTCACATAAAGCTGAGCACATACCGTGCCATTATGATGACAACCTGCTCAAAAAAAGAACAGATGAGAAGAAAATGAAAAAAGTTCACAGCTCATGCTTCTACCACGCACACACTCACACACCTCTCTCTACTGTTCATGAGAAAATATTGAAGTACTGTGATACTAGAGTAATTGTCTTGAAGCCTAACTGATCACTCTAACAATTTAGTTTATTGTAGTCAAATTTGAGTATTTTTGTTCAGTTAGCAGTGATCTTCACAGCTTCTCAATAAATTATTCTCAGCCAAAATACACATCAAAAAATGCATTGTATGATACAAGAATCTCTCAGAAATCTCTCTGAACCATGTGATAGCTCAGCCATTACTTGAAGGAGCTTCCTGTCATCCAAGAAATAGTAAACTACAGTAGAAATCCTTTCACTTCATATCCTTGAAGTCATTAATCTGGATTAAGTGCAAACTTTGTCTTGTCATTCAGTTATTTCTCTTGATTTTTTTCTGCTTCGTTTAATTCTCACCTCACAGAATCAACCTGGAAATATTTGCAAGTGCGCAAGTTTCACTATTATTTTTAACTAAGTATTAAAGAATGATGGTTTCCCATTCACTTGAATCTGTTCCTAGTGTGCCCACTGCAGCCTTGAAATGCACAAGAACTCTTTTAGCTCTCATGATGCTGCCTTTTCCCATCACAACTATTCCCTGTTGCTTCTACTCCACACTAAAGCAATCTCATTAACCTTTTGGTATTCATTGCCCTCCTCCTCTCCATAGTAAACCCCAAAGAGATGCTCATTTGATTCCTCAATAAATGTTTAATTTCAGTATTATTACTCTTCAGTGACATGGCTAGCATGTAACCAACTATTTCAGGTTGATTTGTTCATTTCTGAACAATCTTCCTCTACGAGAAGCTGAATTTTAAGACATTTTTATTCTTTTTGCTTCCACATTACTACAGTAATATTCAATACTGAAGTACTAGTGTTGGGTTATTATGGTACCAATGCACTCTTACCAACACAGCTGTTTTAATATATGCTGGCACATTTTTATGTAGCACTAGCTTCCTTCCTTCCAGAAGAAAAGTAAAGTGATTGCACAAAGAACCTAAGTGAAGCACTGGAATGATTCATCCAGAGCCATACTTTTGCCATTCTTGTCATATACCACTTGCTAACACCTAATATGAAAAACTTAATTCACCATCACTGGCTCTAGTCTTCATCAATAGCAAAACTATTCCTCATCTATGTGCATGTGAATACCCCCCTTGTGCATGAGTATTTACATATATGCTCAAGTTCACATGTATAGAAATATACACTAGTAATGGAAAGGGAATTTTAGCTTATGGTAAGAGTGATATTGAGAGTCCAAATATGAAGTACTGCATTGAAAGGGAACAAACAGAAAATATATTTATGAGTTTCAAGCAACTGCCTGCATGATTAAATATTGCTATGCTTCTAAAATTTTATATTTGTTCTGTCATTAGCCCTGAGTGTACTCGTTTTACTGTATCAATGTGACTGTAAGATATTTCATATACTTTTAATCATTATTTCAAGTTATTAAGACAAAAGCTATTTTGCAAAATAACTTGCATTTTTAATAATACATAAACATTTTACTCGAGAGGGTTTTTTTAATTACTATTTCATTAAAGATGCAAGCATTCACTAAAGAAGCTGATTACTTCTAAGGTTTTCTTACCACTGAATACATTTCACTAAAACAAGAAAATTTAATATTTCACTAAGAATATTTTTGTGCTACAGAACATGGCAGAATGTAATCACCAGAATATCTTCATAACCCTAATCTTCCCATTGGATCAAGTTAACTCCAGAATGAAGGACCACCCATTACTCTCAGGTGCTTTGGAGTCAAAACATTCATGCAGAGACTTCTTACTAGATTTGAAAACTTCCAAAATATTGTTTGATTTATGAATATTATTTGCTTTAGTTATTACCACTCATTTTCATGCTGGCTGCACATGCATAGAAAAAGTGGATTTCCAGTATTACAGTTTTCTTAAATTCTTGCTACTTCACAAAGTTTTTCACACAAGAATTTACATGAAAGAAGTTACAAGGAACACAGAGCAAAATGACACACAATCACTCGCAGGTCTTAAAATGATTTTGATTTCTATACAAACATACCTATTATGGAACTTACAAAAACTCATTGGAAAGTAAAATAACTTCCCCAAACTATTGGCCTGTAGTTATTTCTTGTTAGAGATTCTGGGACTTTCAGATAACCAGATTCCTTAATACCCCTACTTTTGAGATTAACTTTTACCCTGCACCTAAAGAAGTACACACTGCAGCACAGTTTGTTCACTACTCACTGCTGAGTCATTTCTAAACTAAATTCTTTATGCAACTAAAGCCATATACTACCTACTCTTGCTTTGACCTTTTAATCACCTGGCATTTTTCAGAAGATAATTTCCATCACTGCAGCAGAAGCCAATTTGAAACAGATGAAGGACCTCCTTCTGCTTTTCTGCATACATGAAGGGTAATATTATAACCCTGATATTGAAAAAACAGCTTTGCACTCAAAACTTTAAGTGCTATGTTGTGGAAGCTAATGTTGAAAAATTAGAGAAATTATGCATCTATTTGTTTCTTCTTCCTTTGGAGATTATAAATGCCCTGAAGCAGCTCATTTTTACAGAGTGTTTGCTGTCAAGAAGCAATGAAGTGCAAATGGAGGCCAATTGAACTCAGCAATTTGTTTACCCAAGAAGGCAACAGCTGGAGAAAAATGGAGTATTGTAATAATTAGCCAGTCACATTAGATGAGGGACGAAGTGGTATATGATCTAGCATTATAATAAGGAGACTTCCTTTGGGCGTAGTAGAGAACTAGTAATTATCTGCCTTTAAGACCAAGAAGCTTACTTCACCTTATATTTTATACCTTGTATGCAAGTAGCATCCAAAATATGGACATTATAGACAGTCCAAAATACCATTCTGTTTTTTCCAAATAGTCAGACTTGACAACTTCTTTGCTTCAATGTCTAAAAACCATCCATCCAGATACATCCACCAATGCCTATTATCTCCAAAAGGAAAGCTTAATACATCAGAAATTGTTTACTTATGTAATATTCTCTATCTGAAGCAAGTAGAGTTTGTTAGCAACCATGTATTGTTTTGAAACCTTCTTCTTCTTTAAAAAAATTCCTAAGTTTCACTAGTAAAGATAAAGCTTTACTAGTATAGAACAAGTAATTTCTCTCAAGTAGAAATTAAATCCTAGTTAAAAAAAAGTAACAAGACAAGGTTTATGAAATATGAAGCAAACCAATTTTAGTTCACTGACAACTGAATTAATATTGCAAATCACATTCTTGTGAATTTAGTCCTTTTTCTTATCTCAAATTCTTGAGGAATTGACTATAATTTTATTCAAACATTAATTACTTGCAAGTATTTGCTGAATACTTTATGTCAATAAATTTAAGTCCTTGGAGCACTTGTAAAATCTTCACCTCAGTGCCACACTCCTCTGTTATTTCTGAAATGTTTGGCTAACTTTATTATATAATAATGCTTCCACATTTCAAACAGGAGAATAATAAATGGCAAACACAAAAACAATGAATAGCAAATTAGAAGGAACCAGAAGAAAATTTTGGACAAAAAAGAGCATTCAAGCAAGTATTCAAGGCATAGATATAAAAATGGAACACTGAGAGCCTTAAAATCAACCACTGCTTCATGTGAAGGTCACTTAGTAAGTTTTACACATCCTCATTCTTTAGCCCCAACTTACTAATAGGCTTCATCCTGTACTCTCTTCACGTATCTAAAGACAAAAACAAGATCAAGTAAGAATTTACACATGCATAACTCTTTTGATTTATGTTTCTGGAAAAATTGTTCTGATTTTTTTTTTTTTAAACACTGGACACCTAAATTACATGATGTTCCTGTGTCCTACACCTCACTGCCTTAATCATTCTTATTTGATGCTTTGTAACAGCTCCACTAAACTAGAAGAGCTTATTTGAAAAATTTGGCAGAACTGGAGCTTTCAAGTTTGGCTTAATGTGTGACCCTCAAGACAACAAAGTAATATCACTAGCTTATCCATAAACAATTTAGAATAAAATCCTAAAGAAAAAGTGGTCAAAAAGGAAAATATGTGTATGTAAACAATGCAACAATATCTAATTGAAACAAATTCACAGTATTTTTACTTTTTAGGCACTTCTGTGATTGGTTTCTATTTAGCTTAAGAGCATTTTCTTAAGAGAACTGTAAGACTTGGCTGAAGACTATGCTTCAGCTGAGCTAGCACAGAAAGCAGAGCTTGGACTTAAACAGCCCTGAAAACCACCCTACCTCCCTCCCTCTTATCATATGCTAGGTCTAAGTAAGTGCAGTTCCAATATCTCTGCAATGGCCATGGCATCAACTAGAGATCATGAGTATTTCATAACACAGAACAGAAAAATTTAAGACTGAATTCCAAGAACATCTGCAACACATTTCTTCCCACCCTGCAATCAAAACTTACACTGCTGAGGCAATCTGCAAATGTTTCAGAGGAGCAGAGCATGACAAAGACTGAATTCAAAGTCAAAGATGATAAAAGTGTTGCTTGAAAGATAAATATAGCACTGGCTTAATGCTACTTATGTTGATACTGGCTTTCCAAATAAAATCAGTCATATATTAAATTACCTGCGTAACCTTGAATGAAAATTTACTGAAAACCAGTAAGACATCACCACAGGCATGCTAACAATTATTAAAAGAACTCTTGTGATTCTGTGCTTCCAACAGAGCAAAAAAAGATCAGCTAGAGGAACACAGGACTGCTATAATGCTGTGAAAGACATCCATGGGATTTAATGGCAAGAAATAAATTCCAATTAATCCCTTTCAAAGGTAACGTAAGAAAATTTTCATAATGAAACAATGAAATCTATTTATATGAGTCAAAGACGAAGAAGAGAAACTGAACTGACGAGTGAAATGAAAAGGGGGAACGTAGAAGGATGCAGACGAAAATAAATGCAAGTGTTGTAGGAAGTCACACTGAGCGACAAGCTCTAACAGCCACTGGGAAGGAAAAAGAAAGCTCTTCAGTTTGAGAAAAACCTGCAGTCGAGACCAAACCTTATATCAGAAAATCATGCATTATATATTGACAATATTAACTGCAGTAATCAGTGTATATCAGAGTAGGTGTAGGAGAAATTACAAAAAAGACTAGGTAACACTGAACATCCCATTTCTTTGCTGTTAAATACCATGGTTGCTCGCAAACAAAAGGAAATAACTTCTGCTTATAATCAAACATCACTGCATTACCAAGATCATATGAATCACATCTATGTATGAATGATAAGTGGATAGATACAGATTGATACAAGATGACAGCATAATTTACATTCTGAATCCACAATATCCCATCATTTAATCCAAAGTTTATCCAAAATTTAATGATGAGATCTTTTACATACAGCAAAAAATTCTAAAAATATATAGTGTAATTTAGTAACATCCTTATTTATTTTCTCACCAATGTTTACCACAGGACCCTGTAAATATGCAGATAAAAGAAACTGTAATGAAAAAGGTCACACAAAACTGCTGTAAGGAAATACAGACATTACTAAATGCAACAGAATGGATTTTCCTTACTACTGTTTTATTACACATGTTTACAAGGTCATGTGATAAGTGGCAAAGAAGAAAGAAGGGCATCATTAAATATGACAGAAAAAAACATTGGAAAGCCTATCTGTGTGCTTGCTGTATGGGTTTGAACATCAACCATTGTGGTTTCCCATCCAGTATAACTGTCACATGCCAATCACTTAACTCCACACTGTGAACATCAGTAATCACTATATTTTCAAAAATGTGTGATGCCATTTGCATCTAACAACTGTTTTTTATAGGCTACTGGACTGATTGTGTTTCTGATGTTTAGCATATTCATTACCAATTGACTTTGCTTGGCAGACAAAGTGAATTATCTTTCCCACTAGTGCCTTGAAACCATGCCCAGTTTAATATATCACACACTTCAGATTCCTGTTATTAATGTAATTTACTGTAGTCAACCACTATATTCTTAAGCATTCATTCCTAACACTTGCATAAGATGATCATCCTTTTACCTTTTATTTACAGTTTATTATTTACCTTGTATTTACAGTTTATTGCACTCACAACACCAGTTCATACAACCTCTGGACAAAGCCAGGACAAATACCTCCTGCATCTCACTGTTACACTCTCAAATTTGTTATGTTTTTCTAGACTGATTGAATTATGAAAATATTTACTTCTTAAAATTAATGAATTTACAAATGGATATCACAATGAATACCATTTGCAAAATACCATTCTCCCAATCTGCAGCACTAATTGATTACAAACTTTGGTCCTGCTCTCTAAATGTTCTGCAGATATTTGTAATATAGTGACTGCACTGACAAAGAAGTTTTTCATGATGAGACAGTAAGATCACTGATAATTCCATTCCAAAACCTGCACATAGCAAGCAGATATTTCAATTTATTGAAAAAATAACTTTGTTTCAACATACTACATTTTCTTTTTAAATCCCCTAAAATAATTATTTTGAGGCATTTCAGTTTTGTCTCAAGTGACCCTCATTAAATTCAGCAATGGATTTACTACAGATTCAGACGGGAACAACATTACACCTACACAGTACAGGCACTGTTTTCTATTTAGCACCTTTTCATTTCATTCTCCGATGTATTTCATTAACTTATTTTTCTGATGAGGAGAATGTATGGTTTTAATTCCTGCTGAAAGTACAAATAGTACGTTCTCATTAAATTCAGTACATTTTATAAACATGAGACTAAAGAATTAATATAGCTTCAAAAAAGAAATCCACTGAAACGAAGTCTCTAGAGTTCACAGTTGCTACAGTTTCATTTTTTAATCCACTGATTAGAGAAGAGTGACAACAGCACAAAACATAAAAGTGTAAGGAAACTAGGATCAAAGATTGTCACCTATCAGAACCAGAGACTAATTCAATTAGTAACTTAATTGGTAGTTAAGCTATTGAGTTTAACACAGAATGAAAATACATAATAGATTCCTAGAAACAGGCTTATCACTAACTACATTAACATTATAGGATCTTTTTCAAGAATGCTAGCTATTTACAACAAAAAATAAATATTTAAGTTTAAATATAGTGAAGTTAAAGGTTCACAGAACAAGCAAACCTTCCTGCTGCCACTTCAATCTGCCAGTATAGGAATGGCTCCACAAAATTAACTCATTAGTCAGGTGGAAATATTTTGCTTCCCTCCTTTACTTTCTTTTCTCAGTAATATATATAAATATATAAATAGAAACAGAGATAAAAAGCAAATATTAATTTTGTCTGCCTGATATATTTGAACAGATATGGAAAACAAAAGGAACAACATTTTCAGAGTCTTCCAAATCTTCAAAGATCCTTCGAATATTTTCGATATCGTCTCTTTTGGCAGGTAGTTGGAGAATTACTTCCAAAAGATGACTAATATAACAAATGTCTCACAATGCACAAATTTTACTGTGTGTCCCTTTAATCCTCCCCATTTGACATTAACCAGTATCAGAAATGTAGTAAAAAAATAAAGGAACAATTGAAAGTGTTCAAGAAATATAACTCTGCAACAACTATTCTATCAAGTCAGTTCCTCTCAACTTTAGCCTTGAATGAGAAGATTCCTGTTCCATTCCATACAAGTCCATTCAAAGAAAACAAACTGACGGAAGCAATATGAACTTTATGCCTTGCATTCCTTCATTTGCAGGCCTGTGCAAGGAATCATGTATCTCACTGCAAATATTCAGCATAACTTCAATTTTACGCTCACATACCAGGAGCCAAATTTACAATTCATTTCTTGTACTTCTATCTCATCAATCACAGGTGTTACCAAACATCTACATCTTTTTGAGCCTCTTTGTTACCACGTGACATAAACATGCACCATAAAATATTTCCATCAGGTTTCTGATTTTTGCATTTGTATTTAACTTACCGTATCTTCTCCCTTATATTTTATGAAAAGAAATACTTAGAAATGCTCCGATGACTATTTAACCCCGGGTAAAACCTACACTGTTGTTTCATATCAGTTTATATCTCCAACCTATTACACCAAACTTGCTATATATTTATTATATTTAAAACAAACCTTAAATCACTTCTCTTTCACGTTTCTCCTAGTGTTTTCCACACAAAAGACCGTAAAACAGTATAATGCAGTTATCTGCTGACTGATGCTTCAGATTGCAAATTTAACATACAAATCCGTAGGGAATACCCAAACATAGATCTAATGCTGTCAAGTGTACTGAACATATCATAACCTCGTTTCATAAATCAGCTGAGCAAAGGTGAGTTACCAGTGTTTTTGAAATATAAACCAAACTCGTGTGCTTTATTATGTTGTTCTTCTGTCTGAAGATTCATTCACAGAAAAATTGAGTCTAATAACTTTCACAGACAGTAACCAAAGAATCCAAAGATCACACAGAAGCATGTCTGTGCAACTAAGCCTCCCGCCATTTATTCATCTCCATTTTAAAGCCTTGCTGCTGAAAAATGAAACGAAAGCAATGACAAGCATTAAGCAACTAGTCACACACCATGAGAATTCAAAATGCACGGAATTCAGAATCCCAAATAGCCTAATCATGGAAACATACTGCCTGAGCTCTCCAGCAAGGGCTTCCAAATTACAAATAGATCCCCAGAAATCAATAGCTATTTTCAAACAAAATATATATATATATTCAAACTAAATTAATGCTATAATTATTCTGAGCAGATCAGCTATTTGTTACGGTAAGAATACAAAAGAGTAGTTGCAAAGTCTATCCAAAAATCTGATCTCACTGAACTTTGAGTCCAGAAGCAGGCTCTCGAACTACTCTGTATTAATCAGATGAGAAGTTTGCTGCAGCAGCCAAATCACATTGCTGATCTGAATCAGGAAGCAACAAGCATAAGAGGAGAGAAAAAAATAAATAAATAAAATAAAAATCAGTAAACTACCACTCTGCTGGAAGTAGTTCTCTGCAGCAGAGAAACTGCAGGGAGGAAAGATCTTTTCAGACTAGTATCTTCAGTGCCTCCATTTTTTAATCGGGAAGATAATCGCAGGTTTCTAGTCTCAGCATCTTTAGGTACAGAATATATATTCAATGTTTATTTTTGAAACTATGCACATAGTTCACAAGGTGCAAGAGTTGAACCTTGGGCAAATTTTGCAGAAACAGCCCAATAGCCTCCCACCCACAGTACCTCAATGTCATTCTACAGAGCCACAGTCATAACGCAGTCCTCTTCTTTGCCCAGGTACAATTTTGGCACAGCCACTCTTATCAACAAGAAGAAAGGAAGCATGGCTAGGGTTTGATATTTAACAGTATAGCTAAGTATTTTCCCATTAAGAGCCTTTTGACACAAACATGCTGCTATAAGTAGCAAGCATTTATAACCCTGGATCCGCTTCTCCAGAGTTGCCTACCTTTTGAAAAAGACAGCACAGAGCTTTACACATGCACTGTTCTTGAAAGCTAAATGCTTAAAAGCACGTCTACTACCCAGCTAATGGAGTGGTATTTAGCTTTACTGTGTGGACATAATGTTGAAACTTCTCCCTCTACTTCCAGACGCATACATACTTCCAAGTAAGAGTAACTCTCATGGCTTGCAAAGAGCTCTGATGAACTTAAATATGAGTAAATCCCCTGGTTTGCAATTTGCACGTTCCCAACTCTGTCCAGCTATTTTATCACCAAGAAAGAGCTTAACTTTTTTTTTTTTGTCAGTGCAGAAAAATTAACGAAACCAGTAAGACCTGTTTATGATCAATTTGGTCATTGGGGTGAAATATTCATTACCTTGTGTGATGTGAATTACCATGCTGTAAAATAGCTTATTTCTTTTTTCCTCCAAACTATCATTGCTTTCAAGTTTCATCTTTTTCTGCATCTTTGTTTCAGAATCTTTTCCCTTTAATGTGCAGTAAATTACTTGCTCACCATACTAGCAACATCCATAAATTGCACATATAGAGCAAGACACTTCAAATAACCACATAAGAAATAAACTAAAACTAGACCCTATTTTCTGCTGTCATAGGTGAACAAACTGACAAGACTGCACAGGCAGCTGGCCTACTTCAAGTAGGACCAGGTGGTCATTAGGCATCCACTGGATATGGCAATAAGTCTCAGATGGCACTCAGACATCACGTCCTACAGAAAGGAGTTGGGAATGTTATTTTTTTGTTTGCTTTTTAATATACTTTTTTTTTTTTTTTTTTTTTAATTTTATGGAAGTCCAGAGCAGGCAAGGGAAGCACTACTGCACTTGCCCTTCCTGAATACGCTGTGTTTTTCACCTCTTGCATGCCACATATTTTTAGGAACTTGTCCACTCACACAGAAAGGGAAGATAACCTCACATTTAACTCAGCCTTCGTCCTGAAAGAGATAAGCCATGCACAAGAGTCACGCTCACATGATCCAACACCACAGTGTGTTCATGTCATATAACCCAAAGTTAGACATTCTTTGCTTCTCAATTCTTTTCAGAAACTAATCACACCTGGACAGCTCCATAAAAAAAAACCTTTTTCCTGATGTGACACAATTTGCAGTAGGAGGTAAAATATGAAGATAGGCCTTCAATAAACTTTTAACTCCAAATTCCATTTTCTATGTCACACACAGCATTTACTATCCCAAATAATTCAAAAGAGTGCATAGGGCTATACAGCTTTCTAAGAAGCGAAGCTTGCATCTGACAAATAGCCTGACAAAAAAAACCTGGCAACTCATTTTCTTTCCCTGTATTTTCAGGTGACTAGTATAGTAAAAGCACAAAAAAAAAAAATCCACAAATCATGGTTCCTAGAAACAAGCATTAAGATGCTCAGGATTTTTATATGGACATTATTACAAAAAGAATAATCAAAAGATTTATGATTGAAAGAAAAATATATTCCAGGAAAGAAACAAACAGCTTGCTTTTTTTTTTTTTTAATCTTCTCATGACATAGGATGCAGTTAGGAAAGGGAACAACCAGGACCTACACTAACTTACAGGAGAAAAGCTAAGGACACACTGGAGAAACAAATCTGCTGGACTACAAATGATTAAGAAACCTTAAGTCTTTGACTGTTATCTTGCCTCTTGAGAGTAAGCATTCATCCTGGGGACCACCATTTTTTTGTGTTTAGTATTTACTTTTCACCTCAGAGCCTCTTTCAGCACCATATTTCTCTCCTCTCTCCTTTCTAAATAATATTTTTTTATTCTGTTATTGTGATTTTTCTACTCCAAGTTCTCAAGCATTCTTTCATATAATTAATTTTTTGACAATTAATCTACTAGGAACCCAGTAACTCAATCGATGCTCAGCATATTGTTCCTTACTTGTTTCTTGCTCTAAGCCTTGAACCTTGAGAGAAAGAATAAGATAAGTCTGACTTCTTTGCAAAAGGATTGGATAATACATTAAAAGCAAGAAATGGAGACTGATGCAGCCTGCTGCTGCTGTGCTCTTCTATATTACTGTTGCAGCTATATTTTGTCCTACATTATTGCTCACATATTCCTATGAGACCTCCAATACCTCAAAGCTCTGGATGGGTTAAACGCTGAACCAAAAAACTTCTCATTTCTGTGTCTGAAAGTCTCAGTTAACTGTATAATATAACTATGTTTTCCTTTACATTCCGATTCCTTCTTTCTCACTCTCTTTCTAATAGTTCAAGTATCATTCCCTAAGAGAGAATTTCTTGGTAGTGTTAAACCAACTGGTCACATACACTGATATTGCTGCTTTTTTGCATTTGCCTGTCTTTGTGGCATACAGAATCATAGCTGAATCATCCAGCTGTATCAAACCTATCACACCTTTTTCTTTTATGTTTCCCATACTGTCACAGTGGTTAGATAGAGATATGCATTACGTTTCTTTACCCAACAGCTTTTCAATAGCACCACTATTTTATTTCGACTGCTATTTTTCAAGCAGAATAGACATTTCTTACTATTACGCTCCTCATGGAGTTACTGCTGAATAATTTGTCAATCATTCAGGCTTAGCAATAAGTATTACTTGGACTGTCTTAACTCAGGCTGATGAGGCATGGAGCCCATAAGAATTTTACCAGCTACTTTATTTCTTTAGTTTGTGCTTTTTTTTTCTAATAGCAAGTATTTAATCAGCTTGTGTAGTAGACAACAAACTTTGAGAGACATAAATTATTCAAAAATGTGAGTGAAAAAGGGGAAATCCCACATTACATTCCATTATAAAATGAAAAAGCTTCCCACCTCATTAGTGCATATAAGTACATCTGACCACTTCACTTAGAAATTTAGTTGTGTTTATACTCCAGTCTGAACTTTTACTAGATACTGACACAGCCTTATGTAAAACAAAAAAAAGACTGCTGAAGCCTGTGACAATATAGAACTTGTAAAAAACGCCGTAGTCTTTCTTAATTATGATGTTGAATAGATGATATGACTTCCTTGTTAATACATAGCAAAAGAATACAGTGGAGAATTTAAATAGATTTGGTTTTCATGCCCATAGAAGATTTTTCAAGCAATTTGCACATACAAGGACAGCAGTTTTCTTTATGTCATCTGTGGTTTAGCATCAGGATGTGTGACTTGAAGATCACTGCCAAATACAGGCTTCTACAGAACTTTCAATCAAATAAAATTTACATTATAAAGCAGCCTTTGTAGAAGCATTCTGGGGCACTGAACAAAACCACTTTAAAAATAAATGTAATTGAATATTAATAAGTCAAACCAAACAAATTTTATAGTTAGAAGCATGCAGTTCCTCCACAGCTCTCTACAAATGGGAATTGAGTTTTGCAACCAAATATCATACTAAACAGAGGCATGTCGACCAAGGACACAAGCCAAATAAACAGCAAAATATTACAAGTATTCTGGTAAAAAATGAATTTGGCTGCAACTCGGGCAGAACAGAGACAATCTGTGAACACACGACTCAGTATAAATCCGATTCCCACTACGATTGAAATAAAACTAAGTCAACATTTTCAGAGAGGTGCCTAACTCAGAAGTTAAACTTAAGGCATTCTTGAATTTAGGCTACAGTCTTACATTGACTGTAAGCTTGTTTGAGGTATCACTGAATGACTTGCTACCATCAACTTAACAGTTCAAGAGAAACCCAGTACAGAAAAATAGATCTACTATATCTCAGGACTTCAGAATAGTGTAGAGCAATATCCCTGGAACTGTTATTCTGGAACTGTAACCATAGTTGTAGATGTATACCTACTCTGCACAAATTCAAATAACTGATCATATCCGAGTCCAGTAATGCCAATTTGTGAAGATCTTAACTATCTTCTCAGATCTAGAAATGCATATATATGCACACAAATAAACAGAGGCGTTACATTTTGAAAGACTTAGAAACTTTTTCTCATTACTCACTGCCAGGAATGACTGCTGTTTACTGAATAATAAACAGAACACTTCATTATTCAGACAGAGTAGAGAGACACAACCTGAAATGCTTCTGACCTATTATTTCCACACATACAAAAATAATTCTCTATCTTGTTTCAGAGTTGGTAGTTCCTGTCCTCCAACAGTTGTTAACACTGTGGACGTGAGTAGCAAAGTAAACTTCAAAGGTGCTATCCATAGGCTTAATACAGAGCAAGTCTGGAAGGATCCACCAAGATAACCTTACAATATTCAAAACATTTTATTACTGTAATTAACAGATGCTGCTAAGAATACAGGTTAACAAATTACAATCACCCAGTGAATTCAATCATATCACTTATGACCCTATGTACTTACAATCTCTGGAGATGGCTTTAGATTTGAGTAACAGAGTTGATTTTTATGTTTTCTACAGTATTTGAGCAATACATCACATCAATGAGTCAAAATATCAACACTGTTTATAGAGCTAATGCAAACAGCCCTTAGTGCTCAAAAATTAATATGCTAAAAACTGGATATTAAGTTTCTAGAGGTCAGTAGTAAAAAAAAAAAAAAACCTTTCCCTGTATTTTTTGTTTATACCTGTTCGTCTGTTGACAAAGCAGTGCTGTGTAAGTTCAAAGAGCCCCCAACACTGCTGAACAGAACTTAAGAAAAACTTACATCTCAGCTTGCAGCAAGGAGTGCAACTTTCCACTCATTGGGTCTTAAAGAAGAAAAAAAAATCAGTGTTCAAGCAGGAACTTCAACAGATAAAAACAGCAAATGTGCATCAATCACACTGATTTTTCCTCACTCTAATTTATTCCCACTTTACCCATGTGGACGGGCACAATTCAAAGTAATTATGATGCCATACAATTTAATGAATGCACTTTTAACCAGAAATGTTTCCACTATTTTAACTCAAACAACTTACAGAGATACAGATAACCCTCTACACAGGGAAGATTTGAAGGGACAAATGAAGTTTCTGTACTGGAACCTGAACAAAAATAATTTAATCCCATCCAAACAGCAAAGAGGCTGTGGATCAGCTCTCCACACAAACTGTTCTCCTGTTTTTCTTCCAAGAAAAAAAAAAAAAAGGGATGAGGTAACTGTCAGGACTTTACAACCATTTCCACTCTTTTCTCACCCAGTGTCTGAAATGGTAACTCAGCAAACCATCAGACAGCATTTTAATCCTAGTGTAACAAAACCTCCAGTTTACCCAAGCAAACTCCATGGCACTGCAGATGGCAATGGCTACTTGGGTTGAGTATCCCATAGAAAATTTACAAAGGAAAGGAGGAAAAAAGGCTCTGCAAAAAAAGATAGAAAATAGCTTCTACATAAGAAAATATTAAGGTAATAAGTACATTCACTCACAGAATCACTGACCTTCACCCAGGAAGGCAAAAAAAAAAAAAAAAAAGATTTCTGAAGACTTTGAAAAGTGCCTGATACAACTCATACCACGTTTGCCCGTAACTGTACTATTTGCTAGTCTAACAAAAGAGACCGCTCCAAACTTGCAATCCCCCAGAAACATGTATCCAGTGAACTGCACTAGGATCTGTTCATGCCTGTACTCCCACTGCATCATCATTATCTAGAAGGAAATCAGTTCTCTTTGCACAGGGACTCTTGCTCATGCCGGTACAATGGCTTGTGCAAGAGATCTCGAGGACAATTTTCTCCATTCTTTACTCACTCTTGATTTATGTCTTCACCTCCCTCATTTTGCACGTACAGCTCTGTTTTTGAAACCCTTGCTGCTAAACTTTATCCTGATGTCAGCCAGAATTTTTCTGCTGGCTTTAATAGAAACTGGATTAGACCTTGTAATTTACTTTACACTTAAATAGATAAGAGAAAAATAAAAGCTAATTAAGCAACTTTTACCCTCTCCTTCAAAGAATGTTTATGGGAATTGAAGTTAACCAAATAATTTCAAGTATGCTTAGTTTGTCATTTTAATTCAAGATTTGGCATGCAAGTACACTGGTTTATAACACAATAAAATGCCCTAATTCAAAGGAGGCTGGAGCAGAGGTCGTTATTATGAATTATTATGAATTATCAGGGGCTTTGGATTAGGTTTAGAAACACCAGTGTGGAGCACAAGCTCATCAATGGTATGAAACATGAAAACCAATATGTATTTCCTCCCCTCTTCTGAACTGCATGGATTCATTTTCGTACTTGAAAACCTCTTTGTCTGTTCCCTCCAATTTGAGAATAAAAACATGGATTTTGCTACCTGTTACTATTTTCACACAAAACATTATTCAGATTCAATTCTCATGTTAACACTGACATGATGGTGACTTGTACCGTCACTACAATTATCCCATGACTTAAAGTACGTAATGAATTTTTGGGGGCATTATCCAAATGCATCTTTATCACTGAGCCTAGGGTGTGAGCCTATTGCAGCTATTTCTGCTCAGCAAATACGTAGCAGACCTTACCAATATAAACAGTCTGAAGAACCTAATCCTACCTATTTTGCAAATGAATATTACAGCCAACTCTGGCAATACTAACATAATTTAGAAATCTTTATTTTGGGTGTATATAAATACATATATATTTATATATTTTTTATTTATATATATACACATATAAATATATATATGTATATATATATATGTATATATATATAAAGTATTTTGTCAGCTAACAGTGATTTAGGGGTTTCTCTATAAGCGTGAAAGCAGAACATACTTCATGTGCAACCTACTGGCCATATGATTTATGGAGTCTTTTAAGAGCACACTCTCCAGTTCACTTTTATTTAGAAAGACTTCTCAGATCTTGTATTTTCTAAGGAGTCCAGATGTCTCTGAGCCTTCAGAAGCCCCCCACTTTCTCACACTCAACACTCAAGTCTGTTTCTCTTCCACACCCTGTCCTCTAACAATTGATTCACAGAAGAATGCTGCTTTTCCAATTAATTTTCTGCTGAATAACGCAGTTTTAAAGGAGGAATGTGATGAGAGCTGTTTAGAGAAAATAGTGGTCATACAGCACTACTGCAAATTAGTTCTGTATGTATTTCAACAAGAATTATAAAACCCTCTTGAAGCTCTGAATTTTATTCCATTGTAATATTAAACTATTTAAGATAGCACTGCATAATTCAAAAGTAAACGTTGTAAGAGGAAAATTTCATAACAGGGGCTTAACGTATGAGAAGTCAGCACTAACTGGATCCTTCTAATCATAATTCCAGTTGTTAAAGCACCAGGGAGTCCATCAGTATAGACGCTACATTCTGATTCAATTACATTTTGCATTTAGAAGGTGACAGTTTAAACTTGTTGTTACCTTTGTGCCATACTCAATCAACCAAAGGAAAAAGCTTTCTCCTATGAGAGGTAAAAATGAAAAGTACACTCAGTGTAATGCATTAATGGGTACTCCGCATGATAAATTTGCATTCATTTCTTCCAGAGGATGAGTATTCCTTCAATGCATCGAAATAAACATCATGCCTCATCCCCCCTCTCATATTGTTTAGATCCAATATATTTCACTGTAACACTGATTAATGGAAATAAATTACAACACCCAGTGACTATGAATAAATGACTCCAAAAGCTTAGCAGGACTAATAAAAAGAACAAACAAAAAATAAAACACGTGTAGCAGAAAGCCAGTCCAAACTTCGTCTATAATAGCCATCGAGTCATTCTTCTATTTATCTGGAGCCTCAACCATGAAATAATATACTGCCACTCTTAGCATTGCAGCTAATGATAAGACTTCACTCTGGTCGGACTGAGGAGATAAATTTCCTCTTACTATTGGATGTAAAATGCTAATTTTGCTGTTCAACAATTTAACTGTCCAAATTCCCTTTGATCTACAATACAACATTTCTGGTTTGAAATGGACAAAAAAAAAATCTGTTCCCAGATTCTGTACAAGATTTGTCAAGCACCTGCAATCTCTTTTACCAGCAAATGCATTGAAGTTGATTCTCCCTAGTGTTCAGAGCACTAAGGATCTCCAAACAACATCTGAAATGCCCAGAGTAATTCACCTGCAGAGTTGTTTGGGTTTTTGTTTTTTGTTTTAAACTAGGCAGATTGTGATTATCAAGGTAACAATTGCGACCCATTGCTAAACTAATACATCATTTACTAAACAAATGTTTTATTCTGCTTTTCAGATTTAACTCAGTTGACAGGAATGAGCAGAAGACAGTTTTCCCAATCTTGCAACCATTTGAGATGGAAAATATTTTTCAATGGTGAAATAAGTTTATTTCTTGTGTGTTACTAACAAAATAAAGCATACATTTTAAAACTTCAACTGAAATGTTTAACTTGGTCTTTAAAGTTAAAAACTTAATGGTTTTATTTTCCCCTTCACTAACTAGGTTTAGTTTGGGATTATTGTTCATGAAGAATAAGAAATAAGATATCTTGATAGGAAATAAATCATATCAAAATAGCACTTTTTGCACAGTTTTCTGTCTGGATAATTCAATTTTTAGCAAAAAAATCCTCACCATTCTGTAAACATAGAAGAAATTTACAATCCATGAAAATGTCTTTTTGCCTTTTTGTTACAGCTGTGGATAATGCCTCAGCTCCTTTACATTCCTGTGCTTTAGTAAAAACCTTTCTACAAAAGTCACTCTTACAAGAAAACATGGAAATATTACTCAGAAGATAATCATGATCAGAAATCAATTGCTTCTATTTCAAATTCAGTCAAAGCTTACTACATCTCTTGCTGCTTTTCTTCCCCAAGTTTCTTCCAGCAGGATATATTGCTCATTTCACAGTATTGTAAGCCTTCCAGGTTCTGACCATCTGCTTTCTCTGTTATAGTGAATCCCTTTTAGATGCATTACATAGCACACAGGATTTCTTCTCCAGTTTGCCCCGGAAAGAGAATGCCTAGCTGACAAATGGTGCTTGCCTCAGCAATAGCAAATACCATTCACTAACTGCAGCTACCTTTAGTCAACAGACTTGTCCCTGATTCCAAGACATGATCTTGATTCATTTCCAGTCTGCAACAAAGTTTTTGTTGAGACAGATTGGACTAACCATGAATTATTCCTGTAGAAGCTCATCTCAAGTGGGTTCCACTCTCCATGCCACATCCCCCACAATCAACGCGGCTCCATACACATTTTTGGAGTAAATGGTATGATGCTCATTTTGTTGAAATTGGTTGTTTTATCTTATTATTCTTAAGATAACTTAAAGAATCATAGAATGGCTTGGGTTGGAAGGGACCTCAAGGATCATCAAGTTCCAACCCCCTGCCACAGGCAGGGCAATCAAACTCCAGATCTCTAGAACAGGTTGCTCAGGGCACCATCCAATCTAGTCTTGAACACCACCACAGACAGAGTACCCAGAGCTTCTTTGGGCAGCCTGTGCCAGTCACACAGAGTCTCACAACTCTCTTTGTGAAGAGAGTTTGACAACCTTTGACAACCTATCTAAACCTTCCCTCCTTGAGATTAAAACCATTCCCCCTTGTCCCATCAATATCTAGCTTTGTAAAAAAGTCAATTCATCTCCTTTTTATAATCCCTTTTTATACACTAGAAGGCTGCGAAGAGTTCTCTGTCATAGGGCAGGTGTTCCAGACCTCTGATAATCTTCATGGCCCTTCTCTGGATCTGCTTCAACAGCTCCACATCTTCCCTGTATTGGAAGGCCCCCAGCCTGGATGCAGTACTGCAGATGGGACCTCACAAGAGCCAAGTAGAAGGGGGCAATCATCTCTCTCTCTCTGCTGGCCACCCCTTTTTTATTGTAGCCCAGAACACAGTTGGCTTTCTGGGCTGCAGGAGCACACTGCTGGCTCATGTCCAGCTTCTTATCCACCAGGATCCCCAGGTCCTTCTTCACAGGGCGCTCTCAAGGAGATCTTCCCAGTTTGTATATATACCTGGGATTGCCCCAACCCAAGTGTAGCACCCTGCACTTGGGCTTATTGAACTTCATTAGGTTTTCATGGACCCACTTCTCCAGCCCGTGCAGGTCCCTCAGGATGTTCTCTCTTCCCTCCAATGTATGAACTGCACAGCTCAGCTTGGTATCATCTGCAAACTTGCTGAGAGTGTACTCAGTGCTATCGTATATGTCGTTGATGCACCAGTCCCAAGACCGAACCCTGAGGGACACTGCTTGTAACCAGCCTCTACCCTCACACATAACCAGTTCTTCTCCAAGTCTGTATATGTATCTGGAATTACTCCAACCCAAAAAGAGAAAATCCACACCACCTTCAATAATATTCCACAGGTCCAAATCTTCACATAGATTAACTTGATAATTCTTAGTATCTGCCCATCATCACAGAATTTATATAATAATTTATTGCTGCCATTTCTATAACATACTAATGATACCGTTGTGACTGAAAGACATTCGTAACAAGGAGTTGTATTTTGCTTCTGTGCATTTGCACCCATGGCTGTCTTCCACATCTTCTGCATAATTTTAGAGCAAACTCTTAGCAACCCAGGAAGCGGAACACAGGATTAGCTTGTTGAGCTCATAAATCAATTAACCACAGCCCAAGTGATACATAAGAAAAACAGATGGTGTAACAGTGGCCTCCATAATTACAGGCAGGTAGGTAATTATAGCAAAGGCCTTGAAACAGCAAACACAGGGTGGTAACAGAGACCACAGAACTACCAAAACAAGTCACAGATGTTTGATTTACAGTTGCAGTATGACAGCAACTTTGGTAAAACCAGTTTCAGAAGTAAAAACAAACGCATGTGTGAAACCCAATATAAATACAGACCTTGGATATAATATAAGCTATGAATCAATGAAGAAAGAGCAGGTGAGTGTACTACATTAGCAATTATAGAAAAAATACCCAAAAAAGATCCCAAAATATGGAGGAAGAAATAATCATTGTATTTCCCTCAAAAGGATCAGAATACTGACTGGTCATTGCAAAACCATCTTCTCTTCCTCTCAAAAATTCATTAAACTTTGGAACCAATGCAGCATGGAAAGGTAATGGGTAATACTAGAAACAGATTTAGAACAACAGAATCTGTATACTATAACACTGTGAGCTGTACTAAAAAAGATACTTTCAATATTAGATGTTAGCATGGTGACTAGGCAATAATAATTCTTTGAACAGACAACAGTCTATTCACTGCACTTGGATGAACAAAGTTTTGGCTTAGATAGCATTTCTTCAGCCTGCACAAAATGGGAAGAGTATTTGGTCTTGCACCCTGCCTTGAAAGGCTGGCTATTAAACCCAGATTTAACTATCACATTACCATGATCATATTCCTATTAGAATTTCTCGTCAGGACTCAATTTGCTTGGTAATGAAGTGCAAACTGAAGAATTTCACCTCAGCAGAAGTTGCACACCTATTTTTGCTTCCCGCAGGCAAGAAAAATTCTACATTTCTAGGTGTAAAGCAGCTTTCTTTTTTGCTTGTTTTGTTATTATAGTCACAATGTACAATGAAAAAACTGAAGTTATAAGCAGCTATATGTATATCACACTCCCTGTGCCACTTGAGCTGCACAATACATTGGATGTGCGCATAAGCAGTTCAATACGAAATTTTTGTCTTATCACTTAATTGGCAATTATAATCCTATAATTAACTACAGAAAAGAGCCTCCAGCAAAAATCAGCTAGGCATTCCAAACATAAGATAGAAAATTGCTCTTGAAACTAGTCAACATACAGCTCCTCTGCAAATGAACAGATTCCAGAGTACTGTCAGTTACTGCACCTACATTAGCCTTTAGCCAACAAGGCATTCACATCAGTTAATAGTGGAAGGAAATGGTTGTAAAACAGTCATCAACCTGATCTGGACTGCATCAGTTGTCAGCTTTTTCTCCAAAAAGAGAGAAGACTGAAAAATCCTGACTCATCTTGTTGTTACAAATACCTTGATTACAATCTCTTAGTTCGCTATCACTTACAGAAGCAGTGGAGCAATAAATGAGCTCTTGAAAGCATCACTTACAATAAGATGTCATCAAGACAAAAAGTCAACCTTGACCAGGATCCACCCTGCTGCATTTGACTGGTTTGTTCACATCGTGCTGCAAAGTTCAGCTGAATATGGCATATGTTCTTATTTCTTTGAAACGGATAGAAGGTGGGCCAAAGCAGAGTGATAGTAAGTAGAATCTGTGAAGATTTGTCACATCTTTCTTTTCTAATATTTAATAGCTTTTCACCCCATCTCATCACCTAAGCCCACCAAAGAATTATTTCTTTTAGATAGATAATATGCCTTGTAATGTACTACAAATTTCTTCACACAATATAGCTGAATCCAATTACAGCCTCTTACCAGTCTTTTCTAAAGGCACTTAACACATGTAAATAGTGAAATCCTTTGGTTTTAATTTTAAAATATTTGTAACTCAGCACACTGAACAGCTAATTCAGCTCAAACTGCTACTATTAGATCCAGAAGAACAGAAATCCTTATATACCAATACCCAGCTTCATAAAGAAAAATGAAATTAATTACACAGCTCCTTCTCTAAAGAGCAGTTAATATTGCATGTGACTAGAAGCATTTCACTTCATCTTTAAACTGAAGACTAAATAAAAACTCAAAGGGTTGTTCATACAATCGTGAAACAGCAATACAGAAAGACTTGCTTACAGGTTTAAGAATTTTTTCTATTTTATATTCACAAAACAGAAAGCTAGCTCAAAAGACAAAGTACAGGTCTTATCAAATTTACTTTTCTGCTTTCTCTATGCAGCACAAGTTAGAGGTTCTTAGTCACATAAATCATATTATTCATTACTGAACCAATCTTAGCTTTTAAGCATTACCAAGGAAAGAAAGCGAGCAGAGGACAGGATACAAAATAGTATCAGAGTTCTGTCTTCTCCCTTCCTCAACCAAAGTTTGTTTCTTGGGCAGCAAGTCAAACTATCTAGCAGTATGACACAGCAGTCTACAACCAAGCTTTGGCATTATTACTTAAGACATAAATTACTTATTATTGACTGAACTCACATAAGATGAGTGTGCCTACTGAAAATCCCAGGGTCACCCCCATCCTCTTATGATATTTCTTAAATACTACAAGAGGAAGAAAAGGGACAAAGCATCTCCAAATGCATCCTGGTGCCCAGGGATCTTAGAGTTAGGATCAGTTTTAAAATTAAAACCCTGTTTTTTCCCATCTGGACAAGGAGGATGCCCACAGAACGGCAGTAAGACAGGTGGCAGCTGTCAAGGCTTCCTCCTTGAGCAACGTACTTAAAATTAGTCATGCAATTGATCTTCATTCACAAACAGCCTCAACATTAGTTTCACCTAAGCACATGCTTTGTTACCTCAGCCAATAAAAGTTTTATCAAACATCATTGAAGTCTATGACTTTCAAATACTAATTCATAAAGTTGATTTCTGCTCTCACACAGATATGCTGAGAATGTAGTTTTAGTTACTGAAAGCTTACTGATCTACACAGCTAGAATTCAGTATTAATTTCTCATTTTCAAGGTAAGCTGTACCTTATCTCACTTTTAACTGTAGTTAACTCATAATTAGCTGAAACTACTCTTACATCTTTCAGGATGAGGGTGGTTCAAGCATTTAAGCTCTAGCCAAGGACAGGCATATGCTCCATTAAAAGGTTATGAGCTCCTTAGCACATTCACACTGACATATATACTGATAGGAACTCTAGGAAAGCTCTAGGCAAATGGGAAACCATTCTCCTCAACAACACATGGGAAGAACGCAGCTGTAAAAATTCCACCTCCCTTTTCCTAAGAGCAGATACGCCTAACCACAATTAGGCAAGAGTGACCTTCGCAGCTCTCCATAGCTACGGGAACCTTTGTCTTCCCTCACAATCTCTTTCAGTTTAAGAGATTGTGGATACTTAATGACATTGCAATCCACCTCAAACACAAAAGTTTTGTTCACTTCAGCAGGAAACAAGTGCCCTAAGAACAGAAAGGCCGAAAATGAGAACAACCCTCTGTGTTCATGGTTGTTAGCTATCACCAGCCATATCTACACTAAATTTTATATTTGATCTTACAGTTAAATGAATAAATTCAGCTAATAAACTGGATTTTCACATCTTTATTTTGCTTATCTCGGAGAGAATTTACCTCCTTCCTTCAGAGCAAGGAAACTATCTTAAGATACAACAGGATGCATTGATATCTTAATTTAACCAACATCATATAAGAAAAGGCTCAGATATTTACTACTGTGCACAAGGGCTTAACACCAGTGTGTACATTTGCTTTTTATTCCCACATTTTCCTCACATCTATAGAAAATGAAGCTTTGTTCCCATTATACCCAGTAACATTTTCTTTTATTTATTTTCACCACCAGGGTAGTTCACAAAATGAAGCCTAATGATCAATACCTCAACAGCAACCTGCAAGAAGCACCAAAACAAATCAAGCACAGGAGTGCACACTGGCTGACAGCTGTAATGAATGAAATTGCTTATCACACTTCAATTCATTATACATTCCATGAAAAAAGACTCGCATGTAAAATGAGCTATTCAAAAACACACTCTGCATTTCTATTAATCTAACAAAGTGGATTGTAACAACCTTTACCTGCTCAGCACTGCATCACAACAAAGCAATAGTGCCTGCCCAAATGAGGATGGAGGGTACAAGGGGGAAATGCAGGGATCAAGATGACTTCACCTTCTAAGGCTGACTTTGAAGCTACCAGTCTGAAAAATGTTTTGTTTGTTTAGATGCCTTCATGTACCTGCCACATCTGTGCCATTTGTTTTCTAAATGAATCCAGTACCCTTTTTGTGCTGTGATGCAAATTCCATTGCACTTCTGCATCATTTGGATTTCAGACTGTTGCTCACTGCCATCTGCTGGAGTTCAGGGACTTCATAGTGAAGGAAACACTGAACACTGCAATGGATTTCTACGCATGCTTTTGCTTGCTTACCAGATCCACCAACACTGTCTTGCTGCAGTTCCAAATGCGGAATTATTCTTAGGCATTTGTTTTAGTATTCACACTTCACATAAAAGTTTTGACCTCCTTTGCCCCACAGATAGCATTACCTGGGGAATCTAGAAGATTAAAAGAAAAGGCAGAGCTTGATGACTTTACCTGTACTTTAGTTGTGCCAGGTATGTTCATAAACATGGAAAGAGAGGCAAAAATTAAAAGGTTATTTAACATAAGTTCATTTTTTGAGAAAAGCAAATTCTATTTTTAATAGTAGTCTACTTAGGGAATCAGAGGACAGTTGCTTAGTCTGTTTAGTCTAGTTTCAAGACCAGAGATTAGCAAGCTTAGTCTGATTTACAGAAGTTATATATTTAATGCAGCTACTGCAAAGATATCTAGAAATATAATGCTAAACACAGAACATTCTCTTCCTGGTATCAGAAACACTCTTACAGCCAGAATTCTAAATAGGTACTGAGCACTGTAAAGTTGCCGTAGCAGCGAATTGCCAGCCTTCTGCATTACCTGCTTAGTCATGTCCATCTCTGTACACTCACATTTGGCAAAGATGAAGATGCTCAAAATAGCCTGAATGAGATGGATAAGATACAGCAGCTAAAAATTGATCCAAAACAGTCTGTTAGGGAGCCCCGTGCCTCAACACTTTAAAGAGATTTGGATGGTGCAAGTATGTAAGTTTATTTATTTCACAGCATTACCACACTGTCATGATGAAGCAGAGCCAATGAAAGAGATTTTATGGCTTAGTGGCCAGTCAAAATCTCAGCCATAGTTTTGTACGTCATACGGATTGGCTGCTTAATGCACTGTTATTTTGAAGAGCAGTCCATGAATAAATTAAGCATTTAGATTCATACAGAGCCCAACCCTTGGATACTTCCTTTCAGAGCTTTTTTTTCCCCCCAACAGTACTTAACTAATGCTCTCTTCAGGCTGTCAGTATGGAAAGGAAAACAGCATTCATGCCTAATGTAACAGAGAAACTGAGGTACTCTGAATCAAGTTATTTTGCACCTTAAATGGAGTACAGCAATAACAATACAACAGTTTCCCAAAGATAATGCTTCTTTAGAATACAAGTCTTAGAGCACTGTTTAGCAGTCATGCACACCCACTGCTCTAGATGCATAGACCAGGAGCAAAGTCTACACCTGCTTACAGAAGATTCATTTCTTAGAGCTAACTGTCACTTCACTATAAGACAGCAGGCACGTTACAGTCTGCTTTTACTCCAGTATCTAATAGAAGGAGGCAGGGAGGGAGGACAGGGAGGTGATTGTCCCTCTCTACTCGGCTCTTGTGAGGCCCCATCTGGAGTACTGTGTCCAGGTGTGGAGCCCTCAGTACAAGAAAGACATTGAGATTTTGGAAAGGGTCCAGAGGAGGGCGACTAAGATGATCAGGGGGCTGGAGCACCTCCCCTATGAGGACAGGCTGAGGGAGTTGGGCTTGTTCAGCCTGGAGAAGGCTGCGCAGTGACCTCATTGCAGCCTATCAATAGCTGAAGGGAACCTACACCCAGGAGGTGAGTAAACTCTTCAAAAGGGCTGACAATAGCAGGATTAGGGGAAATGGATCCAAGTTGAAGGAGGGAAGATTTAGGTTGGATGTTAGGGGGAAGTTCTTTACTAGGAGAGTGGTTAGGCCCTGGAACGGGCTGCCCAGGGAGGTTGTGGATGCCCCGTCCTTGGACGTGTTTAAGGCCAGGTTGGACGGGGTCCTGGGCAACCTGATCTGAATGTGCATGTTTGGTGGCCCTGCCAGGCAGGGGGGTTGGAACTACATGATCCTTGAGGTCCCTTCCAACCCGGGTGATTCTGTGAGGCATCACTATTTCATCACTGTTTCATAGATTTTCCCAAACTGTGACCTCATAACCTCAAACATGTTTTCTATAATCTAAAATCACTGATCAGAGTAAGGAGAAAAGGAAAGCTGAGCCTCTCTTCCATCCGTCCCTAACTATTAGCACACAGTGAAGGGCATAGCAAAGTTGACAATAGAAGGAGATAGCACATAATGAACATGCTTATAAAAAACATATTTTACTTTGATGCAACAGTGCCCAGAAATCAATGATTAATAGAGCCTTGTGGTACCCAGAACTGTACAAACATGAAATAAAGTGACAGCTACATGCCTGATGAGCTCATAGGCTAAACAAAGAGCTCAGAAGGTTAAAGAGATGCCTTCCACTGACTTCAGTAGGCTTTCGGCTGGGCTCTAGGGCATCTGCAGTCAAACAGCTGCTACAGACTCCTGGAGCACACACTCCAGTAAGCTTCCACTTACTGCCACCCCTAAAGACTGGAACAAAGCAGAGCTAAGCAGGCATTTAGGGCCTTGTTTCTTGAAGTATTCAATTACCTGAAGAAATACAGATGCCTGGAGTTAAGAGTGTAAGAGGCATCGGGTGCCCAAGCCTCACTGAAAGAAATAACACAGTCACATGACAAATTCTTTACTTAAATACTTTTTAAAATGTTAATTTCATTTAAAACACAGGCTTTCCATTAGGGTTTAACAGTTGAGGAAAATGACAGCACAGCAAAATAACAGCTCTTCATCAGCTGCTTAAGAATGAAAAAGGGTAGATTTCTCACAGCTCAATCACCATTTGGAGAACATTGAAAACTATCATCGTACTCTTCCCATTGAACTGGAAAAATATTCTACACAGAAAGAAGTCCCTGTTTTCTACACCATGCAACCCATTCAAAGATCTTTCATTCCAGTCTTAAAAACATTAACTAAAAAATAGATTTATTTTTTTTTCCCCCAAAGTTTTTCTGTGAAAGAAGGGATTCTGGCTGATGTAATAAACCAAGGGAATACATCCATTACAAAGGACTTCTAGTAGTGGGACTTCAAACAAACTACAGAAGACAAAGCTTGCAAACCAATTTACAGTTTTTGAACCATGATTGTTGTTGCTCTGTTAATATCCTTATTTCAGGAGATTGCATGGGGGTATTTTTTCAGCCTTCAATCAAGCATAGCTTCCAATTCACAATATTTGATAAACAAACCAAGCATTTTGAGGGTGACAAATAAAATCCAGTTTTTCTGCAATCTATACTTCTGTACCCTTGGTATACAAGCACACCGCTACCAATGATAATGGAGTTATGTTTGTCTCAGGCAGAGAATGCATTCCTCAGTCTTTATGGATTAAAGGTTTATACCCTGTGCTGAAATTGTAGCATCACACTCCATTTGAATGAAATCAAGTATAAAGATGCAATGAGTGATTTGTCTTTGAAAAGAAAACAATTTTTCTAAAATACGTTCACATATGAATATAACATGAGATTCACAAAGTGATTGCTTTCATACACAGCATGACTGTATTATCAATGCATATGTCTAAAACATTAGCCAGAACTGGGAGCAGATATTTAAGTCTATGTAGCTTGACAGCCTCTTCCACATTAGTAAGCTGTCTCTGTCCTTGAACTTCTCCCACTCCTGGAACAGCATCTCATCTCCTTTAAGTTGTACTGCTGCAGAGGGAAGTACCTGTGGAAACTGAAGGAAGCATCTTGTGGATAAGATCCTTGTTCTCATTCATCCAGCTTTTTGGTTATTTATTTTGCACACTCCCCAATAATTCCTTAGAACCAAAATCCCTAATAATCTACAGCTTTTACTTCTATCATGTCACCAGTAAGGTCACCCAAAAGCACAGTCCTGGTAATTCCTCCACAGTGTCCCTAACTGTACCAGAGTAACTGAGTATATTGCAGGTACTGACTGGAATACAAATATCATGTGCCATTACCACTGCAAACACATTTTAAGAAGAAAGGTGACAAGAGCACAATAACAAAACCCTGAAAAGTGTCCTAGATGTGATTATTTCTATTTTTTTTTTTATTTTGTGGATAAGTGACTGCTAGAAACTATGACATGCTCTTTAAGTACTGGCTATTCTAAAATCAAAACTAAAAAAATCTCCCAGAAATCGTAGCATAGTAGCAAGCTGCTTTACCTGCTACTCCCATTTAAATAAATGTAATAAGCATGTCAGACACTGGTATATCTCACTGTGTGCAAAACCAAATATCTATAAATTGCTAGCATCGCCTTCGGTGAGAATATACTTTCCCAAGGTATGAATGAACACAGGTAAAGGGAGAAAGATAATAGAAAAACCTCTCCCATGTGGGCTAAAGCTGTGTAAATGAGTGCTTGCAACGTTTCGCCAGCTTGTTCCTTTCTTACAACTGTTAAGCTTATAGGAAGCAGTCACTCATTCTTCACTGCTAGCAGTCTCTGCATTTGCAGTCTTGTCAGAAAGTGGTGCAGTAACCACGAGCATAAGTTTAATAAACACCACTAAAAGCTTACACTAAAGAAGCATTAATATGGAGAAACAGTGGTAAAAGTGCAGAAGGAGCTAAAGCTTTTGTTTTATTTCAACTGTTAAATCTGTGACTATCTTTACCTGCCTCACTCTCAATAGTCCTGGTCCTGCTGTAACCTTTGTTTACATCAGTAGCCCTTTCTCTTGGGAAAGATCTTCTTATACTTAGTATTGGAGTCTAAATTCAGCAGATTCAGACTAAATTACCACAAGGTTGACCTAAATACATTGATTTAGAGGAAAAGAGCTTTCCTTAGCACTGAAGTTGTAGCCTGTGGTTCAGTATTTGTATTCAAAACTACCTGAATTAAGGACAGCACTGAAAAAACAGCATTTAGACTCCTTTGCTTTACAAAGATTATGCAATACATCCTAAACAACAGCTTACACTTTGCTTTCATTCTAACTACTCAAATTAAACCTGAGCTTTCAGGCTCCAGTTAAAATCATGGTTAATAAAATAAGCTGCATGTCTGAAAAAGAAATAAAAAAAAAAGAGAAATAAAATAGTTATGCACATTTTACAAATGAAAAACTAAAGCAGGAGAAATTAGCAAGTATACTATATGGCTCACCATTTATGCCAGATCTCCTGAACCTTAGTAGCAAGGCTTTAAACCCAAAGATATCTTTGCCAATTGCTCTGATTTCACTCATTTAATGAATTTATTTGTACATTTAAGTGAAAGGGTAGCCCTAATATGCTGAAATGAAAACTGTAGTTAAGATTCAGCTCAGTATTTTCACATAGACCTGTAAAATGTACTTCTCAGGATACAGATTGAGAACACATACATGGTTTCCATGTGTCCAGATGAGTTTAACCCTATCTTTTCTACCAACAGCAGATAAAAACAACCAGAAAAAACACAGAAATGGAATGAGCGTGCAGTGGCGAGTCCCCTGAAATCTCTCCACCTTGTAGCAATTTGTATTCTGAGACTTAAAGTATCTTTCAGCAGGCAACTTAAGCTGTTTTGAGTAGTGATGCCGATTACGTGATACAGGAAAATTACTCTTTAGTCTCACCGCAACTTTAAAACATTATCTATCTGAAGCAGCAGCTTCAGGTATTTTCCTTTTTTTGCCTTGCTTTTTGCTCTTTTTATTTTTTATATATCAGTATGTAAATGTGAAGAAAATATTCTATCAGTGCTGAGAGACATTATGAACAAGTTGTATAGCTGTTTCAGAAAATATATGTTTGCATGTATTAGAGATGCATCACAGATGTTTTTACTATCAGAATAGACAAAAAACTATGTAAATAAAAGCTGCATTTAGTAGCTCAGTAGAAATAAAAGGTGCGGGTAGTGTTTACAGGGAAACTGAAGAGCAATGTGAAAGGAATAAGGAGCTCTGGCAGCAAAAGAAAGGAGCAAGCACAATGAGAAAGACTTAAGGCTGGAATTGCCTAGAATGACTCATGGGATTTTGGCATAAAAACACAACATGCAGCAATAATAAGCATTTAAGCATAACTTTTGGCTGTCATAACAGATCACCTAAACATGAAAGTTTTTGGTCTGCCTATATAGTATATTGATTCAAGTTTGTATTTCTATCATAGTAAAACATGGCTTCACAGTCCAGAAAATCAACTCAAAAAGCAACTGCAGATGAGATCTGCAAATCATATGATCATATTAGAAGTATTTTCCAATGCTATGCAAATAATTGCCAGAATTCAAAGACCGATGGCTTAAATCTTGTAAATCATTCCATGAGGCTTTGGCCTAGATCACCAAAGAAACAAGAGATGGGAAAAGAATTTATTTTCTGAAGAAACTATGTTAAGCCCATCTTTGAATTCTGCTTTGAGTTGTTAACAGTTTTCCAGCATAAGTCACACAATAATTGATAATTCTCTAAAGCAACATTAAGCTCTTCCAAATCTCCCCAGAATGCCTTTTGTCATGATACCCATCTAAAACACGAACAATGAGCAGGCAGCTGTTGTGCTATGATCCGCATGATTCTGACTGCTCTTATCTCATTGTTTTCTTTTCCCAAGTCTGGTGTATCCACCTGCTGCCTGTTTAGACATAGATTATAAAGATTTTGGCACAAGGATTATGTCTTTCTTCTATATTTGCACAACATCTGCCACCCAGTAACTGACTATAAACTGAGTTTTTTCTCTCTCCACTGAAGAAAAAAATTCAGACAGACGCATGCTATCGTCTAAAGGTAATTGAAGTTTATTTTCCATTTTTTTCTTGCACATTCAGACAATCTACAAATTATTTCTTCAAGCAGATTGGTTAATCAGCCCATTTTCATAGGAGCCATAAGTGAAGTGAGGCAGCTGAGTTCCACACTCTAAGAAATAAGACTTCTCAAATCACTATAATTTTGCTCTGCAACTCTTAGAATTCAAAAAGCTTGTAATGAAAAAGCATGGAATTGGAGTACCATTTTAACAGGAAAACAATTCTTCCAGCAATGTCAGATGAATATTGGCTAGAGTTTCAAGATCCATCACGCATCACAAAGAAAACAATAAGTCACATTTCTATACTTTCCACTCCTGAGAATAAACCAACCTTCAAGTATGTGCATACAGAAATAAAAACATCCAACACAACTTCTGAGTTTCAGACTTGGATACTAAATTCTTACACAACTACTTGTACGTATAGGAAAGACAGAATTTAATTATTTTATTGCTTTTTTTTTTTTTATCTTTTTCAATAACATGCCTTCCAGAACAACTGGATCAAATCTGATACTCAGATCCGAGCACAGAAATCAAAGGTAAATCATGCCTGCCTTTAACGATCTCCCATGCTCACAGATCTACTGCTGTTCCACTTTCTATTTTTCACTCTGATATTAACAGGTTTTTCTGAATGTCCATAACAGGATTATCAGAACACATAAAATACACTTGCACCAAGGTAACAAGGGAAGGATAGTTGTGTATCCACATCAAAGAATTTCACCTGACATATTTCAGGCTTTCTGGTGCATGTCTCATTTACAAGTACATTCTACATAATACATTTACTTTTTACCACTTATTAGCAGCTTCCTTGACAATCACAGAAGTCACAGAAACACCAGGGTTGGAAAAGACCTACAAGATCATCCAAGTCCAACCACTCACCTATCACCAATAGTGATTTACACTACTCAGTGCTCCCAGTGCCATGATACCTTCATTGTGTTCCCTCCTCCACCAATCACTGTGGAAGTCACTGAAATACTGCTCGTTTTAAAAGATTCTCTCCGTGTGAGAGTAGGGACATAGCCTACTTAGGCTGATGCTAGACTACTAGGAAAGCATCACAGTAACCATAAAACAAGAAGTGAATCATGGTAATTGTCATTGCTGCACCTACTGTTATGTGTTTCAAGAGATAAGCTTAGATCCTTCAGTTGTTCGCAACAAAAAAAAAATATATACTCTCAGTTGCTCATCACTAACCACAGAGCATTGTATTCAGTCCATCTTTTTCTGTTTTTCTTGATATTCAGTGTTAGCAGACATAATAGAGAAAGCGGAAAAAGTACTAAGCAGACATCATATGTTCCTCAAAATGCCTGCCTGCGCAATCAGATCCTTGTAAGATTTTCATATTCCAAAGCTTCACCCTTGGTGAAGTCCAAGTTACTATCTCCATTCTTCCAAGGACTACACTAAGTAATTCATAGAATACTTACATACACAAGGAAAGAAACAGATTATGCACAAAGGAAGCACATACTTGATGTACCTTCTGCAACAAAACAGTTTCTCTTCAGCTTTTTCAGTTTTGGTACACCAGTGACTACTAATAAATATTTCACAGAACAGAGACTCCAAAGATATCAGTAAGTCTTAGAATCACAGAATGGTTTAAGTTGGAAGGGTCCTCATGGATCACCTAACTCAAAACCCCCTGCTGCATGCAGGACCACCAACCTACATATCTAATACTAGACCAGGTTGCCCAGGGCCCCACCCAACCCAGCCTTGAACGCCTCCAGGGACAGGGCATCCACAGCCTCTCTGGGCAGCCTGTTCCATCACCTCACCACCCTCTCCATCAAGAACTTCCCCAATAGCCAGTCTAAATCTTCCCTCCCTCAAAACCATTTCCCCTTTTGCTGTTATTATCTACCCTTGTAGAGAGTTTATTCCCCTCCTGTCTGTACATTCTCCTGAGATACTCGAAGTCTGCAATGAGATCACTCTGCAGCCTTCTCTTCTCTAGGCTAAACAAGCCCAGCTCCCTCAGCCTGTCTTTGTCAGGTAGATGCTCTAGCCCTCTAATCATCTGAGAGAGCTTAACATGCTCTGGTACACCAACAAAACAATTTTTTTTTATCTTCTAATGGACTATATAGAAGTAGTATATGAGATCTGCCAAGTCTGATTTATCAAAGACCAGTAGATGCATTTGGTAGCTTACACTTTCAGAACATACCAAATGGATGAATTTCCATTGAAAACTTTTGTACACTTTGGTTGCAAACTGAGGAAAAGCCATCCAATATTCCCTGTAACCATCCCTTACTTGCTTTGCAATAAGGTAGTTATATATGTTCCTTTATAGCAAAGTTGTATTTTGAATTCATATCTAAGATACAATTACACAGCTCCCATAGGGCATACAATTTCTAGCATGCCAGCAGTACCAACAGGTCTCCTCATCCTGAAAACTGCTAGGTAATGTCTTAGCCATGATGGATCTCTGCTATTTGCATCATTCAAGTTTGCAGGGAGTCTCTAAAACTATTTTCTACCCCTCCAAAGTTTCCATGGCATTAAATATATCTGAAATATAACGTACGGTCTGGCAGTAGGTCTAATAATAGAGTGCTAGGTGTACAATGCTGCAGTTATCAGTCAGTCACACAACAGGTCATGCATAGCAAACAGTTGCTTCATTAGCTTGATGGAATATGTAGCATGTACGAAGTGACAATGCTGCTACAGAGTATAAGGTGAAGACTCATTGCAAAATACATCATCATGGACTAAATAATATATGCCATTCACAATAATACATGAAACTCATTCTGACAAGTGCAGGTTACTTAACAATAAATGCATGAAATGCCAGTTAAAAAGTAACTCAGGTTTCCAGATTGGACTTTTTCATTTCTTGAAGAGAAAAGAAGAAATGGAATTAGGAGAAAAATTAATGTTTCCCTGCAAGCTGCAAAGTATAATATGACAGGCTTTCTACAACACTAAATTAGTAAGCATATCAGTGAGTTGTTCCCCAGTTCACTACCTAGCTCTCATGTTTTTCATAAGGAGATTGAGGCAGTCCTCCTAATATCATGAGTCAAGTACCAATCCTTCTATATTCAAAAGAGTTCATTTTACTAATTTTGCTTAGTCTTTACATGTTCAAAATACAAACTTTTTTCATGGATAGCAATAGAAGATGATCATCTCTGCACCTTGCTCTTCCCTGCACCAACACACCTGAATCACTGGGCTCAGTGTGTAAGGAAAATGCTGCAGTACAGAGCAATCTATGAAGAACTGGGATCATCACAGAAGTGATGATAACAGCAATCAGGAAACGCATCAGAACCAAGGGTAGAATCATAGAACATTATCCACAGCATCTAAAGATTTTTTTTTAGCAGAAATTGTTATCTAAATAATAGGATGGTATACAGTGACTTCCAATGCTTTACCAATGTATTTGGAGAAAAGACACCACTTATAACCAAGGAACACACTAAAGTGAAATAATGTCAGTTTGCAATCCTTAACTGCTTCTCTAAGAGCATCTCAACACTACAGAATAAGAAACAGTTCCTAGTAACAACTAAATTACTGAAGAAATCGAACACATGGATTCTGGTGACAAGTTACACAAACTGATTTTACACTGAAATTATTGGTCATTTTCTTCATTACAGGGACATCTTAAACATTAAGTAAAATTGTTAATATGGGATGAGTCAGCTTTTTAACAAGTTTTCAGTATCACTTTTTAGGTCTTCAACAAATTCATGCTTGCTATGTTATTTTTCATTTGGCACTTTTAAGATTGTCAACATACTGCCACAAAACAATTGCAAAGACCAGCAGTAACACAAACATGTTCAAAGCCCTTTAATTTACAAAGAACCTTGAAAACAGTCCTTGAACATTTGCGTTTGCTGCAACATGCGTTAGTGATGAAGGGATTTCATATCACCATGCATTCAGAGTGCATACTGTATACAAACATCAATACAATTTGTAGGTGTAGAACTGAAAAAGATTTAACAGCAGAAGGCTGCAGTGCTACCAAGAAGTTAATCTCCAGCTTTGCTTCTTTATCCGCATTGCCTAGAAATTGATTGTAAACTTATTATTCATATGAACAAGTCACTCAGCCCTGAAATTTTAAACATTTACATTAAACATTTACAACATTTACATTGTTGATAGTTTCCTGAGCTCTCTTCATACGTCACAGCCCTTCACTTCCTCCACTTTTCCCTTGTCACTCCTTGCACCCTGAAATCTGTGTCTAAATTCTTCTCTTAGCCTCCTGCAGTTCTAAAAGTCCTGCTTCAGACAATAGTCTCAGTGAACACACTGCTCCTACTCCACACTCCTACTACTAACTGATGTTTTGTCATATAAAGGGCCCCATCTGAGTGCCCCTTAAGAGAATATTCACCAAATAGCTGCTCTTAAACATGTCTACACAAAATCTGGAGTGGTTTGCTTGTACAGGAAGGCTGGATCTAAAAGTTCAGATACCAAAAAGTAAAATCATTCATTTACTAGAGTGAAAATCTATACATGCTACAAGGGCTTCCCTCTGCAGTCTTTCTTAGACTTCAGCACCGTTAGGCCACCTTGGCAGCTCATGGGCCTTGAATTGGCTCCACACACAAGATCACAGAGCAGCTTAAACATATTATCCTTTGCGCTGTGTGACTGCAGAGCAACTGAGAGTTATCAATACTAATCCTAAGTCACACATCCACCTGCACAAGTGCAGTACCATTAACAAAGTATGCAAGACCCAGATTCTTCACTACTGAATCTCTTCATGCAGATAAGCATATCAGAGGTTGAGAGACCATACTTCATCTGCAAGCTTATCTAATAAATACACCATAGTCAACTAAAATAGTATACCTAAGAAACAAAAAATCAATACTTTCAAATAAGTGTTGTAGAGCTAGGCATCTTCATCCGCTCTGGCTTAAAATAAGCAGATTAAATTTCTGAAACTCTAAGAATTATCTGGTCTTACTGCCTTCAGTTGAAAAAATAAGCTGTTTAATTAGATACTTTGGTACAGATCTTAACTAGTTAACTTCCAACTCCAGCACTAAAAATGCTTTCCTGGAAATAACTTGTTTTGTTTTTATTTAATATTTCTTAAGTGGTATGATTTCATCTAGGAAGATTACTTGCACTCACTATTTGAACTCTTACCTACCTCATTCCTATGGAAGGTACAGAGATGGTTACACACCCTAGAGTATAAAAGCATTTACAGCATCTATTAGATGAATAGAGGTAGGTATGCAGTTGCCTCTGACCAATTTCAGAATAACCCAAGAAGGGTATTATTCACAAGATAATAATAAGAATGGAACAGGGTAAGCTATTCCTAAGATAAGGTTCACAGGAAAACTCCAAGAAGAAAGCCATCTCCAAGTAGAGATGTTGCCCTCTTAACTGCCAGCCCTTAAATGAGGCTAGGGTCACACCACTGAATTGCTTACACCTGAGCTCCCAGGGCCAGCCACACCTCTTCACCAGGTGCTCAATCACTGGTTCAGGCCACAATCTAAGACTTCCTATACACAGTACATTTTAAGATCTGTTTAATATACAAAGCCCTAGTTCCTCACCAACACTATGAGCTGCCTCAGCAGAAAGTCAATAGGATGACAAAGATGTTCATCAATTTATGATCTTACAAAAAGCATTTAAGTAGTCTCGTTATAAGCTGTACCTGAGCTACAAACCTCTCAGGTATATCTCATTCCCCATCTTCTTCTGATTCATATGTTTATGTCCTTTTCAAACAAAGGTGTGTTGGCTGCAAGGTATGACACTGTCTGGCAGAAGGTGGGAACATGACATCAGACACAAGAAGTATGAGGGGAGAGCACATCTGCCCACGCACGCATCAAGTCATTCTATTCCCTGGCTACGTGTTGAAATTTCCCTCAGGTGGCAAATTTCCACTAAGACACAAAGCCAGTATTGATGTGGATGAACATAAACGTACATCAGAAGACTGTTCTGAAGAAGTTTTGATAGTATCAACAGGTATTCATCTAACTCAAAATACGTCACTGAGGGGATTCTTAGAAAGAAGATATGTTACCTAAAGAATTTTATGCTTGATTGATTTTTAATGTAATTAGTAACATCAGTATACCTTCCTTTTAGAAACAGTATTTGCCAATAGGTTGCACAAAAGCACAGCACTGAGTTCAAGCATAAGGTATGTGTTCATATTAATCCTATTTTTTTTTTTTTTACAAGGATTTTTTTGAAAAGCACAGAATGCAATTAGAAGTTTAAAAATATCAAGCCTCAGTCTGCAGTGATGATGAATTTATAAAGTTATAACAAAGGGTGATATTCCTCCAAACAACATATATCAGCCTCCTGGAATTCAATCTATTTTATCTATACACAGAAAGGTCTAACTCATCTTACATATTAAGAACAAACCCACAACGTTACAATTTAATAATTTCTTCAGTTTTGTAGTTGATGAGACAGAACACATCGAACACACCACCACTAGACAGCCTTTGTCTCTGGAACACACAGCCAGGGGCAGTCATGAAGAAAGAATTGTGGTTACAAGAGAAATCAGGCACTTCATGCAGTCTTCACACAATACATTCAAAGCTTTTAGTCCCTCAGACATTTACTGTTGAAAACCAAGGATATGGATAAGGCCCAAAGAATTTTGGTTTGATACAAGCAAAATGCTCAATATATTACACAGCAGCAGTAAGGTCCAAGGATAAAGCATACACTAGCAAGAAGCTGTACAATGGCTCTGACTCACATGACAAGAATCTTCCTTAATCTAAAGAGCAACTGAAAGTAGTCATCACTGTCTCAGCCTGTGCACAGCCTGCATATTGCCTCAGGCATAACACAGTGCTGAGATCACTCAAAATAAATCCTCTGTTCCAGTTCACCACAAAGTTGCATGAGTGCTCTGTGACCCTTACCTAATGTCCTGCCTCTAACCAGAAGCGTTCTTCTGGACTAATACTATTCAAGCACCAGCTAGTCTCCACAGCAAAAAAACTAGACACAGAAATACTGCTCTATTTTCCCCTGAAGTACAGTTAGTACTAACATAACAGCTTCCTATTCACATTAAGCTAGAATTGATACATTTCTTAGCACAAAAATTTGATAATCAGTTTCAGTGGCTGAATATTCAACAAATTAACACTATGCAAGTGTAACAATGATGCATCCATACTTAGATGTATTCTAATTTTATGCACTAAATTTGTAGGACAGTAATTTCTGAACTATGGGTATCATAGGAGGTTTTCTAAACGTATAACAGAAGGATGAAAAACCTTATCAAACCTACTCAAAACAGTATTACCCTCCTGTATCAGCAAGCTATTACCTGGCAATTGATTTGTAGGTAACAAGCAGAGCACTGTACACTCACTGACCCTCTGGATAGAAGTGAATGCACCCTTTTAAATTTAAAACAGCATAAACCCCTGCTCCACTGTGCTGACTTAGAGTGAAGAAAAATGAATTTTGAAAGAATATGGAGATCTCTGCAAATGACTCATTACATAGCCTTGAGATACTGATCAGAGCTGAGTAATCCATACATCTGTCATTAAGTAGACTAGGAAGAAGACAGGAAAGATAGTAAAGAGAGAACAGCACTGCATTAAAAGACTGGGTAGATTAGGAAGAACTGTGTAACTCGTTAGTTAGTCTTGTGTGACAACAGTGGGAGCACTAGCAAGCAGCTGTCCACCACATCTTTGGTTGAGGAAAAAGGACTCTAAATGCATTCTCTGTAAGCAAAGATAAGTGCACAAAAGACTACCTGACTCCTACCACTAATCTACATTTTAATAACTGCAATCCTTGTAGATCCCAGAGTCTTACTACCAAACATCAGCTGTCAGTAAAGCAGTAGCTGCAAGAGTAAACCATTATATAAAATTTTGCCCAAAATTACAGAATATGGAAGCCAATGTTTTGAAGGACACAGCACAGTTTCTGCCAAATACACAGCAATAGCTATGTATGAATTCATTTTAATGGAGTACATTTAAAACTTTAATTAGTCTTGTGCTTGAACTTCATAGATGCAAATATGCATACACATATCTGACACCGAAATCACTTCTAAAGCTTAGTTGACATCCTGGCAAAATGAAAAAATAATGCAGGATTGTGGCCTCAACATGAGTTCATGTGCAGGTAGTGACCTATGTCCTTGCCCCTACAAAATTTGAGATTTAAGATTACACAATGCCCTCCCATTAACAAAAAGTCTAAAGAGCTTTGAGTTCTCTGGTACAAGATGCATTCTTACTGAGCTCACAACATTTTGATCCTCTAGGCTGCTTTGCTGTCCCTCTTCAGTACTGAAGATCAGCTACCTCCCAGAGTATCTTTTATGCACTACATGTCCTTAGTTGTGGCACTGTTTTTTGGCTTTTTGTTTGTTTTTTTTTTTTAGCAGGAAAAAAAAAGGCATCTTTAAAAGGGATTTTATTGCAGAGTTCCTTCTACCCCCTTTTTGAAAGCAGGTGGGTTTTGGTTTGTTGTGGTTTTCATCCCAAAGCCTCATGACTAAAGTATAAGGCTGCAAATAGTTTCTAAGTTCTCTCCTTCCTAAACCTACAGCAAGAGGTAAACTCTGGGCTGGAAAATGTTCCGATGATATTGTTGCTATGGCAAAGCTTAGTGCAAGTTTAGAGATTGGGCACGCAGCCAAGAAGAGAATGGGGAGGGCTGACATTTCCCCCTTTGTTCTTTTCACAAAATTTGCTTTCTGCAGCTCTTCTCAAGAACAGAAGAAGTGTTTCAGCTTCCATTATCTCCACAGGAGTCTGAGGCTTTGTTTGTTCGTTTCCATCCCCTGCCCCCCCCAAGAGTTATCGTAACTTGAAATTTTCCTCAGTTCACAGTGGAATATATGCATATTCATAGTAGGCAATTCCTAAGATTGTTATCTGTGCTGTTGATTTTCCCTTCTATTAAAAGAAACTAGACAAGAAGCCAGGAAAATAAATCCAATGGCTCCCTTTAAGCACCAGCCTAAGGACAAAAATCAGGGTATTTCTGACAAAAGGTACCAGTGTATGGCTAAGAGCAGATTCCTGATCACTGCTGTAAACAAAAATTTAAAAACTCATTTACTGTATCATGGCTTACATCTCATTATCTTTAACCAGTTTTGGGCAAGGTTTGTGTAGTCTGATTCTATACTTGCATTCAATTAGTCTTGGACTTCAGTATAAACTGCAATTTATACCTATATACTTATATTTAAGACCATTTTTTGTCAAAAAAAAAAAACAAGCTTATACAAAGGTATTTGTACATAGAGAAGTGCAGTGGGATACAAATCCAGCACAGGCTTTTATATATATATAAAATATTTATATATTTATAAAATATATAGAATATTTATATATATATAATACTTTTTTTTTTTTTTCAACCATGGTAGGCAAAAGAAGTTACAAAAGCATATTAGATGACCTTAGAAACACTTTGACAGGCCTAGGAGACACTGTTTTCTATAGCTCTCCAAGTACTAGCATTACTGAAATTGAACAGTTAAGCCAGTTTTATGCACTTTAAGACAGCAAAACCCCTCAACAGAATTATGTCACATTATGGAAACTCTGCTGGATACAAAAACTGAGTAGTTTACATTCAAGAAATTCAATACTGAAAAGATTTAGCCTGCAGGTGTATATGAACATGCCTCTGAAGAAAACAGACATCACAGTATCAAATGTGACCAAAGGACACTACTACTAAAGAAGAATTGAGTATACCAATAACAGGGTCCAGTGTCAACTGGCTCCCTCCAAAGTGCAAATGTCTTGACTCTGGACCTTAAGTCATGACAAGGAGATGGAGGCTAAGTTCTTCACATCAGGCCATCTCACAGGAAGATGCGTACATCAACACACTGAAGTATAAATTCCAAAACAAAGTTATCACAACCACAGAACCACCACCAGATTCCCATTTTCAGCAAATGGAGTTCCTGTAATTCCAGGCATGCTGGCTTTCCTCAGTCAGCTTGATACCTACTGGGAGGATCTCAGTAGACCTGGATATAAGAAAAGTTCAGGCACTGTCTCAACATTGGTGCATAGAGATCTCTTCTTATATTGCTGAACACTTGGTACAGTCCTGCTGTGTGCTACAGCTGAGGTTAGGTTTCAGTTCAGCCTTCTAGCCCCAAGGAATGCCCACAGAATTGTAACCTCTAACTGAAGTACAGCCTGCAGGATTTCACACTTACTGCATTGTCTTGAACTTCTGTTGCCTTAACTTCACAATCCAATAAACATTTCCTACATAAGATAGCAATTATTCTTGAGGTTAAACATATCTAACTCTTTACAATAAGTCAAAGCCTCAATCTGCTATAACAGAAAGTAAACTGAGCTTAGTACCTGGCAACTACAACCTGATTTACATCTTCACAATTCCAAAACAACCAATTTTAGAAATCCATCCTCTTAAAACTACTGATGCTTCCATTTTGTTCAGACTATGAAATGAAATTTAGTTTAGTTGAAAACATCTTCTACAGCAATGTAATTGTCTCCCAATTGTTTCTAGAAATCCATTACAGAATGAACAACTTCACATCAGAAAAAAAGATTTGCACTGTTCCACTGTCATCTATGCTCTAACAATAATCAGTTGTGAACCTCAACTTCAAAACCCTTTCATAGAATGTCCACAAGACACACCTCTGAGTCAGGTTTGCAGCAACAAGGAAATTCTTTGACAAGCATCCTAAAATTCTGGAATAGTCTAAATCAACCCATAAAACAAACAAAATAGCATTGATAGGAAAAAGAAATCAATAGGCTATTGCACAGTAAGTAAGAAACAAAACAGAGCTATCAATGGCAGTATTTTTTTAATAGGAAAATATGAAATAGAGATACAAGATAACACTCATGGACTTCAGCTTATAAAGAATGATAATCAGTCACTACCCTTAAAAAACACAAGGAGAGTCATTTTCCCTGCTATATGAAATTAACTATCCACTGGCACAAAAGTATCTGTAAAGATATTCTAGAGGAGTGATTTGATGCATCTACAGGCATTTTCTGATGAAATCAGTAGCACTTCAAGGTTTAGTAACATTTTAAATGGGAATAGTAACAGCACTCTGCTGAAGTGACAGAACATGGACTGCTTTGAGAGTAGCACCTTATTATGTGATGGCATTACATACATAACAAAACCATGTAATGAAGCATAGCAACACAGAAGGGTTTATGATTGCTGCAATCTGTTTAGCCATCTGCTCAAAAGGCCAATTTAACAGTTAAAGATGTGTAATGGAAAAGTAGGGACCAGGCTGTACACAAGAAAGTGAATCTAAATGAAAAAGAATCTCATTCATATCTTCCTGAAAGAGACCTATTTCCATAATGCAGTAGCAAAGGGTTGTTATGACCCTTTAATGGATGTTTCAGCCATTAAAAACCTCAAAGGATGTTAACTATTAAGAGAGTTTTAAGACATTAGACCATTGTAATAAGCTTAGTCACATAAGCACACACACACCCCTACATCTGGTCAAGCACCAAATCTTAGTAAAGAAGTAACTAAGAAGTCTGCCTTTCTATCCTTTCAGTCCCTTCTATGGTTGCTAAATTGAAAACATACCTGCATTTTTCAAATACAACTAGAGCAAGTTACATTATGTGTATTTGGGAAAGAACATGCTGTAAAATATGCAGTATTTAAAGGATAAATTTCTAACAGAATGTATTTGGACAGGATAGTCGCCAAGAAAAGGTAATTCTTTGTCCCATATCTAGAAATGCAAGATACATCAGAGGTTTCCAAGCTGGTAATAACCTATGGACAGTTGCTCAAACTCAACAGCATCTCCCCTGCTTTTTCTACCCGTAAGGCAACTGTTCCCAAATTCCTGACAGGCATTCTGTCTTGGACAAATCAGACATAAGGTGCTTTAAAATGAAGTCTGACACTTGTGGGGTGCATCTGGCTTTCTGCACATCACTATCAAAAACAGCACAGCTCATCAAGTTCAGAGAACTGCTACTAGCTAGTTTGAAAATTCCAATGAGACTGTGTGTGTGTCACAGAACCACAGAATGGCCAGGGTTGGAAAGGACTTCAAGGATCATGAAACTCAAACTCCCCTGCCACAGGCAGGGCCACCAACCTCCCCATTGTGTCACTGATCCACTAAGATGCTCAAGGCACAGTAGGACAGGCTGAGGAGTGAAGCTTGCTTTTTTCCCCCCCCTCTTTCAGAAAGATCGCATATATCACAAACATAGGAAGATAGTGGCTTGAGAACAATTTAAACTTCTGATAAAGCTATCAGAAACCAAATTCCAGCAAAAGAACAACACCTAGCAAAGATCTCAAACAACAACAAAAAAAGAATGGTAGAAACTAATATAGCTTCAATGAACTTAACTCAAGTACATACAGCATTTGTCTAGTTAAAAAGCTAAATGCAGCTTGGACAGAAGTAAGCAAGTTCTCTGAAACTGAGGTTTATTTCTGTAGAAGCTTCTAAGTTCAATTCCAACTGGCATGGACAGAAATTAATCTACAACACCCTAGAAGTAAAAAAAAAAAAAAAAAAAAAAAAGACTAAGAATCTCTCCAGAAGATTTTTGATCCATTCTCACATAGAAGCAGCTTTCTCAAGTCTCTTGCTATTCTTTTAAAAATAAAATAAATAATAATAAATAAAGAATAAAAGTTACAAAGTCTGGTCTGCTTCACAAAACACCTTTGGCAACCCCATAAGGAAAGCAGAAATAACACATTCTACACAGCTAGGCTTGTAAACTGCCCTTTGCTACCTATACAAGAAGAACAAGAACTCCAAAGGCAGATAAACGCTAAATTCAGCGTTCTTTCTCCCCGCGTGCAGGTGGTATTTAGATCTATGTAAAATGTGCCAAGCAAATTTGACTGAAAAATGATCCTATTCCATTCTATTTCCAAAATGCTGACTGAAGAGTTAGTCAGCTGCCATAGCATCATAATACTAAGGATTGTACAACTCAGCATTGCTCCATTAATAGAAGGATTAATTCTATTGAACTGACAACTTTCACTGGGAAGTGATGGAAATCTGCACTATCACTGACGAAACCTTCAGACTGCATCACACTTTGTTTCTGAAATTTTTATTTCTGAAACAGTGTAAGCTGTCTTTTAGTCACTGCTTGTGTCAACTACACAAATATTTGTTACTAGCATGATACCTGATTACCTGAATAAAGTTCCAAGATTTTAGGAAACCAGGAGAAAAAACTCCAGTAAGAGATGAGGAAATATTTTACTGAAATGTTGTTAAAACTTAGAAGTATACCCACACTATGGGAAATCCTCATTATCCTATCTACAAACCACAACTCCTAATTTATTTAGAGGACCCTACTCAACATCATTCAAATTAACAATCCTACCATCTACTTAAAAGCTTTTCCTGATTTCAGTGACATTGAAAGGAAGATTCAGGTGCTTAAATACAAGCATGCAGTATTATTTTCTGTTATCTACAGCTACATGCATAGTACATTACTACTCAGTACAGCATGCCCTGGAACACAGGGCAGAGTCCAGGAATATAAGTGATCATAATTATTCTCCTTTTTGGGGCATAATTTTAAGTTAGTTAAAGGACTCTTAGTCCTTTAGAAAGCTGCCGTAAGTGAATCCAGAATAACCACAATTCAGTTGAAATATTACAGAAAACACCTACCCCCTTAACAGATTTAACACATCTGATCTGAGGCTTTGATTTGAGAGGTGGCAGGAATTGAGCCACAGGCAAAACCTAAGAATAAGAGCTTTACGGATTCTGTAGCTTGAATTCTTGCTCAGTAACAAATATATAGGTCCCCATACCCGTCAGCTGTTAAGGATGATGAAATATCTTCCACCCTGCCATTGCCAAGGAAATAGTAACTCAATTAGTCACAACACCATAGTAAGAAACTAACTGTTGAAGCATTTTTAACTTCAGCTAGCATCTCTTTAATTGACCAAATAGACATCCATTTCAAAGAACTCACAAGTTTTCATTTTCCCACTTGCTAGATTTGTAGGATTCAGTATGTAGTCACTTTCTCATTATGACTTGAACATATAGCACACTTAATGAATGGCTGTTTGTGTTTAAACTGTAATAGAATATTTCTTTCCTGGTGCTCCCACTCATAACACTCATCGCATGTAACAATTTCCTTTTGAAAGACAGCACACCACAGTCACCAACTACCTTCTCACATCCAGCTCTGCTGTAAACCTGACAACTGGGGTCCAGAGGAAGAAGCAAACAATTAGGCCAGTCAGCACTTCTACACAGTTTCTATAGCTGTAAGCTAGGAAATTCCACTTACAGATATCCCACCTAAGCCTTTTGAAATCTTTACCTATAGACTTTTAGATTTTCTTTTTGCCAACTTTCAGTACTAGTTTATCAGGTGATAGCACAAGAATGACAGCTGCACCACTAGTTTCAGCCTACTCACATGTAGATATCCTGAGCCAACAATTTAGTCACTTACAACATTATAACCACACTACTGAAGATCATTTTCAATTACTGACACCGTGAAAAATAGTAACCACATTTCCAAGTCCAGTTCTATACTTAGCTAACTAATAATACTTTGAAGAAAACAGGTGGAGACTTCCTGGACAAACAGTCCCAGAGGTGTGTTAAACATCTATTGAGTAGATACCAACACATTGCAAGAAGCTGGGATGGTTGCTAAATGGCACATTATCTTTTTCTACTGTTCATAACAGAACTTGAACAGCCCTAGACTTTACTAAGTAATGACCCGCATAATGAAAAGCTTCTGTCCTCAATTCACAGCATAGTCAAAATGAAATACATTGTTTCAGTGCTGTTCTGAACAGGCGGTTGTCATTGCTATTATACCGAATAGACAACCTGCTTGCACATATGGAGAAAGACTATTAGTAGATGAACCACTCAAGCCTCAACATTAGCAAGAGAATATACGCACTCTTTGCTTTCCATTTTCTCCCCACACATTTGACCTATTCACTCTGACAACATCCAGTAAGGTTCCCAGTTTTTTCCAAGGGTTTAGTATTCTAGTCTCCATCTTTCCATTCTCTTCAGTTACTTGTATAACTTAAATTTATAGCTTTATACTGTGAGAAAAAGCTTAGCCTTGGAGTTACAAGAAGTTACCTAACAAACATATTTGCAGACAGCAGGATGTGTCAGCAGGAATTACTGAATGAGCATTATGAATAATATCTGATGAGCACTGGAAACAGGGACATTGTGTGGATTCCTCTGCCTCCCCAAAATTACTTTTAATGACAAAATCAGTTTTTGAAAATGAGCAGCTAAGAATTCAGTAGTCACACTGCCAAAGCATCACAGACTCTCCTGCATATGGTATTACTGCAGCCTTGGAAACAGCCAACCCATAGTTGAGAGTGGCTTCCCAACTGACCCTGCATAGATGAATAAATTGTTGTTCTTGTTTGAAACTGCTTCCAGCGCTATTAACTTTCAAATTTAAAAAACAATGTTACATGAGGCTGTTGATTTTTCACATCTTTCCACAGAAATTAGTCTCTCACATAAAACTCCATAGAAGAGATTTCAACATTTCACAGGTAACACCTCCCCAAAATCATGTTCCTCACTTAAATAATCCAAACAGGCATAAATTTTACTTGGAGAGGAATACTGGAAAAACATGCATGCTCTTCTTCCTTCACCGTGTGTGTAAACACAAACACAATCCTCCCAAACTACTTCAGCGACAGTATAGATATAGAGGAAGTGACCCTTGTTTTCATAATATCACAGTCAAGTCAGCCACGATTCAAAGAGCTTACTGAAACCAAAGAGTGAAGAGATGTTTTAAATTTAGTTTCACCAAGTTATGTCTCAACACATTCAGACATTATTGACTACAATAGGACAGCATTGACCCTGCTAGATTTTCATTTTACCAAGCTATTTCAGACTTTCAGCTACAATGACCTAGAACCACCTCTACCACTACACAGTGCTCCAAGATCTACTATAACTAACTTCAGTGCATACCTCTAGGCTGGATGCAGCTCCACAGGCATGTAGACACTGGGAAGAGAAATCCATTTGCAATCGCTCATACCCAAAGTCACCATCGCAACGCTGCAACACTTTCGTATTCAACTAGAGTCAGGCTGAAACATGGTCTTCCTTAACCTGGGGGGGATTAAAAAGAGAAGCCTTTTAGAAAAACATTGATACAGGGGCACATTTCAAGATAGTGTTACTGAGTAGCTGAAAGGAGTCACAGAAAGGAGACATGCAGATCAAAGAACTGTAGTATACTTGCAAGACAGACAAAAACGAATCAAAACAAGGCAGACTTCTGGCATCAGTGAAGCTACTTGCCAATATCACAGGGACAGACAGAAGCTTCTCCCAGCTGAAACATGCAGTATGTAGGTAACTGAGGACAGACAGATGTAATTGAGGATCAGCTGCTACACCAGTTCTCTAATGAACACAAGTGACAGAGGCAGTCTGAGTTCTAGGAAATATTTTGAGTGCCTTTTGAGATAAGGTTAACCTGCACATTGCAGGGAGGCATTTCACAGCACTGCACTCAATCACAACATAGAACACAGGCCACAGAATTTCATCCTAGCATTTTAACAGAAGTACTTCATAACATTTCAACACTGTATTTCAGGTGAAATGGTACAGTAACAGACAGGAAAAATGCCACTCAAAGAACATGATATAATACTGACTCGCACTTTTGTGAATTCTTGCACAATTTATTAGTGTGGCAGGAACATGAAAAGCTTTGTATCCTTCCTACTCAGTATTTGTCAATATAGTAAATTAAGAATCTTCAGTTTCCTGTGCATAAAAAAAATTATCCTTCAAAATAAATACTTTACTATTAACACAAATATTAATGTAAACTACTAAGACTGAATCTTTTCTTACTTTGTGTCCCACTTAACAAGGCTCCCTAAAGCCTTTATTATCATCTCACAGCCAGACTGACCAAAATAGCCCAGGAAGGAGGCTGAACATGCCCTCAAAGTTCAAGGGCTGGAGAGCTCATAGGTGGAAAGTCCTTGGAAGGAAGAAGGCACACGGGTGACTCTGCAGAACTCCACCTGCCTCAGGCTGCTCATCAGCTTGCTGCAGAGAGCCTCACTGTGAGACTGGACTTCACCAAAAAAAAAAAAAAAAAAAAAAAAAAAACATAGAAAGGAGCAGCTCACAAAACAGAGACCACTTCATTTATGAAAATGCTCCAGGCAGAGGGACATGCTGCTCTTTGAGAGGCAAAGTATGTAGCTCTGCAGTACTAGAAGCAGCTGGCCCCAGTGAGTTTCTGTATTCTGGGAGCCTGACACATGGCATTGCTCAGAGCACCATGATACCTCCACAGTTCACAAATGCTTGCTGCCACAGCTGTCCTAGATTCTCAGCAGGCAGCCAGATTGAGTTATCATTGTATAATTGGTTTTCAAAGGCCAAATACACATGCATTTTTCACACACATCAACACACCAAGTACAGGCATATTCCCAAATGCTGTAACTAGATGTAAATTCCCGTATTTTTTATTTTCAATATTTTAACTGGTGCTGATTTCACTCAAACATTTTCATGTTTATCACAAAGTTTTCTCAAATTGCAATAAAAATGAAGACTGTAAGTAGAATATTTGTTCAGGTGCATATTTATGAATTGGTAGTGCAAAGATGTGGACGTTTTTTGTGAAATAGCACAAATGTTTTAGCCACAGAAATCTGGCTTCCCAAAGAAGGCATTAAAAATACATATGGAGATAGAGATAGTTGCTAATTATTCCATATCACCCTTGATACCTCTTTAACCATTTCTAAGATTCCAATGGATACATTAAAAATAAAGCTTCATTAACATAAAGCACTATGCAAATAAGCTGTTAACCAAATATTTTATTAAATTACGTGGAAAAATACCCATTAAGTCACTAGATTACATCAGATATCTTTGCGAGTTTAATAAAATTGTGACTGTGTAAGTAAATGGAGTATAAAAAGCTAAAGACAAAAGTTGAATAAATTCAGAAATGGATCCGCTTTTCCACACAGAAAACAATTCACATACCAAATATGAAGATACCATTTGTGTCAAGAAATAAAGCTCATGGTATGCTGTAATGCTCTAATGGAATGGAAAGTACCATGATAATAGCAGGTTGGCAAAGTTTCTGGCTGCAGCAGGTGAGAACAAGCCCAGATGCAGCAGCTGCAGAAATGAAGGAAAAGAGCTGCTTACCTTTGGAAAGCCTCAGATAGACAGCGAGCTCTGGTAAGAAATGCCCTTGCCTCCACTGCCAGCCCTTAAATGAGGTCTGGGAAGGGGTGGATCCCTACTCCACCCTTTCCATCACTCAGGGGCATTGCATGCACCTGAGCTCCTCTGGGTTGGCCCTGCCTTCCCACCAGGTGCTTAATCAGTGTTTCAGGCCATGACTTAGCAGTTCCACTACATATATACTGCAATATTATTCTAATTCTTTCACAAATTACTGCCAAGATTTTCACTACACAACTTCAGAAAGCATTGAATGTATGTATGTATACACTCACCACAACTCCAGGAATCACTAAAACCAGCTCCTTTGCTCATAACAAAGGAGTTTTTGGTTGCTAACTTTGATAAGATGTCTCACCATGTGCTTACAAGAGCCATAAGCTCCCCGTACCTTACCTACCTAGTTCTCATTAAAGGCCAGAACTATCTTTCCCCAAGCTCCCAAACCCATGCTGGTATTCAGCAGCTGCTTAGATACTCACAGATTTTCTTCTTATGACACAAACAGGCAGCATGAGATCAAGACATAGTACGCATGATATGAGTCTCTCAGAATAACAGACAACACCTATACCCACAGCTGCCAGGGCTAAAAACCCATAAATGACAGACACTTTTCTAACTGTGCTGGATCACAGCATCATGAGCCTTCTTCGACTAAGAACCAGGAGACATATAGCAGAGAACTTTCACTGCTTAAACTCAAAGCTACAGCTAGCACAACACAAAGGAGAATACCTAGTGCCCACCGCTAACAAGCCAGGCCACCCACAGAAGCAGCAGGGTTCTCAAACCACACTAATCACACAAGTCTGTAAGTCTGCACTGCTGCCCTGCAACAGGAAGAACAGGCATCATGGCCATGGTAATCCCCCACATTAAATACCTCATGGCAGCCTCAGATCAATGCAGTCCTGAAACAAGTTCTGTCAGACATCTTGTAATGGGTCTCCAGGGTGAGGCTGGCAGCAGGAACCACAGGTGCAGCCTCTGTGACATGAGGTCTGGGCTGCCGTGTGCCTGCCACAGCTCATTCTGGAGGGTTCCAGATGGTTCCACAGCGACCCCACCACTGAGGGGCAGCTGAGCCTCGGTCTCAACATTAAAAAAAAAAGACAAGAGGCAGCACATGCTAGGGGAGCCTGCAGCACATATCCAGTAAGGTTGGAGAACAAGGCATGAAGATGCTTCAGACTCTGGATCAGAAAGCCCCCACAGCTTGTGGAGAAGACCACAATAGGGGAAGCAACCACAGCATAGCCATGAGGACACCATGAGTGGGGGGGGACTTAAAGACAGTAGCCTGTGGGAAAGGCCCTTGCTCAAGCTGGGGAAATGCATGAGGATGAAGGTTTGGCAGAGAAGAGCTGTTACAGGCTGACCACAAGAACTCCACCCTACATCATGCAGAAGTAGGGTTTTGTTCCTCAACACTCAGATATCTTAATAGACAATAAATTAGAAATATATATATCAATATTTCCCAAATTTTATCTTCCCCAAGATGATGGCTGGAGAACAATCTCCTCATCTTTATTTCGCCCTACAGCATTTTTCCTGCTATTTGTTCACTTTGCTGCATGAGGAGGAGGAGTAAATGAGCATTGGGCTGGGCATTTTGCTGCATTCCAAGGCCAACTCACCACACGTCTCCAGCAAAATGTCTTATTAATTTTAAACTTTGTGAACCATCTCTGGTTTGCAGTTGATCTACAGAGTTTGCAGAATGAAGGGGACATGTGAACCAACCACCAGGGCTGCTGCATAACACTGAGTTTGCCTTGCAAATCCATAAACATTTATCTGGACTTTGAAGTACATATTCAGAAGCCTCTGCATACAATTGCATTTACCTCTGCCAGTCTTGCTTCACACTTTAGATCTAAACACTGAAAACAGGACTAGCAAGGCAATCAATACAGAGCTTGTGTTAGTGGAGTAACACAATATCACAGAATTTTATCAAAAGCCAGATGTGAAAATACATTACCTTGTAGGTGGCTTCTTCTACATGGGGTGGGGAGTCATAACATAATACCCAGTATCAGGAGGGATGACAGTACTGTGGGATGTTACTTAAGAATACCAAGTATTCAGGGAAAGCCCCACTTTCTCTGGAAAAACAGGCTATTGCAGGGTTAGGTTGGTTTATTTCTGGCCAAATGTATTCATCTGACTTCACAAGCCACAAGAATTGGCAGAAAGCAAGCTATCAAGCTCCAGCAGATCTAAAAGCTCACATTTCTTTCCATCATACATGGTCAAGATGCAGAGCTGCACTCATAAATAACATTTCAGGATGTTAAGACATATTTCATGGAGGGCAGATCTTGCTAAAGCAATTTATCAAATTAGATTATTCAAGCCAATAAAGCAAGATTTTCAATAAAAATTATAAGTTGAATTCAAGGTGCATGTTTGTCTAACTACAAACATACCTAGAATCAGTGTCAGAACAGACCAAGAAATAATCAACCATAAACACAGTGCTCCTGATAAATGCCTGCTTAAGCTAGTGTTTAAAAAAAAAAAAAAAAAAAAAAAAGGAAGCAGCTCTACAACCATTTTGTATTATACTTTTTTCTACCTACTGAGGGAGAAATAGTCCTCTGGACAGAAGTCAGAGCCAATTAACAGATGATAAAACAGAATAGATATTGAACACATGTAAACACTCACTGCAAATAGAGACAGGCAATTATAATTTGAAGTGATCACTGAAAAGCCCTTACAGAGAATTGTCTTGACAGGGATGCTTTACAGGTCTGCTCGTCTAAGCTTTGAGCCTCAATTATGCTTGCAATTGTTCCACTGCTTATTCATGTTCTACACATCGACCTTTACCTAAAAATTTAAGCTAAAGAGTGATAGTAAGTCTCAATCAACTCAGTTATTTCTGCATCAGCCACAGGCAAAGACAGCTTTTGCTTACTTAAGTCTCTCATTTACCTTCGCTTTCCTATCAATCCCCAAAGCAACTTTTAGGCAGTCCCCAGAAAATTGCTCAGTCTCTCCTCTTCCCCATAGTGTTTTAAAGGTTCCCTCTGATCCCAGCAGCAAGTCTATAACCACTAATCCTCTCCAGACTACAGAAGCAACACAAAGAAATCACTAGTATTTTCACTCACTAGTATTTTCACTGCTTTTCCTGAAGGGCCCTTGACATTTTCTGGAGTATATTTTATCAAAGCAACAGTTTCAGCTCTAGTTAATTCCCTAGTTCCAGCTCTGTTCAGCATAATCCAGCTGAAAGGAACAAGGGTGAAACTGACTGTGCTTGTTAAAAATAAGCATTTACATTCATCTTCACACTCAATTTTAGAATGAAATAATATAGCTTTATTGATAGAATATATATTTTAGCAGCTTGGTAACAAATTAAAGCCCATCACTGAAGTACTCTCTAATTCTGTACCAGTATTACACTTCTGTTGTGGATGCTTCATTCATGTAAATTTGCTTTAAGTTATAGAATCATAGAATCACCAAGGAAGTGATACAATAGTATTTTTCCTTATGTTTCTGTAAGAAATAAACCAAGGAGACTAGATGGATAAAGGCGTATTTCAGACCCCAGTGATTCAATTTGTTTGAATCCCTTATTTTTAACTATACAGACTCATATTCTGAAATCAGACTGTACAGACAAATATTCTGAAAATCAAGCTAACCTATGATAAGTTTAAGAGTCAGTGGTCCAGTGTAGTAAATAAAATGCTTTAAATTCAAGAACTAGCAGACTAATATAAACTTTCAAATATTTGAGTTCATAGAACTTCTCTTCTGCTGCAATTTCTTGTTTTAAAACATAAACAGAATTCCTTAATGCTCATTGACTTCTTGGAGCTGCCTCACACACACGTTGAACTGCTTATTTATGCTCCTGAAGCAATAAAGAAATGAAGGACTGTGCTCACACATTCTCCTTTCTAGTAAGTATGAGCATTCAAACTAGCTAAGTAATAGAAAATACTAGGTGTACAAACACACAGGTTCAAACAGAGAGAGTGAAATGATTCAGAGGAACAGGGGTTATGTTATAACAATGCTCATCACACAACACTTGATAAGAGCAGCTCCAGAGATGGCATCCACCTTCAACCCCACACCAGTATGTTGGTGAAAATCACCATCAAGCCAGATAGTGAGCTCAAATTTTCATGATAGATACTGCCCAAAGAAAGCAGACGGGGCCATAATGATGGGACAGATCTGCAGCTAAGTCAGAACATACATAAATAGGCTATTGCCTAGTCCATCAGAACCTGCAGACAAGAACAGAAGCGACTACAGCCAGGATGGAGAACAGCACTCCTATAACATTTCTCAAACAAGGACCTAAGGCCAGTTATAAGTTTAAAGCAGAGTGCCTTAAATAGGCAGCAGGTGGGAGGACTCAGGTGAAGCTGGTCAGGGCCATTAGGGGCTGTCAGCACTGTAGGACACCTGGCACAAGTTTTCTGAAAATCAGTGGAATGATGCTTTGTGAAGCTCACTGTTTCAAGACATATCATTCACTGTGAAGAACTGAAGACAATTAGAAATAAATTTTAATTTTATATTAGTGTCCCTATTCATCAAGATATCCTTAATTTCATTTTGATTAAAGGAAAATAAATTAATGTTTTTCTGAAAATTTTACAAAATTTACACACTTCAGTATGCCTAAGTCTTTCCTACATGATAGTTTAGTAGCTCTGCATTAAGGATTTTTAAAGCTTTCTTATGGCTTAAATCTTTTCCTCATGCAAGGTACAGAGAAAATGCATCTTACTATGCTAGTAGAAACATCCATACAAATTCTTTTAAAATCTCCCCCCCCCCCCCCCCCAAAAAAAAAAAATCTTACAAGATAGAGAGCTATGCACTTCATTCAGCTAAACTGTGGTAAAAGATATTTCAGATTTTTCATAACTAAGGTGAATGGAGTGAGGGTAAAAACAAGGAGGACAAACAACTTATCAGCTGGAGGCAATCTGCACTGCAGCTGCTATAGGAGAATGAGAGGTCAGGGAGTTAAAACAAAATAGAGTCCAGCTGCTACTTCACTGACAAGTGGGAAAGGTTGTTCCACTTCTGCAACCTAACTAAATAACAAGACTTCAAACATCTCTTGGAGGAAGGAAAACAAATTATTTTCTTATCTAGAAGATACTCAGAATGCACCTAAGATTGTGCTTGAGTATAGTTTGGGAAAAAAGAAAACATCTTTCCAACCCAAGGAGAATCAATCCGTTCCTCAATCTGCAAAAGCAGTGCTTCACAGAAACATGAAAGCTAATGGAACTCGGAGGAAATTCTAACTGGCAGATGCCTCTAAGAAACACTCCTCTCATGTATGTTAAATGACTCAGTTTATATATCTTCCATCCTAGCAATTCCTCCATTACTTCGTTTTTCCTTGCCTTTGTTGAGGTTCACTGTCAGTAGCTTATTTTCAACTAGTTTAAAATTACAAAAAAAAAAAAAAAGTAATTTCTGCCCTTTTCCTAGCAAAGCACATTTGTAACAGCAGCCTAAGATACTTCAGCAGGGCCAGAAACTAAAGGTCACCTTCTTTCTAAGAGTGCTGCACATTTTCTGAGGCCTGCTGTTGGACTAATTCAGAGAAACTGCAATTACTTAACTCGGTGATTGCAGTTTCTCTGAATTAGTCCAACAGCAGGGTCCAGTAAAGAAAGAAAAGAATATTTTCCAAATCTTGTCCAACTCTCTTTTAGCACAACAAACATGTCTTTAATCCCTTATTAAGTAGGATTTGAGTGCAATATAGTATGGACTTTCAAATACCTCTTAAAATTTTCTTCCTATTTTCTAATTTTTCCTTTCCACAACAGACAAACCTAGTAAACATTAGGAAGGAACAGCCTAACCTATACAAGCATTAATACTACTCAGCATTTTAAGTCTGAGCAATTAAGTCTGGAGCAATTAACTCAGTAACAACTTACTTGACAGTGTTTGGGAAATGACACAGTGTGCAGCTAATTTCACAGCTGGTCAGTTTTAGAACATTTCATCAGCAAGAGCTTTTAGTTCAAGATCAATTATGATCTAATTCATATATGATTTTCTAATAAAGTTAGTTAATGAAATAGTAAAACATTTTTAATAAAAAAACAAGAATCAAAGTTAAATGACACTTAAGGTTAAGTTAAAAACAAGCAAACAAAAAAAAAAAACCAAAACACATTCAGGGGCCATGGATAAAAAAAATAACAGTTTGTCCCTTAGTCTCCATAATAACACAACACAGTTACTGAATGAAAGTTGTAAGAAAAACGTGCTAGTGAGAAAACCCCAACAAGAATAATTCATGAGTTTCTCTCCCCCAGTACCAGGTGAGATCATTGGCATATTATCAGAAGTTCACAAACTTTTCAAGAGATTGAGGATCCATTCCAATAGACTGTTCCTTTGGTCCAATAGAATGCACTAGATTTAAAGAGATGCCTTTATGAACTGGCATTCCTCCTGCTATTTGCCTCTATATTGATGCCACTTATGAAAAGCAAGGGTTGGCAGCATGGAAGAGAACAGCAGCTCTGGTTCATTTCTCTTCATCTCTTTTTCCTCTTTGCAGAAACATTTGCTATTCTGTTGTGTAAGCATAACTGATTTATTTTTTGACAAGATACAATTTCATGGAGAGAGAAGCTTAAAATTCAATTATGGCTTACCCTGTTTTCAGAATCCCTTGAGTTTATATCAGTCCTAAATAATACTTCTAAATGGACTTGATAGAAAAACTGTGACGTGTATCTTTCTATTCCCATCAATCTTAAAGACAGAAAGAATGGACACTTCCCTCAAAAGCTCACAGATTATAAGTGCACCTAAAACTATGTACAAGACTTTTATTCTTTAAGTAGCCAACGCAAACCTAAAATGATTCAACCTCCCAAAAATAACCCAGATTGATGCTGTGACATGATCAGAGAGAGATCAAACCCAGCAGTCAAAGAAAGCAGTGTTTTTCACAACCACTGAAATTTTCATTTTGTTGAGTATTCTTTATCTATATTTCTAGAGAATTAACACTCTATATATCTACATACTTCATAGGTCTTTACCACTTGACACATGAGCTACATTCGTATCCTTACTGTTGATGCAGTTCTATCACAAAAGGGTCATGTAAACATGAAAGCAAACTTCATTATGAATTAGACATCACCAGCTCTATGACACAACTGAACAACTTTATACCAAATGACAGAATCTGCTATGCCATAATGAGCTCTGAGTATTCGAAGTCCTCACGTCACACAACACACTTACCACATATCGCAAAAAATACAGGGGAAATTGTTAAATTTCACTTGCAAATCAGCACTAAAGCAACAATAGGGCAAGATGGAAAAAATTTTTGAGCTCTTTTTTTTTTTTTCTTTCCCTCCAGTGCTTGGGAGTTGTATTATAAGAATGAAGTTTCTGGAGACAGGAATGAGATATGAGACAAGCTTACTGAAATATCCATTATAATGAAATCACAGTTTATATCCTAGGTGAGTACTTTGGAGAAAAGATGTTTACAGTGGTTCTAACCTGCCAGCAGACAAATGGCTGACCTCCACAAAGAGCTAAGGGAGGGGAGCTAATGCTGCTGCTCCTTATAAAAAAGGGCTTTCGGTTTGGTTCATGATTAGCCAAATGCTACAAATTTCACGATGAGGAAAGTCACGCTTTCAGCAATGCTGGGGATTCAGTAGAAGTTCTTGTGGTGCAGCCTTACATTTCAAAAAGGCATTTTGTTATTTATTTATGAGCATAGGAGTAAATATACTTCAAGGCATATACAGAGAATGCTCAAGGACCCTCCACCAGGCTTAGATTGCAACTAAGGGTTGGTTTAAATCTGTATATCTCACAGCAGGCTCCAAGGGAGCACATACCATTCAAGAACCAACAGAAAGAATGAGCAGGCTACAGGCTTCTCTGTGCCTCTCCCAGGAGTTGTGAATTCCACGGACATTCCCAAGATATAGCTGTGACTTTAACATACTGGCTAAAATCCTAAGCAGTCAATTCAGATCTGACTGAATCATTATTAATTTACTAAAGTAAGAAAGAGTATGTCAAAAGTGACAGTGGGTGGTGAAGCAGGTGGCTGCCTCATGCTGTTAATTACTAGCTCTATTTGTGGTAGAGAGAGAAACTATAACAAGATGCCATAGGCAAGTCTCAAGAAGGTGCTGCTGGGTAGCTATCAGTGTTTGCCCTATTTCCATACACACTGGTTCACCAAATGTTTCCATGTCATGCACCAATCACTGGGAGGAATTTTTTCAAGGAAAGTTGACTTACTTTCAGATTAAAAAACAAAACAGCAATTCACATTTTGTTTAGCTGCTAATAACTTTGATTAGGATGAAATAGCTTACCTTTTTACTGCTTGCATAATTAAAGAATCACACTGTTATTCCTGTGGTTTTTCTTGCTTATTATTTTCCACTGTAATCCATTAAACATGGTATTAGCAGGAATTTGACACACCAGATTTAATCAAGATTATTCCTTATAAATCACTATTTGTGCTTAGAGAGCTACACATCAAGCAGAAGTTTTAGTGAATTATCAGACCTTTCATTTGAAGTCAGTACCTCCCGATTACACTTTCCTTTTTTGATACAACACATAGGCAAGGTCAAAGTCCACCACTGCACTTGCAAGTATCCTCAGGAGGCTTACAGAAATGGGCTATCTGCTTGTACAAACCATGATTACAAATGTACTTGCATTATCTACACATTTTGTATTCATGAGATTTACAGTTCTAGGTTGCAACCAGGAAAGTTGCTTTGCTTTTCTTTAAGTCTCTGGACAGAAGGCAAATGAAAAATTATCATATGCTTACTACCCCACACAATCCTTTGAGCTCCACCACATTTCCCCTGACAATTCCTTCTCTATCAGTCCATCTCTCTTGGAACATCTTTGCTGATACAGCATCTTCTAGTAGGCATCTTTCAAAATTAATTCTATCAAAGAACATTTATTTCTTCCCTTGTACTTAAAGGTAATTGTGCTTCATTCCTGAGCCATAGAGAGACAAATGACATAAATAAATGAACTTTCTGTTCAATGCATCATTATTTTGAAACACAACAGGCACATTTATAGAACCAGATACCGAGCTCACTCCTCATCTCGCAGTCAGGAGAGTAGTAGGAGTTGATGAAACACATTGCTATTAACAAAAGAACCATTTTCCCACTTAAGCTGATACAGGGTCAAATCTCTACAGTAGGGCATCACTGAGTGTGCATCACAGATTTATGTCCATAAAAACAGAAAAAAAGTGTAGCCTTTACCTCCATATCTGTATAATTAATGAATATACAGATGTTATAATTACGAAATACACCAGAGAGTTTAGCTAAGCAGTCATTATACCAAAAGAGAACAGATAGAGAGCTTACCCGCATCCTGAGATTGTTATGAAACTCCAGAGGAGGGGATCTCCAGAAGAGAACCTTCCCTGCCAGTAGTCAACTCTTAAGTGGGTCTAGGAGAGGTGGAGCTGGGCTTCACCCCTTCCAGCAGCACAGGTGAAGGCAATTCACCTGTGCTCCCGTGGCTGACTCATTGCTCGCCTCAGGTGATAAATCAGAGGTTCAGGCTGCAATTCAGCAGTTTCCATACAATATCTAATAGTTCAGAAGTCAGGGCACTCAGGCTATGAAATGTCTTCAGTTGTCCACTTCAATGGCCTTACAGAGCAATTAGAGAAATACGTTAGGTCTGCAACATGGAATTTGAGTGCCAGCAAAGTCAGGATAAATACTTCTGGTGCTACAAATGGATCAGCCTTTAAGAGTGCAAAAATACTACTAGCATCTCCAGCATGCATAACTGAATGTTTGTACTCTTTCTCCAAAAATTAAATTAGAGGCAGAGATAAAAAAGAAAATTCCAATCCTATTGGATGGTGCTTTATTCACTACACCTTACTCCTGTATCACAATCCTACCTCGTCTGCCTTTCATATTATCAAGCTGCCACCTCACATTTTTCTCCAGCTCTTTTGTCAGGAAAACAGTGGAGGTTAACAGTGTTTCTCTCGTGCTGTGATACATTCCTCCCTTCTAATTTCCAGGTAGCTCAACTTTCCCAGAATAAGGAATTTTCAATATAAAGAAGATAAGTTTACTCAGGAGCCTGTGACTGTTTTTTTGGTTTTTTTTTCTTAAAAAGAAGCACAGCCAGATTCACCTAGGAGAGACTTTGATTAAAAATACTGAAATCCCCATCTTTCTTTTTCATTCTGTGTCTTCATTCATTTTCCAGGTCTAAATACCTGATCTGAATTTCAGTAGGACGCTAGCATGACTTTGTGGCTTAGAGGACCATCACTACTTCTGGAATACTATTGTATTTTGCTTTGTGTATTCCAGTTCATTTGCTAATTACATCCACCATTATCAAGTGCAAAATCCAGAACATAATGTGGAGTACAGTTGGCATGTTTGTGCTTAAGAAAGTATCATACATACTGGAGTAAAACACACAGTGCTGGAATTGCTCTTCCTCCATGAAAAGCTTCCAACAGCATTATCCAGTTGGTTCATTTATGTCTTCTGCAACTTCATCAGTATTTTAATAAAAGAGAGTGCTTGTTTAGAAAACAGTGCAAGGAAACTTTTTCCTTGACTTAGTTTACATTTTGGAAGGGCTTCAATAAATACCGTACATCAAGTACTGAAGAAAAAACAGGTGAAAAAACAGGTCTCTTTGTAAAACACAGTTAAGTGTCCACAGCACACAATGCTAACAGCAGCCTATTTACCGTTATCTTTGATACAACTCATTCTCTTTGAAACTTAAAATAGGCAGTGCAAAACAGAAGATTCTCTCTTGCTGCCAGCAATCAGTATTTTGACCCTGTTAGGCTGTGAAGAAATATTTTCCCAAAGCTGTAACAACAGGCAGATAAGAAATGTGTTTGTTCAGAATGGGGAGTGAAAAAGGAAGGTAAGTGCAGCCATGTCTGCCAACTGCTGTAGATGCCACCATCTACAGAAAAGGCAGGCTGCAAACTGCCTGTCTGCTCTCTAAGCTGTTGCAAGGGACCCATCATCTAGAAAGAGTCCTCAAATAGCTACCATTAATTCTGGCAGCTCCAAGAGGTAGATAGAGGAGGTGCCTGAAGGACAGTGAGCCCACACTATCAGCATGGAACAGCACTGCCACCTTCCCTGCCAGCCAGTGGAAAGAACAGCCAGCAATTCCCCACAGGCTACTGCCACAGCACTGGTGTTCAGGGCAGACACAGCCAGAGAAGATGCTATGATACAGGCTTGAGGAATAACCAGTAATGCTGAGTTTTGAAAGATGAGGAAGAAATAGTGAGGATCAAAGGTAGCAGAGAAGATACTGAAAGGGTAAGGCAACTTGAAACTTTATCATTCACTCAACAAAGTGAGACCGCAAAAGAAATGTTCAGTGGAGATTCAGGAGGAACAAGACTACATAAAGCATTCTCAAAAATGAGGAAGGAGAAGACATAAGTAAAATGCAAAAGTTTGTTCTTAGTCTGAAGTTTTGTTTTTGTTTTACTGCAATACAAGTTAGGAGATAACAAAAAGTTTTGTTTTGTTTTTTTTCTAACTTTCAGAAAAACTGCATTCTGAATTGGAGCTTCTTTGTAACTCACTGTGAAGCATTTGAATAAGATAAACCAATGCACAGAGGTCACTTCTCAGCAGAGCAAGTGAACTTATAGCTCTGGATAGAATTCATGCACTGGATAGATTGCTGTCAGTGCTTGAGCTACCTAACCTGAAGCTCTTTCAGGTATCTCCCTGCTGCACTGGAGTCAAGGTTTGTTACTGCAGAATTAGCATAACAAAAGCCTGAGAAATATGAATCTTTACAGGCACCTGTATACCTTCAAATCCAGAAGGCTTGCTGTCATCCCACTAATCTGTTATATAGGCTACTATATTCAGAGAACTGATTTGGGGAAGATGAAAAAGCTATTTGTTGCCATAGAAACAATATGACTTTCCGCTGCTGTGCAGGCTGATATGGGAGGATATTATTGTTTGGACTTCTTCCAGGCATCCAGATTGAGAAACACTAAAATGCTTTTTTAAAAGCCCCTGAGATTTTGCCAAATAACCAGATCTACAATTTTCACAAACATATTCAAATATTTACCAATTGTTGTGGTTAAATTTGAAAAGCCCTGGATACAGGAAACACTGTTGAAAAAATATGTTCTTTGCTCAAAAAACAAGCAAGTCATGGAGATCTTGTAAGGCTACAGGAAATGTCCAAAACTCTGTATTATAGAAAGGCAATTAAAACATCAGCCAATTATCAGATAGTTGAAGTTAATATCTTAAAAGCCTATAGTTAATGAGTTCATTAAGGTTAAAACCACAAAAGAAAATATCCCAAGGGTTTAACAGCTGCCAAAGATCACCACTAACTGCAAGAAAGGAAAGATGTTTATGACTGTTCCTTTATGTTCTTTATAATTCAAGAAAAACAGTATCAGTAAGTCATTAAGCATAATGTGTGGTAGGGACCAAACTTCCAAAGGATCCAGCCAAGCAGCTGTGTTCTCCCAGTGACTCCAAGCAGAGACAGATTTACACCTGAGTTACAATTCATAGGCCACAGAAATACAGGGCAACTGGAAGTGTTTTAGATGGTCTCATTTCATTTTGAAAATAGTTTTCTTTTACAGCAATATTCTTTTCCAGAATTTTTTTCCTGAAGTATTTTCATCCTCCATCCCCATAGTTATATTTCTTAGTTATAGCAGAGTGCAAAGGCAATTCAGAAGGCATCAATAATTCATAGGAAAAGTAGGGTTCTTTTTATCTATTTGATTTGGTAAAAGAATGAGCATAGCTAGGATCTCTGTCATGCAGGCAATGAGTTCATCTGAATTGATATCCACCTGTTTTATTGCCTTACTAAAATACTCTTCATTTTTCTTGCTGGAGGAATCTGCTTCTATTACAGAACATCCCTTACTCTTTTCCAACCTCCACAGAAACAGAATACCTCAAGATTTGTTATTCAACTTTCAGCTCTCTCAAGCCATGAAACTGGATAGACATGATACTAAATTGAGCTGTGAGGGAAGTAAAGCAAAACTGCTCAAGGTGCAGCTCAGGTAGGAGTGCTCTTCTGACATTTAGTGTCTGAATTCTCCCTGGACAGCAGCCTGGGGATGCAGCCAGCCAAATCGCCTCCTCCTACACCAGATCCAGCATCCATCCTACATTCCAGCTTCATTTAGAAGATTTGGGCCTCACATGTTCAACTTAATTGCCATTTCTAGGAGCAATCTAGTGCAGCGTAGAAGGGTATAAGCTACTGGGAAAAGAATAGCGTGTGAAAGACAAATTGTCAGTAAAGGGCTAATAATTCACACTGTAAATGTTCTTGTATTATGTGTATAATTACATGGAATGGAAAAGCAGGTAAAAGAAAAAAAATAGCTGACACTGATTATTCAGACTGATGCCACCTGCTGGAGCTCAACTAAAGACAGGGACTAAAATCACACAGTGATACTAATTTCTGACCCAATGACAGAGTGCGATGCCACAGTGGTTTTTATCCTGTATTCCCCCTCAGCAACCCCACGTCACTACCAGCTGTGGAAAATCCAGCCTAGACCCTCTTCCTTTCCTTTTATATACTAAAAAAACACTTTAGAGAGACAAAGACCATTCTTTTTCAAGAGAGAAATTATGACTTTTAAAGCTCATCAGTCTGGGCAATGTCAGGGTAGTATGGTTAGGTTGAGGTTGGACTTGATGGTCTTGAGGATCTTTTCCAATCTGAGCAATTCTATGATTCTATGATTCAAATATATTTGATTAACAAGATAATTCATCTGTTGTCAGTCTGTTTATCCAAGCAGAGTAGCCCTGGATGCACTGCTGCTTCTGTAGTTCACTGACTTAAGAATGCAGTTCTTCACTGTACTGCAGCTAGACGGATGTGCCTACCACTGGAACCTGTAGACATTATGTTGATATAAAAAAGCAGTGACATCAACATGTAGGCAAACGTGGCAAAGTCCAGTTGGTTTTGGAAACATCCCTCATTTACCAATATAGTAACAACGGTTGTTAGCAGCTGTGACACTGATACTTTGCAAAAACTCACAGAATTACTTCATTATGACAAAACAGTCTTATCTGGAGTCCCTGGACACTACCCAGGAGATGTGGAATGCAGTGAAAAATAACAGTTGTATTCCATCTAGATATTTGAAGAGCTCTAAGTTGGGTATTTTTCTTCTCTTTTGTGATATGGGCAAATCTGTTCAGACAAATACTACTTCAGATTTTTTTTATCAAAGCTACAGCCAAATTGTCAAAGGTTGCATGGTCTTCCCATTAGATGGCAGGAAATGAAGGTAGTTTGTATACAAGAGATAAGAAGGCAGACTGAGACATCAGCAGTCGGTAGTGAACTCTCTTAACTTCTACCAGCAATTCTTGAATTTCTCTACATGACAACTGTAGGCTTGTGAAATTCCAATAGCTACAAATTTTTCTTCTCCCATGTGGTCCCAAAGAGGTACTTTCCCTAGCTGGGAATCAGATTTCTACAGGAAGAAAATAAATTTCATTGCAAGATTTACTCCTACTCTCCTGCAAGATCCTCCTACTCTCCTGGAAGCCACAGATCGTACGCTAGATAATGTCAGAGCCTGGTTTATAGTCAGTCTGATGAGATACTGAAATGACTGATCACATAAATTGCTTATAACTGACCAATTTGAAATTCTTGGATTCAGAGATTACTTATTTTGCTTCAGGAAACGAGTATAATGGGTATCCAAGGGGGAACACATGATGTGCCTCAGTCGCAAAATTAATGCTGCAGTTTCAGCTGGATGAAATCTGGCAAAAAATTTGTATCTTCAGTATCTTCAGCTAAGGAAAAATAATGATTAGATGTTGTACAACTTACAACAAATTACAATGCTAACCAGAAAGGGAAAATCTGGATACAAAACAGCTGATGTCATGGTTTAATATATTCAGAGGAAGGTTAAAAAAAGGACAACGCGATAGCAACAAGTTAAAAACTGATGCTGCAAGTTTTGGTTCTTGTTTGGCTTGTTTTGATTTTAGTTCTTTTTGCAGATTCATAATTTATTGGTGCAATATACAAATTTGCCCCACTCTTGCTTATGCAGCAGAACTTTCCTTCCCAAATATTCCAGAAGTTGAAAAAGGTGTTTTTATCTGCCCTCTGCTGGAAACACACAGCACTCTTACCTGTACAGAACAGAAATGATTGCCTCTCCACCCATGCACAGAAGACCAGCTTCATCATGTATTCATATTACCTGTGTGGTGGATTTTATTTAATGCTCTTAGACAAAATAAACTTTGTCTTATTTGTCTAAAATCAGCACTACTACAACATAAATGCTAGGGTCCAATCTAATTCCACTTAAACCATAGTAAATAAGAAGTATCTTTATGGAGATCAGGAGAATTATACTGTTACAAAATGGTCTAAAAGGAAGTAGAATTATCGTTTAGAAATGCACCTGGTAAAATGCACATTGCCATGTTCAGAGATAGAGGCATTTTGCATATACTATGTCCTTGTCTGTGGAAATAAAATACTGATCTAAGTGAAAGAAGTCATAAGTCAACAGAAATTAAAAAAAAAAAAAAAGAAAAAAAAGTTTGCAAAAAAACCTGATTGATATTTATCAATTTTTAAAATAAAAGTTTCATGCAAACACTGTGTGTGTGTGTCTGATCCTAAGCCTTGTTCACAAGAGCTTGCCAGGCACACATTACAGGAACGCTAGGAATGAAAAGGAAAAGAGCTCAACAAAACTACTTTTTGAAAGCAACTGATGCTATTAATCAAAACCAGGGTTAGACGGGCCTACACTATACAGCTCTCCCCTGGAGAGTAAGGAATTGAAGGACCTGTCAAAAAATATACACTGTCAAAACTGTACACATCCAGCGCTGTTACTACATCACCACACTTCTGAAATCACTCTTCCCCGTAATCAACATTTGAAGCTGCCTCTTTCTGTGAACATTTGCTTTTGTTTCCTTGATTAGTAGTCCTTAGTAGCCTTAGCTACTTCTTCTTCCCCTTGTTTTGAGGGAGGACTCATAAAGGGTTGCAAGCATCTGAGTGAAAAATATGCTTTTCCAGCAATAACTTATTAGTGACGGCAGTGACAAGACAAGCTTTTCTTCCAATGCTTTTTTTCCGTTTAACTCAGGTCCAGCCATGATATGTTCTATGATAATCCTGATCTTACAATTCTACTCAACATATAGGAATAAGCATAATTAGGTAAAATTTACAGAACTAACCCTCTAATTAGTATGCAGATTGAATTCTAAAAATCGTACTGCTTCCTTTAGCCAGCTTTGCATTTAGCTCTTCTCCTATAAATTAATTCTGACTGGCTAAACATCAAAGCCCCCAATGTTTTTCCAAAGATGATCTTTGGGATTATAAGGACTATAAGCAGCATCACAGTCTGTGCTTCACTATATGTACATCATACACTAATTTGGTCAGTCTGTGTGTGTCACCATTCAGAGACTGCGTATTATGACAATCAAACAGGCAAAAATACTGCACAGGCCATCATGCAGCACTTGTTTTGGGTTTAGATTGGCTTCAGCTAGTGAAGAGCTTCACCCTTTTCACATTTCTCTCTTACTGCTGGAAAATATCATACTCAAAAACAATCCAGTTGCTTCCTAATTTTATTACTCAACATTGGAATTCTTAAAATTTCTTTCCTCAAAGAAACATTTTACCCCTCATAGAGATCCTGACCAAATTCCATCCTGTGGATTTCAATTTTGTAGCAAAACTTGCAGAAACACTTTAAATAAAACATTAGCCTGTTCTCTTCTACCTTTCATGCTCTTATTGTAAATTAATTTTTAATCAGTTCATAAACCAGACACAGTTCTCCTTTAAGCATATACTTATCACATGCTGTTAAAAGCATTTTAAAAAGGGCAATTTAAGCACAAGCCAAAGCTGCTCTTTAGAAGCCCTCTTATTTACATTTGTCTCTGATATCAGCTTCTAACCATGATGCTATTCTTTTTTACTAGCTTACAGACGAGTATTCAAGCTCTGCTTTGGATTACAATCCATTTCTGCCTTCTGGGCTCACTGAAAAGGATTCTGTATTAAAAAGAAGGCTTTCAAAGCTGCAGAGAGCAGCAAGGAATCCATCTAACCCACATATTTCAGAAACTTGCTTCTAATATTTTATTTGTTTTAAAATACACAAGTATAAGAAAACTCTCCTAACTACATGTCCATGAAATCTGTTCTGTAAGGCTGAAGCTTTTTTGTTATAATAAGAAATGTAAGATTCATGATTCATAGTACATGAATGGAAAATGACCAAACTTTATACAGCCAATATTGCTTAGCAGTAGCCTTTTCATTATAAACTCTCCCATTGCTTCTGATTTTCCAAACTTGAAGCTTTCTGCCTTCACTTACCACAGAGCTGTCTATCCCAGGCTAACATTTGGGGGTGGGGGGTGGAAATAACCAAAAGTATGTATTTCCCAGAATTACAGATTTATTACTTTCACTGAAAACTGAGTCTAGCTAAAAAGTATAATTTAATTATGTTTAAAAACCACAGACATCTTGTTAAATCTTCACAGAATTTAACTAACACATTTTTCAGTAAAAATTGAATGGACTTTTGAAGCTGAATTATTTGAGGGCTCTCTCCCATTGAGCATGTTCCAGCACTTCATACCAGACAATATAACCCTGAGGACACCACAAGGATATCTACCTACAGACAAGGCTGCACAAGCCAGGGCGGGGACTTCCTGATAGTCCCTTGCCAAACCCAAAGGTGCAGCAAAACCCTTCCAACAAATTCTACAAAACATGAATTGGCTCCTTAAGCAGCACAAGATGTATATATCCGTCTGCACACACTGCTGCTGCAGACCACAGAGAAGAAACACTGCACCAGGCAACACAAACTGCAGAGGATCTCCTTGCCTCTGAGTTCCCCATTCCCTCCCACCTATGGTGTAAATTTGTTAACTTTCAGGATGAACTGCAAACTCCACCTCTTTCTCTGCTTCCAGGCAGGACGTGACCAATGGGTGAGGCTCAGGAAAGGACCTGGGGTCTGCTGGAGATTTGTTCTACTGGGACAATGGTGTGGAATACTTGATAAACTGTTTATTAGAGTAGTACCTTTTTAAGTTGTTGCCAAGGATGCCTGGGCCAATCAAATTAAACAAATTAATCCCAGCAGGCATCCAACCTATGATTTGACAATGTGGGACCAAAGTAAGTGTGTGATGCTTACTGGCTTACTGCACCCAGCAGAGGAAGGTAGGGTTTTCTTTGAAGTGACAGTGACTGAGATGGAGGTCATACCCTTCAATTCATGATCAGCTGACAAATATCAACAGCGCAGCGCACAACCAGGCATCATTAATCCCAGACATTTACTTATCTCCAGTGTATGTCCTGTATTTTAACAGTTACTGCTGTTCTATGGGAAAAATGAAATAAAACCCTGAGGCATATGGCCTGTATAGTTTCAGTTGACACAAGCCCTGTACAGAGTAATTCTAGAGACTTAACATCTTACAGACAAACCCGTCGTTGTTAGAAATTGATGATATCTGTTAAGCCATCTGTTCTATTCCACTGCCAAGGCAAAACTGTTCCTTCTGCATATTTATTTGCTTTTTACATTAGTTTTAAATTCTCTGGCAGACAGAGCTTCCACTATTCCCTCTGGGATGTTGGGCTTACCACAGAATATATTCCATTGCCAAGATATTTTTCCTTATGTTCAGCTTAGATTTTCCCCTTTTTAATTTCATCCTATGACCTTCATTATCCACTCTTTGTGCATGTGCAAGTTTCCAAGTTACACCACAAAAGGAACAGATGCTGTAGATATCAAGGACTGTTACATAAAAAGGTCTTAAAAAAGTAAAAATTGCACATACACAGAGCGTGAGCTCCAGTAACAAGGAAAAGAGCATCTACTCCCTTCCTAGCGGGTGTGAGGACAGCAAAGCCTTGCATTTCTGAGGTGCTGCTGATAATTACTGTAGTACCACCCAAATTTTCTAGTAGGAACAGATACATAAAAGATTTTGGGCACTGTTTCTTTGTTCCATGTGAAAGCAGCAGCAAAAACTTGTTTCTCAGCAGGAAGCTCTGCAGGGGCACACCTCCTCTGTGCAAGGAAGGACAGAGAGCTGGATGCAGCCTCTGACACCTTCAGCCAACCTTGGCTTAGTGCAAATCAACACCTGATGCTCAGAAAGGATCAGTTGCACAGTACACCTAGCAGGGCTGCTAGTCTAGTTTACCAATGTAAAAGACTGTTCTGTAATTAAGTTAGCAGTAAGAGGTTTTTTTTCACTTAAACAACTGTCCACATCCTTGCTAATTTGGGGCTTAAGTGAATTGAAGTTAATCCATTATAAAATTGAATGTCTATTTTTGCCCTGTTTTTAATAAAAGAGGAAATCTTCCGCACAGTCAGATCTCATTGAACTTGTATATCTAAATAACATTCAAAAGCATCTTGTTCGTATATAGTCAATTTTCTACAAAGCCTAGGGTGCTTTTGTTTGTTTTTCCAGCAGATGAAACTGACAAATTTAGTTTCAGACAATCTCACTACAAATTGCCTTTCAAAATGACCACTATTTCCCACAGTTCCCAAAGGCAACATTTACTTTCACATAAGACAGCAGCCCGTCGCAAGACTGAGAAATACCACTAGCAGAGGAATGAAGTTGAGACAGATAGATACAACAATTTACTGAATCTAGGTGCATGTACAGAGTTTAATAAAAATTCCAGCAATCTGGGACAATTTTTGTTTCCAATGGCACCCTGAGATTCCCCAAGATTCAGTGACAAATTCTGGCTAACCCAGAACTAGGTTTGCAGTCTCATCCACAGTGTTCAATTATAAAAACTACTGTCTCAAATTTTTTATTGCCTTTAGAAGGAGAAACCTGGCAACAGCGTTCTCTCCAGAGGAGAGTCAGAACACGGGTGGAACATTGCTGTCTAGCTGCTCAACGTTACTTCAATCTTAGCCCCTCAAAACAATTCGTAATTTCTGTTAAGCAATGTATTTTCACCAAACACATGGACAGTTAAAACACCCAGTTATAAGGACTGAAATCTTGACTGTAACAACACTCCTCCGGCTGTCTTTTCAGAAGGCAATTTAGGAACTAGAAAGCCCAATGACACTTATAAACCCCCTATGGTATCTCTCCACACTCGGCTTCCCTGCAGGCTTCATGAATTCTACTAATATTCCACTTTGCATTCTTGGCCAGGTTTTGCAGCAAAAAACTTAAATACTCTAAAATTGTGTTTCAACATACATACGGTCACTTCTTCTGATAGCGTATCTCTCTCCTTCTGACACTTTCAGCTTTTAAAAAAATGTCCATCAATTGCAGTGGGAAACATCACAGAAAAACAAGAGGACTCTAAGATCAGACGGAAAGCTATTAGCTGGCCAAACAAATGGATTTGTCTTGAGTTTTTATATACGGTCTTTGTAATGAATCTGTGCTGTCCATAGCCAGTGCTATAAGGGATATATGTTAGACAATCAATAAATGAATAAATAAATAGATCTCGTCTTTAATTCAAAACAATGACAAACCCCTGTAAATCTCCAAGCTTGTTAAGAATTTACCAAAAGAGCCTGAACGTCTGCAAAACTAACTGAGGAGAACCAAAAGTACATGCAGGTGAACTTTAAACAACTGGGAGAAAATTTTATAATTATTACTACCTCAATCGAAATAGAAAATAACAGTTTTGTTTAATTGCTTTCCTATAGGAACAAGGCAACAATTATGTGCACTGAAGTAGAGAACTGTTCCTTTTAAAGTCACCTTAACAAGGCAGAAGATTACAGCAAACCACTTACATTACATTACAATGACCTCTCCTTACTTGCAGACTCTATTCTATGGGTACTTCAGAATATAAAATAATAAGAAGAATTCTCACCTAATGCACACACCTACCTACACACATTGCAAGGAATTATGGCACGCATCACATGTTGCTATTGCACCTTAGCATGATGCTCACAGAAACGAGTAGCTAACTTATTAGCTATGGAAATTGTCAGGGCTGCTTTCCAGACCACTCAGAACACACAGAGATGAGCACATATATACCTCTACCTGCACACGCAGATATGTCCTTGGTGTCCCACTTCCTTTCCCTACAGTTCTGTTTGTCTGTCTGCATGACAGTTGGGTGCCACAGACTGTGTGATCTTGATGCTTTCAGCCCACATGCACAACAAACCATTCTGCCTTTGCAACCTGCAGCTCTTGCTTGGGTTCGCCAACAAGCCCTGTGTTCAGCACTCACGGTCTAACTTCTCAGTGCGGATCTGTTCTCCCAGTCTGATCGTAACTAAAACTTTATTAGCAGTGACTGCAGGTTTTCTTTCAGGTCATTAACAGAAACATGAATACTGAAACTCCAAGAACAAGCTTGAAAGCCACCTCAGAAAACATATTTTATGACTTGACAGCAATATTAAATCCCTTCAGTGCATACATTTAATTTTTTTATGTTTTCTTTACCAAAATATCACATGGGACCACAACACTGTGCTGCTTAAGTCCTTGTACACAGCTTTAATAGTTATGAATATAAATTAGGAGAAGGAACAGCCTAAACCTTCCATATCCCATGGTTACTTTAGGAAATACCAGTCTGTGAGTGGAAGAACCCACCTCAGGGCTGCTTTCTGTGCGGGCCGGCAGCCACTAGATGGCAAGCACTTCTCAGTGGAAAATGAGAAGCAGAACAGACCAGAAGCAATATTGGGAAAGCACAGAGATGTGGTCAAAGCGGGGAAAAGGGAAGATTCTAAAGCAATGAGCTTTTCCAGGGCCCCAGTGCTGCTGGATGCTGAAGGAGCTCTCTCTGGCTCGCTGCAAGGACGCAGTGTGTCAGGAAGGCCTGTTGAAGAAGAGGGGAGCCGACAGCACTGCAGTGGGAAAACACAGAGCACACATCAGCAGGAGAATGCATTTCACTTCCCACAGCAGTCCCAGAGGAATGTGATCTTAAATTAGGCTTTGTGGCGTAGAACAAAAAAAGTTCCTGTTTGCTATGCTGCCATGAGCTGAGCTGACTGAACATAACATAGACAACTCACTCACACTCACATGGAATTTCCTGTTTCATCTAGCGTGCTCTGAGAAGAATCAAGCAACCACTAAAGAAAGCACCTGTACACAATTCCAAACAGAGCTGGGAGCATTTGTTCTGCTTTTATCAGAAAACTGTCTCCACTATGATGGCAGGACCTTTTATTCACCTGAACTGACATTTATAACAGTGCTTGATAAGTTGAGGAAAGAGTCTGTAACATTTGGAACAATCCTGTACACTTACAACAATCCTATTTGCTAACAAGTTGATATCTGATAATTGTTGTCCAATTATTAAAACACTTCTTCACAAAGACATCACTGCTTGCTGTGCACAATGCTATTAAAGCTGTGAGATATTACTGCTAATAACGTTTATATGCAGGCTCACATCCAATTAGAGACACCCTAGACAGAAAAAAACAATCAGACGTCTAGAAAAAAACACATTTGAGGAATCATTACATTACCTAGGATCAGTTAGTCTAAAGAGCATGAAAACAAAGGGGCCATCCTGGCAGATTTTTAATTCAGAGAAATCCTCCACGAGCAGAAATGGAAGAGTAAGCTCTGTAGGCAGATGACATGGACTTCTATTGCAAAAGAGAATTTTAGGTACTTCAGAAGTAAGGGGAGCAAAGTGCTAGGATGGGAGGTGGAGATCTTGCAGGTTCTTGCCCACAGAGGTCCTCACAACCAAATCAAACATCCTTTGAGCATGACCTTGTATACTTGTTATGATCAAAAGCACAGCAATATCTTAGATGACTTTTCTGTCATCTTTTTTATTGCATGATTTTATGCAGCACTTAGATATTATGATACTGAGAGGTTCATAAAATGCGAGTTTGTAATTCATGACGACTGGTCCCTAACGGAACACTTAGCAATGCTTTCCCTATTTTCAGTCACACTACAACCCCACCAGAACACTCATTTTTGTGGACTCTGACCCTGTCCCACCTCTGTCAGAATAAAAATTAAAAAATTAGGTTTCAAAAAACTGAAAGAAAAAAATAATTGAGAAATTCTAGAAATCACTGTTGTTTAAGAAAGATCAAAAATTCAACAGATCCAAAAGTGGTTCATCTTCTCCATTTTAGCACATTCTTTGAGATTAAACAAAATGAAAATGGATCATGCTGGAAAACATGTTTCTCAGAGAATTGCCTCAATGCAGACAGCCACCAATATGGGCAACCAGCAACTTCAGATGCCTTTGCACAGCCATGTCCATGAACAACTGCAGAAAAGCATGGAAAGGCACCTTTTGAAAAATGAGGCCCAATGGAGTCTACCTAGATGGGTATAAAGGATGACATCTCCACCACACCACTGTTCACTCATTAAAATACTACCCGTATTGGTTCCTTTAAATAAGCTAGTACACTTATATTTATCCTGGTTTCAGGCTATTAAATAGAAGTGCATATTCCCATCATGTAAGTCATGTATAAAGATTTGAGAGGCAAAAATTCCATCCAGCAGAGAAAGAGGGTGCCAATGCCCTCAACCCAAGAAAATCTCCAATTTCTCTACCTCCTAAACTGCTGTTAAGCATTTAATTCCCTGTCACTTGTGAGCAGCTTTGTATTTTCTGCCACAGAGGGAATAACACATCACAGCACTGATTACTCAGATCTTATTAGAAACCATGGTTTAATATGTAAAATGCAGTATTTTTTACTATTAAAAAAAATCCCAAGATTCTGCAGAGGAGTGCACTACAGTTGCAAGGTTAACACAGGAAGTTTATCTCAGAGTCTGTTCTGACCAAGCAGCTCTCTGATTTGATCTTCCATAATGTTCTGCTCCCCAGCAGCTCCCCTGCTCCTCCATCCATGATTTCCCCGTTCTTCTGGTCATGATTTTGTGCTAGAGGTAGCAGAGACTAGGCTAGCTGAAGACATAATTGCCAGGAACTAATACTTTCAGAGAAAAGAAACACATTATTTGCATGTTCTGTACCGTACATTGGTGCAAATGTTATTTCACAAAATACTTTAGTGACAACAACAAGAATTCCATTTCATGGAGAGATATAAACTCTCAAACAGCTGCCATTTACTCATTCTGCACTACTCTGGATGCTCAAGAATGAGTGAAACGAATACTTTTATTTTCTGCTGATGTAGACTTTCTTGCTTAAATAAACACTCAACCGTGCATGACAGGGTGGGGCTGAGGTTTAGTTTTTAAAGATCTTATACTGTCAATGTGAAACTCAGAGGCGTAATCAGCTCAGCAGGATTTCCCTTTCATGCAAGGAGCAGCACAGGAAAAATTAAATGCAACAACCATTCATTTTTCACTACGGTTTCAACACCACTCCCATGCAAACTGATGGTAAATCTCCCACTGACAGCAAGGGTCCAGGGACGGACCCATAGCTAGCACCAATACTAGGCAGTGACTGCTGAGGGTCAGGTGCAGCTCTGGTATACGTGGGCTGAATTTTAACAACTTTAAGAGAATTTCCACCGACTTGTGCCTGGTACAGATTTGATCCAAGTGCAAGATCTGCATTAAATGAGTATTTTCCCATACAACTTACAGCCCCTTTTCTGCTTTAAGATCCTTTCCATTCATAGCCCATTGTTAATGAATTGTTATATAATAAGGAAGGCTAAGCCAATGTGTCTCTTAGAGACCAGCCAGCAGGACCTTGTGACAGCACACTGAACAAGTAGTAAAGGGGGAATGATCCCTGACCTGCTTAAAAAGAAAACAAAACAAAAACACAGAAGAAAAAGAAGAAAGAAAACTAAAGAAAAGCAAGAGGACAAGTCTTCTGCACCCTGTTCCAAAGAAGACAAACAGTGCAATTTCAGCTTCCACAGCACTTTACATATCAAAACATTCAGTTCAAACAGGAACTGTAATAATGTCTCTGCAACCAAAACAGCTCTGGGTACATCTGCATGCCTGGGGGCAGATAAATGAGAGTGACTGGGGCTGGCAGGACACAAGACAGATCAGGTCTGGACTCCAGATATCCATGTTAGCACTGCCGAAATTCGTAAACCGCCCAAAATATGGTACACCAGCTTAGGCTGCCTTGCAGTTACATGGCTACACAGCCTTCAGACTCAGAGGACCAGGTCAAAGCACAGGCAGAGGAGCTGTGTCTAGACTTGAAATGCCTTCCACGTGAAAGATAAATTAAAAGCAAACAAACCTCCAGAAACATGTGGAACTACAAATGGAAACAAGAAAGGCAGCCTGTTCTTCTGGTCCCCTTCTGCTTTTCATCTCATTTATTCTTACCTACTTCACCCTTGTGAACTCCAAAAAATTCACAAGGTATTGTGGCAGTTTTCAGGATCAAGGAAGATGGAGTCCAAGTCTTTTTCCCAAACTACTCTCCAGGTCACGCTCATTGAACTCAAATGCAAATGCAGGCATTGCCACTCAGAATGAGGACTCAAAGGCAAATGACAGTGTTTACATTCTCTTCTCATGTATCACAGGTGACAGAAACTGCTATACCTCAGCCACAACTAGTCAGACAGGCCAGATGTTTTTTGTAATGCACGCAGCAGTAACACACAACCTGCATGAGTTTCCCTGAGTGTCATTCTGGCAGTGTGGGAAAACTGCCTATGAGCCCCTTATGAATTATATTTCAGCCCATTTCTGTTGGACCAAAACTCTATTCAAATTGTAGGGCTCATCTTAAACTACTACCTTCACCTTTGTCTCAAGTTCCAAATCTAACAGAAAACTCTTTCTAAATGTTAAGAGCTGTAAAATTAAAGTATTTCCAGGCTAGCATGCCAAAGTGGCTTCACAGTGGCTTAAACAAGGCCAGTTTAGCAGCCAACTAATTTGGAATAGAAATGAGCAGAAGCAGTAGGCATGTTTCTTTCTGCCTTCATGTAAGGAGTTAGTATTTTGACATTCTTTCTGATGCCACAGTGCAAAGTACAGGGATTACAGTATTACCTGAATCTGAAGGTTTTGCAAGCTTTTAAATTCAATGCAAATTATATCAGACATAAAACATTGTAGAATTCACTCATTAGATTATCAAAACTCTCAACATGTTAAAGCCATCACTGTACCATTTCCAGAACCTGTCCAGACATGGAGCTGCTTGATCTATACAGGTAATGCTCACAGGCAATGCTCACAGGTAACAAGCTTTTTCACTTTTCTGGCTGTGATCAGCAGATCTCATGCATACAAATGTAACAATGGAAATCCTACTTCTGATCTGTGGGAACTCCTCCACTTTCAGTCTCATTAAATTAGGACCAGATTTTGACTACAACGAAACAAAATTAGGGGCATTGCAGCTGATAAATGGATGGGGAGAGAATTCACACTAGTGATTAGCTGCCATTATTTTATGATTAATATCATTTCTTTTCTTACCCATTGCAGAATAGCAATGACATTCTTTTAGAAGAGAAAGAGAATTTTTATTAGGTTGATTTCTCATAACAGAAAGAGTAGAGGCCACACAGGGTGAAGGCTACAAGTGACATATACGAACATGTCTTCAAACACAGCTAAAAATGCTTTGTTATTTGTTTCACTTCACTCTGAAAACAAGTGCGGTTCAGAGCCATGCTAATCTCATTCAGCGCATGGTCACAGTCAAATGGGATGAAAAAAATCATCTCTAGGAATACTTGCTCTTTCTTTAGTATATCCGAGCACATTTTTCTGCTTACAATCCCTTCCATTCCCTAGAGATAAAAACTTGAGTGAAATAAACTTCCATAGGAAGAAAAAATAAAAACTTGTTTTTCTTAATAAAATAACCAAAACATTTGGGAATTGGATCTGATGATCTCCTGAGGTCCCTTTCAATACTGTCAATTCTGGGATTCTGTGACAGTGTCTATATATATGCACAAAAAGAACAAGAGATGAGAGTGAAGGCTGATTGATAACCCATGTGAGAAAGCTAGGTCCTCTGAAGAAGCCTTGATTCACATCATAATTACCAGGGTGTCAAGCTGGGGTGATACTGAGCTGTTCAGTGCCTTGATTCTTTAATGACATGTTCCCAAACGGCTGCCCACAGGTGAACTGCAGACAATAACTCAGGCTCTGAGGACTGCAGTAAAGATTGAAATAAGCATCATGTCCACAAACTGTGCCACCATTTTCACACTTCTGCTCCATATATTTTGTAGCTTAATTCCAGTTACCAAGACTTTGTTAGTTTGAACTGTGATGTCCCATAGCATTGAATTCTCACCATACTTCAACAGGGAAACCATCTTGCAGCAACACATGCTTACGTTGTCATCCAAAATCTGGGAAGGAAACTCTCTAAACTCCAATACAGTATTAGAAAGCGGCATTCCTTTATTCTTCATGAAAGGTACCAGGCAATTTGACAAGCAAGTGCATCTTCTCAGAGTTCAGGTTCTACATTTGAACATTTAAGACATACATATGCAGTACGCTGGCAAACACATTCATTCTTTTTCAAGGACTCATAAACACATGCTAATGTCCCTTTGGGCATGCTCAGAGGTATCAAGAGAGGTCGAGTGTTCACCTACTTCTTCGCCATTTTTCACCATGAGATTCATCACAGAAACCTTTAACTCACATTCATCCATTTATCTCCAATTTGCAAAATTTCCCTTGCTTATTAGGCCATAGCAAGCAACTTTCAAAACAATATATGTGGAATCTGGGAAGATGTCCTTGCATCTACTAGGTGCAAAAGATAAAAGCATTCTATTATGACTCCTGCGCTTCTCATGAGGCAACATCATCAAGGCAAAAGGTAAAAGTTTTCTATTATGTTCCTAGTACAAAATTATTGAAGAAAATAAGATTATTCACCCACTAAAATTGAAATAGGAACAATTAGAACTATCACATATTGGTTCTTAAACTAATGTATTAATCCTTATTGCTAAACAATCCAACCTGTACCAGTGTGAACACACAAACACGGAACAACCATACCATCATAAACTGCATCCCTGTATTGCCTGGAGAGAAACACAGAGCTGGGCCCTAAGTCCGCTTTCCTTTCAGGCATCACAGCCAAGATGTCCTACCTGCTCTCCTCCTGCTACCTGGGGGAGACAGCAGGCTGTGTGGCCGTCCTGCAGATCCACCATAGGACCTTCTGCTCCCTCCTCAATCCCTGGTGCTCACCAGCTGAGGTGTGCAGTGTGGAAGCTTCCTCTGGCAGCCAGCAGCAAGGTCAGAACTGCCTCGGCTAAGTGAAAAATAAAACCAGATTTTCACAAAAATCCTTCAATAAACAGCCCTAGCGCTGTAATTCTGATGAAAGGTTTGGAGGGGAAAGGGTATGCAAAGTGGCTGAGGTCCCCAAGTTTGTTCAGCCCGGAGCGGAGGCTGAGGGGAGACCTCACTGTGACTGCAGCTCTGCGCAGGGAGCAGAGAGGCAGCAGAGTGACAGCAATAGGGCCTGAGGGAGCGGCCTGGAGCTGACGTGGAGCTGTCAGGGGAGGGTCAGGTGGGGGTTAGGGAAAGGTCCTGCACCAGAGGGCAGTGGGCATGGAACAGGCTGCTCAGGGCAGCCAGCACGGCCCCAAGCTGCCAGAGCTCAAGTTGTGTTTGGATGCTTTGGCTGCTCCTGTGTGGAGCCAGGAGCTGGATTTGGTGATCCTCATGGGTCCTTTCCATCTCGGTGTATGCTATGGTTCTGTGTGTTTCTACAAACACACTTATGCCAAAAATACCTCTAGTTGTTCTCACATTGCCCCAGGTTCACACTGGGGTGTGTGTTTTTGCTGAGAATACTGGGCAGAGAAGTGAGCACAGCCTCCGCACCCGCGCTCCCGCAGTGTGCCTCAGCGGCTGTGCTGCGGCTGAGACAGCTGCAGTCTGTAAAAGCATATAAGTACTTCCTAGCAAACCACTGCCTCTGTAAGAGCTGAGACTGCTTAGCAGTTCTGTGCTTCTCACCTTCAAGTTTTAGACTTAACACCCCATGAACCCCACAGCCTCTGCGGCTCCAGCAGCACTGCACCGGGGCTATAGAGGGCAGCTGAACGCTCGCTTTCAGGCGCCGCAACCACAGTTCCCTCACTGCTTTTTATTTCAGGGCTTTAAACTTCAGCTCCCCCTTACAGCATGCGCTTTCTGTAAATAAAGGCATCGGGGAAGGTTTGTTTGTTGGGGTTTTTATGTTGTTGTTGTTTTTTTTTACTTACAGCAGGTTTGAATCATTTTTCTTCCCAGCCGCTGCCCTGGCCCCACGCCTCCCACCTCCGCACCGCCCAAGGTCCCCAGGAGGGCAGCACGGTGCCACGCCAGTGGCAGGCAGGGGAGCCTCGGAGAGAGCGGGAACGGCATCAAGGCAGCAGCGGCCTCCAGGAGCGCCTCGGGGGGAGGAGAGGCTGCCACCCCCACCGCCAAGGCCGGTCCCGCGTGGGCGCGCTGGGGCCGGCAGCCAAGGGAAGGCCCCACGGCCATGCACGGAGCAGCGCTGCCTGAACAGGCAAAACTCTGCAGCAGGCTGAGATACTCGGAGCCTCCAAGCATCAAAGTTCTGATTTGAAATACGTGTTTTAACTGGATCTGGTTTCTACCGGCAGTCTGCTCTTTGTCTTGAGCTTTAAATAGCTCGCCTGCTTTCTGTAACGTCCAGCACACTTCCACAGCGGAGCTGGAAGGCTGAGCATTGTGTTTCCCGGCTCTCTTCTCTCTGGTGGGAAAAGGCTTCGCTGGCTGAGCCTTTTATTGTAGTTCATCCTATTAAATCGCCTTCTTTTGTTGTTCTCTGAACCCTCTGTAATGCTGTGCACTTTTCAGCAGGTTTAGTGAAAAGCAGAACTTCACACTGTATCTCTAAAGAGCTCTGACCCCAGCCACTTCCACTGATGAACAACGGCAAGTTAAAAGATTTCAGCATTCCTTCACTGCCTCAATCGTACGGACAAGTTCCTATCCCTCCTGCCTACAGTGCTTATCAGAAAAATAAAATACAGCCACTTTCCCATGAGAATTTGTCAAACCTCTGAGGTGAAAGTTAGGAATTACCCCAAGCAACATCTGCAATATGATACATAAAAAGATGAGGAAAAAAAACCATTTAAATAGAGTAACATGTAGTAAAAGAGTAACATACTGAATATATTGAATTTCTAAAATAGAGAGGGAAAAAAGAGTTAATACTTTTTTAATGTTCTGTGGGCAGCTTTGAAATACTATCTCTGTACCAACATGAAGGATTTGTTCAAAACATGCATTGATCATATAGTCCTATAGGGAAGAGAGAAACTACACACCAGCTACAAGCAATTTCTTATCTTGTGCTTAAACCAGCAGTAAAAGTGGGAGTTGCAATGAAAATAAGAACAGCTAAAGGAGACTGGTGTTTGGTAAACAGCTTATTTTCTTGCAACAGAAATCTGAATGGCCTATAGATTAGAAGAAATCGTTAGACCATAGTTGTGTCTTCTTTGAAAGCAAGAGAGATAATAATACAGGTTTTTAGCAAGCTGTTTTTCTACAATAGTCCCTTCAGAAAGGGTTTTTCAGTCTAGCTATTGTTCATTCTTCTAACTAAGAAGATAAAGTTGTAGGTATTACTAAAAATATCTCTGGTTGATTTTCCCACCTCATGCTGACAGTGATACAACAGCAGCCATACAACAAAGCCATACAACAAAGGAGATACTGCAATGGGCAATAAATGACCCACATTGAAATTGTCTGCCAGGTCATTCAGTGAAAATCATCATCGCACATTTTCTTTAACCACATACATTCTGTTTCCATTGCGCATATCACTAATGCACCTCACCTTCACATTACATAACCGTAGGTGCTTTGACAAGGATGTGAATTTCTGTGGGAGAGTGTTCCAGCAATCTATGGCAGTGTCCTGCTAAATCAAGAAGTCTCGCTTAAGGGAGCAAAACAACATTTAGCAGATAGCCCAGACTGGCACCAGAAGGATTCTGCTGTCAGCACTGATTCAAACCAAAGATTTTTCCCAGGTAGAGACTGTTTTCATTGATGATATCACAGAGCCTAGCAGATAATTTTAGCTCTGTATTCCCCCCTAGCTCACAGTTTCCAAATGTTCATTACTTATAGAAAGTCGTGCTGTCTGAATTGTGAGCCCGCTTTCAGCAGAGAAGAGTGATTACGAATAAGCATTGCAAAAGCTACATACACACATAAATATTTAATCTGGCATTAACTGTGTTTCTCTGATGAGCCATTTAAATGTATCCTTGTTGTACTACCCATTTAAAGATGGATCTTCTCAAAGTGATCATTCACTTAAGCTCAAAAAAAAATTGGCCTTTGTGCAGGTTTCCATTATGTGAGTGCTAACCAGGCTTGGCAAGAGGTCCACAGAGGGCTGACAGAGCTTTGTCTCCTTTGCTTTATTAGGACTTTTCCAAGCCCACAGAATTCCTGGGTGTGGTTGATGTGATTTCCTGCCTTTTTGTACTGTGAAGGTAACAGGGGCACTGCTGAGCATAAAAGTTCCTGTTTAACTCAGGGACCAGATTTTTTGGTGGAGTGAAATCTGGCTATGCAGAGCTTTGCTTGGTGAGCTCTGTTTGGAAAATGCTGCTTTTGACACATCTCTCAGAATTTGTGGGTGAGTAGCAGACACAGGAATGTGCCACCCTCTTCCTGCTTAGGAACTTCCTGCTTAGCCTTGACATGGAAATTCTCCTCAGTGGATGGTCTAAGACTACACTGATCACGTGCCCAATTTTCCCTCAAAATATATTTTCTGTTAATATCTTGACTAATTGTAGATGTTTGAGTTTTAGTTCTTTCTAGACACCTCTTTTTTCAACATGAAGCTTGTACTAGAACAAGTTAGCTGTACCACAGTTTCTTACACCAACCTCATCTTTGCAAGGTGAATTTAATAACTAGTAATTATTATAGAAACAGAATTTTAGAAAATCCCATGAATAAAGTAACAATTATTACTCAGAGTAGTAATTAAAGGGAAATATCTTGACCCTATGCAATTCTTGCAAATTGCATAGAAGAAATAATGTTCTATTAGAATAAGTTACACCATCAAGAATGAAATTCTTTCCATCTGTGAATGAAAATATGGGATTAGAACAGTTTGTGAAAGCACATTACAGGAACTGAATTTAGATGGGCTTTGTTTCTGAAATCCTTGAAGGTTCAGTTGGAGTTGGATTTAATTTTCCAAGAAATAAAACTATTTAAATACAGTAAATATTTTCCTGGGGAAATTCATAACCCCATAAACAAGCCTGTTCTTGTGGGAATTTCCAGCACTTCAGAGCTGAGTAGGTTACATAGCTTTGTTCTACGTTTTTGGATGCTTTGTCAATCTGACCCTTTGAAAACAAAATGCATCAGTATTAAGATCTTCCAAGCCAAATTAGGAATCAGGGAATTTTAGAGTTAGGCAATCCCTGTCTTGCTCTTAGCTTGAGTATTTCTTACATTTTTACTTCCCATAGTTTTGGTCCTGTCTGCCAGCTCTGTAGTGCAGAGCTACACGGAGGTCCTACACAGGCATACATAGATGAGAAGTAGCAGAGAACGACCATTTTCCATCCCTGTTCTTTTCCTTACACTGGAAGAAGGGCTAGGAACAAGAAAATTAATCAAAGGGCAAGGTTTCTCCTGAGAACACAGGCTACTTTATTTCACTGAGACATTTGGGATAATGTACATTTTCAGCTCTCAGAGAGTTTCCTCTGCCAGTTTGTCACTTGGCCAACAAAAGGACAAAGCTGACTGCCCTTTCAGTGCCTGCTCAAGGCACTCTGGGGCCCGGAACAGTGCTTTCTGCATTGAACGTTTCAGAACTGATCACAGCACAACTGGCCTAGCCTGCTGATTTGTCGTGATAGGTGTCTGTAGCTAGGGAGCCTTCTCCTATAAGAAGTGTCAAGAGCTACAAATGGCCTTTCTTTCCCCGAACTCTTATTGTGATTTAATTACAGTTACTGTTCTCTGCGTGAGTTTTTTTCTACATGCATAGACGTGGCCTGACTATGAAGGAAATGGATTTCAGTCATCTTGATCAGGAGTGTAGGAAACGCTTCCCATGGCTCAGTGCCACGCACTGCCGTTTGTGTTTCTTTTATTGCATGAATTACGTAAGACTCTGAGCTCCCTAGCAAAACAGGGCTGCCATCACGCAGCCGCTTTCGTGGGATGTCTGTCATTTCCCCCCAAAGGCCTGCAGTGTTATTAGACACGACAGATAAGAGGACACAAAAACAAAGGAAAAGAGAATGGAAGTGACTCACCTGTGGGCTATCAGCTACCAGTGCACAGAGGATGGTGGTGGGAGTCACAATGGCCTGTGACACAGCGGTGCTGCAGCATTGCTCATCCCTCGCCACAGGGTGTCAACCCGGAGGGGGAAAAGTAACCTGGATGCCCTTAAGGCAGAAGAGCCCCAGTTGGAGAAAAACCTTCTTACCAAGCCAGACGAGAGTTCAAATGAAAACCAGAAGCCACATCCCCACACAGTGCCTTTACTTACTGGTAGCATGTTGAGGGCTTTACTTGGACTTCTTTGATTTTTATACTTCTGGCGCTCTGTGTAGATGCGGCTTTATCCCCGAGATCAGGCCGTGCTTTTCTCCATAACTGTCAGCACCCTGCGTAAGCTGTCACTGCCCAAGCACGGGCCTAGCACAAGAAAGACTTTATCTGGTGCACTAATACAGATCTGACATTTTTTTCCAGCTCTGTTCAGGTCACTAATGAAAAGCCTAGGAAGTGAGCACACATGAAATCATTCCTTCCGTACAAGCAGACAGATGGAGAGAAACTCCAGCCTGTTTCCACTCTTTTGTCTTCAGGGCATTTTTGGAATTTCCTTCAGGAAGTGAGGTTGCGACCCAAAGCCTTCCTTACTGAGCAGGCTGCAGTTTCCCACAGTAAAGCTTGCACAGTGATGACATACACTATGAGAAGGTGAGCTTTATCTTCGCACTCCAACTGCATCCTGTACAAGTGCCGTGAAACTTAAAAGCAAGACTGAGCGGGAATGGCAGCAAGAGAGGAAATGGAAGTCAGGCCTTGGGAAGAAGTCATGCATCATGTATTCAAGCAGACGGTCGCAGTGTGCACTGCTGCACCAGGTGGAGCTCCAATTGGTCTGCTTCTTATGTATTTCCTGATATTGCAATAAGCTAAGAATTAAGGTTATGAATTGTATAAGTGATTTAAGCTAATAATTTCACTTATTCTGCTCCAGGTGGCCATGGCAACATTGGCAGGCACCTATTTTTTTTTTTTCTACTTGTATTCCACTAGCAGTTGGGAAAAAAAAAACAAAACACATTCGTAGGCATGCTACTGTAAGGATTCTTCTAATGGCATTTCATTGATACAGTGCACACCCATCAAAGATCACAGTATAGAATTCATTTTGTATCTTACATGACCTTGCCAGTGGCAGCATGCATCTTAGGTCTCCACCAACCAGAAAGACATCCACAAAAATAGCTTAATCCAGATGGTACTGAAACCAAGGAGTCATTTCCATGAGTTCTGTCAACAACTTCCATCAACACTTCCACACCCAGTGCCAAATCCCCACAGCAGTACCAAAGTACCAGTACTGTGATAACAGAATCTTTACAAAAATCAGTTTATTAATGTTTAGAAGTCAATAAAGCTATGTGCAAATTGAACAACAGAAGTCAGAAACATATTAAATACTATTTTTTAAACCAGGAAAAAAAAAAAAAACAATTTAATTGCACTGGAAATTTTACTACAAAAGCAATAATTTTTATTTTATTTTATTTTTTTTTACAAAATACCACTTCTAGGAGTTGTCCGTAACTGTAAATCAGTCAGTTGCTCTCAGCTATCCCAGATATACCACTTTTGTTACAGTAATACTCTAGGTGCGAAGACTCCTGTATCTCATTAACTTATTTACATTGTACACATTCAACCCCATTAGCACAGGTTAGAAAACCAGAGAAGTCAAAACGATACTGTAAAACAAATACATTCATTTTAATGACAGGCACTTCTCCCATGAAGCCACGAAGTGATAGAATACAAACAGATTTCCTGCAATTATGAACATTAATAAAATGTGCCAAAACGTGTTGCATTTTGTTATGGAAGTGCATTTATCTATAGTCATTTCACCTGAAATCTTACGTTTCCGAAACTCAAGGCTTTCTTTTCAGGCGATGAAACCAATCTTTACTTTTTGCCTTTGTCACCTGACACTAACCTTTGCCTTCAGTTTTTAGCTCTTTTTACCTCAGTAAAAATCCTGCTGCTGTCAACAGTATTTTATTCTATTAGATTTACTCTCTGTCATCTTTATGAGAGGTGACTTTCAGTTCCACCTCGCATTTTGTCACAATAATGCAGTTTATTTAATGCTATATAACAACATGGCAAACAACGCATGGGGCCAAATGCTGCTCTGAGTGATTCCATGAAATCTGATACAGTCATGGAACTGTTTAAGTGAGTGTAATTACAGAGCCTGCTCTTGGTCTTCAAATGTAATATGGACCACCAACAAAAATTCACAGCTATGATCTTGCTAAATAAAACTCCAACAGCTTTGGACTCTGCAAATAAAACCTTACTATTTAACTAAAAGCTCTGGAAGATGATGTCAAATTATGGCTGCCCGTGGTATAAATTATACCTGCATGATCTCTTTCCTTGTTATGTGTTAAACAAACACTTCTGACCAACTATACGAGCCATCACTAAACCCAGTACAGAAAGAGCTTTGTGTCAGTGGTTTGCTGCAAGTAAAGGAAAAATAACTTCACATTCTTCTCACAGGGCAAAAAAAAAGAAAAAAAAAAGATTCATTCTCCCTTTGCCTCTTCCCCGACTCTCATTCTCTTGCACACACCAGGCATCACTTCCCCAAGGCATCAGTCTTTCAGAGTTACTAAGGAGATCTCAGGATATGAATGCGCCTGACAATCCTGAGCTGCCCCAGTGCAAAGACAAAACATGCTCCGGGGAAATGGATTTTCAAGCCAGAACAGCGTGTCCCATTTCTTGAACTCCAGCCTCGCAAGTGCACCATTGGCCTCGTTAGAACTAATGCTACTCGCTCCTCAGCCCAGCACTGCTGCAGCGAGCAGGAGGTGCCTCGGCTCCCAGTTTCAGAGGAAGGCTCTAAACACCTCCACGGTCACTCCTTAAGAAGATGAGGTAACGTTGCCTGAAGACATGATGGTTTCAGGACGGTCGCCTTCCTCCTTCTGTGGGTGGGAGGAATTGTCGGACTTACTCCGGCTGAACTCCATCCCTCCGATGATTGGCCTCTTGAATTTAGTCCCCGAGTCTGTGGGGGGACATTTGCAGCAGCACAGGATCTTGATGAAAGCCCTTCGCATTTCTTTGTTAGTTAAGGTGTAGATGATAGGGTTCGTGGCTGAATTGAGCACAGCCAGCACTAAGAAATACTCTGCTTTATACAGGATCGGGCAAGTCTTCACTCTACAGCCCACATCCAGTAAAAGCAGGATGAACAAGGGAGCCCAGCAAGCAATGAAGGCACTCAGGACTATGATCACTGTCTTGAGCAAGGCTAGTGACTTTTCTGAGCTCCTGGTAGCTTTGGTAATGTTTTTTCGAAATGTCAGCCTACGGCTCCTAGTCCTCACCATGGAGTAGATCCTGCAATAGAGGACAACAATAGATAGCAACAGGCCTGTGAAAACTGTGGTGCAAAAGAGAATATAGTGCTTGTGGTAGAGCGGCAGCACTGTGGAGCAGTTTGACAAGAGGCTGATGCAGTTCCAGCCCATGATCGGGAGTCCTCCGAGTATCACAGAGATAACCCAGCAGGCACTGATCAGAAGGAAAGAGCGGAAGCTGTTGCTGCCGTTGTGGAGCTTCATTTTCAGCATGGTGATGTATCTCTCAATGGCGATGGCCAACAAGCTGAACACAGAAGCTGACAAGGCGACAAACATGCTGCCCTCCCTTACGAACCACTGGGAAGGAGTGAGGCTGTAAGTTTTGTGTCCGGAGAGCAGGAGGTTGGCGGTGTAAGCCACGCCAGCCAGCAAGTCTGAAAGAGCCAGGTTCCCAATGAAATAGTACATCGGTCTGTGAAATTTCTTGGTTTTCCAGATGGTGAGCAAGACAAAAATGTTCTCTAAGATTATAAAGCAGCAAATGATGATAAAAACCACCGACGTCACTTTTATTCCACTGTCCGCATTCTCATTTAGCTTTCCCGTGTAATTATAGTGCTCTTTGATGACATAGTTGACGTCGGTGTTGGCGAGGCTGCTGACCACCCTCACTGGGGCGGTGGTGCCGGAGCTCATGGTGCCAACAGACACGCAGCACAAACCCGTGGTGGCCCCGCAGCTCCCAGCGCTCCTGCACACGCTCACAAGCAGCAGTCCTGAGAACAAGAGGCAAAGCCCGTGTTAGGGGGTGGCAAAAAAGCAGGTAACAAACTAGAAAAGTTCCAAGATGATCTGCTGATTTGATTGTTTGTCAGAATCACAAGTGCAATCACAGAAAAGGCAGTTTTATTCATCTGTTACGATATGCTTAAAAGATAGTTAGGCATACTAAATAGCTAAAGCCAGTAAGACAACTTTACCTGCGCAGGTAAAGCTGGAGTCAGCAGAGACCGCACTGCTGGACTTCTTCCAGCGTGAAAGACCTGAAAGCTGTTCAGCAGCAGGGTCCAGCCTAACTTACTCTTCAGCAGGAAACAGCGCACACACAACAGAGATTTAGAAAGGGAAATGGGCTTGACTTGCTTTAACTGCAGACGCACAGAAGCCTGCAAAGAAATTACTCGACAGGAGAGCTCGATTCGCCTCTGTTCTGAAAGTCTGAACACGTTTCGGGAGGGGCCGGGAAGCAATTTACTGTGCTGAAGGTAATTCAGCCATGTGCAAGAGAGCATCCAGAGCTGTAAACAGGAGAGGTGCCCCGGCCGAGCAGTAGGGGCATGCGTTAGGGAGCTGGGAGAAGTTGAAACAAGTAAATAGCCCGCACAGCAACCTGTTCTGTGGGTCTGACACAAAGGAAAGGAAAAAAAGAACTTTGTGTTGCAAATAGTTAGCATCGTACGCTTTGAAAACGAATACGATTAAGGAATGCAGATGTAGAGGGCACTCCTTTTACGTACGGGCACTTTCTAGTAGACATTTAGAAGGAATTTAAGGTGCGAAATCAGGCAGGAGAAGAGCGTTCAGAGCCATCAAATTACAGCCTATGAGGAGCAAAGCCGGAGGGGCGAGTCCGGCGGCACAGCTCCGCGCTCGGCTGCCGCCCCGCTCCCGGCTGCCGCTCGCCGCAGCCCCGCAGCGCGGCCGCCCGAAGCCCCCCTTCCCGCTCCGCCGCCCCGAGCCGTACCTCGCTCAGCCGCGCCGCACCGCCCGCATGCAGCCTCCGCATCGTGAGTGCCGTCCAGCGACTCCAGCGGCCGGCCGGGGCTCGGCAGTTTTAATGTTCCTGCGGCGGAGGCTCCCCACCCTTCTTCTTTAACCCCTCCCCGTGTACGAGCTCTCCGCCCGCGGGACCTGCACGCCTTTATAGAGCCCGCGGCTGCGGGCGAGAGAGGGGCCGACGAGGCGGGCCCAAAGGAGGCGGGACCGGCGGAGCCGCCGCTCAGTCCCAGCCCGTTCCGTCCCGCGGGACGTCTGCCCTCGCTGCCCGGGGAGGCGGCGTCGCGGTCCCGCTCCCGCCCTGCCCCATACTGCCGTCTGCCCAGCTCCGCAGCCGGAGTGGCTCAGCATGGAGCGGCGGCCCAGAGGACGCGCCTCGTGCCCCGGCCCGGCGCCTGACGGACGCTTGAACAACATCTAAGGAAAGCGCTGATGGTGCTTTCTCAGTCTTCCCACCTGGCCGAGTTCGAGGCTAAAATGGGGACACGCAGAGCCCGGCAAGCGTGAAGGTGGCACCGGCGCCCTTTGCGCCCTGGGGAACCTGGCTGCAGTGGCACAGCCACACAGAACGGGGCTCTGCACCGACTGATGCCAGCACTCGCCCCTGGGTGAGGGATCATTTTATGCCCCTTGCCACCTTGAACACCACTATTTATTGGGTTTCCAACATAAAAAAAAACCAACACAAAACATCTCTGAATGTTCAGAGAATTCAAATGGGTTTTGTAAAGAGAAATAAGTTTCAATTTTTTTTTTTTTAAACAACAGTAGCAGTGCCATTATATAAAGACTGAGAAAGAAATGAGTTTTTTAACTCCTCCAAAAGCACCCACCTCAGTGTACGTGATTCTTGGTTACCTTAAATTGCTTTTAGTGCAGAAATGTTCCTCCTCCTTTCTTACTTTGTTCTTTTTAACTCCAAATTGAAATGCAAAATAATAGCACAATGGATCAGAGCACAACGTATCAGTCTCTTAGTCCACGGCCCCACACATCTCAGTGAGCAGCAGCAGTCATTACAGGGCAGCAGCTCTCCTCTGAAAGAGACAAGGGCAGTGCTGCCCTGGGAAGAGTCCCCCTCTTCTCACATTTATGTGAATCCTCATGCTTCAGTTGCTCCACGCCTCTCCTAGAATGACTCAATAAATTACACTGGCAAACAGACGTCGACTCTCCACCACCAAGCTAGAAACTTGAAAAGATGTTCAGCCTCCTGAGAGCCTGGAGGAAAAAGTACAGCCGTTAAATTACAACTGTCAGAAAAGGCATGCAAGATAAATCATGCTCGAGGTTGACATATGCATCCCCTGCAACTGCCTGACATACCCTAGATACTGCAAAGCTTTCCCCTTTACTTAGCTAATCTATAGAAAATATTAAATAAAAGCACATTTGTTAGGCACTCTCCTCTATGAAATTTTTCTCTCATAATTTTAAGCAAGAGGGACATAATAAAGGAACACGCTTTAATTAAAGGACAGAGTGACTCAGGGTTTCAACAGCCAGATGTACAAGCTTTCATGTTTGAGTTATTGGTAAAGCAGCTGAGAAGGCTGCAGCCCAAAGAAGTGATGTCCAACAAATTATTTGTCAGAGGTTGTGTGAAATGGCTCGGCAATTTCAGTTTGACTCCGAACAGCTGAGCATCTGTATTACAAAAAGCACTGTTAAAATTAGATGATCACACACATCTGTAGCCATGTTGACACGTAGCAGTAAGGATGCTGAAATAGCACTTTCTCCTTTCCAGGCAAAAGCAGCCAAAGCAGCTGATTTTGCTCTGAGGGCCGTGTAAAACCTCAATTCATGCAGATTCATGAGGTTCAGCTGCACAGATTTTAGCCTCCTTGCATGGACTGAATCACACAAACAGGTAAATTCCAGCTGTTCCAACCAACTCTAACAAAAGCACACTGATAGATGTTCATTGAGGAGATTTATGCCAGGATTATACTTCATCCCAATCAACAGAGCAAGAATTCTTGTCTCAATACCTTCCATCTGCCAGATCCAACGTGAAGGAAACTTGCACTTCCACAAAATATATAGAAGAAATCCAGGGTATATAACGCCTTTGAAAACTGAGAATGTCCACAATCAGAGAAAAGGAGATGGGACAACATAATGAATACATACTCTATTATACTTCAGTTTCTTTGATGAACAAAAAGTCTTGTTTTACATACCCACTGGCTGCCTGTGATAAGCAGTGTTCTTGTGAAACTACAGGAACTCAGTGTGGTGGGCACTCCAGAATCCTGGCTGTTTCGCAGGGCAGTGGTGATAGGATAACCCCGAGGAATCTCCATACATTCAGTTTCAGTGTCTTAACCCAAATCACACAACAATCTGATGCAAGTCAAACTGATCATTTTATGACAATGAAACCCAACAAAGCTGTGCGTGCACATCTGACAGACTAATCAGTCCCAAGAAAAGGTACTGATATGATCCTTCACAAATTACACAATTTGCAGACTGTGCTGATGGCTGTCAGCACCTACTCATCCCACCGGCATGGGGAACAACACTGGGAATTTCAGAGTACTTTATGAAGAGATCATTTAAAAAGAAATACAAAGTAAAGAGCCTGAAAATTAAAAAAAAACTTATCAATGAAATAATCTCCAGCATTAATCCTGGTAACTGTTAATTGAGGAAAAGGAAACAATGCTGTCTTGCAGAAAAATGCAGTATGGCTATTCCCAAAGCCTGTGTCAGCAGCCTCTGATACCAGCAGAAGATAGCACTCTCACAGTGCTGGCACCACAGGACGACTCACAATTGCAACAGATGAGTGTGTGACCATCACCCATCCTGAAAAGAGACAAGAAATCCCCACAAGACAGATTTCCAAAGCATTTTTCCCCAACACAACACCCTTATGCACTTTCGAAAATCTTAATCTATCCATGCAGAAAGTCCTTTTATTCACCCTGACATAGCTTAGCCACAAAACAGAGGCATTCCTCTATGGTGTGCCAGGTCAAGAATGGAGATCCTCAGAATGGAATAGTTTTGCTCACTAAGGAAGCACAAAGAGTGGGCAGCAGAATCCCTCAAGTTCCCCTGACTAGGGGAAATTGAAGAAACAATGTAAGAAGTAAGGCATTACAACAGATCCAGAGTTTTGATGCAGAGCTGGAACAAACATACTCTATTTTGGGTACATTTGTAAATGTTTACATCATACAGCTGAGAAGAGAATGCTATTCTTACTACATGGCCTAACACCTGCATGCTGAGATTATGACTCCTACAGAAATATCACAACTGAATTATTAATCTGAATGAAGATAATGTGGCATAAATTTAGTACAGAGTATGAAAGCAAGGCCATCTTTATACCATCTCTGATACCGTGAAGCAAGCTTGGTCAGAATCACCTCAAACATAACATTACACAACTGTTTCTAAAGCAGGGCAGACCATCTTCTGAATTAGGATATCTATATGCTACTTTCAGCTCTGTAAGTTTCATCTCAAAGCCAGGTAACTTCTCAGAACTAGGAGACAAAGCACCGGTGACAGTACTCACATAAAGTGCAGGTAGAAATGACAAGTACTAATTGTCACAGGGACAAAAGCACCTACTCGCTCCAATTTCTGTTAGTCACCCAAACAGTTACACACGTTCTGCACATTGTAGCCTGCTCCCATCTGCATCTTGAAGTAACTAATGCTTCACAAAATCTGCCAGAGAACAAAGCACAACTAACTTGCTCCAAGGGGTTAAAACAGCACCTTAAATTATGTACACGCAGGTAAAGCAACTTAATTACAATATTTTGATATAGCTTAACACACACTGGAAGAACATGCCAGACAGCTCTGAGAAAACAGACAAAACACTTTAAGTAAGCATATTTGTATTTGCAAGAAGCAACAAAAACAGAATACAAAATGATTTCATTAGATGGTCAACATGATAGTAAACACAAGTTATTATTACCGATTTTGATTGTTAATTGGTGTTGACTGGATACTTTGAGTATCCAACAATTTATCCTTCAGTTTAAAATGAATTAAAGTTTAAGTTCACCACTTCTGAAGTTTGAAACAATCCGTTTTTAAGCTATGCTTTCCACAATCCATTTATTTTCTGTTGATATTCATGATGTTCAACAATTCCACATCTTCTTCGCTCAGATTAAAATCGAAGCCTGGGTTTGGAAACAAGCAAACAACAGCAACAACAAAAAAAGCAGACAATGAGAACACTACAAAACGAGAAGCACATGTGTGTTAAGTAATAGCATTCCATAATTTCAAAAGTTTGTTTTTAAAGCACTTACCAATGTTTTTAAAAGTTTGACATATTCATTTGCGAGAATTCGTATTTTACTTCCAGATCATTAGGTAAAGCTTAATCCCAAGCAAAAAGACTTGAAGTCGTTGGTAATCATTGCACTTGAAGATTACTTTACCACTTCACTATTACCACAGAATCCCAAGACACTGATGTATCTAACATTATACATATTTTTTCCATATGTATTAAAATGTAGCTGGAGTGACAGAGTAATGAAACGATGCTTCAGCATTCAAAAAAAATTCTGCAATTTATTTTTTTATTCCAGTAAAACAGATCAATCAAGTAAAATCCTGCTAGATATTTTTTGCTGGGATAAACTAAAGATTTAATGGTCATGATAATGCAACTGAACATGCTATTCTGAAGGAACAGATGTTCTGGCTGAAAAATAAGCAGATTTTGGGCAGATTTCAAATATTACTGATTGGTAATAGTGGAGAAAAGCAGAAAAATAAAACCAAACCACTCATGATAATTTTCCAAATTATTCAATGGAACTTGCCCCTGGTTTACACAGCGTTCATGACGATCATGCAAAAATCTCAAAAACTTGAGATAAAAAGAATAGATACTTGCTGTGTCCTTAATATACACATATTATATAAATACAATACAAAATGGTCTTTTCTTTCTTGTTTGATCATCAAGAAAGTCAATTTATACCACAGTGGATGTATGACACTCACAGTTCAGTCTTTTACCAACCTCACCCTGAACCCAAGCCAGCAATTTACCACAAAGTCATCTTGGCAGCAGTATCTTATGGGTACTCAATGGGACTAGTCCAGGAGAACCTTTTGGGAAGAACGAATTCACAGAGTAAACAAAACCAAAACAACACAACAATCCTGGCTCTTTTTGTTACCAGGAAATAGAATAATTTTAACATTTCCCCGGTCCCCCTCCCAGTTTCACAGACAAGATAGGAGCTTCACAGTAAATCATTATACCAGGATTCTCATCCTGAAATCTCATATAAAAAGTCCTGGAAATATATTTTGCCACAGGAAAAAAAAAATAAATAAAAAAATCGAGCAATCATTAATAGGACGATATCCTTACTAACTTGCTCTTGAATTTCTTTCTGGTATTTCAAACTAGAGAATAGTTCTCAAAGGGCTCTGGTAGACAAAGCCCATACAGAGATCACAGAAGATGAATCCTGGGTAACTGTGTACTGAGATTTGGCACAAGTGAATCTGTGCAAGGTTGCTTAGAGATGTACATTCCACATAATGTTGGCCATGTCTACCATGAGTTAGCAATGGTAACAGACAACAGGAAACAGGGTCAGAATCATTGATTTAAATTCATTTAAGACTTTACACTCCTCCTTTTTCAGTGGGTAGGCCCTTACAGAAAGTTACTACTATCCTCTAATGTCCTGGTAATTAGTCCTGTGTGACGCTGTAGACAAATAAGCATTGATTAAGGGCGAAGACTGCATCAACTATATCAGAAGCATGGCTTAGGCTCACTTTAAGGCAGTGCAAATACTTGACGTCTCCTTTCAGAAGCACAGACATCTTGTTTGAGGCTGCAAAAAGTGCCAAGAGGCAAGTATAAAGTATAAAAAAAGACTCCCAGCACAGCAAGGTTGGCTTTTCTGTTGCTTATACCCAACTCTCTGTAGTCAGGGATGTGTTCCTCTGAGCTCCAAAGCTCTGGCAACAATGTGGCACTGTGGACAGACAGTACTGTTTGCATTCAGTTAGTATCAGCAAGAGCTACTCCACTTTTGTCCCTTTTAATCCTGTAAAGTTAACATCAGCTTTCCTCTCAGTGTCCTATTGCTATTTTGTCAAGAAAATCATCTGGTGTCAAACACAGCACAAAAAGAGATGCAGATACTAATGCAACCTACTTGGCTTAGTGGCTCTGTGAGCTTACCAGTGTTGCTGTTTCTTTACTGCATGTGCTAATTGAAAGAATAATGTATTCTGGGGGGACAAGTACAGCAGAAATACTTCTGCACCCCAATAAAAACAAAATCCTGAAGCACACACTTAACAAAATCACTGCCATCACTTTCCAATTTAACATTGTGAGGTGCCTTAATAATCAGAGACATAAAAGACGAAATCCAGAAACAGGCTAGAAAATTACAGATGGAGCCACTCAGAGCCAGACCAAAGCTACTTGGCTGCATACAAAATGGCCTCACCCTTCCACCAACTTCCCGTTTATTTTTTTCCTTTCCTTGTTTGTTTAAAAGAGTTCTCCTCTGTTGCAGTTTAACCCAGCAGGCAGCTCAGCACCATCGGGCCCTTTCACTCACTGCCCAGCCGTGGGATGGGAGAAAAGGTAAAACTCATGAGTTTTACCTAAAGACAGATTGACAGGACAGAAAAGGAAGGGAAAATGCAGTAATATATTCTCATATTACTAAAACGTAGTAACAGTGTTCAAAGATATTCAAAAGAAGCGGCGCACAATGTAGTTGCTCACCACCAGTGACTGGTGCCCACCCAGTCCCTGAGCAGAGCAGACCCGCAGCCAACACCCTCAGTTTTATCGTTCATCACCATGCCAGGGTACAGGACATCCCTTTGGTCAGCTGTCCTGGCTGCGTCCCTCCCAGCTCCTTGTGCCCCTGCAGCTTTTTCAGGCAGGGCAGTGTGAGAACCAACAAGTCCTTGACTTAGTGTAAGCACTGCCCAGCAACAACTAAAACATCAGAGTGTTATCGACTTCATTCTCATCCTAGATCCAAAACAAAGCACCATGCAGCTGCTAGGAAGAAAATTAACTCTACTCCAGCTGAAACCAGAACACCTTCTATTAACAGTTACAGTGCTCCTGCTAAGAAGGCTGACTGCACTTAGGTAGATAATACTGATAAATTGTTATCTTATTTTAAATAATTGTTTATCTCAACTAGAGAGGATTGCCTCAATCAGTCACAACTGTAAAAAATGTACATATTACAGAAGAAAAAGGGCCTTCAATTTTCAGATATATTTCCCTCTTCCTGCTGTCAAGATGGTAGTTGCAGTGATAAAATACATGCACTGCTGTATCTAAAAAATGGTCATTGTATGAAGGTAAAAGTTCTCTCTCTGGAGAAAACATGCCTCATGCATGTACAGACAAAAGGAGGAATTTCAGCCCTGGGGATTAATAGGCATGGTATCACTTGAAGAATACACACTAGGGATGAATTCTGAGCTTAAAAAACAAACAAACCCACCTTTCAAACATGACTACCTCCAGGGTACTAAACAAAGAAGAAACAAAGAAAAAAAATGGAGTTAACCTACCTCATCTTGTGTCCCACACTTTTATATCTCTACAGTTGGATAGATTTTGCTTCTGTTAGAGAACATTATTCCTTACTCCTACCCTTAAATCTCACTACTGTTCACTTTCCAATTTTTTATTAGTTATCTACACTGTTATCAAAGTTGGCAGTACTTCAGAAATGTTCATTTACGTGATGTTTCATGGTCTTATTCTGTAGCTGCTTTTGCTTAAAAAGAAAACTGTTAACATCATCTTTAATGTCAATGTAGTTGTATAGAAGAGCATGAAATGTCAGTCCACTGAGACTGTCCTTTCAGCAATATGAACAAAACTGAATGAGAATTTGCTCAATGCTCCTAAATTAACTAAGCCTAAGATTTGTGAAGCTGTAGTCAAAGGAGGAAGCTCTAATGATACATTTCAAGCACACAGGAGATAACAGCATTCCAGTCTCCTGGAGGAATTATAGCTTCTGGCAGAAAACAATGGGGATCAGTGATGGCACAACATGCAAAAGAGCACACCACACCTAGAAGATAACACGGATCAACTGAGCCCTAGCACTTCAATAGCTTGTAGTACGTCCAGTTACATTCTGTACATTGTCATACCTAAACTCTGCTCAAGTTCTAAAGCAACTACCTGGTATCAAAGAAATCAGTAGAATAGCTTACAATAAATCAATAAAAATCCTGGGATATAACAATAATCCCGAAATAACAATAATCGAGTCTGAACATAAAAGGATCAGATTGAAACTGCTCCTTAACAAGTATGCTTATATAGTAATACTGTTTTTATTTGATTATTCTTCTCATTACTCATTGTACTGTTTAGGTAACATTATCTAGATAGAGAAAATTCTGGCTTGACTTCCTAGCAAAAGCTGATGCAAAAGCAAGAGCACATTCTCTTTGACAGATGGAACCATAAAGCCACCCTCATTGTAGCCTTTAGCTTCATCTTTATGTGAACCTGACCGTGTAAGCAGAGCATCTTTTCTGTAAGAACACGTTGTACAGGTATCAGTGAGGCCAGCTTGTTCTGCAGTATCTTGTTGGGTTTTTTTAAGTAATAAATAATACAATAATGATTCAAGAGGCAAATTCAGACAATTTTTCTCTGAAAAGTTTACCATTCGTTGGTAAACAGTAAGTTTGTCTGTATCTCAGCCAAGCTGTGTAGCAGCTCTGCTTTGAAGAAAAACACTGCAGGCTTGGGTACATGCCTGTTGTAAGCCATTTCTTGATAAAAAGTAAGGACCTTTGTTTCACAATATGACTAAAGCAGAACAGCACTGGGAAAACTGCCTCAGGAAGTTCACTCACAATATAAATCATAGCCAGACTTTCCATACCTTTCTAGACACAGGAACTCTTAAAATATCAAACCAATGTGACTAGAAGCTCAAGTGGACAAAATACTTAGCAGACGTTCTTCTTAGAACAGATTTGTAAACTACATACACCCGTACCTAATTCTCTTTACACACATATGTATTTTATAACAAAATCAGAGAACAGTCTGTTAATGAAATCTCCTAGACAAATGAAAAGTGACAGACAAGCTAGTTTTCATTTTTAGTGAGAATGAAACTGTAGAATTTCCAGTAAGAGAAAACGGTCCATAACAACAAAGATGCCTCTGGTTCTTACTCTAGTTCCTGCTCAACTCTTACCCATGCAGGTAGTACACAGATTTCTCTCAAGGTATTCTTACTTTGTTACAACTACAGGCTTGTAAGTAACATGCATAGAACTCTCTAGGTCAATGTAATTATCAGGCAATAAGACATACCAAATTCTTTCCTGTGATGTTAATATATTGCTTATTGCAGTGAGATCATATTCTTGATGGAGCTTTACACAGTACTGCGCACTATAAACACTATAATAGTGGTATTAACATTTTTTTCCACCCAGCTTTTTCTTCTGTGTATACTGCAACCTTCTAACAAAGTACCCGAAAAATTAATTTACAGCTAACACCTGTACCATATGCTAACAGGCAGCTTTTTTTTTGACATTCAAAGAAGTGATATCTCCTTATGTTCTTGCTTTACTGGCCTGAGGCAAGGTGATGTCATTAACAGAGGGTTTTGCATAGTCTTCACTGAATTATGGATCAAGATTTTACATGCAGATTTAAGATCTCAGTACACAAACACTACCCTTAAAAAATCTTATCTGTTATCACTCTTAAGGATTTCAGAAGTGTTATCATTAATATCAGACATTAAGCTCACAATTATATTCTTATTGCAACCTTCACTTAATTTAAATTACATGGTGTGACTCACTGATCACTGACAAAGAAAAAAGTTCAAACCTTCATTCACACAATAAGGCTTGGGTCCCAGGAAACATGTCTCCCATCGTGCATTCCATTTAGAATTTCAACATCATCTTCTGCTATTGTAAAATCAAACACCTGTGGGAATGCATATGTAGTTAACACTATGAACACAGAGACCATCAGTAGCATTTCTATCATTTAAAACAAGACTCATTTAAGTTTGAAGGTAATATATACATCTAATTCTAATCTTCTGGAAATTATTTTTAAATTTTGTCATAGACAAACATCATTCTCCATGAGAATGATAGGCTCCACTGGGCTCCTTTACTCTTTTTGTGACTCACTTTCATTTGTAGTTGGTTTTTGCAACACCCTGGCCTCAAGCAAGGGTCCAAGAAAATAGTAGTATCTAAGGTCTCTTCTGCCAAGGAGAGTTATTAGAAGGTATTAGTACTTTCACAAAGCTATCAAACCAAAGGCTTTAATATGGGTCAATTAATACAGAAGAAGACACAGTTCTACAGTTTTTTAGTACTGATACTAACTTGAAAGCAACCATCTGTCTTCATGTACAAGTTCTTACAGCCACAGGCTTCTCCTGTGGTGAGATCTGCAACATGCATGATGGTGACAGTGTTCTCCTAGCAGTTGTATTACTGGTACAATATCACTTCAGAACTGAATTTGCTTTCAGTTGCTCCATCATGAAAAGATCCTGCAGCGACTGAACTGCTTACAAATGAGCTCCTCCCCATCCTGCATTATCCAGCAATTGCTGCCTGCTCCTTGTAATTAAACTTCGGTCCTCAAAACCTTTTCCAACCTAACCCACAGACAAATCACAGAACTATAAATACTATATATTATATGCTCAGGGGCTCACTGAGGTTCACCTTTCCCCATTTTGACTAGAAATCGTAGAGACTTACACCAACACATTGGAGAAGACAGATTTGTGATAAATGTCAGATATCTGCAATTCCCTGTCTCTCTCCTCTGTGATTTGAGTTTTCCTGCAATACAATCCCTCAGTTGCATTAAATGAATTGGTGGGGTCATAAAGTCAACTCTGTGAAACATATAATTAATCTGGATTTAAAGTACTGGAGGGGAAAAAAGAATATAAAAGAAGAAGAAATTCTTGTTTATTCTCTCTGATTTGGTTCACAACACAGTGCCACAAACATCTGTGCTTGTACCACAGTCACAGCATGGATGTCAGAATAAACAGTCAGAGCAGGAGCTACATAAGCAGACATAGCCACCAGGAGAAAGCCTCACTGCATGTGTGGGAATTCACACTTAAAGCACATACAGTGAATTCAGCCAGAGTCAGAAGGTTGCTGTCTTCTTGCTAAGTTTTATCCCAATTTGCCAAACAGATCATACTCCTAACAGACCTGCAGAAGAACAATGTGTTTATGGTTTTATGTGTTTACGGTTTTATGTGCTTATGGTTTTCCCCCACCCCTCTCCCCCTCGAGAAAGCTTTCATATTACAGAAATGAGGAGGAAGCTAATTAAAAACATTTAGTGTAAAGAGAGAAAAAAAAAGGGAGGGGACAGGAGATACTGCTAATCCTCATTCCTTTCCCACTTCTTTGTGCACCCCCTGCATGTTGGGCCCTTCTCAGCAAGTCAGTGCAAGAAGGTAGGGGAAGAGTCAACTCTGACAGGATTGCAACTTCCTTCAGAAGTATATGGGATATCTCCAAAGGAGTTTTGTAGCTTTCATATCATGTCTTTGTACTGTGCATAGCACACACATTGCTTCATTTTGATCCGTGAACCTACCACAGCCAGTCCACGATTTTCTACAATAAATCAGTAATAGATAAAAATATTCATAACAAAAACTCAACGACAAAAGTTGACTGTCCAGTATTCAGCATCCAGAAAGTCGGCAGATATCTTTCTTGTACATACTGATCAAATCTCCAGTTGATTTCTGACACTGATGAATGATATGCCCTAACTACAGGACAATGGGCAGGTAATCCCAAATTCTAAAAACAGTTCAGACATCAATTGGACTTCAGTGTGTAACCAAATCTTACCGTGCAATTTTCCTGTATCCTTTCTGCTCTTGTGGACTTCGGAATAGTCACAATTCCATTCTGGAAAACATAATTCTTGTCATGATTGAAGTTTACATAATTTCAAAGAAAATCTTCTCTCTGCAAATCCTTTCAGACATTCCTCATGCCTTCTCAGGTTTTCCTCTCATTTTTCAGAGGACACTGCCATTTCCACAGGCCTTTTGTAATTGCAGTTGTATGCAGTGCGTTAACTTCCAACACAGATTATATCGTTTAAATTACTTCAATATATTATTTCACTGCTTAGCACTTTGTGTTGAGTAAGAGAAATCAAAACAATACTCCTTACTGTTTTTAAAATTTAGTTTAAAAACATCTCTTCTATTACCAATTCCTTTCATTCTCTACAATCAGATTATTTTCATGTCTAAAGTAGTGCCTTGTTTTGTGTAATACATCTTTATGCACAGCACAATTAGACCACAGATCAACATACTAAAGGCAAAAAAAATTCAGTATATATTCTGGTTTGATGAACAAAACCCACTATACACTTTTTTTTTTCTTCTGAGAGAGGGGATAGGTTTTTATTCCCACCCTCCATTACCTGTATACTCCAGCGTATGCAAATCTGTGCTGGAGTTTTGCCATATTTCTTTGCCAGCTGAATGATACTAGGATGAGTGAGTGCTTCCCCTTTGGCTAGAGGACAGTATCCTTCAAAAACAATCTTTCTGCTCCTACAATAGTCCACCAGCTCCTGAGGTCTTTGGAAAGGGTGACATTCAACCTTAGGCAAACAGAAAAAAGCTTTTACTAAAAACCTTCTAAGTACATATAGCAGAAAACATTGTCATTGATAAATGAAAATATTTTTGCCCTCTTGCTTTAAAAATGCAACATGAGTGAAGTTACTTCTAATGGGACATATTTGGAAGCAATTAGTTTTAGAAGACGTGAAGGATAATAATCCACTCAAAACATTTTGCCATTAATTGGCACAGTAGTTTGCTATGCATTTTATGTTTACCCCAGAAACAAGGTATTTGGAGCAGTTATCTTCCCTACCTGCAGTTGGACCTGTACTCCTGTTCTGCTTAGCGTTTGAGAAATACACGCAAACACATACTGGCCATCAGGTCATTTTTATGGGCGATTTGATACTCTTCCCCAAAAAGACTGCCTTAATTACTTCTTGACTAATGATCTTTTCTGAGTTGCACAGGCAAGAAGAGGAGGTGGAGTCTCCTTTTACAAGACACAAACCAAAAGAATGTGTCTAGGATGAGGGCCTGACCTCTGAAGCAGTGTGTTGGCATAGACTACACAGGGAAAATCCTGTATTCCATAAGCGGTGTCACCAACATATGGAGGAAGGAGTCATGCTGTGGAATGAACTGTGCAGGAGACCCTTGGTAGGAAGGAAGATCACAAATTGCCAAGAACCAGCTAAGAGAAGAAAAGCAACAAGCTACAAGGGCATCAACTGGAAAAAAAAGTTATTAGAAAGTAAGAATCTCAAGTCACTTTGTGGGTTTTTAATAAAAGCCAAAACCAAACCTCTGTAATAGCAGTCCCTTACTCCTTTTACTTAAAAAATATTTCACAGCTTATACACTGTAAGAAACACCTTCCTCTGCATTCAGATGAAAGTGGGTGGCATTGATTTTAAATAATAAAATACATAATCATGTGATGTAGCCTTGGCTCAGCAGCTGTCACCACTGTTCCAGTGATCTAATTCTTGCGCGTTTTGAAGAAAACTACTCTCCTGAACAATTAACTCAACACATGGAATCTGGAAAATTTCTTCTGCCATAAAAGGGACAAATGAACATATCCTGTTTCTCATCTTTAGTACATGTTGTCTTTTCAGACAACAATAGGCAGAACAATAGGCTGGCAGTCATTCAACATAGACTAAGAAAAAAACGTGCCCCTGGAAGGCTGGGCTGAGTCAGCCTAACGCTGCTATGATCTAAATTACTAGGTGGACTCAGGAACAAGGTTCAAGCAGCAGACACATCCATGTCTTCAACCTTTGATGTTTCTTGACCTCCGAGTAGCCTTTGTATTTCATGTTTATATTTAAAAGACTGGTGTTTAGGTCATACAGTTACTCACTCGTTTGCAGCTGAGCTGACTAGAAAATATTCTCATCGTTTATTACACAAAACTGAGGGGAAAAAAAGAATGAGCAAGCAGTTCCTTTCAAAACACTGATTAACAAAACCCAAAGCAAGCCTAATCTACTAGTTCCTTACGCGACTGAACTATAAGACTGAGCATCTTAAAGCAACACCAGGTACTCTCCCAGGTAAGTATCATTTTACACTGGTAATTAGATATAGATACACAGTGTCTTCAAATGCGCTAACACACCATGACTATTGGGATCTAATTAAAAACTTGTTAAGTACTGGCTAGAGGGTGTATTACTCAGTTATTTAAACAGAAATAAGCATTTTTAGAGAGGTTCTTTGCACTAAGTGCAATAAATACTACAGCCTTGAAAATACTAAATACATTTTTTTTTCCTACAAATAAATGCTGAAAAACCTGAAGCATCTCTATAGCATCAGGTGAGTTATTCAGGACTTACTGCTAATACACATGCAGTCAAGATTTAGTCATTTGTCTAATATGGGTTCAAAGCAGCACAGTTCCAGGCTGTACCTTAAGATTTAAAACCATAACAGTACATTGAGATGTTCCCTGTTTCTCAAGTAGGCTTTACAGCAACAACCATGGGAACATACATGGGATCATTTTACCTTGTGCCTTTCACTGATGAGACTTCCACATTTCATGCACTGAATTCTGTCACGCTTTTTTGTCACTCTCTGTTGTGTACTGCAAGTATTTTTCTTCTTAAAAGTGTGACTAAAATAATCAAGTGCATGAAATGAAATAATTACTTCTGTTTTGTTTTGGGTTTTTTTATTTTTATTTTGAAACCTTTCTGGAAGATTCTAGCAGCATCTGAACACAAGGCCCCAGCATCCTGAGGCAGAGGAGACACAGGGCGGGGGGCCAGCATGTGCTTCCCCTCAAAATAATAATTCCTACTTCCTGGCCTGCCCCACCCTTGCTATTTCAGTCACCAAACTTCTCAGGCAAGGGATGCCCATCAAGTAGCTTAGAGAAAGATCTTGATTTATTCTGGCACTCTACCCAGAGTGATTTGTGTGTATAATCCGTCCTATTTAATAAAAGAGTTTGCAGTTCACATTACTGAACTCTTCACAGCTGCAATTTAGTCAGCCACCAGGGCACTGCAGAAAAAAGCACAGATTTTTTTATGACAGCTGCAAAGGGAGAAAAGTTAAGCCTAACAGCAATCCTGATGCAGGGACCTAGACTCTCAGTAAGGTCCATGTGACAGTACACAACCCTTACTCATTCCAAACCGCTGCAGATCTTTTCATGTGGATCTTTACCTGCATCTGGATTCCAGCCAGCTTCTCAAGCAGAATGTATAGACTAAAAATTATTTTTCCTTTAAAAAAGTGAAATTTCAGCCCAGAATTGAGTTTTCTTCATAAAGGAACAGTTCAAGTGAGTTTATATACAAATGCCTGAAAATCATAGCATCAAATCCTAAAATGCATGTCTACCCCGTACAAATTTACATATTATGGCTTAATATCAACAGTGACATTAACAATATTTAAGCGTTTCTGAGGTCGTACCACAGCTAACTGAACTCCCACGGAAGTAAAAAAAAAAATAAATAAATACTGATGAGCACCTTTGCACAGAATTTGGAGAGGATCCATCTTGTTTCAGTGTATTTATTGCATTAAATGTACGCCAAGTCAAATACAAATCCTGCAACACAAACCTGTATCTTGTTTCATTCTTCACTGTTAGAATGAAATACTTAGCATAGAACAGTTGACAGTACTTCTAGTAGTAGGCTGCATGCTCATTATCAGAAAATATTTAGTCTTGAAAAGGCTGGTCTTTCCTACTTTGGTAAAGAACATCACAATAGTGTGTTGGTTTTTTTTTCAGGAACCAAGAAGCAGCACTGCTTACAACTCAATTGGTATAACAGAAACACTGCTTACCACCTGGTACATAAAGACAGCAAAAGTCAAACACACAACTTCATTTCTCCTGTCTTCCTACTTCTTTCTCTTCACAGACAAATAACTTTCAGTTTTAATACCATAAGAACTGTTGGAATTGCACGAATATCCTAAATTCTTTATGATAATTTAAAATAGCTAAACAGAAGTGATTTTTCTTCATTTATACTTTAAATACTTAGAATTTCAATGTCATCATTGCTTGCAAATGTTTTGTATTTAGAAATAAGTTCACTGAAAGAATAGGCTATCTTGTGAGTATACAGAGCAAAGTTCTTTGGTATCACAAATACTGGGCAATAAAGTTGGAATTAATTATAGCACTTGCTTCTATAGTGCTTCAGTGATCTCTTCATCAGACTCAGCAACAAGTTCCAACACTGAGCAAGGAACAGCACTAAATATTCTTTTGAAGATTCCATAGCCCTGACAATTGACAATTAATGCTATAATGAAAGTGCTAGAAGTGGAGCAGTTTGCAGCAGTACAGACATTTTTTATTTGGATGTGCTGTGCACCACTTTAAAAAAAATGACTACTTAAATACAGAGGGATAAATGGAATAGTCCTGGGCACAGACACAGACACTCAACACTAATCTTTCAGAACCACTACGGTTTCAACTTTTTGACTCCTCTTTCAGCCACAAAACAAAGGACCCCATCAAGAAGTAACTTCTGTTAGCAATGAGACTGGTAACGCTGACATTGTGGGTAAGAGGAAATTTGCAAAACAATTCCATAATTATACATTTTAATCTGTAGTGATTTGGTGGGACACTGAAAAGCTACTCTTATTTAACACAGCAACAATGTCTGCCAAGCTCCAGAGTAAGGTTTGAGGAGGTATATTTCTGAAAAGATGACACAACTGAACCTTGGCAAATTTACCCATTCTTTAACAGGCACAACCTGGTGCCTGGTTTATTTTGAATAACTGAACTTCAGTATTTTCCTTCTTTTTAAGTACATTTTACATTACTCACAATTGCCCTTTAGCCTTCTGTCTAGTGATCAACAAAAAGTAGAGATGTTCTGTCACACTCTGAGCAATCCTTTTATGCCTGTTTCTAACTTCACGCAATAAAAACCTGCCAAAAAATCCTTTACACCTGCTGAAAAGGAAAAAGCATGTGTCTGTACCTCAGCCATTCCAGTTCCCTGTTCTATGTTAGCAGAAGTGCACTTTCACTAGCAGCAAGTGGTAGGAATTGGAGCAGCTGTCAGTGTCCTGGAAGTCTGCTCATGTGTAGGTGACAATTTAGTGTATCTCCTCATTGAAGAGAGAGCAAATGTACCAGTACACTTGCACGGATACAGTATCACCTCAGCGTTGCTTTGAGAAATTATACTTAGTATTCAAGCACAGGATCTCCAAAACCTTGTTTACTCTGGAGACACCAAATGTTTAGTGCTACTTGAATTTTTTCCTCAACTGCTTTATCATCAAAAACTGATGCACTAACCATTTGTTTGGGCCTTAAAACCAATCACTGACAACTAGCTGGGAGAAGATGGGGGAATGAAAGGATGAAGAGGATGAAGAATTTTTTTTCCCCAGTTGAAATCGCCTTCCTGAGTGGTTTACAATGCATGTATAGAAATGAAAGAGAGGAAATTGCAGGAGTAAGGCTAGTTATGTTTAGTCTTCCAGGCACCAGGATGGGGAGGAGTGGGTTATTAACCCAAAGCCATAACTAGATTCTTAAATCTATTTCTCCACTCACCTGATTAACATGTGGGGTAACCAGACAGTCTTCCTGTAGTTGCTCAAGATGACTGATAAGAAAGTTGCTTACGCCAATTGATCTACACACACCTAACAAGAGGAACAGGAAAAAAAAAGTTTTGGGATGATTCTGCTTGGGAGGATTGCTTGAAAAATATCACTTTCAAATGACAAAACTATTTGTACAGATCATTTCAGTACAGCGAAACAGTGCAACGTGACACAGAGAAAAACCACCAAAATGTACTTTGACAGCATTATCTGAAAGCATGGTTCTGTCAGTCACACTAGGAAATCATTTTATAATCTAAACACACTGGAAACTCCCCAGTGTATAAAAACTCTGGGCTAAATTCTGGGAAAGGCTCCTGCAGTGTAAGCAAAGAACAATTGGATCTCACCAGAATGAAAAGAAGGAAATGGTGTTCTGAACAGCCTGCCAAAACTAAAGAAAAGTGGAACATTTTGCAGAAGACTAATAAGGTGTGAGCAACAAAACACAAGGACACACAATTCAAATGAACTACGTAACCCTGCTTTTATTTCTACTAGCTTATTACTGAGATGTTACATAAAACTCAGAATAAAAACTTGAAGTAATAACTAACAAGAAACAAGAAGTTAAAATGTGTAGGAAGTAGAATGTGCAGTAGAATTAGAACAGCCAGGTTTTTCAACCTGACATGCCAATCAAAATACAACGGGATGAGTGTTATAAAGGCTTTTTTCTTTTCTTTTTTTTTTTTTTTTAAATAAACTCTAAATGTGCATGCATGTGAATTAAGTGTTGACAGTTCTGAAGTCAGACACCTCCCTTCAAACCCCAAGTATGATAAAGTACAACTCCCAGTACAGGCCTGCTACCACACTTCAAACCTGACTACTCTTTGACATGTTGATCCTCTTCTGCACTAAACACAGCTCATAGGGAAACCACGTGCAACCAGGCTAGCAGCGGTTTCCTTAGGCTGCAGATTCTGCAGACTATTAATCAGACTCAATTCCTTAGTAAATGAATTTACTGACTGAATTCACATTTCAATCTGCAACTCTGCCTCAAGTTATGTGCACCCAGGAGTCCCATCAAATTCTGCTCCCAGCCGATTATATACACAATGCACACCATGTCTTTACGCGTGTCCTCTTGCATACAAATATCTGTATCCACAAAAAGAAAGGAATTAAGCCAAAAGTTATAGTCATTGGCTAACTTCAGGCACTTGATGTGAAAGGAAAGATTTCTGGACCAAAATTCTCTTTATCCTGCAGTTAGAACTGCCCTGTTTTGAGGTCAGCAGGGAAGTACATGGAGTTGCCTTGATACGGAAGTTCAAATACAGACGCGCAAAAAACGACTATTAATGTAACTGAAATGTGGGAATACAAAAAAAGGAGGAATTCTGCTTGATCCAGAATGAAGTTAATGAAAACACTGGAGGAAAATATATAACTATTCCTAAATGTTAGTTAGGAAACCATTCAGAAGATGTGTACATGTTTTATGTATTAAAAAATAACACACTAGTTACTGGTGAGTTGTTGGCATTTTTAAAAATCAAAAGGTTAGATTTATGTAAGCAAAATAAATAATTTTTTCTAGGCTTATCCTATGAAATTATGTAAGTAAAGCAATTACTGTAAGCACAGTTATAGGTAAAGTTACAGTTTACTGCTAGTTGTTAAAAACACAATGTTAAAACCCTTAACAATAAAATTTGCACCACCACATACAAATACAGGCAATTTGACTGTTCTGTTTTCACATATTTTAGCAGTGAAAGCAGACAGACTTATTGCACAGCAGCAATACCTTGCACACATACCATTGCTTTTTAAATGTGTTTTCCTTTGTAGAATACAAAAAGGAGAAAAAAATACATGAGCAACTACATACTAGGCAGCTATCACTTGCAGAAATGAACACTGTTCAAGATGCATAAAATAATTAAGTTACAGTCTGCATTACGGCAATTTATATAATCTGTATGTAATCTGCCAGAAGGGGAAAACCCAAGCTTTTGATTTGTACTGACAAGTTACCCTGCAGTGTCAATATTAACAAATTATTTTGACAGAGAAGTGAGAAAAACATTTACATTTTTAATACAATGGTGAACCAAAATATTATACACTATTGTTGAAAGCTAAGGAGTTAAAAAAGCATGCTTTCAATTTGCCCTTAAGAACAAAGCTTTTATTTCAGGCAGAATTATAACAAAAAATCTCTTAGATAAAAGATGAAAGCTCGTACTAAACTTGTCCATTCCCACAAAAAACATCATTGCTTTTTTTTTTCCTTACAGTATTTTTTAAGACGTTTTGCTTCCAGCTGACTCCAAGTTGTCTGTCCCATATACTCTTTGCATTCACTGTAGGTTTTTGGCTAGAGATCCCATCAAGAAATTTTGTATCAGTTATGCTTTGTCTCGAATCTTAGTTACACTTACTAAAACCGATATTAAGACACTTCTATGCTTAGTTGCAAAGGCTAAATTCCAAACTGCCAAGAAAAATGAATATCTTCCCACAGAACATGAAAAATAATGACTAGAATTTTCATATTTTTGTGGAAACAGCACTTTCCCACCTTTTAAAGGGATAACGATTGAACCATTTCACATTCATTAAACCTAGGTATTTTGTTTTGGTAAAATTAGAACCCTTCATTTCAACTTCATTACTCTGCGATTGGTTACAGTCTTATACAGGAAAATTGAAGTGCTTTAGGTTTGATATTAAATTACAAAATGAAATGCAATAAATATGAAAACTATTAAAGTCCGACTGTATTAAAAACTTTATTTCAATGCACGCTGGAAGCATGAATTTGAAACAATGGAATCGCCTGAAAAATGCAAAGTCCAGATTTCAACCAACAAGCAATAGATTTTACTTCAGAGAATTGTTTCCATCCAGCTGAATGAATACTACCACTTTTGCCCTAACTTGTCCAAATCTGGGAAAGACTGCTTCAGAGAACGAGATTATAGAGAATTATTTTCACAACTGGCACTTGCCGGATTAATTATTATGAATGGGGATGGATTAATGGTTGGACTAGATGATCTCAGTGTTTTTTTCCAACATTAACTATTCTATTTTATGATTCTAATGAAGAACTAGAAAAGGATGGGCACAAAAATGAAGATCTAAACCCATTACCTGTGACAGTGTATAACAAACAAGATCCATGAAATGATTACATCAGCACTGTAACAACAAAAAAAATTACACATCCTGAGAAAGTCAGTTGTATGCAATAGTTCTTTCAGTACCTCAAAATACTTAAGAATAGGTAGCAGATTTCCTTGTAATTACTGTGCTTTGCTCAGGCACCACAAAAATGCTAAGATTTGGAAGAAGCAGCTGAAGATTGCTCTCACTTACGGGAACATTCAAGTAGTGTAGCAGGTTCTCTCTCATCTCAGCCTTTCCCTGACAGGAACAAGGTGCAGGTAAGACATAGCAAAGAAAGCAAGAAGGGGCAGAATGTATTTATATCAGCTAAGCCTTTAAGATGTAAAGATTTTTATGAGTACGCTACAAAATTTGTAGAGTACAATTTGTATTAGGTCCCCCTTTATGTGAACAAGAAAAGGTGAAAAAATAAGGTTAGTTTACCAGAGAATTAAGTGTAAACGCACCCTTGCATATATGAAAATATTTGCACATGTGCACCAATACATCCAGTTTTGCTGAAAGTGGAGACCAATAATAGTTTGTGTAACAGGTCTCAAAAGCACCAGAATGCTCCAGAAATTAGGCAAAATAAATACATCTTCTAAGCAGGCACTGTGTTGAAATACATTTCAGTCAGCGGATTCTCTGGAAGTCAACTTGTTCAATTTAATTTGCCCAAAAGTTCAACTTTTCTGGGATAAAAGCTTAGAATGCACTAGCTGCAATCCTCTCTAGAAAGTACCTTTCTGAAAGATATACTGCCTTATTTAGAAAGTGATAGAGCTTTAATTCAGGGAGAGAAAGTATCCTCCTCACATGCTTTTGGGGAAATGAGTGGTTTAGCCCATAGAAGATTTTGACAAACTGTGAGATGCAATAAGCAACAAGTATGCAAATCCCTGTTAGCTAGTAAGGCTTAGTGAGGCTTTGCCCTGCTCTGTGACTATGCACAGACTTCAAGGCAATGATGATGCTTCTACAACTGCTAATAATTGACTGACCAGTGCACAATGGTAGAACAGAAATTTTCAGCCAGTTTGCAGAATTACTCTGACTCTGAAAGACACATTAGAAAACATATCAGAAGGAAGAGAAGTAAGGTCTTCCCCATCATGCACATAGTAAACTTGGCCTCCACCATACAGGTAATTTTACCACAGTGTTACTCCCAGTCTTTCTATTAGAGTGGTTCACAAGTAGTTGTGTTAAGTATAAAGCATTTTTAAAGGCAACCTAGAAGGTGACTGGATATTTTTTCTTTTACTTAGCGTAACATCAACTTAAGTAGAGTTCTATGGACACTGCTGCTGGAGCACAGCAAGTTCCACACCGATACGCAAAGGAACTTCTTCACAGTGAGGGTGACGGAGCACTGGAACAGGCTGCCCAAGGAGGTTGTGGACTCTCCTTCTCTAGAGACATTCAAGACACTCCTGGATGCCTTTGCAGGGAGTCTGGACACAATGATGTTTGAAGGTCCCTTGCAGACCCTATGATTCTGTGATTCTGCTAGCCTTGCAGCAATGAAGTATAAATACACAGTCTTGGCATCACAACACTATTTTAATGCAATAGTTAGCCCTATCTTTCCCAAGAATATTTATCAAACCTCTAAATACTCTCTGTAACATTAGCTGTACAAAGTTGAGGTCAAGAAGTTTCTGTAAACGACAAAATTGGACACTGGATTTGCAGAGCCAGTTTTCCTCCCCCTGCCTGCTCCCTTCACCAGTCAGAGACAGGAAAATTCCCACAGCACGAACAGTGCCCGTTCTGTTACATGTCCTGTTCAGGCCACAGAATAAAAGCACAAAGATCCACTTTTCACAAGAGGTCAACTGTAGCAACTGTATCTTTATTACAGGAGGTTTCACAGGTTGGAAAAGCCCACAGCCTCTGTGATATATAGGTTAAGAATTCCTCCGTAGGCAAATAGCATTCCTTACAGAAATCATAAAGCACAGATTTCAGCACAGCTTGCTAAAGTAATGAATGCTGCAAGCTTAGTGTGTCCCACAAGCAGGGTGCAAGCCGAAGCCTCCACAAATAATGTAGGTGAGTTTTAAACACATCCAGTCAGAATTGAGTTCTAAATCTATGACATAAGCCTTGCTCCCATTTCACAGATAGACACCAAAGGCTGGCCTAATTGCATACAGGAAGATTGTGGCAAAAGCGATGAGAAGACCCATTTCCTATCCATCACAACAGTACAGGAGCATTACCAGCCTTGAAGCAACTTGCGGGCTACTACAACTCCATCCTGCAGATCACCTCTGAATCATGATAAATTGAGAGGAAACAAAAGTCCTGTGACTGAAAAATAATTATGAACATTTTGTTTACACAACAGTTCAGTAGTTATTAAGTTGCATAATGCTGCAATAGGAGCTAAATGCATTTTCAGTCTCCAACTCTGGCTGCTCATCTTCCTCACTTCAGTGCAACATCTTAGTTACACTGATATGTTTTTTTCTTGAATTCTGATACACATCAAGTTACACTAAAAAATGCTGCCAAAGGCTCTCTGATTGTCTTCAAAACTGAATCAATTCCCCTGATGTATATTTCCCTCTCTCGTGCCAGCTTTCAGCATGTAGGATCATACTGCAAGTGGAACACAGCTTTAAAAAAGCCTGAAAATATGTTTTTATACTGAGAGCATTTTGAAGCATCTGTTAAAGGCAGCTGCTCGTGAACAGATGGGCAGACAGAGCTGTAAAAGCAACTTGGTACAGAAACAACCCCTGAAGGCAATATTGTCACCATACACTACACTGTGAAGATGTGATCAGAATTACCAGAGACTCAGCTGAATACGTAATGGCAATCACACTGTGTACACCCTTAAAATAAGCACTCTGAAAGTAGCATGAGCAAAACATAAATTCTAAATCGGTTGTCCTCCCTGTGGCTATGAAGGCACAGTTTCCTAAACTGGGATACTTTGGGGACTTCCACACTGGAGAGGATAATGGTTCCCAACAAATACAAATAAGAACAAACCATCTCATGTCAATAAAATAACACTGATTTAGCACAGGGTCTACTACCCTGGGTTTAGTGTTCAAAATTTGCAGAGCAGACAAGCAATACCTTTTCCCCAAATAATGTACATCACTGCCTGAGACAAAATGATCTTTTGGACAAGGACTTTCCACTGAAATGTATTTCAACACTGCCATCTTCCCAAGGCTTCTTGTGTTCAGGTGGGAACCTCTATGCACTTCTGGATACACTTCTGCATATATCCATATGGAACGTACACAAACATACATTTTCTTTCAGTAAGCTAAATAAAAACATTCACCCTAAATTTATCAAAAATAGGCTTAATGTGCTAGTAGAAAAAAATACAAATAACACATTGCAATAAATCATGAAACAGAAGTCTGAGGGCTTATTTTTGCACTTAGCATTGCACATGAAGCTTGTTACTAAGAAGAGCAAAATATGACAAAAGGGAGTAGACATTTGTGCAAATTTAGATTTGTTCCTGCTTTCACATCTGCACCAAAACGCCTGATTCAATGGCAATTTCTTATTAAAATGCTGCATGTTGTGAAGACTACTTTGTGATTTTCAACATAAAAATGTGCTGTCATTTCTTTTTCTATAAGTCTTTTATTGCAGTCTTATCTGATCAACAGGGTGTGGTGCGACCAACATCCTCACCAACAGCAACCACCTTCAAACCATAAAAACACATCTCTGAACTGTTTCAGATAACAACAAGCCCAGAGACATCTTTATCTGCGCAAAGAGAATGCAGTTCACAGTGTGAAATAGATGTCTTGCTAAGTAAGTCATTTACTTACTAAAAACTTTAATGCAACTTGCACATACACGCCCCTCCATACGATTTCTACCAGCATAAACATTTGTAAAATAAGTATTTGTTGAAATGGAACATAAGTGCATGAGTTGTTCATCATGGGATGATATCAACAGAGATATAAAATTATTTTTCAGTAAAATAAAAGCAGAATACCATTTAGAAATTGGTGTACTAGAAATCTGTGCCAGCTACATAAAACTGTATTTGGTTTACTTACCTCCCACCCATACCTTTAAGAACTGATAGATAATGCAGAAGGAAAAAATGAAGACTGCACCAGTCTGTGCCCAGAAAGGAAAAGGACACGAACATTATTAAGGATGGCCAGATTTCTTCCCTCACTTGGAATTAGGCAGAACAACTTTTTTCTCAGTTACACTTCAATGCTAGGCTAAACAGTTTCTGCTACTTTATGGCACTTCCTTAAAATCATATGCAAATACAACTAAAACTAACAAATTAACAGAATAATTATTTTCAAGAGTATCTGTTTAACACAGACGATAATTAGAACAGTAAGGAATTTCTGATGCAAGCACAAATATCTCGGTAAGCAAAAGCTTCACTGCTTAAACTATGCAGATAAGGAAAAATCAACTTTTAGAAAAACAGCATTCCCAATTACAGTCAAAAACTAGCTAGAGATCCACATTCTTCCCAGTATTTTTAGATGAAGGGACAAGTAATCATGTGCATGTGTGTACGAAGTTTTCAAGATGATGGGCTAACCACAATGCCAAACTCAAGGTCATTAAAGACACTACATATGGAAAGGGTTATTTTGCTAGAAACAGACCAATTACCAGTGAGCATACATAATGACTATTCATGATGTCAAAGCAGTTTGCCCACACTGCTTTCATCTGCTGGCAGACAAATGATGCCTATACAGGAATGCTGCAGTTGTCAAGGGAATGTTTGACTCAATGTATGTATCTTGGAATGGGTTCTGTAGGCAGTCTGGCCTCTGTCCTGAGGAATCAGAGAGGATAATTCCACAAAATGATAATGTACGAGACCACAAAAATTCAAACCATAGCTTTGTCATTACAAGAATCCTAGCTGACTTCAGCTGTTACAACAGGAAGACCCAGTTATTACACACAAATGTCTCGCTGACCAAAATAAGGTTTTATTCTGCATTTTTTCTCAGCACTGCTACCCCATAGATCTTAAAAGAAATGATCTATGAGGCCTGTTGAACAAAGACATGTCCAGAATTCTCTGCCTCTCAGTACCGGAGAACACATACAGACTCGACTATTCTCACTGTGACATTATGACATACAGTGACAGTTGACTGCCTCCTGTGAAACTGCTACAGTCAAACTGGAGCAGATTAACAAATCACCATACTTAAAACATATATATATATATAAAATATATATTAGTAATATGTTACATTTCCAGGTTTAATAGCATTGAAATAAAGTAATTCTTGACATTGAAGTTCTAGAGTACTTAATCCTCTGTTAGTAGAAATCCATTTTAACAGCAAGTATTCATAGTATTCCTACTGTGAATAAACTGCTAGCAGTTTGGTCTTACCACTGTTTTTAAATGAATCTATTTAGCACTGGTAGAGCCTTTACTCTGTACCATCAGATACGCACAATTAAAAAAAAAAAAAAAACAGTAAAGAAAACGATAAGTATTATCCCACAATCATTTGTTTCTAATCGTCAGAGTAAAGATGTTTCAATAATTGTTCAATGGAACTTGCTGCCACTCCTGAGGTTTAACAAGCCCAGGTGCAGAGCTCCAACCCCTACTTACTCTAAAGCTACTACTTACACTAAGGGACAGCACAATTCTCACAGCAGTGTTAACCTGAATATGAATACCTCATGAATTAGACACTGTTATAACTCATTAACATAACGACTAACAGTTCTAATACATTTCCCATATGGTTTAGGGAAGTGTATGTACAATTAATAAATTTTGGTTCTTGATACTGAACGATAAAAAAGCTATCTGTTAGTAAGTCATTCAAAATATGTACCCACTTTTACTGATCAGGACTGGAGCACATCCTTCCCTAGGTTATTATGGGAAAACAGCAAATTTAATCACCAAAATCTGGTTACACTACATAATATTTGAAATATAACAAACTAAAAGCATAACCTTGCCTTGTTTGTAGGGAAGAAATGCTAGAGAGAAGAAATGTATAAAATATAGGATATCAAGGGAGAGATGCCGTTAGGACCATTAACAGACTCTAAGAAACATACTGAAGGATTTAGTCAGGAGAAAATGTTTGGTCTGCCACAGACTCTACAGCTCAGACAAACAAAAAAAACAACAACACAGGATTGACCACATTTCAGATTCAACCCAGAGGGACTTAAAATCCTGAAGTTGGTAAAACTTGCATCTGTCGTAGTTTCCTTATAAAAAACTCATGAAAATCACCTGGGACTCTGGGAAAACTTATTTACCCTGAAGCGAGATTGTAAGACAATTGCTCAGTTGCATTAGGAAGGTGAATGCTGGATTCAAGCACAATGGAGAGAGCGCTAAAAAATTTCTTCCAAGTGTGCCTCTGAGACCCCAGCCTTGAGGCAGCAACTGGACTCCATTCAGTTTGCAAAAATTTGCCAGCACACCGAACCCAAGGAGCACTTGCCAAAATTGCAGTATGGTAACCAGTCAGCTACAAAGTGCAACAAGACAAATACTGACAAACACTACTCAGATTCTCTCCTGTTTTAAGTTGTTCATATTTCCAGTGAAAAATCAGATCAGGACAGGTGATCCTTTTTAAAGAACGTTAACCATCAAAAATTGCTTTCGATGAAATACAAGAAGATTCTTAAAAACATGGATAATGTTAAGCCACAGTGGAGATTTCTGACTGAAAGCAAAGGAGATCTTCCTCTTCTGTCACCTAAACCCATTGCTTTCCAGTTAATAGAAGCTTCTGATGTTACAGATAAACCTCAAACTTTCCTTAAGACAAAACAGAGAAAGCACTACAAGGCGCTGAAAGATTATGAAAAAGTAAAGTTAAGGATGCCTGTATGTTTCAGTGAAAGCTCATGCATCAGTTTACATATCCATTTTCATTTGCACACACTGCATTCAAATAACAGTAAACCTGCTATTTCTTCAGCCAGAAGCATTTGGGAATTTTCTGAAGTTGGACCTGTTCTAATCTGAGGAGTTTTGCTTAACTTTTCATTCAAGTTTTCTGCTCCCTAAACTATTTATTCAAATAATATCGAAAAATCTTTTAGATTTTTTTAATTTATCACACAGAGATCTTTTTCATCTGAGGACTGGGTTTTAGCACATGCTGACCCAGACAGGTGCACAGACTCAAGAACCATACTCTCTCCTAAACTGGCTGAGAAGATATTTCAGTCCAAAAGGCCTACAAGCCTTGTTACCCTAGGTCTCAGCTACTACTTGGTGACTCTAAGATGATCATGGTAGAATCCATCTTTGCTTACACATCCTAAAAAAACCTCATATCTATAAACATAAATGCATTTGACCATTGTGACCAATACAAAACATACTGTAACACAAAAAAAAACAAACCCAACCTGCAAAGACTTTTACAGACTCATGATACTGATAACTTCTTTACCTGCCTGATAGGGTAATAGGTAATGGTGATATAATAAAAGGCTATTAATAATTTACATTACTTTAAAATCTTGTTTGCCTCAGGTAAGTGAAATTTTGTAGAATAAACATCAACCAGGATTTAAATAGAGGTTGAAAGAATGAGATTTTCAAATATCTGCAATCAAAGTGTCTGTGAATACAAAGAAGTCATTAAAGAAAATCTTGTTACTTCAGCTGGACCAAAGACTTCAGTCAATATTGAGATTTTTTTATCATCTTACCAGTCTCTTGCACATATGCATTATTAATCCCATACTACAAACCAGTTTTTCCACAGAGAATTATGTTTAATGTCATTGCATTTCCAGAAACTCCTCAGTGTGGATACAGCTAGTTGCTAAACCCAGAAGCAAGTTAAATAACTTCAATCTTTCCTTAATGAATTGATTGAGGAATATTATTCATTTTTAAATAGACAATCCTTAAACCTGAAGGTTTTTATTTTCTACTGTTGCTTTGCTTCAAGCCAGCCCCCAGTAAACATGCCCTAAAAAAAAACAGTATTGCAAACAAGAACCAATGACTACCTGCACCAAAGCCGCATTCAGTGAAAATGAAGAACTCACCCTTTAGCCTAAAACTCTTTTTTTCCCCTCAAGTAAGGATTTTGACCAAGTCATGTATTCAATTTGTACTGAGGCTAACACTTTACTCACATAACACATAGCAAGTCACAAAGATATGCAGTAATCGTTCAATCTTCAACTGAAAGTCTAGTGGTTAACCATGCAAACAAGTTATTTAACATTTTCCTCAGGAATCATTGCATTTCCATCTCCAGAGTGGTTAACTTTTGCATATCATTTCAATAATAGTTTCTGGTTATGGTCAGAACATGCAGAGTCTGCATCCCTTAACACAGAACTGTGTAGGCTAACGTTCAAAGGCACTTGATTCAATCAGACTAACAAATCATCTACAGGTGAGGGCAAAGTCACCTAAGGTAAAGTAGACCAGAGCTGGAATACTTAAGCTAACCTGCATGAATCGTGAGCCTACAGAATGCTTAAATTAAGAAAACGGCAGTGCAAAGTGACAAAGAAACCTAACTGCAAAATAAATAAATAAATACAACCTCAGTATCTATACATACCATGCATAGAAACAAAGAATAAAAAACAATTCATTTCCAGTGTCTTACTGAAGATCACTGAACGGCTCAAAATCTTTTGCATTAAAAAGACATGAAATAGAAAATCACAAATATAAGCAAAAGCAGAATAAATAAATCAGGATAGGAATACTGACAGCAAGTGAAAATACAACGTAGTTGCAGCAATCCGGATGGCATACCCAGGCACAAATGACATGTGTTAGCCTAAACACCCATCAGAAAGCACTTTTCAGTGGAAAAGCAAAATAGCTTGCTGAATGATTCACTCCATCTTTGGACTTACGTCACTGATGCCTTGAAACATGAGGTTGGTGGTTGGTGCAGTATTTCTTTCAAAACTTAATGTTGTAATCCCTTACACAGCAAAAAATACTTTTTGCAACCTCCCTATGCTTAATATAAAAAGCAGAAACCAAAGATGTATCAAAGATAATTTACTTTTGTGTTTCCAAATGCAAACCAAAAACACTTCAAGTGTAGAAGCTCAAAAAAATGGGTTTGTTTATTACCCAGATAAAACTGATAAAAGACATACAGCATGCAGGCCATATGGGCAGCACACTACTGCTACAATCACTGTTTCAGTATATGAGCTGGCAAATAGACTAACCAAGAATTCTTCTCACGGTCCACATAAATTCTTTGAAGATCCAAATACTGTGGGATCACACTGCCTGAGAACTGCATGACAGGACCTTCTTTTACATTGTTTCTAAAAATATTGTTCACACCTCAGGAGCAAAATCCTCCCCTCAAACCTACATGACAAATTTTGCTTGGGGCAGTCTACTCTTCCTATTGATATGAACATAAACAGAAGATTGCCTGCACAAAAAAAAAAACACATATTGACAGAAACCTCAACTTGAGAGAACAGCTCCCTCCTCTGAAAGTTTTTGAAAAAGTTAAAAACAAAGAATTTGCAGTTTGATATTTGTTCCTACCTATCCAGCTTGTTTTGTTGACATTTTCTGAAACACAAATAGGTCCTATAAAGTAGCATAGTACAAGATAAAGTGAAAAATGACATCCTAAAATAAATTTTAAAAAATCAAGACGAAATAAAACTTGGTAGTGTGATTTATACTGACAACAGTGGAGGCTACTACAAAGACATTCTGCTGTAACATAAACATTTCAACATAATCTGTAGAATTTTTCAAGGAAGTATGCACACCATTAATCTCACAGGCAAAACTTGGAACCATATTACTGAAAAGCAACATAAAACTCTCTTAGTTTACCAGAACGCTAATGCTGCAATTTTCAAAGAGGCTCAAATAACAGACGTGCTCAAATATGATCCAAATATGAGCACACAGCTCAAATGATTTTTATTTTTTTTTTAAACACCTTTCATTACAGATTTCCCAAAGCCTAAAACACATCGTAATTCCTTCTGCAAAGACAAGTTTTTAATTATTACATTACCTTTCTCATAAAGCTCCTCCATTGCTCTCCAGGTTTCAGCTCGAACCTCCTGATTGCTTTTACCTGGAACATGAGTATCCGGCCAGTGCATCAAATAAAGATCTGGAAAAGAAACGGTATCGAAGTCTTCAAAAAATGTCAAATCACATGAAGCAGCACTTTCCCTCCACAGAGGCCTCTAACATACTATTATCAAAACACAACTGCATGATCATTACCAAATACATCCACTCAGTTTTAATAAATTAAATCCTATAAGAATTTATTAGTAAGGAAAGGTGGCCAAAGTCGCACTTTTGCTTCAGGCTTAGGTTACTCTTGGTCATGTTAGTATAAGCTTTCAACATATAACAGGCCCCATTTAAATTAAAGGGATTTTGGTCATTAGTTTATTAAGACTTGACTACCACCGCAGTGCTACAAGTCTTGAAGTTCAGAGAAGGTAACATTGCTCAGCACACAATGTTGGCATCATTCTATGACGCTTTTTGTAATTTGGGCTTTTTTTACAATAAAAAATACTTTGCAATTAGAAACATACACATTCAGGACTAGAAAGCATCTACTGGATCACAAAATACAGCCCTTCTGACTGCAAGAAGAGTTCGTTGAAGTGGGGAAATGGTACCTTATCTCTGATACACAGGGTAAAATAGTCTTTCTGCCAGTCATGCACTAACCACCACAGCACAGCTAGCCGTGGAAGAATAGCAGAATATAGCCATAAGAAACAGAACTGCCACTGTATTTGAGTAAACTAAGCATAGCTATTTTAAACGACAATGTGTACTTCCAATGCGTGTCAGAAAACTTTCCATAACACCTCTGGAGTGATAAGAGCAATAAGCACCTCACAAACCAAACTCTACCACTTCACCTTCGTTCATACACACATTCACACCTGCACCCACACATTTTCATTTGCTGAAGGTATTTCTTCCCCTGGGGGATTACATGAACACAAACATTCTAATTTCAGAGGCAAGAAATGAGTTTATAATAATAATCAAAACAGCTTAATATTAGTCAATAATTGTATAGCTATCAGTGGCTGTTTTTAGGAACAGACTACATTTTTTATCTGCTGAGAATGACGTGGACATAGACTTTGCTTTGTTGTAGAGGGACAAAGAAATACTCTGAGGTCTCTTACAATCATATTCTTAATAAACCTAACTCAAAATTGTAAGTAATGATTCATGGTATCAAGATGCACTTAAGAAAATCACAACTGACTGCTATATTTACCAGCTTTTTAAAGCATGCTTTACAGACAATCAAGTCATGGTGGTGCAGTACTAATTGAGGACCTAAAGTTCAAATGTCAAAACACAGCTGCAGGAAAACTAACCTTCACACGAGAACAACTTTCACACATTTAAAACAGAGTGGTTTATGACTACTTAGTGGTTGTGGCACCTACAGATAACACAATTTCTATTAATTCAGAAGTAAAGGGACTTTTCACATTTAAAGGGCACAGAAATTAAAGTCTATGATTCTATTCAAATTTCTAACATTATGTATATGTATATATAGTGATCAGCATGAAGCAGCCTCCAAAACGTTCTGTATCAATTCATGATCTGAATTGGGTGTATTATCATCACTAGGATGCAAGAAATTATCAAGACATGGTACACCAAGTGTGCTGATACAACCAAGATTAGTCCAGTTCCAGCTGTGCATCTGGGATAGGTTAAATTTGGTTGGATCTGACAGAATCAGAACAGGCAGAAGGAAAAAAATTGTTTATGAACTCAGTAACCCACAAATCACATTCAAGAAGTTACTTTGAAGGTTTGATCTAAATCCCAAGGAATGTATTCTGCTGCTGCCAAACCCATAAGATTTGCTGCCATTTCTTACTGGTTTACAATGACTGCTAGTTGGAGTACCGCATTTAGAAAACAGAAGAAGAATCTCTGTTATAACCAGTGCCCACAAATTAAAAAAAATATATCCAGTTTCTCATGGATATTTAATCTACTGATTCAAACAAAAACCCTGGAACACTGCTTTCCTAATACCATTTGCCCAAAAGTGCCTATGAGAGAAGTTTTGTAACAGTATTGACATGGAACACTTTCTCTTAAAAAGCAGTGACTGACTCCTATCAGTTTCACAGATTTATCCATTAGCATTATATTACTTTTTGGTGTGGCTACATGGACCCTCAAGGACATGAGTGGAGCTTTCCTTGAGACAAAGACCTTCACTGCACAGTTGGCTGCCAGGCTCCTACAGATCTGCAGCTTTGATGGTCTGCAAATAAAGGTGCAACTTCACAATATGTTACCTTTCAATCTTACAAGATATATGAATCAAGTATTCCTATGGAAATACTGTGAATATGCATGTATTTGGTTAACATATGATGAAATCAGGAAATCTAGAGCAATACTCTGCTCTACTTTCCATGCTTTACTTCAAGAAAAACTGCTGGCTTTAACAGATGCTTGAATTTACTTTCCTAAATAAGCCTAGACATAAATAGCCCTGCTATTACTACAACTTCTCTTGTGAGAAGAAAAAAAAAAAAAAAAAGGTATCTAAGTTTAGGTCCACAAGCTTGTAACTGTATTTTCCAACTAGTCTTCTGCATTTTTTCTGTAAGTCTCAAAACGTTCAACAAAAAGCTCTCAGCTTTCTTAAATCACTTGAAATGTTCACATTTCAACATATTGCTACTTTCTGCTTGAAAACCCCTCCAACAGTACTTTCCACTTGGGTCTTTTCATACAGGAGGAACACAGAACCTAAAGCAGGATGCTTTTTACAAAACCATGAAACACACTGTGAATTTTACCTCCTTTCAGGGTCTACTTCACCAGCACGTGTAGCACAGAACATAGAACTCAGTTGCACCTCTTTCACACAACCACAGAATAATTATTATGCAGCCTTTTCTGTCTTCCCATCCTTCTTGTAAAGGTCACCATCCTCACTGATAGATCCACGAATTTCACATGAGATATTCCCTAACACATCACAGTTTATAAATTGTTAAGTTCAAACAAACTTAGTATTAATTTAGCTCACTATTTCTGACTAATTGGTCAGTTAGGAAGAGCTTTATAAATTACTGAAACATTAGTGGAAGAAAGGAAAGGAAGAAAAGGAGAGAAAATAGACAAGTGGGAACAGAAAATGAAGAGTACTGAACAGTGGGGCACATTGTGCAGGCACCTGTAATAACTCTTAAATTTGTCTCAATAATGTGAGCAAAAGAAGTCTCAGAGCTGAACACAGAATGAAGTTCTGTTTATTCCAGACAAAGGATTCTCTCGTTTGACAACAATATTAGTGCAATTCTTGCTCCCACATTTTTGTCCCTTCAATTCCTGCTGAACCATGGAAGCCACGTCTAAAGAGAGATTTTCCATGAGCACAGACTTTAATCAGTCTACTTACTACCTGAGAAAATAAAAGCAAATTAGAGTACTGAGAGAAATCACTGAGAAAGATTTCCTGGAAGTGAGTCAAGTTTTCCTCTCATTGGCATTCAGCACCAGTGCCACAGCAAGCAGAGGAAAAAAGAAAGCAAACAAAACAAGTAGAAAGAAGAGAGAAAGAAACATGCTATTTCTTAATTCTGAGGACAGAGCTAAGGATTGGAACATTGATCATGAAAATCCTCTTGTAGTAACCTCTATTTGCACAAGACTGAGAAAGAGATATTAATTCATTCTGCTTTATTCTGTGGTTGTGCAGGAAGCTCAGGAATACATTTCCACAAGGAATAGAGCCAAAAATCTGCATATAAATATACAGATCTTTAACAGATATGGGTTTTGTTCCTACACCTTGCAGAGTATCAAGCTAAATAGCCAGTGAATACAAGTGCACAGTGTAAAGCAGAAGAAGGAAGTATGTGTTTTCAGGACACTAACAGGTAATAGCTGATTAATTAATCCTTGTCAGCATAAACATTCTCTCCAATATCATTAGTTTAGATAAGTACTTTAAATTCACCTTCTTCCATTTTCCTTCCAATGTTCTACCTAGCTAGAAAGAACTAAAAGCATTTTGAAATACATAACTTACTTTTTATCAAGTACCACCACTCCTTGTCTGGGATGTGTTACGTAAAATTGAGTCGCCTACTGCTGCTCACTGCCTGTCTAATACAATAGTAAGACACCACATCTTTGAATATGAAAAGTTTGTGACCAGGGTATATTTTGAAGCAAGTCTAATATGGTATCAGACTGAGCCTTCTGGTCTTTTTCCCCCAAAATGCACTGCATCAACAGATCAAACCAAAGGCAGATACCCAAAAATTTTACAAGTATCAATAGTCTCACAAAATAACTTTTAGAAAGGACTCCCATTCCCTGAGATGCAGCAGACCACAAGAGCTTATGCATTTTTGTTTCCCTATTAAAAAAATATTGCCAAGTCTGTGAATTCTTGTTCTTCCACAGGTTTGTGGTGTTTTCAGCAAAAAAATATAGCTCTAATTTATTTAGTGAATACTCAAATTAACAATGAAATGTACTTTCACAAAAAAAAAAAAAAAAAACAACCCGTACCTTTTTCCATTTTAAAAGATGTGCAACAAGGAAAAATTCTGTACTCTCAGTTATATGTACATAAATTTCCTCAAGAACAGAAGAAATCTGTGAATGTGTAAATTAGGGCAGAGTTTGGCTCTTACAATCTATCTGCAACATAACGTTCTTTCCAGAACTCATTTATCTTTCTCGTCTCTACTCACATGGCAGGTATAGCAAATAAGCTATATGAAAAATGCATACCAAGATATTCAACACCAAGCCTTTCACATGACTCCAAGCAGGCTTTTTTTGTGTTTTCATAGCCATAATCACTGTGCCACAGTTTGGTAGTTATCCAGAGGTCCTCCCGCTTCACACCACTTTCTTTGATAGCTTTTTGGAGGAGAGATTCACAGCCATATCTTTTTGCTGTGTCAATATGACGAATGCCGCACTGCCGTAACGCATGGACCACAGCATCATGGGAATAGCCACCTTGATGGGAAGTACCTAAAGGAAGGCAGAAGCGAAAGGTGAGCAACATATTTCATACATTATTTTGTTTTATAAGTATTGCCTCAGAATGTTGTTACTGAATTGCCACTTCACAACAGTAAAGAAATGGGAACTGATGAGCAGTGTGCCGTACAGATCTCTAGGATGGGAAAACACATAAGATGCTACAATGCTGATGCTGGTCAGAAATAACCCCAACAGAATCAAAGATGAACAGTAAAGAAGTGGGGTCATGGATGAGGATGAAGACCATAAAAGAAAACAGACACATAGAAGAAAAGACCATAAAAGAAAATCCATATGTGAAATTTAGTTTTCAAACAGGAGCACAGGATTTTCAGATAAAAATATTAACAATTTGAAAATTATATATATAACTTGAAAACAACTCACTCTGCAAAAAGTATACCCTGAAACATTTACTCTGTTGACTTCCTTGAAGCTCCTCCTGGTAGCTTCAAGATATTACTGCACTGTACAACCCCAGGCTGGGCCATACCGCAGGTGCAATTCACACAATGTCAAACTCAGAAATACCTAAAACAATGCAATCTTACACAAGAGTTAGAGAATGGCTATACAGGGAGTCTTGGTAACAAAGTACTGTAACTCTCATTGCGTAGATATTCACTGGATGTACAAAAAAGTGTATTTCACTTGTCAAGGGGACGGAAGGAGGAGGAGACTTGGCAGGAAAAGCAGTCAGCAGGAGGACTGCCAGATAAAGAATTGGTTGAGAGCATAGAGGATGGTATTTCTCCTTACCCTTTCCTGTTAGTTGTTTTTTTTTTGCCATGAGCCCCTCACCCACTCACCTCTACTCAGACTTCTCACAAACAGTATTTTCTACAGTTTGCTTGAGGAAATGCTCAGTCAGCCTAAGTCACTGACTAAAGCAAGCTTCTAAGATGATGACTTGTATTTAAAGGCCCAAATTCCAGAAGCAGCAATAAGCGTGCAGATGGTTATGACATTAATTTAAGGAGGGCCCTATGCAGTTGTGATGGATAACAGCACCAAGCTCTTGAGCCTCTGCTGAATTTAATACATACAGGAATCCAGGTCAAAGAAAATAAAGTGAAATTTGTCTCCAGCTGTTAATTTTCTCCTTCACTCCACACATAGCATTTATTTCTAGATTAAGCACATCATGAAATTATTAAGCGTGTAAGTCCAACCAAACTATCAGAAAGAGTAGAGAAACAAATATCTTATGCTCATCCTTAGAATTTTCCATGCCTGGACTGGAGGGAGGATGCCCATAGTAATGTGTGTGACTTCCTCGCACACACTGTGACAATGCAGGCAAGAACAAGCACTTACTTATATTTTATTTATATAAAATAAGCCAAGTCTCCTAAATGCTTATTATTCTTTAAATTCCTGATCTTATAAGTAAAGTCTATGTTATTTCTATAATTTGCTCACCGCTGGTAGAACACTTAAGATATAATAAAAGTGCATCCAGAGGAGGGCCACAAAGACAACTGGAACACCTCTCTTATGAAGACAGGCTGAGGGAGCTGGGCTTGTTTAGCTAAGAGAAGGCTATGGGAAAACCTCACTGGGGCTTTCAGAACTTAAAGGGAGCTTACAAGCAGAAGGGGGGACCAACTTTCTACCTGATCTGATGGACAAGGACAAATGTCTTTTAACTAGAAGAGATTTAAGTTAGATTTTTGGAGGAAACTCTTTACTCAGAGAGCGGTGAGGCCTTGGCACAGACTGCCCAGAGAAGCTTGGATGTTCCACCCCTGGAGGCATTCAAGGCCAGGTTGGATGGGGCCCTGGGCAGCCTGACCTAACTGCTGGCAACCCCACCCATGTCAGGGGATTGATCTTCAAGGTCCCTTCCAACCCGAGCCATTCTATGATAATATGATCTAATCTGGCACACAAAGACTTAGAGAATCATGATATTCTACTCACAACGGGACAATCCCTGGTTCATACTTGATTACTAAACTTGGAGTACTGGATTCTTCACTGATTTCAGAGTGATAAAACAACGCTATTGTATTCCTACAATTTTGACGTGCCCAATTTTAAACAAAGTTTAAGTGTTTTAAAAGACAAAACTTTAAAGCTCTTTTCTGCAGTCACTGACAGACACTGCAACTGGTTCAATTTCTGCATCATCTAGCAATCATTTCTCTGTAACTTGTTTTACACCAAAAAGCATAAGTTAAATTGCATTTCCAAAACTGCTATTTCAAACTCTTAATAAGTGGTTTTAGATTAAAGCAGTGCTAATCTATATACATGTTCTATACAAGTAATTTTTTCAATATTCAGATACTAAAGGAATTTTATTGAAAAATTATATAACTAGAATTTTAAAAAATTACTACACTTTTACATAAAAATCCCTTATAATAAGCTGGTATTAGTGCCAAATAAATTAGGTTGTAATTATTATGCCTGTTTCTGGCTGAATGGACTTTTCCAAGCACAGAATGAATGGAGTTCATTTAGAGGTCTGGCAAATGGACTCAGTCTCTTTTCATGCATAATAGATTTCAGCAAGAACATTGAGGACAGGTTTTTGTTTGTTTTGTTTTGGTTTTTTTTTTTTTTTTTTTTTTTTTTAAACATTAACCCTTTTAAGGTAAGGGGAGAGAGCAGGAAAGAAGGGAAAAGGAGAATATATCTGTTATTGTTCCCCATTCCATGACGCATACTTGCTTCAAGGAAAACAAAGTAACAAAGATTCACTTGAGGAAATGATCCCAACTGCTACACCTGCAACAGTTCCAATTCACTACATAAATCAATGTGTAATAGTTTTCATTTAATTTTTTCTTCAAAAAGGAATCAGAACCTACTTTCCCTCTCACTTTCTGGAAGAACATGTCTTCACACTCTCTGAGAAATATGAAGATATTATTTATCTAAACATATTACAAACTTCCTCTGATGTAAGTAATTACTGCTACTTGAAATCAGCAGAACCACTTAATTTAGGAGAGTCCATATTAATGAAACTACATGCTGAATAGAGATCATTTCCCTAACATCAGTTTGCAGTACTAAATTAAAACCCAGCTGACAAACAGAACACCTAGAAAAACATTCATTCTTTCGTACTTTTTTTTTAAATCTTTAAGTAGACATTTCAGATAAAGAATCTAAAAAAAAAATCATTTTATCAATGTTTACATACTCATTGTATGCATATGATGTTGTCTACTATAATGAGCTTGAAATAAGCTTATTCTATTAATTTTATTTCTATTATTCTGACATTACATAATAATCAGGTCACAATCTCTGTTGATGTGATATAATAAATTCATTCAAGTTTTTGCTATCAGTACATTACTAACTTCTGATGATAGAACATAAAGCATTACTTATATGTGCGGCCAATGAACATACAGCACATTTCAAGGTTCACTGCTCATCCATTCACAGAACCGCACGCCCGTTCCATAGACTGGCTCACGGACGGGCAGTCCTTACTCATCATCACTGCTTAATGCTATTGAAAGAGGCAGCCACAGTCTTCCCTCCTTGTCTTTCACCTACTTCTGTATTCATATGACCCCTGACAAACTGATTCAGACTGCTGAACAGACAAAAAGAAAATGTTCACTTTATGATCGCCAAGGGAGCTGAACACCTTCCAGAGGAAGAACCAGAACAAAATTTCAAGAGATGGGGAGAAAAACTGAGCAAGTAAAACTCCTCTTGAGCAGCAGTAGCTAAGTTATTAGATATACTTTTTTTTTAAAGCTTTTAGATAAACATTTCACTACTTTTTTAAGAGTAGTATTCAAGCCAGCCACAAAATAATCTGAAAGTCTTTCTCTGTGAACTTGCCTCCTCAACAAACACGTTATACTGTGATAAACACAAGTTTATCCAAACCATATCCATGCAAGGCCACAGCTGTATAAAAGCTGCAGAAGTAACTGCATTTTGTGAGGTTACAACCCTGAAGGCCCAGCATAGCACTGTAACTCTGACCAACAGGTGCTGCTGCATATGGCTTTGTGTGAATGCGGTGCAAGAGGAGCTGGAGCAGTTGAAGCATGTGTCAAAGAGAAGCACACAAGCATCATCTTCAGCTCTGCAATTCTACTCAGGCACCAAGGAGCAGACTACAAGAACACAGCCTGACCGTGGTGTAAGAGTAGTAGAGAGCCGTAACACATTTATTGTGTGTGCAGGGAAAGGGAAGCCAGAATTGCTCGTTTTCGCTCTTCCTGAGAGGAAGGAAGAAATGGCCGTGAGCCATTGTTGACAGAAGTACTGCGTCCCTTCAAACCCACAGAGGGTCTGACTGTGAAGGAAATTCAGATCACCTACTGCTAAACTGAGCTACTTCTCTAATCACTGACATACTATTCATCTAGCCAGAACTTCAGAAAAGGAGTTACAACAGCAGTTTTGCACACCTCCAACATTAAGCACATGAGCTTTGCAAGCTGCCCCTATTTTCACTGGAATACTATGGCTCTGAAATCACCACTACACAGAAGTAAAAATATCATTCAGAAAAGGATTTTTTTCCCCCTGCACGAATAACGGTATTTCCAATGAAAAATGCCAACTATTTCAATCATGCAGCTGTCACACACAAGTATTCTTATCATTGAGAACTTCTCAACTAAATTTTTATGGAAGGACAAATCAAAAACCTAACCTACACATTTGGAAGGCAGACTCTGAATGTGCAATTCATGTACAAATTTCATAAGCAGAGCAGCAGCACACATTTAAATGCCTTTCCAGACAGACTGCCAAATCTTGAAGCCTTTTCTTTCACTCCACACTTTCCCACCACCGTGAGAACTATTTCTCATTAACAACCAAATTGGTTTCAGATGCTCTGCTATAAGATGTTACCTTAGAAACCGTTTGGTAAAAGACTGTGGCTTCCTTCCATAGAAATCTCAAGCAGTGAAAAGACAGATTTTCTGGCATAAATCAAATCCAATTTCTAGGGTTCACTAAACCTTTTCTCCTCAGAATAACGTTTTGTGACTAGATCTTAGCAGTTAATAGTGCACGAAGAACTGCTGGTGTGAACCAGTTTTAAATGATTTTCATTCTCCCTCCTTTGTTAGCCCAACTGAAATTACTTCCAGTACTTATACCTTGATGGAATCTTCAGCTTCATAACTAGTAAGGATGATATGTGCTACATACAGCAAATACAGAGACTGACTACAAATATTCACGTTAATTTCTCCCTTTTTAAAGCATTTTCCTAAACTACTGTCTGATAAAGATTGCATGAGCTGACTGACAACACCAGACGTTTGGAAATACTTCACAGTAAGTGACAGATTGGTGATGGTATTTTCCTTCTTCAAACTACTTCCACAAAGAAAAAAACGATCAAAAGGAAAAAAAGACACAAATATTAAGTCCATACTCTGTTCCTGAGTTGAACATTACCATACTCTTTCCCGCTATAACTTATAGTTTTCCATATAATTTACAATAAGCATAATTAGCATATAATAAAGCACAGGGATAATAAAACTAAAAACTGTAATTAACCATCCGGTTAATAATTCAAAACCACAAAATGTTGTAAATATGATAGAAAAAAAACTATGAAGAGGATTGTAATTTATAGTTATCTATAGCTTACAACATAAAGTGGATGTAAACCAACTCATTACTGTAGCACCCTAATTGATGCCTAATTTTAACATCATAATAGTGCCCTTCATACCTACCAAACTGTTCAGTGAATAAAGCACAACTGTCATCCATGGCAAGATCCCACTGCTGCGAAATGAGGACACTGACAGGTCTGAGTCTAGCAGTGTCCCACTGATATCTGAGGGCATTCATGAGATTGAAGGGCAGCAGCAACACAGTTATCTGAACTAAAAAGCTACGTAAACTTAAACAGAACAATAAAGAACGTTTCTAATCAAATGCTTTTTATTCTTATCACGTAAGAATTTTAACTGCCTTTTCACAAAGTTCCCAAGACAAACAACATTTCTGATAGCCCCTCCTCTCACATTGCACACTCGATCTTAGGCTGGTGTGTGTAAGAATGCAAAGCACACCCATTCAGGAACAAAGGTATGGAACCGAGCTTAAGCTATAGAACTGGCATGAAGCCACAGTGGTAGTGCTCCCCCCCTTTCTCTCCTCTCTGCACCTGGCAATGAGGATTTTGCATCTCCATGCACAGCAGGTACTTCATGTAAACATGAAAGGACTGAAGACAGCTTAGGAACCAGTCCCTGCCTCCCCCCACTTGGAAGCATGAGGGACTACTACACTTAGGTTACAGCAGCATGCGACTTCACCACTCAGTGCTGCCAGGACTGTGGATGCTAAGGAGCTCCAGCAAAGAAAACATCTGTGGTAGATAAACTCTGCTATATGAAGGCTGAAAGACAAAAATTGGGCTTTTTTTTTTTTTTTTTTTTTCCAATAAGGTTTTGTATCATTCTTCTACATTACAGGAACACGGTGAAAGGTAAAAATTTAACATTGCTGGAGCTCATTTCTCTCTTCATTTCATCCAGGCTGCAAATAATTTGCTCATCTAATGAGCAATTAGAAATGTAAGATTTAAAAGTACAACCATTAGGGCCTCCTACATTTTATTTACAACATCTTCCCACAGAAAACCAGCCTTGGGATTGTGGCTCCAATGACTCTCAAGAATCTGCATAGTTCATTGTTGAAATGTGGGCCTTCATTACAGTAATTATTGGCACTACAACGCACTTAATTAACATTTAGGCCATCCCTTTCTTTGGCATCACGTGCACATCTGTAAGACCAACATTTGTCACAAAGTGACAGCCAGTAGCTTTCACCAAGTTAGAAGAGGCCACGTTTTTCTCCGTACTGTCTACAAACATCCACCCACATGGAATATGGCCACATTTTGTACAAATGAGAGAAGTTAAATATATGGAGGCCCTCAAAGCTCAAGTACAACTTCTCAGAGTCAGACTTTCTGAAACCATACATGAATTGAGACAGAAAGATTTATAGATGTGGCATTTTGCTCATCACAAGAGGCTATTAAGGAAACTCGGTAACCATGGCTGAGAAGTTAATTCCTGACAGAATTAGAAAAGAAGAGGAAAAAAAAAAGGTTGAAGCACAAAACAAAGGGAAGAAATAAACAGCCAATTCTTATTACAGAGTAAGATTAATACAGAGGAGTGCCATAGCTCTTGGTACCAGGACCACTGTTCCATAAATTTTCTGAAGCTGAGGAAAAAAGAGCCACAAAAAAAGAAAAGCAGTAAGAGTGGAGAACCAGAAGAGAAGGCTTGATTCTGCTGCCATTAAACTGAAAAGCAAAAGCACAATCTCATTTGATTCCAGTCCCAAATGGGTCTTTTTTTTGTCTACAGTTAAGATTAACAGTGACTATGAGCAACTTTATGGTTAATAATCAAGAAGCAAATAACTGCATTAGCAGTGTATAATGGAAGGAAATGTTAAAATGCTTCTACTCAGCATTACAATTCAGGTTACATGTAGCATTTTGAGGAAAAAAAGACAACAAAGAAACTTGAGGTAATGAAAGTGATGTAACGGGATTTTTCTCCAGGAAAACAAGCAAACACCACTAACACAGCAAAAACAATCACCTCTCCTGGAAAAAACTGAGAATAATACTAATTCAATAAGTTTTGTATGGTTGTGATGCAAATAATGCAAAGACTTAAACACTGCAATCAGCAAAGGAAGCAAAAACTCAGTTACAATTCACTGTAGATAAAGCTACAGATGAACATCAGGAATCTCATATATGGAACATCTTGAATTCAGGACAGGAGAGATGCTTCCCCTTGACTATGAAGGGATCATATGTGTGTGCGTCTGTGCATATTATTCTCCTGAGTTGGTACAACAGAGGGATAAATGCAGTAAAAAAGCAATTAAAGCAAGTTAGTAGTGCTATAAATTAACTCACGCCACATTATTCATTAGGACTCTTTTTCACTCTCTCCATCAGGCTTTGGCTATTTGACTGTAAGCTGCTCAGAGCCGCACCTGCCTGCTTTCCCAGTTGCAGCGCCTCGCATAATGGCAGCACCCATTACTGAATTCTGTAACAAACACTGCTGCGAGTAATAAAACACAGGCTGTGTGGCATGAGTAAGGCACAACACGTACAAAAACATGGTTCTCATTATTGAGGGTTTTTTTTCCCTGAAGCCTCTTCCCATACAAAACTGTAATTCATTTTATACCTCGATAGGAGATCACGAGATTATCTTTTTTTCATCTCATCAAGTTGTAATTAATTCTAGCTTCTTCAAGGATTTACATGGAGAACAACTTGACAAGAACACATTCTATGTATATTTTTGGTACTATTAACACATCTTGGCAGGAAATCACATGCTATTTGACCAAATCTCTGCTTACTTAATCCCATGATTACTGTCTCTTCTTTTTGTTTACATCATAAACAAGAAAAAGTTCTAAATCATTTTGCTTTGCTAAATAAAAACTTAGCTGTTGTGCATACTTTAACAGAAAGCTGGGTTGCCTTAGAATAATCAGCAGGCGTCTCAGGAAAGACTGCTTGTTTCACCACTGCCAGCAGCCATGGAGCTGTATTGAGTCAGAAGAAAGACAACAAAGAATGGGAATAAGCAAGTAAGTAAACACAGATAGAATTTACTGAAAGTACAGGTTTGGGCATACTGTTCCAAGGGCCTTCAGACTGACCATCAGCTGTGCAGGCTGCATAATGTGCAGTGCTCAAATCCATCGCTCTCACTAGAGTTTATGAACAAGACCGCTTAACCTCCTGCTTTCCTGTCTCCCCTATTGCATAAAGCCTTGACAAACTTACTGCTCTTCTCCTACATGTTTGGAAGACCCAGAGAACAGTGAAATGGAAATCAATTTGACAAACAGAAAGCTCAGTTAACAAAAAAAAAAGGAAATAAATCACCTTTTGATATCTGAAGCTTGAACAGAAAAAGCAGATATTTGTGACAGAATGCTATTCTAGACCGCTGTGGCACTCTCTGAGCTAACATGCTCTGCCTGAAAGCACATGAGATGTCTCATACGCTGACTCTCACTGCTATAAAAGAGGTTTCATCACTTGGAAATAACTTGCATATCTTTCTAATCAGCCTCACAGCTGGCCTGACTGCATGGATAGCTGCGACTATCTTAACACAGCACAACTCTCTCTCTTTCTTTGGAGCTTTTAGAAAGATTATCTAGCAACAGAGGCAGCATGCATGTTTACCATCTCGAAGTCGACTTACTCACAGATAACAATTATGTCTGCATGCTTAGAAGGATAAGACAATCAAATCTTAAATCCCGCAGAAAATGCCACACAGAAAATGCCTCCTCATACAGGAAAGTTTTTCTCCACATTTTTGCTCAGTAAACGTCACAGGAACCAAGCTGAACCATGACAGTAAATTTTTCTGAGCTGCAAATGTTAGTTAATTGCAGTGAAGTTGTAATAAAAATAAGCCAGTAATTTGTAGAAGAGTATAAAGTGGGAATACCTAGCATAGATCCACAGATAAAGATCCCATTGTGTTGGGCTGCATATCTTGGTATTTAGTGTTGGCCATAAACACCTCTTAATTTTTTTACCTTTAAATCTGCAATGTTTTTCAGCATTTGTCAGGAAAATCTTCAAATTACTTTACTGGTTCCTACATATTACAAGATGCTGAAAAAGCTACAAAATACATAAGAAATTTGTCAGTGTTACTCTGTCAGGACAAGAACGGAGAATTGAGGTCAAAGAACCAAACCTCTGGAAAGCTACACCCTGCAGAAAGCACTGAGCCAGAAAATCTCAAATGTAATTGTCTGCCACGGCATTATCCACTTACTGCAGTTTGAGTTCAGGCCTGACAGTCAAACTACTACAAACTGAAACGACTGAAGGACAGCAAGCAGCATGCAAATTGGAGACTTCTTCAGCCTGCTTTTCCCAGTCACCTGGGATTACAATCTTCATGCATTACAATCTCCAATGGAAAAGTGAGGTTTCTGTACACAATTCTGAAATACAGTTCAGCAAATACTGAAACAATGGCCATAAGACGGACTCCATTCTCTAAGAAGGATCATTTAAATGTTTCCTGCATTTGTGAAAAAAATCTCTAAGTCAACTAAATTGATAAAAAGAGATTCAACAAAGGAATTCAGTGAAAGAAAAAAAAGTCACTCCTTACAATACAGAACCTTTTGCTCATTGTATAAGGACTATAAAAGGGGCAGCTACATCAAGTAATGATAATAGACGCTAAACTAAAGAGTTCATAGATGCCTAACTGAAGAGTTCATGCCTTGGGTATATAATACCATATCCTCACAAGCACACACGCACACGGTACAAGCAGTTATCAACATGTTGTAGATTTTTGGACCCCTTTGCTGATGAACTGAGCTGCTAAGACTTTTTAATTCTGCTCAAGTGATTTTGGTACTTGGAAATGAGCACTATCAGCTCTAGCTATCCATCCTGTGTTTATGGATTAAAAAAAACAACTCCTGTTGACTTAAGAGGCTTAACATGCTCCTAAAGCCTCAGCTCTAACTTTACCCTCCTTTACACTTATGAGAATCCTAAATCATTGTTCTGAAGTAAGATAAAGCTGAAAGGGGCACAGAGGCCATTTTATTTGATACTTGTGTGAGCGATTAACTGCAGCGTGAGTGATTAACAACTCCAACAAAGCACGTAAGTGCCCCTGATGGGTGTGTTTATCTGAAATACCTAAAATCCTGGGATACCAAACCAACCTGCGATAAGAGCACATCACAAACATTGACAGGTAAGGGTCCTCGTGCTGCAGAGTGTGCTGTGGATGGAAGAGGATTTCAGAAAGATTTCAAAGAGGCAGAATGAAATCCCCAAATGCTGCATAAAGGCTTCAAGAGAGAAAATAACTCTTCACACTTACAATAAATAAAAGCAATGTAAACCTGCGGCCTTTTGCTCACTTAACACAATGGCCTCCTATACCACAACTGGCATTGCCAGAACAGATGCGACCCCATGGAAATCTCTTTTTCCACACGTTCACGAGCTCTTAATGAGACCCGAGGGCTCTCCGGCCGCTCAGCACCGCCGCAGCCAAAGGCGGGAGCAGCCACCGAGGAGGACGCGTTCCGCCGGGGCTGCTCCCGGCGCCTCAGGGCCCGCAGGCAGAACTGCCGGGAAGTAGGGGCCGCCGGGAACCGGCAGCGCACAGGCACCGCCGTAGAGCGCCGGGGGAACCGGGGCCCCGCGGCCGCCTCCTGCCACGTTACAGCGGCGGGCGGGCTGTACCGGCGGGCACTTACCGAGCCCCAGCACCGGGATGCTGCGACCACTGCGGAGCAGCACCGCGGGGCAGCCCCCCAGCCCACCAAGAGCCATGCCGCGCAACGCAGCTCCCGGCGGCCTCTGCGGGCCGAGCGAAGCCACGCGCGGAGGGGCGGGGCTACTGCCACCGGCGGCGGCGGGAGGGGCGGGGCGGCTGTGGTGCGCGCGCTCGTTCCTCTTCCGTGACGGCGGGAGGCAGCAAAACCAGGCCCGGCAGCTCAGCCGTCCCCCCCCTCCCAGGCCAGCATGCTTTATCTAGTCGGGCTGGGCCTGGGCGACGCCAAGGACATCACGGTGAAGGGTTTGGAGGCCGTGCGGCGCTGCCGCAGGGTGTACCTGGAGGCCTACACATCTATGCTTACCGTGGGGAAGGAGGCGCTGGTAGGTCGGTGCTGCCGGCCCGTCTGCGCGCCGCACTGCCTGCACGGCGTCGGGAACGGGAAAAGTAACGGCGCGTCCTCAGAAGCGGCACGCACGCGGTGTTCGCTCGCTGTGCTTATAGGAGGAGTTGGGAGAAGATAAAATCCGCCCTCCTACGGGTCGCGTTGGCGTTTCGACCCGAGTTTTCATCTCAGAGTACGAGCCACACGTGCACAGCTTGAGGTGTTGGAGGGCTTGGCGAGAAAAATGTCTGCTCCGAATTAAAAATAAAAGAACACACCAGAAAACACGTCTGGGGCCTTGAACCTCTGTCAGGCCGAGGCGCTGTGCTGCCTGCTGGCGTCCCTTGTGTCCGGGTGGGCTGCAGGCAGCCCGGGGTAGCGCCCTACTGGACAACCGGTGATAAAAACGAGGGCAGGGCTGTCTATGGTGCCCCTGTGTGTGCTGCCATGCGGCCGGGTGCTCACGTTGGCTGCTCCATTCGGCGCACTGAAGTGGGCTGAACTGAAGTGAATCGATCCCAAGGAAATGTTTTTTGTTGCTGTTGGCTGGTTGGAAAATCGCAAAGCAAAAATGACCGTTTAAATACTTTAACAAGAAGATTAGATTCCCAGTGTAGTTTGGCTTGGTGGCCTGTCTAAAACTTTAATGAGAAGCCATTAGAATTTGTCTAAACCAGCCTTCTGTGTTTTGATGCCACACCTCCTATGAGTCTACATTTTAGTTTAGGTCAAGAGAGGGCTTTTTAGATCTGCAATCAGTATGCTTTGATTTGCATTGTGGAGCAGTCTCGGAGCATCATTTTAAAAAGGGACTGAAACCCAGTAGGTGAGGTCTGATATCCAGTGCTGTATCTGTTGGGTGGGTGTTGGAATGAAGCACTATTTCTGTTCTGTACAACTATTATGGTTCTTTCATCAATTGCTTATGGGCAAAGATGAAGCTAGCACTGAGGACTCGGGAGAAGTCAAGAGTAAAATCTTTCTGGACTATAACTGACTTACAAGTTTTATGTAGCCATTAGTATTTGTCATGCTGCCCAAATTTGCTGAGTGCTATTCAGAACAAAACACCCTTGTTGATCTATGCCCTGGGAAAAAACAAGCAAACAGAAAAACAACAGACTTTGATCATGTAAAGAGAATGTGAAAAGTCTACTTAGGTAGACATATGCTCAGGATGGTCAGGAAACATGTTTCTGTAACTAACCTAAGTTGATTCTAACGTGCGAACAAGGTGTTTAAAACATAGGAAGAGACCCAGTGATTAGTGAGCTGCTGAAGAAAAGTGAACACAATCAAATATGTATTTACCCATATATGTGGCGAAGTATTTCATACAAAGAACTGAAGATGAAAGATTGGTATGAATTTATTCCTTAAGCGCGGTTAGTTGCAAAGTACTAAGGAAACATGAAAGCTGTAAAGATAAGGTTATGGTATAGCTAGCATCATATTTGTATCTGATTTGATGTCACCATTATAAGTAGCCTGAGCAGCTGGCTCTGAGCTGTAAGAAAGGATGCCCTGCAATAGGATGAGTGGTGTAATTACTAGGCCTAGAGCCCACCTACTAGATCTGAATGGGGGTGTGATCGAGCTACATTTCCAGCGAAGTCCTTACTGGAGTAATATGATTAACAGTAATTTTTGTCAGCTTAAGAGCTGCATAATGGGAACCTCGAGTGTTTTAGCATGGGGAAGCACGGTTCTCTTAAGATGTGGGTAAAACAGCTAGGGATCATTGTCCCGTTCTCCTTTCCGGTATCCATGAATAATTATACCAGGAAATACAAATATACTCCCAAGTGTCTTATTGCTGTTTCTTGTTAATTTTGATATCCAGGAGGAGTTTTATGGAAAAGAACTGATTTTGGCTGATCGAGAAACAGTGGAACAAGAAGCAGATAGCATTTTGAAAGAAGCTGATGTTTGTGATGTCGCTTTTCTTGTAGTTGGTGATCCCTTTGGGTAAGCTGAAGCAACATTTTAGTTATTGCTCTAACTTGATCACTTTCTTCATTCAAGAGGAAATGGCCATTCTGCATAGCCGTGATTCTTAATGAAGAAACAGATTTTTAGTCCAGAATCACTTTTTGTCTTCATATACTTCAATTGCATACAAAATATACTTGTAGTTGTCTATGCTTTCATCTTACTTTGAGATTCCTCACCCAGACATCCCTTATATATATGAATGTGGGCTTTCTGGAGTGTATAAATCTTTCCCTCAGCGCTCACGTATTCGTAATGCTACCTTCTATAGAAAATATTTTGTTCCATGTTTTATCTGCTAGATTCAGGGTTATCACATAATCAAGAAATGTGCTATTTTGAGAAAGTGTTCTTTTAGTTGTGATTAGTACATTTAAACTGCAGCTGTAATTCTCAGATGTTTTAAATTGAACTCTGACTGTTGATTGTACTGTGCTTATGCTTTGATATATGCTAGTCTTTAAAATGGCTTAGGTAGTTAAAAATGTCTCCTCGGTTTGGTTTATTAAGCCTTTTGTTTCCACCCCTTAGTGCTGTTGAAAGGTATAGTGTTTTCCTATTACCAGGAGGATCCCCCGTCTGTCTTTTTGGTCAGGCATCATCAATCTGTAATGTCAGACCACACAGAAGAGCTTTTAGTCTCCAGCTGGTGATTCAAGATTTATAGCATAGTGCTGTGGGGCACAAGAAAAATCAAATCACTGAGCACCCTGTTTGTGAATGAAAAAACAGAGTTTATGAAAAGTAGGAGCAAAGTACATATCTGTCAAAATCTGCCTAATCTGTCATATCTGTCAAAAGTGGCTAATTTCTGTAAACACAGGTTGAAAGGAATTGGCAATAGAATATTACATTAAACTAGTGTTTAGAGAAAGGTAATGCTGCATTTCAGAAATACTCATTGCATTCCAGTGCATAGTTAACATCAAAATTAGAATTAGCATGGAGCTGCATTGCCTGCACCCTTCTGCTGTGATCCTGTGACAGATGTAAGACACTACAAAACCTCTACATCTGTTGAAATGGAATTGCTACTTGAAAGCAGTAACTTGATTTGCCACGTGTATCATTAGTTTCAGTGAAGAAATTTTTCAATTCTGATTAACCATAACATACTGTAGAAAATTGCCCTTTCTTAGAATGAGTTGCTAGTGTCTTATTGCTTATGGCCTCAGTATTGCAGGTAGAACTGCTCCTTTGCCTATGTATGGCTGTAAGGATTTAGGTCTTCAGGAGGTTTTTTGGAAAGAAACCTGACTGTTTCTGTCCTAAGAGAAGCCATATGAGAGCTGGGTAGAAGCCACGTGACTGCAGCTGATCTTAGACTTTCAAATATGTTTGCCAGTAAGAAGAGTACTTGGCCATCTTAGGAAACCTCAGGTGTCTGTGGTTAATGGTTAGAGTGATGAAATCGTGCCTGTGTTGAGTTCTCGCTGTTATTCACAGCATTCCTCCTGCAGACATAGTAACAGCCAATGGATGTGCTAGCCAGCAGGAGCCTGACACTTCTAGTATTGTATTGGAAAGCCCACCTTCGTCTAGACTGTGCTAATATTTATGTTATTAGTACCCATAAAAATCTTAAAGTGGCATCTGTGACAGAAAATACACCAGCATAGCTGTGGGTGCAGAGGGCTGACTCCACCAAGCTTTTGCTGATATTAGCTGAATGTTCCATGTGGGCACTTCTGCTTTCATCTATAGTCATTATGGACAGATCTACTGGGAGAAAGTGCTGGCTGGAGCAAATTTCAGTGAATAAAGCCAGCTGATCCCTTGGTCATTTGATTTCCTAAATCCAGATTCCTCTATTTTTTTTTTCCTCCAGTGAAATTGATTTCTTTTTTTTTTTGATGACTCATCCTTACAGCCTTACCAGCTGCTGCCACATTTGTGTTCCTGATCTGCTGATTGGTGGAAATTCGCAGACCAAAAGTAAGGGAAATTCTTTTAGAGTAACTGAACCAGGCCACGGTGAAAGCAGTTTTCCTATTTAAGTATTCTGATCAGCATGTGCTGTTTTTTCCTTTGGAATGGCCAGAAATGTGTGGTACATCTTTGCAATGAGATGGCTGAAGTCATTCAAATTTAGGCAGAGGGTAGGTGCATTTTCATATTTTATGTGGAAAACTGAGTGCCCGTCATGTACGTAAACACATGTCCAAGCAAGACACCTTTAAAAATTATTGCAGCTCAAAAATAAGGTTAGCTGGATCTATCTGTACTCAATATCTCAGAAGGACTCTAATCCTGATTTTGTTACCTGCCAGCCCAGTGACTCTCGATTCAGGCACTGTAAGGTGTTTTCTGTGGGTTCTTGGAGCATTGTACACCCAGAACCAAATTAAGTTCAGCTGTAAACTTAACTAGAATTTTTCTTAGTTACTTCAGAATAAACTTGATCACTCGAGACTAGTAGACCCCTTAGTTTGAGAGTCCTTTGGGCTAAATATTTATAAAAGCTGACAGTCAAAATCAAGGCATTGAACAAACTGCGGTGAAATGTGCTCAAAGGTCTTGTTTGAAAGAATTGCTTTCGTAACATTTCCTAAGTGAGAGAAGGACTGGCTGTGCAGTGAGTAAGGAAATACTGGGGTTTTGCTGAAGTCTGTGCCAAACACAGCTGAAGTTTACAGTTCAACACATGTCCAGCAGACAACTGCAGAAGACAAAGGACAATTGAAACTTTCATTTTCAAGTAGTTGCCAAAGCTACTTTAAAAAGCAACATTTGTCCTAGTGTTAAGAGTTTTACCAGAAAGCTGGGAATGGTAATGTATGAGGCTTTTGGTATTTTCAGCTGCTGAAGACAACACATCAAAATGTTGTGTGAGTTTTTACTTTCCCTAACAATTAGTCAAGTCATTCTCGGCCTTTTGGCACATTTGCATTGTCCTTTCTGAGTAGAGTTTAACTTCGTTTTCAAAACAAACCATTATGCCAGTAATCCTTGGTTACTGTCTTTTCAGATTTTAATCCTTTTCCCCTTCTTACCACAGGGCCACAACACACAGTGATTTAGTGCTACGTGCAGTAAAGTTGGGAATCCCATACCAGGTCATTCATAATGCTTCAATAATGAATGCAGTGGGCTGCTGTGGTTTACAGGTAATATTTCTGTATCTCTGCTAAACATAGAATTGGTGAACTCTTCTGCTGTTGTAAGCAGTCTGTGTTGCAATCTCAAGTTTGAAGATCTGTAGCAATTGTACACTTCTGTTGTCAGTTTGTTAACACTTCCTTTTCAGCATGCTACGTGTCAGCAAAAGTTCCTTTTGATGAGCCCCTATGTGAATAGTAACACTTTTGTTCTCCGCTTCTGCCTCAGGAGAACTGTGATATTTAAGCTATTTGGCAGATAAAGTTGTGACAGTGGGTCACCTCCACTGGTGCAATTTTTGTGAGCGCAGCACGCAGGTTCTCAGTGAAATAGTTAATGGTGGTGACTATGTTGAAAAATGGGAAGTGTTTTGTAACTGATAATTTGCTCTATCAAATAGTGTGATCTGTTGTATCTTTGCATGTTGTAATTTTAATGGAAATAAATAGGAGGCATTACTTTTGGAGCAACATGCATAGTCCTTCCTGCACAAAGTTTGCTTCTGCAGTTGAACTGAGTAAGTTTCCCTCACAACTCCATCGAGGCATAGGAAGCAGGAGTATAGAGCTTCTAGGTTAATTAAAAAAAGAAGATAAGAAAATTGTGTGTTTTCTCATGTTTTGAAGATTAGCTTAGTATTGCCTCAGCCCATGCTAAAATGCCACAAAGGAAATGTGCTGTTATTCATTCTGGCAATAATCCTCTTTTCCGTTCTGGCTTGGGAGGGACTGCTTTCTCATAAGTCAACATTCCCAGTGTTGTAAGAAGCATTTTAGGAAATAGGGATCATATTGTGTTACCTGACAGAACTTTAACCAGCTGTATGTCCAATTATTCACTGCACCTCACAGGCAAAATCAGCAAGTGAGGGGTATCTTACAAAGAACAGCCTGTGATTTAGTTAGAGTCCTGGCACAGATTTGTGACTTCTTCCAACAGTCTGCCTTCAGGTCTTTATGTTCTTGGCCATCTCCTGCCACCATTTCAGTTTTGGAGTTACTGTGTTTCAAATGCAGCCTGTGAAGTGTAACAGGGATTCCTCTTTTGCTTCACCACAGAAAAGGCTTGGCTTTTTTTTCTTGTTTTAATCTGATTGTGATACAAAACCTCTTTCTTTCTTACTAGAGAAAAACAGGAAACACCTTTATAAACTATTCTGAAAGCCATGTGCGTAGTGAGCTGTAACTGTTGATTAGTAAAATGCAGCTACAGCCCAGGCTGTTCACAGCAGAACATGTCGTTTGTCACGGTGATGTTTCTGTGCAGCCAACAGCATTCTGGCGGTTGTGCAGTTTTCCTGTACAACAGAATTACTGAAGCAGCTTATGTGTAATAAGCTCTGTGACTCTATGTGTCGCAAATACTGTTCAGCAGTCTCTGCATATGTAAACATTATCCATGTATGTTAGATAAGTTCTGATGTTTTATCCCATTTAAAGAGCACGAATCTATTTCTTGCCAACTTGTGATGAATGAATGTCTATTTTGATTTTCATTTTTTTAAGTGATTTTTAAGTGATGTGTTCTTAGTTTGGAATTAGCAATAAATAATAGTTTTATTTTCATACGTTATATCTAAGAAAGGTTTCTGTGAAAGGAAGGGGTTAGCATCTTTCACTTTACTAGAAGCCCTATTCTGTCTTCTAGGCTTTCAGTTACCATCCTTACAATCACTTCCATTTCTTTCTTCATTTTCATCAAGAAGCTAGTTAAAAACATGTCTAACAAGGACACGTTTCTTTTGAGATGTACCCACTTTCCACCTGAATAGCTTTGGAACAAACATCTGCAAGTCCCCTCCTGTCTTTCAGTGACTCATCTTGATAACTTTTTGTCTGCAGTCCAGGTAGCACAATTCCATCCACAAAGTAGTTTTGCCTTTTAATTACTAGCTGATCATTCAAACAAAAAAGCAGTGCTTGCTGTGTTATCTTTGAGTCTGCTAAATAGGTGAATAAGCTTTCTGTATCAAGTAGAGAAGTATTACTTATAGGTCAGGAAGCTCAAGGATGTACTCATAGCTTGGCGTGCCCATAGTCAAATAGAAAACCTGTAGTAGTTGCAGGAGCGGAACCTCTGAGTTCTACCTCCACCCTTTCTCTGTGCCTTAATCTTCAAAAATACTCTTTGCTGTCATAGGAGGGGCTTTATGCAAAACACTTTTTATTCACTAACAGTTAAAATAAGCTGTTTCCTATCACTTGTTTTTTTTCTTGACTACCTGCCTTTTAGAAGCTGGCATTTGCTTCTCAAACCAACTAGATGTTAAGTCAGCATTAGTTACACGACTTTATTACTCACGTTTGCTTTGCAACTTCATTTGTCACAGCAAATATAGCCCAGAAACATCCATTTACTCCAAATAGATTTTTGTCTCTGCTCAGTCATCCTTGTTTCAGATTAGTAACCCAAGAGACCTGGGTGAAAAAGTATTGTTTGATATTTCTGGGATGTGTCTAAGGAGCCTACCAAAGACAAGGGCATGTTCCCTTGGAGGGGAAATCCTGTTCTTCCATGTTTGCTAGGAGTTTCAAAGTCTTTTAATAGCTGAATTTTGTTTTGCTTGCAAAATGACTGTTTCTTAAACAGGGATGCAGGAGGCAGCTAAGAGGGAAAATGTGTTCTTCCTTTCTCTTGCTTTTATGTGATTTGTCTCAGCTGCTTTCTGAAGACTGCAGTCATGGAGTGGACTTCCATCAGCCAAACATCCTTTTGTTCACAATTCCTTTCTCTCAGCACATACTAAGGGAACTGAATGGAGGTTCTTGCTGGCTATCAATGTTATCTGTTGACCTGCAGTACCAGAAGGAGCTGCAGCCTTGTGCATGAGAACTGTAAAAAGCATCCTGATTCATGTGAAGGTTTTTATGGAATGCCTTAAAAGTTGTTAAAAGTCTGTAGTACTAAATAAGATGGCAGAAACAGCTAGATTTAGGCGTGTGGTTGTTTCGTATGACTGACAACAAGCAAAAATGAAGCTGATCTGATTCCTGCTACCTCCTTGTTGATTATTGTCCCACTTTGCAGGCTGCTCTCTGGTTAACAATGTGTTAGCACAGTAAGAATCCTTCAACATGGTGTGTATGTTGTGGAGAGCTGTTAAGGGAACAAAGTCTGACTTGATGATGAATATTGCCTGGCATCACATCAAAACTCTTACAGTAAGCATTAATAACTAACGATATAGGTTTGCAGGGGAAGTTCATTGGGATTTATCAATAAGCAACTTGTGTTGATACAAGGTGCTGTACATTCTCCAAATTCCATTGGGGAATACCATTAGGAGAAAAACAATCTGTTGGTGTCCGTCGTTGGGATGCCATCAGGCTGTGCAGTATCTTTCTTTGCAGACAGTCATATCATATGAGAAATATATGCAGTGCAACCTGTAGGCATCTTGACACAGAACACGTCCTACAGGATTTGCAGGGATTTGCATGAGTACACAGATGCCAGGTTTGGAAAATGTAATGATAAAACTCCTTTTTACCTTTCTCCCTTGACATGTTTCCACTTCTGAAGCTGTTCTGAAGCTTTAAGAGTGGAGCTAGGCTGTAAGTGAAGAATTGCTTTGTCACCACTGCAGCTGATGCAGCAGTAATTCTGCAAAAGATTCTGTCTGCATTTTGAAATATATATTTCTTGGTTTCTCTGCAGCTGTTGCCCTTCTGCCCTTTAATGTTATCTTGCCTCTTCACTCCTGCTTGCTTTAGTGCATTTCGGAGGGGATGGGGAAAAACTTCCTTTTTTAATTTCCCTATTTAGTCTCACTTGTTCTTTTCATACTCTGTATTTCTGTGGTGACTGTCAACACCAGTATTTTAAGTGAGGTCTGTTGATCTGGACAGCTTCAAGTTTCTGATGTCATTCAGCCTGGTCATTAATGAAGTTGCTCTTCAGTTTTCCTGAAATTATCTTTGCACGCAGACTTTCCAAGCTGAGATCATTGAACTGCACTTTTCCTCTCATAGTTTACTCTGACCTTACAATTAGCAATCGATCCTGCTTATACAAACAAGTAAAACAAGAAATCATTCATAGAAGGGTTAAAGATACTGATAGAACCAGAAGGTGTCTGATAGTCTTTCATTTTATGTGTGTAAATAAAATATAAAGCTATAGCTTGTTCTGAGCTGATGAAAGTGTGAATTGAATAGCTTTCTGCAGTATATTGTGAGAAGCAGAAAGCTCGAGCAGACAGCCCATGGCCTAGGAGTACAGTTCTGGCTTCCCTTCCTGGCTTTAGTTAGTTGCATTGCAAAAGTTACTTCACAAAGCTTTGCTTAAGCCAGTTACTGCTTGGGCAGGGGGAGGGGAGTTTCCAGACAGGTCTTTCAAAATGAGCTTTTGAAATAATTCTATGAAGGCTTTGAGCAGTACTGAAAAGGTAAAAACATCAGTTTCCAAGCTGAGAGCAGCAAGTGTCTATCCAGCCATTTCAATGAGCCCCTTTGAAATTGTGTCACTTTTGTACTTGAGCAGAATGTGGGCACTGTAACAAACCTGTTTTGTGCAAATGTGATGCTTGAAATGTTTTAGCTTTCACAGAACAAATCCTGCCCACTCCCAAACCCCAGCTGTTTGATGTAGGGTGCAGCACACACAAGTCTGCTGTGAAATTTCATTTGCTGCTGCCTGTCTTTAAAGTTGTGCCAGCAACCACGCAACTTGACTGTTCCACTGAAAACATTCAGAGCTGTTGTTTGTTGTCATAAACTTCTTCACAGTCTCAAAGTGTGCCATGATAATACATAGCTGTCTTATAATACATCTGTGTTGACAAACGCATGTCCCAGTTTTACAGTCACAATCATAGAATCGTAGAATCACAAGGTTGGAAAGGACCTACAAGATCATCTAGTTCAACTGTCCTCCCATTACCATTGCTAGCATGACTAGCATGACTGTGGGAAGTTTGGGTCCCTGTTCAGTCTTTTGTGGTTAGTGAAGAGCATTTTTTTACTTTCAGTGGGTTCTAGCATTAGTGTCCAGTCACCTGCTGTCTGCCTGGCTGAAATTGGTAACAGATGAATCCTTCAGGTAACAGTGCAATTCTGGGTGTTTACTGCTATCTCTGCAGCAAGGCTTCTATTTGCAGTTCAGTACTTGTTCTAGATTTCAAGTGGTAAGTATTAGCATGCAGCACAAGAAGCTGCATAGATATGGGATAAACACTCAAAAATTGATGTTCTGATAAAATTTCTATTGTTTCTTCAAAGCAAAGCAGGCTTGCTCTGAAGACAGAATAGTGTCTATGCTTGCCTGTTTTACGTGGCTGCAGAGATCAAATGCTAGATGAGTGACATTTTTCTGTCTATATAATTGCTTACAAGGTAATCAATAACAAGCAGTTAAATATAATAGGAGTATCTCTTTATTGCTTCAGTTTTACATTATTGAGAGATTGCGTATTAAAGTTTTCAGCTAGGCAATACATTATTTAAAAGCTTATTTAATACAAGCGTGTAAGTTGTGAAGGCAATTCTGTGTTAACAACATATGCCCCACTCTATCCTGTTAGTCAAGTTTATATCCAACTTGGTTCTATTGCAGAGTAGTTAGAAAGATCTGACTCCCAATAAAATGCCAGACAACAACATTATGCCCATTTCTGCACATCCTATTGCTACAGGGCAGTGGTGGAAGTTGCTGTCCTTCAGGGTATTACAGACAATAAAGGCTGTTTTATTTGCTAAAGAAAAGCTGTTGCTTTTTGGGAAAAGACTGTGGTGGCTTTCAGATGGCAGGCAGCAGGCTGGCTAGTTTCTCAGGTGGCTACTGCACGTTTCAGCAGCTTGTGATGGCTGAAGGTGCTGCCTCAATCGTGAGATTAAAAGCTATCTTTGTCCCAGCTGCTCCTGCAGTGAAATTCCAGCAGTTTTGCTTCAGTTTTGGTAGAAAACGGAGAGAACTCCAGCCATGTGAAAAAGAGGCAAAAGCAACTTGCTCACTCTCTTTTCTTTTTATCTTTCCCTGGAGTACAGTCCTGAAGTAGTTAAGTTGTTACATCAGGAGAAATTCATTTGGTTCAACCTATATTTAGTTTACTGGAAGAACCTTTAGGTTGTGAAATGTACACTGTGTGTTCTTATCTTTGTTCTAGAATGAAATATTTAAAAGAGGAAACATTTTCAGTAATGTTCCAGGAATCTTTGAATAAAGGCTGTGCCTAATCAGCGTGAATGGTTAAAATTTGAGCTCTCAGTCCCTTGAAAACAACAACTTACTGCTTTGATTCAAATTCTGCTCTGCCAGCATTCAAGCGTTAAAACCAGAACCTCACACCACAGTAAAATAAATGGGTATAGGGGAATCCCCAGGTGTCAGGGCGCTGCCGGAGGGCTCCCTTTCTCTGCTAACAGCACAGCACACCCCGTGCCTCCTGTAGTGGGCTAGGAAAAGTTATCCCTTCTTGCAGGTTTAAATAGAAAGTGGAGAGGACAGTCTGTAAAACCACTGTTTTTCTGGTAGACTCGAGCAGACAGAATGTTGGCATGCTGTAAAATCCATTTTGGTTGGCCTCATTCCTGAGCCAAACTAACCAAAATTGATGTGTGTTTTTGCCCATTTTCAAGCTTGTTACAAAAACTTCCAAGCCAAATTCTGCCTTAGGTTACATCTAATGTTCTCTTTTGCATCACTGGAAACGATTGGCAGGAGTATTGCTTCAAATGTCTTCACCACGATTAGGGATTTACAGTAATAAATAGCAGCAAGATGGCAAATAAAGGCAGTGAATGTGTTTGACATAGAATCTGTCAGCACTTTCTTCTTACCATATGTGCATTAAAAAAATGTGTCACCTCTCTGATTCAGGCACAATCTGTCCCTGTCTTCAGATCTTCGTATCTGTTATTGTTCAGACAGTAACAGCATTTGCATGGTACAGCTCCCATCTGCAGGAAAGTGCTGCTTAAATATAAATCCTGCTCTATCATTTGAATCAAACCTTGGGAAAACATTGCAAGTGCTGTAGGTTTGCATGAAGTTGACTAGCTAATATATATTATATTAAAATAAAAAATGGTAATTAAAAGTTTTGGTGCCAATCTTATTAAGTTTTGCCTTTAACAGACTTCAGAATTAAGTTAAAAAAAAAAACAACAAACAGAAGGTAGATAGAAAGTTACGAGCGTTGGAAAGGAGAATGCAAATGCAGGTAAAAATTTTACAGTAGTTCATTAGTCACTCTTTAATTTGCCTTACTGTCAGAGAGTAAAAGAACAATGCCCCTCTGTTAATGAGAAGAAAAGACAGTTTGTTAAAAAAGCAAAACCTTCTCTGCTGTGCTCAGGACTTCTCAAGAGTTTCCCAGTTGTCTGTTATTTTAACACATTTTTTTTGTGTGTGCACTGTACTGGTATTTTGATTGTGTATGTGTGTTGGATTTGTTTTGTTTTACAGTTGTACAATTTTGGAGAGACAGTTTCTATAGTTTTCTGGACAGATACATGGAAGCCAGAAAGCTTTTTTGACAAGATCAAGAAGAACAAGCAGAATGGAATGCACACACTGTGCTTACTTGGTAAGCAGCAGCAGTCCCAGTTCCTTAGCTACCATCTTCCAGTGTCCCAGCAGGCATGAGATGAAGTCTGTGATTAAACAGAGGTTCTTAGATAACATATATTTGAAAATATCTCTTGAATTGGAACTTCAATGTTTGTTTACTTAAAATCAATGTAGCCAATATTCATGCTGCAGTGGCCAGAAATTTCTTAATTCTTCAGAAAATCTATAAGAAATGATGCCTTTGTAGAAGACAAATAGGAACAGCAGGCCCATATTTGTTGTAATGATCAGAGTGATTTGAAGCTAGATCTAGCTCAGGATCCAGCCGAGATGGCAATGACTAGCAGCCATCTTTTACTGACTTAATTAGGCCAGAGCTTGACTTTCTGGGGAGCTAAACGGTACATTTAGCCACATTTCTATTTCGTAAGTTGATGTTGCCTTTCCTAAATTATCTCAGCTGATGATCTTTTGGCAAAAGGTGATTGTCATGTAAAAAGCTTCTGGACTGCAAAAATCCTTGCTCAAAAACATCTGTGGTAACGGGAGGAATCCAGAACAGGAATATGTGAAATTATCACTGCACGTCAAACTTTTCAGTGCCTTGAATGCTGGCTGTTTTCCAGCTTTGAAGTATCAGCATATTGGCAATTGTTCTAAGGAAAGATGACTTCACAAGTGTTTGAAGCAAGGGCTATTCCAGCCACAACATATTAAAACCAAATATTATTCAGATCTTTCATATAATCATTTCTATGTGCTCCCTTTTTATGTTTCTTTTTTTTTTTTTTAAATGCAGTACCAAGAGTGTGTTAAAATATTAAGACAGTAAAATTGAATTATAAAACTCATATTTCAGGGACAGTTGTAATACCTGCATCTGAATGTAGCTAACTGCTGAAAACCACCAATCTCCAAGTGAACTGTTCCCTTAACAATGGTCATGCTGGTCTCTCTATTGATTGCTAATCCAACTAGAAGCAGCAGTGACGTAAAAAGGATCAGCTTCAGTACACTTAAAATTTCAAAGCAACTTCACTTACATGAACTGTGCACTAATAATCTTGCAGCTTTGCATTTTAAACCATTTCTTCAGAGTCACCTTATTAAGCAATACTTTTAAAATCAAGATTAAAAAAAATGTACCCAGCTTTTAGTACAATGTTATTTCTCAGGCCTTTAAGTACAGATAACATCTGATGGCCACTTGGAGAGATTGTGGTCAAGTGCAGTTTCATAAACTTGCAGATGTTCAGAGTCTTACCTGGCCCTTTTTCTTTGCCCAAATCCTCCTTTTTCCCATAAGAGAAAGATTGATCTAAATTTTGGTTGGGACAGCGAGGAAGTGCTAACGAAAGTTCAGTTCCTGCATGGAGGTGATGTAATCGCTGTCGATCAGTCACTCGGTTTCACCTTCTGCAACCACAACATATTTATCATTTCAAAGTAGTCACAATACCTTGGTTGTGCCTAAGCATGCAAGCATTTAGTTATCCTGTGGGAAATATGCCTACCGTTTGTAATACTTAGCAATATTTTTTATTGATCTTACCTGCTCCGAATTTTGTGATACGTTGTCTTTGAGCAAAATCACGTGCACAAAATCACATTAATTTCTTTATAATTAACCTACGAAACAAAATGTAATCCATATTCCACTTTCCTTTAAGATCTAGTATGTTGCTATAAAGTTTACAGAATATCCTAAACTAATCTGCACAGCTATATAGAAAACTAACCAGGCATTTTGTAAGGAACCTGTGTTTCATGTACTGTTTTGTTCTACAGACATTAAAGTGAAGGAGCAGTCTCTGGAGAATCTAATGAAGTGAGTCACAACTTTGAAAATATATGGAAACAAACAATGGTACTTGTAAGGTTTTTTCTGTATAAGGAACAAAGGCTCTTTATCTGAAGCCTCATCCTGAACTTACCTGTCTTCTTTTGCACTTCTCAGTGGTCATGGTTTTTTGTTTCCTCTAAGAAGCAGAATTTTTGTTTGTTACAATAGGAATTGGCTTTATTTTCAGTAAATGATTGAAGCTGCAGCAGAGTATAATCTTTGTTCCCGTGAGAAGCAGGTCAGAATGGGATAAGCTTTCTACCTGCCAGGTCAAGAGCTCTTTTATTGCTGTTCTGTCTCATCCTGAAGTAAATTAATATCATAAACTGTGTTCTGAATTCATTCCTCCTTACAGTGGCTAGAAGCAGTGTGAAGTATGGAATACGTACCACTGTTTTTTAGCAGTTAAAAAAGCAACATATAGAAAGTTCTCTTAAGTTCATTTAACTGTATCTGGAAGCTCTTGTCACACCTTAATCATCTCTCTGCAATCTGTATGCTTTGACACAGAATATAAATAGTTACATTATACATATGCTGTACTCTGGTCTAAATTAACATTTGTGAAATCTCACGCTATCATTGAGGTTTGTTTATTTTAGAGTTTCAAAACAAAATCTGTTTGAATCCATAGTTGGCAAAGAAAGAAGCATTTCATTTAAAAATATAATGCTAGTCTGTAATAATCTGTGTACAAGGCATTCAACAGGAAAACAGTAGTTTGCCCTTGAATTTAAGCCGAATGCATCTTTCAGAAATAGTCCCAAAACCTGCACATTGCTTCCAGCAACTCAATTTGTTTTTAAGTTTCAAATGATCTAACAGATGGAGGCCCTGCTGCTTCACAGGTGTGAGAGAGCACAAGAGTCTTCTGTCTTCCTTAAAAATTCCACACTTGTCTCAAGGCCAGTCTGGAAGCCCGGGCCTGTTTAAGTTTGATTTGCTGGTCCACAGACTTCATTTGAAATAAGCTGTAAAAATACCAGGGATAAATAAATGATTTATATTTAAATTACTTTTCTTTCCCTGCAGAGGAAGGAAGATTTATGAGCCACCACGCTACATGAGTGTGAACCAAGCTGCAGAACAGCTTCTCGACATTATTCGGAACAGGAGACTCCAAGGAGAAGAACCAGGTACTACTATTGCAATGCTGTTATTTGCTGCTCCTCAGTTCTCATTTAGTGGTGAGTCACTGAGCTCTACCACCTTCCTCTCCTTCGTAGCATTCTCTTGATCTGCAGCGGAACCAGAAGATGGATTTGGCAGAGCTTGAACAAAGTGTACTTAATTGAGCTCAGATGAACAAACACTAATGAACAAACACTTGCAGATCCAGGAGATTTAGTTAAAACCTCAGTATGGTAACTACTGTTTGCTGTCCAGTTTTAACTGTGAGCTCTTTTATCCATTATAGTTGCAGGAGACTGCATCCAAACATTTTAGATCAGTCAGTCTTCAAAAATCTTAGCTATGTGTTACTTAGATTGGTTACACTATACTGTGCATGAATCTGTAGCCCCAAAGCTGCAGGTCTGTGATTTTAGCCTTGAACCCTTATTACTTGTCAAGAGCCTGCTAAAGAGATGTTTATCAAGACCAGACATGAAATCAGAGCAGCTATGAAGATGACTCTCTTCTGTCATAGTAGAAAAAATTAATAGAAATGTATCTGTACTCCTTTTAAAATATTGTCAAGATGAAAAGGAAACTTTCATTTTATCCTTTACGTGGAGTTTATCTGAAGCAGCAGTCTCCTCTTCTCAATGAATTTCACATAACTGCTGCTGCCTTCCCTTTCCTGCTTCTCCATAGCTCTGAGATACACTGTTTATTTTCTTTAAAGAACAAGCTTCATTTTAAACTACTCTGATTGCTAACTGGAAACGTGAGACAGTGGTGTTAAGGTTTGAACACTGAATATTTTTTTCCTCTGCTTAATAAATTATTCTTTCTCGTGACAGTTGGAACATGGTCCCTGCAAGAATTTTGTAAGAATCACTTCTTCGATGTTCTTTTTTACAGAAATCAGTGAAAACACAATTTGTGTTGGCCTCGCACGTGTGGGTGCTCCTGATCAGAAGATTGCTTCAGGCACACTGTATCAAATGTCTACAGTGGAGTTAGGTGGTCCACTGCATTCCATGATCGTCACAGGCACTATGCATCCTCTGGAATTAGAAATGCTTAAACTTTTTTCTGTAGATACTTCCAATTTTGAGAATAATGCATTTGAAAAGACCAGTTAAATAAAAATGCATATTGAGTTTTTTATTCTGTCATTAATTTCATGTCAGCACACAGTTATTCCTCTGAATATTTAGAGCTTGCTTAGATCAAATGAATTTAGATTGTATACAGCTGCAGGAGATAACACTGTAAGAACATGGACTTACTTTAACCTGAGGCTACAAACTGCAAGATACATCTGCTGGTATCAGTTTTGAACAAGTAAAGACATCTCCAGCAGTCTTTAAACCTTAAGAATGCTTTGCTTAGTCCAGTTCCTTGGCATCTGCATCTGTCTTAGGCTGATGACCAGGATAAGGTGCACAAGTACAGAACTGCTGGACCAGATGTGTATGCAGCACCACTTCTGCTGTAACAGAAGAATCAAGCCTACTGCATGCAGTGCATTTTAGATGTTAAATGTTGCTTTTTGACTATCCCACCAACTGAGTAATTCTCCCATCAGTAGAAAATTGTGAACCTGTTAGTCTGTATTCATTTTTACCCCTGGGAGAAAGAATACAGATGAGAATACTCTACGTTTACAAGAATTCATTCTTCAGCCAGCTGGTAAAACAGAGGAAGGAACTGCACAGAATTTCTTATTTCAGGAGGTTGCCACTTAAAATAGATCTGGATTTCCTCACACATTAATGCTAGCATCTATGAAGTGTTAGAATCAAACTGCAACAACCACAGTTGAATTACTATCAACTCAAAAAAAGCAGACTCCAAAAATTCTCTTCAGAATCAGCTGGTCATACATATGTTGAAAAAAACCAGCAGACCTATATGCATTTTTTTTTTTAACTGAAGATTTATTGGAAAGAAATTTGATCCCATATCTTGTCAGCAATATAGGACATTTAACATTTCATATAGACTGTATTCAAGTAGAAAAGATTACATTAAAAATTTCTAATATTGCACTTGGGACCAGTAATGGCTAAGCTACTACATCAGCATTCCAGAACAAAATCATATAGAGTCTTCAGAACTTTAGTGAGCTGCCTTGCATCATCCTTTAGATTTTCTCTGCAGGTATTTTGTTACTGTACTATTCAATCTAAGCTCATTGCAAAGAACGTTCTTGTAGTTGAAAGTTAAAGGCAAACAAGCTGTATGCAAGCAATGTTTTATGCTACCCAGAACGATTTTGGCAGTTTCTTCATTCACATTATTCCACACTTCAGCCACAGTACTGAAGCAAGTCATTTAACTCTTGTTTAAGATCCTAGCACAGGCATGAAAGAAAGACTTCAATCCATGTGGAAAATGAAATACACAACTCCTTTTACACATGATTTCTGCCAGACTTCCACATAGGCAGGAACATATTGTGGCTCACTGAAACAGACAGATAGATTAACCAGTATTCACACATAGTGAAACGCAGTCTTCACATACCAGAGACAAGAGTAGAGTAACTGGCATTTTCACATTATGGCAGCCTCTGGCCAATGAAGTCCCAGCATATATGGTACTTCAAAAAAAGCCTCAACAGGGAGACAAATCCAAAAGGGAATTCCAGCAAGTTGCAGATAGGGATTTTTCTAGAAGTGTACAGGATAAACTGACCACTGAATCGGTGTAAGGGATCAGAGAAATTAATTACTAAAAAAAAATTAAAATCCCTTATTACTTACTCTTACAAACATACCTCAAAGGGAGGAGGTACTCAGCAGTCATAGAAAGTGGCTGTCAGTGGCTGCTGGGGAAAACAGGACAGGGCTAATCAGTAACTAAAGCTGTCGTTCTGAACTGGCATTGAAATTGTCTCATTACATGAATTACACTAGGATTTGAAAGCATGAAGGTTTCAGCAACTGAAATCTACATTCAGACTGGGAAAAAAGTCATGAAGTTCCCAATTTGATTGCAGCTTAAATATTCAAGGGTGGAAAACTGCAGTTCAGAGGCAGCTTCTCTCACCTTCTGTCTGTTTACCTTCCTGTAAAAGGTTCACTGACCAACAGAAAACAGATACCTTTCCCTCCTCTACATTTAAACTCAAGTAAGAAATAAAAATGATGTTAAAAGTCACTAAGGTCTATCCTACTAGCAGCAGCACGTTTCAATTTCTGACTAAAAATAGTGTCCTCCACTCTAATGAGATTAAGCTTGACTTTTAGTAAGCAGTATTATGTAGAAATAGAGCCATTTATTTAATTTGCACTTTCTCTCTTGAGCAAATCAAGCTCTCTCCAAGGGCCACATGTACTACTACAACGAGGGCATTTTAATAACAGGCATTGTAGAGCAGTTTTTTTCTTTTTTGAACTCTTCAGAAACAGTCAAGTCTTTCACAGTATGCTCTCACCAAGTAAAATATCATTTTGCTGTTCATCGTGTAAAAATGCAATTTGCAGGATTGGACTTTGGTCCGGCTAGTTTTAAATTACTATTTTCTTTCACAGAAAAAAAACCAAAACACTTAAATCAGAAACCCTACATTAAAGTTCAGCTACATGAAAATGTAAGGAAAGCATACTTAGAGAACTTGGCTCAAACTTCCATATTGTTTGCTACGAAAATCAGTTTCAGCAGATGATCTGCAGACACTTATCCATTGCTAGATGTCAGGAACCCACACAAGTCTGCTTCAACAAGGTGACGTATCTATTAATGTGCTAGAAGCAAAACCTCTTATAAGTCAATTGCTACATAATCAGCAAAGCAAAATAACTGAGTTTTGATATCCAAGACAAAAAAGGCTGCACTTCCAGCTGCATGGTTTGTACTCCTAAAGCCTCAGCCAGTCGCCCCTCAGTAGCTGGAAGAGAACCAACAGTCAAATATCATCACTTGCTGACACAGGGGACCTAAATGTGATTGCAGTTAGCTACTGGGACAGGCCATCTACTGTCTTTTGTAGAACCTTGCAATGCTTATCCTTATCAGAAAGGCTAAGAAGGCTTAAAAGTCTATTTTGAGTCAGACCTCCCTAAATTACACTCTGAACTGTATTTCACAAAGAATGTATTTCTTATAAAACATCAAGTCCTCCTTAAAAATTAAGGTGGTACATTGTTTAGAAATCAAGCCCTCGTAAGCAATAAAAAGATATAAAAAACTATTAAAAGCAACATTGTGTAATTATAACCAGCTTATAGGCTTCTGCATTTAATTTCCTATAATGAAAACTTTTGTAGATACGTATCTTTAAAAACAAAAAAACAACAATGCACAAACCAAATGCCACTTGGGTAGATGCTCACTCTGAGAATCTGCAGCAGTTGCAGTAGTTGTCTTTTCATTAAGACAACTAAAACAGCGACCAAGCCCTACAACATGAGCAGCACTGCAATATACTTCAGTAAGTCCAGGAATACTCAGACCCCAAAGATTCTCTGAGCTGCTATAAAGATAATTTAAATCAAACTGAGCTCTTTGATCATGACAGTTGCAATGGAGCTGGCTAGTGCTTGCCTTTAAACATTGACTACAACATCAAGAAATTGCTGTCAAACAACAAGCCGCAGTCTACATGCATCTCTACAAAATGATGACTTCCAGCTGTCTTTTAATTACCTTTTCTGTGGCCATACAGGCAGATGATATCTTCAACTGATACAATCAGATTTGCTCAACAGATTCTTGCACCCTGCCTCACCCCATGTAACTTTTCATCCTCCAGCCAGGACCTCCACAGTTGGCAGAGCATCTGCAAGGTGAGATGGGAGGCAGGCCTGACAGAGGAGTGAGGCAAGATGTAGGTCAGTGCAAGCTGCCCACTACACCTTCACCCCCTGGAGAAATGAGTAAGATCAGAAAGCAGCAATAAGGATAAAGAAGGCTTTCAGGACTGGAAAGGACCATAAAGTTTAGAAGAGGTATGTAGCTTTTTACTGCTGTCATTCCTTACTCCCAGTTTTCAGCTGCAAGATCAAGAAGTATAACCCCAAGCTTTCTACAAAATCAACATTAACATCTCTATATTTCATTAGGAGAATTCAGATCTATCAATCTGGCAACCATCAGTATTTTCCCAGAAAGAGAGATCAAAGTTCAGATGCTAAACAGGAGCAACAGAAAGAATACCAGAAACTTCCTCTTATCATGAATTTAGTAACATCAGTGGTAAACAAACCGTTTCTGCAAAGAAGCCTTCAGTGTTTTCCTAGCACTTACTACAGAGACACTGCTGGCTTCTACAGGTGTTGGCTGCTACACTACTCTGTACCAGGTGCCTGAAGAACACTTAAAATCTATAACTGGCATTATTGGCTATGATTTACAAGACAAACGGCTGCCTTGTTTCTCCCTCCACAATGTTCTACTTGTGAAATATAATGCCTTCTTACAACACCTTCTCTTACTAATTTATCTACAACAGCACAGTGGAATTATCTGTAATATCAAGTATAGCAGATTGTTGTTGAAAACAATGCTCAGATTGGAAAAATGACTACAAAATACAACTAACATATCTGGAAAAAACAACTTACTCCATTGAGAATGTTTTTTCCAATGAAAACACAAAAGCCTACAGTGAAATAGTAAAAAAAATAACCATGACTTTTCATCCTGGAAAAGCATAATCTTGAATAACATGAAGAGTGGCCTTTATTTCCATTTCAGGTATACCCACCAGGAACACATCTTCAGTATTTGGAAAGGCAAAAGCTACCTCACCAAACACTTTAACAAGAATTACTACAAGCTGTTAAAGAGATTTAGACTTTCACAAAGATAGAGGTGTAATTTTGTCTGCTCTTTCTTACAGTTTGGAAAATAAAAAAAAGCTTCATGCATTGTTCCCATCAACCATGGAAACAATTCCCTCAGCTGTCTGTTTTTTGGGTGACTACGGACACGGGTAGCATCAGGTAACATCTCATTACTCTCACAGTATGAAGAGACTAAGAATTGGAGTTGAATCTAAATCTTTGACTAAAATAGCTTCCACAAGATATGTGCAACAAAATACCCAGCTTGTTTTGGAAGTCTCTTTACAATGGCTTTGCCTTTTACCTTCAGATTTTTTCCTGTTTGGTACAATGCAATAATAAGGGAAGTCTAACATCTACATTATACAAGTATACGAAGTCCCCACATACATCACTAGTAAATAATCAGACTGCATACAAGATATATTTGTAGAAGTAATAAAACCCTTTGATGCTTCATATTTATGCTGGCAAATACCTCTCATGATATAAAAGGCACTTTGAAAACCCAATATGGTTTGGTTCATTAAGTTTGCAAAGTACAAACAATTGTACAAACATACAATTATATCGAAGCATGTCAGCCATTGTGACATTATGTACAAGTCTCCAATTTTGATAACACTGGTTTTATGGGAATGAGCAGTGGTTTCAGCAGCTTTACTGAAGACGTTACAGAATTTCCAGTACCACCATTTTAGTTTCCTATTGGAACAAATGTAGTAAGTAAAAAACCTTCAAGAAACTTACAAGTTTAGGGGGCCACAAAAAGACAAGACCCAGAGTTCATAACATTCATTCCATATTTACTCCTCAGAAGTCAACTTCATCCATAGCCCAAGGACAAAAGTCTATTCAGTCAATTCCAGGACAGTGATAGAGGCAGGCTCTGTCTTGGGAAGTGTCTTGTTTTATACCATTACAGTACAAAGAACTTTGGTCCAACAGCACAATTTCAGAAGCTCACTACATGGCTGCGACATCAATTTGTACGTAAAGCTGTCTTACTCCTGCCTGTGGAAAAGAGAAGGAGATTAAAAATAACAACACCAAATGATAAAGCCAAAGCAATTTAACTGTACTGATCAACTGTCCACATCAGTAAGCTGCCCTACAAAAAGTCTCAGAATCCTCATTTTCTCTCACTCACCTTCCACATTCAGCAAAACATTTGTTGAGATGCCTAAAAATTTTGAAACCCATACATTTTTTAGAGAGCGCTGCATGAAACACATGGTTCTTCATATAGAAAAAAGATGTATATGTGTAAGTATAAATAACTAAATAACTGTCATATAAAGAAGAAATTTTCTCTTGTACAAGTTTAACTCCTTGAAAACAAGCAGCTTACAGGTTGTAAGGCTGAAATGGAGCAAAAGCACAAGACTATAACACAGGATTTGTGGTTTGAACCAGCTCTACTCTTCTAAGGTTTTAGCACAAAACAACAAGGGTTATCTATGCTGAATTGATTTGACATGAAATGCTAGAAAAACTTTTGGTGAAGGTATGCAAATCATTCCAAAATATTTCCTTGGAAATTCTATTAAACTAGGCTTAGATTGACTCATTTAGTTATACCATCAGTAAAAAAACACATAAAAATAATTTAACTCACAGAATCACAGAATTGTAGGGGTTGGAAGGGACCTCCAGAGATCATCGAGTCCAACCCCCCTGCCAAAGCAGGTTCCCTACAGCAGGTCGCACAGGTAGGCATCCAGGCAGGTCTTGAACATCTCCAGAGAAGGAGACTCCACCACCTCCCTGGGCAGCCTGTTCCAGTGCTCCGTCACCTCACTGTAAAGAAGTTCTTGCGCATGTTTGTGCGGAACTTCCTATGCTGCAGTTTCCAGCCGTTCCCCCTTGTCCTGTCTCCACTCAACACTGAAAAGAGTCCGGCCTCCCCATTCTGCCCCCCACACCTTAGATATTTATAGACCTGGATCAGGTCCCCTCTCAGTCTCCTTTTCTCAAGGCTGAACAGACCCAGTTCACTCAGCCTTTCCTCATAGGAGAGATGCTCCAGGCCCTTCACCATCTTTGTGGCCCTCCGCTGGACTCTTTCCAAGAGATCCCTGTCTTTTTTGTACTGGGGAGCCCAGAACTGGACGCAGTACTCCAGATGAGGTCTTACCAGGGCAGAGTAGAGGGGGAGGATCACCTCCTTTGACCTGCTGGCCACGCATCCCAGGATGCCATTGGCCCTCTTGGCCACAAGGGCACACTGCTGGCTCATGGCCAACCTGTCGTCCACCAGGACACCCAGGTCCCTCTCAGCAGAGCTCCTCTCCAGCAGCTCATCCCCCAACCTGTACCGGTGCATGCAATTATTCCTCCCCAGATGCAAGACTCTACACTTGCTTTTGTTAAACCTCATCCAGTTTAACTCATTTTAACCTCAATGTCAAGTGAGTACTGTGATGGTCACAAGGTGACCTTGAAAGACTAGGCTATACACTGCTAAAGAACAGATTCCCTTCAACCATCTTCTACTAGCCTTTAGCTCTGCTGAGCTGCAAAAACCATCAGCAGTTATATCGAGGCTGATAAAGGCCAATATTACTGAAGAGAAAAATCTACTTGCTCAAACTTACTATCATAAGTCAGGTAAAAAGAGCAACAGACCTTGCTCCCCCAGTTCATCTCCAAGATATACAGCTCTAAAATTGCAAAGCTACAAAATAGTAATGAGTCACTATAGAATGAGTCACTAGGAAAGCACAATGCTTTGGAGACTTGAGATGTAAAATCAGTTTTGAGTATACAGGACACGATGTTCTGCACAGTCCTTCCCAGAAACTATTCCTTAACAATCTCAAAGTACACAGTCTGCAGAGAAAGCCATGCAGACTAATTTGTACCTGATTGATAATTAGAGCAGTATATAATGGAATATCTCAAAAATGACCCAACTTTATCAATAAAATTACATTTTAGAACATCTGTAACAAATTCTTCACTGAAACTTGTATCACAAAAACAAGTATTTGTATTTGTTTTTAGTGAGTTCCCCGTGACTATCATCTTTAAAACTTATGCACATTGTAGGGCTGTCTTCAGTGGCATTTCCCCTGAAAGTGCAGAAACTGAGTATGCTAGCTGCATGCAAATCCCTAAACTATTAATTCTGGAATTTTTAAGAGGAGAAAAATAATAAAATAAAATAAACACATATAATAATAAAAAGTAAGTCATAGAATAATAGATTGGTTTAGGTTGGAAGGGATCTTACAGCCCATCTAGTTCAAACCCCCCTGCCACAGGCTGGTTGCCACCCACCAGATCAGGCTACCCAGGCCCCATCCAACCTGGCCTTGAACGCCTCCAAGGATGGGGCATTTACAGCTTCTTTGGACAAAGTCCCTTTATTTTCTTGGTTCCTCATGTTCACTCAAATATACAAGCTTCATCTTCATTCAGTACGGCTCAGAAAATTACTGCTGTTATCCCCATTAAGTGGCATCAAAAGTTAATGCAGAGGGGTACAGAAATTCAACCTACCTTACACAGAATTTTGAAATTGTTCTACACAGTTGGAGAAGAGCAGCTTTTCAACAGTTAGAACGATACAAAAAATTTAAACCTGTTTTCTTAATAAGGGTTACAGTGTCACTCCAGGTGACTCTGCTAATGAGATACATACCTGAGTAAAAATATTGTGAGTCTGGCTTAGAATCCACCTTCCATCAGCATCAGGAGCTACTAATAGTTTCAAAGTCCCTATGTAAACATCAGTACAGAGGGTCCAGAAGTGTGGATCATGTAAACTGTAAACTCCTTGCAACTGCTGCACCTAAGCATAAAAGCAACTTTATATTATTTTTCCCTGAAAATACATGGACTTAATTCCTCACTACAGTCTTCGTGGTTGTAAAGAATTGAAAGCAGATTCTATGTATTGGTCATAATTCTGTATCTTGCTATTTGTACACTGTACAAATATTTTATTGGAACCATTTCTGAAAACTGTGGTGTCCAAGAGAGAAGAATCATTTATTTTGTTGAATGCCTTCTCAGACTCTAACAGCAATTTCTGCAAATGCAGTCATTTTCCCATTAAAAAAGTAGAGAGATTCTATTAACCGGAATGTATTAATATGCCTGTAAATATTTTGTGAGGGCTTGAGTTTGTTCTGTCAAAACCATTCTTCCAACTTTAGTAAAAAGCCTTCATGTGGCCACCATAAACCCAGAACTTTTTGAGAAACGACACTCACTCTACAAGCACATTAATACAATGTACTTCGTAAGTTTGCAAAGGTGCTTCACATGTTCAGATCATGACACGTTATAAGGTAAGTCAGCCAAAAGTAACAGGACAAATCAAATCCAGATTAACCTCCTTGCACATACTTGTCAATGTTATTTTATCTAATTTAGTAAAGACAGAACTGGATTTTGAGAAATTGTCCTGGACAAAAGAAAAACATCATGCACTAGCAGCACAAGTGACTGTGAGGAAAGACTTTGGGATCTCTTTTTCTAACCTAACATAGCACAAGTTGAGCTTAAGCTACATAATATTTAGGATTTCAGGAAAATAATTTATCTGGCATCTTCACAATCTAGAGAACCTCTTACAGGCTTTACTGGATAAAAAAAATCATAACATCCTCATGTACAGCTGAGGTTCATTAACTCAGTAGTTTCCTCATACACAAATATGGCCAAAGTAAGAGCTTACCCTCTGATAGCACTGAGGCAGGGCATTTTCCAGAGATGGAGGAGTTCGCTGCATCAAAATTCCGATTGATTCTTTTAGAAGTGGAACAATACTATAAAGAAAAAAGGAGGTTAGCTACTGTGACATTTTCAGAAGTTGCAGAACAGAGCAAAATAGCATTCCTTAATGCTCTTGAATAGTTCTTTAGTTGTTTGATCAGAAGATGAGAAAGTTATCATGAAAACCTGCCACAGATAAAAGAATAGACAAATTCTAATGGTGTCATGCTAAAGGCAAGCTAATTTCTCCCTCAATTACCCAGAGACAATCAGACAACATTCAAAAAAATAACTGGTTTAACTGTGGGATTTGGGATGAAATTTTAAGTATCTTAAACATATATGACAAAGTAGCTGATAAGCATAGCTTAAAACCAAAACCTACTTCAACAGCATATCACTTAGAAGCAACCATGAAAATATGCAACTGAAGCTGTTTTTCTTTTGTGTCTGGTTTAAGACATATCTTTCTTATGAACTAAAATAATAAGGAGATCATAAAACAAAATTAGTATGCACCAGTCCAGCTATACCAAAGATATTTTGTCAGAAACAGAATACTTAGCATATTCTTGACATGAACTAAGTGTAGGGTCTCATCTGACCTCAAAGATTTAACATTTGGAAGCAATTAGAGGTTCCCTCTTTACTGCATGGTCTTGCTTAACAGCAAATGAAAAATGCCTTTTTTTTTTTTCTTTTTTTTTCTAAAGCCACCAGTAAGTTCATATCCCATTTCTATCACTGAAAGTTTACACTTACTAAGCATTCAGTATGTTGATTTTTGTTTAGGAGCAATCTATCATGTTTGGTTCAGTAGAACATCCTAAAACTTAAGACTGTAGTAACTATAGCCTAATCTCAAAACTTAAATAGTAATCTAATTTCAAGAGCATGTAAATCACTCAATTCTCTACAGCAAAAGCAATGATACATTTAAGAAGCCATAAACTGAGTTTTTGTGTCTAAAACTGACATCATGGCTGGAGTAAGCAGAGTAATGGGTTCCATTTCTGTCTTGAAGCAGTGCCAGCATATGCAGCTTCCCCTGCTCAGCTCACTCTTTGGATAATCTCCGGCTACAGTAGAATGGAGTCAGAGGTTGCATGGCTCTTATGTAATGAACCACAGGGAGAATAAGCACCCTAACATTAAAGCCTCTCTGGAAATATACCTATTATTCCACTCAAATTCACTGCCTGACATACTCCATGTGGCCTCATACAATTGTGCTGCTACTCAATCAGTTCAGAACTAGGAAGAAGCAGTTAGGGGCAGACTGGAGATATTTAAACTGAACTTATCACCAAGACAAACATTTAGAAATACATTAGCTGTCTATCTGTCTAAAAAGAGCCTTAACTGGAGTGTCACATTCTATACACAGTGTATTAACAGATGTATAGGGAAAAAGAGTTAAAGACTTAAAATTCAGACACACCACATATTTTTCTCCCAGAGGAAGGACAGAAGGCATGGAGAATTAGGAGCTTGCCTTTTTATCGAAAAAGATGAATAAGGGTGAAAAAAATACCCATGAAAGAGTCTAGCCAAAATACGTCTGATTTGCATGCATTTACATTATTTCACAAAACTAATGTGCATTATCTGACAGAATGGACAAGAATTAGCAAAAAGCAGAAGATTTGGAGACAGTCTACAGGAACTTAAGAGTAGCAGGTGAGGCATGTTAACTTAACCTATTCCAAGAAAGAATTTGGTCAGTGAAATTAATACATTCTGGAAGAGGACACACACTGAAAAGATGAAGCTAAAACCTCATTAATGAGCAGTTCTGCTGAAGATGTCTTCAAACTTACTACCTGCTTCATTCTGCAAACCTGGGTCTGTACAACCAACATGGTGTGCAGAAGCACAAACGCTGTCTCTTCTTGCCAGGATATGGGGAGTAGTTTTAAGCAGCACATTGAAATCAGTTACACAAAGTCAACTGTTGTAACAAAGAGGTGAATGGTGAAAGACAATCCACTGTATAGGTGGAGCAGTTTAAAAGAGGGCCTTCCTGAGGACAAGATTTCACCCATTCCACACTTTGTAATGGTTCCACATTAATGCCTTTAGAGAAATTTCCTGAACAAGTTTCTAAAAACAGCGCTGCATGAATTATCTTTCTTTTATCAAGACTTAATGAGAAACCCAAAGCACAGTGTTTAATTAAATGTCGTCATCTTAGAAGTACAAAGAATACAGGCAAATCGGGCAGTTGTTTGATACTGTAGGTGAAAGTCAAAACGGTCACAGCTTCCTCATTTAATTAGGAAGACGTTTATCTCTTGCAAAGTTGAAAAGGCCAGAAGACAGCAACACTCCCACAAACACCCTCAGAGCACACAAGGCCATATGCATATCTACATCCAGAGGGACGCTTTCTCTCTCTTTCCAGGTAACCTTTCACTGTAAACAAAAATGATATGACTAAGTACAGAAACCATTTTTCTGAAGTCTTTGATATTCCACTGTTTCATGCATAGTACTGCAGTAGAAAGCCTTTGATTAAAACCCAGAATTCCATCAGACATTAGTGTGAAATACATGGAGCTGCTCCTCCAGCAGTGTTTGCATTCCTATGCAACTTTTTTCATGCGTGGGTGGTCTCTAAGCTTTGCTACTAAAGCAGATACAATTTTCCAATTGTCTCTTGTTACCAAGACTTGAATTCAAAATATCATGTTATGTTATAAGACAATAGAACCTGAAAGAGGCTCTAATCCTCAGGATATAAACATATCCAAAAGCCATAATAGCTTTTATAGGTAGCTGCTGTGTACAAAATGAGTTAACAGTACGAAAGCACGTTACGCTTTCACAAACATTGTTATAGAGGAAATGAGAGGATTTAACACAGATAAGACCCAATGATACTAATCTGATAAACCCACCCTCCCACTATTCCACGCTGCATGATTAACAACAAAGTATGAAAGCATTACTATCTCGACTGACTTGCATCACAGCCGTTGCAGTCTAATACAGCTTGTGCCACTGCTTTTCTAAGCACGCTTAGCAAGACTCTGGCACCAGCATCATCTTAAACAGCAAGACTAGAAGTAACTGAAGAGTAAAGTACCCCTTAGAATTATTGTCGTCGGATCACAAACAGGAAACTCATTCAGTGCTCTCAGCACTACAAAATAAACAGGATTCTTGAGAATTTTTTGTGTGGAAGATGAACAAACACTGCTAAGACCCAAGCCCAACTATGGTTCTTCAAATACTGTAGCTGAAAATCTATAGCTGGATTTCAAGATCATTTATTTCTAGCCACCATCCACAGATGTAGAGGCAGGACTGGGAACCTATTTCTGAACTTCCTTTTTTAAAAAAAAAAATTAGGCCATGGTGAATTTTAACCAGCATGAAAGCTATATTCAAAACAAAGATCACAAGATTAATATTTACTTTTCTAATCTGAAGTGTTATTAACAGCAATAAAGAAAGCATTGCCAAGTCTACCCAGTCTATCTTACTAGTACCTGTAACATAGAACTAGAGGTCTATGCAGTTGATTATAATGGAAATGAACAATTTAATATATGTGAAGTCATGCATGACAGCTTGGGAAGATAAACAAATAGTAGTGTATTTTAACCAATCAGCTAACAAACTCCCGTAGGAAAGGACAGCACGTCAGTGCTCTAATGCAACCATACTCAGAAGCAGCAAAATTTTACAGTTCCTATTAGTGGGAAGTCTTCAGACAGCATTAAAATTTTCAAGTAACAGCTTGATCAGAATGACCTTTCTCTCTGAATTACAGCTACTCCTATTTTTTAAGTTAAATCCACAAAGAAAAGATCATGATACTTTAAACAACCACAGTACTAATCCCACTTGCTGGCACACACAGGTACTCCTACTCCATTCCACCCTACAGAAGCTGGTTTAACTACTAAGAGACTTTTCAGATGAATGGATCACCCTGCGCAAAAAGAAAAACAACAACCACCAAAAAAAACTGACACTGTTGACAAACATTCTTCTGAAACAGCAATTAACCTTTAATCTAAAATCAAATACCTCCTGGAGTCACTTACAGAGGTTGCAAATAGGCCCACAGATGCAGGCAGGAATCTGCACTAGATACTGACTCCTCACCCCTGTAAGGAACCAAAAGCTAGAGCCAGCTCTTGCAACTATCAGCTTCAAGTCTCTTCCAAACAATCTTCCCCCCTTGCATTTTAAATTCCAGAAGATTTCAGTTTAATCGTTTTCCTAAATTAGATTGAGATGTCTTGAAAAATGTAAGGACAAAAGTATTATATATCCTAGTAACAGTCAGTTGGGCCCCTACTGTTACAACAGAAGTTCATCTTACAGTAGGATCTGAAGAAACTTGAGTCAATTCTAGAACACATCACACACAGCATAGTAAAAAATAATGCAGAATAAACAATGGTTTTTATATGTCCTGGAGCAGAAATGAAAACTACTACTAAAATAAAACAAAGGTTGACTCAAGCACTCAAAACATTAATCTGAAACTACAAGCCATCTTGACCACCTTGTTCAGCCCATTTCAAGCAAAGTCATCGATAATCAAGTCTGTTAGACTGTTTGGGAAATAAAATCTGCAGTTAGACTTTGCTCCACTGCTGTGCCAAAATGTGCCAGTCTATAAGAAATGCAGATTTGCTTTTACTGACTGAATGCAACTGCACTGAGACTTAACACAGTCATCCTAGAGATTGGTTACAGTGTTGTGGACCAATAGCCCAAGTCAAACATCAAGTCTGAAATCAGGTCAAAGGACACATCAAACAGTGGAATTTTCCAGCCTTTTAACAGAGAACACAGACCACATAAACCCTTCCTAACTACAAGACCTATCGATAGCTTTATTATAAAACCCCTATTATGGAAGTTTCAGCCTTCTCCCAACCTCTATATGAACGCAACAAAGAACTCCTCTCATTCATATGGTACCTTCTGATCAGCTCCACATCTGTTTTGCTGTACACAAAGGTACACCCTTAAAGAACAAAGAGTATGGAGAACAGTCTTCTACCCAACCATTAACTCAGCAGAAGCTTCTTTCCCCACAGCAACTTGCACATTTTCTTTCCAATTTTAGGAGATCACAGTCACGTAATTGACTTTTTCATTTCAAAAACTGATTTTTTAATATAATTTGCCCTAAATGAAATTACAGGAGGTCTAAAACAACCTACTGAACTTATATTAGTGCAATAATTTAATAGCGATGTGGATTTTTTGTGTGCATTTAGCACCTGAAGAATATTGGCCTACTCTGATAAATGGGGAGATTCACATCAATGACTCTGTGAACACTGCCATGCACATGGTATAAACATGCCATATATGGTATAAACATAAGCATGTAGCTGCAGTCAATCATTTGATATTTACCATGGGTGAAGAGACAAAGGTCTGCAGTTCTGTTCTACCTGGACTTGTAGCACTCTGCCCTGTGCCACCATTTGAACTGTTGCTAGAAATACCCCAGTAACATCATCACTGAATAAAATGTTTGCTTCTCCAAACTCATCTGAATTGCTTCACGTTTACAGTGATCTTGGTAAGCAACAGTAGGGAAAACAAGGAACTACTTGAAGCACTTCCACTAAATCTTAAAAGGAGTAAGGATGTCTCAGATTACAAATACAGCTTTCTCCATGGAAAAAAATGTACCAGTCTTGATTCAGCAGGGACAAGGGCATATCCTGTGCCAGCAAGCTCGACTCTGCTGCACTGAAGCCATTCTGCTCCATTTACTAAAGTACATTGGCTTACATAAGTGTGTACTAAATACAGAAAGGAAGAGTTCTACAGCTTGAACCTGAAAAACACTTCCGTAGTACTGTGCCTACAGAGATAATGTGCTACTCAGAATAAAAGCAAGCATTGTAAAACCTAAGCATAACAGATAAACATGTTCTTCGGAGCTGTAATTTGTGCTACTGTAACTAGCATTAAAAAGACTACCAGATATCAACACTTACCTTACACCTATAAGTAATGCTATCAGCATTGAACAAATAGGATCTGCTATCATTAGACCATAGTTCTGCATCAGTATAGCAGATATGATTACACCAACACTTCCAAGTGTGTCTGCAACAATGTGTAGAAATACACCTGCAAGAAATAAATTAACACCAATTTAGCTTGGTATTCTTAAAGCTAATAGAATTATTTCAAAGATACTTTGAGAAGGAGAGTTTCAAGACCTAGGTAACATGATTTACACTTGTTACATTCCTCATCAATTACATACAAATGTAAAATACATAAAGAAAAAATAAAAAATACACAAATGTCAAACAAAGAGCAATCACAGGGTTTCAACGAATCCTTAAAAATATAAAGCACTTGAAAAAATTATATTTTCTGCACATAGAATGAAGGAGTACTTCGTGGCATGCCTATTAACTTAAGCGGTGATCTACAGCTAACATTTTTTGTTCATTACTCGCCTACATTATAGCAAAGAAACTCATATTAACAAAAATAGACCTGTAAGGCTTTGAAAAATGCTTATGTTTCATTAACAGTAGAAGCTGCTTGGCAAAGAGACTGAAGACAAGCGATTTTGAGAATTACTTATTACTGCAGAAATGTACAAGTTCGCTGTTATTTTGAAGAATGCTCAAGGTAAAGAGGAGGAATCAAACTTCGCAACTGCAGTCAAAAATCAGCCTTTGGCGCCCCCTGCTGGCAATAACGGGAACAGTCACTCAGAAACAGCTTGCTGAATACAATTCTCAGGATTGTGAGATTCTTCCCTCACTAACAATTAACTCAAAACAATAAATCAGCATTCTACCAATTTTCTTAAGCCTTCTTTGTGCTGAGTCTGTAGATAATTCCCCTCATAGCAGCCCAGAGGGCCAGGCATCAGGTTTGTGACTGTTTGTTACTCACCAGCATTTTAGCTATTGCTGAATAATCCTTACACAGCACCAAGGCCTTCTGCTTTTCACTCTGCCCCCATTCAAGTAGGCTGGGGCTGGGCATAACGCTGGAATGGGACACAGCCAGGACAGCTGACCCAGATCAGCCAGAGAGATGTTCCACACTACATAACATCACGCTAATAACTAAACAGAATCTTTCTAAAGCAGCTGTTGGCTGGGAGACAGCTTGTTTCCTATTTTCTTTCTCTTCATTTATTGAATCATCTATACCACATTCCAAGCATATTTCTTGTTTGTACTCTTTTGATCTTCTCCCCACCATCACTGCAGGGAAGGGGACAAATGAGCAGGTGGATGCTTAGTTGGTGGACAGAGTGAACTCAGAAGAATACTGGGAAGTTAAAATAAATACTTTCTTCTTTTCTTTTATACTATGATTCGGTTAAAACATGCCTTTCACTTGGAAGGCAGTAAGCCAGTCTTCTCATATCCATCTTTGAGGTACACACACACACAAAATGGTGAAGATATAAGCATTGGAAGAGGTGGAAAATGTTCCCTTGGAAGGACCACAAAGAAGCCAGAAAAACACTCGGAAAAATAACACAGAACATATCTGGATATGTCAGATAATTACATTGTACAATTCTTTCCCTCTAATTTTTGAGCACTTAAAAATGAAATCTCAAAACTGACATAATCAATAGTTTATATCCTCATAAGCGCTTAAGAGATTACGGACTCCAATTCTCCTTCAAGTGATTATAGCTTGTATGATCATCCTGTCTAAACCAAGTGCAATAGCTTGATGAAATTTAAGGCTCCAGTACCCTGCACAAATTATTATACTGACCTGCATTTTTCAAATACACTCTATCTTAATAATAGCACTTTTTCAGTTTCTAGCACATACACTGCACCTTAGATTTCTCCTTTTAACCACTCTTTATTTTTTTCTCTTTTTTTTCCTTTTTTTTTTTTTTTTTTAATTTTTCAGCATCATGACAGAAGCTGAGCCCCAGCTTCTACAACCTCCCTTTTAAGCTGTGTTGACACAGCATTGTTTATACTTCAGTGAATGTCTCAGTGCTAGCCATGCACAGCGTATGCACTCATCTGTTCAAACATGGAAGTAGACTTGACAAAATAAGTGAAAAGTAGCATTTATCCAGAGGCACCACCGCCTGAAATAGATGTGTAATGAACAGTCACAAGTCACAAGAGAATAGGATTCAACAAATAAAGCACTGTATTTATTCTTATCATACCTTGTAAGATTTGCTTGCTAGAACCAGTCATCCCTTCAAGAGAATGGTCATCTGCAAAGATAATATTCATAATGGCATATTAACCCATGCAAAGGCTCTCTTCTAGTGGTGTGTTCTGTCCTGGTCTTCCTTTCTGAAATGTCTTGCACAGACAAGCTGCTATCACCTTTTGCTCTAGCTTTTGTTTTTTAATGCAACAACTAAGTCTTGAAACATGGATTGTTAAAGAAAGCACAGTTTCACACAACTGTATATTTTATTCATATAAAAATATATAGTGTATCTATGTGCAAATAGGTTTTTTTTTAAATGAACTTTTAAAAAAAAACAAAAATTGAGAAATGAAATAATTCCAATATTTAGCAAAAGAAGCCACCTCAAGAATACGAGTCAAACAAAGGAGTAAGCAAGAGTTCAATCATATTTGGTACCAAGGAATATTTCAGTTAAGCCTTGCCCCAAGCATTCAAAACAAGAATAAGACTTGAAGCCAAAAGTGAATAAAAACAATTCTCTCATTCAAGCAGATCAATGCCTCTGTGGCAATGTATCAGAAAAAAAACACAACTTTTTTTTTTTTTTTTTTTTTTTTTTTTTTTTTTTTTTTTTTTTTTAAGAAAAAATATTGAAGGATAGCAAATGACTTACGGTGAGGATATAAAATAATTTATGCAGGAATTAATTTGAATATTAAATTGCACCAAATATACTCTTTGTTCCACCAGGAGAGGGCTGGGAGAGCAAAGGCAACACCAAGTTTGTGTTTTCCAGCCATATTTCAGTATCATCAATTTTCTAACACAAATATCAACTGGAAGGCGTAAGTAAAGTTTTTTCTGTACTCCTGTCACAAGTTGCTGTGCATATTCAGAGCAGAGAACAACATATTCTTAGTTACTTAAGATTTTAGTTCACAGCTCAGACAGAAAGGGTCAACAATGCAGTATTACAGCAAGGCTTTAATTCACATTGTTTCAAACAGCTGGCAACCACACTATCTCTTCTCATGTAGTAAAGGCTAGTGAACATATTCTGCGTGGATGTCTCTTCAGACTGTTTGTCTTTAAGGAAAAAATTTAAGCATAGAAAACATACAGATTACCTTTCTCATAACCAGCTTTAAAACAGATTACAAGTGCACAAGACAATAAAAAAATCTTCTGTTGAACATCACAGTCCATACACAACAAATTAATCCCTAAGTACCCAACAACAGAATTGCTCATTTATCTTTCCCAATACCTTATTCTGTGAAGTCAATTGAGAACACTGGCATAGTAGTTTTTTTTCATTACTTTCATAAAAAATTGAAATAAAGCACATAACAACTGATTTCATTGCTTTCATGCTATTTCATGCTTTTATCTTTTGCTTGCATATAACAAAGATGACAGTCCAAAAATTTAGGTAGAATAAAACCTATATAACACTTCATCAATCACAAACGAAAAACCATTTCTCTGCATACTTATAAGAATAAGCAGTCAGCAACCTCTCTTCTGCTCAGAAAAATCAGTAATGTCAAAATTGAGTCAAGTGATGCTCTATGACAGTAAGTACTTACCATGGCAATACTCCTGACCATGAGGGAGTCCATGGCTATGGCCATGATCATGAGTGTGTCCATGTTTATGGCTGTGACCATGACCTCTGTGACTGTGACCATGGCTGAGACCTCCATTAAATAGAGAATGGCTGTGCTCATGCCCTATAAACAAATATCAGAGTACAAACGCAAGTGCTGAATAGAAGTAAACTTACATTTGTTTCTCAGCTATTTGAAGTCTATTCATTTTTAGGTCACCTCAAGGCATGGCTTTAAACAAATTTGTTAAGATTAAAATTAACACAAGCTGTTTGAAATATAAACCTTTGTATGTAGCTGTATGAATTGTATCTGATTAGAGAAGTTATTTTAATACAGCTTGAAAAATGCACACAAATTTTGTTACAAGCATGTTGAAAGCAGGTAGAAAATTGAAATACTACCATTCATACATTAAAACTTTAAGCTTCTTCTTTGAGTCTGTATCACAGTTCAGAGGTTAAGCTGGAACTGATATCAATTAGCTTCACATAAAAAAAAATAAAAATAACATTTACAACAAACATTTACACAAAGTTTGCATTTACTATTAAAAAACCATGCAGTTGAAAGTACCTGAATCTTCAGCCCATATTAAAATTTGATTCAGACATCTTGTTAATTCTTTCTCCAGGAAAGACACCTCCTAACTACAGTTCAATTTTATTCAAAAGATACTCTGCAAGAGAAAAGATTCTCTTCCAAGAACGTGCAGTAGAATTCATGTTACAGAAAGCAGATTTGGATTTCTAGGCCTTGCAGGTTAGTGGGTGAGAAGCAGATGAAAATGCATGAGAAGTACAGAGGTTACATACTAATGCTAGCCTTAAAACATGAAAATCGATACTGCAACAAGTCATTTGCATTAGATTGCCACTAAAAAGACCTAAAGACATAATACTGAGGCTCTCACTGATGTGTTCTAGGACACTGTTACCCAGGATGTTTCCCATTTAAAAAAAAAACAACAAAAAAACCTGAAAATTACAAATGTCCTACCAGAACCATGTGAATGCCCATGACCTCCATGCTGAAAAACAAATATTCCTATAAGATTTACAATGAATCCCAGTATAGAAACTGGAAGAAGTCTCTCATGATGCACGTCAGGAGGTTCCAGTGCCCTCTAGAAATAAAAACAAGAACAAATCATAGCAGTTTAGTCTCATCACATTAGTAAAAGGCAGCAAGAAAAGTTGTTCCTGTACCTAAGCAGTTTTGTGCTTTCTTTAATAAGCAGGTATACATAAAGACATAATTAGGAATTACTCAGGAATCCCACACACTAAATCTGACAATGCTGATGTAAATCAAAATGTTGCTTAAGAAGCTACTATTAACACATGGGAAAAAAAATGGATTTATGTCACAAAAAAATTCCAGAATAATTTTATCTCCACTAAATACACTTTACAAATAGAAACTGATAGTACACTTCATGTCATTACATACCTCAACACCTTCAGAAAAAATGAAGAATGCTGTAAAGATGAGGAATAAACCATTTACAAAACCAGCGAGTACTTCTGCTCGAACATACCTGCAAAAAACCAAAAGCAACAGCAGATATCACCACATCCACTTAAAGGTGGGAAATCAGAAAGTGAAACTTCAAAACTGAAGAATAATCTCCTACTTCTCAAACAGTTGTGTTACACAAGGAATTGCTAAATAAGACAGAGTATATACACTACAGACAGCTTATATGTAATGAACTATTTGCCATGTTGACAAAGAAATTCACAACTACAGCCAACTTCTATTCATCTTCCATATTTACTTGTAGTAGAAAACAACAACTCCTGAGATCATTTGAAAGGTAACAGTAATAAAACAGTGAAACGATAAGTGGATTGAAAGCAAGACAAATACAAAGAATTAAGCAAGTAGGATACTACCTCAAAACAACCCTAAGCCTTAACCCCATCCATCTAACGTCAGTATTCTTCTATTCCAGAGACCCAAATGCAAGAGCAGCAAGAGCTTGCCTCTGCAGCCATTATCTGGCCTAGATGAAAGAAGATTTACAATATTTCCCATTTGAGGTAATCTGTGCATGAATTTACAGTATAAATATATATTTAGAAACTACAAAATACGGTCATGTCTCACATGCTTATTTAAATGGCTGATGAAAAGTTCTGTTTAATATCAAAAAAGTCACACATTAATTTGTTTCCCTTTTAGAGGGGATTTTTAGTAAAGAAAAATAAATATTTCTTACATATTTGTCCAATTAAAGCAAAACATCATCAGATTAATATGTAATTCCCAAGCAGAAAACACCAGACTTAATAAATGGTAGCTGTTCTCTCGTATGTGGAACACCAGCTGTTTAAGTGCAGAGCAGTATGCCAAAATAAATTCCTCCTATTGCACCTTGATTAATCAGTGCTTTCACAGAATCACAAGGTTGGAAACAACCTACAAGATCATCTAGTCCAACCACCCTCCCATTACTATTAGTACCACAAGCACTAAACCATCTCTCGTAGCTCCTCATCCAGGCGCCTCTTGAACACTACCAGGGACAGTGACTCCACCACCTCCCTGGGCAGCCATTCCAGTGCCTGACCACCCTCTGAGGGAAAAAGTTTCTCCTAATATCCAACCTAAACCTTCTCTGGTATAACTTCTGGCCGTTTCCTCGGGTCCTACTACTTGCCTGGGAGAAGAGGCCAGACCCTTTTGCACCACAACCTCCCTTCAGGAAGTTGTAGAGTGCAATGAGGTCTCCCCTGAGCCTCCTCTTCTCCAGACTGAACAATCCCAGCTCCCTCAGCCACTCCTCATAAGACTTGTAGTCTTACGAGACTTTGAGTTTCAAACTACATGATGCATGCTTATATGAGACAGCTGAAGTTGATGACATCCAGGTCAGAAACACTATGAGCAGCAGCAACCCACCTTATAGCTCAGCTGCTGTTAATCAGTATGACTGATTAATACCACTGCATCACCAGTACTCTTTTATAGGCACAACTGCAACAAGAGCCCTTGAAACAGAACCAACTGCAACAATTATATCCACAAAGGATACCTGGAGGACAGCACAGCTGTGTTCATGGGAACTTCAGTGGCAGCCACAGCTGTTAACGATAACTACACTTTCTGAATCCTGCTGGGTCTGCAAGGCATGGTTTATAATCTCAGGTGCACCATCTGCTAGACTTAGGGCTTTCAGATATAACTTTCAGAAGGTATAGGGCAACAGCAGTCTGCAATTCCCTGCGATACACCTCAGCTCACCATGTGGGCAAATCCATGACACAAGTGCTGTGCACATGACAAAGCATAGCAACTTCGTGTTCTGTAACCTGGTTACCCTAGTACTATTGCAGAACTCTTAGCAGTGAAATGTACTAATCAAAAGCAGCACCTTTACATTTTTTCCTGTTTCTAGGGAAATACATCAAAGATTTAAATAATTCACCTTAAAAAGCATACATCTGATATAACTTTTCCACGTTCTGCAAAAATAGGTTTTGTGCACACATTAAGGTAACAGCCTGAAGTTTCTTACCCATATGAGAAAGCATCATTTGACCTCCACTTTGAAATAACTGAAGCTGCTAGTCCAGCCAGGAGAGCAGTACAATCAAAAAACATATGAAAAGAATCTGATATTAAACCTAAACTGGAAAAGAACAGAAAAAATATGTTATGTTGGGCACAAGAAAACACAGAGCATTCCATCTTTTACGCACTAGAAGAATACACTGCTTCTAAGCCTCTGGCACAGTTCTGCTAGCTCAGGGGACAAACCCACACCAGACCACCAATGTAAGTACGCTGACGAAGGCAGTTTGTGCGCTGACAAACCTGCTTTTGTCAGCCTAGTGAAGCTGCTTTGAAAGAGTGCTTAGCAAGAAATTCATCTGGCATATGTTGGGATGATGGGTGGGAGGGAATTCCACTGACACAATTCAAAGCCCCAGAGGTTGATACAGCCACAAATAATAAACACTCTGCTTATTAATACCAAAATAACCGTGGAATGGTGGACAAGACACGTTCTTCTGCTTATGACAGAACTTTTCCACAATGTACACAGAATTACTGTAACGTTTAAACACCTTTGAAAAGTCTATCAAAGAACTTAACTTTAGAAAACAGCTTAGAAAAAACACCTCACTTTTATTACATACCTTCTAAAGAACTTTATTTATTTCACCCAGTTACCAAATACCTTTAAACTCTTTCAGCAAATATGTAGGACCTGTAGAAAGCTATTAGAGATTTCTATAACACCTACTACACAGCAAACAAGACTTTTTTTCCAAATAAAATTAAGTTCAATTTCTCTGTTCCAGTAGTTCTACTTCCTGACAAAAATGTCATAACCAGAAAAAATCCCAGACTTAACAGGACTGTGATCATGAGCGTAAACACCCAGGGACTGCAGGTATTTGTATTACAATGAAAATTAAAAATAATACTAATAATTAATCAAGGCAACGTCTCAGCTAAGCCACAACCTAATCAAAGTTTTGAACATTCACAAAATGCAGCTCACTAGCAATGTCAGCAACACAAGTAACACAAGCTCTGACAGCTGCCAGATAAACACTCCCTCAGAACATGGATAGCTCTTAATAGAAATTTCCTTACGTACTGTGATCAAGTCAAATCCATCTTTTTAATATCAGGGTTTTCTTCAAATTACATTAAAGATCTGGGTTATCCTAGGAAAGCTCAGTCTAATATTTATTAAAGAACACAAAAGTTTATGCAGAGAAATAAACTAGCATTAAATAAGCGCCAATCTTAAAGGCTCCATATGATGAAAAGCTATCTTTTCAAATCTTTAGCTTTAATTCTCATCCACTGGTAAGGTTCAATTGAGCTATTTTCAATAAATGGCTCACTTCACCTCTCAATATCAGCTGGTCAGTGGATACCAACAGGCAATCAGCTGCTAAGGATCATCCCAAAGCTGGACCAGAACCACAATGAAGTACAGAATATCAGCACATCACTGAGATGTGCTATTTCAGCAAATAAAAAAGGTGAGATTATCCAGTGACTGTCTTGGAAGGAGTTTAATACATTGATTTTCTTCTGAAGTCCCAGCTATCTCTCTCTCCAACACACTTCCAGTAGCACCCATTTGTTGTTAGCTTCTGATTTATAGCTTGACCAAAATTACTGGTGGTATCAGCAGGTGGAGGACAGCTAGATTCACACTGAAGTCAAACACGAAGTTATTGAACAAACTTTGAATTATTCCACACGAACAAGCAAGCCTTTTTGGCCTAACTGAAATAAATTTTAGAATTAAGTATTTCAGACAAAAGACGCAACTGCAAAAGTGGGTTTGGAGGACAGGGAGAACAAAAGTCTTGTTTTATATATTTATACATGTGGGTGCGTGTATATACATATATAAATACACACTTCACATACACACACAAACACATACATCTTTGAGACACTGCAGAAAGGGGATGGCATCATTAAAACATCCATAGCTTGGTACAGCTAGAGACATTAAATCATTCTGGAAAAAGAAGATTAAAAGACGACAGAAGGCTGGACACATAGGAAGCAACACAGTCTAATTCCTTAACAAATTCTCTAAGGGTGGGGTGACAGCTTCCCCCCCTTCCCAAAACCAGGTGACATGTCTAGGAAAACAACTCATTCTCAATTTCATACTAAGAAGCACAGAAGATACAGTGGGAAAAAAAAAAAAAAAAGATAAAAAAGACTCAACACATGCAGGTAAAAGGTAATAAAAGGTAATTAGAGTGACTATAGTCATGGGTTTGCAATGCTAATGAAGTGCTTTTTTGTTTTTTAATAGTCTCTTGGAAAAGAGGAGTGTCTAAGAACCAAAGCAAAAAAACCAAACACCATACTAGCTCTATAGCCAGAAGCCACACAGCCAATAATCATGGCACTGCGCTCATACCTACACGACTTACCACAGGTACAAAACCAACACAGCTCCACCTCTTTCAAGACTTAAGCAAACATCTCAGAGCACACGGAAGCATGTGGATTTATCAACATTACAGACAATTTGTCCTGCCTAATATGTTTCATTGTATGGCATAGTATTATAGGTACAGCAGTAAGTGGTTCTGCTGCACAAAGGACAGAAAGCCTAGTAAAAGACCAATTTGATTGCATATGTTTTTTTTTTTTTTTTAAATTGCCTGTAAATTAAAGGGACACAAAAAGTTGATGCATAGTGATTGCTAAGGTAAGCAAGTAATCCAATTAACCACTAGTAACACCTGATACATGTAATAACTTCCACTGGAATCCATAGGATAATTAGCAGAAACTCTGTAGTAGAAGAGATTGTATGCAAGTGAGGACACTTCCACAGCTGAATAAGTAACACAGACACACATGTAGTGGTTAATATCTTAGAATAACTCAAGTAGTAGATTTCAACTTTAAGCTCTAAGTTAGGAAAACATGGCATCCAAATCCATGATGAACATCTTTGTGATCATCAAAATCTCAGAGAAGTTGTATGAGGATCATATAGCTTACTGTTTTTGTCATTTAAGGAAAAAAAGTAACTCAGCAAACAAGAAGTTAGAAATATTTAAGAAATAATAATTAAAAGGGAAAGAGAAAACTGAAGCAATTTTTAACTTGTTATCAACAATTTTGGGGGCTGAAATCATAGATTAATTTTGAAATAAGAGTAAGAGAGATAAAGAACTCACAATTATGTGCTTAAATTTAAATGGATAAAAGCCTATTTTTCAGAATCACAATCAAACAAAATCTATAGTCTGACAGCCAAGGGAAGAATCAACTGAGTAATAATGGCAGCTTTTAAATCTTGCCTTCCACCTCATTAGCATCACGAAGGACACTGGAAAGTACAAGTCAAGATCATCTTCAACATGCTTCTAACACCTGCAGTATCGAGTGTCACTTGTCATACTCAAGATAGGTCCAGACAGCACTGAAATAAAGGTGTGTGCTCCAAGACAATACTGAAAATCCCCTTCAGAAGCATTCCATTTCTGCATTTCTCATGCTGACAGCCAAAGGAGCTGTGCTCTCCAGATATGAGAATTAGTTTTCCCTAAATGGCTCTTTGTTTGCTTATTACATATTCATTCTTTCAAGACACGAACCATTCACTTAGACTGTAGAAACACCTCTCTATCAAGGAGATACTTGATAAAATGCTTTTTTGTTTAAGTTTAAAACCTAGACACAATGTAAGGATATCAGAAACTATTCACTTGAAATATAAACAAGAGAACCAACTAATGAATATTCAAACCCTAATTTTTAACTTCCATACCAAATGAATCAACATATTCTCTCAATTCCAGTCAAGTCAACTCTTCAAATTTCGGACAAGTGTCATTTCAGTTTCTTACCTCTGATGCAGGACCTTTTCTGCTACAAGATTTATTTCCTTCTTACACTTTCAAAAATATTTTGCTTAAAAGAAAGATCAAAAATTTTCATGAACGCATAGTAGAAAAGACAGACTGTGTACACAGAAGTCCACACACAATCTGCAAAGTGAATCAACAAAGTCAAAACTAAGTATAACCAAGGTAGTCTGCGCAGTGCAGAGACAGTCTGTGCCCAAAACAAAGTGGTGTTCTCCCCAGTGTGACAGCAGCAACGTCTGTAGTCAAGGTTAAGCATTTTATCGTGTTGTTTGAGAAACATAGAAAAAGACAACAACTGGAAGGGTCCAGCTGTTTCCCAATCTGCACAGCTGCTCTTGTAAGACTCCTGATCAGAAGTTCCAGCAATATGTGCTTGTACTGCAACTTTTGATGACGGTCTCTGGGTTCAACACACAATGACACACCGTTTGGCTTCACACACGCCCACGGCAGATCCCTTAGACTTAGAAATACCACCATTAAACAGCTCAACCAAAGAATCACATCGGATGAAGACGCTAAACGATCTGTTCTCTATTTGCACACCACACAGCTGTGCAGAAGTTACTCTACATTTCCTGATTACGTGTTACTATAAGTTCTCCAGCAGCCATTTAATCAAGTCCCTACCATCCTTCCCAACTCTGCATGTGCTACGCGAAGCACCACTCTGCTGTACCAGGATGCTTCAAACCTCATTTCTCACTCAGGGCCGAAGACGGTCAGTTCCTGCCACCCAGCTCGCACTTCACAAAGCGCCATCCCCAGAACGAACCCCGCGGAATCGGTTACAGCCCCCGGCTCCCGACGTTCAACCCACCGCCCGGTTTCTCCTCCCTCACACCGTCCCCACGAGAAACCTCCTCAGCCGCCGGCGCCCACCGCCCGCCCCGCGGGACTCCGGACGGGAAAGCGGCGGCCCGGCCCGCCCGCGCAACCCCGAGCCCCGCGAACCTCTCCGTCCCGCCCCGGCCCCGCCGAAAGGAGACGTGGCAGCGGCCCGCCGAGAGACGCCGCTTCCCGCGCGCAGAGCCGCCCCGCTCCTGGCTCCGCCGCCGGTACCTGTTACTCCAGATGCCGTACAGCAGCTCCACGAAGGCGAAGGAGAGGTTGAGGCAGAGGAAGAAGAAGAGGTTGCGGGAGGTCTTGTCCGCCAGGATAGACCTAGCAGGGAGCGCACGAGGGTCACGGCCGGGTCGCCGCGAGGAGACGGCCGAAGGCGCAGCCGCTCACCCGGCGGCCCCGGCATCGCCCCCTCAGCCCTCCGCGGGGGGTTCGGTCGCGGGCCTGGTCCCCGCGGCGCTCCGCCCGGCGCCTTTACCTGAACCATCCCGACACCTTCCTGAGCAGGTTGAGCCGAGGCGGCTTGTACTCGTCGTCCTTAATGGAGAGGGGCAGCATGGTGCCGGGCCGCGACGAGCGGGGCCGGCGACGGGCGGGGCGGGAGGAGGCCCGCGGGCGGCCTCGGCACTCGCTTCCGGTCTGCCGCCCCGCGCCTGCGCAGCCGTGCGCCTGAGGCCGCGTCGGGGCGGGGCGCTTTTTGCCGAGGTGGCGGCGCGGTCCGGCCGCCGGGGGGCAAGGTGGCGCGGCGGCCGCTTACAAAACTCGTAAGCCGAACGCGCCCTCGCTGCTCCCGCGCCGGCCGTCCCTCGGCGTCACGCTTAAAACGCTTCCGATGCGCCGCAGTCCCGGCGCCCGCTGCTCCCGAACTGGCCGTTGCGGCGTCCCTACAGAAAGCGCCCGCCCCGCCCTGCGCCCCAGCGGGCTGCGCCCCGCAGGCTGCGCCACGGCCGAGTTCGCGCTGCCCGCGGCGGCCGGCAGGAAGCGCGGGCCGCTTACAGGAAGCGGGCGCGGCGGCGCTGCCGTGCTGGCGCTGCCGCCGGGCCGTCCCCGAATCAGCGGAGCGGCTGAGCTGCGGCGCCGGGCCCGGCCGTGCGGGGCTCAGCGGGTAGGCGAGGCTGTGGGGAGCTGCGGTAACGCTCTCGGAGCGAGGGTTGAGACTCTGCGCGTCGGCTTCCACATCGTGTTTGCGCCGGTTCTGGTCCGAAGGGGCGTCCCGCAGGGGACAGTGTCCCGCAGGGGCACTGTTTTGTTTTTCATTCCGCGTTACGATTTCGTAACTTAATTGTCAAAGCTGATCACGGTGCTTTCCGACTGGGAAGCACTGCAAAGCCGATTCGGCAAATTTTGTATCGACAGCTAACTAGCTACTACGAAACACAACTCCTGCTCATTATTAATATGCAATTCAGTAAGAAGATATGGAAAGCTGAAAGACTTCATTATCACAGTTAACAACGTTTAGATTTCCACGTGCTTTTACACTTGTGCTGATTAATTGTCACTGTAGTGTCGTTAAGTACCGCTGGAACAGATGGCAACGGGAGGAAGAGAACTTAGGGCTCATCTCTGTAACTCACATATAACAAAAGCATGCTGGGCTTCAGCAAAGTGCAGCAGCTGCTGCCAGCTGTTCCTAGGAGCACAGCACATCTGTATATACTGTAAGGCAAAGCAACCAAAACGGGTTAATTTCAGGAATGGTTTCAGCAACTTCTGCAGCTTCACAAATTTAGATAGTGATAGAAGTGGACCTCAGGCTCAGGAAAACATAGGAATGCTGACTGAGGGGCTGTGGGCATACATGCATTATTATGTGGGCATTCAGTCTCATCAACTACTGTGAAATCCCACATTTTAAAAACTATTAAGCAATTTCTTGCTCTCTAAATTGTCATAGTACCATTCTTAAATGAAAATACTCCCTTTCTTTGTTCAACTGGTTTTAAAAAACTAAAATTACCTCCAACGACCAAAGAAACAAATACAGGTTTATTGGGTTATTGCCCTGTATTCTTGTGTAATCCTTACTTCCTGTATTTGCACTGACTTGCTTTCCATTCTGCTACCTGGCATACCCAGTAGGAAAAACAGGCTGTGTACTTTAAGTCTGTAATGCATCTGGTGCATTCAGTAGGAAGAGAGCCTGAAGGGGATGGGCCAGAAACAAAGGAACCATTACTGGGACTACTTGGCTTAGTGTGGTAGCCAAATGTTTTTTATCAGTGGTTCCCGGTGAAAAGTAATGCATTTGAGTTCTTTTCTAACCAACTGGCTTAACAGTTTGTTTTGGGAAAGTTCGTTGACAGGCACAGACAATTACTCATCTGAGCAATAGGAAAAGGGATTGGGTAATTGTCAAGAACATTCACTGCAATCAGTAAGCAAAAAGAATGTTAAAACGCAAAAAAATATAGAGTAGCATGGATGTTAGCTGTTTATTGTCAATTGCAATTCCTTTTAATTTCCAGCAGATTAAAAGAACACAAGCGAATGTCCTTTAAAAAACAACAGGGAGGAACCAATCCCATCTGGCAATAATGAGGTAAGTTCAGTTTTTTTAAATAATATAATTCATATCAGACACTGTCTATGCACTGTAGAAAAGAGTGATCAAAGCTTGTGAAGAAACAAGAATTTTAACTGCTGAGACTGTTCTGGATCACTTCATTTAACTAGAATTCTGCAATGAAAGCCTGAAAATATAGCGGAGTAATGTGTAATATTTACAGGTAAATAACTCCTTAATAGTAGCTTAGAATATTTATCACATATCCAGAGCGTACCAACCACACAACTAGGGGAAGAGGAACAGCTGTGAATGACACATCACTTGAGGTACTAATAGTGGGATGCAGTGACTGACACGTCTTGCTGAGGCCTCAAGAACTGAGACCACCTAAGAAGCTCTTAATAGAAGAGACTACCTTTGTAGGAGCCACTTTGTAAAGTCCCCTACATAGCTCCAAAAGCAGGAGAATCCAGAAACCCCTGCCTTCTACAACAGTGGCAAAAGGTGCCTCAGTAGCAGGCACCAGATCTCCCCTTTCCCAACTAAGGCACAGCTTGCACAGTGCTGGAATCCTGTTCAAATGTTTTCTATTTTCAGGTGGATGTGTTGGGTGAGGAGTATGAATGTTCAGTCAAAAACGCTACTGAAAAATTAAGAGATGGCAATCTAAAGTATTACTTTAAGTTGACTTTGTATTTCACTGTTCTGCAAAAATTAACAAAAAGTGAATGTTAAAGGCAAGTAGACATTAAAAATTAATTACCAGAAGTATCTCTCAATAGAGAAAATTGACTGAAGTCCTAGAATTCTCTTATTATATAGTCATTTGTTTACCTGAATGAATTTAGGGTTATGCAAACTTTGCTCAAAGAAAAAAGATATCTGTATGTGGGATTAATAAGTTTTCCTTTTCTGTCACTTCTTTTAAAGGTATTTTTACCTCTGTAAGCTTCCAGGAAGAGTTATGGGAATCCGCCTACTACGCTTTACTTCTGTGGTGATCATCATCTTACTTCTTGTGGCAGGAGCTTTAACAGCTTTGCTCCCCAGTATCAAAGATGACAAAATACTTAATTTTAAAAGGGAATCAAAAACCCAGAGTCAGCCTGCAGAAGATTCATTTACTCTTATCATGCAGACATATAACAGAACTGACTTACTACTAAAGCTTTTAAATCATTACCAAGCCATCCCCCATTTACATAAAGTAATTGTTGTGTGGAACAACATTGGAGAGAAGATGCCAGAAAAGATGTGGAATTCCTTAGGCCCTCATCCTGTTCCTGTTATTTTTAAAGCTCAATCCGTAAATCGCATGAGGAACAGACTCCAGAACTTTCCTGAGCTGGAAACAAAAGGTAACAAGCAAGTCATCTTACTTTTAGTTGTATTTTTATACATAAAAACTATATGCTTGGTCATCTCATAAAGAAGCAAAATTGCTCTTTACAGGTTCTTAGCAACACCAGGTGAAGCATTTACAGATAGGCAAAGAGTAACATAAAGAAAGGAAAACTGAACTGTTAAACTCACCCAACTGCCAACAGAGCTGCTCTGACTACACAACACACTCCAGGAAGCAGCCTAGCCCTAAGAGATATTCTCTCTTTAGAGGCTGGCCCTTATATGAGCCTATGAGTTCCACCCTAGATCCACCCCTTATGGTCAGGTGAGCTGCACAGGTGCAAACAATTTGCCTGTACTTGGGCCAGCCACACCTCTTCAGCAGGAGCCTGACCGAACAGTTCCCCTACAGTGCTATAAAAGAGAGACAGTCTGAGTTGTGCTTTGTAGTAAACCTTGGAATTGTTGAGCTGTTTAGTAGACTATAGATGATACAAAAGTGGCTTGTGTAATAGTATTTAGGTAGTAGTAGGATAGGAGCCTTCTAGCAAGAGTAAAAGGAAGAGATGCCTTATGCGTTTTGTTGGGTTTTGCAACTATATCTGTTCTTTATTGCGTTTGTTTAGTAAGGGTAAGTAGTTCAGTTTCTCTTCTTATGTTAGTGCAAACTGAAACTCATAATGTGCATGTTTTTTGAGTCTCTCAATTTAGGCTTATACCATTTGTTTGATTTAATCCATTAATTTTAAGGCAAGGTTCTTAATCCTATTCTGCTATTCAGATGAACTTATTTTCTTGCCTGATTTTTTTCAGTTCAAACCACATATACTTCTTAACAATATTTTCCCTGGTCTTTGGCTGTTCATCTAAATATTCTTCCCAAGCTGTTTCTGGGAGAAGCACAACAGTAAGGCCTATTTGTTTCAACTGGGGGGGAAAAAAAAAAAAGTTGCATTACAGACCTAGCATTACTTGTAATTAGTAAGGGTAGCTTTACTTACTGTTTTCTTCTTGACATACCTCAACCTGTGTCTGCTAGTAGGATATTAGAGACTTCATTTTCCCCAGTGTTTTTTTTGTTGTTGTTGATTGTCTTTTAAATGATAATAAGATTGTGCTGACTGTAAATGTAGAGACTTTAATGTCTCTGGAATTGGGATGTAAGAATATCTTCTCTCTTCTAATAGTCTTTTGTTTGTAACTTAAAGCAAGAATTTTTTTCATTTATTATTAATCGTATTAAATGTTGTTAATGCACTTTATTAAGTTTGCTTATCTAGAATTTGCAAATAGGGAGGAGGTGGGTAAAAAACTTTGTACTTAAAATTCCTTATAAATTTCATTCACTAAAGAATGGTATTTAACTTTTTAGCTGTATATTGCACAAGACTAATGAAATTATTCAGATCATCAATATAGTTTACTTGTTATAGGAACTTCATAGTTTGTCAAGTACTGCATTGCATGCTGTGCCCATGTATTTCAATCCTTTAATTAAACTTTCTTTTTCTTTAGCTGTTTTAATGATGGATGATGATACACTTGTCAGTGCTCATGACCTTACTTTTGCCTTTTCTGTTTGGCAGGTAATGTTTTCTACCTTAGCAGGCAGCATTTGTGAGTTACAATTGAGATTAATGGCTTTAATTAGAAAGAGTAGTACTATATCATAGTGTTCTACCATTGCTTTTCTTAAATTAGATTTTAAAATGCACAAAGATTAGATAGAACTTGTGGAAATATTCTTCTACATTCCTTATATTTGTAATCTCTAGTTTTCAAACTTGTAATTCTTCTTATATATGCATGCATTAGCTGCTGATTGCTGAACTTAAGTTATGAGTGTGCTTCAAAACACAACCAAAAGTGTTTTCTCTAAGAGTTGATTGCCAAGTATGCAGCTGCAAACTGAAGATAGGTATGGAATGAGGTGAATTACATCAATTTTGTAAAATTGTACTTAAATGCAATGCTCCTGTAGGTTGAAGGAGTGCATGCCAACAGTTTTGTTCTCTCTTTTCTGACTGTAAGCTTATGCTCCTCTCATTTAAAAAAAAAGAAGAAAAAAAAAAGAAAAAGATCAAGTCCTGCATAGAAATATGTAATGTCTTTTGACATCACAGAGTGCTCTTCATTTGTGTATTTTCAATTTCTTTTTCTTTCAGCAATTTCCAGAACATATAGTGGGATTCATTCCTAGAAAGCACATTTCTACTCCTTCAGGTGTATACAGTTATGGCAGCTTTGAACTGCAGAACCCAACATTTGGAAATGGAGATCAATATTCTATGGTTCTTATTGGTGCAGCGTTTTTTCACTGTAAGTATTTAGAAGACTTTCAAAGACAACCAGAAGCTGTTTACGCTTTAATAGATGAAACTCAAAATTGTGATGATATTGCCATGAATTTTCTGGTAGCAAAGAATACTGGAAAGCCTTCAGGAGTGTTTGTGAAGCCCGTTGATATAAGAAATTTAGAGAAAGACACTAACAGTGGCTATTCTGGGATGTGGCACCGAGCAGAGCATTTGTTACAGAGATCTTACTGTGTAAATAAATTGGTTAATATTTATGATGGCATGCCTTTAAAATATTCTAATATAATGATTTCCCAGTTTGGGTTTCCTAATTATGCCAATCACAAAAGTAAAGTATAAACCAATGATTTAAGGGGTTAGATGATGATACTCAGTGAGCTGTACCAAGTACAAGGAAAGAAAGTGTGATTACTGCATCTTGGCTCTCCTTACTTGCAGCCTCTGAGTTTCTTTCATGTGGCATTTTATGTTGTTCCCCCCTCCCACTCTTTCTTACCAATCACCAAGGTAAATTTTCAGAATTTTAAAAATATATATATATATATATATATATCTTAGTGGTTAGTCATAATAAAATCTTCTTCTTCCCACAACCTGAGAAGTGTTTACAACTAGGCCACTTCTTCAGAAACACGCAGCCAAAAATGTACCCAAAAATGTTCAGTGATCATAATCTGACTTTTTTATTTTTACTGTGTACCTAGCTAAGTAAACTTAGTTTTGTTTTGTGTGGAGATGCTTCCTTCCCCTGCTTCCCTTCTCCTTCTCCACACATTTCCTACTGAAACTGTAAAAGGGCTACAACAAACAGGCTAGGCTCCTAGATTGCTGTACAAAACTCCTTTACATCTGAATGTTCCTGAAGCTGCTGTGAAGGCAAACCACAAGAATACCCAATCAAAGCAGATCTCAGTCCTAAAACCATTGCATACAATATCCACTACTGCTGAGGCAGTGAAGAAGGATCTCTTTGCTAGAGCTTTATTCTTATTAATAATTCTCCTAGAGTTGCTGAAACATTGTAAACAGTTGAAAGGTAAAACTTAGCAATTGGAAATGAAAGAAACACTTGAATACATAAAATATGAAAATTATATATGCAGTCAAGTCCATGAGATTGTTTATCAATACTATCTTTAGTATTTAGTTCGCTTTTGGTATATTGTGTGTATTTTGTTTAAAAAAAAAAAAAAATATGCCCAAGTAAATCTTCTAAAATGTTTTCTGTACAATTGCTAATGAAAGCATGCTGCTCTACATTTTTTCTAGTTTGTACATTTTGTAATATTACAGGTCTACTTTTTTTTAAAACCAATCTTTCACATGAAAGATTACTTCTTGCTTTCTTTTATCTCTGTTTTGGCAGCTATGACAACAGAATTAAAATGTGCAATGAATGTGTAAAACAGTGTTTTAAGGTACAGTGCTATGTGACAGGGCTGGACTATTATCTTTGAATTATGTGGCTTGATCAGTGGCAAGAAAGAGCTATTTTTTAATAACTTCTATATTTCTTATTTCTATAAGACTTAAGGAAAAAAGCAAGCTTCATATATCAGCTTTAAGTCTGTTCACTTTTGTTATAAATTGTATTTACTGGGCTGTAGTGATAAGTAAAATCTGAACAGAACTATGTGAGATTTCTAGAAGTGCAGCTTGACTAGTAGTAGCTTCCTGCATTTCATTCATTTATTGGTCATCTTTAATTTCTGTTCTGTGCAGAATTATCTGCTACATTTTCACTATTTTAGTTGTATTTTACCTTTTAAATTGTGAAGTGAACTGTCAACTCAGCCAAATCTTAATTTTGGCCTTTTTTCTTTCTCTTTTTTTTTTTTTTTTTTTTTGAGGAAAAAGGGATTGTTTGGGTTTTTTTTTGTCTTTTGTTGTTTTTTAGCAGGGAGCTCTTCTGTGTCAGTGAAGGAATGAATAGAAATAGAAAAGCTTATATTGTTCTGGTAAATTTATTTGTACCTTTGTCAAATAAAATATATTAATAGAATTGTTCTGTATTTATTTCACAAAGTTTTGACCAAATTTTCAGTGTTAGATGTCTGAAATAAGCTCATAAGTTCAACACAGATGAGCAGTACCAAGAGCTCATTTAAAAATTAAAAAAAAAAATATTACAGGTATTTGTTGGCATATGATTATTTAATTTAGGTAAGGTTTATGTGTGACAACTAATAGTACAAATATTAAAAAAAAAAAAACAAACCACCACCTGAAACAAGTGAACCAAAAAGTTCAAAGATCAGGCTTCAGGTCTAGCCATTATTCATTTTGCTTAGGAACAAAAGAGGTTTCTTCGTTTTAAAAGCTAATGTTTTTTTATAAGTAATGAATTTGTCCCTTGATGGTTATAGAAGTACCTTGATATTCTTTGAGATATTTTACTAACAATTTAAATATTAACAATTTTTTTTATTGTGGTAAGAGCTTGTGTAGATGTCATTTGGAAGTATTTGGAATCTAAACATTTATCACTGCCTCTGAGTTTTCTGTAGAAATCAGTGTTTGTGTGACATGGGTTTTATAAGTGGAATCTGAAATACATACTTAAGGAATCTTTTACTGAAAAAAAAATCAAACTACTTTCAAATTATTGATAAATACAATTCTGTAATTTTTAAAGAGGTTTCAGTCCTGAAATTGCAATAAGGCTACAAGATTGCTTCTATAGTTTAAGAAAAAAAAAAGCCACAAGATGTCACTGTAGGCTTGATCAAATGTTAGAAATAGCATTTGGAAGTGATTATAATGAAAAGTATGAGGTGAAAACATTCTGAAAGCATTTTAAAAGGCTTAGTCATACTATAAAAGCTAAGAGGAAATGCTAGATCTAAAAATCCATTACTATTTAGTACATATTCACAGGGGAGAAGAGAGACTAAGTACTTCTGTGCTTAAAATGTATCTAATTGCCACTAACTATATCTGCATGCAACCAAAGGAATGTTTGTGATCTTGCCGAAGACATGCAAGCCATCTGTGAGAACAGTTTTTGATAGTGGGACTTCAGTTGCTAGCTGTGTACAAACATATATGTATCCCAGATATACCAACCTAGCTAAGATGTATTTGCAAAGAATAGACTTAAGCACAAAACTAGCTTCAGATTCTAGATACTGGGTATGAACCTTGTTACACTGTTCCATCTTTCCTTCTATTGGCAAAGGTACCTCAATTGAAGTTCCTCTGAGTGTGATCATATGTACTCTCAACACATAGTGTGGCATGTGCTTAGAAATGTATGTTGCACTGACTTGTAGAGTAAGGGGGATGCTAGGGGGGTATGGTTATGAATCTGCTCCTTAGAGAATTTCTACCCCAAGACCTTGATTGTGAATGAAATATGGAGTATGTGATTTATTTAAGGATAAAAGTGGAAAAGAGAGGCATATTAAAGGATGAGCATGTTGATTTACATGACAGGCAAACAATACCCCACAACAACCTTTTTCAACTTAGTTCTAACACATGACTATGGCCTTGCAAGCATCTTCCACAAAAGAGTACTTAGAGTGATGTTCCTTACCTAAGTTCATGGAGGTTCAAAGAGAGTCATATTTGTGTTCTGGAGCTATGAAGAAAAAAAAAAAAAGTATAGGAATGAAGATAGGAATTATTAGAGTAGTACCAAAAGTAAGTAAGAAATTGTGAAACTAATAAATGCATGAGAAGTGCTTCCTGTAGTATTTAAGCACAGCTTAAAAATGGAAGAGGGGAGTGCTTTGCAGTGCTGTTTGGCCTCACCTGCAGCACATAGAAGGGTATGAAATGGCAGTAACAATTGTTTTTGTTACAAAAAGTGGTGGCAACAACACAGGCCTCAGAGCTGAGTAGGACTTTATGTTGTAATGTCTTTTTAAGGTATTTCTCTTCTTTTCTTTGGGGAAGAGCAGCATCCTTTTTTCTTCTTATGAGAGCAGGTCTCCTGTGCTGCTCTCTGGTGTTTGGGTGTGGGGATGAGCTGTCTGTGGCACTTACAGGCTCCTTCTGAAGAGATGGGTGGAGGAAAGGCTCTTCTAACGGAATGCTTTGAAAAGGCGGTTATTCAGCAGTTGGTTAATTAAATTATAGGCTTGTTCAGCTATTGAGATTCAACCCCCAGAAGTCAATCTTTCACTAAAAAAAAAAAAAAAAAAAAAAACCAAAAAAAAAACCTAGCGTAGTGTTACCACAGACTTAGCAGCGTGTGCAAAATGTCTTGCCGCTACGTAGCTTCTCAGTGAAAGGGAATCCCGACCCAACGTGTTAGGAGTTCTACACGCTAAGGCTGCGGTGCCCTCAGGGCCCCGTTCCCGCCTCGGAGCTCCTCACACACTGCGCGGACCGCGGCGATCCCCGGAGGCGGGAAGGGGCGCTGTCGAGGTGATACCCGCCCGAGGGGCGTGGCCGGGAGCAGCCCTTTCTTCTGTGTGCGCCGCTCATAGGCAGGAGAGTTGGGAAGGCAGCGTGTGATTGGTGGGTCTGCCTGTCCATCAGACGAGAAGGTAGCGCCTGCCGGGCCCGGGCTTCGCAAACATGGGTCCCAGCTCGGGGTGTGAGGAAAGGGCTCTCCTGGTCCTGCGCGGTACTTCCCTATGCCCCTTCCTGCACCGAGGCGGCTTTTGCCCGGCCCGTCGGCTCGCTCACGTCCACTCCTCGCCGGGGAGATACTAGCTCGGCTCGCCCCCGCCGTCTCAGATCTCTCGAGCCGCGTACCGGAGCACTGTGTTTCTTCGGGCCGCTCCGCAGAGCGCAGCCCCGGGGCAGGGACGGAGCAGAAAGGAGCGCCGCGGGGCGCGGAGGCGCCGTCCGGGGTCGAGGCTGGCCGCACTCCAGCGGGACGCGGGCGGAGGGCGGGGCCGTGCCTGGCAAACCCGGGGAGCTGAGAGGCGGAGGGCGGGGCCGGGGGGGCCGAGGGGGACGCCCGCCCACCTCGGTCCCGGCCGGCGGAGACAAAGGCTCGGGATCGCCGTCGCCACAGCACCGCTGGTCGCCTGGTAACCGCCCGCGGCCGCTTTGTCCAGGGGGCGGCTCCCAGCCGGCCGGGGTGGAGCTGAGGTCCCTGCGGGCTATCGCCCGCCCGGCGGCTCGCCGCGTCCCGAAGCCGGCTCTCGCCCCCACTCCAGTTCCTATGCGGGTGGCGGCGCTCCCGGCAGCGTGGCCCGTGGCGGGCGGTTCCTCTGGGCGGCGGGTCGCGTCCCTGCGAGCGCGCCTCGGCGCTGCCCCGGAGCGCCATGAGCTCGGAGCCGCCCCGCGCCTCGCTGCTCCGCGCCCTGTTTAAGATGGAGCCGGCGGCGGCCGCCTCCGAAGTGCTGGGGGGAGCCTCCGAGTTCGTGAAAGGTGAGAGCGGGGGCTGCGCTGTGCTGCGCTGCCTCCGCTGCCTCCGTCGGGCCCCCTCCCCTTCCTCCTGCCGCTCTGCGCACTTGGCCGCCTCCGTCGGTCCCTTGTGCCTCGCGGTTCTCCTGAGCCGCCCGCCCCGCTGCCGCTGTGTGGAACGCCTCAGTAGTTTTTCCTCCGCTGCTTTCGGCGGGTTGCGGGTCGGCACCTGTTGCTTAGCGGCGCCTAGCGCGGGGCCCGAGGCGGCTCCCGAAGAGGCCCGACGCAGCGGGAGCCCCGGGCCGCTCTGCGCAACGCGGCCGTCCGCTGTTTTTCAGATCGCCTCTACTTCGCTACTTTGCGGAATAAGCCCAAAAGTACGGCGAACACCCACTACTTCTGTACTGACGACGAACTGGTCTATGAGAAGTAAGTGTTAAACGGCTTTTTTGGTTTAAATAAATAAATAAATAAAAATCTAAAAATCCTCCGGAGCTACTAAAATAACTCCAAGCGGTGGCTGAGCAGTTGCGTCGTAGCCGATCTAGGGCAGAGGGTATCTGGGCTGTCAAGCTCTATTATAAGTTGGAGAAGACCTCTTAGGACTAATTACATCTTATTAAATGGTGTCTTAAATAGAAGGTTGCTTGGTGTGACTGCGTGTGAAAAAACAGATCGTTCTTGTGTTCTCCTGTAGCCGGAGTATGAAGTGATCACCTTTCCTGCAGAATCATCCAAATGCAAAACTTTGATTTGTGTTTGAATCACATCTGCAACTTATTTCAAAGTTTTTAGATAGCACTTCCTGTTGGCTTTTGTAGCTTTTTAAAACAGAAGAGAAAGCATTATGTGAAGTAACAGCTTCTACTGCCTGGAAGACACTGAAAGAGCAGGAAATCAACAGTTAATTTGATTATGGGTGGAGTTCTACAAAGGAACATGAAATATACACAAAACAAAGTAATAGCTCTGTGCTGTAGTTACAAAGTCATTGCTCTAGATTATCTTCTCAGATAGCTGTTCTGCACAGTCTATCACCTGACAGAGGGTTTACACTATATAGTATTTCTAGAGGGACAAAAAGAAATCCTTTCATGAAAAATGCAACTTTTTTTTTTCCCCCGTGGGTTTAAGAGTATCAACCACATCCTATCCCTGTGACTTCAGTGCTGCTTTTGTAAAGGTGCATAGTAGTTTTCCTCAATTTGTGGCTTATCTTCTATGCAAAGATTACAGTTCTAGGTTGTGGTTTGCTTGTTTTTTTTGTTTTTTTTTGGTTTTTTTTTGTTTGTTTGTTTTAAACATGCAATTTAAATCTTCATTGTCTTCAGCTGTCTATTTTTTAGTGGAGCTCCTGATGATCCTTTCTCAAAGTTAACATTTGTAGCTTCCTGTTTGGGTTGGGGGTGTTTTATGTAACAGTCATTGAAGCAAATTCAATAAATGTACCCCTTAATCCGCGTATCAGCTAACCATGCAGCAGAATGTAACATAATACCATATAAACAAGATGAAGAAGTCTTTGCTTTCTTCTATTATCTTCTAGGGTGTATTTAAGACTTTAAGCATGTAACTTGTGGTATGCTTTCTGAGTGGACACTTTGTAGTCTATTGGGATGGTTTCTAAAGGTATCCTATTTTTGATATAGTAACAGTACTCATCCTGTTGTATTCTCAAAATAGTAAAATGTAATATGAAGTAGAAACTAAGTGACAGTTGTCAGGTGGCATGAATGCATCTGTATAATAACCTAGCTCTTCTAGATAAGCAGTGCTAAATTTTCCATTGATATTTGCAATGTGGTGTACATCTCTATTAGTGTATGCGATATTTGATAGTAAAACCATGTCAAAAACTCTACTTATTTTTCCTTTCAGTCCCATCTCTAAGGGGCTTGTAGTCTCAGGGAAGTAAAAGCAGATGCTGACAGGGTTACCGTGCTATGTTTTTTACCAGCACCTTTCTGAAATTGGGAAGCTATTAGCGAAAAGAGAAATAAAATACAAATCAGGTAGCTTAGGAAAATGCTGGTTCTACCTACTATGGGTTCCCTTTGTGCTTTTCAGTGAGCTAAATGTTTGTCTGCTGTACTTCACAGGCTGCGCAGCAAAAATAGGCCTTGACACCTAAGTTTGTCTCTCAGTGATAGATAGAACCCAACTTCCAACACCAAGTTGGGACTCCTGATAGCTCTCTCAAAAATGCAGCCTTTCTGAGGAAGTAATTGGAAATATTTATGTGATAGTGAATTGGAATTTGAAAGTTAACTTAGGGGTGTTGTACCTCAGAATGGTATTTTCTAGTCTTCATTCAAAATGGCCTACCCGTGCTGCTCTTCCTCATCAAAATTTCTTGGCTGCTTTTGCTTTGTGATTGAGCTAGTTCAATCAGTTGAGAGGAGAAGAATAGATGTCTGTTCAGACACAGAATCCTCAGCACCTATGAGGTATGTAAATAACTGTGTTAACATGGCTATTTGCTGATTTGGTTTTGTTAAGATGTATCATACTAGTGACTAGACAGAGGTACTTCATCGTGTATGGAACTAAGCTGCTTTTCTTTGGGCTGGTCTATCTTTAGTGATACTTCAAACTGTGAAATGATGCAGAAATTAATTTAGCTGACTATAGTGGGGTCAGTTTGCTTTCTTTGGGGCAGTACATGGTCTAAAAACCTCATGAGTATGCGAGTATGGGGTTGTTAGTCTGATTATAGAGAGCGTATCAGTGGGTCACGTGGTGCTTGATCTCCTTCCTGCTTCACTTCGTTCTTTTCTTTCTCCTTACTCCTGATGAGACATAAGGAAGTAATAGTGTAAATTAACAGTGTACTCTGTTAAAGAAAAGTACTCTAATACTAAATTTGATGGGTCTGGAAGTTTTTGTCTGACCGCTTCCTCTTGCATGATTTATCACCAGATTATACCCAAAATGTGATTACGTGGTCTTGAGTAGCTCAGCTTTCGGTTTTAACTCCAGTGAATTTGTTTTAACAAACTTGTTTTAACAAATTCATAAAATTATCTTATTTAAATGCTGCTACTTTGAAAAATGAAATGACTTCAGTGTGCTTTGGAACATATCAAATGTGATCTGATTGGGAGCTTACCAGTAGAACTGTCACAGTTTCAGTTGCATATGCTGCAATTTAAACTGGAACCTGTTGCCGTAGAGAAGTGATAGCATGCGAATTTCCTGTTTGAATTTAGAATGAATTTTTGCAACTCTGACTTCTTACAGCTTCCCCTCCCCACCCAGTTGTTTTGTTTCTGTAAGATGTTGTCAGTCTTTTTCTGAAAGTCTTTGAGGTACCTCCTGAGTAAGTCTGCAGTACTACATGCAAGAGAATAGTCTTGCAGAATAATGTATTGCAGGTAATGATTGCTTCAGGAAAACTGAGTTAATGAGAAATAATCCAGCTTGATGAGGACTGTCATTTGGCAAATGGACAAGCCTTGCCTTGGCAAGATCTCAATTAGTGAGTTAGGCAAGAATAAGAAGCTTTTTCTTCTCTAAGAATAGTGTCTTTCATGCTTTACCTTTCAGTAAACGGATCTGGGTTGGGAATATTACACTTGACTGGTTAACTTCACTGTCACATCTTTTCATCAAAACAGTTTGTAACATCCTTTCTATTGTTGTGTAAATTTTTCAAGCAAAACTAAAAGTTAGTTAAAACTGGGAGTATCACTTTTTTTGTAAATAATAATGACAATTCTCATACACCGTGTTTTTACTCGGTCACTTGTAGCTTCACATCTTTTTTTAATAAACAGCTTTTGCAAATCTTATCTGAAACTTGGTGAGCAGCAGCAGAAGTAAATAGTATGATATTCCCTGTGCATCCTATGTTTTACAATGCAGCCTTCAAGCCACAGTATGTTACTTGCTCATTCCACAGCAGTTTTAGTGTTAGCAATATTTCTGAGTTCAATCAGAAATACAATAAAATTCAAAACTGTGTCTTCATTTAATGAGTGTTCTTTGGACTTTAACTTGTAGGACATGTTTTCTTCTTTGCATACACATATGCAGCTTCTCTTTCTGATTATTTGAGTAAGGGTTAGTTTGTTTATTTGATCAGTGTAAAATGCTGCTTTTCTATGGTTATCCTATAAAATGGTACTTGCATAGGAAACCTGAACTCACCATCCTTTTGTGGCTTATATCAGTTGAAAGGAAACGAAAACCTTAGCCATGTTGGAACAAACAGAGAACAGAGAGTTCCTTGTTCACTTCCAGTTTTTGGAGAGTTGAACTTCACTATCAAATGACCAAGATTACTTAGCGAGTTCAAGTCCACAAAAACAGTGACAAAACCACATCGTGTCTAAGAAACTTCCTAGCTTCCAGCTTTTATCAGTATGAATGTAAATATATAGAGAAATGAAGCTTCATAAATATGTTTTATTAACGGCCTCCGTAAAAATTGGCCATAACAATACTGTAGCTTTTTCCTTTATCATCTTAAAATAACTGCTTTTAAATTCACTGCAAGTGAAGTCAGGAGGTCTGGAAACTGAGAGTATCATCTTCTCCTTAGAATATGAGCTACTGGTATAATTTTATTTGAAACTCCTGAAGCTCTGCACCTTAGCATTTGAGATGTACTCTCCAGTATTGATTTAATAAATTTTATGTGCACTTTTGTGCCGCCTTCACCAAGTTGATGGAGAGACTTGAGCATCTTTGCTATGAATAGAGACTGAGAGAGCTAGGATTGTTTAGCCCAAAGAAGTCTCAAGTAAGTAAACTTTACCAGAGGGTGCAAACAGGACAGAGCCAGACTCCTTGGTTGTACCCAGCGCCAACAGGAGACAGTGTGTACAAACTGGAATAGGAGATTCTGCGTGAACATCAGGAAGCACTTTTACTGTGTAGGCAATGAGGCACAGGTTGTCCAGATGGAGCTTCCCTGAGTGGAGATGTTCCAAGAGTTGTCTGGATGTGATCCTCAGTATCCATGCTTAAGCAGGGGGGTTGCACTAGGTGTCCTCTAGGCATGCCTTCCAACATTAACTGTGCTGTGATTCATATGGAAAAGATGAAAGCAAATTACAAAGGCATTGAGGATTTCTTGTAAATGTGTACTGGAATAATCTGTTTTCTAGGCTCCAGTTTCCTACTGGACAGACATCTAGCTTGAAATAGAAAGCCTTTTACAAGAAAGTTGGTCACTGTTAAGATGATTTATTTTCCATAGAAAGTATGTTTCTAACCATCTTAAGACTCTTGTACAGGCAAACACTATGGAAGAATATCTTTGCTGGTACTTTGCTCTTGATGTCTAGAAGTATTGCTTGAAAAATGCTTGCATCTGGAGTAGCTATTTAAGTGTAGATAACTTGGAGCTGCAACTTGTTCTTGGATTTTGAATAAATGGGATCTTGGAGATTTGGAACATCTGAGGGGAAATGGAATGAGTACCTGATGTTTTGTGTAATCTGTAACTTCTGTGTTGTTTCTGTCTCCAGATGTAAGCAGTGGAGCAATATTGCTTCTGGAGTTCTGTTTGCTCTATCTTTGACACTCAGAATTGTGCAATCTCTGAGTAGTGAAAAGTGTTGGGGATTGTGTATTGGCCCAGATAAGAAAGCTCTCAGCAGTTTTTATGTGGCAGGAATTGGTGGGACTAGGGCAGCAGTTAATGCTGTTGGGCATCCTGTTTGCACTCATAGGAAGTGGGAATGTGGGACATGCTTTGGGATGCAAGGGTGGGAGAAGGAAAACCAAATATGTAAGATTTCAGGATCTCCAGAGTTATGTTGTAGTGAATATGTGGATTGATACTTCTGTCTTTCATCTGGAAAATTTGTGACGATTCAGCTTATGGTTTGTTTGCCTGTAGCAGCCATTTGTTTGCCTGTAGCAGCTTCTGCAGTGGCTGGTTCTTGTATTGCCTAATACCTGCACTGAGAGCCCGTGGGGGAGACATCTGAGTGTTCTAGTGATCCAGCCTAGGAAGTGGGGAGAGAAAAGCAAGTGGAGAATATTTTTTTTTTCTCATTCTAATTTAGTCTTACTGCTAATTTTTAATAGTAACCCAAGCAGGAAACTGGATCTCTATAACGTGTTTATAAATTAGTTTAGTCTTGTATTTAGGAAAATGCATTTCAACTGCTTTCTACAGTTGTTATGGATAAACTCTTGGCCCAAATAACAGCCAACTTGAGATACTCCTGTTTGGTGGAAAAGAGGCTTTTATATAGTTGTTAGTTTCCAACAAAGCAAGCTTCTTGCAGAGAAGAGTAGTTGCATTCCCATTCTTGTATATGTGCTCTAGAAAGAAACTGCAATAGCTATACTGTGCTCTTGTTTTGAAGTTATTAACTGAAACACCAAAAAAGCTGCCATGCAAGTAACATCATCTCCTCTGAGCATTTGTGCATGGTTAGAACTGACTGTGTATGTTCTTTCTTGTTTTCCAGTATGAGAATTAGGGTTTGTACCATATTCAAGCTGCTGTAAATACCTATTACTGAATGCAGAATATGTACATACCCTCATATTCAGTGTAGCAGCAGTTCCAAACTTACACTGATCTGCCCTGAATAAAAGAATCCTGAAATAAATCTTCAAATAGGAGTGTCCTATCTTCTCATCTGTATTTCTGTTGCTGTATCACAAAATTCATAAGGGAATGGTAGTTTAAAACTACTTAGTTAGTACATCTATCTGTGGGGGAAATTTTGTGTACAGCTTCAGATTTCTGGGCAAAGTGTAAGTAGTTCAGTTTGTTTTTGAAAGATAACATGGTGCCCTAGCCATAAATTTGTTGATTGTGAAGTTAATATGGAAGTCATTATTAATTTCAGAGACTGCCTCTACATGGTATCCCTTCACTGGTCGTAACTGGGCTCCATCCATTACTTCCAGATATTGAAGTCGTTTATCATGTACTGCTGTGCTGGGGTCAGCCGAATTCAAATACTTGGTAAAGTTACCCTCTTCCTTCCGAAGAGGTGCCCACGGCTTGATCTGACTCATGGCGCCTTCATGTGGCATTGCGCAGAACTACAGTCAGGAACAACTTGAGTTTCTCTCCTGAAGACTGTGTGGTCCTAGACTGTATCTATTTAACATGTTGATTCCCTGAAATTAAGTGCTTGCATGAAAGAGTAAATTAATGAGCTGATCTGGGGCTGGCTTATCTAGGTAGGTGAAAATTTCTGTGATACAAAACAGCGAATATCTGAAATGATAGGCTGTGAGAGCTGATGAGAAGGGTGGTTTGAGGGGTCGATTCTAACAGAAACCTATGCTTCTGCTCCCAGGTGGCATTATGACGGTGTTTCTGAAGCACAATATTTAAATATTCACAGACTGGATTTGGGGGTTTTGCTGCTGTGTAGCTGGAGAAGCATAAAGATAGCAAGCTTCCATGGGGTGAGGGGGAAGAATAATTTTAGCTATCATCTAAGTACTTGATTAAAACAAATATGATTAAACATCGATTAATACCGTACTTGCATTCTGTTCCTCATATCTGGTTCCCACCCCCATTGCAAATGACTGTCTCTTAACTGGCTTAAGTTTCAGAGATGTGCTGATTCCATGTGGTGTACAAATGTTTACAAGAACGTCTGGATAGAATGAAAATCTGTTACCTATGAAAGAATTGTCAGTGAATGAATACTGGTTAATGGTGACTATATTATGTAACCAGATTTCATTTCTGTGTGTGTGGTTTTAAGTTTCTGTCTTAAACTTTGCTGGGTCAAACTCTTAATTGAGAGGCTGACTCGGTATGCTGTTTCTCTTCATTGCTCATTTCCATCCTCTGATTTCCCACCTTCTACTTGTACGTAGCTCTCAAAATTCTGTTCTTAAGAAGAAAATCCGCTGACCAGCTTGGTATTAAATTGAATTCAAGGACAAAAACGGCCTGTTACTCTTAAAGTAGTGGCACGGATAAGATTAAACTCTTCTGTTTAAGCGTGTCAGACGTATTCAGTTTTAAGGATATAAATTGATGAGTTTTGTAGTTTACTGACTTCAGTACAGAGCCTTATGTTATTTGTCAGAGAACTCCTCTATTTGGAGAACTCTGAAATGCTTGTTTCACTTTGCTTCATTTAAAAGGAACATTCAAGCTTAATTTAGTTTGAAGATATATAGTGGGAAAAGCTAAAATTATTAGTGCATGTATCACAACATTGTATCAGTGAAGTCAATGGCTTGTTTTGGCTTGTTTATTCTGCCCCATGGTGTTGTGTGAAGGAATTAGGAGTTGCCAGTGGGTTTTGATATTTTTTTTTCATGCCTATGTATGGGCAGTAATAGTGGTGCACGACTGACTAAAAGTGCCTGTTCTTTCTGTGTTTGGATTTTGAAAAGTATCAGCCAAACAGTAGTAATACCAGGATGTTAAATATTGGTACTTTTTTTTTTTTTGGCTGTATTAAGAAAAGCATGGAGTGCTTAATTGTAGCAAATGATGGAAAATCACAGTAAATCAGAGAATTTGAGTAGCTTTATTTTTTAGAAATATCTTGTTATTTCTTGGATTAAATAAATAAATCTATCTTTTCTTTACATCCATCAAAACAGTAAATAATTTGTCTATTATTGGTAAATTGATTGGTGAATTCATTTTAATCTGTTTTTCCTGTGCTTCTGTTTGAGTTCAATTGTGCAGAAAATTAGAAGTGGTTATATGAGTTCATATGGCTGTAGTTTTAGCAAATGAATAGTAATGGAAACCTAAAGCACAGCTGTAGTTCTGTGCTTTAGACAAACTGTGTGTTCAGTAACATCATTATGCTCATCAAAGCTGTATTAGAAACAATTATGTTCCACTATTATTTTTTTTTCCCACCATGATATTTTTTCAAGGATCTTAAAATCCAAGTTCTATTTTTCCATCATACAAGTGAGTTAATACTCTAAAGGTAACACTGGAACACTGTTTTGATATGTTAGTGCTGCAGAGTGAGAACCTGCTACCTAACCTGGAAGCCATGTTCACTACAGTGTCTTTAGAGCTAACGTTTTTAATTATTGCTTTGTAAAGCATGCTTGTTCTTTTTTCATTTAATCTCTATTAAGAACGTAATGGGGAGTTTTGATTTTAAGATAGCTGTAACTGTTGACCGTATCTGACAAACTCATCTTGGAAGAGATGAGAAATTCTAGAAGTTAGTGACTGCATTATTGCCACAAAAATTTTCATTTGTGTTAGTTGTGTTCTGTGATCTTAGAGATACCATCCTAGGAGTTGGGTCAAAGACTGAGCTGTCCAGCTAATGAGCTACTGTATTTAAACATTATAACAAATGTTTTGTGCTGCCAGGGATGAACACATTCGTGCTATTATGAGATGTTTTTAAGAAGATGATATTGACATTTCCTCGGTGTGGCAGGCAGAGTGCTTGTTCTGGACAGCAATTGGGCCAATATAATTCACTCTTCTTCACTGGGCTTTGTTTTTTTTATGGTCTTTTTTTGTTTGTTTGAGAGAACGTATGTTTGAAAGGGATAATAATGGAGTAATAAGCCTTACGTTTAGTGAGAGAGAGAGAGCACTGTGAATCCCTGCTGGAAACTTCTATTTTGTACATTAATTTTCCTGTATGGACTATTGCTGCTCTCTCTCATCCAATGGGCAGCAGTTGCTGCCTTAAGGGGCATGTGAATGTTTAAGGAAAATCTAGAAGAGAGGGATGGGAACAATGAGAAAACACAGAATAAATGAAGAACTCCTAAGAACTTTTAGTAGAAACAAGAGGACTGAGTGGGACAAAAGGAAAAGCAGTAAAGGATTCCATGTAAGCTGTGTGTGTGTGTATACAGTATGTAGCTTCTGGAATAATGGAAGATGAGGTTAAAAAAAGAAGTGGGCTTAAATTTCAGTTACTGCAGTAGCTGAAATAAAGGGTTTATGTGGTGCACTGTATATATTGTTTACTCAGTATTCCCCAGAGTTTACTATTTCAGTTTTAGCTATCAACACTGTGCATGTTGAAATTTGCTTAGCTATTTTGCATTAATAACATATTTGTTTTCTTTTCACAAAGTTTCTATGCAGATTTTGGACCTTTAAATTTGGCGATGTTATACAGATATTGCTGTAAACTTAATAAGAAATTAAAGGTAAGCTTTGCTTTAAAAATATTGTTCCTATATTATTGTGCTTTCAAACTGAGATAAAACCTGTTTTCCATTTTGAAAGTAATTATTAAGTACTCACTATCTATAGATAATTGCTACTAAGCTTAAGGCTCTTTTTTGCTCTGAATTCTTTTGCCTCTGAAGGACGAAAAAAAGGGATGTGCCATTGTTGCTTAGCAGGTGAGGTGAGGAAAGGATGATTTCACTTTTATATTCTTAGATTTGTAATGAAGTAGTAAATAACAAGACTTAGTATGGCTGTGTGGATGTTTCATGGGTTTGCAGCTAGGTAAGTTGGTCTGTTGGTATGGATAGCTTAACAAAAAAACCCACCCCCCTCAAAAACAAACAAACAAAAACCCACAACAAACCACAACAGATTTTAAGGCAAACATCTCTGCTCAGCCTTGTCTTCTATGTAAAGAACAGTGTGATCTCCAAAACCACAATATTTAAATCTCACTTGGTCAAAAAGTTAAAACTTTGGAGTCTTTCATTTAAATAAAATGTTGCTTGTAATAATGGTGTTCTAGAAAAGTCTTTTACACGGATAAAAATGGTTCTTTTTTTCTGTAGTACTTGCAGAATTGCCACTGCATTCAATTAGTTTGCAGAAAACTTGTTCTCCTGCTTCCACCCAAGTGTTGTAGATTTAAGGCAATTTTGAGTTGCTCTGCTATAGATGTAGAAAATGTATCTTCAGGTACCATAGTAGCTTTTCTTTTGTCTGCAAAATGTTTGTCCTTACTTTATGAAGTAGTTGTGAATATAGGAATGCAGCATTTATTTTGGAAGATTACGCCAGCTGAGTTTTGTTCTAACACTACTGTCCTGTGATAAAGCCACAAGCCTGGTGTAGATTGACCTTGGCCAGCAACTAAGCAAACAGCAGCTGCTTGCTGACTGCTACTCCAGCCCCAGTGGGACAGGAGAGAGGACCAGAAGAGCAGAACCAATAAAGACTTGTGGGTTGAATTGAAGACAGTTTAAGTAGGGCAATAAAAAGGAAAGACAGGGAAAACAGAACAGGTGGTGTTAGCAGCAAACCATTGCCCAAACAGTCTCTAAGCAGCAGCTACTTTTGAATGGCTTCTACTTGATTTTGTTACTGCACGTGATGCTATCTGATACGGCATGTCCCTGGTCTGTAGAGATAAGTTCCATCAATTCTGTTTCTCTAGCTTCAAACAGACTGAAATCAGTTTGGGACACGTTTTTATTTATCACACTTGAAGTGTAACTTTGTGCTTTCTACTTAAACTAGAACTATTTTTAATGATTCAGTATTAAAATGTAATGCCTTTATTGTTGCATCATCTGCCCAAAGCAAGACAAGTTGCTAATTGTAGATGGTGTGTAATCATGATATTCTAAAGAAAGGAGAAAAATACAGAAGGGAGCCAAATTAAAACTGAATGATTAACTTTGACATTTGCAGATTGGCTTAACAGTAGTTAATGATATTTTAATTTAACTTTCATATTTTTTGACAAGTTTAAAAAAAAAAAAAGCAAACTCTCAGTGCTAGGTGTGGAGTACAGATTGTCAGGACAGAGAAATCTCAAGCAGATCAGCTGGAAATGAGATGCTGTCCGTTACTGATCCCAGAGGTTAATTCCAAACAAGTTAATTTTAAACTACTGATGCACAGTAGAGAAGGGTAATCTGATAGTGCAACCAGTGGAAAATAATATCTGAATTCAAACAACTAGAGCTTGGAATGCCATCTGAGTAGTGTAGAAACTCTGGCATGAATAGATTACAGTTTGCCTGATTAGAACTACCTTTGAGATAGGCCGGTAGCTGCTAATGTAAACCTTGCTTCCCTAATACATAAAATATGTACTACAGTCTGTCTTAATTTAGATACTATCTGCAGTGGGTAAGCGGGCTTGAAAGGGCTTCATCCACAGACTGAAGCATGCATCTGATGTGTACATGTAACTGCTAAAGACTTCTGCTCAGCTTCGCTAGTCAAGTGCACTGAGTGTGCTTTCCTAATGAAAAGCCTTTGCAAGAAGTGTGGAACAGAAAGTATGTGCTAGGTGTGATAATCTGTGTGGATATGATATTGCAAAAGGAATTTAATGATTTGGAAGGCTTTTGTTAAGTTTAAAACTTATATAAACGAAGGCAGAAGAAATGTGACTATAGGATCTCATTTAAAATACAAGCAAAACCCAAGTTTCCTCTTCAATTCTTTCAACTGCATCTATTTCTGTTTTGGTAGAGGGATGGAGCACGAAGGAGGCAGTTCTGCTCCCACCTCTCCTTTTTGGGCAGGCAGAGAGGAGGAAGAAATGCCTGATTTTAAAATGTTCTACTTGACAGACTGCCACTTTGAACTGTTGTATCTTTGTGCTGACTGACTGTAAAAGCAGTGAATAATTCTGTTCTAAAAAACTGAAGAGTTTATTCAAATATTATTTTTTGTTGTTGAAGGTAAAGCACTGAAAACCTAACTGGCCTTGTTATGTTTGTAATGCTTTGCTAAGGAGATATAGACTGAGATGACAGCACGAAAAAATGCTTGGCAATGCTGTCTTCCTACTTGTTCTCTGAATTCTGTTTGTAATTGCTTAGTCAAGCTTTTTTTTTTTTTTTTTCTCCAATTAAGTTATGAGATGAATTTTTTTTCTTCCACTTAAAAACAAGTCTGATTTCATAAAATGATTTAAAGCACTGTTATCTGAGCACGTGTAAACTTATGCAGACTCAAATAAATTAAGAAGCAGGCATAATCAGAGAGGGAGAAATTCCTAGGGAAATGATTTGATTTGCTGAAGATGGAAAAGCAGTAAGGGAAGATTCTGGCAGGCCTATGAACAGTGGGACTAACATTTCTTCTGTGCTGTGTTGTGGTAATTGCTTTAGGACATCTTAGGACATCTGCTTTAGGACAGCTTAAGTTTGAGGCAGATTGCATGTACTTTCTTTTAAAACGCTGTTTTCCATGGCTAGGCTGCAAGCATTGCATTCACTGTTACTTAAGTGAGTGCATTTGTGTGCATTTATTTAAGCAGTATTTGCATGGATCTGACTTTATTAAACACATTACAGCAATTTCTTGTAGAGCCATGTAAATAAATCTCTCTTGGGATCTTCAAGAAGCAAAAATTAATGTATTATAAAATTTTAAATAATTTTAAAATGGAAAAAAATATTCTGGAATCCTTTCATACACCAATGAATTAGTTTTATTGACTGAAACAAAACCTGCTGCACTTCTCTTATAGCTTCTGCTTTTATTAAAAAAGACTGTCTCTGAGTGAGTTCCTCTGAGAAATATCTTGACAGGTACTGCTTTATTACATTTTGTGTTCCACTGAAATTTTCTTATTGGTAAAGAAAAATGTATTTTGTATTTCACAGTGCGTCTGTTTTAACTTCTGAAAAAATAAGGGGGGAGTTGCAACAGTGTTACTGCATCATCCTAAACTGTAGCTATCTTCTGGAAATCTCACTGTGAGAGTCTCTCGAAACATTTTTTGATCCTTCTGAGTTGTGCAGTATTGAAGGAAACAAAATCTCAGATGGAGCTCTGGAGGCATTTCTTTACTAAAAAACAAAACAAACAAGTACACAAAAGAAAACAAATTCCACAAAACAAGACGTTAAAAACAAATGTCCTTAACTCTTGTCGTTGAATCTTGCCAGAACTAGACTTTGCTCATGAAATTTGGTCAAAATGTCAGTATATTCCTTTTATTGTTTGGAGAGGTTAATATTGATACTTAAAGTGTAACTGAGTGAAGAATTTGTGTTAGCAGTAATAGAAATATTCATGCATGCAGCAGGTCAGTTCAGCAACATCTGCCGTGAAGTTTGATTTTTCTGTAACTTGTGGGTAAACAAATAGTGACTGATCATATCCTGATCAACTTTTGCTTTGCTTGTATGCTGTAGACCATTAATTTTGCATTGCTTTTCAATTCTGTGTTGAAGTTTTATTCAGGATTTTAGAAAGGCAAATCACACAGTTGTGTAATCATAAAGATTTTAATCATAAAGATTAAACCCTTGCATTTTTGAAATTGAAGCAGTGATAATGCTCTCATTTTTATGTTTTGGAAGCATTTAAGGTGGGCTATCACTTCTTGCATCTTTCTAATACAAAAATATTTCAGAACTGGACTGACTTTATATATCTGTATGACAAAGAAGTCTGCTCTGTAACATAAAGCATGAAAGATGGTCTTTTTGACTAGAACTTACTTCTGGACAGCTAGCAACTGGCACATACTTTTATCACTTTCAAGTAGTATTTCAGGTGAACCATAGACCTTTACAAGGAACTTTGCTTTAAAATAAGTAATAGTCAACAAGTTATAATTGAAGTTCTGTCACTGTTGCATAACTACTGTGATGTGATCCCACCCACACGTCATGGGTGGAACTGCAGTTAGAGAACACTAAAATTAAGAAACTGAAGAGGGGGAAGAAAGGAGGAATCTTAAAATTTTGACAAGTTTTAATAAAAATTGAAAGCTTTGCTAATTAAATAACTACTTATGCTCTGTATGTTTGTGTGTACACAGAGAGATGTTGCCATTGATCTCAAGATATGACCTCTTCTAATCAATAGTGATCATCCCTCTTGGGAACTGTAATCTTATTTAGATGCACTCACTTGCATTGGTTCTCACAGCCTATGTGCCTATGGAACTGTGGGTAATAAGACCAGCTTGGAATGTACTGTTAGAGTTGCTCTGGAAGATACTATTTCTCTGGGGGGTGGGAGTAAGTACCTCACTGTGATGCGTACAGCAGTTTTCTCCTGGTGCTTTGGAGGTGCCAAATTTGATTCTGCAGTTAAACCAGTTCCTACAATTTGCTACAAGAATAAGGTGAGCTTTCTCTGTAAGTGAGATGCAGTGGTATGAATTAAGTAACCAAAACGCAATCCTACGGTTACTTTATCTCCTGCCACCAAGTGTCACCTGTGCCAAGGGCAGGAGAAGAAAGTAAACTTGAAGTGTCAAGTAGGAGTTTGAGTACTGAACTTGAGTAACAGTAGCATTGGAATAGAGGCAGTTCTTATAAGGGCTGCTGTGAAAGTAATGCTTTTTTATTTCATTGTGCTGACCCACAACACCAGGGGAGGATGTCAGTGGTATGGTGGTAAGGGTGAATTTTCCAAACAATATTCTGATACATTTTACACTACTGTAACACCATAAAATTAAGAGTGTCTCAATCAGCTCATCTGTGTGAATTGGCTAGTGGTGGAGGATATGTTGGAAAATAGCGTTTTGTACCTGAGAATCTGCTCTATCAAATAGTGTGGTTGTGCTTTTCGTCTTTGAAATAAATAGAAGGCATTACTTTCAGAGCAGCCTATGTAAAAATGTTGCACAATTTTTAAAAATGAAAATACTTTTCAAATATTTAGGAGCGAAGTCTGGTACTTCTGTTGTTCTGTTGATGTCTCCCTCAAATGGCTACTGTACCACAAATCTACCTGGAAAAACTCATGTGATAATGTTGCAAAATGTACTTAGAGTAGAAATTCATGAAGTAAAAAATAATTTTTAAAAATTGCAATAAACTGTCTAGTTTCCATTTTTAAATGACAGTTTTCTCTTTAGCTTTAAATACTTGCAGCTTGTTCTTATTGTTCTTGTGCTCATTGCTCTTGTTCTCAATGGCTGTTTTGTCCACAGAACTCTGACAGAGGCTTCTTTTCTTCTTACGAAAAAAATTGCAAGACTTCCTACTTTATTCTGTGCTTAACTGTTTTTTGTTTTTTGTTTCTTCCAGGCTTTTCACTTGCATAGCATTTTTATAAACTTATTATTGAAGCTTTCAAAATATGTTGTCTGTCACCCCATATGCAGGTAGTATAGAGGAAGATTGTTTTGTTGGAGTTTTTCCTCAGAGAAAAAAAGTTGGTTTTCTCCATAGAGTTTGGTACTGAAGGCATTTAACAAATGGGAGAGTTTAACAATTGCAGTGCCTTTCAACAATATCCCTAAGCTATTGTTCAAATATTTACATTAGGAAAAGAAGCATTTTATCATGACTTTTTTGATTGAACTGCATTTTATAGTGTATTTTTGCACAGCAAAACTAATATATTTGCTCTGGAACAGCAAATGTTTCCCTGCACTTTTATCTGTAATGTAAGAAGATTGTCCGTAGTATCAGTAACTTTTGCTCCTTTAAGAAGCTCATTTACATGTCAGTGTTGGAAAAACAGCCTCTGAAGGAATTTTTAAAATGTATTCTCAGTAAATATACTGTGTGATTATTTAAAAATTATTTTTCTTTTTAACAGTATTTCAGTCTGTCAAGAAAGAAGATAGTTTTCTATACCAGTTTTGACCAGCGGAAACGAGCAAATGCAGCTTTTTTAATAGGTGCATATGCTGTAAGTACTGATTGTTGCTTGGATACTTTTAGCCTTCCTTAAGAAATATTTCTTGTGTAAATGAATGTCCCAGGGGATGGCTCCTGAGGGAGGTAGGCAGGCAGGTTGTCATTTAATTCTCCTCTAAGCTCAAATTCTGCTGTTTAAGTGTTAGACAAGCCTTATCTTTTTTATTTGCAGAAGGAGTGGCACTGGGACATACATGTTTTTCCCATAGCACCACTTCCTTGAATGTCAAAAAATACAAACCACAAACTCTAAAACTGCTAGGCTTAGGATCAATTAATTCTTAAGATTACAGTGAGATTCATGCTGGAGTGGGAGAAAGCTTTCTCTTAAAGCCTTTAAGTTGTAAGACCAGACCCATCTTGTTTTTTGTTTTTTCTTTTTTTTTTCTGTTGTCTGCTGATAATAATGGAGGACCTGATGCATTTCAGCCCTGTAATATTACAGACTATGAGCAAAACACAGGGCTATCTTAGGTACACAATCCCTACTTACTATGATGTCACACAAATCTTGATGATCCTAAGCTGAGATTTGCACAGCTGCTTGTGTGTTGTCATAGCAGTCAAGCTCAAACTTGAACTTTCACCTTCCTGCTTTCCTTTCCAGAATTGAAACAAACTTGTGGAAAACTTAAAAGGTTTGACACTTTACAGTGTTTGAACTAGCAAGCTGCTGGCCCTGAGCTGGCATCCATAGGGTCAGCTGACTTGTGGAGGTGTCTGTTAAGTCAGGCTGTGAACTGTGTGTATATTTTTTTTCAGGACTGAGGTCTTGCTGAAAGCAAAGTTGAATAAACGCATATGATTATACTGAAAGTCCTTAGGTTGCACATTCTTGTAATGAAACAATGAAAACATTTTGCTGTGAGCATGGGGCTAGTGTATAAATGCAAGGAAGAAGATCTATTTAAATTGAAAGATAAGGGAAAAAATAGATTTAAGTTAAATTTTAAAAATATTTGGGGTATATTTTTAATCCTGGGAGTAAATCTGATGGAACAACTCCATAAAAAGAAGAATAAAAACTAAGTGGCAGACAAAAGCAGGTAACACTCTTGTGGTGAAGGGGAAGGAAAACATATTAAAAAAAAAAAAAAAAAAAAAAAGTCTGAATAGGATGACTGTCTATATTTCAAAACTACAGGGAAAGCACTCATTTGGCACGTATAAACTGTAGCATCTAATTTCTTTCACTGGTTTGCTCTTGTCTGATCCTACCTTGACCTCTCAGTACATCCTAGAAGAATTGGAATGGCTAGAACTAGCATTTTCTGTTGTCTGTAAATAATGGGTTAAAAGGACCTTATAAGCATTAGCTAGACCCAAGGAGAGCTACTGTTTGTTAATAGATCTTGCAAAGCCAAGCTTTAGGAACAGAAAGGTAAGGAGATATGTAAGATATAAGACAGGTCTCCAAATTGGGAACTCATCAGCTAAATAAGACTATTCCATATTTATGGTATTTAAGACATGAAATCTGGAGCAGTGGTATACTTGGTAGTCTGAATTTGAACTGTTCTTTCAGTAGCTAAGAGGATAAGGAGACACACTGGCAAGGGGTAGAAATCAGTCTAATGAAAATTGTGATGAGGAGCACATAGCATCTGTACCATGATGTGACTGCATATGCACTCGTAGAAGGTACCAGGTGGCATATCATACATAAGAGGGGAGCCTTATGTGTAGAACAAGGTAAACCAATGTGCCAGGACTGCAGGCACTTTTAAGCCAGCTTAGTATATGTTAAGCTGCTTATATCTCCTAACTTCTGACATCTGCAAGCAATCCATGTGTGCATTTGATACCATTTCTCTACTGTCAGACTAGTAGGTATTCTGCGTCTCTTCTAATTGTTAGAAGATCTAATTATTATCTTCTAATTATTAGAAGATATAATGCATTTATAGTAATTCTTTACTAATATGGTGCTATCAATGCAAAAACAGAGTCCAGTACCTATAAACAATTTATTTGCAGCAGAGTCACTTTTCAATTAACCTCAATTTAATGTAGTATTGGAAAACAGTTTGCACAAAGGTATCTGATACTATATAAAAATTTCAACCCAGAATTGTATCTGTTGGTGTGTATTTCTAGACTTGCCAGTGTGGCGAAATTTTGCTCACATCCTTTTATAGTTGTTGATTATAGTGCCAATAAATTCCATAACATTTGTATTCTAAAAAGTTATTTATGAACCATCTAAAATCTGATTTGTATGATAGCTGTGTTGTTGTTTTTATCTACAGAAGTTTAAATTCTGTAATCCAGGTATATTTGTTTCATCTTTGGGAAATGATATTTGCACTTTCAGAGCAATTTACCTCTAAGGGCATTGTTCAGTCACATGCAGTAGTTGTACGTTCTTGGATTATATAATAAGAAGATTTCTGATAATCTAGTCATACCTTCAGTGAAGGACTTAAGTATAGCTGGTGATTTGATCATTTGATTTTATGTATGCACTCTTTAATTCAAGATCTTCTATGCTTGCCTTGGTTTTGATTACACAAGGTTCTGAGGCCAGGAAGTCTTACAGCTTTGAACTCTATCGATGTGTGAAAGTCAATTGAGAAAGCTTGTGTTATTTGTCCTGGTGCTAAAATATTAAGTGCAAAATGAAACTTGGAAAATAGTGGATCATGTTCTAGGAATGGGTTTCCAGTGCTGATTATGCAAATTAGACTGTTTCTTTAAGCAGTTTCTTAGCCAAGTTGAACTGAAAGACCCTGATAGCTATTAAAATATTTTAGAATAGTCTTAAGTTTGAGAGAGCTTAAAATTTTGTTCACAGTAACTTCATTGTTTGTAAATTGCATATCACAAAGATACGTCTTCTGTATTTTGGTTTCTACAACAGACTTTCTGTACATTGATTAATCATGTCCAGTTGCTAAATTAATGTCCTCATTCATAAGAATTCTGCAATAATTACTTTCGTCATAAAATTAAGGAGAACAAATACTTCAGGTCTTTCAGGAATAGAAGAAAGGGAAGATTTCACTGGTCTTACACAGAAGGAACTCTGAACTACTAAATTGCTGGGACTAGTGCATGAAGTGTTGTGTTCTGTCAGGCATGGGTATGATACTGAATTTTGCAAAGTCCAATCAGATTCTACAGAGTGTTAGTATTGTTTTGCTCATCTCTTAGTATGTTTGGAGGCTTGTTTTAGGGTTGGTGGTTTTTTTTGTTTGTTTGTTTATTTTTTAAAATATTGTTTTCCACAGAAGTTAATTATTAAATATATATATATATATATATATATATATATATATATATATATATATATTTTTTTTTTTTTAAATACTGTTACAAGTACTTTCATGCTTGCTCAAACTAAAGTTGCCTGGTTTGACTCAACACGTCCTTAATAGTTTTTGTTTGAAACTGAGAGAAGAGGGATGGAGGCAAGAGGGAATAGGTTTGACTAAATTATACTGCAGAGATTGCTTGACTCCTCACTTGTCAGCAGAGAAATCACTCTTGGAGAAATCATGAAGGATAGTGTGTATTCTCATGTGTTAAATGGGTGAGTTGGACAGAGGTGGAGTGTGCCTCTTTCCGTGATGTTAAGGTGTTCATTATGTTGGGGTTTTTTTATTCTGATTGGAAAACAAGGAACCCCTGTTTGACTGTGTTCTCTACTGTCTGAAAAGTTTTGAAGCCTCTGTGGAAGAGTCTGTACCCTTACAGCTACAGTTCTTCTAAGATCAAAACTTGATCAGTGGACCAAAATCTGCCTTTTGAGTAGTCCTGGTGAAACACAACACTTACTGTGACAAGCTCTGAAAAGAAATCCACTGAGCTCTTTTTCCTTTTTCTAGCAAGTGGGCTGGTTGTATTTCTTGTGATTACTTATTTTAGTACTGATAGCTTTCTGTAATGCCAGAGAAAAGCCATCAAGTTCTGAAGTTTATAAGTTTTATCAGGTCAAATGAAATTGAGAAATGGTGAACTAATATCATCATCATTTGCCTGCCATTTGCAGGAGTGTTTTTCCCTGGTTAAAAAAATATAAATTACATTTCTGAGTCCTACCTGGAGCTGTAAGAGCTTGTTCTCTCTTAATCTAAGCGTATTACACTACTGTTCAAGTAGTATTTCCTCATTTGGAAGCAAGTACAAAGGCCTTTCAGTTGAGGAATCATTTGCAACTTTTTAACATCCTACAGAATATTGAGAATTCTATTAACTTGAGATACAACTCTAGACATAACACAAATTGCAAGCATTCTGAGAATGGCTGCTGCTTACTTCTGTTTCTGTGTGCTTAAGGTCAGAAGTTGAAAAATCAAAGCTTTCAGGACCTATGTTTTTGTTAAGAAAATCATTATTAATGCCTTGTATTCCACAGTTAAATGCACAAAGTGAAAGTAGGTGCTGTCTATAAGCTGAGTTGCAGAGAAATGTGTAGGCAAGTTGTGTCACTTAGTTTTCAAAACATATTTGCAGCATACAAGGTATCGCCCCAAACTGGATATCTACTTATAAATAATGCACTTAGTATGTATTTCAAATTGGATTTATTTTATGAGCAATTTTACTGTTCACACTGCATTTGGAATACAGTGAGGTGATTTCATCTTACGATTGCTGACTGTGGTGTTGAACCAGTGGATCAAATAGTTTTTAGTGGTATCAGAACAAGCCTTGCTTTAGTATGCTACATTAACTATAGGCTGGTCTCATAGTAACAGGTTCACTTGCTGAGTTTGACATCTTGTTCGCTTGGGAGTGTTTTGACAATTGGGAATCTGGAACCACTTGTGTTGGAAACATTTCCCTACAAAAGCTCAGAGGAAACGTTTCCTTTTTCAACTACTATATTTGTTTTGAATCATCTGAATTTGGGCAGAGAGCTTCTAGTATAGATGCTTGTTTTGCATCCTAATACAATGATGCATCTGTTTTAAAGTCTCCCAGTTGGGGCAGAGTGAGACTTAAAAAAAAATAATAATTAAAAAAAAAAAAGTGCAGATTACACAACAGATGCTCACAGTAGTTCTATCTCTTGATTTTTGAAGCTTTCAGATGATGTGGGTATGCTTTTTTGACCTGCAGATAGCACAGCAGTTGCTTGTTAAGCTGTATGGAATACTTTCTGAAAAAGTTTAGTGGTTTGGGGGAAACATGCAAATAGTTAATGACTCTTCAGGCTGAGGGCTCATTTTTCTATTTTCCTCTCTTCACCCCTTCTTCTCCCTCCCTTTAGGTAATATACTTGAAGAAAACACCAGAAGAAGCATACAGGACACTTCTGTCTGGATCGAATCCACCATATATTCCATTTAGGTATGTGAGCATCACAAATGGGCCTATATTTTGTTTTTGGAATTTGCTAAATATGCTTTTTTTTCTAAATTCCTCTCCTTTCCTAGAAAATGGCTTCATGTCTGACATGGAAATGAATGTGTAATGCGCAGAATTTTCTTTACTTCTGACGGAATTATTTGCTTTGCTGCTGGAAAAATAAACTGTTTAGACTTACTTTAGTTTTATGTGATATTCCCAGTTTTGCAAGCTTTCAGATTTAAAAAATACTTGTTAGCATGTTTGTGCTTTAGAATCTAAACTTTACTTTGATGTATCGTGCTTTACTATTTAGAATTCTAATCTTCTCGACTGCTTAGCAGCTAACCTGCTGGACTTATGTAGATTTTTTTTCTCCTGTTTCATTTTCTCAGTGTAAAAGAACAACTACTGAGGTTCAAGTTAAGTTGCTTTGCCTTTGTTTTCAATGAGTAGATGATTTCTAATAATTTTTATATACTCTCTGGAGCAGAGCAACAAGTGAAATACTTCACTAGAATTTTTCCTTCTGGAGATTACAACGCAGCATTTAAATGGAGTCCAGAGAACTGCTTCTCCCTTTCCTATCAAATAGTGCTGTCTCAGTTGTTCGATTTAGGCAGGAGATTAATAACAATCAAATAGTATTTTTCATATAAGAGTTTTAATAACTAATGCAACCTAACTTTTTCAGAATCTTAGCTTAATTTATTCAAACCTTTCTTTAAAAGCAAAACTTAATAATGTAGGAAGCCAAACTTTTTCAGTAGTGTAGGATGTGTGTTACCTGAGAATAGCTTTATTTTGTTCATCTATTCTAAAAAACTTATTGTTCAAAATTATAGTAAATTGCTATGTCTTTATGTTCCTTCTCTGCTTCTTCCTTTGTCAAAGAAAAAATTAAGATATGTCGAAACAAGGTACTGACACAGAAAAGAATCTTCATTATCAAGTCCTGAAATTATAAGACAGAAAATTTAGGAGCAATTGTCTTTTTCTTTCAGAACAGTTTCATGCAACCTTTTGTCTTCAAGGAAAAAGTCTACTTATCTATACCTTGCAACCAATCCCTTATGAAGATGCAAGTAATATAGTAGAAGTGCTGTCTCTGCTTGACTGGCTCAGAGCAGTGAGAGTAATTGACTCTGATTTCTTGTGAGACTGGTTAAGAACTACAAAGCAATTATGTTAAATAATTATTTAACTTCATAAAGAAAATTAGCATGATTGTAGTATTAATATATCATTAATATTGCAAGTATCAAACAAGTATTCACAGCAGAGCCAGAGTCAAAATTCACAAGATTCTGTTCCAAAATAGAATAGTTAGCTACTCTGAGGTCAGAAAAGGAGAGGATTGAAAGGAAGTAGTCTTAAGCAGGGCCTTCCTGTTACTAAAGGAATATGGAGTTCTGAAGTTTGGGGAGGAATTTTTCTATATGCTTGAAGAAATAAATATCTTGATTTCTTGAATATTTTTTCTTATTTGGTGTCAGGCTGGAATGCACTTAAGTTTTTTTGAGGGCATTTTGTACTGTGTCAAGTCTTGGCACTGGGTAAAAGCCTAAGAAGATTCTGTTACCTATGTGGTATAGTTTATCATGTTGGGAAAGAAAGCTTTCTAATCTAGCTGTACAGGAGGTGAGAAAAAGAGGAGTGAGGAGATAGATTTCTTTACTTTAAAAATATAGGAGGCTAGGTAGGAAATAGGGAGTCTGGAAGTTATGGGGTGGGAGTTGGGGTTATTTATGAATTAAATTTGTAGGAAGAGGCTGGAATAAATACATAAGGAGCTTAAGAATTACTGGGGCTGAGAGAAGGACAAGTAGATTTTGTGAGGGCCTGCAATGGGGCAATCAATGTTAGCTGGGAATAGGAAAAAAGTAACATTTCTTTCTTGGTTTTCCAAGACTTATCAAACGATTTTCAGCTGTGTTCTAAGATACTTCTGGCATCTCTAATACAAAATACAGTGTGATACAGAGACTTGAAGTGTATGAATCCGAGCTGCCATATTAGGTACTATATCTGCTTGGCTTTAGACTATTCTGTGCAAAAAAACCAATCTATGCAGTGAGGAAGCTTGTACTCCTACACAGGTAGCATCTTGAAAAAGGGCTAAAATGACTTTTACGTAAAATGAAAAGTGCCGTCTTCTCTCTTATTCTAAGATCTGGGGAGGAAATAACTTGGCTTATTAATGATTGGAATTCAGGTCTTACTGACTTTGAATTTACACTTTGCAGCCTGGCACTTAGATGTTACATAACTTATGTAGTACAGCTTATCTGTGGCATAGTCTCAAATGTAAGAGTTTTATCAGTGTGCAGTGATCAGAGGTTCAGTGTTACAGCTAGATTATTTAACAGGCTTGTTAATTTGATATGTCAAGTGTCTTCTATTTGGAAAAAAAAAAATAAAAACAAAAACAAAAACCAGACAGCTTTCAATAAGTAGAAGCCCTGCAAGACTGTCAGGTTTTTCTGAGGCATGTTTACATGAAAATATCACTGGGAAATTGATCTACTTTCATTGAGCTCAGTGACCTCAAAAAGCCTTAATCGGTTTAGATCTTCAGCTGGATTTTTCATCTGAAGGCAGTGTCAGTGAATATCATTCATGGGTGGGAAGAAGTCAGCATACTCCTCTTAAAGATGTATGAAAACTTAATATTTTTTTATTTTTAATGGAAAAACCAAAGACAGCGCAGGAGGATTAGGCATGGCTGTATTTGAGAATCTTTCATCTTTTCTTTGGCTGATTTGCTAATACTCTAGTCTATTGAAGACTTTGTTCTCTATCCTCTTGCTTCCGCTTCAGAAAACACCACTAACATCATTTTAAACCATGATAAATATCAGCTTTCTACTGTAAAGCTGTTTTAGATTTTCATTTCAATCTACTCTGACTTCCTACACAAAAGGGAAAAACGGGCATTTTAACTTAGTTATATTTCTAGATATGGCATGAATTTAACTTCAGTTTTGCTTTTTTTTTTTTTTTTTGACATTTCTTTATTTGCAAGTTCGGAGAAAACAATTTATTCTCTTATTGATGGCATTTGGAGATTTGATGAAAGAGAAAGCATTATGCGGTATTGAGGTCAGCTCTGGTAACTGGGAAATCGGATGTGGGATTTGCAGCTCTATAATACCGGCTCAGATTCATGCTACATCTATATGTGAGAAATACATGAATATTTCTGATTTTGAAACCAAATAGAACTGTCAGGTAATAGTTAGCAAAGCACTGTTAGAAAATCAAGATTTGGCCATTTAAAAAAATAATACTGTAACCAAACACAGAATCAGCCACAGAAATTGGAGCTCCCACACTGTAATACAGTGCAGGAGAAGTCTGTGTCTGCTCTTCTCTGTTGTTTGGTCAGAAATGAAATCTTTTTTTTTCTTGTTTTCTTTAACACATGCTTCAGAGTTAAACAAGAAGGTATAGCACTGTAAATCCAAATTCCTCTGTTTCCATCAGTAAAACTCTCAAAATGTCTTTGTACATGCATGAGTAGTTCCAGCAACTTCTAAATGACTCATCTTTAATAATTTTGCACATTAGTTTTTTATAGAATCATAGAATGACCTGGGTTGAAAAGAACCACAATGATCATCTAGTTTCAACCCTCCTGTTATGTGCAGGGTCACCAACCACTAGGCCAGGCTGCCCAGAATGGTGAGCAAAGGAGAACAAGTTGAAGTAGGAAGAATGTGTGCAGTTGATTGTAGTTTCATCTAAAACACTATTTCTTTGTAGTTGGTAGGATTTTTTAATTTAAAGTACTCTTTCTCATAACTCTGGTAGTGTTTGTATCTGGTTTTACTGTTGCACAAAAGGTGGATCACTGAGAATTTATTGCATTTTATGCTGCTAAAATTATTATTACTAATTATTATTCTGGAACTTCAACAATGGTGACAAATGCTTCAATGAAATGCATAATAGTGGCTCCAGTACTATGTAATTGGCTTCTCAGATTACTGTGGTGTGGGAATAGTTATATTCACTTCTGTGAAGGCTACTGCTATTTCTGATAGAGCCTGGTATTTCCTGCACTTTGGCTGCAACCACTCCAGGCAACTTTAATCTGAAAGAGTGATCAAGTGTGAGAACAGGCTGCCACAGAGCTGGAGTCACTGCCCCTGGAGATGTTCAAGAAACGTTTAGATGCTGTACTGAGAGACATGGTTTAGTGGGGAAATACTGGTGATAGGTGGATGGTTGACTGAATGATCTTAGAGAGCTTTTCCAACCTTGGTGATCCTATGATTTTTAGTGACAGTCTTGAATTTTTATATGAAATCAAAAGGAAGAGTTTACACGAAGAATGCTGAAGTTGAGGTAGCTATTCTGTTACCTCAATTTTTTTTTCCAGTAAATTCTTTAATTTAGCAATGTTTGGGAAACAAGATCAAATTGTTCTTTAAATACTTACACAGATTTGTAGTGCTTTGGCACGGCTTATGTCTTCTGTTTCTGATCCAGTGAAAAAACTCAGTAACTCAGCCAAGTTCCTCTGCTTGAGGAGGAAGTTATTTAGGTGATTGGGGAAGGAAATGTGTTTTTGTTTTGCTTTAAACAAAGAGGGAATAAAAACAGTGACTTAAAATATCTTAGGCAACTTCCTATAAACAAAAATATATTTTCACTGAGTTCATTTGAAATGCTCAGTGTATTAGGTCAAAATAAGCTTTTTTTTGACTAAGGTCAGAATACTGAAACTTCAATTTATTCCACAGAATTGTTATCAAGTTGATAAGGAGATTGAATATTTAAAAAAGTTGCTGTTCAACTCTGTAGCAAAATGGCAGAATATTGGACACTGTTACAATTGTCTTCTATTCAGATTTCTTTAAGTACTTAGTTTTGTGTTTGCATTGTCTTAGTTTTTTGTTTGCTGTCCCTTTTATCAAACTGTAGTAACTTCTAAGTATTTTTGTCATGTATATATTCCCACTTTGTCCCAATAATTTTTTTTTTGCTCAGATCTTTTTTTTTTTTTTTTTTTTGCTGAAAAATTTGTGCAAAAAAGAAAAAACTTCTCTCTGTGAAAAATAGATAGCCTTGTAAGCTTATTGCTTTCTGTTGTGATATCATCTGCTTATCCAATACAGTCAAAATACTTTATAGCTTTGTATCTTGAAAAACCTTGTCATTAGTTTTGGATGTTAAATATTTACTGACATGTTAAAATTTGTGTTCTAAAACATTGTGATAATTATTTCAGTTAATAATCTAGTAACCTGGCAGACTTTCTTGAGTGGCCTGCCTGTAATATGAAACTGTAGTTCTTGTAGCTTCTCATTTTCCTAAAATATGCATTTTCTATGAACCTTACTTGCTTGAGACTTCTCTATTATTTGCTCGTAATATGTGACCAGTATTCTACTGTTAGAACTCTTTTCAGATTAAAGGACCATATCAATACTATAAATTCCATGCTACTTATAGCAAGTAGAGTCTCAAAAGTGAAAGTATCTAATGAAAGAATTAAATTTTGAATAAATTATGGATTAAAAATTTATGTCTGAAATCCAGAACTTTTAGTGTTCTGATAAATTGCATTTCTTAACATCCTCAATAAAGTAGTTCAGAGCAAAACTATAAAGTATTTATTCAGTGACTGATTTGGAAGTCTGCCCAGGCAGAATTTGTTAAAATGCGAACTGATTGGAAGCAAAGCTTGAGACGTACTTCTTTTATTTCTCCAATTAGTGTTGCTGTTATTTTCAGTGGTAGCATTTGTTTTTATGTTGGTGTCTCTTCCTTCTCAAATATATTTTGCGTTTTAGTGTTGTGTTTTGTTTTTGTTTTTTTTTTTTAAGAGAAATTGTTTTTCTAGTGGCAGGCCCAATATCAAGTAACTTTCAATTTCCTGTCTTATTAATTTATAATCGTGTTTGGAATCACGCATCAAAATGAGAGCCCTGAAGTGCAATCCAAGCTCGTAGTCAGCTTGTCTTTTCTTTTTACAGAGGAAGACTTGAATAATTTTTAAAGCAAGTTTTGCTTTGTGTGCTACTGACCTTGTGCAACTAAAAGAGAATAGCAAAGCTTCCTGTTTGAGGAGAGCATAAATAATTTGGTCCAAGGCCATGTGGGTAGCTGACATGTAAACACATACTGAAAATAATTTCAGTATCGTAACTGTGCTCACACTGAGCTATATTCTTGATAGAGGTGTGCTTCAGCATGGAGAAGCTGGTAAGCAATGTATTCTAGGAACTTCCATGAGAGTTCTCCAAGAGGACTGAATAACTTGATGATATTCTATTATGTGTTACCTCTTCCTGAGCTGTTAAAAGGATACTTACATTAAATTAATTTGTTGAATTTATAGGGATGCTTCATTTGGGAACTGCACCTACAATCTCACCATCTTGGACTGTTTACAGGGAATAAATAAGGTAATCACTCTTTTCCTTAGAAAAACAGGTTTAAATTGACTTAAAAAACAACAACAACAACAACAAACAAAAAAACAGCAAAGTACACTTAAAATACATTAGAAAATCTGTTCATGAAGCCTGAATTACTGAGAACTCTGAGTAGTGACAAATGCAGAGGGTTATGTTTTACTTAGCCTGGCTTTTCGTAGGTTTTGTAGTTCACCTTAAATAGGATGTGCAAAAATTCCAGTCCCAGCTGGATAGAATTTAGAGACTTAGTGTGTTAAGTTATTTATGAACATTGGTAAAAGAGAATAACATAAATTGATTAAAGTCTTATGGACACATAGGTATTCTGAGCACCTTTTAATACATTTTTTGCAGGTACCTGGCTTCACTTGGTTCTGTTTTTTTGATGCCAGTATTTTGAAAATCATTTAAAAAGAACGGGAACTAACGCACCTTCCTGGTGTTTTAGCATGTTGCTTTCAAAATCTAGTCAACTGGCTTTTTAAACCTCTGCTATGGTTTCTAAGTATGTATGATACCCAATGTAAATATTAGAAACCTACCAACAAAGTTAGAGAAGGATAATTGAAATTGCTAATTTATCAATTGTTAACTGATAACTTAAATTGGCCAGATGAGGGGATGAGGCCCCAAGCAACCTCGTCTGGTATTAAATGTGGGGATTGGTGGCCCTGACTGTGGCAGGGGGTTGGAGATTCATGATCCTTGAGGTACCTTCCAACCCAGCCATTCTGTGATCCTGTGCTATGTTTGTGGTTGTGATCCTGGGGAAAATTAATCTAGTGCTGCTTTTAAAAAAATAAATAAATAAATAAAATAAAAATTATTTTACACTTCATTTGGTAATCTTATGCTACATTATGTACTTTATACTGTAAGCAAAGATCACTTCCTGTTCACCTGAATTCCTAGTGATCTTGGTGAGAAGAACAGTTTATATAAATGGTTCTGTACTGAGACTTTATAGGCTATTAGTAATTCTTAAAAGAATGGCAAAACAAGTGTCTCTTAAAAACGTGAAAAAAGGACAGATAAAGCTTAATATTTTTAGTTCTCTGGGGGTGGGAAAGGAGCTGTCAGTTAGCAGTAAGACTCTAATTTGTGTGGCATTGTACAGATCCTGATGCTCTGTGAAGCATTCAGGAGCAGTCAGTATAATATATCTGCAACAAACATGTCAAGAGGACTTTGAGAATCAATTTTCCATCTTTTGTCTCCATGAAATTTATTATTGAATCTTTGTCCAGTTCATCTACAAAAGTAAAAACATTTGGAGCAGAAACTGTACAGCTCAGTCTAAAGTAAATTTTAATCTAACTGGGTAAATTTCATTATTCAGATACACCGTATATGTATATGTATATATGTATGTAATTCAAGGGGTTTACTTATTCTGGAGTGCAGCCATCCAGCCATGCTTAAATGAAATAACAATTTTATAATCTGCTATTTGAAGAAACCTCTCAGTATCTTAGGTATCATGAGAGATCCAAACATAAGACTAAATTGTGTGTTAGAGAAGCTATTTTGTTTTTGCCTTAACAAAAAGAAGCAAGTCCTTAAATTTAGCAAATAGTGACAAATATGCTAAACAATAATGTGGTATGTTTTTAAATCACCTTAATCCTAGAATGTTGTGCAATATCTGTACTTTTCAGAATGTGTTAGATTCCATATAGATACAAGCCTCTGAAATGTATTCCAACTATTCTTTGAAAGAAGCTTGTGCTATGAACTCCTTTGAGTTCCTAAAATTGCTTTAATATGGCATTATACACAAATTGCTGGTATAAAACTGACATAGTTACTAATAGTAAAGTAAATGCTAAATAATAGTAAACAAAATAATAGTAATCAAATACTAAGCAATTTATTTCAACCCTATTAATAGATCTTGTAAGTATAATCTTGTTAACTTCATTCAATCAGTGGAATATGTTGGGGAAAATTGATATCAACAAATCACAAGGTTCAGCTTATACTTATTACTGCTATCTGTAAAGCTTTATCCCTGGGTATTATAGTGATAAATCAGAGTACAACATTAATCTTAAAAGCAAACAAACAAAAAAACTCCTTAATGTTTTATTTTTTGATATGTCCAAAATGCTGAAAAACATACTCAGCCTAGAAATTATTGAATGAGAATATGGCAGAAAGGGAATTGCTTCTTAATTTGTCAGGTGCCTTCCAGGAAAAACATGTAATCAGATGGAAAGACTCAAAGATTTTAGTGATGTGCAACAAATGTATGTTCATCATAATGTCTTTGAAGGAGAAATGATGAACCTGCTGTTTCTGGACATTGTTACATTTTTTTTGTTGTCTGTGTTGTTGGTATGTGCAAAATTTAATGTCGTCTTAATGTAAAGACTTCAGCAAGCCAAAAGCACAAATGTTTAGTAATTTCATTTTGATTCTCAAGAACAGAATTGTAAAATGAGATTATAAACCATATTTTAAAATGAACTGACACCTTGTTGCCTTTTAGGCCTTACAGCATGGATTTTTTGACTTTAAGACTTTTGATGTGGATGAATATGAACACTATGAGGTTTGTACTTTTAATGTGTCTGATTTGCCTAAAATAATTTAGAATACATAGTACCTCACAGCTTTAAAATGTATTGCAAAAACACTTTTATTCAAGTAAATCATAGTCTTTGTGTGTTTGGTAAGTATGAAAAACCACACCATTCCTCTGTTGGTTAGATATCCAATGGAGGCCTTAATATTGGCAGATACTGAAACTCGGTTCTGTCTGTGAACAATGTGGAAGATGGGTATCATTACAATGTGATGCACTGAAACACTGTAGGCAGCTTCTTGAGATGCTGCAAATTCCACATGTTACACTTCTTTTATAGCTGTATAGATGAAGCACATCCTGAGCTTTTTTTTTATTAGATAGGAGTAGATTAACTAGGATACATCCAAAATATTTACCTAGTGAAGTTGTGAAATGCTTATATAACATTGATTACTCTGCCACCTGTCTCACAAGTGAAGAATGCCACTCTGGGTGCTGCTAGGCCTTTGTTCCTTAACTTATGCAAACATAACTGGTTGAGCTCTTTCTACCTCTCTCTTCAGTAGTGCTTTTCAAGCAATGTTGCTGTAGAGAACATTTGAAATATACCCTTGCTGCACCTATGAGCCAGAAATCTGAGGCTCAAAGTGTGTATTCATCTGGTCCAGAATACTTGGATGGTCTTTTGTCTCTTATTTGCCACACTTCAAAAGAAGGGAGAGTATTTTTAAGGGAGTCAGTGACTGTGATGTGGTTATACCAGAATTCACTTTTGGATTTGCCTGAAGTTCTTGCTGTTGCACTGGTTAGTGGGAAAGATGTATAAGCTAAAGATGAACTGAGCATTAGAGTATGTATTAAGCTCTCTTTTTAGAGTTCATTGTGAACTTATTGTACATAGATGTTTAGCACATGTAGGTATAAGCTATAGGAAATATTTCATAAGCACTAAGGCGATAGGGTAAAACCAGGAGAGGGCTAAATGGTGGGAAAACTCAGTTTACAACATGCATGTATGCTGTAGTTGGCAAATGCAATAGGTGCCTTTTAATATGAAGCTATTCACAAAGCTTAGGTTATTTGTAGAAGGATTTCCATATACTGCAGTGTTCCCTGTTGACTGAGCAATTAGTATGGCCTTTGCTGAACTAATTAGATTGAATGAAGTAGTAGCTAAAACAAAGTATGAAATTGCTGCTTCTTGCTGGATCTGTGTATAACAACGAAATGTTTGTTATAAAAGGAATAAATGTGTGGAAACTCTTAGGATTGTATGTGTGTATATACATGTTCTTGTATGTGTATCTATGGTATATGTTGAGTTGCACAAAATAAAAATCAAACAGCAAAACAGTTGACTAAAGCTGTATACAAAGCTGTCCTATTTTATTCAAGGCTTAACATCATTTTATATTGCTCTGAACTGTACATATGTGTGAATGAATCCTGCTCATTGTCTGAGTTCCAAGTGAGAACTTGGAGTCCTTTATTTTTTTGGCCTATTATTTGTATGTCTTATGCTGCTTTACATGTGGCAGTCTGATGGTCAGCTTTGTATGTTTAGATGTATACTGTGCTGAATTCCTAAAAACTTAAATACTCCATATATTTGCTGTTAACACTTCAAATGTAGTTGTGTGGAGAAAAGTTGCATAAGACTTAAAGGGAACAGGCTAAAGGAAATTTCTTTTCTTTAAAGGATGAACTCTAAAGTTCTTCCATTTTACTACATTATCAAGACAGCTAATTCCCCTTCTGTTGGTCTTGATGAAAAATAATTAAGTTTACAATTTTCTATAGTAATATTTGTATATAGTACTGAATACATACGTAGTTCAGAGTTGTTAAGATTTAAATTCTCCACAGAAGTGTATTCTTTGAAGAATGATTTAAGACATAAATGCAACTATAAAAATAATTCAGATTTATTTTCAGAACTTATTAAAGAGAGTAGAGGGCTACAGTATTGAGATTGCAGTCTGAAATACAAATTCACTTCCTGCGGGGTGCAGTACTGACTTGGCACGAAGTTCTCTTGTCTTTATGCAAGCTTGTTATCTTACAGGAGTTTTCACTATGTGAGGACATTTGGAGCAAGCCTAATGGGGTTAGCTAAGCATGCAGTTGTTGAATTGGTTACAGTGATGTCCAATTACTGGAATCTTTCACTCATTAAAATGTTTTGATGAGTTGAGAACTAAAAACATGAGCTTTGTAAGGCAGTTAACTGAGTGCCATGTCCTTATAAGTGATGCTGAGAATAATTGTATGGCCAAATGAGGAATGAATACTGTTCTCTTTAAAAGATTGGGGGGGTTGGGGGAAGAGGCATTTTCCAGTTTGGGCAATAAAAGAATTTACCAAACTTTCCTGAACTTGCCATTGGAAAGTGAGCACTGCTTTTACAAAGAGATATGAAACCTGATTTTGATTTTTTTTTTTTTTTTTTTTTTTTTTGTCTTATGTTTTTATCCATTCCTTCTATGATTACTAACTCATCAGAACTACAACAAAATGTACATTTCAGTATGTACAAAGAAAGGATAATTGTTTTTGCAGGCTAATTATGCTCTTAATTTGTTGTCCTTGAATTGTGTTTTTAGTGCCCACTTGCTAGTGTCTTACAGGGAAGAATTTTTCCAAATTATTTGATTAAAACATACATATTTGCCAGTGTTGTTATAAGTTGGTGTCTTCAAACCCTGAACCTTCTATGAGAGAAATATCTTAGATATAGAACCTTTCTGTTTTACCTGAAAACTTCAATAGAATTTGTTGTGGCTTTGTTTTATTAAGAGGTTTTTGAAAAACATCTCCTGGTATGTTAGTCATATGTAAGCTGAAGTTCTTCAATGCGTCAAGAATGCCTTATTATAAAAACAAACAAACAAAACCTTTTTCAACCTTGTTTGTATAGTTATTAAAATGCTTTTTTTTTCTTTCTCTTGTAATTTTCTAGCGAGTAGAAAATGGTGATTTCAACTGGATTATTCCAGGAAAATTTCTGGCATTTAGTGGACCTCACCCAAAGAGCAAATTTGAAAATGGTATGATTCGGGATTTTAATGTGTGTATTTTGGTGCTACTCTTTGTTTTTTTTTCAGCATGTTAAACATTAATAGCAAATGAGCAAAAGATCATAGAGCTTTATGGATTAACTGTCTTCTGCAGAAATAATTGTGCAATGAAAATTTTATGTACACAGAACTCAACTCCCAAAGTGTTTTCTAACAATATTTCCTTAGAGTGACAAAAGTGCTTGAGAAACTCGGGTCCCTTCCCTTTCTTCTGGTGAGCTCCTTAAAGTAAGGGAGCGTGTATTGAAGGTTTTGTAATAAAGGCCAGGAATGACTTCAAAAAGGTTATCTTTTGTACTTGGGATAAAGGGAAGAATATATATAATTCTAATGGAATATGAAAGAGAAACTTGACAGACGAAGTAGGGATTTGCACCACTGGAGGTGGCCCATTGTCACCTCTAATGAAACACATCAACCACCACTTCACTGTGCTGACACCCAGTGTTTGATTTCCATAAATGTTCATAAATGTTTCCATAAATGTTTTGTCCCTCTGCTGCCATCTGTCACACAGCAACAAAGTATAATAGAATATTGGCGTGAAGGTTCAGTCTCTTCTGCCGTACCACCAGCATCTGCCTCTGACATCGCAGGCCAATATAACAGGAGGCTTTATTTTCAGAACAGCCCTCGTACTTATTTCAAAATGTTAAATTCATAAATGTGTGCAGATATCACCTAGTTTAATTTTTGAGTCTAGTTGATGTGCAGGAAAGTAACTGTAATCTATTTAGAAATCTGAAAGAAAATTGTATGATCTGGGAGCTAAAATTTCTTAAAGTATAGTATATTTAAAAAGTAAAGTATATTTATTGGAAGCTTATCAAGAAAAAGTTGGAAAGAACGTACTTGGCAACTTGGAAGTAAAGAAGAAGTTAACTAAGTATAATACAAATATTTCTTGCACAACTTTACCTTTGACTGTTGCTCTTGTCTATAATGTAGATCACCAATCTATTTCCATCATGAATGGTGTTTCCTCTTAAAGCATGTTTTATTCTTGTGATCTACAGCTTTTCTACAGAGAAACAGCACTTCTGAAATGTTGAATTGATTTATATCCTTAGCTCTCTAATGTCTTCAAATCTCTAGAAGTAGAGGGTTGCGTGCTAAAAAAGATGATAGTGCTTCAGAAATACTGTGTTCTAATTGTTTTTTCTGATTCTCTTTTAATGTAGTTTCAGGAGTACTTTATGGACTCTTTCAGTATCAACCTGTTTCTGTATTATAGAGCATCTTCAGTACAATAATGTTTTCTTACACTTTTAAAAGGATTTTTGGAAGGATTTTTATTATCAGGGCATTGAGTCTCATCCTCATAAAATGATTGTTCCAGCACTTTTTTTTTTTTTTTTTTACAGGTTATCCTCTTCATGCACCTGAAGCCTACTTTCCCTATTTCAGGAAACATAATGTCACATCAATTATAAGACTAAACAAAAAAATTTATGAGGCAAAACGCTTTACTGATGCTGGTTTTGAACATTATGACCTGTTCTTCATAGATGGAAGCACACCAAGTGACAGTATAGTTCAGAGGTTCCTGAACATCTGTGAAAATGCTAATGGTGCTATTGCTGTACATTGTAAAGGTATGTGCACTTATTTATTCCTGAGACTGAAGTTCAAGATAAGTATTAATGTGTGTAGTTTGTTGTTGGAAAAAAACCAAATGCTAGAATTCTTTTAAAGTAATATTACTTTATAATCGGACTAAAAATGCAACGAATATTTTAATGTGCATAGTGAGCTCTTTCATCCCACTCTACTTAAAAAAAAGCTGACATTCCATTCTTCACTGTTTCTTTTTTTTTGTTGTTTAGTGTCACTTGCAGACATGAGTTTTAATTGTTACAGACTTCTCTTTTGCATTTTGCTTTCACAATTAGCATTATACTAATTGGCTAGGAAATGCTAAAAACTGAAAGGTTTTCTTTGTACTTATGGGACTGTTCTACATTTTTCTGTAGAGAAAGTTACTATTGTGATGCTAGTATTTCAAACCAGTCTATGTCAGCATATCATCTAGGAAATACACAGAACATGCTTAGTCAAGAAGGATCAACAAAGGCTCTGAAGGGTTGGGTTTGATTTATGTTTAAAGAATTGTGTAAGTTCATTGTAAAGACAAATGTCTTGCTGATCTGAAACAAGAATAGTGCTATTTGTCTGTATTTTATTTCCATGAACACTAAGCATGTGTATCAGCATAAACAAGTTTATTTGCCAACAAGTTGTTAGTTTGGCTAGAACCCCAAAATTCTGGCATTAATAAGACAAACATCTGCTAACTGACTTGAAGTATAAGTTATGAGGATAGCCTGTCAGTCTTCAGGCTTAGTTGCTGAAAGATGGCAGTATACTTTTCTGGTGACTTAGATGTGCACTTGCTGATCTGAAGTATTTTTGATCTTTCATCTGACTACATAAACCTCAACCTCCACCCCTGAGAAAACTCGCTTTTTAAATTTTTTAAACCCTTATAAATAAGCATATGAGAAGTTAACTGCTAACTCGCAGCTGATGTACTATCTGTAGATTCCTTGTATTCTTACGTAGAATTATTCCAAGCACAGCTTCCACTGTAGACATTGATAGCCTCAGAATCTCCCTATTTATAAGCTTTTAACCTTAATCCTTTAGTCTGAATCATCTTAACTCTCCAAAAAGTTGCAGTGATATTTAGTTATTGGTTAAATGTAAAAAGCTTTTAGTTCTGTATAAAATTGTCAGTAAAGATAGTTGGCTTATTAGATCTCTGGTATAAATAGTTACAGTCAATTATTACTTATATATCAGTAAATGGAACATTGATGGGAAGGTTCAACCTCTACTGCCATACCATCAAACCACAAATAAAAACACTTGGGGAAATAAGGTATAAATGTGTAGATACTTAACTAACAGTGAAGACAGAGGGCTAGAAAGAGATAAATTATTGTTTTATAGTTATAGATTTGTCAAATAGTGAAAGCTAATTTTGCCTTCTATGCTTTCTCCTACCCCTTTCTTAAAACCAGAATTAGTTTGTAGTTTTGGAGCGTGGCTGAATTTCTTAAGTTACTGACATATATTATATGCTAGTCAACATGCATTGCTGTTTATACAGATAGAGCACTTCAAGAAGAAATACAGGAGAGGAACGTTCCCAGGCACCAGTATGTGCTGGGGATCACCTGTCTGGAAAGCAGCTCTGCAGAAAAGGATCTAGGCATCCTGGTGGATGCCTAGCCAGGTTGTTGGATGTTCCCATCCAGAGATGGGAACATCAAGTCAGTGATGTCCCCTTGCCGTCAAGAAGGCTAGCAATATTCTTGGCTGCATTAGGCCAAGTATCACTGGGTACATGCCTCAGCATTAGTGAGGATACACGTAGAGTACTGCATTCTGTTCTGGACTCCTCGGAACAAGAAAGATAATGGGCTTGCTAGGAAAAGTCCAGCAGAGGGTGGTTAAGGTGATGAAGGGAACAGGGCATCTCTCCTATAAAGACAGTGTTGTAACTAGTAAGCATGAGAGGAGGCATAGGAGGAGATCTTATCCAAGTCTATAAATATGTGAAGGGGACAGACCCAGGCACAGTGGGGTCCTTTGTCAGGAGAAGAGGCAAGGGGCACAAACTGGAAAGCGAGGGGCTTCCTCTGAACATCACAAATCACTTCTTTGCTATGCAAGTGACTAAAAACTGGCACAGGTTCTCCAGAGAGCTTGAGGAGTCTCCTGTCTCAGAGATCTTCGAAAGTTGTCTGAATGTGAACCTGAGCAACCCTGGGTGACCCTGCTTAAGTAGGGGATTGGAACAGATGGACCCAGAGGTTCCTTCCAACCTCAATCATTCTGTGGTTAGTAGTGAATAGTTTTTACAGGTGGGTATCACAACAAATCTTATTCAGAAAGAAAATTAGCTGAAAAGATGTTTGCTGCTCACTGTTGTGATGTGTACAGATGTGAGACAACATGTCATTTTCATGTGTTTGATTCTTAATTTTTAAAGTATTAATGTTGGCCTTTGTGTAAGGGTACTTTCATTTTGTTTTATTTATGGTCTTGTAAGAGCAAGTTCCAGCCTGGTCACAGATTTCTTAAATATCAACCCTTTAAAATAGTTTGAGGTAGAAGTGCACAACAGGATTATCAGTTGCATGTTTTCTTAAAGGTGTTAATTTTTTTAAAAATATTATATATTAAGTTGTGTACATACAGAACTGAAATTGTGTAGTGTGGTAAACAGAATATCAAATCAGAAATTGTTTCTTCAAATATTAAGGTTACATAACGTTTCAAAAGTCTTCTAATCTTGAAATTGAATTTGATAATTAGAAGATACTTACAACTTTGTATGTGAATGTTAATATGTGTGTTTCTTTAGCTGGCCTGGGAAGAACAGGAACACTGATTGCCTGTTACATAATGAAACACTACAGGTTCACACATGCTGAAGCCATTGCTTGGATAAGAATATGTCGACCAGGCTCTATTATAGGACCTCAACAACACTTCTTGGAAGAGTACGTGCATGTCATTTGCTACTAGGAATCAATTGCTTTTCTTACAGATCTTTCTGCCTACTGGAGTTGTATATTACTGCCTTTCATAAGATATTTTAAGTTAGCTGAGATTGAGATGAATTTAATAGGCAGCAATCATCTTCTCTGGAGTACTGTAAGTTTTGTTGCCTTCCGGGACAGAGGTGTCAAGACTCTGTTTTTGTTCTAAGGGATTTGAGAGATAAAGACAAATGTTTTGGCAATATCAATTTGTATGTTGATATAACAAAGAGTAAACGTTTGTTAAAATGTTGAAGTAGGAAGGATAGGCTATGTAACTTTAAGCCTATGATGACACTTGAAATTACCATAGTAGAAACTGGTGTTACTTTTCTTTCTTGTAACTAGGGATTAAATAAGTATGTGGCGGAGAGCTTACAGTCTCTGTCAGTTTTCTAGCATGATGTATGAAACATTTTTTACTTGGAGCTAATAGCTGTTAGCAAAGCTTAAATGTATGGTTTTAATATACTTTCTTCTTAAAATTGTCTGTATCCTTTGTTTTGAAAACAGGTTACAGATATTTAGAATGAGAGAGTCAGAATTTGACCCCGAGTGATTCTAGCTGGAAATAATGGGCAAAATTATGCTGGCTTTAGTAATGTTGATGTTTATTTAATTGTTTTAATTTCATAGTGGCTTTTACATTGTGTACTTCTATAGCATTCATGCTGATTTGAGTTGATATCCTGCTGATATTTAGCTGAAGGCATTTTCATTATTGTGAATAAATAACGCTATATAAATATAGTAAATCATTATCTGACCTTATAGCTAAAATGCATAGGTTACGAGATAAAGAAGTGTTACTAAATTCATAAGAGAAATGGAGCATGAATTAGGATTCTGATTTGCTTTCTACTCTGGAATGGGTGCTCCTTTATTTGAGAGGAGGCCACCCGTTGAAAATACTGTGAATCAAAAACTTTCACAAACCACAAGGGCTCTCTGAAGGCAGTTTAAGCTTTGGATGATGGGTTTTTTCCACAAATGAGCACGATTGAGTGGAAGATAAGAAATGGAGGATTATCAAGTACTATTCACTTGAGATGAGAGAAACAGGACCCATGTCTTTTATATAGTGGCCTTTAAATAGTTTAATTTGGTAGATAGGCAGAGATCTTTCAGATTTTTTTCATTCATATCTATTTTTGTAGTGAAGAGCTGTAGTAAAAGTTGTAAATTTATTATCTGAATTGCAATAGTTATCTATTTTTGATATTCAGACAAAATTCAAGTCACCAGTAGTGTCAAAATAGGAATGAAGAGGAAGGAGCTAACATTGGTTTTAGCAGTCTAATGTAAAATGTCTCAGGACATTTTAGCAGTCCTGGCCTCAGGATTACAGTGTTGCATCTGACAGAAGTCTTACTTATTTGTTGTCTGTGCCTTCACAGACCTCAAAGCTTCATCTCTTCAGTCTTTTGAAAAGGTGATTTTTATTTTTTTTCCTTTTTTTTTTTTTTTTTGTTTGTTTCTTGACACATCTCTTGGCTCAGAATGTCTCAAATGACTTAGCTACTGTGAATACAATTAATCTTGAAAGATTTCCAAAGTGCTCAAGTTCAAGCATGCACTCTAGGCTACTACTGTTAGGTGGATTAAGTGGTGCCATTTTCTCCATCATTTCCACTTCATATTTTCTTAGGATATAGCGAAAGCTCTGAAAGTGTTTACCTTTCCCATTTGTTGTTATGTAAGCTTGAGTAATTGGCTCAGGCTACTGATTAAGGTAAACTTTCCAGTGAAAGTATCTTCTCACTTAATTCCCTAGGTGTTTTTTGTTGTTGTTTTTTTGTTTCTTTGTTTTTTTTTATAGGAATTTAATATTAATATTCAGCTCAGCTTATGTGCATTGCAATTAAATGATGATTATTTTTGCCACCTGTCTAAAGCATATCAACTTGAATTTTCTGAAAACTGATGCCAGAGACCTGTTCAGTTTTGCATGACTATGACCCCTTTCGCTGTGCAAGCCAGTAGTAGTTTTACATTAGTCATGTACGCAGAACTCCATGATAATGTGAAGTTGAAGTGCACTATCATTTATTCTTTATGTATATAAAAACATTATTTTATATGATTTTTTAAAATGGCTTCTAAAAACCTTTAAGTATTATTATGAATTCCAGTTTAGATTAATTATTTTCCTATTATGGCTTTGTACAATAACACTTCAGCATCTGTAATACTTTTTTTGACTGCAGACTTTCTAAAGATTCTGTGGTTGTTTTCTGTTAACCACTTAAGATAATTTTTCTAGTGATAGATGCGTCTTTTTTTTTTTTTCCAGACAAAGATGTACAAAAGATTCTAACATAAGCAGTCTGTAACAGTAGCATAATTTCATATTGTTTGTGTGCAAATTTGATATTAATAATTTGCTTTGAATCCAAAAGGAAGCAAGCAATGTTATGGCTGGAGGGAGATCTCATACAATCGAAACAGAAACAGCGAGTAGTTGATGGAAACATTAACAGAGTTCTCTGCGGTTTGAATGATATGTCAATCAGTGACAGCCTGAATAAAGTGCAAGACTTGGATCAGTATGGGGAGGTAAGGATTCGTAAGTTTCAAGCAAGCAGAGATGGATCTGATTGTAATAACTAGAACATTTTGAGGTTTTTGTTGCTCTTGGACTTGTTAGTATTTTCTTTTTAAAATGTGATGATTATGAGATCTATATGTTTTGAGAAAATTTGAGAAAAAATAGAAAAAGTTTGGATTATATTTAGAAGATTTTCATGAAGGGAGTGTATAGATCACTTTTTTTTAGACTTCAAGTAGGTGTGCATGATTTCAAATCTGCCTTCTATGTTTTTCAGTCTTTTTTTTTTTGTTATTTTGAGAATGGGAAAAAAAAATCATTTTTCCAATTGGAAATCAGTTTAGTCTGAGTTTCTAGCTGATAACATGTGAATGTACAGATGCCCATTCTTTTATTGCAGAATAGTGGATTACTGCTGTTATGTGTACACTTACAGTAAGAATTTGACAATTATATGTTTAAAGGAGAAGCATGGACTGAGCTACAGTGAACGTACTTCTGTTTCTTAGCCAGTAAGAATTCCAAATGTAGCTTCCTACAGCTGTGAGAAGTGAGTTAGAGAAACTTAAAATTCATTTGATCATCCTGTTTTAGCTCTGTATTAACTGAAGAGCTTTCTTATATGATGTAAAAGACCAGGAAAACAATGGGCATCTTCAAATGGTACCTTTACAGAAATGCATTCAAGATATTCAGGTTACAGTGGATCATATAATAGAGGACTATTTTATACTGATAACTGTTGCCCTTTTTGAAGTTCAATTTGTGGCTTAGAATCTGTAAAGTTAAGTATCTAGATTGCCAGTGAGAGAATATAACGCTGCATTGGGATGATCTTCCTTGCCTAATGAAAACAGCTGGCACATCCTATATGGATAGGTAAAAATAATGGTTTTGAATCTGAGCTATTCTAACTTTACTGAATCCAATACAGCAGCTTATGTACAGATTCAGAGCATAAATTCAGAGCTTTTTTTCTACTGTAACTTCCTTTGTAGTATGATTTTCAGGTTTTTACAGGTATAATATTAAAGCTGTTAACATTCTGAACGCTATATTTAAAGTGGCATTTGATTCAAGCATCCTGAACTGATTCTGAGCTTAGAGTCTGTAAAAAGCCTGTGTGAACACGTATTTGTGCAGCACCACGTTTTATTCACTAGAACTGTGCATAGATGGAGTAGTGCCCCATCAATGAACAAGATGGTAGATAAGCCTTTTGTGGAGGGGATACTTAGTACTCAGAAACTATTTTGCTCTTAAGACTTTTTTTTTTTGCTTGCATACTTTTTTTTACCAGTATGATTTTGAAGACAAAGAAGGTGTGGAAACTAAGGATGGCCTGACACAGGGAGATAAGCTTCATGCCTTAAAAAGTCGGAGACGGCCATGTTCTACAACTGGAGCTCTGAGGTAATTATGTAATTCTGAAGTGATTTGCAATTTTACATTCATATCTTGCTATCAGATCTTCATAGAAGTGCACAGTCTTGTTTAAGCAGTTGTACTAGTTGTGCCACTTCTGTGGTGGAAATATCCGTGCATGTGTATATTAGTTGCAGATTTCTTTTATTAATATATTCCTTTGTTTTCTGTCTTCCTGTTCTGATTAACTACTTTAAACACTACTTAGTATTTAGTCATGGAAGGTAAAGCAGAAAAATATTTTGAAAACTTCAGATTTATGTTTATCTAGCATTTTAAAACTTATATTGCTAACAAAAATGTTCTTTAATTTTTGTAGTTATTTACCTCTATTCTTTATGTAAATTTTGAATCTTTCAAGATCTGTAAAAATGGAAACTTTAGAATTAAACCTGCAATTGTTTAAACCTTATAACTTTTTAAATAATCATCAATAATTTTTAACTCTTATTAGTTTCATACTTTAAAACCCATATGAAACTTGCAATTAGACCTTAAATAAAGTTTTCCTTTGATTCATAAGATTGCTTCTTTGGTTTCTTTAGGCTGCAAGAAATGAAACTGCACACCAGGTCCATATCGCAACCTTTCAGGTATTCAAGATATTATCTATTGTGTTAAATTGGAATTATAATTGTTTACCATTCCAGTCTTCTATTTTCAGTGTTCTGAGTTATGCATATTATATCAAGTGATCAGTAGTTTCAAATTTCTGAGAGATGTTGGGGAATAAACTTTCTTAAACAGCTGGAAACAGAAAAAAAATTAACAGACGGGAGTACAGTTTTACTTCAGAGACACCTTGAATTGTCCTTGATAACTGGCACACACAAGTAGTTTCCCCAGTCATAATTTCTGATATCTATGCAGTTGTATAGTGAAGGATAGTTGGTTCGTGGCCACTTTATTTCTGTAAAAATACTTCTCTTAAAGCCTAAATCAGCTGATCATTGCCTTGTGTCAAGCTTTTCTTTGTAGATGAGATAGAGATACAGCTTAGTGCATACAATAAATATTTTTTATATATATGTACAAGAGATACCTGATGATTGTTTTTTTTGTTTTACTTCTTTTTGATAGTTTAATCCCTTACCATTGCATTTAAAATACAGTACAAAAAAAAAAAAAAACAAAATTGTCCCTATAAAGCATTAATATGAAGAAGAACACATTACCTTCAATTCTATTCCAGCCTGGATTTTTGAGGTCATAGAATGGTTTGGATTGGAAGGGACCTTACGATCATCTATTTCAAACCCCCCTGCTGTAGGCAGAGACACCTCCCTGTAGACCAGGTTGCTCAAAGCCCCGTCCATCCTGGCCTTGAATGCTTCCATGGAAGGGGGCAGTAACAGCCTCACTGGGTGACATATTCCAGTGTCTCACCACCCTTACAGTAAAGAATTTCTTCCAATATTTAGTCCAAATCTACCCTCTTCCAGTTAAAAACCATTTCCCCTTGTCCTGTTGCTATATGCCTTTATAAAAAGTCCCTCCCCAGCTTTCCTGTAGGCCCCCTTCAAGTACCGTAAGGCTGCTATAAGGTCCCTCCAGAGCCTTTTCTTCTCCAGACTGAAGAACCCCAGCTTTCTCAGCCTGTCCTCATAGAGGAAATGCTCCAGCCCTCTGATCATTTATTTTAGCCCTTCCTCTGGACCCGCTCCCACATCTCTGGGGGCTCCAGAACTGGATGTGGTACTCCAGGTGGGGTTTCACAAGAGCAGAGCAGAGGGGCAGAATCACTTCTCTCAACCTGCTGATCACACTACTTATGCAACCCAGGATACAGCTGGCCTTCTGGGCTGCAAGTGCGCATTACTGGCTCATGTTGAATCTTGCATCAACCGACACTCCCAAATCCCTCTCCTCAGTGCTGCTCTCAAGCCATTCTTCGCATAGCCTGTATCTGTGCTTGGAATTGCCACAGTCTGAAGTGCAGGACCTTGCACTTGGATGAATTACTCCAGATGTCTACTCTTGGAGGACTTCTGTTTACCTTTTCTTGGTGTGAAGTATTTTTGCTCTGTCATTTCTTCTGTGCATGTAGTAAGAGACTTGTACCCGAGGTGTTTTGTCCCTAACGTCTGATCGCAATACTTCTCAGTCTAAGGATCAAGAGAATGTCATGGTGCTGCTAAGAGACTTGTTCATTAACTTTTATTAAGCTAATATTGATTGCTATAATGCTGTCCTTTTTATTGAATAGTTCAGTGCACCTTACTTACAGAATTTGGTCACTACAGATCACATGCTATGAAAAGCTGTGTTTCATGCAACTTAATAAAAGCTCTACTATCACCAGGAAAATTTGACTTAAAACTTAGTTATTTGACTTAAGAACTTTAGTTTTTGAACGTGAGTCTATATATTGAGTATCTATGTGTTTGAGATGTCTATTTCAATCATAATCTTATTTCTTACTGAAACTCTGCTACTTTTAGACTGAATACTGCAGGCAGCACGGAAGGATCTGTATCTCCATTGAAAGCCTCAAAAATCATGACAGTTAATTCATCGTCTGCAGAAAGAATAAGCAGAATTACTTCATCCTCAGGCTCAAATCTTAAAAGGTTATTTTTTTTTCTTATTTTGATACAAATAGTTATTGAATATTACAATGACTTTCAGTACATATGCAGTCTATGTAGAACTTCTAAGAAGGCTTTGATTTACTTACAACATGATTTGCTGTTCTGCTAGCCAAATTTTGGTTACCTGCACGTTAAGAGATTAATGAGAAATACTACTGGCAAGAGATAATTGCATCCATTCAGAAGCAGTATTATGTTGCTTAATAGAAGCTTTGCAAGAAGCTTTCCTCTAAATCTGTATATTACTAATCTCAGAAGAATACTAAGTAGTAACTGAAATTATTTTTGTGAATCTTTGATTAATTGCCATTCAATTCCATTATTATTTTTGTATGAGGTAGTTATGGATGCTAATTAAAATTTAGGATGATGCATTTTTCATAGCTTCTGGGCACAAATATTTTATTTAAAACAGCTAACTTAATCAATGAGGTATTTCTGGACACCCTATTTTTATTCTCAAATTTTATTATTTTTCTTATTGGCTGATTGAAGACTTGTATCATGTCACTGATTTAAGAAATGAGGAGTTCATAAACTTAAATGGTAGACAAAATACTTCACAGTAGGTCAGTCATTGCCTGTGCATTTAACACAATCTCCTGCATGCACACGTGGTTTGACAGAGATGAAAGCTGGCAGTGATAACGTCTGAGTAAACAATGTTTGGGAACTCCTGACAAAGAATTCTGTTGTTTGTTATTCAAGAGTGAGAAGATGGGGCATTCTGGAATGTGTGCACATAGCTCCATGTTATTCACCTAGTGTCTTCTGAATTATCTGCTATTTTTTGTATGTCTTTGTACATATATTCTTTGTATTTTTTCCCCACATGTGTTTTCCGTTCAGCGTTTCTATAAACTCCAGATTAGCCAGTTCTCTAGGGAACCTGTATGCTGCTTCAGATGATGAGAGCAAAATGACATCACTGTCCTCTAGGACAGGTTTTTCTGTAAGCCAAATCTCCAGCCACTTGAATGGCAGCTTGCAGCTGCCTCGCAGAAATAACCATGAACTGAACAACAACTTGTACAACAGAAGCAGCAATAATGGCAACAACCTGAGCAGCCAAACCAGTTTTCACAGCACCGTGACAGATGAGTATGCATCAAGTCTCCTTTATGGGCCTTACAGCTCTTCCAGCACAATACCAGAGTCGATCAATTCCTGTAAGTTGGCAGTCACAACAACCCTTTCAGGCATCTGACCAATTCTTATCTTTCTTGATTCTCTGAGTGAAGCTGTTGCAAAAAGAAATCTCAAACTAGCATGATTTTCTGACTTCCTTTAATATTTCTTAACAGCAACTTGTCTGTTACCTTTTTTAATTAACTATCATTTCAACTGCTTCTTTTTCTGCTTCTTTTGAGCATCTGCATCACAGAGGTTTCATGAAAGTAGTTCATCCCTAAACTCAAAGTATTTTAATCTTCATGAAGTAATAGATCTAAATAAACTTTTGTATATATCATACTAAACGGAAAACACTGCATTCTGAAAGCTAGAACTTGCTTAAAAGATGAGCGTTCTTGACACGATACCCAAGTTCTTTTCTAACAACAAAGGAAAAATATTTTATGTCAGTACATTTCCAATGGTCTCACCATTTTACAGAATCATAGGACTGTTTGAGTTGGAAGAAAACTTTGTCATTTAGTCCAACTCCCTGCAGTGAACAGTAACATCTACAGCTAGATCAGGTTGCTCAAAATTAGCTTTTATATCTCGTCAGCTTTGCTGCCTTGGACTTATTTTGTGCCCCTTTTTCTGTGTGAAGGAGTATGCAGAAAGGGGATGCGTGAATAAATTAGAGCTCTTTACAAATTGCAGAGAGAAGAGATTAGAAACAGTTCTGTTTTGAAATCAGAAATAACTGTATGTGCTGATTATCAATTTTAGGGAGAAAAACATTTTTAAAAAATCACATAGAATATCTGGCCTTCAAAGATTTGAGATTTGATGTCCTACTAATTATAGAAGTTACTGCAGTGTTCTTAATAGAATGTATTGTCTAGAATTAATTGAACCCATCTGTGTCTGTTTACACAGTTGGTATATGGCACCACTTAGTGTTCAGAATTCACATGTTTGTAGCTTGGGAGTATAAGTTTCATTCATTTACATTATTCTGTTGTAGAATTAATTTACATGTGGGACTGAAAACTAGCTAGTATAAAAAGTATATTGAAAATGAAGTTACTGTGAGGGAACTCAATACCTATTAGATGTTCTGTATTCTAGTTTTGATCTATGTTTGCACTGGAAAAGGAGTAGAGATGCTGTGCTAGGATGTGCATCCACTACATCCACTGGTGGATACTAGCCTATCTGCAAAGAAACGTTAATGTTCCACGATCATAAGATCACTAGGTGTTCTATCTTGAATTTAAATTTGAATTTGAGCCATGCTTTAAACATCAGCATTAGCTTATTGGCTAGGGACTTCTTGAGCATTACCACATCCTTTAAGTTAAACAAAATTGTTTTACCTTTTTAACTGGGCACTGTTTTTACCTGTTATATGGGAACTTAGGAAGCAAACTATATAAATGAGGCTTGTTTCAAGGTGAATGGATAAACCAACTCAGAAATCAAAGTGGTTCTGGAAAAATGGAACTGTTTTGGTTGAACTTGCTGAATTGGTTGAATACTTCCAAGCAGAGATGAGAAGGTGAAAAACTGTTTAGCAAATTGACGATGTTTTATCTAGGATACGACTTTGACTCTTTATCATAAATTCTGATGATTTGGGGAAGTCAGCTTTTCTAGGTAATCCTATTCCTATCTTACGGTGTTCAGCTCTCACGAGAGGATTGACAGAGGCTCCAGCTGATTATGCTGGAACAAAATTCACTATGCAAATAAAGGTAAAGAGCAATCACTAATCCGAACTGAACATTGAAGTGGCAAAACATCTTCTTTTTTGGGTTTCTCACTTCAATATTGTTTCTTTTAAATATATTTGAGCAGTAATTATTTGGAAAGTCAGTCCATTCCCATTCTTTTCTGTTGTATTTTGTGTAAACATGCTGCTAGCAGCAATTCTTTGTTTTATCCAAATTGTAGTTAGAGGTGTATATTATGCATAAATATGTAAAACTACACAGAAAGCCCTAAGGGGAAGGGTTGCTTTATAACTAGTGTTATGAAAAACAAGTTGTTGTTTATAATAGCTCTGAAGTTAGTTCCAGGAGTACCAAATGATAATTGAAACCATGACAGGAACAATAGGCATAGTTACTCTAAGAGCTAAAGCTTTAGAAGTACTATACCTTAGAAACGTAACTGTCTTCTCCTTTTAATCTCTTTGTACTTTTTTGGTAGTGAGTCTATAAGTGGCTTACACTTGTCCTTCTTGACAGTGGTTTATTTTGAAGACGATATCATTTTTTCATGATAGTTGGTCTGAGAGACTGAATATAGTCACACTTCAAGCATTTTCACATTTCATTTGAAGCTTGGTATATGTTTTTATTATGTACTGCTACATTCCTTTATTTCCTTATTTTACTGTCATGAAGACATTTTATCTTAGCTTTGTTTTCTTTTAGTAAGTTGAACTCTTTGCATGTATGACTCTGGTTCAAACACCATTTTGATCATGTAAGAATCCTGTACTGTTTTTTGGTGGTTTTCTCCAGTAAGTAGAGGCAGCACTCAGTTTTCACGTGCTGAAACCTGCTTACCTAGTGGCATCCTGGTTATAAATTAAAAGCTTCAACCATACTGTGTTGGAAATTCATTAGGGTGGCAAGTCCTTGCATAAACAAGATACTGACTCTCACTGTTTAATGTCTTGCATTCCTTGTTCTTTTTTTTTTTCTTTGTAAAACAGCATTTAACTGAATGTAATCATAAAAAGTACAATCTTTTTTAGTTTTTTTTTTTTCCCCCCCATTCCTTATTGGAACCCATTTGCCAATCATGAAAGATTGTTTTTTCATCTTTGGATGTCAGTGGTTGAAGTAATATTTTGCTTGTGGTGGTATTCATCAGTGGTCTTAGGTAAGCTCATGGACAAAACAAAGTAACATCAAGCCTTAATACCTATTCTTGCAGAATTCTGTTAAAAATAGAATTATTTTCAATGATTCCCACTTCACTGTCTTAGATGCTGAATTTATTTGGAGTCTTGTTAACCAAACCTTAGTATTGATGCAATGTGTTTTTATTAAGTTGCACTTATTTCTAATTGGAGTATAAAAGGTAATGCACTTGACAGAAGTCTATCACATACATCAAAAGCTACGTTTATTCATCTAACTTATCAAGGAGCTCTTGAATGATAGGAGTTATATTCCTGTGCTTTTTTATGAGCAGAATTCACTTACCAGAGTCAGATGTCAAACTAACCATCTGTGATTGTACAGGTGTTCTTATTTTAGAAAATCACCTTATCCTCTTCGTTTCTCTTCAGTAGTTCGTTAGCTATTATACAACCAGTGGCGGAGGAGCATTTTAAGATGGTTAGGACAGTAAGTATTCATTTCTAATCAATGCTCTTCAGTCTCACTAGTCTCTTGAGAGAACAAGGAACTTAATTTAGGTGATGCAAGTACATAATTCTTTCTTCTAGTATGGAAGAAAACATTTTTAATACCCTTATTTTCTCTTTTTTTGTCATTTAAAATTTTACCACCCATTTATTACTACTACTACTATTCCATATTCTGGTTAAAACAAACAAAAATAACCATTCCTGTCTCTTCCATTTGTTGTCAGCCATGTTTTTGTTTTCCCTGATGGCTTTTGTTCTTTCATTAGAGTAAGCCTGGAAGCAAATCCATTTCATTACATCATATTGTATGCTGATGAATTAAGTGAAAAACTTGATTTCATAGAATAGACAACTTGCCATTCTACCCAAGTAGAATACTTTATTTGCAAACTTAACAAGTGGGATGCTTTGACTAAGCATCATTTCACAATTATAAATTGCAGAAAGTCTTATTGAGTATAACCATGTCTAAGGTACAGTAATAAGATTTCTTTGGATTTATAACTATTGTAAAAACAAAATATCACTCCTTTATCACTCCTTGTATTTTTTTGTTTTTTACCAAGGACTATGTATCTGGGTAATCTTAAGATGAGTCATATTTTGCTTCTATAGCTGCCATGGAAACTGGCAAGATGTAAAAATCTCCCCCCCCAAAAAAATAAAAAAATTGAGAAGCATTACAGTATTCTAAAGTTTAAGTATATGATCTTGATACTTGTAGAAGAGGCTTTCTCAACATTAGGGAATCTAGCAGGGTATAAGACATTTTGCATGGTAAAAAAAGACAGACGGTAGCTTATCTTAGTTATCTGTAAATCTAGCAGACTGAAAGGATCATTTCAAAGGTGTATGTAGATCCTTTTAATATATTCTGATTTATTTTAGTGGATCTTGAGGTGTGGGGTTGTGTGTTTTTTTTTTTTTTTTTTTTGTTTTTTGTTTTTTGCTAATTCTTGTCTTCTATACCACTCCTGTTGCAATAACACTTTGGATCATTCAAAAAGACTTAAATTACTTGCAAGTAGAGGCTTTTATCCTAAAAATATCATGACATAACATTAGAATTTTATTTGCTGGAGGAGAGTGTGTTCACTTCCTGATAGATAGACATAAGTGATATAGGATTGTTGCATTTCAGATGTTTTCAGATGGCTTAGTCCTGAATTTAAATGCATATGAGTATGGTTTTCACACCTAGATGGATCTGTGATTTATTTTCTTTTCCAGGAGGCTTTCAGTGTCTCCTACTGAGGAAGGAAAGTGATAATAATCTAAGCAGTTGCTTCAGCATGAACCTCATTAGAAAGGTATCATTAATGATAGGGAAGTCATCTAATTCTTAGTTTATTTAAATATCAGAAGCTTGGGTATAAAATGCCAAGCTTGATAGTGCTTAAGACCACTGTAAGATTGCACCAATTGCAATAGATAAAGATAAAATCCACTTAACTTTGTTCTCTCTTCATGGCAATTGAGCGTTTCTGTTTTTTTCTTCTTTTTCTCTATTTTAAGAGTTTCTTAAATACAAGCCTGTGACTTGTAACGGTAGATTGGGGCTTTCTGTTTTTAATAAAGCTTTCAGAATTACAGGCTATACTTTGAGTCACTGCAAATAGGAGGTAGGAATGTGAATTTTAAAATAGAAAACTCCTCCATCTGAGATCTGAGAGGAAAAAAAAAAAAAAAACAGTTAACAGGTTTTGAAATATTAGTCAATCTCTTTGGACAGTGTGAGATGTTAAGAGCATTAATTACTTAACAGCAGAAGTCAGAAAAAAAGAAAAACTAATACCACAGATATATTTAATTTTTCAAATTAGTCTGCATGCTGTGTATGCTGTACAACAACTGAGTTGTTAGAACTGTTATTGTGTTTTGGAACCTTATGGGAAGTATAGCAAATTAATCTTACTCTGGGAAAAAATGCTGCTTAAACTTAATTCTTCACTGTATTCCAAAGAGGATTTGAGACATTAGGAAGAGCTTTTTGCTCCTTTGAGGATCATTAATTGAACAGAAGTTTTAAGTATACATTAATGAAGGGATATTCCTTCTGTTGGTCTCTTACATATGTAATAAATGGCTCAACAAATATTCTCACCAAAGCTCATGAAGTCAGAATGATTAAAGAACCGGGGGGGGGGGGAATAAACTCCTCTGACTGTGTATTTAATGCCTGTAGTAAAGAAAAAGAATGCTCTTTACATCTGCTCTGTTTTACAGAAAATTTAGTATTACACAATACCTTTTTGTCAAGTCCATTTGGTACTAAAACCAGACCCCTATTAGTCAGTGATGTTCAAATCTCTATGTGCTGACATAGGAAAGACTACCCAGATAATCTCAGACCTTGAAGATGAGAAATGTGTACCTGAAAGACAACCTCAGAAATATATTTTGTTTAGTTTTGGTGGACAGCAGAAAAAAAGGTAGTGATACTAGGGCTTTAAAAGCTTATTATGTGCTTTTTCTACTTATAGGTTTTGCTATGGATGCCAGAGACCATTTCTACAATGACAAGTTAGTTATAGTGGAAAAACAGAGAAGACATCTAAGGTTCTGAGTTCTTAGGACTCATGTTGGTCTCCAGTAGTTTTCTCTAATCCTACTGATTTTATGCAGTTTGAAAATATAAGGGTGGGATGTAGAGTGTGGATGAGTTACGTTTATTATTACCTATTTGTTTATAACCGTGCCAGTAGAATGAAGAGCTCTCAAATAAGATTTTATGATCATCACAACAACTTCCTGACCACATTTGTATAGGAGGTAATAAAACATTTGGATGTCATGTGAACCGATTACTGATTTAGTAAGAAAACTTTAATAGAACCAGTAATGCAAATAAATATAGTAGGCTTGTGGTGCTGTAATGTTTTTCCCCTTGGTAATTAGCTACACAGCATGAATTTCATATGTCACTGTGTGAACCAACACCCAGACCAACACCTCGGTCTTCCACAGTAGCACTTTAATTCCCATTTGGGATAAATGGAAGCAACTCAATTCTCATAGCTGCAATCATACATTTTCCCAATACGCCTTTAAGGTATTGTCTTAAGGTGTAATATTATAGATTTTTTAGTATTCTTTCCAAGGAACTCTATAATTTGGTTTGGAGAAGTGTAGATACAGAGAAATTGATGGATTTTTAGCATCCAATTTTTGAGTTCCTAGCATTTTTTTTTACCTAAATCAGAATGCAGAAATTCAGATTTCCTTCCAACTGTTCTTTTTTTTTTCCTCCTTACTGTCATTCCATTCTTCCCTATCTTGAAGTGCAAAATACATATTAAATACAAGTATTACCTCAATGAGTTTTAATCAGTTTTTCTTCTCTGCACAGTCCCTTCAGTCTGAATATGTTCAGTACTAAAGCTTTGCTGCTTTGGTGAAACCTGCTGAGTTCTTACCGTGGAAATCCTTCATGAAGAAGAATTTAAGGAAAGAAGCTGCTCATGCCGTTGAGGAGTTTTCAATAAAAGTTGTATTAAAACCATAACACCAAGGAACAACTTCTCAACAGACAGAAATTTCTTATTCATGACTACTGCAGATGCACTGAAGTTGTTTTATGGAAATTATTCCTCCATATTATATACAGATCTAAATTTTTAATGTTGAAACTACTTGAATATATTTCTAATTAATTTCATTATGACTTTATTAACTTGTGTACAGTCTTAAAATGTATTGAGAGAATATTTTATTAAGCAATATATATAAGAATTATGTAAAAATTAGAATGTTTTAATTTAGTTGTTCACTTTGCTACCAAAATGTGTATTTTAAAGAATTTTTACATGTTTATCAAAGATATTATTTTTTTAATGAACAAGAGGTTTTTCTTGTTTTATGGGTCCATTATTGCTTAAAGGCTAATGTAATTACCTCTTTCGCTGATTGGTCTTCTGATAACTTGGTGGAAGTCTAACTAATGAGACTAGTTATTATGCTATCAACTGAAAGCACTTGGATACATAGTCTGCTTTCCACATTCAGCTGCTGATGTTTCATGAGGAGATGCTATGAAAGAAAAATGAGTTACATTGCAACCTTCATCATCACTGCAAAAAGAAAGTAACTTAGCTGATTATTCAGTTAATTAATACTTTTTCATTTTACTTTAAAGAATTGTTTTAACTTTGAAACGTAGAATGTTAAATTATGCTATGCAATGTCAACTGCAAAAATGAAGACAGACAAAGCATACTGACAAAGTAAGAATGTTTGTATTTGGCTGTGCTGCACACTTGCATTTTGCAAGTTTCAGTAGCAAAGCACACCGAAGTGAATGTTTGGAAGTATACTGAATTGTCACTTAGTGACTGGATGTTCTATGAACCTTTGAATTTGAAAACTATTGTCAGATATATAGGTAGTTTAAACTGCTGTGTCACACAACGGTTTTGTTAGCAGTAAGGATATTCTTTAATACATTAGCTGCAATTAGGAATGAATCTTTGAATGAAATGATCTTACAGCGAAGTATTACAGATCATGTAGAAGTTTTTCAGAATTCCACAAATGCGATCACAGCAAAAATAATAATAATAAAAAAAAGCATCTGTGAAAACTAGAAGACAAACACAAAACAGATTTGTTAGCCATGAGTTTTTCCTACATCTACAGGAACATGAAAATAGAACTTATTGATTTGTCAGTCTTTGTTTCTGAAGACGTGAATGATCTGCGTTTGCCCTGCAACTGAAGTTGCCACCAAATTGCTACATAGTTATACTGAAAGTGTTAATGAGCAATACTGAGAGCAGCTCTAGAAATCACTGAATAAAACTTACATGCAATACTGTACTTTTCCACAATTGTGTATATGTAAAATATACACACACAAAGTAGCATATGTGTGTGCATATATATATATATACAACATACTATATATGAATTATAGATTAATGGTAAGGTAATTCTACCTCTTATGAAAAAAAGTCATGTGCTTTGTTATAAATTTCCTTTAAAAAAAATTGTTTCATTTTGGAATGTAGATATATGTACATGTATACAGCTAATTGATAATAAAATGCATATATCAGCCAGCTTCCTTGTTTCTTGTCTTAATTAACCTTCATTGGAAAAGAAATGAGTATGAGGGGTATCTTCTACAACTAATCTTTCTAGTTAATATTCCTGTATTTGTTTAGAAGCATCAAGGATTTGTGACATTTCTAATTATCATATTTTAAAATGTATCTTAATTGAGGAAACATTGTTTTCCTGGACAAGGATCCTTGTTACAAGTGTAGTGTAACTTGTCTTTTTTTTTTTTTTTTTTCCGTGTGCAATACTTTGATTTAGCCTCACTAATAGTAGGGTCTTTATACACGAGAATGCAAACAACCACGTTTTCATTTAGCTTTTTCTTCTTGCATTGATGAAAAAATTGTCACAAATAGTTTTATCTTAGCTTAATTCTGTTGATGATTTTCAGCAAATTTGTTGTGTTGCATGATAAATTATCCATGGTGCTTAATATTCCTGTCAGGTAAGCCTGCAATAGATGATGTGGATAGTGTGTGACTGTTGCACAGCAACTCTAAAGGAATAGCAAAGCCTGGAGTAGAACACATGCTTTAGAAGCTTCTAGTGAATGTCTATTCCAATAACACAATAAAGGGTTCTTGTCACTGCAATGAGGCAATTAAAGGATGTTGATTTGGATGCGTATAGGATATACAAAAGAGTAGTCAATTTAAACATGTCTAGTACACTGAAAGCAATCCTTCCCCATTTTTTTCTTTAATTCTATTGATTTATTATATGATAGACAGGCAATGGACATCTTGTGTTCTTAAAAAATGTGTAATGAAAATAGCCAATACTCTAGCAATCAACAAGACCAAGATTAGCTGGGGACAGCCACTGGTATTAGGAGTCTTTACAATCTTTCAGCTTTTAAGAAATACCTTGAATTTTATTTTATATGGTCTGTTCACTCATCTTTGGACTTCACCGATTCCATTGTTTCATATATAAATGTATCTTCTTGTTCTGGGAGGAAAAAGTACACGAGATCTTTAAAAGGAGATTTGATAAACATGTAAGGATGGATTACATAAGCCTAGAGGTCTTTACTGAGCCTGCAATTCTGTGGATAGCGCCTTATGGAACTGTTTCTTTATGCTTTGTGAAGCTTTCTGGTTAGTGAGATATTTCTTGTTACAGATTTAAAGAATATTTTTCAATTACAGTACTGCAGAAAGAGGAGGATTTCAGTTTCTATAATAACTGTTCTCTACTGACAGCTAAACAATGAAAGGCCTCAAAAGGTTTGACATTTGATTAGATCTACATAAAGCGCAGCAGGCAAAAAAAATGGTAATCAGGGGCCTGATCAAGTACATTGCTCAGGTACGTCTTTAACCTTAAGCACATGAGCAATCTAGTTAATTAAAAAAGAACAGATACACGTTGTTTGTAATGTATCCATATTTGGATCAACAGTCCTATCAACTACAAACAGGAATCTTTCATTAAATAAAAGATACGCTACGTTGCAACAAAATAATCCACTGACCCACGCTATGATGACCTCCTAAAGTACTGCTTTGGTATTGTCATTTATCAGCATTATGAGTCTAACAGTATCTAAAAATATCTTGCGATATCTTGGTCAGTATACAGATAATATATTATCAGCTGAAGTAATTACTTTTCAAGCCTTAGAAAAGCAGCTTCTCACTTAAACTCACTGCAAAATTAATTGCCATTCCTGTTCTGAAATGCTTTTAAGAAGAAATCTCAATTGTTTTACTCAAGTTTCTTATTAAACCTTGCTGAGGTTAAGGACAGTTAGTGTTTTGTTGCTGTTTGAGCAAAGCGCCGAAGCGTGCCTGTGAGAATCCCAGCACTAATTCTCCATCCTGAAAATGAGAGCCAAGCCCTGCTTTCCAACCAGCCTTTGGACTGTGAGAGCCTTTCATTCAGTTCTGTGGGAAGGTGCTTTTGGAATTGATTTGGGTGTATGCCACTGTTTCAAAGTCCATGCTGGTTCCACTTTATCTGTGCACCTAGACATACCAACACTCACCTCCAGGGGGTTAGTGATGCAGGATGTCCCACTAGATGAGACAGGCTGAACCCTCTATGAAGAAATGCAGGACGTGGAGTTTGAGGACCAGCTTCCCAAAATAAAGTGCTGTCTTACCAGGAATCTGTGCATCTATAATGTTTGAAAGATTTAATTTGGAAGCTATATTCTTAAAAGAGCAGTTCTAAAAATGTTTACAGAAAGACAGTATGCTTTTGCTTAACAAAAATACGATCAGAACAAAACAGCTTCAGTGTCTAGTAGAGAAGTCGCTACAGTAAATGTGTTGTATTTCAGACAGAAGTGACTGACACTAGTTTGAAAGCTTGCTGAAAAATGAAAGTCGTGTAAATGGGTGAGAACAAGGAAACCAGTACAGCAACGAGAAGAGAGTCAGACTCTGTAGTTCCAGTATTTCTGGAGCGCGATTGGGTTTGGGTTTTTTCTTTTTTTTTTTTCTTCTTGATTTAACAAGATGAAAATCTGCTGAATAATTCATGAACAGTGGAAGGGCTGAATCTTCCTGGAATGATATACAGAGTACGTACTGTGTCACAGGAGGAACTGCAAAGCTTTGTATCAGTTGCTGCCGTTTCTGCTACTGATTGCAAGGTGCTGCCGCTTTTGGCATTTTCACAGCTACAGAATCCTCAGCCACGCTCTGGTCTGCTTACAGCCATCTGCACCCTATGGACCCACCTTCACTAGCTCCAGCCTCTGGGATTTCCTGCCACCTATCTGCCTTGGACACTGTTCTTCTCCGGGTCGTTACTGCTAACTGCATCTTCTGGACTTGCAGCTCATATGACTGAAATCTGCCTTGAGCTCCCCGCCCGCACATCATCTCTCGTGTTCAGCGGGGGGCTGCCGCAGCAGGATCTGACCTGGATGAGGATGGGATTTACGAGAAGTCAGAACTGAGCTGCACTCAGCGCGATGCCCAACGCCTCTTCCTGGAGCGCGAGCTCGCCCCTGCTGCTGCTCTGGGAGGACTCCTCAGGGACCCGCATCTTCCTCTCGCTGCTCTATGCGGTCCTGGCTATCTCAGGGACTCTGTCCAACGTGATGGTCATCTACTTGGTTTTCTCCTTCAAGAAGCTGCAGACCACCAGCAACGCCTTCATCGTGAACGGCTGCGCAGCCGACCTGAGCGTGTGCGCCCTGTGGATGCCCCAGGAGGCCGTGCTGGGGCTGCTGCCCCCGAACTCCTCCTCGCTCCGCTCGGCCGAGTACCGCCTGCTGCGCGAGGGGCTGCTGGGTCTCGGCCTCACCGTGTCCCTGGCCTCGCACCTGCTGGTGGCCTTCAACAGGTACGTGCTCATCACCAAGCTGCCCAGCGTCTACCAGGCCTTGTACCAGCGGAGGCGCACGGGCTGCATGATCGGGCTCTCATGGGCGCTGGCGCTGCTCCTGCTCCCGCTGCTACCCGGGCTCTGGACGCCGGGCCACGCCCCAACACCGCCCCCGCGGCAGACGGACGGCAGCTCCCGCTACCCCGCGCTGCTCCTCGCGCTGGCCGTGCTGGCCCAGACGGCGCTGCTGCTGCACTGTTATCTGGGCATCGTGCGCCGGGTGCGGGGCAGCGCCAAGCGGGTCAGCGTGCTCAACTTCCACCTGCTGCACCAGCTGCCCTTCCCCGCCGCGCCGCCGCCGCCGCGCCGCGCCCAGCGTCGCCTCAGCAGCGTTTCCGTCCTGCTGCTCTGCTGCGTCTTCCTGCTGGGCACGCAGCCCCTCGTCTGGGTCAGCCTCCTCGGCTTCTTCCTGCGGCCCGCTCCGCCCGCGCTGCAGGCCGCCAGCTGGCTGCTGCTCTGCTCGCTCTCGGCCCTCAACCCGCTGCTCTACACTTGGCGCAGCGAGGAGTTCCGCCGGGCCGCGCGCTCTGTCCTGCCTCGCGCCGAGGGCTCCTCCACCGCTCCGCGACGCGCCGCCGGTCACACCGCCGGAGCTGCCGCCCCGCCCTGCCCACAGCTGCCGCGGCGCCGGAGCACGGCGGGCAGCGCCGCACCGCGCTGAGCGGTCCCCGGGGCCCGGCCGAGGGCTCCTCGCCCCGCCGCCAGGGGGCGCCCGCAGGCACGCGCCGCGCTGGTCTGGAGCTCGCGGCTCGCGCCCTCAAGGCGTTTCCCGCCGTTCGGCGTCGCGCGTCGCGGTTCTCCTCAGGCTTCGCGCCTCGCTGCCGTGACCCGGAACCTCTCCCGGCAGCTCCTCGCCTTTGCGAGGCTCTCGTCGCTCCTTCCTGGTTCCGCGTACCTCTTCCCTATCCCTCTGCTGCTCCGAGGCCGGGCGGCCCGGGGCTCCTACTTCTTCGCCAAGGGAAGGGTTTGGGGCTGAGGCGAGGCCGTGCCGAGGCCGCCGCCCTCCCTGCCCCCGACTCAGCGCGGCCCGCAGGACGCCGGCTGGGCTCCAGTCAGCAGCAGCGCGGGCAGAAATTGCGATGCCGGGTAACTATGGCACTGTGAGGTACTACGTTTCAGCTTTAACGGTTCCAACGTGAGGCAGACACCTGGGCTCTGAGACGTGGTGCAAGGTTTTGTTACTGATTATAAAATTCTGTCGGCGTTTGAAAGAGTGATTCGAGCGAGCGCTGAGCACGGGGCTGGCTGTGAGCACTGCTGGGTGTCCCATCATGCCCTCCGCACCCCGAGTCTCTTCAGAGCCATTTCCTGTACCCTACTTCATCTCTGTGCTCCGTGCAGGACTCTCCTTGTCCCATCTAAACTTTCAGGTGATGCTATCTGTGGAAAATGTTAAAAACAGACATCTTTTTTGTCTTCTCGTTTGGGTTTGGTTTTATTTTTAAATGCTCCTTACTTTGACAAAGGCCTCTGCTTGTGGTGATGCGCTCTGCAGAGCGTCTGGCAGTGCGGAGATGAGTGCTGCCCCCTGAACTTACCATGTTAGCTACCAGCTTGTGTTTCTGTTACATGCGCTGCTGTTGCAGTGGGATTTCACAGCTTCTGCTAAATATGAACAGTGTGTCCTACGGGGCGGTGAGGGGCGTGGGGCTGCACTGAGTGCTGTCCTCCCCCTTCCTGCCTCTGACGTTGTTCTGTGCTGTTCGTACCTGGCACCCTTCGCCTTTTGCATGAAAGACTTGAAGAGGGCAGTTCTGTTCTGAATGCATAAGCACTGCTCTTTAAATCAGTCACAGTGCTGCCTGGAGAAGGTGAATGGATGTGGGAGCACAGCAGAGTTCTGTGCAAAAAGTTTGATACGTTGGGTGGCAAGTATGAATATGAGTTTGACAGCTCTTTCGAGAATGTTTGGATACTAAGACTATAAAGAAGAAACAAATACAGCAGGTATAGCATAGCTTGGCCATGTTTTACAGTGCTCCACACTAAAATTATCTTGCCTGATATGGCTTAATTTTCAACAGAAGTTGCTTTTGAAGGAAGGAAAGAATTTCATTTTTTTTCCCCCAAACCTTAGACGTATTAGTATTCTATGATATGTTGGTATATTTAAAAATCTTCATACCAATGTTTTATTTTTCTAAAGTAAAAGATGTTGCCATTATCACAGAAAAGATTCTTGAGGTTGGGGTTTGGCAAAGACAGGATGTAAAGTCTTAAGGAAAACTTAGGAGACATTCCTTGTCTTCCTGAAAATGTATCCACATCTTGAAAGCAGCTTCAGCCACTTAGAAGCACCTGTAGAAAAGTAACAGGAATTTCCTGGACAGGCATCTTGTGCGACCTGGTATAGGGAACCTGCTTTGGCAGGGGGTTGGATGATGATCTCTGGAGGTCCCTTCCAACCCCTATGATTCTGTGATTCCTACAATCTGAGGCTTAGAGAGTTTCTTCCCCCTACTTGGAGGCAGCATGCCACCTGCGTGACAGTTTCGGAAAGATCACAGGGGCTGGGAAGGAAATGTGGCCATGAAAGATGTACAAGATTTATCTTATCACCAGAGTGCATCTGTCTTGGAGAGTATATATCCTTGCTGTAATCTCACATCCTAATCACAGGGATTGCGCTTTTGCTGGCTTTGTGCAGCAAATGGATAAGGAGAATTTGCCAACCACACCTATACCAATTCTGGAAAATATTCAGTATCTCTGCCAAAATAAAGCTAAGCCAAGGGCCGCCTGGGGCTAAGACCTGATTCTGCTACAAGGAGTTCTTCAGCTGGAGCCCATGACAGGAGGAGAATCACCACTTCCCAGCACAGCTGAAGGAACTGAAGGCAGTTGGCAAAGCTCAGTACTGGGACTATCAGCAAAGGACAAACATTAAAATAATGAATTAGCAAACACCCTCTGTGTTTTTGACTATTTAATCTGGGATAAAAGCAATAACCTGTTTTGGAATTCAGTGGCCAAACATTATAACAAACTTCTGGGTTTCTTCCCGTGTCAAACAGCATGCAAGTTTAATTTGAGATGCCTGTGTTTTATATAGACAGTGTTTTAAATGCAAGATGTATTAAAAAATGCCATTGTGTACAAAACTTCGTTCAGCTATCCTTTTGCTATGCATTACTTCCAGAGAACAGCTGGAAATCCCTTTGGAAGTTTGACTGTGAATCTTTGACTGTTTTATTACACTCAGGTGACCTAAATAGTATTACGCAGAAAGAGTTTTAATTTAAAGTAATCAAAAAAAAGTAATTATCTCAAATGAAGATCTCAGTTTCTCTGAGAAGTTACTGCTCATAAAAGTCTTGTATGCCTTCTTCTACAGCCATAATCCTTGTATTTCAGCATTTTAAATACGGTAGCAGTGGAAGCTCGACTTAACTCATTTTCTCTTGGTCTGTGTTACTGCTCCTTCACTGAAATAATTGATCTGACTCAGTTTTTGGTATTCTGCTTTCCTTTTTTCAGGGGTGCTAGCAATCCTTTGCTAGTAACTTTTCTTCGGTATGAATTTCTGTCATATTCACACAGCTAATGTACAGGTGCCAGGGGTACATTGCCAACTGTCCTTTAAATTTGCAGGTACAAGGCACATCTGTACTTCTAAAAATTTTCCTTCAAAGTTGTTCAACCAACCCATCTTTCAAAAGATGTAAAGGAGGATGGTGGGAAATTCTATTGGCAAGTCAAGTGAAGTTCTGCTTTGCTCTGACATTGTGCCAAGCAAAGTGAATGAGGCCTAAAGCTCCCCATCCTACAATGACTGCTCAGCTTCGTAAATATCAGGCATTGGCTGTAATTTTGTCCAAATGTTGAATTTCTGGTATTGTAGTACAGATCTGTTGCACTCTTTGTGTGCAGTTCGTGCCTATTCCTTTGCTATTTTCTCAGGGCTTCTGGAAACAAGAGCAGCTAACAGTAACACCTGGATAGGTTGTGTCCAGTTGTATTGGTCTGGTTTGAAGCAGTCGTTTAGTTTTGTGGCCTTTGTAAATTTGCCTGTAATGTAGTCACGTGTTTTGTGATCTGCCTGTGCACAAACACAGCCTCTCTAGAACCAGCTCTATGGGGGTAAAATTGCGATGCCTCAGAACAATAACCTAAGGCAGAAATACAGCTATTTGTGAAAAAGCTTTCAGTGGCTGTTTGTGAAGTTATTACATTTGTGATAGATGTAAAAAGCCATTGAGCTCTGTTCAGTAATACGGGCTTCCACCAGAGCTGGGCACTTGCTGCCATCAACAAAGGAGAAGTAAAAATGCACAAGCAGCAAAGTGAGGCTGGATCTAGTGGGCAGGAGGAGATAAAGATGGCAGCGCAGGGCCAGTGACAGTGTGAGCCTGAGAAACAGTACAGAAGTAAGTCTGAAAGCTGAAAGAGGGCAGGGTTTATGGTGAAATAGACCCTCTCAGGTTGTTTGGCTCCTTTAGGTGTGGAAACAGGATCCTACCTACACTTTCTTAATAGGTGAGATGCACAACTGTATTCCCAACTTTTTCTTTTTGCAAAGTATCTCACACACCAGCAAATTTTCATTGATCTCTGGAATCAAAAGAGGCTAACAGTGTGCGTTACACCAGTGTTCTTATGGACCAGCCTTCTTACGCCTAGCGGCGTTGCTGGACATGTAGGCACAAATAAGATGTTAGCAATCCCCCGGATCCGTTCTGCCACAAGCACACTGTGAACCTTTTTTCCTGACTACCAGATTGATGCTATTTTTAAAAAAAAAACCCACATACAGATTATTTTCAAATGAAGACATTTAAGTGTAGCATTTCATTAAAGAAAAAGTGACAACATATACTTTAGCTTTCTATTTCATCTTAAATCGCATAACTAGATTATTGCAGTATTCTTTAAACTCACAAGTCCCTTTTCCAAATGGCAGCGAAAATAGCTTTTCTCGTGACTTCTAAGAAAGCTACCGTTTTGCTCTTTTATGTCAATCCTTCCCATGCACTGTCATCATTTTACCAAGGTAATAGTCCCTTTTCTTTCTTTCTTTTCTGCTTTCTTCAGGGTTTTTTTTCTGTAGGTTCCTTCACTAAGAGAAAAGTTCTCAGTCCTGCTGGGCAGGGAATGACTCCTTGAGCAGTGTAAGCTTAGGGAGACAAATGTAAGATAAACCTGAGAAACTGAGGGGCATGTCCCTCAGACTTAAGTTTCTACCTGAGTCTGAGTAGCCATTGCAGATTTTTTTTCATTCTGTTCCATAGTGGACAAACACTGTCTATACTACAAGTATTCATGTTTGATTAAAGCTGTTAAAAAAAAAGTTTACATAGGAAAAACAGTTAGAGATAGTTTGAAGGCTGGAGAAAAACCCTTTGTAGTTGGTGTTCATTATGGCTGACTTTTCTAAAGAGACCTCGTTACAGAATACATGCTTCTGTGCAAGTATTCAAACCTATTGCCACACAAGGTAATCTAATGGGCTCTTGAGGCTGGAAAATATGAAATTAAAGGTAAATGAGTCTGTTTTGTGAGTGTAGACCACCTTGTTTGATTACTGGCTATGAGATCAGCATGGGAAGGCTTCCAGTGCAGTCTTTGCTTGGCGCCTGCTCCAGCCAGGTGTTCAGGTTATTCCTGAAACTAAGGAACTGAAACAGAATACTGCTGAATCTAGCCTACTTCCAGCTGTTCTGACTCAGTGCTTTGGGTTTCTGGGAAAAGGACTGAAACAGGGGATGGCAAAAATGCATAGTATTCTTTAAATGTCTTTTTTCTTTGCTTCTGTTGATTGAAATTCTGCTTCAGAAGTTTTCCAGCTCCTTCAGAGGCGACAGCAGATTAAACCCATTTTTAATATGAATTAGAAAAGAGACACAAATGAAGAAAGAATTGTTATTCTCATTAACTAGCTCCTGTTGTTCAGAGACCAAGATAAAAGGGACAAAGACTAGATGCTATTATTCAGAAGCTCCACGTAAGACTAAAGATACCTTGTGTTTGGGAGCAGCCTGACCAAGGGATGCAGCTGCTGGAGGGGGGTGCTGTCAGAGCCGCTCTATAGGAGGCTGTCCCGTTTGCCATTTTGGGTGCCAGTTTTCTGAATTGACACCCTAGTACTGTTTGCTTGTGATGCTGTGGTTAGAAAAAGTATTGATAGTTGTGAATAATTACAGTGCAAAAATGGGCTTCTCAGTAAAGTCAGTGTGAAATGTGATGTTTGCAACAGGATGTGACCTCTGTGTTCCATTCTCTTTCTTCTTGAGGGCTCAGAGAGAGCTGAGAGAAGAAAGTGAAGATGTAGGCCTGCGGGGAGATGCAGGCAGGACGGTCCTTGGGGTACCTTACTTTTTATTTATAGTTTTGTGAAGCAGACATCTCAGATGGAAAATTCTTACTAGCTGTCTTCAGGCTGTCTGCAGGGTTCACTTGTCCTGTGACATTCTCAGCGGAGAATTAAAAATGCAAGTATGCATCAGGCAGGAGCTGTAGCCTGACTTGTTCTGAAGCTGATGATATGATGGGGACGCAATGCCAGCCTGAAATACTAACGCTCAACAAAGTGAGCATTAGCATCAAAAGAAAACTATTTTTAAATAGAAGAGTTTTGAGAGGGAAATCTGGTGAAGCTGGCAGTCACCAGTTTTGAACAACATTACACAGACTTCCTTCCTGTTTGCTCCACTGAGGCGTCACAGTGAGATGGCCTCTTTTTTGTCTTTTGCCCTTCGTCTGCCTCACCTCAGGCACTGCTGTGCTGGAGCAGCCACCTTCTTCTCACCCTCGAGATTCTGACACTGACTTTTTGATCAGTTCATACGTGCTGTTTTCCTGATTTCTTATAAACTTAATATTTTTCATTCTGAAATCTAGTGAAGTGGCTGTAACAGTCTTGTAGCTGTGGAGACAGGTGTAGCAAGGTTTTGCAGAGGTAATATCCAGAAATATTGTTAAGATATTTCATATTTACCTTTGAGACTCCTTTGTCTTCTGTTGCATGTCATCCCTTGCATTTCATCTATACATGCTAGAATAGCTTTACCACAGGAGTCTTCTTTTCCGTAAACATTTCTCATTCAATTAATCCTTCTTTGTAAAGTAGTGGTAAAATCTTGCAGGATTTGAAATGTGCAGCCATGTTAGCTCCTCTAGTGAGCACAGTTACACCTCTTTCATTTGAACAAATATCTTCCTTTTCTCTAGGTCATTTTTCCAGTTTGTTGCATTATTAAGGCTGATGAAATGAGCAAGTTTGGTAGCATGCAACCTGGGGAAACAAAAAGCACAGCCTCACTACTGCTCTTGTTTGACATCAAGGCAAAGGCACTTTTCATAACTTTTATTGTGACAATCAGCTTTTTGTATGGTATTAAAGCAAGATAGTAGGACTACCTATAATGTTAATGAAAAGATATAAACAGGAACACAAAAATTCATCGTGAGTACGATGAGTGAATGTAAGCTGTCTGGATTTTGCAGTAGACATCTTGCTGTGTATTGTAACTGTTGTGTACATACTTGCGGGATTAGGCAGTTCACACTCAATGTAAGAAATGATGGATCTGAGCTGAATTAAAGGCATGAATTCATTTTCTTCTATCTCATGCATCGTTAAATATTGCTATTGTACTGTCTAATGATTATCTATATTATACCTGTCACCCGATAGCAACCATGGTCGCTACGATAATGTCAAGATTATAATTACAGTCCCTTCTGTGATGCAGTCATACTATGCTTAAAAATGTATCTTTGAGATGGTAGTATCTCTTGTTTGGCCTTGGCCCAAACACAAATGCATTTTGAGGTTTTTGAGGGAGACCTAATCTATTTCCAAGTTACTAACATTCAAGGTAAATTACATACTGATATGTCTATATTAAACTAACAAAAAATAGCCATTTAAACTACATTTTTGCTTATTTGAGATAAACAAAACTTGAAAAACTTCTTGTCCCTTGCTAAATAGCTCCTTGTCTGTGTTTTGGAATTTAAGAATATAAAAGACTGCAGCTGTTACTCTGAGATCAATGAAATCGCTTAAAAACTTGTTTGGCAGCATGTGTCAGATAAACCCATCCCTTTTTGTGATCTGATCCATTGCAGAATGCCCCAAATATTCAGCCTGGTCATCTAAGGCGTCTCCTGTGGCAGGGGCTGGCAACCCCTGGCACCCAGAACTGACTGGGAAAGCAGAGGCAGGGTCTGAGCCCCCGCACTGTGGGAATGCGGGCAGCAGGGGCGGGCAGGGGAAGCCTTGCTGGGGTGTAAGAGACCACAGCGCGAGCTGATCGCTGTGGAAAAAACTCGGGGAATAAATTGAATGTCACTGTCTGATATCTTCTTCAGATTTTCTTGCTGTCATCGATCTGTTATATTTTAGGTTTGTGAGACAACTGTTTATTTAATTCTAAAGAAAAACAATCTTCTCTCATGTTTATACAAATATATAAAATAGTTCTCTTCCCAAGTATGAAATGGTTTCAAAGAAGCTGTGTGGAGGAATCTTCGTGAATGCCACTCTGAGTGCAAACGCAAAATAAAGCAGCAGTTCAAAATAAAAACCCACTGCATGTGAAACTAAGGATCTTGTAACCATTTTCTAACATGGAACACGATAAATACTATGCTAAACTACTGAGTAAAATAGCTGATTATGTGTTAATTGTATCGGTAACTTGAAAATAATCGTGGTCACCACAATCAGGATAAAATGGCATGTAGTTTTTAGTATTTTAATAAGATATCCATAGAAATACTACAGTATTATTTTGCTTCCTGTTCTCCTCCCTTGCACAGTACTATATTGAGATCTGACTTTCCATTGATTTTAAAACAAAGAATGTTGATACATTGTTCCAGTGCACTTTTGGTAATATTTTTACATCAGTGTTCGATTTCAAGCAGCAATGTACGTAGCTGTTTCTATGCCAGCCATTCCTAGGGTGACATAGCTCCCTATTGTGCAAATACTTTTTTTGTACACTGCTGCCAAGAGTTTCGATTATAGCCTTTGGTGGTGTGAGATTGTCTGTAGGTATTCAGGAAGGGTTTCTGTTGCTGGTGGATGCTGTCAGCAGCAGTGAGGACTGCACGCTGTGTATTTTGGGAATCAGACAGCTGTTTGCCTGTGGCCCAGTATGTTACCGTGGCCAGCCAGCACAAAAGAGAGAAGCTGCCTGTTTGTTCTCCCGCATGCAAGCCAGTTGCAAAATTCCACAGCTGATGTAACCCTTTAAAATGTGCTAATTTATGCCTTTTTTACATGCTGTGTAGCACATTTATTCTCATATCTTCAGAGGCACTTACACTATATGAAAGAGTACACAGGGCAGTGGAATTTCAATTAGTTTGCTCATTATATAGGGCTTAAGGCCTAGGTTGTTACTAATTGTGTAATAAGTTTGGTTGATTTCATGGGAATTTTTAACTGGCCATTCTCTGAAGTGAGGACTGGAAGACTTGGCTGTGTCACTGCTCACCATTGTTGAATGTCAGAGCAGTTCATGTAGTGATGCTGGTTTTGACGAGTGGAACTGTGCTTGTGAGCAGGAAATATCCATCCCAGCAGCAAAGAACTCATCGGTGAATTGGGAGGAAAGATCAAGAACTCTAGGATGGCTCTCATGTATTCCCAGCTCATCAGAAGCTGCCAAGGGTACGAGCCAGACCCAGAGGAACTTTATTTGCTGTTTTGCTTTCTTATGAGCTTGTGCCTTTGCTAAAGGTTCTGGATTTATTGCTGTGTGCTTGATAGAGTTACAGAATTGTTGTTAGATCCTGCACATCTTGCAAAGACAAAACCAAAGACAAAAGAAAGCAATGAGTGGGTGTCAGGTCCAGGTGAATACAGAGAAATCCATTACCCTAAAAAAGGTTCCTATTTCACACAGCTTGTTACAAGGAGTTACGGTAGATTATTTCATGCCTGCTTTGCAATTCTTGTTAAAAAGCCTTTGTTACTAATGGAAGAGGTACAGATTCCACCCTTCCTCCCCACTTGAGCAGAAAGAGTTTATTTTGTTTTTTCCTTTCTTGGCACGCCAGGGGATCTTTCAGATCTTTTCAAATATTGCTCCTTTGAGAACACAGATTCTTCTTTAAGAGACAGCTGCCTTCAGCCATGTGAAACGATTTAGTAATGTTGCCCCTGATGTCCTGCGAAGTTCGTGTTAGTATTGGTATGGGGCCAGAGCTTCAGCAGAGGCGTGGGTAGTTTGCCTAAGCATTGGTATGGATTTTGGTTTTCAACTTTGGAGGAAAGGAGTAAGATGTGTTCCAAAGCAAAACATACTTTGTCTCCCATTTAAGAATGAATTACCAGAGGAGTTTCTTGAGGAGCGCAGTGAGTAACTCTTCCCCCTTCTTCAGCCGTATGCCTACATAAATAACCAAGGCTATCTTGAAAGTTATATTAATGGCTCCCTGGGACTGGTCAAATGATTGCGCTCAGCACAGATACTGAGGTCAGGAAAAGAGAAGCTAGATGGCGCTGCGGTCCTGAGATCCGTGTGCTGCTGTCGGGGGAGCAAGATGAACCCGTGCAGATTTTCTGGTCTAAAAGCCAGGTATTGTCAAATACAGGGTCAGAATTCCTAAAATGGAAGAACATGATTTCCACTGAGGCAGTTATTTAGCTTTTGGTTTTTAACGTAGACAACAAGTTGAATTGCTTAGGAAACTTAAGATTAAGCATGTGGACAGGAAAGAGAAGACTGTGGGTGTAGATTGGCTTTAAGATTACCTACACAGGTAAAACTGTGAGAAATGTGTTGAGCACCATTCTGACGGCATTCCTTATGCTTATTATTTTAAGCAAATAGTTCTGCTCAAAGATGCAAGTAGGTATGAAAGAAGGTAAACTGTGTGCTGCATTGTGCAGTTAAGGAAAGACATCTGATGTGGTCTGGGAAATTGAAGGGGAAAAAATTAAATCCAGATCCACTTATAAAACTTTCCTTTGAATTTTTAAGAATGGAGATACAGAGACCTCCATTGCTAATTATAAATGTTGTACAAGTAAATATCTGGAGTAGTTACCGTGGGACAATCATTAATTTATCTTTAGATACATATATTTTCACTTTATTTGTTCATTCTTTTCACTATTTATAGAACAATTTCAAAATTAAGTTGCAGTCATTTTTAGTTAGGAAATGCACATCGTTCCTCCATTTATACTTTTATTAGTCAGACAAGAATATATTAATAAATTTGTCATTAAAATTCTAAGGCCAAGCAGAGCTTTGACCTCTTTACCGCTACTTTACCTCTGATTAGTATTTAGGGGTACAGTTGGGCAGAAAGAATGCCAAAGTTATTACAAAAATCAAAACACTTAAAGAAAAATATCCCTAAGCTCTGGAAATCTGAGGAGGTCTTATTTAATATTGAGCTTAGAGCGAGTCTCAGCAGTTGAAAATAAATAACATCCAGGCAGCCAGATAATTTTGAGTTTGTAGTGAAGCCAGCCTCCAGGCTTTGTCAACACTATTATGTTGATCAGCAGTGAGGGGGCCAGCACTGAGACACTGCTGTGTTTGAACTGAGTTCTTCTGCTATAGGAAAAGGTTGTGGGTTTTGTTGTTCTTGTTGTTTTGTTTTTGTTAGGGGTTTTTTTTTTGTTTGCTTGCTTGCTTGTTTTTGTATTTGTTTTTTTTTTTTTTTTTTTTTTTTTTTTAAGGAATTCAGTAGTTAATGTGCAAACATGCACCCGTAACAAAACATGCAATAAATGGCTGATGTAGTATTTTATCATGGCAGAAGGTAGCCATGGGATATTGTACTGTCCCTTCAGTGATAGTAAAGGTGTGGAAAGCTGCATAACAGATTTGGAAGTGCCAGAAATGCTTTGAAGTTAGTCAGTGGTAGAAAGGCCCTTGAGGAACTTCAAGGGAGCCTATAAAAAGGACAAGGAAGATGAAGTGAAAGGCTTAATAGAATGACAGAATTTTAACCCGTACACAACAGTAAGCTTTTCTACAAATAATACCAAGGACTACCAGCTTGAAGAGCAATGGTGCTGAGGAATAAGACTGAAGACAACAAAATGGAGTTGGAAGGAACAGAAGAACAAATCACCTTTTGAGTGTAACTGAGGTGGTAGATGTAACCGAGATGATTGCGGGGAGGCCACAGGAAGGAATTTCATAAGAGATGCTTCAGGGGAGGCTTAACAGGAGAGAATCATCTGTAAACAGAAGGTGTAGTATAGGAAATGGGTTAGTTTGTAGAAAGCCTGCAGAGAAGCAGATCCATATTAATTGGCTGTGAGTTTGGAAGTTTGAAGAACCAGGCTATGAGAGCAAATGTGTTCTTGAATAGCTTTCCCTTGGGCTAGCAGAGACCAAAATCCATTGCTTCAAGTGTGGCACTTTGCTTTAAAATAAATAAATGGATAAAGTGAAATGAATTCCAGAAGAACCATTTCTGAGATCTTCCTCCCATTTCAAAATCCAGTGAATTTACCACTGCCTACTCTATTGTGTATCTGATGATTCAGTTTGTTTTAGCCCCTGTGCTTACTATTAGTGTACTAGGAGGTCATATTGAAGTTTTAGGAGGAAAACTGATGTCTTCTGAAATGGCTAATGGGAGGGATTTAGGAAGAAAATTCAGAATAGATTATAACAGATTACAAAATCTTTTCCTTCTGCCAACAACATGTGAAAAACACCAGTTCTTGTGAGTGCCTTCTTGAAACCCCACAGACTTCCTGCTTTGCCCAGTGTTTGCACTGAATTGAACTGCCATCAATTGCACAGGCACATGAGCATCCTATGGTGATTGATATAATTCCTCCAGTGTTCATTAACACATGGCAGATTGTGAGTCTTGTTCTTAATTAAATACTGCTAATTTGTTAAAGACCATTATTGATTTTTTGGATTTCTTTTTAATCTTATGGGAATCACACAGTTTTCTCTTTCAAGAAGACTGTTCTGTGCAATGCCTTTTGAGAACTGACTTCAGGTTCAAGCCTTCAGAGGCACTAAGGAATGCAATAGTGCTAGTATATTTATAGCTGTAAGTTTTATGCTGTGCTGATTCAGCAATAAGAAGGGCCATTTGCAGAGTACAGTCTGACCTAACAATGCTTCTGTTATTTTCTTTTTTTGTCATTCAAATGCTTTCCTCCAAGAACTCAAGGAAACTCAGAGTTTTTCTTTCTTTTTTTTTTCTGGTGTATCAAATTGTTTTAAAGTAGTGCTGACGTTGGCTGAACCTTCTGCAGGTTCAGTCTCAAATGGATCAACTGAATGGAAGCCCAGAAGTTCTCTAATGCCTACTGTAAGTCAAGGGTCGTGTTGTATATGGGACAAAATACATGCATGGTGACAGGAAGCAGACTCTTCCCTATGTTTTAAATAGACAATAGAGGTCCAATGTCTAGTTATTGGTGATAGGAAAGTCTCCTTGTTCTGATTTCTGTTTCCTGTAACACTGTACATAGTACATCTCCTTCATGTTTGTTGGTATTATTTATATTTAATAAACATGTCATGCAGCAAATTCTTAAAAATAACTGTCAACTTTGTATTTGTTTTTGAGAAACTGCTGATGCTAAACAAAGTACTAATTTTGGATTGCAGCAACTACCCTAAAAAGTACACTCAGCAAGAAATCCCACGTGTTGTTTTTTTTTTAATTTAGTGTTATAGGTGAACAGAATTAAACAAGAGCTGATAAATTCAATGCATTTTACAACTGTGAGAATGCAAAAAAAAAAGTTCTAAAAATTGCTATGCTTTTAAATTTCTTACTTTGCATTGAAAGCTTCTCATTTTAGCTCACTGTCCTTGCACAAATTTATCCGCAAGATTGTTTGTCAAAGCAGCAAATTGGAAGGGGAAACAGCAACATATTTATAAAATACAAATAGTAGGATGGTTACATTTTGAATGCTGCCTATTTGGAGGAAATCCAAACAGGGGCCAGTGAAACAGAAGTGTGGCTTTGTGAGCCTTCTTGCATAGAGACCAAGGGAGTACATGAAAATGCTAACGTTTCAAAAGAGTGTTAATTGCTGTGAATTTGAGCAATTACTAATTATTATGAAAGTACCGTGATTGATAGTAGGAATGTGTTATAAATATGTAACATTGTAGTAGATGGGGTGTTGAAGAGGCTCCTTAGTTGGAGTAGTATTCTTCTACTTACTGATTCTGAGCACTGGTTATTGTAAATGCAACTTTATTGCAGTAGCAACTTTTAAAAATCACTTTTCTGCTTAAAAACCTCCTTCTGTTAATTTTTTTTTTGTTTAACATTTCTGGAAGATGCCAAATTGTGTTGCATTATATTTTTATTTTATTTGTTTTCTTTCAATACTCTGTCAATATTTGATATATTTTTATTTCCTTTGAAAATTAGAGGTTCGCAATGGTACTCAGTATTTCCCTGGATACTTTAACACAGTTGCAGTCATTCAGCTATGCCTTGTCTTCCAGGCTACTTCTGGAGGGAGCCAGGCTGCAGAGAAGAGTGAGAGCTGAGAACTATTTTTCTGCTTGCCTGTTTTGGATGCAGCCTTCGAGTCTACTACTGCAACTGTAGATAAACAGACACTTTGTGGAATGTCACATGTCTTTCTTTTCATCTTCCATTGAAACTTAATTTTGCTGGCTGTAGTAATAGCTTGTATGCACGTCTCCAGTCTGTCTGTCCAAGCATCTCTTTTCTTTACAGCTCTGAAATCAGCCACAGCTTCCTCAACTACCTGGAAGACGCCTTCCTATGAGCAGCAGCCTTCTTTCCAGGGCCTCAAAGTTCCCACTTGTTACTCACTTGTGTTTCACACTCTTTTTCTGTTTTCTCCTCAAGTCTAAGCTCTGAGTGGTTGCGTGCTCTGAACTACAGTATTTCTTTTGTGAGTCCAAGCATCTACAAACAGCTTTACTCCAACACAGGTGAGACCTAAGGAAAAAAGAAGAGAATGTTCCCTCATCAGTAGAACAAGCTGGAGAATGAGCCTCACCTCCACGTGTCTGCTTTGCTGTCTGCAGCATTTGGGTGAGGCAGGTGATAGCCTGGCCATTTTCTTTCAGTCTTACTGTATTCTTGAAAATAAAAGAAAAATTCTGACACTATGGAAGGGATGAACATCTCAAAGAGATTAGGTTTTTTTACTGGGAAAGAATAGTTAAATTATTTTTGGATTTTTGGAATAATACAGGCCCCTTCTGTAAACTTCTTTTTATCTCCACAAAACATCAGAAATTCATTTCTCTGTATTTCTAAACATTCCACTTCATCTGTGACTCTGATGTTAGTTTTATGTAAGTAAATTTATAACGCAGTAGTGGAGTGAAGAAGTGAAGATTTTCTTTTCCTCACTTCTACAAGGGTGATCCCAGTTTCAAACCTCAGTAAATATTTGTCTGCTCTTAGTTCATACAATCAAAACATATGTTCAGAATGATTAAGATGTGATTGATTTAGTAAAAAGCTAGCTAAAATTTTTTGCAGCAAGCCTGTAAGTTACTGAGAACCTGTGACTTCATTATTTAATGCTCCAACAACTGAGAGGAGTGTTTTACAGTATTTTTATAACCTCATGTAGACTTGCTTAGTGATACCATTGACTTCTCGCAAAGCTCTTTAGGCGTATATGAGCCTTTAGCATGTAATAAAATGAAACTAATTCCTTCACTGATTTTATTTGTTCTTTTTCTTTCCTTGTTCTCTCCTTCATTCTTTCGTGGGTTTTTTTTGTTTTTCTATAGAAGTTTTCATACTCGGCATCTTAGATTTTTTTTTGGTTCCAGTTTTCAGTCTCAGTTGGGAGGGCATTTCCAACAGGATTACTGAAAGAAAGAATAGTAGGAAATCTTAATCAACTTAACCATACTATTTTTGTGCTAATGAAGTAGCTGGAATGACAGGAGGAACTCAGCAGGAAGAGAACAATAGCATGTTTACGCAATACTGGTGAGTAATTTAAGACTAAATTTGGGAAGAATTTGGAAGCGAAGAGTTTGAGAATTCAGTACTGGAAGTTATAATAAATGTAAAAAGGTTAAATACCCTCCAATGCTATGCTACGAAATATAGTTATTTTACTATTTGTACCCATTGGAAGTCTTCCAGATACATCAATAGCAGCTTGGACCATTAATGGCTTATGAAAAAGTAGACAGCTGAGTGGTTTTGCTAACACTTCAAGTATAAGTGAGGAAAATTTTACAAAGGAGAAAGAGAGATTTTCGTCAAGCTGAGTGGGAGATTAGCTGCAATTCAAAATTTTGGAAGCTTACTTCTGGTAAGGCGCACTGGAAAAGAAACAAGGGTGTTGTTTCTGTGATCTTGAAAGGACTGGAAAAAGACACAAGATCAGTTATGCTAGCAGAAATTGTGAGAACCACTGGTGTAAAAAATGATCATTAAATTAAAAAACAAGTTTGGCAGAATTTAGAGAAAATAAATATGCAAATGGAATGTGCTGAAACACTAGTATAAGAAGTTGCAGATGGCTTCATAATTAAGGAGAAAGGTAGTCAAACTGCAATGCTGAAAATGAGGTGAAGAATTAAATACCAGCAGGAAGAGGTTTTGAATAACTATTAACTTCCTGATGAACGAAAGGAAATTTTAAAGATGAGAGCCCAGATACCTACAGCGACTCTTCTGCAAGAAACGTTCAGAAGTATGAGTGTGAATGTTAGCTCTTAAAAATGTTATATCAAAAGAGAATAGCCAAGATTTGGTATTACACAGACTTGCTAAGGATAGAATGACAGCTTGCCTTTATCATTTTAGCTTATTGCTGTTTCCTTTGACAAAAGTGCATTTGCTGGGAACCAGAGGCTGCTGAGGCATGCGATAAGTCAAGAAGGAAGTGGTAGTGGAGAAGTTCCTTTGAGCTTGAGAACAATTTTGTGTATATGGAGAAGTATATGCACGTGAGAAGTAGATCTTTCAAGTACTTTTCAAACAGGGCTTCCCCAATTTTAAACTTGCCAAATCAAATTGGGGCATTTGCCATTGCAGTGTTGAAAAACTACTTTGCAGAGGGACACCCCTCTTCCCAGGGGTATATTTCACTTTGTAGCTATCTTTTTGTAAGATTGTTGGTTTGTTTTAAATAAAAACAGGTTAAAATTTGCAGACGTGTGTTTTCAAGAACATCTTAATCCAGAAGGGACTTTGATAATACCAGTGTATTTTATGTAGAATTTGATGAAATACTGACTATGTCTTTTAAAAACTAATATAAGCAGGCTCGAGAAGTTGTGTTTTCAACTGTACTTGTAAAATGCTTATGTATACAGGCATTCATATGCATACAGAAAGATAATGACTCAAAGCTAGAAAATATATCTAAAACTTTCAGAAAATATGAAATGTGATGCTGAGAACTATCAGATTTTATTTAGAAGGCGATCCAAAATGATTACTAAGGAAAATGGTAGCACTAAAAACATAAAATTCAGCAGATTTATTAAGATGCTTTCAAAATAGTGTTTATTGATAGTTTCTCAAAGCCAAAAAGCTTCCATAGGGAAAAATACAGTAATTCCCATCAACCTGCTTGAATTCTTGTACTCTAAATTAGACAGTAAACAGGGGCAGATTAGGATTTATATATTTGAATCAAATTTAATCAACTTATTTATCTTTAGATCGTCACTAGTAGGTGGGGATGTGTGTTCTGGGAAGAATATAGGGATGCTGTCCAGATATGCAGGAGTGGAGTGAGGAAAGCCAAGGTGTGGATGGAATTGAACATGGCAAGAGATGTGGAAAAAAAAGAAGTGATTCTTTAGATACATAAGGCAGAAGAGGCAGGCAAAGGATAGTTTAGCTGCTCTGATAAATGAGAGGGAGAGCCGGCCTCCAATGGACATGGAGAAGGCTGAGGTACTTAAGTTCTTTGGCTCAGTCTTCATGGACAGTCCAGCGTCTCACACCTTTCATGTCCCTGAGCATCTAAGTGAGAGTCACGGGAGAAAAATCCCTCCCAGTGTAAGAGTGGAGCAAGGCCAAGACCACTTTATGAGGCTGAATGTGTACAAGTCTGTAGGGCCAGGTGCCACGTGTCCCTGTGTTGTGAAGGAACTGGCTGATGTGGTTGCCAAGCCACTCTCCATCATATTTGAAAAATCATAGCAGTCAGGCAAAGTCCCCTTTGGCTGGAAAAAGGGAAGCATCACTGCCTTAAAGAAAGGGAGAAAGTAAGACTCAGGGGACTGCAGGCTGGTTGAACCTCATGTCTGTGCCTTGGAAAATCATGGAGCAGATCCTCCTGAGAGAGTTGTTAAGGCAAGATGTGGAGATGATCTGGAACAGCCAGCACAGCTTCACTAAGAGCAGATCATGCCTGACCAATCTGGTGGCCTTCTGTGATGGAGTGACTGCGTCTGTGGAAAAGCAAAGGGCAACTGATGTCATCTACCTGGACTTGTGCCAAGCCTTCGACATGGTCTTGCACCACATCCTTATCTCTAAATTGGAGATATGTGGATTTGAAGGCTGGACTATTAGGTGGATAATTAATTGGCTGGGTTTTTGTAGCCAGAGGTTTTGTCAGTGTCTCTGCTTCCAAGTAGAGTCTGGTCATGAATGGTCATGAGTCCCCTAGAAGATCAGTCTCAGGACTGGTGCTCTTCAGCATTGTTATCAATAACACAGGCAGTGGAATTGAGTGTACCCCCAGCAAGTTTGCTGTTGATGCCAAGCTGAGTGGTGCAGTTGACCCAATAGGAAGGATGGACACCATCCATGGGGACCTGGACACTTGAAAAGTGAGCACATGAGAATCTAATGAGGTTTAACAAGACAATCCCAGATTGTATACAGACTTTGAGAAAAACTTGTTTAGAGCAGCCCTATGAAGAAGACTTGGGAATCCTGTTGGGAAAAAAAAGCTGAATATGGGCCAGCAGTGTGCTCTTGCGGCCAGAAGGCCAGCGGTACCCTGGGCTGCATCAAAAGAGGGGTAGCCAGCAGGGAGAGGGAGGTGATTGCTCCCTCTACTCTGCCTTTGTAAGGCCCCATTTGGAGTCCAAGCCTGCGGACCCTCATACAGGAAGAATGCGGAGCTGTTGGAGCAGGTCCAGAGGAGGGCTGCAGGGATGATCAAAGGGCTGGAGCACCTCTCCTGTGAAGAAAGGTTGAGGAAGTTGGGCTTCTTTAGCTTGGAGAAGAGAAAGCTCCGGGGAGACCTCATTGTGCCCTTCCAGTACTTGAAGGGAACTTAGAAGCAGGAAAGAGTCCGACTCTTTACATGGCCTGACAGTGATAGGACAAGCGAGAAGGACTTTAAATTAAGAGGGGAGATTTAGGTTAGATATTAGAAAGAAACGTTTTACTCTGAGGGTGGTGAGGTGATGGAACAGGTTGTCCAGAGAGGTTGTGGATGCTAGAGACATTCAAGGTCAGTTTGGATAGGACCTTGGGCAGCCTAATATAGTGGTTGGCAAACCTGCCTGTGGCAGAGTGTTTGGAACTAGATGTTCTTTAAGGTTCTTTCCAACATAAACCAGTCCATGATTCAGTGATTAAAGTATAAAGCAGCATAGCCCTAATGAAATTTCCTGCTATTTGAGGCTGCATTTTGAAAACCATTGTGTGAGGACTTTGAAAAGAAATGCAAAAATAAAATTGAAAGATTATAGAGTTTGAAACATATTGAGAACAGTTCTCTTAAACATTTTTATTTTACCCAAAGAAATTTCTGAGACCATTGAAAATTATCCTGAGAGCTTAGACAAAACCTGGGAAAGGTAGTATTTCCTAAAAACTTTGGAAAAAGTGTCTGTTCTCTTGGTTTCATAAAAGCCTGAGTCATTCTCTCTTTACCAGAGAGAGAAAATGGACTAAAACAAGAGATGTACTTTGGAAGGGACCATGAGACAGATTTTGTTTTAACAAGTCGTGTCAGTGCAGAATTTGAATATGTAATTTTTTTTTTTGTTGTTTCTACATATAGCTGTTGCTGTGGGAGTTTCTATGAAACAGTTTTTTTAGCAGTAGTCATATTCGCTAGATCAAGTTTGGAAGTACAAAGCACTTCCATTTTTATTACCAGTACTTGATCCATGACTAATTGCTGTTATCTTATGAGGCTGTGTTTCCGTAAATACACCTGTACGGTTTTAATGAGCATGTTGGAAGTCAAATGCTAACTTTGCATCTGAATGAACATACTCATCAACAGCTAGGAAATGAGTTCAATTTAATGATTTTTTTTTTTTTCTTTTAACCTCAGAAGTTTGGAATGCTATGCAGTGGAAATGAGAAGACAGGTCTTCTGTTCTGGTAAGTTCATATCAGCTTCTGATCTGGTGTGTACGCAATGGTCAATTTGCATAGAATTCATAGCTGCATGGCAGCTTAATTTCAGTGATTGAAAGAGTTTATAAACATGGCGTAGCCTGTAATAAGATGAATTTCATGAAGGCAAGCCCTCTAGTATTTATCAGTTGTTGAAGCCTTGGAAAACAGGGAGCTGGTTCAGAGTGGGGACTCCGAAAGCATCTACTGTTCTTTGACATGGTTCTCTGAGATGCCTCTGCTTCAATGACTGTCACGTAGACATTTGAAGTTCTATATCTTTCTTCCTCAATATTTTAATATTTTGCTGATGTTGATATAACAAACATACTTCTAACATTTTTGAAGCAGACATCAAAATTAAACAAAAACTTGGAAATTACATTAAGCAAGTTACTTGGAAAAATGTTTTCAAGAAAGATGAAAAACATGTTGCTCAAAAAAGCTGTACAAAAAGCCAGGACTAAAATTGTTCTTCTGGGCATTGACTATACATTACTTAGACTTATGTATAAATAATAATTGCCAAGGAATGCATGAGCAATCTCTTTGTGAATGCAGCATGACAGCAAGTTGACTTGCCCCCAAATGTGGCATTCTTCTAACTAAGAAACTTTAAGAAATTCTTAGGAACTGCTCCATTCCACGTACTATGGCATAGTATGGAGTCTTGAAACGTATGAGGTCTTGCAGAATGTGGAATTTTTTCCATATGTTTTGTTAACAAGTGTCATGCATGTATTTTACTAAAACCTATTTTTCTCATTGTGCTTCACATGAACAGTTCATTTTTAATTCCTGAAGCTCATGCTGTGGAATAGTACCAGATATACTGCATGTAATACCAGATATACTGCATGTACTTACGGCTGTCCCCAATCATTTTCTACTACTGTTACTTCAGTTACATTAGGCCTGGAAAATTTTTGTTCAGTTAGGGACGCAGAGTAAAGCTGACTAAAGTGACATATTTCATGAATTAGGAGAACAGATTGTAGCAGCCCTCTGCTGTGTAATAGTATTTAGTTTCCAACTGTCCTAATAATATTTTTCCTTTTAAAAGATACTTTAAATCTTATTTGTTCTTTATTACTTCAAGTGAAAAACATTACCTCCCTGGCCTTCTCAAATGGTTATGTTTAAGAAATATTGGAGGGAAACTTCCAATGACCTGTTGCATTGTTTTAACATTATTTTTTCCCAGCAAAGTCTGTTTCTCTTGGCAGTCATTCACAATTCTGCAGTTCTTCCAGAGGAAGGGAAGGCTTTATCTTCTTTGAAATGGTTTATAATAATATAACTTTACAGGACTCACGTGAAGAAAATCTCCTGAATGTTTGTATGGCCTAATCACTCTGATTATGTGTTTCTCTGTAGAGAAGGAAATACAAAAATGGCATTATGTCTTGATTGCCTTTATTTTTTTTTCTGAATGAGTACTATATCCATTATTATTAATTGGCTAGAATGTGAACTCCCAAAATGAATAACAGCATGACAGAGACTAAAATGCATTATGCGGGGAAAAAAAATCAATTGCATACATGCCTCTTACAGGTACATACACAACAATTATGTCGAAGACAAAGCAATATAAGCATGAATTATTATTTTATGTAATTGAAAATATTCTTCTAACAATTTCTTTTAGAGAAAATTGATACTGAGATTGAGCTGCCTATTTACTTTTATATGGGGTTTATTTGCCCTGTATCTGATATAATACTTCTGAATACTGGCAAAATTCAATGTGCTGGTACATTGGTTCGGCATTTTAGTTGTTTAGAAGGATTCCAGTAAAAATTGGAATGTCATATTGTTTTCTTATTGTTTGAAGGTAGGTCTTTTGTTTTTTGGTTTAGTTCATGTATGGTGAGTATTTTAATCCCAACATGAATAGAGACATATGTTTCCACTGAGCAAAGACAAACAGGGAGTTTCCATTGGAAACAGCACAGACTCCATTTGCATACACACCTACAAGCTGATGACACTGGCACTCAACAGTGAAGTGAAAAAAACATATTTATAAATGAGCATACAATTCAGTGAATCTGAGGTAATTTCAACTATAAATTTCTCGTCTTATGAGGAACAGGACCAATGAACTCATTGTTGTAGTGACCTGAGTTCCTCTTTCTTCCTGTATAATTTCTTAATGGTGAAAAAATAAACACAGACCTAGCACTTACTGTGACACTAGGAAATTAATCATTTATATTTGATGTAGCTTTAGTAGAAGATAACTTATGGGAGGTGGAAAGTCAGTAGTATAGATGTAAATCATTAAGTAAAAACTTACTCCAGAAGAAATTATAATATTTGAAGATTTAGGTGTATATATATATTTTAGTATATTATTATTCAGTACATGTGTGACTTAAACATTAACATCTGTGTAAGTCTCACATAATACAGAACATTTTTACAATATTAGGGCAGGGCTTATAGTAAGGGCATACTGTAAGGGGGAAAGAAAATCTTTGCAAAGGGATATAACATGATAGGATCAAACTGCAGATATAAACACCTAAGTGTAGGATATTTGCAGTATATCTGTTTACTTGTTGGCATCTGCATGGGAGCTCTCACAGTTATTCAAATTCAATAAAACTGTTCTAAATCCTGCTGCTAAATGTAGTGTATGTATGTTAAGTAAACAAAAGGAAAGCACAGCAAGAAAGCCCACAGTTGTTTCATGACAAGTGTTTTATCTTGTAGATTCTCATAAACATTAGGTTTCAATGTTATAAATATCACAGCATAGGTGAAATGAGGAAGATTATTTTTCTTATCTGAAGAGTAGCATGCATTATGCCTTTATCAGTGAGCATTCATCTCATTTCCAGTCAAGAGCTTCACATTTCCTTGTATTAATTGTGTTTTGATTTCATGTAATAATGCTCTATGACTACATGGTACATTTTAGTTGGGAAACTTTCAAGAAACTTCTTGTTTTTTTTCAAAGATAAAATGCTGGATTTTTTTTTCTTTTTTTTCCCACAAATACATATGCTCTTATGTTTACCACTCTTCCTATATATTGTCTACTCTGCATGGATTCTGACTTTTTTTTTCCTTTCCCTCCCCCACCCCCCCCGCTGTTGAAGGAAGAATATTTGCAATAAAATAACAACCTAAAGAAGGAAGTCATATCTCAAGTAACGGTACATGATATCCTGTGTGAATAAGGAAATTATTTGAAGCACTGCATGATAAACTTGGCCTTTTATGTGCAGTCTTCAGCATCCGCTGTTGACTATTACTCCGTGTTAGTAGAGCAATGGTAAGTACTGCTGATGTGGCAAACAATCTGCTCCTCAGGCAATTTTGCCTGAGTATGATATAGTCTGAGACCTGTGGGTCTTTCTGTCCAGGTGCAGTAAACTGATGTTCATTCTTTTCTGTCCCAAAGGAAGTGTGGAGGAGGGAAGATGGCCTTCCTTCCAAAGGATATTTGCCTTTGCCATAGCGATAGACAAAGCTAATGAATAAATCAGCAAGCAAGACAAAAAAAAAAAAAAAGACAAAAAAAAAAAAGAGAGAAAAAAAAAACCCAAACCACAAAAAGAAGTGTCAGAAAACTTATGGCAAAGGAAAAAACAATGAGAATATTGTATATGTCAGGACACTACTTGCCATTTTATAAACAATTTTCTTCCTATCCTTGTATATTTTACTTGGATATCCTGTTTCTTTCTTTATCCACTGTATGACATTAGGATTTCGAAAAGGGCTGAGTCCATAGTAAGGTTTTGCATATGATATAGTTGGAGAATGTGGAGATTTTTATGCTGAAGTTGGGAAATGTTTAAAAAGTGATAATAGTAAAATGGTAAATGATGTTTTTCTTCCAAGAATGGAAAAAAACCACATCATTAAAAAAAAAAAATTGTATGTGTTAGGGATGCACTATTTTCTGTATTTCCTTTGAAACTTTCTTGTATTTTGAGATCAGTGTTAACATGTGTCTTCAAGTTGTATTGCAAAGCTAGCTTTCACTGTTCAGATTTATTCTTTTAAGTATATTTATTATTTGTGATAAATTTTACAAACTTTTGTGCTATGGCAGAGATAGCCTTCTGAACTGCAGCTGTGCTTCATACTTGAGCATGGGCTTAGTGGTCGATTGCACCAGGAGGTCCCCTAAGAAATACTTAGCAATCTTGTTCCTTTTAACTTCAGTTATACAGATCCTTGGCACCAGAGTTGCTCTTCAGTTTTTCTCTGTCTGGTTTCTAATGGGAGTAAGAATGATGCTTTCAATTTTATGAAATCAGTAAGTCATTACACAATGAAAGGGGGGCAATGCGAAGTGCGGTAGCGTCTCTAAAAATTTTTTTATTTGAGTCCATTTGGGTTTTAGATTAGGCCAGAATGGAGTTCCAAGTAAGAAGATGACATGCTTAATTTTCTGAAAGCTTTCCTGCAGATATGGGTGACAGCAGTCAGCGTTATGCAGCATATAGTGTAAAGTCAGCAGAAGCTGCTACACAGAAGAAAGAGCTGAAATATGGATATAAGACTGTGCAGCAGCCTGGAAGTACTGTATTAGCAGCAGCTGATGGACAGTAAGGGTTTGGAAAGCAAAAGTTTGGCAGTCTCTGTAAAACTGAGATGCTCAGAAGAGGTAATTTGATGAAGATCAGTAGCATCCTAAATTCAGAAATGATAAAATTGTTTTGTAGTTGGGTGGAGAATAATTTTTTTATTGTAGGAGTGTAGAGGAGAGCTGTATAAAGTAGCAGCATTTTTTTTCCGACCTATTTACCTTATTTATAGTGTTCTGTGAAGCAATGCTAAGTGATTTCTGAGCAACAAACTGGAATTTGTTGGGAAAGATTTTAAGTTTTAAAGTAAGAAGATTCTCATGGTATTTGTTAGAATTTATTTTAGTGGACTTTCAAGTAACTTTCCATTGTCCAGAGTGTGGATATTTTGTGAAGATGTTAGTGACTGGTTAGTCTGGCATCTTCGCTTACATTAAGCAGAAGATTTTTCAGTATTTATTTCTCTGTAAAGTTCATGGCAAGAATGGTAGATTGCATTCCGCTTTAACAGTGACATTTTACAGCTGCCTTGGGCTCCCGGGCAATTATTCCTTGTTCATTTGGGAATCACAAAGCTGTTCTCACTTGTACTAAACACTTCTGTGTGTTGTAAACTGAGATGTGACAATGCAGGCTACACTCTCTTTCATTCCAGGCTCTTGAAATGCCGTATCCTTAACAGAGCTCTTCAATTAATCTAAACAGCTCTTTTTTGAGAGCCAGCAAGCAGTTAAAGGACAGATAAAACTGGAAGTTCTGTATCACATTACAATTCAGGCTTCCATAGTCTTTCACCTTCGTTGACCTTAAGAAAATGGCTATGAAACTGATTTAGATTGGTCATAATGAGATTACCAAGAAATTACAGTTGACTTCTTGCTTGATTTAATGTCTATTTCTTCTGATCAGATCCTACCAGGATTTCCAGTTATTCACAATGGTTTGTTTAATAGTTGTGTGCCAGAAAAGTCATGTGCAACACGTAATTTTGTCAGTGAAAGCACTGAAATTGATTGTCTGAGGTTTGGTGACTAAAAAAGCTTGGAAGTAAAAAGTGAATCTTCAATGTCTAAATGTGCATTACAAATCCTGGTGAAAGTAGGTGAATACCATAGCAGGAAATATGTTCATTAAAATGTTAATTTTTATAAGGAAGAGTAATAAAATCAAATATCAAGGTAAGTTTACAGGTGATTGAAAAACAAAACAAAACAAAAAACCCAACAACTTTAAAAGGAACATTATACAAAATATTCTTTTATCTCTATCATAATCTGAAACTCTGGTCAAAAATTAATGGTCTTTTTCAATTGTTGTCTACTCCTTTTGATTAGATTGCTAAGAGAGCAATGCTGGCACTCACACTGTAATATTAATGTGATGATCTGGTAGCTACTGGTAGATAGCCTTGCGACTGGTAGATAACCACCTTGCGATAAATTTCTGTTCATTCTTGTAGTCATTCGTTACTAGAAAATGCATCTGAAAAGTTATCTTCCTTTACATTAAATCTGAAAGCCTCATTTTGCTCAATAAATCTTATGAATTCCAATTTACAGGATAAAGGGAAATAATTTTTTCTTAATTTTTCTGTGGTCCTTATTTATTAATAGAATATGCTTCTATTTGCAAACTGTGTTTTCTGAACTCATAAGCTACAGCAGAATCCATACACTGACCTTAAAGTTAGAGTGAACATCTTTGTAGCACAAAATTCAATACAATCCTGGAACAAGACACCTGAGCAATGAGCAAAAAAACCAGTCAGCTGCTGGGTCTTGGCATGACATAAGATGGTTCCGTGTAATAAAATGTAGTAATAAGGATGATAGTTTTATATCAAATACTTTACATCAGTAATACAGAATCACAGAATCATATTATCCTTATAGTTGGAATGGATGTTTTAAAGGTCATCTAGTCCAACTTCCCTGCAATGAACAGGAAACTCTACAGCTAAATCAGGTTGCCCAGGGCTCTTCTCTTGTCCATTGATGCAGTGGCAGCATCATAAAAGACCACCAGGTTGATCAAAAGGGATTTGCCCTTAGTGAAGCCATGCTGGTTCTCCCATATCACCTCTCTATCTTCTCTGTGCCTCTGTTTAGCTTCCAGGAGGATCTGCTCCGTAATCTTTCCTGGCACAGAGGTGAGACTGATGGGACGATAGTTCCCAGGGTCATTCTTTTTACCTTTCTTAAAAATCAGTGTGGTATTATCTTTTTTCCAGTCACCAGGAACTTCACCTGATTGCCATGACTTCAAATATCATGGAGTGTGGCTTGGTGACCACATCAGCCAATTCTCCTAGGACTCTGGAATGCATGTAATCGGGACCTATAGACTTGTGGGTGGTTGTGGTTGTGAGCCTGATCTTTGCTTGCAGTGGGAGGGACGTTGCTTCCCCAGTCCCCTCCTGTCAAAGCAAACATTTGAGGGTTGTGTGGTAAGCAGTTATCAGAGAAGACAGAGGCAAAAAAGTTGTCTGTTGTTACCAACAATTGCTGGAGTATATTTCTTTTCAGTGTAAGATAGCTGTGCTGTATTCATTCACTATAATTTTCTCAAAATCTTAATGAATTAATCTTTGAACATGCCCCTGGAAACTCTTGTGCCCTGAAGTCACCTGGCTTCTGGTCTTTTTGTATTCAGGATATCACTCCAGAAAAATTGTGTAGGTCGAGCATTTGTCTGGAGTTGAACTACTGAAAGAGAGGTACTAATGTCTGTTGCTCATGCTTGAGTTGGTTGTAGTCAGAAACCAAACCAATGGAGACAAAATTTATCCAACAGTCATCTGTTCCTTATGAATTGGTATTTATATATTCTGGAAAATTTCAGGAGGGATCATCGTTTAAGAAGCATGGGAATGCTGAAAGTCAGATATTTCTCAAGTAAATTCAGCACAAAGCTTTATGCTGCCTGACAGCAATTTCAAATATGCATCACATTTCTCCAGTTGCCTCTCTTATCGCTAGAGAGCAATGTGGTCTGTGATAGAAGCTGACACAACTATGAAAGTCATTCTTGCTCAGTTTTCTATCTGAGACACGGATTTGAGCTTTGATACTTTGCCAAGTAATTGTCTTGAAAGGGAAAGTAAATTCAGAAGCTTGCATTCTTACTGTTGTCTATAAAAACTCAGCTGCCAGTGCTTTTTATCACTTGGCCAATCCTACATTAGGGTATTTCTTCCATGAAAGCGTTAACAAAGCAAGTAGCTAAGATGATGCTTACCTCTGGATAGAAAAGAGATAGTGTAAGTAACAAAACAGCATGTTGTTGATTTAGGATAGAGTGCATTCAGGAGCAAATAGGAAGAGTGCGGTATCCTTTACAGACTTGCAACTGGCTTTAAGTGTCATTTTGATACTGTATGTACACACAAACATATTTTATTATTGCAAATAGCAAATATTTCTCAGACATCTAACTTTTTGGCTCGATGAAAGTAAAAATCTGTTCATTTTTTCTTATTTCTATTTGGAGGGTTACTTAATATAGAACTTCCAGTCTATTTCTTGAGAGGGAAAAGTGGCTTTTTCTAGAAAAAAGAAATATATTTGTCAGTTAAATGCAAATAGATTTTGCATCCCCCATCATCTTTCTTACATGGAAGATTTGAGAATGATGATACTCAAATTCTGCAATGTAAAATCATTTAACTGTTTCTGACATCCATGTAATACTTCTATCTGTTAATGAGGCAATCTACTTGTAACTTCAAAGATAACATTTATGTAACATTGCAGCAAAAATGACACCTATACAGCTGAATGCAGCTCTTCAGAATGAGAACCATCATAAGAGAATAAAGAATAGTCTGTGATAGACAAGTTTCAAGATCAGCAGCAGCAGTGCAGCTATCAGTAGGCTGTCTAGGAGAGTCACAATTCTGAATTTATTTTTCATGTGTGCTATCTGGCCTCTGATCCAGCTAGAATGATCTGCTACAGGACTTGTTTTCATTCTCCTTTTCCTTTCTGGCTCCATAGGGACATAGATGTACCCTCATGACTGAGGAGCAAGGAAACGGGAAACAAGAAGTAACTGATTTCCATTTTTGCATTGTACAGTATGTACAAATGCTTTGGAGATGAGCTGCTGGCAAGTAATAACAAAGGTTGGTCGGAAGTTCTCCTCACCCTCTTCTTGATTAGCTTCATCTGATGATGTGAAATGTTGGCCTTAATGAAGTATGCAACAAATTTACTGGTATTGGGGTTTCACATGGAATGTTGAGAGAATTAAGTAACTCAGTCATGTTCTCTAAGTCTTTTCAGTTTACTTTCCATATCCTGGGTCCTACCCAGTGTCTGCACTTTGACCCAAATTCCTCTTTATTTCTTTACTCCGACCATGTTGAATAAATTTTGTCTGAAGAGTTGTGATTCCAGTAAGAGTAACTGACTTGATTGTATCTCAGCCTATTTGGCTCAAAATAAAAATAGGTTTGAGCTCTTGCATCAAAATTCACAAAAAGATTTTGAATACTCCAAATTTCATATTGAATCTGGCTCTTGATACACTTAATATTTGATATTAGAGCACATTTCAGGAAGAAAGCTTTTTTTTTTCCAACATATGTATTTATAAAGACAATAGAAGGTCAGCTACTGTAAGTGGTTTTAAAGGATATAAAATGGTTTCAGTTTTAGATCCAGTACCTCTCCAATGGTATATTCTTTTTTCAGAAATGAAACCTGGAATTTCCACAGCTTGTTTTTTCTTTTCTGCCAGCATGAACTAAGAAAAAAGTAGGGACTTTTTATTAGCTGTTATTTTTTTGATAATGAACTTTTTGCTCCTTCTGTGAAATGAAAGAGACAACGCCTCTGAGTAGAAGTAATAAATCAGCTATTTTGTTGCCTATGCAAGTTATCACACTTCTATATCACATTATCCAGCATTTTATTTGTATTCTGGGTGTCCTCAAATGCTGTGCAGTTAAACTAACCAAACAGGAAATGGCATGCTGGTGAACTGGTGCCTGAGAAAGATCAAGAAGGAAGTATATATAAAGTATTTCAGAAATTCCAGAGAAGAGAAAGAAACATGAGAAATCTTTCTTGTTTCTTTCTTTACCTTTTTTTTTTTCCCAATAGATGACAAGTTACATGTGGAGCACAATTTAAGATGTTATGTGGGTTACAGGATATGTTTGTCTGTGGTTAGAGGAAAGTTACAATACTGGAAGAAGACACAATCCCTCAAACAGACCTGCAGGTAGATCTCATCCTTCCCATCCAGGTGTGAAAATTATAGGGAGACAGTGATGCTCTCCTCCCCAGCTTGGGGCAATGCAGAAATTGTACTATTGTCAGGTGGTAAGAAAGAAGTGGAAGGGAGTTAGAGAAAGAAAAGGGTCAGGGAAGTGCTGAGACTGAAAAATCAGTGGGCACTGAGGAAGGAAAAACAGTATATGACACATGTAGCAGATTGCTGAGTTCATTGTGAACTGAAAAGCTGAGGCTAGCAGATTGTCTGCTGTATAGGGCAGCAATATTAATGCATGTACTCCACGTACGTGATTCCTCATTAAAGGTGCTTGGTAATAAATGTAAATATAACAAATATATTTCTGTGTTGGGGCCCTATGTAGAAGTAATTACTCCAGCAGTAGGTATTTTTAGGAGAAATCACAAAAAGTGACTCAAGATGCTTATATTGGGCTGAAGTGGCATAGACATTTTATTATGGGCATAGGAAATCGGTCTGATTAAGCCATTTTTCTTCTTCTTTTTTTTTTTTTAAATCCCCTCTGCCAGGAGAGCAGGACTGACCCTCTTTTCCATAGGTCCTTGGACATAAATCACAAAAAAATCACAGAAAGAATGGCAAAGGTTTTAAGATACCAAATTCTGCACGGCTTTTAGCCTTTCAGCTTTCAGAATAGCCTCTGGTGCAGGAGATATGAGAAAAGTAGCGAAGAGTGTTTGAAGTGTTAAGTAACTAAAATGTTGCATAATGCACATTTTGTTCGAATAGCTCATTTAAGTCGTCATGAAGTCATGGTTTCTTTTGTCTTTTGCGGAAATTAAGTAAAATTTATCTTAAATATTTAATAGGATTGCAGAAGTATTGAATTAAAGCAAATGCTTATCACAGTTCTGATTAATCACAGTTTTCTTTTACATTCCAGAGCAAGTCTAAGCTAAGTTTCAGTTTCCTGAAGGATGTTTGTATTTTCTGACACCAGGCCAAAAATGATGTGTGCAATATTTTCAAACTGCCTTCTGAGACAATTTTTTTTATCTTGGTTTGTCCACCAAAGCCTGAGAAAAGTCTCTTTTGATTGCTAGATATACTGGAAAGCATGTATTTACATTCCAGTGCTTAAGTCTTTTAATTTCTTGTGCCTTTAATAATTTTTTTTTTGTATTACTGGTTACATTCCAGCATTCACTATGCTCTGCATGCGTCAGAATTTCTTACAGTTGATCCTGTAATACTTGTAAATGTACCTCTATTTTTTATCACCAGCATTGTGCTCTGTGATGTTTGAATAAAAAGCTAGTTTATCTGAACTCTTGTAAATCCCTAAAATTTGTCAGCTGCTTTCTGTTTTTGGATGGGACAGCGAAGCGAATTCTGATTATATCTGAATATCTGATTTCCCATTTGCAAATTGATGCTCAAGATGGTACAGGCAACAGTAAGCGTATGTTCTTTTCAAAGTACTAAGGAGGCTCACATCTGAGATGGGGGAAAGAGCAAATTTTAAGAAATTTCTGAATGTCTTGGGGCATGTATATGTCCTTTAATATGTATGGTCTAATCTTGCTCTTACCTATACTGTTGAAGATAAATCTAACTACTCAGTATAGTGGGGATTCCAACTCCTGTAAAGTTAATGGCAGCTGTCCAGCTTCATTTAGTGGAAGCTGGAACAGAGATATTTCCTGTTCCGTGTTATCTGATGAAGGGTTTGATTGTAGTCTTTTCAACATGCGGATATTGCCTTCTATATTTGTATTTTCTTGTATCTAGAAACCAGCTTCCCAGAAACAGGGAAATTTTGCCTTTTCTCCCTCAGCTTAGATTGTGATTATTGAGCTGTTAAAACAGAGAGAGTGTTAAAAAAAGAGGAGTTTCAACTCTTATTTCTCTCTATCTGTGATTAAAAAGTAATTATTTGCCACTCAACTGGGAGAATGTGCTTCCTTTTAACAAAACCTGATATGTGAAGTGAAATTGCATTCTGTAGTTGCTGTTATCTACTCCAGACAGATTTTGTTGTTGTTGTTGTTTTTTCTGGATTTTATGAACAGTACTATCAGAACAGTGGTTTTCCTGTATTTCATGACAGTTTTGGGAATTATTTTTTTTCCTCTAATAACAACAATAATAATGATAATAAATTAATATCTTATGGGATAATCCATTGTGATAGTTTCAGCTTTAGTGAGTTTTGTTTAGGCTCTCTTAGCTGCTTCATATTTTCCTGTTTTATTTCTTTTAGGTAATTCTTTTGTTCATTTGTTTATTGCTTATATTGAGTACTTTTGTTGCTATTGATTATTATTGTTTTGGAGATATGTTTTCAGCCTGAGATTACAATTTTAACAGTTTTATAATTTTTCCTCAAATCATTACATCTGTTGTATGCGATTATGTTGTGTGTTTAAAAAAAAAAGAAAAGCTTATTATTTTACCTTATCTTTGAGAGAGACATAAACATAATAATCACAATGTGCTTTGCTGTTTCTATAACAGCTTGTACTGCCCAACCATCCTTTGAGGATGAAAATGTAGGGGCAGTTGCAGGACTTCTGTAGTTCTTTCTGGTCCTACTCTCCCCTGTATCTGATATTTTAGAGCTTGTATTAGATTTGACTGTAAAGTCTGCATGGCTCAAAAAATATTAGGTCAGTGTCATGCTAACTTTTCAGCAAGTAAATTTCTTGAGCACTGATGGCATTATTACTTCAGCCTTTATTTTTCCAATGTATTACTCATCTACAAAATAGCAAAAGAAAGCTATGCTCTTTTTAAAATCTGCTTCATGATGATATTTCTTAGATGTCAAATACAGTCAAACTATTATGCCAAGTGATTTTCCTAACACATTCTAAAAGCAAGGATGTTTTGCACTGAATTTCTTGCTGCTTTTATCTAAGTCTGAAGACTTCTGTTAGCTGACTCCATTTTTAGGGATTAAAAATACTTAGCAACATGAGTAACATCACCTCTGAGAGTGGTAGTAGTCTTCAAAGAAAATACTGTGTTAGGGAACATTATTCATAAGATAATATTGTGAACTCTCAAAGCAAACAGTCCTACGAAAATATTTGAACTGAAAGCAAATCTGAATAACATTTCCATCATATAGTCCCATTCAATTACTTATAATTACCCATATCCATTCTCATTATTAAATGTTTGCAGGATCAGATCTTCTCTTACTATTTTTAACTGTACTAAGAACTATATTACAAGTGTTAATATTTGTTATCCTGAACTTTAAATTTTGTATTTAGAAGAAAGGGGAAAAAAAAGCAGCAGAGGGCGCTGAGGCCACCACACTTGGATCTCTTCCTACTCTGGATTTCCCCGTGCAGGGATTTCCCACTCCACTGAAAGAAAAGCCTTTATAAGGAGCACATGCAGCAACTAACAGTTGCAGAGCAGCAGCCTCTCAGTGTACTTCTTTGCAGGAAAGAAAGCAAAGCTTTTGAATCCTAATAACAGCAATCATAAATGTTAAAACAGATGGGAAGAACAAGCCAAACTGTGGTAATTATTTTGTATGTATTAATAACTGGTAAGTTGGGGAGGTTTATTTGCTTCATTTACTTTCAATTTTTATTACATGTAAAGTGAACTACTGTTTTGTTGCTATTTCTCTTTGTTGCGTTTGCTTTTACATTTCAGTGAATACAATGCTAATTAAGTAGTTCTTTCAGAATGTCAAGAAGTTTATTTCTGGCATTTCTTTGTAGCTTTTCTCTGCACGGTCACTTTCTTGTAGAGTTCAACTAAAAGACTGTCTAGGAGACAACTGTATTACATAACTGCATGTTTAGTTTTTACTGTCATCTCTGACAGTATCAGTCAAGTTTGATACCAGATATTCTCTTGAAAGTTACTTATCATCCCTTCCCTTATTTTACAATAAGATCTGCCTGGTTAGAAAAGTTAGATTTTGCCTACAGTTCTATTTTCACTGGCCATATTGATTTATGCATTTCATGCAACAGAAGTGTCTTTTAGGGTCATCTCGGCTGTTAATTTAGGGGGAAAAAAAAAAGCAATTTTTATGGGATATTTTGAAGATATAAATCATTGTGCAATCTGTATTAGTTTAACTTCCACATAAATGTAAACTTGTAAAGTTGTGACCTGATATCACAGTAGGCCATGAGAAAACAAGAATTTTAACAGTGTTGCTGAATTTACGTATATTTCTCCTTGTTGTAGTTAAAGCTTTTGAAATGGAAGTTATACCAGCTGACAGAGTTGTTGCACAGATTGGAGAAACACTGATACTCACATGCAATACTACTGGCTGTGCATTACCAAAGTTTTCATGGAGAACCCAAATGGACTACCCCCTTGGAGGAAAAGTATACAACGACAAGACATACTCTACCTTAACTATGAGTCCAGTTAGTGCTGAAAATAATAATGATTATTTATGTACTGTCATCTGCAATAAAGAGAAAAAAGAGAAGAGTGTCAAAGTTGAACTTTACTGTAAGTAAAAATGCTCTTTAAGTAGTACTCATTTGCTAAATATTATATTTAAAAAATAAATGAATTTTTCCTAGATACTGTAGTTGGCAGTTGTCTGATAGTGCTAGGGTAAGGAGTCTGATATAACTCAACATACATTTCCTTGTAAAGATTCCTTTGTTTGTTTCTTCTCAGCCCCTGTCTGTTTAGCTTTTTACCCCGAAAATACTGTATATTCTCATTCTTCATAATACTTGAAAGCTTGAACATAGACTCCCCCAAATGTTTATAGAAGTCGAACAGAAAGAAACTGTGTGGTTTAGATGGACATAGATGGGAAACCTTCAAGTGCAGAGCACTTAATCAAAGTCTTGGCAGTATGCAGGGTTACAATTCAGATGTCTAAATTTGCCAGTATGAAAAAAGGGATGCTACTAGTGTATCTATCGTTACAGATCCCTCTGCGTATTTAGGTAACTGTGTCACTAATTAGGTGCCTTGCTGGATCTCATTAAATAATTTATGATCATATTCTAAAAAATTGTACAAATGCATTTCTTCTTAGTGTGTGAACTGCTATATATGTTCATATCAAGGTATATCTTGTTATAGAGTTGATATAAAGGTTGATATAAAGTTGTTATGCACCTTTAATCTTGAGTTGTTTAATGTCTGGACCCTGCTCTGATGTTGAGTCTAGGGCCCATCTCTGGTAGTCTAAAAAAGTGTGTTTTGTTCTTTTAGCTTTTCCCAGTGATCCTGTCATTAAGACCACTGCATCTTTAGTTGTTGGAGAAACTGCCACTGTCATCTGTAAAGTGCATGATGTGTTTCCTTCTGATCACCTGGAATTACTCCTAAAGAAAGAGGAACATATTCTTCATAGCAAAACTTTTGAAGGAGATGTCTGCACAAAAGCAGAAACCAAGACTGTGGCATACTCATTTAACCTCACGACTGAAGACAATGGTAAAGAGATTACTTGTGTGGCCAGATTACAAATTGCTGGTATGGACTTTGAGCCCAATGAAAGGTCGACTTCTTTGAAACTGAATGCAAACTGTAAGTGTTTTTTTTATTAGGGCTTTCATATCAAATAGTGTTTTATGCTATGTTTTGTGGAATGGATTTATGAGGTTTGTGCATTTGTAATTTGCATTTTGTATTTACATAATCTATTTTCTGGTATCTATATTTAGATGCAGAAATATCATAAGTAGGATATACCTTTTATTTATTAAATGTTATCTCTAAGCACGATCTTCTAACATCTTTGTGAAACAGATTGTGTTTTCAGGTTTGAAGCCTAGGCCATGTAAGTTAAATGGTTTTATTCAGCAACAGTTAGTGAGAAACCTGTGCACATTGCCTTAGATACCTACTGTTCAGAATTTAGGCTGTCCTGTAAGAATTCATCTGTCACTTTCTTACCTAGGGCTCTGGTACTCAGTCAGAAAGTAAGACCACAAGAACAACAACAATAATATCCAGATAACCAATTATTTTTAAAATTCCCTTGGTATGCTTGGCACTTTCAAGTTTGTAGCCCTAAGCAGTAGGGAGACAAGTGTAAGAGTAAATAGAAAAACAAGTTATTTGTATGCATTGTGCCTAGTTTAGCTTTCAAACCTACAAACTCAGTGTCTTATCACATCTGGAAAAATCATTCCACTGTGTTATTGGTATCCATATGATTCTTTTTTTTTCTTGGTAGTGCATGCAGTACAACTGTAGAGAAGTTAATGTTAAAGATGTGCATATCATTCTCCATTAACATGCTAACCTTATCTTTCTTCTGTTCTTTTCCAGTTGGTCCACAAAATACTTTCATTAGTGCATCTCCGGGAAACTTATCAATGGAAGGACACTCTCTGAAACTTACTTGTGTGACTGAGAGTAATCCACCAGCACAAGTATTTTGGAGAAAACATCTGGCAAAGGAAACCATTCAGCATTTCGTAGAAAACAATGTTCTTTCTATTCCTCATGCCCATTTCACTGACTCAGGACAGTATATCTGTGAAGTAATTAATCCTGTAACTAATAAAACTGAGAAAGCAACTGTGAACATTGTTATAGAAGGTATAAGGCTTGCATTTAACTATTATTCAGTAACTAGTTTGTGGCTGCATATTGAGTTGAAAGTTGCTGAAACACTGATAAATAGGAAATTATTGGCCTTTCCTTTTATGTTTTCAGGATTTAACTTTTGATTCATTGCTGTTCCTTATGGGCTATGGTTTTCATTTCTATGCTTAATTTTCAGATAATTCTCTACTGCTGTGCATGTGTGCTTCTATACTTTTACTACAAAGCAATACTCAAAGCGATTAAGGAACCTGAAGAAATAGTGCTCTGGGGGACAGTTATTCCCTTGAAATGCCAGTGTCCATAGCATAGATTTCATAGGGACATCTCAGTCCCCTGCTTTGGAAAATAATCAAAAGGATTATATTTTGTTGTTGTTGTTATCAGTGTTACTGCTCCTGTTTCTGTAGAGCCAAATGTTTCAGATAGAATCTGGACAAAAACTAAATGACCAAATACTTGGGTGAGCAGTTCCTGATATTTTTAAAACCCTCTAACTTTAGTTCTATTTTATCCTATGCAGAAATAAAGTAACCAATTATTTTAAGTGGTTGGGAACAGCTTATCGACACATCCCACATTGTTATTTCATTTCTCCCATACTTATTTTTACCACATAAAATTTAAAATAAACATAAAATCCGTAATTTAGAACCATCTCAGGTGGAAGGAGGAGAACTCTCTACTCACTATTATGCGTTATGTCCATTCTGTCAAATTTTCTCCTTAAAGCAATCTAAGGAGGGCTTTTTCCAGCAGAGCATTGTGTAGAAACATTTTTCTTGAACTGTTGTAGAAGGTTCAGTGAAGAGTTCTGCAATATTTGGAGCACATGCATAATAAGAGAAAATGGAGTCAAAGGATGGCCCTAGTGCCACTGATATTTAGGTAGCTTTAAATAATAAAGTGTGAAATCTTTAATACAGATAACTTCTATGAAACTGAATTTCTCTCACTCCTTTTAATGGCAAATGTATGCTTGAGGCAAAGAGGCTACGTAGAGGGGTGCCTGTATTCTCTACTGTTGGCATAGCATCCAGTTAAAAGCATACTATATAAACAGAAAATGCATTGTGAAGATTTTCTGTGGAGATTATATTGCATCTTTGTCTTTCTTTTCAGTTACTACTTTGTATCCTGTTCTTGCAGTTTCCATTCAGGTTATGCCAAGTGCTGACTCCTCAACCTATAATCAGTTACAGCAGACTTTCTTTTCAGTAGTAAGCATATTCTTTTGCTTTAGTCCTGCTGCTGCTGTGCTGCTGTTTATTGAATGACAACAGTAATGTTGTGTAGGTGTAAGGCTCATTTCTGGCACTAATCCATCTCTTTAACTTTTTTTTTTTCCTTGTAGCTCCACCAAAAAATACAACACTAACGGTTTTCCCATCGAGTTCAGTGAAAGAAGGAGAAAGTGTTACCATCTCTTGCACAGCCACAGGTGTCCCAGCTGTTCAGATTATCCTAGAAAAGAAAATAGGTGGTGTGATCACAACCCTTAAAACAGAAGATGGCAAATACACCATAGAGAAGGCTCAGCTAAAGGATGCAGGAAAATATGAGTGCACATTCACTAACAAATTTGGAAATCGTTCTCTAGATGTAGAACTTGATGTCAAAGGTCAGTTAAAATAACTATTGTATAGAGTTATTATTTTTTTTTTTAATGGATGAGATGACAATGAAATGTCTTTAAAAATACTGAGATGTGTTGCACAGATTCTTGTGTGATATTAGTAGTTATGAAAACTTCTGTCTCGAATTTCAGAGCACAAAATAATCGCTTTTCCCCCACTTTTCCCCCAGACTCTAAAACAGGATTTAAAATTGTGGAACCAAGTGGAAAGATACTATTTTAGGACTTTCTTTGCCTTTTGTATTTCTTTTCTATTGAGGGAGCACATCAACCTCTGGGTCTGTTGGTCTGTGTCCTTTCATGAACACAAATGATTGAACAGTGAGTTTCAAACCAGAGGTGAAGGCTCAATATTATGTAAAAGATAAGCAAAATACCCCACCAATTTATAAAATGCTATTTCTGTCAGCTGCTGTTGACTGTGCTCTTTTAAGGACAGCTGGTGACAGTCCAAAACTACGCACTTGGAGATTATAGCAAATCCATTAACTGGATTAGTGCTTTGTATATGCAAACTTCATTGGATTGTTTTGTTCTTTTTGCTTCCATTTGTTGCTAAACTTTATGTTTCTTGTCAGTTCCTCCTCAGAATGTTACTGTGTTAGTTTATCCATCGGAAAATGTTAAAGAAGGAGAAAATATCACAATTGTGTGCAGCACATACAGTAACCCACCATCACGGATGATCCTGAAAAAGGTTAATCAAGAGAAAGAAATAATTCTACCAGTAGCCAATGGAACCTTTACGCTCTACAATGTCACCAAAAATGATACAGGCAGATATTTGCTTGATGTTTTCAATGAGGTTGGAAGCAACATCAAAGTGATAGAGATAGCTGTTGTAGGTAGGTAAATCTATTGTCTGAACTTATTTTGTTTGTATGTTCTAGTAGATTTTGTGACAAAGTAGGCAAAACGAGTTCCCGGATAATTTTTGCACAAAAATATTGAAGTTAACCTAAGAAAAAACCCTAAACCAACAACAGGAAAAATAAAACAACACAAAAACATCACAACAAAATGAAACAAAAAAGAATTCAAATGAAATAACAGAGCAACTGATGAGGATCTGCTTTATTTCACCTTCATATAGTCTGGATGTTGTCTCTGTTACATTAGTTGGCGCTGCAGCTCTAGAAAAAAGTGGATTCTAACCATTTTCCTTTGCGTTTTGTGAACAGGGAGGCTAACCCAGAGAGATCTAAATATTGAGCTTGTTAAACATGATCTTCTCCTGAAGCATTATATTTCCAGGAGGTGGAAGTATCCTTACATTGTTTACTGGGTGAAATAGATAGTATTCTTTTGTTATTCTTCAGAAACTCCATGGTATTCTTCATTGATGATATTAAGTGTGTTTGAACTTGTATAGCATGTTCAAGACCCAGATTCTGGCTAAGAATTATAGTGGTACTGTGGAGTTATTAAAGAGTAGAGAAACAGGGAACAGGTTTTGAAATGTGCTCTGTGGAAGAAAACTGAAAAAATGTTCCAGTTAAGGTCACTAAAATAACTCTACTTTTAGTTACACATTAAAATTTGTGTAAAAACTGATTCATATAACTTTTTGTATCCTTTTGTCTTCATTTTCAGGAAAATTGGAAAAACCAGATCAAATTATGCACCTGATTATTGCATTCTCCTGTGTAACAGCAGTAGCTATACCTGTGGTTGCAATTTTGATCTACGTGTCAAGAAAAGCAAAGATAAATGGATCCTACAGTCTTGTTAAAGCATTGAGGCTGAAAGTGTGATTGTGTGAATATATGTCTAAATAGTTCATAATAAGCAATGTTATTTATTGTTGTAACTCTTTCTACGCCTATTCCAAAACATGGTAGCAAACAAGTGATTTGAGAACAGTACTGTGAAATAGCAAATGAAATTTTTGGGGGCTTTAAGAGGTATTTCAGAATTTAAATTAAAGGGAAGGTTAGCAGCCTGTCTTAGGAGTAGGTATAGCACTTCTGCATTGAAGCGTGCTAAACCTAGAGTTCCTTGGAGAACTAGGTTTGTACATAGTGTATAAATTGTTACAAATACAAATAAACTGAATTTCAGTTTGTAAAATTGCAGTCTCTGCAGCTGTACATAGACATGTTGTTAATTCAATAATATAAATAAGCGTTATTTGAACTTACTGATTAATAATATTTTATTTTGTATTATTCTAAAGATTGAATGTTTTTAATATAGTCTTTTTGCTTGTGGCAATGTTTGGAAAATGTTCTCTTCTCACTTATTTTGCTGTAAACTGTGTACCTTCAAAGAAATCACACAATCACTGGGTTATACACATCTGATTATTTTAAATTAACTTAAGACCTCAAGACTCATTTGTGAAGCATTGTATTTTAGTTAGTGAAACATTATTATAAATATTACAGAGGAAGGGGCTGGAATTATAAAATAGATAGTTTTAGGACAGCTGAAGCATTTTTATAAGAATTAGTCATTCATAAATCAGTGACAAAATTCTGCTGCTTCATACTGAACAAATTAGACCCTTTATTTTGAATGTAAGCTGCCAATAAGTATGCTTTAGAGATTTCCACTACAAAATACAGTGTGTTTCTTCTAAATCCCCATAGTGATTCTTGCTTAATATGTTGTCAGAATACCTGCTTTCATACTTTCGTGCTTTCATATCCAGAAATCACCTGCTGTGATTTTGTTAGTTGAAAATGTAGTTACTTTTTACCTGTGGACTTCCTCTGATATTTGTAAACTTAAAGAGATCTTGGCGTAGGTTAGTATTACTAAAGAGAAAGCTTGTGTAGTTCTTAAGCACATTTCTGTAGAAGGAGTTATTGAAAGCTTACTATCCTTAGCAAAAGCAAGTTCTAGAGTCATGGGAAGTCCTGAGGCAAGCAAAGCAAAGGCACAAGCAAAGCAGGCAACCTAAGCAGAGAGAGAATCTATATGACCTCAGCCATGGTGGTGGTTGTTTCCTGAAGCAATGTCCTTCTCAGGCTGCTCACTGTGGAAAACCAAGTCACTTGTCTGACAATCAGTGCCTGTGTGCATTACCCTCCTTCGTGCCTCTTTTCATCACATTCTCTTTCCAGTGCTGGGAAAATGCCTATGAAAATAGTAGGTCTTCTGTGCAGAGGCAAAGATGAGAGGGAATGAGAAGTGGAATTTAATGTTATTCTCTGCTTGCCAGCAGTACTGCTTTGACTCATGTGGTTAGTGATGTTCACTGAAGATAAAACTCTACAAGGTACAAAGCAGTATTAAGTGATCAGGCATTGAGGTGTTGGAGTACTTTTACCCCCAGCTGCCTGGAGCCACTATGTTAGGGCACAACAATGGGGTGCTGGCTGCTCCAAACTTGCATGAAAATGCAAGATCAGAAATACATATATGAAAGGAATTTCTCTGTGTTATTTACTATCTACAAATGGTAGCACCTGCCCCCAACAGCAAAACAAACAGATGTCTTTTGATAGCTAGCTGCAGGATGAGGTGGGGTACAAATCTCTGTGTCTTCTTCATAGCATCTTCAGAAGTGCTTTGTGAACAGTAAATCATTTCATGCAGGGTCCTGTGCTTCTCTTCAGTTGGAATGGGAGCTTCGGAAAGTGAGAGTGTAGTAGAAAAAGAGAAGTATGGACTTGGCTTGAAGGAACATGAGCTTGAAGTAGGAGGGTGAAGAAAAGATTGAAGACAGAGAAGGAGGAGAGCTTTGATGGGCTCATGACATAAATTTCTTGGAGGTAATCCCATGCAGGTTTATTCTAATGTAAGGCATATCTCTCTGCTGACTTGTGAGCAAACCAGAAAGTATGATTTTTTTCCCTGTATGAAACTTCAGTGCATACACATTTTGTCTCCTGGATATAATTCTTGTTGCTGGAAGACCTGGAGAAAAAAAAAAAAGAAAAAAAAAGAAAAAAAAAGAAAAAACGGCATAGGATGTTTCAGTTTGGAGAGAATTCTGAAGAAGGAGAGGATATGACTGAAGTTTTCTAAATTGTGAAAGCAGTTAATAGCAAACAACAAATGCAAAATTTGTTTGCTAACTCATATGATGCCAGGACTGCAGGACCTCTGGACAAGTGGGAGGCTGGTTTAACAGAAATAATTGAAGGCGCTTCTTAATGCTAAATAATTGGAAGCTGCTATTGCTGGAGATTGTGATGGAAGGCAGTATCAATTGGTGTAGAAGGGAAATGGCGAAAAAATTGAGAACTAAAGCTCAAACAAAGCTAAAACAAATACTAAAGGGAATAGGCAAACATTCCTCAGGCCGGTTTTTCATGCTGACCTTAAGCAGTCACTCATAGTCACTCAGTGCTGGAAACATACAGCCATGGTGGAATGATTGGTCAGACCCGGAAAAGTATTTCAGCCTTATGACTTTCTCTGAGAGGGCTTGAGTGAGGTCTGCTTGGGTGAGGGATTTATTAGCTCTTGTGCTGTTTTCCTCTCTTCTGTAGTCTCTGAGAAGGAATAAAAAGAGAAGAGTGGGAGAGAAATACGAATCATCTTGCAACAGCACTTCTGCACTTCTGTATTTTTTCCTGGAAATTCCCCTCAGGTTCCCAGTGTATTTGTGATTTAGATGCACATCTTTATGTCTACATGACTTGTCTGCCCCCTCAGAGTCTCTATACTTAATAGCCAATTATGTCAATAGGGGTTGAACTTTGATTTCAGTAGGCCAGTTTCCATAAACATGAAGTGAGTAAGCAGAGCTTGCAGTGCTCATTTTAGGAGAGGCTTCTCTTGTGTGGGCAGCAAACTTCCTCTCCTTGAAATTATTAGGAACCTTACCAGGGAATCTCCTCCTCTACAGCCTGATTTTTGGTATTTCCCAGTGTGTTTCTTCATTTGGGCAGCAGCTTGTTTTATGGGGGTTGAAAGTTCATTGTCAAGTAACTTAACTTTTTGTTGAAAATCACAGAAGGGTTGTTATTTCTCCCTGTGCTATCTCTCATCATGTGCAAAGCCTCTGCCCTGGCAAAAAGGCATAAACAACAGCTCCAGCCTAGCAAGTGCTTTCAGGAAGGGTCTCGGCTGCCTGGAAGTCTAGGTAAGAGCCCCTGCTATGGGGCTTGCTTTTATGACTGACAGAATAATCTGTAGAGCAGAGGACTGTGAGGTTCACTCAGGTTTTCCCTGTGCAGTTACTTTATAGCTTGTAGAGTTGCCTTTTACCCTGTTGGCCTGTGCTCAAACACACCAGTTGTCCATGTGTTTATCCCAGCAATACTGTGGGACAGTGCTAAATGTTACAGGTAAAATGAGTCTAGATATTTAAAAGTGATTACAAAATCTGATTCCCTATATCCAGTTTGAGACATGCTCCTTTTAAAATGTTCAAATTGAAAAAGGTAACTTTTTAAATGCTTTCAAATGATTTTGTAGATACACTGAAGGGAATGTTTAATTTCTCCCATGGCAGAGGTTTTAGTTCAATTTGTTATCTCTTTGATAAACTAAACAAATTGAGTTGCTATAAGCCTACCTTTCTTTACAAAGTTACTTCTGTGGTGAATAAATAATCCTCACGGTCTTTTCTAAATCCGCTCTACTACTTCAACATACCAATTAACACATTAGCAAAACAGCAGTATATGATCTTGAACACTCCTCCATTTTTTTAGATTGTAAATTTTTTTATTGTTCTTCCATATTTGTTAAGGGCTTACAGTGGTGGAGACTTACTTAGTATATTAGTTGTAACTTTTTTAGTTTATTATTTTAACTGTGTTGTAACCCTGTGACATGGCTACCAGTTAAGCCACAAAGCTCTTTGCTGTAGCTAGTGAAACTTAGTAAATTGAACTAGCTTTTTACATCCTCATGCCTTCTGGTGCACGTGGGAGAAGAAAAAAAAACCAAACCATAGCACTGCATACGTTAGCACTATTTCTAATGTGCAGCTGAAAAGAAAACTTCAGGCTTGAGGTATAATGGCATCATATCTTGACCTCTAGTGTATGGGCTTACCCTCCACAAATAGTAGTTTTCTTGCTTCAATATCAGAAATAAAAATAACATGGAAATAAGGCTGCTTACATTTTTTAAACTGACAATACTTAAAGAAAAAAAAAATGTAAAATTTAGAAATGTATTTTTCCCTCTGTTTATCCAAGTATTGTAACACTAAAGTGAGGTAAAATGGCATAATTCTTTCCAGTTGAATGATTCATTTAAGTACTCCTATCTGAAAAGCATACAGACATAAACATTTTAGGGAGATAATTTATTTTTGTAGTTAAACTCAATGAAAAGGGAAGAAAAAATCCTTCTCATATACAGCATGCAATACTGGCACCACATTGTTGTTCTGTCTTTTGTTCTAGTTTATAATCAAAATGGCCTTCATGCTGATAAATGAACAGGAATGGAGCAGATAGCAAGACTTTGTTTGTGTTGATTAAAGAACGTTGTTTCTTTTGAGAAATTGTGACGGTGTTGGCATAAACCACTCTTTCCAGGTTGTCTAAATTTAAGTAAGAAGCAAGAACATGGGAAAACAGTGCTCTTCGTACTTTGTCTACCAGCCAAAAAAGTAGTATAGCTGTAGAAGAAGCTAAAGAAACGTATAGGATATAAGAGAATTTAGTTCCATGTCTAAAGGGTGGTGGTGGTGGTATTTTGTTTTTTGTTGTTGTTGTTAGCAAAGCCCTCTTGTTCCACAGACAAGTGAATTGGATTGTGATCTAATGGATTATCCATCTGCTCAGTCTTGGGCATGATTGAATAGTGAAGTGAAAGTAAGTACTAGCTGAGACTGATGCAGGCTCATCCCCAAGGTTTCTGCCATTTTCTATGAACATGCACATTTGGAATCAGACCCAGGAAAGGAAGTGACAGAGCAATTCCAGAAAGAGACAGTCAAAGGGAAAATACATAAACTACGACATGGAGTCTAAGAGCAACCACACTAGGTCAAAGCAAGATATTTTAACCAGAAGTGGGTGGAAGTGAATGCCTAAAATGGCTGTGGAAACATGAAGTGTATAGTAACATCTTCTCCAAATGCACTCCACACTTCCAGCTCTTTTGAAACTCAGCCTTATTGAGTTTGCTTCTCTGCATTCAGTGATTCGCAGTGGATTTGTTTTCAGTTTGTTTGTTTTGCCTCTTGATATTATGAAAATTTGCAGCATCCATGGCATCCTTGCTTGTAAGGCAGTAAAACACCACTTTGCAGGGTTCAATGTCCTGTACTGATTATGTCTGAGAGTTTGGAGTTTCTGTTTTATATTTCGGTTTGTCATCTTTTCAAAATGGAGGAAAGCTAGAGAAAGTTTGTGCAGTCTTTCAACACTAAACTATCTAGATTTCTAGATAATGTCATGGACTTAAGAGAATGTAACATGAGGAACTCTGCACAGCATTGCTGCAAGCTGTCAACAGCGGGAGGGAGGGATTTGACAGTGATCCTGCAAAGTATAAGTGGAGGGCTGAATGTGCAATATCTATAAAGGAGTAATTCTCCATGCAGTCTGCATTGCCAATGACTGTAGTTAATGTAGTACAAAAGAGTAATCAGAATTACTTTCACATTTGAAGAATTCTCACTTAGATGTTTAACATTGAAATTGTTTTCTTAAAGCAAATGTAAGCATATTGGATAATTACTTTCAAAAATAAGGTAGCATTTTGTATGATTTATCAAAATGAGTACATGAGTACAATAAACCAACAGCATGCAGCAAAGATGAAACGAGCTCCTTTTGTTGGTGCCTGTTAAGAGCGTGTGATCAGAGCTCAAGTCTGTGACACTTGAAAAGATAAGGTGTCAATTCTGAATCACAAAATTAACATCCCTGCCTGTAGTTAAATGATGAATAACTCTTTTTAGTTGTATCTTTCTTGCAGTTAAACTGTCAAGCACAGAAATCTGGAAAGTGTGTGATTTGAGTGTCTATTAAAAAGATCCATCCTTAAGTTCCAATTTTCTCCTGGAAAGAGACAGAAATCTGCAGTCTAGAGAAATTGAATGTAGTGCTGTGTATCTTCTAGATCATCCTGAGATATATTCCATACAAGAATTGTACACTAAAGCATCTTAAATTTCATATAATATAAATTGTTGATGCAATTCTTGATGATTTTCTAGAAGATATGCTGTAGGATTTACTAACTTTAAAGGCGTCACAATTAGATTGAATTAAAATCATTGATTTTTTGGAGAATATACTGACTAAAGGTTTAAAAGCCAAAGTAGGGGAAACTTTGTGGCTATAGTAGGCCTACTTTTGCATGTCATTTAATCTATTTTGCAACTTGGAGTTTGTAATCTACTAGTATGTTTAAACACTCTCATCAGACAGATAAAAAACACATCTTGGAAGGGCAAAGTGTGTTTTCTGGTCTTATCGCAGTCTTTTTATATTCTTCCACTTACCAGGGCCTAGAGAGAACAGTGTGTTGTCTGCGGTGTACAATAAAAAGACAAGGCATTATATTCAAAAGATACAACAATGAAATTTCCAGTTTTATGTGAGCAACAAATTGTTCATGGTAAGGATGGGTCAGCACCCAGAATGCGTTACTCAGCAGCAGTAGGACTTCTGTCATTGAGGATTTCTGCAGTCAAACTGGATAAGACCAAGGGTGACTTAACGTAACTTTAAATTTAGCTTTGCTTTGAGCAGGGCTGTGGACTTGATGAGGTTCCTGTGGTCACCTCATCTTAATTTTTTCTGAAACTCTGTTACAGAGCCTTCATAAGTTAACTTTGCTTACTTCATAGTGAACAATGTAATTGCCATGCAGGATTAAAAAAACCCATTTGAACAGTTCTTTGTTAATAAGCAGCAACCAAAGTTTCTTAGAAGGATGTGAGAAGCACCCCTGCAGGCAGCCACAGGCTTAAAAGCCGTACGCTTTTAAGGTATTAAGCATCTTTATCTCTCCAATATAAATTGCTTAAGTTTAAGTCTGCAGGCATAAGACTCTCTTCTAAATCACTAGCATTGGACATTTGTCTAAATGTCCAGTCTCTTTATGACTCCTGCTAAAGTACTGTCCTCAATTGCTTCCTGTGCATAACAGAGTTTAATTACATACTTTGTAAGAAGTATTTCCTTTTGTCTGTTTAAGATACTTCTGTCCACTTGTTTCTGAGATGCAATACAGGGAGACAGTAGTTTGTAATCTGCCATTTTTCTACTGTTCATTAATGTATGCAATTCTGTCATTTTCTCAATGAAAAAAAAAACCAACCCACCACTAAAATATCTCTTTTGGGCATTTATGTTGAGAAATGCTTTTCATTTGTCAGTAATTTCTGTAACCCTCTTGAAAACTGTTAGTGTAACTTCACCTTTCATAGTTGATCATCAATCTGGTATTTAGTATTCTAAGTGAAGCCCCATCATTTTTTTACCTTAATGAAATAATAATTTTGTTTGTATTATTCTGCATCTCATTCTTTGTATAACCTCATGTTATGGGATATGGCTGTCTAACGTCAACGAAGTCCAGCTTATACCAAAAGAGGATATTTCATACTTCTCATCCCTGTTCACCTATGGTAGGTGAAACAGAAAGTTGGCTATTACTGAGTATTAATATCTCATGCTCCCAAACCTTTTATTTTTCTTTTCTGTTGGGCTCACTTTTAACTGGGTAAGATCCTGCATCCAACTTGACACGTGGTCTTGTTACTATCTGGGCAAGTGCAGCCAAGTTAGGGGTAGTGATGGTCAGCACAGTGGCAGAGACATCTCTCCCAAACGTGCAGCACTTCACAGTCTCTGAATTCAGCTACTCTTGGTTTTGTGACCTGTTTTTTTAACCACAGATGCACACTCAGCAGAGATCTTTACTGAGCTTAGAACAGTGCTTGTTAATTGCTTATTTAGTAAAATGCATGCTAATCTAATGGCAGATTTTATAAACTCATCTAAACAGTCAGTGTTCAGCATGTCACCCTGAAAAATTTTTTGTAGAAAATCAAAGGCAGTTAGCTTCTTTCTGCAAGTCTTTGATATTTATGAAGCCTGACCTGGATTTTCCAAGTTGACTGTAAAATATTTTCCACTTCCTTGAACATCTTGAATGTATTTGATATCCACACTTAGGACTTCCTTTAGAGTATCCTGGACTGAAAATTGTGTTCAAATGAGAAGCATTGAAGGTTGTCTTAACATTCTCTTAAATGTAAAGACCTGCACTGTATATATAAATTAAATTAAGATGTGATGATGGCTGTCTCTCTCCTACCATTTTTCTGTAGTTCTTGGCATCCGCATCCCTTTTAGGATGCTGTAAATGGCATTTAGGATTAGCTATCCATAAATCACCTGTGTTATCAGAAGCCAGTTAAAATATTTATTTATCACCATGGACTTTTGTATCAACTTTTATTGTGCGAGAAGGTCAGAATGCTTTGTTTTTATAAGAATTGAGCAAAAGGGAAAAGCTTTCTGATACTGATGCATTAGCGCTTTTACACTAGCACTAGCATTCCATATAGAAAACACCTTTTCTACTCCTCTCCTGTTTGAAAGTTCTCACTGTTCTGGATTACCTGTTTTGTAATCACAGCAGTAGCATTCCAGGTGCAGCCCTAAACTCCAGTGTGTACTTCTTTGTGTTACTGATATACCACTTCTTGAATGTGTTCTTCCTCAGCAATGGCATTAACTGAGAGACAAGCTGGATGGAATGACTGGATGCTGGGTACACAGGACTTACCCAAGGCTGTGAGCTTTGTCAGGATGGTTTAATGTTCGTTACCTCTGGAGAAAGCCTGCTGTTTGGATCCTGGTGCTTCTTCCAAGGATTTTGGTGAGTAGATCTAAAACTGTAGATAAAGGTGTTCCCTGAGTTACTTTCAGCAGTTTTGCTGTGTAAGTGAAACATACTGATGTGTCAGCAGCTTCCCAGCATTGTTTTGAAACAGCAAATTGGTTAAGAACACATGCTATTTCTGTCATCCTCTATTCACTCACTGTTCAACAACAAAACAGAAAATTAAAACAAATTGGGTCAAAACCTGTGACACAAGAACATAAATCTACAGATTGCTGCTGCTTGTCTTCCAACATCTTCTCATAAAGAAATTGCTTAGAAAATATTTTGCCTTTGATATCTAAATTCAGCTGTTTTAAACACACATCTGTGTAATATCTAAATTTTTAATGTCAGATGTATCCTCTTAGAGAAATGTGATAATAGTTTGAAATGTCAGCCATACTTGCAGCTATTTAATTCCCTGACTTAAATTTGGGTGTGTGTCACCACCAACAATACTATTATTATTTGTTTCCAAGATTAAATGGGGAAATAATGTCTCTATTTTCTTACAATTGCAAAGCTGTCCCAGAATAGTTTTTAAGGGATCCTGAAACGTAATTTTTGACTCGTATTTTCTAATGCACCTTTTAGAAATTGAACTCAATTTTCTTCTGTATCCTGTCTTGTAACATTGCTTTGTCTTTCAGACGTATAAAAAGCCTTCATTTCTGTAAATCATTTTTTAGGCATTGGGAGAAAGATGATGGGACAGAATAGTGCTCTTCCTCATGCAGTAGCAGTTTGAATGCAGACAGATAAAATATACTTAGGACTTTTTATGCTGGGAAAGAGAATTTTCTGAAAATTAAGAAAGTTTGATCAAGTTTTCTTTAGTCTGTTTTGTGTCTGTGTGTGTGTGCATGAATTTTGCGTGTCATGGTTTAATTGAAGGTCAGTCTTAATTTATGAGAGAAAAGCCAGTTGTGTTATCTCCCCAGATGAAGCTGGAAAACCTCTGTAATGTAATGCAAGTAATTTTGTGAAATTTCCATCAGAGATTCCTAGCTTCAGCAGTTTTTGGCATATTCTGAGCAACACTCTGTCACCTGTACAAGGAAAACTGAATGAAGAACATTCTACTTTGAAAGATGTCTATTGTCTATGGTCCAATAGTTGTTATGCTACAGACTGTGAGGTTGTTCCAAGCCTCCATAAGTTTCCACGTACACAGCGGGGATAGTTTTGCTAGAATGGTGTTTGACTGTGTGTTCTAGACTTTTTTATCTTGCTTGAGCCAGAACTCATACATCATGCACCTACACATTGAATCTCATTTTGTCTAAATTGGTTGAGCCAAAGACGTTCCAGGAGAAGTGACTCAGGCATGAAGACTGCCTGGCTCAAATGAAAATCCTATCCCTCTAGATTTTGTGGGTGCTACTGGCTCCAGACACTCAAGCACAGCTTGAGCAGAAATTCAAGCACAGCTGCAGCATGACATATGCAAGCATGATTTCCTTCAGTTTTATGTGGTTTAAACAACAAATCACTTGATACAGTATATAGATATATCTGTAGGAAAATGTTTTTCTCCTCTGTAAATGGAGAAATAAGGTGAAATCCCATATTGCAATATTTTTTCTATTTCATAACATATCATTTACCGTAGCTCTTTTTGGAAGCATAGGCTAGTGCTTCATTTCTGGGATTCTCTCTCTGTAGAAATGAGCCTCTGTCAGTTACACTATAGAAGAGGCTTGCAGAGATGTCCTTGGATGCTTTTAGCAGCAATTGTTGTAGTTTGCAGGAAGTAAAATAGTTTTGCAAGGACTAAGGCCAGCTGGAGCCAGTCTGCACTTCTAATTCTGCAGTTTAACAATACTATAACATTGTAATGCTTCAGTAAGCTGTTGTGAATGTGAAAGGAGGAAGAAGTTGCGAAATAAAGGTAAATTTGGGGAGACCATGAGAAAAAGCTCACAAAGCAGGAAATAAATTAAGTGAAAGCAATGTATAGCAGATAAAATAGAAAAAAAGAACTGAAAGTACAAAATGTGACTTTTTTTTTTTTTTTTTTAAGTTTGATCCTACTTGTCTTAATTTCACTGTTCTTCTGCAAGTGAGTCTGCAAACTGGAGATGCTTTAATCTCCAGCAAACGGGCAACCAGTTTTTCACTTCTTCTCAGGTTCACATTCTATAGCGAGTGATGCGAAGAAAGTGAATTGTGACTATGGAATGAGAATGAGAAATAAAGAAAGGAGTGTGCCTGAACGAGACCATAATTCACATCTACTACATTTTCAGAATCTTTGTAGTATGTTATAAGATCGCTGCATTTCTTTTTTCAGTTATCCTTATTCTTTTCTGCTGAATTTTGGACTTGTTTATCTTATCCATACTGCTGATGTATCCAGAGCTGGAAACAGTTTGTCAGTGAAACTGGAAATTGCACTTCTTGCAGTGACATAGTGGCAGAAGCAGCTTTAGAGGAGCAATTGGATTGCAGTGGCTGGCTTTGAGACCCAAACTCGTGAGGAGTGAGAGGACTGGGCTTGATCTTGAGGCTTTATTGTGAACCAGGAAACCAGATGAAGTCTTGCTAATTACTACTGAGCCCTAAGTAGGGAACAATAACTGGGTATGTTCAAAACTCAGTTCTTCCTGCAGTCCTGCAGGGACAACTGTCCATCCATTTGTGATCTTGTAATCTGTCAGACCATCAGCCTTTCCATCAGGATAGAAGGAAACTCTTTAAGATCAGGACAAGAAGTGGTAGGTTTTCTTAATTTCTCAATGTGCAAGTTAAAGCACTGTCTGGGAAATAGGAACTTCATGTTTAATTTCTTCCTCTGCCAGAAAGGATTTAAATAGATTTCCAGTCAGTAACCACTACCTATTTATCAGGCTGTGGAAGAGAAGCTCTCTTCTCTTTCTGCATAATTACAGGAACAGCATGGGCATTTATACAAAAGAAAGTTTCATTGGTCCTGTTTGAACATCATTAAATTATCACTGAAAACACACATCTAAATTCTGCCTAAATCTGAGTTTGAGCTTGTCTCCTGATTGAGGGGCAAAGCATTTGAGTTATACTTATTTTAGAGCATGTATTACATAATAAACAGGATACAGAAATCTGGCTTGCAGTCAGAGAACAATAAATCTTTTGATCCTGGAGGTCACTGTCTTCTGGGATGGAAGCAAACAAATGTGCCCACAAGCACAGTTTCAAAATTATTTGTGCTGACTAGCCAAAATATGTTAAAAGCAAACTAGTTCAAAATTGCACTGACCTTTTCTCTATGACAGTTCTTACCATTCTTTTGGTTACTGTTATTGCTTTTTGAAAGTACTAAGGATTAAATATATTTCTGATGTTATAAAGTGTTCTTATTTAGTATATGACTTTTGGAACTATGCTAACCAACTGATAATATTCTATTTCATTACGGCTTATCACATCTGTTTTCAGCTGTGTAGGTTTTGCAGCTGATCAAAAAAAAAAAAGCAAACCTTTAATCTGTTGATGTAGGCAGAAGTAAAATCGTAATGTCAGCATTTTCATACTTTGTAGGGTACCTCAGCTGTAGGGGACTGGGTCGCACTGCAATAGTTGCAAATCTCAATGGGAGCACCAGCAGCCACTTCTAAAAATGAGGCAATACAAGTGTGTACATATATGTATGTCTACGAATGCATTACATCAGCTGTCCTTCTGAAAGGTACAAACTCTTAAAAATTTTGCTTCAGTAGTACGCCAAGTTTGAAAACTTTGTTCCAGCTGTCATTAATGCGGTGAAGGAAATCAGCACACTGAATGATGTCATCAATTAGCCACATAGGTCTTTCCTTAGCCTTCCAGCAAAACCAGCATCTGAAACTGATATTTTCTTTTTTGCATTTGATCTTTTTTTAAAAAATTTAAGCAATTACAAACAAATAAATAATTAAAATTAGACAGTTGAGAATTATTTTCAGAGATTTTTACATTTTTTTAACATTATTTTTTACAGAAAGAGAAAAAAATGATAATATTGTTTAAGTTCAGAAGACAATTGTTGTGTAGCAAAATCACTGGTAAAGTTGAGTAGCTGCAGTTCTAAGTTCAGAGCTATAATGCAGGGGATAATAAAAAGATGAAAGGTTTGAATGGGTGGAAGGCCTGGGATTTGCTGGGTTTTGCAGAATGTAATTATTTTTTAATTCTTCCTTTGAGCTCATACTGTTCGGCTTAACTCTGGTTCTTCCTTTACTGTTTTACATCTGATTATTTGATTATGGAAGCAAACTCTCCCACATAGAAGAGAATGCTAGCAATCTTGTTCTGGTAAGAGGTATTTATACAGCAATACCAAATACTTAAACATAATGGGGCCGCGTGCTTATCCTTGTTTCTGATGTCTTGCCCACTGCCTAAGGTCTGTCAGCACATGTTGATATTCACTGCTCAGTATGGGGCCAGTGCTTTCCAGTGCTGCTTCAAAGTTACTTCTTTGACTTATTTGGATATTCTGTGAATTTAATAGCAATAAACTGAGAATCTATTCAGTTATTATCTGAAAGCAGAATTTTCAATTCAAAGTTTCCTGTTCTAGTAGATAACTTATCATCATAGGATTAGCATACTGGATTTGGAAAGCACTGAGCAGAAAGACTCTTGTGCAGAGGAGAGGCTATAAAACTACCAAGAGGCATCTGGGTGGTACAAAAACTGGAAATCATGCAGCTTATAGTGTGAGCTTCTCCATATTTTTACTCATTAAGGATTTATAGCTTTTAAGTGGACTTACCAGTAGGTTTCCTAAACTCAGGAACTTTGTTCCTGAATGTACCAATAAATACAGGATTAAAGGAAAAATTCTGGTTCTGTTTAATTTTACAGAAGGCTGTGCTCCTAGTTGTTTTAGCTCATCCCTTACAAACTTTTCTGCTGTCAAATATTAGGGAAAGTAGTAGCAATGCTTTTTGATTTACCTATCTTACTTGATTTTTAGGTACTAATTTTACCTCCTATTCTCTCTAATAATGAACATAATGATTTTCTGTGTTTACACTGACTTGTTTTTAATTCAAAAAGATGTAGCACCACCTTGACCCTGATGTCTTATATGAAGGGGTCCAAAACTGGATGCAGCATTTTCAACATGGCCTAGAAAACAGTAAGTACTTTACTAACATCTTAGCGAAGAGACTGAAATCATAAGCTCAGAAGTAGTTACCAGCTGAAATACATTTAAGGATATGAGAACACAAGGTTCAAAGATAGACTTCTTGACAGTAATAGAGTTCAGTCAGAACAGAGTGCAGTATTTTTCGGTTTGTTTGTTGTTATTTTTTGCTTTTTGTAACTGGCTGCATACGATGCCCTTAGTCTTCTGGCTTTGGTCTCTGCATGTCTCAGCATAGTGGCTTTCTCCGATTCTTGCACTCACCTAAACACAAGCCTCTTTCATGTAAATACACTACAGATACAGTCTGAAAGGATTAATCCTGTTTCCTCGTATATAGAACTTCTGAGTCATTGCCACCACTTGTTTAAGCATTATTAAATGTAAGCATCTCAGCTGTATCATAAACACCCACACTGAAGTTTTTATATAAGATTCTAATATGGCCTATTAGCATAAGAAAACCCATGCATATGTGTAGAGCAAGTGAAGCTGTGTCTCATCTCTTCCTGAACAAAAGGCTAATACATTCTTACAAGTGATTTAATTGACCTTATCCCTAAAAACAACATGATTATAGATTGATAGAAAGGAAAACTAAAAGGCTTCAAGTAATGCTCTTTAATCATTAGCTAATATTCATAAAGTGCAGGAAGTTTTAAAAAAATAGTTACCAACTGCATTTAATATGCCTTTCTGTATTAAGCAGCGATATATAACTGTCTATAATTAATTTTTTGTTTAATTTCCTCAGGGTTCTAGGGCTTACTGAAGCTTCCCTGTTCTCAGCTGCCAGACTGACCTGAGGATCTGAGTTTTTCTTGTAAAAGGGGAATTTTCTGAGTAAGGTAGAATTGATTATATTGTTTTCTTCTGAAAGAACTACTGGATACTGATAAATTGCTGTGCACACTTTTCTAATGTTTTCTGTAGCAGAAAGTAACTTCCTTTTAAGAAACAGTCCCTCAGCTTAAGAAAGAAAGAAACAAACAAAAATACTCCTCTTGCCACATTAAATGCCAACCGAGTGCAGTTAAACAGTGTTAACAAGTTGCCCATAAAGGCTGTTGCACCTTCAGCTTGCTAAATATTCAGAACTTGATTGGACAAGGCCCGGAACAACCCAGTTTAGCTTCAAAGTTAGCTTTGATTAGGATGCTGAATTAAATGACACCCAGCTATCCCTTCAGCTGGAATCTCTTCAGGAGAAGGAAAATCAGTCATCAAGTGCAGTAATTCTTTTGAATTAGGAAAACAGGTAAACAGAACAAACAAACAAGCACAGAAAACAACTCTGGGAGCTTTCCTCCACGGTTTTGGTTGTTTTTTTTTTGTTTGTTTGTTTGTGTTGTTTGCTTGTGTTTGTTTAAGATATGTTCTACATTCTTCCTAAAGAAAACACTGAAAATCAGCAGCACAGAGAAGTGATTCAGAGAAGTGCTCTTTTATGAACTAGGGTTGAGAATGTCAGACATAATTCAGTGGGTATCTGCTGCCCCCTTCAGACTATTCTTAGTAAAAACAATTTCCAGATAATATTTTTTAAATCAGAAATTAGTAACGATCATTTTCTGGACTTGAGTGTGGTGGGTAGAGGGGAAGAAATGTAAAAGTAAATAGATATTTAACTAGATTGTTGGTGAACATTTTCTTATACCAGTGGTGGTGAGGTTTTTTGAATTTTTGGGGGGGGGGTTCCACATTCATTCTAATAAGCAAGACAAATCTTAAGCAGCTGGGTTCAATAGTCACAACAGAAAAAAAGATCTTAGAGAAAAGACTGAAAGATGGGGGAAGCCTGGAAATCAATTCAAGCTTCTAGAATGTATTTATGTATTTCTGGTTAAGTCATTCTAACTTGGTGATTCAGTACTTCACATGCAAAACAAATGATGACCCATCTCTCTATCTTCCTTTTAATTCAGAATAAACTTTCTTAGCAAGAATCAAAGCCAGATTGGCAAAAGTTCTTCCTTGCTTAATTCCCAAGCAGAGGATAACACAACTGCGCGTTTACGCCTAAATACACTTGTATGTTCACTGGTGTGTAGAAACATGAATATGTGTACATATACACATAAACATATACAACAGTTCTCTAATCTCATCTGGAATTAAGTACTTTCATTAAGAAGAAACAATAGCTTGATGTAAATGTAAATCTATTACCACTAGTAAGCTAAAAGCAACAGTTGTACATAGAAGAACAGACCATATCATAGTTATTATTTTGTGTTTGTGATGTAACGTGGTACATTTTCTAAACTTGCCTGAGAAGTTCTTTTATAAAACTGATAAGAAGAGAATATGTAAAAGAAAATTTATGCATAGGGTATTCTTACACTACAAAGGAAAAGAAATTACATTCCTGTACAAGTAGTGTCTATCAGTCTCCTAGGAACACAACCTGCTGAGGTAACAGCAAAAATAAATACCAGGCTTTCATGTGCTGCTACTCCTTTATTATTTTCTCATACCCAATTTAAGCAAAATAGTTGAGAACAGAGCTACAGATTTGATAGTGCCCCTTATTCCACATACCTAACATAAAGGATCCAAAAGAATAAAGCGTACACATTTTAAAGGGGAAAGGATACATCATCTATGTATTTTCTCAAAACTGAAATAGTTATTCTCTATTTTGGTGAACCTGAATTCTTGAAGTTTCTAAGTGATGCACTCAGCTGCCCAAATACATACACTATATTCTGTTTGCTGTCCTGTCTGTACTCATTTTATTGATAATAGTAAAAAAGAAGTTTCCATTTCTTACACCGCAGATTTGCTCAGCACAGCAAGGGAAAACTTGCTATCATCCTTGAAGTTAAATCAAATTGGTTGGATGTGATAGAAGGATCCTACTGTTCACATGTTATATGTCCACTGAACTATAGTGCAATGCATTGCTGAGGTATGTTGAGTTTATTTTGCTTTCGAATCTTCCTTCTTTCCTCTTGTTTCTTTTTAGACTCTATAAGTTTGAGTTTATCAGCCCCATTCCTTGGCATTCAATGATGTAGGTATCTTTACTGGGATCTTCCTCTTCTGATTTTGTCACAGTAAATTTGGCCTAAAATAGCATTAGAAACACAAATCACAAATTCAGTTATACATAAGTTTAAATTTTCAACATCTGATGCCCAATGATCACTGTTTGTTTATGCATATTACAGATTGCACTGATTTCATTGAAAAAAATATATTACAGGAGTAGAAGTATCTAAACATTCTAAAGGCATTTAACTAAATATATTCAATTTCTACTGGCAAGCTCTTATATGAACATTGAAGCTGTTATTTTATCCGTGTTAGTCCTCCATGATGAAACTCAGTTCACAGTATCTGTTAAATACAGAGTGAATCTATACAACTGCACCCTTTTTAGTTACTGGATGACAACTGACAGGTGAAACTTCCTGAAGTTTTGGACTCACCTTTGTTAGCTGTTCTGCAAAGTGTATTGCAGTTTGAGTATGAAGTGTAACTGGTCCACTTTTCACTTTAGACACTCCCTTTGCTAATGCCATAAAAATGATCAGCTGAAAAGGGAATGAAATTCTTAAATGAAATTAGGCAAGCAAGATAAACAGCAATACTTCCTAGATATTTGGAATGCTAAATGGAAGCAAATTACTAACTCCTTCTTCCATAAATACTAAGATTTGCAGGAAGGGAAAATGTAAGGATGTGGCACAAAGCCAAAGCATCTGTGGTTGCTAAGGAGCATATGTATTGTATATGTATTTTGCTAGTTGTAGTGAAGTCTGCAACCAGAAACCTCTAAGACATCTGACTGTTCACTAATTCCACCACAGAAGGTCTGTGGAAATACAACCAAATTCTGAAATCTATGTGCCCTTCTTTCACTATTCAGACTTATGTTATTTTCAAGTAATATATATTTAAATGTTCTTGCTACTTCAAGGGAATGTGATGACATATATGATCCTTACTTGGTCTTGTAAAGAATCATCCACAGCTCCACCATGTTTAAGATTCTTAAGCAGTATCTCAGCTGCTTCAATGCCAACCTTGTCAGAATTTTTTCCTAATGGAAATCCAAGAAGTTAGGATGCTATCACTTATTTGTAACATGTTAAAAATACAGAGAAAAAAGCAAACAAACAAAATAAACACACCAACAACAGAAATTATCAACTTTTTAGAACTTATTTCCCTACTTTTGTCTCGAACATCCACTTGAAAAAACTCATGTCACATGATGATATACAGTGCATATCCCCTAAGCAGTGTGAAGCATGTAGCCAGCCACACTTAAAGTCAGATAGACTTTTTAGTCAAATCATTTAGATGAAAAGCACATCTGTTCCTTTAATTTGATAAACATCTAGATTCAGCACTGAACAAAACTTTCACAGGTAAATCACAGAGCATATGTATAAAGTCCAGAAGTATTTTCCACTTTTGTCACTAGGCAGAAGCAGCACAGAAGTACATTGATATGATACATGATGACACAATAATACATGATTTTATTTATAGCTGTTTGTTTTCACTGACCCTTTTTACAGAACAGCATCCACTTAAAAAACAACACTCAAAAGTATCAGATCTTGGAACAGGTTAACAACCTTAATATACTATTATACTTAAGTTAATTCTGAAACAGGCATACTTTGCTCTTACCTCTCCTGCCAAGTGATGACCCAGCTAACAAACAACCTGTTGAAGTCTCTGCAACAATGCTGAACAGAAAAAAACAGAATATGTATTAGGAACAAAATCACTCACATTACAATTTATTTATCAGATAATTAATCAAGATCTAGCTAATCAACCAGCAAAGTAACCAGCAAAGCTACATGTGTTAATAGGAATTATGAGCTCATCTTACATTATTCCACTTCCAGTCCCAAAGGCTTGATCATCAGGTTCTCGAACAGTCTGAATGTTAATGTAAAGATCTCTGATTTCTTTTCTGATGCATCTCACTGCTGCTGCTGACATATCTTTTGCCAGCTAAGAAGATAAAATGTAAAACCATAAATTAATTAAATGATGTAATGATAGCAATACTTTTTCATCATAAGCCTAATTATTAAAGTGGATCTTTTAATAAACAGACTAAAGAGAAAAACAAAGGATTGTTACAATATATCTACAGGCAAGCACTTAGCATCAGTTCTTCTGAGAATTTTTCCCACTGATAATGAATAAATGACAGATTACAGTGCTGTATATAGAAGCTCCAATAGCAGTAGAAATTTCAGTAATTCTTCTCCATATATATGGAGAAAGATTTAATTTAGTCTTGATTTTCTTAAGACCACAGACTGTATAAACAAATTAAATTAACAAAAACAACACAGCAAACTGACAACAATTACTATCCACAGGATATACTCTCTAACAGATAATGTATGAAATAACAATAAAAAATAACAACAAGGCGTGTGGGAGGAGATAAAGCTTATCCCATCCCTGCGATCCAGTGGGAGAAAAAGACTGTAGCCAATATTCATAGGGTTGGAGATCTTAAGATAAAACCACCACTCCGCAGCTCTTCAAAAAGTAACACCCTTTTCCTCTCCCTTCCTCTTGTGCTTCTGAGGCTGTATGTGGGAAGGAACCCTGAGGTGATCCCACTACTTATTCCCTGTAAACATAGACAGGATGGGAATAATGGAAAGAAGGGGTTCAAAGGATCAAATTTATCTGTTTTGTCTTTGGCTAACTTACCCTTAACTAGTTCTGCCTAATTCCATTAACAGTGCTTGAAATGACTGATTCTGTCTGACCTCTCTCTCTTATAATGCATTGTAGTTTACCCACAAATATATGAAAAGCTACTGATTGAGATTTAAGATAATCCACACAAAAGTGAATGATACATAGGTATAAAATGCCCTTCAATACATACTCAATATTTTTTAATAGTTATATGAAGGAAGTTGCTTATAGTGTTCTCCTATTTTAGCTGCTACTGCACTCCTAAGCAATAAGTCCTTTTTAGAAATGTCCAAAATTCTATTTTACAGCCTGATTAAATGAATCCATTTAATACAACTACTTGGCTTGCATGTGGAAGACTGCAGAATACAGGAACAGCAGAAGTATACAAGGTACATTACAATTTTGTATAGATTTATGAAGTTGAATACTACCAAGGCTATTATCAGCACTCACTTTTATAGGCAATGCTCCAGCAACAAATGCTCTTCCATATATCTTTGTCACGGTGCCACGTTCTGTTAAGTCTATTGGACTTAACTCTTTGACTGGTGACATCTGGACTACAACTTCACCACCTCCCTGAGGATAGTAGCCCCTATGTACAAACACGAATCAGACGTAATTAAATGCAAAGATCACAAGGAAACTAAGAAAACAGCTGGGAGTCTCCTCATAAATTTTATGACACATTTTTATGTTCTCTGCTACCATACATATGAATTTTGTTGGTGAGCCTTAGAACTGTTTATAATACAAATTTATTCTTTAATAGCATTATCTCATAGCACCTTATTAACCACCAAACACTAAATGAAACTGGCACCTCAGAAAAAGCTACATAATGGAGTGTCTCTTCAACATGCATTTCCCTTGAGGGGTAATTCATAGGGAACATTAAAACAGCAGCTGAAAATTCAACAGTGAAAAAAAAGACAAGAGAGAACTGTATCACATTCATCATACAGCGATGGTACACACAGGGGCAGCTAATATGCTGTAGTTAATGAATTATAAATTCATCCCACAGGTAGATTCAGGGCACCTTGTGTGCCTCCAGGCTCACACTGGTTCAGTAAGGCCCATTTCTGTCTCATGGCCCTGTAACTTACCTCTTTTTTACGTCACAATTAAATGTGAAATTAAACTTTTCAACTATTGGCTTGAAAACCTGAAATACAAGCAAATATAAAAACACAGAGTGAATCTCTTATGCACTACTGCATTCAGTCTTAAAAAAAAAAAAAAAAGAAAGAAAAAAAAAGTTCAAAACAAACATTTCAATTATGTTATTAAAAAAAAAGTTAATCTCATCCATGCAGCTTATTTGAAGATCCTTATGCTTTATTCAGAATAATATTTTGGATTAAAGGATTCTCTTATGGAAAGAGAAATTCCTAACAATTCACATTTAGTAAATAGCAAAAACAAAAATCTTTGTTTTGGAGTTCCATTATACACTGGTTGCTCTCAACATCCAATTCATACATAGTTTAATACTCTCATGCCTAATTGTGCAATTACAAGTTGAAGTAAGAGCAACAGAAGTACAAAAGTTACGCTGCATACACACACCTGAAAGATGCACCAAGCCAGAGAAATCTTTCCCTACCATGATTGTGTAGTCTATCTGAGGAGCCATCTCAGCGTTTGTCCCACCTTTAAAATGCAGTTCTGATGGGGAAGCAGCAAACAGCACACAGGGCATTGCTACCTGCATCAGCAGACACACGCTCCTAGAAGGAAAGATACTCAAATGTCACACATGTAGAATCCATGTAGAATCACAACGTGCCAAAGGCAAATAAATGACCTCACAGAGCATTTATGTATTTGATTTTTAACATTAACAATAACATTACATATTTAACATTTTAACATTATTTAACATTAATATTTTTAACATTATTATTTTTAACAAAGTAAACATATAATTGTTTAAAATTTGCTAAACTAAAACCTCATATCTCTAGCAACCCTGCATATAAAAGTTTTTGCTTTACAATAATTGTATCTTTAAAATAAAAGTAACATAGCTTACTTAGTATACTGACAGTACTGGGAAAATTGTAGGGTTAGATAGCAGGCAGTAAAACAAGAAGGCTTAAGCATAATTTTAACATTTTCATAATTATTTGGTTATAAAATATATAAAAACCTACCAAATTTCATAGAAGCTGGTCCACATCTCACAGAAGAGAATGCAGGGGCATAGAAAATATGCTTTGAAGTGCATGATTCCTTTATAATTGAATCCTCTATGTTACATATATAATAAAAAACCCCCTTCCAATGTATTTTCTAAAACTAAATTTGATCAACAAAATGAAAGTTATTTCTTAAACACACTCCAAATGTTTGTGAGCCATACTTTATTACACTAATCCTTCTGTATTGCTGCCTACTCCAGCCCTTCTGTGCTGTTTAAGACATAGAAAAGACATCAGCTCGGTTGTTTAAAGTGAAGCAGCTCAGAAACGTGTTTTTCTTAACTTAAAGGAAACTTTCACTTGTGTCTAACCTAGCTTATGCTTCCAAGTTCACACCAGTCTTCTTCCCTAGCTGAACTTATTCCACTAATTTTTGCAACAGGTTCCAAGAACAAATGATCCAACACAGAAATACGGAAGAAACACAGAGACAAAAAAAAAATAGTGGATGGAGCGTATTCCCAGATCCCAAACACCAGTATGCCCTATGGCACCATCATATGAGTAAGTACTACCTTTAAATTGACTTTATTAGATAAAGAGGATCAATTCAATATTATTGTATAATCAATAAATTAATATCAGTATATTTGTTCAACACCAGGTACGTAATGGTTTTACAATTTCATATTTGCAATTTCTAAGATACTGATCTAATTTGATGCATAGACTCAACAGTTGAAGTACAAATGTAAGAAAATAAGATATGTTTTTAAATGCACGGGCATCTGGTTTTTAGTTAACATTAATCAAGTGTTCGACTTATGTATCATTATAACTTCCACTTGTATGTTCTTTATTAATACACATCCTGCTTACAATACTGGTCCTTTGGCCACGCCACAGGTATCAGGTAGCAAAGATATGGCTCATCAACCATGTGTTAGTGTTCTTTTGTTCCTCACTCTTGTGAGATTTTTAAAGTTACCAAAACCTAATTTATCATGATTTTCAATGTTACCAAGAGCAATTAAGAGCAGTTACTTGCCAGTCATTATCCATGTACAAAGACGTACCCTGCTGTTTTGGTATCTGCTATGTGGGTTCCACCTTTGATCTTCCCAGGAGTGAAAGTTATTTCTGTTGAGCCAATTTCTCCGCCCTCCAGGTTCCCTTCACATAAATCTCGAACAATCTCCAATCCAGACAGATGCTGAGGCCTTAACATCACAAATACTAAGTTAAAGATTCATGCAAGCAGACTAAAGTGATGTTTACATTATTAAAAACAAAACAACAAAAACCAAAAACACCGAACATCAACTAATAAGCACAATCGTAGATTTCAAACAAAGATCAGAAATTCAGTCTGGTTCCTACAGTATTTCTCCTGATTTCACAGGTGCCAACAGGGCAGCATTCTGACCATTCTGGAATTTTTAGGATCCTAGTGGGAAGGATACATTAGAGTGGGTCAAGCCAGGCAGATGGGATGCAGGAGTCATTATCTTAATGGGATAAATGCTTGAAAAAGAAATATGGGATAATGGCAAATGGGATAATGGTGGCAATCCTGAACAGCCAAGCTCCATGCTAGGAAAGAGCTAGCAGTTCTACTGTGCATGCACTTCCATTTGTTTGAGTGGTTTAAATAGGAAGAAGAAGAAAAGAAAGAAAAAAAGCAACAATTTGTTGTTTGCTTTCCTTTTTCACTTGTGCACTATTTTGTTATGTTCTGAGGACACCACTAGGACTGTGAGGTATGATTTTGTTCAGTAGCTTCTAACTTTCTCCGGGCTATAGGCTGTTAAGAGACTACAGCAAATTACTAATTGACAGCTAAGCCTGCCTGAACATCTGGATTTCCTTTCACAAGCTCCATTGCAAAATAAACCAAAACCAAGCAAATGTATATACTGCCCTATGGACTGCTTTCAAGTATGTATAAAGCAGTAGCTTAACTAAGCAAGACTTCTTCAGTAAGCTCAAATTAACTGCCTCAGGGCACACGTATCTCCTGGATGTGTTCAAAGCCCAGTGATGTTAGTCAAGAAGCGTGAGAAAATAATGGAGTTAAAGAGGAGCAGTGGCCTATGAAGAAGGAGGTTGATTATTCAGTCAAGATGAGAAACACAACTAATGTGTCTGAAGTGTTTGGTGACATCAAAATGAGAACGACTGCTCTGGGACATACAGACAGCACATGTTTTTAACACAGAATGCCGTATCTCTGCAAGTCATGCCTCAGGGAGGCAATATATGATCTCAACTATACATTGCCTCAGATCATGCGAGCTGTTGGGCAACTTGGAGAACACTTCTCAGACCCGACGGGTGGGGCGCGTTCTGCCCTCCTGGCACAGCCGGCACCGGGGAGGTGCAGGTGCGCTGCCGGCACAGGGAGCGCGCGCAGGGCTGGCTGCGGGCGGCTCTCCTGGGACTCCTCCACACTCTGTCCTCCGTCCTGCCGAGGAAGCGAGCCACAAACAACGCTTTCTGACTGAAAAAGCCCTCTTAGAACATCGGAAATGCACCATTTCTGTCCTCGGAAGCGTTTCGGCGCTCAGACAAGGGGCGGCGGCGCCCCGGCCCGAGGACTGCCGCGCTCCTCCGGGACGGCCCGGGAGGCAGAGCGGGGGCCCGGCAGGGTCGTTACCTGAGGCCGGGCTGGCTCCTCCCGGCGCGGATGTGGCGCACCCTCAGCGGCAGGCCCAGCAGGCAGCTCAGCGCCGTGGACACTCGCAGGATCTGCCCGCCCTGCAAGGAACGACGCTCGTCAGGCACGGCAAGGCAAGGCACGGCCCGCCCGAGCCCAGCGCGGCCCGATGCTCACCCCCTCCATGATGCCGCCGTCTATCTCCACCCTGTCCCCGTCCATGGCTGGCAGCCAGCGGAGCCGTCTCTCGCGGAGGCCCCCGCCGTACAGACGGGATGCGGGCCGGGCCCGGAATACAGCGAGAGCGCAGCGGAGCAGCGCGCTCGTGGAAGCCAAGCGAATCGCGCCGCCGGGTGCCGGTGCCGGGTAGCGGCAGAGCAGGCGCAGAGCGGAGCCTCCCGCCCGCAGTGCGTTGGGGGCGGCACCGCCGCGTGAGGCGCCGCCGGGTCCCACCGCCCGGGCGCCGCGGGAGGGGCAGAAGCCTTCCCGCCCCGCTGCCGGGCCCTGCCTGGAGAAGACCTCTGCCCCGGGTTCGCGGCCTCCCGAAGCAGGAGTGCGGCCGGACCGTAGCCGTCACGTTTGCGAGAACTACGCGGAGGCCAATCGCGGGGCTCTGGGAGCGGCCGGCCCTCGCGCTACTTGCACTCCTCTGCCGCCGAGGCGCGCGGCCGTCGCTCCGTCAGCGGCTTTCCCACGGGACCCCGACAGGTGACGGCCTCCCGCCGCTCCCCGCGGGCGTGTCTCGGCCCCGAGGCGGCGCCGCCGCCGCCGCCCCGCACACAGCCGGGCTCCCGCCGCCGCCCCCCGGCCCGGCTGGTTGGCTGCGGCCGGCGTGGCCGCGCGCGGGTTGGCCGCTCGGTGGGAGGTGTGCGGGGCGTGGGGCTGCCTCTTCCCGGAGGAAGATGGCGGCCGTGACCGCTCTGAGGAGCAGCTGCAGGACCGCGGGGCGCCTGGTAAGGGTAGCGGGGGTCCTGCGGGTGCCGGCTCCGTTCGCCGGCGAAAGCGGTGCGCGGCGTCTGCGCCTCGCCTTCGTTGCGAGTCCCCGCCGCTTCCTACCGGCAGCGAGCGGCAGCCCCCCCTGTACGAACGCGGACAGCGCGGGGACCGGCGGCTCCCCTCAGCCGTGCCCCCGGCGCTGCCCGTGCCCCCGCTGCCCGTCAGCTCGCGAAGCTCGGCCTGATCCCCGCGGTGTCGGGCGTCGCTCATGCCCGCTTCCCCAGGGACTGCCCGCGTTCCCGCACCTCGATGTGTTCCCGCTGGCCGCGTTTCCTGCGAGAAGAGCCCGTGCCTCCCGTGACGGGCCGCTGCCATCCTCTTCTTGCGTTACCTCTCGGTCGTCCGACTATAGCACTGCCCAAACGTTTTGCTGCCTTGCGGCCGTGCATCAGTCCCTTGGTGTAGCGAGGGATCCTTGTATAGAAGGGGAAGCAGGCGTTTCCCCAGAATCCAGCAACCCACGTTCTTGTAAATTAAACTGTGCAGGTGCCTCACCGTGCTTCAGCATGTGAGTCCACTGGTTGTTCTTTTGGATGCTTATAATCTCTAGAGCACGTGCCATCGTGAAGACGTTATTCTTGTAATTACTGGATTTTTGGCTGTGAGTAACTTGCTTTAGAATTTGGAAATGGGAGCTTCTTTTTAGTTTTCTTCTTAGCCAAACCACCTGCTTTTGCATTCAGAGGGTCATTGTGATGAGATGAGAGTGTTCATCTTATCAGTGTGGATGCTGAACAGTGTACTTTGGAGTTGGCCGTTTATGGTAGGCATTTCCAGCAGCACATTGTGATTCTTGCTGAGCACCGGTTCTTGTGACCACCTACTGTGAAGCAGTGTTAACATCCAAGAAATCAGGATGGATGGTTATTGCAATTCTGAAATATTACATTTTTCCTCAGTATTCTTGCAAACCCTTTGAGTGGTGATGGGTGGGAGGATGGGCTGTGGAGGCGTTACATTGTGATGAGGGGAAGAAAGGAGCCTGAGGTTCTTGTGTTACGTGGTGAGGAGAGAACAGTGATCTGGAGAGTATAGCATGGTGGTGTTATGGAAGAGAGGAGGACATTGATTCAGCATATAGGTAACTATATAGTTGGAAGTGGAGAGTATTAGGCAGAACAAATCCAGTGTAAGTAAACAACTCGATATGGAGAGCAAGTCAAAATAGTTCTGTAGAAGATTATCTTTGATGTGGAATCATTGCTTCTGAGCACAATGTACACTGATGGCTGAAGTATGTCTGCGTGTCATAGAATCATAGAATCACCAAGGCTTGGAAAAGATCTACAAGATCATCCAGTCCAAACATCCACCTATCACCAATAGTTCTCAATAAACCATGTCTCTCAATGATATGTCTAAATGTGCCTTGAACACCACCAGGGTCAATGACTCCACCCCCTCTCTGGGCAGCCCATTCCAGCTTTCAGAGTGACATCCAACCTGAATCTCCCCTGGCACAACTTGAAGCCATTCCTTCTAATCCTATTGCTAGTTATGTGGAAGAAGAGGCCAACCCCCAGCTCACTGCAACCTCCCTTCAGGTAGTTACAGGGAGTGATAGCTTCTCCCCTGAGCTTCCTCCTATCCAGACTGACCAATCCCTGCTCCCTCAGTTGCTTCTCATAAGGCTTGTGCTCCAGACCCCTCACCAGCTTCGTTGCCCCTCTGTGGACGCTCTCCAGGGCCTCAATGTCTTTGTTGTAGTAAGGAGCCCAAAAATTGAATGCAGTACTTGAGGTACAGCCTCACCAGTGCTGAGTACAGAGGTACGATTACCTCCCTGCTCCTGCTAGCACTACTATTTCTGATACAAGCCAGGATGCTGTTGGCCTTCTTGGCCACCTGGGCACACTGCTGGCTCATGTTCAGCTGAGCATCAACCAGTATCCCCGGATCCATTTCCTCTTTGCTCTTCCAGCCACTCTGCCCCAAGCTTGTAATGTTGCCTGGCATTGCTATGGCCAAAGTGCAGGACCCAACACTTGGTCTTGTTGAACCTCATCCCTCTGGCTTCAGGCCAGTGATTATCTGACAGCTTCCATGCGTCTCATGCAACTTTCAGTCATTTTTTATAACAAATCTCTCATGTGAGCTGCTTAGTCAAAAAAGATCTGTAACAAAACTGACAATTCTATCAATTCTGTTAAGCTGTACACCCTTATAAAATGTAACACTGACAAGAAAGCTTTGACACACTTACACCTCTAAGCTGGAAGACAGCGGAGTGTTTTACCATGATTTTGGCATTGTATTTCAGCATTCAGAATAGGCAGAGACACAGATCACAATATTACTGAACTACTACAGTCAAGGGTGGACACTCCATCAAGTAATCCATCACCAGTATACTGTGTAACAACATTCTGTGCTGAGTCCTGCAGTCAGTTTTTAGGGTAAGCGATTAAGAAAAGCACAATAAACTTCTTCCCAAGGACACAACTCTGAGTGAACTAAGTGGGCAGCACCAATTATGCCCCGAAAGATTTACTGTTTGTTCATTATAGAAATGAGAAGAATATTTGCTCTAGATCAGAGGATGCAATCTTAGTAGCAGGCAGATGCAAAGTAACTCAGTATTACTGACTTTGCTGTGTCCTTTATGAGAGATTGTTTTGTGTAAATATTTGTTCCTAAAGGAAAGGTGATAGTAAGTATAACTATCAGTGCTAGATGGAATAATATAGAAAACATGTACATAGTCAATTCAGAATTGTACAGCTTTCAGGATAATCTGCACATTAAAAGTATAATATAAAATCAAATAGTTCAACAATGAGGGTTGAGTGGGAGGGGAATCAGCAAGTTTCATGCTCTGAAATTCTTTGAAGGGATATTTAAAAAGTAAGTTAAAATGAACTTTCCCATACAGGTGTCCTGTTTTCTGGCTCATCTGAGAAGATAATTTCTAAATTTTACAGTTTTGAGCTACTGGAGGTACACTGTAGCACCTGTTTTTTATTTTTTTTTTTAATCTCTAAATTAATTAGAGATAGTATCTACAGATCATTTGTTATTTTTATTAACTTGACATCACACAAGGCACCATAACACCAGAATTAAGTGAGATTTAAGAAATATTACTAAATAAGAAAGGGCATGAACTAACTTCTGATGAGATTAATGATAAAATGCTTGTTTATGTCAATGCAAGTGCTACTGCCTTTGTTTTGACCAAGATCACGACCAATTACATGTTTTAAAGCATACAGCTTTGTACCAAGAATCTTTCAGAAAATTCTGATGACCTTTGAAGTTGATTTCTGGATGAATATAATTACAATTGAAGTTACTTAAAGATGCTTATCTCCTTTACATTAACAGAATTAAAAGGATAACTGTGCCCTCTGTTGTGAATTTCCTTTCCCATATTTAATTCTGATCAGCTTTTGATTGGAATAAGAACTGGCAAAGAAAAACATGCTGATTTTTTTTTTCTTGCAGTCTACAGGACTCTACAGCATTCACACTGCATGAGAGTATTTCAGATGCCTAATGTAGTTGATATTATCTATGCTTTTTGTGTGTGTGTCTTGGCTGAACTACTTGTTTACAGAAACTATAGCAATTATGAATCTCTTATCAAATGTTGTAATGATTTTTGTTAATTTCTTATGCTGTTGTGGCTTTAATCTCCTATGTGTTGTGTTAGTAAAAGAAGTTAAAGACATGGCAAAGTTCATGCCAATTTAATGGTTATTATATATTCAGTAATATGCATTTTGATTGTATTTTCCTAAGAAGTTCTCCATAGAAATTACATGTTCTGATAACTACTGTTGCATCATTAATGCTAAGTGAACTCTGTCTTCTCAGCCTAACGTTTTAACACCTGAGACTTTTTTCCCCCAGGTTTGTGTTCACCACGTTAGATCGTGCAGCAGCATCCGCTTTATAAAATCAAAATATGCGTGCGTGTTTGACAAATCTGCCTTCAACTTTAGTCAGCAGCAGCGATTATTCAGAACATCTGCTGGTAATCTTTTTCATAATAAAATATTTCGATTTGCTCTTTTATGAATGTTATGTCAGTGGCTTGAATATAAATGGTATTTAACTATTTTTATTGTGTACGGTTTATTCTGTCTGATGTCTTACACTTAATATTAAGCAAGCTGACTTTCCTTGTTTTTTTGTTCTTTAAGTTTCAAGTGGCCAAATTGTCCAGTTTAAGCTTTCTGATATTGGAGAGGGTATTACAGAGGTGACTGTGAAAGAATGGTAAGCTCAGCTTCCTTAGAAATACATTAAGAAATCAGCAAGTAGTTTAAATACTATCTGTAATTATCAAGTATCAATAATTATTTCAGAGAGTATGTTTTCTATTGAAAGACTATTGAAGTCTTTCAAGTTTTGATTTCCACATTTTGAACCTTTGTATGTAGTGACCTTTACATTTTGTTTATTTGTAATCTGTTACATTTGGGAATAGAAAAGGTAAATGGCATGCCCTAACTGCACTTGTATGTAGGCTTTCTTTCAGTGATTACTGTTTTTAGAGGAGATCTAGGCTGAGCTTTAGAACATTAGAAGAAGTGACAATTCCAGAGAATCCACATGGTTTTGTCCTGTACCCCTTCTCCATTTACTTTCATAGAAAAATGTAAATTGTTCCTAGAAAGGCTGCAAGTAATAGTTTAAGCAAAATCAAAGTGTCAAGTAGAGAAAGACAGTGTTGGAATGCCTTGCTCTTTGTACAAATAGGATCATTAGGAGGCTTGGTTTGGAAGTTACCTTAAAGACTAGCTCTCACCCCCTGCTATGGGCAGGCAGGGCTGCCACCCACCAGATCAGGCTACACAGGGCCCTACCTAACTTGGCCTTGAATGCCTCCAGAGTTGGGGCATCTACAGCTTCTCTGGGCAGCCTGTGCCAGAGTGCCACCACACTGTGAGTAAGGAAGGTAAAATAGGAGAAATATTTCTTTGTATGGGAGATAGTTTCCCACTTCCAGATTTTTTTCTGCAACTGATTATATACTGGTCTTGACAACTTGAAACAGAGACCTTCTTCAGCTTCAAATCAAGTTAGTCTTTTTTTCTTTCTTTTTTCTTTTTTCTTTTTTGAGGTGGTTTATAATCTGTCACAAAAAAATTTTCTTAGCAGAAATAATAGTAAAAATTGTGTATGTGATTGTATTCTGAAATGTGTCATTTCACACAAGTGGTTTTGGAGCAATCTGGTGGAAAGTATATAGCAAATGTATCAGCTGTATTATCTGTCACTTTATCCAGAATGCATTTTGTATTATGAGGATACATCTAACTGAACTTAATCTAAAAAATACACACCATAGGTTTTTATTGTTATATTGTTTTATACTAGCATGTGTCTTTTCTCTTAGGTATATAAAAGAAGGTGATAGTGTTTCTCAGTTTGATAGCATCTGTGAAGTGCAAAGTGATAAAGCTTCTGTTACTATTACTAGTCGTTATGATGGCATCATTAGAAAACTCCATTACAATTTAGATGAAATAGCTTATGTTGGAAAACCACTTGTGGACATTGAAATTGATGCTTCGAAAGGTATCGTAAGCAGTTTTTCTCTTGCATATTTTGTGTTTGTCAGCTAGAGCACATTGCCCAGAACCATGTTCGCATGACTTTGGACATCCCAAAGGGGTGGGACTCCACAGACTCTTTAGGTAGCATGCCCCAGTGCTCAGTTACCCTCACAATGAAAACGTTTTTCCTGTGCACTGACAAAGCTTCCTGTGTTCCAGTTTGTGCCCAGGAGGTATTTCATCCTTACACTGGATGTTGCTGAAAGAGCTTAACTCTGTCTTCTTTACACTCTCTCTTCAAATATTTATAGGCTTTGATGAGATCCACCTATCTAATCAGAGGAACCATCTTTTTCTAGGCTAAACAGTCCCAGCTCTGTCACCCTTTTTTCATAGGAGGAATGCCCCAATCCCTTGATCATCTTTGTTGGCCCTTATCTGAACTCCCTCCATTACCTCCATCTCTCTCTTGTTCTGGGCCTGGGCTGGATACAGTACTTGAGATGTGACTCCACTAGAGCTGGGTAGAGGGAAAAGATCACCTTTCTCAGCCTGCTGGCAGCACTGCTCTAAACAGAGCCCTGGGTAGCGTTAGATACCTTTTCCAGAAAGACTTGTTGCTTACTCGTGTGCAGCCTTTCTTCTGAGAGGCCTATATTTAACTGCATTTGTCTAGAAACACCAAGATAGGTGTTTCTAGCTAATACTTCCTTTGTTAGTTTTTGTAAGAAATTTGAGACTTTGTTCTGCCTTTTTTTTTCAAGTGCCTATTTAACATGTACCTGAGATAGAAACTTTAAAGCAAATTCTGAAATTCAACAAGTATCTGTAACCTAATTAAATTAAACTTTTCTTCTTGCTTTCAGGTGTTGCTCCAGAAGAGGATGTTGTTGAAACACCAGCTATGTCTCATGAGGAACACACACACCAGGAGATAAAAGGTCACAAAACATTAGCAACGCCTGCAGTTCGTCGTCTTGCTATGGAAAACAATGTAAGTTTGCTGAATTACTTCTTGTCACATTTTATCCCTCTTTTATGTACCAGTTTGACTGACTGAGAGGATATGGATTAGAGGATAGTACAGTGAGGGATGTCTTGTTTTTGAATATATTTCAAATGTGTAAACACCATTGTAGAGATGGAGATAATTATGCTTTCTGATGATTATGGCAAGTTAGAAAAGAATTAGTGGGCTTAAAATGCAGCTATGTTACTTTCAGATGGTGGTTTCTAAAAAACAGTGGAAGTATTGGAATGGATCCGTAGGGCAGAGCAGGAAGTAGGGAAAAATTTAATCTCAGATTTAGCTACCATGCTCTGTTCTCCAGACTTATGTAAGAGCAAGTGATGGAATATATGGTCCTTTAAGGACTTTTCTAATTCTTTTTCTGTGTTAATCCTCTGTTTTTTGAAAGCTTATGGTGCATTTTTTTGCGAAAAATAAAACAGCAAATAGAGAAATTTAAATGTCAAATAACTCTCTTCAAATTAATACTTCATTATTGATCCTGTGATAACGAGGTAAGTAGTATTCACTGTTCTTCCTTTAAGTATGCAATTAAGATGTCTTATGAGCCTTTTAGGTGATTCAAACAATGTTGCATACCTAGTAAATCACAGAAGGTGACACCTGATGCTACAAAGGCAGATGGGTTCTTTAGAGATCCTGGGTAGAATGAAGATGCTACTAAGCTGTAATTACAATTAAAGCATTGCTAGTTCACCAAATTTTTGTAATTAGCGTAGCACAGATTTTATTTATTTATTGATTTATTAATAGTGTAGTGTACAGTTACTCAGTATTTGTTCTAATCACCTGGACCATATCAGGCCAAAATAATAATAGTTAGTATGCAATATAACAGTCACAATCTGGATTTGTAGAAGATGTAAAGGAATATGAGTCACTCCCTCCATCCTTGGAGGAAGCATACTGCAGTGGAGCTGTCCCTGAGCCCCAGGGTCACACATTTTGCTGTCCAGCAGTGGATCCATTCCAAATCCCCCCTTAAGACTTGCAGCTGCTTGATTTTACAGGCTGTGCTCTGTGTCCTGTTAAGCTTCCCTGTTCTGTGGTGGCTTTGTTGGGTTCATTTTGGGTGGTTGAGTGCCCAGGACCTTCAAGATGCCAATAGGGAGGGAAAAGTTGTCTAGCTACCTGCAGCCTTCAAAGTCAGTGAGGAGAGGGTGAGCAAGGACTAATACAAGACCCATTTGCTGTAATAGATACTGGATATTTGTCTCATAAAATGTTGTTGCGTTATGCTAACATTCTTTCGTAGAGCCTTTTGTGATAGGACAAGGGGAAGGAAATGCTTTCAAAATAGAAGAGAGGGGATTTAGATTAGATTTAAGGACAGATTTTTTTACAAATAAGAGTGGTGAGGCACTGGAACCTGGAACAGGTTGCCCAGACAGGTGATGGACGCCCTGTCTTTGGAGGCATTCAGAGTCAGGCTGGACCAGGCTCTGAGCAAATTATCTAGCCGTAGATGTCCCTTTTCTTTTTTTTTTTATTGTGGGGGAGTTGGGCTAGGTGGCCTTTATGGATCCTTTCCAACTCAAAAGATTCTGTGATTCCATGCTAACCATATTAACAGGGATTAGGAGCCAGGAGTTCTGGTTCCAGAAAGGGAAATAAAATGGCAGATATGTTGGATCAATAACCGTTAACCATATTTGATAGTATAGGAATACTTATATTGCTGTAAATATGTATATTGCTGTAAAGACAGTGTCATAATTTGTTACATACTTTTCAGATCAAATTGAGTGAAGTTATTGGAACAGGGAAAGATAACAGAATCCTGAAGGAAGACATTCTCAATTTTTTGGCCAAACAAACGGGAGCTATCCTACCTCCATCACCAAAGGCGTTGTCAAAATCAGAGACAGCGCCAACTGCTCCAAAGGACAGAGCGCGCAAAATTCCAACACCTGTTTCCAGACCCATTGTGTTTTCAGGAAAAGATAAAACCGAACCTATAACAGGTAAATCATCAAGTACAAAAATCTTGAGAAATTGTTTGCAGTGCACTGCTGGTGAATGTAACTCAATGAACGTTTGTCTCCATTTGATGGGAGTGTTTCAATTTATTATTTTAAGCGAGAAATAGGAAAACATGCTCTCTGCAAGAAGATGTTGCATAAAGTTATTATTTTCTGATATAATTGTTCCTATTTTGGGTGGATGAAGTTTGGATGCAAGTTGCGCTTGCTCATTTTTAACCCATGTTTCCTCGGATTTATTCTGAAACAGGTTGGAATTCAGAAACACTTGTGAATTTGTTACAGTTTGAGTCATCATGTAATTAGTTGTAAAGTTATTTCTTTCAGAGAAACAATAAAAGACACAGAGATAAGAAAAAATCTCATTGAAAGAGGAAAATAATAGATTTTAATTTTCAAATAATTGGAATTTCACTCTCAGTTCCAAGAAGTTAATTTTGTTCACGTAAGAAGTCAGTGAATATTTTCCAGGTTTTCACAAGGCAATGGTAAAGACTATGAGTGCTGCCTTAAAGATCCCTCACTTTGGTTATTGTGATGAGATTGACTTGACTCACCTTGTTCAGTTGCGAGAAGAGCTCAAACCTTTAGCACGAAGTCGTGGAATTAAGCTTTCCTTTATGCCTTTCTTCATTAAGGTAAGAAATGCAGCAGAACACCATATGGAGTACTAATGCAGATTTTACCAAAATCTTATGATAGATCATTGTTTTAAGTTTGGAGCACACAGATCACAAGAAAAACATCAGCTTTTCTTGTATAATGCATCGTTTATCAATTTACTGTTGGGACTGTAGTTAGGTTAGATAACATGGGAATGGAGAAAAAAGAGCAGATACAGCATGATGCAGTAAGTGAGTAAACATCACTGAGTGTGTAATTTAAACAAAACATATTTTAGAAACAATTGGTAGTTTTGATGACCTTCATTAAAATCAGTCTCACTTAAAATGCCATGTAAGTGTTGTTGCTGGTAGTGAATCCCTCAGATGAATGAATATGTTTATGTTGTTCAGGTGAATTGAACATATGCCTTCTCTGGTTCAAACATGTACTCATGTAGTTGTCATGGTTTCATTTCCAGTTGCTGTCATCACTGGAGGCTGAATGCATAGCTTAATCTAAAATTTCTGATAATGCTATTTCAACTGGAGTGTCAAGTACTTATTTTGCTCACTCTTTTTAGGGGGAATTACTGTTCCCTGCAATAACCAGCTGATTGGAGAGTTTAGAATGAAATTGCTGTGGAATATCCTAACTTTTTTCTTGGGTTATTGAATTCTAATTGTGGAACAGGAAGTAACTTGAGAAATTGATCATTACTTTTTGTATGTCTGTCTGACGTGTGTTTGTTTTTTATAAGTTTTTCCTTCTGTTACTGTGATCATAACAGAATATCAACATGCATAGGAGCATGTAGGAGAGTTGAAGCCACATTTGATTGCATCAAGGAAATCTAGATTATTAGCCTCATTTGTCTCCCAGTGTTCCTTATCCATGCACTTCTCTGAGTTGTTAAGTATAAGAATATATCTTTTTGTTTATGTTTAACAGGCAGCTTCTCTAGGATTATTGCAGTATCCCATTCTTAATGCTTCTTTGGATGAAAACTGTCAGAATGTCACTTACAAGGTTTGTAAACTTTTTGATAAAAGTTGTGAGCTGAAAACCCAAACTAACATTTGATGAGGGCTTTTCAGAATGTCTGAGGCAATGAATATAAAAACTGTGGTGGTGTGCTGGAAAAGAACTCAAGTATCCAGATACTGTCTCAGATTAAATTTCATTCAATATAGATTTTATTTCAGTGTGTTATTTAATTAAAGTCATTTTTTCACTTCAGCTTGCTCTCAAAAATGTGTATTACTACAGTGATTTCCTGTTTTCCCCCTGAAGATAGACCAAGCAATTGTAGTGGTAATATCTAAAATCCAAAGACAGTAATTTTTAGTAATGGCACAGTGACTCTGTTGTTTGGACTGTCAGCTATTATGTACTTAAATCATATTTTAAGCTCAGTTTTGATAAAACTCATTTAATTTTTGTACAAGGTGCTGGCCAAATACTTCTAGAAAGAAGTCTATTTTCTTAAGTGATGTGTATATATGTGTGTGTGTATATATTTACATATAGTTAGTAAAACTTCCTTTTGTGCTGTTTTATCAGTCTCACTCAGATGAATCCTTACATTGTCCTTCTAGCAAGTATGCATGTTGTGTTGACTGCTTCTGTTAATGTCTGGTTAATGAAACTTATTGTAGGCTTCACACAACATTGGAGTTGCTATGGACACAGAACAAGGTTTAATTGTCCCAAATGTGAAAAATGTTCAAGTCAGTAGTATCTTTGAGATTGCTTCTGAATTAAATCGCCTACAAGCCTTGGGCTCTGCCGGCCAGCTGGGAACAAATGACCTCACTGGGGGAACATTCACCCTTTCAAATATTGGCACAGTAAGTACAAGAAAAATGAGAACTTGCATCTGAAAACTGCATTTGAAGTGAACATCTTAATAAAAGTTTGATATGCAGAGAACAAAATGAGCAGTAATTCCTGCAAGAAGCTTTTCAAATAAGCGATACAATTATTTGTTAACTAGTGTCCCCGGCATTTTCTTTTTTAGATTGGTGGTACTTACGCCAAAGCAGTGATTCTACCTCCTGAAGTCGCTATTGGAGCACTTGGAAAGATACAGGTACACTGACTATCTCAGTAATATGTTTAACTCTAGGGAACTAAGGTTGTTTTCAGTGAAAATGTTCTTACGTGTTTCCTTGTTTTTAATATAAACTTGACTTCTTTCTGTTAAATAAGTGCCTTAAAAAACGTTGTGGTATTTTTAGATGGCTAAGCAGAGACACTGAAGTCTTTTATGCCAAAGTTTCAGCTTTTTCTCTAGAATTCTCTAACATTCACTCAGGTCTGTATTTAATCTTCTAGTTATTAGGAAACAACATAAACATTTTTTTGAAGTTTTTGCAACGTGGCAATAGCAGTCTTACTATGATTAAGGAGAAAACTTGAGACTTAAAGTATTTTGATAGTATTTAGCTTTATGAGCCAGATGGCTGAATCTATACAGAACTCTGTGGTCATGGCAGTTTCTTATTTTCTGAACTTTGGTATTTAACTATTTAATGCAGACATTTGAGATCAATGCTGGAAATGACATTAATATCAATTAAAAATACTTTTCACGTGTTCTTCCTATGAGCCTCATTTCAGGAATGCTTTAGCAAAACTGTCATTTTGAGCAGTAAAAGTGCAAGTAATTATTCAGGAGAAAGCTTCTGGGTCAGTGAAAGTTTTCACTACTTCTCTGTATCCAGGATGGTGGAAAGTGGATATCGCTGTTTATTATGTTGGTTCACAGAAACAGCATGGGAAGATCTTTCATTTCTGAATGACACTACTGCTGTCTGTCTGACTTAGCAAAATATTTGAATTTAGATTAACAATAAAAATGTGGTTTTGTTAAAGAAAATATGTAATATTTCTATTTTTATCTTACTCCTTTCACTGGTTTTTAGGTTCTTCCTCGATTTAATGGGAAAGGTGAAGTATTTAAAGCACAGATAATGAATGTGAGCTGGTCAGCTGATCACCGTATTATTGATGGAGCTACAATGGCCCGTTTTTCTAACCTCTGGAAATCTTATTTGGAGAACCCTGCTTCGATGCTGCTAGACCTTAAATAAAGGAAATCATGGCTAGAATATGCCTTTAAACTGTGTTAGACTGAATAACTACAAAAGCTGGCTTTGCTAGCACATGCCCTTTGCTACTCATATTATATAATAACTTTCTGTGGTTAAAAGTTCTCAACAGCTGATATCAGTCTATCAATTAATTGTTACTTCTTTTAATTAGTAGTGCTGTATTTTCTTCTACAGCAGGCTGTCAATAGGTCATGGCACAACTTCTGAACATGGTGATGTTTGATTGTCTTTATTTTGCCTTCTGTAATACATATGATTGTAAGACTGGTGTAAATGAATCACTGATCTACATCTGTCATATTTTTAAACAGGTTAACTCATTTTGAAGGTGAAAACGCACAGTTCTTCTTTGTTGGAAACACATTTATCTTAACAGATAATATCAAAATTTCCAAAAGAAGTTATGCAAAATTAAGTGCAAATAAAATGTCAATTATGCTTCTGCTGTAAGATGTCCAGAGAGCTTTTTGTTGTTTAACAGAGTTAAACTCTCAGGTTTAACTACTAGTCCACTTTTTCCTGGTATTACTTGCACAGGTACTTTATTAAATGATAAAGGGAGAGAGCATATTTATTCAAACATTGCTGATAACATTTACTGATAAATATCAGGGCCTTGAAACTCTCTAGGATATACCGTATTTTTATAGTCTGGAAGTAGTTACAGTCCTTAAATTCCACTATTTTTGTTTCTTAAAAAAAACATCTATTTGTAGAAAAGGAGGATCTCATTAGTTATTGTGACATTAAATAAGTCTGACAGCAAAGAAAATGTACTCTAGAAGTTTGCACCATCGTACATTATTGATGTTCATTTACCAGAACTTGACAGGTTAATCTGATACACCTAAGAATTAGTATTTAATAAAAATATTATGAGGAATAGCTGATACAAGGCAAAGAACGAAGAGGTTCAGGTTAATGTCTTCAGAACAGATTATAATAGTGCTGCTTTAAGGTAAACTTAAGAGATGATGAGGACTGTTGTGGTTATTTGGTAGGAGTTAGAAAATGGTTGAATATAAATGCCTTCTGAAAACATAAGCTTGAAACACGCACAAGAAAAAGCAGTTGTATGACCTTAAAAATGAATTTGCAAGTTTGACGTTTTCTCCTTTCTTTAGAAATATCAAAAACTGTCTTTACAGGAATATTCACCAGCGTTGTAGACCAAAGTAGCCTGATGTGTTTAGCTGTGAAGATGCAAGATGTAAGCTACTGGGGTAGAATCTCTGCTTCCTTGATGCTGAGACTGAGTGAGAGGAAAGGTGGTAATGTAGGTGGGGAGTATACATGTAAGGTGCTATTTGTAATCCTGTAGTGGTATAAGGTGCCTTTATGAAGTCACTTACTGAAGACTTTGACTAATATGTTGTGCATATCACCTATTTCATTTTTATCAGATTTATTTATTCCTAATAAATTTTCTCAAAGGCACAAATAATTGTAGTAATACTGTTTTTATATGTGAATTTATTTCATGCAGGTGATCCTGTACAGGTGGATACATCTTATTTTAAAGAACGTACTGCACTTGAGACTGCTAAAAGGGCACAGCCTAATGGCTACTCTCCTACAAGTCTGTTACTGTGGTAAGGGCTTAGTCTGAATTGTATTTTGTTTTAGTCTTATGGCCATATAAAAAATAAGTTGAGGAAACAAAAGCATATGATAGAAAGTGATAAAGATCTTGAAATATTTTAGAGAAGAATTTTACTCACAAAAGAAGCTTCAAATTTCTTCAACACTCAAAGACCTGGTAAAAGGAAAGATAAAATTCATTTTGGCTTAACTCTAATTATTTGTCTCTTTCAAGAGGGCAGAGCTTATATTTATATTTTAAAAATTAATTAATTAAAAATACTGGGGGTATTGAACCTCAACCAAAACTGAAAGAAGCAATACCTATACCAAAGAGGTCATTTTTACTTTTGCATAACTTTCTCCTTTGCTTCTAACACATCCCCCCTCAAACACAAAAAATGTGCCCTTGAAGATTAAAAACTATAGCAGTTACTGTCTGTTAAAATAGGAATGGGTGTTCATGTTTTAGTTTTTTATTTTTCATTGTTACTGTTGTGGTTTACTTTCCATTATGAAGTTTTGTGTGGTAATGATAGAATTTGAATCAAGCTGATAATGACTAAAAACGTTTTCTACTGTGACCAAATGAGTGCTATTTTTTAAGTTTTGTCTTCATATTTTATATCCTTACAGTGCAGTCCAGGTTGGAACAAGTCAGTTTTATGACTTCTGTTTCAACCAGTATCTTTATGATAATTGCTGCCTCTCTCTTTCTGTCTGAGTGAAGAAAAAGGTATTAAACATAAAAAATAATAACAAAGTTAAAATAGTCTGAATAGTCTGTCATTTGACTTCTAATACTTGTTTACTGTGACAGTTGTTCGCCTTTTATCTTCTCCAATGTCTCTTTGAAGAAATAGAATGTTAAAAATGTTTTATGATTGGAAGCATGTAAAAGGGAGTGGTGAGCAATAACCCCTCTGCATACCATGATAAAAATTACTCTTCTGCCTGGTCTTTGACAATTTACATGGGAATTCTTCATCATGAGCAAAAGCAATGAATAAAATACTTAATTATGTAACACTTCTTCTAGTTTAATTAATCACTGTTACTGATTAATAGCAGTTGTGCAGTACTAAGTATTTTCTGAAGCTCAGTTATCTTGCAGATAAACACTGAAAGAATAAAAAAAAATGCCCAAAGTAACTTACTTGTAGTTTTCATTATGAAGTACAATGAATTTGTTTTTATTCACTGCTATTAACTTTTATTGATCTTATAAGCAGTTTATGGGAGTCCAGTCATGTTCTGCAAACTAGGAAGACATTAAGAATGGTAAATGCCGGGGGTGTTGCAGAAGTGCCTCATGTGATACCTTCTATTCTCAGCATAGGCTAAAATTAGAACTAGAGTGACATTGCACTGGAGTCTGAGTGAGAGTTCCAAATGGTTTTGATAGTACAAGCAAAATTTGTACCTTACCTAGGCTCTTGCACAGAAAGCAATGAGTCATGGAAAATCTTTGAAAGCCAAATATTTGAGGTAAGTTGTTCCAAACTCTCTCAGGTGCTTGGAGGTGATTTTGGGGGGAATTACATGGTAGTAATTTGAGTAATTTGTGTTTATTTTATAGCCACCTTTGGGAATTCACTTCTTAATTGTCAGTGGCAATGTGATTGTTATGTTCTTATTGTTTGTCAAGAAAATATCAAGAAGATTTGGCAGTAACCCTGGTATTATATAATTAAATATCCTTGAAGGTAGAATCATATACTTAGGACCTTCCGTACTTCATGGTTCTAAAGCAGTGTTTTAGAATTGAATTATATGCTGTCCACTTTTTGCTGGGTGTAAGCTTTCACTAAGAATAAGTAATGATTGTGTGGTCTGAGATTGGCTTTAGCAGTGCATGTATGAACGAATTTGTAGAGATTGGAACCTTAATGTATCTTTTCTGTACAACATACTCAAAAGATTTGTAGTTTTCTATCTGAAAATGTCTGAACAACAGGTATGATTGATCAGGTAAATCACTTTTTCTCGATAGAAGACTAATTCTGAAAATAAGACATTTTAAATTGCAGCTGCTAATTGGAGCAAAAAGGCTCATATGGTGTTTTAGTCACTAGTGTTGCATGCTGGGATGAGGAATGGAAAGGTATTTACTAGGAGTACCACTGAAAAAGAAGTTAGTCTTTCAAAGTACAGCAATTAATTGTAATCATATTGATGCAGGGAAGGGAAATATGAAAAAATCTTCTAGTTACAGAGAAGAAAGGATTGAATCCCTAAAAAGGGATTGAATTCCCAATTGAGTGCCAGACAGCATTGTGCCACATTGTGGGATGCCTTTTGTATCACCTGTCAAATCCTGCCACTCTTCCTTAACAAGTAAAGAACGGTTAAGAATTCTTAGTATAGAAGTATTGGACCAGATTCTCTCTCCCTCTCTCTCTCTTTTTTTTTTTTTTTCCTTTGGGAGGGGTGTGGGGGATCAAGCTTTATAAGATGGTTTCATGCTGTCTTTAAAACAGGAATCAATCTTGACAATTTAAAATTAGTGTTTGCTTGGCTGTACCTTTTAAATTGATTTCAATACAATCAGACTTCACAAACAACCGTGTTAGCGAAAGACATGATAAACATAAAATGGCAGTAGAATGTTTTTTTGGAGGGTGTACTTATTGGGATAACAGAGTGTCTTTGCTGCTCTTCAGAAAATTATGTATTAATTATCTCCCTAAGGAAAAGATGATTTCAAAACATTAGCCTGATTTGATTTGGATCTTGACACTCGGGAGGTCTACAAGATGGCGAAAGAGATGTGAAGAGTATGAGAAGTCTTTTTTAAAAAGGTAATGCATTACTAACTGTACACTGTACTGTGAGAGATACTATTAAGAAAAATAATATGAATAAATGCACATGCTAACATGTTTTTAGCAATATATCAATTTCTCTGAAGTGCAAAATTCCTTTCATTGCAAGTATTTATACTACCCAGGATGCAACTCTAATGATTAATTACCTGGAGTCGCACAGAACACTAATTTCTTCCTGGAAGGGGAATTAATTCTTGTACCCACATTTAGTAATGATGGTTGTTCTCAGTCTACAATTGTAATGAACTGAAAGAAACAGTTGTTCTCAAGAAGAATGCAGAAGAGATTGTAAAAAGATCCTTCATACAGGTGCCTTTGGGAAAAAGAAGTTCAAAATTGTACATTCAAGTTAGTATTTAATTTGCTTCCCAAAATGAATGTTGAAATTCCTTATACTTTCTAATTATTTTTCTTTTGTCACTATTTATTTTAGTTGTGTCAACATCTTTGATAACAGTGCTATGGTTTAATGGTCTCCCATGGTAAATTCTCTAGATCATTGCATAATGATTTTGTTGAAAGCCAATTTTTGAAACTAATTTCCATTTTTAGTTGTTTACATTGTATTTTATTTCAGAAAATTTAACTGGGTATAATTATTTTGTACACAGAAAGCAATTGGTAATATTCTGTTAGCCCTACATTAACTATATTCAATGATATAATCAAGGAGATATGTCTGTATTTTAGTTTTCATGTCACTGCCCCCATGCGGTAGGTGATACAAGCACTAAGGCGCTGAAATTCACAGTTGGAGTCCTGTGATTGAACCTGAACATGTAAGAATCATGACTGAAACTGCTGTTTGCATTGGATCATTCACTGCTGTGAAGACACTTTGGGAAGTGAGAATACAGAAGATAAATGAAGAATTACGGAAAGAAAAGGAATTCAGAGAGAGGTCTGCAGGAAGGTAGGTAAACTGTAGATGATATGTGAAAACCTAGACTCTAAGTTACATTGCAGAAGACTGGAAGTAGTCTTTCCAAACTCATCCACAGTCTAATTCTTTAGTCTTTACTGCATAGAACTCCCACTGGTTAGAATCTGGCAATACGTTCAGGTCAATCGATCAGATGTGTTCTGTGATAAAAAATATTAGCATATACACTAAATCTAATTAACACTAGTTTTTTTATTCTCAATGGAAGCATTAACCTTTGTTTGGTCTTCTCTTCTGAGTAGCCAGCAATTTCACAAAATGTGAAGAAATTTAGCATTTTTGGAACCATTCCTCATTTGTGAGATGTTTGAAATGGAATAACAAATTCAGAAGTCACAAATGGAAAATAAAAGCAGAAAAAGAAGTGGGCTAATTATTAAAATTCTTGTTGTGTTGAATTAATAAAAAAAAAAATTCTTTGTTGAAAACAAAGCTAAAAGAATCTCTAGCTGATTGGCCTTGTTTGAGTGAACTTCTATTTGGTGGAACTGAGAGCTTTCTGTCCCACCACGAGATTGTTTCAAAATTTATGACTTTGGGACTGTCACTTTACATGAGTTTACCTTCTATTTCCTGGCTGCAGTGTGATGAAACTGAATAAAGTTTTATTTTCCTTTTGACTGTAAAACTAATCCATGCAGAACTGCAGATGAATAGAGTAACTATAACTCAGTCAAACATTACTTCATGTTCTTATCTTCCCTCAATTGATAATATAATTAACATTCAGAAACAATATTTTTACTCATTCAAAGTACCTGCCTCTTTGTTTTTCCAGTAATACAACGGTTGGTAATTATTGCCTTTATTTACAGCTGCACCACTAATAAATTTTCTTCCCTTTGTAGGTTACTGCTTGTCTGGGAGGAGAGAACCACTTTAGCAAAACTCAAAGAGAAAGTAGTTAATGAAGATGGAAGAGCAGTTTTAAGGATAGAGGAAGAAGAATGGAAGGTATTGTGTATAGGTATTAATATTGCTGAATGAAGACTGAATGACTTGATGCATTTGAAGACTGCTATTTACATCTTTACGCTCGCGGTTTGACTCTTTCTAATCATGACTACTTCTAATCATGAAATGCTCATGTTTTGCTTTGCCAACCATGAATTGAGGTACACTGTTGTGAGAATGTAAAAGCAAGCTGATTTTTTTTAGTTTCAAGTATTAAGCATTCCTCTGCAAAAATAAAGCCCAAAAGGCTTTCTTGCATTAGAAGTGATTTTACATTGCAAAATGTGAGTTTAATTAGGTACATCTTCGTTTTGTTAATGCACCCAAAGCACTGAAATATCTCACGATGAAAAACCTCTGTGCTTAGGTGCACAGATAGATTTTTTTATTGTTACTTACTTTCTGAGTGACAACGGGTGAGTTAGATTCTCAGATTCTCATTTCTAATGTGTGTAGGGAGTTGGCTAACTGTAGAATCAACAACAGAATGGGATCTAGCAGTGAGGACAAGTTACAGAGCTGGTAGTTTTATCAGTGCAGAAATGCAGGTGCCAGTTCGATGAAGAGAATTAGACTATGTTGAGGTCAGTAAGAGTTACAGCCCTGCCAGCAATACTCTGGTGTTCAATATAGGAAAGCTCTGGTTTTTGTTTGGAATTCGTAACTTGCAAAGACTGGAGTGTTTCTATCCTTCAGCTCTTAACAGAACAGGAAATGTTATTTAGATAATCATTTAAAGGCAACAATCCATTTAGAGCAGCTTCATCCTCAGTTATAAAGCCTGAAACCTTTCAAACAAATGGCAGTAGTTCAGATGTCTAAGTCCTGAAAGAGAACAGTCTGCAGATGAAAATGGTGGTTAGAATGACCCACACTGATAGAGTTCTTCTTTGGATGTTATTGTGGAGTTTGAGAAGAAGGAAATATTTATTATTATTATTATTTTTAAATCACAATACAAAATGTTAATGAGAAAACAAAAATCCTACCACCACTTTCTGACTAAACCCATATTCCTGTTTATTAAGCTGAATTTTTTTTTGGATTTATATTTCTTGTCTTAGACATTACCTTCCTGCTTATTGAAATTAGTCCATCTCCAAGAATGGCAGCTTCATAGAACTAGCTTGCAGAAAATTCCTCAGTTTGTTGGAAGATTTCACAATCTTGTTGTTCTCGATCTATCCCGGAATTCAATAGAAAGCATACCTAAAGAAATTGGTGAGCTGTACTTCATTTTGTTTTATATTGCTTTTCTAAGAAAATTAACGCTATACAAGCATGCAATTTCTTGGCATTTTAACTTCCTAAGTTTACAGCTGTGTAGTTAGAAAACATTACTTATATTTGGCACTTAGGTAGAGATCTTAAGGCCACCAATTCCCTATAAACTTTTTTTTTTTAAAGTTCAAGTTCTGAGTTCATGGCGCGAGTTGTTCTTTTCATAAGTTTCTGGATTTTCTGAAGTATTCATCTAGAATTCTGTACTAGAGTCCTGAAATCCTTTCATTTAAATTTTTATTTATTTATGTACTATGAGAACACAGAACTCTTCTATAGCATTACTAGGATAACAGAAAAACATTAATGCTCTATTTCAAATACAATAAATATTCATGTTCATTCTTTCTCATTTGTGCTCTCTGCAGGCCAGCTGACTGGCCTCCAAGAGCTGCTTCTCAGTTACAATAGAATAAAGTCTGTTCCTAAGGAAATAAGTAATTGCATCAGTCTGGAAAGATTGGAACTGGCTGTCAACAGGAATATCAGTGATCTTCCTCTGCAGGTTTTGACTATTCTGATTTATTTGTTTACTTATTTATTTTGTGATGTATATTTTGAATTTACTCTCTGTTCTTATATTTGCTTTAGTATTCTGATGTTATAACTGTTCCATATAAATGCACACATAAACAGTATTCATACCACTAATCCAACTGAAGACACATGACAATCCAACTACCTGAGTAGTTGCAAGAGCTAATCTTTGTCTAGATAAATGAGCATACAGGACAGCAATACACTTGATGTTAGTTTAGGCTGAAGATCTTCACTGATTGATTTACCCCACTGTGGATCTGATACCTTAGCACAGATGAGTTCACTTTTAAGGCTGAGAATGCAAGTTCGTGCCATTTGCCACCGTATAATTGAAAGCATCTTTACCTGGACTTCTAGCTATGAAAAGGTTTTGTGTGATTTAGACAACTGCCAATGTGCAAAAAGTTGAATTAATTTTGTTCTGAGAAGATGCTGAAAGCAATTAAATGAGAATAAAGCAATTGCTTATATACTGTTGAGATTTACTTTGGTCTAAAGTATATGTGAAAGAGACCTCCATCTCCAACTATTAGACCTCCTAGGTACAGAAATGTCAAGTACGTAACCATATTTGCTTCTTCTAGTGTATAAAAAACCACAGTAATGGAGCATTGCAAAATTAAGTCCAAGTGACAATATTCAACAAATCTTCAAATAAAAACATACATGATTAGTCAAAATGCAGAATTTACTAAATCTACGTGGATACAAGTGTAAGATTTAATATAGAGCAACAGCTCTTAAAGTAACAGCTCATAGTAAGCAATAGTAAGTACATAGTTCTTTCCTGTTGAGTTCATCATGTTGCAAACACCTGAGATATTTAGTGTAAATTTAGCTTGGTTCTGTGTACATGCAAGTACTTCATTTGGGCCAGATTTGCCATCAAACATCTTTTCATTGCCTGAAAATTAGAAAAAGCATTTGAATACATGATTCACCAAAGGACTGGGGTGTTGCAGCACTCATTGAGGCTGGGTTTAATTTTTAATGCCTTGCAGTACTAATGGACTTCACAACACTGAAAGTGTCTTAAGTTCCCTCCAAAATACCATCCATGCTATATGAACCACAAAAAACTAAATATTTGCATAATGAAATAGAGCAACTTGCATGGAGAAGCACCAGCTGAGCATAAAATACTAAAGACAGCGATCGTAGAACATAATCACAAACATTTATGTTGGAAAAGACCTTTAAGATCATTTAGTCCAACCCTTAACGTAGCCACTGCCAATTCAACCACTAAAACGTGTCCCTAAGTACCACATCTACACATCTTTTAAATAGCTCCAGGTGATGTCTTTAAAAATCCTTTCCTTATATTTGGGATGTATCTGCATTGTAGTCATGAATTCAGTGTCTCAGCATTTAGGGCGCTCACCCTAAATGAGACAAAGGTGATAAAGTGTAACCACCTGAACAGCTTCAAACCTACATCCCCAGCCTCCAGGTGAGTGCTGTAATTGTACACTGAAATTCAGTTAATGTATCTCAGAAACCATTCTGTGTTTACAAACTCCCAAATGTGTTTTAATGTTAAATTGTTAATTTTAATGTTAAATTTTCTTTTTTTCAGTAAACATGACATGAGTGCTGTAATGGAACATCAATACGAAGTTGTATTAAATCTCTTTCCTTTCAGCTAAGTGATTTAAAGAAGCTTTCACACATAGATTTGTGTATGAATCAGTTCACCACCATCCCTTCAGCTCTTCTGAACATGCCAAATTTAGAATGGTTAGATATGGGAGGAAATCGACTCCAGAAGCTTCCTGATGCTATTGACAGGTAAACACAGCTCAAAGCTCACATCAGTCTGAATAATACTGCATTGAAATTCTATTGGTTAAATCCTGTTTCAAAAGCTATTTCAATATTAACCTGATGGCAAAGTTAAGATTTATTAGCTTTTGTGTGTATTTGGTAAGTTAGAATAATTAATTTTGTAAATAAATAAATAGTACATGTACTGTTACCAAGTTCAATGTTTCTTGCTAATGACATTTTCAAGTAGCAGTTTAGATAGTTATCTTGGATATGGGATTTTCGTAGAGATTTTTATTATTCTTTATGTGAGTCCTTTATGTGGCTGTTAAAAATAATCAGTTTAGAAAATAAATCTTATCATTTATTCAAATTTTCTAAATCTTGACTGAGGAAATACCTACTTTTACAGAATGGAGAATCTCCATACTTTGTGGCTTCAAAGGAATGAAATTAACTCTTTGCCAGAAACCATTGTTAATATGAAAAATCTTAGTACTCTTGTTCTTAGCAACAACAAACTTAAGGATATTCCTTCTTGTATGACACACATGACAAATCTGAGGTAAGAAAAAGCAACAGAAATATAATTACCAGATAAGTTTTAAAGCCTCCCTTAAGTTGTGTATCATAGAGTGATGCTAGGGAAGTGGAAAAGGTGTGTTCATGGTTATACAGCATAATTAGAGATTCACAACATTTGAGAATCTGGTCAAGAAAGCTTTGAGAAGCACAATGCATTTGAAGAGTGTAAGCTATGATAGTTACACTCCCAAAGTTTAAGGAGACTAATACATTTCTGCACATCAGGGGCACGTAAGCTTGTATAAGCTTTAATTTGTAAAGAGAGGTCTGTAGGCTTTATGTATAGTCTCAGTTGTTCGTGGGTAATGGTAGCTATTGTGGGGTGTAATGGTTTGAGGGAGGACTCAGAGGTGACATTCTCTTAAGTAGGGAAATGTCTGTTTTATGGGGTTTATTTGGCCTCCTTCTTCCTACAGCTGTAAGAATATCATGGGCACACTGTAGTATTACCCTAAGGCAAGCATCATAAACGGTCAAGCCATGGTATACATGGAACAAACCATGGGAGTGGACTAAGAATAGACAGACATTGGGTGGACTTACCTTGCAGTGAGAACACAACATTTGCACACTTGTTCTAATCTGCTTATCTAATCTGGATTATGCTGACAACAAAGTGAAACCCATAAAATAAAATAATGAGAACTGCAACGTTTTCTCCCACAACTATCAGCTAGTTATTAGAATTCTTCTTCATTTAGTTATTTGATTCTGCTAGTGCGTTGGTGGTTTCAACTTAAGGCTCATAGCATCTGGAAAAATATCCATAAATTGTTTCTTTTGTTCCAAATATTGGCAGATAAATCTTAATTCAGTTTCAAAAGTTCTCTCTGGTCAAGATGTAATGCAAGCATAACCTTCTCCACTGACCTGACAGATTTGTCAACTTCAGAGACAACCCACTGGAGTTAGAGATAACACTCCCTCCATGTGAGAATACAGAAGAAGAGGAGCAACAGGAAATGTTCGGCATTGAATTCATGCACATGTATATCCAGGAGTCACTGAAGAAAACAGGTATGGTTTTTTGTTAATTCCAGTCCCCCTGGAGTGATGTAACAAAGGGAGGCTAAGCTGGGTAAAAAAAAACTAGAGTACATACACAAATGACACATGAAAAGCCTGGAGTAGTATTTTCCAAAGTCTGCAAGCTGAATTTAAGGAGGAAGGGAAGAATTCTGTCTCTCCCTGACAAAAACCCAGTCTCCTAAGCAAAGCAGCCCGTACACTTTCATCTCACTTCTAAATTGCTATGTCAAAAAACCCTGCTGCTAGTAATGTCAAAGGAAACAGATTAAATTTCTCTGCCTGCTTAATGGCTTCAGTAAAGGATCAAAATATGCACTTCTAAACAGATGTGCAGGTGGCAGCTTTAAAGAATTCCATCCACTGAAGATATAAAAACATTTTCTTTGATCTTCCATTCTGCATGTCTTGAAGGCTTAAAAATGCTCTTCAGAACCCTAAGCTAACTTTTTTCTTATCCACGTTTTATGAATGAATATTTAAATTAACAAGAATACATCAAGTGGTTTAAAAATAAGTTTTATTCTTTAATGAATGCTCCTAGAGCTGATGAAATAAGTACCTAAGAATACTTAAATAACTTAGGAGGAAATACAAAAGTATCCTAACCATCTAATTGGAAACAAATTATGTTAATTTCTCTTATTTTAACCCACTGTCTTTCAGGAAATGTGGAAAGCTGCACTTCTGATGCTTCTCCTATCATAACTGCTAATGATGAAGGAACCTAACTGTAAGTAGAAACTATCAAAAGATGCTTCTTCCTAACAATACGGCTTGCAATTAGTTTCAGGTATTCTTAGGGATTTCATTTTTCTCGTAATGAGAACTGCTTTGCATATTTTTAATTTCCAGTCAAACTGGGAAATATAAAACCTTTTCTTGGGGTAAGAAAGAGTAAAACTGGTTTTCTGTAAGCACCAAATCTGCTTTTTATACAATCCAGATAGATTTTGTAGTTTTTCTGCCAGTTCCAAATCTGCATCTTGTCACGTCGTTGTCTCTGGGACAGCTGTCAACAGGACATTCTCCAAGGACACAGAGGAATCTGTATAGTACTGTAGTGCAGCCTTGTATCCTCGATGTTGCAAATATCTGATCCGTCCGTGATCAATCACAAGTTTACAGAGGGAACCTATCTCCTTCCGCTCTTCAACAGTAAGGAGCCTAGTTTCACAGTGAGGGAAAAAAAAAACACAACAGAATGTGTTAGGAGAATAATTTTGTTAATTAACATTAGCAGTTGAACTTAGAAAGACTACTAAAATCAGTATATTTTCACTTCAAATCAGGCAAGCGTATGTAAATATTTACATTCATGAAAATTCTATTTATAAAGTAGAATGTTTCTATAGAATAAGTAATTATATTGCTTCTGTAAAATGAGTTATTTCAGAGACCCAAACCAATGTCATGTTCCAATATCCATAATTCTGATTTTTCTAAGAGTTTTTATGCTAGAAAAAAAAAAGAAATCACATACCCTTGTAGAGCATCAGAACCAGTCCCTGTTTTACTGTATATTTGGTCATGCTCTTCTGTGTTGGTAGTGTGATCTTCACTTTCTTCATTTGTAGAGGCTTTGGTTATGGTTCCTCTCATGCCACAAGTGGCCCAGCTACTCATCCTTTGAAAATAATGAAATTCTACTGGTCCAAGTCCTACTGATCTAAAGAACTCTCTGCCTACATAATGTGTCCAGTCACATTTGTGATGGCAACACAGCGCAATAACAATTCCAGCTACAGGCTTAAAGTCTTCTTTGTTCCCTTCATTGTCATCATCATTTGAACTGTTAGAAGCTCCTTCTGCCTTATTCTTTGTACGTTTTGGTGCAGGCTCTTCATCTTCTTCATTACAGCAAGTTGCATAACTTTCTACCAAACATCTCAAAGCAAGATCTGGGAAAACAAAAAGAAAAAAAAAGAGAAAGATACAGAAAATAAGAGCAATGAATGTACACCTTGCCTTCACTTACATAGGCTATATGGCTGCTGGGAACATGCTTCCCTCAAAGAACGAAAGTGCATCACAAGCCAAAAAGCAACAACTTTGAGGATAGCTAAAAATAAGCAGCATACTGTGAAAGGATGAAAACTTCATATGCTAAATGAATATTATGAGTCCTGCACAGCTATTAAGTTCTTATTCTCTTCAGTCTTTCTTCTACCCCAATCAAGCTGAAATATTTTGATTACCAGACTGGCATACTTATCCTTCTTTAGAAAGCATGCAAATATTGCTCTAAAAGTTTCACATCCAGGACACACTCTCTTTAATAAATATGCTTCTTAATGTCCAAATGTTTATGCTTCTTAATAATACATATACTTCTTAAATGTTTAACTGTGTCATCTTTGCAACAATACCTACATAAGCTTTATACATGAGAGGTCTTCCTCAACTTAGTTAAGCATGTAACATTAGGAAAAGTGTAATGGTTTAAAATTATCAGGACAGAAATAAAAGTTCTTATTGTTTGCTTGGGATATGCATTCAGACAGAGCCAATATACATTTAGGAAGAAAAATACGTTAGGGTAGAGATGATGGTGCAAAAAAGAACATACTCTCAACCACTGACAAATACATGACCCATGCCCCACACTATCCTTTGGTCTACTCTGTAACAAACTAGAAAGGTTTTGCTTCTGTCTAAAGTAAAACTTGTCTACTGTTATCCATTTTTCTGTTCTATTATAGTTAACAGATATTTAGAATAGAATTTCTGTATTCACCAACAAGTAGTTACAGGGAGAGAAAAGTGTAACTATTTGGAAGATCATTCCCTTTGGGATGTAGGGCTTAATATCCTGTTGTCCTGTGGTTAACACACATCATGCATACCTGTGGCAGCACCACACAAATGTTTCCCAATTCCTACCACTGGTAGTTTTTTCTTCTCTAAAATAGGCACCTTATCTGAAAAATAAACAAAACGAAATACACAATGACCTGTATTATGTTAGTTGGGCAAATACTTGTTCTGGATAATTTTATTTCAGCACATTTAACAAATAAATGTTTACCAGTACTAAAAATGCAGTGGTTTGTACACAGAGTTATAAGCTACTGAAAAGATACTATTTTTAAATGAAAAGCAGCAGATTCTGTGTCTGAGAAGCATATGGTTAGGTTATTCTTTAACATCTCAGCCCTGGCAAAAAGCAAAGAATATATTTTAATGCTGTTAGGAAGCAACACTATTTTCTTCCCAAGCAGCAATAAGCAAGCAGCAGTAAAATGAATACCAGAGAACTCTGGAATTATCTGTGGCTGAGAGATTAGCTCCAGAGAAAAGGTTATTTAAATACTTTGCCTTTTATTAAAATGCAGGATTGGAAATGCAGGATTTTGCATTTAAGCTAAGATAAATTTATCCATTTAACTTCTCCAGTCTTCCCATACTAACTATGAAGTGTGAGCATGACATCAGTGCAGCTCCTGAAGACAGCTGTTCCTACATACTCCATAGTAGTGATTTGAGTATCATGCAGTGATACACACAACTACACATCTTATTTCTTTCTGCACACGTAAGACTAAGGTGTATAAACATGCAACTTCTAAAAAACAACAGTGTATTTCTTATTTTGGTGTTTTCCACCTAGAATTCTAAAAAGCAGAAAATTTCAGATTCTCGCTTAATAATTAAAATTGTTACTTTTAATATATATGCACTGTTGATGTGTCCAAGCAACCACTGAGAACCTGATACACATAAGCATGCTACATACTAACTGACTCGATATCCAGTATTCACTTCTAAAATAAAGCCTCTATTTCAGAGGTATAAAGGTCAAGAAATAACTTACTTAAACATAAATGCTGAATATCAACTTGAAGCCTTTCAAATATAGAATCTCTCTTTTTATGTTTTCCATCCACCTGTGTAAATAAAACAGGATAATTAAATAGGGCTGTCTGCTAATAATGACAGCTTTGCTGCAGCTCTTAGTGACCAGCTTTAGTAACTTTTGAAGTTAATTTCCAACATTAAGACAGCAAGAATTTTTTCTAATAAGTGTACTATTGGCAAAGTATGGAACGCACACAATCACACTTGTAGAACTTGTAATGTTTTAAAGACTTCATGTGATTTTGGAAGATGCAAAGCAAATGTTAACAGCTTTGATGACAACTGTTTAAAAATTATACTCTGCTAATGTGACAATATCCTCTTTTACCTTGAATCTGGTAGTTGCCCTTTCTACAAGCAAAAACTGAATATTTTCAGTATCTTGTAAGGCAATATCAACCCAGTGAGACAGCTTTCCTCGCCCAGCTCCAAACTCAACGAAACATCTTCCTGGACCAAGCAAATGTAATTTTTCCATGTTACCTAAAATAGAAGCCTACAAATATCAAAAGATTATTTATGAGCCATGCAAATATATGATGATGCCTGATTAAAAAAAAATCATTATTCCACCAAACTGCAGAAAACTTTTTCAAGTCCTCCTTCCTGGACAGATTAGGAAAGAGATCCTGTGTGCACACAGGAAAAGAATTATAATTTCTGGCTAATGAGCATTACCCTGCCACAGAACTCCACTCAGTAACTCCAATTTATCTTAAGTCAGTATAAAAATGTATAAATGAAAGCTCAGAAGAACCGCACGTTCTACTTCAGTAGCCTAGTTAGCCATTACTAACACCTACCAAAACAGCTGTTCTTTTATATATATGTGCTAATATTTGAAAAGGTTTATATATATATATATATATATATGCTAGTATTTGAAAAGCAGAGAATTATAAAGCATCAGATTTACTCTATAAAGTATCTAACACTGTGCACATGCAGCCATTAGAACGGTTACACCTTTCTAGAGACATCCATAGCAGTAGCCATACCTGTTGTTTCAAGTGTTTGAAAGCAGAGTCCCCGTTCTTTGGGTCATTTAAGGCTTCCTCTAAAGCCTGGTGAGAGAGTACTTGTTCTTTAAGGTCAAGTTCCAGACCTGCACACCAAGGCAGAATTTTTCAGTATAGGTTTGAAGTGTTTCTGGTTTTGCAACACATATATTTCAAAACTCATGTTCAAGGTATGTTGCCACTCATATTCAGATACAAGCTCAAATTATGGCATATTATATAAAAATAGCCTTTTGGGAGCCTATCACTGTAACTTTGTAACAGAAATATATATTTTTTTATCTGTAGTGGTTTTTGAGCAGAAAACAACAACAACAACAAAAAGCACAGAAGGAAGTGAAAGCAGCTATATGGACAAAAGATCAAAGTTCTATCTTTGCTTCAACCTAGTTTATTCCGCTGAGTAAAATGTAGATATTAGAGGATTGCCTACATCTTAATTACTTCAGATTTGTCCAGTATCAAGTTCATCTCATCTTTTCATAAATATTTAACAGCAAAAATAACAAGGAGACATTTATTCAAAATGTATTATTTTTAGTGTTAGGTGAGCTCACCATTACTTGCTTTTTTCAACTTGATAATTAAGTTCTCAAGCTCTTCTTTGGATAGGGAAGAGAGAGTTACCTTTAAGGAAAAAACACAAAGGCAGGAATTTTTTTTTTGCCAGTTTTTTAATCATACCATAAATGGCAGTATGTTATGTAGGGCAAAAGCTTTAGAACAAATGAATGTACTCACTTGATTTGCCGGTATTTCTGCTACTTCTTTTACACCTGCATTAATATCTTGAACAAAGTAGACCTTTAAAAAGCAAAGAAAACCATTCTGATTCTATTTATTACTCTGAAGCAAAAACTTAATTTCTTCAGTGCTTTCATCATACCATACACAGCAACAGAAATCCACTGCAAAAGAAGAGATTCCAAAGGAAAAAAAACCCTATTTTCCTGAAGTCGAATCCTGAGTCCCCAGCAGAAGTTACTGTTCTAGCACATTTTTACAAGATTAAACATGTTAATAAGAACTAAGCTGTTAATGCTTTCTAGGCTGGTCACAGTGACCACAGCTTTACAACTGCAGCAGTTATTACGTTGTTTTGGAACAGCTGCTGAAACATGCATCCTATCCTATTCATTCTTTTAGCACTGCCTGCATCTGTCAGCCAAGCTTTCCATGACACTGCTAACCTGCACAAAGCTGGCAGGGCTGGGTTAGGAGAGCGCCAGAGGCAAGGAAACATCTATAGCTCCCTTTTAGTTTTGTTTTTCCAAGGCAAAATGAGAGCTGTGCCACTGCGAGAGACCACTCAGAGAACATTTTTTTGTGAAAAAATCCATTCCACGTTTTCATTTATAACTAAGAGAATCTAAAGTTATGCCAAACTACAGTAGAAGGGGATACAGCCGACAGGGAGCAGAAGCGAATTCCATTTCAGATCAACAAGTGCTCTCCTGCCATGCTGTGCTGCCTGCAACCGCTGGGCCTTCCCTTCCCTATGGCACTGCAGGGGCTGCTGCACAAGGCTGTCATGGGCAGGGCTGCACAGCTGACAGACACTCACCGGCTTTGGCTTCTCTCTGGAATTACATTTTTTTAAATGTTTTTGTAGTTGGTCTTCATACACGGTACTGAAATCCAAAGAGAAAGGAAAAGCAAGTCACACCAGTTGTAGTGAGATCTCTGATGTTTAAATATATATATATATTCTGCATATACTTACTGTTTCGGATCAAGAGGGCACGGAATTCTTTTCCTGTCATTTTCTTTCTGGTTAAGAAAGTTTTAAACAACAGGTCAGCGTGCATTCAGTGCTCCTGTCGTACAGAAGCTGCTGAGGAACATCTGAGAATCGCAAACCATCTATTCAGGGGGGTCTGGAGAAACAGGGCGGGAACCGAACGCTCCAGCAGATCCCAGACCCGTAACTGACGGCGACGCCGCCGCAGGGCCGAGCCGGCGGTCCGTCCGTGCGGGACCCGGGTGCCCGGGCTGCCCCTCCCCTCGCCCCGGCACGCGGTACCTCCTGCTGCCCGTGCTCCCCACAAAAGCGTCTCCCGGGCGCCGGGACCATCTTGCAGAAGCGCCTCTTCCTCTGCACGAAGAAGGCGCACCGCCCCGGCAGCGGGCCAGCGCCGGAGCCCGAGCCGCCGCCGGCCGCCTCCCGCTCCGCCATTTCCTTCCCGCCGCACCCCGCGCGCGTTGCCGGGCGCCATCTCGAGGCCCCTCCTCTGCGGGAGCCGAGCGCCAAACTCAAAGCGCAAGATGGCGGCGGAGCTCCTGTTCAACCGCGAGGTGTGCGTGCAGGCGCGGGGCCAGGGCTGCGAGGAAAGGTGAGCGGCGGGCCAGGGGTAGCCGGGCGTCGTCTGTTCGCTGCGGGGAGGTTCTTGTGTCCCTTCTGGAGGAGTTCTCTTTTGGCTTCTCGCTCTCTGTCGTGTCCTAGTGATCGTGGGCTGCGGTCCTGCCGCGAGGCCGCCGATGGGGCCGATGAAGGGAAGGACTCGTCGGGAGCCGGCCTGGAAGCGTTCCGCGGCGTTGGAGCGGCTCTTACGGGCCTCTTAGAGAGACCGGAGCGGCAGCGGGTTGGGGGCGGAGGAGTAACGGCCTGAGAGGCGGCGGGGCCGCGTGGGTTGCGGCCCGAGCCCGGAGCCGTGGGCCTGCCGCCGGGCGGCGTTCAGCGCGTCACCAAGGCGCCGCCGTTACCCCACGGCCGCCCGCCTTCTGCCGGCGCCGCTCCCGCCGCCTCCGGGAGGGTTTCGGCGCCCGCTGCTGCCCGCAGCGCTCGGACAAGGCCGGGCACGACACCCCGTGGTCGGATCGCTTCTGCGCACCGCCGGCGGTTGTTCGGGGCTCCTCAGGGAGCGGCGGTCCGCGCGCGGCCGGATGCGCGGGTTACTTTGCGTGAAATGCGTTGAGACGTAGAGAATTTCCCTGCCCTGAGTCTTAGCCGCGACACGCTGTGCGTGCGGGATCGGAGCGGCTCCGGCCTGAAGCGCTGAGCTGCCGGAGCTGCGTGACGGCGAGGAATCGGGGCTTCAACGGCCGTGCTGCGCTTCTGCGAGCGGCGGTAAATGTAGGCAGGATTTTGCAGAATTGCCGGTTTTGGAAAAAAGGTTCAAAGCTTCTGCACTGCTGCTTGAAGTTTATGGGTAACGAGCAACAAAGCTGCAAACAAAACCGAAAAGCCCTGAGCTGACTGAGGAGCTGTGCTGGTGACTCCCGGGCAGCTCAGAGGCAGTCCTCAGTTCTTGACGTTTCAGCCAAAATGTCTGAATGCCTCCCGATTCCTGCAGCCTAGCTGTGTACTCGTCTTTTGAAGACCGTTTCCTTGGTTTATTAACGAGTTGCACCTTTCTGTACGCAGGAGATTAAATGTTCGAGTGAATATTGAGCTGCTGTCAATTTCTAGCCCTGTTCATAAAAAGGTTTGTGGATTAGTTGTATTTGTGTTTTGCATTGTTTTATCTGTATTGCTTTATATGGTGGGACAAATAGGCAAAGGGAAAGCAGAATAAGATGTTGGTCTGTTTGTCATTTGAGTTCTGTTTTTCAGAAACTTTAAGATTAGAAGCACGTGGGGACCTTGGGAGGAGCTTAAGGGCACGTCTGGCCCTGGCTCTTATTTTGGGGTGTAGGGCACCAGCAATCCTTGCAGAGACCTCTCCTTGACTAATGAGAATGACAACTGCTGTGTGGGTGCAGCATCTTGTTTTGTATCACTATGTGTGCTGCTGTCCTTGAATGCTTGGAATTAATCCAGTGGGGCAGGAAAGAAATAATAAGAAATAATAATTAACACAGTCTTAGGAAGTCAGCAATAAAATAACTCTTGAGGATTATAAAATCTGTTTTATGTCTGATTTGTCACTTCAGCTGTATTTCTACCTATCAGGATGTTTACGAGCGGTCATTAGTTGATGGTAGAGTTAATGAAGAAAGGTTGGTGTGTGAGTGCAGCAATTTATTGTTATTTGTTAAAGCTTTTGCTAATTGCAGCAGTGGTAATGCTGTGAAGAAACTGTTCAGCTAAGAGCTCTGTGCCGTGTCTCAGCTTGTACGAGCGGGAGCCTTGACAGCCTCGTGCACACAGCAACGCTAAGCAGATAATGCCCTGTGCTCGGATCAGTTCATGGCACGTGAAGCCGAGCAGGGTTCTTATCCTTCCCAGCAGCCTGTCCAAGTGGTTGTGTGCTATCAGCAGTTCTAGCTGCTAGCTCACCTGTAATTGCTGAGTTTGTTTTTAAAGCTCCAAGAGCTCTGTTATTGTTAGCAGTACCTGAATTACTGAAATGTATTTCTGTTCTGTGTGTGAGTGATGGTCTCACTGCAGCCCCGTTGGAGGAGCTGATCAGTTTTCTGTTTGTTTGACTTTCTCTCTGTTGGGGCGTATTAAATTCTTCACGTAGGTTTGAGCAGCTGGCAGGTACTGGTTGTACCTGGTGTTTTTTATGGCCCCGGCTTTGTAATGAAAGACTAATGTTGACAGAGAAGGCAGCTCTTCCAAAATGCTGTGTAGATTTCCAGTGAACGGATGAGTTCATTTTTAAAAGCTAAGCAGCATAATGCTGCAATGTTCCCCATGAGTGCGCCAGATTCTAGTGGTACCAATTTTGTTTGCTTTGCTAAGCTCTGTATTCAAACAGAGGGGCTGCTCAGAAGGTGTTGTCTCTAATTGCTAGGAGCAGTGTGAGCTAACAAGCTGGCAGTTATGGGAGTGATTGTGTTTGTGATCAACTGCTCACTCACAAATGGGATCTGCACACTCGTTAATGACGGGAGGAAAAACTGCAAATAATTTGCAAATAATTTTCTTTGTGTAAAATAAGAAGACACGTAGGATTTTGAAATATTGCTGCTGAAAGTTGAATGATTTTTGCGTTATTTTTGTGAGAAGCAGTTTTCCTGAGTTGTTGCTTTTTCCCCACAGTATTATTTAAAATGGAGATCATGTTAAATGTTGATGCTTTCTCCTAAATTAGTTGTCACACTTCTTGTCTTACTTTTAGTTAAAAAGTTTAGGCTGTTTGCAATACTGCTTATAATAATTTAATATTTGAACAGACGGAGTGATGTGTGGAGTTTGACATCGTATTTCACTCTCTTTTCAGGATTTGGCTGTGAGACTGACTGATGATGCTGATCCTTTTTTCCTTTATAACCTTGTCATATCTGAGGAAGATTTTCAAAGGCAGGTGAAGTTGTAATGTTTGTGAGTGCTTAAAAATGGTCATAAAGAATGAAATAAAGCTTTCAGCATGTAAAGATTTGTCTTAAAATTTGATTTCTAGCATTTTTCACTTGTGGATTGCTGCCTGTATTTTGGCAGTGCTGCTCTCTCCTGCTTGTAGAACAGCACAGTGCAGGGCAGTGAGCAGCTCAGCGTGGTGCGGATGTGTCAGAACCGGACACGCAGCTCCCTGCGCGGCTGCGGAGCCGTGGCCCGTCTCGCTCCCTGCCTCTTCTGTCTACCCAGCTGCTGCTTAGAGATTGTTACGTTTGTGTGCTCTCTTAAGAACACATTCCAAGGGGAAAGTATGCTTGCATAAACACAGATGTACAGACTTGAGGCCTTCTGGATTATTATTTTTTTTTTTTTTTGCATTCTAGTTGGGCACCACATGCAAACAGTTGAGGTCCTTTTTCCTTTATAAAAATAGCACACCATATATGCATGTGATCAGTGTGAGGCTCCAAGTAAAAGTTGTTTTTATAGACAGATGAGCAGAATTCATCGTATCATTATTCAGTCGTTTCACAAGGTACGGCTTCTGCACGCACTCTGCAAGTCTTTGAGTTCATTGCATCTGTGGTGAAGGTGTGCAATTAAGCGGGCAAGTGGGCAGGTGGTGTCTGTAGCAGCTGAGCATCCCTACATCTGGGAAGCATTGTCCTTTGGTGCCCCGTGTGCCCCTGTGCTTAAGGAGGACGTGCAGCTGAAGGAACACTTGTTATAACTTTCCTCTGCAGCGCATTTGCAAGAATTCTTGAAGCTAAAAGTATCTTGGATAATAATTAGCAGAGGATGGGATTGCACTTCTTCAGTGATCAGGATTGAAAATAACACGTCAGACATTTATGACATGATCAGAATTGGTTCAATCTACTTGTGTAAACAAGATATTTTATTTTTAGGAAAGAAATTACATTTGGACACATTGCTAATATTTTTTCCCCGTTTATGTAGTTTAAAATCCCAGCAAGGTCTCTTGGTGGATTTCTCTGCTTTCCCACAGAAGTTTATAGATCTGCTTCAACAATGCATTCAAGAACAGAACAAAGATATCCCCAGGTGGGTAATAAGATTACCGTATTACTCTGTGCATGTGTTTTGAGTTTATCATATTTGTCAGTGGAACAGGGATATAATCTAACCTTTCCCTGAAGCATCAGTTGGTTGGGTGTTGCTGACAGAGCCTAAATGTTAAGAAGTCTCAGCAGTGTTGTTGCTGCCTGATGATCGCCTCCTTAGCAGCCTTGGAGCTAGCAGACGTGCAGGGACGCAGCACTGGTGTGCTGGGAAGTGTTGGACAGTAATGGACAGGAGTACAAACAGATCGTCCTCTTTCGCAGGAGAGCAGAGTAACAAGGCATTCTGACAAGAACTTTCTCTTGCTTTCATTTCAGTGTTCAGATATAAAAAGGGAGGGGGCAGACCTGAGGTGCACTCCTGTGTGTCGTGGGCTTTGTGTATGTGGTTTGGCGTGTGGGTGCTGAGGAAGTGCAGTGCAGCACAAGTGGCTCCAGTAGTTAGGGCAGCTCCTGCAGTGCTGTGCAGTGTGAACTTAACTGGCTGATAGGATACCTGAAAGTGAGGGAAAGCCTTTGGGAAAGGCCTGATCTGGTTTTGGAGAGAATCTAAGAGGGGCTTCTGAAAGTTTTCAGAAGCTCAATACTCTTTTTTTTTCCATCTCTTGATAAAATATACAAGCATTCCAGTTGGTAATTATTTATAGGAATTAAATGTCTTTGTCCTTTTCAAAACAAACACAACAGCCTTTTATTGTATGTATAACAATGTATTTTATTTGAAAACAGCTTGTAGTATCTACAGCTTCAGTAACAAAAATGTTACATGTTGGGTTATTTTTGTTTTCCCCCAGGTTTTTGCTGCAGTTAGTTTCTTCAGCATCTGTTCTAGATCACACACCTGTCTCTTTAAATGTAGTGGAGACCAACCCTTTCAAACATCTTACCCATCTCTCGCTAAAATTCCTACCAGGAAATGATGCAGAAATAAAGAAATTTTTAGCCAGCTGCTTGAAGTGCCTGAAGGTAAAGTGAAGATTGCCGTGGCTGCAACAAGGCCTTGATGCTCTGTGTACTTAGGAATGGTTTTTCATATTTTTTTCAGTCTTATTACTTCAAAAGTATGCACAGAACTGTGTAGTTTGATTTGTTTTTTCTTTAACTCAGTTCATGTATGTCACTGCATGCACTTATTTGGCTGCCTGTTATCAAATTAAATTGTTCATTTCACTCTAGCAATGAAAATCTTACATATGCACTCAACCAAGTGCTGTAAGTTAAACTGGCAGAAAATCAGGTGTTTTACAGACACGTGTGCTGCTCAGCTGTTGAATGCTTCATCATCTTGTGCTGATTGCCAGATCAACAGCAGAAGTGCCACCCTGTGAGCTTTCTGCCTCTTCTGCAGCTGAGTGTAGGAAATCACGGGTGTGTGCGCGGCATTCTGAGGCTCCATGGACTTCAGAGGGCTGCTGGCTCTGAGCAGCAACTCAGTGTTGGTGCAGCTGACAGCATGCTACGTCTGAACACAAAATCAGTGATCTCCTATTGTAACTGTTGTCTTTCATAGCCCGGTTCACTGCGCTGTGATGTTGATAGCCACCTAACAAGCCATCTTAACCAATTACATTCTCAGTATTTCACTTATCTATTACTAATAGAACTGCTTTGTAAACAAGTCTTTATAAGATTCTGTTCCCTTATAGAGGCTTGATTGAAAGCATAATGCAGGATGTTTTCCTTGCCTTTTTCTCTTGAATGTACATCTTATGGCTAATTCAGTACAAAGTTTGTTTCATAAGATGCTTTTTCCACACATACTGTGTCTAAGCAGCTACATACCACTGTGTGATGATAAAGTGGAAGCTGAATACTGATATTTTGGGAGCTAAGATTTAGTCTTGATATCGATTTTTACACAGGAGGACAAAATGACATTGGAAGAAAAGCTTAGGAAAACTGAAGAAGATTCTACCAGACAACTGAGCTACACTCAACAGGTAATGTACATTTTAACTGTCTGTGTATTCCGTGAATGGGTGGAAATCCTTAGATTTGCAAAAATTGTGAAACATAACTAAATCAGAAGGCTTGCAGATCATGCTGCTCTGCTTTTTGATTTGTTTTTTCATAGTCAGCTCAGTGGTGGTTTCGCATTTATGCTTTGAAAGGATGATGATAGCTGTGGGTCAGACTGCACAAGTACGAAGGTGGCTTTTTGACCAACATGACACAGGAAAAAAATTCCATTAAAACTCCTATCGTGGAGATTTTTTGTGTAATGGAATACTTACTTACCTCATCTTTGCAGTTTCTGTGCAACTGGGGCTACTAGATGGCTGAATTGGAAGGGAGAATTACAAACTGAAGAGGAAAAGAGAATTCTGATGACCTTGGGGTTTTTTCTCCCTCCCTATGAGAGCAGTTTGTTTAAAACTTCTACAAGATACAGCGCTAGGAACAGCAGCAGATTGTTTTATCACTCCTAAGTTGGAAGAAAATAGAACTGGAAATGAAGGTTACTGTACTCGACAAAGTCAAAAAGCTGCAGTTGAGCTTTTCAGTACCTTGTTTTTCTGTCGATACGACGATACCTTGGCTCTTTCTGCTGAAATACAGACTAAGCAGTAACAGTAAAGAATTGTTTGGTATTTAATGAAAGGCTGTGTTCTTAAAATCTATGACACTTTTTCTAAAATTCTGAACGGTTGTTGAACAGAGCTTGTCAGAGAAGAGCCGAGAACTGGACAAACTGAAAAATGAATGGACATCTTACACTGCTGCTCTGACAAGCAAACACACACAAGAGCTGACAGCTGAGAAGGAAAGAGCTCTCCAGGTATGACAGTGGAAAAGAATTCACAGTATGCTGATGTGAGCAGTTTCTTTGCTTAATCTTCAGTTTCACTGAATGACCGTTCTCATTCTAGGCACAAACTCAGTACCAACAACAGCACGAACAACAGAAAAAGGAATTGGAAAGTTTGCACCAGAGGAGTATTCAACAATTGCAGAACAGACTCTCAGAACTTGAAGTCATCAATAAAGATCTAACAGAAAGGAGATACAAAGGAGACTCTGCGGTCAGAGAACTGAAAGCAAAGCTCTCTGGAGTTGAAGATGTATGGCTTATTAATTTCCCTCACCAAGATGATGATTTTGAGAGCAGTGAGGCTGCCTGCCTCTGCTTGGAATAGAAAATATAGCATATTAAATGTGACTTTTTTCTACTTTATGCTAACTATAATTTATAGATATCTTTTTAGATTTGCTTTCAGCTTATTTTTTTTTTCCAAAGAATGTTAACCAATTCCTTCCCAACATTCCAGGAATGTCAAAGAGCCAAGCAGGAGGTGGTGTCACTGCGTCGAGAGAACAGCACTCTGGATGCTGAATGTCACGAAAAGGAGAAACTCATTAACCAGCTGCAGACACGGGTTGCTGTTCTGGAGCAAGAGATCAAAGACAAAGATCAACTGGTTATCAGAACAAAAGAAGTGCTGGATGCAACACAAGAACAAAAGGTTCCAGTTTCAGAATCATTATTTCTAAAGCTCTGTAGAACCTTGTTAACTGAAGTCTCTCAAGGTTTCTGGATAACCAGACTACTGGTGCAGCAAGGAAGCTTACAAATGTAGTTAAAGATGCTGAATTATGGCATCCAAAGTCTACTGGATTCAGTTTGATGAAGGCGGCTCCTGTTGCAGTATTCTGTGGTACTGCTTGTAAAAGTTATTATTGAGAGACCTCTATGTAATTTAACTAAAAATCATGGACTGATTGTAAAGGAGTTGCTGAGGTTCTATTTACAGTTCTAAGTGGTGTATGTTCCATAATCCATATGGAATTTATATTGTTACAGAACATTTATAATTCTTTTGTAGGCGATACTGGAGGAGAATACAGACAAAAAACGAAGTCATATTGAAAAGCTTGAGACAACAATTAAGTCACTGTCAGCTGAACTTCTTAAGGTTTGTTGGAACTGCCATTCATTTGCTTTGTCTTGCGCTTTCAGGAATTACTTTGAAAATACTCTCTTTTTGTAGGCTAATGAAATTATCAAGAAGTTGCAAGGAGATTTGAAAACCCTAATGAGTAAATTAAAATTGAAAAATACAGTAACAATTCAACAAGAGAAACTATTAGCAGAAAAAGAAGAGAGACTTCAGAAAGAACAGAGAGAACTGCAGGAGGCTGGACAATCTCTTCGAATGAAAGAGGAGGAGGTACTGCGATGGGTTAACCTGCATCCTGCACGTGTTACTGTATGTAGGGCAGTTGGTCGGTGTGTTTAAATCCCTTAAAATATTTGTTAACAGCAATGAGGTCTTAATTTTTTTTTTACATAAGAATTTACTCTTATGCACTTAATGTTTAAGTGCAGAATCAACATTTCATTTTTTTCATGTTAAACTGACTTGCGAGAGAGATTCATCCACATGCAAGAAAATTAAAATCCTATTGTTGGGGGTACAAAGCAACGTATCAGATGGACTGATAGGCTTCAGAAGGTATATTCATGGGAAAAGTTTGTGATGGAGGCCAGAACAGTAACAGAGTGAATTTCTCCCCTGCTCAGGGCCCATTCCTTATTTAAACATGGCAAAATGAAGGTCAGAAAGGTCTCTGGTTGCGGTCTTGTCCTAAGTCCAGCTAGAAACAGTTTATTTCAGAAGAGCTATCACACTGATTCTGCATAAAATTGAGTTCTGACTTCTTTAAGTAACTCTAGAACTTCTCTGATCCTTCATTTCTTATTTGTACGATAATTTTTCTTGAGTTTTTAATGAGCACTACACTTATTGATGGTTTTATAATTAGCATGGTGATATTGCAGGTTTGCAAGTTACAAGAACAGCTGGAAACTACAATACAGAAACTGGAAGAAAGTAAGCAGTTATTGAAAACCAATGAAAACGGTAGGTTGATAGTATTTTATCTGTGAAATGATATGATGATTAAGCTGCTACTGACAAGTAATGGAAGGCGACTTTACTGAGATGTCTGCTTGCTTTGTTGTGAAGAGTCGCGCTTCCCTCACACTGTTGCTTTTCTGTGAGGAAGGGCTTGACCTTTTTTCCATCTCTTCAGTAATCACGTGGCTAAACAAACAGCTGAATGAAGTTCAGATGGTGAAGAAGATGGAGACTCCCAGCAGCACGCACGGTGGCGTTAGGACTGCCCTGTCACCTCACGGCATGGTAAGATACGAGTGCAGATAACACTCCCCATTTCTTCAAATGCATGGCCTAGAAAAAGCCTTTTTTCTTTTAATCCGGTATTGGCAGTTTGTTTTGCTGTTATGACATCAATGGTCCCTTGAGTGCTTGCGGAGGTGCTGGCCCTAGGCGTTATTTTTGAAGCTCTTACTTCTTAAAATTCATCTAGCAATGCTACAGCTAGCTTTGAGAATGTAAAGGTTGGGATGAAAACAAAACAAACCCTCAGTGTTTGTGTTGTGCATGCTTTGAAATCCATACAAAAATCATTAGTGAATTTTAGGTTTGAATTATTTTGGATTTTGGATTGGATTATTAGGGAGATTTACAAATGTGAAAATACAAAATTGAAAAAAAACCACCTCAGACTATTTTTGTTAAGAACAAAGATAGCTTAATGCGTCCTGTACTGTTTTGTCCCTGTGTGTACAATGTCTGTCTGTTAGCAACTAATGAGTTTCTTAGTAATGGAAGGGTATATTCAAGCAAAGTCTGACTTACAGATACATGCCTTCTAATTGGTTAATATGTTAAATATGACTTCTTTTAGCATAAGCTAAAATAGCAGCATAAGTTAAAATAGTAAATATATTACAAGTTTTAAAAAGCTACCGTTTTCCTTAAGAACAGACTCTTGGAAAAGGTTTGTTTTCCCTCTCATTAGAAAGACTAACCTGGTTTAAGTGTTAACTTTGCAGATGTGGCTACTGTTCAGCAAATGCATTCCAGTCATTGTTCTCCTTTACAGATGTATTCTACTTCTCTTACTAATGCATTCTTTCTCCACAGCTTGACCGACCTTCCTTTCCCAGCTCAGGAATCACTCATCCCATTTCTCCCTTCTACGCCTTCCAGAAGCTGGCAGAACCAGCGCGTAACAAAAACAGCAGCCCCCACTGCCCAGTCCCAAAGGTAGGCATTTGGGCTTCTCTGACTGAGAATGTAACAGCTTAAAAGCATCAAAGCTGCTGCTTCTGAATCTTTCTCAGAATGCATTAATACTGTATATCCCAGCCCTGCTTAATAGGGGACAATTACTAGTCAGCATGCTTTTCTGTCCTTCAGTGCTGTTCAAGGTAAGGAGAACTGAATCCTCACAAAGCCTTCTCTGAATACCAGCTGCTGCTGCACCATTGTGTCTGGAGTAGCTCTATGTAACCTGCAATTCCTTTGTTTCTGCAGATCCAATTTAACTCACAGGTCTCAAAAATAGATCAGCATTCAGATGTTCAGGCAGTGACTGCAGCAACTGGCCATCCAGCAAATAAGGAAAAGTAAGTATCATCCGTTACATTTCTAGCTGCTTTTTCCCTCTTTTTTAGTGCCCTTTGTCCTGTGTGGGTATCTGGAATTGTAAAAACACTTCCAGATGTAAAAACACAAGCTCTCTCTTTGAGCTGCTTTTTGTCACTCCCATGTTTATGAATTCGAGTTGTAGTCAACTTCCTGCTCACTAAGCTTGGTTCGTACAACAAATGAAGACTTGCTTTACAGGAGAAGGTCCTGCATCAGTCTGTCCCTTCTGGTGACAAGCCTGTGGCTACCAGCTGATAGTCAGACCACTGGCTGCAGATGGTTCTCATTTGCTCAGTCACAGATAACAGCTGAATGATAAAGTTCATAAAAACTCTAGTTCTACTTCAGTTTTTTGTTGAATGAGCCTCTATCCACCATTGCTGCTCATTTGCTGTTAACTACATTTTGTTTTATTTCAGTGGCAATAACTTGGGGCTGGAATCCAAGTATTTCAAGAAAAAAGAAGACAGCATTCCTTTACGAGGGCTTAGTCAAAACACACTTAACTCAGGTATGTTTGGAAATAGTTAAACAAGACCTTATTTGAGATACTTAGAACCGTAACTATTGTTACCCTTTATGAACACTGTCCTGTTTCTGCTCTTCTACAGAGTACTTGAAACCCTACTTACCCAAAGTCCAGCCATCGCCACCAGCCGCAGTGACAACAGCCTCAGCTTATTTTCCAGGATAGTAGCCAGGGGTATTAAGAATTGTCTTTTAACTGTTTGGGGGATATGAAGATGTCCTACACTGACATTAGTAAAGGTATCAGGGTGAACTGACAGTTTTATCTGAATCCATTTTCTTTGAGAAAGACACCTTATTTGGATGCCTTTTCAGCTGATTCAGAAAAGACAGAGCTTTAAGCAGCCTCAACCTTAATGGTAACACCACTGCACTTCAGTCACTGAATTAAGTGCTGGATTTTTTCCTGGTCTGTAGTCTTCCAGAAAACCCAAGTAAGTGGCACTGGCTTTTTTTGCTATAGTATTTAACAAGTGTGACTCTAACCAAGTGTGTTCTCTGGTATTCCCTGATAGGAAACACGATTCCTTATAAGCTTTCCTCTAGGTCTTTCACAGAAATGATGTTGCAGATAGTTTTCCAGCACTTTCTGGGCTGTGTTTATTTTAATAACAGCCAAGCTTGTGAGTTAGCACAACCCCTTCTTCTCTAGCAGTTTTAATTTTGAAACCTTGCTAATTTGAATTGCATATAAATTTATAAATACTGCAATGGAAGATCCTAAATGATTTATACCTTCAGTGAAAACAAAGGTTTAAGGATCTCAGCCTGGGTTGCCCTAACTTCTTACCCATCTGCCACTATTACATTTCTAACAACCAAGCATTAAATACTGTAAGCCAATGTATCTGAACAGATGAACTAAAGCTGTCTTGTATTTACTGATCCTACTTTACAAACGTAATACTGCACAGAAATCTACTTAAAATATCCTGACATTCAAATTGCAATGGACTAAACCTATTCAGCACATTCTACTATCCAGGTACAAATGCTAGAATCGTGTAACTATATTTCATTCTTAAATATGGCAGGCAAGTACTTGGAACACCCAAAATACACTTTTATTGCAGAGCCTGTCTACATACTTCTGTTTTTAAAGATAACTTCATACCTTCGATATTTAACTGCAGCTGAGGACTGTATATTTAAGTGGTTTGTTTTGCAGTGCAAAATGTGTACATTTGTTTACAATCAGCACCGTGTTTACTTGCATCCATTTGTTTTGAAATGTACAAGCTTCTCTAGAAATATTAAACGCTTATCAAAAACTCTCAAAACATTACTTTTCAGAGTATTGAGTTACCATTTCCAGTACTGGGACGTGCCAAGGTGAGGTGACGCTTTACTCACCTTTCTGTGGCCTTTGCTCCCCACGCACTGCTGCAGTACCGGCCCAGCGCTGTGCTGCACGTAGGGTCCCTGTTTGGCAGCCACCCATTTCTGAGGTGTTGTGTGCTCACACTGCTTGTTCTAGGTCAGCGTTAGTGGGTATAACAAGACTTCAAAGGATGTGAAAAGATGAACAAATTTCAGAACAGGAAAGGCAGAACTGCAGTGCACTGAATGTGAACTGCCTCCATAAGCACCTCTATTGACGTAGATCATATCCATGAGAGTGCTGAGGAACTGAGGGCTGCAGCCAGTTGGTGCTGCTAACCAGAACAAAAAATAGCCGTACACTGAAGGCAGCCTTAGCTAACAAATAGAAACGCTCCAGGCTTTTCTCAGACCTACTGAATAACAAATATGCTGTATGACTTTAAGGTTGCAAATGACATGAACTATTATTTAAAAATTCATTAAAATATTCAGCTTTATTAACAGTATATTTACATATTTTTTCCTGCTCTTGGTCAACCATGGTGAATGTTCAAAGGTAAAAAAGCATTAAGCGATAACCACAAGATGAAAATGTTTTAAACCTATACAATACTTTATACACAAATTTATACAAAGGAACACTTAAATAATACAACTGGACACAAAAATATACACTTTTAGAGAAATTCACATCTGTCATTGTATAAAGCTTTCTTCTGTACTAAGGGGTCCTGAAAATTTAGGACTAAAACATTAGCTCTGTAATGTAAAAGGGTTACTGTGACAGTCCTCAAAGGCCACTATATAGAGCACACTGACGTATTCAAGGCTATCAGCTTATAGTTCAGTCTGTATTCAAGTTTTGAGGTCCTTGTATGATTACACAAACATCAGAAATATAGTGGTATAATAAACGGTATTTATGAAAGCAGAGTTTTAGAGCCCATATTAAAATCTGCAGGCTCAAAACACCCACCTAATATTTAAACAAAAGTTTGATACTACCATTTGTTCAAAAATAGAGTAAATGCACTTACATAAAAATAACTTTCACTGTTCAGCAAGCGTGCTTGTAGTTTTTATATTAGTACAAACTTTAAAAAAAAAAAAAAACAAAAAAAACCCCAACAAATCCATCATATGACTTCTTCAAAATAAATGATACCAGTTCACCTTTTCCCTACTTGAGTACATTTACATTAAGGCTTTGAATCATCTGACCCAAGATTTTACAACATTAAAATGAATGGGTCCGCACGGATGCTCGTCTGTCTCACTGAGACTTAGCATGAGTGGAATTAAAGCTCACCACCTTAAGGAAACAGAAGGACACATGCTCAAACCTTGACTATATTCTTTTGTCTCCAAACTAGAATGTAAAGTTTAATAGTAACAGTATTTCATGGCAAGAGATAAGTACTTAACTTTTAAGAAAGAAAAAGCATATTATTAATGTAATGGCAACATCTTTGGAAGTTTTTTTTTTTAATTTCTATAAATTTCATGCAGAAAGATAATTCTGAAGATTACCTTAAGAAACTCTTTTTGATGGAAGTGGAATGTGTATCCCAAACCGCTGATGGAAAATGTCTAAAAAGTCTTCTAGATTTTTTTTTGTCATACATTTGTGTCTTGTAGTAATGGTTCTTTAGCTTCACCAGGAGCTTGTGGACTGTGGGGATGGCCATGACTGCCACAGTGTTTCTTCCAGTTGCTGGATCGTACAGTGAGGTTGGTGTGTTCAGGAATGAACAAGGCAACAAGCAGTGCCAGCAGCACAGAGCATGCCCCAAATAAGAATGGGGGTCCAGGAATTATAGAATTCTGGAAAAAAGCAAACAGCATCAACACAAGCTATTAAGCCTTTAGATGTGTTAATGTACTAAGATGGCTAAACTACGCATTTTGTAAGTGAAAGCAGCTTTTTTTTCTTGCTACGCGTGGCAAGATGACACTTTGCCTCCATGGGGAATCTTTTAGAAGAAAGCTGGACAGATTACATCTTAGATTTAAGAGAGGGAACATGTGCCATCTACTGCTGCTGCTAACTTCCTGTCCTAGGGCACGTTCTGTGAAAGAAAATAACAGCTGAGCAGTAGGAGATTTTCTGTGCTTTTGGGCATTTGCAGCTGGACATCAGCTTGTAGAGCATGCTTCTTGGGAGGCAGCAGGACAAGATTCAAGTCTAGCATCTTCTCCCTGCTGACCTGAACTCTTGCCTCTCCTCTCAAAGTGCCATTTGCCATCTAGAACTAAAACAGGTGGCAGTGCACACAATGCAACTGTATGAAAGTAGTGCAGAACAAGTTCTGTGGCCTGAACAATGAGCATTTCCGGTCATTGGCTTTCACTGCCATCGAAAAACAGTCTTAAGAAACCACCATTAACAAAAAAGTACCAAAGAAAAAGGAAATGAGGCAGAGATTCTGCTCTAAAATTAACCAGTGAACCAGAGCTAGACAGCACTGAGTGTAACAGCTGGAAATAAGCATTGCCTTATCCTGCTGCAGCCAGTACAGACAGCTGCTCTTTTTTCTTATTATCAGTGAGGAAGTAAAAAACAGAGGGCTTGGCTAAAAGACTAAGGAACACCACAACTACAATGCACAACATGTGAAAAGTAAATACAGTGCTAGGGAACTGCACAGGAGACAAGAAAGCTGCTACTAATCAGTCTATTTTTTCCTTTTCTTTATAAGGTCTGTTGCCTATTGGGTCTCTTTCAAAGAGAAATTAACCACGGTACCTATTTAAAAAAAACAACTCTGTGAGAGTGATTTTAGAAGCTGTTTTTACATGCTTCATTTCCATTCAGCGTGATGAAACGTAGCACAGCATCATACTAAAGAACTAATTCTGGTTTAGGAATCAGTAAGTAAAGGAATACCTGTTGTAAGTGGTATTGTGTGACGACAGTACCTCCTGATGGCGATTCAGGCATAGGGAGTTCATTCAGTTCAACATGAAATATGTAGAATATGAAGCCATAAAGTGCAGGTCCCAAACCATTACATAAGCCTCTAATTCCCGTTATCATCCCTTGAACAACGCCTGAGAACGACAACGTATGCCATCAGCTATTAGTATTCATACGTACATAAACAGTGATTTTAATTAAGCCTTTTAAGCCAATGCAAGTAGGAAAAGTGTCACTGGTGCTGTACCATGGGTAGCGTTAACAAGGGTACAGACAAATGGTCCTATGGTATATTCAAGGCTCTTCTTCCATGTCCCTGCAGGCCTAGAACAGTATTTCCTATGCCATGCCTATTCTGAGACCTTGTTATCAGACTCATAGCAAAGGAAGCACTGGACAACAAAGCTAACTTGCATCAAAGTAATGGAAATAAAGACTGTATTAGTGTCACTAAATATTTTTCTGCTGTTGAGAGTTCCTGAATGTTCTGCCTCTGGGACAGAAGGACTTAAAATGCACACACAGCTTTAACACAGCTTGGATTTTTACAGTTTCTGAGCTAGGCTCAAGTGCATGGGCTACCATGGTAATGGGTGAGCCGCTAGATACATTCGGCTTCATGGATTTCTTTGACTGGAATTCAGAGGGTTAAGGAACACCTACCTTGTTGGTCAGCATCAGCAGTTCGTGACACCAGTGCACTTACAGCTGGGAAAGTAATACTGGACATGGCTGCAACAGCTCCTGCTGCCCACATCATCCTGCAGAAAATAGACTGAGGTAACTACTCCACAGGGACAGAGTCCTGCAGACAGAACATGTACCATGTATCCGTGTATTCGTGCGTACACAGACAAAAGTGTCTCTCTTGGGTAAAGGATAAAATGCAGAACAACATTAATTCAGATGTAAAAATGAAATGTACGTACCAAGGTTCGGACCCAAAGCCGTACCACGCAAGCTGTAGTATTTGAAATCCTAGACCCAGTAGGATGGTGTTTTTATTTCCAATGGACCGCATGAGCAAACTCAAAACTATTGTCTAACAGAGCAGGGAGAAACGTACAAGAAAACAAAAATAACATTTTATTCTAAATGTTAAATACATGCAAATAAATTAATGAATGAAAAAAGCAAAGTTCAAAAGCAGTATTTGCCAAGTAGGAGCCTTGTCTGTACCAAAAAAATCATCTATTAGATGATTAGCAAGTAACATAAGCTCTCTCTTTTTCTAAACAAAAGGATTTTGTTATCCCAACACAAAGCACCTTGCGTAGTAATGAACTACACTCTTATCTGGCAAGCTGTTCATCTAAGTAAGTTAGTTAAAGTAGGAGTGTTATCAACTGTTAGAAGCTTAGAAGAACAGCTACAGAAAAGGCGAGTGAGATTTCTGGATCCAGAACATGGAAGCTCTCCATAGTGCTCAGCTCCTCCCAAGTCGCTCAGTGAAATACTCAGCAGTGACTCACCTGTGCAATAATGGAAAGAATTCCAAGGACTGCTATGAATGCTGCAACACTTTCAGATGAAAATCCCATTATCTAGGTACATAAATAACAAACAATTTGACAATTGAATGTTAAGTGCACATCATGTCATCACACACATCAGTCTAAGAACAGTCAGTGTAGAAGTTACTCAACTCCAGGCTAACTTAATTTTGTTTTTTCCACCAAGTAAAATATAAAAAACTAGAGAGGCACAAACAGAGAACCAGTGAGTGGTTCTGTCATCAATTAACAAAGCAGTCTGACAGAGTGAACTTCATAATCCAAGAATAACATAGTAACAAAATATGAGAAACTGAATGCATTTATTCCTCTGTATCTAAAAACAAAAGAAATCCTATCTGCAGGAGTACTTAACTGCTGCAAGCTTTTAAATTCTATTTGATACCTATGCTTTTTGTGTTGACTCAGCAGCACTGTAACCTGCTGGTAAATTTACTGCCATTCAAATCCGTATCAAAATGTTTGTTTACCTGTCTGAGGTACAGGAAGAAGCTGGAATATTGACCTGCCTCCGGGAGGTAGGAAAGAAAGACTGTGATGCAGATTAGCAGCACTATTGAGTCCTGGCCAACCTTCTTCAAGGACTGCAGCAGGAAAAAACGTGTTGGAAAATATTTAGTTGTCATATTCAGAAAAAGTACACCTGATAAAAGGTACTGAAGAACATGTCAGCTAAGACACCTAACATTTAGCAAGATCACTGGCAAAAGCGTCAGCAGAAGTGCAAGATTAAAGCATAAGCTTTGCTGTTTTTTTTTTTAAGCTTGAAACATAATAAATTCAATCACAGTATTTTCTTAAAAGCTCAGCATTTCCAAATATGACATACTCCATTATTTCACAAACTTACTGCAAAAGGGTCAGCCTGTTCCCAGGAAATGGGCGCTCCCCAGGACGCCGGCCTCATCTTCTCCGGCAGCGACTCTGGTACAGCAACAAGAATAAAACAAATGTCTAACAAGGCTATTGCCGTGGCCAGGACCACAACCAAGCTGTCTCCATAGACCCGACCAAGGTAGGCACCGATGGCAGGGCTGGTAACTAAGCTTGCTGCAAAGGTTGCTGAAACCTGAAACAAAGAACAGTTGGTGAGGGTTTCAGTGATAACATTCAGAAGTGTTATTACTTACTTTCCCTGGCTTTCAGAAGCCTTCCCGTTTTTATCAGGTAGAGATTAAAGAGAACTTTTTCCCTGGGTCTGTGCAGTGTGTATTTCTGACAAAATTTGTGAAGAAAAAGATTTTTTGGCTAACTGGACAGCAGTGTGAAGCTCATGGCACTCTTAAATGTTTTGACATGAAGAGGTTTAATTAATTATGTAGCTGCCTGCTGGTGTCTTTGGGAAGTTGTACTTCATACTGGTGAAATAATATTTCAATTAAAAAAAAAACAAAACAAAAAACCACTAGTAAAAAATACCCATGTTCAAGGCATGTTAAATTTAATATGCTGCTTAACCCAACGCGTTATAATGGAACTCCACAGAGCAGTTTTCAGTTACCTGTCTTTGTGGAAAATGTTACACTGTAAACCTCTGAAGGACCTCCATCAGAATCCCTCAACTCCTGACGCATTCATACAAGAAGAAGCAATTTAGTTCCTTATCCCTCACTTTCAGCTGTCCCTGCTGAGTATCATCAGATTCTGTAGCTCGAACACAAGAAATGATTCTGCTAATCCATAATATATAAGCCCAGGAAGGCTCCCGAGATTTGCAGGTTACTGGGAGAAATGGAGGTGAGTCAAGAAGAACTTAAGACAGATGAGTTACCCGGCTGCATTTTTTTGAATGGAAATATGAATGGAGACAGCAGCAGCAGCAGTCCCAATACTGCAGTGCCACTTCCAAAATGATCCAAGAAAGATACCTACATTTTTTAAAATGACAAGGTAGTTAACACTAATGTGAGCTCCCAAATTACACTGTTAGCACTGATGATAACTCTAAGAAAGAGAGGCTTTAACACAGTCACATTATGTTTAAGGTAGAGTGGAATATTCAAAAGGAGCCACAGAACTGGGTGACTATAATTTAACCCTACTTCAGGCTGAAAATGACTTGCCAAAAAAGAATTGGAAATATCAGTTTTTAAAAGCTTTACTGACTGAAGTGTTAGTACTGAATAAAATACAAACGGAGCAAAAACCCAACCAAACAAAATAGCAACCATACCAAACCATAGGCCATGCTTCTTTCATGTTCTTGGGTTATGTCTGCTACATACGCAAAAACCACAGAAAACGTCACAGCAAAAACTCCAGAGACAGATATAACAGCGAAGTACCACCTGAAAACATGGTAAAAACATCAGTAAATAATCAGAACAGCTAGCTAGGAGCAAAAAGTCTCAAAATCCAAGTACAGCTCAACAGTAACTGTCTTGTCCATCTTTTCCTGACAAATACTACAATGGACTTATAGCAGTTGTACAATTTATACAGTTGGGCAATTTCTTTGTGCACCGACCATAAACAGCATAATTTTGTAACATGTACAAGAAGCTGCTACGATTAAGTTCTTATAGGAAATGAAACGTTGATGCCAATAGCCAAAAGCAAGTCAAGAACTCGAGTATCTTGAGAACTTGGGCAGTAGGAGATGTCAAAAACTAGCCCTATCTTTATGCTAGACGCTATAGACACTAGTAGGATGTCATTAGAAACATTAAGGTACACTTTGAAACAAGCTGCCCCACATAAGGGATGAAGTAGCCACAAAGAACGCGTGTGACCAGAGAGTAAAACTGAAAAGGGGATGGAGCTACCTGAATAGTTGCCTCTGCCCTGGGTCAGTGCAGTCTGTTATTGCAGCTACACCCTGAGGTACGGCACACGGGTAGTCTCCAACACTGAGAATTCTGACTCATGCACTACCTGCAGAATGTATGTGCCAGTTAAGAGCTTACTAAATTTGCAGATGGTGTGAAAGCTGATGGATTTTAAAACTAGAGAAGCAAAACTATAAAACTGCAGTAACAGTTTACAAATGGTTACTTCACGCCTAAGTTTTTCTTTCTTGTAGTCAGTTAATTTCAAGATTAAGTGGCCACAGTAATGACCCATAGTAAGTAGTGGCCAAGCAGGGCAGCAGCTCACACAGGCTACTTCAGTTTGCAAAGTTGGGGGAACTGAGTCAGTCTCCTTCTGTGACTGGGTGACCAACCTGGCGATGAGGGCAGGGCTGTTCATGTAGTCTGCCCAGACTGCACAAAGCCTTTGACACTGTCTGCCACAGTGCTCTCCTGGGGAAGCTTGCAGCTCATGACCTGGACAGATACACTCTGCTGTGTGAAGAACCAGCTGCAGGGCTGGGCCCAAAGTGTGGTGATAAAAGGAGTTAAATCCAGCTGGTGCCTGGTCACAAGTGGTGGTGGTCCCCAGGGGAACATACACCGGCCCATCCTGTTTCTTATCTTTACTGATCATCTGGACAAGGGGATTGAGTGCACCCTCAGTAGAAGTTTGCAGATGGCCAAGACAATCAAGTTAAGAGGAAGTGTTGATGTGCCTGGGGGGAGGAAGGCCCTACAGAGGGACAGCGTGGATCACTGGGCTGAGGTCACAGCACTACAGGCTTGAGGCACAGTGGCTGGAGGACTACAGAGAAAAAGGACCTGGGCATGTTGGTTAATGCTCAGCTGAATGTGAGTCAGCAGTGTGCCCAGGTGTAGTCAGCAGGAGCAGGGAGGTGATCGTCCCACTGTACTCAGCTCTGGTGAGGCTGCACCTCAAATACTGTGATCAGTTTTGGGCCCCTCACTACAAAAAAGACACTGAGGATCTGGAGTGTGTTCAGAGAAGAGCAACAAAGCTTGTGAGGGGTCTGGATCGTAAATCTTATGGGCAATAGCTGAGGAAATTGGGATTGTTTAGCCTGGAGGAGGCTCAGGGGAGACCTTATTGCTCTCTACAACTACCTGCAAGGAGGTTGTGACAAGGTGGGGGTCGGCCTCTTCTCCCAGGTAACTAGGTGATAGGATGAGAAGGAAAGGCCTCAAGTTGCACCAGGGGAGCTTCAGGTTAGACATTACGAAAAACTTATTCTCCAAAAGAGTGGAGTGAACTGGAATGAGCTGCCCAGGGAGGTGGCTGAGTCACTGCTCTGGAGGTGTTCAAGAAATATGTAGATATGGTACTAAGGGCAATGTCAGTAGTAGGTGGACAATTCTATGATTTTATAATACAAAAGCCTTAATGTTACATGGAGCCCAAACACTATTTTAATCAACAATACTAGAAACAAGCATTAACAATACTAGAAACAAGCATTAGATAAGAACCTACACAAGGAACAAATAAAGTGTGAGAGAATTCACTAACCATGGGCTGATCTTCATTAGTGGTATTGGTGCACAGGTGAAAAACACTGTTAGCAGCAGGAAGGACTTTCGTCCCCACACGTCAGACAGGGCACCTATGAGTGGGGCACTGAGGAATGATAATAAGCCCTAAGTGAAACAAAACATTTCAGTTAGAACTGAGCGCTCAGAATCGCGACAGCCATCCATACCACAAACTGATGGCGGAGTTGGCTCTCTTTCTACTACAGTTAACGACTACAATGCAGCAGAAAGGCGGTATGGTCAAGCACTCCTAATCTGTTCCATGTTTGCTAACACGTAAGATAACTTTTAATATCTCAGAGCTACACAAAACTCAAGACAGATGATCCATCAGTACAAGTAGTTTCAGGAACTGTGCTTTGTTTTATTATATTTGGAACTCACATGAGAGTAACTGAAAATACCCTAGCGGAGCACCAAGTTTTAACACCATGTGTGTCATTTGGGATTAGTCAACAACACACACACCAACACACAAAGCAGTACCGTGAGTAAAATGATACACACTAGCTTTGTTGGCAAGACTTTATTCTCACATTCAGTTCATACTACTAAAGCTATACTGAAAAATCTCTGAAATGTTTTTCTCATTGGGTGCAGTCATTTCTAAATCCCACCCATCATTCACCTGAAGTTGTGATTACTTTTGTCAGCCTACCTTTACTCCTTGAATTAGACCATTCATTAGAAATGTGTGTTTTGGGAAGGTTTCGTGCAAAACCTGAAGAAGAAATTTGAACACTGTTGTTCACACAATATTACCAATAAATATTGCTCATCATGCACCCACTTTCTACAGCGTGGCACGCCCACAGCATTTTCTGTTTTCATGGATTATAGAGAGAGATTTTAAACTGTAAGGCAGCCAAACTTATGCAAAATTAATCCACACTAAGGAAAATCAATTCAGTAACCATTATTATCAGGTTCACTATCCAACATCTTAGTTACGAGATATTACTGAAATTACACAGAAAGAATACTCCAAATACATTACACCAGTCACCTCAGATAAGCACAATTTATTGAAGGGGGGAAATAGCTAAATAGCCTCCATTATTGCTTTGCAAGGAACAGCAGGGTAAGCACAATGACAAAAGTGGCCTTTGGGATGCTCTGCGGATATTCTCTGTGCATTACAGAGAAGTGTTAGATACAGTGGGGCCTCCCCCTCAGCAACAGGCACGGTCTATCTGCCTTCTTTTACTTGTAAAACCAAAGTGTGCATTTTTTTCCTGTACTCTGACTTTTGAGGTTTTAGCTTTACTTGATGGAAGCTTCAGTTCTTTCACACTTTGGGAAGCACTCATTTCAGCCAAGCTCAATATCTGAAAACTAAACAGAGTACTGCACAGAAAACCTGGAAACTTATTTCAACTGGCATTCTCTCACACTACTGCTGACTGTGGGCGGATGCACAGGCAGAGGACAACACCATTCTCAAGTGTCTCTCCCAGGTCAGAGACTACAGCTGAGGCAGGCTGGTTAAACAGGCACTGATCTCCAGTCTACTTGTGTTACCCAAGGTGGTTTCCATTCAGTGGCTGACACAAAGTTTGTATCCAACAGACTAGTCATGGTTACCAACAGCTCACAGAACTGCACCAAGATTGCATTTTTAGAGGGGTTTGCTTGGAGATCCATAATCTTTGTTCCATCTAACTAGTAAATACGTGTCACCTAAGAGACCAAATCCGAACAGAGCAACCAACTACACTAGAAAAGAATTTGATACAAACATGCTGCTGTGAATGTTTTCACTAGTCACAGGGAGGCTCCAAAGCTCGTTGAAAGCACAGCTATGTCAGCCAAGAGCTCCCTATACACACACACACCTGCAGAATTTTACCAAATTTCAAGTTGTTTTGTCCTTTAGCTTCCAGCGTGCCCATGTCTTGTAGCCCCTTTCATTGCTGTCCTTCATGTTTTGAGTCAGAAAGCATTTACAAGTAAGTGTTATCAGAGTTCCACATAAACATGTCACAGTGTTATATTGCTTTTAATTAAATAATTTTGGATTTCTGACTCTATATAGAAATCAAAGAACTCTTTTCATATGCATAACAGAGCAGCTCGATGTTGCACAATTTCCATTTAATTCAGGCATTTGAAGCCTTTGCAGTAATACCCAGTAATACCCAGCAAGAAGGAACTTAAGCACATCACTTACCACCAGAGTGGGCGCTGTCAGGAGTCCCCAAGCAAAAAACTCCAAAAATATCACTATCACAGCGTGGTAGACACTGGGTGAGCCTATTCCTTGAGGCTAAAACAAGAGGAAAAGCAGGACATTAAAGCATCTGAGTAACTGTCATAGTTACAAGAAATGCATCTGAGCACTGTAAACAGAAGGGTTAAGAAATGAAACGGAACTCAAAACATCTCAGAGGAGCTGCTCGACCTAATGTGCTGAAGTGCCTGAATGCTTTGTGGAGTACAAAGTGCACTCTCATCTCAAAGAGCAAAATGAAGCACTTACACTGTCAGTCTGGAAAACAAGGCTGCTACTGAAAGCAGAAACACTCTTTGAAGGACTGCATTTTTTTCTTCCTTGAGAAAAACATTTGAGCCCACGCAACGCTGCACGGAAATGAAATTTTCGTAACTTCAGAACACGGCAGAATCCACATTCAGCTACACCAACATCTAATCACCTACTGTGCCAACCAGCATGGGGCATTTCTGTTAATAAAACACACCACGGCCAAGTGCTAAACCTTGACAACTTTGAATCAAGAAAGAAACTGACACAGTGGCTGCCAGAAGCAAATCTCAGGGACAGAACTGATAGTTTTCCAAATACTGCTAGTAATGGGCTTCAAATGTAGGAAGAGGTCTGAAAAACAGGTTTAAAATAAGAAACTTCAAGTTCCTTGGTGATTTGATATAATTAGAAGCAGCTCTGGACGAGAAAAAGAAGAGTGTGGGAGGGAAAACCTGCTCATCTCATATATTCTAAAATACTAACTTGTCAAACAAAATTCTGCATTTGCAAATTGAGAAAACAGTGCACTACATATTTTTATAAGAATTTAGTATAAATAACTCATCAGAAATGTTGAATGTGCTGTATAACCTTAAAATGCAGCCTCAGCATCCACTGTCCCAGCTTCACGTAAAGATGTGTTGCCAGCAGTGGCACTGACTTGATGAGACCCAGCACTGCTACAGAGCAAACAGCCCAAAGTCCTTGGCTCCTTCCTCTAGGAGGCTGAGGGGGACCTCAGCAAGGCGTATGGATGTCCGACGGGAGGAAGGAAAGATGACACACCCTGGTGTTGTCAATATATGCTCAGTGACAAGACTAGAGGCACAAACTAAAATACAGGCAATTGGACTTAAACTTGACACCAAGTGGAAGCAGGTCACCTAGTGAGGTTGTGGAATCCCTGTCCCCACAGCACAGGTGGACACAGCACAGCACACACTGCTCCAGTGACCCTGGCTGCAGGAAGTGGGGGGCAGGCGGATTAGAAATCATCGGAGGTGCCTTCCAACCTCAGGTGCTGTACAATTTGAAGGTCCAGCTAGGTAACATTAGAGTCTTTAATTACAAAATGTACGTAAGTTGTATCCAGCTTTTCTATCTGGATTCCAAGTTATCTCAACAGAAAAAATATAAACCTTCTAAACAACTGCAGGAAATAAATACAGAAAACCACCATTCAGCCCTACAGCTAAATCACAGTTTTTTTAAAAGTAACTGTATCAGTACTCTAAAGGTAAGCTGGAAAAGGCCCTTCATACTGTGCCATTTTTCTTTCCCAAACCCTGTTCAGTAAGTGCTCACCCAGATCTCTGCTATTTTTTCAGTCTTATTCTCTTACTGCAGTAAATTAAGTCTTCATAGGTACAGAAAGTGGCTATAATTACCTTGACTTCCCACCGTTCCTTGCCCTTTCCACCCACAATCCTTATTTTAGTTTTGGATTAAAATTTTATGCGGCTCTGCAGAAACCATAAGAAACAATCTCAGCTGGGTGCCTCAGCCTGCTACAAGAAATCAGGTTCACTCTCATCTTCCCTAGACTGCTTTCAAATTGCCACACCACCACACCAGCTACCATGCTGGGGTGGCAGCAGTGCTGTAACAAACCACCACCTGACCTTCCAAGTACCACAGGTCAGACCTATTCCCATTCTGTCAAAGCAGTGCCCATCACACGTTGCCATTACGGTGGCAGAAGCAAAAATCCAGTGGCATCAAGATCACTGAGTTAAACTGCCTTTCTTTTCTATTGCCAGTGCCCACTTCTCACAGGCACTGTTAGTAGTTCTTATCTACAAAACCAGATGCAATCTAATCACACCTAACTGAGGTGTAACTCTTAATTCATCTAATGAGTACTTAAAAAATACATAATCTTATCCAAGGTGAATTCCAGTAGGTCGTAAAGAAAGGCAAAATTATGAATAGCAAGGAACCCACACAACTGATGTTACCACCTCTCCTTTTGGTCAGCCTGACCACAAACACCACTGCACGCTGCTTTCTGTGATACAGCTACTAAACTGCAAAGAGTAATACAAAAATACCAGTTTTAAAATAACAGTTCTATGGGATACTGCTGGCACAGTCATCCTTGTCAAATTGTAACAGAGAGATTCTGAATCTATTTACTTATAACAGTGGTCAGCCACAGTGTGCTTCCTCCACGAACTTTTATATAATTCATGATGAAGGGAAACAAATCTAATTACCATCACCACAAGCTTAATACTTAAGGAAGAACCATCCTATGCCAAGTACCAAGATGCTGAACGTGCCACTAGCTCCAGCCAGGGCTCAGGACAGAAGCACAAGGCCCAGGGCTGCCTCCATGCCAGGTGCAAGCATCCAACCGGGCTGGCAGGGTTGCTGGCAGCAGGCTGAGCTCTGTGAGAGTGGGCAGGAGACACGCTGTGTGCCAGGAGCACATCACCCAGAGCCCGTGGTGCCTGAACCAGCTGAGTTTACAAAGTCTCTGTATAAGCAATAAGGTGGTGAACACCACAACACAGGAATAATCAAACATACACTCAAACCTGCCCGTGCCAGGAGAGACAAAAGGGGCAGAATCAGCAGGAGGGAGAGGCTGGGGGCTCTGGTCTGCACAGAGGCCAGAGCACAACCAATGAGACCACAAGCAGCACCACAAGCTGCCCCAGCCTGCAGTGCTCAGCACTTCGCTGCATGACCCTGCACAACTGTAGAGCTGGGAGAGGTTCCACAGGGCACTAAGTGGATTCTTCTTCCCCTTTTGCTTTTTCTTTTTTTTTTTTAATCTCTCTCTTTGAACATCAAGATCAGTAAACAGAAGTTACAATAAATTAAGTTCCTCATCAATAAACTATTTACCCTATGACAGTGCTTTATTAGGCAGCTGCATCCCCTTGCAGGCAAAAGTCACTGAGTTTTCTTTGATGTGAAACGGCTTGAAAATAAACCAGTGAGGCTGGAAACTGTTCACTCAGATGCTAGATTAATGACTGGTTTGCTAACCGCACACGTTCAAGACACAAGCCCTTTTCATTTACCTGTTTCCCATCGTGTCCCATAGCACGTTGGGCAGACAAAGAAACCAGGAAGACTGGGCACGGAGGACCTGACAGGATGTTCCAGCACTGAGCAACAGTGGCAATCCAGGCATATTAAGTTCGTGCTGGCATTATAAGGATGTTATACCAGGTAGCTTGAAAGTTTTAAAAACATACAACCCTTTCTGTCTCTTGGCAAATATTAGTTGAACGATGAAGGGCGCTTCAAAACACACTGTATTTTCATCAGTAATTGATGGTTCCAGAGAGAATTCACTCCGAAGCGCACTGTTACGTAACAACCAGCCCCCTGCTCGTTCCAAAAGGCCATCCACTAGCACACGTGCCACGCCAGCACCAGCCCTCACTCCATCACTTCACGCAGAGTTCGAGGAGGCCCCCGGAGGCCGACACGTCCCCGCATTAAAGGCTCTCTTGAAATAAAAACACTGCGTTAGAAGGGTACGCATCCAATCTACAGTACTGCACGGCAGAAAAAAAGACCCACAGGCGACGTGTCGTCAGCAACCACTGACAGATCAAATCAAAGATCGGGCTCCAGCTGCCAAAACGGATGACAGGCCCCTAGAGCCGAGCGCCCGAATAAAGACCGGCACACGGGAGGAGGGCGGGCCGTAGGAGGAGCGGCGGCGCAGGCCGGCACCCACTGCTCCGGAGCTCCGGCCGCTCCCTCACAGTACGGAGCATGCCGCCCAGCTTCGTGCCGCCCCGGCCCCACTCGGCTTCCGCGCGCTCAGCCGCGCGGCGCGACAGCCGCAGGTGTCGCGTTTGCTCCCAGCTCCCGATACGCCGTGCTCAGCGCGCCTGTCGCGACTCCGCGCCACGACTCGCGGCCGTTCCTCGCGCCGAGGGCGCACTACGAGAAGCGCGGCGCGAACCGAGAGCGGGGCCGGGCGCCGTCCCGCCGCACGGCGACTCCGGCCGAGGCTCGAAGCCCGCAGGCCGCCCCGCGCCGCCACCTCCCGTCAGCCTGCCTGCCTCCCCCCTCCCGCCCTCCAGCCCCGCCCGGCCTCACCGTCCCTCCGTCCTTAATGATGATCTTTTTGGCCAGCATGATGCTGCGGTTCACGGCGCGTTTCTTCTTCTTCCCCCCCTGGGTCATTTTACCATCCTCCCCGGGAGGGAGCGGGGGCAGCGCGGACCCTCCCCACAGCCGGGCCTGCCCGTCCCTCCCGCGCGGCCGCCGCCACCCCTCAGGCACGTTCCGCCATCTTGGCCCGCCGCCCCGACGCAGCCGCCGGCCGCCGCGCATCACGCGATCGCCCCATTGGTCGGCACCGATCACGTGAGCGGGGCGCGCCGTCTCGGCTGAGGCGCTCGGAGCCTCACGCAAGCGCCGCGTCCCGGCCGTCGGCGCCCCGCCGCTGCGGCCTTCCGCGCCTGCTGGCGGCGCCGACACTCGCACGCAGCGCCTCGGCGTCGCCTCCCTCTCCCAGCTCCGGCTGCCTCTGCCTCTAGGAGGCCCCGGGGCCCAGCTCCGGGAGCCCGAGGAAAAGGAGCCACCGAAGGTGGTTCTCAGATATGCCCGTCAGGTGTGCGAGGACGCTTCGAGAGCCACAGGATGGAACCAGAGATAACCCGTTTTACAAATCCGACTGCAGGCATTCTGCATTCTCACTGTCAAGTCCTTAACTCTGCTTACAAATGATTTAATAACTGTAAATCAGCAGGCCATCTCGGGCTCCAGCTCAGCACGCTGCCAGCACGGAGTGGGCAGGGCTTGGCCTCCACAGGGCGATACAGTTGCTGCTGGAGAACATAGTTGAGAAACACCTACTGCTATTCTTTACAGCATTTACTGGTCCACAGCTCATCTACCTGCTTGTGTCCGACAGCACAAACAGCACTGCCTACACCGACTGCTACAGGCACACACCCAGGTGCAGCTCTCTGCGGCGCCTCTGTCCCCATACCAGTGTTTCTCCGTGTTCTTCCACGGAGTGCTTTCTCCACTCAGTCCTCCATCTTCCATCCCTATTTCCACATATTGCTGTATCCCCAGCTCCTACAACAGCCTGGTTCCTCTCACAACCATGTTCTTACACTCCCCATCCCCATGACAGCGGCTGCGATGCTGACTGCCACTCAGCACAGCCCTGCACTCTCCCTCAGGTACAGCACGGCAGTGTTAGCAAAGGGCTGCAAATCACCTGCCACCTAAGTTCATCTGGGCTTAAGACAAACCATTAGCCTTAAGATAAAGCATCATGCAGCTTTTATCTTGGTATGCCACGAGGCAAAGCCCTCCTCAGAACCACGGATTTATTCTGGTCTCACACGGAGACACAGGCAAGCAGCAATTCAGATCAAGATACACAGAGAAGACTTACTGGTCCACCACAGAGAGACTGCTATTATCAGACATTTGTTACACGTCTTAATTAAATTATGTTAAGTATGCGACCATTCTGTAGAAAAATCCCATGCTCCATGGTTCACTCCATAGGGACCTAAGATTTTGGCATGGTTTCAAGGCGGCTCCTCAAAAAGAGTGCTGCCACATTTTGGTGGGCAAGTCACATGCAAACACATCATATGGAGGAAATTAAAGGTTAAAAAGGTTACCACAACTAGATGGCAGCAGAGACATTTTGTGACTACACTGATTAAGCAGCTGTTTTTTCGTTCATACATGTCATTAGACCATCCTCTGTTATCCATATCAGTACCCAAAAAATAAAATAAAAAACACCAAGTTTGCTTGGTGTAGACTGACCAGGTGACTTTAGAGAGAATTCCTAGATTTAGAATAAGCTTCAGATAAACACAACTTGCTTTTGCTGTTGTGAATCGCAGCCAGACACATACCTTCAAACTGCAAACTTCACTTTCCTATGTAAGTCCTGACACAACTCACTCTACCACGGATTAAGTGAGACAAACTCCTGACAGACATTTAGTTTCCTGAAGAAAAGAAGCAAGAGTTTTGACTGTTACATCCAAACACCTGCACTGTACTGTTCAACCTTTCATACGAAGTATAAAACTGCTGGAAACACTATATATTAGAATTGTATTCAGTGTAGTTACACACTGATCAACATACAAAAAAAATCCTAACTCTAGCTTAAAAAATTTGCCACAAAGTCTGAATACACGATTTGTATTTGGGCTCATATATTTAAAACTTCGCTTAAAATACATTGACAGGAAAGAAAACTTCAGAAAGCTAATAGAAGAGTTACTTACAACAACAAATATGTTTAGCACATAAGCAATTCTTACTCAGCCATCAATTGCCAAGGAAATGAGAATGGAAGACTACAGGCACAAACCAAAAATGTCATGGCCAAATTCCACTCCTGGATGCAAATATTTAGCAGTCAGTCAAGAACGAACACTGACCTGCAGACTTTTTTTGCTCCTGCAGTTATAAATTCACCTAGCAGGAAATAATTAGGTAATGGTATAAATTTAACTGAACAGGAAATTTGGATTCACAGTAACCTGATCAGAAGTTATCATCTAATTTGTCCCATTTATCTTCTTGCATTTTTTCCATTAAAAAGCCCTCATTCTAGATACCTAAAAATATATAATGAGCTCACCTGAAAAGAGAAGAACTCTTTAGTTCAAATAACTTCCTGTAGGAAAAAAAAAAATCAGCATTAAAAATGCACAGCACAATAAAAGCAGAAGTAAGGGTACACTTGGATTTTCTTACACTCCCAGAGATGTGGTGGCACACCATGCTACAGGTAAACACACCTGTCTGTGCACACACAGCTAACTTGTTACAATAATCTCATTCTTACAAAAGGAAGGAAACAACAATCATCTGCCTCCCTCATAATATCCAGCAAGAAACACACAGTGAGTAACAACTTCAAATCTGTAAGTGACAATTGCTTATATACAACACAACACACACGGTGATACGGAAATATATTAAAAGATGAAAGTTACTGACAATAAAAACCATAAGAAATGCAAAGTCTCATTTATCAATATTAAAACAGTTCAACAAAATCCATTACAGTCTCTCGATTTAGAGCCATAAAACTAAGTCAGGAACACAAAACAATAATATGATCTTAAAAATCTGAAAAAGGACCACATGAATAACTGAAACATAAGTATATGCTAACAAAATATAATCATTTCTTTGAGAAAAAAGTAAAACAAATGTCTTAAAAAGTTATAGTATAAACAGGTATTATTTTGTACAAGCAGGAAATAGAACACGAATCTACCTTTTATTATTAAAGCAAACAAAGAAGTAACTTATGTTGCAGTTTGTCTAAAGCAAAGAACTTTCATAAAACTATACAGTTATCAGAATTCCTTGAGAAAGAGATAACTGGGCACTTGTGGACAGCACAAAATTACAATGGAAAATATTACAAAAGGAACGTTTATCTTACCATGTTAGATTTAAGAGTTTTCACCACTGAACTGATGATTTATTTTGCTTTGAGGAGAGTTCTAATAGCTGACTGGTATTTCACCATTTATCAGGTATCCCAGAGATTAAAACAAACAAACAACCCTACTAAGTATCCAAGAATTCAATAAATACTGGTAATCCCATTATGTAAGCCTTTAAAAAATGACATAATTCAAATTATGCAAATAAATACCTCGTTATAACATTATAAATATTTAAATAAAATTCTGTTGAGTATGGATTAGCCTCCTAAATATACAACTAAACTAAAAAATCCATTGTCTTAAAATCAGAAACATGGATCAGAAGGACAAGATCATTTTTGGAATGTTATACTCCTACAGACCGCTTTTAGGGCAGACTCAAAGCACGCTACTCCCTGCTTCCCAGAGCTCTGTGCCAACTAGCTAAGTTTCTTTGGTTAGTTAATGAACGACAGAAGTAAAACTTCTTTTTCCTCTGATCCAAAAGTACAGCAAAGGGAAACCACACTTATGCTCTCAGATTGATTGATTTCTGTAGCAGTTGCAACCTTCCTCAAATCTTTCACCATCACAAGAAGCATGCAAAGCCTTCCCTCTCTCCAGAATAATGCTTTTCAGCCTGCAGGGCCCTCAGGCTCTGTAAACAGCTGAGGAAAGGCAGCTAAAACTGCAAACTCTTATCTCCTTTACAGTCACAAACATATAAAGAGATTTACCCTTCTGCTAGGAAATTTAATGGACTGGAAATTGACAGTTCTTGATCTACAGACAGAAATTACTGATCCCTAATACAGTACATACATTGTTTTCCAAGGCTGTAAGATGACATCCTATTCAAAAGCAAAGATCACATATTCCTGTTACTTCCTAAAAGCTAACGCTTATAGACAAACTTGATGCACCTGATATATTAAAACTGTGTAATCGTTTGGCCTATTTGTTCCCTTTCAATGCAATTGGTTTTACATTCTGAATTTGCTTCTCCTCATTCTTGAGAAACTCCTCAACAAAGTATCCAGTTATATGACCTGAACATTTCCATTACTGTGATTTGTGATTCATGAAATTAAAAGTATCATTGCTGTGTAGGCCAAATATCACTACACTTGTCAGATTGTTTTGGTCACACATACCTCCCATCCTGCACCAAGCAATGCTCTGCATACATCTGACCTAACGTTGCACTTCAGTGGTGACAGGACTTAATGTCATTTTTCACTTAGGCAGATTGAGGATTATAGGTGAAAGGTTAGTAAAGTAGGATGCTAATTTAGGGTAACATTAGACAATTTTAACTACTGAGTAGCATAGCTCTTGCAATTATGGCATGCTGGGATTCACAGTTCAGAAAGCTTGGTAAGCCCTTGGCATAACTCTGAAATTTCTTCACTGTCTTGCTCTGATGCTACAGACATAATTCATGTAATCAACAACACAGGAAAAGACTATTTTCACTTGGCTGATAAAAGTAGATTTTTTTCCTTTTTTCTTTACAATATTTAATTAAATGTTAATTAAATATTTAATTAAAAATCTCATAGTCCTCTTAGAGAATCCCTCTGTTTGCAATCCACGACTGAGTAGTTGTGGAAAAGGAACGGAGGTACTTTGGTAAAGGTTTTGAAACATCTCTCTCTTCACATCATATTCATCAGCACAAGAAAGAAGTGAGATAGAGCAGAGGGAAAAAAGAACAACAACAACAAAGGTTTTTAACACTTGACTGAATGGGAAGGGACCACTGATATGTTTTTGTACAATGCATACATACAAGTATGTAATGAATAGGTAAGAAGTCACCTACATTAATATCCATTGTGAATAGGTCTCCTAAAACCAAGTGATTTTTAAGCCTTTTCTTTGTTTGTTTACTGTTCTGGCACTGTTTTTGTGTGTTTCTTTCTCAGTTGGCTACATGCAAGTACTTCAACAAACAAAATGTTTGATCTGCATATGTTTCTTCATGAGTTTTTTCTTTTGGTTGAAAACAAAAGAACAGTATGCTTTTATATTTATCTATTGCACAATTCAGTACTTTTTCATTCTCTTTCCTTTTAGAGTAATTCCACTACTAGACTGAACAGCCCCACAGAATCCATTTTGGTCTGTTAGCTCAAAGACTCCCAAAACAAAATTAATAATAATAATGAAAATAAAAAACTCTACTTACGCCATTACATACAAATGTACTGAGACAGACTTTGAGAGTTCATAAGTAAACAACAATTGTTAAAAAAAAAAAAGCCTCTCATAAAATACAGTACAGTACAGAGATAATACACCACAATAGCTCAATCTGGAGCTGCAACAGACAACAACAATGCATTTAAAATATTTATTATGGGCTTTTTTTTTTTTCTTTAATTGCAGGTAAAGAAACATCCTCAGGGGATATTTAAAGCAAAAAGAAAAAAAAAGAAACAAACAAACAAAAAAAGCAAAAAACCCCACTACACTCTACTTTAGAAGTTCTACCAATAAGTTGATTTATGATCAATAAAAATAAAAAACAGTGAACATAACATCTCAGCAAGCACTCCATTATAACCCACCTCATAGTGCCAGATTACTGCAGCAAACTGTGTCCTGTGCTCAGAGTTATTGCATCTGCTGGAACACTACAGGTTATCCTCACGATGGCTGGAGTATCTACACAGATTTCCAGCTTTCATTCTCAGTTTCTCCCTTTGTGTACTGGTGAGAATGTTAACATTCTTACAACAGCTTTATATAAGCAACAGAACACAGATCTCTGTTATTAAATCAGCCTTCTAAAATATAAAAATATTTGTTATTGTGAAAATGTCTTTCAGTCATACTTCAATTTCCATAGTTTTAATAAGGAATACCTAATTAGAACCATCACTTTAGAACTATGATGTGCATTCAGTCGACTTCATGTAAATAGACAAACAGTTAAAAACATGTACTAACATTAAATATAGTCAAATTGCAAAAACATACAATCTGACAATGTTGTCGTGTGCTCTTTCAAAGAGTGCATAGGACAGAGTGCAGCAGTCAATACAGTAAATTCTTTTGATGCAATCCCAGGTCAAAGCTGTAAACATTCCCAATTGCAGTTTCTTGGAAACTTTTTGTTCACTTCAAGTTTTTATTAGCAAGTTGCACTGGGCTTTCCCCTGTCATTTTTTCCACCAGTCCCAGTCAGAATCATCATCCATCTTTAACCCGTTTGGCTGTTCAAAACTACTCATAAAAATTTCTTCACTCGATTCAGGGTAGTCATCCTTCCCTTGCAGTGCACAATGGCACATTCCACATGCCATTTTTAGCAAGGCCCCCAGTGTATGATCTTGAGAAGCAGGTTGAAGTAGTCAGCTATGCCTTAATGGGATTTCCTGCAGGTTTGGGATCATAACCATATAGGAAAGTAGCTGCTATTACAAGGATGGCTCCGAAGAAAAAGACACTGAATAGAATAGGAATGGAAGGAAAAAAATAAAAAGTTAGCTGGTTTTAGTTAATGTGATTGTATGCAGTACAGTCAAAGAAAGGACATCAAACCTGTGGGAATATAGAAAGAATAAATTATATTCATCCCATTTATAATGGAAAAATGTGCACGTATTTCTTGGGGAAGAATGCAGGAAAGTTGAAATCTGTTATCTGCATCCAGGTAAGCAAAATAATCTATAATTATACTGACATTCTGAAAATTAAACGTAGTTTCATGGAATAACTGTCAAAGGTAATCAGACTGACCTTTCATTTCTATTCCTTTTGACTAAAGCTCTATGCAAAATGCAAGCAGAAGCTAAAGAAGTGCAAGTACTGTAGCCACTCAGCTGTTTTTAATATTTGATACACATCATGCCTTTAGAGCTAAACATAGCTTTGAAATCCAAACTTGTGTTAAAACTAGTTTCTGCTGCCCAAGAACCAGTTACAAGTCAGTCTATACTCAGTTTTGGCAGCTATGAGAGTATTTTTATAAGAAAAACATAACAGACACCCTTTGTGTCGTCACAAAGGGGTCTTTCAAATTGTTTCAGTAGTTACCAGTATACCATAAAGAAAAGAACCTCGCTGACAACCTGGTTTTCTGAACACTAAAAAGACTGTGGTACACTACATGATAATACTTCAGAGAATACAGTTTGCTTACTTCAGACACGATCTACTGCAGGACCTTCAAAAGCACTTCAGTATTTTGCATCTATTATCCCAACCAAAAATGCTTGTTCAAGTGAGAGGAACAACTAGGAAGTTCACATAAATTCAGTTGGCATAAGAAAATACTAAAGATTAAGCTTTATTAAATGGGATGGATTCAAATTTTACATCCTGTGAGTTGGCTCTCCTTCATTTAGTTATTCAGCAATTTCTATTTTCACCGTTTGCAGAGGCAGCTAAGTTACTTAATTTCTATTTGAGCACACAGAACTTCTTATACCACTTTCCACATTTATTTTAATAGGAGGCTATTTAGAATTTAAGTCTGACATGTCCCATTTTTAAGCCCCAACAGTTAACTCTAGTTCCTTTTTGGAAAGTTTAAACAAACTCGTGCTTACATTGTGCATACTCCTTCTGGTTAAAAAGTTTTTATCAGAAATATTTTTATACCTTGAATGCGTAGTATATATGTGATCAATTCATGTTCACTATAAGCAAAATCATATTAATATATTTAAAAATTAGAATATTACTTTTACACTCCATACCTTAAGAAGAAAATCACTCTACAATGTATCTTTGTACGAAACACAGCTCCTAAAATGCTGTTCACAAAACTTGGTGTATTGCACCTAGAAGCATACAGCATTTTTCTCTCCTTCTTAGTCAGGTCTTTAATAGAGAATTGTTTAAAAAAACAAAATTAAAAATTAAAAAAAAAAAACCACCCTGGTTTTGGGCTTCTGGGTGCCTGGTAATCACTGCAGTAGAATTTTCTGCGTATGACTGGAACGATACCTTCTAGGGACTGTTTAGAGAGCAGATGAAGAGCAGTACAAATAGATGATCATCACTACTGTTGTTCAGTCATAAGTCATCTTGCAATGAGGTGACTTGTAGAAGATATGTCAGTTTAGGAGACAACTAATGAACAAGAGTAATCGCTTTGTCTCAGCTCTCACTCAGGGACAGCCAGGGAGAAACTGGTTCCAAGAGCAGAGTGAAACACAGTGCAAGGCAGTCATCCGATATAAAGAGGAATAATCTTAACAAACTGAGGGAAAGCAGATGGAAAGAAAATAACATAGAGCCTGGAAGAGAGAGGTCTGTCAAAAGCTGAGACGTGAGATTCAATTATTCCTTATCCGTGGGAGCTCTATCTTACAAAAAAAATCTTGATAACTATAGTACAACATTTTAGTACTAGTTATGTTATGAAACTAAATTTTCTGTGGAAGGTGAATCTAACTATTTTGTAAGGCTGCCTTTCATTTATTTATTGCTGCTGTTATATCTGATAAGCACTACGTTTTCAATCACCGCTTTCTTCTGTACATGTGAAAAATAATTCTTACCTCGTGGGGACAAAATCCTGAAGCCAGAAATAGGAGATCAACGTTGAAAGTATAATAGAAAGAGAAGTTGCAAATCCCTTTAAAATGTTGTCTGCATATTTTATAACAGCAGCAATCACCAGGCCTCCAAGTGCCTGAAAAATATTGAAGGTTGGAATTGCAACACAATAATTCCACTGAGAATATCTATGTTAACAAAACAGTTGTGTTTTAGGAAAAGCCTCTATGTCTAGAAATGTTACAATTGTTTTATGTTACATAAATCCACTTTATTCCCCAGTAGAGAAGTTATCATACTATTAAATACATTATTAAAACATGATTAAAATTAGCAGAAAACATTTGTACTATACGTTTTTAGCTGTGGGAGAAAGTATGTATTTAAAATATATGTATATATTTTTAAGCATTGCAAATGAAATAATTTACAAAATCTTATGTTGCACAACAATCATATACCTGCTCTGAATTTCCAAGTTTTTATTTAGAAGCTTTTTCTAACAGTGCTACATCAGACTTTTGACTATAGACATCCCAGTAGCTTCACCTACATTCATTAATTTCCCCGGCCATTTACAGAAGGGAAATCTCCAAATGACAGGAACATAATATATCTTACCTGTAGAATAACAACTATCCAAGTAAGTTTATTATATCCTTGAAAAAATCCATTTTTGGACAGCTGCTCTCCATCGTATATATATACACCCATCAGACCAAAAATGCTGCCAAAGAATCCTGGAAGTACAAAATTCATTTATAAGTTTCAGGTGAAAAACATGCAGTCAGGTTTCCTGTCCTCAGACTGCTTACACACATCCGATTTTAAAATAGGAATGCTACTTGCAGCATCACATCCAAATGCAATCAGTGTTCAGATAGATAATTTCTTTTAAAAAGCAATTTTCTACACTTATCAGAAGTTCTGTCTGTCTCCACTAGGAGTTTTTCATATGCATATCTTTCATTGCTTTCTACTGAATGAAGAGATTTATCAGTTCACTCAGTTTACCAGTAATGTCAAAAGAAGCAACTGAGATAACACAAGAAGTTTATAATTCAGTGAGTTTTCTACTGTTAGGTTTTCTATTGTTAGGAGGGAAATTTTCTGTAATCCCTCCAGGAATGAAAGTGATGGAGACAATAGGCTCTATTCCTCTCCATTCTGTAAAAAGCTGACCACTATTTTCATTGCATTCCCTTCTGTCTGAAAAGAAGGACATTGTTTTGAGTGAAATAACACCCTCCGCTTGACACAAAATACTTCTTTTTGTACAGGTAATTAAAAGCTCAGATTTGATTCACAATAAACTAATTACTTCCCGTTTTTTTTTCCCCAATTGATCTGCTAAAATAGAGATAAAATAATGAGGTATTGGTACATATTTAAAAAACTACCCAACTTTTATTTCTGATTTTTCTGCAATCTCTAAGATATGAAAATGAAAATTAGGTTTGATGTAAGTTTTTTTTGTTGTTTTGAGTAAAGCTCTATTTCAAAGCTCTTGCTCAGGATTCACTTGCTCCTGAATGACAGTGCCTTAAGCGAGCAGCTATCTGGCACTCACAGGAAGGATACACTGAGGTGTTCTTGAAATTAACTGTGCTGCATTAACACCTAGGCTCTAGAAGATACAGAACAACTTTGGAAAGAGAAGGTATTCCCTTACTGATATCTGCACACTAGGTAAGAACATTAAAAGTTAGGATGAACGTTTGTACATACGTACACAGTTATTTGGTGATTATTCAGACAATTGAAACAAACTGATCTTCATACTGAAATAATCATAAATTCATTACCTCATCTTTTTTCACAAACATGCATGCTTTTTTCTTGTATTAAAATTGCCAACCTATAAAAACTGCCTATCCAGGCAAGATAAAAAAAAATTCTGTTTTAAAATAGGTCTCAAAGCATTTATTTAGGAACATATTTTATTTTAATGTTCCATGTTTAATGTTGCTCTTTCCAAAAAAAAAAAAAAAAAAAATGGAGGAAAGGATACTATATGTACTTATCTGATTAATCTGTGCAAAAGACACACAGGACACGCAAAATCTGCACAAGACAATATTCTTTAGAGCATATTAACTAAAAATCAATTGACAGCTTCCATGCAAACTTACAAACACTATAAAAAAGTTAAATCAAGAACTAGGTTGACAGCAGAAAGCAATTCCTAGAATTCTCTTGTGTACTACTCATTTATTAAGCACATTTATGCAGACCTCTACATTTTTGATATTTCATAGTCCCGCAAATTTATTTTAAATCACAATGCAGTACTCCTGCTCTAAGAGATAACTAAAATTAAACTTACCAAGCTGAATGTTTCTTATCCACACAGACTGCTTAGTTTCCTTTAAAATTTTCTCAAAATAAACGCCTGCAAATCCACTAGAAAAGCAAGCTATAAGAACTGCCATCAGGCCTACAAACTGAGATCCTGCTGAATGCTCCTTAGCAGCTGTTGCTTGAGAGTCTGAAGGCCACTGGATGTAAAAACAGTCATTTTAACAATAAGTTTGAATAAAGTCACGAGCATTTATAGAATGCAAGATATTTTTTTAAGCAACAATAATAATTACTAAATGCAGACAATCATGCAACCTTTTGTATTTTGCATCACCAATGCTTTTAAAGAACTGCAAAGACACAACTTTTCTTACTACATGCTTGTAAGGAGCACAGCTGTGCCTCACCTGGGATAAAATCCATCATCTTAAACAGGCCTAGGATTTTACCTGCCATGTTGCATAAGCCAGCACCAACCCTGAATTCCAGCACTACTCATCTGGTCATTCACTGTCACTGACTTTTGCCATCTGTCAGTTGGTTACCTCCTCTATACACAAGTGCAAGTCAGGACACCACTTAGCCCAGATGCTTTTAAGATGTGATAAACTGTTGTAGGTATGTGAGTCTGTTCATGATTTTGCATACAACTAAAACAAGCTAGATGTTGTGAAGTATCTAATGCTAAGAGAATAAAATGTAGTGCAACAGAAAAAACATACTGAAGATCTGTTAATTTCTGCCAGCATGTTTTGCTCTTATTTTTAGTGATTAAATTGAAAAAAATCAATAAAATTTAATCCTTAGTTTTTCTTTTCATCTTTAAGATTTACAATAAGAATTTCTAGAATACCCTGAAATCTGCTAAAAACTCTTAATCTCTTATGCCACAGTCACTCTAAAAACTACAAATTCCTATATATTCCTCCCATCATTTACAAAAGATTTTGCTCTTGAAAAAATTTAAGTCAATTTGTCATGCTGAAACCATACATCATAAGGTGAGCAGCAGGACTGTGCCATCAGAGATCTGTGAATCCAAACTAATGTCAGAAGTGCACTACAAATACTTTTATAACTGATTTAACTAATTTTCAGGCCAATCCAGAGGCACGAGAACTCAAGAAGAGCTCTTATCTCTTGCTTTTGAACCATTTTTGGTGTCCTCCAGCCATGGTCAGTTGTGGCTTTGTAGCTTCTGCTGTACTCCAGTACCAGTGTGCAGCTGATATGACCAGGAAGCTGCACAATCAGGAAGCTGTACAATCAGTATACAACTCTAATAGTTCCTTGAGTAAACACACATTGCATTTATTTACCTGCACAAATGCCACTCCTGTCATTAAAATTACCAACGACAGCCACTGGTATATACCCAATTTCTTGCTTAACATGGACACGGAAAATAGTGCTGTGGTAAGAATTTTCAGTTGATATGTAACCTAAAAGAACCAGAAGCACTTATTACCACATAATTCATGTTTGGTTTTTGAAACTTACAGAGCAATCCAGATGTACAGTACCTGATATGTGGCTGCATCTAGGTTTGACAATGCTACATAGAGCAAGTTATTCTGAAGAGTGTAAATTCCTGAAGGAATGGCAAGTTTAAGAGTTTCCATGGGCTTATTAAGAATTTCATCATGCAGCACTCTGTTCAGGGTCCGTAAATTGCACTCTACCAAAGAAACACAGAAATAGACTTGTAGACTAAATGGAGAAAAGAAAAAAATAAAGAGCAAAGTTCTGTTCTCCAACACTAATAATTTCCCCCTTTCTATATCTATCACTGCTATCACAAACCCAAAATACTACAGAATAATTGTCTTTCATAAACCTGAAAAAAGTCTTGGTGTCGTCTGGAATATCAGAACTAGAACAAGCTACCTGGGGAAGTGGCTGTGGAACTAAGCTTGCTGAGTTTTAGTAAGCATGTGGACAGTGCACTCAGACATACAAGCTGATTTTTGGGTGGTCCTGTGTGGAACCAGGAGTTGGACTTGATGATCCTTGTATGTCCCTTTCAACTTGGGATATTCTATGATTCCGTGAATTATTCAACTGATGTTAAAATAAAACTTATTCATAGTCATATTGGAAGCTGATAACTTAAAGATACCACCTACAATGCAGATGTTCAGGAGCCTACGGAATCATCAACATTTATGAATACGCAATGTTATTTTTAAACTGTTGAAAACCTAATGCACATGTCAAGGAACTGGGTAAATGCAGTATAAAATGTACAGAATGAAAGTAAATCCAAATTTTTCTTTTGAGCTTAAAACTGCACTTCTTTTTGTATTAATGAAATTGCTATTTCCCTCCTGTATCTGCGTGATTTATTTATAGGCTTCAACACATGCATGCTTCAGACACACAGCTTTTCATTTCGTCACTTTTATTTATAAATTTCTTAAAATATCTGAGCAAAAAACAGCTTCAAGCTGCTAGCAGAAAATTTATTCTCATACACCTTAGCATGCATAGTTGTTTAAAGAGAAATCGCGTCAGCACATGCAATATTCTATTGGTGTGTTGAAAAGTGAAGTATGACTACAGTCTTCCCAAGGCTGTCTCTTTATGAGAAAGCAAAATGCTTTTTTTGTCAGCCTCTACTCACACAGCTGCCTTGCAGTTCCCATTACAATACAGCATATTGATTAAGAAAATTACTTGGTGCAAAACTGAGTACATACTGCTGTCTTTGTAGACCAGTAGAACACAGGACAGAATCTTCAGAAGTTCAGCAAGAACTACTGCAGTAGAGGACAAGTAACGAGGTCCTTCTTCTTTCAGTGTCCGAGAATAACGCATTGTCAACACTAAACTTGTGGTCTGAAAAACCAGGATGCCCAGGGAAAGGTATTTTAAATTGGTAGACATTTCTTTATTACTTTCTTCCTGAAAAAGAAAACAAGTAAACAAACAACAAATCAGGCTTAAAATTTAATACTGCAGATAGACATTTTCATTTGGAATCAGCATATTAAGTTAGCCACAGACCCCTCCAGCAAAGGTAAACAACCAATATTATCTGATATTTCAAGAGAAAAAAGAGATTATCACTTCAAAAATGTTTTTAAATACATGATTAAATATGGGAAAGCATATCTGGACATTAGACGAGGTGGCAGCTACAGAAATATTCCTTTTAATTTCTCATCTGTGAAAAACAAAACAGTCAAATAAGGACTACTAACTTATAGTTACCTTTCCAAATACTGGTTCCACAAAATGAATCTTTAAAGTTAATCCAATCACAGATCTCTTTACACAGAGGAAGGCTCAGAAGATATCTTCAGAATAAAAAATAAAAAGCCCTATACTGCAGAATGCCCAGTATTCCCACAGCAACAAGCTATCCCCAGAATGGAGTGCTTCTCATTCTTCCACCTCCCCAGAGTTTTCCAGGTTGCAATTTCTGCCTTGTCAGATAATACAGCATCAGAATAAGAGTGAGTCAGGGCTGTCCTGACAGGGTTTCCTTTGCACTTTGCTGCCAATTAACACCAAGTAAACGCAAGAAACTAAAAGTATTGCTGCTTTTGGAGACAAAGTTACAAGGCTATGTTACCACTGCTACTCAGAACATTGTATCATTTTTTTCTGCTGTTCTTTATGCATGTTAAGTACAAAGACAACCCGTACACAGAAATGTTCTTCATAAAAAGCTTACTGCCTTCCCTATCCACTTATTCAGAAAACCAAGCACTGTTTTTATAATGCCAAAGCAAAAGAAAACCAGTAATTTCAAGAGAAGTAGTAACAAGTCCACATGTTGCATGCAGTTCTTATTTCCAGAAGCCCAAAGCTGACGTGTGTAGTACATATTGGATGCCTATGCTGTCCCTGTGTATGTATGTTTCACATCTACAGGTACACGGAGCTTGACTCTTAACTACCCACTTTTATACCCACTGCTGAAGCACGTGCTCATACCTCTAACTACTCTGCAGCTGAAAACAAAGCGTTTCCTCACTGACACCACTTCTCTAGTTCAACAAGGATTTTTTCAGAGATCTGTAGAGAAGTGTCATTCAAATATTCCTGACTTGCCCTAACCTGTCTCTAAGCTTCAGGGAATTTTCTCCAGTCAAGCATACAAGGTCACAAGAATATCTGTATAACATCAGTATTTCAGAGACACTGCAGTAACCTGCCAACAACTACTAACTGCCAAGTCACTGAGATGTGAAATATACACTCGTATCCTAACAAATAAAATTGTTTACTTCAGAAATGGTACGGCTGCAAAAACATTTGTAAAAGCTTACTAGCAAAGGAGAAAGAAAAAGAAACAGATGAAGCAATACACAGTAATTCCCTTAAGGAAGCTTAACAGAAGATGCTTTTATAATAACCATGACTTCATTTACCTCACTGAAAACAAATACTGTAAGTGCAGAGGACAGTATAAATCAGACAGAAGTATCAAGATGACAGAGAAACAAACTGCAGCCAAAACTCACTATTTGCTAACTTTTTCCAAATAATGGGTTCCGATGGAATAACCCTTTACATGAAGATAACTGAAATTATGCACACCCAAGAACCAAAAGAAGATCTTTTGGTCAAAGAGAAATACGTTTGGAGCAGGTATTTGCTATAGCTGCAAACAAGGATGAGAAACAGAAGCAGTTTCCCTGAAGAGATGTAGAGGGACATGAAAGGTCAGAGCTCTCACCCTGGAGAAATGCTAACAGAACAGGGAATACAGAGGTAGAAAAGGGAAAAAAAATCCACCAAGAGAAAAGACACAACAGAACTTCATACAAAGGTCCACCTGTGCTACAGGAGAAAGCTGACAGCAAAATGAGCATTTAGATGCCAACACACCATTTCTTCCAGCCATCCCATCTACTCAATCTTTTAGTATTGAGACCTGACAATCTGGATACAGAAAGAACACACAGTGATGATTAACACAAAGTCTCATAAAAGCACACTTACAGATGTTTCTTTTCACTTTTCAAAATACTTCTGAACAAAATACAGATAATGGGAACATATTTGCTGAACTTAGACTAAAATATTTGCATTTTGTGAGCCTGTAAGGTGACAAAATATTTTAGGACTTTCTCAGCACTCAGAATTCAGTAACTTAACTGAAATAGGTGACAAGAATAAAAACTAACACGTGCATTTCTTGTCATACAACCATCTATTTATGCTTACAGTGTGAAGGTGTATCACCATTACATTGCTCATGAGCAATTATCAAAACATTCAGTACGGAAACATAACAACATGCACAGCAGTGTAACAGACCCACCGTTAGGAACACGTACCAAATCATCATCTTGAACTATAGTATTTTCTTGATCAGTAATCATGATTAAAAAAAAAAAAAAAAAAAAAAAAGAACTTCTCCCACAGTAACACTATCAATTTAATCTTGCTTCCAGCAACACAGCCACAAATCCACTTTGTCCTATTCACCGGGCTGCATTCTGAAGCCAGACAACGTATTTCTAAAAAGCACCAGCAGCAGAACACATTCCTTTTCAGCAATTCACCAAAGCAAATCAAGAGTCCAGCTTCATAGATGAACATAGATTACAAGCTCTCTTCTCAGTGGTCAGCATGACACGTTAGCAGGGAACAAGCAGTTTCATGTGGAACTAAAGCTAATTGCTCCACAAAGCAGGAACTGCATACTTCTGAAACCTACGCACACCAATAAAATTACCGCCCTCTGCTGAGCACACACAATACCTTATCATCAATCCTTGTCTCTCTTCTTTTTAAAGGTTGTATAGTAGCTCACAGAACTTGGTGCAAGCTGGGGACTGGATCCCAAAGAGGAGCCAAGTACTGAACCTGACACAGCTGAACTTTGTAACAGCCCACAGCAGGGCTGGATTCACACATCGCTAGCAGGTGAGACACTCACCCAGCTCCTGCTACCCTTATTGCAACAGACTGTGCAGTCATAAACTGAGTTAAACACTGTCTTCAGTAACAGTCCACACCCTGACAGTCTTAAATCAATAATGAGATGAAAGTTCCCAGCACACTGCTTGTACACAGTCACTCCTCCTGACTGATTGCTTACCTGCCTTTGGACAAACTACCCAGCGCTCCGCAGGCCACAAAATCAATTTACACCTGCTAGTTCAAAGGCTGGGAGTCCAGCTGTCACAGTATTTCTCAGGCCTTACTGGGTTCCTTATCTTCCATTTATTAATCCAGGTAAAAGAAAAAAGAAAAGGAACTGCTTCTATGTAGTTAATTGGTATGCCTTGAGACGCACCCTACAGCAACGTGGAACACAGGGGAAGAGGCCAAGGGCAGCCTGTGTGGCAAGTCACTGTGGGTGCTGTGCTCTGCACCAACGTGCAGAGGCAGAGTGCAGAAAGATGCTCCACAAAGAGCTGTTCTCCTCTCAAATGTAAGGGGGAAAGATCAGGAAAAGGATTTACAGCACGAGCAAATGATTTAACAAAAATCAGTACTGTAAGTATTCAGCTCATGAAAAGATCACACTGCATGAAGCTTTAAAAATGTCTTTTAAAAGGAAGCAGATTTTTTTAAAGTGAAAAATCAGCAGTTTCCACTTTGTACCATTAATTCAGACAGAATGAATGAATTTCTGATTTGCAGGTTTCTATTTCCTTCAGTAACTTTCCACAACAGGCTAACATTTCACACTTCAGGTTCTATTTTTCTATCGTCAAAGTTCTCTCAGTGTCCCAAGTTATCTAATGTTCCACATTCTATTTCATGAACTACCTGAAATACTAGAAAGCAGTCACCATACCTGGCTCACTTTTAATTAACTTCATTAAATTTAATTTTCACTGCATTTCTGGAACTTCAAAAGAATATACTAATATACATATAATATATATACTACTATATATCATAGTTTCTACCAGCAGCTAGTTCTTGACTCCTCCCTACCCTTACACCAGGCAAGTTAAATCTGAAAACAAACACACACAAAAAATCCTATGGATTCTTATGCTTCTCATGTTCTCAGTGACGGCACTACACAGACTGCATTCTTCCCAGCCCACCTGTAAAGCATTTATTTTCATGCTGAGAATCCCTCGGCACAGAAGTTACTGCTACAGTTTGCCCTTATTCCACTTTACTATGAGTGAGTTTAAGGTTGCCTAACCAAACAAACAGCACTGGCACTTTATTTACAATACAATAGAATGCTGAGCAGAATGAGACAACCAGACTCTTAAAAATGCAAAGCTCATGAAGTTGTGTGTGCCACTGCACAAGTTCCATGCCTAGGACCTGCCAGAAAGCGACCGCCGACCCTTCCTTCTGTAAGGCAGACTCAGCGCAGAGTTCATGAGCTCGCCCTGGTGAAACAGGCATGGACACATTCTGGCACATTCTCTGAAATCAGGATAGCAGATTAAAGAAACTGGACTGCATTCCCAGAAGAAATTTGAACCCAATACCAATACTACTCCCACACAAATATAATAAGACGTCAACAAAGAGGAAAAGCACAAGAGGAAGGTGGGGTAAGAGCCACCTCACAAAACCTGAAGAAAATATGGGCGTTTTTTTGTTGTTGTTGTTTTGTTTTCCCCCTAAAACTCTGCCTTCTATGCTTTAGTAGTGCAGTGCCTTCTTGTCAGTGCTGACAACATATGTAAAGTGCAGCTTTCTGTAACACAGCTGTACTTCTCAGAGGGAAATTCTACTCCCATACATCTTTTTTTCAGAAGCCAACATTATCTTCTTTACATCTACATCTACAGCTTCTGCAACAAATATTTTACGTATGGAAATAAATATCCCAGATGAAGCAGAGGGTGCAAAGACCATTCAGAATCTACTGAGTGCTGCTCAACTGGTTTCTGAACAGGATTTCACACACACAAATATTTAACCTCTATCATTCAACAGTGCACTTCCATTTTCCCTTTTGCTCCAAATACATAAATCCTTCACACATCAGTCAACGTTCCATTAAAATTAATAACACTGTAAAGCTTTGTATGAACCCCACACCCTCTCACTTTTTGACACCGTTTTCCATCTTCCTCACACCAGGTATGGGTTTCTCTACTGTTCCCCCCATAAGTAAACTGTAACTGTCAGCTCCCTTCCCACACGCATACCACTTTTCAACTAAACCACTGCAAAACACCTCATTTTAATACTTACCCTGCTCTTTCTCTTGCGTTTCAGTTTGTTACTCATTCTCCTTGCTTGATAGTTTACAATGTGTACTATTTTTCTTTTTAGGCGTTACAAAAACTGAATGCACCAGCGCAGTTTTCTCCTGTCTTTTCTAGCAGAAAGTAACAATCTTGTTGTTTTCTTTCTTCTCTCTCTCAAAGGAAGGTTTCATACAGTAGCATTTTCAATTTCTCAATTTACATTTAAAGGGATCTTGTGAAAATAAAAAAGTATTCCTGTATTCAAATAATATTTGATGAGAAGAATACGTCGAGTATGACACAGCAGAACACTGACAGAACTCTGAACCCTGGCTTTCAACAACCACACTGAGACCTTTTAACATCAGCAAGAGCAGATGGGTTACACATTAAAATGTAACTGCTGAAGACCAGCCAGTGATTTCTTCTTAACTTTGGCTAAGGTCAGGAGCAAAGGACCCTGGAAAGCTGTACCAGTGATTCACCGACAGAAAACTGACATTGCCAAGTCCAACAAGGAAGATGCAATTACATATTAACTAACACCTGTTTCCAGATAGTGCTTCAACTTATTTGGGACTCAGGTCAAGTTTTCTTCAATTTGTACTGAAATGCTGATTTTTTTGGACGCCCTACAGAAGAATTTTTGTTTTATTTTTGTATGGAAAAAAAGTTACAATTCTAATCTATGTATAAAAAAGCAAAGTTGGGAACTATGAATCTTAAATGTAATAAAAATCTTCACTGTGGCTAAATACTCTTTAACCCCTCTGTATCTGCCAGTAAACAACAACAACAACAACAACAAAACTAACAGGAACTCCAACCAACACAAACTTCATCCTTCACAGCAAAGCTAAGCACCCAGATATAAGATTTTCTTGGATTGACGAGAATTTAATTAGATGAGTGTTAAATAAATCACATACTGAGCATAAACATTCAGTGCTCCAAGAATGCAGGCCCTCACTGAACTAAACCTAACATCAGTACTGCCTATAAGATAAATGAGTTCTTATATGTGCACAGTAGAGCAATAGTTTTATATTGACTTAGGCTATTACGTCAGCGCCTGCCTGCCAGCGCAGAAATTTGATACAACCTGCCTCTCTTTTTCAAACAGTACACACACTGCATTCATTGTACAGATCACAGTATGGAAAGATCCAGGTAGTGTGCAAGAAGCCATTCAGTTCTGGGTTTTAGCTCAAGTCCTGATTCTTCTGCAAGCACAGGAGTGCAGCATCAGGCTGAGATGAGCCAGGCGCTGCTCTGCTGCAGCTCCTGCAGACGCTCCAAGGCAGTGGCATGGCTCAATGTGAGGTGCTGAGAGTGAGTGCCTAGTACTGCTGGGGTTCAACTGCAGCTCACAGTTCAGCTATTTCTGAATCACTAACCAGGTTTGGGACAATTCCTGGTATTTACACAAACTGGGAGAAGAACCCCCTGAGAGCAGCCTGCAGAGAAGGACTTGGGGGTCCTGGTGGACAAGAAGCTGGACATGAGCCAGCAGTGTGCGCTTGCAGCCCAGAAAGCCAACTGTGTTCTGGGCTGCATTTAAAAAGGGGTGGCCAGCAGGGAGAGGGAGGTGATTGTCCCCCTCTACTCTGCTCTTGTGAGGCCCCATCTGCAGTAGTGTGTCCAGGCCTGGGGCCCCCAGTACACGAAAGACATGGAGCTCTCGGAGCGGGTCCAGAGGAGGGCCACTAAGATGGTCAGAGGGCTGGAGCACCTCTCTTATGAGGAAAGGGTGAGAGAACTGGGATTGTTTAGCTTGGAGAAGAGAAGGGTCCAGGAAGACCTCACTGTGGCCTCCCAATATTTGAAAGGAGCATCTAAACTGGAGGGGGAAAGGCTGTTTACGAGGGAGGATAGTGATAGGACAAGGGGGAATGGTTTTAAACTGAGACAGGGGAGGTTTAGGTTAGATATTAGGAGAAAGTTTTTCACACAGAGGGTGGTGACGCACTGGAACAGGCTGCCCAAGGAGGTTGTGGATGCCCCATCCCTGGGGGCATTCAAGGCCAGGCTGGATGTGGCTCTGGGCAGCCTGGTCTAGAGGCTGACGACCTTGCACACAGCAAGGGGGTTGAAACTATGTGATCATGATTGTTCTTTCCAACCCAAACCATCCTATGATTCTGTGATCTGTGATTTTGTGTGCTACAGGCAATGCAGCCACCTCCAGACACAGCCACATAGCTTGAGTACAGAGTGAAAACAGGTCTGTAGAGTTCTTGCAGAAAGCCAGTCATTACAAATAAGTTTAGACAGCTAAACAGTGAACAGAAAGGGTCTGAGCAGAAGACAAGAAGGTAGAAATTTTCAAACGGAAAAACTCCAATCTCTTGTCCATCTTACATTCTTAAGCTGGTTCCTAAGAGGTACACGTCTTAAGAATCCCCCTCCCCCCAGGCTAACTGTGCAGATCCCTGAGCTCCAGTTGGGGCACTGAGTCCGTGGGAAGCACCACACATACAAGCACAAACTGAGGTAACTGATGAAGAATAAGCCATGGTGGCAAGCAATTGAAGAACAATAAGAGAGAAGAAGATACATCAAGCAAACCCATCCCAAAGATCAAGAATGCGTTGTCCTCATTTAATAAAGCCAAAACCTGAACTATTTTAAGCAGACAAGTGATTTCATTCACCTAGGTAGCTGATTAGGAGCCTGGAGTGTCTCAAGCATGAGGAAAGGCTGAGAGACCTGGGGCTGTTCAGCCTGGAAAGGAAGATCAAGGAGAGATCTTACCTTATAATCTTATAATACCTAATAGATATTTATAATGCTTATAAATATCTACAGGGTGGGTTTCCAGGCGGATAGGGCCAGGCTCTTTTCAGTGGTGCCAAGCAACAGAACTAGGGGCAACAAGCAAAATCTGGAACACAAGAAGTTCCATATAAACATGAGGAAAAGCTTCTTTACTTTGAATGACAGAGGAGTCTCCTTTTCTGGAGATATTCAAAACCCACTTGGGCACCTTCCTATGCAACCTACTGTAGGGAGTACAGTACCCTCTTGCTTCAGCAGAGGGTTGGACTCAATGACCCCAGAGGTCCCACACCTCCAACCTTTGTGATTGTGTGATAACCAAGACAAGGAATTAGGCCATACAGGCAGCCCGTAATGACATAGAGCAGCTTCAAACAATACATTGCTCTAAATAAACCAAATTTATACTTGCAACTACCACAGTCTGTTCTGAAACCTGCATTTTCACTGCACATTCTGCTTCCATGCATCTGAACACCACACACCCAAAACCAGCAAATCCATGTCTCCCAGAACTGTAACTCTTACCACAAGATCACATAATGCCTAGCAATACGTAATGGAACAAAAAATAACAGTTTTCTGAAGGAACAGATTATTGCAAATCAGTTTATCAACAGCTATCCTGTGCTTAATACTCACGCTACAGCCTGTAAAAATTATATGGTGCTGCTTATTCCTATGTAAAAGAAAAGTGCGTACTATTGAGCTACAACCAAGCCCAGTAGAAGTCATCAGGCCAGGCTGCCCCAGCAGATGTCTACACAGCTACAGCTTTTATGGAGTTCTCTGCTGGGAACAATTGAATAGGTGAGGCCCACAGGCACTGCAGCACATGCCAAAAGCAATGTGCAGTGCCTGTGAAGAAGGGCAGCCCCATGGATTTTAGATGAAGCAGTCTATCAACTGACTGTTTGTTCCCAAGCCCACTCTATCAGCCTGCACAAGAGTTCTCTGAGAAGTAAGGGTTACCTTTGATCCCAATCCTTCTACACAGAGGCACTGTACCAGCCCAGCTTTCCACTCTGGTGCTCTTTTGTAGAAGTTTGTTGCATACACTGCTTACACCTCAGATAACACAGCCCTCCACTGTAGAAAGCAGCTTCAATCTCTAGAATTCTACCAAATCAGTTTGCAAAACTCTGCTCCAGGTTCCACCTGTTTGTCACACTTACAACATACTTTACAGAATTCACTAAAATATGACACAACTTGCAGTTAGTACCTTTTGGGGTTTATCTTCCACCTTCCATTCTATTTCATAACACATATCTCATTCATTACTATAGCATTTTAGGGTGTTTTTTTGTTTTGTTTTGTTTTTAATTGAGCCCTGAGCTTTGTACCGCTGAAGCCCTTCTCAAGTCAAACTCCCAGCGCGATGCCACGCACACACCTGAGCGCGCAGCTCTCCCGCCCCGCTGCACCGTAAGGAGCCGGGCAGGTGAGCCGCCCCGCCCCGCCCCGCGGCCAGCTGCCTCCACACAGCCCCACCTTCCTGCTCCCGCCCAGGCCATGCCGCTCACTGACACCTCCCGGTCTCCCCGTCCGTCCCGCTGCTCCCCTCTCTCGCCCCGTCCGGCCCCAGCCCTCCCAACAGCCCGCTTTCCATTCACCCCCCGGCCCAGACGCCTCCCGCTTCCACGCACCCCAGGCCTCCCTCAGGCCTCTGCCCCCAGACCCGTGCAAGTCGGCCCGGCCGGGCTTCCGCCGCCGTTCCCTGACCGAACCTCCCACCCGCGGCCCAGCCGGCTCCCAGCTCGCCCCTCACCGCCGGCCCGGCTCGCCGCAGCCACCGGGCGTTTCCGGGTGCCGTCCCGCAAAGGCTCCGGCTGCAGCCGTGGCCCCGCCCGCTCCGTTCCCAGGGCCGCGGCGTGCCTCCCACCCGGACCCGAGGCGCTCCGGCGGAGCGCGGGAGGGCAGAGCCCGCGCGCAGGGCAGGAGCAGCGCCGCAGCCGCCCTTCGCGGCCCGCCGCCAGCGCAGCGGCCACCTAGCAACGCGGATCGGAACGCACGGGAGCGCTTCCGCCGAGGGTCCTTTGCGTGGGCGCCGCTGCAGCTGCGAGGGACGCGGGGGGTTCGTGTGAAAGCCAGCATCGCTTTATTAAAGAAGTGCAATGCCGGTTCAGAGCAGACGCTTAAATTAAAAGAACGTTAGTGCGTAGACCAAAGAAACAACTGACAACCAAATGGTGAAGATCGTATTGAGGCTTTTTTTTTGCTGTGCAACCTCCATGTTGGGTATGAATTTGTTTACATTCCACTAAAGCCGACAGTATGATATTATTTTAGCATCCTTTTTGCCATCCCATGTAGGATTGCTCACGAGAAGTTAGAGGTCATCTTTATTGTATGCAGCAAGGGGCAGTGACAGTGCTCAAATTAAGTTTTGCAAATAAAACCATTTGTCTGACATTCTGTGTTGGTTACTAACCAAGTATTTTCTAAACAACTGTTTCTCACACTAATCAGTTTTCAGGTAGGTGTTCATCACATTTTCCACTGGACATAAAAATAATTTAATGAAATCATATAGCTAGGGTACAATACGCTCTCTTAAAATGGTGCTTAGAACACTGACAAAAGTAATGATATCTACTAATGACTAAACCCAAAGAAACTAATGAAAGATATGACATAGTAACCAGACATGGAACATGATAGCCCAAGTAACATCTGACAGTTTGACTGCATGGTGTTGTTTTTGTGGTTTTTTTTTCCCCTGACATTAAGTAATTAATCTAATATTACTGCATATAATCCACGTCCAGGATGTCGAGCACATCTTCTGATGTTCAGATAGACCACTTTGATGTTACAGCAGAGAGTGCGAAGGCACTCAAAATGCTAAACAACAGCAGGAGTTGGGGACTGGAGTGTTTCCCAGCAGAGCTCTATAAAAGCAGAGAACAAGCACGATAAGCCAAATTCAAAACAAATCTACTCATTACTATTACTAAAAACAAGTCGGTTTTTAAAAAATCTTGTTACACCCTTCTATTACATAGATACTTCTGACAATAAAAGTCAACAATAAAAGTCTCAATGAATGTTCAGCAAGTGTCAACAATTGTTTGTGTGTGCCATTTTTTCCTCATGGAGAAATTCACTTTTGTTTCCTATGTACTTCCATGGCAGACACCATTCTGTCAGGCTGTCCCTCTGCTGCCATCTGTAACATGGCAATAAAGTGTGACAGAATATTTTTGGGAAGGTTCAACCCTCTACTGCCATACCACCAACACTGCCTCCAACATCAAGGGCCAACATAATTAAATAGGAGGCACTACTTTTGGAGCAGCCCTCCCACATGCTCACATATTCTAAAATACTTACTCACATACAGGAAATTTGACAGATACTTCACAAATATAAACAATACTTAATCTTTCTACAATACAAGTATGAAGACACCAGCAGAAAAAGCTTACCACTTGACTACCCCCTGAGGAAGGTGGTTGCTGCAAACAAACAAATAACAAGTAAGGAAATCTAGAAGCATTACCACTCTGTGTTTCTGAAGACACAGTTTTGTCCATAATCAATAAAATTTTAACAACTTAACCCAGAGCATAGTTTAAGCTGTTTAAGAAGGCAGTAGGTTTAGACAGGTAAAGTACACACTGTAGTTACACATTCTCTTCATCCTGTCTTATACTTGAAATTACAAAGTGCGGGGGAGGAATAAGTGAAATGTCATTGCAAGACTCAAGAATCTGGTTTATTAAAAAAATAAAATAAAAACAACAGTGAAGGATTAACAGAGCAGGGCCTACAAAATCTACTTAGAGAACAGGAATTTAAAATTGGAGGCCAGCAAAATGTAATGGGACCACAAATCACAATGTAAAGCAAGACAGATTCAGACTTAGAATATAATGGATACTCAAATAGTTTTCCCAAGTTAAGGCCATATTTTTCACAGCAGCTTGTTTAAATATTGTTTAATCCAGTAGGAGCTAATATACGATGTTATCTGCATACCAAAGCACTCATAAATTGCTCTATGAACCATCTATCTATTAGGTTCTTTGTTTACCAAGAAAAGAAGAAAACGCTGTGATGAAAGCTTTCTTACCTGCTTTCCAGAATAAGTGCTTCCTGAGAATCCCTGTAAAGTAATAATAATGAGCCATTTAGTTCTATTGTAATAGACTCCTCATGAGCTGTGTTTGAAGAACACACATTAGCCTTGAAAATGCCCTAGTTTTGTTACTGATTTTCATTTTACATTTTTCCTTGCAGCTTTTTTCAAGTGAATGGTATCATATAAGTACAGCTACCCTGTTTTTAATTCTATTAGCAGTTTCAGAGGATTTGCAAAGCAATGCATCATTCTGGCTGAACTACACAATTTGAAACTGAAATAGTTACCCTAATATTGAAATATATCACTTGTAATAAAATTATCCAATCAAATTTATTCAAACAAGTACAGAGATATCTTTGCTAGAGGGAAGAATGAAAACATCTTCATCCTAAGGTTCAAGATTAAACAATATTTTCCAATTTTAATTTATTATCTGGTTTTCTCAGGCATTTAACATTAGCATTGTGCTCCAGTTCTGCTTGAAGAAAGCTTTAAGAAGGAATCTAACTGGAAAAAAAAAAGTGAACACTGAAAAGCTAGATATTCTGCAAGGGTCTTAACAAGTTTTCTGGTGAAGCAGTTCTGCTTATTTGAATAAAACTGCCAACACAAAATCTCACAACCACTGACTTGTAAGAAATGCCATCTAATATGGTACACAAGATGTCTCCCCTTTGTGATTCAGGTGGAATAAAATGTAGCCATTGTGTCCCCATGTTAACCAACAGGTGGATGTATCTTACTTTCTATAAGAAAAACTAACTCTTTGCATCTCCTACCACACAATGACAAGATCTAAATTAAGTGGTTGAAAAGCTTAAAATGAAAATATGAATATACATGTAATAAAGTAGCAACTATTATGACATTCAAAAAGAAAATACTTTTTCCCAAGAAAGGCAAGAATACTCACAGACAAATGCATATGAAATAATGGAAAAAGTGAACACAAAGTTTACTGAGTGAATTCAAAGATTGCTGAATTTAAACAGAAATAACTGTTCTGAAGAAGTGTCTTATTAAAACTAAAGATCTCATTCTGTAATTACTAAAAAAGAAATTTAGAGAATGACAGAAGAAGTCCACTTACAGAGTAAAATGATGACTAAATACTTTTCTTTTGAGAAAAATATAAGGCAAACTTGACAAGTTTTTACTTACTGGTTTACCATGTTGTCGGCCTCCAGAATATGATGAGCCCTGTAAGAAAAAAATAAAACACCTTTTATTAGAATCCAAAACATTTTATCACTATCTTCAGGCCATTCAGACATGTGCCATACTTAGCACAAACTAATTTGACTGCTGTTTGAACAAAATGTGATTGGGATACTTAAAGCTACAGCCATCCACTACACATCAAAACAACAGCAATATATAATTCTGAATCAAGAAAGCAGTGTTTTGAAACACTGCTTGAAAGAAATGCTTTACACAGAGGAGCAATCAATTGATTCTAACCAATTACTTTATTCAACTTGCTTAAACTACTTTAATCAAATTTTTAATATCCATTTACCTCAAAGGCTCAGGAAAATGAATACAGATTTCAGCATCAAATAACTGACTCAGACAGTAAACAAAAAGCATTAGGAGTGATGGGAAGAGAACTCACTTACCTGCCCACCATACTGGCTGCTTCCTGAGTAAGAAGATCCCTATTAAGAAGAGAAGAAAAAGAAAACACAAAACCAGAGGAAACTTAAGTATTTGCAGAATAACAATGGTTACTCTTTTCTGCTGCACAGAATGAAACATCACAGAAAGACCTTGTGACTGAGATAACAGCAGGAATGTGGAAAGTGTATTAATCTAAGAAGATGCAATGAATCACTTCTGACATAATTCTTCTATATTGCTGAACAGCTGAAAGTAGTAGATTTGGCAATCACAAAGATCTGCTAAGAGTAGTCTTTGAGAAATATCTGGACATAAAACATCCTTCTGGATGGTTCTTTGCAAGGGAAGAGAAATTCTATTTTATCTGTGAATCTCTCCTAGGTGAGGTGTGCATTCAGAGAACTTTGTGTGGATTTTTTTCCTAATTATTTCGAATTAGCAATGAAGAAGAAAAATGAAATTGGACTATTTTTTAGTATAATTGGATGAAACTTTGGAATCACAGTAGTATCAATGGAAAATATATTCCAATTTCTTATTAGGTAGCTAACAAATATAATGGATGCCTATTTGGGGCAGTAAAACTTCTCATTCTGTGACAAACTACTAAGCCACAAAAGATATATAAGGAGATGCTTACAGTAAGAGATTTGAATTGCAGCTGAAGATGAGCAAAGTATTATTATTATGGGGAACACACACAAATTTCTATTTTTAAAGCAACATATATTGGTCTGTTTTGCATCATATTTCTGTGTATTAAATCTAAACAAATGCAAAAATTATTACTAATTAATACAATTGAAAAATAACACAGAAAATAGCTTTTGAATTTGGTGCTATAGCCATGTGAAAATGAAACATGAAAATGGGTATTTAAATTATCACTTAAAGTAGCACTCCAGAGTTAAACAACTGAAATTGCAATTTATAGAGTTACTTTTCATTAAAGTTTATCAGCACCATTTCATGTTTGTTACTAACAGTCCCTGCTTTCAGACACCTAGTGAGCATAAAATGACTGACTGAAAAACTTTCTGGCAGTTAAATGCACAGCATAATATTTTTCATTTAATAAGTAACAGGTAGGAAGAACATTTTGAAAGAGGAGTTGCTTGCCTGTCCTCCATACTGATTGCTTCCAGAATAAGAAGAACCCTGTAAAAGAAAAGTGAAACTCACACCTTTTGTTAGGCCTTTTTTTTTTTTTTTTTTTCTTTTTAATACTACCTGGCACCAAAAAGTTAAACCTAATCTAACAAATATTTACAGCACCAATTAACCAGAAGAACATTACATAGTCATTAACGGAGGGGCAAATAGCTCTTTAATCAACACACCATATTAGTAGTTTATGCAAAGAGATGAACCCTGTGAAATATTATTTCAATTACTTTTTCAAAGTAAGCAGGCTTCTAAAACTACAGTTTTGCCTACTACTAAAATTTTGTTTTCAATCAAGTCAACAGATATTTATTAAAAAATATAACAGAAATGTAAAGGGACTGATTTAATAAAAAGCCAGATACACTTTATGGAAAGCACTGTTCCTATTTCTGTGACTAAGCTCAGTATTCAATTGCTTCTGGGAAAACATTGCAAAACTGAGCCACACTTACTTATCTAATCTGTATCAGTGAGAAACAAACAAACAAAAAAATGCTTACTTACCTGTCCACCATGGTAGTTGCTTCCTCCAAAAGAGCCCTGTATTTAACAAAAAATAGCAATAGTTACTTCATTAAAAAATCAGTTTCAGGTAGAGTAAAACCATAGGAGAACATCTTGACCTAGCACACCGAGGAAGTTATTTGCACTGGTTACTAGCATACTTTTCTACTTTGCTGATCAAACAAGTAAAGGATTTCATGTCAGCTAGTCCTTATTCTCTCATATTGCTTGCAAAAAGAAATAAGCTGACAGTTTATGTGCTGTTTTCAACAATTCTAATACTCGGTGGTATAATCATGGCATGTTCTTGCTTGATTTCATAATCTGAGAAAGGGAATAAATTTTGACAAAAGATAACTGAAAATTTCAACAAGGCAGGTATGTTGTTTTATTTTTTAATATTTACAAAAGTATGACAAATACAGAATCATAGCATCCTCTGAGTTGGAAGGGATCTCTGAAAGCCATCTAGTCCAATTTCCACCTACTAAGTGAACAGAAACAGGACAATATCTCTAATTTTTTAAACAGGTTGCACTTGCATAAATTCCTGGAAAAAGTTAATTGGAGAAAGGTGGTTCCTTGGGAACTTCCTAGTTACACATTACTCTGAAAGTTATAGAAAGACAAAGAATACTTACCGGGCTCCCATCAGGACAATGACATCCGCCCTGTATTACATACAAAACAAACAAACTTATTTTCTAGAAATTATATGAACGTAAGAAGATTCTGAATTAAGTCAAACACTTATTTTGCTATTGCAAGAAAATTAACTTAAAACAGACTCACACTACACCCTCTGAAAATTAGCTTCTTTTTCTTTCTATTGTCCCTTCAGGCAAACTGTGCGCTTGCTAATTGATAGTTTTTTGTTTGCTTGTTTTAATTTAGTCCAAGTTGTTACTTAAGTTTATAATAAAAATCACACCAAAATTGTGAGTAAAAAAATTCTGAGCAGCACTACAGAAAAATAATTTGTTGTTTCCCTCCCCTAAAGGAAGCTAAAGTAGCTGGAATACATGCAGTACTCATACATGCTACAGATGTTATGGAAAACACTAAGGATTACTTTCAGTGGAGGCCTGCAAGATGCTCTAATCTGATAAAAACAAGACATGGCTGAGGTTTGCCATTCGGTGTCTCAAATGCAACATGGATGAAGAGGGCATGAAGATAAAGACAACTGACATTCAGACAGATGGCTACTCTGAGCCTCTGGGATCTCTGAGTGACATGTCAGAAGAGAACAGCATACTACTTAGGCTGTGGGCAAGAAGGACAAGCAGTGAGGAAAAGCACTTCTTGTGAAGCAAAGCTACAGAAGGTAAACTGAGAGTGCCTGTAATACTAGCAGGGCTGAATGGTGTTGAGAACATAAAGCATACCTGTCCACCAGATTGGCTGCCTCTTGAAGGTGAGCCCTGGAATTAAAATAAAAAAAGAAACAAATTATTTCTGTGTTACTGAATAACATTCTCACTTATCGTAACTGGTCCTTCATCTTTTAAATCACTTCTGTTTAAAAACTGTAATAAAAAATTATCATTTGAACAAATCAGCTTAAGGAAGCATTTCCAATGCAGCAAAGCAGACCCTTAAAGCATTCTCTCATATCATCACATTTCACACAGATCTATTCTTCACAATCCTTAATTAATTTGGCTTAAAGCTACTTTGTCTCAGAATGTTGTTTTACTTCCCCGCTCAAAAAGAAGTACAGAACAGTCAGTTTTCTTACTGAACTGTTTACCAAATTGCAAATACTATGAAGGTATAAGTTTTACTTGTCTGCTACACTGTCTATTGCAATAGACAGTTCCTGTTGGAGCCAAACCATAAAGAAACAGGAAAGCATTAGTATTTATTGCATGTTCTTAAATGTATAGCCTGTTATTGAAAAATGCAATTTTATTTGTTCTCTGTGGATTTAAATACTACTGGAATAAGAATTCTTTCTTTAAAGCTATTTTAAAATATTGACTTATTGTTTAAAATTGCTACACAGTTTAAAATAGGACAAGAAAGTTTAAATTAAAGGCAGCTTCAGGCAACTGTGCATGGCCCATCTGCAAGTGACTCACTGCTCAGGGCAGATTTGTGTGTTTCATTTTCCTGCATGGGCTGTCACAGAAGGTGTCACATTCACCCATTCTGCCTGAACAGTGCCTTGCTTTAAGCCAAGCCTTTACAAAGGACCTTGTTTTTCCACAGAAAAGAAGAGAGAAAGATGAACAACTGAACAACAATCCACATGTAGGAAAAACAGTTCTCACCTGTCCTCCATACTGGCTGCCACCTGAGGAAGATGGACCCTGACACAAAGAAACCAATTATTTCTATCAAAAGGGCTCTTTGAGAATTTTTGAAAGAAAGGCTACTTTCTTTCTCTGTTGTACAATGAAAAATTATAGAAAAGCAATCATATTATTATTTTTTGGGTCCTATGTCAATTAGGGTCTGTCTGTAATGTATGAATCTCCTATAACACTGATAGCACAGGTGACCATGAGCTATTATTATTCTATACATAGTTGCATTTTGAGGGAAATTACTTGGCTGAAAATTTTTAACTTCTAATTCCCTTTCCAATAAATCTGACAAGAAATATTTGCAGAAGCCAAGTGCCAGTTTGATGAGGATCTTGCTGTATAAGAAAGGCTACACCACAAGACAACACTAGGATCCCTCTCAATCCTCTTTCACCCCGTAAGAGCATAGACCACCTTCCCTTAACAACACAGCCTGCCCCTCTGTTCCCTTCCTGAGGCACATCACTTCTCTGATGCCAGCTCTCTCTCAGCTCTGAGAGAAGTGAGGCATTTCATTGGTTGAGGTAGAGGAGAAATATAACCCACTTCCAGCTGCTCCTTACTATTAGAGAGCTAAGGAACCACGACAGTAGCAGAAGACAAGTAGGTTCTAGAATGAGGAGAGTAAGTCAGAAGGTAGAACAAGGCTAAAAGTGTATTTAAGGTGACACAATGGAAGTACTGGCCCATCACAGTTTTTGTACTTTTTCTCACCCGTCCTCCATACTGGCTGCCTCCTGAGTAAGGTGAACCCTGAACATCAACAAAAAAGAAACTGAAACTTCTTTTCATCCATATCGTGAGGCTTTAAATGTTTTTCATCAGCCTCATGAAGTACTAACTTATTTCAGAGAGATGTGACACATTACTCCAAGGAATGTATTCACACACAATTTTGTGACCTAGTTCTGCAAGTGTCAGGAGCCAACTGAGTCAACCACATGATTTACTCTCTATTCCTTCTTAATCTTAAATATCTTAATCTAAGCTTATTTTGTTTCATCATGGTAGCAACCACAATGCTAAAATAATGGTTTACTTAAGACTAACTTACATTAAGTTAAGGTAGACAGGTGGGTAGACAATCAATGCACTGAAGTTATGCATAGGTAAAAAATATTTAAGGGGACTATTAATGCTTACTTGTCCACCATAATGGCTGCTTCCATAAGATGGTGATCCCTGGAAAAATATTAAAAATCTTTTTTTTCTGTTTCACATGGCATAGATGATTGATGGATATCAGAAGCAAAAATATCAGTATTTTGTTATTTCATTGTGGGTTTTTTTTTTGTAATCTTCACAGAATAAACTTCGCATTTTGTCTTGAATACACTACAGAGAATACATCACTATAAGGCCTTCCCAACACTAAACTGAGATATTTATCTTGATAATGTTTTACTCCATAAGAATAAAATATTGGTAAAATACACATCATACAGAAATATTGAAAGTAAGAGCTTACTTGTCCACCATATTGACTAGCTCCAGAAGAATATGACTCCTGTAAAAAAATGCCAAAGACATGGAGTTATCTGCTGTAGGATTTCTTAAATTAAAACATGATTCTCAACAGGAGCAAGATAGCAAGATAAGAGTGAAGACAACTAGCAAGACTTTCAGCATACTTTAATTACTAGATTTCAAGGCTCATGCTATCACTTCAGGAATTGAATTGCCAACTCATACTGTTTGTTACTCTTGTATTTTAAGAGCTTCTGTTTTTCTTGATAACTATACAATACGATGTCATTGTAATCCTGACAGCACTTGATCTATTGCTACCCAGCTATAATAAGGAGACTTCACTGTCTTTGTAAATATCATGATGAAAGTTACCTTCTACCTTGCTGCTCCAGATTCCCCGTTTCTCTCAAAGAGAAACAACAAAAAATTATTTGCGCATAATCTAGCACATGCCCCTACATACCTCTGAGGCAAGTGCTAACCTGATGAAAGATAATCTACTGGAGAAAAATCACATATCCAAATGAAATTCTACCTGCAGATAGTGTAGAGTAAAACAAAATATTATTCAGCCTAAATCAAGTTTCTTTACCACCAAGCCGAATAGCATGGCTCCACAAACAAAGCCTTTTTGCCTTGACATGGGTTGTTTTCTGTTTTTCATGCTTTTTTTCCACGAATCAAATTCTTTATTTCTGGTAAATCACCATATGTCACTGCTAATTATCAAGCTCAGTATTATCCTCACCTCTTCCATGTCACTGTGCTTGTAATTTTGAGTCAGAAATTCAAGTAGTACTCTTTAGCCATCAGTTAGGATTCTTCACGGTACTCAAACACTTCAGCCATAGTCTCATTCCCTCTGTGCCTTAGCGTGAGGACTTTCTACCCTACACTGAAAGCTGCCATATCAGCTTCCACACAAGTTGTAATTGAAGTGGCCAGTATTTGTCAGTCCTTAAAAGCATTGGGGCAGAGAACACAGTAACATGAAGAAGTGCTTACCCGTTCATTCTGACGGTTGTAAGATGGCGAGGTGGAATCCTGTAAAATATTAGAATCCAGATATTTCATGGTAAATATTTCAATTTTGTCTAAGCAGAAGGCAATGAAAACTACTGCTTTGTGTGACTTGTTGGGACAGTTAAATTTGGAGGCCGTGGGATAAAGCAGCATTCCTTCAAGGTCTGTCTTTGCTCACTTCTGGGAGAGTGGCATTGATTTATTTGGAAACCTGGATGTCAAGGCCAAAGTTAGCCAGAAAGGGTTGGCTAATTAAGGGATCTCTGAAAATCAAATCAAGTAATTTTATTGACACGTCAGACAGCAAGAAATCTCCTTGAAGAGGGAAGAATGGATTTATCTTTTCTTTTTCTTAATGAAAGAAAGTTGACTTGAGATCTAAAATGCTGTATTTCCATTCATTATTTACCACATCTGTTTTTTTTTTTTGTATTAGCTACAGTAGGCAAGTTCCACAAAAATAAAGGCAACTATTTGGCATATCAAACTCAATGACAAATTTCATTAACTGAGTTTTTGTTCTTCAAACAAAGTTCCCACATCAAAACCAAAACTTCTTCAAAATGGCAAGCTGGCTCTTCTTTCAAAACGATTACTTACATAGCTACTGTAACGGCTTCCTCCAGAATAAGATGTGTCCTGAGAAAAATAAATCAGTTATTTTTCCATAACAGAAGTTTTTTGAAGGAAGGCTTCTTGAAGGACAGTAGTACATACATCTTTCTAATACATCTAGAATTTTATGTGCCCCTATCCACCAGAATGGCTGCCTCCACAGTCCCTTTGAAAAAAATCAGTTATTTTCCTTCAAAGAATCTGACTGGAAGATAGGTAGCTTATGCCTTTCAGTTTAAAATTAGTGAACGTGCTAAAGAACAACATACTCGCAAAAATCTTTTAATATCCATTCTTGCAGAGTTGTATTTTGAGTACTGCTGCTTTTCCACAAGATCTATTAAGCTCACTAAGGAATGAGACAGTTTTGTGGCTAGTACATCATGCTAAGCGCTTATCAATAATGTATACTTAATAAGGAATCCTTAGTCTGCAAAATGGCTTTCCAATTGCACTGTAAAGAAGATACTAAGAGACAACATTCTGAGATAGACTGCAACATACATTCCGGGGAGATCTAAGCTCTATATTAAGTACACATAAGCCACTTTTCCCTGCTGAGGTACTGGGAACATCTATACATTGTAGTCTGGATCAGGAGCGCAACTTTGACACAATATTCCTGATAGTTTCTAGTTGCTGCAATTTTGATTGCATCAGGAAGAGTACTCAGAGGCAATAAATTGGATGCTGTTCAGATAACATTAAATTTCAGCACGTTCTCTAGGGTTGCCTTCCCATAGTAAACTGACATTTGGATTCATTGGATCAGATCTAACTTCCTGAGTCATGTGAACATCAGTTTCTGAGCAATCACTATTCCACTCTGTAGACCCATTTCCATAAATCTGCAGTACTTGTTGATACGTAGCCACTATGTTCCCTCGTTCCTTATACACAATACCTGATTCAGGACTGACATCTGAAGATGGCCAAGTCAGTATAAAAGTGCCTCAGACCCAACAGGTAGTTCCATAGAAAACACATCTCACCATCAATAATATGAAGGGTAAGAATTATTTTCTGACTGTAGATATAAACACATTCTTCCTTCTTGCAAGAAAGCATAAGGCTAGTTTTATTTATCACACAGTATTAATTCTGTACGGTGCACTCATGTAGCTGAGTCTAATCTGGCTTTATATCAACTAGCAGTCTGAAAATAATGACACAGATTTCAGTGCTAGGTACAGAAAGATCCAAGTGCTTTTTCTCCTTTAAGTGCCATGCATATGGAGCCAGTAATGTACTGGTGTGACTTTCTAAAGCATGAGGAACAGAACAGATTCTGAAGATTCTTAAACAGGTCTCTCCTGTAAAAGAGTTCTCATTTGTACGAGGAGGTTAACATTAAGAAATTGCTGACTTATGAAATGCTAATCTTTTTCTTGCAATGAATGACGGAAAAGGAATACAAACAAAAATCTGTGTCCATAAGACATGATTTGACATGATTTCAAAGAAGGCAGTAGTACTGATTCCCTAAATACATAATTATATTGACATGCACCTGTGTTTCTGCCAAACATTTTTCATTCAAAGACTTCTACTTGAATGAATATTATTTCAGATTGAAAGACAAGCTGAGATGCAAAAATGTCCTGTGTATATTTTTTTATAGTAACTAAAGTGGGTTATTTTTTAGAAGTGTATGACTATTCAATGCTAACTCTTTTTAATCTCTCTAACTATTATACTGACAAAACAAACGCAGGGTACCCTTAAAAGGCTGATAAATACTGCTTACATTAGAAGAGGAATTACTTCTGAGTGAGGAAGATGATCCACTCTGTAAGGGAGGAGAAAAATAAAACAACAACAAAAGCAACAACAGAAAAAGTTAGCCCTTGTCTTTGATCAAACAAAAAATGAAACAAAACCTTAGAATGTCTCTTCTGTGCTTCTTTAAAGAAAGAACACGACAATCTGAACTTGAGTTACACTTAAATTTCACTTTCAGTAACTTTCCAAGATAACCAATAGTCTTTCTGCGGCCTGTAAGACTGTAAATCACAAAGAACTGCTTCGTATCTACCCATGACTGATTCTACCCAAAGTGTGCGAATGTCCTTTATATAAAGCAGGATGATTGACCACATACTACTTGCTTTGAAAACCATATATTACTGTATTTAACAGATTTCAAATACTCTAGAGGAAAATCATTACTACCTTTAAAATATTTAGTTATTTATTTTGGAGAAGTATATATACGTTTCTATAAATACTTTCATAGCAATAGACAGCCATTTTTCAGAGAATACATCATGCTGTCAGCTGCAGACATGTGAAATCTCTGCATAAGAAACAGACTCTATCATGTCAGTGATGCATATTGTTACCAAAGGAATAATGAATATAAATTTGAACAGTACATTCAAATAGATAATTAAATAACTTAAAAATGAATAGGCCTACAGATAATTTTCCAAATCATGTAAACATTCTCTTACACATACATGTACGTATAAAAACATAACAATAAAAAAAAAAAAAAAACATAGAATAAATAAATAACACTTACAGAACTTACACCAGAGCAATCACATCCACCCTGTAAAGAATGCAGAAAATATTTTAAGTTCTCAAGAGCAGTACCAAAATGGACTCTGGTTACAATTCAAGTTATTTCTGCAAATCCAGTTATGCAAACAATAAAGTTACATTCAGATCTGCTCAAGTGCTTTCTAGAACATAGTCTATTTTTATTCTTTTCATTGTCTGCAACTTTTCCTGCACTTACTGCTCTGATGGGGTAAAACTTTCTAATTTTATCTTTAAATTTGTTATCTACAATCATTACCTTATGAACTGAACTCGTCAAAAGGGAAATGAAAAAGTTTGAGTTCTACAGAAAAATTGTTGGTTATTACCCTCCCCTAAAGGAAGCTAAAGTAGCTGGAATACATGCAGTACTCATACATGCTACAGATGTTATGGAAAACACTAAGGATTACTTTCAGTGGAGGCCTGCAAGATGCTCTAATCTGATAAAAACAAGACATGGCTGAGGTTTGCCATTCGGTGTCTCAAATGCAACATGGATGAAGAGGGTATGGAGATAAAGACAACTGACATTCAGACAGATGGCTACTCTGAGCCTCTGGGATCTCTGAGTGACATGTCAGAAGAGAACAGCATACTACTTAGGCTGTGGGCAAGAAGGACAGCGGTGAGGAAAAGCACTTCTTGTGAAGCAAAGCTACAGAAGGTAAACTGAGAGTGCCTGTAATACTAGCAGGGCTGAATGGTGTTGAGAACATAAAGCATACCTGTCCACCAGATTGGCTGCCTCTTGAAGGTGAACCCTGTAAAATGGTTATATTTTTATTTATATGATCATCTTTAAATTTGACTTGTCTGTTTGACCAAAATATATTATCTTTTACTCTACAAACTGTGTTTGAAATAATCTATAAGATTATGAATCTACTCTTGTCTACAGAAAAAAAAAAAAAAAAGAACAAGAAATTGGGCATTATCAATTCTACAATATTTTCTTGAAACATGTACTGGGGGAGATTAAAAAAAATAAATTTCCCACCTGCCCACCATACTGATTGGTTCCTGATGAGAATGAGCCCTGGAAAAAATAAAAATATTTACTTTCTATGTTAAAGATGCACATTATAAATAATATTTATTACTTTCATTTGTTTCTTAACATCAGAATGCCATTTATTCCATGTTAGCATTTTGAACACTCTGCTTACACTTGGATATATATATAAAGCTATACAAGGAAGAAGTATTTAAACACCAAAAACAAAAAAAATATATTCCTCATAAAAAAATTTTCTGTAATGCAGAATAATCTTTTTATGTGTGTGTGCAACAGATACTTCAAGTGAAAAATACAGAATGTTAGTATTTACCTGTCCACCAGAATAGCCACCACCTTGAGAAGATAATCCCTGCAAAAATAGACCCTATTTATTTCTGTTCATAATGGCTTCTAGAAAACAAGACTGTGTTGCTGAATACTTGTATACACATTTTTATAAAATAGTTTTTCATAAAATTTATCATTTCTTTCACAAGATATGATTACAGATGTCATGAGAAATTCTAGAAGTAGACAAATAGGCATAATTTACTTGTCAGGATCACTTTTAATAGAACTGCCACTTGGGGAGGGAACTGCAAATAATGAATAAAATAGATGCTTACATGTCCACCTGACTGGCTGCCTCCAGGGGAATAAAAATCCTGGAAAAATGTATTGAAAGTACATGAAAAAAAACCAAGACTTCCTTTCTTTTGTATTATGGAAAGATCATGATGGAAGCTGAATGTTCTTTCTTATGTCTCCACATTCCTTAATTTTCTCTCATGGACTGTTCAAGAAAAAGAAAAATTTCTTTCTGCATAGAACAGCACATGCCTCTTTGTCCCTGTTATTAAATGGTCTTTTGGTGACAAGATATTTTTGGCACAATGACAATTTCTTGTACATCCATCAAAATCATTTCCCAGTCACTAAATTCTCATATGAATTAATAAAGTGAGTGCCAAGTAAAAATGGGAGGAAAATGGAAGTCCTCATAAAACAGCATGAAGCATGAGAAAGCACAGGGTTTTGCATAGAATAAATGCTGGACATGCTATAGTATGGAAGCCTTTTGCAGCAAGACCATGAGCAAAAATGCACAGGAACCTGAACAAGTAAATTGTGGCATAGTGTTTGTAGTGGTGAGTCTGAGATTCAAGAGTACACCTCAGCCATCAGCTGGGATTTTTCATAGTCCTTAGCCACTTCAACCCTAGCCTCATTCCCTCTGTGCCTTAGCTTGAGGACTTTGTCTGAAGACTGCCATATCAGCTTCCACACAAGCTGTAATTCAAGTAGCCAGTACTTGCCAGTCCTTAAAAGCATTGGGGCAGAGAACACGGTAACATGAAGAAGTGCTTACCCGTTCACTCTGACGGTTGTAAGATGGTGAGGTGGAATCCTGTAAAATATTAGAATCCAGATTTTTCATGCAAATACTTCAGTTTTGTTTACGTAGAAGGTGACGAAAACTACTGCTTTGTTTGTGTGACTTGTTGGGACAGTTAAATTTGGAGGCTGTAGAATAAGCAGCATTCTTTCACTGTCTGTTCAATTCTGGGAGTGGCATTTATTTTTTCTCAGATATTCAATACAGAGTAATAAAGAAATGAGGTCTTATTATAATCCATTGTTTTTGGTTGTTTTGTATATTGTGAGCATATACTAATGTGGAACTTTGTCAGAAAACATGAAATAAAGGAAAAGAGGTTCCCTAGCACATGCTACTTCTAATAAGCAATATAAAAAAAATGTATGATTGTTACAAATCAGAACTGTTGTAAAGTTCATGTGTCAAGTCCTTAACATACTTTAAAATAAGAAAAAGACATAAAAGAAAATGGAATTCTAAATAATCTATAGAGACAATAATTATTTCAAGAAGTTCTTACAGAAATTTACTAATCAACAAAGATTATTAGAATATGCTGTAAAAGAACTCTTGAAAGTTATGAGATAGGTAAAGGTCCACATAAGCACCTAGTGAATTCAAAAGGCAGTAAATTTTGAGATTGATTTACTTGAGTAGGATTGCTTACACTGTAATCAGATTCACTAACTCCCATGGCAGGTGAGTCCTGCAAAATAGTAGAAACATGTTAAAAGAAAATTAAAAGATATACTGCTTTAAACAGAGAAGGTTAAGAAACAACAATAACACACGCATACAAGAACAGAATAAAACCTTCTTGTCAATATGTTCTCTTTCAGGAAACATTTTAGATAAAGTTGATTTGTGAAATAAACTATTCTTTACATTCAAAAAACTCATTTTCTATGATTTGTTTGTAGGATCTACAATATAAGTAGCAATAAAAAAAATCTTTTCAAGAAAAACACCTAGATTATGTCTTATTTTTAAATAAATGATTTTACACGTCTTTGGGTGGTTAAAATGTATTGCTTACCAAAAAAAAAAAAAAGTAGTCCCTACGAAATGGTTTTATAATAAAGTCCACATCAATAAATACAGACTTATAAACAGTATGTCCATTCCCCTTGGGCTTCTGCACAATATGGTGTGTCAAGTAAATTCACAAATTAATTTTTCCTTTGAATGAGCTGATGCAAAAACATTAAGACAAAAAAAAAAAGTACTAATAAGAGGACTGACAGTAGCATATTAAGGAGGAGAGTGCATATAGCATATAGTGCACCACCTTTCCTCCCTTATTGAAAATATTAGGAGTTGTAGATAAGTAAATCAAAGTAAAAGAGAAACAGAAAGTATCAGACAGTCATCACTAAAAATAATTGAAATACAGAAGGCAGTACACGTAAGAACCAGCAACCAACCTTCAGCTTTTGATGCATAAAATAAATTATATTTACCTGACCATAAGGTCCAATGCCACCATATGCAGAAGATCCATCCTGTCCAGATAACACAAATCATTTTCATATTGCAAACAGAGATTTCATTGTAGAAGCATACAACTGTAGGCATCTTTTTCTGGGGAGATTTAAAATCTACAAATACTTACTGAGTTCTCAGAATGCATATTGAGCAACTCAGTCATATATCCCTGTAAGAAACTAATTTTAACATACTAATTTAGCAAATTCTTAGAACTAACTGTATTTCCAATTTGGCAGAGACTTTCATCTGGCTGATAACTCAAAGTTCATAGAATGGCTTGGGCTGGAAGGAACATTAAAGGTCATCCAGTTCCAAATCCTCTGTCATATGCAAAGTTAAAGTTAGTTATGTTGTGATCAAGCTGCAACCATTGGAAGCACCTCACTTTTTGCATACTCTCCTGTAAACTTCCAGGATATAGAGTATATGTAATTTCACTCCTTAAAAAAAAATATATCTTTGTTAAAATATGAGAGCCAAAATATAGAATATATATATAATATATTTAAAAAAAAAAAAAAAAGAAAGAGGATTTACCTGACCATAGGATTCACTTCCGTTATCACTGACAGAAGAACCTCCCTGAACAGAAAACAAAAAGTGAAATCTTTTTAATCTCAGACTTATGGAAGTCTGCACTGACTGGACAGTAGGACTCCATGATCTCTTTTAGTCCCTTCCAATTCTGCAATTCTATGACTTTACAAGAGAGGAAGAAATCTTACCTGTCCGTAAGATCCACCAGGAGAGTAGGAAGACCCTCCCTGTACAGAAAACATTAAGTTATTGTTTTGTAGTTTAAATGTCTGATCAGTAAAGATGCTTAGACTTCTCCCATGCTGGTACAGCAACCAGAATATTTATCTGGTTTCCAGAATAAGAGCTGTGGGAATAATCTGGGCCTCCCTGAAAGGAAAACAACAGACCAGCTATTTTCTTGCAGGCAAGATGAATGCACCTGATTTTCATTTTATACTCTTTCTCCTAGTTTTGAATTAATCTTTAGTATCTAAATGAAAATTAAGACCAATATTATTAAAATAGAAGAAATCTTCTGGCAGCAATTTTTGCAACCTAATAAAATATGATTTCTGCAAGAAACTGCACATACTGTTCTGTATTGCATACTATTCTGTCAAACTTCACACTGCTAGGTGCTTTAGGGTTGATGCAACTTAGCCTCTCTAAAAGACAACTGTCTGGTCTGTGAATACAATATTCTGCAGCTCCCATGGTACTGGTAGTCTAGAAATCAAGATAATGGGGATCTGGGTTATCCTAACAAGGGTAGATGAACAACTACCTGTCCATAGGATCCTCCATGGTAGAAGGAAGATCCCCCCTGTGCAGAAGAGGACAGAATGCGTTACTAGTTTATGTTTGTCTACTCCTTCCGGAAAGGTCTGAGATGGATAGGGTGCTTAATCTGAATGTTTACCTGGTTACCAGAATATGCACTGTGTGAAGAACTTGGGAATCTCTGAAAAGAAAGTATGGACCACCTATTTTCTTGCAAATAGGATGCTACAAATAAATGTACCTGATCTTCAATTTAGGATAAAATTGTTAAAGAACAAGAAACTTTATAGCAATAATATTCTCAGCAAAATGAGACAACTCTTAGGAATTTCTAAACACAATTTAGTTTTGTTTCTGTTGTTGTTGTTGTTTTTGTTTTCCCTGGCAGACTTCATGTTGCAGTTTACATTATGGTTGATTAATTTGTTGGGAATTCAGTAGGGTGTTTCCTGACAGTCTCTACACATGGGGAGCATAGGAATGAAGATACTGAGTCTGTGTTGACTTCACAAATGAGGAAGAAATCTTACCTGTCCGTAAGATCCACCAGGAGAGTAGGAAGACCCTCCCTGTACAGAAAACATTAAGTTATTGTTTTGTAGTTTAAATGTCTGATCAGTAAAGATGCTTAGACTTCTCCCATGCTGATACAGCAACCAGAATGTTTACCTGGTTTCCAGAATAAGAGCTGTGGGAATAACCTGGGCCTCCCTGAAAGGAAAACAACAGACCAGCTATTTTCTTGCAGGCAAGATGAATGCACCTGATTTTCATTTTATACCCTTTCTCCTAGTTTTGAATTAATCTTTAGTATCTAAATGAAAATTAAGACCAATATTATTAAAATAGAAGAAATCTTCTGGCAGCAATTTTTGCAACCTAATAAAATATGATTTCTGCAAGAAACTGCACATACTGTTCTGTACTGCATACTATTCTGTCAAACTTCACACTGCTAGGTGCTTTAGGGTTGATGCAACTTAGCCTGTCCGGTCTGTGAATACAATATTCTGCAGCTCCCATGGTACTGGTAGACTAGAAATCAGAATAATGGGGATCTGGGTTATCCTAACAAGGTTAGATGAACAACTACCTGTCCATAGGATCCTCCATGGTAGAAGGAAGATCCCCCCTGTGCAGAAGAGGACAGAATGGGTACTGGTTAATATTTGCTACTGCTTTTGGAAAGGTTTGATATGAAGCTTCTGAATTGGATGCTTAATCTGAATGTTTACCTGGTTACCAGAATATGTGCTGTACGAAGACCCAGGGGCTCCCTGAAGGGAAAATAACAAAAACAAAAAAAAAGACAAGTTATTTTTATTGCAAACAGACATTCAAGTAAATGAGTCTAATTCTTGGTTTCTCTTCTTCCAAAATATTTTCTCTCCAAAGGAACATTTCTGCAATTATTAAAAGAGAAGGCTGATAATTTTCATTAGTAATGAAGAAACCTGTTCCTGGGTCTTTTCAGGTTAAATGACCTGTAAAAAGTAATACCTTTTCATCTAAGTCTTTCTACCTGTAGAATAGTATGTTATGCCTGGTAGACTTTACACTGTTATAGATCATGGCCCTGACCATATCTTTGGTATTTGCTAATATATTTAGCTTCCGAAGTGTAAACAGAATATTGATCAGATTTTTCAGCTCACCACTTAAATGACAAACACTATTTACCAGTACATTGTATCTATTATTATTTATACATTTGCTTCATGTGCTGAACAGACAAGAAAATTATGGTTGGGCTGCTTCCTCAGAGAATTTGTAGACTGAGTTCTTGTCTTTAGAAAAACTACGGAGAAAAAGTGGGATAACTGCAGCATGACAAGTTTTCTAGTCCACATAAGAAAAACCATTATTTCCCTTGGAGAGAGGGAAAAAAAAAAAAAAAGTATTTACATTTAAACCTTAATAAATTTCTTTTTAAAAAATTCATTAAAATGTGCCTATTCTTTACCTCTTATTACTTGTTTTATACTGCTCCACTTGTATTTGGAGAACAAGAGCTGAAAGTACACTTCACTGACAAAGAACTTTCACCTGCACTATGAAACCAGTTCAGCCATAATATCCATTTAATTCCTAGGTTAAATTCCTAGTCTTTTCCTGACGCAAAGGCACTGCCTGAGAGACAAGTGCCACTGAATGTGAAGTTGCAGTGATTCTCTTTATGAGAAAGAATTGCTTCAAATATTGATTTAAGAGATGAACATTTGAAATATTTATCAATTTTTGACATTTTTTCCACAATATTTTATTAGGTAAGTGAGAAGTACAAGGAATCTAATCTGAATGCGATTAATTCTTGTGGTTACTATGGGACATACTGACATGGTTTTTTGACAGTAATGTAAAATTAGCACGTAGCAGCCAACAGACAGCATTTGTATTACAAAGTACAGATAAAAAAAGTTAGTGGCCAAATGGTAATTACATACTTAAAGTAAAAGCCACTTTTATAACAAAAGTTACATTTCATTGTATATAATTCTATCTATACTTAGGAAATCATCAATAATTGTTTTTACCTGTGTCCATAATTACAAGGTGATTAATTTAAAATATTCTATTATATAGATGTAAGTATAAATTAAGGAAAAAGAATCACCTGTCTAACACCACTGCTTCCATCAGGACAAATGCAACCACCCTATAAATAAAAACAATGAAACTGTTGCTGATGTATGCAAATTTGAAATGATGCCTTACTTCATATGCCAAACTATATTTAGAGGAAGAACGATCAGAGGACTGCAAATTAACTGTGACTTTCCTACAACTGAAAAGAATAAGAGGGCTGCATAGTTTTAGATATTTAATGCTAGCTTTAGAAGTTAAACTGACATGACATCTCTCAGTGCTATCTCAATTTTAGATGCTTCATCAAGAGAGAGCAATCTGGGAAGTCAAGAGTACCAACATTCATTTACTGATAAGCCATGTGTGAAATTTAAAGTGTTAAAAAGCAATTTCATGGAGCCATTTCAAATAAATGTAATCTGAACAGGGTCATTTAATTTACAATTTAATCTGTAACATAACCAAAGTTCCATTGCAAAATTAGCGCACTTAAGCTTTGACTCCTGAGTTTAATTAGTTAAATTACCAGGAAGATATCTGGACAACACCAGATAACAATAGAGAAATATCTAACCTGACCACTTGATCCACCACCAGTTGCAATGAACGATCCACCCTGTGAAGAAAACAATCATTTTTATAGAAGCATTTCATCAGATCTAAAGTATGTCTAGGAGAAGAATTCAATGACTTAAAAATACTGCAGTGAGATGTAAGGCCACAACCTTTGTATGACTTCCCCACACTAAACAAAATTATCCATTCAGAACTTTGGAACATTACAAAAATGTAAATTTTCACATTTATATTAATGTTTCTCAATTAAATTTCACAAATAAATTATTTAGTGACTGGGTAAAATACATACCAAATGGATGCCAGGGAAACTAATGAAAAAGAAGTACTACTCATTGGAACTCATGGATCAACTTAAATTCTTTGAAACAAAGGACTATGCTAATGTTATATCTATTTAGTGCTGGGCACAGTGGGAATACAGACCTCTAAGAAACTGATAGATAGCACTACAAAACACGAAGACTTTCGCAACAGAAGTCACAACATGTATCTTGTTACCAAATTCCAGATGAAACATGAATATATATCTGACCATTATCCTTCACTAGTTTTTGTTTCTAAAAATCAGATTTTGAAACTTTTTATTTTGCATAAGGATTAATTATTTATTAAGTGTAGGAACACAGAAGGTGTTCTATTCTGGGCCCTTTATCATTATTCATTTCTGTAAAATTCTAACAGCATGGAAAAAAATTGCCAAATACAGATAAATTAGTGGAAATCAATTTTCAGAAATTGAAATATAATTTATGAGGAAGATTCCTGCAATAAGATGACGCAGTAGACACTGTTATTACCTGGTAGTTAGTGTGGCTGTTGTTTGAAGTAGAGGATTCATTCTGTAAAGTAATGAGAAATTACTCATTTTTCAGTGAGGGTAATAAAGTAAAATACACAGTTCTACTGGAAAAGAACTACCTAACTCTAAACAGAATAGTCTGTTAGAAAAGCTGAATTTTTATGCGTCTTTTGTATGTACATTAAAGTAGCTGTAACACCAGTAGTATTTCATAAAAAGTAATGAGTATGGTTACCTGGACATCATAGTCTCTTCTGCTTAAAACATGTGACGTATCCTGTAAGAAGAGAGACATTTGATATTAAGAGCCTAGCCATAAGCCTTTTTTTTTTCCTGTACTCATTATTTATAATTACTCCAGATCAGTAATGCACATATTGAGTAGAAATGCCTTATTATAAAAGATAATTTGCTCAATTTTTGTAGACTACTGCAATACGACTGGAAGGTATATAATACTGTATCTGTATGTCCTTCATATAACAGAAAGCACAACAAATTTCCAAGCACTATGTTTTTACTTCATTATTATATCTTCAGCTATGTCTTGACTGCCCTCTATTTGCAAAACTCATTAATTTCAACTAATCATAGCTCGGAGGAATTCTGTATGTGCTTCTTGAAGGACAGAAATTTGAGTTGCCCTGTATCTCATAACAAGTTTCCATGTCAGGTATTTTTTTCATATTATATATATGATAGGCATGTATACACACGCACCTTAAAATAAGACACCCAAAAAGAGCAAATGGACAAGCTCTTTTATTTTAGTTTATCTTTAAACACAAGAACATTAATTAGGTCAAACACAATTTGGGAAAAAAATAGGGATAATTATGACAAATTAGGCATAATTTGGATAATAATCCTGCAAAGCAGTGGAAGAAAAGGGTTACTTACTCTGACAACAACTTTCCTCTTCACACAGCTAGAACTCTGCAATGAAATCAGAAGCTATTTATTGTTTTATAGATGGAGATATCCCCACAAAGTACTTTCTGTAAGATTCTATCTAAAAATGTCAAAAACAACATATTTAGGGAAAGGAAAATGTCTTCCTTGAAAACGACATTTTGGTTGGCCTCATTTTCAATAGATGATACAGTGGTAAATATTTGTATCAGATAGTTTTATTTTCAAATAACTTTAACATTCGTAGATTAGCTTTGGAGCAAGAGAGGAAAACATCATTTATCTTCCAAAATCATTGTAATGTAAAAATAGGAATGCAAAGCTCATCTGTGTATTTCTTCCTCTGCAACCAGTTTCAATTCAGACCTAGCTGCACCATAATGCATGCCTAATAAACAGTGAGATAGAAAAGTCTGTTTTTAGTGTGGCATCATGTCCCTCCTCCACTAAATTCAGTATATTTGAAGAATCACAGAATTGTAGGGGTTGGAAGTGATTTTGAAGATAAACTACTTCATTGCCCCTGCTAAAGCAGGTTCCATTCAACATGTTCACAGGAAAGCAAAGAGCAATTCCAGTTTTGAGTATATTTGCCTGAACAGCAACAAAATCAGAAATTACTAATGTAATAGAAAGGAAAAATAGGGAAAAGACTGAAGCGGTTGAGCACATGGCTGACAACTGAAGAGAAGGAAAGTAGATGATGACAGAAGATTTCTTTAGATGGCAGTTTTAAAAAAGGAAAAAATGAGTTTCTATGAACGGAAGGCATGAAATAATTGCTTGGTCAATCTATCCACTTAAGTCACTGTTCCTGCTTGCAGGACAGAAGGAGCAGTCAAGACAAGGAGTATCCCAGAAGACTATCAGAAGACTATCCCAGAAGACATATATGCAAGTTTAAATTAAAACTAGTGGCAAAAGATTGAGACAGCGACATGTCTCGCATATACAGATAGCTAATTCCAAAATAACTATCCAGTCAAAGTGCTGAATGGGCTATATCCTGAAGGGCCTAATAAAAACTCTAGTGTACATTCTTACAAGTATTGTGCAGTTTTAGAAGATTGTGCAGCAGCCTGGAGAACTAACAGAAGGAATTGAGTACAGAGAAATATAACATCAAACAATCTCACTCCTTGATTGTTTTTATAATACCCTTCATAAAGTTAATTAATCATTCACTACAAGTAGAGACACATAGATCCAAAGTAGAAGTGATCAGTTACTAACACTGTCCTCAATCACAAGAATAACAACACCATAGGTGAAGAAAAACCCTTACCCGACTATTAGCACTATATGTAGTGTCATTCTGGAAAAGAGAAAGATCAATTATTTAAATACAGCAAGCTCACAGAAACTCAATTCTTTCTAATGTTGTGTACAGACTTAAAATAATTTAGCACTAAACTTAAATTGGTAATAATAGAAAGTGAAAATCATGTTGTCTCTTCATCTCTTTTCCATCTTTCAAGATATGCATTCAAAACTTGTCTATGGAATTTTTAATTATTTTTATAGTTGTTTAATTAGTGTAAAGTGTATCCTTACATTTTGGGAAAAAAAACATCTGTGCAAAGCAATGGAAATCGTTTTATTCATTTCATTAAGGTAAATGCATTTAAAAGTACAAAATGCATCAGTAAGCACAGGTTTTCAGTAAGAAAATATGCAGCTGCTAAAGCAGCTATCCATGCGAAGACTAAATATTCCCTCCAGTAAATCTGTTCACAAGACTGCATCTCATAGCGCAATATTTTCTCATCTATATGAATAGAGTTGTGAGGAAAATATATTAGAGAAAGCATACTCACATCATCACAGGCATTGGGATTATCATCTGAGAAATCCTGGGAATCCTACATTGACATCAGATATCCAGTTATTTCCTCAGTAAAATGGATAGTTAAAAAGGTATTTGATCTTGCACTCAGCAAGACAGAATCAAGGCTCATGAAAACAAAAAACTGCTTGCTGAGTTAAAGTTTCTAATAAGAAAAATGGTCAAGTACATGGTTGTAATAGTTGCTGACAGAGAACATTCCACTCTTCAGAAGAAGAAAAATGAGAAAGAAATAAGAAGAGCATAGAAATTATTACACTTTATTAGATCTAAGAGAAGATGACACAATAAAGTAGGATCTACAAAAATCTGCACGAAATAATACATAAGAAGAAAGAAAGAAGTAGTTACCTGACTATCATAATAGCTGTCGGAGGAGGATGATCCACCCTTTAAAACATATGAAACAAAAAACATCAGAGAAAACTAGGTTACAGAAAACCCAATTTTGAGCAGAAGCTCAAGTTTGTAAGGACTGATGTATAAAAAGAGAAATAAAGCGCTACTTACTTGGCCACCACCATAGTTTTGTGAGTATGATCCACCCTTTAAAATTAACCAATAAAAATCAGAGAAAATAATGATACAGAAAATCTAATTTTTAGCAGCGGCTAAAGCTTGTAGGATGTGATTTATAAGTATGGAAGTAAAGTAACTTACCTGACTGCCACCATAGTTTTGAGAAGATGATCCACCCTTTAAAGCAAACCAACCGACAAACATGAGAGAAAGTTACATTACAGAGAAAAATACAAAACAATTTTAAGCAGAAGCTAAAGCTTGTAGGAAGTAGTGTGTAATTGGTGAAATAAAGCACTACTTACTCGGCCACCACCGTAGTTCTGTGAGTATGATCCACCCTTTAAAAACAAAAGCAAAAAAAAACCCAATAAAATAAAAACAACAGGAAAAAAAAAAAGGAAACAACCAACCAGCATCAGAGATCATTAGGATACAGGAAACATAATTTTGAGCATAGGCTGAAGCTTGTAGAATGTGATGTGTAAGTAAGGAAATAAAGCATAACTTACTTGGCCACCACCATAGTTTTGTGAATATGATCCACCCTTTAAAATAAACCAACGAACAAACATCAGAGAAAGTTACAATAATTTAAAAAAAAATTTAAGCAGAGGCTAAAGCTGGTAGGATGCAATATATAAGTATAGAAATATAATGTTCACTTACTTGGCCACCACCATAGTTTTGTGAGTATGATTCACCCTTTAAAATAAAGCAACAACCAAGTTCAGAGAAAACAAACATACAGAAACCTCAATTTGAGCAGAGGCCAAAGCTTGTAGGATGCAATATATAAATAGAAAAACGAAGCATTCACTCACTTTGCCACTACCATAGTTTTGTGAGTATGATCCACCCTTTAAAACAAACAAACCAACTAAAATCAGAGAACATTGCGATACAGAAAACCCATTTTTGAGCAGAGGCTAAAGCTTGTAGGAAGTGACATGTAATTGGTGAAATAAAGTGTTATTTACTTGGCCACCACCACAGTTTTGTGAGGAAGACCCACCCTTTAAAATAAACCAATCAATCAACACCAGAGAATATTAGGATACAGAAAACTTGCTTTTGAGAAGAAGCTTAAGCTCATAGGAAATAATTTGTAATTGGTGAAATAAAACACTACTTACTTGGCCGCCACCATAGTTTTGTGAATACGATCCACCCTTTAAAACAAACCAACCAATCAAAATCAGAGAATACTGGGATACAGAAAACCTGATTTCATGAAGAGGCTAAAACTTGTAGGACGTAATTTGTAATTGGTAAAATAAAGCACTACTTGGCCACTACCATAGCTTTGTGATCCTCCCTTTAAAATAACAAATGCAAAACCAATGTCAGAAGAAATTGTGATTTCATTTGGGGATTGTAAAGCTATAATAAACAATTGCTGGAGATTATTTTAAACAGTTACAACATTCTAGATGACAGTAACTGCAATTCCAGCATTTTAATCAAGCATGGTACAGAACAGCCATTTAAGAATGCAGAACAAATCTGGCGAAAATTTCTTATCAGATATGATAACAACTTTTGACATAAGGAAAATCAATTTCTTCCTACCTGGTTGCCACCATAATTTTGAGAGGATGATGATCCACCCTGCCAATAACAACAAAATTTGAGTATTACAACATAACAGATACAATATTGATCAGAGCTTATGGGATCTGTGTGAAATAAAGCCTCATTGAGAAGAAATAATAACCTAGTACTTACTTGGCTACCATCATAGCTTTGTGAGGAGTATGATCCACCCTATGAAAACAATGCAGCAACAGATATTACACTTGTAGAGCTGAACCATGTAACAATGCAGAGTTAGCTTTATGAGGTTATAGAGTCCTTTCTATGTAAGTTTCAGTGTTGATATAAAGCACTGGGGATTAATTAAAGGAGATGGGGAGGTTATGCAATAATCCACACCCTCATAAATAACAAAATTATACTATGGATTAGAACTTATTAGACAGTTTTGATCAGTGGATAATAGGAAGCAGCCTACCTGGCTACCACTCTGAGATCCATCCTGTAAATTAAACAAAAAATTATGCATAATTTTTACACTTATTGTTTGACTACAGATTTAATGAAACTTATAATATTTTTTCTTTCAGAGGAAGAAAAAGCATAGGCAAATATGCAATGAAGGTATGATTTCTAACTTAGTAAGCGTGGATTGTTAAGACTGCAAAAGTAAGTACACCATGAGACACATGGCAAGGTAGCACAAACGTGTTCTTAGTTAATTCCTACTAGTGGTATGTTTCATTCAGAACAGTTTCTAGAGAACGCAATATTTTCTTCTCCTGTAGAAAACCTTATTTACATGTATGGAATAAAAAATTCCTCTAACAGCATTAGTACATAGGAAGCTTCAAGATATAGGGGCTTTGAGGAAAAGGATTTAAATAAAACACTCTGTATGTTTCAACACAACCCCTTTAAAAAGGGATATAACTTCTCAAAGTGAAGTAAGAAATGAAAGTAGAATATTTGCCATTTGGTAAAATGGGGCTGAGACTTCATCGAGAAAAAGCAAGAGGAAGCAAACCAAAGAAGTTCTATATTTCAATGTCTAGCAATTTTTAGAAGGCACAAAATTTAAGTAATTACTTTAGTTTTAGAAATAAATAACTTCTCTTTATAAAAAAGTTTGAAAAATTCTTATTAAAAATTTATAACAAAAATAAAAAAGGAATTAAAAAAATATTGTTTTTTTTTACAGATTTTTAGCATTCACATAAATGACTTCTCGAAAATGAAAGAAATCTTACAGGATAGTGATTTTGGGTGTTCCAGCAGTAAAAAATCATAACAAATACACACTATCTACCAATATCTCACTGCACAAAATCAGTGAAGAGTTGAAGTACTCTCACAAAATTCAAATGGCACTCCTAAAATGTGTTCTCAGAACTATGAGCTTCACCCTTCATTTACATAATGTCTCGAGCAGCTCTGAAGTTGATTCAGACATAATGTTAGGGGAAAAAGAAAAAAGAAGGGGATAGGAAAATGGACACGAAGTTCCTGTGGTGCTCCCGCGTATAGGAAGTCAGCTCTAATCCCACAGTAAGTAAAGATTGCATGGATTTGCACTCCATGAATCTGAGGTCAGTACCAGCTGAGTCAGCAGCAAAACTAATTTTGGATATGATTTAAAATTAGAGGAAGAAGTCTATTTACCTGGTGGCAGGGATTGCTATCATACGAAGTACCCTGTCAAAAAAAAAAAAAAAAAAGTAGCTTTCTTGTTAAAGTTCCTAACAAAACAAAAAGTTAACGGAGTTTAATGAGTTTAATTTTATTTAACCCACTCAGTCAGTGGCTCTATCCTCTTTCTATTCCATATCCACCTACTTATAAGCATCAAAACACAGATAATGAAAGCAGGATTATTTGGTTGCAATGTGGAAAAATGAGGTAGTTTTTTGACTGATGCTTCTGTTAACTTATCTAAGTTCTTCTTGATTGGCAAATATTAACATCAAAGATTACATTGGGTAATCCGTTTAGGAGCCAACAGTCAATGCTGTGTGACCCCCTACCTCAGAATCTTTCTAGATTCACTCATTATAGACCTTAGGTAAAGCTACTGCCTTTCATTTCCCTGTTTTGGGTGTGTTTTGGCTGCATGCATCCTTCTCGGAATTGCAAGGTGTGAAGCAGTACAATGTGTTCTACTCTGGTTGCTGCCCTCCCGTTATTAAAAGCACAGCTTTTCTGCTAAGTCATCTGTGATTCAGCTTTAGTGGAAGCAACACTTTCTTCAGCGTTTCTTCACATTTCTTCAATTTCATTGCTGTTACTGTATCCTTGCCCATTGATACATATCACCACTACTCTTGTATTGCTTCTTATGCTTTCATCCATGCATTTCCATTCATATTTTAGTCGTACTAATCTTAATACTTTCGCTAGAGGTTTCGGTACTTATCTCTATTAGTCTCACTGCTTTCCTCAATGTATTCATCTGGACTTCAATTTACTGTCAAGGCTGCATCCATGCCCTGTTCTTCACCTAGGATCTTATCACTGGTAACAGACTTTACACTGCTGTAAGAATACGAGTTGAAATGAAACCAGGATATCAACTACTGACCTAACAAGTCACCTTCTTTACCTATTTCATCCTACATACAGAAACATCCAAAACCCACTCTAAAACAGTTACATCTGTCTGCTCAGTAGGCAAATGTTCTTCTACTTGTTCATCTTGCATGTACTTGTATATAGGAGAAGCCACTTCTTTTTGGTTACAATGATCAACAAATCTCTTGTAGACCTCTAATATTTTAAGATATTTTCATGTACCAGCAAAAGCAAAAGACTCCTACTAACAGACATTACATAGTTTCTTGAAAAATGTTACTAATATATAGAAAGCAGAGTCTAGTTTTGAAACACCTTGGAGAAAGGGCACTTACTTGTCCACAACCTCCACTGCCACCTGAAGAAGACCCACTCTGCTGGGGAGAAAAAAAAACACAAAACACCTCAGTAATTCAAATATGATTTTTCCTCATTTTAAATAAAGAAATAAATTTTAAAAGTAATTCAGCTGTCTGTCTGCTTAAAAGAATGAAGACTAGCTATGAACTGCTGTGAATTTCCTTGTAAAATCTTGTGAAGGTAAGGTGACTACAGGTACTCCTTTCTATGTGAGAAAGACCTTAGTCTTTCTGTAGTTACTGTTGAGCCTGTTGTTCCCAGACCCATATTAAAAAAAAAAATCTCACTTTTAATGACAACTTAGTCTGTTACTTCAAGAAACAAACCTCATGAAAATCTCAATGTACATATGAGGACAACACATGTATGCATTACATTTCAGTGCAATGTAACTATTATATGAAAATGAACTTTACACTCAAGAAGAAAATTTCCTTTAAATTACATATTCTGAATGACAGCTAAATGCTTTTGCAGAGCCATGGCACTTCACTTCACAAATGCTGTATCCTGGCCAGTAATTAATTGCTACTTACCTGTCCATAGGAGGTGCCACCTTGTGGCTGATAGACCTGTAAGAAAAGCAAGAACCCATTAATAAACTAAGCTGTACTCTTCAAACCACACAGAAAAGCTGTGTACTTTTTACTATGTGGTATCTTGGGATGACCAAAAAACTGGGAATATCTTGCAACAGCGACGAGGAATAAAACCAAAACTAAATAAACAAAAGGTAAACATTACACACACACACACACAAACCTCAAGCCAACAATGAATGTTCTTTTGAAAGGCAGATCCCTATAGAAAAGTTCAATATATTTCAGAAAAAAAGCCTCACCTGGCCATAGGACTGGCTGCCTCGGGAACCCTTTAAGAAAGAGCAGAAAATGACCACCTCGTCCAAGAACGTCATTGTTTTATAAGGCTTTTATAAAGTGCTTAATGATTACGCAAATACAGCTGGACAAAGGTTTCCCAACAAGGCTCCTCCTGAGCCAAAGGAGACAGAGTAGTACGCTATCAACCCTGCTATGTATCATCCTACTATGGCAAAAGCCATAACTCAAACTGGGACTGCCAAAGGAAACACTGAAGAATCTGTCAGTGCCACTGATCACAAGAGAGATCAGCGAAGAACTTTAGAGAACACATGCAGTTTGCTTACCTGTCCATACGAACTGCTGCTGATAGTGTAGGTTGGCCCACCCTAGCACAAGGAAACCATTTGGTTAGTATCCTTTCATAAGAGACCATTTCTGCTTTAGCAAAAGCAAATAGCTACATCCTAAACCAGTGCAGGGCAGAATGAAGAGCCATGACTTCCTCCTGGACATCACAATCATAGAATCATAGAATCATTAGAGTTGGAAGTGACCTCTGAAGGCCATCTAGTCCTACTCTCCTGCAACAAACAAGGACACCACAGCTAGACCAGGTTTCTCAGAGCCTCATCCAGCCATGCCTTGAAAGTTTCCAGGGACAGGACATCAACCACAACACTAGGTAACCTGTTCCAGTCCTTCATCATGCTTCTTGTAAAAGATTTTTTCCCTTATATTTAACCTACATCTACCCTCCCTGAGCTTGAAGGCATTTCCTCTTGTTCTATCACCACAGACCCTGCTAAAGAGCCTATCCACTATTTTTCTGTAGCTCCCCTTTAGATACTGAAAGGCTGCTACCAAGTCATCTGGCAGCTTTCTCTTCTCCAGGCTGAAGAGCCCCAGCTCTCTCAGCTTGTTCTCATAGGAGAGTTGTTCCATTCCATGGATCACTTTTGTGGTCTTTTTCTAGATGCGCTCCAACAGATCTAAATCTCTCCTGTACTGAGGACTCCACATCTGGATGCAGTACTCCAGGTGAGGCCACACCAATCCAGAGTAGAGGGGCAGGATCACCTCCCCTGACCTGCTGATCATACATCTTTTGATGCAGTCCTGGATGGCTTTCTGGGCTACCAGGGCACATTGCTGGCTCATGTCAGCTTTCCATACACCATTACCCCCAGGTCTTTTTTAGCAGGGCTGCTCTCAATCCTTTTATCCACAGTATATACTGGTAATGGGGGTTGTCTTGAGCCAGGTGCTTGTATTCAGATTTGTTGAACCTCAGAAGGTTCACCTGGGCCCACTGTTCAAGTCAGCCTAGGTCGCTCTGAATGGCAACCCATCCCTCTGGTGTGTTGACTGCACCCCACAACTTGGTATCATCAGCAAACTTGTGGTGTGTGCACTCAACCCCATTGTCGATGATGCTGATGGAGATATTAAACAGTTTTGGCCCCAGCAGCAACCCCTGGGGGATACCACACATCATCAGTCTCCATCCAGACATGGAGCCATCAACCAACTCTCTCTGGACTCATTCCTTCAGTTAGTCCTTCGGACATCAAATAGTCCATCCATCAAGTCCATATCTTTCCAATTTGGAGAGAAAGATGTTGTAGGGTACTGTGTCAAAGGCCTTATTGAAATTGAGACAAATGACAACAGTGGCTCTTCCCCTGTCCTTTAAAGCAGTGACACCATCATAAAAGGCCACTCAGATTGATCAAACAGGATTTGTCCTTGGTGAAGCCATGCTGGTTCTCCTGTATCACCTCCCTACCTTCCATGTGCCTTAGCATAGCTTCCAGGAGGATCTGTTCCATGATTTTCCCCAGCACAGAGGTGAGACTGACAGGTCAGTAGTACCCAGGGTCATATTTTTTACCCTTTTTAGAAATGGGTATGCTGCTTCCATTTTTCCAGTCACTAGGGACTTCACTCATTTCCCATGATTTTTTAAAAGTCATAAAGAGTGGCTTGGCAACCACATCAGCCAATTCCCCTAGGACTCTGGAATGCATCTCACTGGGACCCATAGCCCTGTGGATGTTCAGATTCCTCAGGTGGTCATGAACCTGATCTTCACTTACAGTGGGAGGGAACGTTACTTCCCCAATCTCCTCCAACCACACCAAATGTTTGAGGGCCATGCGACAAGCAGTTATCGAGGAAAATGGAGGCAAAAAAGTTGTTAAGTACATCAGCCTTTTCCTTGTCTGCTGTTACCAGCCTGTCTGTGCCACTCACTGGGGGGAATACAACTTCCTGGACTTTCCTTTTCTAATTGAGGCACCTGTAGAAGTCTTCCTTGTTCTTTTTGGCATCCCTAGCGAAGCTCAGTTCAAGCTGGGTCTTGGCTTTCCTGACCCTACCCCTAAACAGCCTAGCAGCTTCCTTACACTCTTTCCACAATATCTGTCCTTGTTTCCACTGCCTGTGAATTTTTTTCTTACTGTTCAGCTTGACCAGCACAATGATGCTGAATGAGATGATTTCAGATGCCAGAATTCCATACAAATAAATAGCATGTAGATAATTTATAAACGTAAGAACACACTATCAGAGAAAAAGTTGAAATTCTGAGTGATTGGTAATGCTTTTGCAGTGCCATAGAACTCAATTGTCTTAGATGCTGTATACTGGCTGATTGTCTATGCTTACCTGGCCATAGGAAGTACCTCCTTGCGGCTGGAAGACCTGTAATTAAAGAAATCAATTCAAAATTATTTTATTTGTGAGGTAGATGCATCTTTCACTTTTATCTCTTCTATGAAAAAGGAAAAGAATAAGACAGAATTTACTGTTTCTGAACTAGAATTATTTTGATGTATGTTATTCGGGATTAATTTCCCAGCATACTTTACGTATATAACAACAATCACGGATTAGTTTTACATCTCAGATGAGGTGCTAGGCTTGTGGAATCTTTTCAGGACGTTTAAAGGGTGCAACACTTTCTGGATGCTTCTTTTGCCTGTTGATTCTCAGAAGCTTTTCTTAGATGGCCAATGGTAGCCGCAATGCTGACACGTTCGGATTTTTGATGGGGCTGTGTTGTATAATTCCCTTCCTTTTTGGGAAATGAAGGTGGCATATTTGGAATTACCAAAAATTCCATTAAAAATATAGATTAATATAAAAAAAAACAAAATGATGTAATAAAAGTAGCAGGTCAAAGAAATTAGTCAAGGCTGCTAATATCCTATAAAAAACTTTTAGTAACAAAGACACCAAATAATTATTAGCTGCTCACGTAATCTACCTTCAATACAGTGTCATAAAAGAGGAAATGTTTCATATACGAGCACAGCTGTTCCACAGCTGTCTGGGAGAGTTACGAAGACAAGAACTGACAAAAAAGATTTGAATCACCTTCTATATTTCTTCTACTTTGACATAAATTGTAGGAAAATTTATATCTACCTTACAATGCTTTAATTCACATATTAACAATAAAAGGACATATCTTAGAGCTGAAGACTATAAGATCAAGTCTGCCTGCAGTGGAGAACCTCAACCAATATTTTTTTTAACTCCTTAAACACTTTGTTATGTGATTGAAGCGGACAATGAAGAACTGACTATAAGTTTGTTTTACCATATCAATCAACTGGAAGAGAAACAGCACTGAGGAAAATATTTCTACCATAAATTTTCAAATTTCATGTCCTTTTTAACAAAGGAGACAGGAACACATGCTTTTGCAGATATCTACTGAAAAAAATACAACTATCATTTTCGCAATAAAAGTTTTGAAATGGATTTGGAGATTTGTTTTAGAACTCAAACAGAGAAGAAACATCATTTGAAGTGATGTTAAGTTCTGCAGTGCCTGAGACACTGCTTTCTCAAATGCTATATACTGACTAATTCTTACCTGGCCATAAGAACTGCCAGGTTGAAGCCGAGAGATCTGTAACAAAAGCAACAATCCATTTGTAAGTAAAGCCGTAGATTTAGCAAAGCTATGGCAAAAAAAAATAAAAACATTGCCCAATAGATTTCCTCCATTCTATATTCTGTTTTCCTATATGGTAATCCTATGAGATGACCAAAAACCAGGAACTACCCTGAAATACCAAGAAGGAAAAAACAAGCAAGTTTGCAAACAAACAAAAGAAAAAAAACGCTCAGACCAACAAACAACAAATGTTCTTTTGAAAGGCAGATCCCTATAGAAAAGTTCAATGTATTTCAGAAAAAAAGCCTCACCTGGCCATAGGACTGGCTGCCTCGGGAACCCTTTAAGAAAGAGCAGAAAATGACCACCTCGTCCAAGAACGTCATTGTTTTATAAGGCTTTTATAAAGTGCTTAATGATTACGCAAATACAGCTGGACAAAGGTTTTCCAACAAAGCTCCTCCTGAGCCAAAGGAGACAGAGTAGTATGCTATCAACCCTACGACGTATCATCCTACTATGGCAAAAGCCATAACTCAAACTGGGACTGCCAAAGGAAACACTGAAGAATCTGTCAGTGCCACTGATCACAGAGAGATCAGTGAAGAACTTTAGAGAACACATGCAGTTTGCTTACCTGTCCGTACGAACTGCTGCTGATAGTGTAGGTTGGCCCACCCTAGCACAAGGAAACCATTTGGTTAGTATCCTTTCATAAGAGACCATTCTGCTTTAGCAAAATTGGGGAGCCTGGCCCACACTAAGATAGCCTTATGGTTGTGCTATCTGTGATGTCTGTGGCACTGAGCTCCAGAAGTCAGAGCTATCCTTGGTCAAACTTCTCACTACTTGCAATGGTATAGATAATCCTGACAATTTTTTCCCTCCCTGTCCTCCCTCACCACCACTGCCCAAGAAATTGGAATACTTCAACCTTTTGTTGACACCAAGAATATTCTCATGCATTACTCCACAATCAAGTTTTTTTTATCATTGTGTTAATATTTTAACCCATTTATTCTTCCTACGAGTAGCTTGAAGTAAGGCTGAAATACCTTGTTGCACATAAGCATGGAGTTATGATTCACTATCATTCTTCACCCTTCACAACTTATGGAGATTTGTGGTCTAATATACATGGGGTCTGCATCTACCAGTATAGGATTCTTCTTGCAATGCTGAGCCTAGAAACACTTCTGACATGGTATTATGACTTTTCTACAGATTTTAAAGGACACATTGTGATGAACAGTCATTTCACTTCAACTAATGACATACAGAAATACATTTATGAATATTTTAACCAAAAGGGGCTAAATCAATAACTACAGCCAAAAAAAAAGAAAACCAAAACCCAAAGCAACTTAAGTACCTGCAACCTGTGAAATACATTTATATATATGTGTAGGAAGATATCATTATTCTGAGCCTATTTTAGTGAAATCTAGAGGCATATTTCTACTTTTCAATCTCACTTACCTGAACATAAGTAGCACCGCTGCTTTGCTGCCTTTGTCCACTCTATACAGGACAAAAAATAATGTTATTCATTTTAAAGAGGAATTGCTTATGTACCATGACTAAGACACTATTTTTAAACCTACAGGACAGTTTGAGTGAGTTTATGTCTTTCCTTGCTTTATTTATGCCATCTCAATGTGCCACAGTGATAAATACTTTGGCATACAAAGATACTTCACGATGACAATTATTTATATAATACATTATGTCACTTTGTGGTAGTTCTGGGAAATTATAATACAGAGGTTTTCATGTTTTGTACTTACAGAACACAGTTGCAATGACTGTTAATTAACAACCAAAAAGTACAATCACTTTTTTTTAAGTGCAGAAACACATCTACTTTATCACTGTAGTTTGTGTACCATTGATTTAAGATATTCATACTCATTTATCCCCAAATACATGAGTCATTGCGTAGTTTACTGAGGCAGAGCTTGAGATAAAGCACAAAGACCATGCAGAAAGAACATCTACCTGTACTATGATCCTAGTAGCAGAATTGCCCAAACTCTGTAAAACAGAACAGGAAAGAAAAGAAATTTGATTTGTTAAACAGAAAATTTCCAGTTCTACTACTTTGCTTGGGATAATAAAGGAAAGGGGAGCACATATAATGTATTAAGCATTGTATTCTGAAAACCCAGTACTAAACTAGTTTAAAAACTAGATAAACTAGTTTATCCTCAGCTCAGAAGGGGAAGGAGCCCCACACTACTGAAGTAATTTCCTATGCCTAAATCTCCTTCCAGAAGAACTCTTGAAAGAGCACAGGCTACAGGTTTTTGCAGTACCAGTTAGCACAGTTTTTCCAAATTGGGTGAGTGAAGCTGAGACATCATCACCAATCAAATACCTCACAATCACCTGTACATCAACACATACCTGAATTCAGTTTCTGTCTAAGTCAATTACTGTGATCAGTTTTGAGTTATGAGGGACAAACTTAAATGGGTAGTAGACACCATTTCAAAGTAACAGGTTTGACCCCACAAGGCATATGTCACCATTAGAGAAATCATTTAAAAAAAAGAAAAGTATGCTTACCTGGGGATAAGTATGACGCTGCAAATGAAAACAAAAATCTTTAAGTATTCTGCACAAAGGCTTGTCTAAGCAAGATTTTACAGCACAAAAAGGGCCCTGTCTTTTAGGTGCAATACACGACCAAACGTGGAAGAAAGATATAGGAAGGATAATTGATTAGCAATTGATTTTAATATTCATTCAGGTTGGAACAAGTTTGAGTAGGAAGAGGACAGATGAAAAAAACCACACATATGTATCAATTTTGACATACAAACTCACTTTAACCACATTAAAGAAAAACTTTCTTTTGGCTGATTATGAGCCAGTAAGTGAAATGGAAATTTACTACTTTAAAAATAAGAATAGAAGTGAATTTACAAAAAAAAAAAAAAAAAAAAAAATTGCAGTAGAAGCAGAAAATCAAAACTACTCAGAAACATGGATATTATATATATCAAGACACGTGGAATCTGAACTTAATCAAATATCTCTGGAAGTGGTAAAAGCAATCATAGAATCATGACTCAGGTCAAACACTCGGCCTGTCGTATCATGTAGATGCAGTTACTATCTCTCTATTGTCTTTCCCCAGAAGTAATTATGATCCTAGGATTAAACCCTGTGTGAGAAAGATTTGTCTCCATATGCATGAGAAATCTTTCTGACAAATTAAAACATGAAGCTACTTAAATGCTTTCTGAGTCAAAGCTTTGAGAGTGGTAGAGAGAAACTGCTTACCACAGGCGGAAATGGGTTGCTGTTGGGGATGACCACTATCTGCAGACAGAATGGAGAGAGCTGTTTGTTTACTCATCACAGGCTTTCTTTAAATACGTTAGAAAAACAAAAAATGCTGAATTCTCTAAATTTACAAGCATAGATAATAGCACTATGGATGATCACCTTTACAAAGTATTACTGTTTTTAACAAAAATTCTTAATGTACACTAGCAATGAAAGAAGAATGTATACACATGCGGAGCATACGGAGATTTGCTTCCATTCAGACAGTGACTCAGCTGTAAAGGCTGTAATGTACTACAACCACTGGCTTATACACACATATATGATGTTTTTTACTGTCCACCAAGAGGTGGAAGACCAATCCAGTTATATTCAGTGTTCCACTACAGGAGTAATATTGGTTTCATTTTTTTAATAACTTTGAATGCAATAGTAGTGCCTTCTGCTTAGGTATTCATGTTTTCCAATCAGAAGCTTTTCTTTTTTTAACTGAAAACAATATCATCCAGTGGTGTAGAAAGGAAGAGCTGATGTTATCACAAGAATTCTAACATAAAGGAGGCAGAATTTCTTGAAATGTAAATTATCAAAGAATATCAGTACAGTTTGAAAGGAAGAGGAAATGTAAATGCAACGAAATTAACTGTGAAGACAAATGGTCACAGTGTATGTTTATTGGTCGTAGCTCTGAGCTTTCTGGGGAATGGACTGAGAGGAATAGTCTATGTAAATATTAAGAGACAAATACATGAATTCTTATTGATTTCATTTTCTCAGACTTACCTTAAAAATCATTAGAAATCTGTACCCTTAAAAGGTCCATTTACATCACAATCAAAACCCTATTTTTTAAATTAAAAAATATCTACAAAAAATTGTGAAATTTTAACATTTTAGATACAGGTAAGTCAACTGTCAACAAAAGCACTGCTGCACAGAGAAGCAGCATATGGCAATGAAGAATCAAACTGATTCCACTCATACAAATCAAAAATTTCTAATAGTACCACAAAAATAAAGAAGTCGTGCCAAGTTACAACCATACGAATTCTTTCTCTTTTGAATTAAAAAGAAAAGGCACTCTTACCTTCTTACTGGAATCTGAACTACTTGCAGGAACAGACTGTAAAGAATACAGGAAGACATATTTTGCTTAGGTTTGTTTGACAAATTAAATACAGCACAATACTTGCACAAGAATGTTACAGATAATTACAGTATTTTCCTAGATTCCTAAACAAAATAACATTTTGAAGGAAAATAAGAACGTACAGGTAACTGACAAATGAACAACAGAAGTAAGACACTTGTTTTATTTCTTTTCTCAAACACTAAAATGATTTTTGGTAATAAAAATAACTGCTGGTAGAAAAAAATGAATCTCTTTTACTAAACTTCATCGAAAAAAAGCAAAATAAAATAAAATAAAATAAAACAGCCACTGAAAAAATAATCTACTGTTGAAACACAAGCTGGTATAAATAGGAAACACCATAAGAATACAAATGTTTCAAATGGAGCATAACATAACATAACATGCAAATTCTTCTATTTTATCAAACCACAAATACAATTGCATAGGTAAAGCCACAAAACAAAGGTAAATATCTTCTAACAGGTATGATATTGCAGTGTACTCTAAATGTATAAACCGTTTATTGAAGTCATTTCCAGATAGAATAGGTAACTATTTGAAGACCCTTTTTCCCTTCCATATATTTTATTATTATTCAGGGGAAGTTGACTGCAGCTGCTTAATATGCTGACAATGAAAGCATGTTGGAGAGCACAGTTACCTGGCCGTAGGTAAGACTGCCATATGAGGATGCACTCTGAAAACAAAACATAAATCAGTTCTGTATTTCCACAATCATTGGCTAACTATATCCTGAAGTCATTGCTTTTCTCCTTAGAGTATTTACACTTCAAGTGAACTTAATTTTAAATACTTAACAAATCAAAGGTAACACAAAATTATTCTGAAATTGCTTGACAATTACAGCAGTAAAGTTTTTCAAGCATTCTAATAGTCACAAAATTAATGTTACTATATCACAAATGAAATTTATTTATACTTGCATATTAAACAAAGATAATAATTTAATAAGTATAATAACAATTTAATATTCCAGAGTTAATATAACAAATCTTACACCTAAAGTTAAGCACATGATTGTGTGTTTTTCTTAGCTAAGGTTTCATTTCAAAACAGGCAGTATAAAATGTATCATATTTCTGACAGACTCTTTACATCCTTTCATTATTTTTAAAATAGAAAATAAGAGTTAAAAATACTTTTTTCCCTAAACTGAGAAGGAAAGAAATGACATTGATTATGTTCAAATCCCTACTAAATATAGAGTTGTTGGATTTAAACACAAAGATCATTTAAGAAAAATTACAGGACTTACTATGCAATATCTGATCAGATTTGCACTAATAGATGACACGCATTAAGAACTAAGAAGGAATTCTAAAATTTTGGTAGACTAACAAGATTTCATTGAGACAGTGAATGTGCAATACTTTTAATTCTTGCTACGAGTTTCAGAATAGTACCTGAGATCACCAACATTTTCTTTAATATGTTTAGGAACAATAATCTACCTCCATATAAGTAAATGTACTGCAATCCGCAATCAGGAGGTGAGTGAATAAGTACAAGCATAGTAATAAGTAATTAGTAAATAAATAAGCAAAAAAGTACAAGTAAAAATAAGTAAACTTATAAGCAGCTTACATCTTTACACGCATTCTGGCTATACGCATTGGCAGCACCTCCCTAGGGAGAAAACAGACCAAGCAGTTATTTCTCTGCCATATCTACCTTACCTTCAGACAATCTCAGTTTTAACTGATCCTTACATGGAATTTGTAAGGAACAGATGATAAGGAGAATACAGTTAATACTGTTAATGTGTGAACACCCACACATCATAGGTAAGAGCAAGGCACACTATCACTTTACATATTAGGGAACATACAGTGGAATTCAAGAAATATTTTAAAACTCCCACTATTGGGAAATTAATAGAAATAAATGGTAAGGATTTTAAAAAATGCTTGGAATTCAAACATTGACCATGTAATATATACCTACAGAGAGATGGGAAAATTAGGCATCTGAAACTAAATATAAGGAAGAGGAAACTCTTTCCTTATTCAGAGACAATGAAATATAAAAATAAGAAGGTCCAGCATATATAGTAATAGTTCCCATTATAAAGCAAGTCTCCTATTATTAATAAATGCAATAACTCTCACAAAACTTTATTCTGTTTTTCCTTTGTAAAACTCCAATACACTCCAAAACATATTTTGTTTTACAAGAACTAATGACATGAATGTTTCACACTTTTGGAAACTGTCCTTATTGGTGCTGAGCAGTCTCAACTACTGTACTGTGAGTGCTTAGCATTACAACTACAATGGCCATAATATGATAAACAAAATATAAAGCAAGAAAAATAAAGATCTTATTTTGTAAATGCTGAAAGGAAATCAAAATTTCCACTATTTGGCATAAAAATATTTTAGCCTGTATGACCACAGTCATCATCTCGATACAAATGCTTCTGAGAAGTGTTTGAGCTGCTCAGCAACATGTTACAGCACTCTGCCATCTCTGACTGATTTCTGAAAGAATTAATAAATTCACAAGTGCCCATGCCACACATGAGATTAAATGGCCTTAGTTATTGTAGATATCTGTATCATGAATTCCAAGAAGAGGAACAATTTAGAATGCGTAGACCAATTTCAACCAGTCTTGTCTACTGAAAACAGAGAACTTGTCTGATGAGCATTACTTCAGTTCTAAACAATAACCCCTCAGTGCAAAACGTAACCCTTCCAGTCCTTTTTTTCCCCTAAAAGCAATACATTTCTAGAAAGCTTTGTAACACCCCAGTTTCCCAACTACTTCATACCACTGAATAAACCATAACATTTTTCTTCTAGCTTTCTCCATTATTTTCCTCCTGAAACAGAAATTTCTAAAGAATACTTACATAAATAACATAATTTAAGTTTCTATAAATATAGTTACATCGGCTACAATAAAGTAAATATGAGATCAGTTCTTACTGGGACACATCCACTCTTGCTTATTGTGTAGACTGTTCCACTCTGAAGAAAAAAACAACAAACACCAAAGAGTAAATTATTCCTATGATTAAAAAAAAAAAAAAAAAGCAGGCAGAAAAGTTTGGTCAAAAAAAAAAAAAAAAAAAAGAAGAAAAAACAACAGAAAAACTCCTGATGTTTATGGCACAAAAAGCCAAGCAGCTGAAAATGTGCACAAACATCTTGTCCCGTGGGACAAGGAAATGCAGAAGTTACCTGTTCAATCACAACTGTCTGGAACACTTATTTTATTTTGAAACATTAGCCATCTTCTGGGTTTCATATAACACTGTCATTGGTCAGGCAGCCTTTCAAAGTTCATGGGTGTTATACTAAGTAACTCATATTTTAGAATAAAAATAATAACTTCAGGCAGTTATATGACAAGATGAAAAAAATAGCCTTTAGAAAAGAGAATGTATTATGAATGAAAGAAACACAATGCAGAAAAGTCTGAATTTAGCACATAAGTCAAAGTAATCTCTCCGAGTCTGGTAATTCCCCTTACAAGTAATGGAAATGGCCAAATTTACAGATAATTCACTAATAAATATAATTACTGGTAAGTAGTTAGAAATACATCCTTGGGAAGCTCAGTTCAAGAAATTTAGAGACACGTCAGAAAGCATTTGACAATACAAACAGGCATGTAATGTAAAAACACAATCACCCTGATCTGACTATACATTTATCTGACTGAAAAAAATTCAAGTGATCAGCAAGAATACAGATGTATTTATGTCAGAAGTTTTGAAAGGCTAACCAGGCAGTGAAATCCCTGAACATTCAACTGCAAATACAAACCTGTGAAACAAGTGATGTAGACATTATACTGGCATTTTAACACACACATGAACATCTCACAAAGTTTTGAGAAATTTTGCAAATTGTAGAGAAGACTGTGAAAGTACAATTGCTCCTTTTGATTACCAAAATATGAAATTAGAAAAATGCCCAACAAATCAATTAAAAACAAGTACATTTTCATTAAACCAGATGTCTCTAAAATATGGATGTTCAAAGTTTGCATTTCGATGAACATGCATATGCACAGGTAGGAATCCTATAGAAATATGGAAGAAATTTTTCCTTCTCCCATGGGTCAGGCTAATGCTCAGTAAATTTGGTTAATGCTTGAAATCAGAGGTGGTGAAACAGCTAATAGGTCAAAATGCTGTCAGCAAACTATTGAGTTCCACAGCGCAGCCTAGTCCAGATACTGCACATACATTTGACTGGAAGAACAACTTCGGCCTTCTCTTAACTAGCAGAGGCATTTTATCACCTCAGTAGTGTTTTCAAGCTTTATTTGTTCAAGGTTACTGAAGGAAAATGTACATTGGAAATTAGGATCCTTACCTGACCACTAGAATAGCTGCTTTGAGAGGAACCGGAAGGTTGAACCTGTAAAGAAATCAAAACGTTACTTTCATTCAAGGAAATTGATTTTCATATAAATCACTTTTAGGAAAGAAAGATCTACCTTGTGAAAAAGGAGAAAACACAAAGTAGTTTTACTGTGACTTTATTCTTTCAATACTATTATAATGATTTCAGAGATCTTTAAAACCAATCTATTCAATTGGTATAAATTAATATAATTCTACTGCTTGCTGTAGAACACTCCCACATCACCTCTTTTTTAACCTGTCCTCATACAGCATATCCATCATTGAGAAGCAGGTCTCAACTGGTAAGATCATTAGTGTCAAATTATGCAACATTCAAATGAAAACTTTTTAGTGATATGACTACATAATCATTAGACACTACGAAATGCAGAGCATGTTTTCTGTGAGGAGGGAAAGAAGTGAAAGAGGTTTTTTCACTGAGCTGAATGACAATTTTCAGGGGAAAAAATCAAATAGGTTGTATATATCTATATGATGATTTGAAGAGTATGATGAGCCATTTAGAGCCATTAAAATAAACAATAGTAAAAAGATGCATAAACAAAGAAGTAGTACAACTATCAAGATAGGGCAAAAATAAATTGAACTACCAAGGGATAAAGATGTGATGAGAAGCAGCTTTTGTCTAGGTTTTTATATATATACATATATATATGTATATACACACACATCCCTGCACACAATTGTGTTTTCTTTTTTTTTTTTTTTAAACAAGTAGCAGTAAATTGATATCTTTACAAAAATAATACCTACCACAACACATCCACCTTGCCTGGTGTACGTCCCTCCACGCTGTAAGAAATTACAGGTTCAAGTTACTGTTTGATGATTCTTTTACAAATACCAAGTGATTTCTAAAAAGAAACTAAACAGAATTCACATTTGTGGCCTGAGTCAGTTCTTGATTGCTTATAATACCTTACCTGTTGTAATTATCTCATTTGATATTTAACATTATCTCACTAAAATAGTTCCAAAATTAAGTACAAAAATGTAAAGTTCTCTCTAGGAAAATAATTTGGATACTATGATAAAACCTTTATGCTGCAACTATGAAATAACTGGACCAACAAGACAGGAATCCCAAAACTGAGGTAACGGAAATCTGTGAAATTGTAAATACTTTGTTCTTACCTTGCTGCATTCAATTTCTATCATTAGCTGGGAAAAAAAAAAAAAAGGAAAAAAGAGGAAACAGTTACAAGTTAAGGAAAAAAAAGATTATCTGAACTAACATTTGGTCAAGCAAAAGATGATAGGATAAGTGTTCAGGCAGAGTTAAACCATAAGATGACATAAATCAGGGCTGCTCCAGTCAAGACCAACATTACAGAGTTGAAAACATTTTGTTTACTTAAGCTGCTTATCTTGTTTAAGATGCACAATATAAACAATTCCTGGTCCATAATAAATAAATGAGCAAATAAATTTATAATAATATTTATTTATGGCTATAGTTCCAGGAACAGAGGCAGCAGGAGCGTATATAACAAAAGAAAAGCAGAAGAAAAGCAGAGTCCTTTTTATCACCACCTTTCCTTTTTCTCTGTGACGTGTATTATTTTGATAACTAGATTATTTGCTTCTTTGCTTCTATGGGAGATAGAACTATATCACTATAAATTTTTTGTCAATTTAGTAAGAAGATTAAGCAGTTAAAAGCATTGAAAACATCTAATGATTACGGCCATCTTAATGAACACCTGACATCAAATGTATACCTGGCATCAAGTCAGAGATATTTTAACTGATTGTAGAAATTTCTAGTATGTGAATGAACTCAAAACTTACCTTCCTTTTACTTTTTCCTGTCCCATTAACTGACTTAGAATGCGTGGATATGAGAGTTTTGCTTTCAATTCCAACCCAAAATTTCTCTAGATCTTGAACAACAGTTGCACTGCAAAGGAAATAAAGCTATTTACTTATCTTTTAACAAAAAATCTTCAGAATAAAATAGCAATAAATGCTTTTTTTTCCTCCCTCAGTCAAAATAATCTATATCAATTTTTAGAGCCATGGAGAAGTTTGAAAAGAATGGAATCATTTTCCAGAACACTTATGACAAACTATGGAACAAAAATGCCTGTGACAAAAAAAGGATGTCAGAATCCACATAGAAATAAATTTTAAAGGCAAAGAAAAAGAAATATTATTTACATGAACTGAAGTTCTTTAACATCATTTGGAGCAATCCATGTTGTTGTAATTTTCTGCTTCAGATCAGAATTTGCATGACTTACTGCTGAATTCTGCAATTAAAAAGAAATTATAATTATATAAGAGAAAAGTGATTTTTATCTATACTTGGGTAACTGTCTTTACTACATCAGGTAATGCTGATGTCCTTCTAATTGTCCTTCTATTTATTGTCAGATAGTTCTTATGTTTGGTTTTTATGAGTCTTTCTCCATTAAAACTTTTGCCAAGAGCAAACACATACCGTGATGTTATGACATTCCAAGCCTTTTGTGTTTGGATCTGTAATCTTGAAAGTACCAACAGGAACATCTCCTCCTGTTTCTCGAGCTTGTAGATTAAATTCTTTAAATCCAACATCTTTGAGGGCTTCTAGGGTCACTGTGATAAAAGACATTTTGAGAAATTTAAGCTTCATATATTATCAATACCACTTTTATGTTTAACATTTAATTTCCCCCACCCTCCAGAACATGACCGAACGTACAGAAGTTAACTTCTTCTTAAAAGTTAAAATCTTTTACAATTCTCAAAAAAAAAAAATTAAGACTTATCATAGTTCTTGTTGATTGTCAAGACTAACAACAAAGGGAAAGAAAGAAGTTTGAAGAAGCATTTGAGTGTAACTAAGTGTATTAGAAAGTAATGGGAAAACTACCGACAATTTTAAGAAGTAATTCTGCCCTACTAAATGACCAGACCTTTCTTATTAATTTGATTTGCTCCCCTGTGTACCACAATGAGGGTCCTGATGACTAGAAATTTATTTATTTCCTGTCTAATTAAGCCCACAAAAGTCAACATTGAGAAAGAGCATTGCATTTTTTCTACCTCTTTTAAAAAACAAAACAAACAAAAAAATGTTTGCCTAGTTTGAATTGCAAAACCTTCTTTTTTGATGTATTAAAACTGGAAAAAATGAAAGCTAAACAATTTGTCTCTCCTAGTTCAAAATGAAAAATCAATAATTACACACAATTTTACTGCTGAAGGAACTGAAATGAAAACACAGAAACTGCAGAAAAGGGCAGTTCCACATTATGAGTATCCAAACTGAAACTAAGTTTTAAGAAGCAATATCAGAATTGCTATGACGTATCATAAACGTGCTCAGATAATGCCAGTATTAGGCACTTTCACAAATAAAATCAGAACAATCCTTTGACTATGTAGATGCGTGGTACTCCTTAAAAATGAGTGTCAGTAGATAAGAACAGATAAACTGGGACAGTCAAAGCAGAGATCAATCATATCTAAACAATTCCACATTTCAAAACACCTGTATAATTAGCCTTTTAATTTGCCATCAATTTCAGTCCTAACTCACTGCACAGGTGGGATGGCACCCAACACTTTAAAGGAAGCACAGATGCAACTGTACGTTTTGCCATATGGCCTGTCATGGGTGCAATAGGAGCAATACACTCATTGGAAGGGCAGCCTACTGAAAATAAGTATGGGATGCTTACAACTTGATGCAATAGAATCATACGATGGCTTGGGTTGAAAAGGACCTTAAGGATCATCTAGTTTCAACCCTCCTGCTGTGGGCAGGGTTCCCAACCACCAGGTTGCCCAGAGCCACATCCAGGCTGGCCTTGAATGCCTGCAGGGATGGGGCATCCACAACCTCTCTGGGCAACCTGTTCCAGTGCGTCACCACCTTGTGAGTAAAAAACTTAATTATGTGGTGCTAAAGTGTCTTTAGCCTTTTTTTTTTTTTTTTTTTGTCTAACCACACATCAAAACTAGTAGCATTTGGGATTTAATATCTTAGTCTCACTAGATCTAGTATAACCTCACAGAACAGTCTGCATACATTTAAAGTCTATCCACCATTCTGTTGGCAATAGTGTTTTAGAAACAGCTTTCAGTAATCAAACAGCAATCCTATTCTTAAAGGAGTTATTCAAATGTATTTTTCCAAGAATGAGAGTTATAATAGGACTCTAGTCCTCCATTCCTATCCCTAGCTATCATTTGCCATAGACACCTGTCTGTGTACAGAGATCAGGCAAAATAGAAGCCCAGCAGAGCAACTGCTATGAACAATGCTTACAGAGATCCAACAATGAAAATGAGATACATTATAACTCACTTCTGCCTCTGTATTTGTTATACCAAATGATTAAAGAAGCACTCTCACGTCACTAAAGCATGACAGCACCATGAGATGGCAGCATAGTGTGGAGAAATAAGGCTGTCCAGAGAGTAACTCAGATTAGGAAGATAAAAAGCCAAAATAGCCCCACCTCCTGCAACTTGATAAAATCTGGGATGTGACTCTTACAAGCATGACTCAAAGCATTTCACTCTTGAGTTGTCATAGACAGTATCCTGAGTTTTTATTTTCTTTTAAGTTCACAGCATGACCATCACCCCTAGGATCTCTTTGCATTGCACACAGCTGATACAACTGCAAATGCCCAAACAGAATGTTAGACAGCAACAATTTATTAGTCCAGTTTGACCAGCTGTCTCATAGGATTTTAATTCTGTCACAAAACTTACAACGTGAAGTAAAAATACAGTTATCAGAGAGGGAAAAGAAAAAAATTGAGAATATAGTTTTGATTATATAAATGTGAAAACATATATATACATGAAACATTAAAAAAAAGAAACATCTCAAATACAGATGAATAAGATTGAAATAAAAAAATAATTAGATACATCAAGAGAGAAATGGGGCAATCCTGGTTAAGATTGGTAGTTCTAGAAGACACAAAGATTTTAGGTCATTCAGACTATTTTACCTTGGATTTCATTTCCTGGTTCAAAGCTATCAAAAGATACAGCAATAATATATGGTGGTGGAGATGTCTGTGGTTCATCTTCATAGTTTGGTAACAGAGAGTCACAATCAATTGAAGTATTTGCATGTGGAAAACCAAAGATTCTGGGCAGAAATATCCCACAGAACAAAAAAACTAAGCAGAAGCGTCTCCTCATCTGTGGAAAAGAAGAAAAGATTATAGCAGCTGCTTTTTAGTAGTTGCTAACAAATACCTGCCCTTCTCCAAAGTAAGAAGAAGAAGAAACCTAGGTAGTTTGGCTTTGTTGCATTCATATACTTGGAAGAAAATAAATTAAGTACATGTAGACCTTGACAAAACAGTGCAATAAATGAATGAGTGCTTTCATTTTAAAACACTGAATTATTAACTGAACCTTAAATTCTCTGGTCACATGACAGCAATCCGTAACTGCATTATGGCTTAAGAGTCAAAAAGGACTTACACAAACTTCCAGATTGTTGAGCTGGCAGATTTAGCCCAGATCTTCAGACAAGAATTAAAATTTAAGTCTTGTTCTCTCAAGCTGTTTTTTGTAGCGATAACCATGACTAACAAGCTCTATTTTGACTGCTTTGCCTATTCCCATTTCAAACAACAGCCAAGAAATCTACAGTTAAATGCCATGGAGAACTCCAAAATAATTGTTTCCTGAAGGGTTTAACATAAGACCTTACAGTTCTTTGGAAGCATTTCAAACACAACATATGAGATGTAGCCAATTCGTAACATCTTCCTGTGCATCTTAACTCGTGCATGAGCACATAAGATCATTTGGCTTTGTATGAGCTATCTCAAACAAAGAACAGAATAACCAGGAAGAGCGTGGGTGGAAATCATCAAAACAAATTTTATTTTTGCTCTTATCTCTGAAGTGAACTTAATTTTTAAAAAGCCTGTGAATCAACAGACTGAAGCTTTAAAAGATTTCCTACAAGAAGATGATAAAGGTTTGCATGGTGTCACAATCAATAAGTGCAGCAATCAGTAAAGTTATATATGCTGGTTATCATGTCTTTAAAGCAGATGGAGCATACCCCTCCCTAAGTTCTCCTGAAAATATCATTTAAATAGGACCCTTGTAAGCATTTTTTCCTGGTATCGCAGTCTGCTGGGTGCGGCTGTCCAATTTCTTGCAACTATTTTAACATAGTCCACCTCTAATTAAATTTTAAGTACAGTACGTAGGTGCTATTATATTAATAGATGTGGTAAACAGTGATTTAATATGAGCTAGAGTACGTGTTGTTGAAATCTTTCTCTGACTCATGCTTAAGATGGAAAAAATCTGTTTTTAACTAGATGTTCTACTTCAAAGCAGAGAGTTCTTAGCTGGGATTGGAAAAATCCAGAGCTGCACTCTTCCTTGAAAGGAAACTTCTGAAACCTCTTCTTTCTCCTTTTTCTGGTAATACATCCAGAAACAAAAGCAGATGAAAAATGGCTGACTTGTCTTCTCTTTGCATTAGCTGTCTGTGTAAAGAATTAAGAGGGCTACCCTAAAAGTCCCATGATATCATCTTTTGGAACTGAGAATGAGATGAGGAAGAGATGTTAGCATTTTACAAAATTCCAAGTCCAGACTTGAATTCCAGTACCTATTCAATGAAGTTATGGTATCTTCCAACAAAACTGTACATATTTTAAACAGAAAAATGCTAAAAAAAAAAAAATAAAGTGGATGGTAATTATTTATTAAATAAAAGCATGGAATTCAAGGAAAAAAAATATTTTCAAGATTCTAACTATCTTAATGAGAAAAAATAACTGGTTCTTTCAGGTATACATGGTCAATTCCATCTGAATATTCTTATCTGAGTTGCCTTCATAACATGGAAAAATTCTAATTCTTTTTAAAATCACAGATACAGTTTCATCTTCCCATCAGCCTTTACGACTCCCATCTCTGCAGCATTTGAGAGATGCTACATTAAGAATCCTCGTCTTCATTTAGTCGAATATGACTTCAGGTCAACAATTAAATCTGAGTGGTATTTAGTTTGCTACTGCATTCAAAATCTAGTGGACCTGGGAAGAGACGCTTTGGTGGTTTTGCCTTGGGCAAACTTCTGCACTGAAACAAAAGTTGTTTTAAAAGCCCTTAAACATAGAGGATTTCACTAATAAGATAAATTCTTTTTGTGTCATTTGAAAAAAAACAACAGTTCTGACACATCTATACCGCCAGCACTTCAAGACTTGGTCCCATATGTCCTTTCCAACTGATTCTTTATGAGTATTTTTCTCCTTTCTTTTCTCCTAAACATTCCTGGTAAGCCGTAGCCTTTAGCCGCTGAGAAGAACCCTGACCAGTTGGTGTGCACCCTGTCTACCACATCCCCAGCAACACACCTTATCAATCAAGCGCTGATGTGTGGGCATCCTCCGGTCCCTCAGAGGTCAGCGTGGATGAGATGCAGCTCAGGAGCACGGGTGCTCAGCAAGATGAGAGAGAGGAGGTGACTGGCTTGGCCAATCCCTGGCAAGGCAGGGAGCCGATGTAGCCAATCGTGCCTCTGTCTGGAAATTAGGACACCGCAGGTGGGACTCTCCTGCCCAGATGGGGCGATGACAACACACCTCATGGATGAATCATGCCCCCTCTGACCTTTAACTAGGCATTAGGGACAGGTAAGGCTTCTGAAGGCTGGCAACCAACTAATATGTTGATTAAAATCTGCAAAATTGTGCTATACAAAAGCCTTACTAATATTTCATGAGCAGCTTGAGTAAAATATTCTATGCTAGTCTATTTTGTTTGACCTCAGAGCATCCTGCTGCTAGCTTTTCACATTCTTACTGCTTTCTTTTCATTGCAAAAGACATGGAAAAATTCAATTCATTGTAGTGATGCCAAGTGTTTTTTCATAGCAAATAGTAAATGAGGCTGTTTTTATCGTGTCTCTTGAAGAAAGGATCTGAAGCTATAGTGTCTGACATGTACTGAAAACTAAACAGACTTCATAAGTATTTTCACTATCTCTCAGCTGAAGATTAGAAAAAGTCCAGAATCAGAACAATGCATAGCAGACACTTTCATTCAACCAGGGAATACCATGAAATCCATGAGGCGAAAGCTGTTTGCATGAAAATTCTTCAATTTCTTCATGTTTGTGCATTTAAAATACATTTATAATTCAAAATGCTGATGACATTTGAAGAACATTACCTATTTTTAAAAATCAGCATATTTAACTGTATTCTTCTCTTGTTAATCACCTTTAATTAATTTATTTATATTATTTCATTATGAAAGACACTACTTCCTATCTACTACTGTCCACTGAGGAAAAGATCACAATCTTCCACTCCTTACTGTACCACAAAACTTACCGATGTTATAAATAGTCATGAAAATGCATGCTAGACACCACAAATACAACAGCATACTGCCAACACAGTCAAACTAATGACACAACAAAGAAATGTCAGTTGATAGAACTAGAGACAAATAAACACAGAGGTGAGATATTACAAATGTATATGTTCAAGACCTTTCATGTATGAAACACTCGGGCCTCTCCAAAGACTAAACCTCAGCAGAAATACTGCAGTGCCTTCACCACCAGCCAGATACTGACGGCTGACCAGAGCCACCAGAACTATTTCTCCTTGTAGCTATGCACAAGACTGAGTACTCAATGAACACTGTGTTTGGCAGGCAGATTTACAAATGCCAGACAACGAATTGCTGCAATCTTGATAACATTATGAAAAGGCATAGATAAGACAAGTAGTATGCTTATTTTGGCTCTAGCACTAACAAAATACTGTATTGTGTAAGCTGGTAAAATCTCAGACCATTCGTTTACAATGTGACAGTTGTAAACTTGGTCTTCCAGCCCCTATACAACATTATTGCTTGTGATTTAATTAAAAACAAATAATCAAAAACAAACAGTATTTTCACTGCTTCAAACATGGGACTTCATTCAGTAATAACTTACCTGTACTCCAAAACTGACACTGAAAAGAAAGTCTTTCTCAGGTCTCCATACTTGAAAGGACAATTTTGAGCTCATCTGCTGACTGAACTAGTGGTGGCTTCCTCACTCTGGTGAAACTGTGACTGCAAAGTGTGCTATGTACCGAAGCTACAGTGAAAGTGCAGATCAACTCTATGCTGTATGCATGTGGACTTCCCTGGTGTTTGGAATGCATATCCTTTCTTTAGAGTAATGACATTAGATGTGTGACACCAAGGGTGCGTCAATTCATTTTTCAAACTAGTTGATCAACAGGAGAGAGGGGTCAGAGTCCAGCAAACTGGGAGGAAGGATCCCTGCCAGACAATGGGTAAAAATTTTAAACGATACATGATGGACAAAAGGGAAACCATCTACTCACTCAGCCAAGTGTTATCTCCTTGATACATGCAAACAGCAGCATTGTCTTGTTTCTCTCAAAAGCTGTTCACACAAAATCAGACTAAAGCAGCCTGTTTCCTCTTCTTCACTGACATCAGGACCTCCAACTGTCCCTTTATTGATGAAATGAAGATAACAATCTCCAGCATGCTCTGCAGAGTGTGCACCAAAGATTAATTCTGAGCTGGCAAAATATACTGCAGCCAAAAATGCTAGAAAGAGTAACAAAGTTTTATCTATAGTCAACACAGGTATATAAATAACAAGGTAAAAAATGTAAGGGTTATTTTCATCAGGCAGGGTCTGGTATCCTTACTGAATTGCTTTGGTATTTCCAGTATGCAGTATTGATAAATCACTGCATCTTAGACTTTGCAGCAGAACTGAGAATCTGTTTGCTTATATACCTCAGGTGTGCTAGCAGATGAAGCAAGGCAACAAGTAACTACTCCAAAATTTTTCAAGAGGAAATGCTTATAAAAAGTGCAAACTCTCAACTGTGATTTGTAAGATGACAAGTATGCACTGCGCCAAGAATAGGGCTCTATCAACTGTGCAAATCAAGCAACATATAAATCACTTACTATGCATCATGTTACTAAAGGTCAGGTCTATGGATATGAAGATGTGAGATTGTAACAAGTCATCTTTCACGGAGAACTCTGAACTGATTCTACAAAATAATAAAATAAGCAGGAAGGGAGAGAAACTCCCCACACACTGTTCTTCACAATTCTGACACAGAAAAAAATACTACTGAACATACTTTTCTCCTCTGAGTTGCCAGATGCCCTTCAAAGATCTTCCAGAACTTTTCTTTACTCCCTTCTCGCTCAGAAAGGGAAGGTCAAGAAAAATTCCTATAAACGTTAAAAATAAAATTTGCTTTCCTAATGCTTACTTCAAAAATGAAATTTCTGCAATTTAAACGAAAATATCATACATGTCCAATCAAAATGAAAATGGTTTGCACAATATTTATGCTGTTAAGACAATGTTACCCGAGCTGCAATCCTACAACACACTTTCAGTAACTGGAAAGTGCTCAACTGAAGTTTAAAAATGCACTTTTGTGATCTAAATTTACTGTTGAGCCTTCTTAAGCTATGTGAATTATGTCATAATGAATATGAAGACATATTTATTTACATTTTATTTACAAACAGTATTTTTCTTCCTTGCCACTCTTCAAAGCCTGTTTCCAAGGCCTCTAAATACTCCCACATTTATTTTGTTTATAGATAAACATACTTCCTATATTGCAGTTATTCCGTTCTTAAATATCCACCGACACATGATACAGTAGAATTCCATACTGCTCCTAAGGAAATACATTAAATGTACTCTTGATAAATCTGTAACCGATAATTTAGCAAAACAGTAATTAATACTTTTCAGAAATAAATATTAAAACTGCTATTTCTCACATATTAAAATTCCTTGTTCACTTTAATGTATTTATTGCCTTTTCTCATGTTAGCACTTTTCTGGTCTGACTTAAACCCAACCAACATTAATGTAAGCCTGGTACTCTGTAGGTAACAATAATGGCCTACACCCTGAAATTCTTCGTTAGATGATGTCAGAATTAGTGACTAAAAAAACAGTTTCACTTGACTACAAAAGAATAGAAATGGAGTGATCAAACAAACCACTTCTACTGATTTATTTTTTTGACACAGCAGAATAAGGGTGAAAAAGACTGGGTTACTGATGGCACACGGTTATGTGTTTCTCAGGGGAAACACCTGATGTGGACAGCATATACAACAGCAATGACATATGAACATTGCATCACCTTATCGTGTGTTGTGCAAGCTACCAAATGGTATTGTCCCTATGTACTTTTAAGGTGAGTCTTTGGGTGTAGCTGCAAGCTTATGCAATACTTCATACAAATGACAGTAAGTAGAACCATTTGTGATTTACCAGACCTTATCTTCAGATTGAAGAAAAGAATTTAATGGGAGTCATCTGCAGTTAATGCACTGTGCATATATGTAGCATATATGCACGTATTGCCCTTTCATGAGTGAGCAGCAAGGATTTGGTGATGATCAGCTTTAGAGAGCTTTGCAATCCAACAGTACGGGGTCAAAAATAGCATAGCTACATGGCGCAAAGCACAGGTGGGTATAACCTTATTTTGATAACGCACATTCATCAACAAGTTTTGACTGTTTGTGCTAATTGAGTTTTGGGTTACTAGACAAAAAAGGAATTGTATATCTGTAACTTATCACCCTGACATTTGCACAACTACATGACCAGATATAGCATTTGGTATTAATAATCATGTAACTCACTCTTAGCCCAAGAAGGAGATTGTCACAATAGCGGATGTCCTTTTGGTTTTCCAAATTGATGTAGACCCCTAGAATCTACTTCTACAACGTTGTAACCACCAGGACATTTATTATTCATCTTTACGCCAAACCAATACAGGATGCCCTTTTGTACGAGAATGTGATTTTAGCTTCAGAGGTCTAAGGTCCATCACTTACAAAAGCCAAAAAGCAGACATCACAGAAACATGCATACTTTCCTGTAGGCAGAGAAGCTGTCTAATTTCACCTAATAACGAGTGCCAAATTACTTGAACATGAATGTATAAAGGAAGCAGAGGCACGAGGGAAGATATGATGGACTTACATGGTTTCTGAAAATATCAACTTGCCAAGCAAAAGCCATTTAACAACATATATTTTCAGGATTTCATTAATGCATTATTTGATTTTGTACAAGTTTCCAGTAACAAACATTAACACTTACATTGTATCCTTTCTATTCACCTTTGAACACACCTTTCAAACAATAATGAGGTAATTCTCAGAGCTCCTTCTGAGGCAAGGAAGTAATATTATCACTATCTAACTTTACAGATGAGGAAATCAAGACACAAAGGGATTAAGTGACTTGGTCAAGGTCATACAGAAAGTCTGCTGCCATACATGGTGTGCGTCAGTCTTTGTCAGCACTTAGTGACACTCCCTGAGCAGTTCACTCAACTCCTTTCCCTTCGTAGAGGGAGAACCTGTAAGATTTCATAAGTATCATCTTCTAACCCAATCTTGACTAAAAGAAACATAGCCAGTCTTGGTGAGAATCATGACAAGCAAGATTTCAGTTAATGACTTTTCTGTTATTTCATTCAAGAATCTTGATTATCTCCTGGATTGTACCTTGCTTTCATCTCTGCCAAGAATTCCTCCTAATGGACACCTCTAATTTAAAACTTCGTAGCTAGGCAGGATAATGTTGCACAAACAGACTATACAGTAAATATATAAGGTAATTATTTTATACATGAATATGTATAAATTTCTCTCAGAACATATTTGAAATTCAGAACTCCCAGTTTCTAAAAAAGAAAAAACAATTTTCCTTCTTTATGTAATATACATCAGACAAGTAGACAGATAGCGCGTTCTCTTCACACTCTGTACACAAATAAATGTATTTATACACATACAGGGAGAAGTCACAAATAGCAGAATACCCCCTGTATAGGTGGTTACACTACAGAGCTAAATCTGTAAGCACATAATCCTCATAGTCAATAAGAGCAAGGGTAATATAAAAAATTAAAACCCATATGTTGAAGATTTTCACTTTTATGGCAATTTTCAAGCTAAATGCTGACTTTTTTCGTAAGATCAACCTGACAGACAATAAATAGAGTAACCAATTCTGTGAAATAAAAAGAAGAGGTCAGTAACAGATAGTCAATGTGGATTTTGGAAGAACGTGATTAAACTATAAGCAGAAATTAGTTGTGCTGCACAGAGAAACATCACTCTTTTATCTGTGGTAAGGTGTAAATTGAGAAACTGAACATAGCCCCGTGAGTCAGCAATTAAACATTGGCCTCATCATGTACAGCAAAGGAATTTCTGGATGGGCAAAGACATGATCTCTGCTTTTTTCCCCACAGGGTAGTTGAGAAAACAACATCAAATCCTGTGCGCCCATACAATGAAGACTGCGTTTTCCTCACCTGAAACAAAGATGCTGAAATACAGCCACAGCCAAATTGAGGAGCTCAAGAATGAATTGGCATGCTCAAGACTCAAGACCAGATTAATAGCTGTTTCTCCACTGCTGGTCACACTCAATTGCTGGGGGCTGGTGTTACACCAAACTGCTGAAAACACCCTTTCCCTTCCTCACTTTCTTCAAATTCAGGTTCAGATTAGTGCAACCTTTACAATCTGTCATTACTTATAACATAATTCCTATGCCTCTATAGCTCCATTCCTCCATTATATTAGAAGTAGAGCTGCTGCTATTTTCTTATGTCACTGACTCAGTAGTCCAACTTCTCAGTTCGAGCATTAGCAGTGCTGCTACAAAATCAGGAATGCCTTTTTCGGGGGGCCAGAAGAGCCATTTTGTGAATGAAACAGTGGGCATAAGAGCTGGGGGAGCTGCCATCTATTGCTCTGTCACCAATTTCCTGTGACTCTAGCAAGCCATTAATCTCTACATGCCTCACCTAGAAAATGGGATAATAATATTCACCTATTTCACTGGGAGGCTTAATGGTTGTGAAATGTGCTGAGCTCCTTGGATAGAAGGAAGCTGCTGTTGGAATAAACAGTAATAGCATGATTACGGTTGGTGAGAAGGTGGTAGGAGAGTCACTTCGTAACATCAATATCATAATTATGCATTACACATACAAGACTGGCTAATCAAGTGAATCAGTTACCAAGAAATTTGTGGTTTACTTCAGTTAAGGCATCTATGCACACTATGGAATCCCAAGGTGAAAAGTTAACACCTAAGCCTGTGAAAAGAGGTACCTTCTTCAGAGGACGACGCATTCTTTTCTCTACTCCTGGAATCCAACTGAAAGCACCAGCCTACAAAAGGCTTAGAAACACGTCTAAGGGCTCTGAAACTTGCTCCAGACAAGTATGTGTCATTCTATGACAAAACAGTCGTAGACGATAGAACAGGTATTAGTTCCTTGTTGGTATTTTTCTTTCATATTTTAGATAACATTGTGCTTTGAACTCAATCTGCCTTTCCCATACTCTTAAGTGAGAACACAGCCATGGATTCTGCAAACCTATGTGGAAAACTGTCTAATCCACGAAGTCAGTGGGAAATGTAGATGCTCAGCATCTCAACAAAAGTAACACAACAGTTTTTAGAACTTTTCTGTGGATGTGGGTACCAAATGTAAGACATGCATACTGGGCAGCTCAAACATCTCCAAGGCTCTCCTTTTCAGTGACTCACCTTCACTCTCTTACTAATATTCAAGTCTTACTGTCGTTCTTTTGTTCATTTATTTTTTAAAGGTTTTAGGTTTACTTTCCTTTAATTCAGAAAAGAACGTGACATCAGTTAACTTTCATGCACCCTTTGGCCAGCATCACACAAACAATATCATAATTATCTCCTACTAATTCAAATAACGAATTCTGACAAAATAACTGACACATTGTTCAGGGGCAACAATTTGAAATTTTTGCTTCTGTTTCCGTAGCAATCCTCAGTTTGTTAGTGATAAGGAGCTAGCTCTCGTCAGCTAAATCATCTCTTTTGCTATGATGCTGATAGAACATCAGTGAAAGTGTAGCTATCCTCTTCAAATTAGAAGGTAAGTATGTTTATACACATAGTTGGTAAATAAGTATTTCCTGATACCAGCTGATACCTTTTAAAAAAAAGATATCCACAAGCAATACCCACCATACCTTGTCTACAAGAAATAGGCAAATCTTTTCTTCAACTTGAAAAAGGATCTCCATTCACTTTCACCTAACACATGTTTCTGAATAATAAGCAGTTAGAACTGTATTATGTAGCAGAGAAAACAGTATGCAAGGGAAATTATTTTCTAGAGAATACATTCTTGAAGGTTCTTATGGCTCTAACAGGATTACATTGCAGATAAAGAATCTTGTAATATTAAGTGGCACTAGAAACTCCCTATTAAAGCAATAAAGCTCACAGTGCCTTAGCACTTCAACTGAATTTCTTCTAGGAAGCATCTGTACACAGGATACTAATATTTAGTTTAAAAAATCCTGAAAGTTCAAATATTCTGTCAAACACATGACAATTACGTATCTAATTGATTCTTAAAATTACACCATTCTGCAACCTCCTCAGCAGCACAGCTGAAAAAGTCATATTTTGGTTACATTTTTTAATGATCAGGAGATCCCACATCATGTCAGTGCGTATTAAACTGCTGTCTGATTGCAAAGTGATCGATTCTGAGTGAAGCCAAAAGATGTCATTTAAATGGATTTGTAAGTAGCTGCACTTTTGAATTCTATCAACAAAATGACTTGATTCATGTCAACCCAACTAGAACAGGAGACCTGTTATAAATTGGAAGTGGTCAGCAGCCCAACAGGTTAGAATATTCATTCGACCACCAGCACCTTGGGAAACACACGTGAAATAGTCAAGCCCCAAAAGAAGAAAAAGTTACCATTTACAATACAGTTTTCAATAACTCAGCCATAAATGAGCACTGAAATAGGAATTTGTAACACAGGACTGCTATGGTTGTTATTGCTTGTAGTATCTGAATAAAGCAAGTTCTATTAGTAGCAACATTGAGCATTGTAAGCAAAAGACAATTACGAACGATTAAGTTAAATTAGATGTAGAAATATCTGAAGGGACTGCGGCTGTTTTCTGCTTTTTTTTTCTGTGCTCTGAAAAGACTATGACAAGAATCTGTTTAATATACATGCTTTTTGAAATGCTCAGTTATCTTGCCTGACAAACCTTAGCAGATATGCCACAGGAGAGAGCATTAAACCCATGAAAAGCCCTCACATTAACTGTTTTTCAGGAGCAACCTGCTTTGCAAACTGTCATAAAATAGGTGCACTGAGACAAGTCTTATCCAATATCTGAAATCAAACATCCACCAAAGCTAGGGATTGTCTTCCATGAATTTAGAATCTACAGCTCTGAAGTGAAATCATATCATACAAGCTCCAAACATTCGCTTCCAGCACAAGGAATGCACCAACAATGATGTATAAACAGACATCACTAACAGATTTGTACAAGCCTAGAGCTGCTTACTACGATAACAGACATTTTGAACTGAGAATGAGCCTTGCTTTTGACTCAGTAGGCAGTGCCTGTCATCAGGGCCTACCAATCAGCACAGAAAAATGTGAGCTTGGCATGACTGAGGTTGCATTTCCACAGCTAGAGTGGAAAAACCAGAATGGGCAAGGTGGAGACTATTAAATTCTGGCCTATTTCTTCTACTGAAATTCTCAAAGAAGGATTTTACAGGGATGAGGTAGCATACAATTAGCATGTAAAAATAGTAAAAATACATAACTCTTCTCAAAAAAATGTTAGGAAGGAGAATGCGTATGACAAGTTTCGCGAATTTGGATTTCATAAAACTTGGGAAAATGTGAAGAGGCATCTAAGAAACTAAAGAAAAAATTGATTTTGCCCTAAATCTTGCTCTTGACATTCATATCCAGCTATACGAGTGGAGGAGAGGATACAATATTGTATATGCTGCCCAGCTCATTCTCACACTCTCCAGTTGGTTCTCTTTTCTAATGTCAATTATAAGAACTTAGTAAGAGTATACCATACCTTGTCACTACAGAAACTATTATGCCAGCACTGTAGAACTCTTATAATGCATAAACTCTATGACTTGCTCAAATGTATAAAGCGATTTAAATATGAAAAGTAAAAGATGAAAATTGGAGCTGGTGAAGCAAGTAATCTGCAAGTCCTCCAGTGGACTGAGTCCCAGGAATGAGAACTGTAAGCAGCAAGGAATTTCCAGTTTAGTATTCTTAAAGCTTCAAGACCGTGTGACCAAATCAGCACTACAAGACTGAGAATCCTACTGTCTTCAAACACAACTCTTTCACATTCACCTTTCAGTACAACAAGCAGGTCTTTGAAAATCATCAACTTTCCACCTTTCTCCCAATGCAAAGCCTCAACGCAGACAGTTGCAAAGGCAAATCATATGTAACAATATGATCGTTGACCTAAACTGCTGTTTGAATGAAGCCTACTCCTTTTGTCCTGCAATCACACTGAGTGTTCAGTAGGTAACCATAGGAAAGTAATAATATCACATTACAAAAACTACATTTCATTGTTAATCATATTTGTGATGTAAGATAATAAAAATTTTAAAGTAGGAAAATTAATATGCTTTACAATTCACATATAAAACAAATCTGAAAAGGTGATGTTTGTGTGGTTAGCCGCAAGCTATTTAAAGTTTTGTATGTTTATAATTTATACTTTAGAAGCGTTCAAATGACTTTTATTTGCAAAGCGCTGCTTTGTTGGAAGGGTGCAACCCGAAATCCAATGGCTGACCCTGACCTGTGTGGTGATGAGTTGGAGCCCTAGGGAACTGGGATGTCCCTTAAATTATTATGATGCTGGCTGAGACATCACAGGATTTTATGACCTCTTAGTTAAGGTAAACTTTGTCCTCATTCCCTCAGTACAGAAACATAGCATTAGTATATACACTTTCCCCAGGATACTGTAGCAGACTTATGCAAATAAACTGGAATGGAAAAAAAAAAACAATCAACCAGAAAATTCAAATTAATTTGGTGGCTTTTGCAAAATAAATTTTTAAAAAAGTATTTTAAGAAACACAGTATTGTCAGTTCTCATAATTCAACAGTGAATCTCTTTAGGCTGAGAAGTGATTGTATAAGAATATCAACTTTCGTCTTTTAATTCTAGTTATATAAAAAGAAATAGAAAATTTTATCTGTTTTTTAAAGACTGAGGACAGAAACTACTGTTTTTAAGCCTCGTATATTTAAGGCTAAATTTGCAATCCTTGACATCACCTCATCGCTTTTGCTTCGCTAGCAAGAGTCGACTCTCCTGCTGCAAAACCCGCTCACAATAGATAGGAGACCGGGCAAAAATGTAATTGTGGAAATGACAACCTGAACAACTTCTAAGCGGCTGAGAGAACTCTTTCAAACAACTATGTAGTAATTTCCTATAATTGTTACTATATTTAAGAAATGCAAACAATGGTAAATTAGAGAAATGTCTTCTGTGTGCCGCTAGCACAGAAAGTACATGTTCAAACATTTCCAAGCACAAACATCTAGGTAGATTCTTATTTTAATCAGCCTTTTTCTTTCTGAAACGTGAGCACTATCAGACCCAGATTGTGTACACAGGATGCAGTGTAGCTGAGTTAGACATTTTTTACCATGGTACAAAGTCTGGAATACAGAGCTACTGTGAGTTGTTATTGCAACATGGGAGCAGGTTTAACCCTTCCGCTCCTGAAGAAATAATGGTCCAGTACAATCCTGATTTTCTACTAAAGCAAACAGGAATGGTGGAAAACATTTTAGTGTCTAAAATCAGAAAAAGGACGAAAAGATGGGAGGCACATAAAAAATAACATCTATGTAAGGCTCAGTCTTCAGTATTTAACAACTACAGCAACCCAGAAACTAAACCCTAGTGGCATTCTGATTCCAAAACATCACAGCACATTTATTCTGACTCTACACGTAGGTGGAAGGGGGAGGGATTCAGTAGGGAGGGATTTGTGAGAGGGAGTGCTTTGTGTTGAAAACAGGATATGGCGAAACAGCTTCATTAGGCTTACCCTATAATTAATTTTAGGAGCACATTGGGCAGCACCCTAAGGACATTGATATCTACTCTTTCCTGGCTTTGTGCTCCAGAAGCTCCCACTGAACTATTATGATTCTAGACCACAAACTTTTCCAAGCCCTTCAAGGTCAATAAAGCAAGTTATTCACTGCATTGCAGAGTTCTAGACCAAAGTATTCATCTTGAAGTGGACTGATGTGGACTTTATAACACACCTTGGTAACCTGAATTACTTCCCAACTAATGACCTATCACCTATTAATATTATTTTGGAGTTTAGGATAGGAAAAAATGAACAATTGGTTTGCTTGATATGTGGAAAACCAGTGAAACCTACCAATTTATAGCGTTAATGAAGAATAAAAATTAAAAGCATGACATACACTCTAAGATGGTCTAATGTAATTTCAGTTAGGAAGACTGGAAATCACTAATAACCTGTAGAAAAGTTCAGTAAAAAGCAACACTGGTATTAGAACAAAGATTAGAAGCAAATTTAAAGGTACAGAATCTTCAGATACCTCTTATTTTTCCCCAGTAAAAGAGTTACTAAAAAATAATTAAAGGTTAAACAACCTGAGAGAAAGTGTATCATTAACTGATGGTGTCCTTTTTCTGGTACTCAAAACCAGGTTCCAAAAATGAAGCTTGGGAACAAGTAGCAGCAATGCCACTGCTAGTACTGAAACAGTGATGACACTTCCAACTTGTAAGCACATCAAAGTGGGACACAGTATTGTGATAATGAGAGGGCATCCGCCTCAATCTGTCTGTCAGTCTACATGAAGGACCCTTCTATGCTTACAATTACTGGAACAGGAGAGGTGTGGATAAACTTTCACATGCAAAGACTATTTACTGATGTGGTCTGGGAAACAAAAGTTAGGTGTGACAGGCTTGAGCAATGCCTGTTACCATTTCTGCAGATAGCTTGCTGCACTGAAATCAGTCCTGTGATGCATATTTCCAAGGGCTTGATTGGGTGGAGTTGCATTGTAACTCATTTTCAACTTTGCACCCAAACTATTTTTGCAGTTCCAAAAGCAGTTTTATCCAAAGCAGCTGACAGTTATATGACAGGAAATGTATTTTTAAAAAAATGATGAGGAAGAACACAAACGACACAGGAAGAGTCAAGTTACAGTGCAAATGCTGTGCTTATTCTCTATTGATCATCTACGATAAGTGTGCTGCATACCAATGCCTGCACATGATGAGATTGGTAGCTGTCAATAACAATCTGCACTTGTTTCTTCTGAAGCAGCAGAAGAAAAAACTGGCTGGCACAACCAACTCAGTTATACAGTTGAAGATTTCTGAAAGACCTGGAACTAGAACTATTTCTTGAGCGTAAGCTATTTCAAACTTTCACATTTAGACGTGAGTGCATCTCAGATAGCTAAAATTTGTTATTGCTGACAGTCAGTACTTTCCTCACACCCTTAACCTGTGATAGTTGTAGTCTGTGCAAGGGAGCATCACTGCATAAGCAATCATACGACCCTGACACTAACACCAATTTTACGTACTTTTAAAACAAATGTACAAAATCAACAGTCAGGAAATGCAATTTCTACCTGAATCTTCACTAAGCTTTTCAAAGTCATATAGAATTCAAATTTGCAGAACTTTTTACAGTGACTATTGTTGGATTACTCCTAGATTTTTTGACATTTCTGAGATTACATAATCTGACTTTATTTCACCATTTTAATACATGATAATCAGTATGACGGATCTTACCACAGAAATGCAGCAATTAGAACCACAGAAGAAAAGAATAACAAAAGAAAACATGTTTATTATGGCCTCTTTTCTCAGAGGTGTTCGATTCTCACTGTACTGAATGTATTTTCAGAAAAAAAATAAAAATAAAACCCAAACCATTGACAACAAAGTAGTGAAAGAAAGATAGCAACCAGAAAAGACATGGCTGTGTTTTTAAGATTTTGGAAACATTACCATCATGAGTCTGGTTATTTTTGAGAAATAAATTACATATCCCAGCTTCACTGTCTTCAAAAAAGAGATCTGTATTCACATTTTGCATAAATGTGCATGAGTTCAGATTTTTTCAAAGTCTGGAAGTTGTTTCATTAATTGGTCTGAAGCTCACTTGGGTGACTTCTTGAAGTGAAAAATTTCTGTTTCATATTTCTTTGGAGAAGGCTATTGATAAATTACAGTGAGGGGGTACCATGGAGATGTTACACGTATCTATTGGGCTGTGCTTCCACTAGAATGACTATTTTAAAGAATTTTAAATTTCATGGGATAAAGAATTAACATTTTCAACATTAACGTTTTGTTTAGATTCTTTAAGTCAGCAACAATAAGAAGAAATCTTTAAGTAAATAAAAATGACATGTGCTATTATGACTGCTTACGCTGAGGACAAGAACACCTGGGGGCTTTCACATACTACCTTAACACAAATACATTAGTGTTCAGATTTGGACTTGCAAGGCATAAGACAACCCAAAAAATAATCTGTTTAGTTACAGACTTTCTCAGTAGAATCAGCTGCTCTTTGTTGTTTAATGTTTAAGGGTCTCCTACTGATATGCCAGAACCGGGATGAGAGTCAACCAGTTAATCAGTCTAGAGAGTTCCACATGTATTTTTTGACTGCTTACCAAGATCTTCCATTCAGTCCACATAGCAGTGAGAAGTCACCACAAGATGTGCTCTAATGATGCTGTATAATTAGGATTGCATGGAGTTTTCACTTTCAAGGGCAGAAGCAGGTGAAGTTCCACCCCTTCATTAAGGGAATACCAACACAACAATTTCTATTCAGAATTCTTAACATATTTTTTCACAATGAATTTGAAATCTCTCTACCAAAAGGAAAAAAGTAACCTACTTACTACAGTCAGTTCCCCAAGATTGGAACAGTCTTCCATTTTGTTTTAAAATACTAAGCAAAGCTGGAATCATATCTGAAATAAATAAAAAAGTGAAACACGCATGACGAGTCAAGCACAGATTCATTTTGCTTAGAAATCCCTGTAGGACTATCCTGGAATATGATGAAACCTCTCATTTACTTCACTTATTTACTTAATGTAAAAAATATATAGTATTTATTATTATTACTAATTAATAATACTATTATTATTACAGTAAATATAAAAATATTCAGTGCACCTATTTTTATTTTTTTTTTAATTCCTATAGCAATAGGTAGTAGTGGAGCAACAGATGGAAGTATTACAGAATCACAGAATAATTCAGATGGCAAAGGATTGCGGGCAATTAGTAATCCAATGCCATGTGCATCTGTTGGATTACAGGTGTGAAGTCAAATCTCACATAACCTATATCTAGTTGGTGTCAAAAACCTTCAAGGATAGAGATTGTGCAACCTCTTTGAGAAAACTCTTCCAGTACCTGCATACGCCTCTATCTTTATTTTAGGAGAACTCAGCTTATTTTCTGGAAGTTATATACATACATACAGAACTTTTTTTTTCTTGAAATTGGCCTCAGAATTTTGACTCAGAAAATGATTGCTTCTTCTGAGATTGGAAAACAGGAAAGAATACAAGAAACGTATAACATAATACAAGAAAAGTATAACATGAAACATGAGCTTGACTGTGATGTTTTGAAGACATCTTTGAAGTTTGAAAATGAATAATTACATTGCACTGGAGTACTGACTAAAGGCTGAAACACCTAAATTTAATCAAATTGGAATTAAATGCTAGCAAAATATAGGCTTCATCTATTAGGCACACAGAGTTGATTTACACTTCTCTCTATATTTCAGTGGTATATGACATTTTGTTTTGATAGAAATGTTTTATCACTCTTGCAGTACTATTTAGACAAAGAGACAGCTGAGTTCATGTATTTCATATAAAGATGTTAATAATAAGGTAGTTCCTAAACCTTACTTTCAAGTGCTATATTTTTGCTTTGAGTTTGGATCCAATGTTATCCTGGGTTTTAAAATAACACTCAAGTCTAATTGTATGCCTAATGCCTACAGCATTTAACTTTTATCATACAAGTTAGCCTTGTCTTTTTCTCAAACAACATGCTTAACTTGACGGCACTAATTTATCTCTGTATGCTTGAGGCACTAATGGTTACAATTTTATAGGTCTAGGGAAAAACTGCTGATAGAGGAGGCAAGAGCATTCCTTGCTTTATTTAGTACAGTTACACTTTCAGACACACGCGTACTTACCAATCTGCAATTGTTTGATTGGGATATAGTCTGTTAATGCCTACCAATATTATCCCAAGCCCGCCCATCACTTCATCGTCATAACAAAAGCATCTAACTTCTGTTAGTCATTCTCACTGAACGGCAATCAATACATATCATACAACCTGTTTTGGAGGATAGAGCCTGTTTACAGGAAAGCACGACTCATAGGGAAACTTCCTGTGAAACTGAGGAAGCTTGTGAGGAAGGTATGCATAAAACAGCCCATTTGCAAGAGTGGTGAAATGTACATGCTCTGTACATTGGATAAATACAGCCGTCCTTAAAAGTTTTCAGAAATAGACAAGTAAAGTATTTCACACTAGCAGCACTTGCTCTCATATATCCTTCATAAAAATTGTTTGAATTCAGAGTTTACTTTATTACAAACATCTAACAAGTTAACCAAGGTAAAGACTGTGGTTTAGTGTTGTTGGCTTATTTTCTGTTTGTTTGTTTGTAAGTGGCCACTCTTCTTCCATCCAATTGTCCCCTTGTCTCTTGCTATCACTTGCTATGCCTAAACATATGATTATCACCTTCTGGAGGCAGACACAAGGTATTTTGTCTTTGAAGCACAATGAATCCTAATTAGGTATAATCAATAGTAATTACAGTTATGTAATGGAAAACAAGATGAGGAAAAGGAAACAGCTGACATCATAACAATTACTTTGTCTTATGACTGGTAGGGAAAAGTGTGAGAAGCCAGCCACTCATGGAAGCAAGTGCTTATTTATTTGGCTTTCCAGTGGAGTAGAAAAAGCAAAGTTCAAGTGCATTAAGTGTCACTAAACATGATTTATAACTTTAGTGTTTACAAGCTCTGAAGTGAAGCTACGCTTTCTCTTCACCTGAGGTACAAGCAAGTACCTCCCTGAGTTTGCTGCTGTAATCTCTTTGGTATGCAGCAATTACTACTTACGCGTCAGATTGTAAGTGTTGCATTCCTCTGCTAATAATCCTCTCCTCTATTTAGCCAGAGGACAGGGAGGAGGAGGAGGTGACTCCAATGGAAAGAACAGTCAGAGCCACCCAGCGTTCCAGTGGAAGAGTGAAGAAGCACCAGGTGTTAACCTCTCTGAGTATGACTTAAAAGCTCTCCACATAGCGTGTAAAAGCCTTCTACACCCATGAGATGCAAGACAAATTGCTGAAAAATTGAATGGAGCTCCATGACACGCTTTATATTTATACAAAGCACAAAATTTGGCATTCCCAGAAACATTGCACAATGCTGTCTTGCTAACACAAATCAGTTTTTTTAAATTTTGTTTTCTGACAGGCTCACATTTAAATGCCACACACCCGAAAGATAATTACATGCTACAGCTATTTTTTGCTTTACAGACCGTGGAGAAGTCATGCTAAGTCTGTATAATGGTATCAGCAAACACACACGGGTATGCATTTATGCATACATATAAATACATACATATATTTGCTAGTATGTATCATCACAACACTAGCATTTCAGAAAATCAATAAATAAAAACATGTTTTATCTACGTAGCTAAGGATAAAAGAATTTCAAAACAGATCAGTAGTTTAAAGGAAAATAAAGTAATGTACAGGTAGAAGTTTAAGTTATTTTAAGATTCTTAAGTTAAGAATAGACAACTGCGTTGTTCTGAACGAGATGGCAGAGCTGGGCAACCTTCATATTTGATCTTCCCAGTCCAGTTAAAACGAGACAATACATGGGAATCTCATCTTCTTAGTTGCTGTTCAGCAGCCTTATGCAATCTTCAAGACCAAGCAAAACTGCTTTTAGTTCTCTAATTTGATGACTATATTTAAATCACTATTAAAAAAAAAACCAACCCTGTCAGAGCTATGTTTTCTCCATTGTCTTTACTACTGTTGGCTCATATTCTGCTCTTATGCTAACAAAGAAGTACTCACGTTAATTTAAAAAAGCTTGCTTAGAATAAGCTTTCTCTATTGCACAAATTCCTGCACTTGCTGCAACTTGTAGAGTTATATAAATGCTAAACACAGTATTGTGAAGACCTAGAAATACCAGACTCAGTTCTGAATAGGTATAAGAGATGCTGCAGAACATGGTGTCAAGGAAGACTAGATGATCTTAAAGGTCCCTTCCAATCCGAACCATTCTATGATTCTATGAATACTGATTAGTTAATTGTTCCACAGAAAATCTGCTGACCATGGAGGCTGATGGTACAGGGTTTCAGACAGCTATGCTAGATCTGTGGTGTGTCAGCTTATAACAAAAATCAGGGTAATAAGTTAGTGTGGGGAAAGTTGGCCACTCCAGGTTTTAGATCCTCTTCCAGAACTGCCTTGTGTTTTTGCTCTGCAATAATAATCTACTGTCCAGCCTTCTCCAGGCCATCAGATCACTGCAATCAGGTAAAGGTTTAGCTCGAAAGGACTTGGAAATCAACTTTGAGTTCTCCCGGTCTGATGTTCCATCTATTAAACAGACCCTTTAGAGAATGATTTTTTTTTTTTTGCAGAAAGTTTGAATGCAAGTGTATGATGTGGCATACACAGCCTAACTGATATCCTAAATGATGGTTACAGTGCCACACTATGTTGAGTACAAGGTGTAATTGCACAGTCCTCCTTATGAAGAAGTATTCATCTAAGCTAGTATTTCAAAGACTTTCACGCTTAGTATGAGTTTATTGAACAAAAGGATAGCATCCTTTTAGGAACTGTAACAAGAAAGAGTAAAATAAACATTCTTCATATGTCTTTTAAATAGGTTTAAGAAGTGAAAATATTTGAGAGAGTCAATGAATGGTCAGATATCTAAGGACCTCCTATCAGTGATTTATCATCCTACAGCAATTCACAGATTGAGAATTTCTGCAAAAACTCAACTATTAGCTATAGCTCCATACTCCTGCCTGTTTGTATAACCTATGCATAAATATGCCTGCTTGAAAGGCTTAAACCATGTCCAGATCCGCAGTGTGTGATATTAATTACATACTTGAAACTAGGTCACTGCCTATAGCTTTCAACAACAATTCAAACTAAGTACGAATAAAAGGATAAAAGAAATGAATAATGGGATCTGAAAAGGTAAAGAGGAAAACATTTAATAAACGTGTCTCAAGTCAGAAAGAAACAATGAAGTAGTCTTGTAGTTGGGTAAGCCACAGGATTCAGCTGTGGAGCCAGACACTCAACTTCATATCTGTGGTCACAAATTTCAGGCTTCAGCTTTAATTTATGAGGATTTTTTTTTGTTTGTTTGTTCGTTTTCCAACCATTCCTCCATCAATGTGAAATCAAAAGAGCCAAGATGAGCTTGTTGCTTCCAGTAATATCAATATAACTATTATTATTATTATTATTATTGTTTCAGAATACATAAACCTGTTGTCTACCGACATAAATTATGGAATTATCTTTAAAAAAAAAATTATTCCAGCCACACTGAAGTGAAGTATAAATTTCATACAACAGCCCCTTACATGCCAGAAATTATCTACAGAATGCAGCAGGACAAATAACATCACAAAGTCATCTGATGAGCGTTTGAGGACTTCATCAGATACTGCCATCCAACAATCAAGAGACAGACCAGTTCTGGACCTTCAGAAAACTATGTGACATTTCACAACTCAGCCAGATTGTGTCCCACAGTCCGATCAGCTGTATGGACATGACAGGATACAAGAGCAAAGCAGCTGTAAATTGTAAGAGAGCAAGAGTTAGTTCTATAGAGTTGGTTAAGTCATTAACTATAGGCAATGATCTAAAGACATCCACAAGTGGACCTCAAGACCTACTGCAAAGCAAAACGTGAGATTGGGCATGGTGTAAACTGCTGCATAATCTTGCTGTCCACCTGCCAGGGATTACACATGAGGCACATGCAGAGGGTGTACCCAAGGTCTCAGCGCTTCTTATGATAATCCTGCTAATAGCACAGATATAAGTAACTCCTGATGAGTATAGCTCATAGAAAAATATACTGGTATTACTGATACGTTGTTGGGCATGATCTGAGCAGGCAGAATTGAAACTGTACTGCAAATTAAATCTTGACATTCTGTTTTTAAATGTTTGAGTTCTGCTGAACTTAACACTGTATATTACCTACAAACTCATTAATATGAGGTACAACATGACAACAAAAGCAAAACATTTGCTGTTAATTATACCACTGGCAACAGAAGCAGCAATATTTAGAGATCCTAACCAGGAGCAGCAAGAGTGATAGTTCTTTGCTTGCAAAAAGACTACATCTTTTTGGCCAAGCAGCAGTTTGGCTAGGAGTATTATTTTAGTCACCAGAAAAGGATTACTGATTAACTGAGAGGGACAGTGAAAATGATGGAGATGTAGAACCGAATCAAAACTGCTCCCAAAGAAGTACTTTAACCAGCTAGCACAGCTGCTACACACTTCCAGATGTCCTGAGGACACCAGAAGTTTTCAGGGTGCAACAGCCACAGTTTTCCAAGAAAGAAAACTTATGCTGCAGAGACGCCTAACGTATTGTGCAAGCATCTCTTCAGGTAATTTATGTCAAAACATAAGTTAACCTTAACTAATGAAAATAAACTAGTGTTAGCGGTATGTACTAATTACTGTCACAGCTACTTAGCATTTCAAAGCTTTCTCTGAGTTTCATACCAAATTTATAATGTAATATAACATACAGTAAAGCATTGATACTAAAAAATGCTTACAATGTTGTATCCATCACTTCTATTTTTTTCCCCCTCGTGTTTGAAAGCATGTACACCACACGTTGAAAGAGTATATTTATTACCATCAAGTATATAATCATAAATGAAACACGAAGTTAATTCTGAACATTCTCTAAGACAAAAGTTACTATTATTGTAATTAGTATTGTGAGTCACTTTTGTGTATGACATTAAGAGACTCTAAAATGGGAAGTTCAAGCACATGAAACCCTAGGGTTTGACGTAGCACTTATGTCTTCACATAGTTCAATGATTTGTGGGAGAAATTCATAGGAGTAAATTTACTATAACAAAGGGTGAAGTGAAGGGTAGATAAATTGAGAGTCCAATAAAATATCACAGTGAACTAACTGAAGAGCTTGAAATAGAGCTTAGAAAATAATACAGTTTTGACCACATTCAGGTGGAAAATCTTTTTTTCAGCCTCTACAGCTCCTTTTCTCCTGAACTTCCAACAGGAAAGTACCTATTTTTCAAGGATGAAAATCATTTTACAATTGAAGCAAGTTTGGAAATGCACCTAGATTATAATGACTTTAGCATAAGTAAAACCAGAAAAAGAAACCTTAACTTATTTCCTAACCATACTAAAAAATATAATTAAAGTTTAAAAATTGTTGAAAAAAGTTTCTTTGCAAGGTTTTCTCATAAGCTGTAACCCAAGCTCCATCTTTTTGTATTCAGATGCCTCATGTCAGAATTCATCTCTACAAATCCCCCCCCTCAAAAAAAACCCTCAACGATAACAAAGCAATATTAAAGAGATTATTTCAAAGAAACATTAAAACAAGTCAAGCAACACCAGCTCAACAGTTTCAGTGAGACTACACAATGAACGAGGAGCTAAATATGAAATGCTAATTTACATGCCAAAATCATTCTAATGAAAGCCTTTCGAGCATGAAACTAAAAGCAGAGTTCTTATCTATTAGAAACCGCTAAGCATTTTCATTCATACAACATGAATGTGACAATCCAAAATGCTACCACACAGTTAAAAACACAAGTAATGTGGAAGATAAAATGCCCTTTTATTTTCAAGGCACCTATGATACGATAAGCCATTGCTGTAATCCTGCTAAACAACAGGCTGCAAAACAGAATCACAGAATCACAGAATCACAGAATTGTAGGGGTTGGAAGGGACCTCCAGAGATCATCGAGTCCAACCCCCCTGCCAAAGCAGGACACCAGGTTTGCCTCCTTCCTGCTTCCTCCATTTGAAACACTCTGGAGCTAAGCCAACATCCTCCTGATCCCTCCTTGCTATCCTCATAGGCCTTTCTCTTGTATCCTGCCCTAACCATCACCTCATCTCTCTCTATCCAGAAGGATTTGCTGACCATCAAGCAAAAGGCCGCTCTGCAGAGAAGCAGTCCAGATTAAAACAGAGGTTCCATCTCCCAAGAGATTTTAACAAATCCCTTTCAATTAGCAATTCTGCACCTCTCCCTCCCAACAGCAACAATGAAAAACCAAGTGCTTCCTTCATAATTTGAACTCAGGCACCAAAAGTGGAACACAACAGACACCCCAATTAAATGGGGCCTTTTATGCTAAATGAAGAAAGAGAGGAGGAAGAAGAAACGGAGCTCTGAATTTCCACATCACAGCAACTTTCAGTTTAGAGCAGTTAATTCATCACAGATACAAAATATGCATCAAAATTTGAGGTTTAATTGCCTGCCTCAAAGCTTCAGCTGCCAGACTAAAACCCTTCTTTTTTTGAATGTTTTCAACTTTTAACCTTCTCTAGTCAACCTTCCAGCAGAAACAACAAAACTTCCCAACAACAGCAGAGCAAAACTTTTAACACTTACACCTCATTACCAACTAACTTTTAATATTCTTACAGAGAATGTTTTTTCCAATTTGGTAAATGCACAGTATGAAATCTTTTGGGAACACATCAGAATACACCATCTGTTCGTTAGACTCCCCTGAGGAACTGACCTTTCACTTCATGGAAGGAAAAACCAGCTGTACAGGCCTACTTTAAAGAACCTACCATGACAATGCACCTGATCACAATGCAGGCTCCAAGCCTGGAGCCAACAATAGCTTGTAGTCTTAATACTTCTGTTTTCTACTGTAAGCACTGTTTGTAAAGGTGCCTAAAGCCAAATCATACAAAAGTCAATCTGCAATAACTCATGAGCTGAATGCCATAAAAAAAAAATCTGCATAGCAAAATACTTAGGTTAGAATTACCACTGTTATTATGAAAGATCTTCAATGTATAATTATTTTCAGGTTTCATATTAAGTATGTTTATATATAAACAAAACATCTAAGAAGACACATGAATGTAAGCAATTACAGAATAATTTGATGAACTACAGAGCAAACAAATTAAACGTGTAATGTATGTCTGGCTTTAAAACCAAGCATTTCCCACTCTGTAAACAGATTCATGGACTTCGTGACAAAACAAATAAGCAATTTCCTGATCTTTTTAAACCAAAACCTCTTCATTATCTTCAATCAATACTTTAAAACATCAAATCAAAGACGTAAAGCTTTTCTCATCCCCTATATAGAAATTTATTACTGAAACATTTTCTAAGCATATAAAAATTACGATAATCTTGAACTGGGGGAGCAGGAACAGAGACATCAGACATTACATTACAGACAGGCATACATGGCTGTACAGAAGCATGGAGTCTTTCTCAGACGAAGAGCTGGAGAACTGAATTGCACAAGACTTCGCAATGGAGTGCTGCAAACTGGCACCACCTTCTGATATAAAGCAGGAAATGCTATTTTTTCAGCTGTGATAAAATTTCATGTAATTCTTAATATATACACCATTCCCAATTTTCTATTGAGAGATTTACTTCCAGCCAGCCCGAAGTTTTAGTCTCTAGGTTACCATATTTTCAAGAGAGATGGTTTCTAAAATGTCACCCACAACACTGAAGCCATTCATCAATATCTCCAAAATTTATTTATCAATTTCTTTAAAAATCACATTTATTCCAAGATGTTTTCAGAACGATACTATAAAGCATTTTGACAACTGTTAAGCTACTAATGCCCTTTGACCCACTACTCCTGCTAAATCAATGCAATCTCATTATTTTCATACACTTCAGAGCATTATGGTAGGAGCCATAAGTCCACCTCCTAAGCCCCCTATTTCACACCTATCTTTCACTATATGTTATTAAAGCAGATGCCCCTCTCCATACATAGGCTGCACGTAGGGCTCTTACAGACAAGATCTATGTGATGTAATTTCATAGTACAAAAAAAACTTTCCCAGTGTACCCTTGAAAAGAGCAGTGTATAACAAGACCCAATCTCTCCTCCTATAGAAGATAAATAATTTTATCAAAACATCAAATCTACATTTCACGTTAAAAAAAGAAAAAAGGAATGGATCGGTATTGTCTAGATAGGAAGTGATAGTAGGCACTCTTTTACCTATAGTGCTACATTCCATGCAAATGAATCACACTACTCAGAAAGGCATATGATTGTACAAAAGTGCATTTCTTTTTCGAAGAAGCCTATGGATAGCAGCAGTCCAGAAGGTTCCAATAGAACGAGAATGTGAAACGTCAGATCCAGACACACTCCTGAAGCTCTGCTTTGAGTCACAGCTGTGCCTACAGTCTGTGGAGAAATTGTAAACAACTGCTTCAGAAATGCAGGTTGAAAAGCACGGGGTGTATTTTCGTGGAAGCTCGGCCGTGTGAAACGGACCTTTCCCACAGCTGTGCCGTTGCACAAGAGCTGACAAGCTGCAGCTTTGCTTACTAAGAACCTCTGCGAAACACAGACCGCATGGTAAATCTTACAGACCAGAAGCAGCAGTCCTATTCGCTGCCGCGTTAACCAACAGGTGCGTAAGCTCCAACGTTTGCACATCAAGCCAAATATTCACAGGCAAAAGCAAAAACCAGACCACTTCCAACACACCACACTCCCGCACACCGCGGCCCCGCCAGTTGTCCCTGCTGAGGCAGCTGAGCCTCCCCGCGGCCGGACGGGGCGGTGCGAGCCACGGAACGCCGGCCAGGAACGACGTTTCCGCAGCGACTTACCGCACGGCCGCTCTAAGAGGTGGATACGGGTGCGTGCCGCCTGGAGTTTTAGCGCTTACCGCCCGCCCGGCACCGGCTCCGAGGCGCTGCCATGGCTGCCCTGCCGCCGCCGAGGCAGGAGGCGGGCAGCCGTGCCCCAGCTCGCGCTCGTGCTCCCGCGCTTCCCGCCCTCAGCGGCCCCCTTGGAAAGCATCGCTAGTGATGGAAATGGTGCACAGAGAGCTAACGCCTGTGCTGCGCTACAACAGCTGTTAGTCAGTCGATGGGTGGAAAAAGGAAAAAGACAAACGCTCAGACATAATCTTAACTCTTCTTCTGTTGCTGCTATACATTGATTTTCCTTCATATTAAAGCACTTTTCTATGACTAGAGCTATATTTACCAGTGCAAAAACAATATAATAAACAAGAATATATCCCGCATGTATCTGCGTACGCAGGTAATTTTATCTTTTAAAATATTACTATTACATTAGAAAATAAACTAGCAGAGACAAATAGACACTCTTTCAGGAGAGGAGTTTGCACTGCAGTGAAGTTTCCTGTAGCACCATAGGGACGTTTTGATGAGCAAGTTCCCAACACAGAGCATTACTGACAACGTATGTAAGCTGACATCTTGCAGATTGCTTTTCAGTCACAGCTCTTCAGATGCACTTCTCATTTTTAAGCATATCCATCAGATAAGAACAATTTATTGTGCCAGAGAAGCTAAAAAACATACCTTGATGTAACGAAGGAAATATTACCTGGGAAAACTGCAAATTCTAGTGACATAGTAAGAAATAAACCTCAATATGATTAACAAGAATTTTGTAAAGATCACTTTTTTGTGTGTGTAAGAGGCAAAGAGGCATATAAAACATTTCTCATAATCCGTTCCTGACATTTTAGTAAATTTTTTCCATCAACAGACAGCTATCATGGATTATGCCAATAAAAGTCTCCTGTACCATGCATCGCAGCAGCTCAACACCTGAGATGTAATATACTCCATCTTCAATCATAATTTCAAGTACTGAACACTTTGGCAAGGGAGTTCATAAGTTTATTAACCTTTCAAAGTGCAAATATAGCCAGCTCTTACAGTTCATTTGTCTTCAGTCTAACTTGCCCTTAAATCCATCTGGAACATCTCCCTGATGAAGGCAGCACACCTGTACTCTACTTCAGACAGCATAAACAAACTTAAAACACAGATAAAATATTTTCCTATAATAGTTTGTTTCAATTACATCCTGTGTATATTTTATTTTCAGAATGTTGTTCAACAGCAAGAAATACATCATCAATTTTGCTCTTTCCCTTTATCATAAAAGAAGCAGTGTAACCTTCTGCCTGTTTTTGTCATTAATCACCAGAGAGATGGTAATTTCTGCTGCACTTCTGCCACACACCCCCTCAGACTGGGAACAACGAACAGAAGTCAGTAAGGGTGTCAAAATAATTAATAACGTATGTGTGTTGCAACTTGTTTGGGAATAGCTTATAGTGAACAACTACATACAGTTAGCTTGCTTATTCTTACTGGTGACATTTAAAGAGGTCTAGAAACCTCATTTTCTCCAGGGGTAGGTTAATATCTTTTCCTACTGACCTTAACTCCACTTGCTTCAGAGCCAGGATTTTACTAAGAATCAAGGACTGAAGTGACCATGTATCTTCAGTAACAGAAGATATGTAGCCATCTTCGACATGCAGGCAGTGCATTTTATGCACATGCATGTTTCTTATGTTCATATAGTGAAAAACAGATTTAAATTAAGAAATGTTGAAATGTTTGCTGCTTGGCCCACAGCATATAAATCAATTTATCAGTGGATTATCACAGGATACCTCATCACTGCTCAAGAGTTAACTCAAGAGCAGTTTAAGATTTTTAAAATATATATTTAACTGCAAAAGTTCACATGTGTAATCTTCTTTCTGTAGTTGCATGATGGAGCGTTCAACTGAACACGTACAAAAAGCCCATCCCTAATGCAGTTGAACAGACAAAGTAGTCTGCCTTTATTAATGTACGGTGCTGTAGCTCAATGCATACCAAATTCAGAAAGGTTCGTCTTTAAGCGTGCATTTGCAAACATCCATTTAATCTTAGACAAAGAAAAAAAAACAAAAACAAAACATGAGCACTCTTCCTCATACATTCAGCTCAGTAAAGAACCACTTCAGTTTGCTACGTGTAAGATTTTGATTTGACAAGTCTAAAAATCATAGCTACCTAAAGTAAGTTTGTGCATAATTAGTCAGCATAGGAGCCAGTGACTATCAGCATTTTTTCTAGTCCAGATGCAGTTTAAGTGATAGTGCAAGCAGGACATTTCTGTTGCTATGTAAGCAAAATGTTCGTTTATGCCCCGTGATGACAAGACCACAGAAGTTTCATGAAAAAAAAAAAATCAATCAAAATAAACTTCTACAAGTCATAAAGAATTTCAAGGATAACACTAATAGACCAGGCCTGAGTTTCACAGCTAAAAGGACAATACTGCCCATTTTCATTGGTCAGTTCTGGGAGCCCTTTCCAGGATGATCTGATAAAAGAAAGAAAAACAAACAAACAAACAAACAAAACCAAGAGTATTGTTGTTAGATTACACATTGAAACAAACATTACATTGTAAAAGTTTTAAGAATAGTATTTCAGTAGGAAACTTAAACAATATCTGTATTCCTACAGTCACAGTATGTTATTTAATAACTAAGATCCAACTCAATTACTTATGCTGCAGAAAACTGCAGATTTCTGTGAGAATGTAGATTCTCTGACAGTAATGCCTGAAGTTATGCTACTAGAATGATACTTCTGTTTCCCATTCAGTAGCTTGAAGTACCAGTTTGAAGTACCTATGTTATCTTTGAGATAACAAATTAACTGGATTACCTATCCAGTTTCAAACTATACTTGAAACTTGATTATGGTGCTAAAAAGTGATGAAGGTTGGAAGATAGTGTGAAACCATAAACCTTCCTCCTCCCCACAGATTTGTTTATGTACAAATCCCTTTTCTTCCTTACATGATTAGCTAGACAAACCCTTCCATCATAGACTACTGAATCCAATTGATTGTACCCCTCTTAGGGGTACAAATGAATGCATGTTTGATGTACTACAAGAACAGATTGTATCGAAGGGTTATCAAGGGGAAGACTTTTGTTTTTGTCTCAAATTCTTAAGAATTAACAATATAATAGAAAAAGCAATTTGTTTATTTTAAGAAGGAAACCTCAAAATGCAAAGGAACATTTCTGTTGTGAATTCCTCTGTCTTCTTGGAACACCAATATTATTAAGTTATTGAAGTGGACAGACTAACATATTAGATCTTCCACAAAATTAGTTTTCTCCAGTCTTCACGTGGGTAAATATTATTGATTCCAAGTATCTATGAACAGCACTAGATCTCAATTGTACTTTAAACCTGACTTGAGATCTGCAATAGTATTCATAGTGGCCAACTTTGTATGTAGAAAACAGATGCTATTTATGTTATAGTCTTTGATGTAGTAAAAATAAGTAGTATATTACTGTACATGCAATCAGGTAGCAGACACCACCAGTCACTGAATATTTTGAATCTATCTTAGATGGTATTTTACCTTTCAAGGTGAACATAGTGGCGAGAAAGGACGTTCTTTATCATAACCACAGTTTTTGCATATATCTCTGGACCAATCAACTTTGAGAAGTACAATTTGGCACGAAGAAAATATCCAATCGGCCATACCCATTCCTAAGCAAAGATAGGAGATGATTATTATGGCTGTCAGTTTCAAGGAATGTCAGCACTTATTTTTAAATTCAAGAAACAGCTCTTACAGGCCCTTGGTGGTAATTAAAACCTCTGGCTACATTATAGTTGTCATTGTCAAGAGCATTATCATATACTCCGCAGTACACCATATCACTGCAAGAAAAACAAACAAACATAAGCAAAACATTAACAGAAATAGTGTACACAATGCATAGCAGAAATGAGCCAAAAATTTTTCATGGGATTTACATCTAATAGGGGTTTGGTCAGGCAGGTCCCAAAATTCTACATTTTGCATAACAATAGAATTCCAAATACTATTCCAAATACTGTACTAACTAGGGGGAAAATTGTTAAAATTTTCAGATGACTTCTATAATTTCACTCCTATGTTTTTATTCAAATTGTAATGCTACGCACTGTATGATACTGAATTTGCATTTTGATGCCTACTCGTATATTTTGTGATAACAAATTTGAATTGCTTGCTACATGGCATCCAAAAACACCTGGAAATTGCCTACATAAATAAAATCAACTGCATGGAGTTTTAGAACAGTAAAATACTCATTTCTTGAGTATTTATTGCAGCCTTATTTCACAACTATATACAGGGATTTTAACAAAACATAACTCCCCAGATCATAATTTCTACTGCCACTTATTCTTATGTTTCTTATACTTACTCTGGATCTAAAGTTTTCATGCCCAATGGACCAAGTAGTTTTTCCTCTGCTATCCTCAGAGCTTTCCAAGCTCTCTCAGGTGTGAACAACTCAGGGGCCTAATAAAACAGAGATTTACTGAATTCTGCATAGGTACGCACACAAGACTATGCATATGAATGTTGAGGATGACAAAAACCTCTCATATTACTGAGTGAAAATACAATTACACTTCCAGAAACTAGAGACAGAGTAACCAAGAGAAAAGCTATAAGTTACTTTGGGTTTTATTATCTATTTTAAGTAGACTTGAAAAACATTTTTATAAAAATAAACAATCCATGCATTTTAGCTAATCTGAGGGGAATTCATTAGCAGGGGGTTGGATTTGATGATCTCCAGAGGTCCCTTCCAACCCGTGCAATTCTTGATTCCTCGAGTCTGTGACTCCCCTCCCCTGATCTAACCTAAAACAGATAACCTGAACTCTCTGAAAATACCAAACTCTGCAAATTTATCCCAGTGATAAATTTCAACAGCAGTTTCATATAGGTAAGTTCTGGCAAAGTTACACTTTTATCAGATATTCTAATATGGGCCAATATTAAAAGCAAAGACAAGAAAAAACACTTTCAAAATTTCTTCTAAGCAGTATTTATTCCTGATATAGTGCCATGCAGCTGAGTCTTATAATACATGTTTAGTTCAAGAATAAAATAATTTTAAGGGTAAATGCTTCTTACTCACTACTCTTACTTACCACAACCATTGCTATGGTAAAATTTGGCCTGAGTTGGTAATCACACCATGGACTTGAAGCTCCATAGCTGTCTTTATAAATCCCACGTTTGTGAACTAGATTTGGATGTTTTTCATTTTGATCTGCAGGGTTCTCAGAGACAAAGAAGAGTCTTTCAAAGTGTCCTTGAATTTTTCTGTTCCATTCATCATATGTGATGGTCTCCTCCCTTCCTGCAAAATATTACACAAAGATTTTCTTCAAACCCCCAACAGATGCTTATGGCCAGCTCTGCTTACTACTGTTTTACTTAATATATTCCTAACACAAGCAAGGCCATAGAAGCACTGCAAAAAAAACTGAAATTGAATTATGCTGCAGATCAACTCTGTCACCCGCACAATTTCTTAGAACACAGCTCTTCCTCACTTCTTTTAACTAGCCAAAAATGAACAGTATGAGTTATTATGAACTACAGTAAATATTTAATTGACTAAGTCTAAAGTTTACGTTCAACATTTTCAGCATGATACCATGCCATCTTTTCTGTAGTAGCTTGTATACATACTCTAGGAGACTACAAAAGGAATATCAAATCATCGGTACAAGTGTCCCTTTTAAAAGCTCTCGCCTTCTGAATTCCTGGCACTTAATGTAAGAGGAGCACACCTTGTCACCTCTCTCCACCTGGTGGTTCTCCATGTCAGGTGAATTCTACAGCTCATAAAAGCAGCTCACTGTAGTTTCAAACAAGACTAGAAAGGTGTCTAGAAAACACCAGACAGCAACTGCTTGCAGGAACACTGAAACAGCATCTCCTTATTTAAGCACGATTAAGATTCATTTTCAGTAGACCGGCACCACATAGCACAGGTGGATTGCACTGTGAGACACCAATGCAGAAGTTCCATATCTAATTCTTAATTTTAAGTTAACATAGCCATCCAGAAATATTGTGTTTGCAACACAGATAACAGAAACAAACACAGAGTTCAAACAAACAATAAAATGGTTTAGTATGGGAAAGTAAAGAAAGTATGATTATCATTACTTCTACTACATTTTAATAAAAACTAACACTAGTATTAGGAAACTGAGATGTACATTTATTTTTGAAAAATTTAAATTCCTCTTACTTTTTCAGATGTTAGCCTGCAGACCTGTGCTAGGAATATCCTTCCAATTGAGATACACGTACATCTTAGATAAACAGGTATATCAAAAAGGACAATACTACTAGATATGGTATGCCAGAAGACAAAAGCAAGCAAAACAAACCACAACTAGAAACTCCAGTGCTAAGCCTGCTATTATGAGCCAATAGAATGTAAGTCAGTTTTAAAATGGATTAATCAGTTAATGAATTAAATTTAAACTTAAAGAAAATGAAAGACAGTAGGGAACACACAAGCATCAAATTCAATCTAGAAAAGTCACTTACAATTCTGGGATAATAGGAAGAAGTCTGTATCTACACATCATAATAATGCCTTCACGCTGAGCCCTGAATTGTCTTTCAGATTTTAAGATATTTTGAAGTGACAGGTAAGTTCATGACCTAAGAATCTGGGTGTATAGGAGAAAGCCCTGTACTCACATTTTCTAATATAGAATAAGAGAACCATTCAGTGAAATGTTTTCAAGATTAACTTTGACTGAATGGTAGAACAGCTTTAGAAGTCATTTATATTCATCTGAGCCCCATAAACTCACTGAAGTAACTCAGATCAGAGCAGCATCCCTATGAAACAGAGGGGACATCTAAAGATACTTAGGTCTTGTGTCATTTTAGTTCTCTTCCTTGAATGATGTGCACCATTACGATACATAATGATCACATCACCAATATCCACTTGAGAAACATGATTTAGGCTCATTCTTTCAAAATTCTTTTGAAATCCACACCATATTATATGCAATAAAACTTTTCATACATTGATCGATAATCGACTCCTAGTAATTTTAGTAACAAAAGAGGTGACTTATACAAAATACTTTACTCAAGTTTGTTTTTTCCCTTTCATGAATAGTTTTGATAATCATTCCTGATGTAATATGGCCACCAGCTCATATGACTTATTTTCATACTCCCATAATAGATTCATGACATCTGTTCAATTTTACCGTATTTTTTAATGGTGACGCCATGGAACGGATATTCATTTTTCCTAGACAAATCCAGCAACCAGCGAACAGCCGACTTGCACAAGCCAACAATCTCCACAGCAGAGCCATCTCTAAAACAATGTTTTAAAAGTCCAAGAATTACTTTAAGAAGGCTATTTAACATACAGATTTTTTTCAGTTACTTGCAGAACTTTAAGCACCTTATTTAAGTAGTGTATTTTTTTCCCCACTGGTTATGCACATTGTTTTTTATTTTAAAAAAAATATATATATATTTTTAATTTTGCCTCAAAACTGCATACCACATGTATGAAGAACTGGCACGTGCATCCCCAACATCATCTCCAGACATTTTCCAGTACATTATGATATTTTAACACAATTTTTTCATCACGTTTTCCTTGCTATTACTTAAAGACTTCCAAGAATCTGATAACCTAAACTAACTTTTATTAGTAAGTAGTCACAAGCCATTCACAGCATCATTCACTTTCAGTTTTCTCCTACTATCTTGGAATACATATTTAATGAAGAGGGCTAGAAGGGAGAAAAAAAAACCATAAAAACTACAATTTAGAGGAAGACAAAGTGTACAATATGAGAATCCAAAAGGAAAATGGTATTTCCAATCCAGTCCCTCTTACTACAGCCACAGCCTGTAGTAAAGCATAAACCTGAATGCTGAAAACTGGTCTATGCAAATAAGCAAAGTAAATGCTTGCATTGAAGATATTATGTATTAATAAAATGAAACTTAATACAAATATTAGGTGATATTGCAAGTCTGCAAAAATATTGCACTAAGCTTGCAAAAAATGTCATTAATAAACACAAAGGCATGCATTAGAAATATACTAATAGTCACTAAGACTACCACAAGAGCTTGTGCTTTTATTTCAACACTGTTACCACGAAGAACTGTTTCCCAGAGGAAACCTAACATAGATTCTTTATGAAAAAAGACAATGACACTTTACTGCTTATAACCCAAGTAAAAGTTTACAAATCACACAAGAAAAAAAAAAAAAAAAAAAAAAAAAAGCCAGAAACAGGGAAACAGCAGCACTAGACTGCTTTAAATCAGTCTGTTTGGATATATAATTTGCATACCACATACTTGCATACCACACTGCCACACTATTTCTCCCTATCTTATAATCTTATATAGACTTTTGCCATCAGTATAAAGCAAGAAAATCACAGGGTTTGTTTCACTAATCACGTCATATCCATAGAGTTGCTTACAGAAGAGCTTGATTTCTAAATATTTTACCCTTCATTTTAAGCTTTAAATATTGCAGATATTCTTATATTTAAAAAAATTATTATATTATTATTATATATTATTGCAAGTATACAAGTTTTCCTAAATTGTTTTACTACTTGACGTTCAAAGTTTACTCTTTACAAGGAGTGAAGTCCGTGCTGGAAGATGAGCACTGCCCCCACTTAAAAAAAAAAAAAAAAGCAAGAAGGCTGGGTTTTGCACCTTGGAGTAGCAGGGATTCCTTTGTTGCGAGCTCTGTCGCTCTCTCCCATTTTATCCATCCAAGTGCCGCAATTGAAGCGGTTCCCTCCGAAGACAAAGCCAGTTTCACGGTCAACACCTGCTACTATATTAAAACCTGCCAAGCAAAAATATCACGTGTGAAACCTATATGCTAAGAAAACACAAAACCCCAAGTGTCTGCCCCAGCACAAAGATCCTACAAAAACAAAAACCCTGCAGAAAAGAGAGATCAGAGGTGAGTTTTCACAGGCAGCTGCACTTTTTGTGTGAACCTCTAAAATACCTTATCACAATTGCTGAAAGCAAACAAGCACTTTCTAAGCATTAAGTGCACTTATAGTAGTATTAGAAATTAAGAAATTTCCATTAAGAAAACCATCACTTTTTCAAAAGTAAACTCAATAGCTTAATGTAAAATAATCAGATGCAATATTCATAGTTTGAACTGCATAGCAAACGTGCTATATACACACTTTTTTTTTTTTTTTTTTTTTTTACCTTCATCTCTCATGTTTTGATCTATTTGTGGACCAGCATTTCTTTCTCTGAAACTTATGCCTTCCATGTGTCGTTGCATTGCCTCCTGTATTACTTCATAGAGCGGCTGATCCTAAATTGGTTGGCATAGAGAAAGGTAAGATCAACAGACCTAGCAAAAAGGCTCTATATAATGTGCAAACAGTAGCAATCCTTAGCCACTATGATACTTAAAAAGAACAGCATCTAGATTTTCAGCAGCATCTTTATCAATATGATACACTAAAAATAATTTTTAGAATTGTGCAATTATTAACATTAAATTCTTTTCAAAACTGAAAGCAAATAAAAATGTAGAATATATTTTTTCCATACTCCCACCTCACATCTGTCTAATCAAGTAATGCAAACGTAGTGGAAAGTATCCAAGACATAATTCTTGTAGATAGATAAGCTATAATCTTTCATAAAAATTACAGCTGTGTTACAGACTTTAAAATCAGAAGTCATCTTTACCACAGTGCCTGCAGGCTGAGGAGAAGAATCATCTCTTGGGTACATCCTAGAAACGGGACACCTGAGAATGTCTAATCCATTAGGAACAATCTTACAGTAGTCCTGGATACACTGAAGCCACCACCACACAGCATCACGGCAGTTGTATCTGGCATGTGTTCCTTGGCCAAGCAGGTTAGGAATGAGACCATGTCTTAAAGTCCCACCAAATGCCAGAATTATGTTTCTAAAAAGAAGAGAACAATCTTAAGTTACTTCCAGGCAATTAATGGACCAAAGATTAATTACAAAGCATACAAGTTTATCTCAATAGCAAAGTTAAAGAGAAAAACAGTATCTTAAAGACAGATTTGTAGCTTCCAACAAAATGTTTCGGCATGACTTCATTCAGTGTATACTTCATTAACAATAATAATAATAAAAAAAAAATCATTACTTTAGAAACTTCCCAATACTTTTTTCTTTCTTTTTTTTTTTTTTTTTGAAGATGAAATATGTAACTCCTAATATGGTAAAGGTAATTTCCTTTTTCATGGGTTTGCCTCCTTTGATGTCACAGAGAAAGGTTTCAAATGGCATTTGTTGTTTTTTATTGTCATTTATTATCTTTGTATCGATTCAGGTGGAAGTGGGAAGTAAGGGAGAGCAGGATCAAATGGGAGATTCCTATTAAAATACAAAGAGGAACCAGAAACTGAGGTTTTGAGAAGTTTTTATGCTTTGCATAAAAGATGAACTCCATCTGGCTTTAAATTACAAGATAAACATACTTGAAGACTACAGATGTAACTGCAGACAGGCAGTATTAGTTGATCAAGTGTACAGCAGCATAAATACATGCTAATTTAAACCAACTAAATTCTATATCCATATCCTGTGGAGTGCTGCACCCAAATTAAAAAGATTAATGCAAGATTAATGAAAATTGTCAGCTCAGTAAGTCTGGCTTATATCTGACTCATTTATCAGGTTAAACATTTGCATCTCACACACAGATATCAGATAATAACAATCCACAGTTAGCTGATTTCCAGTATTAGACTAGATTAGCAGTCACCAAACAAAGAGTTATGACAGACAGGAAATAGTATCTTTCTGATCACAATGGAAATCCCTTGCTACTTCAAATTTTTAAATAAGTTACTGCCCAGCAACAATACTTGAAATAATCTCGTGGTCTAAGGACAAGCGGGAGTGTTATGGGTTAGAATTGCCTTATCTATATTGAGCATCAGCTGAAATACCAGTGCTCAGGATGCAGAACAAAGCAATATAAAGTATTTTTCATTTCATTTACAAAGAACTCACAAATCCACCTGGGGCCACAGAAATTTTATACAGTACATCAACTGTTTCTAACAGCTTCCATGTTCTCTAGGGTTTTGAGAGCATGTCTTTTTCCTAAACACCTGCAAAACTACTTCTATCAGCAGAAAGAACTAAGCACCAGATGCTCTTACCTTGCTTCTATATAACGTCCCGTAAGTAACATTAGGCCTCTAAGTGCAATAAAGGTGTCCCTTCCCCAAGAACGGAAGATTCCAGAAGAGAAGTGAGGTAAACCTAATGAGAAATGCTGTTAATCTCATTTACAGATGGGACAAAAATCTCCAGCAGACATGTCTAACATGTATACAGAAAACAGAAGTAAAAATATATCCGTGTGCAACTGTAGATTTTTCCTAGAATTGTTCTAAGAAGAGTTTGTTGTATTCTACAGCTTTAAAATCATGCAATAGACTATCCTAATTGATAACAGTCACATTCAGTTGCTGTTTTTTATTTTGTTTACACACTACATAGTATAACCAAATGCCATCTTTTAATTAAAATAACGCCACCACAAAAAAAAAAAAGCCATAACCAGAAAAGGAACAAACAAAAAGCCAGAACAGTGACATGATATATAATGCTTTGTTGGCAAGAATTTACGTTCAAAAGCCATGTCACTTCAGTAGTATAAAGGGAATGACTAGAGAGCTATGAATTTCTTCAGCCTAGAAATACTCTCAGTCACTATAAAAGGAATCCTGCTTCTCTTTTGGAGCGATTCCTAGAACTACATTTTACAGCAGACATTATGACATAACTTTATGCTTTAACTGTAAAATTTCTTTTCTTAATTGCAACAGTTAAAGTACATTTTTTGTCTTTTCTTCTATTTGTTAGCTTTCCCAATCTAACAAACAAGAAATGCACTATGGTGGTAAAGGTTCAAAACAATAGCCTGCTGTACATGCTTGCTTAAACAAAACTGTGGCTTCTGTCACTAGATCACCTACTGTATTTGCTAATGCTCCAATACAGCCTCTGCACATCTGTAATTTTACAGAATATGGCAACAGCAGCTTGAGAACGATGATCCATTTACGAGTTAAAAGTATCACAGGCTCAAATATGTGATGAGAATATTTAAGACCAAGTCCGTCTGTATAATTAATGTCTGTGATTAAATTAAGTGAGCTGTGCTTGTCTGTGCTTCCAGGCAACACTAAAACAGCCAAATGGAATGTTACTCGAAACCAGAAACTAAAAGCAGTACAATTCTATGGAAAAGACATACAGCAGAAAGAGCAGGAAAGGAAACCCAGCCAGCCAGGGGCCATGGAACCTGCAGATGCTAAAAGTTTCTATGGTTTAAATTAAAAAAAAAAAAAAAAAAAAAAAAAAAAAAGGGCCAATTTGGAGAAAAAAATTAAAAGCCACTAAACACAGTAAATAATACTTCTGGCACAGCAAAGTGCCCACTTCCAAGACGTGCTGGCAGAACATTTGGAGAAATAAAATGCATCTACTGCCTGCTTTTATGGTCTTTCCTAAGCAACTATTGTTGCCCCTTTTGGAGAGAGCTCAAGACCAGAGATTCTTTTGGTCCATTAATAGCTCTCATGTCACTCCTAAAAACTTGTAAGCAGTAAATCCTCGCTTGCAATTCATTACAACTCAGTTCTTAAATTAACATTTTAAAACAAACTAGAACCTATTATGGGAAGCATTATTATCCCAATCAAGTCTTTTGGACAGAAAGAAAACATGCTTGTGGATCTCCGTAAATGGAAAAACTGGATAAGTTAGAAGTGTTTTAACAAAATACTGAGAAGCTTTTTTTCCCCCTGAGAGCAAAAGTAAAATTGTTATCCCCCAGAAGTACTGCTAGACAAAACTCCATTCTTTTTAAACAGAGAAACATTTAACTTAAAGGCAAGTTAAAACACAGGGGAAGTAAGGACAAAAACAACATTTGAAATACAGCTTCTGGCATTTAGATCCCAAAGGTAGTGAAAGCAACTCCGATAGTTTCGAAATAAATATAACTGTTCTATAGGAATTTATTTTTCTTGATGTAAATGTTGGTCTCACTTACCAGCTGCTAAAGTAACACAGCACTGTTCTTTCTTATTTGTAATCTCATTCAGCCTATAGGGAACATCATGTAAGGAAGGAGACAGATCTGGCAGACATGCATATTTTCCTATCCCACACATCTGGATTGAGCCCAGGGAAAGGTGTTTAACAAATGTTGATCCATTCTGCACAAAGCTGTAATACAATATAATCAAATTAAGAAATATGTGCATACAAAAATATCAGTGCCCTTTTTTCATTTGCAGAAAAGTAAAACAAAGGTTATACACAATATTATAAAGTGACAGAATCAATTAGTGTATTATGCATTAACTTTGCACATAAGATTTAATTTTTAATTTACTTTTTTTCCAAACTAGCTGTCCAAAGTTAGCCTTAAATATTTAACTTATTAATGCAAATGGGAGTGTTTACATGTAGAATACTTTTAGGGAAAGGTGCAGCAAAGTGAAATTGATTTAATTTATTTGATGCCTACATATTGATCTCAGACCACAAAATAGGAGAGAATATTTTTAAAAAGCATTTTTAAAGACCTTTATATCTCTCTCTCTCTCTCTCTCTCTATATATATATATATATATATTCTTCTCACATAATAGAATCCTAAGTCATGAACTCATTTAGCATATTGGCTAATATAACACAGCCCGCAATCCTGACTTTTTTCATAAAATACACACTGTTTTCCACATGGTATCACAGCAATACCAAATCCAACATCATTACTTTTCATGAAATTATTTGTTGAGAATATTCACACCTAGAATAGAGCTGTCATTAAATTGATCTTCCTTCCTTTTCCAGGAAAGGGCACTGATAATTTCCAGAACTAAGGGCAAAAGAAACATTGAACGAAGCACTAGAAGAAGTGCAATCTCTTTCTCCCAGAAAGCACTGCAGCTTCACTAAAAGCAGCACCAAGATAACCTCTGCAATGCTTCAGAAAATGCTTGTTATAAGGTTTTATCATCCAACAGTACAATGCCAGCAATAGTTATAAATCCAAATCCAGGATAGAAATAGCAATTAAGCCTTCCAAACCATCGCAGCTAAAAGACTGATTTGATTTTCACTACCAACAAATATTGCCATCTTCCATTGGACAGCACAAATACAAAAACAATATTTAAATGTCATTCTTCAACAGATCAAACATAAAAGTTGCAATATCTCTACATCACTGACATGCCAAGCATACCTAGACATCTGATGCCACCCCACATCCAGAAGAGTTGTGTATGCACCCACTAAAATGGCATCAAAGTAACATGGAATAAGGTAACGTGGAATTTTCTTCAAATACACAAACATGGCCTTCAACCATTTACCAACCTATTAAAATATAACACTGTTAGAAGTTGACAACACTGGAGTTCAAAAACAGTGCTTACAGGATATATTTGGTTAAAGCATTTATTAGATTTTTAACAGATATGAGAATGCTACAGTCTTTCTTACTACATTAATTACCTGAGTTACCCAAATAAAATCTTGTGAAATGAATAAAGCAATTCTCTTGTAGGAAAGTAAAGATGTTTTGTAATGTGGGTATGCAGGTAACTTGAATCTCAGTGCTTGATGGGGCAAATCTTACTTTAACTGCATCATAATCATGTATGCCTCAGTAGTATTTAGAGCCCTTTCTGAAAGAACTCGCTTAAAAAGATGGCCACTTCATTTTTATTTGATGGGAAGTAATAAACAGGGAAGGAGGCTTTCAAGCTTTTATGTAAGAGCTAAAAAAAACTCTCCATGCCCTACATATATTCTCCAGCTCTCTTTTGTAATGTATTCTTAAATAAGTTCAGTGCAAAGTAAGAAAACCACATTATTGTCTTAGTGTCCCAGAAGAAACTGCCTAGAGAAGTAATATTTTATCGACAGACTGAATCTGAAGGGCAGGTTGGATCTGGCCCTGGGCTGCCTGGTCTAATATTAAATGTGGAGGCTGGCAGCTCTGCCTGTGGCAGGTGGGTGGGAGTCTGATGATCCTCAAGGTCCCTCCCAACCCAAGCCATTCTATGATTCTATGAACTTGTTAACAGTAATAATGAAAAACAAAGCAAAACAGTCATTTGAAACACCAAAATCATGAAATATATATTTTTACTCACTTCTGCACAGGCTCCTGCACGTGAAATCAGACGATTACTGACATAATCAATCATCCAGTCTCCAGATCTTAAATTATTACAGAATGGATGTCCCAGATCATTCTTTGGTCTAATGTCTGCCATTACTGACATTAACCCTGAAGAGATAAATCCAACACAGTATTATAGGACATATAAATAACACAAACAGAAATTATGTTTCCAAGAGGAAAAGTTACAAAGCAACAGATAACATTAATTGGCTCTAACTACAATACTTCTCTTGATTTGCAGAGAGAGTTAGGATACAACTCATTTGCTGTTTCCTCAAAGTATATCCTACACAGTCACAAAAACCCCCATGGAATAAATGTTGCTTGATGAAATTCATGCTTGATAAATGACTGACACTCCTTAGTTATCCACTAGTGCCTCTGGTTTAATAAATGACTTCTCATATTAGTTTCACATACGTTATATGCATTTGCTGTTTGTTTTAAATGCCAGAGACTGGTGTTTAAAACATATTGAAATTAATTTTTTAGTCAGAGGGTGGTGAGGCACTGGCACAGGTTGCCCAGAGAAACTGGATGCCCCACCACACCTTGGGGTGGGTTCAAAGCCAAGTTGGATGGGGCCCTGGGCAGACTTATCTGATGGCTGGCAGCCCTGCTCATGGCAAGGAGGGTTGAAACTAGATGATCTTTTAAGTCCATTCTAATCCAAGCTAATCTATGCTAATTTTATGATTAATTTTGAATTCTAGAATACTGGGAAAAAGTTTTAGTTCAATTATGTTTCTACAATTTGATTCCCTGGGTTAAAACACTGATTAACATGATGAAGCAGAAAGCACATATTTTTTGTCTAAGCAGTAGCACTAGCCATTAAATAGTATTAAAGAATGATCTAGAGGGAGGAGCTCTATTTTATCCATTTCCCTAACAGAAAAAAAAAAGAATTCTGAAACTATTACCTTGGAGACCTGCATACTTCAGGGATGACCAGTTTGGTATATTGTAACAACCTCCACCATCTTCTTGTTCTTCTGACTCACACCTATACAGCACTTGATTTAAGTCAGCCAAAGTTAGTTTAGATGCAATTCTGGAAAAGCAGAAACAAACAACAAAACACAACACGCTCCACATTAGGAAGTCTACTTTAAGTCACTATTACACAGAACAACAATGAAAGAGCCTGGAAACCTTTTAAGTATCAATTCTGTTCAGTATTATACATATGAAAAGAAAATCTCAGTTTTATAACAATCCAAAAATCCAACCATAAAAACAGCAACAAATCCTTTCTTTAAATTTTCAGACATTTTTACTCTTACTGTGGTTCTCCTTTAGAAACCCAAAGAATACTTACGAAGAAAATAATGTTTTTAATATAGGTGCTGAATGATCATCAGGAAGACTCCCAGATTTAAAGTGAGGACTGAACTGAATCAGATGATTGCGAAGTACACCAACAGCTTCTTGTGCCTTTGGATCAAGACTAACTCTGAAATATGAATGTATAATTTACAGAATGAAGTACTTATCATAACCATTTCCCAAATCTCAAAAACAAAGAATCCTAATATTCTATTTTAACTAGTACAGCCATTTAGCAATTAGTAAAACGTACCTGAATACTATTACACTTCCTGGTGTTAAATTTTCAAATTCTATTTCTTGGACAAATTCATTTGGCCCTTTTATGGCAGTTCCAGCTTGCTTTATAATTTTACTGTCTTTAATCTTAGAAAAGAGAACATATTCATAACTGAAAATCAATGTCTTTTTTCTAAGGTAAAAAAAATCATAACAAGATATTACATTAGAACACAGATGAATAAGGATAATTACCTGGATATGCTCTCTGAGGTCCACTGTGAAATTAGGCAATCCATTTATGAAATGTTCATCTTTTTTGTAAGGACTAGTGCTTTTCTCTATAGTTCTAGCCTCAAATACTACTTCTTCAATTTTTCCTAAGAAAAGCAAAACCATGTTGCAGCTATTAATATGGATTAAATGAGAGCTAACACTTTTGAATACGTGAACTAAAAAAATCAAGAACTAAAAAACTAAATATGTAAAATGCAAGCCTCTATGGTACAACAAAAGACTAGCTAACAAAACACATGGGAAGTGCTATAAATAACCCATAAAGCATTCATTACACACTCATCAACTACCTTATTTTAAAATTGCATTTCTTTTCATTCTATAATAAAATAAACCATTAAATCAATTATCAAATGGTGAACTAGAACTTGTTATTTTATTGTTGTTTTTTAAAGCATTAGACTAGTTTCCAAGCTACAGATATGGATGGTGTATTTTCAATGAGTAACAACTTACATTTACGAACAGTAATTCCTTCCAGCACCCTGTACAGCTAATCAACTTCCTCTTTTCTTACCATTTCATAAACACAGATAAGTGGGGAAGTTACAGCAGAAAGTTGTATGAAAATATGAAAACCTTTGAAAATCCCAAGCAAGTTTGTTGTTATTTCTTTAACCACCTTTGGTGCACACAGATTAGTACCACAAAAGTAGTGTTATATACTGAAAATTGTCACATTAAGTTTGTGTGTTAAAAAAAGAATAGGAATACCTTGAATTAATACACACACACACACATTATTGCTCGCAAAGAAATCTGATTACCTGGGATACACATTTCAGGTACTTCTTTACTGTAGAAGGAAGTCTTTGGATCCCTGAAAGCAGTTCTGCTTACAGCCACAACAGACTGGTGGGTGTTAGGGCAATGTCGCGTCACTGCCACTATGTCTTCATCAACTTGATCTACATACACCTAGAAAAGACATATCATTACAAACAGGCTCATTCAAAATATAAATATAGAAAATCAAATTGTTACCCCGTGTCTTGCCTGATTGAAGCCTTTAGTTCCCAGCTCCTGATGCAGTCTGTTTATGGCTAGCCTTCCAGCTAGAATTCCTGTCTGGAAATTAACTTCACCAGAATTCAGGTGTGCTTGTGGATTCCAGTTTGAATAAAATCTCTCTTCAGATACTACGGAAATCTGTAGGGAAATTAACTTTTTGCAAATATCAACTACACTTAAAAACAAACAAATGGCGATTCCAATTATGTAATCAATTCAGATTTCATATGAAATTAGACAACCCAAGGAATGCTAACTAGTTAACTGCTTGGAATTTAAAACCAAAATAAAAACATGCTAAAAACGAACAAACGGATCCATGAAAAACAAAAACCAAAAGCTCACAAACCGATACCAGAAAAAACTCAGTATTAAAATACTTAGAATCAAATATATGTTTTTAAAAGTAATTTAGAAGCTAAGCTGTAAACACAGACCTGGTGTGGTACTAGTTCATCATAACCTTTGGTGCTTCCTGTAGCACAACACGCCATGGAAACAATCATTGCACTTGGAAGTGCATCAAACGCAGATCGGTGCTAGGATTAAAAAAATAAAATAAAATCACATACAAAACAAGTAAGATATATAATTGATCCCTCCTGATTCAGCAAATAGAAGATAAACTCAGTTTAGTAGAGGAACTAATTACTTACCACGTGCTTATAATTTTCTCAATAACAGATTTATTGATGACGTACTACAAAAGCACTAGCAAAAGCAACGTAAGAGCAATTCTCAAATATAAGCATTTCAGTTCACACCATTCTCTCTCTCATCCTCTCCTGGAAAACAGGAGTGTAGGAGAACAGATGAACTATCATACAAAACCAATTAGCAGCTGGAATGAAAGAACCAAAACAGCTCACTGAATAGTCAGTAGGACTTTTGTTTTTCACGTTTTCACGTTTTCACCTCCAGTGAATCAGTTTTCTAAATATTGCTGAGAAGGGAAAAGAAAAAGCATGCAGACTGCAACAAGCCCTCCCATCATTCAAAAACATCAATTTAGAAAAGAATAAACAAACTCTGGTTTCCAATTTACATGCTTACCTGAATTGGACACTCATTGTCATGTGTAATATCCATGAAGAGCGCATGCGCTATTCCTGGCACCAAAGGCCGCAAACGTGGCTGAACAAAAGAGCCAACAGGCTCACCTCCAAAACGATAAACCAGCCTTCCCTCTTCATGGCTATTATAAGCTGTCATGGCCTCTACAGAACAAAATAGATAAGTGTTTGCACAAGAGTTGCTACCATACAGCACAGCGGGCACAGATGTTAAATGCAGAATTTTACATTTTTTATTTTGGTGCGTTCAAATATCACATTAAAACTTTTTTCTCCAATATGGATACACAAACTTGAAGTACTCTGTTTACTATAGTGCATAAAAGTAGGAAAGGGACAAAAGATCTTTTTTTCCCCTCTCTGGTTTCCCCAGAGGACTTAGGAAACTCATGCAATAAAAGTCAGATCTGATGCAGCACTTGCACAGCGGAGCTGTGCTACAGTTTCTTTTCTCCCTCACTGTAACAGAAGTGAAATATTTAACCTCCAGTTAATACTGTAATGTTTTGGGGTTTTTTTTTTGTTCTAGGTTTTGTTTTGTTTTTGCTGAGAATCAAATACATTACATTGAATATGAAATTAGAAGCATGTAATCCAGAAAGAATCTTTTAATTGAAGAAAATCCCAATCCCATTCTCTATAATCTCCAGCTGGAAAGTTCACACCAATTTCTTGCATTGCACATGCACAGCAAGCCTACCTCTTATTAAGGAGGTAATGCCCAGACTATTCACAAAGATATTGTCCAGCTCCTCATTTCCTGTGAACAGTTCAGCCACTACAAACAAATCAGCTCGCAACTTTCTAGCTGTGTCCAGCATGTACTGCAAAAAGCACAGCCAAAAAAGCCACAGAAAGGGGAAAGGTAGACATAAAAGAGGACAAATTTCAAAGCTAGGCAGGGATTGAAATAGGAAAATGCCATGCAGCAAGGATAAATAGAAAGCCAAAATTAAGTAATTTAAATAACAGTTGAGGATGACACAAACATAAGCAAAAATTAAGGTTTAAGGTTCAACAGAGGAGGAATTAAGTACAACATGAAGAAGAGAAGATAATTGCATAAGCAAAGAACATAAATATGTAAGAGAAAAAAAAGCATATCAATGTTAGTTTCACATTAAAAACTCCAAACCATACATAACAACCCTCTACAACTTTCAACTGCTTATTGTACCTCTAATCAGGCTGGTAATTCCCAGGCGGTTGACAAAAATATTGTCAATGTACTCACTGCCCGTGAAGAGTTCAGCTATCACATAAAGATTAGGTCTGACTGATCTGGCTGTAGCTAGCATCTCCTATAGATCATAATACATTTTTAATGGAAGTCATCCATTGTCAGCTACGTACAGGCAATCATCAGTGTGAATGTTAACCAAATATAAGTGCGTTCTTCATACATGCGATTCATGAAAATAGTCATAACAGGTAGCATTCATAAAGTTGTTTTTATTCTGTGGAAATTTACAAATTAACTAAATAATTCTAGAAAATATCCTGAAGATTTTAAGCCAATTACAACTTTGTTTTTAAATAAATGGTGCAAATGCAAGAACAGGATGGAAAAGATCTAGTAAGCCTTCAAAAGTTACTATTCAAAAAATAGTAATAAGTGTACAAATGATGTAAGTGTTTAAAAAGCTGCATTTTAGAATCACAACTTCCGTGCACACACATCAGCTAATTTGAGTTCTTCACAGATCTAGGTAAGCTCTGTGCTAAAGCTAAGACATGGCACAGCAAACTACACAACTCAAACCTGTGTAAAACTACTTTACTAGTTAAGTACAATTTCTGGATGTAGTCAGCTCCATAGGGAGCAAGCACTAAATCTAAGCAATAAGCCTGAGTAAACTTTCTGCTGATGTTTTTGCCAACATTTGAATTATGAAATGTAGAAACCTTCCGGTCTAATTCAGCAACAGTGAAACACATATGGCAAATAAACACTAATAATGTTTACCAAGTCTTAGAAATGACCATGACTAGAACTGACATACTAGATACTAGCAGTGATTGCATTTCAGTCTGCAGCTGCATGAGAGAAGTTTCCCATACCCATCACTGCCTTTGGTGTTTCAGCTGAAATGGAGAATGAAAACATACAATAGCTACACCATTTTGCTAACTGTTCAGAGTAACTAGAATTACATCTAAATATTGCCAGTCAAAAACACTGTCTACACTGAGGAAGCTTTATTCACACAAACCCTGTAGATTTTGTATAAGCAGAGGACAACTTATTTCCCATTCAGAAGCTGCTTTACCATCAGTGTGCTTAGTTTCACGTACCTCAGCTACATGAATAGGTGTTGAGTGACAGTTGTCAAGACGAACGCCATGGAAATATTTGGCAGTGATTTCAGTGTATTTTTTCATATGTGCCCAGAGGTACGGGCAGTCTTCGGGTTTGTTACCATACCGCAGTTTCACACTGTCTCCCCAGCAAATAAGCTCTCTTCTCAAGTACACATTTGAACCTGAAAGGGAAATAAATGCACTGTAGTATACATATTGGATCGAATGTGTACCAAAAGATGTGGCATTCTGTCTTCTACTGCTTAAGAGTAGAAGGATGCTGTGATTATGAGTAAAAATTCTAACAACAACCACATTAACTCAGAATCTATATACCTTCTACCACTGTATAATTTCAGACCACTCCAATGGAATAATTGAATTCAGTAGTAATACTGAAATTCTCAAGACTGACACTAAATTACATTTATTTCTTTAAATATGGCAGTTGTACTCAAGAAAAAGAGCAATGAACGTGGTGAATTCAACAGCATAATACTTCATTTCCAGAAACTTTACAAAGTTAGTCATTTATAAAACAGCATACATATGAACAGAATCACTAGTTTGGATGTCTATGCTGGTCAAACTCTAAAAAGCACTTCACTTGTCATAAACAAACTGCCACAGCCACAGTTCAGAATATAATCTTTTGCTAACAGCAGATTGCAATGTCATAAGCCAAATTTCTTTAGTACTCAGGTGGATAGGTAACTTAAACGGACGAGGTCTCTAGAATATTTATCCTCCACAGAACCTAGTTTTATTTTACCTTCTTTTTTTTGTTTTAACTTCTTTTTGATGTAATCTACTAAAAGAAAAATAACCAACACTGTATAAATTGGAGTTCAAGTGTATATAGAATAAACCTCAATTTATGCCAGAGTTTTAACTGTGGCAAAGACTTAAACAGTCTTATCTAAAAAAGTGACTTCTCTCCCATATAAAACAGGTATTTGACATGGCAGTATCGAGATATTTTTTCAATGTTATTTGCAACAAGTAATATCTGAGCACAATAAAATGGAGTTTTCAATAATTAAAGCGCAGCAGGAGAAATACTGTTGTCTTTGAGCCATCAGTCTTCTGAAAGTCTGTTTATATTCACTGTATCAAAGCCCAATCAAAGCATGAATAAGCTCAGCATTATTCTGGATAGCTAAGACAGAGCTGCTGCATCGCTCTCAGCTATTTCCAGATTAGCTATACTGATATTACTTTAGTGGTTGAACCTTGGATAAGATAGGAAACTTATTCATCCAAAAAGCAATCCTGCCTTAGCAAAGAGATCATCATTCAGTCAGACTAATTCCATAAGGCTCATGTCATGGGCGTATCCAATGACAGATACATAATAAGAACAAGCAGCTAGCAGGAAGAAAGCAGGGATTTTAAGATGCTTCTGCTACCAAAAATGTTAATTTAGGCACAGTCTACACTACAGTATCACAGTCTTGACATAGAAACTTAAACAGAAAAAACAATTTTCTTCGGATATACACTAAGCTTGTTTAAGTTACAAAACTAGCTGCATTTCAATTGCTGTACTCATGCCCTTATGTATCATCTCCTTACACTGCTTTATGGTACACACTATTCCTAGTGAGACTAAACGTGGGACACAGGTATATGAAACACAAAAAGCCATAGATCAATTCAGAGACAACACAATAACAAATCACTAAAAACAGTGGCCAAAAGAAAAAAAATTGCCCAGGATTACCCAGAAAAGGCAACAGAAAAACACATACAAAACACTTATTATCTTTACTGATGCGTAAAGGAAAAAACTAATAGAAGGCAGTGAAATGGCTACAGATTATATTGCAAACATAAGGTTCCACTGGCACATTTCATTGTGGATTATCAAGTGGATTATCTTCTAAAGCAGACACAGCAAAATCCGCCTTTTTTGAAATTTAATTAAACTGGCCATTGTTTGATTCAGTTTACAAATAGCATTGCTATCCCCGAAGAAGTTAGTATGCATTTTCCTGAATGGTAAATAAATACCCTGTGATACCTTTACAAGTAATCCACATACTTAGGTGGATTAATTTTCTTGACAATGCCTGCATAAACAGGTATTACGAACCACACACTGAAGGTGCCCCTAATGCAGAGCTGACAAATACCTAGAATGAACTTAAGTCAGGGACAGAAAGAACACTGTTAGCAGTTAGCTTTTAACACCAACATCAATATTTTCAGTTCAGTCACTAGCAATCCTTCACTTTGTGAGCATAAGGATGGTCCTTTCTGTTCTGATGCAGAATATGGGCTACAAAGAATAGAAAATAAATGGATCAACACAGTCTCTGCAGAGAAAGACTGTTCTGTCATCAATAGAAACTGAAGTTTGACATAAAGTACTACCTAATCTCATTCTCCTCCCAGTAAATACTGGGGTTTTTTTTAAAGACATCTTTATTAAAAAAATATAATCGCTAAATGTCCAACTTCATAATAGTTAAGTGTTATTTTCAACAACCTCGCCCTCCTACTGCCCTAAAATCAACCCAACAAAAATACTCACCAGTATTCTTCATTCATTTTTTTAAATGTAATTGAGGGTTTTGAAGAAATTATCTGTGAGCTAGTATTTCAGAAATTAACTATACAGCCTTTCCTTTAGATTGTAACTACCAGCAATTTTGCAATGACACACCGATGTTTTTTTTCAGTGTGGTTCTACTTACACAGTTATGCCGAGAGACTTCACAATATACCAGTCACACAGGGAGCAAAGGTGACCTGTTCCTTTGCCACTGATGCTAAGATGGGAGAAACGAGTCCCTCTCCGCCATCCATCCCAACATCATCTCAATTGCTCACCTCTCAACTGCCTGACTGGTGCACAATGGATATTTCAAAAAGTGTTTTTGCTCACTAATGCAACGTACTAATATTCATGATTCCATCACGTTACTTTTCTACTGCCTCATGGAAGTGCCAACAAGTAGCAGTGTTGGAAAAGAGCACAGGGTAATCAGCAACAGAAATAGGGGAGGAAAGATGTCCTTATTTCAGTGGCAGAAAGCTGGTAATTTCTGTCTGAAATCTTGTGAAATGGTATCTCAAATCTATTTTCATAGTTACTCCTATCATGCTGAATAGAAATAGAAGTGCTATAATTAAGAGTATCTGCCTGCCATTTGGCTTGTTGTAACTTTATAGGAATATTTGTGGAAAAAAAGTAGACTAAATAAAGTAGACTAAGCATTTAGCCTATTTGTTATGCTTTAGCTAGAATATTAAAAGGTTAACAAGACTGTTCAAATTTATTTTACAAACCTGGTTCTGCAAAGTTTCTAAGAGGATCATCACCCATAACCCATCCGTTATGGGCCATGAAATAACAAGCTTTATCTGGCTGATGCATCATACTTTGTTCTTCCTCCACAGTCAGGTCTTTGAATGGATAAGTAAAATACCTATGGAATTGACAGGCAATTTAAAAAAAATGCGTTAACTGAAATCCACTGTCTTAAAAATTAAAATATCTGCTATCAACTGACTCGAAGACAAAAAAATACAACTAGCTGTTGTTAGAAAAGTCACTATTGTTTATTGTTTTTTTTTGGTTTTTTTTTTGGTTTTTTATTTTTAATCATGTTTTGAAGGACAAAGGATGGAGGCAGTCACTATCTTGGTGTGAAGTGGTAGGGTAAGATTAAAGTCACAGCCCTTCAGATACATTAGTGGCACCAAGTGCATCAGACTTCAACCTTTCTAGTTCCACTCCTTTTCCACCTAGAAGAGCAATTGGCACTACATAAGGTTCTACTGCGCTCTGAGCACATTTAACACCCTCCAACATCACATCTGTTTTTTAAATCTTTTTTCTTTAAAATGTAGTCAGTTTATTAATGAAGTAACACTTGTCTATGGGAGAGAAAAGACATAATTGTATTTACAAATGTTTACTGTTAGTGAACTTTACATTCACATTCCCTGAATAGATTCTAATAGTTTTTTAGCAAAAAAAAAAAATAATACCTGGTAACTAGAGGATATTTTCTACTGATAGGGCCTAGTTTAGGACCATGACCAGCCAGACGTTCATACACCACCGTTCCTGCAAGACAGTTGACAGCCTAGAAATAATTAGATTATGCATTATTAGAATGCCTAAATGTATTTGCAATGCAAAACAACTCAGCATTTAAAACACAGAAGCTGTAAAACCTGCTCTTGATGATGATGAATCTGCCTGTATTGCTCAGCATTCAGTTCCTCAATTCTCTTGCGAAACCAGTTACAACATTCTTCTATTGCACCTGGTCCGTTGCTTAGCAGAAAGAAAGAGCAGAGAGCAATTAGAATAATTTAGTTTAAAAACAAGTAACTGAAATGAAGCAAGATGTTTATCTCTGATTTTTTTTTTTTTTTTGTAAATTTAACTTTACAAGTAAATTTTAACTTGTGGTTAACAATACAATACCTGTGTGGTATGAACGTTGCCAGTGCTATGTTCATATCTACAGTACAACCAAATCGTCTATAATCAGGGTCTTGAACTATTTGAAGATGTTGATTCGGATCAGACTTAGTGCCTATTTTGCCTGAGGACAAAAAGAAAACAGTATCAATAAAATAGAAATTACATATAGAAGACAGAGAACTTACACTGTTCAAGCACAAGCAATATATGGGTAGACAAAAAACTTTGAAGGAATAAAGAGAAGAATATTTAAGGTATGACAGAGTTGGCTACTCAAAAATATTTGTGCTCAGTTACAATATTGGATTCTGATGAAAACAGTAATTTATATATTTTTTAATTCTCCTCTTTTCTACTGAAACTGCTTCCCAGACTAAGCATAGTCTTCAAAGACTTTACCAGGACTCAAAAAATCCTCATATGTTTAGATCAGCATGGTAGATTTTTCACATAACAACAAGCAGGATTACTTAGTTTTCCAGCTTGGGCCTTTTAGAGTTTACCCATAAATTTTCTTGAAATGTAAATAAAGAATCTGCCTGCTCCAGCAACACACTCTTCCTTTACCTTTAGTTAGAAGGGTTCTAAATTGCTGCACAGCTTTATTAACATCCACTTGGAAAAATTCCCACAGTTTAATTTTTGGATATATATCTTCCCAAATGATTTTACGGATACACTGTAAAAATAAAAACTGTGTCAGTTGAGGCTAATGATTAATATAACCAAAGAAAAGCTAAATGCTCGTATGAATCAATCAGAGGGAAAAAATACAGGAATAAAGATTTGTTTTGTTAAATATACCTGCAAAGTACATTTGCTGTGTGTTTCCACAACAGGATCGTGGATTGGTAATTCAGATTGGTAAAGGATTCTGATATTTACAATGTTCATTAGCTTACATTTAATTCTCATTTACTTACATTCAGGTGATGATCATTTTCTATCAAGGGAGGGACTCCTTTATCAATACACCTTCCATCAGCCACCATACAGCTCAGGTGCCACAGAGCTCTGTCTAAGACCCAGGCTGGCTTCAGGTGAGGAGAATTTACAAGGTTGTAGCCACATTCTGGATGCATCCTGAGCCACTCACTGTTAGCAGCTTATTCAACAAAGGGAGGAAGGAAAAAGTACACATGCTGAATACTTAGTTATTTTATGCAGAAATCTTAACAGAAAGCTAAGCTACTGCAGTATGTTTAAATAGCTCACATTTCAGTTCAAGTTTTCCATGCTAATAGACAATAGCATCTTAAGCAGATCTGTGCATCACTGATAGCTATTTGTACCATAACACAGTTGCAGAGATTGCACAGAATCTTTTTGTTATATCAAAATATGTAACAATATCAGCAATTCTAAACCAGTAAGGAAAGAAGTCACATTTGTTTTGCTGGAAATAAATCAAATAAAAGATCTGAAACTCCCATTCTGTGTTGAAAGTAAAATTTACATCCCAAATCAAGATTTATAATGGCTTAAGGTGTTACATATGTTTTCATTCTTACTCTTATCTGATGCTACACATGCACAAGCACGCACAGCAAGACATAGGAACATACACATCCCTCCAGAAATAATCAAAGTATATAAAGATGGACTTGTAAGAATGGATTAGCTTGTGTTACTAATCAAAAGCAGCTTGTGTAAATAAATGAAAGTATAGTGGTGGGAAGGGATGCCAGAGCATCTCACACTGTCTGTACAAGGCAAACTGAACTCTAGTTCAGATCAAACATGAATGTGTCTATTTTCTGATTGTATCCAGTGGCATCCACAAGTACCATTAGGTATGAACTCAAAGTTAAGGAATCTTAACTTGAAACTGAGTGTGAAATTCTGATGTAATTGTATGCATACAACAATAGGAAGTTAAAGCATACAGAGCAACAGGAACTTTAATTCTTGAAATATGACAAAGAAGAAAAAGGTTTCAATGATTAATTTCTATTTTTAAAACCGTTCTAGTCATATAGCTTAACTGAAAAAAATTTCAATGCACTTTTTGAATGAATCTCTGCAACTTAAAAACAACGTATGCAAAAAAATAGGTGGTGTGTAACAAAAAGTTGCTGCTCATGTTTTCCGAGACTTTTTAAATCATTCATCATAGAAGACATCTTAATAACACAATAGGTTAGAAAAGCAGATAAAGTATCAAATAGAAGAAATAAAGTAATTATTACATTGAAAACAGAAATAGTAAATAACATGCCCCAAATCGTAGCAGAAAAATTAACAACTAAAAAACCAGTTTGCTTACTTCCAAGTCCAAACAAAAAAAAAATTCAAAAGTAAAGAAATGAATGTACTTCCCCACTCCGTAGTTTAGAAGAGCTATTCATACACCCTCCTGCATTACATTTCAAGACCATTACAAAGATGGCAAAATTCCATGTTTATAAGGTCAAACTACTTCTGGAAGCTAAGATCTTCTTGGTTTAAAATGTCACGTACAACTAACAGCACTGTACTTAATTTAAAGCTACATAAAGTAGTGATAAATTCATGCTGATAAAAAATATTCTGGGCCAATCAGATCACTTTTTTTTTTTAAATAAAGTATACGTACAATTTGAAAAGCAAACAAACAAAGTGACCTCACCCTCAAAAGCCCAAACTATCCTAGTCTGCTCTTTCAGCAAGAACCACAGTTTATTACAAAGGACTTTCATGAGTAAATACAAGGAGTTCTAAAAAGGCAGTACAGTCTAAATCTACTATGATCCTACTGGGGGGGAAAAAAAGTCAACAGGCCTTCTACTAATTCTGATGCATAGAGCTACATTTTGTGATAAGAAGAAATGCCATCTGGTTATGCCAAAAAAGGCTTTGATGGAGTATCAGGTAGCATTTCTTTACAGAAAAGTAGTTAGGTATCGGAAGAGTCTGCCCAGGGAAGTGATAGAGCTGCCATCCCTGGAGGCATTTAAGAGATGTGTGGATGTGTCTATTAGGGAAATGGCTTAGCAGTGGACTTGGTGGTGATAGTTGGACTTGATATTCTTATGGATCTTTTCCAGCATAAATGACTGTATGATTTATAGCATCAAAAAAAAAAAAAAGTCTGCTTCTGGAGAAAAAAACTGCACAAAGCAAAGCTTGTGATTACATTTGTTACAGATAGCAACAATACTCACAAACAAGTACAAAAAAAAAAATTCAATAGGAAGATGGAGAATTAGAGAAAACAAGTTCTAAAAGTCAATACATCTTTATGTAAAGAGCATTACCCTATTTCATGCTGCTCAAAAGACACATTTATTGTTATATAAACTAAACAGAAACAAGGTCTGGTAGTGATGCTCACTGCCTAGGACTTGTTTTTCCCTTTATGAAGCCAAACAAAGGTGGTGTTTGATGTCACTGGCCAAGGACTTGGAAGTAAGATTTACAGAAGTGTTAAATTATTGCATTTAGACAACAGTAGCCTCTTCTGAAAGAAAGAAATGTTTTTCTTCAGCTCAGAAAAGAATTATCCTTTTTCTATCTCTTGGAAAAAAGTAAATGCAGGTGAATACAGTATTCTTATTTCAGGTTGCTTGTTCAAATACACTGAAGGGAAAACGATCAGCAGGGCTCATCTAGTCAGTTACCAGGCAAAGGTTATGAGTTTATCTATGACATTCCAACTAACGTGCCAAAAGTGCATTCATCTACATCACACATACGGTCAGGCCATGGTTGCTGCTTTCAATAGAAAATAACAGAGACATTAACATAAAAAACTGACTCCTACCACTCTCTATTATAGAAACATTCTATACCTCTTCCCAGTGGAAGAAAAAACACAGACATTTAAGCTTAGCCACTTCATAATGAAACTCAGTTGGCTGACTGTACAGTAGGAACAGTGGGGAAGCACTGACATTTTATACAGCAGTCTTAGCTAGAAAGAAGAAACTACCACAGGTACTGACTGCTGTAAGGTGACAGCTCATGAGCTGTGTTACAGCTTGAGAGGATTTGTCATGAGACAACTCTGTGCTTTAGGCCTTTAATGCAGCCATACTGTGGAACTAATAACTGATGTGTAGTATTCATAATCCACTCAAAATAACTGACTATACATTTTATGTCCTTCATGTCCAAATAAATGTGAAACATTTTATAGTTAAATTATCAAAAAAACAAAGTCAAATTTCCTTCTGATCAAGTTGTACATAAAGAGCATCCTAAGTACTTATTTTTGCATTTCAGAAGCACCTAAAATATCTACCTCCACCTGCATGTGCAAAACTACAGCTTTAGCAGTCAGTGATCATTTACACACGTTTCTGCTCATGCTAAATCTGGCACTTAACTAAGTTGGTAGTCAGCTGCAAACCAAGAGGTTCTGATAGTTAACAACCAAAAGGGGAAAAAAAAAAACCATTCAATTCTCATTGTGAGTTCAGAAGCTTGAAGCTAAATACAGTTTGATTAATAACTTAAGACAGAATCTTGGTCATTTCAAGACACTCAAACATCCATGCACCACAGTATAATTTTAAAAATAGTTTACTCATCCATCCCATCAATGAAAAATAATATGGACTCTGCTCGAAAACTGACAAAGTCCTTCTGCTAATGTAACCAAGTAACAATGTGACTGCTTTCAAGTATATACTGAAGTTCAATAATTAGTTTTGACTTAAATATTTCTGTCCACAAAAACATTTTCCTTGGTAGCACACAAATACACAGGATCTCAAGCACGTGTGAGACAAACTAAATTCTTTGTTAGTTGTTAAAGTGAAAGAAACTTTTTTTTTCCTGATGAGAATGTCAAAAACCAGATTCCCTTCAGACACAGGGTTAATCACACTCAGAGTAGCATTTCAACAAACAGACAGGGCAAACAACAGGGCCCGTTTTACATTGCTGACTGATTGGCTAAGAATGTTTAGCAACAGTCAACACCAAAGAACTAAAGCAAATAAAAGCTTGTAATTCACAGAAATCTATGATTCAGGGTTTTGTTTTTTTAAACATCAGAGGACAGCGACATGAATGTTAACAGAAACTTGTTGCTTTCTCATGTCACAAGAATACTAATCACTGCAGTCCTCAAGAGTGTAAGATGAAAAGTGCATTTTAAACATAATAAAAATTCTTGTAATCCAAATAACTAAACTTACAGATAACAAAATACTATGACTGACTTCTCAAGTTTGAGAACAATCTCGCTGTCCCTCTCTGCAGGGCAGACAATGTTAGCTACAAACAGCAGTTAGATGCAAGACTTCAGTGCACCAGCACATTTATGCTTAAAAAACAAAACAACAAAACTATCTACTTCACCACCAACACACAGCCGTAACATTTCCTCCACTGCTTAATCCTAGTCCCTTGTCTCTATTCTGATTGTTTTCCATGCATTTGAAACAATTAGAGCAGTAAAAAAAAATAAATAAATAGCAGTAGTAATAATTCTGCTATCAAGAAAGTAGTCAGTTTAAGCTTGTTACATTCATTTTATAGGCTGAAAGCTGCACAGCATAGATCATAAGCATGGTATGAAAAATACAGACACACACAGTTCTTTAATTCCATCTAAGAAAGGCTCTATTCAACTCAAGCAGCAATACAAAATACTCTTACATCTGTTATGGAGACTATGTAATATCAGTGATTTTTTGAGGGGGAAAAGTTAAAAGAAATAACAAAATAAAATTACAGGACAAACTTGGTTATTCACATAGAAATCATACCAGTATGATTGTAGACTACATCTGTGATGCAAAGCATATTCCATTCATTTTTCATTTTTTCCACAAGAGCTCCTATATCATTCCACGTGCATTTTTTGTTATGGCTTGAAAATTCAGGATTAACTTCTAACTGATCAGCCAGTGAATAGCATGATCTAGACAGTCCAAGCTTCTGCAATGGTGTAAAATGGATCATGTTGTAACCTATGAAATAAGAAACCATTGATATCATAAGAAAAATCAAATTTCAATATAAAAAGTTAACAGACAGATGCATAAGTTAGTTATAGCATATACATAAGCCTAGCATTTGAAATAGCCAGTATAAATTAAATCTGAATCTTTACTTTAAAATTCTAAATAGCAGTTTAAAAAATTATCCTCTAATTTCTACAAACTTCATATCTATCTGAAATCAACAGAATACAATAAAAGTATTAGGAAATCCTGATTTTTTGCACTGCTGCAAATACTTAAATTTGATTACTTAAATCTACTGACTTAATCTGTTAATTAAAATTAAATTTGGGGGAAGATATTTGATCTACAAACTAAAGGACTAATTAACTGTGAACTCAGTTTAACTTTGTTTTCTTGTCACAAGAGTAATAAAAAAAAAAAGTGCATCTTTTGATATCTATATTGGCATTACCTGTTTCTTTTGCAACTTTAAGCCTATTTTCCCATTCATGGAATGGTCCCAGACACTTAGCGAGGAATGTCTGGAGTGTAACACAGTCCAAAGGCAACACATGGTTATCGGCTCCAACACGCAGAATAGGATCCACAACTATGTAACCTCCACCACTTTTCTCATTTCTAGGAGAAATAATTTTCATTGGTATGATAAACACATTGCACCAGTCAGTTTCAGAAACAAAATCCAACAAGCACAACTATTTCAAATGCACAGTAACTCAGAGTGGCTCGGGAGAAAGGATTGCAGGTGGAGTAAGCAGAAACACTGGAGAGAGGTTGATCTCCTAGGCAGCATCTCTCTATTGGGCTTACAACAGCTGCTAATAAGAACACCATTAGCACACAGTTTTAAACTCTATGCAAGTAAGATAACTTTGTTACCTGGGGAGACAGAATACTGCTCCATCTTTTAGAATATGGATGGAAACAGGACTGCCTATCTTTTACATAAAGACCTCCATTTGGAGCATTATCCTGGGAAAGAGATCTGAGCTAAGGGTCCTTTTAAGCCAGAGGGAATCTAACCACCAGCTATCTTACAGGAGCTCAGAGTACTAGGCCATTACAGTTAACCTCCTCTGTTGAAACAAAGAAGGAAGTAAATAACGTGAAGTAAAGAATAACAGAGCCTTTATGCTAGAAAGATAGAGAACAACCTCCCATTAAGTGAAAAAAGTACAAAGTAATCACTTATGTTTAAAAATCTGATGACTGAAATCTGGTAAAACTGTTCTGCTTTTCCAATATTCACAGCTGCAAATTCTCCAGAACATATTTGTATCAGAAATTTTTCAACAACCTCAACAGCCGTTGCTATTGAGCAGATTCAGATAGATTTAATTGTATATTAAAACGCACAGAAAAAACTATGATTTTATTCTTAATAGCAATTTCTTCAGGTTCAAACAAACCAAAGGAGCAGATTGCATTATGGCTGTAAGCATAGTTCACTTACCCAAGACTAAAATAGTACTGATAGGACCCAGAAATTTGGAGATCTAACTTGCAATATTTGTCAGAGTCATCCTCTTTTCCTGTGGGATTGTGCCATGATAATGTTCTGAACTTGTGGCGATCAAATACTTCTCCAGAAGCTGGATAGTTTGTACACACAGTAACATGCTTGCCTTGAAGAGTTGGGCCCAATCGAAACTGGAGTTCAAACCCTCAAGAAAAAAAGAAAAATCTCATCAGGAGGACTGGACATTCCTACTCTCTAATAACAAACTCTACTTCGGTTTTATGTTAAGAAGAAAATGCACTAGCATATCTGCCAAGACCTTTTGCAGAATGGTATATTTCTACAGCATCTTTTCCTCCTGCTTTCCAAGTTTTTTTCTTTGCACTCTCCATTGAAGTCTCATTTCTTACTGAGCACTTTTTGTCTCCTATTCAATTTGTTCTGCTTTGCTTTATAAAAAGTGTTGGAAATAAAACGCAACAGAAGTCACAGTCATCAGACTACATACAATTTTAGGCAGGCTGTAGCACTGTGGAAAAAAAACAAACAAACTAAAACGTAAAATTCAAGTTTACCAAGTCTATATATTAAGTTGATTCATGAAAATATTTGGAAAAAAGGAACAAATTTGAAACCATAATAATTCAATTTCCTTCATTCTCTACTGAGAGAATTCACTGAAGTCTACATTCCTTACGGTTTAACTGCAAGGTGATGGATATCTGCTTGTAATCTACAGGGTACATACCATTAAACAGAGCTCAGCAAGTTTAAGTGAGCTTTGTATACATGCTGCAACTCACGCACACTTCAGGGAGAGCTGTATTTACAATAAAGATACCCATGATAAAGGCACTACAATTAAGTTCAAAATATTATAATGTTAAAACTCGCTGTAGTCTGTTCAGCTGGCTATGAAGAATACAGTTTAGCTAGCAGGTTTCAGAGTTGGTCTTACTTGAAGGTATGAGAGCTTCTTACCATGTACCTAGCTAGTCACAGGGTCCTTTCAAGTGACTGACAGAGGTACAAGTGTATGCACTCTGCTGCTGACTTTTACTGAATTACACACCAGTCATGAAGGTGGCTGTAATAACACTGGTAGCTACTAGCCCTAATGGTCTATAAAATTGTAATTTTAAGTAAAAGAAATTTGTGTATTTGTAAAAAGAGAAATCTTTTAAATAATGAATTTAAAAGATTGAACAGTCCTAGAACATGCTATCTTAAATTGGAGCAAAGTAAAACAGACAAACCAACCCAAATAAGCGCTCATCGTATAGAATCCTAGCAGATCTAATATGAGAATTCAATCTCTGAGTAGATGTAAATCAAAGTCTGACCAAGCTTACACCTTCTCTTATTAACAACTACTACACCAAGAACTTCAGGTAAAACCAGTGGTTTTAGGATCAGAATGTCTGATGTCACGTAAAATGAAGCTCATTTTATTGCCAACAAAAACAAATCTTCCATGAAAAAAATCACTTCTGAAGGCTTAGTGCACTCCCTCTGGTACAGTCCTGACATTTTATTGCAGGGATGACTAAAATTAGAGCACAGGGATATATGGCATCAATATCTAATTTCCTGTAACAGTTATACTGATATGAAGAACGCCGTGCTCAAAATTAGCCATGCCCTCTCAGAGACTGTCAGCAGCAGAGGTGTTCTGAATGTTTGATAGGAGTGCATTGCCGAGTCCCTCTGACAGAACTTACGCAACTGGGAGGAAGATAATAAGGGTTGGGGCCAGCACTACACTTCTTCCCTAATGACATTTTTAGATCATGCTGTCAGAAAGTTTTAAAACTGATATACTTGAAGGGAGTTCTTATTCCCAAGAGTCAAATCTCCATCCTCCTTACTGAAGTACTTAAACATGAGACTCCAACATAAAGTGAAAATAAGCAAAAGAGTTTCATGAGCAATAACAGTTGCATCATGAGAAAAAGGTTGCTAAATAGACTGGCTTTGACTTTAGAACCTGAATTCGCTGACCAGCATAATAATACACCAGTTCTAGGTGGGATTGTCACAGGGAATATGCTTAAGAACACTTTCAAAGAGAAATATCAAGTTCATATTAGTATGCAGCCAGAACACCAATGCAGCACAGGCTCAGGAAATCTGACAGGCAAGATAAGATTTAGGGTCCTGTATTCTCAAACGTTGCCTCGAGCATTACAAAAGGTTTCTATCTTTACTCTGTTTCAATATTATTGTATTAAAGACGAGGTGTTGCATAACACAGCACAGATTAACGCTACAGTTTGATTTATGAGGACGTTTCAGGGTCAGTACAGTCTGTTCGTGCAGGGAGAGCCTCGGTCCCACAGGGGCCGCATAAAAAAACATTAGAAGAGGGAGAAGCGCAAACAGAGCCCTACCACAAACCAGCCCCGGCCTCCCCCCCTTTCTCGCTGCCCGAGGGCGGCGGACAGCCCCCGCCGACCTCCCACAACCCGGCCCACCTTGCTCCAGCCTGAAGAGGGTCTTGTCCAGCTTCTCCATCTCGTTGAGGTGCAGCACCCGCGTCTCCTTATGGCTCGGCATGGCTGCCGGCGGCCGCTCGCGGCAGGCTCAGCGCGGGCGAAAAGCGGCGAGCCCTGCCGGGAGAACACACACAGACACACACAGCCCCGGTCAGCGGGCACCCAGCAGGCAAGCGGCCGGCCGCTGGGGAACGCCTCCCGCCTCCGGGCCAGCTTACATCTTCCCTAGCCCCGGGGCGAGAGGAGACGGGGCGCGGGCAGGGAGGAGGAAGGGAGCACCCCGCCCTCCCCCGAACGGCGGCACCCGAGAGCGGTTCTGACCCCGCAGCTGCCGCGGCCGCCCCCGGGAGGGGGAGCCTGGCACCTGTCACTCCTGCCCGCTGGGCCCCTCACGCAGCCCTGCCCGCGCGCCCCGGCGCCTTCCATACTCACGAGCGGCCCGCAGCGGCGCGCGCGCGGCTCCCGGTGAAGGCTGCGGCGGACAGGGTCGGGACAGCGCAACCGCTCGCGGTCCGCAGCTCCGGGCCGGGCGGCCGCTCGCGCAGCCCCTAAAAGCGGCGACAAACGCCCTCAGAGCGCCTTTCCCCCGCCCCTTTTCTTGCTTTTCTGAAATAAACTTTACCGGTTCCGCCCGGCCCCGCTCCGAGGCAGGCGGTGCCGGCACGGCTCGCGCGAGAGCGATGTTCCCGCCCCGAGGCTGCGGCCGGGCCCGCCCCGCGCTGCGGATGGAGCCGGAGCCGCCGATCGAGGCTCAAGGAGCGCGAGGTGGCGGCGCTCTATTTTGCAGCCGGGACTCCCGGCGGTGCCTCTTTCGTACGGTGCGAGCGAACGAGCACGAGAGGCTGCCCGGCGGGGAGCTCGGGCTCTGGAAACAAAAGTCTGCGCGGTGTGAAGGGCATTAATGACCGCCTGGACACCCGGCGCGGCTGCCGCGGTTTGCTCCCCGAGCGCCGCCGCCTTACAGCCCGCCCCGCCGTAGGGGAGCCCGGCGCCGAACGGCGTGCAAAGCGCTGTACGTAGCGTGTGCCGAGGGCTGCCAGCTCTAGACAGCTTTCGCTAATCCAACGCGAGATGTTTTCGAAGAACGCTGTTGCCCGAACGGCTGTCAGCAGGCGGCCCCGCGGCGTAGCGGCTGCCTCGGCCCTGACGCCGTGAGCTGCTCCCGCTGAAAGGTCAGCCTCGCATTTTTGAAAGGTCAGTCTATTTTTATGGTCTAGAACTGCATTAAAAAAAAATTGCTTCTCGATTTACAGCCCCTTCGCTATACTGTTTACTTCCAAAGATAGTGTACTTAGGGAACTAGAAGTCTGCAAGACCATTTAGATTTCACCATTTGCTTCCAGTCACCCAGTACACCTCACACCTGTGTCTTGCTGCAGGGCATTCCTCCTGCTTCACTGCCCCTAACTGAGTTTGCTAAACAGGCACATTCTACATGCAGGATGACTTGCTGAAGCAGAAGCACAGTTCTATGCACACCCTGTTCTCTCTGCATTGGAGTAGTCCTAGCAAAGACACAATGTAGCCTTTGAGTGCTTACAGGGGATTTTTATGAAAGAGTGCAACTTCCTTATACCAGCAGATAGCAATAGGACAAGAGAAAATGAAGGGAAGTTTAGGTTAGGTGTTAAGAGAGATTCATTATTCAGAAGGCAGTGAGGCACTGGCCCAAGGCTGCCCCATCTCTGGAGGCAGCCAAGGCCAGCTTGGAGGTTGGATGGGATCTGGGCCCCCAGATGGTCTCTTGGGCCACTTCCAAACCAAGCCACTCTATGATTCTCCTATGAATTTTCAAGAGGTATAGAAGGAAAAAAAAAAAAAAGCAAACTCAACAGACAAAGTTAAAAGATATGACCATATCTGCTCCTCAGTATCCAGAAATTGCTGTGCTACCACAGAGCCTTGCACCAGTGCTTCTGCCTCCAGGCTTTCTAGAGGCCTATCACATACTGCAGACAGGGAAGGATATAGAGATCTCATGAGATTTCTGCATGAGCAGTGAACAGTTCCAAGAGAGGAGGAGCAAATAATACCTATGTAATCACATCCTTTGCATATATAACTACCCTGAAGCACATGTTTCTGAAAAACAAGAAAAGCTAGAAGGCCATTCCTGAATACAATTTCACTAGTACGACTGTCTTCTCTACTTGAATTTCCATTGTGAGTAGGAAAACTCACTTCAGTAACTAAATCTTCACTGACATCTGGGCAATGTATACTTTGAATTCAGACATGTTTTGGAATGCATCCAGGTTTATGTTAAAGAATTTGAGTCCACCAAGAAAAAAAATTATTAGGAAACAAAACTAGCATACAGCCTCTGATTTCAAATCCTGAAGCTGTTACATTGGCCAAGATTTATGGCAGTAGTTAGAACAGACATCAAGAATCTAAATGAAGGACTTGATGCACTACAGAACAAAAGTTCAAGTATCATTAAGTAACATAGTAATTACAGCAGTGTAATTTCACTGGCCATCAGTAAGAAAAAAAACTATTAGAAGGTTATTGAATGAATATCCCAGCTTCTCTAATCCTTTATGCCCATCACTTGATATGCTGGCAAATCTTTAAAGACTTTGGGCCTGTTTAAATTCAGCAGTGATAAATTAAGCATGCTTTCTCATTATGGGAATCACACCAGCAAAATCTGGCATTGTTAACATTGCACAGAACACAACCAACAGCAGTTACACATAGCATTTATTACACAGGCATCTAAATGGTGAATTTCACAGTGCCATTTCATCTTCATGAAACACATAATATGCTACAGTAGGAAAAAGTCAATAACAGCTTCAAAGTAAGAATGGACACCAAATCAATGTCATTTCAAGGAATTTTTTTTATTTTTTTTCCCCAAGCACATTCAGAACCTTTCAGATTCCCCCCTTTCCTTCCATACACACCCTTCTAGTACTATCTTCCTTTCTACATTCTGTTCCACAGCACAATATTACAGAATACTACTCCCAGTAGTGGCCTCTATACACTTTCGGGTCACACTTGAGTCCTATTAGTCGTGGCTGCCTTAAAGATCAACTTGAAGGTGCAGCAAAGTACTTGCAGAACAGTATTTTTTTAAAGAAAGAAACAACTCGCAGAATAGTAGCTCCCTATAACAGGGAAGGTAAATTAGCACAGAGAACTTAACTGAACTTCAAGCTGCCTATGTACAGGAAATTATTTGATTTCGTAAAATCTAAAGTGGTAGCATTGTTTTTCTCAATGCCTCACTGTCTGATCTGTAAACTGATGAATACTGCACAAAGACACAAACAACAAGAATCTCTAGGCTATTTTTAATACCTCTTCTAGATAGAACAGATTGCAATAGTTTGATATGAAAAAAAAGGATAGTAGGCACAACTAAAATAGCATTCATAAGTAAGAAATCATATGAGATGGAGAGGCTAGGGCAATAATTTGTTCTTACTGAACAAATAAAAGCCTTTTGCCCCACACAGTCATCTGGAAGCAATGGTTCAAACTGCCAGAGGTGGATTTGGAGCCATCACGAAGTTTTGTACTCCAGAAAACACTTATTTTTATGGTTTTGTTTTTATTCCCACCTCTGCCATTCTCTTACTCTGAGGTTTCAAACAAGTCGTACTTCCTGCCAAAACATCTGTATAAAGCTACACTGCCAATAATTATTTGAATATAAATTTGTGAAATATAATGCATTATCTTTAAATAAGTCCAAAAAAGATTTTACTGTTGTTAACGTAGCTATTCATGTACTTGATTAAGATATGCTTGACCACAATGTAGCTAACAATGTCACACTGATTTGGTATTATGTTCTACTGAGAATGTCATGACTTGGTACACACGATTTTAAACTAAGGATTCGAATGGTATTCTTGTATCATTTAACTTAGCTAGATGCAAAATAAACTCACATGTGCCAGACCAGATTTTTTTATTTAACAAGTAGAATTTATTACACCAACTTGCTGAATCACTGCAGCATTTTTGTTTTACTGTAGATTTTTGTTTTACTGTTTTACTAGTAACTCTAGTAAGATATACTGAGACCTAAGACTTCAGATGACCTATTCCTAATGTAATTCTAATAATGTTTTGCTGAGTGAAACTTTTTTTTTTTTTATATTTCTTCCTCAGAAGTAAATATTTGAAGTGCTTCTCGGGCACTCCATTCTTCTTCACAGTGCTCCTTCTTATTGTATCAAACTGTCACAAGAGTACCATGGATGTTTTCATGGTCTATTGAAATAACTATTCTTAAATCTTACCCAGATTTGAAAAGCCCAACACAGTTGATATATTGCAGATGAACAACATGGAGCAGTTTCTAGGTACTTTAAAGTCTCTGCAAATATTTGTCTGAAACTGGCTAAAGTAACAGCTAAAGTCCTTGCAAGCATACTCAGCTATTACCACACAATTACCTCACAGGGGTGCTGTGCAGGTACTAACAAGCATGCCACTGCATCTTGCAAAGAGCATTGCTCATTGAAATCCCCAGGGAAAACGTAAATGTGCTTTAATTTGGAGCATCCACACACAAAAAAAGACATCTCAGTTCCAAACAAAGAATGAACGAATTCTCAAAGGAGACAGAGTAAGAATTACTCAGAGAAAGATGGAAAAACTGGACATTGGTTTCTTGTGGAAAGCCCTGTAAAATCAGATTGGAAGGAATAAAAAATTAATTCTCAGTCCCAGAGCAAGGAAGTCAAAAGAAAAAAGAAGGGCCAGTGTGCAGAAGAGCATTATACTAGATCTCAATTCATTTTGTAGTTTCACACAACAGATTGTGTCACTAAGTGTTAAGTGCCATAAACTGAGGCACTTGTTACTTAATGCTTCTACCAGCAAGTTGCTCCCTGAGAATTAGAATAAAAGCATCTCAGCACATCTTGCAGGTATGATGAAATTAATAATAAAAATAAATACCTCACAGAAGTGGTGAAGAATACAGAACCTCAAGAAGTTAACTGTTCAGTACTTTTTTTGAAGAAGCTTCATATGTGCACTTCAGATAAAGTGATGGGCCACATCCCTTGAAGTGGATAGAGTGATTGTATTGCAGTACTTCATCAACTGACTTAATTATGTTGCATGCTGAGTTAGGCAGGAACTCTAGGAAAAGCAGCAAGTTGTTACTGTATCATAATTCCTGGACAAGCGCAGCTCAAATTGCTGTTAGCAACCAAAATCAGTTATATTATTTCAGATAAGCAAACAAGTAGTTTAAATTACTTTTATGCCAATGCAGAAGCTCATCATGATACAAAGATATTCCATACATATGTAACAATACAATAGAAAGCACAGCAATAATAGTAGGATAGTTAAACCCTAGGCTACAGTAAGGGAGAATAAACCCAAGTGCAGCAGCCACAGGCACACAAACAAAGGAAAAAAAAATCACAGAATCACAAGGTTGGAAACGACCTGCAAGATCATCCAGTCCAACCACCCTCCCATTCCTATTAGTACCAAGCACTAAACCATCTCTCGTAGCTCCTCATCCAGGCGCCTCTTGAACACTGCCAGGGACAGTGACTCCACCACCTCCCTGGGCAGCCATTCCAGTGCCTGACCACCCTCTGAGAGAAAAAGTTTCTCCTAATATCCAACCTAAACCTCCTCTGGTATAACTTCTGGCCGTTTCCTTGGGTCCTACTATTTGCCTGGGAGAAGAGGCCAGACCCTCTTGCACCACAACCTCCCTTCAGGAAGTTGTAGAGTGCAATGAGGTCTCCCCTGAGCCTCCTCTTCTCCAGACTGAACAATCCCAGCTCCCTCAGCTGCTCCTCATAAGACTTGTGCTCCAGACCCCTCACCAGTTTTGTTGCCCTTCTCTAGACACATTCTAGGGCCTCAATGTCTTTCCTGTAGTGAGAGACCCAAAACTGAACACAGTACTCAAGGTGCAGCCTCACCAGCGCTGAGTACAGGGGGATGATCACCTCCCTGCTCCTGCTGGCCACACTATTTCTAATGCAGGCCAGGATGCCATTGGCCCTTTTGGCCACCTAGGCACACTGTCAGCTCATGCTCAGACGAGCATCAACCAACTCCCCCAGGTCCTTTCCTCTTCACAGTCATCCAACCACTCATCCCCAAGCCCATAATGCTACATAGGGCTATTGCAGCCAAAGTGCAGGAAGAAAAAAAAAAAAAAAAAAAAAAAAAAAAAGCTTACCTTCAAAAGACCTCTAGAACAGAGGAACCCCCAGCAAAACACTCTTACTATGCCCCTACTGACCCTTAAATGAGGTCTGGGAAGGGTGGATCCTGTCTTCACACCTCCCAATCACTCAGCAGCATTGCATACACCTGAGCTCCCCTAGGTTAGCCCTGCCTTCTACCAGGTGCTCAATCAGCACTTCAAGTTGTGACTTAGCATTTCTGCTACTGGGTATTTAAGCTGTTGATGACTCACAGCAGGGACAAAAAATTGAAGTAATTTTTTGTGGTGTGGGAGTTGTTATTTTCCTTTGTGGCTGCTGCCACCAGGTGGCTAATTAGTGTATTTGATTATAACCCATAAATACCGTTTCTCTTTTACCTCTAGATGGTAAGTACTTTTATGTATATTGTATGTATTGTGTATAAATATGTTTCTTTGACCTGTTTTTTTTTTTTTCTTGTACGTGATGCAAAAAATTTAAAAATAATTGATAAAGGAAAGATGTCATTAGTAGATAAAAATTGAGCCCAAAGGAGGACATATGTGGAAGAAGTTTTTCTAGAGGTCAAAGAATGCGTTTATAATTTTGTTGGTTAAAGGGTAAGTCAGCTGATAAAACTGCTGAGTTTCAAAATTTGCTGAAGTTTACTAAAAGGAATTAAACATGGAGAAAAAGATTTCATCTTCCTTTGTGACTTTTACCTTCATTTGTTGTCTCTTAGATGGTTAGAATCATTTCCATTATTCAAGTTTCCCTTTTCTTTGTGGGGGGGGGGGGAAACAAAAACAAAACATGTGAAAACTGCATTGTAGGAAAAAGACTTCATCCTAAGGTAACTTTTTTTTCATTATTTTCCTAATATGGACTTAGCTAAGGCAATAAAGCTGAAAAGCTTGAAAATCTCTTGATTTAAGTTCAGGCATGTCCTGTAGTGATAATTTCACCAGTAACACAAAGAAACTGTTTGCTTAGTGCAGATGTGTATAGAACCTGAGTGTGGGATGGCCTTCTAGAATGCCACGGTTTTACTGCACGGTTAGATTAATAGCGAAGAAGAAAATTGATTATAGGGAACTACATAATAGCATGGGGTCTGTTCAAAGCTAGCTGTAATGGCTTATTGTTTTCCATGTTACTTTATGATTAAAAAGCACCACAGGTATCAGTAGATGCAGTAGAATCTATAATACTTAATTTTCAAAATTATATGTTTTGCATGTTTCCTCAGCTCTTAAGCAACAGAGATTTGCCTTTATGTTCTTACTGTGCAGTTATCTTTGCTTAATTACTTTTGCAATTATATGCTTTTTCTTACTTTCTTGTAGCCTTGTCAGAATCTATTAAAAAAAAAAAAATCAGGTCCTTTTTATATTTGATGTTATTTTCTGTAACAAAGAAATTTGTTTGCCATTTGACATAATCTTTCTCTGATGTAGTTCAGTAGAAGATGTCACAACTTTATTTCTCTTCAAATTTGTAGTAGGAATAAAAGCTGACCTCCAGCCCTCTATGTCTCTAACTGACAATGTGGTTAAGGTAGAAATCTCTGCTTAGCAATAAATACAGTATTGTTAAAATACATTAATACAGCTATAACTGCAGTACATTTTACAAAGATACGTTTGTGGCCTTTTATAGTTCGTGTTTGAATTTGCTTCCTTGATACTACTTGAATACTGATGCTTAAGAACAAATTAACATGCAGTATTACTTTCGTATGCTTTTATATTTCTAACTGTTTCAGAGGCATAGACCTCATTCTGTCAATGGGTCAAGACCTTAAAATAAAATCTTCAACATTATTTGGATATTAATTCATACTTAGATTGTGTAAGCTGTGAACTCGGATTTTGGAATTCTGCTGTATTCAGGTGATGAAACTTATAATAATAATTAAAAAAAAAGGACTAAATCGATGGAGTTTGACACCACTGGGAGTGCTCAGACTTCCTAATAGTTGTCTGAATCACCCGAGTCTCCCATCAAGTATTCATTAACACAAACACAATGCTTCTTTCTGTGGGAAGGTGAAATTCCTGTTCTACAGAAAGCAGGTAAGGGCAAACTTCTCCTTTCTGCAAAAAGCCAGAAAGAAGATGTGTCTAGAGGTGTGTTTGTTGAAGTCTTACTTCTCAGTGAGAATCTTCTGGAAAATGCTTAATAGGTGCCTCTGTTTCAAATGGTTGCTCTCAACAAACAAACCATCATTTTGTGTGCCAGGTAAAACCGGAGGATCAGTTCTGCCAACAGAGGTCACGCTGTAAGCTCAGCCAGTAGGAGCTGTGGCGGCTCTACTCGTGCTTGTAGGGTGGGCTGTGTGCAGTAATGCTGTGTTTCTAGGAAATGACTACTACTTGTTCTGCTGTTGTGTGTGAACAATTGAAAACTGGGTAATATGAAGAGAGATAAATTTCAGAGCAGGCTGTGTATCTGTCAGCTTTGCCAACGAAGATCCACTTACAAACAATACATAGTTGCTTCCTTGATTAGTAAATCTCGACTGCGCAAGCACGTCTGTACAAGCATGCAAACAGCACTGCAAATAAGCTCGGCACGGCAGTGCTTTTACAAGGATAAGGTCTGGCTAAAACCTGTGGGGCGAGACTAGCTGCAGTCAGTGCACCTCTCACCACCCCCAGTTCTCGGAGGCAGGAGAGAAATCCCGTAGCCGGGAAGCCGCATCCTACAGACCCGTGCCGGGGCAGCGATGCGAGCTGTGCCGCTGAGGCCCGAGCTGCAAGCGGCGCCTCCCCTCGGGCCGCCCCTGCCCGCCGCCAGAGGAGCGCCCGCGGCGGAGGGCGGAGCCGGCAGGTGAGGGGCGGTCGCGGCAGCCCGCCGTGCGGGGACGCGCTGGAGGGAGCGGGCTGTGGGAGCTGCTGCGCTGCCGGCCGGCCGGACGTGCTCGAAGCATAGGTACAGCGAACCTTCCGAAAGCTATCTGCACTTACTAGAATGGCTAGAGCAATTATGAAGCAGATTAAAATCTGGCGAACTTTTTGAAACGCCTCTGAACTGCTGCGTTACACGCAGGCGTTTCTGAGTCTCTGTAAAGAGCTTCTGGGCATGTTTTCAGTAATGAAGTTTAAGCACTAAATAAGAGCTGTAAAAGTAGGCTCGGGCTTAATGCACCTGAAAGCACAGCGCTCGAGTTCTTCTGGTGTCTAGCTTGCTTCTTAGTCTTCTGTAGCCATTGCTATTTACTTTGTTTTGTTGTTAATGTGCAGTGAATGTAGCTAAATGAAGGCTGTTACAGTTGATGCTGTGCTTGAAATTGTTAGGGTAACTGAAACAGGGCCAGTCCTACATCAGCCTGCAGCTTAGTTAAGAGGGCTTTTTGCATAGGTACAAGTTTGTAAGGTTGAGGTCTTAATGGCTTATTCACAGAGCAGATGTTCAACAGAAGATTAATAAAATAATTAGGTTGAAATCTTTCGCTCTTGTCCATTCTTGGTAGAAGATATTGGGAAAGAAAGGGAAAAAGCAGGCAAAACCTTATCGCGTTCCCTTTTCGAGAATGCCTACCCCTCTTCTAGAAGAAAGTATCTTTTCAATATAATCTAATAAGCTATAAAATCATGCTTTCTATTTGTTATTTGTTGTTTGAGGAGTAAGGTATGAAAAGTTTGTGGCTATTTATTTATTTTTGTTATCGCTGTAATTGCACCAGAAGATAATTACAGTAATGACTTAATATGAAATTGCTCTGTGGAAGTTCAAACCAAAGAAGCTGTGGGGATAGTGCTTCGTTAAAACTTCATGCAATTCAGCTGAAGTCTAGGAGGTTGTGGGCTTAGCTGGGGGGCAACCATAAGATATGTGCCTTATCACTCATAAATGTTTCCTCTGTAGCATTTGGGTTCTGTTTCTTGTTGCAGAACTTCCTCTGATCCCGATAATGATAAAGATTAACACTGAGATGCAAGTCAAGTAGAAGTTAAATGCGTTATATGTTCACTTTCTACAAGTAGAAACTTAAAGGCGATTTTATTTAGACTTCATCACTGTAGCAGAAAGATTGGTTGTAATGTAAGTACTTGTATTTAAATTTATAAAAGTTTGTTTAGAAAGAAATTAGAAGTCTTAAATTTCTCCTTGAATGTCTTCAGTGTAGGAAGAGCATGAGGATGAGGCATGTGTGTTTTGTTGTCATGTGAGTCTAGGTGTGTGTTCCTTTTTCCATTTTGAGAAGTAAGGAATTATTGTGAATGTGAATACTGTCTGTTTTCTGCCCTTGCTTGTGCAGCTGTTCTGATACCACAGCATTTAAGTGAGCAGGAGAAATAAACCTGAGCTCCTTTTTTCAGAGGGAAAAATGATTCTTGAACAGTATGGTTCCCTGTTTCTGTGTTTTTTTTTTTTTTTTTTTTTTTTTAAGAATGTATTTCAAAGGAAATGTGGCAAAGTATCATGTGGGCAAACATCTTTGGTTCTTACAGCTTACTCTGCTTTAGACAGCTTTTTCCTTTCCTGCTTGCCCCTTTCTCTTATGGTGCTCAGGAGATAAATTTTGGTCATGATGGCTTTTATTCCTTCTGGTTGGCAATGTCTTTGTCTCACCTCTCTTCTCCCTCTCTAAAACTAACCTTAGGTTTCATACTATGCAGCTAATGAAGTTCTGTTAAATAATTGAAAGACAATTTCTGCAAAGAGATCCTATGTTTTTGTGGGCATTGTGCTCATGTGCTCTTTGAGTTGCCAGGGCTTTCTAAGTTTTCTGTGCCTGCAGAGACTAGGAGTCTTTTTCAATACAGGAATAAGTAAGTTTAAAGTGTGCAAATTTAGCATGGACCCTGGTTCCCTGTGTTTTCTTCCGAGATACGCTGATAACACAGAAACACTGCCATACAAGTGCTGTGTGTTTATAGATAGCTGCCCCAAGAAACATCTCTCTAACTTTTAATTCTTCAGTTGTTTTGTGGTCAGTTCTGAAGCCACATGGTAAATCTAAATCAGGCTGCCAAATTAGCCAGCTGAAGGTGAGTAGCTGTGACTTCTTTCATCCTTTACTTCTTGGTGGCTGAGGGAAAATACAGCTGCTTTTTGTCTTTAAAACTGGATAGGTTTAATGTATCCATCTAATAGACCATTGAACTCCTTCCTGTGTTTTATACAAAGCCTGTTGGATAATCCTTTGCAATCCAATTACTAGCTGAATCTGCATGGATGTTTTTTGAGACTTTTCATAAAGATACAAACTGATTAATTAGCTACAGAGTGACTGATGTTATGATAGTGTTTCCTGTCTTCATTCAGCAGGTTTTACTCTGTAGGTGGAGAATGTGGAGTGCTGGAGTATATTTACAGGTTAAAAGGGCAAAGGGACTTTTCAAAGCAACTGAGTAACAAGTTAAAGAATAAGTTTTAATCTGGAAGGTGCTATTCTATAAAAAAAAAAAATTCTCTCAATTCCCTGGAAGTACATAGAGAAGATTACTACAGTTAATCCTCTTTCAAAAATAATAATAAAAAAATAATTTAAAAATTGCTTCTCAGTACAGCACTTCTTTTCCCATTGTGGTGTTGGGCATTGTTTGTTCATCTGCAAGCTTTTGAGTTGAGGGAATCTGCCAAAGAATATTACTTGTTTCAAATCCTTACCACATCCTCTGCTATTTCAACTAAAATGTGAACCTGCTCTTTTTTTCTTGTCTCGTTGATACTCAGCTTTATCTCTTCTGGCAGCAGCTTTTTTTGAAGATTTCTTTTAGATGTATAAGTGAATTTAATACTGCAATTCTTCTGAAGCTTAGTTTTTAGTCTCCCAAAGACTTCCTTAACATACAAATCTCCATCAATGCAATTTATTTCATTATTTATTTTATGTATGTCTATAATAAATATATATAAATATATATATTTATTTCACTAATGACATCTTTTTTTTTCTTTTTTTTTTTTCTTTTTTTCTTTTTTTTACTTTAGATATCAGAGCTCAGCTTGAAACAGCTCTGTGCCCTTCTTATCTTCACAACCATATGTGCTGTCAGGGAACTTCTTTACCTGATGTTTCTTATCACTTAGTGCAAAATGGACATGACTCTTCCATAAAGCAGACTCGTTTGCCTGGTACATGGTTAACAGCTCCAGCAGAACAACCTTTTTTTGGTCTAAAGATAGAAAGGATGGTGTCTTAGTTCTCCTAGCCCATTGAACATAAAAATTTTGGTTGACCTAATCTTTCTACAAATACTCGGTGCAACTGTAAGGCCTTCATGCTGCTGAGTAATGAAAGATACCACTGCTTTCCTGAAAACAGTATTGTGTCAGAGCAAATCATCACATAATAAATTCTGAGATTAAAGGGTTCTTTTAACTGTAATAGGCTATTCAATAACATGACCTCACATGGTTTTTCATGTTTCTAGTTCCTTAAAGAAATCATATTGCTTGGATTTCCAGCATCCAAAAGAATTTCTAAGATAGCATTTTGCTTTTCTGATAAAAATATATTTGTCTATCTCCTCATATCAAATTCATGCCCTTCTTCTTGTATAAAATCTTTCAGACATCTGGTAACTTTAGTCTTCTGAAGAAAGAAGAACTTGTCACTTGAGAGTTCATTGTCATATGTGGGGAAATAGACACGAGTTGTGGAAAGAAATAGCAGTCTGTGGTGATACATAGCTTGGAGCTATGATTAATAAATGAGTGGGAGTGATGTTAGCTTGGTATTTCCTCAATACTGTGGACCTTTAGACATAAATGAAAACATTTTAAGATTTCTCTATACTATATATTTGTTTAAAGGATTTTTTTTTTTTTTTTTTTAGAGAATGGCATAGCTGTAAGTAAAATAATTTTTTTTAGTGATCTTTAAATTTGCTAAGAAGAATAGCCCATCTATTCGTTATTAATACTCTTGAACATAAAAATGGCCTAAAACTCAATATCCAAGAATGTTCTTGCAATGCTCTGGTAGTTATTAGAATTACAATAAGGGATTAGTGTTTTCTATTATATACTTTTGTTTGCAAACAGGTTTCTAAAAGTTAGTATTGAACTGACTGTTATAAGATGACTTGCAACCTGCAATCCAAATGTTTATTGTATTTAATTGCTCATTCAGATGGAGCTGCCTGGCCTCGCTTTTGTTGTTTTGATGTTTGTTTGCTTCCATGCATCTGTGGATGGATATCCAAATGGAAAAGTAAGAGAAGCCTGCACTAGCATGGTGCCCTGTCATGGTATCTCTCCAAAACTGTCGCCTGAGCATGTCATTACAGTTAATAGGACTGAATTTAAACCTGGGGACAGTGTAGAAGGTATGATCGCAATTATAATTTAAAAGCTTAATTAATTGTTTCTTTGTACTTTAGTATGTCTTTGCATGGGTAACTACACCAGAACTGTGTAAGAAATTGAGTCTTGTTCAGTTGCCTCCTTCAGCAGCCACTCAGTGCTTGTGAAATGAGCTGGTCATTGTGGAAGCACTTCATTTTTTCTCTGCAGGATATTGCAACTTCCTTTTGTTCCTTTTGACAGTTCAGCTGTCTGGTCCAGATTTTGAAGGATTTTTCATACAAGCTCGGGATGCAGAAGACTTGGACAGCCCTGCAGTTGGTTCTTTTGTATTAGTTGACCGGAGACATTCTCAGCTTCTGACATGTGGCCATACCACGGTACAGTCTACTATCTTAAAATGGGATGTTGGGCACTGTAGTGTTTGTAGTAGTTCACATATGTAATAGAGCAGAACAAATCTTCCTACTCTTATTTTTGAGCTCAGTAAATCTCTCAGGAAATTACTATAACTTTTATTATAGAGGCATGGTTCACTGCATTTTTGTCTGACTATTTTTATGAGCTATTTAAATTCTCTAGGTCATGTAATACTACTGTAGTAAGGTGTAGCAGGCATAACACAACTTGAGTACAATGAGTGTAATGTTCTGCATTCATATCATTGTGCTTGTTCTTAAAAAGATGAGCATGTGCTCTACTTGCTTTGAAGAGGAGAATTATTGAGGACAAAATGAATGTCTTACAACGAGGAAAGTTTAGGGCAATTATTGTGGAAAACAAAGGCTAGAACAGGCCATTAACTGACAGAACTAATGCAAAGGATAATGTTAGTGGAGCTTTCTTCTTAACAGGTTAGATCACAGTCTCGAGTATTTGTTTTAGATGAATTGGTTTAGCCTCACACAAAGGATTGACTCTGATCATTGTTTCAGCAATCAGCTCAAAATTTATGAACTTATTTGAGCTGGACTGAACAAAGTTCTCAAATTTGCCTGGATGCATTTTTCCTTTCTCCTTGTCTTCCACTTGATACATATGGAATCCAATTATTCATTAGTACTTTAAGGCCAATGGTATTGTTGATCATGATTAACTTAAGAAGTTTTTGCTGTGACTGTATTTGCAGGGTAATGGTGCAATATTTATTCAGGGTTTAAATTAAAGCTCTTTAGTGTGTATTCTGTGTAACTTTTAATATGTTTGTTTTCAGAATTCAGCTGTTAGTCACACAAATAAAGCAAAAAAGAAAGTTGTAAAAGTTTATTGGATTGCTCCTGGAGATGCACCAAAACGTGTGCGATTTCTGTAAGTAGTCCTAATGTTAGTTCTGGCATATTAAAATGCAGAAGATGAATGTGTAGCATTGTCTGTAGCAATTATTGGCCAGCAACTGGGAAGGGTCCCTGGACTAATGACCTGAAATGTCAACACATACACTGTAGAGTCTACATTAATGCAGGTGTTTGTTCTTTAGGGAAATCTGTGAGATGCTCATTTTATTTTTGAGATGAGAGTAGAATGGAGTTCTGCAATTCGGTATTTCTAATTAACTGATGAATTATTGTGCATATATGGTGCTGTAATACACAGTGTGAATCTTCTCTGTACGTAACATAATTCTCTTCCATTATACTGTCAACTTTTTTCTGGAACTAAGGGATATAAGTGAAGTTATAAATATCTGTCTTCTAAGACTGCTGTTTGTGCAGGAAGCGTGAATGTAAGGAACATGCAGTAGGGTGCTTTGACATTATTTTTCCATTGGTATTCTAGGTATTTTCCTACTTAAAACACAAGAAATGATAGAGGCTAGAAATACAGGAAAATACAGAAATACAGCTACAGGAACAGCAGACTTTTTTTTTTTTAAATAACATTCAGCTGTTGATGTATATAGTACTGATCAAATGTGTGTGTGGGGGGGGGGGGTTTCTTAAGAGCCACAGTTGTGAAGAAATACAAGACTTTTTGGGTGAAGATTCCTGGTCCTGTTGTTTCTCAGCCTAATGCACCATTCTCAACAACACCCTTGTACACAACATCAGAGGCTGTATCAACTTCACATTCAGCTTCCTACTTAACAAAGCCTGTAAGTAATTATAAACCCAGGAAGTGCAATTTCTTATGCTTGTGATGAATGGAGTTTAAGACCCATTGATATGGTCTCAGATATTCTGCCCCTAGATTGGCAGAAGGGGGAAGATAAAGATGAGTAACTTGTGTACTGGATACTAAGAGCTTTAGATGTCCACTTTTTGCATTAGGTTAATTACATTGAATCTGTGTGGGTTAAATGTTTCACATCACACATAGGCTAAGTTATAAATGTTCTCTCAGCTTTTTAAAGGCCAGATTTAAAAAAAGAAAAATAAATTGTATATCTGAGAAAAGAGGTGAGAATGGACTTCTTCTGATCTTGATTCCAAACCTCCTATTTAGTAACTGCAGGTTCAGAAAGTTTTGATTTAATCAATGGTATTGACTTCTGTTTCTTGTGTGAGGAAGAAACACTTGTGGACTGAGAAAGCACCAGTAGTTGATTCAGAGCAACACTGATTTCTAATGCATGTATTGCCTCATTGCTTATCAGTGGGATTTCTACTTTTAAAAAGGAAACAAAGCTGGTCTTCCTTTCTTTCCTACTCTACAGCTGATTTTGACTTCTCAAGATTAAACTAGGACGTTTTCCCTAAAAATTTAAAGTTACTGAATGAAGTCTTTGAAGTGGGAATTCAGTTTAACTAAAAATACATCTTACTATGTAAAATGGCAATAAATTCTACCCTCTGGTAACTGTAGGAGTGAATTAAGAAATTGGTATATGGGCATAGATAGCATACAAGGAAGTGGAAATAAGTGCCTTCTTCTAGAGTAGGTTGAAAAGGGAGGAAGGAGAGCGAAAAACCCTCATTGCTTATGTCATATTTGTTTGATTAATATTCTAGTTTAATGCATCAGATTGTGGAAATACAAAGTTCTGCCTTAGGAACCCTTCAAACTGTGATCCTGAGAATGCTTCCTGCTTTTTCCTATCCTTCCGTCAAGAGAGGAGATCAGTACTTATTGAAATGAGTGGTCCCAGTGAAGGATATTTAGCATTTGCACTGTCCTATGACCAATGGATGGTGAGTATCCTATTCTACTTCTCTAGCTTCTTTTGTAATCCTGTAATCCTCGTAGAGTTTCAGTGGTACCTTAGCAAAATATGCATATGGAAAACTGAAATATTTCTAAATTGAAAACAAAGACATTTCTTCCTTATAGTGCTGAAGAAGAGGTAATGACTTTTTATATATGGTATGGAGTCTTAGCTTGAAGCTGACTTTCTGCAGTAAATCCCCTTATGGATATCTGTCTTCACAGAATCCAAACTTAGTAATAGTACAGTAGCTGTTTGGAATTCTTGGTAAGATCAATCTTGCTTTGCTACCTAGAAGAGAAAAACCAAATCACTATTTGTTCAAAGCTATGTTGTTAAGTTTTCTGAAAACCACTTGAATTTCAGCATCGTTAACGCGAGGGACTCAATTCAATCTTTAAAATGTGTTCAGGGACTGTTAATTGCAGTTGAAGTGAAGGGAAAATGCTGCTGACAAATATGAAATCCATAAAGTAACAGTTGTACAAAGGAGATACTTCTTATTTTCATGTTCCTAGTAAAAGAGAACTTTGTTCTTAAATACTTTATATCTATATGGCTATGAGAAACCACTTCTAACTAAAGAGATTTTTAAAATACCATCAATATCTGACTCCTATCCTTTTTGTTAAATTTAGTAGAATTATAAATATATGGAAGAACTTATAATAATGTTGTCACTTAGGGGTAGATGGGTAGGGTAAGTCATGATGTGCCTGTGACATCTATTTGGCTTAATGTGGGTCCCCTGTAACACTGAGATGTTTGGAAGATGGGAAATAGCTTATAAGCTAGAAAATTTTGTCTCAAGTCTTCTACTATACCTCTGATCAACACTACCAATTTGTTGTATGTATTAAATCAATGTGCTTTAGGAGGTTGCCAGTAGGAGTTTTTACTAATCTATAAATACTTTTTCCTTTTAAACTTTCTAGGGTGATGATGATGCATATCTGTGTATTAATGAGGACCACCATGTTAGTGTAAGCACTGCTTACCTGAAGGGACGAAGTCCTCCTGTTCTGGATTCAAAGGTATACAGAAGCATCTAAACTTTCCAACAAAAATGGGTTTGAATTGATGAGTAGTCTATGACTGCTTTGTGCTTTTATTTTGAAAAGCAGTTGTAAATAGTAAGTTAAATGTAGAATTCTTTAAAGTGAGAATGGTTAGGCTTTTTCTTCCTAGGAAACTTTACCTTTGGAAGCCTAAATTTATTTTAAAAATAAGTAATATGACGAGAGAACTCAGTACACTATGTTCTACTAAGGAGAGCATATTTATGAGTTGTAAAAACTTGTGGTAATAAATACAAACCTTAGGTAGCTACACTGACTTACTGACGTACCTTCTAAGTTATTATACAAAAGATTTTTCTTTCCCCAGATCTTTGCCTCATCATTTCTTTGTGCAAGTGATACTTGCAAGGCTAACTTTAAACTAGTTACTCTCAAAATTTCTTTGGATGTATTAGCACAGCAAAAGGTGAAGCAAAATGAAGTCTAGACATTTTAGCTAGAAATATTTGCTTAACCAGGGGGTTTAAAGCAGAAAAGTGAGTTAGGACCTCTGTAGTACATAACCTTGTTAGAGTGGTGAGGTGCTGGAACAGGTTGCCCAGAGAAGCTGTAGATGCTCTATTCCTGGGGTGTTCAAGGCCAGGTTGGATGGGACCCAGGCAGTCTGATCCAGTGAGTGGCAACTCTGCCCATGATGGGGCTTGGAACTAGATGATTTTAAGGTCCCCTACAACTCAAGCCAGTCTTTGGTTCTGTGACTGCTGATCTTACTCTTAACACTTTCTTATGGTTGTACTGGGCTTTTACTTTTTCTGTGTTCATGGTTCTACAGAGAAGGCTGGTCATTTATTTGCTATTAATGTATATCTTATCTTGAAAGCAGTTGACCCAAATTGTGATGGTCTGACACTAGAGTTAAACTAGATATTAGGAAAAGTTAACTTACTGTGGGGGTTGTCAAACACTAGAAGAGAATAACTGTTAAGGTAATTGATACCTGGTGCATATCAGTGTTCAAGAAGCATTTAGATAATGCTCTTGATGTGCTTTAACCTTCAGTCATCCCGAAGTAGTTAGGCAGTCAAACTTGATTTTTACCTTCCAACTGAACTGTTTTATATCCAATGCTCTGTTACTGTATTACGATCATCTAGAACTGCAGAGGTGAAAGAATTACCTCTTGCTTTTGTTAGTGTAAGAAATGCTTTATCTCATTACTTGAGATATCACAGGAATACTGTTTGTGTTGCCAACTTGAAACAAGCTCAAGCAGTGGTCTTCAAAGCAACAAAAGAATTGTTTGTCTGGAAAAAATGTTTTCTGTTTCACAGAATGCTCTTGAAGATGTGTCATGGAGGCTTGTGGATGGTGTTCTTCAATGTTCTTTTAGAAGGAATATTAGTCTCCCTGCATATAAGGGGAGGTTTAACATGAATGCCAGTTACTACATCTTTCTGGCAGATGGGGAAGCTAGTGAAGGTAAATCTGATGTGTGGTTGCTTTTATTTTTTTTTTTATTAGCTCTAAATGAGTTTCCCCAGTGTAAGATACATTATCTGTAAAAAATTAGTATCCAAACTAAGGAGTTGATTTCCAAGCTGGTGTGAGTCACTTTGTCCAGTCATCTTTATTGTCTCTCAGATTTGCTCTTGGAAAATAAAGTAAGCTTACTTGTATACTTGTGTTGCATGCCCACTTGATCCTAGCAACTTTTATCTTCTTGAAGGTTGGGTGCATCCATTTTAAAAAGGAGAATAGCATCAGCAGGAATTATTCTTCACATCTTGTGTGTGTAGAGATCTGTTTTCTATGGAGGAATGATTGGTTCTTGTACGTTAAGTACATACAAGGTAGATTAGAAGACATCTTCGAATTTTGATTCACAAGCTGCGTTCCTACCTTATTTCATGTTAGATGTTTTGTGTAACTAGCCTCCATGGTCACAGTAGGGTTTAAATTCATAAATAAGGATTAGATTTATTTTGCAAGTGCTGTAACTCTCATATGCCTTAACTAAACAATTTTATCACTGGTTAGGTGGTCCAATATATAAACATCGCCGTCAGCCTCTGATCACCGATGGAATGTACAATGTCACAGGCATTCCTCAGGATATTGGAGGTTCCCGCTCCCCGAGACTTATCAAGGCTCATGGTAAGCTGCACTTTTTAGCTTTGACTTCCAGTCCAAGATCGGCTGAGACTAGAGAGCTGTTTTACTCACTACTGTATAGTAGGTATTTCCTCTTGTCTTTCTGTCATTGGCATTATACATACTGTTGGATAGCAAGACCTGAGACTGTGAAGTCAGAGTAAAGTTATTGTTTTCTATTTCAAGAACATTTCAAGAGAATTTTCTCAATTGATAGTCCAGAGCCAATGAGAGAATTATTTTCTCAGTACTGAAATGTAAACCAGGCTCAAGAGAGAACTGTCACTCATTCTGTTGAAAGCTTGTAATAAAGGTCAATTATCATTCTTTGTATAAGCTTGTATGAGCTGCTCCATCATGCCAAGACTGTTGTAAACATCTTTATATGGATGATCCTACCTGTTAGCAAGATAAAATGCTACAGAATTTTAGACAGCACTAGGTGATTAAAAACGTATCAATGGTGTATTCTGACTGTATACATACAAAATAAGCCATTAAAACACAGACTGAAGCAGTATTAACATGCAGTTGAATTAGTCATACTTAACTGTTTCTTTTTTTTCCTGTTTTTCAGGTGCACTGATGTTTGTTGCTTGGATAAGTACAGTTAGTATTGGTGTAATTGTTGCACGATTCTTCAAGCCTGTCTGGACTCATTCATTCTTATTTGGAAAAGAGTTATGGTTTCAGGTGTGCAAAATCTCTCCCATATCTCTAGCTGTATGTTCTGCCTCTAGTTGGCAAAATTAAAACTTACTACATCTTAGAAATAAGAGTTCAAATTTGATGTTGTTTTCTTTATTTAAACTTGCAGAATAACTGCAAATCAGAAATTTACCTACTTCACTAGTAAAAGCGAAGTCCAAAGAGGCAGATAAGAACATTCTTACCTACAGATCATTAGATATATTTTAATATTTACTAGAAAAGTTATGGAGTTTCTAAATGTAAACTTCATTTTTCCAGGTGCATCGTACGCTTATGTTGACCACCGTTATGCTTACCAGCATTTCTTTTGTATTGCCTTTTATATACCGAGGTGGTTGGAGCAAAGTAAGTGTAGTTTTTATTTTTAACTCTTACTAATATAAAAGTAGAACCAAATGAATGAGAAGTAGGTCCATTGCTGATTGATATGTTATAACTATTGTCAAAGAAATTTCCTGTAAATCTGTTAAGAAGGCTGACTTCAGATTCTAGCAAAATAGATGAGGGATGTTCCCACCTTCAGCAATAAGTGGATAAAATTCCATCGGATTTTCCTTTCTTCCTCTTTCTCCTAAATGAAATCCTTGGTTACACTGGGGTTCAGGCAGGGATCTGTTGCTGTCACCTGTATGTTACTTGATGCAAGGTGATTCCAGAAACAGGGAAGTTCTCCGAGAGAATCTCTAGAGAGAATCTCTATTAAAGGTGGGATACAAAAGTCACAGGCATGAGTTGATAGCTAGGGAAAATGAATAAATTCTTTTCGAGTGAAACTAGAACAAATGGAATGAAAGGGGGAAACCAGTATTGGGAAGAGTTAAGAAATAGGCCTTTCCTAATGATATGTGGTTGAGGATGAAGAGTTTACAGCATTGCTGCTACAGTAATACCACTCTTCTGTTTAGGTGGAAGAATTTCTTTGTACAACAGAAAAATGAGGCAAACCCTGAGCAGACTTACTCATGCCTCCTTCTCCTTTGGAGAACCACCTCCATTCAGCTGTGTTCTGTCACCATTATCAGTTTAAGCACACTGCTGTTCTACCACTATGATTTACTTTTGCTAGCTTATGTAAAATTAACATGTTTCTGATATTTTTTTCCTATATCTCTATATGGATAAGATATTAAACAAAAAATGTTTTATGTTTAGCAAGCAGGTTTTCATCCGTATCTTGGCTGTACTGTGATGGCTCTGACAATCTTTCAACCTCTTATGGCAGGTTTCAGACCGTCTCCTCATGCACCAAGGTACTCACAGCTAACTTATTAAATCTTAATCACAGAAATAAAATGTTTTGTTACCTGCTTTAGATAAATCTTTTCAGTATCTGTTTTCAATTATTTTTTTTCCTAAACATAATAAAATGCTTTTTTTTTTTTTTTTTTTTTATTGCATAGGAGGCAATTGTTTAACTGGTTTCACTGGAGTATTGGTACAACTGCTAGAATACTAGCTGGTGAGTAGGAGTGATAGTTGTAACTGTCTTTTATGTGATACGAAGAAACTCATGCTGTTAATTATCTAGACTATTATTCATCTAGAGCATCTATCTGGACATCCAGATGTTGAGTTTTTAGCTCACATGATGTTTTCTGGTGTGAGGTAAGTTATTCTAATTTTGAAACTGAGGAAAAAACTAACAACAAAAAATCCAAAGGATTTAACAATATTATATGGTTTGTGTTTTTCCTACACTCAGCCCAGTTTAAGGTGGAGGTGCAAAATGTGTTGTCTTACCTCATAGCTTTCACTTTGTAATATGAATTCTAGAGATTTTTCTTTCTCTTTTTCATGGCTATCTTCTGCACCTTTAAAGGAGAACAAGTGGCTCATAATACCAAAGTGACTTGGACAAATTTGTTCTTACAGTAACATAGCTCAGTGTTGCAGTCTTGTTTAACTTACAGGACTACAAACTGGTTTTTATTCTCTTTGTGGAGAAAAGGTTCCACATTCAACTTGGTCACAAAAGTTTCAGTGACTGTGGTCATCCTCATAGTCAGAAATGCTCATGCTTTTATGGCTGTGAAGAGCACTGTGCAGGATAAAAACTGGTCTTCTGGCCTTCTTCTTTCTGTTTCCATACCCATTCCATACAGTAAAAGCTTCTTAGTTTCACAGACTCCTTTAACCTCGCTCCCCCATAAACTATAGGTATTTTGTGGGAAATCTGTTCACAAAGGTGTGTTAAGAAATTTGTTTTATTTGCCCTGACACAGCACTCAGCGTCTCTTCATCTCATTTTTACTGATTAGTGGTTACTATGTTCTTGGGAATGGATCTGCCTGCACTTGACCTACCAGACCCATGGGACACCTATACAATGATTGGTTTTGTAGCTTGGCATGTTGGTACTGATGTTCTTCTGGAGATACACAGCTACTGTCTCATACGTAAAGGTACAAGTCCAACTGGGCTTATTTTCACCTTGCTTGCAAAAGATCTGAGTGAACTGAATTTCAAGAGGTTTTTTTTTAGTTTCTAACTTACAAGCTGAAGGGAATAACTAGGAAATAATGGTGCACAAATTCATATAGCAGTAAAAGTTTTCAACTTTTAACTCATAAATGTTTTGTTCAGCTCAGATCTCACTATCTTGATTCATTCTATTGAAAGACAACTTTGTTTTGTCATCTTAATGACTGTAACCTACTTTTTGTAGGTCAACTCAATTTGTTTCCTGCTGTAAAGTTTGTGAAATGTCAAATGACTTCCAAGCGCTTTTCAAATTTGTTGCTGTACAGGAATGATTTACTTAGTCATAGGATCAAAACTTCTGCTATATAAATACAAAAAAATCCCTTCCTCTTAAGAGCAGACAACTGTATTTTTTTTCTTCCACATAACAGTTGAACTGATAGAGGATGACAGAGTACAGATATTGCAGTCATTCACATCTGCAGAAGCAGAAGTAAGTAACCATTTTTACGTACCTACCCTGAGATGATTTTAAAAACAAATAGAAAGACTAATACTTCTGTGGTTTTACTTGTTTTCTTCTATTCTCTTGCAGGGTAACCTGTTTAAACAGATTGTGTTAACTATTTATGTCTGTGGAAACATAATATTCCTCATTGCCTTCCTGGCAGCAATCAACCAAGTATGAAATAAGAAATGGAGAACTTTGCAGTGAAGTACGATGCAGCCGAAAAACATGCAAGGAATACTTTCTATTGTGTTTCCGTCAACACATCCTTGAAGATGTGGTTGAAGAGCAATAGCATGTGTACAAGGGAGAAAAATTCAAATCAATAGAATGCTGGAATTCTGCAAAAGCTGCCTTCAGGTGTTATTTTTAATGGGAGTCTTTGCCTGAGTAAGGAATGAGGTTTTTTTTTTGGTTTTTTTTGGGTTTTTTTTTTTAAGTATAATAATTTACGTGGTTAGAGTTTACAGGCTAAGAAGAGTGAGGAGATGCACTGAAATCACTGTTTTGATAGTCACAGTTCCCTAAACCTTTTGGGCATATTACTGGGAAAACTGGAAAGTGTGATCCCAATTCTGTGTTCTAATGACATGGTTTGACAGTCTCCTGCTTGTGACAACTTTGTCCCACACAAAGGAAAAAAAAACTTACTGAAAAAATCTGCCACAAATGCTTGAGCTAAACATTGAGCTAAACATTGTTTATCTTTGCAGTTCAATGCAAAAATTATTCTCTGCTCTAAGAGCAGTGCACATTTACAGGGATAAGGGCTTGGGAACCTTGGTTCTTTAGTAAGATCACCATTTTCATCATTCAAAATACTGTTTTGTTCTCTCAGTGCTTCCAAGGCTTAACAAGGAAAGCACGTTTGGAAATGTACACTAAAACCTAGTTCTGCTTATCCAAAACTCAAACAGGAAAAACCTATCCGTGTGCATGTACTTGTTCTGCTGTCTCTGGTCACTTGTTGCTTCTGAATTGCTGTTTTGTACAAATAACATGGGGCTTATGCAACTTGATTCTTAAAGATAAGTGAAAATATTTGCTCAGTTATATTGCAGTTGTATTTGCTCTATTGAATGCACTGCTGAAATAGTGATTTGGAATCTACTTCAGGAAAGTGCATCTCCCTTTAGTGTTAAATGAGCATTCTTTGAGCTGGTATGTCTGACTTTTTCAGAGACGCTTTTTTTAGTCAGTAACTAATTTATCTTAATAATATGGTATGGGGAATGGAGGGGAGACTGTTCTCAACTTCTTTGGTTTCTGGCTTGCTTAGAGATTGAGAGTCACTTTTTAACTGAAATCTCATAAATTAACCCTTATTATACTAATTATACTATGTAGTAAATGCTTTGCTTTTTTTTTAATTAGTTGTAAAACTTCAAAGTATACCTCTACCAAAGGGTTGTTAACCTAGCTAAGAATAAAGGCATTGACAAATAAGATAGGACCCAGTATTCACTGTTACAGATATAAAACATTATAGCAAGATCTCTCTGCTACCTGATGCTCATGCCTAAGGCACTTCCTGACTAAGATACTAGTCAGGAAGTTGTTCTTTCCATTAACTAAAGCTGTCTAGTTCAGCCTCTTTTTTTTTTCCTTGAAATTCACAATGCAGCCTGTTGCAAATATAAGTTTTCAGAATGTATCAAGTTTGTGGACAGAGATCTTGCTTGCTCAAGTAACATGCTTAGTTGTAAGAGTCTTTACAGAGCTGAGATTAATCCCTTTTGTTAGCAGCATAATAGATTACAAGTGAGTGAACCTCCTTCCCTGCACCTGGAGAATACAAGAGAAGGCTAAGAAGAAATATGGCAAAACTCAGGCTGAAGGGCAACAAGCATTTTCTTTATGTGACGTTTTCAGTTTGTTCTTTGGGTATCTTTGACTTCAAATATGTAGGAGTCTCAGACCTATCCAGCACTAAAATTCTGGGAGCTCTTCAATATACTCAGTTTACAGAAGAAAATCTCTACTCAAACATGATAGATGGCTTTTGAAATTAAGTCAGTGGCAGCTTCTTTCTATAATACAACAGCTGTGCTGCATTGCTTCATTCTGATGTGTAAGAGGGGGGATTTTAAAACATGAATGTAAGTATCTTAATAATTGTTTCTCTTTTAATACAGTGGAAACACTATCAAATAAAAATTAGACTAGTTTTGCATAGTAGTAATCAATCAATGTTTTCATTGTAGATGCTTTTTTTACAAATTAGCAATTTGAAAAGCAATTCAAATGTTTCTTGGAGAAACTCTTGAAATTGAGTGTTAGAAATTGGATGTTAAAATGTTTCTTTACTGTGGAATAGCTCTTTCCTGAGAGCTACAGTTTGCAGACTTGTTAGTTGCTCTTAAATAACGCTCTTCCCTAGTACTAGTAATAATCTGTAGTTTGTAATATGAGGTCTTTCCTGACACATTCCAGTATCTTCAAATCAAAGTCTTGTTAATTTTTTAACACCTCCCTGCCCACCTGCATGACTAGCAAGAGGAAGCAAAGTGATTGTATTAGAGTGACTCTCCCAAAATTGCTGTTACAATCTTTGAAAATAAAAATAAAACTATAAAAATGAAAAAAACACCGTGCAAGTGTTTGATGGGGGAAAAAAAACAGGTAGCAGGAAGTTTGGTTCTAGAGGCACTGGTGGCTTAATATTGTTTAGAAGGAGACTCCTGGCGTTTTTCTTCATAAAGGAGTCCTGCTAAAGTTGACAGAAGTTTTTATGAAAAGATCAAGGTTTTGATGATTCTAGTCTCGGATTAAGCTTCTGATCATATCATATTTCAGATTGGTTCTTTCTAGATTGGTAAATTCTCCCTATCAAGTAGGAATTCACCTCAAAATACTGCTTATCTGCTCTTGAAAGCTACAAATAATGTTTCTTGAATATGTTTCAGAGAAAACTAGGTAGTGCAAATTGCTTAAATGCGTTTGAATTTATTGCTGCTTTGCTTTACTTGAAATCTTTTTTTTTTTTTTTTTTTTTTTTTTTGCAAGCAGAAGTTTGGGTGCAAGATGAACAAAGATTGGAAAACATTTTTAATGCCAAACACCAAACTATTTGTTTGTTTTGGCAAAAATCATATGTAGAGACACGTATTGGGTGTAACGTCAATGTTTTTTCATTTATTCAGGTTTGTGAAGGCTAGAGAGATCCTTGCCTGTTATTTTCTATCACTACTTGTAACACTGTGTGGCGCTCTTGTTCAAACAACATTTTTATTTGCCCACAGTGTAAAGTTCAGGCACGTAAACAGCCTCCAAAACAGGAAGTCTTCCTAGACAAAATATTCATAATATATCTCAAGCTTTAGATTCGAGCCAGTTCATACAGATAGACATAATGTCTATGCTTAAGCTCTGTTGGAACAGTAATGACTTACTTTCTTTTGGAATTAAGCTGTGCTTTACATATGAACATCTTTTTTTTTCCCAAACAACTTAAGATGAGTGACTATCATGGAGCAAGAGGGATGATCTGCTAGTACTCCAGAGAAATTCTTAGCTCAGATCAGTATGATCCTAAGCTTTAGGGTGCACGTATGTGTGAAAGGCAGAGCTGTTCCATACGTTTTTCTGAAGGGAGTGGTACAGCAGAACAGACACGGGAAAAGTGAAGAACCACCCCCACGAGCCCCCACCCAGCCAGATGCCAATCTGAAATATTAAAGTTCTGCTTGTTGTTGTTCCACTATCCAAGAGGTTGGTAGTAACAAATCAGCTTGTGCTGTGTGTGGTGTTTTTACACTACTTTCTGTTTTTTGGAACTGAATTTTACCTGACAATTTACTTAATATTTGAAGTGCTGATGTCTTCTCGGTTTCCTTCCTTTTAAACTATTTCTGTATTGTTTGCCAGATCATTTAAGGATATTACTGGGGAATGCAGAGAATGAGTGCCCAAATCAGTCTGCTTCTGTTATAAAAGCTGCCTGTGTCACTTTTTCCTACTGTCCAAATTATATCCCATTGAGAACTTGTAAAATACATCTTAAAACAAAAACAAACCACTGAGTGTAACTGTCAGAACTAAGCAGTAGCGGGAAAACAAATGTCTTCAGAAAAAGAGGAAAGAAAAAATTTCTACAACAAATAAAGTCAGGCTAGATGTAGAGAAAATGTAATTGTTTATTCGTTTCCATCTCCAGGTAACCATCTTTCACAATTCCTAAAATCTGAGATTATCTGCTCACTGTCTACTTCAGACTGGGACCACCACCTGCTTAGAGGCTTTGTCAGCTGATTGCTACTGTTGTGCCTCAGTATGAGGTAGCGGCTTCATTTTCCTGCTTTGAAACGAGGAAGGCAAGCGAAAGTTATTTCTGTTCTTTGGTAGTTATTTCTGTTATTTCTACAACAGAACAATACAACCTGACCTTTATCCACTTAGCGATTCAAACCAGTCTAAGACCTACCAAAAGTAATGCTATCGTACTGATTTGAATAGAAGGATGTAGAGTGATGAGGCACTTTTTTCCCAAGAACCTGGTATTAGAAAAATGACTAGCATGTGACTTTCCTATGTGTAATTATACCTTATGGCTACTCTAAGTGCTGTAGCCTTCCTCCATTGTGGAAAGAATGACCATGTTGAATGGTGGGACTCTGCTGCCTGTGGGGGACCCATACCCAGCAGCAGCTGCCCCCAGAACAGACCTGTTGCAGCTGCAGGATGAGCTATTGACAAGTTGGTTTCTGATGGGAGATCTGCACTAATTTTAGCTCCCCTGGCTGATGAAACCTGCGGACTAAGCAATAATGTTAATGACTGACAGGCACTGCCTGCCTGGCAACCAGCTTTCTGGAAAAGTAACACTTTGTGTAGTGAGCTAAGGAGGTGAAGCCATGCCTGGGAGGTCAGGCTGTTTATAGCGTTACGCATGGGGTCTGTGAGGGATGGGCAGGAAACATGCATGTGATGTGGGGAGGGGAACAGGATTTTAGCATTGCTGTACTGTCCTCTATAGAGGAGAAGGATGGGTGGACTGTGATGCTCTAGAAACATGGCTAAAAACTTAAATGTGGGCTTTACTATTTTAATATTGTTCTACTCTTAAAAAGGAATGCTTCAAATTTTGCACAAGATACTAAGTTTGGAGATCAGCTTTTATATAGACTTTTTTTCTGGCCTCTATCTCTCATACTTAGTTTTTAACTAATGTTTAAAAAAAAAAAAGGTTTGAACATCATTTTCAGTCAAACATCAGACCAGTATGCTTTAAAGGGAACAGCATCCTGTGAAATTCCCTGGAGGTGGGTTTTATCTGCTGTGTATGTAGCAACAATATATTTCTGATTGTGGGGACAGATTATGTGTCTTCCCTCTTGGATATACACTGCATTTATGGTCTTGGGCAACTTTCTATTACTTCACAAAATTCAGGATTTAATTTATGTCTATGTGGCACAGTCGGTCAAAACTAAAGGTCTATTGGAGTCCATCAGGTTATGCAAAGTGCAAAATAACCCAGATGCATAAAACAGAGGAGCAAAACACTAGGCATTAAGATCCAAAATGTATACTGAAGAAACTCCTTAGCTTTATACTGCTTTGAGTAGTAATTTCTACTTCCATGTCATACAGCTGTTAAATCACCTTTTTCCCCAGCTTTGCCATTCTCATCCTCAGAGCTGAAAAAAAGAAAACAAAGCCAGTGTTATTTTAAGTCATACTTAATATTTCTGGTACTAAATCACTGTATTTAGAATAATGAAGAATACACATACCTCCAATGGTGAATCCAGCAGAATAAGCATTGTTTTAGTGTTACAGAAAGAAATTAGTAGAAGGCATTAGTTCTGGTTACTTTATTGCAAAGTGAGCATATATTTAAGAGAAAAAAAATCCCATTATTGCTACTTGAAAATTAGCACAGCTCTCTTGTTTTGTTTGCTACCTTCACTAACACATTGCAGACAGATGGTATTGTCCTTTACAAGATGCTGGCAGATTAAAAGGATGCATGAATAATTAAACAAACCCTTTGTTTAAACTAAACTCCTCAGCAGGAGCTGTAACTGCTTGGAAACCTTTCTCTTTTATGTTGATGTTCAGAGAACTTTCCTTTTCCTGGCGCAGTGAGTCAGGGTGGCAGTTAGTCATATTCCCAAATTAAATCTGACAGAGCAATTTATCTGTATAAACATCAATATGGCTATAGTCTGTAGCTGGATATAAGGTAGGTTAGTTCGAAAGTGACAGTGCAGGGCAGATGATTAAATGTTAAGGTTATTTTTAGAACAGCAATATAATGCTTTCGTTTGATACGTAAGAGCCTCCCCCACTAAGCTGTTGATCTGAGAATGCAGTGGCAATAATCTTCAGCCCTCTGACCTGGTAGTTTGAAGAGTCCCCCAAAATAGCATCTCTTCCCTACACTCTGTGTACTGGGACACAAGGAGGTCAAAGCAGCTGTTTACTTGATTTATGTAGGTCAACAAATGTCCAGCTCAAATTCTGTTTTGATCTCTGAAGCTTCTGTGCTTTGCAACAACAGACACCGGTGTGTAAGCTTATGTGATGGGACTGGAGATGTTAAGCTTGGCTTACAAAGAACTGAGTACTGTCTGCAGACCAAAGAATTCAAGAGGATTTGAATCTTGCTTGTTGGTTTGGGAGAACAATTTGTCTGAGATGTCATTTAAAAATGTGCCTCTGGACTATTGATTGCCTTGCCTTTTAGAGCACTACAAAAGAAAGTGGTGTACAGGACACTTTCTTTATTAAAAAGTTTTCTTGCACAGTGTTTAGCACAAATGGACAATTACAGTTTTTCAAGGCTGCATAGCTTCCAGTGATAAAGCTAGCTTATGTAACCAGATACCTGCCAAAAGCCTTGCACTTTCACTTCACATGAGACACAGTTGTATACTGTCTGGGAGATTTCCTGCTTATTCAGCTTCAGGTTTTTTTTCTTCTTCCAGTTAACCCATTATGCTAGCTCTTGTTCCTTCACAAGGGCTCTTATTTTCCATAGTGAATATTTAATCTTCAAAAATTTGCATTACTTAAGTACAAAGAAAATACACTCTAATAAAATGAAATGCTAGCAGGATAACTATAGTGTGTCCATCCTTCTCTCTTCGGCATTTCTGAAAGCATGTACCAAGCTCACAGGGAATTGAAAATTGCTACCATGTGGAAGAGTGTCCTCCTTGTCTGCTGCCTTGGGGCCACGCTGAAAACTACTTATTTGAACCCATGATTTCTCTGTCTAGACCGGTACATGGAACATGTTCTCTGCTTCCTAGTTGTCCTTTGCCATCACTAACTTTTCAGTAACTTCCTCTGAAGGTTCATTTCTTTTCCAAAGCAACGTTGTCACATAAGAGAACCTGTCCTGTGCTTTCTTGCTTTCTGTTCCCTCTGAGAGCCTTCAGTGTCTGTTTAATATTAAAATGCTACAATTGCTTCCCAAAGCTTTCGTTTCAGAATTTTGAAGAGGATTACTTTTGTTCTATAGCTTGTTGTTTTAGGAATGAAGGATGAGGGGCCAAAAATCATCTTATTTCCTTCCTTTTCACTGGTGGTGTGCAGGGTGAACCTAGTAGGCTGAAGCATCAGTGACTGGTTTGAAAACAGTTTTTCTTTTCCTCTTAAGAAGCAATGCTTTGTCATACATTGTTCTAAAAGTAAGAGGCTTTCCTGGTTTTGTTTCATTTTTACAAGTAGCAATAGGATTATGGGACTGCTTAGGAAAAATTGAGTCATTTCCTGGCTTTTTCCAGAGATCAAAATGCCTTGAGGAGTGATGATAAGTAGGTGAAGGGACAAAGAGGAAAATGGCTTAGTTCCATAGGCCACTGGGAACTTCGAGGCACTCAGCTGGAGGCAGTGCTGAATACTGGGGTGTATTTTTACCTTGATGCCATTGCCTTAATTACTACTAATTGGAACTATGATTTTTCATAAATTGCTGTATTCTCTTTGGCATAGTAATTGTAAATAAGTGGGTAAAAACAACAGAAATTGATAGAAGTTTCCAAATATCTTTGCTATGTTTACCTCTTCCTCTAAAGTCAGCACTAGTTTTCCACAAGATTCCAAAAAAGACTGTTCAGAGACTGAGTGGCAGGGAAAAATGAAGCTTCAAAAGTTTTTTTCTGTGAGGTAAAAATAGGCAAAGATTGTTACAGGCAGAGGTGCTCAGCTAACTTTTCAGCTAACTTGTTTGTCTGAATGGTACTTGTAGCAGGAATGCTAAGTCACAAGTGATTGAGCACCTGGTGGAAGGTAGGGCCAACCAAGGGAAGCCCAGGTGCGTGCAATGACCCTGAGTGAACGAAAGGGGTAGGATCAGGGTCCACCCCTTTCAGACCTCATTTAAGGGCTGGCAATGGAGGCAAGGGTACTTCACTGGAGATCCATGCCTATCTGAGGCTTTCTGAAGGTAAGCAGCCTCTTTTCTTTGTTTCTGTGCCCAGGACTGTTGCATTTAAGCAAGTCCTCCCTTGCTGCCGCCTAGGACTTTGTCCCTCTGCTGGCATTGTTGTGCTTTCCGTTGCATTACAGTACTTGTGGTTTGTGGTTACTTCTTGGAAACCACTTTCCCGGGGTCTATTCCACAGAGCAGGCTGTAGGATGAATTGTTTTGATAACAACCAGCTTCTAGATGGGGGGGGGGGGGGTGTGTGGATTATCTCCCTCTATTCTATCTATAGATATGCGATGGGGGGTAATTAAGAGACTGACTCTCCAGAATAATGGGCTGGAGCAGTTGCTGGAAAGGCCTATCTTGCCTGTGGCTGGCCACTGCTGCTTTCAGCTGCTGGCATAGAACTGTTGGCAACAGCTTTTGCTCCTGGGGGATTTGGGGAAGCACACAGGTGGCAGAATTGGTGCTTGAGGGAAGCAAAGGTCCTTCTGAGTGATAAAAAATTCAGTGACCTGATTGATCAGAAGTGCTGGGCAGCACTGCTGGTATTTCAAGCTGTGTTGTGCATGACTGCATGATGTTGTTGATGCTCCTAATTTGAGAGCACTGATTAACAGCTTTTCCCTATCAGTGCAGACAGTTGCACAAATACTTGAAATTCCTTTGATATCCAATGCCTGATTTTTGGCTTTGCTTTTATTGTGAATAAATACTAGTCTACTACTACTAGGCAGGGCCTTGTACTTTCGCTTCTAAATTGAAAAATTACTGAGAATATACGTGTGAAGAGAACAGAGGAAGAGAATATAGAATCAGAACATCTGGCCTCCAACTACAATGTTTTTTTTTTTCTTAGTGTGGAATATGATTGCTATCTGAAATCTTCTGATCTGTAAATACTCTTAAATGCAGTTTAATTATATGCTTTAAAATACAGCATAAATATGCTATTGTTCTTTCAATCTTTCTTGTTATTATTCTTTCAGCCTTTTATTATAAAACTTAGTAGTAGGAAACAGACATCTGAATGTGACTAGATAATAAAGTGTTAAGAAATAATACTGTTGACTAACCAAATGTAGGGAGGTAAACTTTCATCATTTCTCAGAACCTATAAAGATCAGGTTAAATTCAACAAAAAAAGTTAAAACTTGCATAGGTGTTGTTAAGGCGAGGCCGGAAATGTTGATTTCAGAAAAAATGCTAGGTATGGCTTGTTTTTAAATAGTCTTTCTGATTTAACATGCAATTTAGATTATGTGGGAAGTACAAAGAATGCAGATAGGCACAAAAAAATTGCAGTAAGACAGTGTTAAAAAGCAGTGCTGTTAGACCTAGTAGAAATGAAAACTAACTTTCTAACTGAGGTAGTATTAATGAATCCTTTAATTGTAACTTTACGTAGGACCCCTTCTGATCTCTGAAAATCACAGAAATTCTTTTCTGAGATTGGTGGTAGTTATCGCCCCCAAAAATTGGATATGGTAACTAGTGCATTGCTGAAGATGAAATTGAGCAGTACTAAAATGCAGATTAGAATTTGTTAACAAAAGAGCAGAGAAATGATTAACAATTGTGTATTGGTCCATTAAATGAAGTACTGAAGTGAAGTGGCTGTTACCAGATAGAATAGTATCACTTTGCTACATAAGCGAACAGCAGCGGCATGATTTTCTTTTTCTGTTACCTGTTAGTGAAGGATCTTCAGTACCATCTCCAGGCACCTGGCTCTGAAGATGAACATGGTCTGTAGGTGAGCTTAAGCGTTCCTCTTGTTCTCGCAGGGAGATGGAATTTTTGTGGGGTGCATTGTTCATGTTTGTGCCTAGGCTGCTCACGGGGTTTGTCTGTGTGACTTCTGTAGTTTTCCTGCTTGGTGGCTGGTAAACCTGACTGTAGTGGCCAACAGGATGATATGATGGTTTCTCAGATTTGCTGTCATCATCGTCATCATCAATGATAACTAATTCTGCACGGATAAGCCCATCATATCTTGTCAACTTCTGGTCTGCTTCTGTGTCATCATCATCAATGCGCTGATAACCCATGAAAATCATTGTAACTGGTTCTGAATCATCCACGTAACATGGCACAGCTTGGACCATGCGGTAATGAACATCTTCCTCATCTTGAGGTGTAGGGGGTGCTTCATTAGGATGACAGGAACTTAAATGCCTTGTTTCATCCTGTATTTCTGTTGTATTCTGAAAAGTTTTTAATTCCTCGTGTGCAGCACTTTTCTCATTACCTAGCATCTTGTTCTCAGGATTAACATGTACTTTCTTCTCTGGATCCGAAAGTATTGGAGAGGGAGACTTTGGTGTTACCTTTTGAAGATTAAGCCCATTCTCTTTGTGTTGCTGTATAAAGGGTTCTGCCACAGGGGAAAATTCTGTCTGACTGCTGAATCCATTTATCTCTCCTTTGTGTGTGTCTTCCAGTTTCAGTCCAGAGATTAATTTGTCTTTCTGAGGAGTAACTGGCCTGCAAAACTTGTTTGCAAACACAGGCTCATGATACTCTGTGGGAGACTGGGAATTTTTTTCATTTGCCTGCCTTAGAAGGTCTTCCACCTCAACAGGAGCAAGTTCATCCATCCTATTTTGCGTTGTGCTGCCATTTGAGGACACTGCATATACTGACTTCCTACCATCATCGTAGACTTTAATTCCTGTCTCTTTAAACTCGTTTGAGGGAAGAGGTATTGTTGACAACACTGTGCTTTCACCTGTCTTCATGTCTTTTTCAACTTTCATTTCCATTGCAAACAGTGCTGTTGAAAGAAACAAGTACTTAATGTGATGATGAAGCAGCTGGGAGATGTTATAGAAGAGTCCTGACTGATGGAGAATAAATGTCAGACTGAATTGGAAAACATGTAAAAGTTTAACATCTGTAACCAATATACTAGGTTCTCATTTTGAATCTCCCTCTTCTGTCAAAATTTGAACTGGAGAAAATATTTCTTATTGGATTTACCTCTTGGAGAAAAATAAGCTGCTGAAAAGCCAATATTTGTGATGTGACTGACTGAGACAGCCAGATTTAACGTTGGCTTCTAGTGGCAATAGCAATTGAAAAACCTTGACATGCGACATTATTTTTGGGCACTCAAAGGGGCTAGGAAATGTTTAGTTTAATAAGAAATAATAACTTGATACTGGCTGCTCCATGGGTGTAACTACTGGTTATAAAACATGAAGGGGGAAACTAAAAGTTAGATAGGTATAGGAATAAGTTACCAGAAGGAAGTGTCGGTGTTGAAAGCATTTGATCTCAGTTTCAAAGGTGCAAGATGTGCACTAGTGTCCCAACTCTCAGTTTTGATGACATCACTGATAACATAATATGGCTTCATTGAGAAGAGCATTGTCCTGTATTGATAATACTTATTCTTTCCTTAAGGCTCATTAGATTCAAGGTTTAGGAAGCTTTTGCAAACACTGGCACCCTTTCCAGTCAGTGGTGAGCAGTACCTTTTCTCTTTTCTTCGTCATCGGTGGTAGCATGACCTGCTCTTCTCAGTGCAGAAGGTCTGAAATGCTTGGGAAGGTCGGGTATGTTGGCATATATGTAGTCTGCTGCCTCTGAATAAAGAAGATCCACAATGAGATCCACTATGAATTCATTTTTTACTGGTTTCTATAAGAACCTTTTTTTTGAATTGTTTTTTTGAGTAAACATACCTCCTTCAATTCCTGCTCTTTCGATCTTCACAGACTAGGAAAGAGAACCATTGGTAAATGTGGATTAGTCAACTTCAAAACTGCGAGGTAAAGAAAAGCACTGCCTAGTTATACACATGACTTCATGATGAGAGGTACCTAAAGATGGAGTCTGCTCAGCTGGATCATGGCATGTGGGAAAGAATTTTTTTTTGTCATCTTTCCTAATATGATCTCAAGTCACACAAAGTAAGATAAGGCATTAGAAAGTTGACAGTGAGACAGCCACACACTGTGGCCCAAACTGGTTGTCTTCAATGATTCTCAAAGGCTACAATTTGATGTTCCAGTTATGTAACTCTCATCTTATTTTTAAAGCGTGTGTGTATTGTTAAGAACAACTGGAGAAATGAAGCTCAGTTTCATCAGTACTTTTTTTTTTGAGGTTTTGAAATATCAAAATGACCTTTAGACAAAAGTGAATGATAATGTTAGGTAATGTTTCACTCTCCCCTCTCTAAAGGGAAAGCTCGATGAGGTTTAACCAGTCACATTGCCCGAAGGAGTGCAAGTTGGTCTCTGCATCATTATGACTATCTTTTGCTGTGGTGCAATGTTACTGATTGGTGGCAGTGCTATTTTCTTGTTATGTGCTATGAATGAGTAATATGAATTGCTTTCTGACCTCCATCATCCCTTGCCCCAAAATGCAAATGGAAACATGGGCACTTGAACAGTGTAATTTCTTAACCCCTCTTTATGTTTGAACTACTGTTGCTTCAGAAAAAAGTTCATGACCACTCATGTGATCTAGCTAGTTCTTGTTTCCTTAATTATGACAATGAATGTCTAGTGCATTCTATGTCTTGAGTAAATTTGGTACTTACCTTGATTATGTCTTCTGTTGTTTTCTCAACTGATTTAAGTTTCATTAAAATAGCTTCTTCCTTAGCTGAGACTTTAATTTCCTCTTTTTCAAGGGCCTCTATTTCCTTCTCCAGTCTGCAATTACAATTCATTCTGATTTAATACCACGTAGAGAGCAATATTGCAGATTCAGTTAATGTTGAATGCAGACATTAGGAAGACTAGCTGTAAATCTTGCTCTGATATGGAATCAACTTAGAATTTCACACGCCTCAGAAAAAACAGAAGGTATTCTCAAAAAAAAAAAAAAAAAGTATGTGTTACAGGTTCCTTCTGAGCCCACTGTGAAAGCAGCGGCTGAGATTATGTATTTTTCATTAGGGAGTAAGTAAGGAATATACACCCCCTCACAGGATTTCCTCATTTTAAGCAAATTTTGTCTCTCCATTGTCTCAAGGAATTTGATTGTCTCCCGTGTAATTACGATATAGGAAACAAATCTAGTTACTGACACTAGGGTTATGACTTTTTTCTTCATTCTGCAAGTGTACTTGCATCAAAAAATGCTAATTCTTCAATTGTAAATGTTGACAAGAACTAAAGAGCTATAGTAGGTCCCCTCTAGTGATGTTCTAGTACACAAATTAAACTTCAGGAGGATCATGCAAAGGAATGTTGTAGGCAATATAGAAGCTGTAATTCCACCAGAACCACCTTTATCCATTGGAATAACATTGCATCCATATTTCTGAGAGAGAAAATGGGTATTATGCTGATATAGCAAGGCTTTGTTTGATTAACAAAAATACCATCTGCAAGTACTCTTAGTGGAGCTAAATTAGGTAAAACAGCACTTAACTAACTTTCTAGTATGAAAACTCAGTAACCCAGAGTGGTAAAGGGCTTTCTGAAGATAGGTTCAAAGTCAGCAAGATAAGTCTCTACAGTTTTGTGTATGTGAGTGTCAGTTCTGGGATTTCAGGAAATGAATGTAACAATGACTGATGAAAAAGCTTAAGCTTGATTCTGGAGATGAAGAAATGCAAGATAATGCTGACCTGAAGCTGGAGGGAGGGAGATTGAGAGTTATTGCAGCATTTCTCACAGCAACACAGGCTTTTGTCTAGTCTAAAAAACTTAAAATCACTTAGCTTTAAGAGTTCCACTTTAGGTTTGTAAGCTAAGACATTTGCAGCCACGCGATTGTTTCCTAGCTGTTGATCAACTTCTTGTGTATGTGATTCTCTGGGAAAGTGCTCAAATCATGTCTGGAAAGCATTCATTTTCAGCAAAACAGTAGTAATGTAAGTCGCAGTGGATTAATTTGTCAAGGACAAGCAGCCTGGAAGGTTTGTGTCTGCAGTGCCTGCTCAAGTAATGTCCTCGCAAGCATTACAAATCCATTTGCATGAGAAATCGCGTAGTTCATATAAGCATTGACATATCACATCAGGTGATAAAATGTGCATTTATGTGACATTTTCTGCATTAAGAAACAACTTTTAATGGTTCCTTATTTTTTTTTTTTTCTGACTGCAGCTAAGTCTTGTCAGTGTGACTGCTTTACAAAGACTACAAGCCTATAACTTAATATCAAATACACCAACTCCAAGTTCTCTAGGTCAGCACAATATTCAGGACTTGGTTCATCGGTCACATTTAGTATTACGAATCAGAAGTATCTTGTCAGTCAAGACATGGCTCAAAGTTATTTTCTTTAAAAGCTCTCATTATGTAAAAGATCAAAGCTCAATAGTCAGAATTTCTTTTGGGCCATTGACCTGTACATTACTTAACAGGAGCTACTGCTCCCTTCTTTCTCTCCTCATTTTGTTATACGCTTAAGCTATGCTATACAGTTTCTTGTGCACTAAGTAAAATTTTTAAGGTATCTCTTACTAACGTTTTCATTTTCTTAGCACTAAGATGCTTGATGAAACACTTCTAGTCAGGAAGGTCTGGGACAAAATATCTTGTCTCTGTAAACATGAGAAGGAGAAATCTATGCCTATTCAAGGTATAACCTCTAAGGTAAAATATCTTGGTCAAATTCTTTTCTCTGATGCGACTAAGTGGCAGTGATATTAGGGAGGTGTCCCTTATTTTTTCATTTTTGTAGTTAAGATGCTCATTCTGCTGAGGCACGTGTTTGTTGAGATTTAGATAGAAGCTTGTGTTGTAGCCTGGTGATCTTGGAAGTAGCTTCTCCATCCAGAATCAAGTCCCTAATTCAGCTCTGAGCTGGAACTTGATCTCCTGTATAGCTTTAGTATCCTTGTTCATCTCTATCTGTTTTGGAAATATTTTTGTTTCCTTTTAACTTAAGGGGAAAAAAACAAAAACAAACAAAAAACAAACAAACAAAAAAAACCAACCAAAAGCAAATTTCAGACTGTTTTGTATTTGTATTTGACTGAAATAACATCCCTCATTGTTTTTGAATCTGTCAGAAGTTGGTGAATGTAGGTTTAATGCAACTGGAAATGACATCACAGATGCTATGATTAATCATAAGATGATCGTATCTGAAGTTAAAAATATATGATAGACTGTATCCCAAAATGCTAGAAAAGGAAAGCACTATGTTTTACTACTTTGATTCTTACCAAAGTCAACATCAGTAAAAGGAATCTCCTCTTTTTATAGCAGTAAGCAGACACAGTAGTTACATGCAAGCCAGCAGAGAAATATTATTTAACTTCTCTATGATAATTTGAGGAGTTTGAATCACATTGTGATTCTTGCCTTTTCAAACTCAAAATCATGAAGCTGTGCCGATAGGTTTTTTTTTTTTTTTTTTTGTTTTTTTTTTTGAAACACAAAAATGGTATCTCAGACCTTAAAACTGTGGTGTGAAGAATAGCATATTCAGGATAAAATTAAGAAAAAAACAAAATACCCTTGCAACACTATGAAAGAAACTAATGCAATGACTGTACCATGTTTCTGCATTTATAAAGAAGTATCTAATATTTTAAAATGTATTTTTACCAGAGACTTGATTGCAACATTATAATGCTAAAGATGTTTATAAAAGTTCAGAAGCATAATGAACCGAAGGATCATTACGTTTTGCTGTACTCTGAACTCTAATTGCTGCTAGACACAGGTGGAAGAGAAATCCTGGAAAGATATACTGAGGGGGAAAATAAAGACTAATTCAGTGCTCAGTGGGGCTAAGGAAGGACTATACCTCTCTCTCTGTGTGGAAAATTGCAATGAGAACTTGTCTCTTTTATACATGCTACCAGTATTAAGATGTAAATAACTTCTTGGTTCGTTTTCAGAGGATATTGTTTGCATGCATGCTAATTCAAAGAAATCAAAGTCCTTTTGACTTCATACAGCGGAAAAGTTTGACTTATCTCTTTCTAGCATTTAAGTCTTTAGAAACTTCCTAAAAATGTAATTGATCCAGGGTATTTCATAGTTAATCACAGTTTGTGTTTTGAAAGGTTCTAGCAGCTGCACCGGTTATTATTTACAATAAATCCTTTGAAGGAGCTGCTGCATCTTGCAGATGAATGAAGTATGATGTAGTTACTGTATGAAATCAATCTTATGGATGTTTCTCCTTTTTGATTAAGGTGAGTTATTTTAGAGGGGAAAGTAAGTAATACAAAGCTGGGTTAAGCAAGGGGCTTTAGAAGCTGAGTTTCTAAGTTGTAGGTTCCTCTGCCAAATCAGTAGCTGAATTAGAAATACTACAGTGTATACTTGACTGCTACTGGCTACCAGCTCATCTGTTGCAGTTGACACCACTGCCCCTCTAGAAGAAAAAGGTGTACAGGTAAAACGCAGATAGCAGGATACCAGACCAAGGAGAAAAAGCAGCTTAGCAAGTCCTTGCATGTTTTGAGGTGGGTCAAATGCTTCCTTGTAACAGCTCTGGAGTCTACGCGCCATTAGCCTGCCTTCAGGTATCACATTACGAACTAGTTGAGTAGTCCTTAGTTACAAGTTGCTGTTTAGTGACTAATTCTGTCAAGAATGAATGTTCTTTGCTGCAAATCAAGTGATAAAACGAGACTGATTCTTCGTTCACTGTATTCCCTGACATGAGCCATGCACACATGGCTGATTATGAGCTGCACCATATAAAGATGGTGAGAGGAAGAGATGGTGTAAGTGCTGTTTCTGTCTGTAACCAGAGTGCTGAACTACTCCTCTGTAAGGTGACACAGGCCACCCTCTATTCACTGTTTTATTGTTGATACAAAGACTATAACCTTCCCTTTTATCTTGAAATGCCCAAATCCTAACTGATTAGTACATAAATGCAAACTCTATTTGACATCCAAGTAAAGATTATTTCAAAATGGGGGCCTATTTAAGAAGGTGAAAGTAACGCCTCTGTTGGGAATATCGTGCCTACTACTGCAAGCAATTCTCTCAGTAGAAAGAAACAGGCTGTTATATGGGTACTGGGAAAAAAATCTTTAAAGCTTTTTTTCTTTTTTAACATTGAAACTGGAAGACAGAATAATTATCAGAGTGGTCAGGATCTACCTGAAGCAACAGTGAAACATAATAATCAAAGGCGTGGTAGAAAGAATTCCATTGAGCTTCTCAATATGTCTTGTTTTTACTGCTTGACAAGTACATACATGAACAGTATAGCAATTTCTGACTTTGTTTAGAGATGTGACTTCATTTAATGTATGCGAAATCAGGCAGGCTTCTGCTAGCTTGAGTGCTATCTATGGTACAACAAAAGTATTGTGCATGTGTGGTGCAGTTATGTTTTGTGACTTAGTGGACTTTGTTCACTTGACTTGGACTTGATGTTATTAGCTTTTTATGTCTCTGACTGGTTTGAAACTGAGTTGGGTCTGAACAAAAAGACATGGTACCTGGAAAGACAGCACAGATGTTTCTGTAGAGGCTGTTGCCAAAAACTACTGAACACTGGCAAAAGTATAATTCATAGGTGTATGTGTTTGATAAGAATAAATCTGCTTAACCTGTTAGTTCAGAGAGTTTTCATGTGATTCAAGAGCTGTTCTCTCTTCATCCTTCATACATAAAATCTAATATTCTTGCTGAACTCCTCTGTATAGCATGAGGATAAAAGTTGTCAAAGTCTCTAAGGCGTACTGATTACTTAGTAATGGGAGTAAATATAACAATAATGAAATTGTTTAAAGGTCTTGCTAGGAAAAGAAACATCTAAACTGTTCTTATAACTTCAGCAGTGGTATAAACTCCTTTTCCACTGCTGATTGTTTCAGTAGTGTTTCTCCATTGTTAACTCCATGGTCAGGAATTGGTCAGTACATTTCTGCACTGATTCTCATTTCCAGGATGCAGATTTATCTTATGCTCTGTCTTGGCTGTTGTTTGGTGCACTTTTTTTCTGGTGACCATCAACACTAATTATTTTCTGTTTGCTGTACTGCAAAACACATCCATGACAGATGGAAATACTTGCTACATATCACTTTGTTGTACTTGGGAGGTTTCTTATTGTAAAAGTGAAGACTGTCATTTTCTGTTACATTTTCAGTTATTTGTTACATTTTATGTTTATCAGTTGTCTGATGCATTTCACTCCAAATGAATGAGCTATGAGCTATTTCTAGAGTTAGGAGTCATTTTAAGGAAGAAGCAGAGTGGGTGAGCTTGCCAGGAGAAGCTCGCAGGGAAGACAAGTTAGTTGATGATACTGATATTAACAGCAGGTGGTTGTGGAAATATTTAATTAACCATGGAGAAACAATCAATTCTAAAAATACTATGAAACATTCAGAAGTTTCAGTAAGCCAGTGTAGTAAAATAAATAGCCTTATTTTTGTAGAAAAATAAACTATGTTTGTAATAGGAAGAGAAAGGCCAGCATATGCAATCAAACATTTAACATTTAATGTACAGTTATGCAAGTCAGATACTTCATTTTCATCATTATTTACATTGCTGGTTTATGGTTGAAATCTTAGCCATCTAGATACAAAAACACTTTGTTTTCATTTGCACGAAGTAGCTGTGGATGTTTCATCTTTGGAGATGACCAAGGCTGAATTGGATGGGACCGTGGGCAGCTTGACGTGGTGGGTGGATGGTGTGGGACCAGCCCACAGCAGGGGATGAGAACTAAATGGGCTTTAAGGTTTGTTCCGACCCAAGCTGTATGATTATGCAGGAAAAGATGCTTTATGATTTCTCTTAAGTGCAGGATTATAAATAGGAGGCAGTTAAAAAAAAAAAAAAAAGTAACAAAACAAAACTGGCATCCCTGCATTTGGCCTACAAGGAAAAGGTGCTTTTATTTTTCCAGACAATGTCAATCAAGTCTCTGGCAAAAATTCAAGTAGGGATGTATCAGGCACATTTCTATAGTTAGGCTAGTACAGGCTCAGGCATATACTAAGTTTATGAGCTCAGGAACTTCATCTTATACTTGTTTGGTGTAACTTGTGTGCTTAAGTAATGCAGTACTAAGCAGACAGCCTTCCCATTGACAGTGAGTCTGCAGCCAGCCCTTGACATCTTACGTTTGTGTGTGCATACATATGTAAAATATACACGTCATTTAAGTAAGCAATCAAGTACAAATGAATGGCTTGGCACTCTTATTTTTCTTTCCTTAAAGCATAATGTGTTTAGACTCTTTTCAATGCCTTTGACCACCTTCTAAAGTATTTAGAAGCTTCTAATTCAGGTAAACTTCAAAAATGTATTATCCTTCTCAACTCCAATGTGGAATTAAAACAGAGAACCTAAATCTGCCTGTTAATGTACCCCTACAAATTAAAGGAGATTTTCAGTTTTGAAGTTCTATTTTGATTACTGTTTTCTATTTGTAACTGTGATAAATTCTACTCAGGCTATAAAAAGTTATATGGCTGCATTCAGAGAAGTAAGGTGTATGCATTCAGAGAAGTATGGGCACAGTAGAAGATTAAAACTAGAAACAGCACAAATAGAAATTAACAGCACCAAACTGAAGACAAAACAACAATTACAAGACAAGCATCAAAAGACTCTTCAACTATAGCTAGAAACTCAGGATTCTGAGATGTTGCAAAGGCATTACATATGACTATGTATGATCTTCAGCCCTTTTTGCTGAAATCTCTTGACTAGTATGATAGGATGGTTTTTAAGTCTCAAACCAGCTTTCCAAGTCTTCCCAGAAATAGGATGGGAGAGTTTGCTACCAGTGTTACTAGGAGGCAGCTCAATTACAATGACTTGGGTGCAGGGCGTCCCTGAAGTATGTTATCAGGTAACAGATCAGACTTAAATGCTGGAGATTAGTACCTTTCCTGATGAAATAAATACTTCAGTGTTCAAAAAGGAGGTGCATGTATCAGAAGTCCATGCTACTGAAAACTTTTGAACATTTGCAGACCTCCATTGTAGCAGCATTGCTTGTTTTCTTAGGTGTCATCAAATTAATTGGCAGCAGAGTAGATTATATTTTATTCTGCTGATATTATCCTTCCCACAACAATCCACACACCAAATCTGGATCATGACTTCAAAAAAAACAAACCCTCCTCACCCAAATTATTAGCGCACAAAGGAGACTTCAGCTACATGTCCAGATCTTACTCAAAGTCGTAGCATTTTTTTAAAATCTAGTCTATCCTCCTTAGTGCTCAGAGAAGCACTGAGCTGCCAGTGGGCTGATGCAGAGCAGCTGCCTGCTTCCTGCAACTTCCCTGGCACTCTGAGGCCAGCCCTTCCCCACACATCTCCTTTTCCTGGTGATCACACTGTCATGGGGACTCATCTCACATCTTTATAATCACCACCTCTGGGGATGTTTTCCAGAGCACACTGTCTGTTTTCTACTGCTCCAACAAAAATTCTGCAGAGGTACCTGAAAAGCTCTGTTGATGTTTTCTAGCAAGAAGTCAGCTTAATTATAGGACAAATCAGAACCAGAATTATCATTTGCATTAGAGAGATGGACATAACAGGTTTGCCACAAGTGTGTAGGAGGACAGTGGGGGGAGAGGAGAGCATGGAGGAAGGCACCACTGAACTGAAAGAGTAAGAAATAAGGGTGATGATTCTTTTCTGAATCTAAAACAACAGAAACATTTCCACTTGGAAGTGGCTGCTAATGGGAAGTACCCGTTGGTGTGCCTGGATCTGTTTTGTGTATTGAGCCTTTCTGTTTTTGGGAAAAGCTCCCTTTGCCTAAAAGCATCCACAATTACATCCATAGTAAATAAAGGAAGGAGATGAGGAACTGCCTGTGTGGTTCAAATTCGGCCCTGTGTGGGAGGGCAGCATGATGGAATGAGATTTATAGTGGCAATTTTATAAAGGTTACAAGAAGGACCTTCACTGCAACAGACTTCTGGGGTTAAAGTGAGGACACAACAGTATGGAAGATATGCAAGAATAAGACAAGGCAAGATTATAAGATTATATGATAAGATAGGCAAGCTAGGCAGCTTGCACTGGTCAGAAGTGCTGAGTTCTGGAAGAAGTCAGGTACAAAAAGTTGTGCAGGATCTACTGAAACAGAACTTCTTATATGACTTACTGTTATTTCAAAGTTTTGATTTAATAATGTCTATCTCAAAGTGAAACCATGCTCAGTGACTGGCTTACCATCAAGCACAGCATGACGAAAGGAATACTCTTCAAAATATTGTGCAGTTTAAGAAAATTCACAACATAGAAATCTGTGTTTTGTGGGCTTAATTTTAGTTGACCAGAAAATTGAGCAGGTTGCTTTATGATGCTGCATGTTGAACCCCTTCTATTTAGCCCTCACTGACGCTGTAATCTTTCACAAGGAAGAGAGAGATTTTTAAGGAAGGACCATTTTAACTCAGACAGAGGGGCAGCAGTACTGCCCTACCTGGAAATGTCATCTTCCAGCTCACGAGTTTGCTGTTGGTCCTCTTGATTTTGCTTTTGCATTTCTTCCTGCTCTTTTGGTGTGAGAGAACTGAAGCCATCCAAGAGCCATTTTTCTCGTAATGCCTTTTTCTGATGGGGAAAAATAGAGTTGTACTTTAAAAACTGGGCTAATCAGAAGTTTATTGTATTTATCTTGCTGTCATAGATGTGTTTTTGTGCTGTATCTAGCATAAGGCAAGGGATGAAGGGGCAAATGCCATTGGAAAAAAAAAAAAAAAAAAAAAAAAACCAACTGAAGATGCCATGTTTCAAGGTTGACTTAAAAACAAATTCAGTAAGAACACTGTCACATTTGATTTGTTCATCCAGTGAAAAGGTGGAGGGTATCAGTTGCTACCTGTAACAGATTAATATTTCTGAAGGTCAGAGCACCACTTAGTAAACGTTTGGGTCAAAGTATACATATTACAGACTCATGCAGAAGGCTTCAGTCAGAAGTCACCTGGTTCCTTGGCTGATGGTGCTACACAAATGCTGATAAAAGATGAAAAGCTTCTGTAAATGAGATTGTACGGGGTGGGGAGAAGAGATCTACAGGGAGTCAGTGATGCAATGATATCTCCTGAGTTTATGGAGAACTTGGGTAATTAAGTATTTTATCTGGTGAAGAGTGGGACTGAAAATGTGAAGCCTGTGATGTTGATATCTGGTTAATGTACCAGCAGACCTCCTACATGTTTAGAATCCCTACTCTTGGGTCAGTTCAGGGGTCACATATCTACGCTCCGATCTGTTTAGTGCCTGTGGAGATTTTTGTACAGTAGTGGCTTGTAAATAAGTGTCTTGCATGTGTATGTATATAGTCTAGCTAAGTAGATCTGTCTTCAAATTCTAAAAAATCTGGCTGTACACACTGATTCCTATGGCCACTCCATAACATCAACAGTTGCATGTGAAAGTAATTCCATAGTTCAGTTACTTCTGGGGAGAGAAATATTAATGGAGATAAACTTCAAATTGGTAGGTTAGAGGTTGTAAGCCAAGCTTTCTTTCTTTTCCCTTCCTTCAGTTAACTTGAGAATATAAATCCAGGTCTGCCTTAGGGAAGAAGAGCCAGAGCTCTTCAGTGAAACTTCTTCAATAAGAGGGAAAAAGCATGCATATAAGGCTTTTAATTAACTCTGATTTCTCTTTGCAATTTAGATTTGTTGAGCTGTCTGATAGCCATGTTTTTGTTCTTTCCTTTTTATCCATCTTTGTAGCTTTGTTAATTGTAGGATAAGGCTGAAGACTAAATTGGATTTTGACCATTGCAGCTTTGAGGAAGAATAGCACTAGCGAGAAGTCTGTGTTACTCTCATAGCTGCTTGGAGGGTTAGCTGGGGTCTCTACCTGCCTCCTGCACACTGAATTATTTAGAACACTTCTTCCTTGTCTTTTTGCTGTGAGGTTTCATGTGAGGTTATTACTGAGAGCCAGCTGGTGGTAGAGGAGGTATATGGAACCTTACTGCAGTTAAATGCATATTTTCAACTGGCTTTGTGTGTGACAGCTGTTCTGATAGAAACTGCAGGTATAACAGGCTTGTTGGGAACTGTGGCACTCCTTGGTAGTATTATTTTGCAGCAATTAGGAGCAGTGCTTACAGACATGCTAGCCCTGCAGGACAGTATTGCCTCACAACGCTGGATCCTAGGATATCTGCAGGAAGCAGAGGCTGCTGAAGAATTCAGTCTTGAGCCTTGACCCTGGGTTTCCTCGGCAGCCTTTTCCAACTTCATGGCAACGGTATTTTAGGCTCAAATGAAAGTTGCAAATATTTTAATGGGGTGGTTTTACCCGATCTGGTAGAGGCTTGTAATTTGGTATTGGCGTAATTCTTATTGATCACAAAAAAATATCCCTCTCCCAAGTCAGAGGGAGCACAACTATCACCTCTGAGTCAAAGAATGGATTTTAGTGATAGGAAGTACTCCTGGAAATATGGGATTTTAATCCTGCTTGGAACCGACAGTTTTGCTCTGCTGACTCAAAAAAATAAATCTCTAATGCTTTTTGAAAACTGCAGCAAGGCTGGTACTGTAGTCCTCAGAAACTGATAATATCCATTGAAATCAAATCAATAAAATATGTGTATTTCAGGTTAGACCCAAGAAAACAAATTCCCTAAATGCAGATGTAACACTGTGGTGTTGTTTTTGCATTTTCCTAGAATAGTTTGCTGCTGCCCACAACTACATATCATGAAATCCCACAAATTTTCTTAGCTGCTTCTGGAAGAGTGACATGTTACACAGCAGAAACACCCTTTGAACAACATAGAACTTTTAGGTGTTTGTCAGAGAGGGCTGCTCTGCAGAAGCACTGGCACAGTTGTGCTGTCAGGTTTTTATTTTTCTGCTGACAGCATTTCCTTCTGCTGTAAAGCATCTTCAGTGCAGTACTAGGTTGTGCGTGCTTTACCATGTTATAGCTCTAATATGAAAGCACATTTCATACAGGTCTTGTTACTTTCGAGGAAAAAGATGCTTGTATACTCTGATCTGACAAGACCATGGAAATGTCCTGAATTCTGGAAAGTGATCCTTTTCTTCTGTAGTTCGTTGTCACAGCTCATGTGACTAATGTATGCAAATTCTGTGAATGATGTCCTAAATGTGCTGCTGGGTTAAGTCTACTGTAATTAATTCTTGACAAGGTTGAACCAACCCTGAAAGGTTTCAGCTGTGCCTTTGGAAGGCACAGGTGTTTTGAATTTGCAGGCTTTACTCTCACATTGTAACAGCAGTTTATCCTAACAGTTTGCTGAGAGAAACAAATGCCTCCCTGGAAGCTGGATGTGGCTCTGGGCAGGCTGGTCCAGTGGTTGGTGACCCTGCACATAGCAGGGGGTTGAAACTAGATGATCATTATGGTCCTTGTCAACCCAGGCCCTTCTATGATCTGTGTAACAGTGGGAGTTAGGTCATCACTCTTGTGTTCTGTTAAAAACAGTAGTGATGAATAGGGGGATGTCCAAACAGATAACTCTCTGTCCTTTCTTTTAAGAAGAATGAATTATTTTGAATTAATAAGTCAAACTTGAAATATAAATTGCAGCACTCTATACATGAGGAGGAAGACAGTCACATGTTCATTATTAGTCACAATTTTGTTACTGTTATGAGATTTGGAAGATATTCCTTTCTCACTTAGGTAATAAATTATACGACTGTGTGTACTCACAGTCACTATCTTGCAATAAAACCCTAAGCATGAAGCACTTTCTCATTGGCTTGCCTGTCCCAGTAAACTAACATAGTATAACTTGGCTTGACAGAAAAGAGAGGGTAGATGAAACCTGGGAGCAGGTGTCTGTTTTGAAGGGGATTATGTTTTAAAAATGCTCAATGAGATGTGCCACACCCTAAATACTGCATTCCACGTCTTGCTTGAAAAACTTTATCTCCTCCTACATAATAGTGCATTTAAAATACCATAATTGCCTATTTCTAGAAACAAAAATAGGATTTTTTTTTCCTTCTCCCTCTGCCTGAAAACAAAATAGTTCAGTTATACCTCCTGATTATGCCATTTTCCATACTAAGTGAGGTTGCTGTAGTGGAATTAGGGAGTGAAAATATCTAGTCTGAAATGTGAGGCTTAATTTTCAGCTGTGAATTTTCTGATTTGGATCTCATTTTATGCCATAAAAGTGACTGAGTAGCATTAGCTTTTAAGTATGATTTACGTTTATTTATTTATCACCAAAACTTGATGCTTATTAGAGTCAAATGGAGTCCTGCCAAGATTTCAGAAAGCCCTGAAAATTTGATAGTAAAACCATGACTTAAATGCATGGAGATTTGCATTCCAAAACTCTTATTCAAGTTGAACAACTTAAAGCTGTGTCTTTAATTATATAAACCCAGCAACTTACCTTTAAATGCTGGTGTTTCAGTTTTTCCTCTTCTATTTTTCGACGTTTCTGTGCAATTTCTTCTTGCAGTTTTCTTTTGTCCTACAATTTAAGAGAACAGAAGAATGGTTTACTTGGTGCTAAATGGTCATAAATGGTCTTATGAGGAGCAGCTGAAGGAGCTGGGATTGTTCAGTCTGGAGAAGAGGAGGCTCAGGGGAGACCTCATTGCACTCTACAACTTCCTGAAGGGAGGTTGTGGTGCAAAAGGGTCTGGCCTCTTCTCCCAGGCAAGTAGTAGGACCCAAGGAAATGGCAAGAAGTTATACCAGAGGAGGTTTAGGTTGGATATTAGGAGAAACTTTTTCTCTCAGAGGGTGGTCAGGCACTGGAATGGCTGCCCAGGGAGGTGGTGGAGTCACTGTCCCTGGCAGTGTTCAAGAGGCGCCTGGATGAGGAGCTACGAGAGATGGTTTAGTGCTTGTGGCACTGATAGGAATGGGAGGGTGGTTGGACTAGATGATCTTGCAGGTCATTTCCAACCTTGTGATTCTGTGATTCTGTGTAAAAACAGTGTGGCTTGTTTGTTAGGATGATGAGAATAAAGACTAATGCATCCCTCTTAGGAGACAGTTTATCCAAGAGCTGATGTTTTGGAGATATATAATCTATTCTTTGACCTTCACATCTTTCCTTAGTTAGGAAATATTCCTGATCTCAGTGTATAATTGGCCTTTAAATAACTGATCGTTAGTTGAGTGAAGCATGACAAGAACTTGTGTTGATAGACTGATACAATATTTAAAGAAAGTAAAGTCTTGGATAAGGTTTCTAGCCAGAGAATGAACTCTTGATTTATAGTATTAAAAACATTCCAAGTTAATTTAAATGTCCAATAAATACTAGTGGAGATATGTGCTAAGAGTCTGCAGTTTGAAATGCAAAGTAGTACATAAAAATTCTGCACTGAAATTATTTTGAAGGCATCTGCATTATAAGTGAGTATAAAATTAGAAACCTGTTCAGTAAAGGGTTCTTTTGTCTGTTCCTCTTGTTAGAGCGATACACTACTTTTCCATTCTGTATTTTTTCTCCTGAATTTTTCTACTTCTGTCCTTTGGTGTTCTAGCTGTATTTTAATTTTCCTAGTTGGTAATAAGCACCTACTACACAATTATCCATACAAAATAGGTTGAAATATGTTGTCTTTTGTATAGTTAGTCAAAGAAAGCTGAAGATCCAATGCCAGAAGCTAAATTCAAGAGATGTAGAGCATGCAAACCCTGTGTTGCCAGAATAAATTTTAGAACATTACATGACACTTCCTACAGTGCACTTTGTGAAACGTAGTCTACAAATGACATCTTGCTGTACAAAGCTTTGACTACTCATACGGTGCAGTAGATGTTTGCCCCTACGTACCTAAGGGATCCATGCTTCCTCTGAACTCCACACTGTGCTTCTGAATGGAAGTTCACTCGTGCTCTTGGGTTAATATGGCCAAGATTTACTTATTTGGAAAAAGCTGCTTAATCACTTTGCTTGCACATCAGTGTAATTTAAAACTTGATCTTTTGTCCTAATTTTCACTCCTACTGAAACATGTAGGACTTCTTCACTTCTGACTGTAAAGAATCATGTTTCAAAGTGGGCCTTTCTGAAAGAAACGGAAACGCGCCTACGGAGCGGTGTCTTTCTAGCTATCTTGTGTGCCAAGTCTGCAAGTTTGTGGCACCCTTCCATAGCTATGCCTATGTTGGTGTGCTTGGTCCTGTGGCAGATGCCATATGCTATTAAAGCCAATAGAGCAGCTCACGTTCTAGCAAACATGTTTTGCTTTCATGTCGCTTTCAAGAAGTGGTGCTTGGTTATTGAGAGGTCTTACCTGGAGGTATGGATGTGCATGTCTAGTGGCGTAAGACAGCAGAAATATTGTAATTATAATCCTTAAGTGTTTCTACTGTTATTCAATTTTCCTGTAGGAAGGAGTATTTGAGAGAGGGTTGAGGTTCCTTGTTTTAGGGTTCCTTGTTTTTCCTCAATGTGTTTGCTACAGCAAACACTATGGTTTTATTTTAAGATATGACAGTCTCTCCACGAAGAGAGCACATGGAAGCTACAAGTGTTTCTTTCCAGAGCCTGAGAGTATCAAAATTTGGAAACAATGGGTTTTTGCTTATTGCTGTGGTACACACAGAAGACATGAAAGAATTTGAAGCCCCCTAGTGGCTGTGAGAGTCATATGCTGTAAGCAAGTCAGACACTTAACAGCAGAAACCAATTAGCTTTTAGTGCAAGTTTTGTATACTGCTATGTACACCCAAGTCCCCTTTGCTATCCTCTTTTAGATCTTATACAGCGAACATTTTGTAGGTAGCTCTTCAGATTTTAAGATAGGTTGTTTGGGAAACATCTTCGTAAAGCCATGGAATAACTTGCTCTCAAAGTGTATCATTTTCTTGCACAACTCAAACTGTTGATTCTCGAAGCTGATGGTAACTTCACTTTAAGATCTTTCATTTCTGCAGTACACTGAAGCAAATGCCCTGAGTTGTTTCAATTAAATGTTACGAATTGATGGACATCTACCAAATTAGAGAGCAAATAGTTTATGCAGCAGGTGTAATATGTGGCCAGAATCCAAGCATGAATTCCTGTAAGACACTGGAAGCTGCCACAGATTCTAATTTTATATATATTCACATATATATAAATGTGTGTGTGTGTGTATATATATATATATATATATACATATATACACACATATTACATATTACATATTACACATATTACACCCAGGAGGGGAGTAAACTCTTCAAAAGGGCTGACAACAGCAGGACTAGGGGAAATGGTTTTAAGTTGAAGGAGGGAAGATTTAGGTTGGATGTTAGGGGGAAGTTCTTTACTAGGAGAGTGGTTAGGCCCTGGAACGGGCTGCCCAGGGAGGTTGTGGATGCCCCGTCCTTGGACGTGTTTAAGGCCAGGTTGGACGGGGTCCTGGGCAACCTGATCTAAATGTGTATGTTTGGTGGCCCTGCTAGGCAGGGGGGTTGGAACTACATGATCCTTGGGGTCCCTTCCAACCCGGGTGATTCTGCGATTCTGCGATTCTGTGATTCTGTGATTCTGTGATATACAAAATCCAGTATTCCTCTGGTAGCAAAGTTGCAGCCAAAGGATGCTAGCCTTGTTATGTGCACAGAAATCCTTGGCAGAGTGCTGCCCCTTTTGTCCTGACAGATACCAGGAAGTATTAAAATACTGCAAGGCCTGGATTTCTTCTCTGCAGCTCTAAAACATTTCTTATCTTTTGAGCCTGTACACTAGAGACAAAGTCCAGGTTATGAGTTGGGTTTAAACACCGTTAGAGTAAACAAACAAAATTATCTAACTGACCCCCCTCTCCTCCCCTCCCCCCCAAACATTTCAAATGACCTTATTGTGGGTTTCAATCAGTAAATATGATAAATGGACCTACTTCTTTTTATCAGTTGTTATCTATTAAAGACAATCTCAATCTTATTCAACTCCTGTAGATACTGAGTTCTCACACCTTTCAGTTCTAATAAATTTTGTTTTTAATTTTGCCAAATTCTGTTTAATACTTTGGCAACTGAATAGTTTGGAGTGGAGATTAAATCAGAGGAGAATTTGGATTTAGCCATTGATTTTCAGAGTCACCTTAAATGTATGTGTGTGTGTGTGTATATATATATATATTTAATAACTCAGTAGTTTATTCAAAACATAGACTTCTGAAGTAAATTCTCCTTCAGAAACAGAAATGATTTTAAGTCTTCAGTTTCAATTTCACTCAGCCCTTATTTTTCCCCCTTTGGAAAATGACAGGTAGGAATTTGCTTAATTTGAGCTTCTTTTTTTTTCTTTTTAAGGTAGAGCATGAGTTCAGCAATTTTAATTCCAAAATGCAGAAAGCAAAATCTTTCACCTCTCCATTTTGTGAAATAGTAAAACTGAGTTGTTCTGGAATTCTCTATCTGTCTTTTGACCTGCTGTCCTTCAAGCAAACATTCGATTGTGATGATAGCAATACGTATTTTAGACTGTCCAGTAGCAGCTTGTACATGTACTTTCACTACTTTAAATTCAATTTGAAAGTGTAACACAATCAGTAGTAAGATCAGTGCAGGCAACTTAGCTGTCTTGGATCAATAGCTTATAAACCAGGATCAAAATGAAAGAATTTCTAGAGAATGTATTTTTTTCTTTCTGATGTGAAACATTCTTCAGGAAATGCACAGTGACTCATTAATACATTGTTTCTAAGCTGATTTTTAAAAGCAAGTTAGAACTATAAGCACTTACTGTTATGGCCTGGAGTCTTTCCTTCAGCAATTCAGTTTCGTCCATTCTAGAAATCAAAAACAGACAAGTAGTGGAGAAAAACAGAAAGAGACCATAAGCAAAAGCCTCTTGATGGGGCTGCAAAAAACAGCTGAGGTGATTTAATCCAATTCCAGAGCAGAGGGAAGGCAGAATTTTTGACTTGTCGGGAGAGTCCCTGAACAGACGAGCAGATCAGTCCAGACAGACGCATGTAATGAGGGTGTGTAGAAGAGGCAGACGTGAAGAGTGCTGGCATGAGTTGACTGACAAGTTGGAACAGTGGAGCACAAACCCTTTTCCTTCAGAAGCTGCCAACTCTTTGTTTTAATGTGCTCTGTTAGCATGCCATTGCTTCTTTAACTGTTAAATGCCCAAAACAGAATCTGCTAGGGCCATGGTAGAAATATCATTATGTTTCTGTTTCTTTTCTTTCTGCATGCCTCTGGTGGCAAGCAGATATTGTGAACTTAAGTCTTTTTATTTCTTGTGAAGCTTGTTTTACCTGTAATGTTTTAATCTCTTGTAATGCTAGCAGTGTAGCTGGTGTGGGGTTTGTAGGGACAGCACCTTTAACTTGATTTCCAAGATGGATTTTTAGAGAAGCTGTATACATAGCTGGAATAATCTTTTACAGATACTAACCTAAATGAAATGAATTTTAAACAGTCAGCTATAATGTTGAACGCTAGTATTAGCTGAGCTGTAATTGCTCAGATTATCTCAGACTCAGTGGAAGCTTTGTCTAAGTAAGGATTTTGGGATCATCATTTCAGTGTCTAAAACGACAGTGCTGTGTTAGGTGACTGCAAAACGACTCTCACACTGAATTTCCATTCTGCTGACTTGAAGTTTTTTTTTTTTCCTGCATGCTTCTGCTGAAAACTGCATTATGCTCCTCAAAGGAAGGTGTAATTCTGACCTTTCCAATTCCAGGAGTGGGAGTCAGCCTTCCAACATCAGCTTAGGAAACTTGCAAAACAAGTGGAACCGCCTGCAGTGAAATCCAGTTGTGGAAAAAATACTGACACAAAAGCAAGATAAAGATAAATTCAAACAGCATGAAGTTGTAATGTGAATCTGGACTCTCTTACTCTCAGTATCATGTAATTCAAGTCTTTGCAAGGGTGCAAGGACACCAGCATGAGAGTCAGCATGTTTTGTTGTTATTTCTTTCTACTAACACATTGAGATGACTGACCCCAGCAGGATTGGGTGAGGTGTTTTACTTTACGTGTCAGTCTTGGCAAATCAGGCTCATTACTAACAAATTCTCTAAGATGCTATGAGACTGAAAACTGGAAGTTACATACTCATAATCCAACAGGAACAAATATTTAATTTCAGTTTCCACCTTTCTGTTACGCCATCCCCAGTCCACACACCGGAGCAGACTCCTATTCTCCGCACAGAGACCAAGGATGCGTTGATGTTGTTTTCTGCTGTGATCCTCCCTGAGGATTTGTTCAAACATGCAAGACCCTGTGCTTAATTCTCCAATGAAGATTATTATTTTTTGTAAATATTAATATATGCTTCACTTGCTCAGCACCCGAAATTTAAAAAAAATTACCACATAAAAGCAAATGAGGAGTTCAAAGGCAAGTGTATTGAGTTGTATCAAGAGCTAGATTACATGGAAATTTAAATGTATTTAGTTCATGGGTTTGAGAATAAGTTCAACTACTCTACTGAATTAAAGATACTCTTGCTACAGAAGCCAGTAGAGGCTTTCTGTTTAATCTTTCTTAAATGAGTATGGACTTCATTTCTTCTTTTGTTCTTTAAAGTTCATCTTAATATTGAAGTGCTTATGTGGATTTCAAAGTGTTTAAGCATAGTTAAAGCAGCAAATGATTACATCAGAAATAGAGAAGTATATTATCTGTTCTGATATAAATGGGATTCAATTATCAGTGCATGAAGAAATGAGACCAGTTTTACAGGTTCAAAATTAAAATAAATGGGATTACATTGCTTTGAATTTCTATGATCTAAATTATTTTAGTTTTGAAGCATAAGATTAATAATTTAAATGTTAAAAAAACACCTTACTTACAGATGTTACGTATTTACAGACCAAAAAATTATTTAATGTCATTCCCTAAATTGAAACATAGGTTTTTTAATAAACCTGAAGAAGGCTATTTAAAGCCCTCTTAAAATGTTTTAAATCATATATATTCTCTTGCTAGGTAGGCTCTGTTGTTCACTCAGTAGGTTGTTTTCCAGTTATCTTAATCCTATTGGAAATGGGATTTATGTGCAAGAGAAGAAATGGACCAGCTGTCACTCTGTCTGCTGCTTAAGCCTGCTTCACCAATGGGAGTATCCACAGGGTCATGTTGTCAGATGAGTGAATACTAACAGCTGTGTTTTCAGTAGGCAAGATTCATTAACCTGTGTTTCTGTAACTGGCAGTTGTTTTTTTTCCTTGATTATCTGAGTTATGCAGAAGATGTTTATTGTATGGCTGTGTGATACAGGTTGTATTTTTGTGGCTTCACTTCTTCCCTTGTTCACTTTCGTTTTGTACTGGATGCTTAATACGGGATTAATAGTGAGAATGCAAAGCATGTGGTAAAGCAGTTGAATTATGAAACGAAACAGAAAAGTGGGCTTAAATGTAGGAGAATGGAATATCAAAAATCCAGAAGTAGGACTACAGAAGAACTATCTCAGTGAGAAATGCAGATTATATTGTTAATTTCTAGAGCAAAGACTGAATCTTGGCACAGAGAAATCCCTTCTCTTCAGAACTGATGCAGCTGTCCCTCTGTAGGCTGTGCCCTTTGAACAAAACCATCCTCAATTCTACTCTCAATTGTCACACTATAATTTTCTGTGGAGGAAAAAAAAATCATTAACCTAAGGTAACACCTGTATGATGAATTATAGATTATTGTAGTAAACTGTTCCTTCTAAGAACAAACATCTTGTTAAAGGTAAAGAGAAGCTTTCTCACACCTTTTGGAAAACACATATAAGGAAGTGAGTTTGAAATGAATAGCACTGAGCAGATTGTTACCTGTTGGAGACAGCTGTACTTTTTGGAACGATTGGTTGCTAATTTCACAATTCATCTTTCTGTACATCTTAAACTGTTTTGCTTCTTGACGAATTGCTTTTGTAGAGCTGCTTTTGTAGTTCCTTTTTCTTTTTAGGAGTAGAAGAAGGGTCTCTCTTACACAGAAATGAAGTGAATTTAGTATTCTTACAGTGAGCAAATGCACTGTTGCTGTGGATGTAGCCTTGAATTTCTGACAGCAGGGGAATGAAGAGGGGATAAATTTTATGGAAGGTCCCTCATTGAAAATGCCATAGCTTTCTGTAAATTAACCCAAAGCCCTGGTGTTTGAGATGCCTCAGTTGATTGACGTGTGGTCTCTAACATTCAGAATTAAGATTTTGCTTTTTAAAGGTGAAAAATATCCCAACAAGAATTAGAAAAACTGAAAATCTGAAAACTTGTGCTTATTCTTGATGAAGTAGGTATAAATGCACAGCTAACATATTTAAGCAATTTTACCTGGAATTTTTGTTAAAGGCTTTCTTATTGGCTTTATGCTATTTCATAGCATTTCCAAAAGGAATGAGGTTCATTTGCTTTATTTAAATGCTGGTTTAATGTTTTCAAAGCTGAAGGCGGTTTACACCATTAGTCTGTAAAGTACTTCCAGCTGGTTCAGTCACCAGCATGTTAATGTTGCACAATGAGGAGAAAACAGTGTCCAGATAAACTCTGGTGGGTTCATTGTGGTGCTGATTTTCTTGACTAGAAAGTGTAGCTGTACTTATGGATGGAAAACTTACCCATCTGAAAATGAAATACATGAAGTTGAGGGACTTCAGTAGCAGCACCCATTGCATTACATCTGTTTTACTTTAAACTGAACTCTTAATTTTGTCAGGCATCCATAAAATTGTGAATGTTAAGCTGAACTGATAGGTGTTTCATGGAATAACATCTGTTCTTAAAGGAGAAAAAAGCTTTAAAATGAGAAGAACCTATCAAGATAAAGTTGAAAACTATCCCAGAATGTAGTATTTCATATCTAAATACGTATAGGCATACATGTATATTAGCAATTAGTAAAGATGCTTGGTATCTGTATGGGAATATATATGGATGTAAATACTGCAGGTAGGGCTATGTGTAACTACCACATTAGTCATGCATAGCATGTTCCATGGGGGACTTTTCTCACTGTTTTCTTTCCTGGCTAAAATATCTACAACTCTATCAGTTTCTGTAGGTCTCTGCACCTTTAATCTGGAAGCCTGTTTAGCATATAGGATTGCTTGGACATTATTGAGTGAGTGAGAATCAATGATGCTTTCTTTAATACTTGAGTTAGAATTCAGATTGTATTAGTTTGTATATTGGAGGTAAATTGAGGTGAAAATGAACAGAAAAAAAGCCCACACAAATGCCCTTCTATTCAATTACACGATATTAGAAATCATATAAAAATAAATTGTGTATATTTCTAGGATTCTAGAGGAAGTTCATAACATAATTCCTCTTGAGAGCTAGCAGAGGTTAAATTTTTGCCTTGAAGGCCTGTCTTGGCAAAGCAACACTTGAAAAATGTTATTACATACCAGGCAGGTCTTCTACTGTAATGTATTTCTTACATCCTCTCACTGAAGCAAAAAATACCCTAGTGTCCCAGTTCTTACAGCTCCATGAAGCTAAATTCTACCATATCTACTTGTTTGAGTAGACACACACCCTGAATCTCTGTGAGGAAAAGCCTTGAACTATTGTGTTTCTGTTGCTACAACTCCCTTCCTGTTGCTATTCATAACCATGAATATATGAGTCTTTAAAAATCAAACTAGAGAAACAGCTCTTGGTCATTGCCTTCAATTGTTTTCAAAACATTGATTATTTTTACTATATCTTACAATAAATCTCCTTGTTGGTTATCTTTCAACATTAGAGAGAAGTTCTTGGAAGACAGCATGCTCTTTGCTGTCTCTTCCACATCAGGTGTGTAATGTGCATTATATGCACAATGGAGTTGATCTATAAATGTTATTGTGACAAATGATTCATCTTGCTCCATTTTCTAAAATTACACAGTGAATTTTGTCAGTCTGTCAATAGTTTTTTAGTAAATTAAACATGTTTTGGTAGCCTATTTCATGTTCACAGACACTTGTTGCTCTTGGTTTTATGTATTTTAGAAGTGTTTTATGAAATTCAGAATGTGGGAGGCTTTCCAAAGCAGCTTTAGCAAACTGCGTTTCTCATTTAAATATCGCATTTCGGTGAATAGTTTAAATGTAATTGTAGTGACAATGAGCATCAGATTCTTAATAGAATTGTTCGAGTGCTTCTGGAAGTGATAGTGTATTTGTTATTATATATATATATAGAGAGAGAGAGAGAGATAGATAGATGTATTTTAATGAAAGTAAGTAAAAACACAGTTTTAAATACTCAGGATTGCAGCCTTAAACATTGTGGAATGCACTGATTGCAACTTAGCATTTTCCAGCTGCTGCAGATATGCATGTCTAAGAATAGTGCAGAATTTTAAATCCTACCCAGACAACTGTGTGGGGAATTTTTAGCAGGGTTATGAAAGTTAGCTTTAGCTGTGCAGTTAAGTTGTTTCATTACAGGAAATCAAATACCTCATGACCAGGGTCAAATTCTGGAGAAAGTAACAAAACTCACACTGTTGCTGTTTGTTGTAATGGAAACTGCATGATATATTCTTCTGATTCTTGCTTGCTGATGCTCTTGGAGAGCACAAACAACTGTAAATGATGTTTGGACTGATACGAGAGCAGAGTAAAATTAGGGCCTTGTAGATTAACACTTTGTGTTTACAAGTATTGTGCTCTGAGTAAAAGTGCTGCTGGTGGAAGTCCTGGGCATACAGGTTGATTTGCTATAGAATATGGAGGTGAGATAAGAATTCCTTAGCTGGGAGAAACCAGAAGACGCCAGAAGAAAACTAATGATGGTGAAGCTATTCAGCAAGCACTCCTAATGACTGGCCACTTGTTTGCTGCAGATTGGAAGCTGCATATGTTACATCAGTTGATTTCCATTTCCAGAGGCGTGGGCAAAACTCTGCTCCCCTGAGAAGCTGCTCAACCAGTTTGTACTTATGGCAAGGTCTACCCTGAATACTGGAGCTTGGGTGTTCTGCAGGACTGGATGTAATCTTGTCTGATGGCTCCTCAACAGGAGGAGGTTCTTTCTTCACCCACGCTTCCAGCCATGTTTTCCACCCACTTTCCTTCCTCATCTGTGAACTAATTAAATTCACTAATCTGCCAGGAGTATAATTAAAACAAGACACCACCACAACCAAAAGCCCAAATCCTTGAAAGTCCACTGTACCAGCAGGCTGAACAGGCTCCCTGAGAACCATTAAGAGCTAAGAAGGAATGGGATTCTGGCTGAAGGTGGGCAGGGAGAGATGGACAGAGATGTGACTTTTGGCAGCAATAAGTTGCTGGACGAACTCGGCTATCTTGCAGGCCTTAGTCCTGCCTTACCACTTATTCCAGGGATTGAGAGCTCTTACACTGACATATATAGTAAGCATGTATGCTTAGCTATTTATCTGAAACTCGAAACTTTTCACTGCTGTGAAAACATGATGACTTCAGACTCTAGCAATCCTTCCTGGACTTTCACATATTCTTTATCCTGCCCTGTGGGTGGGCAAGAAGTATCCTCATACAGTTTGCTTTTTGTAAGCCCTTCCCAATATTAATGTGGAAATGAATGTAAGATGCAAAATTATATTGTTAGCAGAGCTGATAAGATTATTTATGGGAGATCACTCTTGTTGCAAATGTGGGCCTTTTTTCTTCAGTGGAGCAGACCTCTTTCACGCTGAGAGGTTTGTTATTGGGTAGCAGTGGCTGAGAAAACTTGGAACTTATCAGTTGTTAAGACTGTCAACTTCAGCTGTTCCCTGTTCCTTCATAGTGATGGTAGGTTGTCTGTATAACACTGGGATTTTGACTGAATGGCTGGAGCCTATCAAGTGGAATACTGAGTGTGAGGAACTGAAGCTGAATAGTCATCTGCGTGCCTGGGAGAGTATGTCACCATGTTAGATTTTCCAACATTCAGATAATAGCACCTGCAGTTAACCCCTTATCTCAGAGTGGTAATTATTAACAAGAGAAAAAAATTATTGGTATAATAGGATTTTCCTTTTTTTCTTGTAAGATATATTTCGATTGCCAGGATTTGTAGACTTTTTTCATAGTGAAGTTTTCTTACTGGAAGGATAATAGTACATTCCTTCTCTTCACCTGAATCTGAAGTGGATAGCCTGAGTAATATTATACTGCTTGCTTTGTAGTTCCTTGGGGTAAAATTACATGAGAAGTCTGTACGGATATAATGACTGCATGGTGCTGAGAGGAAGCATCTTGCTTCTCTCTCTCACAACCTCTCTCCCCTGGATATTCATTCCTGCAGCTTACTTAGCTATCAGCTCACTAAGCTGCCGGGGACCAACCAAGCAAAGCAAGTGGCTATTACTGAGCTGGTGAGTCACATCGTTGCCCAGAGAAGTCTGATGAGTGACAAAATATGGCAAAGAAAGAGGGTTAAAGGGTGGAACTGTTTGGCTACTGAAAAACATAAAAAGGGGGGGAAAGAGGTGGGAGGATTGGGAAGAAAAGGAAATGATGGTAAGCTGTTAGATAAGCTTCACTGTTCTATGCAAATTAACCTTAACACAATGCGAGAATGTTGTAATTCTTTTTTTCTTTTTTGAAGGCTGAAAAGGCTTTTCAAATGCTTTTGGCAGATCAAAAGTTAACATTTTATTATGATCCATGAATAATGCAAATAATAATAATCTAGCTGCAGGTTGTATGAAAGAATATTTCAGGAAATATGAAAGCTCTTCTGCTGTTCCACTTCTTATCTGGTCGTATCTAGAGAACTTCAGGCCTTATAATCATGAAGGCATGTGTCTTTATTATATCTCAGCCCTACATTCATTTCATAATTCTGTAAATATCTCAATAAAATATTGAAGCCATTATTTCAAATTCTTATTCTATCAGTGTAAAAGTAGCTGAAATAAAATAAATTACTTTTTTTTTTTTTTTTTTTTTTTTTTTTTTTTAAAGAATATCCTGCCACCAACACAAATTAAACAGCTTCTGCATTTAAGAGGGATCTCGAGGAGTAATACCTCTTCTTGACAGAGGCAGTAAATGGCTTTGTATTCATTTGACCTCAGAGAACTTCAGAAACAAATTTCCCTTGCTAGCAGAGCTGGTAGATCACTGACTTTATTAAAAATTTCTTTTAATAAATCAGGTTAAAAATATAAAACACCACTTTTTAAATTGTGTGAATTCTAAAGAGGTGCATTATAGAGCAAAGTAGCAATTTATGTGCATTATGAGCAAGTATTTAACTACGTTCAGCTGAATTTGTCAGCATTCAGATACTGGGGGACCTTTCCTGAAAAAACACATGAAGATGTGTACTGGGGATTTTCAGAGCTCTGAGTGCTACATCCTTGCATTAACTGGGTTGGTGATGGTTGAGCTAACACTGTTGTGTGCTACCATCTGCAAAATAGCAATTGTAATTGATGATGCTTGCAGTGGAATGTGTCTGCTCAGTGGCTCCTGCTAGAGGATTGGAAACAACTCTTCTTCCAAGCTCTAATTTCTTTGACTGCATCCTTTTGCCTTAATTATCTTCTTATTATTGCAGCTTTAGCAAAACCAACATCAACTCCTGTGCTGCTATGTGGTACTTTCACCAAACTGACAGCGCCTACTCCAAAAAACCTTGTGAGCCTCTTCTTCCTCCCCGCTTAAACATTGTCCTAATGCTGTGTATTTCGCCTGTCCTTTATTAATCCTATAAACCCTCAGCAAATCTGTCTACCTCTGTCAGTGTTCGGTGGGGAGGGCACTGGCAGATCTCAGTGTGCACCACCTGCACTTAGGGACAGCAGTTTGAATTCCCTGCTTCGAGTGTCCCTTGCTTAAACACACAGGGCAGCTTTAAGCACTCATAGGGCATTCTGAAAGTATTCCTTGCATACTAGTCCCTTAGGTTGTCTTCTAAATAATCGCTATTTAATTAATGCTTGTGGTGTTGGACTCTTATGGTGAGTAAAATTAAATGGCAGTTTTGAAAGCAACATGAATAATACAAGAATAGATATATAGGACAGACTTTAAAATATTATAAACACAAATGAAGCAGTGAGGATTTCATTCTGGTCACACAGTGCTATCAAAAGAGAAACTGAATCAGCATAGTATCTTGACTGAACTCTTGTTTCCCTTCTGGTATATTACTTTTTAATTCTCTAGTTAGCTTTTTCCTTAAAGTACTTATACACTTGTAGTTTTCTAATTCCTGTAGGTAAAAGATATCTGCAGTCAAAAACATTTGTTATGAAAAGCAAATATACTAGAGACTGCCACAAATCTTTCTGTGCTAAGTCAGTGCTTTCAGATCCACTTTCTGGTATTTCTTCCTTTTTTCCCCCCCTTATAATCCTATTTTCACTCTGTATGTGAATCCTATAACATCATTATCTAGATTAACATCTCAGATCTGATTTTGCCTTTAATTTACTTACTTGACTGATTGAGTAGCCAACAAACTGTGATCTGGTTTACAGTAATATTCCTAGCTAGTGAGACAATGATCACCCAGTCTAATTTATGGTTACTTCTAATACCCAGATATGCTCAGTTTCAGGCATGAAATCGGGTGAGAATTATTTTAATTATTTGGTTTGTACGTCATTGATTATTTAATTATTTTGCCATTTAGTCATTCTGAATAAGTGGAACCTCCTGGATAATGAAAATATTTACAACTCACGAATGAAGAGCCATGTCTTTCTGTGTGGATGCGCGATGACTAAATGGTTGCAGATCTGCTGTGCATTCTCACTTACCTATAGGTTAAATTGGTAGTTTACCTGGGTTGATCTCATTGTGTTTAAAGTTTACAGAAAGTTTCTGATGACATCTGCCTCAAATTTGTTTATTTAAAAAACAAAGCTGTCTAATTAGGCTTTTTTTTTCCCCTTTCAAATTCTGGTTTTGCAAGTCTCATATTAACGATAAAACATTATGTAGGAAGAGCTGAAGATCTATATTCTTCCATATACCGTGAAAATTCTCAAGTAGAAGCATGTTTTACTTTTTTCTCTGAGAATCCCTGTGTGAGACAAATGTAATTTTGCTATGGCCCACTGTGCAATTCAGAAATGACAAATTATGCATGTGTGTTCTTCTAACAAACTGAACCTTTTTTTGTTTTTTGAATTAACATGCATGTAACATATAATAAAATGACAATACTAGCTTGCAGTTAGTAGTAGGCCCTAGTAGCTAATACAACAGGGCAGTATTAGTGGTTGAGGTTTTATGTGCCATTACACAGTGGGAAGATGATGTGAGCTAAAACAAACTGTAAGTAGTAGACTTTTGTACTCCCCAGTTTTTTAATCCATGGGGCATTTTTAAAAACAGAAACGGAATGAAAGAAACTATATTTAAAAACATCTGATTCAGTTGGTAAGATCTTCCTATTTAGGTATCTTGATCAACAATTCTTGCTTTAGGATTAGGATACTGTATAGGAAGATAACGTCATTGCAAATCCTTCTTCGTCCATTCAGTAAGAATTAAAAAAAAAATGCTAGTTTCTTATCTTCACTTTTGCAGAAAAGTCTTTCACAGTAGAAAATTCTGATGTAGAAGAATAATTTGGCATCATTCTGAAGAAGAGTTGTGTTATTTTTTTCCCAGCACCATGAGGGATCAGAAATAGTGTTCAAGGTCCTACAGTAAATGAAAAATGAGTGCTGCTACATGGGAAAGATGCAGTTCATACATCAACTTCATCATGTTAAAGCTTAACAGCACTTCTAGTGGCTTCTAACAGACTGTGTTATTGAACTCTCATGGTATTTGAAGACAGTGATAGCCTCAGAATCTTGAAGCCCTGGCTGGGGTTTCTTTCCTTTGCAGATATAATTTACTCTTGAATGGAGAGGAGCAATTTTTTTCTTTGCCTTTCTTTAGGACAATAAGTAGAAATGCAGTTGTTAACAAAAAGCTATTGATTTAAACTGCAGCGTATAGTATAGCTTAAGATTCCTCAGAGAGATGTATGATGGTATTAGAAGAGAAAAATAATACGATCCAGAGAATTTTTGGCTTGTCATCCTGAAGTCTTTTACAGGAAAAGTGTTGGATAGGGTGATACAAGGTCTAATCTTCTATTAAAGGAAGGTGATCTAGTGAGTACCAATAAAGGGAAAATAATTAGTCATGCTTATTTGATGTTTCTTCCGGGAAAGCAAATAGAGTTGATATATAAGAGCTAAGCTTACGTAAAGACAATCCAAGAACACAGACTGATAAAAAGGAAAGACAATGGTTCACTGTCATGGCATGAACTGGAACTAGCAGGCTATGTACTCATAAGCAGCAGTCATTTCAATAATCTCAGGTGCAGGGTCATATGTTTAGGAAGGATAAAATTCATAAGATTAAGGCATTGTCTTGAAAAACATTGATCCTGAATCATGCTGGATAATTACATAAATATTAATTTTAATAGCAAGCCCATAGCTAAAATGTCAATTTTGCTGGCAGTGTTTCCAAGAGGATGCTAAAATCTTACTGGAATTATAGAAAGATTTAACAGTTAGAAACCATGTTAGAAACCAAAAGGAGTTCAAGGGATTCTTCAGAAGCACTTCATAAGAAATGGAAAGTTGACGTAAATGATCTTCCTACTTTAGCAAAATGGTAATGGAATACGTGAATGGATGTTGAAATGTGAAATTTATGCACACGAGATTTTTATTAGGAATGCTGAGCATTTAATGTAAGAAGATCTGTGCACAGTCTTGCTGCAGACTTTATGGAAATAAAGTGGAATGTGTAAAGTAAAACTAAGAAATCTGTGGCAGAAACTGGAAAATTTCTTAGCGTGGTCTGGAAAATGACAAATTAGGTGGTACAGAAATGGATTCATACAGTGTCAGATAAACTTGCTCGTGCTGTTCAATACTGTCTTGGCAATTAAATAAGTTAAAAAAAACCTCTTATGTGGAGCTGCTATTCTCATGTCCCCAGCCATTCTGCCACCCAAGCCCACTGAAACACTCTGTTCTTCTCCTACTTTGCTAGAGCAGTTTTCAGGTTTTGGGAACAACCAAGTTTTCCTCAGATACTCAGCCACCGCCTTGTGGCTTTAATGAAGTACCACTTGTTTTTCTTCGAGAATAAATGTGTTTAGTAACTGAAATACACAGGCAAGAGTGCAGGTAGGAGTAGGATGCTCTCTACTTACACTAAATTGGTATAAAATGTGTACCTTTAACAACGCACATACCTTAAACTAAATTTGGCTTTTACTTAAACAACATAATTATATTCAGTCCTTAATCTATCAAGTATTGTTATTCAGGTTATTTAGAAACAAATGCCTTACTGTATAATTGCCAAATGCCATTTACAGGAAAATTTTAAAAGATTCCTTATGAATTTTTGTCAGTTTTTCTCTGACCTTTCCCACTGCCATAAGAATTCTGAAAAATTGTAGCATGTCTGAATTTGCTAGTTGTTACAGGTAGGTGGTGTTTTTTGGCAGTCAAATGAGAGCATTTTGGCGTCTACAATCCCACTGTATAGGTTAAAGACCATATTTACAGAACGTGATTTTTGTGGCAGCTGTTGAATGCACTTGCTTCCATCCTTCTTTCTTGAAACTTGCACAATTTGAACAGTCTTTATAACATAGAACAATGGATTTTTAAATGCAGACTGGCTGTCTCAGTTTGGTGGTATTAGTAATGAAATGAAAGTGTAGGGACAGTGTGTCTCTTCATTATCTTATCAGAAGCCCAGCTGGGGCACAACAATTTGAATGAAATCTGAATTACTCAGAATCCAGCTAAAATGATGTTTACTCATTTGGTAAAACAGACATTGAAGAAATCACTTTAAACTGCACTTTTAGCTTCCAGATACTGATACAAAATAGGGATTGCAACTGACAATGGCTGTAGTGACACACTGCTAAAATTTTGCTACCAAAATAAGGGCTTGCCCAGCCCAGAAGAGAACTAAAACAACTGCTTGATTCCTGTTGAAAGCCCTGGCACTCTTAAACAAGTGCTTACCGTGGAGTATGAGCTGCTTATGTTTCAAAGTGTGTCTCTTTTATTTCCATTGCTATAGGCTCCTGTGCCTTTCTGGTCTTTACAACTTATCTTTTCATGAATTATTTTGGATGGCTTAGACCCAGCAGCAGGCTAATAGACTGTAGCCATCATTAGCAAATGTGATTTGCCCTTGAACAGTCTCCTATGCTAATCTTTCTATGATATCACCATTCTTTTTCTGGGAGTAGCTGCATTTGCTAAATGCAACCTGCCCCTGTCAGTTTGCCAAGGGGAGGTTCTGCTGTGAGTTAGTACCTCTCAAAAAATGTCTCTTTGTGGCTTGGCTGACTTCATTCTTTGTGTGCTGAGACTGTGTATAGCAGGCTGTCTTCATAGAGGGCTACAGTTCAGATCTCGTTTTTGTGTCCTTACAAATCAGTAACCAGACTCATTATGCACTAGCAGATGACAGTGCTTAGTTTGGTGATGAGGAGTGGCATTTTTCAGCCTGAGAGACTGGAGGTTGAGATGGGGGCTGCCACAGCATTTCTCCTCCATCATAGCTTCTGCAAGAGTCCTTGGCTGTTCTGAGACAGAGCAGAAGATGCAACCCAGTAAGCAGGGCTTCTGCTAAATCCTGAGCCTCCTATAGCACTCAGGGTTTCCTTAGGGGTCAGCCCAATGGCATGAAGAAGAATTGCCTGGAAGGGATAGCAATTCTCACTTGGCAGAAGTTCCATCTCAGCTAAGTTGCAGCAGTGTCACTGCTTCAGTTTAATCTCTGCGACAAGGCTGTTTGCTGCAGCAGGCACAATTGCTCTATACAAAAGCATTGCATGGGTGCATCATGTTCAGCACACAGGCAGATTTTCATGAGTGCTCGGTCAACTCCTGTGACACTTATGGGCTGTTTTCTGAAGACCCAGAACAGGGAGCTCTGAACAGAGACAAGCTCTAGAAAGTTTGCCTCTGTCAGCAGCGCAGTCTATTTCACTGTGCAACAATAATCAATTCATGCAGGGAACCACCACAAGTTCTCTTGTTTTTAGAGGGGCTGTTAATTGGCTTTCAAAAAGAAAAATGTGAATCTATGATTTCTGAGCTTCTAGTCGGATATTTAATTCCTTCTGTCTTGATAAATGGTAGTCAGTGGTAATTACTGTATGATGTATATACAACACAAGCAACATAATGTTGAGTAGAAGAGATAACACCTCTCTAGTTGCCTGTACGCATCAGCAAAGTGTATATTATGATTTTTTCTCAGGCACATCCCTCTAACTACCCCTTCTTCATCCAGGTACTGATCACTGACAGAATGCAGTCTGCGTAGCCTCTTCCGAGATACTGGATATTTTGTGAGCCCTTGGACAGGCAGTAGTGTCTGCAGTGATCTTGAAAATTAGAAAATAAGGGGGCCTTGGTAAAGATTTATCTCTGAATTGGTGGTGTTGTTCACGTGCTACCTTTTCCAATAATGTTAGAGTCTTTATCTGTGCTGGGCAAAGTGTGCTGTTAGAAAACAAGTATTTAATCTACCTTAAATAACATTATATAATTCAATGTTTAGTGTGATCAAAGATCATCTGGAGCTACTTAGACTTAGCCTTCCCCTCCCTTCCCTTTAACTGTAACTGTATAGCTCATTTTAAAACAGTTTTGGTTTATTTTTTTAAGCTCCAATGTCTCTTTATTCTTGACTTATTTTATAGCACTTAGTATTTTTTCCAAAACTGTTTTCCCTATCGTGAAAGGGCATAGAACACCACCTAAAGAATTACAGAGTGTAAGGGGAGAGATGGGGCATGGAGATTCATGGTCTCAAACACACACTACGTGAGAATAAATTGAAATTTCTCATGGACAGCCATAGGGATTGACAGAAAAACTTCTGGTGTTGGGAGACTTGGCTGGGCTGTGGTACTAACAGTGAGTGAGATGGAAGAATAAGTAACCCCAGAAAAGGGTATCACAGACCAGAGGAAAAAAAAAAGCAACAACAAAAAATATACAAGAAGCCCACTACTTCCTGTTGATTACTCTGATTTCATTTTATATTTAATACCTTTTCATATCAGTGAGTAACTTATGAATGTCCCTTAACAAGTTTGGAAACATCAAAATAGATCATGCTTGAAATTTTGGAAGAAATCTTATTACAAGGATAACCTCAGGAACATATAAAACAGTAAAGAGATTGTGAGAATCAGTTTGTGGTGAATTCTAGGAAAAAAATGACTGATGCGTGAGAGAGTAAGTTTCTGAAGAAGCAGTGTCCATGACCCGTAGTTTAGTCTTTTGTCTGGCCAAGAGAAGGTACATAAGAGCAACGTGAAAGTTCTTTGATCAGCAGTTCTGTTCCCACGCTAGGAATGAGGCAGGGCTTGCTCAGCTGATGCCTCACTCTGACGCATAAATTGAGTTAGAGGATGAATATGGAGCAGGAGTTGGTGTGGCATCAGTGAGAATAATAACTGAGTAAACCTCCACCAGTTGTTGTTTGTAGGAGAAGTGAGAGGAGAGGAAGGGTGACCAACAGTGACACATCTAGTGTTACTCAGCTAGAGTAAAGGGTGAACTATCAAAAAAAAAGAAAGAAATTGGCCTTGCTCCAAGGATAAACCTGCTAGGTCTTGCACGTGTCAGCTGTCTGAAGTCGATGAGTAGATTCTACATGTTTTGTCAGATCCTAGCAGGGTATGGACTGCCTATAGAAGAAGGGTGGGTTGTGTTCTGGCTGGTAGAGAATGGATGACACGGTAGGTTAAGTATGGAAACAACATAATGACACAATCATCAGGCTGCATGAATCTTAGTGAGAGCAGAAAGATACTGTTTGAGCTGGGATTTTAAGAGAGGGTTCTCCCTCTTCTGAGGTTTTGACATGAGAATGCTTCTTCCTGAGTGTACTAGCAATTCTCTCGCGTGTTTTTGTACTGGGTGAAACTAATGTTTCTAAAGAGGAGTCCATAAGTGGTTGTAAAGCATGGCTCTGAGAACCATGCGAGTGCAAACACACATTGCAGTTACTGATCCAGATCCTTCAGGCCTGCAACACAGTGAAATTAGCATTAACAAATCATGGTGGCTTGGGCTTCATTATATGGAACCTGATCCTCATTATACAGAGCCTGATCCTCTATGTCTAATCACCTGTTCAGATGTAGCCTAACTCCCCCTCTTCATGTGTGCTGCAAATAATGTACAGAATCAGACCTGCTATTTGTGAGCAGCAATGAATGCTGTTGACCACCATGACATTTCAGAGGGATTTAATCCCCTGAGTTACAGCACAGAGTTTGCTCTCGAGGGGAGAAAGTAGCCTTAATTATTTTGAGAGATCAAAGTCATTAAAGAAAGGCCTGGCTGTGCAATTTAATTTCTCTTTTTTTAACATCCCCTGGGATATTGCAAGCTTGGGCTGCCAGAGGGGAAAGCTAAACAGCTTAGCGTTTCATCTGCACCAGGGGAGCCAGCAAAAAGAACATTACTCTTTTAATGTTCAAAATTGACTTGAAAACTATAAGTGATTTTCAGTGGCGTGGGTAAGTTAGGTTTTAGCTCATTCATAGTCTCCTGGGAATAGTTTTCTAAAATAACTTTTCTTGTATCTTTCTAATACCACGCATACCAACTTAATCCTTCTCAGCATTGACTTTGTAAGAAAAATTGAGTATCACTGTCTGTTACTTTGATGGATGTTAGGAATAATAAACCACCTTTATCTGTCCTCCACATAGGAGCCCTTGAAAAGTTCCTTGTATATGGGAAAAACCAGTTTCTAATGCACTTTAATTTTCACCTCAAAGAAGGTCATTTCTGTGTACTCTGTAAACTTCTTGGAAAGAACATATTTGTTTTGAAAGAAAAATTCTTGAACATCAACCAAAAATCTCACTTAGAGGATGAACTATGCCCAGCTCTGCATAGACTGAAGTACACGTTCCAAAATAGCAGTCGTTCCTTATTAGTGTAAGCATCCCTAAAATGCAGTTCTTAAGTAGTAAGTTTGTATATATGGTTTAGGTTTTGTTTTAATATGTAGAAATACACATTGATATATACATAGTAATTAGAAAACTTTCTTATTTCTCGGTCCCAGTTTAAGGAATCTCTTAAAGAATTTGCTGACTCTTTTTGGACTCTACTCAGCAATCCTAGGGTATGGTGGTCTCAACTGTGTAGGGGCTGAGGTGGGAAAGAGCACCAAGAAATGAACTGCTTGTAGCTCAAAACACGTAATTACAAGCTATGTCTGAGCAGATTCAAGGTCAAGCTTAATGTCTTGAAACAGAGGAGGTTTATGGGAAATGATAGCTAAGAATTACGTCTATAAAGAAATATATCTGTTCCTGCTCAAGTACAAGACAAGCTGCATTAATATGCTCTGCTACATTGAATTACTCTGCAGGGAAATTATCTGCCAAGCAGTTTTAGAAAAGAGAAATTTTTAATTTCTGACAGCTGCACGTGGTCAAATGATAGCTAAGGTACACATCAGCCAGGCTATACTGCAGTCAGCTGGGAGCACTGAGTTTATTGCATCACGGGAGAGTCTTTCAGCTATCACCAAAACAGGAGCAAATTAATTCTTTGAGTAGTTTTGAAGCCTGAAGAGTTATAGTTGTATCAGGGTCTGAATTTCTCAGTACATTGTTTGTGCTGAATCTTGCAGGAGTATCTCTTTTTGAGAACTTCTAATTGAATGCAGTGTTTAGCTGGGCTTTACATTGTTCATTATGAGTTACCGTCCTGCCTGTTCAAAAGCTGCACTTGTACAGGGTTGTTTTTGCCTTTTCTCAATTTTCAGTTAAACTTTTTTATCTGGTAATTCCCAATACTGTGATTTCAGCATTACGTATTTCCAACAGGATTGACAACGCTTACAACCTACACCAAGTTGCAAATACATGGAATTCCAGTCCGTGTAGCAGGTGAATACTTACCTAAGGCCATCACACTGAAACTCTGATGGACAAAACTCAAGCTTGGAGAACAATGTTTGCTAGTTTTCCCACTTTGTTCTTCCACATAATAGTGCTATATTTTCCAGCTCTCTGTTTGCTCAGCTAGCTTTGCCAACACTAGCTATTTCCAGACTAATGGAAACTTTCCTCTGAGTGAAGCACGTTATACTGTCATCTATTTGAAAATGGAAAACATCTGTAATCTTTGTGTACAAAGAAATAAGATCTTACCACAAATATAGAAGCAAAGCACTGCTTATGCCCAGATCTTAAACATGTATTTGAAATAGTTGTGAGCTTGAAAAAGGATTGGGAATGTAATGAAGGATGAGTATCCTTAACATCTAATCATGAAAGGAAGAAATTTATTCTCTTATTTTGCTTCTTGAGCTTTTTATTCTCACAGGAGATGGCCTTTTGAAAAGGAAATGTGTCAAACAAGAAAGGAAGGCATTTAAGGAAGAAACCTGATTGTAGCCTGAATTCTTGGCTTGGCCTTATCGCATTCTAGATAGAGTAATGGAAGATGAATAGATACACATCCAAATTCGGCTGCTGTCATCAGGTGAAATTTAGAACTGGGCACAGGAGCCACATATCCACCTCTATGTGAAGCTGTTAAGGTGCAAAGTTCTCTGAGCCTGTGTCCTGACGTAGGTTGGTTGGTCGGTCCTGTTCTATGAACACTAACGCTTAGGTATTATGGATGCAGTGCCAGAGCTATCTGCAGAGAGACTGTGTGTACTTTTTGGGCCAGGGATTTGTGGTGCTACAAATCAGGCTTTTTTTTTTTCCTCTTGACAGTATTTTCAGACCTCTCAAAACAGCATACCTGCTGACTTCATCTTTTCCCTGCAATCTACAGCTATAGTGTGGCAGAGTGTTATGTTTAGGATATAAAATTCTGATCTCTTGAGTAATTTCTCAGACGTATTTATTGTATGGAATAACTTTACAGTTAGAGTAATTTTGTAGATTCAGAAATGCCTCAGTTTGAATATACAGAACCACAGAAATGAAGCTACAAGAGGACACACAAAGATGTTCCAATCTTGTGTAACAAGCTTTAGATAGACCAGATTTCATAGTTACGTATTATGATAATTGATATGATCTCTCTTTTTTCTTAAAACCAGAGTAGAAAAGGGAAATACCAGCTGAACAAATAGTTTATATTTTAGCTTATATACATAATTTATATAATATGTACCACAAAGTTAGTCACATGTTTCTGTAACATTTATGTAACAACTGCCAGAAAAGAACAAGTGAAGAAACCAGCATGAAGTACAGATTCATTTACCTTTATTTGCATATTCGTATGAGCTATGCCATTGCTAGAAGTAGTTGCTTTGCAGGATTAGTGAGTGACCATCCACCATGTGATAGCTGGCCCTCAGCACGGATTCTTGAGAAGTTCAGTTTTACCTATTTGTTCTCATTAAGAACATTAGCTGGAAGGCCTGTCAAATGCTTTGTCAATGATCCCTCTAAAACCTTTCCTGTACTTGTTAATTGCCTCAAAATAGCTATGGTATGCTCATTTCAGGGATTTAATTACAGGCTAAAGTACAATATTATAAAATAAAGCAGGAAAAATTTCACCTCTTCCTTCATAATTTAATTTGTCCAGAAGTCTTTACTAAGGTTTTTTTTTAATGCCTGGTTTGTCTAAAGTAGAAAATGATATGAATTTAAAGAATTAGGCTATTAGCGTAGCATCACTGAGCTTTAGTTCAATGTATACCACAATGAATCCATAATCTAATACTTCTGAACTTGTTTGCGCTGCTCTACACCTTTTAAATGTTGGACTAAACACTATCATCTATTTAAGTGCAACACTTTCCCATGCTAGGAATATTCCCTTATTGGAGCTGGGTAATCTGAAGCTGTTGCTGTGCCTCTAAGTCAGCGTACGAAGTGGGATGATTGAATCCTCCTAGCTAGTGGATAGTAGGTGCTACTGATTAGAGGTTTCCCTTTCATACTTAATGCTTGCCATCTAGCTTTTGAGAAATTTGATTTATGTAATCTATTTAGCATTCAGTATGGAAAGTTATTTTAGAATGTGCGCAAGCAGTATTAAATAGAATAAAAGAACTGTGTTGGCTATAGTAAAGGAAACCTTTCCAAAAGGATAAATGAAGGTTCACTGCTATAGGTTTAAAAAAGCTGTAACTACACCTTCATGGTGTTTGCTAGGAATGACATTGTTCACAGACCTGTATGGAAATGTACAGTGGTGGAGAATCTGAAACTACATTTCCACACCAGATTGTGAGTTCTGCTTGGAATTCCAAAACTTGCAGTGTCTTCGAACAAATGGAGAAAGATTTCTTGAATCTGTAGTTCTGAGCATGTATTGTGCAGATGAGTTTACTTTGATTCAAACGCCTCCATGAAGTTACTTTTTTTTTAAACAGAAAGTACTGGAAACACTTGGATATGTGTTGAACTGTGATCACCAGCACTGCTGCTGCTATGTAACACTGCTGGACATTGTGTGCATTGATAGACTACAGTCAAACAGGCTGTGATTACTGTCACTTTGAGTCAGTCCAGACTTCCCTTAGCGCCCAGCCTTCCTCTCTTGAACACTTCTACCTTCAGATTTCATGACGTGACCTGTTACACCTTTTCTTTCCTGCTTCCTAATACTTATATTAACGAAGGGTCTTGCTGCTTCGTGCACACATAAGCTTTGTTATCAGTTGTGCAGCATTTGTGACTGATTACACAAGTCCTAGCCTGAATTCTGAAGGTGATACGGATGGTGCCAGGCAATCACAGCTCTGCTCTTTGCTATCTGACTTTTGCTCTGTATAGCCACATTCTGTGTACACAGTCCCACAAGGAGTCCTGTTGCTGTAAATGTCTCTGTTTTGACACAGTTACAACAGTGTCAAAATACATACAGTGATACAGTGAGTAGCAGTTAAACTCTTTCAGAACTTCAAAATGAAATGAAATCCCTCAGGCGTGTATTAGTAAAGTCTTTCATTGTTATGAAAAATTTTAGTGTGCTGTTGGAGATTGTTATATGGAATATCTTCCCTTTCTGCTCCTTCTGAACATTCCCTTTTCTGATACAAAATCGCTGTGAATCGACTTTGTGATAAAGTGTTGCAGTTTATGTGAGAATCCATTAGCTTTAGAGGACAAGTCTAAGACTAAGCTTTATGGGAGCCAGGGCTTGCCAATGAAAATCATAACCCACGGGAGATAATTGTAGATGTGATTTTAAAAAACATTTTTCTGGTGCAAATTAGAAAGGGAATGGCACTAGATCACTGCTGAAAAACTGGAAAGCCTTTATATTTTTGTAGATCTTGGATTTCTGAGATGACTTTGTCATGACTTTCAGTCAACAGGACCAGATAAGCCATTGGAACAACTTCAGGCATTCTTTCTTCAGGAAAGGATGGGTATCAGTGACAGTTTGTTGGACTGAATCTTCCAGAATTTGATTTCAGCCTTCTCTGAAGGCAGAATATGCCTGAAGTTAGATTTATTTTCATTCTTTAAGTGGATGATGTTTACACAAGTGTGATCAGCAAAAATCTTCGCTATGTGTTCAATGGCATCTGCTTAAAACTTCTCAGATGAAGTCAGCAGATCAGTTCTTTGTTGAGGTGGACATTCTGAGATTAAACTAATTACGTACCAATATTGATTAGGATTTTGTTGGAGAGTGTCATTCCACCAATTCGATAAGAAAATTTCTGCAGTTTATAATGGATTAAAGTTAGATTTTAGATTGCTGCTGCATGCAGAAAGTGGAGATGGGAACCTCTGGAGGGCACTTTTACCATTTTGAAACTGATGAATTGCTCTGAAAGTGGCAGACTCCCTCTGCTGATTACAGAGCCTCTTTGTGCTGTGCTAATTTTCCTGTTGACAAAACAATATCCTTGGAATATCCTTGGTTTTTGGTTTTGTTTTGTTTTGTTTTTTGAATGCAGGTGATAACAACTCTAACGTGTAGGCAAATTAGATTCCACAGACTTTGAAAATATGTTAGCTGAATGTTTCAACATGAACCCAAGCATTATGTTCATTTTCGTGTTAATGTGTACAGTCTTTATATCTCTAATGTGAGCACTCAGTACTTTTAACTCTATTTCAACTGCTGATTACTGTCAAATCTAGAAAAAAAATGAAATGCCATCCTGAAAGAGAACCAAGCTGGTACTAAGATGTCTGTTAACCCTTTGGCAATGACACACAGTCCAGCATTGGTATTTCTGACAAAGCTCTGTGAGCCTCATGGCAGGCAGATATGGAGTAATCTGCCGTTTCTCCTTCTCTCAGGAGATTTAGCCTCATCTGTAGTATTTGGCTTGAATTCTGAAACTTTAAATAATTCTTGCACAAAACTGATGTCTCAATTATACCTAAATATTCTGGAAATAACAACTTTGTCCCTTTCTTATAGAATATGGAGTCAGATTTCAGCAGCTTCCTATCAACAGATAGTTTAGATAGTGAGACTAGAAGTCTTCTTTTTGTATATTTGTTTTTCTATTCATTATGGGATTCTTCCTTGCCTTTGAAGAGATGTAAACAGATTAGGGATTTATCTTCCTCCATTTATCTGCTCCTTTCCGCATCATTTCTAAAAAGACTAAAAATTCTAAAAATAAGAACAAATGATTTTATTTTAGACTAATTTATGTCAATGACTTCTATAAATGCATTTTAAAATTCTTATTCATAATTTCAACACTCTTATAACATCTTGGCATATTTTGCTACAACGTATGCACATTTTTATCTTCACTGATGTAAGATAATACAGATGTCCAGTTCTAGAGCAAAAATTGTGATATAAGCACATCTACCATTAATACAGGGTTTGACAAAGTGTGCTGGTAATTCACACATTGTGTTTGTAGATTTTGATTTTCCTTTTTCGTCACTGCATCTGTTTGCTTTCTGTGCTTGGCTCTCTTTGTGGAGTAATTTCAGTATCTCTTATGTTGTGCATAGTGTGTTGATAATAGAACTGAGATTCTGCATTCCTAGAGTAGATATAACCCATAGGAATCTATGTAGGAACATATTAATTAACTTTGTACCTAAGCATATCAAGGAAAAACTCCATATATTATGCAATATGCATTATTTAAATGAAATAAAAATCAATAACAGATAAAGTTAAACTAGTGAGGAAGAAAAAAAATGTAAGGAATTTGTTAAATTCGAAACTGGTTCATAATTCATCTGTTATTTATATAGAATGTACAAATCTCTCTACCAAAACTATTGACATCAGAGGCTATAATTTACAATAAAACAGGCAAAAATGACTGAGGTTGTCTTTCTTTCCTGAGAGAACACACATTCTTCTCTGTCTGAAATTATTCCATATGATTTGACAAACAGAAGTAGATTTAGAACAATTGGATTAAATTTAGCTATGTTTCAACATTCCTGTCTCTTGTTTGCCACCTGTCTTTCCATCCTCTCTTCCTGCTTTGCTCATCTCCCAAGAGCAATTACAGACACACCAGTATTTTAAGATTAGCTGAGTTCTAATTTTGAAGTAAATTCTGTCCACTGTGAACTGGCACAAACACATTAAAGCTGTTCTGGATTAATCCAATTTGTTTTTGTCCTGCCCTCCCAGATCCAAAAGCATAACTCAAAATCCAGATTCACATCATAATTGCTCATGTATAAGCCAGGTTTTTTTTTCTTTTTCATAAGAAAGAGAAAAGCATTATAAAGAGCAGAATCAAAATACAGTGGGAAGGCAGATTATGATTGTCACATTTTCTAAGAGCAGTATACAGCCTGAAAAGATTTTAAGAAGTGGGGACCTTACCTTTTGTGTCCTTGGTGTTCAGAAACAAAAGCATCAGCCTGTATTTTGTGTCACGTTTCTCACAACCACTTTGCAGATGGCAGAGGACCAAAAGATGTACAGTCTGAGATAAATCCGCTTGGTGCTAAGTTATGGTGCTTTATTCATGCATGCATCCAGGCAAAGTCTGACCACTTTGTGAAGAAAAGCAGATGGAAAGAGATATTTTAGTAATGGCAGGGTCTGAGAAATTCTTGCTAAAGATACTTCCTCTAAAAATCAGTTTATTATCCAAGAGACCTACTGATTTGCTTGCTGGTTATATTCTAGTAAATATTTAACTTGCTGCATAAGAAGCTTGGGTCTGTGTGATTTGTAAGCAGGTGCAGCTCTTCCCTTGGCATTTATTGGAGCCCTTTGTTCTGGACAAAGCCTAACTAAATTAGTGGGTGAGGTAAAGCGTGATGACTTACTGTAGTTGCTGGATGTTAGGCAGGTGATAAAAGTTGCTTTGAATGCAAGTGATAAACTTTCATATCATGAACTATATATCTTGACAGTCTTCTGGAAAAATCATAGTGAATGCATTCTAAAATTGAATGTCTGTGATCAGGAATGTTAAATTTTCTTGCAAGTATGATGAGTGTGCTATATTGGATGTGGAATCGATATGTTTTGCTTCATGCAAAGTTGCTTTAAAGGCAATAATTTCATGGCAACTCTTCAATTTTTCTATGTCAACTTCCACGGCACGTTGATTTACAGCTCCTGTGGTATGTGAAGAATGGAAGGAAATGTGCCTCCACGTTTGCCAGGATGCCACACCTGGCTCCTGAGGCCACGGCTCAGACTGGGGAGGTTCACCATGTACCTCCGAAACAGAATGTCTGCATCAATCTGCAAAGCATTTGCCCAAAAGAACATGCGGTTTGAAATATTGGTGTTGTATGTCAGATTGAAAAGTCGGGGAAAGCGCTTTAGTAAGCACAAGGAGCTAAGGAGGCGGGCAGGCTGGGCACGGGCCATTATCGAGTGACCTCTGCCGTCTGCAGTGAAAGTTTCAAGGGCTGGGAAATCTGCAGCGTGAATCTCTGAACTCCGGCGCAGGACAGCGACCTTTAAAGAGACCTTCCTTTAAAAAGCATTCTTCAGTCCGACGCCTGGCCGCAGCACCGACCGGGCAGGCACGGTCGAGGGAGAAGGGTCGAGAGAGGGAGGCCCCTCGCTCCGCAGCGCACTGCCGGCTCCCCCTGGCGGCGCTCCGTGCTGCGCGGCCGCTGTGCCCGGCTGGGCGCTGCCCGTGTCCTTGGGCGCTGCGGGGCGCCGGCGAGCTTAATCGTTAACTGCTGGTGCCTCCTGCAGCTGTGCCTGCAGCCGTGTTGGAGTCCGAAATCACTGAAGTACCTGTGCTTCTTACTGCGATAGAAACAAAATAACTTGGTTTGGAGTATTTTTCTCTCGTAGCTGTTATGATATCTCTGAAAATACACATGTGGGATTCTACATGTCAGTACAAACTGGTATCTAGCTCAGTCAAGAGCTGTACATATGCAGACCTTTTGAAACTGAGGTATGTTCCAACAATGTTGAAATGCAAAGCACGTCCTAGCTAAAAATCAATACAGGTTTGAAAATATTATCCTTGATCATTCAGAACTGAGCCACTCAAATGGGTAAAGAATGGCTCATCTGGCACTGCATCCTCTCTCAGATTAGCATTCTTGTTATTAATTTATATGTTATCTTTAATAATATCTTGTTTAATTTTCTGGTGTGTGAAAGCGACCCACCCTCACTGTGTCATTTCCTGTGTCATTTTCCTACAAGAAATAGTGCCAGTCTTTCATCTGAGACTGATGCACTGCTCTGATTTGCAGCGATAGAAATCTAGTTGCGCTCTTCTGAAGTGCATAAATATTTCCAAACAAATATGTGACCTGGATAGGGTGGATCACTGGGCTGAGGCCAATGGGACTTTGGTCACAGCGCTGGGACAGAGTGGCTGGAGGACTGTGCAGAGGAAAAGAATAGGGTGTTGGTTGATACTTGTCTGAACATAAGCCAGCAGTGTGCCCAGGTAGCTGAGAAGGCCAATGGCATCTTGGCTTGTATCAGAAATAGCATTGCTAGCAGGAGCAGGGCAGTGATCAACCCTCTGTATTCAGCTCTGGTGAGGCTGCACCTTGAGAACTGTTTTCAGTTTTGGGCCCCTCACTACAAGAAAGACACGGAGGCCCTGGAGTGTATCCAGAGAAAGGCAGTGAAGCTGGTGATAGGACAAGATAGCACAAGAGGCAATGGTATCAAGTTGTGCAAGGGGAGGTTCTGTTTGAATACTGGGAAAAACTTCTCCAGAAGAGTGGTCAGGCACTGGAATGGGCTGTCCAAGAAGGTGGCCGAGTCACCCTCTCTGGAGATGTTCAAGAAGTGTGCGGATGTGGTACTAAGGGATGTGGTTTAGCAGGCACCATTGGTGGTAGGTGGATGTTTGGACTAGGTGATTTTAGAGGTCTTTTCCAGCTTTAATAATTCTATGATTCTATATACAATATATATACAATGGCTAATATTTTCCAGCCTATTGTAGAGTGCTAAAAATAGATTGCATTGAAGTTTTCATTTCTGTCTGAATAACAGAAGAGTCTTATTTATCTCTAGGCATAACAAAATACGTCTGGTTAACTCTGTGTGACAAAGTCCGGACAAGCTGGGAGTGGTTAAGATCTTCAGTACGTAAAAAACCTCATTTTTTTGGTGTAGTTCGAATAACAATGGAGGAAAATCCAGGACACAAGGAGAGAGGGAGTGCTGGTTTTTAAATGGCACGTGTGGGCTAACACACTCTTAGTGCACAGCTTTGTGATATATGCCTCATAGCTGTTCTTGTTCAACTAAAATTTGAAAGCAAATTTTATTCTTAGAGGGAGTAAAGCTGCTTCAAATTGCCTTATTCCATTATGTCTAATTTAAAATATTCCCTGCCCGTCTAGTTTGTCTTTCACATAGCTTCATCTCACAGTGGAAGATTCATTCTGATACCACTTTCAGAGGTATATTTCTGGGTGTGGTGTGAAATACATTTTATTCCTCGGTATGTTCAGCTGTTAGGTACAGTACTTCTAGTGTGCTCAGATTAGTGTTCTAGTTTGGATCAGGAATGCGCTTTTGCAGTCAATCTGCTTGTCCTGTTCTTGTCCCAGACATGCTTTGATTCCCATCGTGGAGAAGTCTTGGTGTGCTTTCACCAGATCTCTTTTGGATAAAGCTGAAGAGAACGCTGTGTCCTAGGACCACATTAGATGTTCTTCAAGTGCATTAAGCCCATAATAGGACCTGATAAGCTCTTGTTTGAGGTAACCCTCAAAAACACGTATAGCAAGGATGTCAGGTAGTCAGCAACAACTTTTACAGATCTATTTCTAGTGAAGCCCAGTCCTTGCTAATGTGTTTTTTTGTTTTTTTTTTCTTGTAGTACATTTTCATTTGTTTCATTTCTGTGACCTCACACATCCATGTGGCATGTTTTCTTTTTTGAGAGAGAAGGAGAAAGAAAATTGGTTCGTTGCCAGAGCCAAGTCTGAGGTTTTACAAAATACTCAGCAGGATGCTCAGTGTTGGGGTTTTGAATTGCCTGAACTAGAGAACATGGAATTGGTGGTTTTGGGGACCAGATTTCTCCAAAATTTCTCAGGTACTTGATCTGGAACTTAACTTCAGGCTTGTCCATCCTAAGAAAGCAGGGGAGCAGAGAGAGATGCAAAAACATGTTTTCCAGCAAGCAACAGGGAAATGACAAGAGAAGTATTCTTACACTGTGTAAATAACCACTTCTGGAATCTTTTCTTCTGGAATCCATTTTCATTTTCTTTCTTATGTTCCCAAAAACTTCCTTCAAAAAGAAGTTACAGAGGCTGACCTTTGAATGTCATGTTCCTTCATGTGGTATCTTTTGGATGCTAACATGTCTGAATGAAAAATAAACTTCAGTAATGATGAACTAATGCAGTCCTAATGAAATGCCCCTAGATGGACTGCAGTTTAATGCCACGGCAGCATAGCAGATTTCTAGATTTTAATGAGATAAACAAAATAACGGGCCTTTACATCATACTGTTAATAGGCTGAACCTGATTAAATTAGAACAGAAGCAGTTTGTAGACTGAGACAGATAAATTGTGAAAACACCAAGTTCAAAGTCAATGACATGGCAAAAATTCCAGGTACAAATCACAGACACAGGAGGAAAAAAAAGGTGTGTATATACATATATATATATATATATATATATATATATATATATATATATATATATATATATGTACGTCGATGCTTCATTGTATTTATTTTTTTTGTGTTTTTTTTTTTTTTTTTTTATTTTCCCTCAAAAAAGTCAACTCAAGCTCCCATGGGTTGTAATGAACTCTGAAATGGAATGGGCAAAAATGTCAGCTCTGAATTGCTCAAGATATTTGATCCCAAACAAGACAGTAATATTTGTTGCCTATAGGACATTTCAGAGCAGGTTTGAGATGGTCCAGGTTTTCTAATTTTTACCATGATTTTGCACTTGGAACTCCATACTATGGTTGAATCTAGCTTAGATTTTTGAGGTTAATGTATCGCTATCACTTAAAGGAAGAAATTGATGTTTCTTAATGTTTGAGGCAAATATTTAGGTTGAGTACCTATATAGTAAAGGCATTTTCCAGCCAGAAGATCTGTTCAAACAAATAGTTTGAGCTGAAGTTGCCAAATTTTTGATGTGCTGTTCAGACATAAAACACGCTCTGACTGCGCATAGAAGTCACTGCGTGGCTTTTTGTATCCTGGAACTGAAAGGCCCAAGTCTCCAGGCTTGGAGACAGGTGACAGGTGACAGGAAGGCTCAGTGTTTGACTCAGAGGATTATTTTTTTTCAAATATTTCACAAAAACGACTGCTTATTTTAGTTGCCTTAGCTTAGGAGACTGCAAAAGTGCTCGAGCCAAGACTCAGCAGAAGCACCTGGCTTCTGAGATCTGCCTCACAGTGTCTGATGTTGGTTCAGTGCCCCTCAAAGGATGCTTTGTTGGCTGTTCAAATGCATGAATCACAGACAGTAGGGAGTCCTCAATAAGAAGCCTGCAAGTTCTCCCTCTGAAATGATATCAGCCTATGGAAAGGGAGTCCTCTAACAGAAGTCAGGACCACAGTGCTTTAAATAAAAGAACTGTTGGATGCCAGTCCCCCTGAAATTCAGCTTCTAGACATTTTAGTCATTTTGTTCCTCACTGGAAATCTGAGGCAGGAAATAAGCCTCAAGGAGATGTTAGTGTAGCAGTGTGTTATTAACTCCTCTTTGCAGCTGGATGAAGCCTTGAAAAATTTCAGATAACATTGAGCTGTCTTAATGAAAGAGCATTATTTTGTAACTGTGTTGTGTACCAAGCTAATAGCTTCTTCAAAAGTTTGCTTCATTAATTGGGAAGCACTAAAAGCTCAAAACCACTGTGAAGGATATGTTAATGAAAATTATTAATGAAATGTGATGACCTCCACATAGATGTTCCCATACACAAAAATAAGGGCTTTGTAATTGAGATCCATTAAATTGTGGCTACATTGGCTGAGTTAGCAGCCTCAGGTGCAGACTGGCATTCAATATTGCGAATTTTTTGCTCTGTTAGCTATATGAATGGGATGGGAAAGAGAGCTATAGTGGCATTCTGTTCTTTACTAATAGGAAGGTGTTTAAGATGCAAATGGAAAGCTCTTCTACCTCCTCTTTTAATACATAGAATCTTCAGTCCGTCCTCACTTCTATTAAAAGAAATTTATTCTTTGAGACTGAGCTGTGCAGATTTCTATGCTACTCAGCAGTTGTGCTACAGTACATAGATCATAGATCTCATTCTCATGTAAGGACACCTCTTTCCTTCTGTAGCAGAAACTCATTAATTTTAATGTACACCAGTGAAGCAGCTGAGTGGGCTTTGAGGTCTCCTTCATAGCAGCATGTTGTGTTGCTTCTGCACCACTGAGCTCATTATTCTTTTATTAAGAAAGCAAGAAGGAATACAGTGTATATACAGTCCTAGTGCTATCTTCCTCAGATATCACAGAGCATCAGCACTTTCCAGAAACACAAACAGCCTGCTCAAAAAATGAAGTGAAGCATTCTTTGTTTTATTTAACCCACAGGTAAATGAATATGTGGCACAACTGATCTCTGCTTCGCTATGTCCTAAGTTCCTCCTAAGCTTTGTGGGTTAAGGCTAGGAAAATTGGCTGTGTACGAAATAAATACTAGAGATGATATATACAGCTGATATAGAACTTGCCTGCTTTTCCTCTGCAAACACCTGAACACCTGAATGTAAGATATTTCCTAAAGTCTCCAGTATTTATCTGTGCTTACTTAAGTATATATTTTCAGAACTGTTACATTTGCTCTTTTTGTTTCTTCTTCAGGACTGGGACTTTCAAGCTTTGAGAACCCAGTTCCATTTCTGCCAGTTCCTAAATTGGTTTGAAAACCTCAGCCCAGTTCTGCCAGGATGCACGAGGGAGGCACTCATTTAATATTTAGTTTCATTGGAGCATTTTAGGTGAGGCACACAGCGGTGCTGAAGACATGATTGATTCAGATCTATTTCAGACTGGAATTCAAAATGGAGATTAGATTCAGCTCTCACGTCTTCCAGCCTGTTTTCCCCTCCTCTGGTCTGTCAATACAAAAATGAATAGCAAATAGAGAATCTGAAAATTTCAGAACAGTCATTTGAAGTTAGTACTCAGGCAAAATACCTGGTGCTTCCTGCATATCCAATATTAGCCACGGTTTTATTTTGTTCATTAAATATGCTTCTGTTTATATTCAGTTTTGATTCTAAAGAATTCTTCAGGATTCAGCTGCAGGAATTAAACGCACGCAGAAATTTAGATTTTTAAGATCAACTCTTCCTCCTCCTATTCTGTTTTTGTCTTGACTTGGAATAGGTTTGTCTCTCCTTAGTGTGTGTAAATATGCCTCTTTTTTAAAATTTATTTAGTTTTTCTGGTTTGCCCCAAGACTTGTTAATTTTGATTTACAGGCCTGAAAGTTTATACTGAAAGTATATGCAGCAATTCCCTGAATACCCTGAAAAAATCACACACACAGAATCACAGAATTGCAGGGGTTGGAAGGGACCTCCAGAGATCATCAAGTCCAACCCCCCTGCCAAAGCAGGTTCCCTACAGTAGGTCGCACAGGTGGGCATCCAGGCAGGTCTTGAACATCTCCAGAGAAGGAGACTCCACCACCTCCCTGGGCAGCCTGTGCATGCCAAGCTCCAACAGGGCCTTATCTAACCTACCTCTGCCAGGTAACGATTCAAGAAAAAGGATGAAGAAAAGCATATTGGAATGTCTCCCAGTAAAACCATGCTCTTATCTCCCTATGGTGATCAGAGTCTTGTAAAGAATTGCAAGCGTTAGCCCAGTTGATTCTGTGAGTGTGTGCTGAGTGGCAGAGGCTATGTGTTATGTTTATTGGTTTGCAGTTCAGTTTGCAGTTTGTATACCACAGAAGCACACAGTGTAGCATGGCATCTTTCTGTTCTGCACTGTCAGGTGGAGTCACCAGGCAACCTTGCTTCCCTGTTCTTGCTACCTGTGTAACAGGTTGGGCAAATCCTTTGGCAGGTAGACAAAGCAGCTGAGCATGTTCTGCTGAGTAGACTTTTGTCTGACATTGGCAGAGACCATAGGGCTCCTATGAAGAACAGAGAGTAGACAAAAAGCCCAGGCACTGGAAATGCTGGAAGAGAAAAGATTTTCCAGAGGACCCACAGTGGTGTTCTATAATCCAGAGATGAAGCAAAGTTCATTGTATATTCTCCTCCCCTGTGTTTGCTTTAATGTTAGTGCTTTCATGTTCACTGAGAGTTTTAACAGCCATCAGAAAACTTCCAGACTGATCAACGCTTCTGAATCTTTGCACAGTGCTTTGGTTGCCAGTTGAAAGGGAAGAAGGTGAAGGTTGTGACCTCTTTGAAGCAGTGTGGCTTTGGACCAAGTGTAAGCTAACTGGAAAAATTCCACACCTTCTCTGGGCAGTCTGTTCCGGTGCCTCACTACCCTCTGAGAATTTATTCCTGACATCTAACCTAAATTTCCTCTCTATTAGTTTCAAGCCATTTCCCCTTGTCCTATCGCTATCATGATGCCCTTTTACCATTATATGTTTTTACCATGTAAAAGGTCAGAACCCCTCCTTCTTGTAAGCTCCCTTCAAGACCTCAGAACCTTCTCTTCTCCAAGCTAAACAAGATCAAGTCTCTCAATGTTTATATAACAAGAGGTGTTCCAGCCCTCTGACCATTTTTGTGGCCCTCCTCTGAAGCAGCTCCAATAGCTCTGCATCCTTCTTGTCCTGGGGGCCCCAGGATTGAATGCAGTACTCCAGATGGGGCCTCACAAGGGCAGAGCAGAGAGGGACAATCATCTTCCTCTCCTTGCTGGCCTCCACTCTTTGGATGCACCCAGGATACTGCTGGCCTTCTGGACTGCAAGCACACAGTGATGGCTCATGTCCAGCTTTTTGTCCATCAGGACCCGCAAGTTCTTCTCTGAAGGGCTGTTCTCCTAGACTATACACATATCTGGGATGACCCTGATCCAAGTCCAACGTGCAGATATCTACATTCCTCAAGTAAGGATGACAGTCAGGACGCTGGGGGCTGGCATGCTAAAGATAACTAGATTGTTATTGGGAAACCTTTGGTGGATGGTTGAGAGGCATTGGCATCAGAACAGTTGATCTAAGAATGAAAAGACCCATCAGTCAACATCCCCTCTATACTGAGTGCTAGTTAGGTAAAGGGAGCTGTCTGCCTTACCAGGAGGCTGGGTAAATACACTTGGAATGTGGTAGCTGGAGAGAATGGATTGCTGCTTGGACAAAGATAAATCCTAATTGTGAAACATCTTCAGGAAAAGCAAATACAAAATATATATTATATATATATGAATATTTTACCCAGGGAAAAAAACAGGTGTAGAGATAAGAGTTATAAAATGTCAGATTTTATGAAAGGAACCAGATGATGGCAGCATAGAATGCAACAGAAGACTGAGAAAATTCCTGGGTTAAGTAGCAACAGAACTGTCCTTGAAAATGGAGTCAGAGTTCAATCTTTCCATCTCATCCCTCACTTCAGCAGTGGCTTTTGAGATATAGGTTTATGGCTCTGGGAAGGAGAAAAGAAGACAATTACTGTGTTCTGTGTTCATGTGCCAATCTTTCATAAGCTATGCAATAAATCAGCTCCGAAGTCTTTTCTGTGTAGCATCAGTAATAAACAGTTCAGCTTGACTCTTTTGGACTTAGAAATCATGTATTTTTTTCCTTAGCAATGTAAATTCTTCTAAAAAATCCTACTGCCTACAAGTCTACTTTGCTAATTCTTGTCAGCAAAATTAGTCTGTAACCACTGCAGTCTCCAAGATAGAATTTAGAATATATCTGTATGTATAATGACAAATACAAGCTGGATACACACTAGTTTTCAAATGAAAAGCTTAACAGCCAATATCTGAATCATAGATGCTTGACTCAGTCGCCTAAGAAACCAACACCTGCTTTGGTGCTGTGATAGAGAAGTGCAATCTCTGTGGAAAAAAGCTCAGACAGTTGCACTGGAGCACTGTTTGGTTGTACTGGCAGAGGACAGGATGATCACTGTGCAGGGGCTATTTGCTCTAGATCTTCTGGTTTGTATTGGCCACCAAAGCAGGTAGTTGGGGTTTAGCACAACCCTTCAGAATTGCTTCTGCAGAGCTAGGCACACCATCTCAGGGGTTGCAAGCATGTAGGAGAGTATTTTCAAGATATGTAATGTTATGAATTAGTGTAACAACACAAGGTTACAGCCCATTCACAGCTGCTATGTGTATGCCTTCCCTCTGTGCTAGGAGCATTTGGAAGTGGAATTGTACCTCTGTATGATGGTAATTCTCAACCTTGAGACAAGTTCTGGAAGCTGAGCTGCTCCAATGGTTTTAATTTAAACTTTGTTGGTTGTTCCCCTCACAAGTTCAAGTGCTTTCTGAAATACTTGACTCTTGAATTGCTGCGGTGACTGGCTCTGGCTCTGCAGATCTCAGTTACTGTGTAGTTGGCCAGCCTAGTTTCTAGAGCTGAACTGACTCTTGTGAAACCTACAGAAACCTACACAGTGCAGCTCAGTGGGAAAGTGCAAGTTTCAGAGAAAGTTGACTTTCCAGTCCTGAAAGATCTAACACATAACAGATGCCTGATGGATTCCTCTGGCTGATAAAATCAAACTCAAACCATGCAGTGGTATCAGTGAATAATGTATGCAATCTCTATTGACGGAGAAGCTAAGCTCTCATCTAGCATACATGTAATAAAACAGGAAGGAGAAAATTCCTTAATGGAAAAAACAAAACAAAACAAAACAAACTAAGATACCTGCTACTACATGTTCTCCAGGACAAACTAAAACCAGACCTTGCCAATAGAGACAAATTGCTTAATATCCATACTAGAATTTGAAGATAAAAAGTAGTGTAATTATTTATATTTTTACTACAGCAGCTAAGATTGCTCTCCTAAATAGATACATTGGTATTTTATGTTTAAAACATACTAAAAAGAGACTTGTGTGAAATTTTTCTGGAAAAGAGTGAATGATGTGATACATTTATCAACACAGTAATAAAGCATTTATAATTAGACCCTATACTTTGTATATGCTTCAAGGAGAGGAATTTCTGAGTCAGCATGTGGCGCCATTAAACATTTTAAAATGTAGCTTAATAATAGCTTTTCACATCCTTTTAGTTGAATGTGACTTTTACTTTAAAAATAAAATGAAATAATTAAAAAAAAATTGCTCCTGGAGGTTGAGTGTTCTGTATTCATGCCATTCTGTATCTCTGATTGCAAGTACTACAATCAAGAGAGTGAACAAAACAGGACCACGAAAATGGGCATCATAATTATGGAGTGACGCTGCTAGTGCACATTTTGCAAGAATGGTAATTAGGCACATGTCAGGGGTAAGCACACAGAACCTCAACATATAGCTGTGCCATTCCCTCCGGAGATGTCTGTTTCTATTCATGACATCCTTGCAATCTCTTCTAACCCATAATTTTCAAGACAGCCAAGCATTGGTGTTTGTGTTGTACAGTCTCTGCTGTTTTTCCTTCAGAGCAAACAGGAAATCCCAACATTGTATCTCACCACAGTCAATTTTAAGCAGTTGAACTTCTCCAAGAAAACACTTTGCTCCTAATTTGTAGCTGGTTCAATATGCCGAAGTTTTGCAGCTGACACATTACTGTGCTGATAATGCTGTGCTCTTGGCTACAAAAGGTAACGTGTGTTAGCTTGAGGATAACACCTGCTGATGGTGTCCTACAGAAGCTGTAATGCTGTCTTTACATCTTTCTGCTTTCTAGGAAGAGGAGGACCACAGCGGCTAGTTTATGAAGCTAAACACAGCATTAAGAGTGCTGTCACGTTGTGTGACCATGTGACCAGGCCTGGATTTCTGCACGTGGAGGACAGCAGTTCTTCAAAGGAGAAAATTAACAGGCAGGAGATGGCAGCTGAACTCCTGGGTTCCTTGCGAGCCTTCATCACAAAATCCCTTTAAATGAAACTACAATTACTGTTTCATTTTAACTGCAGTGAATCATCTTGTAGCAAGTTCTGTGGGTTCTGTAAATACACAGTGTAAATTAAATTAAGTTGTATGCCTATTATCTCTACTTACTCTTTGATTTTTTGCATAGTGTTTAGAATTGTCGTTTTACAGCACATAGATATGACATGAATACATCTACAGGAGATAAGACTGATTCTAGGCTAAAACAAAACATCGATCTGAAAGTGGTAGAATGGTATCCAAAGAAAGTGAAGTTTTTGTGTAATGGACCTTACTTAGCAATTTTACGTTGTTTCATTTGAAAACTAGATACTATTTTCATTGCCAATTCTGATGTACATTGCACTCTATCCTGCATTCTTTCTCTTCTGTTCTTTTTCTTAGGATGCACAGAAATAATACTTTGTTTGAAATAACTGCTGTTGTGATAATTCTAATGTGTAGTGATACGCATGGCAGTACCAGAAACTGTCCAGAACCTCTCAAACTACCTCCCAGTATTAAATATAAGAAATAGTACAGCTTTTCTTGGCCACATTACTTTTTTGGACAATGATATTAAAATTATACATTTATTGCTTATATGAACAGTAAGTCTGCAAAACTCATGTTTAGTTATATATTTATGCTCTGTTTTCAGTGTCTTATATTTGCAGACCATTTTAAGTAATGCATTTATCAAAAGGAAGAAACTAGCTTTCATAAATTATTATTTCCTGTAAAGGGTCGAATTGTTAATTGTTCAGTTTAAAACTGTTTTGTGACTACAATTTGTCAGCCTATATTCCTTTCACGTGCTATGATTTTATTCTTCACAGCATTGCAAGTTGTTTCATAGCATTATTGCAAGCTGTTATATTTGCCAAGTTGTACCCCAAAGGTATTTGCATTTCAGTTCTGAGCGAAACCCTTCCTGTACAGCAGGTGATTTGCAAGTTGCTTTGTGATATTTCCCGATAAAAAGTTCTATGTAAATTATCTTTACTACCATATGGCCTGTTCATGTTCCCAGTTCAAATCCACTGGGAGAAATCTCTCAGCAAAATCAACGGAAGTGCATCTGGTCCACACACAGGCTACAACAGAAAATTCTTTTGGTCTGATTAGTCTTTCAATGGAAGTTCAAATAAATCAGATGTAAGAAGAAGCAAAGCTGCTCAAAAATGAAAACCACTCTGTGATGTGTTTGAGAAGTGCCAGAAGCACTTCTCAGTAGAGACAAGTATAACAGATTATAAATTGGCTTGGTCAGAGTGAAAATCACTTGTAAGAGCACTGTTTACAAACCATCTGGGTTTTCAGGTCAGTAGTTTGCTGCAGTAATACTTGAGACGCTGCATACTTAAGCAGAACAAAATGGATTTTACTAAGTTCTCCTTCTCCTTTTTCCTATTTTTTTTTTTCTTTTTTTTTCTGACCAGCATTATGTAGATGCAAAAACAAACAATATTGGTGCAGCTATGCTCTGTGCTGCTTTAGTTGAGGAAACAAATACTTTTACAAGGGAGATATGCCGACTGTCATGCCAGCAATGAAGGCAGAGTTTGTTTTTGCTGCTAACAGAAAAGCATGCCAAATTTGTGTTAGTGTTCCTTTCCATTGCAGCCACTCGTAATCTGAAAACATTTTCAAAATAAAAATGACAGTGCCAGTGAGAATGAATGAACTTTGACAGCAGTATAATGAAATGTGGGGGAGGAAGCACTCAATCTGTAGAATTTGAAAGAAAATCTAATTCCATCTCCAGTCCTTCAAGATGTGGTATTGGGCCAAGGACTCTTAATACAAGTAGCAACAGTGTACAGCCTAATTCAAGCGTGGTGAGAATAGTCTCTTCTGGTGCATGCAACATTAATTCTCCAGGGTTTTCTCCATCTGTTGTCTTGTATGCTTGAAGTGTAACCTCTTTGAGGCAGGAAGTAATTCTATTTCATGCATTTACTGTGCCTACCTAGCACAGTCAGACACTGCTGGGGAGATATAATCACTACTGTAGTACAAGTAACAATCTTTTTCCTTGTAGAAGTCACAGTGATGAAAGAATAATGATATAACTCATGTTTATAACATATTTCCTAAAAAAAAAAAAACCAACACCAGAACTAGATGCATTTTTATAAGTTATTTCCTAAATACAGATGTAGGTTTGTTTGTTTTTATAACTGAAAGCAGGTACAGAAGTTACCTCATTACTGTAGTGAAAATCTAGATTTTCAAGCAAAATAAGTTGTGAAAATCTAAAGACAAACGAAATCACGAATTTACCAAACAGCAGCAGCAGAAGAGACTTTCTACACAGGTAAGAAGCAATATACAGTAATTGTGGAACCCACAGGGAAGGTAGGAAAAGGAAACTGGGCTTCTTGTCAGCTCAGCTCTGATAGAACATTACCTGACTTGCAAAGCACAGCCTTCCACATCTGCCATCCTGCCCAGGCAGAAACACCTCTTTCTCTATTGCCAAGTGCTGGGAACCTGGGCTGTGTCTGTGCGGCTCTGATAGGAATATTCTGATCTGCAATCCTTCTGCAGGAACAAAGGCAGCTCATGTGAGTGTACTGCGGGTCTGTGGTGCTCCGGTGTTTGTAGGTCACTACTTAAAGACTGCAGGGAATTACTAGGAAAGGGAGAGATGGCTGATCCATGGCTTGAATCCGTCAAGTCAAAAGTGAGTGCCTGTTGGTTTTGAAGTTCTGTGGGCTTCTAAATATAATAGTAGAGGATTTACTGACTCTTTGTGGACATTACGTATCAATCATAAGAAAAATTTACTTTTGGTCATGGAGGAATAGCGAACTATGGCCATTCTTACAGTAGTGCAGTGCATTTCCTTGGATCCATAACAGTGCCCGTTGTCCCGAGTTTTATCTTGAATACCAGTTTTTGGACCGGGGTGAGCGCTGAGATGCCGGCTACAGCGGTGCCTGGTTCCAGAACGTTCTAGTCCGTTCCAGAAGGTTCTGCGCTGTTCTAGAGACCGCTGTGCAGCCGCAGCCGGTCCCGCCTGGTGCCACAGCGCCCCCTGCCGGCAGAATGCAGCCGGGCAGCGGCAGTGCAGGTGCCGAGCGCCGCGCAGGTGAGGAAAGAAGAGTGGGAAGCAGCAAGGTCGGAGCAGGAGGGCAGAGCTGGTGCCGGAGCAGGGCCTGCAGCACGTAGCACTAAGGCTGGGCCTCCATTTTGTGGCTCAGAAGAAGATGGCTGTGGCCGGGCAATAGGTGAGTGGGTGGTGTGTGGCTTCCCACATCTTCCTTGCACGTGTTAGGAAGGCTGGTTGCGGGCAGGTGTGTCATTTCAGGCATGCTAATGCTTTACGGTCTGAAGTACAACAAGAAATAGGAGATGTTCTTTTCTTTGCAGAGCTCCCTATTAATTTATTTCACTATTAAAAATAAAATTTATTATTCCCCTGAGTGCATCTTGTTTGACACAGATCTGGATGGCAGAATCAGGGCCTATTCTGAGCTATGTGGAGTACAAATACGTGTGCTTTAGGGACTAAATCCATTACAGGGACTGGAGGTGACTCAGTGTCCTCCTGTGTTACACTGTGTTACAAGGAAAACAGTGAGAGAGCTCTCCCCAGGTTTTGTTTGTTTTTGTTTTTAAATTGGATGTTACAGCAACTACTTGTACCCTTGGCAATTTAACAGAGCCAAACTCAGATCTCATCAGGTTTTAATTGTGTGGTTCAGGAGTTATTAAAATAAGCCATCAAACAGCCCTGTAAAGGCAATCCTGTGTACCTCAGTGCACGGGGCTCATAAAGATAGGTGATCCCTAAACGCCTGAGCACAAATTAGTCTGGGTTAGGTGGATAAATAGAGAAAAGTTGTCCTGTGGTAGCATACAACCATAAGAAATTGTTCTCTAAATATTCTGGTTTTAGTTTGCAGCTGGTAGATCATCTTCATCTGCAGGCTGCCCCTCCTTGCCATGTTTTCCATCAGAGATGTGATGTAACTGCACCGTGCAGCCTGCGGTGTTTTCACACCCATGTGGGTGTGCCTGTGCAGGGGAGGCCCGTCTGACTGCAAATTGCAGATTCACAGGATAGGCAAATTGTTATGTAACTGCAATAAGGTGTCTAATCTCCCTTTGCCCAAAGCTGTTATACACAGAAAGATTCATGGTGAGTGCAAAGCAGTTAAGTTGAAGGTAGTGCCAATTATGCTGCTCCGTACCAGCTGAGAACCAGGCCACCCTAATAGGCCACCTAAGAATACCTTTTTTTTTTTTTTTTTGTGACCCCGTGATGAAGCAAGCACTGTTGCCTCAAGGTCCAGGTGTGTTCACACGTTTCAGTGCTAGTGTTTTCAATGTAAAACACCTGTGAACCAAATAGGACTGGATGGTTTTCCCCACCTCCAGTGCAGCTGTAGCATGGACAAGAGCAAAATGTTCTGCTCGCAGCCATGGGGGTCTGCAGCACCCAAAGTTCTGGGAAGATGAAAGTGGCTGTTTGCTGCACGGGGGAGTGAACTTGCTGTCTGAAGGAGATCTTGAGTATACAGCAGTGTTTTGAGATTGAATGGGGTGAAAGACCTGACTCTGCGTATGAAGAAAAAAAAAAAAAAAAGTCTAAATAGGCTGAATGTGTGGAAGAGGTGAACGTATCTCTTTAAGGAATGCCGCATATTATAGGGCAGCGTTGTAGAAATGTGCCTTTGTGAAACCAACAAGCTCCTGGCCTGTGTTCCCACCAGGGGGCAGGACGAGACAAAAATTAAGGCATTATTAAGGGGTAAAAGAGCAATAGCCCTGCTTTTAGCAATTGTTCCCTTCGGTTTCTGCAAAGCCACAGTCCCTGCGGCAGTATGGCTAGCTGAGTGAAAGAAGTAAGCCCTGTTTTTTGTTTTGTTTTGTTCTGTAAGCAATGCTTGGCTTCTGCTTCAGTGAATGTATATGTATTACTGCTTCTAAGATACTCTCTCCTCATGAGCATAAGCATTTTAATGTTATATAAACCTGTATCATAAATCTGAATTTTTTTTCCATATTGCAAAAAGCTGGCTGTTACTTTAAATCCCTTCTGTAGCATCTTAGCTCTTATTTTTCCTGAGCACAGTTTAGGGATTATCCACTTCAATGCAAGGCTACAGCACTATATTGTCCTTTGTAAAAACACAGTCACAGGAGCCTAAGGCTTATGCCATGCCCAATTACAGGAGAACTCTGACATCTTAAGCATTACTCGTGTCTAGAAATAATGCAGACAGCAGCCTACTTTCTGACATATTGTTGTGACCCACTGTGCAACAATGGAATGAACCACTGGCTGAAGACTGTTTAGCCCAACCATAATACAGGTAGTTGTGAAGAGCAAAAATTAGGTTTGTTCATGCAGAAGTGGATGTGCTTGGAAGAAATGCTGTTCATAATTAATTATGGCCTAATCCCAGATGATCTGAGTGCTCAGCTCTGAGCAAGAAGATTGTGAAAGTCTTTTCAGTAATTGCACTACAGAATGTAGTATATGTAAGAGGAGGTGAATCACCCAAGAGCAGAATTATATTAAGTAGTTCCCAGGCCACTCCAAATCTATGTGTGAGATGTGAAACCAGTAGCTGCTATCTGTGGATGGCTGTATATTATTGCTTGCAGCCATATTACCTGTATGCTGCCAAAGTTACCAGGTCCCAGTGGTGAGAATAAGTGGCCTTTCATTCATCATAGAGTTGTACAAGAATGAGAAGCCATCCTACCTCTTCACTTTGGCAATGAAGAAGTAACTGTAAATTGTGTGCTTAGCTTTGCCAAAGGTTTTCCCAAGCTTAAGGGATGCATTTCTGCATGTATCAGCAAAGCAAGGCGGAGGAAGATGGTCTGTGATTCTGTGATAGTGTATAAATTATCTATAATTATATATTAAGAAGTTTCTGATGTCAAGTGGTTGAAACAACTTTTGTACTACTGTGCTGAAACTTCTTCGGGAAACTCTTGCATTGAAATGTAGAAAAATAGTAACTTGTTTCAAACAGTTGTAGCCTGGTAGTAAAAAGGAAGATAACTGACGCTTAGATTTAGTGAGCTGAAAATTGTCTAGTTCTGTAAATAGACGGAAAAGGAAATATTTGACCATTATTCCTGGCCCTATTCATTCAAAAAGCATTAGTCAGCCCTCCAAATGAGATTAAAACATTTACTGAGATTCTTCTTATTTCCCTTCACTTTTGCTTGTAGCTGTGTTTGTTTTGTATTTTAGGCTTTCCCCACTGGCTACTGATGTTAAAAGCTTCATAAGAAAAGCAGTATTTGTCCTTAACAGGGGAGATGTCATTCTTTCGGAATTCTCTGCTATTCCAGCAACTGACTGGGATAATGAGGGTGCAGCAGGGGAATCTCTGGGTACTTTTATTTCCAGAGGAATGAGTGAGCAAGGAAAAGATGGAGGTCTAGATAAGGCAAAAGTGAAAAAAAGTGCTAAAGGGGAAAATTTCCTTGGGCATATTAGTATGCACTGACTTCCAGAAGTTAAATATTTATACAAAGTGCAAGCCAGAAACAGTACTTCAGCTTTTTATTTTTTTTTCCTCAGTAGAACAATTCAGAAAGTTTCCTTGTGTGGAGGAGTGTAAGAGTTGGCTGTAACTCAAATTCAGGACATTTTCAGCTAAAAACATTTGGCAGGCAACTGAAAATTGCCAAAGCAGCTGCAGAGGCTGTTCTGTTCTGTCCTGTCAGTGCCTTATTCCTTGCTGTTCTCCCCAGGGCTTTCCAAGGGCTGGACTGGGGTGGTAGCGGCTCACTGCGGTGCTGCTTGGGGTGCTCAAAGGCAGGGAAGGCCATGGTACTCATAATTGCTCTGTGTTTCCTCATCAGGTGATGAGCTGGAACAAGTAGTACGTGAACTTATAATTATCTACCTACTAGGAAAATAGAGTTTTGTTGTGTGGCAAGAAAATATATTAACATGGCTAAGACATGCTTAAGTAATAAGTGCCCAGACTTGAAATTATGTAGCTGGATGAAAGTCAGGTTAGTGATGTACATCTGTTGGGTTACCTGGATACAGCAGAGATCAGGACTGACCTCAGATTCAGCGGTAAATAAAAATGAAAAGAGTACTGAAAGCATGCACACCTTCGGCATAAACACATACATTTCTTGAAGGTGTGAGTTTCAGTGATCAAATGTGCATCTTATCCTTTTGGACCTCAAAATAAAATAAAATAAATCTTGTTCGTAAGTTAATTGCAGATTATTAACCTGTTTAAGCTTATTATATAACATGAAGTATTCAGAATGTTAAAAATGTTACTTTTTTTTCCCTAGCAGTCTGTAAACTCTCACAAATTCAATGTCATGGTCTTTAGCTCTGAATTGGATTTACAATGCAGTGCAGTTCAAATGCTTTTTCTGTTTGTTTCATAATCCACGTATTCTTGATTTTTATTTTTTATTTTTAATGTCTATCCTTTATATAAAGGACATGACATATATATATATTTAAAAAAAGATTACTTTGTTATTAATTAAAAATAATTGACAGGAAAAATGAAGGGTTGAAAGTTAATTTACCTAAGAACAATGATGGGAAGATTTGGGAGGATTTAACACACGCTGCTCTGAATTGTTCCCAGTGACACCAAGAAGGTGTGATGTTGGTGTCAGGAGTGAAGGAGCCGTTACACTGCATGCATCTTCTGGTGCTCTGCCGTGGCTGCTTCCAGGCATGAAGGAGGTGCAGCCCTGAGTCTGTCTCATTGCACAGGGGTGGCTGTGAAAACACGGTCTGACTGAGCAGTGTTCCTTAGATACAATTAATGCCTTATGGATGCAGTTTGTGTTTGTTATTATTATTATTATTTTTTCCAGAAGCAAGGCATAATATGGACTTCCATATTAGTTGGCAGTAAATGGTCAGCTGTAGGAAAAAAGTAGTTAACAGAGGAACAACTGAGTGAAACTATAAAAAAAATTGTCCTTGATTTCTTTGTAATTATGACAGTTAATTCAAAGTTTCCTCAAAGCCCTACATACACATCTTCATCTGAGAATCTCAAGAGTGCTAGAAACATTAATTAAATAAACTTCTTAATAAATCTGTGAAGGAAGATGGATAATTATTGCACAGTACTCAGAGTGATAAGGCACAGAGAAGCATTATACATAATGTTGAATACTTCGCTGGTATCTGGAGTAGTTACTGTGCGAATTCTGGCAGAGTTAGGATCTATGAACAGGCTACAAAAAATGGCCCCTTTCAGGGTATCTTCATTTGAGAACAAGAAATCATTTTCTGATCTTGATACTCTGCTGATTGTTGAAGCCAAAAAGCTGTCAGACATGTCAGGTGAACAGCAATCTGAATTTCCGTAGCTATGGGGACTGTTGTAAGTATAAAGATCTTTTATGAAGAATTAGCTTCCGTGAGGTATTTTTCTGAACTTCTTCTGATAAAAACAAATCCAAGACAGTCTTCGCTTCTCAAATGTTTTTCTAGAAGTTGTATTACATGCAGAAGCCTTGACATATGAGTGCAGATAATGGCTTATTTATTAGAAGCAGTCCTGTCTCAAGGAAGTTGTATTTGTTTTGAACAGTGGCTTAAGGATGCCCAAGTCATTATTTGTAATGCCAATTTTGATTCTATTCTGAACTATCTGAATTCTTTCTAGCATGGAAGTTATATTTTGGATCATAAAAAAAGATTGAGATACTGACAAAAATGTAGAAGATTGTGTGCAATCTCTGCTGTATTTTCATGAAAAAAAGCAAACCATTACGTCAGCTCTCAAAGCATATGTGAGGATAAATTAGGAGGGAAGAAGGAACTCCAAAAAAAATCCTTCAAGGCAGATAATTGAGTATAGAATGTATTGTTACATTTCATTAACAGTAACAACTGTTATTATGCTGAGGCAACCAATACCAACACAAACATGACAAAGTGGTTACAGTTACTTTTCCTGAGGTGCTTTTGTTGAGTTTGAGCTGGAGCCTTGATTCACTTCCCTGTCTGCTGAGCTACAGGCAGAGCTGACAAGCCCAGCAGAGGAGGAAAATTGCAGTCTCTCTTTCTTCCTGTGTGTATAGATGGATCTCGGGGTAAGGAGACTCTTAGAATTTGGGGCTAGTCATCTGCAGCTTCAGTGGGCTGTTCACCAGCTTGGAGTTTGCAGAGAGGGTCCAAAGCCATGGTCCTTCTTGGCTAGGTATAAGTAGAAGGATGCAGAACAGCACAGCTCCAGTATTCATAGACTCTTGCTAACTAGGGAGTTGTGAGGAAACGGTGTGATAGAGTTCCATATAATCTTTACTAAGTAATGTCCACTCTTTAAGCATTAGCTGTGATGTGCTGAAAGTAATGGCTACGAAGGCTGCTGTTTGTCTGTGTGTGGCAGATTGAGGCCAGTCCTGCGTCGCTTACTTGGCTTGCCTGCAGTGCAGCCACAGTGGCCGGGTCTTCCCTGGGGCTCTGATATGGACTGATTTCAGAGCTCTTCAGAATTGATTCCACACATATCTGCTTTTCTTCTCAGCCTCATTAAGGCATGAATTTAGATGCTTCATTAAATATACATACAATTAGCTCCAACTAAGGGCCCTGATGGCTGAGGGAAAATTTTTTCTCGGGTGAAAAAGTGCAACGTAGATGCAATGTACTCTTTCCTTAGGGGGAATGGGAGTGCTGAGTATGAAGATAATCTGTAGATAAATGCATGTATGTCATGTGGTTGGAATCTCCTTCAAATTTTTTTATCTTCCCTTTCTCCAATAACTTTAATTGTGTGTTAAGTGCATTATAAAATAATTGTTTAATGTTGATGTTACTGAGAAAACAGAAGAAAAAGAAAAGACATAAATCTAACAGAAAGGCTGTAGATATCCTCTCGGCTTGCAGATATCTTCTTCAGCGCTGTTTCCATGGAAATTATTTATAGTGCCTGGAGGGAGTGAAGTGCAGGTCACAGATCTGCACAGCTACAGTAGGCTCTCAGCCCGGGTAGGCGGAATCTGACAACAACAAATGGGCATATCTTTGAATGGAGCAGTTCTGCTTTTAGAGGAAAATGTAATCTCTTACAAAAATGTGATTTTGAAAGAAAATATTCATCTCTATGGCAATTTGAGTGAAATTAGAACGAAGAGCTGTCAGTTGTCACGATGAAAGCAGCTTCCAGCTCTCTTCCCTCTGCTCCCCTTCCCCTACTGCTTGAAATCACTAAGGGTCTTGTCACATTTATGAGAGCAGAATTCTAAGTACCATGTTGGATAATCACAGTGTATTCCAGCTTGCCTAATTGCTTTACCTGGGATATGCTGAAGCAGAACATCTACATTTTGCTAAATGCTGTGGATACTGCCAATCATCAAGGAACATATTTTTATTTATATTAAAATATATGTAATAGAAATCATCTAAAAATATATGGCATGGTTTTTTAATATATATTGGTATGTGTTATCACATGTAACTTTTTCTTATCCTAGAGCTACAGAAATATAATACAGAACAATTTCTGTGGCATACTTCTATAGAAGTACAAAGAGGTGAACAGGTATATAGACTACATTTTCAACTGAAGTATCAAGACTTCATTTTCTCACCAATTACTCAGCAGTATTAGTGTAATATTAAGGGGTTTCTTACCCCTTCTTATAAAACAAGCAAACAAACAAACAAACAAATAAAACCCACCACCGACAATACCTTCAGGAGTATTTTACTTGTACTGGACACAGCTATTGACTAGCTCTCATTACTCTGTACCAGGTGATTACAGTATCAAGCCCTACATTGATTTGACAGAAGTGGCTGCACCTGGGTGTGGCACACTGCTCATTAGTTCTCACATACAATGCAGAAAGATGAAAAGGCCCTTCCAAGTGCAACTCTATTGGTTTTAGTTGTTTATAGATGGCTATTTGAAGGTTAGATCTAGATAAATGCTTTTTTTTCTATCCATGGTTACCACAGTATGATTCTTTTACTTGCCTATGAATGTACACTAACTGCAACAAAAAAGTGGTAAGATTTTCTTTTTAAAGAAAAATTTGGTTTAAAAACTAAAGAAGGATTTTCTTTGGTGTTGTTGGAGGACAGATTTAGAGTTTATGATGGACTTGGCAAAAAGGAGATCTGAGAAGTAAAGGAAGCAATTCCATAAGAACAAATGCGATCACCATGCTAAGGAAAGAGTGATTGTCTTTACAGATACAGGATACAGAATTAATGTTAGATAGAAATTCAGATGCGTAGTGTATTTTAAAAGCTTTAGAAACAGCCTTTGCCTTCTGTACTCCAGGCAAAGAAATTGAAATAGCGTTTCTGTTGGGCTAACAGTGTTGGATGGGTGTGCCATGAGGGACCTTGTCTCTCGGGGGCAGAAAGTGCTTTGCTGGATGTCTACTCTGGGTATCCAGCAAGCTAGGTATTAGGCACAAAAATGTGGAAGAATGCACCTCTGTCATTCTTCATCTGGGAGCCTATAAGTGTGTGTGCAGAAGCCCTCGGTGTGAGGGTTCCCAGGTAATAACAGATTATTGTACATCCCAGTACTTGATGCTGGACTCTGGAAAACTGTTGATTTGTGAAGCCTGTACCTTAATGTGGACCTGAGTTCTTTGTGAAGGAACTTGGAGTCCACAGGCAGACTGAAGGCTAAGTGCAACTCCAGGTTTCTTAAAAATAACAGAATTTCCTGCTGGAAAATGTCAATGTAAAATGACTTATGGACAGTTGCAGTGCATGGTCAGGTGTATGATCAGAAAGCATTATCAGTTGATGCTACCACAAGCAATCCCTGATTTGGTTATGCCATCTTCTTTTAAACTTTATATCAGCAATACTCAATACCAGTGAGGTGATGAGCTTGAATGTTTGTACTTTGTTAGCATTGAAGAAGCCATTTTCTTGCTACACAAAGCATGGTAGTAGTGAAGATTTTTTTGGAACAAACAAAGAAATGATCCTGGAACACGTGATCTGTTTGCCTGGAATGGATTTCTTTCATGAGTTAAACCAGGGGTGACAACGTGCCATGTCTGCTGCTTACATCACACAAGTAACTTCTGTGATGTCCGAAGTGCAACAAGAAGTTTAATAATTGCAGAGGAAACTTTCTTTTTATTTTGAGTCTTTCATTCTTTTCTTTTTGCTTGAGAAGTTTTTTATTCCCATTGTCTAGAAGTGAAGTAAAATTGTCCCTCTTACTGATCTTTCTCCTTTCCTTTGTTTGGCTGACATAAAATTAGCTCATCTAGTCTGTGTGCCTTTCATAATCATAGCTTCTCAAAGAGAAGAAAAAGATTGAATTTGTCTTTTCTTTCTTAAAGAATCTCTTTACCCATAAAACCAATTCCGCACCAGTGTTGTGACAAGGTCTCTATACTTCATTTTTTTTAATCTAGGTTTTTGTTTTTTTTTTTCTTCTCTTTGGAAGATACTCTTCCAATTAGCACAGGTTTTTTTCAACAGTTCAATTAGGCAGACCTCTTTATCAACTCAGGTGTAAAAACCTTAGTGGTGTCTGCTGGCTGGAGGTTAAGTATTAACTGCTGCAACCTAGAAATTCAGCACTCACCTCATTAATCCTTTTCAAACCATCTGTCATAAGAAGATGCAATATGCAACATTACATTTTATTTTATTTTTTCCCCTTTTGGCATCTGCAAATTCGTTCCTAATTCTGAGAAACGTGCTGTTAAATTCAGTAATTTTGTGGCCATGCTTTTGTGAGTTTGGATATCTTGACTGCTCTTTGTTGTTTCCATTGAAAGAGGCTCCATTTAAAATCTTTTCTATATGGCAGTAAGCAGTTCTTCACTTGTTATTATGTTTTCTTGTTGGGATGGACTGTTTTGAACAGCAGTGTGCTCAAAGCTGCTCTCCCTAGGAAATGCTTTTGGGAAAAAAAATGAACAAAACAGAAGTGGCCCATATGGTCTCCTCTTGTGCAAAATGTGTTCAGATTGCCACAGCGGTACGGAGTTGGTATGAGATGGAATGCAAATCTTAAATATGTTGTAGCCTGCCCATAAAGGCAGCACTGCTTTCCTATAGCCATGGACTGAATGCGGGGAGCAGTAACAGCTGTAAGCCTTTCCCAGAAGACATGGAAAATATAAGATAGACTATTTAATGTTTTATACAGTAATAAAGAGAATAACCGATAGGCAGTTGTAGGGCATTGTAGTGTTACAGAGCGAATGCCATGCCCTAACTGTGATAAGAGATTCATTAGGTAATGAATTTGTCTGTTGTTACTGACAGTGTTATTGCGAAGATCTCTACTAGTTAACTCTTGGAGACTCAGTTTTGTATTGATGGGAATAGCTATTGTAAGAAAAAGCACTGATGCACTGTGATGGCTGCCTAAACAGGGCATGCATGTTTTTCAGTTCAGCAGCATACTGAGATGCATGCTGATCTCTTTGCGTTATTACTGAAAAGGAGCCTAACTTTCTTCCCAGTAAACAAGATGGACTCCTTTGCTTTTCTCTTTGTGCTTTAAAGCACTTTCTTTGTAAGGCTTACGTCAATAACAGTCCTCTGAAAAATACATTTTTAGCAGAGCACTAATCAGCGATGATGTTTTGCTGCAGGTCTTTGATAAAAGCTTGTCCAGCAATGTAGAGACATCTTTTTTCCTTCTGCAGATTGAAATAGAGAGATGCTGTTTCTAACTGTATTTTGCTCACAAATTCCAACACTCATGATTGCAGTGGGATTTTGTGAAGTGATTGCTTTTTTTTTTTTAATTTACAAATTCCTGAATATAAGCAGTTAGAACCCAGCATGCATATCCCATGAAAAGGTCCAAAATATGGTTTTGTAGGAATGAAGCAATATTTTAACCCTATAGGATCCTCCTATTCTGTGTTCTTTCAGTTGTATACCATCTAGACCTGTGTTTCATTATAATACTGAAGTAAAGCTGGATGGTTTCAACTCCGATGTCTTGATAATGCTTTGACATAATAGAAATTTTTATTTGCCTTATAAATTGCTAAGAGTGCTCACTGAACAAAATGTGTCAGTTCACTAGACATTGCTCTATGTAGAGACTGAAAGGGACCACCTGCTAGAAATTAGTGCACTGGTTAGCTTTACTGCTACATGGGAAGGGCAAGAGAAAGATCTTGCACTTAATTCATTTCCCTAGGTAATAGTTAGCAATGCAAAAAATTAAAAACAAAACCAAAAAAAAACCACAAAAAAACCCCCCACACAAATCAGAATGGTGGAGATTACTATGGCCTCCCACAAAGATCTGTACCCGCTTGTAAAAATTTTTCATGCTATGTAGCTACCTTTGGTTTTGCTTCCCATTGCATCAGATCAGCTTAATCTTTTTCATTATTTTATTTCACTGAAGTGAAATAAGTAACCATAGGGTAAATGGTCTCTTTTCAATGGATGAGTCTGCATGCTTGTCAGCCAAGCAGAAGAGCACTACCTATTGGTGTGGCTAGTGCTTTTAGACTCAGTTTGCACAATTCTACCTATTTTTCAAAATTTAGGCAGCCAGGCAGAGTGATTCATGCATTTCACAGTTTACTTTATAAGTGAATTTAACACATTTGTCCTGAAGTTGGTAAGAACTCTGAGATGGACGTCCCTGATGAAATATTCAGAAGAGAGCTGGTATTTCTGTGCTTTTCTATACTACCCATTAACACGTGGTAGCTCTAGAGAGACATCAATTATACAATACCTGAGATTTTCTTATAGCACTTCAGCTTCACTGCTCTTCCTCTAGAGCCTATTTTACAGCAGCTCATGCAGTACCATTAGGAATGTACATCTACTCCTGTGTGTTTGCATAGCCAAGCCTTACAAGCCTGAATGGGCAGAAATAATAATTCCATGGTTTGCTGTGCTTGCAAGGGTACTTATTTCTGTAGTCAATGTTCTGGCCTCTTGTCTCTCTGGGATTTTGAAATTTCAGTGCAGTAGCTGATAGTTTGATCAAGATGATGTACAGTGCACACTGAAGGATTCTAGGCAAATAAATAGTAGGCTGTCTTTGGCAGGAATGTATATTTAAGAGGAAAAATCCTTACTATGTTGAAATGACCATGTGCTGTGGGTACAAGGATGTGCCAGTTACCACTTGGAGATTCTAATATAATTATAGGATAATTATGCTGCTCTGTGACAAAAATAGACGTGATCAGTCCCTAAATACTATATGTTTGCAGTGGAAAACAAATGCAGTCAGTGCTCTTGGATTCTGTCAGATAAAGCTGGCACTGAAGCAAGGGTAAGAAATGTGTAGATAAGTCATGTGACTGATTTCAACTTAGATTGGCAAGTAATATAGAGGTGTACAAAGCAGGATGGTTAGTTTTTCTTATTATATAGCTCAAGCCTCACCTTGGACTTGTTAAAGAATAGCTTTGAATGAGTTATATGTAAATGGTGTTTAATCATTTGATCTGGGGAAGCAAAAGTAAGCCATTCTGTTGCTAATTATACAGTTCGTTTCTGTGTTATTGGTTATAGAATCTGGTTTGCTTTGTACTGGTGTGAATATCAGGAGAGCTTTTGTCGTTTGAATTACAAATGGAAAAGAAAATGTTGGTACAATGTTCACATCTGCAAGGAAATGATGTTTTCATCGCAGCATCTTTTGGCAAAGACTAGGGCAGTAGAGTTGTGTAGTCCAACTTCCTGCCCAGTGCACAGTTAACCATTTCTCATGGCTGCCTCTTCAGGGCTCTGTTTTATCTTGAAGACCTCCAAGGATGCAGATGGCACAGCTTCCTTGAGGGGCCTCACAGCCCTGCAGTGGGAATGTCCTTCTTAACAAACAGCCCGAGTCTCTTGCTCTCTTGCCATACACAGGTGTGAAGGGCCTGGCTCTTTCTCTGTAACTTCCTTGCAGGTGCCAGCAGGAGGCCAGTGAGATGGAAGATATGCTTCAGAGCTGCAATATCTGTTCAAAGCAGTATTCCTGGAACAGTTGATTTGTTCATCTTGAATGCTGCATAATAGTATATGAAGTAGCACTTAGATCAAACAAGATGGACTGTGGCATCCCTGAGTATTTCTGCTTTTTAAGCCGTAGATTTTTGTAAGATCAAACTTTGAGTGGTAAAGGTATGCAGTGTATTTTCTGTCTTCCAAAACTGATTTTTAAAACTCTCAAGAGGGGAAAATAAGAAAAAAGTAAGTTTTAATTTTTCTTCAACTTGCAATTCCATTCAGACTTGCATCAGTCTGGCTGTGAAGTGTGTATGAGAATGTCAGTAAGAGCCTTGTGATAACAATCACATTGGTGCTCTTTGCAACCAAGGAAGAATTAATCATTCACATTATGTGCAAATGACTGTAAGGCTGATTTGTTTGATTATTATTATTTTTTTTTAAATTAAGAAGTCACAGAGTAACAATTTCTTACACTGCGATTTTTACAATTTAGATCAACGTCTTCACCAGTGCGACAAATAAATGAGACAGTGGAATATGAACCAATGCTTATTCCAGAGCTGACATTTTTTTAACTTTAACGATAAGGAATAGTATTAAAATAAGAATAGGACGAATTAATTTCTTACATGCACACACACAGCACTGATTAATTTCCTAAATATATAATTAATGAATTTCAACTGCTTACGTCAGCCCTGGCTGGGGTGGCAGGAATTTTAGAATGTATATATTAAGGGCAATCCGGATCTGTTGAAAGGCAGTTGCAAAATAGTGCCTGCTGCCCTTGTTCAGCCACCACCAGTGGGCTTAACAAAGAATGGCTTTGCTTCAAAGACCAAACGCAGGGGTATGGCATTTTTCTTGAGTGTGTTTGTATGTACCAGTTGGCTAAAATAAAGCCACACTGCAAACAGTGGAATTCCATGGGAGCTTTAGAAAATGGAGTGCTGAGTACACAGCTTTCTTGCAGCTCCATTCAAATTAGTGGCTGAGAGGAAACGCTTTTAAGGTTATGTACCGTGTTGAGGAGATGCACCTGTTGCTGCACGACAGCACTGCGCTGCTTCTGCAACCGTGGCAAAAAAGAGAAAAATTGACTCTGAGAGTTGTAGCAAATAATCATGTACTGCAGTGGTAGAATGCAATGCTGGTGTACTCTGCCCCACTTGAGATGCCTTGGTGTGAAATGAGTTGTTGATTTTTTTTTTTTTTTTTTTTTATTTCTTTTTCAATGTTCCTACATTTACATTTCAAATAATGGATTCTTGCTGTTTTTTTTTATTGTGGTGTATTTTTTTATTTTGTTTAACTAGTCAATTTATTTTTTGGACTCCTTCTCTTGGTTTATTGCTCTTTAATTTTTGCACGTATGGTCTCACAAATTCCTGTGATGTCTAATAAACCTGGCAGTGACTGCACATTACAGTCAGAAGCACAAATCACATGTGGAATCTGTGGAATCTGCACCTCCACACAGTAACAATATCAATATAACTGTATTTATATCAATATAACGGTACCACCAAACATTAACTCTTCCCTCCCTCTATTTACAAGTAATAAATTAGTTACTTAACACAAGGCCTGTGAATTGAACCTATTTTCATTTCTCCAAAATTTGGTAACATTCTCACCAGGAATTAGAGACCAAATGACAGCGGCGCTTGATCTGATAAAGTGCTGTGAGACATACTTTAGTTCTGTGATTTCCATTTCAGTTTACTTTTCTCAAAACACACTTCACTTTATTGCTTGGTCTTCAGCAGGGCTGCTTATTTCTCTCCCCCTTGCTTTGTCAGGCTGTTGGATAAGCAGAGCCACCTTTGTTAGGCATCTGGTTGCTACCTTGCTAACAGCAGCCACTGTGAGTGTTAATGGAATTAAAGCAGAGCTCTGATTTGACTGTCACATCTTAGCTCTTAAAATAATTTGTCCATCTACTTGTTTTGCTTGGAGCAGTGGGAGCTACAGAGCAGTAACTTATTTGAGAGGTTTGGGAGAGATGACTGTGAAGACTTTGCACAGAGAATGTTTGTTTTGAACATATTTTTTGCCTTCCTACTAAAAATGAAGTAATGAGTTACTTAAAATCCCTCCTGAGTTACAGATGAAGATTTGGGTGTTGTCTGTACAGCAAGGGCTGGTGCTGTCTGACGGCATGTGGTCACACAGGGGCTTCTAATCTTACCTGCTTTCTGACTTCTTGCAAACGAAATCCTTCTTGCTCTATTTGTTGAGTCTCCCTTTAATTTTAGCAATATTCATACTCTTCCTCTCATTGGTGATTTTTACATTTCTAGTGTTTCTGGGTTCCTTAAGTGATGCCGTACATAACAAAGAGCTGGTTTTCTGTTAGCCTTACAACGCAAATGGAGTACTTTCTTCTCTTATCTTTACAAGGGAGATTTTCTTATTATTACTGTGACTAGCTACTGGATGTACTTTTTTTTTTTTTTTTCCTGAGAATTTAGCACATTTAGTTTTCGAAGAAATTATAAACTTTCTATCTCCTGAGTTCTGTTCTCTTGTTGGGGTGTGGGAATGCCCCAACAAGAACAGCAAAACTAACACAAATGTATGAATTCAGTAAACAGGAAAAATCAACTACACAAACTTTTAAACAGTTGACGTATGTTAGAACCACTTCAATACACATTAATGTGTTTTTGAGCCTTGGGCTTTGAGTTTACTTTGCAGCCAAGTCTCACTGCTTTGCTGACAGCTTGCCCACAAAGGAAGCGGTGTGTTTGCATCAGGTCTGAGCACCCCAAGTGGTACTCAGGCGTGTGCTGACCATGTTTACTTCTGTATGCTTAAGTGCACGTAGTGAACAGACAATAGTCTGAAAATTTGTCAATTCAGTGATGGGAGGAAAAAGATTCATTATATAAAAAGCATTCATTATATAAAAAATATTCATTATATAAAATATATTATATAAATTATATAATATGTTATATATAAAATAGTTTACAGGCAGGAGTTGTGGAATATGTATTCAAGAGTGCAGCAGGAGTCTTAACATCTTTTAATTGTTGCCTCCAATTACTTTGAATGTTCATCAAACATAGTCTTGTACACATAAACTCACTGTATATACAGGGAATATTTGTAACAAATAGTCCCTGCTCTCAAAAATCATTTATTCTGAAGTAAAAATTGGTGGTAGAGGATGCTCTCACTTCATAGGGTACAGGCTTAGAGGCTTAGGATGCTGATCTCGTAGAGGCCTTTGAACTGAGGTTTCCATTCCGGTATTTAGCTGGCTATAGTTGTATTGCTATCATCTTTCCTTATAATCTGTACTGATATTTTTTTGTAGCTTTCTTAAATCTTACTAAATATGAATGCAGAAGCAAGGAAAAATATCATCTATTGATAGTTTTCTGAGTTACAGTTTGAGAGCTTATGAATACTGTATGTTTATTGCTTTTATGAATCAGTGTGGATAGCACACTGTCAAGTGCAGACAGCATGGTGGGATGTTACATTATGGAAGCCTTTCTTTCAATGTTCAAGAAAATTAAAAGAAAAAAAAATAGTTGGAGGGAAAAGGCTCGATTAGGAGTGTGGGAATGGCATGCTGCATGCAAATTAAGTGACAGCATGGACTTAGCCTGATACAGAATGATTAAAAATTTGTGTACTTAATCCTTCAAGTCTTTATATACTTTCCCATCATGTAGGAAAATTCCAGCTGAGAATTTTGGGTTGATCTGCACAAGCATTAGCTTAAGGATTTTGGGGAACTGGCATTATATTACTAAAATCTAAACTTCTCATGCAATTCTATGAACCAGGAAGGATTTGAAATCTCAGCTGTGTTTTTTTAACTGTAAAACTGTTTTCTAATTCTATAGTTGTTTTCTCAGCTGTTTCTTGAGTGCTTCTACCAGACTTTAATATTGCTCTGGCTACCAGCTGAGTCTCTAGGCAGCTCTCACGAAGCATTAACAAGTGTTTGAGAAACAGTCGATTGGACTGTACAAAATAAATGTTGTGAACTTGGACATCATGTAAAAGATTGTTCTTGTTTCCAGAATACTTTCTTGGTTTGCAGTACAGATGTCAGGTAATGTGTACCCAAAGAACTAAGTGCAATAAATGTTGGATTTGGAAATTTTCCTGTCAGTAGCACTATGCTTAGCCCACCTGTCATTATCTACCTCAGATTTTTTTGTTTTTGTTTCCTCAGTGATTGTGCATTTTAGTCAAGTGCAAAAGAGAAGCAATTAAGAAGGCTTTTTGTGTATAAGATACTCTGTAGGCAGCTCGCTTGTTGGAAATGACAATTTTCCCCTCTACACGTAGCACTTAATTTACAATAGGCTTGATTGTGCAGATAGAGTTCTTATTCACTGATGCATTTGATGAAGAAAATAAAAATATGGTTTTATATACTTCTTCAACAAAGGCAAGTAATTTTTAATTGAAATAATAATTCTTTACAATAAGGTAGGAAATTGCTTTTCCCATCCTATAAATCTTCACTATCCAAATGCCTTTTTAAAATTTTAGTGAAATTTGAACTTTTGCAAATATTAATGAAATTAAAATATGGAAAAAATATGGTAAGAACAATTGAAATATTTAATTTCATATATGCACGTGCCCAGACCCAGTGATGCAGAAAGCAATTGCTCATCACCTGCTGTCTGATGCCCAGCCAGTCCCCAGGCTGTGGCTGCCCATCACAACCAACTCACCTCAGTTTCATAGTTTTTTTTTTTTGGTTTGTTTGGTTTGTTTTGGTATTTTTTTTTAACGATGTCACAGTATGGAATATTGCTTTAAACAATTTAGGTCAGCTCTCCTGGTTCTGTTCCCTCCCAGATCTCTCTATTCTGCAGATATTCCTGCTTGGTCAACTCCAGTCAGCCGTCATTATTTGTTCCTTGCTTTTTAATTATTATTATTATTTTTTTTTTCCAAAAAAAGTGGAGCTGCAGTCTCTTGCTTAAGCATTCACATAAGAATCATCACTGAAATATTTTGTATGGAATACATTGGGTGAAGAAGGACAAGAGAACTTACAAATATACCAGCTGTGTTCTGCCTCAGAAATATATTGTTTCTGAGGCACCAGTGTTTGGTTTGCTGGATTCCCCTCCTGATTTGCTTTTTACGGCTCCATTAAGCACTACCTTATACTGTCTCATAGAGTGTGTTTACGTCTTTGTGGAAGAACTGAACTTGTAGGTCAGCATTTTTTCTGACTTCCTGTGCTACTGAAACCAATGGATTTGGTAGGAGCCCTTCAAAATACATTAGACAAGTTAAAATCCTTAATTGAAGATCTCCAGACAGACTTGTTAAATATTCTGTTGGAGAATGATATTTAATGAAAGTTTTTATGTTTCACACCATAACTTGATTAGTTTTTGTAGGTATGGCAAATTCTGGACTTCAAATGGATTAAGTTTTTCTGCCATGGGTCAGAATTTGTTCTTCTTGACTTAGAATTAAAATATTAGATAGAGGATTTCATGTAAATCCTTACTTAAGTATGGTGAAGATTAAAGTGAATTCTGATTAACATAAATCTTGCAGTATCTGTTCCCTGGTCCTCACAGCTGCCCATAGGAATCTATTTATTTATTTATTTAAGAAAAAGCACAGAGAGGTTTATTAGTTCATCAGAACTTGTTGGGACAGCCGTCTGTGAAAAGCAAGTCCTTCATGACTTTAGGCTGTACAGTTCCCTGAGCAGGGAATCATGATCTCTGTGCATTTGTCAAATGCATGGGAAAATCTGGTAATGACAAAATCCTGTACAATAATTCTAGTCTTTCCTTCAAGTCCCTTGGTTTGATCCTCCCAATTCATATATTCCCCTCTATTTTTTTTTTTTTTTGTAAGTTGAAATTAATTATTTTCAAAATTAAAGCAAAATCAGATATCTACGTAACTAACCTAAATATCATTCAATGCTTTCATTAAGTTCAGTAGAAGATGCAAATATCCAGAACTTACGAAAATGAAATTTTGCTCCTTTGGCTTTAAGTAGGTAAAAATGTACTTGGCTTTATATGACCCATAAATCCAATCTAGATACTTAGATGTGCATTGTGATTTAACTTGGACACCAGCCTTATGCATGCCACTTATGCTTGAAATGTCCTCATAGCCCACATTCAAGAAATCTAGTCTAAAAACCCAGGAAACTAGGAAAAAAAATAGTAATTAAATAACTAAAAGTGAGCACCAGTATTTAACTCTGTTTCCATTTATGACTGGCTTAAAATAAGCATTTATTCCTAATTCCAAAAAGAGAAGTGTGTATGTGCATAAACACAGTGGTCAGTAGTGCTTGTAAAAGCCTCGAAGTTTTTAATTATGGATTAAAATGTAGTAGTGTGTTTCCTTCTACTGTGACCAAAATCAGGGTCTACTATAACATGTACAGTAATTGTTCCTTTTGGTGCTTACATGTATGCCCTTCAGAAAAAATATAAGACTTAAGGATGTGTTGGCCTAAATTGTGTTCCTGATGCTGTAGTTTTTGATCTTTCCTGTGTATTCAAAGTTTCGTCTTTGCCGTTACCACTTTTCACTTACATTGCATAGAACATTCCTTCAAACGTTTTTAGTGAGGCTGTGATAAAAGGTACCAGTAGTAAATGACATACCTGATAGCTTGCTGGCTCTGTTGGTCAGTATTTTTCTAGAGAATTGAGATTAAAAATTCTCAGCTGTGGGGGCTTTGCACAGCACATAGTGCTCTTCCTTAGGTACAGTATTTTTCTCAGGGTAACCTTGTGCCCTTCCAGCAGTGCTAGGACTCTTACTGCTACCTGCTTTGTGAACAAATGATTGAGGTGAAAATCACTGTACCTTAGTACTCATATTGAACAATTTGGCTATTAAATTATGTTTAACTTTCCACTGTGATACTGAATGAATAAAATCAGGGCTCTTAAAGCGTGTCAACCTAATATCAAATTACTTTATCTCTTCTTTCCTGTGGTTACAAAGAAGGGAAGGGAAAACCAATTGCAGGCTCACAAAAACGGAAGAGAAAATGTCTTTTTGTTGGAGCCCTGGCTTTTTCAAATGGATTTGAGAACTGATGTGTCCTAGAAAGAATTCTGTTTTAACCAGCTTGTAACTGTAAATTTGTAAAATTATGTTTCCTTCTGCATAAAAAATGTTTTAACACCAAACAATTTTTAAAAAATAATAATTTTAGGCTGTGTCACTGTGGATGGGTGGATGAGTGGACTGTGACATTGCGTATGACAGGCACCTGACCTTACAGAGCTGTCAGGCTAGTGCTTTTAGCATTACTGCTTCCAAGACTGTGGCTGTTATGAGAGTTCTTGCAGTAGAAGGCAGAAGGAAAGGCATGTAAGATTTCATTTTGAACAAAGCTGAGAGTTCAAATGATATTTTGTCAATAAAATTACAGATTTTCTGGGGCACTAAGAAACTGGATGTGTAGAGTATTGGGCAAGTTTTTATGTTAATTTTTGGAGAGAAAAAGTATTGAAAGCCTAGATGTTCTCATATGTGTTGTGTCTGATTTTCTCTTGCCTTGTATTCTTGTAGTTATTAAAATCTTATTTGGAGTCTGTGATACTTACTCATGATACCTGCTGTGTGACTGCGAGAGAGATTGCACAACGTCTAGGAAAAAGGAGAATTATTAATCTTGTTTAGAAACTGCATGGTATCCCATGCCTTATTTCATCATTCCGGCAATGCTGAGAACATTGTTAGCACAGAATTATAATGAGCACTAGATAGAATCTATATTGAGCTGCAATATGGAATATTTCCTTAAGCTCAGTCTTGGATACCACAGCTATAACTTGGGCATTACATAGCTGGTTGGTTTTTTGTTGTTTTCTTTTTTAATTGATTGTATAAATTTTCACTTTCAAATGATGAGTTGTATTTTAACAGCTGCACTTGAATAACGCTCACACTTTGACTAGGGATAACAGGCTGCTTTGGTTTACAGTAGGTTCAGATCACAGATACGCTTCAGTTTTTCGAGGCAAACTCAGTAGGGAGATAAAATGGACTCATGGTGTACTGCTGATATACTGCTCTGGTCTTGGTTTTTCAGCCACGCTTCTGTAATTGAGACTACTGAGAGTTTTACTACCGATGGAAGAAAATGGTATCTGTCCATTGTTTTCTGCTTAATTTGTTTTCTGTTTGGCTATAGTTGTATATGATTTCACAGTGGGCTGTTGATGTCTGCATGTTGGCCCTAGCATGTCCTTTGTGAGTGGAATGTGGAGAAACATTATGGAGTCTGTGTAAGCTTCTGGAAGTGCTTACAAAACTTGACTGCGTTATTTAATTGAAACATCTGGTCTGCCAAGGTAATAACTCACCTTAGTGTGTACTCAGAACCACTGGATGAAAATAACTGTGTTATTCTAAAAATAGTGGAAAAACATGTAAAATCACTCCAAGAAAACAGAAGAAGGTTTTAAATGAAAACAAAAATGAACACAAATAGTATATATTAAACTGTTAACTCTTTTTTGCAACGTGAAGGAAATTAGGTGTGCAATTATGAGTTGAGATTTGTTTCTTTTAGCAAACAGGAGAAGAACTTAGAATAAAATTTTCTGATGTTTTGAGTGGTTACAGTGTGAAATTCACTGCTAAAAAGCAAGCAGAAATGTAGTGTGCTGAAGAAAAAGAGGCAAAATTCTTCATTCTCACATTATGGTGTGGAAATATTCTATTAGAAAGTGACAATTTAAATCATGACTCCCTCCCTGTTCTGAATGGTAATCCATCTGAAATCTGTGTTATGGTACTGAGTTCTGCGATCAACGTTGCAAGTGGAAGCAGGCTTGGGGTGAAGCTAACTGCTGTGGGATTGCAGTAGATAGTGGCAGAGTTTAAGAAATGAGAAAAGAAATCTTTCTTGTGGTTGAAAGAAGCTGCTGGATTAGATTGTTTTTCTTTCTTGTTTTCTGCTTTGTAGAAATATAAAAATAGCAAAATCAAATGTGATTTCAAGCCATCTGTTATGATAGCAGGTTAAAGATTTTTTTTAATCGTTATCTACAGCAATCATAAGTAAGACCAGTTAAGTGATGACAAATGCTGAGTTCTGTAGTTATCGTCAAAGAGATGAATACCATGAGATACATGATTTTAAGACACAAACCTTTGATGAACATACTGAATATTTAATTACGTTTTCTCTGTGTTTCATTAATTCAATTCTGAAGCATCTCTGAAAAATGAAAAGAACGAATTCAAAGTAATGTAAATACTGGAAACTTTAGCCCCATTTGAAATCATTGTTCTGCACAACTGATAGCTTATGTCATTTAGACCAAGGTGGAAGTTGCAGATCTTCTGCAGTAACAGTAAATCTGCAGTACTTTACGCACTCTTCTCATAAGATTCTCTTGTCTCCCTTTCCTTTTTGTTCTTTTTCCTCCTTTTCCTTTTCTTCTCCCTCTTCCTACCTCTCAACAGTCACTGACAGGCAAATAAATGTCCCTTCCCTTGGTAGGAGTATTGGAGTATTGGTGATCTTTAGGGTGTCTTCCAACTGAAACCATTCTATGGTTCTTGGTTTGCTCTTGAAGTTTTTGGAAAACATTGCTGTAATGGATTTAATGATTACTCTGAGCGTGGCCAGAGGATTTAGTCTATTTTTGCTACTTTGCCCTATTTTAAGACAAATCAATACTTGCTGCTTTGTTTAGGTTTATTTCATCAGGTATATCTCACAGGTTTAAACTGAATGTGTAAGTAAATCATCCTGTCTCGTGAAGGGAGATAAGGCATCATATGGGCATACCACCTGTCCTTCCAGTGATGTGTTCAGATACATTTTCTTACAGTTGCAAGCTGTAATTATCCTCTATTACTCTAACATACTTCTACTGACACACTGGACATACAGAATTAATTTATTAGTTGGTGTAATTTATGAAGAAGTTTAGCAGTGGTAACATGCTATAAAGATAGGACTGGAATACCTTCTGTGTGAGATCTCCATGCACATGGCTGTTTTTCCAGTAGAACTGAGTGGATTCAAGATAATTCTGTCCAATCTTAAAGGGAAATACTAGGTAAGTTTTAGGAAAATAAAATTATTTACTGTCTTCAATTTATATGAGTTTTACATTTCAACTATCGCGGGGGATGCAAAGTGTATGTTTGCTTTTAATCAAGTTTATATTTTTATAAAGCTCTGCCTTTTAAGAAGTAACTGGTTGAAGCAATTTTCTTGTAAATCCTTAATTTGTCAGGTACTTAACTGCTTTTAATGTCATATTGCTGCTCTAAATGAGTCATGAAGAGCAGCTTTTTAACGGCTTGTGTTTCCCAAGTTGCATTTTAGGGTTTCTACCAGAGGATCTATAAACAAGATTTCAGCTGGAACTAGAAAAGAGAAGTTGACATTAATATTTTGGTACAATCCTAAGTCAGTGTGCAAGAGTAAACAGAAGTGACAATGGATTTCTTTAACTAAGAGGAACAGTGCAAAAAGATAATGTCAAGTTTTGATCATTTTTATTTCTAGTGTCTGTCTTTTGCATACACTGCAATTGCTCTTCAAAGTGAAAGGTATCACCAGAATAACCTATTTCATCAGAGATATTACAGAATGGCTGTGAGTTCATTTGTAGCTCTGTCACATTTTCTATGGACAGGTATTTAAGGGCAGTGATTTTATGAAGCCCTGTTGTATTCATGTGGCATTGAAACAGCTGCAGTTTTCTTGAAACAGAATACTAGGTATGTAAGAGCAGAAATGCTGTACGTTTTTTAAAGAAGAAAGTTTTTATCATCTTTCCATCTATGTCCAAACTGTTGATTATAATAAATTGTAGAGAATCTGTTAGAAAATGGGATGGTAAGTGTTCTTGCAAGACCTGATGTCAGATGCCAGTACAAGGTGGCTCTGCTTTAGGATACTGCTGTCGTTTGACATGCCTAAATTAAATACAGTTTGAAGCAGCCCAACGTTTTGCCATAAACACATTCCTTGAGAACTCTGTGAACCACACAGTTGAGCAGCTGAGGTTTTTCTCATGTTATTTCAGTGATGTTTCTGCTTGGTCTTCCATATCTTGAGAGATTTTCCTCTCCTGAGCCACTCAGGCACTAATTCTTTAATTCTTGAGACAGTTCTGATTTTCACTTTGAAATTCTATTCAGTCCTGGATACAGCATACACAGGTAGAAAGATTGTTACTCTCAAAGACCATCATAAGTAATGGGAAAACAGAACGTGGTACATTAGAAACGTGTTTTGTGTATCTTTTATACCCAGCAGTAAAGATTGAATTCCATTTTACAGAATTACAAATTTGAAGAATGCTGAGGAATGGTGGTAAACAAAAGGGGGAGATGAGTCCTGAATTTACAGAATATTTCTTACATGTCTCTTGCAACAGTCAGCTGGTAATTATAAAAAATGGATGTGCATTAATCTAGGCCTTCATTTCAGCTAATGTGCCTATAAAGATATATTGATAGATTGTATATTTTATTTACTGTGTTTAGCATAGTGCTGTCCTTTGTAACTCCAGTATTTTGGTGATATAATTATTTCGGCCACCAGGTGGATGCGCAGTCATCTGTTGTGCCTGCAGCGAGGCTGCTGCCGCTGTGCTGACTAGAGAGAGAATGTTGCATTGCTCTTTCAGACTGTTCAATCTATTTCAGAAATCAGTGCTTTTTCTTTAGTCCATTCTGTGAATGTGCTGTACTTCTTTCCCACCATAGAGATGTGTTGCTGGAAAGGGCAAAGCTGCTCCCTCCCAGACTTCTTTGATCTCAAGCAGAAATGTGTTTTTGTAAAGTTAGGAAGCTTGCTTTTTCCACTGTGTTGCACAGAAGCAAAAAAATAAATTGCAGAGAATAAAAGAATAAGCATTATGGGACTTTCTCCATCTTTCTGAGTAACAAAAAAAGCTTCCCAGCTGCCTTTTCTGGAAGTGAAATCAACACAAGGGTTGCTGTTTGGCTACATTTAACGGATTCAGCATCTGCACTTGCATTTAGGGTAGTAAAAGCCTGAAAGTAATTTGAATGTTACTGGGACTAAGCTCTGGTCTAGTCAGTTTTCAGCACTTTCTTTTACAGTTTTGGATATGTAAATTTGTGTCTAAATACAATATGTCATGCGATAATGTCAGCTAATTCTTACATGGGCCAGGCTGGAGAGTAGAATCTGTATTTCAATTGCACACCAGTGTCCCTTATGACAGCTTATGCAGCACTCCTCTCAGTTTGGCACTGTATTGTCTAAAGCTCTGAATGCGCATTTCATAAAGAGCATTATGTTGTGATTTCATTTTAATTTAGAGCAAAGCATTTGGAAAAACTTCTTACACTTGTTAAAAACTTACAGTATTTCAACTTTAGCCTTGATTTCAGGATTTTGAAGAGGTTTTTAAAATTACGCCCTACAACTGTTTTCAGCATATCCTGAAATAATGAGTGTAACAATAACAAACCAAAATAAAAAGTGAATTAAAGTCTAAATGGTAATTTAGAATGTGCATGTTTTTAATTACTTAAAAAAAAAATCAAATGGTTTGTTTTTTTTTCTAATATAGGAGGCATTAGTTAATTTCATCCTGAAGTATCAAATATGCTGCTAATGGAATCACCCAGATCAGATATTCACTCTTTCAAATACTGCCTTTCCGAGGAAATTTTTTAAGGCAAATGTAGCTTACTGCATTGCTGTCCTGTGGTAGTCCATCCGCTTAAATAAAATGTGTTTATTTATCCTGAATGCTTCAGGATAACCCTCAAGATTAATTCTATGAGCTTTATGTGTAATAAATAAAATAAGAAATTGTCTTTGCTAACTGTGTTCGCTTACACATCAACAGAACATCTTTTCCTTTTTAATAGCTCCTTGATGAGAAAATGACTTACCTTTCTTACTGTATAATGTAATTTATAAAATATGAGCACTTTCTGGCTCTGCAACTAGATTGTGCATCCTTTAGAAGAGAATGACCTTCATCCAAGCACCCAAAGATAAGTTTATTTTTCTCAGGAAGGGCGGAATGGTTGTTATGACTTTGCAGAGCAGCCTAGCATTTCGTATATTACATGCAATGGGAAAGAATATGCAGTGAATTATTAGGCTGCTGCTCTGAGCCTTGGTGCCCAGCAAGCACCCATTTAGTGTCCACATACATGAAAGCCCAAGCACACTGTGCTTTCCATGTATACAGCATGGAAAAGAACAAAGCTCTAAAGTTCTGTTGGTTGATTCAGACAGGGTGGGTGATTATTTTGCTATTCAGCTGACATTCAGGAGTTTTTCCTACTACCTGGATCCTGTTGTTGGCTTTTGTGAGCCATAACTAGTATATAATCATTCATTGCTGGCAGTAGGGCTTGCTACTATGGTTTAATATGCCTAATTCTGTTAAGAATGATGTTTTCAAGTGCATATCCTTCTAAATGATAAGACATAAAAGCAAAAACTTCCCATCATTTCATGGAATGAATTATCTCTGAGTTGGCTCTCTTATTTGAGATCAAGTTAATCAAAGCATTAAAGCCAAACATGCAATTGATGTATGTAGAGAAGCCTTTCTACATTTACAGAAACCTCTGAAAGAGACATCCTAATTCAACTACAATTGGAGTTTGCAGCTAATATTTATGACCTGAAATAGGAGCATAAATTTGAAAGATGAACGAGCATTTTTCCTCTTTTTCACAATATGTCTTCACTTACGCATTTAAGTTTTGATAGACCATTATAGTAACACATGGGGAATCCATAGGATTGCTGTTAGAAGCATTTAAAGGTAATGAATTCTTACTGTTGGATGTGTCTGGTAAAGAAGATTATTGTGAGAACATAAATTAAAAGAAATGGAACAAATGTAGCTTGCCCTGAACTGTGAAATGAAAGAAAGGAATTGGTACAGCAAGGTGAGGTGATGCTAATGTTGAGAATGACTAACTAGAATGAAGGGGAATTTGGTCATTATGTGGCAGATGTGAAACGTCCATGGAGAGCACAAAGATGAATATAGAGCAATGGACTCCAATTTATTTGAAACTGTGGGGTTGCACATTAGTTGATCTGTGAGATTGGTTTTCATTTCATGATTGTTTACCTTCTTGTAATTCAGCACATCTGTTTTTATCATTGCCATCTTTTGAATCTTGTTCTAAACTCTGTTATCGTTTTATGTGAACTTCTTGTTTAATGTCGTCAGCTTGAGTGTACTGACAGCACAGTGAATGTACTTCATCTCACAGAAATTTTTCAGATATTCATGTGTGTAAACTGGTATTAGGCTGAAATTCTTTGTATAAGTAAGTGTCCAGTATCTAGTATCCTTCAATACTGATGGGTTAGACCTGTATTGCAGACAACGGAGAAAAATAGAAGACATAGATAATGCAGTATGGAGTGATGTATACAAAAAAGTGTAAGCATGGAAATGAAGGAAATGAATGCCCTCACTTGGTGACAACAGGAGCGTGACTACAGGAAGTGTTCATGTCTTACAGTTTGCATTTAGATGGGAGTAAAGGGGAAGATATATATATAACTTGTGTGTGTGTATATATATGTATATATTATTCATATTTTACAGGAATTCATAGTCTTTATATATAAAAAGAAACAAAGTCATAATATTTCATCAACCAGATTTCCATTCTGTAGTTTTGGGTTACTGCAGAGGACTTCAGAATGTTTCATTTGAATGGTAACTTCTTTTTGTACATCAGCAAATCACTGAAAATATGAAGGGTTTTATTTAATCTTATTTATTTCAAGATCTGACTCAGAACTATATTTACTCAATTAAGACTGTTATACCTCCAGTTATGCAAAATGTAAGAATGCTGTAAGCCTGCATCCTTGTAAGCTTGTTATTTTAAATTGCAATATTAGCTTTAATTTTGTTCTTAATGTTACAAAACACTGGCTTTTCACTAAATAATATTATTCGCCGATTGCTCCAACTTTGAGGGCACAGCCTAGATCCAGTCTTAGTTTCCTCTTTAAGAGCAGACCATAGAAGTAGGCCACATCATAGTGAACTCCCAGTGGGGGGTGAAATGTGTCAGAGTATTTTGGGGGGGAATGTGCCCACCTGTAATGTTGAGTTTATTTCTGGAGAATCAGGGACTGTAGCAGGTGACCTGCTTCAAAGTTGTGAATTCAACCTTAACTAATTTTCAAGAGCAGACAAACGTCTGCATTTGGAAGTATTTGTCTGATGCTTTGCTTCTTGACATTGCTGCAACCAGCTGTGCTAGACGACAAATTTCAGAGAAAATGAAACTTGCTGGTGAATAATGTCGGACTTGTACTGAAAGAAACAGATCTGAATTGTCCCCAACATGTCATTTCAGTCTCTTAAAAGTGGGACTGTGGGAGTTAAGGCAAAAGTTCCTTTTCCTCTTCCAGCTGAGACATCAAAGTTACCCATGTAGTCTTAAAACTTTGAACAAGCTCAAATGCCTATGCTATGAAGACAAAGAGGTGTTTGATGTGTGTGTGTGTATATATATATATATATATATATATTTTTTTTTTTTTTTGTAGCATTGAAGTGAGAAGAAGTAGATGTTGCTGAGTACTTCAGATTACTGTCTATTCAAAGCTGCCAGTGTTTCCTGTATGTAGTATATATACTTTCCTATTAATGTGATTTTTTTTAATTAATTAATCTCTTCTTGAGGGCTGTTGACCACTGAGTTTTTTCCTGTGTATGTCACTCAAAATTCATCAATTCGGAATTGTCGTATTTCATTTAATGTAGTGTGCTGAACTGATAGCACATAGGCTTTTCTTCTTGTCATTTGAGGATGTTTTGGGGATATACAGGGAAGAAAGATGAAAGCAGGGAGGTATAAATCATGTACTGTTTCTTTTTCCAAGCAGAGGGTTGGCAGACAAGCCAAATAAAGGTTTATGTCTGTAAATCTTAAATGGTATTTCTGAAAAAATACCAACATTCAAATTGATTCAAAAACATCTCTGCTGAAAGTCAATACAAACATTTTAAATGGTGAAGAAATAATATTTTGTACTCTCGTGTCTACATTTTATACAGGCTAGATTTCTTCTCAGAAGATGTGAATGTTGTCAATAATGTATTATGAAAGTCCACCCTTGAGTTTACAAATTCACATATGAACCCTGAGGCATCAACTTGAAAAGATTTAACCCATGATGACAGCTCTGAACAAATGATTAATGATAACAATAGTATTGAGCTGTGTTAGAAGTGGAAATGTATGTCTGCGCTAAAAATATGTGTAAAATGAATAAACATTAAAAATCATGGATTAACACCTATATTGCGAACCTTTCTGTGAGATTCCAGAAAAGAAAAATCCAATTACATTTTTGAGAAAATTAGTGCTGGAAGAGCTGCCAACATCATTTTAATTGTTAGATAACTAAACTGAAGCAATTACAAAATCATTGAGCATGAATCTGGTATAACAGTCATTCTAACTTGTAGGGCTCCACTGACCGCATTAAAGTTATTTCAGATTATGCTGAAATAAATTAATTCTTAATTTGAATATTAAAATCTGACTTGATTCTTAGGAGATCAAGCATTTGATATTGCTTGCGAGATAGAAGACATATTTTCTAGGCTTAGACAAAGCAGCTACATCTAATGCAAGCATGCGAGTGGGGATTTCTAACATATCTTCACCTCAGACATTCTCTAATTTATTTTATGCTTCCTGAGAGTGGTGATGACTTTGTTATCTAACAAAAAGCCTCGACACTGCAGTGTGATGGCACTACTTGTGCCTTGCCTTGCTAAGATCACCGTGCCTGTGTACCTAATTCATGTGTTGAACAAGTCTATTAGGGTCAATGGTTGCTCCTCTGGACAAATATCTGCACTGAAACTTACTTTCAAAAATCTGAAATTTTTGCTTTTCCAGTATCTCCTGAAATGAAAAGAATGGGAACCTCTAATCTTTGAATAATAATCCTTACAGATGACTATGGAATCAAACTGTGAGAACGGCTCTTCATTTCTATAGCGTTTATAGCAGTCATCATGCTTTTAGCTTTGTCTGTGTTGGGATACACCCTGTGACAATTGTGTAGATGCTTTAATGCAAGCCAGTCTTTCAAATGCAATGCAATTTGTAATATTTTGTGGTAAGCGTTATTTCAGTATGACTAATTTATAGCATGTTCCTGTGGGGATTTTCATACTAAGTGACAAGCAGAACTTGAGAATTCAAAGCCACTATGAAACATGTCAGTTTGCAGCAGTGCAAATGTAGACACTGAATAACTGTAAAACTAATTTTATTCCTTGTAAATAAATAAATAATTGTTAACAAAAATGTCATTGAACTTAACGGGTTCCTGAGTTCACACAGTTTTATCCAAAGCTCCTTTTAAAATTTGTTTCCTTTGACTTCAGTGGATCTTTGCTATTGGTTTATCTACTGATGTTTGTGAAAATGCAGTGATTTTTTTCTTCTAAAAGCTGGAAGGCTATATTGAAAAAAAAAATCATTACAATGTTTGACCAATTATTATACCTTTCGCCAAGCAACAAGTTTTTGAACTATTATAAGCTATACAAGGGCAAATGGTTTTAAATTAGAAGAGAGAAGATTTATATTAGGTATTAGGAGGAAATTCTTTACCCTTCTGGAACAGATTGCCTGAGAAACTGTGGATGAGCCATCTCTAGTGCTGTTTGAGGCTGGATTGAGTGGAGCCTTGGTCAGCCTGATCTGGTGGTTGGCAACCATTTCATGGCAGGGAGTTGGAACTGGATTATCTTTAAGGTATAAAAGCCATTCTATGATTCTGTAACTTCCTCCATTAATCAGCTGTATTCTCCTTCACTTTCTGGTATTCCAGCACATTACCAGTGCCTGCTATCTGTCATCAGATTTCTTCCACAGGGTGAAGTACAAATAAGATGTGCTTTGCAGGTTTCCCATGTAGTCAGTGATATTGTCTCCTCTTTTACTGTCTGGTGTTGTCTCAATAGAACTCTCCCTTTCCCATTTGTAGTCTGTAACCTTAAAACATAAGAGAGCAAAAGTAGGCTAGACTTCTCTAAAAATCCCCGTGTAAATCTCCTGTTGCTGAATTCACGACGCAGTGAATTCTAAGAATCCATCATCTATTGATGAGTTATGTATTATTTCAGTTCAAACTGATTTCCTCACAAATATGAAACAGGAACTAATAAAACGTGAATGGAGGAAATCTTGGAACACTCATTTATTTTCTTCACTGAAGTTTGATCCTGTTCCCATTTATTTCAGAGACTTTAGATCAGGCCCTATTGTTAACTACTGTTCCATTCTGTTTCCCTGGTAACGTTTTATTTTTAGCTTCTTTATTCTACAAAGATGTGGCATGGAAGGTTCGTTCTGAACATGAGCAATTGTAATTTTATTTTAAATGTTTCATTTCATGGGCAAGAAAAGAAAAAAGGAAAAATAACCCACCTAACTTGTCCCCACAAAATATCTACAAATATCAGACATTTTTTTCATGTCTTCAATGAAAGATTTTTGGGAAATAGACTATTATGAATTCATGTATTTTTAAATATTGTCTGTTTGCACATTGGAGGTGGTTCTGATTTTCTTTGGTTCGTAGAAGGTTCCATATTACCAATAGTACAGCGATTTAAAGAATAATTGATTTCAGAGAAAAGAAGAAATATTATTTACTCATCTTTAATGCTAGTCACCATTACTATCTGCACATCTGCAGGACAAAGTAAAGGATTTGTGGAGATTGGATCTGCTTCCATTTCTAGGCTCTATTTAATGACGTATACTTGTATGACCATCTGAAAGCCTTGCTTAAACAATTCTTTGGTCTTCATAAGACTTCTTTGTAAGAAATGAGGCTAGCTCTTAGCTTTTAGACTCCAGAAATCATTACGTAGTAGGATTTTGTAGGAGGTTGCAGATTTTTCTTCTCTAGTATTATCTGCTTGTCCATTTGAATTCAACAGTCTGTCCGACTAAAGAGCAAGTGTAGAAGTTGATAAGAAATTTAATTTTTCATGTATTGATTTGTCAAATAATCGTGATTAATTTTAACCCTTTCTCTCAACTGAGAGGCCACACTTAATGGCCACACTCCCTGAGAGGAAGCTTTGCTTGTGGGCTTTTGGTACTTCTGAAGAGAAGGAAAGCAATTCTACATAATAATAAAAATAAAAAAGCAGTTCTATGTAAATACAAGTTCAGAACAACTACATTGTGGACAAAGCAGAACATATAAATATCTGTTTTAAAGATTTCAGTACTTTTCAAAGTAGTTTGGATTTGGAGTGCAATTCACCCATTAATAGATCAAGGACTTTTTGATTATGTCTTTCACTCGAGCTGCATAGGAAAGAGGATCTGTCAGAATTTATCAGCAGATGAGTGATTATTTATCCTCTTATGTAGGCTCCTATTTATAGTATTTGTCAAGCAAGTTCCCTCCTAGGGGAGGATTACCATATGAGCACTACGTGGTGTGATGAAAGCCTTAACGTAACTTAGGCTTTGTAATTTCCTTTTATCTGAAATAATTGTCATAATAAGATATAAGGACTAAAAAGCTCTTACAGTTCTGACTGAAAATCTTGTGCTATTCAGAAGGTGCCTTGGTTACAAGCAGATGCTTCTGTATTCCAGCAATTGTGAAATCAAGGCTCTTCAATAAATGGAAAAGAACCCCTGGTTTTCCCTGTTGCTAAGGAAATGATAAGAGAGAAATAATCATTCTTTGAAGAAATGACCAATTCTTGTTGTAAGATGTCATTCTCAGTATTTCTTAGCTCTGTAGCTTCATTTGTCCAAACAATTTCAACTATGTTTGAGGTAAGAGAGTCTGATAAGATTTAGATGCTAGCTGATCCAATAAGATCACATCACTGTCTCTCAAGAGATTAAGTAAAATGATGAGAAAGTGGTCAGTTACAGTCATTGGCCCATCTTATCTTCCACATCCAGGAGTAGTGCTAATGGTAGTTAATGGGTTGCTTTCTGCCAGAGTTCCGTGTTCTCTTCACATGGATACTTTTTTTTTTTTTTTCTCCTCCTACAGTAGGCAGGAATGAAAGGCTTTCCAAAAGAAGGAATTACTAGAGCTTACAGAGAACAAAAGCTCATACAAATTTCCTGTCAGTCAGTTGTATCTGATGTGCAGGAAAGACAGACTGATTAGGACAGAGGGTTAGGACATATCCTTGTTTCCAGCTAGAACATTTGATTTCAGAGTTTTGAATTTTAGCACTGAGAGGAGAGTGAAATTCTACTGCTTGCATATGTTGGTGTGGGTTACCAACTAGCCCTGCTTCTATTGATGTTTTTTTTTAGGGTTGATTACTTGATCTGCTTTCAAAGACACTGTCCTTTTTGAAAGCTACATGTGCTGGTGCTGTGCATTAGTTGCACTTCATTTTTGTGAAAGAGGAAAAACTTGAGAGCAATAAAAAATAACTGCCTTGAAACAGTATAGCTTTCCAGAAGTGTGTCAATCAGCTTTTATTTCTGTAGGCACGGAGGCATAAGTGTTGAACACTGCCAATACAGTGGTCCTAGTGCCATCTCATTGGGCTGAGGTGTAGGATTCTATCTTGGGTTATGTACTACTTCTGTGGCATTGAGACTGATTGAACACAAATAGGATAAAATAAAGAAATACAGCCTATTGTATTGAGGGTTTGGTTTGTTTGTTTGTTTGTTTGTTTTTTGCTTCTGTCCTTTTGAATTACATTCTTAATTAGTACTTTTATCTCTGGTCTATACAAATCACACTCTAGGAGTGAAAACAAGCCCAGTCCAAGTTGAGGTTTCTTTTATAAGACTCTTCTCAGGCAGTTAATAAGAACATTTGAAAGAAGATGTAGATTTGAACTTTGTGTTCAGTGGAGAGTTATTGTAATAAGCAGAGATGTGGAGTAATGTAATTCTATAGACCAACAGTGCTAAACCAAAAAGCAAGGTGAGGAATTAACAAAATCCAGTGGATGCTTAGCAAAATGTCTAAAAATGTATGTTTATTCAATATCAGAAAAGTATGTGTCATCTTAAAAATGGAATTTGAAAGTACTTTCAGCTTGTTTATGCTTAATAGGTCTGTGATACATATCCAGAGGCCTCCGCTTGCATGAATTGTTGGGTGGTGTTGGTATCAGAGATGTATAGACATTACAAATATCTGAACTTCTGGATTAGTAACTTCTTAATTCAATTGAATTTACTATTCTGAAAGGATGAAAGATTTTTTCATTAAGTGGGGAACAATTACATAAGATTGATTCATGCTTTTTAATGTAAGGTGTTACTGTGTAAGCTACTTCCAGTGAATACCATCGTGCAGTGAATGCATTTAAATGAAGCACCTTGTTTTGATCTCATTAAAGGGAGCAAAACTGAATAATTTTCAAACCTGTCACTTTTTCCATTTAAATGTTAGCATCAGAATTCTACCAGGAACTGGGAGTGTATGGAGTATATGATTTATTCCTTGATTTGAAATAGCTGTTTAATGTTCTGAACAAAGGCATACATTAACTCTGTGTGTATACACACATATATGGTGCTAGAGTAGGATTCCCTTTCTTTCATTCTGAAAATACATTTTGAATGGGGAGACGCATCTTAGTTTTGTTCACTGATACATTCTGTGCTATAAGATCTGTGAAGAGAATTTGTTTTTGAATTTTATAAATCAGGGTTGTAACCTCTTTGAAACATTCCTACCAAATTACCTGTGAACTGATCTGTCATGTAGAACACTTTTGTAAATTTATAAAAAATGAGTTATGTTAGTGTCATGTCTTACTTGACTTTTCACCTCAGGGACCTCTGAAGCCCTTTTAAAATTTAGCACAAAATAGGCATAAGTTTCAGTTTAATCATTCATAACTCCAAAAACTCTTCTGCATAAGTAGATAAAAGTCAGCAATTTGATTTGGAGTCAGTTCACTTTACTTAGGGGCACTGTTGCTGTAACCAAAATCATCTAAGAAAATAAGATAGTTTGTCAGTAGAAATAATTTATCTACATCTAATCTAATCTCTATGTCAAAGGTACCCTTCATAGAGGAAGTTCATTTCTGGCCTAAATGTAGACATACAAAATGTGCCTTTCAAACTATTTTTACTAATTGTCTAATCCATTGAAAGGATCATTCCCAGAGGAGAAATCATCAGACTTAGAGCTCAGCTTTAAGCAGTCATGTCCTAGAAGGGTCTGATTTACTCTGCAGTCTACAGAGTGGATGTATGTGGCAGGCTAAGACATGACCTTTAATTATGGGAAGTCAATTGGCTGGATAAATTCTACTCTTTCTGACTAAAAAAGACAAAAAGCATTTTACACGAAGTCAACTTCTTGTACAAATGCAGTATGTTTGTGTATGATTACATACAAATAAAATTGAAAATCCTGAAAAAAAATGCTATATACTGCTATTTCTCCATACAATCACTGCTATAAATACAAAATAGGAATAAAACACCCTGGATTTGGAGTGATAATGGTGGAGGCTCACTCTATTCTAGCACAGCTGATGTAGGTATAGTAAAAGGATGAATCTTCCTCATGATGAAAATTTAAGTGCCCCTCTCAAACTGTGGTGCTTAGCTGAAGAAGGACTTTGGTGTGTACGTTGCAGTAGCCTCTGTCCTGCTGGGCTTCTTTACGTGTCTGAGTCAGTGACAACTTGCATAGTGATGTAATGTCTAGCATTAGGCTGATTGCAACATGTGTGAAATGGGACCCCTAAGGTGACATTCAGTTCAGTTTTGTGTGTAATAAAATGAGGTTGATTGTTCTTGATACAAAATTACTATAGAATTGCTGTACCATGACATCACCTAATGCAAGCAGGGTAATGATGTGCCATTGCAAATTGCAGAAATGAAACACCTAGGAGCTCCCTGTTATGCACTTTGCCATGCTGTATCATCTTTCAATTTTCCTATTCAGTACACACACCAAATTTAACTGTCTATTTCTTAATTTTGCTTTCTTTATTATTTTGACTTCCACCTATATTTCTTGATATAGAACATAGAACATCTTATACATTTATCAACAGTGGCTTATTTTTTCCCTCTTTCCCTCCTTTCCTACTGCCTCTCTTTGCAGTGTTGTTGTTAGGCCCAGGTCAAAGCCTACCTCATCTTGCTTCAGGACCTCCAAAGAAGCATTCCTGGCTCAGTGATCGGGAAGTGTGCACTTCCGGGGGCTTGCAATGTCCCAGTCAGCATCAGGAGGTTATCCAGACTCTTGCGCTCTTTCCCAGGGTCTCTCTGACCCATACCATGGACATTGTTGCCTGTAACTTTCCCAGGATACTGAAATGTGTGTGAGACAGACCTTGTCCACTGACTCCAGACATTATGCTTTGCACAACCTCATTCAAGGCATCCTTTTGCTCAGGCAAATAACCTGCTGCCCCATGAGAGTCTGCTGCTGGCCTTTCATGAAACTGGTTGCTAATACGGTGTGGCCCGAGCTTTCACCAGCCCTGACTATAAGCAGAGTATTCTTCCAGTAGCCACAGAAGGAGCAGCCACATATCTGTACATGAACTTCCTTTCTCTTCAGAGGGAACAAATGCTCTCCTAATTCTTTTGCCTGAGGTCCCCCGTCTTACATTATCATGAAGGTCCTGGCAGACAGATTGCCAAGTGACCCAGATCTGCCTCACAGCTTGTGATGACACTGGTTGAACCTAGAATGCTCTGGCTGGGAGTGTGGTGTGTGTGTATGCAATGCCACTGTATCCCTCAGCAGCGCTTTGCTGCCTTGTCCCCTTGCCACCCGAGGGTCACCGTGCTGGAGAGGCAGGAAAATACAAAGCACAGCCTGCATGAAGGCCTGAGCACACATGGGAGAGCTTATCAAGGTCAGTTTGCTTAGTGCATTGCAGAGGCCCTTCTGTTGGTCCGTACTATGCCGTTGGCAGCGTCTGCTCAAGTCTCAGAGTGGTACATTCCATCCCCAGCACTTAAAGGCCCTGCTGATGCCCCTTTTTGGAGTGTTTGAAGGCAGGCTTGGAGACAGTGTTTTCTTTTGCATACCAGGTGTGGCTTATAGATCAGATAGTGTTTTTGACAGTGGACTGCTGTACTTAAATTCTTCACTGTTGCTAGTAGTAGGTTGTTTGTCACTCTGATGACTATGTTCTGCAACCTAACTTCTTCCCCTAGGGAGAATCCTTCCTCTTGGGATTGCCCTTGACACCTGGCCTGTTGTCATTCACAATCCAGTCAGAACCTCATCGTGTCTGGCAGCTCTGCCCCACGCTAACTAGCAAAGATGATATAGAGACAATAGGAGCATAGCACTCCAGTTGGTCCTGCAAAATGATCTGGTAGATGTGTCGTGACGGCATGAAGTTCTCAATTCATTTTATGTTTCTGTACATTGTTTTTTCAGAGAGACCCTTGTTTTGGTTCTGTTCTTCATGATTTCTTACTGCAATGCTCTGGCTTGAGGTTTCCCACTAATAACCCCTTCCATGTATCATGAGAAACCTAATATTGGAAAATAATTCTGCTTCATCACAGATGAGATGACTGAACATCAATGAAGAATTTTATTTTTATTTTCATGATGTTAGCACAATAAACACAGTAGCATTGATCTGTACTTATTTAACAAAATACATTTATAGCAATTTACAAATTCTTTTCCATTTTAAAACATTGCATAACATTTTATTAAACACAATACTTTATATAGAGAGTTCTCATTTAAAAACATATTTCTGAGTATTTCCTCTTTTCAGTAAAGCATAGCCTAACAAAGAAATTCGTGCCTGTTAGCAAGTAAGAAAATCAGAACACTAAGAAGATGTCACCTGTAAATTTATTTAATTTTAAATTAAGGTATCAGTGGAATGTAAACAAAGAGTAATTTTACAAAAGGCTCCTTATCAAATATACATGCAGAGGTCTGAGTTCTAATGTATATATTATTACATTTCTGCTCTCTAACGTAATATAATTTGATAAGCCATTATTAAAAACAGTAGCCTTTGGCACTTTGAGTAAAAAAGAATATATCAATATTTATGTAAAGAACACAATTTCAATGATTACACAAGAGCTTTAAAATCTTTTGTTAAGAAATAGGAAACCTTAGGAAAAATATCACACTGCACTTGAAATAGTGCAGCAAATTTTAGAATAGTAAAAGCAACACATATGCCAATATATATCTGACTAAAACCAAGGAATAAAGAACAAACACTCCCGCCAGGAATCCTGCAGTTTCTAAAACAGCTAAATTGCCAGAGGGAATATTTTCTAATCTTTGCTTTATTGCCATTATTCTCTATTTTAATTTTCCATTATTTTCAGGCTCATCTACTCATGTTCTTTTGCCTTGCACTCACAAACTAAAACATGATTGCATATTATTTCCCTGCTTTGATAGGCCAACAGTGATTGTGTCTTACCTATTCCTTTAAAGCTAATTTTACGTGCTTTATCACGTACTCAGACTAAACTAAATCCAAAGGTTTTTTTTTTCATTGCAATCCAAGTGTTCATAATTCCTAGGACCCTCATACAAAATTTGGTACTAAATACCAAGGAATAAAGGTACTTTATTTTAAAAAGAAAAAAAAAAAAACACCCCACCAACAACAAAATCCTGATTTGTAAGTTCTAGAATCTGAGAATGCATTTCTAAAAAAATTACTTTTTTTTGTATCCCTGGCATCTGTGATTATATTTCCCAGCTATCATGCCTTAAAGCATGCCTTCAACATACAAAGTACCCTGGAACCCAACCTGTTATCCCCTTACATGTAACCTGCAGAACGTTTCCCCCTAATCATCACATGCATGATGGGATCTTTGTCTTCACTACTAGCAAAATTGTGGTCATTTCCTTAAGGGCCAGCATTCTTCACAGCACTGAGTGATGGGCAGGTGGGGGAAGCATTGATAGGGCTGGCTGATAGCTAAGCCTGGAGCACCTGTGTAACCGTAAGGTATGTAAAGCTTTACATCGACTGCAAATCCATTCTTCTGTGCAGATTAGCAAACATCACCCTCCTATTTATATAATTAGTTAGGCCTAGAGTCAGATTTGGAATTTGGTTGTGATTAGTTTTTTGTTGTTATTTTTTGGTCTGTGTGTGTTGTGCTATTTATCTTCCTGCAATGGGATGATTCCTTCTTCTGCTTGGCTGAAGCAGGCAGGGTGGGCTTTTCCTCAAAGATCTGTGGGGTATGGTTTGTAGACAAGTTCTGACTATGCCATATCATATGTATCTGGTTATCTGATACCCCAAATAAGAAGATGACTTAGAAAAAATAAGTAAGTCAGATACAGACCTGATTTACCTGATTTAAGCAGTAGCTTATTCAGTAAGGGGACTTCAAATTCATTCCCACCCTTCTTGGTGGGGGAGCGAGTAGATATCTGTTATTAGCTCTTCAGAAGAATGAGGAGCTACACTGCATGAGCATTACCCATGGCTTCCTCCATGGGTAATTGGGTTTGTTCTTTAAGTCCAAGACATTGAATGAAGCTTTTCTTCTAGTATGCCCAAGATGTGCTATGTGTATTCCTTTCAAAGTTCATCAGTTTAACAGGTTTTGGCAATGGAGGGCTTTAGCAAACAAGCTTTCTTTTATTACATCCGAAGTTTAATTTACTAAAGTAATTTGTGTTCTCTCAGGTGCAGAGACCCTCCATGTTCTTAAGTGGCAGTGGTGAGGGAAAGAATATAGTCCCTAACAAGGTTCTGGAGGGTGTCTCAAGGAAAGTGAACAGAAGTAGTGTCACAATGCAACACTCATTTAGTGATTCTGCAATACCAAGGCATTCCATTATTTAAAGCAAAGCACTAATTTCCTAAATGGTGACTGGGGTGAAATTTGTGATTGTTCTTGTGGCATGCTAAGCAAGTAAGCTGAATGACTGCTTTTAATTGTGGGCTATGACAGTATTTACTGTCTCCTTTGAAGCTGATCAGGAAACCAGCGGTTTGTTTTTATTTTCTCATGGCTCACCTTTCACATTTTGCAGTTGTAGGTGTCAAATATTACAAAGTTAAAAACTAACAGAGCAATGGAAAGGGTTGTTTGGAAGTTTAAAAATGCAAGATCTTAATTACTTGTAGCACTTTAAAAGACCCCTTAAAAACATAATTTAAAACAGTTCTACAAGTTAGCCCACTAAGAAGCAGCGTCTTCATTAGTAGCACCTGTTCTTAAATAAAAGTTGAGCAGTAGCAGCAAAACTATTCAAAATAGTTATTCCATTCTAATGGAACGTCACCTACACATTTTTTGTTGCGGTAGACATCTTAAAGAACTACACAAAACCTTTGCAACCTTTGAATGTGACAGATCCACTATAACAAAGCTGTAAATATTTCTTACGCTAAATGAATGCAGCCAGCATCATCATAATATTAGCAATATTATTTTTAAAGTAACTGCACATCAATATGTCATGTGTTTGTAGAGTCTAATAAGTATGCAAATTTTCAAAACATGTAAAGTTATCAGCACCATCCTGTATTAAAGACGTGGTGCAAATTCTGCAAAGGTGAATATATACCACTGATACAGCATTTGCTATGAAAAATTCAGTCGATTTTGGACACAAATATAAATAAAAAAAAAAGTTGGCACATTCAGGAATTAAAGTGTCTGTGTTCAAGACTGTTATTTTAACATTGCCCTCAGATAAATGCTTTGAGTCTGAAGAAGCAAGTTGTATGAAAGCGTTTCACATTAGTTAGGTTCTGGCGTTGTGCTTTTCCCCCACTACATGATTTCCATAGGCTCATGCACTTTGCACATCAGCAGTGTTCAGCAACTTTTGCGCTGCCGGTCAATCATTTGGCACATAAAGGTAAATATCAACTCTAAACAAAGAGGGCAGAACCTCTGTGAAGATTTGTTTCCTTTGTGGTGGTACAGACCAGCTGATATGTCTCCTCTCATTCCTTGTATGCCCGTGTGGGGGATGTGCCTTTGTAGAAGATGTTTCTGGTGTTCTCTGGACTGCTCCCTCGTTCAGGGATTAAAATGATGTTACCTTTTCTTCGAAGTGTTGAGTCCCTGCTAGAAGAAATGGACAGGGTCTCTGAGCCAATCTCACTTCCTTCCACTGGTGTGACTCTTATTGTAGTGATACCATGATGGTGATGCTCGGTGTTATCTATATTGCTTCTTTTCCTGTCACCTGACCCATAACTGTCTTTTAAGGAGTCACAACTCTCAGAGTCTCTGTTGAGATCATTTAATTCATATGTCTGACGAAGGGTGATTTTTTCGGGTCCTTTCCATTTCCATGATCCACTTCCTTCACCTTCTGATGGCATCTGAATTACAGGTCTATTATTTTCGGGATGGGCCTCAACTCTGACAATGCTGCTTGGCTCATGGTCTGTCAAGGTTTTGTATCTGATGGCTCCTGTACAAGTGACTGTGCTTCCCTCTGAACTCTTTGGACTGCCCTGAAGCACTCCTTGCTGCTTAGACATGGCTATTACTTGCATGATTCTTGGCTGGCTGTTGCTTCTACATGCGACGCTCTTCTCAGCAGCTTTCAGCCATTTAGCTCTAGCTGAACTACTTTTGGGTGATGTGTTCACATTCTCTTGAGTCTCTTCAGGAATATGTACTAACTGGGAAGAGCCAGGACGTGACTGAATAGAGACCCTTGGCCCACCAGAAAGACCGGAGTTGTTACAACCTGGTACACTACCAGGTTGAATTTTCAGGTATTGGCTACTTGGACCATGGTGATCACCATTTACACCCACTCTGGAAGGCTCTGAGCTTGACCTCATTTCTATAGCCCTTGGTGGTGACTGGCCAGATTCAGTCTCTATTACTTGCAGTGACAGCTTACGGCTTTCATTCTTATTCTTCCACTGGGAAAGCAGCTGTTTGGAGCGGGCAGAGTCCATAGATGCATGAATTGTTGCATTTCGTCTTGCTGGATCTTCCAAGGATGGTGTGTTGACTCTTGGCAGAGTGTTGCTGAAAGTTACCATGTTTTCCTTTCCCATTGGGCTTCGTGGTGTTATGATTTCTACATCAGCATTTGCTCTCTTGATGTTAGTCAGAGAACCTGAATCTCTGTGGTTTCTATTAAGGATGCTTTCTGAACGGTGAGAGACAATGCCATCAGTGCTGCTACCGTTTTTACCTGGCAGGATTCTATTGGCATCTTGACTGAGGTCTGTCAAGGACCTTAGAGGTTCTCTGTGAAAATTCGGGTGAAACACATTCTCCTCACTCGGCAAGAAGTTCCCCACAGCATACAGGCCCTGATATTTGAACAGAATCATTAACAAGTAGTTATGAAAAAGAGAGAGATTTTTAGGTATCTTAACTACATTCTTCTGTCTTAAATATTGAGGGATAGAATTAGACCACTTTAACTGAGAGTTCCTTCCAAGTGTATCCTTATCTTTATATTCTAAATTCTCTATATGTTCTCAATCTGGTAGGTAGAGGTCTTAGTAGGATAACAAGGGAACATATTTCTTGGCTATAAACACTTAAGGAAAGTATTTAGCCTCCAGTAGTGCTCTTCTTATTATAAAACAACAGATACTGCTGAGGAAAGAATATTTTGTTATGAAAATATAAAACTAAATATTTGTAGTCTACTGCATGAAGCTATTTAACATCTACAATACTGTCTGCTCTGATTTAATGAATCTTGTTCCAGCTCAAGTTGTGCCGTGATTGTGCCCTTTTCCTGCATAATAACCATGTAGTACAATATCTACACGATAGAACAATTTATCAGCTTTAAATCAAATGCATTCCAAGCTGTGCATATCTGTTACAAGATTTAATTATACAGCATTTTCTTATTCAATATATTTATTGTAAAATGCTGTCAGTTTAAAGATTCCACTGAGAAAGTGTTCTATGAAAGGCTCAAATGTCTGACTCAGTCTTTTAAGTTACTTGATCAGTATGTCCTTTTTAGAGTCATTTGTAGTTTCACCTATCTTTCCTTTTATTGATGTTTAGCTTTAAGTGCAGATTTACTGACCGCTGGGTTTCCGAGACAGCGTGCCTTTTAGATGTGTGTTGTCTTCCCCATGTGGTTATTGCATGACCTAACAAAGACCACACTTGTTTGTAGATTTCAAACATGGGAACAACAACTGCATTTATGAGAGTCTGCAACAGCTTAATAATTTGAAATTATATACTCAACAGAGTGCCTTTCTGCTCACAGCATAATCATAGAATCTGACTTAGTAACTTGTGGGTTTTTATTATCTTCTCTGGTCGCTGTCATTGTTGCCACTGTGAAATCCATTTTTTTTTCCCTGGTAACCTTTGTAGGCGACCTACATGTGCCTTAGATTATTACAACACAGAGAAAAGGGGGACAGATTATGACTTTATTATTATACTAAAATTCATTGTTGACTTTCTTGGGGGCCAAAAGCCGTCCCACTGATTGTTATGACTATTTTATTCACTGTTACATTGTCAGCAGAAGTTCCTTATTGCTCACAGGAACCTGGATTGACACAATCATGTTGGAGATGTATTACAAGCAGCAAGCAGAAGCATCCAACATTTCCTCCAATCAGATACAAACAAGCCTATCTTACGTGCATCTTTCCAACACCCTTCTGAAGTGCTCCATCTGTTTCAGTACCGTACAGATGAAGTGCAAAGGGGTAACCTGACTCAGGTATCCTATTTCCCTTGCAAAACTTCCCCAAAAGCTCTAAAGAACCACAAGGGGTTGATATTATCTTTGATTTCCTGCAGGTTTAGTAGTTCACTCAGTGGAGTTGCTGTACAATGAACCATTTTTTTAATGTGATGTGAGCTCACACTGGCAGCAAGTACTGGTTAATCCAATATTTTCCATGTATCATGCTTTGAAGTGTGGAGTAGAAAATATGTATCTTAAAGAAAGCGCATCATGTTAGAGCTGTTTCTGCATGTAGTATTAGACTATTATATACCACTTGGTGCATTCTCATGGCACTTTGAATTGAAATACGTATTTGCTTTTCCCTCTTTCTTCTTAGAAGTGATTACCCTCAACACCATCATCTTCAGCACATTTGGATTATATTCTTAATTATGGTACATTACCATGACAAAATATTTTCATTTAAAATACCAATACCCTTATTGTATACGTATGTTTTATTCTCTAAAATATAACAACATCTATGTATTTACCAAATAGAGAGCAATTCCTCCTCCAATGAGAAAGCCACAGTAAACATCAACTGGGTGATTCTTATATTGAGTGATTCGAGTCAGACCACATATAATTCCACAGATGATAAAAGCAAAGACCAAAAGTGGCTTCAGAAGTTTTGAGGAGTCTGTTAATGTAGAATTGAAGTACATCTTAAAAAAGAAAGAGATGAAGAAGCAGTTACAGAAACTGAAATTTACCTCAGAAGATATATGAATTTCTCACATCAAATGTTTCTTGGACACTTAAATCGCTGTTATACTAATGTTGAAGATAATCAGTTTAATTTTGTTTAGCAGCCTTGTTAAAATCTACTCAATTACTATAGGAAGATCTGAAATCACAAGGAATGGATTTCTGAAAGCAGAGGCAATGTTGCTTATTGATGTCAATTAGGATAAAGATTTTATGCCTAAATAATGTTCACACTCAGAACCTAAATGTAAACGTGACTAAGCAGTCCCTGTGTCAGAAACATAGAAGCCAGATGAAAGCAGTAACTTATCACCAGATGCTTTAGAGAGCTATTTCTCAACTGGGGGTGAAAATGGGAGGTAAAAGGAGGCAAAAATACTTCACATTTTCACTCTTTCTCAGGCTGAAAAAGTACTGGCAAGTTCCCGGTACGTGTGCAATTCTATTACTTAGTTTGATTAGTGAGTTGCTGTTGTTTTTCCCACCCCTCTCTGGTTTTATAGCATGAAGGATGGAAAATTCTTTTTAAATTTCAAATAGGTGATCACTCATACATATATGAGCCCCCATACTGAAGAAATGTCAGTGGTCAGATGTGGGAAATCAGCTATAATCACTGAAGTATGTTCTAATATTTCCTGCTAATTACTGGTTTTTATTGCCTTGCTTTGCAGTAGCATCTTTGAGGCCTCAGAGAGTGGTTGTGCCTGTTCATCAATGATGCAATTCTATGGAGGTCAAATGAAACTAGATCACATAAAATGTTTGTGCCTTAATGCCTGAAGTTTAAAAACAATGAGTCAAGTGAAGAGAGCAGCAAAGCAAAGATAAAACATGTAAAGGCTGATTTGAATGGTAAGTTAAAACCGTCACCTTATGAGATAAATAAGCATTGCATTTTATATGTGAATAACATGAGGCATTAAATACTTTAAAAGTACAATGGATAATGTTGCTTCTTAACAAAGAGTGTGAAGCAGTCACATCTTTTTGTATTCTTTATAGAACTGCTTTTATTTTAGCTGCTGATAATTTCATTTTGCTTTTAAATTGACAGGATAAAAACTCATATCTGTTCAGAATGTCCAGGCAATACATCACTGTAATATGTGCAGCAAATTACATTCTGACTTTCGTCTTATTTAAATGAAAATGAATAGAGTTGATTACTCACCGAAATGTACACTGCTGCAAAGGCTGCCAGGGTGGCATGTTGAGATGGGAATGACTTTCTGCCAAGGAAGGACACTCAAATTATGTTTCTAAGTTCAAATATACTGTGCTAGTGTTCACTTGAAAAAATACACTGGATGATACAGTAATTTCAGCTGACACTTCCTAGGCAATATATGATCAATCATTAATATTTACTTTCAAGATTTCTTTTCTATCACCTGGAAAAAGAACTAATGTTAATATTTAGCATGGAATTATTTTTGTGTGCTAAGCATGGTAGGTATACTATGAGTGTGAATGAGCTCTAGGCTGGATGCTTGATTTTAAGAGCGACATTTCTCTACATTTGTTTTTATAGATAAATTTCCATAATAACTCTTACGCGTGTTTCTAATTATACAAAATACTTAATGAGTGAACCTGGTTCTTACGGTTACTCCTACTGGCTTCAGTTGGACACTTTGATGTAAGAACTTCTCAGCTATGTATACAACCTGGATAGTCAGTCCCTACCTTCATCTTTATTTGCTCTTTTCGGTCTTCTTTTTTGTCTTTTCTTTTTTAATTTTATCATTTCATAACACAGTAGGAGTTAATGGAGCGCAAAAACATGGAATGACTTTTTAGATGTTAACAAGTTCCTTTCTGAAGCACAGAACAAGAGTGTAAATGAAAATTTGTCCAAACTATGTGAGACAGTAGGCAAAATCTTATTTTTCTTATTTTTCTTCTAAACCCATTTCTTTCTTTTCTTCTAAACCCAATTGGCTAAAAGTAAATTAAAAAAAAAAAAAAAAAAAGAAGTGAGAATGTAAAGAAGAGATTTTACATAGCAGAGGCAAAAATTTAGCTGGGTGTGGATTCAGTAACACCTGTTCTATGAGAGACATCTAGTTCATGGCTTGCGGAAGCCCTGAAAAATTCTGAGCTCTAGAAGTGAGTACTTCAGATGTGTATCAGTTTACAGCTGTACATTTTTCTCTTTAAATGGCATGGATGTGTAACGTGCTGGCTGTTTTGGTGAAGAAGAGTATGTCTTTCCTGCAGTCACAGGAGCCACTTTCACCTGAGATAGGCTGAAATAGAAAGCTCAGCTTGGGGTAAATGCTTCAACAATCATTCAAGGTGTTTTTTGAGAATCTAGCTGGGCTGCATGTTTCTGCATCCATTTTTTCTAGCAGCACCGCAGCTAAGTTAAAATAGCAGAGATTGAAATATAGTCCTTTGCTCATAGATGTTTTTCTGCAAAGGAGCAGATTCTGCTTTCTAAATTTATTTCTTATGTATTCTGCTTTGTCTGTTCTAAATAATTCATTCGTAACGAAATGTGTGAATGTAGGTCAGTGTGAATGCCACACTGCTGACCTGAATTTGAGCTCATGGCTCCAGCAGCTCCTTGACTCCGGCCAAGATAAAATCAGTATGATTCTTTTTTTCACTTATAAAGACAGACCAATTTTTTTCTTCTCCTAAGCAAGCCTTTCTCAGTTTGAGTCCCTGGTTCAGAGGAGGGCAAGGGGGTAAATATATGAAAAAAAATATAGGTGCATATAATGTCTATCAACTCCTTTACTCTGTGCAGGTTTTAGTATAAGCATATATTTACTTACAGTCTCTGTGGAGTTATTCTGTAGGTTTGATTCTATGAAGTTTGGTACCGCTCAGAACTTAGCCTAAATTTGATGGCATTTTGCTGGTAAGATACGTCACTATGCTACAGTCAGTTTTCTGTTTGTTCTGTTTTCTATTCACATGCTTTTAGAGCTAGCACAGTATGTGCACTCTGTGTACTTTCTAATGGTGACACTGCTTTTGCTCTTTTCAATTTGCTGTCTGTTCATCTAAAATGAAAATAATTCAAGCTAAAAGTATGTAGCCTTTTTGCTTGGCTCTTTATTGAGGAGGTGAACAAAGATCTCAAAGAATACATGCCCTGGGCTCATGAGACAGTATCTCACTCTGAATGCTCATGCATGAGGAATGCATGGAGGGGGAATAATGATTAGAGAGTCATACCGAGTCAGAACATCAGAAACAACAGAGGATAAAGATCTCACTGGAGATCTGAATAGAAATGATTGAAAGAATTCTTTGAAGATTAACAGAGGAAAAAGGATGAAAGAAAAAAGGTACTGCAGGAAATTAATTCATAAGGGAGTCTAGAGAAGAATTTCTAGAGCCAAAATTTCTAGAATGTACAAATTTAAAAATGAAGGCCATTATAAATGTCATAAGAACAAGTCCCTTAAAAACTGAAATTGCTGAAGTCAAATTAATCTCCTGAGCTAGAGAAGCTATATTGTAACTCCCATACTAGGTGACTGAAGGAAGTACTGAACCAGTAGCAACTGCTGTTTGCTTTGCTGAAGTTGTCACAATTATATGAAAACAAGAATTTGATAAAGGAAAATGACAATAAAATTTTACTAAGGCAAAACCAAGGGTGGGATCAGGTGTGTCAGAGTATTAATCAAATATGTTCTCTATGATAGGAGTGAATTTGACTTATTAGTATATGGTTGTCTTCCTAAGAAATAGTAACACAAAAACCCACTGCTTAATCTTATCTGCTACAACTGTTTCACTGGTGTGTTTTGTTTTGTTTTAAGTGGTGATATTTAAACAAATATGATTGGAGTTTTTGGAATGGCTGCAGACAGCCAAATCAGGGCATTGTGTTTGAGATGATAACAAAATGAATGAGAGCAATTGAGAAAATTTTCCTTCCTATTCAACCTGTAAATGTGCAGTAGTTTCACTGGGAAACTGTGTAGTTGCAAAAGGTTGCTTGCAAACATCCGGATTCAATGGCAGTATCACAGTAGCAGCAGATGGTTACAGGAGAGAGGTGAAGGCCAAATTATTTAAGCCAAATGAAGATACAGTCATGCCCAGATACATAAATAACAAAGATGGCAAATGAATCAGAGTACGAGCCTCAGCCGACCAAACATATTTAAGATCAAATAAATAATTGAGAATCTTTAAACGTTAGTGAAATTGATTTGTTTCAGTGAATAGAGTCAGATTAGGAAATCTGCTGTAAGATACTTTACAGAGTGAGTGATTTCATGGTTCTGAAGTATGTCAACCACTGAAATCAATGTACATAGGTTGCTCTGAAAGTAGTGCCTCCTATTTATTTCCATAGAAACTGCAACAGTTACGAAGAACTCTATAACCCTATTTGATAGAACACATTCTCACCTACAAAACACTTTTTTTTCCCCCTACATAATCACCACCATTAGCTATGTGTTTTGTCAGAAATGAACAAGAGCCTGCAAGCTGGGCTTGGAAAAATCTGTACCAGTGGAGGTGACCCATTGTCACGACTTCTGAAATGCACCATCCACTGCTCACTATGCTCACATCCAATAAGAGTGTCCATAAATGTTCAGCACGCATCAGTGAATGTCTGTGAGTGCCATTTTTTTTTCTGCATAGGGGGAATCATTAACACACCTTTGCTTCATACACGCTTCCATGTCAGACACCACTATGTTAGACTGTCCCTCTGCTGCCATCTGTCACACAGCAACAAAATGTAATGGAATATTGGTGGGAAGGTTCAACCTCTGCTAACTCTTGCCTCTGATGTCATGGACCAAAATAATAAAATAGGAAGCATTACTTTACGAACAACCCTTGTAAAAGCAAATAAACTAGGAAAGATATGCCTTGGTGATACAGACAAAGCATTTTAATAATATCCATGTGACAAAAATGCAATGCTATAAGGTATAAAGTTAAAACAGAAACTAGCATCTTGACCTGCACAGAGAACCAGAAAAGACTGCAAAGCTTTAGTGAGATGGACAGGACAGAAGAAAAGAGCACTGCTTTCATGCTGCTAATTGGATACACAAGAAAATTATGCATCTCAGTCAGTAACAGAAATCATCATCATTTCAAACATTCTGTAATTCTGCTGTATTATTATTAGAGAGCAGGAAATTTTTAAAAAGCACCATATGGAAAAAATTTGAAGGACTGCAAAAAAATGCAAAGAAATGTGATAGAAATGACTAACAAGAGCTTAAACTGGTGTGGAAAAGACAGGACTGCTATTGTATTCACTGAAGCACTTTGTGATTTCTCCTATGAAGGAAAGAAAATAATTAACTACTTTTAACATGCTTCTGAATCTGACAAAGATTTCCAAAGCCCACAGTTGGCCTAATGTCTTCATAAAGAAAATTAAACATCACTAAACAATGCTAATGTTCTCTGCTTTATTACTTAAAGCAAAAAGCAAAACTCGTACAGACTTTATCTAGAAAGAGATAGAACCAACCTTCCAGCGTTGATAATATTAGCATCAGCTCCTGAGCATATATCTTCCACAACATATGAATTCTCAGAGCAGGATACATTTAAGGATGTATAGTTAGGCTTGCAGACGGTCAGGAAATATGGTGCTTGATATCCTGTTGATAGCTGTATAATATCAGTAACAAGAGCAGTAGAACAAAGACCAAACACATGAACACCTAGAAAATAAAGCAATAAAGGTTGTTAAGTTTATTGTATTTATAAATTAAATGAGTCATTGTGTAAAATGCACTCAACATTTTACAGAGATCTGTGGCTCCTGTAATTGGGCTTGTAAGAATTCAACTGTAGTATAAGACCTTTTTCCTTTATGGAATCTTATTTCAGATGAATTCTTTAATATAAAAATTAAGATCATTTATGCTTATTTTCTTCCTATGGATACTTAATATTTAGTTTTGATGACCTGATATCCTCCAATATATTTTTTTTCACAAAACTAAACTATATTGGAGCTGCTTCTATTTAGAAAACAAATTTTAACTGTCTGTAGTACAACCATCTATTTAAGTGGAGCATATGTGCTCATTCTGTGCTTGGATCTGCCCATTGGAACGTTTTACGTTTTAATAACACAGCTGCCCATAGAACACTGCTCTGAGAACCTGATCTCTCTTTATTATTAGGGACTCATCAGCTGTCAGTAACTTTGGCGTATCTTCATACCTTATATTTCTTGAGTACCAAGTCCTCAACACAAATCAAAAAATTTTCTTTGTCAATGATCTACGTTATGATCCTGTCTGATTAATAATATCAAATTCACAAAGCAGCTAATTCAACTTTTTAACTGAGCATTTTCTAATTGCTGTTTCCCTAAGGGTCTACCTCTAGTTCTCTACTTGTATTTACATCAAATTTTCATCTCAAACCTAAAAGAATGCTGAAGTAATTGTTCTACCAAAAATAAACTGCAAATTCAGGGTATAAATCAAAGATGAAAGTAATGCATCCTTGAGCTTTCTTTGGTGATGGAACAGGATGCCATACTGGAGAAGCTCTTCTTGTGGCTGCGACCTACAACCCCCTCTGCTCACCTCCTCACTGCTGCTCTTAGCAGGATATGCTTTACTGGCCATATATATAACCTCTCCTAGCATTGTCTTCCTGCTTGCCAGCCTGTAGACACCCTAACATGTAGTCCACCTAGGAAGTTTTCAGTCTGCTGTCCTGCAGCCTGTCTTTGCATATGTTGCCCTCACTGATGAAAACTTTCTGGAACAGAGACAACCTTTCCTTTAGCCATTCATTGGCAGAGGGACTTAATTGTGAGAGTGGAGCAAAGTTCAGCCAGCCTTTCAATCTCCACTTCATTAAATACAGAAATAATGCAATTCATCACGTCCCTCTCTATCATTATGTTGCCAGATTCTAGCCCTTTTTCAAGAGGTAGATAAACATGTAACAGAAAAAGAATATCAGGTCTACTGACAGGTTCTAACAGGTTGTTACTGTCATGCTGAATGCTGTATCAGCTGGGTTGAATCCTTTTGATACACTGAAGACAGGCAGGGGAAACTGCACTGAAACCATTAAAAGGAAGGCAGTGCAAAGTGAGGAGAGAAGGAAAAGCAAACAATTATTTTAGAAAGACTGACAATGGACTAGAGGAGGAAAGGGAAAATGGAGAATGTAGATACTACTTTACTGAGTGCGGGGCTGCTTTCTTGCTTCCCCTTGACAGTTTCTTCTCACATTTTCTGGCAAAAAAAAAAAAAAAAAAAAGGAAAAAAAAAACCAGTGACAGCCCTGCAACTGTTCTGAAAGGCTGTTTCAGAAAAGGAAATCTGCATGGTGGAAACTGAATGTACACAGAAGGCTCTTCTTTGTGAGTAACATTTGAAACCCACCAACAAATCTGACAGCTCTTCTAAGAAATGAATTGAAGTTGCATCCTCCTGCATTAATATTGGCCTCTGTTCCAATCCCATTTCTTCTTTTGGACAGGCAACAGTAGAGAATTCCTTCTCCTACCATTATCTGCAACGACAAAGAAGCTCTTAATTTAGATGTAGCAATTACTCATAAGACAGCAGTAGAATTTAAAGGGCTGAAATATTACTCGGACACAACTGATATTTTCCACTGACACGTACATTCCTTGAAAAGATGTGTATCAATATGTAAACATTCAGTAATGCAATTTAGCCTGTGTGAGGGCAACAAGAAAGTGGCACTGACATTAAATCCAAGCACCATAAAGTTTTGAGAGGAGACCTTTTCTTTTATTAATATGTTTGTGTAAAGCTCTCAGTGGAATCGGAGCCTTGATCCACAGCAAAAATTGGATTCTTCTACAGTAAAAACATAATGATCAGCAATTCTTGCCTTTCACGTGATCCAGAACCACAGCAATATCTTAACTCTTCTTAAGGTGGTTTTAGCCATCAGTTTTGGCCTCATGCCTGGTATTTACTGTCAGCTTCTAATTATGTGGTAGCCTACTCTTCCCTAATTATTTAATTTGGCTTGGATTTTAACCAGGTCCACAGCAGTAGAATAAATTCTGTCCTTATGCTCTGAAAAGAGATCATGACTTAAGACACAGGCAATTGTAAACAGAAATAAGAAGAATATAAGTGAAAACAAAGTGTTATTTGCTCTAAAATGTGGATCTATTTATAGTTTTGCAGTCTCAGGTTTTATTGTTTTTCCTGTTAAGTATTGCAGCTTGAAAATTGTGCGGGGCTTGTTAGAATTCAGAAAAAAATGATGTGTTGAAATATTCAAATGGAGGGGGAAGTTCTCACCACTACGAGAAAAAGTCATAGTCTATCAGCAGATGAGAAGTAACGTAGGCTTTGCACAGGACGTACAGTACAATTAAATGCTAAAGCATCTGCATTCAGAAGAGTCTGACATTGTAGTGATCCATGTTTCTGCACACTAAGATCTCTCACTGGCATTTCCTGTGCTTTATGAATACATATAGAAAATTTCTCAAATCCCACAAGCCGTAAGACATATGCCAATAATACACGTGGTAATTTTCTGTATTATTTTTGGGCTACAGTACCGACCTGGTTAAAAGCAGTTGCTACTCATTAATAATGTATCACCAAGCTGCTCATATTCTGACAAGAGTTTCCGTTCTGCTGAAATCATCTTCTCCCTTTGGATGAGCCATTAAACCAGTCTCCTGTCTGCTCTTAACAACTAACTCTCAATTCAGATGTGTCCCAGTGCAGTTTGGGAGAATGAAATTGAGTTCACAGACAAGGCTGATACACCTTACTGAGCAAAGCTAGTTCTAAAAAAAATGGTATGTTCAGTGCACTAAACTTAAAGCTGCCAATAAAATAAAAAAAGTGATCTTTTAAAGTGTTGTATCAGTTTCTTATGATATTCTGTCTGTAAACAGTTATTAATATTGTACAGCATTAATGAATGATTATAACTATTTTCACTCAACTGTTGATGCTTTTTCTTAACTTAGTGCCTGCAGTTAGGACAGTGTAAATGAAGTGCTACAGGGAATGCTCTAAGAGCTGTGCATCTCCTTTTGCTATAGGAGGATAAAACTGAATTTAAATTCCTAAAGTAATTAGTTTGGGTGATACCTTGCAGCCTAACTGGAGACAGAGCACTTACTTTCTTTATGCCAACTGGAACCCTGTTCAAAATCTTCAGTAACTAATGGTGCACCTCAAACTTACCGTAATTGATGGTCCAGCAAAAACCAGACTAAGCAACATCAAAAAGGGAACTGCTTCTTGTGTAGGTTCAATATATGGCATACTCAGACTCTTGTCATAGCAATTAAATCCAGAGTGAACTGGCTTGAAGACATCAGTAAGTTCAAGAAAATACAGGCTAACAACAGAAGACGCCAATATGGGCAACTAGAAATGAAGAAAACAAAAAATTATAGAATAGCATTGTATTTGCAGAGACAACATTGTTAATAAATCACTGTAATGTTTGCTGTTTACATCCCACTGCTCCTTACTATATTTGTTTTACCTTCTATAAATAATCAATTCTCTAGAGATATTATACTGTTCAGTTGATATCAAGTAACTCTGTTGTCTACCAAGCTATTTAAAATACCCATTCCAATTTTCAGCCCACATAATTCAGCGTTTTCATCCATGAATCATTAATGGACAGGCTTTAAATTTAATTTTGTTTTTAAAAGTAAGTACAGTAGTGCAATCTCCTCTGTGAGGTGTCAGCTTTCTGCTGTTCATCCTCACCCTTTTTGGTAATTTAGTTGCCATATATATGGCAGTATTTATACCCAAACCAATTTTTATTAAGATTCACAGTAAAATTTAAAGAAAAATACAAGATAATAGAGTGTTTTGCCTTGGTACATTCATTTTGTAATTCCATCAAAAAGCAATTACTTTTGATAAGATTCAGTCTTTGTAGAATATGATGACTGTATTCACAGTTCTTTTATCCTCTAGCTACCAGTGAATTTAACTTTCACAGTTGCTTACAGTAATTTATTAAGACTTTAGTTAGCTTTCCTGGGATAAATTTACCCCAGCTTACCACTATCTTCTGAAAACACAGATGCAACCAGTAATTCTTACAAGAGAAGCAATAGCAAAAAGACCTTTTGAAGCCATTGGGTGACAAATGAGTAGATAGGGCAGCCCCTTCCCTAGGATGGCCAGTGGGAAGGGTGACTAGTAGCATATGCGATTTCTCTGCATCCTACTAGTGAATGCATAATAAATGATCAGAATTTTTGTTTATCATTTTCCAGAGTTCTCAGTCAAGAAGGCAAGGTTGCAGCCAGTACCTGTGCCTCCTCTGCAATTCAACGACTCCCTTCGTGTCTGTAATAATTAAGGTACCTATGGATAATGTTAACTGCCTGTCTGCTTTCTTTCCTCTTTTGTTTTTATTTTGGCTATCACATTAACTTTTCCTTTTTATTAACTGCTGCTGAAAAGGAGAAGTTTGAAACCACTGAATAAATTTGCTAAGACAGAATAATAACAATCAGATAAGGCTATATCATACATCTTGAGAAAAAAAAACTTCTCTTTTACATCAAGCACCTCACATTGAAAGGAATATGAACTCTCCTGACATCATTTCAGGCATTATGAAACTATATTACCATTGCAGTCTTCAGTATTTACAAACAATTAAAATTAATTGCTTGATTAAAAATGGTATCATTTATCCCATTCTATATTAACATAAAAAAGTGCTAAAACTGGATAAATATGTGTACTGGAAAAATGATGAATAAAAACTTAAAAAACTTTAAAAAATGTAAACTATACGGCAGAGGGACAATGATTTCTTGCATTCCTTAGCTATTTTCAGGTTTTCAAACCTTGTGATTTCTAAATGTAGAGTTTTTTGTACATAAAATGTGATTTTGTTTGGTTATGGAAGAAGGATACTTGCTAAATTTCTCTGAAACACACTTTTTAGTACACCTTAGGATCTGTTTGAAGTGAACAGATTCTGCTATCACCAACAGTGTTCTTCTGAACTGAATCTTCTGAAGGTGAAAAACAGAAAATTTTGTCTGCCACGTTATCTTTGCTCACGTTGATTCCATAGTAATCTTACCTAGGTAGAGAAGCTGTGATTGCATAGCAGGGGAATGTTTATTGGCACCCTAAGTGAAGCTAAGTGCTGCGAACACTGAAAAAATAAGACTAGGCATCTAATAAGTTTGCTTCAATAAGTAGTTTATGTATACTTACTATATAGGTATACTTGACAGTTGGTCTTGTTGATCCTTGTGGGTCCCTTTGAACCTGAGATATGCTCTAACTCTGTGATATGTGCATTGAAATACCGTATTAAAATATATATATATATACAATGTGTAACGTAGTAAATGCACAAAACGTAACGTTGAAATATATATAATAATAATGTGGATACATGTCATATAGCATGATATACATTTACTTCAGTTATGTTGGAATAATTATATAAAATGTAACTAAATTGAGTTCTGCTTCCTACTCATTACAGGAAGATGTCTGATTCTTTAGCTGTATGAATAATTCCTTGATTCTCACTTCCTGCTGGATGTAGTCCCTATTGACTATACTGCAGACCTGCATGATTAGTTACCATGACTGTTTCTAGACATTATAAAGGTGTACAGAGATAAAAGAGGACTTCCCTAAAGTCTTTGTACTTCACAATATTTTTTTGTTTTGTTTTGTGGAACTGTGCAGAGACTGTGCAATTATTTGTGATAAGGTGACTCCTGTACAGAAGGACACTTCCCTGGTGTGTGGGGTCTTGTACAGTCTCTCTTGGTCTTCCTTGTATATTGAGACTGCAAAGCATTTGAATTCATGCACACAGCAATTTCAGTTCTGCACAGCATTTCACTGTTAAGGTATTTGCGATGTCTTTTATTATTACCTATTTGAAAGTCATACCTAAATGGCTTGGCCAGAGTCAGGGTCCCAGTGAGCTAAATGGCCAAAATGAGAAAAATGGTCCAGTACCCTTCTGATATCTCTTCATCTAGGCTTCCCAACAGGTTAATTTCCTATGGTAGAAATGCAGGGCAGGCAGATGCATAAAACACCTTGCACTCAGAGTTTCATCTTCAGCAAGTAATCTTCCTTTATTCTGACATCAAGAAAAGGAAAGCCTCTCCTGAGCAACAGGACCCTAACTTACCCATAAGTCCATCTCTGCTTTGGTTATGGTATTCTTAGGCAAGCAACTGTTTCAAGCAGTAATACTGAACAGTCATAAGTAGGTGACATCTGAAGTGACATGTTATTGTGAATCACTGAAATACGAGATGCAGACAACTTTTTTTTTTTTAAGTTGCTGTATGTTAGCTGCAACCATATTGTCAATTACAAAATTAAAGGAATTGTGACAATCCATTTCACTGTCTTACAGCTCCACTACAGGACTCCTATATTATTTCTGACTGTAATTAACCACTCTTCTAAAAGAAAAGAAATAATTCTAAGGGACTATGAATCCCCAACATAACTGCTTACAATTCTAATGAATAGGCTATAGTCAGTTTGCTATATATACAGTATGTCAAATCCCACAGGAGATTTTTCCTCCTATCTTCTTTAAACTATTAATATAAAATTCATTTTAAAAAAAGGCCAGAGAAAATTGAACATTTCTAAAACCTACAAAACAGTATAAGTGGCTATTTAATGTATGAATATTTATGGACTGTTCTCCTTAAGGCAGCAATAGTTCCATAATTACAGACTTCAGCTCCCAACACCTTGAAAATGCCAAATATAATTAAGATGTTATAATGTGTATTGTTTTAATTACAAAATGGAACAGGAATTTTCCTATTCCTAAGCAGAAAAATAAGCTCCCCATACATATACTCCATATATATGCTCCTACTTTCTTGATTGGCTATTGGGGTAAGATCCTTGTTTAGCGTGTAAATGAATAAATATATCTGTAAATGTAAAGTTTGACCCAAATGGCCAAATTCTCTTCAGCATGTGAGGGAGTCAGGACTGTAATCAGCATAGTAATCAGCACTGCTGCTGAAAATAGTCTGATTTGGAGATTTTTGGTTGTTGTTTTTTCTTTTTTTAAGTAGTATTTCTGCTTTTCATTTTGTAATTTTTCAACAATTAGAAGGCTTTATTAAGCATTAATACTAATTCATTCCAAAGGCCTTGCTAGATGTAGTATGATGTTGATGATTTCTTCTTTATCTAGGATGCAATTGGGTTCATTTTTATGTTTGCAAATACTCTTTCACATCTTGCTTTTCCTCTTCTTGATCTGTGTGTTTGTATTACATCCCCATGGTTTACATGGTTTACATTGTTTTTGCACTTTGTTACTATTAAATTAGTTTTAACAGTTTCCACTTCTTTATCTGACTGCTGGCGGAGTTGTTAGCAGCCTTCGAGACATCCAATACCAACATATGTCCCAACTCCTTGTCCTACATCTGTACTTCTATATGTTGTACTCTATATAATGCAGGAATAATAACAGACATCTTGCAAACGAGGCCAAGCCTTAGTGGGGAAATCCTCTTATTGGAGTGAATCATAGAATCATAGAATGCTCTGGGTTAACAAGGACCATAATGATCATCTAGTTTCAACCCTCCTGCCATGGGCAGGGTCGTCAGCCACTAGACCAGGCTGCCCAGAGCCACATCTAGCCTGGCCTTGAATGCCTCCAGGGATGGGACATCTGTCTCTGAATAGCATGAGGTGGTCCTTTGGGCAGCTAGGCATCTAGGGCATTCAGTTTTGCCTCTGACCTTCCGACAAACACACTCTCATTCCGAGGGAAACATTGAAGTGTTTGCTGTGGAGTTAAACATAGGATCTTTACTATTCCGTGGAGTCTCTACAAAGCTCTAATTTCTAATTGAAGGAGATTTCGAATCCTCCCCTTGGAGAATTCCCAAATGATCAATACTTCACTGTAATCAGGTTTTCTCTGCAAGTGTCATAAAAAGTCAGTGGGAATTAGATATTGATTGCGTCCTAAATAACACAATTGAGACAGAGAGGCTCAAACAAAAAAAAAAAGGTGCAAATAAGTATTACCCTCTACTCCCATCCCTATTTCTACTCTACATTAAAAGAATATGCAATTGGATACAAACATTATTTAAATCTCTATGAAAATTAGTAGATTCTACAAATTTTCTTTCCCTAAAACTGCATGCTTGTAGTTACACATCTAATTTTCACTTTTGCCAGCACGTAACTACGCAGAGTCCGTATGTATCTTCAAGAGAATATCTTCAAATCCATGAGCTTTTCTGAGAGTGTAACCAAGGAGTATCACACACTCAGATGGTTAAACAAACTCTCTGGGATGCAGCTTTATGACCTTTTTTTGCCTTGCTTAAATGCATTACAGGTATTATTTACAGGTATTACCTCTTTTCATGAACATCCAGATCTTGTCTTGTATTAAACTGTGTTAGTGGCTACCAGCAGACATTTTGAATATAAGTTACAAACATGATTAGCATGGGCTATATTTCAGTCAAGCAAATTGGGAAAAAATAAGATGCCTCTTGTGCATTAATAGGTAGATACTGATGTTTTGGTGCAGTGTGATAACCAGAATGATTAAGTGATTCTTTGCGAGATAGGATGCAAGCACAAAGGCTGTGGAATTTATTTGTTTTACCTGACTATGTATGACAGGCAGAAAAGAGAGCAGCAGGATCTGAGGAACCAAGCCACAATTAGCCAGAAGTAGAATAAAGACAGTATGGCTATCACACATGTCAGAGTGCATTACGGGGCACTTGGTAGGATACTTGGATATATTTGGAAATAACTTCTAGACTCAGGTGGCCAACGAATTCTTCCATTGTTAGGTTGTTCTGCAACTCTTCCACAACAGGCAAAGAATTCCTGAACACAACGGCGGCCTTTTGGTATTTCTGTTTTCTTTCAATCAGGTGATCAGGAAATCTGTTCAGGCAAACAAGTAAATACACAGAGGATGGCCACAGAGATATGACTAATGAATGCCACCAGTTTCTCATTAAATCAATAACAGACAAGCATTTGGAAGAATGATGGTCTATTTAATGATTTGTTTTCACTGCAAGGCTGTGGAATTGTGGGAGATTTTATTAAACTGTATTATAAATGTCAGTCCTCATGATAAGGACTTCATGGTCTAAATGATAAGGCACAGTAGATGGATGAGACAAAGAGAGGGCTATGGTGGGGTGGAGGAGGCAAAGTATGTCTATTCTTAGCTAGCTGCCAACAGTGATTGCAGCTTTCAACCTCTGTGGCTGTTGTCCTGTTGTACTTTGCTGAGAGCTTCTTGAGACAGAAGGACAGGTTTCTTCTATCCTGCCAGGAATGAATACTGAGGTCATGACTATCATGTCTGAATACCTTCCAGAAATATGACAAGCAGGAAAAATGCTGCCATTTTTTCTTGCTTTTTAGAACCCATGGGCTCCTTTGTAGGATCTCCAGTGTGGCTCCTGCTTAGCTTCACTAGTGCTCTACCTTTGCCCTCAGTTAGACTGTTGTGATGAGCAGGGGTTAAGACCAAGCACAAGCTTAACTTCATTGCAAACTGGGATATCATGAGGACTTCTTAGAGATGGTACAGAACACAGGATGTGTGTAGAACAGGGAATCTGTTTAACTTAAAAGTCAGATTTGTAGATTTTTTTGCTACGTTCTAAAAAAATTCTCATATACTCATGTTTGCAATATTAGACATTCAAGGTTTTCAGAAGCTTAGATTTCCATGTGTATAAAGGGTGTTTTGTTTTGTGCTTTTTTGTCTAAACTTCAGTTTCTGCTGTTTCTTGTACCTGATTTTGGATGCAGACTTCATGTAGTCCAAAGCTAGGTGTAAGGAACTGCCTTTTCTCTGAAGAATTTTTACCTAACCATTGTCTATGCTTTGTGAAAACTAATTGCGGAGACATTATGTGGTCTTTCTTCTCCCATATTAACTCTATTGGATTTAATTTTGACTCACAACTTAGAATCCCAGGTGCCATTGAAATCTATTATCATTACCATTTTGGAAAATTACATTATGCCTATTTCCATCATTGATTTTAGAGTTTAATTGAATTGTTCTGTGACTACCAAACTAGAGTGTAGCTTTAGAAATACAGCAGATATCCTTGTGCAGCTCCTGAAATCTCTTCATCTTTTGCCAAATGTTGATGGAAAACCTCTCAGCAAAGCGTAAGATCAAAAATAAAGTTGATACATAAGTGATAAAATTTACATTTTCCCCCTGTAAATTTAAAAGTCAAACTGATGTATAGTAATTCTAAAAGGGCTTATTTCTCAATCTAAAATAATTTTAAAAATATTTCAGCTTAAGTATATGAACTTAAATGTGAAACAAACTCTTAGACAGAAATTTTACATCATGTGAAAAATACCATGAACGTATTCATCTTCAGTGAGAGTTCAGAAATAGTTGATGATTCATTATTACTTATGATTATTGTTAATTATGATTATTTATTAGTTATAATCAATGGGTAACCACAGTGAGATTTAAGATATTGCACTCCCTCTTGATTTTGAGACTTCTTTTATAGTGGCTATTGTGGAGTTATAGTAAAAACAAGAAAAGCAACATTCTGAAAAGGTGGCTTTTTGCAGGTTGAAGTGCTACTAAGCTTCAGCTAAAAGTTCATTCAAAAAGAAAAAAGATCTAGCAGTTAAAGGTGCCAATCCCTACATAATGTTACAATTTATTCTACTCTCCAAAATACACTGTTTCATGCATACACAGGTCACCCTGAAAGTAATGCTGCCTATTTATTTCCACTACAACAGATAGAAAGAGCACAATAACACTATTTGATAGAGTAAATTCTTAGCTACGAAGCACTATTTTTAAACATAAGTTGTGCATTTTTACTGGTGGTGAACAAGAGCCTGGGTGTTGTGCTCATAAAGATCTGCACCAGCAGAGGTGACCCACTGTTTCACAGCAGCTATGATGACATCATTGCTAGGAAATGTTGCCCACAAAGCCCATCTCTTAACGGCCCAAGCAGAAGCAAGTCAGAAGGCACCAGATCCAGACTATCTGGTGCGTGTGATAGCACATTCCAGCCAAGACTTGCAGTGTGCCCTGTGGTCTTGAAACCGGTATGGCTTCTGGTGTTCTTGTATTGCAAGAGAAGGGTTGTCGTCTTCTCTGGCGTTTTCAGGAAGTTCTAGTCTTCAGCTTAGTCAGTACTGTGATATAGCAGTCAGAGTTGATGGTTTATCTGGGTTCCAGGAAATCAATCCAGAAGGATCATCCCTTTCCTATCCCAAAAGACAGTGAACATCATCTTACCAACTGAAGGCTGCATCTTGAACTTTTTCTCTGATGAGGAATTGGCATGGTGCCACTCCATGGACTGCTGTTTTGACTCAGCCTCATAGCGGTGACACAAGTGCCCCTCTACTGCCATCTGTTGCACATCAGCAAAATGTGATGGAATATTGGCAGAAAGGTTCAGCCTCTGCTGCCATGCCACCACCATCTGCCTTTGACATTGTGGGAAATGATAAAATAGGAGCCATTACTTTCAGAGCAGCTCTCATACAAAAATAAATAAATTCTGTGGGTGTCAACCTTTCTCTAGTGGCTCACTCCTGTGCTCTTTGGTAACTTAATTTTTAATTTTGGCTGCAGATTTTTAACAATTATAGAAGGAAATCACAGAAAGGGTCATAAATATTTCTATTTTTGGAACATGTAATTGGAACATGTAATTTAGAAAATGAATCTCCTCTGATTTCTAACATACTAAATATTCCTTTTACTACTGGGTATTAGATCCAGAGGATGATGGAGAACTGAAAAGAACAGAAAAGAGATTCTCTTTCACCATGGATGACTTAAAATCTACATTGGCAAAGCAAGTAGCCAAACACAGATGGAGACCTAACATGTGGCATTATTAATTTTTTTTTCCAGGACAGTATTAGCACAGCCCTGGCCCCTCCTTTATGCCACTCTTTTCTGCTCATCTACTAAAAGCTAGTAGTATGCAAGCTGAACAGCTCTTCTGTAGAAAAGGAAGTGATAGGGAGGATATAGCACTGACAGTTCAGTCAGTGAATGGCTGTTGCTTTTAATAGCAGCTTCCTCAAGTCTCAGACTGGCCCTTAGTATTTTGGGGATGCTGGTCTCTAATGCAATGTATATGCAAATCTAATGTCTATCCTGTGTGAGTCAGCCACATCACAAGGTCAGCTCAATGAGCAGGCTCTTAAGTGTATTTCTCCTCCCCGTTCCCTTGCACATTGTAGGCTCTTCTGAGAGAAAAAGCAATATACATGTAAAGCATTGTGCTACTTCCACAGTATGGGGATAATTTCATTTTCTACAGTTTGTGTGTGAGTTTTTTCCCCTAAGACTAATTCAAATATAGCAGAAAACCTACTTAGGTAGAAATGGGCCTCCAAGTAACAGCAGTATAATTTAATTCTTGCACTAGATACAAACATTTTGTTCTTAGGAAGGGAGACTTAGTCCTAGAGCGCATTCTCCCTATGCACTTATTCTAATCATTGCACTTCCTCTGATTTTGTATCTTGTACAGTCACACCTGTGCACAACTTTGAAGTGAAAAAAATGCATAATTTAAATGTGGTGGGTCATGCATAGCTGAAAGGCTACATAAAACCCTTCAGATGTGACTGAGAGGTGGCATAGGGCTACCTTCTGATGTGTACAAACATCTGACATTTCAAACCTAGCTCTGCCAGTATATATTAGAAGCAGAAGGAGAGGAAGTGTTTGGTGCTAAGACACAATGAATATTCCCTGCATGTATTTATTTCAGTGGAAGTTGATGACCTATGTTTTGCAGGCTGATTCCTATGGTCATAACAGATACTTGTTCTTTCTTCTCATGCCACTGTTTGAAAAATTCCATCCCCTCTGGGGACTGAGAAAACCTAAGTGATCACTCAGGACATTACGTCCTTCAGCATTCCCACATGTGAGACACACAGTAATGCACTAGTGCCACTGAAGTCAAAGGCAAAATTCACTGTGACTTAAGGGGTATAAACCAGGATTTTTTGAAGTGAGAGGGCACAGGTGAAGAGTCTTTTTATTTCACCAAGAATATATTTCTCCTGCCTCTAAATCATGGCTATTCTCTCAGTAATAGAAACTATTTAACTCTGGAAATTTTCCAAATTTGTATTAAGATGGGAGACGTTTCTATTTAATCAAGAAATGAACAGGATGCCTGGGAAAATGTTGGAGTCCCCATCTCTGGAAGTATTCAAGAGAAGTGTAAACACGGCATGAAGGGGTCTGGTTTGGTGATGGGACTTGGTAGGTTCAGGTTGGTGGTCGGACTTGATGGCCTTGAAGGTCTTCTATAACGTAGGTGATTCTATGATTTTTTTCTGGAGGTGTATATACTTACAGCGTGCTCTCAATGTACTCTTCGCTGAAGAGAAACAATTTCAGGGTGGAACTTTTTCTAGGAAGTACTGATTTTCAGTATCTCCCATAAGGGCGGACTTCTTCACACATCCCACCAAGCCAGAGGGACTTTCAGTTTTCATTGCAAGCTTTGACTTTTCCAGCTTTAGAAACAAAGCTCAGACAACTCATAGTCTATGGAACCCTAAAATGTCACAACCGTAATTAGGAATAAAACAGGCCAGGCTGCCTGGCAGTGCTCATTACCACATGCCTCAGGTAATTGAGATTCACAAGGCAGTATAAAACTATTCAGCTCTCAGGATCAGAGGTACTGCTAAGCAGAAGTCTTACCAGCATTTTCAAATGCCTCTGAAGAATTATTATGGTACAATAGGGTAAACTGATGAGTTTTTATGAATCATGAAATTGAAATTGTTACTGAAAGTGTGTTATGATTTATTTTATAATGCTCATTTGTTTGCCTCTGATTTTTTTTGGAAGATGATCCATCCAAATTTTTTTGAAGATCCATCTCTTCCTTTCAAATTTTTATTTCCTTTTCATTTCTAACCTTCTGAAGCTCTGGTCTGATTCTCCTTTTGCATTTCTGTGTAAGTGAGAAATAGCTCCAGTGATAGCATTGATTTTAAAAAGGGCATATTGGTTTTAAGTTATAAATCTGCTGTATTAAAATCTGCTGGTTTGATATTTTTGAAGTAGACTGAAATGAAAATTGGGCCCAATCATTTTTTTAAAGTTAACTGTCAATTGGACTGCTTACATTTTTTCCAGTTATTAAAGTTGCTGCCATTAAACACTTTCATTTATTTGTTAGTCTCATACATATTTATTCATAAGGATCATAAGAGCAGGAAGACCTCAGTGTCAGAGCTGTATTTGCCACTATTTCTAAATATCAAATCCCTCTGAAGCAGAAAACCTGTCTTTAACCTGTTCTCTTCTCTCTCATGCCTGAAATAAATCAGTTAATAGTTATTTTTCCTCTTTCATTTAATCATATACTATTTTCTTTGGAATTTTCATTTCTTCTTTGTCGCAACATAATTTTTTCTCAACTTTTGTATAGTGTTTGAGAGAAAAATACTATGTATTTTACAAATACATCGTAACTTATTTTCTAAAGAAGTTATTATTTCTTTAGCCTAGATTTTCTAGGTCCTGATGCTATATGGGAGACAGAATACTGTTTTTTTTGTTTGTTTGTTTGTTTGAAGGTGCAAACTTAATTTTCTGTGCTTATTCACTGCAATTTGTAGTGAGGAGGGACTTTCTGATACGAACGGAACACGCAAAATGGAAGTGAGTGGGTGGCAGAGGGGGAAAAAATGATAGCAATTAGAGGAATGAGCTAAAAATCTCATTTCTCATCATAATTTCAACTCCAATTCATAATATTAAAAGCTTTGAAATTGAGAAAGCATTAATCAAATTGGGTAAGTTTTGTTTTTATTTATTTGGCCTTTGTAGGATCATAACCTCCTGCTTACAAAGGAGATCTATATTACATAGCAGTATCAGTCAAATCCCTCTGTCAATTACACTTGGGAATTTCTAATGCCAGTGAAATTATATTTTATTTAATCCCTTTATGGAAGTATAACTCAGTCTTCGGTTCTCCTTGAGCCAGTCACAACAGAGGAATGTAAGCCATCCTTTCCTTTTTCTGATGCTGCTTGTGTGATGGCATCTGCCTCTGCTGCAGAGCTCCAGGAAGGCATTGCCATCAGTCTGATCAGAATTAGTGTGCATGTGGGTAAATTCAGGGTAGGTGTACATAGGAAATACAAACTGTTTAAGTACCATCTGAATTGCTGCCACCAGTTCACTCAAATGATTTGTGTACTCACCTAAAATGTGGGAAACTGATTTAAGTCCTCCTGCTCTGCAATGGGAGAGGAACAATAGCTCAAATTTTCCTAGTTAATGGATAGGCTCAGGTGGATGGCAGTTTTTTTTCCCCTCCTAGTTGTTGCTCTTATTTGTATTGAATACCTAAACGTTCATTGTCTCAAGAGGGGGCATAAATCTGCAGTTTGAGAATTAGAACTCACTTCTCAGGGAAAAGGGCTCCTGCGGCTTCTAGGTTCTGTTCCTGTGAAGGAGTCACATAGAAGTCCTAGCAGTTCATTAGTAGCCCACTCTTAACCATGAACTCTGACTCCCTCTCAGAACAGCAGGGCACCGAAGAGGCTTTGTGGCACTGATCTCCACTGCTTTTGACTTCTAACTGTAGGTGACCTGTTGAAGATTTTTAGAACATAGAATGGAGAACTCATCTACTTCTTGTGGGAACAGTACAAAGAGCTCAGTCTAACTTCTGCACTTCTTGCAGGATCATTTGCGTTATTCCTTGTAACAGCTACAGGGAGCTTCTAGGGGAACTGCAAGTATGGAATTAATATTATAGAAGGCAACTCTTGTGAGCAGCAGGGACACATTTTGTAATTCACACTCTGTAATTCATCTTGTCTTGCTGCAGGCCAAAGCACAGCCCACCAAACAGTGTGGTTCTGTTGTGTCTTCCAGAATCTCTACATTGTGCCTACATTGTATCACAATCATTCCCAAGATGAAGTCTAGTAATTTCTCATCCTTTTGGATTCCTTGAGCAACAAGGATGGCACAGAGTTAGGATGCCCCCTGACTTTGTAGGAACTTTTCCAATTTTCAATTCTCCCTCCTATACAAAGCTAATGTAAGTTGTATGACACAGCAAACTCCTTTCATCAGTACAGTGATAGGGTATGCATGATGCTTGCATATGAGGAGCCTGTGCAAAGCTTTCCAGTGGGTGCTGTTTACTTTGGGTTATCTCCCGGTCACGTCCAGGTGCTCAGGGAGGGAAGGGGGTAGAGATGCCTGTGTTATTTGAAACTCCTTCTGGTATTTATCTTCTTTACCTTCCAGAGAACCTCCAAAGCCCTTCAAATGTACCTTAAAGTCATTCTTTCTCTGTATTTCCTCCATTTTTTTAAATTTTATATTTTATTGTTTTTATATTTCATACATTATGTACTGTATATGTGTTCATATCTTTATTTAACCTACCAGTTATAATTAATTCTTATACCATATTTTACCATTAAATTCTTTACCATCTTGCCCTGAGATATTACACGATGCCTCACCGTGCCTCAGTCGCCTTCCTGTTAATGAGGTCATCTGAAACACTGTGCTCAATCCGTAAACTGTTTTTACTCCCTAAGCTTAGCCCATGCCTACCTGTGATCTTCTAGCAGCACCTACCCGGCTGTACGCCAGGCAGCATAATGCCTGCAAGCGATGCACGGAGCAGAGTGCCTCTGCAACTGCACCTGCTACCAGCTGAGCAGCCATAGCAGGTTTTGCTCTTTAAGATGTGCACAGAACCTCATTCCATTCTAGCCCGTGCATTTTTAGCTCTATTAGAGATAGCACATAATCCAGGAGTTGACAGAAAGACGCCACTGATCATCATATTAAAAACATTTCCATTTTCCTGAGCATTCCTTTCCAAACGTGATTTTTATTCTGCCAGAGAAACACAAGTGGCGTTCACCTAGAAGCTCTTCTAGAAACATGTCTTCCTCTCGAGAGGTCCCTGGGTACACGGCACCATTTGCTTAAGTAGCCTTTTCGCGTCCCAGCAACTCCGAGAAATAATTCCCTCTAAAGAACGCCAGCTCTTCGCGGTGGGCTTAGCCGCTGATTGCGAGAAGGGCAAAGCGCGGCGTGAGGATGCCGCACCCCGCGTTGCGGGAACAGCGGTGAGCCGCGCTCCCTCCGCTCGCGGTGAGCGGCGCTGCACGGCGGAGCGCCCCGCGGTGCCCTCCTCTCACCGCCGCCAGCCCCGCACTCGGAGCCATCCCAGCGCGGAGCCACGGCCGGTCCCCGAGGCGCCGAGCGACCACTCACCTCCACGAAGTAGAAGCAGGGCAGGAGGGTGACGCTGTCCTTGGTCACTTTGCCCTTCGGCCGCTCCTTGGCGGACATGCTGGCGGGCGCTGCGGGCGGCCCCGCGGCAGCGCTCCCCGGCCGCTGGCAGCCGCCCGCCGCGGTCTCCTCCGCCCGCCGCCGCCAGCGCGTCCCCGCGCCGGGCTGACGTCAGGAGCGGAGGGGGCCCGGCCGCTTAACTGCTTCGCTGCGGGGTTCTCGGGCGGCCGCGAGGGAGGGGAAGCCCCCTGCAGAGCCAGGGGAGCTCTGGCTGCAGCCGGCGGGAGAGCGGCAGATGGGCGGTGCGGAACTGAGACACCTGCGCGGGATCCCGGCGGGCGTGGGGGTGCACGAGGCTGATCCAGGGTGAAACTGGAGCTTCGGTCTTTGGGAAACAGCAGTGGGATGGCTCTGGGAACAGCGTTCCTATACGGCCGACGTTCTCGTGCAGATGCGCTCTGCATGAGCTCGGCACGCTGATGACACCTCACCCGGCCCTCGTGCCCGTCAGGGGACGTGGGGCAAAACCGAGCGTGTGGTTTCTCTAATGCGTGGAGTACGTGGTGCAATTCCCGCTGCAGCCTTAAAAGGAATGGAGTTAACCTGAACAATTGTTTCCATGGTGAAGTGTGGTACTTTGAGATCCTATCTATGGATCAAAGCTTGCAGCCTTTTGTCGGTGAACTTCTGATGATGTCAGTGAGAGGTATCCTGGATATGGCCTTCTGTGAATGAGGTAGCCTTGTCATTCCACTACAGCACATTAATGATGTGTGCAGAGCTCCTCTTGTGCCTGTAAGCTTGTGCTGTGGCACTTAGCTTTACCAGTCAATGAAAGAAGTGTGACTCAAAAGGTCTTGTTTCATTTCCTGTCCCTCTTGCTTTGGGGAGTATGGGAAATAATGTGCTGCCTTGTTCAGTCTCCAAATGGACCTTAGTGCTGTAGCCAGCATGCTGTGGCAGAGGAAGTGAAGATTCCACCAGTCCCTTCTTTTTCCTAGCAGCCCCTCAGACAAAGAAAGTTTCACCAGACATTAAAAGTAAAAATGCAGTTGTCACTCTTCATGCCTGCAATAAATTGTGAAAAGCAAATCCGTAATCTGACTCCAGGTAATTGAAAAAGACTCTTCAGAGCTCCAACAGGTTGCCATGCCAATGTGGGATCTTGTCCTAGCTCTGTCAGCCTGGAGTTCTGGGCTTCTCTGGCCTCAGAGGTACCAGGGGCTTATGGTGACTGGAGAAGAGGAAGCAGTGGGGGCTCTGGGCAGAGGAGGTACCCAGGAGGGATTCCAGGAGCAGAGGAGGTATGTGTTTGGCTATCAGGCAAATTCCAGGACATCATTCTGGGCAATGTGTGTGGGTGTCTGGTTTTGGTTCTTATCAATTAGTATTCTAGCCTTTAAGTTGAAAATGTCCCTTTTTGTTGGCCTTGCTGTTGGCTTACTTCACATAAAACAGCAAAAGTTCAGCAAGATTTTGCTAATGTCAAATTGTTGTTTCCCAGTTGCTGTAATAGTTAATGACTGATTAGCCACTTAGAGTTGCACTTACTGTATCAGCCTCACTTGTTCAGGAGTCTGGCTTGGAAGTCATGAGTGCAATCTATCAAAAATTACTGATGAGTATTTTGTTTACTGTGTGGATTGCTTCACTCTGGAAGAATAAGAAAGACAGGGTGCTTTGCGGTAGAATGAACTGAGATCTCACATGGTTATTTAATTCTAGAAGCTTACAAAAGCTGTTGTTAATTATGTTGTTATTGTAGTAATTAAAGGCTAATTAAGAGTCTAACTGTGATAGGTACAGTAAAACACAGGGAGCCAGCCTCTATTTCACAAATTTTTGCTATAAATAGGTGTGTGGTACGAGGCGTGTGAATGCTGTAAGAGCAGGAAGATTTGTGTTAATTCTTTGGTTTTGTATCTCACTGTGTTATAAATGTACTGGTTGAGGGAGTTAAGAGGAGGCTGTGTATGATTTGGCAGAAGTGAAGCAACTGTAGGCAATAATACGCATGTGTGTTCCTAAAGAAGGTAGCTGTATGGTGGGGGAAGTAGGTAGTCAACAGTGGCCAAGGATATGCCGCTGTGTTAAAGACTATCTCAGCTGTGTGGTTTCACAAAGTAAAAAGTATTGGTAGTAAAAAGATTCAGAAAATGCTTCCTGTTTATCTCAGTCAAGATAGTCTTAGAAGGAAGTATGATGATGCATGACTTATGCATACTATCTATGTGCAGGATGGTCTTAAGTACAGTATCTGTATTAATGCTGATGGCTTTTTACCCACCTTTGAGCAATCTTTGTAAGATGTCATGGAAAATGTCATGGAAATATGTGAGCATAAAGCAGAAAACTGTTTTTTCGGGTTTGTTTGTTTGTTTGTTTTAAAGCATAAAACTGCTCATGCTTTGCTTCAGCAAGACCAACTGAGTTCCTGGAAGAATTTTAAGTATCAAAGAAGACAGGGAACTAGAAGATAAATGTGAAGATCTGGAGTGTAAGCCTCTTCTGACTCATCTGGAATAAAATTTCAAGACAGGAAATTGATTCTTGCTCCAACATAAGGAAAACTTGGCTGTCAGTGAGTGCCTCTGGTGATTTCAAGCTGATTTGTAAAAATTCTCCTTGTAAAACCATCATCCTGTTAAAGAAGTATTATTGATGGACCTTCTTTAAGTGAAGAAAGAACTGTTCCTTGCAGTTCTCAGGCAGCGAGCAAACATGACAGTTGTTAGAAACATGATATGAAATGACTTTCCAGCATAGCCTGGTGTGTTGGTGAAGGTGCACTGTAGAGAACTCAACTGCAGCTCATCATCTCTTTATCCTACTCATTTTCTTCTGAACCAAAGTTTGTCTATTCCTAGGCTTTGGTTAGCATTGGGCACAGGCAGTGACTGTAGCATCACTACTTCCATGGGGAAAGAAAGCACACTGCATAAACAGGGACCTGTGCTATATCACTGGATAAATACCCTTGCAGATGCAGGATGAAATAATTTAAAGAAAGAAATGGAATGGGTAGAGAGCCAGCAGATCCATGGCTCTGCAGATCCACTGATCAGACAATGGCACTGAGTGGTTTGTAGAAAGCAGAAGTTTGGCCAGAGGCTGCAGCTGCAGTTACTGTTGCTTGATAGTTGAAGGAAACCTCCTTTCCTCTGGCTGCCCCTCAGTTTTCCTGCTCAAAGGTCGTTTCTGGGGCATGGACCAGGGTTACACTTTCATGTTGTAGAGATGGATTACTTGCTGCTTTTTTTTTTTTTTTTTTTTTTTTTTTTTTTTTTTCCCCACTAAGCATGGAATAGATGATATGGGCTCATATTAAAACAGTAATCCTCTTCTGGAGAAAAAGTGGCATATGGGAACTGGTCTTTGCTGTTCTGCTTTGCTTGACACAACTGAATTCAGAAATGCAGCAGTGTGTGGGTATATTTGTATATATACACACACATATATATATGTATATATATATATATATATATATATATTTTTCCCCTCAATCCCTCAGGAAAACTTCTGGTTGGGGGAATTTGCTTTGAGTATTGAATTCACATGTTACTCCATAAGTAAGTCTGCCCTGTGCAAGTGAGAGATATTATTTTACAGTCATACATTTAAGGAGTTGTTGTGGTTGTGCCGTAGAAGTTTTTAAAATTATTTCATGGACAGGCTTTCTAAGCTTTGGTGCAGCTGCTTTGATATAGTCTGATATTTGGAGGAAACAAATTGGTGGCTCCCAAGACAAAACCCATGTCAGACCACAAAGCAACATCTTTTCTAGCATCCTATCAAGGGATCCTGCAGATGCACCTGATAAATGGGAAAAAATCAAACTGAATGACAGCAAGGACATCCCTTTACTTATTAGCACTAAGTTTTAGTAGATTCAAGATTCTTCTTTCCTGATTTTTTTCATATTAAGCAAAATTTCTGAACCACCTGTAACTGCCTTGTGTGCAGTGCAGAGCACTCTTGGATAAGTCTCTGACAGTACAGGGAGATCCATAGTGGAACATGTTTAGAACATACAAAAGATCCACAGGGCAGATGGAAGAGCTAAGTTCCTATTTGAATTTGTAATTGCGTCAAGCAATTGTTTCTCTACCATGCCTAATAATCTCCTGTTGCTGTAAAGCTCTATTTTCTGAAGTCTTTTCTTTGACTACTAGATATAGGTCACAGCTTATAGAGCATATGACTGAATGATTCTTTTTACGCTTTTTACTGCTTTTTACGCTGCAGTGTTTGGTCTAGAAAATGAATTTTGCATTTTTGCATGAGTCATGATGGGATCATTCTTATGAATCTGTGGCTTTAAATACCATCTAGGAACACACCTATAGAGTGTTTTTGCAGACATATGTGCCTGTGCTTTTTGGCGTTGGGCCTGTTTTGGTTTGGAAGCTGTATGGTTGTGAAAGCATAATGCTGGACTGTGGTTTCTATGAACGGTTCCCCTTTGTGTCAGGTTTAGCAGTGAGCAGTTATGTGGCTTTTAGTGAAGCTGCAATTTGCGTGGCTGATGTGGAATATGGTAAAATGAGTTTATGTACGACATGCCTGATAAGCTTTTATTCTGATGCTAATATCAGCTTATACCTGGCTACCTGCATACATCTCAGAATGTGAAAATCCCAGATTGCTTCTGGAATATCATTGGCTCTTATATGCAACTTCAAGTATATATCAACGAATTACAAACCTGTATTTCTGCAGGGGCTTTCTGCCACATACGTTTTGCTTGACTCTGGGCGAGTTGCTTCTAACCAGCTAATTAAACATCAGCCATTTGCTGCACGAGCTGAGGCAGAGGTCGAGTGGAAAACTGCAGCCATGTAATTAGCCATAGCACACACTGGTTTAAATGGAAATGCAGAGGTCTAGCAGGATTCCTCTTTGCCCTGAAGTTTGTGTCAAACACCGTGTCAGAAAAGTGCTGATATACATCTGACGTTTGGAGGAGTACTGCTACAGTCACCTGCTGATGTTAATCTGGCCTGTCCTGATTACTGCATGTTTGTATATGACCTTAGTTTGCCATTTCTCAGACTCTGTTATGGTTTTCTGATTTAAATATCATCCCTCTCAAAAATATTTTTCTTAAATTAGCATGCATTAATACAATATTACAGCAGATTTTAACGAAAAAATGTAAGCTTCAAATTCTGTGAACAAGACAAATCGTGTGCATGGCTTTATGAAAGAAATTTAACATTCCGTGATAAAAGCAAGATGGTGACTTATTCATAGGAGGTAACAGGAAAAGTATCTAAAATACTAAAATATTTATTTCCAAAGTGTTCTTAGATGTTTCAAGTTCACAAGAGACATTTTTTTTTAATCTTTGTAATATTGAAGTCCAACATTAATTTTCCAATGAGAGCATCAATTATTTTGAAAGCCTGTAATTACAGTGCTGTTGGTTGTCAAGGGCATAAATCAGGTGGCCTCAGAACTGAAGAAAACTCTTTTCCTGCACCATTAATCACTCATTTTCACTGTTAGTTATTAAAACAATGTCTTTAAAAACTTACCGTATCTGTATGCGTGCTATAAAAATGTTTTATGCATGTATGGAATCTTAAGGCTTAGATGCAAAGTGATATTGGAGTGAAAATGTCAGCTGAAAATGGCTGCAGTTTCACAATAACAGTCCGTATGTGTTAACATTGACTGTTTATAGCATATGGCACCAGAAAACTATCACTGAACTAATAAAGAAAGGAAAATGATGAAATGCATATATTTTTAAAAAGTGTGCATGACATTTGCCATGAAAAAAAATTTACATCAGGCAGTAGAAGAACAAATTATTAATAAATGTTACACACAGATAGTGCTGCACAAAAGCCATTAGTGAAAATAACCGAGCATTTTGCAGTTGATGTTGTGAAATTTTGTCTGGCAGTTGTGCCTGCTGAGCAGTGTAATGCCTGATAGGTACACATCTTAGATATGCTGTGGTACTCTGGGTAGTTCCTAGTGCAGAATATGAAGGTCAGGCAGAAAGACATTTGGCTCAACAGTTAACACTGCAGTGCTCAATCTTTTTTCAATGTCAGGAGAAGCTGCAAATTGCAATTGTTGTCGTTTGCCAGAATCTACTGTACATATATTCTGCTGCCTGTTTGCACGCATTCAGCAGCTGCAGTGCTTCCTAGGAATGTGCACTTGCTAAATGTTGAGGTCGATAACACTGCCCATGTGCAGTGTGTGTAGTCCTGTGACCCTTAGTTGTGCATGTAGTTATTTGGATACGCTCCAGTTCCTCTACATTATTGATGAATAAAGGCTGAATACAGCCAGATAAATATTCTTTCTATTCTACCTCAAAGTGTGTGTTTGTTTGTTTGTTTGTTTGTTTGTTTGTTTTTTCCTGTGTGATGAATAGAGTGATGAGAGAGTAGAAGCTTCTGAGCTTCTCAGATAAGGATATTGCTGGAGTTCAGAGCACAAGTCCTGAGTAGGGGTGTTATGCACATATGCACCTGTGGTTCCAAACTCTGTAATCTTATTTTTCATGCCACTTTGATTTTTCTAACGCAGCTGCTCCTGCCTTTGAAAATGAAAGGAATGTGCTTTTCAAAATGAAGTCAAGATTGCCTGCATTACCACTGGTTGCTGATATCTTGGTTTCTGAAATAATATAATTGAGCTCTTCTTTTCTCTGTTTACCTGTTATTCAAATAATCTTTTGCTCTGTTATTTCAAACATTCTAAGTAAAAAGCAACAGACAATGCCTTAAAAAAAGGGAAGCTGTATGTAGTCACCGAAATATCAGCAGTTAATAATTAGTTTATATTAGCGTTGAAGTAAAAAATAACTTATGTATAGGACACAATGTGGAGTGGTTGATAGGCATTCAAAATTATTCAAAGTTTAAATGCAGTGGTTTTGAAACAGTTATTCTGAACAGTATCTGCCTTACATTGTTATAGTGAAACAGATTAAAGAGGAAGTAATATGAATCCAGGAATTTGGCTTTGGGATTTCATTTGTGTTCAAAATTTCCTTTTATTGACTTGAACAAATCTGTGGGCAATATTTGCTCTCTGCTTCTGTGTATAAAACTGCTCTTATAGAATTATACTTATGCGGGGAAACACATAAGAATGTATTACGTATGCTGGTTTTTTTTTGCTTTTTGATTCTCACACCAAGAGTGATTTCAGTGGAAATAGTGAATTATTTACAATAATTATGGTAAAAAATATTGTTTATAATGACTGAAGTGGAATTTTCTGCAATATAGCAATTATTCTCAGCCTGCTAAAGTCAGCTGGAAGTGAAAGTCTTTGTAACAAATACACTGGACTTGCTTTCCATCCCAGCTGAGCAGAGAATTCTGATAATTTGTGTTCAGGCTCAGGTTTATTATATTATTAATCTAAAATACTGATTTAGCTTATCATGGTGTAGCAGAAATTCTAAGTCAGAGCTTGAAGCAGTGATTGAGCACCTGTTGGGAAGGCAGGGCCAACCCAGGGATGCGCAGGTGCATGTAATGCCCCTGAGTGACTGGAAGGGATGGAGCCAGGATCCACAGCTTCCCTGACCTCATTTAAGGGTTAGCAGTGGAGGTGAGGGTATCTTGCTGGAGATCCCTGTACACCTGAGGCCTTCTGAAGGTAAGTGGCTTCTTTCCTTTGTTTCTGTACCCACAGCATTTACATTTGAACAACTCCTCACTTACTGTAGCCTAGAAACTTGCTACTCTTACTGTTGCGTTATAGTTGCATTGTACTTACTGTTGCATTATAGCATTACTCATGGTAAATAAGCACCTCATGATTTAGTATTTTTATTCATAATCTACTTTTGTAACTGGAAAAATGAAATGTGACTGATCTTTAGAAGACCTTAACTTTGCTGGAGTAGCTTATTTGGTCAGATACGCCTAGAATAGTCAAGGTAATTAAAGTCCAATTTGGGTTCAGTGATATTGACAGAAGAGTTCTGTTTATGGTTCTTCGTTTGGAGAATAGGAATATATTTTATTTATATATATATATATTAATTTTATATATATATATATATATATATATATATATATATATATATATATATATCGGATGTATATATATATAAAATACATAGTTATGAAACTTACTTTCTGCTGGTATAAAACGCAACTATCTTAAAATGTCCTGAAGTAGAAAACACACATTTCTTTAGCACAGTGATGGGATTGTATTTTGTAAGCTGTTCTATTACAATTTGCCCAAAATGGCTATGACACCTGACATCTTCTGAATCTTGCTAGTGTCTTCTACCACTAGGTCTAATTTCCATTTCTTCCTGTGCCAAAAGCTAAGAGCAGAGTATAATAAGATACAGACTAAATGTATTAGCCTAATAACTGAAGGGAGATTATTGTAAGTAATGGTGACAACAGTAATGAGAAGGTATCCATCATGTAAGATTGTGGTTTTTTTGTTTGTTTGTTTGTTTTTTTTTATTATTATTATTATTATTTTTTTGTGGATTTTTGTTTTTCTCTTAATGCAGTTCTTCATTTTCTCTGACTGGAATATCTTAAATGCATTCAAGCCACTGTGACTTTTTCACTGAGTTTCTAGGGATGTTAATTATTAGGTGCAACTTGCACGGAAAATGGGGATGTTTGCTTGTTACTTGAGTGATGTGGACCATGTTCTGCTTATAGGTGTGCCTGTGCAATATGTGCTTGGAAGTTTAATAGGTTGTGATTTTTATGATTGTACTCATTCAAAACATGTTTTAAAAAACACTCAATTACCGATGAGTAGTTCATTTAAGTAAGTAGACTGCTGTGATAAATAGATGTATTTGTGTGCTTGGGAGCATGTTTATGTAACCACATACAATGCCTAACTTTTAAGCTCTGTGTCTAAGTTCACTCCTCGTTCTAATATGTTCCTACAAAAATCTGCCTTTTTTTTTTAGGTGGCATTTGAGAGTAAGCAGGTATTGCTGATGGTCTCAACCTCAGTTTCCATCTGCCTGTCCTGTGATAGCTTTTGATTTTGTAGAATATGTGGGAAACAAAAAGTAGCTTAGCAACAGGGCAAAGCAGAAGTGCAGGCTGTATATTTGCTTGAGCTATGTGCAGTTTACTCCATGACTTGGCAAGTAGGTTTTTGTCCTGAATAGCTGCTCCTCTAAACATCAACAGTGAGATAAAAAAGAACCAGAGATGAGCAGGAGATTAGCCATATCTGATGACTAAACAAATACTTTTAGTTTCACGTTTATCCATATAGCATCAGGCTATCCTTAAGCAGTCATTCCTGAATTTGACATAGACTAAAAAGAAAATGTCTACACATATAATCTGAGAAGTTTATGGTGAAAATGTTATCTAATGTGAGGTAGATTGAAGTGCACTTCTTCTTTGCTGCCTGTGGTAATTTTCTGTGGAAGAACTCAGCAATGCTAAATAATAGAAGTACTCTAACAGCCATAGCTTCTGCCTGCTCCTCTGTCCTGTGGGTTAGTTGGTAGAGTTCTCCTGCTGCCATACACACAGCTGCAGAATGCTCCTCCACCTACTGACGTGTTTCTAGACTGAGATCTGACTTCCTGATAGCTTCTGTATGATCAGAGAATTATGCTTCCTCATCTGCTTTGCTCGTGTAATTTGAGGGAAATTAGTCTTTCTCATCACTTTTGTAGATGTATATACCAAACATAACACCTACTTTACATACATGGGGCCAGCATAATTTCATTGGGTTGTAAGTGTTGCCTCTGTGGAAGGATCAAAGGCAGGTTCTGTTGATGTTCTGTTCTTTCTGGAAAGACAAGAAGATGCTTGGGGTAGACCATCTAAATTGCTTTGGGAGAGGGAATGCTGTGCAGCCCAGGAAGATTCAGCAGCTGTTCCCAAGGAGTTTCAACCTGAGGAGAATCTTGATGAATTATATGCTGAGATCTACGAGAGGGTAGATCCTCCTTTAGAATAATATGGAAGAAAATAAGAAAATGGCTTCCATGGAAAAACTATCCAAGTAAGCTGTCATCTGACCATGAAGCAAGGAAAAGTGACTGACCTGATGCTGCAGAGCGCTGTAGGTTCAGGAAACTGCTAGAGATTTGCTTTGTTAAAGTGTTATTGAGCTTTACAACTTATTTAACTCAAGCACTTGTGAATCTATTGAAAGCAAGTCATTCCTTCCGTGGAATATTACTTTAAAAATCCTGCAGCATTTAAATTACTGGGACCTCAAATTAATCCGCAACTTAATTAGATATCAGAAATTATTTAAAAACTCTTTTTCTTGTATGGACCAATGAATATCATCCTGCCCAATTTTCAGCATGACCCCTATATTTCACTAAAATATAACTGTTTATATATTTAATCTACCTAAAATTAAAAGACAAACTATTGGATTTTAAAAGAAACAAAACCCTTAACAGTATTTTCTTAATTCCAAATTAATCTGAATACACAATTGTGAAGCTTGCTTCATCTTCCCTGCCCCCAACAGTTCATATATGTTGATTGAGGCATTTGTTTGAGATTTAGGAGGCTCTGACAACAGAACATCAATATCAGCTCTTGTTTGGTAGAATGTAATTTTCATGGGTTTTTTCAATACTATTATTTGCCTTCCTGCCCTTGTACAATGCTTTCCAGATACAAATTATAATGATAAATAGGGAACTGTGACCAATGACAAATTGCATGCTTAAAAAGTGGGAAAATGTATGATGGAGGTGATATTTTTATTACTGGTTAGTATGTTTTACTGTTCTTTAAATGAGCTCATTCAACTCTATAATGGTAATAATTTATTTCCAATTTTTTTCTGCATCTAACACCCCCCTTTGGCTGCAGAAAGGATTAGTGTTTTATGAGAAATTTTACCTTTAGTTAATGGCAATTAGTTAAGGATGTGGGAATATTTCCCTTTGTTCCTGTTGAAGTTCAGGTAGTCTGACCTGCTGTTAGAAGATCCTAAGGGTTAAGGATTTCATTACAGAAGAAGTAAGGTAAGTAATCAGCAAAGCTTTCTTGTTTACATGGATACCACTTGATGAATATGCAGATGAACGTGTCACCATCTCAGATACCAGATGGAAATTGTTCGTGACTCTTAGGTATGATCAGCAAGTTTATTTATGGTGTGAAAGCAAAATTAAAAGCAGTGGCTGCACCTATCATCATAATTAAACCAGGTTAAATACCTACACTTTTAATCATTGCGGTGTCAAGATTATGACCACTGTTAAGAGGATAGAAAGTATTAGCAACTTTACAGAGCTCTAAGTGGATACATTAATTTGCTAATGCATTGGTTGCTGAACCACTGAATATTGATTTGTCTTGGGATATAGATAGAAGATTGGTAAGTTTGAAGAAGGTAATTAAAAAGGATGTGATGACTTGGAAGCAAGTATCACTATAATGTGGGTCCTTTTCTTACGACACACTTCTTTGTTTTCCTTTTATTTTAATGCTCTTTATATGCTTATATGTTTTCTGTTCATCTCTCTTCCTTATCATTTCCCCATTTTTTTTTTTCTTGCTATTTCATTGTCCCTGTTCTATTACTGTCTTCTACACTCTTTCTTTCTTTTCTTCTATCTCCGTGCCTTGTTCACTCTCCCCTGCATAATTCTGCTTCCTTTCCTGTCATCCTTTTCTTATCCTTTTCTCTCATCCAGCTCTTCTGGTTTTCTATTTTAATCTCGCCCTCTATTGTTTACTTTCACCATGTCTATTTCCAAACTCCCTACGCCTTTCTATATAGTGTTCCTTTTCATTGTTATACTTTCTCCTGGATGTTGCCAGCCAATAAGCCTTTCTTAGGGTAATTTGCTAATTGAGACAGTAAGCAGAAATCAAGTGACCAAACCCTGAAGAGAGGAGCAACATGACACCTTTCTTTTACTTGTGTCTGTTTTCATTGTACTACTCTGAATATTAACTGCAGCAATGTTCACTGGTGATTGTGATGCCAGTTTCCATTTCTGCAGGCAGAAGTGGTGCTGGGAGCTGTCAAGGTAGGCTGCCTAGCTCGCTGTGTCCTGTCCCGTTCTGCCCTTCAGACTTTTACCCCCTCCACTCCTTTGCTCTCAGCTTTTCAAGGAACTGAGTGCAGGCGTAACCAGAAAGCTTCTTGTTTCTCTGATCCTAGTAACTCCACTGTGGGAAGGTATCTGTTGATCTATGACCTGCTGATAGAATCTGGGATAGCAGACTAAAGGTGCTGTAGTCAGAATTGTGGGTGGGTCAGGCACAACTTTAGCTGAAGAAAAGGAACCTAGTAGAAAGAAATGTCATTGTAATGTTTAGCAGGAAGAACATGCAGTTTCTACGAGGAGATGAAATTACAGACAGAATACCAGTGTCCTGCTTTCCTAATTGCTTGCCTAGCTAGAGTTCTCAGATATGAAGATATGCTTCTTATCTGGTTCATACCATCCAATTTGATTATTTTCAAGTATTGGTGAAAATTCATTTAAAATGCACTTCTCTGCATCGCTATCAACATTTGGAACTGACACTTGAGTGCTCTTTTTTTTCCACTCTGTTGACCTAACCTTTCATTTCAAATAAATGTAATGGATATCTAGTGTAGAGCATCAAAGATGTGGTGATAGACGTTGACAGCAACAAAGAGTCAACATTTGCCTCTTTTTGCTTAAAATAGTATTTGTTTTATGGGTATTTTCAATTACTTAATGGTTATTCTTGTCTAGAGTGTTTTCACAATTTGTTTTAGGAAGCAACATCTCTACACAGATGAGAGAAAGTGTTGATTTCTTTAGTGTGCTTAATTTGTACATCTGAGAATTCTTTGTGTGCAGTCAGTTTGTTTCTCCAGTGCCTCCTCAGTTTTGCCACTTGTTTGTGTAATTCTTTCCAAGAGCAGTGAAGGACTATTTCTGAAACTCAGAAAAATCTGATTAAAAAGCATCACAAAACTCTTCTAAAAGTGGGAAGGTGACAATGGCAAAGTGCATGAGATGTTTGCTTTTTGTTCCATTAACTTTGTCCCGTAATGTGTTGTTTTTTGATTTCTCACAAGCTCTCTGTGCTGAACTTTGTACTTCTTACAATGTCCTTTTTGATGACATGAAGGTAATTAAATTAATTTCTGTGAGATCATTAAAGATTACCTTGACATTGCTGTAATTCTGATCTTTAAATATTCTGATCACAAGTTTTTTTTTTAACAGGGTTGATGGGATTTAGGATCTTTCAGGAACTTGTTAAGATATTGGAACATATAACAAATATGAAACTTTCCTCTCTGTAATCGTTGATTGCAGACAGTCTTCTTCCCAGAGGTATTATGGTGATCCTCCAGTAGAATTTTTGGAATCAAATGTGTTAAGAGCTTCATCCCTTACTCCATTTAAACTCTTCCAATTCAACTGTCATGCAACAGCAATATGGCAGTTGTTTGCTCCTTCCTTGTCACCAGAGTATCCGTATTATATAGAAAGATCCCCAGGATATGGAGGACCTGAGATTGTGCCTTCAAATACGTGTTCTCTATGGCAAGTAATTTTTCAATGCAGTGGCACTTTTTTAAGGACACAAAAGGTTGACTTTTTGAGTAGATGTATCACAGCAAGGGAGAAATATGGATTATTTTTACTACTGCTCTATGAAAGAAGTTATCATATAAGTAGAGTATTTTATCAGTTTTAATTAAACTTGAATTTTTGAGTACATTTTTCCTCAGCCTTCTTTGGGTCCTCAAGGAAGCTGATTTTTATGTGGCTTTGTAACAAAAAATATATTCAGTTGTGAACTGTTTAAAAAAAAAAAAGTGCTCTTATGTATGTATTTCTGGCATGTTCAGTAAGGCAAAAATACATCTTCTTGAAGATAAGCTTGAAGGTTAAGTGTAATATTCTTTTTTTCTCTGTAGGAGCTATATGGACTCTAGGAACAGAAGAGAGAATAATCTCCACATGTCTCTGTAGGTGTAAATTATGTACGTTTTCAGGTCACTCCTGCTACCACAAAATCTGAAATTTGTAGCTTACTCTATAGAAAGAGTGAAAGAACTTTTTTTTTTTTTTTTAGTGTGATTTGCTGCTAGTTAATCTAGTAGAAGGGAGACTTGCAGTAATGTACAGAGCAGAAACATGTGGATTTCTGTTATTTCTAATATAATGTGGCATGCATTAAATTTGCACTAAATGGGAAAACTAAAGGTCTTCATAGCTCTTCCTCACTCTTGCTCTCTTCCAGTTCCTTCAAATAACCTACTCAATGTCCTCCATTGGGAAACTCTAAGTACTAAACAACTTAGGACAACGTCACTCCCCTCAGTAGTTTCCCTGTAAGAACAGTTGAAAAACAGGAACCTCACTTCCAACCTTGAGTGCTTCACTCTGAGAGGTAAAGTCATGCTGGATCCTTTTCTCTAGTGAAATCTCATTTGTAATTCATGTGCTGCAGATGAGACTTACTCATAGCTGGTAACATCAATCCCTTCAAGTTATATTGAATTGCTCCCTGTGCTTTTGCCTTCTGCAGATTTGTGACAGTTATTGATGGGAGTAAAACCCAAACACTTCTGCCCAAATGCCCAGCAGGGTATATGTGGAAGCATTGGTCAATGCTTAGCTGTAGCCTCTGCTCAGTGTATCTTATTTTGGTTCTCAGCTGGTCTACCTCAACATTAGAATAACTTGCATGGCTAAATGGCTCCAGAGAAGCAAAATGAAGCTTGTGTACCTGTGTCTTTTGGCTTTGCTTCTTTGAATAATTACATTAAGTCATCTTTATGAAATGGTGATGTTTCACTGAGATGCCTAAAAGAAATGCTTTCTCTTCACATCTTCACTTGATGACCTTGCCCCCAGAATGATCCTGTTTTCAGGCTATACTTAGAGCCTGCGGACACTAAGGGTATTTAGGAAAACAGCTATGATTCTTTTGAAAATGTATTGCTTAGCAAATGATAAGAATGATTAAAAAAAGAAAGACCACCACCACCAAGAAAAAAGTAAGCAAAGCAAAAGGAGTGTTTGTATCCTTCATTTCTTAGTTTTTTTTTAAAGTGAATTTTTTTATGATCCGTGGAAGTTACTCAGTGTCTGCTAATTGGTATTGTGGTAGAAGTAAGAATTCAGACCCAGCTGAAGCTAATGAGAAGGCTCCCACTGAGTTCAGTCAAACCATGAGTTAAAGTATTTCCCCAGAGACAAAAGAGTTGAGGTCCCTGTGAAATGGCTTACTTAATCAAGGTAAGGGATACAAAACGGATACAAAAGAATTTGAATCGCACATCCAGGAGACTTGTATTCATGTTGTTACACGTGGCAATGCAGTTTTTCCAGAGTTGCCTGAGTGTTTAAAAAAAATATTTTTTTAATTCCCATTCTGAAACTTTGATTTATTGGTAAACTTTATTGTAATAATGATATTTAATTCCTACCCCCAATATGGCATACTTCATTTCAGTACCATGTACTGTCAGATCATTGCTAGAAATCTTTTTTCTGAGCAGAATGAAAAACCCAAGGACAGTGTAACAGGAGGGAAATCCTTCCATCTCTCTGCATGAATGAACGGAAATGTCAGCGTAGATCTGGCATTATGCACATGCATAATGTATATGTTTTTCTTCTGATTTTTCTCTTGGTTAAATCTGATTGTGGTGGGAAATTGTTTAAAAAAAAAAAAAAAAAAGACAACTGGAAATTGCTAATATATGCTGCTGTAAAATGTTTTGAATGTTATTAAATGGATTAGCTATGCCATTAGAGAGAACAGCTGTGTTCTGAAGCAGGAAATATCTTGATTCTGCTTTCATTTTTGCTTTAAGTCAGTGGAAACTAATGTAAGACTGAAGTCAATGAATCTAATGAGTCTTTCAAAATATCATCTTGGTATGAACTACTCTGAACATCACCAACTTGTGTGCAAAAACTATTAGAACCATATATTGCTGGGATTTCAGAGTAGCTACTTAAACTTTCAGTAGGATTTGGGAGTACAGTTTAGCATTTCATTTGATGTCTTTAGGCTATGTATTACGGAAGGAAAGGATTATCAATTCTACAGATTTGTAGATCTTCACTTAGTAGTTTGCACTTAGGGATATGTGTTATAGTGAAAGTACATGAGGTGGTGTGGAGAGTAACTTCATTTTATCATTCATCTATTAATTTTCACTATGGAATGTTCTATGACCAATTGGTTGGTTTTTTTTTTTTTTTGTGCTATCAGCAGTGCAGTCAGCTCTGATTAATGAAAGCGGCTGCATAAGAAGAAAGGTGCTCATTGTAAAGCTATAATAGACCTCCTTTGAAGAAGAACTAAGGGACAAATTTACTATTTAACTGATGATATGAGTAGTGTATAGGTTGCATTGTCTTTGGATGCCTCACAGGGTCTGTGATCTCTTCATTCCGTCCTACTTTTTATGGCTCAATTCTCACTTAGAGCTGTATTCTTTCATGATGTGGAAGTTACAGACAATGCACAGGCATCTGAATGCGGATTAATTGTCAAAGTTTAGTTACTCGGTCTCTGGGATTTCCAAGTAGTTGAGACAGAGGTGAGAGAGCATATGTGAGGGGGGAAAAAGGCATCTCCAGGAAGTGATTTAGGATTTAAGAGGACCGGATGAGGTTTCTGACTTCTGGTGGAGCTAGAAGTTCCTAAGTGAGCTGCAGTTAAATGATTAAATATTGATGAACTCAATCTTTGGTACGCGTTTTACCCTCTAGGTTATTCCAGGGAAATCACATCTCCTAGAGTGTCAGTATTAATTTGAGAAGAGTGCATCTTACATGTTCTGCACTAAACTATGACCCACTGTGAGTTGAAGCCTTTAGAATTTATCTTCAATCAGTGTCATGCCAAATCATGTTTTTAGTGGAAACACATATATGAAACCTCATAGGAAATATGGAATTACAACCTCATATTTCACAGGATGGTGACCTCCTTGTTACAGCAGCGTGCTCAGGATACATCTGCACTCTAACTGCAAAAGCTCACCAGGAATCACAGAATCACATATTTGCAGGGGTTGGAAGGGACCTCAAGAGATCATTGACTCCAATCCTCCAGTAAAGCAGGTACCCTACAATAGGTCACACAGATTGGCATCCAGATGGGTCATGAATATCTCTGTAGAAGGAGACTCCACAACCTCTCTGGTTAACCTGTTCTGGGGCTCTGCCACCTTTACTATATGGAAGTTCTTCTGCATGCTACTACAGAAGTTCCTGTATTCAAGTTTTAGGCCATTACTCTTTGTCCTATTGCTACACACCACCATGAAGAGCTTGGCCTCATCCGTTTACCTCCCACCTCCCTTTAGATAAACATTTATCAGATCTTCTCTGTCATCTCTTTTGTAGGCTGAACAGACCCAGGTTCCTCAGCCTTTCCTCACACAGGAGGTGCTCCAGGCCCGTAAGCATTTTTGTGACCCTCTGCTGGACTCCTTCTAGGAAATCCCCGTTGTCTTTGAACTGGGGAGCCAAAAACTGGACACAGTAAATGATTTTATGGTTTTTGTTCTCCTGTGGTAACTGATACAGATAGTGCAGTGCAGAGGGATTTTATTCCCCAAAGACTGAACTGGAATGAAAGACTTCACGCTAAAACTCTGTGTGCTAAGAGGCTTGTGTTTTCTTAGGGAGAACTAGTTACTGCCCACTACCATTAAGCTTCTGGGTACTAAATCCTATATTCCATGATGCAGGGTTTCAATGCAGAGCGACCTTAGCCTTATACCCAATATTCTACAAACTTTCTTTTTCAGTAATAGGTTATTCAGTAATAGGATCTTTTTCAGTGATAGGAATTCAGTAATAGGAAATTCAATAATTTGAAAATTACTAACGTGGACCTGACAAAAAAAAAAAAAAAAATTAACTCCCATTATCAAAAAAATAAAGCAAACCAAAGGAGAAAATATGCATTGTATAGCACTGTGTGTTTTAGCACCTCTTGTCTTTAGCTCTAAAAGGCACATTTTGTATTTCAAATTGCTGGTGCTTAAGATAGATATTTTTATTAAGATTACGTATTCTTATTCTTAACAGTGCTAAAATGCTTTAGCACATGACAGTCTTAAATCCTGAATGTACTACCATGTAAAAAGCTGTTATGACTATATTCACAGAAAAGCTCATTTTTGCACATATAATTTGCCATGTGCTCTCTTCATGGCTATTCCACATCTCCCTTTTGCTTAATAAAAATCAGTGAGAGAAAGATAAGAATTTAAGAATATATATAAGAAGTATAGGATTTTAAGAATGATGTGCTTCAAATCTTGTTTTAATTAAAGTAGATCTATTGAAATAAGTGCAACTTTCAGGCAAAAGAGTAAGGAATTCCTGTTTATAACTTGGTTAGGGATATGCAAGACTTGTACCATTCCTTTAATTTCCAATCCTGATGCTCTACTGTTCCTTTTCTGGTAATTTTTCATTCTAGTCTTTCAAATTCAACACAGAGATAAATATACAGCAACTGTGTGTTACAGTCTAAGAAGAAAAATAATGATGATGCTAGCCATTGCATGGATACTTAAATGAATGGCTGTTAAGAGAGAGCCTGATGTTTTTGTTCTATTATGTTCTACTGTCTCTGCCTGCAATTACAGTTGTGAGATCAGGGTGTGCGTTGTCTATGTGGCACGTTAGGGCACTTCTCTTACCTTTGAATATTTTTACCTCGTGAACAAATGAATTTGTCATGCATATCACTAACTGTCATGAGTAAACCCTCAGTTTGTTGGACGACATCTCTACCTGCAAAAAGTTAGTCTCCACTGAGTGTTTCTGAGTTTGATTTCAGACTTGCTAGATTTATTTTTTTAATAGGAGGGGAGATTGTTTCTTACAGTAAATACTGAAGAATAAAAATCTTGCTGAAATGTAAGGTAGCCTGAAATTCTTTAAATTTTGATACAGGCGAAAACATTTTTCCATGGACAAACTTATAGAGAAATGACATGGAGATCTTACAGGATTGAAAAGTAAACATCATTTGAAATTCAGTAGGAATATCATTGTTTTTCTACAATAAATATTACCAAACAGTACAAAGTATTTTTAGTATACATTTAATTCAGTGAGCATTTCTTGTGGGAGATCACTATACCATCAGGGTTCTTGGGTTCTTCTTTGGGTTTATAGCTGTAGACGACCTTCAGTTCTGGTTATGTCTGTTCACATCTCATCTGTTGTTTCTCCACTGTGCAGCACTGTATGTTGCCCACGTACACTTACACTGGAGTTAGTATTTGTAGGCACTTTCTTTCAACTAAGGATGCTTCTTTGTAACTTCAGTGTTTCATGTGGATCAAGCCATGTGTGTATTTTTGTACTTGTAGCTAGTCTGCTTGTTGGAACTCAATGAATAAAAATATTAGTGTATGGGAGGGAAGGTGGTATGATGGTACGTGTCTCCTGTATTGTGCTATTGCCCTCTGTTTTGCAGTTAATGACCATAAAACAATCAGCAGGTGAATGGCTAATTGGGTATATTTATCTATAGTACTGAGCACAAAGATCTTTTGAGGAAAGCATCCAAATATGCAGTAAAGAAGTAGTAATAGTTGTTTGTCATATTGTCTAGACAGTATATGTTACAAAGCACTGAAAGGTGAAGTACAGACTTGATTCTTGTGAAAAGGATTTAAATTGGAATAGGAGCAGATCCACTTGCAGTGGCACACTTCTGGCACAGTTGTACTGTAGTGGAGTAATCCCAGCACATGGTCAAAATCAGGCCAGTCAGATTGCTTTTATATTTCTTGTCAGACTCAATTAAATAGCTGTTTCAAGTATTTACCCTTTATGGTGGTATTGTCTAGGCCTGGAAAGGCTATACTTGTCTTCTATACTGAGGCTCTGTTTTGTCTGTATTTGCCTCCTTTCAATATTTGCTCTGTATCCTGGAGAGCACTTGAAACAGAAGATGGATGCAGAGACTGACATGCAGGCCTGTTTTTAAGAATGTATTTAATGAGACAGAGGGTGAGCATTATTCTCAGTGCACTCGAGCAAAACAAGTTGCAATATGTTGCTAACGCAAAGTGCATGAGCACATGAACACAGTCACGCTTCCCACTCTGCTGTCTCCTTTTTCTGTGGTGTTTGTTGCCCAGAAACTAGAAGGACATGAGCCATTTTATTTCAGGCTCTGCAGCTCCTCAGTGCAGACACATGATAGTTGTTTTTTTTTTTTTTTCTTTTTTTCCCCTGCTAGGAATAATTGTGATTTCCAGAAAATTTTATGAACAGAAATTTTGAAGCCTGTTTCTTCTCCTTTGTGGTAAATGAATATTTTAACCCTAATTTCAAGGCAGAGATGTGTATTTCTTGGAATTATACAAAATGTGCAACTGCTGTGTTGTTTGTGGGCTGCCAGCAGTGCTGCTGGGCACTGACAGCAGTGAGCAGCTGCCTGCATGCAGGGCTGGAGCCCTCTGCTGAGCATGGAGCTCTTGCAAGCAGAATACACGCATTGGTCGTCTTTTTGAATTCACCTTCATGTATTATTATTATTATTATTATTTTTGCCATTTCAGGCTTTCCTCCATTTCTTTTTTTTTCCATGATGCAAGAGCACATTGTTAGTATTTTTATCCAGCCTCTCATGTGTTGGTAAAATACAGAGGTCTAGTGGAATGACAGTATTGGCTCATCTTATAGCAAGCTCTAGATACACAGATATTCCTGTAGAAATGCTCTTTTAGGAGGCAAGGAAGTGATGGTCTGGGGATTTTTGTTTTAATATGGCAGAAAGATGCCAGTACCAGAACTTGTTGCTTACGAGTATACATGTTAGAATCACCAGCAGAGTTTAAATGATAGCACTCCCAGCCATGCAGACAGGCCTGAGAGCTTGAGCCTAGTCTGTTTCTGAAAATAAGTGCCGTGCCATTGCAGTAGGTTTAGAGTGCTTCAGCATCAGCCCATGCCAGAGAGTAGATAGCATTTCAGCAAGGCTCCAGCACTCCTGCCTGCAGCGGGTTCTGCTGCAGCATGGCTGACTTGCTCTCATGTGGCCTCTGCCTTTGCTTGCCTTCTCCAGATGGTGTGGGGTGGCCAAGCAGGAGGCAGTAGTGGTGGAGCTGGGCTGGGCCTGCAGTTTGGGCAGGGCCATGAGGATGTGAGGGAAGGTGGCTGGGCAGCACTACTGCAAGTGTAGTAGGTCCAGGCTGGAGCTGCAGGGGTGAGTGTGGGTAGTGGCAGCTGGGACATAGAGACAGGGACACAAAGGTCTAGCTGCACTTCTGGCCTGGTATCTGAAACAGCCAACCAGAAACTCAGCTATGGGAGATTAGAAATATGTTCTCTTCCTCTCTTTGAAGTGTGTTGATCTGTGCAATATCGGTATAGCAGTGATTTGCATTGCTTCTTCCTTAGCAACAAGGGTCCCTCTGCCTCAAATGCATGCTTGTATGTTAGTTGGCACTGAAGATCCCTGTCAGGATTTTCCACAGCATTGACACAGTGCGTCTTGAAACACAGCAGTGAATCTGTATCAGGCCTGCTCAGTATGAACCTGAAGGGAAAAAAAAAGTTTTTTTTTTTTTTTAAAGCTTTTTTTTTTCTTTTCTTTTTTTTTTTTTTTTTTGCCAGAAGCAGAAACATGCCATCAGAGCTCAGTAGAGACCCCCCCAGTTGGTGAGCACATGGTCTGCTGCCCCAGCCAGCGCAGCACTCCTGAGCAGAGCAAGCTTGATGATTATAGGCATGCATAGCACAGCTGGTGTCACCTCGCTTGATGCTTGAATGACGTGATCTTCTTCAGTAGGAGCATTTGATTTCATTGAAGCATGAAAGTTAGTTTGCCTACGTGGGTACCTGATTCTTATGGAAACTTTCTAAAGGCTTCACGCTTTGTATCTGATTCAATTAATATTGGTTTAATAAACATATAGAATAACAAATGTTGCTAAGAAGAATAATAACAGTTTAAAAGTTATTTAATTACCTGAAATTTTCTACTCTCCAGAAGAAAAGAACCAAGGAGATTGAAATAACCTGTGAAATGCTACTTAATACATAGGGGGTTTAAAATATTATGAGAACTCACATAGATGAATATGGTGATGAGTATTTAGAAAGACTAATTGCAGTTGAAGACTTCTCTACTGAGCATGATATGCAATCTTGAATCTTCAGCAATCTTCAGTACATGGGACACAAAACAGGCTTTACCTTTTTGATGTTTGGTCCATGAGGGTATTTGTATGGCTTAGAAATGGCTTTTTGCTTGCAATGAGTGTTGAATTGGTATGTAGATAAGGAGACAGCGCATCACAGCTGTAGCAAAGTGGGATGAACTCCCTGGAAAAATGGGATTTGATTTCTAGAGGCATTCATCTAACAGGATGAATCTGTGCAAAGCTTGCAGAATGTAAACAGCAGGGCTTTCATTGATATCAAAGAGCTTAATGAGTAGGAAAGAAAGTGTACTGGAAGGCATAGATGAGATTTTAAAATAAAATATTCTATATTTGCACTTTTTTCCAATAGTCTTTTCTTCTAATGTGTGATTCCAAACTCACGAATAGTATGTGTCAACAGAAGATACTTTCTGCAGTAGAATTTCTACTTGAAATGTATGAGGGATTTGGTGCTTTTCCATTTTGAACTTTATATACATTTGTTGGGGTTTTCTTTGCATGCACAGCAACACCAAGAAATCTTTGGGGCATAAAGTGATCAGCTGCTCAGAACAGGAAGAAGTTCATCCTTTTATCAAATAGTGTGTTTCTGTAGCTAATGCTTTCTGGAGTGGCAGTGGTTGTTAAAAATAAATAAATAATAAACCTAGATAATCTCTGACCTTTTTCAGTATTTTGCTCCTAGGGTTCCTTAGTTGTTATGGAAAACTATCATAAGAATAAATGTAGCAACTGTTGATCGATACAAAACTTGCTGCCTTTACACAAAAAGTTTCACAGAAGGTAGTTGACAAAATCTCGAATGTAGCAGGATTTGTTGCACAATGTAACTTTTTTATAAGCATGAAAAATATTAGATGGTGTTCCGTAATACTTATCAGAAAAATGAGAAAGTATTTTTCTCTCTAGCCACCAAAAATTCCTTAGCACGGAACCTTTTTTTATCTGCAGATAGAAAAGTAGCAGCAATTCAATTAAATGCAGCACTGACTTAACGCTTGTGTGTGCTACTACTGAAGTTCTGGATTTGCTTTGCTATAGCAACCGGCATCTATGATGCTCTTCTACCTAATGTATTGCATTACTCCGTGCCGGACATCCTTATACTTGGTGCGCTGTGTGGTGATAGCTAGGCAGCTTTGGATGAGATTTCAGAGGACAGTTTGAAGGGGGGTAGCTTAAGTTGGTTGCTGAATTATTTTTTTTCTACCTAAAATGATGACCAAAAATAGGCCTAACAGGCATATTCTTTCTTGGATGTATGACACTAGTGCACTTCCCAGATAGACAGAATGTAAAGTAAGGATTTTATTTCTGTCCCAGAAAAATGTTACTACTTTCCTAGTACTTGTTATTAAAATTTTCATTAGGAAGACAGTAAAAGTATCCTAGGCATAATACTACAGTTTTTACCTGCATGGTCCTTCTCTGTATTTTTAAAACTTCTTTTATTTCTGTGATCATCAGGGAGTCTGAAGCCATCTCAGGAGGTTAGTGGGCCACGTGGTTAGTTCTTTTCCCCAAAACCTATGACATCAGCTCATTCTGTCTCATTTTTTGCTTCTGGTGAGAATTGTAGTGAGATAGACAGGGAAACTGAGAACCTGCACAAACTTATGCTGCCCTATATTTTTCCTGGAGCTGGCAGTCTGAGGTGGTGAAGCTGGCATGGGATGTGCACACCTGTGGTCATTCTTGCATAGCTTTCAGCTTGACTGGAAAAGAGCTCTAGCTACCTCAGTGAAAATCTGTAGCATTATGGTAGAAATCTCCATTGTGTCTTGTGTTCCCGCTCAGGCTTACAGCAGACTTTCAAAATTTTGAGTGATGTTTTTAACAGTTTGCGGATAAAAAGTGAGAGCCAGAACAGAACTGGCTTTAGGAGAGATAGCAGGAGACTTTGTAGTAGAGCAGAACAGTCAGATATATGTACTTTATTCCATGTTGACAGATACAAGTTCAAGCTCTGGAAGTACCGAGAGTGCAATTATATAAAAAAAACATACATAAAAGTCTAAAAGGATGTGAACTGTCCTCTGGGAAATGACAGAAGCAGATTAGCATCTAGAACATGGAAGTCCTGCAGGAGTCAATTCTTCCTTCTGTTATCTTAAAGACACTTTAAAATTGACTATTTGTGTAAATAACAAAGTAGATATTCAGAGCACTTCCACTAACACCTTGCTAGCTACTGAGTCTGGGTGGCACCAGTGTTAGCTGCTTCAAAGGCCATTAAAAAATATAAATTATATCAAGAAATTGTGTCGCCAAATATTTTAAATTATGCACAAAAAATATACAAAGTGACATTACCAAAGATACAAACCTGTTTAAAAAATAACAGAAGATGTAGTTTTCTGTACTTCATGCCAAGATTCCAATTTATTTTTTTCTTAAGAGAAGGAAAGAGATCTCTAGTTTTCTCTCTTTCTGAAGGAACCAGGAACAGCAAAGATAAATCCTGAGTAAGAAACATTAAGTTATCTTCCAGAATCTTTCAAATACCACAACTGAAGTTATCTTTACAATCTCAGTGTTAGATAGTCACTGCCTGTTCTATTACTACTCCTACCTATCTTGAAAAACGTCTGTTCACAATACATTCTCTATAAAAATATGCAGCAAGACATTAAGCTGCTTTTCCATACATCTCTTGTACTGCTTTTATTACAATAGTATCTAGGCCTTGGAAACAAGCACTGTATTAACGTTTGTTAAAAGAAAAAAATTAAAAAATGGTGACTATATGAGACAAGAGTATGCATTTGTATTATTTTTTACTGTGTTTACTATTCATGCTTTTCAGGAAAGTTAGCTAAAATCCTAGCAGAAATATAAATCATAGCTGTATCTAAACTATTAAGCTGGATCATGGCTATATCTGTAGTTAAAAAAAAAAAAACACAAAACAACCTTTTCAAAGGTCATTTTTCAATAGAATGTGTGCTAAATTATGAACTGTGTGTTTAATTGTGTGAAAGTCATTTTGGTTTGCGTTTCCCTTCTCCCACGCATTTGTTCTTCCAGGGCATGCTAAAGCTGTCAGTGGTTCATTCAGATGAATATAGGTCATTGCACATTTTCAAGTACTCTTGTCCCAGTGGTCTCTGTTAGCTAGTCTAAATTCTCTTAAAAACATTTCCAGCTAAATATATTTTTCTAGTAAGTGTGGACACTCTTATCTGAGGCAACACCTTTGCTTTTTTTCCCCTAGTTCATTGTTACTGATTTTTTGAGTTACGGGATCCTTACAGCAGTGACTCTCATTTGCTATCAATCTGGACAGTAGCTAATATATTTGGAGCACTACTGAAACTTCTATGACTATTACTAATTATGCAATTTCATTACAAACTGTAACAGAGATGTGTGGCACTGCAGCATTCATTATCACAAAGAAACTCACATAGTTCATAGCAAGGTGCTTTCTAACAGCACTTAACAGGTCTCAGCCAGTTGAAGTGTTTTTCACCTAAATGCATGAAAATGTATTGATTGCAGAAGAAAACCATTCAATTGTTCTGAAAGGAAAAAAAGAGGTGTTTTAATAACATAAGATGTTCTAGTATGAATGCTTTAACTTTCTTTGATCTGTCTTAGGTTATTTGACAGTAGTGGTAGGCGAAAAAAATCTATTTTTGTTAGCAGGAGAGCCTTTAATTTCACATGTACTGAATAAGCTTCCTGTAGAAAAAGATTGTGTAATGTGGTAAATATGCAGCAATCTTCTTGCAAAGAAAAAGTTAAACAGTGGTGAAGAAATAAACTATTAATTAGTAATTGATAGAAAGAGGTTTTTTCCCATGTTGTATTTCATGGAGGAGGGGGGAAAAAAAAAAAAAAGACAACCAGTCTAAATAGTAGGTTAGCATTACTCTGCCAGATCACTCAAACTTTATTTTCAACCACTTTCATGAATTATACATATACTCTAGGGTTGTCCCTTTAAACTGCTCTGTCAGTTCATACAGTGTCCCAGAAAAGGGAACTGTACAGAAATGTATTGTCCTAGAAGTAGCCATGAATGGCACTGTAAGGTCTGGGCAGCTTTCTGACTCTCAAACCTTTTTTTTTTTTTTCTGTGAGAATATGAAGCAGATGGTCTTTTTTTACTAGTATCAGGAAAGTCCTCTGGTTCTTCATCTGCAGAAGAATTATGGAGTGAAAGCTCACTGAACACTGCATTCTCCTATCTATGCTCCAAAGGACAGTCAAGCAATCAGTAACAGGGCTGTAAATGTTCTTATTTTTATTCTTGTTCTGTTTTAAAAAAAAAAACAAAAAAGCATGTTTCAGGATTCAATGTCAGCCTCCAAATGCAGACACAGAGTTGAAACGCAAGGCAATCTAGTCTGTCTCTGGTTTCTGACTGTGACCGTTAAAAGATGCTTAATGGAAAAGTAGGAGAAATAGAGAGTATACTTCAGTGATTCAGGTGCCCTGAATTTAGTGATTAAGAATCTGAAAGTTCAGTTGGATCATCACATTGAAAAGCTAATCATGTCCTCAGTTCATGAGTCTAAATATCTCCAGGGGGCTTTTTGTAGCTTTAGCTTCCGCAAGAAGCTAAAACTCTCTCAAAAGACTTAATGAAACAATACATCCATTTTCCACCAGTGATTCATTTCTTAGCCCTATGATAGCAAGAGAAGAAAAGGCCAGACTGTACCTCTCAAGCTGAAAACTGCACTGGAAGTAAGCCTTCATTGAGGAGCAGGTAGCCTTATATTTTCTTGAGGTAAGAACACTTAAATGGACATTTTTAGCAACTGAATTTAGAGCAAAGATCACACACTCTTGACGCTACTCAGTAGGACTTCTTTCACACACTGATTTTGATCCAGATTGATTGTTTCACTGGCAGTAGCTCTTCTAATTTCTCTATAGTCTGTCGCATCTTTCTATGAGATTATATCTTACTATAGTTAGGTTTATATCTCTTTCCTGGCCAGCAGATTCTTTTTAGATGCTAGTATCCTAGTCACATCTGCTGTTTCAAGATACTTTTCTGGTAGAGGTTTTTTTTCTTCACACACTCAAATCTCATGTATTGCTCACTATCTGTTTTTTTACATGATTATGGCTTTTTCCTTGAAAGTCAGATTTCTTTAGCCATGTCATTCACTTGCGAGATGTTGTCTTTAATATTATCTTTTTTCTCCTTACTGTCACCTCTTTTTAAAAGTCCTCTCATCAGAAAAAGTGCCTATTAATATGGCCAAACAGCATAAAACCTTCTTTCAAAGACCTGAGGCATCTAGCAGTTCAATTTAATCTTTTATTTTATAAATGTTCTTTCTCTTGGGGCTGGAAGAATTCCATTAAAGAACAGATAAACTAATCTTTCACAGCTGACAGAGGCATCTGGGATCCTTTTCTTGGTGTAATTCTTCAGTGGAATTTTTCAACATAAAGTAGGATTAGTAGATTCTCCTCATGTGATTTCTTTTTGTAGTCTGAAACGTCTATTCTTGCTTCTGTCACACTACATATCTTTCCTCCGGATCATCTGATTACTTACCTATTGACGCCTCTTATTAAGAATTTCTATTCATCTGCATCTGTTTTTCATTCTGTAAATGTGCATCTTCACTTTTCCCTTAGCTGTTATTTCTTCAAACATGATTCTTGTCCTTTTCTGATCTGTCCTAATCTACTGCATCATGTGGTTGGTCTTATGATCCAGTTGTGCTTATTTGCATTGTCTCTTACTCTCTTCTTATAGAGCTAACTACTCTTCTTTTCCACTCAGTGTCTTCCAGTTTCTTCCCTTTCTTTCTTCACAGTGCTCTTTCGACTGGCTGTCATTTTCTACTGCCTTGTTTTCATGGCATGAGTGACCACTTTCCTTTTGAGACTTTGTGTTTTAGATCCTCATTTTCTTCAGGGATCTACAGTTCTTGAATTTTTCACGCTATATTTTATCTTATTCTCTGTCATGTCCTTAAATCCCCTTTATAAACTTGATTCCATGTACCCATGGCAACAGTCACTTCAGATTCTGTAACCAAAGCAAGTGCTGAATTAATTCCTCAGTGCTTTTCTTGTTTATCAAGTCACATACAAATGGGGAAACTAAATTTTCATATCTGATGACTCTCCTCTAAAACGGAGCCCTTTTTCTAAGACCCGTGTTAAGACCTTTTAAAGAAAACTTAGTGGGTATATTCCTTTTTTTTATTATTATTTTTATTTCTCTGTTATTGTCAGACAATCCATTAGATTTTTACAAATTCTTTCACAAATAGGGGTTATTTATCAATGTTTTTCTAGGAGAAGATCTGAGTTGCTTCTTGACATGTCTTGGAATATCCCCAGTTTGATATTCCATCAGAATGTGATATTTGGCCTATTTCCTGACTCTTTGTTGTAAAAGACTTTCCTTTTATACCCTGAAATGGTCATAAATTCTATTTTGACCAGCATTAATTACAGTTCAGAAATGCGTTCACAGATCTACCCTCTATTCATGTGTTTCCAAGAGTAAAATAAGGTATAAATATGCTGAGTTGAATTGCATTTGGCATTTCCAAAATGGCGTGGGTTTGTATGGTGAATTTTTTTGGTCAGCATTACTATTTTTTCCCACTTCTGTTTCCACATAAAATAGACAGATATACCACCACATTGTCAGAGGATGGGCTCTCTGGAAAGTAGATGTTGAATATTTGTTTAGGATGCACTGAGCTTTGGGGGTATTCTTCCCAGAACGTTTAGAGAAGAAAGCCAGGAATAGGCAACGTGTATCTGGGATGGTGAGGGAGAAAAAGTAAATTGAATTTGTTACCAGCCATCTGTTACTCCCACAGAAACTGCTGCCTTGTGCCTGAGTGGTTAAAAACATGAAACAATGCAGCAGGTTTGCTCTGAAGGGGTGGCTTTGCATACCCTTGTCAAATACTCCTAAGAAGGTATGAGCATTCTTCAGTCAGTAAGAACAGCCTGCTCCAGTGAGTGTAGGAAGGCAGTGGTGAGTGTTGGTAGTAAGAGCTACTGAGCAGCTCATGACAATATATGATTGAATGCTGCGTAAATTCAGAGTACCAGCCAGCACATCCTGGTAACTACATAGGTGTTACACATGTAGCATAGACAGTATCAACTGTGGAAGTAGGAGTGAAAAGCAGAAATGACTACAGGTAGAAGGTTGCTTAATAGTTAAGCAGGGGTGTAAGTGTGTATGGGATTGATTAATCTCATGAGAAAGCTGCTAGTGTGTTTTCTCACATTAGTAATATTAGAAAGAATTTGCTTTTCTGATTGTGCAGATTGTGGAGAGGACTAGTTCTCTTAGCGGAATACTCTCCTACAAATAAGCTGTATCTTGACCATCTGTTGCCAGATGGAAGTGTTCTACTTCTGAATCACTAGCTGCAATGACATACTTAGAAAATGAATCTTTCATGGATAGATCCACAGCACAAAACTGCGATGACCTTCTTATACACGTGCTGTAGTTATGTTTTCTGTTTATTAGGTCTAAAGTTACTGTATGGCTGTATTCTCCTGTGAGCATTTTGTTATTTAGAAGGCATTGTATCTTGTGACTTGCACCTGTCCCTACTGAGGTATCCCAGTTGCCCAAATATATGATATTACTGAAAAACACAAACTCGCCATACAGTTTCTATTTCATCTTTGTATGTGAAATCTGTGAATTTATTTGAGGGGTCTGTAAAAGTCTGCAGTGAAGGCCTGTGGAGGCAGTGCTCAGGCAGGCCCAGAACACCTTGCTAGTTGGCTCATACACCTCCACCTACTGGTCTGCAATTACATTTTCCCTGTGAAAAAAGTTCATGTTTTTTTCCTTTCATTCCTTAAGATTTTTACTGTGAGTTTGTATGTATATATGTGTTTATTTAATGAATGGTGATTCAGAGGAAGAAAAAAAGAGAAAAGCTATTAATAAGCTAAGAGGGATCTTTATAATTGTGCAGTAAAATTTTAAGTTCTCCAGAATTGCTCTGTTTTAATGAAGTATAAAAATGATTTTCATGGTTATGATCTTTGAAGTTTGTCTCTTTACACATGGTGTTATGCATAAATTAGGTCTTATTCAGGAGTTGAGAATTGTCAGTGAATTTCATCTATTCAGAAATAATGCCAAGTCTAAAATGTTGCATGAGGTGAACTGACTTATTTGGCTGGAAGGAAACAGAAAAACTAAATGGAATATAAAGGAATAGTTCATAGAGACTTATAGGTGCTAAGTTCTATCATACTGATCTAAATGAGAAAAAGATAATAATCAGATTGCTGCAGTGACATAGAGACTCTCATTGGTGATGTGGTGCATCTCTTTAATTTAGAAAAACTGCATCTTCTCCCATCTGCAATAGCATCACATCCTCTTGTCAGTACAGAATTTGCTTACATACTCACAGGAGGAAAGTGCTCAACACATTTTAAGATACAGTTTAAAGAATAGCAGCAGTTAAACGCTGGGAAGAAATCAGTATTGTTAGGCTCAGGTTCCCAAAAGTTACCCGTCAGTGGTTCAACTCAACTTGAGGCGCAGCCATTAATAAATACAAAATAATTTTTATGTGTGTGTGACTGTAGCAACTTTTGCTTCTCCTTTGTGTGTACTTTTGGTGATCATCAGAGTAGGTGATCTTTTTTTTTTCCTTGCAAAACTCACATATAGGGAGGTATGTGGAGTAACTTCTGTTTGGTACAAGGTGGAGCTGAGCCTTGTAATAGAAAAATGGTCTAAAGTCTCATACCTACTTTATTTTTTTAGTTATTTCTTCAGGACTTTTGGGACAGAAGACTCGTTTGTGCTGTGTTTAAGGCAAATACAATGTTGCTTCCCTCCATCATGGCCTCTGTCATTCATCCCTCCTACATTGGTTGTAGTTGATTTAGTCTAGCCTCTTAATCTGCTCCTGAATGCCCAGCAAGACTATTTTAAAATTTCTATGTATCTGAATATTTTGATTCTAAAAGAGAAAAAGGTGAAGACAACAAGCTATTCTAGGGTCTATATGGGGAATTATTCCAGATGGTTACGTTACAACTATTTCTGTCGTGTCTCCCTGCAGATTCCTGCAGTCAGCTGCCTAACCATGGGAAGGTGTTTTTGTATACTCTTTCTGAATGGGAAGTACTTTCTGCTCTTATGGTGGGCAGTCATTGCTACACTCGTGTCAGCTGGAACTTCATGTCAGCACAGGATTTTGCTCCTTTGTTCAGTAGAGGAGTCTTTATTTTTGTTTTTTTAAATGCAAAACTACAGGATTAAGATTTGCCTTGATTTCACAAATGAGTCAATTTATGAAACTCTTTCATTGGTTAATTCCATATTAATTTGCCTGTTTGCAAAGTAAGTACATTCTTCCTTCATCTTGTTAACATAAAAATGACCTTGTTATTTCTGATAATGCAGCTTGTTGGGCAAACTTAAATCCTATCACTAAAACGTAATCCAGTGAATCCTCTTCTTCCTGATAACACTTCTTACTATTTAAAGTCCTGTGGGAGATTTTGGTTTGCTGTTTGACAGACTTATAGGTCCTCCTAATATTAATCTTCAAACAGCATATAATCTAAAAAGCAGAAGGATATAGTTTCTCTCGGTTTTAGCTTTCATCTCTTGAAGTAATAAGATTTCCTCCCAGTACCATTTCAACTGTTTGTTTCACAGTTGTTTTTTTTTTTTAAACTCATTCTTATAAATTTCAAGATAAGGGTGCATCATTTAGATCTCAGTATTGTTACATATGTACACTCATCAGAAGTCCAGCAGTGAATGAAGAAATTGGATTCATTTGTACAACATATGTAGAAATCACTGGGGCAAATATGATGGTGATTGTGCTCCCAACACTCATAATGTTCTGTTCTGCACTTTATTTACTCTCCACCTAGATTTTGCTGTCTCTTGGTAATCATTGAGGGCCTGACAGATGACACAGTGGTTATAGATTGTTTTGGTTATAGATTAATACTTTTGTGAGATGGAAAGGTATTTGGAGGAAGTGGCAGAGGAATTGCTCAAGCTTTAGAGGGAAAGATGTCATGAAGTTCATGACTAAAGATTCACGTTAGTAGCACTTAGTAATTTTCAAGTAGCAAAACAGTTACATGCGTTTGCTTGCTCTCACCACGGTGATTTGCAATTGTTCTTTTTGCTCTCAGATGATAGCAGCCTACTTTTATGTAGTTTAGATTTCGTTCACTTCACACTTCGCTTTTGGATGTGCATTGAAATGTTGGTTTTGATTTTTTTGTGTTCTGTGTCTTAGTTACCTGAAACAGCAGATATTTTCCCAGCATCTTGACTGTTAGTATGAGCTGTGTTCTACATATTTTTGCTACAATAATCTTAGGAGATCAATAACATTTTTCTACTGGAGAGAATTGGCTCTTTACTCACTCTGGCAGATCTGGAGCCTGAAAGAAAGATCATTTGTATTTTTTTGAAATTGTTTTTTAAGAGAAAGATGGTTTGTAAAAATGTGTTGGCTGAGTCACATTCCTTAGCATTTACTATTGAAAAAGAGAGAGACTATGTTACAGGGAAACCCAGGAGACCTGTAGGTCTCCCTGAGATTTGCTGAAGACAGTTTCTACTTTTCCCAGAGCTATACATATATTTTCTTTTCAATATGCAACATTTACTGTGTGGATGAGCAGGCAGATAGCATTGATTTTATGGAAGCTTTGCCGTGGAGAAACTTGCTTTGGGACTTGACAAATTCATTCAGTTTCTTTTGTTTTTTTTTTTAAATTTTACTGCAAGAAGTAGTTTGTCATTTAATTGCAGTATTAATGATGAATTTCTGAAGTACTTAGGCTGGTGGGAATTAACATAGAGCAAAGCAAAACCACAGTTGAATCGATTCATGTGGAACAAAGTGAGAAATATTGCGGTTGCATAGATGCCAAGATATTACAGTTAAGCACCTTATTTTCAAATTGCCATCATAAAGTTAATAGGATTTCTTCATTTGTCCTTCCTATTGTTCATTAATGTTTACTAATAATGGTTTCTGGGAGTAAGGTAAAACCTGATTAGACTATAGCATTATTTTCAATCTAGTAACATTCTGATTGTTGTTGTTGTGCACAATTCAGTGTCTCAAAACAATAGGAAATTTTGCTTAATTGTCCAAATGCACCAAATGTGTTCTTAAATGAATGCTACGTATGTGCATAAAGGTAATGCAAATTGCATCATTAGATTGCAATCTCCTTTAGCACACTCATACCACTATCTTGCTGCATGTCAGAATCCAGTGGTGTTTCCTACCATTAAAACATTCTTAAAAGTGTGCACAAATTGCATTTTATAAAAAAAAAAAGTAGAAGACATAAGATTTATACTGACAAATACCATTTATAAAACTGAAAATAGATAAGTAACAGACCAAACACAGCACAGAAGCCATGTTTGTGTAGCATTTTTGTTTCATTATTGACTCCAGATACAATAAGACCCTGTCTCTTTCATTTTAAACACCTCTGCAGCCAGAGCTCTAGGCAGTTATGCAGAGCATATTGCCTTCCTTCAGATGGAACAATTCTCTGAGGGTGAAAATATCCTGTTTTCATGCTATCATTCAGGAGGTTACTGCCGTATATATATTTCCCAGGTATTTGATCATGATATCTTCTGGTGCTGTCTTACTGAAACTACCAGCTGGAAGATTAGGCAAGTAGGTGAAGCCTTTGTGGGGGGTGAGGGAACAGACCTGAAAATGAAACTAAAACAAAAACTCCCAGTAAGAGGAGGAAAAGTTACAGGAAGGAAGGAATACACAACTATGATACTGGGCACCGAAAAGGACTCCCTAGGGCAGTGGTCACAGTACTAAGCTGCTAGAATTCAAGAAGCATTTGGCACTGGTCCCTGACATAGGCTTCAAATAATGGGTGGTCCTGTGTGGAACCAGGGGTTGGATTTGGTGGTTTGTTGGTTTTTTTTTTGGTTTTTTTTTTTGTGGGTCTCTTCCAACTTTTGGCACATGTATAACAAGCTGGGCAATACCAGGTTCCCAAATTTTCTTCAGGCTGACTTTCACCAGAAGAAGGACGTGGGAGAAAACATTTGTACAAATGGCAGTAAATGGATAAAACAAGTATTAAAGATTTGAGTAAATTTGGGGCCTTCTTTTCAGAGTGGAAGATGTTTGAGTTCATTTTATGTGGAAAACTTAGTGGTGGCTCATAAGCAGCCTTCGTTCCAGGTTGCAGAGATGCTGTCCCTCAGGCACACTCTACTGGCCTGAGCTCCTCCTGAGAGCGTGTGCCCACAGTATTTTTTCCAAAAAAGGGAGAGAGAGCACAGATATGAGTATGACTCCCTTGTTTAGCAGCAAGGCAGACTGGTTATGGCATATGGCAAGGGCAGGCTTGTCTGGGGAACTGATCCTGTAGACTGTGGTTAGGCATCTTCCCCAGAACAGCAGCTGGAGGCAGGCATGCTAATGCATACAGTGGGTTACTGCCAGAGTAATTGTTTCATAGGCTGCCTAGTAACTAGTTACAAGAAGAGATTTCCTATTACTAAAACAGAAGGAGCTCTTTTCTGAGATCTATTTATAGGGATGCTTGTAGCATTTCTGCCACGCTTTCACAGGTGGCTTATTGATGTCTCATTTGGGTTTACTCATCTTCCTCCAGATCCATAGCAACAAACTGTGGAAAGGCAATTTCACATATGGTATGTGTGTGTTTCAGCAAGTGTCTGCCTCCATGTTACAGAAAAGGAAGCTTTGGGATACACCACAGGGTCTACAGTTCATCCTCGTTTTGGTGCGTTGAGAATTTTAGGCATTGGCTATCACAGAGCTGCAGTACTTAAGTGACATGAGCAGAAATGTGTCTCTCTTGTGGTAGTGTGCTGGAGAAGAGGAATCTTTGTTTATTCTTATTCCTGAGGTAACAGCTGAAGAGCAGCTACCCATTGGTCCTTAATGCCCAGAGCTTGTTCTAGTCTCTTCAGTGTGCTCTCAACCACTCGATAAGTAATAAATAACTGCTATGTTGACATCTCTTTATTGAGCTGAGCCTGTAGCCCAATCTACATAGCTGTGCATGCACATCCCTGTATACAGTATTAATGCTTATATAATATAAGCATTAAGTGTTATGAGCGTCAGTAAGTCCCTGGGACTCACCAAGTGAAAATTTAAATCCAGTGGAATATGACCATGGAGTTTGCCCTGGGATACATACAAATAAATTGATTAATAGCAGAGCCATCATCTTCTATTTGCTTGATAAATTAGTTCAGCCTTTAACAGTCTGAGCGATTTCAAGATGTGCCATACTGCTTGTTTATGGAGCATTTTCTTTTTTGTTGCTTTGAGTAAACACAAGTTGAATACAGAAAATTACTGCTGTGTTTGATAGCACCAAAGACTGTGCTAAAAATGTTTGGATTGACAGGTCCCAGCTGATAAGTTAACAGCTCCCAAGGAGACCCCAGTTGGTGCAAGCACAACTCTCACTGAGCAGAACAGTATCTCTGTCTCCACATTTTACTGATGGATGGGATGGAAGCCCTGTGTCATGCTCCCCAGCCATATTTGTGAGAGGAGGGGGCATCCTACTTGCTCAGCACACTGCTAGGGCTGGACTGTACACACACAACAATGTGTATTTTCCCAGTGTTGCTTGGAAGCATCAGGCTGTACAGCTGAGACCTGTATGAAATACACACATACAGGCAGAGCACAAGATGAGGGAAGTCCAGAGGCAGAAGTTAAAGAGGAGTTGGTTGCGGCTGACTGATACACCAGAAGAAGGGAAATTAAAGAGGGATTTGGGAGAGGCACAGAAGAGAGAAATGGAGAAGCAGGGAGATGGATGTGCTATGTGAGGGAAGAAGAATGAGGAAAAAGTTTAAGAGAAAAGAAACTGGAGGAGAAACACAGGGAGACAGGAAGGAGAGATCATAGAAAAGAGTGATTAGATGGGAATGAACAGTAATGGGTAACAGCTGAGAAAAACAAGAGAAAGCTAAATGATTCTTTTTGTATCCTTGGGGAGACAGGAGAGAGAATTTATTTTTATTTAATATTTAAAGCACCAATTTTAATCAAAGCAATTATTTTATTCATTTATTTTAAGAAAGAGAGATCTCAAAGGGCTGCCTAGCACATAAAAGCATGATTTTAGTTCTCAAAGATGCTAACTCCTCCTGAGATTTTTAGTTAACTTACTCATGGGCTGGCTCCTAGGAGCATCATATTTACAATGTGTGGCTTCTGCTCATCTTTTTCTGCAGCAGAGATTAGCTCTGCAGGATTTTCTTCTAGGCAGTCATAGCTTTTTTTTTTTTTTTTTTTTTTCCTCTTTCTTTGACTGCAGGTTAGGTTTGTTTTTGTTCTTGTTGTTTCATTTTTAAGGAACTATGACATTGTTTGTATTTGTGATATTAAGAATAAATAGTCTGTGGATCCTCTAGAACCAGAAATCTACTGTGTTGTGATTGCAAGACATGACTTCACAGCTTGGTAGTTCACTGTAGTCCTGTGTTCCCGTGCTTCTGTAGAAGCTTGGTAGACTGAAAACTTCTAAGCCTTCATTCAGTTAATGCACCTCAACAAAGCCCTGTAACATAAACTTTAAGAGCATACTTCAATTTCTTTGAAGCCAATGAAACCTAGAAAAACTCTGCTGAAAAGAGATAAAATATCTGTTTGGAAATAGAAGAGGTTGAATTAAGTAGGGATGTGAATAAAAAATTTTATGTGCAAATCATTGCATAGGTACTCTTATTTAGGAGAAAAATGGCTGGAATCAGTTTAGTATAATAGTAAAATGTAAGTTAACTTGAACCTCCCTCATACCAGAAAAAAAAAAAGAACGATACGTGCAGTCCTTCAGTTTGCTGTATTTCTCACCATTTGTTATTTTGATATGCTTATGTTCTATTTAGGCCTATTATAGTCTGTTGCGGGCACGCTATTCTCAGCAGTGCTGGCTTCTTACAGGTGGATGTAATATAGTTTTGTTCTCTTCACAGATGAACGTGATTACAAACAGCAGGCATGCATCTCAGAGAAACCACACGGCATTGCCATGCTTCACGCTACTGGAGGTAAAACAAACTGTAGATAAATTGCTAAGTATTTGGGGTGTATTTTTGAAGGAAATGCTATTAGTAGCAACTGATTTATATTTATCAATGTATTTATGTTTATTTCAATATGGACTGTTATCTGTTAGTTGTCAATCTCTTTTTTTGCAATTGTGAATAAAATTGTAGTCCCTGTAACTGTTTCTCAGTGCTTTCATGAGAGGCCGTGTGAAAAGGGGTCTTTAACTCTACAATTTAATTTTATGTGGATTTAACGTTCTGAAGTTCCAGAATCCAACAGAGTGAAGTACCTCTGAGCTGGACTCATGGATATTGGTGGAAAGGGCTTGTTAATAATACTCAGTATGGAAGATGTTTCATTTATCAATCTTAAAGATGAGGAGCGGTAGAACAGAATGTTATAGTGGTTGTTCAAAGTCTTTCAGTCTGTAAGGAATGGGAGACTATAGCAGAAATGCTAAGTCACAACCTGAAGCAGTGATTGAGCACCTGGTGGGAAGGCAGGGCCAATCCAGGGGAGCTCAGGTGCATGCAATGCCCCTGAGTGACTAGAAGGGCTGAAGCCAGGATTCGCCCCTTTCCAGACCTCATTTAAGGACTGGCAATGGGGTAAGGGCATCTTGCTGGACATCCTTGTGTATGTGAAGCCTTCTGAAGGTGAACGGCTTCTTTGTTTCTGTGCCTATGGCTATTGTGTTTGAGGAAGTCCCCTCTTGTTGCTGCCTAGGGCTTTGCTACTCTGCTGTCATTACTGTGCTTCCCATTGCATTGCAGTGTTACAGAGACGTTTGGGAATAATTCATATTGAGTATTGAGCTCCATTTGAAACACTTTCCTTTAATCTTGATCTTATTTTTGAGACTATTCTTAATTTAATTAATTAAAGCAGACACAGCTCCTATTACACCTGCCCTGCAGTGGAGCTGGAGCTGCAGCATGGCATAGGTTTGTTGCACACTCTTTGAGCCGCTTTAGGATGGATCACTCAGCCCCACCAAGAATTCAGTAGAACTTGCCACGCGTGCGGTTTTTCAGAGTGGCTTCCATGACTGAATGACAACTGCTAACCAAACTGTGCTAAAACTAGCTTAGTTGGGTTAGATCCCGCAAAGGTATGGATAAGGATGCTGCACAGCCATATCTGAGTGTGGCTGGGAGCACGCTGCTTGCAAATATCTGTGTGATGATGGCTGATATAGCCCTTCAGCCCCAGTGGAAAATCTTATGCAAGCATTTAGATGTGAGTTTATTATTATGCTATAGTCACACAAGTTCTGTGATAATGAGGTAAGGAGAAGGGTAGCAAGACATCTACAACTAGTTCTGGGAAGCCAGCACTGGTTACTGTGGGATGCCCTGATAATACGTTTAGAGACATCTGGTAAACAGAGAAAGGATGATATCAATAACAATATAGCAACATGCCGTGGAAAAGTGAGAGGCATAGAAATTGTGACTTAAGTTAAACTCATGAAATGTTGGATTATTTCTTTTCATCTGCACATTTTGGAAGTAGAAGTTGCTCCCATGTGAATAGGAAATTGCTTCATTGCATGGTATTATTTCTGTCACATCACTTCAGCTAATATTGTAGCTTGGCAATTTATGTTCACTCTTTTCAAGTAATGTTTGTGATCCACTGTGACACAAATCACTGTGGATCCACTGGCTTTTTTTGCCTGTGCTATGTCACGCTGAGACAGCATCAGAGTGGATGATTTCTATATGAAATTTAACTGCATTAAAAGATCCAAAAACCTGATGTTGTCATGGTACTATTACATAAGTTTATGCCATAGAAGTCACTGGGAAGACAGTAAAGAACATCCAAATCTATAAATGGGTATCAAGGTGACATGATTTCCATTCTTGAATGTTGGAGGGAGCATTCAACCTTATTTATGTTCTGCTTCATCAGCTGTAAAGTCTAAAGAACAGTTCTATGCCCACTTCTGGTAAGATACACAGATAGAAGAGAAGAACAGGTATGCAGTAGCAGTACTTTATAATCATTTATTAGCATGGCTACCCAGGGTAGAAAAGGTGCTCCAGATATGTATCAGCTACAGTTTTTTCTTAAAGCATCTGGATAAGCTAAGTATGTAGTATCATCTGAGCACCTAAGTCAAGGCATTTGGGTGATGAGAAGGAAGGTCTGTGAGATGTCTTAGCTTTTCTTTTAAAGTCTCATGATATGTTCTTTACTTCCATAGCAGATGTTAGCCAAACTGCATGCATCAAAAACATAGTAAAAAAGCAATTGTACTTTTGCTTATGTGGTAGCTGGAGAGCAAAACAAGGTGTTGAATGAGGATTCAAGTATCCACAACCATGCAACCAAATCCTCTCTGCTGATACAAGGGAACAGCAACCACCAGGTGCCAGTGGTAGTGACTGTCCTTTGGTGGTGATTGTCTCCTTGTGGAGACCTGATGTCTGTAATGTTTTTGTAAGACTGGACTGACTGGTACAGAGAACGTTTATTTGCAGGGACGCATTAACAGCTAAGCTGTGTGTAACTTCCCAGCCTGTACTTCAAGAGTTTGTTTTGTGTGAGAAAAAGTAAAAATTACTTTTCCTGGAAAGCTGTTAGCCTTTATTTCTTAGGTATTTGAGCAGGTCTTAAGGGGATACCGAATATAACGCAAGACTGTATGCAAATTCTATCTTTTCACTGGAACATCTGAAGTGCTGTTGCTCTCTGTGCCACTTGTGTCTTGGCAGCACACTCCCCTGAGCTCGCTGGCAGTGACAGGGAGTTAGTCTCAGCTGCATGCTCTGCACAGTTTTGCCCATGCTCACTTCTCTGCCTGGCCAAGCCCTGGCTGAAGGCTAAGTGAAAGTCAGTACCTCAGCCCTAGAAGATTTGAAGATGCTGGCTGGAAACAACAGCAGGGAATATTTACATTACATGTTAGCCAGGTTCTCTTTGCAGAGAACATGACTTTTTCATGAGCAGCCTGCAGTTTAGAAGTAAAAGAAAAGGTGAAGATCAGAGTGATTAACATTAGAGGAATGCCAAGTGTAGTGTTTCTCTTGCAACAAAGAAGAGTAAGTTTTTTTTACACTTAGAGCTTGCTCTCAATCACTGGCTCAACTATGCTAAGCAGTGGCATTTCAATGGATTTCAGTAGTTGATAGTTAGCAGACTAACGGATGCTAATGTACTTGTTAGAGCCAGTTTCTATTCACTTGGTCTTTCTAGCAAAGGTTACTTCATACAGATTTTTTTCTCTAACTTGTTTCTAACTTATTTCTAACCTAATGAGAAAAATGATCTAAAGATGTACAGAAACTTCTAGTAGTATGAAAAGCAGTCTCAACAGACTTCATTCTTCTGGTGATATTAAGCTCTACACCTTTCAAAATGTTAGCTTTTCTCTGCAGAGCAGTCTCATAAGCTACTGCTGTCAACCGTTCAGAAAACATCTGTCCTCTTCAACTCACAAATTTATTGAGAACATGCACCTGAGTATTCTGTCATCTTTTCCAGATACCTTCATTAGCACTATTCAAAGCAGTGAACCCTGCTTTTATTGCTTGATCCTAGTGGATGGATTTGGAGTCTCAATCCAACTAGCTAAGCTGGAGGAAAGAATATACATTCTGTAAGACTTTGAAAGCTCAAAAGCTGAATGTGTATGGCAGAAACCGAGCTGTGTAAACATTTGTTATTTCCTGTTATTGTCAAGAGCTTCTGCTAGTTTAAGGCATTATTTATGCAGTCTCTCTTGTTCTTATTTTTTTCTATCAGATGTTGAATTCCTATGATGTTGCTTCATTATTTTTTTCTTTCTAGCAATTTTCCCATTTAAAAAAGCATCAGATTTTGAAAATAATCTCCTCAAATCCTTGCAGTATCAAAAGTTAGTTTCCCCAGCAATACCAATTGATGACAGACTATAAATGTAGACTCCTAAGGCCAGTTACTGTCCAAGAGCACTCACTTTTCAATTTTACTTTGAGACCAGGTTTTTTTTCCTTCTTAAAAGACTTAGTAACACCAGATGCAAACTTCTGCTGTTCTTGTAAACCTCTGTGGTTTTAGATTTAGGTATTCTATGAAAAACATTAAGTGGTGCTATTTAAACAGAATCGCACAATATGACAATTGATATTATCTTTTGTTTTTTTTTTTTTCCACCTCCAGTTATGCATATAGATGTACTTATTGAAATTTTAAGAGATGTAATTCTTTCATCCTGTATTCACCTCTAGAAATTACCAAAATTGCCTTTTTGAACACAGGGGTTAGAATGTCTCTAATTCTGGCAGTGGGCAGATCCTTTAATGTATGCATCTGTGAGACTGTTGCTGACTTCTGTACTTCAGATAGCAGAGCTGCATTCATTAACTACCACTCTAAATTTTGTGAAAAACTTACCTTATTGCATAATGGACTTCCACATTCTTAGCATGCAGCCCTGAACTGTGCTTAGCTATACTGATAGGTTTTGTGGCTTTGTCTTTTTTTCAGTCTTTACTGGGGAAGTGGCAATACAGCAGTGTTTGGGTTTTTTTTGTGGCTTTTTTTTTTTTTTAATGCTTCTGAAATGATTCTGGCAGACATTTCTCTTTGTCTTGGTTATGCACTCTGCAGGGCTCTTTATGCAATTTATTCCCCATTGAACTGTGAGCTTTCTCATAGCTGAGAATAAAGATGACTCAGACAATTTATGGCTGATTCAACAGTAGGAGGTCAATCTGAGTTTCTCCTTTACCCTTTGGGTTCTAAGGATTTATTTTCTGCCTAAGAAGAGCATTATGTATCATATCTCTCTTGTGTAATTTTCACAGTCTACAAATTTCTTCTTTCTTCTCCTGGCTTCCAATACCTAAGTAGCTTGTCAACAGTCTTAAAAGTTACAGCCAGTAACATACTTAGCGAAAGATGCAGAAAGTAGTTGCATATGAAAAGGTAAACTGCAGTTGTATGAATTTGTGGTGATGCTGAAATGCCACAAAAGAAAGAAGTAAAAAGCATTTCACATCTTCCATTGAAGTACAGGCTTAAGAGCCATCACTTATCAAGCATCTTTATTTTTTAACCTTCAAATATATCTTCTCTTTAAATCTTTAATTTTTTTTTTCTTTCCCCATTGGATCCTTGACATGTTTCACTAAATATGTATACTAAAACCTGCATTTAGACAATCAAGGTCATAGTGTCATTTCTGAATTTAAGTGTATTTGTCTGTGTTTATTTATTTCCATTCAAAGACTTGCAATCCATTTTTCACATGGAGCAAGATGCCTGGTATCATTATGCTTCAATGTGAAATGAAACTGCACATAAACGAGGAAGTACAATCTTAAAATGGCATGCAGATTTGGTTCTAATAATACTGTTATTGTTGCTCTCTTCTCCATGGTTTAGCTCTTAATGTTCTGCATAGCCACTTGGATGCAAAATGTAGATCCTGAAAGGAACTGCACAAAGAACCAAGATTCTGTTAGCATCTCTACCCCATTGATAGTAATAAAAAAGCAGGTTTTTGATGTTTTAAGGAAATGAAAACTGTTACAAAGCTATGCAGAGCTTTGAGTACCATACATAGATGAGAACTACCAGAACAGGATTAAATATACAGAATTTTTGATGGAATTGAAATTATACAGACACTTAATAGGAAGAAGAAAGTTTAAAAAAAAAAAAAAAAAAAAAAAAAAAAAGCTGAAAACCCCTCTTATAAAAGTCACTGAAAGCTATATTTTATAGGTAGTTCTTTAAAGTGGTGTTGGCGGAATGCATGAGTTTTGAAGGAGGGAGTAAGTGAATTGCTCTGGCAGTCTATCATTAAATTTTTCCAGGACACTATAGATTTATGACTGACTGCCTCCTATAACCCCCTGCCAAAACCAAATAAACAAAAGTTTTTTGACCTTCAAAAATTTTGCTGAATTTTATATACAGCTTGTTTAATGAAGTGCTTGTAGGGTAATGCCTCTGTGGAATTTGTTAGTCCTCCATTCCAACAGACTCTCTTCCTTTGCAGAAACAGAAAACTTTCCTGCACAGAGAGCCTTGTGTATGTTATTGACAAATGTTGATCAGACTGTATTTACTGCAGTTTGTTAAAATTGCTCTTGAGTAGAAATTACTTCATGTGAGTTATTCTTGCACAACTTCCTTTAAATTGCTAATTTCTGTAGCTCACTTTAGTAACATTTTACTATGAAGTATGTGTGTACCACAATATGCATTGGTTCCATATTTGTAGGCAGCAGTAGTGCACTGTTAGAAATAGTCTGCAGGGAAGGTTTGGCTATTTGTGTAGTATTTTCTTTTCAAGAAAAGCAACACATTTTAATCCTTTGGGGCACTATCAAATAAACTTTTAACCATATCTAACAGGATGGTAAACATTCAGAGAAGGGCATTTTAACACCCATCATTCACTGGGTGCAATGCAAGTGAAGGAGAAAGAAGTGATGCTTATGAAAAGCACTAATTGAGCTAATAAAACTTTTCAATATCTTCTACTGACAAGATAAACATTGAAAAGCTAGTGCTTCTTCCAAATGGATAAAGCACAGTAAATCAGTAAGTGTTCTTTATTCTCAGGCAATTTCTGAGCTTGGCTCCAATGAAAAAGTAATACCCTACTAAGCAACTTCACTGTAGACATTGTTTATGTTGTTAAATACTTGTGTAACAGGGAACCAGATGCAAGTAAATGTCCTGCATGTGTGGGTTGTGTTAGTCACCCCAGGTGATGCAGAAATGAGCTAGCTCCCCTTCTGTATTAATCCTCACCTGCTGGTAATGAATGCAATTGGAGTAGTCAATAAAATAAAGAGGGTGCAATTTCTCCTGTTTCTTTTAATGCCTCTTTTACTTTGAAGAAGTAAATCAAAGCACAAGAGGGCAGAAAGAAGGGATGATAAAAAGAGCAGCATCCACGGGAGGTAATCTTAGGGGAAATTAATCCATGAATGAATTTATTCAAAATTGTCTTGAAGTCTGAAGAGATTTCCAGATTCTTCCAGATGCTCTTCTCTCTGATGCAGTGTTTTTTCCAGCCTTGACCATGAGAAATACAGGAAGAAGAAAATTCTTAGCATTGAGTGAATGTACTTTGGTTTAATACTCCTTCTGGCCAGAATAAGGGATGGAACCAGGAGTTGTGTGTTTGTAGGACAGGAACATTCCTTTGTTTTGAGGATATTTTTGTATAAGTAGGGATATTTTCAGACAGTGTTGGTATTTTTAAAGAACTTGTCTGTCATAACTATTCCCGTTGGTTTAAGTTTTAATGCTCTGTATTTCTTCATAACTCCCACACTAGTGATGTTTTTTGTGAAAACTGAAATGAAAAGATTATCAAGGAGTATCTATTCATTACACAAATCTAGTAGGACACAGTTATCAACATAGGAATAAATTGGTGTGTATTAAAAGCAATGATTGTTTGTCCCTCCATTTTATTTTTTTTTTTCTGTTTTGGGTAAGAGTTTATGACAGAATCTCTGCGTCAACACTGTCATTACCCTTGTTTCTGAGGTTGCTAATTGCAACATGATTGCAGGAGAGCTGTGATATTGAATAGTGAGTGTATGATTAAAACGTGTGGAAGATACGCATATTTTTGTGTTATCATCAGGTGGACTTTTTTCTAAAATTACTTTTAACGTCATGCCAATGTCAACTGGGACAAATTTGAAATTGGGTAATTTTTCTTTTTATCTGCTAACTGAAACGTTAACTGCAGTGCTCCTAATGAAATTAAATGCTGGACACCAGGATGCCTAATAAGCTAAATATCTTGCTTAAATCCCATTTGGATACTGTCCTGATTACTTTAGAAGCAGTATTTAGTATGCTGGATATTAACATTGCTCTATGAAGAGGTTAATGCTGTAAAAACGATGTGTCCTAAGATGGTTGTATCTTTTTAGTAACTACCCACTTCATTTCACTCTATCTCAGTTTTTGTGCTTAGTGGGAATCTGATCCTGTAGCCCTTATGTTCTGTCCTTACATCTCCAACTGCTTTTAATTTCTATAAATTAACAGAAGTCTTATGGGAGTGAAAGACCAAATGCTAAGAATATTTTAATGTTGCTCTTTTTTTGAGATGTACTTCACATTTACTGCTTTACCACATTCCAGTCTATTCAAAGTAAATGGACCTTAGATTCTTCCACGATTGATAACTTCTGGCAGTGTGAAGTGAGGAAGAACCGCATAATACCTTAAGGCCATTAGAATAAAGTCACTAGATAGACATATGAAAAGAAATATTTGGAATAGTTCTGGCAGGTAGCAATTGAGCCTCTAAAAAGAAATACTGAAGATATTTTATGTTCCTTGATTCTGTTCCTGCAATCTGGCCTTCCCATCCCTCAGCCACTTGCCCAGCCTAGGGTCTTGAATGTGCCAAGTCATACTGTCTGCTCATAATCCAGTTCTCTTTGTAGTGCCCTACTCTCATGCCTGATGCTATCTGCTGTGTGAGCTGTTGAGGTGCTGTCTTTTAATCCTGCTCTGGTAGGAGCCTACAGAATACCCACTTACTGCGTTTCCTCATGATAAACCTGTAATTTGAACTCGCGATACTCTTGTCAAATTTGCTGACGAGCAGAAAGGGATGTCTTGTGACTTGTGAACAGTTTTATCTTTCCTTCTGAATGGAAAATGGAAACAAGAAGTCCAGGGGGATATGTAGTTCTCCTTGTCTTCTGAGACAGGTATATCTGGAAGTGTTGATGATCCGTAGAGCTGAAGCATTAACTCTTTAACTCCCAGTTCATTATATGATGTTATGAGGAATATCAGTAACAAAAATCATAACACCGTGATACCAAGTTAGAGGAAATATGGTTCTATTTTTAGATTTTAAATATAATGATCAAATGAATTACAGTAATTGCAGTGAATCACCACTAGAGTGGATTGTAGTCATTAAGACTAAAGATTACAAATCTGTAGGTTGTAGTAAATTTGCTATCAGAGAATCATACCAGAAATAGATCTTGGGGGATTCCTAGGGGTCATGTAATCCACTTGTTCAGAGCAGGGCTGACTTCAACATTAGGTCAGGGTGCTCCAAGCCTTGTGCCAAGTCTGGAATATCTCCAAGAATGAAGATACCCTGTAGAACGAAAGTATAAGGGTGTCTGGAAATGGATGGTTTCTGCAACAGTTGTTGTGTAGAGTCTAGTAATTTAGAGAAACTCTCTGACTACCTGCAGCATGGGCAGGCCTAATGCCTTGTAGAGGTTGCCCTGTAAGTCCTTCTCTGAGTTTAGCCACAGAGCCCAAAGGGATGTTGTGGAAATGGCATTCTGCAGGGGGGAGCTCCCCAAAGTACCGAGGTGTCTGTCCTGCAGTAGGCATGAGCAGTAGCTTGGTGAAAAACCACTGTGGGAAATGGTATCCTTGGCATGGTGACAGTAGCACTCCGCGGTTATATGAATGTTTTGTGCCTTTGAAACTGTATGTATCATTCAATTTCAAGTTTCCATCTTCCTTGAGTTTTCAGCCTTTTCTGGATGCTCAAGAGCAAGCTATAAAGGGTATTTTTTAGAGCAGAGATTCATGAAAACATGAACGTAGAGTGAGTGTCCTCATGTTGAATGGAAACGTGCAATACCTTTGTTTCTTGTAGCTCTCAGGATCATGAGTGGTGAGGGCTGTATGAGGGTATAAATGAGCTGTGTCCTGAACAATGAGTATTTTGGATTGGTCTTCAAATATTTTTGATATTGTAAAGTTTCAGAATAATTGAAGAAAATCATCATCTCTATTACTAGCATGATTGGACAGACATCTGGTAGCAGTGAATTTTGTGCTTAATTGTGTAATAAATTCTGTGGGCTTTTTCTTTCTCCGCTAAAACACAGTACACATATCCTGAAATTTCTCTTTCTGTGCTTTTCATATGCTTTTAATTTTATGAAGGGATGGAACTCGGGGATGTGATTTCAGGTGTAATGCTAACGAGAAGTGTCTAGTATAATTTGTAAGAACATAAGTCGTTCTATCACACAACTGCTTGCGAGCTTAGCCAGTAGAAACTACAATGAAGAGTGTATTGGATGTCTGCCAGGACGACCTGCATACACTTAATGATAACGAGATCTGGAAGTATGCAGTGATTATTGTGCATAATTTATGATGTTAGTCTATTTGTCTTTCCCTTTTGAGAGAGAGTTAGAAAGTGGGTTGATTTAATCTAACATACAAGCTTGTGCTTGGAATTATCATTGGAGTCCTTTATAATTTACCTGTTCATGATACTATTGCAGAGGGCCAAGCCTGGTTATGCTGTGAGATATCTGTGCAAGTTTTACTATGCACCTGCATCTGAACTTATGAATCCTCAGTGTTGGAAGGATGACCTCATACTTGTGTACTGACTTGCCACTGTGACTGTCTAACTATTTTATGCAGTTCTTGGATGCTATTTAAGAGTGGGATTTAAAAATCAGAGCTTGGATTCATCCATGTAGAGTCCAAGTTATAAGACATCAATCTTACAAGCACACAGAGGATGATATTTCATGTGAATTTTCCTGCAGATAAACCAGATCTCCGTTACTTAATCCAGAAGTGCTGCAACCTCTCTAGCAACTTTGGCTGTTGCTCACACATCTCTGAGCAATATGTTTATTGCCTGCTTAAAAGCACTGCATACTACTATACTACAGGTGGCAAAACTGTGGGTGAGAGCATAACCACAAAAAGGAGGCTGAATGTATTGAGGATTTCTTCATTCTTATGTGCTTTTGGACAAAATTTTCATACAGTAAAGAATCTTGATGAGTGGGTAAACATTTACTTTAAGCACATCCTTGTAGTGTGGATATACAGAATATTTAACTGAGAAGCTGTATTAATTGGCCTCACTATTTACAGTAAAAATAAAAAGGTACAAAAGAAGACAAATTGTAGAATGGCAAGACTGCCATATTCAAATGAGTGAAATTCAGTGATATGTAGAGGGAATTTTTTGAATTGGTCTATAAAGCCTTCAGGCATTGTGCAAACGTCTGAACTAATTTTGAATTATATATAAATTCTAACTGTACAGATGCATACAGTACATTGCATAGGGTAGGCCCATGTGACTTCTGTCCACTTGATTACTGCACCAGAGTAAGTGCATGCTCTGCTTATATCAGCTACTGATTCCATAATCTGCTGCATCACTAATTCAAGGTATCATTGGTTGCATTTGAATGGGAGGTTCCACCATCAAAGAGTTGTTAAAGAGGATGATATTCTGGGTGAATGAGATGAGGATGCTTATTCCTAATTTGTATTGTTTTTATTGAACCAATTATTCTAAAGATTAACAGGTTTGCAGACATTTTGTAAAATACTACAGTTACTGAAAACATATTTAGAAACCATCACAACTTCATAGTTGTGGTAACAGTTTACTAAGTAGAAGGGTTTTTCCTAAGATTATCTTAGCTTAGATTAAATATTTTTTCTAAGGACATTCAGATGTCAGTGTTTCATTTTTGCATTGACAAAAGCATGTTCTGTTTTTTTGGTTTTTTTTTAATTTTAATTTTTGTTTTTAAAAATTATTACTTTTTAGTATTTTAAGTTGACAGCATGGTAGTATAGTAGTAGAAGTGCTAATGGAGGCTTTAGTTCTCAGGATGTGCAGACTGGTGGTACGTAATGTCCTCTGGCATCCCAAATATTCTGTTCTAGCCCGTGAAGAACTTGTAAGTAATAATACGTGTTCCTTAATTTGAAGATAGCAAGCAGTTTTATGAAGACTAAATATCTTATTGATGTAAACACTGACTGGGCAACTAATTTGCTGTGGCTACTACTCATTATATCCAACTCAATCATTTCATTGTTGCGTTGTCCTCCTCCTCATTTGTTTTATCTCCATCTGTTCATTCTTTCATGTACTTGTACTGCACTGTATGAGGTGCCCAAGATTACTGGGGCAAAATTTTGCCTTCTGTGGAAACAGGGTCTAGCTCTACGTGACACTGCAAGGCAAATACAGTATTAATGCTTATGCTACTATTAATTTTACTACTTTTTTTTCCCTCCCTGTGTGATTCAGGAGAAGTATAATTCCTATTTTGGAACTAACTTAGTGATGTGGAGGTGAAAGTTAAGAGTAAAATAGATCACATCTCACTGCAGTCCTTTAAAAGATGGGTGGTAGTCTAAGCTAGTCAGAACTTGATTTATTGTTCTAAGTGGTATCATCAGGCATTGGTATTTCTCAGGATGGGATGAATGGCACTTTGAGGGAATGATTCATCCTGCTCTAATGTAGTACAGCTTAGTCACCTGCTGGAGCTGTCTCTCTATGTGAACTCCATGCTAGGACCATATGAAAAACTTACATTAGATGTCTAATTTGTCTGAATCATATTGTGGGTGTTTTGGGAATTAGATTCCACTTCTGATTCTTCACTGTGCTCCGCTTGCTAGAAAATTATTTTTCTCTTGCATTATGATGCTCCTATGAACATAATTTTGGTAGTATCACAGAATTATAGAATGGTGTTTAGTTGGAAGAGACCTTAAAAGGTAATCTAGTTCCAGCTTCTCTGCTGTGGAGAGGATTGTCAGCCACTAGATCAGGCTGTCTAGGGTGGCATCCAACTTGGCAAATGCCCCAGCCTTTAGGATTTTAATAACCATTGGATGAAGTTTCTGAAAAGCTTTTCATACATCAAAGATACCCTTTGCTTCTTAAGTTAGTTTGTGGATAAGTTTTTATGCAAGTCTCTCTATTTGCAGAATTTGCCTTGATAAGCCAGGAGGTCTCTAACAATTCAGTTTGTTCTTTCTCTTCATTGCTGTTGTATCATCAAAATAGATGCAATATTCCCTTCTGAACAGGCTGGTTTAGTGTAATGTGAAGTTGTATCAGGGAAACTTCCATGGGGTTGCTAAATGCATCTTTATCATTCTGATAAAGCATGAAAGAGAAAAGTAAAAACAGCTGGATGACTTCACATCAAGTATTCCCATTAGGAAAGCTTTGTTGCGTTGACTGTGTATCTTTACTGCCTTTTGCCATAGAATTGATTTATAACTAGAAAATTCTTTTAAAAAGAAATGATGATATAGAACACATGAAGGATTAATGAATTTGTTTTTGAATTGGAAATATGTCCTAGTTATGGGGGTGTGATTTCAGAGTATTACAAATCACTGGAGCTAAGGTTTCTTTTTGTCTGCATTGCTCTCCATTATGTCTCATGAGATGATATTTCACTTAAAATTAAGTAGCAAATGAAAATAACAAGATGGATCTGTGACAACTCTGAGGGGGAACCCCTGCTCTAAGATCAGAGGAACTATTCCCAAGAGAGTTTCAAAACCAGTCTGTCTGTCATCAAAGGTCAACCGGCAATTTTACCAGTACCCTTCTGAAACTAAAATCATTGGTTCTGGGCTTTTTTCTGCCATTCTGCTGTCACTGCATATCACTGATATAAATCAGCAGGGAATGCTGTAATTGCAGAATATATTTAGCTGCCTGTGTTAGTCACTGAAGGCTAATGTGTTCTTTCACTTCTATTTGTTCCATCTAATACATGCTTACGTATTTAACTGGGCAACCAATGAATATCGTGTTCATTATAATAAAAAGTATAGCTCTGGTTTCACTTGATCAGCTAAATGCATATTTACAAAAGCAAGCCAGTGATGTGCATGCCATGCTTTGCAGGCTGTTTGCAACAATGGGAATTTGTGTGTGACTATTAAAGCATTTGCTATTATTATATTTCTGCCTTTCATAATGCTTTCAGTGTTGTAGTGTCGTCTGGAGCTTGGACTTGCCTTGCCTATGCATTTTTAAGCGTTTGTTCATTTTGTAACAGATTGTATTCAGCTACTGCAGCAGTCAACTTATATAGGCAGAACTGTAGCAACCATCAATTACATGGATTTTTTTAAATGTCTGCAAGTGAGACAGAAACTAAACCACACTTTACCAGCTGCAAGAAACTAAGCCTTTCAGAGTGCTCTGAACCAATCCTTTGGCAACATGCAAACAAATCAATGTGCTATTAAAAATACCAAGGACAACAGTGGAGCAAGAAATTAATGTGTATTAGTAGTGCTGTTGGGATTGTTATGGTGATTGTGCAACACTTATAGGGTGTTTTTTTTTCTTTAATTTTTTTTCATTGTGATCAGAGTCTTGTATCAATGAAGATTTTAAATCAATTGGTAACTTTAAAGCTCCTCTGCAACTTAAATCTTGTGCTTTCTAGTTTACAATGGCAAATTCACTTGTAGTGTTTGAAGCACTAGATTTAGTCAATAATACAAGTGAATACTGCATCTAGTAGATTTATCCCTTCCTGTTGCATACTGTATGTTTAAATGCCTGGAAGCCAGACCTTAGAGCTTCAATAGCATCACTGCTGTAAAGTTAAAGAAGCATGGAGAAGACTATTAGAGAAATTGAGAGGCATGACAATGAGAATCTATGTTTCATCTAATGGCAGTCAATATTTACTTGCTGTCATTTGTGTAACATCAGAAAAGGCAGAGCATTGAGGATATGGATATACATACAGCCAGAAGTGTTAGTAATTTAGCTTAGACTGAAAGGGTGTGGTGAAGATGGAGTCAGATTTTTGTCTTTGGGTTCCCAGTAATAGGAGCAGAGTCTGAGCCTGGGACAGAACGCAGGATGTTCTGGTTTAATGAATGGAAATATTGTCAAGGGTTGGACACTGACATGGTTTGTCCAGTGTGGTTCTGGAATCTCTGGCTTTTGAGATATTTAACAGCTGATGGCGTGGCCCCAAAAAGCCTCTGCCCGGAGCTGTGCTGACAAGGTGGTTGGGCTTTGTAACCTCTAGAGATTCTTTCCAAAATCCTTCAGGGATTTTGACAGCAGCTTCACAATGCTTATAAAGCAGGACTTCTTCTGTCCTCTCATTCCTATGGCACTCCAGGTGTATCTGTAACACAGATTTAGGCTCCTAATAGCAAAACTTGGAAATATTTTATTAGCTGGATAGTGGAACTTCATCATGCAGCAGCATACTGTGCCATAGTCACAGATGCACATGAGGAGCTCCCGGTGTTCCTCTGGGGCATCTGCTCGGCTGCAGCTGAAGAGCTGAGCACACTGCAGTCTTGCTCCTGGATTTGGGCCTTATGCCTTCACAATGTAGCTATCTGTTTGTGACCTATAGGGGGAAATTAAGATGTATGTGTGTTTGATAATGGATATTGGACTCCGCACTAAGGAAATGGGGAAAAATGAAGTCTGTGCTAGGCAGAATTCACCACAAGATGTCTCATGTCTCACTATGCATTATTCACAAAGGTACGCAACTATGCAGAGCAGACTGCAATGCAAATGGCATGATTCAGATTATTCTGGGGGGTATGTTAAGAGCATACAAAAATAGACTGCATGTGGAATCCAGAAGGGAAAAGCATGTTCTTCAAGGGCCAATTAAAAATAAATACATGGGAACTGACAGCGCTGAAGATGAACAAATCTCTCCAGAAAGGAGAAGAAAGCAAACAGTTAAACCCAAAGTGCAATGCGAGAATGATTGCATGTTAGAAAAGCAGGGCTATCCAATGCAATTTGTTATTTCTAACAGCTGTGATTCAGTAGGCCAAGTGCAATCTTTGATGCTAAAGAGTCTCTTACAGGCTGCTGCCGGTGGTAGCATGGTGCGGTGCAGGGATGGGGGTGTCTGGAAGGAACTTCTTGCCTGTTGATGTTCAGCATGTGGACCAGAGCCTGCGCATGGGTGATTCTGTGCAAGCACAGGGCGCAGTTGTTCATTCTTTGGATGTGCAGATAGGTATTTTTAAGTGGAACGCTTTGAGGTTTGAGTCTGTGTGATATTTTTTTTTTTCTGGCACTGAAACAGACTCACGTTTTATTTGGAGGTGCTACTTGGGCTATGGCAGCTATCCGTTAGCTGCTAAATGAAAGCTTTCAGCATGAATTCCTTTAGAAGTTATCCGTATACGGAAGAGCATATATTGCCCGTTTGAGGCTTTTAACGCCGGCACATACAGCTACCAGGCGGGGCCGGGGCAGCCCGCGATGCGTTCCGGGGGCGAGGGCAGCCCCTCTACCGCGGCAGCCGGGGCTCTGGATTCGACTCCTTTGCTCTCGGAAGGGCTGAGGTCCGGCGCCGCGGTGCTCCCCGGGCGGGGCGGGGCGGGGTGAGGCGGGGCGAAGCCGCCCCCTCGCCGCCGCGCTCCGCCCGCCCGCCCGCTGCTCGAGCCGGCGCCTCGCTGGAGCCGGTACCGAAGCGGCGGGCCGGGCCCCCGCCAGCCCTGCCCTGCCCTGCCCTACCCCGCCCCACCGCGCTCCCCGCCCCGCCGGCGCCCGCGGTGGATGCCGCCGGGGAGCGGGGCCGCCGCGGCCGCCGGAGCCCCCGTACATGCGAGTGCCCTCTCCGCTCACCAGCATGCTTTACTTCCAGATGGTGATCATGGCAGGGACCGTGATGCTGGCTTACTATTTCGAATACACGGACACCTTCGCGGTCAACGTGCAAGGCTTCTTCTGCTACGAGGGCGCGTACCGCAAACCGTACCCGGGCCCGGAGGACAGCAGCGCCGTGCCCCCGGTGCTCCTCTACTCGCTGACCGCAGGCGTGCCCGTGCTGGTGGTAAGCGGGGGGACCGCCGCGGGCTGCCCGGGGCACGGCAGTAGGGAGCTGCTGTGCCTGCCCTGCGCCTCGGAAGTTTATTTTTAGCATCGCTTTATATAAGCACCGGATCGTGTATTGGCGGTCCTGTTTGGCTGGCTTTGGGTTTTTTTAAAAAAAATATTATTTGGGTGGTTTTGTTTCTCTTTGAAGTGTGTATCAGGTGCAGGCAGGTGGCTACCTGCAGGGACTTCTGGTTGTTGGCTACCACAACGAACACTTCACCTGGTATTAATTAAATACCAATCCCTCTGACAGCGTATTTATTTATCATGGAAATGAACTGCGTTGTCAATGGATTAAATCGCTTTTGCTCAATTCGGTCATCTCCATATGTTACAACTACCGATGTGCATGCAAGCTGAACCTGTGTCTCTAATGCACTGTGACCTGTCAGTCAGGTTTAAATGAATGCATCAAAAAAGAAGTTTATTTCACTGGTTTTTCTTTTTTTTTTTTTTTTTTTTTTTTTTTTTTTTTTTTTTTTTTTGGATTGGGGAAAAAAAAACTAGGAGGGAATTGTTGCATGCTCTGTTTGTGTTGTCAGAGAATGAGGGCATTAGCGTCATTCAAAGATCCCTGACTGGGAAGGAATGAGATGGGAGTATGCAGCCATCAGGGCTGGATTAGATGCAGTGTTACTGGGTGCACACACAGTTACATGGACACAAACTCCCTGTAAAGAGTTCATTTTAGTGGACTATTGTCAGTAGAAAAAGCAACACACCTTCACAGGAGGAGGAGGCCTCTCAAGGCAGTAGCTTTAATGGCTGTGTACTTTTTCAGTGAACTATAAAAATAAAATCTGGGAACAGAAAACTTCATGAAGCTGATGCTGCTGTAACTGCAGACAGCATTCTGTTGAGCACTGAGGTAGCATCCAACAAAATCACATGGTTGGGGTCAGCTTTACTGTTTAAGATATCAGACTGCAGTCATTTACAGTGGATTTGTTCTTTTTTTCTTCTACAGAATGAACTTCTTCATTCTAGAGAATGAACAATCTTTAGCAAAATATGCTGTACAGCAGTTTGTTTTACTGTTCTTTGTTTTAATATCAATTAGTTGACGATTTTGTTTGTCTGCTTGTTTGGTCTTTTGAACCCTTAAATGCTGTTGAGATTTTGAAGGTTATTTTGTTGGTGTTGTGTGTAATGTTTGGTTTGCTTTTAATTATTTCTTATGTTTGACTCCGGATATCATGAAGATTTTGTCAGATGCTCACGAGGAGCTCACTCTTTCCTAGTTGTGTCAGCAAAACGGATTGGTTGTTTCCATTCATTTCCTGGGTGTTAGGTGATTACATCAGAGAAATCACCATGGCATTTTGGTTTGCCAGTTTTGTAATTAGCCTCAGTAGACACTTAGTAATGGAATGTAATGGTATTTAACTGTTCTTCCTCTTGCTATCTTAATTGTCTCAGGCAAATGAGATGCACTGGTGAGTCGGGGCATGGAAAGTCACATTGCAGGTGACTGTTGCACTTTTTAATTTTAACTTTTATTTTACCAAATGGAGATTTCAGCCTCTGAGAATGTCAATCTTGTGACTTCAGCAGCACCAAATCTAATCATTAACATTATTAAATAAAGGCAAAATCTTTCAGCCACAGACACAATTCTGTTCTGATTTTCCTTGGGCAGTTTTCCTGGGTTTAGTGCTTCATAGGACAGCTGCTCTGTCATGCATGAGATGAAAATTGTCTTTCACTGAAAGCAGTGATGAGGGCAATATTTCTACTGAAAGCTGCTTGTATGCTTTTAGCGGTAGTGAAACTCCCGTTAAGATTTCACAAGGATTAATTGTGTTCTGTTCCATTTTCTTTCTGTTTTGTCTAAAGATATTTTGAACATAGGTGCTCTGTGTATTTTTTCTTAATAAATGAAATATGTACTTGTTGCATGATTTGTTTTTATATTTCTGCCTGTAAGGATGCAAACACAGGCCTATGAAAAATATGGATTTGAATGAATGAAAAAGTACTATGATTTGTGGAAAATTCACTGCTGTTTTCTGAATTTTTCTCTTCTGTTGCATTTTTTTGTCACAGTATTCTGTTAGTCCAAAGCTTGTAACTAGCTGCACTCTCTAGTGTAATGCTTTTTTTTTTTATTCCTGTTAGCTTGGCTTGTGGAATTAATGCTTTTTCTGGAGTTTTGAGATAGATCACTGGAGGTTCCTTACCTTGGTGTTCAGGGTAACAATTAATTTTATTTTATTTATTTATTTCTTTTGTAGGATTGGCACTTCTTCCATTGGAGCTACGAGTGCTTCAATCCAGATTTCCCTAATGTGACTCCATAAAGGGCTCCGTTGCATTGAATTTTCTTTAAGTTGCTCTAAAATGAGAAAAATTGGATTTTCCAAGTGACTTTGCTCTTTCCACATACTTGCTGTCCAAAATCTGAAAAAGTAAAGTACGAGTAGCTGGTCTGTCCTGGTGAGCACCTCATCAGCAGTGGGTGCTGTGAGCTGTGACACAGCTGCTCCTCCACTGCTCTTGTGCCAAACCAGAGCTGCAGAAGCAGACATGCGGTGTCTGCTCACAGGGCGCAGGCATTTGCTGAAGCATCAGTCAGGATCTGGGTCGTTTGACAGGGTTGTACCTGTGAGCACTATGCTAATCCTGGAAGTTCTCAGGTTAGTCTTTCAGATGGTGCTTCCTAGTAACACGTTTCTGTAGCTCTAGTGCCACATCACTGCCACACTTCTGTTCTCAATTCTGCTGCTTCTCTCGCCTGCCAGTCCCAGGTCATTCCAGGACAGCCGCAGCTGGTTGTCAGGTCACAGGTCTGCAGGGTTTGGATCTGGCAAATGGAGCCCTTGCCCAGAAGCAGAGGCTGCTTGCTGAGCAACACTTGACTTGCACTGCTGCAATATAGGGATCTGAAACTGGGTCTCATACTCTGCACTTAGTATTTGCTGAATTTGAATTTCTGTAGTCTTATGTCAAGTATTTCAAATGTCTCCTATATCATGTTGCAGCTAGCAAGAAGTTAAATTGTGCTGTTCACTTTGGTGGACAATTTACTGTCCATATATAGAGGTTACTGTTCAAAGCGCCTGTAACTTCATAGGCATAACAGCAGTTGGAGGAATCCAGCAGTTATTCTGTAGAATGAGAATTTCATCTCCCTCTTTACAGTTGATTTCCAGTCTCTTGAGCAGAACACATATATATTGTTGGTTTTCAGTCTGTGTTGTGTGGATTATTTCTAACGGTTGTATGTATTTGTTAACTCTGTTGCTGTAAGTTCTTCCACTGCGATGACCTGAATGATGTCTTTTTTCTCTTTCTTTTAATGGCTGTATACAGCTGCAACTTGCTATGTAACAAAACATGCTCCATTCCAATCTAATACTAATATTTATGGAAGGTTTACAAAGTCACCTTTGGGCATAGGTGAAGTAATTCTTTGGGTGAGCAGATGTGTTTACATAAGAAGCATAAGGCAGATAAACAGTAGAATGTCTTATATAATGTTGATGAGGTTGCTCTCAGAAGTGTGTGGAAATCCAACGTAGGAGATTCCAGAGAGAGAGAATGAGACTCCCATAGAGGCAGCACTTGCCATGTGCTTGCGACTTCCCGCTTGTCTTGGTGACACAAGTTGAAAGAGTGAACACTGGCTGGGCATGCCTGTGCTTCTACTGTCTGTAGCAATGACAGCTGGAATGCTCAATACCTTTTTATTTTCTTTCAGCACTTGAGTCAGGTGTAAAGGTGACAAGCAGTGTGCTCTTGATTTGATTCTACTCAAATATGCAGTGAGTGTAGATGTATTAGTTGAGAGCTCTGTGCTATTTAAGCCATTTCCTAAAATGCCAGTTCTTGCTCAGTGGGCCGATTGCTTTTTTAGTCTTCTTATGACAGATGTAGCTTGGGAAATTTACATCAGGCTAATCCTTCAGCTTCCAGATAGAAATGATTTGTAAAATTCTTCTCAGAATCTAGAGAGCAATCAATTCTGCACTGCTTCTTTCTAGTAGATCTTATTAATTTTGACCTCTCTCTGATAACGTTAACCGTGCTCAAGGACTCTTTCAGTGAGTCCAAATGCTAATATGCATCACCTGAAATAAAAATAAAATTTCATCTAACACCTGGTGTAAAATTCAGTGTATCGGACTGATGATGTACGCTGACTGCTTTGTTAAAGTCAGGAGAAGATAATGACACATTTTCATTAGGATGTGTAAACAGTTTTATTATGCTAATGTTGTTTGTTTTTATTTCCAAGTAACAAGCAGATAATTATAGTACTTACTCATAAAACATACACTTTTATTTGCCTAGATACTCATGTATTCTCTATAAACCAATTAAAGACTGATTTGTTTTAGCATAATCCTCTTAATAGCATCATTGAAAACAATATCTTCAATTTAGACAAAGTGTTGTACTTTTTTTTTTTTTAGATCAGATGAATTTTTAAATTGACATATTTCAGGCAAGGAATTAGTGTAAAAACAAGGGCAACAACAAAAAACAGATGTTCTGGCCTTCAGGTTAGGCTTGGTGAGTAACTTTCTTCTTACTGAATTTTGAGGAATTTTGAAACCTGTCCAAAACAAACAAACAAACAAACAAAAAAAAAAACTGAGAAGGGAAAAGAGAAACATTGTTCACCTATAGGATGTACAGTATCTTGATTCTTTAAGAAACAACAAGGTAACTGGGAATAAAGAGAGAAAGGAGCCATCTTTTGAAGGCTCAGCACAAATGTCAGAAGTCTCTCATCTCTGCTGCCTTTGCTGATCTCTCAGTCCAGGGCAGGTCAAGAATAGATGAAGGATGGGCAAAGACCTGAAGGGGATGCACTGCTTGTTTCCAGTGCATAGAGCTGATGTGGTTGGGCGTGTGCCTGTCTCCCTTCCTTTTGAATCTGCTAGTTTCTATTTTCCTTCTTACACCTACAATTCCATGGAGTGTGATACCAGGGCTGAGCTGATTTTGTCAGACTGAGTTTTCAAAATGTTCTTGTCACAGTAGCCTTAGTTAAGCTGCAGTTCACTCTGAAATGATTTTACTCTGATATAACTTAGTGCTGCACATAAAAAAGAGTGCTGGCTTGTGATCCATTTCTGGGACATGAAAGTACTCTGTTATCTCTTACAACTTTAGGAAGAAAAAACCCCACAACTTGAGAGTTCTGAAAAAGGAATATTTCTGGGAATTTGTTGTGCCAGGAGTCTATGAATTCCCCTCACACCTGAGAGCTTCAAATGATTTTCATTCCTGGCCTCAGTCAGAAGAAAGCACCACCTTCACAAATGTTTCCTCTGTCTATTTTGAGCATTTTTTTTTCCTCCTTCTTGGCTGTTACTGAGTTACATTTGCTTCTGTGGATACTTTGATACTGTTGGGAAAAAAATTAAACCCAACCAACAGGGCGTAAGGGCAGAATAAAAGGCTTCTCTCCTGTTCTGCTTCTTCAAGTAGAAGTGACTTCAATGCATCCTGAAGGAAACTAAGCTGTTTTGTCACTTCTGCTGGAACTAAATCAGGAAAACTTAATAAATAATGTAGGGATGCACAATTGTCAGCAGCTCTGTGTAAAAGGGCAAAAAAAAAAAAAAAAAAAAATAAAAAAATCTAAGAGTGCACAGTGAGGTATTCAAATGCTTGTTTTCATACACATTTTCTAAGGCAAACGCGAGGAACTGACCAGCAAAGTGCTCAGCCTACCCTAACACTCTTCTCAGAAGCAGTGAGTTGCCTTGGTAGGTACTGACCTCCAATATCTGAGTGTCTCTGTGTCCTGTCTTGGAAATAGTAATGATAATGCAGCTAGAGATTATTAGTAGATCAGATTTATCCTCTGAAAGCAAATAGAAGTATTGTTAATTATATCAGAAATTGTCTTCTGCCTCTTACTGTGTGAGGTGTTTCAACAGTCCTGGAATATCTTTGAGAGCTTATGTGTGTGCTCTTTTCTTGCTGGCACATTTGACAGACAGCTGTTTAGACTTTGCATGAAGAAGCAATTGCCAGAATCCTTTGTTTACTCCGTGATCGAGTTGTTCCTGAAGGGACTTTTTACTCTCTGTCTTCATAACTCTTCACTCAACCTGCATACACAGGTGCAACTTCTTTTATTTCTTCTTCCTCTGTTCTCGCTTTTTGTTCCCTTCACAATTTTTTTTTTTTATTTTTTTATTTTTTTGGCAAAGGGCAATGCTGAAGCGTTGAGGCTATTTACCTCATCCTCTTCCTTTGTGAAGAATTGCATTGTGACTTTACTTAAGAACAAAAACTACATCACACAGTTAAGGTCTGCAGTAACCTTGTGTACCAGATGTCAGTACTGGCCTTTTGGGGCACTTAGCAAGACAAATACATGGTTTGATAGTCTGATGCTGTTTTTATCCAAGAGTGAAACCACTAATTGAACAGAGCTGTAACCAGGAGATACAAAAAAAGATTCACTACCACTGTGGGCTTTGTCGCAGTTCTTCTTTGTCTGTCTTCCTCTTATTCTGTGATGGGCTACATGAATGATGCCAACAAGTCATGTTTGTACTTCCAATTGAATTTATAATTTCTGCTGTGCTTGAATTTACAAACCATTACCATTTACAAACATGATCCATCTCGAGGCCATATGCTTCATCCCTTGATGGGCTCTCTGGATGGAAAGTGGCAAGCAGATGTGAGCAAGGCAGACAGGGTGCTGTTTGCAGCAGCTGAATGGCTGCTTGTCCTATAAATGATGCACTTACATGTAAGTGAGAAATTGTTAATCCAACTGATCCTGCACCATACGAGTAGGGAATTTGTATACACAGTTTGTAATCTAAAAAGTAGGCTCAAAGTAATAATCAGCTGCGATATCAAGCAGTTCATGTCCATTATGCATTGTACAGGATTGAAGAGATGAGTGTCCATATGATGCAAAATAACAGACCACCAAAGTAGAAATTTAAGTAGTTTTAGCAGTGGTTTTCAACCTTCAGCACTGTGATGTTTAAAAATCCTTACCATATTCTTGTAGCTTCTCTCAGATACGTTGAAGTGCTTGGTGGCCTTGCTTTCACCATAAATGGGTCTTATGTATCTAAGGTGCAATACCTCATAGATTATATCTGCGGTGGATATACCACATCACCAGTATTCAGAAAGCATCCTGGGACATGGTGTTCCAATGATGAATATCCTTTGTGAATATACTAGCGTTAATGTTTGTTTTATGGTACAGCAAATCTGGCTTTGGAAAAGGAAGGCAAAAGTTCTGACACTTTCTACTTCTGATGAGAAGTCTGGTTTTGTTCATATTGCTTCACCTCTCCTGCAAGCGTTTATATACAAGGGCCACCTCAAAAGTAATGCTTCCTATTTTATTATGTTGACCTGTGATGCTAGAGGTGGATGTGGGTCTGGCAGTGAAGGTTGAACCTTCCCACCAATATTTTGTTACGTTTTGTGACTGTGTGACAGACAGCAGCACAGGGACAGTCTGACAAATGGTGTCTGATGTGGGAGTGTGCATGAAGCAAAGGTGTGTCATTGTATTCCTCCATGCAGGAAAAATGATACCCGCTAACATTCACTGATGCTTGCTGAACATGTATGAAGATGAAAGAGTGGGTGTGAGCTCAGTGAGGCGGTGAGGTGTGTGTTTCAGCTGTGGCAGTAGTGGTTTACCTCCACTGGTGAAGATCTGCACAAATGCAGCATGCGGGCTGGCAAACACTCATAGTTAATGGTGGTGACTATGTTGAAAAACAATATTTTGTAGCTGAGAATTTGCTTTATGGAACAGTGTTATTTTACTCTTTGTTGTGTTTTCCATGGAGAAATAGTAGGCATTGCTTTTGGAGCAATGGAAGCTACATAATTATATCCAGCGTAAAGCAGTAACAAATCTGCAGTAAAAAAAAAATTACTGGATATATTAGTTTTTATAAATTTAAATCTACTAGTAATTTAAAATTTGTTCAGTACCTCTTTAAAATTGGATCTTGATCCTGTATTCTATTTCCTGGATAGGAGGCACCATAAAACTAAAAAAGAAAAACAAACCACTGTCTTGTTAAACTCTAATGAAAGCAGTAAGCTATGAATTCCACTTCTGCTTGCTATTTTGGACAACATACACTGTTACTTGCAATTTTGCATGCATTTTATTAATATTCTGAATGCTCTCTATACAATTATAATATGGTGATTCATTAATAACTTATATATTTGCATTCATGTACAACCAGTTATGTGTTCAAAGGGGTTTATTCTTTATGAATAGCATTTTTTCCTCTGCAAATATGACTTGTTGCCTCTTACACACATATGGTTAGGGACTTTCAGAAAAAAAATAATTAAAAAAAGAAAAAAGCCAGCCAACTGTTCTGCTGTTCTGATTCTTTTTTACAAAACATATTAAAACACCTGTTGTTTTATGCTGGAACTTTTCTTTTTGTTTTCTTGTTGTCTCTAGAAGGGAAGTCATTAATTGTCATTCAATCTGTGAATGATATTATGAGGATTTTCTTTTGTCAATTTATATCTTGTCTCTTTGTAAATCTAGAATTAAGAATTAGAGTCAAGGTGGAACTCAGCTTCACAGTGTAGTTATTTTGGATAGTAAAAGAGATTTCTGTGACGTGTCCATACCAATTTAATGCTCTGACATGACTGAATTAATTCTGCTTAAAGATTTGTTAATTATGGGTCAGCTGAGCTGCTGTGACCAGCCACATACCTACCTACAGCCTTTGGGGAGAATGAGATAAAGGATTTTAGCTTGGTCAGTTTTAATTTAAGACCAACCAATACAAGCTACCTTGTTGGATGTTGTGGTGCGGGTGCACAGGCTGCCTGCGCACACAGCTCTGCTCATAACTGGCTCTACTGTGGTTGGCCTGCTGCTGCCTGCTGTCTGCCCTCCCTGTTCACAGCCATGTTCATCTCTATGCAGAGCAGTATGTGGACATGCATAAGTTTTAGCAGTATGATCACGTTTACATAGGTGGAACTTGGTGTCCAGAGCCTCCCAGCACTGTGGTTTTCTGTGGTGTGTGCCCTCGGCAATGTCAGGGTGCCCCCATGCTCTGCTGAGGCTGCTCTCAGGCTGCGGCTGCTGAGCATCTCACGGGTGTGAGCCTGAGTGCCTGAGAGGCCCAGGGAGGTAGCAGGGGCTTGTGCTGCACCATGCCATAGATATGCACGTGGCAGTGAGAGGGACATCCTGCCTGCTGGGGGCCCTCTGTGCCAAATGCTCGTGCTCGGCTCACATCAGCACTTGGGTGACTCATGGGGACTCTTCCAGAATATTTAGCAAAGGCAGATGAGATTTGTAGGCGGGCTGACCTTAGGGTATGTGAGCAGTTTGTGGATGTTTGCAGCTGGCAGAATGAATGTACAGAGTAGGCTGTGAACTGTGTCAGGCTGTGCAGTGATGAAAGGGTCTGGGCACCCAAGCAGGATGTCGCCTTTGCTACCTGGGTGTGAAATGGTAACTGTGAAACTGGGCTTCTCTGTAAAGCTTTGAGATTTCTGCGTAGAAAGAATTGTACTATTTATTAATTAAATATCTTAGCATTGGTGGGATTTCATCATGTGACTCAGTGCTGCCTTGAACAGAAGGGCTTTCCTGAGAGGAGTGACATGTATGAATGAGTGTGGTGCTGATAGCACCTTTTCATTGAGCCATTTAACGAGTCAGTATTGTGATTTTACTAGGAATTTCTTTTGTTTCTGAATTGAATTGCGATGGTTCTGTGACTTCTACAGTGGAAGAAATCATAAAGCAGAGGCTATTTCTTAAAAAAAAAAAAAAAACAAAAAACAAAAAACAAAAAACAAACCATCATTAAGAAAAACAAACAACAATGACAAAAACAAACTCAAATCTTTGATATATTTACCTACATGTGTATGTAAAATGTGCAGCCAGAAACAGCCAGGTTTAGAGGGTTGATTTATTTTATAATTGAATTCACATACTTTTTAACTTTGAATGTCAAAAACAGTGGAAAAGAAGCCTGAAGGAATTAGTTCACCACACCAGAATACCTAAGAGTACCAGGATATGCTAACCCAAGAAGGTTAGCATATTGCAGAGGGTGTAAAATCACCTTTCAACGCAGCATACTTTGAGCTTAAATTGCTCAAGTAATGAAAGATTACATTCAACCCTGATTAAAAGCAGAATATATGTAAATATATTTATGTAACAATTATATACTTTGTCAAATACTCATATATTGTCTTCACAGAGAAGACCAAATGCCAAGTCCTATAAAGTCTACCACGAAGACAGTATCAGAACTTCGCAAAATAGATGTGAAATAGATTAATTCATCCTTCAAACATGTCTCTCACCAGTTGAGCTTTTTTTGAAATTGTTTGATAAAGACAGCAACTTGTTAGCTTACTGTGTAGTTCTGTGCAAAGAAGGTGAGCTTTGCTGAGGAAACCAACATGCATGATTATATGAGTGGAAGGAAATAGAGGCACATGTTGGAGAATAGTAGCTGGGATTTTTTTTGGCTTACAGACTTTGCAATTAGTTTTCAGAGTACCGTAGCCTGCCTAAAAGAGCCGTTTTTATGCTCTGCTGTCTTCACAGCAAAGTATACAATCTCCCCTCTGTTTTGTAGGCATTTCCTGTACTAGGAATTTTTTGCTGAAATTTCCCACTCTTGCTGCTTCTGTTTCAGCCCATTGGCTGCTGTGCTAATGAGGGCACTTGGGACTTCCTCTTAATTCAAGCATTGCATTGTATAAACTCCTAAACAGGGTCAGACAACATAGTGTTGCCAGCTGCACATCTGCAGCCATCTGGATTTGTGGCAGGAGCGCTAAAATAGACATGGTGTAGCAGAGTTGAAAGAGAGACAAGAGCAATGTAAGTCATATTTGCACAAAACCCTAAAGTAAATGCCCCATGTTTGATCTGCAGTACGTACAGAATTGTTATTGAGACGTTGCATTTGCATACATATGTATGAAATAAAGAGCGATGGGATGTGCTCTAAAAAAAATCTTGTTGGCTCATTCCTTGCCATTGCATTTTTGCAAGGAGATTTAAGTAAACATTAAAACCTCTGATAATCAAACAACTCTCTGCTCCCACTTCTATGCCTTCATTAATAAACATCACTTGAGCGTATTCATTTATTACGATATCATTATTAAAGAGAAATAATTGCATGCTGTCAAATTACAGCTCTCAAGACTGAGAACAGAGAGGCAGGTGAATGGTGAACAGTGCTTTCTACCTGTGCATACCAGCTGTTAGAATCATAGAATCATAGAATCACTAAGGTTGGAAAAGACCTAAAAGATCACCCAGTCCAACCGTTCACCTATTCCCAATAGCTCCTACTAAACCATGTCCCTCAACACAACATCCAGTCTTTCCTTGAACACCCCCAGGCTCGGTGACTCCACCACCTCCCTGGGCAGTCCATTCCAGTGCCTGACCACCCTTTCTGAAAAGTAATACTTCCTCATGTCCAGCCTGAATCTCCCCTGGCGTAGCTTGAAACCATTCCCCCTGGTCCTATCACTAACGATAGGTTAGGGGACCACCTGAGTGAGGGTCTTATCTCCTTTCCTTTCTGATCCTTTCTCATTGCTCAGCATCTCTAGAGACTACACCTGCAATTATGCTGTGGGTCTCCTGCAAGACAATTCAGATGTGAAATGGTTCCATTCATTTAGATTCCATGACAGAATTGTCTGTACAAGTTGTAGTCCTTTCTTCCATGAAAGCTTTCATTTGTTCATTTGTATTAGTTTGATGGCTGTTGTTTTTGTGTCGTTTTTTTTCCGGGCTTTCTTTTTTTTTTTTTTTTCTGCTTTCTTGGGCAGTAGAAGTGTGGGTTTTCTACTCAGTGTTTCTAGCGCTGTTTCTACACTTATTATTTTGTACAACTGAAATGAGACAAATCAGAATAAAGTTCTCATAGTTCTGGATCAAAGTTTTTGCATGCAATAGTTTTTTGAGTGTTTTTAACTCATTTTTAATGACATCTGGATCTTCTGGAATTGTTGCTTACTGTGTGAAGGCTTTTTTTTTTTTTTTTTTTAAGGAGAGTTATTTTTAGATAATATTCTTATCTGTGAGCACTACGATTCTGGACTTCTCTTTCTAACTTGCATGATTTGAAATACCAATTTTGAAACAGGTAGTACCACCCCCTTGTAACAATTATAGGTTTTGTTGGTTTTATTATCTTCTTGGTATGTCATTTATAACTGAAATATATCTTCCATTTTGATATATTGTTTTTTATCTACAGTGACGTAAGTTTTCACAACTAATCCTATTAAAATTAGTGATTATTTTTTTTTTTACCTTTGATTTCAGCTGGAAAAAGCTAATAACCTTTATGTTTTTGGCTGGCAATTATGTTGTATCCTCAAGATTAGGATTGAGGAGGATAAAGTTATACAGAGGCTGTTACAACTCAAGTGGAGCTAGTTGTGCTTTCAAAACTCTTTGATTGTGAAGATAATTTTTAATTTAAAAAAACATGAAATTGTTTTATTGGGTTATCTACTTGAATTTATCATTATAGGTCAAGTGGTAATGGACAGTAACAGAGAAGTCGAGAACAATTATAGATATATTTCTTGCAGATGTGTATTTTGTCACAGTAAACCAGAATACAATTTTTGTGGAATCTTGTACATGTATCTTACATGTATTACTCATACAAACAGCCTGTTTGCATCATAAGTATATTAAAACACTAGAGTGCTTATGTTGATAGGGTAGTTGGTCCTTTAGTTTCAGTTGCTTGATGTCTATCCAATTTCAGTGAAAATGGATTTCCTTGAGCTGGTCTCAGAATAACATCTGTATGGTGTAGCTGGCCTTGAGTAGAAGTAAGACAGTGTGAAAAGCAGAAAATTCAGATGGTCTCCTTCCTCTGAGCCTCTGAGAACAGTTGGCTCTAGTCATATACTGACTGTAAAACCACCAGTCTGTGACCAGAATCTTTAAGAGATGCCTTTTTACGTGATCAGTTTTCATTCAAATGGAGATGAAAGAGCATTTATGTTGAATTTTGCATTGGATGTTCATTCTGAATAGGAAACCGTAGTTGTGTAGACCACCTAGGCTTTAAAGCAAGAAGTAACATAGCTGCTGGAAATGATCATTGGTATGGGATTGTTGCCATTAGTATTGTGTTCACCTTGGAATAATGTGCAAAGATGGATTAAGAAACAAACTGCTTTCAAGATGAAAAAAAAAAACTTTTTTTAATTGTTTTTTTGGATATCAAGACAGTGAGAGTGGTTTACCAAGACCATGCCATACGGAGCTACAGGTTGTTTTTTTTTTCATATTTCACTTAAAGTTGAATAGAAGACGTTATTTCTGCAGTTGGTTCAGGGCTGAACACATTACAGCAATGCTGCATGGAATTTATATTCTCATAATGAGGAGAATTGGTTGGATTTTGAACATTTTTGTTTTTCCTTTACAAATATTACACATTAAATGTTGAAGCAAAGCACTTGGGAAAAAAAAGATGTGGAAAAATTTGACATAAAGCTGCTGTTCAAAATCCCAAATGAAACAATTACAGTTACTAACAACTTTTTTCTAGTAACCACTTGTAGATCCAGAAACTGAAATTAATTGTTTTTTTTATCAGATTAAAAGTCATTTTCCTAACTGTGTCAGTTGAAGGAAGTATGGAGCTTGGAAAGTTTGGATAATTGCTCCTTCAGGTGTTTTGTTTGTTTATTTGTTTGTTTCCAAAAAGAAGATGTGAACTTAGATGAGGAAGTTTTATATAACTTTATCTGGAGTATTTCAGCCTGAAATAATTACTTTTTGAAATAACTACTTACTTGCTCTATTTGTTTTTATAAGGCAGTTTTGAATTCATTCTTTCCTTTCTCCATCAGTGTTTTCAGATCAAAATTTTAGATGTGAATGATTTTCTCTAAATTATCCTTGCTTTTATGGATGTTTTTTATTTTTAAATAGAAAAGCTTTGTCACGTGGGGAATAGAACAATTCTCACCTAAGTCTGTTATCTGCTACCATTTAGGATGTGTTCTTCAAGAAATTGTCTCAGTACTGTGAAACTATGCCAGTGGTAAGTTAGTTCTGGAGCCAGGTGCCAGACAGTTGGCTCTCCAACTGCTGTGTTACCACTACTGAGCTTTCCTAGTTCCTGGCCACGTCCAATCCTCTTGAGAACTGCAGGAGAGAGCATCTGATCACTGTTTATGTCCCAGCGACAGAAGGCACTCAGATGAGAGCAGGGGATGCAGGCAGTGCTGGCACTCTCCTGGTGCTACTTGCTTTCCTTGCATCCCCAGCATAGCCGAGCTGGGCCTTCTATGCGGTGGCACAAGGCTGCTCACTCAGCGGTGTTTGGTGACTGTTTCTCAGAAAGATCTCTTACATAACCAAGCTTTGCACGGTGCTGTGTGTATGATTCCAGCGACAGTGACGGTGCTGACATGCAGGCGCTGCCTGCTGGATGACGCATGCATACTCTAGAGGAGGAGAGATTTAAATATACAATCAATTGCTCAGTTAGGGAAAAAGAGAAAGGGGAAAAAAAGGATGCTTTAGAGACACTATAGTTACATATTCAATTTTTTCTGTTATACAGTAAAATAATGAATGGAGACGCTGAGAAGTGAGTGATGAAGCTGGCGAGGTCTCTGTGGTTGCATGCTCCCAGGCTTACCTTGAAGCTCCCCAGTTTATTGGACCACTAGGCATACTGATATTTTTCTTTTGTAAATGGCATGAATGCTGAAAACCTTATTAAAATTTTGATACTCTTCTTTAAAAAAATAAAAAAGGGCATATTGTTTTAAAACAAAATTTACTGGAAAAAGAATTGCTGTTACCCCCACCATTTTTTCTCTACAAAAGCAGTGTTTGCCCCATACCTTTTCCCTATGTCTGCAGAAGTTGCTATGCAATATGGTACTACACCATTATGCTAAATGCAAGAGGGATGTTTTGTATTTAATCAATAGCAGGCAGACTTATCTAAGATTTATTATTTCATTTTCTTCAAAACTACTGGTCATTTTTTACTGCAGAAAATGTGCTCCTGTGGAAATCAACCCAGGCATTTACTGTCAGTTTAAGGAAGCAAGAAGAAATGAGAACAAGAAAAACACAAAGAAAATGGCCTCAAGGGAAAGCTCTGCATAATTAACTTGAAATTGCTACTGCTAGAAATACTGTTGCTGCTTTTTCTTGCCAGGGCTGTCACCTCACAGAAATTTTAGCTTAGAGAGGGGAGTGGAGCTTATCTGATGATCAAGGTTTTATGTGGCTTGATGTTCCAAACTCTAGAGACCACTATGCTGTGTGGCATATTGCTCAATGGTAAGAAGAAAGGATAATGAACAGGAGCAAGAAACCCTATTAAAGTTGTATTTTTGAAAAAATCTCACCCCAGCTTTTCAAGTGGAAATCTCATAAGTGAAATAACGGGAAGATCATGCAATTTAAATGATAACAGTTTGTGTAGAGATCCAGAGATAACTGTCAGTTTGTATTGTTTCAGTTTGGATTTCCAACTTCCCTTTTCCCTTTTGCGAAGGTGGTGTGGGGAAGTTTGTTTTAGATCAAAAGGAGGATCTGTGGGCTGAGTGAGATGCCCATTCTCATTATGGAGAAAACCTCGTCATGCTATTTTTTGCAGATGGTCTCACAGAAGCCTTGGTTGGGGATTGAGTCTTGCCTGAATGAGTGAAATACAATGCGTGAAAAAAGGAAGTGAGAAGAGAAATTAGAATGTACAATATTGTCAACAGTTCTCAACTCAAACACATCAAAACATGGATGAATATTTAGTAGTCTTTATAATGCAATAACTGCTTTTCAGTGTTACTCATCTTGTCTGAGCGGTTGCTGTAGCTACGGTGCAACCCTGAGAGTTGGCAGAAAGTGAACCGTGTATTCTACCACGTTCCCTGGCCTGCATTAAATATCTGATGAATAATTGTAGATTCTAAAGCAGATGTTAGCAGGAAATGCCAATGAATATGTACACATAAATTTCTGTCCTAATCCCAATTAAAAGTGGTCACTGTTATCAACCTTGTTTCAAGCTTTCTTGTTTTAAGTAATTTAATATGTCTCCAAATATCTTGTCATCAAATGCATATTTAATTCTAATTTGAACCTTGGGGTTTCATAGAAAGTTATGCCGTATATGAGAGAGTAATCCATAAAATAAAACTCATTAGTATCTTATTAGTGCTGATTGGAGGTCATTAATTTGCATAGGTAGATACTGTTATAAACAATATGTGATATAGGAAAGGTTTTTATGGAGTCAGTTTAGTGGAAAATCAACAAGGTCAGAGCTGCTGTAGCTCTAATGTTTGGAATGAGTCAGGCTTGACATTTCACGTTGAGAAAGCTCAGGATGTGTAGAACCAAGTTAAGACTATATTGGAAGGATGATTTTGGGAAGGAGAAATCAGATTTTTAAATTGACATGCAGTGCTAAAACTGGGAACAGTTTGCCTGGATTAAAAATAACTAATTCAGAAAAAATATGAACGTATTTGGGAGGAAGAAATCGGTGTAGAAATGTGTGCTAAATGCTGCAAGCATCCTATGCAGTAAACAAGAAAAGGGACAAATACTGCTAATCCGAAATCATCATGGAAAAAATCAGTTAATAAGTTAGTTAATCAGGAGCCGGAGGTGAAAGAAGTATTACTTTTAGATATCAGACCTCACTCCTTCCAGACTGAATTCCTGTCTGTTGAAAGGGTTGGCACATCACAAAATGGGTACGATTGCCATGGAGATGATTAGGAGAACTTTGCCCATGTTTTAGATTTTCCATTTGGCCTCTGCGTAGCTCTTATTTTCCACGCTTCCGTAAAAAGAGAGGATAATCTGAATGCTAGTAATGTAGCATATATTAATTTTAAGTATCTTCATCTAGGATGATTTGTATTCTTTCTATTACTCTTCATACTGTGAACCGAGTGTTCTCCACAGTCACACAGTGAAGCTGCAGTAGGATCGGGACGTGGCCTCTGCCTATCAGCGTTTAGACCAGTGCCCGTTGGTTGGTCCTTCCTGTCTTGATGTTTTGTTGTTTTGGTTTTTTGTTTTTGTGGTTGTTGTTGTTTTTGTAGCAGCTATGTACACTGCATTTTTATCTAAGGACTGGGAAAATTATTTGTATAAACATATGTATAGAATCATAGGGGTTGGAAGGGATGACCCTGCAGGTCATCTAGTCCAACTCCCTGCTAAAGCAGGTTCCCTAGAGTAGTTGCACAGAAAAGCATCTGGGTGGGGTTTGAATATCCCCCCAGAGAAGGAGATTCTACAGCCACTTCGGGCAGCCTGTTTCAGTACATATCCAGTACTGCATTTTGTATTGTTACTAATCAGGGGAAAGACTTAATGAAAAAACACACAAGTAATTCTGTTGCCTTAAATGCCATTTGTTTACTTGTTGTTACTCACACATGGAATGCAAGGGACAGTGATGGTCTCTGCAGTCAAGATACAGAAATTATTCTCTCCTGAAATATGCCAGGTATACAAGTCTTGGTAAAATGCAAGAATGAGAGAGCTGTTCCTTTTCTTTATGCTATTGAGAAAAATGGTGCCGGAGAGAAGGAGGAGAAAGGTCCCCTTGGACCTACGGAAGCTGAAGATTTTCCTTCCATTTCTGAAATATCATTAGGCTGATTACTGAGATGAGCAGCACTTGTGCAGAAGGATGGAGGAAGGGAGAATTGCTTTTCTGAGCTGCCAGTACCGAAAAACACGGAATCTGTATTTATTGCCAAATTCCAGAAGGATTCTATCAAAAGAAAACCACAGAAGCATAAAGATAAATGCCTGTTGTGCTCAGCGGCGTATCCAACTCACATTACTTCTGAGGATAGAGCACTAGCCCATTATATAAAATATTTAGTCACTGCTGAATTCTTCATCGTTCTGACCCTTGCACCTATGTACCCACTCTAAGAGCATTTTCATTCAGCTGAGAATGTGAATGCTGCTCCCTGCAATTTTTGGAGTAGTGGGTTTTCCTCATCCAGGTCATCATCAAAAGTGGGGAATGTAACAAGTAGAAATGGTTGCTAGCAGCAAGGGCCCAGATGAAGCTGATGAAGGCAAGGTATTGGAAGGGAAGGTCTCCTTTTGTATAACTGAATGAGCAGCTGTCTTATTTGCTATCCCAGCTTCTATGGAAGCCAGAAATAAGAGCCTTTGTTTGTGATCAGCAGGTTCAGGGAGTCTTCCCAAAACTGGAGAGTTCAGCTTGCTGGAGTATTTTCTGTTTATGTTCTTGCAAGAGATGGAGCATTGAATGTAGGTCATTCCAAAATTAATGCCTCATATTTATTTCCGTGGCAAATACAACAGATACAAAGAGCACCACAATGCTGTTTAATAGAGCAAATTCTCAGATACAAAACCCTATTTTTCAAAACAGTTGCTACCATTTACTAATCTGCACCAGGTTAGTGACTCTGTTTGAACAGCTTTTGTGACGGCTTCGTTGTTAGGAGAATCTTTCCCACTGTCTGTCTTCCATCAGCCCAAACTGGCAAAGTCAAAAGGTGCCAATTTGAGACTATACAGTGAGTATGGTAAGACAATTGATTGATGATGTACTCCATGTCCTTCAAACTGTTATGGGGCCTGGCATTAAGTCACAAGAGATGAGTTGTCTTCTTCTCTAGCCTGACTCTGGAACGTTGAGTCTTCAGCTTAGTCAGTGTTGCGATGTAGCAGAGTTAATGGTTTGTCAGGATTACAGAAAATCCAGACAGATCACACCTTTCCCATTCCAAAAGACAGTGCACATCACTTTATCCACTGAGGGCTGCGTCTTCAACTTTGATGGGGAATCCATATTTACCACTCCATAGAACTGCCATTTTAACTCCAGCTCATGGTGACACTACATCTTGTTGCTGGAAATGATGCAATCCAGGAAACTGTCACCTTCAGCCTGATGTCGGTTCAATAGGTCCTGACCTATTTGCATACTGTGTTCTTTCTGTTCCTTTGTGAGCATTTGTGATATTCCAATGTTTCCACCATTGTTTCCAACACATTAAAACTGATATTCAGCTCTGTACGTGGTTGCCTGGCTATAATCCTCTGATTTGCCCAGATGAACTGATTGAGATGCTCTTCATTTAATGGTGTGACAGCTGTGCATGGCCATCTGGAACACAGCTCATCTTTCACATCACTGTTGCCACTGCTGAAATGCAGCACCCACTGCTTCACTGTGCTCACATTTACTGTTTGATCTCTGTAAATGTTCAGCAGGCATACACGAATGGTGATGGCCGTTTTTTCTGCATGGAGGAATTCAGTAGCACGCCTTTGCTTCATGTTCCAACTCTACCCCTCTGTTGTCATCTGTCACATGACAACAAAATGTAGAATATTGGTGGGAAGATTCCATCTTTGAAGCCATCCCACCAACTTCTGCCTATGATTTTGTGTTCCAACATAATAAAATAGGAGACATTAGCTTTGGAGCAGCCCTTACAAATCACATATATATGCTGGATTCTGCTTTTTCCTCGAGTCTGGAAATATGCAGTAATTTTACTGAAATTATTAGATTTGGGAAAAAAAAAAAAATCAGATAAATACAGAATGTTCAGGTTACCTAGGCCTGGATGTTTAATTATTCCAGAAGAAAGAATAGAGTTAGTGTGACTCACCAGAAAAACCTATGTGTTCTTCATCTTTATAAATTGCATTAGAATTGTTTTTTAGTTTTGTTTCGTTGCATTTCTCATGAGACCTGTGGGAGTCATCGAGCTGACTCCTTATTGTTGTCACAACTTTGATAAACTTGAATTCAAGATTGGGTGATGTTTCATAAGCATACTGAGAGTTCGTTAATTACAGATGAAGGAATTGTACTTCAGTATGCTGAAAATTTTCTTTCAATTGTAGTAAAGTGGTTACTTATTGGATCAGCTGCTCACATTTCTGTTTTATCTAAAGAGGCCACAGTGATCTGAAACCAGTCTGAAGAAATAGATGAGTGTTTTTGTGACAAATTGAATTTTGCCCGTTACACATAACTGCAGAATTATTTTGTTATTTGTGCCACATTATTTATGGGAAACACTTCCTTGCTCTGTATGTCATAATTTAGCTGAAAGTCATCTGCATAGACCTAATAATATTTAAGTAAGGCCATTAATTTGCATTCTTCTTGTTGACAACAAAATGTGTATATGAGCCGAAGCCATTTTCCTTAAACTGTTTTACTGTGTGTTCTTTGTTTTGTGCGGTGCTGTGTGTAGAACTGTTCAGATCTATAGTAATACTTGGCAAATTTTGTAATTTATTTTTAGTAAAAAGTTTAGGAAGACCTAGGTGGTTGTCTGATTTGACAACAATATTTCTTGAGTTTGTGTAATTTCTTGAGTTTGTTCAAGGCTTTAATTTGCTGGTTGTCGTTCCTGATTATCCAAGTGTTACGTACCTTATGTATCAATAATATTTGCTACTTTTCATATAGAAGAGAGAAAATACCTTTCTTTTAAGTTCTGCAGTGAATGAATGTTGAAATATAGTGATTCTTCTATGCCACTTTCAATCATACATGTTCTACTTGCACTAAAGCTTCAACATCATTGACTTAATACATGTTTACAGTTTGTAGTTGGTATTAGAGCTGAATAGAATAACTGTTGTAAGTAAATTAGGAGTCACGTTTTCTTCCACAGGTAAATACATGTCTTATAGGGAATATTTTACGTTCACTATCTACGTTTTTGTTTTCTTATTTGTGAGCCCTTTTAATTTTCCCTAAGTGTAACATGTATGAGCTATAGACAAAATAATTAAAGTCAGACTTAATAAATTTAGTTAGCAAACTATGAATCAAACCCTGTAGAGTACTTTCTGGCAAAGCATTCCTTCAGCGTGGGCTTGAGCTCTGCTGTGAATGTTTTCTCTGTGTTCCAAAATCTAGAGTCCACCTTTGTGAAATGCTGAATGTCAGTGAGAGCTATGAGGGGAAGTGCTGAGCATCTTCCAGGATTGGCCCTTACTTTCATTCCCATCCTGTGTGTTATGCAGTTTGTTTTTCTTGAACTAATACCTTTCTTTGTTTTTCTTCTCATCCTGAAAACTAGGCTATGTTATGTTGATTTCAAGCTCTCTTAGTGCAAATAAAGTAAAGAGGGTCATATGACCTATTTGCCTCATAAGAAGATTATCATACAGAACTTGGTTCACTTACGTTGTCTTTTGTTTTGTTTTGGTTTGTTTCCTTAAGATGAGATAGACAACTCTGTAATGTTAGTATATTTTATTTACTGTAATCTGATGTACCATTTCTCTCCCCTTTTTCTCCTCCCCCTAAGATTATCGTTGGAGAAACCGCAGTGTTTTGTCTACAGTTAGCTACAAAGGATTTTGAAAATCAAGAAAAAACAATATTAACTGGAGACTGTTGTTATATAAATCCACTGGTGCGCAGAACCATCAGATTCCTTGGTATGAGCAAAATTAATGTTTTCATTTTCTGAATGCTGAAAGTGATTAAATATGTCTTAAGTTTGACCTGGATAAACTATTCAGATAACACTACAATGTTTCATGTATAGTCCTAACTTGGGTGCAATGAATTCTTTCCTTTTGGACAGCGAATTAAATGTCTTGGAAGAAACAAAAATCACTTTGCAGAAACAGTACTAAGAATGGAAGAACTTGGGATCACAAGAGAGGGGAAAAAAAAAAACAACCAGCAGGCCTTGACTAGTGGGAGATGGAGAGGGGAAGTATCTTTACACCAAATATATGGTTAACAGTTCTCTTTTGGCTGTGCACACATACAGCAGCCAAAGCTGAGGACATCAGTGTATAATTGTGTGTTTTCAAAGCCTGCCTAGTTTAGGTACTTTCTTAGCCTGGAGCATGTATTATAATCTATAATAGATAACTGTATGAAAACCACTGAGGTCAGCTGTAAAACCCACCTCCCCTGACTTCACTAAATTTGAGATGTTGTGCTTTCTACTTATTTCATAGTAAATGTATTTTGGAGGGGGAAGTACCACCTCTCAGAATGTCTGCTAAATACTCACAGATGCTGCTTTTTAGTATGTGCAAGGATGTCGCAGCCAGACTCCATTTGTCTGCTGTGTGTTTCTCCCTGTTGGCTGTATCTGAGGGCAGCAGCTGGGGAGCAAAGCTGCAGGGCAGCTCATCCCGTGTGCCCCCGTGCAGGGGAGGGAGGGCTGCAGCTGGGTCTGTGCATGCTGTGCGTGTGCCATAGCCGTGATGCTGTCTGCCAGTGCAGTAGCTTACTGTCACACGGGAGTTCTGGAGTCACTGAGTGGGAAACTGCCCTGCATAGAGCTGGAGTTATGTGGGCAGTCATACTGAGGAGCTCCTACTGCTCCTATTTCTCTGTACAGGGCTTGTGTGTGGCCAGAGTCCACCTGGTGGACTCTCCTTGCTCACAGAAGTGAAGCTAGGGTAGAGCAGGGATGAGCAGGGCTTCTGCACTGTTGCACCAGCTGAGGTGTCGCTTCATGTTACTCTCACAGAACTGATGTGGCTGCCTGTTGTGGGTCTGCATACACTCTGGGGCTTGCTGGAGGGCCATCCTGCACAGCACCTGGGCTGGGTACAGGCCAGTGCTCATTACTGTCGAGCTACTTATGGTGAATCAACCAGTGTGACATTGCTGACCAGACAGAATCCCAGGAACCATTCTTGGGCCTCCAGCTTTGCAGAGGGAAAAAAACTGGCCTTGAAAGATGCACGTGCTTCTGCGGTATCACATCTGCTGTGGTGTGCATCCATTAATGTCCTCATCCTCATGGTGCTACAGGAATTGGGAGCTGACAGAATTCACATTATACTCATAGCTAGCTGTAGAGTTGAACTAGGGAAAAGGTAAACTGATCTGCCTATGGAATCCAGGAATCCAGTAGCTAAGGTGGAGTTTGAATGTGTCTGCTGATTTGGCTTCCCAGTCATGGTGGTTGCTGTGGTTGTATTTTCTTCCAGAGTTTGCTTTCTGCTTCCAAAAAAATAGAAAGAGACATCAAAATAGGATGTATCTAATTTTGCTTTTTTTTTTTCCACTAATCAGATAAATGCATTTTTATTCTTATGAACAAATACACATGCTTAATGCTTTGCTGATATGTCTTATAAAAAAAAGAGCGTTAGTATAAGTAGCTCCTTGAATATAAGGATCTTTAACTCACTGTGTTGATATTATGATTAACATGTCATGCATAGAGATGCACCCAGTAGCAGACAGATAAAGACAACTTGTGCATGGCAATATTAAATTATTCAGTACTCAAACTTACAGCTGAGAGAGAAAGGAAAATGTTTGTCCGGTACGTGCAATGACTTTTCAAGTTACTTCACCATTCAGTGCTTGACTTCTCTGGCTTTGAAACAGGGCTATAGGGTGGAGAATTTCCCTCTGTTATTTCTGTTAGGTGAACATGGACAAAGGCTAGATGCTTGGCTAACTGCCCCAGATAGCTGGGCATGCATGGCTAGGGGACCAGGAAAGCAGGCTTTTTCATGAAAGATGAGTGTATTCCTCTGAAGAATGGAGAATGAATCAAGAGTGCGGGTATACTGCAGTGTTGCTTCTGCCATTGGATAGGAAGATATCATCTCCAAAATCATCAAGGATCCTGAGGGTATAGTCTTGTCTTGTGCTTCAGGATCGCTCACATTCTTAAATGAAGGGAGCTGATTTATTACTGTGATAAGTATTATAATATGTTGTCCTGGACTGAAATTGTTGGGAAATTTAACTCTTTGTTTCCCTCTTTAGGAATTTACGCGTTTGGACTGTTTGCTACGGACATCTTTGTAAATGCTGGACAAGTAGTAACAGGGAATCTTGCACCACATTTTCTTGCACTTTGTAAACCCAACTATACAGCACTTGGATGTAAACAGTACACACAGTTCATCAGTAGTGCACATGCCTGTACTGGAAACCCAGACCTTATCATGAAAGCCAGAAAGACATTCCCATCCAAAGAAGCAGCTCTAAGCATATATGCAGCTATGTATCTGGCTGTAAGTATATTGTACTGTTTAATACCACTGTATTTTTGAGAGAATATTGACTCAAACTATTTGGAAGGGGAAGAATGGAGGGAAGGTAAGACAGCTATTGACGAATTTTATGTGTATAATCCTTCTATGTGTTACTGTGAAAACTTTGAGAATTTGGTTCATTGGACTTAATTCTGACAATTACATGTGTGCTTATCTTTGCAGATGTAGTAAGCCTTAAAAGCTTAAAAAAAAAAAAAAAAAAGTTTAGGGCCATGCTGAGAGAGGATAAATTGTTCAGGAACGGTTATAAACTTAGGATAACCAGGTTTTCAGTTTATTTTTCCCTGTTTCCAGGGAGGAGGAGAAGGCTCTGTTGTGTGGCAAAGGGAAGGGGGAAAGGATTCTCTTCCTCTGTTTTAACCCAGTTCAAATTAGTGGAATTGCATGTGGCAGTATTTTTTGGTGGGGTAAAGCAGAAGACTGGGCATATGCAAATGTCTGATCTCTACAAGTTTCCTGAGGAACCATGTATATCCACAGATACCAGAACTGATATCTATAGGTACTGCAGTTCTCATGCAGTGAGTTTGGCTCTGATTCTGCATTTAAGTGGGCTACAAGACAATCCAACCTTTCTTCCCCCTCTTCTTTGTCACACTGACTGATGAGTAGGGCTGGGATAAACTGCTGTTTGCTGGGTGGCATGAGAGCTGCTGCTGAGGTAGTTCAGAAGTGAGAGCAGTAGGAATGAACCTTGCTCAGGTAGCTCAGTGCAGTGTGCTTTGGCTTAGTCTGGAGTGCAGGTTGTTCCATCTGCAAGCAGCAGCACGTGTTCATCACCAAATTTCCTTGGGGCACCCTTGTGGAAATCTTCCAGTTGACCTGGGCCTGCATCCACAGGTCTTTATAGCCCACTGAAAGGGTCCAAGGTTTCCCTCATGGTGTCAGTGGGGAGTAGGGCAAGTGTGTGCCTCTGGTAATTTCAGGATTCAGCCCTTCAAATCCTTCAGTATGTGAATAGTGGTGTGTATGTGTCTGCATATGTATGTAGACACATGTGAGTGTTCATCAGTTTTTAACATACATATTTATGAGCTGACTTTTAATCTTTGTTTGATCTGGAAACTGATACATGCCAGCTGATACTTGATATGTGGCAGTGCACCAATGCCACGCTTCTGGGTATGGTTTCAGTGCCAGTGCTTAAAATCTGCATCCCTGATAGTAGTGTTTACTTTAAGTTCCTTGTGGGCAATGCTTTCTTGGAGATTTAGATTAACAATTTAGTTCAGGAAGGTGTTAGCTGCAAATTAGAGACGAGCAATAGTATTCTGTTCTAACTTGTGGTAAATGTAAGACTGCTAATAGTATCATCTTTATTTGGGAGATATTTGAGGCTTTGCTTCGCTGAACTGTACATCCAAATTTGGTGCAAACTATTTTAGAAAATGTTCAGCATTCTACATTTTAATTGTTCCTATTTTTCTCATCCATCTGTAAAGTTGGATTTCCACTGTTGCCATGAGTCACAGAAAACTGAAGGAAGCCAACTGTTCAGCACTGCAGAGCAGAAAGGGAAACAGTATTGACACATTTTAAAAAGAACAAGTAGGCAATTACTAAGACTTAATACCTAGTGTCGTGGCTTTTGTTACAGCTACAGTGCTTTATGCAAAACTTACGTTGTCTGTGATCAATAATCAGTTAACATCAAAACTGGAAGCTGGTGTGATCTGTTTCATGACTTTATAGTCTTTCAGTAACAGCAGAAAAGGATATATCCTGTGTCATTAGTGTATCACTGTGATGCATGACAGTGTCATCATTTAACTAAAGCACTGTAAACTGCTGACAGGACTGATGAGTTGTTCTTGTAGGCTGCCTGAAGAACTAATTACTGTGATGTATCTGCTGACTGCTAGCCTACACATTTAGGTCCTTGATGCAATATTGGCAGTCTTTTTTTTTTTTTTTTTTTTTTTTCAAATCCAGTTGCACTGTTGCTGCTAAAAATATTGTTTGTTACAAACCAGGCAGAGAAATGCAATGTTCCAGTATCTAGGGTCATGTCCTTACAGTGTCATGATGTTTATTGGGAAAGTTGCCTCTGAATAACAACTTTCTCATCATTATTCACTGAAGTAGAATGTTTAAACAGCAGCCCAGTCTTTGTATGAACACTGGTACAAAAGTTATTGAGAGCACGGACATAAAGACCTTCATATACTACTCAGCTAGTACTTCATAAGAATATAATTTCTGATACAAAGTGTGCTTTCATTTTGTTTAACAGAAATGTTTGGGTGAGAGGGTGAGATTTTTACAGAATCTTTCTTGGACATTTCAGCCAGCTGTGCACACACCAAAACCAGCTTAAAGATACAAATAGGCGATGTGCACCCAGCATCTTGTTAGCAACAGCTTTTTCATCTAAGTTCTTAAGCCTTCCTTTTTCACTCCTCCCCTCTTTTGTGAGTGGGTGGCTGCTATGGTAACTCTGAATTCCCTTCCCGCTGGAAGTACAGGCTTTTGCGAACAATTATACTGCTAATATTTAGACCTCTCTAGCATTTGCTTCCATTGCTTTTCTGAGTACCTATCAAGAAAGACTTAACAACTGAAATGTTAAATGGCAGCAATGTGCTTAGGTTTTTTTTTCTACCCTATCCAAATGTGAATGCTTCCAATGATTCATAACTTATTTTCTTAAGACTTGCAGGTTAATTTATCCCTTGCATACCTGAAACTTCAAAATGAACTACCATAAATATGTTTCAAAATCTCTACCCAAAATGGCTGTTATCTGGATATTTCCTTAGCTGATTATTCAGCTAATCTTAAATCTCCTTTGTGTGTGAATGAGCTAGAGTTGGATTACTAAGTTCAGTGCAATCAGCATTCACTTCTTATCAGCATTGCAGTTTCTCAGTTGGTACAGCATCTGCTGACATGGATATTAAGGCAGATACTCCAAATTCATTAAATTGATATAACTGTATAAGCTACATTTCAAGATGCATAAGCTAACATAGCCTGGATGATTAGAGATACATTTTGAATTTATGAAATTGTGTATATATTTGCATGAATGGTTTTGTTTGTCTTTTCCCCAATAACCAACACTCAGAAATGAGAAGTCATGAGTCTTTCTATTGGTAGGATTTCAAAGTGATCTGTGAAGATGTAGTCAATCTATTCCCATGGATTCAATATGAGACTAGTGACTAACAGTTGTCCTTTGATGTTACAAATGTAGGGGATTGTTCATTGCTAGCTGTAGTTTAAAATAAATTCTAATTAATCATACAAAACTTTGCATTTTCTTGCTGCGTTGGATAAGAAGAATTGACAGCTGACCTATCTGAAGCACAGCTTTTGAACTTGGTTCTATCAGATACATTTTAGACTTGCTTTAGATCTGTAATGATAGAGGAGAAGGTTTTATGTTTTGATAATTAACATAGTCCTTAGATATGCAGGCTGCAATTACAACCTCAGGTAGGGCTAGCAAATACAGCTGACAAATAATACCTCCCTATATGCAGAGCTTTTGTTGAGATCTTGATCTTCTGCTTGGCAAGGTTCTATCTTCTAGCATGCTGCTGTATCACCCTTGCTGTTCAGTGTGTTTCTAAGTCACTGGGAAAAGACATCAAGGCATTCTGGGTCACAGTGTTGGTAACATGCCACTGCCTAGTGTCACTCCTTGATCTGGTCTTCGAGTCTTGAGGTTTCATGTAATCTGTGAAGACTTTGTTCTTGAAGCTTCTTTATGGGTTCCACTCAGTGGGTAGGTGACTGTGGTGTGGTGAGTCTCTCTTGATAGGCTTTGAGTGTTGAGATTTGAGAGAATCATCGTATAGAATTTGCTTTGTTGTTTTTTGTTTTAATAAGTTAAAGATTAAAGAATTCTTTTGGCTGCTTTTCAGGGATTTTCTTTTCACTGTGTCTCAGTGAGCAAAAGTATCCACTGATGCTGATTGTACAGCATATATAATGGTCTTCATCTAATGGATGCATTGATTGCTTCGGATTGGATAGCAAATAAACATTAAAATTTTGTTCCAGAGATTTACCTAAAGACCACTGGAGATTTCTTGTCAGTCAGTTCTTTGTAACAATTCAGTTGCTCAAGATAATAACCTCTGTAGCCTGAATCAGTTCTTGGTAATAGTTTGATGATCTTACGGTCTTGATACATCGGAGAATCTCTGTCTCCTCCAGTTGTTTCAAGTTGCATCTGTAAAAAACTCTTTGTGGGACAATTTACAGTGAATTCCAGCATTTCTAAAAGTTTTTTTTCCAATCCACAGTCTTGACTTTGAAACCCAAGTTTGCTTGATGTTATCAATAGTTACTGCAAAACATATGAAAGAAAAAGGAGAAAGCCTCAAAAGAACAACAAATAAATCATCAGTGAGCATTTTTGGTTGCAGTATGGCTCAAATAAAATGAGAATAGGACTGTTCTTTGCTCTGGTAATAATTTGACCCAATAGTTACTAATCAAGGGACCTGAAGAGCTTTTACAATGTCAGGCAGGATTCTGACTAAAGATTTAACTTGCTTGTAATCTGCTGTCCACTATACCTCCTACTTTTTCATCTTTTTGATCTCTGAATATCTCTTTTCCTGTACCTATGATGAGGAATGTTGAAATCTGTGCACTTCTAAGGTGGAAGGTGTATAAGTTACGACTTATATTTCTTGCTACTAAATTATACAAGCAAAACAAAACTTGGAAATGTATATTTGGAGCTCTGCCTGGGAGGAATCAGTATACAGGCACCAATCTCCTTTCCACTTGCCACTTCATGAGTCATTGTTCTCTGCCCACTAACAGACTGGTTTGTCCCTTTGTCAGTTTCCCCCGACCATCTGCTTCATGGAGGACCAAAACAGCAAGCATGGAGGACATCTTCCTCCCCATACCCTGGGAACTCAGTCTAATGAACCAGATAGGAAAACTAACCTTCCTCCTAGTTGGTGTGTCCAGCCTGATGACTAGCTCCACTCTAACCAAGATGGGACTCCAGGACTTCCTGAATGTGTGCATGTATGTGCATTGCTTTTCCTCTAGAATCAAGAAGAAAACTGTTATTACATTTCATTTTCAATGCAGTGCAGAACTTCAACTGAACTGACTGCATTAATATAGTACTTGAGCTGTAAGTTTAAAAATGGATGTCTGTAAGTCCTGACTTGCAGAATTCTGTTTCTTATGCAGAGCTTTTCAAGAGTATAGGCTACATTTTTCCAGAAGTTTTGCTGTACTTCTCTTGACCCTTTAGTGGAATACTGTCCTTAATATCTCAATGGCTGTTCTTTAAAGAAAAAATTAAAAAGTAATCTATGCTGTCAGAACCCTCTGATTATTGTTAATAATGAACTGAACATGGCAATCTTGACTATGTGTATAGGAAGGGACTTGGCACACGGGAGTCTTTGTTAGCAGCAGGAGTTTCTGCAGTTGTTTCTGCTTTCTGAGTGCTTTGTTTAAATAAGGATTTGAAGGATGATCTTGACTCTAAAAAATGGTTCAAAGAATTTTCTGCAGAGTACTCTTCAGTTTAGTTTTGTATTAAAAATGTTGAAGTTTGACTGAAATATTGAAGAATCAATTACTAGTGTTTGCATTGCAATGCATTTTAACTTCATAAAATTTAGCATCTTAGGTGATGACTAGTTGTTATAGATAACTGAGACACATTGCTACTACCTGCCTGAAATAAACTAACAATTTCTTATCAGTTGATTTTTCCTTCTCAATATTCATTTTGATTTTGCTTACCCTAAAACAGGATTTCATGCAGGATAGCCTACTGCCACTGACAGTCACCTTCACCCAAACAGTGTGTCAGACTTGATGATCTTGCTGCCTATTCAAAATGTTTTATTGAGCACCAGATGTTCTAACATATAGCATTAATGAGTGTAATGGTGGTAGTGTCTGGAAGGACATTGGCACAGAAAGCTGCTGAGTAACTCAGCACAGGCTGCTCTGTAGCTTGAAAGAAAAAAAAAAAATTGACTAAAACAGTGGAAGTGAGATTTGAAGTCATCTTGTCAGCATTCCATGTAACTCACTGAGAAGAGTTTGCTAAACTGTAAGGAGCAAAGGTAAAAGCAATGAGAGAAATGCTGTGTCTTAAATGAGCTAGTAAGAGGAAAGGAGAAATATGTGTTGGAAATAAAGAATTAATCTCTCTTTTTAAAACCTTGCTCTGTCTGCACTATTGGAAAGGTGTTCATTGCATGAGGTACATTGTTGATGTGTTGCAGTATGCTGCTGTGATTTTAAGTTACCTGGTTACACTGTGATTCTTTCTTTCTGCCATGAATATTTCTTTAGTGTTTTGAACAAAACAGCTGGCAGATGTTCTTTGCAGGCATGCTCTGACCGGTGCTTCCTTCATTTCATTTGATTGATTTACTGTGAGTGTAGCTAATCCTTCACTAAATTATTGCACTAATGCATAACTTCTTGCTGAGCAAATTCAGGTGAAATTTCAGACAGTACAGAGGGTTGCCTGTTAACCAAGGAGCTACCAGTTAGTGCAGACTCATCTGTTTCACCTTTCAGGTTCAAAATGGTGACACTACAGACTGTGAGTTTCAAGGGAAACCTCACAAAGAAACTTCAGTTCTTCATTTTTTAGAACGATAGTACTTTACCTAAACATGAAGCTTAAGGACTTCAGTGGGTTAGCTGCAGATGCTGTGGAATGTAAATACTAATTTTCCTCAAAAGCCTATTTAGTTGAAGTGCTATTTTTCAGGGTGGAATTTTAAAGCACCCTTAATGTCAATATTGAATATAAACAAGAGAATGAAAGTTCAGAGTTTTGAAATTCATTTCCTCCATTGGCCTGTCAGAGCTTGTGTACCTAACCGTGTGGCAGAAGAGCTGCTGCACCTCCATACATTGCATTTAATCCAGTAGTACTTGTAGACCGTAAGACTGCAAGCAGGGCAGAGGTAGAGATCTCAGTTTCTTGGAGGATGTATAAAAAACTCCTACACTAGGATTGGTTTTGGGTACTGTGGGGAATTGGTACTAAATATCCTCAGCCTCTGAGAAGTATGGGGATGTATTGGTCAAGCACTTGTTGAAAGTGCCACATTTCATTTTTAAAAGCAGATATTGACATCTAGTTCACTTTTCACTACATTTGGTAAGCCTCAAGCTAATCACATGGAGAAGCTACATGTGAGGAGGAAAGATATTTACTAATAAAACTAAGGGTCTGATGTAGCCCCTGTCAGGACAGGGTTTTTTCTATTACTGCCAACACTAGGCAGTGAAAAATTAGTCCCTCTATTTGCATCTCTGCATAAATAAATAGCTTGATATGATAGGGTTGTCAAATAAATAAATAAATACAAACCCCAAGATGCATAGTCTATTTAAATCTCTAATATTTCTCTAATATTCTGTTCACCAGTTAGTGGGATGTATTATACATTGGTATTAAACTTGCTTCTTTTCTGATTTTCAGATGTACATCACCAGCACGGTAAAAGCCAGAGGAACAAGGCTCGCAAAACCTGTTCTGTGTTTGGGCCTAATGTGCTTGGCTTTCCTTACTGGAATCAACAGAGTAGCAGAGTATCGAAATCACTGGTCAGATGTAATAGCAGGATTTATAATTGGAATATCTATAGCAGTGTTTTTGGTAAGTGTGTATTTGTCACTTTATTTTTTGAAAAATATCAATATATTAGTTTGTATCTCCTAACCCATGTTGGTAGACTTGACTTTACAAATGTCCATGAGGTGTTTCTGTTTTGTTTAATTATCAGTTTCCTTAGGTATATTTATGTACACTCAGAAATGTCGAATCCAAAAAAGAATTGATCAGATTGTCTATTTTGATTCCCTTATAAACCAGACTGTAGAGGTTCATCCACTAATTTATTTTACATTAAGCCCCACGTTAAACAAGTGCATATTTCTTAGAATAATAACTATTAATATTTTAAAGCATTACATGCAGTAGAGGGATGCCTACACTGATCAAAGAATGAGTAGCGTTTATTTTCTGGCTTTAAAGTAGCCCCCTCTGATTTATTTATTTATTTTTTTGATAGTAATTCAAGTTTTAATTGAAATTCCATTTTATCCAGTCAAAAATTCTTGTTTAGTCTTCTCATTTTTCTGGAGTCGTGTTCCAGTACTGAGTCTCTAATCCTAGTTACTAATGACCAGTGTCTGTGTCAGAAGGCTGCCACTAATGTATTAATCACCTTCACCAATAACTTCACATAATGTAGTCATTGCTGTTTACTATCTCTAAGTTTGTCTGCCTGGCAGCTTGTATTAGTACTAAAAATAACTGATTTTTTTCCCTGTGAAAATACTTTTGATATTGATTCTGGGATCTCAAGATCTTAAATCTCAATCTTGCACAGGGATGACTGAGGTGGACTTTTTCACTCAGCTGATAAAATGTAAAGGCAGCTTTAAGTCTCTTTTAAAACACACTTGCTTTTGTTTCCAAACGTTCCTTTCCACACAAGGTGTCCTGGTGTAGTGTTTGGTTGCGTGCTCTTAAGTTTTTTGTATTATGTTTTTGCCCTAAAGTCATGAAAGAAAAGAGAGTAGACGAGAAGTCTGTTCCAGAACTTTTTCTTATATTTTTTGGTGTGTGCTGCATAAACTTCTCTAAGTAGAATGGCATCAAATTTAGTTGTGTTTTAAAGACAATATAATTGGAAAAAACTGCCTTAGTTGAGTGTCTTAAATAGTAGAACCCCCTTCCCCTCCCTAAGCAAAAGAACATTGCATGCCACTTTCCTAAATGCCTGTGTGAGTCTCACTGCTACACTGCTGCTGGCCTGAGCATGTTTAGTTTAGTTCAAACCTGGGCACAATCCTTGCCTTCTTGTCCTCCCTTTCTTACTCTGCTTGAGAAATTCTTTGCTGGTCAAAACCTACATGGCATTAGCTCTTTCTAGGAGCGTAAGATTGTCACATATTTCATACATACCATGGACATCATTCCCTTATAAGGAAAGACTGAGTCCTGGGGCTGTTCAGCCTGCAAAAGAAAAGATTGAGTGGGGATCTTATTAATGCTGATAAATAACAAAAAGATGCAGTCAATTGGATGGGGCCAGGCTCTTTCTGGTGCTGCCTAGTGACAGGACGAGGATAATGGACCCAAACTGAAACAAGTCTTTACTCTGAGGGTGATGGAGCACTGGAACAGGTTGCCTAGAGAGGTTGTGGAGTTTTTTCTTTGGAGATATTCAAAACCCACCTGGATGCCTACCTGTGTGACCTGCTGTAGGGAACCTGCAGGATGATTTCTAGAGGTCCTGTCCAGCCCCTGATTCTCTGCTTCTGTGGCATTGATTGATGACACTGAAGATAATTAGTATTATATTGTTTAGATTGGGTAATGGATTTGCTTTTAGATAAGAGAGCTTTCTTGTGCTTGGACGATGGATGTAGAAAAAAACTGCTTAAAAATCTTTTGTTTTGTCATATTAATTGTTTCCTATAAAACATGAACTTCACATTTGTATATTTTTGCTGTAAGCAGTGACTAAAGCTAGTGTCAGTTCCGCCTAATTGTGGGTGTCAGGATCAAAGCTCAGTTGTTCCTTAGCAATTCTGTTTGTCTTCTAATCCCTTCTAGGTTGTTTGCGTGGTAAATAATTTCAGGGGACGTCAGCCAGAACATGAACATTCTCATACGGACAATCTGGCCCAGATGCCCATGATCAGCATACCTCGAGTAGAAAGCCCTTTAGAAAAGGTAATGTCTCACTTTCTTAAAAATGTTATAAAAAATATGATTTTGTACTTCAGCATGCTAGCAGTAGTCTCTTGGGCATGAGTAACTACTGCCGTGTGATTAAATGTTTTGGTTTTGTTTCTACTAGTAAAAAAAAATGGCTTTGCAAAGATGATGCAAGTGTTAGGCAAGGTTCTGTCTAAATAATACTGAGAGCAAGCAGTCACTGAAAAAAGATAATATCCAAATAAAGAGAACATTTCAGGCATTTTTACCGGAAGTAAAGTTAGAACTACAAGCAAAGTTTTAAAGCAGTGTTAATTTATAATCGCTTTCCATCATTACTTATTAAAATCTCTTTTGTTATACCCATGCTTGAAGATAGTAAACAATCCTAAACATTTTAGGTTACCAAAAGTGTGTTTCTATGGCATTCTTTTAAATTGGTGTTACTGCTGACATTTTCTCCTACCAATTGTAAGAATAAATGTTTTTAACCACTTCCTAGTCTGTGCTTGTCACTTGAAATGGGCAGAAGTTGTCTGTTACTGAAATTGCTGCCAGCAGTAGGTTTTTTATTTATTTGCTTGGGGGGAAAGATTTCTTTTCAGGATAATCCAACATGTCTTTTTGAACCAAATGTGTCTAAGCTACTTCTACTGATGTTTTGTCACAAGGAGGTCACAGTATCATTTGCTTGAACAAGAACAAGCATTTAGATGATGAATGTGTATCTTCAAAATAATCCATTCAGTAAACTCTCTGTAAAATGTCAGAACAAACAAGATGTCAGTTGGCTTAGGACATACCATATTAATAAGCATGTCTTATTTGTGTGCTAGGCTTTCCTACAGTAAAAACCGTTTGTGTAGCTCAAAAGCCATCATAGATCAAAAGTGTACATTCTCTGCAAATTCTGCTTATAAGAGCTCTAGTGTTTGGCTGCTGAAATTTATTTTATTTTTATCCTGAGAATTAAAACCTCAGTGTTTCTACCTAATCTGACACTTTCTCATCCATGACAAACTGTTTTCTTTTCCAAATCCTAGGTCCAGGAAAGCTGAAATAATGTGGGAAAAGCAATGGGAGGGAGGCTGCAAAAATAACATTTGTGAACTTGCCAGAACTCTTATTATATGAATGGGAGTCTTTCCTTCTGAACTCTCTTGGCTCCTGTGATAGCGGAGGATAGCTCTTTGCTGTCATGGGACTTCTCACTTAAATCAGGGAGGGAAGTGCCAGCAAGGTGTTATAGTTGATGAGATCTTAGTGTATAGATTCATCTTTCCTTCTGTTGCAAAGTCTTTGTTCTCTCCAGACCGAGAAGATGAAATGGGAGGATGAGTATGTGCACTATTTCAGAAATGCTTTTCTTCTGTTTCCACCTATGGAAAGCTTGAACTGGAATTAGCAAATAATTGATGAAAAATCTGCTCTTATCTGAGTGCTGCAGGTGGTGAGATGTTTATTTGTTTAAATGTCTGGTCTAAAGGTTTGTACAGAAGCCAGAACCTATTAAATAAAAGGCACTAGGAATAATACTTACGTGGAAGTAGAGTCTAAACTGAGCCATCTCAAGTAACTGCCACCACTTCAAGAATTCATAAGTTGGTCTTTGCTTTTTAACTGTATTCTTATTTTTGTTCTTTATTTTCCTCTAGAGAGAGGCGCTGGATGATTTGTGTGCTACTTGTCTTTTACCTACTCTAACCATGTGCAAATTACTTTTTGCTGCTTCTCAGCTGGTGCTGTTCTAGTTATAGAGCCTGAATTCATAAACAGTTCTATTTGGCTTATTTTATATTTGCTTTTCTCTATTCTCAGTCTGAGAGCTTCTGTGCCAATATTAAAAACAGCCTTCATAAATTAGCTACTATTAGCTATATTAATACTATATTAGCCTATCATAAATTAGCTACTAAGAGTTAAGACTAACCAAAGTTAGGGCTTTTAGTCACAGGCTAAAACAGTTTTGGGATGAAGCAGAGCTGCTCCTCTCTTACCAGTATTTAAAAATAACAATATGGGCATTTGGGAGTGAGCAATTCAAAGTTGCTGCCCTAAACAGTAACTTCATTAGAAATGCATACCAGATGGGACCTCTCTCTTTGCTATTTTGTTTGAAAATCACTCATAAATGAATAAGCACGTGGTCCATCAAACAGACCTGGAAGCACCTCATTTTGTGTTTCAAGGTCTGCTACTTATCTGTTGCAGTGCTGTTTTCCTGCTGAAGAATGAATGTGCTTGGTATGCTCCCTGTGCTATCACTGTCTGAGTTCTGGAGGAGGTCAGGAATCATCTATGAAGTACGCTAAAGCAGGAGTATGTGTACTTGGAGCATTCTGAATTTTATATTCTGCTGGTTAATGACAAGAGTAGATCACTGTTTGCATGCCACTTGTTCAATTGCAGTGTGTGCAGATGATTAAGTTGTTCTGCAGAGGTACCCACATCTTATGCACTCAAATAACAAAGTTGCAGAGTGTCTCCTGGAAGTACCTTGGCAGAGCTGGCTCAGCAGTGCAGACTTCAGACTTATTACTTTCACCTTAACTACATTCATCCTTAGAATTAATGAAAAGAGTGAAAGCCAAGAAACCTCATCACTCACCCATCTGTTCCTTTTTCTCTTCTGTCTCTGACCTTCATCATCTCTTTTAAGGCAATTTGTGTTTCAGTCAGCTGGCACTCTGCTGCAGATGGGAGGCCCACTTGCAACCACAGTCAAGGTTTTTCTTTTTTCTTTCTTTCTTTACTTTTTTTTTTTCTTTTTTTTTTTTTTTTTTTTTTCTTGTTGCAAGAGTTCTTGTTAAATAAGAATATTCTGGGTGGCACTCAGAAAAGTTTGAAGTTCAACCAATACAGTCACAGACTTTTTTCCTCTTTTGAGGAGGAGTCACACTTATTATTTCATGCTTGAAGTCACCTGAAATTGGGCAGGATTTACAGAGGGCTGGTATATGTCTTGTAGTGGCTGCTGACCCTGCTAGACTATTTATGGAGGTATTGTAGCTTTGAAAAATCAAATACAAAGGAAATATGGAGCATTTGAGGAAGAACTGATGCAAACTGGTGAGGCTGATGCCTTGTCACCAAGCTTGCAGGCTGAATGCAAAACGCAAAGATGTTTTAGGTCATTGTGCTAGGAGAGAACTGGGGAGAAGACTCGTGTCTAATTCCGCTGATCTAAGATATTTTAGTTCAGAAGTATCCAAATACTGTTGTGTTGACATCCACAAGAGTACACAGATATCCATACTGGTTGTGTTTTAGTATGTGTGTGTGTTTCCAGCACAGCTTGACTGGAGCCCATGTGCTGACATGAGCTTGTGGGCTGATTTTCTGATTTCTGTGGTCATATTGGTTCTCTTTAACAATAGAGTGTGTTAAAGCAGACAATGTTGTGCTTCAACACAAAAAGACTCTAAGCAATTTTGTTCCAGTGTTAAACACTTCAATTGGCATTCATGTCCTATTCTTCTGATTCAATCTATTTATATTAGGGGATTATAAAAGAAATTTTTGTTTCTGTTTGCATTTTGTTTTTTTTCCGTTTGTTTTTGAATGCAAACTGTGATCACAATATCTAACTTTCAAATAGAATTGTATTTAAACATAGAAAAAGGAACAATATATTCAGTGACCCCTCCAATATGCATGTTGTAGGTGTTAAAGAATCAAAGTGTTAGTAACAACCAAGAAGATTCCTTGCAACAAAACTCCCTCAAAGCACACCTCATTAGATTCTTCTCCTGGATCTCAGGAATGGACTGTTTAGACCACCTGCACATAAGGCAATAAATGTGTGTGCGAAGGAGCGCACTGAAGTGTTTGTGTCTGGACTTAAACCAGAGGCAGATGCAGTGTGCTGGCAGCGTTCTGTGCAGGTCTGCAATCTTTTAAAAGAGGACCTTCACTTTGAATTCACTGTTTTCTCTAAAAGTGTGACTCGTTCAGCAAAAGCATAAAATATGCTTTACTGAGCAGGAAGATCTTTGTAGTAACTAATCAATAGTTACTTTTTGCCAGAAGTACTACTGTACAATTTTTTGAGTTAATAAACACCATTGTGTGAAAGACTGTAGGCAATTTTTCAAAATCCTGTTTTTGAAATTGGAAAAATCTTAAAGATGATGACTGTTACAAATATTTATAATTGTATTAATGAGTGCACAACAGGAAAAAAAAACAGATTAAAAATATTAAATATGTACTATGAAAGTTGCAAACCAGTAAGAAACTCACTATGGGTTTTTTGTTTTTCAATTCTTTAACATTTTAGAATAGCTTGTAAATAGAAATTAATTAAAATCTTAACAGAAGATATACGGATATGGATAATCTTCCCCCAGATACCTGCACTTAAGGCTTAGCCTTTTAGACTTTCATTTTTCTACTAGTGGTGTGGGAGCATGGTTATGAAGCATGCTTTGTTTGCAGTGCTGACACCAAGCTGATGCTGTCGGTTTAGAACAAACGATACGAAATCTGACATGTCTGTCTGTGAAACTGTGTCTGCTAAGCAGACCCTCAGCATGCTCTTCTTCTGAGTGCTGTAGGTTACCACAGAGATGAGAACCCAATGTCTTGTGCATGCTTTTTGGCTTGTCTCTTGCACCTGTGTGAATCTTCAGCTTGTGATGGTTAGCATCTCACACTGAAATTTTTCAAAGAGGGATATTTTCTTGGTGTTTTATTTTGTTGTTGGTTTTTTTTTGTGTGTGTATGTGTGTGAATTGTCTCAGAAAAGCTTGTTTATGGTTTTGTATAAGCATATGAAAAGGCACGAATACCCAGACAGTTTCATTGATCAGTATCAGTGATTCTCACCATTAGAAAGTCATTACTTTTGACCTAGTTATGCTTCATCTTGCTTAATCCCTTGGAAATGAATCCACGAGTCTTCACTAGAGTCCAAATCAATTGCTCTCCAACTGGGAGCTTAGCATTTCTCCCTGAGGATTTACTGAGGAATGGGGATTTTTTTTCCTGTGTGATTCTGTTCTGTGTTCTACATATACTTCCAAGGATGGTGACCGGCTCATTTTGGAGGTATAGCTGGCAGGAGTGCCACATTCACCTTTATCGAGTAATAGCTACCAAACCCTGGGTTAGTAGCACTTGAAATACTACTTGGTTCTCTGCATCACTGGAAAACGTGTGCTGCTTAGAGAAAGGAGTATTATGTAGTAGGAAGTGAAATAATTGATTAGAATAAACAATGACCAAAACACATTTTTTCTTCAATTCCACATTTTTCAACTATTTTGCTTATTAAAAAAAAGAAGAGTAATTTTAGTCTGATCCTGACTTAAGTTGTCAGGATAATTTTCAGATCTAAACAATGAAAAATGCCAAACTTAATAATAGCCTCACTCTAACTCCAGGTTCATTGAGGTTGCCCAGTACATCCTCCTTGCTCTGCTGAAAACAGACCAACAACTGAAATGCTTTGAAATGCTTGTATTTTATTTTCCAATTAGGAAATCTAAATTTGCTTTTATGCTTCAGAATCCAAATCTGTAAACAATGACTAATGGCTAATATTGTTTACTGAAAACATTTTCACAGGAAGTTGCATGCTGATTGTTTTCTTTCCTCACACTTTAAAAACTGTCTGCTAGCTATGGTTTAATTATTGCTGCTTATTTATAAAAAAGGAAAGTTATGTTTTGGAAAAAAAGTACATAGATACATATGGTTTGGTGTTCCTCATCTATTGAGGCTGTCACAAAATGCAGCAAGGACATTGCTAGAGCTAAAATCCTTAGTATACAAAGGAAGAAAAAGAAAAAAAATGCTCATCCTGTAACCTATACGGCCATGGGAAGGCATGTGGAGGAGAGATTCCTTTCTGTAGTGTGAAAATTGAAGATGCTCATTTTCTTTCCTCCGGCTCTTTGAAGACAGACAAATATCCAGGCAGTTTAAAGAAGAACTAAGAAACAAACTTCTGTGGTGGCCATTGTTTCCCTCCAGCACTTTCTATGGTGTGTGGTAAGGGAGTTGCTGAAGGACTTAGAGCAACTTCCCTTAAGCAAGAAAATGGAGATGCATCCCACTCTCTAGGAGTTACCTAGTCACTGCCTTCTCTTCAGCTGGCACAGACCTTCTCCATTACATTCGAGTCTCTTCCTCTGAAATGTCAACAGAGGCATTTGCTTAAGTTAGAGCAAGAAAAAGTAGCAGAATTCTCTAGGATTCTGCAGTTTTACTGCATAGAGTTCTGTGTAGTATCCTGAGACATGTTTGTGTTCATAAGGATTGTTCTGGTGAAGGAGACAGGAGGCTAGCATTGCAGGTGAAGAGGACACTAGTGATTCAGAAGAACAAATTTGGAACTCAAGTTCTCAACTGCTGAATGCCATTTAATTGTTCCATGTCACTACTTGCTTCTGTGCCATCAAACTCACAGGGAGCAATTCATCTTTTTAAAAAACATACAGCATTAAAATTGTTTTAACACCAAAATAGAATATTATAGTCTGCTAGAAACTGTCCATTTCTAGGCATTTTGCTTTGAACTGCGAGTAAGAGAGGAATAAAATTACAGCAAGTTCAATTTTTCACATTATTTAAAAAATACATATAAAACTAAAATATTGTTGAACGCTTACATCTTAGTGCTTTCTTCAGTACAGTTACATATACAGTCATCCAGCATTTGACAAGAATTTGCTGTGGAATTGAGTGAGAGCACTACAGTGAAACCCAGCTTTATTTACCTTTGTCTGCAATACATGGCAGGTATGAGGCTGTCACTAACACAGAAGATGCGACAGTTTTCACAGTGGTGACTGATGTCTACATGTGTGGTTTCTGGGTTTTTATTTCTTTGTTTCTCCTTTAACTTGTAGAACCACATCACGGCCTTTGCAGAAGTCACATGATGTTGACGCTGAGGTATATTCACTCCATTGGACTTCATCTCTTTTCACAGCCCACTCACGATAATTGCAGTGTAACAAAATCAAGAAATTTTTAAAGTCCTCTTTCTGACTTGATTTTTACATCGTTAAAATGATACCTACATTTTGAAGATTTCTTAAATATTAGAACGTCACTTTACTTTCTAGCAAAAATATTAACTGTTTACTTTTTGATGGAATGGGACGAACTAAGCACTAATTACCTTTATCTGACACTACCCTCTATTTTGGCTTCTTGTTGTTTTTTAATGGTTCATGTACCTATTCCAGTAGTACTCCATATTTTGATTTGAAATTGATTTTTAGAATCTGCATTTTTAATTCAGCATGAATTTGTTTCCATTTGAGCAGTTTTAGTGTATAAAAACTAGAAAAAATATTACCTTCTGTATGAAAATGCTGTTTGCACATTGTATTACGCTGTATTCCATGTAAGATATCATTCAAACAATGTTATATGTAAAACTGGTGCTTCTGCTTTTGAAGAGAAAAAAAATGCCAATTTTTACTGTAATAAGTATTGTATCATAATTAAAAGTTTATTTATTTGGATATTTTCCTGACATAATTGTAGTTGAATTGTTGATTTGTAGCTCTTGAATGTCTTGAATGATATATATGTATCTAGGTTAAAGAAATGAAAATTATATAGAAATTTTGATCATTGATATATTCTTTATTACTAATGCTATCCCATGAGAGGTTAAGGGCTCCATTCTTAGCTCAGCATATCTGATGGGAAGCCCTGCTATCACAGATCACTTAAACAAGTTACTGGAGGAGCCCTGCATCATCTCATATTTGTTATACACCCAGATGTTATGCTGGGAGAATGGAGTGCTAAGACAGGAAGAGGGTCACTGATATAGTGAGGGAAAGTGCACGTTTCTGTCCTCCTGTTGGAGCATTTATGGAAAATAAGCAATGGCTGCATTAATTTACTTCAACTGGAGTGACTGAGACAGGCAGAATTTATCTCTAGGAATCCTCTCTATCCCTGTTTCCTTTTCAGGGCCATGTTCTTGCAACAAATCCTCTGTCAGACTCTGCGTTGCTAACAGGATTTTTTCCTTCAAATTCGAATGGTGTTCTTATATAGCTGTTATCACTGTGAAAAATCAAATTGAGCCTCCCCTTTAAAAGACAGCCTCACTTGACTATTCATAGTGAAGTATTGTAGATGCTGAAGATATTCTTAACTGCCAGAATGTTTTCCTCTGGCAACCACAGTTGTAATACTAGCACTATAGACACATTTAAGATAGAGAAGTTCAGTGTGGTCCTTGAAAGGAGTACAGAATTCTAGGCCTTAAGTTTTCCATAATTCACTGCATTTCCTCTGCATTAGTCATTGGGAGAAGATATTTCAAACATAACTGTAGAATTGGATGTGTATTTTTCTATGTTGAATTTTATTGCGTTCCTGCATAGTTATCCGTGCATTTTCATTTTAACTTCTCTTTTCACTAAATGCAGCTACCTAAATATTGCTTGGAAAGCAGGGCAAAGCCAAGTCTTCTTTGAGTGCAGTAGAGCAGTGTATCCCATGAAGTCATCATACTAAGCTGAGAATTAGAGAATAAAGAAATGTATCAGCAGGGAAAAAAGTCGTAGAATAGAGCCCTTAGCTACAATGGTGTTACTTAGGTGATTGAAAATCCACCTTTATTAGGCTACCAGTTGTGTTTACAAAATTGTAGTAGGTCCAAAGTTTGTATCACCATGTTAGGCACACCTACCCTTCTCTTATTAGTATAGCTTTCTAGGGTCCAAGGTACTAATGATCTCTGTGTGTAGATTTAAACGAAATTCTCACTCATTTTTGCATGGTAGCAAATTTACATTTTTTTAAATATCTGATTTATAAGATTACCAAGAGATTCTTTTATGTTAAAAGAGATGACTCTTTTCCACTGTACTGTATATCATCAACTTGTAACTGGTCTCTTTCTCTCTCAGGATCTTTCCCAGTCAAATATTTGGGTTAAATTTATCATATTATCTCTGTGAACCAGCAGTGAGAAAACAAAGAGAGACACTCTGCTGTATAATGTATTTTTAAATAAAATAATTTTTCAATCATATGCAGTGTATTTATTTTAGATATCTGCTGTAGATATATGTTCATAGCATACATACAATGAAATGATGATTTTAAAGGACAGCTGCATTTGGTGATGTATTTTCATAATTAACAAGGAGTTCTCAGTTGCTTTCCCTTAAAGGTTGTTCTGTGACACTGAAAAGCAGGAGTGAAAGAGCTGTATTGCAGAAGTGTCTTCTGCCTGTTGGTGAAGGACTCCCTCCAGGATGTGGACAGGTCAAGCTCCAGATCCTGCCTTGAGTGATTTGTAGAAGAGTAAGAGTTTACCTCTCGTGCGGTTGCAGTGGCTCCGCTGCCCTTGAGCTTGGGTGTTCACTTTTCCTTTCTGGACTTTCAATAGGAACAGTGTATCGAAATAAAAGTAAGTTGGTATTTTTTAACTGACATGGCTTTTTTATGGTTGCTTTTTAGAAAAATCCCAGTGAAGAAAACAAGCATCATCCCTTGCTGTAATTAGATTCTAGCTCAAAGTTGTTTCCGGTAAAAATTTGGTATTTGAACTATTTCAGTGGGTTTGAGTGCATCTGTTGCTATGATCATTGTGGACCTTTTGTTTTTATGATCCCTATGGATCTTTCTATATGTGCTTCAGTTAAACAGTTCCACTCTATTTGTAAATAAGATAAGCATCTTTAATTCTATATGCTGCGGTGTTCCTAAAAGAGGAATTCATAAGGCATATGGGGACACCAGCTGGGCTCATATCCATACCATTTTAGATTCCCTTGTACGTATTCCGTTGTTTGTTCGTAATCATGAGCTGCATAAGACATACGGCAATAGCATCTGGGCTCACATCTTTTCAGCTTTTAGAAATGTTCATTTTAACAATATGCATTAAAAGAGGATAATGTTGCTATTTTTCAGCTGCAATTTTCTCTGCTGTTTGCTATTGCTGTCTAATTTTGTTGCTGTCCAAAATCACGAGTGTGGCAGTCCATTTGCATGTTATGTTAGCAGGGAGCTTTTTATATTCTTCTGAAGTCTAATTTTGGTATTTCTGAGCCTTGCCACATTGAAAGAGAAGTGCAGTACATTTTAGAAACAGCCAACCTGAGTCTGTTTTGAGCAAATGCATCCCTTGCCATCTGCATTGTCTTGGCCTCAGGGATGCTCAGGAGTGTTTATAGGCAGGAGGGCTGAGGGCTGGGATGGGGGAGCAGGCCTCCTCAGCCCTTTTAGATCCCTGAAACCTCTCTCAAGTGCACTGAGAGATCTGCCTTTGATGAGGTCAAAATCAGATCTGGCTTTAATTTGACCTGAGTGCCAGGTTTTCCTATCACACCCCAGCACCTGTCATCTCCCCTCAGGTACCTCTGGTACTGAAGGGAGAAGCTGGACAGATCAGGCAAGATAGCAGCCCTAACCTGAGATGCTATATGAGTGTGGCTGCAGCTGGAGCCGATGGCTGCCATTTTCTCTTGGACCGGCAGGACAAAAGGGTGGGAATCTGTCATGACTTCATCTCCTCAGGCCTTTCTGTAGTCCTTTTACCTTTCAGAGACTTCCACAAGGGAAAATAGTAAAGGAAACTTGGCAGATAGATTTGTCCTGTATTGTCCCCCTACATGGATGAGTCCTAAGCCTCTTATTTTGCCAGAGGAGCTCTGCTGTTCTAATATCTTCCCCAGTGACTGAAGCCACGGTGTGCGGTAACCAGCTTCCTGAAGTGATCTCATCAGCAGAATAATCATCACAACATTAAACAGTTTCTGGAGGCTTTTTTAGTAGGTGGGGTTTAAAGCACTGCCTGGTGCTTGGCATGGAACTGGATATAGCATTCTGGGATCACCTGTGAGGCCACTGAACCTGTCCTCTGAGACAGGGCTTCAGAGGAGCCCCCAGTAAGGACTACAGTCCCATAAACCAAATTCTGTGCATCAGTGTTCTCATTTGGCAACATGCAGATTTATATAAATAAAAATAAGAAACCAACCCCTTCTTCTGTCAAATCTCTCACTAAATAAGTGTTATGCATAAATACAAATTCTCTGTACCTATAGGGATCTCATGGTATTGCTATCTTTGATGTGGTTTGGAATGAGATTCTTGGACATTCAGGATTGATCTGAAGTAGGCAGGTATCCTTAAGAAAGAGAGTAATCATGTCTACAAGTGCTAAGTAAGAACTTAAAGAGCTATAAAATGGGAAAGGGATAAATTTCAGGAGCATGGAAAATGCCTTCTTATACTCATTAGCAAATGTCAGGTAGATTTGCTGCATTTTTCTAATTAAAAATTAAATTTCGGCATTTCTACATTTTTGAAATACTGCAGTAGAGAAGTGCTATTCTTAGTGTACTCCTTCTGCTATTAAATTGTCTGCTGCTTCATTCTCTTTTGCTACTGTTTCTTAAAGCAGCAGTTACTACTCCTTCCTAGCAACCTCTATCTATGCAGTAGCAACTGACAACTTAAACATATCTATTCAAATATTCTAAAAATAGGTCTGATGCAATAAGAATGAAACAATCATTTAGGAAAACAAAACAAAAGCCCTTTTGACTCTCACTTGAGGCAGAGGGTTTGAAGCGAGTCTTAGCAGGAGTGCAGCAAGACCCTTGCCTTTTGACAGAACTTGCAAAGTTGCCAAGATATGGTGATAGATATTTTTGAGTTTAATACCCTGGTTTTTTTTGAGAAAACAGTGTTAAGATGTAGTCTTGGAACATACAGTTTTCCAGAGACAAGTAAAGAATGTCCTTATTTGCATTATATTTGTTCCACAGAGTCACACTCAAAGACAGTGAGACTGTGCAGAAGAGGAGGAATAGAAATGCTAAACAAACTATGTATTATCAATGGAGGGTGAGAGTTGTTCCACTCTGAGTCTTTTTTGGAAGTAAACCAAGTGAACAGAGACTTAGTATCAGCTGATAATGTGACAGTTCTGTTGTCCTGTGAATCCTATGGGAGTATTTTCTACTTATAATGTATACATTTCTGTTAACTAACATTTGTTTAAATGAGAACAAATACAAGATGTTTGATCTTCAGTTCTTTGTCAGATTAAGAGAAGCTGGTGCTCCCATGGCACTGGACACTAGGCTGCTTTTTATTTTCTGATGATGTGCTTTCACAACATATTTAAGATAAAAGGGCTGCAATCTGCTTTTTGAGTGGAATTTTTCTTCAGGAATCTGGATGCTGAAAGGAAGAGCCAGCCTTCCTTGAGCATCACAAGGTTTCATTCACCTACAAGGTTCTTTGTGGCATTCTTAATCTCAAGTGGTTTGATTCACAGACATAGCACTTCAGTCCGATTGTTGTTTCACTTGGAAGGAAAAATTCTGAGAAATATACATGTCAACACAAAAGGAAATAATATTTAAACGTGTTTTCATCCTCATTGGCTTTCTGTATATCTGCTCCTTCTGTTATACAGCTCTATGCTCTGTCTTCACTTTTTCATTCTGCTTCTGGCGTCTGTCTTTCTCATTAGATGCTGCATAGCACTGTGTCACACTGTGTAATGACCAGCAAGTGCAGACCCTACAGATAGTGGTCTAACAGTTGTGTTACAGGCATAAAAAATGACCTGAATGTGTCACAAAAGCAACAAACTAAAGGGATGGCAAAGTTGTACAGGGCCATGTGTATTACGCGTGCTGCAATCGAGCAGAAAAACAAAAGTGGTCAAGAAAGGCCTAGATAATGCTCAGTCTGTTCTCATTTGTGCAGCTCCTGGTGGTAGTCAGAGGCCTTGTTCCAGTTTTAAATAGGAGATGTAGTAAGGGGTGTTTTACAACTTTGTATTTGTTACAATTAAGACCATATGTTTCTTCATTCTTGCAAAGGTATGTGATATTTGGAAGCAGAACTCTAGATATGATGCTTTCCAAAGAAAGCTTCTTATGTGGAGCTACTCAGAGGAAGTCATCAGACCACCAAAGATGTGCAAGAGACAACAGACAAACCTGAAACATCATTCCTCCCTTTCAGCCTACTTTTATCCTTCTAATTTGAGAGGTCCCTGCTTGAAACCCACACCCTACCCTGGTCAGGCTTTCAATTAGAGCTCCAATGCAAGCCACCGGATGTGAATCCAGCACCTCCTCTCCTGCACAGCTCTCCTCTCCCCAAGACTCCACTCCAGCTGCACTCACAGGCTGTTAGCAAGGCTCCAAACACAGCTTTTGCATTAGCTGTGAAGAGGACACAGGACAGCTACAGCTTCCTCGTCACTGCTGTTGGACAGATGGAGCAAAGATATGCAGCCATCCTCCCCCTAACTAGGGTAAAAGAGATACCTAATGTATGCAGCAAGACAGCAGACTGGGGGAGACCAAGTCTTAGTTGCTGATGGGTATTTGCACATTTGTACTCTTACATTGGTATTACTCTTCCTGACAGACCTAGCTGTGACAGCAGGCTGCAAAGTCGTGCAATCAGTGGCCAGCCCCAGAACAGGGAAATGCTCTTTCACCTGCCAGATGGAGACTGGATTTATCATGTGAATTTATCAGCTGTTTCTCCCCGAAGCTTTAAGATGTCCTAGCATAGTCTGCTTCCAGGACAGTATGTTGTCAGAATAGGCTTTTAGTCTGTTCTTTCTTATTCCTGAGTAAGAGATAGACGTGATTTCCATTAATTCTCTGTAACAGATGCTGTCTTCATATGTATATTTATATATATATGTGCCTGTTTCTTATTCTTGATTACTTTTTGAACTTACTCACTCTTCCACATTGGACTTTTATTGCTTTTATTACCAGATGGCATAAAGAGCTTTGTGTCATACATTAATCTAGCTTTAAAATTTTTCCATTTTCCTTCAGCGTCTTTTCTGGTTTTTATGCTTCAGCAGCAGTTGGTGTTTGTTTGCAGATCAGTATTTGCTGTCCACATGTAACATCTAGGCTCTCATCTCCTTGTGGCAGTGGCAGAACTTGGAAGTTCTGCTATTTTGCATGAGATTGGATATGAGTTCTGTTTTCCATGTAGAGGTACAGACAAGGAGGAATGTGAGACTTGCCAAAAGCAGGGAGAGCCCTCCCAGTCCTGGCAGCAGTTTGCTCATGTCTCTTTTTGTGTTTTCTCAGTGTCCTTGTGGCTCTCTGTGCAGTCACACAGACGGAGGAAGCTCAGTTATAGGCAAGAGTGGTCCTTTGGGAGCTCTTTGCTCCTGTACAAAATGATGGCCACAGTGATAGCTGTACTGAGACGTTTTAACACTTCTATTTCTTTATCAGAAGTAATGTTGGAAACACAGAGGCTGCCTAATGCTTTTTAATTTTCTCTTGTCTACCTCTTCTTTGGAACATGCATCATGATGCTTTATCAGTGCAAGTATTGTCTTATCTGTTTTCACATCCATTTCTCAGATACTAATGTCCATGTTTGTACCAAGGAGGGAGAACAATATTGACTCTCTTCTCTTGTTTTACTCCCATCCTGTGGTGACTCCCCTGTTACTGTTAGCCACTGTGACTTCATTTTAACAAAGACCAATATACATCAGCGGTAGTACTGGTTATGACTGAGTTTGCCTTCTTACTACTTACTTGGCTACAAGTTTGATGTGATTTGTATCTGTTAGACTGTAGATTCTTTGCAAAATTAATTGTCTGTACCTGCAAGCCACCTCATTGAATTGAGATTTCATCACAAATGGAACCTTTAGATATCAATCAAAGTCTTTGGTAGACACGTTTGTCTGTCCCACTGCTGTGCATAGTGTCTGCAGACATGGAGCTGTGGACATGGCACTGAGATGCTGCAAGCCAAAATGTGCACATGAAAGAACAGGCCAGGATACATGAGTATCTTGTCATGCTGCAAAATGGTGATGCTGTGAAATGGATTGTGTGCAAAAACAGTAAAAGGTGAGAGAAAGAAATTTAGCTAAGAATATTAACAGCTATTCTGATATTACAATAAGATTCTGACTGTGCACTGAAATAAAGAAAAACAAACAGAAGCTTAAGAGAAATCACCAAAATGCAGCTTTTCAAACATTTTCTTGAAGAAACCATGTAAATGCAAAGAAATGGAAAGAGATTTCTGCCATTTCTTTTTAGACTAAGCATTTTGCTTTGCCATCCTGTGCAGAAAAGTGCAGTCTGTCATCAGTGTACAAGAGTATAAATTGACTGTATTTACAGTATTTATGTATTAGAGATTTGTTTTCTGATCTGTTGCCTGAATGGAGTCCATCGTGCTCACTGTGTGCAATCAAGAAGGGTTTTGTTGGATACGGGTGTGATGCTGCTGGAACTTCTGATATTTGCTAGATATAACGTAGCTTCAGGGTTGGAGGTGATGAGTAAATAATCCTTCATTCACTGACTCTTATCACACAGAATTGCTCCAGCAAAGAGAGATTAAAGCCAAAGAACTGTATTTCCTATCTTAGCAAGAGAAACTGCCTCTGTTGGTAATAACATTATAGTTTATACAGTTGTGAAGCTTCTAGATAAATGAACAGGCAATTCAGGTGGAGTTTGACTCTAAGTATAGCAGTCTTAATGTTTCTCACTGCTCATTTGTTTCTGAAGAGATCTAGAAGATGGATTTACCAGGCAGTGGCTGAAGGGACTTGAGGAAGGTATTTCTACAGCTGCACAAGAGCTAACTGAGCATTTCAAATAACAAGGTAGGTACTCCACCTTATGAGCCTTTGTAAGTGTGAGAAATTGCTATCAGAGCATCCACTTTGGTGATCTGTTAACACAAGTGGTGACTGTGGTATCTAAACAGCGGGTGATTTTGACTTGCTGGATGTTGACTAACACGGTTGCCCAAGTAATAGGAACATACTGGAGTATGACTACTTTTTCAACCAAAACAACTACTTTGGCTCTTATGTATTCATGTTGATAGACAAGGGCCTTGTCCCTTGGCTGGTCTTTCCTCATTCCAGTGAAATACTGGTCAACACCTAGGAATCAAACCCTAGGAAACTTTTTCTTTTCAGTAGCAAAGAAGCAGCTCTTGGAATTGGATGCTATTCTTGTCTTCATTTCTCTGTTCTGGTTTTTCATGTCTCAACTACTATCAAAAAAGCAAAGCATTTCAGCACAAATGAAATGAAATGAATGAAATGAATGAATGAAACTGACCCCATCCTTTTCTTCTCCTATTCTTAAAAAATGGGATTGTAAGGGTCACCTTTGGTGCAGATGTAAGTTTCTAGTAATGTTTTTTGCTTTTCTAAATGGAGTTTAGTCTGAGTTTCAGACCAAGATCCTAGCCATTTTGATGAGAAGATCTGTAGTACACTTTGTTTTCTGGCTGGACTCCAAGTATATTCTGCCTGGCTTAATTTACTCTGTGCTGCCAACAGAATGACATAGTTTTCACTCCCTTTTCTCCCCTCTGGTATCATGTTGCTATGCACCACTAAAGGAGCTAATCTAAGACAGTCACTGGGCAAAAATGGTGATGGCTGAAGTGCTGTCATGCGCTCAGTATCCAGTGATGCTGTACTGGATCAGGGCTTGCTAGCTCAGGGGATGTTGTTACCAACGTCCTTAGATTACTTGCACAAGAGTGCTAGATGCAGAATCTGTGTCCAGACTTCTTTGAGCATGAAATTTGTCTCATGTTTTCCCTGTTTTGAAACACTTTCATGAACCATGAAGGAGAACTGCATGGAGAAATATTAACAATAAAGCTCCATCTGTGGGAAAAGAGAACCGTGCATTCATTTAAAAAGGTAGCTTATAGCTTCCTCTGTTTCCTATTTGCATACTCCGCAGCCTACTTAGCAGCATATTTCCAGGTTTGGTTGAAATCTGGCAGAGATTAGTGGCTAATATTTCTTCCACCTTGGGTTCAGTCTTGGGAAAATAGAATTAACTGAGGGATAGTGAAATAAAGACATAAAATGAAATACTTATTATTCTGAAAACATAAAGGGGGGGAGGGGAGAGAGAGTATAGAATTGAGAATATTGAAAGAGTGTTTTATGTAGGATGTTTGGTCTGCAATGTTCTGAATATGAAAACTAATAGCTTGTGCTTTAAATGCCTTTCCTTATAGAAAAATCACATTCTAATTCCTATCTTGTATGGATTTGGGCTTTATTATTTTGCAAACTTGGAAATTCTCTCCGCACTTATTAGAAGATGTTACTTCTGAATGTGTATGATTTTACTTATCAGTTACTTTTATACCAATGGGTCTCTTTCTGATCACTCTGGTCTTGTATTTTGCCTGAACAAATGTTAGTAGAATTATATTCACAGTGCTAGCACTGCTGTCTTGGGCTTTTCTAAACTCTTTGTAGCAATTTTACCTTCTTTCTGCATTTTTAGGCCAAAGTTCTCAAAGGCATTTTAACACCTGAAGGTTAGTAATTTTCTCAAAGGTATTAATTGCCCATATCTAAATGAATGAAACTATATCTGGATGGAGCAGTTAATATTAAGTTGAACACTTGGATTTGGGCTTTATGTGCTGGCACTTGTGGAATGACTTTACCAACATCAGCTTGAAAGATGATTTTACTTCTGTTTTTGGCTCTACACAGAGAAATAGGATGCTGAGCTATGGAAATAAATTATTTAGGGCAGGTACAGCAAAGGACTTCCATGCATTCTGAAGAGCTCAACTTGAGATTTTGGATATATCCCAAACCCTTGATGAGCTCATTGGACACAGCCAGCATGGGCTGAAGGCAGTGAGGGCCTCATCACTGACAGAGTGGGGGCAGAGGCAGCCCAAACAATCCATGCAGAACAAATGATCCTGGAAAGGTTCCCAGGAACGAAGAGTGTAAAAGCAGAGATTATACCTTGTTCCAGCAGTGCAGTGCAAAAATGGGCAGTTCTTCAGGAGGCACATTCTTTGGGCCAATAAAAGGTGCTTATATACCATAGCTGGAGGATTTGCTAGAGTATCTAGAAATGTCAAAACTCTTTAGCTTGCAGTGGGAGTTAGGTGGATTAACTTTTAGGTGCCTTTGAAAAGTGCAGTTTGTTCTATTCTTTTGAGAATTTTAAGTGGAAGCGTCATGCATTCTGTAGAATCCTTTTGACATGGCAGTTTCTAGATTTTTTTTTAAATCTATTAAGCCCTATATTGAAATAGTGCCTGTGAAGTAAAGAAATCTTCATTTTGCCTCTACTATGTATGGCACTATGTTTACTGTCTAGCCTTTTCCTGCTGCACTGTAAGAGAAGGAAATCCCTTTGTGCTGCAGTGTACTTAGTTTGAGCTACTTAGCAATATTTCTGCTCCTGATTGTCTTTGAAGAAACTAGAAAGAATACAGCAACAGAACTTAATTCTCCTTTGATGTTGTTTTGAAACTTTCAGTTTAGGTAGACCACGATCTTTTGGAAGGAGGATAGAGAAGTTGAAAGAGCTGAATGCCTGTTTGGCATGTAGGCTGAAGGCTGGAGATAGATATATATATAAATGTGTATTATCTATGGAAACCTGTGCGAGCCAGTGGGAAGTGAAAGCCTGTGACTCATCCCACATCCAAGAGGAGTTACTGTAGGATGGATGGCCTTTTGGGGGACAGAGAGTCTTTGTGCTTTACTTGCTAACAAAAAAATTGCAACATGATCATTCATATTTTCCAGTGCCACCATTTTTTCTTAGTGGTGACATAAAGCAAAAGCTGGTTTCTAGAGCTATATTTGTAGCTTTCATGATGCTGCAGAAAAGGTAATATTTAACCTGCTTTGGAGTACAAACTGGATTTTGACTATCCTATCAGTTTGCTATGCTTCTTTAATGGTTGTTATGTACTGTCATGATTCAGTCATACAAAACAAGTTTTCCTGACATTTTAGAAATACGTACCTAGAAGTAATTGTTAAATGAGGTCCCCACTGTTAGTTGGTTAGAGCCATGTTTCAGCACAAGGGAAATTTGTCAAGTTACAGAAAATGCTCATCTTGGGGGAAAAAAACGCAACAATTTAATATGAAAATGCTATCAGGCACTAACTGTGAAAGCACCAATGGTTCTGCAGTAATAACTTATCTTTGTGTCTGCAAGCATTCTTCTAAAGAAAAAAATGATAATAGAGATTATGACATACTATGGCATTTCCACCATTATTTCATTACAGAACAATATTCTATGTTAGAAAAAAAATCTGTGCTTATATGCAAGCATGAGAATGTTTCTCTGATGTTCAAGTGTTCATTTAAGTGGCAGCTTTACAGTCCTCACCACCAGTCATTCACAGAAACTAGCAAGATTTTATTAAAAAGTTTTTAAAACATTTGTGATCATTTATGCTTCTTTGTCCAAACAATTGAGCATTTAATTTATAGAACCCTGTAGCAAATACGCTTTGAAACAACCAAATCACACAAAAGCAGAGCATCTTCTATAGTGTAATTAATATAATGAAATTCCTTTTGAGATTAGTTTGTCTTTTTTTTTTTTTTCAGGTAACATAACCCCACAATCTTTGTTAAAGTATTGTGACTACAGAGTTACCCTGGTTATCCTTTCCTTGTTTCTGTCCAACCTGCTCATGGTGCTGTAATTCAATACCAGAAAGCAACAATATTTTTGTTTTATTTGATAGCCTGTACACATTTAAAATAATGCAGGAGCAGTACTCCAGTGCTCATAGATGATTCACTGCAGTGCTCCACAGTGTACTTGCAATTCTGTTCTCTTCATGTCAGCTGCAGCTGTTATAATGGCACATTGTGCATTTACAGCCTGAGATCACTTGGAAATAAAAACAAGATTTAGAATACTTCTAAGTAGTAAATAAGCAAAGAATGATGTTCTCCATGCTCTTTACTGCAGATGCTTTTTGTTTTACAGGTGGTTTCATAACACCTTGGGGCCTACCTAGCAGTTTAAAGGTAACAGTGTCCAATTAAACTATTCTGTTTCCCTCCACACACCACCTCCCTGAAACAGCCTGGTGGGTGAGGAACCAAACAGAGCATGTGGAGATTTTGTTTTTATTGACACAGCATCAATACATTTTCTGTGGCACTAAATTTGCTGCCAACTGAATGATATATTTTTCCTTTTCTCCTCTAGGGTAGAAAGTAAAATCACTTTTTAAGGGAGCTGGGAGTAGAAGGAGCCTTATGGGCAAGAAATGAAAAGGAGAAACTATCCTTACTGAATCATCCACCTTGTTCCCTTTTTGGAGCTATTTCCAACAAATTACTGAGTATTTATTTTAATGGTTATTGCTGACAGTAGTGAGCACAGTGTGTGTTCATAACCACTTACAGTTCTCTGTACCCATGGGTGTCACAGCAGTCTTTCTCTCTTCTACAAAGTTCTTGGGGGCTTCTGATTGCTTGTTCTTCTGCTCTGGTGATTTTCCCCTGCCTCCCCTCCCCTCCTGTGGTTCAACAGCCATTCCACTGTGTGCCATGGCAAACAATTTGTCTAGAAAACTGAATTTCTATTAAAAAAAAAAAATGGAAAATTCTTGAGAGATACAAATAGCACATGGTAAGTCTCCATGCTTGGTGCAAAATCCCCATAGAAATCCTGCTTGCTAATGCTGTAAATTAACACTTCAAGTTGAGATAATGAAATAAGACTGTATCAATTTGTCCTCTCCAGAACGTAGTACAGAGTAATTTCACAGAAAAGTCTGTATAAATTGAAGTGAATAACTCATATAATGAGATTAGCTTTTGTTTTTATATTTGGAATTCTCCCAAATGTATCCATTTCTCAAGTAAGAATTTTGCAAACCAAATTTTTCCCAAGTAAGCCTGCATTCAGTTTAGAGTGGCAACAAATGAGAGAGGCCATGGTGAAAATAAGCAAGGGAGAAGAGGAGAAGCCATAACTCTGAGGGAGCTGCAGTCATATGTACAAAAGATTTCTTCTGTGAGACAAGCTTAAAACTGATGACTTTTTAAATTAACTCCAGGCATCCATTACCATAAGATTTTTCTGCTGCTAAGAGCTTAGTATGATTTAAGAAAACCAATCAGTTGTATAGATGATGAAATTGTTCATGATTATTGTAGATGGAATTTCAAGCTTTTTGCAATATAATTTAACTATTAGGCTGAGGAACTAACTATAGCACTGAAGAAAGGGCTTCTATCGGATTTTATATTTTCTCTTACCCAAGCTTTTATGAAAATCCAGCACTGATACCTACCAGAGATAACAAACTGGATTGCATGGGTTGGTTTTAGTCTGCGTTCTAAATCCTGCATCAGAATTTGGCTACGACTTAACAGAAATGTTCACAGTTTGGTCTGCTCAGATTGGAAGTGAGCAAATCAATAGCATGGCATCATTTCATCTTTCTGCCTCACTAAACATGCATACACTTCTTACTGATAGATTTTTTGTTTGGATTGTTTTGTAGAAGTGGTTTTGTTTATTAACATAAGTACAGGCTGAATGGTCACTATAACAGGGCAGTATTGCAAGTTGGATAAAAGTGATTTATGTAGCTAGTATTACTGTATTGTACATAAACAGGTAAAGAATATAACATAAGTCATAGCAGGGCATCATGTAAGGAGTGGACATTGGAGTCACTCCCATGGTATCTCATGTTCTCTGCATTTATAATGTATAATACAATTGCTCTGCATTTAATTTATATTGACAAGTCAGGAAAGAGACTATAAAGAAGTTGGAGGTGAGCACTGTTTGATCTTCCTATATTATCACATTCAATATCAGTTGGGCCTACTAGTCTTCTGCATAGGTTGCAAGGCTCATCTTTTATCTCTGAGATGCTTAGCAATTGCTAGAAATCAGATCTAACATTAATGTGCTTTGCACTAGTCAGGATGAGATGTACAATGTTTCCACTTTAAGCCAGAGTGAGAAGTTTGGTATGGGGAGACAGACTGGACCAGTTTCTGTATTGGTGTGCAGTCTAACCAGGGGCTGTGATGGCACCTGGACCTGATGCTTTTCCAATAACTCATAAACAAAAGTAATAAACTGCTGAATATCTGATCAACCCCAAATCTAGCTTTGCGTGGATTGTAATTTTGATGTGGTTAATTATGTGCACAGTTGTAAACGTAAGGAATACTGGTTTGTTTTGGTTTTTTTTTGGCAAAGATTCGTCAATGTGTAAAATTGTACAAAGCACCCTGGATTTTCATACATGAGACTTCATTAATTCCTTACTGCATTTTAAAAAGCCTTCCTTACTTGTATTTCTCTTTGTAATTGTCTTTGCTAAAGGAAGAGTAGTGTGTTCAAAGGCAGTCATTTAATTTTGATAAGATCAGAACTGTAATATTTTTGTTTCCCTGTGATCTGATCTGTCTGTTTCTCTCAGGTTTCAGTGAAGCACACTCCTAAAAAGTGCCATAGGCTGCAGTCCTTGATGTTAAGATGCTGTTCTGATTAATAGTCAGGCAGCCAGCAAATTAGAGCTGCTGATCCCCAGATGCTGGGCTGGAACTCCAACAACAGTGCAACAGCCAAAATGTAGTGAAGTGGCCAAAAGCAGTAAATAGAGGTCCATGAAGTACTATGTCAATTACCTAGGTAAATAAAATAATAAATACATATAAAGTAACTTGCATAGACAACAGTAGCTGTAGCTTACCTGACAATCAGTTTGTCAGCTATTTTTTCTATCATATAACAGTTTTAACAGTGATAACGATGTGGAAAAAAATCAGTAGTGTTCTGAACAAAATCTTATTTCAGATTTTAACCCTTAGCTACTTGACCTACTCGCTAGTTGCTGGGAAGTCCATCATGTACTTAATGAGAAAGTACTGTAAATTTGGAGGGGAGGAAAAAAGAAACTGCATGATCCACATAAATAATGTAGTCGAAACTCTGATTTAAATTCAGTGCTCAAGTTAGCCTTAAAGTCAGCCTTAACTGTAGAGTTGCAGCTGGCACCTCATAATATGAACACTTAAGTGGCCTGTTGTATTGATCCTCAGCGTCCACAAATGAAGCTATAAACTTTCTTTAGAGCTTTGCTTCTGCTTCAATGCCTGCCCGTGATTTAGACCAGCAGACTCCACAGTAGTTCTGTGTTTCCCTGGATGTCTGGAAATTCCCAGAGCAAACCTGCAAACATCCTGTGTATTTAGCTCTGCAGCTGTGCAAACAGCACAATGCATTTTCAATATTCTGGTTTAAACAAGCACATGGATAATTGAACTTCAAAGCAACAGCTCTGCTTACTCTTTTATGAGCATGCAAATTACTGGTGTGACTTCTCACCGGATTGGGAGCTTAATGGAACAATCAGTCTGATCGAAACCCACCTCGAGGCAGGAGTGCAGTCAGGGGGATTTCTGTGAGGCTAATCCTTGCTTTGCTCACTGGCAGGGTGCAAAATGAATGGCAGCCTGCAGTTAGCAAAGTTTTTATGTTTGAATCCCAGTACTCTGTATGGTTTCTTCCCTTCATAGCCTACATTACTTCTAGAGCAAGAGTCCTGATTCTAGCACTGTTTGCAGAGATCAAGCACGAGGATAGTAGGTTAGATGTGGAAAAAAATCCATGTCTTCTCAAAGATTTGGTGTGGTTGGATGAAGTGTTCAGTTCAGCATCTTTCAGCAATTCTCTGCTCAAAGGTTGTTAAAATGTGAGACAGATTTGGCTCCTGTATTTGTATTTCCTGGTCTATTTTTCTTTAAAATGAGCTTTAACTTGGTAAATACCCAGTACTTCCTCCTCTGAGTATTACTATTGTACAGCCAGTTTTTAAATGAAAGGCTGAAAAATACACTAGGTGTCTCAAAGCCAGCCAAAGTGATTTGCCATCTTCTTTTCTAGTTCACTGAAACAGATATGAATGTTTAACTTCCTGCTATTGGGAAGCTCAGCTCTAATTCTAATATAGAAACTCTAATATACAAAATTAAGTCCCAAGGAGGAGGGGCGGCAAAAGTGTGAGGGCACTGTGGAAGGCAGTCTATTTAGACATCTAAATGAACTGATATAACAGAAATTAAAAAAAAAAAAAAAAAAGGAAGATAATATTTTATAATATAATATTTGAAAATAAGTGCAAATTTCAACTTTGAGATGCAATTGGAATTTGCATGAAGCCACACACACACACACACAAAAAATTATGGCCTGTATTTCCAAGCAGCTGGTCATTTGAAATAAAAGATGATGTTATTTTCAGCAAATGCTGAAGATCCATGGGCTGAAACTTTGCAAGGAGCTGCCTTGCTGTCCTTTGGTCCTAAACATCACAGGGGGATGTAGCCCACAGGCACAGGGGTGCTCTCATATTGACCTTTGAATGTGACCTGAGAAAGTGAGGCAGAGCCCTGCTGGGACAGCACTGTGCAGTGTCAGCTGTGGGAGGCAGCCCAGGTCAGTGTCCCACTACCAGCATGCATGTCCCCCCATGAGAGAGAGCACAGAGCTATCAAATGATTCCCTCAGTGGAAAGTAAATGCTAAAAGCCAGTGCAGCCATGTGCAAGCATCCTGAAAGACATGGCCTGCTGGCACATCTTTAAATCTGGCATTCAAAATTGCTCAGACAGATGGAACAAAAGTATGTAATAAAATGTGACATTTTATTTTATCATCCATGTTTGTTAAGTGAATTCTTCTGATTATCACCACTGTCAGGAGCACTGAATGCGAATCAGATTCTGACAATTTGCAGTTTATAAAAACTAACTCCTGCGGTCAGACAAAAAGAAAGAATAATTAATTGCAGGATGCACATTCATGCGTGGAATCTGGCCACAGTGGGTGACAGCTCAGCCTAACAGAAAAAAATGACATGGTTTGAAAAAGTCACAGTTTCTGTAGTCAGTCATTTACAGACTACTGCTCAGTATTAATTACGTACTTCATAGTCTTCCTTATCTATATATCTGTACTCAAGGTATGATTAGAAGTTCATGTCTTCCATGCTGTCTTCCCAGTAGCTCCCACTTGTTTGGTGTGTAACTGAGCACCTTGCTTTCTGTCTTCCCCAAAGTCCAATCGCTGTGGTAGCAGAGCCTCTCCCTCACTGTTCTTTGCTTGCTGCTGCCCTGACCACACTCCCAGAGGCCAGGAGCCCCCCCTGGGCCGTGGCAGAACTGCAGGGGTTTAATTTCCCAGTTTTTATCCCAGAGAAACTAACCCAGAGATCCAGCACTTGCTGCACAGCACTGCAAACCAAAGGAGGAGGTGGAAAATTGGCATCTACACAGAGCGAGCTGGGACACTGGGAAAGATGGCCCCTCATGCCTCCTTTTCCAGTTTGGTTGGGGATTTTGACAGCAATTGTATCACTTAATATTCATTTAGTACTAAATTGGGAATATTAAGCAGTATATGATTGATCTTTTAATTAGCAATTAGATTAAAAGCAACCTCTTCATTGCAAGGGAGATGTCATTGGGAACTAACATTGTATTTGGCAATATTTGCAAACAGACTTACTGAATTTTATAGGTGACAATTTTCTGGGGCCTAGACCTGTATTTGCTGTGACTGCATGCTCCTCCTCCAAGCATGAATAGTTTACATCCCAGAGCCATACCAAAAATATGTGTGCAGAGGTAAATACTAATTCCACGGTAGCAGCAAACTCAAGCCCCCCCGCCGGCCCTGAATGCTGGCCATCTGAATAAGTGCACTAGTTACATCATTGGTACTCACATGAATGCCTGAAGAAATAACTATGATATTACTAAAATTTTTAGTCATCCTTTCCCCGTGGAAACAGTTTTCTCACTGAAGAAGTCAAATCAATGAAGGAAGCGCTGTCACCTGTTAAAAAGGTGCAGAAACAATCCCAAGTCTGGGGACAAAGGCATTTTGCAGGGGAGGGGCCACATTCCCTTGAGTGTCTCAGTAACAGAGAGATTTATAGTCAGGGGCACTTGTTTGTTCGTGGCTGTTCCTCTGGTGAGAGAGAGGGTGACAGCAGACGGGGCTGCTTTCAGCCAAGGAGCATTGCACAGAACCTGCTGATCCTGCTGGATTTCAGCCTCCTGAAAACTCAGCCCTCTGTATTCCTCATCCCTGTAAACGCCAGACTCTGGCTGCAAGTTATATCTGAAGAATATGTGCCTGAATATTGCTGGAGATTCTCATTTGAATCTCCCCAGTCCAGCATTGATGCTGACTTCCTGCTGGTGCCAGCATCAGTGCCCACAAGGGGAACAACCAGCATTGGTGCTTTTAGCAGCAGCATTACCTCATTCAGGCTTCCTCACAGCTGGCTACGTAATCGTGCGTACAGCATTTCACTTCAAGGAGCTTGTCACTTAGGCAACATGTGCTGTGGTGCTGGGGAGTGGAGGGAGCACGTGAACGAAGGCAGCAGAGGCAGCTCATTGGGTCACAGGACAGGCAGCAGGCTCCTTGGTAATGTTGTCACTGCTAAATGGGTTTCTTTTAGCCACTAGCTCCCATGTCTTTCCTTTCCAAGCAGTCTAAAAATATGCACTTACTGGGTGTGTATATTTTTCTCTATTTCTGACCTTGTAAGTAAATATTTAAGAGCAGTTTCAGCACTGGATCACAAGAAGAGTTTCCACTGGGGAATGTGTTCTATTGACTGGTGGATGAAAGTGTTGAATCATTACCACTTGGGTTTTTGCAAGCACCTCTGAATGATACACAGGCCAAGAACTTTTTGCAAAAATTGTTCAGTAACATATTTCAAATAATGAATATTTCAAATAAATTATTAGGAGCTACACTTGACTAAGAAAAGAGGCAAAATAGTTGATGAATTTTTCATACAGCTTTACCATTAATATAATAAATATTACATGGTACTGGAGGGAAATGAAAGATTTTGATATGAAGAAAGAAATTAACTATGAAGAGAAAGCACCTGAAAATTGGTGAAGGTGAATATCCAGATTTGAGAGAGCTGAATAATAATGAAGCGATTTCCAGGCAAAAAAATATGACAAGTACAAATCACTTTGAGAGGCAAAATACTCATTCTCTTCAATTCTTTCTCAACAGAGAATATACGGACTTCCCAAACTTTCTTTGGTTCTATTTAAAAATGAAAGAAGACCCCTGAAGATAGCTGGGTGAGAACACACCTCAATGTGAAAAAAGGGAATTATGAGAGCAGCAGAACTGATACACAAAATGGCTGTAACATTTGGGGGGGGAGGAGGGGGGGGAGAGGAGGAGGGAAGGGGAACATTTTTAATATCAAATTATGCTTTACTTTTAGTTTGCAAAGTGAATTTCAGCTTAATACTGAACTAGCATGATAGGGTAGTTTGTTTTTTGAAGACAGACTCCATAAGATTCCTGGTGTGCTCTGAGTAGGTTCATTCTGCAGCATTAGCAGCAGTGCCATCAAGCATGTCTGAGTGGTCAGGCAAATCTGCTCTGACATAATGCTTCAAGCAAAAATGGCATTAATTTCTCGTTGCTGTTTCACTCAGGTGCAGTGTGAACAGATTCTAACTAGTTTTATCAGCTGACTGTTCATTTTAACATTTACAAAATTAAATATTTATTTTTAATCTTGTTTTTATGGGAGAGAGGCAGTTAGCTTTTTTTCTTTCCAAATCCCTTCCTTGTTACCATCCTTTTTAATGGTTCATAGAAAGTGGAAGAGAGAAGAGAGGAAACAAGTTTTAAATAAAGGAACAAAACACATATTCCAGAGTTTAAAAAAAATAAATTCTAAAAGTGGAATGGAAAGGGAGATGCATTACATATTTTTCTCCATTGGGGCACACTCTGATAAATGCCATCCCTCAATTCAATTTAATAAAATAAGTTCCACTTAATGATGTCTATAAATAGTTCTCATGACCTCAAGAATAACACACTAAAAGGACATAAATGCTTTACATTCGTCATTTCTGCAAATGTCTCATTTACAAAATATGCCATGGGTGCACCAGTCTTCTCATTGGACATTTCCCAGCCTTGGCGTATCAATCCATGTTTTGCACATCTGCTCCGAAAATGTAATTAGTTATGCCCATATGCTACAGAAGTACATGATAAAACTTAAAATACAGGAAAGGCTGAGAGGCCTGACAGACTTTCTCCTTCCTATGTGCATGTTGTTGAAGACTAAGAAAAGCATGAAGCTTTTTTTGCCCTCTGCCACAGGGCGAGGATGTCATTGTGTCATAGGCAACTTCAAGAGATTAGATGAACAAACTTTGTAGTTAATTCTGTTAGTTCTGGTCATTTTGTTAAGGAGCTTATAACTAAAAAAAGATGGAAATATTTCCCATATAGATGTACCTTCTTGCCCTGTTCATTAGCATAGTTATGAACTTTGTAAAGCAAAAAGAAAGATAGTTGGGATCCTCAAGTTTTGTGAAAGAGGAGATCCAGATGAGAATCTCTCGCTAATTTAAATGATTACCTCCTGTAGCAAATGCAGAAGCTCTGAGTGTGTTGGTCAGCTTTTTGACAGCTCTGCTCAGTCTTGCTAGCATGTGGCAAAGTAAACTAGTGACTAAACTAAAGCAAGCAATGTGCTGCCCACTAAAAGTTGGTTCAGTGACTGCTGTTTTCTTGTTTTTTCACTGAAATCCAAAACATTGTCGCACTGTTTACAACCCTAAATAATGTGTGGCCATTTGGCATTACAGAAACACCATTTTAATTTAATCTCTAACAGCACGTTTAGTTGTTGCATGAGTTGTTTAATGACTGTGCACTTTAAAAAAAAAAAAAAAAAAAGGAAAAAATAAAGCCCTTTCAAATTATTACCATTCTTTTAGTTCAGTACGGGGTACAGAATCAAACTGTGGTACCTCCATCTTCATACTTTACTTTTAGGGTTAATTTGGAAAACTGAAAAGCTCTCCTGATTATAGAGATTTAGCTTTCTTTATAAGCTGGCTATTTTAAGATCTGTTTACAAGATCACAATATGTAACATCATTCAAAAACAGTATGAATTGATTACATCCTTCTGGAGAACATGTAGCAGTAGAATAGGCATTTGTAGCTGCTGCGCTGCCCTATAATTAACGCCTTATTGCTTCCCTTCTAAACGCATGTTGCTACTGCTGGAAAACAGCTGAGATGCTTAAGATGAGACAATGGAAAATATTCCCCTCCCTAAATATACCCCTACTCTTTTTCTGAGAAATGGCATAACACTGCAGTCACTACCAGATAGAAGAATGAAGGCAAGATATGCGTTACATATTTTTGCTTCAGTTTATTTTTAATGAGCAGTTTTCCCCCAAATACTATTAATAATTTGGATATTGCTTAATAGGGAGATCATATTAGAACAGCTAAATAGAATCTTTGATGTTCCCCTTCATTTCAGTGGATTCTGGATCACAGCATAGTGACAGAATGCTCAATAATCTCATCAGGAATATTCATGTATGCCAGAATGAATCAACAAAACAAATTCTACCTTAGGGAACTCAGTTCTGCTCTAAGCTGGTTTCAGATTTTTGGAAACTAAAAATAAAAAATATTTCCTTCATGCTCAGTTCTCCACACAGATGAGGGAGCTAAACATCACCTGCTGGCTTTACGGGAACGTGGTGGTCCCATATGATGCTCGGCTGGCCATTTTATGAAATGTTACTTGTGATCCCACATGCATGCTATAAACTAGCTGACCCGCAAGCAATGAATTAAAACAATATAACATCTGGATCTGTGTTATTAGGGTATTCCCAAGGAAAATCTCCAGAACCTTGCAATATTGTTGTAATAAATACTCTTGATAAAGTAAAAAGCAGATATAATATTGTTTTCCATAAAGGTCTGTGTAAAGGTCTGTTTTCCATAAAGCTGTGTAAAGCTGTAAAACAAATGATTCTAATTCTATAAATAGCAATAATGTTCATCAGCTTTGTCAAACTGCAGATGACTTTCTTAGCAGGGAAGCCAAAACTCCCATAGCAGCCCTTAAAACTTCAGGTGTAACATGCATTCGGTATACGTAGCAACCTGTATAAATGAGGAACAAGAACATTTTGAGTTAGGGGTTAAAACACAACCTAAATGTAATGGAAATCATTAAAGCAAATACCTATTAATTATATAGGAGGTATATTTCTCCTTTCATACTATTTTTTCTCTTCTGTATTCTGAAATTTATACATAGACTGCAATGCAAGTGACAGATGACAGTTATCTTTGTGCCTCTACTGTGGTATCCAGCTCCCTCTAGCCCATGGTAGAGATGCTGCTAGCTAGGGTGCCCTGACCTAGCACACCCTGCTCTCCATGCCACTGCCAGCTCCTCTCATAATGGGCCCTATCCCCTCTCCTAGCACAGGTGCCAAAGCCCTGATTGAACCTGGGAGAGGTGCTAGGCCTGAGCAGGAGGCAGTGTGTGACCTGTAGAAAGTGGCTTTGCTCCCTAAAGGCTTGTTAAAAGGAGAGGAAAAATGAAATCAGGGATTTTCTCATATTGGTGCCTCTGCATTTTAGCCAGTTAGGGCATGGTCCTTTTTGTTAACAAGAGTTAGATAAGACTTGCTGGTTTGACCCAGAATATTAGATATTCTGCATAGGGCTGATGCTTTTCTGTATCGAGAGTCTGCTTTGATAGTAACTTGGGAATGGAGAAAAGGCAGGTATAAAAAAAAGTTAGGCTCAGTCTTCAGCAGAAATCTATTTCTTCATCAGCTGTACCAATATGTGACTGAACGAGGCACAGTTGTATTTGTGTAATAATTCTACATTCTTCTAAAAGTTGTGTGCTGTCTAAAAACGTGTGCCTCCAACAAGGGCATGATCATCATCACAGAATGTAAACTGGCTGCTTTTTCTGTTCTTGCATCTTCCCTATTGTAATTCTTCATTATTTTTCTTCCGCACAATGAGATGGTAACAAAATATGTGCAACCATAGGAATGAAATGATGTGCTCAAAGGCACCTGTAAATATTGAACAACTTACTTCTCTACGTTAAGCTGTCACAATTAATTTGCACATAAAATCAGTACTGTCCTGTTAGTGAATTAGCACAGAGTCTCCAAACAGCCTCAGCTATTTTCTCTTGAACCCAATTTAAAATGGATTAAATCTTTTTCTACCCTTGCTTTAGATTCCTTTTTGTCAGCCAGGTTTTTTTATTTATTGCAAAAGATATTGCTAGTGGACCAAAGCAGACAAGGCGCTAGATTCCCTTAATGGTTCTTAAAGAATTACTCTCCATTTTTGCTTTATTTTATGGAATTGCAGGCTGAGTTTTAGGTTCAAAGAGTCTCTCTTTGGTTGTATTAGAAACTTTGCACTCTTGTGTGAGATACTGCTGAAGACAACTGAATGAACTGAACTATCAAGTGGTAAAAAAAGAGATAAAAAAGCATTATTATCTTGAAACCTCAAACTGCTCATCTAGGCAGTATGCAGTGTTCTGTGCTAAGTACAAGCTTTGTGGAGTCCCAGCAAATCTTCTGGGTTCCTGGGCAGGAGACACAGCTGATCAGGATGTCTGCTTCTGGCTTATAACTCAACAGCCAAACACAGCGCGCTGAGCATATGAACAGCTCTGTGCATGAAAGCAAGAAACTTTGTGATAGTTGTACACATACGGAGCTTCTCATTCCACTCTCGTTTTAGAGACAAGGTTTTCAACACCTAGTGAAATCACTTGATTTAAATGAACGCAATTCAAGACAATGTATAATAATAAGTCTTATTTCTTTTCAGTTGCAAAAGAGCCTTATGAGATGATTTACTTTACATTAATTTTAAGGATGAAATAATATCCTGCTATAAAATTTTGCAAGCATTTATTCTTCTTGTCAACTCAAAAGGCAGTTCAGTTGCCCTTTAAGTTGATTTATTACTTGAGAACCAGTGAATCCTCCCCACCACGTGGTATCAATGTTGCCATGATTAAAAGGAAGGAAGCAATTCATCTTGGTTTGGATCTGACAGCTAATGGCTTACTTGCAACTCTTGATTATTAATACAGACATAATAATGCTCAATTCTTAACTAACCCTGTAAACAATACAATTATCGGAGGAAATAGTCCTGCTAAAAACCACTGTTGTGTCACAGTCTAAATCAAAAATGTCAGAAGTCATAGTATGTATTGTCGCCTGTAGGAAAATTGACATTATTCTTTTCATTATTACACCTGTTACATTTTAAACAAAGACATTCTTTTGGAGTTCTGCATTTCCTTAGCCATGCGTCTTTACCTAAACCAGGATGCAGCTTCACTTTCCAGGTCTCCAAAAACTCTCAAGTGCCCCAGAAGTCTGTGGCTGTCCCCTTGAGGTGCAGGTGAGTGGTCATCCCTGATTTCCTGAGAGTCTCAGGATCTGTTTGGCAGCATTTTAATGAAGCACTCCGTGTTCAGCAGATGCTGCTGTGGGACAGGGCCCTTCCTCGCATCTCAGTGCTGGCAGGGCTGGAGACAGGCACCAGAACGCCCCTCAGTGAGTTGTGATGGTCTCAGTGGGAGCCTGAAAGCTGGGCAGTGCGTTAAGTATGCTTTGCTGTCCAGGCGCTTTCCACTGAGACTGTACAATTTGATCCTTTTGTCACCAGTCAGTCCTACCAGTTACCAGGTAGGTGCTCTTCCATTTGTCAGAACGGGTTTACTTGGCCATTTTCTTTTTCTTTGAGTAATCTTAATAACATGACAGAGGGTCCTCTTACATACACTTCTGCCCTCATCTATTCTTCATTAAGCTACAGGGGATTGCTGTGCAATGCAGGAGGCAGTGCTGATAAATAATATTACAGTGCGAGTTGGGCATTTGAAAGAAATCTCCTTCATATTCCTCCTAGCCTGCAGAGCTGCTGGAAGGTTGGTTTCATGAGTGATTTGTGCCAGCATTATCTTATTTTAGAGTCTGTCAGTGAAATCCTGCCCATAGCAATCAGGCATGTGAAAGAATTTCCACATATAAAGCCTGAATATTTTGAAAAATTCCTACTTCTACTGCAGCCTGAGAGCAGCAGGGGTCAGCAGCTCAGTTGTTGAGCCCACATTCATTTCCTCTTCCTCTGGGCGGGCAACTCTCCACAGATCACTTCAGGCTTGTCACCCCCAGCAAGGATAGTGTCTGCACCAGGCAGCCTCTCGGTGCTCGCAGTCACTGACGCCTCACAGCAGACTCTGCTGTACCTCTTAGTGGCAGTGTGTGCTGGTTACAGCTCATCTGCTCCGTTGCTGAGAAGAGTTTTGCTCATTTCTTTGCATGTGTTTTCAGTCCAGCAGAAAAGACAAGTGCACTGTTTACAGGCTGTAGTTATGAAGCACTAACACAGAAAGAGGCAGTGACCTTTTCTTGTCTCTTGGAATTTTTCCCTCTTTATGGTCAAGCCACAGACCACAGATGCTAAACGTGGCAGCCCTGATGGCCATGCAATCACAGTGCTGCCTGAGGAAGCTGGTTACCCAGGCTGTGGCTTACCAGTAGCTAAGGTTTGCACACAAGTTCTGAGAAAAAGGCAGCTTAAAAAAAAGTCTTTAATATTTTGATCTGTGCTTTCCAAGTGTTTGTACGTAAGTTGAGAGTGCTGTCACAAGTGCTTCAAAAGCACCTGACCAGTATCTTATGGCAGTGAAATGGGAGGCAATGCTCTGTCCCTGGCACTGGGCAGACGAGGCATCACTGCAAAAGCTGGAACTGCTGGGCCCAGCGAGAGGCTCTGGGCTGCACAGCTGGCAGTCACCCCCCTGTCAGTCCCTCTGTGTGCCAGAGCTCACTGCTCATGGCAAACACTTCTAACAGGTCTTGAAACAGGGTAGAAGGTCCTTAGGAACCGTTCCCTGCAGTTGCCAGAGGAAGCCTGTAAGCTATGGTGGTTATATATTCTCTAGATGGTGATTACCTAGCTAGGAAACTGCAGATACACTTTGAATTTTCTTTTTTATGATAAAACAATGACATTGTTTTTAAAAAGAGATCTCATGTGAGTTTGAGAATAAGCCACACTGAGCTGGATGGGGAACTTTCTAGCACTCAGAGCTGTTGTTTGGGGCTCTCTACAGACAGAGACACTGACATTGCATTGTTTATGCACTGCTTTTTTTAGACACTTAGAATCACTTCTTCACTGTTTAATTAATTTCAGAGGGAAAATCTGCAGAAGGAAATAGAGGTGTCCAGAACGAAGCTCTTGGCTGTAAGCAGCTGAAAGTTGAATTCTTAGTCACTTTTGGCACTTCAGAAATCATCTTAAATAGTTGGGCTCTAACAGTCTGCACACAGCTACCTGAAAACAGCAGAAAGAATATCCAAACTATAAGCAGATTGACTTTGAGTAATAGAATAGTTTAAACACTTTCCAAGCACTAGCCTAAGGAAGCTGAAACTCCATAACAGAAAAATCTTTGGAAATAGGGCTAAAGACACAATATGTTTTCTAAAATGGTAAGTATTGGAAGTATTGGCACAACTCAAAAAGAACAATGTTTGATTGTACTTAATAACAGGCCTCATTTTTCCTTGATACTGCTACTAGAAAATCAGAACAATAACAACTCGACTCAAACCTCTACATGACTACTAAGGTTTAGTAGTCTAACCAGCTAAAGAAGAAAGTAAATGAAAAATCCTTGACATAATGAACTGTAGCCCACTGTTTTCAGGAAGGATGTGAAATATCTGCTGCTGCTTTGATCTCCAAGTGCCTCAGAAAGCAGCTCTCTGCTTGGGCAGAACATGCTGGTAAAAATCAATGCAAAGCACATTTTGGTATTCATATCCCGACCAACCAGGCATTGCCCTTTCTCAGAGGAGCTTAAATTACATGCATACTACTTAATTTTTGGTTGAGCTTAAACAATTGAGTCCTTCCAGGTAAGCCTGTTGAGGCTCCTTCCTGAATGTTCTTTTCTCTGGCACTCAGAGTGTTAACTGCTGCCTGTCCTGCTGGATTCCTGTTTATAGGACTGTACACTACTGAGAGATTAGGAGCTAAAAAAAGCAAGCAAAATTCAGAATTAATAAATGCAAATTAATGCACACTGGGGAAAAGCCAATTCTCCTATATATACACACTGATGGAAATTAAATTATTTAGTAACCTTCAGAGTAGCTCTTAGTGTTATGAAATGGCAGCTCAGCATTCAGTGGTACTTTAAAAAATGAATCGGAAACAGGAAAGAATGTGAAGTATAATTGTAGCAATGTGTTCATGTCTGGTGTGCCTGCATTTTGATGACTGGTTGCAGCAGAACTAGAAACTACAGAGAAAACCAGCATCTACGAGCATGGATGTGAAATGGCTTTGGTATGAGACGGTATCAGGCTAAGGCAGTTCCTCTGGGAAAGAGGCAGTACTTGGAAGTCATGCTAGAGGTCGGTGGCATGGGGAAGTCAAACAGGAAACAACTGTCAGCTCTTCTCTCAGTTCAAGATGCAGAGGGCATGATTTGAAATTACTGTAGCTGGTTTAAGAAATCACACAGTAACTTGATTTTTCCTGCAAATTGAAATCCATTGATATCCAGCGTGGTAAATTGTAAAAGTTTAGATGCAGTAAAAATAAAAAAGGATTATGGGTTTTAAGCACATTGATAGAAGCTGTGACGTAAAAGAAAAAGAGCAGCATGGATATTGTGGGAAAAGAGCACACGTCACTGCATTGACCATCTCTGCCCTGTGAGCACTGACCTGAGCACCCGGTCCTGGTTTGCATGATGAGCTCCTTATGTTTCCAGGCTAGGAGAAACCATGCTTCCTGTAGTATTTCACAAGCATCTTAACTGCTACTTTATAGCTCAGAAAATTGAGTCAAACTTTCATTAAAGCTTCAAGGGCGGCATGAGAGCAATCTTCCTGCTCTGCCTAGGTCACGCTCATCATTTGTTTCTTACAACATTCAGCCTGGGCACGGTCACAGCCAGCCAAGTGCAGCTGAGAGCTGAGGAGCTGTAGACATTTGCTGAATGACCCAAGCAGGATCACAGACTCTCACCAGAAGATGGTGAGGGCTGACACTGGTTCCCAAAGCCAGAGCCATAGTGAGGCGGGGTCCAATTTCTGTGCTTCATTCTCCCCAGGTTCAGACTTAGGTTTGCTCCCATTGTGACTGCCAAGGAAAAAGAACAACTGCAGCAGTTCTAAGTGCAGTGTGCCAGACCTTTGGTGGAATCATTCGGAATCTTTCAGTGCATTGCTGCAGCAGTAAATCGTTTTAGCAAAAAACTCTTTTCCTTTCTTTTCCCTTTCACTTCCATACCAGCTCTCTGAAAAGGGAAGTTAAGCACAGTGGGAAGGTCAGCTGTGGGAGTAAAAGGCTATTCATTGGCCTCAATGCTGCCAGCTCTTGCATTGGCAGGATGAGTGCTTTGACTAACATGATGTCTCTGCATATACAGTCTGCATGAACTGTCAATCTTTTATCTTTTGAAAATGATCAAATGAAAGATGCTTAGTTGACTTGTAAATAAAACTGTAAGCTGCATTAACAGCACTTTAAAGCAGTATTAATCTCACAGAACAGCATCTTCCTATGCCACTTTGCCATCAGGTGACTAGATCTATTAAAATAATCCTGAACTGCTCCTTCACATCCATGATACAAAATTTTACCAATACAAGCAATTACTCAGTATAGAGAATATAATATGGAAGCTACAATGCCAAAATAATTCTGACAGAGTAGAATGCAGAATGAAGACAGACTTTCCTTATTAAACTTTTTATTAAAATTGAGCTTTATTTTACATATTTAAAATACTTTATATCCAAGTTATGCAATATGTATGAAAAAAATTGAATGTGAACACTTGCATAAAAATATGTAAAATCATGACTAAGCAATATAAAGCAATATATAGCATGTTCCAAAATGTATTTCAGGAGTAGAATACCTGAGTTTTCAAGAAGCTGGTTTCCTGCGTTTCACTGATTTTAACAGTTGTATTTAAGAATGTATCTGATCTCATATAAAGCACTTCTTTGGTTGAGAAAAACTTCACGGAAAAGGTAGAGATCAAGCAGAGATATTCCTCAAGGCCTGTCCTCAGAATCTTCTTCCCCATGATGATCCACTGTTTGAGATGCTAGGAAGGACTCCCATGTAGCAAGGCACTTAAAAAAATCCACAGATACGTATTAATATAGCAGACTGACTTCTGTAAAACTGGTAGCCAAGGAGAAAAAGCAGCAGAAAAAGAGTACATATGCATTGTCACAAGCTGTTTTTGTGGGACCATGGTAATAGCAAAATATGGTTTCCTAGGCAGCTCAATGATATGCAAAATGTTAGCCAGCACGCTGGGTGAGCTGTAAAGGTCACTTTTACATAATGACAAGCACACAGTGTGAGCATCGTAATTGTATGTGTTAGCATGGGAGATGCTAACATTAATTATGCTCTTCTTTAATCTCTCCCTTTAGTTACAGGCAAAGATCTTCTCCAAATAGAAAGCACAGTCACACACAGTTCCTTGGTAATCTCTGTGGATTCCTATAGCATACCCAAAATTCTTTCCAAGTTAAATTAAAACATTTTTTTTCTAAATACACAGATAATTTGTTTTTCCCCTGAGTAATGAGAAAGAAATGGGACCAGAAAGGCAGGGGGCTGAGGGGAGATTGCCATATTTAAAGCAAATGTATTTCTCTCCTAATGAAAAACATATTAATAACTGTACAAACCATATATATATATAAAATATATTTTATATATATATATTATCAGAAGCAGTATAAGTGAAAAAATAACGATAATAAAAATCCCCAAATGAACTGTAGTTCAATTTGGCTTAAATGAGTGTTGGCAGCTTGTCAAACCTTTATAAATCAGAAGTTAGTATTGAGGATCATGGCAAGCCTATTGCTGGGTAACCCATGATGTGCTGATGCTTGTTACCCAGCATACCAGGTTTCTGCCATTTCACATCTGTCATTAAAACAGTGGAGCCAAGCTCATGCAATAATTCTGTTTTGAAATGGAAACATTCTAATAAAACTTTGACTTACACACTCATACTTATTGCTATTGATAATGCAGCTCATTTGCTTCTTACTGTACAGTTTTTTCATGAAGAATCTGAAATATTCATAATAAGTAACTCTTCTGAAAATCTCAACAAATTCTCTTATATTAAAACCTGAACAGCATACTCAGTTAATTCAAACTTTGAATTAACTCCCTGAAAACATCGTAATTTCCTCAGTGAAAACTCTTGCCATAAGCCATTCAAGCTACAATAATGCACTACTGCCCATCTACCTGCAAGAAGACAATTGGGCTGATCTGACAGTCACAAATAATGATAATTTATGAAATTTAAGAGCAAAATGAAGGAGGTACATGAATGGAGGTAGAATGTAGTTGTTGGAATCCGTGATGGTATGAGGAGGCAGGATCAGGGACGTCAATAGAAAATCTAACAAAAGATGGCAGCAGTTGTGCCTCTGAAGAAACAAAACCAAAAAGGGGCTGCATGATAATGCAAGAGATTAAAACATCTACTTGACTGAGATCACAAAGAAAAAGTACGTAGGAACTTGCTTTCACATGGGCCCTTTGTCATTATCAGACATGTTAGAAAGTCATTATCAGATACGTCATGTTATTTGCATGTTGTCCTCCACACCACATAAACCATAAACCTACTCCCCCAAGCTTATTTCTGTGATCTTGACAGATGTAATCTCCTTTGTTTCTTGCACTGCACAACACTGTGATGCTGAGAGCACACTGAAGGTTTGAATTACTGTGAAAAGAGAGGAGTAACTGGATAAGACTCACAAGGAAATCTGCATTTCTTCACTGGCCTTTTGGAGAAATGTTATTTTGCAATGGTTAATCAGGGAGGAGCAGTGAAAGTAACGTTAGCTAGCATGAACAGTGATCTGCAAATGTTGCAAAACGACTTCTGACTTAAAAGGTCTTTTTGACCTTTTGTTGAAAGCCGTTAAGGTTTGTTCAGTAGAGTCTCCCTTTCTTCATATGACATTGTGGCAGCTGCATCTGAGGTGTCTGAGCTGGAAGGCGGCTTCTTCGTTTAAATATGTCAATAAGCCAGCTGTTAGAAATGTGTTTTCACTGTGGTGCTCATCCTCAGATTTCTATTTGCTAGAGCCCAGACTGGATTGCCATCCTAGAAAGCTGCAAGGCACATCTGTTTTTCCTAAGCTTTTCCTAGGTGTGAGACAAGAAATAATCAGTTTCTTGAACAGTGTTTTGTTGGCAATGAATGAATGTTGGTTGTTGTTTTTTTTCTGAGCCACAGTATAATTTATACTATGCAACTTCATATTTTGTCATTTTGTAATTTCAGTAATGTGTGGTAAAGTACATACATCATCTTTACTGTCTTGAATATAAAAATGGATCCCTATTATCTTTGCAACACGGAGCCAAAACACATGTTAAAATCCAGTCACACTATGTTGCTTCTCCAGATAGATACAACTTACCACAGTCTTTCCACACAAGGATGCAGAGCATTTTTTTCAGTTACACAAGTTATTTGGTTTTTAATTTATCCCCATTTATATAACCAGAACACATTTTCAAAAATGTAAGAGCAATGGTGGCTCATTTCACTGTCAGACATCACAGTGCTGCTACAGCTGACAAGTTTTATAATTAACCGTACCAAAACAAAAGTAGGTCTCTGTGCCTTAGGCTCAAGCTTTTTATATCGTGAAGCATGAACTGCATAAACGACATTTTGTTACTGATGTACACTTCAGCCTTATTACAGAATGCTTTTACAGAGTTCTCCTGGGAGGGTGAAAATGGAGATCTAAACACAGGATATGCCCACTTTCACGAAAGAGACAGAAAGGAGACAAAAAGAAAACCCTGGAAATTAAATGTGCATGCATAGTGTTGAAATTCATAATCCAATTATTTGTAAAAGCCCAGCAGAATACATTAGAAAATCTAAATATACAAAATGAAAGAACGTAAATAGGCTATTTTACCTAAAGTATTCTGTTTACTACTGTTCTGCACATCTGTTCTGCAACACCATTTTTAGAAATAGCAGCAAGAGGTTTTCATATACAATTGCACATCTAACTAAAAAGGAGATTTAAAAATAGAACATGTAGTAGGGATGATAACAGAAGCAATGTGTCATATGCCATGTGTTCCAGTTCCCTGTTTTCCATGGTTAATACCTTAAAAATATCCTTCGTGATGACATTTCCTAGAGTAGAATCTGCAAATGAAGTCTTCTGTTTTTGAGAGAGAGTGCCTTATAAGCAATGGAAAACCAAAGTGGTGTATTTGCTGGATTTACAGTGTCTGAACAGTATTTGGACAGTGCTCCTGCTTACTCCGGTCTTGTTTTATTTTCTCTGAATATGTTAACAAAGTTTTTTGCTGAGAAAATTAAATACTTCTTTTTCCTTGATGCAAATATCCTACAGATTATGGCAAACATGGGGAAAAAACAATTGGTAAATGTTTAACTGCTGTTGTTCTTTGAAGCCAAAGTACACTCCTGGGTGCCTGGATTGTTGGCTAATATGAACCAGGATGACTTCAGATACACTAGTTAAGTAACAAGAACTTTGTATCTTGTTTTGGTTTGAGTAATGCTCTGTCCTAAGGGCACTGGAGAATATCTATACCTAGCTTAATGGAAAGACCTGGTGACAATCTGCTGTCTCAGCTGTATGTTCTGCCCTGTGGTTAGTTTGTGATTTCAAACACTGGGAAGATTGTATGTCCCATGAGCTAAGAGGTGTGCTAATTCAGGCCGTTGTGTTGTACCTAGGGCACGGGAAAAAGCAGTAATGAAAGGGTATGGCACTGAGACACACTTCAGTCAAGGATTCTTCTGTAAGGCAAACAAACTGATGTTTTCTTCTTCAGAATGGGAGGTCCTGATTTCAAATTAAAACCTTTTCTTTTTTCATAAAATCCTTCTTACTTAAGCAAAGCAATTACACTCATTTTAAATACAGTAAGTTCTAAATCTTGCATATGGAGAGACTTAGCATGTATTCCAACTCTTTTTTGGAAGAGAAAGAAGAAAACTTCATGAACTCCTGAGACCAACTACAGGAACTGCAAGTGACTGCTCAGACATGGTAATACTGGGCTGTTAAATGGCATCATATGCAGATGTATTGTGCAGATTGTACAGTATCACAGGAAAGACTTTGTTCTCATAGGTCTGCACAGAAGCATCCCATAAACTTGAAACATTGGGCTTTAATTAGTGTCTGTTACACTGAGAGAGTCAAAGAGAGTGAGATTCCATAGCTGTAGAAACAAAGGAACACTTCTTACTCAAATGCTTATCTTAAAGGTAGGACTTCACTTTTAATGGAAAGCATAAGAATCATATTCTGATGCTCAGATTTCTGAGAGTCCCTTCCTAAAGTTTTACCTCTAGGTAGCAAGCACAGGAAGATGCTAATGTTTTGTTTGTTTGTTTGTTTCCTATTGTATTCAGGACTGTAGGACCTATCATTTATAATATAAGGTCTTCTCCAGTAATTAACCATTAGCAATAACAACAGGTCTCAAAAAACAAAACAAAACAAAACAAAACAAAAAAAAACACATTTTAGATAAAAACTTCCCAAACTCTCCAAATTAATTTTATCAAATTCTCTTCAATGCCAGAATTGAGATAATGATTTTCTGCTAAAAACAAAAACAAAACTGAAACAAAACTTGATAAGCCCTCATGTTTCAGCCAGGGTAGCCTAATGTTTGTTATTACAGCAATTATTTTTTTCTAAAATCTGGAACTCTCGGGACATAATAGGAAAACCATTTAAAGTTTTCAAGAAAAGCACCAACAAAGAACAATGTCTCAGTGTAAACTGACTTGTCCAGTATTTCAGAGACTATTGAAAAAGAGCCATTGGTACCTGTGGAAACAATTGAACCATTTTTCACATATTTAACTTAGTGATAATAATTTCATGTATGCTATGAGCTTTGACATCCTGAAATGAAATTCTAATTCAGTGAAAAGCGTTTTTAGACAGGAAAGAGACAAAAAGAATTACTTTTGTGGTTTGATTTAGCTAATCATTCATGAATAAAATATTCCAATATATTTAGCACTGATTTAACAGACGTATTCATGATAAAGAAACCAGAGATCATCAGTAGCTGTAAAAAATGTGAGAGGATGCCAAAAGTTTGCTGCCTGATTTCAGAAAATATTTTGATCTTCATATGTAACAACAGATTGTCAATGTCCGCACATCTCACAGGCTGCATCCTAATTAACTAGACTTGATGATCAAGAGCTCTGTCTTTTCAATTATGTTCTAACAAAATGATTTGTAAAACCAGGGCACTGATTTTACATTGAGGCTAATGGACAGCTCATAAAAAGATTGGAACGGGGGACTGGAAGACACAGATATCAACATATATCTGTGAAAAATACTGGTTTTTAATTAGTAGATGGGCAACTGCTTTACTACAGGAGAGTCTGAAAAAAATCAAGATACTGGGATACTTTCAAAACAAGCACAACATAAGCAACATGTTGCCTCTGAAGAAACTTCACAGAATGCTTAAGAGATTTTGTTACATGTATTCAAGTTCTGCTGGTTAGAAAACCTTACTTGGAATTTTTACCAAGAGTGATAGCTATGCCATTTGAATTGAAATTAAAATTGTATCTCAACTGTTTTGCTTTCTTTCCAAAGCAGTCAGTTTCAATTATAAAAAGATTTTATTTAGTAACTGTATCCATTTGTGCATTTTGAAAAATGTGCCATAAGCTTTTCATATTGACTTCTCAAACGTGTATTGATGTTATCATAGTAAAGTCCTATTGGTTCACATTCCTCAGAGAAATAACAATGAGAACTGTCTGAGTGTGCTGTTTTAAAAGGAACCACATTTAAATGTTTCTCTCATGTAAAGTAATTTATAAATGTGAAGCCTTCCAGAGGGCTTCTTCACAGTCACTGCAAAAGGCTTCCAAGCTGAAACATAGCAGCTGACATTCAACCCAAAAATATCTCCCAAATTCTTGTGGTTAGTAAAACAAGACTGCCCTCTGTTGTTGATGAACTCAGGATCAACCACTTGGGTACAAATCAAATATGTTTTGCTTAAAACAACTCAAGTTAAGGAAACAGTCTCTTTCTTCCCACAAAAACTGATTCTGAAATTAACACAAGTTTGGACTAAAATGCAACATTTATTCTTTAGATACAATGCAATGATTTCTCTGCTGAAATAATCAGTCAGTAATAACTACTGCTATGAGAAAGGGTTTTACCTCTTCATAGTAACGGAGATTATTGTCAGCCACATTAGTGAACGCTGATCTCATATCATACTGCATGTTTTGCTTCCATCTGTCCCAGTCTGCTTTCAGTGCATTATTGGCACATTCCACTTTATCTTCAAGTTTCCCAATCTCCTCTGAGAACTAAATACAAATTGTAAACGTAAAAAATAAAAATATAAAAATCAGTAGAGTTAGCATTTTAAAATTGATTGGAACCAAGTGACTGTAGTGCAGTAAAGTGAACAGAACTGCAGAAGCAAGGTTGGTATTAAAATTAGCACATCATTTCCTGGTGATAAATAATTTAAAATTTAATTCCTAATGAATAGCTCAGTACAATTTCTGAAATATTAATAGCAGAAATTTGAGACAAAAACTAAAATGTTGCTGAAAATATTTTTTGTTGACTGGGAAGTTACAGACTCTGGCACCTCTTTGCTGGCACCCAACAGTAATGCGTCTAAAAAGGAAAACACTAAGGGCTTTACTGGAGCAAAATCAACTTTACAAATGAGATTTGGCCAGAAGACTGAGGAAATTCTGATAGAACTTTTGGTGACTTCAGGAGAAATCAGAATGGGGGGGAAAACAGCAGAAATTATACTCAGATTTCTTGCCCATCACCTTGCAGTCCTTTGGTGTGGAACTAACCCTGGCGTGACCATACAAGGGAGCGAGAAATACCAAAGTAGAGAAAGAACTTAAAATGCAGGATTTCAGCAAAGCAGGGACTTTTTGAGAGATCCAGAGTCAAAAACTTGAAGGCAGCTGCTATTCAGCCATTATTTTCCTCTAATTGTTGGAGATGCACAAAGTGACTCCTAGCTAATGGGAATTAGAAATAGATAAAGGGCCTCTCTCTAGCGAGTCTTCCAGTCCTGTCACTGATTTTGTACCTATTGTCATTTGCTAATCAGCTGTGTCAGTGCTGGCTGGCACCCAGTTGCAGAATGAGACAAATCTTCTGCAGCTACAGTGTGAATGAATGCCTTAGGACTGCACAGCATCTGTCTGAAGCAAACCTAGGGAGGTGAGGCACAAACACCATCTATAAGGATCATAAAGCAGAAAAAGCTGATCTCCTTATATCGTTTCCATTGCAACTCAGGTACTGTACATCTTCCTCTTATTCTTTTTACTTTTCTATAAGGCAGAGTGCTCTTTCATCATACAACTTCCCTGTGAAGTTGGATAGCTCTCCTGTTAAGTGCCACAGAGCTGGTGCTTTCATTGATAGGAACTTCCAAGTCTTCTATAAGACTTTCAAGGGATGCTTAGGCTATTCACACATTGCAGGAAAACCAGGCTTCAGAAAAGGACATGGAAAGCTGTGGTCCACAGCCTTCAGCTCCAACCATACAGAGAGGGTGCCATAGCTGGAGGTGCTGCAAATAGCAGAAACAAACTAAGCAACTCTGTCTGGAACAGGGATGGAACCTGAGCCCAATCATTAAAATTGGAGGTATCAGGGGAAGATGACAGCTCATACACATTGCTTGTGTGACTGTTGTGAAGAAGAGACATATATTTTAACCAAGTAACTCTTGTGTGTGTACATTTTCACTATTCAGTGCTCAGAAGTCCTGTTCACAGTCCATATAATCAGCATAAAACCAACTCAGAGTCTGACAAAATAAAATCCTTATGCTCAAGTTAGGCAAAAACAGAGTAGCTAGGAAAAATGAAAGAAATTTCAACCAAATGTTTCTTCCAACACTCCATGATACAGAGTGGAATAAACATTTTTAGTTAGACTTTATTTCTACACTGACTTTCCTTGCCACATTTCTAGATTCATAAAATATTGGGCACTATTTAAGAAGAAAATGAAAAAAATATTATTTCTACTTTACCGAAAAGCCAAAGTTCAATTATCCAGCTAAATCAGTAATCAAACTATGGGCAAGAGTAATTTCATCAACTACCAACAGTGTATTCAATATGAAAAGGTTAATCCAAAGATTAAATATGGGGAAGTTACCTTTAAAGATATTGCAGTCAACTGGATTAGGTATCTTGGGCATGCCACAAGTTAACTGCCTTTCCTTCTAACACTAAAAATGAATGCACACAGAATACTGAAAATAGTGACCATTTGTAGATGATTTAGAGTAAGAAAGGCAGTTGAATCCATTTTCCTGCTTTTGCAAGAAAAAACAATTCTTATATAAAAATGACCTAGACTGCATGGTTAAAGAAATCCGGTTTCAAAGTCCTAGTATCATCATCTTCCTTTTATTTTGACCTTTGTATCTTTAAGGCATTTATTTTACAGTTTGTTTTTGTCTTGCCTTTTCTAGGAACTACAGTTTTCTTCCATGGTGTAACTACAGTGTGATGTGGCAGGCAGGCAGTTCTACATCCCTGCCTGGATATGTGGTTTAAGCATCACCTTCTAAAGCCCCCCAGTGTGTATCAAGGTGGGGGCTGAAGTTAGGGTCTAAAGACAGAGTTTTGCCACACTTCTTCATCTCAACTAGAAAGGTTTAAGGTCTACTTTTTCACAGCTGAAAAGAAACATACATACTATCTTCTTCAGCTGAAAGCAGAAATCAACAAGTGGCTTGGTTTCTGAACAAGTACATCCATGTAGTGTGTACTTGTTTTATAAGGTTTACATTGTTACAATTTATCCTACAAATTAAATAGGATCCTAAATCCATTTTCTTACACTGACCTCATTGAGGCATCTAGAGCAACAAATTAATTCTTACATCAGTGGTTCCTGCACGAGGACAGCATGGTGCTCACCAGATGTTGTACCACTGGACAGAAGCAGTAAGACAGGCCTGCCAGGGCAGAAGGCTACCAGACATGAACAGGGTGACCTGTAGCCAATGGGACTTGCAGCAATAGCAAAATTACCTGCTAGGTGACATAAAATTATATAGTATCTCAATATGCCAAACAGCATGACCTTGTATCTACTACATGAATTAATCCTTCACTTGGACATACTAACCCTGCTCAGCCTGGAGTAAAACATAATATACATTCAGAATGTGATAGCATCAGCATTTAGCATTTCTTTTCTTCACTTCAAGCTTGAATAGCAGAATTCATAAGTCGGCATTTAAACCTGTCAGGTTCTGTCGGAACAGATTATACCAACCTTTTGTCAGAATTAGCATTAGTACTTGCAGCAGTATCAAATCTGTACCCAAGACACTGAAGGAGGCACTGGTTACTCCTTTAGAACAGAGCATAGGAGCAGTGAAGCCAAAATGGTAGCCTCTTTACAGCCAGAGCTCTGGAGGAAAGAAAGGCCTAGATGAGCGGGAGGGCATTCAAACACCCCTCTCAAAAATCTCTGTCAGGAGGCTGCATCCAAAATCACAATCTTCAGACCTTCCGTACTTTGAATAATGGCCACCTTCAACACCTACATTTTGATGTGGGAGGATAATTTGGGGGTTTTTAGAAGCATCACAGGTACCTGTCCTAAAAGCCCAGTAGGAGAAGCATATCTCAAGAAAATGTTTATTCCTAGCCAATAAACCTGATGTCTTACAAGGTTTAATCTGAGATTACAGTCTGTCAGCTGCACTGACCTTGGGAATGTTTTGCACTCTCTTGCTGTATAACTGCCTGCTTGCTAAATCATTTAATGTTTGCTGTGACCATTGCTAAAGATCTCACTGCCTTTTATCAGCTCTAAGGACATGCTGAGATTCCGTATCTATGGTGGAAGTATACTTCAAATAAGATTAGAGTTCTTGCAAGTCACTGTCAGCAGAATTTCTGGCTACCAGATAGCACTGACAAGTCCAGTCTGATGTCTGTGAGATTATTAGAAGCTACACAGGGTATGTCTAAAAACAGAAATATGCAAATAAAGCCAAAGTCAGCATTTGACACCAATTCCAATAACAGCACCTCTGTTTTCAGGCTCTTTTTCCAACCTCTCATTCTGAAAGCAGTCTGGATAGAAGTGTCAGGAAAATAAGTCAACATGTAATAAAAATTAAAAAACAGCAAAAAACAGATTCAGAAAACAGTGAGAAGTTACTTGAACAGTTAAAAAATAGCAGTGCAAAAGTCTCTGTGGCCAAGCTAACATTAATGGAGAAAATCTTCCACTTCTAATGAAGAAAAAAGTCAGCAGGATGCAGCCGCCACTCAATTAGAGAAGACAGGATTTTATGATCAGACTAACAGACATCTGCTTTGCTGCTCTGATGAGACTGTAAGAAGAGTCAAGATCTCAGCATTTTTTGAAATGAGTAAGAAATAGGCTGGAAAGATAAAGCAAAGATCTGTACATCTGGGTAACCACACAACCCACAGGGTTTTACCACAGCGGTACCAAGGAAATGCAGGAACAGTTAAAATGACCAGGTTCAGTGGAAGCAAGGACAAACATCTCATTATGGAGCACAAAGCTGTCAGTATCGAATCAATGGTACAATCAATGCAATGCAAAAGGGAAAATTATTCCTTTTTGTCTATAACAGCTGAAGAAAACCTAGTGCCAGCATCTTGTCTGAGGACTCCATCAGATTACACCAGAAATGCTTTCTTAGAAGGCCATGTCCTGCCAGGCAGTGTCCCTTGGACACTGGTAGATAGCAGTAAGGCCAGCTGCTAACCAAGCTTTATGAACTGCATTTGAGCACTGAGTCACTCTGTGCAAATGCAACTGTTTTTAGCAACAAACTATACAAATGGGAAGTACTGATAAAAGGGATGCAATATTGATGCAAAATTGATTTAACTAACTGCATACAAATAACTTGAGCAATGACCTATAACATGTCTTCTGGTCAGATGAAGATCTTAATATGTACTCTATCTTCACATGCAGTGCAACTAAGAGAGCTGATCCGTGATACAGCCAGCTTGAGACCTCACTTACCAGTTAATTGGCCAGGACATAGATACATATATTTTGTAGATAGACTGAGAATAGAAATAATGAAGTAAAAGTTTGCTTGAAGATGGTCTTTGCTGTTTCCTACAAATGTGAAGTTAGTGTTATGAAACTTGTTAATTTATTACGAAGAATAGTTTGTAGTTTCCCTATAAACTTTTAGAAGCAAAAAGCAGAAATGGTTCTCCTGGCAGCCAGTGACCTCTCTGAGTCCTACAGGCTGGTTCCCAGATGTGTTGATACCCCTGCACATCCCCATAACCCCTGGCCAAGGAAACCATACGAGCCCCTGCTCTCCTTCATCCTCCACTCTCTGTGTTGCTCAGAGGCTGCCACCATCCCTGCCTTTCAGATTCACAGGTTTTGCCTGCACCCACTGAGCCTTTCGCGCTGGTGTTCTGCCTGCAAGGGTAGGCAGGACTGCTGGGAGCCGCCAGCCTGGGGTCACAGCTGCCAGCTGGTGGGGACACCATGCCAGGGAGCTGAGAACATGGTGGCCAGGTGGGGAGCGGGCAGTGGGTCAGCCTGTGCCATCTAAGGGCAGCATGGCAATCTGCTGGCTTTGCTGGCAACCACAGGCAGCAGAGGACCAAGACCCATCTTTGCTGCCCAGCTCCCAGCCTGCTGCAAGCTGTGTCCCAGACTAAGGACAGGAGAAGCAGCAGGAGAAGAAGAGAAACAAAACAGATAAGAGAGTAGAAAGGCAGTAAAATGCAAGGACAGTGTAAGCAAATAATTTCTGCTTCAGGAAAAAAATGTAAGTTTTTGCTGGCTGTTGCATTATACAGAGGCAAATTATTATGAAATACAGTGCAGACATCACAGATATCAGATAGCAATAATATATTCCTACTTGTTCTTTTAATTGACAAGAAATCAAATGAAAATACACACCTCAACTGCCAAAAGGTATCTAAACGGCACATCTTTACATGAAAGCTAATGGCAGCAACTAATAAAAAATATCTGAAATGTCAAGGACCTTCTTCAATGTACTAAAAAGCTGCAGTGAATAATCACTAGTTATTAGTCATTTTTATATATTATTTATACTGTATGATACTTGGTGCTAACAGCTGGAGGACATTATTTAGGTGTTAGAGCTAAAAAATAAAGTTTTCAAAATGCCAGTTCTGTCCTTCATCGGATCTGCAGTGTGCACAGGTGGCAGCAGAGCAGTGTGGGAAACCATCCCAAGACCAGCACTGCTTTGTGCTGCATTGCACACGAGCTGACCAAGACCAGAAGCAAGCTGGTGGCAGTAGCAGGAAGGCGAGCTACTGAGGCTGTGCAAACTCAACCTGCTGAGCTTTGGTGATGGCTTTGAGGATGCTCAAGTCCATGTGCTATAGGTATGACTGCGTTAGAATGAAGGTGTCAGCTAGTAAAAAATATCCTAAAAAATAAACAATCCTGGAAGAAAGGATCAAGAAATTTTCATTTTAAATATGTCTCATGAATGGCTTTGCTTTTTCTACCTCCTATTCCTCTCTTATGTCAACAGAGCAGCAGCCACAATAGCACTGCAGCAAGTCTTACTTTAACTCTCAGTGTGGAAGAATGCTGAAAATAAGCTGCTGTGCCACCTGCATTGACAACACACGCTCCAGTGGGAGTGTGTCCTTTGCTGTAGCTGCGTATCCACTGAAGTTTTGCTTTTTTCTCAAGGTTGCCTTTGCCTGGCATGTGTAGCTACAAAGTCCCATGGTTTCCCAGAGGAAGTACAGGACACAGAGACACCATACAGTTACAGTGCATGGCTTCACAGGACATGCATTGTTCAGGGGATTCACTTTCTGCAATTAGAGTAAGGCCTGGAATATTTCAGCATTCTGTACAAAGACATACTCACCAGATCCTTGTCTGCCTTTTTATTGGCTAAAGCATCAACTTTGGAATCAAGCTCACTTTGAATTTGGTCTCTCCTTTTCAAAACACCCTTAATATAAAAAAATAAATAAATAAATACAAAAAGAAGAAAAACAAACTGAATATATTCAGAAAACCACACAACATAAATTAAACAAGACACAATTCAAGAACTTTGGCATGATACAAATACTTTCCTAAAAAGCAATTCAAAATCATGTAGTGAATACTCATTTTTCAATATCTATTTTTATCTTGCGTGTTTTTTTAAGAGTCTTAGTGAGTCAAAAGTCCAGGAATCTGCCATATAGGTATCACTGCTAACTGGATGAAGAAACCAGCAGTAGCAATTAACTTCATATCAACACAACCTACCATGTATTCATTTTGAAAAAGCAACAGGAGTTTGTGCAACCCAGTATCCAAAGTATGTTCCTTGAGTTATTTGAGTACTGAACTCTGCTTGAGTAAAATCAGATAAAATTATCATGAAAATGGTAGCTATAGTAACCTTGATATATGTGCTTATTTCCAGTGTATGAAATTATTTCCTCCTGTAAAACTGCCTTACAAGTACTGAATTTTTAGCATAGTGTCCAAATAGATAGGGAAGGAAATGTTGCTTGTTGTTAGACTGCTAAACAGGAATGGTATTACAGATTAAATTTTTATTTCTGATGTTCATTTGCTCTGTGACCTTGAGCAAGTCTTGAACATTTCTCTTTACCTGAGTTTCCGCATCTGCAGAAGTGCACTCAGGTGTGATTAACTCACAGAAGGCATTAGTTCTTTTAAAAAAATAATCAAACGAAGGACAAATATAATTACAAACCTAAAATACCTCCTCTTACACTACTTTGCTGCAACTGATTTTACTTCTTCCTACAACTAACAGATTTTCAGTATCTACCTCTAGCATAGGGCATGTTGAACCAGCAGAGGACCCAAGCAGCTCTACCTTCTCTAGCTGTCTTGTTTGACTGTGTTCTTTCTGATATCTTCTCAGTTCAACACAAACGACATAAAAAATGGAATAAAAAAATAGGAGCTGAATTCTTAAATAATTGTTCAATGTTTCTTCTAGAACAGATATTCACTAGAAAAGCCTGGTAAACCTGACTTTGGACATCTCTGAGTAATACACTGGCAGTATATACTCACATAAATCTACCTTTCAGTAGCTCAAAAAATCTTTTATTTAGATAAATATAGAAAATGTTTAGCTGTAAGCACAGAAGCAAAATAAATAGGTCTGGAAGAGCTGTCCATCATGTTACAAATGCTTTATTTTTCTTTTTTTCTGTTTTTGTATTTCTTTTGCCCTTTTAAAAAACTATTGTTTTGATTATATGCTAAATTTTATCACAAATACTCCTTAAATTATAAGATAAAACCCAATGATTTTAATATTGGTATGTTACAACCATAGGCAAGTTCTGACTTCCAAATGCGAATAGAGGGACTGTGTTTTATAAACATATCATTATATTTTTATAATATTTTGTATAATTAATGCTATTCTGACACAAAAATCCTCAAATAATTGCATGTGGACCCATAGCTAACACTGCTGCAATCTATATGCTGAAGCTCAGCGGGACAGAGTTACACTCTCCAGATTTGCTCTGCCTCTGCTGTGAGTCAGCCAGAAAGGAGCCTGTCTCGATGTAAATATTTAGCTACAAATTCATCTCTGCCCTCAGTTTTCAGCTAAACTCACAGCACTGGAAAATACAAAGTCTAATCCATTGTACCTTCTGCACATATGCCAATTATGTTAGTGAAGCAGCACATAAAGGTGCCTGCAATGAGGGGTTAAAGACACCCCAGAAATCAGGTTTTATTAGTGTGTGACTTCCCCGGTTGTATTTTTAATATGAGCAGCCCCCTCTCCAAACTGTGAGAGGCAAGTAAGTTATAGGAAAAAGAAATCCATGGTGAATGAAAGGAAAAGAGCAGTGGTTGAACAGGAATGAGCTAGAGGAGCAAGACTTTCCTCATTAATCCTCTGGCAACTTAACACTGTGTTGCAAGCACTTGGACGCTGCAACCAGAAATAAAATGAAAACAAAGAAAACAAAATAAGCAATGAGCAACAGAAACTTGTCACTTTGTGCAGTAAGAGCCAGGGTGTCATTCTGTGATTTGTACAGAGAAATCTCCCTGCTAGGCACAAAAGGGAGGACCTGTACAAAAGTGAGCCAAGCTGTACACAGCACGTCTTTAATAACATGAGGGATGGAAAGGCTCACAGGTAACAGACTTAGAAGTTCTGAAAAATAAGAATTGAAGGAGGAAATACTGCAATTTGCTAAGATATTCATCTCTTCATGCTTTTAAGTACATTAATACCTACCTCGACCTACCTGCATGTACATTTAAGTAATACAGCCTGTGAGATACGGGATATTTTGTATGGTTTCTCTTTCAATGAAACCAATCACTGCAGCACTAGTTTCTAACTTTCAGAAGCTAAACCTATTGAAAAATGGACAGTGTTCTGCCCAGTGCCAGTAAAAGCCTTTGCTGGCTGAGTTATCTTGGGCCTTGCTGTACGCATGGCCTGTAGCACACTCCTGCTGCCCTGTGAGCTGGGTTCCTAGCAGAGACAAAAACAGATACTGCAGCTTGCCTTGGGATGGCAAATCCCACAGAGATGTGTTTGTAGACATTTTTCGCTTTCTGAAGGCAGAAGAGTGGGAATTATGACATGCTAAAATTAGTTTTGGAATTATGTTGATTATCAATCAGGACAGATTTTTTATATTCTCTCCAAGTGTAAGAAAAATACATCCATAGAGGGAACCGAGAGCATCAGCTTATGGCAGAGACTAAAACAGGCTTGTGACACGGGGACTGGAAGCTCCCTGCTGTTCTAGAAAAAGAAGAAGTAATTTAGGAACATCTCCTAGAAAAGGAGAAACTTCTCCACTCCTTCTCCCCCGCACAATCTGTTACTGCATATTTCAGCAGTGTCAGAAGAGGTCTTTCTAAGCTGCTTTTCCTTGAACCTTTCTGTGCTCCAGCCCTACCACACACAGCTCTAAAACCAGACTTTTGTACTGCTACCACAGGCTCCCTGCCACACAAACTACTAAGCAGTTCTTGTCTGAAATGGGTGCCTCTTGCCTGATTGTTAATCAGGAAAACGGGACAAACCAGATTCTCTGCTAACAGACAGCCATCCCCCTGCCGTGCACATTTACTAACAGCAGAACGGTGGCCACAAAATATTTTTCATCAGTTACGGCCTTGCTTCCAGAATCTGTCAATGGCCTAAGACAAACTTCACATACTGCCAAAAGCAATCCTTAATGAAACCTTACCATCAGAATTTCACTGTAGAGAACGTACTCATGTATGATTGGTAGCAGATTTTCAGAGAGCCCGGCCATTCGTTTCTCTGTAGCTTTACAACATTTGTCAATGCAGCTGGCGACGCCTTTTAGGGAGTCTGCTATATCTTCTTCTGATGCTGACCAGAGTGTGTGGATGGGGCCATACTCCTTCATCTCATTAAAATACTCTTAACAGGGACACAGACACAGATTAGTCTTTTGTTCGCTAACAGATGTCTAAGTGGTACTAACCACAATCTCCTATTTACTGTGAACACAGCAGGGAACAGCAGCTTTATTTTAAAGTCCCAAAAGGTGCAGACAACACAAGGAAGTTCATTCCAGTTCTGTATTTGATATCTTCTTTAGAAGTTTTTATTAATCTAAATAGATGGATGCCACAAGAATTGCTTCTCTTGTGCATCTATATCAAGAGATAATTTGTGGAAGGCCCCAAAGTCACTGTGATGTTTGGTAGAACTTAGCTTGGGCAAGCCTGAATATGACCTGAAAGCAGGATGTATTGAAAGCATAATTTTAACACAATTGAATTTATAATGAAGAAATATCCAAAAAAAGATGGACATACACACAGCTGTGTGCTGTGAAGAATCCAATATCTACTATGAACGCATTTCAACAAAAAAGCATCCATGCAAGATGGAACTGAAAATCACATGTTAAGATACTACAAGCAGTAGTATCATGTAGCAGTAACATTTTCATGTCCTCATCAGTGCACCCTGCACACTGGTGCTCTGCCTTTTGGTATTTGGAAAATCTAGAAAGAAGATTTATTAAGCTTTTGGGACCATGTCAAAATTCATAAGGTTTTCCAATAAATATTTTGGTGCTGATCACTTGAATCTAAAGACCTTGGCCAGCTAGTTCCACTGGAATGAGCTGTATCAAAAAGAACGCTTTTCAGCAACATGTATTTTCACTTATTAAGACCCCTCTAACTCAGCAAGGATGTGCTGAGATCTGGCTCTGCACACTAAAGCACTGAGTCTCAGTTACTAGAGAACACAGTGTAGCACTTCAACTTCTACACAGTAATGTCCCTTAAGTGCTGACCAGTAGAATCAACAGTAATTAACAGACCTAGACTGAGACCAGTGTTAAGCTTGGAAAATTAATAATTTAGAGTTGCAAGTTGGTGTGCAGGCTGCTGTTATTTAAGGAAAAGTATGAGCTTAAGTAATCCTTCTCTCTAAAACTCTTCACAGACAGTTTCCCATGACAGAAACTACTGCCAACAGTAAAGCTCTTGAAATTAAAAAATAATCTACTTGGCTAACATGTGGAAAAAAACAAAACAATGCAGAATGAAACTAAAAAAGACACATACGGAGTTCCAAAATCTACACAGCATAATAACAGTATGAGACAGCACAGAAAACTGACTCTTTACATTCCATTCAAAATACAAAATGTCACACAGCTCTCCAATTAAGCACAATAAAAAGGTAGCTATACTTGCTATGTTTCTTATTTTTAAGTTCCCTTTTGGCAGGTCAATGATGTGTTAAAACCCTCCCTATTACCAAGCTGCTCTAGTTAACTTGAAGATCTGCCAGAACAATGACTATTTTGGAAAACATGGTACAAATACAAATCTCCCTTTTCCTCTGTTTGCTGGAAATAACTATTTTGCTTGGCACAATGAAAACAAATTTACTGTTTACAGCAAGTCATTTGCCAATGTATCAGTTTCTTAAACCCATTAAAAATATATTTCTTTTCTACTTACCCCTTTCTTCCTTGTAAATTCTATGAGCTATTTTGTCCAGTACGTTTATTTTGTGACTAAATGTTTCCATATAATCATTCATTTCTGTAAACATTTCAGGACGATTTTTAACTCCTCCTCTTACTGAGGATGCTACAGCTCTTACGGTCTGTCCCATTCTGCTCAGCAAACTTGGACCCTGCTTCTTGTGCGAGGAGAGTTCCTAAAACCAGAATGTACTGTGTTTATTTGCACATACATATTTAAATTGTTTAGAAATAATAATATGTGATTTAAAGCTTTTTGTTGTTTTTAAACAAAAACTGCATACACCTCAATGGAAAAAAAGACAAATCAGATGTCTTTTTAGAGGCAAAATCTTACTCTAAGATTTTCTGAACAGACATAAAGATATTGTGCATTGTGCTCTTACAAAGAATGACCAAAGGGGGTAGAAAACCTTTACCCTTTTGTTCCGTACAGTGAGTTGACTACTTTGCAATCTAGCCTCTGGAACAGGAAAACAGAGGTAAAGATTGCATTGGGAAAAGCAAACAGTGTTCCTACAGGAAGAAGCAATCCAGCTATTTTTTTTGAACAGTTTTTACATCTTGATAGAATAACCTAAAGTTCAGAGAATGGCTCTGAATACAAAACTCAGATCTTCACATACATCATATAGTATTGTGAATCTGCCACAGAAATCCAAACACAGCAACAAAAAGTGCTGTGGAAGATACAGTAATACTTATGGCTGCACAGAAGATAACTAAATGCACAGAAGAAAAGGCTTTCTTGGGGAAAGAAAATTCCAGAAATTCCACATCTTCTTCTGACCCTTCTGTAACAAGCCATCAGAGGATGCTGTCGAGTACTGATCTAGGGAGGCTCCTCATACACCACTACTGACACACCATGTGGTTCCATGTAACTGTAGATAAAAATAAAGCCATTTTACCCAGGCCTGTGCAGTAAGAAAAATTTTGAAGTCTTCATTAAAAGTTAAGGTTGGGTGATCAGCAATACGGTTCAAAAATTTATGTAGAGCTTTTCTTCGAGTCTCAATGAATTCATCACTAAATCGTTCCACCATTCCTTTCATCACAAATTTTTCTGGCAATGGCTAAGGAAAGAAAGAAAAAAACATATGGTATAACTTGCACAGTATCAAAGATATTATAATAGCTTTTCTACTTGCTGAAAACATAGCTATGACCTTATAAAAAACACCAAGTAAAAACCAAACTGTTTCAAAGACAAACGTAAGAAGTACCCTTGCAGAATTTTTAATTATCACATACACATGCATATAAAGCTACTAATGAAGTTAGTTTAATGTTTGTCAGATTTCAGAAACCCCACAAAGACCTCAAACACCTTTGTATAAAGCTGGGGCCAGAACACAAATTAATAAAAATAATATACGTTTTAGCAAACGAACAGGAATAATTAGTGTTGGATGTGCTTCTTCAAGTTTGCTCTTCAACCAAAGAAAATCCTGATATCGTCGTCGGACCTCATATTCACAGGAGTCAAATTCACCACGAGATGTCTGAAAACAGTGAACAGAAAACACAGGTCCATGAAGTTAGAATAGTGACTAAAAAGCATGGTATCGTTTTACATCTTGAATAAAACTACATACACAATTCTAGTTTGTCCATGCTATTTGCTTGCAGTTTTTAAAGCACAATGATTAATTGTTTTAGGAGATAAAACATAATTTTTTCAAGAAATCAAAGTTCTACTTAAAAAAAAAAAAAAGACAACACAACAGATTGACTTCAAATAATCTGTCCGACAGTGTTTCCAAAAGATTTTGATCATTACTGTAGTGTGATGTTTCCCTTTTAACAATCACAGTTATGTTCACTGCACTTAGGGCACTTCTGAAGGAGTTAAAAATCACAGAGTGAGGAAAGCCCATTTTTTAGCATTTTGGAAAAACCAGAAAGAGCTGACGTATGTCCCTGAGGCCTGCTGACACCATCCAACAATCCCTGCTTTCAACGCATGAGAACTTCAGCATATCGTAGCACACTGCCCATGTTGTTTAATGGATTCTTCAATCCATCAACCCCAGTTTTGTAGCCCTTTGTCAGAGCTCGCCAACAAATCTTTAATACTTAGAAAAAATGCTTATTACAGCACTGCAAAATCGCCAAACCATGAGATTTTATCATTGCTCCATCTTCTGGAGTCAAGCTGCAAAGAGCCCAGGTGTTCAGCAAAGTGATGCACTGTTTAGCATTAGTTGTTGCACAGAGATTTACAGTGTGACGCAAGCACATGGCAAAAGAACTCACTCACACTCTTGTAACCTAAACATTTTTAAGGACTGAATAAACATTCTAGGTGTGTGGGAGGAATGCTTTTACTTTATCATCAACAACCAGCATTCTAATTAAATACGATAAAGAAGGATGAAAGGGATAAAGAAGCAAAAGCAATCCACCTTAAAGCCCTTCCATATTTGCCTGCAGAAAAGATGTTCATTCATCTACAAAAAGATGCATGAAGTGAAAATTATTGCTCACAACCTAATGAACGTAGCTCTCTTCCTACCCTTTAAATATTTTATGAGGAATTGATAAGTTCTCTATTTAAAGATGAATAATTCCCATTTGAAAATTTGGTTTTAAATGTATCTTTTAAAAAGAACTCAAAGTCAAATAAATGAACACAGTAATTCTCAAATCACAGCCTGCAGAATATTTGCTGGTAACCCCAAAAGAGCTGGCTGGTCTCACAGTGCTGTCTTTCTTCCTTGTTTCCAGTAAACAATTTGCATTCAGGACAGCTGAAAATGCACTATGTTGTTTGCTAGTATTACTTTTTCACTCGAGAATTTTGGGAAATGATATGCAACTGCAGGTTGGAAACAAACTTCCAGGTGACAGTGGGCACTACAGTTATTGAAGAATGGAGCTGAAAGACTTTGCAGCAGGTGTGCTTCAGGCAAGGCAGCTCTTTTCTCAATATAAAAAATATACATATACATGTGTGTATATACTTACACTGATTTTTTTGTTTTCAGAATCAACTGCACAGTTACATATGATTACAGTGGTCTATAACTCATAGCAGTCAGAGCACAGTTTCAGTTGGGTAGTAACCCAGAGAATGGTTCAAAAGAAGGCTGAAAATGCTATCACTGCTACTTCCGTGAGGCACTGAGGTTTACCCTGATCCATCTAATAGATGCTTACCTTTGTGACTACTCTGTATGTAATAAATGTTTCAATGGCTGTAATGTGGCTTTCAGGGTCATCAACAGTAATGAAGAGATCTTTTAATTCTGGTTCATCTTCAAATTTATACTGGTTTATCATAGATGAGGGGGATATTGGCATTGAAGGACTGAATGAGTTCACCTCAGCCAGTGATGTATCCTGCAGACAGGACATGAGAACATCCACATTGAAACATATTTATACACAACCAAACACATCTTGGATGCTCAAATGGTAAGTTTTAAAATAAAACTTAGAACAGACAAAAGAATTATATGATCTGTGACAAGTCTATTATTCTCTTCAGTATTTGCTTCAGTGAGGATACAAGGAGTGAGATTTATTCTAGCACTGATCAAAGCAAAACGGTACCTTCTGACAAGAAATTTATGCACAGCTATAGAACAGAGCTTGCCTGTGGATGCTAAAATGAGTTACGAATACAAGCAGCCTGTACTTGTGCAGTTTGATTACCAGCTTTGTTAACATTGTTTGCAGCGTTACTTCAGGACTAAGGAAGTTTCAGTTATTTCTAGTAAGCTGTACTATAAGAAATTATGACTTTAAAAGACCAAGACAAAATCCAATTTTGAGTTTTTATTGGAATCAGATATTTCAGTTTGCACATATTTTAGAATAGAATTTGAAATAGAAAACTTTTACAGAGACATGAATTTACTCTTTAAATAGGTATGCATGTAGTATAAAACTGGTGTTTAATTTCTTAATTAAATTAAATCCACTAACTACAGAAAACAGCATAATATAAATAATATATGTTTTAAAATAATGACAATTAAAATCATCACGATATTTGAAACATCAAACATTTTATGTAGCTTTTCTAATATATCAAATGCAGTGAAATATTTCGATGAACAACAAACTTTAATATTCATCCGTGTTTTCAGAAAGTTTCCTAAAAATCTGCAAGACATAAATAAAAAATAGAAGTGCGTGTAGCAAAAATAAACTGTAAAACTGCTTGAGGAAGCATGCTTAATGCACACACTTCTTTTAAAGCAAAGAGGTCATAGTGCAATGGGCCCAGCTAGTGGGAAATCGCTTCTTAATGCTGACAGAGCATGAAAATTGCATTCTCTTTTGAAAAGTTTAAGAAGCTGATATGCAAAATTGAATAAAAGCTGAAGGTTTCTGAAGGAGGTCAGCACGTGGATGAGCAGCCGCCTGTTGGGTCGGCCCACCAGAGGCTGACCAGCCCCAGGCCCCTGCTGGCAGCTCGCAGGGTGCTGAGGAGCTCACCCCACACAACACCTCACTGGCCACCTGCAATGGAAGATGCTTTCTTTTTGGGGGGCTTCTCAAGGCAGAAGCATCCTTAATTCTCTGTAACATCAGCAGCTTGTTTCAGGCTCGCTTGAGCTACCTTTCCACTTGCTTTACAATGCAGTAAAATCATTTGCTTGTCTAAGCCAATGAATAAGCAATATAGAATGGTTTGGGTTGGAAGGGGCCTTAAAGATGACCCAGTTCCAACCCTTCCACTAGAGCAGGTTACCCAAAGCCCCATTTGCCTGGCCTTGAGCACCTCCAAGGATGGGGCACCTGCAGCTGCTCTGAGCAACCCGTTCACAAGGCTGGCTGCTCTCCTGTAAGCAAGATAACCCCAGTGGCAAAAACTGCCCTTCGTAGTGCCTTGCTGACTATGGAGCATGCAGAAAACAGATGTTGCTGATGAGAAAACTGTAAGATGTCAGAAGTAGGAATGTATGAGTCCACACAAAGCAGAGCTGTGTACTGTCATGTGGGACTGAAGAGTACAAGACTGGTGTCACTGAGGCTGGCAAGAATTTTTTCCGTTGGCTTCAACGGGGCCAAAACTATCTCAGGGACATGTTCTTCCCCCTTTTCCTGCTCTGACCCTCATTTTCTACTGCAAACTCTCTCCTTTTGAATCTATCAATGTACTCTCACACATATGGAGTAGAAAATCATATTGGGAATTATGCACTGAAACTATTAATATACCAGACCTTCTATTCTATAACTCTGTGATTAAAGCTGATGGTTTTAATATTATATAGGTGCTTCACTGTCTGTCTGTCAGTTACTTGACTTCTTTTACTCAGGCTGTTCCAGCCCACAGTTTCTGTGCTGTATGTGGTCAGCCCTGACCAAAGCAGTGAAGGATGAATACAAAAGCTGTGCTTTCTCTGCTCTACAGCACCAGCTGCCCATGCTCTATGTGGAGAATGAGCACAGTTTCCCAAATGTGCTTGGGTGAAGCGAAGCACTGAGAAAACAGGAAATTTCCAGGGAAAGAAAAATGCATGTGAGCATGCATGGGATTTGAATGGCCATTGATGAATAATGACAATGCAAAGCCTAATCAAGGTAAATGTGTTTCATACTGTCTCATTTCCTACAGGTCACCAGTATCTTCATGTTTCCTTCCTCCTCAGTTGCTACTAAAAGTTGTACAAGCAGGTTCTGGAAAGCATGTTTCTATATGCAAGGGCTCACAAGTGTGCGATCTGAGAAATAAAACCGCAACAAGAAAAATCCATGGAACAAACAAGTCTTCTGTTTCGCTGCTCTACACCCATTGTGTCATCTGCATATGAACGAGTGCATGTGAGTTTTAAGTAAGCACATCTCTTCTTTACTTCAGGTTTACTTCCAGCAGTTCTTGAAAGAACACGGTAAAAAAAAATTAAAGCTAGCTTTCTGTTCTTCTATACAGCTGTGACATTGAAGTTGGAGCTATGTTTTTGTGTATCTGTTGTGGGTGGAAGGAATTTTGTGGCAGAAAAGAAAACAAGCAAATGTTCCCATTCTTGGTTTAAAAAATTTTTCATTTGACTGAAATTGGCCACTAAGACTCCAAAATTAATATGGGATAGAAACACTTATGCAGTGGGAGCAGCCTCAATGTGGGCTGAGCACACAGCCTGCAGCTCTCTGGGGAAACCATTAAGCCCTGGAGTTTGCCAAAACTCTGCTCCTACTCAGAGCATGGACACTTGGCTCAAGACTATCGCCATCAGGCAGAACATAGAGCATGCATCTGAGACCAGGGATCCAAAGCAGGTCTGGAATCAGGGGACATGATGGCAGAGTGTCTTGTAGGAGAACAGCTCAGTTGTTGGAGCATTCTTCAAAGAAGGAGAGAGATTCCTTGGCTGAACACTCAACTTTTAAATCAGGCTCAAATCCTTGATCCACTTGTTCCAGAAAAAAAATTGTGCAATTCTGCAGTGGCACATACATCTTTCCTACAAGCACCATGAAGAAAGTTTTCTGTGATTATGGAAGAGAACCAACTCTAAAACATTTTAAGCATTAACCAAACCAGCTCTGTCAATGCCATGAGAGGGCACCAGGAACAAGGAACAAGAGGACTACCAGGGTGAGTATTGCAACACAACTCATGAAAGAAAGCAGGTTGTGGTGTGACTCATAATTCAACCTTGAGAAGTTGCTTCTGCTAAAATGACCTCAGAACTTTCACCATGGTGATGGAAACTTGGATAAAATGAAATGCAGGTTACATCAGAAAACGGTTTATCAGAGCTGCTGAGTTAAGAAGCCAGTCTGTAATATTTGAGATATGTCACGGGATGCTGGCTTAATGGTTATGACACTGCCAGGTCAAATGTCTATGAATTTTCATACAATAAAGACTTGGCGACTACATCTTGAGTAATAACTGAGGGTATTGAGGCTGACAACTTTTTAAGAACCTCATTTTTCATCATTGAGATAGTTGGTCCGTTCCACTGACTAAACTTAGAAAAATGAAGTTGATGCAGCACCAGGCACTGAGCACTGCGCTTCCTCTGCATCCCGTTCAGCCTGCCCACGTTACACCACTGCCTTAAGGACAGCAGTGTAAATTAAACATGAGGAGGTCTCAGGACAGTGTGTTACAGACAAATAAGTTTTACAAAAATCAGTCTGAAGCTACATTTAACCTGTCAGTGTCCCTTTCACATAACGGATACATGCAAACAAGCTGTAATCCCAAATCACCTCCACAGATTTTCATCATCTTGAAAGATCAGCCCTCAAATTGAAGCTGAAAGCAAACTCAATTTCTGGCTGATACACAACCACCAAAAGCAGGAGCCCAAGACTTGCACATAGAATATTCTTGTCTGCAGAAAAAGGTCATCATTCTGCATGCAGTAAGAATTGTTAAGATTTACTATAAGCAGGAAATATTTTGCATGAATCTGCATGGAAGATACTTAAGAATACAGATTTTTGTCTGAGAGCAGGAGTAGTTATATGAAATACTAGTTTTGTTTTCTGTTCTCAAGGAACATCACGCTTGACAAGCATGTCGGTATGCTGTATTGACAGGCATTGAAACTGCATGCAGAGCTGCCCAGGCTTGCACCTGCCTGGAAAAGGAAAAAGGACTCCTGGTGAGAAACAGCTAACAGTACTGAGCACTGGTTTTGTGCTCAAGTTCAGTGAATGTGATTTAGTTAACTCTAGTTAGGCTTCAGAAAAGCACAGGTAACTTGGTAAGATTTAGCCTGACCTTTTGCCCATTATAGACCATTAAATCACCTAACGGTGCCCTTGGCTTTAAAATCCATCAATTTCAAGATTTTTATTGCAGTCAGTTTAAATAGGTCCCAATAATCAACTCTTATTCTAATGGTTTTTATTTACATTTACAAAAAATTGCTTCTTTTCCATAGAAATATAGGAGATATATCTTTAATTCCAGTAACAATTGATCCCAATGAAGAAGCGGGATATCCCATTTTCAAACAGGAAAGACACTCGCAGTTTCTCTCCCCGTCGCACATCCTGGAACGCAGCAGTTCGGAACACGCAGAAGACGCCCAAGCAGAAGCTGCCCGCTCCGGCGGCTGCTCAGCGCCTCCCGGCCTCCCGCCGTGCAGTCAGTGCGCTAAGGGGCGCGGGGACGGCGCAGCCCCGAAGCGCGGCGGAGCGCCCGGCAGCGTCCCGCCGAGCCGCTGCATCGTCTGCACGCGTAGAGCAGCCGCTGCCCCGCGCCATGCCCGGGCCGCCACGCTTCAGGCATTCCCGGCCGAGGGCTGCAGAGCGGTTCCATGCAAGCGAGGCCGAGCGCGAGCCCGCCCCGCCCGTCCCGTCCCACCCCGTCCCGTCGGCAGCGGGGGCTCCTCAGCCACCCCAGTCCCCACTCGGTCCCGGCTGCCACGCGCACCCGCCTCGGCTGCGGGGAGAGCGCGGCTGGGCGCGGCCGTACCTTGCTGAACACCTCCAGGTCGTCCTCATCGTCGTCGAACGCCAACACCTCGGCGGAGGCGGTGAGCAGCGGCGTCTGGGCCGCACCGGGGGCACCCGCGAGGGGCTCGAGCCCTCCCCCGCCGGCGGGGGGCAGCGTCGGCTCCGGCGTCCGGCCCTCCGCTTCCATCCTTCCCACGAGTGCGGGCGGCGGCCCCACCGGAGCCGCTCCCCGGGGCGCCGCAATTGGCCGCCCGCCGCTCCGCCGACCCCGGCCCGGCCCAGGGCAGCCCCGGGGCGCGCCCAGTGCGCAGGAGTGGAAGAGGCGGTGGCGGGAGGGCCCGACAGCCGGGACGGGGCGGGATGCGGCGGGACCGGGGCGGAGCGCGTGCCGCGGGCGGGCGGGGACGGGGCGTCCCTGTAGAGGTGGGTGGAAGGTGGGGGCCGCTCAAAACGCCCGTACGTGATTTCGTGGAGGTATGGGGGTGACGGCTGCGTATGACCGGGTCTCTCCGAGATCACTGTGGTCTCGGCCACCCGCTGGTATCTGCTCACCGGGGGTGCTGGGTGAAAGCGGTGGTCTCTGCAAAATGGTGAGTCCTGTGTTGAGCTTAGGAGAAGCAGCCACCGGTTTGTTTCCTGGGAAGTCTTAGGGAGTGTTTCAGTACGGACTGTGTGCCCGGGTTTTATTCCCCTGCTCCGGGCCCGTTTCGCTGTTGCAAGCCCAGCTGGAAAGCAAAACTTATTCCTGGACCCTCACGTGCTCTGGATGGCCTTTCTGTTGGTGGCCGGTCTGGGGTCCGGTCCTCAACCTGATGACAGAATTGGAGTTGACTTTGGCTTTTGCTTAGACACGTTAGCACCATGTCACATGAGAAGGAGTGTGGGCTCAGCCTAAAGTGAGGGGGAACTCTGCTGTGAATTCCTTTGCAGGTCCTCCAGCAGGCAGGCTGTACAGTGTACTGCCCCTTGGTTCTCAATCTGTCAAATTAGAAAGGGCAAAACCCATAATGAAATGAAGGTCTTTCCGAAGCCACTCATTTGCGTAACACCCGGAGCAGTTGGTGAGGACATTCATGTCGGGCTTCTCAATGGAGTGTTGAGCTACAGATTTAAACAGAGGGAAAATGAACACTGAATATTCACTGAACCGTGTTAAGGAGAAAGAGGGTATGCATATGTATTTAATGTATAGCAAGACACTTTGATGTTTGAAGGGGAAAAAAGAAAAGAGAACAAACATCAGCCGGAGCGCAGCGTGCTGCCGGTAGAGCCCCGCGGAGAGCTGCGCGCTCGCAGGCGGCCGCCACCAGGGGGAGCTACAGCTGTGCTCCGCCCGGCTCCGCGCCGTGCGGCCGCGCTCCCACCGCCTGCCCGCCTGTCTCCTGCAGTCCGTGCTGCTCCTTCCCGGCCTCCGGCTGTCCTCGTGTACCAGCTGCTGATTGGAAACCGGTATCGCGAGGTTACTTCCCTTTCTAATCGGTTCTTCGTACGTCGGCAGTAAGAGGGGGGCAGTCTTCTGACTGCTGATCCGCAGAGGTGATGGATGAGCATTGTGCCCTCTCTGGGTTTGTTTTTATTCCTCTGTTTTTAAGTGCCAGAGACATGCCGTGTTTCTGAATGAAGCACCCGCGGCCTGTAAAATGCCATGTTTTTTATGTGTTTGTATTTAAATTCAGGTGTTATACTCGTGAGGCAGTAATGGAATAAAAGGAAACTTAGCAAGGACCAGAAATGCAGACAGCACGCGTTAGGGATGATAAATAAGGGACAGCAGTCAAAAAAAGTATAAAACTGATCTACTGCAGTCTTGAATACTAAGGCTGTCATCTCTCTCATACTAATTTTTCAAAGTTTTACCATTCTCTTGGGTTCTTTATTTCTGTTGGAGAACATACTTTAATTGGATTTTTTTTTCTTTTTATAGTTTTTTATTATCTCATTAATCAAGCTTAACAATTTTTAGATTGCTCAGCGGTGGTACTTTGCTTTCTGTGCTTTATATTTGAGGTACCAGTCTGTGCAAAAAAGGTATTCATTGTCCTTTGCTCTGGGAAAAATTGGCATATAAGAGTCCCTTGGAATTTCAGTCATCACCAGAAGCTGTGCTGGAACGCAGCAGGAAACTTTCCTATCCTCACTGGCACCTGCCTGTCCCATGCCTACCCCAGCTGTGCCTAACTGATGGGAGGGCACAGGGAACCCAGCTGTGGCTTCGGGACATCCTCTCTTCCCCAACAAGGCCCAGCTACCAGCATTTCCCTGCCCTGCAGGATTTAGCAAACAGAGCTCTTTACAGACTCAGGAATTCGTCACCAATTTTCTGGCATAGGAGCAGAGACAACTGTAAACAGCTGAGTATTTGAGACACTGTGGGAGCACAAACACAGAGTTACACCTAGCAGAAGCTATTCACAGGTTTCTCTTGCGCTATTTCAAAAGTCCATTGCTGTAGATCTTGGGTTTCTGTGTGCACGTATGTGCTGGGGATGTGCATGTGTAACTACAAATATTCTTCCCTGAGTTAGGTCTTGGTAATAAAGATCAGTATGTCAGAAGTCTTCATGCCGTGAATGTTACTGCCACACTAGCTATTGTACTGAGACCATACTTAGAAATATTTTTGCAAGGAAATGTTATACGTTGTAAAATGTGGTGTTTTCTAAGTAACTGTTCAGTTGCTGTGAACTTCTGTGAAGTGTTCCAGGCCCTCCTACTGGGGAACACTGGGTGCAGCACTCGCATGTGCAGGGGCTGTGCTGCAGTTGCCTCCAACTTTTATTTATACAGTTAAGCCTGAAAAGCTGTTTTGTATTACAAAATTGTCAGTGTTGCATTGCTTGCATTTCCCCTTTTTCCTTGCTAAGAGTGTTGATCCTCGCTAGTAATCCCTTCCAGAGTTGCTTTTTCCTGAACAAATTAAATTTACAAACACCGAAGCAGAACCGAGCTGTTCCTTTGCTCTCATGTGCAGGCTGCATGTGATCCCTTTAGGGCACAATACCACTTTGAATACTTAATGTTGACTTGTCGAGTTTCACCAAATGCACAGTGATATGGATGGGATTAAATCCTGTTTGATTTCCTGTCCTCCCTAGCCAGGCAGTGGGGGGTGCAGGGGGCTCACAGTGTTTTACACTGTTCCACCACTGAAGTGCAAATAATAAGCATATTAGTGAATCTGCTGACATCCAACACCTTGGCACAAATCAGAACAGTTTTCCAGATCTAAAATGCATTGTCAAGTAGAATTCTTGTCAGGGTTATCTAATGTATAAGCAGAAGTCATTACGTTTACACCCAGAAGATAGTTTGATGGTGAATTAAGGGCTGACCTTCCTATCATACTCTTTATTAGAGCAGGCTTTACTGTAAGCTCCATATAATGGCTCAAAATCAGGTTAACTCTTTGTGTGCCACGCCTGAACTGGTGGCAGAGTCAGAGTGTTAAAGCTCTTGGGTAAGATGTGCGTGGCTTTGCTTTCCAACTGCGTGCTGTGCTGAGGCTGAAAGGTAACTCTTGCTCTTCTATTGCCTTCTTGTTGTTGCTACTATGCTAAGAATAGGAGGTACTTTTATCGATGTATTGTAAAATGCTTCTGTTGGTGGGTGAATGCCAGGCTTGTTTATTTCAGAGACCATCAAACGGTCTTTGTTTTCTGACTACCCAAAGGAAATTACAGTGTAGTGTTCTCATAATCATGTTATCTTTTTTTATAGTTGCAGATCAGTTTTATGACATTGTAGATGCACAAAGCCCTGATCGATACCTAGAGACTTGCTATACTTTTAAGTTATGTGACTCTGCCAAATTTTAGACATAAAAATATTCCAGGTAAAGCATTATTGGGTTTTGTAATTTTTTTACCACATCTAAAAACAGTTGCTGAGCTTCATTGGATGTGAAAGCATTGATTTTTTTGGTAATACTTTGAACTGCTGTCAGAGTCAGTCTGTTCTGATGTAGCATTATCTCTTCTGTTGAAGGAATAGTTTCATTTTTCCAAATAATTGCTGTTCTTCTCATTTTTGATGAATAGTGTGTTTAGCAATCTATATTTTATGGCGTGAAATATTGGAGTGCCTCTGAGTCTGAAAGTATCCAAGAAATATATTAATACTTAACATACCTCTGAAGGTTTATCAGATTAATTTGATAAATGTATTGAAGTTCTTATCTTACTTTTCCTGATGTCGAGTTTGGGAGCTCTGAACTTTTGGTAGAAGGAAGGAGATTAACACTGGGCCTCTGTATTGCCTGTTTATGACCAGGTGTGGTCCTGTCTGCTAAATAACTGGAAATAAATGACAGCAACTGATAGGAATGTTACGCATTTACAGATGTCTGCTTGTAACTGAAGTTGAAGAATGAAATATCTGAGCTGTTGCAGTGCAGTCCACATGCTCTGCAAGTGCTCTGCAAATGCTCTGCAAGCCTGTGTGATCTGTGGCGAGAATCTCTTGGTGTGGAAATGGGCTGAGCAAATTGATCTGGGTGTTGTGTCACGGGGCCAGTAGGCCTGACGGAATGCTGGCAATCTGCTACAGAAGTCTTTTTGGCTAGAAATAGATGGAGAATTCACTGCCTGTACTGGCCTCACCGTCTGGCACAGTCAGCCAAGAGCTGGGTAGCAGTGCAGCCACCAGCTGTTGCCAGGGGCCCCGAGGTGCACAGGCACCCATGGCAATGCACCCTGCTACTGCAGCCAGGGAAGCTTCTCAGCCTTCTATGGGCACAATTTGCTTGTGCTTGGGCAGCTAAATCCTGGGTGCTGTGTTATTGTAAAGGGCGGTGTCTCAGGGTCATTCTTGGTAAAGTATGTCCCTTTTTGTTCTACGGAGATCGGAAAATGTAAAAAACTATTAATGCAGAGGAGAAAGTATAGTTCTGGATGGTGGATTGTGGCTGAGAGGAAAGAATGCAAGCAATGCAGCCACAGAGAGGGATTTTAAAGCATATATGTGAGACTGCCAAAATGAAAATTGCAGCCGAAAGAAGTGAGCCAGCAGTCTAACTACAATCGATATCTAGATTAAGTAAACAATTACAGCCTGCCAGGGAAACTGAAGTGTCTTCAGGTGTAAATTCTGGTTTATTTAGTTTATTTACCTTTTTTGCCATTTATGAAGAGTGGGGTTTCTTTTATTTACATCTTTTTGCAGCCTGCAAGGTAAAGGCAGTGTCAGTTTGTTACTTATTCCTTGTAAAGAAATGATACCGGCCAGTTAATAGTTGAAGTTATTTTGAAAATCTGACTACCAGAAAGTTACAGAAGTGACCAAAACAAGTATGTCTGAGTCGATACAGTTAGAGAATGTTGGAGAAGCAGGCATGGGAATAAATAAAACATGTAATTGGGTAATATTAGAGTACTTCATAATGCTGACCTTGCCCAGCGTAGACCCTAGAGTGGAAACAGTTGTGTTTGCAACATTTTAGAAGTTTTCTCACCAAATATTAAGATGTGGAAAAGCTCTTGCATGATAACTTGGCAGTTGGTCCACCAGAATATAATTTCTCTCCTTGCAAGGTTTGCAGTAATGTTGTTAAATAGCTCAACGTTGTTTTAATGCCATTAAAAGATATACCTAACTCCAAAACAGAGCCAAGACAGATTTGTACGTGTAAGAATATTTCTTACGTTCCAGCTCAATCCCTCACCAGGAAAACATGAAGCCAGTAGCATAGTAGGCAACTGTTCTACCGTAATTCCCTTATTTTGTATTTAAGTTTGCCAAAATAGCTTCATGCTTTAAAAATATCAGTTGGTCCTTGTGGACAGAGAAGCGTCAGAACAAATGAAGTACAAAGACCAGCTACTCCCTGGTCTGTCACCACTGTGTGTGTTGCTTAGGATTAGCTGAGGCACGTGATGTATCTGGGGGGGAATGCCATATATTGAGATGTAGCAGAGCACACAAGAAAACAGAAAAGAAGGCTTCACTAATTTTGTAGCCACATGAAGAAAATTCTTTCATTTTATTTTCTCTCAGCATGGTGGTTTTACTGTGAAGAATTTGGGAGACTTTCTGTCAAGTACTGAGAGGCACCGGTGCCAAATGCTAGAAAAGAGTAGCCGAGGAAACAAGTTAAATGTCAAGGTTTTATGCCAAGGCATCATCCAGGATTCAGTGTGACTTTGGACAGCATGGTCAGACTGCAGCTGCAAGAGCTGTAGACCAGATCAGAAAGGAAATGTTTCAATAGATGCAATTTATGGTAGTGGTGCAAGCAGTCGTATGCTTTCTACAGCTTGCTCTGATTTACTAGATGTCAGCAGTTTTTGACTGGGCCCCATAGATGTGAAGGGCCAGATTTTCCTGTTTCTTACAGGGGAAATAATGGAATTAGATGCATATTTTCTTCAACTGATTTTGTACTTAGGGATGATGTGGTGGCAGAGCATTTGAGATGTTGACCCGGTAGATTTGCAAGAGAACTTGTGTTTTCAGTGAGATTTGTGGATGGACTGCAGTGCCAAAGTACTGTGTTCTGGTGGGCTGCAGCCAGCTCTGTAGCTCTGCAGCATTGCCACTTATTTTCCACAGATAGAAAAAGTAAAAGCTCTTAAGCAAGACGAAATTGCAGGGAAGAGTGGGTGCACCTCTCAGCTCCTATGAGTTAAATCCCTGCTATGTTGGATGAACTTGTACACGTATGAAAGGTCTCTTCTGTATTCACCTTTCTGAGAAGCATTTGCTGGATGGGTGCTGTGGGAAGAGGAAGGAAGAGGTAGAGCTAGAGAGGTCAGTTCTTCTTTCTGTAGGTGTATCATTGTGCTTTCCTTATCTGTAAATTAAAGCTGCATGTTTTTTGTTTGACTTCACTGAACTTCTAAATCCAAAACAGACAATATGTGTTTTTTTTTCTGTGTGCTATCACATAAGACAGCAAATGAATATCTACTAGACTGCAGCCTGTGGCCAAATGTGCTACAGGAGTTGATTAGATGTTCTGTAGGAATTCCTATTTAAATTGACTTAATGATTTGTACTACCAAATTTCACATTTCTATTTTGTATATGAAGCAGGCTAGAATTTAAGGCCAGTAACTGTTCTTGTTCTTGTGTGACATACATGAGGAAAACAGATATTTATTAAGCACAGCAATGAGCAGAGAGTAATTGGTGGAAAGGGTTCATTTTCCTTATACGTTTCTAAGGGGAATTCTGGGTTTGCTTAGTGGAGAGCTCCACTTTATATGTTCTGGCTTCTCTAGAACTGATAAGCAAGTTCTGCTGATGCAGCACTCAGTGGCCAAGCGTAGGAAAACAATCACAGGTAAACTTGTCAGTTTGTGAATCAGCTGGGAATTGCTTCGACTTTTTATTGGGTTATAATAGCTGAGAAGTGTCTTCACCTGAATTTGCACCTCTGTGCTTAAGAAAGCCATTGTGTCTGCCAGAAGGAGTTATGTGAAATATAGAAGACTTCCATTTGGTTCCTGCTCCACCAAAGTATCTCCTGTAATTCTTAGTAAGCCCCATGGTTTCTATCTGAGGATAAGAATAAGGCAACTCAAGCTGGTTTGGGTATCATGCTGGAGCACTAGAAGGCCATCCTGGCATTCAGCTATCTTCTCTGCTTGATAAGAGCTATCAGATAGATTGGAACAAATCTCTTTAGCCATCTCTGTGCCTTCTTAGGGTTTAGGAGCAACCTCTGACAAGATTCCTATGCTATAGTAGAACCAATGCAAATTTAATCATAAAGCAATGAAGAAATTGGCCTGAGGTTCCCTTGGGAACATGCGACTGATATGTGAATGCCTTTTGCCTTTATCCTTGGATTTACCTGCACACCTGAATGCAGACATCTGCCTATAGATGCGGGGAAAGGAGGAGAAAGGAGATAGCCAAAACAAGGATGATAGCCATTAATTTAAATCCAGCTGAAAAAGTCTGAATAATCCTTTGGGTACTCGTCCTATTAAGAAAGTATGATCTATTGAATAAAGCATTCCTTCTCATTATTTTTGTAGTATGGAAAAGCAGGTAATATACAGTTCAGTACAGAAACTGAAGGAATGAGTCACCAGTAAAAGTATGGCCTGAAATGTGAATAGCTTTAAAACAAAATTATGCCCATTTAAAAATGAATCAGACAATTTTTAGGTAACTGACATTTGAGAGGAATGGATACAAATAATCTCAGGATTGATCAAAAGGTAAATAATGAAATATACTGCTTCATAGTAAGGAAGCTGAAAGTAAGGAAATAGCATTGGTAAACTGCCTTTGGAGATTGAGATTGACATAATTGGTAAAATGAGCCTGAAACTGAGAAATGGGAGTTAAGACAGCTTTTTGAACTGCCAAACCTACCTCTAGTAAACAAAAAGGTGAGTTCAGATGTATTCCAGTGCTGAAGGAGCTAACTGCACATGGAAGCTTGGAGAGCAAGAAGAGAAGAGAATGGCATGGATAGCACTGGTTGGGGAGGCCAGTATAATCCAGCTCCTGCGGTTTCCATGGATGGATTCCTTGTTCTGTCATTCCTGCACTGATGGGTGCACCCACAAGTGATAAGTGCCACCAGTGCATGTGGCATCTCTGCAGCTGAGCAGAAGGAGCCATTGTATGTCTGGGAGGGCAGTGTTGGATGTTTGGAGAGACAAGTGCTTGCACAAGCCAGGTCTGTGCTTCAGGCTGTAGTTAGGTTCTGTAACCAGCAGAAGGATTTTGAGTAATCTGGATAAAATTTGTTTATGATCAGGAAAGAGTAATTTAAATGTTTTTATGCAAATATGATGAGCTGGAGCAGCAAAATGCAGGGTGTTAGAAGGATTGGAAAAAGAGAGAGGGAAAACAGATCCCCATATGAATGGAACGTAGCAATCAAAGGATAGCATGTTAATTTTACAGTAGGTTAAAGAGTAACTAGTGTAGCTATTCTGTTTGAATGAAAAGCACTTCAAAATCAGAGAAGGATGGCTAGTAAAATTCTACTAATCTTGTGAGTCTGTAGGATATTCTTGGATTGGATTTAGTTACCAAAAGGAATCTTTTTAAAGCACTCCATGTTTTAATGTTTTATGCGTGGTTAAAGCATTAAATGCGACCAGCAGTTGTGACCAAATGGTTGGGCAGCCTTACACGTGGGAGTACTTAACTTCTTCAGGGTAGCTGGGAGAACAAACACTAATAATACTATTAATGTTTGTTTATTTCTAAATAAGAAATAAGACATAATTTCTAAAAATAAATATTACTATTTATTTCTGCTGGAAATAGCTGACTGACTTTGCTGTTCTGGGTGTTGTGGTTTGTTGTTTTTTTTTTTTTGGCACTCTTCTAATTAGAGGCCAACTTTAACATTTCACTTAAGTAATGAAGATACTGTAGATGAACTGATTTAGGAATGTATTTTTTGTGATTCAGATAAAGTTAAATGATAGGATTAAGACCAGTAGGTCTGTAGCTGAGGATTTCAGATGGATTTGGAAGATTAAATCCACCTAGACAGCTCAGAAATATCTGAAACTTTCTTACTGAGAAGTTTGAAAACTATATAGAGTTAATACCCAAAAAAAAAAAAAAAAAAGGAAGCATTGTAGAAAAAAATTCTTAACTGGACAAATGGCTATATAATAAAAATAAATGAACTGAATAAAATGAAGATTGCAAAAAAAGTCTGACAGCAAATAGATCTATGCGAAATAGGTAAAGAAGCATAGGAATAAGATGAATTGAAAAAGCAACAAGCATCAAGCAGAACTAGACCTTATCCTGGATGTTGAGCATGATAAAATTACCAGCCTTAAGTAAGCGCTCACAGAAACAAACTACTAGGAAGTGCATAGGAGCACTGTTCAGAAGCTGAGACCTAAAGAGTAAGAAAATACTTTATTCTGTCCTCCGGAGCTGATGATATTGACTTCGGTAGAAAATGGAAGTTGCCTAACAGGAATGTGTCCACAGACCTTAAAATAAGAAATCATTGCAAGATGAGCTACAAAATGTGAAAATTTGGGCATAGTGAGGGCAGTGATCAACTGTTTCCTGGCCAGAAAGAAGAAGGGGCTGGCTTGTGAACTCTCCTACCTGATATATGATATGTATATCAAATAAACAGTGGTTAAAGGAGAAGGAAATGTGGTCTAGGTGGTTATAGGTCTTTAGTCTGATCTTGAGGTCTTAAAACAAATTTTGAAAGGAATTCTTCCTATTCCACCAAAAGCATAGATTTTTTTTTAGATAAATTTCTTCCTATTTTACCACACCTGTGGGCTCAAACACTTCTGATAAGATTGTACTTTGAGGTAATACTGGGCATCTTTTTTAAAGTGTTTGTGCGTGGATCAGTGTAGCACTACTCCTTAACTCCATGCCCATAACTTAGTTTGGTACAGAACAGGCAGATCAAGATTTGTACAAGCATGGATTTAAATTTTTTACTTTCTCGTTGAGCACCCAGAACTGAATTATGGAACACAGATGATGGAGTTTCTGTGAGATTCTCTTCTAGCTGATATGGAAACAGCTAGCTCTACAAAATGATCTGAACTTTCTTCTGCAGAGTGATTGAGAGATTACCAAGAAAGCATTTGAATCTACAAAGATTTTCCTGTAAGAGTTGAGCTCGCTAGGCACATTTTTGTTCTGGAAAGTAAGTGCTTTAAGCCTTGTGCTGGCACTAAGCATATGTTAAGTTGTAAACAGCAAATTGTTTAGAGGAAAAAAAAATTTTATTTTAGCAATGCTATTGTAAATGAGGTGTAAAACCACAGCAGACCTTCTCCAGAAATGTTCCCTAAAAAAAGAAATTCTTTCCTGACTATCAGAACTAACATTTGACTGGAAGCATCCTAAATACCTCATTCTCTGTACTAAATCTACAGGCACTGCATGAAAAAATGGACAGTTAAAGACTTCAGCCAGATACCAGAACACAAGTGACTCTTACATTTCATGATGAGTGCTCTTCCAGGCCTTTTGGGATAGTCCACTGGGCTGAGGCCTGAGCAGTTCTTCATGGAATTGAGATGAAAAATGTGGGGCATTTTTAGAACACGAGTTGTTTTACTGTTAAAATTAGTGTTTACAGTCCTTATCACTGTTGAAAATAGAGCTGGCAGAGGATTGTGCAATGAATAAGTTTAGGCAATGCTGATAAATTAGAAATAAAACCTGGGAGTAGAAGTTGTTCATAGAAGCTTTTTAATCTTCCCATTTCCCCAAAATTAAATATCAAATTGCTGGTAACTCTTGGCATCCTTTGCAGATATGGAGTTCAGATACACTCATCAGAAGTGCTTATCATTAGAAGGAGTGATCGTGTCATCTGCAGTAGAATCATTCCACACCGTTGGTGTTTCTTGGCAGAACGACAAGTTTTAACTTGACATTGTGTAACCCCTGGGAAAGAAAGTGAGTCCTACCTTTCCGTGAATAATTCATCAGTAAGGCAAAACACTGACTATTCCAGAGAAGTAATCCTTTCTTTCTGGGGAAAGGAGAGGGGTACTAAGACCACTTATTTTATTTTATCTTTTTATTTTTTTATTTTTTAGTGTATGTAAATTAATCCATATTGTTTTCCAAGGGTTTCTGGAGCCAACCAGCTTTCTGAGAATGTAGGATTGTTTGGAATTAAATAAAAATGCTGGTAAGGCAGTCTTTCTCTCAGAAATCCAGCCAAGTAGCTGTTTAGTTAAAATGTGCTAGAGAATAATTTCTAATGACAGCGTTATACTGACATTATTAGCCATGGCATACAGACCACATATTTAATACCTGCCAGACCTGAAATTGTCCAACGCCTTTTTTCTGGAAAATGTTGTCTTTTGTATTTGCTCAAACGCTGACGAACTCAACATTCACAGGTGTGATTAAAGGAGCAGTGAAATATTTACAGTAAGTCATTTTGTCCTATTTTTAACTTAGAAAAATTCTGGGTTTTCCATTCAGCTGGATGAACATCCCTATTGCAAATAACAAGCTTAGAAAGCATAAGTTGAAACATAAGACCCAGTATAATATATTTTTCTTATTTCAGGTAAGCCATTCTTAGGTCTCCTCTTTGAAGGCTCTTCCATTGCAATTTTTTTTTTTTTTTTCACAAAATTGTATCAGTAGCAGATGTTCACTTTATTCTTTTCTTATTCACTTCTAATATGTATTTTTCATGCCTTCTAGAAAAGGTTGGATATCATTTTAAAGCATGTTCTTGATAACAGGCAGGCAAGAGCTGGATGAGCCGTTCCTTTATTCATATGTGCAATATCTTGGGTATTCGAAGGGCTCTTTAGTGATCCCTTCCTCTAAGAAGCTCAAATAATTCCTGGTATTTTATTAATCTGTCAGAGCAAGGGTTGCTTCTGAATTTATCTTGGTATTTCTGTCTGAAACTGCTGTGCAGCCTATGCTTCAAATTGCCAGCATTAAATCAACATAGTTTTCCTCCTCATTCTTCATCAATTTGTCATATAGATAAGCCCACTACCTGCACAAGCAATCTTCCATTATCCACTGTTCTTGCTGGTTTCTTCCATATACTTCCATCAACACCCACAGAGGCTTTTTACTCTCAAATATATTCTGTCTTTTTCTCTTTAGGTTTTTTAACTCCACTGCTTAAGATGATGTCTGCTGATAGCTAATGACTCTAAAAATTGAGCGTGTCATATGACTTATTTTCTCAGTGATATAGCTAGGTGGTTTGGACTTTAGTCTCTTGACATCATATAAAGGAAATAGGAAAAGAAATCTAAGTCATTTTTAAAAATGCACAAGAGTAAAAATGTGTCTTGGTGACTTTTGTTATTTATTTTTCTTTATGGTAACTGTAGCATCCACATTTCTAGTTACTGAAACTGTACACACTGAAAATTTACCTAAGTAAATAAATACACATTACCCCCCCCCTTATGAACTAGGAAGGAAGTGTCCTTCGTGATCAGGTTTTCATCCCCATGAAGTTTAATCATTATTCAGATTCCTGTTTTGTCATGTATTTGCTTGTTCTTAATTGTGCTTCTGTGATATGTGTAAATGTAGCCTCCATAACTCAGATTTTTTATTTGCATCATAAAATGGTAAAGAATTTTTAACACCAGTATTACAACTGAGCACTGTGTTTGAGAATATCATGCCTCATTTTTCTCCATGCTGTACCGGCAGTGGAGTGCTATTGTCCATCCTGATTATTTCACTGTATCAATTAGGCAGCCAAGGAAGGAAGAAGAAAAACAGCTGATATAGATTAGGTGACCTGTTGCAGATCACAACACACAACTTTGACAGCATGAGAAGGAGGTACACAGCCAAACGTACCAAGTTTGGAGTCATCAGAAATGTAACCCTCATTTTTAGGAATAGGTGGAAGGTTTAAAATTGACTTGAATTTTGTTTTTATCCCATTTCTGCTTCTCTGCGTAAATAACCATTTCCAGCAGCTATTGTAAACCTCATTGAAATGTTTTTTAAAAAATAATACTTTTTAATTATCATAGTAATTTTTTTAAGTGTTTAAAAAAAAAAAAAAGCATAGGAAGAAAATCTCTGCAAGAACTGCTTTTCCTTCCTTAGAGCACAAGCACAAGTCAGATGGGGCATATGCTTTTCAGAGCGTGTAACCTCCAAGTGTGGGCATGCTGGATACCAAAAAAAGAGCTGCTAGACTTTTTACAAGGAATAGATTTCTTTGCAGAAGAAAAGATTAGCAAAATCATCAAAACACCTGAAGAAAAATAAATTCATAAATAAAGCAAATGGGGGGCAACTCTAGAAATGTCTGTAATTGTATAGAGTGTTTGCACATAAATACTTTAAAGGAGATATTTCCTCTTTCAGAACAGACAGAAGCTGCTGATTCCCTCTGCTTCCTTATTGCTGTTGCGGGTGCCCCAGGCTTTTTCCTCTAGTGCAGCTGTGCTCTGCTGAAATAAATGGCACTTCCTGGGGGCTGCATCTTTAGTTACTGGTACAAGAGTCACTATAATGTGCACTGAGATATTTCAATAATGCTTTCAAATGACTATTAAAACACAACTCTGAATAATAAAATCGCATGGTTGCAGACAGAGCTACCAGTGACACAGCTACCTACAAATTATTTCCTTCAAAGAGGAGCTAGTAGAAAAATTGTACAGCAGCATGGAAAAGCATAAAAGCCCAGATGCGCAGTGATGTGGTCTCACTGCTGGCTGCCTCTTCTTCCCAGCTCCCTCCCTCTTCTTTGTTTTGATTTACAGTCTTCAAAGTATGGAGTTCTCACAGCTCAGCTCATCTATTGCCTCTCATTAAGGGGAATAATCATTTGTGCCTAGCAGTACGAAGTCTGGAAAAGCAAATTCATAACATACCAATGTCTTCAAGCTGATCCAAGTTATTTCCTATACAAAGTGAAATGATACTGAAGAACTGTAGCAAAGAGTTTCCTTCTCTATCCTAACATCCAGCTGCAAATGGATCACACTGAAGTTGTTTTTGATGCAGCAGGTTGTTGGCTTCTCAGGGCTGGGACACACAGGGCTCATCTGCCAGGGGCTTTGCAGCAGCTGAGGCTGTTGATTTTAAAAGCATCTGGGAACACATTGCCTGGCTCTGAGCACTTTGTATGTCCAGTAGGATACCAGTGTATTAAGGCAGCAATATTATGAGTGGAGAGAAATGCACACCTCTTAGGGCAATTAAATAGGTCTTAAAGTTCTGATGGATGCTTGGAAACAGTCCCACAGCAGCTAACACTGTCTGGCCATGGGCTTTTTTCCTTATCATTTTTTATTTTACTTTTGCTAATTCTACCCTTAAATACATCTCACACTTTGACACTTCTATTTTTTTTTAATCTGAGCAGTTAGGCTTGTCATCCTGGGTCCATGAAGGTAACGGAAGTGGTATCTATAATGTGGACAGGAAGATATAACGCTTCAAACACCAGCGTATTTTCCAAGCAGACTCTATATTCACAAAATGTTAGAATTTAGGCTCTTTCCAATAACAACCAGGACCACCTCATTAAATGCCATGTTCTAGAACCGTAGAATCACCAAGGTTGGAAAAGCCCTCTAAGATTATCCACTCCAACTGTCCACCTTGGAGACCCTTTCCCAGCCAGTCCTCTTCATTCAGCTGTCCCTTAAAGAGAAAGCAGATACAGGTCTTAAGTTATTTCCTCTCTGCATGAAAGTAATTTCTGTTTCACTCTTCAGTGTACATTTCCCAGAGTATGTAATATCTGCTTAAGTATACCAAGACCACAGATTTGTACTGTGTTGTTTGTGTGGTTCGTAACATTTGCCCAATGGTTAAATCTTCTGAATTCTCTCTCTTTTTTTTTTTTTTTTTTTTAATAATAGGATTTCAGTCTCATCTTGCATTTTAGATAATTTATTTTTTCATCAGAACTGTCAAAATTTGTACTAGGTACTTTGGCACTTTGCCTATTTAATGGCTAGTTTATTTAGGAACAATTCGAGTTATCTCCTATATATTTCCAGCATGTTTCAGACAACAATCTCCACACTATTTGAAAAATCAGTAATTGAAACATGAACTATGTGCTACTTTGATAGAAAGTATTTTCTGGTTTTGTTTTCTGCTTGGGGAGGAATCAAATTCCAGCCAGCGTGGTCATTTATTCTCCCTCCGTATTTTATTTCTGGTAGCTTGTTCTACGTAACTGAAGAGTGGTGTTAAAGCCTCATGAACACATCCAGATACCTTTACATGTACATGCTCTGCAGATATGTAGAGTTACCAGAATGAAATATTTTTAATTTAAAGGATTTAAATTTCTTTAAAGCTTGGATAGGATTTTGAAGTGTCAGAGAAGAAATGTCTGCATTTACCTTCAACTGATCCTATGCAATAGTAGAAGGAAATGATCCTCATAAAGATGTCTGGAAAAAATAGTTTCTTTGATTCTTTAGTAGCTTAAATGCATCACTTAATTTCACCTGTCTCTGTGTATTTGTGCTTGTGAATACAGCAGGATTAACATGTTTGGGAAAGTTAAGAGCTGCTGTAAAAAAGACAGTGGATAGTTACTCAAATTCAGCATAATTGAGATTAGAGATGCAAACAACTGCTCTTGGTATTGATAGCTGTACCTGATGTTCTTTTGATGATTTGTGTCATTTTTGAAAATACATGATTTTCAAGATGAAGCCTTTTATTGAGCTGTCAAAATCTTACAGTTCAGATTTCAGAAATAATCAAATTACACCTTATATACTTAACTAAAGAGACCGAAGTGCTTTTCACATGCAGCATTGCACTCAGCACAAAAACAAATGCTAATGTGACTATCTGTACAGGACCAAACTTTAACTGAGATCTGGGGTGTTGCCATGGCAATTCCAATTGTTGGAAAAAAAAATCCCTTTTGTGCTTCATTCTGACATTATATTGCAAAATGATGATTATGAAGAAACACGCAACTCAAAAGGGGAAAATTCTCCTTTTGAAGACGTAAAACATACTTTCTATCCCATTTACTTTTTGTGAAACTCTAAGTATGTGCTCAGATTGCTATAAGCTCTGTTTTTTAAAGATTCAGATACATTTTTATTTTTCACAAATTGCCATAAAATATAACACAGAATGTTATTCCTTCCAAATGTAATAATCTACAACATAGGAAACTCCAAGACATATATGTCATTTCCTATGCAAAATATCAATTTCTATTACGTTATACTGCAGACATGGACTTTTCTGTTACTGAACAATGCTGTCTGCATTAGCTGAAACGAATACGAAACTTGCCTATGTTATTTATCATCTATATAAAGTATAATCAGAATAGCTTGTAACAGTCAATAGATTAGTCATTTCTGTTTCTAGTTATAAAACTGTTTTTCTACCGATACATCTCACTATGAGAAAATTGATATGGCTATTACCTATTCCTTGCTAAATCGATATAAAACAAGCTTTGCATTAAAAATAAAAAAATAAAAACAAGCAAAACAACCAAACACACACACACACAAAACCCAAAGCACAGGAATGCTTCAAAAGAGAAACAAATGAAAGGATACGGATAGGATTTGGTTTGCACTGCAGATCTGCACTGAAGTTTACTATGCATTCCTTTATGTGGGGAATGCATAAAATGGAAACATTTCCAGAAGAGAATTAATTCTTGCAGTGCTGCATTGCTGCTTTATAAATAAATCATTGTCCTTTCTCTATTGATCACTGGAACAATCCAGTCGAAGAATGCTGACTTAGTGAAGCCCTTATTGGTGTGTTGGATTGAGAGAAAAATCCTGGTAAGTGGACCCAGCAGTGGAGAAGAGGGAAAAGCCCACACTGGGTTGAGATCAGGTTTGATACATTAAACCTGGCCGTTGATTTATTTCTTACCCCCAAAAAACCTTGACAAAGAAGCTGATTTCTACCATGTCTTTCTTTCTTTCTTTCTTTTCATAATATCATTGATCGGGGGAGTACTAAATACAACATGGTCGCAATTGATTAATGCTGAAGATCTGTGTATAATATATTCTGAATTTTTTTTGTGGAACATAACAACACATTCCAAATGTAATCCAGACTTTTTATGATCTCAATAATATTTTTGTGTCAAGAAATAAGGGTTCAATTCTTTCAGGAAAATGTTAGGTTAGTTAGTAGACTCGTCTGGAAAAAAACAGTGCAAACTGCAAACTGAGGTGAAATCTGAATTTTGTTTGGTTATCTTAAAGATCACAGCTTGCCAGTCTGACAACTTTGTGATGTCAGATTGTCCTGATTTGTCAAGATCACTAGTATCAGGCCCCAAGGCTTTTCTGGGAGGAAGAATAACCTGTTACAGAAATAAGCTGAGAAATACTTTTTCTATGTGTCTGTATGTTATCAGTATTGCATTTTAAAGGTCTATAACTAACAGAACACAGCTTTTAGCAAATCCTGTAGGAGGTGTCCCTCTCAAAACTACACTCACAATGTCATTTCATTATCCAGAAATTTTAGCAAGTTCTAGAATATACATTTCTTCTTTTTGATGCAGTGTGATCTACCATTAGATATGGAACTGTGTTGATGGCAGATTGTTCAGGGACGTGGTGGTGCATAGGTTTTCAGGCGTGTTGTTATCACATTACTTTTTTCTGTTTCCCATCAGTTACAAAACACTTCCAGGATGCAGGTTTGTGAAATACAATTATTTATTCCGCTGTGTGTTTTGTCTCAAATGTGGCAATTGGAAGCAGCACATGCTAACAGCATCCTCCCCCAGTGCAGGCTGGCTGGGTGCTAAAAAACACAGTATTAGCAAGCTTTCTTGGATACAACAGGGGCACATGGTGTCAAGCAGAAGAACTCAATGTGAGGGACTGCAAACCTGAGCCAGGAGGTGAGCTGAACCCTGTGATGAGGGGTAGCTGGGGCACGCCAGGGCCGCTCTCTGCTGTACACCCCCAGCTGGCCCCAAACTTCCCCAACCTGAGCAGTAAATCTGGAGGCAGAGGAACAAACCAAGCCTGCCTTGTTGCTGTCATGGCAGAAGCACCTGGCACAGCCCTTGCATTCAGTGATGGGTAGCATAGGCGTGCCCTGCCTTTTCCCAGTGCCCAAGTATTGGTCCTTCTGTGCCTCTTGTCAGCGTGCTGAGATACCTGCCACCATATTGGATGGAATAAGTGGTGATTTACTTAGCTATATGAAACAATGCAATCTTTTAAACAAACAGACGAGCACAGCATTGTTACCTATTTATTGACCGTCCCCATCTTCCAGCTGAAGCGGGGAGTCTGACCGCTGACCACTAGATGACACTGTTGTATAACGCCGTGCTCAGCATTAATGGCTTTAACAATAACTAATTTACTTAGGGAACACGTATGTGTATAATTAGGAGTCATCAATGTCTTTCTTTTAAAATAAAATAAGTTTACCATACCCAATTAGATATTTCTTAAAAGATGAATTTCATTCTAATTGAGTAAAGCTATGCTACTGGTTTAAAATATAGCAAAGGATGTATTTGTATCTACTTTCACAGTTTCCATGTATTTTTAGTTCTTGCAATAAATGGATCTGATTGCACCATTTAAATCGATGCTCTCTCAAACTGGTATGACATAAATGATTGTTCTGTCACTGGGATTTTACTGCCATTGTTTTCTGCATGTGAGGTTTGTTAGTGATCTCTCTCTTAAATCTCATTCTGTCTTTCCCCCTCCTCCCGAGTATGATCTTGAATCTGCATGTTCTTTCCATCAAAACTGAAGTAATCTATTTAAAGAGCCAACAACTGCCACCCTGCAGGACTAGAGCCTGGCCACAGGCTTCCAGGCAGCACCCGTCAGCAATCCCCGGCGAATGAATGAGCTCCAAAATGTCCGTTGTGTGAAGGGTTTCTTTAGAAGCTCAGATTTCCTTTAGCTGAGTGTTGCCCATGGAAAATCTGGTTTGTACAGACGTCAGACTAAATTCAGCCTAGGTGAAATGCAAATTTGGTGCTTTTCTATAGGAAAATTGCCTTTAAGCTTTTGTGTGAACTCAGAAGGATCAGCTAGACAGTGCCACACCCAGTGCGGGCAAGGCTTACATCCCTGCCCAAGGAAATTTTAATGTCAGAATTTGCTTTACCAGGTGAGTTCTGAATATCCCCACCAAACGCCGTGTCACTGTTCATATTGGGGCTGTGCTCTCTTTACGGTTTCTTCAGGTCAGTAGGAGGTTTGATACAGGTGATGTTCCCATCAGCCGTGGTGACTCCAGGCAGGACACCACTGCTTTCGCCTTATGGCTGTTCCTGTCATTCCATTCCTGCGGCTGCTTGAGCAGAGCTTGTCTATTAAATCTTGATGGCATTTTTGAAATTAATTTCAATGATTTTCTGGAAAAAAAAGCTACTCCCGCAACAAAATAATGACAAAGTCATCTTAGAATAATTTTCAGAAGGTGGTTTGTAACTACGCAGTACCTCAGAAGTTTTGACTATTATCCTATTTGTGCAATGGTTTTTCTGCTATCTCTGTATCTCACATGCAAGATTAAGGGCTATTATATTAAGTCACATTTCTGTCTTATTTATTGAAGTGTTGTTTCGCTAAATAAGGCAGCAATGATTTGAGCTGGCTAAAAACCTGCTTGAAAATTATCTTTCAGCAAAAGGTTTTCAACAAGCTCTATTTTTGAAGCTAAAGTACTTGAATTCCCAATGACCAAATTCATTAAAATATAAATTAGCCTAAAGAAACAGATGAATTACAATGGAGTATTTGCATATCATAGTTGGTGTGAATGTAACAGTTTCTTCATGTAGACTAACAGCTACTACAATCTTCAGAGCCTCAGGGTTGAGTAAATGGCTACGGGGAGAATAAGGAAGGAAAGTGGACAAGGGTGGAAGCTATTTGTACTGAAGAATATTGCATAATTTTGCAGTCAGAATTAAAGCCTGTTTTAAAGCAGGTTCCTCAACTAAGGTGTATCTTATCTAATCAGTCAGCATCAGAAGTATATGCATGTCACAGTGTTCCAACACAGAAGGAAATTCAAGGAAATAAATGTCATGTTTTGATTGTATTTTCAGAATTGTAGGTAATTAGTGATTATTGCAAAACAGGAGAATGTGATCTGAGAAATAAAGGTGAAGAGCAATCAGGCTGGATGGAATTACAATGCCTTATCTCTGGGGAGGTAAATGATCCAATTGTGGTAAAGACCTTTGCATCTGCAAAAGGCAGGAATAGAAATTACTCATAAAGTTTGACCTGTTGTTCTGTAAGTAATATAGGAGGGACTCTAACAAAGAGTATCATGTCAATTCTTTCTAATAAATGAGGCTGAACTGAAAGAGTGGCTTCTGATGTTTCTCTGATCTGTACCAAATATCTGCTCTATGCCTTCATGTGTATTTCTGTGAATTGCTGATGCACTTGGCCAGTGAGTTTTCTGCGACTTCAAAGCCAAACCTTTCACTTTGCTTTGTATAAAACATGCCCAGAAGCTGGGCACTGAAAAAGAGTAAGTAGGGAGAAAAATATTGATTTTAGATGTTAGGATAATCTAACAAAAATGGTTCCACCTAAAAAAAGAAAAAAAAAAAAAAGAAGAAAGAAAAAAAGAAAAAAGCCCATCTCTACTTCATTTTGGATTTCTTAGCTTTGGTTTTGTGCCCAGAGTTTCAAGGGAACTCTTTTGTAGGGAAAGAACTAGCTCCATATAAATGCAAACAATAACTACGAATATTGCATCTATGACTTCTACACTGTACAGCAATACTGGAGAATACACTCTTAAAAGACATTTTTTCACATTGTTTTCTGTGAGAAAGGATGAAGAAGGGCATAGTTAGTCTTCAAGAATGACTGGCATCGCGTTCATCACTGGCATTTCGGAAGGGGTTTTGTCTGATGTGGTAGAGCACAAGCCTGATTAGCTCTAACATAATTACCTTTGTTAGCTTTTGTGATGTAACTCAATGTATGTCATTGTGCATCACTTTGATGAAATAATGTTGCGAAGAAAGCTGAAATTGCCAAGTAACCCCAGACATATGGTCCCCTTATAAAAAATGACTAAGGTATTTTGAAGCCTACAAGTCAGTACACCTTTATACTTCTAAATCATCTAGAATATCTTTGAAAATGCAACCTTTAATACAGTCCCAGCTTTCTAAACAGCTTGAGGAGTCATCCCAAAATTTCAAGATAAATTTAAAGTCAAGAAAAATGAGGAATGGCCGAGTTCATTCAAACTGAGAAATAATAAATCATAAGATGTGAAGAAGGGAAAGTTCCAGGTCTAAAGCTTTTCAAAACAATGTGATTTTAAAATTTTGTCACACGATTGTCATAGAGCAAGTCACACGAGCGACTTGAAACGTGTAAGTAATCTGATAGGTATTACTATTATTGCTCCTTAGGAAAGTGTTTCAACAATGAAGTGACTGGCAACCTTTTACATTTGTTGTCTAAAATACTTTCCACCATTTTCTTGATTTTGTCAAAGTTTTCATGGATGAAAGAATTCTTAATATTCAACTTTGCAGTATTTGAAACCAACTCAGATCATTTTATTAGAGATTTATAAATTTTATTTAAACCGAATCCAAGGAAATGGGGAAAAATATTGCAGATGAATAATTTTTTAGGGATTGGGAAGAAGTAAAGAAGTGTTTGGTATCAGAGCATATAAATAGTTCTAGCTGACAGCAGAACAATAACTTCAGAAGATCACAGATTATTCTCAGCTTTTAATAAAAAAGAAACGAGATTTATTCAATTTGAAGATAAGAAATTATGGCTCAATTCTGCTCTTTAAGCATTTTCCAGATAATTTTAACTATTGATTTCAGTGTTTCTGGTCCCGATTTGCACTAATAAAAACGAGGTGCAAATGAGTGCTGATGAGTCTCTACTGAAGTTAAAGGAATAGTTGAAAATGTCTATGAATATTCATTACAATTCAGGAATGAACTCCAAATTGATCATGTCTATGACTTCTGGTGAATTTGCTGTCTGTGAGCATATAAGCACTTGAAATTAACTTTCATGAATATTTGCAAAGACAAATTTTCAATTAGACTTTTCAGATACAGAAAATAAATGCTTAGCAACAAATTCTTAGAATTGTGAGATTTGAATTTCACACCATGTTGCATATCTGAAGGACACAAGGAAGGTTTTGTCTGTGTGGAGACCATCGATGAACCCTTACTTTGTTAACTGTGGGAATCATCAAGGAGAAGAAACAAATGAGAAGAACAAATGTAAGAAGATAAGAAACAGTGTGGATTTCTATTTCAGGATTTTCTTTTTTTAATGTATTGAACACTGTAGTTGAGCATGAAGTGAATCTTAGAATCTGGCTTCTCCTCATTTGTGCTGTCAGGAAATTGTCACCAGTATTTTCCATGACTACGTCCAGTCAAAATCATTTTAAGAAAGTAGTTGGGTGTTTTTAACTGCTTAATACACAGGAGTCATGATAGAGTGGAGAGGCTGATAATTTGAAGTAGCTTAGAAAAAGCACTATGCATGTGATCATTTGACTCCAAAATGAGATCTGTGGTTTCTATAAGTTTCTTTTAACTTGTAAGAAGCTCTAAATCCAATAAGATGTTTATATAAAATAGTTCTTGTCGTATATCAAGTTTAAGCATGATCTTGTGATCTTGAGTGTGTTGTGGCTTGCAGGATGACCTGCAAAAAATATTCATATTAAGGAGTACAATAGAAGGGACAGTTGAGGAATTCTTCTGTGACAAGGGGGAGAAACCTGTCAGTGTGTGAGTACAAGGACAGGACGTGTCCTGTGTGGCACATTGATGTTTGTATCCCAGACACTAAGAGAGTATACCTGACCCCTCTGTGGGCTGGGTAGAACAGGTTAAGACCTGAACTGTGGCATGTAAAGATTCCAGGAGCCTGCGGAGTTGCTGTAGGACCCTGAGCTGGCTCAGAGGAGGTGAGCTGAAACACCCCAAGGAAGGAAGGAGCACTGCTGGGGGTGAATAGCCTGGGCAAAATTTGCAGCAGCCCACTGTGCTGCTGATCTTGCCAGGGCAAGGAAGGGTGTTTGTTAATAAATGCAATCTATAATTTTGTTTTTGGTTTGGTTTTGTTTGTTTGCTTTTTAAATTTTTGTTTAGTTTTTGTTTTTCTGAGTTTCACCAGTGTAGTGCATAAGAAGTTTGATATTATGAAAAAGAATTTCTCGGAGTATTAAGGAACAGGCTGCCCAGGATGGTGGAGTCACCGTCACTGGAGATTTTCAAGAAATGTGAAAATGTGGCACTGAGAGACATGGTTTAGCAGGGATGGTGGGATGGGATGATGGTTGGGCTAGATGGTCGAGTGGTGTTTTCCAAATTTACTTAATGATTATGAGATTCTAAGAGCCTAGCCATTTATTTTGCTGGAACATGTCCTGATTTCATCTTTTATCCTGTCAAATGAAAAGCACATTCTCTGTGGCTGGTTTGGGTACTTTCTTACTTGGGGACTGAAGAACTGAAGTACTGTGTAGGGAGAGCACTGCTCCCACTCAGTTCTGGAGCCAGCTTGAGGGCGGGTGTTGGGTGGGCTGGGTCATCCCCTCAGCCGGCAAAGCCAGAGCCTCCAATGCACAGCGGGTGGGGGAAGGTTGTTTATGATGCATAAGGTACCCTAAGAGGGTCATGCAGCTTGAAAGAAATCAGATCAGGTTTCTGAAACTCAGACAACTGAATTATTCAGCATGCTTCGCTTGCAAAGGTGCTGAGCACCTTGAATCCCATGTTTGAATAGTCTGCAAGCTAGAAAATTATTTATTGCAAGAAATTTGTGAGTAATTTGAAACTAGGAATTATCTGGGGAGGTTTCTAAGAGGTTTGTAGACAATTCATAAACAAGAAAATAAGAATGAATAAATTATTTTGTTACATTTTACTTCATCTCTAGTTTTGATACTGAAGGAATTTAGCCCAAGTGCCTAGAAGACATGCATGCAAAGGATAGGATTTCTTGTGTAAAAGCTATACAATGTGATAACATGGTTGTACTGCATATTCAGTTTTGATATGTAACCTTTTAAATAAATTGGAATACTCTCTGTGCCTATGCTGGCACACATCTAGGTATCATAAACAATAATTCTGTAAAGGTCACTTCTTCACTAAGCATTTAGAGCTCATGGTAAGAGCTGTGTAGGACTATTAAAAGGACCTTTTTGTTTCTATTTTTTGGAGGTCCTTGGTAGTTTTTCTGCTTTGAAGCTATATTCAGTATAGCTGCTTGGCAGTCCTTTGTGCCATGGGTCTGGTGGCCCTTGGTGTGCAGCCCTGTGCTGTGTGTCCCTGTGCTGCCCAGTCCGTGCTGGCAGCAAGTGCCAGTGTTGGCCATACATGCTAGGGACTGTGGTGCTGCAGGCCTTGGGTGGGCAGTGTCTTTTCTGCTATGCATAGGGAGTAATGTAGCATGATCCACATGGTGGTAGGCTGCTGACCTGTGTCAGTAACAAGAGGTAATAGCTTTAAGTTGCACCAGGGGAGGTTCACATTGGATGGTAGGAAAAATTTCTTCTCAGAAATAGTGGTGGACTGTGGGAACAGGCTGCCCAGGGAGGTGGCAGAATCACCTTCCCTGGAGGTTTTTAAAGCAAAGGGTAGATGAGGCACAGAGCCATGGTTAGTGGTGAAGTGGTGATGAGCTGATGGCTGGACTAGGTGATCTTAGTGTCTCTCCAACTTTAATGATTCTGTGATTCTTTGAGTAGCATTTCAGAAAAAGCAGCTATCTTGCCATGTTATCATAGTCGGGAACCTGGGCAATACAGGCGCCAACAGCAGTGTGGGAGGGCTGTGAGCCCAGGTGCTCTGTGAGCTCAGCCCAGCTGGGCAATGCCTTGCTCAGCATTCCCTCCAGCTGCTGCTGCCACGCAAGGTGCCAGTGAAGCTGTTGGTGAAACCAATTTATTTTGGCCCAGCCAAAAACTTGTTTTGCTTGGTCTTGCTTAAATCCTGCAAAATATTTTGTCTCAGATGAAATTTTTGGAAGATTGTAGCTCATCTGACCAGCATTAAAAATAGCTATATCCACTGGTCTCTAGAAACAAAGGCATTCTGTTACACATACTCTTTAAGTAATACCTACTGGGATGGTCTTTCTTGTGATTGACAAGATGACCTAAATCAATATCCTTCTATTTCCAGGCCTCTTATTTTAAGGAAATCCACAGCTGTCTTGCCAACAGCAAGTGCAGAGGAGAGGTGTTCCCTGCTGCAATGGCACGAGAGGACAGCCTGAGCAGGGTATGTGGGTTCATGCAGAGCAGGTCCCTCTGGTAGCCACAAGCCTTGCAGGTGCTGCTGCTGCAGAGGCTGCTTGCCCTGGGCCCGCATGATGCAGGGCAGCAGCCTGGGACCGCTGGCTTCTGCTGCTGCTAACCATGCTGCCACAGTGTTTATTCAATACCTAGGAATTTTATTTAAAATTATTTCAGTTCTCTCTCAGCAAGAAGCCCATGAATGCATGATTCAAAGCTTTGATTTTTGCTTCTTTGGAAGGCCTGCGCCTAGCATCAGTCTGTGATCTCACAGGAGGTTACATGCACACAACAACAAAGATGTATCAGCCCAAGTTTAAATTACCCCGGTGACTCTTCTGCTGGAAAATATCTTCACTGTTTGTGCGGGCAAGCTGCTCAAAATCAATACTTCCTAAATTTCAAGTACAAGTGAGGGCTTTTTGCTGGCCTCTCCTGTATGCCCATGCTGAAGCCTATCAATAGATTGTCTATTTTATGAGGTTCTTGATCTTATTTAAATTTTAATACATTTGTATGAGTGATTTTTGAAAAAAGACATATTTTCAATAACATTATAAAAATATGTATTCATAAATATGTTTTAACATTACCAAACTCAAATCTAAGTTTCTGTTTTTCTCACATTGCTCCACAAAATGGTTTCTTTGACTAGTAATTTTGTTTCTCTGTTAGCACTGACCTTCCCAATGACCCCTCACTGCTGAATCAAAAGGAATTTTGCTTGTGTAAGATACTAGGAAATTTTCTCAGGAAAGGGATAGTACTTAAGTCTCATACAAAGGAATAAAGGATGCTATTTCCCTTGTGATTGATAAGTATCATTTTTAAGTTGAGCCTGCTTTGTGGAATGGTGAAAAATGGTTGCAGCAGTTAAAAAGAGGATCAACTATGTAGAAAATAAGAAAGAGTGTGAGTTGTAAGTGTGGAATATGAAATGAGTTTTTAGACATCAAGTTAACAAATTAATTTGGCTGACATTGCCTTCAATTTACATAGAAACCATTTTTCATATTTTCTGGGTAGATCATTTTCTATGTTCTGCTGTGACTGGGGGAAAAAAAGCAAAGCAGATGAGTCCTTTAAGGCAAGAGAAAACATCCCAAAAGTCATTTTAACTCATTCCAAGAGCTGTTCAGCGGGTGGAGATTCAGTGAATGACAAAGGCGTGCACAGAGGGAAGCAGGGATGCCAGGTTAACAGCTGGTATCTGAAAAAGGCCAGTTTGCTGTTTCTGTTGGTACCTCTGCATGGAGGCTGGGGTAGACTGTGCTGATCAGGCCATGTTCCAGCAAGAAGGATGTTTCTGACAGGCTGCTGGTCTGAAATTGCTGGCTTGTGAGATCCCAAAGCAAAGCTGGAGCGTGCTTCCACACTGCCATTCACAGGTGGAAAGCCATTCCGCTTGGACTCAGTGGGAATACCCCACCAAGGGAAGCTGTCCAGGATGGGCTTGTTTCAGTCCTACTCACATATTAGATGTTGCCATTAGGCTAGGTGGACATATGCCAGCCCATTTGAGTTCTCTCTCTTCTATCGCAGAATTCTGAAGCAATTGTTTTAATTTATGTCTATTTGTTTCTCTAATTCTTTCTTAATGCCTCAAAGTTGAGCAGTTGGTGATAGGACAAAGTTACTCAGAATACCATGATTGCCCTTTTTACCTATGCAGGCATGTAATAATATAGGCTGAAAATGTAGGCAAGGTAAGCCTTGCATGGTGACACTGGGCAACTAAAAGAAAACTGTAAACATGCCTATTTACATAGTTAAGACCATAATTTAACTCAGTATTTTAGGGACACAACATGGAGAGTGTTCACACATCCAAAAAAACAGCACATGCATGAGAGGTCTTAGCAGATATTTCTGATTTGTTCCACAGTTTGCAAAACCACAAGCTCTGCTATTGTGATCTGTTTTGAAATTAAACAGTAGCAACCTATGTGATACAGGCCAATTCACATTGACTGCGGCTAGGAAAAATAAGGTGTTAGGAAGAGAGAAGCAATAAATAAATAAATAAATAATAGGTTGCCTATTCTTCTTTCTTTTAGCTCTGGCACAATTTGGCAGAGATATGGGGAAGGGGCTTTTCACCTCTTCAGGGAGAGACATAAACTTGGACCACGCAGTCTCAAACTCTGCCAGCTTGTCATTCAGCTCATGCATTCAAGATGTTGCATATTAATAGCACTCCCTGATGGCTGGTGGATGTGGGTCTCTTCACCTATACAAAATAAGCCTCTTGGCACAAAAAAGTACAAAAGAGGCCCACATAGGAAAAGAAATGCACTAGAGAACTGCTTTGGAGAAACTCTGCACAGATGCTCATGTGCAGATGCATATTTCAGATGTTCTTTTTTCCTGATTAGCATGCAGCAAACTCACCTGTTTTGATGCCTAGAGGAGTCACAGCAGAAGTAGCGAAACACCTGTGTGAGTTCATTTTTTTTTCCCTATGAATATGATTTCCATAGCATGCTTTTTCAATTGCCCTTGTGTGTAGCCACTAACATCCTTTTCAGTCTCCCTCTTGGATATGTGTGAGCTGTACAGGGTAGTACTTCAAGATGGAGACAAAGCACAGACAGTGTGAGGAGCTGCACATTGAGAAGGAGAAGGGAATGTGAACTGGTAGCACCAACTCTAATGGCATGGGAGCACTGGCGGCTCAGGCAGGGCGAGTTCTGGCACGGCTGAGACACGAGGATGAGCTGGCAGGAGCAGGGTAAAAATTTGGTACTCCTGATTTGCAAATGTTCAATTTACATGGGGCCTTACCTGAGGTGTGGTCATGAGATCCATGAATAAGAACCAGCCTGCTTCCCCCTGAGCCTGCAATGTGCGGGTGACAAGGAGCATCTGATCCTAATTCTCACACTGTGCTCTGTGGGAAAATCCTATGTATGCCACAGAAAAAATAGACTCCTTTGTGCTCTGCTCCATCGTAGTTCACTCCACTGGCAGAAAGCACAGCTCAATTCTATGTGTGTGTTTTGCAAAAAATGAGCCTCGGGTGGAGAAGGCGGAGGGAGGGTTACTTGTGTGTGGGGGGGTATCTGGTGCAATCCACAGTGTGAGCCACGTTTTTCTGGATATTTCAGCATATACTGAGAATGACACATGAACAGTCCAAGCTATTTTCAGAATTGACAGTTTTTCTTTTCACTCTGATAATTGCTTCTTTAATACGGTAAAGTATGCAAAGTGCTTCAATAAACTTTTAATTAGGAATGGGAGTAACGGTGAAACTAAGAGAAAGCTGTAGCCAAAGCTAGAGCTGACCTTGGCTCACACCTGTGTTGAGCTTGATTCACTTTTGAAAAGAAATCGCGTATCTTGGCATTTGTTGGTTTGTGGCAAGCAGGTGTCCTGAAGAAGGGCAAGAAATGTTGGTTTTGTGGTATTTTTTACTCAGGAAAGACCCAGCAGAAATCCTTGTTGGTGAGTGTCAGGAAATAAAGCAGCTTGGGTGTGTTTTGATCTCAGATGTCAAATACTTCTTTAAATCAAAATATTCAAAATATGTGAGGTTTTTAAAAAGCTCTGAAATCTTCTCAGATCCGTACAGCTGAGAACAGATTACAAGCAGAATTCTCCGGATTAATCTGAGATGGATTTTGCTGCAGTGGCAGCTCTTCGACTGAAGCTTGCTGATTGACACCAAGAATGGGAATACACTGTGAAGGGGGGTCTCTATTTTCTCTTAATCTGTCTAAATCAATTAAGCGTTTGAGATGTGGTAGTGTATTTTCTGGGAACTTAATTTCTCATCCTGATGAGAAATGTAACCAATCCCTTTTGACTTTGCAAAGGAAAATGCATCCCACAGAGCTGCGTGCAGTGTATGTAGAAATATATGTTTAATGAAATATGAGAAATTATGGATCAAATAACTATGTGGAAGCCACTCTCACAAACAATGAAGATCATACTGGATGAACTCCAAATATCATTACTATTGTTTAATACCAGCTCCAGTCCTGCATCTGCATAAGACAGTGTCAGAGATAATAATCTCACCAGACCGATATAAACTGCAAAACTGAAATTACCTTGCCCAACTACTTTGTTTTTTCTGGTGGTGTTAAATGACTGTTTTTGTCTGAATCATGCAAGAGAGCTGTGATTTTTACCTTTACACTCCTCTGAAAATGCAGCAGTTTAGCATGAATGCCTATTTCTTTCCAGACTACGTTATGTGTGAGTTTGATAGGAGTCACCATGGTGAGGAAAGGAATAATGGATTTTCAGGTAAGACATCTTCATAATGAATTCACTCCTTACACCATGTTAACGCCCACACATGGAATTAAGGACCTCTGTAACACAATGCAACAATTTACTAGAAATCACAAAACACCAATAATAGAATTGGACTGAAATTGGCTGCCAAATCCTCTGTCTCTGATAAAAGAAGGATAGGTAAAGTTATGCCAGCACTTTTTAACTCCTTCCTAAAACTTACTGTGGGTCCACTGTGCATTTTCTAAATGAGAAAGGGGGAGATTGATTGCAGTGCTATGTATGCAACACAAAATGCATTTAAAAAAAAAAAAAAGTTTCAGGAACAGCAGTGAATATAAACTCAATTCAGATGGTATTTATTTAAATAATGACAGCAGTTCATTAACTTGGATAATCTCCTGATTTACGCAAGTGAAAAAAGGAAGAGTCAGGTTCCATATTGTATTTTTGGATTGATAAAAGTAAGCGAGCCTTTATGGAAGAAGCGTGTGAATGAGGTTCCTCAGCTGACAGTTTAGAAAAGCACAATTAAACGTCAACATTTTACAAAGGACTCTTAAATCCTCAGACTGAATCTTGTCTGTTTTCACCGGTAGCAGAGTACCAAACTGTAAGCAGAACTGAGCAGGATCTGACTTTCCATCACAGACAGTTAATAATTAAATCAAACATTATATTCAACAATAGAACATATGCATCAGCTTCTTTCAAATTGCATTTCCTTCCTGTTAGATCCATTAGTGTAAACCAGACTGCCTTTAGAAAACCCCTTATTGCTGCTGTCTTTCAGCACAGTTCCTGAAATGGATAATGTGGTGCATATTATGGTCAATTACACAGAACTCCCTAGTGATAGGGTTTTAGAGTTTCAGAATAAAACAGCTGGAACTACAGGGCTGTAAACTAATCTGAAAAAGAGACAATAGTAAGACATTTGATGCACATTGTTAGAACATGGACAAAGACTAGATGTGAAATACTACCTATCACCATGCCTACTGTATCTCACAGCATCTTCTCTACAAAATGCCAGTTAACTCTTGAAAGCCAAGACAGTCAAAAGTGAAAGATTTTGCCATCAACAGATGTACACACAGCTCTGTGACCTAAACTAAGCAGAAACATTAAAGGAGGAACTTGATACAGACTCCTGTTTCTTTCAATATCAATGGAGTTTGAGTCAAACCCAGAAGCCTATTCAAAAATGATAATTTGTTTGTGAATGCATAATAAATATATACTTACACATTCTAAAAAACTTTGTCCTTCTCTCTTTTATTAATTGGAGGAGCAATGAAAAGTGAGCATTTTGGATGCAAAAATTGCAAGTGGTTTTGGATATATCATGGCTACTGTTAACAATATGCAGTGCTTGATCCTCCATCAATACAAACTGACAGAAAAGCTCCCATTAATTTTAGTAACACAGGAGCGAATGTTTAGAATAACATATGCATCATTTGGAAGCACAGTGACCATGATTACATGTGTAATCACAGTAATTGTGCACACAATTGCTGGTTGGGTATCTAAAACTGCTTTTCATAAATCAGTTTCTCTGCTTGCATGTATACTCACTGCAGCCACTTGTGCAAATACAGTGCAGCCCAGAGCATCCCTACCTTTGTGCTTGCCACTGACGTGATACAGAAGAGGGCTCTATCTGTAGCTGTGTGTATGTGGGATAGAGAAGCATATGTTTTTGTTGCAGTAGTGTGAACAATAAATAAGAAAGGAAGAAAAATTGTTGCAGTGTCTATTTGGGAAAGTAAAAGTGCGAAACTACTACAACTAATTTTTCAAAAGGACAGAGACTGATTTTCACCGGCTCCTTTCTTGCAAGCCTGCTTATCAGCAGGGTCCAGCAGGCATCAACATGTTCACATTTTGCAATGCTGTGGCAAAATAATCAAATTATTTAGAAAATAACAGCACCATACTGCAATAAAATAAAAAATAAGATATTAATTAAATAATAAAATAAGTGATGAATACAATTCTGCATTAGAAAAAAATCAAATTTGCAATTTAGGCTGCTATGAATTTCTTAGATCATGAAATGTGAAAATGAGATGTTCTTCCTAGCTACAGTTAAAAGATTTGTTCCTCTACACAGAAGATTGATTTTTATAGTCATAACAGTGGAAAAAAGCACATCCTTTGTAGACTTCCAGATTCATCCTTCTGCTCAGCAAAATGGTAAATTCTACACAAAACATTTTATTCTTCTGTCTCTTACAGTCATGGCTTCCTTCTTCCCCCGGAGAGCAATGAGTCTGTTTCCCTTTTTCAATAACAGCTTTATTACAGCATGTTAAAGGGAAACAAGAAGATGAACAGACCGGGCCTGGCTGTGCAGCGATCACTCTTCTGAGGAGCCTGTGTGAAGAGATGCTGGTCTGGGAGTCAATCTGAGGAAAAGCAGAAGATATTTGCTTTATGTAAGTAAATGCGGGTGCAGAGTCCTATTGTCTCAGCATGAGTAAGCATTGAGCAGTTTCCTAAAACTTCATTGTAGTACTTGAATCCCTTCTTTATTCTTTACAAGCATTCTGCTGATAATCGAAGCAAATTATTACTGTAATTTCATTAGAGTAGATGTGGCGTAACCTCACTGAAGTCCAATCAGAGAGAATTTCAGTGCTGTACGTTGTTTATGGTCTGCAATATTGCAAAAAGGAGTTGTGCATGTGGACTGAATTCAATATAAAGCATTAAACACTATCTCTTTTGTAATTAATGCAAGAGCTGTATGAAGTCTGCAAGCTAAGAAATCCTGCAAGTCCTGTAGAAAATTTTTGTTGTTTTTTTTATGCAGATCTGAAGTATTATTCAAGTTCACTCCAGTGACAAGGGAACTGTTGGTACATGATTTATATAAAGCTCTAAGACCTGGTGCTGAAGGAAACTTCTCTCAGAAGTGTACGTTTATTGTTTGATACCTTTGGTGATACGTGCTGCTTCATCTACCATCTCTGTAAGTGTGGTCTCACTTTCACTGTTATTGAAACTTGTATCAAGTGAAATGAAAACAGAAATTTGGGAAAGGATATAATTAACCTACCTGTGAACATTAACCTTAAATATTGTGCTAATTACCTCAATAATTTAATCACTGCAGATCTCAAACTCGTTTGTTAAATATTTAATTCTGCAAATTGTTTCTGATACAGAGGTGTGGGTAGCTTTCTGTGAATGTAACCTTCTATATAAAACTCCTTACAAAACCATTGTATATTTGCACTTCAGCAAAAAAATCCACCGTCAACAAGACTTTTAATGGCAATCACAGAAAACATTCCCTGGGGCAAAGAGATACAGTGCCCTACTACTCGTAAATCTAATGAGCGTGTTGTGTGCTGAGTAGGCCACAGCAAATTTCTGTCTGCACATCTTCAGGTTTGATTCCATGGTAGTCTAGACTGGAAAGTTTCTTTTGCCTTGTTTCTTTGGCTGTGGTGCAGTTGTGTGGTTGTTTCTTACCTGTACACCTGATTACTTGAGCAACTGACCACATTATGTCCTTGATCTTCATCCCTTCTCATCAAGTGAATATTTTGTGCTGCTTCTAGGCCATGGGGTCACCCCCAGCCACTGCCGCTGGGCAGCAAAAGCCAGGCCATGGGAGCTGGGCAAACTGCCAGATGGGAGGATGGCTGGCAGAGAGGGGGCAAGAGGTAGGGGGCAGGCCGTTACACCCCTGGCACCTCAATCTTCCATCCCATTGTGAAAAACAAGTCACCCTTCCTTCATCTTTTCCCAGGGGCATCAACCAGCCCTGTGTTTCAGGCTGTACCGGATGGCAGTACTTCTTTGTTTTTGTAATGTATGTCTCACTTACTGAGAAAGAAGATGAAGATTGGCTTTGACATCGTGCTGCTGCACTGTAAATTTTACTATTAGAGTAAGGTGCAAAGGTATCCTAAATCCATCTGATGGCTCACACCAGACCTCTGTCAGGAGCTCTTTGATTAGGTGGGTGTTCACTGTAAGTGCTTGTTTGGAACTACATTATTACCTTATCATATATTATTCAGAATTTCTTTCTGATTGCCTATATTTATTTACTACACACTTGTACACATAATTCATACTGTTTAGTTCATCCCTGGCAATAAGAAACAAATTTCTGTAAATTTAACTGAATAAAGTTGTATTTGCCTTGTTAGTCATCAGAAGTCTGGTTCTTTCTTATGCATTACCTGAATTTCTGGGCATTTTTTCCCTTCATTTACTCAAAAAATGACTAATGAATACAGAAAGACAGCCAAGACAGGATGAACTTTTGGACAATTTATGCAAACACGACAGATGAGAATAGATTTACTATAAACATGTCAGGCACAAAAGACTTGACTGCTTTTTAAATACAGTGATACTGGAAGAGATTTATGGATATTTTCAACTGTTCATTAAAGAGAAAAATATTTTGAAACTATAGGCACTCTCCTTTTATCCATTTTTGCCTTCCAGGCTGAGTTGCAAACCTTTGATGTTTTCTTCACCAAAAAATAAAAGTAGTTATGAATTTATTTCTCCCAAGCACTTTCATTTTTGTGTCAATTTACAGTTTTTATTACATTCCTGGCAGTCCAAATTATGGTGTTTGGAGAGCAGCTAGAGTCCCCAGCTCAGAGTTTTCTGAAAATAGGGATGAGGTTCACTTAATGATGCTTTCTGGCACTGCCTTTTTTCTCCTCCTTTAGTAATAAAAGGTTAATAAAATCTATGAATACTTTAATGGCCTGCTCAAGCAACCAACCAATTAAAGGTTATTTAGATCTAAATGACTGGTAGCCAATCAAAAAAATTAACATGCAATGACTGGTACCTTCTGGATCAGATTAAGAAAATGAGAATTCTTAGATATGAAACTGTACATAACATAATCCTGATAGTTGACCAAGGTATCAATTCTTACTGCCAGACAGCTATATACTTAACTGCATCTGTTTAGAATCTACTTCTGTGCCTTTGTAAATCAATAATAAGCCTTCCTTTCAACTTTAGTGCAACTGAAGTTGTTGTCTGTCAATGATTTTGCAAGCTAGGATTGAGCTACTGGAATAGTTTAATGAAATTAGGGGATTCTTTCTAAAATCATATTAAACTCAAAGAAGTAGTAGGGAATTTGCACTTGCATTAGTTCTGAAAACCATTGTATCTTGCCAGATTTCCTAGGAAGTCAAAACACTGCACCAAAATGGTAGCAGGAAGGATTGTGCAGTGCTGGAAGATCTCATCCTGCCTGCTTATAGTGCTGACTGTGCTTCTGCTTTTTGAGAAGACAGGAAAAGAAAGATGGAGAAAGAGGAGATGAGAAGATTTGGATGGAAAATAATACAGTTTTCATTGCAGACTTAGAAGGGTATCTACAATTTTGTAGCATCATGATTTGAGTGTCCAGAGAACCTCCAAAATAAGACTTAAGACCTTAATGAAGGTTTTATTTTGGAGAGAATACAAAAAGCAGCTGACAGTATTTTAATAGTTTTTTCTGGACTTGCCTTTTCAGCCTCTTAAAATTAATTGAAGAGCCACAGACCAACACACATTTATAAATAACATAATGCAGTTGGGGATAATGCAAATGTCTTTATAAATAACACAGTATAGCTTAAATCATTATTTTTAATGCTGCTGTTTTTTGTTCCTATGTGAACAGGTCTGTACTGGTCCGCATTAATTAAATTTAAGTAGGATTTCTAAGGCCAGATCATCATTACTTCTGTGGACCTGATTTAAGTCTGCAGTAAAACATTTCTCCATTTAGTCTGGTGCTTTTGTGTCATATTTCATACACTAGTTGTCTCTTAATTAAATCCATGATGGCCCACCAACACAGACTATTAAAATAACTATACTTTGCACTTGACATATTTATGAGACAGATTCATAAGAGTATAGACTGATACTTGAACTACTCACTGAGAAATGCTAATAAGATTATGATGAAGGTAAGATTAGAACATTCGTCTCCTTTTCTCTTCTCTCTTCTTTTTAGAAATTTATTTTTATAACCACAGTTCACTACGTCTATTTCGGGCTCTTCGATGTTGTATATACCAGCAATTCTTTCTGTCTGTATTTATTTATACCACTTCAGGAAAGTGCTTAAGTATTGTGTCCTTGAAGTATGAATATGTGCAGATGTCTGTGGAACCTTCGCATGGGATTGACGTGTTCAAGATATTGCATATTAAGAAATAGGCATAGCTTTGAAATTGGATGAATGTAAAATATTGATTATCACAAAGAGCTTCATTGCTTTATCTTTATTGCCCTGTTCCTTGAGCTGTTCTCTGTTAGGGCCAGCAATGTCTGCTCCCTCTGGGGAAGGAGTTAGCAGTACTGTGCCTGTGGTCATGTGCTGCATATTGGCATGCCAGGCAGGATGTGTCCTAGCCCAGCTTCCAGGTGCACAGCACAACGTTTTTGCATGGATTGGTCTGTGTGGTTTGCTCTATGCCTATTGACTGTCACTGCAGTTTGAAATTGTTTGGATGTATGCTCTCAGCAATTAGGAAAGACAAGAAAAGGAAATCATATCCATGAGTAGTATGACTTGAAGGGTTGCATGGTATTTGTTAAGACTGCTCTTTTTGTGTGCATGAATATCTGGCAATGGCATTCCTTTTCGGATCATTTATTGACAAAGTCAATACCGATATCATTCCATATTTTTTTTAATAAAGTGAAAGTGGTGGGTTCAAGGAATTCCATTTTTGAGAGTGAGGACAATAGAAGTGATAAAGCTGCTACCTGGATGGTCTAAAATCAGCAATGATTTCAGTTACTTTTCAAGACCAAGACATTCCCCTCTTATGGACCTTCTCCTTCTTTCTCTCCCTTTTTTCCAGTTATATCTTTCATGGAAAGGCTCCTGTACATCACTGAATCCAAGTGTGGGCACAATTGCAGATGGCTGTAAAGACATGCAGTTTGAAGGATATTTATATTATCAGTGTGGTGTATAGAAACCCAGATCTACATGGTGTTCTGATTTCTTTGGTGATGATACATTACCGTGCTTCACACTGGTATTTTCTATGAAATTATTGTAAGCATAAGATACTGAGATTTCATTTACAAATAAATACAATATTAGAAAGTAAGAATAATAAAGATATATTAAATATATAATCTTCTCGAGAAATAAACCAGCTACAGTTCAGGGAGCTTCACTAAACACATTAAATCTAATAAAATCGCCTACATGTACTCCTGACACTAGTAGTAATTAAAATAACTTGTTTCAAAAAATTGGTCCTATACATGAATACTTATTGGCAATTATTTCTAAGTTCTTCAAACCAAAGATAACGTAATTTGATTCACGCACAATGTTCTTGTAAATGTGGTTCATAGTGGGTTTTATATGCAGCTTAGGACTGTTAATTGCCATTTTGAGCCTCACAGTAAAATAGAGTTCAATATGTCGCTTTTTCTGAAGTATTGAGAAATGTTTGAGAAATGCTTGTCTTAGTCTAATCAACTGTGAATAATTTATTTCTGAGTCCTACTTTTCAGTATAAGTGGATCTGACTTTTCTCGGAGCTTCTAAAGTCTAATCAACTTGTTATATTCATTTAATTAGGAAAGTCTGTAACGAACTGTGAAGTGTATGTACCAACAGGCTTTCTTGTTGTGTAAAATGGGTGTATTTTCCCTGTGAATGCAATTGTGTTTGTTTGTACTGACAGGTAGCCACTACTAAACATATCAGGTTTTTATGGATACATCTAGGTCAATATGCATAGCACATAGATGTTTTCTGAGCTGCCTTTTCTCCTTATGCTCGGACAAAAGGTCTTTGACCCTGGTCTAAAATATTGCCCGGTGCTTATGGGATGTAATATGAAAATCATCAAAACTGTCCTTGGCAGGATGTTTCTTTCCATTAGTTAATTAAAGTGGTTTATTATTGCCTACAGCATGATTGCTTTATATGTGTTTTTTTTTTTGTTGTTTTGTTGTGTTTTTTTTTTTACAAAGAGCAGATGTGCCCATGTCCTGCACTGTTTCTCTTTGTTTTGATAAGTGCAGGAGTGAAGTCACTGCCTGGCAGATCTCTCAGTGATGTCTCAGAAGGAAAGGAAAGCGCTGCTGGGGCTGTGCAGTGGCAGCACAGGGAGAAGTGCTGGGGCTGTGTGATGGCACGAAGACGGCACTGCAAGGAGGGAGGAAGAGTGAGTGAACCTGCGAGCAGCACGAGCCCAGGGCAGAAACAGACATCATCTGGAACTGTCTGCCCACCAATGCTTTAGAAACAACACTGATGATAACAAAGTGGGTATTGGTGTTTTTTCAGATTGATACCCCTAACATTTTGACTGGAGTATGGAAGCGAGGAGTAGCTGATCCTAACATGCTGGACAAGATTGCATGAGACTGGAAACTCACTCCCACTAAGAAAAAAATGGAAAACTCCAAGTCTTCAGAACAAATCTGATTTTTGTTTTTATGTCTGCCTGTGTTTGATGCGGGAGTTGAAATCAAAATCCAAATTATATTTCCAGATCTAGGGGTCATTTTAAGTACCTTTCCATCTCCCTAGCACAGGGTTTTTCTAAGACTCGTTGACATCTAATGATAATAAAGTCTTTCATTACAGAATCACAAAATACTCGGCCTGTGGCCTTATGTTCAATTAATATTTATTTAATAATCATAGGTAAATTAATTTCCATTGTTTCTGTTCTAATTCTATACGAGATTGTGAGATACAACTAGAGAAAAGCGCAGAGAGCCTGAGTAAATGTTGCTCATAGAAAATGTTTCTATTACCCTTTACTTTTAAAACCATTAATAGATTATTAGGAGATATAAACATAGGAGACCATGGATCATATTTGCATATTAATGAAATCCATGAATTATACATTATTTGCTATAGAGAGTACTAGGAACAGTACTCCTTCTTTTTTAATGGCTATAAAAGCTGGCGTTTTCCTGGAGCACACATCACATCCCCTCTGCAATACCTTCTAATAGAAAGCAAGCAAGCCAGCTCTTCAAAGCAATCTCTCACTAAATTTAATAGATTTGTTTGTGTTGCTTTGCAACACACAAGTGTGACAGTTCATTTTAAACAAAATAGTTTTAATAATGTCATTACTAATATCTGTTTGGTCATCTCTCTGAAAAATGGTGTTTTAATGGGAATGTTTCATTTTAATAAATGGCAGAAGAGGCAAGCTGCCCTGAGTCAGCAGGAAGTGGATATACACCAGAGAACAGGCTGATTGTGTTAGATTCATCCAGAACATTGAACAGCACACAGACAGTCCAAGAAAAAGCAACTGGCTTTATTCAAATGATTAGTCTTGCTGCTACGCTGTAGCGCAGATTCACACATTCTTCTATTATTCCTTGACCTTGTGCCAAAAACTCCCACTTGAAGTAATAATTAGAATTAGTGTTTCCAGTGCATGCTTCCATCTTCCTAACAAACAGTAATGAAATGTGGCTTTTACAAAATATGCAGTTAATTAAACTTTTTAAAAACATTGGTTGATTAATACAGTTCCTCTGTGCTATCCCCTTGCTGTGCCCAGCTCTTTCTACCTGATATTGGTGAACCAGAAGAAACATAGTGAGATGAGGGACAGTTTGGAAATTTGCACTTCAATATTGGTTATATATATTTTCTTTTCTTTCTCATTTTGACTCTGTCTAGGCATAAACTGGAAAGATGGCCATTATTTGTAATCACAGGTTTTTAAGCCCAGGACAGTGTGCGCATTATATAACTGCTCTATGCATACCTTCAGCATGAATATGAAGAATACATATATCAAGAGCTACAAGGTAATAAGTGGATTTCTAGGCAGGCTGTTTAAAGAGGTGGCTCAGTACTGTATTGCTTAATAACACTATGCAGATAGAAATTCAGATTTCATTTTTTAAATATTATTTCCTGCTTTTTTACTGTCTGCTTTAATTATCCCAGTGCCAAACAAGTGTAGTCTTTTGATTGATGAGAGTTCCACCCCTTTACCCACACCCCTGCAGATATGAGGCTCCACAGTTTAGTACCATAAATCACTGTGATTGTATAACTTAACTACTGTATGATCAGAGATCACATACAGTGTTAGCCTGAATACACATTCATCCTTCGTTATGAATGTTTTTGGGCTAAATTTATTCTGGCAGTTTGAAGAAATATAAGTTTCTTCATGGAAGAAAGCAATGCATTTTAAATAAGCAATTCTTTCAACAACTAGAAATAATCACAAATGTCTTCTATTTGCAATCTTCATTAATGTGAGTTATTTCATCACTTTAGGAGAAATCCTTTTCAGAGAAAAACAACAATTAAACCCCTCCTCCCCGACAGGCTCTGACAGCTAAGGATCTATGGATCAGCCATTTTAGTAATTAACCACAATTCCTCTGATTTGTGAATTTCCAGATGATGAGGCAGGAAGCAAGTTACATCTTGGAGAAATTGCCCTCAGGAGAGAGGAAAAACTATTGCGAGGTTGACAGCACAACCTTGTAGCAGCGCAGTTTGCCTTTCCCAGTGGTTCAAGGAGTTCCAAGCACCCTCTTGTAAATCATCGGCTCACATCTATTTATTATCTTCCAGCCCAGTGCACAACACTATCTGTTACACACGGATACCGGCAATATTACAAGGTGGACTCCAGGGATAAGAGACAGCCAACCCCGCACACCTCCCACGCCTGAGTCATACCCGGGGTAACGCCAGGTCCTGCTCGTACCTGCTGTCGGCAGAAATGAAACAGTACGAGCTGTTGTGTTTCAGAGCCTTTTTTAATTGATTCTCCAGAATGCTTGATCTTACCTGCTGATATCCCTGTGTTATTATTCAGAGGCACAGTCTATCTGCATAGCAATGGACAAAATGCCTGTGAAAATATTGCTATTCATTCAGTCGATGTCGGAACTGGAGTAGGCACCAGCTACACTCTGCAATGCTTGTCCTGGAATATTAATAAATAAATCATAAAAGCCAATGCTTCAAATATTGAAAAATTCACACTTCAAACTGTGTTTTGAACTATACTGAGAGCAATGTCTCAGATTGTCCTTTTGCTTTATATGAACAGAGGAAATTCAAAGTAGGAGGAACTCTCTCTGGGGATTTGGTGTAGGGGAGTGCCACAAACCATCATCCTTCCTGTCTCTGCCATGCCAGAGTGGCCTCTCCTGGGATGTGCCATGAGGAGCAGACAGCACATCTGGGGAGCTAATGTGGCTTCAGATGAAATTATCTCCTGCAGAATCCATCTTGGCTGACAGCAATGTGCACGCAAAGCAGCCAGGCAGTGGCGGGGAGCCAGGTCACAGCAGGGCAGGTGAAGGCTCGGTGGAAGGCAGCACCTCCCTGTGACTGTCTGGGTTAAACAAAGTTCCTTGCCACACTGGTTATCCTTCTATTCAGGGCTCATATTGGTAAGCTCAGTGTCATTGAAGCCCCCAGCCCTGCTACCCACTTGCAGTGCTCTCTCGCTGCAGGTCCTGACTCACAGAGTGCTGCACGGTGTGCTGTGCATGTCCGCTGTGCAAGGAAGGGTGCGGAAAGATGCGCTCTGAAAGGTATGCTCTAGTTCAAGAATTGCTAGCTGGGCTGGTGCCTGAACTGCAGAATGGGTTTCCGTGGTGTGTGTCATGCAGGGGGCTGCTGGTAGGCACTTCTGATGGTTCCTTTTTTTTTCTTTTGCTTTAAAAGCACTGAAATTAGCCAAAAACTAAAGCATATAATGGTATTTTGTAGTTTAATTGTGAATACAAGACTAGACTGGCACTGGAAGTCACTCAGGTACATCTAGTCAAAGGCCAGAAGAATAAGCACTGCGGGTATTCAGTGCTTTATCTGATTAGAAAAGCCTGGCACAGATGTGATTTCTGCTCCATATATCAAGTTATGGCAGGCTTTTGCTGCTTCATTATGAAAGCATGTGAAGTAAAATAGGTTTTGGAACATAAAAAATGACAAATCTGGGAAAATATCTATATACCAGATGGGTGTAGGAAGAATCTTTGTGACAAATATATTATTAAGGGAATATGCATAAGGAAAGAAACAGTGCCCCTCTCCTCCAAGGATGGACAGGCAGGAAGGTGGCGTCTCACTGCGTCTAATGTATTCTCATCTAGCCTAAATCTAATTAATTGTATGGCATCGCTGACATAAAATCTAGGCACCACATGCAATAATCATAAGCTTCATCGGGGTGCTGGTAGGACTTGGCGAGTACTCTGCCCTCCCCACTTTGTTCTCCTGGACGTCTCACAGAGGAAAGCTGCTGATGCAGGGCCCTGGCTGCGCACCATAGGCAGATAGTGGCCGCTCACCTCCTCCCCTCACTGCCACACTCCATCATCCTCCTCTGAGGCACTGCTTGGAGGGGCCATGTAGGAATGGACATTATCTGTAGGTTCCAGCTTGAGGCACCTGCAACCTGGGGGACTCTGCAAACTGCTGCCCTGCTGCATGGTGCAGAGGTCTCAGCTTTCCCTTGATGCACACCTTGTTGGGGTTTTGCTACATAACTGGTTTAGATTGAGGGTGCAAATGACCTAACCACGATTAGTGTGTTCAGAATTGAAATAGAAATGAAAAAGGGAGGAAGGTGGGGCAGTCCTGTCGCTTGGCTTCCCATAATGCGATTTCAGTGATGCCCTATCAGCTATCTGATTGCTCTTTTCCTACTTACACCAAACAAACCAGAAGGCTTTTGCTCACAGGCTTCTAGTACTATTTTATTTGGCAGTTATGGAATAAAAGAATTTTAGTGTTGCCTTAGAGTTTCTCCTGACATCTATCACAACCAATCCAGCTCATATGTGGGTGAAGTGTGTTTTGATCCAATTATACAATTCTATTGGAGCCTTGTTACATTCTCATCCCATGTGCATGTTGAAAAATTCAAAAGCAAAAGAAAATTCTACAAAATGTTTCTCACTTACTATAGGCTTGGAGACACAAAGCTAGACCACAGTGTTACTTGTGGAGACTAGTAGCAAACTAGAAAACAACATATTCTTCAGGAAAAATAACAAAAAACGACAGAACGCACCAACAAACCTGTTAATCAGCAGCAAGATTTAGAGGGGGAATAGTACAATCTGTGTTATAAAGAATATTGCAGACAGACTTTGGGGACACAGCCTTACTTCTGTTAATTGCAGCAACAAGAACTTTTTTGGTGTTCATCACAATAGTTATAATGACAAAGCATCTGCCAGTTTGAAGACATTTCTGAGGTGCATAAAAATGACAAATTTCAAGAGAACCCAGACACAAAATGGCCAAGACAATGCAGCTAACATCCCAATGGATCATAATGACTATAATACTTAAAAAACTGATATATTTCCCACACTTGCAATACCTTTATAGCAAAGATGTATTATTAAATCAACAACCCATGTGCTATTTGATTACCATGATGCATAAATTGATCGAGGATATTTCTGGCTCATCATTTCCACTGTTTTCAGGCTGAGAAACATAATGTAGGGAATTAAGTGTTTCCTTTGCTCATCTGCTGTAGAAAGTCGTGCAGCTTCATGAAGCACTGCTCCTGGGAGAAGAGGCGCACTTGCTCCAAAGATTTGTGGCTCCATCATGGTAGGCTCCGACATGCCCACACGCAGAATGCAGGCCCTAACACTCTGGTGGGAAGATGCCAAGACCAAATCAGCATCTGAGGGCCACCCAAGCTGTTGGACAAGCACAGGTGGCTCTGTGGACAAACCCTGATGACAGTACAAGGAGCATGTCTTGGAGCTCAACTGCAGCTGGGAGAAGATTCCTGAGCCACTACTCCTCCTTGGTTAATTAAGTTCTGCCTGCCTTTAATTCCAGTAGATTAATAATCAGTCCAGCTTTCCTTATATTGGAGGCTGCAGAAAGGTTCTTGGCCTCCAGTTCTGAACCCTGCCTGTGTCTCTGCACCTCACGGGAGGGTGGAACACTCAACACATCTCCCCACAGTTCCTCTCGGTCATCCTGAGCCCTGTCATTAAGCTCCACCACAGAAATCTGTTTAGTCACAGAAGCAGATTGCTTCCATGAAGCGCAGAAATGTAATTTGCCAGTACTTACACTTACAATATTAAATAGTAGCAAGTAGATCTTTCACCTTTTCAATTCTTTATAGCAAAAAATACTTGGTGTGAAAATCTCGACTCTACAAGAGTCGATGATAAAATCTGCATCAACGGCAGAGCTGCTTTTACCCTCAGCACGGTGAGTGGTTTTATTGGTTTTGCATTTAAAGCTGTCCTAATACATCCGTGCTTTCAGCATAAGCCCAGCATCCTCACACACTTGCAAAGCCAAGAGCTCACCTCCCTGCTGCCCTCAGCCTGCACCTGGCCCACTGAATGGATGTACAAGGTTTAGCACATGCTAGGGCTGTTCTCCCATGGAAATGGATAGCCGTGTCGGCTCTGGAGGCACAACACACTTGAGTGCAGCCATAAGCCACCACGCCTCACCCCAGGCTCCAGCCCACTGTAGTTAATCATTAAATAATTCCCCTGGTGATGTTATCCAGTGCTGATAAATTACAGATTTCATTGTTTTGCCTGGAGCAGCTTTAAATTGTGTTAATTTCATCAAAGATTGACACTGGCTTTTATTTCCTTTTGCTGCTGTTTTGTCCTGTAAAGGAGATGCACACTATAGACTTCAGATTGCTCACATAATTGGCACAATATTTCTTTTCTCATATTTTGAAAAAATTGTAATCAGAGCCTTTGAAATACCGAGAACTTTTGGATCAATAAAATACTAATTGCAGTGTATTCAAAAGAGGAATATTACTGCAAATTCAATAGCTTTTAAAACAACCTTATTGTTGACCATGTTTGTTTTACATGTGATCTCAGAATGCTTTCTAATTTTAAACAGTGTTGAATTTATTCCACCTACAGCACACGTTTCTGACACAGGGTTTTCTCAAAAACTGAAGATGAAATACATTATACATATTCCTGATTAGCCAAACCATCATCAGTCTGATTCTCTCTTTTGGCAATAGAAACAAATTTCCCCAGGTAGTCCTATTCTACTCACTCCAAAGAAAAGGGCAATCTTGAGTTCGTTGGATTTTGATCAGACCTTTTATGGCAAATTTTGCCCACTTTGGAACAAGGAACATAATGGTTCAGTGTGTGTTGAATAATAATAATGCGTGTTGATAAAACACATGCAAAAATTTGGAGCTGTGATTTTCAATTGCAAAATCGATATTAAATATTTTTGGTACCAGAAGCATTTTGATGCAGTACGATAGTCTGTTGTGGTAAGTAAGAAGATGTTTTTATCGTGCAGTGCTGCATCTCCCCGAGCAGTTCTGAATTCTGCTGAGAAATATTGAATAAAACTTCAAATTCTGACTGAGGCCCCATGTCACTGTTGGTGTTTTTAAGACACCTCCTTCAACACTTTCACATGGTATCTAGGGTATTATTATTATTTTAGCACATAGCATAATACAGTCTAAACTACTGCTTTGCTGTAAATGTGCAGAGATGTTTATTATTTCATGAGCTGTCAGGTGTGCAGACGCTTTCAACGACCCTGACCAGCCTCACCTGGAGCCTCCCACTCCGTAACGATGGGCCCAGGAGCTCTATTTAACCTCAGCCCAGGCACAGCTATTCTCTTTCATAATGCTGTAGGAGCATGGGTTCTCTGCTTAGTTACAGCTGTAGTTGCCTACAGACCCTGGCTTGTTCACGGATCTCCTGGCTGAGCTGCAGATCTGCCCTGTCCCTGTGGATATGTCTGGCAGTCTGTGGATTATCTCTTATCCTGATCTTGCATAGTGGGTTGACCGCCTATCTTGACTTCAGACCTGTGCCATCCTGTGAGTTGTTCTAGTAACGGGCTAGTGGTTGAAGCTGGTTCTATCCCCAGAGCTGTACTTTTCTCCTGGCTTGGTACTATGGGATGGATCTGCCTGGTGGTACTCTCAGTTCCTGCTTCTCTGTCCTGCTGGGATAAGGTATGGATTAGCTAAGGTAAATTACTCTGTTAAACATGTTCTTAACTGCAAAGAACCTGCCCTGTCTGTATTTTTATATTTTGTGCTGACTGCTTATAGGTGCTAAGTTTAATATCTCAGGGTGTCTACTATGCCGAAGACAGTTTTGGTGAGCTTAAGCTCCTTTCCCACTCTTGGGGATGGGAGATGCCATCTGACTGTGTGCCTTCCCTGAAGCTGCCATTTCTCTTCTGCTCCAATGCCCAAATATATCATTGGTTTCTAATCGGTCATGAGAAACTTCTGACAAATCCTTGGAGTCTACATCAGAAATGAGGACACAAGTTTATTTGAGAGCTGAGAAAAAGCTGGTTGTTATGCTTCAGTTGTTTGCTCTTTTCAATACTGTGTACACAGTGATAAGTTGATCTAAACCCTAGGAAGTTCAGGAGAGTCACTCCAGTGATTTTTAGCAGAATGGATTGGCTAAGAGTCCCTAAAATACCTATTCTCAATATCAGCTCTTGCAAAATCTATGGCACTCTTTCAGGCACTAAGTGGAGCAACTGGAATTTGTAAACCATATAAAAATGGGAGGAAAAAACACCTTATTGAGTTCTTTTCCAATGTGTGGAAGAAATGTGGTTGATGATGTCATCTTTCCTCCTATATTCTGTGGTGTCTCTGTTAGGACAACTCCAATCCTGAATTTAATCTAGCCTCTAGAGGAAGGTGGGGGAAAACTGCCTATTGATTTCAGTGACCCTGTTCAGTCACTTAAACTATTTTTCAGTCAGACTTTCCAAATACTGTTACTCTAAAGTTCTGACTTCCTGAACTACAGAAAGCTATCTCACCAGATTCTTATAGGGCAAAGCTGAGGCAGGGGAGTATGTCCATCTGGGGTAGTGCAGCTTCTTCCATTGGGACATCTACAAGGGGGTTTGGATATTGTTCAAATGCAGTGTTAGTGTAAAAATGGAATAATACAGGCCTCATCCTACAAAGCTGTCGCCTGGAGTACCTGCCAAGTGAGACCTTTTACATGTGGGGATTAATTGGCGTAATCTTTGAATGTTGTTGCTTCCAGCTGCTCTACACAGATTAGTCTAGCAAATTGGAAAATCTGTGGGTTCTTCCAAGCACATGGGTTAATATATTCTTACTTTAAAAGTTCTGCTGCACGTACTGTGTGAGGAAAAGAAAAGCATGAAAACAAGACTTTGGAAGGTAGGCAAAAAGTCAACGTTTGTTTCATGATACATCTGGGATCTTACCACCCGGGTAGGCTTGAGAAGCAGACTTTCCAAACAAAAATAGCAGGATAATAAAACAATCATAGTAAAAAGCAATGGCGAGGTACTTCAGAAATCTACATTTTACAGAAGTGTAATCATGATTTAAAAATACAGAAACAGTGACTCAAAAGAGGGAGAGTGTGGGTGTTTGCTGGGGATGAGTCAAAAGAGAAGAAATCTCAACTCCAAAAAGCAAATGCAGAAGATAAAGCAGTGTAAGTAGAGCCTGCAAAAAGGCACACCAAATTTATGCGTTTGTTCTGCATCCTGGGCTCATCTCTGTTATGCAGAAGTCATTGATTAACTGACCCTAAATTGAAATGGGGCAATTAGGCAGAGTAAAATGTCTACAGCATAAATTATACAAGAAAAGTCTGAAGAGAGCCTTCTCTTTGTCTTTAAGACTTGCCAGCTGTTTCTTCTCTACTGTGTGGTTCTTAGCTTCCTAGATAAGCATATTCCTTTTCCCTAAATCAATCTGATGGACTGGAGTTAACTACATCACAGGGTACAGCTGTGTGTCCAGATACATTTTTAATAGGTCAGACAGTCCTGTGGCAAAATAGTGAATCATGTCAGCAGATGAGGAAGCTGGAGGGCAATAGTCTGTGGAAGGACCTGCAGCATGCACTGATGTGCTCTTGTTTCTGGTTTGTAGAGCAGTTTGTCACATGCCTGAGCTGAAGTATGTGTGTTGCTGGCACATACTAGTCTGGAAACACCTTTGTAGCAGATTTAACTTGTTTTTAAAGCAAATCTACTTGCTTCCATTGTCTAGGGGTTGTGTGAAAACCTCTGCGCAGACAGTTTCTTTTACCACGCCTCTCTTCACACTGCCTAATCACTGTGGGTACTTAAGAGACTGCCTTAAATTGAGGACAAAGCACAAATTGCTGGAGATAAATAAAATAAAATAAAATAAAATCATATAATCGCTAAGGTTGAAAAAGATCTCCAAGATCACCTAACCCACCTATTACCAGCAGTGCCCATTAATCATGTCCCTGTGTACCGTATCTACATGGTTCTTGAACACCTCCAGGGACAGTGACTCCACCATCTCCCTGGGCAGCCTGAGCCAATGCTCCACCACTCTTTCAGAGAATAAACTTTTTCTTAACGTCCTATGATGAGCACAATCTGCTGGTTTCAGCTACAGCTTTTGCTGCCAGGCTCAGACCAGGTTGCGTGTCACTGTAGTGGGAAGAGGACTAGTTATTAACTCAGGACAGGGCCAGTAACCTTTTGTATCTGCACTGAGCAGGGTGTTGGAGTGCAGTTGGCTCAGGCCTGTCTTGAGAGTGTTTGGTTCATGTTCAGTGGGTTGCTCATTGCTCCCTAGGGGAGCCAGTCCTGGTTCCTGGGTCCCAGCTGGGCATCCTAGCAGTGCGTGTGTGCCCAGGATATTAGAGCCTGTGAACAGTCTGACTTCTCTCCACAATGAACAGAGATCTTGTCATCTATCTGAACAACAATAGACACCCAATAATTATGCTGTAAAATGTTGTGCACAGGTTTTAGAAGTAAAATGGTCATCAGATACCTTTCTGATATTTTGTTTTCTCACTTTAGCAAGGTGAAAGCAACATGAAATTTTCCTCTGCAGAATATAGAATTTGTAGTGTGGCTGTATTAGATGAAGAGCTTATCTTGTGTGAAGCCCTTTGTTACTGATAATGAAGGGAAAGTGAATTTGGTATTTACAAGCACACTGAATAGCTGTTGACTCCTGCAGACTACTTCAAGTGCTGTCCTCTTTCCCGGTTCTGCAGGCAAGGCCAGGCAGTGAATGGGGTGCACTCACAGTAGCTGCTGGATAATCTTTTCAGTTCTGCATTTTTAACATTCAACACAACTGAATTTAAACTATCTTCTGCTCTGTCCATTTCTTGTGCTTTGTACAAAAAGCACCAAAGAGACCCTCTCACACCTGATCAGATCTTCCCTCTCACCCGCAGTTGTCTGTACCTGGCTTCAAGTCTCTTGGCAGGACCCCTTAGGGACAGGAGTTCAGTGGAGACCAAAGCTTTATCATGCTGGTCCAAATATGATGTGCAACGCTGCTAAGATCAACTGAGGAAAGGAAAAATAGGTGAACAGTTAAGTGGTGTCTACCTTTTCTTCTGGGCCTTAGGACTCTTAACTGGCATCTACTTTGTGTGTTACAGACATCTTAACCTCCGGAATTGCAAAAGTGTGATTTTTGTGAATATATTTACTTAAGCTGAGAGCATTTAACATTTCATAATAGGCTTGGAGTGTTATACGTGTCCAGTCCAATTTGAAGGAAAGGGGAGATATTTCCATTGTCACATATGGACTGTAAAAACAGGAGGCTGATTATGAAAAATAATGTACAAAATACAAGAGAAATGTAAACCAATTCAGTCCTGTAATATATGTGCTTGTTTGATAGTTTCTTGATAGCAAGGAATGTTTACACAGCCATAAAGTAAAAATATCTGAATATCACATAGACATGATAATTTTGTGCAGTGAACTCTTTTATAACTCATTTGAAATGAACCTGTCAGTCATTAATGGTCTGTGAAACCCTACCCCAAGCTGGTGCCAACTTTTTCCCACAGAATAGTTACATCGTGATAAGCTCTGCTGTATTCACTGTAAATCAGGGAGTACAAAAACGAAGTTACATGGTAAGCTTTGCTGTATTGCTCAGTAAATCATTGTGTTAGATGACAATTACAAAATAAGCCTCATTTTACTCTTTATGGGAGCATCTATCAGTAATGGATGAAGGTCAATACCAATGTTTTTCTTCCTATTCTGCCACCTGCTGCACATGCTGTTTATGGACACTTAAGGTTTGGGGGGGGACCATTGTTAGCCTTGTATGTTTGTGTTTGTGATGCATGCAACAGAGTGTTGGGAACTGCACCACAAGCCTTGTGATGTCTGAAGGTGTCTGGTTCAGTGACTGGAAGGGAATCCTTCTCTTTCAGTGAGTTCTGCCTATTTATGCTGAATAAGATTGCATCTTTCCATCTCTTGGAAATGCATACTAGATCTTTATACACATCTTGTATTTAGGTCTATATACTAGATCTTATATTTATTTGCTGAACTGTCTTGGTTTTCACTGTCCCATCCAATTTTATTTGTCAGCATTGCCATAAGTAGCATCTTTCTTTTTAAACTATTTTATTGATTCCTGTGGCTTGCAGGGCCATTTATTTCCCTACTAAATTCTTGTATGTGATTTAACCTGCTGTCCCTATTTGACAGTTCTCAAGTCAATCAGTTCTTTATTCCACACCAAATCTTTAGATCTTCAGCATCAACTGTCTCCCAGAAAGCTCCGCCTTTACATCTCCTTGCCCTTCAGCACTAGGGACTGGTACTCAGTTTCTTGTCTTTCTCCCAGGTTGTTTCCCTGCGCTGCTCTCTGCTTGTCCTCAGGGTTCACAGCTGTCTTCTGCTTGATTTCATTTCCCTCAATGTCTTGCTACTTCTTAGAGATTTACATAACCTACTGCTGAGTGCCTCAAATGCAGTTTGTTCTCCCTCCTTGGCAGAGCCTCTGAAACTCCCACTACTACAGCCTTTGTGCTCCACTTCAAAATGCATACCTTCTAATCTAATCTTAACAAAATGAAATAAAAAGGTTTCTGCTGCCATTTCAGTTGGGTTCCCTAAGGTACATAAATTTTTAGAGTCAGATGGTGGGAGATGTCTGCCTTTCAAAGAGCAGGGAGTTGTCTGCATTATGTTGTCTCCATAAAGCATCATGTACTGAAAACAGCTATCATGTACACCAGAGCTGCAAGAGCCAAATCTGTTTACAGCACAGCAGAAAATCTCCGGTAGCATTAAGTGATATAGTCTCGGTCTGTGCAGGCTGAAGATTTGGCCTTCGGTGAGGACTGCAGTCTAAGCAAAGAGATAGATAATGGGGCCACTTCACCTCTTATGGAAACTCACTGCTGATGTGGAAGCAATGCTGCAATATGAAATCTGTGCACAATAATCCTTTGTATTTACAGAACTACTTTACATATTTCATTGATGTTATCGAAAATGTTATTATCAAAAATGTTTTTTGTCCATGAACTTAGGGCCCCTTCTAAATCCTAGCATGAGGCATTACCCTGTTACTGTGCGAGACTTGCTGGTCTACTTCTGTTTGGCACAGTGGATAAATGAGAAAAGAGCTCAAGTCTCTTCCAGCTAATGTTTGAGACAGTCACTTGCCACTTCTCTTTTGTTCAAAGTCACCTTTTTTCCTCTATAGAAGTTTGATTGAGATTGTTGTGAAGGCAGGAGGGGTGAGAAATGTGGGATGTTTTCTAGTTTGCATGCAAGGCAAATAACTTAGAGTATGAGTTGCTAGTTTAAAAGCCCTCAAGAGGATGTTGCAGGGCTGTGATGTAGTAAGATGTGCAAAATCAACACTTGCTGCCCTTATTTAAAATGTCATAAAAATGGGATGTCTGTTCTTTCTGCAGGAGTAGGCTGTGTAGGCAGTATATTAGGACCCTATAGTGGTGTGCATCTGTTATGGGGCCAAAAAACAGATGTAAATCCTGTCCTTAGCAAGTAAATACGCAGTTGCATGCTGAAGTGTGAGTAGCCCCTAGTACATGACATGGCACACGCATGTTCCCATTAAATATAAGGTACTTCTGAGGATTTTGAAAACCTGCATTTTAGTTTTGGCTTATATGTAATCTATGATGGGAACCTGGAAGGTTCTCAAAGCCAAGATGAGATGCTGCCAGGACAATTATGCAGCCTGCAGTGTAAGTCTTGTTGCAAGCGAGGTGTGTGTCGAAACCACTTTATTCAAGCAGCTGTTTGGGAGTTAAAAGACAAACTTTCAAAAGTGTTTCATGCTTATGAGCTGGCCCTTTGAAGCTGTTGTTTCTGCCTTTTGTAAAAATCATGTGGTTCATTCTGAAATTGCAAACTGCCTGGTCACCCCTGGAATTGAATCAAATGAGGACAATCCTTTTTCCTAGAAAAGATGTGCTGAGTCTCTTCAAGACTGCAAGGAAATGTACAATGAAACAGCATGCTATCATGTTTTCTTTTCACTTCTTGATATACTTTGTAAAAATATTGCTATGTATATTTCTAAAAGCTAATCTTTCATTGTACAATGATATTTTTTGAAAAAGCCCTTGACTTTTGTATAGCTATGTTTCATCAGGCATACTTCATACTTGTCTAACAACTCCTAAATTGCAAGCAGTACTAAGAAATGCCTGGAAAAGTAAGTTGCTTTAAACTCTGTTGAAGTGAATTTAGGAATTTTATTTTGTGTATAACCTGCTATAATTTTCTTAGCTCTTGCTAAGTGTAAGTGTGCTTTGTTGGGTGAGATCATCTACAGAAACATTTTATGTAAGACATGTAAAAACCTCTGATGTTAACTTCCCAAATCATAAATTACTCCAGGCGCACTGTATCTAAGTGCTACCATGAGCAGGTAGAATTAGGTTTCCACTAATGGGGAGAAGTATCTGATTCATCAGGCTATCAGTTATTGAAGAGCTGCACATGCCAAGTAAGAACTGTGTGAACACATATACCAAGCATACCAGAAGTGAAGTTTAAAGTATTTTAGCTAATTTTAGCCTTCAGTTTTTCCCAGAAGCCATCTTATGCCTCTGGTACTCTTTAAGTGACACTCCTTAAGTGTCACTTCCCGCACAAATGCCTTTAATGCAGGGCAAAAGCACTAAGTAAACCAAAAAGCCAAGCCCGGAAAGAGTAACATCAACTGACCTTCTGGTGAAATCTTGGTGGTTTTTCAAACACTTTCTCTTGCTTCTTTCTTGTATTATTCTCATTTCCTCTTCATTTATACTGATGGTTGAATTAAATCAGTGTACAAGTACTTTTCTCCACTGAATGCCCTTAAATTTAACAGCCTCATGGCCTCAGTGCCCTTCTGTGCTAAGTATTGTTTTTTCATAGACACAGGTTAATTCCCATAGTGCTGTATGACAGGGCTGAGCATGGTGAAAGCCCAGCTTGCAAACTGCTTTATTTCTATTCAGCCCCCCTGAGGAATTCTGGATGTGTTGGTAAAAGCAGATAAACCATCATTGCATTTGTTCTGTTTTCTTACTTCTGAATGTTTTGCTTGATGATACCCTGCAACAGAGGGTGCTCTTCTACATTTTGTTTCCCCCTACCTTGCCCCATCCAATTTCTTTCCTATATTTTGCTTTCCCATTAGGAAAGCAATGGCCATAGATCTTCACTTAGTCTCTGCTGCAAATCGTTTGCATGACTGGAAGGAAAAGTACACTGTCACTCATGAGCCTTTACACCTGCCAAAGCTAATGAGATAAGCTTGACCCTCATTCTGCCTGGTTATTTAGAGCTTCACACTCTCAGCAGATTTCTAATGTCCCCAAGAAGCATCTGAGATCTTACTACAAATGTTCCTATTAAAAAAAAAAGTGGAATATAACTCTATATAATACAAATGTTATCTAATATACTTTGTTCTGTTTCTTACATGTCTTTTTTTGCGTTGAAGAATTTAGGCATAAATGTTTCATTAGAAGAAACAACAAATGCTTTGTTTATTGATCACTGACACTTCAAAATTCCTTTTGAGCAGTGAAGGAAATACAGTAACAGTGGTTTTTAGCAAAGGTGCTTCCAGCCATCCTGACCCTAAAGCAGTGCACTGGAAGTGCATGTCTTCTCTGGGGTCCCTAGTTGTAGTGACTTCGCCCCTATAAGATGCAGCTGAGGTGGGATCAGAACTGGGTCGTATAACTCATTGTTTTGGTGACAACTTGCAAAGGTGACAAATAGGAAAAGGAAATGGCTGTTTGCCCTCAAAAAATAAATATGAGGTGATTAGCAGTGGATGAACAGTGTTTGCCTTCTGATTAAGGAAGCTCTCTGAAGCTGCTTTCTAGAGTTCCTGACTCGTGGAAGGGAGAGCAGAGGCTGGGGTGTATCCTGGGGATCTTCTCCAGGCTCTGCTGGACTTGCAGCATGGGCTGCTGGTTGATTTTCGCTTTTGTGGGATTTTTAACTTCTAAGGAAAGCATGTTATAAAATAATGATTTTGTAGATGAAGGCCTAGACAACCTAGAGCCTTTCAAAAAGATTCACAAACCCTCTGGGCCCATGTGTTGTATTTATCTTTTAAGGAACCTTGTCATTAGGCTCAAATTAAAAATGAGCTGCCAGTTTCTATTAATAATTAATGCTGAAATGTTAGCACTTTGAAAGACTGTTTCAAGTGCAACACATACCATTTAACGCTGAACAGTTTTATATTTACAGTAATTCCACCTTTCATCCCTTAATGTCAGCCTCTAAATCTTTAATGCTTTAATCACACTTCTTATTTTGATATCCCAAGTGAGCTGTCCTAACCTGTGTCTGCTCCCTTTCAATAAGGTACACATTTTATACTGGAAGGTTAGTCAGCAGCACTTGTTAATTATTAAGGAAAACAAAATGCTACCACTGGAAAATTGTTTGTTCCCAGCAGTATGTGTTACCTTTAATCTGTACTGACAAGAAGCAAGAGGAATCATAAAATAATCAGAGGAGCCAGGAGAGAGGATTGTTTGTGAAGAACATTACCCAGCAGAAATGTAGACAGCCTTGATTTGATTCCATAAATGAACCTAATTACTGGATAATGTATTGTTCTACAGCAGTAACATATCTGCACAATATGTAGTTAAAACAAGACATTGTGCAATCAAAGGCAGATGACTTTTGCTTTCCAGTTTTTCTCCCTACAGCGTGTTCTTGAGCTGTGCTGATGGAGCTCTTTTCTACAGAAGTAATCCAACATGCAGCTGGGGTCTGGGAGCTGCTTTTTTGCTGTAGCCTTCCTGTTGTGAGTGGGGAGAGTTTTGTGGAGCAGTGGGTCACTAAATGTTTCAGTTTTCTTTTACTGTGCTTGGTTAACTAGCAAATATCCCAGACTGTAACTGTAACTGCCAGGCAAGCAATGAATATTTGAAACACACCAAACAGCAGTAAAACAGCTTCTTGCAAAGAAAAGGCCATTCTAAACCTGTAGTTATAAAACATTCCTCCAATTTGTTCAGATTTTCCTTGTTGTTTCAGAATGGCACCTTGACGTGGTATATAGACAGATCTATACTGATGACTACGAATACCAGCTTTGAGCAACCACATTAATGGCTTATAAAGGGATGTTGACCTATAAGTTAGTGTTTAATTATTGGGATCAGTAGACTGAAACTGCCTTACATCTGGTTGATCCCCATACTTTAATGTATAGCTGTTATGAGTTGATTTTTTTTGACATATTTTATGGGACAGATGCTTAGGACTGGCCCGCTATTCCTGTATTTCCACTGGTGTTGCCCTTTGGGGATGCAGACAACACTTTATGATGAGATATTTCAGCTTGCCCCTTGCTGTGCAGGTATGGGAGGAATGGTGCTAGAGAGGGACATGTGGTGGCCCCTGGGCCCCCATGTTGACCAAACACGTAAGGCTGTCCTTGTGTTGGATGATCTCTTAATCATGTGTGCCTCTTAGCTAGAAATTATCCAGCTTGATTGCTAACGTTTTTCTTTAATAGTGAGTGTTACTTCTGTAATGTTGTGATCTGAAATGGGTATCGTAGAATCACAGAATGGCTTGAGTTGGAAGGGGCGTTAAAGATCATCAAGCCCTAAGCCTCTGCCGTGGGCTGGTTGCCACCCAGCAGAGCAGGCTGCCTAGGGCCCTATCCTGCCTGGTTTTGAGCTCCTCTGTGGCTGGGCTGCTTTTTATCAGGCTCCTGTTGTCTCTGGGCTTTCTTTCTAATTACATGAACAGGGGATGAAGTCCTACTAAGTTGTCTGTGCCAAGAAAAAGAATTACTGCGCTGATACTTTCAATCCTTACTGCCTTGTTTAAAAAAAAAAAAAAAAAAAAAAAAGCTTTCAGTTTACTGAACCTCCACCTCACACATCAAAAAAGAAATAGAAAAATTCCTGCTGCTATGTTATTATGCAAGCATCCAATTCTATCCTTCCTTACTGTGGAGACATGCACAACACAGGAAAGTGTTAAAGAATATTTATAAGATGCTCAACAGGACAAAACAAATGGACATGTGTAGTGTATGTACATTGCTCATTACAAACGTGATTAGCGTGTATATAATAGATGTGTTGTTAAAGCACAGCAGGTTCTTCAAAGTTTACAAGTTTATTATGAATTGATTTATTCATGAAATGCTTTGTTTCTATGACAACTTTATTGGTTTGCCTGTGGTCTAAATACATATAGGCATGGCAGGAATTCCACAGTACAAAACAAATTACATGCTACTACCTGAATGGCTTGATGCCTTTAGGGAGTGTACAGAAATAGTCCGCAATGAGGGCAGAAATCACCACAGACTGTGCTGGTGTGAGGAGGCTTGCTTAATAAGGAAAAATGCTTAAAGGTCCACCACAGCTTCCATCTCTGCAATAAAACAGAAAGATAGAAATGAAGCGAGGGATCTGGTAGGAAAACATAAAAGAGAGCCAAGCCCTCATTGCAGAAGTACAAGTGTATTCAAGAAAAGCCAGAGATCAAACACTAGTGCTCTCTTCCATAAATGTAGAACTTGAAAGAAGCTATTAATATTCACAACAGATCTAGAGTTACAAAAGAAATTGGAGAGCTATTGTTTAGTGAGAAATTAGCGTGAAGATATAGGACCTCAGCTGATAAAAGGGCAGGGAGGCTCATTGGGACAACATAAAATAGGATCAGAGGAAAAGTCAATAAGTGGATCAAATGGTAAAAGAACAAATTCCTAAAATATAGGGAAAACAAGGCAGAAAGCACTGGGATGATGACAATGAAATAGCGGAGGTCTGAGAATTAACAGGAAGATAACTTTTTAAATAATAGAAAATGCAACTTCATATACAGCAGAACTTGTTTGTCCCTTCATGACATCTGGGTCTCTGTCCAAAATAATATCCTAAACCATGGTAAAACAATGATGCTTTGGCTGCTTCTGTCCTGTGATAATGTTCTTTGGGAAATGACAAACAAGAACAGGATTCTGTGAAGCAGCTTCTCCTCCACTGCTTGCTGTCTGTCTGCTTTTTAAAGACACATATCAGAAGCAGCAGCAGAAAGCACACTTGTATTACAAAAGCAAGTTTCCTGGTAGTTTGTTTTTAATCTAAACAACGCTGCTTGACATTCTGGATCCTTCATAGAATCAATATGAGAATTTCAAAGGAAGGAAAGGCCACTAATTACCTACTGCCTCCCACGAAAGCCAACATGAAAACACCTAAAATTAAAGAAAATCAGGGCAAATGCAAATCCTTGCTTAGTAACCACAGGCTCTCCTGCCTCTGAAGCGCCTGTGTTGTGATGGAGGTTAGAAACTTTATGCACCTACTACTTTCAGACCAGGTTTGTGGCTTATTGGTGGAGATAATCACTTTGTCAGGTATCCCTCATCCAGGTGCTGCTGGTTTTATCTCCTATCATCATGGTGTGTGCAGAGCTTGGGGGTAGGTCATGCCACCCTATGGCCCTGCATGTGCCTTGCCTCCCTTACACTGAAGAACAGCCGGACTGTGAAATTATCAGGCTTCAGACATTTGGATTTGGCATGATAATGAATTCCAGCTGGTGCCTTAGTAAAAAAAAAAAAAACTTAAAAAAAAAAAAAAACCACAAAAAAACCCCCAGCACCCTCTTATGGCCTTCATTAGCTAGGCAGATTCATCACCTGCTTTGAAAGGTGACTAGGCTGACACAGACAGGAACTGCAAGAGAATCTGGGCCCAGAAAGCATGAGGAGAAGGGGGCAGCAGGATGTGCCATGCACATGGCTCTTTGCTGCTGCTCTGTGAGTGCCTGAGCCATCTGACTAATTTGATGTGCAAGTACTAATAAAAAACTTCTCCAATTAGTGCTCACTCTATTATTCCTAACTCGTGTTCTGAGCCAGTCCCTTCCATGCTCCTAATTACCTGTGCTGCACTAAGTGACGTTGCCTTCCATGTTTTTATGAGCTGTGGTCTCCTGCAAGAGGAAAGAATTATCTGCATCTGCCTTGACAATTGATCTGAAATGGTTGTGCTAGTACAGCTGGTCAAAGCACGTATTTACAACCTACTGAATATTTGCAGGGGTAGGCACTACTGAGAGAGGCAATGGCCTCTTCTTCAGACAGGAGAGTTTTCCTTCTGTACTGTGCTTGCATCAGAGCTATTCAGCTCCAGTAAGTTTGTTCACTGTGCTGTCAAAAACAACTCTAGTTGTACTGCATCAGCCCAGCTCCTACCATCTGGTGCACCTATTTTAGTAGAAGGGTGGCCTTGAAAGACCTACTTTGCAGAAGATTTATGAAGAATTTTTGGAAGTCCCTCTTTCTTCCCTCTTGTAAATGCTTGTAGGGACCTATTGAGTGCTATCCAAAGTGCAAAGGAAATTGTCATAGTTTTTCCCATAATGAATTGCAATATTTGATTATTTAATGATGGCTATAAAATGAGTATAACAAAGGAAAAACTGTTCTGAACTTTTTTGACACTACTTGGCAAATACTTGCTCTTTATCTGACACGCCATCATTTACTCCCTCAGCCCTTAGGGAACAGCAGGATAGCTGAACTATCGATATGTTAGAAGAAAAATCATAAACAAGGAAAGTAAGTTTTGACATTTTGAAACTAATGGTGAAGTTTGCCTGCACTGTGTCCCGAATGCTCAATGAAAAGTCTAGAGGGAAGAACGTAATGTGCCTTTCAAAACTCTGCATTTCAGTCATGGGCTGTATGACCATCTCTGTGCATGCATAGTGTATATGTAGATGTGTGCGTGCTGTCATATATGAACTGATGTAACAGGTTTACTCAGCACTTCGCATATTCATCTGCTTAATAAAACTGCCTCTGCATAGCTTTGTTGGGCTTGTGTATGTGCATGTGTGTGCATAAACATGCATACAGAGAGGTTCTGAGCAGATACTCTTTTTCATTAAGCAAGTGACATTTTCATGCTGGTGCAGCATCTATCTATCTTCTTTCTGGCAAAGCTGTGTGCCTTTCAGTCAGCATCTGACTAAAGATCAATGAGAGAGAGCTTTTTGAAGGTGCTTTCAGGTCCTGCGGCAAGGGAGATGATCAGAAAGCTGCCATAAGCTTCAGACCCACTTGACAAATGAGGAACTATTTTGGCGCTCTGTAAACTGCTGTCACATCAGTTAGAAACACTAATTAGAACTACTTTGCTATTGAAAGTGTCCAGTGCATTAAATATCACTTCTGCTTATTGCAATTATCTTATCCATTGACTTACACTTCATACCACAAGACTATCAAAGATGGAAATGCGTAAGGGATGGCTTAATAATTTATGAGGGAAATTAGAACTGAGTGGCAAATAGCTTTTGCCTGCTACCCTTTGACCTTTCATTCCTTGTAGAGCATGAAGCTCACGTGTAAAATTTGCTTGCCTTCAGTTTTGTGTTGCTGGAGAAGCAGATAGTGCGAGATGCCCAAGTAGCAAACATAAGATTGTCATCTTTTTCTCAGAGTGGTGCAGAGGTAAAGCAATGGGTATCTTCTGAGAAGTGGTGGGACACAGTGATCTGCAACTAACATGAGAGCTGTTCTGTACTGTACCGTTCTTCAGAACAGTTCTTGTTATTGATAGAAGCAGTGTGATTTCGTTAAATAATCTATACCGTGTGAGATTTAGAATAAGTGATGATTGTTTTTAATGCCCTTTCCATTCTTCACAAGGCAAATTTGTAGAGAATAAAAACTAGTTAAAAAGAAAAATAAAGATTTACTTTTGTAAAGAAAACTTCATATTTTTATTTTAAAATTTGGTCGCAATATTTATACATGACTTAGGAATCAGAAAAAGGAAGTTAGGAGCTTTCCACACTGTAAAAGGCAGAAAGATGGCCCTGCCGCTTAGGATGCTATGATTTCATATTGTGCATGGATGTTTTTAGCTGAGAGAAAAGAAGAAATTATCGCTCTAAATACCTTGCTTGCAATCTAAAGTCATGAGGCTCGATTCCTTGCCCTGCTGTTGCAACCTTGAACCAGGCACTTCTTTCTGTTCAGGTTTCTACTGATGATGTTAGAGCCTGTTTAATTACCAGGGTGTTGTGGAGGATCAGGTCTTGTTGCTTTAAATAGAAGACAATGTTCTTATCACCACTTGTCCTTCTGAAGAGCTGGAATTCAGCACATATGGCTGATTTCCTCAACTCTTCAAGTGATTTCTTTTGTTCTTGAAATTCTGTACATAGGCCAGCTTAAAAACTGTGTTCTGTTACTCAAACATTAATGAGATGGAGCTGCAGTGCATATTTTTTCTAAGTGTTAATTTAAAGCAGCAGACAGAAAACATAAAGCAGCAATGGGGCAGTTTCATCTAAGAGCTCTTAGCAGGAATAATCTTTGGAGATCTGATTCAAAAACTAAGAAGCTCGTCCTGTTTACAGATGCATTTGTATGCATTCAGTGATTAGTGCAGAACATTCTTTCTCTGACTGAAGTCCTACATCTCACTACACTGCTCCATACAGAAATACTTGTGGAAAAAGTCATGAGAGTTTCTTCTTTAGACTCTCTAAGTGATGGCGAGATAAAATACTAACAAATGTATAAATATACATACACTCATAGAAATGCAAGTATAAAATTATAATATGGAATGGTCTGGTTCTTTACTCTGAATATATTTACAACTTTGGTCTTGTTTTTCAAGGGAGAAAAGTCTCTGAAAGAGTAGAATGCAATAGTAGGGTCTCAAACCACACAGTGAGCCTAACCCTAGCCCACAAACACAGACAGCCAAACCCCAGTCCTTGGCTGTCCCCTCCAGTTTTGATGCCCATTACTGGGAGAGGGGAGGAATGTGCTTTTGTACATTTTAAATGGATACATTGAAAAACCACTTCATTTTTCCAGAAATTCACTGCAACATTGAGATTTTCCATCTGTTCTGGAAATTACAACCATTCTCCCTCTAAAGGAGCTATGAAAAGTTGTCAAGGTCCAGCCATGCCTCCTTTTCCATCCCTATGAAGTCAGTAATAGTGTCATCAATAAACCACTGGAGCCAAGGGACCTGCCTGGGCAGGAGGCATTGAAGCTGTACAGCTCAGCTTGGGGCTTTGCTTTCCTTCACTCTGGTTGTCTGAAGCCTTCTTTTAAGTCTGTTGACCTTAGACCAAAGCAAAAAAGAGGATGATTTTTAAGCAACGTGAAATTTAACTTGGAATATCTGTTTCCACAGCAGCCAATTGAGAAGTAAGAAGGTAGCTTTATCAAGTAGCTCATAATCACTGGGATTTACAGAAGCTGAAAATGAGCCAGAAAGCATGGCTGCCAGAACCCAGCTGTGGTATAACAGTCTTACAAATATCCACACTAAGAACTGAGTACTCCTAGCATAATTTGCATTGCTCACACAACTTTGAAAATCCCCCTGGCTTGATGTTTGTGTCAAATTTCACCTTGTATTAGTCAAATTCTGCATCGTATTTAGTGTCAGTTTTGATAGCCTTCTGCCTGAAATAGCGTGTCACTATCTCTTCTATTGCTGGCACATTTCAGCAGGGAGTTACTTCTGTATTGTTTCCCATCAGGTTTCATGTTCCCTTAAAATCAACTGTTAAGGAAAAAAAAACCACGTATTAGTTTGATTTCTGATTTCACATAAAATTGCTGAGACAATCCCTGTTTAAAAAAATAATAATAACTCTTCAGATGGTCCATGCTGTATGGCGTACATAGCAATGTTTATTGTTCTGACAGTATTGTAGCAGCCAGCACTGAATGGCTCATGCAGTTGGCTTGGGAGGCAAAGGTATTTCCGAAGTCAGAATTCAGCTAGGTTAAGTCATTGTGAGTTCTGAAATAGTGGGGCAGCTGAATGCTTTGTCGCATTTACTACCTCTGGAACATACTTACAAACTATGGCTGGATTGAGCCACTTGTCTTTTGTAGGTGGAAAAAAATCCAGTACCTATTTTTAAATAGTAGTTGAAAATAATAAGGGGTATATAAAAATACTCAATAAGCAGTTGAGCATGAGAAAAATACAAGAAAAATTGCTACTGCATAAAGACATATGGTTGCAACAATGGACTGATATCCAATAATTTACTGTGACTAAATTCTGAAACACAGATGACTGTAAAGTGTTTCCAAAACCATTCTTTTGTAGCTGACAAGAGGTTGGATTATGTGAACTGACTCACTGTTCAAATGGGGCTACTGAGATTAGTGTTGGTTCAGGCAATCCTTGACCTCAGTGATATCTTTCTGTTACAGAGGAAACTGGCTTTTAGGCTAGAATTCTCCATCTTTTCTGCATCTCTACTATTTGAAAATACTGAAAACAAAAAGGTTAGGTGAAGCAAAGTATGAGTTAATGCCAGCAAAGTCGTTGAACAGCTTCTTTACTACTTGCTTTAGTGAAATAATGCTTGAGTTCTCCAGAATAAAAATCCAGTGGTGCTGAGATATCAGGTAGTCATTTCAAAACAAATTTTCACCCAAGCCTGTCTATGTGTGAGTATACACTTGTACGTATATAAAAATCTCAAAACTATCTGTTTTATTTCATTGTGATATGTTGGTTTTTTGTTTTTGTTTTTTGTTTTAGTAATGACACTGAGGTGAAGCTGCAGATGTAGAATGTCTCCCACACACATTTTTCTTCAGGGCAGGCACAGGGCTCCTGTGAAATAACATCAGGCTTATGTCTGTACAATAAATTGAGTGCAGCAGCACCTGGATTAGCCTAGTGCCTGTAAGCCTCCCTGCAGTTGAGCAAGGAGCAGCCCGGTAGCACAGGCACTGTTACTGCACATCGTGTATGGGACACAAGTGACGTTCAAGCTGATGCCTGCAACACCCCTGTGCTATGAGCTGAGACAACACAACTACTGCAGCTGCAGGTTTGTCTTTCTGTGCACAGTCATGTGCTCAATTTTGCCAAGCATCCTACTGAGAAGAGAGCTTAAAATAGGAGTTTAGTTACCTTGGCTCTTTGTAGAGTCAGTCAAGAGATGCGGTTTGAAGCAGGTAAGGAACGTGCCTTCTCATTACATGTTAGTCTTCCCAAAGAGCGTTTCTGCTAAGTGTCTGACAGCATTGTGATCGTCCTTTCCTCCCATCTGCATCTGTTGGAAGCACCATTGGTCTTACCATCACCTGTGTCCTGTGCAGAAGGCAGAACAGTGCTGCTGCCAACACAAGAGGCAGGAAGGGTGACATGGAACAGGTCTGTCTGGGCAGCAGTCTGGGTTGGTGCTGCAAGAGCCTGCAGGGCTGGCAGGTTTGGGAGCAGGGAGGCTTCTGGTCTCTGAACTCTGATGGAGAGAGTGAGCATGTTTGTATGTTCTACACAAGAACTGAACACAAGGTATGCTGTAGAGCAGGAAAAAGGGGGAATCAGGTGCCTGGGATACATTGGATTGTTGTAGATCTGGGTGTCCCCGATTTCTCTGGGCATTTCAAACAGGGCTTTGCCCGGAATTCATTGGAGACAAAGAACAGATTTCTTTTCAGGAAAGCTATCAACAGGCACTCAGATTGCCTTCAGGTCTGAAAATAACAAATGAGCAACACAGAAGACTGCTGATCAGTCTTAAATTAAATTAGAACTTGCAATTTTTTTAGAAGAATCTTATCCCTAGGCCTGTCTGTGGTCCAGGCAGTGTACATACCTTGTCAGACCGTCACTCAGCAGGTTCCAAACAGCTCTGCATCTCCAGACATTAAGCAGGTAGCCTGGCACTGGCCCAATAGGTTGTAGCATGATGCTGCAGCTGCTCAGCAGTACTTGATCATCAATAATTTTCTGGCTTTTTATCAGCTATTTCAAATCCCAGGCTGCAAATCAGTTGCGTCCTTTTTAGTTATATGGAAGCAAAACAAGATGCACCTGAATGCTTCTGCAATTTCATGTAATTTCACTATTTACCAGTGAGAACATCCAACCAGCCATCCTCCATCTTTCTTCCAAGTGCTCCTTTCTTACTCCTCTGTATGCAAACACTATCTGTTGTATAACTGAGCATAAGCCAGATAAAAGCAAAATCTGATGTATTAACGATGAAAATGTTCTGAATAAAAATGTGGATAACTGTGGGATTTTTTCATAGGATTGTGCTTTTTCAATATTTTTAAGAGCCTCAGAACTTGTTTCTGAAAGATTTATTTTTCTGATCAAAGTGAACGTCCAGTTCTTCTATGTCCATCTGTAAGCAGATTGAAGAATGATCTCCTTTCATGTATTGTCTTTTCTAGGCAATAGGTTTCACTAAATTCAATTGGGGAAAGGGCAATCGGCTGTGCCTTGTGGCTGGTCTTCAGTAGTCTCTCCAGTGCTGTTGAAACAAGGCACAAAGAGAGGCAGTTATAGGGAGTGTGTGGTCATGGAAAGAAACCCCCAGGCATGGAGCTTCTATGGGCAGTGGGCTGCTGAGGGCTTCCTGTGTGAAGCCAATAATGTTGAATGAATTAGGTGTGAAAAGTCTATATTTTTCCTTTTGCATATTCATATCATGAGCAGTGGTAGCCAAAACATATAGAAAATGAGCATGCTGTGGGTGCACAGAAATGTCTTGCACGTGGAAGTGATACTTTCTCCACATATCTCAGGACCATGTCACTGGACTGTATATCGTACAGTGGGCGTACCCATACCCCAAAAATGTGATGGCCATGTCCTACTGAGATCTGTAACTCCAGTCTAAGTACAGTCAGGCAACAGTGTTTAAGTGTATTCTTTTCTAGCAGGAAAAAAGAAAAGAAAAGAAAAGAAAAGAAAAGAAAAGAAAAGAAAAGAAAAGAAAAGAAAAGAAAAGAAAAGAAAAGAAAAGAAAAGAAAAGAAAAGAAAAGAAAAGAAAAGAAAAGAAAAGAAAAGAAAAGAAAAGAAAAGAAAAGAAAAGAAAAGAAATCCTGTAAAATCTTCTCAATTACTCTTAGACAGGTCAAGACAGTGTAACATAGTAGTGCATAGATCATATGAGTCATGTTGAAGCTGAATCTATACTGATGGAGAGATGCTTTCATTTCAGCAAGTTTTTGAAGCACCTTATTGCCTATGAGCTAGATTATTTTTTCATAAATTGAGGACAACAAATAAGATGAGTTTGGCCCCCGCCTTTGTTGCTCAGTGTGGCGAGCTGATCTGTGAGTAATGGAGCAAACAGAGCTATCTGTTCCAGAGCCTCCACAAAATTTTCCATTGTTTGGGGAACGAATCAGTCCATTCTCTGCATGAAAGGGAAAGTCACGCTTAGGAACCTGATTTGTTGCAATGATCTTTAATGCATTCCACTGCTAGTGACATTCTTGCTGATATTGTGGTCCTTTGTGTGCTTTGTATCAGTTTTGCTTTCTTGCTTGGAAATTGGAACACCTGTATGTGTGAGGAAGTCAATGTTTGATTCCTTCTAGCTCAGAAGTGTGCCTGTTAACATGCTTCAGATCACTGACGGCACTGATAGTGGCACAGAACCAAGTTATGAAAAGTTTATTTTATTTTTAATTATTTTACCCTATCTTCTGATTGCAGTGTGAAATTTCCTGTTAAAATTAACTCTACTTAGTTGCACAGGGCATGAAGGGTCTTTTGGGAGCTTTGAGCAATATTTGGAAGGGCACAGCTTTCACCATGTTCATGTGCTGGAGGGGGTCAGAGCTGGTTAGAGACTTCCACGTTAAGAAAGGATTAAGAGAAATTCCTGACTTGTGAGATCAGGTACTATCCTGAATGCCAATTCTTCCCCAAGAACTTGTTTTTGTGGGGAATTCCCTCCTGGACTTTGTTATTCCAAACTAAGTATTATGCACTGATATCAACAAACCTTTAATGAGGAGGAAAAAAGGAGACAGAATAGAAAAAATAAAGGGGAGGAGAGAAAGGGAGTGAAGAAGAGATTAAGTTTATCCAACAAGACAGCTCTGCCTTCAAGGATGAGGAAGTGAAGAATGCTGTAATTTCCCTTCTAATGGTGAAGGGAGGGTTTTTTCTTCTATTAAAAGGCATGTATTACATATGTAAAAGGCCATACGTCTTTGTCAGGTAATATTGTAGCTGCTGGACAGGCAGTGATCAAGAGCTTGTTCCTTCAATTGCCTCAGGCCCTTGAAAAGGGCATAGGGGAGAGGCTAGCTGCCTGTCCTTACTCATATGCCATGGGGAGACAGATACCCACCTCTGGACTGAGACAGTAAGGAAAAAGTGGATATGCCATATTATTCTATCTTGCAATATGAATTGAGATCCTATGCCAGGAGCAGGCAGTGAGGATGTGCTTGTGTAGAATCAAAATAATTTAAATTCTGACTTGCTATATTTGAGATTTTCGGTATTTGCAGTGTGGTGCCCCTGAGCTGGGGCAGATCCACCTGGTTGGACACCTGCACCTCTCCTGAGCTGTCCCACACTGCACCTTCTACACAGCGCTGAGTTGGCCATTTCAGAGCTGGAGCTCCTCCAGCAGGAAGATGCTGCTGCTGGAGAAGGGGTTAATTCTGCTCTCTGATTTTTCATGTTTTGCTCTTTTCATTTTCCCTTACTCCTCAGAGAGAAACATGAGCTCAGATTTACAGAGCGCTAGTGCTAGACCAGGCTCCTCTTCAGGGAAAGCCTGAAATGCCAGGCAAGGATTTTACTCCTTTTGTCTGCTTTTCTGCAGAAGTTGCTTGTTAAAAGCAGCGGCTAAGATTCAGTTGCAGATCTATGAGATGTAGAAATCAGCTTTAAAGCATGACTTTGGGTCCTGAATTACTCCAAAGTCAGCAATGAAACTCAGATTTAGATGGGCCTAATGAGCTCTGCCCAGAAATGTGCCATGCAGAAGATTTCAGGGCTATACCTGGGCTAAACTAACTCCTGGTGGTTTCCAGTGATAGCATTTCCAAAGCTCAGCCTGTGGGGCAGTTTTTCAGGGGTCGTTTGACAGCATCTCACCACAGAAAAGAGCACTATTGAACTCCCCGGAAAAGCTATGAAATTTCATACACTGGATGTAACCCCAGGGGACTAATCCAGCCCCAACCACTATCGCTCTTAGATTTGTGTTTCATTCAAGAAGTCATGAAGCAATCTATTTTGCCAGGAAAAAAAAAAAATCATTATTTTATCATCATCCTGAGTACTTTCTGTGAGAACAAAATTTATCAAAAAATGCCTGAGATATTTGTGAAAGATATCAATTGCACAGAGAAGCCTCACATTGATTGGGAACTGGGCCTCTCTTCAAATTTTTCTGCTTGTCATTTTTACTTAAATACAAATATTAATGAAGACCTAAATGTGCCTTTTATTGCTGCCTTTTATTTCATTTTCCTATAAAGGTTGCTCGTAATCCTACAGATATATATATATTTTTTTGCTTTAAAAGGTTCTTGCTTCTTGTGTCTGTCAGGATAATGCTGCATCATTCCACCCAACTATCAATAAATAGGAATGTGGAGCCATGACTTCTATTTGAAGACGTGCAGCCTCCTTTGTACTGTTTCTGTATACCCAAATATATCTTCCAACTTGTAGCTGTAGTACAACATCTGAATTAAATCATGACTTATTCTTTCTATTAAAGCCGTGTTGTCCCTGCCATTATCCCCTTTTCCTGTAAATGAGTACAATGAAAAATTGATTTTAGCTGTATTGGGCTGCAGCAAAATAACAAAAGATGATTGTTACATTATCAAAGTCCTCTCTGTTTCCCCAATATAGGAATTGAAAACACCTGTCTTTATCTTCTCAATCAATACAGCACCTGAGTCCCATTTTCCTGGAAAAAGGTGTCCACTGTGTGTTATTTAGATTTAACAAATGCATTATTCAGGCTGTCTTCATTTATTTTGATTACCTGAGATTGCTCTGCCATCCCTGTGAGTTATACGAAGCCTAATATTAAATGCCACACTAGACTAGTATGTCACTAACAATATCAGCTGACTTCTCTTACGTAAATAAGTGTGACAGCGGAACAAGTGCACTTCTTAAAATATATGTGGAAAAGTTGTGTTCTCAGGGACATTTCATTGCACGCTGTTCTTACTAAAAGCAGGGCAGAGGGCTCTGGCTAATGGCTGCAGCAGCAGAATGGCCTAATTGGAAGCCCGGCTGGGGAGAGCAGCCATGGACACTGGCGTCTGCATTCCGGAAAAGAGGAGCCAGTGCTGGGTGCCTAAAGCTGTCAGTGGAGCTTTGCAGCCACGCTTTTTAACGTTTTTAACAGGCAAAGCATAAAGCAGCTAATTTACTGCATGTCTCAATAGCAGTCTAGAATGATCAGGCATCCAGTAAGAACAGAGGGATCAGAAAGGAGCTCTAGAGACATGGCCATCGTTTCAACATGTGCATTTGCATATTCCATCTAATGCCTGAAGTCAGATGCCTAAAATTAGTAGATTTATTTGGATGTGTGGAAATAATTGTAATTTGTTTCATAGCAATCAATTTGTGATGCTTTGATTTCCCTTTCTGCAGAATTAAATTATTAAGGGGCAAATAGGATTTTCAGCACACTTTCTATCATTTCCCTCTGCTTAAAGTTTTGTCAAGTTTGACATGCTTCAACCATGAATAATAAATATTAAAAAAAAAACAACAATGATTCAGTGAAAACCAAATTAAGCACAAGAAATGCAAAGAGATGAGGGACAGCAGGACTGTACCTTGCTAGGAAATGGCCACCACTGGGACCTCTTTCCCACATCAGTGATTCTTTGCACCGTTCCTAGGTGGAAGAGCAAGAAATCAAACAAGACACTGAAAGTGAGCTGACCATGGGTAGAGGCTTCAGTTTGGGTTTTGGCAAGCATCAGGGTGGTTTCTTTCCAAGGGGGAACAGTGCTTTGTCCATCCTTCCATTGCTTTGCATGCCTCCCGGCAGGGGTGCTCTGGGCACAGCCCCACTGCTGGTTCCCCTCCTGCAGATGGTATGAGGAGACCCTCTGCACCTGTACATGGCCCGGGATGCTGTGTTGCCATGGCCTTGGTGCAGCTGTGTTTCACTGTAAGCGCAGCTTGCAGGCGAGCTGAAAATGAGGTTGGCAATGGGATTCTGGCTTTCATTAAGGAATTTGTGCCTATTTAAGAAATATATGCAGGAGTATGGTGCTGATTATTTTAAGATCCTATGCAAGTGTATTGATTTGCGGTAGGAAAAGCTTGCTGTGATGTGTAAATTAAGGCACTTAAATCGTCCTGCTTGGCAACTGAAGCACCAGATTTGTTTGCTGAATGAGTTAATGCCCCACCGTGGGTTTGTAGCTGATCCTTGAGGTTAGGTATCAAGAAAAGTTTCTTCTCAGAAGAAGTGGTGAGGTGCCTGGCATAGGCTGCCCAAAGAGGTGGCGGTGTCACCATCCCTGCAGATGTTCAAGAACTGTGTAGATGTGACACTGAGGAACATGGTTAGTGGACATGGTGGGATGGGTTGAGGTTGGGCTGGATGATCTTAGTGGTCTTCTCAAAACTGAATGATTCTTTGATGGGACACCCTCATGCGCCTGGGCCAGCTGTTGGCTGTTGCTATGTCAGAGAGCCCTGCCGTGTTCCAGCTGCTCCGCCACACTGGCAGTGCCCTTCTCTTGCCTGCAGAGTGCATGGGGCCTCAGGCAGTGCTCATCGTGCGTATCCAGGGCAGTAGAGGCTGAGCCAAGACATGCCATGGATCCCATAGGATCTTAACAAATACAGAGTTATTGCTCTGCTGGGTGCAGTTAGGGACATTCTGCTCCAACCCTGCCCTGAGCCAGAAGTGGGTCAGGTGTAACTGAAGAGCAGGCAGACCTTAATTTTTGTAATGCATGTCCTTGCACGTGCACATCAGGAGGCTGCTTTAGGGATAAACCTATTAACATACAAATCCAGAAGTTAGATGTACCAGTTCTTTGGCAAACGCACACATGCAGGCACTGTGCTTATTGCACAGCCGTGTGATCGCTGCTTTGGGAGCCTTTGGGAACATGGCCAGGCTGGTGGATGCCCACAGCCATGGGGGCTGGAGCCAGTACAGGGGGCTCCTGAGCAGGGCAGTGAGTGCTGCTCCTGCAACTGCTTCAGTAAAGCAAGAAGTCAAGAGGAGAACTTTCTCTGGTGGATTGGCTTTATCCCTTAAGTCACATCTGATACTTAAATCATCATGGATGCATTCAGTGAGTTGTTCTCAAATCCACAGTGCAACAGGAACTGTTCAATAATTGAGGGAATATTTAATGCAGAAACAACACACATATCATCCATCAGGGCAAATCACCTGGCTTTTGAAAGCCTCCATACAATTCATGAAGTATTTGCCCATTTAGAAAAAGGCCATCTTTTAGGAAAGCTGATAGCTGGAGAGCTGTGCGATAGCAGAAGCAGTGGCTTGGAAATGTAACTCTGTCAGAGTGGGCAGTGCTGCAGCCTTTAAGGGGAGATACATTCTTCTAAAAGTTCCAGATAAAACTAGTGGAAAAAATTAATTAAGTTAAATGCAAATGTTAACATGCATGTTTTAGTTCTCACATTTTACAAATTTAAGAAGTGCTGAATTTTACTGACAGTTTTCTTGGCAGCAAATGAATTCTAAAGATGCACATGCAAATATTTGTCAAAACTGAATTTTTAATTTTGCATCCATAAGGATTACTCCAGAAGTGCTGGCATCCTCAGCTGCTCACAGAAGAAAACATGTCATGTGGCACATCTGGCCAATCACAGCAAGACAGAGCATTTTTAATGATTAATACATAAAGTTAAACAAAATATATAGTGAAAAAGAATGTTGCCGAATATATTTGAATAACAAATAAATCCAAGATGGTGTGATTGACTTTTATATATATACATATATATGCATATATATACGTATGTGTGTATTCTCTGATCAAAGAGAGGCAAAATTAATCAAATAGATTATTCATTTTGAATTATTTGTTCAGTTCTGTTTTTACAAGCGGTGGTGGGATACCTGTGACTGGAGCTAGCTCCAAGGCTCCTGTACTGTGTGCTGTGTGCTGCTGGTGGCTGCTGCTTCTCTCTGTCTCTGCTTCACGCAAGGCACTGAATTTACTGTGATGATGCATCTTCTGTGTGCAGGAGTTGCTAAAAGCAATTAGGTCTTGAGTAGTGTGCACTGAAAGTCCTAACATGCTCATTGACCAAAAGGGAGCTGAAATGTAATGTTGCCCATTTCTACTAAATTATTACAACACAAATAGAGCTCCTCTGCTTTGGCCTCTGTGCAGAATTAGATTCAGGTTAGAGTGCATCCGCACACTTACGCTGAGAAGCACTCAGCACGGGAGCCTAATTGTACCCCAGATATCTACACCCTATTTAGATGGAACATTTAATGGCTCTACTACCACAAGTCTGTTAGCCTTTATTGCATTTATTTTCATTAGAAAAACTAACCGTTGTGTTCTCTGAGATAAATACAGTAATTAAAATATAATTCCTCTTTCTTTGATGGCCACATGACATATGATGCATGTCCTCAGTCTAGTCCTGAGCTCACAGAGCTTCACTGAGCTTCGTGAGTAGCCCCAATGGGGCCAGGCAGGCTCAGAAGACATGGGGCAACAGCCAGGCATTATGGCAGTGCCCGTGAGGTAAGAGGACTCAAAGCATTGATCCCCCTGCTCCAAGATGTGGGCGCTGCATGGCATGTGCCAGCCCTGTGCTGCCCAGCCCTGCCAGGAGCACACTGCGGTCAGCTCAGTTCAGAACAGCCACCAGATGATGCGAATGTCATTGCCAAGGCTGACTGTTTGAAATGCAAAAACACACAAATGTAAGTGGCACTGTCAGCTCCCGAAAAATCACATTTTCTGCAGTCTGCAATCCTCATTCTGTTCCATATGTGGAGGGATTTGTATGAAATGTTCCAGGCAGAAAGTGAAAAACTCTGTGGTGTACTGGCACGATAATGCTATCTTGCATGAATGCAGCGCTTTCCACTTAAAGTGACTTGCATAAGTGGAAATATTATCCCCATTTTGCTGATGAAGAAACTGAAGCCCAGCATTTCCTTTGAGTCACATCCAGTGAGTGGGGACAAAGCCAAGAAGGAATGTGCTGATGCGCAGGATTTCCCATCGCCACCAGACAGGTTGTCTCCATCCAGAACACTTCATTCTGACTTTATAGTCTTCTTCTCCCTGATTAAGGCACCATCATTCTGGCCATTTAATTTCTATAGGGTGGAAAGATAGATCATCTGCATTTGCTCCAATTTGCTCACCAAAGCATCTCTGAGCATCCTTATTGTGCTGGGAGAATTTTTAAGCTTTACCTGCAGTAATTGGGCACAGCTGGAAGAGGTCATGCCCAAAATTAACTGATGCAACTGGTGTTGGCACTGAGTCTATTTGTGCACAGGCCTACCATATATGGAAGCCAGCAAAGTGCAGCCTTACATTGTCTGTAAGAAACCATTGTTGCTTTGGTGAGAATTATTAACAATTCAGCAAAATGATGTGAGACATAATTATGTGAGTAATTGATCTATGCATATTAAGAAAGATCACAATTCACAGGTCATTATAGAGCATTATTGGGGCATTCGAGTGTACCAGTAGAATGGTTTATTTCTTCACATGGATGCTAAAGAAGACTTAGAATGTTGCCATGTGCAGAAAGCTGCTTGTGCCAGTAAATTATATTTACATCTGCTGCATATGGATAGACGGGATACAGGCCAAGTATGTGATGGTGGGAAGCAGCTTGCTGCTTCTGTTTTGGGAAAGTTCATCACGGTTGAAATTTTGGAGAAATGCGATTCTGAATCAGAGAGAGAGCAGTAGATGAGCTCAAAACTTCAGCTGCTCCAAAAACTCCATTGAGAATAACATACTATCTCACGTGTCTTGTCTTTCTATCAAGTTTTGAGGACGTTTTCTGGTTGCTGATAGGAGTGGGGAAGAAGAGGGAGATCTTGCACTGAAACAGAGAAAAACATCCATAACCCGTTTCACTCAGGTTTTCATCTCTGGAAAATGGAGAATGTTGTGTAGGTCCTTCTTTGCAGTTGCATTGCCAATAGTTTGTTGATTTTCAGTTGTTAAATATGGAGAGCTGTCTAAAATGGTATTGGGTGCTTTCAGATTTGGCTGCTAATGGGAAGAACTGTGTTGATCTGACCATACTGTGCATCTCTATCCCTGCATCTCCCTCCATGCTTGCTGTGAGTGGGAGAACTGCTCAGGCCCAGGGGTGTGTTAACATGCTGCTCAGCATTGCTGCTTCTGCTGGTGTTGTGCACAGTGGGCACATGTAGCCTCAGGGCAGCATGGTTGCTATGCCTGCATGCCAGCACTGTGCATGCCTCCTTGCAAAGCCATGTACACTTACCTATCCCTCATTTCTGCTGCACAGGAGGGCTCTGACTCCCTCATGGAGCACCCCATAAGGAAGTCACCATGAGCCCTTGCTTTTCCAGGTGTGCCCTTTGATTCCCCCAGAACACACTCTGGTCCTTCCACAGCTGTTCCTCTTTAATCTGTGTGCTGGTAGAGCACAAATAGTGAAAATCGTGCAAATCTGAAGTATTGTTTTCCTGGCAGTCTATGGGCAAACCACGTATTTAGGGGCTATTTCATTAAAGATTGACTGCACACAGGAGAGAGAAAGGGATGGTCTCCACCATCTCACAATCACCATTTTTGTTCTTTCAGGTGCATGCCAGAAGAAATCCCAGCTGCAGAGGTTGTTGATGGCATTTGGGCAGACCCACAAAGCTGCAAACAGTCGGTATGTGACTTAAACTCAATGACTCTTGTAAAGTGAAACCCCAGCAAGCTCCACAGTGATTTGTAGAGATAAATACATATTTCACGAGTAAGATGCAAATATGCCTCGTGTGTGCCCCAAAGTGCACACTCCTGCTGCTGTCACTTGTTTGTGTCTATCCAATTTTGAATTATGTTTGCCTCTCAAATTTAATAATTTTGACAAGTTAATTTCAGCCTGTTCCTGACAAGGAAAATAGCTATGAGGAATAAACTGGAAAAAAAAAAAAAAAAAAAAAAGGAGTGAAATGCTCCGACAAGGTAATAGCATGATATTGTATGGCAAGCTACTTGCATTCTAAGACTACTGAAAATGTTAATATCAAAGTGCATCTTTTTTGCCTGAAAAAAGATGCGTAACATCTATGCTGGTGAGAAATGGCAGGGGGCCCTGGAGCAGCCAATTTGCGTGGTGGTGCCTAGAGGCTAAACCAAAAGACCAGAAAAAAGGCAAAATATTAATAAAAATTCCTAAATGAGCAGTATGAGAATAGTCTAAGTATTTCCTTCCTTGGTCTTCAGTGCAATGGCTGCACTTCTGCAGCCCTACCCAAGCAAGCTGAGCAGCAGAACGAGGCAGTGGATGGAGCTGCTGGTTCCACAGCTTGGCAAGGATTGTGTTTGCTCCTCCTGCTGCTTAGCTCTGCCCTCTCACCTCTTCTCTGCCACACCATACCCACCCAAACCTGCAAAGAAATTAGGTTTGTTATTGCCAGGGCGTGTATCAAGCCCCATACATATGTAGAGAGGCTACTCCTGGGGTACCCTGGCTCCATCTCTCTTTGCTCAGCTCTGGCTGGGGTAGGAAGTGCCTCAGGGTGCACTCTGTCCAGCCACTCCTCTGCCTGTGATGGACACGTCAATGCGTAAATTAAAGAGAATTTAAGAAAAATTGGCTAGAGAAATTAAAACTGCCTCAGGCAGCTTAGCTTGTACAGCAACACATAGAGTACTTAGCACCCTAGATTTCATTATTCTTAACAGCATAACTGGAGTCCTATTTTCACACATTAAATATTCTTGGATTTTTTTTCCCAATGAACAGACATATGATTTTTCTCTCTGCCATCAACATGCATGTTTTGTCCTTTCAGAGACTTTCTTCAAATTGGAATACAGATTAGTTTTACCTATGATTTAAAGAACTGTAATGCTTGGTAAGGTCTCGATTCTTGTCTTTTATGGAAATGTGTAGCCGTGGGGGCTATGGAGAGCTGCTTTCTGCTTAGCACTTCTGAGAGGAGAGCTGTGCACAACTGCACTATTTTCACGTCTCCTGGATTTCACAGACTGTGAAATTTGACTGTTTGCCATGGAGAAACAGTGTTTTGTACGTAGAGATGGGCACACTCTTGTTTTCTCCCAGGCCTAATCTGCAAACCCACAACAGCAGGGTAGTGAGAAAGAGGGAACATAAATATCAAAGCCTACAAGAGGCAGGGACCAAACTGTTAAAGCCAGTTGTAATGTGCCTGAGGTGTAAAGGATAAGGATGTATTGTCACAAGACTGGCAGTATTTGAGATTCTCACTTGTCTCAGTGAGGGGAAGACTTTGCAAGTGAAATCCACAGTAGGCAGGGTACTAGTAAGCCATGCATTGTTCAGGCAGCAGGTCACAGGAATGCCACTTGCTTGCACGGCTTAGGTGTGCTCAGCTGATCTAGTGAGTTTTGGTTTGTCCTGCAATGGGCTTGGTGGGATTGGCAGCATTGCCATTGGCCTTATCTTTATGTTTCCATTTCCTCGGTTGAGACGCTGTGTCTAACAAAACCTCATGCTTCAGGGCTTTGTCCAGGCACCTTCTTGGTCTGGGAATACAGTTTTTGCATGCATTTCTGCCTGGAGGTGCCTGGACTCTGTTTCCTCATGTTCTTCTGAAGCCTTAGAGAAGTTCAGGGTGATTTGGATGGCAGAGAGCTAATGAGAAGAGAAGAGAGTCTGTCAGGCTGCGCGCTAAGCTTTGGTACCTACATCTGGGTGGGCTGAACAGCTTTCTGGGCTACTCTGATATATTGCCTAGGTCTCCATGGCGCCGCATATGGAGAACCTGGACTTGTGAGTCTTAGCACAGGGACTCATAGCAGCTGTGAAGTACAGGGTCTGCCACCACTTGTTGTTGCCTTGCACATCTAGTCTTCAGCCTCCTCCCTGGTGTGCAGGTTTGTGCTGCTGCTGTGCTGCCTGTCCTGCATTCAGACAAACCAGGATACCTCAAATGAAGTGTCAAGTAGCACTAGACATTTATGCTTAGAGACCCACAGCCTTCCTTAATTGCCTTGAGGCAAGAGTAGATGACTGCTATAGTGCAGCCTATGATCTTCTTCAGATATCTATGTCCTACTGCTCATTAAAATTATGTCTCACCTACCGGGATGATCTGGACATGTCTCAATAGTTCTTTGCTATTGCAGGGGGTTTCAATATTGCTGGCAGCTTTGTCTTGTTCTCAACCAGTGAAGCACAGTGAAATACTTTAGTCTAATGAAGTATTTGAGTTCAGTGTGTGGGAGGAAAGTAGTGGCCCATCTGGTACAAGAGGTCAAACTGTAGATGAACTAATAGTCCCTTTTTGGCGTCAAATTATGAAATTCATGGAATAATTTCTAATAATGAATGCATTTGTACTACTTGGATGCCTTCTGAATAATTTGCACACAGAAAAAGGACCTGTTTTGTCAAGCAGACTGTGACAAACAGTTCTTCCAACTCTGTAATATGCAGACATGTATTTTTGGATATTCTTTGGGGGGAAAATCTACCGCAGTCAAATCTACATAACCTGCAGGAAAAAGAATCTGAAACAAAACAAAAGATATATGTAGATTATGAAAGGTAGAAAATCGAGTTGGAATTCTAATGTAAATGTATGTCATTATCAGTAGAGATCACTTGTAAAGCACTATTTTAAGTTAAAGAGCTGAGAATTAGAATATTAAAGTGAAAGTCTTTTACATGTGCATTTAGAACAAAAGCTACCCTGTCATTAGAAATTATATATAACAGTTGGATGAGGGTTGTTGTTTTCAGTGTTTGGTTTAAACACAATAAAGATGAACAAAATTGAAATGTGTTAGTTGATGCATGAGGATGAAGTCAAGATCAGAAGTACAATTTCCTAATTTTTCAGATTTATTCAAAGATTCTTCCTTTGTATTAACTCCTACAGATGTTTAATGAATGCTTAAGACCAAATACTCCTTTCCCCCAGCCCCCCAGGTTCAATGTATTTCATACAGGAAACCTGATAAAAAGAATATCTGAGAGGAGGGGAAGGCAAAATCAAAGCTGATGTATCAGAACATCTACTGCATGTCTAAACACAATGAAATTAGAACTATGTGGGTGTATTCACTCATTTTAAAGAATGTTCATTGATTTTAGTTTTATTATGTTTGGAGTTGCAGTATTTTACACAAAGACCATTTTGCAGATCTTTATAGTTCTATAAAAGCTTACAACAATTTGGATAAAAATGACTGCACTGTATATTTTCTTTGTTTCTGTTGCTAGACATTATGCTTAGCTTTAAGTACAGTGAACACACAATGCTTTGTCCTTGTCTCACTGAAAACAAGAGTAATGTAGCTGCAGACCAGAGGTATCCAGCCCCAGGTGTACTCGGACTATCCAGCAGACACCTGGTTTGGCCATGTATGGAGTTGGTCTTCAGACAGCATGAATCTGACACAAAATCTATCTGTAGTAACCAGAAATGCTGGACACAAGAGTATCAGTATTTAGCAAAGTCAGCTGGTAAAATTCTATGAACATTTTTTACTGAGATTTCAGAGATACTGAGATTTCATCATGTTCTGGTGAGATTCTCTCCTTCAGCCGTCTGTCTGCCCAATTAGTTTTTTTGCAATAAGGATCAGCATGATGGAAAGATGAACAAGTGTCCCAGCAAAGCTGTGGGTCTTACCTTTTTTTGTTAGAAAGATGAGAAATGAATTGTAGTCAATGGAAAAATGAGACACAATATCCACAAGTGCCATGTGTAGCCAGGGAGCGATAAGAACAGGACTGAGCATGGCAGGGGGAGTCGTGAGAGTTGGGGTCTATTTATAACTCTGTAGAGATCCCACTGTGTGGACTTGGACAAAGTGCTCTGGATTGATGTGAATATCAGTAGCGGCGTGTAAGACCCCTGTTGGCTTCCACGAGCTTTGAAGTATGTTTGAACCAGACTTCAGTGCCTCTGCGCACACTGCACTCCCCACTCCTGTTCTCCAGGGCTGCAGCGCAGACCTCCCGCACAGAGCTGTCAGGCCGTGGTGCTTTCTCCCCGAGCCCCAGGGAAGGCAGAATGAGGGTACGGGACAGTGGGCAGAGAAGACTTTATGCTGAGAGACTGAGCTTGACATCTGCCATGAGGTGAGAGCTCATAGCAACCCCCCCCCCCCAGCTCTACAATGAGCTGGCAGTAGGGAAAGCCTTGGCAGCACCACAGGGACTGTGCCATAAGTCTTGTGGCTCCTTCCTTTATAGGTGCGTGGCTGTGCGTATGTCACAGAATCACAGAATCACCCGGGTTGGAAGGGACCTCAAGGATCATGTAGTTCCAAGCCCCTGCCTAGCAGGGCCACCAAACATCCACATTTAGATCAGGTTGCCCAGGACCCTGTCCAACCTGGCCTTGAACACATCCAAGGACGGGGCATCCACAACCTCCCTGGGCAGCCCGTTCCAGGGCCTAACCACTCTCCTTGTAAAGAACTTCCCCCTAACATCCAACCTAAATCTTCCCTCCTTCAACTTGGATCCATTTCCCTTAGTCCTGCTATTGTCAGCCCTTTTGAAGAGTTTACTCCCCTCCTGGGTGTAGGTTCCCTTCAGGTATTGATAGGCTGCAATGAGGTCACCCCGCAGCCTTCTCTTCTCCAGGCTGAACAAGCCCAACTCCCTCAGCCTGTCCTCATAGGGGAGGTGCTCCAGCCCCCTGATCATCTTAGTCGCCCTCCTCTGGACCCTTTCCAAAATCTCAATGTCTTTCGTGTACTGAGGGCTCCACACCTGGACACAGTACTCCATGTGGGGCCTCACAAGAGCCGAGTAGAGAGGGACAATCACCTCCCTGTCCCTGCTGACCACCCCTCTCCTGATGGAGCCCAGGATCCCATTTGCCTTTCGAGCTGCCAGAGCACACTGCTGGCTCATATTCAGTCTCTCGTCCATCAGGACCCCCAGGTCCTTCTCTGCTGAGCTGCTCTCAAGGACCGCTCCTCCCAGCCTGTACAGATGCCTGGGGTTCTTCCGGCCCAAATGCAAAACCTTGCACTTTGCCGTGTTGAACCTCATCAGGTTCACCCAAGCCCAGCTTTCCAGCCTGTCGAGGTCCCTCTGAATGGCATCCCTTCCTTCCACCGTATCAACTGCACCACTCAGCTTGGTGTCGTTAGCAAACTTGCTGAGGGTGCACTCAATTCCCTCATCGATGTCATTAATAAAGATGTTAAAGAGCACCGGTCCCAAGACAGACCCTTGGGGGACACCACTTGTTACCGGCCTCCACCTGGACATAGAGCCATTGACCACCACCCTCTGTCTGCGGCCTTTCAACTAATTGCTTATCCATCGGGTCGTCCAAGGTAGTTGAGGCATCACTTCTGAGAGAAGAAACCCTGCCTACTGAGCACTCTTTCCCTTGAATGTCTGGGCACTTCTCTGGGTGCAGCTGGGGCTACTGGGCACACTAAGACATAGGGCTTAACTATCTTGTGAAAATGAACCAGTATTGGCAAGGAGGTCTGGTGAGACTGGGCTTCTATGCAGCTGGATGCCACAGGGACAAAAGAACAGGTTCACAAAGTGACCTGTATAAGCTGCCTCTTCCAACCTATGGAGCAGCCTTCTTGTCTGTGAGCAAGGTTTCACACTTGGTTTTCATTGCAGCTGAAAGTTGAGGTGTGTTTCCTACCATAAATTGAGTAGGCAGTCTACAACTCTGGATGCATTTTTCAAGGATGATTTTGGCTCCACGGGTTTTCCACAAGGACCTACTCTTTGCTCACATATCCTGCTTGCTAGGTGATTGCAGCCGACCTGTGCTCCATCCAAATTCATGAGCACTGAGACAAAATGATTTCCTGAGGAAGGGAGCTTACAGTCTAGTCAGCTGATCGTATTTATCTTCAAATAGTTTGTATGTGGGGGTAGAGGGTTCAGCTGAGGTAAGAGCTGACTTTCCCCATAGTGAGAACCCAGTGCCCAGAGGTTAAGGTCAGTAAAAGCCCTGACTGCCGAGGCCCAATCTGTGCCTGTTACAGGCTGCCACAGTGAGGATGGAGACCTCAAAAATGTTCCTTTTATTGCTGATCCCAGCTGGAGGAATTTTAGTGTAAGAAATAGGCTTATGTTTAAAGAGTTTGTTCTCTAATCCTGGCATGTTTCAAAATCCTGGGTGAGATTTAGTTAAATCCATGAAAGCAGAAGAGATGAAATTCTAACCTCAGTATCCACAAAATTCCTACAGTACAGTGAATGGGCAACTCACAGTCATTAACGAGTTTATCTCCACCTCACACGCCTACACACACAGTTTGTCACAGTGTGCCACAGGGAGGTGTTGCCTTCTGGAAAGTAGTGGGGTGGAGCATCAGTATGACATGTCGTTGTGACACATTGGTGTGCCTGTGATGTCCAAGGCTGGGTGCAAGGAAACCTGTGCTGGGGCAGTAAATTCTAGGGCTGCCAAGCCTGCTTTACTCTTCTTTCTGTTATTCACTAAGCACAACCCTGTATTCAGACACCATGTGTGGACCACAGAGGTCTGCACTAGGATGGATGCAATCAGCAGAAAGTGGGAGCTAGGACTGAGGGAAGGGGCTTTGCAGGGCAGCAATCGGTTCCTGACTCCTTAGTGGCACCTGCTTATCATGTCACAAATTAGTAGAAGTAATTACTACTATAAACTTTCCTGGCTGAATTACTGCAGTAGGAGAAAAGTCCTGAGGAAGGATTCAAGATGGAAAGCAATACTGGCTGGGTGATGTAAGCATTATGGGTGAGAAAACACAGTACTGTGGTGCTCCTGATGCTTTGCCATGCCAGTATTTATTTATTTTTTTTATCTTTCCCAAATAACTTCTAGAGTACTTTCACCAGAGTATCAGTAGCAGCGTCAGTTCAGTAGCTGTGTGGAGAAAGCCAGCCCCCCTGGCACAACAGCACAGCGATAAGCTTTCACTGGGATTTCCAAAAGAAATTGGCTTTGGCCAAGATGTGTTCTTCTTGTGTGTGAACAAGACTCCTTCAGCCCTCTGAGCTGTTTTTTGAAAATGTCCCACAGAACTCCAGAGCAATAACGGTGAGGGCTATGAGGTTGCTTTAAAATATCATCAAGTTCTTTGCATCCCTTTGTTCCACACCTTGTCAAAACAAGGAGCTTGTTCTTTGGAAGGAGACAGCAATCTTTCTAACCAGAACCTTTCAACTGCAGTTTTAAAATTTATTGAGAAAATCACTGATTTTGCCTGTCGGAAAACAACCCATCTTTTTTTGTGTTGTTTTTGTGTGTGTGTTTGTTGTTGTTGTTGTTTTAATTCCAAATGCTGCTGATTAGCTTCCAAAATTGAAGTAATTTAATTATTATGTAGATTCGGTGTGTGCGAGGGGAGCTTAGTTTTCTCTTACCAGTACTTGTTGTTTTACAGGATGTGCCACAGAGTTGAAACGATTTCAGTTAATTTTGTGTGTTTCTGTGAGAAATCTGCTGGTCTCAGGTGACATCTGTCTCAACAGCTAGAAGTACAGTTGCATGCAGCATGTGTGGGTTGCCAGATTTGCCGTGGCCTGCTGGTACATCCAGTAGTGGGGCATGTCAGTGCTGTGCAACAAGAGACTCTCCACAAAGCATGGGAAAGTCCTGGTGCAAGGTCTTGTAAAAGGACTTCCAGGACATGTTTTTTGGATAACATTGTCTCTTGCGTTTCCTTGTGCCCTCCCAGAGACTTGGTGCTATGCAGAGCTTTAGCAGGTAATATTTGTGTTAGTGGGCTTCATATACTTTGGCTTTTAGCTTCTGTTTTGCACTCGCATTGAATTGTTCCCAGATTTTTGTGCCTCACTATAATTTACTGATGGTGCGAATGTCAAGATGTAGCCATTTAGCTCACTGATTTGTGGGAGCAATGAGGTAATTTTATGCCCGGGTCTTCTCATTTATACCTGCCAGCAACACAGAGGCAGTCTTTCCTAATCAGGCATTAAAAGTTCTTGATTAATCTCTGACTTTGTTGGAGTCACTCCAGATTTAAGCCAGCGTAATTCATTCCAGGATCAGACCCATTAAGTGCTTTCCAGTGACTAATACAATGTGTCATTCTTCTGCTCTTAAGGATTTCTAAAACTAGGAGAGATTGTTGCAGATCGGTGAGATATGTGTTTCTTCTGACTCCAGTGGCATCTTCTCTCCCCTTCTCCATCTTTCAGAGGTTTGTGTCTGGGTGTAATTCCTTTATTTCAATTTCTTTCTGTATTCAGCTGGAAGTATTAACAAATGGTGAAGTGTGATATTGTCGATCCAGTGCTCTGTATGGTCAGGCAATAGGGACAGAAATAATTAACACAGAAAGTTGTCTGCCAGTATCCTGCTGAATGAAATTGGAAGGAGTTCAAATACAAAAAGATTTTTTAGTTTACCACTTCTAAGCTACATGTAGCTATAGCCATTTGGAAAGACAACTGCTAGCTTCCATTTCAGACTGCTTGACAGCACTAACTAGAGCACTAAGAGCATCCCTCCGTTTCAGCTTCAGCAGCTCACTAGACTGGGGTTCAGGGCATCATTTGCAGATGGGAGAAGAAGTTAGAAAGGGAAGTGGGTGCTGCTTTGAAGACGGTGAACATGAGTGGAGAGGATATCAGGTGTCCTTTACTACAGTTTTTACTGAGCATCCATGACTGTGTCAAATCCATGTTTTTACAACAGTGCTGTCCTTTAGCTCATTTCTCTGCCTCTCCTCATCCTGATACAGAGCCATCCTGCTCCCTGTCCCTCCCCAGTGTTGGGTTCATCAAGTCCATCTCTTTGGCTTCAGCTCCTGCACTAAATCACAAGTGACCTGATAAATCCCAGGAAGTGACCTGATAAATCCCAGGAACAGCACTATGCTTCTGCACATCATTTGCTTAAAGCTCTTGTACTCAGTCACTAGATGTTTCAAACCAAATCTTACCAGCATCTTCTACTGCTACCACCTTCCATTCAAACCAGAAACATCTCAGATGAAACAACATTTACTTTTTCATACTGGCTCATGGTCATCCTCCAAGTGAGTAATGTTGTAATGTTGCACTCCTCTCCACCTTTGTTATACTCAGGTGCTTGGAGTCTGAGCATGTTCCCAGGAGTTAGGGTCAGGAAAGCACAACATGGCCTAACGCTCCATAATCTCCTGTGGATTGCCAGTCCTCAGTGCCCTTCCTAGAGATGAACTGAATTTCACCAGAAAACTCTTCATGTTATCAGACATCAAGCCACTGAAATGCTTGTAAATGTAGTGTGTCCCTCACACCTCCAGAACATTCAGTAACAGCTTTTAACCTGTTCAAACTAGGCTGTAAGAGCACGGTTTCAGAGGGCTGATAAAACAAACAAGTCAACCCCACGCTTTACTTGCTGTAAACTGGTTATCTGTACCAATAAAACTGCATGTAGACTAAAATTACACACCGTTCTGTCCTGCCAAGTACAGAAGCTGTTATGTACCTTTTGTATCCTACAATTAGCAGTGCATCCCTTTGTTTCGTCTGCCTACATCGGGAATGTACTCAGTGCTTCTAATGTTTTCATAAATGACAAAAGACTACATGAATAGCAGAAACAAAAGACAAAAATAAAGAGAAGCAAGCCTCTGCAATGGTTTTCCTCTGGAAACTGTTCAGAATGGTGGGCTGAGACTGCTGTGCAAGACAGCAACACTCTGTGGTACCTTTAACTTGCAAATACAGTGAATTATGCAGCTTTTCTTCCGGAATCCCTGGGTTTGCCTTCTCCTTTTGGTGTTCCTGATCCAGTCTTTGTGTCCAGGCCGTGGCGACATACCATGAGCCAGCCCCCAAAATCTTACAGGTCCTGCCATACTCTGTAAAGTCATGAGACACTCAAAGAGAAAAGGTACCATAAAAAAAGCTAAGCCTTGTTGTTGCTTACAGGTGGGTCTTGCGCTTTAATTTTGCTCTGTGGATCATCTTGTTGAGCATGAAAATGATGAAGTCTCCTCTTTCTGTTGTGAGAAGTCAAGATGAAGATCTAGAATCACAGAATCATTTTAGAACATCTAGTTCATTATTAGCTTCAGAAAATTGCCTTCATTATTTCCTTGTCAAAGCACTGTTTCTCACTGATGTTGCATCACCTGCTTTCTATCAGACACTGTTGTCTCGGCCAGAAGGTCTGAGAGTCTTGCCTTTCTCTAAGAGACAGCAGAGACAGCAGAGCTTGAGATGCTTTGTTGAAATACTGCAACTGTTATGAACACTTTGACTTGAGATTGCTCTATGACTTCCGCCACATCTCTTTTTAAATTTTAACTGAAGACATGTATTTATTTTTCCCATGCATCCTGAATTCAAGCTTTAAAGCCGACCTTGCTTAATTTGACCTTATCTAGCTAATTTATCATGGGCCTGCATTCCTAAACAGTGCTAAATGGAGTACATTTCCTTCTATCTTCCTGAGTAACTAAGTCTCCTGCAAAACTCAAACCATTAAAAATGAGGATGATAGGAGAAGCTCCAAGTTATAAGTGAACTTAATATACATATTCATAATCATGTCAACTTCACTTTTGAAACAATTTCTGAAATGTTAGTTTGCCATAACGGCTGGTCACAGAGCACAAAGGTTAGGTTAAGCTTCTTTCGTTAATGGTTTGGCTCAATGCATCCAGCAGTATAATGTATTTTATCAGTGAGGGAAATGATATTGGTTTAAGAGGTTTCATGTAACAGTCATATCCTGGCCAAATGTAATTTTGAAAACAATCAGGGCCATTATGGCTCACACAGAAAGAAAGATAAAGACAGATAGCTGTATATGGGTTTTTAATAAGTAATTCACCCTGGGTCTTGAAACATCAGATTGCCAAGTAATATTATTAATGTATAAGCATGTTGGTAAAATCATGTATTCTTCCCCATTGGTTGACTATAGATATGTTTCTGATGCAAATATCGTGTAAGTGTATTGAATCTGAGCTATGTAAATAGACTATAGAGTACATCCATCAAGTAGTTGACTTGATTATTTCACACACTAAAGAGCATTTTCTGACATCAATCTACATTCTGCCTAAATAGAACATTTTTCACCAATGATATTATGCATCATTTACTGTATATTTGATACTAATTGTTAGGCATATCGATCACCTGTCACTCTGAGAGTTCAGTGATCCTGGCCACTTGTCCCAGCAGCCCAGGAGCTGCAGGCAGCATGCCGCCCAGGGCTGTAGCCCAGGAGAGAAGGCTCAGAGGTGGGATTGGGCTTGCCAAACCACTGCTTGAGCAAGGGGCAGCTCGATTCTTGTAGGGATTAGACCAGAGAAGCATGCAAACATGCTGAAAGATGAATATGTGCTGCTGATCGTGCATCTGTCTTCTAACCAAGGGTAATGTTGGAGCCTGGGCCACGCAGCAGGAGGGTGTGAGCACTGTTCTCCAAAATGCTGCTCAATGCCAAAGTGTCAGGATGTAGTGGCTTGGCAGAACAGTAAGGAAGAGGGTCAGCCAGAGAGCGGAGGTCTTCATTTCTGCATGCAGAGTCTGCATATGCAGCAATCGGTTACCTGTCAGGGGACAATTATATCTGTAGCTGAAGGACACAGCCCTAACCATCGGAGCGGTTAGAAGAGCCTGATAAAACAGGAGCTGTTTTAATTTAAATACGCTGAAAACTCTGATCAATTTCAAACGTCTGCTTCATATATGAAAATGGGAAGATTTTTAAATAAATTTAACTGCAGCCGGAGGGGGCCGTTAATATTGACTGTTCTGTATCTGTCACAGCACATACATTATTGAACTAGAAAACTACTGAAAGCAAAGGCTTTGGAAATAGGAGAAGAATATATTGATTTAATCATTGCATTCTTTCAGCAGCTGCTTTACGATATTTTTTACAGTACGGAGCACAGACTGTGTGCTTACCGCATGCTTTATTCACTGAGCAGGTCATTCCTTTGCTAGGTTTTCCTCTATAACCACTGTGTGCTTCACAGCTTTCACTCTCCAGACTGCCAAAGCTCTCATCCAGCCACTCATCTTCTGGTGGCTCTACCACCGTCATCCCTTCCCATCCACAGCTGTCACGGTTGCCCCTTTGAACCCATTCCACAAGCAGCCTCCTGACATCCCTCTGTCCTGCTCAGCTGGCCCCAGCTCTATCCCTGCTTGCTGCAGTTCCCCATGGGAGGTTCTCCCACCAGCATCTGGGCTAATCAATTTCCCCATCCATGTTCACAACTGGCCACAATACACTCACTTCAATATTGCCTCTCCCCAGGGGGTGGAGGGAATAATTCACTTTGTTTTGTGATAAGCAGTAAATTTTCTGGAAAAAAGAATTTTAGGGGTATCTAAACTGTTAACAAATTAGGTCAGGCTCAATAAATTTTCAGCCAATGAAAAAATATCAGGGAAGTGGCAAGTGGCAAGAGATGCCAAAAGCCTTGAGACAGTTCACTCTGACATTTCAAAAAATGAGCCTTTTGACTCCTCTGCCTTGAAATGCATTTCTCAATTATGAACTGAACCACAAGAGTAAAAATTATAGGAAAGGATTAAAATACTCAAGCTTGAAGCAACATTCTGTCTTGGGTTGAATTACAAGATCTAACTGATCTGAAGCAGTTTTGCCCCACAGATTCTTCAGTCCCAGAACTAAACCCTTTGTCATTGCTCAGCGCTGCCCAGCATGATCATGTGCTCAGTGTAGAGATTCTCATTTTTATCACTTCTGCCCCCAAACACTATTCATCTGTCTGATCTCTTTTCTTGCATTTTGCCTTTTTTCCTGGAAGATCAGCTCCTTGAGGTTGAAGTTAGTCTCCACACTGGGTTGCCACCACCTCCTGATTCAGTGTGTTAGGCTTCTCCAGAAGGCTTACCCAGGTCAGTCTGGACATGCCTATGACCAATCTCCAACCAAGCAATGAAGATGATTTGTTGCTGGAACAGAGCTGCCTGGCCTGTGCAAGGTTTGCTTTAGATCTTTTCAGCTGTCACTGTGGAGATCTTCTTCCTAGAGTTATTTATAAAGGAGGCTTTGATTGAGGTGCGTGTGAGCCGTTGGTGTGTTGGGCAGTGCACAAAGTGCTCTCCCACCGCACAGTCCTACTGCTCTTTGCACTTCCTACACCCAGCTCCCTCCCTCCACCTGGCCCCAGCTCCAGGTGCCCAAGAAGGTGGCTTGACCCACAGCTGTTCTGGGGGGAATCCAGGTAGCAGCAAGTTGTGTGATGATGTGGGTTACCTGAGCCATTGGTTTGGAGAGAAGGCTGGCACAACAGGGTTTATTTGGGCCTTTCCCTGCTAGGGCTGCAGTGGGAAGATAGGCACAATGGGAAGGGGCTGCAGGCAGGAGGAAGCTGTGCCTGCCCTGCCTGCATGGCCATGGCACTGCCAGCAGCCCCTGCAGACTCCTCAGGGCAGCATTTCCTTTCTTGCCCATGAAGCACCACATAGAGCAACACTGCTTTATAAATAATAGATGTTTAGAAATGCTTTGGAAAAAAATCCTCTGCAGAAGGATACAGGGAGAAACGCTACTGAGGCATCTCTGAGACTGCTGGAGCCACAGGCAATGCCATCATGTCCATCCATCCTCCTAGCAGGCACTGCTCCCTGTCTTACATGACTGTTTCCTTTGCAGGCATCTTACATTGTAGCATTAAGACACAATGGGGTGTGCTTTGCTGGGACATTAATAATACATTGGTTCCATTGTGAGCTGTGCCTGTGAAGACTAAACGACTTCAATAGCCCAAGAAACATATTAATGCTCCAGCAAGATGCATCCTAGAGTGGTAATTCAGTTTTATTTTGTCATGTTGCTTTTGACGCAGGTTTCATGACGTTGTGTGTCACAGTGTTGCACAGTGGCATGGGGCATCCCCCCTGTGCCTGTGGGCAGGGGCAACTGGAGCTCCAGTCCCCGTAGGCTGAGCACTGGAGAGTGTCTGCTGACCTGTGCAACAGAGGCAGCAGTTTGGGGCTCAAAGGGCACATCCATGCACTGGGAATGGGAATATGGACTGTCTGTGTATGCCTAGTGCTGCTGCTAATCACATTCTTCTGAAGGAAAAGCCAGGGTCCTTGTTAGCAAGAGAAACGATGAGGGGCAGAAAAAGAAATAAAACGATATCCCAAAGAGTATGAGAAGGAAGGAAAGACAGACTGCCGTTTGTAGGAAGTATCTCACCTCATTAAGCATCTTAATTCTCTTTTATTGTCCGTGCTGCACTGAAGGCTCCGAGATGTGTGCGTGATTTATAAACACTGCTGTGCATCAGCTGAGTGGTTTTATGCCGGGCTCAGGGAGGCTGAGGCACGTGTGAGGCTCCTTCTGGGGCTGCTTTTTCTGCAGCATCAGAATTTTGCCCAATTTCATTCTCGGCGCCACTTGGCTCTGCTATGCCTGTATGCTTTTATTTTGATAAATGTTTAAATACCTTTATGCCAAATGAAGGCAGGTAAATATGAGACCGCTTCACCCTGACATAATTCTAGAATTAATTCATACCTGGATAGCCCTGCATTTCATTAAAGTCCACTAAATAAGAGTCATGGATGTTTATTCGGAGCCAAGGAGGCTTCATGGGTAATTTTATAGTCGTTTAGCAGTTTTATTTGTTCAGATTAGCATATTTTAGATTTTCTTATATTCTTAACCATGTTAGTTGTACAATCACAAAGAAAATCTAAAACAACAATGAAAAATGCTGTTGTTCAGATTCCAAGATAAATCCAATAACAACTCTGACAGGATTGATTACAACAGAATCAGCAAAACCTCTCTACTCTTTTTAATGCAGTTTGAGACATGAAGAAGATAATGAAATATGTTGCTTGACAGTAGAAGATGCTATGTTTAGAGTTAAAAGCAAGCTGCTCCAAATTTTGTCTTTTGTTGTTGAAACATCTTTTCTCCTGCAAAAGATATTTTATGCTAAAACGCTAGGTACATGAAATTACATTAATTTTGATGACATTTTCTTAAATAAATAAAAAAAAAGAATATTTTTCAAATTATTTATTTGGGAAGTTCTATTTGGTAAAATGAAATTGCAAGCTAGAAGCAATTTTGACATTAAAATCCTTGAGTATTTATTGCTCTAACCTCATTTTGATGCATGTCACCAGCAGTCTTATTTTCTGTGGTGATTGCATGGAACCTTGCCCTTTTTGCATCCTCTTTCTTCACCTTTCCATATATATGGGTAATTTCACTTGCAAAAATGAACACAGGTACCACCACTGTGCAGCCAGTGGCGGATCCACCTGTGCTCACAACCTGTCTCCTCTGTCCAACTGAGATCTGGTCTTGCTTCCCTGATGTCTCTTGTAGATGACTGTCTGTCAACTCAGACTCAATGTGAATGAGACAGACCTTGTAATCTTCCCCACATCATGTCTTCCCTGCTACTACCCTCTTTGATCACTGTGGACATCCTCACCATCCCGCCTGTCATTCAGGCCCATAATTTGTGTGTCAGCTTTGACTCAGACCCTTCTCCCTGGTCCGCGCATCCCGGCTGTGGCATAATCCCACAGACCCCTCCTGCTTAGCATCTCTAAGAGGAAGCCTTTCCTGGTCAGAACCAAGACAAAGACCCTTGCCTCTCCTCTTCTTAACCATGCCTCAATTAGAATGTCACCTTTTTTTTTTTTTTTTATTAAGCCTTGACAAATGCAGCCTTGGCCTTTTGGTGCCCACTTAAAGTAATACTGGAAATACACTTTTGTTAGCCCATCACGCTCCCATTTTCTGTCCACCTCTCCAGCAGGCACCTTCTTTTTATTTTTCCTAATGCTTTGAGAATCAGTCCCCACTCAGGCCTCCTTGAGCAGAAGTCCCTTATATTCATGCATGAAACAAACACATGATAATGTAAATCACTGTTCTGTATTAATATTGTCAGTATGAGAACATGGCACAGCATATATCAGGTCATGCCTTTTTATGGCTTATTTAATATTCTGCTATTTTAGTGTATTCAGCATTTATATTATTATTGTTATTTGAATAATTAACTTTTCCAGCTATTAATTACAAATTATTTTCTAGATCAAAGCAACTTCCTCTTCTGTCATAATGAAACACTTGAATTCTTGGATAATCTGAACATGAAACTAAGGTAAGAGTCAAAGTGTTTAATTACAAACAAGCAAGAGAAGCTTTGATCTAGAAAATAGGATTTCAAACGTTATTTTTTCACCCTAAAGATAAGATCTGGCATGACAGGTTGCATTACAGATGTAAAGTGAAATCATAGAAAAGTTCTGCTGTTGTGTTGCATAGCCTATGAAATGTGCTGGGGAGACTCATTCACAGTATGACACGTGTCAGAAGGCTCCTGTTCCCTCCAGTGGCTGCGAGCATCAGTATCCAGTCAGCAAACTGGCCCACCCTAGCAAAAAAACTGAACTTAAAGCTGATGGGACATCAGTGAGCTCATTCTGAGGGCCAGATCCACCTGGACACAGAGCCCATGGTGTCAGTAGTGGAGCTGTGACAAGGATGGCTGGGGAGGGTCTCTGGAAACCTATAGTGAGCCTCACCTGCTGTCACTGTGGCACTGGAGAAAATGTTGGGTTTACATTATTAAAAATATAAGTCAGATCAAAGTTATTTGCTTCTATCTAAGCAGTAGGAGAAAAATGTTAAAAATTGACAAAGAGAAAAAGGAGAAATTACTGTGAAAGGTTCACTCACAGCACACGTGTAAGAGCTATCTTCACCCAGATGTTTCCCCTATACCACGGCAAAGGTCTCCATTTCTTACAGTGCTCCCCTGTCCCTGCTGAGAAATCCTGGGCCCAGCAGGTCCCGTTAGGAGCCAATAGCTGGGGGATTCCTGCATCTCAGAACAGTCTCCATGGAGACTCAAAGTGGGGTGACATCCTACAAACCGACAGCGATAGAAAACCACATTGGCACCATCAGAGGATCAGAGGGTGCTGTGCTCAGCCACATGCCACCAGGGATGATTTAGTTTAGCTGGGTGTAAATCAGATGTGACTCATCAGCAGACTCTGCACAGTCAAACGTGCAGAAAACACATCGGCACTGAATGAGAGCCTGAAACACAGCTCGTTATTTAAAGAGAATTATGAGAATGCCACGAGTTTCAAGAAGATCAACCCCACTGAGGAAGTGAAAGCCAAGAGTTATAGATGTAGCGATAGGAGGCCCTGAGGATTTATTAGCTGTTTTGTTTAGACTTACTAAAAAGGAATGACACCCATTATAGCGTATCACGGGAGTGAGCTATCTAACAGCCCTGTGGCTGTGACTGCAGTGGTGCTCTGTGATAAGGTGAGGAGACTGTGATGAAACATTCAGTAAAACAGAAGTTTTTGCTTTGTAAATTATTTAGTCGATTCAAGAGTTTTCTCAAACTAATATTGTCCTACAAATAGGTACCTCTAAGGGCAAATTACCCCATTCTCAAGAGACATGTATACTTGTACATGTCTGAGATGTTTCTGGTCTTTTTCATGTCAACTCTAAGCAACTATAGCTGTGTTGTTTCAGGAAGATGCCCTCTGGCTCCATGGGCTTGCCACCTCCTGAGCTGCAGTGGCATTTGCTATTCTGAACATGGTGATACTCAAAGCTTGGCACTGGTTTGGAGAACACAAGTAAGTGATGCTACTTCGGCATTTCCTCCTGCAGATGGAATTCCAACGTCCCCCTAAGTTATTCAGCCATGTCCCTCTTACTAATTGCTTCTGGAATCCAGGCTGACTTTCTCTTCAGTTTAAATATGGTAATATGTAGAACCAGGATAGTTGAAATGCAGCTGGGATTGCCTGTCTTTTTTTTTTTTTTGAGAATAGTTTTCAGCTATCCCTCTGATACAACAACAGGAAAGTATCAGATTAGAAATCCTGTCTCACACCATGATTTCTACCATTGTCCCATGAGGATGCTCAGTCCTTTGTGAGTACATCTTTTATTTTCATTTGGGTGAGCTTTGTTGCAGCTTAATATTATTGAAAGTTAAAGGACAGATTGGAGACTGATTATAAGGGTATGGTGTACCATGGGAAAAGCCTAGTAATACAAATGCTTTGCCTGAGACTCAATGACTCTGTGTTCTGCAAAAGCTACTGCTGACATCCCTCGCGTTTTTATTGATCTTATAGATTCAGTACCAGGATACTTAGAGTTTAGCTTTGCTTTGGGGACTTGCTTATTTTACCTGAATTTTCTCAAAATGCAAGAGATTAAAGTGATCCGATAGATTTTTGAATGCTGGCCTAGAAAAATATATAAGAAGTTTCTCACTCAAGGTAAGCCAGCTGTCTCCAGTTACCTCTCAGTTCTGCCACCAGATTTCTGACACCCAGAAGCTCCTGTTGCAAACTCAGGCTGAGGGTGGCTGAGCATTCCCCTTCCCTGCAGGGGCATTTCCTGCCTTCCTAACAGGAATTGTGTGCAAATGTGGTACTTCCAAGGACATGAATGAGTGCTTTAGTTGTTATTTTACTTAATATGAAAAGGTTAAAAGGACAATGAAAATGTATAGTGATGTGGAAATTAATGATGGTATCTCTTGTAAGCTAGAGATGTGTATGTACCCATCCACCTGTAATGTTTTAAAATATACATAGCAAAGTGCATAGTGATAACGTATTTGATTTTATCTGCTATAAACATGTATACCTGTCAGATAAATAGCTTCTCTCTCTTCCTACTCCCTGTATTGATAAAATCCAGAGAGGATTTAATCTGAGTGTGCTTCTCCACATTATTCAACTCAATGATGCTCTCAAAAAGTTCAAATATTTAAATTGATTCAAAGTCAGAATATTAAAGGTAGTTCTTAGAAATTCAGTAATAGTAACATTTTCCTAGCTGAAGGATACCTTCACAAATGGCTGCATCATGAGCGTACGTAGTTGATTACTTTGCAGCAATTAGGAACATAGACGAAATATAGGGAAACTTCTTGTCTAGGTGAGGAGAAACAGTGAAGCACCCTCAGCCCCTGACAGCTAAAAAAGCCTGCTTATATTACTATCAGGTAAATCTTAAGGCAGCTCAACACTGCAGTATGGTGTGTAATCTAGGAGTGAGGGGTTGGATTTTAGGTTGTCCTCTCCCACCAAACCAGAAACCCGCAGGACAGCACTGCAAGGTCATGGCACCACCAAGGGACATTTAGGTGGCACCAGCTACAGGCTCCCATCACAGTGGCATGGGGCAGGAAGTGCCACCAGCCAAATATTTGGCCCCCACCATCCACCAACCCATCCCCCACATTTGTGCGTGTGCAAACCTTGTACATCAGGGCTGAAAGAGCAATGCATAAAAATCAGCTTTGAAGGCAACTGATGTCTGAGCACCTACAACTGAATAAGGAAAGACGCACTGCTGTTCAGTGCAGCAGCCCCTTCCAGCTCAGTTCACCGGTTTTGGTGTAGAGGCACATTGTTTGTTTTAAAAACACCAGCTGTGGTGAAAGAGGGCTGCCAAAGGGAAATGCAGCTTTTTCCAATGGTACAGTTTTTCAATTAAAAGTACATAGAGAGAAAGCAGGCAAAACTTACATGGAAAATTCAGCAGGCAAGGAAACAAGCCGTGCACAATGCTACACTGCAGTTCCGCACCTCCTAGAGCAAAAGGGAGAGCACATGCTTCACTTCAAGCTCTCTTTAAAACACATCCCTAATTATGAAATCATTACCAGCAATCTGCATGATAAGGAAAGAATTATTATATTAACCTGGGATCTTCAGGGCACTCTGAGGGACCGTGGAGCAGTGCTGCTGCAGCCAGGCAGCATGCTCCCTCCCCGCTGCCATTCTGTGAGTCACTTCTGCCTTTAATCTCCCATTAAAATCCTTTCTAGCCTCTTCAGTTTATGGCTCTGTTGCTGCAAGGTGGTTTGTGGCACTCAGTATTGCTAATCCTTGGGATTGCAGCGTATTGAGAACAGAATAATTGAAAACAGCTTGAAGCAGTAGTAGTTAGGCACACAAATCAATGACAGATAATCATTTAAGCACAAACCAAAACAGACATTTACATGGAAAACAATCACAGCCTTGGAGTTACACCCTACTCTTGCCATGCAGAATCTTTCAGGATTTAGCAGAGCACCCTCTGATGCCAAAACCCACTGCCAGCACACGACTGTCCCCACGAGACAGCGCTGGCACAGCCCTGCCAAAACCTGAGCCCAGCTGTCAGTGGGACAGTGCAGGCCATGAAGGCTGCAGGCTCCTGGCAGAGCCCAACCACATTGCCAGACGTGCCCCAGAGTGTTAGTGGTGCCTGATGGGTCCCCCTGAGTCCCTCAGCTTGGAGGCACTGCAGGGCTGCATCCTGCCACACGACTTGAAGGGCCATTGCCCTTCCACAGTAGTGGTGAGATGGTGGGCTCTGCTGGGTGTCCTACTCAGGGCACAGGGTCCTGCTGGGTACCCTGTGCTGGCGTCCCTGTGCTGGGCACAGGCTGAACAGGTGGCAGAGGACATGAAGGGACTGCTACTGACTCGCTTGTGCAGATGGGAGCACATATTTGCCTGTTGTGTTCTGATGACAATCGTATTTATACCAGCTGGTTGAAATGTTTTAATAAATGATTACCTGATGAGAACACTTTCTGATGGCTGTGGTGCTGATTTTTGCTCATTTTTCCCATGGCTCAAGTAACTGTTCAAATTAAAATACAGAACAAAATCAAGAAAATGACTCTTATGTCTACTCCTAGTGAGGTGAGTGGGACTGTCTCCCTGTTATTTAGCCTTTCACTTTAAAAGCATCAGCATCCTCAAGGGGGAAGTTTCAAAACTTCAGATGCCAATTTTCCTTCCACTTTTTGTGACTCCGGTGAAAGGGTATTATTTATCAAACTAAGTATATATTATAATCATCTCAAAATGGTAAAGATCAAAGACTACCTTGCATCAGACAGAATTACAGTACCATAACATTTTATCTTGTTACAGCCGATATCAATCATGACATGACAGCAAGCTACAGAGAATGTTTTTCTGGGCAGCTCCACTGACACACTGCATCATCCAAAATATAGCAACTAACCAGCATGTGCTTTGGGTGCGAAAGTGAAAAACCAGTGGCATAAAGGAGTGCTTTCAGTATCCACGCCAATGCATGTGGTCATTTGGCAGTGAAACATGGGCACACAACTTGAATTCTGCCTGCAGTCATTGCATCGTTGCAAAAAGGGCTGAAATCCTGTGAAAGGAAAGAGAGCCTGATTCCTGGTGACAGCGATGACATTTTCCACAGCTGCCCCTGATTGCAGCAGGGTCTCCTATACGATGATGCTGCCCTGGGGTGTGCTCCATCTCCTGTCCCCAGGAGGATCCAGAAGCTCGTCAGTGAGAGCACAGCATGGCACTGCACAGCACAGCTGGACACAGGTGGACAGCCCAGTGCCAAACCCTCAGCTTGCAGATGTGGGTATGTTTAATAGAAGGCTTGAATCAAGAGTCTTTTCAGCATGGCCAAGAACTGGAGAGGGAAGGAGTGAGTTTTCTCCCGGCCATCCTGGGGCTGTATTAGCCTCAACCTGTTTCACAGCTCTAGCACTCATGGTGCTGCACACACCATGTCTCCCAGACTTATGTCTGGGAATATCTGGTGGAAAATAGAAAAGGAAAAGGGAATTGCAAGAGATCTGTTCTCATACCCACCCCTTCATGTGTGGATGAATCCCCCTCCCCCCACCTGGTTCCAGCTTGATGTATTCCTCTTTGCCATACGCACAAGTAGCACCGCTTTGAGCTGAAAATGCCCCTGAGCTGCTGGCCTCGAGGGGACTCTCGGGCTGCAGCAGCACTCTTCCCACAGGCAGGACATGCCCAGGCCCAGCACACCAAGGGCACCACCTGCCCAGTCCTGGGGCTCTGAGCGAGACCAGGAGATGGGTTGGGACAGCCTCAAACAGGCTTGGATCTGGTGAGTGGAGCACCTCAGTCTCTGTCTTTGAGTCATATTAACATCAACATTTAAGAACCTTGCTTCTACCCTTCTACAGTTTGTTTCCTGGAGAATTCCGACCAGAGAGAGAATGCTTAAAGTGCAGTGAGGAGCAGAGGAAGAAGCAAAGCAAATGCCACCAGGAAAGTATAAGGGCTCAACAAATTTAAACATCTTTGGTTTTCTGGATTCTCTTGCTATTTGAATACAAAGCTGCTTTGTTTTACACAAATAGCCCATCTTCAAATTTTCAGTCTCCTTCTGCTTAGAGCCACACAATGCACTTCCCAGCCAGCCACTAAAATGTTTCTAAAAACTTGCAGAATTATTTGAAAAAGGGATTCCTATTCCTTATGCATAAAACATGCATGCATATTCATATTAAAACATTTAGAAAAATTTGTACCAGTTATAATTAGCATGTTTTGTGCATCTATTTTCTTTGCTATTAAATAACAAATTTGTGGTAACCATAGCAACTGGAACATCACATGGTACTGGTGCTATTTTGGGGATAACATAAGTACCTTTCTTAAAGAAGCATTCACACCTCTAAGCTATGAATTTTAATAATTTTCATGATAAAATATCTGTTGGGTTGATTGCATTCATCCCTCACTACAATGCTGATTTAATGCAGAATATACTACCTTGTTTTGCATTGCCTGTGACCACTTAGAAGCACTAATGGGTCCTCTAGCTCTGCAAAAAGGCAACAGACTTAAGAAAAGGAGAAGCTATGCAATATATTAAAGGAATTCACATTGAGAAGAAAAGTACAACAAAATGAAGGATTTCTGTTATTGTTTCTGGGAGCAGAGCGACCATTGGTCCTGTAGCTCTTTAAGCTTGGACAGAGGACAGAAGAGGACAAGAGATGCTTTCATCCTGGGCAGATACCCTGCTGCAATAAGTGGAGGTGTTGCAGGAACTCAGCTGGAGTCTGGGGGAGGTTCCAGGGGACATCATGAGCTGAACCCCAAAGGTGGCTCCCTCCGCTACAGCCAGGTGTGCCTGGATGTGGAACACCGCTGTGTGCAACCTCTCAGAGCGTCACATCAAAGGAGATAGAGAGCAAGAGACTGAAACCAACAGCAGCCATTAGAAGAGTTTAGGTGGGAATAAAATCAGCAGCCACGTGCTGGCTTCTGCTAGGGGTCTTAGATGAAAAACATGTATGGCTTGCTGGAGCCCTAGTTCACAGAGGAGCAAGTTACCTCAATAACCCCCACCATTGTCATGATGAATTAAGGAAAAAAAAATGGGAGAATATGGAAGAAATTTCAGTGTTTGGAACTGGTAACTCTTTTAATCATGAATATAAAAGTAGGATAAACTACACAGGCACCCATGAGAAATGAATGCTATTGAAACCATCCACCCACAATGACACAATTAACTCTGAGCATGTGAGCATCTATTTGGATGAAGACACCCTAAGATACCAGGATAGTGCTATCCACCACCGGGGCAGGGGCATTGAGGATCATAAAATCAGTCATAGAATCATCCAATCATCTTCCACCCTGGGTGGCTCCTACACTGGTGCCTTGGGTTAACACTCACAGTAATGAGGCTAGCAGGCTCTGAGTCGCTCAGGCCAGCTGTACTTGGCAAGACAGAATGTGGAGCAGGGGAGTTTTGCCAGGATAGGAAAGTGAGATACGTATACGGATCAGAGGAGCTTTGGGTCTGAGTTGTAAGGAGAACACAGCAAGTATATGTGAGAGATGGGGGCTTGTGGGGGTTGAAGGTCTGTGTAGGATGCCGTAGAGTAGTTCTATGCATCTGTTTTCTATGCTAAATGATTCCAATGGGGATCCCACAGTGCTGCCCTGCTGGGTGCACAGCAGCAGCAAGAGATGAGCTGCCATGGCTTAGGGCTTGTGCCTCCGTGCTGTGGGAGCTGGACTTCATTGGCTAGCTACAGGCACTGTGTGTTCCTGGGATAGGTACAGGAGTAAAAGTTAGTGAGAAATTATTTTGTAATCTCACTTAGGCCAAACCTTGCAGATCTGAGCCATGCTGGGAATTAGCCTGGGTAAAGACTCAACAAGTAATCTTTCTGCTTTCCTACCACTTTCCCCAGTTCAGCAATAGCACTCACAGCTTTTCTGTAGAAGTACATTCTTACACATTGCTAACTAGTTTTAAGCACAATGCGATAGGTCTTGTGAGAATGGCATGATACTGAATTGAGGGAGGTTCAGAGTGGAGGGCTGGGACATTAGGACGATGTCTGTATTGTGATGGTGTTCAGGAACAGTCTTCCTATTGAGGTGGTTGATGCCCCTAACCCTGTCAGTGCTCAGGATGTGTTTGGATGATGCCCTCAGAAACATGCTGTAACTTTTGGCTAGCCACAAAGCAGTCGGGCAAAAAAAGGACTGGCAAGGCAGTGCTGGGCTGCCCACATGCTGCCAGCAGACTGGGTGGGAGCAGAAGAGTCCTGGCAGGCAGCGAGGGGCAGAGGCATGCTGTGCTTCCCACAGCTGTGCAGTCAGATGGGAACCTCTCTGCCTCTGTTGTGTTTGGGTGGAAGAAGAAGAGAGGAACAGGATTTGGGAGATGTTGGTAAGTGATAAAATACAAAGCAGTCCTTTTTCTTATGTTGTAAATGAATCACTTTCTGCCTTTCCCTTTGTTAAAGCTCTTAATCCAGCCTGTAAATAGAGACTTTTCCTTCGGAGTGCATGTTTAGATATAAGACTTAGAGCTAATCTGAAGTAATGGGATCAGAAAATAGAAGATATATAGCAAAGAGAATGCAGTATACACTCACACTAGCAAATGTGCTCCTGCAGCCCTGGGCAGCACTGGGGCTGCCCACCTTTGGGCACATAGCATTTCTGTGGCATTCATGACCAACTCTGTACCTTCCTTGTTATGCCGCCCAGAATCCTGTACTTGAAACCGTCAAAAAGATGATAGATTCTCAATGCCAGGCAGTACCCTTCTGTAAGCACAGCCAGGGCAAGGCGTTGTTCTTCCTGCCTCTGGAAACACTCCAACTCATATTCAATCTCCACAGGAAGAAATCCTGAAGCTTCACGTACTTGTGCTGATTCCAAAGAGCTCTCTGACCCGGGCAGTAGATTCTGAAATCCTGAATTGTTTTCTGCTTGCTGGAAGTCCTCGCTGCCTAAATGGGAGTCTATATAAAGTAAGAAACTAAAGGAGAACTGGAATTTCTATTGTGGTTCTTAAGGATTAACAGAAAAATATACTGAGAATATAAATAGAAAACAAATGCATGTATTTTTATTTTAAATCCATAAATAGCTGAGACACTTTCACCACACTTAGTAATTAAAACATTCTGATGCCATTTGATTGTATTATCTAGAGCAGCATTTCATCAGATTATCTTTTTCAATGGGTGCCACTACTGACCTGTGATATTTTGGAAGATATTACAAGCGATACAAAGAGATAAACCTCAAACCAGTACCACTGAGGTCATTTGGGAAAAGCACTCAGACCAGCGAGCTCTGAAAGCAAAGCTTTTACTTCTTGCATTAATCTGTTGTAAACCATGTGGAGAATCACACACCAATAATTAGACCCAAGGAAAAAATACTTCAGATTTCTCAGCTGATGCCCGGATGCATTTTCCACACCAGCAGAGGTAGTGATTGATCTCTGTGGCCACTGCTGGCCTCAACAAGCCTCTGTCCCCTTCAGGAGCTCTGTGCCAGCAGCAGGAAGGGACATGGCAGCACCAACACAACTTCCTGATGGGCAGCAAAGGGCTCAGGGCAGGCAGGGGCAGGTCCACGGATCCAAGCCTGCATTGGTGGCAATTGCAACTGTCTGAATGGCACAAACAAGGGACATGTCTGACTCCTAAAAATAGCCTTTATCACTGTTGTGCACTCAGCAGTCTGGGTGAATCTCTCCATACTGATCCTAAATTCTGTTTTCTTCCTAAAGTAAGCCTGGTATCTATCAAAGCCTGAAATTACATTGTGAACATTTAAAATTGTTGTTAGTATTACTATGCTTACTTCCAAACAGCAGAGAACTGTGAAAAGTTTGCTTTGAATTCATTCCTATCTTACCTCTTTAGATACCAGTGAAGGTAACATTTCAATGTGACCACACAAGTAAGTACAACTCACTCTATTTTGTTCTCTGCATTACACACTTGAGCATCTCCAGCTTCAAACATCAAGCCATAATATTTAAAACATTTGGAATAAGCACTTCCTTTGACTTCAGCATCAATATGAGCATTACTGGAAGGTATGCCCTTCACAGCCCATTTCAACGTGATACTGAAAGGCTTTCATTCCAGTTGCATTAAATCTCAACTAAGTCACCTAATAACTTGCAATATTGGGAACTGCTTGGCACCACTTGCATTGCTAAAGCTCAGTAAAGACACTGTGGTGAGAGGTCAGCCCTGGGCCAGGAGCCTGCAGCACAACCTCGTCTCTCCCAGTGTGTGTCTGCAGGCTCTCAGGGCAGTGTGCTGACCCAGGGCTCTGCAGCTGCCTCACTGTGAAATTGCCCTGGGGGAAGTCTGTGCTGGTCCTTCCAGTCTAAGGGAGGCGTTGCAATCATTGATACTGCAACGGCATCAGTGCCTCCAGAAGGATCTTTGGTGCTCCCTGTGAGAGAGGTGGGATGCACAAAAAGAGATGCGTGTGAGATAGATAGACAGAGGGTTAGTGTTCCTCCACAGATTATTTATTTTTACCTAGAAGGAAATCCTTTATGATTTACTGGTTTTCTTTAGACTAAACTATTTTATAGTCCCCCCATCCCCCCGCCTCCCCCCCAAAAAAGAAAGAAAAAAGAAATCACCACTGAACACCTGTTTAAAGAGAAGGCAATGAGGAACTGTTTCTGTTTTATCAGAAGTATTTGTTGGTACAGAGCAGATAACTGTAACTGCATAATAAGGTGGAGAGAGGATGCTATTAAAGGATCAAATACATATACTAATTAGAAAGGACGTGTACATCCACATATAGAGAACCTGGCAGTGAGAAAATGACAGAGATCCAGCACTACAGTGAATTATAAATGTCAAATTACAAGGATGCATGTAAAAAAAGCTTGTAACTGTTAGGAACTAGATTCTGTATTCATGTGAAAGCTGTTGCCTTTATCATCTTCTTAAATCCCTCTAAGGTGTTCTGTCATTCACTGTCAAATTTTCTACATAAGATAATAAGATGTATGTCATGCAAGTGTCCAAAACTGATTTTCTGCCACTGCCAGGACACACCAATATATATATATTTATTTATTTTTAAGCAACAAGAATATTAAGCAGGAGTCTGCTTAACTATTTTCAGTCAATTACAGAAGGATTTTTCACCTCATATGTGATAAAATCTTGCACATGATGCCCAAAATGTAAGTTTAAAAGGAACTAGCAACGTGTGTTCACATTTTTCTGTGGACTCAATAGGCTGTCAGAGAGCCATAGGATACACAATAAAAATGGATGCTAACTAAATTTTGATGTGCAGGAGCATGTGTTTAATTTGCAAGATGTTTTGTTTAATTAAAAGGTAAATACCATTTATAATTCTTCTCACAGACTGTTTGAGAGCAGCAACAACACCTACAGAGCTCTCGAGATGACTGAAGAACTTTGATGCGTGTGATCCATGGGGTAGGTACATTTCAACAAGAATATTTTGCTCTTTGTTAAATGAGGCTTTGGCTTTTACATGAGCTTGGTTATTGCCTCCAAAAACTGATAGACACCAATTGCAAGATGAAAGCATGCAAACTGTTCTGTCGTGGAAGTGTGCTGAAAAAAAGCCACAAGCAGCCCTGGTCAGAGTATCCAGCAGCAGGCGAATCACACTTCCCTTGTTGGTTTGGCTTCAACCAACAAGAAGAGTTGGGAATAGGCACAGGCTGTGACACCCTACTCCCCAGCACACTGAAGCTGGATCCTGCCCTGCTCTAAGGCTCTGGTTGTATCAGCCTCCAGAGAACCTGTGTCTGGTGCTCCTGGGCTGTTGTTCATATTGGTTTGGTCTCAGCTGAGCTATTTCTAACAACGAAGAACATATTGGAGAGAGTTACAATTTGCTGTAATCATATTTTTCCAGTTTTTCTCTGTGATAATTACTCCCATAAATATCGTTGCTTCACCTCAGCTCAGCCGAGTGCTCTCTGTCTCTGTGCTCAGTCCCAGCCTTCCAGGCCCTGGCGGTGGTGGAAGAACGATGGCAGTGTTTGTTATTGCCGTGACCATCTGAGCTGAGGGTCTCTCCATTTCTGGCCCAGTTTCTGTGCTGCATTAGCTGATCAAAAATTGCCATCTGAAACGAAAACTGGCAAAGAAAATGTGTCAAATTGTGCAAATGTTTAAATAACGTGTAATAATAATACAGCTTTGACTTTGTCGTCAGCCAGGCAAAGACTTGAGAATCAGGAGTCAGAGTACAGCTTTGCAGTTAATGTGTCTGACTTTACTGCTGGCCACTGGCTGCAGCTTAATTAAAAAAATCTATAAGACCGATGGCTATTTTTAACCATCAGTGTAAGAGCTTGGATGAATTTGCACTTCAGGGTGGTGTGCACAGGGAGAAGGAGGCACATGGTCTGCCAGCACTCAGGGCAGGCAGGTGTGCTGGGGAGAAGAGGGGAGGACAGGAGTGTTACTGTCCCTCTTCTAAAATGATGGAAATGCAGCAGAAGATTTAAGGGCTTGCCAAAGTTACTTCTGTTGCCCAAACCCAGGCAGACCTACGTTTAAACCCAAACCTCCAGATTTCTGGTGTCCCTCGTGACTCCAAGGCCATCCTTCCTCTCCAGAAGATGATCTATAGATGTATAAATGCGCATTGATGTAAAGCCAAGTTACAAACCACAGGCCTTTCAGAACTCATGTCCCTGACAGATTGCGAGAGAGCTTGAAGTCAGGAGAATTGTGGTTTGTCTGACCTTATGCTAATCCTTCCCCCTGCTTGTGTCTTGGTCAAGCTGCAAGAAGATGGAATATAATGAACCCCTTTGAAACCCATATTTTCTGGGTGTTGGGCACGACCCAGTTTTCCTAAGTTGCTAGGATATTGGGATAATCAGGGAAATGAAGATTCTATCTTATGTGACAAGACTAAAAAGCTTGATTTGAACAAAGGAAATGATGAGAAGGAATATTAGTACACTGTGAGGGGAGTAAATATCAGAACTAATTAAGTTCAAGGACAAAATTGGCATCTGAACAAATGGATATAAACGGGTCCCTTAATAAATGTAGGCTGGAAATCTTAAGAAGCTGAGTTATGAGATTCTGAAACAGCCTTCCAAGGGGAATAGTGGGACCAGGACAGCAAGTGCTTTTTAAATGGATCCTGATCATTCTGTGAAGTGGGCATCATGCTTGGGAAACCAGGGTTACCATCTTGGGCCAAGGTTTCTAAGTAACATCCAGAACTTCACCACGATGGGACACCTCGGTGATGTTCTGGGAAAGAGAAGTAGCCAGACACGATGTGTATCAAATTATGCCACATATGTTCTGTTTTTTAGGTTCCTCCGTTGAGAGAACCCCTTCAGCTCCCCGATTCTCCCTCTACCCTAGCACGTGAGACCCACAGCATCTCCAGGTAACCCTTACCTGCTCCCACGTGACACTGTTGGGCTAAAGACAAAGCAGCTCGAGGCACCGCTGCACCTGGAGCTGAGTGCTCGCGACGCAGGCAAGCACCTGCACCTCTTCCCTTTCCCGCTGCTGGAGATCAGTCTGCCTCCCACCGCCGGGACAGGCGGGGACGGAGGAGCGCGGCGGCCCCGTTCAGCAGGACCCGTCCCGACCCGGTGTGGCGGCGCACGGCCAGCAGGGGGCTCCGCCGCTTCGCTCCGCGCCGTGCGGATGAGCTGCGGCCGCGGGGACCCGGCTCGGCCCTGCTCCGAGAGCTTGCCCGGCGCCGCCCGACGGCCCCCGCCCCGAGGCGAGCGTTCTGCCGCAGATCCGCTAGGTCGGGCCGATAGCACACTGAGCGCTTGCACACCGCCGCGGCCTCTGGCCGGGCCCGGAGGTGTGAGGCCGCCGTGACCCCGGGGCGATGCGGGCAGGGCGAGGCGGCGGAGAGACAAAAGGCCGCCGGCTGTCAGGCTCCGCGGCAATGCGGGGCCGCCCTGTCCCCGGGCAGGATGCGGCAGGACCGGGGTCTGCCCGCGGCGACCCGAGAGGCAGCCGGGTCAGAGTCGGGTTCAGAGCCACAGCGGCGGCCCTGGGTGCCCAGGGCGGAAGGGCGCGGGCGGAGCGGCCGCTGTGCCGGCTGTAGGGGCTGCAAAGCCCGTGTGAGCGGTGTTACCCCGGGTAGCAAGCAGAGTGGGGGGAAGAAAGGGAGTCGTTAAACATCTCTGTTCACTTACTGGAGGAAGAAGAGGGAACTGGTTTTTTTGTTTGTTTGTTTTTTGTTGTTGTTGTGTTGGTTTTTTTTTTCCTGGGTTTGAAGGTCCTGAATTCTAAGCAACAATAATTACATCGCCCTAACGCTGTGTTCATGTTCTTGTTTTTGTTTATTTTTTGCTACACTAGAGCATTTTGTGCACTACCGTGTAAGAGATGGCGAACCGTTCTGGGTAGTAGCATTGCTGAAAGTTGCCACTGTCCTCTTTGGGCAGGTGGGGGTCTGCTATGGAGTGCCCCTTCAAGCTGTGGCTCTTGAGCTGCATTTGGTAGGAAACTTGCCTGCATGGAGGTGGTAGGGCAGGGTCCTGGGTGCTCGTACCAGATTGGCTCTGGTTGGTGCTCAGATCTTGCCTTGTTCCTAAAGGTGAACTGGGAAAAGAGGGGAAAGGGCAGGCCTTGACTGGGAAGCTTCCCTTAATGAAAAGGGGAGAAGGAGAGCAAGAAAACAAGGTGTCTTCAGAGTGGCACCTTGCCTCTTCTGTTGTCATCTCTTCCAGCTGGGGTTGGAACAGGGGCTGCAGGGCAGCCGAACAGCAGCGCTCTGTATCACCCCGTACCCCTGTTGGAGAAACACATCCAAGCCTCGCGGGGAGGAATCGATCCCAAGAGAAGTCGGACCTGTTCCGGGCAGGGGGCCTGGGGCGCTGGGCCCGGCAGCCCCTTCCTGCCGCACGCAGCTCGGCGAGGACTTGACCTGCAGAGGGCAATAGTTGGACGCGAATGCTGACAAAAGGCAGCGAAGCTCCAGGCTCGGCCCCGTGGCCGGGACCCAAGAACGCTGTGTAGGTAGGCAGCGGCGCTTAATTAATGTATATTGAAACAAAAGAAAGGGTAAATTGTTTGATTTGTCTTTAGGCTACGTTTTCAAGGCTAATCTAATTCATAACCGTTAGATTTATTCTAAAGAGATTAACACAAACTTCCAGGAGAGGCACGCGGTTAGCTCCAGAATAACCCTAAACACTAATTGTTTACTGCCACATTTACATCAGCCGTTTGGGCTTGTATCAGCGCCGTTATCGCTCTCCACTAATCAGCTGGGCGAGGTGGCAGCGGACGGGAGCGTCCCCGACTTGCGGCGCTCGGCAGGACGCGGCCGAGCGGGACGCAGCAGCCCGGCGCCTCGTGCGTGTCCATTGTCTGCGCCGCGGGGCCGGGCCGCCGCCGTTCAGCACCGGGCGGGTGGACAGCGCCCGGCGCGGGGCTGGGGGCGGGGGCCGGGGCTGGGGGCGTCCCCCGGCAGCGCGTCCCCCCTCGGTAGGGGAGCTGTTGGGGAGCGGAAAGGCGCACCCCGACGGGCGTACTCTGTCTCCCCGTCTGCCTGTGCAGACACGACAGCCGTAGACGTCTGCGGCTCGTGTGCATATACTGCTTTAATAATTACATATACATCTCTATAACCTCATTATTCAGGAAAGACTAGAAAACGCGAGCAAATCGGAGTGTTGACAGCAGGGGTGATTGCAGGTCTGGATGCACACTCCGTCTCTTCTCAACTCGCCGCCCCCTTCTCTCTTCCCCCCCATCCCCCCCCCAATCATATTTATCTGAGATTATGTCAAATTTCAGTGATCGGAAATGTCTTGCCCAAAAGCAATTCCCGCTGGAAAAAGTCAAAAGGGTTCCTGGCATTAAAAAGACCTTGCGTCATTCCTGATGAAATTAGCAGCGCCGCATGTTTAGGGACTGCTATGGATGCACTTTGGTCACAGTGAGGAGGCAGGGATTTGGGGTTTAAGCCCCCATCTGGGCAGGAGCCGTCTGCTTTCACTGGCTGCGAACCCCGGGACCAGCACTTGAAAGCGTCTCAGACCCGCAGTCCATTTTTTACTTGTCTTTAAGTGCATGCGATGGGAATTGCTAACCTCGGCTAAGGAAATTTCATTTCCCCCATCCTGCTAAACGGTTCTGGTCGACATATGTTTGTTATCAGAGAGAAGTGCTATGAACACAGAGCCATTTTCTTAGCAGCTCTTTGACTCTGCGTTACCATAGTCCCACACGGCATTGGTCCTTTCCCGTTGGGAAGTCATGAATAAGAGACTATGAAGCTTGCACGTCAGATCTTCCTCAATTAATCCACCATTAGCATGTTTGGGATCCTCTACTGGATGGTTAACAGCAGCTTTGGTAACTGTATGCTGTCCATACCCAATTATGCTCTGCTAAAAATGAACTCTGCAGAACAACCTTCCTGAGCTGTCAGTGTCTCCCGTTTTCCTATTTTAACGCTTGTGTGTAGTGGCAGGCGACAGATGGTGTAGATCAGATCGATTTGATTGCATTAGGCGATTTTTTTCCCTCCTCTCCCCCCCGACTCCTTTTCTGGAAGCCCACATTCAGCTGAGAGGCGACCGCCGGGGACACGGGAAGCGAGAGCAGCCGCCGAGGTGCGAAAGCAGCGAGCCGCGGCCGTGGAGGCGCCGGGTCCTGCCCGGGTGGATCCGTGCTAATCCGGCGCCGGGAGGGAGCAGCTTCTGCCGCCCGGAGCCCGTCCCCAGCGCACGTCAGATGACTCCCTGGTTTTACACACGGTTGGAGTTCTGCTCGAAACCTGGATTTAAAGGGTAAGCGCTTCACTAGAGGTGGATTTCTGGTGGTTACTCGGGTAGGTGGCGAATAGAGCAAGCTCCCGGCGATTTTGAAAAGAGCTGCCTTTAAGACAGGATTAATGTTTTGTTCCTTCCTTTATTCTTTCATTTTTTCTTTCTTCCTTTTTTTTTTTTTTTTTCACGATCCCCCCTACCCCACCCCTTACCATCGCCACCTCCCCCACCCCCCTCCCGAAAAAAAAAAAAAAAAAAGAAATCAGGACCATTTCTTGCATGGGGAGACATCGCGGCTCTCTGTTGACGGATGGGATCGATATTCCCCCCTCTGAAATTCGCTTTGCGTGACCAACCCGCGCTCCACTCCTGGCAGCTTAATTGTTTAATTCCCCCCATCCGCTCTCCTCCCTCCGGTACCCCCGCTTCCCGGGCACGGTAGGGGCGGTGGCGGTGCCCCGGGGCCCTTCTCTCAGGCTCCGGGCTCTGGCGGCGGGGAGCGGGGCGGCCGCGCCGATAAACATGGCTATCGGGAGCCGCCGAACAAAGGTATTTAACGCGCGGCGCGCCGCCACGGGCACTGCCCGCATGCGGCGGGGCGAGGTGGGCAGCGCGCCGGGGCGCCCCTCCGCGTGCTGAGCGTGCCCGGAGCGGGCGTGTCCGCCTGTCCGCCTGTCCGCCTGTCCGTGCGCCGGGGAGCGCTGGGCGGCGGCGGAGACCGGCGGGGCGAGGAGCTGTCCGGGCGGCGGGTGCTGAAGGCCCGCGAGCGGTGGGTGCGGAGCTGGGCAGGGTAGCGGGGAAGTTTCGGTGCCGTGTTCGCGGGGGGATGTTTATAGGAGAGGGGAGGGCGGCGTAGGATGGACGGAGCTAGGGTAAGCCAGGAGCCGCGCGGGGCTTCTTTTCCGCGAGGACTGCGTTCTTTATTTTTCTTTCTTTCAAAAAAAAAACCAACCCAAAACAAAACAAAAAAACAAACAAACAAAAAGCCCCACAACCGTAAAGTTTGGATTTCTGCCTAATTCTTGATGCGTATGTGGAGCGCCTCTGGATTTTGGAGAGTACAAGCCTAGGTGGATCACTGTAGAGCGCTTTTGCCACGACTCGGTGTATTTTACTTTTTCAAACGGCTTTTGTTCAAGTTAAAGAAAACCCGCCGAATCGGTTCTTTTAGTTCTACCGCTAGGAATGGGGCCACAGCCTTCAGTTGCACAGCGGGGAAAATTGCAGTGTTTGTTATTTACTTTCTAGGTGCCATTTCAAACGTAACTTCAAAGCCTGCTGTGTTAGAGAAATATAGGAAAGTGCGCCTAAAATGAGATTAAAATAGAGGAGAGGGAGCTGGATTTTTTCTTATTATTTACATAAGGCATTTTGGCTATCAAGGTATTCTTGTTTCTCTTTGTTTTTCTCCTTTCTTTCAAATTTTCACAAACAAATGCTGTCCTCTAGTAGCTTTTCGGTGCTATAGGGGCTACAGTGGTATTATGGCAATGAAAGTAAGAGCTCGTGTTGAGGAAGGAACACGTAGTACAAGGCAGAACCGCGTGGCAGTTCCATTCAGAACCCAAAGAACAGCCGAGAGGTCTCGGGCAGCTGTGCGATGAGAGCTGTGCGATGAGGGCTGTGCGCGCCGCGCGGTGCCTGGGGGGCGCGGGTCCCCCTGTTTGCGCGGCTCTGAGCGCGCACCGCCAGCTCCCGTCCCCCTCCCGTCACTCACGCCGAAGCCGTCCCTAGCGCAGGGAGCTGGGCTGAGATCAGACGGAGAAGTTCCTCACCGCCAGGCGAAGCGCGCCGTGCCGTGACGTTGCAGAGATCCTTTCTATTTAGTTGGAGAACAATAAACGTTTATTATCGCCGCTGCAGATCACCAGACAAAGCTTCCCCCTCCCGCCTCCCCCAAGTACGAGCGCTGCTGCTACGGGAGCGGCTGCGGGGGGCGGCAGAGCCGCGGGCGCGGTTCGGACAGAACTTCCCCCGTTCGGGTTTTTCTCCCGGTTCGTCCTTTGCAGGTGGGCGCGGGGGCGGCCCCGCTCGGGGCTGCGCGGGCACAGCGGGGCCGGGGCCTGGCCCGGAGTGCTCTCGGAGCGGTGCTGGCGGCGATGGGAGGCCCGGGGAGCAGCGTCTCTGACGGGCTCGGAGCCTCCGCTTTTCCTTTCTTTGATTTTTCTCTCTTCACCGCTTTGCTTTCCGCCCTGCCTGCTCGCGGCAGCCCACCGAGAGCCAAGACCTGTAAAATACGTTTCCAAAGCCCAGATGAAAAGTCTCTCAGGCGTGGCTGCTGCTTTATCGGAGCTCTTCCAAGCCCACCTATGCAAACAGATTTGTAATATTTGTGTGCTTAACAGTGCGTCTCTTCTACAGGAATCTGTTGCCGTGTGTGACATCTCTTGCGAGCTCCCAGAGAGAACTGATGGAGCATACAGCTAGGGAATAGGATGCTGGAGAAGCTCAGGGGGAGACGCCAGGCAATTACCAGGTAAACTCAGCCTTACTTTGATTTATGTCCCCCCGCCCTGCCTGCGAGCCCTCGCCCCCAGCGAGGCGGGGAGCAGAGGGAGCTACGCGTGTGCTCACCACCCGTCCTCTCCTTTGCCTCTGCAGGACGGGGAGGAACGGTGCTCGTTGGATATGGAACGAGATCTCGCAGCCCTTGTGGATTCTCCTTCTTCAAGAGGGGAATTATAGTTATGGATTTATTGTCCCGGTGCAGCACTTCCACCAGCGGCAGCAGCAGCAGCTTTCTGACTCTCTTCGGTGACGGGTATTCTTGGGTGGATAATACGGATTACGTTGTTATTGCTTAAGAATACGCGTAGTCGAGGAGAGTACCGGCGGCGGGCAGGCAGGCAGGCAGCGCGACCGCCCCCAGCCCTCCAGCTGGCTCCTACAGCCTCTAGTTGCCAAGGTAGCACCTTTTCCATCTTTTCCTTCGCTTCGCAGTGTGTCGCTCTGTCTGTGTCTCTACCCGGGCGGGGGTGGCTCGGCCGGCCCGTCCCCGCGGAGGGGCTGCCCTCTGGATGCGTGTGCGCGTGGAGCGGGCACGGGGTTAGGGCAAAGTGCGGGGCCGGGGCTACGGGAGGGGCCTGCGGAGCTGAGACCGGTTCTCCCCCGCCCGGGCTCGCTCGGCCTCCAGCCCGCGGCCCTTTGCCCCTCTCCGCCGGGGGGGAGCAGGGAGGGAATGGGGGACTCGAGCCCGCCGGCCCACCTGCAGCAGGGTCCCACCCCCGAGATGCGGGTTGCCCGAGGGGCAGCGGCTTCGCCCGCAGCCGGCGGTACCCGGGACTGGAATGCTCCTCTCCTCTGTCGAGCTCAGAGTACGGCCCCGTGCCCACTGCGGCCAGAAAGGCTGGGAGCCGGCAAGCAGCAGGCTGGTGAGGCGGATGCACCCCGCACCCTGCCCCTGTGCCTCGGCTGCAGAGGGCACCAACTGCCTGGCAAGGATGCTTCGGGACAACCAGTTGTGGCTGATCACTTCCAGGGGGTGAGAGAACCCTTGCCCCATGGTAATGGCCTTGTGAGGGCAGAATTTGGCTGCTCACTCTTGAGTCCCTGAGGCGCTGGGCTAGAACGCATGCCCACAACCAGGGCTGAAGGGTTGGTTCCCCACTGGTGTTCAGGCCATGGCTTCCTTGTCCCCATTGAAGGGCTCAGGGCTCCCCAGAAGTAGATGCAGGTGAGAGACATAAGCAAGAGGCTGTTCATTACCATTACCGTCCCAACCATGCCTCATTTATTTAATGTAGGATGGATATTTCCATCCCTCTTGCCAACCAGAGCAGCAGGGCATGGGCTCTGGTTAAAAGCCCAGACAGCCTTTTGGATGCTGTGCTTAGAAAAACCCAAGCATAGCATTTTTTCCCACTCCTGTACCCTCAAGTCTGCTAAATATGGAGTAGGAGTGATGGCTCCTGCCTTTCCCTTTTCAGAGACCTCTCTGCACACCTTGTGAACCCAGGTCTCATTGCCACATAATGGCAAGTGGGAGACCAGATTCCAGGCTTAAATGAATTAGATCAGAAGCCATTTTAAGGCAGGACTGAGGTCACTGTGATGAGCTAGCCTTTTTGAATGGCTTCTTCCCTAGGCTCAGCGTGAAGAGGTTGAGAATGATTTTTAATGTGGGCAAACTAGATGTAGGGGGATTGCTCTGTTGTGAGTGTAAGGCGGCAACATGGAGAATGTCTTCCTCTGTCTCTTGCTTAGCAATTGAAAGGCCATATATATTCTGCTTAATTATTTCAAGCAACTGCCAAAGGATTCTTACTCTGCTGCCTTCAGTAGCGACTGGAGCTCTCGTTGTTACGCAGACATGGATCTGTTATTCTGTAGACACATCTTTGATGCTAGCACTCTGATCCTCGTGTTTCTCTAATACTACTTGAAAGCAGATTTTTTCTTGTAGTTTAGTATGTTCAACAGCCTCAGAAATAATGTTAAATTATGCTTTAAAGACACGATCAGCTGCTAAATCATAGTCAGTTCAGCGCCGTAACGCATCCACATTCACAAGTGCTGCAGGAACGGCGATGGAAACACTATTTTAAACATCCAGGTTTGTATTACAAACCTTCCTCTGATCTGAGCTTTCGGTTGACATTTTCCCTTGAGTCATGACAGAGAGAATTATCAGGAGTTCTGATTTCATCACATAAAGGCTGTGGTTTTGTTAGCCCTGTGCTCAGTTGAGTATCTTGCAGTACAAATTGGACTATTCCACATAAACACAAGCTTAACAAAATGTTTCTTTATACCTAGTTTTCCTGTCATTGCTTTCCATCTAACATGATTAGCTGTTTTTGCTGAATAATGCCTTAATGACAGAGCCAATGCATTTTTAATACATGCACTCTTTGTCATAGTCAAAATTAACATTTTGATTATTGTAGATTTCTTTTCTGTAAAATCTTTCAGTGGATTGTCATGTTGTGGTTTTAAAAGAGGATAGCTGTAAGGTCTGATTGGAGAACTACAGGATACGTTCGTGATAATAATTGTAAAATACTGTTTAAACGCTCAACAGCATGCAGGCTCTTAGAGTGATGTTTCCCAGTGTCACGATCTCACAATTGCTCTCCACAGTTTTGTTAGCAATCCTGGGTTCGCCACATAGGGCTACCAAGGGCAGGAGCACTGGGGTCTGAATGCCATACCCCTGAGAGGAGGCTGCTTGTACTGTGGACCTGAGCCCATGGATGCTTGGAGCTTCTGGTGGCTGCTCAGCCTGAGGACAGGTTGCTCATGTTAAATCCAAAATATCTGAGGCCAGATCCCTACCATTCAATGCCACAGCAAAGCCCCAGTCGATTTCACTGTGGGAAAGATTAGACTCCTGGTGAAAGGGATGTTTACAACCCTACGCTCCTTATTTTTTTTATTTTAGAAATCCAGAATCCCATGTGCTAAAAAATGAGTTTAAAGGCCCCCTGCCTCTAATAGTCTAATGATATTTTATTAACAGCAAAATATATACTGGAGGTCTGTAGAGCAACATAATAAGAAATAGCTCTATAAATAAGGGTGTTTAATTGTACCAGTACGCGAGTTTTCCGAGATGACATTTTAGAATGAGGTTTGTGGTTGCACTGTGTGCTAACAGCTATTTTGGTGAGTGCATATTTAATTAATTTAGAATACTAAATACCTGTTCTAAAATTGTTTTTGTAATCTGCATCCTGGTAGAAAATTAAATAAAGTGCCAGCCCCAAAATTAATATTTGAGCTTAGCCTATTTGTAAAGGCCGCGGTCCTCCAAAGCTGAACATCTCTGGGTCTCTCTGTGTGCTGTAGTGGCCCTTCAGGCTGCTCACGTTTGTAAGTCTCGGCTGTGCCAGGCCCTGGAGCAGCAGCAAAATGGGAAGCGGGGCAGCAGCCCTGCAGCCCCTGTGCTATGCTGACTTTGGATGGCTTTGCCCACTCTGGTGCGGTCCCCATGGCCACCTCCCCCAGCAGAGAGAGGCAAAGGGCCTTGGGTGCAGGTGTCTGTGCGGGTGAGAGGTGATCTTACTGGGTCTGTGTGTAGCAGGAAGCGCTGCTCCTTGTAGCCAGACCCCAAATTGCGTGGTGAGGGCTTCCATTTGATTTCACATGCTCTTCCCACAAATACTTAAGCCTTACAGCCCTTATATATCTCTCTTTCTGAGAGGAACATACGTACATATGCATGTACCTCTGAAGGTAGGCAGCACGTAGCACCCAGAGCCCCCCTCTTACAGACTCTGAGAGGCAAACCCCCCACCCGCCTCAGCAGGGGCTGCAAAGGTTCCATGTGCCTTTTGGCTGGTGCAGGGATTCCTCCTGCTGCATGCAAAGTGCCCTAAAAGAATTATATGCACTACTGCATGCCAATGCATGTGCTTCTGCAGGTGCCTTTCGCTGGGATGGGGTCTGCTCTTCCCAGTTTCAGGACCATGCCTGACTTCAAAGAGTGTGTAACATTTCCTCCCACGGCAGGTCTTTGCCTTTTGTGTCAGGTTAGATGGTTCCTAGTGACAGTGGAGTTTTCTTGGAGAAATGGATCAAAAATAATTCCTGTATATACACAGAGATATGCACACATTTTGCAGGTATAAGAAGTTCTCTGTCCTTTCTTGCTCTCCTTACTTCTTTTTTTTTTTTTTTAATATCACACTAGAAGTAACCTGTACAACTGGAGGTTTATGCATTTTTTAATAGTCACATACACGGAAGGCTTTTTCTTTTCTTCTCTTCTTTTAAAAAACTAACTTTTTTTGGGGGGGGGAAGGGGGAATGGAAGAGCATTTTATGGCACCTCACCATTTTTCGGTGTAAAGGTAACATATATCATATAAAATATTTAAACATAATTTTTACCAAATTAGTTTCTGTCTCCCCAAACCTTTAATTATGGAAACATTTCTGGGACATCCCTTGATGCTTGTGCACTTTCTATTGCTATCATTTCATAACCAAATTGCACAAAAAAATCAAAGGACCTGATTATCATGTACCTGCAGTTCACAGAGCTATTTATAAATGTTGGCACAATAATAACAGTGACTCAAAAGGAATTTAAATGACTGGCCAAAAATAAGACCTCTGAAAGTTAAAACCCAAGGTAGAGCTCAAGAGGTAATGGAAAGAGCCTGACATGGAAGGACAGAGATGTTCCAAGGGAAGGCAAGGGCCCGGAGGTGATGGCTGGGAGTGCTGCAGAGCCAGCCACTGCAATGGGTGTGGGGTGGTGGTGTGATCTAGGGTGGATAGATGTGCTCCAGCAATGGGAACCATGGCCACAGAATTATACAAGTGTTGTAGTATGGTAAAACCAAATCTAGTTAAAACAGCCGGACAAAAATTAGATTAAATGTCCCAGAACCTGGAGGGGTTGGCTAGTGTTGGGAAAAATAAGAGCCCTGACTATTAAGCTGGAATAAGCAATGTGTCTGTGTGTGTCCGTATATACACATGTACTTATATACAAATACCTAGCCAAAGTTACATAATCTTGCTTGTACAGAAAAATGAAATAAGCATGCCGCTACTGAAATATTTCTCCAGAATCTCTCTCCAGACGTCTGCAGGAATTTTGCCATTGATTTGTATGGGGGTGGACTGCTACTGGTCTGCAAGAAAGCCACCAGGCAGCTTGGTGTGTGCACTAAAACCGAGGGGCCGTGCAGGGGGACTGTTTAGTGTAGCTATGCAGGAACAGCCGCTGTCGGGGAACCTGAAGCTGCTGTAGCACCAGAGACAATAGAAAGTAACAGCACAGTTAGCAGCCAGGAACACCCTTGGTTGGGCGTTGGAAAATGAGCTTGGTCAAGGCATTGCATGTGGAGAGCTAGGGCTGGAGACTTTTTGGCTTCTGCGTTGTTGTTCTGTGAGTTTGCTGTGGGTCTGATCATTCTGCAGAACTTGCTACTGTTAGGAAGAAAGAGGTAGGCCCAGAAGGCAAACATAAACTTCCCAGGTTAGTCTCATGGAGTATTTCAGAGACTGGTCGGATTTGACCTTTTATCTGCTTTCTCATTAGTTGTCATTACAGTACTGCTCTGTATCAGTTCATCTGAATTTTATATAATGTACACTTGTTTCACTTTATTATATGTTAGGCATGAAATGTTGGAACAATACAGCTGAATTATCTTCAATATTAAAAATTGCTGATTCATAACCTTGTTTGGAATATTAGCTGATCTTTTGCGAAGACAGGACAATATCACTAAGTTTAATAATGTTCACAGGGCTGATCTGTCTTTTACATCACTCAAAATCAGTGATAAAGTGAATGCTGTGGGACTGATCTTCTCTAATTAGAGATCGAGGGACATTCTGAACTAGAACCATGCAGCACCTAATTGTGCAGCCTGTTACCAAAAAATAAATCTCACTGCATCTTACAGAGGTGTTTACATAAATAAAGTAGATTTCATGTAACTTCTTTCAGATTATCTGGTAGTTATATCTTTATAAGTATTCACATTCTCCTAACAAGTTGATAGAAAATTCAAAGATGCACCACTGTTGTAATTGCATTCCATAGGATTTATTTTATTTTTTAAATTAGGTGGGAAATAGTAAGAGCAGGAAGGCTCGGTGCACTGTTGTATCAGTCCACCTCGGATCTAAACTTTCAACAATTATTCTCTAGGAGAGTATTTATTTTGTTATTCCAATAGTTATTTTTCTGAATGTCCTGAGCTGTAGAGAAGAGCAGAGGAAACTTTCTCAACCCTCAGTTTAGGAAGCAATGATTTTTCCATTTTTACGAAAGAGTTGTGCTTTCCTGCATGTTTCCCATGGATCTGAATTACATACGGGATGGTAAAATGATTACTTTTGAGGTTCCAGTGTACTCTTTTTCTTTTTGACTGTGTATATCACACGGCCCTTTGTTGTGCTATGACATTATGATGCTATTATACATGCGATGACAAAAATGCAGCCGTTTTCAGCCATTCACGGAGTCCCCAGTGAAACAGGACCTGTGAGTCCTGCTCTCAGAAGCCACAGACAAAACCACTTTCCCTTTCCTGTCTGTATTCAGATGCTTGTCTTTTGTGTGTATGTAAATATATTCTTTCTAGTGCGGGAGGTAGGGCTGGTGCAGACCCTTCATTAGAGCTGAAAATAGTGATGTTTAATTTTCATTTGTGGGAGCTGCAGTGAGTCAGTGCTGTTTGCTCAGCTCCAGTTCCTTGTTACAAAGGGAGGAAAACTCCAGCAATGGGAAGGAGCCCGAATGGGTTGATGCAAAATCTGAGTAATGAGAGATAAACAAAGCCCTGCACAAAATACCTAGCAGGAGTTTTTACGTTTTGACTCTTAGCAAACGCCGCTATATTTGGAGTATTCCACGTTCACCGAATGTAAAACTTAAATATGTGCCCTGTAGAGTGACTGGGAATAATAGCTCTGCTTTCTCTAATAAAATCTCTTTTCTGCGATTAGCTCTGGAGCTAGCAGTAAGGTCGGTATTTCATTTCATAGAAGTCAGCTCATGCTGACAAGGGTTTGGCCTTCTTAGTGATGGGCCGTTTGCTGCTCAGAAGTGTGAGGAACAGCTTTCCGAAATATCGATAACTTGCCTTTGCTGGAGCTCGCCATCAAATTGAACTCACAGTATTGATGCGCTGCAGCCACAGGATGGGAGAAGGCTTGGGCCTGGCGCCATCCTCCGAGCTTTGCTTTTCCAGCTCTGCCATTAGTGTAAATCAGTGGCTTATAATGAAGTCAAATGAGATTTGTGCCCAGATTACAACCTGGTCTTGGGATATGAAAAAGAATTAAAAAATTAGGCTGAAAATGTTAATGTTCTGCTTTAGCTTTGTTTCAGTTTGTTGTATGTAAATGTGCTTATATACACATGCACACACGTACAGAGCTGCATTTTATTCCTGTGGACATTTCCCATGGCCACTTGGCTGCAGTGGTGCCTGGCAGTTAACGAGGACCTAAGAGTGCAAAATCTCCTTCCTGGTGAGCTTTGATTGACATGTGCAGAGATTTCAGATAAAGGCTCTGGGATCCTGCTTCTCAGCCATAAAAGGAAAGCAAGCAAGCTTCATCCCCAGCTCAACCGTCTGCACAATGTACATCAATAACGAGACGGCATCTATTTATATATTACTTGGAGGAAATAACTGGGTTTGCACATGGCTTGGGGAGGCACCGCAGCTCCACCAGCTTCCATGGGGCTTTTGTTGGCAGCCAGGTTGATGGCTCGGGTATGTGGGACAGGAGACATGGCTGAGGCTTGCTGTGCTGTGAGAAGGGGCATGGGGAGCATGGACAGGGTCCAGCAGTGCCCCTCTGCTGACTGCTGGCCCAGCCTCTCCCACAGAGGGGAAGGCCTGCCGTGTTGTACGAGGAAAGGGAGAGTTCAAGAGAAAAAGTGATAAGGTGCAGCCAGCTTAAAACCTGCTGTTGTTTTTTGGCTGTGTTGTGGAAGGTTTTTGACGGTCATGCTTTTCTCACCCAGAAAAGTGGATCAGTGACTAAGACCCATCCCACATCAGGCTACTATGGCACAGGGCAGAGGTACGGGGCTGAGCTGAGCTACCAACACAGACTCTTGGGGCAGGGGGCCACTGTCCCCAAGCTTAGTAGTGGTAAAGACATGCAAAAGCCCCCAATGGATCTCAACCTAAACAGAGATTTTGCTGTGTCCTTTCTCACTCCTCTCCTCACTGGCTCTTGTGTGCTTTGCCCATATGCTCTGAAGCTATTTTGCTTTCAGTTTTATGTCTGCTTTATGTAAATGAGAAGAATGAAGCTTCTCTGCTTTCTGCATTATAAATGGGGTGGAGGCAGGCTGACTCCCTCCGGAGGCCTGCAGGTTGCACAGGGTGCAGGCACTTGGGCCAGGGGCTGCCTGAGGGCATGGCAGTGGTGTGTGGAAGGGGCAACCCCAACCCCATGGACCCCACACACACAGCTTGCAGGCCAGAGCATCCCTATGCTGCAGGAGTCCATCAGCCCCTCTGGGACCATTCTAAGAGGCATATGTTTGCTCAGTGTATTCACTTCACCCTGTACAAGCTGGCTGCTCTCAGGTGCTGGTTTCCAAATCCCTCCTGCAGGACCAGGGTAAATCCAGGCTGTCTCTCTGGAAGCACTGATATGTTTTGTTTCATTTCTTCCTTTTATAAGTCAAAACTGGTGTTGGTTTTTAGTACTCTACTTTTTGGCTTACTACCTTCTTTGTCTGTGCTTTCCCAGTCCCACACAGATTTTTACACCACCAAATTTTGTCCTGGAGTTTTTGTTTCCCAGTGGCTGAGTGCTGTCCCACACTCAGGACAATGACGCAGGGCTCTGGCTTTGGCCATAGCCTGAGAAATGCCAGAGGCACAGCAAGTTGCTTGGGAGAGGCTTAGGGTGAGAGGGTGAAGAATACTCTATGGGACAGAAAGAGAGCCTGACCACAGCCTGCTGTGGAAGGTTTGGGTCAGAGACAAAGTGGTGGTGGGCTCTGAGGTATCACCCTTCCACCCACGCTGCCCTGAGTCCCCTGTGGGGTGCGTGGCTCTCAGCTGATTCTGGCAGATCCGTGCTTTGTTAGAATGAATCCTAATTGAGTTGGTGGTACTTAAGTAGAGAAATGGCTTCAGGAGTCCCAGCCTAGCACCTGCAGGGCATAGATGGCATCATCCCTGCTGGGGCTCTGCCCTGCACTTGTTTGAGCTCAGGCTCTCTTTCACTGAGTTCATAGAATATGTGACTTTTTTTTTCCAAAGGCATTCATTAACAGAGATAAATTACCTAAGGTTTGAATACTCTGATTCAACGATACACTGTGAGGATTAGGTTTATTTCGTCTGGTCAAATGTTTGCTGAAAAGTGATAAAAAATGTCTCTGCCTTTCTAGAGCTGCTTATTTGATTTCAAAAGGAAGGTATAACCTTTCATTTCCTGCTGTGATTTTCATTAAACCTCTGCCTATTTTATTTGTCAGACCACATATAAATTTGCTACCACTAGTGTCTATATAAAGTACTTATAGGATTGGTAAGCAGTCTATAAGTCAAACCACAGTTTCTTGAAATTCATTTTAATCCATAAAATTGCTAATTAAAGCTACTTCTCAGTACCCAAAAATTAAGTTAACAGTAATTAATGTAGCCAGCCTGGAACCTTAGGAAGCTCCTGCCAGCAAGTGTCTTTTGGTGCACACAAGAGAATGCAGTTTGATTGTTGGCACCAACAAACAGGTTGGGAATTGTAAACACGGTAATTAGCAGTAAGTTTCTGGATCTCAACTTTCCAGACTGGCGGTCTGATTCTTGGAGTAGCTGCCGCATGGGAGGAGGGAAAAACAAAGTAAGGGAATTAGAGCAACCTTGCATTGCTCCACCAACATATGCCACTGGACCAGTGTTTTTCTTGGCAAAGATTTCTGACAAGCAGTTTAAAAGCTGTGTTTCAGCCTTACTGCAAACTGTGAACCTCACTACAGGCATCAACCAAGCAACTGTCCCTGGCTCTTCTGCTGAAACTCCAAATGTTTCTCCGTGGAAAGAGACTGTCGAGTCTAAGGTTTCCCTGTTCCATCTCCATGGTGGGGTGCATTGTTGATAAGGTTATCAACAATAATGAGATTAAAAGTTAAAATCCAGCTTTTGCACTAATCCCAGAGTATTCTATTGTTGAGCTATCAAAGATTAAGGTTAGAGTAACCTTATTAACCCTTGATGTAGTGTAAGTTAAAAGGAAATGTCAGACCTAATTCCACCATGAAATTAAATCTTTGCTTCCCTCTCATCATTTGATGATTCAAACACAGCTTAGTCCAGACAACATGTGCTATGAAAATAATAAACTCACATGAGTTTAAGAAATTCCTTCTGAGAGACAGAGGGAGAAAGTGACAATAATACATGGGGTTAATTTTGTTCAAAATTAAAAAATAATGTTAATTCAACCAGCCTGTGTTCAGGAGCTAGAGCCAGCAAAACATGGAGGGTGTAGGGATCCAGCTGATGCAAACCCCTGTGGTGCAACGAACACAGCTCTGTAATCCGCAGCAACTCACATCTGGCCCTGGGCAGAGCAATTTGTTCTGCATTGGGCAGCAGCTGTGATGGCCTCCTTGTCCCCTTCTCTTGCTTGCTGAGTTCTGTGTTATTTCTGCCCAGTGCCATGGTTGGGTACCGCAACACAAGAACTTGAACATTTCTGCAGAGGTGCTTTGAGTACAAGGGATGAGGTGATGAAAACAAAAATGTGTCAGAAAAAAAAACGAATGCTGATCTTTCTGGCAAAGTAGAGCCAGGTGCTGGTGTAACAGGCACAGGTTTTCTTGGCTAAGCTGATTTGCACTGCATTAAGGAAGTGCCCTCTCACCTGTGCTGAACATGACCCCTGCTCCCTCCTGCCGAGCCCATAAGTAGAGCTGAGAGGCTGCTCTGTGGCTAGTGTTATCTGTGTAGGGGGAACATGTTGACTGGTTGATCGAGATCTGCTTAGGTGTTGATGAGAAGTAGACCAGGTAAATGGGTGTTTCCTTGTGGGGAGCAGAGAAGGGAAGTATGCCCTAATTAATTAATTAATTATTTTATTTTTTTGATTGGGAGGGAAAATACGATGGTGATAAAAATGGGATGACTCAGAACTGCTCTTCTCTTTTTTCACCCTTACCTTGTTGAAGTGTTATAAAAATTAAATAACTCTAATGCTCACTTTGAGTCTCTAGCAGAAGGATAATTAAGAATTAAGGTGCTGCCTATAGTAGATGAGCTCTCTAGAGGGCAGGAGCCATTGTGAGAGAAGAGATACCTTTGGCAAATTCATGCCTGCTCTGTGGCATTTGCACTCCTGGGACAGTGCCAGCCCTGCACAGTGCTGAGGGGTGCGCAGCATCTGCTTTCAAGTCCTCAGCAACCCCAGTGGTTCTGGGTTGTGGAGCTCAGGCTTGTCTTATTCCCTTTATCACTGAATCATGTTCTTTGTGTGGGCTGTCATGGCTCTGGTTCACATTAGCTCAGGTGTGCTTGTGGGGTCCTGAGGTACCTCCTTCTCTGCTGTTGCCCCAGGTCTCACGCGCAAGTTGAGTGGCTGGGGCTCTTCTGGTTTTTCTGCAGCTCTGCTGTGGTGTGGGAATTGACACTGTACCTGTGGGGCTGTTCAGAAACATTACTGTTGCTGGTATAATGCTTTCTTCTAGGTAGCATCCCTTTTTCTGTACAATTTCCCAGTAAAATAGTAAATGGCAACTGCAGAGCAGTAAAAGCAGTGGAATACTTGTTTGACTGATGTTACAAAGCCTGCAGAGCAAATGCAATTAGGCTTCTCTGTGTGCAGCAGCTTCCTTTCCTCATGTCCCCACTGTGGAGGAGCCGCCCTAGGTTCAGCTTGGCCTTAAGCTGCAGATTCCTATGGAGGGGCTATGTGTTTTTGAGCCCTCCTGTGCACCTCAGTGTCTTCTCAGGTCTCAGAGCTGCCCTTCTCAATGGGACAAGGTCCTTGCCAGTGTCTGTGCACCCGTGACACCCAACTGTCACCAGGACACAAAGTTGTTTCTTTGGGCATGGACAGCTGATGCACTGTGAACCCTTTTGTGGATGCTTTGCTTCAGAAAGAGGTGGGGAAAAATAGATGTAACAGCTCAGATTCCTCGGGAAGAGGTAATAGAGAACAAAAAGCTACCGAATGCTGAGGGTTGCAGTTAGCTGCAGTGGAGCACTGAGGGTCATTCACTTGTTGAAGCTGACTGCTAGGGAACAGATGGGGACTCATGCTCCTGCCCTCCTTCAGCTGCATCATTGGGTTTACAGAGCTATTTTGTATCTTGTAGACCTGCTGTGTGGATCTAGGACTGCTGAATGATGCTGTGATTGCTGGAAATGGTATAGTCTGGGAAGACTGGAAAAGTTTCTTCCAGCCCAGATTGTTCTACGAGCCTCAGACAGAGGTAGTTGTTATGCAGTATCCCTGAGCTGTGTGGAAGTGATGAGATGTGGCCCTGGCTGGAAGCAATGATCCTACAGCCCTCTCAGGCCTGGTCTGCATTCTGAGTCATTTTGTGCACAGGCAGCTGTTGTGCTGCAGGGCCCTTTCCCTTGTGCTGTGGGTGGGAAGCAGCAGAGCTAGGAGCAGGCACTGCAGTGCCAGCATTCCTGCAGCCAGCACAGGTGTAGGGCTGCCACACTCTGGTCTGTGGTGTGTGGGGAGTGCTGGCTGGGATGGCTTCACAGTCTGCAAAACAGACCTTAGCACAGTCTGCAAAACAGACCTTAGCACAGTCTGCAAAACAGACCTAAGCATGGATGGCTATGCCTGGCTAACCTGGAATACAGTGAGCATGACCTGACTCTCCTTTATACCCACATCCTTTGATATTTCTGCATATCTCTACAGAGAAAAACAAATCATGTACTGATTTTTTTTTTTTATTATTATTTTTTTAAATTTTTTTACCTACTATTATTTCCTAAGGACAGCTTTGGGGTAAAGTGGTAAGAAAGCTGTTTCCCTCTTTGGACAATAACAAGCCAGAAGGCTGTCAGTGTGGCAACCTGTCCCTACGTAACAAGGCAGAGCCTCGCTCTGTGGGCAAACATCCCACACGCGTTGCTGGGAGCTCTGCCTGGCTGTCCTCGTGGAGGTGGGCTGCTGCTGCACAGGACACATGAGCAGCGGTTCCTGTTTTTAATGTGCCAGATCATAGCTTGCTCATTGCTCCAGCTCCTGGGCTGAAAAACACTGTCAAAATGCAAATGCAGGAGCTGACTAAGAACCAGTGAGTACGCAATCTGGATGCTCCAAACTTGAGCGCTGTGATTGATAAAGGATATAAAATGTGACTTTTTATTCAAGCTGAGGCACTCTGTTGGTGTTACGCAATTCCAACAAGTTTGTGTGAAGAATACCCACTGTGTTTTGCAGAAAGTGTGCGCCCATGCGTGAGGCTGCGCCGTACACACAGTGTGGTGGCTCAGCTGTGTGGGGCTGTGAAGGCTGAGCTCCCTGACAGCATGTGTCCAATGGGCCAGTGCAGCAGCCAGGGGCATCCTCTAGCCATGCTGGTTGGGGTTCAAACTGTGATTTCACAATCCCAGTATTTCCCTATATTTTCTTTTAATTGTAAAAAGCAGAGAGGTGAAAAAAAGCCAACAAATAATTTTCAGTGGTAAATGTTTATATTCATAACTTAGTGTTCTTCCAGAAATTTAATATTGCTTTTAATGTCTGAGTGTGTGAAGTCACTGGGAAACATGAAAAAGCAGGCTCTTAGAGAATTTGCAGGTTGATCCCCTCTCTCACAGACCTGCCAATGTTTCTATTGAGGGATTCCCTAATAGTGCTGAATAATCTACTCCAAAGCTCTGGAAATCTGATTATTATTCCTAGAGGGCAGATCCATAGAAAGGTATGAGCCTATATTCACTAAACCAAAGTTGTTTGTCATACAAAGTAAATCCCTACAGTTCCCTTCTCATACTCCCTCACTGAGAAGCTGGAGGTACCAGATTGGCAAGTGGGTGGAGAAAGGTGGAGGGAGATAGTCTGATGAGCCAAGAAATTAATGTTTCCCTCTGTCCCAATCCCCCAGTGTAACCCAAGCACCATTCTGTGCCCGCAGGCGGGAAGCAAGCCTCCAACACCTGAGTATTCCTGCCGAATGACATGGCACAAGATCAGGAAAAAAACCTGTTTACTACAGCATGGTCTAGTTTTCAGAGTAAAACAGATTGCTGTACATTGGGTGTGAAATTCCCTAATGTTTAAGTAATGATTCTGGGAACTGTATGACTGACAGCCTGAGCAAAGCACTGTCTGAGGTTATGTAAGTCTCTAAAAAGAAATCTAACCCCAAATCCAAATTGTGTAGCAGATCTGAGTACTGCAAAGTCTAAGCATTGCCAGATTTGAAAGCCGTGCTGCTGCCTTATATAAATAGTCATGAATACTCCCAGAAGCAGCATCCCAATGAGCTCTTTTGCTCTCTGAGTGGATCAGCATGATGCAGTGGAGCTGCCCCTGTGGGCTGGTGATAGCCTGACCCACTGGGCGTAACTGGAGCTGTGGCTCTCAGGGACATCTCAGGCAGGGAAATGGAGCTGCTTCCAGCTCGGGTGCTCATGAAGAGGGAAAAGAGATGCCTTCTCCCTGCGCTTCCTTGTGCAGAAGCAATTACAGCACATGTTTATGAATTCCATCCGGAGGCTGCAGCCCTTGCTATGAATCTCAAAATGTTTTAGATTTATTAGCGTCGCACTGCTTCTGACACAAAGGATGTGAGGGACAAAGAGCAGCAGCTCCTGTGCTTAAAGGAAGCACATAAAACCCTGCCAGCACCTTCATCATTCTGTGCTTCTGAATGCTGTTAGCTGGGCGCCATTGTACCTGCAAATGCACTGCTGGCGTTAACTCTGAGATGTACAGTACTGCCTGGGCAAAGGCGTGGTGGTGGGGGGTGGTTAGAGTGCAGCTTGGGCTCCTGTGGCAGCTCCTGTTGGCTCTCATTGCCTTGTCCCAGGTGTGACTTAAGACAGAAAATTGAACTGGTGGCATTTAGATTCTTAGGAAGACGTTCTCCAGTAAATATTCTGTATATATACCTATATATTCAGTTTTGAATAAATATGTAAAGAGGAGGGACGAAGTACGGTCTGTGTGATAGAGCTTACCAAATAATTCTTGGGATTAATTTTGCAGAATTGTGCAAGAAACATTTCTCATGTCCCACAGTCTTCTCAAACTGGCTGAAATGCACAGGGGTTGTACCTCTGAATTTTGATCTGAAGTAAATTAAAAATTGCCTTTTTCTGTGGGGGAGAGGGGAGGAGCAGGTCTGTGAAATTTTTCAAGCACTACTTGCCATATCACTGTTACTGTGGCCTGTCCTGGGTTAGGTGAGGAAGTGATGCAAATTCCCAGCACTGCCCACCTTGCCTCTAGAGGAAGGAGCAGAAGAGAAGAATAGGATGAGTGAGCAGGAGAAAGCGGCAGGGAAGAAAGTGATTAGAAATAGCAGAGGAATGGAAGAGATAGGAGAAAGCAGAAAAGAAAGAAATAGAGATAAGGAAATGAAAATGAGAGAGGGGGAAAAAAGAAAAATGAAATAATGGATAAACAGGACAGAGCTCAATAGTTCTCAGTTTTCCCACTCCTCAGGTGGGAGCACAGTGTGATTTGGAGCCCTTGGTGCTATTGCAGGAGATTTTCTCCTTTTAGATCAGGGTGTGTGAGGAGCAGACACCAGGTCCTGGTTGAATCTCCACAGATCTATCACAAAACCATCACAAAAGATGAAGTAATGTCCTGTCTGGCCACACACTGAGCTGTAGGTCTTTTTGTTGGTGCTTTTTTTTTTTTTTCCCCTCCATTTAAAAAAGAAGAGCTATCTGATGTGTTTTGTTACTGTCAGAAAGAAAAAAGTTACTGTAATTTAGAGGAGCTGAGGGTTTAAAATTAAATAATATGCTCTGTGCATCCAAAGATTTGGTGATAACCAGGTTACTGAAATCAATGCACTTTTATCAAAGACAAAAGGTTTTGGTGTGGTTTTTTTTTTTTTTTTTTTTTTGAGATGTTTGTAGAATATATCCGTTCTTATTGTGCCCTCTTATAATTACAGATGGGAATGATGAAAACAAGTTCCCATGCAATTACTTGCTCTTGCTTTAAAAAAAGTCAAAGACTAAATCAATTTCAGTAAGGAGTAAACTGATAGTATCCTTGTGAAAGAGCAGTCCAAAGAGTTCCACCCTACCGCTGTAAATGAAAGCAAACCTCAGCCATGAATAAGTGTCCATACAAAGATTTAAGATGAGATGTGAAAATGTTTCACTCAGCATTTCGGCCTGTTGGGAGTGAGCTCTGGATCTGGGCTGGATGACAGTTAATAGCACATCTTCTGTGTGCCTTGGGCTTGTCTTTCAGAGATGCTGTCCTTGGATCATCTGAAACATCAGCTGCTTTCACAGAGGAGAGCTCTGATAAATGCTCTGATCCCATTTCCGCATCACTTTCCAACTCATCAAAGCGATTTAAAAATCAATATGTTATATTTAACAGGGAGGCCGTGCATTTCTCACTGGGCAGGAATAACGCGTCAAGTCTGCTAAGAGAGAGTTAATGTTCCAGGTGCAGCCTTTGGTTGCACAGACCACAGAATGTAAAGAATATTCCAGGAAAGCCGTAAAGGTGGATGATACAGTGATGGCTTCTGCAGTGTTAACAATACAGCTGTGCTTATGAGCTGCTGTGTGTGTTGGTGCACACTGTACCTGAGCATTACTGTGTGGGTGACAGGAGATCTACAGGCATTAGAAGTGCCTGTGCTGAGCCCAACCAGCTCTTGCCATTCTAACACATAGTGAGACCAGGGCACAGCCTGGTGTAGCAATAACAACCTAATGCAGTTAATGTTTGTGAAGGTGCCCAGATCAGGGAAGGTAGGGCTGCTGACAATGCTGCCAGACACCACAGTGGTCTGTATGGTGTAGGGCTGCTGCTCTGTACAGGGCTGCAGGACAAAGCCTCTGAATGAGCTTGAGTCATTCCTTCATCAGTTAGAGTGGCACCACTGCACTTTCTTCCTACCAAGCTGCAGGAAGGCAAAGAGCATCTTTAGCCACAATAGGTTAACACAGATTGCACAGATTAACACAGTCTGGCATGGTAGGAAGCTTAGGGAGCCTGGGTGAGGGGTGAAGGAGCTGGGCAGAAAGAGGTGGAAATGAAGAGGAGGAAAAGCCCCATCAGCTGCAGGTGGGAGAGGAATGATTCCTCTGTTTTTATCTGTTGGCTGAAGCATCACATTTGCAAATAGAAGACACAAATGTTCACAATGCACTTAGGAGATCGTTCTTCCTAGATTTCATTACTTGTTTATAGAATCACCTGCCCCAGGCATCGTGGGTTCATGTCTCCAGGTAAATGGGCAACAACACTGTTATTAAGGTTCCTCCTTACTGCATGGCCTGCTGGAGGGTTGCCTATGGCCTCCATCTTCCAAAGGTTTTAGTACGTCCAAAATACCTAGGACTCTAGCATCTCACACCTCCCCATGTGTAATTTTTTTCTTAGAGCATGAAATACAAGAGCTGCTCTGAAAGTAACGCCTCCAATTTTATGATGTCAGCCCACAACAGCAGAAGCAGATGCTGGTGTTATGGTAGTAGAAGTTGAACCTTCCCACCAATATTCCATACATTTTTGTTGTCATGTGACAGATGGCAGCAGGGGGGCAGTCTGACAGAATGGTGTCTGACAGAAGCGTGTGTGGAGCAAAGGTGTCGTTGAATTCCTCTGTGCAGAAAATAGGGCACCCATTGACATTCATCAACACTTGCTAAATGGTTATGGAGACCAAACAGTGAATGTGAGCACAGTGTGGCAGTGGGCTCTGCATTTTAGCAGTGGCAACAGTGGCAGTGGTTTACCTCTACTGTTGCAGGTTTTTATGAGCATGGCATGCAGGCACTTATTTATCACTGGCAAAAATGTACAGCTAATGGTGGTAACTGTGCTGAGAAATAGTATTTCGTAGTTGATAATTTGCTCTATAAAATAGTGTTACTGTGCTTTTTGGAGTTGTTGTGCTTTCCATGGAAATAGCAGGAGTCACTTTTGGTGTAACCTACATGGTTTGGCTGTATGTATAGGATTTCAGTAGCTTAGATTACTTTCATATATTTATAGTAAAAATAACAGCTGCTTAAAAACTGATTATCAATCATGGAAATACAGTAGGTGTTTTTAATCTTCATAAACATAACTACAAATCATTAAGTAATATGAAGTATTTTATTGAAATGCACTTCATGAAAAAATTGAATACATTTTATCCAATTTGATATGAAGTTTCACAGAAAAACATGGTGGGCTTCAGCTCTTGTATCCTGATAATGATATCTGATAATTGATGTTATTGAGACAAAATTAGATTCTTTCCAAACACATAAGATTCTAAAGTAGGGATTTGGAGAGCTTTAAAAATCTGATTTTGGTTGGTAAACTATCTGCAGATGTTGTGATCTGTTTGCACATACACATTCACAAATACATACAATGCGTTCTATATTTTACTGAAAATTTAGGACTACTGTCACATGTGCCATACACGTATATTTGATGCGTGGCTGAGCATGCATGTAAAGTACATTTATGTAACTATATGTGTTTGTACATACACACATTGCCTTGTGCTATGCAACCCAAAAGCTGTGTTGGGCTATGCAGTGTATGGTGTTGCATTAAATGTGGAGCTTGGTGCCTGTCCCAGCCTCCCTGGCTGTCCCACTCATGGTGTGGCTATGGTAGCCACTGGAGATGCAGACCTGCAGCAGGAGCTTCCTCTTTCTCTTCCCTTCTTGTGATTGTGGGCTGCCCTGTGTGCTCCAGAGTAGTGCTGTGCCAGGTGTGATCACCAGGGGCTTGTGAGGCTGATGGGCTGAACCCTGGGGGGTAATGGAGAGCTGCCCTCAGCAGTAGGTTTGTGCATTTCATCAGTGTGGGACTGAGTGGGGATCTGCTTCCCCCTGGAACAAAGGCAGCCACTGGGGAACGATGTGCTCCTGGGACTGACTGGGCGACCTTTGCCATTAACCTGCTCCTCTTAGGTGGGCTCAAGAGCTGAACAGATTTGTTGAGTAAATGCCATGCCTTCAAAAGGCAGCAACAAAACCACCGGAATGATGTCTTGGAAAAGCAAAATATTTTTGTTTGCTGGCAAGTGTTTAATTCATGTGCAGCCATGCTTACCTCTTTGGATGTCAAAGAAGAGGCTTCGCTAGTGCAGCGCTGCCCGCTTACCCCGATGACAAATGCCTCAGCGACAGAAGTCACCTTCTGCGCTCAGTCGAGCTCGACCGGAGCCGTCCCAATGGCCGTGCTGCTGGGACTCCGGGGACGGCTGCAGATGCAGAGCTGTGGTGCTGTATTTCAAGTGATGATAAAAACTTGCCGGGTAAATCGGTGGAGAGTGGCTTGCTGGGAGCACGTCAGCCGGTCTATCATTGTGCAAAGGCAGCAGATGCAGTCAGCGCTCAGATGAAATGGTTCATCACCCGCTGATGCCTCCCAAGGGATGGAGCCAGGGAACAAAGAGATGCTGGGACCTCCTCGGGCGGGAGCAATACTGTGGGAAGCAGTGGGGAAGGACAATGGGGAGAGTAAGGAAGGAAGCATGGACCAAGCAGAGGAGCCCATTTGGCTCCATGGCAGACCCACAGCTGCCCTCAGGGCTGGGGGAAGAGCCCTTGGCAATGCCACATTCCAGGAGCAAGCTGGCTTTTCAAGGAAAGGAAGGATCGGGGTGGCAACCAGCAGAGACATGGGCTATACACAGGGTTCTCACTGCACGGCTACACTGAAGCTGGCCACTGGCAAAGCAAGTGCTGGTGGAGTGCTAGATTGTTGTAGCCCATGTGCAACTGGCTCTGTGACCAGGGAGTGCTGTGTGAGGCACAGATATGCTGCAGCTCCAGGACAAGCAGGCAGATGCTCCTCAGGGTATGCCGCAAGGAAAGACACTGCGAGGCCGGGGCAGAACCTGGCCTGGCCCTGGGCAAGCTCTCAGTTGGCTCAGGTTGGCCAGGCCAATGTTTCCCTGTGCTCCTCACCTCTGGGCACCTGTGGTGCTGTGCTCGTTTGCCCCAGCCAGGTGTTGGCATCAAGTGAATCCAGCTCATGCGCTGCTGCAAAGGAGCAAAGAGTTTCAGGAAGCAACTGCAAAATGCATATGTAACAAACAGAGATGCTGGTAACAAATTCTATTTTGTGATGTTTTTCTGCAGCTAGAACTTGAAAATTAATAATAATAATAATAATAATAATAATAATAATAAAAAAAAAAAACAACAAACCACACAGAGATGTGAAATAAAGCAGCTTCTGTCTAAAGGAGTTAAAGTGCCTGCATTAACACCTGCCACTCCTTGATTCTCCACCTGCTGCTTTTCTAGTTTTCCCCTCTGCCCCTGCACAGAGCTGCAGCTGCTTGGATGCTCCCTGAGCAGAGCAGAAGCTCTGGGCACTGAGGGCAGCCCTCTGCCTGCAGGGCTGTGTGCTGAGCCCTGGGCAGCTTGCCGTAGCTCTGTGTAGTCATGGTGCCCTTGCTACCCTGTGACTTGCAGTACCTGTTTTATTATTTACACTAACTCATGTTCTAGACGTCCTCAGGGGATTTCACCCAGGTAAGCACTGAGCTAGTACACCTCCTGTGAATCCATAAATGCAGACACCTCGGATATAGTTTTTCTGCTGCTGCAGTCTCTGTATTATTCACTTTTGCAAGGTCCTTTTTAAAGAAGCTAATAAACCTGTCAGGACAAGCCCATTGAATCTCATCAGGATGCTTCTTTCACTCCCGAGGTCCCTTTCATAACCAGCCCGCATGCTGGCACTATTCGTTAGGCGTACTCAGTCAGCTTTGTTCTTTAGCATTATTGTGTGGTGTATGTCTTTTTTGTAGTACCTGAAGCTTATAAGACAACTATCGGTTTGCCTCCCAATGGGGGAGAAGGCATCTGTAATGTGTTTCATGTCTCACATCTCCGAAAAGGAGTGGAGAACACAAGCATAGTATCTTGTGGGTTTTCTGTCTTAGAGAATTAGGATGTCTTTGCATTACTAGCAGGAAAACACTGAGCAGTGCTTGATCAGTAAGAGGCATTGCCAGAGGTCTGCTATAGTCTGCACCAGCCAGCGGTAAGTGTTGCTATAGGCTATGGAACTAGGAATATAAAATGTCAAGCGACAGTAATAATTCATGCATCCTGGGATGTATAAAACCAACAGTATGTCAATAGCTGTGGCGTGCTCTGCAGAAAATATGCAGGGTTTAGATGTCGCAAAAGCCTGTGTTTTCCTTTAAATCACACTTTCCTTAGTGAAATATAGAATTTTCCTATTTGTTAAAAGCATTTATTTTCAGCTTCATGTCAGTAATTTTCTATTAAGATTCTAAGAGATACGCAGTTTGAAAGGGGCCTTGAGATCCAGAGCCAAATACATGTATTTATTGAAGGAAAGCACATAAAAGACTTCTAAAGCAGGGTGCAATAGTATTTGAGATTCATGGACCATTTCAGCATTCATAAAAGCATATATGGTTCTCATGTCGGCTTTGCTAGGGACTGAACTGTGCAGCTGGGTTACCCAGGAGGTATCGGGTGTTCCCTTAAAGGGAAGATCATTGCGACCATTTGTAATTTACTTGGAAAGTGAAATATCTTGTGAAATGAGTGAGAGCTTCTCCAGTATCCACCCTCCTAAAATACTTCAAGATAATTAATATTGCTCATCTCTTGTGAAAAGACCCTGAGGAGGGTAAATGATTGCTGTAGGGAGGCACAGCGGGCATCAGAATACTGTCTGCCTGATGCTGGCCTCCTCTGTGCTGCTGCTGCCTATGAACCAAGAAGTGACGAGTGCTGTTTTACCTGCTAAGGCTCCCACAAAAATTCTTCAGATGAAACTTTAATGAGAAAAGGGAAAAAAAAATTGTTCCAGCAGACCCATTCTTCTCTGTGCTCTTGTGCACCTCAGCTGCGTGTTGCCAGGCCTCTATTTCTCTAAATCTGCCTGGAATTAAATAGGGGAAGCAGAGCAGTTGCTTGTTGTTCACGCTGATATGAATATGGGCCTTAACATACAGGTAATACTTCTGAAAGAATGTAAAATATTAACTAAAAAAAAAAAAAGAGGAAAGACATCACAAAGAATCCTGCCATGCATTATTTAAGCCTTCCCCTGTGAGGCTGAGGGCTCCGATGCTCTTCCAGCAGCAGCTTTCCCTCTGCTGCAGGGCTGTGGGCCCCAGCTCCCACTTGGCTGTTTCGGGCCCTTTTTGGAAGCTGTTGATTCAAACAATAATTAAACATTTTAAATATCATCTCTATTCTTTGAAGACTTTAAAGTGATTTGATGGCAGTGGGCTGTGTCTACACAAACAGGCACTAATAGATATTTCAGCACATCTTGCTGAAGCAGATGTTAAATACAAACAAAAAATTAAGCCTGCTGACTCCCTGAGATGTATGAAAGGGATGTCTTTGTTGTGAGCAGAGTGACTTGGCTCGTTCTGCTCCTTCGGCTTGGTTCAGGGAGGATGTGTTTTGCAGTCCTCCCATGATACCTGGCAAATTTAAAGCTGTCACTGTTGATCCCTCTTCTCTTTGTGTTAAGGGAATGTCTGTGGTGTTTATGTTACGGGGGAAATGCTATTTCTACTGATTGTATTTTCATTGTCTCTCTTATGATGGTACTGTTTGCCAGCAGCTGTGGGGCCACTTTGATGCTTGCTCTGATGCCATGCTTATTGTGCAGCACAGTTGAGCCTACAGTTTTTCTTTCTAATCAGAGCTGGCATACTGGGAAAAAAAAATAAAGCTTTTCTTTAATTACGGTTATCTCAGAGGTCTGCATTTGTAATAGTGAGTGGGTGCTGGAAACCTATGTTTGTATATACCTGTGTATGTTCTGATTTCATTTTAATTCTGGTAATGTTTTGCCTTTCTCTGCTTCTCTCTCTGACCATGCTTGAACAGGGTCATGGATCTGTTGGTGGGGTGGTTGCTCTCCTGGGAGATGGCAGGGGTATCTGTGTGCTACTGCTGCACCCTGTTCTTTGCTCCTGCTCAGAAGGATTGGTGTCCAGTCACAGAAAACAAAATAATCTTTCTTTAATGAATTCACTTAGGGAAGTATGTAGCTAACATAGCCAGAGCTGGATGCTGGTGGCAGGAGCAGAAGCAGCTTAGTTAGATTCAAATATGTGACATGATGTTCATGCCACCCCATTGCTGTGAAGGTATACAAGATTACCCTGGTGATGGAGTGTGCTTATAGTATCAACAGAGCCTTGTTGGCTCCCTACCTCACTGCTGCGTGACTACACCATACATCCTTGTGGTGATGGCATGCTGGGTTTGAATAATGCCTGTGTGGATGCAGGTATCGCTTTTCTACCTGTATCTTACAGCCATTTGCAGACCGATGAGAAACCATTCCATTTCCATCCTGCAAATTGGAAATTTGAGAAGCTGAGTGATGTGTTCAAGATGATGCAGCAAAAAGAAAAAGGAATCAGGCCACTCTGTGCAATTTAGGGGTGCCTCTAACTGCCCCAAAGATTTCTAGCAAAAGGCATCCAGTCCCCAGAGAGGCAGCTTCCCTCCATTATTTCTCTCAGTATTGCTGCTAACTGTGGAGAAATACAAAATCTATTATTCATTTCTCCTACTCATAAAATCAATACCTATCAAAATACAAACACAATTTAAATCAAAGGGCACTTGTTGAGTGCAGATCCTACTAATTAGATACGATTTCCCAACAATTTCTTAAATTATTTATCCAAGAGATAGGTAGCAGGCACTTTCTGTGCCCCAAAGTGAATATTATAAACCTCTTGTCATGATACAGCAAATGTGAAATGTAGTGCAATGCAATATGATTTGTAACCCCGATGAACTAATGCAATGTCAATAGACATCAATCTGTGTGAAACATCTGTCTCGTTAGAACGTCTTATGAGGTATGCTGCAAGCCAATAACCTTGCAAAATGGACATATCTTTGTGAAGGATACAGGTTGTGCCATTAGAAACCAATTAAGGCTGTAATGCTCACCTGCAATAGAAGTTACTGAGCCACCCTCACTAAAAAAGAAGTTTACATAATGCATAGATACCCGTAGTGACAGCAGTTCCTTTTTGGCTGGTGGATGGCTATGCGAGCAATTCTGCTGTCATATTCAGGCCCTTTTTCTCACTATGGCATTGCGTATTATAGTCCCATAGTCTACATCTAACAGTATTTCTCTCATATCTCGTTAATTACAGTTTGAAAAATGCAAAGAAAAGAACAAATGCTTTTGAAGATTGTTGTGCCCAAACTGGGAGGCTGCTCTCCCATAAAATTAAGGGTCTGCATTTGTCTGTTGGTAATACACATCGACGCTCTACAATTCTTAATCATAAGGATTTTTTTTTATACGGCCTTTTGTGGTTTCAGTTTTCAGATATAAACTTACATCCACATGGTGGATCTTAAACTTCTATCCCAGAAGCCACTTGGGATCTGAAGATGCGTGGTTGCCTTATATAACCGTATGTACTCACCAAGTTGTTTTCTATCAGTGATTGAAAGGAATAGTCTGAAGAGTTAGGCTTAACAGGAATTATAATTCAGTGCTTAAACCTCTCTTCAGTGCTCTCCTCTGCAGCCCTTGTGGTGACCAAGCTGCTGGGAAAGGAGCTTGAGCAAAAACCTAGAGCTGCCCAAAGTGCTGTGTGATGCAGTAGCTGCTGCAGCCTGTGATCTGAGTGCGCCTTGGCAGTACTTAGGGGGAAGCAAGGCAGGGTCTTAACTTGGGATTTTATGGCATTTAAAAGTACAAGTCAGAATTGTAATGGTATTTAAACCTTCCTTATTGGTAGTACAATAAGTCTTTCAGCTAGTGCTCGGCAAATTCCTCTGTGGTGATCTGTAAAAGGCAATTCTGATAGTGACAGAGCTGGAGTCTGAATGCTGAGTACAGGACCAGCTCAGAGCAGACTGCTGCACTTGAACTGATGGGAGAAATCGAGGCTGCTGAATCAGTGCTGTGTTAAGGATGTGCTCCTGCCCTTGGTACCTCGGGCTGGAAAGGGCAGGAGCACCAAGTGTGAAAAAGTGTTGCATTAAAATACCGGTTGTACAGGATTAGTTCGTCATCAATTATTTAGCTCCACTTCTTGTATTATTATTGTTTTTAATTAATAGACGGTTGGAAAGTATTTGTCTGGCAGGTGTGAAATTGAGGCTCAGTCCCAGAGTGTTTGTTATAAATCCTCGCTACACCAAGTGAGGAGACAGTCCTACGGTAATGTTTTGCATTTTCTCAGCCCATTCTTATTTAAATGAGAACAAGCTATCTGGAAGGAACATCAAACACTGCAACTACTCTTTAGTGGTACTTTCATTTTCTTGTCCTAATTCCTTTTCAGACATGTTTAAATAGTGTGTGATTGTATATTAGTGACTGCAAAGGTTGCCTAAATTAACACCACAGACTAATTTTGTTTTAAATGGAGGGAGGAGCACATCTGTTTCAAAAAGCTTTGTAATATGCCTTTTGTGAGTTTGAATTGCATACAGTAATGACCACTTAAGTGAGCTGCTACACACAAAACTACTTATTTGCAATAGTATTAACCAGCACAGCTATAAAATGGCACTCATATTTTTGTGCATTGAAATATATTCCTCCTTTCCCCTCCCCTTGAAAATTCAGCCCCTGCGTTAGTGTTCAGTGGGTACCAAAGATGAGCTTTGTGTTCCTCCCCATGGCAGATGTGTTATTCTCTGTAGGACCATCTGGCTATATCTTTTATGTTTTGTTTGCATCTCCCCTAGATAAATGAAACATGAAATGTTTTGTGGTTATAAGTATTTTTCAGCCAGGAATTATTATAATTATATAACATTATAAATATTATTGACATAGCTATGGATGACATCGGTGGATTTCATCTGGAGGTTAAAATTGTGTGGTTTTGCTATTCGTCACAGCAGTTTAGGGAGGTCACAGTTTGGACATGAGCACACAAGGGAGGTATCACCTGAGGGACGCATATCTCATACAAACCTCAGCCAAATTACTTACAGAAATAGAGAAGTATGCCTTTTTCCATAGTCGTCCTTTTTACAGATAAAGATATTTACAGCCTCCAAATGTCTACAGTGAACAAACTGAAAGTGAACAAACAGAAAGGTGCAAATACTTCAAACATGGAAGCATTAAAGAAATGCTTTGCAGAATAGATTCTCCATCTTGAGAAGGAGGTGGAGGACTACCTGCTACTACTTGACCTCTCCTGTAGTAGAAGGGGGCTCAGTATCTGCAATTTATCTGCCTTGGGATGCAAGAAAGAACTATTATATACTTATTTTTCAGAGGAAGAGCCGAGACAAGGACAGAAATTAAAGGACCTTTCTGTACACGTAAGGGAATTCTATAAAAGCTAATGGGTTGAAGAAAGCTGTGTGCAGGCCTGGGCTAACCATTAGACCATCCTCCAAAAATTTATGTTGCCAAGTCTATTGCCACTAAAATCTGAAAGCAAACATTAGCAGCCAAGAACATCATGCTAATTAATTGCTGCAGGAGGACACAATTTCCAAGATCTAATGAAAGATGGAATCCAGCTCCCATATGTCCCACTCGATAGACCAAGAAAATGAGCCCATGTTTTTCACAGAAACCATGAGCAATGTCCAACTACATGTCTCTCAGCTGAATAAAACTAATCACCAGATGCAGAGATGGAAATGGCTGTTTGTCAGCACCCAGACTGAAAAACCCAGCCAGGATCTGTTCTTGAGGAACCATTTTGATTCACCATTTTCACGGCAGATTCAGAAGGTGGTAACTGAGTACCAGGGCACATTTCTCAGCTGCTGTGTTAGTACCCAACACTGTGTGTGCAGCTATACTACAAATCTGCCTGTTCACCTTGCTGAGCTGCAGGCTTGTGCTTACTTGAACCGGAAATTCCTGTCAGCAGGATGCTTGTGCCAGGATGAGAGTGTGTTGCTGCAAGGGAGAAGTAAAGGCTGGAGGGTGAGATCTGCATCTGCATGTGTCTTGAATGTGGATATCCTGTCTCTGCTGGCACTTAATCTTACTTTCCAGAGGCCCGTGGACATTTACATGCAATGGTTTGGCTTGTAACTAAGTAATATTTCTACTTAATGTTTGCTATCTGATGGGTGTGTGTACTGCCAAGCTGATTCCCTGCGCATGCATGAGGATGCCTTGCAGCGTGCAGGGAGTGCTGCTCCCTGTGTGTAGGGGTGCACCCTGACCTGCTGTGTGCCAGAGCTGTGTGTTGCTGCCTGCATGGCACAGCAATGCTCCACTGCTGCTGTGAGGCACCCAGTGCAATTTCAGGTCTGTCTGAGCAGTGCTGACTAACCCAGCTGCTGCTGTCATGCCTCTGGCCCTGCAGTGCAAGTGTCTTTCTTGCAGTCATGGTCTGAGCCCAGCTGGGACATTAGGGAGTGTCACGGTGGCAGGCCAGGCAGCCCCACACAAACAGAGAAACAGGGCTGTGGAGTAGGTTTGGCAGACATCAGTGCATAACCTATGTCTTCTGAGCCTCACTTCATCCACCCAAATGATGTCAGTATTTGTTAAGTGTTTGATTTCTGGAAACACCAAAAGTTCTCACCTTCCTCTGTCATCTTTTATATATGATACGTATGAAACTTGTAATCTGAAAAGAGTATACTGACATCGTGCTTAGTGGAAATGGGCACAGTTGAAGCACATATAAATTGCATGGCAAAGTTTTACCTTGAATATTGAAGAAAATATATTTTATTCTGTCTACTCTGAGACAGAAAAAAAAAAAAAAGGAGGTTATGGTAAGTAATTATAACATGTAATTGTAATTACATTTCTAAACTTCAATAACTTCCACACAGAAAGACACACTATTTTGGTTGGCATCAGTAAAGCATTTAAAATCATAAGGGCTGCTGTTACGCAGCCTATGGAATAAGGTTAGACACAGGATAGTTTTCTGCAATTAGGCTTGAATTTCACTCTAGGTTTTACGTGACACAAAGCTCCAAAGGCACTCCTGGTTCTGCTCTAAGAGATGAGATCAGCACTTATGAGCATGTGTTTTGATGACACAACTCAGAAAATTGAAGTGATTATTGTTATGAAAGGACCGAGGTAATAAGTTTCATGTAATATATGAGCACCTATCGGTCAGATAAGCCAAGAAAGGTCATAATCCATTATATTAATGTCATAAATGTTATAAGCTGACATCAGGTTGGTGAACTGGGTCTCTTGGACTTTTAAAAAGCATTGCTGTGTTAAGCTTCACTCTGTCCTTGGAAGACAATTTTAATATCAGTTTTTGCTCCCAGAATAAGGAACCTTAAAGATTTTCAGCACAGTGTAAGTAGTCTTTCTAACCTTCACAGAATTATTGCTGTGTTTTTGTTTATTATTATTTTTGAAGTAACTGGCTGAAGCATCACAGCAGAATCCAAGATGCCATGCACGGATGAGGAAAGAGAAATCAGCAATGTGATAACTCCTAACAATTGAGATGCTGCCCTTATTACTTTATTTGAATCTTAGCCCATTACTTTATAAGTCATCTATGAGGAAGGAAGGCAAGATTTATCGTGCCTTCTGAAGGTGTCTTGACAACAGTGACATTACAGGCCTTGTTCTCCAGAGTCAGTTGCTGTCTTATTGCTCCTAAATTCTCATCATTGATAGCTATAAATTTTCTCTGCATCTGTTGATCAGTCCAGATCCTCAGCTGTTATCTAGGCCTTTGATTTTTGGATCCTGAGGGAGTATTGAGTCAGAGTAGTGCACTCGGTGCCTTCTTATTTTCAGATGGGTGCAGCAAAGAAAGGGGCCCTAGTAGACTTGGAGTGCCTTCAGTGGAGAAATTGCCTTGGGAACTGCCTGGGTCCTGACAGACACTCATGAGGTCTCTGTGGACCCCAGGAGATTGCTGAAGGTGCCTGAGTGAGCGCAGCATGGCCACACAGTCACTATGCCTTGGTGCCATGCTGCAGGGTGTCCTCTGGGCCCAGGTGCAGTGAATGAGGAGCACCATGGCTGGTAGCGACTTGGTGGCAGCCAGAAGTGCTGACTGCATTGTCCTCACTGCTGGCTGCCACAAAGCCACTGCCCTGCCATTCCAAATGCCAACCAGGGCCTCCATCCAGAAGTTACAAGGGTAGAGGCAGAAGGCATAGCTCATACTTTGTGTCTTGTGCTACTGAGCAATGCCCAGGGAAGCGGGCTGCTCAGTGGCTTTGTGGCTCCTGGACATACCCCAACATTTCTCCCTAACAAGGCTCTCTTCTTGCCAGCACCACTGCCTAGGGCTGCAGCTGCTGCTGAGCAGCTCAGGGCCAGGAGCAGACTGTTGCCACCTCACATAAATCTGTTCCCACCACAGGCTCCTGAGAGAGGGTGAGGGGTGACCGCTGAGCCCCTCCAAAACCAAAGCCTCACGTCCACGCTCACTAATGTTACCAGTTCTGCAAGGGACTTGCATCATGCTGAAGTGTGGACACATCAGAAGAGAACAACCCATCAAGCATGGGACAGCTTGGAGGAGTGGTATTGTGTGCTCCAGAAATACAAGAGGAATTGAAGGTGAGTTACTATGCCTTGTGTACAAAGTGAGCAGTGGGGTAAGTACTTCTGGAAGGTACTGTGCTATATTTACTGACTGCATCAGACCAGAGCTGTGGTTTTATGTCAGACTTAAAATTCAGCATTTCCAGCAGACTCATGCTGATGCACAGGTGTGATAACACTGACGCAGGCAGCAGGAAGCCACCATGAGTCACTGCCCAGCTTCCTCCCGAACCCGGGGTCTGTGGTCAGCATGCTGCAGCATTGTCTTTCTGGCCTGCAAACATCATGGCTCTAGTCGAGCTTGTACAATCTGCAAATCGACCCTGTTTGTACTGAGCAGGTAAACATTAAAAGCGAAACAAACATGGGTGAACATGAGCTGTATAAGATACTGCAAATCATCGCTTCAAGTATGAGCATAATACCTGGAACCACAGGCAGGAAAATACATTTACAAACTATCAAATTATCTTGGGATAATAATGTAATGCTTTTCAGTGCTGTACTGTGTGTTCTGATAGCTGAGCAAATAATACTACAGCTGGCAAAGGACCAGAATTTCAAAGAGCTTTCATGAACAGAGAGCTTCCACAGGAGAGAGAAGGGATTCTGTGTGTTTTTTTTGGGAATGTTAAAAGCAAATGTGGTTATTTCAATGACTTGGAAGTGCACAGAGTAACATCTTATGATAAATAAATCTTTTAGACAGTTTGTCTACTTTATAGCATAACCTATGAAGTGCTTTCTTCTTCATATGAGGTTACTTCTCTCTGTGATTGCAACAATATTCTTTTGATCAAATGTGCTTTCAGAACTGGCATGAACAAATCAAGGAGCCAAGAAACTATAGCAGTTTGTACGCAGAAGTGCTGTTGGAATATAAAATTTTTCAGACACATTTTTCAAGAAAACAGAGCCCCCTTTGAAATTTTGGGCTAAAGATATATGCTGGAATGCTGTTTATGACTCTATAGAAGTGTATGACACCCGAAGTGCTTTTAGGATGCGCCAAGGTATATCAAAGAGCATTAACTTCAGCACAGCTGGGAATGTCCCCAGATTGCCTTATGAATACATATTTCTTATATCCTTTATGTTAGCTACAGTTAACATAGCCTTGGTCATTGATGGTAATCCATGAGCTAAGCCTATTTGGTGAGATTTAGCATCTACATTTTTCTGCTCACATCTGCTTGCCTGAATATGTAATCTGCCTGAATGTCACAGTTTACATCCTATTTTCATTGGAGGATAACGAAACTTGATTGGTGTCTTCATCTCCTCCTTTGGGTCTATAAGAAATATTCCTTCTTGTCATCTCCTCCTTACTGGCACTCTTCAGCATGATCCTTAGCCAGGTCCTTCATCAAAGACAAGTGCATGTGAGACTTGCAGGCAATCAAAAAATCGTCATTGTTTGTGCAGAAAAAAGTGTGGCAATGTTACTCCAAAGACAACAAGAAAATAAAGGTGGAGTCGTAATTGCCCAAACTGGATTTCTGTACTTAACCTCTCACAAAGCAGCAGACAGCAGTAGATTTCTGAAGACTCTTTCCTTTTAATTCTTACCAAACTTAACTGTAGCCACTTCAGTAATTCTAGTACAGCTCAGTCCTAGAGGTAAATTAAAATTAGGGAAAATTAGACCGTTTCTAATGAGGTGGTTATTACACTGAATAATGATGATTATTGGTTCTGCTTAATAAAACTGTCAGCTAGTGCAAAATATATATTAAGTTAAATTACATTACATTACATTTCGATCAACTCAGAAATTCCGTGCATTTCTTTCCCACAAACCGTGGGCATAACGAAATGTTACACAGCGCTTCTTTTCTCAAGTAGTCTGAAAAGTGAGGCTTTCAAACACGACCCTTTAAAGCCCTGATTTAAAGCCCATTAAACGCAGTGCGGTGAGAATTCATGCTGCTGCAGTGCCATGTAGGCCAGGACTTCACTAAAGCAAGCAGTATTCTCTCCTTCTGCCTGTGCTAAATATCTGCATAGTAGTGTTGTGGCAAATATTTCACAGTATTCTTGGTCTGCCCAAGGAAAGATGTTTTATCACGTGTTTCCTGCCCCCTTCCTCACCAGTCTCATGGCTGCTGGTTCCCCTGCTCTTCCCTATTGATTTACCTAGCATGTTCTGAAGTGGACTTTGAGGGATGAACTATACTTTTTATTCCCAAGGTGAAAGCAGTGGGAAAGATTATCCATTAGCAAAAAACATGATTCTTCTGTATGAAACCAGATGTTGGAGCCCCAAATGCATGGAGGTGAAGCAGCTCACCAGAAGCCTGTTCGCTTCCCAGAGACACGGTCAGAAATCTGAATGCCTTTACCCCCAGGCTGCCCAGCAGTGGTGCCAAATGGTGAGAAGAAAGGTAGGGGTAGACCAGAGACAGCTGTTACCCCATGCCTCCTCTGTGCATGGGGTGGAGTTCTGTAGAATGTTCTGATAGAAACAAAGCCATATTTTTCTTACAGAAAAGCTGTTTGCTGTATTGATAGTAGCATTATATTTGATAAATTCTGTGAGATTAAACAAACAGAAACAACTGCATGACTGGAGATGTACCTATGCCAATTGGCTTTTGAACTGGGGCATGGAGGTGAGTTAATCTTCACTTGGTGTACAGTGGAGCCCAGAAAAGAACAGATTTACAGTAAAATTTTGCTTCTCTGACAGTGCTTTTGCTTTTACAAACAGCAGTGTGTTATCTCAAATGAAGGTGATAACATGGCTATTAAGTTGCAACATATGCGGTTATAAGGTTTTTATCATGCTTTGAAACATTTAGTCATCAACAAGATTCCTCCTTTTATGAAGCCCATTTTGTAGCATTCCGTAAACAAGGTTCAACAGTCACAATTTCATTAGCATTATATTGTTGCCATAGTAATGCAGTACCAATTCAATTGATGGGCTTTTCATCCTGGGCTTATTATAGGACTGCTCTTCTTGTCAAAGATACATCTATATGGGTACATCAAACAGATCTTATTGTCTGAATATTAGCACAAATTGCATCATATGCTAATTTGGATAGCAACATATCACACTTTTGGCATCAGACCCAGAAATCATCAGACACGATAGAAGTCAATAAACACCATACATGTCAAAGTCTCATCCCCAAACTGGGAAAATTACTTGCATTGTTTGCTGCAGTTTCTGAATTTGTTATCAAAAAAGCACTTGGCTCTGCTGTGACTGCTCTGCGATGCTGCTGGGACAGCATAGCTTTGCAGGTGGTAATAGCAATGGAAAAAAGTAGAATCAAGTGTTGAAGAATAAAACGTGATCTGAAGAGTACTTGGCCCTTGTTCTGGTCACATGTTCTGCAGCATGCTTTGGGGAGGCACTGCCAAACGCAATGCCTTGGTTTCCCTGACTGTAAAATGGGAATAATGACCCCTCTCCCTCTGTGCAGGGCACGTGGTGAATACCCAGTGACAAGTGATATCCTGTACTGCTAAACACTGTTATTAAGTGAAGGAGCAATATTTTTAACAGCTCCAGGAAAATACACAGCACAGATCTACAATTTAAGTAATGTCTCTAGAGAATCTGGACTCACCCAGTGAGACACGAAAGTGTTGGCAGAGCGAGCGTGTGGTGGAACATATGCGCTTATGGAGGAGAAGAAAGATATTCACCTCATTAAAAATCATGACCATTTGTAGGGTATTTTAAAAAATATGTGATGTTGTAGGCTACGGGGGAAGTTGCTGCAGCAATCAGACCAAGAAATGCAACAATAAAATTCAAGGCAGCAGGGTGACTTCTTATTGTATGTAGAAACATTTTGTACATTTTCACTGCTTTGTTGATGATTGTTTCCTATTTAGAAAGGAAATACCTTTTTTTCCCTCCCAACACACAATGTTCAGTCTATCATTTCTTAGCTTACTCATGTTGCGTCCTTTGCAGCAGCAAGCAGCATTCAGTATAATCAAAGATGTGTTCCACTTTATATGATAAATTCTGTCTGATTTACAAAGGCAGTATCTTCCCCAGCTGAGCAAGGAACGAGAGACCTTCACTTGTAGATAAAAACCACTTCAGAGGAAAGGCTTCTCCCCCATTAGGATCCTATTGTTCATACAGAAAATAAGCATTGTTACTTCTATTATCTATCCATTTACTCTTACAAAGATATACCCAGAGGATCCATTTACTTGTACCCAGATATACCCAACTGAGACTGGGACCTGCTTGTGCCAAGCACAGCAAAACCATATAGAGAGCCATGATCTCTGCTTCAAACAGTTTATAAGCTGAAGAGCCAGAAGAATGGCAAGAGCAGTGAGTAACAAACTCAGAGATGAAGGAGGTGGTTGTGGCAGAAGCAGAGTGGATCTCTAGCCTGGATGCCTGCCTCACAGGGGGAAGGAAATTCTTAGGATTCAGTCTCCATCTCATACGCATAGCCACGCTCTACCCCCTAATTCCAACAGCTGCATCCGTACTGCTGAGCAGGGGCAGCCTGAGGCAAGGCTTGCAGCCAGACAGTGCAGCCCACCCATATTACCTATTAAACACCTTCAGGCTGGCTCCAGGGCAACCCTGTTAATCCTCCCAGGGACAAAGGCTCAGGCATACCCTATGTTTTCAAGCATGTTTAAGGGCACTGGGGTCAGGGTACCTGCCAGAGGAATATTAATGAGCTCCAACAACACATCCGAAGTAAGAGGGCTCAGGCTTCTTCTTGTGTGGTAGCTGCTTCCAAACCCAAGCCTGAACAGATGGAAGGTGGGGAGAGAGGAGTTTTCGGTCACAATAGAAAAAAAGCCTGCACGAGGATGGGAATGCTTTGATCAGGAACAAATATGATGTCTCATAGATGGAGGGTAGGAGCTTGGAATTATTCTGGTGCTGTGCCTCTCTCTTTCTTAAAAATCCTTGTGGTAAAATGGTTAAACTCTGGGGGAGAAGGCATTCATCTTCTAATGAGTAAATACTTCCTTTTTCTTTGTGGTGCCTGCTTATTTTAATACTTCCAGAAAATCTCATTAGATTTCAGCTTTATTTATTTTTTTGTTAAGGAGTCTGAAGAGAGTTTATAATTTAACTTTTTAATAGAAACTTTGCATAGTACACTGGCATGGATTTGATCTCATAAGAATTCTGATCTCGTAGGAATTCGGATTTGTAGTAAAATTCAGTAGCCATAGGTCTGTTGTTGCATTAATACAAAAGCTGGCAGCTTTACAGTAGCAATTTTACAGTAAACGTATATTCTTATAGTGGTTTTGCTTAGTGCATTTGATAATGGTGAAGACAAAGATTTAGCATGCAGAAGTGATACCCTTATGATGGTATTGTCCGCTGTGAACTGAGAAGGACATTTGCTTGTTTTAAAGTGTTTATCTTAGATGACTTAAAAAACACATTTTACTACTGAGTCAAATATGGAAATCAATTTTCTATCATCAGTTCACTCCTGATGACTCTTTATGTAAAACTTGATATAAAAAAGGTAAGAGAACAGTGAAAGTGACAGACCCCTTGCCTGAGACATTAAGGGATATTTGACGATCAGAATTGGATGATACCACTCCATTAGCATGGTGTACATATTGTCATGCTCATAGTGCAGACAGCTAAGAGAGTCCTGGAAGGCTGTGCTTACTGGCAGAAAGCCATGAAATGCAGGTACTGGCAGGCCCAAACTGCCTATCTGGCACCTGCTCTCCTTCCTCTTCCCACAATCAGGCTTTGGATGCTCTGGGAGCATCCATTTTGGACATTCTGGGAGCCGACCTCCTGGTCATGATGGGTTGGGACAAAGCACAGGACCTTTGGAATAGGATGGACAGTGTGGTTGAGCCAAGTTAAGCCAGAGTCATAACAGGACAGAGTCATGCCCTGCAGGGATGGTCCTGGCTGATGGAGGCTTCAACCTGTCTTGTTATTACAATCTTGTGGTGCTGTTCCCTGGACCAACTTTTGTCACACCAAGCCACCCTGGCAAAGTCAGGGCTCTGCACAGCCAGCCTAGAGCCAGCATAGGTCCATCAGGCCCCTGGCAGTGCATCTGTGCTTTTCACACCAGCTGCTCCTGAGCCCCTCTGCAGAGTCCCATGAGTTTGCTGCTCTGGACCCCTCCTACAAGTGAGGTCCCTCAGAGCACAAATCAACCACGCACACAGGCCACCTGCTGACTGGCTTCAGCTGGCACTGCTGGGCCCAATCTTCACAGGCAGAGCCAAAAGTACAGACAAGAAATAGCTCTCTTCGTGCCACAGCTTGTTTTGTCATTATTCTCTTCACTTTACATTTCCAGCATTTTTCCTTTCTGCACAAACTAATAGGAGGAAATAGTGTTTTCCATTCTACTAATGTAATACAAGCAATTCGTTTTAATTTTTGTTGGGAGTGTTGAAATACCAAGTGACGGTTACCGAGATTTGTTGCACCTCTGAAACACTATAAAAAATTATCTGAATGATTCCCTGCTTGCGCTGGCTTAGAGGTTCCTAGGGAGAGGCACACGCACAAAGGGCAGGAGGGCATGCGCAAAGGATGGGAGCTGTTGGTGGATGCATGACAGCAAATCTGCTTTTGATCTCTTCCTGTGATTTTCTAGGTGAGCCCCAGACCTGCCTGTGATCGGCAATCTCTGACTTCAGCCACGCTGCGCAGATGGATCAACATCCTGTGTGCCCAACCGCTGCATGGAGCTGCCCATGAGCTGGCACCCTGACCCAGCAGAGATGCTGCCAGTGCCAGCTTCACCCCACTCACAGCTGCCTGCCCACCTGCCTTCTTTCCCCAAGCCACGGCCCACACACCACCAACACCACCATCTCCGTCGCTACCCACAGCACAAATGCAATGTGGAACAGCGAGTGTGGCTTGGGCAGGCTGAGCTTGTTAAAAGTGTGGTTAAATAACTAGGAGGACTGTAATACTGGGAGGCTGATTGGGATCACAAGATATCAGTGTTGTATCCTGTGGCTTTTATGTAGGGAGATGTAGATTTTAGCCATCACCATCTGGCTATCCAACAGATAACAACCAGAGGAAATGGACTTGCAAATCTTCAGTTGTGAATAACTGATATATTGTTGCCAGTAATTTGAGAACTGCCAGAAGGAAAAGGTTTTTTTTTGGATATGATCAGACTTTTAATACATGTCAGCTTTTGACTATGTATAAATTAAAGAAACTCCCTAATTTTCCACCATACATTTTAAACTGTGTGTCCAGAGAACTCAGATCCTGTAGAACCCAGATGTGGATATATTATTAGCTCCAAATTCAGGCAAGTAAGTAAAGTAGCAGATGTACAACTCAACTGGTGTATCTGCACAGTACAGATCGGCCACCACAGTATCTAGGTGTGGGTTAAATGCTATGAGAAAAGAACAAGAAATAAGCAAAAAATACAGTATTGTAGAATGTGCATGTTATTAACTTCTAGAAAATCTCAACAGCTGGAATTTTAGAATGTGATACTTGGAAAAATGTAAAGAGAGAAACACATTAAGTGTGTTTTACTCCAGAGAAAAAATGCAATAGGCATATAGATCAAATTATAATACTTAGTACTTCTAGGACAAATTCCAGTTGAGGATCATGAAGTAATTGGAAAATATTAATGATCTAGCCTTGCAGCTAGATTTCAGGTAGATAATAATGATAATTATTGCTACAAATATATATCATCATTCTTGCTCTGAAATGAAAATTGAGGCATAGAGGTTTTATGTATTTGTCCAAAGTCTGTTTTACTGCTGTAACCATCCTTCTACAGAATTACAGTGTATTAAGTGTGCCCTTTTCCAAATATTGTATGTGACATACTATTCAGTTCATGAATTCTAAAAACCAAGCAGCTGAGCTTCCTTATGAAGCAGTGCCTGTGAACATCTCCATTTGCATTTGAATCCTCAAGCAGTGACAATCCTGCTTAAAAAAAAAAGAAAAAAAAAGAAAGAAAAAAAAAAGGGAATGATGAAAATCAGAACAAAATCTGTCAAGGGCCCATCTGTGACTGCATATCAGAATATCACTAAGATGCTCTGAGGAACAAAGTTGTCTCCAAGTCTAACACATAGTGCTTTCTTGTCTATGGAAATAATTCAAGATGGGTGAAATGAGGGCAAATAACATGAAAAACTCTGTTCCCCTACTGAACAGTGCTGGAAAGCAGCATCTCTGTTTCATGGATAATCTTGTTTGTGATACATGTACCAATAGTACATGTAAAGGCTTTACATGACAGAATACTCAGCATGTTCACATCTGCTTTAGATAAGCATGCATAGCTGTTGCTTTCAGTGAAGCATCAGGGAGCCAGGGGTCTTTGGCCCTGGCAGGTGAGAACTTAGGTTAGGTACATTTGTGGCAAGCTTTCATAGCCTGCTACCTGAAGCAGCATGAAAACAAAAGGATATACTCCACCCTGGCCTTAATACTCTTGAAATCACATCTATTTCCTTCTGAATAGGAACACATAAAGTTAGGTAAACTATTTGTAAGCTCTTCAGGATCTGAATTCCTGCAAGCCTTAGTCATAGCTCTTTGCTCTCAGATATGCAATATTTGGAACTGATTACTGGAAATAGGAGAAACATGGCGTTAGTGTTGTTCTAATACACTGTATTTTTTTTCTTTCAATTTCTTAGAGTATGCAAATATTTAGTTAACTGGTCCTCATGGTTTCTTTTTATTGAATTGCTTTCACTATGGCAAATAAATATTCATAAAGAAATGTGGACAATAAATCATTTCCAATAGTTCAAACCATTTTTTTCTAGACTGCATATATATTCAGCTGTGACTTGCCTTTAATATTTAATTCAAAAGACAGAACAGACTTGTAGAAGGACAGAAGAGCTAATGTGTCAAGCAATAATTAAAACAGGGGGTATGATTAAAACCATTTTGACCTACCTTGTGCTCTGTCAAACTCATAATCTCCCATGTTTGCTTAGATGATTTTCCATTTGCTTTATTTGGAACCCAAAATAAACATCCGTTTGAAGATACTGCACAGAACAAAAGATTTCAACCCTAAGCTTTTGGGACCTGGAGCCCTTCCCTGCTCTAGGCTTTGGGTATATCTTCTCTATCATCCTCACAAGACAAATCTCAGGCAGGCATCATCCCTCAATTTAATATTGTAACTTCTCTGGGAAGTAGGTCCATATACATAGCACGATACGTCTAAAGGACAATCCATTGTAACCTGTTTCACCATTTAGATTGAAGCTAAGAGCTCCAAAAGAAATGTAAGCTAAAGATATAGGGAGATTATACATTTGGGGACTGTGGTTCAAATTCAAATAAGAGTGATATTTCATGCTTCATTATGTGTTTTGACCACCAAAATATGCCTTGTATTTGTCCCAAATTCACTATCCTTTCTGATTTGTTGCTGATTTTGGGCCATAACTCAATAAAGCACTTACGTACAGACTTAAAGAAATTGATTTAAGAAAACACTACTCTTTGTGTTTAATCCTGGGCAGACATTCATCTTTGAAATCAATGGGACTTATGAACAGCCCTGACCTTGGGGTCTAAATGGTTGCTGAATCAGTGCATTGACAGAAACATACTGGAAAAGATAATATCCATGTCTAATCAGAATTATAGTCTCTACTTTCATGGGAAATTACCCATAGATAACACATTATTCTGCTCAAGAAATCCATTTTATAGTAGTTATTAGAAAACCTTAACACATTTTCTGTTTATGCCAAAGATACTAGGTGAACAGCGTCTTTCTTGATAGTGTAGCTTAACTATACTTCAGATGAAAAAATAAATTACAGGGAAAGTGCTGGCATAAGAGGGCCCTTTCTAATTGTTTACTGAGTCTTTCCCAGTTGCCTGCTATGTGCCAGACTTTTGGGAGATGTGTGGACAGAAGGCAAAGCAGAGCGGTTCTGAAATCCCATGGACTCAGTCAAAGACAAAAGCACATGAAATACTGTGTTATGCAATATCACATAAACAAAGCTCTCTCCTAAGAATTGCATTCACAAGAGGTGCCTGCCCAGCCTACATATAGAATTCTGAGTGAACATATTTTTATTACAGCGAGAGAACAGTAAGAGTAAAAAGTGCATGTTTCTGGTATCACAGCATACATGTTGCGCTATGTAAGTGCAACTCTGGCTGAATCCACATGGTTAAAAAAAGAAGTAAGTAAAATAGTTGATATTATGTTGCATGTAATAAAAATCTTCTTGCCATTCCTAAAAATGTTTTATACAAGTAATTTTTATTATAACAAGAAGCTAGCAAACAGGATCTCTTAGATGCTGCTTATAGATCTGAAACACAGGCTTAAGAGAGGAAATGAATTATAATGGGTCCTGTTATGTAATCTAATTCAATAAATGATGAGCACAAAGACCTTGAGAAGACATGGAAAACATCAGTGAGTTCTACCTCTCTGTGCAACCCTAGACAGATACCATGATCCACATTAATCCTCTGTTTCTAGGACAGAGTTTAGGAGCAATACATAAAAAGCAGCTGTACAATGTTCACCAGATTCATACTGGTGGAGGCTCACATGATTACCTGTATCTATTCTGATGCTGCCTACTCTTACTTTACAGCTGATGAGTCAGGAGTATGCAGCTGCTGCATTGCATGCTCATTGCACACAAGCTCTCTGTACTGCCTGCAAGCCTTTGACTCAACATTCCATTGATCAAAGGGCAGAATGTAGTAGGAAAGCACAGAAGGGCAGGATTTGTCTTTCTGTATAATTCTCAAGTTACCAAAAAAAAAAAAAAAAAAGAAAACAACGTCAAAGCTTCTACCCCTTTTCTCTCATATCATTTACTTTACCCTAGGAGTAGATGAGGTTAGAGAAAATCTGTATTCTAAACCAGGTGATGCTTCTGATTGTCTTCCCACATATGGTCATGAATTGGAACTAACACCTGTTCTCAATGAAATCAGTAAGAGCCTAGCAGGACCGAAAAGCTTATATAGCTCAAGGGGAGGAAGAGTAGTTCTTTATTGGCTCAAGAGCTTTTTCCGCTGTGAAGGCTAGCTAGAAGAAGTAATAAAGGTATACCATTGTGTTAGGCCCTTCTTCATCTCATCAGTTCTTCAGTTTCTGCTAGACTCTTACTGACTTGGAGCAGGCACTAATTTAGAGGTAAGTTTTACAACTGAATTAGAATCTGGGGTTTTAAATTTTCAGCTTTTGTGATGTGTTTGATGATAACATTGTAGTCATATTTCTGTATGACTACATATAGATAAATTAAATAGATATATTTAGTTATTTTGTCTGTTTATTAATTATCTCTAAATAATATATGCATGATATATTACTATTATGTATTACTTATTATAATATTACATATTACTTATATGTAACTTATGTAACGTATTTGTATAACTTAAAGTCATAGGGAAAAGTAATGAAAAACCTTATCCTCCTCAATTCAGTAGTATTTGCAGTGTTGTGATTTTTGAGGATCTAGAAGGAAGTGACCTGCTTTGTTGTGAACCAAATGCTTTTCTTATGTGCATGAACATGTTTGTCACTTCTGTTGTACAACTTATGAGGATCACTGTCCATATCTGAAAGTCTTCCTCTTGGTTTTATTTTCTGTTTTTGCATTCTAATGTTAGACCAACTTCTTAATAAGTGTTGATTTGCATCAATTTTAGCAGAGCCTGGCTGAAGTTTAACTGAGGTGCTGGCTGTTTAAATTTACACCTGAATTGCTTTAGGTTTTATCATTGTTATTTTTTTTTTTTTACTAAAAAAGATTAGTTCACTGTTCTCTGAGTGTCTGTTAAGAAGAAACATGCTGAACTGCCCTGATCACAAGGAATACAGGCATACAGTTGCTCAGTGTTCATGTTTTTAATAACAGTTTAACACATACATACTGCTGTAGATCCCCATGGAGCAAAGAAAAAAAAAGGATATGTTACATCAGTTTAACAACACAGCCTGCTATAGTGCTTAAGGTAAATATGAGGTAAAATGCAGTGCAGAGTATCTTGGTATGGAAAAAAATACTTCCTATGCCTGTAAGGTTGGGGAAGAGTATTTTCCTTCTACTAAAAGCTTTCCTTTTTCTCTGTAATTACCTGGAATCAATGAAGGCACATAAGATGAACTAGGTGGAAAAGACTTCTCTTTGTTCTGCAATGCACTGTGATTGATTTCATTATACCTGAAACATCTTTATCAGAAGGATGTCTGGCCATGACATGCCTTCTCTTCTCCAGTGTCCTGAACCTTCTCCAAGCAGATGTAGATCATTCCCTAAGACAGAAGGTGACTCTTTTCCTTCACTACTTAGGATTTATTTCAATTTAGGAGTTGTCTTTGTGTCCTGTAGGCTGACTAATTACTAAAATAAACATTACAGCAGCAGCCTTAGTATGCTTGAAAAATAAGAAAAGTAGATTGACTTTATGTCCTAATGTAAGCGATTTACTACAGAGGAATAAGAAAATTTGAAGCTGCTAATGCTGTGACAGTTGGAAGAGAAGAAGCTGTATGTGGTGTGGAAAGATCAAGTGAGAGGAGATCTTAAAGAATAAGAGAATGGAAGCTGTGAGAAACAACAAAAGAAGGGCAAGTGTATCAAAGCAGAAGCTTATGCCAAAGAGGCACATGCAGTGCCAGAGTTATTTCAGTGACAAAGCAGAAAAGGTTTGATTAACTTTCAGAGATAGTAAAGATGATCAGAAGAAAAGGAGGTGTAACAGACTGTAGAAAAAAGTTAGGAAAGAGTAGAAAGGAAAAGCATAAGTTTTGTTATTTGTATATACTTCCATGTTTCTGCAAAACATTCTATGGCTCTGTTAATGCAGAGATACAAAAAGCACAAATAGATGTAACAGCTGAGGCACAGTCTCAACTACTGATTGAACACCTGGGGAAATGACCTGGTCAGCTCTGGGAGCACAGGTGAAGGCAATTCCCCTGTGTAACCAGAAAGGGTGGAGCCTGGCTGCACCTCTCTTAGACCTCATTTAAGGGCTGGCTGCCACTGGAGAAGGATCTCTTTCTGGAGATCCCTCCTTGGTAAAGCATTCCTCTGTGAACCTGGAATCTTCTGATACAGGTGAGTGATCTTCCTTTCCTTTATAGCACCATTCTATTGTGCTGGTCCTACTGTCATCACACCGTTGTTGTAATGCCTTTCCCATTATATTGATCTGTCCAGTTGCTATGCAGCTTAATATTACTGTTGTCTTGAGGCTCAGTTGTTTGATTCAGTGCTCTTAATGTGTGCTATAGGTAATTTAGAAAGCATAAAAGGGAGGAAAATTTGTGTAGTCTGTATATTGATAATGTCTGATAGCTATATTGTAGAAATTTCATGAGCAATTTAAGAACAAAATTAATATGATATTAAAACTTGGGGCTTACAGCCAATAAGGTTCATATTTTGACTACTTTTCTTCACTTGTACCTCCTCTTCTGTCACTTCAAAGGTACAGCAAATGGGCAATAAGTTACCTTCTGGGGGAATTTTGTGTTTTGAGGCCTGCAGGGCCAGGGTGGAATAGCAGTAATCACTCTCATCAGCAGGTTCTCAAACTGTTGTGGAGTAGTACAACTGAGCCCTAACAGAGAGAAGAATCTGTAGCTAGACAATCCTGTAAAATAACATGCAAATAGTCCAGTTTACCTTTTAAGTTCTCAGAAGTTAATTGAGAAAGACGCTAATCAATATTTTATGTGATTTTAACCTGATGCACCAAGCAGCCTGCCTTTGAGAATCTTTCTGATTAAGGTCTACGGTCTTCCCAGGACTCAATGTTATTTTGATGAATAACATTTCTAGTGCTCAAATTTTCTAGCCAATTATCATCAAACACCTAGAAAGACTTTCTGTGGTGCTAGATATGCTTTGAAAGTAAAATAAAATGCTCTCAACCATGGGCAGGAGGAAATTACAACTTCATTGGTATACATGCTGTCGAATCTTGAATGGCTGGTTCCTTATTTAATTTTGGTGGGAAAATATTTCATAGTTGATAGATAGCAAAAATAATACAACTGATTATATCTCAAAATAAATGAAGCTGCAGAAATCACAGAATTTTAGGGGTTGGAAGGGACCTCTAGAGACCACTGACTCCAACCCCACTGCCAAAGCAGGTGACACATTAATTTGGAAACTATATTCTCCAGTTAAATATGGTTTGAATTAAGCATTTTTGTATTTTGTTCCAAAGTGCTCTGTTTCATGTTTAAAAGTAAAAAAGACCTTCAATAAAGCTTAATAAAAGTATGTAGAACTTACAGCACTTGTTAACTCAAGTGTATTTCTATTCCAGAAATACTTCAAGGTTACACTTAAGACTGGTAGACTAGGAATGTTTGACTCTTGATTTTGTTCTGTGGAAAAAGTAAGAGATGGAGGTGCAGACTTGAACAAAAATTTTACTGGAGGAAACAAAGCCAGCTATGTTTCTCTGCATGACTCTACATCCCCTCCAATGCATCCTGCTGTTTTTAAGGCTTGTCTCTTTCAGGATTACAACCTACATCTGTAGTGAGAAGCACTTGCTCAGTGTCCCAATACTCAAGCAGCGTAAAATCAGATCTAACAGATTCTGTTACCGTGGCTTAAATGGATGGGCCCTGACTCATTTTTTTAAATGGCCAAAATGCACTTGCAAGTCGTATAACCCAAAAACAGAGCTGACAGTTGAGTATATGATGGGAGAATAACAAACAGATGGGCTAGTCAGTCTGTTACAACATGGTTCAACTGCAGGTCTGGCTGTGTGTGTGTGTGGGGGGGGCAGCAGCTCCTTAGTCAATCTTAATTGCCGTAGTTCAATTGAGTTTGGTGTTTACAGTAACTTTATATGCTACTGATTAATTTCTTCTGTAATGGAGGGGGAAAAAACACCTTTTAGATCCTGTGATATTATGATCCTTTCAGGTTTATAGTGAGTATACCCCCTGTCAGAAATACACATGCTCTCTGCAAGTGTGAAATGACAAGTATGCATATGTATACAATCTAATTGTCAGTATTTGATAAGCTTAAAAAATGTTTTTGCTATAGAAGCTATCAATGTAGGTGTTGAGGCATGTAGGAGGGATCCTTCAAGTTTTTTGAATGTTTGAAACAGGAATTTGTTGTGTGGGCTTACAGGACTTTATCTGCCTCCCTCTCTTTCTCCATGAGTCCAGCTGGGTGAAAACAGACATTGCAAGCCAGCTGTTGTGGTTGTAGACTAGTCAGATGAAGGCATTTCTGCAGGAAGGCGAATGCAACTTAGACAAAATCTGTCACAGTAGGGGTCTTTTATGCAGTTTGAGTAACATCTTGGATGTGCAGAGTGGTAACTAGTACAAAGTTGGAGAAGATGTACTGTGCATAATAAAAAAACACAACCAAATGTGTACTAATTCTCAAACCCTTTATCGCAGTGCTCTTCTGTGTAAGAAGTTGACAGATCCACAAGAACTATGATACATATTTTTAAAAATCTTACTGCATGCTCATCTCAATAAAATTGTTATGTAGGGTACATTTTTTTTTCCCATTATAGATGTTTTGTGATATGAGTCTTCAAATAATGTATGTGGTAACAAGAAAATAGTCTTCAGAGATAGATGATGAGGAATTAAGACAAATGCCTTCAACATATGCTTTTCTACAAAAGCTGTCATAAGGTTGAGTGGCTTTATGGGCGTTAACCATAGGTACGGAAGAATAGAAACGTAGAACTGGTTTTGGAAGAAACAAAAATAAAAGCAACACTTACATTTTTCAACATGAATAAAGTTCACAATTTTGGGTATAAGACTAGATAATCTCCTCTTCATTTTGTGAGAGCATTTATACTTTGTCTTCTACTGCAGTTTTTTTTTTTTTCAGTGGAATGTTCTGTACTGATGGATAATGTTTATTTTAAGGGATTAATTTTCAGAAGGAAACTGGTTTAACTCAAAGGTTTTTTGATCAAATTGACTCTACTTGATCTGATGTAGTGATCTTATGTGACCTTGGTTAAATTACAGAGAAAGATGATGTGGGCTGTTCATCCTATTGACAATTTCTATCTTAGGATAGGGTGCAAGTGAATTAATGTCTTCCCGTATTTTTCAGAGACCTTGAGTAGGAATTAATTTCTTATATTCATTTCAACCTTGCCAAGAAGGCAATAACTATTGCTGATTGTGAAGTTAGCTATTTCTGAAGTGGTGAAATAGTCTTCTGGAATTTGCTCATAACAGTTCAAGACAAACAACCAGCTTGCCATCAGCCTAAAAGTTTAGCAAGGACATAAAGATACACTCAGAGGATGTTCATATTATCTGAACATCAGTTCTCCAGTCAACTACTAAGGCTGTGTCTAGTCTCTATCCATCAGCTTAGACAAGTAAGTGGGAGCTATGCCACATGCATGACTAATAAGTGAAATTCAGGGGGCCTGAGTAGTTAATGGGTACAGTAAGATGAGAAGAACAATTTCCTTGAGCTCTCCAATGGGGAATTTAGTCAAGTTTTTACCCTTTCTGCCCTACTTTCTTGAATCCACTGAGCAAAAAGAATGATAGCCTAAGATGAAAAATCAAGTTAGAATGTGTAACTATGAACAACAAATAATAATAATTATTATGCATACATTATTTCTGCTTTTCTCTACCTTGGTGGAAGGACAGATCTAGAATTATTTGAGTGCTTGTTAAGTAGGTATTCATTGTTTCATTCCAGCTCCTAAGAAAAGAATATCCACAGTATGAGTATATATATCTGCACATATATACACATGTGCAAATATTCTAAATTTCCTAGTAAAACTTGCCTCTTCCTATTATTAATAAAAGTTAAATGTGCACATCACTGTAACCTTATGCTTTTTGTGCATCTTAACATTTTTAATGGGTCAGATTAAAAAGTTGTAAGCATTAATAAAATATGGTTCTTACATGTCTGAAAACACTTTTTTGCTTAGTTATCAATTAGTATTTAATCTTCTATTTAGAAAATGCTTTTCAGCTGCTTAAATCTCTCCAAAGAAGCAGTACAAGCTTTTCAGTGTCTAAGGCCTGTGACTTCTAAAGTCACAGGCAGTGTAAACCAATTGTTTGCAAAGAATTGGAAGTCTCTATGGGAAGTAACTTGTGGGCATGCAAAGAGCTCTTTGAATATGTGGAGTCCTCAGTATTTATGTACAGCTCTAGTGGAGGAAGAAAGCTTTAATATTTTAATGGCAGTCCAGCATGCAGTTAAGTAATGTGGAGCAAATGTAATCTTTGTGTACAATAACTCTACATAGAAAGTTGTCTGCTAAGGTAACCCTAACATATGCTCTCACATAGTTAAACAATGTGTGACTTGTAAATTGTCATCTCTATGCAAGCAAGCAGTGTGTCCTCTGGGAATGCAATGCATTTATAGACGTGCTAGGAAGAAGGAAAATGTTCATGTTAGGAAATTGGGCAATGTGGCAACTGTTGTGTTTACTGTTACAACTCTGATTTCTCTGGTAAATGAGCCTACCATGTTGACTTATCATGGGACTAGAACAGTCATGTTCAACCTATGGATCTCATGCAGCCTGGCACAGCTAAAGTTTTGGCCATCCCTACCTCTCACTATAAAGGTGCATCTCTCCCCTATGCAACTGTCACTCAGCACCAGCTGAACATTGATGTCCTACTAACCCTATATGGGCTGAACAAAGGATGCTGTGCCAGCACAAGTTATGGCAAATAAATTCATGTATTTTCATGTATTGGCTAAACACAGTCCTGTGGACAGCAAAAAATATGCAGCCATGCTTTCTGTTTTTATAAAGAAATATGAGAACAGATTTTAAGATTGCAAAAAAAAAAATTCAATTTTTTTATATATACAACTCTGTTTTCTATCAAAACATGAAAATGTGCAGGTCATATATTTAAATAGTTGTGCATGCAAGAGCTTCTGACTTTGAAATGAGGGGCAGGGGTTGGCTGCATGCAACTTGTAGACTGGACATAACTGTGCTAAGTAACTCAAAGAGTCACTTCATACTTTGTCAGTGTCTCTGAAAAGAAACAGTTACAGGACTACTATTTAAAAAAAAAAAAATCTTCTGTTGATGCTCCTGCAATTGCTGAAAAAGGCAAATTCAGACAAGACAAGCAATTCAGTGAATAAATAAATCTCACTGCTTGCTTCCCTTTGAAACTGTAAGCATGGCGGTAGTTGGATTTGCATGGCCCTAAGCTCTGTAGTAAGTCGCCATCTCTAGTGTTTACCTGAGTGGAGAAGTATTGATCTGTTGCCAGAACTTAGGCATGCAGTAGGACTTTCTCTAGTGGCTTTGCGGTCTGACTTCTTAGAAACCTTCTCTACATGGGGGAGTGAGGGTAGAAAGGATGGTTGTCGCAGAGGCAAACCCACTGGAATTCATGAGGATTTCTGCACCTGGTGTGAACTCAGTATCATTTTGCTACTGAACAGCACAATGAACTGTTTCTGCACCAGGCAGAAACACTTGAAGGGCAGACCTGACCCTTGTCAGAAACTTGCACACAGGGAGAGGAGAAATGCAAATGACAGTGTACTGCATTGAGCCTTGATGCAAGTGGTCTTACTCTCTGAAACAAGGCTTGTTTTATACTCCTCTTATTCCAGAGGAGTGTGTGACTGGGAAAGTGCTGGCCTTTGTTTTTACTCTCCAGGACTGAAAAAATTGGCACTGGAAGAGGATGTTTCAGTGTAAATTCAGTGCTTTCAAGTTTTAAGATCCTATGTTGGATATTTTTTTTGTGCATGAAGGATAATCTGGTCTGATGTAACTGGGCAACTATTCAATTTCTCTAAAGTGATCTTCACTGTATATTTCCTGTAAAGTACCTTAGACCTGGGAAAGAGGGAGGTGAATGCTTCCAAGTCAGTCCCATCTTAACCTGAGAGTTGCAAGTGCTTTTGTCTAGGAGACCCTTGTGTTAGATGTACATATCTTCTAACTTGTAAATGTGGGAATTGCCTGACTCTTCTACCTAGACTAGGTCCAATGATATGGGAAGCACATTATGAGACTGAAAAGGATGAGGTGCGTATGAAGGAAAGACTCTTGGACCAGTGCAAACCCAGAACATCAACTTAGCAGTTCTCAAGCTTAGTAAAAAATACTGGAATTGTCTACAGATGTCATCACTAGAGACTGGAGGAAAAAGAGACAGATTTCTGTCCCCTAAAATATCCTAAAGAAACATTTGGTGGCATTTAAATAGGAAAACATTATGTGATGCCAGATACAAGCTTTATTTTTTTAATATTTCTTTGAATTGCTTGATAGTGATTACCAAAGATGTTTGTGGTGTGAAAATATGTGGGTTCCTCTTGCTTATTTTCTCCCAAGATAATCATGTTGAAACTTGTAGTCCTTGCTACATCTAAAAAAAATTATAAAGCAGTTTAGGGAAAGAAGCTTTTGTTTACAGTGGCACAGATGGCTGGAATAAATTAGTGGACTTGCTGAAGAACAGTTCATTTTAGTTTTAAATGCATTTGGACACTTATCAAAGCTCACATGGTGGCCATTTTGTTATTTATTCATCTATTTGGGCTTTACCGTTCCATGCCTAAAGGCTATGCCTGAGTAATGGTCAGGGGTTCCCCCTAACAGAATTCATAATTACATACAACCCACACTTAGTGCGTTCATGCTCCTGTACTGTGATGCATCCTATGTTACTCTGTGCGCTACTCCTTCTGAAAAACACTGCTCAATTGTAACGGGGCAGATTAGAAAGGCAAGATCATTGGTGAGGATGTTTTAATTTGAATATTTTTTGTCAACATGTGAGTTAATAAGCCAGACTAAAAAGAAAACTGAGAGTTGCAAATCTGTGCACTCTTATAGATGCTAAAGAGTGCATAGGAGAGCAATGTGGGTCCAGTTCTGTCTGTCTTGAACCCCTTGAATTTGAAAGATGACTCCCTGCAGGTGAATAATCCGGGCTGAGAAATCAAAAGTTTAGAAGCTGGGAGGTGCTATCTATGAGACTGCACACAAGAAGTGACAGCTACAATGAGGAGACTGATCCTACAGTAAAGATAGTGTGTAATTAAAGACAGTGTAGCTGTCCCAAGCTACAACTGCACAGCAAATTATAGTCTGGAATATCCTGATTTCTGACACTTGAACTGATGTGAATTATGGGCAGTTTTTGAGGAAAAAGTGGGGAGTTGTTTGCATGAGATGTCAGTGCACTAAGACCTCTAGGCTTACTAATATATCACTGACAGAATTTGAATGCTGAACTTTCAGAGTTACAGCTTACCCTTTAAACTCACAGATTAACTGCTGCAGTGGCTAGAGGAGGAATAGTTTGTTTTAGATTGCAGGCTGTGTTCCTGGAACCATTCAGACTGGAAGGGCATGGCCTTGCTCTGCTGCTGCTCTGCCCTCCCAGCAAGCAGCTGTCCTTGCAACAGGCAGTGGCTGGAAGCTTTCGTAGAAAGCTCACATGCAATTATTTCTTTGACATGTGAGTGAATTTTACCTGAAGAGCATGTGGAACAAAAGGTTAATGGCAATTTTTCAAAAGCCTATAACTCAACCAAGCCTCAATGGCATTTCATGCTGGCACTGAAAGTTTGGCTTTTAGCATACATGCTCTGTTTCTGCATTTGAAACCCTTCTGGGAGAGGAGGAGGGGAAACCAGAGGCTTGGAAATTCAGGAAAAAAAAATAGCTAAAAGTACATTAAGCTGTGTGGAACCTCTCAAAATTTCTTAATTTAGAAAAATGGGGACTTCAGAATATGTGTATTCTGAGGGATGCTGCACATGCCTCCCTTTTTCTGGTCATTTATTTCCTGAGACAAAGTTCAGCTGTAGAGATGCTCAGTGCTGGTAAGAGCAGAATTGCTACAACTAAGAATCCATGTAAATGCTGTTACTATTCATTGGGCTTAGTGGGGCAATAGTCTTATGGGTACCTGGTCCTTGATGTGAAAGTAACCAGGGATTTGTAACCTGCTGAGAGAGAGAAAAAGGCGTTGACACCTTCCCCCAAAAGTGGGAGATCTTTGAAAAGCTATTACCTGTGACAGCTCAGAACCTGGCAGGGTTCAGAACAGCTGAAGTCTGGTGGCTGCTGCTTGGCTCTGCTAATACAACCTGTATTTAGAACAATTGGATTAGAATGTGAGCTGCAGGCAGCTGGATGCTAAGCAATGCATTTCACTTATATGGAAAATATCCCTTGTGGAAATGACTTGTGGGCCTAATGCACTCTTCCATCCAATGTGTATCTGTGGGTCAGGAGCGCACCCACACTGACTATCCAGCAAAGCCAGTGTTAATGAAAGGTTACAGATGGGTGCTAGAAGTGCAGGTGCACTGCTCCTAGTTCTCCTGTCAACACTTCAGTTGGTTGGCATGGACAATTGTTCACAGGTGCTGTTATGTGTTATGCTGAGAAGGACTGGGGAAAGTCAGCTCTTGCTCAGAACTCAGGGCCACAGCGTTATTTCTCCACATTTTATATGGTAAGCTGTCTCCACTGGGCATCTCAAAAGTGCTCATTTGTGAAGGTAGATGTAATGTTATTGTAACTACAGTTATGATTTTTTTTTGTGCTCTCTAAGAGGCACTCTCAGGATATGTGAAAGGAAGAAAATCAAAGTACCCAAAGGCACAGTGATGCTACTTGCACCTCTTCAGCAAGTAAGAGTTTAAATTTTAAAAATATTGATAATGCTATAATAACAAAAAGTAGGGTTGAAAGTTAACTGGATAATATGAGTGCTGTAAAACATGTTGAGAGCTGGATCTGAGATTCTCAAGGAGAATGTATGTGGTAAACTTCTTGGCACACAAATAGGAAAATCAAAGATTGAGTACATACTAAGTCCTCTGTACTTGTGAAGCTGAAAAAACAGCTCTAAAGTGCTTTGAGATCACAGGTGTGATGCCTGGATGTACTGTCTGGAAACAGATGTGATCAGCTGTTCAGCATTTTTTTAATGCTGAATACTTCTGGTGTTGTAAGGTAGCAGGGAAGACAAACCCCTTTGCATACAGTGTTACAGTGGGAATGTTTTTTTCAGTGGTACTGTAAATATTGTCTTCGAGGTGTCAAACCACCAAACTATTGGAGAGAAGAGAATGTTTCAAGAGTGCACAGGTGCAGCACCTGGCTACCCTGGGGCACCCCTTCGGCACAGCTGCTGCTGCTGCGAGCCGGAGCTGTTCCCGAGGGCGCAGGGAAGGTTTAGTCCTCGCTGAGGAGGGGAAGGCTCGTCTTCGGCCGTCTCAAGCGCTGCTGGCTGCGACGTTCTCATGGAGGTGAGACAGCAGGCCCTCGATAGGACCCGCCGGTGGCAATTCGCTGCTGTCCGGGGAGCCAGACGCGAAGGACGAGGGCAAAGGCGGACGGCCCGCGCGTGCCAGCTGAACCCGGGGCGCTGCCGCGTGCATGACGGTGCTGCGCGCAGCTCCGGCGGGGGCGGGCCGGGCCGCTCCTCCCTCCGCGGCCTCGAGGTGAACCCGCTCGCGGGGGCCGCCGTGGCCCCTGCCCTCAGGGCGCCCCATGAGGCGCGCGGCGCTGCGGGGAGGCCGCCCGCCCACTGGGGCGTTGCAGCCCGGGCTGCCGGCTCCGCCTCCTCCCGCGTTCCGCTCCACTCCGGAGCTGCGGGGAGCCGGGGGAAGGCGGTGGCGGTGCGGACAGCATGGCTCGGGTGCTGAGCCGGGACACGGTGGACATTGAGGTACCCACTCGCCCTGCCGGGGCGGGCTGGCGGGGAGGGGGCTCCGCCCGGCCGGGAGCGTCCGGCGAAGTTTGGCTGCGGGGGGCAGAGTCTCGCCGCCGTTGCGAGCTCCGTGCTTCCGCGGCTCCGCTCGTCGCGCCGACCCGGGGCAGCCCCCGGCTCCGCAGCCCCCGTCGGGGCGGCTCTGATTCTGAGCGCCGGCGCCGCTCCGTTTTGCGAGAGGCGTCCAGGCTCGGCCCGATGTACGGGGCGGCAGCGAGCCGATGGGCGTGTGGGGGCGGTGCCTCCCCTCCTCCCTGCCCGACACTTCCCGCAGCCGCGTTCTCCAGGGTCGGGCCCGCGTCCCCGGGAGGAGGTCAGGTGCTCTGGTGCGGCGCGGGGGGGCCGCTGCAGTGCCCTCGGGTGCCCTTCTTCGGGCCAGGCTGAGCGCGTGGCACAGCGGGACCGCAGCGGCATCCTTGCTCTGAGACCGCTGCCATGAAGTTGTGTGCGAGTTTGCCGAGAGTCAGCCTGCAGCTTTGGAACGGGGCCTGGACGTGGTCCGCCACGAGATAGGGAAGAGGGCGAGTGGCTCAGTGGGTGCTGCCTTTGCTCCTGCCTGCTGCACCCTGCCTGTCTGTGGGCTTCAGCTGCTTGAGGGAGTCCAGCAGAAACACAGCAGCAATATTACCACTTGTAGCCGGCAGTCTCATCCTCTCTTGTGTGACACAACTTTTACAGTGGCATATCTTGAATTCTAAAATATTAGGTTTAGGGTGTTCTGCTTGCTAAGGAGTCAGCACGTGTAAAAATGCACAGCAGCCACACTCTGGCTCAGGTGTGTCAGTTGTATTATCAGTTTTCCTGAATTTTTATGCCCAGTTCATCCCCTAACTAAGCTACTACTCAGACCTCTGTTAACATCTTCAACACTGATACAAGTGGTCTGACAAACTGAGCTGTGGAATGGACAGGAAGAACAAACTTGTGGAAGTCCTGGATGGGAGGGTGGCACTGTGGTATGAAGTTGGTGCTGCTCTATCAGCTCAGTGTTTTCAAAGCAGCTAATCTATGATTTTTCTTTGTATTGGAGTTCAGTTTTCCATTTGATTTTAGTAGTAAAGGCTTTTGAATACTTCTCTTGGTTACTTTTTTTTTTTTTTTAATTTGGAATATTTCAAGGATTGTTACTTTGCATTTCTAGCTAAGTACAACTCATTCAAAGAATAATGAGATGTGGGATAACGTTTATAATGGTATACAGCACAATGTGATTTAGAAGGTGGATATTGAGAAAGACCAGTGTTTTCTTTGCTCTCAGGTTACAGTTACAAACTTTGGTCAGCTCTTCCTGGGTTACTTTTCTTTCAGTGCTCATTTTATTTGCCAAGAAAATGATGGCAGGTTACTTCTAAGCAAATGTGTTGTCCTTTCCCTGTCTGGTTGATGAAATTTAGTCACTGCATGATTTGTCTCCCAGATGAATATATCAATAATTACTAATAGTCCACTTGCAACTCATTTATTTTCCCGCATGTGACTTTTTGGGGTAAAAAAAAAAAAGTATGTTTAGTATATTAGTATATTTTCTATAATAATGTAGTATATTTTTTCCTTGAAGTTGGGAAAGTGTGTATTAGTAAAACTGATATCATTGTAGAGAAACAATTTTCATAAAATGCCCTGCTCAGCTGTTATACTGCAGACCAGAAGGTGATCAAAACACTCAGGATTTGCTGCCTCTTCTCATGTTGACACACTTCTCTGCTCAATAACTAGAGTTCTAAGAATACTTACCTCAGCGATTCATATAATTAACATATGAAACGTGACCTTTGTAGTGCTGATGCTACTTTACCTGTTTATATACTTAAGGCCATATAAGAAGACTGATATCGCTGGCTCAAGAGGAGCAAAGAAGCTGTGCTAGAAGTTGCTAAAATCACAGCCAGTTCTCACATTGTTAAAAATAAGTAAATCCAGAAAGTTGTCCCTGAGGAATCTCCTTTTCTCTGGTTGGCTTAGCCAGTAGCTTCAGCTGCATCCTGTCCTGGAAATCCTTTGGCTGCTGTCTTACTGAAGGAGATAATGAAATCAGAGATATTGTTCTATAGATCTACTTTCTAATTCTGTAAGTCTAGGAACTTCACAATTAAAATATATATATACTTTGTCCCAGGAATTCAAAAGCAAAAGCCACCACCAACAATGAAAAGACCCATGAAACCCAAATAATTCCTTTCTTGTCAGTGTTTGCAAATAATCCAGGCATTATTTATGGGCCTCATGCACACCTCCTCCAGGCATACTCTAGGAAAGCATACTTTCCTTTTTTAAGATATTTTTTTCATATCAATGTGTGCAAACTGTTCACAATTATTTCTTTTAGAAGCTTGAGGATTTTTTTAAAGCTGTCAGATCCAGTACTCAGGAGTTAATGAACTGCTAAAACTACAAAATGCTGATTAGAATCTTAATTCAGTTTATTGAATTTGAGCAAGCCAACACAACTGCATATGTTTTCCTGATTGCATTCCAGTCAAAGTCCAGATTCACCACAATAATGAGCTTTTTTAGATGAGTTCTGGACATTTTCAAGCGGGATGCATAGGAACATCAAACATTGCCCAGCAGATGACTGCCTGCTCTTCAGGGCAGTCTGTGTGTGTGGCTGGCAGGTCTTGGTTGCTGCACTCCTCCTTGTCCTCTCCTTTGGTGGTGCTAGGTTGCTGGTACCTTCCTGGGTCTTTGTTGCCCACTCTATAGTCAGATGGAGCAGGACTCAAGCTTCCTTGGTGAAGGCTTCTCTGTAGTTAACAAAATACGTATTTTGAAGCAAAGGCAACACTCCTCCTTGCCACAGTAGAAATACTGTCACACTGTCCTCATCAACCTAAAGCACTGACAGCAAACTAGCAGCCACCTTACTACATACCTCAGTGTGAAACAGTATTATCATTCTTGTAGTGGGTGGAGAGAGGGTATGCTGGGGTTCCACAAATCCAGCATTGCAATGAATCATCTATTGCTGACATGTAGAGGGGTGGAATGCTGGAGAGTTGTAATCTCTTGCTAAGGTCATGTTCTGAGAGCAGTCTGGTCATCTGAGAGTTACCAGGTTATGTTTATGGCATGTGTAAAATAACAAATGTCATCCCTATAGCTTTCTAGCTTTCTCTTCATTTGGCTTTAGAAAGTCTAGATAGCTTTTAAATAACACCTGTTTGAAAAGTTGTTGTAAAATTCATTTGCATACTTTCATTTGCCTTTATGTTAGATGATGGTTGCTTACTTATTGCTGTACTGCACTTCTGTTTCTGTGATGGTGTCATAAATAAATTGTTGCCCATTGTGAACCAAAGCTTTACAAGATTCATTAGCTGCAGGGTATAGGCAGAATTTCCTGAGGGTGCTCATCTAAGGGAGGACACAGGAGGCTCTGTGTCCAGGCTGGTAGGCTGTGATCTTGCTCAGCTGCTAGGTGCACATTGTTCTCTGAGGGCTGCTGATGGAGCTGCATGAGGTTATGGCCTGTGCAGTCAGCACCCCCTGAACTCTGGGACTGCAGCTGATCCCAGGGCTGAGAATGGTGGGAAATGGCCTGCTGGTCCCATGGTCCGTGCTGCTACCTACCAGGTGTCTTTCAGCCTGAAGTAAGCTTTATTTTGTAACCTGCAGTCCCCACACTGCTTAAAGCAGCAGACCTGACAGCAGTGAAGGTTCTTTTGCTGGGATATTTACTTAGCTTGTTCCTTCTAGTTCCTTCTTCCATCACTGTGAGAACAAGTTAAGCAAGTTTCCCCTGACATGTCTATTCTTCTCCAAGGATAGATGGACTAGAAGTGTGAAAACACTGTGTGTAGCATAGGAAATGAAGCTACAGCTGAGAGCTAAGTCCTGTAAACCATAACTTAGGTAAGGGTTGAAAAATAAAGAAAAATGTAAGAATAAAATTCAGGAAACCTCTAGTAAGATGGGGAATCCTGCCCATCAGCATGGTCCTGAGAACTGATAGGGAAAGGTTGTGAATAAATAGCTGAAGCTTTCTTTGATTGAGGCCAGGCTTTTATTTTAAAAGCGCCAACTGCTACAGTCTCTCTCTGTTTTGGAGATACCTGTCATTTGTTTGAAGTTCCATAATGAAGTTTCAAAGCATAAAATTATTTTTTAGGTAAATGCTTTGTAGCTTGCTATGATGATCAGATGGCTGTTCTTGATTGATAGCTGCATCTGCTGAGGGTCATTCAGTGAGGAAACAAAACTCCCTTTTTGTTTGATGAGTTTCTCTGAAGCTTCCATTGTGTGAGTGGCTTTGTTGTAATAGTCTCAGCTGAGTGGAACAGCAGTGACTGCATGATGGCCTCATAAGCTGTTATAGACCATGGTGATCAGGTATGTCTTGAACACCACAGTGTACTCCTGAGGTGAAAGCCTGGGTTGGTGTGTGGCAAGGAGGCTTCTGAAAGTGGCACTTCTGGCCTTTCATGCTGCATGTTCAAATCCTGCCGATGTTCAAAGACATGTAAATTCATGCCTCCGCTGCAGGTAGTCTGCAAAAATTTCGGTGTTGAAATTCACTCAGGCCCTCTGAAGCAATGATATTGAAAGAAAAAAACTCTTGTTTTTCATTGTTCTTCAGCCTTAGAATTTTACTGCTGTTCATGAAGTAAACTTTCAATTTTTTTCTACATTTTAAAAAATTTTCTTTTTTGTAAGATAGCATTAAAAAACCCCTGCTATTTCCACCCTTTCTCGTAGCTGGTATTTATGAGAAATGCCTGCTTTGGTGAGACTTGTGGTAGTTTTTGCTATCGTGAACAATTTTGAAAACAAAAAGGAACAAATTCATTTTCTCCTTTATTACATGAATGGACTTCATGATGTTTTAATGTAGACTGGATGAGTGTTATTCTTTCTTCTCTCAGTGTTTCTGTAACTATGCAGAGCTGTCACATCTCTTAAGTGGAACTCTAATGTCAAGGAAGATGTGGTCCGTGGGGCTGAGTTTGTGCCTGGCTGCAGGGTGCAGGCTGCTGGGGGGAAGCATGGAGGAGACTGGCTGTCATGCAGGCAGTCTGCGGAGCTTTTGGAGCTCATTTGCTTGCACCCAATGTTGTCTCCATCCTACAAGCCAGTATGTATGTGCTATGCAATCTGCGTTAGCCAAAAGCACATGCTGCTGCTTTTCAGAAGAGCGTGTCTTTAAAAATTCATTGTCCATCCTATCATATACATTGTGGCCATGTCTGTAAAATGACCCTGGAAACACAAACAGCTGGCACCGACCTGGGGACACGCTTCTGCATAAAACATTGAGAAGAGCTGGAATCACCACTGCCAGCAGAATGGGGCTGCGCGTGCCCTGCCTGCTGTGCTGCACTCACCCTTTGGCAGCACAGGGCTCACATCAAACCAGCTTTCTCTGCCTCTCTGGTTGCTTGGCAACCTCCCGGCTCTTATTAGCATATGATTTCTATGCCTTTTTTATTTCATCAGTGCAGTGTTACATGCGCTGCTCCCTGCCCTGTGCTGTTGCCTTTGTGAAGAGCAGGATTTGTGCCTTTATGTAAGACTTGGGCAAGGATGATTTGGAGTTAGGAAACCTTTGGTTACAGATGTCTTATCAAACTCGGAGAGTGGCATTTGTGCGGGCATGTTATTCAAAATCAATTCATTTTCATTTGCTATCATTTTTTGCGTCAAGGGCAGAATTCTTGTGGATCAGAACAGCATAAATCTCTGGCATCCTTAAACACAGAGAGCATCAGCTTGCTAAATGACAAGAGGTCTATGCGGATCTTGGTGGTCTGTATGCAGTTCAAATGTGGTGCCATAATTTAAGATGAAGTTAAAGAATTGAGTGGTGGAAATGAAATAAATCTTCTGATTATCTTCTTGCAAGGAAATAAGAACACTTTGCCTTCAAATTGTCTGGTTGTAGTTTATGAAGTTAGAGGCCAATAGGACTGGGTCTTAAGTTTTAACTTCAAATTGTGTTTGTTTTTCTTTTCATAGATTGCTACAACTATGAGGAATGCCCAAATCTCTTTTGCTGTTGCAAATGACAAAGAACATAAGATTCAAGTTGACAAATTGCTTTAAATATCAGAGAACACTTTCATTACCAAAAATCACAACACATATTAAGGTTTAAGTGACAAAGTGAGTACATCTGAGGACTACTTAGATCAAGATACGTATAGTTTTTATTAATATTAACCTTACAATAAGCTATTACATAGTTAAGCTGTGGTAGAGTCACCATCCTCAGCCCAAAGGGATCAATCATTCTTGCAAGTAGTAGGAATGCAAATCTTTATAAAGCAATTCCAATGTGAAGAAATCACTTTCTAACTTTCCACAGCTGCCTTACAACACTAGACGACCACATCATCTGAATGAGTTTCTTGTCTATATCAAACCAATAAGTGCGTTTGTGTGAGCTGACCTCTCACGTAACTAAGCGATAGGACTAGAGGGAATGGCCTCAGGTTGTGCCAGAAGTACAGGTTGGATATTAGGAAAAAACATTCTCTGGAAGTGATATCAGGCACTGTAATGGGCTGCCTGGAGAGACAGTGAAGTCACTGTCCCTGGAGGTGGTCAAGAAATGTTTGAACATATTTCAAGAAATGTTTGAATGTTTGTTGTACAGAGGAACACAGTTTATTGGTGAAATGTTGGTAGCACGTGGATGGTTGGACTGGATGATCTTGGAGGTCTTTTCCAGCTTTGGTGATTCTGAGTTTAGAGTAAGTGGTTTAAACAGTGATCAGCCTCAGGAAAAGGCATGAGAAGTCTCAACTGGCTTAGGCGTCCCTGACTCCTGCACAGTAAGGGTGTTGGAGTGACTTCCTCTACAACTATAGGATGGGCAGTGCTTGGGTAGTGCTGCTCAGGACAAATACTACCAGACCTTTGGTGTGTAACTTCAGAACAAACAGAATAAACCTCTTGTTTGGAGGTGGGCTGAGTTGGGCAATTTCACTTCTGCCCTCTGTCGTAATACTTAGTTGTATGAAATACCTGGTCTCTTACTCTAGTCACAGATACCTGTCTAAGCAGATGTCAAATTTTGAGTGTTTTTGGGTCCAGCAGAGATATCATGATATAAAAATGGATGAAGCCTATGGATAAAAGTATTTTGAGTTTTTAAAAATGCTTCCAGTGTTTATGTGCATGTCTACAGAATGCTTTAATAGCACAATAAATATTAATATGCGATGACTGTTTTATTAGTAAATTTAAAGCGATAAACACAATGAAGTCCTTGAAAATACCATCTCTGTTCAAGCCAAGGTTCAATTTTATTTTCAGTATGACATTTGCTGCCTGAAGTATTACAAGTGGCTTGACCTTAAAATTACGTTTCCTTTAGTTCATTGAAATGGTTGGCCTTTCCAGTCTGACTTGACATTGGCAGCACAAATGGGGGAAGACGGACATGCTTGCCTGTGACTTCAAGCTAATTAAAAAAATATCTGTTGTATCTAAATATTTCTATGTAGATGGGATGGTAGTCATTACTTAAAAGCAATCATGATGTATTCCGGCATTTTAATTTTGGGTTCAAAACCAATTATATATGTAATTAAAGGGAAAACTATCCAGGCAGCCAGACTGTCTGATTTACACGCACTGTGCTGGTGTGTGTAGGTTTTTAACAGATGTACCTGTGCATGCTGCTTTGGGAATGTGGAAATGAGGTGTAAAAATTGAAAGCTGCTTTCATAACTGTTAATCTCTTCTTCCCAGCGATGCTCTTCTTTCAAGTATTGGGCAAATGAGCAAAATAATTTGCTTTATATTTATTATGGAGTTTGGACTGTGCCATTTTCAGATGGTTGCATTGTTGTGGTGCTTTGTATATTAATATATTACTGCGTGCTTTTCTTATGCTCTTGTGACTTAAAGTATCTCTCAGTTTTTATTGAAATGAACGTTCTGTTGGAATGAGCTATCCTGGTTAGGATTTGCTCAGCCACTAGGACATCTCAGTGACTTGGAGTGAATGCAGCACTGCTGGGTTCTAGGCGGCTCCTTCCAGCTACAGCTGCTGGCTCTGTACTGTGCTCTCCTCCAGCCCTGAGAGGTCACTGTGTTGCTCAGCCACATTTCCAGCATTCATTACAGAATGGTGCTGTGCTTTGAAGGGGAAACTTTTCAGTCTTGAGGTGAAAGGACAGAAGCGAGGATGCGTCTTTGTGGGTGTGGAGAAATGGGCTGATGCGTGGAGGGATCCAGGGGGAAGGAGAAATAAAATAGGCTCTTATCTGCAAGGCTGCAAGCGAGCTATGGCAGAATTTAACAATTGCAGCATTTTCCTTTACAGCCTTTGCATCGTTAACATCTATGCTACCATCTAGCTCATTATAAAATGCCTGTTTTTGCCTTGATTCTGAAGGGCATTGTACAAAACCCCTTTCTATTCTGCTCTTAACAATAAGACAGCTCCCCTCCCATCCAGGCATGTCTAGCATCTATGCACAACTCCAGAATGCGTGTGTAAAAGTAGGGAGAAGTGTTAGAATAGGCTATTAAAAATGTAGACCCATAATGTGATTAAAGAAGATTGGAGGTATAAAAAGAGGTTTTACACCTGGAAGTTATTATAGTTATTTAGATTGAGTGAGAATAATAACCAATTGTTTTCTAAGATGTATGACACATTTATGAAAAACCTTGAAGGATAAATGGATCTTTTTAGTATGCTACTTCCACAAAGGACTCTATGAATAAAATAATAGTGAGAGAACTCTCAGTGGATGCTGAATACTGCTAATTGATGAAATTATTACTTATTACGCTGCAACTGAACTCTGCTTAGAAACACTATTTTCAGTATGATTTTTTTGAAAATGACAGCTGAAATGTAAGAGGCTTTGTATTGAAAATGAATAGTGATAATTTCTTGATATCTTTGAAATGAAGGATATTTCAATGACAGTTAAAACTGAGAAAAGTGATTTTTTTTAAAGTACTCGGATCATGGAATATTGCTGTGAAAATGAAATGAACTTTTCTGGAATCAATAGCATAGAGTTGATATGGATTTATGAGGCATTAAAAATTCTTAGTATTCTTATTTATAATGAAGCAGTCAATTATTTGTGTCAGCAGTCTTTGTATTATGTCACATGTTAAGGTTAGAAATGAGGTTTTTGAGATAGAATTTTCCTAAATGCAATGGCTACACCCTAATTATAAACTAAATCAGCATTGAAGAAGCGCTCCATCACTTACTGCTCAGGGCAAGAATGGGAGTGAGTACCAGATTTGCCACTGATTTACTGCTGACAGATTTCAAACTGGCTGATCTTATTTTTCTTGGTATGTCATTTTAGGGCCCTGTATTAACTCTCAAGGAATGTTTTCAGTAATTGGTGTGAGAATCTGTGTATTGCATGTGGTGTAGTATTCTGGAATATAACTGCGTGTGAATATAGGATCTGATTTCAACCTTGATAAATGTATTCATCAGTTTTAGGGGTATAATAACTCCATCCCTGTCAATATCAGCAATTTTCTGAGGGGCAGCATCCTCTTGTATGAGTTTGGACACGCACTTACGTGTGTGCATGCTGATGGGAACGTTTTGAGGTGGGTGATTAGAGATTATTCCCAGACCTATGAATTCTGCTTCTGTTTTAACACCATGTTTGACAATGCCTTTTCCTCGGTTCCAATTAAAAATTCAAAATTCTAACAGTTTTATGAAGCTTGTACATAGCTCTTCTAAACAGATGGAAGTGAGAGTAACAAAAGGCTTTGGGAGGGGAAAAAAATCCAATGAGATAACCACAGCAGAAGTTGGTCTAGAACACTGGTGATTAAAATGCAGGAACGAGTACAGCAGAGCAGGAAAAAAAACAAATACTATCTGCTTAGAAAATCTCCAGGCTGAGTAAATGCTAGCATTTGGATGTGGCAGAGGTAACTGATACTACTGACTGAAGGGCCAACTCCTCTGTTGGTAGGGTATGATAAGAAAAAGTTTTCAGAACTGTGAATTATTCACTCTCAAATGAAGCTGTCGTGTGCCTGCTTTCAAACCTTGGCACTGGGGAGGAGGTTCTGTCAGATAAAGAAGAGCAGGAAATTACCTAAAGTATCTATCTAATGGTTACCTGGGTACTTTTCATTCATGTAATTCCTAGTCTACTAAGTATTGTTGCTTATGCTGCAGCTGTTTCTGTTACTCTTCAGTATGTGCTGTTGCTCTTACCAAACTACGAAGAAAATGATGGTGATCTGAGACAAGGGTTCTGAGATGTTTCCATTCTAAATGAATGAATGAAGCTTTGGGGTATGTTATAGTCTAGGGTAGTCCAGGGGAGAGGGTTTTGTCTTGTTAAAAAGAGAGGAATTTTTTTTTTCTGAAGATCCAGTGCTTAAAGTCTGCCTTTTAGGAACTGGAAATTCAAAGCTTTAGAATCATTACTGGACATTTATAGGATAACTGATTGTGTTTTTATAATTTAGAAATTTATAATTTAGAAACTATAAAAGTGATAATTCTTCCCCATTCAGAGGTCTCATCACACAAATGTAATTTGGCTTATTAAGTAAGATTGAAAAATAATGCTACAACATCAAATGCTCTTCTTAAAATGTTTAAAATTTTGTCCATAAGAATGAGACAAAGTAGGGTAGATCAGAACCCAAATGTTTGCTGTCATAGTTTAAGATTAAGCACCTTAATCGGGTTATTCTTTTTTTTTTTTTTTTTTGAGTATCACAACTGCTTCTCGCCCACATATTCAGTAATGTTTACTGTCAGCTTTAAAAAATCAAAATTGTTGAATACAAGTGAAGAACTCCAAGGAATTGTTTTCTTTTTCCCCATTATCAATACATTTTTGTTGTCATCTGAAATGCGTGTGGCACCCTATTTATTTATGGAGTGTCATATGGGATTTCTTTGCTTAAAGGTGACTGTAGGAATAATCTGTAGCTCTGCATAGGAAAACAGATATAAAAAAGGAAAAATTGGCCACAGTGTCCTCCTGCCTTACTTGCATTGGATGCCAGTTTTTATTCCTTGAAAACTGTGTTGTTATTGAAAGTCTGTAAGTGAAAAATATTTTAATTTGTAGCCTCAGGTATCAATCCTTGTAAACAATTATCAAACTCTTCATGTTTTGACTTTGTTTCTACAGGCTTAGCATTTCCTTTTTGGCCAAATACTCTTTTGTATGCACAAGATTACTAGGAAATCAGTAGTGAAACTACAGTAGTGAAGCTGAAAGCATCAGTTTGGTATTTTACCTTTGCATTAAACAGTTGCCACTGAAATTTTCTCGTTTGCTGCTTCTTAGTGTTGCAACAGATTTAGAAAGTCAACATAGATATGCTTGGCACACTGGTATAAGTATAAAAGCCCTTCACACATGCATCAAGCAGTGAATATACTAGTTCTTTCGCATATGTATTGTCACCATCATCCTTGCATTTCAAGTTCACTTATTGGACTTTGAAAATCGCCTTTAACAAAGTTTTCAGAACATTACTTCTCTCAGCTGAAATTAGTTCTGCTATTTTTGCCAATGATTAAATTTAAAGCAATAATAACTTTAATGCTAATTTCTCTCCTATGATCAAAAGTCAGCAGAGCATTCACTTTTCATTAACTGACATGTCTGCAATGTGAGTTTGGTCTCTCTGGTTAAGCAAACAAACACCTGTAATTGCAGTTGAGTGAAGGTTTAATCTGAGGGGTTCAATTGTTGGGATACAATGGCTTATTTTTGGTTTTGGCACTAAAGCTATTTACAAAGGCAATCGAGCTTGTCTTCTCTATCAGTTGTTTTGTCATCTTGCAGGAAAGTGAAAGTAGAATGTAAATGTATGTGTATGATGATCTTATGGACTTAAAATGACTCCCTGTATGAGTGAGCAGTTATAAATGTTATTTAGTAGTCCTTGAATAAAACAGCAATTGCATAATTCAGTGTGCTAGTGATTGAGACATAGATAAATATAGTGAGGAAGCAAAAAAAACTTTTTAGACCTTTGAAATAAACTTAAAGCTTCAGAAAAAATATAAAGAGGGAAGATATTTTTTTATCAGGAAGATGAAGAAGGTACCAGGTTGTGGGGAGTATGCCTGTGCTTGCTTTGAAAGAAATAGCAGTGAAGGAGCCGGAGTTGGCTGTGATGATGAGTTGATGTGCTTTTTTTTTTTTTTTTTTTTTTTTTTTGCACTTATTCAATCAGTTGGATGATTAAAGATTATACAGTTCATGAGATAAAATGTATTAAAAGGTTAAATGTAGGCTTAGAAGGACAACTGCACTAAAACTTAAACCTGAAAAACTAAAAACTTTTAAACCTCTGAAAACTGTGCCCAGCTATGCCTTCTCTGAATTTGATGTGGTAACACAAATAGCTTCTGATATGGTGTATTGTTTATGATGTGAAAGTGAGGCCTTATCACAGAGCAGGGTGCTCTGGAGTGACCTCAGGTCTGAGGACTTTGGATTGCGGTGCTATAACATTGAGCCCCCTTCAATCTGCATGGCTTTTAATGTGTTGAATATATGAATAATTCACTGAATGCTGGGATACTACCTGGATACTTAACTTCAAGCACAGAGGGTGAGTATTCACTTCAGTTTTCTTTGTGAGGGTCAAGGCACTTCTGCAGAGATGAGTTATGTCAAGGCAAGCGCATGCTGAGCTTCTAAAGGAGTAATTTACCACCCAGAGCTCTGCTAATAGAGAACAATGTTTGTTATCTATGGGAAGCAAGTAATGCTTATGTTTCCCATTTTAATAAACCTCTTATATTTTACAGTAGTACCTAGCATAAATACAGCGCTGAGGTGGAGAAATCAAGTTCTTAATGTCAAAATTAACGTATCTGCAAAATTAGGCAGACTGTGCATGTGGTTGTGTGTATTTCTTCTTTGTTAATTGCTGAAGCATGAAGTTTGCTTGTATAACGAAGTTCCGGAGGTATTCAATGTTTTGTTAACATAGGTATATGCCAAAATAAGTCTTCACTGATTAAATCACCATCAAAAGTGAGTTCTAGAACTACTCAATTTAAGAGGCAGTATTTACATAATGTGCATTTGGGTGAAATCTAGTGGTAAAAATGGTAATGCTGCTTTCTACGTAACTGACACTGGATCTAGGACTGCACCTCAAAGATGACTGCATGCTCTGATGTTATTGCTATAAAGTAAAACTACAGACCACAGGCTGTGTGAGGAAAGGAAGGTGCCAGGAATGAGTTAGTTCTGATATAAAAGCAGTCTGTCATATGGGCAAATGTAAAACTGCTTGGAAATGTAAAGAGGAAAATGTGGCATCTAATGGCTAAGTTAAGCCAGTGACCAGTGCGTTGTTAGAACATGCTTACCATAAGATAATGCGCTGACATCAAGTTCTTGATCTTTTTTGAGTCTCTGAACTCATGAGGCTCAGAGAAGAAATAAGTGCTGCGATTCAAAGTGGGATGCTGTCCCAGGTATGGCCTGACTGCCCTGCCCAGTGTGCTGCAGGGCTCAGTGCCTGACCCTGGCCCCTCCTCAGCCTCGCTTCATCTGCCTGCAGCGTGTCTGCTTTGCTGGCATGAAACATGGTCAGAAGCTGTTTGTCCATCCAGGAAGGGAACCCCTCTTCTAACTCTTTGGATGCTGAGGACTCCTATTTGAAGATAGAATGGTAATATAAATCATTGGCCATGGAAAATTTTACCTGAGGAGTTTATCCTGGTTTATAGAGAGGATTGTATCTTGCCACACTGTGATACTTTATAATATAAATGGGATCACAGCCATTGTGTGCCTTTGTCCATACGTGCAGCCATTTGTCTTAACAGAAATGTATCCAGTAATGCACAGAAAAAAATTCTGGGGGGTTTCTCTCAAACTCCTTGCTGTCTGGGATAATTTTTGATTCTAGGTTTAGGGATGTCTGAAGGTTGACCATGATATTCCCATGTTGTTTGTCGTAGTTTTCCATTTTGTCTGACCTTATTTGACATCGTCATCTCACAATTAAATCAGGCCTGACTAATGTGAAAGCACATTGTTCTTTTTTGAAATATCTCAAGAAGTCATCCAAATGTCTAAGCTGTATATTATCTATATATTAAGTAGATTATAATGTTTTTCTCATTGGATCAAGACTTCCATTAAAAATAATACAAATTTGACACAAATATTTGTTTGAGGCACTCTATTATATTACTCTTAATGTTAAAGGTCCCTTCCAACTCAAACCATTCTATGATACTATATAATAGCAGGATAGAGAAACTCCCAACTTTCCCCATGTCCTCAGATAACAAAAAATGATGTAGAATTGGCTTCTAGAAAACATATCATGACTATTTATTTTTTTTAATCTTGATTATCTTTTAATATTTTGAATTGTTTTTGAACTAGGATGTTTCCTTGCTCATTTTGGTGGTGGAATTTCTACTTGCAGCCATTAGGGACTTTGCATGATGGCTGAAGTGTTGCATCTGTTAGTGCTTCATGCAGCTTTCCTGAAGGCCTAGCAGATGTGAAAGATAAAGTAAACTAAGCAATGCAAAATGAGGTATTAGTAGATAGAGTCATCTTTTTGTTAGCTGACAGAATTCTTAAACACTCATTATTCTGGGTCATTCAATCTCATGAAAACAAATACTTCTACTTCAGGTTATTTGGTCTTTCACTGATGAGCACTTAATAAAATTAGTTTCATGTACTAGAAAATAACAGGAGAATGACACTAGTTACTTGCTTCTGTCAGTAGTTCAACACTTGCATAGCTCTGAAATTAATTGTTTAGTATGCTCATTACTCTTAGAAAAAATAAATATGTTCTCATTATGCTCACTTGGTGAACATATGTACCTTGCAATACATTTAATGTTACTTGCTGTGAGGAAGATTACAACTCTTTTTAAGGAAATTGGGTAGATTAATGGAATGGGGTGGGTTAAATTGCTCTCCACATGCATTCCCTAGCATGCCTAGCCCAATGTTGAATTTTAATTGATATATATTCATATAGGCTGCTCTGAATGTAATGCCTCCTATTTATTTTAATGAAAACTACAACAGATACATATAGCTGTTTGATAGAGCAAATTCTCAGTGATAAAATACTATTTTTCAACACAGTCACTACCATTAGCTATTCACTTTCACCAGTGATAAACAAGAGCCTGCAAGCTGTGGTTGTAAAAGCCTGCACCAGCACAGACATGACCCACTGTTTCACTCACAGCTGTTATCTAAGAAGATGTTGTCCATACAGTCCATCTTTCAGACAGTCCAGCCAAGATTAGCAGTGTCTTCCACAGTCTTCAAACTGGTATGGGACCTGGCATTGTCATACTGCAAGAAAAAGGTGGTCTTCTTTCATCTGACTTTGGAGTTTGAGCTTTCGCCTTTGTCCTTGTCACAAGATAGTGGTCAGAGTTGATGGCTTGTCCAGTTTTCAGGAAGTTGACAAGAATCCGCCCCATTTCTACCCCATAAGACAGTGCACAGCACTTTATGCAAATTTTCAGATTCGTCCCTCTGCTGCCATCTGTCATACAGCAACAATGTAATGGAATATTGGTGAGAAGGTTCAACCTCTATAACCGTACCACCAACATCCACCTCTGCCATTCTGGGCCAACATAGTAGGAGGCATTACTTCCAGAGCATCCCTCATATAAAGCAGTTTAGCTAAGGATGCTCAGTAAAGCAACTAGAGTAAAATAAGATACAACCTGTGTATTGCAGGGGCAGAACTGAACTTTATGGTAAAATGAACCAAATAATGCTTGAGATCAGATTTATGCTCATGTTTTGTATATGAACAGTTGCATTTTCAGTGACTTTGTTATGGCTTTATGCTCATTGATCTATGGTGAGCCTCAGCAGGGGCTGTTAATAAGAAACTTCCCAGTGTGCTGGAGGAAGTGGACATAAGCCATGAAAATAATTGTCTTATCAATAAACCTATACAGTTTTAGTGCTGTGACCTGTGCCAGAGCCTGAAGTGGTCTTTTTTGGTCCCTATTCTACCTTTGATTTACCAGTTGCAAAAATGAGGGTCACTTAGGAATAAATACTCCTGATGTAACTAATTGGTGTCAGCTGTAGTTCTTCCAGAGACAGAGAGTAACCTTCAGTGTTCAATTTTTAACCAGGCTTTCTGTTTTAAGTGAGAGCTAAGGTCCAGGTGACTGGGATGTCTTGCTAGGGTTGTTAATTTGAAAAAGATGTGGAATACTTAAAGGTGAGTTTGTGGGGGGGGGAAAAAAAAAAAGAAGCTTTAAAACTCCATAAATCTTACGAAGACTGTGCTAGATGAGTAGGACTTCTCTAAGACTGCCTTGAAGGTACTGTGGTCCCATTGATGATGTAAGTTGTACTTTCTTAACACTGTTGTCTGAATTTGGCCCATGAAACAGACTTCAATCTTAGGATGTGGGTTTTGGAAGACGGAAGAGCCTTGTGTATTTCACACTTATCATTGATATGTTAACTTGTCAGGAACAAAGGCTATTTAGCCTCAGTGCAATATAATGCTATAAGAAAATGTATGCCTTGGTAGTAGAAGTGGCATCATTCTATAAAAGACTGCAATCCAGTTTGAAAGCAGAAGCAAGAAGAAAAATTTTCCAGGAATTTATCTTAAGACAATACAGAAGAAAGTCTGCCTTTGTGTGTGCACTGTGTTTGTTCATGGCAGAACTCAGAGCTCAGGAGTTCAAGCTAAAGAGTGCATTTCCTGTTACTTGTGAAAATGTCTACAGAAACTGGGCCTCCCTGTTCTCTCACCATTTTCTACTTTTTACTGTTTTTCCCATCCTTCAGTTAGGAAGTTCAGTAAGAAAGCAGGAAAATATTGCTCAAATCTTTTTTTTTTTTTTTTCCCTAATGTCATGCTAGAACATCATCATCTTTGGAGGTCAGATCCCCTTCTACCTTTCCCTACTTGGCATTGAAACATTACAAACAAGCATAGTGCTTCTAAAACTTTCTATTTTTTTCTGAATATGCTTTTAATTAAAGATCAAATTTAATTACAATAGCTTCTTAAGATTTTCAACTAAAAGGATGACTTTATAAGATGGAAATAAGATGGCTATGACACTTTCTAATGAAATAAATATCTGGTGTAGAGAATTATATTAACACTGGATTACTGCAGGACAATGTGAAATCTGTCTTGAATTATCTGGAAATGCTGCACCAGAAATAAGACTCCCAACAATAGAATGTGTTTCTATCCCAAGTGACTGCCTTGAAATCACTTATTTTGGAGTAATATTAAATCAAAGACTTGAAAAATTACTCACTGAAGTATAACATGCTGTTTTAAAAGCTTCTATAGCCTTTTCCTTAATAGATGATAGTGAAGATTAGATAACTATTTTTTTTCATGTGGACTTGTTAATCATAGCCTTTAAAGTAGAAACTGAGCAATAAACATCTAATGAATAGCTTATGGCAAGTTTATTCTTTCTTAGAAGCAGTGTTGGCACAGATCAACATAAACCATTTATTGTTAACTTCTCAAAATTTTAGGACAGTAGCTATGACTTAAACGTGCCACATGTACGTTAGATATCAGTAGTTTATAGTGCTTTAGGGTACTTGCAACTTAAGTTAGTTTACATTATTCACAACAAATACCTTCCATTCTAGAAATGAATATATTAGAAAATATTGGAATATATCAGAAAAAGAAACTATTCTTTAGTATTTTTAGGTTATCTTAGTATTGTAAAAGGCATGAAAGAGCAAACTGTCATGGATGATTATTAAATTCCTTACTGTACTGGATTTTGAGTGAATCTGTAGAGGCAGTATTCTAACTCATCTGTGTAAATAATAGAAGAATGCTTTGGTGGTGCCAGTAACTGTCATTGTGGTACAAGGCTGCTAGTTTAACTCCAGTATGCATAGTATTCAGCTTTGCCAAGAGGATGTATGCAATATGAGCCATATTTCTGTGTATTTACAACCCTGTTTCTTTCTTCATCAACACAGTACCTAAACAGATTTCTGTGAAAATGCAGCTGCTTTATGCTCAGATTAGCAGTTATTAATGAAAATGGATTTGTGCCTACTTTGTTTTTATTTTTATAAGTATAATCACCTGCACTAAAAGTAAATATATAATTTATTGGTACTCAATGACTAGTCAAATGGACCTCACTTTAAGATGCTATTCTTCACAGTACTCTAAAAAGGGATGTAGTATGTATCCACCAGCTCTGTTTGGGAGTTTGAATATTGTCTTTACAACATCGGGAAAGATCAAATGACAGCTCATCTGGCAAGAGAGTTTTTTTTTTAGCAGAATAAGTGTGGGAGTGGGACAAGCAAGATCACAGATGTCCAGATAATCTTACCTTTTCTTACCTCTAGATTTTTGCCCTGTTCTGATGGCCAGTGTATTTGAAAGAACAGGGCCTCAGGTTTCTTTTCTTGCACATGCAATTTATTTTTGTTTAGCTAGGTGCATATATTAAGTGTTATTGCAACAGTCCCTCCAGGACTTTCTTCTCAGTAATTTTCCACTTATTGGCTGACTTACCTGAATGTATTTGTTAAATTTACTAAATGTCTGACTAGCCATAAGCTGCTGAAAGCCAACTAGGGAACTGAAATGAATAGGAAGAAAATACCCTCACTAATTTTCCTTTCTGACAGTTAAAAAGACTCAAAAGCATTTGCATTACTTTTCCATTCAAGCAGTTAACTTCACTTCTGAGTTATTTTTAAACATCAGGGACTTCTAGCTGAAATAGTCACCTAGGTCAGCAATCCCAGATTTAGGCAGTATATTATTTAAGTAGTGGGAATATAAGCAATTTTTATGTTGTATATGTGATTTAGTATGTTCTTAATAGTGTGCCAATTTTATTTCAGATTTAATTCTGGAACATACTGGACTGTGCAGTCCTTTTGGATTTCTGCAACTGTTGCACTTGGAGCCATACTCCTGTTGCAGAATTCCAACAGGAGCAAACATATGGGGATTCTTCCGTCCTTGGCTTGCCCCACCATTTGTTCCACATTTTAAACCAACTGGTGCTGTACCCAGTGGAGTACATCTGTTACGGTTTATTACTAGAAATTTGCAATTCATTTCAGAGCTTGCTAAAATAATTATAATATTCATGGCCAAGAGTACTGCATTAAGCAATTACAAAAGATAGTAGGCAAGATTTTGCTCAAGTGCATGCGTGATTCAAGAGCTACTGTCCAGTTGGGGTGGTTTGGGCACTCACTGGCCTATCAACAGCGAGTCAGATGTGCTCTGACAACTGAGTTTGATCAGCTTGAGAAATTAATGTAGCAGCAGAGATGCTGTAAGTGACATCCCTTATGTGAATGTCCCTGCTCTGTTTTAATTAAGAATGAAAGAAATTAGCATAAACCACCACTGAATGCAGTTGGTTGCCACATCTTGCCTGAGATATTCAGCTGGGGAACACCCAGAGGTGGAGCAGAACCTATCCTGCTGGGATTATGGAGCTGCGTCTGTAAGCACCTTCTTAGAATGCTACCTCTTTGCCTTAAAAAGCAACAGCAACAACAAAACAACCCGAACACAGGGAGAAAAAATACACACCCAAAACCCCTAAAAACCCAAACTACATAAGCATCAGTGCTAAATGCAACGCGGGTTGCTTTTTCATCTTTATCACCCACACAAGCAGATGTACTCAAGTGAACTTTTAAAATCAGGAAGCATTCTGATATACATAACCTATTGCATTTGTCAGTTTCTGTCTCTAGCTCTATAAGTCAGTCTTGCATGTCTCTGATGCATAGCAACAGTGAGTACACCTTATTCACTGCAGCCTAGATGTATAGTGCTAAAGTGGAATCTTTTTAAAGGAAATCTTACAAAAACCAATTTCAAAAGTTACAACAAAGAGTATGCCTGTTTTGGTTCCCTATCTTAGATCTGGTTCTTGATCTGTCAGTTGCATACTGTTCACAGTTGCCCTTTGAATTATACGAGGTCAGTTTTGTACAGAAACCTGTCATTTGCCTAAGCTGAAGAAAAGCTTGAATTCCAAAAGGCTGACTTAATTTTTCCAGTTACTCTTTAATGAAAGACTTTACAAAGTTCAGTCTGCCCATGTTTTCTGGCTACAACTGCCACTTAAAAGTACTGCTGTATTCCAGCACTTGCGTCCTTGCAAGTGAAAACACTGAAGAAAGGAAGATTTGTAATGAGGGTAACTTATCAGGTCACCATGTGCAAAAGCAAGTTCTTGTGTAGGAAAAGCTGGAGGTCACACTTGTGATAAAATGTGTAAAAACAGCATGAGTGCTTTAAAATCTTTTTACATGTTTTGCTTTGCTGTACACTTTTTATTTGGAGCATTATAATGAAGTAGGATCACATGTTTCCGTGTAGCCTAGGTTAGAAACATTGGGGAGTGGAAACTTATCATAGGGATGGCTGGCTGCTGGGTGTAATGCTGCTTTATAGATATCCCAGGAATGCCTTTTAAATGTTCAGAAAGTAAGCATTGTGGAAAATGAAAATCTAAACAGATTCCTATGACGTTATGCTAAAATACTGTTGTTCTGGTTTTACGTAGCAGTGTAAATAAATACTTGGTGTGATTTAAGAAGCTTCAAATGTATTTTTGGAAATTCAAATCTGTTTTTTTGTATTATCTCTTTTCTTTCTACAGAACCTCCTGGCTTTAAACCCCCGAACGCAGACTCATGCAACTCTTCATTCAACTGTAACGAAGAAACTAGTCAAGAAGCATTGGAAAAGGAATTCTGACAAAAGTTGTTCTGTAAGTAGACATTTATTATTGCATCTGAAATATGCAACAAATTATTGAGGCTGGAATCTCAGTTGTGTGGGAAATTCAAACTTGAATTTGCTGTGGTGTTCTGTAGCCAAAGTTGTCTTCTAGTTCTGCTCCTGCAGATAAATTGTTACTGGTTCTTCAGAACCAGTACATGCCATACATCTTTCTTTTTTGGGGGGCTGGTACATCTTTTGAAGTAACTTGTTTTCCTCTTGTTCTGGAGTCAGATCAGCCTTGAACACCTGTGATTATGGCATCCAGCTCACCACTTCCCTGAGCCCTGCAGGGCTGCTTGCTCTGGGTTGCCAGCATTGGCTGCCTTCTTCCCACTCTGCGTGGCTGCTGCCTGCTTGCTCCTCTTGTTTCTGTTTCCCATGAGTAACTCTGGGAAGAGTAGCACTTCTGTTGGTTTTCTTTCCTGAGAGTTATAACTGTTCATTCAGTGCAGAAATATGGAAACAATACACATTTATATGTATGTGTAATATATATACGCGTGCCATATATATACATGAAGATGTATATATTTTATAAATAAATGAAACTGGTATTAAAACAGTTCTCAATTTCTAAATTTTTTACTTTGTATTTTTTCAGGAAATAGGTATTGAAATACATTTATTTGCATTATAAAAGGGCTATAGTGTTTAGAATTTCTGCCATTAAATATCACCTTTTTCTTTCTAGGTATTTAGTTTCCTAGTCTCAGTGTGATATTTGGCTAATCCAATCAGACATGGTTGTCTCTTTGATCTCTTGGCTGATTAGAAGGTCTGTAGGGCTTTTAAGGTATTCCTACAGATTCTGTTAGATAATCCTCTAAATTCAGAGGAGTAAAGTCCTACTTCTAGAGTACTATTTCTGCATCTCTAAACTGTTTCCCTTATGTGTACAGAATTGTGATGTGTTTTAATAGTGTTACCAAAACACCTTCTGCGGCTAATTTGGGTCAACTTGAACCTAATTTTTTTTTTAAACAGAATTTTCTCAAAATAAAGAACTCCAACAAATATTTGCAGGAAGAAGCAACCTAGGATGTCCTTAGTATTCCAGCCATCCTCTATTAATCATGATTCCTACCTTTGTAAAATGACAAGAATCTGTGTTACTGTAGCTAGCTTTCCTATTTTCTTATTTGTTAGTTTAGGTTTTTCCCAGTTGTTACAACAATAATGTAAAGATTGGGTTTGTGAACAGGGATGATTTCTTTAGGACGTCCAGTGCAGTTATTGCCCACAACTGTTTTGATGTTGTACAGGTAGTTGAGCTGCTCAGTAAGCAGCTCCTGGGCAGCTGCAGTTTACATACTGATGTTTTCAGGTGGCCTGAAATCAATACTGAGCTTGTGAACTCCTGTGCTTTCAGAAACTTTGATAACAGGCTTAGGTATCCATGCGGTAGGGGTAGCAGGCACCTCTGCAGTTACCTCATCAGCTGTTCCTATGGAAATTATTCATTACATAGTTGGTTGAAGCTCCAGTTATAGTGCACGTATATATCTTTCTGATGAATGTGCACACATTTTCTAAAGCTCTTAGCCTTCAAATTTGTTACTATCTCTGACTTTTCCATTTGATCTCTGTACTTTCAGTTCATAAAATCTGGATATTTTAAGTTTTTTTTGGTAATTGAAAGTGCCTAGCTTTTTAGAAGCTCCCTATCTTCCCACATTCCTACTTCTAGTTATGTGTACCCCACTGTCTTCAAAGTTCTTGAAGCCCTAAGTCCTGAAATTATTGGGCCATGCAAACAGCGTGGATCTTGAGGTCATAGCTAGTTTGTATGTCTTGGCTGAATTTTGATTCAGAAGAAATTCTGAATGTCCTCCAATATAGCATGATGGTATTTCTTAATTGATTTACAATCTATGTAGATTGCTCTGAAAGCAATGACTCTTATGTCATAGAACCATTAAGGTCTAAAGGACCACTAAGATCGTTTAGTTCAAGCATAAATCCATCACCACCATGCCACTTAGTGGGACACCTACCTGTTACTGCATAGAGGACTTCAAGGACACACCTCTGCTTCATATGCGCTTCCATGTCAGACACCATTTTGTGAGGCTACTCCTTTTCTGCCATCTGTCACAGGGCAGCAAAATGTAATGGAGTAACGGTAGGAGGGTTCAACCACTCCTGCTGTTCTACCAACATCTCCCTCTTATGATGTGGGCCAACATCATAAAACGGGGCATTACTTTCAGAGCAGCCCTCATAAGAAGCAATTTGGTTTGGAATTCTGCATTACTGCATGCAGATCTGTGGGGCAATGGCACTTTTACATTCTCCAGGTCATTACTGATTAGTAGGCAAGGACAACCAAATGCTTTCCTGGCCTTGTATGAAAACTATAATGTAGGAAAGGATATATAGAACATAATTCTTGTTATAGTCTAAAAAACCATTGGCAGTAACAATTGTGCCTCTTAATGGACAGGTCAGGCTCTTCTGGAAGACCACAGAAGGAAGTGTGCTACTTTGCATTTCCTTAAAATCTGCATTTGTCTTTTAGCTTTGGGTTCTTTTGAAACGTGGCTGATGCTGTCTTAGCAGAATTACTGTTAGAGGGAAGGTGGGAGTATGAAAATACAAAACTAATTAAATTAACAGCTCTCAAAACTCTGAACAAAAGCTGCATCTGCTGAGGCATGCACATAGTGACTTGGTAATGTCTAATGTACTTCCAGATGGCAGACTTAAATATTTCTTCAGAATAATTATACGAGTGAAATTTTAACTCCTCGTCTGCTCTGAGACACTTTTGCCCATTAAATGAGTTCTGAAGTGGAAACTGAATGTCAGTGTTTTTCATCAGCGCTCTTCAAGGATGGCTCAGTTACACTTTCAATAAGTGCTGTTGTTTATTTAGTGTGTTTAGCAACCAAATTTTGTTGTAAAAGTGATTTATTGCTGTAGATACACAATCATTCAACCTCAGAAATTTTGTCAGCTTTAGATCAGAGTATATGGGTCACCCTTGGTAGCAATGCCAAACCTAAACATTAGCTCTGTTGGCATCTTCTGAGTCATGCTGGAAGGTGGCATAAATTTCAGGAGCGTGGCTGGGGAAAAAAGATCACTTTGTCAGAGGAAATCCAAGGCAGAAAAGTTCTGAGGTGCCTATACTGACAGTAGATCTTTGGAAAGGATGGTAAATTTAGGTCACAATAGATCATCAATTTCATAGATAAAACCTGAGCAAAGGAATGAATTGTGGATGCTGTGAGTTCTTGATTCTGGTGATACTTTGATTTCAGGATTTTCCTCAGCAATTCAGGATTGTTTTAGATATCAGATTTATGTTTCTATTTATGGTTGCCATCTTGCTGTTCTTCAATTTTGGTAAGCATTTTATGCTTGATGACTACTCAGGAGCTAGAAGGACACTTACTGTGCGCATTTGCATGGCAGCTAGCACCATGCTGAAGTCCTTGCTTGTGATTAGTGTTTCTAAGCATTAGGGGCTGAATTCTGCTTGTATGTGTACATGTGCAGATTTGTGGCTTTTGTACAATTTTATAGAAATACTGTAAATTCACTTCTTGATGGATAATTCAGTAAGGTGTTGTATTGCAGCATTTTTTTTTTTTTTAAAGAAAGACAACTTGTGGTACCTACTTAGTGTAGAAGATGATACAACTCTATCTATATATTCAGAATTTCTTTGGATTCTGCATTAAAAAATAATAGTAGAAGTTGCCTCCAGATGGAAGAGTTGGAAGTATTTCAACTAAAAAGAGACAAAGGAAATAGAGTTTAAATTGGTTTGTAGCTAATTGCCATAGCCTGTAACAGTATTGATTTTCTGGCAGTAGTAGCATTGTTCTTTGTCCTTACATTTGCTAAGCCTGATCAACATTTTGCAACATGAACTTTTCTTTCTTGAACAAAACAACTTTTAAGCTCAGCTTTTTTTTTTTTTTTTTAAGTGACATCACTTTGGGACAAGACTCTCTCATTGTTCTGTAGTTCATTCTAGCCATCGAAGAGAGCCAAATTCTTTGCTTTGTCTTCTGTGCAATGTTATAATGCAGCTACCAGATTGGTTTGTGCTGAGACCTGCGCTTAGCTGTAAGATGCAACAGATCATGTTGCTCTTTAATTTCAGAGGATGTGTTTACTCCCTTAAAAGAGTAATGATTACAGGGTAAAATTTCAAACTACTTTTAATTTTGGCAGCATTTCAGCGGCTGTCACTGTTGCATACGAAAATCTGTTTAAAAAAAAAAACAAAAAACAAGAAAACAAAAACCCTTATTTAAAGTACAAAAAAGTTCACTTGGACTGTTTGCTATACAGATGTCTGTACTTGTATAGGAAAACACGGATATAAATGATTATCTCACAGCTATGATCAATTTGTTACCCTTAAGTATTGCCTTACAATTAGGTGGAAAAATGTCATGTGATTTTTTTTTTTTTTTTTGTGCCCAATCAGATATCACTGAATAATTGAGTTAGCAGTTCTCGTATAACTGATGGGTGGAAGCAGAAATAGTGCAAATTACAAAAAGATATGAAGCCTGATTCACCAAAGCCTAAAACCAGGAGCCTTAATGAATAAATACTCAATGAATAATTTGGCCATTTCTAGACTTGTATTGATGAAAGAGTATATATTTATAAATAAAAAATAATCTCACATATTGTAAAATAGAGAATGCTTATTAACAGAAATCAACTCAATTATATATATAATCTAAATGTGCAGTTTACCTTTGCAAATATTTATTTTTGTCTTCATTGCATATGAATATATAAGCTTAGCTCTTTTCTGAATGGATATACAATGGCAGATGTCTCTCTAATCGCTGCTCTATTCAAACATTAATTGGTAGAACATATGTAGAAATCTACTAGTCTGAATAGGTGTAGGATAGCAGCAGTCTTTTTAATCACATCACTATTCAACGACTAATTGGTGTGATGATTAAGGGACATTAGAGGGAGCACTTTGACATCTGATTCTTTGAACTGATGTCTGCTCAGACTGCACTGTATTCATCATGGCCAGGCTGATTTCTTAAATAAAATACTCTGATTCCCAAATGTGGAAAATATTGCATTAGGTTCTATTGAGGTGATTAGGGAATTTGAGAATGATTCTTTTATATAACTAGTGATTGACTGTATATGCACAAACTATTCATATGAATAATACATGGGTTACTTTGAGTATCAGAAAGAGATAAGAAGTAACATCAAGAGATTTTCTCTTTTCTCACAGTGTCAATAATTAAATATTAATATACATTTTAAAATGTACCAGTTTAATCATTTAGCAGTCAAATTCTTGCTCATGCATTTTTTAGATTAACTAATTACTCTGCATTTCCTCGTATCGATACCATATGCTGGCATTTACAATCATTTCAGTAGAATAAAGTGGTTTACATGTTCATATATGATAACATTTATCCTTGCTCAAAGAAATGCATATTATAATCCTTGAATTTTTTGTTTTATATAAATTTTATACATCTTAACTTTTTAAAATAAGTATTCTGCACTTTGTTGTTGTAAGCCAATAATAAATTAGTCTATTTAAAAACAATATCCAGTGTGCAAGTAGGTTACTGAAAAAAAACCTACTTTTCTGTCAATTGCTGAAAAGTGTTCTTGGATATCTGAAGGAAAGCAATATACTTATCTACTAGAGTAATGTTGGTGGGGTCAGGGAAATGGAGAAGGAGGAAATTTTAAACTTTTTAAAAGGTGAGATAAAAATTTAAGACTCAAGAGAAATTGAGGGGTTAGCATTGAAGCCATAAGTTGAATACATGCCAATCCAAATAAATTACTTCTCCTAATTCTTACTTCTCATCTATATAGAACAATCTTCTCGCTTCTCATTCTTTGCTAATTGAAATTTTCTTAGTGCCTTAGCTTTTGTACTTAGAAATGTGTATATTTAAGTGTGTATCTTAGTTTCCCTGCTTCCATGATTTTGATTTTAAGGCCATAGGGGAGATGTGGTATCATCACAAAAGTCTCTTAAGCACATTTTTTTTCTTAGCTGTGCTCAGAAATAAATGTGTATTTAATTTGTCTTTCTGGTTTTGCCCTCTATTTTGCTTTTTTTTTTTAATCAATCAGTATATCTTTCAGCTGATCCAACATCTGTGAAGTCCACTGTTTTCATCCTGTTATCCTCACAACTTTCTATGCTTAATGTTATTAGAGAGGCAAATTATTGTCAGACAGTTGAACTTTCTAAAAAAACCACACATTCTAATAATGGTAAGGTGCAGATACTCTTTGATTAATAACCAACAAACTTCAGTCATTAAATCAGAAGGGATAAAGTCACGTGTTAAGCTGAGTGGACTGGAGTCTTAAATTTAGCAAGGATTAATGTTCTGAATAGACAATCACATGAAATAATGTTAATCAAGCTTTTTAAGCAGTAGAATAAGCAAATTTTAAGTTATTATTTTGTAAAACTGAGGAGATGAATCTATTTGGATCTTTGAATTGAACTAACCTGTTCAAGGGCGTGAATTTTGAGAAGGTTGTTATTTTTGTGAAATACATAAAAAGTTATTTGGAATCAGCGTCCCAGCTTGTAAGGAAGAGTTTCAAACTAATGTGAGAAACAGTTTCCAAAAGAATATTAAGGGTATGATAAGTCAAGGGAGGAAAAATGGGATTGATAGGCAAAGCAGGAAGTACAGAGGAAAAAGCGATAACTTTGAAAAGTCAAGTTGATTCACACCTGGCAAAAGAAATTAAAACAAATAGTAAAAGGTTATTCAGCTATATAAAACAAATAGTAAAAGGTTCTAAAGCTATGTATTTAAAAGAACAAGGAAAACCTGTGTGAAGATAGGATTATATGTCCTAGGTATTGTCTGAAATCTTTTTAAGCTGTTGTCTCACTTCCAATAAAATGAGACTAAAACGAGAGATGGCTAATGGGCAAACAAGTCCAGAAATAGAAATTACCCTAAGCAGGCCAGAGGAAAACTTGAGAAATTTGATCTCTGAAGTCAGTAGGTCAGAAAAATGACCATGAAAGAATCACAGAAAAATTGACATTTGAAGTTTCAGGCTTAAGTGTGAGACTGTTAAATAAATCAAGCTGTGTGCTTTTGCACATATTTAAAGAATAGTCAATCCTATCTCTATATTTAAAAAGAGCTGATGGGCAGCTGTAGCTCCATTAGTCTTGTATTAAAAGCAAATGGTAGATAAATCACAATACATTTTGCTCTCTTGGCTCTTAAGGGTAGAACGTGATGCAATGACAAGCTGTTAGTTAAGTATCATCTGCTTGGATTAGTATAGCAATGTGTATAAGGACCTGGTTTAAGGAAATTACACTGTCTACTGCTGAAATAGCTGCTCTTGGGCTTTTAACAGAGCTTGTGGAAGGATCAGTTTTCAGATTCATATCAATTAATATTTTTATTAATGAGCTTGACATAAATATTAGGAGCATGTTACAAAAAAAAGTCGACAGGAATTGTTAATACAGAAGGAAGTTTATCATCAGAAGAAGAACTGTATAACTTTGGAGTTAGAATAATAATAATAATAATAAAAGGTAAGAATAGATTTCATAGTGCCGTTAGGAGACTGCACAGCCAAGCGCTTGAGGATAAGGATGGCTAGGAGTTAATAGTTGAAATTAAGAGAGAAGGTGATTTAGAAATACCAGTTGATTATAGGGTGGTTGTTCCATCAAATGGATGAGAACGCAAAAAAGTCAAGTGTGGTATTGGAGTAATCAGACCTACTGCTTCTGGTGGTGCTAGGCACATAAGGTGTGTTGTTATTTTCACTAATCCCAATAAACTGTCAGTTATCAAGGGGCTGTTTATTGAGATGAGATTAGAAGAGCGTGGATAGTGTAGCAGAACAAAACTATACACTGTTGTGCTCAGGGAATTATGGATTTTTTTAATAATCTGTGGGTAACATTAGCATAATAACATGAAGATACCCTTTTGCTGCCAGAAAATAAAGGCTGAGAGTGAATATGTTACTAATGTTCAGAGCAGAGGTATGCTGTGCTGTGGCCTAGCTGTAGTGATAGTGGGGAAGGGACATCTAACTGCACATGCAAAAGATGGCATAATGCAACTGAACATAAAAGCGGGGGAGTAAATCCATTAGCACAAGTTGTCACTTTTGGTCTCCTATGTATTTTAGAGTTTTGTACCATAGATGTCTGATATGGCATGCTCACAGTTATTGCATAGTTTTTCTGTGCTGATTGCTATCTGTCAAAAGAGGATATCTGTAGAATACAGATGAGTAAATGGCTTTTAAATCACTTAAGATACCAAAGTGATGAGTGCCATTGAAACAATCACAGGAAAAATATGTTCTGCCTTCAAGTATGGTTTTGAATGGTGTTCAATTAAGGCCACACACAGCACAAAAAGGCTGCATGTAAAGTATGAAGCTGTGGGGCTGCTGACGGCATGAACACTTCCCAGTCAGACAGCAGTTCTATGTAAGATAGCATTTTGTCAAGTAATTAACCCTGTGTTTTAAAGCATGCGTGTGAAGGGGTCAAAGCAAGTCTTGGAAGAGCAACACTTTAAAGCTATTTTTGAATTTAGTTAATTGACATAGTTTGCTTTTTGATGGCCTGTATCACTTAGAGTTCTGCTTCATTCTTCATCCAGCTCTGTGTACCCTTCAGCCTTGAATTCCTACAGACACTGCTGTGGGAATAAGATTAATAAACAGGAATTTTCTACCTGAATGTTAGGTTGTCCTGTGTGAATTATTTTGCTTGAAGTTTCTACTTACCATGTAATGATTTATAGCTGTATGATGTAGACTGATACTGTTAAATGTTATTTATTTTTTAAGATATGCGTTGTGATTCATGTTCTTCTAAATATCAACCAGTGCTCAGCTATGCAGACATCAAGCTGCTTTGGGACAGATTTAGTTATGTCTGAAATTCCCAAGTAATAGCACTGGTTTTGATGCCCTTCATAAAGATGGATGTTAAGCTGAATATTTTTTGCCATTCTTTAGGACTTCATCACAGATGGGTGCTCAGCTAAATTATGCATTTATCTTCTGCTGTAGCATTTCTTATTTCTTGATTCCCATTCCAGAAGTCCTTGTACCCTTAAAATGTTCCTAAGAAAAACTTTTATTCCAATCCCAAAATTGAAGACTTTTCTTTCGAGGAAGTTGCTGCTGACTGGATGAAATCTTCCACTGCTGTGGAACAAAAGGACAGGGGAAACTATCTTAGTACCTATCCTTGAAACTCTGTCTGGCTGATGCTGAACCACTGACGTTTTTAAAAGTATGGACATAATGGGCATTTGTTTCTATCTTTTGGAGACTGAGCCCAGCAAACTTTTTTTTTTTTTTTAATGGAAGAGATAAAGAATAAAAAGTAAAGCTTAACTTTTACTTCTGTCACATCTGAAGTAATTGGAAATAAGATATTGAATAGCTTTTAAGATTCTTCCTATCAGCTCTAGGAACAGAATTCCTTAATAATTTCACTGTTTTTTCTGGCTTTATAGTGCCTAGACCACTTTTCCTATAATGTACAAAAGCAACTACTCACTTTGCTGCAAAGCTTTCAGCAACGGCTATGCAGGAGTGTAAGAAAACAATGAGCTGTACAACTCCTGGGAAAGCCTTAGAGGCTACAGTAGTTAAGTGTACGTATCATGAAATTCTGTGAGAAACATTAACGTTCTTCTTCACAGTTGTACCGTTGGTGGTATTAGTGCATTGCAGCATAGTTGAGAAAGCAGAAGGCAGCCCCCAACAGTTAAATTGTGGTTTTCTGTGGCAGCACGAGTGCTGCTGTTTGTTCACTCTTGGAATTTTTTCCTTCTTAAGTGCTCTCTGCACTTACCTGCACCCTTAAGTGGCAGTTGATGTGGGACCCTCTGTGGTTGCTTCTGGGAGGCACCAGGCCTTTCTAGGTGCCCTATGAGTGATTTGGTTCTGTTCTGCAGCTGCGTGTCCTGCTTGGAGCTGTTTTATGGTAGGGAAGGGAGCACAGAGCTGCAGGAGTGGGATAAAGGAATGCATTAAGGAAAACAAGGCAAGGGAAAGCTGTGACATAGTGAAACAGAGCAGAAGATGTGAAATAATTAGAAGGGACTGGGGAAAATTTAAACAAGGGAAAATAGAGCAGTAGGGGAAAAAATCCAAGTAATGAAGGAGGAGAAAAAGAGAAGAAAAGAAAATGACTGGATAAAAATTAAACACTGGAATCTTAAACATGGCATACATGAGGGGAATAGGGGAAATGCATAAGAATAAGGCTTAGAAATTGAAATTAATGATGTTTCCAGGAAGAAAAAGAAAAAATTTGGTAATTGTTTAAAAGGATAATTTTTGTTTGTTTGCTTTGCCATTGCCCTGATCTCTCCTATTGCTCTGCTTGCACATGTGCAATGGTTGTGGAGATGCTCAGGAGCAAGAGGTTGATTAGTAGGTCCAATATTAATTGTAGAAAGGAAAAATACTTCATATTAAGATTCTGTGCTATTTAGAAAATATTGTGGTGTAAGTTTGAAAATAGCATTTTCAAAACTAGGTTATTGCTTTTTATTGTAAAATGTGGGTAATTGCACGGAGGGCACCAGGATAAGTTCTGGTTGCAGGGAAGGAATGGGATGCTCAGATTCCCCAAGTTAAACGCACAAGCAACAACTCTGTCCTGTTCAGCGTTCTGGGAACTGAAAGCTCCTTTCTGGCAATAGCTGGCCCCATTTCTAGACTTGAAAATAACATAGTTGTGTGAGGAAAATGCTATGAGAGCTAAGAGACTCCAGCAGGAGCTGTGCTGCATACACAGCTGTTCAGTTGTGTTGTGTCTTGAAGGTGAGACTGAACTGGACTTCTCCAAACAGTGCTTATAGCAGGAGTGTTGCTCCAGGCTTCTCTTCTGTAAAATGGATGCACTTGGTACGTGAGAATTGAGGGAAGAGGGTTTGCTTGGTGCTGCATGGCATGTTGTGTTGCTCACCCCATCTTGAACACGGTAGTTTTAAAGATGCTAACAAGGACAATAATGCTGAGTGTCTAAAGACAGGCCAGAACAGTTTGGAGAGGAAAGCTATTCAGGTGGCAGCATGAAAACTTCCAAAGGAAGGACAATAAATGGAGCACAGAACTAAAGAGGATGCACTGTAATACTGAAGTGTTGGATTGTTAGGTGCTGTGGGTGGTAAATGGACTTGAGACCTGAGGCTATAATACTTGTCCTGGGTGTTTTCAAGTGCTGTGTGAATAATAATTTTAATTTCTGGAAAGCTTTTATATTCAGTAATTCCACTGCTGTGGATGGAAAATAAGAGGGATTCTGTAAGTTGGTACTCTCATATAGGTGGGATTATTTCCTTAAATTCTTGGTCATTCCATTTCTTTAAAAATAAATAACAGGAGCAAATAAAAAAGAAAAGGGGTTGAGCTTTTGAGTATGTGTTTTCTCTTGTGCTCTTTGTTGAAGGTCAAGAGCACAATTTGTTTCTGAGGAGTGCATTTCTATCTACATTTTTAAGATTATTTTTTTCCATGTTATGAGCTGTGCAAATGTTGTTCCTCAATATTATTCAGCTCTTCACATTCACTTATTTAATCTCAGTAAATCAGGGTAACAATATTTGCTAATGCAGAATAAAGAATGCAGAAGGAAAAGCAAGATCTGTTGAGGTACAGGAAAATACTAGAAGGGTGTATGGCATTTGGGTATTTGTTTTCTTGATAAATTTTATTCAGTTAAGTTTTCATTGTCAATTGAAAATAGTGTATTTAGAAATCTTGTGTAGAGATTGTCTCTGTCTCTACTGTGCCTTTGCTGTCTTGCATGACTCCAGATTTTTAACCTTTTTTAGTTCTTTTGCCCGCTATTCTGTGTTGTGCTTGGTGCTTTCGTTATGTCTTCACTCATCTTCCGTTTATTTACTTGTCTTCCCCATATTGCTCCTACTAAATGTATTGTTATTCTCGAAACACGTGGTGTCTGCATCTGCTCTGAAAACAGCAGGTTGAATGCAAACAAGATTCTGTACCTCATGTGAACACAAAGGCTGTTATAAATTTGCCGCTTGAAATTTTGCATGAAACAGCATGAAAGGGAAGTTTGCAAAGTGCCATTTCAGATCAGAAGAACTTTCATAGTCCCAGTAACATGGCAAACTAAAAAGTCATGTATGTTTAGTAAGTAATAATCTTCCAGATAATTACCTGTGTTTAAGGATTATATGTATCACTTAAGCTGAGGGAGCAATACAAACTCTGAAATTGCCAGCTTCCGCTCCAGAATTACATGAGCAGTATTTCTGGTAATTAATAACAAAATACAATTGCAGAATTTCAGAAAGTACCTCATGCACTGGAGTTTCAATCCTGCCTTACCAATATTTTTCTGTTTCTGGAGAAAATGTGTTATATTCTTGTATATCTTAAAAATATTCCTGTAAAGAAACTGAAAAGAATTAATATGGTTATGCTAAGGAAGCATTGATTACAGCCTCCCACAGTTCTACTTAATATTTTGTTTGATTGATTTTTGATTGCTAACACTTAGGGGTGGTTTTCTGATGGAAGCCTGCTATTTTTGGTATATTAATATATGTACTTTTCCAAGAGCCTGTCTGGCCAATATGTTTATGTCACAAGATGGAAAAAATGGCTGTAACAAATGTTCATATATTATGAATGACGTGCTGTCAGTGTTATATAAATACCTGAGGGCTCAGTATACTTTCAGATATTAAGAATATATGTTTTTTAAAAATACATATCTATCTTCTGTGGACAATTGCTCAGGTATCAGTTTGAAGTTACTTTACCGCTGTTTGGGCTGAACCCTTTGAGAATGAGTTGTAACAAATGGAATGGAGGAGCTTAGGTGATACTGTGTAGACTGTAACATCTTCTAGATAGAATCAATTGGTCCTTTTGCTTTCTTGTTTAGCTTTCCACAGTGCTCTGTAGATGAAACAAATGCTATTAACCCTTTGGAAACCCCTTCGCATCCAGTTTGTTTAGTTGCTCAATACAAAGATAGTTTAAAGGGGCTTCCTATGTGAAATACTGCTAGTGGCTACTGAGTAACTTTAATAAATTGCCGTATCAATGTTATAATAAATGGAACAGAAAGACATTTTATCCAATAGCAGATGGGTGCTTAAGTCTGTGAGAGGAGATCAATGGAACCATTTAGCTTTTTGTGTTGCTTCAGTGTTGAAAGACAGTCTGTTCCAAATCAAGAGAGGTCTGGTAAGAGTATTTCATAAGGTTTTATTGTAATAAAGCACAATGTTTCATGAGTTCACATCAAAAGAACTAGATGTGCTATTCCAAATTCATAGCAGTTGTATATTAGTCTGTTTTTAATATTTTTTCTTTTGCATGTAATCCTGTTTAATTAGATTCTACTCTATCTGTTGTTTCAAGACTCGATAAACAGGAGTCTTATATACCAGCTGCTAAAGCAGGAGTTACTGTCTAAATGATATTCACAATGAGTATTTGGAAGGTTTACAATTATACCCTGGCTAATAAATTGTGCTATTTTCCCCAACACTTTTAAGTGCTAATCTTCAGAAGGCATTTTAAAATTAGCAAAAATTCTGTCAAGAGATTTACAAAAATTGTTAGCATGGAGATAATTATGTCACAGTCCTTGGACTCCATCTCTGATTGTGTGCGTAAATCAGAAAATGTCAGCTGTGTTTTCCCTTAATAATTATCCTTTGCTGCAATATATTACAGTTTAGATTACTATTACAATGTTGCTTTAGGTTTGTAAAACACAAGATAGTTATTTCTAAAGTTTTCTGCTGATAGTTCAGATTTCCAGAATAACATGTTTCCATATTGATCTATTGGTGTTAACATTTTATATATAAATAAAAAGATCAATATGGAAATAACCATTCTGCACTTCTTATACTGCCCCTGAAAAAAGTCAGCTTTTGAAAAAGAAATCCTTTCTACAGTATAGTCAATATCTTCAGAAGAGCAGGCTAACATGGCCAGAATTTGTGATGTGTGTAGTTTTTTTTTCTTCTGGAAATCTGTCATTACAGTCTACCGCCTTTAAAGGAAGCCAACTGAAACATCAGAGAGAGATGGCAATGTTCTTCACCATTTGATTCAGTCAGTTTCATTTTAAGCAATCTGAAGTCTGGATGTGAAGACATTCAATGTAAAGATCTTAAAAACTGGTTGTATGAGCATTAGAAAATAGAGATACTGTACTCTGTCAGAACTTTTCTAACATATTATAAGGAAAAATGAAAAAATGAGAGGAAAAAAGTGTTCTTAGTATTGGTCCTAAACCAAAACTTAACAGGTGAGAGCTCTTCTGCTCTTAACTTTGTTGCTGTTCATTTCTTATGGTTTACATACAGAAAATGTTCAACAGTAAAAATAAATCTGAGATTTATATTTACAAATAGGCTTCTTTAGAAATTCTCCAAAGTTCATGTGGAAGCAATAAATTCTAAGAATTTGGCAGTTCTCCTTACCTAAAAACTTCTGTCTTAAAGGGGGGGAGGGGTATTTTAAGTAAGGCTTCTGATTTGGCAGTGTATCAACTAGGATAAAAGATCTACTCTACTTTGGTGTTGCAGGCTGTCTTAGAATAGGTCTTACTCTGTTGTCAGATCAAAAGATTTTATTTCTCAACTATCTAGAAATGTGTCCAAGACATTATCTGTAATACTAATGCTTTTGTAAGTCTTATGTGAAGTATTTCAGGATAGAGCAGCATATGGCTCAGTGTGATCTTGTTCTTCTTTGCCTGGATGGAAGATTTGTAGTTGATTTTGATGGAAGTGGGGTCATTTTTATCAGAGCTGTATTGCAGAATGGGTGAATTTAAATTGTGGCCTCGAAGGTTTTAGGCCTGTCACAGCAATGCTTTTGTGTTTCATGCTGATCTTCATTGATGAAACCTGGCAATAGAGCAAATTTGTTTTCTGAGGTGTGCATTTGATCCACTAGCCCAAATCAACAATTGTCTTTCTCTGACAAAGTCAAGAAAAGAGGGCTTGACAAACACAGGGAAATAAGAAAACTAATCTGACAAACATTTAGAGTCTTTTTTTTTAAGTGTACGACTTCACTTTTTCTAGAATCCTAGAATTGTATTTAGAAATAGTGAATATTTGTATTTGTGTGAGCTAACTGGTTAGTTCAACAAGTACCAACAAGTATGAGTATTTTCAACTTGGTATTTGCTGACTTCAGACTTTTGAAAACAGAATACTATGAAGTTGATACCAGGATGTTACAATTATCAGTTGCCATGTCTGAAAAAATAGATTTATGAGCACATAGTTCCTCCTCCAAAAACTTACTGCTTTTTTAACAGGAATAAGTTGAAGTAAGAAAGTCATTGCCTTATAAACATAATAGTAAAAGAAGCTTTCCAATTCGTGCATTAATTTTGCTTCTTCATTATCTTCATATTCTCATTGTTCATCTTTCTGATTTCTGATTAGATGCTCCACCAGTACACTGTATGAAATGCCAAATACTTGTGGATATCTAGTGCACACCTGCCTTTTTAACTAGTTATCATGTAGCTTTAGTTAAGATCTCAAATGATCAATAAGCTTTTCACTTATATGTATCAAAACTGTTCCCCTCTCTCTTGATTTTTGGCTCGTTTGAAAACTTCAAAGTGTTTATGCTATAGGAAAAGTATTTAGATTTTTGTGGCTTTTTGACATGCAGTGATAGTTTGATTTATGATAGCAGTGTCCCTAACTGTATCTGTCTACTTATTTTTCATCCTGAACCTCTCCAAGGTATTATTTAGTTTAGTGTCATACATACTATGAATCTGCCAACAGTGATAGCATACAGGAGGTATAGAGTAAAATATAATTATTCAACTGCAGAGTTAAAATTTCTAGATGTTATCTATACCCAAAGAAATTAATTGGCTGTGAGCTTCTGAAATCAGTTTTTTCACTGTTTGTATTTTGAATTTTCTACTTGAATTGTTGCTGAAAACTGAACACCTAGGGGTTTAATTGCTCACTATACTTAAATCTGTAAAGTATGATGGACCAAAATACTCTGCTCTTTGCAAGATGTATATACACATATTAATCTAGTTAGTAGCATGGTGTAGAAGAAATGCAAGTCATGGCTTGAAGGAGTGATTGAGCACCTGATGGAAGGTAGGGCCAACTCAGGGGAGCTTAGGTGCATGTAATGCCCCTGGGTGACCAGAAGGGGGGGAGCTGGGATCCACTGCTTCCCCAACCTCATTTAAGGGCTGCCAGTGGGGGGTAAAGGTATCTTGCTGGAGATCCCTGTGTATTTAAAGCCTTCCTAAAGTAAACAGCTTCTTTCCTTTATTTCTGAGCCCATGGCTGTTACATTTGACTAAGTTCTCACTTGCTGCAGCCTAGAACCTTACTCTGCTGCCACTGCTACACTTTCCATCGTGTTACACATGAATAATAAAATGAGTGCAGGTTTTGCTACTGATTTAATATTTACAAATGCAAAACTCATCTTGGTCATGGTCTACTGAAGTTTCACCATTTATGTGTTCTTCAGAGTATTATTGTGCTCAGAATTTCATACATATTGGGGCCTTTCTTATCGACTGATATCCTTTTAAGATATCTTAAAAACATATCTATGCCCAGAAACATACTGTGCAAACTGATGCTCAGACCCATGAAGAAACAACATTAATAGACATGTAGCTGTGCTTATTTTTAGTCTTTCAGACTGCTGTTCTCTTTTCATTGGGAGATCCACGCTGGTTTACTGGATTACTGCACCTGTAACTAGAAAATAATAGTAGCTACTGTCAGTAGTTGCTCACTTGTTCAATACTTAAGCAGTAAGCGATTATACTGTGAGGTCATCTTCCTTTAGTGGGTTTGCATCTGCCTTAGTGTTTAGGTCATTTTTTTCCTAATGGCAAAACTACTGGCTTTCCAGCTGCTGTACTTTGGATGGGAACTATTTAGGTGAAGGTAGCTGAGAAAGGTAGATGTGATATTGTCTAGAACAGCTTGTGAAATTGGTAAAAAAAAAAACAAACAAACAAACAAAAACAAAACAAAAAACAAACAAACAAATCATCCTCCCAAATGAATTATTATAACACTTACTATTTGAATCTTTAAACTATGTTCCATTGTTTGTTCTGTGTTTTTTATTTACTTCCATATTCTTATGTGGTTTTTTGTGTTTTGTTTTAAGGAGTATTTGTGCAAATGTATGTGATTAGACTTTTCTTTAGGAGCTTGCCACCCTTGCTGCCCTTCAACTGATTAATACAGAATGGTCCATATAGGCAAATGGGAAACACCAACTGAAAAGGATTGAGTGACTTACTTTAGTGTTTCCCACTTAGACACCATCAGTTATTTTAGATTGTAGGATATAGAGAGGATTTAGGTTTCTGCTTGATAAAATCTTGTGAGCTTTCGATCCTTTGTCAGTTCTCTACATGCTTGATATCATAACGTCAAGAGAAATGAGCTGCATGATGCTCAGATTTTCCTGAACCTGTGGTGAGTTGCCAGTGGCACAAGACTGTTAATAAACGGGCTTTAGTCTTTCAGTGCTTGGAGCAATATTCCATATGTTGTTTCCCTTGATCTGTTTTCCTGAAGGATGTGAAATTTGATTGTATGCTTGCACAGATGCTTTCAGTTTAGTACTGATAAATCTGGAATTCTTTCTATATTAGCATTGTCAGTTTGGGTTTCTTTTGCGTATTTTTAAATGAGCTTACCTGTTTGGTAAAATCCCTTTGAATTTTTTGGTAGGATTTTGACATACAAAGGACATCTGATTGTAATATAAACAAAAATATCAGATTAGCCATAAGATTTGCTACTTAAGTCATGCATTATAGGACAAGAGGTAGTGGGCCCCAAGTTGCACCAGGGGAGGTTCAGATCAGATATTAGGAAGAATTTTGTCTTAGAGTGATAAGGCACTGGAACAGGCTGTCCAGGGAGGTATGGGGTCACCAACCCTCAATATGTTTAAGGAAAGGGTTGATGTGGTGTTTAACCACATGGTTTAGTGGTAATATTGGAGGTAGATCAACTTAGAGGTATTTCCAAATCTTAACAATTTTATGTTTTCATTTTTGTATGGGAGAGAAGAATGGAGAGTTCTGAATGTAGACTTCTTCATTTCTACTGTTCAGAAACGTATTGTTGAAGTATTAAAACTTTGTATTAAAGCATCTAAAATTGAATTTAGAAATAACTGGACAAATTAAGATGTTTTGTTAGATCATTGACAAATATCTAATTATTTCCTCTCCAGTAATGCTCTTGTAACTTCTAATTGAGTATAACTATAAGGAATCAATACACAAGAAATAATAGATAAGTTATTTATTATAACTTTAGGTATGGACTTCAAAATTAATTCAGATATTAAGATGTGGGGAAGCGTATGACCAACTAACAGTTCACATGTTCTATTTAAAGAGCCTGATAATGCTGCCTTTCTAGTTGTTAGCGATGATAACTGCTAATGGTGCTTGCAACTTGTGTTGCTTCTCAACCCATGTGGCGAAGTTATGCCTCCCAGAGGTAAGTTTTGGTATTGGCAGAAAGCATTGCAGAGGACGGCAATACCTCAGAGCCTCGGGCGTATAAAATGCTATGGATGATGCAGATGATTAGAGAACTCATCTGCTGTGTTTCACAATCACTTTGTACAGATGCAAATTTTTGTTTTACTCAGTATCTTCTGAATCAATTTTACTGCCTGTATGGGAGTGGAAGGAAAGTGTCTCTGAAGTAACTTAACCATTTGCACAGTTAAAAATAAGCAACAGAAGATAGGGAGATTTTATTTCTTTTATTGTCACAAAATGTTTGTCTTCATATCAGCTTTAGAAATATTGATGAATTCTAATCTGGAAAATATATGAAGTGATTGAGGTCTCTATAAACAATCTTTTTAGTTCTTACCATATTCAGAATTGTGTTAACAAAGCTTGGTTTGTTCTAACAACACTGCATGTTTCATTGGGACAGAATTCATGACTTATTTTCAATTCACATTTAGGATTTTGTTCTTTTCTGTATGCTGTGTTGCTTTGTGTATTTGTAAAGGAGAATTTTATTTTCTCTAAGTGATAAATCTATACATTTAATTATGGAACATTTATAAGATTTCCATGACAGCCATGTAAGAAGATTCATGTTTACTTTGTTTCTGAGTTCTCAGTGCCTTTTTAATGACTACTGTATAATTAAAACAGAATGCATAATTTGTGAGATTACATAATATAAATCAGTTTTGTTTGCATGATGCTGGACAATTGTAATACATGTACAATATACTGCTGCAGAGACTTACATGGGTTCTTGCATTTGTTGCAGAATTGTGAGAAACTAGAAAATAATTTTGATGACATCAAGCACACGACTCTTAGTGAGCGAGGAGCACTTCGAGAAGCAATGAGGTAAGTCTGGGTCACCATAGCAACAGTCACAGATGTGGTAAAGAAAGAGTCATTCTTCATTATTGGGGGAACAAATGAGTTCATTGCCACCATTCAGCTCTATTCTCTAAGGTATTAATTTGTCAGTGGAGAGGCTTCCCTTGAGGCTGTACTTTGGTTTTGAAGCTGCATAAATGTTAAGCCTGACTGCACAGTAAAAAACGTAAATGTTTAATTTGTTATTTAAAATGCTTAAGGGGTGCCTTGCTTTATATTTATACTAAACTGTGAGTGAATGAAAATATTGTTCGTCTAAATTCTGTAAGTGTTAAAGAAATTGCACAATGCTGTTTGAACAAACCTGTGCCTGCTTCTAAATTGGATTTGATTTTTAAGTATTTGGTGGCCTGTGTACTCAGATCACTGTTTTTACATGATTTTGGTTTTGTTAATAGAATTTTAAAATGCACCTGGTATTTCGTATGCTGTAGGGATGCATATTCTGCTTAATACTTTCATATCATCTAATTCTTTTTAGAGGGGGGTTAAAAGTTGTCAGTAAGTCAGTCTTTTCTTGCTGCCCTTATTTGCATTGCTGAGTATTTTGGTGCAGGACTCCAAAGAAACTTGAGCTATAGTGCCCAAAATAGGGAATGATCATGGATAAAAGGAGGCAGAATAGAGAAAGAGTTTCTAAAATAACTTCCTAAATACATTAAGAAAGACTATTAATTTTAGTATTATTTATGTGTGATAAAATTGGGCAAACATGCTTTATTAAGTTTTGAAAGTTGGGTAGTAATAAACAGTAAATCATTTCACTTGCCTGATATAAGTAACTTCTTAGAGTTGCACAGTAAAAAGTACAAACAACAGTAATATTGAGGAGAAACTCAAAAAACTAAAGCCATTTGCTTTGATTCTATTCGTAATCCCTTTACATTTATGAATGACTTTATTTTCATGACTCTGAATGACTTGATGTTCATGATGCTCTTGGCTTATGAACACTGCTATGAATAACTGTTTGTAAAGGTACTGTGTGAAATGTAACCTGCCTATTTAAAAGCCTTACTTATTACCTTCCAGTTATATTCTTTCCTTTCTGAAAGTCATTAGCCTTTCTAATTTTGATTTCTTGTTCTTTGTTTCTTTCCTACACTTAAAGGACTGACTGTGTGGTCAGTCCCCCGTATACATAGATCTTTCCTGTAGTGCTAGTAAATGAAAAATGACTTATAATAAAGATTTAGGGAACATATGGTGTGTGAAGCTACTTTTAGTATTTTCCCCAAGCTGGATTTCTTGTCGCTGGTCTCCTGTAACAACATTCCATGGGTGGTTTTGTGGTGTTTTGAAGTACATGACTCAGCATAGTTAATCTTTTAAAAACTTGGTTGCTGACAGCTCTTTGGTGATAAACATTCACTTGAGGAGGGATCTTGAGCGTTTCAAAGGTCATGCATCTGTTACAAGGAGCATGTAAGATCACAAGAATTTTCTACATCGCACAAAATAGAAAGCACACTACTAACCCATACATTTGTATCCTGGTCATTTTTGGTAGCATACAAACCATTTGGAGGAATAGTAATTGATCTTAAAGTTTGACAGATATTGTGCAGTGCTGGAGTTCTCTTAATTGCCCTCAATGTAATGTAGTTCTTTGTTGATCAGAGGATGGTGAGGAATTCTTGTGCGTTGCTTATGTGTTTGTAGATAATATGCAGTCATAACTACTATTGTATTCCTTTTTTCTATCTTAGTAAACAGTTTTATCACAACCCACAGGTTCTACTCTGTTGGCTTTTTTTTAATTCTCTTCCTCATCCCACTGGGAAGGGGAGGGTAAGCAAACAAATGTGTGGTGCTGAGTCATCTGCTGGGTTAAACCACAACAACTTGATGGCTGCTTTTTTTTTTCTATTTGGATCCAAGATTACCTGCAACCTACTTTAGTCTCCCAACATCTTTGAGAGATGAAAGTTCACTTTGCTTTCCCATTGCTGTAGTGGACTTTGGATCAGGTGTGGGAGGATATAGATTTGCTGACACAGGTATTGAGACACTTGCCTCCTTTCGGTTGGGGAAGAAGGCAGAGAGGGCTCTGTGTTGCACAAAGGCACTGAAATCATATGGACATGAAAACAACAACGAAAAATCCTAGCTGGATAGCTAAGCAGATATAGGTGAATCTCAGATGAGCCATAAGTTGAGTGGGCAGTCTGCCCAAATCCTCTCTGATTTCCCAGGGTAGTACTGCTGTTTGGCCTGATGAGAGAAACAATGAACATTTTTCCCTAGTGCTCCTGTTTGGATCTAGACCTTCCGCTTTAAATTTCTCTTTGAGAAAAATGGTCAACTTAATATGTATTTCAGTATATTTCTCTCTTATGAATGTTACTGTGCATCACACAAACACCAATAACCTAGTGGGGTCTTGTTTTCTTCCAGATCTTCAGATGATATTCAAATTAAAGAGTAGAGGAAAATCATTGCTCTTGTCTATATTTAAATATATACAAAAAGAAACTTTCTGGAAAATCATAAAATGTGAAATTTCTCTAGTTTTACTTCATGCAATGTTTTAGACCTTGAATCAAATAATGAGATTAGTTGGGATAGAGTGGTATTGCAAGAATTCAGTTTACTTTTATTTGCTTTATCCTATAAAGCATTCAATTCAGTTTGTGTGTGTTTTTTTGTTAATATAGTCTAAAAGTTTTGTTTATTATATTTTAATGTAATGACAAAGCTTAAGTAAATCCCCCTCCTCGGCCTGCTGCTGAGCACTGCCCAGCATGGCACAGGGTCTGCTGGCCTTGCTGCAAGGTGTTGCTGGATGACTTTCACCTTCTCCTCCAGACCCAGAAGGATCTGACTGTAGAGCTGCTTTCCAGATGCCAGCTGCCTGCAGTTGTTCCTCCCCAGGGGCAGGATATAACATACCTCTTTTTCTTTGAACTTCATGAGATTCCTGTTAGCTTATTTCTGTGAGCATGTGAATGCCCTCTGAAGAGCAGCACAGACTATTGGCCATTTGTAGACTTCCTGAGGGGCATGGCTTCATGACAAGCAATGCATTTTGTGTTGCATCTTAAATTATGGTACCTTGCTCCTGAACACTGTACTGGCAATATGCTTTAGGCCTATGTCTACTATAGGTTGCATGAACTTGGTGTCAGACAACTGGAGCCACAGTGGGTAGCATCCTGTGAGTCTGGCAGTGTGGTGGCTTATGGCAGTGAGCCATCAGTGAGACTGGTGAGATGTTATATATGTGAATGGGTCTTCCTTGTAGGTGCATAAATCTACGATCTGTCTTGTGAACATTGGCTGAATTAGTATGCATGAAAGCTTTGCAAGTGAAAATTAAAGCTGAATATTTTTATCCAGTCTCTGTGTTAATAAAGAAAGATTTAAACACATTTCATATTTACAAGTGGGAAAGAAGAGAGAAAGTTTACTTGTCTGTTTAGATCAGTCTAAAAAGGCATCAAACTTCATTTGGAATTTTCTTTTGCATTCATATATTTGCATATTTTGGATAATGTGAGCATGGGAGTGAAGCTTCAGCTATGATTTCCAGTTTTATAGAAGCAGTTTCTGTTAATGATGATATTCACTCTGTTGTCTTGACAACTGTATAAGCTGGAGTTAGTAATAATCAAGCTGCTTTTAATATGGTCTAGACTCTCAGATGTATTTGACAAATAGTTTCTATGGCTGGGCAAAACCCAAAGAAATTGCACTGTAAGGGGTTCCGTGATTTCATGAGTGCACACTAGTTTGCAGTTGAAGCCTGGGGATTTAAAAAAACAAGTGTGCAGTGCAAACTACAAAATACTGAGGAACTTGTTTGGGCTTCTGCATCTGCTCTGCACAGCAAACGCATCAGCACTGTCCCTGCAAACTGTTTTGTGGAGGAGAGGAGGAAAAAAAAACACCTCACTTTTGTGTCACTTCAAGGGTGAGGGAGCCTGTTTCTGCTTTTGAGCCATTTAGTTTTATAATTTAAAGAAAAAAATGGATGACAGTCAAAAATTTTGCTTTTAGCAAACTGCAGGAGATGTTGTCTGATGTTGGTTCTGAAAGAGGTTTTGAAAACCACTGTGGCAGATGGCTTACCACAAAGACTCCAAAGATGCCATGCAGTGGGTGCAGTGTCATACCTTTTTCAGTGACTAATAGTCACTCATCTGCAAACTGTTAGAGCAGAAAATTGCATTAGAAAATCTTGAGTTCCCTCTATGGATTCCCTTTTTGTTACTTTTAAAATGCAAGGTTTTAGGAATATTTCTTACATTTGTTTTTTTTGCTACCATTATCAATGGCTCTCTGTAGATTATTGACATTTGTTCTTTTATGTTGTGGAGCGTTGGACAATTTAGTTAGAAGGGGGCTCATGACATTTTAGACATTTTAAAAAAATGTCTGGGGCACAAACAGAAGCTGGGTGTGTCACAGCTTTGTCAAAGGAGCCTGGTGTTTCAGTTCAAGCCGTGGAAGCTCATGCTGTTTTATCTGCAAGTTGTGAATTTAATCACTACTGTAGTCAGCCTACACACGTACTCAAAAAAGCAGTCCATCCTTACAAATACTGTTTTAAATATCTGCTCTGGTTTCTTTCCAGGCACTTACTGTAGTTTTCAAGTATCTCTGATAATATGATCAGCTTTTCCTCTTATCTCCATCATGCCCGTCTAAAGTCATTGGGCTTTGCATTGCTTTGGGCATCTCTGACTTTATTCGCCTTGGACTTCAGCATACAAAGCAGAGCTGGTATTAAGGATAAAATAATCTTCATTCAGAAATGCTTTATCATCTGGTGATGTCTGCTTTGTTTGGCTCATTGTCAGCAGATCATAGTTATCATAATTGTTTAGGACACTTTAGTTGTAATGAAAATTAGTAGCTATACATACTTTTTTTTTTTTTGCTACTTTATACCATACTGGGTGCTGGGGTTCTGGAGATATAAATATATATTTATTTATAAAAAAAATAAAGTCTTCATTTTCTTAGAAATGTTTTCTTTACTGGGATGAAGGCGTTTCAGAGATTAAATTGGGTCCAACTGTGTGTCCCGAGATACTTAGCTTTCATCAGAATTAATCTCTGCTTCCCCTGTGGACTTCTGAACCTAAATCCTGTTTACATACTTGAGGCTATTTAGGAGAGTAAGAAGAGATTTTCAATGAAGCAATGTTCTGGTGGAACATTAAATTTAAATAGTAAGACCCTATTTCTTTATTTTTTTTCAATAACTTAGTTGTATAAAATATTAAACTAATATCAGTACTGTACCATTGCTTATTTGACTACAAAATTTTGGAGAAACACTTTCCATCTGCAGTGCTGAAAAGGAGCTACTTAAAAGGAGAACATATTTTATCAGTTTGCTGTTGAAAATTTGTTTGGCACTCAGGTAAGCCCTGAACCACTTCGGATGCCACGTGGCTTGCTTAAGTGGGTATAGCTGTTCTAGGGATGTGGTGTCACTGGACTCCTAGCCACTCTAGAGGTACCTTCCTTAGCTGGCAAAGTCACGGGGAACAACATTGTTCATCATGCTTAAAATACTCCAGGAGAGGACCACTGTTCATCTAGTTGCAGATAATTTCTAATACAGGAAGCCATTTACTTATTGCATAGTTCCTGCTGGATATTTTTGCTCTTTTCTAGTTGAAATATATCTATTTTAGTGAATGTAAAGCTGTATATTCCTTCTATAATAATTTTTAAAAATTCTACTCAGGTATCAGGCGAGTAGAGAATTTACCCCTAAACTGGAAAGGCCTGAGAAATTTTTTGATGTTGGTGTTGCTGAACATTTTACTGTGTACTTAGTATAACAATGTAATAACATATGAAATGTGTTTTTTCTTAAAATTATAGCTGCAAACAGAAGTTTGAAATGTAACTCTTTTAATATTTTCTCTATCATATTCATTTAATTCTCAGTGTAAGATAAGAATTCATTATTCTTGTGCTGAGAGTGTGAAACCACAAGTTGATAATGGTAACTCAGTGTTTATAAAATAAAGTGTTGTGCCTGCAGTGTGGTCCAATTACACAATAGTAGAGTAGGGATGTAATGCAGAAATGCTGCTTTCTATTTGTTTCAGTAAGTTTAGCACAGTGGAAAATGTGGCATTCTTCCAAGGTAATGCATCAAGTTTACAGTTGACTGGAAGTGCAGTGGAAGTTACTCTAAGACTTCATGTGCTGGCTAACAACTCTGGTTGAATGTGTGAGATAATTGTTTTATGAAATCTATTTGATGTTTCATTGCAAAGAGTTTGTATCTTAATTTTGAGACATAATAGTATTCTAAGAGGTATTTGAACAAGTGTCTCTGTAGATGCTGCATTTACAATGTTGCACTTTTAGCAATTGAGCATAATTTATATATGGATAGAGCTCACATACATTCTTCTTCCAGTAGCCTGCTGAATCTGATGAAACTTGAAAGAACTGCTCCATTAATTTGGTCAGATTATTTGAAAAAAAATGTCAACAGGCTGTGTCATTTCTTCTTGATGCTTAGAGAGGTAGTAACAAATCGGCAATTTGACAGGTATGAAGAAACCAGAGGTTGCGCGGTATCTTTCTCAATAGCGACTTTACCATTTACCAATGAGATGTGAAGAGTTAGATAAGAATCTCCTATAATTTTTGCTCTTGGTATAATTTTTATTAATCTTTTCCATCATGTTAGAGCCATTTCCCAGATATTTAACTTAAAGGCAGACAATGTTACTGTTGTACTGGGTTTAGCAGTCAACCCACTACAATTCCCTCAAAGGTGCTACAGAAAATTGCCAAGTCACAGCCAGAACCCAATGGTTTAGCATCAGGTGAGAAGGCAGGCAAGTAATGTGTCTGAATGACTGGAGGGGGTGGAGCCTGGAGGGCTCATTTAAGGGTTGGCAGCTGAGGGAGCAGCATCTGTCTGGATAGAGATTGCACTCCTCTTGAACTGCCACTGGTCAGTCATTGGAAGGGCTGAGACAATTGTCCTTCTTTGTTACCTGCTGCTGCTCCATAGTGTCTGCATCCTACTAGAAGGTTCTGTCATTGTCACCTTTTGCCATGCAGGTGTGTTAATATTATTTACATTTTTGAAGAATTATTTGTCAGGAAAATATGCACATTTAAATAGCATGTGAATGCTTCTAAAAGCTCCTCCTTGCTATCTTCTAGCTTGTTTAAAGTGTAATGTGGAACAATTGGTCCTTAAAGGTGTTCAGCTCCTGATGTTTTTTTTTTTTTGTGAGAGCTGGGTTGAGGATATCATTTAATTTGAGCAGGTTTTTCAGTGCTGCTATAGGTAATAATACCAGCTCTGCACTTGCTGGGTTTTATTTTTTTTATAAAGGGAACATTTCTAATCTTAAATGTTTTTTTAGAAATTCTACTACTTTTCTCAATCTTTTTGTCTAGAAAAAGCATCTGATAACTTACAGAAATGTTCTTTACAATATTGAGTTTGGATTTACAGTAAAAGCAGTAACTGCTACTAGCTTCTAAAGCTTTCCAAAGATCTGTTGTTCCATACATGCGTCTTTTTCTGAAGTATTTCTGGATGCCTTTGACAGCACTGATCCAGCAAGTGGAAGACTGTCACTGGCAGCATTTATCTTTGCAGGAAGTATGTTTGTTTCAGCTGATTGGGGTAGTTTCAGCTCTGACATCTGAACATGTATAAGTATGCAAAAAAAAAAAAAAAAAAAAAACCAAAAAAAACCAGAAGAATCACAAGGTTAAAAATAAAAAGAACAATAAAAAAAAAAAAACATTCAACGATCGTGGCCAATGCTCTTTAAGGAGATAGCGTTGTGTGTGAGGGAAAAGTGAGTAGTGGTTTAGCCAAGCATCAAGGCTCTGCACTGGGCTAACAAAGAGGTAACTGTGGACAGCTATTAATGGGACTGGAAGAAGGGATCAGTACTAAAGGGAATCCTTCAGTAATTCCTACCAGCATCAAGAGCACAAGCCAACTGTCCACGCAGTTAATGTAGTGAGCTTGCTGGCTGCAAAAGTGTGTTATAAATGTTGTCTGGGTCTAAGGGTCCTTGTTCATTGGAATTGGCTCACACAGTGGTGAGGGGCGGAAGAGTGAAAGCTGAGTGGATTGAGGGCACGTGCTGATTTGGCAAGAATACAGGTTGAACTTGGTATGTAGCAGCAGTGATCAAGAGTGCCTTCCAGATGAATAATTGAGTATAGGTTGGTCAAAATTTTCCTCTCAGCAGTGACATAATTTGGCATGGCATGTGCCAACATTTAATGAAGAATACACACTTGAGACCTTCCAAGCTGGCTTGATGCCCCTACAGCTGCTTTTTAGAGCTCTGAAAGCTTTATTTTAGGTTGGTAAAATATCCCCCCGCACATACAAAATAACTCAACGCATTTGAACATCACCTGTCAGGGGTTTTGGGAACAATATTGTATGGTAGCAATCACAAAAGGAGGATCAGTCAGAGATAAAGATCAAAACTACAGAGCAACAAAACATGCTTGTCCCTAGATATCCTGGATCAGAGTATCTGCTCAACACCTTGGTTTGCTTTGATGACTGGCACTGACACAGAGGTGCTGCTTTTTCTGTCACTAAACTCCAGTTGAACCACTGCATCTGTGTATGTAACATGCTGTGATTTTTTTGCCACTTTTTTCTTACGGCTGAAAATATAGTGAAAGACGGTGTTACAACTTGGATTTCTAAGGCTATGTAAACATGCCTGGATTAAAAGCAAGAGCCATCCAAATCTTTGTAAAATTATCTATCTTCCATCCAATGTCATGCATAACTACTGCATCCCCAAGCAGACTTGAAAGATTAAACTCTGCATTTTATTTATTGTTACGAAATATGTTCCCTTCTTCAATCCTGTAATGTAATGTTTTCCTGAGCTTCGGTTCTTATTGCATGGAATTTTCACCAGCAAACTTATAATCACTTCCATGCATGGCAGAAGTCATCCGTTATGCTCAATACTCAGTGTGGAAGTTCATTTTTGTGGTAGTAGCACCGCTTAACAACATGGAGTGTTCAGGAGGTCAAAGGACAGTGCTTCTCTAGCTGAAGTTAGAATTATTAGTGAAAACATAACTTGCTGTTGTTGCCTTCCTGAGTATGCAACTTAGTGCTCTGTATTTGCACTTAAATTGTCATTTAGCGGTTAATGTGGAAAATGACTAGCAAAAGGGAGAAGAAATGTTCAGCATTTTTATTCTGCTTCCTGGCTGCAGTTAGAACAATGGGTCAAAGGCACTAAGTACAATCTGCTTGTTTTGCTTTACCTTTGCATTTTTTCAGTCAGTGGATAATGGTCAGTTAATAGAATTACATTTATTGCTTTTTTTTTTTTTTTTTTTTTTAGGAGAAGGATTTTTCTCATCTTCACTGATTGCCAAGTTATTTGTATGTAGAGAGAAGATTCTTTTTGTATAATCAATCTGCTGCTACCCATTTTATTGCCAAGCATTCCTTCTCTATGGTAGCGTAATGTTACCTAGGGAACAGCTTAAAGCTGACACATACAGTGGTGCCACAAATTAATTTCACAGTTATCAGGATATAGGGTGATAACAACAACACAAGCTACTGTGAAATTACCATTGTTCCCATTGAGTTACAGTGTAATTATTACTTTTGTGGCTACTATGCAAATAACTCATGTCACCACTGTAGGATGGGATGTGCTTTCCTTTCTCTGATTCAGTACTTTGTGCTACAGAGACATCTTTATGTACTATGTACTAGAGCTGTGCTTTGAATTTTGAACTGAGATCTAAACATGGCTATGTCTTCAAATAAAAAAAGCCACAAATACTTGAGACCTACTCCCATCCCCAAGTCCCCTGCTGTCTATTATCATCTGGAATCATAGCTGCATTTGTATGCTAATCTAACAAAATAATAATCAAGTTTTTAGTTTTCCATTATTTCCAGTGTGAAACTGGGATGTTTCCTTCAAGAAGGGAGCTTTGTGATAGTTACTTTTATTAAGGGACGATTTCAGGTTTCTTTGCTGCCACTTTGTGGAGACTTTGGTGGAAGGGATAGATCATTTTTATTACATTGCATATTCTTATATAAATTGGTAGGAAAATATGACTGGAGCAAGATTAAGGTGTTATCCTAGTATGTAAAAACAACTATAACAGCAATAAAACAATGCCTGCAGCATGATAATGACAGAAGACAAGGTCTGTCTTCCACCGTGTACTGTGTTGGAGTTGGCATGGGTGCTCCTTGTATCGCTTTAAACCATAATTTCTTGGGAGACTACAGCTTGAGTTACATATTTCAGAAACACATCTCAACGATTTTTTTCATCCTTCAATTGGGATTTTCAGAAATTCCTACAGGGAGCTTAGATGTGCAATTTGCAGTTATGTATGGATATATCACCTTCAACTGCTCTTAAAATTTCCATTTTAATAAGTGGCTAACAACCAGGTTTTCAAAATTGATGAGAATAGTTAAAATCTAAAGAAGAAAGAAAACTTCAGAGACAAATCATTTAGAAAAATAAAGCTACAATTATATGAAATGAATGAGCACTTGATTAAGTAATCTGTAACCAAGTAAAAATCTGGATAGATATTGATAACTTCCAATTATCAAAATTGAGTGCAAGGTAAATTTCATTAGAGTACAAGATTTTTGAAGATTGGAGCTTCATTTCTACTTAAGTATTCAATGATCTTTCATTGAAAAATAATCCTAATAATAGAATGATAGATTTTGGTTTTTAATTATTTTATATTTTATAGTAAACAAAGATGAAATAATTAAATTTGATGCATTTTCAAAAATTTGCTAGCTTACAAGCTAGATTTCTCTAGTTTGTGCTATATTGCATTGACAGAAGTATAGCACAGCTTGATAAGCATGAACACAAATATGAACAATGTTATGAAGGATCTATGTCCTCAGCATTTCCAAAAAGTATACCAGTACTGATTCACTGAGATTTGAGCTGCAGAGATCTTGCAAATTTGCGTTAAATTGTAATTACACCTTTTTTTCTTATGAGTGAGATAATTGTATAATCAATGAATATAAAGATGTTATGATTATGAAATAAACAAGAGTTTGGCTAAGCAAGTTATAATAACAAAAAGAGAACAGATGGAATGCTTTCCTGTGACCTGGGCTCACTGCAAAACTCTAGAGGAGGAATCTCCTGAAGAGATCCTTCCCCACTGGTAATCAGCTCTTAAATGGTTCTAGGAGAGCTGCAGCCAGGCTCCACCCTTCCTGGCAGCACAGGTGAATTGCCTTCGCCTGTGCTCCCATGGCTGACTCAGTGCTCACCTCAGGTGATCAATCAGGGGTTCAGGCTGTGATTCAGCAGTTCCCATACAATAACTATATCTTTTTTGAAGTTAAGAAAATAATTGAAGAGAAATTGTTGAGGCAGGAGGAGGAACACCCAAATGATAATGGAGTATAAAGGAAATAGATATTCTGTGTGTCAGTCTTCAAATATACAAGGGCTGCTCTGAATGTAACACGTCTTTATTATGTGATGTCAGAGGTGGATGTAGGTGGTATAGCAGTAGAGGCTGATCCTTCCCACCGGTATTCCATTACGTTTTGTTGCTGTGTGTCTGATGGCAGCAGTTCTGGTAGTTCTGTCTAACAAAATGGTGTCTGATATGGAAATGTATATGAAGCAAAGTGTCATTGAATTCCTCCATGAGGGAAAAAATGGCATCCATTAGCATTCGTTGACGCTTGCTGAATGTTTATGGAAACCGAAGAGCAAATGTGAACGAGGTGAGGCAGTGGGTGGTGCTTTTTCAACAATGGGCTGCTTCCATTGGTGCAGCACAGACTCGTGTTCATCGCTGGCAAAAATGTGCAATGAATGGTGATGACCATATTAAAAAAAAGTGTTACTGTGCACTTTATATCTGTTGTAGTTTCCTTGGAAATAAATAGCAGGCATTACTTTTGGTGCAACTTATATGTTAGTGTTTTTCAAACAAACAATTTTCTGATACCATTTCTTTAAGGAAATTGAAAAACTATACAATCACAAAATTACAAAGCAATATGTTGTCCCCTATCAAAGCATTGTTTTTCTGAAGGTTACACATAGACTGATGAAGGCGTTACTGCTATTTGAGTTGTAGTACCTGGTGGAGAATCATTTAGAGCAGTAGTTTTTTCTTCAATAATCTGCTAGTTGTGTGTTCTTCACTAAGAAAGGAAGGTTCCAGTTTCTCCCTTTTCATGATTTTTTTGTTTGAGTTGTTAAAACCTGCTGAGGCTTTTCACTGATCACCTAAAGCACATGAATGTAAATGCTCCAATTGATGATCTAGGAGGAAATAGTCAAAAGATAAGTAAACCTTATGATCTTGCTCATTTATTATCTATATGATGAATAATGGTGAAAAACCGTATGGTAATTAATGGACTGGCTTCATGGAATGGCTTCTATTTATTGTATGTCACTTTTTTTAGAGATTTGCTGATAAATATATTTATTGCAGTGTGAGGAGGTCACTAGTTACTGTGGGTATTAGTGAGACTGCGAGAGTACTCTAAAAATCTACTTTTAAAAAATTCCCTCCCTTTGCCCTCCTGTTGTATCACTTCTAGTTATTCAAGAGCTAAGCCACTATTTAACACCACAGCAATGCTCAGGTTTGATGCTGTTTAACCCATATAAGTTTCATTTGGAAGAAACAGCTTGTTCTAATTAAGAGCTTCTGGAAAATCTGCTGCAATCCTTGCATGCTGTTCTTAAGAGTCAACCTTGTGGAAGCAAGTAATTAAAGGTTTAGAGTCACCAGAGGTGTGCTCATTGGCCCAGTTTTGGATGGAGCTGGGAGGTTAGGGAGTGTTGTTGTAGTACTGTGGGGAACTTTCACTGCTGTTAGTAATGAGCAAGAAGCTCAAATGGTTCATAAAAATCAAATGTTGTCTTAATAGGCCTGATGATCCAAACAAGCAGTTTTGCTCAGGTATTCTGTAATGAGAAGATTTTCTTAATGGAAGTAAATATAATAAAGCTGTTGCTTATTATTATTCATGTTAATATTGTATCGATATAATCTTTCATAATATTACCAATATTCATGTTAATGAATAATAACAAACTTGAAATATATGATGAACTGTTTCATTTTTACATACATGTATCTCCAAAACTGCTTGCATAAAAATGCCTGGCAAACTGTGCATTGATAATTAGGAATGATTTACTTGCCAGTAGACATGATTGTATGCATTTTGGTGTATTTTATGTTTACATAGGTTTACTGGACTAATAGCGATAATTTTGTGTTGCATGTGACATGTTCTCTTTGAGGTTTTCAAATAAGGGAATTGTCTTAGTGTTTCAGTATTTTTGTGGATTTCTAATCTCCTCTCTTCTGCTTAGTGAGCAGTTTCAGCTACCCTGGTGGTGAGCCAGGAGGGAGAAGTGGGCTTTATTTTGGTTTTAACCATCTGGATAAGAAAACCACCTCCCACATTTAAGATAAAGCACTTCGATCTTTTTCTGGCTTGCCTTTGTAAAATTATGATACTCCTGCTTACCTGTGTTTGTCCTTTTTCTTTTTTTCAGTATACTTTTTTTGTTGTTATTCATGTGGCCAGCTATGACTTCACGCATTAAGAGGGACTAAGCCACCTTTGTTTATGGAGTAGTTGTCATAAAGGCTGTGACTTTCTGGACTTATCTTGCATCCTCCAGTCTCTAGCTAATAACGAGTGCTCAAAGTGCTCAGCAAAAGTATACTGAGAACTAAAGCCTAGATCTGACTGCTAGGGAAGCAGATTCATACCTAGTTACTTACAGGGTGTCAAAACCTACATAAAAACAGAGTTGATTTCCTGCTGTATAGTCAGTGCAAACCTCTGCAGAGCCCTGGATTGGTCTTTTAGCAGGTTCTCATGGTTTCTGTTAGAGATATAGGCAACCTAAACTAGTGTGCAACTTAAATCTGAGCTATATTGTGTATTGTAAGTACCGAAGGGTGTGCATATTTGCTGAATGATGACGTGAGTAAAATTCTTCAGCAGTGTCAAGGGACAGGGTGTCTAAGGACAGCACACTTATTATTCTATTCTTACAATTGACATCATTTGTTTTATTGTGTTCTAGCTGTGTTCTAGAAGGCAAATGTACCATGTAAGAATGGGAGAAGTCCTTAGTTGTGCTTCTCTTGATGGAAGGTGAACTTTTGACATGGAACTTTAAATGTCCCTTCATGTTTATCACAGCCCATGACTGAGGGATATAGATAGGTGCTAATGTAGATAAAACACTTTTTGTTTTAAGTTTCACCTACCAAATGAAACTTAAAAATAACTTTACCTGAAATTGTCTCTCTTTGCCAGATGAAAAACTATGGTCCTCTCATTTTATGATGAGCCTACTATTTCTATACGCTGGGCTGCTGAAAATTAAACATTATCTGTGCTTAGAAGAATGTAATGGTTCTTCTCCAGGGGAAATTCTCTAAATCAGTATTAAAAATAACTAAACCAACAAACACCACTCCTCAACCCTAGTAAATAAAAAAAATGAAGCCAATACCAAACAGAAACAAACAAAAACAGATCTTTTACATTTTGACGAAGTTGGTAATATTATGATCTTTGGCTTCAGGGCAAAAGTATTTTTCTATGTCTACGTAGAAGGATGTTCATGTCATTTCTGCCTCTGCTATAAATAAAAAGCTGGATTGGTTGGCTGGATTGTCTCTGTAATGAGTTCCAACTGGAATACTATCCCTCCATGCTTGGCTTAGGCACCTTTTCAGTGGAACTTTTTCTGGTTCTAGAAAGATTTTAACCTCTTCCTTGCCCAGGAAGATGCACTGTAACACAGGAAATGGCTTCAAAAATAGAAAGTTTCAGGATCAATGGATGTTAGTATAATTTCAGTTCATCTAGAATTCTCCGTTTTCTTGTTTTGAGGAACTGAGTTTGAGGAATCACTTTCAGTTTTGTTCTTGCTAGACAGAACTTTTGGCATCCATTTTACTAACTCAGCCTAGGACTGTGAGTTGTTCTTAAATATCAGCTACTTCTATGTCGCATGTCTTTCTTAATTACTTTGCTCAGTACTCTTTCTGTACAACTGAGCAGAAAATAGTATTTTCTCATGGAAATACTTAAACCTGCAAGAAGTTTGTTTGCAAAAATGCTTTGGGCAATTTCCCTCTGTCCAAGAAAACATACTTTAGTAGTAATATAGGTAATATGTGACATTGTACACTCAAACAGTAGAGAATAGGTTAAACAAAACATTAAAAAGAGCCTTAAAGCAGAAACATGAATCTTAACAGCTTCTCTAGAAAATACGTGATTAGGGAATTCCTTGGGGGAAAAGGTATCTTTTCGTTGTCCCTCCCTGAGATCACTAAAGAGCTTTCTTTTTCTACTTTTAATAATCATCAGGTTCTTGTTGTGGATAAATTAAATCTGCACATCAGTGTGCTACTTGCAGATATGAATCTCTTTCCTCAGCACATGTGGAAGAATCAGGAAAGTGCTGAGCACTTTGGGAAACAACAAAGAACTCCTACTTCTTTCACTTAAAATTAACTTAAGCCAAATGCTTAAACTTAAATGCTTTGGTGTATGTATAATGTAAGGCTGCAGTACTTAACTCTGCAAGTGAGATATCTACACGTTGATTTTATGTTGGCTCATGAAGATAAACTCAGCTCCTGGAAATAGTGTTTTCTTCTCGTGTGATGATGCCCTGCTGTGAGGCCAGTGCCCTACCTGACACAGCTTGGGTTTTCTTTGTGAGGGTTCAAGGGATCCATCCTGAGCTTCATCCCGAGATTATCCAGTATAAACACTAATGCTGCTGTCACACCAAGGATAGTCCTGATCTTCTAAGTACATTTCTCTAAGAAATAGGATTAATAATTAATGTATGTTCCCTCTGTGTAAAATTGGATAATCTCTGACAGATGGTAGTTTTTAACAAGAACGCTGCAATAATTCAAATCAGACTAAGCATGTTTTATCCGTGCTTCAAGACTGAAAGACGCACACATGCATGAATGTAAAACCTGCATGGCTCTCTTACATTCCTCTCTACTCCTAGTTTTAGATCATGTGCATATGGAATTTTTGATTGCTGTCAGTAATGGAGTTATGTCAAATTTCATAGTGTTCAGAAAAGATCTGTCTTTAGCTGTCAAGTAGTGTACCTATCAGAGGTGAATAACTGATAAGAAAAACTGGAGAAGGAACTGTATATATACGTATATAGTCACAACTAATCATTAAAAAATGTAATCTAACAAAACTGCATTTTGTGTGTGTGTGTATATCCACATACAGGCAGATGTAGGTTGTTTTTTCTGTTTGCTTTTACTTTTAATGGCCTTCCATGGTGCTCTACAAGAAAGGAGATACTTAATCAGTTCTCATTTGTGCTTTACTGGGGGATGCTCACCCATATTTGGCACCCATCAGGACAGTCTTGTATTGGCTTTCAAGAAAAGATTATCCATCTCTTTTTGGAAGCCATAGAGTTATTAATGTACAGTGAAATAGTTGAGATACTTTGAAGGAATTGTCAAATATCAGCACCAGTTTGATGTGCAGGCAGGAATGCCTGATGTGCTGTAAACATATTCGATATTTAGAGTCCCTCATTTCAAGAAAAAAAAATTGTAAAAAGCGTGCAGCATGGCATACTTGTGATGGATGGGTGTCATTGTTTAAATGAAGGCTTTGAGTCACAAATGTATGTGCAAGTAGCTATTTTCTTCCATTTGTAAAATATTATGCTAAGTATTTCTCAGAATGAGTAATGTACTATATATATAGCATTAAAACAGTGTCTAAAAGTGCTTCATGTCACGTTAAGTAGAAATAGATACATCTATTGAATGCAACATCTAGCTCACATCTTTGGAAGTGTTGGTTTGGACCTTTTTTCCTTTGATAATTTGATTTTGAGATAATATGCATTTGTTCAGAAGAATATATTTATTTTTAAAAGTTATTGACAATAAAAATATTGACGTTAAATGGACCAATTATTTAATTTTTATATGGAGAAAGTTATTAACATGAGAATAGTTCTTTAGATGACCAGCTCTGTCAAAAATAACTGGCAGTTATGAGACTGGTGGTGATTAAAGCCATTTATGTGTTGCTTCCACAAGTTTCTAAAACCATGTAATGTGAGCATTTATGCTACCCTGCAATGTAAGAGCAAGCATGTCCAGCCCACGGGCTGCTTGCAGCCTGGCACAGCTTGCAATGCTGCCATTATGGCTGTAGCTCTGCTCTGCCACGTGACCCAGCCTGAGTGCACAGCCATCACTCAACCCCAGCCTGACATTGATGTGCTATTAACCCTCTCTGGGCTGAAACCAGGGCATGGGGAGGGTGCAGTGCAGTGCTAACTCAAGTGATGGCAACTGTGTTTCTGCATTTTGATACATTGCCTAAACACAGTCCTGTAAACAGCAAAAACTATGCAGCTTTACTTTCTGTTGTGATAAATACATTTCAGAGCAGGTTTTAAGATGCAAAAGAAAAAAAAAATCAATTTTTCGGCTTATTTGCAACTCCATTTTCAGTTGATATTGCATTACATGTGAATTTTCAAATGGAATGTGTAGAGTTGCAAGCCAAAATTTGATCATGTCTCTTTTCCAGATTTGTATAAGCCCTGTCTTAGCAGGGAGAAATATCTCTCACTTCACAGTCATGCCTTATTCATGTCGTCACTTTTGGCAGTCTGTGCATTTGTGAACAGCTGTTTTCAAGTATGAAACACAAGGGGAGTAAAACTTCATCCAAAATCTCTGAACACCTTGAGAACTCACTATGAATTGCAACTGCTGCCATCAACCTGACTGCATTGGTGGGATCTTTTAATCTCGTTTGTAAAGCTAGTTTTGTAGTTTTGTTGCTCTGTTTTTCATGTTTAATAATGAAAACATTAGAAATTAAATTGTTACTTACATACCATTAATTGTACTATATTTTTTTTATGATGGCTGATCATGAAAGCATTGTCTCCTGTTTTATTATGCTGGCTTATGATATCAGAGGTGGATGTTGGTGGTATGGCAGCAGATGTAAGGGAACACTGGCAGGAAGGTTCAACATGTCGTTGCTGTGTGACAAATGGCCATGGAAAGGCAGTCTGACAGAATGCTGTCTGACATGGAAGTGCATATGAAGCAAAGGTATTTCATTGAATTCCTCCAAGGGGAAAACATGGCACACACTGGCATTCATTGGTCCTTGCTGAACACTTATGTAGTCCAAAGAGGGCATGTGAACACAGTGAGGTGGTGGATGGTCTGTTTCAAATGTAGCAACAGTGGTCAACTCTGCTGGTACAGATTGTTATAAGAGCAGCCTGCATGCTTTTATTCATTGCTGTTGAAAATACATATCTGATGGTAGTTACAGTGTTTTCTTTTTTTTGTAGCTTAAGGTTTGTTCTGTTAAGCAGTGTTATTGTGCTCTTAGTATCTGTTACTGTTTCCATGGAAATAAATAGGAGGCATTACTTTTGGAACAACCTTCATAGATCCAGCCCTAGACAATTCCTCTTCACTTGATATGGCACAGGCAAGCAAAAAAGTTGGGCACCCATGTTGTAAAGGTTGAATGAACTCTGCAGTGAATTTCCAAACTAAGGGTCATCTTGTTCCCCATTGATCCTGTCAAAAGGGAAAGGAGAAGCAAAGATAATGTAAGAGAAGCATTAGTTTTATGTCCATAAGATGTGATTGTATTTGATCATTATTTCTATTTATAAATTCAGTTCAAAATCTTCAAATGATAGTAGAATGATAACTTTGGGTAAACCCATTTTTACCACATCCAAGGTCAAAATGTGATACAGTTTTGTGTTCCAAAACTTGAATACAATCTTTGAACCATTCTTTTGATATAATAATTTCATTAAGCCATTAGTATTAAGTTTTAAAAATAAATTATCTGGATGCAGTACTTGACATGGACCACAGGAGAGGGCTTTTATGATAGAGGCCATCCCAGTGCCATCTTTTTTATATGCTGCCATGGAGATTTGCATTGAAAACAGTTTAAAAAGTGGCTAGAAACGTATACAACATTTCTATGCTGATGTCACTGTAAACAGTAAAGTTAAGGTAGAGAAATGAGTGAAAGCCCCAGTAGAGTAAAGCATCATTTAACGAATTGAAGAGTATGCTTCCCTCCAGGTGATGCTAAGTAGGCTCTGAACAAGTAATGAGGATAATCTGTGAACTCAATAATATGTGATATTCTTTCTTGATTTTTTTTGCATGCTATTGAGATCAGTGGATATTTGAATATAGATGGACAGTTTTCAACTTTTATCTTTTGTTTTCATAGATTGAGGTTAAGACTGGAAGTTGATCATTGCATGATAATTTTTGTAGTGCTGCCTTAAATCTGAGAAATCAGTCTAATCTTTAGGAAATATTTTCTAAACCTTTGTGCCTACAGTAGCAAATTTCTGCAAAATGGTAGTCCGGAAGCTGTTTCCTTTTTCCCTGCAAAAGTAGATTGAATTTGAGAGTATTAACAAAAAAGTAAGTAAAACTTACTGCATTTCTTAAAGTTCTGCTTATTTACTGTGTAATAGAAATGCTCACAGAGTATTTTTGTAGAAGCTGGAAGAGGTTGACAGTAGCTTATTATAAAAGCAAGGAAGATATTGTTCTTCTTGCACTGATACATGGCAAGATTACTTTAAGTTCGTGAGCCATGATGAGCTGTGCCTTTACTGAGGTGGATATTGGATGCATATTGAAATGACCATCATATTCTGCTGGGCTTTATTTTGTAGCATTCCAGTATTATGAAGTTATAGAAAGCTTTTTTAGCTTATTTTTAAGTTTTTTTTTTTTTTAACTTCAAGTGTTCCGGGGCACAGAGCTGATGATGCTAACCTTCCTGTGAATCCCTACTTCATTTGTTCTCATTAGAAAGCATTTGCGTAACCACCTGAAAGACAAACTAAAGGCCAAGTGGTGATATAGCTTTGCATTTTCTCCTTTCTGCCACAGAAGTGTAGGTTGTCAGTGAATTCTTTGCTCCAAGATTGGACTGCAGGAAGGAAAACAGCTTCTGTAGTATCTAGTAATATGTTTATCAGATTCTTGCACTCATGTTCTCTCAATCTGTTATAATTCCTCATTTATTGGTTGTAGGGAACCAAAAAAGAGAGGGGATAAAAAAAGAGGTTTTTTTTTTTTTTTACTTACTAGTTGTGGAATTAAACAACAACTGTGAGGAAATGTCGAAGTCCTGGTTCTTGAATCTTAAGAAATTGTGTCATTCCACGTAAGTTACTTTGCCATAAGCTGTGTATGGCATTGTTATGCATCTGTCATATTAGTTTGTACGAAATTGATGTTGATATATCTACATGGCAAATTTAAAAACTGTAAGTATATTTGTCCTCAGTTTTTTGTCGTCTGGCAAGTTGTGTTCTCATCACGCTTTTCCCAGTGTTGCTTAAAGAGTGTATTTAAGAAGAGAGTGGGTTCATGCAAAGCTGCCTTATGGTTCACGTTGGTATGTACCTCCTCCTGAGCTGACAGCTGCCGCTTTAATTCCAGTAAGAATCCATGTTGCCTTCCCTATGGCTTCTCCAGGTGCTGCAATGCCTGGAGGAGGTAAAATTGCACTAACTTTTACAGATGTCAACATCTGCACCAGAGTAGGGCTGTGTTGATTAAAACTTCAGTCGTCTAACACGTTAGGAGTAATTAACCAAAACTACTTGTGACTGTGCAAAAGACATTTCACTTAGTGTATAGCTTCCTTCTTTCTTCTCCTACCTCTGAGGTTTAAAAGAAATCAGCTGTTTGTTTTACTCGTAGGAACTCAGAAAAATGTAATGTGAAATATTTCTACTTTTAGAAATATTTGCTGAAAAATACTTAAATTCAATAAATTTGCAAATCATTCTTACACTAGCCATTCTATGGACATCCATGAAGAGTTTTTCCACTACTTATACAGGCTGGGGGATGAAAAGATAGAGCATAGCCTTGCCAAAAAAGACTTGGGGGTATTGGTGGATGGCAGGCTGGACATGAGCCAGCAATGTGCCCTTGCAGCTCAGAAAGCCATCTATATCCTGGACTGAATCAAAAGATGTATGGCTAGCAGGATGAAGGAGGCAATCCTGCCCCTCTGCTTGCACTGGTGAGACTTCACCAGGAGTACTGCATCCAGATGTGGAGTCCTCGGTACAGGGTAGACACAGATCTGTTGAAGCACATCCAGAGGAGGTCCAGGAAAATGATTCAAGGGATGGAACACCTCTCCTATGAGGACAGGCTGAGAGAGCTGTGGCCCTTCAGCCTGGAGAAGAGAAGGCTGCCAGATGACCCGATAGCGGTCTTTCAGTGTCTAAAGGGGAGCTACAGGGGAAAAAAGTAGACAGGCTCTTTAGCAGGGTCTGTAGTGATAGAATAAGCTGAAATGCTTTCAAGCCTAAAGGGGGTAATTTTGGATTACATACAAGGAAAAAGACAAAGTGAATGTGGTAAGGCATTGATATGGGTTGCCCAAAGAAGTGGTGGGGTGTCCAGGGAGGGGGCATCTCTGGAGACTTTTAAAGCAGGGCTGGATCAGGCCCTGAGTAACCTGATCTAGCTGCGTGTCTCTCCCTGTTCATTGCAAAGGAGTTAGATTAGATGACCTTTAAAGATCCCTCCTAAGTCTAAGGATTCTATGATCTCCGAGTAAAGAATTTCTTAAAAACAGAGTTTGAAGCTCACTTGGTGATATAATTTGCAATAATTTGTCCATTTTCCTGCTCAGTTACCCTTGATTGGAATAACTTTTTAAGTAACCCTTAAATTCAGCTTTCAGAAGGGACTGATGGCTTAGGGCATACATAGGGCAGTCTTCTCTGGGGCACACTGTTTTCTAGTTATTCCTAGGGTAAACTCAACCAAGATCTTTTTGTTAATATATTGGCAGAAAACAAGGAAGTTCAAAGGTCTTGTGTTCCTGTGCCTCTCTTTGTGGAAATACCATAGCTTGTTTAATTTAGAAATTGTACTTCAAATTTACTGTTTAAAAGTCTGCTTAGATAGAAGGGATTTGTTTGCTACTTACAAACTCCCTTTCTCTTGAATACCTTCAAAGCTATTCAATAGAATTACTGGATGGCACAGTTGCACTTCTTTAAGTTTTCATGAGACAGATGGATGCTTTATATGACATGTGAAAGTGGAGGTTTCCTTCAGGATAGTTTCTCTTCAAAGTTGTTTATTTGCAGACTGCAGCCTCAGGATAGCACTAATGCTTCTGTTTGCAAGTGATTTGTGCCAGCCCCAATACAAATAAAACATTAGATTTGTGCCTTCTATTGTAAACAAATGTGCACATTTTTGCAGTCTTCGATCACACCTTAGTTTATCAACAAGAAGGATCCTTATTTCTTTTATTGCAGTGTGCAGTAAATACCAGTTAGAACAGTAGTATGTTGTAACAAAGTGTTATAAATTGAGTAGAAAATTAGCTAATATAGAATTCAGACAAAAAGTGAGATTTTACCATGCAGAGCATGTCTTCAAAGTGTTCCATACAATTGGAAAACGCTTTTTGTTACTCTAATAAATATATGCATACTGTTTCTTTTCCTATTTAACTAAAAAAAAAAAAAAAGTTTTATGCTAACACTGCTTCTGATATATTTGGTAACATATTGAGTGGGTTAAATTATGTTATTCCATGTGGTGATCACAGTGTACAAATCACTGTCTCTTGTTCAGCATATTTTGAATGCAGTCTGTCAACATTCGTTACCCTTCTGGTATTTTTAGGAAAAAAACCAACAGAATTAGATGCAAAATAAAGTGGCTCTTTAGTGTTATGATGTAGTATGTGTACATGCTAAATTACACCTTATTTTCTTTTTGAAATGAATAGAGAAACTTTGTGTATGATTGCTATTTTGATATTTAGATCTAAGATCAAATTGATAGGAGAGTCATTTAGGGAAAGGTATGTTAAAAATTAATCTGTAGGATTTCTCATTAGTGTGTGAACATACTGTTTTTTGCAATAATTAATGTTGTAGTTATATGCACTGGAGACAATATTGAGTGAACTGAATATTATGAACAATTTAAAGCTGTCTAGTCTTTCCTCGTTATTGGTAATTTCAAACATACTTTCTGCTTCATACATTTAAAAATGCAAATAAATCTCTTTTCAGTGAAATCTTAGTTTTCTGAAAATGAAAAATGCTAAATAATAAACTAATTTCTTTTAATGCCAGTAGCTATTTTGTGTATCTTTGAAGTTGTCAGAATTTTAGCAGTGATTGTCATAGGAGTTTTCTGAACTATTAGCAAAAAAATCTTTTCTGAAGTTTCTTTTAATGAGGTATTTCACAAATAACACTTCTGTCATTCTAAATGGAAAGTATGTTATCATCTGTCGTTACAATGGTATTCATTGTTGAGTCTACGCCTATCTGTAGCACAGTCTGAAAAATGGTGTATTCAGTGCTTAAGGATTTTGTACTAGAAAGAAACATTCTCTTGTCCTTAACAACATTTGTTTGTTGTTTAACAGCTGCATGCAGCTTGTTCTCATGCAGGCGTTAAAATCAGTACAGTTACTTTGGTGCTCTGGTCAAATTCACAATTATATGATATGAGAAACAGTAATTGATGTTACTTGATGTTATTTTTTAAAGCACTCTTCTTTTTCTCAAAAGATATTTCAAAAATGTGTCATTGAGGAACTCGAATTTCACTGACTTCTAAAATTACTGCTTTTTAATCATCATTAGCGCTCTCAGTAAGGGCTGCTTATTTGAAACTCAGCAATCTTATGATCAATGATTTACCTCTAAAACGCTAAAATAAGAGTAACTGCTAAGTTGCCTTCACTCTTCAGAACAAGCATGAGTGTAAATGAGCAGAAAATATTGCCGTAATTTTACTTCAGGGTACAATGAAGCAACCGTGATTTTGCTTACATGTGGCAGCAGAGTGAGGGCTCTTCTGTTGATTCATGGTAACTTAAAAAAAAGTCAGGAATTAAATTGATTAAGAAAACAGTATGTAGCATAATGGTCCATTGGAGTGCTCAGAAATTGTTCTGGTGTTGGCTAAGATGCTTGGATACAAGAGATTTTCAAGGTGTAGGCTGCTGAAAGCTGCTAAAATGTTCTGTGCCTTAGTCCTTAGTTGTCATTTATAGTCATGGTAAATTATTAAATATGATGTATTTATGACACAGTAGCATGAGCAGCTACAAACCGATTAGATCAAAAGTGTAGTACTTGAGGGCATTTATCACACATACCAAATGAACTGATTTTTAACTCCAGTTAAGATGATGTATATTCCGTAACTTACCTTGCTTGCATTGTGAGTATGTAGAAAACACTGGAATTCATGATTTTTTGTCATAATATCTAGAAAGGAAAAATTAAATTGCAATACCTCAAAACTAGTTGGATTTTTTGTTTATAGGTGAAAGTTGCTTGAATTATTCATTATTATTTGTAATATTTTATTACAAACTGTTATTAATGAGATAGATGCATTAAATATGGCACCCATCCTTCCAAAATTTGCGGCATTGCTCTTAGAAGTCAGTGAAGTACTAGTCGAAGGATTTGTTTTTCTCAATCTAAAAATGGAATTTGAAGTTTAAATTCTTTGATGGGACTTACTGATCCTAGAGATTTATTTCTGTAAGTGACTTTGGCTTTAACTGTAGAAAGATTGTGTTGGAGAGGGAGTAGAACAGATGAGATTTTAGTGGTCTGAAAGTAATAGGATTCACCTAGAGTAGGAATGACTTCAGTTTAAAAGACATGAATAGATTGCACTCTCAGGAGAAATTAATAAAAATAATATATTTTCCTGACAATCAGGAAACTGCTGGTGTTAATACTGTACACCTATCAGGTTAATATTGAGAAATATGTCAGAAGTTTATCTAGAGCTGATTTCAGGTTCAGAATAATCACTCTAGAATTTCATTTGACTTTGTGATGTGTTATCTTTACAAAGGCAACACTGTAAAGTGTAAATTTAATTACTTTCTAGAAAATTACTAATTTACACTAATGATAGGAAGACCCTTTTTTGAATTACTGAATTGTGCAAATGAGCAAGAGAACAAGCAAAAAAGAATGCACAACTTAATGTACTTAATGTCTTTTGACATTTGTTGTTCAGCGCTAATTATTGATGGCAGTGCGTTGTCATGTGCTGCACTACGAAACCTAGAAGGCACACTCAGGTGTGTTTTAGGAAATACAATGCCCTGTAGGTGGTAAAACACTGACAGAGCAGTGTCACTGCTTCCTCTGTTAAAAAGTTGGAGGGTTATATTACCTTATCTAATGCTGTACGTGTTTATCTTCTGTTTGAAACTGTGGATTAAGCTTTGTGTCCATTACTGGTGTTTTGTAAACAAAAATTAGGAGAATTCCTTAGGATTTCAGTACACAGAAATCACCAAAATTGATTATGGAGAGATTTTTCAAAAATGCAAACAAATTTTGTTAATAATTTTTTTCTTTTTTTGTTTCAATCTTCTGTTTCCTTTTTGTTCTTTTGTTAGTTTTATGCATCTGAGGGTTTTTGATTTTTTTTTTTTTTTTTTTTCTCTTTGAAAGATAGCAGTCAAATTCATCTTCTCTCTCTGTAAATCTCCTGGTCTTTATAGGAGTTAGTCATGAAAATGAAGTTATGAAGAAAATATTTTTTTTTATTGTTCTCCGTTCTTATCCAGAATGAAATACCTGTGATGATTGCTAAAATATACAGTCTTCTGATTATGAAGAAAATTGCTTCGGCCAGATAAATGTTTAAAATATGTTGGGTCTATTTCCAAGAATATGCTACTGGTCATGATGCACATCCAGTACTTTTTAAGCCCGTAGTGAATTGGGTAATTAAAGAGTAACTGTGTCTTTCTGCTTTTCCAGGCTTGTGAAGGAAAAGCAAATTTTATTGATTGAATTACTATTGACTAAGTGTATTTACACTAATTTATCCTTTCCTTTTCTATTGCTTCCTGTTTCATAACCAAATATATATCAATGGCACAACCAATAAATAATTTAACAATATTGTTTTTGAATTTATATTGGTGTTCTTCATTGAACTACGTAATTGAGTTTGGAACCAGGTCGTTCATGTTCCTATCTTGACTGAAAAATTTCATGGTATTCACATTCTCATAGAAAATATAGTCCCAGAATATACCTGGAAGGTAGCTGAAATGGAATTCTAACAGAAAATACTGATGCTTGCAATCTAGAAGATGTTATCAAGATGCCTTCCTGCAGATGAGTGAACTGCTTTTGAAGTTGCTAGCAAGACGTGTCCTGATTGACAGAGTAATCTGGTGAAGCTGCAGCCTCACTCACCGTCTAATTTCTTACATTAACCCAAGATCTGAACACATTCTGATGCAATTGGGCTCTAGTAGAGGAGGAGGAGAACATGAGGTTAGTCTGACTTTCCTGAGCCAGGATGCCAGGGACTGAAACCATTGAGAATGTTCACCTATTGGCTTCCTCCATAGTGAAAGCTGAGATCCAGGGAATCATAGAAGGTTTTTAGCCACACTAGAGCTCAGGACAAAAGGGAGTGATGATTTTGTCTAGTGATGGAAAAAAGTAAAAATGCGTGGTTGTGATCCTCTGTTTCTTATTGCAATAAAGGTTTAATAGGAGCTGCGTGAGTCTGTATGTATCCACTTCTTTTGGCATTCAAATATAGTACAGAAAGCAACCAGCAGCCCTTGCTGTTAAAGGTGACAAACTGGTAAGAAGGTTAGGTTTGTGACTGTTGATAATACAGGCTGTATAACAGCATTCTTGAAAACCTGAGGCATGAAGATACTGGAAATTATCAGATCTGGTCACTGAAACTTTAATGCCTCTGCATTAGAAAACAGAAATGTTAAAACCACAGTATCTCAACTTGGGTTGTAGGAGCAGTTGTGAATTTGCTAATCATCAGTACTGTGTGTTTTTGTGTAGAGAGAGCAGGTAATAAGGAAAGGTGGAAAAGAAACTGTTTTATACTGATTCCTCGGCTGTCTGTGTGAGGAATATATTATTTGGACCTTTGAGGAGTACTTTTTACATAAATCAATTTTAATGTTTTTCTGTAATTGTTTTCAAATAACTGTGTAAAAGAATTGCCTAAAGGCAGACATCTTCTCATTTGTAGCAAAAGACACTACCAGAGGAGAATATTCAAATTCTTCCAGCAGATTTTTGAAAATGCAGTGCCTCTGCAAGATGGGAAAAGTACACTTTTTCAGTTGCACTACATTTGCAGTCCTGGGATTGCTGTATTTGACATGATGATAACGATTTGAGAATTCACAAAGTGATGTAATGCCCCATACTCAAGAACAGGTGATATATCAAACCAATGCTGGATTAACAGATTGTTCTCATTAATCCATCCTAATTTTTTTCTAAGATGAGCTTCTCTTAAATATTTGCCAAAATGATGCTGAACCATTCCAGAAAATGTCTTCATTCTCATGCCATTACCTTTGGTGTGAGAGGAAATGTGACCAATGCTTTCTTTATACAATCTTAAGAGGGTGTGAAAATTCTTTCTACTCAGGTTGTAAAAGTTTTTCTCTCCCGGGGAGAGAAAATTCTTCCACCTTTTCCTTAAAGCAACAAATGTTTATACTACTGTTGCAAATGCAGATGAGCTGATTGTGATCTAGTTCACACCTACTCAAGCTTGACACTAGTAGGTCAGTGCCTATCCTATATTTAGCCACTAAATTGAGTTTTCTTTTCTGATATATTTCCCTCTAAAATCTGTGATAATTTTAGAAATCAAACAAGAGTGTTTTCAGGCAATTGTATCTGAAAATCTTGGTGTATAATAGCCACCTGTTTAGATCCTTTGGTTGCTGTTATTTTAACTACAATATTCTTATTTTCCCCTAATTTTGGATTGTATGGTTTTAAAAAAAAAAAAAAAAAAGGATTTAATGTATATGGAAAATATTACTTGATACTTGTCACTCTTTTAGTACTAAAAAACTTGAAATATGTATACTCTTAAATTCTGTGAAGTTTAAACTTACCTCTGTGCAGAACCTCAACTGCAGATTGATAAGCAGGCATAAATTTGCCCTTTTAAAAGGCCATTATCTGACACTGGAAAAAATTGTAAAGATAGTCTAAACCTGTTAAGTCATCACAACTAGCCTTCTGTTCAGGAATCTTTACAGTAACCCTGGTTTACCCTGAAGATTAAAGATTGGCCAGCTGTCTTATAGCCCTGATCAAGGAGACTGCATGTAGGAGTTTCTGTACTCTTGACAAATCAGTGCGGCAGTAGAGAAAGTGTGTAGTGTGGTGGTTCTGTGAATCAGCCTTTCCATCAGGTTGTAAATCTGCTTGTTCTATCAGATTCATAGGAAGTCAGCCTTCATATTACCACTGCTATCTCCTTCAGTTCTTAGTTAAAACTAACAAACAAAAAAACCCCCAAAGCTTCACGTTTATTTTTTTCTTTTGTGTAAGTGCCAACAGCCTGAAGAGTGACTGTTGACTGTCTTTATGTCGTAGTAATGTGAATACTGTAAAATCTTCTACAGTGAAGGTGATTATAGCAAAATCGTGATGTAGCATGTGTGTGCCATTTGTTCGGTCTTAATGAGCCAGAGTATTTACTTATAGCAAACAAAACTATATACTGTGAAATGTTGCTTATCTTTAAACTCAGGGTATTCTGAATGCAACATTTGTTGCACCTTATAAAGGGCTTCCTTTGCTTTGTGCTGACCTTTGTAGTTGCTCATGTGATTTCTGCCATGAAGGTTTAACCCACTAAGAGGACTCTTGATTTGAATCTTTACTTTTTGAAGAAATGTAAGGTAGAGAGGAAAAAAAATTTCTGTAACTGCAAAGCATATGAGGAAATGCCACGTTTTTAAGATGTTTATATATTTTAAACAGGGATATGTTTTTTTTTTTTTTTTTTGCTATGGATAAAGAAAAATGACATGTTTGGGAAATGAGAATAAAAAATTGCATGATTACCCTGTGTCACTTAGTGAGGTGTCACTTAGTGAGGTGTCGCATGAGAAAGCTTTATCTGCAGGAGAGAATGAAAGACTGTGGTTGCACACATGCAATTTCTATCAAAAATATTAAGGTTTAGAATTTCTCCTGAATCCTAGCAGTTTCCACATTAGTGAATCCTCTCGGGGAATGGACATGAGGAGCAGTATGTCATTCTCAAATATATAGCTGTTTCAATTTTCAGGTGAGAATAAGGGTGAGGATGCTGGAGATGTTTCTGCTAGACTGGGCTCTGGGAATTCATTTCTGGAAGTCTTGTGCTAGGCTGGTTTAACAAATCCCTTAAGGGCTTAAATTATAGGCAAATGAATGGTCTGAGTTCCACTGGGGACTGCAGTCATATTAAAATAAAGAACAGTTAAGCAGTCAGATAATGAATTAGAGTGCTCACTGTCTTTCAGGAGTGAGTTTTTACTGAGGATTCTCTAGCAGTTTAAAAAATAATAAAAAAAAAAAAAGGAAAAGCTGTTTGACCGGGGATGATGAATACCTCCTACATGGGAAGAAGCTATCAGGTTCATGGTGGAAATATGGCTGAACATGTAGTTTTTCTGAAGTTATGAATTGCAGTGCTAGCTAAAAATGCTTTATCTTTCTCCAAGCGTGGATACAAGGCAAATTGGAACTCTTATTTTGAATACAGAATTCAATGAGGTAATTCCTGCTCTTGTCTGCTTCAGACTGTGCTCAACATAGGATCAAATCTTCAGGTGACAGCATCTGCAAATCTCCTTGGTCTTTTACCCAGTTTCCTCTTTCATGATTCCTACCATTTGCTAATAGCATCATGACTTTGGAAATGGTGGCAATTCATTGTGCATAGAGCACTGAAGTGTGCCTTGGATGAAGCCAGAATCAGTCTCAACATGGTATCAGCTCTGCATTGGCAAGGCAACGAAAAAGAGCCAAGGATTATTTGGAGATCAGATCTTAAAAGTAATGATAATGTTAGCTTATCCTGTTTCTGCCTTTTCCAAGATGACTGCTTCACAAAATTTCTTTAAGTCTCTGCTTTAACTGTGCTGGAATTGTTGATGTGCCTAAATAGCAAGATGGATCAGCATTAGCACTGTTGGTCTAATTGTTCAGATCTCTGTGGCTGTAATGAATGATTCTTCTGGCTTTGTAGTTTTGAACTGAGAACACTTTATTTAATTACCAATGCATGCGTTATACTTCAGTTACTTTCAATGATTATTTTTATATGTTCTTATTTTTATTAAATGTTTGTATTAAAAGTTTTCAGTACAAACAAGTGTCAGATCTGAATTCCCTTTGTTAACAATGTGTTGTGTGGTGCCACTGGTAAGATGGATGTAGGTGATGGAAGCATTTTGTGAGAGAGTATTTGTAACTTAACTTGTGAACTGTATTTTTCCTGACATGAACCCCAAAGAGTTTCATTGACATTAAGACAAACAAAGTGTTTCATATTTTGAAAAGGTAACTTACACAGGATAAGAGTCATGCCACATAAAAATAATTTCTTCTCTCTTATAAAGACTAGAGGTAATCCTTGATATAAGTCAAAAAGTCAGCATCACTTCTGGGAGAATAGTCCAGGTGAAAGAAGATTATTGTGTACAGGGCAAGCTATAATAAAAACTGTCAGTTCTGTCAACCCATTCTGTCTAAGGTCTATAGAGGATTAAAAGGATATTGAACATCATGTAACAGCTGTCTTCTATGTGAAAGGGATCACTATTGTGGTGAATGGAAATGTACTGGTTTAAAACACTTCTAAGACTAGGGGTGGCTGAGCCACAAGTGCTCAGGATGGCAAATAAAGTGCTGCTTTCAGGGACTTGAAGGAACACAGATTTTAAGAAGTAACATTGAAATAGTAGTATCAAGAAATCAGAAGATGCAAAGTAGCTGGTGCAAGCGCTCTCTAACACCACTGTCAGAAACATCTGTTGTCAGATACTGGATCATATTTTTTTTTATTAGCATCATCTGTTAAGATAAAGGTGTAGTGAACAGTAATTAAGAAGTTGTAGAACAGAAGTGAAGAAGTTTCAGATGAATGGAGACAAAAGAATACAAAAAAACAAGAAGACAGCCAGGATAATGAGAAGAGAAGGGTTCCTGCTGTCAAGAGAGATTCAGAAGTGGATGAGAAAATGCAGTCATCTGTGGAGACCAAGGAAGAAAGATGAGTCACTGATGAATTGAATGGTTTGGAATCTATGTCCATACGATTCACTGTCTTTTATGTATCTGAAAATAACCTTGTCTGTAAGTGCCATTATGCTGTACTTGGGTAGGAGGTTTTCTTTTCTCAAGGCTAACTCTCACCTAGCATTTTGTCTTTTCAATGGAGAGTACTTCCCTTATACCTCCTGCTGCTGCCAGCAGCAACATCTTACCTGTTTCTGATTGTGTGGACTGCCTGTTTTAAAATTTGCTGCTTCTGGTCGTCTTAATGTGCGGACAGAAGTCTTTTTCTGTGAGTCTGCAGAAATCTCATAGGATCCACAGGTTGCCAAAGAGATGATGATGTGGGAAACTTTCCTTCTCTTTCTTTAGATATGAACTTTTAATACCAATTTATGTAATATTGAATATTTTGAAGTCCTATGCCATGGCAGGCACTGTGTGCTGGGTATTTCTGAATATGCTATTCTATTTATGAAAAAAAAAAAATACTATTGAAATGCAAGCGTCAGAAGCCATAGGCAAGTGAAGACAAGCTGCTTTTTCTACTATTTTCTTGCAATCCCTCTTTCTCGCAGTCTGTAAGTCTCCTTCCAAGTTCTGTACCTGCTTATATATATTTCCCTCTAATACGTTGTTTTCCTTACGAGTTCTGTCTTGCTTGGTCTTTAGGTAGCCAGTAATCGCTTCAAACCATGGGTGTGGCATTTTACTGCCTGTCTGCATCAGTCCTTTAAGGCTCACTCTTTCTGGGATGCCAGTAGTACACAGCCAGAACCAAAACACTTTTTTTATGGTCTATTTTAACTGCTTTTCTGTACGGTTTCTAATGCTCCTTACATTTAGAGGCATTATGCAAAATTTTGTCCTGGCAGTTGACTCTGGGATCATTTTGTCTTCATTGTCAAAAGTGCACGTACACAGCAGAGTTCTCAGTGTTACATGTTAGCGTCTTTTTCTGCTTCTTGATTTTGAATGAACACAATTCCTCTAAGTCTCATTTGTTTTGGTACTCATCAAACTTTGCTATCAATTTTTATTATGTTTCAGTATTTACACCTCACAACAAAATCTCCCTGCTGCTTTATAATCTTTCTGCTCTTCTGTGCCCTGTGAAATGCAAAGTAAGACAAAAGTAGGCTCTTACCAGCCTCTCATCATTGCAGTAGAAAAAACTGATGGATCTTTATCCCAGCATCTCTCTTAAATTAATATATGTCCAAATCTCTGAATGTGAACTGCTCTCAGATTTGTCGAGTGGAGTCAACTCCTCTGCCATTTCTCTTAGAATGGCTGACCAAAAGATGTATATACTAAATATCTCTGTGTCTTGACTATCAGGGCTATCTCCTTGACTAGCAGTTAAAGTTTTAGAAAATTTTCCAAATAGAGCTACAAGATCTTTTTCAAAATTGGTGTTTGTCCTGTTGGAACTCACATAATTGGATTAGGATTTGATATACTTCTAAGTGTCTGCCAACAGCAACCATGATATATGCTATTTAGTTGGATTTTTTTTGGTGACATATGAAAGTTTGATAGGTTATCAGCAATTATCTGTTAGATATTACACCAGAATATTTGTTTCCACCCTGGCCTTTCAGCAAACATGACTGTACTTCAGATAGTATGTATTATTGCCAGTTAGTTAGGTAACTATTCCCTGCAGTTTCAGGTAATGAATTAACTAAATTGCCCATCTTTGTTTAGAAGTGAAGACATGTTATAGTCTGATCAGATATTCTGGATGTAAAATAAAATACTTAAAAATGTTTCAACAAGCAGACAAATGAAAATAAACTGAAAATTGGCTTTGGCTATGGTTCCTTTTTTTTTCCCCTCTGTAAACAAAAATATAGAACTATTTTCTGATGTCCCAGAGGAAAGAATTTACAGAAGGTACAGGAATTAGTTACTACTTTATTTTTTTCTTCCTCATTTGTGTTCTCTTCATTTTTTTTTTTTTAAATACGAGACACATTTCATAGTTCTCTTGCATCTTTTTGCTTCCCCAAAGAGTAGTATTTGTTCCAGAAATCTGCAGTCTATTCCATTTTTCTTTTTTTTTTATTGCTTTGAAACAAAAATCACTACTTCTGAAGTGTTTTTTTTTCCTTTTATTGCTTTTAGACATTTGAAATCTACTGTTCTTAGTGTTGCTTTTGTTGCTGTTGTGGGTTATTTTGTTTGTCTTATGCTATATTAGAGGTGGATTGAAGATTTGTGTGTGAGGACACCATTTTTGGTGTCAATTTTTCACTGACAAAATTGTTAGGTACAAATCTGATAGCTGATAATGTTGGGCTACTACGTAAATATCTTTCATATATGGAATTTTGTTCCTGATAGAGATTTACAAGTATTCTCACCTTAAATATTAAATAACCTTTGTGTTGCAACATTTTTGAAAGCAGGAAGTCCAAGATGTTAAGTTCACTGGGGATACGTATGTATAATTTAACACTTTTCAATAAGAGATGTAAATTTTGAGTTTAGATCTGTGGAAACAAAGTTCTGTCATGGTATAATCACGGGCAAACCTGTATGGCTTTGCCAAATAATGATATTTGCATAAATATAAGAATATATAACATTTGCATAGCACTTTTAGGAGTTTTATATCTAACTTAATTTATCATTTTTCAATAAGAATGAGTTGAACCATCAGGTAAATGCTTCCAAAATGAAGAATATTAACTTCCTTTGAGTTTCTCAAGTTGGGGTTTATAGTGGTACAAAGAGTGTGTTGCCTTTTGCATGGAAATAAATGAAATGTGGCAGAATCAAAGAATGGCTTGGGTTGTAAGGGACCTTAAAGATTTATCCCATTCCAGCCCCTCTGTATGGCAGAATTGCCACCTGCCAGGGGTTGCCTGGGGCCCCATCCAACCTGGCCTTGAACTCCTCCAGGAATGAGGCATTCACAGCTTCTCTGGGCAGCCTGTGCCAGAGGCTCCCCTCCCTCTGAGTAAACAATGTCCTGTTAATATTTAAACTAAGCTTCATCTCTTTTAGTTTAAAGCCATTCCAACTTTATTCCATAGGGATGCTTATTATGTGCTCTTTTCCCGGACTCTATTCATACCTGGGATTGCCCTGATATGGCCTTTTTGAACCTCATTAGTTCCCATTGGCCCTCTTTTCAAGTTTGTGCAGGTTTCTTTGGATGGTATGCTGCCTTATTGTGTCAACTGCATCACTCAGCTTGGTGTCATTGAAAAACTTGCTGAGAGAGCACTTGATCCCACTGTCTGTCTGGTTAATAGAAATACTGGAGAGCGGGGGGACCTTTAGGGGACATGCCTTGTGACTGGTCTCCAGACAGGCCGTAGACCACAGCGCCCTGCCTACGACCATCCAACCAACTCTTTATCCACTGAATAATCCACCCTTCAAATACATATCTCTTCAATTTAGAGATAAGGATATGTTGCAGGACAACATCAAAGACCTTCCAGAAGTCTGGAGGGGAATGCAGTATCTTTTAAGACTCAGTATAGCTCATATGTTTCTGAAAGAGGTTCTGTTCTATGAAGGTGAGGCAATTGACAATAGAGTGTTCTCTGATAATCGACAGCTGTTTTTTCTTTTTGTACTAACGAATGCTGACATGACTATTCTGAGATTAGCCTAGATTTTGCTTTGTCCAATGCCCTGCAACTTTATGCAGCCTAGAATAGTATGACCGCTTAAAAAAAGGAGCTTTGTTGGTAAGCATGTAGCTCTTCACTTACGTTTGGTGGAAATTAAGTGATTTAGAAAAAAAGAATTTATATATTCTTCATGTTATTTTCAGCTAACAACATACCTATGGAATAAGCTTTTAAACTGAAAGGGAGATTTCGTAGAATGGGAAGGCAGTTAAAGAAAAGGAATGTAATACTTAATGTTTCTTTGTATGGGAATGTGCATGTTGAATTGAAGCTCATTATAATTGTTGCCACATTCTCTTCAGCGTGGTATTTTGTCTGTGATTTTTTTTTTTTTTTGAAAGGATCAATCACTTGCAGCAATTTATGTAATAACTTTCTGGTGAATGATTCTGCAGTTGTATTTATGCGTTTTGCCTGGCTCACTAGAATGCAGTACCTTTGCTCCTTGGTACAGCAAATCCACTCTGTAATATCTATTATGATATGGTCAAAGCATAATTTATTGTCAAATAGAAAAATAGGTCAACATGAATGTCACTTGATGATCAACCCCCCAAGTTTAATAAAACACCTCACCAGCATGCATTTTGCACAGTGCTTGATGTTTTATTAGGACTACAGTACCTTACAGTACCTAGCTATAGCAGGAGTGTAATTACAGAGCTGTCAGGGTGATAAGTGGGATTAATGGCAGCCTGGTGCACTTTAGTCTGCAGAGTGCTCAGAGAATGGGAAGATGGTATTATTATAAGAGAAAGTCTGGACTGGCATATTCATGGCCCTCTCCCCTCCTCCCCAAAAGCTAGCATTCAAGTTGGAGTTGCCTCCCCCGCTCTCTATTAAATAGCTGACATTTTCAACAGCTGTTATTTGTGAACCAGCTCAAAATTCAAAAAAGATGCAATTCGACAAAGATGCTTAATAGCCACAACTGGTAACCGCTGTACTGCTTATCCTGCTGTGTGCCATTCTAGTCAGTTTTGACATGAGATTTTTCTATATATAGTCTGTAGAAATGTATTTTATATTAAATGCAGTTCTTTTGATCTTGGGTACGGGGCTGTTACATTTTTAAAGGAAACCACATTCAGGAAAGCGAAGAGCCAAAAGTCATAATGAAATCTTTGCCTAATCTTTGCTTTTTTTTTTTTTTTTTTTTTTTTTTTTTTTTTAAGCGTGATTAAAAATTTTTAATTTTTTCCCCTTCTTATTTCCTTACTGCCTACATAGACAAAATGATTACCCAAGCCCTTACCAAGTCAGATATTTTTTCTACGTAACTCCTGTTCTCCTGGCTTCTAGTCCTAGTGCTTTTCTGTATTTTCATCTCTTTGGAATGCTAAGAGCATCCTGGCTCAATCTCTGGGCACACAAACAGTTTGAGGTTCCCTCTGGCCTGTCTTTTCTGGGTAAGGCATTTATAACACATGCTTGTTGAGCAGAGCAGCAGTGCATGTAACAGCCACAGCTAAATCTGCTGGTACTTGTCTGCTAGAGCCCTCTGACATCATGGCTAGTTGAACTAGTAACCGCCATGCTGTTGAACCTGAAGTCTGGCTTTACCACATTTCCCAGCCTTTGCCATCCATCAGACTTATTTGCCATTAAGTGTTTCCTTTGGGACCCTTTTTGCATGAGTAGATCTGTGAGGAAAATCAGAGAGTGCTACCAAAATTGCCTTCAAATTCAGCCACAGTATTGCTAGTGCCATGGTGTCTGCAGTGCCCATCTAGATGATAATGAATAGCAAGAAGAAAGGCTTATTAATTTTTTACTCAACAGACTTTGCCTTTTCGCTTATTCCACCCTTAATTGAAAGAAAAAAAGAGCATGCCAACAAACAAAAGCAAAAGCAATGTATGTGATTGACAAAGTTAGTCCAGTTTTTCACTGTAGGTATTTCAATCTCGTTTGTTCTTTTTAATTTACCTTTCATTTCTTTGTGTGTATTGTCTGTAGGATTCTTGCGGTTAATGTATGTGCAAATTAATTCCAGAATAACAAGGTAACACTTTGAGTTTTTAAACAGAAATGTTATGAATATGCTCTGTATTATTCATTTGCAGCTTATCTGCTACCACGCTCACTTGAAAACCTTATGCTGTTGGCAGCATTGGTATTCCATATCTCTGTGACACATTTTCTTTTTCTTCCTGCAGATGCTTGAAGTGTGCAGATGCCCCCTGTCAGAAGAGTTGCCCAACTAATCTGGACATCAAGTCATTCATCACAAGCATTGCAAACAAGGTAAAATCACACTGGCAGTGGTACATAGAAGCAGAGAGCAGCAGTTGCTTGCAGATCGGCTAGTGCTATTGTACTACAAGGTTTATCTTTGTAAAGTTTTAGAAATGAAATGAAGTGTTTAAAAACAGATGCTTTAAAATTCAAGTCATATAATTTTTAATTGCTTTTACGGCAGTTCTGTATTAATAGAGATACCATATACTGAAAATCCGTTTCTTTGTGTCAATTTTGCTGTGAAGGTTTTTGCTTTCAATGGTTTTCAAATGTACTTGTATTCAAAAAACTGAGTATTACAATATAAGAATTTAACTTCGCTCTTACCTGAGCTGTTACAGGTACAAACTTTTCTTTCATTAAAGATGTTGTTATTGTTGTTGAATATGTTATTAAAATTTAAGTTGGCTTTGGGCAGAAATATGACATGAAGGTGGCTGTCTCGAGCAATGTTTTCTCATTTTACTTGAAGAATTTCTGCTTAATGCAAATGTGGTCTGTCACGTAGACTAGCAGGAAAATATTACAGGAATAAATTGAACTTCTACTTTGGAGGGATAGTGCCACCGCCTTTTACTATAATTGTAACAAAATCCTAAAAAATATATATTATATTCGTGTTTTACAAACGACTTGACTACATGAGCTAGGAATAAACAAAGATGCCTACAAAATTGATATAAAATATTCATGGGCAGTCTGGGACAGCCTAAAGAGGACTGGATAGTGATTCATCTTACTCTTTGAAACTTTCTTCCATCTGTGAAATCATTATCTGCAGTGTGATTTATTTATCAGAAATTTTATTTATCTAAACTCACAATGTTCTGGAGGTGGTATGAAGATTGTGTGGCCCCGCATTGTGTTGTGCCTGGCTTTGGGTGCAGCTGGAAGTGGGTGTACAGGTGGAGCTGGACAGAAGGGAATGGCAGCAGTGTGGCCATGCATGAGTTGACAGCTGCTTTGTTGGCGCTACCTTCGTAAGAAATGTTAGGATAAGAGATCTAGGATACATGCATAAATTATAATGTAGAATTGATGTGATTTACAGTAATTGGCATTGTGATCAGCATCTGCAAATAGACTGTTTCCTTATAGTGTCTATACTTTGTCAGCATGGCGTTGGTTTCCATGAATGTCAGCATCTGTTTGCATCCATAGTATAACATGTGCCATATTGCTTGTTATTATATCCTCCAGGCATTGTGAAGCAGATGAACTGAACAGGGAAGGTACAAGGCAGTAAAAGCTCTAGTCTTGTAATTGTGCAGTAGTTTCGTTAGGAAGTGTAAAGCAAATTTTATGAAAGTGTTTTACCAGAGTTGTACTTGATCAAGGATTTGTTATGCTACTGTCTTAAAGATAGTAGCTAGGGTAGGATGATGTGTTGTTGAAGATAAAATAGGGGCCTGATAATTGAAATAAGAAAGCTGGGAGTAAAAAGTCAGGGAAGGCAAACTGAATATTACAGCAGGAGATATAAGAACTGGCACCAGCATCATCCTGGAATGAGATTTGGTGGCCCTTTTAAACTCTTATAGCCATCAGAAATGTGATGCCCTTTTGTGATTTGCCAGAAAGGGCAAGTCATTTTAATAGCTGATTCATTCTGAATTCTGCAAATCCATTGCAGAGCAGAGAAAGTCAAGATGAGTTGACTGAAGAGCTTGGAGTGTTAGATTTTGGCAAAGATATACTGGAATAATAAGAGGAATCTACCTTAAAGATGTGAAGTCTTTATCACGCTACCAACAATGGACGCATTCTTCAGGATTTTAATAGAGACAGATTTTACTTGTAGGTGGATAGTGAGTCAGGTCAACCCTATAGAATTTGGCTTTTTGATAACTTTTAAAGCATCTTGGAAGGTTCAGCTTCTAGGTAAGCTTGTGCTTTTGCTCTGAGCATTTGATACGATCAGTTGCTGTTTTATCAGGAAATCCTGCTTTAGAAAAGAATTGCAGTATGCTGCTATTCTTCTGGGAGACTTATTCCTTAAAGAAAAACCCAAGTATTTCAGATTACCAAAATGTAGTCACAGCCTTTCTTTTTTGGGCCCATTTTTTTTTTTTTTTTTTTTTTTTTTTAAATAGAAGTATTCTATGTTTTTGTTAATTGCTAGAGTTAAGGTGGAAGTTAAGAGGGAGATACAGAAAGTTGAAATGATACACTTGAAGTCCTGGCCTTGGCAGAGCTGACATGAGAACCTGCCGGTGTGGCTGGTAGTGGATTGTCCTCTCTCCCATTTCATTCTGTAGTATTTGAGGTACCTGCATCATCTGCTATTTGAGGAGACAGAAGACAAGAGCAGTGCATTTTTGGAAACCACACTGAAACTTCTGATTTATAATTTTGAAAGTTTATAATGGCAACAAAGTAATTTCTCACTTAATTATTCAGTAATTTAATATATTTTTTTCTGAATTTTTATTAAAAAGATCATTTAGATATCATTCAGCAATATGCTTGCTGAATATTTTTGTATTAGTGTAAATACTGTCAAGGTTTTGTTAAATGTCCTTGAAGATAGTTTTCAAAGTTTAGTTGTTTATAGGAGATGCAATTCAGTGAATTCCTCAATCTCCTATGTGTCTAAGCAGTAAACAGTATTTTACTCAAGTGTTTAAATATTATTCATTATTAATACACATGTATGTGGATAGCAGCATACTAAAAATGGAATTACTTTGTTAGGTATTTGAGAGCTGTGTTGTACGCAGTTTGCTTTGTTGGAAAGCTGCTCTAGTAATCATAAAAGGTCAGAGATTCTTGTTCTCTAAAGCCTGCAGCTTTTTAGATGTTTACAGACCATGTACAATGTAGTCATTCCTTGCTGTTCTGCTGTTAGACTTCAGATCAAGAGTGGAAGAAAGGGAAGGAATGATTGTTTCTGGGTTGAGAGGGTAATTGAGTTGCCAGGCTCAGCGTGCCTTGCGCCTTTTTGAGAAAAGGGTGTCACTTATGGTGTGTTGTGCTAGGCCACTGCGACTCAGTACAGTTGGGGCCACAACGTTCATTCTCCTTCTCCTTACAAACTGGATTACAACCCCACTTTATAAAGGTCTAATCTAGTCTATTGTGTCTTCCCAGTTATCCTTTCTCATTTGCAGACTGCTTGCATGTGTCTCAGAGACCAAATTTCAAATTCCCCATGTATGCACTACGTTTGTTTTTGAGCAACAGAAGGTGATGTGCTGCCTTTATGTACAACCTTCACACAGCAAAGAGTAAATTCTTTGTTTTGTAATGGACAAGAGCCATCTTCATTCTCTTCTTTTAAAATTAACAAAAAAAAAAAAACTAAGGGAAAAGAAAATGCATGTAACTGCTGCGGAAGGAAGCTTCCCCTGCTTCCTTATCTCCTCTGAAATAGTATCGGCAGAGAACTTAAGAATTTTTGCCCTCCTTTCCTTATGTTGATATATCAAAGCAACAAGAACTTAATAAAATGGAGCTCCAACACCCTCTATCCCTTAGAGCTGCACAACCAAGTTTTATAGCAGCGTGAAATCCTACAGCTCTCAGCCTAAGGGCTGACTGCCTGTCCAGCTCTCCTTTTGTTAGGAGAGTGCCAGAGGAAGCTGCCAGCAGCTGCTCACCAGTCTAACTTTGTACTGTGCAGTGAGTCGGTCTCAGAGTTTGTTGTTACTGGACACCTTCATGGTTGAGTAGTTGCATTGAAAAACTGATGGTGCAGTTCAGACATAGGGATATTAAGTTGTGTTATATGACATAGACATAAGGAGTGAGAGACTCATCCTATATGGTCTGAGTCTATAATGAAGAACTGAGAATGCAGAAATATTTTTGTGATCTGGATATTCAAAGTCGCATTCTGTCCCTGCGACCCCATGTTACAAGCTCTCATGTTTTTTCTCAGGTCTTACAGTAGTATCTTGATTCTTGATGTTGATCCAGCAGTTTTCTCCTTGTTCAGGAGGGCCACCTCCTGTGTGTGGTCAGAGCTGACATGTCAACCGTTTTCTAACAGGCTCCATAAGTAGATATAAGCCTCTGGCAATCATTTAAAATAATAATTAAAAAATACTAATAGAGGGGAAAAAAAGCCACATTACCTTCTGGGTAATATCAAGTTTTTAGATTTCAGACAAACATTTAGGTTAAGATGAAATTGAAGGAAAGAAGTATTTTCAAAGGAGAAATGGAGGACCAAACAAACTGGAGGCTAGGAGATGAATACCCAAGGGGTTAAGATGAATCCAAAGTTTGGGAGATTGAGGGATTAAAGGAGAAAATGTATGTGGTAATATATGTCAAATAAGAAAGAAGAATAAGTGTGTTGACAAAGGAAGACAAAAGCCAGGAAACTATGGGATCATTATAAGAAAATGAAAGGAGAAAAAGGGTGGTAGGACTTAGTGGTACGACAGTTGAGAGAAACAGAATAATGGCTCTTCTGTTCCAGAGTAACTCAAGGTAAATTAACAAAGGACATCTTATATGATATTGGAAAGACTGTAGAAGATCATAAGTTTGTATGTAAAATACTGTAAGAGGGATACTGTTAATACAATGAAATATTGTTGAAGTCAGAAAGCTGCTCGATGATTGGTGATAATTATATACAGATATGCATCACAATTAATTTCTAAGTACTACTTTGATTCTGTAGGCTTTTGAAATTGCTGTTTTGTTCAGCTTTCTCTGTTAATCTTTGTGTATTTCAGGTCACCGAATACACAAAACATTTAAAAGGAAAAGTAGTAATGGTGTTAAATTGATGTACTTGAAGCAATGACTTTTCTTGAGATGTCTGTTTGTACTTAGTGTAATGGAATGGCTGACAGCTGGTTTCAGTTGCCATAGTGTAATTATGTAGAATAGACTTTTGCGATGACACTATGTCAATTAAGGAATCTCTCACATTCTAGACTACAAAGGACAAAATGACAGTACAAGATATTTCTTCCGTTCTTTTTTATAAAAAGACAGTGACACTGTGTGAAATTACAGTCCTGTTATGATGACAGAAGTCAAATGATGTGAAAGATTTCTGGATTGATTAAAAATCATCCACATTATTGTATAGAATATGTATGATTTGGTTAGCTGTTATGTTTTGCTCATTCTTCTGGGAAGACATTTTGGTGGGGAGCTGACAGACTGGGGGCATTTCTTGTTATGTTTGAACTGGTGTGTGTCAATGTGAAAAATGCTATTTATACAACAATGTACTTTAAATAGTGGTTCTTCAGTACGTGGACATTTTAATCCAGCAGAGTTTGAGTAAATTTTAAGGCTATTGTGAAGCATGAATGTGGATAGAGATGGAGGTGGAATTTTCCCACATATTTTTTTGTATGCCTCTTTTTTTAAGCTTCACCCAGAAGAAAAGGAAATTACTTATTTCTTTTTTTAATATATTCACTCTATCCCATAATCCTGATGAAGTCAATGTTTTCATTTTTATTGCAAAAAGCACAATAATGTGTATCTTTTTTTTTTTTGAGAAAACTGCAATATCAAAATACCCTGATGCATAAGGAGTTTATAGAAAAAGCTCTTAAATTAAATGAAAGAAAAGATGCTATAAGCATTTCCTGATAGTAAATGCAATTTCTTCTGGTCTCTCTGTATTGATCCTATGTGTTTTAATAGTTTTTTTTTTCCAAGCAAAAAACATTCTCATTTGCATGCAAATTATATAATGTCTCCAAATGATACATGTGGAGATCCTCCTTTGCCTGGTTTCTACTGATTATTGATGTCTATTTAAGGCTTGTTTTTGTTCCCTATTTTAGCAATGTAGTATTTATTGACATTTTGATGTAGGAAACCACAAAACATCCTATCCATTTTAGATTAATTTATTTCTATGGAAGTGCACAGGAAAAGAAATTCTATGAACAAAGGCATGAGCAGACATTTATCTCCTTTAAGAATTTGGAAACATTCTAGTTTCATTCTAGGTTTAGGCTTGTTTCCTCTCTGATGCTTGTAAGAAGCTAGCCTACTGAGTCATTGTCTCAGAAGCTAAGAAAACACTCCAAACGATTAAGATAGTTTGCATCATTCCATATGCTGGAGTAACTTAGTGATTTTAATGAATTTTGCCTGCCTTTAACTCAACTCTCATGTACTGCATTTGGTGTGCAGTTACCAGCTTGCTGTGTTTGTGCCTCGCATCTGTTTTGTGTGCAGCCTAGCTAACACCCTGTTTTTCTGGAAATAAAATGATCAATAGTGAATTAAGTATTCTGCCTTAAATGTCACTAATAATTGTAATGATCACTAATACGTATTTTCAATTTGGGAAAAAATATATAAGCCCCAAATGTTCATAAACTAAACATTAAAGTTATTGCCCATATTCTGAAAATACTCGTTTTTACTGCAGCAAATGATGGTTTGCAGTGGTATTGCACAGTCTATATAACACCATTTAGTGTAACTTTCTAGAATTTATTTCTTCAGTTTTTGTGAAATATTGCAAAACGTTTTTTTAAATAAACTTTGCAGTGTCAGATAATAACTCAGCACAGTGAAAGCAGAGTAAATAAACAGAATGAAAGGACAAAGAAATGAAGTGAATTAGAACTCCTGGTCCTGCTCTTGCCTTATCCCTGTGTGAGCATTACAAAGGCTGCAGACAGGCTTGCTCTCAGACCGCTGTGTATAGTCATAATGGCAGTGTGAGACCATATTCTGTCACTGGCAGTGAACAGTATCAGTGGGAACAGCAGTTACACTGCTGGTTTGGAAGGAGAAAGCTGGAACAGGGCATGAAGTAGGACAGTTAGGGAGCTATAGCTCTTCTACATATATAATATGGTGGCTTTTTCACTGGCAGATGTAGAAACTAAGTCAGCGCTTAACCTGTACTTCCCCTTCATCTTTAGAGGTGTCCCCCTTAGCACAGCTAGTGAAGTAACACAGATTTGCCCTGCTGTCAGTATTGCCCTTCTCCCAAAATATAAGTGGAATGCTTTGAACTTCAGTTGTGACAGCCTTTTAATTAATTTATCATTAAGACTTTTCAGATGTAAGACTAGAAGAGAGAGATGCTCTTTGATACACTTACCTGATGTCTTAATATTGCTGATGTTACAAAGCTTGGAGGCGTGGCTGACATGCCAGAAGTGAGAAATGGACAGGCAGGAGAATTCAGTGGAGAGGAAACTGATGAGGTTCAACAAGGGCAAATTTAGAGTCCTACACCTGGAGAAGAATAATTTCATACATCAGTACAGGTTAGGAGGCTGACCTGCTGGAGATGAACTCTGCAGAGCTCTGTGTGTTCTGGTGGGCAACAGGTCAGCCATGAGCCAGCAGTGTGCCCCTATGGCCAATGGTGTCCTGGGGCGCATTAAAAAGAGCATAGTCAGCAGGTTGAGGGAGGTGATTCTCCCTCTCTACTCTGCCCTGCATAGGCCCCATCTGGAGTACTGTGTCCAGTTCTGGGCTCCCCAGTTCAGTAAAGAAAGGGAACTTTCAGAGGGTGCATCAGAGGGCTGCAAAGATGATTAAGTTACTGGAGCCCTTATGAGGAAAGGCTGAGACCTGGGACTGTTCTGCTTGGAGGAGACAAGACTGTGAGGGAATTTTATCAATGCTTATAAATATCTAAAGGGTGGAAGTCAAGTGGGTAAGGTTAGGCTCTTTTAGGTGGTGCCCAGTGACAGGACAAATAGCAAACTGGAATGCAGTAAGTTCCACGTGAACATGAGGAAAAATTTATTTACATTGACAATTCCGGAGCACTGGAACAAGCTGACCGGAGAGGCTGTGGAATCTCCACTGTCCTTTCCTGTGCAAACTTGTCTAAAAAACCTGATTTAGCGGGAGGGTTGGACTAGATGATTACCAAAGGTTCCTTCCAACCTCTATGATTGTGTGATTGTTATACTTAGTGTGATAAAAATGTACTATATATATTCCAGTACTCTCTTTAGGGAGTAAGGGTTCCTAAACATCAGTTGCTCAGGTGATGCCACTATTAGTGGTGGCATCAGTAGCTCACAATCATGGCAGCCGCTCTTCATAATTCCCCAAATTAGAGCCTTGCCTTATTGTATTCCACCATGCTTCCTCCTGATTTGGAGTCCAGCAGCAGTTGGCCTAAGTTCCTTTACTTTGAGTTCAGCCTACTTGCTGGACTTACATGAAGTCCTGAGGCAGGTTTCTGTAGGTGTTCCCTTAGTAAGCCATGATCTCAGTCCTATATCCACAATGAACTTGGTCCTATCTGCTCTGTGGCATAGCTGTACTTAAATTTCAGTTTGGATTTGCAGAGCAAGTAAAATGTGCCAGCTGTGTTGACACTGCCTGTAGTGGCACAGCTCAAGTGTGACATCCTTACATACTTAACAGATATATAATAAATTAATTTTAAATAGAAATAATTCAGCAGATTTACTTTTTAGGTATAATGACTAGGTTTGTACATTGATTTTAATTACAAGGCCTAAAAATGTAGAACATATTTGTAATGAAGTTACTTAAATAAAAATGTACATGATAATAATTGTTTTTCTTGGATCAGAAAATTAATAATCCTTAAAAATACAGGAAGGAAAAACATGATCTTCATACATTGGGAGACATCAAACTTAAACATTCTTTAAACTGTTTCTTCTTTGATTTGGTAAGGAAAGTCCTCAGAACGAGTTTGTGATTTTTCCCTTTGGAGTGGAAAAGGAATAACTAGATGTAATTGCTTGAGGAACAGGAGTCTGTTGACATTTGAAATGCTCTGTGGTGTCTAGGCTGGCCTCTGAGTGCTGCTTCAAAAAGGCATGGGACTCTTACGTTGACTGTCACCTCTGTCTGCATGGTTATGTCAGAGATATGTCCAGGATAACTAGACTTCTGTGTTTTAGCTTATGAATTGAGTTTGTAATGTCTTTACTGGCTGTTTTTAGCAGCTTTTGCAGTCTCTGATGTATCAAAACTGGTAACATCTATCTGGCAGAGCAAAAGGTTTTGCTGATATCTGGAATGTATGTTTATCTAATGCTTCTTTATGTTGGAATAAATGAGAACTGGGCATGGTAATGCCCACAGGTATTACAGGCAAAATGATTGAAAGAAATTCTCCCAGAACAGTCTTGTAAAGGGTTTGCTTGTTTAGCTAGGACTAGAATTTCAATGGATTTTCATAGGATTTTCTCAGACGCTATTAAAATACAACTGGGTAGCTGTTTTGTGTTTCCAGGTGATGGACGGGCTCTCATGCTGTGCATCTGTAAGCAAAAGTTCCAATTCTGTCTAAGTATATTTCTTAAAAATTGGCATTCTTTTGGGAATTTCTAGCGGAGTCTTTAGCATCTGATTTAACTTCAAAAAATTTACATTCAGTCTTCTGATGTGCCTTCTGGTGAATTTGAGCTTCCTGTTACCTGAAGTCCTGTTGCCCATTGTTTGTTGTACTATCAGATCTTGATAACTTCTTTTTATTCATAACTGGATTCTTGCTCACCTTGGTATGGTATTCACTTTTACTAAATGCTTTTCAGTACATTAGCTTACATGGCACACAATAGCACTGAAGCATTGGAGAGGGTCTGTTGTGACTGAGTCCTTCACGTCCTTCGAATTCTATACCTGGATTATTCTGCATCATCTGCCCTGGGACAGAGTGATAAAATGATTTGTTACAAGAACAGTTTCATGATAGTGATGATTACTGAAGATTGGAATGAGGAAGAAGTGGACGGAACAAGAGTACATGTTGTTCTTTCATCCTTCAGTTATTACTGATTTGGAAATAGCTGGAACGAGATTCCTGCATTAATTTCTCAACTAAAAAACTTTTGTGGAACCTCAACTATGTGCTAACTCTAAGAAATACTGTTACAGTCTTCTGAACTGTAGCTGCCTTTAAAAGAGATTCCGGTATTAAGAAATTAGTAACTCTTTTATGGGCTTTCCTTGGTGAGGCTTTTAGAGGGAGGTGAGAAGTGGTAAAATGAAGACAAAAACAGAGCCTACAATTAAATTAACTTTTATATTTACCATATAGAAGAAAAAGATATTAAATGTTTGCTTTAATTACACCCTAATTTCAAAGATGTAAATGTAATATAAGTACAGAATGTTCATCAGTAGCTCTCTCCCTCCAAATAAGACTTCAGTCCTGAAGTTTTGTCTAATGCTCCCTTTTAAGAGAATTATTCAGTGTTTGGAAAAAAAAAAAGTTGCTTTCTGACTACATCAGACACTATAAGGTTGTGAATATTCATTATTTTTTATTATGGGAACAAAACTTACTAGTTATCATATACATCAGGAAACCATTCCTTTTTTTGAAGCTGTACACTGAATACTGAGTATGTGTTAAATTGTAAATTTTACATGGAATCTTTAATCAGTCCCCTGTTTTGCTGCTTAGGGAAATGGGGAAATAAGTGTTTGCTCTTATACACCTGTGAGTGAGGAAAAAGAGTTCAAACAATTCAGTAGCTCAAATCTGCAGGCAGTTAGAAATCACAGGCTTGGGACAATTGATGCTACTGATGTGATATGATGTAGACACATCTGCAGAGATAGTGTGCACAGATGTGTAAAATGAACCTTTCATTCCCTGTGTAAAGAACTGATAGTCTAACTAGTGCTGTCTGGTCAGACCTTCAACAAAGGTTACGACTCAACTGCTGCCTAATTAACCTAGAAATGGAGAACGTATTTACAAGTTGTCTAACACAGATTTGTTAATCCTACAACTACCTAAATCTGAAGATGTTTATGATAATTTTGCAAGCTAAAAAGAAAAGTGTTTTCTTTGCATAATCAACAATTCTGTTGACTCTTTTTTCGCAGAACCTTTGAAATTCTGTGTAATGTGGTGCATTTAAATAATGTCAGCCTTATTTATTATATTTCTATAGTATTCTACTAGCCAGTTGAAACATTTTCTATTTCTGATCGATTTTTCTTTTCTGTGATGCGTGACTCTTCTTTTGTTTTCTTTTCTCCAGAACTATTATGGAGCTGCCAAAATGATTTTTTCTGACAATCCACTTGGTCTGACATGTGGAATGGTGTGTCCCACATCAGACCTTTGCGTTGGTGGCTGCAATTTGTATGCTACTGAGGAGGGGCCAATTAATATTGGTGGATTGCAGCAGTTTGCTACTGAGGTAGGTGGGACTTGCAAATGCCTGAAGTGCTTTGTATCTACCAAATAATATTGTCTAAGTGAATGTCTTTGTTAATGATTAAACAAAAAAAGTTGTATTAATAAAGACGTAGGAAGTTAAAATAATTATCCTTTATCTAACAGCACATTCAGAAGCTTAAAACTGCTTTTTTAATGGAACACTTTATGGGAACATAAGGAACATCAGATGTGAACAAGAAACATTAGAAGTTGAGTTACTTTATTTTAAATGGAAGATTTATATAAACCAGGTTAAAACATGGATCTTACTGAGGCAGGCTGCAATGGGAAAAAGATCAAATGTACCTGCATCTGTACCTGCACACTAACTATTTACAGCACTCTTCTGAGCATGTGGTAATTCTTACAACAGAATTTAACTTCTTCTGACTGTAATAAACCCTTCTCTGTGAAACCTCACATCTCTACAAGAATGCTAGGTCTGGTGGTAAAGGGAGAACTGCTCTCCCACTACAAATTGATAGGTATTATTTACTATCCAGAAGTACTTGGCTTTCTCATCCCCTTGATGAAAACTTTCATTTTGTTTTAATGTTGCATATGGATATGTTGCTTTGACATCTTTTCTTTTTGAGAGGTTTTTATTATTATTATATATGTACAAAGCTTTGCTGTATGTAACTTAATGCATGTTTTTGAAAAGTCAAAAAAAAAAAAATCAATTTAAATGTTACCCCAAAATTGCTGTTTTCAATGAGGATCAATAGTAAAAAGAGATATCCATGCCCAAGTATTGGTTTCATTTACTTCTCAGAAAGGGGCATGTTTTAGTAATTCCAGGTGCTGCTAGTAGTACAGACAAAACAAGGTGTCATTTATTTCTCCTTAACATGTATATGCAGTGTAATATGGTACATACTGACAAATTTGTGGCAGCTCCTGAAACTATTCTCTTGTCATTTCCCTCTCCCCCAAGTGCAGGACTAGTGTGCATTTGTATTTTCTTTTGGGCAAAGGAAAACTTTCAGATGATTTAGACATTTTACTGACCTGTTTTGCCAATAACTGCGTAAATAAATTCAGGTTGGCCTGACATACATGTCTGAGTTCATCTACTTAGAAATATGTAGATGTACATGTATATACTTACTTATTTATAAGTTAGTAAATGTAAATATGTATGGAGACTTTCAAGGCCAGGCTGGACCATACACTGAGCAACCTGATCTAGCTGTGTGTGTCCCTGTTCATTGCAGAGGAGTTGGGCTAGATGACCTTTAAAGGTCCCTTCCTGCTCTAACGATTCTATGATTTTACAATTTTAGCCACAGAAGGTCGTTACTTGCTACTTGATGATAAGATGCTTTTCAAAGGTTTCTGCTAGGAGAGCGTGTGTTATTTATGCCTCTGTACAGATTTTAGTGCTTGAGATTTACATGAAGAAGGTGGAGGCAACATCTTGTTCTTTTGAAGGCATGGAGAGGTTGTATCTAACTGATGGCCTCGTGTGGTACCTCTTCTGATCTGCCTGAAGTATCTTTGTGTAAAATTTCTCATTTGATTTCCGTGCAAGTGAGGAAGTCTACGTAATTGGCTATGTTTAAAAAAAAAAAAAAAAAAAGAAAGGAAAAAAAAAAGGCATATGTATATATTGAAATAGCAGATTTTATACAATCCGTAACTGATGATTGTGCCCCTCTTCTGTATCTTGAGCCATTTGACTGGTTATTTTTACAAACATATGACAACATGCCAGTCACCTTTACAAAGACTGCAAAAATGTCTTTGTAGGACAGACCAAAATAGAAATGTAAATTAATCTGGAAGTAACAGATGATACGTCTGTAAGAACAGTTTTTTATTCTTCTGTCATTTGTCGATTTCACACCCTCTTTTCAATGACTGTGGGTCGTGATTCACTGAGCAAATATTGCTACCTGATGCAGGTTTCTTTATCTATTTGTAGATCTTTCTTCTTACCAGGAGATTGTAAATCTTCTGGAGCATCTGTTAAACTTTTCTGTTAGCTGAACCTTCTGTAACCTATGTTACTTAAGTACTTATCTACTTAAATGTGCATGGGATTTGAACATACAGAAGTAAGAGTCAGTATAGTTTGAATCAAAGTTCTTTTTTGCAGGAATGAGGCTGTAGACATTGAACTGCATTTTTCTACCTATATATTGAACAACTATATATTGAATTTTATCAGTTAAGAGATTATTTTATCAATGCTTCTAATGGCTTTTATTCCATATATGTGAAAACTTAATGTTTTCTGAAAAGCAGAAAACTTATAAAGAAAAAAAAATAAACGTTTGTCAAGTAGATAATAAATATAATACTGAAATATTACTGTTTAGGAAAGAAATGCAAGTAATATCTGGTAAAACTTGATTTGTGTTGCCTATTAAGCCCAATGCTATGATTAATAGAGAGGAATTATGGCTTGATAGATAATGCTAAATATCTACCATTTTTCTTCAAGAATCTTTAGAAATCTATTAAAAAAGCTCATTGCTAGCAAAATGATTGATATGAAATGGCAGAAAGGATGAATAGCTCAGAATGCATTTCCTCCTGATATACCAAGTTTGTTTAAATGATATATCAGTGTCAACAGTTCTCGCAAAATAAAATCGGTGTACAGTTTTACTTAACACTCGAACAAATAACATTTTAGTAAATTTTACTCTCCTTACTGTTTTTGTACTGTTATACATAGTGCGCTTATAGTTAGAAATAATAGGCACTCACTTTAGTAGTAAATATTTTTTTAGCTTTCATTCAGTTAATTTTTACACTGAATACGTGCATAACTGCAGGAAATCCAATAGCGTGAGGGCTTCCATGAAGCAATTATTATTAAAATACAGATTTAAATACTCAAGAAAATTGTACTTGTAACTGCTAATACAGAAATTGTCCCAGATATGGTGAATGAAGCATGTTCATTGCTTTACCTATATGAGTAACTTAGCAAATTGTGTGATTTGGGTATGCAACATGTGGTACTGTTAATGAGAGCTGCATGATAATTCTCATGCACTGTGTAATAGTTTGTCCCACAGGGACTTATTTACTGAAAACTCCATTGTGCGTAAAGCCAATTTTAGTTTTTTTTTTCCCTTGGAATTAGTCTGAGGATCTTAAACTTGCTGCATTACAAGAGAGCAATAATAAGAAGGCACAACTGCTAGCTAAGATGAAAGATAAAATCGCAGTAAAGCAGGAATATAGGTTTAAAATGGAAAATATATGGATACAATGTATGCCCCTTTGTGCTTCTGAACAATGACTGATCATCTGCTCGTACTGCAGATAAAACTCCCTAATTGTTAAATATTAGTCTTGCACATGGTGGAGCAAGAATCATGGCACCTTACACTCAAGCTTTTTCCTTCTACTCTTTCATATAGTTTTGTAACTATGTTAACCTCATTCTCAGAATAAATTATAATCCAGTCTGAAAATTTGTGGATTTTGACAATTAAATGTGGAAAGAGGAACAAACATACTACAGGAAATGTCCTTTTATGTGTGATATAGCATGTGTATACTGGGATGCAGTTACCACGGTAACTGTTGCATCTAGAGAATAACATGGAGTAAAAGCTCACTATTATAAATGATGAGTGTCAAGCGCAGGTTACACCTGCTGCTGCACAGGTCAAAATTATATTAATGTCTTTATCTGTCTCCTTTGCTTGAGTACTTAAGAATCAGGAAACATCTCTGTTTTTTTGGAACACAAGTTCAGAGAAAATATACTGAGACTGCAGTGACAATACGTGTGGGCGTGAGTTATATGACTGTCAGTCCCACAAAATAAACTGAAATTACTGGTTACTGGAACACAAGTTTGTAAGACTGTTGAAGAAAAGGAAACATGGTCTATTGCATTCTGAAGTATTGTTACTAAGAAGCCTCAACATTTTGTTTTTCTGAATCTAAAGTGTCTCTCGTGTTTCTAGTTAATCATTCTGAAATGAGCAGCACAATCTAAATAGAAAATGTATTATTTTAATCTCTGCATACTCAATTTCAATACTAGATTGTTTAGCACTGTGAGACTCATACCAGCTACAGCTCTGGCAATTTGTTCCCCTTATGAGATGTGTTTTGGCTGTTGTTACAGCATAAAGCAATTGGAGAAGGAAATCTGATACTCTTTTTCTCCTGATGCCTTTACCTTTGGGGCACCTCAGCAGGGTGGTGGGCTTGAAGGGCTGTGCTGAGGGCCAACCCTTCCCTCACCCACTGCAGCTGAGGGGGCAGCGGCTGCCCAGAGGGAACACCCTGACAGAGTACCCATAGGGCCAGGGTCGCTCTTGGTTGTACATTGACACCTTTAGCGAGTCTTCATGTAAGTGAGATGAGGTGGTGGTTCTCCTGGAGCTCCAGCTGCTGGCTGGCTCTTGGCTGCTGCCATGCTGCACCCGGATGAATGATTGCTGACACGGCCGCAGGCCCCTCAGCACCACCTGCAGAGGTGGGCGCACTGCCCTGGCTGAGGAGAACTGCTCTGCAGAGCTGAGGCAGCAGAATAGACAGAAAGACAGCTCTATTTCCTGGCATTAGCTTCTACTGTAGCATGTCTTTATGTTATTTCCTATTTTAAGTCAGATTGTAATCTATTATTATTTTGATGGAGAGTGCATGATAGTTCAGGAATGAATCTGAGGTGTTTTGGCTTCCTATGCCGAGCATGGAAGACTTGCTGATGTTTGGGCAAGTTATATAAATTTTTCTACAGTATGCTATTAATTTGTTTTGTTTCTCTGAGAGAACTGGAAGGAAAGGCAGATATGGGGTTGATGTCTGAGTCTTCTTGCTAAAAGGCTGAGCTTTAAAATTCAGTGTATAGACTCATTTTTCGGAATGATTTGATTGCAAAAAAAAGCAAACAACAAACAAACAACAAGCTTCAAACAAAAATGAAATTGCATTTTTGAGAGAAAGTTGGACAAGCGAGAAGAAAGCATTAGGATTTACTGACTATAGGATAAAAAGAATTGGAGAGGGCAATTGCATGTAATGTGGTAATGAACACATACTAGCAAGACAGTTATTTCTATACGCAAATGTACTGCACTGAAGAATTCAGTGATATTTAATTAGATGAATTACAGTGTAGTGAAACTTCACCATGAGGTGAGTAAAAATCTTTTGAAATGCACTGAAGCAGTTTGCTATTTTCACACAGTTACCCTGCCAGCCTTAATATGCAAAACTGCCACTGAATTCCAGATGGCAAGATACTGCCACACAAGCTGGCTCTGCTGCATAAAGGCAGTTTCAACCTATTGGCAAATAGGCAGAATTAAAGTTGAGCATTCGTCCTGAACTACTAGCATTTCCTGCATAAGTGCTTGGTTCTGAAGCCTAGCACTGTATTAGAGTACTACTGGGTCTTAGTATAACATTCAGTTGTTAGGTATGACTGTTCAATAATAAATATAAAAATAATATCAACAATGCAAATTCAGTACAAAATTTATTAACTGTGTGCATATTCATAGTGATCAATGTGGACATTAAATATGCAAGTTATACAATTTGCATCACTGAGTAATCTTCTAAAACAACTGCATGAGACTTCAATGGAAATTTGGTATAATTCAAGCCTTTGCTATGTGAATGTAATGAAGCAGACATTTTATAAATATCCTATTGCATTTTTGTTATCACTGTCTAGTTTCACAGTATAATTTAAGCTTTTCAGCCTGTAAATTCCATTAATAACTACATTAAACCTTCCCATATTGTATGAATTGTCAGGTTGAAATGACTCTTTTTTAAAAACAATTATCTGTCTCTTGTTTCTTGCAGTTTTTTAAAATGCTATGTCAATTTACTAATACTGGTGGAATTTGACACAAAGTTTAGTGGGGAGAAGAAACTAATGATTGGTTTACCTAGCATGGGTGCTCAAGTGCGCATGAAGAAAATGAACATTGATTCAAAACATAAATGAAAAATTCTATTCATGAGAGGAATTGTCAAAGTTTAACTTGAAAGTTTAACTGCTTCTACGATTTTAAGGATAGTAAAAAAAAAAACAACTAGGTAAACTTAATGAATATCATATTTAAACTATTTAATAAGACAAATAAAAATTATATATTTTAAAGGGCTAGCTAGTGCTTTTATAATGCACTCCTGCGTTGAAGTAAGTGGGAAAAAGTCTGGTAGTATCCAAGGGCAGCCTTTGAAGTGTTTGTGATAGGACTCAAAATCCCAATGCAATGAACTCTTGTATCCTTTTGGTATAATATTGTGCTTCTGCTATAAAGATATACTCTTTGGGATCTGTATACTTTCACTAATATCTAAAATAAAATGAAGATGTTATTCTACTCTTCCATACTCCTGATCTTTAGTAGCCTATAAGGGCCATGGGTCTTTTCTGTACTTTTTGCAAGTTATACAAGGTAGAGACTCAATTCCTCCCCCGCTGATGTATGTACATACAGAGGATGGTGAAATCTTGCCAGAACACCTCTGTCTTATCCTCTTACCTTTATGGCTGTATGAAGAACTGATTTAGAACAAATCTGGAATAAAATGTGATGTTGCAGTAAGAATTTTGTGCAGAGAGAAATGGTCAGAGGCTGTTCCCAAGTACTTTTAGTAGTTAAGGTAGAATGGAGGAGATCATCTCTATTTAAGAGTTGAAAAATTGAGGCACTGAGGGAGCAGCCGAAATTTCAGGCATGTATACAACCGTTGGACGCTCAGTTATAATGATATTGGCTTGATATCTGAATTAGAGGGTCAGTTAATCTGAAATGTTAGAATTATGTAGGAGGACAAATCTACAGTACACTTAGATTAACTGTGAAAATACAATGCTGAAGACAAGAGACATTTTCTAATAAAAGTTCCAAGTTACCCGGTGATGTGTTGGTTGCCTGTCCTCTCAAACCATAAATAATTTTGCTGGATTGCAGAGAATGTATCTGGAAGAAGCAGAGCCCCTTCAGTAGCAGGGCAATCCTTTTCATTATTCAAATAACATTATTTTAGTTGGTAAAAGAGTAGTCTGAACCTCTTCTGGAAGGAAATGTTTGATATTCTAGATGGTCTTTGCCATCTGGCTGACTTTGTGTTACTATGCTTTTGTTGTCAGACTCGTCCCATCTTTTTTAAAGTTTAAGGTAGAGAAAGAGCTGACTTCAGACTGTTTTAAGGCAAGAAGAACCATAGAAGTACAAAACTAACTATAGCATTCCTCATAAATGCACACATTGTCAGATGATAGTCTTGATAATGTTTTATGAAGCATTCTGAAATATTACATCCATGTGACAGTACTAGTGGAAACTTCCTTCACGTTACTCAAAGTTTTTAAGAGGGAGTATGAAGTATGTATGTAACCTTTGAATGTATTGCTTTTCAGGTGTTCAAAGCCATGAACATTCCTCAGATTAGAAACCCTTCCTTACCTTCTCCAGAAGATATGCCTGAAGCTTATCATGTGAAGATTGCACTTCTTGGTGCAGGACCTGCAAGTTTAAGTTGTGCTTCTTTTTTGGCTCGATTGGGCTATTCAAACATCACCATATTTGAGAAGCAGGAGTATGTTGGTGGCTTAAGGTAATTAAAAAAAGAAAAAAGAAAAAAAAAACACATTGAAAACAAGTACTTGTAGCTCTACCTAGTGAAATAATTAGTAGTTGTTTAAAATGCAAATGACTGAAATCAACCCCCTGCAATTCTTAACCTTCAACAAATTGTAAAGAACACAAAGGAGGGCACCTTTGCATTTTGCCTACATGGTAAGCACTTGGCTGATATTTGCGTGATTCAGGTTCAGCATCACATCCTCTGTACTAGAAGATGAATTTTTACCACTTTAACAATGGTTGAAGTCATATCTTACAAGCTCATTGGAACTGCAAAATAAAAGAGAAAGTATTTCAGAAGCCATTGAGAAACCAATTCAAAATCAAAATTAAATTTTACACCTTGAAAATGGAGCCACTTATTTGTTATTCTGTAAACATGTTAAAAGTAGAAAGCAGGGTGATGCACTCGCATTTCTCTCATTGCAGCATTACTGAAATCAATAGAGTTGACACTGTTAATGAATTTGATCCATAATGTCATACTGTCAAATACTTATTCAGAGCTCTGGAAGATAGAGAATCAATGCTGGAAAAGTTGAACTGATTACTTTTTTCACAGGGAGTTTCAAAAGTATTCTATGTAATTATCAAGGTTTTAATGCATGGGCATTTAACCAAGTGAAGCTCTTTCACTTGAACTAGTTGCCATAAAATGTTTTCATATTTAGTACATGAAATACCTATTCACCTGTTTGGTAGCAAATAATATTTCATGAATACTGGATTTAAAATCAGTTTTCTGGCTGAAAAGTGATAGTGAATAATGAACTCTTTTTGAAAAATGAAATTTGATGGCAAGTTAGACTTGTGCTGACTCAAGAATAAAATGCAGTACTTTCTGCAATTCCCTGCTGCTTTCATATTTGAAGGAATGTTCTTTGTTTTAATTTGAGTTTAAAATTGATCTTAATTTTTGTCCTATTGAAAAAAGAACCTTACACCACTTTTTTTGTTTTGTTAGTGTTTTTATGGTCAAGCAGTGCATTTTGCTTTATCTTACTTTTAAGAACGTGTAGCAGCCACAATCAAATTTTATTTCCATTCATTGAAGAAAGTTTCACAACTTGGTTAAGGCGTTTTACTCATCTTGATTTTAATATTGGAACAGAAAGGAGGCAGCAATCACCCATTGCTGGAATTGTGTATCTTCGCAGTAGATCTTTTAAGAAGCTTAGGTTAATGATGGGTATATTTTCAAGGCTTTGGAAATTGCAAATTACCAGCAAGATTGAATTAATTTTGTACTTGGAATTTTACTAGGGAAGAGCAGTGCTTGGTCCTTCTAAAATTTGCTCTGCCCTTTTGAGTGTTTTTAACTAGGAAGTGCCTTTGTGTGTGTGTCTCTCAGATTATAGTTTTACAAATATTTCAATAAAGGAAAGTTGTTTAGTGATTTCAGTTTCAGTATTGTTGTATTTAAACCCAGTAAAACTCTGTAGTTGTTTGGACATGTCAGTTTTTCACATTTATAGGCAGATTTTCTTACATTTCATTACTTTGTGTAAAGTTTGTTTTAGAGAAGACATGAGCAGATAATACTCTTGTTTAGAGACAGTGAACAAACTTCACTACTCCTCCTAGTTAAGTCACTCACTTGCAACATAAGAAAATCCTGCTTTTGCTAGATTAGAAGGATGTCCTTTAGGCAAAAGCAACTTGTGATCTGTGAGAAATACCAAGTACCTGTCCAAGTTCCTCTAACTTATATGAAATTGCTGAAGAGATGAATTCATGGGACTATGTTCCCATCCAAGACTGTTGTTCTTCATCCTCCTGTACCTTTGCTTTTTTCTTCTACCTCTGCATTTTCACTGAAGAGATTGTCTGTTGGAAGAGATTGTATGTCGGTAATTCTGCTAAAAGTTGACTTTCATAAGAGGTTTTTTTAATTCATCATAAATGTGCATGCATGGGTCCCCACAGGATCATGCATATTTGCATATACGCACATAGGCATATTTCTGTGAACACCGTTGTGGTTTAACTTGGCAAGCAGCTAAACGACACCAGACACTATGAGGAAAAAAGTAAAACCAACTCCAGTTTAAAACAGGACAGGCATGTGTAAATCTATACTCCATAGAATGAAACTGTAACTAAGTTTTTATTAAGAGCAAGAAAGCATTTACAAATTGTGACAGTGACATAACGCAGCCAGGGCTGTTTTGAGTATTTTAAGAGTTAGAGAAACGACAGGCCTTCAAGAAAAGCACAGACAACTTGATAAAATACAACTTCCTTTTTTTTTTTTCATTAGATTTTTTTAATTCAATCTCAATTGTATCATACTGATGCATTATTTTCCTCCTCAGAAAGCTTTTTTTGCTTACCATGACCTATCAAAGTTGCACTGTCATTTCATATCCATTATATTTGATATTTAGAGCATTTTTCTTTGCGCTTTAGTCAGAAAAGGTGCAAGGTCGTCAGCATTAGAAACAATAAGGAGGAACACCAATTTATCATCAAAATAATTAAAGTTGGTGAAACTAAGTAAATCCTTCTGGCCCATCAATGTTGGATCATAAAGGTGGGGTTGTCACTAGCAAGATGTAAAATAAGACTGAAATCTATCTCTTGTAACCATGCTTTGTTATTGAAATAATTGATCCATTAATTAGGCATCAGATTAAATCAAAGGTTTGAAATATCTCCGGAGAAAGTTTGACTGTTCTCCATGTTCTATCTTTCTATCTCCTTCAAGCAAAAATATCTAAAATAGGGCTTCATTGTGTTTACCTATAACTTGCCTCCACAAGAGAAAACTGGCATGCGCTTATGTGTCACTTCATTGGAGATAAAGATCTGTACCAATGAATATGAAGTTGGATTCTGTGTTGGTACAATTTTCCATTATTGGAGACCTATGGTGCTGGGACATTGAAGTCATTCCTAGTCTTAATCAAGAGAAAAAAAGCCAACTACTAATAGATGCCAAATAAAAAAAAAAAAAAAAGCAAACAAAACAAGAAACTAAGAGCTGATAGCAAATTACTGACTTTGTATCTCCTGAAAGACTGTGGAAGTTATGAACTAGAAGTGGACGAGGGTACAGTTTTAAGTACCATTGCTCAAAATAACATATTGCTATTTTTAGGTAGGGGAAATTTGATTCTTTTTGAATAAATTCCTGAATGATTGCTAGGACCTCACTTTTCTAGCTACGAGACCTCGTCCTAGAAAGATAAGTTTATCTACTGCTAAATACGACTGGTGAACAAAAGGCGCGGAGCTGAAGCTGTTTTGTACCAGAGCTTAACGTTCATTAAGTAATGATCTACAAATGTGTGCAGTATTGACCTCAACTTACATCTGATCTGGATTTTTAGTATTGTGTGAAAAGTGCTATTTTGTCACTCTAAAGATTTAAAAAAGCCAAGACTCAAAAACGTTTCCATTCAAATACCTCCGAATTAACTAAAGTATGTTATAGGTATTAATTTTTTATCAGCTAAAAAGCACTGCCACTCACCTTTCTTCCTTATAGCTGAAAGTATATCACAAGCTTGCTTTATTTATTTCAGCGCATCTGAAATCCCTCAGTTCAGATTGCCATACGATGTAGTGAATTTTGAAGCTGAACTTATGAAGGATCTCGGAGTGAAGGTAATGAAAAATATATCCTGCCTATGTGTAGCTCAAAGGAAAAAAAAAAAAAAAAAGAACAAGGAGTCTGCCAAAGATTAACAGCAAAATGTCATGCACATTAGTAAAGAACAATTAAAAGCTGCACTAGACAGAGGCAGGAAGATGCTTCCTCTTGCTCAGGGCATTTGTCTGTCTCCCGTCTGAATGCCACTAGTTTAGAAAAGGGCAATCAATAGTTCTCATCTGACATGTCTGCATGTGATTAATTGTCTGTAAGAAACAAATTCCTAAATTGCTTTAGGGGTTCAATGTAGCTATTGGAATGATTTGATTTTTTTTTTAATCGAGTTTTTTCATGCAAGTTTGGCACTACTTAAGACATTCATATTTTATACTTCTCCCTTCTCTTCTTTTCCCTCTTCCCAAGTTTTTTTTTTTTTTCCCTTAATGGCTTATAATACAGTCCTGTATATGAGTTGCTTTATTAATTTGATTCATTTTATTATAAAATTGTTAATGTGATCATTTATTATAAACAACAGCAGTCATTCGACTCTTTGGAAAGCAATTGCTGCACGTTTTTTTAAATGAGTATTGTTTATAAATAATGGGTATGTTACTCTATTGTTAATATATGTCTTGAGCTTAAACTTTAGATGGTATGTATGAGGGCTCCTCATTCTAACAGGAGCACAGAATGCATCACTAAAACAAGTTTTACAGTAGCAGGAGGGGTAAAAACATTTTTAGCATAATAATACAGCATTCAGTCAAGCAAGAAAATATTGTAAAGATCTTCATATTGTAAAAGCTGTTCATATTGTAAAAACTGTTATCCCAAGACCTAAGTGAGAAACTCAGAAGTGCCCAGATCAGGTGTAAGGCAAAGCCGTAAATGCTACAGATCCATTTTCTCACTCTTCCTGGGTTACAAAGCAAATTTTAAAGGCTGACAGACTGGACATGTAGTTAGGAATTCTGTAAAAATCAAAGCAGTGAGAGTATTTTAAATAAACTTGCTGGGTATTGTTTCCTGGAAGCCTCTACAAAACTCAGATCCCCGGAGTGCTCTTCTATGACAAAGTCTTCTGCAGGTGAGCCATTGTGTCATCCTGATGTGCAAGTCCTTTATTGTTTTGAGATGCTGCAGAAAATGTCAGTATAAATTTACTTCCAAGCTCTGCCACTGGTTTGCAATTGACCCTTTTGCAAGCTGGTTAAGTACTTTAGCTTTATTCCTCTACAAGCTTGGAAATATTTTCTGGTGTTTATTTAAAGCATTTCAAATGAAAGTGCTTTATTGTCTAAATGCTCAACCGTGCTGTTTATTCAAGTAGTTCTACTGAAATTAGTAAGAATTAGTCAGGTGAATAAGGATTAGAGAGCTGGGCCCTAGGAGTATTATGAATCCCTACATAAAACAATATTGCTATTTTAATTCCTTCATTAGATTTTCATAACATATGTACACAATAGGACAAAAAAAAAATGTAATGACGATTTATGGAATGCGTTTTGTTGCCAGTGAGCTTGTAGCCTGTATTCTTGAAAGGATTACAACTGTACCTGGCTTTTTCAGTTCTGATAGAAAATAGTCCAGAAAAGGAAAAAAGAGTCAGTGTTTTAGGTATTCTACGCTGTGTCTTATATCTGTCATTTTTCAGCTATGAGGAAAGCACATTTTCAAAAGTACACTAAATGGAATATAGGTAGATTCAACATCAAACAAGATATGCAATGACATGAAGAACTGAACTCAGATCACAAAGCACAGTTCTTATACAATGGAGCTTGGCATTTTGATAAAGAGAATGCATAAGTGATTTATCAAAAATATGGGGGAAACATTCAAGTCAGAGAGTCTGAAGTTGGGAGATAGAGACACATAGCCATGTCAAAAAGCACGAAGTATCAGAAGAGGAATCACAAGCACTCAAAAGCCCTTGGTTTGACAGAAATGTACAATAGGTTTGTGCATCTCTAATTGCATGTCGTCCAACAGGTGACTGCTATAGTTGCCTCACTGAACACACAGCAAACACTCCTCCCCTTCATTCTCAAAACAGCTGTAGACCCACAACCACCTGTGCAGCGGCTGCTCAAGGCAAGGTTGCAGGTGGAAGGTTACTTTGCAGTTATTCAATAAATCAATGTCAGTGACTGCAGTCTAGGTATTGTTATTTGCTGAATTAGAATTAAACAATTGTCAATTCAAATCCAAACTGATTTCTTTTATAGTTTTGAAAATCTTTGTTACCTTACTGCACAGACTAGCTGGCATCATTGCTAGTAGGTAGGGTGTGCTGCAGTCTCCACAGAGTGTGCTTCAGACTTGACCATCTCTGGCCCAGTTTTTCAGGTCTGAATCTGCAAAAACACCATTTATTTTGCCTAGTGTTTTCTCGGCGTAAAAGTGTTCTAGCTAGCTAGTGATCTCAGAAAAATTAAGGCTGTGAGCTTCCAAGGCACAACACAAAGAAACTCCTGATGCTGTATTCTGCATAAATGCCAAGTGCCTGATATTGTGTGGGGAAACACAGCTTGTTTTTCTGTTCAGAACCCTTGTTAACGCAGAATAGTGGTGCCTTTTATTTTCTTTACTTCTCTGTAAGCAACTCATACTCTTACTGCTGTTTTTGCAGTAACTTAAATCGCTTGGGTTTTTTGGTTGCTGTATAGGGTGATTGTTCCATTTAGCACGCACGTTCCCTAACCTGGGTTCCTGCTTCAACATCATGTTTCTTAAATTCTGATTTTCACTTAGAAATATTACCTTTTGTAGTCAACACTGAATAGAGTTATTTACAGTAGAAAACTGCCATTTTCAGCCTTACCTCGATATTGCAATCCATGCGCAGATTTTGTTTGTTCAGATTGCTTTATTATCCCTTTTAGCTTACAGTCAAAACCAAGCTAGCTTACATTGGCTGCGTATGAAGGTGATTGAAAGTTATGTTTTGCCCAGGTCTAGTTTAGGCCACTTAAATCAGAGCTGATCTGTCCTTTTGAGCCTGGCTTAGAGTAAAATAATAATAATAATAATAATAATAATAATAATAATAATAATAATAATAATGTTCACTGGAAGATTCTGTAAGATGTCAGTATTCAGGACGTGATAGAAATTATTTTCATATTATCAGATAAAAAGCAAATAATTTTAACTCTTCCAGATAATTTTTAGTAAAGGCCTTGCTGTTGATGGAATGACACTCCGTACCTTGAAAGAAAATGGCTATGAAGCAGTCTTCATTGGAATAGGTAAGAACAACTCATTTTCCTGTATTGTCCTCTTTAAACTGAAGGAATGTCCAAGAATAAATTAAGACTCTTAACATGATGTTAGACTACTTCAATCTGATACATTAAGAAAACAATATATTGTGATTTATTTATCCTTCGAAGAAGCTAAAGCTGAGGGTTTAATATAGCACTTTGTTTTAATTTTCATATGGGCATGATAGATTTGTAAGTCAAGCATTTAGTAGAATGCCTTGTTTTTAATCTAAAGATTTCAAAAATAGATAAACTGAAAAATTTAATTATCTGTAATTTATTGTCTTATTGGCTTAAAAGTGATGTACAAGTTCAGTTTTCAATTTCTGTGAACAACTTACTATGCTCAAATAATTACTGAGTCTATATGGAAGGCAGTGATACCATGCTTGATTGCTTTTTCTTTCATTTATATAAAACATGTGGCATCTTCTACATATTTTATAGTGTAGCAAAATGTAATTGTGGGATACTTTGACAAAATAAGCTGACTTTGAGTTATACTAAAACTGTCATGATAGGTCTGTCTTCTCTCATATGCTTAAAAATTCTCGCACCTGCCTCCTGTTTGAACCATTGTCTCTATTTAATGTTAGATTAGAATTGTTATCCATTTACAAGTATTTTGAAGTACAGCTGGACCTATCGCTACCATATGATAGGAATTTTGAGCAGGCATTGTCTGCAGTTGGTATGAGGCTTAATGCTCTTTATTGATCTAGACGTTGCCTAAGTGAACATAATAGGAAACAAGTTGTCCAACTGTTCCTCCTTCCTATTATTGATTACAGGGATGTAATTCTTAGTGCAGCGACAACTGTTGTTGTTTACCATCTGTGTATGTAGTATAAGCTTTGCAGGTCTATTCTGTCATGTGATCGCAGACTGTTGTAGTTTATTTAATCCTACATCCTCACATAGCTAGAGATTTATGTGAATGAATTTTTGTTGTGTGATGTTTTGTCATAGTTGTATGCAAGGCAATGGACCCAGTATATCTTTATTGTTTTAATCTGTCTTTTAAACTGCTTTCTGAAGTTTCACCGATTACAGATTAATGAATGTTTGCTTTCTGAAGCAGATTTTGAAATCTCAGCATGATTTACCCATAATTTATGACTCAGGCATTTAAAATGTTAGCAAAATAGGTAAATGAGAATTTTGTGAATAGGCTTGTACTGTATTATATATGTGGCTTTATTTTCTTAATAAAGTCATCCTAATATTCATTTCTAACTAGAAACCATTTATGTAGGTATTGTGCTATGCAGATACTAAGCAAAGGGGCAGAGACAGAGCTTTAAACAAGAGAAGTTATCTGAAATATAATTCTCCTGTAAACCACTTGTTTACCAGAGTAATTAGTAAGCAGAAGGTAAAAATGCTTTGTCTCTCTTTTTTTTTTTTTTTTGCCTGCTGAAATATGTATATTTAGAACAATGCCACTGTGGACTTCCCTGAGTCTTAAAAGTGACATAATTAAAGGATACTATTTACATAAAATAGAAGTTGCATATTTGGCTCTGAATGAATATGTAACTTGATGAATTATAAATGCAGTAGTTTTCAGCTTTCCCTAGTAGTGGAGGAGAGGAAAAAAAGGAATAGATGTGTGAAAGTCAAGGTGACTGAGTCAAGTGACCATACTGAGGATAAATGAATAACGAAGGATTTCTGTGGGAACAGATGCAGCAACTTCACTATTCTTTACTACAGTTATGTTTCTGCACTGTCAGAAAAAGCAACAACAATAATAATAAAAATAACAAAAGCACCTCTCCAAAACTCTAGCTATGCTGTGTGCATTGAAAATAAAGGAAATTAATGTGAAGGGGGAAAAAAGAAAAAAGAACAATCTTTTTTTTTTTAATGAAATAAGAGCTGTGTGACTTGCGTGGCTTAAAACTCTACAGCCTGCTTTCCTGTGAAATATTTTCTTCTTTCTGTTGCTAATGCAATTTGGAAAGTGTCCTGAAGTCAATATATTTTCTCTTTGTCAGACTTGAAAAGCATAGAGTTCCCAAATAGTTTCCTAAAGGGTATACATTAATAGCATTGCTCTAACATACTTTATATTATTAAGTTATACATAGTTTCATTGCCCTTGGTTATGGTGGCATTTGAGACTACAGTGGTGCTTATCTTGAGGTGAAAATTTCTCTCTAGGATGTAGGTCTGAAGCTCAGAAAAATTTCATGTACTAGACCTGAAGAGGATCAGATGGCCATTGCATGCCACCAAACTTCTGGTGTCTCTGCTTGACAGTTATGCCTTATCTCTGCATTGTTTTATTCTGCACCATCTTAACTTTCTAAATGGGCTGCAGCTATGTATATAAGGTGATAGAGACTGATGTGGAGTTTGGAGTTACAAAGCTAGGTGACTAGCTGTGAGTAGAAGCTTTAATACTTAACTGGATAAGTGGTAATGCAAGAGATCAAGTCTAGGCAGTAGCACACTGGGAGCCATACATAACAGAACCTGAGTTCTTGCCTTCAATCTCTTTTTTTTTTTTTTTTTTTTTTTTTTTAACCTTACCTAAACTGTATTCCATCCAACTAGTTTTTAACAATGTACTTTTCTTAATTCCTAGAGGACCAATATGCTAATTCCCTCTTCCCTGTTGTGTGGGGACTGTTGAGTCGTGCCTGAACCACTGGTTCAGCACATGGGGAAAGGACCCAGTCAGCCCTAGGAGCACAGGTGAAGGCAATTCACCTATGTGACCAGAAGGGTTGGAGCCTGGCTGCACCTCTCTTAAACCTCATTGAAGGGCTGACTGCCACTGGAGAAGGATCTCTTTCTGAAGATCCCTCCTTGGTAAAGCATTCCCCTGTTAACCTGGAATCTTCTGATACAGGTGAGCAACCTTCTTCCCTTCCTTTATAGTACCTTTCTATTGTGCCAGTCCATCACACCTTTGTTGTAATGCCCTTTCCATGGTATTGATCTGTCCAATTGCTACATCTCTCTATCATCTACTCTTGTATTCTCTCAGTTCCTCTTGTACAAAGGCTTGTATTTTAAAAACATCTGGCAGCAGGTGTTATCTTGTTTCTTATACAATAACTGAAGAGTGATAAGAGATTATTAAATCAAAGTCCTTAAATTATCTTTTTAAAACTCAGTTCATCTTCCTGTTATGTCTTTCGGTATTCTGTTGTTATTCATAATCACTAACTGAGGGTAAGTGTGTATTTCAGGGTTAAACCTAAATTTTCCAAAAAACCCACCAAACTGCATATATGCTTTTCACTTAGCTATCAGAGCAAATGTGGAATTACTGTATTTTTACTACTAACCTTCTTGAAGTTCAGCTATGTTGTTTGCAAAACAGGTTTCTGTGACTCTCCTTTAAGACACCACAAAGCATTTTGTGAAATGTTTGTACAGTTATTTAACTGAATGAAAATGAGTAACCTAAACCTTTGGATGTGTTGAAGAATGTCTGATGTAACTTTCAAAACGAATACGTAGAAATTATATCACTATAAAGATACTCTCTACATACTTTTACACAAACCTGTGTACGTATTCTGTAGCGTTTTGTCATAATGTAGTGATTTTATGTAATGTTTATATTCTCTTTATAGAGATAAAATTATCTTCAAGGAATTTTTTAAAATTATGTAAAATATATTTAAAAAGCTATAAGTGTTAGACACTAGTGTCTGTAGGCTTGCAGGTAAACAGGAAGCCCTACCTAACTTTCTAATTAATTTTTTATTATAGTGCGAATTGCAACTAGTAACAAGTCTGTCTTGTTTCTTCCTCCATCTTGTCAATTTGGATTGCTGTAGTCAGTTCTATTGTTAGGAAATTTAGAAATTTTACTAAATGTTGCAGAATTGTAGCTTTCATGAGCATATAGATTAAATTCAAGAGACTGTTACTGGGTTGTATCCTAAATTATGTCTCCTACTTGCAAGGGTTAAAGCTATAAATAAATAAATCCCTTGTGGAAAGAACCTTTGTGATAATTGCAGTCATTCATAGTTAATTAACGTAGCATTCAAACAATAATATAATCAGATGATTTCATTGATTGGAATGAAATTGCGCGCGCACACAAATTAAAAGTCAAGCAATGATGTACCTTGTTTTTAATAATAATAAAAAAAAGACTTCTGAGATTGATTTACTGCCTCTTCCCCAAAAAAGTAAGTAATCTCTTCATGCCTGTTATTATCTTCTGATTAACTATGCAGTGCCACCTGGTGTGCAGATGGGAAGAATATTACACATCAAGAGCTCTGTTCACACCCACCCACACAGATATAAACCTACGTGGCAAAAAGTGAACAGATGTTCATTTTGCTTGTGCTATAGGAAAAAATTGTGCATCGTATTCCTGATTCATAAACTAAATTTGGAGAACATGAAATCTGTGTATGGGGCCCATAGGCCCATGGCCAACACAGATGTTTATGGGAGAAATATATTCAAAACGGTTCTCATTTCAGGTTATGAACAGAATTTTGTTTGTTTCTCTGTTTTTTGTTTTACCTCATATTCATGAGTCTTTTTTTCAGTTATCAACTCCAAAGGGTAAAGTTTAGAAACTGTATCTAGAATTTATTTGTTGATTGTATTTCAAAATTGTTTTCTCTTAGAATGTAAGAGACCCCCAAAATTATGATTTTAGACCTCTTTGCAAAGCAGTAATGTAGGAAGTCACAAAACGTAATGCATGTTATTTAAAGATGTATCTGTAGTACAGAGAATTGCACAGCCTTAGCATTCTAGGATTTTTGGTTATATTATTTTTGGTGTTGATTATTATTATTTTATAATTTCAGAAGTATTTTGTTGCTTTGGAGGTAATGCAGTTTTTGCTGTGAGAAAACCAAACCCCAAAGACCAAGTATGGCAAGCAGGGGAGAAAAATATGTTGGAGGTTGTGCTGATGGTTTTTGATTTTAAGATCAATGGTAGATAAGGATGGTCATTGCTTCAGAATATTTCTACAGCAGTTTCTCACTCAGTGTTTAAATGGTGAGAAATTGGCCTTACAGACCTTACTATCCATATTCAGTAAAAGATGAAACAGGCTGCAGAACCAAGCTAAACTCTTAAAGTTACATTTTTACACAATCATTAAGGTTGTGAATGAACCTCTAAGATGATCTAGTTCAACCATTCAGCTGCCTCCAATATTGTCCACTAAACCATGTCCTTAATAATACGTCTGCCTTTCCTTAAGCAGCTCCAGGGGCAGTGAGTCCACTCCCTCCCTGGGCAGCCTGTTCCAGTGCCTAATCACTGTTCTGGGGAAGAAATTCTTCCTAATATCCAATCTGAACCTCCCCTAGTGTGCAGTGTAAGGCTGTTCCCTCATCCTATTGCTAGTTACCCAGGAGATGGGACCGACCCCTATCTCGCTACAACCTCCTTTCAAGTAGTGAGAAAAGCAAATACTCAAATCTATTTAACTGCAAAAAGCAGTGAGACTTCGTTATTTGCTATAAGAATGAAGTCATTAAGTTGAGTCATGAAGTCATAGTGAATTTTGAACTGTTTGAAGAGCAATGGTGCAAAGATAGCAGTGGCAGGATCTGGGCAAACCTAATTCCAAATATTTTAATACTACCACAAAGTAAGGAGAGTAAATTATAAGATGAAGAAATTTAATTTTTTTTTTTTTTCAATAAAGAATGTGAGGCTAATGATATATGCATTTGCAGCTTAGTGGAAAACAGGATCAGAGCTGCACACTGAACTACAACTGTATGAAACAAATTCTGAAGGAAGAAGGTCTGCATAAGACTGTGAAGTCTTTGTAGTCCATCTCCTGCAGAACCCTGGCTGGTGGCTCACAGATTTGGAGAATGCATGCATTTTTCTGTAATGCTGCAATTCCTAATAGGTTTTCGTATCTCATGGAAAGAGTATTACAAGTGAATTGCGCCATAAATCATTTCTAATACAAAAGTTATATCAATATTAGTGTTGTTCCCATCTTCTGTAACTTTTGGCTCTAAAAAGATTATTAAAATACAAAACGAATATAGTCACATTAGAAAAGGAAATCTGTGAAAGAACCTGTTCTTACATGCTTATAACAGATGTTTGAACATGCTTCTATTCCCAGTGCACCATCTTTCCTGGAGTCCAATGATGTACATACATCCAAGAATTTTTATGCTTGAGGCATCTTTTTCTACTGTTGGCATTTGTAGTAATCTGTTCTTCCAGTTCTGTGGTCTTTACTGCTGCTCTGGTTATTGGTGGAATGTTCCTAATAGACATCGGAAGCAGTAGGCAGTTGAAAGCTTTTAGGGCTCAGATGCACACAAAAGCTTATTTATTATTAATAATCTTAGGAAACTTTCAAAAAATACTAATAATCTACCCTTGGGCATCCTTAATTTATTCACTTGCAAATTACGCAGATTTTCATGCTCTTATTTGCTTATCTTTCCCACCGAAGAAAACTACTTAGCATAACAATCTCTGCTGCACATGTTTTACAAAACTCTCTCCTGTCTCCTCCTAAGATGTCAGACTGTTTCCCTAAAGAAATGCTCATCTAAATATGACAAAATCAATTTTGTACATATTGTTTTGAGTAGTTAATTTTTAACTATATGGATTAATTGCGATTATTTAGTAGTTTTGCGCAATTTAGTCAAGCAGCTATTTCTGTGCATTTCTATATGCATAAAAAATTGCTGAAGAAGAACAGTGATGTTAGATACTGTGTTTTTATATTCTTGATATTATACCTGTCATTGCTTCATATATGAAGAGAAATCCTTGCTTATCTGTTCTTTCCAAAAGTTGATTCTTAAAGTTGATGTGGGCAATACAGTTACTCGTACATCTAAATGATAGAAGTATTAGTTATGCTGCCGTCTTTCTATTTCCACTTTTGTTTCCAGACAAAGAATTAATGACCAAAATACAACCTAGATGTCACTTGATACATCCCCATTTAGTATGATTGAGCTTTCTTATCCTGGAAGGAATATGTATTTGGTCCAATAGAAATGTAAGCAGACATCTTGTGAAACATTGTTCTTTGCATTGTGTGAGGAGTGACATAATACAGAATTTAAACAATGAGTTCAGAAATCCTTTAACTTCATTTTGTTTAGGCTAGATAAATCTTGCGATCTTAGCATTTACTTGTAGGATTGTACTGAAGTAGGAAGCGTATCAGTCCCGCTTGTTTAATTGATGAAAAAATGGCAAGCACTTCTTGATGTTAACGAATAAGGTTTTAAGCAGCTTTTGTGTACACCATTATACCTCAACTGTACTCTTTCTGTATTCACATTCTTTTTTCTGTCCATTCACAAGTGGTGCTCATTGGATTGAAATGACAAGTTTAGATGAAACTTGGGTTTGTGGTAGCACTTGGTGTACTTTTAGAAACTATCACGGGAAGCCACCTTGCTCTACCACTTCTTTGCTATGGGCAACTGATTCCTAGGCATCCATCCCTGGGCATGGGTGGGGCACACAACTTCCATCTTGCACTTTTCGCTCATCTGCTTCTGTTTTTATCACCTTTTGCTAGCAAACCTTTGCTGGTACAGAAACAATTTGGTATAATTAAGGCAGTTAAATTGTTTCAGGGCAATTTCCTGACATGTTGGTGTATTTGAGGTCCCTTTTGGTCCTTCAGTTGGGGTATTCCCTAGTGATTCTGTTTGTCTGGGTGGGATTCACAGGGCAGCCTGTGACCTGTAGCTTCCTTCACCTCAGTCTGGGCCAGTGGGAATCCTTCTGTCCTTCAAAATCATCACATAAGAAGCCATAAGTATTTGTAATTTTTTAAAAATACTATTTCAGTGTTGCTACTGTGTAATAGCTTCTACCACTATGGGAAAGAACATCCATTACCTGCCAGCATTGTATGTTATCACTTTGGTTTTAATGGGATGGAAACTTTTAATGGTAACAAATATCTGGAAATAAAGCTTTAAATGTTCAGTGAAGAAAATAATCTTAATTGAAGCTATGCAAGAGTTTTTGTTGCTGTCTCCTGAATTTTGAGTGGATAGGGATCACTTCTTGCTCTTCTAATGTATACTGTTCAGAGATGTCAGCCATATAATTGTTTTTACTGTGAAATTAAAAGACACTGTGAAATATGTATGTTAATAATGAATACTAATACTTTGTATGTAATTAGGATAGCACATATAACTACTGTAGTAAGTGTCACCTGGCAAGTCTTCTAAAAGCAAGTTTAATGTATGTAAATATTTCTCTGGGTTTGGGTAACATGCTGGGGTATTGCGTAGCGTTAAGACCAAATTTGACATCCCTTTTCTGTAAGTCACGTAGTCCTTTGTGCACTTTTTATAGTTAAACTTACAGTAAACTATATTTATGAAATGTTTACAAGATTAGAAGACATAAATAAGCATACTAAATATTCAGAGTGTTCAGATAATGCTAATTTAAATTACATGTTTATCTAACAAGGGAAATATTTTCCCAACATTGTCCTTGACAGTATTTTCATTCACAAGCAATCCTTTGGCTATTGTTCATTCATTTGCGCTAGAAATGTAGAAAGATGAATATGAACCATTAGAGAAAGCAAAAATGCATTTCAACAGACAGTAAGACAAATCAACGTTCCCGCTAATGATCTTTGGTGATTAGTTTCATAGGAAGAAATAACTGGTAATGAGAATTTAGAGATCAACATGTTTCAGTCAATTCATCTTTAATGGTAGTACTGCCACTATGCCAGTTGTTACCAGTTACTTAGAAAGTGGGAAATTTTGGTGTATTGCTACATTTCTAAGAGTTGTCAAGGTTTTGTTTGTTGCTGTTTCATTAATGCAATGGAAAACAATGTAACTCACTGCTGATTTCTTAAGATTTTCTTGTTAGCAACAATTCATTGTTGTTTTTTTGACTAATGATGGCTGTTTACTTGAATATAATGTGTATTTTTAAAAAGATTCCAACAATTAATAGGTAGTGAAATTTAAGTGCCTGGTTATTATGTAAATTTAGGTGACATCATTAGCCATCATCAAAGACCATTTCTCAATAACATAATGTATTGCTTTTTCTCAAATTATTGTATTTTTCATGAGAACAGAACATGTCTTACAACAGAAAGTTATTCTAATTTTATAGTTAGTATATTGCATAGCCTTTAGTAACTGTAAATCACTGCAATTCATTATATCAATTTACAAGTGACTTAGGCATGATTGCTTTTCTATTCACTGCCAGACAGGCTTGATGCCCTATTATGGACTAATACAAATCTTTTGTATAAGAGAAATGATAGTTAAATTTTTAATCTGAAAGAAGATTTCTTAGCATTTCGAGAGCTCAGTAAGAATTGCTTTAAAAACAAAGCAAAATGCTCCTAAGAAGTGTTTACATACTTGGTTAACCAAAGAACAGCTGTTTACATTTGTAGGTTGCTTTTAGCTCTTCAGCTTGATGCTTTGCAACTGTACTGTAGAAGAAATCATTGGTAGCTAAGTTAAAATGGAAAGTCCAAATTGTGAAGCATTGTGATGCTTGCTCTGAAAAGATTTTAGACAGCTTATTGTGTTTTCATCCTGCCCTGAGTGAGGTTGCTATTTCCATGTGTGGCTCAGGATGGCCTTGGGAGCTGACAGAACTCTTCCAGCATGGGTACTCAGTGCCAGCAGCTGCCTTTGCAGCTTCAGCACAGAACCACAGGCATGGCAGTGGCATTACGTGTCAGGGGTGAATGTGATGAATTTGACTTCAGGACTACTACAGATCCAGAAGTTGTCCCATGTTATGGAATTTTAAATTGCTGGTTTATTTCCTTGTATTCAGAGTTTCTGCTCTGATAGCAGAAAGAAGTTTGTAGGGCTGGGGGGCACATTGACTGCTCTGTGCAGGAAGCAGGAAGTGCTCAGCTGTGGTGTTGGTACTTGTGTCTGGCAGAAAATTCCTGCCTGTTCCGTTGCTCTCAAAGCTATTAGTAAAGCTTAAGAGTTAATTTACATTAAAAAACCAAACAAACTGATTTCCTTCCTCCAGTACATAGAGTATAAAGAAATCACCCTGATTGTTACCAGCCATGCCTTCTTTGTGCACAGCTTTTTTTGGGAAGCCCCAAAAAATTAAGGAAATCTTGAAATCTTAGCATTTTTTAAATCATGGGGACATGGAGCCTTAATACACCCTCTACACTGGCAAGTCAGTTCCTTATTTTTCAGATGCAAATATGGGTCTTTGCATGTGCTGAATGTGCCCTTTATTGTATTGAAGCATAGAAAATACACACTGTAGCTCAGTCACTTCTGTAGACCTGCCATGCTTGCAAGACCGGAATGTGTTTAATCAGCCTTGCAGAGTGAATAATCATAGATACAAGTGTGGTGTTCAGTGTTCATTCAGAAAGCTATAGAATATGCAAACAAAGTGTTTAGTTAAAAGAGAATTGAGTGAATTGCAGCTGTGTCAGGCAGTGGTGGTGGTTTTTAACTGGAAGCCATGTTTGTTTCCTTTAATTTTTCACTTGGTTAATAACAAAAATATAAATCATGCACTACAGTGGATCGACAGAGAGAAGCAATGAGATGTAGTGCTCTACTGAGCATGAGACTTAAGCTCAGCCTGTTGGCCTTATGCTTCCTTGTCAGCTACTGGCCTCCTGGCAGGCTCAGTTCTTCATTCTCTGCTATCTAATGGGAATGGAGAGACAGCACTGGAAGTGCAATAAGTCTCTTGACTGTATACTTGCAATCAAACATTCAAACCATTCCTAGCTATTTGCAATGTGTGCTGTTCCACTAAAATATCATTTATTTTCCAGTATTTTTAAAAAGATGCACAGCAATCGAAATAATACATGAGTCAATATAAACTTAATTTGATAAAGGGAGCACAAATTTGATAAATGAGCACAAATCTGTCAAATTCTGAATGATTGAGGAATTTGAAATTTTTTATGACAACTTCTTACTTTGCACAATTTTGTTTTCCTTCAACATCATTCTGTTAGAGATATATCGTCTTACTCGTTTTCTGAAATAATTTTTAATAATTTAAAATGGAACACATCTTGCATAATGTCTAATACAGATTTATTTAAACATTCAAATTTGAAAAGATCTAGTCCAGAAATAGTTTGCTTACATGATAGCATTTTACTCACTTGTCAAAAATAATAATTGAAGTCAATATAACTGCATTTATGTTGCCAATGTTTGAAGAGCAGCTTGACTTTATTTCTTCCAGATCGCAGAGAAAAAAAAACCTCTTACGTAAAACTCTAAAATCCCTTGTAGCAAAATCTACCATATAATACAGAGTTCCATATTTCTAATAAGTATGTAGTAGTACAGGGGTCAGGGACTAACCAGTGAATAAAAGTCAAAACTTAGAATGAGGTGCCTTTCCACTTTAGCACTGGGCAGTGATATATACTGATAATGTTTGATTAATGAGCAGCAGCCTTGCAGTGGGTGAAAATGTCTGTGAGAAATGATTTATTATTTCAAAGGTATTGGAAGCTTACCATATCTTGTAGATTTAACTGTGTGTGCCTGAATAAAATAAATGAGATGCAACATGTGAAAAATGAAAACACATTAGTTGTAAAGGATGTGTCACAAGCAGGGTATTTTTGTTCAAGTACACTTTGTCATGGGGATTTTTAATGTTGCTCTGAATACAAATCATTTAACTGGTTCATAAAGTCAACCTAGTTGGAATCCCTGCATCTATCACCCAAGACAGAAATGAGGATTAAGCTTAATATGCTGGAACTTCCCTTGAATGTTTGCATTTTGCATTATATACAGCTGTTTAAACTGTGCAGATGAGCACAAAGGCTGATTTCTTAGAAATACAGTAAAAGCTTAAAACTGTATAGATGCAATTGCAACAATGAAATTAGGAAATTTCATTTCATTAATCTGTAGTTTCATTAAAAGAAAGTGTCATTAATTTTTTTTTGTTGTTGTTTGTTTGTTTTTTTATGTTTGCTATGACAGAGGCTCTAAGAACAAGGGTGTAATTCTCTACCACCTGTGTTAATTCTGTGTCTGGAACAAAACAATGACTTGTAGATGAAGATTTTCCTTTTTGCAGTTCCAGGTTAATCTTGCAGTAGTTTGTAAAGCAGCCTCTTTTCTGTGGTATGTTTCCATGTGTGTTGATCTGCTGCCAGGTCCCCTGGTTCTGCTCAGACCTCCTGTGGAGTTTGGGTTGCACATAGATAATTAATGATGGCTCAGACTTACCTCCATGCAACTACAATGTATGTTCAGACCAACTGGACTGCCCTGAGTCTTACATTACATAAAACTGTCTTTCCTCTAGTTTTTGCATATGGGTAAGGTGGGACAGTAGAAAGATACAGCCTGCTTTCCTATTTTAGCATCTTCTGTGAGATCAGGGAAATATTTGGAAATTGTGGTCTGGAAACACTGTTCCATAAACATATACCTACGACTTGTGTGGACCTTAACCCACACTCTTACATCTCTGTTCAGTCTAATTCAATAAGCATCTGAAGTATTGAAGTATTTCTTTGCTTTGGGTTTTGGCACAGATGTATAATTTTCAGCCAGAAAAAAAAAATCAAAACATTTTCCTGATGTGTAAAGAAAGTTGTAACCTGGTAAAGTTTTTAATAAGGCCTGACATTTCTTAGTAAAGTTGTATGGTATATTGCTATATCCCTTGAATCTATTTTCACACTTTGCTCTGTGGGACTTAGTGTGCTAAAGCACACTATAGTGTAGTAGACGCATTGTATTTAGACACTTAGGGTCATCATTGTTTATCAGTAGCTTTGTTTAAGATCCTGGTAGATCCTATTCATCACACTTTCTTTCTTCAGTCAGAGCCTTTTCTACTCAGTTATTCATCTTTTGATCTTGCAGGTTCTTCTGTCGTGGGACTCTATATCTGCAATTCTCTTTTCATGGTAACTCTGAAATAACATGAGGAAATTTTCAGACGACTGCAAAGATAGCAGTTCTTTTAGGTTCGTGCATAATGTCATAGCTTTGAGTTAGAAGGTTCTCTTGTTGATGCAGATACAGTCTCATCCTCTCATCAGCTAGTAGAAGTTATTTTTCTAAGATTTACTATGCAGGTGAGGGAATCATGAAATGGAGGGCATCTGGTTTTACTGTCACTGGATTTCATGAAACAGAGCTCCAGCAAGGATAGCAACTCCCTCTCATTGATGTGAAAGCGACAAATATAGTACATCAAAGGAGTGACCTTTCAACTTAATAGTAAGTGGAATGAGAGCAGCTTGCCAACTGTGAGATCTTGGTAGTATCTCTACAGCAGTTGTTGGCCTAGAGAATGAATGGAAGAACAGCTGGACATTATCTGAGCTCTCAGAGGATCCTGATCCAAGTACTTCTGTAGAGAGATGCATGTGTGTTGGAGTAAGGGAACATGTGGAGGAAAGAAACTCAAAGAATTAAGTAATCAGAACTTTTAGTAATGCTACATGCATGTTCCAGTGACATAGTCTAACAGGCAATATGAGAAGCAGAAACTGTCTGAAGCACAGTATATCTGAGATGGAGGGACCTGATTCTGCATGGAAGGACCTGGATGCAGATTCCTTGGTCAGGCAGCTAAGTTTATAAGCTGTGTGATTTAGAAAAGGTACAAGCCAATGTAAAGCTTTATTTTTTTTGTGTGAAGAGAATGTGTAGAAAGCTTAGCATAGTTCTCCACCTTCCATAATGAGAAACTGATATTGGTAAACAGTGCCCTGAAGAATTTGCAGTTTGGTCTGACATCATTCCTAAAGTATGGAAAAGAACAGACTGTTGGTTTTGATACAACTCCCTCTTAAGGTTTTAACACTGTCCATGCCAGAAAATAAAAAGCCTGAGCTGTGTTTTGGAATGTGGAAATATTCTTTGCAGTCTGAAGGTAAAAGAAAAGAAATAAATCTCTGTAGTGTTCTTCCCCACTTCTCAAATGGGTTATACTTTTAATCTTTGTTCCATAATAGTAAGAATTGAGACTCTGAAGTAAGGACTTTGTATTTCATATCCAGTTCTATCACAGAGTCAATTCATTTTGCATTATTTTAAAATAATTCTTAGTGGCAAAATTGGTTCACATAAAAATGAGGGTATTCAGGGCTATTTTTTTTTTTTTTTAACTGAGTCTCTTGAAGCTTCTGCCTGTTCAGAATCTATGTATTTTTACTGACTTTTTAAAATCTGAAAACAAATTCAGAATTTAGTGCTCCAAGTGTGCATGGAAATGAATGAATAATTATGAGTATTCTTACAGAAGTGTGGAGTAATCCCAAAGCAAGTATCATTCACAGATCTTGGAATTTCTACTGCTGTTATGTTTGCTGTACTGCATCCCAGAAGTATGCAGAAGTTCCCATTATTCAAGCTAATATTATTTTGAGAAGACAACGATTTTGGTTCCTTCTACTTTCATCATGGTTTCTCAACACAGTGGAACCTGGACAGAAAAATACAATATGCAAAAATTATGAGCTAATGCTGCAACACAAAATTAATAACATCATTGGTTGCTTTTAAAAATTCTGTGCTGTTTTTGCTTACATTCTTCAGCAAGGATTGGAAGTATTCTATAACAATATGACTAATTATCTTCACATGCATTTATCACTAAATAAACTTCACACAAGACAGCAAGATTGTTTACTTAAGCAGTATAATACTGGGAATGGAAGATAGCTCTAGAACACAGGATTACACTGCCAGAATGGCACTATTTATTAAGCTATGATAACGCTAATGTTCCTCTTTGATGTATAGCATGTGCGACTTCAGCTGAACTTGTAGAGAGCCTTAAGGATGTTTCATTGAACATTTAGTATGGCAGCAAGCCAGAATACATTTAGCCTAAACCCAGATGACAGGTTGGTAATGAGGTAGTGATTGATGACCACTGCTTCCGTATGAAAACCTGCTTGATATGCTGGGGGGGAAATGCATTGCTAGCTCTTTTCATTTCACTCCCTCTGTATTAGTTATTCTTACTGTAGAGGAAATAGTATTAGCTGCTGGTTATTCAATCCTGGTTTCACTTTTAGATGAGAATTGAGCGCTCAGCTGAGATTTTAGAAGCACGGCGCTATGGCTACATTTATGTGTAATTCAAATCCTAATTTCAGTGGATTTTTATTATCAAAAATAACTGCAATTATATCACCTATAAAACACCCTATAATATTCTTATTACATGCCTTCTGTAATTTTACAAGACCTATGATTCACCTCCTGTGCCATCTAAAAGGCATTGCTTTCCCTTCTAATATAAAAAGAAATACTTGGCCCTAAGATTGTAAAACATTGCTCAAACAAACAAGCCTGAACAAAAAGCAACTCTTTATTTTGCTTAGACTTCTTGAATGCTTCACTGTGAAAACATTTTGCATAATCGATTCAGGTGATAGACTAAATGTTATTCTGTGCACCTTGAAATATATTTAGGCCCAGTCTTTCAGAAAGATTCCAATCTGATGTCTGATTTAGCAGTAAGAAAATTTAGAAGTAGGCATCAGAGAACCATAGGGTTTACATCTGTAGCTGTACTCAGGCAGGGTGTATATTAGAGGTCCCTGAAGCTGCAGGATAACTAATGGGATCACATTAAAGGCTGGTTAGAAATTACCCAGGGATGAAGCAAAGGGCACTAGGGCAGCGTAAATATCCAGTGTCAAAAGAAACTTGTTATTAGTGTTTTTCCAGGCAAAAGGGTCTCTTGGTCAGGAATGGGTGAAGAAGCTTGTCACCCTAACCAGAATGATATGACACTTCCTCAGAACAAAAATATGAGCATGAAAAATTAGGACCAGCAGTAGAACCAGAGCCTGAACAAGATGGTTGTGGAATGAGACTGGAGCAGTTTCCATCTCTCTCCTGTGGATCCCTGGGAAGTAAAGGAAGTGGTCATGCTCTGTGGGGTGCAGTGGATGACTTTTTGACAGAGAAAAGAGTGACAGAGTGTTTATGACCGTTCACTGGAACCAAACAAGGCAGTCTGTCACCATAGGATTTTACTGATGAGCCTTACAGGAAGGATGGGTTTTAACTGGATCAAGTTGTGTCTCTTAGGCCAAGTGAAGTCCTTAAGGTATTGCTTAGCAGACAGGAAACTGCTATTGTACCTTCGAGCTGACAGTGATCACTTTGGGCCACTCAGAAATGTGTCTAGGGTGATTCTGGAGAAGAACAACAGGATAGGCAAGACAGGAAATTATTACTGGACTTCCATTGATGTATGAGCTGTGACTATGCTTACAAACAAGTTATTTGGTACCACAGTGCATCAGGAAATGGATGCTGTGTCCCTTTTTGGTTGACACTGAGGAAGACACTTTTATCTGCTTGGGAATTTAGCCAGGAGTGCACAGATTAAGAGATAGTCTCCTCAATGCTGGTAGAGAGTATTCTTGTGAGATTACAGTAGTCTTTGAAGGAGGAACAAAAGTGAGACAGTCAGTACCTTCATTAGGTGCAGGGAGAGGAGGTCAGTTCTGGATTTAGATATACTGTGCTAAAGTTTAACTCGATATCCACAACTGAAAATGATGAGGACAGGAATTGTGATACAGGCTGTCCAAGTCATTTAGTCTCCAACAGAAGCAGAAGTATTTTTGTTCTTTTCAGCTCCACCCCTTTGATGCTTTTGTTCTTCACGTGTCTCACACCTTTAACTCACAAACTTTTTGAGTGACTGGTCATTGTGTAGTAAGTTCATTAGGTGACATTGGTCTACTTTTTTGTTTGGGGGTACCCACGTCACATGTTGAATACCAAAATAAAAAATGCTTTATGAATTAATATCTTTTGATGTAGACATATCCTTTATCCAATGAAAACTTAGACTCTATAATTCCCTTGTATGGTTGTAGCATCTTTGAGGCAGATGATCTGTTGTGAGAGCTACAGAGTTTGAGTTAAACTTTTTTTAATGAATCTTTATTTGTATGATTTTTTTTTTTGGTCAAATATTTGCAGTTTTAAAGCATGCCTAATTGAGATGACCACATTTTTTTTTCTCACTGACCAGTGACAGGGTGGAACAGGTCCATTGATTTTTACTGCTTTACTGGAAAGCCCTTAATTTTAACAACTGGTGGCACATAAAGATATGGTATTTGGGTGGAGATTAATGGCCATATGGTGTTGTTGCTTATACAGTGGAAAGCCTAGTTATTTACTGTAAAATCTGTCTCAAAATTCTATACGCAAAGCACAGATTTCTACTTGGTTTGTTTCCATAACAACATACAAAACAACATCAATCATTTATAGTAGATTTCCATGCTCCATAATTAGTTGCAGTTCTAAGGAGTGTGGGAGGAGTCATGTAAAATGTTGTTTTTTATGTGAAAAACAAAGTTAGACCTTGTTTTAACAAAAGCTTATGCACACACTTCACTTTCTACAATGCAAGTAGTTTCACTGACATTGATGGCTATGTCGACATAGCACTGATATAGCAACTGGAGTGGCTGTACTCATGTCATGCACTGTGTCCCATTTGAATGACAGCTATGTGAACTGTTTGCTTCATGGGGATCAAACTTGGTCTTGACTCAAGGTCTACCTTAGCAGATACTGTCAGTAGAACAATTAAGCTTACAGTACACAGTCTTCAGTATGAATTGTAAATGTTTGCAGTAGCAGTGCCTATGTTATTGCAGAAAAATGATTGATAAAACTTCTAAAAGAACTTGCTTTATGAAAATAATAATAAACTATACATCTTTTTATGTAGAATTTTAAGCCAATGGGACACCTGCCAAAGCATTTATGACATTTTTTTGCTTGTGTTGAATATGTTCGTGCCATCTCTACACTTCCTACGGTATAACACTCAATGACAGATATTGCCATATGCAGCTGTTACAGCATCGTAACTTCTTCTCTGAGCCAGTTCTGTAGCTTTATCAAGCCCTTGTAGTGATCTGCATATTGGGAAAGTTCAAAATCATATGCATGAGGTACTACTGTTCCCCTAGTCTTCATGCTTTGCTAGAAAAACAAAGATATGTGGTTTTTTTCTTTCCTTGGTCTTATTTTACAGGGTATTTTTTTTTTTTTTTTTAAGGCAGTTATATAAATAAGGAATAAGAAAGTACATTTGACAAAGCATCTTTTAGCTAACAAACCCCTGAGCCCCCAGGCAAGAGGTGCTTGATTCTTGTTAGCTTGGGGCTGCTCCAGAGATGATGCTGATGATTGAGCGTGGAAAGAAAAGGTTGAAGGGAAAAACCTTAAAGGGAGTGAGGGAGAGTTGGAAAGAATGAGTAGAGTGGAGGAGGGAAACAAGAAAATCATAGGGAATTAGGACTGAGAAAATAATGGAAATGTAAAGGAAGAAAAACTTGATATATTAGAATGTGTTAGCTGAAAAAAATTGTATGCAAAAAAGCAAATAGAAGAACTAAAAGCTAGAAGACATGAGAAATATAAAAACAATAAAAAATGGAATTTTTAAAATAATACAACATACTTGTTAATTATCCACATTTTCAGCAATTTCTTTTGTTACATACATCCAGTGTCAAGTAACAGTTAAAGTTGAGAAAGTACGTATTCTGAATGTTTCTCTTTCAGCTGTAGTAAATTAGAAAATGGGGGAAATGTACATATTTTAAGGATTTTTACATAGATTTTCATTATATTACTTTGTCAACTCAAAGAATAAGCATTTTATTGTGCCAGTCACTGTATACTTTATTCCAAAACATAATTAAATTACAGCTGAAGTTGCTAGGTGACAGGCAAGAGAAGACATAATTAGGAATTTTTTTTTTTTTAAAGATAGTGAAAACTAGTAATCCTGAAGGAAGGTTACTATTTTCTGAGGTGACAACAAATGACCATCTCATTCAAATACATGGTTCATTAAATAATCAGTGGAGGTGATTCATTGCTGCCACTGCTGAAATGGGCTACCCACTGCCTCACTGTGGTCATATCCACTCTTTGGTCTCCATTCAGCAAGCATCAACAAACGTCAGAGTGTGCCATTTTTTCTGCATGGAGGAATTCATTGACACAATTTTGCTTCATATGCGCTTCCATGTCAGACACCATTTTGTCAGTGTCCCTCCACTGCCATCTGTCACATGGCAGCAACATGTAATGGAATACTGGTGCAAGGTTCAGCCTCTACTGCCATAGCACCAACGTCCACCTCTGACATCATGGGTCAAAATAATAAAATAGGAGGCATTGCTTTCAGGTCAGGCCTCATAATAGCGAGACAGAGAATGTGTGTCCCATGCTGAGTAAAGCAGATGATTGGGTCATGGTGAATGTGACAATGTCTAAGAGGGTCTTTGGAAAGAGCTCTGGAAAGTTTTAAATATTTAAAGCTTTAAATATTGTTTCTTCCCTTGTTCAGTGTCGCAGTAGCACTGAATTCATGAGATATTTCTGATTTGTTGAGTGTATCATTGTTTATCTCTTTTCAGATTTTCAAGGAATCTTATTTGGATTTATGAATAAAATTTCATTAATATTCCTCTACTTTGTAAAATCTATGTAATTGGCAATCTTGTGTTTCAGCACAGTGCATTAAACTGTTTGTGCAAGGATCGAGTGAATAAATAAGTAAATAGTTAAGTCCCCCAAAATTCCCCTGTGGTGCCTCAAGAGTAATTTCTTTTTAATCTTAGAAAACTGCATTTAGAAATAGGGTTGTATTTTATTTTATTTTTTTCCATGCCTATTCTACTGTTTGTTCATTCAGATATTTGGAAAATTAGTTTAATTTGTTCCTGGGCTATGTGTTTCTGAAAATGTCTTTTTTATCTTAAATTGATTATAGACGTGAATGTGACATAAGTGTCTGTCTGATATATAAATACATATCTGCTCAGCATTTGATTGCACAGTTAAGAGATCTAATAATCTTAATCCTTCCCTTCAAATATACGAGGGCATGAGCTCTTAGAACTATATTTACAGGTAGGGAGCTGCATCTGTGCATGCGATTGGTGATGTGACTGTTAGCGTGGGGTTATCAAGCCAGTAGCTTTCACCACACACACACTCTGCCTTTAATATACAGAGCTGATTTTGCACGAGTGCGTAACTGAATACTTGTTTTCTACATATGTGTGTATCATAAATAAATTGGTGGTTATGAGTATGGTGGGGTTTCTATTTTTAGCAGAGGATTCCTTTTAACTCCATTTCTTCATTCCCATACAACTATAGTTGCTGCTAAAGTTAAATGAATTCGTACTGTAGCAAGTGTTCAGGCAGGCATGATCTGGTTTTGTATGAGTAGTAAAACTAATCAACGTTATCATTAAAATATTAGGGTGAAAATCTTGATTTGATACAAACAGTTGGTGATGCTGAGTTTCTGAAACATAATTTTGTTGATGTGGCAAAAGATGCGCAATGTTAGGTTTTTCTAATGGATAGTAGATTTTTCATGAACTTTCTATATAAAGCAATTGGGACCTGTTAGAAAATGACATCAAAAGATTATTCTGATTTATAGTGAGAATTACTCTTACACGTTGCAACATCAATGACTATAGGCAGCAACAGTTCGAAGCAAGCATTTATATTGTAATACTTTAATCATCTGATAATGGAATTGTAATTAAGTTTTAATATAAAGCCTTTGGCCGTTTTGTACGCTCTTGTCTCAAAAGATGGGTATTCTTGATGAATGAGGCAAAGCCCAATTCTGTTACAAATTGGGAAAGTGGCTGTGAGTGCTAAGATGTGGTGTCTGAAAACAAGTCAGTGAATTATGAAGTGAAAGCATGGAAGAAGGCAGTTTTGAACTGATGAAGTTTCAAAAATTAGCTTTGCAACATTGTGTGCAAGCTGTATTTTCTAGCTCTCCCTCCCTGTGCCTTTTTTCTTTGTAGCGAGGGTAGATGAAGGAAGGGTCTGTTTTCTGGTATGCTGCTCCTGGCTACAAGGTCTCTGTAATAGAAACATATGGGGCTTGCGGCAAAGAAATGCCTGTGCATACCTGTGAATTTCTCTCAATTTTATGTGAATGTCTGGCACCTATTCTCTAGTAGGGAATACTTTTCTTTCACTTAAGTATATTAGTAGGTTTTCTTTTTCCAATCCCAAATAAAAATTTCAGAAATCTCGCAGTGGCTTAGGACGTCAACAGGGAGTATTTCAAAGAATCATGAAGAGTTGAAGTTGGAAGGGACCCTTGGAAATTGGCTAGTCTAACCCTGCAGCTCGGAGTCAGCTAGAACAGATTGCCTAGGACTGTATCCAGTCAGGTTTTGAACATCTTTGAATATGTAAGAAGGCTTGCTCTGAAAATGTTGTGCTCCTGAGGTCCTTTGCCTCCAAGGCAGTCTCTCTGCCGAGTTGCATGTCAATAATGTAGATTCAGACAGATCTTTTGGAAGTCGATGTACCCTCAGAGATTCTTGTGCCTAAAACAACCAGAGTATGCAGGTGCACACTCAGGAAGGAGTTTATTTCAAATGCTGAGTTATTTTTTTCCATATCTTTAGCTATTTTACAGTTAACAGTAGATCCCTGCAGGAAAACTTTTTTCAAAACTTAATTTTGTTCTGAATACTTTTCCAAATGTGCCTGACTTTCACTGTCTTACTTGCCTGAAAATCCCAGCTAGATTTTTCTCTGGCACACAGGTACTGCTCTGAAACTGCTGAGTATGTTTCTGAACAAACTACTCTGTTCCAAGTTTTGTGTACTAACTGCACAAGTGAATGTGCTTATAATTATTTGATCTTTAGGATATATATATATATATATAAATCTAGACAGTGTTAGCTGTTTTATAGTTATGTAATGCATTTTGTATTTCTATAAAATGCGTATCAGTTACTGGCCACTGACTTCTGTCCTTCCTTAGTTATTCTTTTTCTTTTTACTATTATAGCACTACACAGAATATTTGCTTACCATGATTTGCACAGATAATATTTATTCTCAAAAAGGCATGGACCTAGCGTAGCAATTTTTTTTTAGCATAAAGGAATTGAAAATCTCTGTGCTTTTCTGATTTGTTTGATTAGTCTGAGAAAGCCCAATAGCTCTTGGGGCTTCCAAACAAAATATTCAATAGCAAGTTGATGTAAGTGAAGGTGGCTACGTTAATTTCATCTTAGTGCTACAGAAATCAACGTGTTTAAATACTGATTTTTGTCTACGTTTGATCTAAAGCATAATGGATGGCCTAATGCCCTATGTTTAGTAGGCAATACAGTGTGCAGCCCTTTCCTAAGCTTGGTCAGCACATTAAGCAGGTAGGTCTTATGACGGACAGACAGCAAAAGTCTTGACAATGCATAGAGATTACTTTGTATAAAGAAGATAGAATATTTAAAACTTAGTATGTACTTGTTGGTACTACAGCATATCTTCAAAGCCTTTGGTGGTTTTGAACAAAATTCCCTCTTAGCTCAAAGTAGTTCAATAATATAATAAAATACAGTAGAACCCCAAATTGCCTTTATTTCAGTCAACCTGATTTCAGGACCCTTGCAGAAATGTATCTTTTGGTTTTTTTCTTGAGGATGAATACAAAAACCGCACTTAGTAGAAATGCAAATTTCTACAGTTGATAAAAATTAAATCTGTTTAAAAAGAAAGAATAACAAAAACTGCTTCTTAAGTTCCTGCTAGTGGCATTGTATTTAGGCACTTGAAAGCAATTTCAGAAGTAGATTTGCATACAACAGAAACCTGCAAGCAAATTGAAAGTGCTGTTTAGGATTCATAGAAGATCAAAATGCATACTCCATCTTTGACATAATTTGTCTTGAGGTTTATGAAATAATTTTTCATCAGATTATAATATTTAAAGTAATTAAAGATGCAATTTTCTATTTAATAAACAATGTGTTTTGTAACTTCATTAGGGATGCTGCCTTTCTTAATTGTAATGGTCCAAAAGGTTGTCAGTGAACTGTACATTAACTGTAGAGATAATAATGATTTTATATGCTAATAATTTTTAAATGAATAACTCATGTTGTTTTTCATTCACATGGGGAAAATAATTTACATTCCTAAACCTTACTTTGTTATTAACCCTTTTACTTGGGGAGAATGGATATCCTTGTATAAAATGTTCATTTGTTTTACATTAGCACTAATGCACGCGTGTAGGACCCACTGGTATGAAAGGATTAAAATCAGCAGCATTAAACAAGCAGGAACATTTTGGAAAGAAATCCTTGTTAGAGGACTCTACAGGGACCGTGTAACTTGATTTTCTATTTATTGATCAGACGCTTCTTGTTTTTGTTACCATTTGTAGCTCCACTGGGAATGAATCTTCCTGCTGTGGTATCACAAACACAAAATTATGCACCAAGAAAGCATTAAGGACTTGTGCTCACTCCTTGATACATTTATGTGACTGGCCTGACATTAGCCTGGGTCAAATGCCTGTGTCAGGGGGACTCTATATGCTCTATTGGGAGTATTTACACTGTTGCATGCAGGCTGGTTTAAGCAGCTAGTTTTAACTTTTTGTAATAGTCATTTCTCTGAATCTGGCTACTGCTTTGTGGACTAAAATGGGATGTAGACTTCTGCCTCTTTGATGGTTTTAGTACCTCAGAAATTAGTTGCTTAATATCGGAAGTGTGGATTTTACATTTTAATTTTTCATACTGGCCACCTAAAGTATGGGCTTAAAATGAGTGTGTGTGTGATGTGTGCAGAGTGCTGCCCTTACAAGCCAAGAGCTTTTATGACAAAGTTTTACTTCATTTGCTTTAACATTAAGCTTTGGCAGGACAAGGGGAAATTATTTTATGTTGAGGGAGGGAAGATTTAAGTTGAATGTCAGGGGAAGTTCTTTACAGAGAGAGTGGTGAGGTGCTGGAACAGGCTGCCCAGAGAGGTTGTGGATGCCCCGTTCCTGGAGGTGTTCAAGGCCAGGTTGGATGGGGCCCTGGGCAGCCTGGTCTAGTATTAAACATTGAGGTTGGTGGCCCTGAATGTGGCAGGGGGTTGGAGTTTCATGATCCTTGAGGTCCCTTCCAACCCTGGCCATTCTGTGATTTGTGTAGACATTTGGAGATCCCCATCATTTCCCTTTTTGCTTTTATTTCAGATAGTAGCCTTACAACATCTGAAATGCAACCACATTATGTTTCTGACCCAAAGCACCAAATTTAGTGCTCTGTCACAATACAAGAAACACCAAGGAAAATACAGGCATTTGACAAGAGTGGTGCAGTTAGCTAAAAAAAAAAGAGAAAAAGCCATGGTCTCAAACTTCATATAAATTCTCAATATATGCTGATGTTAGGAAAAGAATTCAGATGTAGTTGATGGTTAAATAAACTTAAAGGACAACTTATGACTTCTTTCTTTCATTGACCCTTACCCAGAAATGGTTTGGACATTGCAAAATCATGCTTAGTTATTTCCAGTATGTAAAAGTGCGCAGGGGGTACCTGTAGTTGTCTAATATTTCTGAGGCAATCTACGTGCATAAGAGAATGCCACATTAACAAGGTATTTACATAAAATCCCTTGCTACAGCTGCTTTTAAAAGGAAAGACAGATAAATATGTGCTTAATGATAAGGACATGTGAAGTAGGTAAGTGACCTGGGAGAGAAAGCTCATTGACCTTCCAGCATGCTACAAGAATGTCATATTTGTTGCAGCATACTCCATACTGTTATGCAGCATGTGACAATCTGAGAAGATAATGCCTCTGACAATGCACACTTACTATTCACCATCAATTATAAAAGTGTGTGCTATTTTTTTTAATTGATAGTGAACACTGGAGCATAATCATGTTAAAAGTATCCTTGCAGAATGTTTCTTCAAAGAAAAAAAAAAAAGAGTAAGAAAGTCTTCTCAAATGTTTTGATAGATGATTCATTGCATTTGAGCTGCTGTCAAGGAGCCACTGTAGCCAAGCCTATAAATATGCAGTTTTGAGAACTCTGGAAGCGTATTCTAGTGGTGTGACAGATTCAAAAAGCACTTTTTCTACTGCAGAAGCTAACGTTGCTTTCTGTTATACATTCAGATACAGTTGCCTAATTAGGATAATTGGTTGGCAAATTTTCCTCCTTTTAAACAAAATTAGTTTGGAGGAGAGAGAACAAATATCATCAGAAACCTGAATTGCTCTTTCTTTCCATAATAATTGTTTATTTTTAACAGAGCAGAACAAGGCTTTATAACTTTGAGGGAGGGAGGCTGTTTAATTTATTATATATGACATTTTCCAGAAGAAATGAATATTGGCAGTTTGTTTATAAATCTTTAACCAAAACGATCATAATGTAATCACTGACCTTCACCTCGCTCACAGTGGCAGTAATGGATACAACTACAACAATAACTGTTTCCTGATGGCATTATAACAAAGAGAGCTTTCTTTGAGTTGGTACATGTGTGTTTTCTGTGTTTTGTATTGTCTTGTGAAGAGTTGAAATACACCGAGGATAATGAAAATGAATGATAACCTAGATGTGTTCTTTCCTTGAACTGCTGGTTGTATTAAATCCACTGTTCCCTGCAAATCTATAACATCCTTTTCAGATGAATTCAGAAACAAGGAGCTGCGTTCTTTTATTCTTGGTCCAGAGATTAAAATTGATCACACAAGACACAAGGGAGCAGATTGTAGTATCACAGCTCAATGTGGTTAACTGGGATAGTGCATGGCTTCTGTTCTACTTAACTGTGTGCGTACAGGTTACAAATATTATTGATTGCAAGGGTCAGCAGAGGCTGGAGGGAGGTTATGTTGTTTGATGCTATTTGGCAATTTTTAAGGGACAAGAGCTATGAACCCTCATAGCGGCTGGGACAGGTACAGTTTAAATCTGACAAATGGAGATTTATGTTTGTGTGAGCTGGCAAAGACCTTCAAGTAGAAATAATAAATGGAAATCTGATAGGTTGTTTTATCATGGGTCAAATAACGTGCTGTAGGAGAAGAGGAAAAAAAGATTTAATTATTACCTATTCATCAGAATGCACTGATGATAGGTTTTCAGTTGTAGATCTGCACTGCAGAAAAATGAATAGTGTTTGGAAGTGTTTTTATGAGGCATAACTTTAAAATATATGTAGAGATGGTTTACCTGAAGTGATTTGAAAATGCAGCGTGGGCGGGATGATATGGGAGTAATTACTGAATAAGCTTTATAGCATCTTTTTGTTCCTTCGTGTGGACAAAACCACTCTGTTAATATTCTGAGACTTAAGATGAGCTGATTTAACATGTTGAAAAGAACTAGGAAGAAGCATTTGTTTCCTATATTGAATTTTCAGGTTGTACTGTATTATTCAGTAGGATTTATAAGACATTGCTGTTTTACACTGAAGGCTATTTGAATTAAAAATAAAAATTAAAAGTTTGAATGAATCTTTACTACATTTCCAAAATAGGAATAACCAGAAAGACCTATGTTTTGCAACTAACATTCAGCATGGGAGATTTTCTGTCCAGAGAAGTAGGATTTTATCAGTATTTCATGAAGATACAGTTCTGACGAAGGATGCAGATATGGCACTCGTGTAGCCTATTGTTTCATTACATTCACATAGCAAGGATCTTATGGAAGTAGCATGCCACAGTAGTAATAGCGGTGAGTTTAAGAGGAATGGCTGTGTTTTAGGGGTTTTCTGTAATCTCACCCATTCGGCTTTTTTCAGCTTCAGGAAACAACATTATAAAAATCAGTCTGTATTTGTAACACTGTAATACCAATTGGCTCTTATACTACAGTTGGAGAGGAAGAGACTTTAGCTAGTACAAACTGTCTCAGTAAACCTCAGTGCAGCTTTCTCACTGTACACTGCATGAGATCTGACTGAAGATGTTATTCCAGGTTATTAATGAATTAATTATTCTTCATATTTCCAGAGGAAATATGTAACTATATGTCTATAATGGATTTTCTACTGTTCCTTTGCAGAGGCGTAACATTTTCTATCTGATGCCAATTATTTGTGGCTTTTTCTTTGAGTGTTTTCCTGGATCTTTGTTCCCATTTCCATATGCAGTTTCTATCAATTTGGCTTTCCAAGATCTTTTTTCCTTTTTTTTTTTTTAAATGTCAAACTTAACACTAATAGTAAATTTGATTTTCTCTTTGTAAATTCTTATTGGATATGATTATTCCAATGTGCCGACATGACTGCCTATAATACTAGACACATATCATGGAGGAAATATATAATTTCTATTACCAACAACTATTTTATTATTTTCTGTTTTCTTTACTTTTTAGATCTCTTCTGCTCCTGTATACTCTTTCTTTTCCATCCAGTTTATTTTGCTTTATTTTGCTTTCACTTGTACACATATACATATTTTCTCTATCGTGTCTAAATACCCTTAACATGGCACATAGTCTCTGAGATATTAGGGTGGGCTTTTTGTATCTTTGAAGTTTACTTTTGTATCCTTGCAATTTTATCCCCAAAGAAGCAAGCTGCTTGCTTTTGCAGCCAGTTTTCTTCACCACTGTATTGAGAGGAACCTTTTGTGGCTTTTTTCCCTTCTAGTGTGGTGCAGCGTATCACACTGACAAATAGTATCTGGCTGGTGTCTGGAGGAAACACAGCCCCCTGTGTCTTTCCTTTGGCATGTTAGTGCTAGGAACATGCTTGTAGAAGGAAGAGAGAAAGGAACTGACAGCATTAACATGTCAAATCTTAAACTTCAGCATCCCTGCTATGCCAGTTCAAGGATGCTCCTGAATAATGACAGCTTGTGCCAGTGGTGTGAAGTGGCCAAATTCCAGACAGGACTAAAAATCAAATTCAGCTGTGTTGTAAGCTGATTGGAAAGAACTCTTTTCCTGGATGGAAAGGCACATTCTTATGTGAGAGATGGATTTGACTGAAACTACTAAATGCATTTTAGCTAGTGACCTTTTCAGATTTGTAGCCAGTATAATAAATGTTGCCAAGATGACATAAGAAAGGTTAGCAGCAATATTCTACTTTCTTTTTATAGGAGATGTTTCTTTAGTTACTTTGTGCTAGAATTTACAGAATTCTTATGTTCTGCAAATCAAGATTCATAGCAAACTGTTTCAGTGCTTTAAGACCTGCAGTAAACAATACAAGGCAGAATAGAACCAGAGGCAATGTAAACAGACTTCTGCATTCGTCCATCTCTATGATGAGGTTTACTTCATGGCAATCTTCATATTTCAGCAAGTCTTTCACCAGAACTACCATTTAACTTGCTGGCATCCTTAGCATGGCGATTACTTCAAATGTGAGTAACAATTCTGTGATTAAATATTGCTTTCTAATCCAAGAAGAACTGCTATATAGGTCACTCTGAAAGTAACGTATTTATTCTCATGCAAACTACAACAGATGAAAAGAGCACAATAACACTGTTTAATAGAGCAAATTCTCAGTTATGAAACACTATTTTTTGAGCATATTCACCGCCATTAGTTGTGGATTATAAAGTAAGAACCTGCATGCTACTCCCATAGAAATCTGCATCAGTGGATGTAACTCGCTGCTGTTGCCACTGCTGAAATGTACCACCCACCCACCTCACTGTGCTCACATCCACTCTTTGGTCTCCATAGACATTCAGCAAGTGTGATTGAATGTCAGTGGGTGCCATTTTTTTCCTTATGGAGGAATGCAAAGACTCACCTTTGCTTCATACGCACTTCCATGTCAGACACCGTTTTGTCAGACTGCCCCTCTGCTGCCATCTGTCACCCAGCAACAACATGTAACAGAATATTGGTGGGAAGATTCTGTCTCTCCTGCTGTACCACCAACATCCAACTCTGACATTGTGGACTAACATAGTAAAACAAGAAGCATTACTTTTGGAGCAGCCCTCATGCAATTATCTTCTGTTAATTTGGGACCCTGAATATTGCTGTCCAACTTACTGTTGATTTTCTAGTGTCCTTTAAAAATTATGTTTTAAAACCTTTTAGTGATACTGTCTGCTTCCATTCTGAGTTGTGCATTAAAAAAATCTTTTGGAGGATAATTTCTCAGGTCAAACTGTGAGGTGAAAATCTCTGTGATGCTTAACTGAATACCCAGATATTTATGATTGCATAATTGCCATATTCTTTCTGCAGACCTTTATTAAATCATCCTGAGACAATGATGACTTTCACTAAAAAATTACCTTAGCCACACTTGTTTGTTACCCCAGTAATATCCCAAATGCAGATCCCCTGTGTTGCCCATGATAAAACTGAGAAAAACAATTCAGACATAGGTTATGGGGAGTTAGACTGAAGGTTTGTGAAAATCTGAATTGATGATCATAAAATCAAATTAAGGGTGGCGTTTATGTCTAATGGAGGCTAAAGTGTTGTCATTTACCTTTAACATGTCTACGACATTAGTTTTCAAGCTAATCTGATCATAGTGGACACTACGTGCTGTGAGCGCAAACCATAATTTTGCAGTGTTTTATGACCAAAGCTCATGAATACAACACTAATCCTAATTTTCTATCACTCATGGATTAATTCTAAACTATCTGCTCTTCTTGTATGCAGTTTCTGATTCCTGGCGACATCTTGTGAAATTTTGGCTATGTCTAAATTGGGACAGGACAACTGGGTTCACACATCAATTAGATTATAAAAATAGGTTTGGTTCTTCCTGGTCTGACTATTCCAGTCTTATTTTTTTCAATACCACTTGTAAGAGCTCAGATATTACTGCAATTTAATGATGTAGTAACATATGAGACATATGGACTGTTACTTACAGGTTCAGCTATTTATTCAGGCATTTCTAGAAGACACTGTGGTGTGACTAGACACTGACACTGTTGGTTGGACTAGATGATCTTGCAGGTCATTTCCAACCTTGTGATTCTGTGAACAATGCTGTTCAACTTACAGTGTATTGCAACAATTGTATAGGGTTTTTGCTAATAAATGTGAAGGATTTTTTTTCACATTTACTCATTCTAACATGAGGGTAAGAAAATGCTAACGCAAGTGTCCTGTAGTTCTTTTGCTTTTCTCTCCTTACTTTTATTTTCTATGAATGAGGCCTTTAGAAATCACTGGGGATTTACGTTACAGATCTTGCTAGGGCACCTCTTCCAAAGCAAAGACATCATTAATAATAAACTTTAAAAAAAATAAACAACAAAAAGAAGTTATATTACAAAATAAATCTACCAGGCTTACAAAGAAAACAAATTTGAAAGAGCCACCTGCTGTGGAGATGAGGCAGTAATCTCAGCAGCAGGAAATAAATGGAGAGAAAAAGAAAATACAAAAGCATAGACATTAAAAAAGTAATTAAAACACTTATCTCCATCAACATACATAGCAAACAAAAAAAAAAAACCCAACCACCTAGGAAACATACTCTATTGAACCTCACAACAGGAAATAACAAAGCTGCCACCAAAAAAGAAAAAGCACTGAGCGTCCACCAAAATGAGAGAGATATCATTTAGAAATAGAGGCCTTGAATGCATTTACTAATGTGTTAATCACTAATGGACTGACCTTGAAAGAAGCTGAGCACCTGCAGAGCATTTGCAACTTTATTGGGCGTTTATTCTTTCAGAAATACCTTTAAAATGTACAGAAAGCAGCTCTTCAGATACCGATGGCTTTCTGTTCCATTTCTTATGAATAGAACAGCGTGAATTGTAATGGCGCGCTTGCTGTAATCAGGCATGTGGCACAGCTCTGGTGCCATATTTGTGTAGCGTGTTTCAGTGGAGTTCACATATCTAAATTATTGTTTAAAATTGATCCATGGGCAGTAATTTTATCTATATTAATATGAATGAATATGGTTTATAAATAGTGTATATGGTGATGAATACAACTAGGTTCTATCATGTCAAGGGAATACTATGAATTTTACAGTTTCAAGAATCTACTGTTTTGATGTTATCTTTAAGTGACCACTTTAATGTACTTAAAATTCATGGTCCAATTTATACAATTCATGATCTGTGAGATGTAGAATAAAACTGCCTTTTATACATAGATTCTGATCTCCACATCCCTAGAATGCATCCAGACTTTTTGAAGAACAGAGCATTCAGAAATATTGAAGGATGCTTGTGTGCTTGGAATTTACTCTGTGTTCTTTTCTGCTGTGCCCCTTCGTAGTCACTGACTGTATGGAATCTGTGGCTGTAAGTCTCTGGGAAGTGAGAAGTGCTATCAGAAGTGTTACGCCTAAAATATTTTCATATGGAAACACGAGGAGCAAATTGGAGCACTTCAGTAGGTTAAAGAGCAGGAAGATGACAAAAAATGTGTACCAAAGACTTTTATTGTTAATTCAAAAGGTCACTTTCAGGAGGGAAATGGTGGATTTAGAAACTTACTTTCAGAGAGTGACTGTTAGATCTGTATCTACTGTAGGGCATTTTTAAGAAACACAAATATGCTGTTATAATGTTAATGAATAGCTCATCAGACCATGTAAATTCCTCTCCGATATTTGTGTCAGTCTCCCCACCAGACCTCCACCATTCATTTCCACAGGGCACATGAGTGGCCAGAACTTGCTGTTATTCCTCAGTCTGCCGAAGGTGAGCTAGTGCTAAACCTGTGATGCCTCATTCCTTGTGTTCAAGTTTCTTACGCTGGTTAGCAGGCTGGGTCTTGGTATGTCTAGGCTTGGCCTCTCAGATACTGCTTCAGCAGACTTGTACTGCCATAAAAGCAGATATGAAACTAATCGTATGTTTCTTCTGATTGCATCCACTTTCTTATAAAATTTGTACATTTTTCTCCCAAGCTCAGATTCTGACAGTTCAAGGATTTCCACCTACTACTAGGATCTTCTTTGCCCCTATTCTTCAGAATATTCCCTGCCAGGAAGGACAGGGCATGTACTGAAGAGGGATCCTTATTTATTTATTTTGTCTGGCAGAATTTTTCCTGTAAACATGTATTTAAAATCATATTTTGCTCAGAAACATCTCTTTTTTCATAGGTACAGCAAAAGGTTCAAAGATTTCCTTAGTCCTACAATTTTCTAATAAATGTTTCTTTGACATGGAAACACTTAAAAAGAAATTACAAACTGGTGAAAGGAGTTTGATAATGGTTTTGGTTTGCTGGTTTAAAAAGGAAGAAAAAAAATATATGCATACAGCCAATTTTCTTTGTTTTCTTTTGAAATAAATTTGGATGAATTTCTAAACGTAATGTCATTTTGAGGCAGTTGAAAGATTCATTTAAAAATGTTGAAACTCAGCGTCTTTGCTTTAAAAAACAAAACAAAACACAAAAAATTCTTAGTGTATTTCAAACAAATTGCTTTAGCCAAAATGAATTTGCATCTTTACCTTAAATGTGGGGTTGGTAAAAATATTCAACCAGCCCTCTGCTTGAAAACTCTCTATTCTCACAACAGCAATAGCTAAGACAAGGAATGGGAACTTTACTTGACAGACCCCAGTTCCTCATTTGTTTACCTGATGCAGCCTAAATTATTCCAGAATGTTGTATTAACACAACAAAAAATGAAACAAAAACCCACCAGTGCCTGCTGTGGGGAAAAGAAGAAAAGTTCACAGTGCTGTAGTAACTTTGCTCCCCATAGGTTTTTATATGTTTACACTTCAACTTCAGCTCCTTTTTTTAAAATTTATTTATTTATTTTTGTCTGGAGATTTGTTTTCAGTCAGCTGCCAATGAAAACTACACTTGACCCTTTTCAAGGAACAAGACTTATTTTGTATGTCAGTTATTAAGACTGGCTGGGAAGTTCATATGAAACTGCAAATCTGCCCAAACATGTCAGATTTAAGTAATTCAAACAGTGATTTCAGGTGCAGAAGGCAGTCCTGTTTCTGGGGAGAGGGGATTTGATCATAATAGGAAAGAGATACATGCTGTGCCTCTACTCCCACATCAGTTTTCCTCTCCAGACCAGGCTAACATTTACAGTAATAGCAGCAGTACATATTTCCTTTTTAGACTTGCTGATTGATATGTTGACATGCCTTGATTTATTTGGTGCAGCAAGCAAGTGGACTAGGTGCATTTCTTTGCATGCCAATCCACTACATTGTATATGCATCACTCTTTTAGATTGTCTTTGTATATCTCGCAGACTCTAATAATTTTGTGATTCATATTTCATCTGGACTGGGGGATTGTAAAAGGGTCTAAATTGTGTCTCTTCAGATGGAGATGAAGAACTTGACACCTACAGTAAAGAAAATTAGCATGTATCTGTATTGTGAGAACAAAGAATAAAATGATAAAAGTAGATATTGTTTCTTCTAATATTTATCTTTTTGTTTATATGTATGTATGTACATAATGGATTTTGAAAGTGGGTGGTTAAAGCCTGTGTTTTACAATGCCTCCAGTATGACTTTAGAAATCATATAATGGGTCAGACTTGATAGAAGGACTAAGAGTTAAGGTACAACCCACTGCAGAAGGGATTATGGTGTTTCGAGGGAAGAAAGAAGGGGGGAGGTTTTTCATGCTTAGGGTGATGTTTCTTGGGAGATAGCTGGAGCACCTGGAGAGAGAAGGCAGGACACGGAATACCAAGGGGTCAGGAGTGGTGTTAATTTGTTTTCTACACCATACCTGAACCACATTGGGACTATCTAGATTAGCTTTTGGGTAGCTGAAATAGATCTACCATGCTAGTTGTTATTTCCACAGTGTTTGTACTTTCTTAGCACGTGACATTTTCCTGTAGCCTGTGTGTGTGGTTTGGATATTGGCTGCTTCAGAAGTTTGTCTCCTGGAATCAGCAGGTAAAGGGACTGAGGCTGCAGGAGCTCCAGGGCTCTGGCTGCTGTAGGCAGGGATCTGGGCAGTAGCCTGCTGCTTCTGTACTTTTGCAGAGTCATGTAGCAATGCCAGCAGTGGAATTGTAATTCCAGGCTACCTCCTTTTGATTGCCTTTCAGAAGAGTTGTTCTTCAGTTTCAGTGAAGGAAATTATTATCACTAGATTTTGGTATAGGTTATTTACACACAAGAGATCTAGAACAGCGAAAGATTATTTTAGTACAAGAAATATCAAGCAATAAATAAACACTTTTAGGTGGCTTTCAGGTGGATTTGGAGAGTAGAGAAATTACTAACATTGGTTTTAGCCTAAAACCTAAAGGAAAGACCTCATGTTTTCGCAAGCATTTCTTGAGTGGCTCTTGGCTATTTTGTAATGCATGAATTCCCTTTTGCTAAAGATTTTCTCTGATTCTTCTTCAAAGGGTATTTATTTTCTTCTGTTATTTTGACCTAAATTATGTCTTTCATAGATGAAAGACATAATTTTGTTTTGTTCTTAAATTGTTGTTTTGTTTTGTTCTTAAATTTTATTTCTTCTCTAAAATTATTTGCACAAAACTGTATTTCTCCTCTGCAGCTTTTTTGTCTTCATCAAACCCTTTCTCTCCTGGTAGGCTGTTGGCTATTTATCAATATTTGATCCTTCTGTAAAGCACACTTCTGTAAGGTGGCTGTTTATTGTGAGATGACATCCCTCAAAAGTGAATCTTATCAGTTTCTGATCTCTTTCTGTCTGCCTGACTTTTAGCTTTTTAGTTTTTTAGCTTTTAGCTTTAGAAAGTACATAATCTCTATTTTAACAGAACTAAATGCTATCGCTTTAAAGGCAAATACTAGGCAGTTGTATAAGATACATCAGAATCCAGTACAACTTGCAGTGAAACTGTGCCAGGTGTTTGTAGGAAGAAGAGAAAAATTCCCAGCATTTCCTTCAAATATAGATATTGAAAGTTTAGAATGGATTTTCATGTTATTATAATCAAAATGAAAATAGTAAAATAAATAGAAGAAAATGCCATGGATACTGTCTGAGCTTTGTTTTGTTGGTTGGTTATATTAGCCAGACTAAATGTTGTTTGATTGAGAACACTCATAATATAAATCCTTTGATTTCAGCAGCGTTGCACTTACGATAAACCTGAACCCTGGACGTTTTAACTTTCTCTTAATTCTGTTCTTTTCTTCAACTGGTGGGAGCTGAACTCCTGTTTTGGTTAGAGATGGAGTCATTTTTATTAGGGGGATTATGTAAATGTCAAAAGTGGGAAAATATTTATGAGATTTTTGCCATGTGTTCAACAGAGGGTAGACAAAAGATAGAATGGAAAATATCTTTAATTCACTCTGCACCTCCCAATAGTGACAAAAATGTTTCTCCTGAAATCAAAGTGAGACTACTGTGGTGGTCTACGTTTATATCAATTGCAGTAGATACACTACTCTGTCCTTTGCTTGTAGTAGGCACAGAAAACTCCTGCCAAGGTGCACTTGTCATAGGTACTTCAGCAATATATACAGGTTTTATGCATTTTTTAAAGATAATTTCTTTAATGGCTCTTACATATTACAATTTCAGTAGCATAAAGTATTTCTGTCAGCCTCTTAAAATATCCATTATTCATTCTTAATTAACTGATATTCTAGTCTACATAGCAAGTACAGCATTCAAAGTTCTTGAAGTTCAGTAGAAGCCTGTATTTTTTAACCTTATTTTTCTCAGTATCCAGATATAGAGCAGCACTGTTTAGAAAGCAATTGATTCATAGTTTTGTTTATCATCAGAGATCAAGAAAGTACTCAAAACCATGAGATATCTGAAATGAAAAAAAAAAAAAAAAAAAAGAAGCTGATTTTCACTTGCTTTTTGGTTTGTAAGCCTGCCTTCTGAATTCAGTGAGGTCAAATTTCATTTTTTTCACAGAAACTGCTGAAGCTAAATATATACTTTTTTTCCCCTTGACTTACACTAACTGCATTCAGAGATGTGGGAGGTCGAAAAATTTACCTCATGTGAGGTGACTCCTGAGAAAATCCTGGGGTTCTTACAACTGAGTCCTGATATCCTTCAGTAATGAGGCAGCTTTTTGGTGCTTCAGTAATAGAAAAAGGTCCTAACCCTTTCCTACTCGAAATAGCATTCCTCAAAGTACAATCCTGCTTTGCTGTTGGTGCTAAAGCAGTGTTATTGAGGTTTTCTACCAGCAGCCAATGTATCTCAAAGAGGTGAAAGATCAGTGCTGCCATCCATGTCTGGGGATGGAGCGAAGTGTGTTACTTTGTTTACTCCATTTCTGCCTACTGGTTCTAAGGGCTCCTTGGTTGCTCTGTGCTTTCCGAGAAAGAAATATTGACGTTTACTTCACTTCAATAGGTAATTATTGATTGGTATATTTTCATGGGAATATGATTTATTTATTTTTTTAAGATTCAAATGTGAAAGGCAAAGCCATGTTGAAAATACCCTAATTTATTCCATTTGCAAGAAAAGAAGTTTTAACTTCTGTGCTGGGTGGACAGTTTTCTGTGCTGTATAATGTATAAACAAATGTATTAACAGCAGCACAAAGCCTGTCTTTGACGATTGGAAGATACTTCTTGCTATTTTGTTTTAATCAAAAGATGTTTGTTTCTTTCATTGGTTGTGAAGAGTATCACTGTATTGTACTGCTGTTGGATAAGTTTGTGCGGTTAATTAACTACAAATAGATGTCGGCAAGCAAGGACTTCAGCGTGTTGAGAAAATGGTCAAAAAAAAAAAAAAAAAAAAAGATGATATACAAGTAGTCAGAGATAAGAAATTTAAAAAGCATCACCACTCATGCCCATTACTAATAAATTAGGCCATTCCCTATTGCCTCACTTGTGTTACCTGGAATCTAACTGTATTGAATAATACCTCAAAACAAAGGGAACAAAACTGATTCCCAGCAGTTTGAGTTGTGCATGAAAGTAAAGCTACGTAGGAAAAGTTTATTACAGTCATGCTTTTCCCAGTAGCTTCTCTACTTCTGCATCCAGTATGTTTTGTTTTTTTTTAACCCTATTCTTTGCATTTATTTTGGTATAAGTTAATCTGAGTGCAAAGGTTATTCAACAACCCTGTTTTCTAATGCTGGTTCTATTAACAGATCAACCATTCTGTATGCTGCTGACAACAAACATGATGCTGCAGTCATTTGTGATGTTTTTTTGTGTGCTTTTTTTTGAACATCTGAGGTTTTGTAGGACTACTTGTATTGTGTTTACTTTTGAGAGCGTTCATGTAATGTGAAATATTTTTTATTATTGAAATTTCCCTGACGGTTCTGATCTACCTTAACATATCTGTTTCAGGTTTACCAGAACCAAACAGAGACAGTATATTCCAAGGGCTGAAGATGGATCAAGGGTTTTACACATCAAAAGACTTCCTACCTTTGGTAGCTGTGGCAAGTAAGCCAGGTGTGTGATACTTTGCTTCTGTCGTAAACATATTCAGTAAGTCATTAGCCGCTCCTGAGGTATGAAAATGCACAGGTGATTATACAGCATTGCATCCACCTACAAGGCACCTCCCTGTGAAAAGTTCTGGGCCAAGGCTTTCTCCTGGGGAGCTGCAACCTCAGGATAGTGTGGTAACTAACATCAGTTCCAGAGACTGTAAAGCAAATAGTCATATATAAAAATCTATGAACCTGGCAATCTATTACCCACAGTAAATTACATTTGTTAATTGAATTGTATTCTATAGATATAATAAGCTTCTCATTTGTATATATTGATATAAATTACACATGGTAAATATAGGATGGTCTTGAAATCTGATATTAAATCTTTGCTGACCCACATAAACAGCTACTTTGTATGTTGTTGATAATTTGTTTTACTTGTAGCACCATTATCCCAAGTCAGTCATGCGCTGAATGTTCACAAGCAAATTTAAAGGGTCAGTAGTTCCCTACCCAAAAAACCTCAGGACAGCATTAATATGATCATAGTTAGACAAATGCAGCCTTTTGTGCTTTTACAGATTTGTTTTGAGTGCAGAAATGCCTGATTTTTCTACCCAGGGAGTATAGATACTTTCGGTGGCTCTGAAAGTGATCCATCCTGGAAGGATGGATGATGTGGGACTTGTGATTTTTATGCCACGTTCCCTCAGTCTGGATTCTCCAGTGTGCTGATAAAAATAAAATAAATTTCACATATAATTTTCTGGATATATATCTATGTCTGTTCTTAGTGTAGTATATGTTTTTACGCAGGTGACCACATATTTAATATAAATACACATATGCCACTTTCATCTGCAAAATGTTTTTATTTGAACCATTCTGAAATTTCTTTTAGCATCAGATAGAGTTGCCTGCTTATTTAGAAGACTTTATTAGCGTGTTAAAGAATATACCTCCTGTGGCAAAGTATTCTGCATGTAGAAGTAAAGTTTATTACTCCATTTTATACAAAATATTTAGGAAGGGAAATATTCCCTATGTGCCTATCCCCATCTATCCTATCTCTCTGCTGTTTTGATCAAATGCTTTTTTCTAGATATGTTCCTAAGCTCAGTGAGCTCAAATGAGTTGGGAGAAAAAGTTGCTTTTTTTCTTTACCTTTCCTTTTTTTTTTTTTTTTTTGAGAAGTGTTTAAAAATGAAACAGGTTGAGAATATACACTTCAAAACATTTTTTGATTAACAAAAGCAAAGCAAATCTTTAAAAGCAATTCCCCCTCATAATAATGTGACTAAAGATGCTTCGTAGAATTCTATATACGTGCACATAAATAGGGTACTCGAAGGCATCTTCCTGAACAAGGGTCTATAAAACTGTGATCTGCATCTTTTTAAATGCTGCGATGTAGCATTCCCAATTTATCAGAATATGTAATGATATTTTTCATGTTAAGTCTAAAATAAATATAAAAACAAGAATAAACATTTTTTTTCTGACTGGCAGTAATAGATTGCTATTTAGTGTTGTTTGCTAATCAATGCGATCTTTCTATCTTAATTTTAGTCTTTCTGCTGCTGTAGTCACCTCTTGAGCTCTAAAGAACAAAATTTTAAAATATAATACATGTACTGTATATTCTGCTCTGTCCTCAGATTTACTATGACATTTTTCTAAATGATAGACTTACCCACTTTAAAACAGACAGTACTCTGCATGCTTGTTATACTTTCCTCCAAAGGGATTCCCTTGGTAAATACAGTCATTTAACTTGTGAGTGGCTTTGCTCCCGTTGGCTTATATTTCAAATTCTTGTTTCACTGCACCCTTCCAGCCTTCTGAAAATACTCAGAAAACAGATATGGGCTATTGGAGAAATAAGGAACAAAGTGGGCAAACACAACCGGTCCACTCTAGGCTAGGTTTGCATGGCATTTTGAGATGCTATTCCACTCTTGCACTTGCTCTTTTTCTGTTGTTCGATGTGCAGTTTTTGTGGAGAATTAAATTCTTTAAAAATAAAATAAAATAAAGAAGTTTAGAGAGAATAGGAGTCTTATTAAGTAAATGGCAAATGCAATTCCATATACGTGGGGGAAAATGATAGCATTTGCCATATATCAAGCATTTTACAAGCGGAGAGAGGATATATATTTCCAATCCATTTCTGTGTTTAAATTACAACTACTGTTTTATTGAATAATTTGTGTGTTTCTGTACAACTGAGAATGTTGAAAATCTGCTAGTGCTGTAGCAGGATATTCAAGTCACAGTGCAATGATTATACGGTTAGTTTCTCCTGACTGAAATTATCACAGGCTGGTTGAGAATGTAACGTTATATTGTTTATGGCATTGTCTTTAAATTGCAGTAGTTTCCCTAATAAATAGTTCTACTTAAACTGATAGCAAAGTGGAATTTAATGCAATACACAGAGTGAATCCGAAAATACAAGCTATGGGTAACAAACACACAATGTCAACATGCAGACACTTTGTGAAAACCACTGTAGATCAACTGTTTTTCCCAGTGCAACATTTAGGAATTAGTATAATAATAATCTTTCTGCCTGATGTTCAGCTGTCATAGGGAATAGTTTCTGAGAACCACGTCAGCATAAATGCCTCACAGAAAGCTGTGTCTGAGGGGCTAACTTTGAGAAGCTATCATCCGAATCTATCAACCACTGAAAAGTTTTCTTAAAAAAAAAAAAAAAAAAAAAAAAAAAGCAAGTGATATTCATTATGATCTGTAATGAGTTGTTTTTTTTCTTAAGCCGTCGTGGTACTGAGTCTGATATACGAGAAGCTTAATTTTTGAATAAAAACATATTACAATGCTAATTTCTACCCAAAAGGACTCACAAAACTAGAACTGCATCATTTGTATCCTTTCCAGATAGAATGGTGCTGCTCCTTAGAGTTCTGACTATAAAATTATGTATATGAGCGTATCTTAAAAATGGGAATAAAACTGTCTTTCAGTGAAGCAGAATAATTTGATAGTGACACTCCATGCTTAGAAACTGTAAGATGCAATTTTACACTGCTTTGAGTACAAGTACCTTTTGAGCTGTCAAGCAGAAATGGTTTCTCATACTTGAAAATGGGGTTTTTCCTTTCATCTTTCAGGGATATGTGCCTGTCACTCTCCATTGCCATCAATACATGGAACTGTGATTGTACTTGGGGCAGGAGACACTGCTTTTGACTGTGCAACATCTGCTTTACGCTGTGGAGCTCGTCGTGTGTTTGTGGTCTTCAGAAAGGGCTTCACTAATATCAGGGCTGTCCCAGAAGAGGTAAAAGTGAAAAACACTATTTATAAGAAGGAATAATGGTTGTTATTTCTGTAGAGCCTGAAAGTGCAGTGTTGGTACTTAAAAGACATCTACTAAAATATTTGTTTTTAAAAATGCTCTTAAAATGTATCTGAAAGTTTATTTAAGCTCTAAAGCTCAGTTTATGTAGTATTTGGAGAAGTCGCTTCTCTGTTGTACCCTGTAAAGTCAGAGAGATGCCTAAAAAGGGTAAAATTTCCTGTAAAGTAGAAATCTGTAAAGGTCTGAAAATCTTGGAGGCACCCCAGGGATCCATGAGGCATTGGAGTATTATAGGTAGCTCTTCAGGTCCAAGGAATGGACTTTATGGCTGCTGCCTAGTGAATCTCAGTGATCTTGACACAGCTTTGTGAGTCTCTAAATTCTTGTAAGGAAATTATGATGATTTTTGTTTGAATCACTGCCAGTGGCAATAGAGAGATGACATTAATCACATATTTCAGTGTTCAAACTGATTTTTAGTTTGACTTTGCACTTTGGCATTTATCAGGACTTCTGCAAATTCTGAAACTGGCTACGCCTCCTCAATTATCTGTATAGCAAGAATTTTTTTTTTTCTGGTTAGATTTTCTTATTTTGGTGCTTCTTCCATTATAATTTTTTTTGGTATATCCTCCATACTTTTGAAAGATTTTAGCTAGTAGTACCTCAATTGCATCTTTAAAAAAGGATTTATGGGAATTTGATAATCTCTTTTCAAGAAGGTGGACGTCTTAGAGATCTTATACAAAGTGGATGGAAGTGGAAAAAGAAAGATGTTTGGAAGCATAATTATGTTTCTGTTGCACTTAAAATAAGACATCTAAACACCGTGAAATTACTGAAGTCATTGTGGCAAAGATTCATGCTATTCAGATTCTTCCTCATTAAGAATCAGCTGTCACTCTGAACCCAAATCTTTGTTAGCAGCCTAGGTCAATTCCTAAAAGCTATCAATGTTCATGTTATCACATCATGCAGCAGTCTTGAAAAAAATATATTAAAAATAGCTTTAGCTAGTAATGGCCATGCTAGAATGATGTCAGGTTGAACACTTTGTAAGATATTATGTAATGTAAAATATACTAGCTTTATGTTATTTGTGAAGTAAAGACAATCAAATACTGAAGTCTCTACTAAGGCATGCTGTTTGACTTTTTTTTAGTTTTTTAGACTAACTTTAGACTTACCACATCAGAGAATATTAAGTATTGGCAGTCATGCTATTATTTGCACATGGTATTCGGCATTTGATAATAAACACAATCTTGAAAACATAAGTTGGATCATGTACTTAGTTAATGCTATGCCTCTTAAAGCACAGCCAGTTGCAAAAGGTAGGTCTTCTGCCCTCAAAGAAGTTATTCAAAATGACAAGGAAGAATAAGATAATTAGGAAATCACAGGATTGCAGGGGTTGGAAGGGACTTCTAGAGATCATCAAGTCCAACCATGCTAAAGCAGTTACTCTACAGTACAGCATACAGCTAGGCATCCAGACAGATCTTAAATATCTCTAAAGATGGAGACTTCACAACCTTTCTGGGCATCCTGTTCCAGTGCTGTGGATTCTAGTGTGCAATTTTCTATGTTCCAGTTTTTGGCTGTTGCTGCTTGTTCTATCACTACACACCACTGAAAAGGGTTTGACCTCATCAAATTGCTTCCCACGCTTTAGATATTTATAAACATTGATAAGATCCCCTCAGCCTTCTCTTCTCCAGGCTGAACAGATCCAGGTTTCTCAGCCTTTCCTCATATGGGAGATGCTGCAGGCCTTTACCATCTTTGTCACCTTCTGCTGGACTATTTCTAGGAGATCCCTGTCTTTAGCTCCCAAAAGAGCAGGATGCAGTACTCTAGATATAGCCTCACCAGGGCAGGGTAGAGGGGGATCATCAACTTCTTCAACCTACTGGCCATGATCGTTTTAATACACTCCGGGATACCATTGGCCTTCTTGGCCACAAGGGCATGTTGCTGGCTTATGGCCAATCTGTTACCACCAGGACCCCTAGGTCCTTCTCTGCAGAGCTCATCTCCAGCAGGTCAGCCCCTAACCTGTACTGATGCATGTGGTTATTCCTTCTTTTTTTATTATCCTTTACCTCCTTTGTCAGATTAAACACCAAGTGGGCCCTAACCTCCCTCATTGCATCCCTGCAGGCTCTGGCTATATTTCTGTATTCTTCCCAAATGGACAGGCTCTTTTCCCATTGTTCTTGGACCTTCTTTCTTCCCTTTGAGTTTATCAATGAACTCCTTGCTCATCCATGCAGGTCTCCTATCACCTTTTCCTGATGTCTTACTGTTATGGATGTACTGATCTTAAGTTTAGAAGAAGCAGTGTTTGAGTGTCAAACAACTCTCATGGGCTCTCTCTCCTTCCAATGCTCTAGCCCATGGGATACTTCTAAGAAGGTCCCTGAAGAGGTTAAAGTTGGCTCTTCTGAAGTACAGCAATCCTTCCTGTTGCTTTGCTTCTTCAACATAAGATCCCAAATTCCATCATCTCATGATTGCTGCATCCTGAGCTGCCTCCAGCTTTTACACCCTCAATGAGCCCTCCCTTGTTAGTCTGAACGAGGTCAAGCAGCACACCTCTCTTCATTGGCTTCTCCACCAACTGTGTTAGAAAGTTATCTTTAATATATTGCAGGAATCTCCTGGAGCGTGCATGCCTGGATTTTTTTTTTATGCAACAAATATCAGGATGATTGAAATCCCCCATAAGTACCAGTGCCCTGGATCACAAGGCACCTTCCGGCTGTTTGTAGAAGCCCGCATCAATTTCCTCCTTCTGATCAGATGGCCTTTAGTACACACCCACAGTAGTGTCACTGGTATTAGCCTGCTCTCACCCACAACCTCTCCACTTTTACCCCCAGGTGGAGCTTGATAGATTCTAGTTCCTCTGTCACATGAAGAGCAATTCCACCACCTCACCTCACCAGCCTGTCTTTCCTAAAAAGGACGTAAATGTGTCAGAAAACCATTTGCATTGCAAATCTAACAAGCGCCACTGTCTAGAAACTGATTGATCGAGTAGCACAGAAATCAGTATTAAGATGCCTATCAGTATAACATACTCAGTGCCTTCTGCTTAAGAAGAACGTGTGGTAACATCTTGAGTGAACTTTTCATAAAGCTTATCATGTTTGCTTATTTATTTTATTACTTCTACTCTACAGATGGAACTTGCAAAAGAAGAGAGGTGTGAATTTCTGCCTTTCCTCTCCCCTCGGAAAGTTGTACTTAGAAGTGGACGTATTGTTGCAATGGAGTTTGTTCGAACTGAACAGGACAGTGATGGAAACTGGAAAGAAGATGAGGATCAGGTTGTTCGTCTGAAAGCTGACGTGGTGATCAGTGCCTTTGGTTCAGTTTTGCGTGATGCTGAAGGTAATCCTGAGTAATGCATTTCATAGATATAAATTGTTTCAGCTGCAGCCATTTTGTGTCCTTTGGCGGTTTTGCGAAATGAGTCTTCAGGAGATTATAAAGCTTGTGACTCAGTCCTTTCAACAGAATTTTGTTTGCCCTTTAATTATGTTTCTTAGGACAAAACTAAGAGTATGATTAACATCAGTGTTCTGTAAGTTACCGTCTAGAGCAGGAACCCAAATTAGAGGTACAATTGCTCAGTATATATCTTGCTTTCCTCTCAGTGCAGAAGGGATAACAAAGGATACTCCTGGGGAGTTCTTCTGGACTCACTAATTAACCTTATAGAAACTCATTATACTACAACTTCAGACTGAACTGATCTGATCTCTGAAACCATTTTTACCTGTTGAATTAAGAATTAATTAAGAATTAAGACAGATTCATTTTTCTGGTTTAGCCACTCCTGGGTATCACTCACTTCTTATATGTACCCAAGAGGACTGTGGCTTCTCTCATACATGCAGAATTTGTTAAATTCTTCTGTGCTTTTCTCAGCATGTCTCATTGTTTACTTGTACATTACAATCTTTGGTCTTGAAAATAAATTAAATAAATAAAAAGGGAAAGCAAGTATTTAGTTCAGTAATAAGTATAAAGAAATTGGTATGTAGTTGGCATTTCAGTGTCTCAACGTTTTACTCAGATGCAAAAGAGAGCAGAAGAAAATGATTTCAATTAAGAACACAAGAACTGAGCGAAGCTCAGACTGTGTTCTCTGACACAGGTTAAAGAGTTCAGATGCATGTAACAAAGGTGACTTGAAAGTAAAAACTTATGAACAATTCTAGAATGTTTTGTTGTTGATAATTTTTAAAAATCCCCTGGTTTAAGTCTTTTGGAAGGGTTTCTATAACCTCATGTGATAAATCAAATATTAGTCTATGCAATCAGTTTGTTTCATTGTGATTCATAGAACTTGTGATAAAGGAGTGATTCTGTTTTTTCCTACACTGCAAACTGCTTCATCTAAAAGGGCGAACTTTGTTGTGTTGCTTAGCCATGATAATGTGCCAGCCTTGTATTTTCTGCTATGCATTCACCCTCTAAATGACATGTTGTGAGGTTTTTAAATATGAACACAAAATTTGAGAGGAAAAAAAATCACGTAGCAATCTGATCATGAAAGAAAAGAATCATTGCCCTTGGGTTTGAGCAACACTCTTCAATTTCAGAATGTATTTTTGGTGAAACTGCTATTAAGATGGAAATCAAATTATAAAGAAAGAGGCAGGAAATATCAGCATTTGTTTTGTACGTTCTGAAAGTGAAAAGACTAAGACTGGAGGGAATAAAGTACTTATTCTGAGCACACCATTTCAGTTGCTTTTAAACCTTTATTTTTTTGCCTAAGCTGGCCTAACAAAAGTTCGATTTACTTTTCACCATCGAGCTGAATTATAACCAAATCTTCAGACATATAGAACAAAAAGGAGCGACAGCAAGACACATGAATACCTCCCGATATCTTATATTCTTAATGTCTTTCTAAAAGGCACCATGTTTTTGTATTCAAGAGATGGAAATATTCAGATTTCTCCAATAAGAGTTTGAGAAGAGAGCACCAGAAATACTTGAAACTGGACAAGGCCCTGAGCAACTCAGTCTGGCTTTGAACTTGATCTAACTTTGAAGACAAGTTTGGACTAGGCCATCTCCAGAGGGCCTTTACAGTCTGAATTTTTCCATTTCTAGATGACTCACATGCATGTTCAATAAGCATGTTATTTGTTGCACATGCAGAGTTCTGTCAGCGATCTAATTTATAAGGCATCTGTGGCAATAATGGATGCTGGTATAGGTGGTATACTATTGGTATGGGTTAAACTAGCAGGATTTGTCTATTTCTTATTAATAATGTTTAATACTGATGTTACTGATGTAAGATAAAGAAAATGCTATGAGAACCAAAGGGAATGAAATGAGACTTAGTCCCTGTTCAGTGAAGTGTAGGACATTCTTTGATATACCTGTTTTGCTTAATGCAACACAAAGACTTGTGTGCTGCTGGACTGACCAGAAGTAGTCTATACGCTAGAAAGCTTTTTCTAGTCTATTATCCTCATCAAGCTGTTTCATATTCTCTAGGGCAGTAACTATTACATTTCCACCAAAAACTCCATGCACTCGCAGTAGATGTTTAGTCTTTTCCTTTTTTCTTAAATAATATGCTAATTGTGTTTTTAAACAACAGTTCAGTAAATATTCATCCTCCCATTGGAAATCACATAAATGCATCATTCATTAGAAAGAAATCAGTTGTAAATCCATTTTATGCTCATGAAGTTGCTAATAGACAAAGCAGAAGTGTTGCCCTCTAGGCTGTTATAAGATCATTGGCACTTCACTGAAACCAGTTTAAAAAAAAAAAAAAGATCAATCTACTATGGATAGAGTAAAAATAAGGTTTTCCTTTGTTGTTATAAAAAGATTTTGCAAGCACAAGCTGCTTTTTTCTCTTTTTTTTTTATTTAAGTTTTTTAATTATTGCATAGATTACCAAACTCTTCAACCATCATAACTGATTAACATAAATCAAAAGATGAAAGAAAATTTTGTACCCTTTCTGATGCTCCGGCTTTTTTGCCTGCTTTATTATTTTGGAGGCCTGCAATGTATTACTGAAATATCTCTGGCACCATTCTAAATTGCAGCTAATCAACATATACACATGTAATGCTAATTACATCCCTAGTACTGCATGCAGCCTCAACATCCTATTCAAAACAGGTCTAGTTGGTTCTAAAGTCTAAACTTCGAGTACTTGTTTTGTTTTTGTTTTTGTTTTTTCTGATAAATAAAAGGGAACAACATTTCGGGACTGCAAAATTTTACTCTGGAAGAAATGTCTTTGTTCTCATTATATTCTAGTATATTTATGTGAAGAACCTGGACCTTATGTAGAGAACCATGACAAAAATTGTGGAAAATAGTACACCTGGTCAGAACGTGCTCCCAAACAGAGTGCAAGACAAGTGTACTGTGTAGAGACTGGCAACATACATTCTGATCAGCAAGCTAGTGACAGGCAGAAAATAGTTGGCAGCAGTCTTTCAGTAGGAGCCTCTCAAAGTATTACCTGGGCCCAGCTTTAACCAGTTAAAGCACTTTTATTCCTGTTACAGTACATTAGTGGGGCAGAGATGCTGGGAAGCATGACTGTGCCTTCCTTTGTCTTCTGGGCCTCCAGACTGGGCAGCGTCAGCAGTTAATGAGACTGTTGGTGTGTGTGATAGTTACAGTTTTACATTTCAGATTAAGAAAGATACAGTGTGTTTGTATTTTTCTGAAGTAGTGCTTCTACTCACTGTAAAGGAAGTCTGCAAGATGGATATCAAAAATAACATTAATGAGCTACTAAAGCTAAAATTACAGGAACTTATGAAATTGGTTAAACATAAAAACCATTAAACTGTTTATTGAAGCTTCACAGATATACTGCAGCTAATGAGCATTTCTGCTATTTAAATAAGCCCAAATTGAACACACATTACATGGATACATAATTAGTCATGGCAGTCAAACACACAGATTCACTTTTAAAGCTTTATTTGAGGAATCTTTTCCATTTGATTTGTTTTGTTAATTAAAATATTTTTTCTGTATTCACTTACATTTTAATATTGTTTTTGCAAGCACAATAATTTGCTGCTGCTTTTCCATTTGTGTTTATTTGCTCTTTGAATACAGCAAATGGAGAATATATATTCAGAACTGTCCTTTTGTTTGGTATTATTTGCGTTTAGCATCATTTGATAGCATTAGAATAATTCAACTGTATGTTATTTTTCATACAGAAAGTTTATTTCAAATTGTAGATGAGGGCTGTTCTGAAAGTAATGCCTCCTATGTTGCTATGTTGGCCCTCGACATCACAGATGTTGGTAGTCTGGCAGCAGAGGCTGAACCTTCCAACAATATTCTAATGTATTTTGTTGCTGTGTGTCAGATGGCAGCAGAGGGACACTCTTACAAATTGGCATCTGACATGGAAGTGCATATGAAGTAAAGGTGTGCCACTGAATTCCTCCAAAAAAAATGACGCTCACTGGCATTCATTGATGCTTGTTGTGCATTTATGGAGAGAAAAAAGTGGATGTGAGCACACTGAGGTGGTGGGTGGTGAATTTCAGCTGTGAGACAGTGGGTCACCTCCACTAGTGCAGATTTTTATGAGCGTAGCATGCAGGCTCTTCTTCATGGCTGGCAAAAATGCACAGCTAATGGTGCTGACTATGTTGAAAAATGGTGTTTTGTAGCTGAGAATTTTCTCTATCAAATAGTATTGTTTTGCTCTTTGTATCTGCTGTGTTTTCCATGGAAATAAATGGGATTTGTTACATTCAGAGCAAGTTATGTAAAATATCTCATCAGGCTATAAAGGAGAAGGCAACAGAGGCACAAGATTGCATGCTGAATTTTGAAGGAAAAAAAAAAGCTGGATTAGTTTGGAACTTCAAAGAATGTAAGATTGAAAGCATTAGAAAGATACCTGTCTCCTTACTCTGTCCCAAAGAGGGCACCAACAAAAACAGAAAGCTTGTTGTTCAATGGCAAACAGCAGCTCAGACAACTGATAGCCAGGTTCATCTCTTACAAGCTCAGGAATGGATCCAAGATTTTTTCTTACACCTTGCAGAGGCACAGAAAAAGCTTCCGCTTGGGAAGACCAATGTTCTTCCCTTCTTGCAGACAGTAGTAAGTAGTGCAGAAAGTAGTCCCTTCAAGTGCCCTGGATATAAGATCCAAGGACATTAGGAACTCATATAAGATGGCTTTGAATCATGTCCTTATTTTTACTTAACCTAAATCTTGGAGATTATAAGAAAAACAGAGGGAAATAGCTGCTGGATACCATGTCAACCGTACCACAAGGGAAATGTGCTTTCTCAGTTTTAAAAACACTGAATAAGGCAGATAAATCCTCATTCCCCTGGGGGAGGTGTTTCAAGCAGATGCATGTTGGACTTTTTGGCACTCAAAAAGCTTTTGATATAATTATGGCCATACAACTATTTTAGCACAAAACAATCCAAAGATGAATTTGAGAAAAGCAGCAGATCTGGGATAGCCGAAGTAATACCCATTTTCCTCCCACGATGAAAAGAAAGTAGCAGTCATAACTTCTAGTTGTAAATAATTTCCTGTGGAAAAACTGCATCGCCAGTAGTGTGTTGCCCTCTAATACATAGACTGTGGTTTGGTATCATCTCAGAGAAAAAAAAAGTCATCTATCCCAACCCCAGTACCCAACCCTGCTGTGGCAAGTTTTCCACTGTGATTTTTTTTTTTTCTTCTGAACATGTCTTTACAAGTCTGTATGTATTTGACTTGTGAGAACTGTCTGGACCACATGCTGAGATGGCACCACTGCACTCAGTAAGTTATCCTATGTATGGCTGATTGATGATTGAAAGTTGTCTTGATGTACAGCCTGAGACATAAAGAGGAAGTTAACGTATCGATTTATAAATATTACTGAAGTATAATAGGACTACTATCAGCAGCCACAGGCACTTTCCTTAGCAAAACAAAAGCAAAAACCCAACCCAACAAACTCTCATTTCCAGACTGAAAAGTCTCTCGCTCTGAAGGTTCTGTTTGGTGTGACCTTTCAATCATTTAAATATTTTTAAAGGAAGCAATTTCGTAACTTTTTGATTCTGCTAGTAGGCAAATATTATTATTGCCAAGTTAAGCCAAAACTCTGCAGGGTAGGAGGGATTGTGCAAGCAGTACGTCTTGAATATAGATTAAATGTTTCTGCTTTCAGCTTAAAATTGTGATTCTGCTTTCTGAAGCAGATGAAAAAAAAATTAAAATCCAAAATTTTGGGTTTGACTCCTGTGGACATTTGTGTTTGCTAAGGATAAAAAGGAGAACATAGGTGGGATAAGCAGATTGAAATATTTGTATCTTGCTTTTGTTTTTATTATTTTGCCCCTTATTATACACAGCTCTCCTCTTTGAAATACCCTTGTGATATTTGATTTGGAGATGAAGGGACATGCAGAGCCTGGGAAGAAAATTCCATCATGACGTTGTGTGAGAATGTCTTTGAAGCTTGCTGTACACCTGGGTGTACACTGGGGCAGTAGTGTGAATTCGCCCTTGTGTTGGTGTAGGAGAAATATTCTTGTTTTAAGCTGGCAGGTTTCTCTTTTACATATATGACAGCACAAGAACATCAGTTTAATTGACCTTGGCAATCTGCATCTGCTAGCGGTATATCCCTGAGGGACAGCACAGTTTTAAGCTGCATTTTATTGCAAAATCTTCAGTTCCTTTAGACTTAAAGCCACATAAAAATAACTCACTCTGATATATGGCATCAACATTTGCTGAAAATATTTATTGAAAATGTGATTCTGTTCATGAAGCTGTTCTGGAGTGTCTCAGCGATAATAAAATAATGTTAGAAGTTGCATAATCAAAATCATGTTAAGAAAGAAAGATTATTTTTAAGATGATTTATTTGTAGTCAGTGCCATTTGTCAAAATGTTTGTCTGATTTTTTTAGTCATTACATCCACGTTGTTTTTAAGGACAATATTAGTTCACACACAGAATGCCTACATACTGTTTACTGGCTTAAAAAAATTAAGGTATTTAATGATCTAAATACTCAGAAATTTTAGTGACAAATATAAGAAAGATCATCTTTGTGTAAGCATTGTATTTTTATTGTTTCTGTAATTTCACTCTTTATATATTTGTTTCAAATTGAGCCTTAATTTCAGAATGTTCTGAGCTTAAATATCAATACAGTATGTTTTCTATTTTGTTGTAATGTATCTTTTCCAGGAAAAAAAAAAAACAAAAACAAAAAAAAAAAACAAAAAAAAAAAGCTTTAAATCAATACACTTCTTCAAAACCAAAGCAGTCAAAGCATAACAGCATAACATTTCTTGGTAGGGAAAATGTTGCATATAAAAGTTTTCTATCAGGTTTGATAATGACCTATGGAAAAGTAGCAGTGTTTCTGTTGTGAGCATTAAGGAATGTGTGAAGTAAATTCTGAATCAATTTCTAAAAATCATAAACATTCATCTTTGTCTTTAAACCTCAAAAATCAAATTTGGTATATTAAGTTGTGCAGGAGTTAATATGTTAAGTTTTCAGGTGGAAAGCATGTTGATGTGGAAAGTACAGCATAAAGCCGTGGGTGGAGGGGGAAAAAAAATTTCCTTCGTTCTTAGTAGGGTTTTTTCAGATTTTTTTTTTTTCCTTGGATGTAAATAATATTAGTGTGAAAGACTTTGTAACTTCTGGGGTACATTGTTTCTTTTCAGGGAGAGAGCAGAACAACACTAAAAGCAATTATTTCTGGTAGCCAGTCACTTCTTGTGACTCTTTTTGTATTTTGTACACACCTCTGGTTTTGGAGGCACAGAGGAACCAACCACTTACTGATGTTACCAAAGAACTCTTCCATATAGTAGATGATATTCTTCTGAGTTGTGCTACTATGTACCTCTACTACCTCAGCATAAGTGTTTCTGTATAGAAAGTAATTTTTCAGTTCTGTCATAAACTCACATTTAATTAAGTGAAAAAAATTAGACCTTGGAACTCCTTTTCTAATTGCTATCAGAATGTATTTGAGAGATTCTGGCAACATTTTTTTCTTTCTTCTGTTAACATATTTGTCCTTCATTTTAATTGCAGTCAGAGAGGCCATGGCACCTATCAAGTTTAACAGATGGGGTCTTCCTGAAGTAGATCCAGAAACTATGCAAACGAGTGAACCTTGGGTTTTTGCAGGCGGTGATATCACTGGTCATGCTAACACTACAGTGGAATCAGTAAATGATGGAAAACAAGCCTCTTGGTACATGCACAGATACATACAGGTAACTATTTATTTATTATAGGTTAAATATGCAAGTCTAGATTATTTGGTGATTTGTACGTTACATAGTCATTCAGCTTAGATTGCATACTTGATTTTGAGGAGTTGAATCCAGCTCTCTTACACTATCCTAAAACTGAAATCTAAGAAACTATTTCTGAACTCCAGTTGTGAATTCCAGTCAGGGAAAATACACCGTGCAAGTAGAAGTCCTGATTGGTAATTGGGAAAAAGGAAGTGAGTCCATGGTTATTAAAAAAGTAAAATATCTCAATACTGCGTGAAGTAAAAAATAATACTGCCATCGTTGATGGCAGACATTTTTAGTATTTCTTTTTAGTATTTCTGTTTTAGTATTTCTGGAGTATAAGTGTATTAACAGTTTACGGAGAACTCCTGTGATCTACATGAGAACCAGAGTTGGCTTTACTAAGGCTGATCAAACGGAAGCACAAAACAAAATAGTCACTGAATGCAAAGAGGAAAATAACAGACAGGAGAATTTATCTGAGTAATGAAAATATAAGGGGTACAGACTTGAAAAACCTGGTAAATACTAGCCCTGCCTTGACTTGAGGAGAGAGCACTAACTGCAGAGGAGCTGTCAGAGAGAGATGCAGCCTGTGTGCAGACAGCCAGCTGACAAAGACTGTGTTCATTGTGTAAGGAACTTTTTAGAAATACGATACATGATTCATTCTTCCACCAAAAGAGATTTCAACAACTGAAGTTGGGACTGTAACAGCTCGATGTCTTTCTCCCCCATCCATCTGCTCAAAGCCTCTCTGATTGCATGTTTGTGCAATTTCATGCTGTTGGGGTCTGATTTCACTTCCTAAAAATACTTCAACTGAAAGCTTGTTGTTAGTATCTGTGCATATTTTTTTTTTTCACTTGATCTAAACCACTATTTGTGTCCTGGCTTCTTCAACCCTTTGAAAATGCTGAGTGTGAAACATGTTTAAACCCTGATGTACTTGCTTAATTTCTCAGTACACAGTGAATTTGGGTAACTGTGATACTGGGACATCCCCTTTTTAGTCTCCTTCATCTTTAACCCCTATAAATACAACTATCACTTGAAACCCCTCCTTTTTCGTGTTGCTTCCTCCTCAAAACTTTCCTCATAAAACCATGACCCTTTTTTCTTTTCCCCTGGTATGTATTGAACGCTTTGCAGGAAATCTGAATAGTCTGGTTTGAGAATTAGAATTTTAAAGCAAGCAGGCTTGTGATATTAGAGAATTTCCGTTACCCTTTGCAGGTTTCAAGGCAGCTTATTCGACCTTACAATCTCACCAGGAAGCTAATGGGAAATCCTTACAGCAATCTTCACAGGAAAGTTTCCAAATGTCAAGTGTCACCTTTCCAGCTGTTAGATGAATGGGTAGCCCAGGGGCATTTATTTGGATGTGCAGCCCTTGTGAAATCTGGTTGCTGTGGTGGAGTGCGCTGTAATTTGGCAGTTTGCTTTACCAGTTCTTGGACTTGGTAGATCTGAAGGAGGGTTTGTATTTTAAAGAAGTTGTTTATGAGAGGATAATGTTACCCTCATGTCTATAGAGGTAGATAATGTATGTGGGTGCATACTTTTGTGTGTATTGCATGGTCATTCCACTGCCCCATATTCTGAAAACTTTCCATGTGAAATGAAGAAAAACCTTTTAGAAGTACCTTATTATCTCTTTACTTTGAGATTCTTAAGGTAAGCCATCTTTGTGTGAACTGAGTGTCTGAATTAAGTATGATAGGTATTAAACACATTGTTATCATCTATTCATTTGCATTTTAGTTACAGAAATAGGTAGCCATTTTCAGAATCATCAGCTCTCTCAGTAATTGAATTTATAAATAATGCAGTCAGTGTTTAGTAAAATAGAAATATTCCATAAAATATACCTACCAACTCAAGACAAACCCCCCACCGCCCCAACTCCTTGCAGAAATTCCTGTTTGAACAGTAAGCTCCCGCTATCCGAACCTACTCCAGACAAAAGGCTAAACAAACAGATGGGCTAGCTATGTGCCCTAAAACTCCAATCATTTCAAGCTCTGGCACACGGTCAAGTGAAGCATGAGATCTAGACTCAAGAACTCTCCAGTAGAAATGCCTTATGTTCAAAACCAGGAATTATTTACAGAAGCTTCTTGGCTGCTCTTTCTCTGGAAACTTTCCATCATTAGTTGCCTAAATGTCTCCTGCCTCTTAACATTTTCTGCCCACTCTGCTAAGCATGGGTTAATTTCAGAAATTGTTGCCTGCAGCTCTGTGTTGGCTTAGTTTCTATAAAGATGACCAGTCAAAACCTAACCAAGGGCAGATGAAGAAGAACCTGTTTGAAAATGCAGTCTCCTTTAAACAATTCTCTACAGGTCGATAGGGGTTCAAACACAACCATTTCAATTAATGTAACTATGTACTACTGCCATTTTTTCAGGATTCAGACTTTTTTGTTACTCCATGAATGTTGTAAAAACATATTTAAATTAGTCTTGGTGATTTATTTAATTTGGGAATTTAATTTGGGGATTATAATGGCCCTCGCTTTTGTCCAAAGGTAACTTTGTAATAGTGGGCAGAGCAATATAGGCTGCTATTCTGCTCTATGCCTCAGTTAGCATCCATTTCATCCATTTCTTCTTGATCAGTGAATGGGATTTATTATTAACTATTACACAGTAGCTATAGTCAGGATAATTTACAATTATTGCAGGACTAACTAATAATTTTCTGTGCCTGCTTTGAAAGCAAGGCAGCTCTCCCATCACAGTTCTTGCATTGTTTTCTTTCTTGACCAGGAAGGTTTAGACACCAGCCTTGACTCTGTACTCCTCCTCCATTCATTCATACACTTTACTGAAAAGCATTTTCCTATATTTGGCTGTCAATATGACATCTTATTCTCACTAAAATCCTTCTAACAAAATGATTTTCTCACTCTTTCCCACAATTATCCTTTTTTTTTTTTTTTTTTTTTTTTTTTAAATTTAAATCTCTTTGTTTATTTGTTTAGTATTTTTACTGGCCCAGTGTGACCAGTATCTTTCATTTTTTAAAATTGGCATGTATACTATGCACTTAAGAAATAGAGGACCAGATCTTATCTGATATAAATTGTACTTCACTTAGGTGAAATATGAATTTTGAACACATCTCTGTGTTCTGTGCAACTCTGAACCAGTGTTGTGTATTTATTATTATATTTCTTTATCTATGCTGTCAAAAATATAAATCTGAAGAGTGTAGCTGTTGATTCTTTTCTGAAGGTTGACCCTTCTCATATATTTCTCAAGCATGTAAGAAAGTACCTTATTTCATAATCGATACCAGAGATGGGTGTTTCCCAGGAAACTTGTCTTTGAAGCTGTTAATTATACTCTCTACTTCTATTCATGAGAACTGAAAGAAAAGAGATGAATGTCCCTTGTCTTGTAAACCACCACGTAAAACACTAGCATGGAGACAAGTAAGAAAACATTTTCAAAAAGTTGGACACAGTGCACGTGCAGGGAACCTGGTATTTTAACTGCATTACTATTGACTAAGAAATATATCTGTTCCAGAAAGAGAAAGCCTAAAAGAAGCATTAGAAAATCCCTGACTGGACAGAGCCCTGAGCAACCTGCTCAAGGCGATCCTGCTTTGAGCAAGGATGTTGCACTAGATCATCTCCAGGCATCCTTCCAATCATTCTGTGATTTTTCTTTTTTTGTGAAATAACATAAACGTATTTAATAAAGCCAAGGTGTATAAAACAAAGTCACGTAACAGATAATTGGAAAAAGGTTAGAAGATATACAAGTAAGGGAGAATTAAAAAGAGAGTGAAAGCAGGAATGAGATGAAAATATTTCAGAAAAACTCCCAAGCAGTAGGATTTGTAGAGAAGACTCTCTGTGAAAAATACCAGTAATACAACTACTCACTCTCATAGTCTGTCTTTGTTAAAGGCACAAAAATGGAGTTAGACCATATCACTGTGGTTAAGAATTTTCTCCATCTAAAGAAAATGAATGTCACAAATTCTATCAGGTTTAATGCTCGGTCCCTGTCTCAGCCCTGCACTACAGGCTGTGCTGCTTTTGCCTCTGGGCATATCGTGGTTAGAGCAGGGCAGGGACACCGCACACTGTGTGCTGGGGATTTTTTACCACGCTCTTGCAGTGTCCAAAAAATTGCCATGACTGAAACAATAAAGTAAGTACCTGCAATATTGTTAGCTTTGCTGGTTGGCATCAAATTAGAGGAAGAGTGAGCCACGCTCTTTGTCCTTTGCTTTTAAAAATCAAGGGAAGAGTTATTATAAATAAACTCTTGCCTGCAGGCTTTCTTTTCCTATTTGTTTTGCGTTGTCAGGGAAATCCTTCATTATAAAGATTATTTTGCTTTCAGGAACCTATAAAACATTATAGTTTGCCAAAAGTTTTGCTTTGTAGAAAACAACACATCAGGGCTTACTAAATTTATTTCTTTTATAAGCACTGTGCTGAAAGGAAAGAACAGCAAAAATAAATAGAGCTAAAAGTGAAGTGATAGGATGGAGGAAGATAAATCTGCAGGGATATAAAGCTACTGGCTCCTGAACCTCCAGCTCCATCCTGCCTTTGTTTGTTTTTGAAGACCTGGATTCATCCACTTTTTTTATTTTGTTTCTTTTCTCCTCCTGTTCTGCTACCTGGGCAGACTCAGGCCACCCCAACACAAACAAATGGTTAGGCACATTTTGAGGTCCTTCAGTGATCCTTGATGAAATTGCTAGTGGTTTTGCTCTTCATAAGGATGGTTCAGCGGGAAGAATAGGCCTGTTTGAAATGTTTGGGCAAGTGGCTTGTGACCAATTTACATGCAGGAGGAAAGGCCTATTTTTGCATGGCTAAATTCAGTAATCTCACTCGAGTCTTTCTCTTCTTTAGTAGGTATTTTTGTTTATTTATGCATCTATTGCATTATATTTATTTTGCTTTATCACAGGATGCTCATTTTGGGTTGCTATTAGGATTCGCTTTCATGTAACATTCCTTTTAGCCCAGAGCAGCTTTAGAGATTATATTGTCCTGCTTGGGAAAAGAAACGGTACAATGTAACTTAAGCTGCAGCACTTCACCTATTTATCTGTGTATCTCTCTGTGGCAATCAATATTTACAGTTATACAATGATGGAGTAATTTGTGAATCATCCACTGAAGTATACCCACACAGACCATGTGTACAGTTCTGGATACAAATAATAATAATAAATTAACAAATTGCTGCTTTCAAAATGGAAAATTGGGTTTATTGCTCAAATGTGCAAATGCGGGGGAGTTGGCCAAAAGCTTTTCCATAAGTCTCTTAGCTGTCATTCTGCCAGATTCAAATTCAGAGTTCAGTGTAAGAATTCGATATATTGATGTTGGTTTCAGCAGGTATCGCAGCTTGCAAATATATAGCAGAAAAAAGTGCTACCATTTAAAAAATGCTCCTATATCTGTTCTGTGATCCAGGAGGATCATAAAGTGACTACATCAGCTGCTGCCTGGGAGTAGTGGTCAAGTGGTAGAGTTATGCAAAAATTAGCTTTCTACAAAATGGCCACCAGTGGGGACATGTGCAGATTGACATCATTTAGACTAATCTCACTACTTTCCATAGTGGCTTTTAATGCCATCAGAAAATTTGGCCCACAGATGTGTACTCTCTGTCCGAGGAAATCCAAGGTCAGAATCTGAGACAAGAATCCAGGCATTTCTGAGGCAAAACCAACAAATTAACTGTGAAGATTGGTAACAATCTGATGAACAAAACATGCTAAAACAAAAATCAAACAAAACAATGGAACAGCTTCATTCTCTTCATGCTTATTACTTTTCGTGGATGAAGAGGGGTAAATAAGTAACAACAACAAACAGAGAGGTAGCAATTCCTAAATTGAGGTTTTTCACTGCTACAGAAAACACTAACAAATGCTGTTACAGTGTTTCTTCCTTTTTGTTTTACTTTGCTGATGTTGTGGTGAGATTTCGTAGAAACATAGACTGCGTGGGGATTTTCTATGTACTCAAAATATCTGCCTTATTATGTTGTGGTTATATCAGCTCCAACTTCTAAGTGAGTAAAGATTTTAATTCTGCCTCCTGCAGCCTGATTAGGATGCTGTTCAGCATCTGTACATGGAAGATTCTGTCTGTACAATTTTTGCAATATTAAATGCAACATTTACATTGAAAGCATTTCACTTCGACTCTCCAGAGAAATTGCCACCTTTAAAACTGAAAACAAAAGTGACTGTGGTGTCACAGGCATAATGTGTATGTTCTTCTTTGATCTTGAATCAGAGTCTAATTTTTTTCACTTTTGAAGTATTCATGTTTGTTAGTAGATTTGCATATTTTGATATGTATCCCAAAGCATAGAAGAGAAAAGTGCATGAAGTCCAAGTACACTGAGTCAGGGTGCAAGCCTACAGAGTGATCTTGCCTGTGGATTCGTTCCCTCATTTTCCAGAAATCTGTACACTGGATATAGAATACCCCGAGTTGTAAGACATCCACAAGGATCCTTGAATCCAACTCCTGACTCCATAAAGAACCACGCAAACTTCAAACCCTAAGTCTGAGTGTGTTGTCCAAATGCTTCTTGAACTCCAGCAGCGTGGTGCTGTGACCACTGCCCTAAAGAGCCTGTTCCATGCCCACCACCCTCTGATGCACAACCTTTTCCTAAAACACAGTTTTCATAGGTCACCACCTGGGAAGAACACTAGAAAGGGCCTGTCTATACGTGTTTGGTGTTGGTGTTTGTTGGTTTTTTTTTTTGCTTTTTAATCCTCACTATTACTGACTGTGTAGGGAACAGAACTGGCTATTCAGAATGGTGAAAAAAACAAACAAACAAAAAAACAACGAAACAGCAAACCTTTGGATTAAACCAGGCAGTAGAGGATATGAAATAACTGTTTCATTATTACAGTTCTTCATGTGACATAATATTTCAGCATAAAGGCTATTTGGACAGAACATGTTCCACATGCAAGTGATTAGTATGTTTTGCTGATTTGCAATACTTGAATATAAAATAGAATAATTCAAATTTAGTTATTATGTATGAATGATGATGATTATTATTATTTTTAACTCTTATCAAGGTTAATAGTAAATTAAATAAAAATGAATCAGCAAAAATTACTGTGATATTTTTCTTTTTACAGTCCTTATATGGTGCTGCAGTTTCTACTACTCCAGAACTACCACTCTTCTATACTCCCATAGATTTAGTAGACATCACTGTATTAATGGCTGGACTGAAGTTTCCAAATCCTTTTGGCATTGCCAGTGCAACTCCTGCTACTAGTTCCTCAATGATTCGAAGAGCTTTTGAAGCTGGATGGGGCTTTGCTGTCACTAAAACATTCTCCCTGGACAAGGTAAGAATATAATTCAAGTCATATTTAGCACATAACTAATTTTTTGTATATTTGAAAAAGGTCTAAATCTTTTGGAAGTCTCACAATCTAGGCTGTAAGGATAAGCAGGGAAACAGTGCATCACTCATGTCTAAGCACTGTTTCACTCATTGACTTACTCATGTAAGTCAAATTATCTTGAAAGTTCCAACACTGCAGGTTAAAGGTAAAATAATTTCTGTTTGTGATTTGTTTTTAGGGTTTTGTTTTGTTTTATTTCTTGTTGGGTTTTTGTTTGTTTGTTTGTTTGTTTTTGCTACTAAAATGCATACTCTTCCCTTTTACTCAACAATGTTTTTAATATTAGTGAGCTAATAACAGTAATGGTACTGTCATAAAAGTTGCAGAGAAATTGTTTTCTGTGAGAGATCAGAATTCAGAGGGAGTGAATGACAACTTTATCAAGCAACTCCTGAAAGGCTGCTACTTTGCCAAGGACTGCCAGGATAAGCCATTGAAACTGAGTTCCAATTGCAGTTTAATAATACACGCGTGAGCTTGAGGCTGAGTGGATGAGGAAGATGGAGGCACTGTAAAACAAGCCTATGGAGAGGCAAGTAGTTCTGTTGGAGGTTTGTAGCTCAGAGACAAAGCTTCAGTAAGATGTAGTGGAAGAGGAAGGAGTTAAAATAAATTCTTGAAGACTTTGGCTCCGTCTAAACAAATTCCTCACACAAAGTTAACACAAAGTATTTTGTGTTAAATTGAAGTGGGTGAAGGATAGTTTGATCTACAATTTGCATTTGCAATGGGTTTTCTGTTACAATATTCAAAATAGCAAAGTGAGATTCTGAGCAAGAAGTTTAGACTGTGAAAGAAAAGAGTGATTTTGAGGAAAGTATTGCAGAGGAAAGAAATGAGATTTTGGCTGGGGCACAGACACAGTTCGGCTGATGTTGGGAGAAAGAATATCAAAAGTAAAGTCTGAGTAATGGTGTGAATGGTGGTAATGCATTGTCAATTAGTGACAAAGGGTATCATGGAGTGAAGAGAGCTTTTGAGATGTATTTGGAAGGAAGAGACTTTTATTCTTTGTTCAGATATGAGATGTAAAAGAGAATTGGTGGATGGAGACCTTAGCAGGAGAGAAAAAGTAGGCTTTTTGCTCTGCTACCTCAGCAGGTAGCCTTCCAACATGAGGAAATTATAAGGACAAAGGACTGTGTTACTAGAGAAGACTATAAAAGATGTCAGAGTGGCTTCTTCTCACATTAGAAGCATTCCAAGGAAGTCAGTGCTCCTATAGATTGCAATGGAGATTCTAGTCTATTTTACAGGATTTCTTATTAAAACACTTTTCAGGACATAAATGTCATTCAAGTATGTTTATAACTGACTTATGTGCATAACATACTGTCAGCTGTAATTATTCAGTGCCTAGTCTGAAGGTAACTTATAGCAAGTCCTGAGATTTATGTATTAACCAATGTTATTTCTGATATGCTTGCAGTTCTCTCAGACAACACATTGATTGCTGGGTATTTTGAGACCTAAACAGATACTGTCTGGTTACAGATTTGAGTAGTAGTTCAGAAAGAAAGAAGGAAGCAATTGTAGGAAGTGATGGTGATAGTCCAATAAATAGCAGATTCTCAGAATCCTTTCAGAATCAGTGGTTGAAATCCAGTGCCCCTGGATGCCGTGCTCTGGATGTATCATTCCAATGGAGATCTTTCAAGAGAGATGATGTCTTGAATTGTATGTTGCAGTGTGCAGTAACACTGTCCCACACAAATACTAACAAGTTTTTCTACCACTGTAGTCTTCCCAATAGTCTTCCTATAGCAGTAAAGCCTTAGTGTTTGTAATGATTTGAGATGCTTGGCTGGAAGGTGCTGAAGACATAAAACTGCTTGGTTTATAGTAGCATCATGAAAATTAATGCTACAAAAATAAATATTTCAAATGAGAAGAAATGCACAATGAGATATAGCAGTTATTCTTTGAACCACAAATACTACACAAAGACTGCTGTGTTGACTTAATGCTGAAACAAATAATTGGAATAGATTTTTGATTAATGTAAGCTGGCATAATGTGCTTTTTTAAAAAACAAACAACCAAAAAACACGTAGTTTTGCTTGCATAGACACAAATCCTGTGCATTGTTTAGAAGGGAACAGTACGCTCTCATGGGCTGCAGTACCTATGGAAGCAGAGATGTCTGATTTCACTCTCCTTCCAAGCTAGTAAAAGCTGACTGTGCAGAAGGGCCAGAAACAAAGGTTTCCTGAAGTGAAGAAGAGTTTCAGGGAGAAAGGGAGCTTGCTTGACAACTTTTGACAGCTGAAGCTTTTCTACTTCAGCCTTGGTTGTATGTGGTACAATCAGGATTCTGCTTTTATCCCTGTTGTCTCCTTGTTTAATATGTCCTGGCTAGGTTTAACTGCTTGTGCAACAGTGGGAGCTTAGCAGCAGTCAGAACACTCCCTCTTCTAGGACTGACTGCTGAATGCACCACCATGTTCAGTCTCTGATAGGGAAACCAATGACTTCCCTATTGAGTGCCAGTGTCATTTGGCACTTTAGCAAAAGTGGCTGATGCGAGGTAAATTTGGATGACATTTGACTACTGAAGAGCATATACAGCTGAAATACATGGATTAAGTACAGTGTGATGGAATAAAATCAGAGAGAAAGGCAGGATGAAATACGGAAGAAGGATATCCAAGAAAAGAGAGAAAAGGTTTTAAGTTGGAAAGGAGTGATTATCATGAGGATCATGTCACATGAACTTCTTTTTCCTCATTCATTGCCTAGCACATCAAAGTCTTGTAAAACACTAGGCTGGGGTACCTGAAGCCCAGGAAAGGCCGTACGTTCTTATATTGGCCAACTGTTGGAGAGCAACTGAGCAATAGTATCTGCTGGACTGTAATGTACTTCCCAAGTTTTCCCAGCCATTATCTGTCTTGCATAGCTTTGGTGTACATGGGAGGTATATAGCATAGGGAATATTTTAGAAAATGGTGGATATTACAGTTTGTAATATAAATATTAATTACATGGTGCTATGCCTGTATGTGTCTATATGTTTTAGAAGAGGAGGGGGTCATGATTCATGATTTGCAGAACTTTATTTATGAAAGCAATCATATATGCATAGCACCATTAATATTGAGTAGATTTGATTTCTTCCAGAAATTAGAATAGCTGCTTTTAACATGGACTATCACTAGGCAAGAAAAGCGGTAGCAGAATAAAAATGCTCCTTTACACCCACCTTCTTCTATACTCATGTCTTCACTCTTGTGTAGAATCAATAACTCATTGCTCTGTTGGTTCAAACAGAGCTTCTGTCTTATTCAGATAACTCTGCTACAAACTACTATTTGTAAATTCTGTCAGCAAGCTACTTGAAGGGGAATGGAAAAGCTGCATATCGTAGAGTCCACAAAGAAATGAGTATCAATCATTACCTCTTTTAGAAGAATACAAAACTACCTACAGAATGAGAAATATTGTGTTAATTAAACAAGTAACAACGAGTGGGAGGTTTTTTTAGTAGAATTGTTGTACTGAGCTGGTTTATTTACTTAGAATTTATTATTGAATACTGGTTAGTATATAAAATTTGCATTAAAATCTTTAATCAGAAAGTTTGTACAAACACAGTATCAAAACAAGCCAGGGATTATATGAACTGTGCATGTCTTTTCTCTAGACATTTCCACTACCACTCTGAATTTATATATGAATTTGGGTTTTATCAACTCAACTCCGCTTTGTTGTTCTCCTAGTGCACTGTATGGGCTGCTTAGAAAGAGGAAAAAGCATGGGATAACAGCAATATTTGCTTTGATTTTTAGATGCTTCCTTCACTTGTAAAATTTAATTCTGATTAATCAGATACATCTGTCTTTATTCTGCTGTGACATGCATTGATTTGTGATGCTGTCGCTTTCAATAATGTGGAAGCAGTTGCCTTTATTATGAGAACAGGCAGAAATCAACATGCAGACTAACTTCATTTCTAATCTTTAATGTATTTTCATTGTATATGAAGCAAATTGCATGCATGATCTTAAAAACAAAGCTACAATTAAAACTAGATTATGTTTGAATGAACCCATACCAGAGAAAACTTTCTAGCCATAATATATGTTTATACCAATCACTGAAGCAGAATTTGCAATATATTTTCAGAACCATTTCTAAATGAAAACCATTCCTGGTAGAGAATTCATTAATTTACACTGGATACATAGCATATCTATATGCTGTTATTTCAATATGCAGATTCTGCCATCAACCAGTTATCTCTGTATGTTTGCACTATGTGCATCTTACTTTATAATTGCAAGTGGTAAAAAATCATAAAACAATGACATATTGTTTTCCATAACATTAGTAGTTCACACAAGTGAATCTGTATTTTAAAAATATATATTTTTGTATGATATTACAGCGTAGTAATTTAGATTAAACTAGTTATAATTTATGGTGGCAAGCCAAAATGCTGTTTAAGATGCATTAAAATGCAGAACCATGACATTTGAAATTCTGATGTTCTTAATATGACAAAGGTTATTCTATGGAGTTTTTCTATAATATGAAATATTAATATTTCACAATACAGTTTTGATGAAGTACAATTTGCCTAGCTTGCATATGATAAAGAAATTAAATGCTTACCAAGGGAGTTCAGTGAGAATTAGAGCCTTGCCTGAACATCTGCTTGAAATGTTATTATCCTGTCCTACTGACAGCATCGCTCCCTCATTGTTTTTTGAGATTGACAGCTGAATATTGTACTGATTTCTGCAGCAAATATGTTTAGGTGAACTTTGTTTCGTTTTTTAGAAATTTAGAACATGCTTTTGATTTCCAACCTATTTTTTTTTATACACCTGACATTTGTAGGTGCCAGATTGAGGTCTAGTATGCTGTAGCAAAGATAGACCATTGACTTGCAACTAAATGCCAGTTGATATCTCAGTAAACAGAAATATTACTATTCTTCATTGTGTGGTCTGTATGAAAGCTGTATGGGCTTTCTTTGGGGAGACAAATGATCAGATTGTTAATGTCAAATATAAAAAGGACTGTCTGCCTTCTTACTAAATAACATCAGACAACTTTTATTAACTACATTATTTGAAGAGAAAAATGAACATTTTACAGGATTCCTTTGCATATAAAGCTCTGTAGGTTGAATTATTTATTGTTTTTACAATTTTTAAAATGATTATGAATGGTCTAAATATTCTTGTATATTCTTTCTTTACATACATTGTTTTGTTCTGTATTTCTGAAGGAATGTTAATAAGAAGTATTGTCTTCATTGTTTCCAATTTTTACATTATTTAAATCTCTTCATGTAACTAGCAAAATCTAGCACAGGAGGTAAGAGGCCATAGAAATGAAATTGGGTGCATTTATTTTTTAGATGCTGTAACACCAACATTATTATTTTGCTTGAATACTTTTATACAGAAAATGTGTTACTTTGCTGCAAAAAGAAACAAACCATTCTATAAATCTGAGAAGGTGACAGGAATTTATAATATATTAGTTTATAGACGAAAGGGGCTTTATTAGTTCAAGCAAACAAAAAAAAAACCCACAACAAAAAACCTTTGGACAAATGTCTAACCATATAGCACTAAATATGGCAAAGATATATTTCTTCCGCACAGAGCACCACAGTTTGCTCTTCTGTGGAGAACTTTGTTAGCCCAGGGTGTGGAGCACAGTGTGACAACACGTCAGTGGATTGCAAGGAGGGATCTGTCACACAGGGGTGTGAGCAGTGTGGCAGTAAATTGACATTCATGCTGAAGGAGAGAATTCTACAGTGGAGCAACAAAACAAAACAAAAGCTTTCTGCATCTCCCTTCTCCTTCCATTCATGCTCAAGGGGCAGCGTGAGCTTGGCTGTAACATTTGTCTTCTGCACCTTGAGCTCATTTCATAAGTTTCATAGAGCCATTGTCCAGCAATAACATACCTTCCTGAAGGCTGTAACACAGAGCTGGCCATCGAAGGAAAAGTTAACTGTATTTCTTAAAGCCGGTTCTTGGTACGCTCAGATTCCTCACCTGTAATTGTCTAGGGATGCATTTTTATTTCTTTTTCCTTTTTGAACCAATAGATTAAAACACTATAGCAACAGTGGATCAACACACAGTTTAAATTTGACAATTAAATTTGGACAACTTGTATATAGAAGTCTATAGTAGTAAACCAGTATTTTCATGAAACATTTTGCACTTAAAGCAGAACAACTGAGAAGCAGTTTTAGTAAAATTTGGAAAAGGGTAAAGACTGTAATACTGAGTATTTTGCTACATAAGCCATTCTATTAAGAATACTCACCAAAAGTAAGTTAGGAGGAAACACTCCTCTGCATAATGTGTCATCTGGCCAAATGACCAGTAGTTAAGAGGAGACATCTTTTCTAATAACAGCATGACTACTAGCCAATAAAGCAGAATGGATTTTTGACAAGTAGCTAAAAGTCTAACCAGTATTAATTTTTATGGTGAAGAAGATGCTTTACTCTTTGTTACCCTTACTTTATTTACTTCCTTCTTAAAATGTTGTCAAATATTGAGCAAAGGAGAGAGAGAGAAAAACGAAGAACACAGACATGAATGCTTTTTTCAAAACTGCTAAGAATCTTCAGCTCCTGGTAGCTGTATCTGAATACTCAGTGTTTTTGAATATCGCTTCCTGAATAAACAAGATTAGCAAAATCAGGTACATAACATACTTGTGTCAAATATTATCCAGACAAAATATTCTTCAGCTATTTCTTGTGCCCTTGTCAGATTATTGATGATTTTGACACTACTTCATGTAATGTTGTGTCAGAAAGACAGTTTCTACATAGGGCAGAAATTGCCAAATGTAATTCTGAAATTTAGAATTTTTACCTGTAATTTTCAGTCTCAGTTAAGAGTTATAGCAGACTATTTTTAGTATTTTGTTTTACTGAAAACAACAGAAAACAAATGTTGGGGCTCCACCTTTGCTTACTAATACTACAGGCTACAGATGTGTAGAGGAAGGCATACTTCTGACACCATGCCTTCTCCCACAGGCATCAGCTATAGTTGTTTCTTGGTCAGCTCTGCACATGGTAGATGGCAGCCTGTCTGTCGGATGAGAACTTATCTGCACCAGGAAAAAGAGAGTTGAAGCATCCCATACAGCCTTTGAGCTTCTGCAGAAATAAGGTCCCAAACTGACTCTCTGGGGACAATCTTAACTTCAAACATGTATGTTTAGGTACACAACTTGTGTTAACAAGCTTGCAGACATAAACTGAAATGATGGAATTGTCTGCAAGATAGCATGTATTTCCACACATGGGTTACAGGGTTTTAGCTTAATCATTTTTCAAGTGATTTTTGTTTATGCCAGAGTACCTCTTATTGATGCGGGCAGCATGCATCATCTAAACCTCAGGTTAGCTCAGATCATGATTTCCTAATTGGTAAATGAAACTGGTAGGGCTGTGTTTAATGCTCATTTGTCCACACAAGAAGTTAAGAAAACAAAGAGCAGATTTTTGAATCTCACAGCAGTATAATTGCATTTACTCCTGATGATGTTTTTATAAAACCAGAATGAAGTCTCTTATGTTTAAAACTTGAGAAGTTCCTTTATTAAAACACATATTATCAATGGAAATACGTATGTCACTGTATACTAAATAATGCTTCTTATCATTAGTTGAGGTGTTGCCATTGCCTAAATATAGAACATAGTCAACTGTAGTTTTACAGGACTCCATCCTTCAGAAGGAAAGTGTAGGATTTTTGTCTGTAGCATGTAGAATGTCTGTAGCAGAGTTAATTGCGGCTGGAGACGAGTGTCTCCATTCCATGAACTCTGGAATTATTACTCTATAAGTTGTCACAGATAATTGCAAAATCCAATTTTTGGTCTACAGAAAAGGGAACACACATCTTTAATACTCTTAATGTATGTATTATGTTATCATTTAATGGTACATTTTGACATCATGTAATGTAAAAGCATACAACTTCAGATTTGTGTGAAGGATTTCATACTACTTGAAATATTTTTACTGAATTACACTAGTGTCACAATTATTGTTGTATCTTGACTTTTTATTATTAAAGCTAATCTGCCTTCATCTGACTTTGCCAACACAACTTGGACTATGAGACAGTGAATTACAATGTTAGCTATAGCTTTGAAAAGCAGCTCTGAATGCGTTTTCATTGTTCTCTATCATATGCATAAACTGACAGTGAGTTTTTTCTTGACTGAGCTCTTTGATAATTCAGTGGAATGTAAGAGTTTCCAAGCAAAAAAATCACAAAAACACATTAGAAAAGAAAATGACATAAAGTAATGTTGTAGCAGAGTGTTTTTTCATTGGCAGCTGACCTGCTGCTGCTGTTTAAAAATTTAAAAAAAAAAAAAAAAAAAAAAAAGGTGTCTTGGCTGGAAGTCAATTCGATAAATGAACTGGCTATATATTGATTTTCTCCCATTTCCCTTGTTATGTAATATGATTTCCCTTCCTTTGCAAAGGTTGCTGTTGTACAGGATGGTGCTGGGATCGCGGTCGTGGGAGCGTATTGGAATGTGTGGAGTAAGAAAGGCTGTCACAGCAGTCAATAAGATCTGAGAGGTGTTGACTAATTGCCTGCTAATTACACAGTAAATTGTCTAATTAAGCTGATGGTTAATTAGGGTACACTCGCACAGCAGTCTTGTGGAATTTTTGTCTGATGTCTGGGAAGCAGCTTGTGTAATTGGCAAACTGGTAAGGACTGGCAGGGAACAGGACTGGGAAGCACGCTGCCAGCAGATGACAGAATAAGGATGCATTTGCACAAAGGTTGTCATGTGAGCACCAAGGGGTTTGTTAGCCTTCTCCAGCTACATGGAAGCAGGCCTGATGAGAAATTTATCTGAAAGCTACTGGAAGCTGTAAATAAAATACAATGTAAGCGTGTAGTAATCTAAAAGCAGTAGCATGTATTCTTCTCATGTGTTAGTCAGAATTTGGATGTTGCGTGGTTTCCTTTAAAATTTTGGCTAATAAACAGAGAATGCTAGAGTGATTGTGTAAAGAACATCACCAAACAGTACAGTTTACCAGGGCAATAATTGCTGCATTGTGATTTGTTTGGTGGAGTCCTGAGCATACTCCATTTTGGTGCTGATGTTGAAAAGGGACGACTGTTAATAAGGATACTCACCAACCACCATAACCATCATCTATGATATTCTGAATCCTCATTAGTCATTGTATCCATCCCTAGATGTGACAGAGTATGAGCAGGTCATAATGGTGTTCTGAATTAAATATGTGTGAGTTATGCTAAACTATAATACAGTTAATGAAAGTATCTGGATTCCAGGCTGTGACCCAAAGACCATGGAAACAGCTGAGAGTATTAAACAGCGAGAGTCTGGACAGTAAAGGAGTGTAGACACCAATTCAGCAAAAGTGTCAGTTCTCTGTGATTTAAATTTAATTCAGAAATGTACCTTCATATATATGCTTCTGTAAAGTTAATTATCAGAATCAGAAGAAAGTGCAGTGTAGGATTGGGTCTTTACATAATGCAAAGATTTAATTTGAGCCATGTATCAGCAAATCTAAGGAAAATAATTCTGTATCCTAAACAATCTCAGAAAGTGTGTGTATATATATATATGTACATATATACATGTATACACACACACACACACAAGGAATGCTTTGATGTCAGTTAAGCAAAGGAAAATGTGATATCCACTTTCAGTCTTGGGAATTATATATTTTTTCATAGGTGCCCATCTTTTTACATTTTAGCAAGTGCAATATTTTGTTTAGGCACAATGTCATCATCTTAATGGAACTTAAAAAAAAAAAAAAAAGAAAAAAAAAAAAGAAGGTGAATTCCAGACCTCGATTGCTGGTTAAACACGTCTTTTTCCACACAATTATTTTAAAAATAAAATAAAATAGTAAGGGTGTAAATTATGCTTTCTTTGAATTAATGAAGCCTTTTTTTATGCCACGATCTTCTTGCTTCACCTCCACAGTTAACAGTGCCTTTGTGTAGCTCCGTCTATGTTGTGTGGCTTTGCTTATGATTTTTCCTTCAAAACCAACAAAACAAAATCATGAGCAATTGAGAGGATTTCTACTGTGGCAGGTATAAGATGTGAGACCAAGCACTGAGGCCAGTCTAAGGGGCCTTGACCCTCATCTGAGGGGATTATAATTATACTTACTATGCTGCTTCTCTGTGTTTATTTGTATGGAGCAGAACACTGTGATTCCTCTGCATGAGGTTTTGAGATTCTTTTCACAAAATAAAACCAATGTTGTTCATTGATTCAAGTCAAAAGTATCCAAGGAAGCTAAACGTGCTTAATTTTCTTTCAAATAAAACATTTTTTAGATTTGTATTTGATGTTTACATGCACGCATTTCCGTATGCATCTGCACATGTGCAAAAGCAGACCTCCTCAGTTCATTTTTCTGTACTATTTTTTAAGAATTGTTCCTTAAAAGTATTAGAGAAACTATTCTTTTTGTCTCTGACAGCACAGTCAGAACAAAGCTCACTTCACCAGTCAGCTGCAGGAGCTGAAAGCACAAAGTGCAACCATCACACTTGCTTTCGTTGTCTGTCATGGGGCAGAAAACGGATATGTTGCTAATGCATTTTATTCTCTGAAGACAGAGAAAGGAGTTCAGAGGATAATTGTTACCTTTTTGCATGCTTTTGAAGGAATTTCTGGCACATGCTACTATGATCTCTGATGTAATAAATTGCACAAACATGCATCAGATGCATCAGGTAATTTACATTGTGTAGTAAATATATATATATGTAAAACTCCTAAAATCTTAAAGAGAATATACAATAATGCTATTCTTAAATAGCAATTAACAACGTTTCAAAAATTATTAATGCTTTCATATGCAGTTGTAGCTGCATCTTATTATATGTGTATTACTCTGTGCTTGATCAAAAAAGGAAACGTTTCCCAAGTACCTGCAAGCAGTGTTTTCCCAGCCATGTTCTTTCCTGAAGCATTTTTGTTGTCCATTGGCAAAGCCTGGTGCTTAAGCAATGGCATTGGAGGAGCCCATAGTGCGTGCGCTGTTGGTGTTGCATGCTGGTGCATTGCTCATCGGGTTCTCTCCACACGTGGCTCAGGAGGTTCCTGATCACTACCTTTTCATTTAATGTGTGTATCAAGCCATAGAGAAGGTTTAGCAAAGTGTCATTGATTGAAGTGTTTTCAGTATGTCGAAACTCAGCCTTATAGTTCTCAGCTGATTTAGCTTGAGCAGTTGATTGCATTATTCAGTGTTTGTGTGAGACTGGGGCATGGCTGAGAGCATGCTGAGCAAAAGTCAGTCCTGCCAAGACAGGAATAATGCTAGGATTGTTAGAGGAAATATCCAGAGGCTACAGCAAGAGAATTATCAGTCCTTCCGGCTGAGCATTGTAGTTCTGTTGCAGGCCGTAACTGCAGCAGCAGATAAGAGCCAGAAGAGTGAACCCCTTTTATTTTCTGAATGCAGGCCTTGCTAAAGGTATCCATGCTTTGCATTTCAAGATTAAACTACTGCTGGTGCTTGCTATATGGAACTACTCTTTAAATCTATCCAAATATTGTTGGTGGTAACAAATTATATGCCTTGATGCTATGAGGTGCCTCACTGGGGAATTTAAATCCTCCCTGCCCATACTGGTATTCCAGTTATGCTGGGCCAGAAGGGGAGGAGTTGCTGGCAGTTCCTCTGAGCACTGTTAATGCATATGCTCTTGCACCAGGGTGATCTGCAGCAGCCAGGCTGTTAACTCCAGTGCAAACTTGAGGAACTTTTTTTCCTCCTTAGCTTTGCAAAATTAAGAAAAGGATGATTCCAGGTGCTCTGGAAACTCTTTATGTTGCTGCCAGGGGCATTGTTCTCAGGTCAGTTGCTTGCTGCTAGTTGTGTAAGAGATAACTTTTAAGGCCAGCCAGGAGTACCTGGAATGGGTGGTTGCACATGAGGGTAGTGCAGATCTCAAGCACATAAATAAACAAAATCTTATTTTCATGTAGTCTGCTGTATTTAAACTCAGATGAATTTCTCTGCTTATTTATGGATTTCTTTCTTTGACATCCAGAGAAATTTTGTGCCTTCAGGGAACAGCAGAATATTGGAGTCCATCTCTGAAGTTCTGGAGTACACATTTTTGAGTGTCACATTTTTGTAATGGCTATACTGTTGTTATTTCTTATTCCAGGCAAAAATCTGCATCTATCTCGGACTAAAATTGAACAAATTTATCAGTCAGAAAATTCATAAGGGATATATTATCATTTTGTTTTCTACAAACAGAAATTTTAATCTGGAAATGCCAACTTAGTCTTTACAATAAAGCCATATATATCTAAATACATAGTTTTCTTTGCTTGAGCACCTTTACCTCATAATATGTTTTAGATTTTCTTTTTCATTATAGCCCTCTGATTGGAGAACACTGAAAAAGTATTTAAGGAGAGAATGAGTACATATGTGAGAATAAAGCATTGAAACTATAAACCATAGACCATCCATCTCGCAATTTCTTGTGTACCTCTTAATCAATAAAAGTAATGCTTTGCTGCTGCAACAAAAATTGTTCTTACTGTATGTTTGGAGCTGCCTACATAGAGATACATAAGCACTGTCTTGGGTAAATTTTATTGTTTTTTATTTTTCTTATCCTCTTACATTCTTCCTTTAACAAAACTTAAAGAAAAAATAGTGCCAGAGACTCTGCTGCTTTTATTACAGGCAGCAGACCATCCGTACTTGATTTTTTTCAGGATGCATTGTATTGCTTCCCACTTGTGATGTAGATGTTGGAACACAGCATCACACACATTCCTGCTTTGCTGTCTCTGCACAAGAGCTTGCAATTCTGGTATTGAAAATCACGACACTAGTGACAGTTGCAAAACAATGTGATTTGATGGCGTGATTGAGACTGTAGCATTTGTATTCAGCATGTATGTTTACTATGGGGCGTCTTGACATAGCTAAACTCTCATGGACAGAAGAATTAAATGCAGGGAAGTAAAACATATTTTTTTCAAAGTGATAGAAATGAGAGCTTTTTGTTTTAAGAGATCTTATGTGAACATAACTGAGAGGAGGGAGGGCAAACCAGCATTCCTAGCCAATCCATGCCTACACACATGTATTTCTTCTGGCTGAAGCTTTCCCTTTGGTGCCATTAGCATTTTCATTTCAAAAAAAAAAAAAAAAAAAAAAGGCAGTCTGCAGTGAAAGCAGTAAAAATGTTCAACCTGTGGTTTAAATTATTGATTTTTTTGAATATTGAAGCTGTATTTCAAATGGGTTTTGTTAGAGTTACTTCTGGGTAGAGTGTTCCAGAGGTAATTTGATATCTAAAAGCCTGTGTATTTCTAAGCCATTTCAGTCTTTTGAGTTCCTTCAGCTGATCAGCTGATTGGGTAAAACATCTTATTGTCTTCTGAATTGCAGGCAATAGAAAAATTGCAGCTCAAGGTTAGCACACAGACTAGCAGACTATTCTCTTGGTGATTTATTATGTGTACTCAGTGTCCAATCAACTGACAAAAATAGCTCATTTATTTTTAATGCTGTAACTTATCTTCACTTAAAAAAAAAAAAAAAGAAAACTTCTTTCGAAGTGCTAGTATTCACAATTTAGTTGGGGGGAAACTGTCATCTATATAAGTAGGTAATGATGCATAATTAAAATTAGGTGAGTTCATGGTATGGAATACATTTCCTGTAAATAAAAAGTTTATGCATGTATTTTCACAAACCAAATGCATTGTGTTACTACAGAACAAAACGGCTTCTGTGTTTAAAGAACAGCAATACAAGCAGCATTCTTATTTATATATGCATGCTTTGATGAAGGAATAGCAAAGTAAAGGGATGTTTCATTGGAGTACAAATTACACAAACTGAAAATTATGAAAAATATTTTTCAAATATGTATATATCGTACATGCATGCTTAAATAAAATTCAAATATATGAAGGCACGTCTTGAAAAGATGTGTGTCATTAAGAGCTTATATAATGCCCAGTTGGCTTACCACCCACAGTAACTCTAGTTTCTGGCTGTTGTTTAAGAGTTTTCTGAAACATTTGTTGACATTCTTGTGGTAGTGCACTTGAGTATTTTGCATTGCAGTTTACAAAATACTGTTCAAATATCACAAGGAATAAAGCTTCTGCTGCATCACTGTGTGCAAAGAAGCCTGTGCTGGCCTGCTCTGTACTGGCTTCACAAGCCAATACATCATCTAGGGGAAAGTTTCTAAGTGAAGATGTAAAAATAAACTTCCTACTGCCTTCAAAAACAGAAGCATGCAGTCCATGCCTGCCTATATACTTTGTTGTTTTGCTTGTTAAGATATGTGATTGCTGGCTGTACTGTGTATTTTAATCTATGTACGTGGGAATACAAATACAAATTTGGTCTGAGAAGCAAATATCAATGATTTTTTTTATAGCGCTGAATTATAAATCTATGTAATATGGAGCTCTTGTTGGTCCTTATGCAAACTTTGTTTCATTGGAAAGGAGGAATGAGAATGCTTGTCTGATCCGGTATGTATCAGTAGCAAGTGTTCCTGTTCCTCAGTGAGGTTTTGTATTGACCTGTGCTTTAAACCCCGTATCTCTGTGATAGGAAAAAAAGGATGGGAAGGTGTTCCATATGACACTTATTTGTCATGAATACAATTATCAATAATCAAGATAGGGAAAAAGCAAGTTTCATGCTGGCTCTGCCCTTTGGAATACAGCCCGCCTGGCCCCTGCATTCCCAAAGCCCCTCCAGGACTGTATATGTGGTGCCATGAGTTCACTCCCAGCGTTCTGACAGGAGCTATTCTGCATCCTCACAAATCAAAACATCATTCAGAGGGTCAGGAAAAACCTGTTAGTCGCTCAAAAAAATGTAACTAACTCAGATTGATAGTTCAATTCAGAGCAAAAGAGTTGAGAATTCTGGCAAGTTGATTAGTAAAGGAATTTAGGAAAAACAACTTGTCAGTTTCATTTATTTAGTTTAAAACTATTCTGATACTCTTTCAGCTGCATTTATGTCTATAAAAACAAATTCTAACAGTTTATGTAGTCTAATGTATCCCCTCCGTTTTCATAGCCAGCACATAGAGAGGACTAAGAATACTAGCTCTATTTCATGAATTTCAAAGTAGCTGAGCATTCTAGCAAAAATCACAATCTATTTGAAAGATCCTACCTAAAACTAGTTCTGAATTAGTTTTTTCTTTGAATCTCATACAAGGTATTGAAGTGCTGGTTAATATTTTCACAATTTCTTTTTCCCCACAATTATGTTAAGTGTCCAAATCCACATCTAATGAGGCTCTGAGAGCAGTAAATGGCTCAGTCTTGCAATCCTCTTCTCAGGCAAAAGATCTGTTGGCTTCAACAGAACATATGCACAGATGAAAGGACTACGTTATAAAAAAAAGTTTACATTTAAGGGTCTTGTGTTACCAAAGTAGAAGCTCTATGGATAGATTTTCTTTGGAATGTAAAATAAATCATTCCCCTAGATGCAGAAAGCCTTCCACCACCCCTGTGTACATATATGTAACTTGAAATTGTTTAGTGCCATCTGAGGAGTGGATACATTGATAATTATAATAGTTATTTAAATAATGCTCCAAACAGAACTGATATAATTTCCTTGAATTTCTAACCCCTAAATACAGCCAGATATGACTCAATTCTTATAGTATTTAAGCGTTCTTAGTGGAAAAAGAGAGTGCTTCATGTATGTTCAAGACATACCTTCATATTTGTAATTCATCCTCAGCAGATAATTTAAGGGAATAATGTGATTTTTCTCTTAATTACTTAATCCAGGAATAAAAATATTTTGTATTAAGCATAAATTTCATATAACTTTAGTATTCTGTAGCTCCCCAACGTTGATTCTTTGTGCAAGAATTTTAACTCCTCTTTAAATAGGATTGTACGTAAAACATTTTTCTTCTTGTTTAGTAAAGAAATCATATTTTTCTACCTTGAAAGGAAATTTTCTCCCCTCCTCCTAGGAGAATATAATAGTCTTGATTTACTTAAAGCAATCTGGAGGAAAATATTTTAGTGCTGGTTCACAATTTAGTAATGGAGCTTTACAAAACAGCCCCTAGGAATAGCTATGAATACATTGATTATATGGTTTCCCTATGAGAAAACAGTAATTAAAATTTTACCATAGATTGGATCAGGACATGTTAATATTTTATTAGGTAATAAGTGAGCTTGATATAGGTGTCCAGAGTTGTTGACAGCAGCTTTGTTAATCCTTGTAGTATATTCTCTTATATAGATAGTCACCTGCATTTTCTCATTGTTTGCTGTTTCTTTCAAAAATGGTGTTAGAATTATGAGGTTACCTGAGATTCTCTCTATTTTATTTTTAATTCTGATAGATCTCCTTGTGAAGCATTAGATGTCTTGTTTCTTAGATTTTTCAGACTGCCTTTTCCTCCCCATTTCATGGGCCATTAGTATTTGTCTAGAATTCCTGAAGTTAAGCATCATAAGCATCATAAACTACTACATATTTTAATTAATATGCATTAAATTTCAAAATTTGCTCACAGGGCCTTGGAAGCTTCGTAATTTTCATGGAAGGATACAGATCAAAAGATGAAGTCTATGCAGATACTTGTGTTCCCATTTTACTCCATTAATTTCCCTTCAAATTAGTATTGCAATGCTTTGCTTTGCTTGCAGTTGAAGAATAGAATCCATTTGATCGCTTTTAAGCATTTTCTCTGGGTTATTTTCCAGAAATACTTCATCATTATTTTAAAGAACAAAAGTGAGTTACAGATACAGATAAAGCTTGTTAGGTGTTTCATGCAAGCTATACAAATAATAGCCTGTTGGCAGCAAATATATAACTTGCAGGAGAGTAAACTGAGTTTTTACATAGTTTCAAGTTATGCTATCCTAGTATTTCAGGGATTATCTGTGCTGCTGTTATATAGCATTTTGTTTTATTGTAGATAGTCTCAAGAATCTCGCTGTTGGAAATGGATTTGCAAAGGCTTATACTTCTACTTTTGCCATCTGGATGACATCGATGTTAATGAGAATGGTTCGCAAACAACTGAGTTAGATAAAATTTAAACTCTGGTTACTTGGCGGCGCCAAAAAAAGAAGGCATTTCATGGATTTATTTTTTCTTTTTTAATCTCTGGGGGAATGATTACAGTAACGTAAGAATGTCGTCTTCCAAGTCTGAAAGAGTTAGAGAAGTTTTCTGAGGGAAGGTAATTGTAAGTGAACGGTGACGTCAAGTTATACAATGCGGGGTAGAGAATATGGTCTCCAGAAAAGACCTCAGGCAGGCAGCAAGTGGCGAAAACACTTCTTCAACCTCAACCTTTGCATTCATGTCTCTGATTGGTTGGGACAAAGTGAGCAAACAGGAAAGTTACAGCTGTGTGGCTGCTTCAGATCAACATTTTAGCATGTTCCTGGTCAGCAAATGCCAGCATGGGTGCTAAAATAATAGCTCTGCCTTAAGCTAACTTTGCCAGCTCTCCTGAGTTCCACCCATTTGACTTGGTTACTCGGCTATGAAGGCAGCTAACAATTGCTTCTATAGCACTGAGCTCTTTTCTCATTAATTCTAAATGAGATCTATGCTGAAATGCAGGACTGGCCATACAACATTGATTAGGTATAGTAAATTTATATATAAATTTATATAGTAAATTTTCTTTTCCAGAAATATTTGGTGGTCCAGCCTCCAGATTTCTCAGCTGATTTTGAATGGGATTTATGAGTTGCTTATGAGTAGGTTCAATTCTCACAGAGTCTGAACAAATGATTTCTCAAATATCTTGTTTCTTAGTAGATCCCAGTACAATCCTTATAGTACAATATTCCATATTGCAGAGAGATTCCTGTGGTTACTTCAAATAGTTCCAAATGTGATACTTTTTTGCTTTCTTGAGTTTTGTTCTTCAATTACAAAAGCAGCATTGACCATCTGCTGCTGACTTCTTGTCAGTGACTGTATTTCATGGAAGTGCAGAGCACAGCCCAGAATAAAATTCTATGCTGTGGAAGAACTGCTTAAATAAAGTAAAACAAAAGCCTTCAAAAAAATACCAAACACTTGCACCAAGGAAAAAAATGGGTTTTAGAGTAATTTTTATCATTAATCAAAAAAGATATGAGCTGATTTAGACACCGAAAAGAAACAGTTTCAAAAGAAAGTGAATACAGATAGAACTCTCACTCATGAGCTGCAGATCTTTTCCGCAGCTAAAGTTTTGACCACAGTGCATTTTGACAGCAGAAATTTAATCATGTCTTACTGCTTATACCGTTATCAGGAAACTGATAAAGTGTGTGCACACATTAGCAAGAAATTTTTTCAGATGTCCTTCAGGTTTTTTTTTTTCTTTCTCTTCTCTTCTTCCCTCGTTTCTCTGTCTCTCCCAAAGAAACTGCTATAAAGCTGATGAGAATTTGGGTTTGCTTTGAAAGCATCTTTTGTTCAAAGACTAATTTTAACCTTGTGATAAAGATTGCTTTTTTTGTATTCCATTGAATGCTATATCTACACATTGTTTTTCAAGGCAAAGTACTGTAGGATGTAATACAGTTTAAAAATGATCTTTTGTAGTTACAGTACAAATGTTTCTGCATTCTCTTGTCTAAAAAGAAGAACAAATATGTCAAAAATAAGAAATGTATTAAACTTTATTTTAAATATTAGTTAAATACTAATTTTAAAGTGAAACAAATATGCATTATAAAAAGTTTTTTTTTTGTACAACTACCCAAGAAAATGTAATTGTATAGAAAGATTCAAAACAACATTTTCATGTAAAATAACTCAGCTGGAGTACCTTTGGCATAAATGCTCAAGTTACTGTTCCGTGTTTGGTTTGTTTGCTTTAGGTTATGTGTGGCTGTTGGGTTTTGTTTTTTGTTTTCTTTTTTAAAAAACTTTTCATCATAATTTAAATTGTTTTGTTTTGCACTTTAACCTGATTTATCACTTTTTGGGACTCTGGGCTATAAAATTAAGAAGTCCAGCCAAACTGTCATGTATGAATTAAAGAAGCACTGGGAGACTGCTGCTGTTTTAAGACAGGGCAGCAGATGATTCTTACTTAACTTAGAATGGGGATGGCATTGGCTTGAGATTGTTCTAAGGCAAAAAGAGTAAACTCTTCCCTTATACTCTGGTCTGTTTAGATTATCCAAAGAAGTTGGGTTTTTGCTTTCTTAATCATAAGTTATCAGTAGTGATGGCGTGCTGTCTGAAATGCATTGCTAAGAAAGGCGGTGTGCTGAGCAGGCAAAAGCTTAGGTTGAAATTAAGTTAGACATCTGTAAATTGTGAAGTTTCTCATGAATTCTTACATTTATATCTTAAAGCACTAATGAGACAGTATAAAAAATGTCAAATGCATGGTAACGAAACCTCTAAGCAGCTGTCATTTGTCTTTCACACAGTGTAAGTGCTTCAGCAGTTCTGTTGCAAAATCCTGATGCATTACTTTTTCCCTTATGGGGCTCCAGTCTTCTTTGCTAACTTATTGATTTCTAAAGCTAGCTTACTTGCTGGAGCTCTAATGTTAAATTGGTTTAATAAACACAAATGGCATAGTTTAATGTTTTAAAAACATTTATGATGAAGTCATGCTCTTTTTTTTTTTTTTTTCTGTTCATTATTTGCGTAACTGATTATTCAGTATAGAAATAGAGTGTAATATTAAGGAAAATTTAGAAGCATTGTTTCTACTTCAGACTTTTGGTATTTGCATGCTTTCATTGTTAGGGAAAAAACGCCAGCATCAACAAATGGCAAATCAGATTAACCCTATGTTGCAAGCACATGACAAACATCCATCAAAAGGCAAATAGGAATATATTGAAGTATTCTTTTCCCTCCATAGCATATTGATCTTATAAGTAAAATATGAAGAAGTGTAATTGCTAAATTAAAGCGTGTCTCTTTTTCAAGATCTTTTTCTATATTAGTGGAGAGATCAGCACTCTCATGCTTTAAATCACCAATGTGAACAATCATGGAAGGCTGAGGAAATAATAGATTTTAATACAGTTCTTATTTTCACTGAAGAACTTAAAAAATAATTATTTTACATCATTCTATCATGAAGAGAAGCAAAGCAGTGAAGAGGAAAGAGCAGGCTAAGTTTAGACTTCACTCACAAATGTGATGAAAAAAAAAAAGGAGGCATTTGTAGAGCACTAAATTGCTTATAGATGGCAGTGGAGAGATTAGAGAAGTTTCTGCATGGTGGGATGTTCTGAGATAAGTTTTTCTGTTAAGGTAGTTTCTGTTTTGTTTGTTTTTTATATGTTCTCTGAGGGGAAGAGGAGGAGAGAGTGCGGAAGCGACTTTGCTGAGGTTTTTTACTTGTTTGGATAACATAAACTCTGTCTAATTCCGTGTCCAAAGTAAACTAAAATAATTCATACAAACATTAGAAAATCAACAGGTGGCACTGTGTGTGCAACATAACCTGGAGAACAAAACAGCACGATGGTTTGTGCGTGGCGAGGTGCCATCTGCCATGCCTAACTTCCTTGGGAAGTAGTCATAAGTGAATCTACCTGCCCTGCTCTGTGAACCAGTCTGGCAATACATCATAAAAATCCAGCAGAATCAGGTAAGGTCTGTGTTGAAGTTAATGAGCTCCATTAATCTGAATGTTTGTACCTGATAGAATGGATGGAATTTGTTTGTGAAGGTGCTTGCAGTGGATTGAGCTTTCTGCTAAAACGAGCAGACAGGCTCAGCTGAAAGAATGCTATGGAGAAATTCAAGAGAGCAAGTCCCTAACCTGAGCCTCAGAAAAGCAACCCTATGGAAATATCACATGCCTCACAGCTCTGATGTGGGAGAGAAAGCAAACAACTCATAGAGGATGTATAAGAACAGTGCTGTGTGAAGTAGTATTGTTGCTTCAGGTTTCACTTGCCTTTTTGTAGATGGTTAAAACTCCAGAAGGGGTGATACTAGACACAGTCTGGCTAGACAGCTGAGTCACAGAAGAGGCAAATCATCACAAGACCTCGAATGAGTGTTGGCAGGGAATTATGAGGACATAAGTATGTGATGCCATTCATATCTGTGAGGGTGTTCAAACAGTAGTGAGCCAGATTTCCAGAATGCTGTAACGACTGTGATATTAGGCAGAAAAGGGCATCTCTCCATCTCCTCCTTATTTTTACATTTGTGAAATTGTACATTGAGTTCTACTGTAATTAGTGCAAACTATAGAGAAAACTAAAACTTGATGTTGAGGGACTGATAAGAGCATTTAGCAAATGAACTTTAAAAGTGTTTTACTTGTACTGTGTTTTGAAATCTGTGCAGCTCTTTCAATAGTTCTTTGATTATGTGGGGAAAAGGAGTCCACTCGAATTTGCTTAAATACCTGCATTTTTCATATAATGTGTTTTGTTGTTTGAACAGTGAAGGTTGTGTGTTGAATATAACAAAGCAGAAATTTACAAATGGGCTTTTATTCATAACCCAGCTTACTGTCTACTAACCTGAAGTATGCTTTATTAAGATACTCAACTGCAATTTTCTTAACAAGGTATTTATTTAGATCATGATGAGGACAGTGTGGCTGCATCCTGGCTGATATTGACATTAAGTGAGTTGCAGCCCCAGGACTGTACAGACAGATACTTCATTTGGCAAGCATAATGTCCTTGCTCACTGGAAGAAAGAAAGGTCAAATTAACTTTGTAAAAGGTAGTAATCTAGTCATTGTATTAAATCTTTTTACTGATATTAATGAAAAGAAACTGGTAAAGGTCACTAAATCCTATCTGCTTTAATAAGTTAAAGTTGAAAAATACTTGAACTGTTTTGTGACTTTCAGTGACTTTGAAGGCCAACACTGTGAGGCAAAATCTTCTGTGTCTCAGAAGCCTTCCAGGGTGAAAAAAAAGTTAACACTTGGTATGATGTCTTTCAATGCATTTATAACATCCCTAAATCTTACCAGGAACCTTCATTATACTGCAGATCTTTGTACTGCTGATCATGCCTACTTCAGGACTGAATATTTGCACAACTGGTTAATGTATCAATTTAAGATACCATTTCTAGTTTTCTTTCCATGTCACAAATACATGTGCCCTCTAAAGCTACTTTATTATTATATCGAGTGTTTGTTAAAATACAAGTAGCTACGATATTTTGGGAAAAAATGGATGCAAAGAATGCTTCAAGATCTGCAAATTAATAGAAACATATTAGAGCTTTGATATGAAAAACAATATAGCTTTACACTTGTGGTTCTTATATTTGCCTAATATACCTATGTTAATTGTGTTGGCATGAGGCTATGATATACCTTTTGGGAGACTGTGTTTATTTTATATTCCATGGTAACTCATCTCTTCAAGCAACATTTTTCTCCAAACTCTTTTATTTTTAATTCCTATCAGAGATGATTGTGGAAAAAAAGTGTGAACCCTGCTAATGAAGAGCTGTCTTTTTTATTCCCCCAAAACAATAACTCTGAGAGAGGAGTGAATGGCTTGATTCATTTCTATGGGTCATTAACTTTCACGCCTACGGATGCCAATGTTAATATTCACAATGTGAATTATTTCTCTACTGATCACTTTAGCAGAAACGCACAATAAATGTGTGTATCGCTTGATCTAACGCTATGCCTGGCATCCCACTGTATCCCTTAAAACTCAGGATGTCACTGCTGCCCAAACATAAAGGTCTGTTCATGCTTAAACAGCATGGTTATGTCTTGACAATACAAAAATCTGTGGCAATCATCAACTATAAATATGTACAAAATGTGAAAAAGAACAAGTTTTAGAGGGAATAGTAAGATGCAGGCTTCTATCTTGATTTCCACTTTCATTTAAATGTAGCTTACAGAAAATAGATGTGTTTGGGGTTTATCTAAAAGATCCTGTCTCAAAACTTACAGATTAAGACTGAAGTAGTTTGTAATTCAAGGATCCAATTGTAGAATTCAAGGATTATTAAGACAAAAGCCTCAGATTATTATTAGTGTTTTAATTAACCAACAGGAACAAAAATATATGTATAATGCAAATTAACACAATCTAAAGTCATCAGAATAGGAGAATTGTTCTCAAGCAGAAAAGGGGACACTGAATCAGAAGGATGTTGGCACTTTGATCTGGTTGACATAATGGCTTTGCTGATCTCCTGAGCTAGAAATATTTGAGGAATTGGTACAGTTGTTAGTGTGCTCTACTGGGGAAGAGAAAGAACTTCTGAAGCAAAAGAAAAAAATCAGTAACTGAAATATTCATGAGTCACAGTTTGGCCCTTGATTCCATTTGTTCTCTCTGTTTCCTCCTGGTTTGCATTAACTTTCCAACAGTAATTTCTTTTGTTAGTGTCTAGTGTGGAATTTTCCTAATCCTGTAATCTACATTAATTTGCAACATTTCCCCAAGAAATGAATGAATTTTCTATGGACTGTTCTGTTTACTTTTGCCAATACCAATTAATTTTTTAGTCTTTTTTTTCCTGCAGCTTCATATTTTTGTGTGGTCAGAGATAAGATTTGTCCTCCCACAGTAGCACTTCATTAAAAGTTTTTTATCCTCAGACTTCATGGTACATGAAAGCTTTGTGCCATGTTTCCAATCGATTGTTTATTGCTTCTGTTCTCATAGGTAGGTAAGAAGTATTTGCTTCATTTTGGAGTTTGAGGACATTCTGCTATTTCTATATGCAGACATATACTGTTACCTGTGTCCAGACCAATTTATCAGTGGGGTCATCTCTTCAGCAGCCTGCTCTTCTTAAAGTCAAAAAAGTTTGTAGGTTCATATGCCAGAGTGTTTTCTTTCAAGTTTCTTGCATCAGTTCTGTGGTAGCTTCTATTCACGTATCAAGAGTGAAAGGATTGTGTGCATAACTGGGGAAAAATTCTGCTTTTTCCTGAAGTTTCAAAAGAGCAATGATGAGCACCAGCATTTGTTCACCCCATTTCTACAAACAGAGAAAATCAGAATTCAAACAGAACAACCAAAGACTCCATGTTCCAATTCTGGTGAGCTGGAGCACAGTGGTTACTGCATCTTCCTTGCCCGCTGTTTTGGGGACAAACCCTAACAATTGGCCCACCACCAGGAGTGTCCATCTAACATGGCCTTAGCAAAACAAACTTAGTTAGATGCCTCGCCTGCTTATCTTCCTGCTTAGCTCTCATAGCTGTGGCAGGAGACTGAAGACAACTATAAGGCAAGTTTTGTATGGGTATTTCACACTTATCTCAAAGAGGCAATTTTCTGTCACTTGTGTGATTTCATTCTGTATGTACATAGACAGATTCCTTGAATCATCACATAAGTTATAAATTCCATTTTGTTTCCTTGAACTGTGAGTCTCCTTGTGTCTGGGGCTGTCATGTGCTAACAAGAGCCAGGAGATGTGCCAGCGTGTCAGTCATTACAAACTCTCTCCATCCTGCTCACTCTGAGCTAGGAGAGGCAAATGAGTAATGGGATCTTGAAAAAGGACAGCCCATTCCTCTCGGGAGGAACCAAGACAAAAGAGCCAGGTGGTAATGTTTGGATTTCAAAGCCAAGAAGGATTTTTGGAAGCAGAAGCAGCTTGGTCGGGAAAGATAACAAAGTGGTGCAGGGCACAGCAGAGGGGTCCTGTGAGACTGAGGCGGTGCGGAGGCAGTGGGAGCTGCTGATTGAAAAATGCCCAGGTTTCAGATTTTTTTTTAGGCCATAAAATTAGATGAACTAGGGAGATTACTTTGAATGATTTCTACATATGTAAATGGACATGTAATTAACTATCACTGTAAAATATTAATGCATATTTACTGTATAATAAGTAATTCAACTTTATAAACAAATGAAGATTATCCCAAATTTACATACAGTGTGAAGAAAAGTCCCTTTATCCTCTGTAACTGTAGCATTTGGCAGATTTAGGAATAAATAATCTTTTGTGGCAAGGGTATGCCTTATCAAACATATGCAGATCAGTGCTAATTAATGCTAATTAAGGTTTCCTGTCTATCTAGTTGGAAAAACGTCCAAATGTTATGAAATCCAGTTAGTATGCCTATTACCCTAATTGTTTTATATGGGATGGTTCTTAATTAAAATATGTAAATTGACCTTAATTGCTATATACTAATGGAGGTTCATGTTATCTCACTAAAAATGACAAGATGGTGAGGAGGGATACTTAAACAAATAATTCCAATACATTTGTAAATAAATGACCTTTAGTCAAAATTATTTTTTAATTGGAAATTGGCAAAAAGAATGTTTTACCATATATGTTTCTCTTTAGGTTTAAGTAATATCCGAATTTACAGTCCTTTGTAAATATAGATATGGTGACACTGTAGCTTAATTAAGCCTACTAAACAAGTCAACATTTTGCGTGTTTACTGTATATTTCAAAATTGTTTGCTAACCTCATGTTTACCTTCAGAAATATTGTAGATTGCAGCATTGATCTTAATTTGAACCACTTCTGCTTCAATTTTGTAATTTTGATCTCTTTTAATCGTATCACTTTGTATGTGAAGTCTGATGTATGGGTTTGCTGAGGACCGGACCTGTGACTCTGACTTCTCATCAGGCCTCACTGTTTTCCAGGATATTGTGACCAACGTTTCTCCGAGGATTGTGCGTGGAGTTACTTCGGGTCCCATCTATGGCCCAGGCCAAGGCTCTTTTCTAAACATTGAACTGATCAGTGAGAAAACAGCAGCATATTGGTGTAAAAGTATTACTGAACTGAAGAGTGACTTTCCAGAACAAGTAAGTACCACTCAATCGTGAAGTATATTTAAAAGCCCCCATTTGTGGATCTGTAAAAGCTCATCTATTTAATGTTTAGTAAACAGAATGCCAACTTCTCTACTGATGATTGTTATTAAAAAATAAACAAACAAAACAAACAAAATAAAACAAAACAAAAAAGCTCATCCAAATAATTTTTATGACAGCAAATGCTGTGAAATCTTTTTTCCACAAACAGAGGACAATTGCTTTCAGTTAGGCTGATGTTTATGTTCAGGTATGTAATAAGGAAGGAGCTGATCCCAGTATGGATGCTTATCAAGCGCTTCTGTGAATAAGTTTGTATTTAAGATCATATTTAAAGATGAAACCTATAGTATTCATTTTCATTGTGAATTGAATTTGATTGTGAAAGCAGTCTTTATTCTTTTCATTGTTAATCCAAATATGAAAGATAAGTAATTGCCTGCTTTAGGAGGAAAGAAACAACACTGACTTGAAGTTAACTTTGCTACAGGGAGAGAGGTTTTTTAGAGCCTTCTTGGCTATGGGGAATATCTGTCTAGAAGGTAATAATGAAAGTTGTGAGCAGTGATGCCAGCTAGCTCCAGTTCTACTGAATAAGAACAGCAAGGTGGAAAGTAAAATTCACCTCAGTCATCATCTCAAATGGTAAAGCTTGAAATCCCACAGCCTGGGTCTCTTCTGTCTTTAAATTATTACCTCTGTGGTTCAGCTACGAACAAAATAAGAGAACATTCCTGAGTACATCATGGCATATAAGTAGTCAGATTTTTCTCTTCTTCCTGAAGTTGAAATAAGAGTGCTTAAACACATTTTATTGACAGTAGAGGTTAAACTCTGCATGTATAGTATGTCCTACTTCATTATACGTGGGCTGTGTGCTGCTTTGCTCAGGTTCGCATCACTTTATTTACCATGGCTGGGCTTTGTGATAGTGAAAGTGTGAACCAAAGGATAATGCTGTAATTCTCTGACTTTAACACCCTTTGTCTAAGTCCCGGATATTGCAGGTGGGCAGACTGCTGTGGGAATGGTCTCCTATTGCACTCTTCACCAAAATTCTCTCATGGAACTTTGTGCTTTTCACTAAATTCTTCTCTTCCGTGAGTGAAAGCGCTAGCAACCATTTCAAAAGGAAATCCTAATTTTAGAAGACCTAGCTCTGCATGTGTGATGTGAAGAAGTTCCACTCTTCCGTAGTTCCTGGGGTGGGCATCTTTTGATCTTCCCTTTGGATGTGGATTATTGTGCATTAAGTTCCCGTTTGCTGTGGCTGCTGCTGTGGGTTTCGTGGGGCTGATATTGCAGTGTGGGCAGGGAACACAACACCCAGCACTGCACCTTGGTGCCTTTCCTCATGGAGATTGTTAAAATGTGCCAATGAACTCAACTAAGAACTGCCATAACTGTAATGGTAAATTTGTTGCTAACTTTAAACAGATTTTTGTTTGCTGAGTAGAAATCTCTTGGTGCTTATTTTGAAATACTCTGAATAATTAGAGCTTGCAGTTATTATTATTATTATTCTAAATCCTGTTCTCTCCTCTAAAAAGGCTTTTTAAACTTGATGTAATTTGGGTTGTTTTATTTTTTTATTTTTTTTAATTTTATTAAAACTAAAAGAAGTTTCTGCCTGGGTGAGCTTGATTAACAAACAGAGAATGACACTTTCGACTCAGGTAAAAGCTAAGTGCAGATGAGGACACTAGTAACTAAAGAAACTTACCTTGCTACAGTAAATATTGAAGATGAATCAAAATTTCATTTTGATCATTTCTGCTCTGTAATGCAAGCAATTTAAAGTCGAATTTTCTGTACAAGTTAGAAAGATATAAGCAAAATAGTTACCTCATTGGGAGCCAGTGTTGCAACAGCATCATATTACGTGCCTTTAGGAAGAAGCAATCTGTAATGCAAAAGAATCTACTCAGTTCCCCTAATAAGGCCTAGAATTTAAAGTAAAATTTGCAAGGGATTTTGCAAAAGAGAACCACCTGGCAGAACTCGATGGAAAATATCAGGTAGCTGTGACTTCTTGCCTCTATAGATCAGGAATTAGCACCCCGATTGTACAAGCATGCTGTCTGCTATCCTTTGGCAGGCGGCCTGATTCCTTCTTGAGTCCCCTCTGTCTGCAGCCTTTCCCAGTATTCTCTTCTTTGACCCTGAACTTGAGTGGATCTGAGCAAAAGCTGTCCACAGCAAAAAGTTGCTTGTATACTACTGGGGTGTTAATTAAATATTTTAACGGTCAAAGCAGTGGAGAAAGAAGGAAAAATGACCTGGATTTTGAAGGCTTCTTTTTGAAATATCATCAAAATCTTTGCTGTTTCAACTTTTCTTTTTTTTTCTTTTCCCCCTAAAGTTAATTCAATATCACTATTACTGTTGCTTCTTTTTCCAGAAAACCATAACAACAGAAACTAAGTAATTAGATGTTACTCGCAGCACAGGCCCAATAAACGTATATACTTTATAATACATTAGATGCTTCTCTGTTTAAGATTTGCAGTTAGAGATGGGATTGTTTTCCCTCTGTTACTTCAGTCCTCTCATTGAGCTATGACTTTAGCAACTTGTTTGATACCACTTAAAACATATGGTTTTATTCGTCATTGTTTATAGTTAAATTTTCAAAGTAGGTAGCATGAAAAAGTGTCCACTGATCTCCTGTATGCCCAGAAAACATCCTTTCAGTCAGAGAGCTGTGAAAGTGAAAAGAAAATAGGTCTTTTTCTGTTTGTCATCTCTTTTTTCTTTCCCAGATATTGTGTTTGCTTATGTATATTGGCCTGCCTTTGTTGTATCCAAGCATCTTCCTTACATGGTTAACTGAGTTTTTTGATGTGTCTATGAAATATTTCTATTTTTCTCTATTTTGAGAACCACATAGAGTATCTGACACTATAGGATTTATCATTCTCTGAAATTAATAATCAGATTAAAATTGATTTTTTTTTAATTTAGTGCTAGAGGCTGAGAACTTGGCACTGAGAAAACTCAGAACAGTGATGTTACTAACTTCACAGTCCTGAATATAATAGGAAAATATTCCTTCTGAATTAGTGGAAAGCTGATCCCTTATTGGTAAATTTTGCATCTCCCTCCCAAAAGGTAGCAAGTTATTTGTCACATGGTATATTAATCTGAAGCTCAAGAAAAAAAGTGAAGGAAAAATACTGATAATCAAACTTTTCTGATTGAATACTAATTAGCGCTTGTTTGAGATAAATGTCTTCTGCAACCTCAAGTAGTCAGGTAGCCTGTTCTCACTCCTCCCTGCTGTAGGGGGATTACTTGGGGCAAGATCAATAAAAGCTGCCACCATGTAATACAAATATTGCCTCAACATAATGAGCACAAGGAAGACTTCCCCTAAGGTCTACTTTGAGTTTTTTGAAATGGCCATATGAGATTTTTCAAAGACTCAAGCAGACATAGCCCACAAAAGACCCATTCTTTCTCCCTTCCTGGTGAAGAGTTCCTCTTTCGTTGATGTACCAGGCCTGGTTTGCATGGAACTACCTTTCTTCATGGCAGGCAGTGTGGCACTGTATTGTAGATTTGTGACCAAAATACTGTTGGTAACTCATAAGTGTTTCAACTCATGCTGAGCGGTGCTTGCTCAGTGTCAGGGCCTTCCTGTTTTCTTCCTTTGCCCTACAGCAAACAGGCAAGATGACCCTGGAGATACACAGCAGGGACAGCTGACCGAAAGTAAACAGGGGGATATTCTGCTCAGGAATAGGATTTAGGAAAGGGCAAGAATGGGTAATTTTTTCCCTAAAGTTTTTGTTGCGTGGATGCTCCCTGAGGATTTGTTTGCTTGGACATGTGACATTTGAAGTGCTTTAGATAGCTGGACAAGAGATCTAACACTGATGTCGTAATATGTCTAGCTTTCATATTCTATTTATTGAGGAGTTACTTGACTGTACACTGTATTGGTGTACTTTCCAGACAAAATGGTATTTTATCATATATTCAAGAAACAGGAGACTTAAGAAATATGAATTTGGGCAAGTAGACTTCACCTTGTGATCAGGAACGAAGAATATGAAGGGCAAAATATCACTTATGCAAGTGTGCAAGCTATAATAATCAGTAGAAACTGGCTGAGAAAGGACTACAGAACCTTGCAAGAGAACTTATTGCTGATATTTAATATTCACTTATCTGACATCAGTTACAACATAGTTGTTATCTGGGCTGGGAACTGTGAATACTTGTCATGGCAATAAATCTATATGTGCCAGTAAAACCAGGAGCTGTATGCACAGTGGAATTGAAAGTCTGGAGAATCATTTTTGGTGATTGCAGAGGAATCGGGTATATTGCCGGTAGCACTTTTTTCTTCAGAAAAAGCCTACAAACTGGCCCTCATCCAAAACTTTTGCTTATCATAGCTAAGCCTGCTCGTTTGAGTTGGTTAATCAGCTACTTACACAGATGTCTATTCTTCCACTCCCGTAAGCAGGTCTGTGTATTTACAATACCTTGTAGCTAGTCAAAGATTTTAGGGCTTCATATCACCCTGGAGCCTCTTCAGCATTTGCACTGGGGAGAAAAACTTGAGGAGACAAATGTCTGAAAGTGGTGAAACACTTATCTACCAATTATTGTGGTGATGGTGGTGGGCACAACTACCAGAGTCTTTCAGCACCTTCCCAAACCCATAATTGGTACCCACAAGTAAACAAATTCATTTAAAAAATTTCAATACATAGATTGTTTGTGTCTGAGCGCAGGCAGGGGAGGTTACAGCACTGCTGATAAAGGCCTTTGGAATGATATTTAAAGAAGAAAAATAGATTGCTTGGGAAATGTCATTCACCACAGGGCTGACAGAAGTCCATCAGAAACCAGAAAATATCTGAGAAATTTGAAAAATGAAGAACTGGGATCTTGGAAGATGCCGTACTGAGTATTTTTCAGTATTGCTGTATTTGTATACTGATGTCCTAGAAGTAAATTTTTTATCTCCTTTCTGAGCATGAATGAGTTTGAGCTGCTGTATGATTCTAAGGAATTTATATAGGATACCAGATTGTCAGCTGTGACACTGATTCTGTAACTCAGATATTGGTGTCGTGACGTGTTGAATTGAGAAACCTCTTCTGCCAGAAACAGTCAGTACTTTAGGACCCCAAAACTAAGCTGAAACATCTTGTCTTCCTAATGTTTGTTCTGCTGCATGCGGAATGTTGCTGACAGTCCTTCTGACAGTTAGTCAGCAGAGAGCAGCTTCTCAAGGCTGAAACTGTTAAAGATATATTTTTGTTCAACAATTTTGTTCAGAACGTCCTAGGAACACCTGTCAGGAATAGCCATGCCAGAGTGTGAGTGAGAAGAGCAGATCATTGGATTCCAGGCTGATAACTGACTTATTTGCAGCATTGTCTAAAAAATGATTAAAAATGTCTTGAAGTTCTTAGTAATGTTATATTACATTATACTTATCTATGCAGATATGAAACAAGACAACTAGTACAATGAAAAACATTTGTATTATTTGTAAACTTTTACCCTCTCCGTCTGCACTAACAGTAGACCTTCTATAATCTGGTTACTGGGAGGAATTGACCAATGTATCTGTAAAAATCTTTCCTATAATTCTTCTTTGAAATGTAAAAGGTTGGAAATTTTTTTTTAAGATATAGAGGATTCATAGGCATCATATTTTTACTGTGAGAACAGGTATAGCCTGTCTTTCTCAGTAAGCATGTTAGGGATAATTTGAATATTATTGCAGGCATTGTTATGACTTTTACTTTTGGTGAGTGTTTAGAGGTCTGTGGGATGTTGTGTGCTGTAAATAGTGTGTACATTCTGACATAGCAGTCACTGTGATGGGTTTGGGTTATGTACTGTATTAATTTTTTTAACATTTATATTTGGAATTCAGAACAACGTTTGTAATTTCTGTAGTGAGGGAAAGTGAAAGGCAGAACCTTCTCCGTGTTTTCAGCAGTCATGTTTGGAAGAAATGAAGGTCAAATCATCAGCTGGCTTTTTTCCGTACGTACCTGTTCTTTCTTGGGCTGGTATAGATAGTTATAGCTTTCCACACAGGGAAACCATATTTTATACTCCAGTGGATGCATACATGTATCCGCTTGAAAAGTCACAGACACCTTGACAAGCTTAACTGTGGAAGATGTATCTACAAACTCAGAGGAAAACAAGCAGGTGGGGCTGTTCCCATGTGGACCTCGCCTTGTGCCAGCAGCAACCATGTGCTGTAGACCTGAATGAGGACTGCAAATGCCATGTGTAAATGCCCAAAAGAAGATCCTTGTACATCAACTGCTTATCATGAAACTGCCCAGCAGTGCAGAGCAGCTACCTGGATTCTCTGCTTTCAGGTTCACTAATCACACTGAAAACTGCAGAAGTTGTTATTGCTGCAGCTTAAATTTCTTAAAGCCAACCATCATGGATGCTTTGTAGGAGGTGAAAAAACCCACACAGCAGTTGTTAAATTCACCATATGGAAAAGATCCCTTTCACTACAGAAAGCTGGCAGCAGGCCTAGTCCCTTAACATCAGAGGAAATCCTAGCTGAAAAGGGAGGACGAGGTTGCAAAGAAGTGCTCTTACTAGCTACCTTGCCCAGGGACTAAATCTATTGTCCCTAGCAAAGGGGGGGTGCAAGAATGGCCAAGACTTATCAATATCCTGTAACCACTGTGATGGGTACATAAGAAGAGACCTCAGAGCATGGAGCATACAACTACCTTCCCTTTTTGCCTTCATCCTTCGCCACAGTGAAAAAGGAGAATGAAAAATGCTACCTAGAAAAGGGGAGAAAAGAGCTGCTGTAAAGAAGAGCTGAAAAATACACCTCTGCATGTTCCTTGGGAGTTCTCACTCTCCCAGCTCCTGAGGCTGTCCTCATTTCTCCTGACACCTGTTCAGCTCCTCATGAACTTGCAGAACGTATTTTCCTCTTTGCAGTCTATGGAGGAATTCATCGAGAACTTCAGTTTACCCACTGGGTTTACACCAGAAGTCCTTTTCTGTAGGCACAGCAGTTTCTATTTGCAAAAATACGTGAACAAAAACAGAAGCTAGCAACAGAAATGTTGATGTATTGGGCCTTTGAGACCACATTTTCTTATAAGGAAGGAAACTTTCTGGGAAAGGCACTTCCACAGTTCATAATAAATTCTCAAACATCATATGAACAAAATATTAATAGACATGGGACTGAGATACAAAATATGATTCTGTAGACTTTAACTTCTTCTTGACGCTTATGTGTTAGTGAAGAAATGAGATAGTACTGGAAAATTTTTATCTATTATCAGCATTTATTTCTGATTTTTACAATATTGTTATCTGTAGCAAATTTGCTTGAGGCTTGAAAAGTAGTGGAGGACTGGCAAGTGGTCAGCTAACACTTCTATTCCAGGAGAGATCTTCAGACCTTGCATGCAAACTTGTAAATGCTCTTCTAAACAATGGAATTACTAAAAAGGAAAAAACAAAAGGGGGAAAGGAGGATGGGGGGAGGGGGAAGGTGAGGAAGGAGCTTTTGTGGTAGGCCATACCTTAAAAAATGTGATTTGATCAAAAGAGATTCTGCTGATGAAGGCAGCTTCGGTTTCCAAAAGCATCTGACAGGGTCCCTCACTGAAAGATTCAAAAGAAAGCTGCTATAAGATCAGAGGAAGGAAATACACATGAAAATATGACTAGTTAAAGACAGAAAACAATATTAAGGAATACTTAATTTTCACACTGAATAGAGCTGCAGTTGAGTTCTCTGGGGATCTGTATTGTGTTCTATGCTATTTAAAATAATTATTAACAGTCTGGAAAAGAGAGAGAATTTAAAAAATGTAAACTTTGCTGGTAATGGTAAGTCTTGTAGGCAAACAATAAGAGCTGAACTATAAGGGTATTGCAAAGGATCTTACATTACTGAGTGATTGGCCAATGAACTGCCAGATAAAATTAAATGAAGACAAATGTAGTGATGCACGTAGAAGAAAACAGTTCTAAATTTATATATACAGTGATTGATTCTAAGCTAGCTATACTAAAGTTATAGCAGAGAGAGCTATGAAAATCTCAGCTTAATGCTCAATAACATTGAAATAAAGCATATCAAACACAGAATTTATAGGAAAGGAAGAGAGAGTAAAGAAAAAACCTTCACTATGCCACAGTACTGGTTCATTTTACTTCTATGTTTTGAATAGACTGCAGTTCAGATTTATTTTTCTCAGCAGCCGGATTGGAACCAGAAGGGAGAAGTGGAAGGAAGTGGCAGGATATGCTTCTGCACGCTTCCCAGTGACTGTGGGACCTGCTCTTAGAGGGCACTACTCATGCCAAAGGGACAAAAAAAAAACCTACTGGAAGAAAATATGTAGAGAAGGCGATGGTTGCCATCAATGATCTCATGTATAGGAACACAAGGAAGTCTGCTAAAAATGTACCCAGAAATAATGTGTGTTCATGTGTGTTCAACCGATCATGCACTATGTGTCTGATCAATTGGTCCCAACTGCCACGATATTAATCTCCTTCTAAATGTGTTTTGTTTTTAAGAATATGGTTGCTAATCTGGCAAAGACTGGAAACACAGATTCCTACCACCAACTCAAGAGAATTTTATTTCTATAAAGCACATACCTTCTTCAGCAGACTGCAATTTGTAATGAAAGTATGACCTCACAGTAAATTCAGAGAGATTCTGACAATCACTGATTCAAATGTACATGTTGGTGGTGACAAATTAGGACCTTGAGGAGAAATGTGAGAAGGTCTTTTATGTTCTGCACTTGGAAACAACCACTTTGTTGAGAAACCTGTCAAATTAGTTTTGTGCAGAGCTGTACTTTCTTACTATGCACGTTATAAAGCCATGAATTATTTTGTTTGTTTTGCCTTCACAGCTATGGTTTGACAAATAGTAAGTAGCACAGTAAGGCGGAGAACTATTTGTACGTATGCTAAGAATATCCTTTTGATTTGGAGAGTGAGTTATTGATCTCTGAAAGAAAAGAACAATTTTCACAATTCTGTGAGGACTGTGAGCTCATCTTTAAAACTTTAGCCTTAGGGTAAGAACTAGGAGAAAATTAAAGCAGTTTCTGAAATACTTCACCAGCTATCTCCTAGAAAATGACCCAATCTTCATGATTATTGGAAAAGACAAACTCCCTAATGGCCAGCATCAGCTGGGGCTGGTTCAAGCTGTTTTTTGGCCATTGCCATTGCTAAAAATTCCTTATTTGAAGAGAGATGTGAGTGGTCATTAATCAGAAATCTCAATGAAGGAGATGCACTAAATGTAAAAATGCAAAGAGGATAAAAAAAAAAATATTCTAGAATGTAATTCTGCTGACCATGACATGAATAGTTGTATATCTTTATTCATCTCACTAAGGCTTAAACTTCCTTTTATTTTTCTGTATAGACTATTATTTACAGAAAATAAAAAGACTTCTTAAATGCCCAACTGCTTTTTTGGGTTTGTAGGGTACTGTGCACACAGTGAAGTGCTACAAAATGATCTGCGAAATCTGTGTGTAAGACAGAGCAGTCATTCTTTCTAGAAATGTCCTCCATAAACAGCAAAAAATGGAATTGCATCATGCATTAAAAAAAAAGAAAGAAAAGGCAAAAAAATTTGGTTTAAGATCATTAGCAATCAGTGATATATCAAAATTAAATTCTTAACTTTTCAAAAGTGCCAAAATTCCACTAGCACTATTACCTGTGCAAATCAATTACCTCTCCCCACCCCTAGTACTCTTCCTCATTTCTGTTTCAAACTTTTCATAGACAATTGGGTTACATTACCAAATTTGATCTTCTAAAATGCACAGCAGCTGCGACATTCTTTTTTAGTGGCTATGATATGATTTTAGTCTTTTATGAGGCACTGAGCTTATATGATTTAGATAATTCTGCTTTTTTCTCTTTTACAAACTGTATACTACAATGCTAATAAAGCAAATTTATACTTGGTAAAAGTAATAAGTGTATGCGGTTCCTGTAGCCCATATTCTGCACTTAATTTCTATGATGTGGTTTGCATTTTAGGCATTCTGCTAGAGCTCTAATGAAGAAAAATATGAAGGCTAGATCTATATTTAAAAGTCTTGCTCATGTACTTATGTAGGCTAGAAACACTAAAAATAAAATCACATCTAACTACTGTCCTAGCAGAACCCTAGTGTAGATGCAGCTATACCATCACAGAGTTTATTTTTATTCAGGATCAAGTAAAGTGTTTGTTTCACCAATATGAACTGCACTACAGGAGGAGAGCTAGCTCTGCACAGGCATGTTCTAGCTTAGACCAGAAAGGCAAAGGCACCACCACAGCTGGAGCCATTCTTTGACTGACAGCTGCTGGCCCTTATCACAGCTCCTGGTGCTTTCTAGTAAGGGGGGTTGTGAAAAGATCTCGAATTCCTTTCAAAATATAGGAATAAGAGTTTAATATATATGTATGTATGTATATTTATCCTCAGAGAAAGATGTAGATAAGCAGAATTTTTACAAGGCTCTAAACTGATCTTAGTCTGTATCCTGAACACCGTTAATATCCTCTTAACTTTTTATGCACACCAAGTTTAAGAACTGATCATAAGCTTCTACAAGACTGTAGTCATGAAACTTCTTGTAGGTGTCACATTCCCATATTCTAGATATCAATTCACTCTGCTTTTATATTCAAGTCCTTTTTAAAATTCTGATTGAAAGTAATGAACTGTACTCACTGTTATGGTTAGGTAGCAAGTAGTAAACAAGTAAGATTAGGTGGCCAGCCCAAAAAAGGCAGACTAATACCATCTTATGGGATTAGTCTGGTATTTTATGGAATTTGAAAGAGCTCTGAAATAGTCAGTTGCTGCAGGTGCTCTGATTTAGGCAACTCCTAAATCAATAGAAATGTTTTTGTATGTATAAGCCATGGGTGCATATCTAGTGGAGGTGGAACAGTCATTTAATTGCAAAGGAAAATGTGACAGTATGTACCTATTTTCTAAACGTTTAAAACAAGTAAAACCAAGGTTTTGTTCAAGTAGACTTAAATACATCCTTTGTTATGAGTTGTTGAAGTTCAATATGAACTGTAAGAAACAAGCACTATTTTTCTATTCTGTTCCCTGCTGCTGGGCCTGTCAGTCTCAGCTCCTCAGAAAAAATGTTTTTCGCTGGCCTATGTTTACATATTATTCTTTTTTAAGCTGACTGTTTCCAACCTGTTCCAAATTTCATTTTCACTTAATTATCTTTATACCTACCATTTTCGTAATTACATGTATTGTTTCAGCCTATGCAGAATAGTTAGGTGTTAGGGTTTGGAAAAGTCATAGCCCTAAATTTCAAGATAGCGTTTATAAAACTCATAGCACTTCACTTGTGCCAAAGTCTGATGCTGTCTGTCGCTGTTGAGGCACCGCAGGATTACCTCTACTGATACCGGTGTATTGTTAAATAAGCCTAGGGTTCCCATTAATGTGAGCTTAATGAGAACTGGTTGTCTTCCTCCAGGTGATGAGAGCTACTTTTGTTCATTTGGAGAGGTGAAATCTGAGGAGGAGTGAGTGAAGTATTGGTATTTTTTGCCTGGTATTTTGCTTTGCTGCGATGTGAGGTTTGTGTGTTGTGAGGGAGGTGAATGGTACACTGTAGTTGTGAAAGTGGCCTTTCTGCTAGGTTGCGTGTCTCTGTCTCTGAAACAGCTGATTCTTATTAAAATGCAGAGCTGCATTGGTTCAGGTTGTGACAGCAGAAGTAGAACTGAAGAATGTTGCTTTAGTACACAGTAAAGAGGGAGAACAAAATCCAGAAGTAGATAACAATGAAGAAAAATAAACTGGCCCTGCAAGACCACAGAGTGAAACAGTACAGGCAGCAATGAAGCAGACCTCAAAAGGGAGCAGAGATGATAGGCTGAAGTTTATGTGAGAGAACAGAGAGCAAAATATAGACATAAAAGACGTGTTTGAACAAATGCAAGACTGCAGCAGGGTCCTCTGCTAGGGAATGTCTCAACAATGTTGGAATTGTTAAAGATAGGTGGCTTTATGCTTAATGCAAGAGTATGAGATAATTCTGAAGAGACTCGGGGAAGAACACCATGCATATCTGTGCAGGGAGTGTTCATGGGATCATCTGAAAACTCAGATTTGGCAGGGGCCTCAGGAAGTGAGGTGAGCTAGTCCAACTTTCTGCTCAAACCAGAGTGATTATGGAATCAAAACATTCAGAGAAAGCAATACTGATTCAGGGAAGATGCCCAAACAAGTGCAAATTTAAGTGATCTTCAGCAGAATTGTTCTAGAAGAAAAGGCAAAGTGTCACAAGAAAATGAAGCATCACTAACAGATGATAGAACAGTTGTTGTTGCATAGTTAAGTGCACTGCAGCACTCTGCTGTACTGCTCAGTGGGAAAGTAACCCAGAAGGACTTCTTGTAAATGATTCTCAGTGAAATTCTGGTGGAGATGCATCCCTCAGGTCCCACTGTGGCCTTTGAAAACATTTTGTTTCCAACCTTGTGAACACTTGCAGTCTGTCTCCCTTCGGTCCCATTGAGCAGGTAGATCTTGTGGAGCAAGGAAGTTCTCTTTATGAAGATACCTAACCAGAAAGGAGAAAACAGCTAGGAGATCAACAGGTCTCCCCCACACAACTGGCATGCAAAGCCTTCAGATAATTTGTTGAAAAGGGGACAAAACCTACAGCCTGTTCCTGCACACCTTCTTGATGAATATACCCTCATCTATCAGAATCGCATAGCTTAAGAACTGGTTGTGAAAAATCAGGTAATTATCGGTGCTTTTGAGAGTATTGCTACAGCAGTAATAGAGCAAAGAGAGAGTGGAAAAGCTGGGGAGGATGCAACTAGGCTGACAAAATCACTTATTGCTCCCAAGCATTGTTTTGGCACTAGCAATGTCACATGATGAAATAGATCACAGAGCTGTAGAGTGTAAAGAGGAGGAAGGGGTTTTTTCTTCCTCATCTAAGCTGCATTTTCCTCTTCTACCTGCACAGAGTCTGCTAGTTTTCCTGAGCCTTCAAATCCAAGGAAGCGAATTAAAGGAAGCCCTGGGGGTGATGGAACAAGGGAATAGAGAGGATGGACTTCCTGGGGATGGAAAGAGACAGATATGTCCTGGGGAATTGCTGGCTGACTTAATGCAGGAGTCAGCGAACTCTAACAAAGTTATTCAATGTACATGTTGTCTCTTTTTATTTTCAACTGAATTTGTTTTCTAATAAATTAGGCAGCTTTATTGCTAAGTAATAGGGGAAATTTATGAAATCTGCATGCCTCTGGAAGGAATTAGAGCCTGGAGGAACTGGAGGAAGGATCTCAGAGTACCTTTCACCTAATGGACACTCATTCCCTCTATTGGAGCAGGCTACAGCCCTTGCACATATTTGTCTCCAGTTGGTTTCCCTCTCAGAGGGGCACCCTGCAGAAAGTTGCTCATGCTTCTGTGAGAATAAACAGTAACGATTAGTGAGGTACTGTTACAACTGTTATAAAAAGGACTGTGGATATATCTCAGTAAAAAATCTGATGAGAAAAAAGTGTCTATAGATGGAGGAAAAAAAAATCCACAAATTTGTGTTGCCTCTTGTGAGTGCTGTTTCCATATGTTTTTTAAGGAAAAATAGTATGTCAGCATCCTGGTGTAAAGCTTTTGCTCCAGGTTGTAGCATGCATCTGAAATATCGTAGAATTAGATATACCCATTGTCCATTAGCTACTCCAATACTGTATTGGCCTCCTCTGGTTTCCCTTTATATTAAGACAGTGCAGAAGGTACCAAAATACAGCAGAGGTATGGCATACACACAAGGGTTTATAGATATTCTTTGCTAGGAGTATGGCTGAAAATGAGTATCTGTCTTCTCTTGGATTCTGCCTTTGTTAACTTGAATATTTTCCTTTCAGTAATGCAAATTTCTATTCACTCATATTCAATTTCACACTTTACTGAAGAGACTAAAATTTGGACGTTGTTTTCCTTGTCCAAAATGAAATCCTAACAATTCTGCTGAATTTTCTGCAAAGTTTTCAGCTGCATGGATAATTTTCAATGGAATTTGAAGGGCACTGAAATTTTCAACAGTCCATCATGAAATGGACATACTTTTTTAATCCCACAAAACATGTGAACTGCTTTCTACAAGAGCTACATTTTCTTTCATTAGGTATTTGTCTAGAGAATTTACATTTCAGGGTCACTTATCCTGTCCTCAAGAATTATCATGTCTTAATCAAGAGTACCTTCAAGCGTGAGAGCTGTAATTGCATCTGATCTTTTTTTGTTCTGTCCATTCACTTTGCTTTTAGTTGTATTCTAAGTTGGTAAGTTTCTCTTGAAATGTTCTAATGAAAACTTAGCTTTTCATTTAGCAGGCACTTCTGTGAGAGGTATCTCTGTCTTCACATTTATGTGTACTAGTAAGGCCAAAGACAGTGTAGCTCTACTGCTGCCCCAGTGCCACCTGATGCAGAGCCGGGTTTCACATGGCAGAGCAATTACATTGCAGTTACAGCAAGCCATTCCCTTGTTCTACTACTGGTTCTGCCAATCCTAAAGGGTGATCTGTTTAGCTTTGTACCTATGTGACCTGCTATAGGGAACCTGCTTTAGCAGGGTGGTTGGACTCAAATATCTCTAGGTCCCTTCCAACTCCTACAATTCTGTGTGCATTTGTGTGCTCCTGTCAAAGCAACAGCATTCCGTTGTTTTCCAAAGAAGTAGGCTTTTTAAAATTTCTCTGAGGACATTAGATCCTACCTCACCAACATCCACTAAATAACTAAATATATGAAATCTCATACGTAGTATAGAAGCAGAGTCATCATAAGAAAATAATTGCCTTTGAACATGAGCACCTCTATTTAGCCTGGAAGCCTTTGTTATTTCCTCTTCATACTGACTTTGCCTGTGTCATAGGGTGAGCAAATGATAATATTTTTGTAGTCCTATCATCAACTTCTCCAAATATATTTGCCCACTGATAATGTTTAGCCGATTTGTGTACATCTGTTGTATCTTACTTTCACTTCAGTATGAAAAATACAGTGAGAGCTCAATATAAAGTCTAATATATTAAAGATAGGGCTTTATTCAAGAGGTTTTCTACAAAAATCTATGTAATAACTGTACTAATATCCCCTATTGTATTATTTTCATTTACTAAAATTATCTTAAATGTATTTTAGTTGTAAGTTAAGGAGTAAAACAGTGGATAGTTAGCAATTGTTAAATATTTACTCTCTATTTGCTGAGAAGAGAGAAGAGAAAGAGAATTATGGGTCAGCAATGTCAAGACATTCCTCATTACTTGTCTTTATCATCATGCAGAATCTTTTTACTAAGGCAGCATAGAAAGAATAGATTTATGGACTGAAGGTATAATGTTTAATATGTCCACATCCATCTAGATTGACATTTTCTACAGACATGAATTTCCCAGGAGATACAGTGTTACTGGTTTCAGTGGATGGCATCATTTACTTCAGTGTTCCATTATTAAATTGATAACAAGATAATTCCTCTGCTTCTCAGAGACATGACGGGGTTTACAATTGTTAACTTTCTTATTGAATGGGATTTGATGTTCTAGGTAGTTTTTAATAAGAAGCTTATTTTTATTTCAGTTCTGCAGCAAATCAAAAATTACGAGGAAGTGTAGATAACCTATTTAGGAACCTAGTTAAGTCTACAAAGCATCAAAATCGAGCTGGTTTAAAGAGGGTCAACTTAACAACCATATGTCTTTGTGCCCGTACTGTTTTTCACTACTGCATGTTTAAGCATGTTTGTGCAGTATGGAATATTTACTGAAGTAATCCTCTGTCTTGTGAGGTATATATTAGAAACGTTCTGTACATTCTCTGGTTGGGTGAGCTCATGGATGATTATTTCATCAACCAGTGGCCATTTGGAAAAGCGGCAGACTGCTGCAAGTGGCAGATGAGTTAAGCTCTAAAAATCTCTGCTGGCAAAAATGTGGCATAGCTGCAACTTCTGATGCTGAGCTAGAGTGGGAGTCAGGGCAGTGAAGCTGTTAAAGGGTCTGGAATACAAGTCTTTTGAGGAGCAGCTGAGGAAACTGAGATTGTTTAGTCTGGAGAAGAGGGGGCTCAGGAGTGACCTTATAACTTGTGAAAGGAGGTTGCATCGAGGTGGAGGTTGGCTTCTTTTTCTGGGTAACTAGTGATAGGATGAGAGGTGATGACCTTAACTTGTGCCAGTGGAGATTCATGTTGGATATTAGAAGACATTTTTCTCTGGAAGAGTGATGATGGAATGAGTTCAGGGAGGTGGTGGTCACCATACCCAGAGGTTTTTAAGAAAAGGGTAGATGTGGCACTGAGGGACATGGTTTAGAGCAGTCACAGACATGAGTTGATGTTTGGGCTAGATGATGATCTTAGTGGTTTTTACAACCATAATGACTCTATAGTTCTGCAAAGACAGACTAGCAGTATGAGTCTCAGTGAGGTGGAAAATCTCTCCCAACCCCTAAAGTCCTGGAATGCTGGGGGATAGATCAGAGTTTGGCCTAGGTTTCATTTGTTCATTTTAGTATACAAATACAAACTACAAACTACAAAAAAAAAAAAAAAAAGGAAAAAAAGAATATTTTTCAGCAGCAAGAATATTTTTCAGTTAGATATTTGCAGCGTTGTTTATTGTTTCACTGAAACAGCTAAAGAATGCTCAGTCAACTGTTTTTTGTTAACTTACGACCAAGGTTCTGGCACATGCCTACACATGTGCTGGACCTTCAGGAAAGGCTGCAAATGCACCAACTTGTTGCTGTGCATGGGTGAGGGAGGATGTGGGTCAGAGATGAGGGCGCATATCCTCATTCAGACATTGGGGATTTTAATGGTTTGACATAGTAGTTCAGCTACCAAGAGCAACTCTTGTCCTAATTTGCTGGTGTAGCTGTAGATATCCTTTCCTCTGGTGAGTGATGAATTAAATATTTTATTTTTGCTATTGTTTTAGACAGATAGTATGTTCAATGCTTAGCTTCTTCCCAGTAAATACTTCCTCCTGGGGAATTCTGGTTAAGAACACTCAGGTTTGTTCAGACAGAGCAGGTCATGTGGCAAGGCTATGCTGTGGTATGTAGGAATCAGAAAAATGTCTTGAAAGGAAGATTGCTATCTTTCCATCTGACCAAATCACAAATAGCTTCTGAAGTTTAGATCAATCAAGAATAATTCTGTGGTTATTTGAAATCCGAGTCTTCATGTAGCCTTCAGTCTGAGCACTTATCTTGTTTCACATCTTTCTCACCCAAACAGGTAGCCGTCACAAAACTAATCCTTCTGCCTTCTTCAAAACTCCTGTTGATTTTACAGCTTTCAGGGGAAAAATCTCCTAATGAAAGTGCTCAGAATCTGTTTCAGCAAGGACTGTGAACATCAAAAACAAAATCCTGGGGATTTTGCAAGTGTTTGAGTAATAGGAATGAGGCACCAATTGAAGCCAGCAGCAGTGTAAAAATGGATCACATGCACACACTTGATGCTCAAACCTGGTGTATCAGTGAGAAGCAGAAATGCTGAGGGTGTCTGAGCTCCCTTAAGTGTAGGTAGATCATGCACAAGCCAGGAAAAATGGTTTAGAAACAGCTGTGGGCCTTTAGGAACAGCTAAGAGCCTATGTTAGAAGGCATGAGGATAGAGGATCATGTTTTCTTAAATTTACAGGAATTGCCAGAGTTCTCACTTAAATCCAACCCCCGGAGAGTTTTTCAGACTCTGAGTGTCCTGAAACTCTTTTATTCCCTACAGAGCAGTACAGGACAAATGGTAATTGTCTGCCTAGAGTTCTGCTGTTTTCTGGCTTTAAATAGATGTTCTCAAGATCAACTGATCAAAAGTGGGCCCAGTTATTTTTTCTCTCCTGCCTTTTGTTTTTGAAACCTCTTGCAGTGAATTGGGTGTGTTATGGAAGAAAGATCATTTGAAAACATATGTAATGGTGAATCTCATCTCTTTTTTTTTTTTAAATGCTATTGCATTAATATGTGACATCTATATTGAGATAATGGAAAAGAAAAACATTCACAGTGGAAATAGATTCTAGTTTAAGCTTTCAGGGGGATTATTATAAACGGAGATAAAGTATTTTAAATACTGTGGAAAGTACCTTGTTGGTGTCCTTTTAAGTGGAACAGCTACTAATGTGTGGGTTACAGGATTGTGTGAAATGTAGCTTTTTACTATGTGCTTAACTACAGTATATTCCTATCATAATCAGGTCTAAATGGTACATTATATACCTTCCCCTTTCCATCTCTTTCCCTCCACCAAAAATTTTATTTTTTAGATCTTCCCTCAGTAATAAATTCCCTTCCAGAGAATAAGGTCAGATGTCACAAGCGTCTATCTGTCCCTTTACAGATATTAGGAGGCACTGCCCATTACTTGTGTAGTGATGACCATCTCTCTGATTGGGTGGGCACAGGGCAGTGCGGCAGTGTCTCTGCACTGTGTCTCAATAGCTGTTTGGGTGAGGAGAACAAGCGAGACAAGCTTCAGATCTGGACTAAGGAATGGGCCAGGGATCCCACTGTGCTTCAGTAGTGCACAGTTTTACAGCAGCCCTCATTCAAGCAATGACAAAGCTGCAATTTAGTCATTTCATTTACCATTCACCGCAATTCAGCGGCAGAACTGGAAGATCTGTCAGAGTCCCCTTTTGTAAGGCAGGAAGGCATTGTTCCGCCTTGCAGTATTGGTTCAAACAACTGCACATAAACTCAGATCAGTATTGCCACTGCAGATCTGGCAAGAGAAGGCTGTGCTGCCTGGGGACCTCCTGCACAGAGCCATGCTTTGGTGGGCTGTGGAATACTGGCTCCAGGGGTTCCAATGTGGTACATGGCTTGTCAGGCAGGGATGCTTTTGGAAAGCTGTTAAAAAAAAATCAACTGAAATGTGATACATTTTATTACATTCAAATAAGGCCACTGATTTTTATCATTTCCTATTGTTACTTGCCTTGCACTTCTTTTTGTAAATAATAAGAGATCATATTCTGTTTTTTCCTTCTTAAATGCCTGAATAAGATTTATGAGTAGGTTCTGACCTCAGACATCACAGGCAGTGCCTCCATATGTCCACATATAATTTGTTGTTTTATTTTAGTTGGTGTTTTTTTTTCAAATGAAAAGGCTGTAGAGGCATTTGAGGGAAGAACAGCCACTTGAGGAAGGACAGCTTGTTAATGCAGAGTGCTCCACCTAGGAATTGAGTTCAATTTCAAGATATGAGAACACCAGGGGAAAAAAAAAGAGAGAATAAAATTCTTACCAAATTTAAATTTCTGTTAATTCCCTCTGAGCTCATAGTTTTCATGTGAACGTACACAGTAGAAATGTAATGTTTGCTTTCATTTATTTTTGTTGTAAACCACTGCTTCTGTCAAAAGTATCTACTTAATCTTCAACGTGAATGCTAAAACTAATCAATATTAATTAGACATGTCTTAATTAATGGCTCTTTGAAACAACACAGATCTTGTTCCCTCCTCTTTTGTACACTCCCAGCAGAATTTTCAAATTTCATTAATTACACTTAGCATAACCCAACTCAGCTACTTGTGAATACAGTCAGTCACCTTGGTCATACAGCTTTCCCTGCTGAAAAATTTGGTATTTACTAAAGCTCAATTTTGTAGATTTCTGATATACTTTGGATTATGTCTGCAATCTGTGAAGATCCTTATCATGTTGTCAGTGTCTGAGTTGTTTTGGTTGTTGTTTTTTTTTTGCTTTATTTAATGCATAAGAAGTGTGAATTTGACAAGATATACTTTCTAGCTAACTTCCAGATAGTGCATATTTTAACTCTAAAATTCTCATAGACCCTTTCATAAACTGATTTTTCACAATGATTTGTGGTTTTGAAATTATTAGAATTTTTTAAAAGAAATTTGTGTTTATCTCTGAGTACTCAAATTATCTCAAATAATAATAATATAGAGTAATAGAGAGCAAATTCTGTTTCACAAACTTTACCTACAGAGCTATTCGCAATACACAAAAGTATTGTACATAAGAGACAATATTTTCTTCTGTCAAAAAAAAAAGCTGTGAATCTAACCTATGTGCAAATCTTTCATACATAGGAAAGAATGTGGCCAAATTTTTTCTCTTTTCTCATTTCTGGCAGTTTCTTTGAACTCAGAGTGATCCACCAAAAAACTTTAACCTCAGCAAAGGTATTACAATAAGCCATGGTTACAAACAGCAGCTGGTCCTGGAAGGTGCTGTGTGCAGTGGGGTGGTAGGGCAACATACAGAAATTGTCCTTGGGGAACTGAAACCATGAAACCTGGGAACCCCTTTTGTTTAAAACTCAAAGTTTCCTGCCGCTCTCTTGGCCCTTCCAGATTTTCCCTACTTCCTCAAAGTCTCATCCCGTTTTCATTTACACCAAATACTCCCAGCTGCCTGTCACAGTGCTCAACTTGCATAGCAAGGGATTTCAGGGCTGCTTTTGGTGTGTCCATATTTCCTGAATTCAGCTGGAATATTGGGTCATTTGTTGTCACTTCAGACAATAAACTCTCAACACTTACATCTTACTCATTTCTGAAAAGCCCTAACTACTTCTTGTCTATTATAAATAGTAAATAGCTTAATTGCTCTTACCTCAGAAATGAGTAGGCTTGACACTTTTTCTCTAGGACTGCCTTTGTTTGATTTGTCGGGTTCTATGTGCTCAAAAGAATGTAACTTCCTGTGCATTTTCTAATTGTCAGTGAAATGTAGAACTCTATTTCATTATACTTGCTAGTGTATGCAGCTAGCAGTTTCTACGTGTAGGTAATGTTCAGAATTACGCTGAAGTATGGTGTTAAAGAATCTGATAGCACTGCTGAAAATTATTGCCTTTATATTCTTTCTAGATCCTGATTGCCAGCATCATGTGCAGCTATAGCAAGGACGACTGGACTGCACTTTCAAAAATGGCTGAGGTAATGGTTTCCTAAATGTGTTGTTCCATCTATCTTTCTTTATTCTCCTTAAAAACAAGAACTATAACATGGAATTTGTGAAGAAAAAAAAAAAAAAGATTCAAAGTGAAAAATGAGAATTTAAAGCACATCCATTATAATTTGTTTATTCTGTGTTTTCATTAAAATGATGGAAATGTAAATTTAAAGTAAATCTATTCCATAAAAATGGTCCCTTGGATTTTTAAGCTGTACCTGGAAAGCCTTTAGTCTTTGAATCTATATACTTTTTATTTGCATTTTAAGCAAACTGTATATTATGACGGATGCCATGATAAAATTTAATTCTACCTTTGAGAGCCTAACTTGATCTTACCTTGCCTACAGGCACACTAGTTTGACAGCACCAAAAGAAATTTTGAATATAAAACTCTTGAATATTTAAAGTATAAAAGGCTCATTTAATGCTATTCTAGTTTTAATACAGACTTTCAAAAATGATAGCAGAGAAAGCCAACATACATAATAGCAGCCTGCATTCTTCCTATAATATAAATCCAATCTTACAGAAAGAGACTGTGCATCAGAAATCTTGATTCAGTTTGAAGGAAAAAACCCTACTTAAAAACATGTACTTGTGTCCATAGGGAATAGTGTAAGAAATATTTGATTAACGCAGTAATACTTTCATTCAGAAAGGTGTCAATATCTGAATGTACCACAGTGTTCTTGTTTTTAGGTGAAACAGATTTTTCCTTATAGATTAAACTACTACTGGAAATAAAAACATGTTTTAAAGTGGAAAAAAAAAATGAAGATCTAACACACTGGGTAAAGAAAAAATGTGTTTTGTTTGTTTGTTTGCTTTTTTTTAATTTATTGATAGTATTAGCAGAAATCTATATGTTTTGTAAGTATTAGACAAGATGCTCCAAAAGTAATGCCTCCTATGTTATTATGTTGGCCTACAGCGTCAGAGTATGATGTTGGTGGTATGGCAATAGATGCTGAACCTTCTCGCCAATATTCTGTTGCATTTTGTTGATGTGTAGCAAATGGCAGCAGAGGGGCAATCTGTCAAAATGGCATCTGATGTGTATGACCCAAAGTTATACCCTTGAATTTTTCCATGTAGAAGAGCCATTGACATGCTTCAACATTTGCTGAATGTTTATGAAGACTAAACAGTGGATGTGAGTGCAGTGAGTGGTGTATTTCAGCAGTGGTGACAGAGTCATGAAAGACAAGCCACCTTCTGAACAGCCACACACAGCTGTCACACCACAAAATGAACTGCTCATCCACATGAACTTGCGGATTACAAACACGGAACTATGTAGAGCTGAATATCAGCTTCAGTGTGTCAGAAACTATGACAACATTGGAATATCACAAAGTCTGCTCTAGGTGGATCGCACCAGTGCTCATGCAGGACCAGAAGGAACACAGTCTGTAAGTTTACCAGGGCCAGTTGAACCAATATGAATCTTAAGGTGATGGTTTCCTGCGTTGCATCATTACTAGTGATGAGACATGGTGTCACCACTATAACCTGGTAGGTGAATGGGGAATGTGAATTCCCCATTGAAGAAAAAGTTCAAGATGCAGCCCTCAGTGGGTAAAGTGATGTGCACTGTCTTTTGGGATAGGAAAGGGAGTGATCCTTCTGGATTTCCTGGAACACAGACAACCCATCAACTCTGGCTGCTACATCATGACACTGACTGAACTGAAGGCTCAAACTTCCACAGCCAGGCCAGTAAGGAAGATGACCGTTTTTTTGCAACATGATAAGGCCAGGCCCTATACAAGTTTGAAGACGATGGAGCACGTTGCCAATCGTGACTGGACTGTCCTGCCACACCCACCAAACAGTCAGGATTTGGTACTGCCTTCTTCCATCTGTTTGGGCCATTGAATGATGGACTGCATGAGTAACATTTTCCTAGCAGCAGCACCATCATAGCAGCTGTGAAACAATGGGTCACCTCTGCTGTTAGATTTTTATGGGCCTGACGTGTAGGCTCTTGTTTATCACTGGTGAAAATGCACCGATAAAGGTGATGATTATGCAGAAAACAGCATTATGTCACTTAGAATTTGCTCTATTAAATAGTGTTAATTGTGATTTTTGTATCTTTTGTAGTTTCCATAGAAATACATAGGAGGCATTACTTTCAGAGAGACCTATATGTTTATAATACTTATTACGAGAGTGGGACATTTGATTTTTTTTTTGTTTCCATGTAGCTGAACATGTACATTTGGACATCATTTCTTCTTTATTCAGTGTATGAAACCCTCATACGGCTATTTGGGAAGACACTTCATTGTTTTCTGGGTGTTTTAAACCTATGAGGGAAAAAATCACTTTGGGGACTTAGGGAAGTGAAATTAAACATTATAATTAAGTGCCTTGGTGATCTTCAGCGGTAGTCCATATTATACCTGTATTTACCCAATTGACCATGAAATCTTTTGTGGGATATGTGCTTGACATGAGCCCCGGTGCTTCTAAGCTGACTGAGATGAATTGTGCCTCTTTCTCTTCTGCCCTCCAGTTTTAAGACAAATATTTTCATCTGTTTGTATTTATGCCGCCCCTTTTAGGAAAAAAAGAAATTATTCAAGTGCACGCAATGACATGCACCATATGTAGAATACCTTTCTGCTGCAAGGCTGCTGCTTGCCCCCACTCCACAGAAGGCACTGGGTACTGCACAGTTTTGAAAGGGCAGCATGTTTTATCACATGCCTGAGGCCTTGTGGAGGAGGCGATGCTGAGGCTGTCCCAGTGGGAGCCTCCATGACTCAGCAGCATGCTGGGGACCATGACCTGCTCACACAGTCGTCCTGTCACCATGCTGCCATTGGGCCTGCAGGGTGGCCTGGCCTGCTGGGCAGCCAGGCAAGAAAGGACTTCAGGTGCGTTCTGGCTGCTCCTGTGATTCCTTACTGGGCACTCTTAGGCTGTGGCCATGCAGCAGGCAGAAGTTCAATAAGCAACAACAAAATGCAAATGCAAAGCAAAATGCCAGCTACAGCCATTCAGAACATAAGCAGAGAGCTCCATAGCTCAGGCCCATGCAATTCAGCAAAGTGTTTGTGTGCTACCAGTGTACACCACAGCTTTTTTTCCCTTTTATTTTAGGTAATAGAGGATGGTAAGAGAAATTAGCACACATGCACTTTTCCCAATAATCTTGCTTGACTTCAGAAACAAAAATATTTAATAACAAAACGTATGGCACAGTGCAGTCATCTGAACAAAATCTAGAAAAAAAATGCATTAAAGCAGAAAGGGGAAATTTATTCCTCAACCCCAGCTCTTCAGAGCTGCCATTCCCTGTGTCACTGACTCCTGAACCTTGCCCTTACTGCTGGAATAAGGCACTGTGAGTAAATTTTGTTTTTAGCATTATGCAGAACAAACTCTTTGTTATGGTGATGTCATTTACATTATTTTCACTTTAGTTTCCTTTGTATTTTTGGAAAGCCATATGAATGTCTGAAAATTTTCCCTGTAATGGCCACCATATTTCTTTTTCAGTCTATCACAACAGCTTTCTCTCTCTCTCTTTTTATCTTAAGGAGAACAATCAAATATATGAAGAAATATATTTAACATTAGAAATAAATGCCACAGGAAAGAGTAGATTACTCAAAGTTAATTTTGTTGTTTGTGGTTTTTTTTTTCTTTTGCATGTTGCATAGGCTGCTGGTGCAGATGCACTGGAGTTAAACCTGTCATGTCCTCATGGAATGGGGGAGAGAGGCATGGGCCTGGCCTGTGGGCAGGTAGGTTGCAACAGCAATCTCTTTTGTGTCTCTTCAGCAGTTCTACACCAACACATTGCAAGTCATACTTCAGGGGAAGACACAAGCAGCAGATTACTAGCCTGAGATTTTTAGGTTGAATGTGTTTAAATATTTTGCACTAAAAAAAAAAAAAAAAAAAAAAAAAAAGAAAAAAAAAAAGAAAAAAAAGCTGAGAATATAAACAATGCTTAGTTTTGCTCAGAACAAAAATGCATTATGTATTGGACAGAAAACAATATAAAAACAAATAATTTCCAGAAAGTGCCTGGACAGAATTTGTTGGTTTCATTGCAGAGCTCTGTAGATATCTTTGAGATCACAACCTGCTGCAAACTGCCTATATCAATAATGATTTTGAAGGACGTGAGATATACAGGCATTTCATTTTATAATGTTTTGCTTTTGAACCTAAATGTACTCTTGAATCACAGAGCATACATTCTGGTAGTGCCATCTACAGTTAACTTTGTCTCTTTTATTAGCCTGCATTGTATAACCTATAGATTTGATGGATGTGTACAGTTTAGATTGGGATTATCCATATCACACGTTTCTGTCATGCAGAAACATGATATACAGTTTTTCAATACATCCTATAATTCCATTTAGGAGCATACATGTTATTTTGCCTGCGAAAAGAAAACAAACATGCTCCAAAGCCTGTTCCCATATTCCTTTCTTTTTCTAGTTTTCAGATGTTTGCATGTTTTGCCCATAGTTTGAAATTTGTTTTGGTTCATAAACATGCTCAGAAGTGAACTTGGAAATTCTCTGAAAAATCTTGGTTCACGTAGGATACCAGGAGAGATTTTCTAGAGTTTGGTCATTAAATTTTCACAAGTCTGAAGTCTGTTTACCTTTGCATGCATTCCAAAGGGTAATAATGAGTTTGTGTATTTGAGCATTTGTTTGGCTTGACTTGAATTTTGAGTACTCAATTTCCCATCTTGCTACATTTTGAGATGAGGAAAGAAAGAGAAGGGAAACGAAGATTGGAAATCGTGATTGCATGCGCTAAAATCAACATATACTATTCAGTTCATCAAATTGTGCTAGTAGACGTCTTAATTCATCCTCACTTCCTCAGCTAAACATAAAACTTGAATGGTATGGTTGGATAACTAAACCATTAACTTTGTAAAACTATTAGCAGGAAGACAATAGGAGCTGTAATCATTCCAAAGCAGCAGCATGCACACTTTAGCTGAAGCTTTATCATAACAGTACTGACAGACACAGTGCATGGAGCTAATTTATTATTTTTGTTATCAAAATGATGCCAATCAATTCCATGCTATAGATCATTGTATTTAATGAAAGTAATATGGATGCTTGTCATAGCCAGTGGTTATTTTCCAAAGTTGTGATTAAAAACAGGAGAGAAACAAATTATAAAAGCCCTCCAGGACCACACTAGTAAAATAGTAACAGTTATTAATTCTTTTTCAAAAGCTTGTTTAACAACAAACAGCTGTAGTGGTCATTTTTATAAATTTATGAAGCAATTCCCACCCTTCACTCTGCACTGCATAACCCAGTAGTTTGGATTGTCTCAACATGAGATTGCAGTACTGTTCACTAGAAGGCTGCACTTATCCAGAGAGTGTCCTGAAAATTTACATGGGTGCTGAAATAGGCTCATTTCAAGCATGGGGGCTTTTTTCTTTTTTTTCAATTTTTCTTTCTCTTTTTTTTTTCTCTTTCTTTTCCCTTTTTGGCATGTGCTATTTCTTGCTTTCACTGGCTAGAATAATATATGCATGTGAAGTTGCTTGAATATGTAGTCAGTAGGGAGCTGTCTGGCTACATGAGTTTTTACATATCTTTCAGCTATTGTAAAATCAGAGAACCAAATGCAAAATCTGAGCATTCAGGGCTATCATGTGGATTTGTGGCTCTCCTTGGAGGACATCAGATCCAAAGCAAGAAGATTACTTTATATATATATATATATATATATATATATGTGTGTGTGTGTGTGTGTGTGTGTTTGTATAACAATATTTCTTTCCCATACAACATAGATGTTCGTTTGAATGCTTAATACATACTACCTCACTTAAATATATTCATGCTGTTTATAGATGTCTTACTAAAAATGAGAGTTTAGAGAAGAATCTATCTCTTTAGGTAAATAACTGAATAAAAGTGATCCTTAGAGGGCCAAATACGGAGGTTCTTCCACTAAATTGGCTAAAATAAATTTAAATGTAGTTTATCAAAGCAAAGGATGGGGATAGACCAGATAAAATAATGATGAATGCTAGGATGAATGGTAGCCCTTGTGGGTCTACCCAGTGTGGAGGTCCTAGAGGACCCCAGTATAGATGCCAAAGTGCTAGGAACCATTTTGGCTCCATGCGTAATTTTTTTTGTCCCTTGAGCTGAAGTCAAATAGGTCATATAAAAGTAATGTGTGGGGCAAAAGGCTCAGATATATTCTGAACACTAAAAAAAGCACATGAGATATCTAGAAATTGGGGTATGAGATTTTGAGAGATAGAGAGGATTTCAAGTAGAGCAGATTCTCTTAAAATTTTTTTGATAAAATATTCCACATCTTCATAGGAAAATTTCTAAGGTATTTGGTCCATTTTCATGCCGAAGCACATTAAAATCCTCAGGAAACTACAGAAATTACTCAGTTAAGAATAATGACAGAAAAACATGCATGCATATTTTTACTATTTCTAATTTCTAAAATGTTCTTCTTTCTTTTTCTTTTTCTTTTCTGTTTTTTTTTTTTCTGGTTTTTTTTTTTTCTTTTTTTTTTTTTCCTAAAGGTAAAGGAAAGGTTAATTATACTGTCTACTTTTTCTCCTCATTTCAATTCCTGTGGTGTGCCTAAGGGGAACATAGAAATCTGGGAACATTGGATTTGGTTTTTTGTTATCTACTCTCAAACACTTCCGCTGTTTATACCCACTGTAAATTTTAAAAAATTCAGACATATCCAAATAATATATAAAAAGAATTGGTGCTAAGGATGGTTGTTCTTTATACTGAATTACAGTTCTCAGGTTTTATTTGGTTTTAATTCCAAGTCATTAGTGCAGACACTCTGGCGCCTAAGCAGCACCGCTAGCCAGAGGGTAATATTAAGAGGCATCTGTATCGCTGCCAATAAGTTACTTAAAGCTGGTTCTGTATAAAATGTCAATTATATTTACTAATGCTCGTTAATGATAATAAAGTCAAGGTTTGTGTTCTTTCATAACAATCTGCAACTGTATAGAAGTTTGATATCACTAAAAATTGTAACAGAATTTCCATCATTAGCCTGAAGAACACCAAGGCAAGGATTTTCTGTGCATCAAATAACGTTATGTGTTTAATAGTAAACCTGAAGATAATATGGTGAACAGCAGATTATTAAAAAAAAAGACAGCATAATTTATTACTGAAGTAACTGTAGCAGAAAATTATAAAAATAATAAATCAATTGAATGCCTCAGAAGGTAGTACTCACATTACAGTGTCTAACTTTTGAGGTGCTCTATTTCTGATGTGCTTTTTGCCTCATTTAAAGATTCTTTCAATTTTTTTCTTTTTACTAATCTTAAGAAGTGGCATTAAACATTCAGGACCATTACTGTGATGTGAAATCTACAAATTTCAATGCTTGACTTTTTGGTTTTGGTCCAAAAGTCAACTGTTCCCTCCAGCTGTTCTGGTAAGAATGAATAAATAGTTGAATTGAGTCAATAACCTCGGTTTTATTTTGCATTCCTGCTAAGTTTTGTGTTGTTCTTTGCCGTACAGATGAAACCCCAGGCTTAGTATTTGCACTATGCATATACGTAGAATCTCAAGAAAATTGACTGGGACAAGTGATACATAAATACTTTGAAAATATCAGTAAGTCTCTGTAGCCAAACGGAGAGTGAAAAACAACATGGAGAAAAAGAGCAGAACAGCCTGCAGCTACTGGAAAGGCAGTAACAAAGCTGCCAGATGAGTAGCTATGAAGTAGGCAAGGTGTACTTGTGCAGATGATATAGCAAGGAACAAATTGCAGCCCAAATGTTTCAGATTGGGCATCAGGAAAAAATTCACCCAGGAGGCAATCCAGCACTGCTGTGTGCTGCCCGGCAGGGCTGTGTAACCACCATCTCTGGAATTTTCAGGGCTTAGTGTAAAGCCCTTGTAATGTAGCTAACCTCATCTGTTGTTGGCATTGTTCTCACTCAGTACAGATGTAGGTCTAGCTGACCTCCACAAGTCATTTCAAACCAACATTTCTGTGTTTCTGTGGCTCTACAGAATTTCTATCAAAAGGTATTGCATTGTTTTATCAGAGAGAGCGACCTATTTGTGGATAAGGGGAGGCACAAATACTTGTTCACTAGGGTGAGATCTTCACTATGAAGTAGAGATCTCAAGTTGAACACATTAGTTGCATTTCCGAAGCAGACAGGAACTTTCCGTACTTTTTGAAAAAAGACAATCAAATATCTAAGCCTAAGTACAAGAGCAGAGATTTTTTTATGCCATGAACAAATATTTTAAAAACTAATAACATCCTGGCTGATAAATATTTCTCATTAATTAGTCATACAATCTAACTTCTAATATATAAAATATCTGCCTATCTCCGCATTAAAGCTATAGGTTAGAGAGACTGTTTGGTTTTCTTATTTTATATTGAAGGAGACATATATTTCTCTTGTGAGCACTGAAATGCAGATCCTGGTTAGTTAACTATTCAGATCACGTGTAAAATGAGCTTGCTTCGTAGATCTTTTCTTACCTTTATTTTTGTTTTACTTAAACTCTGCTTGCTACAGGCTCTGCTGCTGCGTTTGTGTTTATTGCCTGCAATTAGGATGCAAGTTTCATAAAAGCCCACATTGCCTCTTTCAGAAGAAGAGAAGTCTGTAAAAAACAAAAAGCAAAGAAAACAAACAAAAAAAAAAAGGGTAACAAAAGCTGTGGTTACTCTGGAAAGATGAAAACTAGCTGCATGGAACAATTAGATTTGCTCTGCTGTACCTTGGAAATAGGAAAGATGAGGCTGTTTCTTAATTGAAGTGCACAGCATAGCATGATAATTCGCTGTTGCTCTGACAGCAAGGAGCTTGAAGTATTTTAAATAAATGATGCCCCAAACAGAATTTGATTATATCTGCGTTTATGTGGCATTCTAGTATCACCCTACAGTAATATGCTGGTTAAGTATAATTCATTGAGTCCTGCAGGCAGAATTAGTTCCTCCTCTTTTGTATCAGTTACTGCAATAAATTAATGCAAAGTACAGCAGGGTGGTGTTGTGCTGTGCTGTAACAGCAGTGATAGCATTCTCCCCCCCAAAATCCCATGTAACTGAACTGTGGTTACTGTTGATGATTGTGATGAGGTTTCAGGCTTTATATTGTTCTCCAGCATTGGCTGCTCTCATCATTTTTGGGTCTTAAGAGAATAAGGCATAACTGCCTTTATGTCTTTCAGTCCACTCTGTTACTTTGGGGCACCTTTTAGCCAAGTGACCTGTTTCAGTCAAATCTCTCACAGATGAAACTGTTTCAAAGATGCTGCATTTCCATGTTTCATAAAACTAGGCAGCTGAGCAGAGAAGAATTGTCTGCTGCCCTAACTGATGGGTATGAGCATAGGAAAGCTCGGTCAGACGCAGGAGGTGAGATCTCCAGGTGCAGACTCAGACTAAGGATTTTGTAGCTGAGGTGCTGACGATGCTGCTCATTTGTCACTGCAGGCAGAGGTGATGGCATGCGCTGCTTCTCCCTGAGCTGTTCACCAGTCCTGCACTTTGGTCAGAGAGCAAAGGGCCACCCAGCCCAAGTGATCTTCTGCAGCAAAGTGCTAACAGGCCCAAGGAGGCTCTGGTGCACTGCAGGGACAAAGTGTTTGGCATCATGTCGCTGAGGGGATGGGGGGCATGTGAGGAGAAAGGCTGCTGCCGGCTCCCTCTTTCAACTCATGCACATTTTTTCTCAAGCCAGAAGGTGTGTTTTGTGGGCTGATTCTCAAGAGAAAGAGCTTCCTGACTGAGTGGTCACTGCTGGTTGGTGAGCTCAGCCACCTCTCTTGGGACCTGTCTTCCATTCCCTTCCTATTGGTCTCGTGGGATCCAGGGGCGAGGAAATGTCGCGGTTTAAATGGATTTCTTCCACGTCTTTAGTTCCATATGTCCTTTTAGTGCTCGTGTGTTCTGCTTTCTTGCAGCACATAAAAGGAGACAATGCTTAATAATGAATTATGGCTGTTAATTGCTATTTTGTCTTAAGACTTCTGTTTTTCATACACTTGAGAAGAAATGAATTAAGATGCATAGTTTAATAACTTCATCATCAGAAAACCATTCTGTATTTTACATTGCTGTTTGACAACATTTAATCCACCCCTATTACTTTGAAAAAATTTAATTGAATTTCTCAAAACTCAAAATAGAAAATAAAAATGAGATTATAGACTGGGAAGAAATGTTAACAGCACTACCACCTTACTGCAGTGTTTTAAAGACATGGTGTGGGTGTTGAAAAAATTTGCGTATTTTTTATGTGCAATGATTTTTGTTTGCATATGGAAAGCATTCTCTGTAGAATCAGTTTTCTTAGAAAATGCAAAAATTATTCTATTTTCTTGAAATTCATGAAGATATGATGGTAAGTTGGGGATAACCTTATTTTCAGTCTCACTGTGATGGAAGCATTTCAGCTGAAGTTCACATTATGGATAACAAGTGTCAAAAAGAAGGTCAGTTCCTCCAAAATATAAGTGAGCTACTACTCTTTTTAAAAGAAATAAAAAAGATTTGGGCTGTTTTAATGGCACTTCAGTGGCCTAACTATGACAGAATATATTGTTGGTGCTTTCCAGAAAGAAGGAAAAGCATGATTTTCTTAAAAAACAAATGGCAACCTGTACTTATTCATGCAGTTGTGTTTTCATGCACTGAGAAAGTTTCAGAAAAGGGAAATATAGAAAATTCAGGTCTGTGGTCTACAGCCATTAAGTGTTTGTCTTTTTACTGATCCTGTCGGCTGCTTTGCCTTTGGATCCGTGTTTGCTACATAACATGCTGCATTTGTTTCCAGCACGTCCAGTAAACAGGAAAAGAAAAGATCAGCAGTAAGTACCTATCTGCAAATAAAACAAAGCAGTTTCAGATTGTTCATCTTGGTGCATGATAAAAGTTAACTACACTGTGCATGTTAATAGCTTTTCCTTCTATGCTTTAAGTTTTATGCTACCATTTGATAAAAGTAATTAACAGAGTCTCTTCCCTGCCTACAAGGAAGATTTTCAGGATTAGATTCATACTTGAAAAATTTTGCCTCACCTTCTAGTAAAATTAGGGCACTAGAGGGCTTGCTATTTACAGCAGATCAAATCTGAATTAGAGCCCATATGACTATTATTTTAAAACTCGGTGGGAAATCCTCAGAATATAGTTTTTTTGTTTTTGTTTTATTTGTTTGTTTTTTGTTTTTTCAAGTTTCTGCTTTTTTTCTGCCTCTTTGCTATAGAAGAGGGACAAAGAGCTTACCAAGATGACCACAGGCAAAACCTGCTTGTAGCTGCAGCACTTGCACATTCAAGCTATATGCTTTCCTTTGAAATTTTTTTGCCTGTGATGTAAACCTTATCAGACCTTTATGCTTTCTAGAAGGTAAACTCTGCGTGAACTAAGGAAGTGGAATATTGTCAAATCATTCTGTGTACTGCTTTTTACAGTGATATGAGAAAAAATATTTTGATTGCTAGAAACTACCAAGATAAAATATTTTGTCAAGGATATAAAAGCATTTGTACATATTAATCAACACCACCACTGTTGATAAATAAATCTTCCTGGTTAGTATCTCTGAGATGCTTATTAAAGGTAAGTATGCTGTTTCACATATTTCATTGAAGGTTTAGACACAGTTGGTATCGGAACAAAATCTGATTTGAATTGGCAGTCTGTGTTTGACCCTTTCAGGCCAACAATTATTAACCTCTATTCTGACAACCAAGAAAAATAATGGTTATGTCCGAGTCCTGTTATGTTGCATTAAAATCAATAGCTGTAAATAGTGATTCCTACAATTTTAGCTGACCTATCTCAATTAGATATACCTATAGCATTTCTTAAGCCTTGTAGTTTGTTTTAAAAGTAGATTTTTTTTAACAATGTTGTTTCTTCTGGTTGTTTAGATTACGTTTTTAATGTACAAAAAAAAAAAAAAAAAAGAAAAAGAAATTTAGAATGAAGAAAAATGTTATGGTTCAACCATCTACTTAAAAATAAGACTCAGTTTTCAAAATAAATTCAGTTGTCTTTCTCTCAGTGGTGGGGAGAAAGCAAAAAAGCTTTTACATGATATGAAAAAGGGAATAATTGCAAAGCTGACTAAATAGAGACAGCCACAAACCTTTCCAGTCTCACTTGTTTTTGATCTTGACATCCCTCTTATCATTTCTCCACCCCCAGTACAAACCTATGTTCTGTACTGTTGTGTATCGGTCAATCAAAAATTTCCAGCTCATTTTTGACCTTGTCTTCATGTTGGTTATCTTCACAGTCCTTAAGAAAAGGACTGCGAAAGAAGTGTGGGAGTACCATCCTGTTAATAAGGAATCCAAAGTGGATCTCCCACACAGTCCTTTGATAAATGTATTTTTGAGTTTGGATACTGACCTATGTTAGTACTGGATGCTATTAGATGAAATACGTTAAACACTTGTCCGTACAGTTTTCTGTGGGTGGGTTTGGAGTGTTTTTCCTTAACATACTGTTAAGCATTGTTCATTGGTATATATCTAGCAGTGTACTAAAAGAAGGAAATGCTGTAACAATTTATTGTGCCTATTTTTTTCATCTGGGATAGAGAGAGGTGATCAAAGGCTGTTTGTTACTATGCTTTTAACATCTTTTAAACCTTCTAATTGAAGAGCTGGAGAACTAACAAATGGTGACTGTGATGCCAAATGAGGGCAAGAAAGAACAGGATGGAAATCTGCTGAAGTTGGAGCTTATTTTGAAATTCAGATTCTATGAAAACATTTTGTTAGCCTTTTAAGATTGATTTGGCTATCTGTTTTCTATTTACATGCACCAAATTTCTTTTCAAATTTTTGAAGTAGCCTAATTATGAGAAATACAGTAGTGTCTCTGTAGTATCACTGGCTTTTCTCAGTACCTGCTCTGCTATCTCTGCTAGTGTAGACTTGGTTTCAGAGCTTTGACTTCTCTGCTCAGCCATGACCAAAGCCTGGGCCTAATCTTGAGTGACTTGATTTTGTTCAGTGGCACACTGGTACGACTGGAAAAAGAAGGAGAATCTACATTAGGCTCTCTCAAGTGGAACTTGTAGTGACTGATCTGAAGAGAAGCTGCTGAAATCACAATGCTGTGCTTGCAGCTCCACTTTAAAGTAATGAAGTCCTAGCACGTAAGAACAAAGCTAAGAGGGAGGGCTTTTTCAGTTCATGTAATATAAAAGAGAAAATAAATAATTTTTGAATAAAGTCATGAGGTTATTGCTTAGAGCTGTGCATGGTTAAAAGCAGATACAAATTAAGAGGCTTTAATAAATATGTAGTATACAAAGATAGATAAAGCGTATAATAAATGATATGAATGAATTTAAGTTTAAGCTATAGAAATAAAATTAAATAGAAATAAATATAAACACAAATGGAGTCTGTATGTGGTTTCCAAATGGTGATGTTTTTGCATAAATGAAATTTTTGTAACGAAAAGAGAGAACGTAAGCTGGGAAACCTAAGAAGAATTTTCTAAGCTATATTTCTACATTTTAGTTCACCATATTTTCTAAGCAAATATATGCTTATTTCATTAGCATTACAAGCTTATTCATAGAAGCCACATGATATCTCTTCAGTTTAAAGATATAATAGATTTGTTGGCTTTATTCATATCATAAAAAGAACCCTCAGTAAGTGAAAATATATATATGTAAATGCATACGTTTACCTAGCAGACTTCTCTTAGAGTATTTCTTAAAGGAAAAAAGCATTTTAAAAAAGATAGGTATATTCATGAATTAAAGCAGTGAATAGTAGTCATGGTGCATATCATCATTCTGAAAGTTTAGTAAAATGGTGACAGTGTGGACCTTGATTGATTCTTCTTATATTCATCATTGATTTTTTTTTAGAAATGCTTCCTCCAAAGAGGTGTGTGTGTGTGTATTTACATATATATATATGTATATATATATACGTATATATATATATACGTATATATATATATATATATATATTCATACACATAGGTAAGTTAACCGTAAGTGTTGCCTTTTTGTTTATTTCCTTGGAAACTACAACAGATAGAGCAAAATGGAAACAAAATATTATGTAATATTGGTGGGAAGGTTTGACCTCTGTTGCCGTACCACCAACATTTGCCCTGATGTCATGGGCCAATATAATAAAATAAGGGGCGTTATTTTCAGAGCATTCATTGTTTATGTATCTTCACAAACAACTGTGAAAACTGTTATTCCTGCCTTGACTTAAACTGCCTCAATTTTTTCTTTTTGACAGCTGTGGTCAATAGATGTTGACCAAAAGCTGTCAAATTTCTTGAGAAATGATGAAACTTTTTTTTTCTTCAGACGAGAGTTATTTTCTTCTATCTTGGGAAATCCTTCCCATTAAATTGACAGTCTTCAAACAAATTTTTAGCTTTAATTGCTTGAAATTGTATGAATGCACAAACTAAAGTGCCCCTCTCTAGGATAACAGAAGTAAAATTAACTAGGATATTCAGAAATGTTGTCTTCTTTGCTGATTGATTGCAGTTCTGTATTTAAGTCAGTTCTATGAGGGCAATGTTGGGCATTTCAGAGGATAATGGAGAAAAGCAATCTTTGCTCCATATAATGTGCAAAAGAGTGAGAATAATATGGGAAAAGATGGTTGTTAAAGATTCTAACTTGAAATGCTTTAAGCTGAAATTCCCACACTTTAATTTTTCCTTCATATTTGAAGGAATGACAAAACAGTAATTCTTCACATATGAAGAGTGTTGAGATTTATTTATTTGTTTGTTTACTTATTTATTGCTTCCTAATTTTTTTCTAGCTCCATTTTTGATCCGAAAAGAAATACGTGATAGACATTAAAAAATAAATAAATAAATAAATAAAAATAAAGCATATCAGCTTATCAAGTCCTATGGCCTTGATATATAGGATATATGATCTCTGTAAAAAGTTTTTCTCCAGATCTACATCTTTAGTTTATGGAGTGAATTGAATGGATGAGGAATCTATAAGAATTGTCGTTACTCCCTCATTAAGGCTGCTGCAAATGTATCTCACCAACACCTGCTCACACTGCAGACTGTGGGAGGTAGTGCCACTGTAACGTTGACAAGGAAAATATAGCATGGCCTCTAAGAAAATCTACGTGGTAGCTGAAAATGACGAAGACTTTTCTCCTTCCTTCTTTTTGAGAGAGTGCATGTTAGACCTAGTGGGCTCTCAAACAGAACTTGAGTTGATAACAGATTTAACCCATCCTTTTCAGTCTATTGTTGAATGAAATAGTGAGAATTATACATGATTCAGATTTAAAAGCCCAATGTTGCAAATTCTTACTCAAAGTCATTTTGTGTCATCATTCCTGAACATAAAAAGCTTCTTTCCATGTCCTGTAGCAATCCATACTATTTTGGAAAACGTATCTACTGTGGTGTACAAGTGTCACATCACAAAAAATTCCTCCAATGGAAATAGGTGTATGAGGAATTATTTTCTGGAGAACCACTACAGAAGGAAAGTGTCACCACAAGACTGCACTGAGGAGGGATACTCGCCACCTCACTTGACTATCAACCACATATAAGAAACCTGTATCAACTTTATGGTATTTAAATTAATTCAAAGGCAAGATGAATCCTCTGCAATTAGAATTAGTACAGCCAGACATTTCTGTTGTAATCTCTTCATAGTTTCATTTATTTCCATGAAATACGTGGAGGGGTTACATACTGTCTGCATAGCATTTTCATGTTCATTGTTAAATATTCAGGATGTATCTGCCTTAGGGACAATAGGATGTGGGATTCATCTCATTACCAATGCCAAATATAATCAGAAGGCAACTTGCTGCTTTAATTTTTTGAGTACTTACAGGTATTGTTGTAGTTAAAGTTATCACGTGATCATTTAGAAAAAAAAGGGGACTAGTTGTTTTTCCTCTAGTATATCTACCCATTGGCAATGAGTAGTTAGGATTAAAAGCTCCTTTTAGCCCCAGGCTATAATGAATATTCAGGAAAAAATGAATCTGTACTGCTGTTTGGGGAAGTAAAAAGACAACCTCTGTAACATTAAAATCTCCTGTGCCTTGGGAATAAACAAGCAATATTTGATTAAGAACAGGAAGACAGAAAGCACAGTGATGTTCATCTCATACCAAAAGAGACTACATATGACATTAAATTACCAACAGATTCCTGTAGATACAGTGCATGAATCAGTATTATGTCTTAGCTGACAGTAACTTCATAAAGTTTCATTTAGATGGTTAAAAAACAAACAAAAATAAAGGTGCAGCAGGTAAATTAAGGGTGGTAGCAATAGATGTTCAAGTCCATCAAAGTATTTGGTCATTCCGGATTAACACAAGCAGCAAAACTGTGGTACAAATTCTATATCAATTGCACTGCATAATCATTAATAACAAAACTTAAAATCCTAAATATGTGTAATAGAAGCATTAAAAAATGGACTAGCTTAAGCAGAATAATGTTTTAGTTGATTGCTGATTTGCAAATGAAAATGCCCAATTGTTTTTACAGCTCATGGCTGCACATATAGCTGATTTTAAGTATCAAGCCATTTAGAAAATGCTTCTTAACTTTGCAGGCTTCACAAATCACTTTTATCATGATAAAAGTTACAGGCATTGTCATAAAGTTGAATTGGAGTAAAAAAAAAAAAAAAAGAAGTATTTATAGTTATTTATATTGCATTTGCAGTGACATAAGTATTTTTAGGGGAGATTTTTGTAACACAATTTATATGCCTCAGGGTCCATTTCCTTACAAGTTATATTCTCATCCTTTGAATGTTTTATAAATCCAGTCTCTGCTAAGAATGATTAAATGGACTTTGTAAATTGGCCTGAATCAGCAAAATATGTGAGTAAATTTAAGTCTGTACATGACCGCTTTAAAACTAGTGATTGGTATCAGGTTATTTACCTTGTTAATTTTGCACCTGAGTTTAAAACTGTTCTGAATATGATAAAAATAAAAATTCCTAGAAAAGTTAAATTTAGAACTGCATTTCAAATTGGGATAATTTTTTAGTCAATGATTGCACTTAGAAGTAAATTCTGTCTTTTTGATCACTTAAATCTTTCTCAAAAGCTGTCTTCTAGTGTGAACTCTACAAATCCCTCTCTGTCTAAAGATAAACTCTTAAGGACTGGCTAAACTGTCTTAGGGTGGAAAATGGGCTAATGTGAACTGAAGAGGTCTGTTAATGAGTTATTGTTGAATGCAGATTAAAATAACTAAAATTTTAAAGTGCTAATGTGTGTTGGAATAAGATTTTATATGACAGCACTACAGCCGTCATGAAGTCAGCATAATGAGTTATGCAGTGTCAACATTATTGTGGGGTTTTCTGAGGAGAATTATTTACATAAGGAATATACAATTCACATCTTCTAGAGGGTCTCTCATTTCTGCATTGAGCCTCAAGAAATCTTAAAAGAGAAATTAAAGTCAAAGATGCAACTACTTTCATACTGCCAGTGCAGTGTTCATCCATATTTCATCGAAGCTCATGAGTAGGGAGATGACCAGTTCTATTGGAATGACTCTGCTAAGTCTCAAGATTTTACTATTCACATCCAGCACTGTGTACTCTCTTGGAATGCAGCCTCTGTGTTATGTTTGCATTTTACTGCTGATGTGGAATGACAAAAACAGCAAGAGAACGTTACCTGTGTGTTCACTAAACTGAAAAGATTCTTGATCTGCACTGGATTGTTTTAAGCTAAACTTCATTTAGCTTTATCCCATTTTCATAACAATGCAGCTTTCTGAATTTTTACAATATCCAAATGGGAGAGAATTTTTCTTTTGTGACAGACCTAATTATCTGTGAGAGTGATAAAGATTTAGCAAATGTAAATAATTGCTGCAATACCAATTAACCTACCCACAGGTTATACTTGTAGTAAATCTTGTAACAGTTCTTTTTCTTGAATCAGGTTGTGCATCATGTTCTGCATGCTTTAGTGCTGCAAATTTTAAGATATTTGTTGAAAAACATTAATAGGCACCAGGGGAGGAAAAAAAAAAAGTGAAAAACAAAAAACAGCAGCACACACCCTAATAATATTGGAGAATAATTGAGCCAGAATGTGTGCCAGAATCACAGTGTCAGTTTCACTGTGGTGTTTTCATTGCAGAGGATAGCAGAGGATAGATTACTGTCTGCATGGTACCCATAAGTGAATTAAATGCCTGGAAGTCATAAAAAGCAAACAACTGATTTTGATTTTGTGCTCTAAAAGAGCAGATTTTGATCTTTCATTTACATTTTGGATGTCCCAAGTTAGTCTGCCTGGTCAGAAAAGAGTCCAGAAATGCTGAATTGCATTCTGATAGCCTTTCAACCTTGACTCATCCTTATTGTTCTGATCAAGGCACAATCAGCCAATACTCAGAATTGCATTATTTGACATGATTGTGATTATTTTCATCTCACCTTACGTAAAGTAAGCCATTAAAGTTGAATAGTAATATTTAAAATATATGGATAAGGACACTCTCTTTCTCTCCAAAATATATTGTTCCCAACTCTGGCAAGGGAACATTTTGTGATGTTGTTGTCTTGTGCAAAAAAGGAAATTTTCTTCTTTTCATGATCTAACCTTTCTGTAATGAATATGCAGTTACTAGATGTGTCTTAAATAAGCTAACTAGTGAGATGATGTTTGGTCCCGACGTGTAATTTCAGAAAATCACAGTACAGCCACTTATAGCAGTGTTTTCTATTGCCTTGATATACCTTTTGTTCATATTACTTTTAATTATGTTCTATATTTATCTGACCTATTTGAACAGGATCCAGAGCTGGTGCGGAACATCTGTCGCTGGGTTAGACAAGCTGTTCAGATTCCTTTCTTTGCCAAGCTGACCCCAAATGTCACTGATATTGTGAATATTGCAATGGCTGCACAGGAAGGTAACTGACTCCACTGCACAAGCTGTGCAGATTTACTAATCCGCTGGATGTGGAGGGGACATGGGAGACTTGCAGAAATAATAACAGATAACAGAATTAAATACGAAAACAATTTATTTGACGTTTAGATGAATACTGTGATCAAATGTTTCTTAATTTTGTTCACGTTTTATTATAGAATACAGCGATATATAAAGATAATTATATTAGATTAACATTAAAACATAATTTTGTTTGCTCACTCATATTTCTATTATTGTTTTCATATGTGTTTACCACACCACTGAACTTTCCCTTATTCTTATGTTTAGTAGTAAAAATAGTGTGTCCTGAGAAATGAGATGCAACATTTGAGGGCATATATTTTTTTTTCCTTCCTTACAGCTTAAAATACAGCAGGGTAGGAAATTACTTTAAAAGTAGGTTTATTAATCCATCTCTTAGAAACAGTCATTCTTTATCTGTTGAGTATTTCTCACAGTAAGAACATAGAATAAGGGCTGCCTGGTCAATAAAGAGCTGCTGTTGGCAGCTTGGAGGGGATGCCCTCAGTGTTGGGGTACCTTCCAGTGTCAAACAGCCACTGTAGTAGATTACAACTCACACAGCTGAACTGCAGAGATCTGCCTGTCTCCCCCTATTTCCTTGGTGCAGTCTTGTAACCTTAACACCTCTTTCAACTGATGCAGCCTGCTGAAAAGCTAACGTTAAATTAGTCAGCCCTGGACTGGTTTTGAGGACACTTCTGCACATCCCTGTACAGTTTGTTGCTTTCTGTCTTCAGCTGTTTATTTGAAATTCTAGTTATTTTACAGTTTCACCGTTTTTCTGTTGTATTTTTTTCCTCTCTTGTTCTTATACTCATTATTTAACAAAAAGTGACTGACCTTCTCTTTCACAGGTGGCGCAGATGGTGTTACAGCCACCAACACAGTGTCAGGACTGATGGGACTGAAAGCAGACGGCACACCTTGGCCAGCAGTTGGTGCAGGACTGAGGACCACATATGGTGGCGTGTCAGGTAGGTGTTGCCCTTTTTGATGCATACTGCTTCCTTGGAGGCTTTCAGAACATCAGGAGGTCCTTGTAGTGGGCTAGAATATCATGTCTGCAGTCGCACCGAGTCCTTAAAGCTCACTGCTGGTCAATGTTTCTAATAGTCATGACAGATGGAACAGATTAAGTGTGAAGGCTCTTGTGTTGCCCTTTCCTTAATGGTAAAAACGCTGCATCAGAATACTGTGATAGGGTCACTGGAGAGGGAGCAAAATCTCTTCTCTTGTGACCCTCGCTTTTCCTCAAATTTTTCATTCTGTCACAATTGTCAAGCCCCGCGTTAGACAGAGGCTAATGAAAGGGCATTGTAGGAGGAAATATCAACAATCCAAATGCAGTGTATATTTCATAGCCCGAACTCTGGCTTATCCTCCTGCCTTCCCACTGAATGCACCTCTTCAAAGTAGATTATTTCATCCTCTTCCTACTGTGGGAAAAATGATATATTGTATTAGGCAAATATATGCATTTTCTGTAGTTTATTCCTTGAAATATATATTCAGAACTTGCATAGACCGTATTTCCAAATCTGCTTCACAGTTTAATTTTAAAACCAGCAACAAAACTCTTACACTCCAGTTCAGTGCTTTTGCACACTAATGAATTAATCTATTGACCCTATGCACTCTGTTGCTGTGACAACATGAACTTGGCCCTGCAAAGACAATACTGTGAACTTCTTGACTTCACTGGTATGGAGATTAGTCTCCTTGGTGATAGAGGTAGCAGTAAATAAATGTAACAGAAGTAATAGTGTCCTCATGATTGTCAAACATTATTTTATCAGGCCCGCCTCTCACTGCACCCCAAAAACATAATCAGAAAAAATCAAACAGGCAAAAAAAAGGCTTTATTTTATGCAACTGATGTTATCCTTAGAGAACCATAAGAAATGCAGCAAAAGACACCGTTTAAACAAACTTTAATTCAGACAAGTATGTTCATTGTAAAATTGCTTTATTGCCTTAGATAACTGCATGGAATTTGGAATTTTTTAGAGAACGCTAAAAGGCAAGAGGCAGATAACAATCAGAAAAAAAAATGTTATACCTATTGCATAATGATTATTTCACAGTGACAGTCCAATAAGATGTTATAATTTTAATATTATGCAAAATGGGAGGAAAAGGGGAACAAGGAAAGAATGGCTACAGCCCATTTCAATTTCTCTAGCCTGCCATGTTGACAGGAAAAGAATAAAGGAGGTCACAGTGGGTGCTGTGCATTAAAAATTAATAAAAGAACTATTGCAGTAGTATTTTATATAAGTAAGACCATTCGCATTTTCTCATTTAAGTTGCAATTTCTGAATAATCCTTCCAACCATAAGTCTGTCTAATAAAATCTATAAGATGGCTGCCGTATGAAATGTGTGTCTCATGTCACGAATTTAAAACATGCATGTAGTGTAAATTATAGTGGTACCTGGATGCTCAGCATTTCCATGTTTTGTAATTCTGTTATAAATGAGACTCAAGGAAAAGTTCTCCATTTCTTTTATTTATATAATGTGTGGGTGCTTGTATGTAAGTATAGAAATGTATTTTTCTTCCTGAAGTTTTGCACATATCAAAGGAAATAGAAGGTGACTTTTTGGAATGCACTATTACCTATGATGCAAATCTGATGCATATTTAAAAAATATGAAAAACATTGGAAGTGCTGTTTTCAAAGAGTGTGCAGTTGCAGACAAATAAATAAAGGTTTCTTGCTGATTCTTACTGATTGACATCAGTAGGTTCCAATCCCACAACTCACTGTGCGAAAGAAAGCTACATAGCCAATAAATTCAATAGATGCTGCACACACATCGCAGTATTTCCTGCTCAGTGATCAGGGTATAATAGTATACAAATTTTCAAAACTAGGACAGCAATTTTAAATCAGGAGAGCTAGCGTGCTTGTGAGAAGGCAAAAAATGGGAAAGCACTGGCCTTGTCAGAGCAAGGGGCGGGCGACCATGATCCTGAGCTCTGTCCCTGGCCATGGCCTGCAGGCAGATGCTTGACCTTTTGCTGCGCCATTCTCCTGTCAGCTAAATGGCAGTAACACCACCTACGTGCCTGCAGTCTCCCCAGAGAGTGCTTTGTGCTCCTCACACAAAAGTCGCTTTCCCATTTTCATTTGCTTAAACTTGTTGTTCTATTTTGTTCCACTGTATTGTCTGATATAGTGAATGAGCTTTTGTTGTTTGTTTCAAATAATTCCTCTCAAGATATAATTCATTTTTAAGTGAAAGTCAGTGTAGTGAAAGTCAATGTTGTTACAGAAGTGATAAGTTTGGGTTTTTTTCTGCATGTTCTTCCAAAGCACGGCTGTTTTATGTTTTCCAGTGAGCAAATCTAGAGCAGATACAGAGCACAGCCAAGTTGTGTCTTGCTTTCTGGATTTTTTCCAATTGCACGGATTCTCTTTCTCTTCTGGCCTAGAGCTGGCCCATATGTGGCAGGGACCTACAGCACAGGAGCTGATGAGGTGAGGTCCTGCACCTACAGGGCTGTCGCACTGCCAGTGCTGTGTGGTATGGCTGCAAGAGATGGCAGCCTTCTCATGAGGGGACCTGTCGGGGTCTGGAAACCCACCGCAGCTTGCAGTTGGTTGCCCCTGGGGTCACCTGGTTGTGAGGAATGGTTCATAATGGACTTTTGGTGCTGGATTGAACTGGATTTTTTTTTTAAAAAAAGTTTATCTTGTGTTTCCCCACTCTCTTTATACATGACTTGTAGGAAACTCCCCAACTCCCCAAAGAAGTCAGAGGCTTTTAAAGGCCATCTAGCTCAATTCCCCTGCAATTAACAGGGTTGCTGACAGCTTCATCAGGTTCCTCAGAGCCCCATTCAGCCTGACCTTGAATGTCTGTAGGGACAGGGCACCCACCATCTCTCCCATCTGGGCAACCTGTGCCAGTGCTTCACCACAGACACTGCAGTGGAAGTGGCAGCACGTGGCCAATGGAATGCTTGAGGTTACCCTCAGCTCCCGGTGTGAAGGCCAACGTTCTGCGCTCAGACACAGGGCAGTAGACTGGCTGCTGCCCACTGGCTGAAGGATTCTGCTGACAGCCTGAAGCAGGCTGCTGGGAGGGATGAGCAAGATGGTGGCCAGTGCTGCCAGGGACCCGGCAGCAGGGCTGTGTAGTGTTTGTGGAAGCTGGGCACTTAGAGGACAGCTGTTCTTCACCATGTCATCAATTAACAATGGCCACACATTTCTTAATACAGTGCGGCTTACCCTCTCCAGGTGAGTGTAACACTCTAGCGAGTTTGATGAAGGTTTCCATAGAAGTGCAAATAATGAAAGTCTGTTAATCTCCTTGCCTAGCAGCAGCCTGACATTTTGACTTGCAGTCTTCCCTACCTTCCGCTGTTTAAAAATGTGCTCATAGATGGTGATGTACTGAACAAAGATTTTCCATGTGCGCCTTCCCCTTGTCCTCTTTGCTCTTCATCAGCTGCATTTGAGGCAGCAATGCAGGAAGGTTGTTGTTCTTCTTCCTAGAACACATTACCCCTGCAAAGGGATTGGCTTTTTAATTCTTTTTAGATGAGTAAGTGACAGGTTGTTTATTGTGGTTTGTCCAACATTAATAAAAACTAAAAAAACAGTTAGATTCTGAATTGTCTTTGGGAAAAGATTCATTTATCTGGTTTTTTTTTGTTTTTTGTTTTTTTTTTTAAAGTTCTAGCATATTATGTAAGTATTTCAAAGATGCATAGACTTAATGAGATTAGTTAAAAACCCCATTAATTTAAAGTTGTCACAATTAGTGTTTGCTTCCCGGCCAGTGCTCAGGAAGTGACCTTCCTGTTCTGATATAATTCGATCAGCTGAAAATTACTAAACTGTGAGAAGCACGGCTGTTTCCTCCATCCTACCCTGCTGTGTGGTGGGTGGTTTTGACAGGGAGGATTTCAGTATCCCAGGTGAGCGTTTGGCCACTGGACTGTAGAATTAGTCTCTCTCTATCTCCCCCTCTTCCCTGCAAATATTGAATTATTAATACAAAGTGAAACAGCTCTCACAGGATACGCAGTATCTGTAGCAAAGCCTGCTGACCTGTATGACTGTGTGATTTGGGAGACCGAGTTTTAAATCCCTGATGTGAGTCCCACCCGGGTCTCCTGGACACAAGGTTTATCCCTGACTATTGAACATGGTGAAATCTCCTGTGTTTTTCTGCACTTTCTACCTCTCTTCTGGTGCCAGAAAATCTTTGCAGGGAAAAAAAATCGCAGTAAATTTGACGAATTTGTATTTTCTGAAGAAAATTCTTTTCTAATTGGCACCACAGAGCTTCAGCTGAGCCCAAGGGCTACTGTAGCCCTTCTCATTTTTGTGGACCTGTTACATGAGAGGACAATGCAGTTAAAGGGGTCAGGTGTTCATCCTTTTTTTTTTATAGGTTTCCAGGAAGTACTCCTTACTGAAAAAGTGAAAATGTCCTGATAAAGCCTCCAAAACATAGCTATGGAAATAAGCCCTTGGAATGAAAGAAAAACATGGCAATTAAGATATGGCTCCCTAGACTGTATTACTATCATACCTGCAGAAGTAGAGGCATCATTTGATTTCCATTAAGGAGCTTTTACAATTGACCCAGCAGTATTTCAGGTTTGAGAATATATAATACATTAGATTCTTCTATGCATGCAGTACAGAGTATTCATTTCTTAAAAAGAAGCTAATACTGTTATTTATCCTCACAATGAATAATGATCACCGTCTCTGAAAGAGATTATTTCATCAGTATAAATATATATGATTCTGAAAATGTGTTTTGTAGGTACTGGAGTAGGATGCCAGGTTTCCCAGAGAAGTGCTAACATACTGTCAGCAGCTACATGCTTTCCTAACATTTATTTCCTTTAAATTTATTTTAATTTTAGAAAGCTTTTTTTTGTGAGCACTCGTACCGTACTTCCATATTACAGATATGTTTTATATCACACATCACATTGCAGCACTATAGGATATTTATTCCAAGCAAAATAGAGCTTCTGTGTGAATTTCCATGTTTTTTTGTTCTTCTTTGTCGTGTGTTTGTTTCTTTGTTTTTGTCTGGAAGCCAGATCCTTAGGGGATAAATTTATAAAACCATAGACTGGACTTAGCAAAAAACTTAGGTTAAAAGCATATCTCTCTGCTGTGCACTCACTACATATCCTATTAATGCTTTGTTGCAAAAATGTTGCAGGATTTTACAGTAATAGTTCAAACACTTCATGCCTGTGTGCTGTTACAGATTTATCCAATTATTATGTGCTGTAGCATTTTGACATTATTTGCATGGATATATGGTACAGCATATTAATGTGTGCATGTTTGTATGTTTTCCAAAACAAGAGAGATTCAGAAAGTTGTGGTTCTATTCTCATAGCTGACCCCAAGAGAGGTCAGAAAGAATATAGCTGGCTAGCAGATTCCGTAATTAAATGGGGGAAAGTATAATTGTTGAAAATCAGCAGAGGTGGTTAATTTCACTTACCTGTGAAGTATGTTAGTGAAGCTGTCTCTTAAACAAACAAACAAACAAACAAACAAACAAAAACTCACACACAAATACTATCAGACAGCATTTGTGACTTTTAAGGGAATATTTTCAGGTGTTATTTCATAAATTAAAATATATACGTTGTATGAATAACTGACATTATTAATAGGAGCATATGTTATAATCTGAAATGTATGATTCAAACTGAAAGAGGTAAATTTAATAATATAATAGTAATAGCTGCCTTTTAAAAGAAAAGTGGGGAAAAAAAGCAATAACCAAGAGTATTCACTGTCATAATCACAGTTCTCTCAGTGACTGCTCTGTTGGTTTTGGTCACTACCAGAGAATGAAAAGCTGCCCATCGTTGGAAATAAAACAAAATATATATATGCATATGCACTTCTGTTTAGTGTAAATATTTACTGAGAGTTAAATGCTATTTATATTAACATATATTTATAAAACAGTTTAGATGGGAACAAGAAAACAAGTATACATCATAGTACGATTTTAATTTTGGTTTATTATTTCTTTTAAATGTAGCTCAGCCATTAAAAGCCCTTATTTGCATATATTATGTCAGTATTCATAAAGAGTCCTCTGTTTTCTGTGGTGTCCTTGCAGCAGTCTGATTTCTCTTAGAGTTCTGCCGTCACTGGTCTGTGTAGAAGAGATCAGAGCCCTAATAATAGATTTTTGACAGGGAGCTCGCCTGCTACCTGCCCTACACAAATCCTCACTGTTCATGTTTGCTTCATGGCAACAAAGCAGACAGAAGGAAAATGCCAAGTGCTGAGTTTGAGGTACAGCCCTGCCATAGCTTGACATTTCAGCAGAATAGCAGTTTATGAGATGCATAATTTTTCATCTGGGACTCAGCTGCCATTTTCATAGAAGCTTGCAGCTCATTGACTGACTGGAAGTAGGGCAAAGGTTTACAGCGTAGATCAAGGTCTACATCCTTCCATGGCTATTTATAAATAAGTATTATTTTCCAGATAGGGTCAGAGAACTAGGCACATTTTCTTTGCATTTAGTATTTTTGGGCTAATTTTTTTCCTACAAAGGAAACACTTTACACTTCTAGCACAGGTGCCATTTGTAGCTGATTAAAAATGATCATAATTGATTTCATTTGCCAAAAGATTAAATGAGTCCTGAAAAAGAATGAAGCGTAGGTCTTTTCACAAAGCATTTAAACAAAGCCATGTTTTCTTCTCTTACTTCAAAAATCCCTCATTCTGAGCTTGAAATGAGTAGAAAGTCTTTATTCCTGAAATGTAATTGGTTTGTGTTTTATTATTGTTATAAATTGCATTTAAATTTTCACATTCGTGCACTTGTACCTGGGAAACAAATGCAGTGTAGTACATGTAAAAGAGTGTTTAATTTAGAATTACACATCTCTGTGAGCTTCAGTAACAGTTCACCATGTCACAGTCTCATATAGAACAATGGTACAGTACATTGGATTAATTAAAGAAGCCTTGCAGAGAACTGAATTCTCAGTATGTCAAGATTTCAATTTTATGTTAAATATTTTCTAAAGGCCAGACCCTTAAATCTCAGGGGCTGTACCAAGCAGTGAGCTGTGAATTTAACCATAGGCTAACTGCTAATGATAAGGAAAAGAGTCCAAGTTGAGGCAGCTGTAATACAGTCATTGGATTAGGCTATCAATCACTCAGTTCCCTGAGGAACAGGCAAAGACGACAAAACAGTGAAAAGGGAAATTAGGAAGGGAGGGCATGACTAGAATGAGATTCTTCACCAAATGTATCTGTTAGTTGGCTGAATCCCTGAGCATCAGACAGAAATGTCCAGCATTACTCTCAGACTAAAAGCCAGTATTTGTTCAAAACTCCTAGAAAACCATCAAATCATCATTAACTGTTGCTGGTACGGTGTTCTAAAATGCAACCGGGCATATTCTTCTGCTTTAATAGCCTGTAATTTCATTAAACCACTGCTGTTGAACACACAGGATTTGCCATTTACATTAAAGCTCGTATGTAATATGTCCAGGTGAAACAATTCATTTCCCAAAAGAATGTGTTTTGTGGTGTTTAGGTTTTTGTTTGTTTGTTTCTTTGTTTGCTTTTATGAGTAGATAACCATTAGGATTTCAAATCTTACTGGTGGTTACCGAAGGCTGATGCAGATGATGATTCAGCTAAATCTGTAAATTTTACTCAGATGTAATATGGTGAGAAAAAAACAGAAATAGAGAAAAACTATGAGCTAGCTTGTCCAAGCATGGAGCAAAGAGCTTGTGGTTTTATTCTGCACACAACTAGATGCAACTGGAAAGGATTGGAGAAGTTCATATAATCATGGAGATTGCCATGGGTAAGCAAAAAATGCTTGTGCAGTTAACTGTTTAGACACTCTCATTAACAAAGTGTGGAAGTGAATAGATGAATTAAGAGAAAAGTGGAAGCATTTTAAAGCAGGCTGATAGTACAGATGCTTGAATTGAAACTTGTTTGCAGTAATGGGCAGAGATGAATGTACCACATGCGTGCTATGACCTGGTAATAATAACTGTTAATATCAAGACTGAACCTGTTAGCATAGTCTTTGTCAGCACTGGTTGATTGTCCTTCTGTGTCTGCCAGGTGTAGGAGAGAATGTTATCTCTTCCTCTTATGATCACCTCATCCAATTTTAAGCAACTGCTCACAGAAATATCTCTCAGGGTATTTTCATGCCATATCTTTAGGAGATCACTGTATTGACAAAAACATGTATTTCTCTCATAAAAAAATGCAATTCATATTGAAAGTTATTTAAGTATAATCATTTAAAAAATCTAATGAATTATTTATTGGAAAAATACTTGCCATTTAAGTACTTTTCAGTTTATTCTAACACAAACATTAAAATATTAACAATAATTTCAAATAGATAATAATTAAAATGATAAAAATAGAGAAAGCCCTCACTGCTGAGTTTGTTTGCTAGTAAGTCTCAACAGCTCTCTCAGTCTGATCTTTCTCACCTCTCTCCATGGATAATCACAGTGAAGTCAAAATGTATTTTAATTCCCAAACGCTGCTTGAGCAAGGTCGAGAGATTCTAGCAAGGTCTACCTTGAGCAAGGTAGAGACGCAACTCTGAAGTCTTTCATACAAAGGAAACGCATATCTGCTTTCAGAGAACGGACCTAAGCATGGTAAAAAGTTTTGCTCACTATAAAATTGTGCATAACTTGCAGGAACTGAGTGCCTTATGATATCTCAGTGGCTACTTAGCAAGTGGGAGGAAGGACGACTCTGGCATGCTGACCAGTCTCCGGCAGTCATGCAAGTCAGTCTAGCCTTCTGCTCTAACTGCTGCAGACAATATAGGAGAATGTTTTATATACAGAAGCAGTAATTCTAAACAATTAAACATATGACTTGTTTAGAGCACAAGAAGGTTATTTTAGCTGGCAGTGTTCAAGTTGCAAAGCTTTGTTGCAGCATTAGCTGTGCAATGGATTCAGATGTGAATACAGGTTATGAGACCTTAGTGAGTTTCAGTATAGGACGCAGAAGGAAAGACGTGACAAAGGAAACTGGTTCTGAATTTATGTGAATATATGTTGGTGATGGAAGCTACTTGCTGGATTGTGCAGGGATTATAATTGTCTTTTCTGCCATTTTTCTTTCGACTTCGTATCTGAATCAGTTGCAGGGTTGATTTAGTTGAAAAATAAAGATTTTGCTATATATTTAATGTCAAAATACGAGCTAACAAAAAGGTTGTAAAATGTCGTTTTATTTAATATCTGTTACCATGAAGCTTATGTTGTTCATCCTTCCCTCCTGTGGGACATCAAGAAAGGCCAACTGACTACTGTCTCAAGATATCACTGCTCTGGACAGTACACCCCAACTTGTATGCTGCATGCTGGCTCCTCTGTCTCGCTAGCTCAGTAGCTTTGGTAACCCCAGTGTCTTAAACATCACTGTGAGGGTGTTGGAGTTCCCATTATTCTCCCTACCTACAAAACTCTGGATTGGTGAGTTTTAGAATTGAATCAGGAAGTGTTTAGAAGAGAAGATTTCAGTGACATTAAATTGAACATGCCTAAGTTAATCTAGTTGCAGGATATTCTGACAATCAGATACAAGGGATTTTGAGGAAGGGGAGTAGATCTTTGGAACAACTAACCCAGGGCTTTGCTTTACATCCACCTATGCCAAAACAGTTATTGCTGCTGTCCTGCTTCCACATAGGAGAAACCTTCGCAGTGCTGGTTTGCTATGATTTATGATGAACTAACCATAGTGAATATATTTTTACTCATCTAAATCCTACTAACATTCTGTATGTCCTATATTCTGTATGTTATGTATATAACATTCGAGTAGTGTCCTACTCGAGTTACGAATAAATCCTGAAGTCAACCTCACATGTAAAATGCAGAACACAAATTATAGCAGGTTTGTTTAACTGAAAGAACCTGGGTTTGTATTTCAGTGGACATTACTTCGCCCTTCATGGGTTATTATGAAAAGAAAAAAAAAAGTATTTCACAACTACCTCGTTTTTATTTTATCTTTTATTTTTTGCCTTGCAAAAGAATGCAACAATTGTATAGTAGGCAAGTAAAGGATATGCATTTTATTGTGTATTTTCATGCATGTATGTCATTGCATGATAGGAGATATACAAATATCGTGCTTGCAAACAGTATATAGAAACATCTCCTACAAAATCTTTCAGGAAGTCTGCTGTAGTAATTTGTTTTTCCAATGTATGCACAATTTACAATATCTATGCTGCCAGATAATTGCAAATATCTTCCCTATTAGCATGCAATGTATGGCCATCTTTGCAAAGTCCTTTTTAAATCCCAAAGGATGCTCTGAATGAGGGATTTAGCCTCCATTATTTAGTTTGAGAGCTGAGTGAGAACTGTTGAGTGTAGCAGACATTGTTTCAGAATGAGATGCCCAAATCCATGGTGCAGATGTTGCAGGTGTGTAGGAAAGGTGTTTTTAATGCCAATGAGGTCTGGGGATAAACCTGTAGTATCACACCTGACTCAGCATAGAGGTAAGGCTGATGCTGTGAAGAACTTCATTTCTGACAGCTCAAAAAGAGGAAAAACTCTCCTTTGTTCCACGAGCAGACCTGCCAATGAGGATGTAGTTAACTGTGTTACGGTTGTGTCTGGCTGTTTATCTATGTCTCATGGCCCTCCCGAGTGACATACTGTTTTTCAAAAGTGTGTATGATTACTCTGGTCCACATTTTGGCTGGGCTGACCTTGTCTCTCTCCGTCACTTATTGTTATGCTTACACCGTTAATGTTAGACAAGATGCCTGTGTACTGATTACACCAGCTTTGGCAGCGTTTTAACTGATTTTTGAATATATGCCCATTCAAGAGCTATTTGGATTTTAATAGCGAGTACTGAGATAAATCTTCTCATTCTAGTCCCTGATAAGTTCTGTTTTATCAGGAGCATTTCAGGGAAAGTGTTACCAGATGAGGCTATTTAAGAATCAGCTGCTTTTTCTTTTAAATTAAGGAGCTTCTTCAGAAGTCATAAAAGACGGGATTTGAAGAATTCAGACCTCCAAGGAGGAGCTGGTGGTTCCCTAAGAATTATTTTAAGAGTGCTACTTGATACAATCAAGATTATTGAAAGACTGAAGAGGTTGCTTACACCTTCATTCACCATTTACCCAGGAAACGTGCATGTGTCTGGGAGGCTTCTTTTACTCTTCTGCCTTGTCACTATGGAAGAGATGGGCATTCTCAGGGCTAAGGTCCTTTCTCTCTCCATTGACTTCATCAGGTTTTTATATTTTTAATTTAGGTACTCCTATCAAATGGCTTAGGTAGTTTAGGCTTGCATATTTTAGGCAAGTTCATGATTCATCATTTTTTGGTGTGGATTACACTTTTTTCCTAAAAACACAGATGTTTCTGGTTTTAGCATACTCCATTTTATAATCTGATGTCACCATAGAAAGTGATACTTGTGTGCTTAACGTTAAAATATCTTTCAGTCAGCTAATGTAAAGCATCTGGTGTTCTTCTGTATTTTAATAAACCCTAATAACAGTATTGCAATCCCTTAATGCCGTTTCTCATATTCTTGTTACAGTAGGTATATGGCACACATTTTCTGGTTTAAAAAGCTCAAAACAAATTTCAGCAGTTTAATCTCAGTGTTAGGAAAAGGATCACAGCAGCTGTTATAGTATTTTGTATTTAAGCTAGTTTTTGTAAAGGCTTGTGACACGCTCCCTGGGTGCTAAATATTGACAAGCATGCTCTGGCAAGCAAGACCTGGCTTGGTGAGGTAGCACAGCTCGAGTCTCTGCATTGACACTGTAACCCAAATCTGAAAACTATTATCCTACTCCATTTATTTTGGCTTTATAGGTGATACTGACCACTTATATTAGGGATTTCCACTGTATTTTTAAAACTGTAAGTTTGGATTCATATTTGATTTAGGACAGCAACACATTGTGCATCTGTGTTTGCTGACACCTTCAGTAATGTATTGTGAATGGAATCACAAAAGACAGCATAGAACCTTCATGACTTCAAACATTCAGAACGGAAGCAAACACTGCATGTAAAATAATTTAAAAATCACATTTTTCTTTTATGTTGGGTAACAGACCGTGTCCTAAAACTGTGAGGCTGTAAAAGCTGTTGATCAAAAGTGAAGCTTGGGCATGTATTCATTATGGGATATAATTTAGGAGATTAATTTTTATTTATATTATGTAACTGAAAAGAAAAATCCACCTTTTTTCCCACCCTAATTGTAAGTGCAGCATGTTTATAATGTTTCTGGTTTACTTTTTGAATTTCTGAATAAAGAACTTAAGCCTATTTGGGCTTTAGTAAATTTGGCATGTGGACTAAATTGATTACCAGATGCATTGTGCAACATATGGCACTGTACAGTCTTTGTGCGCTTCATAGTATTCCTTAAATTAGCAGCATTTGTTTTGATTCCAAAAATGCACTTGTCTATGCTTTCTAGTGCTTTGGACTAAAATACTGGCTTTTCAGTGCTAAGCAGATGTGTTAGAATTTCCTGTGGAACATTTATGCTTTTGTGAGTCTTCCTCTTTGAGCACTCCACGCTCAGCATTGCGCTAGTGATAGCCCATGCAAATGGAATCTCTTCATTATCGTGTCTATATTCACTGTTTTAAAACTTAAGAATTCCTCATAATTCTCCATCACCAAGGACAAGGAAGCGAGCCAGTTTTACCCAAAGATATTACCCATGAGTGAATCAATTTTCAGGTATGTTTTATTTTAGATTAAAAAGAAAACAGGAAGGAAGGGGTACATAATTCTCTGTGGGAAATATGAGTAACAACAGTCCTGTATTCTTCTGTGAGTAGGTAGACTTCTGAGGTTAAGGTTGTGTTTTGAGTGGGCATAAAAATTCACCCATGAAAATGCACAGAATAAAGTACCAAGGTCTGGGACATTAGTATGCAATTTAGTTCTAAGAGCAGCCTGCTTGAGTTGATTTAGAGAGGTTATCTGTAAAATAGTATACCTTAAATTACCAACAATTTTAGAGAAAAGAGCAATATGGTGACCTGGTACAAAGGATTTGTAACCAGGAGGACTGCATGCTGCCTCTTCTCTCCAGATGAAATTACGGTTCACACACACATTTCCTCTCCAGGTCTCCTCCTGTTCTTTTCTCTTTTGAGATAAAAGTATTATAACTTTGTATGATATTTTGATATTCTCTACTAAAAGACACTGCGTCAGTGCCAAATATTGCGGTTGTTTTTTTAATTTCTTTGTGGTAGCAGCTATGTGTGCTCTGAGCAGTATTTAAAATCAAAAAACACATGTGGGTCCCTGGCTTTGCATTAATTGCCCTTTACTTTGATCACTGAAGACCAGTGAATGCAGTGTAGGGCTGTGTTACTATCATTTTTCTTCAGTGGAAGCCAAGGGGATGAGTAAGTACATAAATTAAGTCCCTTACTCACCCTCTGAGCTGCCCTCATTGGATAACAATTAAAATGATCTGACAGAGCAACACACTAAATTCCCTAGCATCCCCTTCTGTTGCTCTGAATACATAAAACAAATGAGTGTTTAAGCCTATTAATGCTGTTATTTTTTATTAATGCAGAAAGCAGTGTTAAGATGCAGGTGTGTAATTTCATCTTGAAATCAGCACTGAGTTGCATGGTTGATACAAAGGCAGGACTGATATAAATGTGTTTTAATTACTAGCCCTTGATTATATGTCCAGAGCTAGTAAAGGCCTCCGCAAATAAGGTCTGTGCTTCCTTTATGCCGTGGATGGTTTACGCAGCACGGACATGCTATTATTTTGCTTTCCATTAAGACATTAGCTGTTCAGCTCACTGTACGCTCTCAGCTAGAGAAGTGGCATGAAACCTCTTGTAACTGCGAAGGTTATTAAAAAGAAGGAATGGAAGAAAAAGTTTTTCTTTACAACTGTCAACCACGCACAGCCAAGGTCTCAGCTAATGCCAAGATATTGACACTCTGTGGGGGCGGAGGGGCCTTTTCTTCTACAGAAAACGAAGTATTGTCATGCAAATTTCATTACAAAAATACAGAGTTGTAAGGAACTAAATATTTAGAAACTTATGTACCTAGTTATAAAACTGTAATTATAAGAAAGTGTTGGTTGTGTAAGGAGTACTTCACATCTGTCAGAGTGTTTTAATGTCTACAGTAGTTATTAGCTGAATATTTCCATTATTACCATTCTGTGAGCAACTGCCACGCTTGAAACTGATTGATGTTTAAGAGTAAAGCGCTTTTATTACATGTTGCCAGCTTCTGAGGGCCAATCTCATAACCTACAGTGCCTTCAAAGGAGTGATGATACCTCCTTTTTCTGGAACAAATCACATCTGAAGAAAGTGAAAGAGTGAAAGAAGCATTTATTTCCTTATTTAATTCCACAGAACTTTCATTGCATTGTACACTGTTCTGCTACTGAGTTAATATAGTATGTTATCTGCCAAATATGACACTGGACAAACACAACTTTTACAAGAAGAGTGATGTTTGAATGTAGGCAACTAGCACTGCGGGATGGCTTGACTTGAGGCAGTGACTTTAATTGTGAGTTGATGGAACTGTGGTGTCATTCTTTCGTTGCCTGGGTGCAAAGCAGTCTTCTGACAGGGTGTGCTGGTTGCAGAGTCTTCACTAATTTTTTGTTAGTTTGTGGATTTGTGCTCTGCACAGACCTGCAATTTCAGTGAAAGAAATGTACGACAAAAAAAAAGTGAGAGCCTCCCCACCAAGTGTTTATCTTCTAAAAGCCATGCTGTCTTGCTTGAGCCTAGGCAATGCTTTTTGAGTTATTCAAAGGAGGAAAGCTGTAAGAAAATATTGCAGCAAGTTGACCATAAATAACGCTCTTAGGGGAATGTACTTTTTGGAGTATTTGTGCATGTTGCTCAAGAATTAAAATTTTTCCACTCTCACCCTAGATGTGACTTTACTGAAACTGATCTATAAAAGCAGAGTGCCCTCCAGCTCAGTGGAGGCTGCTAGGGAATGTGAGTTTCTTGTGCCTTCCTCCCAGAATAAGGCAAAGAAGGAAAGTAATGTTACTTTAACACCACCATAAATGTAGTGCCCAAGCTCAGCTTGTAGGAGCAAGTTGACATGCTGATCTCATTTTAACACGTTAATGACTATATTGGTACTTTAAACTAGCAGTTGTTGGAAAAGTTGGAAAGCATTTGCCCCAGATCTTAGAGACTGTGTATTAAAATAAGACAAATCTTGAGACTTGGAGAATCCTTCCAAGAAACTATTATCAGCTGTTTTCTCCTTGCTCATAATTTGATCATCAAAAATCATATCACCTTCTGCATTCATTATGAACTGCTCTGGTTTTCATTCTTGTTCACCTGACTCTTTATCTGCCCAAATCACTTTGTGTCAAACTCAAAAGCTTCAAAGTGAAATTTCCAAAAGGCACTACATTACCCTTCCTTTCTAAACGTTACCCTGACAGCAGTAGCTTGCTTTCCACAAATCTCAGCAGACTCTGGTGTGGCTATTTATCTTTCCAAATGATGATGTGCCCCACCTGCTTGTAGACACGTGCAGATCTCCATGAATAATCAAGGTAGCTAATTTCTCTTTTTTTATCAGCAGAAAAAAAAAGTGTCAGATAACTTCCTACTTATCCTATGGCAAGTAGGTGACTAAGGCTGTATGCTTCAACTACCTTAGCTAAAACTATCAGTTCTCCTACTTTTGGTTGCGTGAGTCTTGAGAAAAGGGAAGTGTTGAGATAAATGGCTATGATACACACAGTGCTGAAATAAACATTTATTTTAACACATTGTATGTGATGAGCCATTTATTTTAACACTTTTCACTTGAAGTGTTGAAATAACAGGTTTTATCAGGGGACGTGTCATCCACTGTTTTATGTATATGTGAATATGGAAATATATCTACTGAGTGTGCATGTATATATATATTCACACAGATTATATAGATATGCAATAATAATATGGCAGATGTGTGCATAGACACATGCTATTACACCTGCAAATACTGTATTTTCAGCTGAACTGAAGTAACTTGTTTAACAAAACTTTTGTTTGTGCCATCCAATGTGTTTTTTTAATATATTTTGTATGTATATTGTGTATATAAATAGATACAAATACATCCATACATATAATTTCATGTTACAGGGTAGTACCAAGTGGATGAAATAAAATATGTAAACCTCATAAGGAGATAAGCATGATAATGGGTTATGTGAAGAGGAGGGGAAATACTCATTTAAGCTTTCTGTGTTCTTAGTTTCTTTAGTTTGCTCTACTTTTGTACATTCTGCTTCCTTTGCTGTAAGGGACTTTCTGGACCAATGGGTATTGAACAGTGCAAGGTATGCTTCAGCTTGTAGATAAGCTGCAAAGATCATTACTACCTTTTTCAGTAATGTCTTTATTTTTAAAATAAGCCTCAACATCCAGCTCAGCAGTCAGTTGCCACTCTGTCAGCACGTCCTTACTACATTGTCTTTGTATGACCTGAGCTCTGTGTGCACTAAAGTACCCACGCAGGCGCTTGGGCACACACACATCCTGCTTCCTGGCACCAGGGTCATGTTGACCACTGTAGTTGTTTGTTGAGGAGGTTAAAGCTGTCTCAAACAAAGGCAGTACTGCTTCTGAAGCTGACAGGGGCAACCGTGCCTTTGAACAAATCTCTAAGCTTCTGGGTAAACAGCTACAAACACTTCTACTAGATTTTGAGTTAAGCGCAACTGCCTCTGCACTGGGATGGATGGGCTGGAAATCTTACTGTGTGCTGGAGGGTAACATGTCTTTCAGCAGAATTTATCATGAGCTTCTTTGTGCTACTGTGATAGTTGCAGTGGTCTTGTCTAGTAAGTGTGGACAGTACTCCTTAGATGGTCCATCTCCTTTTGATGCTAGTCTGATTCATATATTTTTCCTTGTATTGTGCTGGGAGTACACCTCAGTCATCAGCAGTACTTTTATTATTACTATTGTTAGGATATTCCAAATACAATCAAATGATGAGTAAGCATTGAAATTAATTAAAAGAAGAAAAAAAAAAAGAAAGGAAAATAAAAGAAGGGAAACAATTATTGGAGAAAATATGCACCATCCCAGTACATGAATGTTATATGTAGTTATGATATGCTAACGAAAACTAGTAGAATGCAATCAGTCAGTGTGGATGCTAGAACCAGAGTTGGCAGTGATATTAAAAAATGGTGAAATCCTGAGTTTATTATGGTCACCAGAACCTTTTTGATTGATTTGGAGGAGTTAGTGTACCACCCTTCAAAAATTATCAAAAAAATGAAATCTTAGTCAGCCATTGATTTGAAGATGGGGTTTACTGTTATGCCATAAGATGACTAACATCTCAAATGATCTATTTGTTAAACGAATAAAATTTCTAATGGATAATATCCAGAGCCAGAATAAATCATGCATTATTATTACTGATGTTGGCAAATGACAGTGAGTAAGTAGAAATGGACTGAATGGGCTGTAAAAGACGTAAGGAACAGTGATAGGACTCTTGTCCTGGTCCTAAGCTGAATCAAGAAACACTGGGCTGTGTACCATCAGAGCTTTGGCAAGGTCTGTTGTTAGCTTGCTATTTGGCACACCCTGTACTTTTTAGTGCACTGAATATTGAGTGCCCTATTTTGGGACCACTTTGTGGATCATCTTTCCTTCTGAATGTTTATTCATTGGATTTTCTTCTGCAATAAAGAAGGCTGCTCCAGAAGTAATGCCTCCTGTTTTATGACATTGGCCCATGACATCAGAGGCAGATGATAGTGGTATGGTAGTAGAGGCTGAACCTTCCCACCGATGTTCCACTATGTTTTGTTGTTATATGGCAGATGGCAGCAGAATGACAGTTTGACAAAATGGCAGCAGATGTGGAACTGTGTGTGAAACAAAGGTGTGTAATTGAATTCCTCCATGTGGAAAGAAATGGCACCCACTGACATTCATTGATGCTTGCTGAATGTTTATGGAGACCAGACAGTGGATGTGGGCACAGTGAGGCAGTGGGTGGTGTGTTTCAGCAGTGGCAACAGCAATGTGAAAGGCAAGCCATGTTCTGAATGGCCATGTAGACTTTTACGAGTGCAGCATGCAGACTCTTTGTTCATCACTGGTGAAAATGCATAGCAAATGGTGGTGACTATGTTGAGGAGTGTTTTGCAGCTGAGAATTTGTTCTGCCAAATAGTGTTACAGTTCTCTTTGCATCCATTGTAAATTCCATGGAAATAAATAGGAGGCACTACTTTCAGAGCAACCTACATCAATGCATTCACTGGCCATTTTGAAGAATATGCCTGCTACACTGTTTCATTAAACTGCTGCCTTATCGGGTAATTGTTTAAACATAATGCCACAGCACTATCAAAAGGAAAGGTGAACTAATGGCATTTGCAAATGTCAGGGATTATCTTAACACTTTTATTATAGTTTATAAAAAGTAGGTTCAGGGCATTCCATGGCAATTATTTCCACAGAAATTGGTTATTTAAATAAATTGCTAATTATCTGGATATGACAGTATTGAAAACCCTGCTAATGAGTTATTTGATAAGTGTAGCTTATGGTGGCCACCTACAGGTGGGAGAGAGAAAGAACATACAGAATAATTGCAATAATTGCAAGAAACGTCATGCAAATGATTTTTTTATGTACTGTGCATTTCCCTTGACTGTTTACAGATACAGGTAATAGATATATACATGGTACTGTGATAACCAGTTTGAGGCAGCTCACATATTTGGCACAAAATTTCTTCAAAAGATCTATGTTTTCTGTGTTTATTTCATAACCCTCAAACTTCCTTATCTAGTTGCTTCCTGCAGGATTGGACTGCTCATCTAGAGTGCCTGTACTTTCCCGTATCAATTCCCTTGTGTAAAGCTTTTTCACCCAAATCTGGTATTTGAAGTTTTTGGCTTCTGTTGTCATTAGCTGTATTAATTTTATCTGTCAGGGAGATAACAACATCAGCTGTCTTCTGAGAATGAATTTAGAGAAACAAGGAGAGTGACATTGCTCAGATTGTTATTATTATTATTTTGGTAGCACAGAGTTTAGCGATAATTTATTAAACACAAATAATGTTGCTTTCTGTATCAGCTTATTTTTCTCTGCAATATTTACAGTTTGTGGTTTAAATTTGATATTAAATTTGTAAAACAGAACTGTAGTATGACATAATTCAAATTAAAAATAAATTTCACTTTGCAATGTGCAGAATGGGGAGAATTATGATCCAAATTAATCTTTATTCCATTTAGTAACCATAGAAAACAATGTTTGCTTTCACCAAAGCGTGTCAAAGGTGTGAGTGTCCTTTTCCAGTAAATCTGTCCATCTTGTAGATACAGAGTTTGATAAAGACCATTCAGACTGTTTCAAAATTCAGACACCATGTTATTAGTCTGAACTAACTCACCTCAATTCTGTTGGTTGTGGATCACTTTTAACTAAACTGTTTAGAGCTGTTGCAGTTATCCTAAAGACTTTAGACTCCAAATTGGTGCAGGATACTGCAAGTGACAATATGTAGCCCAGTGTTCAAGATTCCTGAGAATGTTTTTTCCCCATGGGTGAATCAGTGGGGTCAAGAAGTTCTAAATTTTCTCAGAACTTCCAAAGTTACAGTGTTGTTTGAAGCTAACATTAGGTTTCTCTCTGAAGAAGGTATTAAGTTTGGCTCTCAAGCCTCAATTGAGTGAACGTTTTTGGTGCTTAGCAGAACTGAGTTCTACAGAGATTCCAAGAAATTATAAAGTCTTACTAAAACATGTCTTCTGGCATTGCTAAAGTGTTTTTTTACTTCCCATGGAAAATTAAATGATCAAACAAATAATCAGGTAGAATATCTCTCATCAGTTTAGCATCAGCTTGTGTCCTTAGGACAAAAGTAGCACTGCCTACCTTTGTTGAACTAGTCAAGGTTTTTGACTGGTGTATGTTGTGCTTCTTCTGTTCTGCCTCTTGAATTTCCTTTATCTCAGTCCCTGATAGTAATGAAAAATCTGACCTTTTATTCAAACAAACAAAAAAAGAAAAACAGAAAGGAACAAACAAAACCCTGCTTTCTTCTACAGCTAGAAAATGGATCATGGACTTTTGCATTATACAGTTTTTCATTGCTGAAGTCTTTATGTAACAGTATTTGTTCTAAATGAGAGACTGGAAAGAGTAGTGTTCGACATAAAATAGCATGGCATCTCCACCACATAATTTTGTCTTCTTTTTTCAATCTCATCCCTTGTTTTAGGTTTGGATAAATTGACTTTGTTTATTAAATCTATTTTATAGCAGGGCAAACGATAAACATATGTAGTGTCTAGTAGCATCTGTAACACTGCTATCAAGACAGTACCATACCAGCAGTTTTCTTGCTACGGGTGCTTAACTATTGAAATTACAGGTCTCAGCATGTCAAAGTATGTGGTGAACACTTATTTTTTAGTATATGAAGTCTGTTTCAAATGGATTTATTTGGATCTCAGCTTCTAAAATACCACTGGATTTATCAGATAACTTTCTGTAAATTCCAGCCAGTACTTACAACTCCTTTAAAATTTGGCATTAAATCTCCTTTATTTCACTTTTAAAAACTCCTTCTCCACAAATCTCTGTAATTAAATTTATCACCTTTCTATGATATTCTCATGAAAATGCAGGAAAATAGAAACTCTAGGTCAAATTCATTACCTATTTTATTTCTTTTTGTTTCTTTCTTGATAGCTTGGCTCCACTACATTTTTTTATTCTTTCTGTAATCTGAAGGTTTTCTCACCATTTCACTAGGCAGTCCATCTGCTATTGCAAGTAAACCACATTGTATTTCAGAACAGTGCTTTTTATTACAGAAAGGAAGCTCCTGAACTGTTGACGAAGATGAACATCTAGGAGAATGGTTTTGTGTTCTGTTGTATTCTGTAGACTCAAATGCTAAGGAAAAAAAATGCTGAGATGAATGCTGAACCTCAGTCAACCCTTTAATTGTCAGTAGGGCCACTTATTTGCACTCATCAGAAGCACTCCTGAAATGTTTTTAAATTCATTTAGTTGAATTAGAGGTGAATGGAATACTTTTGTGATTGTACCAATTTTTCACCAGCTTACTAATTACCAAATGTAAGTAATAACTTATGTTTTGGATATCAAGTGCAGGTAGTTCTAAAAAGTATGCGTTCCTTAAGAAGTTCTAAGTTTCTTTGCCACATCTACTAGGCTTTGTCAAATCATGTAATTGTTTTCCTTAGGCTGACTGGAGGCCTTTCTGATTATCTATTGTGCTGAAAATGTAAATAAACTGCCATTTGTCCCTTTTTCTTCACTGACCATGGTACAGAGAACTTCATCTAAGTGGAAAGGTGGCTAATTTAATCAGACTGAGAAAAGGAACAATTATATCCTGTAAATGTTTTCTTGTGGAACTCTTTTCTGTGGGATATAATTTAGGTCAAGGATCTGTCAGACTTAAAAACTGATAGAATGCAAACTCTTAGAGTTACATTGCAGATAAAAGAATATAAACCTTCATGTCTCAATTCATATGTCAGTTTTTAGCTCATGCAGATTGGGAAGAAATTTCCCTATAGACACATAATTTCCAAGTTTCTAGTTTCTGCGTTCATTCACCCTTGTGAAAAATAACTACCACATCACAGTGAGATATTGGAGTAGCTGTGTCAGTGCCTGAAAGCAATATAGCAAGTCTGATACTTATCTGTAGCCTCAATTTCAAACATGGAAAAATTTTACAAGCTGGTGTTTTTCATTGAGTTTATTTTAATACTCTTGGCTGTGTAGTGTATGTCTTAGCATGTATGGCCTCTGAAAGACTTTACAAGTAAATTCATCAGAAGTACCATCCAGGTTACTTTTTTTTTTTTTTTTTTTTTTTTTTTTTTTTTTTTTTTTTGTCTCAGGTCTTTCTTTAGGACTGGTCCATCAATTCTGTTGTAATATTTGCTGTTTGTGTACTAGCATTCATCCTTTTTCAGAGAATCGTTCTGTTCCTTTTTGAAACTCATTACAATTGATCTAGCTCAAATGATGACAAATAGTCATTATCATCCAGAACAAAGTTCTGTTTAGCTCCAGCTCCTTTCTGTGATCCTTTCTGTTATATACTTAGATTCCTTATTTTTTTAATGAGATTTGTAATTTTTATGAACTAGGCTTTAGTATCCCATCAAAACTAAAGGATAGTTCATGTTGGGTTAGGCTGCCCATTGAAGAAAATTGCAGTTTATAAGCTGAAAACATCATTTCCCTTTGTAGCTTCTGTTAAAACAGCAAGAACTATCTGTGTAAATTCTATGAGTAGTCCTGGTCACTGGCATGGGCACTGGAGTATATCACATGAGTCCTGATGGAAGGTTGGCAGTTGAGAACAGTGTCTGTCCTAAGCCAGAAGATACCATTGTTTATGAAGGCAATTTGTTATTGAATCCAGGTCAGCTGTTGATAGAGACTGCTTAGCTGAGCTTTTGAATGTGAGTGTGCATAATACCGATAGGCCAGGATCACCTGTTCATTCAACGTTGTCTGCTAGAGTTGTAGTGAGGGACAGTGGTATGTTGTAAAAGGCAATGTGAACTGAACACAGAGTATTTTTAATGGTTAAGACAAACCAAATTTCCATTTTTTTGCTATGCAGAAATATCTTGACAAGTCATCTCCTTTACTAAATGGCTGGCAAACTGTGGTCCTTCTGCTTCACAAGAGGTAGAGAAATGATATCAGCACAGATCAGCTGGGTTGAAGAAGAAAGTTTTGTCTGAAAAAACTAGGACATTTGTCAGGCATTTAAGCAGAGTTGTGATGCATCGTCTTACATTTGTTCTTTTCCTGCACTTCTTAATTGTGGTTACTTCTTCCACTTGCTTTGTTCATTGCGTTGGTTTTCTTTTTTTCTTACCCTTTGGTTATTTGCCCTTCTAGAAGGTTAAATCTTTAAAGGTTATAACAATACCCATGGAAAGTATTCAGAAGTATTTTACATCGCAGCGTTTCCCCAAGTTACCTGACACAGTATATTTCCATTTCCTTGTGTAGGTTGACAGCCAGACAGTTCCTCTGGGAATAATGTATCCCTCCCTTAAACTACGGTGTTGTTTTCCAATGATAACATAAAATAATCCTAAAAATTCTCTATACATAATGTAGAATTTTTAAGAATGCGGGAATTTTTCAGAGAAATCTCAAATAGCCTAAAAATAAATTGCTAAATGTATCAACTGCCCATGCCATATATCAATTAAAAAGCAGCATTTATATGAGTATTTAAAATAGTTGCATACCATCAATAGGCTGTAGCCAAATTGTGACTTTAATCATAATTCCTCTAAATGTGGCAGGGAGTTGTCTGACTCAGCCTCTATATAGCATTTGAAAAATGTAAGCTGTGGTCTTGGAGATTCAACCATAAATGAATTTACTCTTTTGAGCTTCTGACTGTCATGTTAATAGTTTAAGGGGCCTTACTTAAAGGATTATCCGAATCTACAAACATTCAAAGGGAAAACATATTAAATGACAGATGAAGTGTCAAGTGCAGTGAAATGGTGCTTTTAAACAATTTTTAGTCAGGCATAAAGAAATGGGATGCTTCCTCTTACTTGTACAACATATGTGCTCAAAAAACCCAACCTGATTCTTTATGTAAAAGCATAGATCTCTTTTGTCTACAGTGTATGGTAAAATATTGTTTTCTGTCTCAGATATTGCTAAGCTTTGTTTTGAGCAACAGCTAAAATACTGTGCAGCTTTGCAATGTTTTCCAAATCTTTTTGCAATTTGGTTTATTTCACCCAAGATCGTAATACTTTTCAAGCACTGATACCACTTGAAACCCAGTTCATATCATTTTATAATTAATATGACCTCTGCATCTCATAATTAAATGTAATTTCCTGATTTTTCTACCACGAGGGAGTGTAAAGGGGGGGGTGTTCTGATGCTGCTAATACAATGTTCTGTTTTTCTATAGGAAATGCTATTAGGCCCATCGCGCTCCGTGCAGTGTCTGCTATAGCCCGTGCTCTTCCAGGATTTCCCATCTTAGCAACTGGAGGCATTGACTCTGCTGAAAGTGGGCTCCAGTTTCTGCACAGTGGAGCTTCAGTTTTACAGGTATATTTATTTCTTTAATACATTAAAATTAAAATAACTTTAATTAAAGCTATAATGTATCTTCCTTTCAAATATTATCATACTGGCCTTTTTTCAACAGTTGAAAGCAGTTTTCAGGTTTTAGACATGTTTCTTGCTAAAAGACATTCATTTTAAGTTGGAGTTTCCAAAAGAAGACTTTGGATGCTACAATAGCAATCTGGGAAAAGGCTGTCCATGAGTATGTCATCACTTTTTTCTATAATCTGTAGGATTTAAATTTCAAACATCTCTCCCTTTCCATACAAGCAAGGCCTACACAGTGTTAAGCTTGAGCTGTTCAATCATCCTTTATTCTTGTTTTATGTCTTCTGCAAAGAGCCTTTTCAAGGAGAGAAGTATATCAAAAAACATTACTTGAGTCTCACTGGGAGTCAATTTAAAGTGACTTTTCTTAATCTGGGAATCTGTGCCTCTTAAGCATGCTTACTGTAAGAGAAGGTGCAGAGCTGCACCTCCTGCATATGGGGTTGTTATTGCAGGCCATAGTTATTGAGTAAGGTTTTGGATTGCACACAGTGGTTGAAGCTCTTTACTTTGCCTGATGGGTTATTGTGAAGCCCTGAACAAACTGGGTGGGTTAGGTAGTCCCTGTTGTGAAAAGGAATCTTGTTTGTTAATGTGGATACCAGAAAATTGGCTGGAAATCAGCCCCTTATCTGCTCTAATAGGTATGTCAGGGCAGCACTGCAGCATATGTTAGACAGATCGATAAGGAGCGCATGGTAGTTAAGTTAGATAGTTCCATTATATAACACTATATTCTGGTAGGTACTTGTCCCCCTCTATGTGGAGTTCCCATCAAAGTCAACAGCAGCTGTAGATACTGGCTTTGTGTCACTCCATGGGATGACTGGAGTGGTTTCATTCTCACAATTCACTGCAACATTAAGAATTAGATTCAGTGTTAGATTCAGTTCATGCACAGCTATGGTGACAACTGACAGTAGTCACGTGTTCACTATATCAATTAAAAATAATTAAAAATTCTAGGGCAATTTGGTATTTTGGTTTGTTTGTTTTTTTAATATGCTTAAAGTTAGTATTTTGGGGAGCTGAAGTGGAAGACAACTGGTATTCTATAGATTTGTTACATTTTTTTTTAGCTTTGTTAATACTATTTCCTATCTTTTAAGTTTGTTTGAGAATGCTTCAAACTTCTTTTCTCATGAACAAACACAAGACCTACCTTTTTTACACAATGTTCTGAGAGCTTCAATTTAAGTGCTAAGTAATGGTACAAATTACAGAGCAGCATTTGTAAACAAAGAAGTAGGATTGGCAAGGGAATGTTTTTAGTGCTATGTATTTCATTTATTATTGCTAATAATGCTCCAGTTTTGATGACTTTGTCAATTACAATGTTACATGATCTCAACTACACATAACAGAACGATTTTCTGTTCTACTTCTACTACATCTGTTTCTGGATGACTAAAAATGAAGTTTTAAAATGTCATTTATGTATGTTTCCTTTATATAGACTGTGTAGCTGTTTATTTTCTTGTTTTGTTTTTTTTGTTTTCTTCTACTGTGCACCATTGGTAATGAGACAATGGTAAAGATAATTTTCTTTTGTGATAAGATTACCAGTTGCCCTTGAAAGTCTCCAGGGATGGGGCATCAACCACAACACTAGATAACCTGTTCCAGAGCCTCACCCACCCTCATTGTAAAAGACTTTTTCCTTATATCTAACGTAAATCTACTGTCCCTGAGCTTGAAGCCTTTTCCCCTCGTTCTATCGCTACAGACCCTGCTAAAGAGTTTGTCCCCTTCTTTCCTTTAGCCTCCCTTTAGATTCACTATTATTATTTTCTTTTAACTAATAGTTACGTTCTCTGGAACTAGCTTCCAGAAATGGATCTATATGGTATTCTATGCTTCAGAGAATAATTTCTTTTTCCAAACGGCCTTTCCCAGAGATGATAAAAAAACTCTCACTATATTCAGACTTCACCGGTCTAATCAGCTCTAGAACTGATTTAAAACTCCTCTAGATCAAATCCATCCTCAGTTTGAGTGGCTTATTTTTGTTTCTCTGAAGTAAGGCAGTCATTTGAACTTATCTGAAATAAATGGATTGTAAAAGTGCTGCGTATGTAAGGGTCTGAACTAGTTCAATTACATTTATTTAAAAATAAGTCTTTAGAAAACGTCATGCTAGATTGTGAGTATGCCATAAATTTCTCTCATCTAAGGAAAGGCAAATGGAAAAGTGAGGGAAACAGGTAATTTGTATAGACATTTATACAAGGAATACACTTCTCTGGGGCTAGACTGAGACATCCATTTGCTGCTCAGGCAAGATACTTTGTGATAAACAGAAGAAGGCAACCTCATCTTCACAAGTTATCTTTGGAACAAGTTATCTCTGACGTCAAGGTCATACAAATAGCTGCCTAACATACTTCTCCTTGAATCCCAATTTTTCTCTTAAAGCATCCTTGGTACCAAATGCCTCAGTTCTTTTGTCTTGAGCAGTGAAAACTCCTGTTGCTTTGACAGGTCACTTTTGCTTTCTCAGCAAAAGTGATAGACTGCTCCAGAGGCAGAAAGCAAACAGCCAAGGCTTTGGCAGTGTGGACATGCATTCTGCACTCAGCTGTGCCAAATGAGAGCAATCTCCTCACGTGCTCCCAGCTAAAAACCTGAACCTGCCCACTGGCCCTGCTACCACCACCTTGTTACAAAGAACAGTGTGTGGATGTGCCCTTGTTAGCTATGTTTTAATGGGGTGCAAATTGTCAGTTCATCCAGCATTTAAACACATTATGTCTGATATAATTAAGCAGCACAATCTGCAGTGATCCTCTGCAGAGGACCGCTAGAGAGCCCAGGATGGCGGTGCTTCTGTGGCCATTGACTTCTCTTTGTTTTGCCTGGACAAGAGTCCAGTGTCTTCTCTGCCATGAGAGGATGATGTTCAGAAGCAAGGAAAATGCAAAGGCTTTGTGTGAGTTGATTTAATTGCCATGTGGTCTCTCTTAGAGAAGAAGCTTATGAATAATAAATGTAGCCCCATTAAAACCAAGATCAGGTTTGCCTCTGCAGCTATTTCACCTGTGATCAGTTCTGCATTGTTTGTTTTTATTTTCCAATTGCTTTTCTTTTAAAATGTGGGGATTTATTTTCTGTTAACAAAATGGAAATTCTTAATTTTCCATTTAAAAAACTGTAGTACACGGGAATGCAAGTAAGGAGTCAGGTGATGAACCCGTATTTTGATGCATGCTCTAACAGCCTCAAATGGTATTGATCAGGTATGTTAGGGAATGGTTCTGGGAAAGAACGTCAGCATTCGCTGTGCATTCTGTCTCCAGCCTTAGAAAACAGAGAGCAGCATTTTAGGCTACTACTGACAAAATGTTTGTATGTGAGGAAGTTTTGCATCAGCTTTCTAAAACACACTGGATCACTGTAGCCAGTTGTAGCTGAAATTAAAATTGTATACAGCAATTTATCCGTATTATTCCATATTATGATATAGTGAGGGAAAAAAGCAACAATTTTTTAACATTTTTCATTAAAATGCTGAAATGTTTTTGTGATTTTTTAGCTGATTCCTTAGGATGGTAGTTCTTTGTAAGGCACCCAAACCCCAACGCCTTTTAAGTATGAGCTTGGAATAAAAAAATAACTCTGTCGTGCACTCCTTTATCCAATCCTGCATTCCTCATATACACAAAGCTCCAGAGCTCCAGAGATGTCTAGCTGCAACTTTTTGATGTACAGTTCATTACTATAGGCTTCCAGTGGGGCTGAAATATGTGCTTTTTCTAGAAGTGAGCTTTTTTTTAAAGCCACAATTAATCAAAATAAGATGTATATTGAATTTTTTGCATCTTTTGCGTCATGTATGTGATTTAGCATGACACATTGATGGTTTGTCAGATTTTTACAAGGCTTTGAAGCAGACTTGCATTTTTCAAAGTCATCTTGCTGTAGGAAATTAAAAATAGAGACAATTATAGAAAATTCCACTGGAAAGAGAAAATGCATTATGGAAAAAGCAATAAAAGCATAAAAATATTAAAGTAAAAATCACTTCACAGTAGCCTGTATGATTCAATTGTAGATCAATATTGTGTAGTTAATGCATTAGCAGTAGAGCATTAATTTGCAATTACCGCAGGTGATCTGATCCTCTGTGTTCTGTCCATTGACATAAATGACCTTTTGTTGAAAGAGATTCTGTAGTCATTATTTCTAGCAGCTGTAACAAAAAAAAAAAGAAGGTAGAACAAAGGGGTACTTTCTGAAGTATACATTTTTCATGGCAGAGTCTTTTAACATTATATTCTGGTATGGAACATGTTCGCTAATCTCAAATTTTAGTCATTAACTTGAAAAGAATATGTGTTTCTTTTCAAGCATATTTCTGTTCTTTTAAAATGGACAACATACCTGTCCCCAGTTTTTCCACCACACAGCCAAGACTGAAAATCCACCCATTTACTGCCTTCTTCTATGGTCCCACCTGGCAGAGAGCAGCCATCAGTGTCACCCCAAGACCTGCTCATGGCATCCAGCTGGAACAGGGCTGGGTGAAGGCACTGCAGCAGTGCAGCAAGGCAATGTGTACTGCTGCACCCTCCTTGCACCAGGACCTTCTGTCACAGGCAAGGAGTGCTGTGGGAGTGCCTGTACCCTGGGGCAGCTGTGTGAGGCTGGCTCTGTCCGTGCCCTCCTCTCCATGCTAGCTCTGCATGGCATCTCAGGGGTCAGACCAAGATCAAAACCCCATCTGGAAATATTTTCCATGGGAAACCACCATTTTTTTGCTTCTGCAAGATAAAATCTGCCCCCAGTGTGGAACACAGTTGTTTCTATGAGACTGCTTGTATTTTTTGTAACATTTTCAAGGAGATTTCTTGTTGGTACCTCTGTGGAGCCAGAGTCTCAAGGGATTTGGGACAGTTAGATCATTATTGTTTCTTCAGCAGGCATTTTACTGAAGTTTTTAGCTGGGAGATTTTGTAACAGAGGGATGGCCCCTTGTGCATGAATAAACAAGCTTTCCCATTGCAAAGTAGTAGGATATGAACTCCGAGTGAGTGGTCTTATTCTGTTTGTACAAATATGAAACCCTGCAAGGAACCCTTCCATGAGATATAAAGTGTCCTGGATGTCAGAAAATACAAGCAAGGCTCTGAAAATATAATCACTAAAATGATACGAAAAAAGTCATAAAGATTATGTCATGTCTTAATATTTAAATGCTATCATTTTCTCATCCCCAAGCGCAAAAATACAAACAAAAAAAAAAAAAAAGAAAAAGAAAAAAAAACCCCACAAAATCTCTGAAGTAAATGTATCCTGTAATGATTTACCATATTTTTCCCCCCCCTTTTTTTTTTTTAATTCTTCTTAAGGTCTCTGATGCAATTTTTCCATGTTTTTATAGGCTACAGAACTGTGAAACAGAGAGCCAGTTCTCTGTGCACTTAATTAGTGGTTTTTTAAGCGCATCTTGGTGTCTGCTCAAGTCAGTGAAGGCATTGATATTGAGATAAGTGCGGACTAGCTGAGGCCAAAAATATCTTATCCAGGAATGAATTACTGCTTATGCCCTTTAGTGGTATGGGGAGTAAGAGGTCATAATCACAGGGCTGATGGAGCAGGGCAGTGATAGAACAGGCCCACTGTTTTGGAGTTCCAATTTCTACCTTGAAAACTATTTCATCTTGTGTTGAATAACAGCGACTTTGAATGCAGAAGAAGGGCTCAGCGATTCCCTGTGTCTAATCTCAGCTCTGTGTGGGGAATGTGAAGTCAGGTTGCAAGCAAGTCTCCAGCACAGGGTGCAGTCTCTATGGCTGGGCTTCTCCTGCCCACCCCACTCAGCCCCTGCCACCCATACACTGCACTGGGGAGCAGAGGTTTTTCGTTATGTTGGCAGGGAGGTTTGCCTCAGAGAGCTCTGCTCCTGGTGACAGAACAGGTGTGCTTCAGCATCAGTTGGCAGCACACACCTGATGCACACTGTGGCTCGGGGCAGAAGAACAAAACCTGTACAAAGCTGTTCGCCAACGAATAGGTTGCTGGATGCAGGCCGCCAGAACTGTACAACTGAGAGACAGACAGATTCAAAAAATAGCTCTTTATTTTTCATATATTTTTAATATTTTTTATAGACCAATAATTTTAAGGAAGCAAAATGCCACTTAAGGCAAACACACCTTTCACATGTAAGTCTTTTGATTTAGATAAGAATATCCTCAGGTAGAAGAAGAGATTTAAAAACTGCTAAAGCCTATGTTCCCAAAGAAGCTCAATGTGTTTGTACATCCTTTTGAGTATCCTCAGACACATTTGAACTTTGCAGCCATTTTATTTGAAATTTGGCAGAAGATAGAAATTATTTTACAATAACAAGTTTTGGAAAAATGAAAAAGACACTCAGTGGAGAGTTTGTACCTGCATTCCTTCACTGTAAGAACGATCATGCTATAGGCTCACCTCCATTAGACCTCTGAGAATCCACATGGGACAGCACTGCCAGGGCTGTGTCAGCCACAGGAAAGCCTTTAATTGGCAGTCACACCTTATTAGACGTCAGAGAACCCAACCAGGAGACACAGACCTGCTGGAAGCCAGGTATCATTAGCTCTGCTGCTCACAGAGCCGCATGCTTAAAAAAGTCTTCAATGGCTGTGGCACTGAATGGAGTGGCCCTTCTTTGCAGAGCTGAAATTTGCAGTACATGGAGAAACAAAAGAGGGAACAAAGTGCTGTTTGAACATGTCGAAATAAAATCAAAAGAAAAAGGGATGTGAAAGAGAGAGAAGTTGGGACAGAGATACATACAGTGATCCTTCTAATAAACATTTCGTTATTTTCTGCTTTTTTCTCTGCTCAGTGCTAATTAGAGAAACTCAACCTGTTCTCAACTGTCTGTCTTCTTTTGTTAATAAAAAAAGTCATTAGAGGACTGCCACACTTGCTCTGTTAAATATACTTGAAATGGAAATTGCTAATTGCTGGTGAGAATTCCTTTCAGTGGAAATCTCAATTTCTCAGACAAAAAATTCTAGAAAGTTCCTTGGTCATGGATAAAAATATAAGGTTGTAACAGGTTTTCATTATTGATGTTTACTTTTATTTTTTTTGCCACTTTTAATGATAAGGTTCAGTATTCAAATCATCATGTCATAAAGTTCTGGACTGAACTCCAAGCTAACAACGCCTTTTATTTTGTGCAGTTTTGCAGTAGTTTTTACATTTTGTTTGGAGCTGTTTAAGGGATTTTTCTATTAGCTTTCCTTTTTTTCTACTCATTTTACCAGCTAGTAAATGAGGTCTGCATAGATAGAATTGTTATTTCATAAATTTGTAAGAATGAATTCAAGCTCATTCCATAACAATTGCCATTTTTCATTCTTATAATGGATTCTCATGCAAAGTAGGTTTAACTATCACTGAATGGTAATAATTATTTAATAAAAATTAGGTCTCAATGGAGCATTAGTTCAAATGCTGTCCTGTGGCAGTTGCTCCCAGCCCCTGCAGAGGATCTGTCCCTCACTCTTGCAACTGGGGACACTGAGTTTCCCCTTCCCTTCTCTACCCAGGTGTCCACCCTGGGTCTGGTGGCTTGGTGACTTCAGAGCTGAAGACATGCAAATAATAATTGCTTTAGCAGCGCTGTCTCTACCTCCGTATCCCAAGGATCCACAATACTGTTTCTCTTTTCAATGCTGTTTCTATTTTTAATGTGGATACACACTGCTGGTGTGGATTCACACTGCCACTGTCTGAACGAGCACAGACCTGTCCTCTCTGCAGATAAAAGGACATGGTGTGAATTGATGTCAAGTGATTTTGTTTAGAAGTTTACAAAGTAGAAGCAACATGGAGATGACTTTTCAAAAGAAATTTGGCTTTCTAGTTTTGTTGTAGACAAAGTTACTCTTGGGTTTCAACGTGGAAGTGACTGGAAATCAAACTGAAAATATATCCAACTCATACTGGATATTGAAAATGTAAAGAGAAGGAAAGATAAGCACAGTGGAAAATGCTGAGTTTCTTTTCTTGTTACTGCCATCTCCATTAATTAGAGAATTTCCCGTATTTTCTTTTAAATTACACTTATTGTATTGGCAGAGGGCTTGATTTTCCTGCAAGGGAAAACGCAAAACATTCAGGATTGCAAAGCTGTGCTGTCAGAGACGTTTTTCTGGGAAACATTATCAGCCGTACAAAGAATGTACGCAAGCAAGAAATTTTCCATTTTGTATTGCCACAGCTCTGTTGATCCTGCAGACTGTGGGCTGTGCACCAGCTTGGATTGGTGCAGGGCTGATTGCAGTTTAACAAGACCAGGTGACCATTCCACTGGTTCCCTCAGAGGTAGAAGAGCCTTTTTTTTCTGCCCAGGATGGAGGAAGCAATCTGGGATTGGGAGCCCCAATGCCTTTTGAAGTATTTTTCTTGCTACAACATAAGCCCTCTGACACAGCTTGATCTGTCTGCAGAGATGCCCTTTTATCCACGTGATTTGAATGAAAAAAACAAACAGAGAAACCATTTTTCTGAAGCTGGCAGTACATTTAAGAAAAGGTTTAATTTCCTTCAGTATCTGAGTTATGTCACTGCTTTTCTTGCTGATATTTATTTTTTGGACAGAGATAGGTAAAACAATCCCCAAGGAAATGTGGAAGTGGGTTTTTATCTCAGACACGGAGGACTCAGAGGGTCAGAACTATTTTATTCACATGAATCTCACTCTTCAATGGACACAGCAGCTGCTGCACAAATTCGTACAGGCAAGCTGATAAAGGATGAAAGTAATTTTAACTGAAATAAAATGTGACAGTAGTAGAGAGAAAGACTCACAAGGATGAGGGGTTAATCATTGCAGGACTGAACTGAGGTTCCAAAATGAAAAAATTGCTTTTCTGTTTGATTTGGAGAAGTAGGAAGCTTTCAGAATTCTGGTCACAGGATGACGTCCCTTAGTAGATGGCTCTCATTAGAGTTTGTTAAAAACTTCTTTGAGGAAACTGTTCCTCATTGACAAATTTTATTTAATCAAAATAGATCTGGGTTCAAGTCCCTGCTGAGCCTGATTCACTGTCTTGGGTTGAAAAAATCAGCAGCTCTAACCTGAATAATCTACGCATTAATGAGCCTCTGCCTTACCGATGTGTTTACCCTCCTGCAGATAAGAGGCCACAGGAAAGATGCACAGGGAGAAGCCGATGACCAAGAAATAGTTATTCTGTCACAGGAAAGTTTCATGATGGAAATGCTTTTTCATTTTAACTGATAATAAGATTTCTAAAAAAGTGTGTTAAAGAAAAAATATTATTTAAGTGAATCAAAATTTTGTTTCAATTGCTTTGCAGCATATTTTAGTTTCGACATTTCGTTCCAATTAACTTAGATTGCAAAACAGACATTTTAAAGCTAAACGGGGCTGTTGCATTTCATCTTGTCAAACAGCACGTATTGGCAATTCTGAAACTTTTTCCACACATTTTTTCAGGATACAGTTCCTTTCTGAAAAGCGTGTCTACCTAGAGCCACTCTCGCTTCTGACAAACAGGCATTTCCAAAAATGGAAAAGCTTACTGTCTCCAGTCAAGACAGGATGGAGTTTTTGTTGTTTAGCTCACAAAGTAAATAAATAAGTAAATAATCTTAAAAATGTTACTGACTTCTGACCAAGTGTGTTATGGGGCTGTCTGGCTTTTGACATCAAACCTCTGGGTCTGAGCAATTTAACTAATATCTGTTTTAGAAATACCTTTTGAGGAACTGGAGGGATATAGGACATTGAAATGTGTTGAGTAAATCTCCATCTATCTGGCACAGCTCCTGATTCTGTGCCAGCAGCTGCAGAACCACTGGGAGGAAGGGAAGATTTCATTTTCCACAACACAACTTGTAAGAGAGAGGTGAGACCTTTAGGTGTTAACGAACGAAATATGAAGTGATATTCAAAATATATTTAAAGATGGAGAGCCTGTGCATGTGATTGCACTGTTTACACAGGGGAGTTAGTTCATCTGCTTTCAACGCTATCTTTCATTTTATGGATCTAGAGTACAATGATACAATTTGCTGTAGATGGCTGATTATGAGGCTGTCTCCACACTGCTCAGTGCTCAAGGCATGTGGAATCATATTTGTTTTCTGGGTGAAGATGATCACGATCAGCACTTTTATCAGTGTATTTGCCCACCTACTGCATAAAGATCCACTTTGCTGTTCCAAGTACTGACAGAATGCTCTAGTGAGATAAGGAAATATAACCATTCCTCTAGGGATGGTTGACAGGAGAAAAAAAAATTAGCCAAAATACTATTATCACAGGGAGCCTTCTGAAAATTCTTCATTTCTTCTGCATTTTTCTTCTCAAATATTTGGGATACAGAACTGTATAACTCAGAATCCTTTGATAAGTACCAGTTTCCCACTTCTAAATGTCCAGTTTAGGTATTTAGATGAAATATGCATTAATTGTCATAGAAGACTTAGGGGAGGAAAGGTACTTTGGAGCAGGCTATGAATTAATGCATCAAATAACATGCCTAATAGCTCCCTTACAGTGCTCTTATCTCCTGCTATACCAGTGAATTCTAGCCTTCTTCTCTGACGTTGCTAGCTACTCACTAGTGCCCAGGGTTGCTAGACAAGGTTTGTGCCCTGTACTCAGGGTCCCAGCAAGGATGTCACCTTGGTACTTAGGCAGCTTTTCCTCACGGCCTATCTCAGCAGGCTTTTGTGGCTTTGCAGTGAGCTGTGTGCATCTTCTCGCTGCCCACCTACAGCTGCCTGCTTCCCTTACCTGTGCTGCCTGCCCCCATCCTCGTTAAATGTCAGCTCTGCTCTGCTCAATACCACTTCAGCACTTTTTTGTCCTGCTGTAGAGAAGATCTGAGCTGTAGAGAAGTAGAGCACTTATCCTGCAAGTTTTCTTGAAGACCTTCATCTCCTTTGAGCTCATTTTGAGCTTCATTACTTACTGACATTAGCCTATACTTTTGATTAGAATAACAGTTCACTGATGAGCTCTCTTCGCATAACTAAAATAACTAGAATATTTCATTACTGGCACTCACATGATGTTTTACCATTCAGTCTTTTTTTTATATAGGTTTCTTAAGCCCGCATGTGAGTGGTTGCCTACTTGCAAATCACAGAGCAGTTAGCATCTTTGAATCTTTCTGCTATATGTTTCCCCTTCAGTGCCGCCACTAAGCCCTCTGCTTATTAGGATGCTAAGCCTAGAACTCAGTAAAAAAAATGTGTTGTTTTTCTTTTTCCCACAACTCAGGACATTCATAGATACAGTATAGAAGTCCACCAGATTGCTTTCTGAAAGCTGTCCTGGACTTTGGAACAAACAGTAGTTCATTAGTTCATGTAGCTCAATTCTAATGTTTTAAAAAGGCTATCAGCCATCATCCAAATCAGTTTTGCATCTTGATCCAGTAGCTGAAGCCTTGTTAAGTAACATCCCATCTGCTAACCTATATCTCTAGAGTCATTTAAGCAGCTAATGTGAATGAATCAAATCATTCCATCTGTACTGTATCAATATTTGGAAAGCTTTCGCTCAGTTACAAATTTATTCTTTGTAACAAAGAATCTTGTTTTTTTTCCAGAGAGTGCACCACCTTGTCTGATAATCCACTTCCACTAATATTTCTTAATCCTACAGCCCTTCAGCAAAACTAATAATTACTGATAGAAAGGATAATTTAGGCTATGCATTTCATGTACTGCTAAGTTAGTGCTCACTGAGACGTGAGGAGGAGGAACCACCACTACATAGGCAGCTTTTCCATGGACTTTGTTATCCTGAAGATTGTAAGTACAGAAACCCCCCTTGGAGAAGATTTTATGTCTCCTTTCTGTCAGGTAGCAGCTCTTTCCACTTTATTCTGAGCACTGTGTTGGGCAACCAGTGTGTACTGCTTTTTGCTTTGCATGTCTGGGCACATGTAGATTCTTGTAGAGGAGCTGGAAAGCATACACTGTGATTTCCATAGCCGAGGGCTATGCAGCAGATCGATTGCATGGCCCAGTAAGATCTCCCTTCTAGTTGAGTCAGTTTTTCCCAGTTGCTACTGAGAATAATTTTAAAATTTTACTTATCTTCCCCAGATTAAAATCACGCTTTTGCCCACAACAATAACATTAATTTTCTAAAGGCTGTTGATTTATATGGGTAGGTAGATAGGCAAAAATAGCATCCTTCCTGAAGCACCATGCATTCATTTATGCTTTCAGTCTTCTTCCACCAGTATCTTAGTCCTTAGATGCTAACAAAAAAAAGAACACCAACAAAAAAATCAGTAGCCTGAACTGTACATTGAAATACACCTTAGAGTCATTCATAAATATTTCTCTAACAGGAAGCAGGATTTATATCTTCAGTAGTTATCAGGAAGCATTTTAGTAGAAAAAGAAAGCTTCTGTAAAATGGTGATAGATAATGCTAAAATAGAATATATATTATAATATAAAATCAAAACAGTGCATAATTATTTTCTTTACCATTTGGATATTTCAAAGACAGCCAAATTAATAGGAAATAAATGTTAATTCATTGTAAAACCTCTCCTGGGTATCCAAGAGGAATAATATTTGTTTATCCATTTGCTATGATAAGAATATTAGAAACTGTGAAGTCAAAGACTGATTTCCTAATAGGGTGGCATTTTGAGAGCTGTTTTATTTAGAGATCCTGTGCAGTTTAGAACCAAAGCTGAAATAAGTCTCCGTCTTCTGGGGAAGCAAGATGGCATTCTGCTAAATGCTAGAATTTTATCATTTGAAGGGAGGAAAAAAAGCAAAGAGAAAGCAGCCAGCAAGACCTAAGAATATAAAAGCATTTGAGATCTCAGAAGGAGTTTAAATCAATGCACTGCCACAGTTACAGCACAGATGAAAGAGCCTGCTGTCTCAATTGCCAGGAAACTACTTAGAAACTCTCACTTTGATTTTATTTATTTATTTGATTTATTTATTTATTTATTTATATATTGCTAGCCCGTTATATTATCACTAAATGCAGTATATAAGAACGTCACTGCTTTGATGTTGTACAGCTACAGCAAATGGAAACTAATATGGTAGAACAGTCAAACTATGTGCTTTGCATTTCTGTATACAAATATATACCCATCAATTTTCTTACTTCTGCCTCTTACTTCTACTGTGTATCACTGCCACCCATATGCCTCCTTACTGTTACTTCTGGTTTCTTAAAGATGACAATTATTTTACACCTGTATTCTGAAGAGAGCTACATGTATATATTTCAGAGGGTGTAAAAATTAAAATTTCTGCAAGCTATTGTCTCTTAAACCACCTACCACAAATGCAAAGGGATGTAACAGTGATCTTGAGACAGTTTCAAATAGGAGCATGACTGCTGCTAGACATTGCAGTGTTCTTGTTCTCACAGATCTAACCACACCAAGAAGACTTCTTGAAAAGCAACTAATTACTAAACAGGCCAGATTCTCTGACCCGCTGATTTCTTCTTTCTAGTTTCATAGAAATTATTCTGTCATCTGCAACATCTTCCATTGGAAAAGGTGAGAAAAGCACTGGATTGAAATTGTTTCAGTGGATGATCTGGCTGGAAATGCTTCAGTGCCGCTTTGTTCAGAGCACTGAGTGAATGGCACAGGTCTTGCATACAGCCCCCTGGCTTATGCCAGAGTTTGGGCAGGATGATAATGCAGTGTGGGGATATTCTTCCTGTTCCTGCTAGAAATATTGGTTATGAGCTAAACCTTAAAGTTCTTACACAGATCTCTTAAGGGATTTGTCTCAGGAAAGACTTCAGAAATTGCCTTCTCTTTGTTGTGTAATGATTCTGCTAAAAGCAGAGGCACTTACAGTGTTGTATAACTGCTGTAGTAGAACCTGTCACTGATAATGAACTTTTTCTTCATAGTATGCAAATTAAAAGTTTCAGATTGATGTGAATGATTAAAAAAAAATCATGTATTCTGTAATATTCCTTTTACACAATAATAACAACCTAATAATTTATTCCAGTTCCTCAAGTAAGATTTGTAATGGCTCTAGATCCTTTGACAAAGCTAGACTGGTTATTTATGTTTATGTAGTAATAGAGCAGACAGGTCATTTTGTATGCAAGACATCAGCATGGACCTTTGAATGTTTCCTCCATTGCTGCATTCTGCAGAGCAGTTTTACTTAGAGCCTTAGTCTGTGATTCATTTCGCACCCACGTTCCCCAATGAGATCATGCTGTGTATGTTTGATTTACCAGCAGCAAAGCAGGCATTGTGTGTCTTTCAGTATCTCAGACGTGTCTGTATAGATTAGAATTGTTACCTACCATTGCAACTTATGCTGAACAGTTTTATATTGCAGAATATTAAGGGTACAGTATTACTGATCATACACAGTATGTCGGCTTGTTTATTTCTTTTGGGGAGCAAAGGATAACAGCTGGAAAGAAAGAGGAATCTGAATTAGGTAAAAAGAAGGGATCTTACTGTCAAGGATGTCACATAGTCGCAAAGCCCTTGATTACTTATAGGGCCTTCCTCTTCTGAAGAAGAAAAGGCTACTTTCTACCTAACTGTTTCAGGTGAATGCCTGGGTCAGTGCACTGCTGAATGTTAATTAACTCACAAGAGTGATTCACCTGAATTATGCAGGACCAAGGGACATTGAACAGGTGCTGTCTCTGCCACGTGAAGTCCCAGCACCTTTGCTTTCCAAAACCTGGGATGTTCAACCAAATAAGCAACCCACTTCTTGTCCATAAGCAGTTTCTGTTGGCCACAGGTTTTGGGCTGCTGGTCTGGAGCAATATAACCATTCATTTGTGCTCAGTTGTGAAGTTTAGGCTTTTGCTTCAGGGTCTAAAGGGAAATAAATTTCACTGTGTTTAGTCTTGAAAAGCTTGATATTAACGGCGGGACGACGACAGACAGGGCTGCTCTCCATCAGGTTCAAGCATGAGGCACTGACAGCATCTGTCAGGGTAGCACCCTGTTTGCATTAATCTCCTGTTGAGGTGGTTTAATAAGACATTAAATGATGGTGCAATCAAAAGGCAGTTCCATTTTAAATACAGCTATAGCTGGACCACTTTTGCTGCTCTTCACACCTGTAAAATAAGATATCAGCAGAAGTGAGTGTTCAACGTTCAGCTTTGCGAGGAGAGTGAGCATGCCTGCTCCCACTGCAATCAGCAGGACCAAAGCAGGGGCACTGGTGATGTGTGAGACAGGTCAACTCAGTTCTGAGATTTTCCTGGATTTTGAGTCTGCTGCCCTGCCACCTCTCTTGTGCTGACAAGGGGGCACAGTGTCATCTAAACAGAGGCAGCCAGGTGTGATGCTAAATAGCTATCTCTGTAGTGTAGAAATTGTCATGGCTAACATTGTGCAGTGCCCCTTTCTCTTTTTCAACCTCTTCTAAAGGCAACAAAGCCTTCTGCATTGATTGGAAGATCAATGGAAGATACTATAAGACTAAAACACAACTATCACCATCTGATATATACGGCCTAAGAAATTTTGAAGTTCAAAATGTTCTGGAATTCTCCAGAAACATGACCAAAACTCTTTCTGTTGGTTTTGTATGCACTGATGTTCGAATATTCCTTGTTCCAGGAAAAGCCTGTAAAAATATTCCCCTGCTTTTATCACAGTGAAATCGGTGAAAAGCATGTCTTTGGGGAATTATCTGCACCATTGGGCACCACAGTCATAAGACTTCTACAGAAGAACAAGGTTGTCTGAAAACACTCGCTAATTCAGTTTCTAAGACTTTCTATTTCAGATAATATTTTTCCTCAGTGCAGTGATTTACATTCTTTAAACAAACAAACAAAAAAACAACAACTATATTTTGCCTTCAGTTCTGGAACCTTCTTGGCTTCCTGCTAAAGTCAAGCAGCGCAATGCACATGGAACTCGGATTGATCCCAGTGAGTCTTAGTGTGATATCATCTTCTGCACATTTTTATATTGTTGCAGTTCATAACACTGCACCATAAAATAGAAAACAGTAAAAGCCTCCTTATTTATAAGGTTATTACAGGTATCCTCCAGTGTATCTCATGTGTATACATCCTGTCAAAATACTTCAAGATTTTGACAACAGTGCCTGAACTTATTTCAAGTGACATAATGTGGCTTTTGACTGATATATTTTTTTTTTTTTACAGTTTTAGTATTTTTAACCATAGTTAATAAAAGGGGTACCTGTGCACAAAAATAATAGAAAATTTGTTGGTGAACAAAGAGGTTTAAATAAGCAGCAGTTGAGATTTGCAGTTAAATATCCTGTACCAGAAATTATTAGGATGTTCTCTGTAATTTCTCTGGAATAATAATAAAAAAGTCTTGAAGTCTGAGGAAGGCATAGCAGACCTAATTAATGCCCACGCTGTTTCTGCAGAAAAACAGATTTTGTATAATGTACATGCACTGCATAGAAAATGTTCTGCTTAAATTGTAGTTTGTCCTTATTTTTTCTCTTGCATAGTAATAGTGTATGGTATTTTACAATGTGAAGTGCACCTTTCTGCAAATTTGCAAGTTGTATTATCATATCTTAAATATGAAAAAGAATTATATAGTTCCTGCATTTAATTTTCCCTGTATTATTGTGTTGATACCAAACGTGGTCTGAAGTATATTTTCTTATCCAAAGAGTGTGCCTGCATTTGTGCACATCCATACATTCATGTTCAAAGGTAGATAGCTATTTCAATTTTATGCTCATTATGTGTGTATGTAAATGCCAGTTTTATCAGGAGCATTGTTTTTAGTTTTTAGAATAAAAGCTGAATCAGAATCTGAAAACACTGACACATCTGGAATTTATGAGTATTTCCAGGGAATGATAATTAACAGTAGTCAACCAACCCTGTATCTCTCCACTGGTGGGTTAGGATTTAGCTAATGAGAATGTGTTCAGAGGAGTTGGAGCATTTTATTCACTTGTTGTCAGTTTAGTTGAGATCTCTGTGGTTTTCAATCAGAGCTGATACCCACAGGGTAGTTTAAAAAAAACCTTGTAACTTGTCAGGCAGGCAGTTGTATGCTATCAGTAGTTCTGTGTCTAAATGTTAAGCTTTGCACATCAGGGATTGTTGCTCTGTATGCTTATGAAGCTATACTGCTACCTGTGTTTCTAAAGCACCTAAAGTATCCTTTCAGTGATATCCAGGGAAAGGACAAAAGCAATGGGCATAAATTGGAATACAGAGTGTTCAATTTAAATATATGAAAAAAACTGTAAGGGCAATTGGATAGTAAACCCTGAGAAGCTGTGGAGTGTCTTTGGAGATACTCAAAGCCCAAATGGTTGTGATCCTGAATAGCCTCCTCTGACTGACCTTTCTCTGAGCTGGAAGGCTGGTCTACAGAATCTCTCTTTGATTGGGGTCTAAATCTATTTATCTGTGCTTCCCAAACAAGCAGGCTAGGGAATACCCAGCATATGCAGGTAGCATCTGTGTGTGCTGCAGAGTCCTGGAATTGCACTTTGGTTGCTCTTAGGGCAAGGCCTGCAGATTTGCTTCTAAACAGCCTTCAGATCTGGTCTAAAGTCTTCCATCAGGAAACCTAGACATAATTGGAGTTACACAGTCCTTTCTTTTCCTGAACTGACATAGGAGCAAGCAGCCAATAAATACCAATTGTTCTTTGCCAGTTTAGTTGCTATGAGGGTCATCTAGTAATCAATAAATCCAAAAAGTTTGCTAACTTCTTGTGCTCGCTCTTCTTGTGCCTGGACATTGTTGATAACTGGACTTACATTTCATAGGTGTGCAGTGCAATCCAGAATCAAGATTTCACTGTTATTGATGACTACTGCACTGGACTGCGAGCTCTTCTTTACCTGAAAAGCATTGAGGAACTTGGAGACTGGGATGGACAGAGTCCTGCAACCATGCGCCATCAGAAAGGAAAACCGGTATCCAGTATTGCTGATCTGATAGGAAAGGTATCATTGTTATTCCTGTATATGTCTATGCATTTCCATCTTCACTGTACACAGTCTCTGCTAATTGCTTTGTGTTTGTTTTTGGTTTTTTTTGTTCAGTGTATTAGCAAATATCTAAGGGCAGCTTAAGGAGGCAGACTTGAAATGCCTTGATATGGGATAACTTTTTACTCTGAATATGATGTCTCCACTCTGTTTGTAGTAGTGTTTTAATGTGTAGAATGTGAAATAACAAATGCTTTGGAACAACTTCTGGACTGCTTGTTTTAGTGAAACTCAACTCTATTTAGACAGATACTGATATTGTGCCAGGGTGTTCCATCATAATGAAATATTCAGGAGATATGAAAGGCCCCTAGCACTAGACTTGACCATCTGAAACAGCTTCTGTCACAACCAAGTTGATAGTTGGAACGCTCCAGCAAGTAGGAGATGATCCTACAGTCATCATGCCTGAGCACCTCGTGGTCTGTCATGGATACTGACTCCCATACCTACTACAAGACAGGAAGTTCCAGGTGATGAACAGAAAAACTGAATGATTTAATAAATTCCATGAGATCATTTAAATCTAGAAAGTCAGTGGTGGAATAGGAATGTAAACTATGGTCTGCGTGAATTCCTAACCTCTGGACTGTCCCTCCTCTCTGCTCTAGTAGTTCCCTACTACAGAAGCATCTTTGGAGATTTTTGCCAGATACAATAGATTGCAGCAGCCCCAGTGCTGCTCACCCCTACACCAGGACACCTGCTGATCCTTGCTGAGAAGCAGGGAGGTGTAACCAGCTTCCTACTGACGCCCTGCTGCCTACTGCTTTAAGCAAAATATCTGCACAGCGGGGAGGCAGAGCTTTTGTTTCTGGTTACTAGAGGGGATCCCTTTGAAGACTGATTTCAGTTATACATCATGCCTATTGATTATCCTTCTAAAAATCTGATATAACACTGTTGAAAATGTTGTAAAAAGTAAAGAATTACAAAAGAATAGGATTTGGAGTGTCAAATGCCTCCAAATCTCTGCTTATCATTGCTGATGACTGGAGTTGGATTTAGCAGGAGATTAGAGACTCCGGAATTGTTGTTCTCTGTGGAGCTCTGAAAATTATAACATTACCTTTCAGAAGAAAAGACAATCCCGTTCCTAAAGCTCTGAATAATACACTGCTTAAAAATAAAAGAAGATATAAGCAGTTTCATTTTCATCTACTTAAGCTAAGCAGTTAAGCCAGTCTCAGAGGGTTATATCCAAACTTCCTTTCTGTAACACCTGTAGAAATACAGCATTTTCAATTCATGTGACACAGATTTTTTGCAATTCTTTAAAGCAGCACTCTCTGTTCTTGGAATTAAGTTTGCATTTTACTAAACAGACAGCCATTGACAAAGATGTTTCTAGTGTCCTTTTGAATAAGAAAAAGATTATAATTTTCTGCTTGTCACTAAATCAATAGTTAACGTTGAAAAAGGTAGTGTGAAAAGATGCTTTAAGGGAGCACTTAATAATTCAAAGCAATCTTAACTTGAAACGAGTCACATGAAAAAGAATGAAAAACAAAGCCCAATGTAATCGTGGCTGGCTGGCTTTTTTTAGGCATTTTAAAAGAGCAAGATATTCAGAATATAACCAATTCTGTATTTGATTGCCCTTAGCATAGAATTATATCACTGGATCATTGCTACTAAATAAAATATAAAGCTGCACCATTGATAAAGCAGTGATATTTTTTAAACTGAAGCTCAGGATGACTGTCCAAGAATAAGCATTCAAGGGAAAAGGAAGAAAAATAACACCAGACGGGTAAAAGGAAGTACTGTGATAAATGATCCTACTAGGGGCAATCAAATACAAAGGCTTGATATCATTAATATTTATAATATCATAATTAGCTGCACTGTGCCTAAGCAGTGTTATTAGTGTAACTAATTATGTTATCATAAACTAAGTTAGCAATACTATAGGAATCAGTATTCTTACCTTCATAAATTATTATCAATATTGGATTTCATGTACTTGTGCCTAGCAAATTCAGTTAAGTATTGCAGTTCCATCTAGATTCAAATACAAGTATCTAGCTTGCTTGGCAGCAAGTAATAACATGTACTCCTGACTTTCTTTCTAAAATAAATTCACTGAAAAGCACACCCCTACTCCCTCTTGAAAAAGAGGAGATAGCCTATTGATGTGGTGTGTATGTTTTCATTGATAAAAATAATGTATGACCATATCTTACACGTGCACTAAAATGTGACAGCCAGAATCCTTCATTCCGGTTATTAAAAACTTCTAAGGAAATGTCCAAGTTTCTCTTAGCAGTACTGTGAGATGAAATGCAGTTTCTTTGGTAAAGCCCCTTAAGAAGCTAAACAGCAAATACTGATGAAGTTTTGCATTTTAAAAAGTGAAGATTCCATTTAAAAATGTTGATTTATTTGCAGTAAACGTAAAAATATAAAGGAACGATTCTCCATTTTGTAGGTGATGAAATTCCTATTGATTTTCATATGGAAACATAGAGATTATTCAGGCAATTGAAAATTTAATGATAAGGAACTGTGGAACAAGTATAATTTTCAAAAGCTTTGAGAACCACTTGCTTTCTGATTGTATAAAAGTTCATTAAGCCTTTCCCAGAAGCCTTTCCTATTGCAGAATTAGGACTGGGCCTATTCCTTATTAAATATGTTCATAATGGTATCTATGTGGACTCACAGTGCAATACTGAATATTAATGTCCATATTTTTATATAGCAGTGCTCTAGTCTTTAGATAATTCATGTCCTTTCCTCATATCTGCATCAAATAGATGCTGAGTGCAGAGTGTTGCCACAGGAGAGTGACACAGTAGAATTTTGTCATGAATTTTTTTAGTATTTGATGACCAGAGTCAATGAAATGGTAAACACTTTCTTCTAAGCAGAGCACCTGACATCAAAGCGAAGCTGTCTTGCCCTGCAGACACCAGATAAACGGCAAAATGAACAGTTATCTCTGTTGGTTGTTACATTTATCACAATCATTTCCTTTGTAAACAGAAAGAGTACTAAAAATGCTGTGCTAAGTGGTGTGAATAAGCAGTTTAAGAGCAGACACACCCATCTTCGTCTAAAAGGAGAATGATTTTGATCAGTACCTGTTTGTGCTTTTACATTAATGCTAGAAATACTTGCATCTGATAATTTCAAGCCCTTAACAAATGAGAAGCATCATAGCTCTGACAAATATTTTGGGAACTCAAGTGCTGCTTTTTGGCTTTGCAACATTGCATAATGTGTTTTTTGGTCTGTAGACTCTGAATGCATCGTCTTTGAGGCAGCTGGTGCATATTTACCAATAGCTCTTCCGTAACATTAGCATTCTGTGTTTGCTAATGCAGTGGTTGCTGCTGCAGTCAGTACCTGCCATTGTCCCAAGATGTGACCTGTGATAGTACACTACCTGTCGTATCAATGAGATTCCTACTTAGAAATGCTAAACCCAGCTGTGGCTTCTATTCACTGGCTTCCATAGCTTCGCATAGCTCCACTAATTTTTTTCACACTTTACTAGGACTGCAGCCTTACCCACAGCCATTCCAAAGACACTCCTAGCATACATGTTGCATCAGCCTCACAAAAGTGGGCAAAGCCAGTTTTCAGGGCTTCCTTCCTCACTGCTTTTCTGATGGCTTGTTTAGGTGTTTTTTTCTGAGAGGACCTGACATTTGAAACTTTGACACACGTGGCTGTCATTAATATCCCCTCTGAATCACCTTTCCATTGAATGCATGAAATAAACCTTGTCAGCTTGTCTCAGCTATAATCTCAGCTTGCAAATATAGACACTGAGATGAGAGAGTGGCAAGGTAATGGTGACACCACACTTCTTTCTCACTGACTCCATCAAGGAAGAACTTTTGTAAGAGCACGCTTGCCTCATCATGAATTTAGATAGAGATCAGAGCATGATGCAGTGAGGCAGACAATTAAGCATGCTCTTATAACCTGAAATTATTAGGGTGACTGCTTAAGAGAGGGATTTTTAATATATTTATACATTTACAGTATCTCATAATTCCAAATTAACTGAATTGTGTTTTGGAATAATATCTCTGAGTTTCCTAGGAAGATATATCAACAGGAGTGATAAAGATAACTGTGTTTGCACTAGGCATCTAGACAGGGTACAATATTCCCCAGAGGTGCAATTTGATCTCCTCTGCGTAGTCACTGTCTCACCTTGTCTGTTTATTGCAGGAATCTTTTATTAGTTGCTCACTGATCTTACTCCAGGGAGCTGAAGTGATTATGTCCAAGAAATACACTGGTGTCAGCTGATGGCAACAGAAGTGTTTCTCTATAAACTTCCACCTAATGTCAGCTATAAAAATCATACTTAACACAGTGGTCTCTGCACATGCCAGGTACATGTGGCAGTTTATGGGTTTATAGGAAAGAGTAAATATGTACAGACATTTCATACCTTTCCTTCAGCACCAGAAGTTTGAAAACCAATGGCATTTGTTTGGTTGTATTTAAAGGTTAAAAAGGAAAACAACTGAAGTGTCTTCATTTCAGAATTATCCAAAACCCAAACCAACTCTTTATCCTAGTGATCATCTTCATCTGTTGGGATTGTATTGTAATGCAAACATAAACTCCATATCTGGTAAAAACATAGACAGTGTCTTCAGTGAAGAGGTGAAAGAGAGTGATCCTGAGCATGCACAGTTCAGTGTAAGAACTTCATAGAAAATTCTTGTAACTTAAATTTAACAGACTGCTCATTTTATTCCCTAAATACAAGGACTTCCTGTTATGACTAAACATGCTCTCCATTGCATATCAATGGGTACTAGAAGCTGATTCTTCTGAGTAGTAGAAGCCTGCTGAATTTTAACTTTATTGCAGTCAAATCTAAACAGGCTTTTACAGGGCAAAGAGAAAATTTTGCAAAACCTTCAAGGCTTCATGTAAGATATTACATCGGCTCTTTTATTATATAAGAAAACTGCCAGCTACATAAGGACACTGTTGCCATGCATGCACTAAGTTTTGGCTGCTTTCAGATTCTCCAAGACCTCTGACGACCTTCAATGAGCAGAGGTGATCACTCCTTATGTTTGGAAGTGCCCTTTGTGAACTGTTGTTTGGGAAGACAGTTTTCCACAGTGGTGAAGAACTGCCCTCTTGTTTACAGCACTTGCCATTGGCCAGAAACGCAGACCGCTTCATCAAATGGTAGTTGAGAGGTCACATTACAAAACAAACCTTTCTTCCTTTACTCCCATCAGCAGTTCTGAAGATTCAGACAGAATAGATGAATTTTAGGCTGATGCTATTGATTCCATTTCCTATTCATGAATGCTTGCACCTGAAATATAGATTTTAGCCAGTCACAGCTTCCTAAGGGACATGAGTTAGTGGACAGTATTGGTGGTATGTGGATGGTTGGACTAGTTGATCTTAGAGGTCTTTTCCAACCTTAATGATTGTATGATTCTAAGTGTAAGTCATTGTTGATAAAGAAGGGCTCTTTGTTTAGGGTGTTAAAGGGACTGTGCATCAGCGCACTCAGGGGCTATTTTAGCCTATTTTAGCTTGTTGGATTGACCAAAAATACGGTTTTACATAAATGTGTTTGCAGACAGATGAAAAATTAAGTCCTTTCCTCCTGTTCCCCTCTCTCCATTCTTCACTTTCTCTCTCAGGGTGGAGAAGGGCCTCCCCAGACATGGCTCCCCATGGGAGTCTGATGGTCTGTCTGCGGAGCATCCTCAGGAGTAGTCCAGGGAGCACTAGCAGAGCAACCTTCTGCACCCTGCTGTACCAGTCACGTGGCTTTGTTATTGTTGATAAATCCCCCAGAGTTTGCAAGGCTAGATAAAAGTCACTAACCTCAACAATATGTGAAGAAACAGCCTCTCTTAACGTCAGTTTTTTCTTAACGGGTCTATTATGGAAGTTTATGTTGTGATTATCTACAGTGTTGTTTCTTATGCAGTCCACAGTTTCTTATAAAAAATGTATCTTCCCTAACAGAGAAGCCATTTTCAGTAGAAATTGATAAAACAAAAGTAACTAGGATTATTAAGGTAAAGGTAAGAAGTTTAATCTTTGTAGGTTTTATATGTACTGTATGCTAAATTTGCTTTAAGCACTGAGTTTAAAGTTTGATATTCACAGCTAGTGAATGTGGCTATTAAGAAACAGTGTATTCACATTAACTCCTTGGCTGTGTTGGTTTTAGTGCTTTCACTGCTGGCAACAGACACCATGCCGGGAAAATCCAGCTCTTGTTGCAAAAGGATTTAAAAAAAATCCAGGCACTGCCAAAAATACATAATTCTTTTTTTTTGTACTCTGCAGTTTGTTTTACTTAGGAAAATGGCCTGGTCATACCCTGCAGCATGCATTCATTACAGTGATCTTTGACTGGCAGATGCAGAGTAATAAGATGCATATTTTAATGCTTATTATAATACCCTGTCCAAAAACAACTTGACAAATTTGTGATTTCGACAGTATCTCATTTTGCTGGCTGCAGTGCTCTGTGATTGCCTGGTCCACGTGGCTTGCAGATTATGCATACCACCAATACTGCTCATTAAAATGGCCACAGTTCACCAGTTTCGGTAGCTTGGAACGAACTTGGAATGAATTATTATACAACAAAGAGGCTGCTGTCATGCAGAACAAAAGACAAGCAAAAGAGAGCTTTGGCTTAATGAGGCTAAGTGAGTGTCTCCCCTGCATCACCAGCTACTTGACGGCCTTTGAGCATGGATTTTTTTCTCCACAGGCCAAAACCTTTGGTCTATTATTTTGTGTTTATGCACCTTGAGGCTAATATACATTTTAATATGCTGCACATGGAGAAAAAAATCAGCCATTAGATTAGAACATGTGCACTCCCTGTTAAGTTAATGACAGCCGAACATAGAGATAAATTTAGGTTTTCATATTTAATTATAGCACGGCGCAGTACGTTTAGCAAGGATAAATTGCACTATTATTATGCTTCATTTTTTTTTGACATCTTTTCATATTAACCATGCGCACTTACCCCCACTTCCTCCCCAGTGTCACACTTAATGTCTGTGTGCATCATCCTCCTCTAACACCATTAATTTTTTATTCTGTACAGTTGCGTGTGTATTGTTGTATTTGTTACTTATCTTGCTGGTTGGATAAAACTGTTCAAAACAGTCCTTGTGTTAGGTGATCTACATAAGCAATAAGGACAGAAAAGACGTGAAAAGAATTGGCTGGCATGGCCAGACATGGCTTCTCCTGTCTGCTGTTGGAGCAGGGCTGTCCAGCCCTTCCTCCTGGGATGCTTTCAGTGCAGTGTGCTGTCTGTGATTGCAGAGCGCTGGCTCCATTCTCAGAGAGCAGAATTAGAAAAGTCAGGGAAATAATGCACAGAAGCTTTGATGAGTTCTGCAGAACTATATAGTTAGATAATATTAATATGGATAATGGGGAAGAATTTAGTGTTGCTTTAGCATTTAGGAATGAAAACAGAGCTAAGATTGGTAGGTGGTACATGTGTTTGTTGGGGCTTTGAACATGCATTGCTCCTGTGTGTCAGAGCTGTTGCTCCAAAAGCAGGATTTAGGCCAGACCTCGGCCTTGTAGACAATGTAAGATTAAAAGCAGAACAAGATGGTGCCCAATTCAGCCTTTACATGTCCTTATTAAGTTTTAATGGGAACGTTTGATAATTTCTGTGTGGATCTGATGGTGATGTTGGACTATTTGTCTCTACCTCAGAGAACGCTGAGATTTTATTTCAGCTCTGGGCTGAGTTATTCAGCTTGCTGTGGCTTGTGAAAAATATGTTTGCGTGCTTCACAAAATTAAGGAAATACTGCTATTTTCCAAAGTGGATTAGAGCAGGTAATAACTCATAGGAAGAAGATTTTCCTACTCCTGCTGTGTGTATAAGCAAGTAGAAGATATTATGCCACAGGCTTATTCCTAGATTATTCCTTATTGGATAGTTGTTTCGTGACAAAAGACACTGTGGCTTGATGACCAGAGGGTCATGACAGGAATAATAATCACCATATGACAGGGTGTCTGGATCTTGGTGATAAAGCATTCCTCATGGCAATCAGTCAGCACTTGCTGGTGCAAGAATTTTGCTCAATGGCAGAGATCAGCTTTTTCATATTCATTGAAAGCAAATCAGTCTCCCTCTCCCCTTCCCCCACCCTCTTCTTCCAACCTTTGGTTTTGTATCAGCTTTTACAGCCAAAGAGATTTTTCTTTGTGAGTTGAAACTCACCAAGTTTGGCGATGTTTAGGACACTGCAGTATTCATGGGATTGGTATTAGTCGCAGAGCCTTATTTTTTGCATTTGCATCCTTGCTGGGCAAAGCCCCGGTCAGTAGTGACTGAGAGCTAATTGTCTGCAGTTCAAGCACCAGAAAACGTCAGCAATTAATTTATATGTGCAAAACCATTCTCTGATTTTGTAAGTGCAGATTTTGATGCAAATTTCATCTGTGAGAGCAAGGTTGTGCCTTTCAAAATGTAAGCTATAATTACAAGTCTGAGGACCTGATGATATGAAATTCTTCCTCTAGAATCTACCCCTAGTGAGCCAAGCCATTTATAAACAATATTGTGTATTTCTAAGCAGTAGTTCTAACTACCTTTATTGTTCATTAAGCACTGGTAAAATACTTGATATTATCTGAGGTGTAGTGTTAAGGAGATGTAGGTTATATCCTGCCAATATTCAGATGACTTACAAATATCTAGCCAAACAAAAATGTCTCTTCTGTACCTCCAGGTAACTATTATTAGTAAATGCTTCGTTTATTTACGTGTTCCATTTTGTTTGTAGTACTAGTCACAGATGCACTTACTGATGTGCATGCAAAGACTTGGGATCTTAGACTCTGAAACAAAATTACCTCTCAAGCACCTGAGGAAGCTGTCTACTTAGAAAGGTGCTTTGTGAGCCACAATGCTCACATAAGGAAAAAACAAAACAAAATCTGTAGAATTGGCTATAGCAGACTAAATATTGCTTTTCGGGCTGTTTTCTAATAACTGTATTATTCTTGGGTTAGTTTTGAGAGAGATTTTATGACTTTTCACTTTATTTTCTTGGCCAAAACATCTCTTGTTTTCAGAACAGGTTTATTTAGGAGCCCTAAGTGTAGTCACAGGCACAAATGTATCAGAAATCCAGGAGTGACTTATGGGGAGAGGCTAAAGAAACTAAACTTGAAAGTGTCTGTATGTCCTTTCTAAAGGATGCACAGAAACATAACGGGTGAAGAACTCAAATCTACAAATATTTGAAGTTTACAATCAATCGAGAGTAAGGAATTTTATGATGTAGAACAAAAATTTTGCCAACACTGAATTGAAAGAAAAGGACGTGTTCAGGAAAAGCAGCAGAAAAAATATCCTGATTGGAAGGCAAGTCTTTTTGAAGTGATGGAGGCTTCATGCTGTGTTGCTGAGATTAAAGGGACGGAGGACTTTTAAGACCTGAATGCATGAAGTCTAGCAAAATCCTGCCAGGAGACATTTCAGGTTGCCAGGTATATGTGCTGGGCTTTAGATTTTTCCTGTCTGATAGGCACGTGCTAGCATATGGCCCTTTGAGCATTTCAGCTGAGCCCTAGCAGCTATCCTTGGGAGCCACTGCATCCTAACAGAGTGTTTCAGTGGCTCAGTGTAAACCATTGGAGCCAGCTGTACCTGGCAATGTGCAATTGAAATGTCTTTCTGCTTAAAGATTAAGAACATATTTAAGGATCTTGATTATGATCTTTGCCACGCGTTTTATTTTCATTGCTATAAAAAAAAACAGTGAAGATTTTTCTGTAATCATCTGTTTCCAATCACATGTACGCCTCAGCTCCAAGAGTGGCAGTTTCTGGGGTTTTACAGACAAATGGATTAAAAATGTCTTTCTGTTTCACTGCACATTAGTCATACTTTGGCAGAGGGCAACTGCCTCCTGTAAGTGAAAGGAAACGTTGGGCACACCATTTCTACATGTAGGAGTTGAGAAAAGAGGTTTCTGTACTTTGCTGATCTATCCATGCTGCACAGAATTCATTAAGGCCCTGGAACCGTGTTTGGGTTGTTCCAGGGAGCAATTACAGCCAGCCTGTAATCTGCAGCTCTGTAGCACATTGAGGCTCTATAATAGTTTGAAGGGGCCTGGCAAGAATTTTATTGATTTCCTGGGATCTCATTCAGACTGATTGCACTTGGGTACTCCGATGGTTGATGTTTAAGAACACCTCCACTAGCTGTTATTAAGAAGGTGGGTCTAATCCTCACATAGGTAAGACCTTGTTCGCCCTTCATTCAACTCAGCAGACAAGTTTTAATGAAATAGCTCCGTTTTGTTCTTTATGCCACATCTCTGTTTTTGATAGCTACATTTGGAACTACTGAGTTTAAGTCATTTTATAGCCCATACATTACTCAGGATATGTCATATTGCATATCTATTCTTTTGTTATACATTTTGTCTCTTTCCTATTTGTCTGCTTGGAATAATTAATGCGTATTTTGCTATTACTATGTAGTATCTCTTCCAAGTTGCTGATTTATTTATACATAAAAATTATCAAATACCTTGCTGTTTCATACAGTGTGTCTGGATTCATAAGAAACCCAGAAGCAAAGCGCTGAAATAGTGCATGTTTTTTCTACATCTTTTTTACATCCAAGACCTTGCAGTTGAGTTTAAAATAGATCAATTCTAGAACCTATCCATTATAATTCTGTTTATACTACCCGTCTTTATGCCATAGAGCAATGCGTCCTAAATGCTAATCATTACTTACTATTTGCTGAATAGTTATGTTCTCATGTAAGATATAGAAGATATGCTAAAAATGCATCCTTTCCAGTTCCAGGCTAGAAGTCTAACCCAGGCTCACCAGCCTTTTTTCAGTACCTTTACTGAGCCTTCTTTCAAATGCTGACAGCTTCTGACATCTTGAAGTGTCCATTTCAAAAATTTCCATTTGCATTATGAAAACCAGGAAGCTCAACATAAACCACAAAGCCCTGTGAGCACAAATATTTCTACATGTTTTCTTTTACTCGGAATGCATCACTAAGCTATGAACAACTCACATGCCATTTATATTTGCATAAATGACATTGTGAAGCCTCTAAACGTACCTGTTAAAGCAACAGCACCAAGAATCCTTTGGTGAATGTAGCGTCAGCGTGGTATCCATAAGCAACATTTATAAAAGAGCATCCGGGAAGAGGGAGCATGGTCTTCTGGGGCTGCTGCTCTGGGTGGTACGGAGCACATTTAATTATTGTCTCATGCTCCAGGATTCCTCTCTTTCTCTTCACAGCAGAGTCATAATCATTTATTTGATAGACTGCAGGCATTTTATTAGCAAGTTTGTCATAGCATGGTTCTGACCTTCCGTGTCTGATCTGTGGGTGGACTTCTGCGCCTGCTGGATTTTGGCCTTAATTATAAAGAGAAAGCAGATGGAGGAGAAAGTTAGTGTTTACAGTTTTCCGTAAGACTTAATTTATTTTTCTGTTGTTTATCTCTGATGTACTTTAGTCTACATAATGTGAATTGTTTGCAAAGTTATTTATTACCACACTGAGGATGAACTTACAGTCTGAAAAGCTCATAAGTCTGCCTCCATTTAGAAAAACATGATTTGCTTCTTATACATTCTGAAAGTTTGTTTTAGAAACCCAGATCTGAGAACTGTGACCAAAACCTTTAGGGACATCTAACTCAAAGCCTCTGCTATTAGAGACTATTCCTACTGACTGATGTTTGTTTAGAAAGTGGAGCTGGGTCAATATGCGACAAGTCACTCTTCAACAGTGCCTAGGTGTGCTGAATGTTGACTTCCCCATCTCTAGTGAAATTAATGTCAGTTCAGTTAAAATTCATTCAAGGCAAGGTGTGCCCACTTAGCCTGGTACTGCAGTGGGAAGGACTGTGTTGCAGCACTACGTGACTCAGTTTCGAGCACCAGGAGATTGTACAGTGCTATCAGTCCTTTACAAGGTAATTCCATAGTGCAGTGTCCAAGACAATTCTCTTGCAATGAAAACTTGGAGAATTAAGACTTTGGTAGGTAGTGGTGGATACAACAGTACGTCTGCTCATAACTATTGTCAGCTCTCTCTGTCTCAGCCCCACAAGGGCAATATAATTTTCTTCCTTTCTTGCAGCTCATAAACACGCTTCTCTTCACAACATACACCATATGCCTCTAGAAAAGGGCTGTAAAGTTTTATAGATATATTTGAGGGTATTATAAAAGGATAATAAAGTAAAAATAATGCAAAGAAATAGAAAGTATTGAACAATTATTGAACTGAATTAAAATATTAGGCTGGGATAGTTTCCTAGCATTTGGTTTCTAATTGGCCATTACAGTTATGAAGAGGTAGAGTTATTTTTTAGAGTTAAGAAAACTAAGAAGAAATCTGATTTTAACAGTAACTGTAAACATTTGTTTAAATACACATAGTTTCAGAACTTTGCTGAAAACTATTTAGTATTTGCTAATTCTGTATAAATCTGATTCTGATTATTTTTAAAAGGTTTTGAATGGTTTTGCGAAAATATTTTAGCTGAGACATGAAAGTTTTCACTCACATATATTGAAATGTTAATTAATTAAGCAACGTTACAATGAAAGATAAAATACAGTGATGGTGATGTCCTAATTATAGATATTTTGTTTAATCTGAAATCAGTTTCAAACCAAAATCTGTCCTCTTTCTCTGGAAACCCAGCAGAGAAAACAACATGATTTGTCTCAGTCATGCTGCCCTCATGTTTCTGTTTAGAGGTGAATATTGTACAAAATGATCATTCTAAAGATAAAAGTGGGCAGCAGGATAATGTGCTGACTAGACATAGAGTAGCATAGTTTACCTACGTTTTCCCAGATAGAATTTCTGCACCTCAAAATTTTCATTCCAAATTGTGGGTATTTTTTCTCTCCAAAATAAGATGGAGCATGATACACATGAACTCTTCTCTTGGAAAACAGTCTCATGGAAATCACAGAAAAGAATTCACAGTGTTTCAGTGCTTTCTGTCCCACAACAGCCATAGTGGCTGTTCCTGGCTCAGCTTGCATGGCACTCCTGCCAGCTCCTGCCCACCTCACCATGAAGCCTGCTGTCCTGAAGCTGGTGGATCTCATGTCCTGGTCCTGACCACTGCATGTAAAGCGTACTTTAGAAAGAGAGGGAAAAATATTATGCTGTAGTGTTTGTCTGGGCTTAAGTTCTAGAGGAATTCTTGAAAGATAACATTTAGCTTAGTGGTTTTCACTGGAACCAAGTTTCTAGTTGTGAAGGGAGCTTGGCCAAAGTTTGATTTTATTTTTGCTCCTGATAGCACATATACATAAGGATAGTAAGACTCTAAGATGGCTACTTAGGTTATTTTTCATCTTATATAACAGCAATCAGAAACTTCAGATTAACATTGAAATCTGCATTGCTTTGTCTCACTATAGGGGTACGTTCTTTTCCACAACTTAAAAAAAAAAAAAGAGAGAGATAATATACATCCATTAATATATACAAAAGTACAACATGAAACCCAGAGTACCTGCACCTGATTTTCATGGGAGGATGCTTAAAATGAATTAGACTGTTTTCCAGGGAAAATTATGGCACACTGCTTGCGTATAAATTAACAACGAAAGAGGTAAATTAAAATTGTGACATCAATTTCATTTTTAGCTCTGTTTTGCATTCATATAGAAGGATTTATGGCAGTGATTTACCTTCCACTGTGAGGCAAAAGAAAGTATAAAGTAGCAGCAGTTGTAATTATTTCCTAGAAAACTTTAGTGTGCAGCAAATGCTCAAAAGCATGAGTTACAGCAGGCTCACCAGACCCATCCTCCCTCTGTTTTCTAGGCTAGATTCCCAGCATTTTCTGGCACATCACTTCAGCAGCAAGGTTCAGCACCTATTAAAGGGAAGACCCATCCGCCATCTCAGATGAAGTGCTAACCTCCTCTATCACCTCCACTTTTTCAGCATGTTTGTTTTTCCCCACCTCCCAGCACAAGCTAGAAACTGGGATGGTGGTGTGGCAGCCCTTGGTGAGCTGTCCCAGGACAGAACAGCAAGGCAGGTCTTGTTCTTTTCTGCAGCACAGTCAGTACCAAAGATCCTTTGGTTTTTACACGCTAGCTTAAAACTCAGGGTGAAGACTGTACTCCATGACTCCATTCATTCCATGTGCTTGCTGGATCTTCAGCAGTGCTCTTTTTCTAATACAGCTGTCCAAGGTGACTGAGGTGGTGTAAGGGCATGTCCTAAGCTGTGACACAAGCTCCCACAGAATTTAAGAATCAATTAGTGTTTTTGCCTTTCATGCTGGGACTAAAAGGCACATTTTCAACTTTGCCTTATCTCTGCAGGAGCGTATCTGCACTGCTGCTTGCTGTTCTTTTTACAGGAAGGAAATTAGCAAAATCTTACCAAAACAAAACAGCCTGTCCGGTAATGAGAGAGGACAGGAGTAATGGAAATGAGAGAGCAGGTGAGCCATGTAAGATAGGTGGAGTTCATTAGTTAGCAGACACTATTGTAGTGATGAAGGTGGCATAAAACTTTTGCAAGAGGAGACAGCAATATGTAGCAAGTGTCCATTTTATCTCATTTCTTTTGTCTTCTGAAACAGACATGAGAGGCAGGCTCAAAAAACCTAATTAAACACTGAAAAGAAATGAAAATTAGTTCCCAATTCCGTTGCCCAGGCTGATTCTGTGCATGCTCAATCTGTGTTATTTTCAGAGAAAAAGTAAGACATTAGACCAGAATTCTCGAAGTATTTCTTATTCTTGAAGACACAGGCCAGGTGGCAGGGCTACTCCTCCAATACTGTCCATACTCCTGGTATTGCCATTAGAACCTGTTTGGCATAGCTCAGATCTGTTTTATTGTTATAAAAAGAATCAGTGAACCCCCACTATAACTTATTTCTACAGGGGAAAATACACAAAGACTTTGAAGCAACTTTTTTCTAAGGAAAAAAATAGCAAATTATATTAAATAAACTGAGTTCCCATGAAAGGAAGAAGGTACACTATGTTTTTTAAACTGCTTCTCACTTAGAGATCAAATTAAAATATTATTACTTTTTAATCTATCTGTGCCAGTGTTAGTATCACTAATACCTGTGAGAATGTGTCTGAAAGAAAACTTAATGCTATACTGGTGATGCTTTGCTTCCAAATTAATAGTACATTGGTGTTATGCAGATTATGCAAGGAAACCCTGGTGTAAATTGAGAAATCATGTACCTCGAGGACACACCTGTAGAAGCAGCTTACTTTAGGACTGTACTGAAGATATATCTCAGACTTTGGCTTATGCTGAAATGTTGTTTATTTTATTGTTTGTTTGTTTGTTTGTTTGTTTGTTTGAAAAAAGAAAATGACGTTTATACTTCTCCCATTTTTGAAGATAAAAAATGTGTCCTTAAATGTTAAAAACTGCAGTGATATCTGTTAAATAATGCCACGCTAGGACTTACTTTCTATGGTTATAAATTAAGTCTTGTGAGTTTGGTTCCAGGAAGTCCCTAATGACAAAGAATTACATTTATTGAAACTAGTTAGATGTTACAGTGTTTTACTTCAATCTGCCTGGGCACTGACATCAGAAGTGACTAGATTCCTGTAGGCACCTAACTTCAGAAAGTAGAGAGATGACTGTACTTTCAAATTAAACGTGCCCGGGAATATTCCTGGGTACTGAGGCCAGCTGGCACCATGCAGCCTGTGCCAATGATCAGAAGCTGTTAGTCTCCAAAGCAGGTTGGCTGCAGGCAGGCTGCCTGCTGGGAGCAGCTCCTGGAGCATGCTGACTTCCAAAGCCTCTCTAGGAATTGCTGGGATGCTGATAGTGAGTGCAGGCCATGGAGCAGACAAGAAAACGTTGTAACATTTTTTTAGGATAGATGACAGCACCCTTTTGCCCAGGAACAGTCCCAGACTTGTTTACTACTGAGAATATAGACTGAGACTCTTACAACAGTATTAAAGCGAGAGAGAGGGAGAAAGGGAGAAGCAGTGATTATGGCATTATATGAGTGGGCACGAACAACGGACAGATGGACATAAAAATGAGCTATATTGGGAGTTTGTGAAAATTGCACTGGGAAAAAGAGCTCTCACAGCCTGAGGCTCCAAAATCAAGAAAACCAGTGAGAATTTTTAGAAGCATTCCAAAAATATCTGCTATCTGAAATAAAATAGAATTTAATGTAATGTAGTATATGTGTGACTAATTCACATATTTATGTATGATGTGACTAATCCAAGTATGGATAGTCTAGAAAGACTATAGCTCACTACCTTTCTAAATAGAATAAGACAGCTAACCCCTGAATTCGTTGCATCCTAATGGATGAATTCGGTTTGTAAGTAAGAGTAGGACAAAGTTGCAGTAATTCAAATGAGAGCCCTCAGAAGCTATTTTTACATTAAGAAGTTGTGCAGACAAGTAGGAATGGAGTTGCAGAATGAAATGGGTGCTGCTATAGACTGATGTCCATACAATATGTGTTTCAGAGGGGTTTTACTGTGTTTTAGCTCTAGTCTGGCCTCGTGAGCTAAATGCCCATTAGCTTGAGCTCATTTTAGCAGTACTGCTGCAGCACACATTCAGGTTTCATTTAATCCAAAATAAAATCCAAGTTTGTGCTCTCTGAGACTGCTCTGCACTGAGAACCAAAGCGCTGTATGTGGGGATAATCAGGACATTCCCTTCAGAAGTGTACACCTGATTTAAACTGAACCACTAATGTGGTGGCTCCTGGAGAGCTCATGCAGCAGCACCACAGCGATGCAGAGCTAATGTGTGCAATTAGTGAGCAAGCCAAGGCCAGCCAGCAGTGGAGCAGAGACATGAGCTGTTAACCACGCAGAAAAGATGTTTGCTTAGACCAGGAAAGATGTTGTGCAAGCATAAATGCATTAGCACAAAGCGGAGAAGGAAAGCCCGTGCTGCAGTTGGTAGTGTTTTTGCATATGGAATTCTATGGACTAGCAAGAAAATTGTTTCAGCAAAGCTTGCTCGCAATAGCAAAATAGATAAATAAAAATGTATTGTAGAAAGAAAACAGACTGAGAAAATTTACTTCTGAATGTATCTGGCTTTGATGTACTACAAAACAGTAAAAAAAAAAAAACATTTTGGTGCTATTTGCACAAGCATGAACTTTAAACTGAGAGCAGCAGCACAGACACAGAGAAGAGACTGAGCGCCAGTTGGCCAATTGAGCATCTGTAAATGTTAGATAACAGAGACTGTGTGGGTCTTCTGTGAGAATCTACAACTGCAGAAAAACAAATATAGATTACCATTACACTATAGAACAATCGACAAAGCCATAGTACAATGTAAATTACAAGACCAGTACCAAAGAGAAGTGGACACATTACAAAATACCAGGAAATAATAATACACAGATACACTGCTTTTAACTGAAACAAGAGAATGAATGAAGCATGTAGCTAAACTGGGGCAAGAAATTCATAAAAATCAGAAGTAAAAAGCCAGAAAACTTTAATGGGCAGTAAGCTGTAAGATACCTGAAGCAGTGTTTGCATGGTGTTTTAAAGGTCTAGAACATTCTGCCGGCATCGAAGAGCTAGAAAAGGATGCAGCCAGTGGAGCTCTAGCTTAATAGAACATCCTTTGTGCTTAGAGAAGGGAGTAAGTAAGGAGGACTTAATTCTCATTGCTGAGCTTTTCCAGAGCTGCAGGTGACATGGGAGGCCAGCCAGCTGTAAAGAGAGGCACATATGCATATTCGTAAGCAATTCAAGCAAAGTAATATACAGACCTGCAGGTTACCACTCACAGAAGTACAAGTAGTGTCAGTTTCTGGTGCAACACTGAAATATTTGCAAATGTATTATTAGATATAAGAATTAAAGAAAGTAACTACCTCAGAACCTTTTGAGCAACCTTTGGGGGCAATACAGGTGGAAGAAAAAGTAATCTGAGATCAAACCTTCTGTAAAAAATACCACCAATATAAGCAAGAAGAGCAAACGAGGCTTATTGAGATTGCTGCCATAGCTGTACAGATGCAGAAACAGAACAGCAAAAGCTGTAGCAGATCATGATTACAATCTCATCTATCTGCTTGAAATGACCAAGGCAATAAATCTAAAATGAAATAAAATGAGATGAAATTGCATTTGACTCCTGGAGCACTGGGATAATTGCTGACCTCCCAAAGGCTATTACCTAGCTCCTAAAAAGTAAAAACCATGCAGGATAGACCTGCACCTGAAAATGGATAAGTCAGTTTGAAGATTAGTAGGATTCATAAACCATCTCACAGAACTATTCCAAGCTTTTCAGATCTGTACAGTCTCCTGAGGTGATTACTAAACAAAACCACGCTATGAATATAACCACTGTAATTCCCTGCAGTCTTCTCACACATAACGGAGTTGTACAAAATATCCCACAGCGCAGCTTTGCAGCATGCAAATGCAGAGGCCATTTTATTGCAGGATGCAGGGTGCTGGAGGCACTGTTGTTTGAGGGAGGTATGCATAGAAACAGTACTGTTGAACAAGAATGTCAGATTTTCAAAATAATAGAAATAGAAAAAAAAAGTGAATTCAGCATAAATATTATTTAAGCCAGGTATTTGTCAGTTTGAGGCAGGGGCTACAAAGAGCCCTGCTTGAATGAAGCAAAGATTTAGCTCATGCCTAATGAGCTAAATTCCTATTGATCTTTCATGTTGGCCATATTTGCAGGGGAAGTCCCATCAGCCTCCTGAAATACTGCAACCCTGCAGGTGAGCGAAAGTCTACAATACTGAATTCAGGCTATAGCACCTAAATCACTGATCACAAATGCCATTGTGCATCTGCCACAGCTGTGCTGGGACAGAATCCTCCATTCAAAAGCAGGACTGTATACTGGGATCATCGAGCTGTGTATTACCCTTGGAGAAACATAGGCTTAACAGAAGGGAAAGGCATAAAGACTCATTATGCTCTCAATAGATTGTGAGGAAAAGTAGGGCAATTGACTTTCAAACAGCAGATCTCAGAACCTGACCTTTTAGTATCAGTCAGACTTCTGTGGCTTAACAGACATCTTGCAGCAATCCCTGCAGAAGGAGTGGCTCCCCACTACCTGAACTGCACTTTGAAACTGTGGAGCATAGGATGTTTCTGGTTTGTTCATGCAAATAACCTGGAGATATAAATCTAGTTTACTTCTTAGCTCTGCTATCACAATCATCACCTTGCAGAAAGTCAAATGGTAAAAAAACTGAGTCAAGAACTGAAATTGCTGAGTCTTTTCAAGAAACCAGCAAAGAGCAAGACAAGACATCTCCAGTAGAAAAATGGGACTCACAGTAGCCTGATGCTATACTGATGTCAAGACAGAGTCTGTTGCCTCAAAAAGCGTTACAGCTGGCAGTGGTAAAAGGAATAACAAAAAAAAAAAGAAAGGAAATCCAGAGGCTAACAACCACCAAGAAACAAGGACTCTACTAATAGCAAACCTTTCCCTGAAGATAAATCATGGACTCGAGCACAAGCTGCCCACACTGAAGAAACCTTTTGATTTGTATAAAGTAGGAGTGGGTGAACATATTTTCTAGTGTCACCCCCTATGTCTGCACACGATGAGCAGGAGGCAAAGGAAATGGATAAAGTGGCAGGGCTTGGCAGCAGAATGGAACAAACTGATGAACAACCCATTGAAAATCTTTATAGCTGGCTTGTGAAACTTCACACTGCTCCAACAGCTGTGTGAGAGGCAGGCTGTGCAGAAAAATGGCCACCCACACTTTATGCTGCTAGCAAGTCACATTTGTTGCAGTATTATGGTGACAGACTAATCCTCTAAACCAAGTTGCCAAGTAAGTTGAATTCTGTTTTTTTTTTCTAGTAATAAGTACTAAGTTCTGTTTGTGATGTTTCCCAGGTTAAGGATGGGGAGTGGTTATATTCACGTTTAATAATGTCATCTCAGCTGAACGTAACTGAGGAATGTCACAGCAGTGAGCTCTCTTAGTCCTGCATAAACACATTTATGTGCATGAAAATTTAGAGAACTCTGCTTCAAAATAAAAGGTTGAAAAAAAATAATCCATCTGGAGAAAGATTAAAGGTTGGAGTGAGGTGCCCTCTCTTTCTCTCTGTCTTCTGGCGATTGAGCTCAAATAAACATTTGTCGGAGTCTGCAGATAGCCTGAAATGGTGGCTGAGGAGCACAAGCCTCTCCATCAGGTCACATTGGAGCAGGCAGTGCCTGAGGTGGCTGTGGTAGCACAGGAGATGAATGGGACAGAGGGGTGCTGCTGCTGCCCAGCAGAGCCCCACCAGCCATCTTGTTGTCACCTACTCTAGGGAACCTACTTCAACAGTGGGGTTGAACTAGCTGATCTCCAGAGGTCCCTTCCAACCACTATAATTATATGACTCCTGCTCTCTCTTCACAGCCTTCTCCTTCTCCCCTTCCCCATCAGCAGGTGCTCCAGGCACTTCCCACAGTCAAAGAGTATGGGAAGGCCACCCATGTGGTTTGCTACCTTGCACATCTCCCTGCCCACCCCACTCCTGGACACCCCCAGTGATAGGAAGCAGCTTGTCCTGCTGTGCTGAGTGGTTCATCAGAGCAGTCTTCACAGAAAGAAAGATGTGTGAGAGCAAACTTATTGCTCATGCAAGGTCATTCACTGCATCTTCTCTGGAGAAAGGAAATGTTCCTATCCTGCTGGAGGAGAAGCAACAAATCTCCCGTGTGGTGACCGCACCTGCCTTCCAAGCCTGAGACTAAAGCTCTCCTAGGAGCTTTATCCATCAGAATACACAACGCCTTTATAAAATACAGAGGGAAAAATGTGGGCACACAGACGACTCAGATTATCTATAATAATATAAATTATGTTATCTGTGACCTTTATAGCAGCAGCCTTGTTGTAGGCAGCATTAATGTACAGAAGCTGCACTAAGAAAATTTTGTTTCCCTTTCTGTTTCTTTGTAGAACTATCTATAGATGATAGTTTTGAGCTGTAGATTGGATCACTATAAATATCTGGCATAACTTTAGCAAGATAGATTATATCAAGAATATAAAGAATATTTTTTTTAGAATTTAAAAGATGTGATGTTAAAATACTCTTTCCGTGTACAGAAGCTTGTGGGGTTTGCACGATTTCTCATCCACAAAGAGGTATGTTATGGGAACTATCTGGGTGCAGAACAGCTGAAGGCATGACTTTTTCAAACAGCATGGAAGATGGGGATTTTGTTTAACCTTCCATTGGGCACCTGTAACTTATGTGATGATGTCAGATGGAACTGCGTGTGTCCAAGGGGAGTGGACGATGGTCAGACAGTGGGACGTGGTCCTTCTTCCTCCAGGGATTAACCCCAGATAACTCCCCACGTGCTTTGAGTTCACCCACGTGCAAAAGGTTTTAGGATCAGGATAGGAGTTCTTTGTGAATATAAATTACATTGTTTGTTGTGCAGTACCGATTCTCTTAAGCTGCCAAAAAAAGGAAGGGCAGGGCAGGGCAGGGCAGGGCAGGGCAGGGAAGGGAAGGGAAGGGAAGGGAAGGGAAGGGAAGGGAAGGGAAGGGAAGGGAAGGGAAGGGAAGGGAAGGGAAGGGAAGGGAAGCCCAATGAACACACAGTCAAGATTTTATGTAAAGAACAGGGTTTTATATATCAGTTGTATACATGTAAGGATCAAATGATAGTGAAAAAGTGGATGGCATGTTGAAACAATATATGACTGTGGTTACATGTTCATAGCAGAGTGAAAACTGAATGTGTATACTTGCAAGCCTAACTGTGCATACAAATGAGCAAAGTCTTGTAGTAACAAGATGCTCAGAACTCATTTTAAGGCTATTATAGTAATTTAAAACAAGTTGGTTTTTAAAAATACAGTGATATATGCCTGTTATATGTATGTCTAATGATTTGCAGATTAGATTTTTAAAACTCAAATTCTCCCTCAAATTGTCTTGAGTGAAAATCTAATCAAGTTAGCATTTTAGAATATATGACTATTGTAATGTCATTTTCTGAATATAATTATACTTTTGATATCACACTTTAGCTGTTATAAAGGCAGATAACCATGCAAGAGAAGCACTACAGGAGACTTGGAAGTTTGATTCTATGAGTACTTTTCTCTTTGTGTAACTTGGGTTTTTATATAGCATCAATTTGGTACTTACACAATGGCATCTCCTCACTGCTTGATGGTGATACATAAAACATTTATCCCTGTTTAATGAAGGTATCACTGTTATAATACATTATTGGTATTTTATTCTGTCAGCAATTTAGATACAATATTACTTATAAATAGTTAACCAATTATTTATTTGCAGATCTTTTTTAAAGTTTAAATAACTTCACATTGTCAAAATTGCTTATTCTCAGATTCTTTTGGTGGACCATTCCAATTTTACAATCTGGATATATTCAGGTATTTTTGTATTTTATTTTATTTTTTTAATATCACACGGAAGCTGTTGGAAGGTGTCATTCAAGCCAGAACACCCAAACTCCTCATAAGAGGACATTCAAGGTTTTCTTCAGTCGATTCAGGTGGACTATCTAGGTATGGAAGCATTTAATATTAATGTGAAAACTATTTGTATTATGACTCTTAGGATGAAATTTAGTGAGCTTAGATTATCGAGGTGATGATAAAAAACACTGTATTGTTGAGTGAAGGTTTTAAAAGATAGTGGTGGTTTTCTTGGTCTTAACTTCAAGAGTTCACTAGAGCTCATTTATCTGAACCGAATACTTTACATTTAAATTAGGATTTTGTGAGGTAAAGATGGAAGGATTACTGTGTGAGAAATGAATGAAGGAAAGCATTGTAATCTGTGCAGAAGGAGGATAAGAGCTGTAGTTCCTCTGACAAGAGATGGATTACAATGAAGCTGAAGTGGTAGAAGAAATTATTAGTAATGGTTTGCACTTAATTAATCTATTAATACAATAATATATGACTAGTTTTGTGGTGTGTAATTTACCAGAGAAAAGTGGCAGATTTATTGAAATGATGCTCTGCTTACAGTAGGCAAGTTGATAATAAATCTGGAGCTTCCATTTAAAATAAAGAAAGAAACAAATACGCAGTGGTTCCAGCAGTGGAAAACATGGGTGCTCCTACCTCTTTTGCAAGTTTACCTGTGCTAGCAGAAAGTATTTAACAAGTAAACCTGTAACTAAAATACACTCAGCAATGGTGAAAATGCACTTCTCTTTATGCCCAGTGACAACAGCGGTTATTTTACTGAATAGACTCAGAGCTTCACAGAATGGTTTTCAAAATCTAGGGTTCTTCCAGAGGTTGGAAGAGGTAGTGCTGGTCACTCACTCTGCCTGGTCTCCCATTCCCCTGACAGCACATATTTCATAGGCATGACTCATTAAATGTTACGTTTTCCTACAAACATCCCTGGTGCAACATAGACTTCCACTGTGTAAGCCGTGCAGAGTGTATTTGCACTCGGGCTGTGTGGTAGCATCAGGTTACTCAAGGAACATTTTAACAGGTTATGTGGGCTGTACAGGCACTTTGGATACAGTTTCACAGTTCTTGAAACAGAGCTAGGCTGATTCTGGTACCCAACACAACCAGAATTAGCAAAGTCTGCTAAATACAGCTCCACTCACTTGGCTGGATCAGCAGCATCTCTGATGGACAGGCCAGTTGGTAGCCACCAGTGCAGCTGTACAAGCAGGGATATTCATGCCTTCTCACAGCTGCAAGGAAAGACTTCATTTTTTTCCTTCTAATAGTATGGCTAGACTTCGAAAGCTTCTTTGAAAGGACAGAGAAAATGGACAGCCATTAGGTACTGCTGGAGCACAATCTCCTCAGTAAATTTACTACCAGAAGAGGATGGTCAAACCCAAAGAAGCAGGTGATTTTGTGGTTGTTCTGAAAAGCTCAATTACCAGCAGCTATAAGTGCCCAGCAGTGGCATTTTTTCAGGTGATCGGGTAATTTACAACATTGATATGGGAAGCACATAAGCTGAAAATTCAGATATAAACAGTGTAGTATATACATACACATGGAAATTTGAGTGCTGGATTGATGTATTTCTATTTCTCTACCGGTAGAAGTACAAAATGTTATTTGCACCAAGTTTTTCCAGTGCTAAGGCAACTGATACAGATCCACATTTCCTAAATGCATTTGAATAGTTGTATTTTCTCAGCTGTCAGATATTTGCTAATAGCCATTCTGCTGACATCTTTGTTACGCTGCTGCTTAGCTGACAGAATTTCATCTGCATAAATGGGTGGAAAGTCCTTTCTTCACATGTCCAACAAACTGGAGACAAAGTGCCTGCCAATGTTTTAATTTCTTTTGCATGTACTGGTTAGAGAGTGAGAAGAATGCTTTCACTCCACAGTGTCATGAATATGGTAATGTATGGAAATCACAGAAAGCAGGTACTTAAGTTAAGCACATACTGTACTACAGGAATCCCTGATGAATTCAAGGCTCTTCTGTTTAGAGAAGATGTTGTTGTCTGTTAAGTGACAGACTGCCAGATGTTCATGAAGTAGCACAGTAGTGTGTATCGGTATCTTTTCTTCAACCCAGAAGGTAGCATTTTCCTTATCATCTATGTCATCCTGGCTTTTGATTGTAAATGTCTAAGCTTGCTTCAAATATTAACTCCTTTTTGTTTTATTGATGAATATTTCATGACAGAAAGACTTCAATACATTTGTGGAATGTAAGTTTTTCCTGCACTATAGTAAGCCCATAATCCTAAAATCTTTTATTTCACTCAATATAAGCTTCTAAAAACCAGGTGTTTGAGGTAGAACATGAAGAATAATTCATTGGCAATACTGAACTAGTAGAGAAAACTTTGGCAGTGGTAGAGATATGATGAAAGAAGAAATAATTGTTATTTTCAGTAATGATTTTACCAGTATGCTCAAGCATGGTACCACGTATCTCCTGGTGAGGTGACAGCAGTGTGTTTTCTTTGAACACACATTAACGCTGCGTTTAGCTTCAGAATTACGGCAGGGTTGGGGGTGAGCTCGCTCACTTTAAATAATCATGGCTTAAAGAGTGGACAGAATAGTTGAGTAACCAAATGTGGTGGTACACACACAGACTATGTGCAGTAATTACAGATTACTGAGACAACACTGTTTACAAAGCAAATAAAAGTTCCAAGGAAAAGAATCAACATAACTGAAAGGCAGAGAGAGTTCTTTTTTTTTTTTTTTTTTTTTTTCTGCAGAAATATTCTGTTCTGCCTTTTATTTTGCAGGCTGTTCTGCATCATTAAATTAAAGGCAATGATGCCAATAATGACTCAGCTCTCAGCAGTGAGAGCGCTTTGATACAAAGGCCAAATTTTCTGCTGGCCTAAGATACTCTGTCAGCTGGAGGCTGACAGAGAGACATGTCCTGTCCTCCCTATGACACACTGCCTGCCATGTGTGTGCCATGGGGAGGCCCCTGGTGGGATTCCCAGTGGAGCTTGCCAATGTGACCAGTATGCCACAGTGTGGCATCTCAGTGTGCCAGTATGTATGTGAGCTTGACTTGAAATCTGCATGCATCTGGATGACTCCTGCATGACATAGGCAAAGTCTGTGTAGTGTTCAGGAAAGCCCTATCCATTAGAACTGTCAAGCCAACACAGAACAGCATATAAGAGAATTTAGCTTGGGAAAAGCTTGTGCAAAATGTTTTCCCCATATATCCATGAATACAAATACACATTATTTACATTTGCTGGGACAGAATTCAGCTTTTAGCTTTATTGCTTATCTTTCCAGAATAAGCTCAAGGTACTTGACGTTGTGACAAGATTTTGCTGTTGTTATTATTGCTGTTGTTTGGTACTGGGCTACTGGGACTTTGTGTTTCCTAACTCTCTGGAAATGTTAGAGCTAAGTTTTGCTGTATTCTCAGAGAGCAAGAAGGCAGATATTACATCAGGAAACTTCAGCAAAGGTATTTGTAAAGTTGCAAGAGGCTGGAGGCAGGCCACTGGAAGGGGAATTGTTATGCAGTATAAGGTGGAGTCAGGGCACATGTATGTAGCAGCACGTAATAAGGCTTCTAGATTTATGTAGACATTTTGAGCATATTTGACTTTGGAAAAAAATAAATTTGAAGGATTCAGAAGCAACTTGAGTAATCATTAAAAGTAAATCAGAGAAACTGGTTTCTCTGAAAAACTATGTGCATCAAATATAGAAAGTTTTCCATATGAACAAATGGAGGTCACGCCTTACTAAAACCTTTGTACTGAGGGCTTATAAAATGACCCGTACAAACCTGATTTAAATTCTCATAGCTTCTGGGTGAGGGCAGCTGCCTACCTTGCTTAAATGTTAATGTTTCCCTTATCTGATTGCCTTTCTGTACCATGCTCCCTGTTTCAGGGATCCTGCTTCACCTATTACCCCCTTCAAAGCTATTCATTCTTGTCTGCAGTTTTCATAATACTCACTATGTCTGAGGCAGTCCTTGACTGAGAAACCTCCCAGGAGTTTTCCATCTTAGTTCTTACCCACTCAGCTGCTTATTTCCCCAGTTTTTCAAGGCCAGGGAGATGTATACCTGTCAACCCCAGCTTCATTATCCACCCATTTGCATAACTACAGAGTCTGTGGCCTTTGTTTGTTGCATCACTATTGCAGTGAGCATATAGTATCTCGGTACATCATTTGAACTTTTAGCAATTTGGCTTGTTAAACAGTATTCAGTCTTCATTCTTTTTCTCACCTAGTTTTCTTATATGCAAGCAGGAACATCACTTGAAAAACGTGAAGTATGTTATATAAGACAATTTGGCTTCCAATCTACTTGCAGATTTATGAGAAACATCACAGCATCACTTAAAATTGTTTACAAATTAGAAGTGCACAAGAGGAATTTAGACAATGAATGCATACACCTCTTCATACCTCAGACATACCTCATACATTCAACATGAGCATAATGCTATAATGGAATGGAAAGTACCATGATAATAGCAGGGTGGCAAAGTCTTTGGATACAGCAAATGAGAATGAGTCCAAATTCAGCAGCTGTGGACACAGAAATGTAGGAAAAGAGCTACTTACCTTCAGAAGGCCTTGGGTACAGGGGGATCTCCAGCAAGATGTCTTTGCCTCCACTGCCAACTCTTAAATGTGGTCTGGGAAAGGATGGGTCCTGACTCCACTCCTTCCAGTCACTCATCTGACTCCCCTGGGTTGGCCCTGCCTTTCACCAAGTGCTCAATCACTTCTTCAGGCTGTGAATTTGCATTTCTGCTACAACGAGAAATTCTTTAACCTTGAGGGAAATAGTATTTTTAAATCCTGTTGCCTCATGGCTAACAGATATTGCTATCCCAAATCCCCATGTGACAGTGATCATGAGATTTGCTTCTATAAGTTCTTTACTTACATTGTGATCACTTCTCCCTGAAAATCCCTTTCATGAAAATTACTAATTTCCAGTGTCCTTTTCAGTGCCTCATCTCATTAGCTTGTATGAGCAGGAACTGCTGGAGTACTGTAGGAAACTGTTGCTCACTATTGTTGGTTTAGGATGGTGAATCCCTGTGCTAGCAGAAATCTGGGTTCTCTAACAGCAGGTATCATCCAGCCCCTTAGCTGGAGACATCTCCTTAGTAAAGAAATGATGACTACAGCATGGGGACGTAGCTGGACTTTTCCAGAATAAGGAGAATATCAATTTTAAAGTTAAAGACTTGGTTATCTGAAGCATATTGCACTGTTCACTAGCCTGTTCCACCTCCAATTCAGTTACACTACTTGCTGGTGCACTCATAAAAATTACAGCTATCTGAAGTGAAAGATACTCTCTGGATTTTACCATTAGGAAACAAGCACTTTTTTTAGTTCGTAATATGCTCAATTACCTTTAGATTGATCCATGAATAAATTATAATCAAAACAGACTTATTCACCTTAAAGCTCTCCTGGCTTAAGGTTTCATTGTTGATTCATTATGTTGTCAGTTCTCTATTGGCAGAGTAATGCTTTTTTATATCTGGATAGAGACAGTTTTAGTGGAAGATACTGTTATCTCTAAATGAGTAGGATTTAGCTTTTCTGGTGAGAACAAATTCATCAATGATGAATCCCTGGAGAAACTACTGAAACAAAAATCACAATGTTGCTGAAGATTTATACAGTTCATTAGTTAAAAGGCAGCTTTTGGAAGTCTTTAGCAGGGAGGGTTGGATTTTTTCTTTCTTTCTGTAAAATATTTCAGCATAATATTTCAAGCTTCCAGATTTGTGATAATGCAGTTATAAACAATGAAACAAAACCACTTAATATATTTATTTTGGCTCCATTATTGATGTTATCCTCTGCAATAGAAACACATTAAATTATGGCTATATAGAGACAGATGGATAGGAATAATGCAGCTATAGACATCATTGATACAGATATATAAGCAGACAAGAATTATCTAATTACTCTGCTTGTTGCAATCTTCTAAACACTCGCTGTGATCCACATATTCACACTGTTTTTTTCTAGGCAGATGTTGATGTCACAAAGATACCAGTGTACAAAGAATTTAGTGATGTGGAGATATGTGGAAAATAAATAAATTTCAAGACATAGAGCACAAAGAATTAAAAAACAAGCAGGGATTTAAATCACCAGCACTTTTCTTGTGCTTTCATTGGGAACTGTGCCATTAAATCCCCCCATGTGCTTTGGAAGATATCCCCTACAATGATCAGAGGTGATCTTATTTTAAAATTTCTTAAATATTTAGCTCTTTAGCAGTTGTTTCAACGTCTTCACTTCTGCTATATCTGGAAACTCACTTTGTTAAAATACTGCTTCCCATTTCATATGGTCTTTGTCTCAAAACTGCTTGAAACTACAGGTCTGAACAAGAGGTCTCATCAGCCTTCTCTATGTCTGTGCATTACTCATAAGGCGAACCTTCAATAAGTCCTTCCCAAGCTCCTGAGGCTACATTTTCATGTATTATTTATTGTTATAGAAAATATTACTGCTTTTCAGTGTTGTTTGATGAAATCTGGCTTAGCTGCTTGTGAACCACTAGACTCTAAGCACAAAATGACCGGATCATTTGTATGGGTGCACAGTCATCTTCTGTTAAGACAGTAGAAGCTCATTGTGCATGCCTGAGATTGGACGAAGATCTAGATGTTCCATTAATTATTTTACATTCCATTTAATCAATTTCTTGATGGAAATAGAGCAGTGCACAGCAAAAACGCAGGTTGGATGTTGGTATTCTAAATAAATAATCACTTCACTTAGTGTGAAAAGACACAGTTTTTATATAGTTTAATTCAACATGCATGTCATTACAAAACATCTGAAGTAATATGGATATGGTACTGATTGTGTTGGATGCATTTCAAAATATCTGTGGTATGTAGATTGCTCCAAAAGTAATGCCTCCTCCATATTTCCATGGAAACTACAGCAGCTACAAAGACCACAAAGATAACAAAATTCCATAGAACAAATTCTTGGCTACAAAATGCTCTTTTTCAGCATAGTCACCACCATTAGCTGTACACTTTCGTCACCAATGAACAAGAGCCTGCATGCAATGTTCATAAAAATCTACACCAGCAGAGGTGAACCACTGTTTCATTGTTGCTATGACAGCATCATTGCTGGGAGAATGTTGCCCGTATAGTCCATCTTTCATTGCCTTGAAAAGAAGGAACCCAAAATATATGATGGGTATGGTGGACAGTCCAGCCAAGATTGGCAGTGTGCTCCATTGTTTGGTCCTGAAATTATAATATTGCAAGAGAAATGTTGCCTTCTTCTCTGGTCTGACCCTGGAAGTTTGAGCTTTCAGTATAGTCGGTGTTACAATATAGCAGTCAGAGATGATGATTTGTCTAGATTCTAGGAAATCGAAAAGGATCACACCTTTGTGATATTCTAACTTTGCCACCATTATTTCCAAGGCACTGAAGCCAATATTCAGCTCATTACACAATTCCCTGTTCTTAATCCACTGATACACACAGTTGAGCTGACTGAGACACTCTTCATCTCATGATGTGACAGCTTTGCAAGGTCATCCAGAACATGGCTTGTCTTTCACATTGCTGTGACTACTGCTGAAATGCACCAGCCACCATCTCACTGTGCTCACATCCTCTCCTTGGTTTCCATAAACATTCTGCAAGCGTCAGTGAATGTCAGTGGACAGGAAGGAATCCAGTGACACACCTTTGCTTCATACGCACTTGACAGGTGCCATTCTATCAGGCTGCCCCTTTGCCACCATTTGTCACACAGCAGCAAACTGAAATGGAATATTGATGGGAACATTCAACCTCAATTGTCATACCACCAACATCCACCTCGGACATTGTGGGTCAACATAATCAAATAGGAGGCATTACTTTCAGAGCAACTTTTGCACATTCCAACTAGTGGCTGTGTCAGATAGAAAAATCTGCTTCTTAGAAAAAGAATTAATTGCCTCTGTTTATATAACAAAATGGATTGTCTTTCTGTACTTATCCTCAAATCACCTATTTTATTTCAATGAGCTCAACATTTGTGTCTGTAGTAAGTGATTGCGTATACATTAAGAGAATAGAAAAATAAAGGCTTTATTCTACAGAGATTTGGCCATACTTCCCAAAGTTGATTGTCAATCAGTCATGCCATGAGCAACTGTCCTTCACTCTTTACTACTTTACTGAAAATTTCAGCAAAATTAGCTTTGCTACCTATTCTGCAGTTCAGTTCCTGGCTAGGCAGGAAAGAGTCCAAATATGCTTTGTCATCAGGTTTGCTTCATTTTCAAGCCCAAAGTTGCTGGCATCAGCACATACATCATGGAGACAAAATAGTGGCACAGTTACTGCTTGTTTGTAGCCAAAATATGTTTCTAATTGATGCAGCCTAGCAGGTATTCATGAATGTTTTCTATCAAAGTTTGTATTTTTTTAGATTTCTTTTAAAAGTCTTAGGTTCTTTTTAAAGGTTTTTATAAAGGATCCAATCTTTGTTTGTGTGCTTTAAAGCTCGTTGTTTAGACTGAAATTAGACAAATTTTTTACTTCTACTCGCTTTCCTTATAAAAATAACTCTATGTACTTAGTTCCTTTGGTATATAAGGCCACTATGTTACTGCTGTTTGTGGTAATATATAAAAGCTTAATTTAAGCTATCCTAGACCTTTTTATTTCCAAGAACATGAATCACAAATGTATGGCAACTGCACAGAAAAGAAGGATTTGTTGATATCTTTAAGGGCGCCCTTGAACATGACATATAGGAACAAAGTTCCCATTGAACAGATGAAAACAGTGCTTTGTATCATTGGGCAAATTCAGATAATTATAGCTAGATTTTGGACAGACGGTGTCTGGGATCTGCAGCATCACCTCAGTTCTGGTCTTGCATTTACCTAGGTTGAGAGATTGTCCCAGCATATGGCATTCCCAGCCTGCAGCAGGTCTCCTTTGGAGATCACCATGAGACTGCAAGTTCTGGCCCGAAGATAAAAATCTGTTGCAGCTACAGACCAAGTCTGGGAAGCAGGGAAACATTTCAAGGACCTCACTTTTGGTCTGTGTGCCAAAAACCTAGCAGCCAGGAAAGCTCTTATTTGTCGTAACAAGAGGCCTGAGGTCCCTTGGTTGGATATCCTGACTGACAGCTCATTGAGGAATTTTTCTCTCGTGGAGCAGTGTATCCTCTTCTGGATTTACTTCATTTAAAAAAATAATAATTTCTGAATTTTTAAATAATTCTGTTTTTAAAATTCACATTGAAATTCCCTCTTTAAAAATTGATAACCACAGCAGTACTGTAACTTGTTTGATATGCTCTTTGAGGTTGTATTATTAGTGTGAATTAATGCTACAACTACTGAGGCTATGTATCCCCTGTTACTACCTGCTAGTTTCTGCAGTACTGCAGTAGCTTCTGAACAGGTCCTAGTCAGATGGATAAAATTCTTTTTGCAGTCTGAAGAAACAGTTTCAGGTCAAGAAGGGCACAGTCTGTTGCATGAAGCAAAAACCCATATTTTCTACCATTATTTATTCACCTGAATCAAATCTGTGAGTGGTCAGCTAGATTTCTTCGTATATCTGCTGTGCCAAAAAAGGGACTTTTTCTTTCAGGAATGTGGGAGTTTGGCAGGTTTATGAAATCTGAACAAGCACTTCCATGTTCCTGGGTGGCATGTGAGTTCTGCAATTTAGTGAAATTTTCCTTTAGGATTTGCTTGATTGAACTCAAGGATTAAATGTCACAGAGAAAACTACAAGTGTTTCATGGAGATAAATGGTGAGATTAGAATGTGTTTCTGTTTGTTTGTTGAGCCTTACTTTGGTTAGCCAGTTTGTAAGCATTACTTTGACAGGGCAAGACCTGAAATACATCAGAACCTGATGTATCAGAACCTGAAATACAGGTTTGTATGCTTTTAAAATACACAGGTATCTCTAAATAGCTACACAAGTAGTCTCAAACACAGCTAGAGCCCTTCTAAGTAAACTGATAGTCTTGTGATACCTTTCCACTTTCTATAGAAATGAAGTTATACATTTGAATTATTTAACATGGTACATTTTTATATATAAGCAAGCATGCAGTAAGGAAATGGAAGTCTGTTGGACACTGACATGCAATTCAGCTATTTTTCTGCTGCACCATATTAATATTTTAATTTTCAATATTGATTTTCAAGTCAGATCCTGAATGAACTCATGGTTGATTTTTATTCACTTCTCACTCTGGTACAGTCCCACTGATTTTTATTTCAATCTCCTGAGTAAGAAGCAAGTCTCACTCAACACTCATTTTATTATGCCCTCTTATTGAGTATATTAAGAGTGTTTCCTGATTTTCTTTTCAGAAACTACCCAGTTTTGGGCCTTACTTGGAACAACGCAAAAAAATTATAGCTGAGAACAAGATGAAATTGAAGGAACAAGGCACAGCTGCTGTGCTTCCTGAAAAAAAGCATTTCATTCCGAAGAAGCCCATCCCAGCAATCAAGGTAAAAGAAAAAAAAAAAAAAAAAAAAAAAAAGGTATGTTTATATGTAAGATGTGATCAGCCATCAGGCAGTTGACATGCATAGTCATTTCTAGCAGTTTGACTTAGTTATTACGGCTTTTAAGCTTGTTAGAGGGCATCAAAGACAACTATTTATGCAGACTTTCTAGCTTTTAACCAAAATCGATGGGAAATGATTTGTGATGTACAGGTATAGGTGTTTTCCTAACGTCATTTTTCAAAATCAAGATATTCAGGCAGTGTAAAAGTAATTGTAGAACACTCTGAATGCCTTGAGGAATGAAGTTGAATTGTTAAAAATTTCTCTTAATTTGAACACAACAGTATGAGTTCCATTTTGTGTGATATCTCTTGATTATTTGTGATGTATTAAACAATTCCATCTCTCATGTAGAATCAGTGGAAAAGGTTGGTGTTCGATACACATGAGAGCTGAGTCCTAGGTTTTCAAACTGAACTTTTAATGCTGGAAGATGTTTGTCTAAGGAACTGATCCACCCTTTGCAATGAGTAAATGTCAAGATGAAAATAAAACCTGTGCCCCCATCTACTGCATAGTCCATACATTGGAACTTTTCCCTTCCTTTAAATAGCCAATAAAATTAAATGTCATCAGCTACTCATTCTAGGTACTCTCTTTAAAACCTACTTAAACATCACGTTTAAACAGAAGAAAAAAAAAATCAGGCAAAAATAATTAAATACAAAAGGAAAACTTTTATCAGCAATCTCCCTTAGGCTCTCTTATGAAGCCATGTGGAAATATCTGCTGAAGTTATTAACAGTCTTTATCAGATATGGAAGAATATCAGATTCACAGATAGGTAACTTTGTGTGATCAGTCTTGTACGAATTCCTGCAAAAAGTAAACATAACATACAACACAGACAGTGGCTCAAATTGTGTAACTCCCAAGGAAATTTTGCAACATTTACTGCCATGCGCAGCCTTCCAAGTTAGCTGCTAGAACTGAAAAAAAACAAAAGCTAAGGAGAATTTTTGTGTCACCTTGTCTAATTTCAATTATTTGCCACTGCTGTAGACCTCCCTTCAATTTTGGACAGATCATTTTGGTATGAGTCCTGCTACTGAAAATCTCTCCCCTCCGTTTGTGCAGAGGTTCCCTTCTTTATGTGTATGAAAAGTCCCGAAGAACAGCAATGTACTTTTTCTTTTCCCTGCACTATGATGAACATTTTCAAAGCCTACTTGACCTCAGAGGTTTTATGGCTCTATTCTCTTTGCAGGAAAGTATTGATGTAGGAGAAAAGAGAAAGAAGAAGCAACAGCCAATAACTGCATTTTCGATGAGATAGTGTGCTTCTGAAAACAGCAGAAAATGAGAAAAAAAAAAAACACAAAGCAACCGATACTGTCCAAAAGCAAATAAACTGAATGATGGAAAAAATTTAGCAAAAGGGAAAAACAGACATAAAGACTTGAAAAAAACATAAATAATAAGTTGAGGTCAATAATTTATCATGCCCAGTTCCAACTACAAAAGCAAAAAAGAGCCAAGCACTCAGAGACAGGTTAAAAAGAATAGAGGCCTTACTGCAGGGAAGAGGAAAATGAATTCCAAAAGCGAAAACTTTTGTTCATGAAGGCACTGTATACTTTTGTATGTGGTGGCTTTGAGGAGCTTCTCAGCCAAACAAATCGGGTTAGGCTCTTTTTCACACCTTCATTTAAGTTAAACAAGACTGAAAAAGACTGGCAATTAGAAGGCAGCTGATTTGAGACAATCTTTCATCGTTAGCATCTTAGAAGGGTATGCTTTAATCATAATGAGAAAAACAGCAATGTGAGATATCCACTAAGAAATAACAGAATACCTGGATTTTGCTTGATGTTAGAGAGCTTGTCACTCTACAAAAGGATGCGTTGATAACGTTTATTATTAAATGACCCATCCATAACACGTTGTGGAAAAAATCTGCCAGGAAGATTGAGAATATTCATTACAGAAGCTGAGTGAAGCTTACTGAAAAAAGGTGACTTATCTGATACCCTTCCCTGATCAGGGATTCTCTGCAGAGAGGCAGATGAGCTCAGAGTTGAGTGATTTATCTGTAGCTGTCCTAGAAGTATTCACATTTAGAATTACAAATCCCAAACTGTCTCCAAGCAGTTCCGTCTTGGCTGACCCTCTGGACAGCAAGGAGAATACATTCTGTTAGCTCAGACTGGCCTATCAGGGGAGTGGGAATGGTCAGCTCTAATAACTAATCCCAGCCCAACCACAGCCCTGTGGAGCAGTGATACGACCAAAAGCTGGGAGCACCTAAGAGTCAGCTGCCCATGCAACAGCCAAGACCCTTGGTTTGGCTGGCTGCATTTTTGAAAGGGTGCTGCAGATTTCCTGATGCTTGCCCAGAACTCCCTCATCTGTCTGATCTGCTGTTGGCTTGGTGATATGTAAATTCCAACATTTGTTTAAAGTCCTCGTGCTGCCAAAATGCCTTTTTTATAGACTTAAAAATCCTCTGTGATTATCCAAAATTTAATTTGATTTTTGGATAGCTTTCCCCATGGCTTTTCCCTTTATTTTCTCTATTTTTCAGTATTAATCAAAACTGCATACTTTGACACTCAGCAGATTTTTTTCTTCCTTTCTCGCTTTTCTATATTTCATATGGTGGATATATGCCCCAGATCTTTTATTTTCTGTTGCACTTCTGCACAGGTCCCACATATGTATTTGCCATCCTCAGGTTACCACCTTCTTTCTTTAATCTTTATTCCTTATGTGATTTCTGTGGTTTATTTCTCAATAATCTAGTTTCTTATGCTTGAGAGCCAATGCTGTAATGTTTGGTCACCAATTATCTGACTGTTTATTCCTTTTATGCTTCACAGACCTGTCCTTGGGACAGACTGCCACTCACAACCAGCAGGTCTTTACTTCTACTAATCTAAAGATTTCCCTGCTTTCCTTACCTGCTGTTGCTGTCAGCTTTGAGTGATCATTTCTCCTGAACCTGGTGGGCCATGCTAAGAGTTTTGTGCTGAAGCAAAATGTCGCTGTGAGGACGAGCACATGTGCACCCCTTGGACCTGCTCACTGAGATGCTCACAGTGCCTGCATTACGTGCTGGCCTTCTAAATGGAGACTAAAGTAGGACTGTGATGTTTGGCATCTCCAGAGCACGCGGTCTTTTTCAGTGGAATCTGCATGAATCAGGGTGAGCTACGCCTAAGCTGTGAATTGTATTTACAAATACAGGTTTACTAATATGATGGCTAATGAAACGCTAATCTCAATTAAATGTTTGATACACGAACATTAGAAATACAGCTATGGTAATAAAAGTAGCATTGTAAAAATAATATCCTACAGAACAGATCTGCTCCTTGTGTATACTCAAAACCACATCTGCTTAGCTTAGTGACAAAATGAATTTTTTCTGCACTCATTAGTAACATAAAACTAATGGATTCTGCTCTGATTCTCTCCATAGCAACTGAATTCCCTGCGAGTTCCATTTAAGGGACTAAATTCTTCTCCCATTTCATTCGGTACAGTTTTGTTGAGAAGAGTGGGACAGCACAGCAGTAACCAAATGAGAGCTCTAGGTCCCAGTGATTGCAAAGGTGTCACTTAGGGCTAAATTCAACTTCCAGATTTTTCCTCATTTTTTTGTTAATTGCTGCTGGTAATGTACAAGCCAGAAGCGCACAGCTTGACGTTCGAAACCTGGCTTCTGTTTGCAGGTCTGGCATTTGGCACAAAAAAAAACATTATACTGTAAACACTGCAAATTTGATCTGGAGGCCGTTGAGATATACCAAGTGTGGAATCCCATAGTGCCATTTTAGACAGACTCTTATTGGAGTGAAACTGCATTTTTAAACTGTGAAAGCTGATTGTTTCTTGCTGCACTGTTTATTTTGTTCCAAACATTTATGATTCAATGGGAGCAAGAAACTCAGAGATAGCTCGAGACACTGTGAAAGAGTGCACCTGCAGAACATCTTTTAAGTACCAGTGTTATTTTCGTCAATAAAGTCTTCAAACTTTGCAAATGGATAAAGATGTGCTTTCTCCTTGAGAGAAGGAAGTGCATAAAAAACGCAGCATCCAGAAGCGCAAATGAGAAGTAAATCATTGACACAGTCATTTGAAATCACTTTCAAGCCTCCAAAATGTCAGCACCCTCCCTCTTTGGGTTTCTCTGTCCCCAAAAGGGTATTTTGTGAGCTTTGAGAAGTGAGACTTGCTTACAAATTCAGAAATCACCATGTCATATGCATTGTTTTTGCTATTTCCTTTGTAAGTTTATAGCTGGAAAAATCTGTTTTGATCATGTTCTGCTTAGTAACCATTTCCTGAGCTTACCTAATGGTATCCTAAATCTTGGACTGTTTCCATCCTTTCCCCCAGCTGCTTCTCTGGAAGGCCATTAACCACCTCACTCCTTTCCTGCTTAAAAGAAACCTTTTCTAATTTCCAGCTTTGAATTTATTCATGTCTGGCTTATAATCATGCGTTCTTGTGCCAACATTGTTGCTTATCTTGAATAGCTCTTTTCCTTCCCTGGTGCATATATAAAGTGACATCATATTCCTGCTCTGCCTTCATCTTCCTAGGCTAAACATCGTTAGGCGCTTTTTGTCTTCTCTTGTAAGCAAGGCTCTACACCCCCTGATTATATGAGCAGCCCTTCTCTGCAACCTGCCAGAGCTTTGGCCTTTGTAACGTCCAAACCATATTTAAAGTATACAAATGTGAATCCAGCAACTCCCTGGAAAAATTGTTAATTACCTATGCTGTTTAAATGTCTGCCTTTGTTAGATTAAAAAGCCCTTCACTATCAGGGATCTCCCGCGTAGAACCTTTTAAAATGTGAGCAGGCAATGGAAAGCTTCTTCTCTGTATGTTGCACAGGTTTTGTATCACTCCTTCAGATTCTAAAAGACAGAAGCACAGTCCCGTAAATGTAGACAACAAACGTGGCACGCCGTGCAGTGTTTGGGAGCTGTATACACAGGAGAGAGGCTTACAGGATACTTAGCATTGCTGAGGGCAGTAGATCACAAAGAAACCTCTAACAGGTATGGTACAGACAAGCCTACATGAGACTTGAAACAAACAGGAGCTGAATTTGACAAGTACAATTTTTCAGCAGATACAGACAACTGCAGAAACCTGAGAATTGTAGCAACCTGAAAACTGCTGAACAATTCCCAGTAAATCCATTAACTCTTCTGAGAAAGAAAAAGAAAACACAGGGGCACAAGCAGTTCCTAAGGAATTATGTTTGATTTAGTGTTCATCAGAGGAGGTATGCGAAAGGGCTGTGTGTTCAAGCTTAGCCCTTTGCAATAGCAAAGCAAAAAGTATTAGCTTAAACACTTTCAAAGTAGTTAATTGACCTTTTACAGTGGTTTAAGCAAACAGATTTTACTCCAAATTTGCAGTGAATTTGGACCGTGCACATAATCAGCTTGCACAGCTCTGTTGATGAGTGCTAACTCATTAAGCTGTGATAACTTGCTCACTTGCAGTCATCTGTCCACACTCATCATGCTGCCTTAAGCAATGTGCCATAGACATTTTATACTGGAAGAACATTAATGTTCTTTACATGTTGCAGAGAACTGGAAGGCTTTTAGCGTTGGCTCAATGCAACCAAGGTATGTCACTTGTAAGCAAGTTAGGATTTGGCACAGAGAAAAACTTTGAACATTTTTGGAACAACAAAAAAAAGTATATTTTCGCTATCCTTCTGGGATATCGCTGAATTTCCTACCTGAGCAGAAATTAACAGCAACCTCATAGATCCTACCATTGCATCCAGTGAGATACAAGATTTATCTCAGGGTGTAAAGACACTACTGTAACTTAGTTGATGAAGGCCAGGCAAATGGAGACGATGTTCAAAGCTCTCAGCAATCTCAGAAAGAAAAGGTTGAACCAATTTCTACATTTAATCCATGTAGCAAAGCTTTTCTTTAGAATTAACATTGATAAAGCTGTGTTACCTTATTCATCTGATGTGGCATAGGAAGGATTGGTGATGCTTAGTTCATCTGAAAGTAAGGCTGCCCAGAACAACATAAGCAATGAAAATGTTAGGTACTGGAATCCAGATCTTCATTTTTCTATTTGAGAATTGAAAACTATAGTGAGCATTGTGTGTGATTACAAATTACACAGTTTAACTATAGTGTGCTAGAAGACACTGAAAACGGTTGGTAGTTTTTTGGGTTTTTTTTTGACTGAGAAACAATATGAAAACAAACTCTTATGATGTTTCTTGCCAGCAAAAGACCAAAGGTAAGTACTTTGAAGCTTGTAATTCTAGGTAGACTTGTCTGTGTCTCATTTTTGGTTTGATCTCTAGCATTTTTCAATTGACTTTTGTCAATTTCCCTAATTAAAATCATAATGACTTCTTCATTTATTACAGCAGCGTGACTTTGAAGCCAGGTCTGTGCACCTAAAATTCAGTAAGATTTTTGAAATATCTAACAATTATGCCCCTTTTTAAAGCAAATGTAGAATGTATTCTTGCATCACATAATGTGAATTTATTGAGCTCAACTTCTTTTTAACCATGTAGAACCCTGCACTTAAAATCTAGCTTGTTTTGCAGCATGAGAATTGTTGTCAAAGCATACTTAGCAAACTCAGAAAATATCCAGGCAAGGAATACTGCACCTCAGAGAGAATCTTGTAAAATGCAGTGATGTTCACCATCTGTGCTATACTTCCGCAAGTTAAGCTGATTTGACTGAGGGATATCTATTGTCTATAGAACCTGGGACTTGTCCCATTCCTGCCTTTCATTCTGCACAGTTGAACTGCCACTGAACTGTGCAGTTTCCCATTACATAAAGAGCAAATGATTTGCATCAGGTAGGTCCCCAACAATTTCTTTTGGAGGGCACGTCCTCTTCTTATGGTGTGTACCCACACTGTGTGCGTCTGCCACGCACATTTATTTTTGCAGCACAGGTGTGCACACTTGATGCCAAAAAAACCTTTCCTATGTAGTTAAAAGAACTGAACCCAAACTTGCAGAACAAGACCTACATCTTATTTCTGTACAATATTTGGAATAATCTGATGATCTTCATGTCATCTGTGCATCTTTCTTACTAAAGAAAGAAAAGCAATTATTATTCTCGGTTTATTCGAACTTTTCTTGCTGAGTTCTCAAATCTGTGCTAATGCAAAATGACCAAGGATGGTCAGATTGTCTGCAGCATGTCACTCCTGTTTTGTGCACCATTTTGTTTCTTGAAATGTCACACAGTAATGGTAAAACATGGACAGATAAAATAGTATGTTCAAAGGTACCACATGTGTAAGCTATTTGTATAATGTATTTATATACAGATACATACTTTTAAAGCTGCTGCCTACATTCAAAATGTACTGTTATGAAGGTTTCTTTGTATTTTACAGAATATTTGAGAGTTGACAAATTGGAAATTCATAAGAAAAATCATAAACATCCTCACAATGCCTGGCCAATTTTTCTATATTAAAGTACTAGAGAGTGCTCCTGTGCAGCTATAGAAACAGCTTAGGTATCTTCTAAATGAGTCAATAATTTTTTTTTCCCTAGGATGTGATTGGAAAAGCGCTGCAGTATATTGGAACATATGGTGAGCTCTGCAACACAGAGCAAGTTGTGGCTCTGATTGACGAGGAAATGTGTATCAACTGTGGCAAATGTTACATGACCTGTAATGATTCCGGCTACCAGGTAAGAGCACAGCTGTAATTAGCAGGAAGGCACAATGAGTTATCTTTCTGCTGCTGGGAAGAAAGAATCCACCTTCTGTTAATGAGCAGGTGGCAAAAGCAGATGTCTAAAACACCGCATTTGCGCCCCAGTGTGCTCCCAGGCTATGCCATATGAGCCCTGTCAGAGCCGTTTGCTCCGCAGCACCCAGTGCAGCTTCTGGGGGACTATTCAAGGATGGGACCGCGTCTCTCTGCTCGCTCTGGGTCACTTTCCTGGCCTCTCCCTAACCACAAGTGGAAATGGTGTTCTTCCGGTGAGGAAGAAAATGAAGGAGATCCATGTTAGAAGGGTCAGATGGAGACAGGAAAACTCCTGGGAGACCTGAGAGCAGCCTTTCAGTATCTTAAGGAGGGCTATAAGGGGACAGGTTCTTTAGCAGGGTCTCTGTGGAATCTATTGTGCATTAAACAATAATTTCCACAGTATTTCTTCCATTCATCACATTACAAGAAAGATTTGTCAAAGACAAACACTTTAACTGAGCAGTGAGTCTCCTCAGAACACCAAGACCTTTTGTTTTTCCTTAATTCAGTTTAATCAATATTGTCTGATGACTTACTTAACTACACACAGCCAAAGAAGGAAGTTTGCCCATCTAAAATCAGCTCCTGTGATTAAAACAACTGTCAGAACAAAGATAGACATGTTTTTTCCATTGATATGAGAAATCCAGTGCTGCATTTCTACAGGATTAGATGATTAGAGTAGTCTTTACCTAAATTTCTTTTTGACACTGCGATCTTCACGGCCTTGTGTCACATTTCCCAGCAAAAGGGAGACTATAGTTCTTGGAGAGCAAAGGACTGTGTCCATATTTAGTGCAGCTTAACTCTGTAACTGGAAAAAATCAGTATCAAAGGCACCAAAGTGTAAAAGCCTAGGAGGTGCTTAGCACAAAAAGTATTTTTCCTTTAATGTTTAAGGAAATGGCAAATAAATTAATTGCAGAGAATTGCAAAGAAATTATTAATTGCAAAGAGGTCAGAAGCCACAGATACCTCAAAATATCCGCTTATATTTGTTTCAAAATATCGACACTGCTCAGCAGAGCTACCATCTTGTAGGGCTCCAGCAGAAGAGCTTTCCCTAACTTGAAGGTGGCACTGCAGTCCAGGACTCCGTCTCTTCAAACTCCTTAATGATGCACATTGTTACTGGGGAGAAAGGAAGGAAACCTAAATGCAAACCAAAGTTTTCTTTGTGCTCAAGCTGAATTAAAACACACAGATTCAAGGTGTTTTGTACCTACTTTGTGCCCTCGCTTTTTCTGCATCCGTTTCATCACTTTCTCCCCTACAAAACCCCAAATGCCACAGGCGTGCCCTGGAGCTGCCCCACAGACCCACCCGCTTGCTCCCCAGCTGCTGGCAGTACCTGGGGACGTATGCAGGCCCAGCTTGGTTGCAGATACATGAGAGTTTGGTTTCCAGGCCAGGAAAGATCTTGTCTTCCTAAAACTCGTAGATTTTCTGCTGTTTATTTTTTTAAAACTTTCCTAGGCTTGTTTCTTAGACACTGGAGCTTTTGCGGTTTTGTGATGCTTTTGTTTATGTTTTTAATTGCCATTTCCATTATACCAGGAGCTTATTTCATTGAGACTTCAATTGTTATTTCACATTCAAATTCACTTATCACACTAATTGGTAATGAGGATTCACTGCATGGAAATGTGAGAAAGAAAGAAAGCTCTGCCTGCCCAAAACTCAGATAGTCCTTTCGAAGACTTGCAAAGGAAAATAATCAGAAGGCACAACATGGTGTGCTTCTCCCCATTTTTTATTAAATTGCTTGTGCTTTGCTGACAATAAAAAAACAGAATAGCCCAGAGGTGCTTGCTGTCAGCACTGCTCTGCAGCTACGGCTGTGTGTCGGTGCTCCCTGGCAGAGGACTGTGCTGACACTGCCTCTGGACAGGGTATCGTCCCTGTGAGCCTGAGCTGCAGGAGTCATCCATTACAGCCCGCTCTGGAGGCTGGGATGGCGTTCCTAATTGCAGAGAGTCAGGGGGCTTCTTCCCTGCCAGCCCAACAGTTGCTATAGCTGCAGCACCGGAGCGCGCCAAGATGTCTCCAAGAGCTGCACTGCAGGAAATGCAGGCACTGAAATGGGAGCGGTTCTGACCTTTCCCGCAAGAGGCATCAATAACGTGACCCTCCCATCCGCAGGCTATCCAGTTTGATGCCGAAACCCACCTGCCCACGGTCACAGACAGCTGCACGGGCTGCACCCTGTGCCTCAGCGTCTGCCCCATCATCGACTGCATCCGCATGGTTCCCAGGACCACCCCGTATGAGCCCCGGCGAGGGCTGCCCCTGGCCCTGAGCCCCCTGTGCTGAGCCGTGCCTGCCCTGCGCTGCCTCACCGCCACTGATCTGCCTTCTAATTAAACCTCAAAATCAACCTTTATGAAAAAAAAAGCGATATTGGGAGTCATTACAGTGAACTGTCTTTTTTTCCAGTTATTATTTTTATGACAATTAGGTTCTGAAATTACAGAAAGGCAGCAATTAGGTGGTTGTAGCTGTCAGTTGTCCACTGTCTGAAATGTAACTTTTTCCTTGCGATCTGTGCCGTAATTTCAAAAGTCCTCTGTAGGCTGTTTAATCTCTATGTAATTTCTGGCTGTAAATATAATTAAGAAACCATTTTTAATGAACTACAAATCAATGTACAAGCTAACAGTTTTCAAGGAGGCATTTTGTAATTAAACATTACATTTCATTTTAAAAGAGTTTCTTAGAAGATGTAATTAACTACACAGCATTCAAACAAAGCGATGTTGCTTCCATTTTTCTATGGGAAGAAATGAAAGGGAATTTAAAATAGGATTTAAGAACTGGATTAATCACTTTCAACTACTACAGCATATGGTAGTGTATTTTTATAATCCTTTCTAATTCTTTCTCACACCAGTCACTTAATAAGAATAAATTTGCTGTACCCTGAGACATGCTGAACTATTCAGATTTGGTGTTGCCTGGGTACCGTCATCCTTACTTTTTTCCCCCAGTGAACACTTGTAACATCTATCTACAAACAGTTAAACCAGCTTATTGCAAAGCCCAGGTTTCATTTTAGGATTTGGAGAAGGGACAACGTGTTTTTTCCGAGCTCATCCTCTAAATAACTTTTTAATTGTGCCAATTAATGTTCCGGAATGTACATGATACAGGTCAGAGATCTGATTAGGTGCAATTGGAATACACACCCAGCAAACCACGTTTGCCAAACATACGTGTATAGGGCAAACTGGCAAGATGATTTCCCCCATTGCCAATTCTTCATAGTTAGTGGTTGCGTATCGCTACCGTGATTTCACAACCGAAAAGAAGTACAGATTTGTCTGTCTCACTGAATTCAGTATTAACCCATTTTTCATTCACAGTAGGAACTTTCTAATATGAATGCATTGCTGTCAGCTTTACTCCACTTAAGAACATAAAGCCTTTAGTTTCATAATAATAATAAATGATCTATTCATTCAATTTCTTATACCCCATATTGTAATCGACCAAAGCTTTGATTAAAAATATTCCAACTTTCCTGGTTTACGATTTGTGCTCCAAATTACAAATAAATATTGAAACCAACTTGTTGGTGTTGAGTTTTTTTTTTGTATTACTTACAAAGCAGAATTTTATTTCAGAGACTTGTCAGGTGGTGTTTCGTGATCTCTATAATGCACTCCAGGAATCATTAATGAGTTAATTTACGTTTACATTATTCCACTAATTGCCTGTAGTGCAGAATGCAGCATGCTCTTTGCCCCTGTTTGGTGTTTCTTTGTCTCCCATTGACGTGTCTTCCTTTTGCATCCTTTTCCCCACGCTGAAGGCTCACCTTGTGACATCCCCTGGCAGGCTCAAGCCTGAAGTCTCCACTAATAGCTTTGTCTTCATACTTCTCCTCACAGTTGTGAATTCTTCATGCTTGAGTAGAAACAGATACTTGTACTGATTAAAAAATATTTGCCTGAAACTCATTTCAAGCTCTTGGTCTTCTGGTAGCTCCTTCTCTCACATGAGTAATAGGAGACTCAGAGAGAACAAGTTGTTTGGTGAGTGTTTGGGGTGAGATCTGGGTGGTCTCAGTCTTCTTTCTGAAAAGCTGGTTGATAAGTACCTGTGCTCTTGAGCAGGGCAGGAAAAAATCAAATCCAGATTTTCTGCAGGTAGCTCTTATATGCTCAGTTAGCAGACACAAGGACCCATGTCTATCCTATCCCAGGCTGCTACCACCTACCTCTTACTTGGTATCCTATCACAATCTTCAAACGCTGTCCCTTCCTCTACTGAAAACATCACATCTGGTAGCATGGCTCCTTTCAAACACAGAGGATGCCATGAAACCTGATTCAATTAAGTGGCTAAACACAGGTACTTCTTTTACATCGCAAATGTAGCAAAAAAAACAGAGCTTTGCTTGTGATAATCAGTATTCCCAGGATATCCAGTGTTCCTAAATTGCTATAAAGTAATCTTTGGAAAATTAGTGATATTCTGTGGCTCAAGATGAGAAACAAGACTATAATTCCATTTAAAAAACAACAACAACAAAACCTAAGAGGAATAACAAGTTATATTGTTCAGATTTCTTTCTTCCCACCCACCCTCTTCCCCACTCCTCCTCTCCCAAGTCCATTAACAGTTTTGGGAAATGCATTCCTGAAGGAATGTGGATAATTTCTACCTCTGACAGTCAGTGATATATCTCTGTGTTGCTGGAACTCAGAGAAATGGCCAGATTTAGGTCTCCTGCAGGTCTTAACACATCAGTCAGATGAGGTGTTAACAGTGGGTAGAGGAAGATACAAAAGACCTGGGAAGAGCTTATACCTCCATCTTGGGGAATCCATCCCACTGAGCACATTCAAGAACAAGGAAACAAATCAGTAAAATCTGGTCCAAGTAAAATCTGGTCTATTTTGCAAATGCTGTAGCCAGTTATTTAAAAAGGGATATGAATTTTCAAAGCATAAAAGGTTCCAAATTAAGCTCATGTATTTCAATGATTTATCTGCACATTTAAGGAATTATGTATTATTAAAGGCATACTGAGCCAGATACTGCAACCCTGACCCTCACAGCATTTAGACATGTTGTCCTGTTGGTAACTGTTATAAAATATTGTAAACTGTATTTGACAAATTAAATAATGATAGAAATGCCACAGCCCATCCTCCTCTGCCGCACTAGCACATTCTTATTCACGTCATATTCCTGAGCAGAAAAAGCTCCCCATGTTCAGTGCATGCTCTTCAGTCCAAGAAATACTTGAAAAGTCTGCCAAATATGCTTGTGTGAATCCCAGTGCACTCATACACGTTCATTGGAAAAAGAGATGTTTTGCCTTGCTAACAGGCTATAGAGGCAGTTTGGTTTTTGGCCTCTAGGATGAACATACTCAGTATTTCCAAGGCACAGCACTGGCAACAATAATAGCTGCACTTGAAAAATTACACAGGATTTTAAAAATATGTATTTTTCATGATTTGAAATGAAACATTAATTTGGTCTCTTAGCAAAATTAAAACCAGTGTTTGTGCACAAACCTGATGGGCAGCCTATATTTCCAGCGTTGCAGCCAATGTATTTATTTGCGCATTGCTCTGATGCTTTACCATTTCTTGGAGGAGGAGGACTCGTTTGCAGACGCCCATTTGCTTGGTCCCTAAAATTGGGCAAGAGAATCACACAGGCTACCTGTCTGGAGTCTTCTGCATTGTCTCTTCAAGGACACAGGAGAGGGCACCCATGGAAGAGACAGCTTGGCAGCCAGCAGCCCCAGAGTCACTCACTGCCCCTGCACCCTCTCCCCATCTTCCCATACGTATTGCTGTCACTGTTAGTTCCTCCAGCTTTGTTATCTCAATGTGGCAAAAGAACTTGCTAGTTCCAGGCAAACTAGCCAAACCCCAACTGAGTGGCAGCAGCTCCATGCTTCATAAAACCACCTTTTTTAACACAGTCCAAGACTGTAGCCTTAGAAATATAATGGTAAGCATGGATTTTTCTTGTCAAGAAGAAGATCCTGCCAACACATTCTGTATGTATATCTACTGTAACAGTGAGGTTGAACACATTGTTAAATTTTTATATTTTTCGACATTTCCTAGTAGAAAATATTTTTTTAGATAAAGTATTTATTTTATTGGCAACAGTTTCCCTTCACTAGGATGCTCCACTTCTTTGATGAACTGTGCAAGATAAGTTTTCATTGGCAACATCTGGCAACCTGGCAGTATCTGTAGGCAGCTGGATTGGTAGTTGTAGTGTGGCTGCTGGGCCTTTCAGTTAATTAGGCTGCTTATGGGCCATCTGGGTCACTTGTCTCTGCTGTTGCCATTTTTCTTTTCTGAAGAACTGTGCACTCTGTGGTCATTTCTTCAAGAGAATGTGCCTGCAGCCTTTGTGGCTGGGCTTTCCCAGCTCATCTTTTTTTTACACCAAGCACATGACATTACAGCACAGTTAAGGTTGCTCCTTGGTATGACTACCAGCCACCTCAGGAGTTCTTCACTTGCATTTCAGCCAAGAAAGAAACAAACACACTGGATGCCTCCATGGGTAGCACACATTGTGCCTGCAGGCCTCCCCAAGGCCACACTTCTCACCTGCCTGGTCCGTAGCCACAGCCCTCCTTCTGCTCACTGAAGACAGGGTTAGGGCTTGTCTCTGAAGTCTCCACATGTATTTGTTGAGAAATAGGGTTTGTGGGGAACCAAACTCCCATTGTTGTGCAGATGAGATGGCCTGCAGATAAGAGGCAGCCCTTTTGTGCAGGTACACACCAGAGATCTGTAAGTCTGAGTTTGGTGACAGTCAGAGGCTTCTGCCATTCGTGTGGGTGTACTGCATTCTCATTTATTTTAGGAAGGGTGAGCAATAGGACATTTGACAACTCTGACGCAAACAAGAGAGGCAAAGCGAAGGGCAGAGATGCTTGGCTGCATGGCCATCCCCATCCCAATGGAGGCAACAGGGCCACATGGTGCTGACTGCCCCAAGTAGGGGCTGCAAGGGCTGCCCAGGGCTGTCGTGCTCTGCTTTGGCTTCGCGAGATTCAGTCTGCCCTCTGCATTGCTGCAGGGCCCCGGTCAGCCCTTGCATCGCTTTGATGTTAGAACAAAAACAGGACTGTGGAGGTCCTTTTTTGAAGCCTTTAAGAATTATTTATATTATTTGATAAAATAATACGAAACGCAAGTGAAACAGAAATAAATTCTACTTTGCATAAGGATAAATATGTATCGAGGCGGTCAGCAAAATTGTGTCTTGGTGTCTCAGGCAGCTCTGCAGTGATTTCCTGCACAGTCACGTGATGTGTAATTGCAGGAACTTCCCCTTGTACATATTTGCTGTTTCACCATCGCATGAAGAACGGTCTTTTAAAAAGCCTCACTCCGCACTCTATCGATCTTTTCTTTTGATTGTGTGTAGGTAAGCCCCTTTTGTAAGTTTTATGAGGTGCAAACATATATGCTATTTTATGCTACCAGTCTATTTATTGGATTAGCTTCAGGATTTGATGCAAAAGCTTAAGATGATATTGAAAACACATATCACTTCTATTGTAGCTAAGAAAATCAGCTTTAGAATTAGAGAGACCTTGTAGCAGGCATTATGTATAGCCCTTTAGCTTTTTAGCAAGGCTGTTCTTTGTTGCTATAGCAACCGAATTAACCATTTCATTAATATAATGGAATAAAACACATTTATTCATTTTTGCACTCACGGGTAATCCACATTCAGCTTTCAGCATACTTGTCAAGCTGTGTCCCTTTCACCTCAGCCCCTGATATTTCCTCAGCGTTTCCAAAGGGCTTTTATTTTAATTTTTCCTCATTGGGGAGAGAGTGAGCTGTTGGTTTTGAAGAATGTTATATTTTTGTAATTAAATTTACCTCCGTTTCATTGGCTAGCTTCCATTTAGCATCCCTTAAGTGGCAAAGCAGACTTCACAGGCAGCATTCGGCGCGAGGAAGCCGAGGTGTTCTTCACAACAGAAAAGAACAAATCATTTAAAACACTGAAGGCCCCCTGCCCACGCACAACTCGCGGGCTGGGCTTGGCGTGGTGAGTCCTACTGCAAATACTGACAGTACTCAGCTGTGTGTGCTGCCCAAACATTCCCGGTGCTGAACTGCAGTGTGAGAAGCAGATGGAGTGCTACATTCTTTGTTTACCCTGGTTTTAATGTTTCCCAAGCCATGCCCACACTTCGTGATGGTTATTGAAATAATAGCTTAATTAAAACAGTAAGCTCACCATCAGCACAAGGAAGCAGGAGTGCTCCACGCACGCGGCATGGCAGAGGCAACACCAGCCTGTGTTTACATTGCTCTTCTCAAGAAGGGCCACTTCTCTCCTTCCTCTGTGCTTCGTCCCTGCTGAGCTGGTGCAGCGTGAGAGTGGCTGTGCTGAGGCATGCCCCTTCCCACACTCCCTTCCAGTTCAGATTCTGGCCAGTAGAAGTGATGAAAAGCAGGACTACCAAGGCAGATAGGGCACAGTCGGCCATCGGAGACCTCCTCAGCTGGCACATGCCACCTGCTAGTGGCATGCTCAGGCAGACACCGGTTCCAGGCTAGTACTTAAGTGACTGCCCTTCCAAAGCATGGACTGATGCAAATTCATGGGCCAAAGTGCAGCCTGTGAAATTCATTAGTATTAACAATTCCACATCTGAAGTCATTGCAAATGAAACAGAGTAGCTAATGCAGGAGGTTGGGTTGGTCGGTTGTCTTCTTTTTTCTTCATAGATTTCTAAAGTTACAAATGTGAAACTGGAGTTTTACTGGAAACAGAGCAGATGTGTAAATGATTTTGAGAAATGAGTTAATTAACTTTGAATGTATAATCCCTTTCATTAAAAAAAACAAGGCATAGAAGTAACTGCACAATAGCATATTGCCTTCTTTAAGACTGCTCATTCATTGCTGTTTGAGTGAATGTATAAATCATATAATCTACAAGGGCCGGTAGGTTCTGTGCCACTCACATGTGCTGCTTTCCCTACCTGAATTACATGGTAAATGCTTCCTCCTACGTGGCTCATTGTGTGAGATGTGCCCCGAGCCCCCAGAGCAGTCCGCTATGCAGCTGGGAAGAGAAAGGCCCACAGCCCACCCTGCACACAGCACCTGAGCACAAAGGCTCTGTGCGTGCTGCAGGCAGCACTGGGGCCACATCTTCCTCCTGCCTTTGTTTCTCTGTGCACTGAGAGCACTCTCCCAGCTGCCCACTAGCACAGCACTAATTTAATTTTACTGGCACTCACTGTGATGCTGGAGGTGAGGCATTGGAATGAGTGAATGTTGCGTTAATGATAAGCCTTTGAATCAATAGCCTACTTTTGGGCAACTTGTGATTTGGTGCAAGTTTAGCCGGAAGAACATCTCCTTTAGTGGTTAACAAAGAGCTTGTGGTTTCCAACGGCACTGCAGCCAAACAGAAGAGGTCTTTCTGCACACAGAGGCTAGCAGTGGCACGAGGACATATACATGCCTGTGGGTTTTCTTCAACCTTAGCAATTCTCTCCTATCCTTCACTACAGCATGGCACTTCTTAAAATAACAGGTAGGTGCTTCCAATGTTTGAGAAATAAGGCAGAGTGGTTTGGTTGGGGCCCTCACCTGCAGCCCATTGGAAATCCTCTTGTCCAGGCAAGAGAAGAAATAGCAGCATTTAAAGCTAAGGCACCCAAACAAGGGCTGCACAGCCACTTCCCTTTCCCTGGCACAGGCTCCTGACCCCCGGGACTGATGAGCGGCACTGCCCAGAGCCGCAGTGCCCACCATCAGCATTGCTGCTATGGGGAACCTGGCAGTCTCTTAACCTCCTTCTGCATCTGTAAAATGAAGGTTAAAAACTTGCTTGCCTCTCTCCTGAGGGCTGTTGTATGGTTGATTAACACTTGAACAATACGCTGCGTCTGTTCCAAGCTGAATATTATTTCACCATCTAGCGCGGAGCCTCTATAAATCAAGCCGTGGTGGCTGGCCCAAAGCCAAACAACCAGGTGAGCACGAGGGCCACTAAAGACACTGTACAGCCCAGCAACAGGCACAGAGAATGGCCGACGGCTGCTGCCCTAGGGCTCTGTCAGAGCGCCGGCAGCCGCCTACGAGCAGAGCCAGCCCCGGGCCGGGCCGCTGCTGGGGGAAGAGCGGCTGCGGGCGTGCGCCGACGGCCGCCTCTCTTTCCCGCAGCAGAGGGCAGCGTTTCTCCAGGTCCCGCTAAGAGGAGAGGGGAGCGCCCGCTCAGCGGCTGCGGGCTGCGCGGTGCCCCGCTAGCTGCTGGGCTCGGGTAATGGAGGCAGAAGCAGTCTAACGCGAGATGCAAACTACCTCCTGCCTTACAGCCCGTAGCCAATACCGCGGAAAGCCTGCGCACTCGGTGCGACAGAACTTTCCAAGCTTAACTATTTCCCCAACAGCCCGAGGGCTTGCAGCGGTACCTGCGATCCTAACATTTGTGCTGCGACAGACACCGCTTCTCTGGTCTTACATCAACATTCGAATACCGCCTGTTCCTGCCATCTGCGTTGCCCTTCAGTAATGAAGAGAGGTGTAACCTCCAGGTTAGGGCAGCACACACTGATGAGTAACTAATTCAGAGAGATTTCTTTCTCTACTTGGGTGCCTGGATTCATCCCAGTTATCTATAGTAGGATTTGAGGCCTTAGAAGCAAACTGCTTCCCCCCGTAGCTCACCACAGCACCTCGGACTTGGCAGAGCTCCCCTTTGCCTGCTGCAACAACTCAGGTGTGGGGCCATTCATTACGTTAATTGAACTTTCCAGTCCACATGGGTGTGGATGAAGCAAGAGGCCAGCAAGGGTCTGGATACCAGAATAAAATTAGCATCACAAGAAGAGAAAGGAAAGTGTTACTGTTTTACCAGTGCTGCTGAATTGGGCAGACGGAGCTAAAAATAGATGAGAGATGTCTGTATTATAGCAGAACGAGGATGACTTCATGCTACTTAAGCTGAAATGGTATTTTGCTGCATGAAATGTTAGGTGTATAAACAGTGCCTTATATGTACTCATCTGCAATATAGACATGTTTATATATGTATGTTCTATATAGTACAGATTTCATATAGGTCTAGACAGATGTTAATTATTACTCATTGCTATGTTTCTAAGCACGTCATTTGAAACACTGATAAAAAGCTATCCGTGGATCTAGCTCCAAGGCTAGCTCCAAATACTTTCTCTGTAATGTATGCAGCCCAAAGCCTAGCTTTGAAGGGGGGGTGCGTGTCAGCAGCACAAAAGGATGTGCCCCTGAGTTGCCTGGTGAGAGCCAGCTTTACTTTGAAGTTGTGTGCAGCCCTGCCATGGGGGTAACAAAATGGCTGTTAGGACCCAAGGAATCCCTACTCACTGTACAAGATGAATTTCCTGCCCTTAAACTACCAGCTTGTAGATCTGCTCCTCTTCCAAGGCCAGGCCTGTGTCTAGACTGAAAATAACACAAAAAATCTGTGCTATCCTCCAAATTCAAACAACCCCTTAGGGATCTAATCCCTCTATGTGATGTCTTCACTTATCAGCACACTGCCACCAATACCAACCCATCAGGACAGTACCAAGGGATGGGAACGATGTGAAATCCAAACCTCACACGGGCCCTCATTGCACCAAAAGAAGAGGTGCTGAGGCTGCTTCCCCACCGCGACAGAGCTCACAGACAGCCCCAGAAGCTGCCCCTGGGTTGAGTGAACTCCCTAGGCTGCTGCCACTGTGGTGCCCAAAGCAGGGCTCAACCTCACTGCTCTGCCCACAGGCTGCAGCCTGCTGTACCCAGTAACTCATAACCCCTGCCTTACCTGTGCTCACAGCCTTGCATGCCTTCCTTTGCTTTCACTGCAGTAAAAATAGCACGACTGTAAGCAACCTCCCTGCCACTGATTCAGAAGCATATTACTGTAGCACAGATGTACTTCAGGGTGAACACAAAGGCATCTTCGTTCTCCATTGCTCTGAAGTCAGTGGCTCTCCTCTCCTCACCATTGCAGGACATGTCTCAATGCTACCTGTGGGAGCAGGATGGGGAAACAACCTGAATACTGACTCTGCTAGAAATGGCTCCTCATCTCTGTTCTGCAGTATGAACAGAGAATGCCAGAGCCAAAATGGGAACTGTAGTGCAGGTCAGTGTGGCATGCATGCAGATACTCTGATGGCTAGTGTGCAGTAATTACCTGTGATTATTGCACAGTTCAGCTCATGAGTCAGCCAGGCGTGCTTTCTGCTTCTGAAACATCATTTCACCCCACACACCTTTCTTGACCTCATACACTCTGCTTCTTTGAAGACACCTGTGCATTCTGTCAGCTTTATGCATTAATCACACTGCTTGCTCATTACTGCACACTCCAAATCAAAATTAACATCACCTTGTGTAATGCCGAAGCCAGCAGCTGTCTCGAAGCAGGGCGACAAGATGACCCCTGGGTCCAACAGCCTCCACAAGAGTCCAGACAAGCCTGGAGGTGCCTGGGTCACAGCTTACTGCCATGCCCTGGAGCCAGAGCCCTCCACAGGGCCACAGGACACATGTGATGCCCCAGCTCTGTCCTCAGCCCCTCCATTCATTTTCCACGGCCTGGGCACCCTGCAGCAGCTGTTCACGTGGCTAGAGAAAAAGGAACGAGCTAGGAGGGTTTCATTCTTTGCTGCACTTGTTAATTGAAAAATATCACTTTAATTCAATAACAACATATGTTGAATAAACATAATAAGCCGGTGGTAGCAGAGTGATGATGCTATGCTGTCACTTCTGCTTTAGCCTTTCGGGTTCAAATGAGTGTGTTGTCAAATGACTCCTTTATAGTATTTGCCAAAACATGTTTACAGAAAGGCTCCGGCACAAGTGTACTGCACCATGCCAAAGCCACCAGCGTGCACGTGCCAGGGAGCCCAGCGGCCAATGGGGGGGGGGCACCAGGACAGCACAGGAGAGGCTGCTCTGGAGAAAGGGGAGAGGGCACACACCAGTCACTGGGGCATTTCTACTGGCAGTCAGCTGGAAAGATGCAGAACTTATCTCACAAACAGGACTGCTGTGAACTTGGTAAGAGCTTGCAAGTTTTAGCATTTACAGATGCCTTCATTTGGCAGTCATAATTATTATAGGAACCACTAATCTGAAGGGAGCTAGAGGCTGCCAGAAGAAAAGTATTACAATTAGACCAACACCTCAATCCATGAGTGCTCATACCTTAGTACCACCCATGTTACAAGGATGTTGGATTTTCCATGGTTGGGAGCCCACTGTCTATTATTCCCCTCTTTAAATCCCATCAGCCAGATGTGCTGCAAAGGCTCCCGCTGCCATGGACAGGCTGGCTGGGGACACTGAGTGACGTGACTGGGAGCTGGGCTGGGCCAGGGCCAGCATACTCAGCTGCAGCTCTCCAGAGAGAGCACCTGCAGAGTAGGGCAAAACCCACATTTGCTGAAGGCACTGTTTTGGTCCAAGGTGGGGCTGTTGGCAGAAGGAAGTCTAATCTGCCCTTCTCTCACCATTGTCCTAAAAATGTTTGTTATGGATGGAGAGGTTTCAAATTCAAGCTCAAGGGCACCATCTCTCAGCAATAAAAGCTGCCCCCTGCTCCAGAAGTGGCTTCTAGCCTTTCCTGGCACCACTGCTCCTCTGCACCAGGAGGCATTATGGTTCAGCTTAGGTTCAGCAGCCACCTTAGTAGTGGGAGATCTCACTGTTGTCTCTGCACCTATTAATGGTTAATTACAGGAGGAAGAGCTCCAATAATCTATCATGTGCATAAAATACAGAATTTGGCAGAGCTCCAGAGAGTAACTGTCAGAGAACACTTGTATTTTGAACAGATACTAAGTCAGGACACCTCATTCCAACAAACAGATGTAGAAAAGGTTTAACATCTCTACCTCTTGCTGGAAAATGTTTCCATCAGCAACAGAGCAACAGTCCTCAACCACAAACTTCAACAGAACAGCAACAGTAACAAAAAGTTCCATTACTAAACTAACTCTTGATAAATACCAGATTATTTCCAGACAGTTTTGCATGCAACTGCTAGATGTAATTTGCAGAGTGAGTGCCAAATTGCCATACTAATTATTTCTGGGCTGATATTCCCTCTGTGACATGGTAGCATTTGGAGAATGGGGACTAACCAACAAGTGAAGTGCTGAAGTGGGAGATTACTAATAGGGCTTCTGAGAAATATCACAAATACTAACGCAAATACCTCCTCTTCACACACACACTCTCTATTTGCACCAAGCCAACCCAATGCACACAACTGCCCTACCTCTTTGTATCTTCTTGGCACCACTACTCAGGCAACTAGCGACTACCGGTTGTGGGCACAGTATCAGGGTGCCCATGCAGGGCACTGCAACCCACCCCATGGCCAGGCCAGGCCTCAGCCCTGCACACACAGTGCCTGATAGTGTGCCTGACTCTCAGCTTTGCACTGTTCTGGGAAGGTGGCGGGGCCAGCAAGAAGTTCACTTAATTTGAGTCTATTAGCAGGTCGGTGTCTGCTTTTATTCCTGCTCTCTCGCTAGCAGTTTGTTCTGAGTCAATTTATCAAATTGGATGCTTCTGCACACTGCATAATATGAAATGGAATAGAAAAGCATTCCTGCTGTACTGTAAGGTTTTTTGCTTTCCACTCCTTTCCTCTGTCTTATTTTCCCATTTTTGCTGTTGAGCCAGTACTCTACCAAGTTTAAGCAGCATAATTTTAGTCTGGCACTACAGACACAGTGATTAGTGAAAAGAAGCAGGGAAAAAAAAAAGAGTAGGTTGGCGTTAAAGACTTTTAGGTCATATTTTTCTTCTGTTAAAAAGAGAATTTATATGCATTAAAAGACTAATTACTGAAAGTAAAATATCCATTTAATATCTGATGGGAAACAAATCATCACATTGCTTTGGATTTTGAATATCAGCAAGTTGATGGTTGATAATGAGATTTGACCGAGAAAATAAAAAGTCCAAAACCTGCAAGCAGTAGCAGCAAGGATGCAAACGATGTTTGCTAAAATGCCAGCCATTCTCCCTTTGCTGCACGTTCAACTGTAGCAGGATCTTGAGGCCAAGGGAGTTATACTCACAGCAGGGGCTACTGGGACAGATTGGATGGCTCAAACCATGCTGGCTTGAGAACACCACCAGATCAGTCCTTCATTGCAACAGCATGACGGAAACAGATTTTAATTTAATTTGCACCACCATAAGGCCATAGACATCTAATGGCTGGCATAAGTGCATAGGACATCAGTCACACCAGGAGGCCTGCTGCTCTGCGTGCCATGGGCCTGCCAGGAGGCCACAGCCATTCCCAGACCACAGGCTGGGTCTCACCTCTCAGCACTGCTCCCTGAGAACCGCACCTCCAAAGAAATTGCATCCATCCTGATGGAGATCTAACGTGGGCACACAGAGTTTCCTTTGAAGTGAGGGGCCCACAAGCTTACTGTGCCAACCAATTGTCTCTTTTTAATTTTTTCTGTGTGTTTGTTTACATGCACTTAGTGCTGCAATTGCTTTAGGGTTGCCTCAGAGCAAGATGAACTCAGCCATGGTTTAGCCTGGCGAAGGCTAATCTCATTATGGCTAATCTTGTTTACCATGTGTACTGCTCATAAAGCAATGCTTGCTGTTAGCTCATGCTCTCCCCAACAGCAACCCCTTAAAGATACCCACAAGGGCTGTACAGGGTAGTGACAACCCATTCCCACCCAACCTAACACCTCATCCTGTTAGGAGAAGGCGGGCAGCAACTCTCTGTGCTCATAGCAGTAGGCTGGGGCCTGCCAACCCCACAGCACATTATCTTGGCTGTAAACTCTCACACCGTGATTTTGCCCCACAGAGACTGGTCACCAGCAGCCTCACTGGCTTCTGGATGCCTTTAGTAATACAGTTCAACTCTGCTGCAGCAGAACCTTGCCTAAAGGAATGATGCAAACCTTTTCCCCATTACCATCTCAGTAACGCGCCTAACACGCAGCTCTCTGCCTTTTGCAGATGGCTGCAGGAGGATACATGCAAGAGGAGTACTCCTGCTGCTGGCTTCTGTTGTCTCCAATGAGGTTTCTCCTCCCAGCTGCCAGCCCTGTGGGATGGAAGCACCCCATGCAGCCCCAAGGAGAGAGAGCCAGCTGGTGTCCCTGCCCATGTGGCTGGATGAGAAACCACTTCCTTCCTCCCACCACAGAAGCAGGGCTACTGCTCTGCATTCTGCTTTTGTTTTCTCTCCTGTGCTGTGCTTTCCGATATGCCATCAAATGCTCACACTCCTTTGGAGTTCAGCTGAGTTGGACCATGCTGCCATACTGCCAGCCTGGTGCAATAAAGGATTGCAGAACATTTTTACAGGAGGAGGATTGTGCTCATTTAAAACAAAGGTTTATTTTCCTAAAGATCTGGACTATTTTCTTATTTTCACTTTGAATCTTAGCTGGTCAATTATTTTGTGTTATGGTGTCCTAACAGGTGATGATGTTCTATTCACTGCATCATCTGTTGGTATCACCAGGTAACGTAACTGTCCAAAGTTTCCTGTTTTCAGATCACTTGCTGAAGCAGCAAGGATGGCTGCCTCTTAGAACTCACTGCAAGACACTGTTTTGTCTAGACCAGTGTCTGTTTCCTTTCAGCAGTTGAGCTTGTAATTACTTTTAAATTGCAAGATAAACATGGTTGTTTATATTATTTCCTAAAAAAAGATGACCGTAGTCAATATTAAATCAAGAAGTTTTAAATAAACTTTTTTTAAGTGAAATCATTGCTTCCTTTTCTAAAATAGAAAGATTCCAAGCAAAACATTTTAAATCAGAATATTCAAGTCTGTATCCAACATCAATTTAACAAAAGTCTATTGTTTTCTATGAAAAAAATTAACTCCATCAAAGCAATCATTTCCCAGTCAGCCCCACTTTGGTTCATTTCCTAGCAGAGGTACAAGAGGAGAGCTGCCCCTGATGCCTGGCTATGGAGGGACAGGAAGATGTGATGTTGCCACTAGCACCCTCCAGGGTCATCCTGATGCACCCACTGCAGGCCAAAGAGGCATAAGTCAGTGGAAGTGCTGCCCTTTGACACAAGGAGGCTGTCCAGGCACACTACCCCACTGCCTACACATTTCTTGAAGACCTTCAGGGATGGTGACTCCACACCACTCTGAGTAGCCTGTTCCAAAGCCTGACCAGTTTCTATGGATACATTTTTCTTAGTATCCCACCTGAGTCTCCCTTGAAACAACTTAAGACCATTACCTCTAGTCCTGTTGCCATTACTTGGGAGAAGAGGTTGACCTCCACATCACCACAACCTTCTCTCAGGGAGCTGTCGAGAGTGATAGGTTCTTACTTGATCCTCCTCCAGACTAAGCAGTCCCAGTTCCCTCAGATGCTCCTCATAAGACTTATGCTTCGTTGCCCTTCTCTGGACACACTCCAAGATCTCAATTACTTTCCTGGGCCCCTCTCTGGTGAGGGGTGCAAAACTGAACAGAGTGCTCGAGCTGTGATCTCACCAGTGCCAAGCAGAGGGGGATGATTCCCTCCCCACTCCTGCTGACTGCACTGTTTCTGATACACACCAGGATGCCATTGGCCTTGGCCGCCTAGGCACACTGCTAGCTCACATTCAACCAGCTGTTGGCTAACACCCCCAGATCCATTTCCTCCATGCAGCTTCCAACCACTCTGCCCAAGCCTGCAGTGTGTGTAGGGTTTCTGCATAGGCCTGAACACGTCTTTTAGCAGCCATAAGAAAGACACGTCTGGAGTGTGAGCATGGCCAGAGAGCAGAGCCACGGATCAGATCCCTCCCATTTTTTTTGCCTGAAGGCACTCTGCCTGCAATTCACTATCAGGTGCCTTGATGTTTTCTCCAGCTTTGGCAAATGCAAGCACTGTGTTGCTTTCAGTCCCTGAAAGATACATGAAATGAAGATCAGAGAGCTGTTGATGGTTTCTATACTGAGATATTTTTAATCTTTTCCAGGATCCTGCACATTATGCAGCCAAATGGCAAGGGTGATAGTAGCAGCTATTAGCGGAGAAATATTTGCAGGAATTGCATGGGGCTGATGGCTTAGCTGTAAGCCCATCCTAGAGAACTTGATTGAAATTTAAAGATGCTTTGGCAGATGCTGTTATTTTCAAAGAGTGAAGACATCAAAGCATGGTTTGTACCACTCATTTTACACTCTTTATGCTCTGTATTTCATGCATTTATATGCAAACAGTAACAAATATTAGTTTATACATTTATAAGGTGCCATTTTAAGGGATAATGCTTCCCAAAGATATATCTATCAAATACCTTAGAGTTAGACTATAAGATATTGACTGAATTGTTTGTATGTAAAGGGCAAAAGGTTAAATAAGTAATAATTGTTTGCCATTCTATTCATCCCTTCAATGTACAGAAGTCCCTTCAAGCATGTAGTTATGCTTTACTGTTCTAGAGACTTTCTGCAGGAACAAAGTATTTGATAAGCACTGTGAATATGTAAAAAAAAAAAACACTATTAAAAAACGCACTGCATTGAATTTGTTTCCATTTCTTTCCTATGGCTTCAGCAAGGAACTAAGGAGCAATCCATTGCAATAAAAATTGGTTATTTCTGTCTAATATCAGTTAAAAAAAAAATTCTTCCTTACCCATCTTATCTTAAACTATGATTTTTCCAGTTTCTTGGTCTCCAGTGCCAGATTTGAAAAATCTGGATATTTAAAGGAATTACATTGAGCTCTACTACAGCTTTCTCTGCAGGTTTTGGCAGCTATTCCAACAAAAGCAGTAAATAGGGAGAAGCTGGGGACCTGGCACATGACAAATGGGGCTGGAGATGAGCACTCAGAGCTGGGATGCACCCAGGCGAAAGAGGCCAGCAACAGAAATGATGGACGCAGCTGGGGCAGGGCAGGAGACAGGGCTTGCTAGGGTAGCATTTCAATTTAAGAAATCCAGAAATATGTCAGCACCTTGAAATTTGGATACCTGGAAAGTGGTACTAAACGATGACTACAGAGTCTATCAAATGAATCCCATGAGGACAGTTTTCAACCTTAAAAAGACGAAGCATTGACAAAGAAATAATGTTGTATACGCTACTACCCTGGCATTCCTCATTCATAAATGCTCGGGCATGAACTGCTCTTCCAACGAGATGCACATTCAGCATTACAGACCTAAATAAAAATATGGCAGAAGGTGCTGAGCAAATCTGGGACTGATGAAAGGGCCAGAGAATATGAATGGAGTGAGCAAAAGAGACCATGGAGAGATTCAGAATGTAGGCCAAGCTCACACCGCACTTGCAATCAAGTGTTTACTGTCTGCCCCCAGAATCACTCTACTCCCATCCGTGTTCCCTTCAGCCTGAACAATGCAACATTTCAATCTTCTTTAAATTCAAGGACACCGAGTCCCTGAGTGCCCTGCTTGCTAGCACTGAATGGGAAAACAAACCTGCCTGGGCCTTAACAGCATCTTAGCTTACGTCAGTGATGCAGAACATATTGCTTCAAATGCATATTCTTCTAGGGGTGCCATCCATCCACCCTGACAAGAAATAGAGCGCTTCCTCCCTTTATCATGTCTGAGAGGAAGAAATGTGTGAAGCAAAGCTAAAAGTGTGAAATGCAAATGGAAGTCACCACATCATGGTAATACATTCCTTATACTGTCTAGTAGCATTGCAGGGATACAGGTTGGGTATGCTAATGTCCCCAACAGATGGCATGCTGTTGCTGCCTACGCAGAAGAGGCACAGGAGCAAGACATGACACACAAGGGGCAGTGTACCACTGGCTGTGCTCCACTGCCATGGAGCTGGGGACAGGGGATCAGCACTCGGAGCCTGTGCTGCTGGAGGTGGTATAGGCTGCACTTGTCAAACAAGTGAAAAAGGATTCATGTGTTGTGGGTTCTTTTATTTGGCAAAACCACTTTAAAAAATAACGCTTGATAAAGTACAGGACTAATATTATAGTAATATAATATAACGTGGAGATGGGCATCCACATTTTCTTTTCCTACAAACACTTATGTACAAAGGTGTAACAGAAATTCTGCATATAAGAAGAGTTTTCTTGTTCTACTTAGGCCGCACCTTGGTAAGAAGGGCATACATAAGCACCGCTAGCATCCCAATGTTTCTCTCAGCATATCTTGTTTTCTGTCAGTATGGACCAAATAATAATTCGGAATGAAAAACTGAGTCATGGCAAAATGTTACGCTATTTATTTAACTGCCTTCACTGGGAATGACTGCACTGCATCTCATTAAAACAAAAAGTCATAACAACTGAAATAGTTACAAATATCTAGAGCTTATAAAAGGCCTAATTTGAGCCAGCAGTCCTTTCTAAACATTCCCAAGTGATGACATTATTATATTTTCATTCTTCCCAAAAAAGAATTGAGATAAAAACCCACTGAAATACCATACATGGTTTCAGTTCTTATTTACAAACCGATCATGGGCCACCTGAAAGACATGGAAGAAGACTGCCTGATCTCCTTGCTGGGTAAACCCTCTCAGACAAGCCCTGTGGGAGCAGCGTCCAGGCTGCTGCTGTGCTGACCACACGTGCTCTGACCACAGCTGTCCCTGGTATCCCAGGGGCCATCCTGGCTCTGCCCTTCCTCTGCCACCTCACGGCAGTGCCAATCCCCATGTCCTTACGTGGTGGCACCAGATTGCCACAAAGCCTGAGGTAGCCTGCTGTCTTTCAGGTATTTATGCTGTCAGGTTGATTTGAAATTCTGTGGTACAGCTGGAAAGTTCAAAAAGAGGAAAAGCAGCAAGCTAACAAGTCTATAGCGTGAGAGCATGGCTCTCCTTTCCTTGGGAAATGGAGCTGCAGTAACTGCACTGCTTTGATCCCTGAAGAAGCTGTGTGAGAATAACTTAATTATTGAGAAGTGTTGAGGATTCAAGAATGTCATTGGTGGCAACTTCGGAATGTCGATCATTTTTATACAGTGGAAAATACTACATTTAGTTTTTGAATAAAAGAAATAAAAAGCAAAGAATGTCACTGTCAATGTTTTGAGCTTTTTTTTCTGCTGTATGTTTTAAGTGCTTAGAGCACAGAGGGCAAACATCCTGGTGCAACCTCTGCAATCTTTAAAACCACCAGTGAGAAACAGTACATGGTATCACAGACACATTAACAAATATAAAACCAGTTTTACTATTAAAACAGGTTTGCTAGTAAATGATTAGTAAACTGCTCATTTGCTTGTCCAGAACATGATCGCTTCTGCTCTCACTCAAATTAAAATTAAGTCTCTGTGAATGCAAAACCCGTAGGAAATGGTGTCAATAAGGTAAGCTAGCCTGTACAGCTAGCCTGTAGCACTTTGGATGCTGAGCTGTAAAGGGAGGGCCAGGAATCAGGATACAGCTTTAGAAATCCTATGTGTGTGGAAAAGTAAATGTCAAACTCAGACTTTTAATGAAGGTAACTTTCTCTACAAGATTAAATGAACAGGACAGGACGACACTGGTCTTGTACCAAACTACACTGCTGGGATAGCAGACTGGCACCAGCAGATAGGCAGGGATAGAACTGTATTGTCTTGGCTAACCTGGAATGGCCCAATCCCAGATGGTCATGGTTTATAGAGTAAAATTATCACTCTGAAAGCAAGGATAATTTGGAGTCACTTCAGAAGCCACATGAGGAAAAACTAGTCCTTGGCATCTTTTAAATTTGACTTCTACTACACTTAGACATATGCTCTGTAAACTTTTGATAAGAGCTGGAAAACATCCACAGAGAATCTTCCTGCTTCACATGTTGCCTTGACTTCTAGATCCACTCGATGGTTCTGGACTTGCCAGAATTCAACCTGTGCAGCTCTCACCTAACTCCTCCTGTAGGCACTCATTCCAAAACTCAGACCCCTCAAAGCCTTCTTACAGCCACTGGGGCACACAGGAGACGGTCCCCAAAGTTCTGTGGTAAAATCAACAGGGAAAGGTCTTTCTTTCAGTAAGGGTGTAACCACCAATGTCCTACCAGTTTGAGAAGTAAAATAGGTAATGTTCCCAGAGTCCACAACCCGATTGTTCTGCCTACCCTAATTTGAAAAAAAAAAAAAAAAAAAAAAGATGAAAACTGTGTTGAAAGAATTCAATAGAACAAACTATTTGCATATGCCAACTCTCTTATTAATCTCCTCTTCTGCTCTTAAAGGCCACCGATGTCTCAGCTTGATCCAATTACTGCATTGTACAGCTCATCACATAGACCATTTTTATTCTCTCCTTTTCTTCAGAGCTGAACCTCATTAATGGGAAATGTGACAGGCCCAGTCAGTGCTAAATCCAAACTCACAGGTTAGTTCTGTATTTGGAAGCAACCTTAGGTTTTTTGAACCTTTATTCAACACAAAAGCCTCTTAGCACTTGCATGCTTTAATGGATTTGTGCTATTTACAGTAATTCTATATTCATCTTTTTTCCTCCACAATCACCTCTAATAAAGTTCATATGTATATATGTATGTTTGTATAATTCCATACTGCCTTGGAACATCTTTCAGTACTCTGGAAAAACATTAGAAATATATTTTTCAATGAATCGAAAAGACCCTTGCACTTTTTTCACTCTGCTATTCTATATGAAAGAGATGCTTGATGAGAAAATGCAGCTGTAACATATCTTTAAGCCTGAATCAATCTGAATAGACAGAGGTCCTATTTTTCTATATTCTTCTTGTTTTTCAATTTTAACTCTCTTAGTAATACAACAGGAAATAAGCCATAGTTCGTCTACAAAAGCTTTTAAAGAAAAATGAGTACTTGAGCTTTCCCAGGTCAGAACATTTCCACTGTAACATTTCAACATAAACACATAGCAATGGCTTATGTGCTAATTTAACTCCTCAAGAGTAAAATAAAAACTTTTAAAAGCAATGCAGTGTGTGTGCTGTGGACCTCTAGCACAGCCCCATTGCTCAGTGCCCTGACCGCAGGGCTTTCAGCACTGGTCACTGGTACTCCCTCCTGAGGCAGATCCCAGCTCTGCTCTGCAGCTCATTGCAGCCTTTCATGGGTACCTCACACATTCAGTTGTCTGCTAGCATATTCCTTATTTCAAAAAGTTTCAGTTTTCACAAGAAAACCAATGTCTGATTGCAGCTGAGATTATGACGTGGAAAACTTAATTTTTCTTATCCTGAGAATACCATTCCTAGATTTTCTCATACACCTAGAGCTCATGTAGCCCAAAAAGACTGAGAGAAAAGCAACAAAGGAGCTGTAGGACTTGAGTGCTATCAAACTCAGTCTCCCAGGCAGATGTTGGGAGGTCACTGTTTAGGAGTGCTAACACCAGTGTGTGGCAGAGATGATCCTTACTGGTCCTGCATCTCCAACCGATTACCCTCAGCTCAGCACACTTACACAGACGTACTCTGCAAGAGCCTTCCTTTAAATTCCAGTCTGGAATAAGCTGAAACATACAAGTACAATTTCTAGTATCATACAAGGCAGTGATCTCACCACACACTGTTAAAGAGTGGAGATACAAGCTGCAGCAATGCATGGTTCACCCCAAAGTGAGTCAGAAAACCTTTGTGATCATGAAAAATTTTTCCTCTACAATGAGGTACAGAAGCTAAACCAAGTGCTACTTTACCACAGGTATCACTGGATACCTGGTTCATTTCCTGATTTCCTGATTCAGGAAACAAAACAGGCAAATGAAAAAACAATAATAAAAAAAAAAAAAAACAGGTTGACCCTTTCCCGCTAGCTAATTTCAGCTTTACAGGAAGTAGATGGACAAACAAGTGCTGGCCAACACAGCGGCTCTGCAGTGCCATCTCACACCAGATCCCACACCTGAACCCAGATTCCTGTGTGCCGTGCTGCACAGCTCTCTGAGGCAGTGGGCCTCCAATATGTACCATAACTTCCTCAGGAGCCTCTGCTTACCCCACCAGGGCTTAATCCATCCATGGAGTTGAGCCAAAACAAACAAAATCATGCTCGGGGTAAATGTGTCCATTTTGTGATGTGTCAGTATCCGCACATCACAGCTAGGAGGGACTGGAGCCCTTCTCTGTCAGTGAGCACAGCCACAGCGAAAGGAAAAGGTATGTTACAAGCAGTAACTGCAGAAGATGCGTACTGCTATGCAAGGTGTACTTTGCCCCAGCACAGAGAATCCCTCCAAGCTTCACCCTCATCACTGGCTTCCTTCAGAAAATGGAAGCCAAAAAGTAACATCACAGTAGGTCAGGAATGGCGCCAGCCCCTGCCGCTCAGGCTGCATGCCCTGAGTAACACAGAGGATCTTTTGAGGGAAACCAGAAAAAAGCTGCCATCTTACACATTTTAAATGGAAAAGAAATGCAGGCTATATGCCTTTTACCTCCCAATGACTTCTGTGACACAACATCTGGGAGCGAATCCTCAGGTGGGAGCCGGAGGGCAGGGTGTGGTGCTGAGGACAGAGGGACCGTGCTCAGGTGTTGGACTCTGGAATCATCTCCTCTGGTGATGCTGCTGCATGCACACAGCCCATGGCAGCAGGATGCAGTGCAACTGGAGCATGGCATCTTCCTGACACCATCAGGTGGCTAAAATAGCAAGAAAAAAAAGAAAAAACAAAACAAAACTAAGTAAGGGAAGCTGGAGTAGATTGCTCTGAAGGCACGGCCACCAGCTCCCTGGCACACCTCCACCCTGCAAGCTTCTGGTCCAAAAGGCCCCTCAGCATCAGAAGAAGCCACAGGAGGTGGATGAGGCTTCTCAGGCAGGCTGGCTTGACCTCTACATGCAGGCACATTTCCAACAAGGCTACCTCCAACACTGTGGGACTGGGGCAAAGGTGGCCATGCCATTGTGTGCCAATTGCTGGTGACTGCCCTGAGCCAACCTACACCCACACCAGCAGCAGTGACTGCTTCTTTTTAATGTAGGACCTTGAATCCGATATTGAAAAGTTAAGTGTGGGAGGGATTATTTAACATTCTGCTACCATTCCAGGAAAGAAAACAAAGGTTGGGTTTTTTCCTCCCTTACATTAGTGTGCTGGGAAGATTTAGAAAGCATTTAGAGTAGTCTGGCCTTGAAGTGACGAGTCCCAGATTTTGCTGTCGTGGTATATTAAAACACGGGGCTCATGCTGCAGATGAAGGCACGCACTTTCAATACCACACTGCTCAGTCCTGAGAGAACTGAGATGATTCTACGTATGACCAGGAGCAACATTTCAGATACCACGGCAGCTTCAATGTCAAAATTTGATTGCCCTCTAATTTAGGCCCATGTCAGGCAAGCGCAGTTCCATGGCTTTTTGAAGGAATGTAGTCTGACAGACCGAGGTGTGCAAAGTGGCACTGATGTATGCAGGAATTTTGGCAGTACTTTTGCAAACTCTGTCTTCATGCAAGTCACCTACATAAAGCTCATTTTTAAGCTCAAACATCTTGGTTTCTCCCTGTGGTAAAGTTCATCTCACAGTACCACAAAAAAAAAAAAAAAAAAAAAAAAAAAAAAAAAAAAAAAAAAAGAAAGAAAGAAGCAAACAAACCACAAAACCGGGTTCTGCTTTTCTCGTGTGAAATTTGGATATTTTGTTAATTTCTGTGTTCAATCCAGCCACAAGACAGAAGCAGACATTAAAAAAATGGCTCAGTGGTCTGGATATTTACAACCCATCCACAAGATGGAAGCAGGAGCAGTATGCTAGACCAAGTTTGCACTAGTAGTGGTATTTTGGAAATGTGCTTACTATACAACTCTTAAATCTCCCTTGCAGTCCTGTTTTTCTTGCTAACTGCAGTCCAGTGAAGGCCATGCCAAGTCTCTGGCACTGCACCTCTGCCTGGTGGCCCCAGCAACAGCTCTGTCTTGGCCAGGTCTACCTCTGGTGGCTCAATGCTAACAGCAAGCCATGTTCTTTCCTGCCTCCCTCCACAGCCTTTAACACATCCAGCTCTCCAAGTCACCTCTCAAGCCACTGAAGCGTTGTGCAGTGTGCCAGTTTACATTTTAACAGGAAAGCTTTACCTTCCTCTTCCTTGGTGCATAAGCAATACACCCTTTAGAAGACCTAAAATTCCCGTTGATTGTGCAACAAGACAGCAATCTGTCTCTTATGATGAGGGACAAGATTATTTCACTAGTTCTTACCATCAGTAACAGACTCCAAGTATATTAGCACATAGTTTAAGAGGAATTATCATCTTTTTAATAGATCACATACTGAGTCACAAGTTACATATTCAACAGAAAATCAAGCTAATTGTTCACTTATTCTAACATATCCCTGAAGGATAATCAACCTCTGCAGAGCTGTTTCTTAGTTGGAAACTAAATAATTAAGCTGGAGAAATGCATTTCTCTTTCAAGATTCTCTCTGTATTTTCTTTTATTCTTCTTTGCACCAAACACATCAGTATAAACATAAGCTATTGACTTTAATTAAAAATTAAAATTAGCTTGAGTTTTGTTTTGTTAAATCCATAGATGAAAAACAAAAGAGACTGTCAAGACAGAAAAAGAAAACATGGCAGCCTTCCTGCCACCCCTCATGCCTACCTTTTGCACAGCTAGCCGATCGTGCCTCTCAGCAAAATCTCCTGAGTGCACCTCAAGAGCCTCCTGGAGGGTTTGTCGAACCTGGGCTTCTGCTAGCAACAGGGGCTGCACATGATGCAAAGAAATGGACAGGGATATTAAATGATAGATCTGTGAAGCCCTCAGATTTGATAGAATCTTCTTTATTAATTTAATCTATTACTGGCTAATTGCTTAGATACTGTAAATCTGCAAAGGTCAATTCTTGAAATCACCAAACAATAAAAAGGTATGAACAGCTAACAAGTCCTAATGCAATCGGAATGTTAATCAATAGTCTAAATGAAGCCTTGTATTGCCAATGATGCATGAAAATATATTATTGTTGTGGACTACAAGCATGGGTTCCACTGAAACCAATAAAGCACAAAGCTATGTATTTAGAGACAAATGCAGTATGAATAGCATCTGTAAATACAAACTGCACAATGAATGGTTTCAACAGAGCATCTGCAAGGAGACATTTGATCAAAAAGCTACTTCTTGCACAAACCAAAAACACGAAAAAGAGTGCTGATGCAGTACCTGACAAAGGCCAGGCTCTGAACTATACCGACTTAATGTGAGAAGTTGTTTACACATATAAATACTGCATGGTAAAGGTATGTAAATATTTTTACACATTAAGCCATCATAAACTCACTTATCAGCCTGCAGCCTGACACTAGCCAGGCTCCTTCAGCTGCTCTGCTTAGACAGTGGTACCAGGAGGACAGGTACCTCAGTGCTCACCGCTGCAGCAGGAAGCACACACTCATCACTCAGACCCTGCTTCGCTGGATTGCTTTATGCCCAGTTAGTTAAGTCCTGTTTTCCTGAGTTTTTAACTTCTGAGGAATTCTGAGGAACAATTACATTTTTGATCCATGTCTGAACTCCACAAGGCTGCAGAGCAGTGTTCTGTTTGCAGGAACAATTTAGTTTTATTAAGCAGCGTGACACAGATGAAGCGAGCTGAGCTCAGCTTGGTGCAGCACTTTGCAGCAGTCAGCAGCAGCCCATCAGTCTAGAACCTGATTGCCCAGAGACACACTGCAAGGAAAGGTGTTGAAAATCCCTCTTCTCACTTACACACCAGCCAAACTAGACACCCCATTTCACCCCTGATATTATTGAAGGAATTTATCATGGCAGTGGAGGTTTGGCAAACTATAATTCTCAGGAAATATTTTTGAATTCCTCTGTTTTCATTAAATCTCTCTGCCAAACTGCTACTTGTGGAGGTCACTTCATTTTTATGGCACTGTTATAATATATTTTACAAGCAGCGTAGGTAGCACTTACTGTGAAGCCTGTATTACTTATTTTCTCTTGCTGGTGGGAAATAGAACACTTAAAACCAGTTGGCAACACAGAGTCAGACCTGCTACAGGCAGGCCTTCAATTGCTTTTGTAAAAAGATCCATTAGCAGGTTTGATCTGGGCAAGGAGGTCTTGGAGTTTACTGTATCGGTCTGATTCCTTCCTACATAAATCCTGCTTACAAATTTTAGAAGTATTGGATTAGAGAAATCTGGTTTTCAGGGACAGGCATGGATGCTGGGAATATATAATAACACACTCTTATGTTTTTGGTAGAAAAAAGGAAGCATTATTCTTTCTGAACATTTCCTTCCTCTTTATATCTTCAGATACTCTGCTTTCTCTAAGGTCATTGCATGAATTTAAGATACACCATTCTGGAAACTAAATTAGCCCTCATTTACTGGGAAGTTGAATGCAGCCAGACTAATGGTGGTGCAAATATAATTGGTTCCCAACATGTGTCAGTGTGTATACTCCTCAAGCCACAGAAAAGATGCATTATGGGACTAATTTTTAAATGTTAATGGATATTGGATGTTTGCCAGACACCCAGCTGTGCACAAAACATTGAGATGGTAAATAGCTCTTGATCTGTTTAGAAACAAATTATAATGGCTGTTTGGATTCCACATGACTGAAGGCATGGTAACCAGCACAGGCTCACAGACTGACCCTATTAACTGCACTGAGGGGAATGCTCCAATTTTTAAAATCAAGATAAGAGACATAAAATAAGGCTATTAAGATGGTGTTTAAATTATTTTAGATTAATATTAAACAGAATCCCAGCAGCTACCCATAGCACCTGTTACCATCGCCTTAGTAAGCTACCTTATTTCAGGCAGCTTTTTGCAGTGTTTGTTTGGAAAGAGGTCAGAAAGATGACGTTTTCTTCACTCAGTTAATTTGACTCTAAAGCTGAGATCTGAATGAAGTCCTTACCTGCACTTAGAGAACTAAATCTCACCTGCTACACATCAGCAATAGGTCTCCCTGAGCTGCACCAGAAAATGAGATGACTTCTCTTTTGATGTGCAATTCTCTCTTTTATTTTAATATTAAAATCCATGAATGTGAGTATTTGCAGGAGAGTCTCTACTTGAAATGTCTTACTAATTGTTTTCATTTAGTCTGCCAAGTCCAATAGGAAACCATTGGACTGCTGGACAATCAGATGGATTAGGCACTTTTTATTACTATTCTGTAGCATTAGAGGAAAGTGTCATTTACAACAATGGAAGAGATCTCTTTTCTATAAAGCAGTGTGGTCAGCAGGTTGAAAATCCCTTTCACAAATAAGACAATCATGGGTATATTTAGGAGACCTTCCCCTATAGGAATCTATTTTTTATGTTTGAAAAACTATGAAAAGAGCTTTCCAGCTTAAGACATGATCAATCCAGCCCAGGATATTAAAGATACAAAAGTTTCTCTGTTTAAAAAAAAAAAAAAAAAAAAAAAAAAAAAAAAAAAAAAGGGAAGGACTTAAATCTACCCAAAAACTGGGTATACAAAGACTGATGCTAAGTTTAGGTGATTCTCCAGGTAACTTTGAAGCTGCAGCTTTGTATCTTGAATTTGTGCTTCTTGACATCTAATCTGTATAACTGTTTATAACTGAGTGCTGCCTGCTGGTTTTGGTTCCTTACATAGATTGTTCTCAATGATCTGAAGTGTGCTAATGAATTTGAAAAGGAAGCTTGAATATAACCTTTTATATTTCTTCAAAATTAATTTTCTCTACCTTCTCAAAAGAACATGCCTTTAATCAAATTTAGAACATTTCCAAAAATAATATCATCCTAGTCACTAGGAAACATGAAATTCTAGTAGACACCATCAAAACAAGCCAGGGGATATTTTTTCCCTGACAGCCCAAGAATCTCAAGACATTCTTTGAGAATAACTACAGATTTGGGGAAAATGTTTTCCATTTCACCAATTTAAAGTGCTTAAAAAAGAAAGAATAAAGCCAGTGAACAAAAGTCTCCTCCTCAGTCCTGTGAACTGGCTCAGCATACCATGAGACAAGGTCTGCCCATGGAGATGTCCCCAGGCCTGCTGCCACCCCATGCAGGAGGATGGCATTGCTACCTCCCAGTGCAGCCCTGGCAAACGGGAGTAGAATCTGTGACTTGCTGCCAATGCTGAGCTGCCAGCTCATGCCTCCTCTGCCATCATCAGACAGATTGCAACAAGCCAATGCCCTGCTGTAACAAAAGGGTGAAAACGAGCTTATAGTCCATTGCTCATCCTGGCTTGGGTTTACAAGGAGCATGCACTTGACACTACAGGCAATTCACACATCTCTATAAGGCTATAATACATTCCACCCTAGCTGCAAGCAAACAAGTGGGGCTTCTTTTTCCTGGGAACCCACTGATTCACCCTCAGGATTCAGACAACATGACTACCTCAAGGACCGAGCTAGATCTTCATTTACATTAGCATGAATCTGAAATAATTCCACTAATGCTGGAGATTCTATTCTTAATTTTCAAAAGTTAAAGAGAGCAGAATCTAACCAGAAGCATTCAGCGTTTGAACGACCTGCATCCGAAGCGTGTTTTCACATATGCAAAGTAATTTCATTATAGTATTCTGAAAAATCTTTTACTTGCATAACTTGTTTCCATTTCTTTTTAGTGTAATGAGATTTCATGATGAAAGCCAAATACAATCTAGTATAGCAAAAGTGCATGTTACGCTGATCCTAATAAGCCCAATGAAAATCAATAATGCTGCTAGTTTCCCTGAAATCAGGCTCCATAAGCTCCAAGCACTGTGTTCTGCCTAAAGCAGAGTATTAGCAGCTTATAAAAGACAGATATTTCCTAGTAGAAAACCTGAAAACAATTACACTTGAGGAAAAAAATAGTTATTATAAAAAACAAGAATAATGGGAGATAGTTGTCTCCTATCCTTAAAGTGCTGGCAAAAACTCCATTCCCTTCCAGTCCCCAACCATAACCAAACTGCCTCAATGGCTGTAGCCTACATGATGTGAGTCACCAGCCCCTGACTTCCTTCCCCAACAACAGGAGAACAATATTATCCATTCTGTTTGCTGAACGAGGACAGGAGATTTTGCTCTTTGAGCAGAAAGCCTACAATCACTGGCATAAAAATGAGAAGTGTAATAAAACTGGGGGGGGGGGAACACACTGCAACACAGATTGAAACTAAAAAAAAAAAAAAAAAAAAAAAATCAGGCAGCCTTCAAACCTTCAAAATACGCATACATCTTCCATCGTATTTCACTCCTTTTGCTTCTTGTTTGCCCTGCATTCAGTAATGGGCAATACCAAATCAAGAACGAAACAAAGGGAAATCTGAGAGCAAAGATGAAGATGAGAACACACAGACACACACAAGAACACAGGAACAGGCAGGAAGCACTATGCTTAGCCATATATATACACTGAAGAGTAATACCCATGATTATGTAGGGTTTCATACAGCATGTATTTCAAACAGAGATCTTCTTTGCGATTTGCCTCCTCTTAAATAAGCTAATAAACTCAGGAAGCTCCAAACACCATTTCCATTGCATTAGTAAGCTACTAGCTTTTTTTTTTTTTTTCACCTTCCTTTGCATAAGAAAATGTTTCTGTGTAATGACCTACCTTATGAATGACCTGGGGAAATAATTTGGGGTTTCTTTAAAATGCAACCATTTGTTTCTTACTAGTGAGCTCAATTTCACTAAAAGTTACAGAGTGAACGGCAACAGGCTCTTTGCAATATTGATAGCCAAAGGTGCATAATTACTTCCAGATTACTATTAAAACGATATTTAAATAATTCAGCATGCGTTGCTTTATTCTCTTTTTAATGATATACTATTAACAGGTTGACAGATCTGCAAGAGTGAGGCACTTTATGAATTTTTTGAATTAGGAAACTCTTACAGAAGCAACTGTAAGCATGAGCTTTTATTTTTGTATAATTTTTGCATTATAAAGTCCTCCCTCAGGACAGGAATATATTGAATATTTGCAAGTGTATAACTTCATGTAAACGGCGTGTTTGTTTGTATTTACTAAATGTAAGTGCACCGATTCCAAACACGACAATCTTACGCACGGACTGCAGATACGTACCATGGAGAACCAGGTGCCATGGATACATGGGAGATGTACTCTGGCTTTGGCAGGGGGTGGGGCACAGCTCACTCCAGCTAGTTCATAGGTTGTAACAGCTTGTGCCCATACATCACAGGTGTACAGCGCTGTTGCTATGGAGACTGCTCAAATGAGTAGGAAATTTCCTTTTGATAAATTTATATTCTTGGGCAGAGGAAGAAGCATCAAATATGATGTTTGTTAACGTTTGAGACATGCCCTGTAAGAAACAACAGACTTACATAAATAGGAAGCATATTTTCTCCTAGTGGTGTCAACACCTACAAGTAACACCTTGGAAGCAGGCTATGCAGGTGGGAGCACCCTGTAACAAGATGGCTATTTCCCCACTCAGCTCAGCAGCAGAACCATGGGCCAGGAGACACTTGCACTGCTCCACAGGTAAGCAGCATTGTTGGCTGGAAATACAGCTGGGCTGTGTGCAACTGACACATGGGAAATCTCAGGCAAATGTTTCTTAAGTTGTATCTCATGTAAAAACTTCAGTATCTGTTAAGCAAAGAAACTGAACTTCTTCAGATGAACCGTCCTTCTGATTCCATCAAAACAATGTTTTGAAAACAATGAATTAGAATTCTTTTGATTGTTGTTGTTTTTTTTCCCATCCTCCCACATGCAAGAATTTATCTCTAACAATTAATTAAATAGAAACGTGCTAAATAATTCCACAGACCAGAACCTGCCTTTTTTTTTTTTTAATCAGATAATAGGATTCGACAGTCACTCAGCTCTATTCCAAAAGGACAGAGAAAATGCAATCAGTGGGCTGGAGAGCACCTGCAGTAGACACCTCTCCTTTTGCTTTATACCCCAACCCTCAGCAGCACCTTCTGTCCTCCAGGGCACTGCACAGAGGGTTCCCCAGCCCCGGGCTGCCTGCAGGTGGGCTCCAGTGAGCTGGGGAAGCAAAGCAGACCACCGTGGGAAGCCACAATGAAAGCAATTCAGCTTCCAGCATACTAAGCACAAGTAATTACCATAAAGTCCTGCTGACAAAACCAAGCCCTTACCTAACCCACATCTCTGCCTAAACTGTATTTTAACTTTCATAAACAACCAACGAGGAATTCCCATTTGCACCTCAATATTGTGATCCATTATAACAAAAAATATTTTGTATTGTACTAAAATATCTTGCCGGTGGGAATTCACTACCCCCCCAGTTCCCTTTTGAATCAAGGACTTAGAATACAGTAAGATACAGAAAAGACAAAGAAAATAAAAAATATCAATAAAGCTACACAGGAAAATTGAAATACTTACTGTCTTGGGGGGAAAACCTTTTATTAAAGCAAAAATACCTGAGATATTGTCAGGCAGCGTGACAATGAAGATGTCATTACTAAATAGGAGTCTTTGGTCCCTTAGCTGTCAATAATTAATACATTATTTACACTTGCACATTCTCATTTCCCATCTTTCAAGATTTCATTTACACTCTGATCCTTTACTCAGCAGCAAATTTAACATCACTGTGACCTTCTTTTTTCTGACACTATACACCTATCAAGCTGAGAAAGAATAGCATCTAATATGTGCATTTATTAAAGCAGAAAGCTTCAGACACTGAAAGAAGTGGAAATTACAGTGTTTGCCATAATAAACTGGGAGAGAAACATATTGCCCCCAAAGAAAAAAGAATTAAGATGCTATCTTAATAATGCTGTTAGTAGAAGCCTCAACATCTGCATGTTTTAGGAAGTGTTGCTAAAGTGTTTCTAAATAAAGCCCAAAGGAAATAGCAAAGTTAGGAAAGCCATACCATGACTGCAGACAGCCTTATGTTGAAGATGCCCCTTTCTGACTGAGATTAAAATGTTGTCTTAAGATTGAGTAGCCTTTTTCTTGTGATGCAGAGAAGATTCATTATATCTTCCTAGAAGAAACAATGTCAGATGGTCATATGGGAGATACATTACCATTACATTATGGAATACATAAATACACTTATTTATTCACTATAAGAATATGTAAGCTATCAGCTTGAAACTTAACATGCATTAAGATCATGCTTTAAACAAAAATTACCATGCTTCACTGGGGTATCTTTTGAAGTCAGTGTCAATTTTCATACCAGAGCTAATTTTACACAATTATTCTGGCACACTGGGGATGGATACTGATGATTTTGAGGAGGAATCACAGAAATTGTGTTTGGGGGCTACCAGGTAATTTTTCCGTTGACTTTAGTGGATTTTGGAGTATGTCCTGAGTACAATCAGAAACTATCAGTTTTCTACAATCAGAAAGAAAGAAAGAAAGAAAAAAAGGTGACCTAAGGAAAGCAGACAACCTGGAGATCCTTTTCCACATGCAGGCATTCTATTCAACTGCTAAACAATATCTCAAACAAATTACACAGTCTTTTCTGGCTTTGTACAATTTGTGGTCATCATTTAGTAGACCCTCTTCTAAATTTACAGAAATGTAGTATTCCCAGCTTAATAGCTCATAACTTTGCAGTAAGAGGGTTGTTCTCTTAGCAAAGCACACCCTTCCTCTGGTCAGAACTTGCATGTTTGTGTGTATGCACTTTTTTTTTTTTTGCTTTCCATGATGCCATATCTTACTGGAATACCCTTTTGGCCTGTTCAGGTCAGTTGCCCTGGTTCTGTCCCCTCTCAGCACCTCACTGTCATGACAATAGAAGTTCAGTAACTGCAACATTCTTGGCCCTTTATAGCACTTCTCAGCACACTGAAAGATCAGTGTATTATTGACACTGTTTTTCTCTTCAAGCAAATCATACCAGATACTTCAAAGGAAAAATCAGCTCTTTTCCAGCTGAAATGAGGACACTCCCATTTCTTGGGGCTGCCCTTATCATCAGCTGGTGATCTCCAGTTGGCACTGGAGTGAGTACATGTTGTTACTGCACCATTGGTGCCTGCTGTATCCTACTGTCCCTCTCTTTTCCAAGCCAGCTTTACAACAACTGATTACTACAATGCCATAAAAATTAGTTAACGCTCAGCAAAAGGGAGTTCATGCATTATTTTGCACTCTGAGAAGTTACTATTGTTTGCCACTAGTAAAAATTTCCAGGATGAATTTTTGTATGCCAATTCTTAGCCAGGAGCACAATATATTGGTTGAATTGTGTTTTCTTGTTAGTAAGAGATTTTACAGCAGAAGCCCTGGCACAGTCTTTGTGATGGAGGAGCAAACTGTACTGCATCCAGCCTGCCATAAAAAGTAGTAATTTCTGGAAGACTCTAGCACAGTAAAAATTCCATGCTGTGGACTGGATTCAAATTGGTGAGTACCCAAACTGAGTCCAAATGCCACTCACTTGCAGGAAGATCTGTTCAGTATTTTCTGAGGTATTGCATGAATATAGTGTTTATGAGACATGCTGGATTGATGGCATATGCATGCAAATTTTCTTGCTTGCCATAAAACATAGAAATCAGAATATAAATTTATCTCCACTAACCATTTCTGTAAATAACTCCATGACAAGTGATGGGCCACTTTCATTTAAAAATGGTTTGTTCACTTCTGTACAGATGTTCTTCAATTCTATTTGCTCCCAGTGTTATCATTAACAGAAATACTAATATGAATTAAGTGTTTTGTAACACAGTTTTGGAAGAAATTTTGTTCACTCATGGACTACAGGGGAAAAACCTTCCATCACTATGAATCTTTGGGACTGCTTGTAGTAGCATTTTCCCAAATGTTGATCTAAAAGGCAAGAAGGCACCTGGCAGAGACAATGGCTGGTTATGAAGCTCTTTCTTCATTCATCTGCCCTCTCAAAACACTAAAGATGGATAAAGTTTGGTAGGAGAAATAAATAAGATTCAATGCAACACTTACTTCCAATTTGGTGGGCAGTGCTCATGGCAAACCATTGCTCCTCTTCCCACGGAAGACACGTAAGCACACTCAAACTGCAAAATCACAAAGAATGGTACATACAAGAAAAGTGACTCAAGGATGCTGCAATCAAGTACGCACATGTATGCATGAGTTTTCTATATTTAATTAAGCAAAGATAAAATTCATTTAAGTAGTAAGAAGGAAGGTCTATAAAAGCCTTTCATCAAATAGAGGCTATTTGATATTTTTATATTTTATCTTGAAGACAATAGGAGACTAAGCCAAAGCTATTTGGCATTAGATGAGCAGGCATGCTGGTTTTGATAGTTAGGGACTGAGCTGCTGATACATTAAGAAAATAAATAGAATTTTCTTTCTGTGTCAGCCCACACTGTTTGCTGGTCTGCTGTGTGTGGGTGAGCACAGGCAAGGATCACAATGCAAAATGTGAACTGCAAGTAAAACCCCCGTAACTTGTCTCCACAAGAGGAGTTTTATGTAAGTTACCATTAAAACCTTTACTTTTGTTTGCTGATAAACTTATAGGTGTTAGCATCAAAGTAGCAATCTGGAATTCATCAGCTTTCTTTTCTACAACCTGTTGGTCTCCGATAACTCTCTTCAAGTGACGCTGTGCAGTATTAAATGATATGCACAAATAAGTACCTAATGGTAGATTTAAAGATGTTGCAGCAGTCCAAGTTCTTTCATTTTCCTGATTACAACGGCATTTGCATAATGTATGAATTCAAACATTATTGCTGTTAAATAATGCATAAATATTCTCCCATGCTGAAATACTTCTATTTCTTCTCCATGAATTATTTTGAATGTATCATTCAGTTGTTGTTCTATTTAAAAATGTAGTCAGAACACTGCATATAACAGTATTATGTCTGGAAGAGGTATCATCACGAGTAGTTGGCTAACACTCCATGCTGTAAATGAAGTATACATTATTAAATGGGCCATCTCCTTCCTTCTTGGGAAAGCATTATCACCAGAATACAATATTTAGTATTTCTGAAATGTCATGGAAAAAAATGCAGGTACATATTTGATCATGTGGCAGGTCTTTGGAAAGAAAGAACAAGAAAAGTAAAAGAAAAAACATGACATTTTGCACCTCGACCTGAAGGGAATATGAACATGGTCATACACAAAAAGAGATAAATCTGTAAGAAGTGGTTGGGCGAGTTCCTGAATAGCTCTTTGTAAAACTGTGAACCATCAACACACACTGGATTCCAATTCCATATCCCCCAGATGATGGGCCCTTTTATTTATATTTGATTTTATAAAGTATCATCAAGCAAACTCTTGGATAAATTCTGTCAGTGCTGTCACAGAAGTCAGTTACATCAATGACAGATGACAGGACGAATAAAAAGACCTCAAGATTCAAATATCTAAACTTGAGCACAACAAAATTCAACTCAGTGCACAACATTTGACAATAAAAATGTCAAAATGAAAATAACATGAAGTATATTTCCCTCTTGGCTCAATACCCCAGCTGAAATAGTCAAAGAAGGTAAAGAATTTAATTTAATTCCAAGGATTTAAAAATATCCTGTATGCTTATTTAAAAATAAATATGAAATGTGTGAATATATAGATTTGCCTGCCTTGCCTTAATGCCTTTCCCCCTGATTGTGCCACTGCAGCATCTTTGTAATGAAATATCTGCTTCTGACAATTGCAGAGTTTTAAGTAAGATTTAAACATTGAGTTTAATTGTATTAACTCTCCTTTCTTCCCTTTAAAATTAGTGAGGTCTTTTTTTTTTTAATTACTTCTTACTTGCCACACATATATAACTTAGTGTTTCAATTTGGACCTTAACTTGCTTTTTTCTCTCATCTCAGTCAATTTTCCATTTGCTGTAGATAGGAAATAATCATGCCAACAAATTTTTTTTTTTTTTTTTTTTTTTTTAAAGGTGTGTCATCTGATTTGTCATTGCAATGCTAAAACAGGCCTGCTCTATCAGTGCCATTGCCATTACCCACGTAAACCCATATACCTATATAAACACATATGCAAAGAGACTATTTACTCTCAATTAGATTTTCTCTCACTGCTCTTCCTTTTTTTCCTCCCTTCACCGCACTTGATGGCATAGTGGAAACGCACCTTTAAAACCTAATAAATGGAGCCAGTGGTAAAATGAACACACGTTTTGTTTACACTTATTTATAGTGAGTCTGCATAAGCTAGGGAACAATCTGAAATGGATTTGATCAACTTGAAACTACTGTGAAGAAAACACAGAAAACGTCATCTCTTAAATTCAATATACTTGTTAAACCAAATACAATGAACTGGTAAAATTCATTTTGGTTTCCATCACACAGTCAGCTGAAAAGAAAAGATAAAAGCAAAAAAAAGTTCTTAACAACTCCTCTTCAACTTACTTCCTTCCTGCAGAGGCACAGCTATCCAAGTAACCTCGCAGATAAAACTCTCCACACGGCTTGTCCCATGCACAGCAGCTCAGTACCTGCTTGCCTTGACTCAGAGCAACACACTCCATGCTTAGAGCCAGGTTTTCTAACCCAATTAATAAAGCTGGGTCATTTTTTCTCAGGGAAAGTCACCTGTAAGAAACAGCTACGCTAGAATACTTTATTTTTGCCTCCTTCAACAGATGCAAGCTCCCAACTGAAAATTAGAAGGCTGAAGATGAAGTGGTTGCCTAAGGCAAAGATGTCCTGTATAGGGCCTCTTGTGTTACATCAACTGCCCCTAATCATAAAAAAAAGAAGTAGGGAGGTGGGAAAAAAAAAAACAACATTCTAGCTTAAAAAACAAAAAAAACAACCTTTGTTTAATTCACAAATGAATTAACAAAGTGTGAACAACTCCTTATCTTGTATGCTGTCAGGAGCAGAGGGTGCATAGTTCAGAACAATGACAAAGAAAAGCAATGGTGTACATTTGAAACGTCGCTTCCCATGGGTCCTGTGCTTTGATTTCTGCCTTTAATACTGATAAGAAGTGACAGTAGTTGGATAAAACAATAAAAATTGGAGTTGAAGAGCTTATAAACCCCCTGACACTTCAATAAACCAAAAGCCAATACAAAACTGAAAAAAAAAAAAACCTACCATACATCCACGTCACATGCAGCAGGGCTTGTAGGCACAGAGAGGACCAGACATTACCTCCTGATTTATTTTACCCGCGTTTCATAAATTTTAAACAAAAAATAAATGCTAAATTCTACACGGAGAACTAAAATCTTTTATAATCTTCTACAGTTGCTGCCAGTTCTCAGGAGAGCATTAAGCCTGCTTCTAAATGTCTACAAATCAATATTTAATATTTTGGAAGATGAAGTCTTAATTATCCATCTCCCCTTTAAGTATCAAACCCACTTTCAGTGAGAATACAACCTTCTGTCTGACAGCTGGACTGCAGCTTCTTAGCCTGTATTTTCCTGAAGATCAGAAAGGCTTCCAACACATTCCTCGTTTGCTAGAGGTAGTATGCATCTCACCTGGCTTTACCCATCTAGAAGTGGATCTCAGCTGATCACTTCAACTCCATCTGTAGTCAACAGCAGCCTCCAGCACGCAGTTCAGTATTTGGCTTCATCCTGCTCCCTTCAGAGCTTCTCCCTAACAGTGAAAGCAAGCACATTGACCTGAGCAGCACATCCTATGTTTAGACAGCAAAGGCTGAGCAAGAGGTAGACAAGGAATCTACAAAATCACATTCCACTACAGGTGAGCCTAAAACTAAAGAATGATCTTCTTTAAACATTTTAATTTGCAGTCCAGGCAAGTCTTATTGCAGAATATATTTTTCTCATTTGCAGATATAATTGTTACATTTGTGCTAAAATTGTGTAGGAACATCACAAGGAAGGCCATATTTCCAGATACTTGGGTAAAAAGGAACTCTGATACCTCAGCACTCATGGTTTAAAATCTTGTTCTAAGTGCTTCTAGGAAAAGATTATCTTCATTTGCATTTAAGAGAGGCTGAGAGAATAGAAAAGCAGAGTCCAGCACACTCTGGATCTGGGTTCTCTGAAAGCGAGTTACATGACAAACTCCTATTTTCAATACTGCCTTCACAGTTTAGCATTGCCAGACACGAGGAGTTTCTAACAGAGGTTTTAAACAAAGTCCATTGAAAGTAGCGTAAACCTCTCAGCTTATCTAAGTGGAAACTAGGCAAGACCCAGGAGCACAAGATCACTGCAAAATTTAAATATATATTTCTATTAAGTGGAGATTTTGATTCTGGAACAATCTGTTCAAACAGAGCTGACAAAAACAAATGGATTTTTCTAATAAATGTATCTATTTTAGAAAGGCACTTATCTTCTCCTTTGTCCATGCACTCAATTCTGTGCTGAAATCCGTGATTTAATCTGTGCCACCACATTTATTTCTCTAGCAACTGATTCTGGGGTCACAGCCACAAGAAGCATGACTTCACTGCAGAAGGTGAAAGTGAAATGAGGGAGCATGCATTCTAAATAAATAAATAAATTCAGTATTAGTGCAATATTGGAAATAAAAAGCCTCTGTAAATTCAGTACTTAGTGTAAATGCGACTTTCCTATTCTGGAAAGCTAAGGAGCAGGCAGCCTGAGACCCAAGGCTTAGTAATACATCTCCCTCCTCACACAGGGGTCCATACTTGATGCTCACTGAAAGAGTTTAAGTTTAAAAAGAAAACAATAGCAAGGTCTGGCATTGGCACTTTCTCCATAGTCTAAACTTCTTATGCTAATGTTGGAAAATATTAGAAGTTGCACTTTTTGCATATCCAACATCCACATTGTGAGAACTCTTACCATTCAGGTAAAAAAAAAAAACAACTAAATAAAGAACCACTGCAGAAAACCAATGAGGCCAGAGCAGTAAGCTTCAGATCCCACTAAATCAAAGGTAGGTCTTTTTGTACAAGTGTGTGTTTGTGGAGATGTATGCCATACTTTTCAGCACAAACATGATCAGCACATTTACTGCTTGTTATACAAAGTCTTAGTGATGAGTATGGCTGTGAGAAAGCAAAACTCAAGCACCAAATTAGACTGATGTAAACAAATCTTAATCCTGTCACAGAATTTGAATCCCTAGGGTGCAAAGAAGCATAACCACCTCTGTTATGATAATCTCTTTTCACCATTGCTGGAGTAAGACAGTAACGCTCTGACTCTGCCTCATACATTGTTTACTGTGGAAACCTTCTTCTAGATGGCAATACAAAGTCCATCAGTGAACCTCAGCTCTGGTTAAGAGCAAATCATAACAGCATTACTTCAGACGATGTTACAGGTCAAGATTTTCTGACCAACCGTAGCATCGCCACTTAACCACACACTTCATTCAGTCTATAATCACCAGGATTATTTATGCAATAGTAAACAAGGTGCTATGCTTGCCTTACATCATGAGTACCTCCCTTCACATTGCCCTTCCAACCAGAAAGAATTCTGTGTACCCACGGTCTTCTGAGGTTCATAGGTTTGTTTGTTGCTATTTATGTCAGTTTTAGGTAAAAGAAGAGTACATCAAAGATGTAAATCTTTAGCAGTTCTCATTTCTTTGATTAGTTTTGGTAGAAATGTAGCAGCTTTTCTCCCTTTCTTGTTTTATCCTCATGTTAATAAACAAGGAATTTCACTGCGTTATTCAATTATTATCAATCACAGCCACCAGTGTAGCTCCACTGAATTCAAGAGCACCATGCTAATTTACTTACATTCTAGGCCACAATCGAGTTCAAGGGATTTAATTCAGCGCACAGAAAATTTCTTCACATTTTTTCCCCCCTCAGATAGGATTTGTCCTCAATACTACAAGTGCACACCAGCTGTATTTGTCATTTGGTCCACTAATTAAAAGAACTGGAAAAATAAGCTTTAAAGATCTAATACCCATCTCTAAATACCTCTAAATCTGAACAAATTTTTACACAAGAATAGAGAGCTACTTTGTATACAGAGTATGGTGTATCACGATGCATTGTTACTTTTGCTGGTTTTACTTCTGGAGAGACAATCATTAATGATTTGATCCTACCCACTTTAGGTTAAAAGGAGACTTTCTTCGGCTGTGAATAGAAGCAAGATCAAGCCCCTAAGAACAACTCTTCCCTAGGGAACCAGGATACACTGATGTGAGAGATTGCTTCAGCAAGCAGAAAAAACGAGCCGGAACTTCTGTTAGTTTTGCTTTGTCCTTTGCATTTTTCATACTCTCTATTGACAGTTTCTAGATGTGCAGCATTCAGTGGCTGGTGATCCTTCCTACGCCTGTGTACTTTGCTGTCTACAGCCCTATTAATCCCAGATTTATTAGCTAGTTTTTCAGTCACTTACACTGCCAACTTCCCAAGAGACGAACACATTCCTATGTGAAGATGCACCAAAAAGACAGTAATGAAGAAAATGCAATCCATCTCACTCTTTCAAACTAAGAACATTTAAACAAAAAGCACACATTCTACATATATCCAACTAAGCTCTAAAACACATAGCCACGTCTAGTATTCTTTTTATCCTTGGAAACTATTGTTCTCTTACTATTTTGTATTGTTCAGGGAGAGAAGAAATATGTTGACTTATGGAAAAAGTTCATAATGGATACTGAAAAAGAAAATATGATAGCAGTAACAAAAAGGATATGTTGCTTTGTGTGATTGGAGCTCAGCCACGAAACATCTTGAAGGGATATTATTTGCATCTTTGTGCTAAGATAATCCATCGCAATGGCATGCTGAAATTTAAGTGATGGACACAATATCTAATGTATGGATAGAGACTTGCTTCATCTCCTACACATAGAGACAACTGTGACATATAAGCCACATATAAATGCATGCTCTTGAACATCAGTGAAACTGACTATAAGCATCAACCTGAGCTTGGAAACCATCAAAATTATAGCAGGAGAGTTTATGAAGTATTTAGGCATGTGCAAATACAGAGATAAGTTTTTTGGCTCAGATATAAAGCAAGCAAAAAAACTTTTCTAAAAGATAATGAACACTTTATGTATTTTCTGTGTAAATAAAAAAAATATTTTTTAGGCATGTTTCTGAAGTTAGGATACATTTGAAGAATAATCATTGTTCACAAAGGCCTTTAAAACATATTCATCTTCCTGCATGATTTGCTCTAGGTTTAGTTCAACCAGGCAACATAATAAAACATTAGTTACCTCAGTGTTGCTGAGTCTATTTTAAATAAAACCTTTTCCTGTGTTATTCCCAGCGTGCATCTTTGACATTTAAAAGATTGGGGAAGTAGTTTTATATTGCCTTGTGAGGAAAAAAGGAGAATGCATGTAAAACTGTAAAATGTTATAGGAAGAAGAGGAATGCTGTGTGGCCAAAGTTACATCTGGAATTTCAGAAACTATTGTTGAATATCTAAATATGCCATAGACACCCTATGTTTTACCTACCAATGCTGTCAAGGACTCTGGTACCCATTACAATGAACTTGGAGATGCACTTCAGACAAAGCCTGTCAAATAATTTGCAACAAGTGAAATGAAAAGTAGTCTGAAAGAAGGTTTTCCCCATACCTCTCCTTGGTAAAGTGTCAAGATGTAAAAGCAGACAAAAAGTTAGCAAAAACAAAGTACACAATGGGTTGCTGAAACAGTCTGTTTCACTTACTGAATAAGTCCATTATGTATTGAAAGAAATAAAATAAGAAGGCGGGAACTAGAAACATTTGAAGTGTGACAGTAGTTTACAGTAATTGCAACTTCATTCTAGCAGATCTTTACCCACCTGGTGGTTTTTTTTTTTTTTTTTGTTATTTATTTAGTTCCAAGTTCAGCACAGTTCTTTAAAAAGAATGGAAAAGTAACTTGCAATATGCTCATAGTAGAAGTAACTGGAGCGTAACTTTTGTTTAGAATTTCCTTGTGAAGGTGTTGAATCTGCCAAGTCTCTTAACACACAGAGCTATGCAAGCCTTGAGGAATGTATTTGTAGGTGCAGGGTATCCTTGTGTGCAGGTGCAGTCCCTCAGCAATTAATTCCTACCTACATGTTGGTGTCCACACAGCCATCAAAAGGTATTAGTGCAGACCATCTAGCTTAGCAAGCTTTAATCTGCCCCTTTAAAGACAACCGCAGGAATAATTTGGAGAAGTATATATCAGTTACTGAGAATAGTCATTAACAGTTAAGCCCTGTGGATGAGCCATGTAGATCTGGTGAAAATCAAAGTGAAGAACTTGACTCCTTGACTCCAATAATTCATACTTACCAGACAAATTCTTTGGCTTTTCACAAATCAGCTCCAGCAATGCAGACATGCCAGAATGAGAACTTAATACTGCTTGACACATCGTTTTGCTCTGCCCCAGTGCTGTTCGGCTTCTCTTTTGGCTAAGGTAACAAGCTGGTCGTAGACCCACCCAGAAAACATTGTGGTACATGAGGACTACAGGCTGACCTGCCACACGGGCTGTCCCAGAGCAAGCTGCTTTGGCTCAACACCGCAGGCTCAGTTTCACAGGAAATCGAAAAGCTGCTAGCCTGGGTTGGAGTTGCCACTGGATAAGAGAAGCTCCACAAGGTTTTCTGTTGAGGAAAGCATGAAGGGAGCAGCTGGGTACATCTTCATGACACTGAGGAGAAATCTGAAGCAATAATTTCTGAGACAATCTCCAGAAACTCAAAGGTCATCTCCAGACGAAAGGCTGGGGAATTGTACATATGAATGCATTTATAAATAAGGTCTCAAGCCAGACAATCTGCCGGAACACACTAACAACAGATTCTACAAACTAGCTGCTGAAGACAAGGTGACAAGTGTTCCATGTAGGGGTAAAAGACATTTTTAAGTGTTAATTCCTACAAGCTGCATAGCCTTCTCCCTTTGTATTTAAAGTTGTAAGATTTAAAAGGATTTTTAAAAGCTTTCAAACAGCAGTCTGGGTGGTGCTTATTCAGTGCGGTCAGCAATGTACAGGAGGCAGCTAAGCCTGTTAGGTTCTGTCACAGCAGATCAGATCTGCTTGTTCCTCTTCTTTCATTCTGCCTGTTATACATAGCAACTTTTCCAAATGAAATAAGAGTGAATGCATTCATTTTTAACTTGTGCTGCTCCATTTGTGTGCTCTGTGCTAAGATTTCATCATGCTGATTTCTAGATAATGAAGTTGTGGTATAAAAGCAATTTTCGCTTCAAGAAAAAAAATCAATCATATTAATTTTATATGTTGTTTCCATGGTCAGTACCAATTACTATGAGAGTATATTTTTTCTAAAAAATAAACAAATACAAAAATCTGTTTTGTCAATGTTTTTCTAAATATTGCATTTGACATCTGCAGCCGTATACTGTCTGCCGTTTAGTCCTCAATACTGGATTTTTTGATTGAAGGGCCATTCATGTTGTGTAGGTAAAAACAACATGACAGCTCGTTCATTAAGGCATAGCCAAGCAGAAACTTCACTTATTTTCAAAAAGTTCAGATATTCCTTTTTTTGCACTTGCTTCATATGCACACTGTCCTAAATTCTTGAGAACTATCATATAATGCATTCATTCACCTTTTGCTGAGTAGAAAACTTCTATTAGCATAGTAGCTTTTCTAATGCTCTTTACTAATTGTTATTTAGCTTGCACACCATGTGCACGTATGTGCAAACTGCATTAACATCTTTAGCTAACACACCTACACACAAAATCAACCAGAGGAAAAAGGGAAACATAAAAACCTCAGGAATGTTAGAGAAATGTAAAATACAGATCTATATTCTAACCAACCCATCAAGATAGATAACTTGAAACCCATCACAATCTCTAATTGCTATGCTAAATAGGTTTTGTCCGCCTTTAGTGAGTGGATATAAGTCTTCTATTGTTATTAGATAACGAAGTACTTTGAAGTTCAGATTGCATGGATTATACCCACTGATAGCCTGTGGTAAAGAAATCGTTTAAAAAAATATATGTATTTTAAATTTATGTATGTTAAGGATGAAATTCCCTGATTTCCCCTTTTTCAAGTATCACAGTGATAAAACATTCTCAGTTCAGAAACAATAAAAATTGCTCCTAGATTACTAATCCAGTAATTATTGTGGTAATTGCCCTTTTCTCCCCACTAGGGATAAAGTAAGAGCATACATTGAATGCTGAGAGCGCAAGAGACACAGAAGACAAAATTCAGGGTGGGGGTATCCATACTTTTGGGTTTGGTAGGAATATGAACATTATAAATAGGTAAAATTAACAAACAGAACTAAGGTCCTTACCTATATAGAGAAAGAAGGGGTGGATATGCTGGTGCAAACACAGCAGAAAAGCAGAGTCGAAAGTCCCCAAGGCCTGAGATGGAACTTACAATTTCATTATGGGGGGGGGAAATTAAGATTTAAGCCAGGGAATGATTATCTCGAACCATTTTACTTGAGCATTTTATAAAATAGTTATCTTTTCTTGTAGCTCAAGATCTTGGCTCCATCTTGGCTCCCAAGTGCTGCCCACAGCAGCGTCCTGTGCATGAACCAGCTCAGTGTCAAGAGCTGCTACCAAAGAAGAGAGCTGCTGACAGCATCTTCCCAAGATCATAGAAACATTGAGGTTGGAAAAGATCACTAAGACCATTCGGTTGAACCAAGGACCCATCACCACCATACCACTAACCATACCCCTCAGTGCCACATCTACACATTTCTTGAACATCTTTGAGGACTTGAAAAGGGAGCTCTTACAATATACTAGGATAAGTAACACCAAACAAGAACTGTTTAAACATTACTTAATTCCAGAGGGATGAGGCAAGAGCTAAAACTAAGTTAAAAATGGTTGATACTATATATCCATAATAACAGTTGCTGTATATCACTATCTAAGTTTTATTAACCTGCTTTCTGACACTCAGTTTAACCACAGGGAATGAGACAAATGATAATGAACTTCCAACCCATTGAAAATGCAATGTGATAGTTACAGGTTAGCATAAACCCTTTGTGATCCACCCACGATTTATTAGAAATTTGGAAATGAATATTGCACATTTCCTTTCTCCATTTGCTATCTTCTGCCAGCTGTGTAAGGACTCAATAAAAAAGCCATCCATCCTCTTTTGTCAACCAATAGTTCTCTAGTCTCAAGTTACAAATGAACAGCACAATAAATTAAATGTTTGACAGGGAAGATGTATGGGTTCACAGCACTGTTTGATCTATGTTTTAAAGGAGAAAACACTGAAACACATAGCTTTAGTTCAGGTATTGATTACTGGAAAAATGTGCTTAAATAAAGAGTACAGAACATCTCTTTCCACTTTTTCATCCAACCATGGAAATTATTCTAATCCACAGAAGAAACATTAAGAGAAAATAAAAAGAGGAAGTCATCAAAAAATAACGGCAAGAAAACTCAGTTCAGTGCTTCAAACAAACTTCTTTTTTTTCCACAATTACGAGGAAAGACATTGATAGCTGAAGCTTAAAAGATGTTCCTGGAAAACAGAGAGCAAAGGATGGGCCTTCTCTCGCCTTGCTGCCTGAAGTCACTGAATTGAGACTCACAAGTGAAAAACAGTTTTCTCCTGAGCTGACTAACCTCCCAGTCGCTGCTAGAAACCTCCTCCCTAACCCAGCACAGGTCAGACTGACCTGTTGAGCTGCTTATCTCTGATGACTAATTTTGAGGCTAAGCTAGATGACTGGTTCAGATGAGATGCCTACTATTTAGGCAGCTAAATTTAGGAGAGATGAATCATGCCAAAGAGCCCACCAAGCTGTGGTTACAGCCAATAGGAAGATGACTTCAGTTTGAGTCCTGCACTATAAATGGCAAACTGGCTGTTTTAGCAAATCAGTCATGTTACTGTCATGCTGTAACACACCATACCAAAACCCTTTGGTACTGAGCTATTTGAAACACTCCAGGATGCCTCTAATCCAGGTTTAGCACAGCTTTCTGCATTTATCATCTTGGACAAATTGTATCCAAGGAAGCTACCTGTGTGGGTAATTTGGCTTGTTAGAGTTGTTTTCAGGCAAGAAAAGCCAGGGATGTTTGTTTCATCATTAAAAATATAGAGCTGTAGCTCTAACCCGCTTTCAAGGTACCTGTATCTGTGGTGGATAGTGCTCTTGTAATACTGCCAGACCTTGCAGCACAACTCTACAGCTAACAAACATCAACACATACAGTGGTTAGAAGACAGATGTCAACAGCTGGCACTTGTGAATGAGCTGTACCTCCGCGAAGTCAGGAAAACGCACACCACAGCTCTCCACCAGCCTTCATGTGGACTTCAACAGGTCTGAAAAGTAACCACCCAAGTTTCAATGTTTCAGTAGCAAAATCCAGACCAAGTATAACATCCTCCTCAAGGAGCATCAGGATGTCCAAATTAACACAAGATCACAAAAGATAACTGCCCCTAAAAGGGTAGCATTTAAAAAGAAATTCTGCAGATTAAAAAAAAATAGTCTTAGGAAAGATTTTTCATCCATGTCCCTCTTTTCCTGACACATGAACTTTCAGCATCCAGTGCTGCACAAAATAACTGCAATTTTCCTTCAAGCACCTATTAACAGTGATGGGCTGACAGACAGGAAGCACGTGACCAGCCCACTCAACTTTATGTACCTGCCACAACAATGATGCTACTGAATGAAACCTGCCCCCAGATTTACAGATTTTCCAAAGAAGCCGGTGTGAAAACTTTCAGAACATCCATAAAGTAACAGGAGAATCAGCAACAAACAATTTGTGAAGAGTCAGCCTGACATTTCTTTCAGATAATACTTAATAAAGTTTACGAGGAAGTAGATGCTTTCTGCATTTTAAAATTGATGCAAAGCATTTTCTTAAAAATTTCCCACTTCTAACAAGTTACTAATCTGCTTGTAAGAAGTAATCTACAATCACTTCTCAAAAAAAGATTATGGCCCATCTTTCTACCACCTGGAGGCGTTCAAGGCCATGTTGGATGGGGTCCTGGAAAGCCTGGTCTAGTATTAGATATGGAAGTTGTCAGCCATGCCTGTGGCAAGGGGTTGAAGCTTGATGATCCTTGAGGTCCCTTCCAACCCAAGCCACTCTGTGATCTTACGATTCTACTGGAAAAGGCTCCCTTATGTTTAGTACACTTTTGTACAAGGAATGACAAAAGCCTGACTAGCCCAGTGTTTCGTCCATTGAAGGAGAGTTGAATTAGCTGACCTTTAAAGGCCCTTTCCAACTCAAATGATTCTAGGATTCTAATCTCTGGGCTCACAGAGCTGTGCCAACAGGGTAAGAGCAACCCAAGCTCCCCCTGTCCCCATCATCTGCTGCTGGCATCTCTCTGGGGCTGCCCATGCTCCCAGCAGCACTCTGCTACTCCTCCTCAGCTGCATCCTGCAGAATAATGCCTTAACATTCTTATGGATTCAGTCAACGCAGTCCCCACAGCAGATTGGATTCTGGCCTCCCTGGGCTGGGCAGACAGTGGAACATATTTTCCTTTCAGATGGCCTGGGGGTTGTCACATAGTTCACAGAATCTCAACTGACCCAAGCTTCAGCAAGGAGTTACTCAGTCTAATACACTAAATGATGCGAAGGCTTTGGTAGGCACAGTGAGCAGCGTGATGTGGTTGCAAGAGTAGACTACAGCCTGGAGCCTAAAGCCCACAGGTCTTCTCCAACCCGATGGGAATGGAGTGCATCCCCAAAGCCACAGGACAGCCCAGGAAGGTGTCCTTGCCTATATTGGTGGGTTCAAAGTTCACACTGGTGTGTCACATATTGCTGGTCCCTGCAACGCCTCAAGTATTGGTCTTTCCAGAAGAACTCCTAAAAAAATATCAAGTATCCAGCATTTAATGTGTTACAATAGCAACCAAGGCACTTCCCCCACCCCCCACCCCAAGGCAGAGCCTGGAAATCACAGTAAAAAAAGAAAAACCATGTTTTAGAAATGGAATCTTAAAAGACTGCTCCTTTGAAGAGAGCTCAGTAAATCTCTCTAAATTAGCTTCTGAATAGCTCTAAATTAACTTCTATTCAGGACTAGATTAAGGCAGTCTAGGTTCAAAGGTGTGTTATGAGAGAGAGCCACCAAATGATCCTGCAATCATCCAAATAATCCCCCACCAGGGATATTCGGAGTAACTGAAAGCTTCGCTCAGTCCTTCCTCCTCCTCAGGAGCCCTGCTCTCTTTTCTGCAAGCAGAGCCCTGGTTACCAGCAGGACACATCAGTGTTGGTGGATGGGCAAGTGAGACCTGCAGTCAGTCCTCACCCCATATGGGGCATGCACTGTGCCGTCTTTTGTTTGTGTTGTCTTTTGTTTGTGTTTCGAGCTGGTGCTGAGGCATGGGCAGGCATCACAGCTTGCTGCACCCTCAGGATCTGGGAAAGCAGAAGCAACACTGGTAGCAGACAGGCTGTATTGCTGGCACCCATTTATTCGTTGCTTGGGACATAGGGGCAGTGTATATCTTTGCAATGAATGCAAGTTTAAAAATAAATAATTCCCTAATATGGCAATTCCTTAAATAGCTCATTCAAGAATTCCATAAGATTAATGTTATATTAAAACAAAAATGATATCATCTAAATCTAAACTCTGATAATTAGATTACTTTCATTCCAGAATACTCACACTGTGTTCAGCTCAACATGTTTTTGGCCACAACTTGGGTTTACGTACTGCTCTACAAGGGTCAGCTTCAAGCTCTTGCGTGGGTTTGCACTCCATAACAATACCAGGGCAATCCTAATAACACAGCACGTGAAAAGCCTCAAAGGCATCTTGAGCTGCTAAGAGAATGGTCGGAGCCAATGGTCGGGGATGGGCACCAAATGCTTAGGGATGGAGGGAAAGTGCCCTCACTGGGAGTCTGTCATCTGGTTTCCAAACAAGAAATGTGTATTTTGTAAGATCTTGTCCTGGTATTTCACCCTCTTTTTCATTCTCCCACTTTGCCCCATACAATAAACAACCTGCCCTTAGTGACACTCCCTACAGTAGTCCGTTTCACCAGCCTCTGTGCCCCAATTTGGTGTTTCTGACATTATTAACCCAGGTAACCCTAGCCCTGCACAGATGGCATTTCTGTTGCTGTCGGTCTTGAAACTGTGCTCCCCCCAGCCAAGTCTCCCTCATACATTTATGAATTTTTCTGAAGAAAAAAAAAAAAAACACCATACCTTTCCCACCTCTGAAATCCAGATGATCTTCACAGTTACTACTTAACTTCAGTATCAGCTCTCACATAGAGCAACCCCTTACTTCAGATCCAAACTGTTTTTCACAACTTCTTCAGTTATCTTAACCTCACAACCAGGCCTTGTCTTTTGCTTGCAGCCCTAAAAGACATACATATATTTGCTGCTCCAAAAGGAACGCCTTCTAATTATTTCCATGGAAACTACAATAGATACAACAAGCATAGTAACACTATTTTATAGAGCAAATTCTCAGCTACAAAACACTATTTTTCAACAGTCACCACTATAAGTTACCTATTTTCCCCAGTGATGAACAAGAGCTTGCATGTCATGCTTGTAAAAAATTAGGTAAGCTGTGTTATGATGTTCTCTTATGCATTCCCTGGCAACCTTCAGGGAGGCCTGATCCTGCTTCACTGCAACTAGTGAGCAGTTTTATTATTCTGAAGTCATTATATAAGTTATTTAAAAGACATGACAGCTGTCAGTTCTCAGAAATAAAATTTACTTTTAAATTGAAATGCTAATTTCAAGTGTCTTAATCATGTGACAAAGGTTAAACTTAAGGAAACACTGACTAAGCTGCACACTGTACATACGCATTCTATTTATAACAAATATGGCATCTATACTGTGAAATTCAAATAACAAAGGACCAACAATTAATGACAGATATTAAAAAAATCAGACTCATCTGACATTAAGGAAAACACTCCCACAGAAAATTGACTTATGAAGAACATACTCAAATTTTCATGTTTACACAATCCCATGAATGCTTAAAGTCTGAATAATACAGATGGTCAGAAACTTCCCATCCCTGAAGGTGTTCAAGGCCAGGTTGAATGGTGCTCCTGGCAACCTGATCTAATTCTTGATCTAGTGGGTGGCAACCCTGCCATATCAGAGGGTTGGAACCAAGTGATTTTTGAGGTTCCTTCCAACCCAAAGCATTCTATGATTCTGTGCTTTATGAACTGCCAAAATGCAAATATGCACTGTAACTTCAGTAAATTTTGTTTCATCAAGTGACCTCTGCTAATAAAATTTCCTCTTTTGAGTATGAAAAATAAGTCGACATCTTTTGTCAAAATTCATGTCTATATCATTAACGTCTCCTCTTTCAGAACTGCACCTAAGTGTGAAAAAAAGATACAAGAAGATATATTTGTGTAGATATGTCTTCCAGTAGCTCGAAAATAAAGAGACAGACACCCCCACTGCTCCTGCTTTTCACATTGTGTTCATAGACCCTTAATCAGATATTTGGGAAGCCCAACACTCCACAAGTTTTTGTCTACCCCTCTCAGCACAGAGTTTACAATGCTCATCTTAAGTTTTTATCCCCATTTTATTAGTCTTATGTATCTAAACATAAGTTACAGAACTCTAAATTATCCTCTTCCTCTGCTGAACTTTCAAATTCCCTCTAATTACTTAAGAAATGATAATTCAGTTTGAATTAGCAAGAATCTTAACTTACTGGCATCTGTAGAGCACGGAATTACAGCACCTTATAAAGTTACGCCTTATCTCTGTTGTCTCTAAGAGTCTTAAGAGATACTGTAAGATTCCCATCACAAAGCACAACTTGAGGAACAGTGAACTCACGTTAATCACACTTAATCTCTCATTTCAAATAATGCACATAATAGATGTGGATAGGAAAAAAAGGGAAAACAATCAAGAACTACCTAATACCATGTCTTAAGCCTGGTTTCTATCTAATACCTCAGCCACCAGCAGCCCAAGAATAATTTAAAAGACACTAGACACACATTACGTGACAAAAAAAAATAAAATAAAAACAACTCAGCAAGCTTTTAGCCTGGGAGATTAAGAAGGAAAGAACTCGGCAGAATTTTCAATTAACACCTTACATGTTTCCACGACTCGCCTAAAATTAATGACAACTTTTTTTTTGCACCCTGCACTGATTTATAGGAACCAGTCTACCAGTCTTGGCCATAAGGAAACAAAATAAAAAAAAAATTCTCTCCTTTTACCTTGACACCAGCTGTAAGTACCTCAAAGGCAAAATCCACCAAAGAAAGCATTATGCACCAGGAAACAGTGTTTCTTTACCGCTCATGCTATGAAGACGTTGGTTTCCATGAATTTTCTGCTGGCTCTTGCTGGCGAGGTTTATTTGTTTTGAACAATTCTTTCCATGAACCTGAGATCTATACCACTGCAGCTGATTATTCTTTGCAGACGGTTTCCTTCCCTAACATCTTGAGGCTTAGTTCTTGTTACAGTACTCTCCCTACCCCAAGGAGCACAATTCCTATTGACCAATACCCTGCTCAATTCTCATTATAATTGTAAAGGCACAGCACTGAGATTAAACCTCCTACTTCCACATCTCATGCACAGCAATCTGAGAGGGTTATTAAAACAGACTCCCTTCTGATCATCTCTGTAGACATTTTAATCTTACATTCGGTGTTTTTATATCCAAACCTTGCTCCTCACACACAGGGGGGAGGGAATTAATTGAATTGAGTGGGAGGTTGATTTGGTGGAGTCCATCAGAACTGAGCAAAAGTATATCTCATCTATTGGAAAGCACTTACCCTGAATTCTAACAAAAGAAGCCAATTTTTAAACTGCTCACTTCAAAGGAAAGAGTGGGAATTGCTTGTGCTCTATCTTTCCCCACCAGTATTTCTATTATCATTTCCCTTAAAAACAAAACAGGCGCCTGGGAAAGGGTGATACAGTTGCAATTTATGTAACAGAGATATTTTTTTTCCCTGCTAATGTTAATTTTGATAAGGAAACGTGAAAGGCTCTTCAGTGGAGTCATGGGATGAGGATGGACTGTAGGGGAGACCAGAATCAGGCAGAGCTGCTCCGCTGTCTCCAGCTGCATAAAACCAGAGGTCTGGAGGTGAACAGGCTGCTTGCCTCACCTCTTTCAGTTAGTCATTTAATATACATGAAGGCCATAAGTAGTGGAAAGAGCAAGAGAAAGGACTTGCTTAAAGCACCCACACAAGTGTTAGAGCCAAAGCAAACAGGAACTTGCTCCTGTTAGCACTGTGGAATGTTGCTAAGCTGGAAGAGCCAACAGATAGCAGTATGTACTGGCAGACCTCACATCGCACCAATTAGAATAGTAGCTTTTAAAATGTAGGTATGAAGGATCATTTCAGTTTCTACTGATAAATAAAGCCCCAAAGAAAAGAAGACAGCACTCTCAAGAAGTACTGCTGTGGGGCTTGGCCTGGACTTCAGGCCCAAGATCTCTGAGAGAAGGTACAGGCCAGCTTTGGTGCCTGCTCTGTGCAGCAGTGTCCTCTGGAGCTGAACGTTTCCAGTTTTTGCACCAAGAAATGTAAAACTATATTTTACCACAATCTTTCTCTTTATGCTTTTCTGATAGGAGAATCTCAAGTAAGCTTGCTAAGCATAAGACACTTGAACTTTAAAAGTGCCTTCCAGGACCTAAAGCAGAGCTGTAATAAAGAAGGGGTATGCTATGATAACACAAGGGGAAATGGTTTTAAATTAGAAGAGGGGAGATTTAGGATATGAGGAAAAGGTTTTGTTTGCCTTTTTTTTTTTTTTTTTAATGAGGGTGGTGAGGCACAGGCACAGGTTGCCCAGAGAAGTGGTGTAAGGCCCATCCCTGGAGACATTCAAAGCCAGGCTGGATGGGTCTCTGAGCAACCTGATCGAGTTGTGGGTGTTCCTGCTCACAGCAGCAGTTGGGCTAGAGGGCATTTAAAGGTCTCTTCCAATTCAAATGATTCTATGATTCTCTTCAACAAGAAAAAAGCAGTCATAAGATATCCTGCGATACCAGGAGTATGAGCATTTCTCTGGCATTTTGCTCCTTATGTTAAACTTCCCTTCACTATAATTCAATAGTAAGCTAATGTCCTCCCCAGTATTTGTAATTAATTGCTTTTATTTACTACATTTTACATTTGTTAATCTGATCAATACCAAATTAACCTAACCTTCAAGGTCATTAGCAAACATGCTGAATGAAACTGCTTTCAGAAAACCCTGGGAGGAGCACATGCATCCTCCTTGTTTGTCAGAGGCAATCATCCTCCCTTCTGTCAATCGATCTTTTCACACTGCTGACCCTTCCTTTTAGTATTATCCATACCATTCTTGTGATCTAAAAACATGGAGGAAATCACTAAATCTGCAATACCCAGCTGGTACCTAACCTCAGAAGCAGGCCCAGGCAGGTGGCAGAACCTCAAGAGGCCTCATTTGGTTTTTCCACATCAATAGATTAGAACACTTCACGGTGTGTTCTTCAAGTGTTGCTGCCACCACAATAACATTATCAAGCAAAACTTAAAATTTATTATTATCATGCATATGCATGACCCCAAACGTTCTCAATCCCTACACTTTAGCATTATCTTGACTCCTCCCTGCTGCATCTTGCAATGTTCCACATATACCATTGGGTCTTGCTCATGTCTCCCATCACACAATTTTTGATGTATTGGCTGGTAAGCTCTCCTGGAGCCAGCACTGCATGCAGGATGAAGAATGTGGCACATTAGTAGGCAATGCTCTCTGGGTTCAGCTCTCCCCATTTGGAGAATATCCCAGCCAAGGAATGCAAAGCATTTTCTGAACCTTTACCCAGCAACTTCTAATGAATTTTCCTTTGCAGATGGCTAAAAGCAGAACTTGGAAGCCTGCACTGCTACAGTACTATTATACCTTCACCAACCACCACAGCCCACAGCAAGGGTGCGGGGGTCGTTCACAGGGGAAAAGTAGTACTCAGGGACAAAGAGGCAGGAAACAGGAGAATGCGCCCAGAATAAAATAAAGAAGCAACAAAATATAAACAGCATAAAACACTCTTGCTACTGATATGTTGCTTTCTTTTGTTTCTTAGTGAGAAAGGAAAACAGGTGTTAGAAAAAGCATTCATTTCTACTTAAGGTTTTGTTTATCTAGCCAGAGCTAGACAGAAAAATGGGAAAGAACATGAGGAAGAGTGAAACAGAGAGAAAACACGGGATTTCAGACAGAACAAAATGAGTCCAGCAACAACTTGTTCAGTTAAAGTTCAGTCTACTTAAGACCTCAACACTAAACAATGCAGCTATAAGCACTTGGAGAAACTTCTTTAGGTTAAAAGAAGTTACGCCTGGAAAATCATGCTTGGACCTGGAATGGTAGCAGCAGTAACACATCAAAGTCCCACAATAAGCTACAAGTAGAAAAAAACTTCAAAATATTGTGCAGAATAATCAGCATCCTCAAGACTATCATTACTAACTCATTGTTAAAACTATTTTTATACCTCACTGAGAGGAGAAAAGGCATTAGGAATTTAAATAACTTTACTTAAAGTATTCAGCATAGCCCCTGAAGCTGGTGTAATTCACTATTTTGGTAGCACATGGCAAACCATCTCGTAAGATGCTGCTGTAAAGCGATGCACTTATTACATTAACTCACGTTGTATCTGTATAATACACAGTATTTTAGTAATTACTAGTGTCTAAAAACTCAGCAGCCTCATACGGGCATTTAGGTCAGTGAACAGTGGGTATCTGCTTAAAGCCAAGAGCTACCCAGTATTTCTACCAATATCTAAAATCCACACCAGTTCTGCCATAAAGGATGATAAAGCATTTAAAAGTTGAGATTTGCCCTTACTTCGGCTGGGACAGTTCCCTTTCTTCCTACTACTGTGTTCTGAATTTAGGATAAGAATACTGTTGGTAGCTCCAGTGTGCTTCTTGCAGCACAAGAGGTGTACCTGGAATACCCAGAATACCTTCAGTTTCACCAGTGCAAGACGCACACCAGTCGCTTTTCAAAATTGCTGAATCAGCGTTTTCTGAAAACAATGTTAGCAAGTTCCAGGTGACAGCAATCTGCCACCTTCGTGTGGATATGACTCACCAAAGATTAGCACATCGTACTGCATTTATTTACAGGAGGAGCCTGGAAAGTTTTATTTGCAAACAACCTATATTAACTTTAAATATTCAGCATGTGGACATAAAACTCCAAGTCTTATTAGCGTTAAAATAGTTTGTGCAAGAATCAGGATTGTTACATGTTTCTTAGAGGTTTTAGCAATGTCTTATTTCCTGGGATAATAAAATAACTTTATTATCTGCCCAAAATAATGAAATTCGTTATAGCAGTGAGGCAGTGTCAAGGATTATCATCTAAATGCAAGCAGCAATATCAAATTTGGAACAAAGCTGACATTCAAAATATTTGAATTGTACCATGTTTCTTACTGCTTAAAAATGATTGCAAAAGAGGAAGGTTAAATGTTAATACATAAGGCATTTTAACACTTACAAAATTACCAAATAAAGGTCCCAGGTGAACAACGAAGAAGTCAGTAAAGAGCTTGGTACCTTCACATAAACCAAGCAGATTAAACCATCAGCTCTGTGGAGTGGAAGGAGCTAACGCCTCTGAGTAACGGAATGCTGGAAAAGAGGCATTCAGCTACCTGACAGAATGGCAACTCAGTGCACAGGTATCTGTTCAATAGATTTACAAAGCTCTGTTGAGATTCTGTACTACAGACCATACCAACCCAGATCATAGTTGTATTTACAGTTTTCAATAATCCATACAAAAATCTATTAAAATCAGTCTGCTAAGTTACAACTAAGTTCAGTGATTTAGGTAACTTCCATTTAACTGAATCGCTCAGCCCAGTAATGATACTCAGCTAGATTCCATAATGCTGCTTGATGAGCTTTAAAACTTAAAGCATAACTTTAAAAATTCCAAGTCATTTTTGAAAACAGAAAAAAAAACTATTTAAAAAGATGTGTAGGGAGACATAGGAGGAGACACCACATATCTCAGCCTCCTCACCCTACCTGTGCTGTCACCTTTCAAAGGGGAAGGCCTCCAGTACTGCTTAATCTCTGGAGAGCTGAAGTTCTTGTACAACAATTGAATATTTGTATTACTCTTTCTTCTTCCTTTCCCTTGCATACTCAGTCACTACATCTGGACGAACGTTTTCTCCTTTTGGCAGAGCAGAACAGACATCTGCTAAGAGAACACAGCAGCATTCAGAAGCAGTTGCCTAGAAACAACTTCCTAAAGGGCAGAAGTCTAGACTCAGTTTTTCCTGCTCAGAAAACACTGGTTGTTCCAAACTCTAATCCTACTTAAAGTTCATTGAATTCTACATCAAGTATTACTGAAAGTGTAACATCCAATTTTTAATTACTATTATAAAGAATTTTCAGAGCTTAATATAGTTTCTAAAACATTTCAAAATATAACATGAATACGTGGAAAAGTTCCTGTCGTAGAAGGTTGTTGGTTAACCAGAATCCCAGCAACTGCTAAACGTTAAATGAAGCTGAAATTTAAATAAGATGTAAGGATTTTCAATAAGGAAACTATCTCAAAAAAGAGCAGAGGGCATCCAGATTTTTCTAGGGCATCAGAGAGTCAGTAGAGAGTACAGCACTCATTTCACTCAACAGCACGTACCCTAGGAGTTCTGAAATCATGCAACTTGCTAAGGCCTTGGAACGGTGACAAAGAACACGGAGGAAAGTCCAAGAAGTCACTGAATTTGCAAGTTATGAACCTTATAGAGCCACCTATGAGGAAAAAAAAAAGTAATCTACTATAAACCATACATTTAGAGGTAACTAAACCACATGTATCTAAACTTCACCTTTGTAACAGAGGAATTTGATTTATATATGGCACTCGCATATGAATATAAATTTCAAAAAGAAATTTAAGTCAGAAAGTTTCTTCTAACAGATTTTCAGTTGTGCAACCTCCGCTTTCAAAGTTTAAAAACAGGTTAGACAACTATGCCAAAAATGGCTAAGGTTTATCCGAATTTGCTCCAAACCAGGGAAACAGATTATTTTCAATCAGCATCACCAGGGAAAGATACCGATCCCAGGCAAACCCTTCTACAAGAACAATCAGAGGAGGAGAGAAGGAAGTAGGGCACTTTTCAATACAAACCAGCATTTTGCTGGTTTGTATTGAAAATACAAAATGCACCCAAAGTAACAAAATGCACCCAAATAACCTTACAAAAAATGCACCCAAGTAACCTTACAGCCAGCCCCTGAAGGTCATGTTCAGATTACAAGGCAAAGCATGCTGAAGAGACTATTTTATAGGTGTAGTACTGTGGTTAATTGTTACCTGAGGACTGTCAATGCTTTAAAGCAGAGCAGGGCTGGTGTCCCCACTCAGTACATGCAGTACACCACTGGTACTTGTCAAGTGCAGCTGCCAAGAAACCCCTCCTGTTTCAGAGAAGAGCAGACTAGTCCAGCATGAAGTCAGCTGCATTTAAAACATTCAAAGGATGTTGATGCTACAAGAGGTAAACCCACAGCATTAAGAAATCAAAGTGGCTTGGGTCAGAACAAAGGATACTGAAACACTGCATTGTTCCATAGGGTACAGGTAGTCGGAATGTTATAAGCAGACAGTTTTTCCATCCAAAAAATGGTTTCCTAACATGTCACATCTGACGACTGTTTTAAGAAGTCTCTTACTAGATCTTATTAGGTGCTGGTATCCAGCCCTCTGGAAAGCTATCAGTGCCAATCATCATAAACCATGCAGACATGGAACCCATCCAATGACCAGTGGTTTTGAGCTTTCAGTTCTGCCAGCTTCTAGGTGCCATGATGACTCAGCCTAGGGAGATCAACAAATATCTACAGTGATTGTAACCTCCAGCAGCTTGTAACTGGCACAAAGGGATAAATTACAGCAACTACCTGCTATTTACATAGTTCAGACATAACTTCTTAGTAAAATAACAAAAATTGTGAAATATTCTCTCCTTATCAATGTTTTTGAGGTATTTATGCACAAAGGGAACACACACATACAGAAACTCCCTCCTCTCTTGTGTCCAGCAACTCTACCTGCAATGCACTCTTCCTCCAATTTTCCCAGGTATTCCACCCAACAGCCCCAGGTCCTGCCGTATTTTCTACGTCACAGGCTGCCACCACTTACAGACACATGCCAACACAGGAAGAAGCAGCTGTTTTTTCATTTCCTTTCCCACAGCAGTGAAAGTAAGAACATCTTACAAGCCAGCTAATGGTTGAAACACAGAAACGGCAAGACAGTTGAGACCATCTTGCTGACAGAAAGCTGCCCAGTAGGAGCATGAGTAGCAAGCAGAGCAGTGAGTTTAGGGAACACGACACAGTGAGTAGGTAAGTGTCATTTCCTTAAGAAAGTGGAACAGAATTCATGTAACATGCAGAACTCTGCAATAATAGGACTGCTATTTTAAGCTAAATTCTCAGAGTGATGTCTAAGCCAATCCACATTTAATTCATGTTTTCCAAGACACAGAAAAGTTGCTTTTTCTTTACTGCCTGTGTGCAGAACTGATCAAGAAAGAATACACATTTTCAACACAACACGTGGCAAACACTGAAAGGAGAAACAAAGCAACATACTTCTCCATCAACAAGCTAAATTTGGAAGAAATTACAGCCTACTGAGAAAGCTACAAGGAATAAAAAGGGCACTTTGAGAAGTGAAGCAGGACAGGAATTCACCAGTTTCCTTTTGTAAGCCATCAGGACGAAATCACATTGCTCTGTGTGTTTCTGTGCGTATGCATGTGTGTATTCACATGGAGACGTGCTGCAAAGGTGCGTGAAGCTCACAAGACTCAGATTAGATAATTCCACATCAAATCTTACATTAAAGGAAATTTTAAAAGTTTCATTAATGTTGCATACAACTCCTCAGCCAGGCAGGAACCAACCTGCATGGATGAGAAGTGCACCAGCACAATGCAGCTGCCTCTTACAACAAAGTCAGGTAAGAAGTATTGGAGGTATAACACGACCAAGACCTGGGAAAACCTTTAAGGAAATATCTTCAAATACAATCTCAGCCACATTCATAAACTATATTGTCTTCTCTGCACAAGCAAGGGTTACAGGAGATGGGACACTTTGCCAAATTATTTAAAAGAAAATTTGTTCACCTCAGGAAACGTAGACTCAATTTCAGGTTGCCCCATTATGTAGAATGGAGTAGGGTAACATACAGACTTCAGCCTCACCCATAGCAAACTCAATTGAAAAAAAAGAAACTCAATATAGAGCATTTAATACCAGAAAAACAATTTCTTGAGATGGACTAGTTGATTTACATACCTGTTTGTACAGAAACATCCTCCATGCATTTTTCTTGTGTTCTACCAGAACCACTTCTCTAAGCATAGAATTAAACAAATCATCTGGAGTAAACTACATTATGAAATCACAGTGCCTTAAATTCTGAAGATAAACATCAGTATCATTGCTCTCATGCTGTGACACACTATAACAAATAAGGAAACTTACAATGAATCAAAGAGAACTTCTTCCTAAGAAGGCTTAGGAAACAAAATTACTGTAAAACATTAAAACAACAATCTACAAAACAGTCATTTGAGCTGTTATTCCTGCAAGGCAAAGGTGCCTGTTAATAAAACACTGAATCACAATAAATACAAGTATTTTAAATTACATTCACTTAACTCAGAAGTATTAGAATTACCACAATTGTTAGTCAGAATACTATCAAGTTTTATTTTACTTCATCTGTGTGCTGTATTTGCCAGTGGATATTTCCTGACTAACGCTTTTGGACATGACCTAATCAATTTCATTGTTCCATTGTCAAAAACCAAACAATTTGTGAAGAAAATCTGTAATCGCTTTCTCTCAATGTCAAAAAAACATTTTTTAAAAACCTGAGAGTGAGTTTGAATTATCAATATGCCTACATTATGGCAAAACACCAGTAATAATCTAAAGACCCATTCCATGGAATGGATTAAGTTATTCACAATCCTTACCCATAATTTTAATAACGATGCATTGCATTTTCACATTCTGAAGCTTTAAAAAAATACGTACTGCATGTGTATGTTTTACAATAAAAACGTACAAATTAACATATAAAATGAAGAACCAACATGCTTTGGAAAGTTTGGATATAAAAGCTGCATTTCTGAAGATATTTAACAATATCCTTTAAGGATTAAGTATCAACAAAGAAACAGTGGTTTTATTCACTGAATTCATAGAAAAACCTCTTCCATATTTTCATGACAATAATTGCTTTCAATTTTTCACATAACGAATTTTGATACAAATAAAAATATGAATGAAAAGAACAAAGACTACTGAATTTGTATCAAATCAAATTCAACATCTGTTCTCTCTCGAGACCTTTGTCACAGAACTTTTTAATCTGAGAAAAGAAGTACAGAAACCTATTTTAAGGAAATAACTATCAAAAGTAGGAAACAAAACAAAGCACCACTCTGTATTTGAAAACATTCAAGTACTGCAGACAGATTTTTCAGAGTACCCACAGAATTCTAAGTTTCAGATCATATTTCTATATGAAACATGTGACCATGCTCTGAAATATGAAACATTTTAGCACATATATAGCATCATACTGTACAGATGAGACCTGAGAGAACAGCTTCATGAGTTCCACATGTACTGCTCAAGACAGCTGTGAGACAGTCGCACTCACACCTGTAGGTGTTTCAGGCTTGATATTTTGATTCAGAACTTTAATTTATGGACAAGCCTGATTTTACCAGTATTTCAGGTGATCACTGTGGTATCTGAAATACAATTCAGAACCTGGGTGTATCCCTGATAAAGCAGGTAGAGCTTAATACATTCTGTTTCACACAGTGAAGACTAATGAAAGCCCCCCTTAGTTATACTGTGACTTTTAAATAGCTGAGAGCTATTTAATGATTTCAGAGCCAACCCAAAAGCCAGGCAACGGGTCAAAGCAATCGGACATCAATAAATCTACAGCAGTTGTATTGGAGAAGTGACAGAAAAAAATGCTTTGAATTGAAAAGTGTAACAGCTTTTTGCCTCTGTAATGCTTCCAAATTGCACACTCACTCTTAACAGGGGGCTGTGCAAAAATTTTAATCCTATTTTTAGTTGAGAAAAACAACCACATGAAACAAAAAAGAATGACAACCCAAAATAGCACACTGAAACACTATTAAAGTGCCCGAACTGCTTTTACATTCACTTGTACCCATGTCTCTAAAGGGTTGAAATATCATGATCTAGAAACACATGGTCCACTAAGCTACCAACCTTGTTATTTCATCCCATGAGTATACTTATACTGTATGATTAGTAGGAATTTTTTAGCAGACAAAAAATGAAAAATGAAATTGCAGCAAGAGAGCATGGCAAACCTGAGACCTATTAGTGCGTACATCTGCTTAAAAACTGAAAAGATAGAAAAAGAAAGCTAACAAACTACAATAAAAGTTATGTCTTTAAAGCAATAGGTTATAACAGGGTGGGAAATGTTTAATTTGTTTGCATACACCTGCAAAAGGGTCACTATCTTTCTGAAAGATCTGGTATTTTTCACAGCATCAGATTTATGGCTAAAAGCCATCGCATTATTAATTACTATGCTTTTCCCACCCTGGCAGAGAATAAACATGAATTAAGAAGCACAGTAGAAGTGAAAAACAAAGAGGAGGAGGAAGAGAGAGAAAGCAGCAGAGAAAGACAGAAAAGGTGAATACAGAGCTACAGAAGTGTTTATTGAGCATGCTACAGAGGTAAGCAGAGTACACACAAAATGAAATTAAACAACCGTCAAACCTCCCAACTTTGTTAGAAAATTAATTTTTAATTGTGCCACTTTCAAACTATACTGAATTTTACAATTCTAAAGATGTAAAAACTCAACTAATAGAAAATATACATGACCATTTTCTCTACATAGATAACAGAATCTATGAATCTTGAAACTAAGTACATCAATTTCAAAAAGTATTGGTCATTTAAACAGAATCAAGGTAACAGTTCAGACTGACAGAGAACTGCTTTCAAATTAACTGGATCTGTAGATTCTGAGCAATGTTTATAGTAAAGTCAGATTAATTTCTAAATATAAAATATTTTGAAGAGATTTATTAAAACTGAATATTACAATGCAAGGTAAATTAAGACTAAAGGCACATAAACTTTGGTCCCACCTGGTTGTCAGTTTTAAAAAACTGCCACAAAATTTCCTGCAAGTGTTTTTTTGCAGCGAACTTTCTTTATCATTGAAAAAAACATGCACCATTTCCTGAACTAGCTTGACCAGTCTGTACATGCTCAGAAATCCACAACCATATTCCATATCTTAATTACAAACTAAAGATGGCAATATATATTTAAATGCACATAAGTCATGTCAACTTCAAAAACATCTACAAAAAATATTCAGCCACAAACAAGACATTACTTAGTGCTGACATTTATATGATACATCCCACAAGAGTGTGTACAAAAAGGTTAAGATTCCACAATGCTTTCCACATAGGGCTCAAAGTCACAGAAGTCACTTCTTGTCCTTTAAGAAATTAATATTCTGCACCTTGGTAATTGTAACAAATGCCTACATTCATAACTGAATCTAGACCAGAATTATAAAATACTAAAGGCCTTCTTTTTTTTTTTTTTTTTAAAAAAAAAAAAGCATAAAGCAAAAAGTAGCAAAATCAAATAGCAATGTTTTACTCTTTCAGTACAATGTATCTTACCAAATAAAAAGAAAATTAAGTGACAAGCCAGCAGATAAAGAAATCAATTCCAAGCAGGAGAAACAAAAGCTTAACCTTTTTACACACCCCTGCCTAAACATATTCAAATTATCATGTAACAATGTGCCCCACACAACCAAATTCGCTTTCACTAGTTACGCAATTCCAGCATTACTCGCTTTCCTTTATAAGGCACGTATGTCAACTAAGTTGAAAAACTGTGGTATTAACTTGAAATCTTTTAAACAAAGTGATGGTTCATCTAAACAACAGTTGGACAACAGCAGTTAGTATCACTGCTCTTAATTTTTTTTTCTTATTTTTTAAACAACCAAGGAATGATAACAGCATGGAAAACAGAAAGAAAATCCAAAAATAGAAGACAAACTCTGGTCCCCACTCTCCGGAACAGTCAATAGGTGACAACACCAAACAATGCAATACACCCTCATTTTCAATCTGCCTTTTTAAATAGTTGACTTAGAGAAAGAAACTCTCAGGTGGTGATTTTCTCCAAGATTGTAATTGTGAAGATCAATCAAAGCCTGAATAGCTTCCTCTACTGTTGACATCTGAAGAAGTGCCATCTTGTGATCTCTTCTGAAACAAAATAATGGCGTTAGGAACTCGAACACTACAGGAGTTGTTCCTAATGTTTGCTATGCCCTAGCACTTAAGACACACAGGAAAAAATGCAATTAGTCTGTCTTTTGTTAAAACTTCGTACAGAAAAATTACTTACTGAAAAAATTTAAATGCTTTCACAGTGCCTCCAGTGTTAGCAAACAGTGTGCGTAAATCCTCTTCTGCTACTGACGGTCTACAGATAAAAAACAAGCAGAATCAGAAATTAATTCACTGTGTTATGATTAACACAAAATACCCCAGGCTTTCTGACAGGCAAAACTCACGGAATATTGGATAGATGAAGCGTTGCAGACGGAGGGAATATATTCTGAAAGTTTTTTGAACCAGGTTTCTTGAAACGATGCAGAGGTGAATTACCAAAATCTTTAGTCAGCCCTTGATCATCAAGACCCTCTCGAGGTAGTTGAACTGTTTGATGTTTAGAAAGGGTAACACGAATTATCTTCCCATACATTTTTTGTCCATTAAGATGGCTCATAGCTGAAAGAGACAACAGGTTTCTCAATGTAGTATTGCTTTTCAGTAGCATGTGACACATTATACACAGCCCTTCAAACAAGAAAAAAAACCACAAGAAAATCAGTCAGTGTGCTAGAGGACTAATTGAAAACTATCTCTGCAGAGTACATGAGGATTTGGAAAGCCAGTTTCAACTTTTGAATTATTCTACACTGTCAAGCTTTTGAAATACATGTAGATGTAATAAGATTTCAGACCTTGTCAGTAACTACGATACAAGAACTTTCAGATGTAAACACCCTCAGTTCACCTCATTTTACATAGCTTAATTTTTTGGGAATATAAATAGAAATCTAATCTTACCCAGCTGCGACTGGTTTCCATCAGCCATCTGTATAAGAGCACTGTCTTTCTTATTGTATAAAATCTTCACACGCTGCACATCACCATAAACACCTTTTCAAAGTCAAAGGTAACCCAAAAGAAAAAGTTTATTTTAAAGCCAGTCAACTAAGTTACATATTTTCACATACCAATGGAACATTCAGACAGCAACAAGATCACTCGCTCAGACTCAACACTCTCACAAATGAATAAAGGAGATAAAGATTTTGAATAGTGAGTTTTGAAAAGAATTTCTGATAAACCCTCAAAGCTATGTGAGTGATATTAAATTAAAGACCATGCAAAATATATTAGCATGCATTAAAAGAAAATCTGTGTCTATGGAGAGTTTTAAACAGCAAAAGAAAAACAGCAAAAGATTTACTACTCAATTTTAAGCCAAAGTGCTAGCTACAAATAAGAATTAAGGTGAAACAAAACAAAACCAACAAAAAAAACCAAAACAGAACAAAATCAAATCAATAATAAAAGTATAGTGCTAACAATAACATACCGAAGAGGGTAAACAGACTTTGGGGCGTAACCATCTTTAGAAGGAGAGAAGAGCAAGCAGCGTAAGACAAGAAGAGAGAAGAGTCGAGGAAGAGCGGAGATGAACAGATCATCCATAACGAAGGGTGGTTCCCGCAGAATGGTGAGGTGGTCATGGATCATGGTTTCAAGGCGGTTAATTGGGGCAAGTTGGTCCGAGGAACATTTTGTTCAAGCACAGAAGCATGAACATAGGGAATGAAGACAGGGAACGTAGACAAAGACGAGGAGAAAAGGGTAAAATGGGGAGGGGCATGGGAATTTGGGCAAAGACAAGGAAAGGGAAGTTGAACACAAAGGGAAAAGGATGAAATGGGGAGGGGGAAACAGCAATGCAGAAGAAAAAAAAATAAGTGGGGAACAAAAAAATAAAATATAGGTCAGTACATAGGAAATGCAGGAATTTGGTCAGAAAATGGTTGGTTTATGTACTGTACAAGAAAAACTGAGTAAAATGTAGTCACCCAAGACAAATATGGGTAAAGTACATTCATATCAAGAGTAAACTACAGCATTTCATCAACACGAAAATAAATAAAAAAGCATGCAATAGAAATTTTGAAATTTAAACTTCAACTGCATAAGCATGGCTGGTTATGAAATGCAGGCAAAATAATCTTCCAAAATGGCACTCTGACCTCAAACATTTTAGCATGCAAGACTGTGGATGACAAAATAGTATCAGATGATAAAATAAGCTTAATGATTTCTAGTGACAGAGGCCAGTTAAAAATGGAACAGCTAGACTGAAACAAACTTCCCACATTTCATACCAGCTTTCACAGCCATCAAAATAAAAATAAAGGACGGTAAAGATGCATAACCAAACAAACTCCTTTAGATTTCAAAGTTAGCAAGAAAGATACAGTTAAGGTGAAAGTGCTTTGTCAATTTTTCCTTATTATTTTTAGACAAATGAGAAACTGCAATGAAAAAAATTACTAAGAGAGACTGGAAGAGCTTCGTCAAGATCTTTGGGAGAACCTTTAAAGAAAAATGTGTTAGAGTAGTTCACATAAATTAAGACCTTACAATGTGAGATACAAGCATGAAATGAAGCAGCAAACAATTAGAAAAAAACAAAACAGGAATTCTAGTTTAAATGATCATAATTGCAAAATAAAACAGAAAACTTTCAATTCAAATGTCAAACATGCAATAGTTACCATACTTTAAGAATAAACAGGTAGCCAACTATCAAAGCACATTTTAAGTCATTAGCTACCTCAGAAAACAAAAGTATTTAACAAAGATTTCAAAATTAAATTATCAAAATTAGGGAGAGTAGTAAGGTAATAAATATAACAGCAAAAATACCATGAGCTTAAAATCCAAACATAAGAGGCCAAATGCAAAGAAATAAAATGATGACCAATGAAGTATGGGTAAAGAGGGGAAAAAACAGTGTCAAATTATTTCACTGACCTCTTCGTTTAAATTGCTAACCAAGAGAACTGTATTGCCACCAGCTGAGACTCCAGGCATTCCCACACGGCCAGCAGCAGCAGCTGCAGCTGCAGCAGCAGCATTTGGAATAGCCAGAGGACTCAGAGCTCCTGGAACAGCTGCAACAGGAAGCCCTAATTTTAAAATAAAGCATATTTTACGAAACACACACAAGTCGCTTATGAAAACAGCACCTATATCAGTACAAGTGTTGAATATGACTCTAGAAAGCAGTCCATTCTAGCTGCTGTAGGTGTCCAGAGAGTTGTAAAATGAATTAAGTGAACATGAGGGATAGAAATATTAAATATGATTCAAATCAAATCTTCAAAGAGATGAGGTATAAAAACCTCTCTCTCCTCTTTTCAAACAAGCATTCTTGTGCACCAGAACTGTTCCCCACTGTATTTATATCACCCTTTGAAACGTATTGTTCACTTCAACTTCATGCTTCATACTCCAGAGCTGGTCAAGAGAAAAGGCCTATCCATCTCTCACACCATAAATGGGATGAGGAGGCACAAGGCTGCAGCAAACTGGTTTTATAATAATCTGATTCCCTAAAAAAAAATCACTTTACCACTCCTCCAAGGAAACTCAGATCCTACAGAAATCTGAATGCTTCTCATGGTGATGTCACTGCTGTACCTGGCAAGTATGCTAATTCTGGGAGCTGTGAAAGATTTCGGCAACATACGTGCACTGCAGACAGCCCATACAAGAATATCCTTATCATATTTTAGTCAAATTCTTATTTGCATATTTCAGAGTCCAGTAAAAGGACATTTATGTAGCAAAATATGTAAAAAGAACAGGAACAGAACTTAAAGTGTTTTATTTTCTCTTCTGAAATTGGCTTCTCCGATTTCACATTTTGGCAAAATTTCAGATGTTTGTACGATGATGCTAAGCTAGAAAAAGTTTCTGACCAGTCTTCCAACACACCAGGTAGACAGCCTAAATATCATCTTTTACACTATGCAACACTTTCTTCCCAGATTTATTTCAGAGGAAGACAACAGGAAAAAGCAAAGTTCTTCAGTTTCAGTCAATGACCAAATATTAAGCAGAAAATAGTAAATACAGTCATCTGTATTAATGGCAAATACCCCAGATTTAGTACCACGTGGAGGGAGAGGAAGGTTGTTACCATGGGGGGGAAAGAGGTTATTGTACGATTACTATCTACAAAATACATCTATATTTATTTCTACTCTTTAGTTACCTTTTGCTAAACAAATTGATGAAAAAAATCAAACAATTGAAAAAAAATGAGATTTTCCCAGGCTGGACAAATGTCTTTTCAAAGAGAACAGGACATAAATTCCTGTTTTTCTAAAGTGCTTACAGAGTATTACTGATCAATTATGATTTGAAAAATATGTTCTGGTCATTTCTTGTCAAAGTCCACACAAAAATAAAAACAAAAATAAAAAAAAATAAAAAAAAAAAGGAAATGAAAGATACAGAATTCTTTCTGATAAATCAATAGCATAGCATTAGTATTCGTAGACCAAATCAGAGATATGTGAAGTACTAAGTAATGAAAATATTTAGAAAATTCTAGTAATCTCTCAGGACAAGATAAAGGGAAAATTTACTTCAATTGAGGCAATAAACACAATCTTTTTATTGCATCACTTGTGATATTTGTGGAACTGTCTGTAACACAAAACAGAAAGAAAAACCTTGTCCTTCTTCCACTGAGACAAAAGCCCTTATCAGCATTTCAAACAGTATTTGATGGTCTATGGAAACAGCAGCCAATTATATTAAATAAAGTGATACATAATATGCCTCAGCACATAAGCCAAGCACTAGCTACTTCTGGTCTAGGAAAGTACTTCTCTCAGGCATGCTAACACGTGATTGTCCATTATAAGGCTGTCCTAGGTCTTCTATGAGTGAACATAGAAGTAACAGCATCTGTCAGAGAGAGGGTATCAAATTAAACCACTGCTGGCATACAAACACATGGCGATTACTGCTTCCTAAAACCAATTCTGTGATACAGGGAAGTGTAAATACAATCCTATATATCTAACACAAATGTTTGTTTTGTTCTTGGGGTAAAACTGAAGAATATGGCTTTACTTTCAAGAAAAACCTACTTATAAAAGAGACAGTTAAAAAAAAAAAAAAGTACCCTTCCAGATGAAACAAAGCAGCTTACTGCCAAAAGCAGACTGTGATACAAAGGAAAATCTGGGAATATAAAATGCAAATTCTCAAGTAAGAGTTTTTAAAAAGAAAACTCTGCTGTGCAAGTTATAGTTTGGAAATGTAATTTAAGTGTTTTGTATCACATATACTGACTTTCAAATTTGTTTACACTCAGCTACTGTGGAGGTCACACAGACACAAACGTGAAAAATGATGGAAAAGTATGACAGATTTTCAGCTAACAACTTGCTTTATACTAGTTTAGCAGCAACCATTTAGGTACGAGAAAGTGTCAAAATATTAGCGTGCTTCAAGTCTTTTAATGTGTCTGAAGCACTTCTCCATAACTTTAGAAACTCTAAGCTAGTCCAGCACGTTGAGACATAAAAGAATTTGAAGATGCCTAACAAAGTTAAGGCTTTTTCTGTAATTGGATGTAATGACACAACTGATACTTTAAAAGTCAAAATTCTTCATAGTATTAAACTTTCTACAGGATTTTTTTGGTCCTACTGATGAAGTAAAAAGCAAAGATTAATTTAACAGCATTCATATAGAAATGTTTTCAATTGTTATCCTCTGAAACAGATTCATTTAATAAGAATTTTAAGAAGAGGCAATTAATGAAAAGTTGTAATAAAAAAACCTAGAAAAGACAGCAAGAAATAATACTGTAGGAGTAGTAACAACAGCAAATTTCTAGCTGTAGTAATAAACAGCTAAATTGAAGTTGAACTATTATATATCTTGCAATTATAAGTAGTTTTTGTTTAGCATTTTATTCAGCATTTCATTTTTATGTAGCTGCTATTACAATATAGCTGCTATTTACACAAAAGGCTTTTTTTTCCCTGGAAGATCTTCCATAACTTTTCTCTACTTCACTTATAAAAAGAAACACATTCCAGGGAAATAAAAAAAGAAAGCCTAATTCTGATATGATGACCACGACAGCCATTTGAAAGCAGCCCCATTTGGTTCATTAGTAATTTTGCCCTCCATTCAAAAGATAGTAAGACTCATTGAAAATATGCCCAATTTACAGTCTCCAAGATTTCTGACAACTTAGCTTTATCACAGCTGAGGAGGCAGTATATGAACAAGTAACAATCCATGAAAGCCTGGATAATTTACACATGCAACAATTTTCTACTTGGTTATACAGCACACAGCTCTCATTTCCTGGAAGGGTCAGAGATATCACAAGATTTGCATTTTTTATGGGTTTATTTTATAGGTCTCTAAAATTTGCCACTCAACAGAAGTAAAATCTTGTTTTATGAATAAAATTTAGATTATGGTTATTGATATCACTCAACTCATTGATTTTTTAATGACTTACCTACAACTATTTAGAAACTGTTGATACTGTATCAAGAAATGCACTTATTGGAAAGCTTTGTTATCGTTAATTTTAGGTTCCAACAATCAGGCTTTTGCTTCTTCTGGATATTAATGAAAACATACAAACATTATAGACCCCTCTTCCTAGCCATTGAGCTTTTATCCTCAACACAGCATGTCACACATTACTTATTCCCAGCTTTTTTTTTTTTTGTGCAACTTCTCAAGTACAAATTACTAATGATATTTTATTAATAGGCAAATTAAAGCTATACTAAAAATTATGTGTGAAAATCATAGGTAATAGAAGTAATCATCTTAATGTAGATACGTAAAGCTATGACTGAATTGGATTTAGTCCCTAGCTGGGCTACAAACTTCTTTATGACCTTACGTCAAGTAATCACTACCTCCTGGTACTCATTACTTTTTTACTCACTACTTGCTCTATGCCTTCTTATACTTAGCCTGGAAGGATTTTGGGGGGCAATAGGAGGTTCTTTGAAAATCTATGCTCAATAGCTCAAGAAGTTTCACATTTTAGGTTTTACTATAGCACATCACGAAGTTACAGTTTCTGATGAAGAGGGTTAATTTCATGCAGAATGTAACCGAGGTATACATACACACACACGATATTCAATCATAAAGACTGAAGCACCAAGACTAATACAAGAGTGTCATCCTGTCACTAAACCTCTACTCATAAAACATTTAACCTAAACCTCACTTCTGACATACAAATTACTTTATACACTTTAGAAAAAAGCATGAAAGCTGTACAACAATCCACCATTTAACAGCATAATGTAACAGAAATCAAGGTTAAAACTGAAGCCTTATCACATTTTCTGCTAAGAGATCTCATACACATACACTAAAAACGGCTACAGCAAGAGTTTTAGCAAGAATGCCACAGGTGCAGCACAGCATTGCTGCAAACATACTAGAACTTGAAGAGCATCACATCGAGCTCAAAATGGAGCTCCACTCTTGTGGCAAAGCACACCCTTTGGGAACCATCAGTGAATACTGAATGGCAGATAATCTACCTAAGTACACTCTGAAGCTATCTTTATCACTACTGACATTAGAGAAGACAATTCTAAAGCAAATACAAATATAAAATAAGAAGATAAAAAAGAAGCAGGAGGAAGGTCACTGCAATCGTTCTGCCATACTTCACACATCATAGTTTCCAAACCTTCATCTTACAACTCTCTGAACTTACAGCTGTTCTCACCTTTCTCCTTTTGAGTATGTGAATAAAAACACAGTCATAAACCCATTCAGGCTTTCAAGTTTTTTTCTGTTTTCTCGTTTCATTTTGATGTTGTGTATTTTACGCCTTTTTTTTTTTTTCTTCCATAGAGAGCCTCATACTTCCATATTCAAACAAGTATAATTCTCATTATGACAACTATTTGATTGGCTAAGGCAACAATAATACTAACAGAACCCTTTCGTGAAGTTTTTCAGCAGTAGAGCTTGAAGTCTGTGATAATAAGGCAAGCAGGAGGCAATATAAATGAAAGAAGAAACTAACCCAAAGATCAGAGTACTTGTATTTGCCAGATGAAGCAAAGTTAAGATATACAAAACTCACCCAACCAGTCATTAGCAGAATCAGAAAAGGTCCCTCCCTCTATTCCAGTATAAGATCTCCATTAATAACCAAGATAAATATAACTGACTTCACTGATGCTCAGTGAAGCATCTTTCAAGAACTGCAGTTTAAGTTACTTGTGTCACATCCCTTTTATTTTTCTGTTGTTAGGGACAACATTGCAGTTGAAGACATGCATTCAGAGTGAGAGCTTATTTATCGTTTGTGCATTTCTCATTTGTCATGCATTCTCTCATTCACTTCTCCAGGGCTTCTAAAGATAATGCAACTGTATTACTACAATTCACACTGCAATGTAAACATAATAGGCCTCAGGACACCACTGCAATTTAAGACTAATTAATATCTTCATCAAGTGACTTTGCAACACATAACAATAGAGTCAGAGTCATACCTAGAAGAGAAGTCTCCTTTGCAAATGCTGCAGCAATAGCAGGGTCCAGCGCTGGCTGTCCATCACCAGACGGAAGATCAGGACGAGTGTAGTCCCTGCTTTTATCATTGTTGTACTTGACATTTAAATTCACCAATTTGGAAAAATCAATCCGTAGAGTACAGCAAGCATTATAAATATTCTGACCATCTAGGGCCTGCAAAAAGGAAACAATTTATTTAAAATAATACACAACATGGGTTGGTCAGTACTTAACTATTTATCCCTCTTACTGTCTAGCTTAAAACCTATTAAGATTACAATGCATTAACCTCTCTTAACATGATTCCAGGATGCTTGATGTTTATTTCTCTTATCAAGAGATTGTTCATGCACCAAGGTGCAGAGAAATCAGCACAGTCAAACTTCTGCTGAATATAATTTAACATGTATTTCACAGTATAGCTTTAATGCAGGTAAAATGCCAAACATTTCTCAAAAAGTAAAAAAAATAAATAATCACACTAGAAGTCTATAAAAAGCTGACTTAAGATATCAAAAAATCTAGGTTTACACACCATAAAGTAGATGGCTCTGTGCCAAACCAGCGTATTTGTTCCTGCCTCCTTTTACTCTCCCCTTAGAGTTAGTGCCAAAATTGAAGAAAAAAAAAAAAAAAAAAAAAAAAAACCCAAACCAAAATATTACCTTCTAGTCTAATGCTAGACCTTAATAATAAAAAAAAAAGTTCCATTTTCACAATTCTTACTTTTTAGTGGATGCCTACTAACAAGAGAATTCACACCAGCTCTTACCATGGTACTACATCTATGTGGAAACATTCTCCATTAAGACCTAATTATATATGCTTCAATCATTCCCATTCTGTACCACACTAATTTAATTCCATCTGAAATTTTGATCATGCTTTCATATAGTAACGTATAGCTGTTAATGCTACACAGAATAAAACTTTTTAAAGCAAGTTATTTTATGTTTCCAAGAAACACCCAGATCATTCAATAGAAACTCTCGATTTTCAAATACGAAAGTTAAATCTTTTGTTTCTCTTTAGTAATACTAGACAAAAATACATCAGCTCTGGACCAAAGCAAGCTAGCTTAGTTATACCTACAAAACTTCCCAACACATTCAAGTTCTGAAAAGATGAACTCCTTTGAATTAAGTGCTGCACAAAACTATTAGGCCCATTGGCCATGGAAAGCATCACAACTATTTTCATACAGCAATGCACCTGGGAACTGAACATCCCACAGACACCTCACTATGTCTGGGTTGTCCTTTCCTACAAGATGTATTATCTCAGCTAATATATCACCAGGGCTTGTGAAATTGTTTAAAAGAATTAACAGCATTAGCAGCCAATGTACAAGAACACATAAGTTAGTACTACTAGAACTTTCAAGTAGTAGGAAGATAAAAGAACACAGAGCAAATAAATAAAAATTAAAAAAAAAAAAAAAACTTGACAATCTAGATATTTGTCTCAACAAATACTTCTGCTTGAAATTCAGATGAAAGAATATTGGCAATGCAAAGCCTATCATCTAAAATCCACTAACATAGGGATTAAGTCCAGTTTACACAACTAGAGTTTACTCTGGAACAACACAATTATCACACAGAAAACATTATTCTTATAATAATGAAAACTAGGTATGACTGGAACCAAAAGGCAGCTCCTTTTTAGCTGAGTCCAAATCACAGGAAAGCACTAAGTATTTAAAACGCAATCAAGACTCTCATTATACCTCCATGTGGAGTCTGTAGACTAATTTATAGCTAGAAGAAGGATGTTGATAAAAATCCTTAGCCTTAAAATAAAAAAATAGCAAGCCAAAATACTACCTGTGTTTGTAGTTTCCAAACAGGTCAATACTTAACAGAAGAATGTAAGTAACCAAAAGCCACAGTGAAACTACAAAAAGGAACTAGAAACAATATTTTCAAAAGGATACATCACAGTAGTTTAAGATTTAAAAAAAGAAAATGTGATCCTCACACAACATACTCCAACTCAGCTCAAAGGTTATACTGTAAATCTCTCTTGGGAGAGATGCATCCTTAGTGTATCCTTTGGATAAGTATTTGAACGAAAATTGTTTCTTTTCAGACAAATGCCTTGGATGCAAGAAGTTTCTGTGGCTAAACAGTGTTTCTAAACCACAGACCATTATTCAAAACTAAGATTCTTTGCATGCAGTTCTTTCATTAAAAGACCAGTTACACCACATTTTTCACTACAAAGCTGGAGCATCCAGGAAACAAACACTATTACTGCACTTGCTGGGCTTTCTAACACAATGGGCACAATCTGGCACTCGTCAGTTGATCCAAGCACTGCCTATCATTTCAGCACAATAATCTTCAGGATTCAGGGGGCATGAAAATCCTTAACATAATAATCAAGGGTAACTGTGCTGAAGCTAAATATCTTAACTGGAAATGCTGTTGCTTTCTGTCATTTTCTAGAAAATGACCACAGGAAGCTCACATTAGATTTTATGGTGACAAAACCTGGCAGAGGTCTTTTCTGCAGACTGCTAGCAGAAGAACCACCATGAAACAGTCACTCAAAGAAACTGGAAAGAACGCATCTCCAGTGTGGAGTCAGACCTTAAAAGAACTTCTGTAGAGAAACTAATTCTTGGTACTCCAGAACAGCTACATGCCATCTTAGGTTCAAATGACTAAGCACAACAGCAACTCAGTAGATATGCGATATTTTTAACTCATACTGGGTCAAGATGACTTTCATGCACAGCATTACTCCCAGTAATCAAACCAAAAGATGGCATTAGTGGCGTTCGAATGTTTGCAAGGGTTGCTCCAAAAGCAATGCCTCCTATCTGATCACGCTGGTCCACGTGGAGATGGATGTCAGTAGTACGGCAGGAGAGGTCGAACCCTCCCCACCAATATTTCGTTACACGTCGTTGCTGTGTGACAGATGACAGCAGAGAGGCAGTCTGACAGAATGGTGTCTGACACGGAAGTGTGCACGAAGCAAAGGAGTGCTGCTGAATTCCTCCACGCAGAAAAAAATTGCACCAACATACCCCAATGCTGGCTGAACATTTATGGAGATCAACATGAATGCTAGCATAGTGAGGGAGTGGATGGTGCATTTCAGCAGCTGCAAAAGTGAAGTGAAAAACAAGTCACATTCCCAGTCAACCATGCACACCTGTCACGTGACCAAATGAGAGCGTCTCACTCAGCTCATCAAGGCAAACTGGCAGAATATGATCAGGGAACTGTGTATGGACTAAGTATTGGCTACACTGCATTGGAAACTGTAGCGGCAAAACTGGAATATCTGAGTTTTCATCAGCTATGTGTCCCACAGACGCCCACATAAGCAGAGAAAGAACATGGTATGCAAGCCTGTCAGGATTTACAGACCCAATACAAAGCTGAAGGTGACAGTTTGCCTGGATCACACTGTTACCAGTGGTGTGACACAATGTCACCAGTATGAGCTGGAGTGAAAACAGTAGTCAATGGAGCAGAGACATGTGAATTCCTCATTGAAGAAAAAGATCAAGATGCAGCCCTCTGCAGGTAAACTGATCTGTGCTGTGTTTTAAGAAAGGAAAGGGGTTATCTTTCTGGATTTCCTGGAGCCTGGAAAACCATCAACTCTGACCATTTCATCATGACACCAACTAAGCTAAAGGCTCAAACTTTCCGAGTCTGACAGAGAAGAAGATAACCATACTCTTAGCTTCAGGCCCCATAGCAGTCTGAAGACCATGCAGCACACTTGTGGCTTGTCTTACCACACCCACCGTATAGTTCAGATTTGGCACCTTCTGACTTCCTTCTTATAAGGCCGATGAAAGACGGACTTCACAGGCAACATTTTCCTAGCAACAATGCCATCACAGCACCCATGAAACAATGGGTCACCTCTGCTGGCACAGATTTCTATGACTGCAACACACAGGCTCTTGTTCACTGTTGGCAAAAACACATAGCTAATGGTGGTGACTGTTGAAAAGCAGTGTTTTGTAGCTGAGGATTTGCTCTATCAAATACTGTTACTGTGCTCTTTGTATTTGTTGTCGTTTCCATGGAAATACATAGAAGGCATTACTTTCATAGCAACCTAAGCAGGCTTTCTGCTTCTATTGAGGGCACTATCATTTACTGTGAAAATCTGCTGGCTTTGATGCACAAAAAATTTCCATATGAATACAGACACCTCCAGAATATCCCTTTGTTTCACCAGAGGAAGCACAATAGTTCGGTGTGCTCTAGTGCTGCACATTCTCAACACTTTCTCCAAACCACAGCTAGACTGCTGCACTGAAAGTAATCTTAAGTTTGTCTTTACCTTTAGTTACAGATATAATGAACTATAATGACCCAATCTGAAGGTGGTGATGAAACATGAATCAGTGTAGCCACAGCCTACTTTTACAGGAAATGAGTTTCTCACACAGCAAGTGGAACAGGAATGCAATTTTTCACTACTTGCTCATTCAGGTAGCAGAAGGAGTCCCACAGGGCTAGAGGCTTCATATTGTACATTCTTGCCAGTGTCACTAGTTTCTCAGAACCTTCAAATGAATAACATCTCTCCTTGGTACTTACATCACTTGAGTTTTTCAAATTGCTCTTTTAACTTCCTTAATAAAGTCTTCAATTTCTATTAAGACCACATTCTGATTTCCTGTGAAGAGTGCCAGTGGAAAATTAAATTTCCCCATTATCTTCTACAGTAACAACTGACGGAAAACAAATTGAAAATTTCTTTACTCTTTTACCATGATTTTAATTTTGAATGCCATGTAACTTAAATTTGCCACCACATCCTCTTGCTTCTACCACTATTTCCAACTGAATTTAAACTGTAGGCTTTTTCCTTATCGTGTGACTTTCTTTCCTTTTCTCAGTTTTGACTGGGTGACTTCATGTTTTATCACATTAATTTAATTGTAACAACAGTATCAATTTTACTCTATCTCTGGGAGAGAAAAGAGAAAGGAGAAAAAATAAAAATCAAATCTTCCCTCATTAAAGCATTTACTTAGAAATCGGTTAAAATAAGAAGCTATAAACCGATTCCTGTTTCAATTTGTCACTAAGCTAGGTTTTAAGATAACTCTGACAATAACTATACATGCAGGTTTCACTGTTATTCAATTAAGTTTAGTCATTCACACATGAGCAGCCATTAGTGAACAGCTACCCCAGTTAAAACATGCAAAACCAGAGCAAATACAGGTGTTGTTGTTTTGTTTTGAATATTATGACCAATAGTGTCCCGCAAGCTAGTATCAATTTATCAGAAGTCAGCATCAGCAGATTCTTTATTTCCTTTCATACTTTTACATACCTCATCCCGTGTTATTTGTCACTTCTTTTAGAATACAGTTCTAGAATTATACTGATAATTTTCAGATTGCTACAGCTCATTTCACAGATGCCGTCTTTCCATTAAATCTTCTGATAACACATTTAAGATTCAAAAAACGAAGTCAAAAATGTGAAGTAAAGCACATCAACTATTACTGAAAAATAACTTCCCAAATGTTGATCAAAATTGAATTACAATATCCGCAAGAAATACCTGAAGAACACTGGGATCAAAACGTATCTCAATTGTGAATCCAAATGACTTACAGTCAATTCCCACAGTAATTTCAGGTTAAAGATCTAGTTTTTATGTCATTCTAAGTCTATTTACAAACCTGACAGCTGCATCCCATCCACGCAATTTTTTTTTTCCCCCATAATTACAGTAATACATTCACACACCCCTCCCACCTAGTATTTTATAACATGTCAGTAAACAACATCCCTAATTAAAACTGGACTCCAAAGTCTACAAATATTTCCAGACTACTTTCCTGAGATAGACTACCTTAAAGCAGATATCATAAACCAAGTTGAAAAATCTGCTTGTCCTATGCTAGCATTACTTTTTCTCAAAAGGAAGAGCACTTATACACTGCCTTTTGAATAGATCTCTCATTTTTTGCCATTCCCTGTCTTGGCGGCCTTATACTTTTAATCAACATTCATTATTTCATATGGTGAGAAGAATGAAAATAACAATCCTCCACTTTTTAATGACAGTCTTTATCTCAATAGTCGTCATTCTTCAAGAAGTGCAGTAGAAACCAAAGCCTGCTTTTTGTTTCCTCTACTACTAAGTAGTCTTTATCAACTTCATCTGAGGCGTGAGCTTTTCACTTTTTCATGATATCCTCAGCTATTTTGTCACCTCTGGGTAAGTCACTCTTTCTACGCTGCCAAGCAACACTTAACCAGCACATCAATTTTAACCAACCTTCCAAAAACCCAAACTGCATGTGAATGTTAGAGAATATAAATTAATTATATTTAACTCTTAAAAGTTAGAATAAAAAATTGTTTATATATAAAAATATATATATCACACACACAAGCACAAAATCTAGTCTTTGCCTCTGGTTTACTTTTTTTCTCATCATGGATGCCGTCACATCACTATCACTTAATTCAAAATGTCTGGTCTTGATGACATGTTGTTGATTGTTGTCAAAATGATATAAACTCCCAATTATTTTTAAAGAACTCTCAGAAACAGAGGAGGAATATTACAACTACAGTAGTCAGGGTTGTGCAAACATTGTACAAATGTCTAGAGCACAGAAACATATCTACCCTTAAAAGAAAACTATACTTACTAGTTTTGCTTGCTGTGCATTCACTGGATCCCCATACTGGAGTAAAGCTTGAAACTGGTTATTCTTTGTGAATGTGATTATCTTCAATACAGCACCAAATTTAGAGAATATCTGTCAAAAACAAAGTTTTATACACATGTTCCTGCTAATTACAAGGTCAAATTAAAATGAAATTTGTCTTACCTGATGAAGAACATCCAGGGTTACAGGATAGTACATGTTGTCAATAATTATTCTAAGCACCGGACTTTGAGCTGGAGTAACTGCACTCTCACTAACGGTGGTCCCACTTATGGGAGCATTTGTTGCCTGCACAGCTGTCACTGCCTGAAGAACAGCTTGGGCCCGCTTGAAAAGAAAATTACAAAGATTTTACTATCTCAAGATAATAGCTAGAAATTAATTAGAAAATTGCATGATTATTCAGGAAAAAAAAAAAAGAGTCAGAATATGAATGTAATGCAGTCCAATCCATGAGAAAATAAAAACAAATACCTCAATTAAGCCTTCAAGTGGCACAAATATCAATCTTCCTAGTAGCAAGCTTACTGTTCTACTATTAAGTATTAAAAATCATTTTGTGGATGTCAAAACTCCTTACATACTCTTAAAGGGGAAAAAAGTGCAGAAGCCAGTAATCTTTTATCTTGTTTTTTCAACAGTCTGTACAGTTAATATTTCACTGCCACTTAAATTACGTGGAAAGTTCTGTGAAGAAGGAATAATGCTGAACACTGTCAAGCTTCTCTGATGTAACATAAAGAAATAATGCACAAGACAGACAGTATCAGAAAGTACTATCCAGAGAGAGTTAAACAACCTGATGTCTGTTATTTACCCTTCTTACTAAAAAGAGAAACAGAGAATCTTCTTCCACCATGAGTTCTTCTGTTTCCTTCTGGTTTGTTTTTTTAAATATCAAAAACATGGTTTTAGAAATTCAAAGGTTTATGAAGACATCACAACAACACACATCTACATAACTGCTGCTGCTGCCAAAACTGAAAGTATCAGAAAGATAATTTTTTTTCCTGAGAAAGAAAAAGTAGTGGGTTAAAAAAAAAAGTTTCAGTTACTACATCCATTAGAACAGTCTCATGAAACAAAACAATACCAAACAACAAAGCGAGCACGCCAGGCAAAACTAACTAGTAATAACCATTACAGTAAATCAGTGCACTATTTCAGAGGTATCAGAGCTATCTCATGTCACAACTTACATGATGCTATTCAAACTGAAATGAATCAACAAGTTAAGGAAGGATTAAAAAAATTAAAAGACTTGATGAACGCTAGCTGAGAAAATAAAATTTAATTGTATTTACAAATAACTACTGTAATTCTATAGAAATGCCTTCTGATAAAGACATTCTTTTTCCCCCCTAATGCATGAAAATTACAAATTTCAAGCTGTTCCGATATTTGGCTGAGTTACATAATTATTTCCTACTCCGTCTGTGAGCACAGAAGAAGCACATCAATTAAAATTCATGTATTTAAGTGATTGGAGAACGTTGAACTGTGCAACCTACAAAACCACAACTTTCGAGGTTGCTTTTTAACAGACAACCCTTGATAGCACTGTTCATGTATGCTTACACATCATGCTTCAGTGCACTAAAGTTACACTAAATACATGATGGAGTGAAGGAACGCGCATGACTTAACATGCTTACACAAGGATAATCTATTAAATGAACACAACAGTGAGCATTTTTTCACAGAAGTTCAAAACCACATTTAGGATTTATATAAATAGCCACTTCTGAAGATGAACATAAGAAAACAATCTTGAAATAATCACTGACTTGTGGTAAGTTAATCGTTTTTTTCCCGTTGTAAAAAAATGGTCATCACATTAGGAGGAAAACTTATTTTGCGCAGGCATTATTTTTGCTAATTTTTCCGTTAGAAAAAAGACAAAAGTTTCTGTACTAGAAACAGGTATATGCATTTATCTTTCTTTTAAAATATGTTCTGCAGAGGCAAAAACTAATTATTTTTTCCTTCCGCTAACATGCACGTTTATCTCTACACTGAACATTAATGTGTTCTTCATCAGAAACAGAAGATCACAGGAGAAGAGCCCACCAGTGCTACCAGACAATTCATTCAAAGCACTGAAATGTAGCCATTCGCATTAGTCATTAACACCAGGGAAATTGAAAGAGATATTACAATCTCACGTGTCAGAATTAAAAAGTTAATTTTCTCATCCTGCACTTTCTAAACTAAGACGTAAATTTATTTTGTGAAAAAATTTTAAGTTAAAACATCTTCACAATCTTTCCTTTCACACTAAGTAAATTCATCCTAATCGAAGGATCACAGAGAAAGCAAATCTTCATTCCCAAAACCACTGGTAAAACTACTGTAGTGTTTGAACGTGGACAAAAGTAGATTTAAATAGCAGGTATTCTTGATTGATGGTGGTATCTATGTCACATACCCTACTGCCTACTATTTCTAATACCATGTAATAACAAATATACCTGGTTCAGTGTATTATCAGTCTTCAGTTCTTTATGATTGGAATACTGGATATAGATAGGTTGGTTACGAAGATGAGGCGTCACAGCTGAATAGTAATTAACCATAGTGATAGCTGCTTCTTCTGTTGCAAGTTCCAAAAAAGCCTATAAAATCAAGTTACATTGATAAATTTTAAGTAGACAACCTTTGTATTAGAAGCACAAGAAAGAAGACAAGAGTTTTGAGAACACATTTTGCCAAACATACGCCTTTATAAGACACCATCCTCCAATTACTAACTTTATTTGCCAAGCCACCTCCAAATATTCATCTGAAGTAATGCAGAACTGAGTATTTAACTTGCAGTATTTATCCTACTTCCTACTTTATTTAGCTCTTAACCAATCCACATTCCCAAACAGAATTTACAAGACAGTATAAGCTGATTTAAAGAAAGAAAAAAGGTTTTTACCCTCCTCCTCTTTCCTCATTAATACTTACTGTAGCATGACGTATTACAATACTATTTTAACAGCATATTTTGAAATAAGAAAAAAAAGAAAAAAAAACAAATTACCTGATTTTTCCCTTTCAGCATCAAGATGTTGGTTACCTTACCAAAAGGTAAGCCTAAAGCAATAACTTCTGTTTCTGTCACTTCCCCAGGCAGTTTTCTGATATGAAGAACACGAGAAGGCGCCCCATCCATTTTATCTTCACTTTTGAATTTCTTGTTGTCATTACCATTAGCTGAAACACATATTAAGACTATTTGAAGAGTTTACTGCCATTATTTGTGCTCTGTTTAAAAATGCTTTTTATTATAATGTAAGAATTTTTTAGAACCACCTTGTCTTGTCTAAAAGAAAATGGGAGCGTTTAGAACAAATTCTGAAGAAGCAACTAGAAGAACATGAAGAAATGGTCACACGCACAGAGGAAAAGGATCTGGCAGTGTCAGCTGACAGCCAGATGAATGTGAGCCAGTTGTGCGCTAAGGTGGCCAAGAAGGCCAACGGCATCCTGGCTTTCTATCAGAAACAGTGCAGTCAGCAGCACCAGGGAGGCAACTGTCCCTCTGTACTCAGCACTGGTGAGACTACACCATAAGTACTGTGTTCAGTTTCAGGCCCCTCACTACAAAGAAGTCACTGAAGCCCTGGATCGCATCCAATAAAGCTGGTGAGGGGTCTGGAATATAAGTCTTACTAGGAACAGCTGAGGGAATTGGGATTTTGTCTGGGGAACATGAGGCTCAGGGGTGACCTCATAGCTCATTAAAAATTACTGGAAAGGAGGTTGTAGCAAGGTGAGAGCAGGGTTCTTTTCCTGGGTAACTAGCAACACAATGAGAGCTAATGGCCTTAAGCTGTGGTAGTGGAGGTTTAGGTCGGGTATCAGGAAAAATTTATGCTCCAAAAGAGCGGCGAGATATTGGAAAAGGCTGCCCAGGGAGGAAAAGGAAGTAAAGTCACCAGCCCTGGAAGCCTTCATGTAAAGGCTAGACACAGCACAGAGGGACACAACTTAGTGGGCATGGTGGTGATGTTGGACTAGATGGTCTTTTCCAATCTTAATGATGCTACAATTCTTTAAAGATGGACTGTTCAAGGATACCACAACAGCTGTTTGTGACTGCTCATTTCCTAATCAAGATAAAAAGCACAGTATATTTTTTCCACCTCATTTTCTGTGATGTATGTTGTGTAGGAATACTAATTAAGACTCAGAATGGCTTGCATAAGAACTATAAAGTAGTCAGAGGTAAACCAGTTCTGTTTTTCACTTTGTTTTTACCTTGGAGACAGATGGCAATGGAATAAAGTAACCAGAAATACTACTAGTACAAGGCACAAAGTAGAAAAGTTACAAAGCAAATTTACTGATGCAAATACAGGAGAAACAATTAATACTAAGAAGAACCATTTTGAACCATGGGCTCATTCATAAGAAAGACCAGCTAATGACATGATGCAGTTAACAGGGAGGGAAAAGCAAGACAAGTATTTCTACTAGAACAAGGGGAAAGAAAAAAAAAAAAAAAAAAAAAAAAAAAAAAAAAAAAAAAAAATCAAAAGCACCAAGAGATAGTGTTGAATGTTTTCCAGAATTCCTTGCACAGGATTCCAATAAAATTATTAAAAAAAAAAAAAAAAAAAAAAAAAAAAGAACTCAAGCTGGTACATACGAAATAAAGAGCTAGCTGGATGGAAGAAGTTCTGCTCTGAAAAACTATGCGAGGAAATATTTACTTACTTTGGCCATAAAATAATAAAACTACTGCCTATAAATGTCACTGACGTAACATCAGAAAGAATTAAAAGCTAAAGCACAATATTGTCTTAATATACAAGGATATTAATGAATTAATGTTGAAAAATCAGAACACATTTAGATATGAGAGAAACAAGCATTAAGACTTCCTTTTCTGTATTTCTGGCCATAAAACATACAGTGTTTGATCTTTCATTTCATCTCTGGAAAGCCACTCAACAGCTACGTACTCTTCTAAAAAAAGGAATTAAAAACCCTGTGACTAGAAGAAAAATATATCTAATTATTAGGGTTCAAATTCATGGGTCAATGAGGATTTAAAAAATAAATTCATGAACAAGACTAACTTTATTTACTAACTAAAAAATTAGAAGAAATAAGAAGAAGAGGAAAAAAATCAATACCAAGCATTTATGTTAAATCCTCCAAAAGCCTCACCTTCATAAGAAACCCATGGCTGTGATTTCCAGAGGGAAGGGAATAAATAAGTTTTCAATTATCACTCGCTGTAACTACAGAGTACAGCTCAGATTTTGCATCCAGGCAAATTATTCAGACCTGATCAGTTGCATGAAAATATTTAATTCATATGTGCCTAAATTGAGAACAGTAAGTTATGCTTAGGGTATGCCTAAAATAAAATTAAGAATTTAAGCTCTTAGCTCAGTTTGCCTAAACCATGACAACTCAGTCAATATTAAAAACATAGAATGGAATCAATTCATTTTTAGAAGCCAAGAATACCCACATTTCAGTTCTGGATCCAAACAGCCAGACCAAGTAACATATTTCACTAACTTCTCAACACTTCTATCAAAACAGACTAACTCAGTCCTTTGACCAAAGCTGCAAAGAGTTCCTGTTTTGAGTAAATACAGTCGTTCCCTGTGTTTTCACTATGGGAAATGACAGGAAAGGAAAAGATCTGTGCACGGCAAATTATTTCTACCACTCTCTTATATCTTTTCCTAACAGCTGAAGTTCCTGTTGCAATTCAGTGTTTCTGCTTTCCAGGTTCTTGTACCACTGAAGATTTTGTAAGTCTTTTTCTATTTGTTCTACAAAAACCTTACAACATACAAACTGGTTAGAATTGAGGGTGTAGTATCCAACAGACATTGATTTCTAGGAGAGGATGAATGCAATAAGATCCACCTTCTTTGGCTCTGCTGCCACATCTCAAGACTACGGCTTGGTTTCATACGTGTGGAGATTTACAGAATAAATATTCACTTTCAGAAGATAAAAGGCAGATAAATATATGGAAAATAATACACGCAAAAATACACGGAGTATTACACTAAAGAATGCAAGACAAAACATGGGCAGCTACTTGAGGATCTCTGGCAATAGCGCTACATAAATGAAAGTAAGCCTGACAAAGCCACTGATTTGCTGTCGGCAGAAGCATACTTCAGACACTGAAAGCTAAGCTTGTGATAAAATTCACAAAATGAAGCCATCAAAATTTACCACAAAACATTTAATATTGGAAAAAAAGAAAATGGAAAAAAAAAAATTAGTTGTCTTGCTTTTCTTGAACACAGAAAAGAATGCTTTTTTGTAATCTTCAATTATCCAGCCAGTATAGCTTAATGCAAACTTACTACTTCAACAAGGGCAGTAACAAACTTTGCCATATATTAAACACGTATGTACGTAGACATGAGTTTTCAAAACATTTGTCAAACAACCAAATTATCTTTTGGGACAAACAATAAAGTTTCTGGCATCACATGAAGCATCTCTCCCTAATTTTATACACTGTCTTATGTATCAGGTCAAGCAATGCTTCTCAGTCAGAGACATCTTCAAATTATACCTGGGTACAGAAAACCAGTATTTAAAAACATGGAAACACAAATTGTGCAGAGCCACTGAAAGGTAAGCTACTATTAAAGCACCAATGTCATTCTCTAGCAAAATAAAAAAACCCAAGCACCGAGAAGAACATTATTCATATCATCTGTTTTCTGACACAAGACAATCTGAAAGATGCTTCTGGAAAAAGGCAAAACTGCAGAAAATTGGGAAGGGGCAATTTCAAAAGCCAGCTAATAACTACTACCAAAGAAGTGCTATTGAAGTGGAAGCTCATTGGCAAGAAGCTATTCCACCAAAAGAATAAGATCTGTTCTGTAATAGCCAGTGCACTGTTGCAAAGTCCTCTTTGGTTCTCCAGCAAGGAGAGAAAGAAAAATCCAATTTCCATGCAACATCAGTTGGCTAATCTTAAGCAGAATCTCGTTACTACAAACAGCATTCAAAATCATTATTCTCCAATCTAAGCAGGATCCTGCAGTCTAAACATAATTGACACATAAGCCACATCCCTATTGCACAGAAAACCAAGTCATGGAAATTGAAGACGTAAGAGTTGATAAAGCCTGTGAATGGGCATTATCTAAGCAATCTGCATTCTCTGACATTTATAGTTAAAAGTCCTCTTTTATTAAAACAGGACCAAAAACCTGTATGTATGTATGTATGTATGTATGTATGTATGTATGTATATATATATATATATATATATATATATATATATATATATATATATGAGGAACAAAATGAAGCTTAAGGTATACAAGTTAAGTCTACAGCATTCAATCATTCAAGTTATAAAGATTCAATGTTCACAGGCAGTTTTTTCTACAGAAAAACAAATTCTAAAGTTCAACGTAACTTCTACACAAGAACAAATAAGATTTCCTGCTGAGAAATAATTTTGGAAACATTTTAATAACATTTCATCCTAAGGAATTTTTCTTTGCACACTTCCTCCCCTACAAAGATACATATCAATACTACCTGAAATATTCTGAAGTGAAAATACAAGAGCTGGAAAATATACACATTGTTTACCTTGAAAATATACAAATCATATCCTTTGTGTGTGTAATTTTCTATAACAATAATTGTAATGAATATTTACTCTAGAAATTAAGAGCTACAGCAGTAAATATTCTTTTCTTCCTCATTCATTTTCCTCAAAGGTTCCTCCTCTCATGTTCACAATTCCTCCCAGTTCAGAAACTGTTCAGAGCAAAGACTTGGCATACAATAACTTTTAACTTGTTATTTCTTCGACATAAGGAGGAAAAAAAAAAAAGGCAAACTATAAATCCTTTTATAGCTGCAATATAAGAAACAATTGATAAACCTGATTTCTGCACAAGCCACTCTGGTTCAAAATCATCACTACACTCCAACAACCAACTACAAAAGAAAGGAATGTAAGTATTCATGCTCTTCTGGAACACTTATTTCATCCTCACCACTTCACACAGAAAAGACAGGATCCTTACTAGCAGATTTATTCATAGTTTCTGCTAACATCAACAATATTTGTTCCTCCTAAGTTGAATATATGAAACTCAATGTTAAAAAGTAGCATCAGGCATATATCTGCATAGGAAATACATGACTAAAAGAAGGCAATGCAATTATGAAAATATTTAGTTTAAAATTGCAGATTCTGACCACAATCAGGAACATTAAATATCACAGTAGTTACCTGAAAACAATCACCTGTATTAAACAACGAAAGAAAACCACGAACAAAAAAGCTGCAACACAAAGAGAGCACTACAGCTCCATTTCTGAGGTTCAGCTATGTGTCTGTACCTGGCCTGATACGGATGACAGAAGATAGAAAGAGAGGATCTTCAGTAGGATCAAGCAAGATTTGCTGCAGGAGTCAACAGCTTCCCAAAAAAGGGAAAACCAGACTCTTATTTTTCATACAGATAGCTCAGAATCCAAGCTAAAGATAAAATCTGGAATTCAGAACGCTTGAAATGAAGAAAAGAGTCCATAATGTATGCAAAAAAAGATAAAAACTACGAGAATACGATGTTCTGTAAAGCTTGCATTTTTTTAATTCTAAAATTGCAGGTTACATGTTCTGTGTTAACTCTATTGGACTTTTGTTGTTTTGAGGACCTCTGGGGAAAGAGGAGCATGTTCTCTAAGATTTTAAACTTAAAAGTATGTTATATCTTACCGTGACAGGCCACTACTGTGTTGCAGAAATCTTACTCCTTAACTGAAGCATCCCATCAGTAATAAAGCCAGAGCCTTACTCCAGATACAGGCCACAAGGCAAAGGAAAATCCTGACCGAATAGTAATGAAACTAATCCTAATCTATAGAGAATATTGCCTATCAGCAATTTGAGTTCAAATACATAACCACGGTCAGGCAGATAAAAGATTATCTATACTGCTTTTAATTAAGAACTAGAACAAGCACATCTGCATCCAGTCTGCAGCTGTTTCAAAATCCACTGATCATGTTTTCTAACTATAATACAGTTATAATGTGGCATATTGGCTGTCCAAAGTTGCACAGGACCATCCAAAACAAATGTCAATCACTCTTGCCCTTAAGAAATATAAAAATAATATGGCTAGTGTGCAATGCAACTGAAACGAAATAAAAACAAGTTATGGCATAATGATAAAGACAAATTAACTGAATTAATAATAATAGCTGTATTCTCACTCTCGCATCTGGAGATGTGGTTCCAGTTTGTCATCAGTGGTTGTTTTTTTCTTTGCTGTTTACCTCCCAAAGTTTCTTAATTTACAGAAAGACAGTGTTCAAACATCCTGAGCATTAAAATTTAGGCTGTCCACACACAAATGCCCACATGAGTCTGCTCCAACAGTAACACCCCCTCTTTTGCTATGTTGGTGATATGGCAGTAGAGGTTAAATCATCCAACCAATATTCCAGCACATTTTGTTGCTGCACGACACATGGCAGCAGAGAGGCACTCTGACAAAACTGCATCAACCATGGAAATGTGCTACTGAATTCCTCCATGGAAAAAAAAAAAAAAAAATTGGCATCCACTCACATTCCTAAATGCTTGCTGAACTTTTATGGAGAGCAAACAGTGGATGTCAGCACAGTGAGGTGGTCAGTGGTGCATTTCAGCAGTGGTGACATAGACAATAGGTAAACTCCACTGGCACAGGTTTTTACAAGTGCAGCACACAGGCTATTGTTCACCACTGCTGAGAATTCGTAGCTAATGATGGTGGTGACTATGCTGAAAAGTAGTGTTTTGTACCTGAGAATTTGCTCAATCAAATAGTGTTACTGTGCTCTTCGTTTCTTTTGTAGTTTCCATGCAACTAAATAGGAGGAACTACTTTAAGAGTGACCTATGTAAATTTTAGTCTATTATGACACTTTACAATCATGAGTGTGTGCCAAAGTGGCCAAAAAGGCCAATGGCACCCTGGCTTATATCAAAAACAGTGCAGTCAGGAGGGCTAGAAAAGTGACCATATCATAGAATCATGGAAAGAATTGCCTGGATTGAAAAGTACATCAAAGATCATGTAGTTTCAACCCTCCTGCCACAGGCAGGGTCACCAACCACCAGACCAGCCTGCCCAGAGCCACATCCAGCCTGCCCTTGAATGCTTCTAGGGATGGGGCATCCACAACCTCTTTGGGCAACCTGTTCCAGTGCATCACCACCCTCTGTGTGAAAAACTTCCACCAAATATGTAACCTAAACTTCCCGTCTTAGTTTAAAACCATTCCCCCTTGTTCTATCACTATCAACCCATGTAAACAGTTATTTCTTCTCCTGTTTATACGCTCCTTTCAAATCCTGGAAGGCCACAATGAGGTTTCCCCAGAGCCTTCTCTTCTCCAAACTAAACAAGCCCAGTTCCCTCAACTTTTCTTCACAGGAGAGGTGCTCCAGCCCTCTGATCATCTTAGTGGCCCTCCTCTGGACCAGTCCCAAGAGTTCTGAGTCCTTCTTGTGCTGGGGGCCCCAGGCCTGGATGCAGTAGTCCAGAGGGGCCTCATAAGAGCTGAGTATAAGGGGACAATCTCCTCCCTCTCTCATCTCTAGAGGCTTTCAAGAAAAGGGTAGATGCAGCACTGAGGAACATGGCTTAGTGGGCATGCTGGTGATGGGTTAATGGTTGGACTAGACGATCTTAGTGGTATTTCTAATCATAAATGATTTTGTGAATTATACTAAATTTGAAAATTCAGAGGTAAATTACTTGTGCTCAGGTTAGTGTTAACTAAAAACCAACTTCACTTAATGTGCTATCAAAATCAGAACATCTATGTTAATACTGTAAGTTAAACAGGGCACTGAGAACACTGGTATCTTGCATGCCTTAGCACTAAGTTTTCTGTGAATACAATGAATTACCTATAAAAGTTGCTGCTAACCTTCCCTACTAATGAAGTAAAAAAAGAGATGAGGATTAATACTGCCATTTAAAGCCAGAGGAGCTTGGTGAGCTCCACTGCAAAACAATTTTTGAAATATTTTTACTGAGTTAAAACACACAAACACAAATAATGAAAGTGACAGTGGCTACAGTATAAAAATACAATTTTCTTTGTCAATCTTTCGTCTTTGATAACTTTCATAGAACTTTCTTCAACTTTTGCTTTTATCTATATCCCTTCAAATTTTTTTTCTTTTGTGGATTTCAGAAATACAGTTCAGGGCATGAGCACCTTCATATACACAGCTGTTCCTAGAACTTCCATTGAGTAGTCCTTCACCTGAAAGAAAGAAGTCACACAAGAAGTTTGGCATAAAAGTAACCCCTCATAAAGGAAATAACCTTTGTAGTTCTTCAGAAAAAGGGACTTGATTCTCTTAGAAGTTGAAAAATAGAGTCTAGTGTCAAGATATTCATTATATATCTAGGCTTCAGCTCTTGTTTCTCAGAATCCTGCTATCAAACTGTCCTTCGAGTCATTGGCAGCTGTGTTCATGAGGAAACAAATTCACAGTTCTCACGGCAAGGTAATTTATGCTCTTCTAGGATATGAGAGATGAGCATGATTATGATATGAAGAAAGAATGGACTTGGACAGCATTTTCAAAAAATCTGAAAGAAAATACTAATAGTGCAAGGCTGTGACTCTGCAAATTCAACATATCTTTGTCAGCTGATGATAAAATGCATAGTCAAATATAACTTTAAAAAAAACAAACACAAAAAACAGATATTTGTTGACCCAGAATCTTACAAGGTCTTTTTCCTAGCAATAATCTATGATGGGATTCTACCCTCAGATGATTACAGAATGATGTTCTTTCATGTTGCTCATAAAGTTCTTCTACAGTAAAAAAAAAAAAAATATTGTATACTTTACAATAGACATGTTTAAATGAAATTCATCACGGCTAAGAACAGTCATCAACTGTAGATGCAAGGGGTCAGAAGTAAACAGTAAGAAAATTGCACAGCATCATGCACAAATATCCAAGTTTGTCTTCTTTTCGAGGCAGTTCTTTTACTGGAGATACACAAGTACTTAAGTTAGTAACTTGCAGTAAATCATAATATAACATACTCCCAACTTCCCTTTATCTATACAGTCTTGAAGATGGGTAACGATGATCAAGCTGTTAAGAAATTGTTCAAGAATCACAACTCCTATTTTCAGCAATTTCTTTGGTCTAATATGGTCAGCTTTCCTTAATTTCATACCATTTATCAAATTATCAGTGGTTCAAATTATCAAATAAATACTTATACAACAATTATTCAAATGCAAAACCAATGCCTATCCAGCAATTTTGCAAGGCTTTTTTTTTTTTTAAATAAAAGAGGAAAAGAATTCATACACAAGACCCTGCAAAGGAGAAAGAAGGTACACATCTTTCATGCCTTTAAGGAAGAATTAGCACAAGAATACACTTCAGAGCATTACACTACAGTATTCTATCTGAAAAAGAAATGAATATTACAAAAATTTTCATGAGACTATTACTGTGATAAAAGAGTAAGACAACTATTTTTAAAAAACTTAGGTTTAACCTCATCTCTAAACACAGAGCCATTAAAGATAGTTCAATTAGACAGTACGTGTCAACTTCCATAAATAGGTCTTTTTAAAAAAATGAGTTTTTAAAAACACTGCTTAACAGTAACAGGTCTGAGGCAAACTGTTTTATAAGAAGTTTGATATATTTTTGCAGAATGGATTTCAAAAGAAACAAGGAAACAATTTTCAAGGTTTTCTTCTAAATTTGGGCCTGTTAGAGCAGCGCTGGTCACAACTGGATTTTCTGGATTGTATACTTTTACCAACAAAGCTCAAAGCACAATATCTGTTCATAAAATATCAGGAATCTTACGTTGAAAAGATGAATGACTAAACCAGAGTAGGTTTCTATGTATTGAAAAAAAAAAAAAAAAAAAAAAAACAAACCAATGAACACGGTTCATGAAATGACACCAAACTTCAAGAAGGCATTAAAGAGTTACAGAGTAGGTCAGTTTCTATGAAATGCCTGCTTTACCAAGACCTTAAGCAATGACTACAGATTCCCTGAATAGGCCCTGAAAAGCTACAATGGCTCAGCTACAGCTGATAAATCCTTTTCACTGAAGTTTTAAATTCATCTACAGGAAAAAAATAAACAGTGCTGAAGCAAAAGGAAGGCATTGGTTTGGACATAAAGAATGTTTCGATTCATCTGGCTTCAGGAAACAGGTACAAAAAATTAACACACCAGTTTCTATTTCGGACCCAATCATTTCTGCATCTCTAATCTGAAATTGTTAAAGGAACCTGTGCAAAACTGGAAAATGTACCTTCCAGGTTCCTGATAAACAAGACAGATACAAGAACATATGCACATAGGAATAATACTGAAATGCTGATTTAACCTGCTCTACAGATTTTGTATGCTATTTAACAAAGGCAGGCAGAACAGAAGCTTGAATGCAATCTCAAGAAAATGCATGAAAACAAAACCAAGAAAACTTTGACAAACCAGGACTCCTTCCCACACACGTCTGTACAGAATGATTCGAATTAAAACACTGCATTTGTGATCGTGGGGTTTTTTTTGTTTCTTTTTGTTGTTGTTTTTTCCCCTGGGTATTCTTCCAGAATAACTCCTTTATACCTAATTAGTATGAAAATTTGTTACAAACAACAGATACTACAGGAACTTATCTCACACCACCGCCAGCTGATAATGAGATCTTTTCTTGGAAACCATTTATGGTTCTGGATGCCTAGAAACCTAACTGTCTCTTTGGAGCTAAAGAAAAAAGAAAAAAAAAAAGAGAGAGAGAGAGGAACAAAACCAAGATGGAGGGCAGGAGAATTTGCATTCATTAAACACAAACTCCTCCATTCACATTATGGAACCAAAGCCATTTTTCCCCAAAGAACTCTCAGATGAGACAAACTCAGACTTCAAGTTTTAGGGCTTCTTAGAAAAGCTTCTCTAAATTTTCTTCTGAAAGCCCAAACATGTAATTCTTTTCTTTTTTTACCCTTTCAGCTTTTCTTTTTTTTTTTTTTTCTTTTGATAAGTAAACTTCCATTTAGCTTTCCTGATTTTCAAGTTTCTCATTTCAAAATGTTCAGGAAAAACCAACTTGTCCTGTAAACACTGACATTTCACCCCCACACTCAACGCTCAAACCCAAATGCACCCTCCACCCAACTCTAACTCCCTTTAATTGTGGTTTCTCATTTATGAAAAACAAATTGCTGAAGCAGTATGATCTTGGACTGCTGAGGATATCAAGAAAATGGAAATGAGAAGATGTACCTGTTTCAGAAATAGAAGAAAGGACAAAAAGCAGAGGAGATAAATAAGCATTCCAGGGGCTCTAAAATGACCACAAATACATTATTTTTCCTCTTCTGACAACCCACTCATTTTCCCTATACTGTACATGATCTAGAAATTGCACAGTCATATTACCAATCTCTATGCTGCTCCAATGGAAAGCAGCTCTTCTTAGCAATACACTTTAGTGCTGTAGCAGCTATCTCGCAAGAGTATGAACACTCCAGCACCAAGCAGGGCAGAAACACAAGCAGTTGCATGTTTTTTTCTTGTTTATACTAGGAATGCAGGAAGAGAACATCCACTCTGGCAACATCTGCCATCTGCCATCACAGCATATTAAATATGTCATGAAACTGTATCCAGAATCCTAATCTTTGTTTACTTTACTTTTAATATAGTAGTAAATCTGGAACTAATACTGCACTGCTCAACAAGTAAATACAGATGGGAAAATATATATATATATAGCACATGGAAGCTGTGAACCAAGCAACCATTTGGAAAGACCAAGTAACACCGATACCATGAACTAATTCCTCCACATTTCAGAGAAAAAAAGAAAAGTTACATGTTCTCAGAGAGAAAAAGCAAGACTGTGAGGAGAACTCTCACAAGGAACTCAAAGAAAGTGTGAATGTCAGGACCATACACTGCAATGAAAGGCATTTTATTATGTGCTAATTCCTTAAAAGCCTTTCTATCTAGTAACATCATAGTGGTTAAAGAACAACCTAACGTTGAGATTTTAGTAACACTGCCATCTCAGACTGAAGAAGCAAAGTGAAGTTCACTGCTTTTGCAGTCTAAATGAGAGCAGACCAAATTCTCTTTTCTTGAATGCATTACAGGGCAGCATAATTCCCGTAATTACACACATTCCCGTAATGCCCAGGCTCACAGAAGCTACATGTGAAAAAACAGAAGTCATAATGAGTTGTTATCTGTTTACCCTTAACTGGTAGTTCTGATTCCTTACTTTGAAAGCAGCAGTACAAGACAAGTGTAATTTTTCATTCTGTCATCCACCATTGGTGTACTGTACAGACATCTGAAAGTTGCTCTTTGTTTCATGGGATTACCTTTCTCAGGTTCCTGAGGATTTTGACTATATGTAAAGTCACTACAGTGTAATGCATGCCAACACTTTATCCCTCTATAGCACAATGGATTCTCGTTTCAGCGTTCTCCCCTTGTAAACAGGAAATGAGTCCAAAAATAAATGATAGATTTCTCCTTTGAAAGGGCATCACTTACCAGTAACTACCATGCTGCTCATGTTAGAGTTCGGGCTATTGAGTACACTGCCTGAAAGAAGTTCGTCAGATCCTCTCTAAAAAGAAAGAGACAGTAAGAGATTTTTTTCCTCTATTTTGTGATTTTTAAAGATGATATTAAAAACGTCAGTTTGACAGGGAAAACCTTTAGAACTTAAGCAAGCATAACCAAACCTATTCAGATTTGGCAGACTTTCTCATTTCAGACAAGTGCAACCACTTGAAGTCTACATAAAGCAGTATATTTACAAGGCAAACTTTGCAATGAGAGCAGCTTAAGCACAATTGTTTTACCCACCGCCAAAATGCAGCCACCTTAAGACACAATAAGAAGTCCTGAGCAATAATTTTGTTCAGCACTTCAAATTAAAACATTATAATTAATTGTTTACTTTACTTCCATAAAATATAGTTAGTTATTTTAATATTTCACGTTAAATTAAAATATTATATCCAGATTAAACTACAAGGGAAATCTGCACAAATAGAAATGGTGAGTTCAGCTCAATTCTAACATTCCTATTTGGGAAAAAAAAAAAAAAAAAAAAAAAAAAGAAAAGACTTGTCTTCAGAGAATACTATCACTATTCAATCTGGGGGCATCCATTTGTCCTGAAAACCTAGGGCAGAAGGTAGCACCTACAGGTGGCAACTGTAACTCCTAAAATATGACAATTATCAACTTAATGATCTTTTTGAATAGTAGTAGGCTGCAAAACAATCAAAGTAGGATGTATATGGAAAACTCATAAAATAACCTTTTCCTTAAATTATTTACAAGACAAATACTTGGCAAAGCTGAAGAGGCATTTGCTTCTTTCTCCCCTACTGTTTTTCCCCATTTTTCTTTTTTTTTTCTTCTTGTCCTACTCCAGTAAGTTTTTATCACACACACACAAAATTATCTTCCACTTAAGAAAAAGAAATTACTAAAAAGAAATAAACTTGACAACCTTTAAACATTTTTAATTAGATCTTTTCCCACTTCCAAAGTACTTCCTCAACAGCCCTAACACCAATCCATGTCACCACTAAAATGCACAGGAGGAAAGAAACCAATTGCAGCTCATCTCTTTAAAAGTGAAAGCTTCTCATTTAGTTATGGGCACTACAACAGAATCTCCATGCTAGGCAGAAAATATCCTGAAAGTACCTCAAAACCGAATTCTAAATTAACCTGAGAATATTGTCTTCCTATGCCGCATAGCTGTAAGATGCATAAAATCAAACCTTTATCATTGTACCACAGTGTTCTATGTGCATATATACACATAAAATGGCACCTGACATCCAGAGGTCTTAAGTACTACGTATGTATACACAGATAATAAAGATGCAACTTTTAGCATCAGCTCTGTAGTATCTTTATACAGCTTATGGAAGACTCTTAACCAAAAAAAAAAAAAATGCGCCCATCACATCACCAACTGACTTCCTTTGAAAATAAATAATGGCTAATACTAAGAGTCCTTCTTGTTCTCAGTGCAAAGGCATATATGCAATCAGATACAATTACGGAAAAATGTAGCTGGACGTGACAAAGACGTATGCCAGAAAAGTTACGGAAACTCTTTTTCAGCCTATACTGCTCCATACTGTTAGTATCATACACTAAAAATCAGCACAAATGGCTACATAAACATTCTTTCTCTCTAATGGCCTATTTCTCTAGTATTTACACAGATAAAGTACCTTGAAGGTCACGATTGCCAACGCTGCTGCTCACTCAGTAATACAACAGTTATTTCTGCTCACAGTTACTCATCCAGCCTTGCTCAAAAGCCTCATCTCTAGGCTGGACAGCTCGATGCAATAGGCAGAGGCAGCAGAGACAGAATCCATTCAGAGTTTGGCAAATTAAATTAATTCAGTGGTAGATTTGGTTTTCCTTAATAGGCCAGTCATCAATTTGCAACACTACAACAGATGCTACACCAAGAGCTGAAACACCCTCAGTACTGATGAATGAATGCTCTTCCCAAACCCTACAGAACCTCACAAATCTGAAATCTAGAATTTATTCCAACTGTCTTCAGCTTCAAAAAGTTGCCTAAATGAGCAACTTCAGACCTGCAGACTGTAAAAATGACTACATAAACTTCTGCCTCCTAAGAAACATGTTACAAAAGCCTGATACATTTCTTAACTCATAGCAGAAAAAAAATCCAAAATCAACACCAAGCTAAACAGTCAGAGTGGTTACTCAGTTGTGTTTTAGGAGCAATTTTAAAAGTTCTCTTTCCGTTCTGAAACACATTTAACACCTCAGATAACATTTACATAGCCTGTTACAAGATTTTGTCATTATACTTGAAATTTCAAGTTACGATTTTGTTTCAGAAGAACATGCAAGTTATATGTAACTTAAAAAACAGCTATGCAGCAAAAGTAGTCACCTTCTACTTGAAAACAGAGTAATTACAGAAATCAAAAGCAGTTAGCTGGCTGTTAATTGCTATTTACTTCAAAAAGGTCTCATAAGATGACAGCTGTTTTACAAAGCAATTTAATATAAGCATTTCAATTAAGTCAACTGACACTGCTATAATGACATAAGCACCTACAAAATAATGACAGAGGCCAACTTTTTTTTTTTTTTTTTTTTTTGAACACCCATTCAGCAAAGGTAGGATTTTATTCAACTTATGGGTTTGGACCAGTTTTCATGTGTTTTTTCTTTAACAGAGAGATAGGCCAAAAAGGACTTGTACTCTACTTCAAGGGCAAAACTTCTACCACTTGTACATGCATTTCAGAATTACAGCTCACTTCCCAAGTATCTCGTGCACACAGTAGCCTTATTCTCAAGCACGCCACTTCCAATAGTCAAATCATCCAACGCGAATAAACCGTCAAGTTCAGGTCAATTCTATTGAATGTTTCAGAAACAAGGAAAACAAGCTCACATCTTTGAACAATGTGGTGAATCAAATTCAATAAAGAATGGAAGATTCAAGAGCAATATTCACTTAGCTCTCTTCCCCATCTTTGTAAGCTGCTGTGCATCAAGCTACTTCAAGACGGAAGATCACAAACACTGACCAACAGAAAAGTCCAAATTTAAGTTTAAAAATAAAATTAAATAAGCCAAACAAATTGAAGCCACCACATCAAATTCCCTCCCAACCATAGGCTGCAAAGGAAATTTCTTACAATAGCAACATGAGAGAAACTACTTGAGTATTCATTTTAGCACAAGGGAAAGATTGCAAAGGACAGAAGAAGTACAAACTGTGATTGTACACTATTCAAAGGTCGCAGCCAGTGCTCAGGAGCAGAAGTTTTCAATGCCACATCTGTATTCCTACCAATGTCAAGAAAAACATTAAGCAGTACTGGTCTTATGTACAACCTAAAACACTAACTATGCCATAGATGTTCATGGACAAACATTCTGAATTCAACATCTGCCAAAGTACTGTAGCAAAGTAAATCAGGGAATCATCAAATTAACTTCTTATAGTCAGCAAACTTTAGATTTCTTGCAGAACCAAAGCCCTTTCAAGGAGTGCAACATTATCATATCCTGCCCACTGTCACTGAGTACTTCTAACAGCACAGTGTGGCAACAGCATGTTAACCTATGGTTCTAACCAACCAATGGAAACTATGCAAAACTGACATTTTCAGAAAAAGACAAATAAGTTGTCAACTCCAGACTCTGAATATGTATTTCAAAGGAACTTAAATACACATATATAGAAATTTTTCCATACTTTAAACTGAAGAGAGCATTTCTATATTTCAGTTAATTTGTAAGGAAATCTCTCAGTAAATACAGTTGTATATACTTCGGCTCTTCCACAATTCAAATGAACAATTACATTAAGTAACTAGCTTAGCAAATGAATCTTCTAGCTCCCTGCTTTAGCAGTCACCGTAAACTCAGAATCCCTCACTACTGGAATTAAATTTATGTAGCTGGATTCCAGATTCCAACCCCTCCACTCCCCCACAACAGATTACTTGAGACTTCATGCTATCACAAGTTATATTAAGTACCTATGCCATTTCAGGAAGTTGTCACAGTCACACCATCTTTCCAGGCTAATAAAAAAACCACTATTTACAAGTCCTTACCAAGGATTTTCCTCACACTGCAGACAGGAGTTAAGTATTTCAAAAATGCCCAGACCTTACTACAGCTACAACCACCATCCTTTAAAAAAAGGCTACTAAACCACAAAAAAAAGATACCAAACTTTTCAATTTTGGCTTGAGAACCACCAGAGAGGTTTAGTCTTTCAAACACCAGAGTATTTTTGACAACTGTTTATAGAAGAGAAACACTATCAGCTCTTTTTCCAGTAATCCAAGGCTACGAAGGCTCCTGTAAGAAGTTACAGCTGCACATAACATGACAAACTCTGAATTTACCAGCAGTGTGTGAACATGCAGGTCTCTTCTAACACTACACAAACACTGAACTGATAATACTAGAAACAATAAGCAAATAAACTAACTGCATTTTAAGATGCCATCAGCATCAGCTAAAATCATTTTTTGACATCCATTAGAAAACATAAAAAAGATACCGAAAAATACTGCTTCATTAAATTCTCTGATTCCTAATACACAACATGCAGATGTTCCAAACCTCTCCCAACGACAGGATGATTTCCTGCCCCCCATCCCTCCCCTCCATGAGGGAACAAAAGAGAACCTGAGCTGCACAGGAATATACCAACAGCTCTGGCAAGCCAGGAGACAGCTCACGATTTAAAGAATTCTAACAGCACTGTAAAATATTTCATTTCTAACAATATCTGGGAACGATTTAAAAGCAAGAGCCAGAAATCTGGCAGTATGGGAGACTGTAATGAGAATTCTAACGTAGACAGCAACATCCCTCTCCAAGACACACACATGCAAGCCAACTACTTCAGCATCCAGCAGCTGAATTAACTTTGGGGCATGGATGCTAGAAAGGACAGGGCAACACACTTTAAACACCCAAATATGGTGCTCTTCTTTTTCTTCCCCCCATTTTATACGTGATGGAACAGAATGTAATGAATGCCTTATTTTAATAGGATACATTTCTAATGCAACACTGCATAAATACACAACATAAATACTGTTGGTGAAAAGGAAATACCTGACCTGCCATACTCTCTGACTTTGCACACCGCTATCAAAACACATACACCAAATTTCCTAATGAAGAGACTGCTACACCTCTCACATATACAGGAACACAGAAGACTCAGTCAGGACAGGCCAAACCAAGTCAATACATAAAATCTAAAAGAAATTTGCTGCTGTTTCATGGTATTCTATAAAGCACGTAATTTCAATTATAAGCTTATTATCTCTTCATCAGAACCCTATATATATGGAGTATGTCTTCATGACTGCTTCAGAATCCTATTACATCACTTGGCCTTAAATTCCCTGTGAAGTAACAGGATAAAATATGTTTGCCTTCCCATACTTTATCCTCTGTATTCTTTTTCTCCCTATTTCAATCCTTTTCCATGCTGTAAACAATATATGGTTGGCTGGGGACATCTCCTAACAATTAACTGAAATAATGAGTCCACAAATATTAAAGTAAGGATCTATCTAGGAAAAAGTTTGCTTTTTGTCTTTCAACTATAAGCCCAACACATACCACAGAATTCCCAGAAACTGAGCATGCACAAGGGAATGTGAAGCCTTTAAAACTGAAAGGAGACAAGTCTCCACTCCTGTGAAAAGCCTCCAGACTCTCAATCAAAACAATGTGAAAAAAGAGCCAAAGTTCTCAAAGCATCTGAGATCAAGATGGGCATGCTTCACCAGGACACTGAAGTGCTAAGAGCCTTCACTTAAACCATGCCACTCAGCTTCTTTTAAAAACTCAAACTTTGAAACCATAATGAAAGACTTCAGTCAGAAATCTAGCCAAAGACAAGTCAACACTTCAAATGCCCTGGATGAAGTACAAAGATCATTTATTCCAGTATGTCAGACTTATTATTCTGCTTTCACCAGCACAGAAACAGTTACTCTGAAGCAGATGTACATAACTGGGAGAAAACTGGAACAGGCAATAATAGCTCACTCAGGAGATACCGTTTGGATATGCTCTTACCTTATCGGTCAGAATAATACGATGGCGTCTAGAAGTGTTATTCTGTAGCAGTTTCTACAACCCTAAAAGAGCCATCAGAAACCTATTTCCTACTTGACCACCTGCTATACTTGTAACAATGAATGGAAAGTTCCAGTGCTACTGTAAAATCTTTAATGCAATAATTACATTAGGTATTCAAGGAAGAACTGAATCTATGAAAACCTAAAAACAGCTGTATGTATTTACAGCTTAATAAAAGGCACAGCACATAAGCCTGAAATCAAACATTGGTCCCCATCGTAGGTTGTAAAAACACAATCTCATTAAAACCAACACCACAACCAAAAGCAACAGTCCTATCTTCTCCTTGGCCCTAAGCAGTTTGTTTCTATTGCCCATCTCAAGACACATAAAATCTATGTTGCTACAAAAGCTCATGCAGTCATGTCAGATTTGCACCGATGCACTAAAGAAGACGTAAGTCATAACCATGTCAGCTCAGTTTCAACCTGGTTAAGTTCCCAAGAAAGGTTTGTGAAATGATAATTCAAACATTTGTGCCTTAGGTATCACAGAGGCAGGAAAAACTGGAATGCAGCTTCAATTGCCTGTGAAAACAGATCTCAGAGTTCTAAGAAACTGGAAAGGCATCCTAATGCTGACATTCATCGAGCTCTTCAGATTGGGCATATGATCACATTTCTCTTCCCGCAGTCCTCTCAATTAATACATAAGTCTAGGTGTTCTCTTACAAAGGAAAAGTGACTTCCAATTTGCAACAGACAACAGAAATTTCCTGTAAGCATTCACAGTATAAATTTTCAATACTTTTATTCTCTCTCCACTTTCAGCTTTCTCTTTTCTTTTTTAATTGACATAGTACCCAATCATTTTGTCACCTTAAGAAAAAAAGTTACAGAAATAAAAAGGAGGAATTGTAGCAGACTTAGACCTGAGAAAAAAATATGAAAGCCACCTTCAACAGGGTCCATTTTAACATCTTTCATAAACAGGTGTCTTTCATTGTATTGTTTCAGTCGCTTTTGCCATCAAGGACATACTTTACATACTCCTGCTGAAGAAATAAATCCACACATCATTCCCACTTCACTGTTAGAATGTTCAGAATATTTTTCCTTACTAGCGCTGCTGTAACAAAATATTGCTGAATACAGTTGTAATCATTATCCCAGCTAACACAGTTTCTCCAATTCACAGGCAAACAGCTTTTGTACCACTGCCCCTAGCAGAAACTTGGGCTAACCTACTAACAGCCCAATTAGTATGAAAAACACTCCAGTATTTTACAAAAAATAAAGCAGATCATCACATGGCATTTGTCCATATAAGTGAATCCATTTCCCACGCTTCCATTGCCCTCCTCTTATTTAAGAATGATGACCATCATGGTGAAACAGTACATCATGGGGAAAAAAAGAAACAGAAGGAAAAAATCTACTAAAATACATTTTCTCTTTTCCTAAAGGGAGGCTAAACTTATCTATTGTTAACTTGCTAGAATTCCTAATAGATTACTTCTGTGCTTCCTTTTTAAAGTATATTACAAACAGCTTAAATAAAAAGTTACAATATGACCAAATATGTTTCCACCATAATGAAGCTCTCCATTATTAGTAGCAAAAAAACAGCCAGTTTTCTATCATTTCCTAGGAAAATCTCTCAGAATTTGAGTTTAAAAAAAAAAAAAAAAAAAAAAAACACTGAATACTGCTTAGGGAGTACTTACAAACACTGTTTCTCAGTGCTCTCTTATTTCTCTCCTTCAACTTTGTGCTGGTTTTAGCTACTGCCTTTCCTCCACAGTGTTAAATTTCAGCAATCAGGGAAAAGAGGACCTTTGTGATAGACCACTTGTCAGAAAGCTAACAGAAAGCACTAGTATGCTATGTTCTAACATCTCCCACCCAACCCTAACATTACCAACTAAAATCCCAATGAATTTCCTCTTTTCTTAAGCCTTCTAAAAAAGTTGATGCTCTCACTCTTGGGAAAAAATCCTTCTCCCAGATCTTCAAAACAAATCTGTATTTACAGTAATACATGAGCTTTCTTTTCCTAGATATAACCTGGGCTGTTCACATTTGGCAGCTGAAGCTCTGCTCTCGGCCAGACTGTAACCCAAAGCAGCTCCACAGTGTTACAAATTCCCAAATGCTGTGTACCAAGTACACGTATTAGAAGAACAAACAAAGAAAGAAAACCCTCGCCCCACCACTTTTTCTGCTCATCAGGTAGAATGTCATAAGCAAACTGACTGCAGCCGTCCTGAAACGTGCAATGCACATCCCCAAATGAGTCACTCAATTGCTCAGGCCACATTCACTGCACAGCTACTTGTGCCAATCGGGAGAAAGATGATACATTAAGCTGAAGTGGCCCACGCTTACAAAGAGAACTATCAATATCAACTAGCAGCTCACTGTATAACTATACAGTTATTCCCTGCATCTCTGGGAGGTATATTCTTTACATCACAGCTTCTGTATCTCTGAAGATTTTCATTATTTCTCCACAGAAAAGACAGATTATATACTTCCTATATTCACTGTGTCTAAAGGCCTCCACCACTCCAAGTACCAAGTAAGTTTACTTGGCCAGATCAAACTGTTATAACTGTAAGGAGAACACAAGACAGCAATTCTAACTACAGCTGTTGGATCCAGATGTCAAAATGCCAAAACTGACAATCCTCACTGACTACAGACATAAGATGCTAACTTGTCTCTGAAACTCCCTGAAATTTAGAATGCCATTTTGTTTTAAATACTATGGGCCACACATAATAAAAAACAGAGCAACTAAAATGTACAGTCAGAAAAAAACATTTTATACAACATGGCAATTTTCAAAAGCGTGCACAAACAAATCCATAAACTTAAGATGTACAGAATTTCTTCAAGAAATGGAAACCTGAAGAAGGAACATTCGACACAGTATTACTGTCGCTACTGGAAGCCTCAAATCTGTTGTTCTACTCGAAAAACTTTGTACAACTGTTTATAAACAGTGGGAGTTCACAAAGTAACACCTGACACAGAGTTAAAACTCAGTATTTTCATATTGCTACCTAAATTGTACTGAAAGGGGTGTACGTTGTGCAAAAGCACGCCGTGAATTCCAAGTCAGCCAAACAAGACACTACATATCAAATAAAGTATGAATTACTTAACATTATGGTCACAAGTCATCTGCATTTTGACATATCCTAATTCTTCCACAAAATAAGCAGACTGCTTCTCTGACAGATATTAGCCGGGAAGTATGTTCTCATTACACATTTGATTTTAGACAGAACACCACATTTACAACACGCAAACCAAGCTTTCAAATAACATTCATCATTTCTCCACTCCTTCATTTTGTGCTAAATGCTTTCCTCAGCTTTTGGTATTAATTTCTTCTGACTCAGCACACAAATAAAATAAAGATGGAACACTCAAGAGTTGGTTGAACAAAAATGCTTTAAATCAAGCCATGCTGCATAGCACAAATAAACAGTAATAACTTAAATTTTACAACCTCATTAGAAATTTGCAGTTAGACTATATAACTGAGAATATTAAAAGCAATTATTCCCTTTATTTATACTTGCTTACATACAGTTCCCAGAGCTGAAAACCCTTTTTTTTTCCCCCTGTCTATACTTGCTAACTTCCACTACTAGTCTTAACAAATGGGTTTAAAACATAGCTAACAAGCTCACTTTTCTGCTTACAAAAGCAGCCTGCCACAAAATAGTTAATACAATTTCCATAGTTGATGATGATTTTGATAAATCGTATTTTCTAAGAGAAGGGTCACAGGCCTTTTCTCCAAGTATAAGGAAATAAGCTCTATAGCTGATCAGCACACATACAGCAGGTACAAAAAACTTCAAATGTAAGGTCACACAAACAGCCTGGGTAAGTTACCATGTGCAAGCACAGATAAATCCTTGTCTGCTTCTAATGGCTGCCCAATCATGATAAAAGCAGTACTAAACAAGCATTAAGTCTGCTGATGCAAGACCTTGGCACTCAAAAGTTGCTCTCTACCCACTCCCAATACAACCCTAATAACAGATGACAGCTAAGTTAAAGCCCCATGAATTTTCCCTATCATCTATACTTACTACAAGGTAAAGTATCCCCCAGCTTTAGAGCATTAGGTTTCTTAATAGGCACAAACATCCACCGGAGAAAAGAAACACACAAGTGTTTCACAATGCTTTCTAGAAAATATGACAAGAGCCAACATGAGATTGCTTACACAAACATGAATATGAATTGGTAAGAAATTCCACGTCACATTCTTCTTGGTGTCCTGACAGTTACAGAAGCTCTACGAGACAGTCCACCTTATCCTATTTATTAACAGCTTCCTTCAGAAAACCATTGTCTTTATTTTCTTCCCTATGCTCCTGTGTATAGATTGTTTCCTTCCATATCAACAATACCATTTTCACGTGACAAAGATCATGTCTTTATATACTTGCTTGCATTTCCCTGTATTTAACTTAATCATTTTCTGATACACTTCCCTTGCCTTTCTTATATTACATCCACAATTTCTACAATCAGCAGAAAGAAGTAGTTATGTCATTCGATGTGCCTTCATTCATTGTCTTGCTAGTACCTGAAAATATGGTTCCAAAATTGCTCTACACACAAAGTATTTCAGGAATGTTCAAATTCTTCTAAGATTCTAAGTTACTCATACTAAGAATTGATATTGAATCAACTTCTGAATTAAGAACATCAGAATTTTATGTTCAAATAATACACGGATTGCCTGAAATTGCTTCTTCATTAGAAATGACCGAGAGTGATTTTATGAATTGTTTTGCCACAAAGTTCTTCATGTGGTGCAGTTTATTTCTGAAAGACTTGAGTTTAACTGTCAAATACACTTCTACAGTTGTAGGCAGTTGACACTGTCCTCCCAGATAATGGGGAAAACAATTGTACCAGTCTGTATTTCTGAATGGAATGAGCTCCCACAGAAGTACTTTAATAACTGTACTTTTTGTACAAGAATGATATATCTGCAATACTGAACACACACATGGACTCAGGTAGGTTCAGAACATACAGTTTATTACAACTCCTCCTAGAAGAGAGCTTACTCAAACATAACACAGGTTCACCCAACACAGTAGCTACTGTTATCTAAAGGCTAACTGTATTATGTAAGGGCTAGCCCAAATCCAGCAGAACCACTACTGAACCTGAGCCAGGCAGCTTTACTACACAAAACCTGGTTCACCAAGCAGCATAAACCAGCCTCAGGTTTAGGCAGCTATGCAACACAGCTTCAAACTCCCAAGACAAGTGGGAGAGACCATATTCACAAGAAGACTTTCATGCATACCCTGAAATTAACAAGTTAAGTTCTCTTCTCCCACAGATCTTTCCATTCTCATTATTTCTCAAGATGTTTTTATGAAGTACTGATCCAGTTCTTGCAACAAAACTGGATACAGAAGTTAAATAAATAATTAATAACCTACAGGAAACTCCTTCCTTGTTTCAACAAATACGATAAGTTTGTAACTAAACTTGGAGAGAAAAAAATCAAGCAAGGAAAACGTTTACTTCTCTGCCTATGTAAACTCTAGCACTCTCTTTTTCCTGTATTGATAAAACAACTTTGTTTAATTTCAGCGTTAACTATTTTGAAAGAGGATGAGGGGAGACGAAAACATCAACAAAAAACAAGAGACAGCATTGTTTGGGAAAATAATCTGCAAAATAAAGCTTTAAAATAGGAATCTGATAGCACTACATTAATTTAGAACTCTTGTTTACAGTCTAGTGCCTAGAAGTGTCTTTTGTGTAGGGCCTCCAATTTATCTCTAGGGATTTTTTGTTAATAAAGCATATACTGCTGACTAAATATCAGCTGACAGTGACTGCTTAAAGTCTTAAAATTTGCAATGACACATGCTCAAAGCAGTTCATTTTGTATCAGCAGTGTACCCGCTTATTTGTTAAGAGCACATCCTACCTTCACACCAACTGCAACATCAGTGACAATGCTGTAAGAAAAAAAAAGAAACATAAGTCAACCAACTTGTTCTCGTAAAACCAAGGGCTTTTGTTGGTTTGTTCTGCAACACCAGAGTAATTAGGAGTCAAATTAGTTAACAACTTTCCCAATCCAAAAAATGTGGCCAAAGAATAAAAAGATGACAGAATATAAAGGAGAAAACTACGGAAGCTCCACCTGCTCATAGACTTCAAAGTTTCAGGTAAACATTACTCCAATGCAACACACTACTAGGCAGTACATTTAGGAAACATGGGTTTCTGGATGACGTGAGATCACAAACGGGTGAAAAAAGGAAGAACTTAAAAGTAAACACAGAACTTCTCTCACAAACCCTGTAACTAGGCATCCAGTTCAACTCAGAGAACTCCTTACAGAAGAAAGCAATAAACACAGGTTTTGAAATGAGCTTGGAAAAAGAACACATTGGCTGGTATCAAAATTTAACCATCAGATCTCCTATCTACATGGAACTCTGCAACAGGTACGCCACGGTACACCATCTTCCTAGATGCAGATTCCTAGACGCTAGAACGCTGTAACTTACACTATGCAACAAAACTCCAAAGGTAGCAGAAAACACCACCAGAAAAAAGAAAAAAAAAACACAAAGTAAAATATGAACGGGTGAAAGCATTCCACAGTGTAACAACACCCATCAGTGCCAAGACTTCTTCGGCCGGACTTGTAACTCCCAACATGACAGTCAGAAGTAACCATAATAAGCCTTTAAAACTCTCAAAGTTGAAAGGTTACGCTCCTAAAGCATGCCAAAGGGATTGCTTCTGTGTTTGAGCCAGAACAAATAACTTGTTGGGCATCTGGCAGCAGGAAGGTGCTGTGTTTAAACTGATGAAGGCAGCAGCCAGCAGCTCCCTCCCTCCCCGGGTCCAAAACTTCGGGCCCTGAGCCCTCTGCCCGCCAAAGCGAGGCCCTCGCTGCCTCCCGGCTCCTCCGGAGCGTTCCTTTCCGTGGCTCCTACAGCCCGTCTCCCACATACACAAATGCATCTTTCTACCTGGGGAAGGGAGGAAGCCAGAGGGCTACCGGGCTAAAACAAAAGAGCTCCCGCCGGTATCGCTCCTCCTCCCCAGCCCGCTCCAACACACGCCGCGTGCCGCACGGAGTGGCTCCTCGCCCCGCGCCCGGGAGCAACGGCGGGGCCGAGGGGCTCCCTAGGGCGGCGCGGGGCAGCAGCACACAGAGCAGGGGGTGGGATCGCGCGGCCCAAAGCCCTCGGCCGCGTAAACCCGAAACCCCGGCAGGGGCCCGCATTGCAGGGAGGCCGAGCTCCCCCTCCCCACCCGGCGCGGGACCCCGCGCCCCAGCCCTCCCGCGGCCGGAACCCGGCCGTCCCCTCGCCGCCGGGCGGCGGCCGCTCCCACGCCCCGCAGCCGCGACGGGACCCGGCGCGCGGAGAGGTCCAGGAGCCGAGCGGGCGGCACGGCCGCCGCCGCGGCCGACCGGGCCTCGTCCCACCCCCTCGCCAGCCCCGGCCGTCGCTCTCACCCGTCCATCGCCGAGCAGGACAAAGCGCTGACCAGCGGGACGGAGAGCCGCGCAACCGACAAGCACGGAGAGCCTGCGAGAAAATGGCGGCGGGGCCTGCACGGAAATTGCCGAACGTTGCCGAGCGCCGGATTCCGCTCCTCGTCCCTCACCGCCACGGGGCATGCGCCGGAGTTCCGAGCGCGCGCAGAAGGCGTGCCTGAAGCTTCTGCCATCAGCTGCCCGGACCGTGAGGCGGCGCGAGCCTGCCAGGCCTCGGGCGGGAACGGGGCGCGGCCGCGGCTCGGCGCGCCGTGGAAATGGGCGGTGCTCCTCGTGTCGGCGGGCTTTCCGGGAGCGCGGGGCGCCGTCTCGCTTGGGAGAGCTCCTGCCCTGTGTGAGAGTCTGTCTGATAGAGACACAGACCGTGGTCTCCTTTGTAGCTGACAACCGGTATCGTTTCAAAAATAAAGACGACTGTGCCATCGGTGCTGCGCCGGTGCTCCGTCTCTGTAAGGAACTTCTTGTTGCCGCGCTCCTCCGGCAACTCCAGTAGCAGAGCACGTGCCTGCTTCCTTTGCCCGCTTTTTTGCCTGGTCTTAACATTTCATAAGGCGTGCGAGGTTTCTAGAAAGCAATACTCACTTTATAGTCTTAAGTTACATTCAAGAAAATGTCTTTATACCTATGATGGAAAATCTGAAAATGACCTTAATGTGCCTAAAAGATCCCAAGCATAGAAGGACATTAAAGGGAGTCATCTTAAAACCATTTTACATCTCTTCTGTGATACTCCAGTTTCCTCTTTTTTTCATGACGTCCACCAAAAGCCATCTGATTAGATGAACTAGCAACACTCACTCAGTTTGTCCTCTGAGTGATTTGCTCCTCCGTATAGTGGAGATGGAGGAGAAAGCAGTAATGTTCACAGCAGAACAGAAACTGGAACTGAATTTCCAGTTTACTGAAAAATAACGTTTACTTAGCAAAGGAACAGATGGGAGAGGTAGGAATGGATGTGAATTTGTAGAGCAGAACTTTGGTCACTTTGAATCCAGAAATAAAAGAAATAGTTGATTTAGAATAAACTAAGAGCATTTAATCTTAGAAGGAAAAAAAAAATACACCAAACTATCAACATGCATTAATCCATTCAGTTGTTTATTCAATACAGTATTTCAATTTCCTCTTCAAGTAGCTTTGTCTTTAAAAGCATTTCAGTATGCTTTTGGACACCGTTGTCTGGTATATTCTTAAACAGTGATAGTAGAAGCAGTGAGTTTGTCATCTGTTTTCTCTGTAATAAGTCTTTGCCTTATCTTTCTCATAGTTTAGAAGGTCAAAAAAAAAAAAAAGTTGCCTCAGACACCTCCTTTTCCTTCTGCCCTGTTAACTTCCTGCTGAAGTGTTGTAGCAGGTATTTCAGAAAAAGGCTCAAATGCTTGGTAATAGAGAACCATTCAGTAAAACACCTCTATCAAAACCCTCCATATTTACTGGTTATATTATGAAACACTTGGGTTTGTATCTTGTGTTCATCTTATTCTAACTGGAAGTTAAGCGTGTAGATTATTATTAGCAACAGAAAAGCTCAGTGCTTTTAAAATTCTATTAATCTCATTCTGTATGGGAACTACTGAATGACAGCCTGAGCCTCTGATTGATCACCTGAGGCAAGCACTGAGTCAGCCGCAGGAGCACAGGTGAAGGCGATTAACCTGTGCTGCTGGAAGGGGGGGAGCCTGGCTGCAGCTCTCCTAGACCCCACTTAAGGTCTGACTGCCATGGAAGAAGGGTCTCTTTCTCGAGATTGCTCCTCTTGGAGTCTTCTTCTGTGAGTCCAGGATAAGGGGAAGCTTTCCATTCATTTCTAATTATCCCTCTCTAACGCAATAAGCTTTCCAGCCTAACTTCTCTGTATACTTATTGATTATACATCTGTATACTCGTTGATTATACACACTCCTGCAGTAATGTATTTTCCAAAATAATTTCCTCTGGTCACTATTTGAATGTTTCTTTCACTGATTGTTTCCTTTTTATTTCAAGAGCAGTGAATAATGAGTAGTCCTGCAGCAATTCAGTGGTTAGTGGTATATGCTTAGTGAAAGACTGTAGGAATTAGGAAGCATACAGAGATACTGTCTCAAGAACCTTGTCTCAAATTCAGTGCTGAGTTTGGAGTTGCTGAGGAAAGAACAGCATCTGTATTTGCAGAGGATATCTCTTACAAGCATTTATCTGAATACCTCTTGGCATTCACAACATTGAGAACAGCAAGTAGCATAATTTAATTGAACACTATGTAAAACATATTTCTCACTGCTTGTTTCGAGCTTGCTGCCTGATAATTTCCTCTGTTATCCATTACTAGTTTTCTTAACAAAATAGATGGGTAGTTTTCTCTCTTATCCTAACCGTACCATTCATGAATGCACATACCACCTTCAGTTTTACACTGAGAGTCTTTGTAAATTTAACTTCTCCTTTATTGGAAGTCATTCCATATTTTCAATAATTTATCTTACCTTAATCTACACCCTTCCTAATTCTACTCTAGAAGTTTGTGATGGTCCTCATTATTCATTACAAACCAAATGCTTTTATATAGATTAATATTTTTTGTTGTATTTGTTTTTCTATTATTTTACTGATAAAGCCAATCTGAATTCCACATTTGAGTGCTGCTAAACAATGAGCTGATATTTTCGCAGAACTTAAGCTCTTTCCTGTGTGGTAGTCACTCATTTTAGATTCCAGCATTTTGCATGTATAGTTTAGCTTTTTTTTTTTTCCTCCCCTGCGTATTACTTCCATTTTTCAGGACAGAATTTCACTTGCCATTTTATCATTCAGTCACAGATTATCATGAGAGCTTTCCACAATTCTTCACAGTCAGCTTTTGTTTTTATTACCATGAATAATTCAGCATCATCAGCAAACTTGGTCACCACCATAATCACTCCTTTTTCCAGATCATTTAAGAATATGCTGAACAGCAGAGGTCCCAGTGGTATGCTACAAGTGACCTCCCTCTACTGTAAAAATATACACTATTTTTTCTTGTACCTTCATATAAACTCTTGTAGTAATCTATTAGTAATAATTGATAAGTAATAAGTTATTCATGTATCAAAGAGTGTACCTGCTAATTTCGTATCACCTTAGTCTCAAGGGATCTGGGCACAGAACTTCAACAAATTCTTTTTTTGAGACTATATCATGTTGTCAGTCAATCCTAAAGCACATACATATTGACTCCTGTGAAGAATTTTATTTCTTTTGCTGCTGGATATACTTGTACATAACAGCTTTTCACTTGTCTGAATGACCAAAACTAGATACCTCTATCATCTCTTTGTTTTCCTTATATTAAGGGTGAATGGTGTTGCTAAGTACATTTGTTCCTCTGGATATTATTGGAAAGGTTGATCGTTCCATTTACCAGTTTTTGTTGCATTCAACCAAATCATTCTATCTTAAATCAGTTCTTATCAACTTCATAATTCATAAATTCCCTAGATGACTTTGAGCAAAGTCCTAAAATTTATTAGTAGCTATTCATCTTTTTGTACTCCTGCAAACAATGTCCTTAATCAACATTTCTTTCCAACAGCCTGTGTTGATTTACTTTCTTTTATTGAACTAAGTTTTAAAGCTACTCAAGTAATTCTTACAAGTGCTGTACCCTAAGTAAAAGTAATTTTTTTGAGTTCAGGTCAGAACTTGTCTTACTGGTCCAAGTCCCACAGGATATTTTCCAGCATTTTATTTCTAGTATTTCTCCTAGAAGACAGATTATTTTGGAAGGGCAAGGAGTGTTACTGTTCTCTACAGTCTTAAATACTAAAACATGACAGTTCATACTGCACTTAACTAAGCATTCACAGAGATTAAAAGATCAGATTTTGGCAATTAGATTATCATTTGCCTGCTCACCTTTCTCTCGTTTATATAGCATATCCACCCGGAAATTTATTCCCAGAGCAGGTACACCTTTTTCCACCACTTTTTCTGTTTATAAACACATGCCCATTTACTTTCATTAGGTCTGGAGATCAATTTTTGTTACATATGTGATGATTGCATATGTCTTTCATACACTGAAGGTGACTTGTTCTTTGCCTCAGCTGCTTGGTAGCAGCGCGAGGGTTGTGTCATGGGAAAAGCAGGGCTGCAGCTTTCTTCCCACCGCTTTGCTCTGTCATCGGAACAGGTGAAATGAATGATTTCTTTCTGAAAGCAAAGATATGTCTGTGAGGTTATAAGGCAAAGGCTAGGAAGTTCTCTGCTTCTCAATCTAATTAAATGTATGGATCCCTGTTATTACAGATAGACAGCCATTCTAAAGGCTGGCTGGGCATTCTAGGATAACCAGCTGAAATATCCCTACACCAAAGTAGTGATTGCTTTCCGAATATGTTAACAAAATTATTTAGTAGTTTGTGAAAAGCTAGCATTCCCATGACTGTACGGGTACCGTGACTGACAGGCACTGAGAACGGCTGCCTTGCTGATGTGTGGTTTGCCAGCCTAGGTCTGTACTCCTGCTGACAGGAGTGGACTCACACCAGAGCTTTAAGTCACAGCCTGAGTAAATAATTGCATACTTGAGAAATAAACTGCAATTGCTTAACAGTTTGTGTCACAAAATTAGGCATAGATACAAGCTTATGGGCTGCTTAGCTATATTTTCTGATCACCCTCTTAACTCACAGGCCAATGTCAGACAGAACACTTACTGTAACATCTTCAAGGATCCCATGCCTGTACAAGGCCTGAGGTCACATAGATTTAAAACATGGTAACTATAATTAGTAAAAAGATGGGAAAAAAAGTAAAACTTTTTTTTTAACAAAAAGAAATGAACAGAATGTTCACATTAGAAATTAAAGGAGCCCAAATCCCCAGCAACATAGTAAATTAAAGCAATACATTTTCAAACAAAGAAAGAAATCTCACAGCAATTTCCAAGAATGGTCTTTGCACAATTGGACTGAAATGGGAATTTTCCTATTGATTTCAGGAATCCACAACTTGAACTCTGAACTCTTTACAATTTAAAAGGAGTAAAAAGTGTCTCACAGTAATTTTTAAAAGGTCATGCCAGTGATATATGAGCTCACCTTTCCACTTTACACTTTGATGTCAGAAAATGGAATTATTTTTGCAGCACTTTTTCAAAACCGCGCTCTCACAACACCTCATCTTCCACAAGTTCCTCCAAACCGTTTTGCACCTTACATAGAAGCAATATTAGGTTCCTGGGCTTATTTAATAGAGATTGTTTTATAGACTCCTACAGGAACATGTGAATTTTCAAAAAGAATATCATAGGGAGAAAATATTTTCAGACTGATACTATTCACACTGGTGAAACGGAAATGCTTTAAGAAAAGTATCTTCAAAGAAGAGACCCAGAAATGTGACTGTTTTTAAAAACGAAAATCTTCAAAGCAGGCATCTCTTTGTGAGGAAATCCTCAAAGAGGCATTCCTCCAGAGTCAGAATCGCCGAACATGAAATCTCTTAACCTATATGAAAGCTTTGAAAACTATAACCCATTCCTAAAATTGAAGGCAATATTTCCTTGATAAAATATAGAGTTATTAAAGGGGAAAACGACTTCATCGTTGCTAACTATGGAGGTGGTCAACCCTTACTTTAACAAAAGAGGAATTAAGATCATTAAAAACCTTAACATAATGACAGTTACATAACTACATTATTTGAATACTTCAAACAAAACCATTGGCAATTGTATACTCTTTACTCTTTCATCACTGGACAAATAGTTTCATAGATACTGCAGATTTGAAAATAGCTTCTCCATTTTTAAAAATGGCAGCAAGGGAGTCCATGGATTAGAGCCAGCAGGCAATATTTGTGTGAGCCGCATTCCTAAGCGGTAACACAGAATTCTTAAAAGTAAGACTTTTCACAGTATAAAAAATAAATAAATAAATAAATAAATAAAAAAATGCAGGTATTCAGTACATTTCCCAGTTGAGAATAGAGTGGTTTTTAGAGTCTTGACTGTTTTTCCATGAAATAAATGCTTTTTTTTTTTTTCTTCCAGCTACTGGAGCCCATTAAATCATTCCTGGTTAAAAGCTTTACGTTGATGTCATGTAGAAGCACATATGTCACAACAGAGCAAGTCAAGTATCTAACCTTGATGTAAGTTAGAAAGGAAAAAAAAATAGATGACAGAACTTGTTCCTTAGAATCATAGAACATCCCAGGTTGGAAGGGATTCACAAGAACCATTGAATCCAACTCCTGGCTGCACCAAGACCTGGGACAGGAACACCCAAACCCTATGTCTGAGCACGCTGTCCAAACACTTCTTGAACTCCAGCAGCTTTGAGGCCATGACCAGCCTGTTCCACACCAACCATTCTTTGATGAAAACCTTTTTCTAACACCCTCTCCTGACACTGCTCCATGTGGTTCCCTTTGGTCCTGTCACTGTCACCAGAGAGCAGAGCTCAGCACTGCCCAGGAGTTGCAGCCACCATGAGGCCTCCCCTCAGCTTCCTCTGCTCTGGGCTGAGCAAACCCGGGGACCTCAGCCATTCCTCATATGTCTTAGCCTCCAGACCTTTCCCTATCTTCATAGGGCTCCTTTGGACTCTGCAATAGTTTTATGTTCTTATATTGCAGCACCCAGAACCACATGCAGTGCCCAAGGTGAGGTTACACCAGTGCAGACTAGAGCAGTACAGTGTGTCACATTGAATCATGATGGCCTTTAAAATGAATTCTGCTAAAGCATTTATTTGATCAAAGCCAGGAAATTACCCCACAGTGTCACTCAAAGGGTCTGACTGCTGTGGCACTCACTATTGCAACGTGAGTGAGGTGCAGATGACCCACAGCCAAGGGTAAGCCACAACCAGGCTGCCCAGAGAGGTTGTGGATGCCCCGTCCCTGGAGGTATTCAAGGCCAGGTTGGATGGGGCCCTAGGCAGCCTGGTTTAGCATTAAACATGGAGGTTGGTGGCCCTGTGTGTGGCAGGGGGTTGGAGTTTCACGATCCTTGAGGTCCCTTCCAACCCTGGCCATTCTGTGATTCTGTAAGCCAAAATGATTTTCTGAGCAAGACATTAGAGTTCACAACAGCCCGAAGAGACACAAGTGGGTTTTTTTGTTTGTTTGTTTTTCAACTGATAAATTAGGTAATAAAATACATATTGGACTACCCGAGTGGCCATTTTCTCTATTACTTGGGAGATTCTTGGCTGTAACATCCTGATCACAAACTGCTTCAGCCATGCAGACCTAAAGTGATGCCAATTACCTCCATACAACCATAAATAGAGTAGATACTGAATACTGTAGTGTTTACTCAACTCTCCCACAGCCTTTTCTTAAGCTCCCCTTACACCCCTCTCCCTTTGGGTTTTGAGAACCACAAACACTCTTAACAAAATGAGGCTGAGGTCACACATTGTAAGACTGGACTGGTTTTTAATTGCTTTGCTATATGCATTCTTCCCAGTCCTTTATTTGCCTAGCAGCAGATTAGCTGGCATCACTTAAACATCTTTCTGTATTAAATATTCTGGATAAAATTATTCTTTCAGATCTATTCATCTGAAATACTTTTTAGCATATCAATTTCACAGAACTGTGATTCTCATAGTGTTAGTGGGAGATTCAGTACATATACATAGCAGGCAAATCTGACCTAGTAATTTTCCTTGTCAAGTCTAACCCTCCCTGTCTTTGAAATTTGGAAATAATAGAAAACTCCAAATGTTTCTGAGGGCACAAATACTGCTCTCTCACCTAAATGGTATTTCCCATTTAAAATTGGTAATTTACCTATCAACCATATAACACGAATGCAGCTTTCTTTCTTATGTGACAAACAGTTTCAGAAACGTTATGTGTAAAAGGCACATCAGCTGATTCTGAGAATCTGAAAACAGGTGCTGGATAGAAGGGCAACAAGTTAGTAGGTCTGAAGTAATACTGTTAAGTTCATTACACCTCCAGAATGGATGCCATTAAAAAACAAACTAACTAAAACAGCCCTTGCATTTGACTTTCCAATAACTAAAGTACTTTATAATTTTGAGAGTAATCTTCTGTGTAGTCTGCTGTCATTTAGGACTGCTGATGTAGCTGGAGAACAAGAGCAGCCTGTCACATTGCATTATTAACTGTCTGCTGGTAAACCTCAGAAAATTTCTGCCCACTTGTGACTTAATATATCATTAACTTTTTGCAATATCTAAACCCTTAAAGAAGATATTTGCATTTTGTGAATAACCACCACCGCTCATCTCAACTTCATTCATGAATAGCAGCAACTTCAACAAATACAACCAGTTGTATAGTCCAGTGTCTTCAAGATTTAGATTGTAGCAATCTTCTTTATGGCAAATTTACATGTCTATAGCATTTACTTATTTTTCATTTCAGATATCAGTCTGATATAATGCTTGCTGCCTGATGTGGTGACATAGTAGATGTAAAAAATGATATTAAAAGGGCAAAATTTACAGCCATTATAAGCACCGAGTGTCTAAGAAATTGCTGTCATATGATAAGCAATCAAAACATTAGTATGCTGTGCTCCTGACGCAGGTTTTCAGGGGGACTTGAGTGCAGGAGTAGTAGCATTTCTCCACCTTTTGCACAGGGGCAGGCAGAGTTAAGCCTTGGCTTTGGGGCATGTGAGCTCGCTGGCTGGGGAAGGAGGCAAGGCTACTGACCCCACTCGCGGATGAGCAGCACGTTCAGAGGCGCGAGGTATCTCACAGCTCCAACCCAACCTGAGGCAATGTAGCTCCCTCCCATTACAGACTCGCACTGCTGTACAAAACAGGGCTCTACACAAACACGATCCTAAGAGCTGTAGAGACTCTGTTTACATATCTCTCAACTTCCTTCTTGGCTCTGGGAATTGTTATTTCTTTCCAGACACCAATTGCCTGCATTTGTTTTTTGTTCTTAGCTGTATTCACATCTCAAAATGTTGCGGCAATCTTCAGGCTTAAAGCTTAGAGACCACCAGACCTAAGCCTTAAATCTCTAGCTTTTAATTATCTAACAAAGCTAAAGGCATATTCTTAGCACTAGAGAAACAGCAGACTTACATGCTCAGCTGAAAAGGGAAAGTTTCAGTATACAGCACGTTCTTGTTCAGAGACTACATATTTTCATTACTGGCAAACTGTAGAATAAAGGGCTATCACAGCACCCGGCTCCTTAACTTACTCCTTACCCATAGCATGCTTCCTCACACTGTCACTTTCAGAATTAGATATGACACCCTATGCAGCGCTGTGTTAAGACCGCACTCAGTTGGACAATGCATTAATAATGCGGCTTTACAGTAGCAAAGCTTTAAAGCCAACAAGAATTGCAGGAGTAATACCCATACTCTTCTACACTCTCCCCTTTCAGTCATTTTCACTCTATTTTCCTCGTAACAGTTCACCAGAATTAACAAGTTAACAGCATTCATATGTTAGGAGGCCTTATTTTTCTTGAAGCAAATGTACTTGAATATTAGCTTTCATCCAAAGATCACAAATGTGGTACCAGTAAAAATTCTCATAAGTCCTTCATAAAATCCATTATACGTGTAGTAATCATTGTATTTTTTTTTATTTTTGGACATACTGATTCATTTCAGGTCATAGAGCAGCATGGTAGCAGAGGAAGAGACTCAGGGTTCTATTCTCACCACTGCAGTACCTTGAGAGTTGTCATAGTGACAGTGGGATTCTTTGTTAACAGGACAATCATGCCTTTGAATTCAATATCTCCAACAATAAAATACTCCATGTAGAAATTAATTAAAACTCCTATTTTATGGAACATTAAAAAGTTATATTTAAAATCCCCAAATATTCAAGAAAGCCTAGATTCAGATTGGCTACAGTCTCCTTCCTCTGTGGTGGTGTTCTCGGCATTCCCAACCATTTTGGTCAGAAAAATACTTCTAAAATTGTTTCATTGCTGAACGTAGGGACAGCCTGACACATGAGCTGTCTGAGAAGTGCAAGCTCCCTTACTGAACTCAAGCTGAACAGTCAGCCTAAGTATATACATATTAGGATTGTTATCAATTGTTTAGCGACTATCAGAGTACCTGTAAAAAATACAATGGGGAGTCTACCAACCCAAACTTATTATCATCCTAAAATAGTTCATTACCATCTCTACAATCAATAGGCATACAGATAGGCAGGATTATCATGGTGGAAAGATAATAAATGAAAAACACCCACCGATGTTGTAGACTCACAATAAACTCCACAAAGAACAATCTCCAAAAAGAGACCCTACCCAATAATAGTCAGCTCTTAAAGTCAGCTCTCTAGGAGAGGTGCAGCCAGGCTCCACCCTTTCCAGTAGCCCAGGTGAATTACCTTCACCTGTGCTCCCACAGCTGACTCATTGCTTGCCTCAGGTGGTCAATCAGAGGTTCAGGCCGTGATCAACAGTTCCCATATACCATCATATACAGTGTCTATGAGGATTTAATAATAAGCCACAAGTATCTATCCCATTTACAGGCTTGTATGAAGTATGACACATGTATAGATTAAATGCAGATTTGGACATCATCTTCCAAAGGAAGTATTTCACTTCTTAGTGGTTGACGATTTCAGTAGTCACATTAGACAGAAGGGATTTTGACACCAAGTCCACTGAAGGGAAATAGCATCTCCCAAGAAGTAAGGACACTGGATCATCCACAAGGGAAACTTTGAAATTACCTCCTAAAAGAGTTAGGAGTCAATAACAGATAAGACAAAGTATAAGGGCAAATGATTGTTTACGAGTGACCCACAGATTAATCCAAAAGATGGGGAAGTGGGAAGAAGGGAAGCCAGCAGGCCAGTCTCCCAGTCATTGGTTCTTTTGTCATACAGCCTGGGAACTCAGGGAGCACATTTCCTTGCAGTATGGATTAGGTAGCCACCCACAGCTTGTCAGCAGAATATAGAGAAGCAAGAATAAGAAGGACAAGCTTTTGCATTTAATTTAGGACAAGTGCAGTTTTATTTCTGTATTTACTATTGTCAATTTTGGATTTTGTAAATTAATATTTGGCTTCAACAACATACTTCATTGTAAAATGGCTTCTGTTAAGAGAGTTTGCAGGAATGGTGACTAAAATCACAGCATTACATCTCAACAGCTGTAATAATCCTGAAATGCAGGTTACTGGAGCCCTTTTGGAGCACCTGTTTCCAGCTATTGAAAGATGAGTAGCACAGTTTATATAGTAGTGATGCTGGGCTCTGCATGGAAGAGACACCTTTGGGCAACCTGCATTAGCAGAAGACACAGAAAGGAAACAGCTGAAAAAGAGTTATCTTCTGCTTTGTTCTCTAAGTTTGTAGTTGTCATAGCTTGTTAATAAAAGCATTCAGATTTTAATTAAGCTGAAAATGTTGCCTGAATGGTGCATTTCAGGCACATAGAACTTGCTGCAGAATGTGGCTTCTTAATTCTAGATACATAGGACCCTTATTAAATGTCACAAGAGTAAACAGAGTTTGGAGATGAGGCAAACAGGTTGTATGTCGAGGTTTTTACTTACCTCAAAACCAATTGAAGCAGCAGAAATTCTAATTGTGACTTGAATTGAAAAACATTTTATACTGTATTAATTCATCCTTCACTAAGATTTTAACAAAATCTAGAAAATAACATTCCTGAAAAGAGCAAGAAGAAGAGAATCAGAAGCCCCTTTGTGAAACTGTTACATTTACACAATGGTACTTCTGTTCAGGTGAGAGGAAAAGCAGGGGAATAGTAACTTTACATATATTTGGCTTTCACAGCCTGGTAGAACTGCCAGGAGAAATTCCTAGCAGTCACAATGCTGACCATAGCTGAGATATAGCAAGCTTTTAGTTACATGCTTATCCCCTGAGTCACACTCCATGGCCATCTTTCACCTTACTGTCTTTCCCCAGTCTACATCCTTATAAAGAGAGAAGCAGTACTTAAGTATATCATCAATATCAGCATGACATTAAGAGGATTGGTCCCAGGCTCATTGTGTACCACCTTGCTCTCCCAGATCAGCGCAAGTCATCTTTCATTTGCTCTGGGCACCCTTCATTTAATGTGGTATAAAAAGAAAATTACTGCTTACAGAAGTACTGTATCAGAGTTATCATAATGAGCATGCATGGGTGAAGATGTGAGTAAATAGATAAAATATTTTGCCTTTTTCTGCTTTTTTTTTTTTAAATATGAATGCCGATAACATAACAGCCAGGATATTAGAAGCCAACGTCTGGAATATCATCTTAATACAAGGGGAAAAAAAAGAACAAAGCAAGAAAAAATATTTTTGAAGTCAAGCAGGCAGTTAGTGACTTGAAGCAAGTTGTAATATTTACAAATGAGCACAGGTCAAGAGCTTATATAACCCATCTTTGAATTAGTGAGCTGAAGCTGCACAACTGGGCACAGTGCAGGCTTGTGGCACGGGCAGCCTCTTCCCAGCTGCACTGGTTTATTTTGATGTTCTGCCAAAAGCAGTTCTCATACTCCTCCACAAGCTGCAACAAAGCAAGTTACAGGTTATGAATTGTACAAGGTAACATTTACCGGTAGCATACACTGGGCCATGTTCCATTTCTTTAAACACCATTTATTTCTGTAATATCTTACAGTGAACAATGGACTTTTCTTTAACCAATTAAAAAGATGGAAATATTTTAATGACTGTAGAGATGAGCATCTCATTACCAAATCTACTGCCAATTCAGTGTGGTTAGCTCCTGTTTAGAAGGCAGCTTGTTGGAGCAGGCTGTGCTCCGTGCTTTGAGAGATCCTGCTTACAGACAGCACTCCTGCCTTTAAGTAGCAGTAACTTTCTTGTCTGCCTCAAGCAATTCTTTGGGATGTCACACATCAAAACACAGCTTTTCTTCGTTCATCCTAATAGGTAGCAAAGAGTTCAGAGTTTTTAGGTTCAGAGGCTGATGTAATCTTGTTTTGACCTTTCTCAACATGCAGAATGCCCTGCAGTGCTCTGCACTGGAGTGTGGCAAGCACAGCAGAATCCCCATCAATCTCATGAGGAGAAGCAGCACATCTGAGATGCGCCTCAGCTTAATAGCACTGTCACGATATCTTAAAATGGGTGTTGCAGTCCATTTGCTGCAATGGGAAGTGCCTCAATAACTGCAGTTAGCCTTGCAGAATGTTCAGCAGCAGCTCTGTGTTTCTCAATGCTGCCAGCTCTCAGTTTACTGGCAGCATTTAATGTATTTTAATTTAAAGCAAGCAGTAATAACAGTATAACCAAATTCTGCTTGAAAGTCATTGCCATTGCTATGGCATGTAGTGCCTTTTCTATCCATTGCTCTCTCTTCTACATCCACTTGGGATGCACAATTTGCCAGAGTGACAGATAGCTTTTCACTTTCCAGCTTACATGGCCAGCAGCTCCATGCTTCCCTGGGGTTAGAAACTTCAACTAATGCTGGATGCTAAATCTACACTATAGATCATAGTAATGCTTTGGTTTTATTTATAATGCTGTTCTTTCTTCTCCTAGAACTTGGCAGAGGTGCATATCCTTACAGTCATTTTGTAGATGAAGGAGTTGAAACAGGATAAGCTGTTGTGACTGGCCCACTGTCACATCACCAAGGTTTGAAAGAGCAGAGCTTGTCTTCTACCAGCTCAAACTTCTCAAAGTCAAAATCAAAATAATGACAAAACACATTTTCTTCCAACTCAGTGGGAGCTTTTTCACTGAGCTTTTTCACTGACCTGCCACTTGGTATGACAAACTTTGAATAAGTCAGAAGAATAAGAAGTGAGAAGGTAAATGAAGAGTATATAAAGTGAAGTAAAATGTGAATAAGAAACAAAAAGCATCTGCAGATTTACAAATGAGATTAAAGACCCTTAGGAAAAGTAGCCACATCATCTGTTTTAGACAACTCCTGCCATCCAAATGTGGTGTGATGCACTGTTTCACTCCTCAGCTGCCTGTCAGCCTCTCGTCCAAACAGTGAAGAGTTGCACAACCCTTTCCGTCGTCTACCAGGTTATGAAAAATATTGCCCATTATGGCAGAGGCACATTTGGCTGGATGATAAGACTTTTACGGGTCCTAGTTATTAGTTACACCACCATCTGCATCAGTGCACAGCATTTTTGCCAAGAGCAAAGAGGGCAGCAACTCATAAGAAAAAATCCGTTGTTCTGGAAGACCCCAAGGTGGCAATTTCCCTGCCTTTCAAATGTTAAGAGCATGAGTTCCCTGTACTTTTAAAACTCCAGTAGAAGTTTTAAAAAAGGTGGGAGTAAGGAAGATCCATAATCTAAGTTATACATCTTATGTTAGATGATTTTGTATTAACTATAGAGTGCAAAAACACAACTGAAAGAATGAGTTTGCTGCTTGTTCTGCAATCACATTAATCATTTTTATTTACACATGAGCAGCTTAAGGTTAGCTATGCTTCATCTACTGTGTACTGTCCATTGAGACAATAAATATTTGGGGATCTCTGCACATTTTCTTACTTTTAAGGAAACCCAGATGCAAGCAAAGGGGAGAGAATGTAAACCCCAGAGAGCCAGCCAGTCTCAGTCAAGTGCCAGCTAAGCAGCCTGTGGTGCTGCTGGTGTGCTCTGCTTTATGCCACCCAGCAAGAAGCACAGGACCTGACAACACAGCCCCCTCCTGGGCTGACCAACCAGCTGAATTGTTCTCCCAGCAGGGCTCAGATGTCATAACCACAGACATTATTGCTAAATAGTCAGCAAAAATTCCATTTGCAGTGCAAAGTATCTGACAGTTAGTACTTTGGAGCTGTATATTGCTTGAATGGAAAGCAAAATTACTCTATATGATAAAGTTAATGGTGTACAGTTTGTAAGTTAGTTATAACAACACCTCAAGCATTTCTACAAAACTTAATTTAATATTCCAACTCATTAAAAATCTTATTACAGAAACCACTTACAGGCTTTATAAACACATTTTTATATTATTAGGGAAGGATCTTAATAAAGAACAATTTGAATGCAGAAATGCACATGTAGAGTAAATTGCTTATAGTAAAACTAGCTAAACGAAATTTGCTGTCAGCAAGCCTCCTGACTAGTTTCTTCATCTGCTTTATAAATGTGCTATGTTTCAGTGTATCTAGACCTTTTCTCATAGAAAGAGTGTACCAGAGAATTCCAACAACTGAAGTAATGGTGCAAACGTTAGCGTAACTGAGGTAATGGTGCAAACACTGCCCTGTGAGCCAAAATATCCCAGAGCAGTCAATGATGAGCGCTTGGAGTTGATTATGACAATGAATGCAGCTCCCATCCCTAGAAATGTCTCTCTCTCTAGCTTAACAATTATTTAATAGTAAAAATTAAAAATGATATTGAATCTTTAGACAAACCTCAACAGCATCTCTCATAGAAAACATAGTGTTGATCTACTTCCAATAGTATTTGTTATGTGTAGCTACTGTTTTATTATATTTACTAGTTATCATCATACTGTGACACCTCATGGTGATGTACCAGCAAAATTAATCATTAAAAGAATTACCTGAAAGCAAGTATATTTCATCTACATAATGTTTTTTTAAACTAAAGCAATAGACTGATAGTGACTTAATGGTTGATTTGCAATCAGAATAAGAACCAATACCATTTTACATTATCTGCTTTCTTCATGAGCATTGCTGTTGTTGATTTTCATATTATGCAAATTTCAGAAATCTGTAAGATTTGACTCTTCTGTCGCAGATATTTTTATTCGTATGTTTTGAATTTTGTGCACTCACAGCCTCAAATAGTTATAATTTCAAATCCCTATAAATAACATAATTTGTTGTTTTCAGTATCACTTAAAACATTAATCTGCAGATCCCTATCTTAATGAATTAGTAGTGTTTTCTATGTACAAAATAAATACAAAAGGTCAGCTTATTATCCAAAAAACTACTGTGAAGTGAGAGAATTAATTTTGTTTTTCTGCTGAAACTGCATGCAATCACAGAGGTTCATAGGGGTGAAGTATTATTAAGTTCTGTTCACTGACACATACCACAGAATACGAAAAAAGAGCTAAGAAGTGCAGGTCACTTAAATTACTCCTACATGCAATCAGGTTGTTTAAAAAATGGGCTTTTCAGACATTTTGACGGCAGTCCCGTAGCTGCAGTTAATCCTCCATTTATCCCTGCTCCTCTCTACAGGGTGCACTTGCAAGCCTGCTGAAGCCAAGTCCCACTCCTCTAGATCTGCAGAGAGCACGAGCCCTCTCAGTGAGGTAGGTTCAAAGTGGCAGCTGTGGGAAGGTCACTTGAGCCAGAAACGGAGTAGAGCCTGCTTCTGTTCATCTCTTATAGTGGCAGGAAGGGGCATGAAGGGATGGAAAAGTGTGGGGCTTCTGGGAAGTGGGTCAGGGATAGAAAAGACAGTGGATTATGTAATTATTAATATGCCATTATTTATGAAAACACTGAACCAGAAGCAAGATTCGCTAGAGAGAATATAGGGAGGAACCAACCATGGCCATGTGTACAACAGCCACGGCCTGTCTGCATTAGTATTCTCTTTACCTTCCTCCATTTTCAAAACCCAGTGCTCACCAGCAGGCTGTGGGTGTACAGAGCTTCGCCTGCTCTGACTGCCTCATGTGCATCTGGCCCCATTCTTCCCTTCCAGCCTGGAAGCACCTGAGGTCCTCGCTCTTGTGAGTCCACACCCAAAGCAAAATTCATAATTTGTAATTCATAGCTTTTTTCCTTACTACCACGCCTGAGGATGAGGGAAGAGGTGGCCGCCTTGTCTCATACCTGCCTGCCTTATCTCATACCTGCAAGTTCTTCAGCCAGGATCCCTCTCACATCTCAGGAGATCGAAAAACTGCAGATGTCACAGCTGACTTCTGGAGGTTTTTTGCAGGGAGAAAAGGTAGGTGGTGCAATGAAGAGTGATGTGAGGACATGGCCAAGCTCTGTGGGGGCTTCTGCTGCCCCCAAGCTATCATCGCTTTGCAGTTTAACCCCACAGGTGTCTTAGAACCACACAGTCATTCCCTTACTCCTTGTCTTCACAGTGGGATGGAGCAGAGAACTGAAAAGAAAACAACATAGAACTTGTGAGATAAAATTGTTTGCTGAGATAGAGAAAAAGGAAAGGATACTAACTATGACTATGTATATGTGTATACATATATATATCCTGTCAAGTATATGTACATATATACTTGTCTGTAACAAGTGATGCACAAACAATGTCTCACCACCCAACAGCTGATGCCCAGCATGCCCCTTGAGCAGTGGAAGAGAGTGAAATGAGCTTCCATTCCATTTAAAATTCCTTCTGCTTGATGTCATATGGTATGGAATATCCTTTCGGCCAGTCTAAGTCACCTGTCCTAATTCTGTTCCCCCTCAGCTCCTTGGGCCCTTCACTGTGAGAGGCCTTGTGTCTGTACAGCACTGCTTAACAGCAGCTATAAATATCAGTGTGTTATCAACATTGTTTTTCTTCTAGAACCAGAACATAGCATCATACCAGACACTATGAAGAAAACAATTTAATTCCAGCTGAAATTAAGACACATTGTTACTTCACGCTAACCCAAACACCCCAAGAAAGCATTTCTACAGTATTTAATTGCACTTCATGCCTGGCTGTGCGTTACACAGTCTCTAAGGTATAAAGAAATCCAGTCATGTTTAGCTGTGTTCTCTCCTTGGCCCTTCTAAGCTCTCCTGATCCATAGCAATCTAGACTTGAGGGATGATGAGATGCCACTTGGATATGGCAGTAACAACATGAAACCTTTTCCTTGTGAGAGACTCTTTCTACCCAGGACATGGGCAGTCCTACAGATGGTCCCTGCCATGTGGGCTGCACACCACCTAGTCCTTGAGATTCCTTGCAGACCTTCCGGAGGAGCACTTGCAGATTGCAAGTTTGAAGTCTAGCAAGTGTGGACTTACACCATCGTGCCTGTAACCCCCTACTCCAGAGGAAAGGAAGGGGAGAGGTCTTGCTCTAGAACAAATTTGACTGTACTGTTTGCCTGGGATTTTTATTTTTATTTCTATTTTGTAATGTGTTCTGTTGTTTCTTTTTCAAAAAAATTTGGGAAGTGAGTATGGTGTTTCACAGACCTGTGTCATTTCACCATTCTCTAGCACATTTGCTCATGACCCTTTCATTTATTGCTGGAGTAGGTCTCGCATTTACAAGTATAGAAGACTTTAAAAGAATGTTGGTTTTTTTTTTTCTCTTTTCAATATCTATTCTATTGATGCTGCCCTTGTGGGCTTTGTATTGCTGTACCTCACTCCCAATGCAAATGTCATCATCAAGTGAAAATAAACTTTAAGACTACCTAAAAGTATACCTAACAAAGTAGCTTTGTTTGCCTTAAGCAATTTAATATAGCTTCAGTATAAAAGTTTGCCCACATGTGGATGAAAAAGCTTTGGCGCATCTGTATGCACTCCCGATCTGACTTTTCTCTCCTTTGGGCCCATGGGCTAAAGTGATTTTAAGGTGCCTGATCATCTTTTAAGTACATAGCCCACAAAGTTCAGCTGGAGCTTTGTGATTAAATCCCAGCTCAAAAGCCAGAAAGCTGAAGAGGCAGCACTAAGCCTACAACCAATGTGCCTTTAGCAGTTCCTTTGTGTGGCATCTCTAGATGCAAAATCTAAGAAAAAATGGTTGAAAAAATGTGCTTGTAATGTAATTATAAACACAGTCCTCCAATTCTGTAAATGTCTGATGTTTCAATTAAAATAGCAGCTACTCATTCATTATCAGGACTTATCGATGTGAGACAGAAGGAGATTGAAATGTTTTTTTTCAAGCCATAGATGTTATTTTATCTCAGGAAAACGTCAGCAAGTTTTTGAGGCAGAATCTTGAACTTTTCTACTGCTTCTGCTGTGCTATCACGTAGGTTGTCATGATCCCAGTTCTTACTGTGACAACTCCAACAAAACATGCTTTATGTCAATTCTTAGAGTTCCATAGCAAGATGCTATTCACTGCTAATGCATTTTGTTTCATACAAATACAGAAAGAATATGTGATAGGTCACAATTATCACCTTGTTATTTTTAGTTAAAGTACGTACTTTACCTTGTTCATTGCTACAGGGGCTCCACAGCTGATTCAGGGCTGTGATAGCGACTCAAATCAAGTTAGAAAAAGAACATTAGCATTACAGTCTGTACAAACTATGAACCAGAAAGCTCAGATTCAATTTGGGGATGACAGAAGGCTGGAGATGCTTCACCTGCTCTTAATAATGTCATAACTGCTACACAACCAGATATGTTAGATAAGGATTTCCTGGTTTAATGGTGAGCATAAATACAGAGGACCAATGCTCCGCCAATGCAAAATTATATAGCTCTGTTGAAATAATGGAGCTACAATGATCCAGCAGAGTATCTGGAGACAGTTAAGGATTCTGTTTTCATGAAACTTGGCAGGACTACTCAAATCAGTGAGATGAGAAAGAGCGGGCAAGTAAGCAGAAAACATTTTACCTGGCAAAATTCAAAGCTTCCATTTCTGGGCTTTCTGAAAAGCAAAGGATGGGTAGGTGGGCTCTGTTTACCACTCTTTTAGCTCAACCATTTATGCAGGCAACCAGTAGTCCTATGGTTATTGCATCCTGTTTTGTCAGTTACTTTTTTCTTTTGTGACACTGATGTATTAAATATTGGGCTTTGGGTTTTATTTCTTTCTTACTATCTGTAATCCAACCAAATGAGTCTTTCTAGCTGCCTTTAAAGCAGAGTAAATCTTCTTTTCTAAATCATTAGTAAACAAATCCTTAATGTTCATTGTCAGATCCAAGCTAGAAGATATTTTGTGTGACCACAAACAAATCACTGTCAACAGAAAAAATAGGTGTTACATCACAAAATACCTTTAAGCATATTTCAATAGAAAAAGTATACATCAGCATCAAATTTTTTTGGAACTAGAAGAAATCCTAGCACAGAATCCTACCATTCAGTCCATGTAGCTTATTCTAGGTATGTGGATGAAATGATGTGCTAGGGAGACTACAGTGTACAAATAACAATTACCACATTTCTCCTCAAAATCATGCTAATTCTTAGGAAGTCAGACATATTTCTTGATCAAGCCTCTGTTCTAGAAAGAAAAATAGATGCAAAGTATAATAAACGGTAATGAATAACTTAAAGTCCTGCTTTGCATATCCATAATGCCCTAGTTCTAAAGATTTCAGATCACGCTTCATAAACTTTAATTGAGCTGCCTGTATCCCTGTGACATAGGAAAAGATTATTTCCTGTGTTTTATAGCTAGATGATAGCAGAGAGAAATGCAGAGGCAAATCCTGCCCTCAAGCAAAGGGCCATGGAGAGTCTCCTCATTGCCTTCCCAGTACAGTGCTTCTCTGCAGGTGGTGCCCTGAATTATTTTACAGGTACAGAACAAGAAGAGGATGCTCCAGCTGCCATGCCAAGGAGCCAGGCTGCTCCCTAAGGCATCCCAAGGAAGCAAGCAGGATCCATGTGAAGCAGGGCAGGGGTTCTGTCCTGAGCTGTCATGGGCAGCATACATGCAGCGCTGGCAGCTACCTCAGGATCTCCCCAAGCTGAAGGTTGGGATTTTTCCCCCTGATCCTTTATGTGCATTACCAGGCATCACACTAGCAGTTGCTAATGCACTCCTAGCAATTAAAAAAAATCCCATTTCCATTATATTTTAAGCTCTTCACAACATAAATAAATTAAAATAATTCTACTCTCTCATCTCTGGATATCATCTAGTCCAATGCTAAAGCAGGTTACACAGAAAAGTGTCCAGGTGGGTCTTAAATATCTTCAGAGCAGGAGACTCCACAACCTCTCTGGACAGCCTATTCCAGTACTCTGGCATGGTAAAGTTCTTCCTTGGAGTTCTTCATCATATGTGAAATACAACCATTGCAAACAGAATAGTCTCGTACAAAATAAATAAATAAATAAATGAATTAGGGAGCACAGCGACCTGCTGATAGTGTAACAATTTAAACATGTGTGAAATTCAAATAGAAATCCACTGTAAATAAGTGGAATGATTGGCTTAGTGCTGTTCTCCTTATGGTCACACTGCTCACTGCTGTCTCAGACACCTTTGTAAGCAAGTTCCCATTTACCAGCAACCTCGTCATTGCAGGGAGAACAGGGCAAGGCTTTGTATGAAACAAGGTGCTTGGCTCCTTTACAATTCAAATTTCAATACCACATCAGCTGAACTGAGCACTGTACAAACAAAAGGATGAACTTCCACCACTGGATGCCTAAAAGTGGCCTTAAAGAAACAAGTAACAGCTTTGCTGTAATAATAGTGCTGTTCTATTTAAGTCAAGGCATAAGTCTCAAACAGTATAATCAGAAGTAACAAGACGTGACAAACAGCAGGACAGAAAGCATTTTGCTGGGGAAAATGGGCACAATTTGATTAGTAGCAATTTCCAAGACACGCGACTGGCTGTGGTTTTAGCTGCCTCTCACAGAGAAACATTTAAAAATACCTTTTACTGAATTAACATTGTTGTTACCTCCTCACAAAGGATTTGGGTTTTTTTCTGAATAAAAATTGGTGGAGCAACATCCATGCTTCCCCAGCAAGGGCTTCTGCTTCCTTTTGGTTAAGCCATGAAGAAACACAAGGAGGAAGACACCTGCCCTTTCCTTGCCTACAAAACCAATTGCATTGCAAGCATCTGCTCATTAGCGGATAAGCACTCAAAAGTTATTGTAGACTGTTCTCAGGCACAGATGTCCATAGCATTCCCTGCTATTCCCACCACACCAAGCCCTACACTGTACCAGAAACCCCATGGCACAAGGCAGCAGGGAGCTTGCAGGCAGCACTGGCTGCAGGCTGCAGCACTGCTATCTGTTAGCATAGCAGTGCACTCGGGCAGGCACTGACACCTGGAGATGCTGAATCAGGGATGACAATACTGAATTTTGGGGGAGCGTTGCCACTGCAGAAATAGCAGCAACACATCATATTTTTGTGCAGCACAGTTATACTCAGTAGCATCCCCAAATTGCTGTGTGACAGTTGTGGTCCAGCCTCCCCACACTAAGGTCATTTAGAAAAGGCTCCTGAATGTGCATAAAATTACAGTGTCTATACATATTGCTAAAAAGAATAACTTTAAAGCTGGCTTGCTTAGGATTCCTGCTTAGCTATTTATTCTGCCATTACGGGAGATCAATATCCCTTCAAATGGAAGGTTTTTATGAATGACTGCAGTAACACTTTAACTCCAAAGAAATTACATGGAATTCCAACCTGTCCTGAATTCTCCGGAGTACCCCAAGGTCACATGCTGTCAGACTTGAGCAATATCTTTGACTGAATCTCTCTGGGAAAGGAGAAGGCAGGGCAGCAGGTCAGGTGCAATCTTGTGTTGCTCCTGTTTGTTATGGCAATAGACTTCTTAACCTGGGAAATGGCTTTTGTTGTTCCTGCCGATCTCTGTTTTCTCAGCACTGCATGCTAAGCAACAGAACAGATGAACTCTTAAGAAACAAAGATACTTTTTTTAATGCAAATGCTTCTAGTGACACAGAATAAGGAAATACAGAAAATATAGGCTACATAAGTAGAATTGTTTTGATGCAAAGAATGGTTCTGTAAGACTTTCCATAAGGCAGCTGCAGCTCTGTGAAGTCAGCAGAATTGCAAAATGACAACATCCAATGTTTTTGTTTATAATTAGTGATTTCTCTCCCCACTTCAACTTCAGTGCCCATTTTACTGCATAGAAGTCCAGCACAATCATCCTCATTTATAGATATCTGGAAAACTATATTCTCCCAGATATTGTAGTTCAGAGTCATTGTATGTCTATGTATATTTAAAAGTAGGTATGTTATGGGTGGGATATGTGCAATTTAAAAATAAAGCCCTCCTGTGAAGGTATAATTGAATTTTTAATAGAAAGTTCCCAGTACTTCACAAACAATGGATTCTTCAGCTTTTCAGTGCCATGAAATAAAGGACTGAGCATGCCCCTTTCTGATGTGTTGTGAGTTCTCACTGCATGTAGGAGGCCAGGCTGATCTGGTGGATAAAGAAGGCATTTGAAGGAACACTTGAGCACCTCTGCCTCCGTTCTAGAGAGCAAAGAGCTTGGGAGGTGCAAACTGGTTTGTTTACTTGTATATGACTATCTGCTTTTGCAGACATCTTTTCTATTCACAGTGCTTCCAAACCTAAAATTTAAATACTACCTATGAAATGAAATGGCCAGGAGAAATGCTTTGCTCCTGAACAAGGACTTTCATTTCAATGAAAACAAGATGTCTTCATATGTTAAAAGAATAGAAAGATCAAAAGCAGAAGACATGTCGCGCTGTGAGAAGTAATTTCATAGCATACCTAACAAATAAAGAAAAAAAATAATCAGACACCTTTCCACAGTTATATCAAAACAAGATGGCTTTTTTCTTGTTACTGTCATGTTTTTAGCCACAAAGTACTATTTGGTTTCCTTTTCTGCTCTCGCCAGGTTCTGGCTATCAGGAACTCTCCCTGTCTCAACAGTGAAGGCAGCCCAGACCCACTGAGCAGAGAACGGCAGCTGCTGCTCACCACTGTGCATAGCTGTGCTCCATATTCCTGTGCTGGGTTAGACAACATCTGAGAAGGTGTGTGATGAGAGGGCATGATCTTGTGACAGATAGATCATTATCACAGAGGCTAATTACCCTTTGCTGATTCCTGGACAATGAGATTAGCATCAGTGAGGCTGGGGAAATCTATCAAGAACAGAAAGAGACACAGGAGACAAACAGTGGAAATTAAATCCCTCAGCTAAGCAGAGCAGTGAGACACTTTCTGAGGTAGATTATTCCCTCTCCCTCCCCGCTGCTCACAGAGATGGGGAGGAGAGGTATTGATCAAGAGCAGCTCTTTAGGCAACACAAAGTGCTGTAGCCAAGGTGTCAGAGCAGCTGCTGCCTGCTGGGTTGAGTCACACAGCACATCCCAACCACAGACCACCCCACCAGAGCCAGAACAGCAGCATCACCTGGAACAGACCTGAACTGCAGTAGCACCAAAATGACCAGGTCTGCTGCCAGGGGCTGTGCTGTGCCATCAGCAACAGCTTTTGGCTCCTGACTCCAGAAGGATCTGTGTATATATGTCTAAGGATAACACCTGAATGTATGGGCATATTATTAGGATAGAAGAAGTGATGTTCCTCAGGGGTTGGTATTGGGGTCCATCCTGCTTAATATCTTTATTGATTAGGATGATTTGGATGAGGGAATTGAGTGCACTCTAAGTAAGCTGGCAAATGACACAAAGTTGGGAGGCAGCGTCGATCTGCCTGAGGGTAGGAATGCCCTACAGAGGGATCTGGAGAAGCTGGATCAATGGGCTGAGGCCAATGGTAAAGTTCAACAAGACCAAGTGCTGAGTCATTCACTCTGGTCACAAAAACCTCATGCAAAGTTACAGGCTTGAGGCAGAGTGTCTGGAAAGCTGTACAGAGGAAAACAATCTGGCATTGCTGGCTTGCAGTGCCCTCAGGTAGCCAAAAAGATTTGTATCAGTAGAGTGTTGCCGGCAGGAGGTGATCATTCCCCTGTGCTCAGCTCTTGTGAGGCCACACCTCGAGTACTGCATTCTGTTTTGGGATCCTCACTACAAGAAAGACATTGAGGCCCTGAGGCATGTTCAGAGGAGGGCAACAAAGCTGGTGAGGGGACTGGATCATAAGTCTTATGGGGAATAGCTGGGGGAACTGGGATTGTTTAGTCTGGAGAAGAGAAAGCTCATGGGAGATCTTATTGCCTTCTACAGCTACCTGAAAGGTGATTGTGGCAAGGCGGCGGTCAGCCTCTTCTCCAAGGTAACAGAGATAGGACAAGAGGAATGGCCTCAAGTTGCACCAGAGGAGATTCAAATTGGATTTTAGGAAGAGTTTATTCTCAGAAAGAGAGGTCAGGCGCTGGAACAGGCTGTCCAGGGAAGTGGTGGAGTCACCAGCCCTGGAGATGTTTACAGAAATGTTAGATGTGGTACTTAGGGAAATGATTTAGTGGGCAATATTGGTGATAGGCAGACAGTTAGACTAGATGATCTTAGGGGTCTTTTCCAACCTTAATGATTCTATTAATAGAGTGACGTGTTTAAAAGCACCTGGCAGTGATAAACTTTATTTGTAATTAGGTCAATAGGATTTCTATCTACATACCTTAAATGGACCCAAATTAGGTCAGTGATGAAGTGCTTTTGTAAATCAGACCTGTATGGTGGGTGGGCTGGTACAGCATGTTCCTCTTCTGCGACAGCTTATGGACATTTCCTCCCATTCTGTACAGCATGAAAACAAAGACATTGTTATTAGCATTTAGAAAAACAAGTTAGTTGTGTATATAGAAGCACAAATATGTGAAAAGTTCATCATAGTTTACAAAATTACATATTTGTATATGTCAAACAAAACGCAATGTATTTATTCAATCTCTCTCAGTTTTCCTTGCCCAAGTGGCAAAATGCACACCTGCAAAGCCTTCCTTCAGGAGAATGGGCCACGTGCATGAATACTGATCACTGAGCACTCCGAAACCCTCGTCCCAGCAGCATCCCAGTACCACTACACCACAAATCGAACAGAAATTGAGAAAAAGCATCAGAAGCAGGCAGAGTGTATGAAAAGATTAGACACACAAGTGTGTGTTGAATATGCATGCACAATTGCATGCTTAATTTGCACACCCAATTATTGCCATTGTACTTAAAATTGAATAATTACCCATGAAAATAACTGATTATGGTTATTTACTTACATAATTACTCGATTTGCACATACAATCATGGTAATTAGGCACACAAATTAGTCATCACACAATTGCATGCCTAACCTTATTAAGAATCAGAATCTATGTATTTATTTTAAATTGCATTTGTCCAATCCTGTTGTACTCTGACTGTGGTTGGGGCTGCCTGTAGGGCACGCAGCAAACACCGATCTCAGGTCCAAGCCCTGTAACCCCAGTGCTGCACTCATGCATGGGACACTGCAGGAGTAGCATGAAAAGGAAACAAAGCAAGAAATGTGTGTCAGAATCAATCCAAGCAGAACACTGCTTTGAAGAGTTTACTTTCAATTCAAGAATGAGGTAAATGAAAATAATTATGTCAACCATTTGTGAGAGGGAAATGGAAAGTAATATAGGAGAAACAACACTTTAATGATGCTTTTCAGCATTCAATCACTAAAAACTCGTAAGTAATGTATAAGCAGTCAGCATAACTTTTCTGAAAATCCAGGGTAACTATCACTTTCATTCCATAGGCAGAACCAGCAAAGAATGGAGATGTTAAACACTCGAGCCTTCATCAATTCTCTGACACTCCCAGAAATAAAATCCAATTTCATCTCCCAGATTTGTGATTTCACTTATTAGTCTAAATGTCTTCCTCCTGTAGATGTCCTGTCTCCAGGTGCAGCAGGTGAAGATACCTTTATTAACTTTCCTATAAATCACATTTTGCTAGGAAACATAATAAAAGCCTGGGGAATTAGTCAATAAAATACTGCTGCTTCTCTATCACTTAATAAATGACTGGGTCCTGTGGTTGGAACTTGGTATGCTCTCTAATTAAAAAGAACAAATATGAGAGAAACACTGGCAACTTGAAATATTGAGCTGTTTCATGTTTTTTACTGGAGCCACCTTCGGTACAATTCGCTAATAATTGGGCTGGATGGACAAGAAAAAAAATAATAAATTAGCAGGACAGTTTAAACTGAGTATACTACCACATAGACAGAATCATGCATAAAAGATCTATGAATTTCCCTGCATAAATCACCACAAGCCCTACAGTGTATGTGTATATAATCTATATTTTTTCCATTTTTGAGTTTATACCACAGCAGTTAGTACTGGAAGAAATGTAGGGGTTAAAACATTTTATCCTGAATGTATCTTTTTTTGTTGTTGTTGTTAATTATGTGCCTTAATTTAGTTCTTCCTTAATGCAGTTTAAAATGAATTGTATTTCTTGTAATTGCTTTATTATTACTTGACATTAGACCTTATGTTGAGCAATCAAAACGGTACGGCAGGATGAAAAGGAGGAAAGATCATCAAGATACAGTGAAGATGAGTTTGCATCTCTAAAGCAATCACGGAGTGCTCAACTGCCAGAAATGTTATGGGATTAACATTACACTTTCTCCAGATTGCATTCTATCAAAGAAAAGCAGAAAGCAAGCCCTGAGTGAGCAGCTATTTGTTTTCTATTGGATTTCTACAAAGTTTTGCTGTGAGCAATGGCATCTCCTGGCACCCACCATTGCCCCATGCTGCTGCAGTGCCCATGTGGATGTGTGGCAGGTCAGGAGCAGCACGGCATGCGCAGGTGGAATGCCCTCAGAAGTCAATAGCAAAAATGCTTTAATAAAAGTGCTTAACGCCCTGATACAAAGGCTCACTTCCAAATCCCTGACAATATTAGTAGATCTAGGTGTCAAAATATGCCAGAAAAATATAGTGCCTTCGCAACACAGGCCTGTAGGTATTTTATGACAGTAAGAACCTTAAGACTCCTCTATCTTAAATCCTAAGGAAAGCCTTTTAATAGAAATAACTCAGGACTTCTAAAGCAAATGTTAACAGCTCTTGCTAGTTTAATTCTCTGACAAGGCTATTTTTATAAATCACAAGTAATTGATAGTTTATAATGTAATTGCAACTGGTCTGAAGTTAAGACGTGAAAGAAAAATCCAGCCCCAAGAGGTGTTTTAACTTCAAATCATTCATTTGGCAGCACATGGTCCTGCTTCAGCCTGATGGTGTGCAGATCCAGCCTGCTGTGCAAGTGTAGGGGCTGTGAAGAAAAAAGAAACACATGTATTTACATGCATAAGGCTAGCTATGGTTTTTTGCTCTTCTTTCTTTTTTTTTTCTTTTTTTTTTTTTTTTAATTAAAAATCTGTATATTTCATGCCGCTAAGGGGGTATTTGTTTAGTTGATGTAATACTTTCCATAATGATTTCTGATTACCAAAATGCATAGCACAAATGGTAATCAGTGCCCCTTTCAAAGCAAATGATGATGCTGAGTACCTCCTATGAGTTTAATCACAGTGTGCGATTCACACCGTAATGTGTTATAATTGCCCCCTGCAAAGTTGGTCCTGTTTCATTTTAATATCACCGGACTAAATACTGAAACTCCACATGAGTTCCTTAAATGCTGCATTCCTCATTGACAATTTTACATACATAATTAAGGCTACCCTGAGAAAGGTGAGGATTTTTTAAGAGCTGCCTTGGCTTTTAATAGCTTTAAAATCAGTTGTGGCACTTTCAAAAGTTCGCTCTGTTGGACACTTTGCCTTGGGATCCAGCCTGATTGCCGTCTCCTTCTGACAATTTCACCTGAACTGTTGACAAGAGTAAGGTGTGCAGGAAGGCAACAGAAAGCTTTGCCCTTTGTTACTTCCTGGCACTAGCAAGTTTAACCTCACACCTCCATACACAGCGATTCACCTAAGTACATCCCTCTGCACAGATACAAGGAGATAACTCTTGCTCTACTTACAAAAATTCTGCTCAAAGGACGCAAAAATGAAGCTACAAAAAAGCACAGGGCGGGTTTTATTTTGAGCCAAAGATGTGAAAGAGCAGCAGAATGTGGAGCGTGCACCTTGCTGCATGTCAGGAGCACATGCAGGGCACCTCTTGCAGCTGTGACACAGGGTGCTGTTTGCACGGCCATCACAGACATTAAATCCTTCAGTAGAAATACCTCTCCATGGAAACAGAGCTCTTTTGGGCCAGTTGTAACCTATCTGCCAGCTAATCCCAAGCTTTTTATGGCTGACATACACGCTATTCAAAATATCTGAGCACATTCAAAGTGTTTCCTGCTGGCAAAAGCACCCAATAACCCACCCATCTGCCTGTCCTCAGCAAGGGAAGTGCTGGGAATGCCCCAGCCCTGCCACAACCCAAGGGGTGACACAAGCCCTGGCCACTCTCCTGCCTCATGTGACAATATATCACATACTTCTCTCCTCTGTGTCCCTGTCCTCTAACTACTTCTGCTTAGCTCCTTCTCCTGTAATGCCGAGCAAACACAAAGTGCAGTTGGAAGTAAAAAATTAAATATGCCAACACTCTGCTGAGGCTTGGACTGGTGATAACTCTAAGTGCACCAGGCAGGTTTATCCCAGACAGAAATTTCCTTCTCACCTTGTTCTCTTTTCTCCGTATTGTTAACCTGGGCTTTTGTTACAAAACAAAACAAAAAGAAAGAAAAAGAAAAGCCAAACTTTTGTGACCGAACATCAAGCTCCAAGCCATTGCGATCAATTGATGCTGCCTTTAAAAGCCTTTACAATGTCAAAAGCAGCAACAGAAAATAACTTCTGCAGCTCAATGAGCAGGAAACAAGATATCCATCCATCTTGAATGTTAAAAATTAATCTCAAATGTGAAACACTGTGTACCTTTTAACCTTTCATGAGAGATATAAGCAACAGTACCACAAAGAGGATGTGGCCTCACCTAAGCTCCAAGCCATCCTGCCTGTAATGAGAGCCGTGGTTCAGCTGCAGCACAGCCAGCCCAGGGACCCACCATCCCACACTCCCTTCTTGTCAAGCACCAGGAAATCAGGATTTCCCTTTTTTCAGCAGAAGGCACTTCCTCCTTCCAGGTGTGCTTGGGATGGAGGCAATCAGAAAGGCCACGAGCAGCACATCACAAATACGCAAGCAATGTGTGCAGAAGCAACTCTTACTGAGTACCGGCTCACAGGGCTTTCATTTCTGAAGCCTCCAGCAGCCTTCACCCACACACAAACATGCCCATTTCCCATGTTAAGGCAGCATAAACTCAATACGCAGCTCTGCAGTTTTCAAATCCAAGGACTATTCCAGATGTGAACTTCATAGCAGATATTCCAAAGCTATTATAAGCATTGCCAGAGAGCATTCATGGTTGCAAAAGTAATTAAGGTAGAATTTCTTAGGCATATCTTGCCACTCTAAGATTATTCCCTGAACTGCATTGTTTGAGAGGGAAAATAAACAGGGGGAAAAAAAAAAAGAAAAGAAAAAAAAAAAAACTGGTGTGAACTGTAATTACTCAAAAGAAGCACAGAATAAAGCTACAGTAAGTAAATTCCTTCACAGTTGAACTAAAACGTTTAACACATTAAAACTCGAATTGACAATTCTGCACCAAAGTGTAAATTTGTCAAGGAAGGATATGCAACAAGTGTTTGGGGTTGTGTTTCCTTTTCTCCTTATACATCACAGCAAGCACAGTTGTGATTTGGATCTATTACTTCTGAATATTGCATGAAGCTGACAAGCACTTGTCATTTAAAGACCACATGGAGGCATTTAGTTTTCCATTTAGACATAATAACACATTATGCAAATCAACTTGCCAAGGAAAGCTGGAGGCTTACATGAAATAAACTGTCAAACACTAGTTGCTAATAAACGAACATTTCTTTATAGAGTGTCTTAATTTGGGCAACTGGAAAATAAGCATGGCTGCACAGATAAACAATCTTTCACTATGAAATCCCATGGATGATGTAAAACAGAAAGCTTCACGAAGAATTAATATTCCTTGTCTTGAGAAAGTTAAACAGAGGGAACCTGCCCCACACCACAGGTGGGTAGGGGAATGGGCATGGGGACTCCAGGATTCAAACCCAAAGGCAGAGACCGCAGAGTAGCAATGGGCCCAGCCTTTCAAGTGCTGATAACTGGGTAGGCGTCTGCTCAGAACAGCTTCTGCCAGTGTTCACCAGAATTAAAAAACTGCAGACCTCTTAAAAAAGAAACAATGTCAATGGATGTGCCAGGAGAAAAGGGTCTCAGGTCAGGCAAGCGCTCAGCCCCTCCGTAGGCATAGTGAGCTAAAAGAAGGCTTTACAATAACATTTACAAACAAGCAAAAGCAAAATAACAACTAAAATACACCCATAACTGAATGAACTAAAATACAGCATCAGCGATCATGCTCTACCTGTGCAAATTAAAAGCTGTATAGAAGATATTGATTTACCAATTCATTCTGTAAAAATAGCCTAATTGCTCTGTATCTTTAATATGGCTTTGAAGGCCAATATATAATTCTAGTAGTTAATTTATTATGTCAGGCCTTGTTTCCATTTTTTAATAATGTTAGTGACATACAGTTGTTTTTAAATTGGCACTTTTTCATCTTTTAGGAAACTATACCCTGAAGTAATATTCTGTCAGAAATCTGCTCTTAATTGGGCTAATCAAGTAGTATTTCCACTTTAGGAAGGAAGGATTATAGTCTCATTTACTGAGAAGTTCATATGACAGTTGCAGACATTTATATTTGAGGAGCTGGTTTGGGACCTGTCCAAATCTTTCTTTTTTGCCTCTTTTTAATTAATACTTCAGGCATACAGGATAGTTCCTTCTTTTTTGGAAACTGAATTGAAGGATTTGATTCACACTGGGCATTTTGCCATTAGGATGGAAAAAAAATTAAAAACCCAAGGAGGAATTCATGAAGTTTTTCTCAGTAGCTAACACAAAGTTTTTCTGGCATACGGGAAATGTTACCTGATAGGTTGTACAACCATTCCCATACACAAGTGAGGACCTGCTATTTCAAAATGAACTAAACTTACAGAGCTCTTGCATTTGTGATCCCAGCAACCTTCCCTGAATGACCAAAAGAATGTCATTTGAAAGTCATTAGAAGTTATTTGAAACCAATGGAATGTAGATGTAATGGAAGAGCCCTCGCAAAGCTTCCCAATAGCTCAAAACATCACCATCTTTCATGAGTCTGTGCAGAGTCTGCTGTACACTGACACTCCAGGACACTGCAGGAGTCAAATTTAGTTCACAAGGAAGCCTGTCAACTGCACTCTGTTTTGTTTTGTTTTAATTCGTACCTACACTGTGAGAACAAGGAGGCACCTAGTGGGCCATAAAGAAGATTCACCTCTTTTAGATGAAAGAAAGCGCTTCTTTACACAGAGAGAAGCAAGTGTCAGGGAAGCTGCCCCTGTCACAGGGGATTGTGGATGGACCGCATCTACAGAGGCGAGGAGCAGTAAAATGAATTCATGGGGAACAAGGTCCACAAACAGATAGATCAGAGCCTAGGCAGAAGATGGCAGCTCAGAAGAAAGATGCACAGCCAGAAACGTAAGCAAGCTGCAGACTCAAAGCCTGATCTTCCAGCCTTCTCTGAGCCCCAGAGCTGCTGCCTCGAGATGTTGCCCGGACACATCTGTGCCAGGCCCAGAGCCCCAGCATGCAGCAGGGGCAAAGCAGAAAATCTTGGGGTCAAGAGACTCCTGAGAGACCCACACAGCACTGACAGGACATCAGGGAGGAAAACAAAATGCATAACCAAAGTCAGCCTTCCTTCCTAATGTGTATTGCCTTGTTCATTTAGATCACGTGACAGCTGGTTTCAGACAACAGCCATCAGCTCTGCTAACCATAATCCTCAGCATTGTGTAAATACTGCAGAATTGCCAGAGGCTTATATGCAGAAAAGCGCTAATGTTATCAACTCTGATCAATTAGCAGAAAGAGGATCCTAGCAGCAGGCTTGTTTTGGTGTCGTCTTAGCACTATTAAACAAAACTGGTTTTCAATTTGGGAATTAGCCAATACAACGTGGCACAAACCTGAACTATTGACTCTCATTGGAATGAGACAAGGGCACTGAGATGGAATTTTATTAGATTGTTATTTCCTTGCTCTCCTTTTGACATAGTCAATCTTTCTTGCAGGGTTTACATTAATAAATAATTACCTATGGCAAGAGAAAGGGATGCATAAAAGGCCATACAAGAGCTCTTGTACAGCAGGCAGCCTTTTTAAAAACAAAGATAGAATTGAAAAGTTTCACTAATCCAAGACTTGTCATCTGCACTGCTGTCGAAATAACCCCTGAAGCGCTGTGGAAAGGCACAGCAGAGCAGCGCAGAAAGCAAGAGTCGGTCGACTTCGAGATGATACTGTCTACTATGAGGGCATTGCTTTGTAGCAAAGATTAAAGAAAGAGTGCCTCTTCCTGAACGCTGTTGACTTATACAACTACCATTCAACAATTTTACTTTCTTTTTTTTTGTGGTCTGGCATGTATTATTAATGTACAGTCTTTTATAGAATGTGTTAAATTCCTTTTGCGTTTAGCACTTACAAAACACACAGAGAGGGGAGAAAAATTGTCAGTGGTTTTCACAGTCTAAACAATAACAAAGTGCCTCCAGGATTCATTTTAATGAGAAACACCAATGTTGCACTGCGGAAGTCTTGAGATGGGCAGCGCGTGCAAACAGTAATTATAATTTAGGAGGCAGGAAATATGTGGATTTTACAGCACTGCTTGTAGAAAATAAATATTCTGTTAATCACTGCAAGACTCACATTTCCTCAAAGGTGTCATTGATCTATAAATATATGTGCCACATATATTTAGAATGAGCAGGAAAAGAAAGAGCCCTTCCTCTCTCTCCTCTCCAAAACTACAGGCCAGTAGATTTCCTTCACTTGTAAGTAGCCCTGGTCTTTTGATTTCTATTTCTGGGGGATTTTTGGGGTTTAGATTAGTGGAAGCTTGTCTGGATTTAACAGAGACTTCAGCACTGTGCAGTGCGACAGCCGCCAGCCCCACGCACATCCACAGGACAGATTTATTACAGCAGCATGCCATGTAAGCGATGGCTTCAATCTGCGCTGCAACAGTCATTGACTTTCATGAAGGCTTTATGGATGACCGCGTCCAAGGGCGTCTCCCGGTATCTTTTCTGGACTTCTGGGTGACATTTGCAAAGCATAGCCCTCTGCCTGCCCTCCTGCAGAATTTCCCTGCTGCAGGAGGCACTGCCTGCCGCCAGCACACCCAGCTGGCAGCTGGCACACCGGTGTCTGCAGCCTCCCAAACGATAAGAGCTGGGAATTTGAACAATGTGGGGACTTGATTCATAACCTCACTGAGCATATTTGATAACTACAGTGTAATTTCTGGTTGTAATTCAGAGGAGGACTGCATTGTTTTACAAGATAAATGTATTAATCCCTATTCTTCTGTGGTGGGTATCTAGGAGATTAACTACATTGCTGAATGTGTGAATTTGTCTGTGACCAAAACCTGACATGAATACAAACCACATGAATGATTTCTCAGACTCTTTTGTTAGGGAATAATCTCTAGACAGATGTCCACGAACAGTCAGTCCCATACTATATCATTTATCTGGAGTTTGTACACCCAATAAAACTACTTGACCACCACTTGCATGTTTTGTAACCACTGCATTGCCCTCTGTCCCTCCTGAATTCATGGTGTTCAGAAGAGCCAGACTCACAGCCAGGCCTCCTGAGATGGCATCTCCCATTGAAATGGATTTGGTACAGTCCTTTGGATGAGATAGTTTGTTTAAGGTCATACTTTGAGAGCTTTCTCTCAGAAAGAAGCTCTTGTGAAATGGAAACATTCTCTGTTTACCAGTCAAAAGAGCACAAGAACATACTACTTCTTTCCCCTACTTCAAATCCCTCCAATGCTCCTGATCTCACTCTCTCACCAAGACCTTCATCTCATCCCAGCACTGCAGCAGTGCCATTCCCACAGCGTGTGACCACACGGTGTTTGGAGCAGTAGGCCGCTTGCTGGCTGAGCCAGGCACATGGCAGCAGGGACATTGCTGCTCTACAGCAAGGGCACAGGTATAAGCACAGCTGCACTGCATGAGTTGCTGCACCAAGAAGAGCCCTGTGTCTCAGTGCCACCTCTTTGTGACCCAGCTATTGACACCAATTAGTTCACATTAGCACCGATGAGAGTAGAGCTCTTCATGCTGCCCACATACGGCATGTGGTGTCAATGCTGAACAAGTGCTTTCAATATCCCAGCACTATACACAAGGTGACACAAAGTCTTTTTTTCCTGGAACCAGCAATATTTGATGCTAGTGCAGAGTCGTTAATTCTGTCTCAAATTATATTCTGCAGCTTCTGCACTTTTCACATACGCAGGCTGACTCTGGTTCATCTGAACAGATTAGTTACTTATAAATGTTCAGGTAATCCATGCAAATAGATTGCACTAAGGCTATTTATTACATCCTATTTTTTTCCCACACCTGCTATGGGTTCATGATTTGATTTCTCATTTCTAAACAAATTTTACAAGTAAGTGGAAAAAGTAAGTAATATTCAATGCATGTTTAAGCTAAATTTTTGCACTTATGTTACACTCTGTGAAGCTTTTAGAAGAAATGAGCACTTCCCCCAAACCTCAGCATCTGATTACTTTCAGAGAACAAACTCCCCATGCACCTGTTCAAAAATACCCTCACTGGATCGCAGGCATACAGAGAACACTGCATATAGATAGGATCTTCAGAGGAGCTGAAACATTATTTTCTTCTGGAAAAGAAAGGGCTAATACTCGCCCCATGTAGGGCATGGAGCTGGGTGCTGTTTGCTCAGAGGCAGGGCAAGAGGCAGTGCTGTCCCTGAGCAATGCTCCACAGCACCTGGCCGAGCAAGGACAGCAGCTGCCCTGCTCTCCTCCTCAGCTGCCCAAGTGTGAGGAGGAGGAGGAAAGGAGGAGATGATTTCTAATCAGGTTTGAGGCCCACATCTTGCAAACGCTGGGTTTCCCCAAGCAATCCTCTACCGTTTGTTTATGCCTAAAGCCAGCTCTACAGAGAGGAGCAGGCTGGATCAGCAGCAACACTAATCCACTGCTTTATGCATGTGTGGGTCCCACTGCTGGGTGCCTGCCAATGTCCCCAGAACAACTACTGAGCCACCCAACCAATAGGCACTGCACTGCTGCTGCTGGGCAGAGCCGGCTGAGCTGAATAAGCAGCCCAGGGCAAGGCATCCAATGCAGGAACACCCCCTCACCATCAGAGCCCCCATGTTCATGCATTCACTGCCAAGGCACAAAAAATCCTGAAGCTGGCATCAAATTGCACATGCCTACAGCCTCACGGCCACTCCCTGCTCTGGAGTCCAAGCCATTGGACAGAGCAAGAGTCATCCAACAGAGAAGCTCCAAAAGTGAGAAATCAAAACAGCACACCAGAGCTGGTGATGAGGTCACTCTGTTCAGATTGGGGGTGGCAGAGTTCAAGCCCCTCCCCTGGAACACATGCAATGTTTCATGTGTGCTCTATGCAATAAGGCACCTGGAAATACAGAGCACACAGGAGGACTCCGAGCTGCTTGGGATCTCTATATGCATAGCAGTCTAACTACCTGCACCACAGAGCATTTCAGCTAGCAATATTAAAAGCTTCTCTGTTAGAATGAGGGGAACCTTAACAATTGTTATTATTAATTTTAGAATAATTAAGTGAGAAGCTGTAAGGCTATCATTTTCTCAGCAGGACGACAAAATCTTTCAGCTCTGTGAAATGTTTTACTGTGCCCATATGTTTGGCTACAGCTGAGTCCGACTATAAAAGTATGACATCTTTTAATTACATTTTAATGAAAGCTGTAACTAATCCAATAGCTCATTTGCTGGTACCTTGTGGGAGAAAGAAAAGCTCAAGAATGACCTCAGAATTCTTGTTTTTAGAGTCTGTGAAAAGATACAGGATGGCAGTCGTACCAAATTCCTGCTAATAGCCTACAGCATTAGATTTTATTTGCAAATGACCACGAAGAACATCTACGTTTAAACAGGGATTTAAAGGTGCCGTCCAGTGTGTCTAACCAGAACAAATGTTCTCCTCCATTTGTCAGCTTTCTCAAATACAGAAGGTAGCATAAGTTGTTCAGGGGCACAAGTTCTAGGAGCAGGTCTGGTCTGAGGGGCTGCCCACGGACTTCATGGAGCTTTGAATCAGACCTCTACCAAATCATCTCCGGTTGAGACCTTTCACAACACAGGAAAGAAATGGTTTTGAGCCACCAGTAGGCATAATTTTCCTCAACTCTGAAAACTGACGTATCTTTTAAGTTCATCAACAATAACCTGACTTTTTTACCTTGCCTGCCTGCCCCATAGACAAATATGGTCATAATATTCATAATTGTTACATATTTCTCTAGAATGAGTGAGCTATATACCTTAGAAAGCTCAAGGACAGCCTGGAATTGAATACATGAAGTAGTGGGCTTTAAAAAAGAAGGAAAAAAAGCCAGAAAACCTTGCAATTTCAATACTAGGAGAATAAAAGTACTTCAGAAAGGAAATCGAGCATTTGGTGGGCATAGTTTGGCCCCTAGTGGATAGTAATTCTCATTGTCACATTGAATTGGTAGCCTGTACTTAAGCAAAAGCCAGGACAAAATAACCCTAGGCACTAAATTACTTCAGCTTTGGAGATGAAGCTTGTTTCAAGCCATACCTGAGATGAATTTGCAGTCTACTGACAGAACTGGAAACTAAACAACATTTGCCTTCTCAGCAGGACTGCCAATATATTGAAAATCCACATCCAGAAAATGAATCCTCTCCTCTTAAGCTACAAAATGTCCATCTGAATTGAAAGGTCAGTGAATATTTTCCTATTGCTTTGCTAATTAAGAGTCAAGTAACGTTCTTAATATGCCAAATAAAACAAGGTCATTGTGCTTCTCATGTTTAGCAAAAAGCTTCAACAAATACTCTTGATGGACCAACATCCACGGCATTTTATTGTGGATATGTGCCATCATTCACCCCAATGAAAATGATGCCGTTTGCTTGCGATTATAGACTCCTATTGATTTCCAATTTTCACCAGACATGCTTGAGCCCCTTGGGATCTACGCATTTGTAGATGCCTATCAGTCTTGCAGTCAAGAAACAACGTGGCGATATAATTGGTGCAGTGTAGCACTGAGACTCTCCCATTCTGCTTTCAATTTAGTCCCTTACTGCTGTTTCTTGACAGTAGATTTCTTCTTGGCGTTAATGGCCTCATAAGGTTCTCAAGGACCAGATTAAACTTTAAAAAGAAGTATATGTATTAGGTCTTTTTAAATTTAATAGCCCCTCTCTTAATAGGAATGCTATATCCAGAGCTGACTGTACAACGTAATATTGGCTTTGTTTGGTTTTCTTTTACACTGGCAATAGCAATTAATGTTCTGTGTGTTCCTTTGCTGCTCAGACACAATGTCTAGTGCACTTTTGATCAAAGCATTTAACATCAGTAAAGCATGCTCATAACAACTGCATATTTGTAGTATTAAAATATGGCATACATAGCCTGAGGTTGTTGCAAGAATGATATTTGCACAGACTACAGTAAAACCAAGGTGATGCATAAATAATCTTCTTCAGTAAGGTGAAAAGGGAAAGTACATCAGCAGTATTTCTGTTTAGAACAGCTCTTTCAGCACAGAATTAATTCTAGCCCTCCTCCACTGATTCTCCTCCATAATACCTGTGCTCCAACCTGACAGTTTAAATTGCCAACAGGGTAGGGAACTTTAATTGTGCTGAAACAATGAATAATAAAGCATTTACAGAGAATTCTGGAGAAATCAAAATTGCTAACAGGGTAGGGAACTTTAATTGTGCTGAAACAATGAATAACAAAGCATTTACACAGAATTCTGGAGAAATCAAAGCAGATACGTTTGTAATTACCAGTGAAAAGTGGAGTAACATTTATCACTGATGTAGGGCTCCCCTACATGCAGCAGATAGCCTGGTGGAATGGTGCTGGTTTTACAAGAGTGAAGTAAAAACAGTGCTTTTAGCATCTCTGCAAAGCAGTGCTATTTGCGATGCAATGAAGAGTTCCACCAGGAAGGCACAGCTAAATAGTTATTTGACTCAGAGTATTTGGAGGTTTAGTAATCTCAGAAACATCTCAGAAAGGCAGACTTTGCAGAAATTACGGCTGAAACATTGTTTCTCCAAGTAGAATCTGAAACTGACTGCATGCTAAACCAACAGTGCTTGATCAAACCATCTGATGCAGGGCTTTTGTTACAAAGCAAACCCACCTGAGGGACACGCAAGAGATACTTGTCATCTACTAAAGGTGGAGGGAATGCAAATACCCTTAGAGCCTGTGTGGTTCTAAAGCATAAATATTTCCCTATGTGGGCAGGAAGGCATTTAAACAAGTGTCAGATGCTGATTTCTGGGAACAGATGATTACAAATGTCTCACAATTGTGTGTTCAAGTGTTTGCAAAGTTTTATTACATGTTGTGGGCACTGTTAGAACTAAAATAAACAAAGTGCCTAAATATAGCAATGAGAATCATTATAACCATCACGACCTAAAAAATGCAAGCAAAATGAGGCCTATATGTCAAAGTAGCATTTTATGCTAGACATGCAAATAGAGATGATGGATAAAAGCAGTTGACGATACAAATCATTCTTCAGATAAGAAATGCTTCAGAGATTGCTTTGTTGCTTTTCTATTTGTTTGTTTTTAAAATATTTAAACATACCTCCCTACTCATTTAGCTGAGTTGTGACTGACCACTTGGGAAAACCTGTCTCAAAACATAAAGTTTCTACAACACAAAATGATGGAAAGTAAAATGAATTAATTAAGATGAAGATAACATAGTATGCAAGGTCCTTAAAAACTATCCACATAGTAAGGAAGAACTGGAAGAAGAGCATACAACCGATTACTATATTTTAAAACTAAGTTTTCATTGAAGAAAGTACTAGTATGGAAATCTCACTGCAGTTACTTTGAAAGAGTGTATCACTAATGACAACCTGATTTATTGTTCTGTTTTTGTGGGTTTTTTCCCTCCCCAGTAACAGAGTAGGACATAAAGAGAGATCTTTATGACACTTAAGTAAGAACCTTATGCAACCCTTCGCAGTCTGAAGAAGCCCTCTTCTTCCACTGAAGTTCATCAAGATCAAATCAAACTTAAAGAAGTGAGATTTAGTAGGAACAAGGCAGCAAGGGCCAGGACTTCCATGTAATTTCTGGAGGCTGGAATGTTTCAGCATTTTTTTTTTTTTTAAGGATTTATTCAGAATGAATTCTAGCAAAAAAAATATTAACAGTAAAGATAATGATTTCATAAGATAGCACCTGACATCTTGAGCACTTAAATAGTAAAAAGCTCAGATTTAGTACCAGTAGTAGCAGCTGGTATATTTATCCAAGAGACTTAATGCTCAGTATAGGAACTTGAGGACCATGCATGCCTTCTCTGAATGAAAAAGAGCAATTCCCTCACTTGGAGCATTAGAAAAACCACACAATGAAATACAAGCTCACATTGACTATAGTGTGTGATCTTACTGGGAGACTGAAGGGAATAGTTATAAGATGCTCATCCTGTACTCAGTTTCATGGAAATAGTCGCTCTGATGTAAAAGCCAGTTTCAATCAAAATACAAATCATTAGTTTTGAAAGATCTTATTTGAATAGTCGGTTTGAAACCCTCTGAAAAGGATTTTCTTGAAGTGCGTATCTGAAAGTTCAACTAAGTCAGAAAAACATGCTCAAAGGCTCCAAGTTCAAAGGCAAGCTCCAAAACAGATCAAAAATACTAAATTATCAGGTGAAAGCATAATGAAAGTTTCTTATTATAAAGAGAAGACATAGAAGATCACAGAAACTAACTTGAATCTAATCACAGCAATGTGCTACGAAGGGAGAGTCTTGGGGGATGCACTGAAGACAGTGACTGGATGGCAGTGTGCATGACACATCCTCACACCCCACAAGCACCAACTGTCCCTACCTGCAGGTTGGGCCCTCACCACCACTATCTGAATTACAGTAAAATAACTTGTTGCAGACTGAGGTCTTTTGAACAGCAGCTGAGTTGTAGAAACAAATAATTTTTCTTGATAAAAACAGATGATCCTGAAATTTTGATTTATTTCTTTGAAGTATAGAAAAGCCATTTGGATCAATCCTGCTGTGTGCAGGAGCGAGGAAAGCAACATTACCAGATCAGTGCCATACAACCTTCTGATTTCCAAAAAGAGGGGCTAATGTTAGTCCTTGGCTTCATCAAGGTGACATACGTAGCAGACGAATGTGAATTTACAACTAACCCTGTGCTCCAAACACAACAAACCAGCAGAGTACAATTGCTGCTGAGCAGAGGCAGTGTCCTACGTAGCAGATACACACGGGATGACAGCTCTCAAAAGGGAAAAAAAGACTGAATGTGCTACCCTGTGGCATGGTGCTCCACATTAGCCACAGCACGCGCACAGCAGCTAAGCCAGAAGCTCCCATTTCACATTCAGATGAAAAACTGCTGTGGTGAACACAAGGTGGTTGAACATTCAGCTGGGTGTGCAGCCAGGCCATGCTTGCCAGGCTTGCTCTGACTGCCATTGCCTACCTCTACAGAATGAGAATCATGCAGAGCTACTTGTCAGGAGCTCCCGGCCGCCAGCTGGGGCTGCTTGGCAATCTGGGCTGTGATGCCCCACTCCTGCATCAGGCTGGCCTTCAGACACTGGGCAAGCCTGGAGCACCATGTGAATCCAGCACCTCAGCAGCACTCCATGGCCCCACCGCAGCATGGCTCCCTTCCGCAGTTGGTGTCCCATTGCACTGCAGCTTGGAGCCGAACCCCTGCTTAACACGTGCTCAATATTCTTCAACGCACAACGTGTTCAAACCTCACTGCTTGTGTTACATTCACTGAGTGAGAGGGATGCTGCGCTTGTTGGAAAGCTGAGATAGGCAAACTGCTACAGACATCCAAGTTAGAATTCTAAATGTAACGGCGCAGGACACTGCCAACCTGAAATCTGATTGTTAAAAGAATCCAATTTATAGCATTTCTAGGTTTTACGCCTGAGTTCCAATGAACTCTTCAGAATTTTACAGTCATATTTTCCTCTTCTGAAGATGCTTTCCTGCTCTGCTGAGGTGGTAAACACAGAGGGAAAAGGACTCGTTCCATCACAGGGTGCTGCTGCCAGCTGCACAAAGCACACGGTTTACAAGGAGCAAAAGGGAAACAGCCTCTAGTCTCTCAATTACGTTTGTCCCAGATTTAACTACAGTATGTTTCAGACAGAAGCCAATTTCATATTGTTTACCCAGCCTATTACTTACATTAATGTATAGATTAATGTATGTGAAAGATCGTATGTACACACATACGTTATCAACACACTTCTGTTGCACAGGAAAATGACATTACCAGGTGAGTGCTGTGTGGCCGTGGTGTTAGAACTGTAACTTCTGCTCAGCAGCAGCAAAGCACACAGCATCTCACTGTCACTCAAAACAGATCCAGGTAATTTTGCAAATCCTTAAGTGGCCTTACTCGTGCTTTATCGTGCAAAACTCAGTGACATAAATAAGCTGCTGTAAGAATCTGTTCCTACATTGCTCTCAACTCTGCTTGCCTGTGATAGCTTTCTATTAAGGAGCCTTAGCAGAGGAGTTTTAATAAAACAAAGTAGTTGAGTTTGGATTGAGATCTTTATGAAGTACAAAGATGATCTGTGTGAGAATTTTATCACTCTAACAATAGCAGTCGCAAAATTATGGAGATATCTGAAATGCAGCAGATAGTTGTTCCCCACCCCCATCTTACTAGTAAGGAAAGACAGGACCTTTCCTTTACAAAAGGTTTGCCATGAATGTTTCAATTTGATATTTCAAATCTCCCTTATGCAAAGATGACTCCCATGAAATTAACTCCTCTCCGTTCACTGCTGCGTAACATCTCCGTGACAACTCTGGTAATTGCTTTCATGGGGTAAGCAATACTCAGAAAGCATGAATATTCCTTTGTGAAATTCAGCAATTACAAATAACTTGGAGGCACAAGGCCCAGTACTGTGTGATGGGTCGTGCTGCACAAGCAGCCCTTTGGAGACAGTGCTCCAGTCCCACTCCTGAGCAGGAAAGCAGGGCTCCAGCTCGTGAGCCCAGAGCCAAAAGGGATGCTCATGGGTAGGGGATGCTCCAGCCTCTGCCAGACAGTACACCAGACAGCCAGGCATCACCTAGGGAAGGCTGCCTCGGTCCCATCCTTCGCTGCAAGAGTGCCATGACACAGTGCAGTGAGAGATAAGGGGACAACAGATGCCATGCAACAGGCACACTGAGCATTGGCTAGGCTCCAGATAGAAATAATGGATTTGCATCAGTATTATGGAATAGTTTAGGAAATTAAAACAGTTCTCATACCTCCAAGGAATTAAAAAGGAGAAGTACCAGGGCCTCTGATGGCTCATGCAATACAGCAATGCCCGGATCATCTCAAAATTAAATATAAGTTGATATTTGAACTGTTCGGGCTCCAGAGCCTCAGCCTCTGGCATTTTATAATACTTAGGTAATAAATGAACAATCTTATTTTATTAAAAAAAAAAAAAAAAAAAAAAAAGGAGGGGTAGGGGGGTGGGAAGAGGTGCAGAGGAAATAGTGGCTGTGAAATGGAATCCACAATTTCAGACACGAGGTCTCATTAATCTTGCTGATGAATAGGATCTTTATGAAAGGAGACCCCGCAGCCGGCAGAATTGAAAGGAAATAGTATGGAAAGTGAAGCAGCAGTTTCTTGCGGTAGTTCTTATATGTTTTAAATTAAGTGGCTTTTGTGGAGGCTAGAGAAAAAGAGAGATCCAAGTAATTCCTGTTTTACAGGAGGAATGCACGTGGAATCCACTGATGCTCCTTTTGCTGCAAGCCTTTTTTGGCAAAGAGATCAGCTCAAGAATACAGCCAAAAAAGGAATGGAAATGCACTGTTCGGTGATTAGTTTATGACATTCTACCCTATATATAGTGCCTATTTGGCAAACCTTCCCGCAGCTCTGTGTTTTTCATTGCAAGTGGCTTATATCAGTACTGACATCTTGCAGATGTTAGTAGCTTTGATTTTTTTCCCCCATGTTGCAAATGAGTTGGCATGGAAACAACTCTTTTCTGGCAACATGACATATGATTCAAGGCAAAATGCATTTAACACAGATGAATAGTTCAGGAATATGCCTATAACAAAAAGTCATCTTGAAAACTGCTTTGCATTTGTTGGTGTTTATGACAACTTTTTCAAGACAGTCTCAAAAAAATAATAATAATAAAAAAAATCAAGTGGTTAAGACTACATACCAGATGAATTTTTCACTGATGCTGCATACACTACTCTGTCCTTGATAAATTTGTTTTAATAACAAGAGGATAATACTAAAAGGAGAGGAATAAAAGGTTGTGCTGTTATTTTCCTGTTTTTAAAGAGCCACTGCTGCATTGATTGCTGTGTTTTGCGATGGGTCTCTCAGCCAGGACCACCTACAACATAGAGACAGCAGCACTGAGATGAGCACATTTATGGGGCAGAAGCCAGGACAGGACCCTGTCAGATTTCAGAAGCCACCACTCCACAGTGCCCATAGAAAGCTGCCCCCTCACCTGTCACTGTCAGCTCCAAAGCAGCCCAGAGTCTTTGGAAAGGGCTGGCTGTCCCTTTCAGCTCTTACTGCGCTTTTGTATCTCTTGTTTCAAGAAAGAGTTGAACATACACTTGATGCAGCTAAGAAAAACACAGGGAGCCAACAGCTGCTCCTGCAGCATGCACAGGCTTTACCTTTTAAGTAAGTGGAAATGGAAATTGCAGTGTGCAAGTCTCCAGCACGTCTGAAGCCTCCACATAGAACCACAGAGAACGCCTTTAGTGCCAGCAAGAGGTTTCCAAAGCAGTGGGTGAAGCAGGTGAGCCTGCAGCAGGGAGGAGAAGGGCTTGTGAAGGAGGCCAGGGTAAAGCACAACCAGAGAATCCTCATGGGCCACAGCAATGTTGGGTGTGCAGGAAGCCCTTCCAGTCCCTGTCCAAACCTACTCCAAACTTCAAAGCTTTTGAAATATTATTATTACTGAAGAAGCCTGGCAAGAACTCACCTCAGTGATTTAGAGGAGTCTGAATTCAATAAAATTAGCATTTAAATGAACCCAATTAAGAAATGCTTTAAACTGAGCATGCAAGAAGGGAGTATGGGCGGCTTGCCTGTTAGAAAGCTGCAGAGTGCTAATGCATGAGCCACAAGCCCTTGTGGGGCACTGCAGCGAGGGGAGAAAGCACCAGGCTCTGTGAGAAGAATCCACCACCCATTAGCATACATAGGTGCATTTTTCATTTCATTGTCACAGGGAAAAAATATTTTGCCTTATTTTTAAAAAGTGTAGAAATTAATTGCCGAGGTTGGCATATAAAAGATACTATTATCTGTTCAACATCTATCAGAATGCTCAAAAATGGCAGGTCAGATTACTTTGCAAAAGGTACATAATAAATGTAAATGTCTGCCATGTCACGAGCATGCATTGAATCATCTTCTACTTAGTTTCCATAGCATGAAACAGTCCAATTGCAAGAATACGAAATCTGAACAGACTCCATTTATTTTACTGATATTCGAATGCAATTTTTCTCCTAATGAATGCATCTGTTTTGGATGATAAATTGTCCATTAGAGAAAGCTCAAATGTGGGTTTTTTTGTCTGCGTGTTTTGATTTTGCTGCCATTAACACAGTGTTGTGTTTACTCTTTGAATTTTGTCATTGTTTCTGTCATCAGCTGTGCAACACAGAAAAAAATGCTAGAGTGGGCTTATAATCACAAGTATTTTAATTTATTAAATAAATGACCTAATTGCTTGCCTGAGATCTATTTTTCTTCTTTCTCTTGACCCTATTGAGAGTTAATCAGTTTCTTGGTGCTAATTAGATGTCAGCTTTAGTAGCCAGCTAATACATAAGAGATAATGACACCATTGTGCAAGGCACAGTGTCCAACACATGACCCTGTTTCCTTAAATTATACCCTAAGGATTCATCAGGAAGCCTAAACACTTAGCAGTTTTGCAGCAGTAGCTCCTTCTAAACACAGGTAGTAGTAGAAATCCAAGACAGCAATGGAGAATTAGACACAAAAATGCAGTTTCTCACCATGCAACGCTTTTATAGGAATTACAGCTGCTATGCTCTTGTCCCACTTTGTGAATTTAGCATGCAGTGTTTGCTCAGTGTAGAAACAATGACACAAAGAAGGCTTAAACAACAATTCAGTATTTCAGTTTAAGACCAGCAGGTTGCTAGAAGGAATGGAAACACACAACTTCCTAAGATGCCTCCCTGACCTCCAAATGTTTCTTGGGCTCACAGGGCTGGGAGGTGCACAGAGTGAACTCTTGGAGCTGCAGCAAGACCATGGATGCAGATGTACCATTGGCTGCGGGCAGGCAGCACTCCCTACACACAAAGGAAACACGTCCCAGGGTTCCCAGGACAGAAGGACTGCAGAGATGAGAAGAGTGGCAGCATCATGGAACACATGCAGCATCATGATGCTCACCAAGGGGAAATCCTCCTTACCCAATGTGATAGCCTTCCACAATGGAATGACTTGCTGTGTAGATGAGGAGGGAGCAGTGCATGCTATCTACCTTGACTTCAGCAAGGCTTTTGGCACTGCTCTCTCTAACACATCCTCATAGGTAAGCACAGGAAGCATAAGTCGATACTGTTGCGTGCCTATTTTCTGAAGAAAATGCACAGGCCACAGTCATCACAACAATCAGGCCTTCTGTAGAGGATGCTGTGAGAATAAATGACTTCAACAAATTTTGCAGAGCATTTTTGCTGGTCTTCTCCTCCACAGAATCTTGCAGCCCAATCCAAGAGGACAAACACCTGCTGGTAAGAGTCTGATGTCCTTTGAAAAGGCCTCCAGAATTCAGCAACATCTTAGTTACCTAAGCAAGCTCCTGCATTGCCCACAGGCTTTTCAGCAGCTGGAGGGGAACACAACCTTTTTGCAGCAAAACATCTACAAACCTTACTTTCTGCTGGAATAACCTCCCCTGCCTCTCCACCATGGTGCTCAGATTCACAGTGCAAAGTAACAGCTCTTAATCCAGTCCTTTAGCATCTGAGGAAGAAATTACTTTATCCCTACTAGAAAGGATTTCCTAGAAGAGTAAGGATCTCAAACCTCTTGCAACAAACTCAGTGAATATGCCAGAAAAAACACCTGTCAGTATGAAAATGGTGATCAGACCTGGAGTTCTGAAGTAATGTTTCAGGATCAATACAAGCTCTCAAAATGTAAAGCACATAAAGTATTTTTTTTTTAAGTTACCTGTCATCTGATAGGTTATAATGGCAAAAATCTTCCAGAATTGAGTTGACCTTAACACATAAATGTAGAAAGCAGTGTAGGGGAGACTCGGTGAAATTGCGAGCTTTTTGTGACTGTTTGCTCTCAAAACACTGTGACTGGTTCTACACCTGAAAGTCACTAAATGTATTTGCTGTTTGATATTTTTTAAGTGCCGTTATGCCTGAGAGGTGCTAATGGCTCATCCATTAGTTGTGACCCAGACTTCACAGCTTCACCTCTGACTTCATTAGAGCGATTGTGTGGGTTAATGCACTCTACTTTTATCTGGAAGTTAAACCTCCCAGGTTCATTTGTATCAAAGCTGTTGTACAAAGGAAGGGTCCCCTTTGAAGTGTCATGGCCTTGCAGAAGAATCTTTGAGCTGAGGGCAATTCCTAAGGGGAAGGATGGAATAAGAAGGAAAACTGTGTTTTGGTGTGAAGAAAGCAGCACAAACTGCAGAGATGCACAGTGTTCAGAGGTGGTCACATCTCACAGGAAACCAAGGAGCTTGCAGGGTTTCTGCAAGAGGTTTCTCCATGTTTCTCAAATGATAGAAAGATACTACTACCATCTCCTGCAGTAGAGAAGATGGTACAGAGCATCACCTTCAGTGTAGAAATACAACAGGAATCGGGAATTTATGGTCTACAATAACTAAAATAACCTCCAGGCACCACACAGCAGATAGCTTTGGAAATGCCAAGTTAATGGCATGCAGAGCACAAGGCCGGCTAACATACACACTAGCTCTACAAGAGCATACATGCACTGATTCCTCTGACCCAAGAGTAGATGCTTTACAGATCACAGCATGGTCCTGCAGATGCAGAGAGCTGAGCTCACTGTGTAAGGCAAGCACCCAGAAAGGTCAGGGGGGAAGGAAATGAAATAGGCATCCTGGCTCATCTGCGGACATCTGCGTAGTCTCACAACATCTCTGAAATATTCTCCCTGTGACAAGCCATCCACATTACTGGAAGAGGAAATTTGTCTAGTTGATTACAGATATTTAACCTCTTTTTTAGTCATGCTTTAACATACTCAAATAGCATAGCACTTGATTCCCTATCAACTTTCATGAGTAGCAGAGTGACAGAAGCAGTAATCCATTCCTTCACAGCAAATCCACATCCCCAACAAGCCCTGAGCATAGATACAGGCACATATCCCACAGAGACCTAAAGGACACCAAGCAGGGAAAGAGAAAATGAAAACAACTGTTCTCTCTTTTTCAAAAAATTCTGAGCCCATGAAAATGTGTACCCTTAAACTAGATTTGTGGTAGCTGCTTGAAAAACGCATGTAAAATTCTCCATGTGAGAGAAAGCACTTTAATGAAGAAATATTGCATTGCTGAACTCACTGTCTCCAAAAGAACAACATGGAGAGTTCCTGCATTTAAGGAAAACAGAAATATGGTGACCTATCACCCAATGGTAAATTCAGCAACTGAAGGAGTTGAAGCACATCCCTGACTTTGTACCCAACTCCCTGAAGGCAGCGAGCAGAGCAGCACATCCCATGGATTTGTCTTGGGGATAGGTATGTGACTGCTGCTGTGCTGTAAATCGCGGCACAGCAATGCACTGTGCTTAATGTTTCACTCCTGGTTCTGCTTTCCACTCGACTCTGGTCATGTGTGCACAAGTCAAGAAAGTATGCAAATATAACCACATCACATTTTATTTCTAATGTACACTAGGGGCTCTGTTTCAAGCACTGCAGTGTAAATGTTAAATTAACTTACAAAACAATTTAATAGGGACCTTAATTTCAGTTACTAGACTAGAACTGGGAGGACAAGAGTTAGATTCTGGCTTAAAGATAAGCAGTCTTCCAGGGAGCATGAGAAAAATACCACCTAAGAAATGCAAACTGTGACATTTTGTGGGCTAGTGAAAGGCTGCTCCACAGGAGGACTTCTCATCCATGGTAAATCGAGGCAGGTGCCATGACTGTCCCGTGCTCAGGGGCTTTCTGGGAGCCCAGAGGCCATGGTCCAGCTGTGCATGCTTCCTAAGCTGCTTCCCCATTAGCCTTGTCCACATCAGATGCACGTTGCTGAAGTACACCTAGCAAGGGATTTTTTGTAACAAACTGGGGGAAGAAGTATTGCACTTAAAATTATGTTACTGTTCAGGGAGGAAGTATAAAACTGCACAAGGAAACTTTTTGCTCAGTATTGCTAGAAAGATGCCCAAGATGCAGTATTACCCCTGAGTAGCTCAAACTATTCAGGACCATGTGCAGCTCTGCTATGAAATACTCTCTGTAAATATCTACTATATTTAACCAAAAGGAAAACCTGAAATGGGGAAAAAATGAAAAAAAAAAAAAAAAAAAAAAAAAAGCAGCACACAACGTATTTGCCAGCAGCCATGGGAAATAGGAACTAAAAATAAAAAAATTAACCTGGAGCCAAGTAATAGATTGCTAATTAACAAGTTCTTGTGTTTATTTACTGAATACATGATAAGTTAACCAATATATGCCTGACCTTTTTAGTCATATTTCTAGCTAGGAAAGTCATGGCTATTAACTGCTACCAGGGTGCCATGGGATTCGTGTTCAGAGGCTTCCTTTTCACTTTGTTGTTGTAGCCTCTCATCTTTTACTGACATTACACACCACTCATCACGATCAGTGTCAGAAGCTATAACAGCATCTGTTGCAGTGGCAGCTTCTGCTGGATGAAGAGTCTCCCTCTTTGCCTTAAATAATGTCAATCATTTTTCATTTTCAGCATTCAGACTTGCTCATCAGGTAGTAACAACACTTCCAGCTACACCAAACGTGATTTTTGAATAAACACCGGACTGAGATCATTGGAAATGATTGACAGCTTATAAACCACGCTTTTCAGAAACCAGCAAGGAAAGGGGAAAAAAATAATAAAAAAAATCTTTCCCTCCTTCTAATGTTTCACTGTCATTTGAAAGAGCTCCTACCTGAGGGGCTGGTGGACAGAAACTTGATTTGTGACATGTGAAGGCCTTGCAGGTGGCTCAGAGAATCCCCTGCCCCCTTCCTGCGTGAAGCCACACTGGAGAGAAGGGTAGTGTCAGCAGTTACTTAATGATCTTCATTTTCCTTAATTATAGGCACCTAAGTATCCAGTTAAGTTAGTCCCTGCGGAGTAGCTGATATTCATTATTCTTAGCACAACTATCCTCTTGTAAGCATTGTCTGTGCATTCTCCAGAGATCATTCTCAACAACAGCAGTCTGAGATGCACCTGTGCCCCCAAGTGCTGATGTCACACGCCAAAATGCCACCCTGGCCCACCCTGCCCTATGGGCACAAGTGAGGACCCTACGGTGATGAGCTGCATACACAAAAATGTTATTTCTGAAAGCAAGCCAAGCAGAACAGATCAATATGGGCACCAGAGAAAAAGAACCTACAGAAATGAAAAATGTTGGCAATCTGTTATTTCCAAGGAAATAAGACTCGCCCCTGTGGGCAGATGTCTATTAGTCTGCACAGGAGGCTGGTGCTGTGCTGCTCTGCAGATCAACCTGCTGCTCCTGCAGGCCAGGGGCAGCTGCTGGGGCTGCTTTAACCCCAGTCCTCAGCCTCTGCACCATGCCTGCTGCTGCCCACAGCTGAAGTCCAGATGTATAACTGGGCTCGCAGCCTCTCTTGAGGAGAGCACGAGTATCCCAAGGAGGTGGTATGAATGTGTGAAACACAGCTCAGAGAGCAAAACTGCAGACAGTTAAGCAATATAGAAAACTGAAGGTATTTGTACTTCTCTGCTTCTTGCACCTGGACTTTTAACTCAAAAGCTTATCGTTTTCCAAGGTTTTCCTTAAATTAGCTGGGTATCAGCAGCTGTTGATTGTACACCCACAAAAATCATCTTTTCCTCCTTTGCAAACACCAGCAGGACTTTAGCTTATCAATTAGCTGAAGTTTCACAGACCTATAGTGGATCCTCACATGTTCTATCCAAGAATGAACAAGATGCCTCAAAATACAGAGCAGAGACACATTCCTGGCTCCCAGACAAGCTTAGATGGTGATATTTGCTAAAGGGGAAAGATAGTGGATGTTTCTCACTTACAAAAAAGAGATTTTTCTACTTCAGCAGAAGCTTTTGAGAAGGAAAAAAAAAAAAAAAAAGAAAAAACTATCCCCATAAAACTTTCCATATATTAGAAGACTGACGGTTTCAACTTTGATAAGCACACAGCAAATTACAGTACTTCCAGTCTTGAAAATGACAACATTAAGCCATACTATGTACTTACTCCATTGACAGCTTTTCCTTCCTGGTTCCTTTAGCTCAGGACTAGGTTGCTGAGTTGCACATTCATATATTCAAAAAGTAAACCAAATCCTCTTCTTAACCTTTCTCACCACCAGAGATCCTGCTCACCTTCTCAGGTAACAGTGGGGGAAGGAAGGGAGAAGCAGGAGTTATCAGTTCATCAGGTGAACATAGTTTGCCTGATGGCTCTTTCTATGCAATCAGTTTCTGAAAATGCTATTTCCATTCATTTTTCTTTTAACAGAGCTTCTAGTACATATCTTACTGAGGGACCGATAGTATCCATTGCTTCCTTCAGTCATAGCAATATTTATCTCCATTCACCTTCCCAGGAGCCCTTGGGAAATCTACAGCCTGGAGTTAGGGATAGGAGTAGTGCCTTAGGTGAAGTTCCTCACCTCTGCCTTACACAAAGATACAGTGTTAACATAACAGGGAGAATGTTAGTCCGTAGTATGGGTCAAAGAATCTCCACATCAGTGTCAGCAGATGCCGTACAACTCACTGCTACTTCATGTGAATGTAATTTCCAGAAAAATCTACAACAGAAAAGGTTCAGGCTTCCTCAGTCTGAAGTCATATTAAAATGCAAGGCTGGATTTTGCCGATAGGTGGATGCCTCCATTTGAAAATGTTCCTTCTTTAGAGCAACTCTAAATCTCAGATGCCGGGCAAACAGAAATCTGCGCTGTTTATTGAAGTGGATGGAAATTCCAAATCACCACTTTTTAGTTGCTGGTTAGAAAGAAAATTTGGATACTATGACTTCTATTAAGGGCTGTGACTCAAACTCAGCATGCCTGGACTTACATCAGTGACATAGGATTATACAGTCTATTGATCTTTATTGAGCTTTTGAAAGTATGCATGCGAATGCTCTTTTTTTTTTTTTAAATAAAACTTGCCAAGGAGCAAGCTAACCCTCAGCAGCTCTTCTGCAGAGTTCATCCAGTCTCAGAACTGTAAGTTTCCATGATTTGTTTGCCAGTGCTCAATGTTCTTGGCTGTGTGTAAATGCGGTGAACATCTCTGTTCTCTAAAGTTTAGTACTGCAGTTTTGTGATTGTATAAAGAAGTGCTGCTCATAGTGTACAAATGACAAGACTGGAGCTAATAAAGACAAGAAAGGCCAGCAGAGAGTAACTATCGTTATTACAACCTGTGATTTGTCAAATCTCTTAGCTAAGCAATTTTCAGAAACAACAAAAAAGTAGCTTTACTCAGAACAAGTGATGCAGAAAACAAAAGTAGTCAAAAATGACATAATCTTAAAAGAGAAATAGTAGGCAAAATCGACAATAGTCTAGAATGACAATGTGTTTTATGAACAAAGAATAGGATGGGTTAGCCAATACCACTTTTTAAAGTATTTTCTTTATTTTTGCCAATACTACATTTTTGCATTTCCAAATTTGAAGTTCAGGAATAGCATCTCCATAAATAGTATTCAGGTGTTGCTTCATGAGGATTTCCCTTCATTTAATTTGTATTTATGCTTTATCAATATTTTAGTTTAAAATAAGTCTTTTAGGATGGATAAGACTGCCATAAGGAAAGCATAGTCAAAGCAACAATTAAAATTGACAAAATTAGTCATTTTCAGTGAAACAGTTTTCCAGGTTAAGCATTACTAGCTGATGAAACACTAGCTGAAGATGCAGCATTATAAATGGCCTTCTCTCAGCCACTTGAATCGCTGGTCAAATAATTCATTTCTTAGTAAGAAATATGATGGTCTATTAGCAGAAAGAAAGATTGGGTGCACATTTATCAAATATTTCAGAGATGTATAAACATGCATATAGCATCCAGGAATATCCCATTATCCTATTCCAGAAGATATATCTAATCAATATTTCAAATATATCTAGTTAGTTTCATATGATTGAATTTTAAGTATTTCCTTTCTATAAAACAGGCAGGGCTTTCAAAGCAGCATTGGTAATTTCCTGAAGAGCTTCTTGACCAAAATAAGTGTTTGAAGTAGGTTTTCAGTACTATCCAAATGGACCAGGCCAAAGGAAAAAAAAAAAAAAAAGATCTTCCACCAACAGATGGAGACAAAAAAATTAGCTAGCTTGTGTTACCCAAGTTCTTTTTAGGATCATTGGCTGTCTCTCACCAAGGAGATCTTCCAAAGCATTAGCTTTCCAGTCCTCCTCCCACCAAAAATAAATACTAAACAAAAACCACCACCAGAATCTATTCACAGCTAAAAAAAGTAAAAATATATTTGGAGGAAATCAATCTATCACTGGCAGCAAATTGTTGTTTGTACTGCATCTGGAAACAGAAGGAGGCATTTGCAAACATCACACTGCTGTTTGCATCAAGTAAATATACTTGTATTTGATAGTCATCTGCTTGTTTCAAAAAAGAGCTCTAGGGACAGGGAAAGCTCTTGGGCCCGTGGCAATGTGTATCTGGTACTCTGCCAACAGCCCTCTTTTTATTCCATACTTCTTGCAGGAGCGGGAGTGGTTTAGGGTAGAAGACTAAGTCCTCTGTGGGTATCAATCAGTAGAACCCTGTGAGCTCTGAGCTTCAGGATGTATTACATTCCTTTATAACAACATGTTTTTCATAGCCCAAAACTCAAATATTATTCTTTTTTTTCTCCCCAATATCTCACATCAAACAGTGGATCTTTTGAAAAGGCAGCACAAGCAGTATGTAGTGGGATAGGAATGCCTGTTTCAAAACCAATACTCCCAAGACATTTCTAATCACCAACAGCTGCAAATTTAAAGAAAATCTCTTAGCATGAAATTGTCTCACCAGAATTAGAGTTATTATTTACTTATTAGCGTATTTGAATCAGGGTTTTCATATATGTGAAAAAACTGTGTGAAAAAAAATCCAAATATTATTTCATGTTACGATCTACAAAGCTTGGAGTATGCAGCATTCCTTTCATTAATTCTGTATATTGCCTCAGGCATACACAGTGTGTACTTCAACACCTTTAAGATGGTGGCTTTGTGTCAAGGAGTACATTTCTGAGTTCAGTCTGTGAAACGTCTGTAGGCACTCAGACTGAAGTTAAAATATATGCAGAAGTATTGCTGGAAGTTGGCTTCATCCCAGCCATAGGGGTTTGGACTTCACTCCAGACGGCTTCAGAAGGGACTCAGGGATGAGTCACGTATTTTCCTTGAAGCAAGTGTAGATTCCTCTTGACAGCACTGCTAGATGTTTCTAAGCTCAGTTTACCAAAAGGCAGTTTGTGTTTGCACAGAAATAGAAAAATAGAGAAGCAGCTATTTTAAAGGTGGTGAAGTTATTGTAGAGAAGGTGGCAGGGACTTCTCATCCTTTCTGGGAGACGCGGGACGATTTGCTGAGGTGCACTCACCCAAACAAGGCTGCAAGACCTCTTCAGGGCAGGCACACTTCAAGACATGCCAGGGCAAAATGCAAGAAACACCTTTATTCCTGGACATTTTTAAGTTTTAAGACTCCGCGTGATGTGTCTGGGGACAGAGGAGAGCTGCCCTGAGAGCCTGAAACCATGAATTGATGTAGAAAAGGAGGCTTTTTGGAAAGTCTTCCAGAAATTGTCAGTACTTCTTTTAGGTCTCTCATATGAGATGCACATGTGAAAACCTTCAGAAATTCAGGGAGGGTACCCAGGAGGAGTAGTTCAGGTAATACTTTTGGATTTCCTTAGCAACAAAAGAAAAACCAAATGAATGAGAGACACTGTGTTGCTCTACCTTGAAAACCAGGCAGAATTTCAAAAAGAATAGGAAAAACATTTCAAAAAGAATTGGAAAGAACATAGCAGCCATAGTTCATACCCACAGAACTGCAAGCAGTGAACTCACCTGGTAGCAATGATTTCAGCAAAAAGTTTTTAGTTACTTTTCTGAGAAAAATGAGAAGTAAATCAAAAAGTGAAACATTAGCATAATGTTTGCTCTTGAACAGAGACATTCCCTTCTAACGAGCCAGTTCCTCTGGCTTCATTTGCCCAATACTCAACCAGCACTTCTGCACTGCTCTCATCAGTCACCTTCACATCAGTGTGGTACTGTTTAGCTTAGCCAGAGCTGGGCTGGCGGGGAATGTCTACATGATTGCTGCGAGGTCCGTGCTGCATGTGGCCATAAAAATCAAGCAAATGAAGAATGGTAAATAGGTACAGGAGCACGAGACCAGACAAGCACTGCTAGGATGTGGCCCCAGCTGTCTGCACAGGGGGAGGTTGACATTAGAATGTCAGGGGGAAGCGTTTCTGGATGTTCCTCAACAGAAATCAACAATGTACCTTCAAGGGCTCCATCTGCACACTCTTCTCCAAAAGCAAAAGTCCTTTTTCCTTTGTACTTTGTATGACCATACACCCATGTCACAGCAGGAAGCTGATGCACATTGCTACTGGTGCAATAGAAAGTTTAATGGGGTACCAGTGTGTACTCAGTGTGTATAGGAGGGCTATTAGGCTGGTGTTTCAAAGAACACTTACCTGAATCCTGAGAAAAAGTTATTCTTTTGGGATCAAAGAAGATCTTTTGTTCTTGCCTGTGCAAGCAGCTAACGGATGGTGTATTTTGCTATATGATCTTCACTCCTTGCATTAGTTCTGAAAGGGCCAATAAACAAGAGAAAATAATCAGGGACTTTTCAGTTGCTAAGGCAATGAATTAATCAGCATATATGTGTTCAACATATTCACACCATCCTGCCAAGGTCTACAGTTCGAGGTGTCCTGATATATTTTTGCCAGCATGAGAGAAGGGAGCAGAAGAATTGGCAGAGAAAGAAGTGTCATTTAGGGCTGTAACAAAAATTTTGGAAGGAGAAACCAGCACCTACACCACATTTATGTATTATGTGATATTGTAGCACGCCAGCAAAATATGGCTCTTTTCCACTGTTCTGTGTAACAGCTTCATTTAGCCTAATTATTGGGTATAAAATCCTCTTGTCCAGTAAGAGATGATTTCTCCTCCCAGAGTTGTGAATCCAGCCTTAACTGTGTTCAGTGCATCTGATCAGATTTACAGACCCTGAACCCTCCACGGCTGACAAGACATTGCTTCACTTAAATCATTAAATTTCTGTCTATCTCAGGAGCTGGGTTCTTTAAAACCTTCTTCGAGTAAGATGCAAACCAGCCAAGCAGCACCTACATCATTTCCAAACCCAAGAGCATCAATGCATGCTCGGGAGGGCTGAGGCTAGCAAAGCATAGTTGATGTGCTTAGATAAGCCCACAGTTTGTAAATGTTTTCTATGCTGATGTGGCAGTCTGGCTTAATGGCTGTAAATTAAATACTGTGATCACTACTGACACATGCAATTAAAAAAAAAAGAAAAGAAAAAGAAAAAAAAAAAGAACAAAGAAAGGTTTTTGGGGTTTTGTTCTTTTTTCAGTTTGGAAGATCAAATGAACTATTTAAGTTGTGTGATACATTCCTGCTTAGCTACTTAAACACCAGAGATGAGGTCTTTACTGGAGTCCATCACACAGACCAGCAGTTAGCCAAGAAATTCCTTTCTTCAGAGATGTGGTCGTGGGAAAATTTAATGAAAAGCATTTGCACAGTTCCCTCCATGACCTGTTCTGCTTCAGACCTTTCTCTTCTTTTCTCTTCCTCTCACGCACATAAACACATCACTCTACAAAGCAAAACCTCCAGTTCACATTTCTGAACTGATGCATGCAGTTGTGGGTGGGGGGTGATACATTCCTGCTTTTCAGTTTGGAGCTGCTTTTGTTTCATAAAGAATCTTACCCGACCTGTTCCCTGAAATGAGGGGTAAACATCCAATGAGGTTTAACCCAATCTGAAACCAAAAGGAGTCTGAAAGAAGGAAATCCATTGCTTGACCTGCAGTGTTCTGCAGGAAAAGAGCTGTACAATCTACCACCTTAAGCACACAGCAGGTTATCGTCACATCTGGAGCCCTGAGCCTGGTCCTTACCCCAATTCCAGTATGGCTTTGTGTAAATGTAAATCTCCTTATCTGCAAAGTCAAGATAATGCTCCTACAGCAGAGCACTCAGTGTACCAGAATTAAATGGATGAAGTTTATAAAGTGTTTTATACATCAGACAAAGTACATATAAAACCTAAACATCCTTACAGAAAGCCCTGATAGCTGAATAACAGAAAACTAATAGGGAGAAAGGCTTTACCAGCCTGGAAGAGAGAACAAGCCTGACCCAGAGCACTAGTTCTTGTGGAAAACCAATTTAACCGCTGAGGAGAATAGCCCTGGGAAGGAGGTTCAGGGTAGCTGCAGGGAGTGGAGGATCACAGGCCAGCCCTGTTCATCCCTGCATCTCCCACCCCAGAGCAGGTTTCTGGGAGAAAACCATGTGCCTGGGGAATGTAATCAAAAGCCATGTGCAGCCCATTATTCAGTCTGATGCAGTGAGCAAGCCTGTCATCACAGGCGCAGCTGGGCAATGGGTGCAGGGGCAGCCAGAGCCATCCTGCCTGCCCCGCACACACAGGGGCCCACAGCCACAGCCCTGCCAGGGCTGCAGAAACATGCTGCTGGGAAGAAGGGATTTGATTTATGTACAGCTTTAAATGCCAAAGCCATTCAGAGCTCCCAGCCATTGGCTGAAAGTGGAGCGGTAGTGCAGCACATGCTTGTGCCACATGGATAGCTGAAGCTGTAGCTCTCTCTACAGGCTTCATGCACAGTCACTGTGCAGTCAGAGCCAGCGTGGCAAAAGCACAAAGCCTGACCCATGTGGTAACCCACCAGTTTTCTCCTGGGGATCATGATCTCCCATTCAGCTCAGCATTGCTCTCAGCATGTACTGGAAAGCCTTGGGTTAAGAGAGTCTCAGTGTAGTGAGTTTTTATCATTCTGTTGTGATGAAAAACTGAGTTACTAGGTGGAAAATGGGGGGGAAAAAATAACTAGGAGAAAGAAATACATTTGTGACCACTGCCTGCTCGCAGTCTGGTGCTCCCAGCAGCAGGAGCCAGCCCACACAGGGCTCCTGGCTGTGCCTGCCTGGTAAATGCCAAGAAAGCAGGTCTGGGGCTGGAGTGGGGCCCGAGGCTGGAGCAGAGCTGGGATGGTGCATGCCACAGGCCCACACTCAAGGCACAGAGGGACACAGACTGGGAGCTAACTAACCAAAAGCATCATTAGAGTATATATAAGGCAAAAAACTTCAGCACTACTCACTGCTGGACCTGAGGTACAGCCCTGCACCATGCCTTCATGGGGTGTTGTGATGCCAGGTGGAAGGCAGCAAGTGCTGGGCTGCGGTGACCATCACACTGGGCAATGCAGTGGTGCAATAGGGAGATAAAAGCTCTGCAAGCATCCTCATGCTCGAGATAGAGGAGTGAGCACTGCCCTTGGAGGGCACAGGGAGGGGAGGCCACTGCCACAAATCAGCTGGGGGCAAGAAGAGCGCTGAGGAGAAATCAAGCCCAGATTCAGCCTCAATCATTCTTGCTTTCACAGAAGGGGATTTTGATGTTTGTTGTTCAGGGCCTGGCCTTTTTTTTTTTTTTTTTGCTTTTCCTAATAAATTCTGGATAAATAAAGGATTTACTGGAAATACAAACCAAATACAAACCACATATTTAGAGCTAAAACGGACACATTTTTTTCTTTTTTTTCTTTTTTAATTGTCCCATTATTTATAAAGTTCTCTGTGAATCTTGTAAATACATTTTTTTTCATTTCCCTTTAGAGTTTGTCTTTCTCTTTGGCAAACATTGATTTTTTTTCATGTTTTTTTCCAGTGAACCTTGAAATTAAAATGTCTTTTTTTGTTTAATTTCTTTTTTGTACACTGGACTCATCGTCAGCACAGCAAGAACAAGGTGCTTTGTTAGATTACTGCTGCTTCAAAGCTACTGAAGGGAAGAGTTGACCACATTTTCTCATATATGCATGGTTTCTTAATAAGTTGCAATTATTCTCTTTAAAATACAAAGTCAGTCCCAAGTGCTCAGGATTTTAATGAACCATTTACATTTTTTAGTATTGCAGAGTCAATTTTCACCAAATTATACCAGTTTTAAGAATTGCAGAATTCTTTGTCCTTTTAGTGGTCAAATGGTTTGTGCCGAGATGGCAATACACAAAAATAGCAAGGATTGCAGGCAGAAAGAATATCTTTTATTAGACCAGCTGTTATAGTTGGGGGGGGGGGGGGGAAGGAAAAGCTTTCAGACACACAAGCCCCCTGAAAGCATTTCTGATTTTTTCAACTTTGTCAATTGTTCTAATAAAAAATATTACCTCTCTCTTCAAATCTTGTCTCTCTTCTACCCTTCTACCTCTGCAGCTGCACAGCAACGCTATTTCCAGTAGAAAAATAATTGTATTTGTACACCATTTATCCATGTGTTTTCATCAAAACTTCTGTCTGTTCCCTTTCCTACAAGTAGAGAAGTATTTTTTAAGTATTTTTAGAAAAGAACCATTTTTATGATAATTACTTTGTCATTTTATCTGCTATAGCAGAAATCGTCTCTATTACATAGTCCTTAGAATGTTTTTTTCTTTGGCTAAGTAGACAGGGCACTGTAGGTTGCGAAATTAAAGCTTAAATTATAGTAGGGTAATGTGGTTGGACCCAGGGACACAGATATGTTTGTATCCTTGGTCTGCTCATGGTGCCATCAGAAAGTTAGGAAATTCTGCCATCTTCAAAATATTCAGCCAAAATGACATCCTCCATAAATTAAAAGGGTTTGCTTTAGCTTTGTGACCTAGGGTTATACATTATGCTAAGCAGTATAACCATCTGCGTTCAAAGGCTAAAGAGCAGGTAGTAAGTGTTTAAAGCAGCAAGAGTCATGTTTAAAAAAAAAAAAAGTCTTTAGAAATGGATTGTTCTAGGCTATAATAAACTATGAATTGTAAAAGGTTAATTGACAAAATGATACTCGTCTAACGCCATCTCTGCAATAGCAATCGTTGCTGAATCCATAATTCAGGGGTCTTGCTGTATTGACAATTACATTTCCTCAAAAAGACTCCAGTTATTTCCTCGATATGTTTAACTTATGGTAATTAATTATAGATTTACAAGTGGTACACAGTCAGATCCAGGTATCTGCAACCACTGTGCTACCAGCAAGAAAGGAAAATGCCTGCCTGCAGCCTGAGCTGGCCCAGGTATTGGTATAAAGATTCATGCCATTAGCTGACCTTTGCCTCAATTGCCATCCGAATCAAAGAGACAGTGCAGGCTATGGTAATTAGCCTCATTTCACATTTGGTATTCAAGGAAGGGCAGCTTTGCCTCAAGGTTGCTGCACTTAGGTTCAAATCCCATTTTTGCAGAACCTCTGATCCGCAAATCTGACATATTTTCCTCAAAACCGTATTACTTATTCAATGAGATACAATATGTTAACAGTGAAAAAAACTGGTAAGATTTTAAGAATAGTAATAAACAGTGAAACCTCTTCCATGTGTCAATTCTCAGTGTGACAGAGATGCCCTTTTCCTGATATAGAGATTCCTTTTCATTTTATTTTATTTTCTAAACACAGTACACCAAATCAGAGCTACTTGCTTTGTGTTTGTTTTTTCTTTTAAAAGCAACAGTTCCCAACAGGATGACAAATGAAGTCCCTGGTATTGCCACTTTGCAGAAAGGATTTGCCAAGCGCTGGCTAAGTCAGTGGCTTTTGTGAGCAAAATGAAGTGAAGCACATTCACTTCTATCCCTGCCTGCTGCAGTTTGTACCAAAAAAAATGGCACAGACTTGATAAGAAAAGGCTATTATAATGTCTCCTTAATTACAATTCATTACTTTTTTTTTTTTACAGTACAAATTTACCAGCTATAACAAAAGATGTTTAAGAAACAAACCTTATCAAAATAAATGAATTAAGAGCATTCATCCTTTTCCAGAGTGTGAAGAAGTTTGTAAGGTGATAATGAATTCTGTAATGCATTAGCCACACTTCTTAAAATGTGTGTACCGTTTCCTCTGTAACTTGCTAAAGTTTTGTCATTCTCACTGAATTTCCAGTTATGGGCACAAATTAACAAGATTTGATTGTAATTGGACTTCAAGCAATTCAACTATTTTCCTGCCAAAGGCAGGATGTTTTCTCTGTGCAGAAGCCTGTTAAAGCTGCGTGAAATCCATATGAAATCCATAGGCATGCTACCGTTGGGCTTTGCTGTATTACTTGGCAGAGTGTTATGCTGGAGAAGGTGCCGAGCATCTTCTGCTCACCAGGATTCTGCTACAGCTTGGGCTGTCCCTTCAGTTTGCCAGGAGTCCTGTCCTGGGACCACTGTCCCAGGAGCTTTTGGGCTACACTGCCTATGACAAGTCCGTGGAGGACAAAATGCAGCTGCTGTGGTGTTACCAAGTCCACCCTTACAAGTACTGATTTCTGGATGCAGCTATGTGCACTTCACATCCATGATTTTGTTCCTGTACTTTGAAGAAACAGGATCCCACGGTACACAAAACAGATAAATGGCATTTCTGCCCCCCCTCTAAGAAACATTTCCTAAACAGCCTGCGGACATTAAGCTGCTTCCCTATCTTCCTCCTCCATGTTTGGTTTTTTTTTTCTGTAGAGCATGTCTTCCATGTAGTTCATTGCCAAGCTGGTGTATTCCTCTGTATTCTCATACCCTTTTCCTTCCCCATCCCGGATAGCCTTTCCATTCATCACCACTTCACAAACTTATGCTCATTCCTTATCACAGCCCCAGTCTTGATCTTTCTTTTAAATACTAGCACTGTTGAAGACAGTCACTCTTCTGATAAATTTTGTCTCTGTGTGTGTAGTAAATGAGCATCCGGCTGTTTTTCCATGTAGTGAAATCTTTCTAGTAGCAGCATGGGATGGCTCATTTAGCGTTTCATCAGATGTATGCTTGTAATACTTAACACAAAAAATAGACGCTGATGACTCCTCCTCATCTAAGCCAAATGGTCCAAGTAGCTGCTCAGATTCCTGGAGCCTCTTGGCACTGTAGCTTTTGTTTCTAAAGCCCAAAGACAGCTCCTGCAAACCCTGTTTTTCTTTAATAAAAAGGATGGCACTAACGCTTTGTCCTTGCTCCACAGTCAGCCTGAGGCTGCTACCTCCATGCTACCATACCCTGGACAGATGGACAGGACAGATGCTCCACTGGATCCAAGCTCCTCCAGCTCCATGTCCTTGTTTGGGAGCTTAGGTTGAGGCCTGTCCTTGTGATGAGCACACACATATATGAGAGATGCTCTGGAAAACGGAGTGTTTCACTGACGTATACATGAATGAAGCAAACAAAAAAAAAAAAAACTAAGGAGCTTAGCTGTTTGCAATCTAGCTTACATGGGGCTATAGATATCTTCAATCTGTTTGTCTCTGCTGTTTAGAAACAGAGATAAGCATAGATCAATATTACTGGTGGTCCAGCTTAAAATTCTAAGGGTCAGAAATGTGAATTAGTAGGGAAATATAGGCTATGGGATTCTAGACAGAGATATCTGAGGTAAAGAACAAAAAGTGTAGGACAGATATTCATAGAAAAATTGACTCCAAACAAGCCAGGACATTGGCCCTTCCCCAGACTCCCAATGCTCAGTGGCAGGATGAAGGAAAAACAGCACACACAGAGAACAACTCCTAGAGAAATATAACCCAGTTACTGCTGAAGTATTTTTGCACTGCACTGTGATGTAGAGACTCAGGCTACTTGAAAAGAAGGGAAATCTGGAAATCCAGCCTAGATTCTTCTAGGCTCCTTCACAACACCATGAGGCTGTTCCTGATACTCTGCTACAATGCACAGAGCAGATGTATATATCCTTCACTTGCACTGAAACCAAAGCATGAAAAAGCAGGGAGGAGACCTGCTGTCTGTATTTAGGTGAGGTGGTAAAAACCATGGAGCTGTGAAGAGGTTGAAATAACCAAGAAAGTTTCAGACCTGCTACCTTACACTACAAGCATTTCCATCCCACTTAAATCACACGAGTTGCATTAATTCATTGGGGAGCAGGACTGATATCCAAGCTCCCAAACTCATGATCAAAATATGTTTTTACAGAGGCAAACAGTCTTGAACATTTGTGCCCAGAAAACAGTATGCTATTTAAATATCGATCTCTGCTGGAGATTCAATGTTATTGGAAGAGTTGCTTATGAATGTTGAAAACAACTTCAGCACCGAACAAGTCCAATCTGTAATAACACTTCCTATTACATATCCCTCTGAAGTTGCCAGATTTGCATTAAATCACATATAACTTTTTAGTTAATAAAGTAAAAAACATTTCTTAAATTTATCATTTGCCCTATCTATTAGCTGACATGCAGTGCTCTGAGTTCATCATGACCAGGAGACATGGTATCTCTCCATTACAGAAACTGACCCCTCCAACACGTGGCAGATGCCACCAGCAATGACAGAAGGGACTCTTGTGGATGCACAAGCACAGTTCACAGTTTCCTCATCTTGCCTTACCAGTGTGCTCCCCTGGCACTGGAAGCATCTCAGGAATGTTCTCCCTCACACTTGGAATAAAATATATCATTCTCTACCAGCAATGGTTGTTCTCCTCTTAGGGTGATATTCAGTGGTAATTACAGCAGTAAGCATTCGGAGGTTAAGTTGTACTTCCTGAACACTTGATATTTGTAGCTATGGAACTATTCATAAATTGTCATGTTCACTTAAAAGGATTCACAGCTTTAGTTAGAGAAGACCTTCAACAGGAGATATCAGGCCATACTGACCCATATAAACAAATTCAGTAAGATACAAGAAGCTATTGCAATTATTTAAAGTGATACTTTGGCATCACAGTGCAAGAAGAGTTACTGACAGTTCAGTTAGACAACTGAAGGTCTGCTTCCCATCCGCATTTAAAAAATATTCCAGTGAAATAAATGCTGGAGTAGAGCCAATGTGCGCTGCTAATGTGGTTCATGTGCCAAAAGTAAAAATACATTACTTTTAGTACATACTAAGGGAACATACAAATATCTCTGAAATTGTGCAGCTCATAGGAAAACTCTCCTCTACATAAACTACAAACAAACGTGAAGACTGGTACTCAAGTGAAAAATACACCAAAAATAACTCTTTTTAGCATGTTATTTATAAAGTGTCTATACCAACTATAGGAAGAACTAAAATTATTTTCACTAGTGATGTGTATATGTAATTTAATGCCACTAGTGAAAACTAGAAATGGTTGAAGCAGCTGGGATGAACTCCAAGCACTGCTCATTTTTCAAGTTTTGGACCCAAAAAAATAGGAATTAAATAGAGCTCTTGTAGCATCTCTGCACCAATAGCAGCCATATATTCCAGAGGAAAGGGTGGAAAACGAAAACTGTGTGGAGAGAAAACAAGGAGCAGAGAGAAAACAAACTTTCCCACTACCAGAGTATCAAACTTCTCCTGAATTGATTCTTTTGTCAACTCAGTCTGAAAAGAAAAGCTGTGTGTACAACATACCTGTGAAGAGTCACAACATACTTTAAATTTCACATCTCCTCTCCTACTCTTTCTTTGCATAGTGCTGTCCCTGGCATCTCACTCCTCATCAACTTCTTGCTGAAAACAATGTCAAAAACATGCTGACCTCGTACCCTGTAAATACCAGAAGCATCCCATAGCTCTGTGTTGAATTTTTTCCTATAAAATCTCTAGACTAGGGGAGAGCATTCAGAGTGCATCACTCCTGCTGACCTTTAGAGAAACTTCCCCCAGACTGCTGCCTCTTACACTGAAAAATATCATTTTTCCTTCTGCCTGATCTATATTTCTTGTTACAAGAACAGCAGAGGTATCTTGAAGAAAGTATAGTCCTGAAGAGCAATATAAACTTTCAAGACATGACATCCCTGGACCCAGAAGGGCTCCCATCCCAGAGGCTGGCAGCAGGAATCACAGCAGGCCAGCATCCTCATGTCCTTTGGGGAAGCAAAGGAAACAGTAAGCCAGCTTTGCTCTCCATGCATCTCTCACTCTCAGCTTACACCCCTGTGAATCGGAAGCTGATGGACTTGTAAAGAGGTCCAGTGTTTCTGTCTCTCCAGCAGCCCAGGGAGCTGTGTGGTTTGTAAAGAGTCACCAGTGCTGTATGGGATTGGACATGAAAACATGCTCCCAGCAGAAAAGCTAGAGATAGCTGAAGTGTAAGCCTGAAGAGAGAATGAAACAAGGCAGCTAAGTCAGACAACAGCAACCAGGACATCTGCTGCAAGTGGCAGAATAAGCACTCCTCCTATTCCTGGGCACAGAGCCGGGTGATGCTGTCTGGTTCAGTTGTTCCTCACGGGGCTTTTGAAAGCTGAGTTCATTCTCACTAGTTCATCACACCTGCCTTTGTTCCAGGACACTGGTTTCCTAGACAGTCATTGAGATATGGTTTACAAGGAACACATCTATGTAAAACAAAGTTCAGCACAGCATTCATTAATAAATACCGTAACAGTCACACTGCAGGATACAAATGCTGTGCTAGTTACAGGCTATTTCCTCACAAACCTTCCAAGTTAAATACATAACTTCTCATTAACAAATCGCTACTAGTCTCAGATGCCAACAACTCCGACTGCCAATGAGGTGGCGCCCCAGTGCCCAGCAGGACTCTGTGCCCACGCACTGCAGTGTGTCATGGTAGGGCTGCAGCTCAGTATGGGAGAGCTCAGCTCTGCTCTGCCAGCCCTGGGACAGGTGCTTCTTGGGCACCAGCTCCACCGGGAAGTGTGGCCACCCAGCCCGCTGCTCTGTGTGACGTGGGCAAACTGGGTCTGGTGATAAGGCAGACAGTTCAGTCCAAGCTCATCTCCTTTAAAAATAATAATTAAAAAATAAAAAAATAAAAGCCTGTTCATGACTTTACATTCATAAATACTCTTGCAATGTCAAGGGATGGGGGGGGTTCATCAATTCATTAGATCTGCTTCCATGAATTATTTATATGCAGTGCTAAAAATGGTTCTGAAACATTACAAGAATTCAATATCAGTTTTCACAGTGGGATTTCATCATTTTAGCACTGGAGCATAATAGCCTAATGCAATACTAATACGATATGGTGCTAATAGGGTACAATGAGAGTTCTCTCTAATATGCAAACATTTCCATGTTGCATTATTATTTCTTTTAAGTTAATATGATATGGTGATAATATGATGAAATGAATTAGTTTCATATCATTGTTTGCATGAGTTGCGCATATTAAAAGAATATTTCCCCCCCTCCCCTCGAATTCACTTGGAATGAGCTTGAAAATTTACCCTGTAGTTATTCTTATGCTAATGAGGCTGTTTAGTAGGAAACACTCCCGCTGTTGCTTAGCCAGCTGAAGAAAGAACAGGCGTGTGTCACCTCTTGCTGGAATAAGAATTTTCCTGGCCTACTTTGAAAGCCTCGGTCCTAAACATGTTTGCTTTAATGTTTCCCACTAGTTCATAGATTCATTTTATATTTGTGATAAATTCCCTGATCAATACTTATCAGGAGCATTTCTACACAAGCAGATGTCTTCCAATTCATGTCCTGCCTCACAGAAGTCATGGGTAGCAATGTACTAATGGCCCCCAGAAGCACTGGCTGTGCAGATAACCACAGACAGACACCATGTTCCGCTTTGGGGTTGCAAGGTGCTTGCTCCATCTTGAGGGCTGGGAAGACCAAGGTGGCAAACCCAAACCTCAGCTCTAGGGTTGCTCATGGCCCTCCCATCTCCTTCCCTACATTATGTGGCATTTTTCCAAAGATATATGCAATACAAAAGGCCAAGCTGGTTCAAAGGTTCTACTCCCTGCCTCAAAAAACAGAATATCCAACACTCTTGGGGAAAAATCCATTCTGCTCTTCCTGGAAAAGACTCCTCATCTCTGGCTCATCAGACTGACTTGAGGATCCCTTAATTTCCTGCTGTGGTGTCAGCCCTGTGGGGAAAGTACTTGGGACTGGCCCAGACATCCTACAGATGCTTTGGCATTCCATGCTGACACGAGCTACAGAGCCTGGGGCAGCTGAGAAGTCCCATCCTGGCCCTTTGCAAGCATTTTTCCATTGCACTGAAATGTAGAAAGTGGAGTAGATGTAATGAGACTATTTGGCCCATTTCAGAGTGACTCCCAGGGCTCACAACACTTGTTAATAACTTAATGAATAAGTTAATAAAACTGAAGTGCTGAGATTTCTATCTAGGGATGTCAGAGTATTCTCCTACAGGGCGATTCAGGAGGAGATTTGTAACAGTTAACAATAACACCCGGCAACTCTCTGACTGTGTTCACTATGGAGCAAACATCCTATATGGGATAGATGAGAGCAACAGCCTCATCTACCCTCACTCCCACTTCAACCTCACAGACATCCACGTTTCATCTTCAAATCCCAGCAAATCCAGCTTTTCAGAAAGGTCCATTGGTATGACCTTTAATACACATGAAGTTATACAGGAAAATTTTACACAAGGTTAACAGTTCATGTACAACACTGAAAACTTCCACAAGTGTTACAGGAGTTTAAAATGTCATAAATAAAAGAGCCCAAAGTTTTTTAATTATCAGATTTCCAAAGCTACTCTACATAATTCCCCGTATAATCCAATCTTAAACTCAGAAGACATTCATGCAGATGACATTTTCTCTGTTTTGAATGGGGATTATTTTTTAAGAGGATACAGTACCTGGAAATATTTCAATAGGTCTGTTATTTAAAGCATATTTAATGTCATTTATGTTTTAATCTTCTTACTGACTAAACTTTAAAGAGAGCTACAAGTAATTCGAATGTGAAAAAAATAATTAGTCATTAGTTAATAACAAAACACACATAAGTAAAGAGTCAGTTCATTCATACACTGGACAAAAATGAGAATGACAGACAGGGTGCTCTGGGGTAACATGCCTCCTTTGATTAAGATTTGGAGTAAGTAGTTGCATTGTTCACATCTACCTGACACTTTGAAAGGTTTCTACTGCTTATGGACTTCAGCTTCATTGCTGGCAACACAGTGACCAGAGACACTGAGCCAATTTCACCAGACTCCTTATAAATCAGCAGCTTAAAGGATCCATTGCCAGGTAGAGAAAATAAATAATTTTAATGACCTTCATTCTCCACTCTCTAGCCTGAATGCAGTGCAGCACAGTCCTAGATCTCCTGGGGGGTGACTACTCACATTAACCAAATCTCACAGAAAATTGTACAAGAATCAAACTGCAGGTACTTTGGACTCAAGAGTTTTAGAAACAAACTGATTTTAGCCATACCAATTCAATCCTGCTTCCTTGGTGCTGTGAGTCGGCTACTCAGCTACTGTTGAGCATTTGAGTTACAGCTGTTTCCCTGCTCAGCAGTGTGGCTGATGCTCTGCTCCCTAAACTTTGCGTATGCACATTTTCTGCTTCAGCCCTTAAAGAGCCAGGAGAAGGCTCCCTGCTTGTTTTTCTTCTCACATTCTGCCTAACCCTAGGAGCAAAGAGGTACTCTGTTAGAAGTAAAGGTGTTAATTAGTGGTGAACCTGTTTAACCCAAATACTCTTTCACGCGGCTTCATAATGAATCCCAGAAAACCTCAGGTTGTAACATGACTATGATTTGCCCAGATTAGAGCAGACACTGGTTTTCTTGGAAACAAGCAGTGCTCTACCAAAAGCCTATTTCCAATGGGCCCATACAGTGGAGTCTGCTGCACCCTCCTCAGGAAGGTCTAGGGGTACCCTGAAGCAATAAAACACAGGTATGGCATTGCTTTCCTCCAGCTCTCCAAAGCTGTGTCGTAAGCCAGCACTGGAAGTGAGGAAGAAGGGAGAGGAAATAGCATGCAAATAAGAGCCTTTGGCTCTGTCCTTTTTCCACTACTATTATCTACGGGTCTCTGAGAGAGGAAACTCCTGGCCAGCCTGCCATGTTATGTATATTTTAGGACTCAGATGTGTCTACCTGAGGAATAAGCTCATGCTGACTATCACAAAGCACAAGATAGAAGAGATACATTCTAAAGATTCGGATTAATACTTCTACAAAAATCTGATTTTATAAAACAAAATAAATAAATAAATCTTTCCTGCAGCCAAGACAAATTGACGTGATTACTCGTAGCAGTCAGTGGAACAAATAGGTCTCACAGAACTTAAGCACTGTAAGCGTGGCTGTTATTTTGCACTGAAAATCATTTCTTGGTGTGACCATTACCATTGCTTGGTTACTTGTAGAAAACAATTTCAACTACCAGGAAATAATTATGAACAAAGCCCAGTTAATTATACAAGACATCTCAGCTGCCCTAATTAAAGAACAGTTCAATACTGTTCACTTGGTAATTTTTTTTTTAATTGTGAATAGATTTAGTAGAAGCCTGGCTGATAAACAAATAATGAGACTTGTGCTCCAGAAGGAATCTGATTAATAAAATTATTCACCAATCATTCACTTCCTTTGGCTTATATCATTCTTCCTTCTCCATTAGAACTGGAATAGAATTATAGGAATTGCACTGACTGGTGTCAAAGACAATGTCCCTTCCCGCCACAAAAATCCCACAGTCCTGGGCCTTAGAGTTGAAGTTTTATCTATATAACTATGACAAAATCAGGAAACAATCCAGTCAGAAAAATGCTAAGTCCCAGATGCAGCAAAAGGTCCCACGCAAGTAGATTCCTGGCTTCTTCCCTTCAGTGAGAAAACGGTCAGGGCAGGAGATAACAGAGATCAGCTAGAGCTTCAGTCCTCAGATGCCATCCTCACCTTTTCCTCAGGAGAACTCACACAGAGGCTGCTGACTACCAGATGTAGTGTCATAAGCCCAGAAATAGGGCTGCAAATAGAAGAAATGAAGACTTTCTGCCATGGCTATGGAAATCAACCGAAGGACATTAGCAGAGCCACAGGAACACATGGACAGGACAGGAGGAAGAGCCTGTTGTATGAAATGCCTGCAACTTAGGCCCACAAATTATTTTATGTTACCACTAGATCAACGATGGATGACTGCAGTTAAAGTGGAAAAATAACTTTACATATGTTTCCTACTACAGTCTGCCAGCTTCATATTTTAATGGTAAACTGAAGCAATTTACTTCCTTTTTATAAATGGATTACAGAAAGAACTCAAGCATAATGTTTCTACCCCTGTATGATCAATACCTTTAACACACTTATAAATTATTAATATCCTGCTCACAAAAATGAACCACTTCTGAAGAAGCATAATCGCTCAATATAGCTCAAAAGAAAAAAAAAATTTAACGAATTAAAGTGTTTCTTTGCATTTTTAGAAGTTTCTAGCAGCTTCATAGGGTAGTTAAAAAGCTATACTGTATTCAGTGTAGTATGTTGGATGTAGTCTACTTATTAATTTTTCTTCCTTCTGTGGCAACATAAAGGGACTTAGCATGTAACTGTTTAATCAGTCAAAAGCCCATGCCATGATGCCTGTCTCATTACATTCCTCCTAGAAACGAATCTCTCTTCCAGATGATGAAGTTTGGGGTAAGCAGACAGGGCTGAGCTGACTTAAGAGTTGGTGTAAGTCAGACTTCTTCTGGACTGGGTCATGCAACCAAATACAATATTCCCAGCTCTAACACCACTGTACTCCTCCTCACATTCCTTCTCTGACACTGTTGATAAAACTCACAAAGAGGACACATATCTTATTGCTAAATAATACAATGTGTCATATTCACTTAGCTGCATTTCATTAGCTAAATTACCAAATTAGAGAATAACCTTACAAAACATGTCTCATTTTTAAAAATCATTTCTCATTTTCTGAATGAAGAGGAGGGAGATACAGAGATGTCAAATTCCTACCTAGAGACCACGGATTTTCAGTGTAGCTCTTGGTACCAATTTTTTTGTTGTTGTTTGTTTGTTTTAAGCAAGTGCTATTCTGTATATTCTACCAAGTTATAATTAGGCAACCTTGGCCAAGAATGGTAGCGTCAAACTATAAAGACCACAAATTTATTTTAATTTTTCATCTAACAGAGAGAAAAAATGCTGCCACACAAGAATCAACAACTCAGAACATCGCCTTAGGCTCTCAAGTACCATTCCAGAGAGAACTAATAGGATTATGGGGCTCTCCTTTGTACACCTTGTCTCTTTGAGCAAAAGATCCCAGTAAAGGCAGATCCACTCAGATGTCATCCTTGATTTAATGAAAATGAACAGTAAATGTTCTTATCTAACTAAGAGGTGAATTATTTGATCAAATATTTTGAAGGCAGCTTTTTATATATCTGTACTCAGCAAACCTAAGATAACATTGCTTTGGGCTGGTAAAATAAAGCAAAAAAAAAAACCCAAAAAAATTAAATCTCAGTCTCCTATGCAGCTATTCTGGGGTTGAACAGGTTTACAGTCACTAGCACTTACTACTCTTGTTCCCTTAGTTCATGATAACACTGAAGAATACATAACCAACTTTGCTTCAAAGTATTCCCTGGCTCCTTACAATCATTTCCTTAAAAAGCATCAATGTATATCTGAAAACAAATGCTGGATTTCAGCAGCCTCTTGTGTAGCCTGCTAAAATAGCAGGAAGAAAGACATAACTAGGCAGATTAACTTCTCCAACTCAAATATGTTAAAAACCTTTATCAATACAAATATCAATAGATGTTATAATGCTGTGTTATGTACTCATAGGCATTTTATTTTTATTTTTTGTAGTTTTGAAGGGCCAGAAGATAGTGCAGTTGCCAACACAGCCAGGAAGCCCAAGCAGAATTAAATGCAAGAAGCTTTGTCACTTCTGTGAATGCTAAGAAAGTAGCTGTTGCTGTAAAACTAAAGTTCAAGGTTGCATCTGTAACAGGCTTTTCAGTGTATTTGAAAGTAGATTTAAATTGTTACTCACCCCTAACCTTCTTAGAGATTCATGGTGCCGAGTACGTAAAACAGAACAAACTGAAAGGGTTATAATACATTTACTGGAAGAAAAGAGTCTTGTAGCTAGAGAGAGAATATTGCACTGGGAAACAATAGAGTTTTGGAAAAGCTGTGTTTTGTGAGAGGAACTTTCCTTTTCCTTTTCTTATAAAATAATTCTTCAGAAATGTTGCCACCGTCATTTACCAGTTTTGTAAAGATATTTATTTTCTATCCATCCAAGAAATGAAGTGGGAAGATGAATTTTTAGACTTGATTAGGTATGAAATGCATTCAGGTGTTCCATACAACCCTGGAAAGGATATGGAAAAGGATTTTCCTTCAGTAATTTGGATCGTTTAAAGAGCTGTGAAAACCAACTTGTGTTCTCCATAAAACTCTGTGAGCCCAGAAATGCAGCAAATTCTTGAAGGCATCTTTGGGAGCTCCTGTAGAATAGTGACATGATAGGAGTTGTTTTTGCTTTGATTACAGAATGTTTCTCACACTGTTCATCAAATACAAAGTGACGTGGGAGCTCTATCTGAAGAGAATAGAATGATCAAAATCCAACTTGTTTCAGAACCTAGAGAAAAGATGATAGAAAAGAAGAGTGGGGGAGAAAAGAAAGAAAGAAAGAAATGCTAGCAGATTAGCCTTAACATTTATAATATCATAAAGGAAGCAACAGAAAGAGAAAGAGTGGCTAATAGTATGTAATGGCAGAGTGTCCAAATATTTGCAATTTTTTTTTTCCAAGTACTTGCCAAACTCAGGTTTCCCATTACAGAATAATGTCAGGGCATCACTCAGTGATTCAGTCATGAATCCCCTCCATCTCTTGTCACTGATGAAATACTACTGTGGCACCTCTGAAAATTCCACTGTCCAAATTTTCATCCAGGAGAGGCTGAAATTATTTATCTTGAGAAATTTGAAAAATATGATTTAAAAAGTACATTTCAGTCCAGTCTGTTCTCTTCATTTAGTGCATTTGAAAAAGGATAGCAGTATTTAAATGGCCTAAAGAGTTAGTCTCACAATGTTTTCAATAAAGTCAAGAATTTGAAAACTCTACTACATCTTTGCAAATTTTCACTATACTCAGAGCATGGGTTTTAGGCACATTCAAAATGCCAGAGTATTTTGCGTCCACAAGGCTTCCCCAGATGCTTAAGTTCTTGGAAATGAGAGGTTAAAACCTTTTGAGTAATTTCTTTCTAAAGAAACTTCTGTTCCACAAATCACATACTTGACATCTCCTGTCAAATGCAAGTTTACTGAATAAACATTGTAACTGCAAATATATTAGTGATATTCTACATTATTACCCCAAACTGGTATTTGCAACCCTTCCCGATCTATGAATTTCACTGCAAAGAAATGTTGCTTTAAATATGTGTATGTGTATAAATTTATCACACATACAGTGCTACAGGCTCTCAAATTTGCATATTGCAAACTTTATTATATACACTGAAAACTGACTGATGATGAGTGCTACTCATGTAGTTTAATTTCCCTTCTAATCCATGATATGAAAATTCCAGCTAATGGGCTCGTGACAAGACTAAACTGTGGTAATAACAGACTTAATCAAGAAAACAAATGGGATTCATTAAAAGCTGGCACTTGTCAGATAATCTTTGGAGAGTTCTCACCTCAGTCCACATGTCCCCATCAAAAATAACAAAAAAATTAATAGAAATCTTCAGCTGTTTTTATCTCAGGCTGTTGAGCCAATTTAGTGGAACTTCATAATGGAAAACAGACATAGTTAACTTTAAAATCTCTGTTCCACGTTTTAGATGTGTCCTCTTTCCAACTCTTGTTATACTCTTTCCCTAAATATTTGCAGTAAAATGTTAACTAGAAGCTTCTCACAGATAAAGACAAATTGGCTATAGTTTTCATATCCCCCTATAACACATAGCTTAAGACTTCATTGCAATATTGAAAGTATTTCTTGGCAAATACTGCTAGGGGAATATACATACTACATTATATGCGTGCATATTTATCAAAATATACCAAATGTATCAAAATATTTACCAAAAAAACTATAAAACATCTACATTTTATACATAGGTTAAATACAAAGAGGTTCAGATACCCTGCACTGTTCACTTTTGCAATATGAAAGGCCAGAAACAGAAGCCAAATTCTATCCTAAGTTTTGGTTGTTTCAGTTCTTTCCATCTATAACCAGTGGGGCCAACACACTAAATATAAATATCTTCAAAACTCAGCTTCAGTTCTGCCATTCAGCCCCACATAAGAAGAAAAATTTAGAACATGAGTATCACTCACCTCCAACAGCTACTGTCTTGTTAAAATACACATATAATTAATAAATAGCAAATAAGTCACAGAAATCATTAAATTATGTCTTGAGCCAATATCATATTGTCAAAGATAGTGGTAAAGCAACATTTATTTTGCATCACATCCAGCTTCATTCTACTTTGAATTCAAGACCAACGAATAAACATATGCAAAGTTTCAGTAAGCCTTTTCCACTTCTAAAAATGCACATCATCCACTGTCCCTGAAGTCTTTCTAACCTACCAGAACACTAAGGACCAAATAAATACATCACTGCTGGCAGCAGGAAGGATTTGACCACATTTGAGATCAGGAATTTTTAAACATACTCACCTGTTTTCTAATGTTCTCTCTCTTCAAAGGCACTTTACCTTTTGCTAACACCTGAAGTAACACTGCTAAAATAAAGGATTGTCTACCTTCTCTTTTCAGCACTTGCAGAAAATCTGACTCCTGATTTATTTACTCTTATTTGGCTTATTAATACTTCATTCTGCAAAAGCTTATTTACTCTTACTAGCACCTCCTAATTAGTTCAAGGAAGTCATATTGTTTTCTCATCATGTTTATCTATTTTTGTTCTGAGCAAGACATTTTTTGTTAGAGTATCCAAATTCTTTGCATGTGGCTGCACTCTCTGCAGCATGCATCCTTACAGAGCATCTAAATTTGCTAAGGCAATTTGAGCATTATCTGATTGCTAATTAATGTTCTATAGTAATTCTGACCTTTAAAAATGTTTTTTGTAGCCCCACTGTTTCAGAGGCCTGCTGTGCTTACAATTCTTATGTGAAATTTTTCCACCTATGACTTCTGTTGTCAGAGAACTCAGCTCACTTAGGTGCTGCTCACTGAGGTTGAGAATAGCTCTGGATAGCATTTTAAAGTTGGTTTGAGGTTGTTAGGGTTATTTCCTCCCCATCCTGATTGCTTTTAAGGCTTGATTACCTCAGTTACATCCAGAAAGCATTCAGACAGTTGAGTTGTTTGCAGCGTCAAAGCATGCTGCCAGCTGCCTCATGCCACAGCCATGCATGAGGCCTTCCCCTCCACTGAGAGGGTCTTGGCATGTGTGGAGTGAGAGCAGGAAGGGCAAAGACCACCTGAGAATTATGAAGAACCTGTTCTCAAGTTCATCCAGTGCACTGAACCAGTGTGAGCAACCCCACCTTCCCAGGGTGGCCTTTCTTCACAGATTTGTGGGACACCTGAGGGATGCACACTGTTCTGCTACCCCAAAAGACAAAGCTTCCGCCTCGTGACTATGCGTAATCCTTCTGTGCATACTGCTTCTGGCCAGTGTTCTTCCCTGACAGATACTAACAGTATGGAAAAGGTTGTAAAAGGTTCATTATGAAAGAACATCAGAAGTTTCCCTTTGCAGTGGTGTCCTCTAAGAGGTGCAGAACTGCATGCAGCAGTGCTTCTGTAACTATAAATATAGCAGTTAAATTAACTGGTCTTATTAGAATCCCTTCTCTCTTTTTGTGATTAACACAGAAAAGGGAAACAGCATGCCATGTCAGAAACCACCATAGCAGTGCTCACTATGATCCGACTTTGAGGAAATGCTACTCCTGCAGCTTGCTTGCCCTTCCCCAGCCCTCTGAAGAAGACGCATTTCTCAGCGTATTTTAACACAGCCCACATTTTTGCTGCCAAGCCCCATGCAACACACAGATTTACCTCATCCTTACATCACACATGGGAATGGGGGAGCACAGGGATTTGCAGGAGCCTCACCAAGATCTAAGGCTGGGGCAGAGCAGCGGACATAGGCACCATCCTACCTGCAACAGACCCAAGATCTCTCTGCAGGCTAGCAGTGAAGACATAGCCAGCTGGGAGCTGGAGACTGCACCCAGTCCTCTTGTGCCTGGCAAAGGCTGCTTCCCCAGCTGTGTAGAGGTCTTTGCAATGAGAGAACAGCTGCAGATGCTCACTTAAAAAAAAAAAAGGCATGGAAAACTGCCATGTGGGGCAGGGAGTCATCAGGAGAAAATGTCAGATTAAGCAAAACCTGTGACAAGATATCAATCCCTGAGAAGTTTGATATTCATTTATGTTGTCAAGATAAAACTTTGAAAAAGATGCATCCTTCATTACAGCCACCAACATTACTGTGAGAATACTCATGCAGACCTGCCAAGCTGTCCTTATGAACCAAGCACCAAGGAGGTTCCTGCTATGCAGCCTCAGGAGCACTGAAGAATTCCAAGGGTTTTGCTTGTCATACAGGTACCAATCAGTGAGTTATCTGAGGCAGGTTTTGCAACTGTCAGAAATCTGCACCTGTACAACATGGCACAAAACAGAAGAAAGCTGCCTATAACAGAACAGCTACAACTGTATTTGAAAACAAACAGGGCATATGAAAAAAAAAAAAAAAGAGAACTACTCCAAAACATGCTATTGGAGAAGACCAAAAATGTTGTTGATGCTTTTTGTAGTTTCACTAAGAAAGTCATAGTCAACGCATAGTCAACACAATATCAAAGCCTAAAGAATGGAAATATTCCCTTTTTAGTCACAAGGTATTTCTATGCTTTTGTTACTCAAAATGAAATCAGTTGTATAAATTCACAGCGCATAAGAACATGCATACACGAGGCACACATCAAACACTACCTGGATATATTTTACAGCCCTTGGTTTTCACAAAGAATTTCATTCTTCAAAAGTCTTTACTGCAAGTTCAAATTACCTGTGTCAGCTAAAGCCAATAAACCTGATTTTGAAGATATCACATAAGACACAACAAATTTTTGCAGGAATATCAAAATGAGAAACACCCTGTTGACCACAGGAGATTGCATTGGGCAAAACTACTTAGCATGCAGATATCATTACATACAGTAGGGTATTTTATTGTGCAACATCAGTGCATAGTTCAGCATACTCAAGAGGAGGAATAGTGCAAATTAATTATAACTTACCCTTTGAATATGATTGAATATGATTGAAATTCTTGTAATGGGTTTTCTGTGGCAATTCCCAATGGAAAGATGCTACATGAGACACCGGAACAAGAGTGTTTGTTGGCCAATGAAAAAATCCAGGATATGTCACAAAACATGTCCTTCCATTAGCCACCCAGTCTCTCTGAACTGACTTCTAGGACTTCCATTTCAAGCAGTGGGCATTAGACAGAGAACATGTGTAGGTGTAAGCCATAGCTTGCATTGCTGCAAAACCCTTCTGTGAGTAACAGAGCAACACATGTAGATATCCAACCTACGTGAACAACCACATTCACAAATATTTCCACTTATCAAACACAAGTTTGTTTTACATCTAGGTGTGTTTTATCTATTCAAAATAAAAGTCTTCCATAAAGCAAACAAACAAACAAAAAAAGATTTGAATATGAATCTTAAGGTGGCTCTGCAGTGTCTTGGTTTTGGGATGCAGGAGCAGATATACGAGGTACCACTAAGACTAAGATCAGAGTAATAAATACATCGGGTTTTGTTGGGGCAAGAGATTGAAGTGTTTAAACACACTTTTACCTGAGTAGAGGAATGGCAGAGTACTGAAAAATGAACCAGAAAGGACTGTAGCCAACACATCCATGCCCATACCACCTCCCACCATACTTGCAGTGGTGAGATCTGGGGTGAGATCTCCCTGTGCAGCTCTCAACAACAGGTACATCTTGGCTTTGGTGTTGTCCTTCAGGTAATGATGGCAGTTGTTCAGCTCTTCAAGTAGACTAAACTTCAGGAAAGTTTATCCAGGAAGAGCGAAGGAAAGAGTTGTAAAGTTGTCCTCAGACATTTCACATCCATCCTTACTGTGATAGACACTGCAGATAATTTTCCTAGCAGGGAATTTCTTGTGAGCATTTTACCAGTGAAACATTATTAAGTGTTCCTGCCAAAAGCAATTTGTTACAAAAAATGCTGGAGAAATGTAACCAAGACAAATTAGCCTCAGGATTTTAGATATAAAGATATGTTCTTTTTGTACTAATCCTGTGAATGTGGATATCTTTTCCAGCATACTTGAAAGCAGCTTCACTTGTGCTGAAACTACTGTCAAACATCCAGGATATCCTTTCTCCAACTTTTAAATAGAAGGAACTGCAATTATAGCGCTAACAACATTTTAAGAGTTTTGCAGGCACTCTTATCTGATTCAAAAGATGCAACTCCAGCAAAATTAAATAAAATATTTTTTAAAATTTTCAGAACAATTCAAATAGTAAAATTATTTCTACCATTTCATAAATTGTAGCATCATGAAGAACAAGTACTATTACTTTGTTTTGAAGGGTTTTTTTTGTTGACTGCAGAATAGTTGGAGGCTGGAAGGTTCATCTGAAGTTCATCTGGTCCAAACCCCTACTCAGTGGTGTTTTTGTACAACACAGAAAGTGGCACTATAGAGACAAGCACACGTGCACACATTGCAACACTCCAACAGCTCCATGGGGTGGTGGCCCTGTGCCTGTGCTCAGCATGGTTCCCCCCAGTGCCCTGCAGAGCAGCTTTCTTGCAGTCATTTCCAGCAGGCCAGGCCAAACCCATCTCTTCAGATAACAAACACACAGATTGCTCTAAGCAGTCTCTCTGCCCTCAGCTGGTTACTCCCTCAGCTTCACTCCCACCTATCCTTCCTGTTCACCCCCTCACTGCCCAGCTTTTCTTTCACTTCCATCATCCTTCTGTCACACTGATGCTGCCCCACCACCCCCTTGCCATTCTTCCTCTGTTGCTTCTACTGTGGTCAGTCCAGACCCGCTCCACCCTCCCTGGTTTGGAGCAGGAGCTGCTTAGAGCAAGAGAGGGCCCCAGGCACAGCACAGACCTGGTCAGTAACAGCCCTATGTACTGGCAGCTCCTGCCCGAGTGTTGGCTCTTTGATGGCGGAGAAGTCTGTCAGCATCATTCTAAGGCTGGAGAGCTCTGCCACTGTAAAATGTTTTGTTTTGCATGGCTCCATTTCACACACTGATGCAGCTGGCTTAGCCTACCGTATTTCACTTTTCTTAATTAGATTTTGCTCATTATTCCTGAAAACCTCCAAAAACTACAGCAGTATTATGCTGCCTCACTCTCCTACAGTATTACTCCAGCGCCATCAGCCCACTAAGAGCAGAATGCTGCTGGAGAGAGAAATTCGAATCTGCATGCCAGGAGGATGCTTCACCCACCTGGGGCGGCTGGTGCAGCTGCTGCCTCTGCTAAAACAGCCCCAGGGCTGGGGAGATGGCCCGGATCCACTCAGACTGAAGGAAGGAAAGTTATGTTTTGCAGTTAGGAAGGAGATGTACAGCTACAGAGTGCAGGGAGAGGCAAGCTCTTACCCATCTGTAGGGCTAGGAGTCCCAGGATCATCGTTCCCCAGCTGTATGCTGAATACCCAGCTCCTGCCACCCTCCCAGCATGCCTCCAGGCTGCTCCTTCCCCCCTTCCTGCTTCCACTCTCCATTTTGAATATAAGGCAGTACTTTCTGGAGTAGTGAATTATCTGATACTTATCTCTGACTCCAAGGCCTGTAGGTGCAATATCCAGCTCCTGAAGCCCCTGGACCTGTAGGAATTTATAGCAGCAGATTGACAGTGAGTTTTTCTGCAGGTTGTTTATATTATCGTAAGCTGCTTAGGAGAAAAGCTTTAACAGAACACTAGATAAAAAGAAAATGGGTTTTAAAACCCCCAGTAACTCTTTTTTTTTTTCCTTAACTTGTTCTTGAACAAAAAGTGTGAGCCCTCGGAAAGCACCTGCAGGTACTTTCACAAGGAACTAGTGCAGAATGTGAGTGCAATGGGCAAATGGTCCCCTGCTCAGCCTTTGGCAACAAAATCTGACCAAAAATCTGGGGGAAAAGCAGGAGGAAGTGAGGGCAGCTACCAAATGCTGGCACTCGGAAATATGAATAAACAACAAGTCTTCAGTTTTTCTTCCAGTTGGATTCTGCAGTATAACAAATATTAATAGCTATTGATTTTTTTCTATATTTTGCCAAAAGACAGAGAAAAAATTCATTCAAATGAAAAACTCACAAACATACTAGAAGTTACCACAGGTGAAGGAAAGACCAAGTGTTGGGAAACTGACTAAACAGATTATTTGCTTTAGCATTATTATTATTCCTGATCAGCAAAGAATGACCAACAGCAAGTCTAATGAAAATCCTTCAGACTTGAGGATAGAAATAGAGCAATTGTCTTTCATCTACACTAACGTTGAACTTTTTTGGAGACAAATACATTTCTACTCATCACTTGATGCATCTTGAACTGCATCAAAGACTTGTCCCATTGCAAGAAAGACAGCACCATGAAGAATTAATGTGTGGTCTCATGGGTAGCACCAAATGGCAGCTTGCATTGCCCAAGCTGCATCATCCCAAGACCAAGAAGGTTTCCTTTTAAGCATCTGCCATCACCTGAAGGACAAAGGTTTTCCCCAGGGAGAGAAAAGATATCCCTTGGCCAGATCCAAGTTCCAGCAGAAAGTTTTCCAGCAAAATAAAAAATTTAAATCAGTCATTTGCATTACTCATAGTTAATGGTGATAATGAGAGGAAAAAAGAAACCTGGGAACAGCAGGCAGCTTCCTCGGAGGGAGCCATAAACAAGAAAGCAAAAGGTCAACTGAGTCCTTGTGCAAAACATGATACAAAGCCTGGCAGTACACAAATGGCAAAAATAACTCAGAGCAAATTCACAACTCATAGCAAATTGAGCAGAAACAATTCAGAGTGTACTCAACAGAAGACTACATTTTTTCAATAGAGTCTAACAATTTATCATATTAGTAGCTGTATAATAGCAACCTATTTATTTATTGACAGCATGATTAGTTGGGTAGATAATTAAGATTAGCTAATCAAGCTTTTAGTCATTTTCTAGGAGAAAAAGAAAAGGATGAGAGGTTGCTTTTAGTGCAAGCTTGTTAAGCTAGGTAATACAGATGAGCTCTAAACTGACCTGTTCCAGGAATGACCGTTCTTTGTCTCCATGCCTTGTCTTCTTTGCACAAGACAGCTGAGCATGTAAAATAACGGTCTTTAGGATAATATTGCCCAGTGCTACAGAGAGAAAGGTCAAGAGTAGAGAAGTAGAAGATATGGTAGGAGTAGAGATGTGGGAAGAAGCCTGAGATGCAGGGAGCCGGGTAGAGGCTTAGGCTGAAGAAAAGCTATTGAAAACTCAGGAAAAGACAAAATTTTCAGTCCTCATGCTGCTGTGCTCAGCTTGAAAGTTGGAGGCTGAGCATTTCGAGTGCTAAAGCTTGCTTTGGAGACAAGCAGTCAAAGGAACCTCAAGAAAAGGAAGGTGATCCTGTGATGCTAGGACTTGGGGCAATAGATTTTGTTCACAAGTAGTGAATTTAGGGTTAGGGACGGAGGGTTGTATTCCAGCAGGTTATTGGCTATTGCTCCATATTGATTTAGTTAGCAGGGATAGTTGAACAGGAGACTGAAATGGAAGAAGCTTCTGGTTGGCAGGTTATACTGAAAGTTCTGATCTCTGTAGAAGAAGTAAATAAACCTCCGAGTCATTGATCCCTATCATACTGTCATCCATTCACTTGAGCTTCATATATCAGGCTAGCTGACAGCATTTGTGAAAGGATGAGAGTCCCTTCACTTCAAAGTCACTGCACAAAATAGAATGGCAGCTATTGGGAATGTGGAATATGAATCGGATGTGTCCTGTGAGAAAAATCTGCTCAGCCCTCTCCAGCAGCTATGATGAAACAGGAGGCTTAGGTGAATCAATGGATGTTCTCTCTGGCTTCACGAAAAGTGAGTTCAGGTGGCTCCCTGCTTTCTTCAGCCGTGGCCCCAAACAAGAACCTGAAAATAAACTCTGACCTTTTGATTATACAAGGCAAACTTCCCTGCTTTTTTAGCTGCTGCTGTTGAGCTTTCCCAAGCAATCTCTAAACATAAAATAGGAGCGATTTTAAAAGAAAATGGGTTCATCAGGTCAATGGTAGTGTAATTCTGGAAAGGGTATGAAAGTAGGGAAGTAACGATAATGCAGGAATTGAAAGGCTGATATAATTTGCCATGGCTGCATTGAGGTAAGGAATAGTAAATAAAACTTCCTGTCTGACTGGAACATAATGAGTTCCTTACCTTTTAACAGTGGCTACAAAATAAATTAAAAGGAAACACATACTGCTTTTCTTCTCTTGCAGATAGCATCTATTTATTAAGGTAAAAGGAACAGTGACAGAGAATACTGCTTCTACACAACAATACTTGCATTAACTCTGAAGGCCTGACCACTAGCCAGAGATGGTGAAGGAAGGGGGAATGACACTGGCTTGAGAATAAAGTGATTTGAAATTGCCACTGATGGTGAAATAGGGAGAGTGATAGACAGTAAAGACTTGTCCATGTATTTCTCACAGCCTTACTTGTGTTGGAAGGAACAGCGATTTTAGGAAGGAGGAGGGGAAGGATATTTGAAGGCAATTATTGTTTCTGCAGAAGAGGTATTACTGTTAACTGCATCCAGTGCTTTTATAACTTCATAGTGCCTCAGTAAAGAAGAACTGCTATGGAATCATAAAGTCGACTTGCAGGAAGTACATGAACAGACAGTGGAAGGCAGTGAAAAAAGAATAATGTCTATAGGATGCCCAGTACTGGCCATAGCCAAGAGGCATCAGTCTCAACAAGCCCACTAAAGGACACATAGTAGCTGTTTCCAGAATATGCAATAACTAGACATAAAACAGCACTGAAAATATCATTTACCTAGCTGGTAACTGAAACGTATAGTTCAAGCTTCTCTGAAGAGGGATATGACTGAAAGCAAGAAAAAAAAAAAAAAAACAAATTGTTTTTATTTGCACACAACAGACCTCTGCATTGTTACTTCTCATTCCCTTAAACCTCACCACAGGCAGGAAACTTACGTCAATCAACTGATCAAGGCTTCTGCAAACTACACACTGAAATGCTTCTCTTTGCCCTCTAGAGAATAAAATGGAAACTATGGTAACAGAGCTAGACCTGGTAAGGTCCATCAAAAACCAAGAAGGTAACTCAGCCTCCCTCTATATGGAGTCCTTGACCTCTCTGCTGCAACTCCCAACAAGAGAGACACTTCTTGAGAGAGTACATATAGAGGTTCAATTAATAACTCTAACACAGCCACAAGCCTGTGTACAATTATAGCTGATTTTCAATTGTGCTGCACTTGGCCTCCTGATTTAAAAGCATGCAGTTTGGATACAATTCTCAAAAACAAAAATCATTAAGCTTTTATCAGGAAAGACACCTCTAGTTAGTAATTGTAGCCCAACGACCTATGTTTGCCTTAATCCATGTGTATATGAAACACAGCTCGAAACTGTGCTGCTGCTGTAACATAGAACTGCAGGTAAAACACATTTAGATACAGAAGATACACTTCTGAGTTTACTTTTTTTTACTTTTATGAATAAAAATCATTTAAATCATTTCCTTTCTTCTGAAGCCACAGAGAGAAATTAAAAAAAAAAAAAAAAAAAAAAAAAAAAATAGGAAATTTACTTCTCCAGCACTTTTCCCGCAGGAAGTATGGCAATTTTTACAACAGACTCACAGGCAATTTACTGTGACATGACTTAAAAAGTAAAGCTCATTTTTACAGAGTATGGATTTTTGCAACATCATAGAATCCTGTATGTCTGACAGCATAAGCAATAGCGTACAAAATATACCATGTGGATTTAAAGTGACCAAAAGAAGAATCCAGTTTATAATTGTCTTTCTTTTTTGTTGCACAATCCAAATTCTATTTTGTGGGGAAGAATGAGAAGTGTTTCAGTGAGCCTCCAGAGACAAAATAGGCCACATGTTTATTTCAATGAGGAGAGGATACTTTTTGCCTTTCCAAGCTGATTTTTTATCTCAAACTTCAAGCGTTACAAAGATGCTCTTATTGTTAGTGAAAAAATAGCACACAGCATAGCAGAGTGCTGAAGATGGTGTGAGTTTGTTCCTCTCCCCAGGGGAGAAGCTGGTGCCGGGGAGGGCTGCCCACCTGTGGCTGAATTTGGCTGGAACTTGGTTCCTGCTAGAATTGAGCAGGGCAGGGACTGTGCCTGTAACATTGCATTTGAGCAGAAACCCACCTGCTGTACAGTCAGTCTTGAGACAAGGGATGAATGACAGAGTTAAGGTGAGGTATTCATACTTAACATTTTTGAAAGGCTTTTCTTAAGCAATCAGAACGGCTGAGATTGGAGGGGACTTTAAAGATCATCCATTTCCAACCCCCTCCCATGGCAGGTTGCCACCCACCACACCAGGTTGTTCCAGGCCCATACAGCCTGACCCTGTACACCTCCAGGGATGGGGCACCCACATCTCCTCTGGGCAGCTTTTGCCAGGGCTTCACCTGGGTGTCTAGGGAAAGACACTAAGAACTAACATAAAAACCTTCAAAACACATGCCTTTTTGGCATCAGTATAGCATATGTTTTAAATGTAACAGAGAGAGACAACTTTCAGCACAAAACTAGTGCATCGTTATTAAGAAGATTTATATGTATGAGAAACTCTAAAATGAAAGAAAAAAATATAAATCAAATTTATTTCAGGGTAGAAAACAAAATCATAAATAATGTCTTTTTCACACGTATTTCTGATTACCCACAGCTCTGGAATTTTAAGAACTACTGTTAGAGAAAGGAAGGAAACAGCCAGATGCAATCTAAATTCCAGCTTCAAACAATTCCAGCACTTGTCATCTAGTATATCAGGCCACTAATAGACTGTTAGATGTCCTTATCATAGTAGCAGAATGATCAGCTTCACATCAGAATGTTCTCAGAACTGTCAGATCTAGCTTCATTCTGCAGATACCAGTATCCCATTAATTCCTGTTCTCAGTGGAATTCTAAACACACCATGCAAACTGAACATATGGATTAATTGCAGGAAGAATAGATGCTATCTCTTACCTCTGAAATATAACTGAGATTGCAGAAAAGGCTTGTAAGCAGAATTAAAAGGCACAGTAATTTCCTTCAATCAGCTTTGAGTTATTACATGCTACCAACTTTCATTAAGACTTTTTGTCAGTTCCCGGACCACAGAGTGCTAGGTTAATTCTAGATTAATTGTTACAGCCTGTCAGATTTCAGGTCCCCAAACTTTCACAGTTCACTTATATGAAAAGGAATTCTTCTTTTACAGTTCGCAGATATGTTTTTTAAAACTTTCTTCCTTTCTTATAGCATCTGTTCAGTGACTTGTGCTGACCAGAATGACCTCAGTGCTACCATTGCATCTTGGTGAGCAGTGGTGATGTCTGGGTAACTTTGCCAGTGTTTTTTCCACACATGGCATGGTCAGCAGTCATGTATATATGTGCGCATATTAACTCACAGACATCTGACTGCTGTTAACTTGCAAGAGTGTCAGCGTCTTGCAGAGTGTTCGCATTATGCCATCATTACCTATTTGGATCTATTTGGCATGCCTCATTATATATATGGGTTATATTCTGTCTAAATTATACATAGAGAAGTGTACACACACACAGAGTTTTCAAGCCCTTGATAGAATAGTTGGATTCTCCATACACATGAACACAAGGGGTATGTAAAACCATGCTAGAAAGTTCTACCACACTTCATATGCTTTTCCTCACTACCTTTTTAAATTGTTTTGTGGGTATATTTCAGTTTTTATACATTTAAAATGATATAGTAGTGTATCAATTATAATTGAGCAGTAAAAAATGATTACTTATCCCTTTGCTGGATGCACAGTATGCGTGAGTCAAAGCAAAGATTTGCAGGCTGCAGAGAGATAATTTAAGAGTATAATAGCTGTTCCTGTTTCTTTGTTTTACTAAGCTTGTTTTTTCCCCCCTTTTTAAGTGTTTGTCATATAATTTTTACAGTGTGTTTTTCTCTATTGAAAGCATTTATAAGACATTATAACCCACCACTTGTTCCTATTAAAGGTCATTAATCCCAGAGATTGCCATTTAAATTGAATAGTAAATTCTACAGATTCTCTGTTTTGACCCATAAGAAAAGGAAATTAGGGATCACTGCTTGGCCAAGACCAAGGCAAGCTTGCTTTGACAGTGGGGTTTGATGGTGCACCCAATCAGAAGGATGCTCAGATGCATGGGGTCAGGGAGAGCCACCCATCACAGCCATGCTGTTGCTGCACCCTCACAAAAGTCCATTTAAAAATGCAACTATAGCCATTTTCAAACATTAGTGCAAGATCTGAAGTGAAGAAGGACACACTAAATCTAAAATAATAGTGCAGAGTTCTACTCTGAACTGCTTCCTGGATTGTTTAAAACTGTTAACTGTTCTTGGACTTTATAAAATTGAATGGTATTTCATAAACCCAGTTTTAAGCTGTTGCGATTTTCTGTAAGAAGATTCTTTCCCATGTTTCTGAAGTAGCAGCTACAAGCACAGAACTGAAACATGGAAAAGTCAGAGCACCATCTTCTAACATTATAATTATAAAAATACCAGCCCACTGCTCACCAGCTGATTTTTAGGTGGCAGATTTGAGTGGACTGTCCTTTTATCTTTCTTTCTCCTCTCCCAGTATCACTTTGTCAGGTTTTCGTGGGAAGCGATGAAAGGAAGGAACAATGACACAAAAGTGCCCTTGTGGGGCTGGGATGCAGCAGGCTCAGCATGCACTTGCCAGCGGAGCTGCTTCCCATCACCAGTGCCTCTCACACACGTGGCTAGTGCCCCATTATTATTCTTCACCTACAGAGCTCTGCCTCATTCAGACTGGTGTTCATTCACACCCTTCTGCTGCAGCTTTCCACTTTCAGGGTTCTCTGCAGGACAAGGCCATTTTTGTGGCTGGAATTTTCTATTTCACTTGGAGATCTGTTCCACATCACGTTGCTCACATCTAACTAATTGTAAAAAAATGTTTGGTGGAACATTAATGTTGAAGTCATAAATCTAATAATTTAGTTTTTGTTTTTATCAGTGCAGACCAACAGAGTTCTTAATTGCAACACTGACCTGGCATGAAAGAAAAGGCCAGGTGTACCTAATCAGCCAGGGGGTGGACTAGAACACACTGAAGAAAGGAAGTGGAAAGTAACGCCAAAATGTTTTAAGATGTAAAATGACACAACGTTCAATGAACACTTGCCAACATCATCTCTAATTACTGCAGTGATTAAGTAGTAAAGAACTTGGTCCCAAGAGAACTGCAGTTCTGAAGGAAGCACGGTGCCATGTGTTACAGAATTTTTTCTTGCAAATCATTATTGAAATCCTGCTTTCTGTGGTTCTCCTAACAAACTCTTTCTTTGCAAAAACCATGCTTCATTTGTGAAGTGCAAAGGGAGTGTGTCTTGCCTGCCTCTGAAGATTTACGTCTTTATTGCCTTATATTCAACTTGCCTTTTAAAAAAATCCTTTTATGTCTCTAAATAAAGAAGCACAGAAAGCAGTATGTATTTGCATACTGTAAGCGTTCCTCTCATCCTCACTGAAGAACAAAAAGAGAATAGGGGAGGGCTAGATAAAAGCATCAAGACCTTAAAACAGCACGACAATGGTCTGACAAACGGCCAGAGAAATGGCAATTAATGCAAGACCAGTTTAAAATCAGAGTCCTAGGGGACACCTTAGAAGACCTTGTTTAGAAGCACTTGCATTTCTTTTTTATCATAATGCTCTTAACCATGAGATCAGAATTTTTTCAGCTTAAAAATACAAAGCACAACAATTAAAAAAAAAATCCCTGAGGTTTAGTAACAAAAGTATTTGAATTGATCTTAATGTATGGGTTATGTTTAAACTTTTTATAACTCTGGATCAAAATGTCTATTGTACAAGCAAAATATATATTTCACTGTAGCATACTCATGTTTATTGTGTTTTATTTTCTCTGTGGGTGCCTCTTCTTTTCATTCAGAAAAGAAGAGGAAAAATCCTCATCCTCTTTCAGAGCCAAGAGACAAAGAACAGCAAGGGAACAACCATAGCAGTCCTCTCCTCTCTTTGCTCCTGTCTTTTTCACATCCGATCTGTGTCTCTTCCTCCTACTCCTTGCTATACAGAGCTTCCAAACACACTATTTCCCGTTCCACAAAGAAATATTTAGCTCTCACAAAGCACTTTTATCAGTACATCAAAGAAACACAATCATCCCCATTTCACTGGTGCGAAAACTAAGACATGAACTTCATCTATATGGAATATGCACAGCAGGGAAATGTTCCCAGAATATGAATGCCATATGTATATTTTAGAAAGGATGTAGTAAAGAACAGGGCATTTGTGCCTGTTGGGTAGCATTACAGAGCACAAAAAGGTCAAGAGAAAGAAGGAAGAAAAGGCACTGGGCTCCTAGCACTGCAGCTTATAGGCTTTCTTTTGTCCTAAGGAAGATAACGAAATGTTGCTGCAGAATCAACCATAAACAATTTAAAATAAGACCAGTTGATATCACATATAACTCATGGAGAAAAATAGAAGTGATTTAAAGTGCAGGAGAAGTGCCAACATAACCAGTCATTGCCTTTCAGCTGGACACTGCTAGTCTGACTACACCATGTCATCATGTGTATGGTAAAATGCTTCAGCAAAATGAAAAACAAAATGACGTTATTTTTAGCCTGACTACAGTAGCAAATTAAAATGCTTCCTCTTGCTTCTTAGTAGATATGAGTTTAGCTGGAAAGGCAACAGATGCTCTGAATTTCAGTGTTTAAAATGAGACACTGAGATGCTTCCTCCTCAGCCAAGTCTCTACAAGTCTGCGAGAAGATGCTCTTTTTTCCTCAGCGTTGAATAAGATGTTAAACTTAGTTTTCTAAGCTCGTTTCATGAATCATTCATGATCAAGTACAAATCCTCACGAACTCACGAGAGCACTGAACCAGTAAGAAGAATATTTAGGAAGGTTTAATAGGAATGACAAAACAGTTAAAAATGTGACTAGAGGGATCATAAACAGTAAGTGAATTCATTGGACCAGACAGAACACTTATCAGTTGGTTCAGTCCCATTTGTACTATCAGCAATGTTGAGTATAAAAGTATTGCAGATTTTGCAAAGAACTCCAGATTCTCAAATTCTTTCTATATTTTAATGCATTTGCAGTTGTTATTTCTGTGAAGGGAATTGTGCCGTACTGTTGCACTTGTGACTCACTGAAAATCTGTTTTGAGACTTATCAGTATGATGCTGTGAGTAAGTCATGCTAAGAAAAACACCAGGATAAAATAGCTCAAATTCTGGTGACCAACTCACCTGTGGTAAGTTTTGTCTCCAAAGAATTATCTTAGAAAATAACTCAGAAATACCTGAGAGGATAACTAGTTTTAGAAGAAAAAAGGGTAGCTGATGAACATTAAATGTTTAGGATGCACTAAAAGCAGAAGTCTGTGCTATTTTTACTGTTCCCATTTAGACAATTATAAGGCATACATTTCTGTGGAATCTGCTCCCAAGCCTCATCTTGCTGGGGGGGGGGGGGGGGGGGGGGGAGGGCAACAAAGGGGTAAAAGAGAGGTCTGGGTGTGCATGCTGTGGGAAAATGAAGGTGACAAGATTCTAGAGATTGTAAAGGGAACAAAGATGCTGCACACTGCTCTGGCAATTGCCAGGTGAGAATTAGGTTATGACCACCCTGCCTTCAACAAGCAGCCTGGCCAGTGCCATGAGGCTGCTGGGCTAGGAGCACCCAGCACAAAGCAGCAAGCAGCGCTGCCTGTCCCAGAGGGGACAGTCTTACCCTCCTTACACCCATTCTATCTGCACAGCCTTTGCAACTTCCAAGCAGATCTTGTTATTTTAGCTTATAATGTCTGCTGAAAGCGCAGAAAAACTTACGGGCAAATACAGAGGTCGGTTTCAGATGGTGATAAAAAGTGTGCAGGGACATCTTCATGGGCTCTAAACTCCTCTAGGGCTAGAATCTTCTAATACTGAAAATTCTCGCATGTCAATTTAAGGTCTTTGTTTCTTCCAAACCACATTGGTGTTTTCTAGTAGCACTACAGCAATCTCCTAGAGGCATCAGTCAGCTGGGGAACCTCTGCAATTACCTCTATCAAATAGGACACAAGAGACTGGAAGCAGAGTCTTCTGAACAGCAGGCTGCCAATCTGTGTCCCTGCCCTGATCTCTGTCCCTGTCCCAAAGGAGAACAGAAGAGCTGTTCTCTCATTCTTTTCAAGTCCTGTAGTATCTCCATGATGCTTACAAAATACAGGAGCTATTGTAATCAAAGACCTTGACCATGGCAATTTCGTACCAACTGAGTACTACCAAAATGCAGTGAGAAGTGAATCTCCTCTACAGATTGCTATTTCATGTTTTGTCCGAGGCTCGAATATATTTGCAGAAATTAATTAAAATGCTGATAGATAAAAATGGAAACATTCAAGCTTAATCTAATAAAACAGCAATGTTTAAACATGTCTTGAAATTAGTCATTTATGTCAAACATCAACTATTTATAATTTCTGTTAAAACAGTTCGGCTTTTCTTTTTAATTAACCATAGTAAAAGAAAATCAGGAGCTTTTCACATTTTAGGTTTGTTCACTCCTAAAAATCAAAAATCACATGGTTCCTTAACTGTTCTAAATTGCATTTATACAGAAATGTAAGTAAACTTTCACCTTTTGAAAGAGTAAGATCTATGTATTGCTTTGAAAAGGGCACTAAATGGCTCCTGCATTTAGGACAGGATGGCAAACCCTTTTTACTGCAATGTCTGAGATTATGCTGCTGGCCTTTGCCGTGATGTCAAGCATCAGCTTCTGTGGCACGGCAATTTCCATTCTAGGAAAAAAGTTGATATTTGCGGAGCAGATTGCACTGCTGAACGAAATTTGCAGTCTCTGATGCCTGCTAGTGGGACATTTGTTACATGCTCTGCTCTGAATGTAGTAATACATATTTCAACGTGGCACTGCTTCTTCAAAAGATTAAAAACCTCTTAGTCCTGTGAGACTTGTGTCAGCATCTGATTTCATGTGCAAGGTAATCTTTAAATATTAATATGGAGCAAGGTCATGCTCTCCTTAACCCCCAAAATGGAGTTAGTAAATCATGATCTGGCAGTAGAAATATACAGGGCACATCAGTATTTGTTTAGGGCAAAATCTAAATTTAAATTAAACTAAATTGGTTACTGGTATTTTTTATAATTGCATACATGTAATATATTATCTGTGGGCAAAGGGGAAGTATGGATAGCCTACGAAGCTGTAGTTCGAAAAACATTTATTTGAAGGATATTAATATAATCTCCTGAATTGACAGCAGAGAAAGTGGTATCTGAAAAACCAGTTAGATAAATCTAAAGTGGGAATTCAGTAGCTCTTGGGGCAAGTCAGCTGCTGTCAAATCTCTGTTGACTGCAGCTGAAAGAGTCATTTTACACAAGATGAGCGGAAGCCTTTTGGGCTCTCATCTAAGCTGAACCACTGATTTATGGCATGACACTGGTAGTCTTTTTGACCTCTTTATATGACATTCATCCTACTAAGGAACAGGGGGAAGGGGGATTACTGCACTTTGCTGGAAACTAGATGATGGACCCAAATAGACTTTCCCTAGGCAAAATAAAACATTTCATAGTTTAATTTCTTGAGAGGGGCTGATGGTTTAGCCTTGAAATTCTACATACATTGCCATTACATGTTATCTGAACCTCAGCTCCCTATGCAGCTGAGGTTCATGCCACACATAACTAACCACATTTGTTTTGCTGCCAGGGGATCTCCCTTGCTGCAGAGATGGGGAATGACTTTATCCTACAAAAAAAGAACCGGTTGAACTCTGCAAAGACTCAGTGTTGTGAGACCATGACCTTTCATACAAAAGACTTAGAGGGCAATTGAGCAGTGGCAGAGTCTAGGGAGGGATAGAGTCTTCATCTGAGCTCTGGGAAGTAAAGGGAGACAAATTATTTAAATTTAAAAACAGAAATTTTGCTTGCTAAATAGAGACTGAATGTGTGATCCTCATTTAGAGCAAGGAACAGCACGTTTGAGCTTTAGCATTTAATGATTTGAAGTACTGAATGGGCAAGATTTTCCTTATAGAAGCTTCTGAGACACAAGGCATTCATAAATAATTAGCTAAGTAGCTTCATTTTGCTCTTTGCTCTGCTTCCTAAATTTGCCAATTATTTTAAATTATGTGTATAAATATTGCACTGTGTGGACTGTTGTGTCCACTGGCAGATGTGTTAAGGCTTTTAAACCTATTTCTCTTGGCCCTTTCACTTTGATCTGATCTTGAAAATGTTTTATGGACCTTATCGGTGAAAATAATGGGTGTTTCAGGATCAGGTGATGCAAGCTGCATTACACCAGGCACAGGTAGATCAGTGAGAAGCAACATGCAGTTAAGTCTCTAACGCCACAGAGACATTAAAATGCTTCAATCAGTCTCTGTCACCATTTGGGTTCCTCAGCTCAGAGAAGCCATAGAATGTGGGCTTAAACAAGATCCTCCCAGACCTCACCGAGCATTAAGCTACCTGGCAGTGGCTGTCTGCAGCCTGCATGCCATCCACTGGTGTTCAGGGATCTCTGAGTTTGTTCTAAAGGCTCTGCAACAATAACAAGGAAAAAAATATTTTCAGTGGGCTTATGCTTGCTGTACAGGTGCCCCCATCTCCACACAAACTTCCTTAAAAATCCACAAATAAAAGTTGAATTAAGACTTTGCTCTCATATATAAAAATTCAATACTAATACTGTGCAGTTCTTTATTCACAGATAGATTTTTCTGTGGAAATTGCTTTCAAAGCATGTTTCCAATTTTCACTAAGCAGCTCTTGCCCACTAAAAACTCACTGGAGTTATTTTGTAATGTTTAAAGATGTATGGAAACACACTTCTGTCTGGCGCTGTCTTGTAAAAATCAAACTCTTAACAATAGAAGTCCTTCCTGTGAGGAACATGCAGGTGCAAAGAAACAAGCAGGAGGGCAGTGAGGACACCAAGAGAGAGAAGGCAAGTTATCCAACAAAACACAAGGTGAGGAAAAGAGAAGGGGGAGAGAAGGAAACAGGTGGCAAAAGGAAGAGGAAGATGCAGCCAGGCTGGGGCTGGAGCACTCAAAGAGTTTGGAAGCAAAACCTGCTTCAGGAGATGAGTTGGCCCTTATCAGGAGCAGAATCAACAACAAAGCAACAGCAATCAGCACAACTTTTAATATTTCTCCAAAACACACAATAAATCTCTTTGCCCTTGGGAGAGCCAGAACAACAGATGAGCACAAAACTGCTGGCAAAATGCAGAAGTCTCTGTCTCACTGTGCAGGCAGATGAAGTTATTTAGTCAATCCTGTATTGTCTTCTCTGAACTACAAAGAAAAAAAGCAGCCCAAAGTTTCGCTCAATATTTACCTCTTGGGTTAATAAATTGTGATCCTGACCTCAACAAAAGTCAATATCTTCTGATTATTATACGCAGGCACCTTTTATTTGTCCTCACTCATTGTATAATGAGTTACCCGTTTCCACTGGCAACTTCACTTTAATTTTGAATGTCTGAATTGAACAACCATTTATTCTCCAAGGCAAAAGACAAAATTGCTATAAACCAGAGCTGAAAAATACAGAATGGTGTTGCTATTTCTGGTGAATAAGTGAGCTTGGGCAGGGGACAGAAGGGATCAAGGATTAAACACAAGAAATAGTCATTTTACATCCTTTTAAAAATATCTCTGAGTAACAAGGAGCAGAGAGGGGAAAGCCCTGAACTGTGCTGTTAAATACAATAAGGCTGCAAGTGCAGGTGAGAAGAAAAGACTACAATCTGGCCTGACTCGTGAATTTGTTTCATTGTTCTTTCTCCCCAGAAGATCCAACAGCAATGCCAGAAAATACATGCCAAGGGCAGCAAGAATGGGAGCACGTGCAGGCCACGTGGCAGAACTGAGTGCAGGCCACCATATCTCAATTCTTCCTAATGGCTGGGCTGGACCAGGACCAGAGGGAGAAACCTCGGGGTGTTACTCTCACACTTATGCAATGTTTTATGCAGTAGCACAAACGTGCACTGTGCTTGTCTGGAAGAAATCAAAGCACAGCCTCACCCAGCAAGATCAAGAGTCAGCTAGAATCACATTTTTGCTCTTCAATTTCTCATTTTTCTAACATCCTCCACCAAGAATAGTAAAAACATCCTTTGGGCTTTCCAGCCTTGTGATACTGGAAAGATTTTCACCCACGTAACTCACTACTCTCATTTCTTTTTTAAAAAGTTACTTTTCTGGTTTAAGTTGTCTGACTTGACACTATTCCACTATTAATCACACTGGCAAACAGTGGCAAGAGCAGCACGCCTCTAGTTTAAGCACAGCAATTTTTGAACAGTGAAAAGTCAGGAAGAACAATTATGGTCAAAACAACCATGATCTTTGTGAGCACCTAATAAATCTCATAAAGACCCATCCTAGCACATTTGTTTTAAAAGTCGCTTTCTCTCTCTGTGCAGTGCTACTCTGGTACCATGCTACTTTATGCTCTAAACAAAAAATGGCTCACCATGACCAAAGCAGGTCACACTGAACACCTGGGAACAGCCACAGAAATGTTATTTTCAAACTAGAAAAGCAGCTGTTCTTCAGATGGGACATTCAAATCACTATTTAGCACTTCCATAAGTATTTTTACTGTTCTTATTACCTGTTAATACACTGCGTCCTTTCTATAACATTTGAAAGGAGATACCTCATTCAGAAAGGTTGGAGTTACTCTACCTAAGTATCAGAGAAATAATACCATCATAGGTGGATTTTCCCATTTACTTCACAAAGCTATAAACAACTTCTACATGGAGATCTTCAGACATAAAAAAAAAGTCTTTAGACAGCTTACAGACCAAAAAGCAGCTGATTTTCTGAAAGAAAATTAAAAAAAATATATAAGATAAAAATCCATTTCCCCCCAGGAAGTCATAACTCAGAACTGACAATGCAAAAACTTGATGTATTAAAGGTTCGTTTGGTCTTCTCAGACCTGTTTCTACTGAATTCAAACATCTTTCATCATTAGTACAGTTGAGATCCTTTCTTTCCATCTAATGACCTGTATCAGCAACTGCCACCAGCATCATATGAGTACCAAAAAAAAAAAGACATGCTAATTTGCGTGCCATTAAACAGCATGTGTATATCCATAGAGGAAGTTTGCAAACTATCTTATGAGCAGAAACTGTTGAAGTTTCTGAAGGTTTGAATAAATTGGTGGGCATTTTGTGGCCACAGAGGGTTTTAATCAATGGCCTTTATAATAGCTTAAAAATGGAAACTGATTTATTAGTTTCAATAGAAAGAAAGTGGGCAAAACACAGTTAGGTGCTGTTTTTTCTGAAAATCCAACATGCACCCAGGGGGGTGCTTACTTTGGAAAATCATTTCTCAGCACAGAGCAGAACTTGGGCCAGGATTCTGGATGAAGTCATTCTCTCTCTGCCTTTTGCATCAGGAAGCTCTGCTCCCAGCACAGTGCTGCTCTGCTAGAGGAGCCATGCACTGCACACAGTATGAAATGCTGCATGGAATGCTGGCTTGGGTTTGCTTCTAAATTTCACAGCAAGACAGTGGAAAGAGCAGAGAATATTCTTGATATGATTATTGTAGCCTGAGCTGCTAAAGAGATTCAGTGAAGTACTCTAAATTAGCTGAAGCTTGTGAATCCTAAAGAAATGTAAGAGGGTCTCAGAGAAGGAAGGAAGTAGGCAGATGGTTTTCTCAATGGAAAACAACGAGTGGTTTTTGTTAGAGGCTTTTGGAAGTATGAAGGATCATTTCTACTGGCAGCCAAGATACCAAGAGATATGAAGGTTATAAACTAGTAATTCAACACTTACTTATTCAGTCATTCTGACTACGGTTTATACGTGATTTTAATTAATAAGTTTAATATTTTGAGCTGGATAGATTTCTGTTTTCTTCTGTGCTCTGTCTCTTCTTTGTTTTTCCAAGCAATAAAGTAAAATATAATGGCACTCACCAGACCATAATTGAATGGGCTAAAAAGCAAGAATCATAAAAATACGTGTTTACAATACAAAGCTTGGATTAATATTAGCAAATGTTTGAAAGCACTGGAATAACATTTGCAGTCTACTCCTTTCTAGTCAAGTAAATCCTTGCCTTATGCAGAAAATAGTATTCAATAAAGAATACAATCTAAATTTTGAATTATATAAAAATCACAACGCATCTTTTTTTGCTCCTCTAAGATTCAATAAATAGTTCAATAGATCTTCTTTATTCCTTTCACCCTTCTGGGGAAAAGAATGATTCCTAGGCAAAGAGCTTGCAGGCCAAATTTCAGTCTGAAAATAATCTTTATAGCTGAGTTATAAAACAATGAGAATAAGGGTTTACGATGTGAAAGTTGATGTAGACTTTACTGCTTTGGCATGATTGGTGAAGCAGTATTAAAAATAAATAAATGTAAAACAAACTGAAAATAATCAACACACAAAGAAGGCATTCTATATGTTTTGACTGAATAACAGAAGCTGTACGCTATCACGCTCAAATAAATCTAGCGTCTTAAACCACTCCACCCTTATTATCTCTACCAAAAGAAAAATGTTTATAATAATACATATATTGACTTTTGCTTTCTGTTCAATAACAAGATTTACTGCCCCACTCTTCAGTCAATTGTAACCTCTTTGGGTCAACAAATCTCGATACCGATCTCAATAGAAGTCAATACACGCTTATTACTTACCTCCACATTTAGACGCCTATCACAAATTCTTACGATATTCCCTTGACAAGAAGAAATGAATACTTTCTGTTTAGTTTGTATGCAAAACAGGCTTAAGCACTTTTCATGGAGAAAGTCAACGCAAAGCTATGAGATAATGCTGCATTTAAGAAAAAAAGCATTAAATATTAATTTTCTGTAACTTGTAATTGAAATTGCTTAGCTTCTGTGTGTTATTTCCTTAACAAGTCAGACTGACCTTCTTGTAACTCCTATTTTCTTCCCACATAAAATGCAATTGAGTTATCTAATATTTTGTTCTCACTAACAATGAAAGGCAAATAATAATAAAAATTAAAAAGCTACTTGTAAATAATTATTCAAAAACAAATATGCCAGTTCAAAAGAGAAATGTAACAATTGCCTTCTCAGCTACATTTGTACAAGGCTAGCATAAAAAATTAGCCTTTAAAGCCACTATCACACCTGAGTTTGTATATGAATTGATTTTATACTTTCATAGAAGGAATCTGCCTTGAGATTTGCTATTCAGCCTCTGAAGTGTCAAATGCTTGCTGTGCGAAGACATTCAAAACAGGATTTCATGTCTTATATATAAATAGATTAAATGGAAATTTATCTATCATACAATCCAAAGGCTCATATAGGAATCTTAACATTGAGCCAGCTAATAAGGAATGTCTTTTAAAGTACTATCTCATCAGATTAGGTTTTGAAAACTGGATTACTTTTTTTTTTTCCCGCCTGTGTTCAGAATGGAAACTAAGAAGAAGCTGGTACAGTCTGGAACATATGGCAAGGGAACATCAAAGGTAGCAGAAGTTACACAGAAAAGTGCCTCTACAAGTGTGTCAGGCTATAGGAAACATCACTGCACTGGTCTTCCGGTCCTTTCCAGTTCCACATGCAATATAATATTAGTTGTGTAAAACACAGAAAAACAAGACAACAGATGGAACAATGATCTTAACCTTGAATATTAATATTCTGTCACCTTGTCTTAAAATTCTATTTTTTGAACAACACACATTGCAGAATATTTGGGGGAAGGGAGAGGTTGCAGTGGAGACCGGAAGTGGATACTCAATATTTAAAAAGTTTTTTATGTTTACTTTTATCCTAATCGCATCAATTCATGTAACGTTTTTTTCTGACTTGCTTAACGTTAGACATTCCCATCACTACCCCATAACAATCTCTATTATCTTTGGTAAAATGCAAATATACAACTTGTTATAGATTGTTTTCTTGCATTTGTCAGTTAAATCCTACCCTGAAAAACTGGATAAAAATTTGGAGAAAAATTCAAATGCCACTTAAGCACGGTAGGTCCCCATTCTCCACTTATATCATTTCTGTGTATAAGCAGAGGAAAAAAGAGCTATGATGCAACAGAATCATGCTTGCACTTACCTGAGAATTGAATTTGACTAACAAAAAAGCCAACTCAGAATTAAATCGTTTTTCAGGGCAAGCAAAATCAACATTATTTATAGGATCTGACAATAGGCCTAGAAAAACATTTACAGCTTTTTTAAAATAGAGAAAGCTGTATTGATTAGCAAAATGTAAGGCATTAGACTGCATGGATAAACACAATTGTCACATAAAAGATCTGGGTCAAGAAACACCAATAAAACTCTTATTCATCTAATTAGTGAAAGAGCACATTGAAAGGGCAAGCAAGGTTAAAGTGCTCTGCCTAGTGCTTGATATTGCTACAGGATGACAAGATATTCCTCACATCCAGCTTTAATGATGACTCTGACCATCAAGTGAAGGCTACATGCTCCCTAGGCATAGTGCTGCAGTAAGCAGGCTCTGAGAGATTCCCACCACCCATCATGGTGCGGTTCCATAGAGCCCCAAAGGATAGCCCCATCAACAAAACAGCACCACCATTTACACCCTCACACTAAGAGATCTGGATCACAGAGGCATTTGATGCAAAGCACATGCAGATACATAACCAGAAGAAAAAGTAAGCCCAGCTCCTCTGCTGCAGACCTCCATGAGAAGGAGCACAAGCATGTCGCTGAAAATCAGACATGGTGGGATGTAACCAGGATTGTAAACAAAAATGTATATGGCCCAGAGGAGCTGTGTGGAAGCTCTCCGTGCATACCAGAAATACTGCAAAGAACCATCTAACAGATTTTTAAGAAAATGTTGATGTTGCACAACAGTAGCTCATGTAAAAAAACAAAACAAAACAAAACAAAACAAAAACACACCTAGGATTTGGTTCCTACTCTAGAAAGCAGTGAGGTTTACATTTATTGAACCTGATTTGTGATTTCCTTCACAAGAACTGGTATTTGGCAAAACATCTCCAAACTAAAATATGAATGCATTTTTATGTGATAGTGATTGAAGTGGGTGGATTTCAGAACACTGCGATATGAAGAATGACAGTAATCAATGTGGATGAAGCGCTGGTAAGAACACAACAGAAATTCAACACAGATCAAGTGTCAGTGGAAGAAGGTGAAGGAAAGAGGAAGAGACTAGAGGACATTTCTTGAGGGCAAAAATAAGGTTAAAGAATGATTATTAATATGCTACTGACACTCCACAGTTCTAATGAGAACTGTGCAAATGAATATATAATAAAGAATAACAATCCTAGTTGGGTAGCACAGCTAGATGGGAAGAGGCAGAGGGCAATGGGAAGATCAGTCTAATAACAGAGACATTCTGCCCTGACTGTGGCAAAGGCCTTGGAAGATGCTCAGGGGGAAGAAATCTCCATGGAGATTCATGAAAGCTGTTCCTTATTATTATTTTGCAGAGATCTCTGCCCCTAAACAAGCCCTAAGGCCCTTTCAGAATCTCTGAAAGGTCCTAGACTATGAAACCTGCCTTTGAAATGTGAAGAGCTCAAGCATGAGTGTATCTTACCACACTGAAGGAGGGGAGTTATCTTCACGTCTGCCTGCTGAGGGGCTACACAGCCCTGCTACCACACCCAACAATCTCATCTGCATTTTAAATACCACTTACCTTTAAACCCATCGCATTTCAGGTTTTGGTTTCAAAGTATCTTTATTTTATATCATTAGCCAAACAGAGGATTATGGATCAGTGTCCTTATAAAACAGAGAGGAATGCAGAAACAAGGGGAGGGGAAAATACTGAAATGGATGTTTGGATGTTGAAACTGAAACGTTGATACTGAGAAGTTTACTCCATTTCAATGCGCACACCTCTTATTTTCTGAAGCAGAGTTCAGTTAGGACACAAATTTTTGGTACTACTTGCAAAGCCTGCACTCCCTCATTTACTAATTTCTATAGTTGCAGAATTAATGAGATTGATCGCAGCTAGCATTTGACTTGATTACATTTTAATAGAAAATCTTCAGATGTATTAAAGATTTTCTACTATAAGCCTTTCAGAAGAGGTGATGAGGCTGATGGAGATACCTGTGAGGATTATTGCTACAGGAACCTCTCAACTTCCAGCAGAAAGCTAAACATACTGTTGTGTTATGTATTCTGTTCAAGTTTCTCACTTCGAAATAGTTGTGATTGTCATCCTTGACCAGGTTCAAACAGGCATTTTTATCACAACGTTCCTGGCATGGTACTGCAAGCTACTTGTTTGTGAGTAGTTATCAGCTGGCAAATATTTAAAAGGAAGTTGGCTGATTGAAATTATACACCCAGAGCTACACACACACACACACACACACACACACACACACACACACACAAAAAAAACAAAAAAAAAACAGCTAAAGGCAGAAAAGATTCTCTTAAAATATATATTTTCTAAAAAAGGAAACCTATACAAGCAGAAGAGCTATAAATCTCACATCTTTGTTTAATATTTGATCATTGTAGTAGGCAACTGCAACAGATCATCAAAAACTAATAATTAAAACCAGGAAGGTTAGGCTGGTCAAGTTTTACAGCTGAGTGCTCTCCCTGAGCATGCTCAAATCAACACTTACGAGATTAATTTATAAGCTCTTCAAATTCTGAATCTCCAAGGTTTGTGCTGTCTGTGCATTGTTTGCATAATGCAGTTTTACGCTGCTACTGCACTGCCTATAAAGGGATTATTTTCATATTCAGCACATTAAGGATATAGCACAATTCATAGATATCGTACTGTGTTTATGCCTGAGATAGCAGGTAAAGTGTCTCTCGTTATGATTATCCGTGAAGCAAACATAGGAACATGAATGTTTTGGGAGAGAGCGTACCCTTAGTGAAATTAATTCCCCAATGATTTTATTAAAGTCTGCAAATTGCATTATTTTCCCATCATATTTGAAATATTGCACTTCCTTAATGCTTGCTCGAACCCATGGCATGCCATCTTCCCCGGGGTGTCTAGACGTGGTGTCTTAGATTTATGTGTATGATCTCAGTGTGTTACAACATCACTCCTGACTAATGCATTATTACAATACTTACATATATTCCCAAGTGTCACTGTATTGATTAGAAAATCGCCAATCTGCATATGCACACCATCTGTGCTTCAGAGAAGCAAAACATGCAAGATAACATTTGTGTTACTCGAAGGGAAATTCACGTACTACTAAAAGAACAAATGGGTACACATTTTTTTCTGCTTTGTTTTGTAAAATAACAAAGAAAATGCATACTATTTTCACAAAATAACAGTCCATGCCTGACAGTCAAAAACAGAAGCATTTTTCTCACTACATAGCAAGATCTACCTTTTGGAATGACGCACAAACAATCTACCATTTTAGAGATAGCAAATAATGCAGAAGCAAAGCATACCGCTGCAATGAATTTTGAAAATCTCAGCTCAGATGCAACAAGGGGACTTTTCAGCAGAACTGGCTGTAGTCAGCAGCGAGTCTTTCTCTGCTGAAAGCTCCAAGAGTGGTTGTAAAAGATGAATGAGGCCCTTGCTTACTGGGGTGAAATGCTTTTAAAGGACAAGAATCTGCTTATCTTTGATTGATTGCTCAGTCTGATACTTTCCTTTATAAAGTTTATTGACTACAAGCCCATAAATCAAAGAAAAACAAATCACAGGTTCAATTTTGGGGGCATTGACATCCTGCCATCTTGCAGCAATAGCTTAGAAGTTGAGGGCAGGGAAGAGGAGGAACATAGGGTCCCTTTCAGATAAACCATTACTTGAACTGTTTGTAAATGATTATTCATTTTTGCCTAATAACTTTTTTAAATCCAGAAAAAGACGCAACCAAGGAACCCCAATCATTTTTTTGAAAGTCCTTAAAAACTGAATTTGCAATGGACAGACATACTTTTCAGTGTGTTGCTGTCACTCTCCAGTTCTGCTAGTTGACTATTGCGTTCCCATACATTCCTTACCTTCTCTAAGGTTTCTACGCTTACAATTTAAAATATCAAAGCAAGAATCAGGGTTCTTTCATGGAGAAATGAAGGTTTGATGAGCTCGAGATCTCTATACTGAAAGCCTCCCCACTCATGTAGCAAAATATTTGCACAGAAGGAAAGCACTACCCATAGATCTTACTCATATATGGCACACGGTACAGTACGACGTCACAGTAATATAGATTAATTTGTACTGTTGACCTTGATGCACTGTTCTATTGTGCCTTCTTTTAAAGTCAACACTCAGGTCATTAGAACATCTGGTGTTTAACAAAAAATCCCATTCTGAAGTGCTAAATGTGTTGAAACAAATGGTACTGTACTATCATTATGCAGTGCAACCTCTCTGTTAGGGGTCTAATTTCAAGGCTACCCTGACTGAACTACATTATTATTAGTGGTTTTATAATTCACATCTTGCTACAGTACATAAAATACCTCATTATCAAAAGCAGCCTTTTAAAAGCTGGATTGGGTTCCATGTAAGCAGGACTGACTGTCGCTTTCCTTTCGTTTTATCTTTAGAGACATCTGGAAGGGCTCAGCCTGCGCACTGCTGGGCATGCTGGCCCCAGCCCAGCAGAGCACTTTAGCACACATATGTATTTATACACACAAATAACTCCCATTGTTTTAGCAGAACTTGCTATTAGGTTACATGTGTGCTGAATTACCTTGCTGAATGTAAGAAGTGGGTCCACCACACCAGCTAGAAATCACACAGTGCTCAGCATTGCCTTCTTCTAATTTTACACTCTTATTTTCGGACAGTGCTCAAATCTACACTGCACAGGAAATGGCTGGTGCAGGCTTTTAATGGAAAACTGAAGATCAGGGAGACAGTCAGTGGCACAGAGTGAGCAGCTTTGCTTCATAGGAACACCTCCAAGATGTTAAATACGCAAAAAGGGAAAACAAAAGGTAGCTATTCTGCTCCACAGTGTCTGCCAGTCTGTTGCCACCCCTAATACTGCTGCTGTCTCTACACCTCTCCCCCATCACTCAGCCTGCTCTTTGCTCCCCAGCAGAGCTTCTCTGTGCAAAGAAACATTATCTGTACAGCATCCTAGGGAACATCACCACACTTCTTTAGAAAGGACTAATGCGTTTCAGTGGACTGCTTGTTTTCACCTTACCTGGAACAGATCACAAGCTCTATCATCAGCATCTCAGCTTACCCAGTTAGCAAGGAGGTACCTCAGCCCAGACCCAGTTTCTCCAGCTGCACTGCATTTACGTTATGAGTCAGGGTGAGCTGACTGTGCTCCACCTGACAAATCTTACCATCATTTGCATCCCAGCAACACAAGCATAAAGAGGTACTGCTCTACTTGTTCATCTGATTTATATTTAGTGTGCAAGTACAAGCAGAAAGGAACTGACCCTGAGAACTATACCAGTAGCTGAGTACCATGTATCTGACACAATCTATTTTTTATCAGGTAGAAAAGATCCTCATAATGAGGAGCATGTAAAAGTACTACTAGCTTCTATGAACTAAAACATATGAATCACGTTGCCTGAGGAGGAACCGGTATCCCCAGCTTTTGAGGGGGACATTGTGAAGGAGAACGTGTGTGTGTGTTTATGAAGAGCTGTGACTGCTGATCCAAGTAAAGAAGGGGTGGTGGGAAGCTGCTCGAGGTTGCTGAGCACAGAAAAGTAACAGCCCAGAAAATGCCTTTGACTCACAGCAGGGCTGGAGGAGAAGTGTTATACTGTGACCTGGGCCAAAGTGAAATCATTTCCAGTTGTTTTAAATGAGATTTGTGCTAAAAGATCTCAGATGATCTCCATGAGAAGTTTAAATATGGTTACAAATGTGAAGAAAAAAAGACTGACGTTACTGAATGAGAAGACAGTACTGAGCAATCAATCGCTGAAGAGCTAATCTCATTAAGTCTTTCTAAGATGTCAGCTGTCAGTCTCTAGTTGGCAGCTGCAGAAAACTGAGTACTATGAATTAGACATCTTTTAAATTTTTTTTTTTTTTTTCCAGGCCATCTACCTGATCTTTCATACTTGTTTGTTCTGCAGTTTCTTAGAAGTTATAACTGCTGAAGGAAGTGGAGAAAATCCAGAAAAAAAACCCCACTCCGCTCTCCCATGCAGCTTCACACCGCTGGGTCAGTGATTAACAAAGACAAGGTCCTACTGCAGGGAAGCTAAATGGAGTTCATTATGGACATGAAAGTTAGCAGGGCCAAAGAGGTGAGGCTTTAGGAAAGAGGATGAAATAAGAGCCTAACAAGTGTGGATTTTACTTCCTCAGTACAATAAGGACAGCTTTTAACTACCAACTATTCTTAAAAAAATCTAGGTAATAGCGATTTTAGAAAGATACCATACACTGTTCCTGCAGATGGTCAGGAAAATTAGTATTATAATGTATTACTAAATACATTATATAGTAGAGAAAATTCTATCGTGCTGTTATCATCTTTACACTAGGTGTCTTGCAGACTGAATGTTTGTTGTTGTAGTTTTATGGAAAAAGCAGGAAAATGGAAAGATAGTGGAAGATTATTTCCATAGAGTGGTATCATTTGAACCTGGACAGAGACAGCTACATCAAAATTACCTTAAAATTATGAGCTTTTCTCACCAGCTCTCACTGCTGGAGTATCCAGGGAATGTCAGTGTTTCCTGGGGGTGCATACCCTCAGCAGACTTCCAGAAGGACACCATAGACAGCTCAATCCTTTATCAACGGACAGAGCCTGGAGCTACAGCTAGCAGAAACTGAGATATTCTAGGATTTTCTAGGCTCTGAGATTTGTGAACCACAGCCTATGTCTCACTTGCAGATAATTTCTGGCCAGATGCTGCAGTTTTGGGTACCTGGGCAACATAATGGGAACCAACGTGTACTTCAACTTGTATTTATCCCAAATATTGACCATGAGTAATTGCTCACTACTGGTCTAAAATGGACTTCAGATCTTTTTGTAGACAACATTTAGGAGATAACCTGTTGTCTAAGTAATCCTTAGTATAGACAGGAAGAATCAGATGCTATAGCAAGTTGATGTGGCATCAACTTGTCTCCAACGGGTTGTCAATGGAAGGGAAGTCAAGAAGCAGCATGTCCTGGAAGAGGGAAACTGTCCCCATTTGCACTACTGTGCAAAAAGATCCATCAGCTGATGGATGTTACAGTGGGTGCACAGTGAACAACCCTGAAGAACTTCAAACTTGTTACAAAAGACATGGGATAAAACAATGCAAGTCTGAGTACAGTTGGTAAGAAAAATGAAAATGCAAGCTTTTTGTCATTACATGACATTACAGACATTTTGTTCTTCAGAAAGTGAAAAGTAGTTTGAAATACAGTTCCGTTATTTAAATTTCTTAAGTATTTAGATGAAAAATTTGCTTGTAATAGGAAAAAAAAAAAAAAAACCCACAAAAAAAACCTACCTGACTGCCACATGGTGATAATCATTATAAGAACAATTGCTAAGCCATGTGAGATCTTCAAAATATCATACTTTAACGTTGCTCCCACTGTTGCGTGTTCTCAGACTTGAAGAGAAAATGAAGAACTGAGTTTGTTATTTTGCTCAGATAATAACAGCTATAAAAATAGATTAACTGTCAGTATCATGAATTAATATCACAGTAGTACAGAGGCTCCAATAACAGACTTGGGCCATAAGTAAAGAAGCAAGAACACAAAGCTTGTCCTTTGACGTGGGAATGGATCACCAGGTCGCTACCGCAGATAAACGTTTACATAAAATGAAATTCATGTTTAATAATTCTGAGTGCTTTTAAAATCTGCATTTTGTTTGGTTTTGTTCTACATATAGAGATAGCTTTTGATGTTAAAGCATAGCACGCCAGCTACAAATGCTACTGCTCAAGTTAAAAATCTACAGCTTTTAGTTCATGGTACAGCTTTCCTTTTTTTCTTTTTTTCTTTTTTTTTTTTTAAAAGAATCTCTGAACATCTAAATGATAACATGTTTCAAGTAGCTGCTCCTTCCCTGGAGTTGAACAAAATTGAAAAGATCAAAGTTATTGCAATCTTGTTCAAAGGTGAAGAGGTGAAATCTTATGTGTGCTGGAGGATCAGAGCAAACAGAAATGTACAATGCTTAGTGTGCAACACCTGAAGCCCACTTTCAACAAGGTACCTCATTTTCATTTGAATTCAGAATGTTTCTCATTTTATGGTAAAATAAGGAACAGAAGGAGCCCTTCCCCAGCACTGAAAAATAAACAGCAGTAAAAGGTGAAAATGGTCAATTTTTTTTTTTTTAGAATGACTAAATTCACACATAAAATTCTATATTCCTTCTTTAAGTAGCATTTATATAATTGAGTAAGATGAAGCCATTACACCCATGATATTTCAAGTATCATAATGTTGTTGATAGTTGAAGAGTTTCTTGAAAAAGAACTGTGTTTTGAAGGGGGCTGCAGAGAGGGGTATCTAAGAAGGATATGTTTTTTTCCCCATAAAATCTTCATGTGACTGATGTGCCCTGACATAATGTATCGTGATGAAATACAGCTGCCAAAAAAAGAACTTCAAATGATGCCCCTTTTCTGGAGGGAAAAAAAAAAAAAAAGTGATAAGAAAATAGGCACCTTTTCAGCAAAAGCTTTTAAAGCTTTAAAAGCATGGCAACCAGTAAAAAGGTTCTTAGGTAAAGGCTTCTTTACTCAATTTTGTCTAAGTACCTAGGAGCTAAATGGGGGGAAAAGGGTATGAAAAAAATGCTCCTGCCTCTGTGAGAACTATGGGCACCCAAGACAGAGGAAGACATGAAGATTTTTATGTTCTTGTCCTACAACCACATTTTCAAATACACTGAAAGGTCAGTTTCCAAATCATTGGAAATTGTGCTTCTTTTCCCTAACAGTGCTGATCTGAGAATTTTTTAGCATAAACCTGAATGTGAATCAAAGAGGTCACACACATGCAAACATTCAGAACCCAAAAATTTGTGTTTCAATTTCTGAATATGCAGAATTTCATTCACATGCTTTTCTGTCCTAGTCCTGCTGTTCTACACTACTTTTAAATTCCAACCTGTACTCCACTGCCTTAAAGCTGTAAGTATGATTGTATATATTGTTTATATTGTCTATTATGGGTCAAACCTTGACCTGAAAAACAGGTCTGCTCAAAGGTACTATAAAAATCTTTTATATACAGCTCTCCTAGGAGCAATTCCACACAGCTATCCACCAAAGCACATTTCTCAAGGATTCACCAAGCTCGTCCACCCCCAAATTCCTGCTTTGTTTTCTTTCAAACCTCAACTCTGCTAGAAAAGCCTACTAGAAAAAAATGTTTGGTCTCTCAGTGATAGTTCTAGAAAAGGAACCCCTGAAAATGGATGATGTGGAAGCAGTAGGGTCTATCTGCAGGCTGGGCATGATCTATGACCAAGGGGCACAAAGATGGCAGCAACGCCCAAACATTAAGACTATATGTGCAGAGAGCTGCTACCCTCAGTATAATATGTGTGAATGATTATATTGGATAGAATTGGTTCTTTTGATAAATAATTCCTTAACACTAGATCAGAAAATATGTAGTTCAAACTCAGATAACTTTAGGAATGTCAACTGGCACACACATTTCTACCAGTTTTCTTCTTGGATACACACATAAAAATGTATCTCCAACTATCATGAAATATCATTTAAAATACATACAAGCCTCTCCCAAAGGGGCGACTTTGAGGACACACAGTTTGCCATTTTCTACGTTTGTATGAGTCTTAGATGGTTTGTACTTTACAGTACAAGACTCTTAGAGTGGAATTACCAAGCCCTCATCATTTCCTGTTTATATGAGTTTTAAATCATCATTTTTTTATTTTACCACTGAGGTAAAAAAAGAACTGATCTAACTCCTGTGTCTATAACCAGCCTCCCAAGATTAATCGGAACAGATAACTGTGAAAGCTATAGATAAACTAAATCTTATGACTACAGGGACCCTGTTTACATTTTAGAAAAAAAATGATAGATTGACATAAAATATGTAAAGATCAGACAAGTCATGCAGAACAGGGTGGCTGACTTGCAAACAAAGGTTGTGCCAATTGTGAATTTTTATGCTTGAGTTTGCTCCTGCATTTTGGTGGCAGGTAGTCAGTCACATTTACTGTTTTAAAGGGGATGATCTGCTGCAATTTCAGGTTTCTTCTGAAGTACTCCGCAGAACAATCTTCAGTTATTTCTTAAACCAAACATTTCTGCAACATTCAGATGCTTCCAGCAAAGTTCCCAAGCTTCCCTACAAGCCACTATTTTACATAAATCACAAACAATGTGCTGTAAGCATAAGGGTGGTTTTTAGTCACTGAAGACTATGCCAAGAGCACTGTGTTTGGAGGCACAGTTTCTATTTCCTACACAACTCTCCCATCTGTCTGTACAACAGAAAGCCCTTAGAAAGCATTCAGCCAGTCGCTATTTTGGTACTCACGACACAGACAGAGTCTGGTAAGGTGGGATAATAGGTCAGATGTATCAAACTGTTATTGTTCCTTTCTGTATTTGTATTTGTTATGGACTATAAACCCTGATGATCCAATAAAGGGCTGTGACCATGAATCCCAATTGGCTGCACAGAGCTATTTCATGGTGGGGCGAGTCCAGTGGTAACAAATTCAGTCAACATAATGATTTCAGTTTCACTGTGTTGCTCTGCTTCCTGGGAACCTGCAGAAGATAAGCGAGTGTGTCACAATCATAAATTCACACATACAACGTTAAAATATCTTATGGAGCCTTAAGTCTCCGTGAAATGTCAGACTAATAAATATGGTGATCATACTTGCTATTTGGCAAAAATATTAATTAACTAGGAAAAGTTAATAAAAATATATTCCCCAAAATTATGCAACAGACAAAATATTTTTTTTCTTATTCATGGTTATATGAATGCAAAATGCCATGGATTCCTCATCTTTAATACCTAGGGGATTTATAAGCATATTGCATCCATAAAACTTGGTTCATCAGTACAGTACACAGCCCAGATATGCATATTTAATTACTCTGAAAGTAATTTACTTGTACAGATGGTGGCATTAGAAGGTCTTACTTCAATTTAAATTACTTCTATTTGAAAAACAATGTTATTTTGCTATGAATCTTGAGTGAAGAATTCACTCTTATTACAGATGAATAATACCTGACAATTGTAATTAATCTGTGACTTATCTAATGCTTCCTCAATAAACATTTTGTTTCAGATTTCACACAGCGGAGCAGCTTCTTTGAAGGAGGCAGATCCACAGAGTTTCCGATTAAAACCTGCTCATGATTATGGGTCTGCTCTAAGGGTAACTGAAGGTTAGATTTTGTTCAGCACCTCTGGGACCTCTTAAGGGAAAGAGGCGCTGCGGAACATTTTGCTCTTCCTGCGGGTCAAGCGGGGATCAGAGCTCAGGGTAAACCCATGGGGTGGCTGCTCTGGGTGTCAGGGTGGTGCGCCGCAGTGCATACTATGATGCCTGGCAGTGTGCTGCATTGCCTCTCACACCATGCTGGGGGAACTCAGATGCTTGTCCAAGACAGACCATTGTCTTCTGCAGGCCTGCCTATGCTTGTGAGGCTTCCTGTAGGACTCTGCCTGTGTCAGGCACCGGTGGCCTCAGAGGTAGCCTATGTACCATGTGCCACCAGGGTTGCCATGGCAAGCATTCGTGTTTTATTGATAGCTAAATGGCCACAAGCTACATAAAGGGCTCCTAATTGACCCTTAAAATGTGATTTCCCACCTCTGACCACAGCAGGATAAGATGAATTTTCAAGATATGACATGATTTGAGGGACTCAGCCAGAAGAAGGAGCTTTGTTCTTTTTATTCACACAATTTCATCCTGATGAGCTGGATTTAACACTACAGAACACCCATTGTGGACTTAATGCTGGAAAACATCTGCATTTCCCAAAGAGCCCTGTGGAAGTCAGAAGCACCCACAGCAGCTTTGAACTTGGCAGGACTGCCAACCCTAGACACCTTCGTTAAATCAAAATCGGGGAATCCCACTGACCCCTTTCCCTCAGGGCCAGGCTGACACAGCAGACTCAAATACAATGCTCCCACTGCACTGTGTGGGACTTCAACCCTTCACAGACCCATGACAGCCACACAAAAGGCAGTAAGATTAAAAATGTTCTATGGCGTAGCTGGTTGCGTGCAATACATACGTTCACCAGAATAAAAGACTTAGGTAGAATGGACAAGATGTAGCACTGGTGGCATGTTGCTGCAAGCATCACCACTTATGGGCTCACTTTGAATGACAGCAGGTCCAAGGTTAGCCTCATGGCATAGTCTTGGGCAGCAGCAAGCTCTGCAGGGTGCTGAGCTACAGGTTGGGGACCACAGCATACATCCATGTTGGGAGGGGAAGGCTGCCATGAACTGCACTGCAGAAGGAAGCATGGAAATGAGAGAAGTGAGTCAGGAACCTGTAGGGGAGTAAATAGATGCGAGGTGTAGGATGTTTGTAGCTGAACTGCTCTTAACTACAACACTTGTCTTTGAAGCACGTTGGTTTAAAGCGCAGAACTTCAAGGCTAGAGTTTCTGTGTTATTATGCAGAGTCAAAATCCCAAAAAAGAGAAAGCATCTTAACAGTTGTGTTCCTTATTTTCATACAGATTTACAAGCAAGCTCATTCACATAAAAAGTCAGCCCCAAAACAAAAAAGCCATATTAAGTTTTTCAGCAAAAGGATCCTTTAGACGCTGATAAATCAAGCAGTGATGACACGGTGATATCATGGCATCACTAAGAATGTCACCATAGTTAACAAGCCTTGTTTCTCCAAAAAATATTGGTGAATAATCAACTGTCAGTTAGCACTTAGAAAAAAAACAACAACAAAACATGCCTAGTTTCTTGCCTAAAAATAATGGGAGTGGAAACATTGCTTTCTTGCCAGGTTATTTTCATTTCAGGAAGAGAAATAACCAAAGGGAACATGGAGAGAAGAATAAATAACCAGAAGCAGTGTGAGGGGAAAAATTCCTTCATTATTATGCTGTCACCTCTGCCTTTCTCACTATCAGATTCCTCTCCTGTCCCACACTGTGCCGAGCCACTCACAGGCAGGGCATCCTCCAGATGAATCAGCACAGTGGCACGTGCACTCTCTAATGTACATCAGAGGCACAGAAGAGGTGTTTGATATTATATTTATGAACAAATCAGAGAAAAGATCTTGGCAGGTTTTTTTTTTTTTTTTTGGAGGAGGAGGAGGAGAACTAAGGGAAGCAAGACTGCATGTCAGTTTTGGAGAAAAACACCTCATCATCTTTTTAAAATGCGTATTAACTTTAGACTCTTTTCAGCCTCATCCTCTCTGATAAATTAAAATAGCATATGCATAATCTGTAGAATTTTTTTTGATCTATCTCTCAGAAAACACAATATGAAAGACTGCCCATACTAATCAGGACTCTCATGCCCGTCACAGTGGGCAGAGCTAGCAGCAGGGCAGAGCTGCCTGGCAAACCCCACTGGATGCTGCATCCTCAGCCCAGTACATGGTTCTCTTAATGCAGGAGGGGGTCTGTGCTAGCAGCAGAACCATAATGATCAGGTCACTTTGCTAAAGCAGCACCAACAGGTGATGCCCACAGGCCAATATGCCACCACTTCCTCGCAGACAGAGCCTCATATTCGGTTTTCACCTGTCTGCAAAATCTTACCTGTAAACCTTTTTACTTTTTTCTTTTCCAAAATAGGAAAACTAGATATGGTGACCATTGATCAAACAAGTACTAAATCTTAAGTTCAGCTAGGAGAAAAGACAGAATCTGAAGGAGGACAAGACGCTCTCACGCAACTGGTGAACAAAAGATACTACACCTGCAACTGAACTGTAGATCATAAAAGATCATCAGAAAGTATGAAAGTTGTTATCTGTCAGGTATTTCATTGGTAGAACAATTCAGTGTGTATATTATTAGGAACATAAAATATATGCATATATGCATGTGCACATTGAATATCTTGGTCACAGGATTTTTTTGCTAAGTTTGGTGTGTGGAATGCAGGGTGCTCCAGATGAAGAATGAGAATCTCCAGCCTACCTCCAGAAGCTCTTTGTTCCCTAGCCTGCACCCTTGCACCAGCTGAGAGCTGAAAACAGAACTGGAACCTCCTGATACAGTAAAAAGTATCTGAAAGGCAAGCACTTTGCTGTTCCAGAATCTGAAGAACACAATATACAGTGCATCCTCACAGGGGAAAATCTACCACTCCCTCATATGGCAATTTTCCCAAGGAAAGGCTGGTCAAATACTTCAGAGTTTGGCTGTATAGTTTCTGAGGGACTAAGGCCTGGAGGGATGATTACAATTGGTCTGACCAGCAAAACATGGGCAATGAAACAGAGCCCACTAGTTTCCAACCTCAAGCCACTGGTTAACAGATTTAGAATTAGACCAGTTCGGTTGGAAGAGACCTGCAAAGATGATCAAATCCAACTACCTGATCACCTCAGGACTAACCAAATGTTGACGTTATCGAGGACATTATCCAAATGTCTCTTGAACACTGACAAGATTTAGGGCATCAACCACTTATCTAGAAAGCCTGTTCCAGAGTCTGACCACTTTTCCAAATATGCAGTCTGATTCCAGGGACAGTATTGAGCCATTCCTGTGCATCCTGGCCTTGGTGATCAGCGAGAAGACAAGAAGTTTTGATAGGTAATTCACCAGTCCCAGTACAAGTCCTCTCCACTGCCGAATTATCTCCACTCTCAAAGATGTGTGATTTCAGTTTTAATTTTCCTGGTGCAATCATTAGATCTTTCTATACATACTTCATACTTTTCACATCCTTGGCTACATTCCAAGTCTTCAGGTAGCAGGCATCTTCACAGTACATAGATACTTACATAGTTGAGTTAATAGACTGACCTGGCCCTCAGAGAAAAACATTTCCCAGACCTCACACCATTTATTCCATTCTTTTGAACCTACTTGAATTTGTGACCATCTTTTGCCTGGGCAGAATACTTCAGCAGACAGCTCAGCAAGAAAATACACGGAGGTCATTCCAATTCCTTGCTGGTGGTTTGTCACACTTTTTAGTAGTTGAACATCCAAGTATGATCTGTCTAGCCTCTTCAAAGAAACAAAATGTTCTGAGTTTTTCATTTGTTTGGTTTTTAATTAGGGTTCTGCACTCAAATTCCAACACTGTTGGTGATACCAAAATGCATCATTAAATAAAAGATTATTTTTTCCCTCATGTTGCTTGAGGGAGTAAAAATGCTAACAGCAAGAAAGGGATGCAAACTTCAGGGGAGAGAATGAATGCAGACTCAGAGAGTGAGCATGTGTGGGTATGCCTGCACATAGGGGTGCATCTGGACGTGTATTTTCCTGTCTGTGTGTACATGGACTTTTTGAATATCAGACTACTATAGTCATACTATGCAAGTCTTTGAGCAATTCCTCTAAACAAATTGAAAATGTATTTAAACTGTACTAATGTGTGTGTTTGCTGTTTTGTTTTTGTGGGTTTTTTTGTTGTTGTTGTTTTGTGTTTTTTTTTTTTTTTTTTTAAGGAAAAAAATGCAATCAGTAATGGTAATTGAGATTGATTTGGATTTGGCTCTGTACCCAAACTGATTTTTTATCAAAAACAATCAGCTGTTGCATTATTAGATTGCTTATCACATCTGTATTTGTATTACAGGTGCCAGGATGAGTAATTAGATATTACTTTCAGACATTATAAAAATATAATTTAAATAAGGTGTTCTACATAGCTCTGTACACAACATGTCATGCTTACTATTTTTCTCCAATAAAATGTCTGTAAAATGCCTAGCCCAACGCTGCATTACTGGGCTAGAAATTAATCCACTGCAGAAAACCAAAACTTCTACTAAGTGTATGAAATTAAAAACAGAACACTATGACCCTTAGTACTTTTATTATACAGATTTAAAAAAATAATAATAATTAACAGTGTAAAATTTAAAATATGCCAGATGCATGGTGTCATTACTGCTAGAAGTTACTGTAAGGGAAAGGCATTGCTTTCAGATTTGGAAATGCCTACTACTGACTAACCTCCACGTCAACATGTTTGCAGCTTTGCAACATCCATTTCTAAATGAATTACTTTATGGAGGAAACCAAAAGGCAGAAAACTAAAGAAATAGGGGTCAAATTCCTCCTGTGAGATCTCCCTTGTAAAATTATCCAGAATGTAATAATACCATGTTATTGACTTAAGCACAGTTCCCTGTGACATGCTGCAGCTGACCTGTAATTTTTATCCTACATGTTGCCAGCACTATTAAAATGACACTTGTGAATGTAAATTAAGCTCACAAAGGGGACAGATTGTATGATTCTGGTTTCTCTCAGATGCCTGTAGGCTATCACAGGTTCCATATGTGAAGTAATTATGTTCACTGAAGGAAAGAATAAATGCTGTCAAATTGTGTACTGAGAGAGAAAGCAGCTATTATATTGCAGTAGTCACTGGAGCATTGCCTCAGAAAGTGGAAAGATGTATAAGAAAATAATAATAAAATAGAAAAACTGGTGCAGCACTATATTAAATATAACCTTTAAATGAGTGTCTGGTTTTGAATATATATTACAGAAAGTTAGTATTTCACAAATAAAAGCATTTCAACTCTTTATTCTCATTTTCTTCCTCGCATCTAGAGGGCAGGGGGTAGATCACTTACCTGGAAGAAGCAGCAGTGAGGTCCTGCAGCTCCCAGTGTGCACCATGCCACCCATCCACTGCCTGCTCTCACCAGTGCCCAAGCCCACACCTGGCACAGAGCCTGCCATGCTCCCAGCCCATACGAACAGGCCAATGAGCAGGGCTGGGTGCTGGCCATGTCCATGGGTCCAGTTCTGAGGCAGTACTCTCTCTCCTGGTGAGATGCAAGCATTTTGCTCCACTCCTTAACAGTACCTATCCAAAGGCAACAAACAACAAACTCATTTTCTCCAAGTACAACACAACACAAAGAATGAAGTTTTTAGGCAGTGCTGTTATGCTGGAACTGCCTCCCCCTCCAAGAGCCCACCTCAAAGAGCACTGCCCACCAAACCTTGGCTTCTAGAAGTAGGAAGAGGTGACAAAAAGCACTGGTATGCCCCACCAAAGCCACAGCTCACAGAAAACTATTTTGCCTGCACTGCTTTATATTTCTGGTTTGATGTAAAGAGAAACTATAACTTCTTTTTAAGGTGATGTAGGAAAAAAATCTGCCAGCCAGCAGTCTGCCCTTGGAAGCTATCTCACCAAGCACACATTGCATTTCCCATCAGAGAATGCAGGGCACCAACTACTTGGCACCACTGCTTGGCTCAGGACCGGCTCATAACAAGAGGACTGAGTTTAGCACAGAGTAGCATCCAGGCACACACTTCAGCAACAGATCAAATCTTCTGTCCAAGCACTCAACTGTCCATCCTCCATATTCAACAGTTTCTGTAAAGAGGTGGCTAAGGAGAAGGGACCAGACTACCTGGACAGAGCACAACTTGAGCAAAAAGGGAAAGTAACAGAGCTAGGGGCAGAGGAGACCTACAGCAGTGTCCTACAGACCCCTCCTTAGGCAGTACCATGGCACTGGGACACCCTGCCAGCAGTACCTTGGCAGGCTAGTGCTGGGGTGCTTGTGTGTCCACAAATTGTTGCATTTTTCAGGCTATTAACACCAACTGGCCATGGATGGATGGGCAGACAGATGGGCAGACAACCTACCTGTTTTCAGTTAAATGCAGTAGCAGTTGTACAATACACTGCAATTTCTTCTTTAAATAAAAAATTGAAATCAACTACCATTTCCTAAGAAGCTTCAAACTATTAAACAGTTGTTTCCAATGTGGCTCATGCCATATGTGGGAGGCTGAAACGTAAGGTAGAAATGAGAGATTTTTTCTAGTTCAAAGCATTGACAGCAATGATAGTGTATGACTCCTTTGCATGCACCAAGGCAGAAGTGGGGTGAGGATCATCCTGCACTATTCACTAGCGAAAATGTTACATATAGAAAATAAAAAGTCAAACCAAAGATCTTGCAGTCATGGCAGGAAGGAGGGAGGGAGGAAAAGATGTGGTTTGCTCTCAACATTTTAATAAGGATTTGTGGGATAATGTTGTGTAAAGGTAATACAGCTGTATCTTTAATAACAATAACTAGAATCAACTCTCCACATTAACTGACCTTTAAATATTATTGTCCCTTTCAGTTTACCAAAAAGACATTTACTTCATGAAAGATGTTACTCAACTCTGTTTAAAGATCCAATGGGCTAAAATACGCTAAACTGACATTTAGAATTATCTCATATCACTCTTTATGATAACTCATATTAGTTCCATGGGATTTGAATGAGAGATTTGGAAAAATAAAAACATTTTGAAACCATTTCAAATAATAGCCAGATATTGCCTGGACATTCAGGTTATCTGTAATAATATTAGGACCTTTTCCAATAGCTGAGTAATTACTTCCTTATTACACACAAGGCAAGTTGGTATCACATACCCTGACTGAGATTTAAACCTGCATCAAACAGGCAAGGGAAGCATCCAGACTGACATTTTACATACCTAACTGCATTTTTTATAATGAGGAGAGCATCTGTGCTATATTGCCTTGATAATCTGTGAAATGAAGACAACTGGGAGCACCGGGAAAAAAAAAAACCAATCCATTCCATTAAGAAGAGGAGGGCAGAGGGATTTAAATACACATATACGTACTGTTTCTCTCATGTCTCTATTGCAGCCATCTACCAGGGCAGCAATGCTCAGCATGCCTCACCAGACCAGAACAGAAGAATGAGAAAGGAGGAAAGAAGTTCACAATCTGATGCCCTTCAGATGGGCAGGAAGCTGGAGGGGTCAGCCATGACAGAAGACGTACAAGCAATCCTCCATTGCACAAGAAAATCAGCTACCTCAGTTGAAACCAGGACAATGCTAATTTTCTTACCTGATGATGATCTGCCTGCCCTTTGGCAGTACACACCATAGCCCAGCCACCTCATGAGCAGGTGAGTCTCTTTCTTCAGGCATCCTACAGCCACAGAGGGAGGGAAATGGGAGTCCCAGAAAACAGATGTAGCCCCAGGGGAACAGGGATGCTCTGCACTAGCTGCAGCTCATCACACGTGTAAACCAGTGCAGATTGCTCACGTATCAAAAATATAGATAAATGAAGACATGGTAAGGACAAGCTCAATAGTAAACACCACCCAGGAACCCATTCACATGGCCTTATCTTATAACAAAATAGAATGACATGGTCATTTATGCAACAAAATACAGTTAAATGGTTAACAGTAGAACAGTTCTTTGCACTGACAGCAAAGAACTGAGGCAAAAGCCACCAAAACAGCTCCTCTTGTGGAACTGCTAGTGTGCTACAGTTACAGCTAGAGCTAAAGAAGCAAAGATAGAAAGGACAGATTAAGTAATAAGAAGAAAAGACTAATTTCATAAATAAAGTCCGTAACATTTTCTATAAATACATTCTAGTTACAACATGCTCATAGAACGTGTTTTAGGTTCAGGTCAATTCTACTTTCATCTGCAATATTTTTAACATTAGTAATCTAAGGAAGACAAACTCAATTTTTAATTGGATATTACAGTTCATTTCAATTCAGCTGGCGGCAAAGAATATGCAAAATCAGAACAGAAGACTTCAATAAAAAGCATGAGATAATCACAGCATATCTAACACTGGCTGTAGCACTACAGTAGAAACACATTATTTATCAGTGCTGCATCTTTCAATGGATTAAAAAAGTGTATTATCTTTTTTCTGATTCCAACATTTGTTTAGCAAGTTCTAGTAAACTCTAGGTCATATATTGTTCATCAGACAACATAAACAACTAATTACGTTAGAAATCCACAGCGATAAGAAAACCACACAATAAATACATTATATCCAGGCAACAGCAAAAGCTAAGTTTTTATTTCATTTGCTGCAGATTGCATAAGTTGGTAAATGCTTTCTGGCAAGTGTCCTTCAAATTCCAAAAACAATGCATCTGTTTTATAGCATTAACTCATTTTCTATCATATTTGTTTATATCTCTGCAGTGAAACCATATTGTTATTAAGGGTATCGTTATAATAGAAAATTGCATTAGCTTTTAAAACCCTGTTCTATTTTATGTGTATATAAATAGGAACATTAGGATCATGCAAGATTCCCATTTGTCCTTGCTATACTCTTGACACTGGTAAATATAAGCAGAGCACCAAGATTTACCAGCACTTAATATATTGCCCCTTTGATTAGCTGTGCAGAAATCTTTTTTTTTTTCAAGTTGTAAAATATCACCCTGCTGGTTATGTGCCTAAGAACATGCCAACATAAAGTTTCTCTTTACCTCTGGTCACCACGATGAGTCCATGTAAGTCTTTATTGGCACAGTACCATGATAGAAAGGTACACCAACGTCTGCCAGAGGACTGAGTTTTGAAGACATTTGGATGGCTGATGACAATGAGGTGGTTGCACCCAGACAACACAAGTTATGCTGTCAGTCCACGGCAGGTCCAAACCTGGTGCAGCACCCAGGTTTCAATTAGGATGGACTTTGGGCAATCATCCCTGAACTGCAATGCAGAAACCCACTCCCAACACCAAAGGGGCATTTTTTTTTTTTCCCTGGATAAGGTGGAATTAAATTTCAGTGCCTGGAACTGTTTTACAAAGTGCTGTTGTGTTCCTTTCTCGCTGTCATAACATTCAGTAGTTCAGGGAATGCAACTGTGTGTGATTACAGAGCAGCTCCCCGTCAGATACATCGTGTAATTAGGGCTGATATGTAGTACTATGCTCTGAGAAAACCCAGAAGAGTTGGGTCTAAAAAGTTCTGCGAATCAAGATAATTACAATATTAATCGCAATCCATTGAACTAAAGTGGAATTGAATACAAATTTTCTGATTATATAGCATGCACTGAATGACAGTAAGTTAGAAACAGCCATTTTGGTCTGGTTTCATTGCCTCACATCTGGAGAACATTATTACAGAGTCATCAGCCACTTGGCCTGCGCCCAACACGGAAGCAGTTCTCAACTCTTCTCCCTGAACATTGGTGAAACATGCACATTTCTCTTTTCTTGAAACACTCTCTTAAGGAGTTTCAATATTGCACAATTGGGATGGGATAAACCACTTGTTTCTGTTTAGAAAGCAAACGAAATTTGATCAAAATGAGTCCAATTTTAAACATTTGCTCTTAGAAAAAATAGTGCTATTTATGAGGGTCCATGGTAAAGGTGGTCATTCCAGCTATTTAAACAATATAATTAGATAGCATTTCACAGTATATGAGACAAATTGCACAGAAGTCTAAAACCAGAGTGCCCTTGTTCCTCTATAAATATGTACACATTGCTGGTTACTACCAATTTTATATGAAGTGTCTTTGGTCTTTATTACAGTTTCTGTGCTTGAAAAGAACCTCTTTACTTATGAAGAATCTTCTCTTTTTTTTTTTCTTATAGTAATGTAAAAACACAGTTGTCAGCATAATATCCTGACATTCTGGATACCAGCCTGTGTCTACTGGAGTCAGATGTGAAAATAAATAGATATTAAACTGTCAGTCAATGAAATTACAAAGTCAAGCACAGCTCTAGCTGAGATCCTGTGTGTTCTGTTTGATGGACACAGGTGTTTAAGTGTTATGAAATCCTGCAGAGTCTCAGAGTGAATAATGCACCTTCCAGTGGTCCTGCATTAGCCAAAATAACTGCAAGTAGCTTTCCTGTCACCCTGAGCTCCCAAATAATCGATGTGGGCTCAGAAAGGGGCCAGAGAGGCCTTCCAGACTTATCAGAGCTAAAATCTGAGAAGTCATACGGTTTGTGCCATGGCATATGTTCAGGAATCGAAGCAACACTTCTCTAAAACCGCTAACCGAAGGTTAGTTCCACTGGCTTTGCATACAAATCTGAGGCAGATGCCCCAAATCCACATAATTTATTTATTATTTGTAAGGCACTTAAAGTCAATCATCTGTCACTAATAAACATTAACACTATTAAAAATTAATGATCATCCTACGGCATCCTGAGACAGATTCTTCTTTCTGTTTGATGAGTATTGGAGCAAAGCACATTGCGTTCACTTACTGACTCTTAAAGTGTTTATGTATTGTATAATCTCGTGATTTGGGCTCCTCCTCCTTGCCCCAGTGGCCCCCTTCTCCTGGGATGCCAAGAAATGATCAATCTTGTGAGAGAGGTTTGAAAGGATAGGCTTAGATACAAATATGTATCTGCAGAAAAGAAAATAAATCACAGATTCAAAGTCATCACAGAGCATACAGCATAAGCCTTTGTGATTACTGGACTCTTTGTCTTGCTTTCCACTCAGCACTAAGTAATGGGGTGCCTGCGACAGGGGACATGCACACCTGTGTTTGCTGCTGTACAGAGGGTCCCAGCTCAGGTACCATGCCAGAGGTGGACAATGAAGCTGAAATAACAGTTCAGTGAGACTTCCCGAGAGCCTCACAAGCTGCAAAAAGAAAAGGCTTCCTGAAGAGCAACTGAAAGAGGCAACTTCACCAAAGGTCTGCGCAGTGTCGCAGGGCACTTTCTTCTCTTAGTGGGTGGGAGGCAAAGCCCACTGCTAGAGATGAAGAAACAGCTTGCACCTTAACCCTCAAAAAGGACATTCCCTCTAGAAGTAAAAATGATTCCAGGCCCTTCATCTTTTGTGTTCAAATTTCAAATATAAATCTCGGGGAATACATTTTCCTATTGCCTTTATCACTCTTCTGTCTTGCACTGACAGACCTCATAAGAGCACTGTTTCCTATCACACACGGCGTTTTGTCCTACTCTTAATTTTAGTGATTACTTTTCTGTGAGAGCGCAGTAACTATGTTATAAATGATCGCTCGATATATGGCTGATTTCGTCAAAATGCAGATAAATAAATGTAATAAACCCACATTAATTACCAGTCTATGAGCACACTCATGAAATCAACTAAACTCATATTTCTTTGAGTTACATGAAGTCTCTGAAAACAAGCTAAACGTAAGATCTCAACGCTAATGATATAATAAGAAAACTCACCAAGACAATAGACATATTAATCTTCCCATTGCAATATGCAATACAATATTTCACTGCCAGATCATTTTTCATAGCGAAACAGTGATTTAAGAAAGATGTGTAGGCAGGACTGTGATCTCTTTGCTTCCTTTCTTTGCCTATATTTCATAACTAATAAGGATTTGCAAAAAGCAGCTACCAGAACTAGAAAAGTATGGACAGGTCAGAAAAGCATGGTGTCGCAGAACCACAATCACCAAGCCAAGAACAGGAAGGGACTGCATTCCATACATGCTGCCTTCACGTCAGCTGCTGCTGTTACAACTGAAACTCGGTGCCGTTAGCAGAACACTGCTATACAAAACTAGTTCTGCCTTTCAGGGAACAGCAAGTCAAGAAGTAATGAGGCTTTCCTGCAATTTCCTCAGCAGCTCTGTTTTTTCAGCTCCTCCAGAGCAACAGAGACAGATCCAGTGCACCCTTTTTACATGTGCACATCTCCTGTATTTCCACAGAGCCACACAGCCCAGGGCAACTCCATGAGCTGTGGCTGTGAAGCCAGAGCTCATCTACACAATCAGTTGTGAGCCTTACACACACCAATAAAACCCAAGGAAGCTGTGATTTAATGCTTCTGAACAAAATTAAGCCACAAAACCTTCTAAATCTCAGCCTGAAGACCTTGCTGCTTTGAACAATACTTTTAAGTAATACCAATTTGTCCTGCTGCTGTTCTCCACTGCCAACAGACTTCTTCTTAATTTGTCTCTTTTTTAGTTCAGAATTCACCCACCGTGAAGCTAAGTTGTTCTTTTAAGGATAGTGGAAATTACAGTCAATAAAAGATATATTAAAGCATCATTATTCAAACACAAAAATGCAATGAAATTGTTAACCAGCTTTCCCTAAGGTGAAGGTGTTTATTGCTAAGTTTTTGCAGTACAATTACATTCAAACAGACAAACGCTAGGCTAAAATAAAGCAGGTATTTTCTGAATCTACCGAGGAGAAATGGAAAAACATCTTGCAAGTAAGCTGCCTCATAGCAAATGCTCGCCCTAAAAGATTTTCTATTAAAAACAGTAGATTTTTACGAATAATTTTGAGAAAATGAGGCAGCTAAAATACAGCACCTTATTTTCCCTTCTTAAGTATGAATAACTTGCACTGAATTTCTGCAGTGAGTAGGTTTGGAATTTATATGCACTTCTAAAACAAAATTTGATGCTTTTTAACATTATGCTGTGCAAGCTCCATTTCCATAGATTTGCTGCAGGTGAAATAACACAGACACACTGCAGTCACTACATGTCATGTGTACTTCAAGCTGTCCATACTCCCCACCACTGCTTCCAGGGTCTCACAGGCGTTTCACACAACGCTGAAATGTGTTTTGGCTGGGGGAATGGTAGGCATAACACTCAATACATCAACAGAGGTGCAGGACACAGTCAGGTGTCTGGCAAGCTGGGGACTCCACCAGCCCTTCCCTATAGCCCCCTGCATACTTGGGCCGAAGCAGCACCAACCCACACAAGCAAGGCAATGCTGCTACCAACACACTGGGGACATTCAGAGAAGACGCAGTCAGGGACTTCATATGGGCTTCTGGCACAAATGAGTCAGAGGAGAACAGAGGTGGTAGCAACAGGACATGATGCAGCCCACAAGAGCCATGAGAAACAGCAATGCTGCAGTGCCAGTATTTATAAACATAACCGAGGGCTGCTGTCTGTCTCTTTCATACAATTGCTGGACCACAGACTACGGGCCATCTGCCCACAAATGATTATCACAATCTGTGAACAATTATAGACAGGATATTTCTTCTTAGGAAATGGTAAAGTTTACAAAAATGGGGCCAAAAAAAAGCCAGAAAACAGTCCAAAAAAACCCAAAACACGCAGGAAATCTATGGTTAATCACTGCATGGAGTCCTTGACCCCAGTGCTGTTTTATTCCTTGACTGCCTCCATCCACAGCCACAGTGCACAGAAAATTTCTGCCGCTGCTGCTGAGGCCATGGTGGGTACAGCTTCAGTCCAGCTCCGGAAGACAGAAACACCTGGAATAACTCTCCAAGTCTAGAGATGTGAGCCTGTTGCCAGATGAAAATAGACTCTTCTGTCATGGGACAGCCACTACAGAGCAGGGACCTGTGCACCCTGTCTGGGAGGCAAGTCGTCCCTGGAAAGCTCCGACATTGTTATAGTGAGCTTTCTCCAGGTCTTCAGGTAGGAGCCTCCAAGAATGCACCAGCTGTCACTCCATGATAAGAGGGCAGGTGGGAATGGCACCGCTGGGCTAAGGCATCAGCCCACTCGATCCTGCATATAACGTATAAAGAGGAATAATGAAGGAAACCACGCACGTGCAAAAAACCCCTCATCAGCCGCCAGAGCAATTAGTGGTTTGTTACAACAGTGCAATAGCACTGAAAGTAAAAATCCAACAGGCTTAAAACAACAGATACTCTCAATTCATTTCTAATTTATGCATTCTTGTCATATGAAAGCCACTTGCTTAAGCTGCTTTTCTATCTATTTGCAGTCTGTTCAGACACACAATACTCAGTAGGGGTCTGTCTCCATGATTCATTGGCTCAGATTTCCTATGGAGTTTACATGATGTCTACTAAGCCCCATACAGCTTTGTATCCATTATAACCAGGGACAAGCAAGCAGGGCTTGGGAGCCTGAGCATCCATCTAAGAATAGCTTCCTGTCTTCCAGCTTTCTTCACAACAAATGAACAATGGTTACATTTTACAGGCTAGCACTGCATGGTGAGGGGAAATTATAGGAACTTGTCTGAGTTAAATAAGGGAAGAAGCATTTAGAGTGAAGCTCCTTAAATGAGCAGGTCAATAACTAGTTTACTGAGACCAAGGCACATAGCTAATGAGAGAATAAAGAATTATTCTTGTCAAGAGAGAAAAAGATGCTGCCCTGGTTTTGTGCTAAATAATTACATTCATTATGTTTAGGACAGCCCTGCAAGTGGTCTTTTGCACTAGTAAATTCATTAGCAAAGCTAATAGGCAAACTACTATTGGGGCAAATTTAAACGATTGCGATAGGATGGATGGTAAAGATGGGGAAAGGTAGTATGAGAGCTAAGAGACAAAGTCAGCTTTAAGTATAATTGAATTTATCTTCTCATCAACTTTAAGGCGTCCTTCTGGGCTTGAAACAAGGAGAGGAAAAGCCATTGAAACTGAAAGATATTCACTTGATTGGATTTGTTGCTGGCTTTTCCAGCTTAACCAAGCCATTTAAACCGACCCCTTGACACATGAGAACAATTATAAATCCAAGAAAAATTAAAATGTTAACCAAATTGGCTCAGTGTTTCCAATTGATACAGGAACTCTAATGTGTCATGAAGCCATCCCCCAACAGAAACTAGGCTTTGCAATTTACCCAAAAGTTGGTGAAACTCAGCTGGGCAAAAGGAAGGTAGGATGTGGCTTCTCTAGAGAAAAGCCTCAGTCACACAAGAGGTTCAGACGAATAGTGGAGAACCAGGAGAACAGCAGTGCATGTCTCCACCTTAGCATGCTCCTCCCTGGCAGTACTGACCCCATGCCAGCTGCTAGCAGAAGAACCCAGAGGACACATGGAGGTTGTGGTCCGCCCTCCAGGTGGCTGGGGGGCCATGCAGGTGTCCACTACCTCCTTATCCTGGTGGACACCCCTGCTCAAGCAGCTGAGGCTGTGTGAGCGGGGATGCTCATGCCCTAATTTGGAGAGGGGGACACATTTTTGAGGCACAGCAGGGAACAGTTGTCCCCACTGCAGTGCACACTGAAGAGCAGTCTTGGAGCACACAAATGGGATTTCAGGTGAAACTAACCTGGAAGATACAGCCCAAGAATGCCCTCATGGGCTCCAGCTGCTCATGTGTGTTCTGTCCAAGGAGCACGCTGAGGTGATCAGAAGGAAGTAAAAAACACACAGCAATATATAAGCTCTTCACTATACTTATGTGCTCCTCTCATGCTGCGTATCTTCCCGGGGCAGGCACAGCTTAGGTTCACTACAGACTGTAGGGGCTGCCAAGTTGGCTGCACACATATGCGGATACCACCATGACTCCTCCACAGATATATTTTCCGATAAAGAAGTTATAGTCTAATAAAATCATTAAAGGAATTGTGGGCCTAAGTACCTCTTTCTTTTATCATGCCCTGCCTAGACTGTAATCACAGAAGCTCCATAGACAGAAATTCATCTCAACGATGGGAAGTGTCAGAAATAAATTTAGAGGGGCCAAGAAGAAAAGCAGCAGCACATGTGGGACTGTGCAGGCCCTAATGGCACTCTCAGCAGTGCCTACACTAGCAACCATCACCAGATGGTTCTCTCCTCCCAGGCCCATGGCATGGTCACTGTCAGAACAGACCACTGCTGTTCTGGAGCTAAAAGAGCAGGAGGAATGTTAAAACCTTTTTAAGCACTTTATAAGTGAGATACAGAGGTTTTTTTTTCCAAAATACAACTTTTTAAAATGAAAATGCATCATGATGACAGAAGGATACTTACTAAAACAAGAGGGGAAAAAAAAATAAAAAAATACTTAATTCTTTTTCTTTGGAAGTAGAATAAAACGGTTTTTTTGTTTGTTTGTTTGTTTTGTTTTGTTTTTGCCTTACTTCTAAAAAAATCTATTTTAACTGTCTCATTCAGGTTGATCTGGGTCAGGTTCATCACTGAGCCAAAAAGCTGCTATATATCAAATCTTTGTACATCTGTTTGAAATGGACAGAGTATTAGCTAAAGGCATCCAGAAAGTAGCTTTTCAGTAATTGAATTTGGGAGAGACAGAAAAGAAGTAACTGCAATGAAGCCCATATCTGGGGGAAAAAAATCTTTGCCAAGTGGAAATGGGAATAAATGTTCTTGGCTACTGCTTCAGCCTGAAAAGCCAGAAGGAGCCTGAGGCTCCCCAGTAAACCTAGTTTAAAAACCTCCTCAGCTGATCTCTTATTTCTTCTGGCTAGTTGCCTTATCCAGACAAGTTAGAAATTCAGGATTTAACTCTCTGTGGGAAATTGGACAGATATTGTACCTCTGAAGAAAGAGAGTTTAATTCTCTAATTAAGTGTTGAAAGACTTGCCACCTTCATCATTTCTTTTGAAAATGTCTAAATTACCCTGGAAACGGTTCCCAGCTGCCTACTGAACAGCAGTAGGACTTTTCACAAACATGGGCATGCCACAGGTGCTGAATTTGACCTGCCTCTCTGAATGCACCCCAAATGGGTCTGACAGATACAAACCAACAGCTTCTCAGTGACGGGCCTTGGTGCCATGAGCTACTTCCCACCACCCCCTGAAATGCATGAGCTGGTTCCTTATGTCCAGCCACCATGGTCCACCTACTCTGCCAGCAGGTCTGACTGCATGGCGTGCTATGTGAAAAGCTGCTGGAAAATGTGGAGAATTGTAATAAGAAAACTGATGATCAGCAGTCTCCTTCCTCCACTGCCTTTCATGCATCTACAGCCATCAAAACCAGACTAGAAAGATGAAAAAATACCTGAGGTCTCCAGGTAGATTTTTGTTAGTAAATTTTTAACTAATCATTTCCACGGGAAAGATTAAGGCTGGAAGATAACTGTTAAGAATGAGGTAGAGTGTCAAGAAGCGTTTCTTTGAGGACAAGTCTGACAAGCACCAAGTGGGGAGAATCTCACAACTTGTTCTCCCAAAGGTCAAGAGCAGACCTAGCCTTACTTATGAGATTTTTTTGCCTGCTATTAAACAATACAAACACTTGCACTCTTTATATTTAGAGGGTCTAGAAGCTTAATTATATAGCTTCTCAAGGAATAGAATCGTAGAATCACCAAGGCTGCAAAAGAGCTCTAAGATCATCTAGTCCAATCATTCGCCTACCACCAATCTGTTCCAGAGTACCACATCTAAATATTTCTTGAATACCTCCAGGGATAGTGACTCAATCATCACCCTGGGCAGCTCATTCCAGTAACTGACCACTCATTTGGAGAGTAAGTTTTTCCTAATATCCAACCTGAACCTCCTGGAACTTGAGGCCATTCCTTCTCATCCTATCTCTAGTTACCTGGGAGAAGAGACCAACCCCCACCTCACCTCCTGAAAGTTGTTGAGGACAATGATGTCTCTGGAGCCTCCTGTTCTCCAAACTAAACAATCCCAGTTCTCTCAGCCACACCCCATAAACCTTGCTCCAGACCCCTCACCAGCTTCGTTGCCCTTCTCTGAACACACTCCAGTGCCTCCATGTCTTTCTTGTAGTGAGGGTTCCAAAACTGGACACAGTACTCAAGGAGTGGCCTCACAAGGAGCTGAGTACAGACAGACAATCACCTCCCCTGCTTTTGCTGACAACACTATTTCTGACACAAGCCAGGATGTCATCGGCCTTCTTGGCCACCTAGGCACACTGCTGGCTCATGTTCAGACAAAGTCAACCAACACCCCCAGGACCATTTCCTACACACAGTTTTCCAGTCACTCTGTCCCAACTCTGTAGCATTGCCTTGGGCTGCTGTGGTTGAAGTGCAGGACCCAGCACTTGGCCCTGTTGAACTTTAACCCAATGGTCTCAGCCCAGTGATCAAGCCTGTCTAGATCCTGCTATATGGCCTTCTTACCTTCAGGTAGATTACTTCCTCCCAACTTTGTGCCATTTGCAGAATTGCTAAGGGTGCACTCAACCCCTCATCCAGACCACCAATAAATAAAGGTATTAAACAGAATGAGCCCCAATACTGACCCCTGGGGATTACCACTCATGACAGTATGCCACAGCTGGATTATTCCATTTCACCACCACTCTCTGGGCACAGCCCTTCAGCAAGTTCTTTGTCCAGCAAAGAGTGTACCTGTCCCAGCCATGGGCTGCCAGCTTCCTCAGGGGAATACTGTGGCAGACAGCGTCAGTGTTATAATCAGAAAAATGACCCTTGTTCCTGTGGTTACATGCTTACTAAAGTGTCTACTAACTTGTCACTATATGTCCATATTGTTTAGTAACATTAATATGATTGAAGTATGTCAATTAGAGAATATTGGCTCCTTAAGCCATACCTACTACTTTGTCTGCTAGCAAGGCAAAGTTTGATCTCAAATAAGCAAGGGAAAGGCAGCACAGGTGTGCAACAGTAATATGCACTATATTTTGCCTCATGCTGTGTCACCTCCAGTGAACCTTTATTCTCATTTATTCTCATTCCAGAACTTGTACACTTGTTGAAGGTTAGTGATGAAGAGCAACACAGGTCATAAACAACTGAGCTTCATTTTCCACAACTAGACAGAGCATCAGGCACTTAGGAAAAAAAATATATATATATATAGTAGCTTGTAAATGGAACAATTTAATATGGAAGCAGTTGATGGCAAATAAACATTCCATGCCAAAGCAACTTCACTGTCATTAACTGTACTCTATTCCTTTCAAAGCTAGTGAAACAGAATTTATTCAATTTTATGAAAGAAATCAGTTTATGTGAAATATACATTAAGAAGGGAGAACACTGTTCTTTCCCCAAACAAAAACTTTTTTCTACGGGCAGCGCACTGGTAAGATCTCAATATACAATGCTCTGGGTAAGATTTTCTAGCTACATAGCTGGAAACAGTATTCCCTTTCTTTGACACAGTTGCTTTGTGTTGTAAAACCTCTTCAAAAGTTCTGGGCCTAAATTACATGAACTCTCTCCTTGCCCAGTTCTTCCAGCTATTTCCAAGTGTGTGGCTTGTTCCTCCAAATACATGACACTTTCACATATGTTTTTTAAACTGCGCTACCATACTTCTTACCTACTGCAAGAAGTGCTTGAGTCCAGTCTCTTCTAGCAGCTAAGACTTCTCTAACTTCCAGCAGCAAGAAAGATTCATTGCTTACGGACTCCCATTGACAGATAAACATAGTCTCCACACTGCATCAGCCGAAGGTTTCAATCCTTTATCAATATGTTTGTCCATCGAAATCTCTGTGTAGCTTTAAGAAGACTGGCTTCAAACGAAGTCACTCTAGAGCCAAAGAAACTGGTGAAAAGAAACATTTATACTTCAAAAATGTGATCTCTATGCAGAAGATCAGCAGGGGAGCAGGGTATCTGAGAGCTTGTGTTGTCTCCATCCTTGGAGGTTCACAGGACAAGATGAGAACAAACTGAGCAATCTGGCCTGGCCTCGCTGCCAGCCTGTTTTGAACAGGATGTCAACCTGAGCCCTCCTGCAGTCCCTTCCCACCAACTTACCATGTAATTGTGTAACATGAAATTGCACTCAAATATTACACCACCATCTCCAGTCAGAGAAGCAATTCTTACACCTGTCCTTACCTGAGCACATGGGATTTTGGAACACTCATAGATATGCTGTATCAGACTAAATCCCACACCTTTCCATTTTATTTTTGTTAAACCTAGGAGAGTGTAGGCATTTTCAGCCCCACAAATCTTTAGGCCTTAAAAAGCCACTTTTAAGTCCTTTCTTAATGGTTTCTCAGAACAGTAAGTTTTCTGAAGAGAAGAACAAGAAACATCTCTTATCTTTGTTTCCATCAATTCAGATTAGTATTCCATGTTCACTATTACTTATTCTCTCTGACTTCTTGATGTCTGCAGCTTGATATCTGCAGGGTAATCTTGTCCAAAATCCTCTCCATGGTTTACAAGTGTGGATTTAGTTCTTATGTTCACTGACTGCTAATGAGGCATCTTCCTGCCTCAATCCTGAATAAATTTAAGCACCTACTGTAAAATGCTCCTCCCTACCGCTTTCCATTGATTACAGGGAGTTAGGATCTGGCAGCCATTGATAACAGACATGATGAGATGCTCACTGCTCTCTTGATTTTATAAAGTGAACTTACAGCAAGTGGCCAAAACATGGCTCAGTATGAGGAAGAAATACCTCCCAGTCAAATAGTATCAGTAAGGATCCTTGAGTATCTGCATGGAGCTGGACTTCAGTTTCCGACAGCTCTGAGCAGAGTGCCCAGGCACACCACAACACTGACACTCTTTCATCACCCCTCACTCACTGTTTCCAGCTCCTGAAAGCACCTGAAAGGGCAGGAAACAATAGGAACTTGTGCTGGTTTATGACATACCTGTGACTAAGCCTCCAGCTTAAGCTGTGTCTTGCAGTCCATTCAAAATAAATTCAGAAACAATCCTGAATATGTCTCTGTTCACATTGTTCATCATCTTAGATAGGTAGAACTACAGCACTCACCCATTTCCTATGCGTAGAGCCAGGCTATAGGCTTAGAGGAGGTACCAAACGCAGAGAAGGAGCTCTTGCTCCATCTTACTCTGCCACGTAGATAAAAAGACCAAACTACATTGCAGTATTTTGTGTGTAAAAGGAAAAAAAAGACATCTAAATATATTTGCCAAAATAGATCTAACTTGATGATGTAAAAGCTGGTTAGCACATCCTAGGCTGAATTTTGTTATTTTGTTTAATGCAACAAATTATACTACAATTTTATATGAATTCTATCTTCTTGACCTTTAAAAGCAAAGATAATCTATAGCCTCTAAAATTTCAGTTTCTCTCTAAACAATTAATGGCTGTCCACAACAGACACAGCTTTATCAGAGGGGATAATATTGAAAATTTATTGAGAAGAACGTCTTCATCTAACTAACAAGCATACCTGTAACTGAGAAATTAATGTTCTTCCCAAGAGATAAAAAAAACAACTGAGGTTAATTAGGTGATCACTACATGTAATAGTGATAGAATAACACATGTAATGTTTCTACAGTGAAACATGATTTTATAAGGAAATGTATGCACATTGCACCCTACCACAGTCTGATAAAATAATGAAGGAGAGTATGGAACACACCGCCAAATGGAGGACGACTTCATATAACTTGTTCTGAAAGAAAGCAGCCTGTTGTTTACTGCATTTATCGACAATCTGTGAAAGTAGACCAGAAATCAGTCTAATTACCAGAGTGCCAGTTGTGCTTGTTAACACCAGCTTTGTGACCAAATGTTATTCCACAGTTGTCACATCACAAGAAGGTTTCATTACTAACATAATAGTGAACAAGATCACATGCCTGGCTATTGATTGATCTGCCACACAAAGGAAGGACGTTGTTGTCTCTATTATAACCAGTTACATCTTTGTCTGCCTGTGTAATATGCACAGGAATGTATCATGAGCAGTTGCTGCACTGTTTCCAAATTTCTGCCTGTTAGCCCATTAACAGCCCATTATCATTTGTAGGCTTTACCACCAGAGAAGAAATGACCTTGCCATAACTTCACTCTTCTACAATCTTCAAAAAGCTGTTTTCATCACACTTACTGTATTGGAAGGATTGGAAGGATAAGGACTGAAACTTTTTCAACGTTTGCTTCCTAAGTATATAATTCCTGCCAAATAGAAATTTTAATTCTTTTCAGGTGCAATTAGGTTATACTGGAGAAATAATAGAAATATGCATCATTACTGCTGTTGAATGGTCCTGCAAAAACTATATCTTAGACCAGAGCAATATTCTACTAACAAGCACCTACCTCAAGCAAAATGAACTAACACTGACCCTCAGACCATCAAGATACTGCTTTCCATTCACTGACCAGCCATAAACACAAAAAACAGCTTTCAGGCTTGTTGTTAATATTAAAAAACAGTCTTGTTTATTTTGCTACAAACTCAATAAATATTATAATTTCAAAGTAGATTTGTTTATCATTGTGAGCCTACAGAAAAACAAGCATGCCTCATCATCTTATCTGATAATGAATGATTTATCAGGCAGAACGTGAATCTGCTCCTAACTGAGTCTATTTTCCTGCTTACGCTTGTTGAACAGATACAATTTAATGAAGAATATAAAGTACTTAAAAATCTGTCTACCATTAATAGTTTAATTAAACTGACATGTACTTCAAAAACAGAGAGAAAGAAAACATTAATTTTGGCTATAAAGGGCATGGCATTATTAAAGAGCAATTAAAAACAACATTCACTTACAATTAATAGCTAAAACAATTTAATTATTCAACATTTGATTGTCAGTTCTGGCTAACTTAGCCACCCCAAGGTAGATACGTTCTTTGGTCCTCTTTAAAGTACATTAGACAGCTGCCATTACACTGCAGTGACCCAAGCACAGGCTACCAAATGACTCCTGAGCAGTACTGCAGCGTAAATCTTGATCGAAATTGGCCAATTAGCTCCACAGTTATTTGAGAGAAGGTGCTGGAAGAGTGGAGCAAAGAAAATCAGCTCATCCACACAGGTCTCTCTCTCTTTTTTTTTTTTTTTTTTTTTGGGGGGGGGGGGGGGGGGAGAGGGGGAGAGAGGGGTAAAAAAACACTACTACCAAACTCATGAAGAAGCAAAGTGAGAGTTTACCAAATAAAATTTCCACATAGAACAATTTTTTCTCAGCAAATAGCAATGAAAATTCTCTTGAAATTCAGCCTCTGTTTATTGTTGTTGTTTGCTGTTTTAAGAACACTGCAAAAGAGACATTTAGAAAGTTCATCAGATTTTAGGGTCAGACAAAAATCCAGACCCAAGACTTGAAATACAGGACTAGTCTGAAAACAGAGATGTTTCTCCATAAGAGAGACATTAGTACTTGTTTCAGAGTGGTATTCAGAAGAAAATTCATTCTTTTCCAATTTTAAATCAAAAGCAGGAGAGAGCAGCATTAATACTGCAAAGCCATCCATTTGCAATTGAAAGAACCATGCCTGACTTCATCACTCACCAATACACGGGCCACTGGGCAGCTGACCATTCTGGTACATGGGCTTGAGGAAGTCAAGCTTCAATTCTGTTCTCCAGAGAAACTATTTCATATAATAGGTTACGTAGGAGAAAGAAAAGACTTTCTGCTCACACTGCCAGCAGCTGAGCCAAGCTGATCCTCCAGGATTAGAGAGAAGGGTGCACTGAGCCTGGCACTGCCTTGCAAGGATGGTTCCACATGGGACATGAACTACAACCAGCTCCAGACTCCTCCACTGTGCTACAAGTCAGATGATGACGCAGCAGAAGACCTCACGTGGAGTTCTGTGGCAGAAGAATTTGTTGGAAAACTGCAAAAGGAGAAAATAGTCTTATCTTTGCTTTCTGTAGATAGCATTTCAGTGACAAAAAGATTTGTTATAATGCATCTGTAAAAAAATGTATGTAAAATGAGAGCAAAAGTAATCAGTACAAAGCAATGAATTCCCACACTTAAGTTTCTCCATGGAGAAAATTTGTATTTATCTTCAATTTATCTATGGAAAAAAAAACGAAGAGAGAAATGGTAAAATGGGAGTTAGTAGTGTTCACCAGAATCTATTTCTTCAGTGTCTTCCTCTATCATTTTTTTCCCCAGATGCCCTTTCCAAAAAGCTAAGAGCTTGTTCTACTCTGTGCCAAGCAGGGAGGGATTATTCTTCAGGGTCTGGGCTCTGCAAGGTCTAACCACATTAAAACCTTGCTTAAGTTCTTTCTAAAACATGTTACTCGTAAGTGACTGCAGTCTAGAACAGACCAGTGGAGCAGGGAGAATAGAGAGTAAAGCCTGCAAGCAGATTTGAAAAATGAAAAACCAACAAAAAACAAGAGACAGAGGGAGCCTATACACTGTATATACCTACAAGCTACAACTAAAACCCCTTGTGCCTGAACCAAGCTTCTTTGCTTGCATGTGACTTTGCATCAAATTGCTAGCCCCATCAGTAATCAGATGTTTTCATGTATGGAACAAAACACCAGGCAATTACTGAGTTTTATTTACTTCATGGTTTATTCACTGTTTTGTGACCAATGCAGCCTGGCAATTCAAATATTTTATGAACTACTGTATTAATTGACCTCAAATCTCAACATTCTCTTTAATGTCAGAATATTGCAAATTATTTAATATTTTGTGTTTGTGTGTATGTATATATGTTGTATATATATATATATATATATATATATAAAACCACAGGCATTGAAAATATTTTTGATTTTTTTCAAAAAAATACTTTCTCTTACAAGTTTACAGATATTTAGCTATATATTTAAAACTCTCATTTATGAAGATGTATTTCGATTTCTATTTCTTTCTTTAATAGCACAAAATTACATTAAAGTATTATGGACTTCTATTTAAAGATTTGCTGAAAAGAAGACTTACACAAAGCATATCTGAAGCACACCCTGACATAGGACAGTATACATTGGACTAAATTACTTTGCAATTGAAATCAAGGCATTAGATGTAGACTTTGCTATTATTGTGTTTAAATTAAGCTTGAAATGCCATACAACTGAAATAAAATCGGAAGCCGAGCAGGGTATTGTTTGGTTTCTGAATATTAAATGCAATCAAAATGTAATAGTACTTATAGATTTTTCATATACAAACAGATTTATGGAACTGATGAAAACCATTTGCCCATTGAGTTCCAACAATCTGGATGTTTTCTTCTATGAATAATCAAATAAGTTTACTCAGGCAGCTTCTGTAGTTCAATGCTAGAAACGCGCAGGATTCATACTTCAAGAGATACAATTTGGTTAAAAGATTTGCTTTTAAAAATCAAGTAGCTTTACCATAAATTTCATTTAAGAAAATGAAACAACATCTTGTGCAAAAAACAAACAAGGTTCACAGTGTTCATAGCTGATAAAAATAGCAAGTCAGCAAGTTTCATTGCTGTTGATAATGAATTTTACTTTCTGGTTTGCATACACGAGAAAAAGTTGCAACACTTGAAGGTAATCACATTTACTTCAACAGATCAGTTTCTTTATATACTTCATTTTCTGAAATTTTGTGAAAACGCTGCTGTTAATTTGAAGTTCCCAGAGAGCTTTTTCACTTCAGAAAATCTCTGAGCTGTTTTTCAGCCTCCCTGATTCCTCTAAGCCAGCTGCTCTCTCAGTGTGAGAAGGCAGATTATTGACCCAGAATTTTCTCACAACAGCTTTTCAAAAATTAGGATTTATGAGATGTGCATTAAGAAAATATGCAAAAATGTACTGCAAATTTTAGGGGCCTTCGTGCCTTCTGAAGACGCATGGTGTCTCTGCCTTTCTTTAGTATCATAAGAATGCTAAATAAGGATAAAGAAATCCCTTCTTCCAAGGGAGGAGAAAATAATCACTCACACCCTTAAAATGCCAGATCATTATAGAACTGTGGGAAGGTTTCATATACTGCTGGTTGTGGCTTTATATCCATGTTCCACTTGCCAACATTTCGGGTGTATTCTGAAGCTGATTTTTGATCCTTAAGGACCACCTATCCTCTGGGCTCAGGATTGTCTCAGCATTGGTAATGCCAGGACAGCAGCTGGTTTGAAAGCAATCTTGATGAAATTTCACAAGAGCAGCTTTTCCTGGAATATTTTAAACTAAATAAAATAAAAAAAAAACACACAGAAATCAGGCAGTGAAGCACAAACACTAGAGGAAGATTAAAAAAAAATTGTGGTGAAAGGAGGAAGGGAATGGACAAAGAGTAGAGTCAGAGGAAACATCAGTAGGGAAAGAGATTCAGTGAAGAAGGTAAATTAAAAACAGAGATCCAAAATCAAGGCAGAAATGTTTACAGAGCTAAAGCTCTCCCTATAGAGCTCCACCGAGTCCACAGGAAATTAGCTGTGGGGAAAGCCTGGGTATCACAAGGAGCAAGGCACATACACCCTTTACCTTCTGAACCTGCGCTCATGTTAGCAGAGCTGTGCTATTTAGCAACCCAAAAATAAGCATCCAGCCTATTGGAACAAGTAAGAAGGATATCGTGTAGCTACGGCCTTCTCTCAAGCAATGTAATCTCCTTCTTTTATGTCCTGCCTTTCAGAACAGGAGGAACAACAAGGCAAAATGTAATTTACAGTCTTGGTTTATCTGTAGCCACAGCCCATCTGCTTACTCGAACCGCAGCAGAATGCGTATGTGTGCATTCAGAGAGATGGCTGTCATTAGACCAATGAAGTTAACCAACAGATAAAAGCCAGGATTAGATCAGTAATAAAGTTTACACTTCATTATAGATGTCAAAATCCTTGCTGATTTTTTTTTTTCATGAGTATTTAGCTTATTGAATTTCACAGGCAAAATTGTCTCCAGTGAGCATTCAGCAATCAGTAACTTGGAAGCTCTAGCATTCAGCACTGAAACCTGAAAACAGATATTTCCTTAATAAATTTACAGAATTAGAAAAACTGGACATATTAAAATACACTCCTGCATTCGTGGCTCTACAATGATTGGATTCGTGTCTCATCAAATTTACATTGTGGAATCTGAATGTAGTATGATTAGGCATTATTTTAACACCTACATTACAATACAATTTAAAATAAAATGGCCCTTCATATTGCACTAATATCAGTGTTTTAAATAACAAAGGGGATTTTTTTTTAAATAAAGGAAAGGATTAGCATTTAGTTTCAATCAGTATAAGCAATGCTGTACCAGTTGGTGTCTCAAAGATTCAGAATTTTATTAATATTCCAGAGATGCATTTGTGTTGCCTCTGGGTACACTGAAAAGCCACTTAAACTGCACTTAAAGCAGCACTACAGGATCAAATTGATGTGCATCAACCATTTACAATAAAACTTGATTATTATAAAGGCATACATATTTGCATAATTACATGTTTGATTTTTTGATAATGCAGCATACACTACAAAATGTTACTTCATGTAGAAAGGCATCGTCAAAAAGCACCATCTGCTGTAGTGTTTAATGCACTGCAATGTTTGAAGGATTCTGAAGGTAGATTTGTGTGAATCAAAGGGGAAAGCAAAAGAGTTTTCGTGGAACAAGAGGCTGAGGGCTGGAGGATGGGACACCATGCAATCTGGACTTTCTGTTTGGCTGTCGTCTGTTCCTCTCAGCTTATTTGTAATATAATTGTCAGGGGGAGAAAGGGAAAAAGCAACAGAGCAGAACATCCTACAGTCTTCAGAACAGAACGTAGGAGTCAGAATTTGAGAGCATTCAGCATAAATATATCTGAGGTTTGTACTCAAAGCAAAAAATTACAGTATCTAATATATGTAATGAAGTAATCACATGACACCAGACAGCACAGACAGTGGATTCTGACACTTACCACCCTGACAGTAATTACTCTTTTTAAAAGAATCTCAAGTAACATCACAAGAGCTTAAAAGACACAGAACTTGAAAGCAAAAATATATCCATATTTGCTCAATTCAAAAGGAGAAACAATTCACTTTTCTGCAATATCTGACAACAAACCCTAACAAAAGCAAAATGCCTTCATGTCCAGGAAATCCAGTGCTGAGATTATAGAAGTAAAACATACAATGGAGTAACAGAAGCAGTAGGCATTTTGAAAGGCACATTTTGTCCAGGGTTCCTATACCTTAAAAATATGTATAATTTTGATTAGGACACACCTATCATTTCAATACCTGAGGCTGGATTTTGAGAAAGACATTAATCAATATTGTGCCCTCCCAGCGAGCTTGCATTTACGTGCATGTCCAGAAGACATGGAAAAAATGAGTCTGCTGTGGCTTTTTCCTAGGTTGTTGCCACCTGTGAGTTAGGCTGTGAACATTTTTGGACACTGTGCTGAGTGGTAAAGCACACTACAAAGCCAAGATAGGGAAGATTTGGCAGAGAAGTCAATAGGCATGTACTAGCCTGTTGCTTCCCAGTAGGAGCTCATTCCTTCACAAATTGGCCTTCGGTAAGCAGTGTGTTTCAGTGCTCAGGGACTGGATTACAAGCTGGAAACCAACAGCCAGAACTTTGGCAATTCATTTCATTTCTCCATGCTTTCCATTATCCTTCCTCCTGACTTTCTCACATCATATCAGTTGAAAATACATAACGCTTTGGGTCAAGGATTTTTTCATAATACAAGTTTCCAGCATGTTGGGCATTAACCAAGCTTTTACCTCCATTTGTACCACTAGGTATATCAGGATATAAAGAATTTTATTGTGTGTCATTATATGGAACAAATATGAATTAATTAAAAAGCATCTTCAACAACACAATCTGATTATAACATCCAGTAGTAAAGGATAGCATCTGTCTTTGTCCAGTGACTCAGAAGATCTTCAGAAATTAACAAAATTGGGCCCAGAAACCTGAAGGAACAGTCTAACAGAGTATGAGTGAATGTAAATATATTAAACCTGATGTGCCCAAACCTCATCTTGTATATATAGACTCACTGAAACCAAATGGCCATAGAGTTTCAAACTCTAAAGCTGTATTACTGGCCTCTTAGTTTATGCTGTATCTGAAGTAAATTTACATTCCTACCAAAAAAATACCTGCTGTATAGTTATGAGACAGATTTTGCTTCTCACAGTGAGGCAGAATCTGCTTGAGCCCTCTGCTGTACACAAGATTTTTAAATCATCCATGTCCCTTACAATGGCTTATCATGTACAATTATAGCTTGGCACTCAGAGATGCTGAACGTTCACATTCTCATTGACTTGGTGCTTTGAAATCTAGTCCTTCTGAAAAATCAAATCTTGTGTATTATGTAGAAGAGTATAAAAACATTTCTTTAAATTACTGTTGTGCGCACATAGTTCACAAAATCTGAGAAATATTTATCTTTTGGTATTTTCCCACACACATCATTTTCCAAGTTGAACTGCATTAAAACAGAAAGCTGTGCTGCTGCTTCTGCCTGCATTTGAAACAGAACCTGCACAGTTTTCTGCTCTTCAGGTACCCATACTGAAAAGATAATGGTGTATTTGTATCATAATATTGAAAATATCTCCAAACTATGACAAAACATCAAAAACTGCGTTTCTTTCCCACTCTGACTGCATTTGGTCACAGCGCTGAAAGAGAAAACAAAACCACACAGGCAAACACAAAATCTCTGGAAACAATGAGGTTCCCTTTTGTGCTTTAATATTCTTCTCTTGGTGAGCTTTCCTAACAAAGTCTGTACTAATCATTGCTGGAATCAGCACAGCAGTGACTGCCAAGCACAGGCTTTTTCTCCACCCCTCTGCACTAGGCAGACAGGGTTTTTCATTACATATATCATTTTCAACTTGCTGCAGTGATTCCACAAAGACAGGAGGATTTAGAAAGCTAATGAATGGGGGTGGGGAGAGAGCTAGGATTGGAGCTCCTGTGTTAATGTCTAAGGCTACATACCCTGAGTGGCTTCACACACAGGGCATTGCCACTGATTTTATTTTCATTGCTCGGCACTGACAGACTTTGACAGCCAAATCATTTATCTCAAGTTAATAAATCAAAATAAAGGGTGGGGGCTGGGGGCATTTTTTGCTTGAGCATTTAGTGCTACAGGATTTAAGGCAAGCCTCACTGGGCATTGCCTTGCCCAGATTGCTATTGTGTTGCAATGACAGCAAAATTGTTCATCTTTCTGTTGCTAATTAAGAACAGAACTGAAGAAGAACATGTTTGGTCTGAATATACTATAGCATCAAGGGACCTTTTGCCACACCATAATGAGATGCCATAGATGCTGCAACTCAGTACTGTCTACAAGTCTCTTGTTTTATTATTAGAAAAAATTTCATCTTCCAGTTAGTTGACATAAAGTTAATCATTTTTAAATAAGATTAACCTGAAGGAGGAACACACGCACAAAGACAACAAAAAGAACACATCCCTTCCCAAGGTCCCTACTACCACAGAATGCTCCATTTCACTGATATCAATACTGTTGCTACAATACAGCAGTTTTGTACCATCTAACCCCCCTTTTGCAGACATGTCATCAATATCGCCTGCCACTTGGGAGAACAGGCTATACTGATTACAAAATACTAGCTCTATAAATCTGTTAATTTTAATGATAAACCAGGATATTTTAGACATTCTTGTCCCTGAAGATCCAAGAACAATTGCAGATTGATTGTGAACCAATTAAGGACCAAAGAGCTTTAAGTTGTGAATATCATTTCTTTTCTTAGAAAAAAAGAATTGCCTTGTTCTTGCTTCTCTATATAATAACTTAGGATGTGGGTGAAACTGATAATTCAGCTCTGAGTGGCAAACCAGGATTTCAGCTTTCTCAAACCATAGCCATCAGTAGATCCTACTCAGCTGACTCTTTTGTGACTGCTGTCATTGGTACATCAGGTAGGCAGAGAAGTAAGCACCACATTGGTGAGCACCAGTGTACAGATAAGCACAAGTGGCTTTGATCTTGATGGGTAGTCGCTGCAATATCTCAGCACAAGTTAATGAATGGCAGTTATTGTTAGGGGCTTCACTTGAGTCCTAACTGCAATAATTCCCCCCTCTAACAAACTGGTACAGTGGAGGTTCCCCAAGATCTGACTTGAGACTTTGAGATAACATTTTCCAGACTAAGTCCAACAGTCTGCTCCCACTGTGTCAGGGGGACACTGCCTCAGGAGCTGAATGGAAACTTGGGTTAGTTGATGACTTTTACTTTATGTTTAAGAATAGGCTATTCCCTGCAACTGTATTCTGCTTCCAATGTGCAGTTTACAGGCTCCTGTAGTGAATAACATCATGTGCTCCGTCAATTAATAACTAGACAAGCGTTTTCACATCAGAACACTGCCTTGTAATGTGATGAGCCTGTATCATATTAGTGCATCAAAGCTCAGACTGGGAACATTAGTAGTTTACTAAGTGAACTTTGAACAGAATTTATTCCCCAAACAGTCTGCTGAGTACTGCAAATATACTGCAAAAATTTTTGAAAATAGAAAATGTTTCTTTATTGGCAATATTTTTACAGTATGTTTTGTGTTTTAGGTGGTTGATTTACTGCTACATTGCATTTATTCTAACACATCATTGATCCTCTGTCTCATGCATCAGATTTAGTTACTTCTTTATTGTATAATTTCTAGGTGACAGTGGCTATCCAGGACAGAAACAGCTGATGGATCTAATTTGATTTTGCCCTTATACAAGCAGAAGTTCACTTACTAGTTCACTTACTCAGAATTCATTGATCACTCGAAGGTCTTCTGGGATTGTGAAATCTCATTCTCGGTGTCTTTTCCAATTGTCAAAGCACAGACTCGATACCGCATCTGACATCCTTGCAGCCTGCCTCGTTCTGCATAACACAGCAGTCAACCATGGGGTTACAGTCAATGATGGGGCTCTCATAAAGGATGACAAGGCTAACTCCTACTGACTTCAGACATGGCAAAAAGGTAGATCTTTCTGAAAGGTGGGCTTACAGATGATAAGCAAGGGGCAGCTCACTGACAGGCATATATTTAAACAAGGGAAAGAAAGAAGAGGAAAAGGAAGACGGGAGACAAAAAAAGGCAGTAGCAAAGGAAAAAGAAATCACAGAAGTAGTTTTACATGAAGATCCATGGGTCTAAAAATCAAATAAATTGTACTATTTAGCATAGCAAGATGATTGAATTCCTTTATCTCCGTCTTACTGTTCCTAGCTAAAACACAAGATAATGTCTTGTGCTCAGCCCATTCAGTTCAACAGCAAGACAGCAAGCCTCGCAGAGATTACTGTCAGAACAATAATCACTTTTAAAGTGGTTGTAAAGATCTCCTAGTCACTAAGCGCACACAAAGAGGCAAGAGGAGGTTAATGAAACTTCAAGAACTGTTTGTGTTCAGTAAGGTTACTTCATCCTGAGTTTTTGAGAGCAGATAAGCCGGAAAAGAAAAATACTGGGAAGGCGGATGACATTTAAAAGTAGCAGTATTAAAATTCTCCATTACAAAAATAAAGACAACTGTTTTGTCAACAACAAATACATTCATCTTCATCTGGAGAAACAACCGATAGCTCCTGTGATACACGACAATTCTAAACCATGAGCTAATACAATTTTTCAAACATGCATTGGCATTTAGGTCACCAGTTTTGGAACAAATGCATTCATTACCAGATACAAGTGAGTTTCTCTCACAGAAATAAACATTAGAATCTGCACACACCTGCTTTAATCACAAATCATTTTCTGAAAACATTCAACAGTCTAATTTCAAACTGTTTGAGCACCTGAGCTTTCATTTCCACTCTGAAACAAGCCAAATACTGCCAACTCTGTTGGGCTTTTCTTTGATATGCACCGTCCATCTTTTTTTTAGCTCATCTTTTGGAAGACATGAGGATATTTTGCTCTCTACATGTTTGAAACCCATCCACAATCATCAGCTGCCACTTTGTCTATTCATAATCTTGTTTACGTACAAATAGGAGCTAATGCACCATCAAAAGACTTGGTCAATCGTTTGAAAATGGTAAAACCATCAGGAAAAAAACAATGAGAAATTGCACAACAAGTAGAATTGTATTTAAAACTTCCCTCTTGGCTTTCAGACTATGATACTTGTTTTCACAACTGCTGCTTTATTTCAAATGGAATTTTATTTAATCAAAAAGAAAGCAAAGCTTCTGAGAAAGAGCTGAAGCCATCAAACAAAAGATGAATGATCCAACACTTAACATCACTACTCAGAGCTATGATCATTCACTATTCTGCTACAACATCCTGAGCAGCCTTAGTCAAGTTGCTTAGGGTTTTTTTGTGGCTTAATCCCCCATCTTTGAGATAAGTATGACTTAGCTGCCCTATCTCACAGGCACACAGTGAGGATAAATACATTAAAGAAGAATAAATGTATCACAATATAGCGATAGGAGTTCAATACTCTCAGTACAGAGTCATTTATCTTTTTGTCTCCCAGATCAAGTAGAGTTTCTAGGTAAAAGCCTAATCTATTAATATATAAAGAAAGCAAACAATCTGTAGCCATACTTTCCTATATATGAAACAATGAACGAAAACAAACCTGTAAGCATAGAGTGGAAATAATGGAGTAAGAGATAGTAAAATTTGTTCCATCATTACAATGGGCTTAAAGCAAGAATAATAGCTGCAAACTAGACATAGATAAATAAATGTATTAATTCCAACAGAGTAAAATAGAAAATACAATAGAACAACTGTATATCAAATTCATATATAGATTATACAGATGTATGTGTTGAGAGACATATTTAAAAAAAAACTTCACATTATCTTGTGTAAGAAATTTACTAGCATATGAATTACACACTGATCACAGGATGAATCCCCCATATTTCTTGCTCAGCCCACCCTTTCTATAAAATACTAGCTTTATTAGAATATAACGATGTTAGAAAAAAAGCAGAAGTAATATCTATAGCTCCTATTAAAAAGTCAATCATATGTTTCAAAGTGATTATAGAGTAATATACTGTAAAAATGAGTTTTCACCAAATATTCAAAATTATAGATTTATTCAGACTCCTAGAGAAAAATCAAACTTGTAAATTGTGTAGATTATATATCCAATAAAATATTTATTGTTGCACAACATATATTGTTAACTGTGTTGACTACTTTTCACCAAGGTGCCAGAGAAATGAAAAATTAACCAACGTAGGATATATGACAGCTTTTTTTCAAGTCCTAGAGCTAGTTCATGAGCATACAAAGGAGATTGTATTCAGAGCTGTAATACAGAAATTCCTCTACTGGAGCTGAATACCTGACAGCAGAACAAAACAGAGAACAGCATTAAAGCGATGTAGCTGAGGTGCTGCATGCAAATTCAAAAATACCTGAATTAGTAATGTTGAAAGTCTAGCTAAACTAGACAGTGACTATGTAAATGAATGTTTTAATGATATCTTACTAGTTTATGGACTTATAAGTGCATACATGCAGCCTAATGGAATCCTGGAAGTTCAGCTAATACACAGATTAAAATATCTCTGGGTTTATGCAACAAATAAGTATTTGAATGTGCACCTCTGCAATTTCATAATCCGGCTTATAAAACCCGCATACAAGGTTTGAGGTGCACATTCTTGTTTCCACTGGTAACAGTAACCACAGACAAACAACTCCCCATTGCCTATAATTTATTCTTTTTCAAAATTTAGATTAATATTCATTTAAACTGTGGCTACGGGGCATCAAGCACTGGTTATGCTATAAAAACGATAAGTTGAATGGAAATAAAAATGATAATACACGGATTGCATCTCAGGCTATTAGTTATTCAGCATCTTAATACTGGGACTTCAAACACACCTCTGTTCACATACTTCTTGTTCTCCTCATGTTGAGAAGACCTTGGAAATTTCCCAGCATCGAACACCAAGCAGGTTGGTGACTGAGCGGTGGCGGAGCTGAGGCTGTCACATCTGACCTGTCTTTCCCATCTACAGATTCTGATAGCTAAAAGAAAAAAGTAAAATAAGTATAAAATAATCTGGACACAGGGATTTGTCCCTGCACTTACTCTGTTTTCATTTTTCAGGTTTGTACAATCACAGACACGAGGCGAGTGCATGTTGTCCTAACAAAACACTGAAAAAGCAGCATTTGAGCTCAGTATTCCTCTGTACCTGCAACCTAGCTGGAAACACACTCCTGGCTCTTCTCTTCCAGGGGAGTCCAGGTCACTCCAGCTGGTGTTCACTCCTTCACATAGACAGTGCACAGCCCTGGGCTGCTGAGGGACCATGGCCCAGGCTGCAGCACAGCAGTGCTGAAGACAGAAGGATGAGCAGCAACCTCGTGAGGTTTTGGGTTGCATTGGGTAAAAAATGGTCAAATGATTTTATTTCAGTTTTGTTCCGACAGCAAGCGCAAGGCTTACTGCAGTGCTGCTTTCTTACCACCAGCCCAGGAAAAGCTTCCACGGCTTCCATGGAACACCTAGATTTGATCTACATGAGAAAGACTCACTTCTGCACCACAGCAATGCCAAATTACATGGCTGTGTTGAACAACACATTCAGATTAGATGCTCTCTCGGAAACTTGCAGTTGTCACATTTTTAAATGCTTCTTCTGTCAGCATTTGAAACCTGTGCATTTTCAGCATCTTTTTTTTTATTTACACTGAAACAGCTGGACTATACCATCAGACAGCAGGAACCTGATACAAAACACTGGTATTGTCTGCTTGTTCCCAGTGTGTGCATGAGGAGACAGGGAGCACACATGCACCTGAATGAGAAAAAGCCCTATTCAATCATCTTTCTGCTCAGACAGACTGCAGCTCACTGTCCTGCTGTGTACCTGTAGGAGTGCAGGTCCAGATCCAAAAGTTGGTTGTCTGAAAGTAGGTCTTTACATCAGTGCTTGAGACGACAAATAAATAACCATTTTCTTAAGAAATTTAGGCTGTTGGACAGCTTTTTTGAGGCCAGTCAAAAATGCTGTGCATTCAGTATTCTGAATGCATCTAATTTTAGGATCTCATTTTTAGAAATCTTGGACTAGAAACAAACCCATCTTGATATTTAAATGCACTGCAGAACAAGAGCAGAAGTGAACAACCCTGGATTGCTGCACAAACAAGCAGGCTGCAACCCGACGGAGCAGTGATTCCACCCTTCCATCCTACTGGCGTGGATGGAGCTTCACTGCTGAGGGTAAAGACAGGCACAGCAAAGGAAATATGCAGCATTTTATATACTAAGTGAAAAGATTACAAATATTATACAAAAGATTTACAATGGATGAGGTCATGTATCTCCAAGGAACAAAAGTTTTATAAAAGAATAAATGAAATATATCTATATATATTGTTTTTTCCTGAAACTGCAAAGACCCCCAGAGACTTCAGAGGATTATTAGTCAGACCAAAGGCTGCCAGATGCTGCCGGAGCCCTGGCTGCTTGCCAGGAGCTCACTCCTTTGCAAGAGGGCAAGGAAGGGCAGGTGGAAACTGAAGGGTACAGAGCTCCCCAGAGAGACTCTTTGTTGCCATCGGTTTTGTGTGTATGCCTTCTTCATAAGACTTTGGTTTGAGACTCTCTCATGTTTTCCGCCTAGAGATTTCATTATGGGGAAATTAGAGAGATTTTTCTTTCTTTTGACTATTTCCCTGACTTGAAGAGTTTTGCAAATATGTGGTGCTCTGGCACTCATTTAACAATGGCTAGCCCTATGTTAACAGACACAGCACTCTACAATTGTCTTTAGCAAACTAACAAACTAATTCAGACCGGAAGAACTTTCACAATCCCTTCCTTCTTGAATCCTTTCATTTGCCCCACTAATTTCCAAAAGGAACAGCTCAATTATTCTTTTTTCACCTACCTCCGAACATTTTCTAGCTTGCATTTTACAATCCGATTCCCGGTCTCCATATGAAAGCACAGTGAGGTGGAGCTTTTATAGATGCCCATCTACAAGAAGTATTTTTACCATCAAGAAATGTATTTATGAAGACATTTCCATCCTCGCTCCCAGGATAGCTTCCATCCCAGTCCCACTCAGGACTTACACATACTTTGCATTCTCTTCTCATCCACGTGATACCGCCGCAGCCAAATGAGATGCAGCAAGAAGCAACATAGGCACATTAAACGATTTTACTTGCCTGTGTTTTTCAGTCTATCATCAAGTGGTAACACAGAAAAATTCCTCAAATAATGAATAAAAATAATAAAAACAAAATTTGCGGTTGCATTTTTGCACTCACATAAGACTGCTTGTTTGAAGCTATGGGAATGGTTGCATGGACGAGCATGGACTGGTCATGTTCAGGACAGTCAATTCTTCAGGGATGCTAGCAGCAGATGACACAAGTCTGTGGAAACAAGAATCACATTATTCTGAAGTAAAGGGAAGACAAAAAAAAAGAAAGAAAAAAGCTCATAAAGAAAGAAGGTGTAAGGAAATGCAAACCCAGAAGGCAAGTCTGACTTTCACTAAGTAAACATCCCTTCTCCCCATGAGCAAGCGCCCCTGAGGATTAAGTTTTGTGGATTTTTCCCCTACTCTGGAATTAACTACTGCCAAGACAGTCAGATCTAGCTGCAGTAGTAGAAAAAACAGTTGCTTAATCTGCAGTTTAATCAATTTGGCAAAATGTATTACTTTTCCAATGACACAGTTTGCTTTTTAAAATGATAGAAACCTGCACGGATTAACTCAAAAATTAGTTAAAATAAAGGTTTGTCTTTGAGAAAGCAATAGTTCAGCCTCCTGAAGGGTGAGTGAGGCTGAAAACACCCCCATCAGACTGGCACACAGCACTCCATAAGGACCTAAATAAATAACTACAAGAATGTACTTCATATCGCTATTAAGGCAGAGCTGCTTGTATTGTATATGAACCAGAGTAATTCTTACCCTTCTAATTTTAACTGATGAGAAAAAGACATGTAATATTGTTTTAAGAATGTAAACTGTTGGCTTTTCAAGCTCCAGCTCTCCAGTTAAATCCAGAGACGTGGTTCAGAATATTCATAGATTAACCTTCATTTAATCCCAGATTCCTATACCATTGCATTAGTATCATCATTCAAGCAGGTGATGCTAATCTACAGAATAAATTACCATAAGGAGATATTATCCTATGATTTAAGGAAGCTCTGTTGCTGCTAGCTAAATTTTCCATGAAATAGGCAGGCATATGCGTATGCTCTGTCTGAAAGGAGCAGCTTCCCCACCTCCACACCAGTGGCACAAGGCCCCGCTCACCGTGACACTCCTCGCATCCCCTCCCTGGGGCACCCACCACCATTCTGCCACCCGTGCAGGCAAACATTCAGTACATGGCCTGGGCTTGGCCTCCCAGCACCAGCACGTGGAACCCACCCTGCAGTTGCCTACAGCAAGGTCCAGACTGGGCAACTGCTATCTGCAGTGGCTTGTTAATATTCCAATAATAATTTGCAGCTTGTGAATAAATAACACCAGGTTATCAGTCCTCTGTGCAGACCCCAGTTATGCAGGTGGATACTTTATATTACAAATTATAAAGGAATGAGCATTTACCTGAAATTCTAACACTAAGTCCTGACTTACCAAGTACAGCTCAATACCACAGCGCTGAGACATGAGACAGATGGGATAGATAGATCTGAAGTGCTACAAATAAAATCTAAAACTGAACTTTTAAATATTCATTCTGAACTATAAAGAGAGCTGTGGCTTTTGTGTGCTACAGATGGCTTGGAAATTCAGTGCAAACAAAGGACCAATTTTTGAATACTCATAGCTGCTCTACTATAATAGCTGGAGGCCCAAAACTCCAGGGGTTTGAGATGATTCAACTCGATTCTCTTACCTGCCAAATTTCATCAAAGCAACATTGCTTTTACCATCTTATAGGGATGAAAGAAGTATGAATAGTGTGGGGTTTTTTTTAATGAAATGTGGACTGCTTAAGCTTGAACAAAAAATTACAATATGAATGGAAATTGCAAGGTAAAGGGAAAATTTTCTTTTTATCATAGATTCTGAAGCATAAGATGAAATCTGTACTTCGCATAGATTGAAAGATTAAACAGAAACATTTGGTAGATTTAGATAAATCTAAAGGAAATAAAACAAAAAAAAAATAAACATAATAAAAATCTCTGCCAGTCATAATCAATGAGAAACTGCTGATTGTCAAGTGCAGCCTTAGGTTTAAATCTAGGAGAAATACGTGTTTCTTTGTAAGGTAGCAGGGCACGACCTCATCAATCAGAGATTATCCTCTGCATAATAGTTTATAGAAAGAAACCACTAACGCCAGCTTTTCATCTGCCTTCTAGACAACAGCAAGCTGATACAGATACAGCTGGAAAGGCAATAAACTCATATAACTCTGTTGCTAATGCCGTACACTGCAGCACTTACACAGCAGTGCAAGAAGGGCAGCCTCTGTGGTGAAAACCATACAAATAGTTCTTTTTCAATCTATTTTCTGTTGTCATTAGCCACTTCCCAAAGCCTCTGGCTTTAGAGAGATGCTTTCTCTCCTTTTGCATACAATTGAGCTTTGGCAAGAACCAAACAGAAAAGTGAGACACAGAAGCGGAGAGGCAGCGCTCCTGCAGGGGAGCAGGGACTGCCACTGGGGCACAGAGTACCCCTGAACCGCAAATGCTCTTCCAAGTGTACAAGCCATGGAGACAAACGTGCAGTGCTGAATCACAGCTAGCAGTCAGGTTTATGGATATTTATGAGGCAACGCTGCCAACCACAATGAGGGAAAGGGAAAGAATCAGAGGGGAAGGCGTGAGGTCCTTGATGGGAAAATCTAAGAGTTGTGTAATGACAGCAGATGCCAAGAGACAGTTGTAGGCTGATACCGACTGGTTGGTGAAAAGTAGAATGGGCTAACATCAGGCTATGCTATCAGCAATATCAAGGGATGTAGCAATGAAAGGGAGCATCCACAGAGGCATCTGTGGCTGGCATGAGATGCTAGGGAGAGGGTGGCTGCTGCAGCAGTCTGGATGGATGGCACTGCTGTGATTATAAAGATTAGAGAACAGGATGTTGTGAAAAATCAAGATAAGATGGTAGGAGTTAGGACAAAAGTGGCAGCATCAGGCAGGGAACCAGTCTGTCGATCTCTGAGTCGGCACAAAGTCAGAGGGCTGTGACCTTGAAGAGAGAGGCAGGTTCCTACAAGTGCCTGCAGACAACAAGGAGGATGTGGCAAGGCCTGAGGAGGCAAGCAGGAAGAATAGGGTCTCCCTTTTGTCTAGGCTGGGTTCTCAGGTCCATCAGAGCAAGGACTTCAGCCTCTGCAGGTGGCAGCCTGAAACTGTAGCTTTATCTCCACAACAAAGGCAAAGAGTGGGAGAGGAGCAGAGGGGAAAGGGAAGATGCTACAAATCGGGCAGCTTTTCCAATGACCTCTCTGTCCTTTTGAGAGTAACGGCTTTCCAGGACAGAGTGTCCCAGCAGGACGCTTAAACGCCTTCAGCAAAGTACAATATTTGAAGATAAAAACCATACAACTTTTCATGAAATCTGCCTCCAATAAAAACATCTTTATTGCCCTGGGCTAATGTGTAAGTTAGTGAGATATTATGGTTCAACTTCTATAGCCATTTTATGTAATATGAAAAAAATCCATAGGGACTTTGTCAGTTAGTCTTCTAAAATATAAAATACAGTTTTAAGCTACACTACCCACCATGATATAAGCTATCAGCTATTTTTCTAAACACTCATGCTAACCACTGTCAGTCTAAGAAGAGTCAGACATCCTGACTTAATCACCTCCTTGTGACTCACTGCACCGTGCCCCTTCCTTTTGAACATATATAAATCCTAATTATTTTTTAATCCTTTGCTAGAACACTGGCAAAGTGACTGCTATGCTTGTGGCATACAAATGTGGATGTGCACAGGAAACACAGCTAGGATTTCAGAGGCCCTCCTGTCCAGTGAGCTGTGTGTCCCCAGCAGCACTCAGCACAAACCCCCACCTCGCAGCAGCAGTTCTCTTCTAACCTCTCCTGCTCGTCCTCTGGGGGGGGGGAGTAGCAAGCCTTACAGTGAGGCTACAGCCTCATCATGCAGGAGGACAGCGGTCAGCGTTACAAATGGCTTAAACCAAGCCCTTACCTAAGTTTGGTCGTCTGTACAATCAATTTGCCAATGTCCTGAGGGTAACCTTTAAAACCTGGGATTATTCCAGTGATCACAAATAACATCTTTTTTGTGTGTCTGGTTTAGGCTACAGCTTAGGTTCTGTTCTTCTCTGCTGAAAAGGCTTGAAACCTTGCTATTTATAATCAACAAAATGTTCAGTGAGAACCAGGGCAAAGACGCATTATGTTTGTCGGTATGTTGCCTCCTCTAAAATCACTAACATGATGATTCACGCATTCAAATCCCAAGAGGCAGCAAGACTCCTCCCAGTTTGCCATCTAATGCCCTTCAAACTGCCTCAGCTATACAAACAAAGCCAAAGACTGAGGGGACAGGGGTTCACTAAAATAACCAGCATGACCTACAACCACATTTGTTCTTTTTGCTCCCCCTTCCATCTTCTGAATTGCCAAAGAAGCCTCTTATCTTTCCATGATAAACCAGAAACCATCACATACTGTCAGAAGTGGTGTATACGTACATTTATTTTTTAATAAAAATATTTACATTTTATTATTTTAATTATTTTACAATTTTATAAAAATATTTACATTTTACACACACACATTCACATACACACGGAGGATGGATTCGTACCACATCTGTAGAGCACTCTGGAATCCCAAAGGAAATTACAGAACATCTGGAGTTGAAGGGGACCCAAAAGGATCATTAAGTCCAACTCATGCCTCCACACAGGGCAATCTAAAAGTTAAACCACATATCTAACAGCATCGCCCACAAGCTTCTAAAAAGGACAGGTCCAGTCCTTAGAGCTGTCCTTACAAGGATGACAAAGCTGAACCTGTACTTATCGTGAGCATTGAGGTCCTACTGAACACAAATCACTGTTCAAATGCTAGCTTCTGTGTTATTATCCATCCTCAATTCCAGCCAGCTGCTTGAACTACAAGCATCTCTCAGCTCTTCCTTCCCAGCTCTGCTCTACATGCAGTTTCCTTTCCTGTCATGAAAATAAACAAGCCAGAGGCAGCTTGTGCTGCCTACTTTAACGTTCCAATTCCCTGGTCTACGGAAGACTATCTGCATCGCAGCATATTTCTGTCCAAGCCTTTAGCAGTTAATTCTCCCCCAGGAACCGAACATTACTGCAAAAGCAGACTCCTCGCTGTGGTTGTTCATACACCAGATCACTGATTCTGGGAGACCAATGTGATAAACATGGCCTTAGCAGATTTCTATGTTATCATAGTATGCTTAAAAAAGCACTCTTACAAAACATTCTTTAATCAGAAGAACTTTTTAATTTGCAATTGTAAATGTGAGCATGTTATAACTCGTAACTGAACATTTCTATAAAGATAATTACATATGGCAAGACAGAAAAACTTTTTAAAACATTTTCTCTGGAATGTGTGCCTGAATTCATTTACAACTGTTGCTGCTTTAAACACTTCAGGCAGAATAAGTGGATGGCACTAAACAGCTTAGCTGCAATTATTATGGAATGTCTGAGGTATAATTTCCCCTGCGGTTTTGTTAGGCGTACAAAATTCATAATTCTGATTTGTGGCAGGTACTTATTACCCATCGCAGGTGGAGATATGCAAATATTATTCTAGTAGGGGTGAACAGCCTTTATTTCAGTATTCAGCTATTAACGAGATTTGTGAGTCTGGTACTCCGGGGCCATTTAATTAATTAGATGGTACAGATAAAATATAAATTGTTTTGTAGGCTACACAATTCCAGTTCTAGAAGATGTAAAATATGGCTGAACGAACTTGGTACGGACCGATTTGTTGTTTCATGTATGGCACAGGATACAAGAAAATCCTGCTTGTTATTTTTATCTATAATAATCCTGGGCAGAATCCTTCTATTGCCAAGTACTGCAGTATAGAGATGTCATTTATTTATCAATACCATTAAGAACATCTATCAGTTAAGCTTTTTATAAAAAACCTGCTTGCTTACATAAAGCAAAAAGGAAAACAGGCAGAGTCTTTTATGCAATGCCAATATATGCATGTTTCAGAGTGAGCGCACATTTTGAAGACATGCAGGTTTGGCAGGATATTATTGTCTCAAGGTCAGACATTTCTATTTTAAATAAATCACTCCCATGGAGCAGGGAAGCCAAACTTTCTAGGGGAAAACGGAGAGGGAATCTACTACTTTATTTTAGCATCTAGATTTTTAAATAATTCTATTAGCTGATTAATTCATGTAAATCCTTTTCCCAAGTATGATCTCTCAACAACTCCAGAAGATTTCTGGAAAATCTGGATCATGAGCAGTGGGGGAAGAGTGGGGAACAACACAAGACAACAAAATAAACACCTTCAATCCCTAAAGCGATGTCTATAATGGTCGCAGTAAAAGAGTCAACATTTACCAAGAGTTACGTATGGTAAACTACATGGTGAGAAATTTACCCTGCCATTATATAGAGGAAATAAAATGCGAGAGGCATAAGCCTGGAAACTGTTAGCAAACTGCCAGCATTTAAAGGCAAGCATTGACCGTTATATTAGATTTAAATTGCGGGTAAAATACTACACTGCACAATTACAGTACTCTAAACATTGAATGAAAACCAGTTACTTTTACTGAAGTAGAAGTATAATCAGCAGTCAGTCTTATTGGTTTATTGAACATATTTTGGGGTCCATTCCAGCTGTCTTTATTAGCTCTAATGCAAATGATTTTTACACTGCTATTTTGCCAAGCCCTGGTAGCTGTAGTACTACAAACACACCCCACTGTTTCTGTCTGCTGGAGATTTACTGACAAATATGATAAAGAGTACATAAAATGAATAACAAAATAAAACTTGCACCATACTGGAAAATGAAAACTAACAGGAAGAAATTATACTGCAATCATTAACAGCTATTGCATGTTTTTCTTCAATATAACTCAAAATCACATGAGTTCAAAATTAGATATCAGGAATTGCTCTGGTTGTTTCACTGTAGAGTGAAAACCATGCCTGCCAGGGAGCCACATCGCAAGCTGTTTCAGTGGGGCCAAAGCTCAGATCTGCTCCTTACTTGCATCCCTGGTGAGCAGAGCCTGTTTCTCTCCTCGCCTCTGTAAAGATGCCCCATGCATGGCAACAGTGGGAAGAGTCTGGTAGAGACAGAAACAGGCTGGTACAGACCTACTCAGCAGGTGCCTGAGTGAGGTCTAAAACGTGAAAGAAAAGGACAGAATTTCATTCAAAGAAAATGTTTCTGACTTTAGAAGCATCCTGCACTGGAGAGGTGCAAGCCTGAGAGCAAAATATGACCCGAGTCTGGATGCATACATTTTAGAACTTTAACTATAAGACAAAGTAGAACCAAGTCGAATGGAGGAGGAATTTACTGGGATCTGAGGAAAAGGGCCAGTCATACCTTGTGGGTGAAAAGAATCGATCAGGTAAGATATTTGCTGTTGCTCAGTTTACAATCAGAAAAGTTAATTGTGATTGCAATGAGATTCACTGAATCTGAGGAGACTGCAAACCCATGAAGATGTATGGAGAAATGAGCTGTAGGTAAACAAATCTGCCGAAGGAGCTTCCAAGGCAGGGGTCCTAAGCTGTGGGTTCTTTGGACACAGACAGGTAACTTCACAGCTTGATTGAATTGCCAGCTGTGACTTACACACTGAGAAATGTGGGAATCTTGATGCTGGTGCAATGACAGTGCAAGAGACGTGTTTTCACGCTGTACTTGTGTCAACACCTGAGAACACGGCAATATTAAATACAAAAGCAAACCCCACAAACACACAATAGAGGTTGAATGAACAGCTTGCAAAGAGAACTATTTTGAAAGAGGTGGAGAAAATTTCCAAGGAGAGAAATGTATTTTGTTAAACACAGAATAAGATAAATGACAGCTTTATGTTTGGAAGAACCACAGTAGAACCATAAGAAATACCTAAAATGTTCATACGTGGGGAGCCCCAAGTTACCTGCAGGCTTCTGACAAAGTGCCAAAGAGTTAAAATCGCTCCAATCCCATCTCTCATGGCTGTGCAGATTAGTGGGATATGGCCTGCATCTGCTTGGATGCAACAGCAAAATGCTTGGGGGAGGGAGGGGAAGAAAAAAACATACATTTCCAAAGAATAAATACAGCAGAATAACATTTTGTGTTTAAATGCCTTAAATTGGATAAACAGTACCCCATGGGTAGAACCTGTAAAGGGCCATTCCTAAAGAAGATGAAATCTAGAAGGTATTTTAATTAAATCTTTCCAAGGACTTCATAAAAACCAAAGCCCAGCAGCAGTGTTCCATGTAGTACCGCGATGACAGCCCTGAGCTACAGAGTCCAAAATGGAGGACGCATTCTAGCAGAGAACATTTTTTTTTCTCCAGGTATGCACACATAAACACATCATTAGTTCAAAATCAATGCACAAATGAGAGATGTGATCAGAGCATTACATTTATTCACAGTAGCACAGAGAGCACTGCAATGAACCTAAGGCAGTTCCTGAGAGGTGGAGAAGAGCAGCGCAGCGGCGGGCAATTGATTCCTCTGAACACAGAGGAAAAGGCTGCCTGCTGCTAGGTGATTATTACCAGCATTTTTTCAGAATAATGTAAGTAAGCAACATTTTAGGTAGCACTGTAATATCCACCAGGCATAGTGTTTGCAAAGAGATAACAGAGCAAAACACACATCTGAGGAACCTCTGTGGTGCCCGAGGAGCGCACAGGCGGGGAGCCGGGTGCAGGTGGTGTTCCCTCAGCCACGTGCCCACCAGAGAGCGTAGCACATGTAGATACAGGGTAGATAGCTGCCCTGTGTGAAAAGCAAGAGTTTTTGAACAAAAGCTATGATTTGAGACACCTCCACTGCAGCTTGTGCCTGCAACCAGGCTCAGCATGCCTGCAGGGCAATGGCTAGATATTAAATTGGTGAATAAATTCCTTTCTGTGTCTTGAGTGGGGGTAAAGGAGGGATAGAAGGGCAATTTTAACATGGTAAGAACATCAACATATTGCAACTGGACAGTAGAAATTCCTTTGTGACCGCAGTGCTTTGGTACATCAAACAAAGAAAAAAACATATAGGCCCAGTAAACTAACCCCAAAGAGACAGGCAACCAGCTGGGAGGAGTCGCAAGCACTTGAGACTATGCCCCTGAGGCAGACAGCAGGGCAAGAGGGGGCCAGGACCAGTGGAGGGGGGCAGGGCAGAGCCATGTAGTGCCACAGCCACTGCTGCCAGGATGAGCAGCTGCACCCACTCCATGTTCTGCTAAATATTTACCTCACCAGCACATGAGCACAGCATTTCTGCAGCCTTGCTGTTTACAGGGAGCGCTGGCCATTGTATGGGCCAACTGTCTTTCTGGAGAGCACTAGAAATCACTCTAAAACTTTGTGCTGCATGTATAGATGATGAGCTGAACCAAGAGCAAAGGGAGTATTGCGGAAGATGCAACATTGCCTTGGGTGATCAATCTAATCCAATGAGCAGCCTAAAGCAAACCAGCACCCAGCCCCATCAAACTATAAGTCTGTCAATGTTTCGCCCTCTTCCCTGCCTCCTGCTTACCCATATGCAGTGCTTTACAAGCTGCACATACTTCTAGCACAGCTCCCCTGCCACTGATGTCTGGCTAGGCTGCAAACAGGACCTCAGCAAGGTGAGATCAGTTTACACACACACTATGCAAGCATTCAAAAATTAATGCAACTAATCTTCTGCTTTCACCTGACAAGAAGTAAATAATTTATTTTTGCAATATGAAAGCACCCAAAAGAACAAACTCAGAACTGTACACTGTCACATGCCCCCTCAGCTCCTCTTGTCAAACTCAAAACAGTCTTACCCAAAGGCTGCAGGGAGATTTGAGAAACACATGTTCTCCCTGTACGATTTAATCATGATATGAGGAAAAGATGGATTCTCCAAGAAGCCGATGGCTGTGTTGAACATGAAACGGCATCACCAAACCCCTGGCACAAGCCAATGCTTGTGGGAATACACGCAGGGAGACTGGCAGCTCAGGCTGTCGAAGCCTTTCCTTAATCTTTAACACGCAACCAAGGATGTACAGCCCTACAGACAAATCTTGCATGCCTGAAAGCCTGGTGCAGCTACTGATGCTCCTCACCCAAGAGGCAAGCTTGCTTTATAAACCAAACATTATTTTCCTGATTTTCCCCCCTTCTCCTGAGCTCTCTACACTGCTATGTAAACATGAGCTCCTATAAAGCTGCTACAAGAGCCCCACAAGATAAAAGCTAGGTTGCTCGAGGACTTTTTCTCTGTATGGGCACTGTCCCACATGCCTGCCTGCCCCCTTCCATATGCAGCAACAACAGTGTGCCAGGACTTCCATCCTTAGTATTGAATAGGGGTTATAGGAGAGAGGAACAGAAAATAAACCTACCATTACAACAATTTTTTCCTAACTTCTTTGCAGTTGTCTTTATGGGGGTTGAGGGGGGAGGAAGAGCAATTTCTCCAGGACAGAACTTTGTTCAATGACCCTGAACACAGAGCATTACATCAGGTTACAGACAGTGACACGATACAAGTCAGAATCTGCTGATTATGGCTAAAAATCTGTTGTGCTTTTTTTTTTTAATTCTTAGAAATCTGTTCCACTTCGTACACCATGCACACCATCACTAATTTCTTGTATGGATGAAATAGCTTGAACAGTCTCAGCTCAGAAAAGCATTTCTGTGAAGAAGCTGAAATTAACGGGTTTGAAGATAATGTAGTATTACATTTCCCTTTCTACTCAATCTGCTCATCTGTTTTTTAAGTCTGTAAATTCCAGGTGATAGTTAACCTTATTGTTTCATGCAGTACTGTCTTTACAGTAGGGACAAGGTGCGCCATACCTTCACAAACTTCATCATCACAGGAGGGAAGTTCCCAAAACCCCGCATAAAACCACAGTGTTTCAAACCAGAACTATGTACATAACACATCATTCTCAACTACACCTCCCAGGAAAGGTTCTGCTCTTCACCGGAAAGGGTCAGCTTTCCCTTTTATCCTATAAGGGTCTTACCCTCGGACTCGGACTCCAAGCAGTATTTGAGCAAAGGATGACGGAGAACCTTTGTGCAGCTGTGACACTATATTTTAAATGCATTTAAGACTAAATTTTGCATTTTACCACACACACGACTGCACTTCACAGAGCACAAGCAATAGCTTCGGGAGAAACCACGCTTTTGAGAACTTTTCTTAATATTTATCCCCAACTTCTCCTTCATTTGCCTCGGGTCCTTGTTCCTGTCTCCAGCTCAGACAATGAATTATTCCTTTGTCTTTTTGCACTGTTCATACCTTGAAGGTACTACTGATTAGGAACAAGCCCTTCAGGTCTTTCCACATTCTATACATTTCTTGATATCATTTCCACTAAGTTACCATTTCTGTTGATTTCTGTAGAACCTGCTTTCTCCTCCTGCCCTTCCACCTTCTTTCCAAAAGCTGGGAACAGGGGAGATGGAACTGTTAATGCTCCTTTGCTTACACCAGTATTTCTCTTAGCCTCAGCCTTAATATTGGCAGCAGTTCACATCTATCTGCAACTTTGGGCTTGCTGAGTCTGTCTTCTCAGGCTCATGGTAACCTGCAACGATTGCTCTAAAAGAAAAATTATTCTCAAAACTTCCTTAGAAATGGCACACTAGTACAATCCCTCCTACAAACAAAACAAATTCCTCTTTGTTTTAAGAGAATTTATAGTAACACTCTTCATCACCATTCTGCCAGTTCATCCCTTAGCAACAGTCTTGCTGCAGCCCCGTTGGACAGATGAATACACTTTATTTATATTACTATTTTACATATACATTTCTGGAAGAAATACCGCAGACAAACAATCAGTTATTCTTCTCTTGTTTTGTGACATACAGAGTTCTCCCCATCTGAGCTTTATTTAAAGTATTCTTCCTTCTTTAATCTTGATTATTATCTTTCTTGGTCATACCCTGTATTCTCAGTATAATCACAATCTTTCCTATCTCAGTCCCCCCTTTACCCTCTGCCTTTTGCTCTCATTGAGCATTCACTCCTGTGAACGAAAGAGATTGAGTCAGATGAAAGATAGGGTTGTATTTTCTTCTGTTTTTCTTATTATTTTATCAAAAGCTTATCATTTTCTCCAAGAATTGAAGTGGCACTGAGAATTGTCAAAGGCTAAGAGTAGTTTATCACATTTTCACCTCAACATATTACAATTCACTTGCATGTCATCTACTTTTAGCACATTTTAAATAATATATTCTATGCCTGGAACAACATGCTGGAATGACATCAGCATCTCCAGCAGACATATCTACTTCAGTGCCTGTGCAGCTCTCTGTCTGTAATATCCTGTGCAACCCTTTGCAGCCTCAGCGTTTCTCCTGGAGCATCTCCTGCAGACTGCACTTGGATTGCAGCATGTCATAGAACAGATTCTTTCCTTTTGGACAACCTCACACCCATTTCCCTGCAGTCACAGGCTGCATCACCCCGAGCGTGAATATTCTTGGCCACAGGGCACTTTGTCACAGAACTCATGTTTTGCCTCTCCTGGGAATGAGAAAAAGTGTCATTTTGCCTTCAGTGCTATGTAGGATTTGCCAACAAGTTACCCAGAGGGAAACTAAAAGCAAACAAATCCCAAGGCTATTTGGAAGCCTCAGTTTCCTCCTCAGGTTCTGACTGGTATCTTCTTTGCACAGCTCCACAAACACACTTGAGATTTTGGCATGTCTGTACTCATATGTAAAACAAGGAATGCCTGTGCTCCTGCCATTTTAACAGCAAAGACAGCTAGAAAAATTTTGGTTTCTATAAAGGAGAGGTTCCACACAGCGAGTCGTAGTTTTGTGGGGGTTCTTTTTACTTATTTTTAGCATCCTAAATTGCTACAAAAATATTAACATGCACCATAAAGTGGCTTTCTTTAACAATAGTAATATAAAACACTACTGTCCCTTTGCATGAATGTTTTAATCGGCTTGTCCTGGCAAGAGCCAGTTATCACATTATACCTAGAATATGCTGCTGGAAGTGTTAATAACCACATTCCTGTTTGACCATTGGATCTCCAGAAATAAAATAGTGGAATAATATGGTCAAAAGCTTGTTTTAAAGGGGGAAAAAGCACATTTGTTGGAGAATTCAAGTATTTGTCTACAGAGATACAGAGATTTGTTTTAACTCAGTATTTGTTTAATACTGAGTGCTGAGAACATCAGTCTCCATGAATATTAAAGATGCATCTGAATTAAAACTCAGAAATTTGGAGACGCGGGGAATCAGATGTGCCATCCAGCATCCCCAGAGCACTCTCTGAGTTCAAATGTGCTATGTCTTGGATGACCACTATACCTGAGAGAAGTTTCTGTTTGTAATCTTGAGGAACAAGACGACCCTGGCTATCAGTTACACACATGCTGTCCCAGCAGAAGGCACTATTATATGCATTTTGCTTAGGTTTCTTGCCTACTTTATACCAAAACATTACATGAATGGTGAACAAAGTGGTTATTTGAAGAAAATATTTTTTCATGATCAGACTCTCAAATCAAACTGCAGTAGGAAGTTGTGTAAAAGTAAGGGAGAACTGAGAGCTGCTGAGAGCAGCCCCATGTCCCACAGTGTTATGGCCCCTGGGATTGCCCATCTTCACGCAGCACCACTCTGCCACTAACATGACCTCATTATTACCCTCAAATTAATTATTTACTCTTTTCTCATCTTAAATCTAAACTGACAATCTCATAGCAGTATCCTTCAGCCGACAAATTACTGGAGGTCACTAAGAGATGCTGGAAGAGCTGTACAGTCTGCATTACCCTGCTACAGCCTGCAAGCGTGTGCTTTGGTGCGTCCATCCCAGCTCACTGCCCGTGCACACAGCAAGGCTGGCAAGCAGGCAGCTCCCTTCTCCCTGTCCTCCAAACAGGAGGCTGCTGTGCTCCAGTTGCTGATGCAGTGCATGTGGCTTTGGTGCACCAGATATAGTGGAAGAACAAAGGGAAAATCCACCAGCACAGGCTGGTTCCGTTGATATTTTTAGCAGAAAGCAGCGATTATTCCATCACCCTGCCACAAAATAACACGGTTGCATCATAGACCAACTTACCCAGAGGCAAAGGGCTCTTGTTAAAGTCTTCTGAAAGGGAAATGGCTCAGCACATGGCGTAGTCCTGGTGCCTCCTGCACTGCCTCCAGACTACTCTCAGGTTAGCTGAAGTGTCATCTGCTGTTGGCGAGGTCTGCTAATGAGCCTGTGCAAAACTGAGCAATGAGATACTATGATCCTTGTCCACTGCCATAGGTTTTTTGAAGCTTTGATTCTTGCCATTGATATTAAAAACCACAGTAGCATTAAAATCACTTTGTTTGCACTGTAGCGTTTGCAGCACACATACATATGCAAGTTAGACATCTGTAAATAGTGCATCTATCTAATGTTTGGTAGCTTGACACGTTTCTAACTAGTCTTGAGCAAACTAGCTTTAAAAAGTTAGCCACTTACTTTCTAGGAGTTTGAAGAAAAATGAAACTCAAAAATCAAACACATATCTGTAAAATAATTCAGGACTGAATGGAGGACTTCACAGTTTACGCAAGAGATACCAACAGCTACAGCAAAGGATAAGCCTATCCCTGGAGAGGCTCTCCTTGTGTTTCCATTAGAGATTTCAAATTCATTCTGATGTCACTGGTGAAGTATTTGGCTTTAGAGATCTTATATCTGGAAAACTATGTTCTCCTAGTTGCACCACTTAAAAGAAGCAGAAAAATAATAAACTAAATGCATCTGTTTACACATGAGAGTTATACGTGAAAGACTGCATGTCCTGCCCATGGGCAGCACTTCAGGGTTCACACTGACAAAAACCTGAGCAAGGTGTTTAAAGCCTTCATACAGCAAGGCAAGTAGATGATAGGTATAGACATTCTACACAGCACTCAGGGGGTTGCACCACTGCATGTAAAGATCGCTTCAATCTGATGGTATGAGCATCCGTACAAAAGCAGGTCAAGCAGTAGTAAGAGCACAGCTTAATTAGTTACAGAAGAATTTGTCTTTTTAAAATTATTTTTTACTTCTAAAGCAGATTTTTTGGTGTGCCAACTGCAAGCCAAATATTATCTATAAGACAAAAGGAGTATTTTGGCTAACAATCTCTTACTCTTTTTTGAATGTCAGCACATGTCCCCCTGGCAGATTCCAGTAATCCAGGGGCTACCAGATGGCTGCGTAACAGCAATGCCCAAAACATGCTCTGAAAGTTAAAGAATCACAACAGAAGACAATGAGTGGGCATTTCCAACACATACTTGTAGTCACTGTTGGTTTTTTTTTTGGCTGGATATCCAAGAACATCATCTGGATCTGAGCATAGCCCAGCCTGGTGCAACATAGCTCTTCACAGAGCTTGCTGCAGATACTACTCAAGATGTATATAAAACAGTGCCATATTTTAGAAGAGCTGATTTTAAAATCAATGTAATAGAAATGAATAGAAAATGCCAAGAATAATTTTCTTGCAGCGTTTTCCTTTGGGAATATTTTATCTCCACACACAATACTCATTTGGGTTTTGAAACTTCAGCACAGGGGTTTTCTTTATTCTTAATTAGGCATTTTACATATCCCCTCTTCTAAACCTATACTCAACTTATTTTATAGCTAAAATTTTTTATATGTTGATTTTTTCTTTGCCTTATTCAGTATCTTTCCCACTCAAAAGCAGCATTACAAGAAGTATTCCCAGTTACAGGTGCACAGTTCAGCCATCAGGGATATGTAGATAAGAAATTATTCACGGTTTCAAATTTTTCCTCATCTAGACTGTAGGAGCTGTACCAAACCTTGCCTGACAATGGCATTTTTATAAAAGCTTAGCTCCTGCCTGCAGAACCTCACTGATTCAGGAGATGTGCTATAAGTGATTATTTATATTCGGACTCTGTAAGAAAAGAAAATGTTATCTAAGAAAATGGTATAAGATAACATGAAATATTTTCTGGGAGATGGCAACAGTACAAGGGTTATAGCCAGAAGACACAGTTTCTGTATAAAAATAAGGAGTTTCCTTTACGAGGCAGGGGGCTGCTGAGAGAGGCAGAATCTGTGTGCTGGGCACAGGACAGCGGCAGTACCACAGCCACTCTAGGACCTGCACAGGAGCACGCATGGGGGTGCAGGCACAATGACAGTGGGGCACTCCTCGTCACAGTACTCAGGGTCATGGCTTTGGGGCTGCCCAAACATGTAGATGTAGCTGTCCTTCCACCAGGGCTGCCAGTTTTCTCATGGCATTGCCTGTCAGCATAGGGGCCCGGCACAATTGTACAAGTCAGCACAGCACTTGAAACATAGAAATGTCAAATTGCAGTTTAATTTTTCTCTACTTTTTCATTACGAACATACTAACAGTGTCATTCCAACCATTCCAAGCAGGAGACCACGCCATGCCTGACATCATGCCCCACATGCTGAGCGTGCGTTTGCATGTCCTGCAGACAGCAGGACCCAGTGCAGCTGCACCTCCCCCTACTTGTCCATCAGTTCAATGCCGTATTGCTCCCTAACGTTCCTGGGTGACACCTTCTTACTAACTGGGACTGCACTAGACCGAGCAAGGCAAACAGAATTATCCAAGATAATTAACATTTCTATAGGGCACCAACAATTACACGCAGATTTGAGACCCAGCGTACAAAAGAGCAGCACCAATTACCATTCTAGGAGGATTCTCATTTATTACTATGTTTACTCATAAACATAAAATTAGTGATGTTGGGATTAAGATTAGAAACAACACGAGTTGCTGTCACAGATAAAATCCTTCCAAGTATATTTCAAGCACAATGCATTCAATATCTCTTAAAATACAAATAATAATAAAGTAGCATCACAGATAATCTAATGGAGAGCATGTTTTCTTAATACTGGAAATGCACCTACATAGAATAGAGAAAAGATGTGGTCTATTTAGATTGCTTGCTAGCAATATACTTAAAAAAAAAAAAGAGGAAAGACAATCTTTCCTCTAGAAAGAGGAGAACAAGGTGCAATATTTAGATGACAAATAAAACCTGTGTCGCTTCTCTTATTAGTTGCAAAGTTCAATTACATAATTCAATCTTTTTTAACTCCTCAAAAATGACCAACATAAGGTTAGCAAGCAGAGCCTGCTGTTTCACAAAACTGTATTTGAATAGTAAAATTTAGTTTAATTGTTATAAGTCGATTAAAAGATAATTTTGCTGTATGCCAGAAGCTACAGGAGGAACACAGCATATAAAGACATCAAAGTTGTATTTCAGCCCTGCAAAGACAGTACTTCCTCCCAGACTTTCAGACTTATGGTGGTAACCCAACCGTTAGCATTAAAAAAATAAAAAAACATAAAACCATTCATCATCAAAATCCTGAATGTGATTCTAAGAGAAAAAAAATCCTGTCAGCATGTGAAAGCAACAAAGAGGGGTCCAGCAAATTGGAGACTTGTTCAAGGTGCATGTGCTGTGCTTCCCTCCAACAAAATCCCCACAAGCAGAGGACATTAACTGCAGGCAGCCACAAGCCCACCGCACTCAGATTGGACGCATCGCAGGGACTAATTAATATGTGATTAGAAATATTTTTTAAAACAAGGTTTTAATTGAAATCTATTCACTTGTTGGGAAAACAAGATATATTCTTCTTCAAGCCCAGCTCCAAGACCAAAGCCATGCCAACTCATCACCAGATCCCAGGAAGGAGGACCCATTCAAGCAGTATGAGAACACCAGTAAGTTCCCAACTACAACAGGCTCCTGCCCTACCCAGCTCAGCCTGACCCATGCCCAGCCTGACAGCAGGTTCACTGATTTCAACCTTCCTCTAAGGCAATGTGAACTCATTCAGAGTCTTCGCACTGATAATGGTGATCAGTAGTATACCTTTGAGGACCAGGACTGTGGTGGCCATCAGTTTTCAGTATTGTAGATAAATAATAATAAAAAGCACTGTTTTCTTTTTCCTAGCATTTGCTAGGGCCTCAGATTTTCTTCTTGCTGCTATGTCGCTAGTAATTCCTGCCACGCTGTGTCACACTATGCTCAGCGCAGCATGACAGAGCCAGCAAAGGCAACAAGCACCAGAAAAGCAGAAAAGGGCCTGTGATCCGACAGCACTGGTCTGGGGGTCTGCTTCCTAGAACCCTATTTTAATCAGTTACTACCTGTGCTGTAGTGCAACTACGGAGGAGCCATAAGTCAAACTCCTTTCTGAAGGGGAAGTGTGTGTGTGCTGGGGAGCTGTGGAGGGGAACAATAATATTTTTATTCCAGACCTAAATTTAGACCGCAAGTTTTAAGTGAATTCTTAAAGTAGTGAGCTGAGTTCTTTCTCACCTCCTCTTGTTTACAGTCTCTTAGACTGGGATCCCACACTACCAGTGTCACCCAGGATGTCATTTTTTTCTCTTGGCAAGTAAGCACATGCGAAAGAAAAGGCATTACATTTATAATGACAGCAACAGAACTTGCTAACGTAGTTTTTTTACCAGTATTCAAAGGGACAACTTCAGCTTTCCAACATGAAACATGATGTCTCTGAGCTTCACATGTGTTCTTCCACCCTGCCGAGCTCATTTTAAAATGCAGAATCACCATAATTTAATATTAGACTATTTCACAGTACCATTCAAGCTCAGAACAGAAAAGAAACAGCATTAATAGCGGTGAAATAAATCAAATGAATCATCTGAAAATAAAATTAGGGCATAAATAAAACAAAAGCAAGGCCAGGAACAGACAGACCGTCTCCTCACTCCCTCTTGGGACAGATTTCCTTCAGCACAGTTTCAGTCTCTCACTGTGACATTTCCCGGGCTCCCAGGGCCTGGCACCACTGGGAGCCATGTGGGGAAGCTGGAGGTATGAGGACAGCCATGCTCCTAGGTGCCTGTATGTGGTAGGAAGGTTGTTTTAATCATTGCTTTAAAGTATGATTAAAATTTTCAAACATTTTTTTGTTTCTTTCTGAACCTCAGAATGCCCCTCCCTCAGTACTTCATACATTGGCTCTCACTCCTCACTCAGATTCCCACCTTCCAGCACCCATGGGTTGGGCAAGTTCCTACTAGCACAAAGGGAAGCTCTTTGGGCTCCTCTTCCTTGTTACGGCACACACTTGGGTTTGGGAGAGTATGTACACCTGTTCTGGTGTACATTAGCAAAATGCAATACTAAAATGATAATTTTTGGAGGAGGGGAAGAAAAAGAAAAAGAGCTGTGCCAAAGACAGTCCTGAAAGGAACAAACTTCTCTTCCTGGTAAAGGAAACCAAAGGTTGTTGCTCCCACATGACAAGAATAGCATTTCTAACATAGCATTTCTAACATCCCTTTCTTGATAATAGCACCTAAATTCTCTCAGGATTCAATGTTTACGCTCACAAAAATCAATTTTTCGCTTTTATTAAAAAATTATGTACAGTAAATTGCTGCTACAACACAATCTACGCTGTTTAACATACCCTGCTTTGATTTACTGTTCCATCCATAATCTGCTGATGATTAAGCTTCTCAAAAACAATCCGCTAGCCTTTCTAAGTGATATCAAGTTGTTTGTTTTTAATCTGCTGAAAATCATCCTGTAGACAGATGCATTATTGAAGAATTACATTTTAATTTATTTTCATGCAGTGCCTGTGATGGGCATTTGGATTAACAGAGTATGATAATGGTTCTTTGTGCCCGTATCTATTCAAATCAGAAATTACCTGCACACACTGTCTCTGATGGTGGTCAAAAATTGTACAAAGAACTGAGAATAGTGCTTCTTAATATCACACAGCTCCACCGCTCATCAATGAGTCTTTTTCTGTTCTAATGCTTTTGTCATGTATATGAAAGTCATTATGTAGTTTAGAAAACAGGAGATGAAGTGAAAGAGGAAGATCAGGGACCTGGGATGCATTAATATTCTACCAGCGTCAAAGATATTTCCCTCGAGGGGCTCCTACAGGCCACACTGTTATTACAGTGCCTATCCATTATCTTGTGCTGTACTTGGTATTAAGACAATAATGGAGAGAATAGGATTATGTGCAGATTATAGGAAATGCGAAGGCAATTCAGCAAGATAGGAAATGAATGGAGACATGATTCTTTCATCGAAGCTCGGGATGGTATAGCATACGGTAAGGAAAAAGATAAATGAAGCAAAATGAAATCTTTACAGGTTAGCTAGGGTAAAATGAGTGTTTACATAGAATCCCACGAGTTTAACCTTTCTGATACAGAATATTGCAGCTTCTTTCTTTAATGCACCGGTGTACATTCCTTCCGAGGTCTGCTTTGATCTGAAAACTTACTCTACACGCAAGGGGAAAGGACCTATGTTAATTCCGTAGTGGTGGCTTGATGCAGCAGATAATTCTTTCATTCATGGCAAGAAAGGGCTTCAATATTTCATCTCCTTTCTCCTGCTACACAAATAAACAGAATAAAGTCCAAACCACAGCAAGGAATGAGCGAGCAAACCTGAGCTGAGGATCCCCTTGCTAAATTCTCAGACTGTTTCACTACTGGACACCTTTTAATTCCTTCAGCCAAGCCTGTGCTGACATCAAGTAACACAGGCTCATCATTTTAGAATGCCAGCAATGCATTTTACAGTGGTGATAAACAAAGACGGGACCAGACCGTGCCATTTACAGACATTTCTCTGGCTTAAGTCTGTCATACTTTTTAAATTAGGACAAATCACACGCACGCACTTGTTATAACAGCACAATGCCAAAAGAGATCATTACCGTTCCCTAAAAATCACAATACCACGTCATTCCTTTCAGAGGGTGCTCAGAAGCCTCCCTGCAGCGCTCAGAGCCCACAGTGCCAGCGGCAGCAGGGCACGCTGCGCAGGGCTCGGCCGGCACAGCCGCGTGCGCCCTGCAGTCACACCCAGCGCTGCCGGCCGAGGAAGCCGCCCTCGCACCGAGCCCAGCACCGCGCACACAAGCCGTCACGCCGTCACCCGCTGCACGATTATCTTTCAGGCCCGGCCTCGCGGCGTGGGCGGCCGCCAGCGCGGCTCCATGCTGCTCCCTGCTGTCTCAGCTCGCCAGCTTTCCTGCTTCTCCCTTTGTTTTGGCCTGCGGTTCGGCCGTCGTGGCTTGGGTGTCGGCGTGCCTTGGCACTGCTGCTATCTGTGGTCCTGATTGCCGATTCTGCCCCGAAATACACCCATGAAAGTTGCCGAAACAGAGAAATACAGGAAGGTGATAAACAGCTGCAGTGGGGCTGCTGTGGAGTGCCTCTTTGCGCTCCTGTTGCTGCCCCCGAGGGCTCACACTGGGTGACACCACTAGCCCCAAAATACTGCTAAAAAACTGCAAAGAAAACTGCCCACTAAGAAGTCACAGAACAAACTTCATTGTAGAGCTGGCTGCTGACTTGAAGGAGAGTGTTTTGTTACGCTTATGTTTTAACATTGCTTAACATAGTGGATTCTTATTTACAGAAATGTCTCATTATCATAGAGTCATAGAATCTTCTGAGGTGGAAGGGACACTTTAAGGCCATTCAGCTCAACTTCCCTGCAACAAACAGAACAACCAAAGCTGAATCAGGTTGCTCAGAGCCCCATCCGGCCTGACTTCAACGTCTCCAGGGATGGGGCACCCGCCACCTCTCTGGGAAGCCTGTGCCAATGCCACACCACCCTCACTGCAAAAAACTTTTTCCTTATATCCAGTCTAAATCTCTCCTCTTCCATTAAATAAGACCATTGTCTTATTTAAGAAACACCTTAGTGATTTTTCAAGGAGAAAACCCTGGGAGGGTTTTCCAAGAGCCATGCAACTGAGACCACAGCCACCTTCCGGCTGGCATCCACTACCTGGCCCTGATACTCCTGTGAGCAAGAAGCTGCCCAAAGCCCTGCAGCTCCCACCTGCAATGCAGGCCCTATTCTGGGGACATGGCAAAGGAAACAGTTTGGTCTCACAGTGAATTTCCAGGCTTGAGACTATTTCCTTGCCCACTTCTCCCAAGGAACATGTATGTAGGGTAGAAAGCTGAGGTTTATGGGGAGAGGCAATATCTTTTATGAGACCAGCTATTAGAGTTGGGGGAAAAATAGACAAGCAAATAAGCCATTGTCAGGTCTGAAACAGAGGTTGCAAACTGCAGTAAAAGCATCTTGGTAAGATGTGCTCTGGGATGAAATTACTATGCTATCAATTAGATGATATGAGAGGAAAGGACAACTAGCACCTTGGAGCAGCAGGCAGCTCGAGCACAGGGAGCCACACGCAGGTCACTCACTCCAGTGGGACAGAAAAGTGAGAGACAGAGAAACCAGACAGCAGTTGAATGTAATTGAAAAGTTAGCAGGAAAGGAGTGGAAATGACAGTATGTCATCAGCTCCTCTATTGGGTCCTGCTATAAAGTATCTTCACTTGCAAGTTTTCTTTTTGGTTGTTTTGAGCACCAGAATGCCAGAGCAGGCAGATTATTTTCTGAAAATGTTTATCCTGTGGTAATGGAGTTTCTGTATCTTAGTGAAAAATAATTTACCTATGAGCTGCTGATCAACTGTTTGATCTTTTCTGCTTTGCCTAATATATTCAAAATAATTACAGACACTGTTATAAAGTCAATTCCAATACACCTATGGAAAAGATTGCAACTTCTAAAAAAATAATTTCTTCTGTAAAAATTAAGAGAGAAAGTTTCATATAAATTTAATACTGTTGGTCACAGAAATGAATGCCCTCTTTTACACTTTCCTCTGTTACAAAGAAGAAATGTATTATGTATGCTCCTTGCCATGAGAATGATTCCATTTCCAAACAAAGAGCTCAGAAGACGTTTGTGAATATGAAATAATTACTAAACACAAAATACCCACTAATTCATCTGTGCCTACCAACTTGCTGCATTTGAAGTCTGGAGGAAGGATAAAAATGCTTGGAAACACAAGAGAGGGCAGGAAAATAACCCTTTGGATTACAGAAACTTGACCAAGCCTAGTCTGTGACAGGGATCCAGCCCTGTTTTATTTGATCCAGCAGACATTAAATGTCACCTTTCTCCTGACCCCAGCAACGTCCAGCTCTGACCCATCACCTCATTAACACAATTCCAGCATTTCCAAGCATCCAGCCACTGTGGGCAGAGCTGTCCATAACAAACGGCCAATATCTGTAACCAATTCCCTTAGCTATAAAATACATTAAAAGCAAATTACAAACTGCATTTATTAAAACAGCTAACAAGGCCAACAAAAAAAGCAGAACTTCAAGATGCTTTGTCACGCATGTTTCACTCCTGTTCACATGCATCTGGTTCACAGAGAGCACACTATTAGCCTGGTACACATGATCTGACACTCTCACGTGTACTAATTTCTCCCCTAACCATGAGGAGTGCTGACTGCAGCACACACCATCTAGCAGCACCCTGAATGCCCCTGCCAGTATCTGCAGTCTGCTTTCAGAGCCAGCACTGACCTGGCAGCTCTCAGATTTACCCCAGATGAGGGCTGCTGATGGTTGGGGGCAGTGGTACCTCAGTTCTGAACCCTACTGCTTAAGGCCCACTCACTTCTGCCCATCAAAAGAATTTAAGGTTTTTTTTGTTTGTTTTTTTGTGTTTGTTTTTTTTTTCAGATCTCTTTTTGCAGACCTAAAATCAAGCTGTATTTTGGTAGACATCGTTTACTCCCTTCTGAAAGACAACATTTTCCTTGGCAGGTGACAAGCACCACCTCCACATTCTACTGTAGATGGTGCTAATTAAACCACAGTGAAATTCAGATAATTAGCAACCTTTTCTAACACGGCAGGTTACTTATTCTAAACCTTTTTTCCAGATGAAATGGCATTCAAGACATTTTAAAAATCTACTAATTTCCAGGCTCTTAAATGTATTTTCCATTCTAACAGGAAGAAAAAAAAAAAAAAAGAAAAATACAGAACAAATCATGTAGGATACTGAAAGCAGAGGAAGCATTTATCACCAGTGTTTGTTCGCATTTTGCTATGTCTGACCACATGAGAACAAGAATATGTTCGTTCTCTTACCAGAGATGGTCTCTTATCATAATTATACAGTCTTTTTATTACATTTTAAAAATAAAAGTAAATTTTAAAACCAGTTTAATGCCTGTATCTTCAGCAGAGATTCTTCTAAACTTTCAGCAATGTATTACATTACTGAAGTATGGCATGCTGAAGGTGCTTTAATACTTAAATGCACATCGCTGATGCCTCTAAGGAAGTAGAATTGTTTAGATTGAGGATTAATGTAAAGGTGGCATAATTACTTGAATGGATGCAGCCAGCCAAATGTAAGAATATTTTGGAGTTAAAAAAGAAGTTGTAAATGAGGAGCTTTGTTTCCAGGTCTTGCATAAAGGGACTGCCCACATCTGCCTTCTCACTCTAGAATATCAACGGCTGTTGGTCACAACAGTGACCATCACAGAGAATACAAGAACTCTTTCCTCCTTTTCTCCTGAATTGCAAAAACTGTCGTTCCCTTCCAGCTACTCCCTACAGCATTCAGCAAAGGATGCACATTAGGGCAGGGCTGCCTGGGCTGCTGGACCACAGCTGACCCTCATTCAGTGTGCTGCACTTCATCGGGGCACTGGGCAACACAGCTGCAACTTTTGCCTTCTGCTGCCTACAGCCTTTGAACACCCTTAACTACAGTGAGTCAGCTGTTCTGCTTCTACCTCCCATACACACCTCTAATCACACTACTTCTTCATCAAGCTGGGAGCTCTGCAGGGGTTAACCCTGAAAAACTTTACAGTAAAGGCAGCATTTATTGTGGTGGCAATTACAGAAAGAGAAAAAGCAATTCCATCTTTTATATGGCTCACAGTTTCATTAATGCCATATACTTTTAGCCAGCTTGAGTTGCTGTGCATTAACTCAAAAAGACATGGTACGCAAACAGTGCTGAAATAAGAAATAAAGAAATAATGCAGGGCAAACTTTAACTTCCCAAACACAGGCTCACTTCTTCAAATACCAGTAATGCTTTCATTTGACAGCTTTATTAGTGTCCTAAGCTTCAGGCCAAACTTGCTATAAAGTAAACTGTTCAAATGAAGCTGAGAAACAAGAAAAAACTAAACAGACCTGAGAAGAATTTGTTGCTCCTCCTGTTGTAGCAGGGAACTCTGCTCCTAGTGCTTCCTTAACCTCATGTGTGATGACAAAAGGAACTCAGAGGAAAGGCAGCACACCATGGCAGCAGTGGCTGTGCAGCGACGTAGATCTTACGACATTCAGAGATGCTTCTGGGATTCTCTGGTATTGTCACCATGCTAGGCAAAGTTTCTCTACAGTGATAGGTATCATTTCATATCTTTAGCCTTCAATAAAAAACACACTATATGTTACACAAAGACTAATCACAAAAATTATTTTTGTTGACTCCAACATCTCCAAAATCTCAGAGTTCAGAATTCTGGATAAAGAAAAGTACCTGATGTTGCCCAACATGTGAACAAATGCCAAACACTTGTTCTGAGGCTTTCCAAATATTTCTGGCCAACGTAGTCACAAATAATGAATTACCTTTGCTGCACCATGGGCTTAGGATGAAGGCGGGCAGCTTATGATCCACTTTTCATCTATCACTTTCACATGGTAACATGAAAATCCACATCTAGTTAAGGGCACGATTACAGTTTAAATAAAGCTAGTACCATACATCTATGTCTAGCGGTTTTTCTACAAGGAGTAATTCAGGAAAGTTTAGATAAATCAACTAAACCCACAATAATAATACGTGTAAGTTAAAATGCATTAAATTCCTATGTGGATATTCTCACTGAGAAGTGGTCTGACTTTACTGTAAAAGAGGATTAAGCTACCATGAACTGAGGCCATTCTCCTTCAAAATTAGATCATCCACACAGCAGCTTAAAGCCCTCTAGCTTTGGTGTACTTACCTCACACTTTTCATTCAACTGGATTTTCTTACAGTTGGAACAATCCTTGGTTAAATAAAAATCTCCCCTCTTGTATATTTCTGGTTGAAATTACAATGCATTACCTGATTACTTGGATCAAAAATGTCTTGTGAAAAATAAAAAAATAAACCAGCTAAAGCTGTTTTGCAACTAGCAGAAACAGAGACATCCTTTTGTGGAAGAAAATGACAGCAGCGTACCCCAAGCCTTGGGCACTTGACAGATCATCAACTGCAGTGCTGGACTAAGCTTTCTCTAAGATTAGGGAAGATTTTCAAGATTGAAAAGCAAACAAACAAAGAAACACAACCGTAAATCAATCTTACATCCCATCTGAGAGGATCTCTTTAGATAGAAAAAGACAGGCAAACAAGGCAGCCTTGGACAAGGTTGCAATGGGAAGCATCTGACAACTTTGTCCTCTAAAAGTAAGAGTGGGGCAGGCACAACACTGGGTGCCCCTTGTCACTGAGCAGAGGATACATTTTCAGAGGTTAAATAAGATGCACTCTGGAATTTACCCATCCCAGGCTCACAGATGAAATGCTAACTAATGAACGAGGAAAAGCAAACACTTTCATAGCCTGTTACCAATTCAGGTGTTAGTTCATCTGAATGATAAATTTTATATAACTGAAAGAAAATGGATGCAATTCATGTTCCTAACTAATGCCAAGTGACTGAGATATAGCAAATAAATACAAAGAAAATAAAGTAAAAAAATATTAACCAAATATTCCCTTTGATTCTACATAGCAGTTTGGCTTCAAACATCTCAGCGAACAGAGAGCACTAATAATGATTCAAAAAAAAAATATTGTTTTAAACACTGACTTTATATAGTTTGCTCCATAGCAAACATATATCTGCAATATATATTTTGAACCCACATATCCATTGTCGCTTCTTACAGATCTGAACTACAAACAGTGATAGTGGGAAAGTTTAGGAGAAATCTAACAAAGACAGAGCTCCTGTACTTCATTTTTTCTTATTTCTTTGCTTGCCTTCATTATTCCTTGGCTTTCTCAAAACCAAAGAGTAAGGATGTGACTACCCACAGAGGCCTGCAGGTGCCAGTCTCACTGCTGACCCCACACCTGCAACCCAGATACCAAGTACAGACACAGCTCTTAGGTCTGCTGCCAGCAGTCCCACGTGAGTATGTAGAATCTGCTGTTACTTCAGATCTAGTCAGGTTGCTATTATCTCCATGCATCTCCACACAAATCTAGGTTCCTGCAGACCAGAGCCTTACAACACTTCACCAAGGAAAACCTGTTGCAAGAAAACAGGCAGTTCTGATGCATTTTCTGTCAGGGCTCTCCTTCACTAATGCACAAGCTAAGCCAGAAAAAGCATCCCTCAAACCCTGAAAATGTAAGTCCTTTCATACTAGCTTTTGTAACATAGATTCCTCCTTGTTTGTGAATTTCGCAACAAATGGATCCAATATGCTGGGATTGCAGTTTGAACTGCATTGCCTTAATTCATTTCTTTAAAAAAAAAAAGGATAGTTTTGACCTGTAGAGCTGAAAAATTCTGCACGCAATGACTCTCTGGAGATCAGATTCCGTTAGTCTGAAATTCACAACTCTGTCGCCCTGTGCCTTTATCTGACACCTTCCATGTCTACAGAGCCCCTTGGCATCCCTCCCAACATCCTGCAATCAGGTATCCCAAGGAACAGTGAAAGAGCTCTCTGTGGAAGGGGACAACTCCTTCTCCCAGAAGGAGACCCTTTGAGCCACAAAGGTTCGAGATCCATCCCTCTCACCCTCTGCTGGGTTATGCTGTCAATGGGTCTTTAAACAGGACCAAGCTGAGATGTTCAGCCTAAACTGCTGAACGTATGCATGCCAAGTTCTTGTCTGGCACAGCCTGAATCTTCTGCATCACAAAGAAATATTACTTGAGGGCATGTATGTCTGCAGCCATTCAATCCATACTTCTCCTGCAAAATTTTCTTCAACATCTGCACCACTCTATGATTATCTGAACACCATTCAATCTACCTCTAACTTGAGTTGCATAAGTATATTTGCATGTAGATTGTAAGCATTATACTAAATGAGATGGGACTGCCTGCGTAATCATGCCATGACTTCCCCTTAGGGAAGCCTGGTAAAATTATGTTCCATTACATTTGTAAAATACTACCCATTAAAAGCAGGAATAAAACTTTTATGTTCATGTGAAACAAAGCAGAAAAATTCTCCACCCTTTAACTTATATCAATTTTGATATGAAAGAAGCATTTTCCAGGCAAGCAGGGATGCTGATTTTGAACTCACTGTGATGTGATTTCAGCTTTGATTGTTTGACTGTTAAGCCTGTTTCCAAAATTCTCTTTCTTTTTTAATATTATAAAACAACAGAGAACAAAAATAGTTATCTGCCTTGAAGAGTATAGGCAGTAGTTTTGGAAAAATCTTTCTTGGTGAACTTTCTTTATTTATAATGGTCCACGTCATGAAAGAGAAAAATGACACTATTAAATGTCCTTTACTCTTGCTGCCGGTGAATTCATTGTTTTAATTCCTTGATGCTCTGGCAAACTTTCAAGTATGTCATGGGAGAATTTTAAAAATGAAGCATTCATTTAGAAGTCGCACAGTGGTGATATATACACACAGCTTCAATTTAAACCATTATTGCATACCATCCTTTTCCTTTTATAATAATCCATTAAATGCTTTCAAGTATGGAGAAGAAATAGCAACCTGTAGATCTGAATGGAGCCCAGATGACCTATAAAATACATCCTGCCTCACTGCCTGACTTGTTCCAGCTCTCATCTCTAATGGTTGCTATTGTTATTCTACCATCCAGACAACTACACACATCAATTATACATTCTTCTGGGTCACAAATACATTTTCTTAGGCAACCTTTTTTTGTCTTAATGCATGACGCTCTCTCTTCAACCTGTGAACAAAGTTGAAGGTCTTAATATTAAAAAAATATTACTTTTTCTTAAACTGTGTTGATAATTGGAAAATCTCTACACTAAAATCAGCAGATAGAGTTTTTTGAACTATTTAAAAGTCCTTGTTTAGACCATATATTTTCTCCTATTACACCAAATGCATTAAACAGCTCTCTGTGTATAACAGAACATTTTTTCTTTTGTTATACTAGTGCCTGGCAGCATGGCTATAATTAAATGTCCTTTGCTTTCTTTATTTTATGACACTAACAATTCGATCATCTTAATTGGACTTTCCTTGGCGTATATGTAGCTGGCTCAAAAGCAAAACCTTTCTTCTGTGAATCAAACTCAAGATGTAGATTATGGACAATTTCTTTAGAATCTTTGACTTTTGTCTTTTTTTAATGATCCTAATTTCAAAAGTTCCAGTTTATCCACTATCATGCAAGTGTAAGACAGCTCTCAATTTTCTATTTTTATTTGCAGATAATAGCCTCGAAAAAAATCCTGGCTACATTTCCAAAGCAGTAGAGGCATTTAACTTTGCAAGTTGATCAAGTTTGGGAAACAAAACATGTCACTTCCAAAGAACTCTTACACATCACATATACGATGTTTCTGTAATTGAAAATATATAGTAGTTGTTTTAAAACACAATCAAATATAAAAAAATATATAAAAATCTTTCCAACAGTTCAGAAATCCCACCTTCTGTATTTTTTAGTGTCAGTAAGATAGCACAGAGAATAAGCAAAGAAGAGCCTCATGCTATCTGCAAAGCGTGAAGGAAATGGGCTATTTGGTAAATATTCACAGAGGTGCTCTTGAAGCCCATCTCAGCAGGACACAATGCCCAGGCACCAGTTTTGCCCATCTCCAGGAGATGGTGTCAGTTCAGCAGCCAGCGCTTCCAGCAGGGTTTCACCTCTGCTCCTGGGGTTGGTGGATCACACCTAACCCAGTGTCACTCACTAACTCATGCCATGGAGACCATGTTAATTTGCAGCCTCCCAAACTTTGTACCCTATCTTAAGTGCTTTCACTTACCACATTTTTGATAGCTCTGATTTTATCCGTGTGAGGACAGAGTCTTAGAGCAAAGCTGCAGTGAAGGCTGTAGCTCTGCAATCTTGCATTTCACCTGCTCAGTAGTTTCATGCCTTTAAAGCAGTTGATAGGACCCATTTAGCAGAATCCTATTCAGATCTACAGAAACCAAAGGATAAATATTATTTTAACAGGGGTTTCTGGTTGGCTGGTCAGTTTGTTTGTCTGTGCAGGCAAGGGGGTGTGTTAGGTTTAACTTTATTATAACTAAGCCTATATAAATGCAAATACTGTTTCTGTAGATATAATTTCATAAAGCAAAACTCCCCACAATCTTTAGCAGTGAAATTCAAGTGGCAACTGTGACAAGCAAAGAAAAATGAATGCAGTTAACTTCAGCCATCCCTGCTCATCTGAAAACTTGTGTCAGTTCCTAAATAAGCTTTTCATTTTTCTATTCAGTCTGCTGATCTTTGTTGATTTACAGCATGAATGAGCATGGCACATTGCAACTTGTATAGTATATTTTTCCTAAATAATAAAGCATTTATTGCAGAACCATCAAGCCTGCTACTAGCTTTGAATTATTATAGCAATGAAGTGCCATGTTAACAACTCATTTACATTGTTGCAGAAGACTGCATTAGCACTATATGTAATTTAATCTCGATCAGGAGAAGGAACACCCCAAAACACATCTAGAACTGATGATAAGTTACAACTCAATGACATTTTTCTAACCAACCTTCTCCCAAAATGGGGCTCCGTCAAGTCCATCTCACTCTTGACTATGCACAGCGTACAAATTGCTGCTGAACAAATCACTCCCACATGGCCCTCAAAGCTTCAGCAGACCCCAGGCTCTTCCTCTGCTGGAAGAAGGAGAAAGTACACTTAGAGGAGATTTGCAAAGATCTTATTGCTTTCGATAGCACCACTCAGCCCTGCAGCAGGTTCCCAGAAGATGACAATACCTTAGGAAGAAGCTCCTGCTGCTAGGCTAACGTTTTGTGTGACTACAATATTAAAAAAAAAAAAAAAAAATGCAGAAAAATATCTCCCATGGTATCTAATATTATCCAGCTGTTAACTCGAAAAGATCCTGTTCTTGCACGTTCCAAAAATAGACTGGGTATTACTACAAAGCCTGATTTAGGCAACCATAAATAAAAACAGACCAGACAAATTTTCCTTTCCTGTAAAATAAGATGGAATGCATGGATTTCAACATTATACATAATGTTTGAGGAGTTATCCAAAGTACCGGTGATTTAATGGTGAGGATAGACTTGATTTGTTGAATAGGGGAGCCTGATTGGAACAAGATGACTTTATTTTTATTGGATAAAACAGAATTACATGGAAGTTGAAAGCATAATCTATAGATGTACCATAAGACAATGGCCTTGTCCCTATTCACTTCTGCCTACAGAGTTTGGTGGCAGAGAAAGACCAATAAGATGAAGAAAATAATATTTCAACAGTATTGTTTCAAGACCTTGACATTTAGTTCAGTTATCTATGAGAAATACTATATTTTTTTAATACCATTTAATTTGTGCCCAAATTCTTCCATTGCCATCTAATAAGTTGTAAGAGGCAACATGTTGCTAACTTCTTTAGCTCTCTCATGACCAAGATTTGCCTAAGAAGTGCATTGTATCACATCATCAACCACCTGCTTTGGCTGTGATTATTCAAGAATAATTTGATTTCCTCAGTCTTTTTTTTTTCCTTTTTGTTTTTCTCATAAGACATTTCAAGGTGTGTGAACCTATTAGCATGCTGAAGTGTTACTGTCACTTTCTATTTCATTGAAATTGCTCATAATAGAGGGCAGAATGTTACTTCTTATCTATTAGCTTTATTATTGGTGGGGTTTTTTCCCTCTATAGTGTCCCAGGATCAGCTCTGATGTTACTCACTTGAAAAAGCCTCCTATTTGAGTTCCATTTCCACCTCCTTCCAGGTGCCAACTACAAATGATCAGTTTACCTTATCACCTTGAGCTAAACAAGCCAGCAGCACACCCCTATCACTACTTGCCTCTTTCAGCCTAGCAAAGGCAGGCAGCTCATCGTAGGCACACAAATTCCAACACTCACACAGGTGCTTTCCTAACCAGCAGCAGTGAGGGGTAACAGAGGCCATAAAAAGCAGTAGCCATACAGCAAGAACTGCTAAATCTGCCCTGCATGTGAGATTATCTGTTGCTACTGTGAAAATCTTACGACTGAAAGCCTTAAAAACTCTATCTTACCAATCAATGGCATTAAATGTTAATCTAACAACTTCAATGCCCTCTCCACCAGAATATACTTATTCTGCTTTATTTCACATAAGTCACCCAGCCAAAAAATTGCTTGAACTAGGAGGTAGAAATAAGCAAGCGTTATTGTTTACTGGTTGACCAGATAAGGAGTTAAACGTCTGGAGGTGAAGTGGAGGACAATTAATGTACTAGCCTGCTCAATTATCATACAATGCCCACTTCTCGGGGAATTAAAGCTATTATGATCTACTCCTATGAATAAATGAAAATTTCTGCTCTCAGAGGGCAATGTAATAGTTTTGGAAAAAATCTTTTCATGAGACTGTGGCTTTATCAGTTATATTTTACAGTCAGTATAAACACTTGTGTATCACAGGATAGGAGCTACAGACAAGCTTGTAATTTTAATTTTTGCTCTCATTATTTCTGTTCATTTCTCCTGTGCTCTTATTCTGGAAGTCAAAACAAAATTAACTTTGGTCTTTCAGGTCTTCTCCTTTTGTAAAATGTTACCAGAAATCTAATATCAAAATAAAGATATAAATAATGGTTTGAATAATACAAATTCTGCACAAGTTGTTTTCCAGTGCAAACAAACACCTACTCAAAAATGTCTTAATAACATCCAACTGTATTGTAACACTTGAAAGGTACTCAAACACACCTTCAAAAATAAAGGAAAAAAATATGAATTTCTATTCAATTTTCACATGATCCAGTAAAAGAATTGTTTGCATTAAATTTTATATTAAAAATATTCTTTCTTGGTCATTTTGACCCAAATATTTTGCACCTTTAGCAACAGAATAACTGATTTTCTCCACAGCTGACAAGGTACAGAGTTCCATGGTCTTTTTCCCAGCAGACAGAATAAACCTAAATATATGATAGTTTTAAGATAGCCTGACCACAAAAGAAAGCTTTAGGAGACCCAAATAGTGGACCATATGTGATATCAAATGGGCAAGCCATTAACATCAGCTGTGAACATATTGTACCAACTGGGAATGAAAATAAAACATTCAACTACCAACTGTTATAATCTGTAAATAGTCAAACCAAATCCTCTGGGTTCCAAAAATACATGAATTGGGTGACTCGTCGAGGTCCCATTGCCCTGTTCTTAGGTAAAGCAGTATATTTGCTCCCAGGGAAATATAATGCAGTCATTGAGAGCTGATATCAGAGACACTCCCTGCCAGTTAAGGACTCCTGGATTTTTGAAACTATAGCTGAAGGTTACACACTAAGGATTATGAAATAAAGAATTCTCTTGAAGCAACTTTTCTGTGTACAATGCACTGTAGCAATTAAAAAAATCCCATTGTAAATTATGTTGAAAAACTGGTAGTGTACTAGAAAATTTATAGAGGGCACTAAACTGGTGAGAATTCATTGTACAGCTGGCAAGTGCACTCCTACCTACTAGTTGCTTCATATTTAATAATGCATGTTATGAACAGATGGATAGAATGTCAATAAGGCTCTCTGTATCATCAGTGGTAATGAAATACCGGACTTTGAATGCTTAATAGCACAGAAAACAAAAAGCCTGGAGGAAATTTGTCAATGTCATGCATGCAATACTTTAGCAGTGCTTTAACACTGTTAGTGTGAGGCCATATGTTTCTTCTAACAGCATCTACTATAGCTGGGCGCCAAAAAAAAAGTTTGACACTTTTTTTTTTTTTTAAACTCTTGCAACATGTTAAGAGCAAATACCTTGTGAATCAGTCAAGTGGAGTAGTCAGCAGACATGCAACATCATTATTCTTTTTATTCCATTTCTCAATGGAAAGAAGCTAAGGGAACTTGCTAGTAAACACTGTCTTTTATACCAGTTTTATAAATACACTTGAAAGTAATCTCTTAAAAATTAAATATAGAAATAAAGGCACTGAATTCTCTGTATTAAGCAGTAAATCTCGTAGTCAAGAGTCAAGGAAGATGTAGAACTGGAAAATGTTGCAAGCCTGAGGAAAGAAGAAACATACACAGCAGGTTCCAGAAATTAGGCACTCAAGGAGGAATAAAATAAAAATTATCTTGGGTAAGCATCAGCTAAAACATCTAGGGAAAACACTCCAAAACAGTTGAAGAGGAGAGAAGGAAGATGCCAATCTGAATGAGAAAGAGATGCAGGTATGGCAATAAACACACTAGGCACAGGCTTTCACTGTGACATGAATGGAGAAGCAGGAGCCCAGCAGCACCTACCAACACTTCGGTGGCACCTGCAGTAGTGCTCCTATGCCATGCACTTCTCAGGGAACCCCATACTCAGAGCTATGTAAGGTGTGATTCACTGTTGCAACTAGTCCTCTGCAAGACACGGAGATAAACCTCAACTTCAGAAATATAACTGGAATAACAAGTATATGGTGTCAGCAGAAATCCACTGAGAGTTTAACTATTGATTTTGGGTAAAGAACTATTGGATCAGTGTCAGGTGTTCAAGGGGCTAAAAAATCTTGGGGAAAGATTCAAATTCCTTGAGTAGCAACAGTGCTTCCTGCCCTGTGACACCCACAAGTGTCTGTGTTCTCCTCCATGTCTACATTCCCCTTGCTGCCCTCAGCCAACGGCTCTGAGCTGTGTTGTGCTTTGATTCACTGCCACCAGCCCAGACCCCAAACAAATTCAGCTACTTCCCAGACTGCATGGGACTGCCACAAGTGCTGGTGTCTTTGGGACTTCTGCCACCACCAGGCTCAGCTGTGCAAATTACCATTGTGTTCAAAAATTATTAAAGAAGGCTGACAGCGTTTCCTTGGAAGTTAGAAATCATATCATCAACAACAGTTACACCTCCAAACATATGGAATGCATTTCAATTCAGCACAGAGCAGATGATTTTCCCTTCTGCAGCAGAGGGGGATGCAGAGAAGCCACCTGAGAATACATCAGAGTATTGCCCTCTTCCTCTCACTTCTGTTTTCCCTGGAAATATCCTGAGCCCTAACCATAGCAGTTACATTTACAAGAATGAAGCAAATTTTTGGAAGTTCCAGAAGCACAAATACTAATAGGGATGCAAGCTTTCTGGGCAGCAGGGCATCAAGACGTGAGAAGAACTGAATAGCAGCAGGGGATCCTCATCCACCACGGCCAGAAGAGATGCGCATCAAGAAGCAGAAGTAAAGCAAAGGAACAATTCTCAAAGAACTGATAAAAATATTCTACCTATTAGATTTCTCTTAGCTGGAATCTCATGCGTATGTTGGACCCTGAGAAAAAAAAGACCTGAAGAAAATGCTGTGGTACGCATTTACTGATAGTAAATGTCATTCCCAGCCTAGAAGGTCTTAGGTAGGTTTTTCAAAACCAAAAGGATATTGATAACTGAAGAAAGTTTCAAGAACAACTTCTTAAGGGAAAAATGTAATAATCTATAAATATTTGAAGTGTGTAAAGCCATCAAGGGAAAGGGATATAACTAGAAATAGTGGAAAGAAAAAGCTTAATCTCAATAGAGTATCAGGAAAATCTTCCTGACAGTGAGATGTATTACCTTGTGAAATAGTCTCCCAAGGAGAAATATGGAAGCTTTCACTCGGGATTTTGAAAACTAAAGTTGACAGAAGACTAAAAAATGTTCTCTATGAAATAATCCTACGTTGGCAGAAAAACTGACTGAATAAGCCATCCTGTCTTTTCTCTTTCTATACTGCTTCAGCCTTTGATGATTTGCTAACCTGTTGTAAACAGTCAAAGGTTATCAGAAAGGAGCTCATTCAATTAATATGATGGATAACAAGATTACAAAGGTGGTCATTGTGAAAGACTATTACAAAGTATTTCTTTAAATGCTGAAAAGCAGGTGCTTTTCAGACAACAGGGCTTTTCCCCAAGACTTGACAAATATGACCTCAATCCTGTTTTCAAGTACATGCTTAATTTTAAGTGTGCTTTCTTTCTCCCATTAATCCAAAGACAGTCCAAACCTATGGTCTGAAACATGCCTGTAAGAAAAGAACTTTCCAAGAGTCCTTGGAAGTTTCCCATCCTCAACACAGCATTGGCAGGTGCTGTGTGTAATCAAACTTAAACAAGCAAATAATGCCTTTTGCACCTTTAATAGCACCTTTCAAACCCACCACTGACAAGGACAGGCTAAGTTAGTTCAGAACTGGTCAAAATTGCACACCTTTCTGCAGTGATTCCTATTTAATCTAACCAACCTGACGCTGTGAACAGTGTTAATGAATATTACAGTCTGTTACATTGACTTGTACATCATAAACAAAGATGGTGAAAGTACTTTGGGAAAGAGTCTGTGAATGGTGTTCTACAGCTTCATTCCTGAAATCACCCTATCACACATTTCTGTCACTATTAGTATCAATATTTAGCACACAGCGTATTTCATTTACTGCATTTCATTCATTGAGTGCTGGTGGAGGGCACAGACCTTGTGCCCTGTAGATGCACTGCAGTGGTGCCTGGCTGTAACCACACTGGCACCTGAACAGATACGATTCCTGAGCAGGCATTACTAGCAGCTGCCACAAAACCAGAAGCAAGCAGAAAGCCAGGGTTTCGCTTCCCCTGTGAAAATACCTAGGGAACCAGACAAGAACAAATCAAAAGGGATGAACAGACTTTACTCTGAGCACCTGGAGTCTGTAATAGAAAATGCTAGCCCATCTAGAGTTTTAAGGAATTTTATTAGTTCTGCAGCACAAATACAACTTCTCATTAAAAACTTTTCTGCCAATAAGTTGTAAATGATTTCCTCTACCAGCGTTACTGAGAGCTGCTTTGGAAGGAGCTCTCCATTTATGTGCTTTAAATGCCAATGGGCTATTTGTGTATTTTTTAAGAAATTCAGCCTGCACGTGCATGAACCATACAGGATATATCTGTAAGAATGAAATTACAAAGTTCTTGCTGTCCAGCAGTGCCGTTTGCAAAGATTAAGTGACCCTACAGTGCAGGTACCTCTTGGTCCCTAAATCACACTTTTTAACCCAGAATAACTCCCCAGTATGGGAGAAACCCAAAACCCCCAAGGCCCCAGAGATGCCACTCTGCCCCAGCAATCCCAGGGCTGCCAGCACACAGGACAGTTGGAGGAGGAGAAATGTGCTCAGGGGCTGCTTCCTGCCCATTTCATCAGCAGCCAGCATCCCATTGCTTGCATGGACCACTCTCCCTTTCCTCCCTTTCCCTTCTCTTCTCCTCAGTCCCACAAGCTTTATCTTTCCCGCTCATTACATGACTTTTGATAGGGTTGTTTTATTGTTATTACTTTTGCCTGCGTTTTACAGATGGCATATCATCCCCTGCTGCACTAAATCAACACTTCTGAAAGCAGCAGCCTTCGAGTGACTGGCTGGAGCCACTGCTTGCAGAAGTGTCAATTTGGTACAGCAGGGGATGGGGGTCACAGCTGCAGAAGCAAAGGAGAGGCCCTATTTTATGCTTTAAAATGGTAAAAATGTCAGAGGGGAGGGAAATCTATATAAAGGGGGGGAAAAAAAAAGGGTGCAGAACAAAGGAAATGAAGAGGAAGAAGAGAAAAAGGGGTTAGCATAAAGAAGAGGAAAAAAATGACACTGCACAATAGAACAAAATCAATAGTGAATAAGATGTAGGATTCTTGTAAATGGGTATTTTCAAGGTAAAAACAGGTCATGCGCATATCACAGAAACACAGACCTGCTGATAGTCCCCCTCTGCTTTGTGGAGAAAATTTGGCTCTCTAAACTTAAATTATTCTATTAATCAACTATGCTCATTATAGGTTGTGATGTACTTCCTAGCACAATTACTGGGAATAAAAATACATATATTTCATAGAGAGATTGATTCTATGAATAAATTTCATAATGGAAGACCAAGAATCCTACATTTGCAAATGTGAATCACCAAAAGTGAACAGAAATTCCTTCTGAAGTCAACTGGGACACCCCTAGACTGAACAGTCTTTAGAGGCCCCATTGGAAAAGTAGGTATCTATTACCATGACAGCTAAAAGGAAAATAAACCAAAAACATAGATCCAAGAGGATAAATTACAGGAAAAAAAAAAAACAACCTTTCATTTTTCACATTATGTAAATATGTAAATTTATCTAATGCATATTTCAAATACTATTAGCATTAATGTTTGACTTTAAGTGATGCCCTTTATTTCTTCCAGTCTTTGTCTGGGAGCTGCTGCTTTCCTTGCTCTCTATTAACTTTCCAAAGCACACTTGAAATGAGGGACTACAAATGAACGAACTGTTATAGCTCTAAGAGATGTTCAAACAGACAGTGTACTGTTCAAAAATTCAAATAAATGCAGGAGTTATTTATTTCTACAAGTGAAATCACCTCTCCTGACCCACAGTTACACTTCAGTGGCAGCAGCGCATGGATCCCATGATGCCTCCAAAGTTTTGACTCCCAGGGTCACCTCTGTGTGCCAAAGCAATCTCACTTTTTGACTTCCCAGCTTTTCTTTACCAGTGTCACCAATTCAGACTATAGGCTAAAGAACAAAAAACAAAAACAAACAGTAATCAAATGGGTAGAACTAAAGATCAGAAAGAATGATATTCAGACTAGATGATCCCTAATAGGAAAATTCAGGACTGCATCACTTGAAGTGACAACACAAGCCAGCTTCACGTGTTTTACAGAAATGTTTCAACAATTTATCTTTAAAATGCTTATGGAGGACTCTGTATTTAGCCCCCTGTAAACCAAGTCCCAAGTCAGACTATCATTGTCCAAAGTACAGTTTCTACACACCCTGAGCACCTCCCGTCTTTGCACACTGTCTCAGCACAACACAGCTTTGTTGTCCTGCTGCTCGCTAACTGCTCCCTCTGAGTGTGTGCCCAACCACAACCACCTCTTTCCATCTGTCAAGTTACTGCTCTCCACACCACCAGAAAACAGCAGATTTTTGTCCAGCCCAAGTCCAGGAAGGCCCAGTCATGGGTGAAGGAGCATATTTTCAGAAGAGATGTTAAACGTGATTTCAAAACTAAGACATTTTACCATAAGAACGTATTACACTCTTTACATCCACTTCATTTTCCAAAGTAAATTATACTTACCCTTGAGTTCCAATCATTATTCTGTTGCCTATCAAGCAGATTTCACTTTCTTGATGCTCCTATTCAACTCCATGCTTCACATTCATACAGTACTGAGATAACAAAATATTCATCTCCTACATTGTAAAATTTATACACTAACATGAAAAAAATTACACAGTAAAAAAAAAACAAACCATCAACCTCCAACTGCATCAATATTTAAAGTCGATGCTCAACAGCATGTAGTAGCTTAGGTATGTGGCCTTGTCTCTCTGGTGGCTTAGACTGCAATACAAATAGCAGGGTATATTTTACATAAAGAACTTCTTGACAGAGCCATTGAGTGCTAAAGAAGCCATATGTAAGTTCTAGCAAGATTAAATACTGTGTTATCTCAGTATATTGTATCAACATATTGATGTACCAGTCTGATTGGATAGCTTTCCTTAGGCTTGTTCTAACCGTATACAAGACCCCCTAGATCAAATACAGATCTCAAATTTGTTACAGGGTCAGCCTATGTAAAACACGTGGTGTGCTTAAATAGGAGCAAAAGATGGCCCCCATTCATTAACAGAAATAAATCTTCTCTTATCCTAATTCATGCAGCAATCTTCAAAGTAATTAAAAATTTCTATGAAAAGTTTTAAAAGCATCAAGCTGACATAAAGTGAATTAGTAACTATTGAATTCATCTGTGTCCTTATCATTCTCCTTCCATAGATCACCAATGTTCACTTAATGCTGGGTACATCAGATTACAAGAATGTCTCAGACCATCTTCAAAAAGCTTCTGTGCAGTGTGGACGTCATGACTTTCGAATAAGAGGTCCTACTCCCACACAAATTCCTGTCTTTTGCAAGATCTACAATATCTCAATGAAAAGTCCTGCAGTAAGAACAGACACTCAAAGACATTAAAAGTGCTTACAACGTTTAGTAAAAAGTATTTTCCTTTCCTCTTTACATAAATCACCTATTCAGTGTAAGCATGTAGACTGAAGATCCACTTCTTTTAAATAAGTCTTATTTTCTACTATCACCAATTCTCGCTCCAATTTACAAGTTTTACATTTTTCTTCCTTTAAACCAGTTTTGATTTACTACTGTCTGTCTAGCAGCAAGAGTCAGCTCAGCTATTCCTGTCTCTCGGGGCTGAAGTCTTTTTCTAGAGCTGCGTTTACTCTGCATCTCTGTAGATGAGTGGTTGATAGATAAGAGACATTCCATAACACTGAGGAATGAGCCGCTGTTAAACAACGACTCAACCACTTCAGTAATGCCTGCTTTGAATGGGATGAATTAACTGCCATGGCACTCAGCTCTATCAAAAGGTCCCACGTTGGTGGCTGCATTTTATTTGGTCCCTTTCTTACATCAGTTTCACCTGTTGTGACAACAACATATGCAAGTTATGGTATTTCTGGCATATTATGGCACCATGCAGGTGGGCACAACATAAACATTCCAAACAGAGCAGAAAAACACTTTTGGCTTTGTGTAATTATAGCGCATCTTATTAGCAGAGAAGGTAATGGTTCAAGGTAAGGGAATACATATCAGTTAAGCACACTCTACATGACAGTGCTGCAACAACTGCTATTACTGAGCTTCTGGACTCCTTTTACAGGTCATTGTTCAGCCAGGCTTATGCTTCAGAGAGGAAGCTAGACTCCAAAAATTACCTCAACCAGAGAACTTTCCTCCTTTAAGAATCTAAATCACTGTCTCTGACAAGATTCGTAACCTGAATGATTGTACCACTGGTTAAACTCCAGAAATTTGAAGAACTTGATGTCTTAAAAAATAAGAATTCGCAGTTTTAAGCATTCAAATTAGAAAGTACAAAAAGTATTAGAAAAAAAGCCATCTTTTGTACATTAGTATGACTATCTATTCCACAGTACCCTAAAATTATAAAAATACAGCTCAGCATACAGTCACTGTGACAGGACAACCCCAGTACCTTCCCCAGTCTTGGGAGATAACTTAAGATGACTGACATGAGTAACCAAGTGATTTGGGGTGACAGAAAGAGCTTGAAAGATGTCCTCAGCCTGCACCCACAGCAGAGCACAGCTGGCCACAGTGTTCTCACCGCCACATAAACATTTCTGTGTTATTTCTATAATGCTTTCCAACACAAAGACAGAAGAAGGCATTAATATCAATTAATTGTCAGCAAAATGACAATTTTGAAAGTAGAGAAAATACTTATTTTCCAACAAGTGTGTTGTTATGGAAACAGCTGCGAGCTGCCATTTGTCACAAAGCGCTGTGCACGTGCAGCCCCAGCATGAGTTTGGGGCAGCTCTGCACTCAGCAAGCATTGTGCCCGGCAGCAGGTCTGGTTAGTGGGGAAAGGAGCAAGGAGGAATAGTGCCCCAAGAACTGGTGCAAGACACCTTGGTAAGCAGCCAGGTATCTGTTTATCAGCCCAAAAAAGCAGATCGCAGTGTATGAAAAAGATGGGAAACAAAATCCGTCATCTGTACTGCGGGGAGAAGCCTCCAAAACTAGACAATTTGGTGTTTCTCCTTGCAGCTATATTTTCTTTTTTAGGCAATAGACAGCTTACCAGCAGATATTTGGTTACATGGGCACATGATGCCACCTGAAGGCAGTGTCCATCTGCCAGTACTTGCCTGGAGGGCCTTGTCCCACACGCTTGTACTGCACGGCCCCACAGCCTCCACTCGCCGCCGGGCAGAACAGCAACAAACATGAAGCCTGAAAGCCTGAAAGTTTCAGCAGCACGATCTTATTAGTCCTCCTAAATTTTAAACAGACCTGGCAAAAACAAAGTAGTAAACCCATCAAGATCTAACCTTACAACTGTCTCATTTTGCTCATAACAAGTCATTCCTCTACATTCCTTTGCACAGTAAAAATTTATTTTATCTAGGTAATTACAATTTTTGTTTTCAGGTTTAAATCCCTACTGTATTCACATGTCACATTAAATACACAATCCATACATATGTGAGCATGTTCAGCTAATATTCAGATGGAGGAGACAGAGAATTCCTTTCCAAAAAAAAAAAAAGAAATCAATATTTCATTCCAATTATAAAAGAAACCAAATCTTCGAATGTTGGAGTACAATGCAGCTACCCTGGAGAATAGATATTTGGTTTTCCTACCAGCACTACCCCTCCATAATTGAACAGCTGCAGAAAAGAAAGAGGAAACAAACACACCTAGAAATTAGTTTTCAAACCTACGTTCATGGGAAATTTTCTACTCTATTGTGCTTTTGGTCACAACACATGAAAACCAAGTTCCTTACTTACTGCTACAAAACAGATTAGAAAGGGACAAGGCCATTTAATTTATTATACTGTATGAACCCTCACTCACTGGGGCAAATTAAGCACGAAATCCACATACCTGAGGCGCTGAAGCCTATGCTTAGCTCCTAGGAGCACTAGAGCCTATGGATTAATTTGTTTATTGAACAGATACTATTATTTCTCAGGGAAAAAAAAAGATTCTATTATGTTCTGGTTAAAAAACAGCACTGCTGTTTGTAAATTTTTAAGTGCCTGAGTCATTCCTGATGTTCTAAGCAAGAAATCAATCAAAAGGACAAAACAAAATTTTAAATATATCTATTTTAGAAGTCCTGTTTGTGTATTTTCAGGGAGAAGAGAGAAATACATGATAAAATATGAATTTAATTTTTTTACGAGTATGTGCATATATATATGTGTATGTGTGTGTATAGTCTTCTACATTGAAATCATAAATGTTTAAATGCATCGTCTGCTTTTGCTTATTTCACATTTTCAGGGAAGGAAGGAAAAGAAGGTTCTTTACCGCAGTACAAAGAAAGATGTTCTAATAGCAAAAGATCCAATTAAAATAATAGGACCATTTATTTCTGTAGGATTTCACACATACAAGAGAAATGCTAACCCTTGGGAGAATGTTCTCAGTTCATTTAACAATATATGTTTCCACCAATATGAAAACTTTAGCTTTTGCGTTACAACATCATTGCTAACAAGGCACACGTATCTATCTCGTAAGTAGATGGAAACGTGGATGTGGGAAGAATGATAATGGTTCTTTATTCATAATGCACTCATCTCAGGATATATGTGCATCTGTTTTGTACTCACACTGAGTAGATGTTTCCTCTCCCTACATTTAATAAACACACTCAAGAAAGGCTCTGCACTCTGAAAGACAATAAAAAGATTAGTAAAGAACTGAGAGAGATCAGCAAGGAAAAGAGCTGTGAAATGAAACAGAAAAAAAAAAGAGGAATTTATATTCTAAGTCCACAACTGCCAGAACATTTAAAGGGCAGCTGGCACAGAGCTGAGCTCCAGGGCACCCAGCTCACACAATGCCACCAGCACAAAGCATAGCAGGTGGGTGCCAAGCCTCCAGCACCCCTTGTGCTGCTCACACCCTGCTGAGGACAGGCAGTCCCGTCACTGTCGTTGTCACCAGCTCAGAGGACAGCATCACACCTGCACCCTGCAGCTCAGGAGATTCTGCCTTCATTCTGGTATCAGGGCCCAGGGCTGGGTGGGTGTACAAAATAGAATGGCTTGAAATTACAGGTGCTTCAAATTCTATTTCACATGCTTGGGGACCCAGAAGGAAACTTAATCAAAGATGGACGTTTTAGGCTATGGTTCTTTCTATTGTTAAGATAAGAATGTTCAGGACTGGAACCAGATGTACCAACTCTGGGGTTTTTAAACCCAGTTAACTCATACTGCAAATCTCACTGCTTATTCTTCTCTATTACACAAAGTTGCAGATTGACCAGATGAGCTATTAATGAGTAAAGATTCTTTCCTGTAGATCAGTTTCCACTGACTGTCAGCACACAAATATTTTTCTACCTAACCACAAGAACAAATGCAATGCTAAGATTTGAAAGACCAAATCCCTAACTGAATTAAGTCAATAATCTCAAATTACGGATACAGTCCTACAGTCAAAATGCCAAAATGATGTCCATCTAATTTGGGACGGAAACACGAATGATGAATAAGTGTCTCACAGAGTGCACACACAGGACAGATCTCTAGGAAAATGTAAGTCTTTGAGTTCTTTTCCCTGCATATGCTACGTGTAAGCCCAGAACAACACATTTGTGCATGTCTTGTATATTTGATTGGTTCTATAAGGTATTCATCTAAATTCAAAATATAACTGTGTTTAGATATATTTGAAAATTTTATTGCATTTAGTTATGAGATATGAATTTTTACCGAGATTCTGGGGCACATAACATTGCCTGATCATTTCAAACAAGTTAATTCTGAAATGGGCTTGAATCAATAACACAAAAGAGGCAGTAAAACCAATTCTTACGGTAGACACGGTTGCATAAAATAATATCAAGACAGGCAGATTGAAAGCTCTGTGAATCACAAATATAATTTGCAACCAACTCTAAGCACAAAGATGAAATAGATAGGTGGAAGATATAGATTAAAACAAATGATAGATACATTGGATCAAAAAAAAAAAACAAACCAACTGTTATGAAGAAAGAATGCAGAGTAATTGCTATCTAATAAGGTGTGGGGAAAAAAAAAAAAAAAAGATGCCATGCAAGTAATTCAAGATAAATAGAATGCTTTAAAACTTATGTAAAGGCTCTCTTTTCACTCTGTAAGGCATAGACAGACAGAGGGTGAATGTATAAATAAGTATGTCATAGCAATACTTTGCTTTTAATGAAAATGGATTTTTAATGATCCAAAAGGCTGCATTTGTTTCTGACTCACTCCATTTCCAAGCTATCAGCTGGAAATAGGTACAGCAAATCCACTTGTATTCCACACCCTTAACAAAATCCCAGTACTACCAGGCATCCATGTGCAGCAAAAAACAGGCATCGTTATGCAGAACAGATAAAGTTTCCTGCTTTACGCAGTTTCTCTTGAACTGTGTAGGTTATCTTGGGCTCTATCTGCATAAGCTGAGGCGGATGCACAGCAACACACCTTTCTACCTTTTCTACCTCAAGGACACTTGTTAGAAGCAGAACCTCCTGCTCCCACTACACACACTGTGCTGAAGTACTCTGCATGAAGTACTGAGCACACAAATACCTGAGGATTTGGTCTGCAGATGAAGAAGAGTCACCAGGGAAAGGAGTCTGATTCAATCCTTATCCATCTTGTCTGGAACGAGTTCTTCTTTCCAATGTCAAAGATCTATTATGGTCTGTCATAACCATCATGCTGAAAAACTTTACTAATGTACTAGGTATTATAACTACCTATTTTCTTGTTTGTTCAGACAGGCAACAGTATTTGTAGGTTTTCAGCATCATCAGAGATCAAAGTGACACTCTCCTAGCCACTCTTTCCATCTGTGAAATCCCACCTGCAAGTAGTTGCTCTAAGGTAGACCCACTCATTGGGAAACTTTGCAATACAGTTGTCAAAAAGCCATGGCAGCACTTAGACTCAACAATTCCCAGATATCGTTTGTACACCATGTGTTATCTGAGGGGAAAAAAATATCTGTTTATTTCCTGTGTTGATGCTTTTATTTCTTTCAAATATTAGAAAGCATGGGAAGCAATTAAGAATGAGAGCAATACTGATGGTGCAGAGCAAGTCTGTGAGGTGCTACACAGCTAGTTAAAAAATGTGGCAGCACACTTAATGAGCCGAAGGGTATGGCCTTCGTGAACGGCTCCACAGAAGCAGAATCAAATGTTAATTGCATCCTCTTTTCCTTTTCTTAAAATAAATAAATAATAAATGATCCCATTTGTCAGGTATGGAACCAAACTCACATGCTTTCCGTTTTGTCTGCTGTCCTTGCTCAGAATGCCTGCCAATTAATATTTACCAAATGTCTCTCCCTTCTTCATCTAAATCAGTTCAGAAACTGCACCTGTTCCATGAGACCTATGTGAGCTTCTGACAGCTGGTGTTTGAGAAAAAACAAGTTAAGCTACAATTTTTTTTAGGAACCTAACTGCGTTAGACTGGAGTCAAGAAAAGCAGAGCTAAGATTAGCTGTGCTAGTACGAGGCACCAGCAAAGCACGCAGGGGCACACAGCTCCTTCAAAGTTCTGCCCCATACCATCAAATGGGGTTGAAACACAGCAAGGCATTCAGCAGTTATTTAGGAGATACAGACTGGGTAAACGGCATGGCTGCATCTGCCTCATTTTCCTAGAAAGCCCATCAAAAATAAAAATAAATTTAAATCTGTACAAGAGACAGTTTTTTGAAAGATCAAGCTTCAGAAAGCTGCAGTATTCAAAGCCAGAGATCATTTTAAGCAGTAAAATGTAACAGGCCAGTGAAGAAAAGAGCTTCAAAATCTTGCAAAAGCTACTGTGGATGACAGCCAGAGGATGCGGCAGAAGCCAAGGCACAGACAGCAGAGCCACTTGCCAAAGTACAAACTCAGTCCAAACTTCACTTAAAGTTATTAACAGTGCTTCTGTGTGGCAGAGGAAAGCAATCAGATTTGCCCTACAAGTGTGGACCAGGCTTGAGCAGGGAGCCAGAGGGAACTGAGGTTGTAAAGAATGGAGAATCATACATTGAAAAGGGATGTCATGATTTGCAAGGCCCTAATATTTAGGAGGAAAAAAAGGTCAAAATGATCAAATATCAAAATCAAAAGATTTTGATCAAAATATCAACAATTTTCTGAAAAAGTGCACTTGAATTGCCAATTCTGCCAGGGGCAGATTATCATCAGGGTGAAAACAAAGAGGAAAATATAGAGAAACAGTGTCTGTTGTGCTATTGGATACTGTTCACACGCAGTTTCTGATAGCAGACATAGGGTGCTGTGACTATCTGTTCTTCTCTGCCTAAAACTACACTTTCTCTTCAGTATTTCTTCAGCACCCTCCCTGCAGCCTTGGCAAAGCGCACATCAGTGCGGAGTGTGTCGTTAAACAGACTCCAAGTAGTCTGCATAAGTCAGAATCATCAGCGTCAGGAACCCTGTGCTCTTCTGACATTCAGAACGTGGTGTTACTGGAGCAGACGATCCCCATCCCACTGGGTTTTCCCTGTGCAGCCAAGTCAGGTCCAAGCCCATAGGTGGGCTCAGCCGGCTGCTGGTCCCAGCCCCAAACACAGGCTGTGATGTGACCCTGCATAACAGAGGCTCACACTCATTTCTGCATTACATCAGAGAAACCCCCACACCAGACCAACCTTTTCACAGGGTCAGTTCACTCATGCACTATGGCTCACAAAAACTGGCTTCTAATATACCACTGGAGAGCTGGACAGATAATTGAGACAATTTATAATATTAAAGACATTTTAACGTGTTATTTTCAAGTACCACATTTAAATGGTATCATTTCTCTAAAGCAATACCTCCTACCCTCGAGTCATATTTGCTAATTCTGCATTTCAATGCATGCCTTTCTCACTAAGTGTTATAATAGTTATGCCCACACATTATTGAAAGCCCTGTTGAAATTATGGTTTTGATTAATATTTATCATCAGTGAAGGTGTGAGGTTAATCACAGATGCAGGCAGCTGACATGCAAGTCAAACCATGTTTATTCAATGTAGGTTTATTTGCACTGACAAGCTACTTTTGAATGCGAGGGACAAGTCAACCAAACTAAGAACCAATCCAGCACAGGCAGTCCTGTCTAACTATGCCTAACAGCCACAGGAAGTCAGAATTTTCACTATCTTTCTTACCTTCCATTCTCAGAAATTAATGCTTTCTTAATTTTTCAGTGAATATCTTAAACGAGCATGTCAGCTGACCATGATTATTTTTTGCTTTATTTTTCAGTATATGGATTGTCAGAAAATTATCTTCAAATACCTGCAAGTTCTCAGTCCCCAACCATTAGCTCAGTGGTGAATAGTTCAGACATTTTGAATTCTCTTCTCTGGTTATATTAAGCATATGAAGAAATGCTGCTGACACCCACATGCACAGGAGGAATGCCAACGATTTGTGTTGAAACTAGTTTTGGTTTTTGCTACTTAGATGTTATTACCAGTGTTAATGCAGCTCCTGATCCTGTTTTTAATTTTATTACTTTTACAGTCTGACTACTTTTTATCTTAAAATGCTTCTTATTCCCCCATTGCTGTGAACATCTGTGCATACAAACACTCCTATTAAATACTTCGCAAAATAAAGTAGGAAAAGTACTTAATCCCACCTTTCACTTGCACTTGTCTTAGAAATCTATGAATGTATTTGGTGCACATTTGAATAAGAGAATATTTAGACAACAATATAACTGAAAATTATCGAGGTCCTTTCAATCTCTACTCTCATAAATACATGTGACAAAACCCTGTGTAGTTCCTGAGAACACTCCTCAGTACAACCTACTTGTAAGACCTTCTGGAAAGTACAGATGACGTTCTGAATTCCCAGCTGCAGCTGCAAGAAGCCAAAAGACCATATAAGCATAACCCAAAGGATTCTTATTAAGATTTTTTTTCTTTTAGTTCTTAAGTGGTTGACAAAGTGGTAGTTCTATTCATAAATAAGGTATTTCTACTACAATCTAAGAAAATCAAGACTGTAACAGTGATTAATTTTTTTTAATAATCTCTGTGCTTAAAGACTTCCGGTCTTAATAGGGCAATCGTGCATCTCCGTTGTGTTCCAGCAGAACTATTAGTCTCTGTTCTGTGTTACTCTAATTGCAGTCTAATGGTTTACACTACCATAATAGCACTAAATATTTTACTAAATGGAGTACAGTATCTAAAAAGTGATTTAAATTGTTCCAGGACTGAATATTCAAAGATGGAAAAAAACTTCTCTTTTTCTCTGAACTGGGAGTAAAAAAGCTCTCAAAATTTCATTCTTGATTGTCTTACTAACGAAGTGGATAGAAAGTATTACTAGAAGTAGAGATTAAAAAATACACCATAGAAGAATTTAGTAAAATAAGAAAAACTTCTTGTGATGCTTTGACACTGATTCAGCAGGCTCATGTCAGGCTATCAAAGAACGTTGATTTATTATTAATTCATTGTTTTTAATTAATATTTTTTTTAAATTAAAAATAATGTACTATTTTTCAGAATTCCTGACTGTTTAATAAAACAAAATGTTGCATATCCTGAGAAATATCTAAAATAGCTCCAGAGCAGCAAGGCCAGTGGGGCAGCAAGCAGCCCATCTTTCCCAAGAAGCCACCGCCCAGCCCACACCACCTTTGTAATGGCCACAGCAGCAAGCTTATGTGCACTGACTAGTTGTGCACCAAGCACCTAAGATCCTTTACATATTCTGAATGCTCTCTCACAAAAATAACTCAATGAAATAAGTCAGACTACACAATTGAGGAAGGACTACTAATCCAAGTAAGAATTTGCTAAATCTTGATATTATCATGCAGTGGTAACCCTAACTGCACCCCATAACATACTGCCTTGTCACTTTGGACACAAAGCCAGACTCCTCTAACTCCAGAAACAGCCCTGAAGTTACCACTAGGATTGTTCAGATATCCTAATTATGCCACAGAGCTCCAGAAAGTTAATTTAAGAAATTATTCTATATATTCCTTTATTACTTACAGAATATTTGGAACAGCTCATAATTCCTTGATCTAGGGACTGCCAAGATCTATGGCCACTTCTTGCCTGGACAAAGAAACATATTCTATTAGAACAGGTTTGTCATTTAATTCTCACAAGAATAATTTGAACAAAAATAATTGAAGGCAAAATACCTTAAATAATGAATTAACAATTTGTGTACTAGATAGTTTTTGAGCATGTATAAAGGTGCCAGGAAGAAGAATGGTTCATTGCTCACACAGCAAGGGAGAAGCCTCAAAGATGGTGCTTCCTCCAGCTGACACTGAACAGGGCTAAACATGAGCCCTGCCCAGGCACAGGAGCATCTCTCCAGCAGCAAACATCCCAACAGAGGACAATATCCCTGCTAGGATAAAAATAATAATAAAAAAATAATATAGAAGGGTTTGATAAGGGAAAACTTTACTTAAACAAAATTGCATCCATGAAATATCATTTTTTGTTCAAGAATCATGAAGTTTTAATCTGGTCTTTTGTTCCCATTAGGAAATACTTTTAAAAACCTGGAGATCTCTGAAAGGATTTATTTTTGCAATATACAGACCTAACCTATTACTCTTAAATAATTACCTTGTGTAAAATTCTAATTTCATGGAGAAATTTAATTTTAATTTACAGCTTAATTGTCCTACTTTAGGAAAGCTCGTCACCTGTGTCACTTTGTGACTAATAATTGTAATCCTCATTTAATTATTTACTTCAAGGGAGCATTTAAATTATGGATATTACTGTATCTAAAGTAACTTACACTTGAGGTTAGTGAAAATTTACATAGTAGACTGCTCACCTATACTTCCAATAGCTATAGCTCTCCTTGAACATGTTCTGCTGCAGAAACTACTCTTGAGACTGAAGAGCAATGGTATTTTGTTCCTCTCTGACAGCTTTCTCACTGTACATGTTCTTCTGTCCCATTTTCAAAGCAGACTTTCAAATCCACATCCCAAGAAAGCAGGTCAGGTGAAGTTTTTCCACCATAGAACAGAAATTAAAATACACAGATGTTTTGTGTGCTCCCAGCAACTCATATACCTCCCACCCTCTCTCTCCACAACTTTGTTTGCAGGTAGACAAAAGAGAGGTCTTGCAGGGCTTCCCAGCCCTTCCCAAAGCTCTGACAGCATTCACATAGCCAAGGTGCTCCTCCTTGCACCCACAGCCCAGCCCATCACCTTGGCTGGAGAAGTCACAGCCAGGATGCCAGAGATCAACATTAGTGGTAAGTGCAATGTACCCAGCTGAAATATACATGACAAGATAATAAATTCTCAGCTCTAAGGTAGACCCTGCAAATAATCTTTGGATTTAGGGTCAGCCATACAGCAGTTGCTCCACAGGGAGGACAACAGAGCAACCGGTCTCTGTAGTGGTCAGTAACAGAGGCCAAGGAGCCAGGAGAGATGCATAGCAGACACTTTCTTCTGGTTTATTTCACCAAATTTGAACAACCAGTGATTTATAAGTCTTCTGAGCTGAGGGCTGTATGTCAGCTGTAATAGCCATCAGTTAACCAACCTTTCACAAATTTATCTCTTTGCAATCCCTTATAGTGATCTCCACCTTCTAATCTACTGCATTAAAAATATATATATAGTTTTTGCTTTGCGTTTGCTTTAAATCTGCCAAACTGGTGAGTTGGTCTGCTATCACAAGGTCATCTTTCCAGTAGTTTTAACTTCCAAAGCAGTCATTTCATCATCACATGTGCTGGACTTTGCAGCTTTCCTGCAGTGCACCATGCAATATTTCTTCTTTCCCCTACTTAAAAGAATGGCCACAGCTGCCTTTAACCTACAATTCTTGTCTACTGCTTCACAGAGCATCCCAGGCTTGGCCATGCTCCCCCTAACAAGTGAGAGTGCTCAACACCTTTCAGCACTGAGGATATCAAGTTTCCCATCTGAAATCGCTTACTTCATCACTCTCTAAGGGCACAGTTTGGAAGTCATTAAAAATAACGAGAATGCTGGCACTTCTCCCAGTAATAATGGCATTGAATTTGGTGTTACTTTTCTACTTTAAGACATTTGTATACATCCACAGATCATTTAACTCTTATCTTTGTACTAGCATTAGTGAAACTAATAGCTGCTGAAACAATGAGATCTCTATTCTAATTTTTATTTAAATAAGTGTCTGCCCACTCCATTACGTGACATAAAAACTTACACAGCATATTGCACCACAATATTGCCCCAAAGTGTTTACCAAGATCACCATATCCATCACTAAAATGCAAGCACTTCTCAGTCAATAAACACTTCAACTGACAATAAAGTCACAGGAGAGTTTACAGAAGGAAAACTGAAAAGCAACAAATCCAATTTGTCCAAAACAAATTTAGAACCAGTACTGCTGGTAGATTCTCAAAGGGTCTTGTATTTTCCTTTCTATTTGTATCTATTGTAGATTTTTTCCTCCTAGCCCCATGCAAGGGGACTGACTCCTTATCAACTTCCTGTGTGCCTCATCATCACTCCTGTAGGGTCCATATATTACAGGCTTTGACAAAATAATGAACCCTCAATAATGTGCTGCAGGCCATCACAGAAAGCAGCTGTAAAGCATTTCAATAATCCCCTCAAAAGAGAAAACACCAGTTGTTGCAAAACACACATTATAACTTTACAAGTCTCGCCCATATTTTCAGCATTTAGTTTAGGAACTAACATAAACTTTCTCACTGCTACATTTTTCCTTATAAGAACAAGTCTAAATTGCATACTTTGAAATAAGCAACAGTACTATCAACCTGAAAAAACACCATCTTCCTTCAGTACATACCTTTTATTACTCTAAGCATGTACTTAAACTGCACATGAAAAAGCGGTAGTCAGATTCAGAAGTCACAGATCCACTGCTGCTAAGCTGTGAAACTGAGAGATTTCAGCTCCCAAGAACTGATCCCAGCGTATGCAGTAACACAGGCATTTCAGCATCATCTGCTCACAGATAAGGTACCTCTGAGATGCACAGGGTGTGAGCACCAGGAATTCTGGAAGTCCATCACACCATCAGAAGTCCAGGAGCCATGGGCTGCTGCTGAAAGCCACATCCTCCTGTCAAAATCAGCAGGCTCGATATGGCTTAACTCACTAGTATATCTAGATGGGAGCAGAAAGCCAGCAGGCAGATATGGGTCAAATAATAATTCAACCAACAACAAAACAACAAGTATTAGATTTATCAGAAAGCTTGCTGAATGCTTTGTAAAGTTAACTTTTATAGTTTTGATGTTGAGATCAGCATATGTGAATATCTGAAGAGGAATATTACCATTACATACAACAGAATAATTAAAATCTTGCAAAAATTGATCTAAAAGCCTTCTTGATTAAGGAAATGAGCCCCTCAGTTATTTAAATAACCATTTTTAAGGCTGTTAAATGTTTAATACCTTTGCAAGGAATTTTCTTTGCATTTATTTTTAAGCAGTGGACAAAGTCTGTTTGGAAAGCACACTGGTAATATTCCCATTGGTCTGTGCAGCATCTTTTGTCAAAGAACATTTGGGAGTCTGTTACAAACGGCTTACAAAGCCAGAAAAAATAATAATAATAATAATTAAAAAAATCATTCCTAAAATGGCAAATGACAATGTACTAGAGTAATGATTAACTTTAAAAATACCTACTAATGATAAACATCCACAGTCCTGCTGGAGCCAGCCACGCCGTTAATGCAACATGTGGAAATTTTCAGTCATCCTGAGTGGTCAAATAATCATCTAACAGTTGATTTGAGGACAATTAAGGACAGCAAGAATGAATTAAATCATTACAATTTGAATTGATTAAAATAGGCATATACCATCCGAGTATTTGGGGAAGTTGTATTATATTTTCACTCACAGTAAACGATGAAAAAAGGAAAATAGTTGCGAGATGCCTAAAGCTTGTCTGTGGCTCATTATCCAATTAACTGGTATCAGTAAGTTGGTTAAATCGAGCTAAATGACAGCTAGTTGCTCCACAAACATTAGAAGTATAGCAGAGTAGGAGACTTTCAGATAATTAAATCTGCACAGAGATCATTCCTTTTGAACTTTAGAAGCACATTAAAAGAGATTTGTATTTGTGTCTTCCAAATAAAAGATGACAAAAAAAAAAAAAAAAGGATGATAAGTAATTCATAGTTAGAATCTCATTCACAAGCTTACGGGTGTCGTAGCAGCAGTGGAGTATTTCACAGTAAGAGCAAACTAGCATTGTGTAGAGACCCTCTTCTGTGAAGTGAATGAAACTGGAGCTTCCTATTATCTCATATTTGTCCCCACTCCTATCACGTTGTTTTGGTTTGGGATTGTTTGATTGCTTTTTTTGTTTTTGGCTTTTTGTTGTTGTATTTTTTGTGGGTTTTTTGTTTGGTTTTGTTTATTTTTGCTTTGTGAGTTGTTTGCTTTTTGATTTGGTTTTTATTAGAAATTCAACACTAAGTAACGTAGCAAAAAAATTCTCCCTTTTGTTTTGATATAAGCTTTGATGTTGACTGAACTGCAGTTTTAAAGTTTGCTCTTAGGAAAAAAGATAATGTAAATGCTCTAACTACATGCCTAAGCGTGAGCCCTGCTGTAACAGAGAAAACTTGTGCATAAGTTGTACAGAAACTTCCTTTACATGAATAGGGCACAGCTCTTCCTACAGCTGAGGTCACACCCTTTTTCTTCTTAGTGGTGGTTTATTTTCAGTCTGCCAACACAGCCAAAGCAGCCCAGGTAGACAGTACAAACAGATGAGACCTTGCTATCCATCCCTCCATCCCTCCTTTTGGTCTGCTTTTCATTGCTTTACAGCTGAATCAACATGAGAACCGTGCCCAAGACAGAGTTCTGTGTCAAACAATCTCTGGCACTTTGTAGACCTGCTGATGGCTTTCATCAAGCTGATCCCGAACTGTGGCAGCCCAGAAGACACAGCTAACAATGAGTATTGTCACAAGGACAAGGTGCATGGAGAATAACAGCATCTCTCCAAAATTCAATGATGCCAAGGCTGTCCTGGGAACAGAGAAAAGAGTGAAAATGGCCTTAAAAACGTAAGAAGTATAATTATGATCAAATTCATATTCCCACACACATTAGGAAAAGAACGTAAAGGAGTATTTAATCTCAAGACAGGTCCTTCCTCTCTTCTGTCAAATCCTTTCAAACACTTCATGTACAGTTCTTATAAATACAGATATTCAACTGTAGTAACAACTGTGTTCTTTCTGTTTCCAAAGCCACTCATTCACATGCCAAAATATTCTATACCTGTAGAAAAAAGCAAGCCTTTGACTTCATATCCAACTGTTTGCTAGGAAAGTACTCAGCCCTGAAGATATTTTCTGACAATTAGTTCAGAGGCTTTGCACAATTTAATCTGAAGTTCTAACTCTGATTTTGCAATTAAACACAGTATACTCCTGCAGTTGTAATTTATCACTCTGCTTCCACGTCAAGTAATCTGACCAACAAAACTGTCTGGTACCTAGGAATGGAGAAATGAAAAGGACAATGTTCTGCAGGAAAGCAGGTCTATCTAACATTTTATGATGCTAAAAATACCCCTGGGACTTGTTCTGATATCTTGTAATTACGCACACATATCCTGATTTATGGTGCATGTCTCCCAGCTCAAGGAAGTATGCACTCTGCCTCACATCTTGCCCTATTTACAAGTAAAATACTTGATTCTGTAATGTCGTAAAAGAGAGGACAGGCTCATTGCACATGTTACTATCGACTTCATATGAACATAGGGCATAATCTAATGATGCTTTTCATCTGAGGATAAATATGCACAATTTAGCCTTAAACAGAGTCAGCATCTGATCATTGCAACTGCTGCCTTTGTGAAACATGGCTGCAACGCTGAAGACCTCTTCCCTCGTAAAGCTAGTGGAGAGTGTGAGAGAGGAGATGGAGGCAGCCAGTAAAAAGACAGAAATGGTTATCACCTGTGTATCAAGAAAAACACTTCTTCAGGCAAAGTCTGAGAATTCGTCTCACTACTCCAACCCCCACCCTCCCCCCCAGCTCCACATCACCTGCTCTCCTGCTAGGCAGCAATGAACAAAGCAAACAGTCTATATTGTCTGAATGAAGACTGACAAAGTGGTTGATAGCAAAATATTTCAGTTGTATTACCAAAAAAATCTTAACCAACAGTTATACACTGTTTCAAAAGAGAGATGGGTGGCCTGGCTTAGGCTCAGAGGTCCAATCTGCATTCCCCAGCTTGATCTGCAGGCCTCTCATGGCTAAAATCTTCTCTATGCAAGGAGATAGAAAGCAGAATAGGTTCATAAAGAGTGCTTTTATAGTTGAGGCATTAATTTTTGTTTGGTTGGTTTTTTGTGGGGTAGGTTTGGGGGGATTTTATTGTTGGTTTTTTTTTGGGGGGGGGGGGACAGGGAACAATCTAATTTAATTTGTATACTTTTCACATTTTAAGCATTTTTAAGAGAATGAGAATTGGAGTCCTAGCATCCACATCTTTCTTCAAATACAATCCAACATCTTAATGACAATCAATACCTTCCTCCCTCTATAAGTGAGCTCCCTGATTATTCCTAATCTTGATGAATGGCAAACTGAACACCAGGTTGGGTGAAGGACATTGCCTCTGCTGCCAGTGTTTTGCTGAACTGGATGCAGAAAAGCAGGAGTGGGGATTCTTGTTTCTAATTATCTCACTTTTACTAGACCATAAAGTTTCCATCACCAGTTTGTTGACACAAATTTATAACTCAGGAAGAGAATAAATTAAAAATAATAATGAGAGGAAGGGGGGAGGGAAGGGGAAAGTGTCAATATTCATAAAAGCAGATAAAACAAATTCTTTGGTTTCACTGCAATTTTCTTACAAGATTACTATCAGGAGAAATTAAGAAAAAATCTTGAACTATGTGTTTGCATGAAGGCAAGGAGATGCTGCAGCTACCTACCAAGTTTTTTAATACTCAGTACTCACTATTCATAATGGTCATTATTTGGCATAAAGGATCACAGTTACTTGCTTTTCTCTCCTTCACACACTGCACACCTTTCAGCCCCTCACAGAAAGTAGTGCCAGGAGGGTACAACAAGGACCAGAATATTCAGGGATGCAGTTGATATACCCTCTCTGAGCAAATGCCATAAGCCTTGGGGATGGAGGACTGCTGCTTTTCTAGCTTTCATGCAATTTTTCTTTGGGGGCGTGCAGTAAGCATGTTTCTGGCCATTGTACAGGAGCTAGTGTTTAAAAACTTGTTTCATTGTAGGTTTTCTGGAAGCATTTTGTGTGATGAGAAGCACCATACATTGGTATATGCATGATATTAAACTAAAAAAAAAACAGTTTTCAACAGTAAGGCAAAGTCTTCTTGAGCTAACTCAGGCATCCCTACATGACATGGCACTGGGCCACACAGTCAAGCCAATCTTGGAATCCTTCTAAGAAACAAGCAAGAGTACCAGCAGGGCAGCTCACCTTTCCTAAGCAGCAGAAGCATGTGCTTAGTCTGACATCCTGTAGCTTCACAGTGCCCATGCTGTGCCATAACCATGCGTGCTCATGTGCCATCTGCCCCGAGGAAAGACAGTAGAGAGAAAAGTGCCTTTGAGTTCGGCTCTTAACAGTCTTAACCAATGCAGCTCTTACCTTAAAAGCAAAATCCCACCAGTGCAGCTTTTATCTTAAAAGCACTATCCCATCAGGAGACCATCCCAACAGTTCTCCCAAAACTAGAGCAAACCTTCCTCCTGTCCAAACCTGTTCTCCAGAACCTGCAGGCGAACAGCTGCTGCCAAGAGGAAATATAAGGCTGAAGTTCAACGATAGCTTCCACACCTTTATAAGTCCTGTGAATCAAGGGAACCTTTTTGATCTTTGCCTCTGGGAGAGTGCACCTATGCAACACCATAGGGATCCTCTGAATTTTCATTTGTAGACAAGAGCTCTATGTTTTTTAACATACCTTTTACACAGAATCACAGAATGGCCAGGGTTGGAAGGGACCTCAAGGATCATGAATCTCCAACCCCCCTGCCATATGCAGGGCCACCAACCTCCACATTTAATGCTAAACCAGGCTGCCCAGGGACCCATCCAACCTGGCCTTGAACACCTCCAAGGACGGGGCATCCACAACCTCTCTGTGCAGCCTGTTCCAGTACCTCACCACTCTCTGGATAAAGAATTTCCCACCTAAATCTCCCCTCCCTCAACTTGAAACCATTTCCCCTCGGCCTACACATATCAACCCTTTCAAAGACTTGATTCCCCTGCCCTCTGTAGGCTCCCTTTAGGTATGGAAAGGCTGCAATGAGGTCACCCTGCAGCCTTCTTTTCTCCAGGCTGAACAAGCCCAGCTCCCTCAGCCTTTCCTCATAGGGGAGGTGCTCCAGTCCCCTGATCATCCTAGTGGCCCTCCTCTGGAACCTCTCCAACAGCTCCCTATCTTTTTTGTACTGCGGGCTCCACACCTGGACACAGTACTCCAGATGGGGCCTCACAAGAGCAGAGTAGAGGGGTACAATCACCTCCCTGTCCCTGCTGGCCACTCCTCTTTTGATGGACCCCAGGATACCATTTGCCCTCTGAGAGTTTAGATTAGATGAGGTTTGATATTGCTTCTAGTAGAAGCATTTCTGTTTAATTATTTTTGTTTATTCTTTCTTTAAATTGAAAGCATTCAGTCTCACTGATGAATGCTGCCTGTCACAGAAACGATTGTTCATGTAGATGATTTAGGATCTGCTATTTGCATACCTGAAAACCTACCTACGGAAAAAGAAAAGTGGAAGTGATATTAAGCAACGTGAAGGTCTTGTAGAGTTAGTAAGTTAAGAATAAGTGAAGAAGGCTTCTATAGCAAATTGAAGAGAAAAAATTAGCCATCACTGTGTTAAAAGCTATCATTTCTCCAGGGATATTTTACAGGTAGTCAAAATAACAGAAGCCTGATTCAGAAAACCAGGAATGGTATGGCATTACTGCTTTCTGGCCTATTGGAGCTACAGGGATACTGAACATCACAAAGAACCGGGGCCTAATATGGAAACCATGGACAAAAGAGAGAAGGACAGACATAAGAGAGCCATTTATAGTCTCAACAACCCAAAACTGTCAGGAGTCTGCCATTTTTAGCTTGCAAGATATAGCACATATTTAGCATCTCAAAAGTCTGAATTTTGCAATAAGCACCAGACTCAAAACTTAATGTGCAGAGCATATAGTCTCTTTGTAACATGCTCAATGACATAGCACTTGATTGAATAAGAGGAGCCATTTAGACTTTACATATTGAGCAATGGCTCATCTACAAAATGTCAGAGTATAGAAAACCAAAAGAACACATTACAAAAGAATATCCAGTCCTTCAGATAAGGCTTAAAAGTACTACATAATATATCCAGGATTAATAACATATTAATAGCTGTGCAAACTCATACCATTCCCATTTCAATAGTTCGAGCCAAATAGGGAATGCATCTGACTTTATCTTTTTGTAATTCTACATTTTAACAGTTACATTGAATCAGGTCAAGCAGAACCCAAGACACTTTATTTCAACCTTATTTCAATGGTGAGAGCTGCAATTTGAATAGGAAGCGAGTAGTACTGTTCTCCATATTTTAAACTATTTTAATAGTTTAAGTAAATGAAAGTTATTGAAACCAGTTTCAAGAAATGAACTTGAATCATGCAGAAATGGGCTGTTTCAATAAGGAATAAGATCAGCAGCACAGCAGTGTATTACAATAAAGAGTAAGAATATGCCAAATCAGAGCAAGATTCAAAACTCCAGTACATTTCAGGTAGTTCTCCAGTAATGTATGTTTCCACTCAGAATATACCTGTTGCACACAAAAGAGAAAATGAAATGCTAATCTGCACAATAATTCAGCTTCAGGGGAGCAGAGAACTAACAAGAGTTTCAGTCCAGTACTTCACAGCAAGCACTGGGCCAAAACTAGACGAAGCAGGACACAAATGGACTAGGCAGGTGTCAGCACAGGTGAGGGCTCTTACCTCCCCTCTCTACCATAGGGTCAGTGCTCCATGAAGCATCACCACTGCAGGAAAAACATCTTTGAGAAATTCCAGCACCAGAGGTTACATGCTGGTGCTTCAAAGCATGTTTCTAAGAGCACCCTCTCATTATGTTTCTTTTTATAGACATAGACTCATGAAGGAAAGACCTTGCTGACTGCAGCAGTTTTCTCTGCTGATATGTGCTATTGGCATAGAGCTGACAAATTTATATTAAATAAAAGAATGCTTAAGCTATCTTCACTTAAACACAAAACCATACATATACTCTACTCTCAGTGAAGAGAATAAGAAAATAAAACCATATATAACATCATCTTTTTTTAGCTGCAACAAAAGCAATGTAGTCATAGTTGTTGCCTAGATCTCCCAGTCCAACAAGCTAGTTCATTCTTACAGGGGAGAAATGGAAACAGTTGAGTAAACCAAGTTCTGTTCAGCCAAGCTAATGTGCCCCCTGCTAAGAGCCAGTGCAAGGACATCCAGCATCCCAGACCAGTGCCCACAACCAGCATCACGCCCATAGAACGCAACAGCTACACATCCAACCGATTTAGGTTCTAGATACCCATATTTCATATTTTAAACTGTAACCTTAAACCTCAGAACACTCATCAACCACCTCTGGAGATGCTAAAATTTTCCTCATGAAAGTTGGGTAGACCCCAAAATTTTCACATGCAGCCCAATGCCAAGAAATATTTCATCTCCAGAGGTCTGAGAAACTCACATTTTTGCAAGGCCTAAGCGTCATTAGGATTTTCTCCCACCTACATCTTGCTTAAAAAGGTTGGCCTCACAGGTGTGCTCAAAATATATTTTTACCTAGACAGGTTTCACATAAAAAGGCAGCAATAAAAATTCTCTTCAGAATTGATTGTTATCATCACTGTGGCAAGGGCAGTAGATCTTGTACTACAAGCAGCTCTTCTCAGCCACTATGTGCAGAAACCAGGTGTCTTTTTCAGCAATATGGAATGAATCTATCAGGTGAGCCAAGAACACAAAGACCAGACTTGGCAATTGTTCACATTTTGGCTGCAAAGTCCCCTTACAAATCTGTGTGCAACTTGACTGGCAGCTCATTTAGTGTCTGGAGTAAAGAAAAAGGGAACAATTACGCTATCTCAAATCATCATTATTGTTTCAATGATTGCATTAGCATTCTCCAAGCATAAACGCTCCACAAAACATTTGAGGCAGACATCTAATGATGGATTTTCCCAACAGAGAAAGCAATTCCTCTAAGCAATAAAACAGTCTGTGAGAAATCCTGCAGTCATAAATCTAGTATTTCTCATTACAAAATTTACATCAGCCACAAAGTGATTACTTCTAAAATTACAAACCCTTGTGGGCAACAATATTAGTGGGTTACCAATTGCCATCTCATGACTCATGAGAAAAAGTCAAAGTCATAATAGTCTTGTAAAAAACAAAATATCAAAAGAATTAATTGTCTTACTATAGACAAAATTTAGGGCACCCTCAGAACAGACACCTAGCTCTTGAAGCACCAAGACCAGCAGTAATTCCCCACAGAAACTCATAGAAATTACAGAGGAAGGTCTGAGCAGCACAGCCATCACAGCTTCCCACACACACCCCACACGCATCCAGCATTTCCCACCCAGAAGCAAGGAGTCTGTAACATGGAAAGATGGAGACAAGAATAAGGGACATATTCTCCCACAGTCCCCTCTCCTACAGAAAGTGAGCCGTAGTTCATTGCCCAGAGAAGGGCAGCAGCTAACCCAGTTGGCCACCATTTACTAAATGTAATGAGAAATTAAACTGTTTAACTCATCTAGATTTACTCTTCACATGCCTTAGGAAGCTTCGTTAGCTTAACTGCAGAGAAAGCAGAGAAGAAGAGCAAGTGGATACCAGCATTTCTGTGATTAGAAAATGATCCGCCAGTTACCAAACCCATAAACACAACCCTGCCAGCACAGGAAACAGGAACAGACTTTGGCTCTCTTGTGGACTTAAAATTTAAGTAATAGAGAAGGTAACCTTGAAGAAGTAATGGCCGCTTTAAGGGCTTAAATAGGAAAGGAGAGAAAAGTTTCTTTGCTCCCCGGATGTGAACTTTCAGGAAATAGAAAGGAAGGAGGGACTGAATGCAGGCACTGCCCCACAGAGATGCATTATGACTGTTCTTTCTCTCACCTGAGGCACGCACAACATCTGGCTTTTCTGCTCAAGAAGAGCCCTTTTTGTTGCCGTTTTAAAAAGGTAATAATACATCTGTAGATCAAAAGCATTATCCTGGTTAGTTCTGGTTTCTCTACAAAAGCAGTTGCACCCTGAGGTGGCCAGGCCTACACACACGCACCTCACTTTCATTGCTGGGGGACTCTCCAAAAACCTGGTATCAGAACAAGGGACAAGCACATAGCCAGAAGATTAATTTTGTCTAAATACAGTGGTGGGCAAGACATCACTGCAGAGCTCTGGCACCTTTCTCACTACTGTATGCAGCCGTTTGGCAGCCAGAGGCAGCCCAGGAATGAGCAGAGGCTGCACTGATCCTGAGCAGTGGCACAGTTGTGGAGCAGCAAGGCTAAACTTGGGCCTGAGCAAGGAACGTGTTCAGCACAGGACATCAGATCAAGGGACCACTAGCTCCCAGCACAGCACAAACCACTTAGATCCAAACCAAGTAACAGTCAGTTCTTCAGCATCCCAAGAAACCAGACTATGGAACAGGCTCATCCCCATGCCTGCACTGCTTGGATCTTTTCTGGGCTCGATCAAAGGCCAAGCAGGGATGAGCAACCCTCTGTCCACCACAGTCTTATAAAGTTATGAGTACTTTCTTTTTACTGCAATTCTGATCACTGGCTGTTTTATTGCTTGATCTGCACAGCATGGTGCAAAATGTATTACAAGCAAGGTGATAGAAAAAAAGAAAAAACACTGTAAATACATGTTTGCAAAAGAAATAAAGTTTTATTGCATACAAAAATATACTAAAAACGCGTTCTCAATTTATTTACCATATATTTTGCCATACCTGCTGCACTTCATTTTAACTATTCTGGGAGTATCCTGGTCACATATTCCATGTTTATGAGAAAACTATTTTCCAACTATGTCTGTTCTTTACCATGGAATGAAAAATATTCAATCTGTTTATGCTTTCTGCCCTAATAATACATTTGAAATTTATAGGGCTGTAAAATGATATTCCAAGCATGGCATTAGCTATTTCGATCTTTGATCTATTGGTGCCATTTGAGTGGGTGATTATCGTTTACCAGCTCAGAATACCAGCCTAGTAAAAACCACCTCACTGCTCCCATAATAAATATTTACCCTCTATCTGGAAAATGTATTTTCTATGAGAACATTTTCTATTTTAATAGACATTCACATGCTATGTCGCTCTTGTATATCCAGATCTACATTTTCTACAATATACAATCTCATCATTTCACAATTTAGTACAAAAAAATGGCATTTAGAGGAAAAGAGCTCAAAGGACCTTTACTTAGAGACAGATAAAAATTGGTGTGCATACTGTAGTCAGACCTACATCTCAAGATTGAGAACCATCAGCAGGCATTCAGTCTAAGGGGGGGCTGAGCTCTGCTAATGAGCACAGAGTGAGGCACAAGTCCCCCCACCCCTCCTGCTGAGAGGGATGTGACCTTTGTGATCTGTAATTTCCAGGATGGCTTATTCTGATACTAACTCTGTATTATTTTTCCCTGTCAACCCCTTGCTATTGCCACTGTAGAAAAATACTTCATTACAAGCCAAAATCAGAAGCCATATTTCTTCACGTAGCACATGTATCCTTGCCAATAGCTGAGCTCCTTCCCCTGCACGAGTAATCCACCAGGACATCAGACCCAGGATTAAGATCAACCACCTCTGCACTAAAGACTGGTTTTTGTTGCTTAAAAAAAGCTGTTTCAAGTTGAAAAATGAGCTTCGACATGAAAGTTAGAACATTTCATCTTGAAACTGCCAAGATGAAAACTTTAATTTCCTGGATTTTTTTTTCTTTTTTATTAAAATCTCAAAACTTTTCAGTATTTTTCAAAGTCTCCCCAACATTACCTTCGTAAACAGGGAAAGGACAAATGAGAAAAAACCTGTTTCAGCTCTTGAACACTCCCAGTCTTCCCCCACTGTGACAAAACTACAGTTTTCTCCCCAGCATATTTGCTTGTTAGGAAAGAATGTCTTCCCTCTTTACTTGTCAGTCTTCCACTCATCACTCCAAACTTTTCAAAATTCCTCTTTGAACATTTTCACTACAATTTCTAGCAAAGAATTGGAATTGATATTAAACAATTTGAATTAATTAGGGTGATAAATTGCACTAATTAGAATTTTCCTATCCTATTTTTCCAGAGAACAAAGATCTAGCTTCAGACAGCGAATTCCTAGAAACAGAGGCTGAACTCCTGCCAACAGCATCTGCTCCAATGTGTGACTGGTCACTTTGCAGACTGTTGGTCTCATGAGATCAAGTTGTAAAATTAACCTCTAACATCTGATTAAACCACATCCTTTAGCTAGGAGACTTCCTGCCATATTGCCGGAGTACAAATCCTGTTACTACCACGTCTTCCAGCAGCAGGTACTTATCCTTTCTGCAGGGCTATGTCCTTACCTTGCAGAACATAATTTACACCTGACACACAGCACAATTCAAACACATACGTTTCCCACATTCTGCTAATTTTGCAAACAATTTTATGTAATGCAGGTATTGTACTACACATGAGGTAGAAGTGACAAAACAGATATTGCTGCAATTTTTTCCCAACGATGAAGCATGATAATTTACAGGGAGATCTCCAGTAGGGCTTTAGGAATGTGTGCTCAGAAGTGTGAAACACAACTTCCGTAGCCTGGAAAAAGTAAGTATGGAAGTGAATATGATCGTTTGTAGTGTTCCTTTTCTTACAACCCCAAGTAGCTTAGCAACAAAACACTCCAAAATAAACTTATGATACAAAGTGATTTGGTGCTAGATGGAACAGCAGTTTAAATTCAAAAGAAGACAAATGTGAAGTGATGCTCACAGGGCAATAGGGAGTGGGAGCACAGAAATAACTTCCCATAGAAAATGGTTATGTGTAAGCCAACCATCACCAATCAAGATGGAGACTTTGGGATTATGTACAACACTCTCAATATTTCAGGGCTGTTCCAAAATTTCAGAAGCATTCAAAAAGCAAGAATTGAAGTTATTAGCAAAGGACTTAGAGAACAGAATGCTGTATGATGTGCCATTATGAAAATATAATGCTGACACTCACATACTTCTGCACAAGTTTGCCCTGCACTTCAGCAAGAAGGGGTAAGAAGGCAGGAAAAAAAAAAAAAAAAAAAAAGCTGTGAAACAAATTCTTTCTGAAGATGATGAGATAGATCACAGTGCCTCAGCCTCAGGGAAAGTGATGGAAGTAGCAATGGACACATTCACAATGACAAGTGACAGAAACATTGATGGAGAAATCACTACTCACTATTCTCTTCCAACACAAACATTAGGGTCGAAAGGGAAACTGGTAATAGCAAAAGTGATGTTGCTTCATCCATTGAAAAATTAAACTGAGGACCAGACTGCTACAAAACTAAGTGATAAAGATTTATGTAGGCTGAGAAGAGTCAGAGTAAGAAAATTTATCAAAAACTATTACCTGTAAAAACGCTCTTTCAGGCTGAGGCAGCCCTAACCTACAAATCTTGAGGTGTAAGAGATAGCACACACCAGGGAAGTACTGCTATAACCCTAACCTGCTCCTTGCTGTTTCTTACATATCATCTGTTTCCAGAAAGTCAATACAAGACCAAATAGATTTTAGTATTACAGTATTTGGGGCATTATAATGTGTACAGTTTTAAGTCATTAGAAAAAAATGTTTGAAAAAACCTCCATCCTCAACACATCCTATTTACAAAAATAAAGTGCAGATCATTGGAAAACTCACTGCTGCTAAGCTAATGCTATGGCTTGAAGAAGTTGATCTTTCTTAGGAGAAAGGTAAGGCAAAAGGCATCACAGAGGGCAGAAAGGACTAAGTCAGGAACGGAGCTGGAATTTTGCAGAGTTGCTCTCACATTGCTCAGCACTCATAAGCTTGGATGAGGTTGTCTCAGATCATAACAGCATGGTGCAGCACCACACTTGGTGTCTGCACAGAAGTATGATGTTCAGAAGTTGTTCTTCACAGGTGCCTTTCAAGCAAGGCTTTGCACAGCTAATTTTGACAGTAACATCCACAAGTGGAGCTCTTTTTTTGTTTTGTTTTGTTTGTTTTTTTTTTCCTGAAAGGGAAAGAGAGAATACAAAAATGGCTAGTTTGTGAATTGTGTTTATAATACCTACAGCATCACTGGAAAGTGTTGGTTTTTATCTAGGATTGTTTATTTACTTAATTTGTGGTGCTCTATTTTTGGGTCTGGAGTTTTTATTGTTTGAGGACTTCACCTTAATTATTTTAATTCTCTTTGAGACTCTTGAATATTAAAAATGAGATAAAAAAATGGACTTATGTTGTCTGACAATGAAAGTTCCAGGATATATAGACTAAAGAGCGTGACAAAGAGCTACATTAGTTAGAAACAACTTTTATTCTTCAAAAATAAGACTTTTCTTATAAAGTTTTCATAGTTAGAAATTTTGAACTGCCATGGAGTAGTTGGTTGGATTTCACTGCTAGTAAGATACATGTTGTTGCGTCATGTCCTAAACAGGAAACTGCAGCATCCTTTTTAAATTCTCAGCACTGCTGGCAATTCCAAGAAGTACTTTAGTATTGGTTTTGGTCTTATCTGTTTCTAACAGGCAGTCTCATGCCATGAAAATTTGACCTGAAAGAAAAATTCAGCCCCTAGTATCTACCATCAATTGTGCAGAAAATAGAAGATGACAGCAAAGTCACTTCTGCATGCCGAATTAGATCTCTTTCCAACATCTTCTAATGTCATTATTAGCACTCAAATACACTGTGTCAAAACGTGTCTATATAAGAAGATGGACCAGGCAACATCAAATTTATCTCTTAGTGAATACGACAAACCAGTTTTGATTCAGACTTTTGAAAAAGGAGGGACTCTTAAGAAAAAAAATCTGTTCCAAATAGTGGTGCAATGTGAAGAGTTTCAACAGCAAGATCACCTGAAGGCAGTCTTCTCTTTGCTTTGGAGCTAGTGCAAATAATAAAAACTAATTTTAGATCCTCAGTTATGCGGTTGTATTAAGTGCATCATATCGGTTTAGAACGACATTCTAAAATGGCAAAAGAAGAGAACTGTATCTTAAAAGAATACACTTGAGTATTTGTTTATAGTTTAATTTCTGACAAAATGTATCCAAATAAGTGAATAACCAGATGTAAAGGTATTTCACTATTGTCAGAAAGTAGTTCTCAGAAAGTCAGCAGTATCTGCTCCTGTAATGCTAAGGAAGAGTATTTCATCTAAACACTGTTTGTGCCTAAATATATAGCAAAAACTACATTAGTCATTACAGCTCTACTACCTGTATCTGTGTGGCAAAGTTCAGAAGATTAATAGAAGAAATAAGCTACAATGGAAAAGATATGAATTCTCATACACATAGGTCTATTAACTAATCTAAAGAAAGAAAAAGGCTATTTAACTTTGCTAATAAATGGATATCAATAAACTCCTAAGCAGTTAGACTCTATCATTTTATGCCCTCTTTATATCTATTCAATTCAAGTAAAGGCACAGAAATTATTATCGGTTAAAAACAGTTTCATCCCATCTCATTAAAACTAGATGTGTACCAAAAAAACATTCATTTATGAATGATTAAGTATTTCAGATTTTGTTCTTACTGAGTGCACAAAGCCGTTTACATCAATCATCCACAATGGATGGGTCATGCTCTGCCTTCTGTCCTGGGCTCAGATGTTGGTAACTAATGCACTCTGTCCTGAAAATGATCAGGAAAAAAGAGTAACTCAACTCTTCCTCCTGTTCATAGGATTATCTTGTGAGAGAAAGGGACCCTCAATTTTAATTTCTTATAACACAGGAAGTTAACTATAATTAGACACACTTTCTCATATGGTAGAAGTAGTCCTTTGCAGAGAAGTACACTATTTCCTTTTTTTGTGCATTGACGCTATACGTACAACATACACCAAGTTCTGTCTGCCGCAGTTAACTGAACCCTTTTCTCCTCTGCTCATTTCCAAATTAACACCTAATGAAAGACTAAAGGGCCACTGATAAACAGGAGAAGAGATGTACAGAGATATCATCTCATATTCTTTCCCTCTATTTCTTTTCTTAATTGCCTGCTTATAAACAATATGCACTTGAATGTTTTCTTCCAATGTATAAAGTTCTGTCTGCTTACGCACTTCCATGAAAAAAGCTAATCCTTTGATTTACAGAAAGATATGTGGAAAGGGAAACAAAGTTCAGGTCATCTGCACCCTCATTCTTCTAGAATTGGCAGCACTTATAATCTCATCAGATGAGAACAGACACAGCCAAGGCTGCCAAACCTACCAAAAATTATCATCTTGAGCATAATTCAGACTAGGAAGAACATACACAAAGACACAAGCAGAAGGACAAACACAGGCTACATCTACTATTGCTCAGCAGAAGGCTTTTCAAGATAATCAACTAACCCTGTGTTGAGCTGAAAAGAATAGGTAAAAATAAAAAACATCAAGCTGGAAGTTGTTTTGATCTGCATCTACATAATAAAAAAACCTACACTAATAAAGAAGCATCCTAAATAATCTGCATTCACATACCTTTCTTTACCCTATGTATTCCTCAATGAAATACAACTAGGAAAAACTAAGTTTGAACTACAGGATTTAAAACTTATTATTTCCTAAAGTGACATATAGTTGTCAGAGGTATAAAATTAACCCATGAAATTAACAGTATATGCACTTTGATTCTCATAATGAATTCTTAAGTGATGGATTAGTTTAAACAGCCACTGTTGTTTACCTCCCAGTAAATTGCACTAACAGTAGGAACACTAAGGGAAGCCTGAAATCAAAAGATCATGAAACTAAGATTGATGAAAAAAAAAAAAGAAAAAAAAAGGAATTGTCAGTTCATATTTACAAGAGGATTATGTCAGAACCAAATGGGCCTAAAGTGAAGTGAAAGAAAAGAGCAGAAGGTGAATCAGTAAGGGCAGATTGGGCACAGTGATAGGCCCATTATTTCCCAAACATGGCTCCACGAAATTTAGGTTTGACTAACAAATAGTACTTGTAGCTTTAGTCATGGTTATTCCACAAGCATTGCTACAATTTTGTGCTCAACACAACAAACAAAATTAACAGTGATATGTGGAGGAGTTATGAACTGGGTACATTCAGCAGGGTTCGTGCTTTTGCCACTCTCTGAACCCACTGACACAACTAACAAGCATGAGAAAAGGCCACCTCACTGTCCCACTTATCTCCACCCAAACCCACTTTGTGATCAGATAATCTAACCACATGGGAAAAGGAAGAAAGAGAAATGGGTGAAAAGGAGTACAAAGTAGGTGAAGTACCTAATATCACTAAAGGAGAGGTAAAGCCAAGTAAAACTTTCTTCTAATGGTCTTCACACTACAGAAAAGCTGGATGTAGTCACCAAAGGAAATTAAAGACTGTAAACTCAGGAATACAGTCATTAACTAATTCGTTCTCTTTTTCAAAGTATCTAACAATAGGCATCTAATGGCATTGCAACCATTCTAGGCATCACTCAATTAGTCCTGTATTACACATACTTTTAGTTTCTCACCAACCATGACCAAAACACAATTTTAGTTACATTTCCCATAAATCATCTGGAATATTGGAGATAATAAATAAAGGTTCTATAAGCATTCAGAATGTACATAGTCTCGTTTACCAGTTCTTACACATGCCTTTAACAAAAGCACAATTAACACAATTTTGAGGAAAAGATAATCTCATAATAAACATTACAAAGAACGCTGCTTTTTTTTATTATTCAAACTTGAATTTCATTTTAGGAAAGCCAAGATGTTGACTTCTACCTCATGATAGGAAGACCTCATATAAGAGAAAATGTTGCATTATGACCACAACCATGAAAGAACTGGCTCAACGGATATCCTCAACATTTCAGAATCAGCTGAATGTGCCAGACCCAGGCTGAAAGAACTGAAGCCCATTTGAGCAGTCAAGAAAGATTACAGACTTACTATTGGTGATTTGCCTGAGGGTTTTAGAGATACTCGCATCAGTTAAAAAGAAAAAAATTCTCTGTATTAAACTTATAATTAGTGAATATAAATTTTCCTTTACCACCATATGGTTTTGGGACCCACACACGGTGTTAAAAACAAAACTGCATCACTGCCTAAGGGAGAAAGGGGTAGAAAATTACTTCAACAAAACAAATTAATGAAAAACACTCTTTTGGTAATAAACTTATATACTTGTGGTCAATATTTAATGCTATTTTCATAGCAATATTTCTGCAATTAAGTTTATGCACCCTGTGCCCTATAATCCCAATGAAGCAACACAAATAGCTACTTTCATTTGCAACAGTTTGATTTCTGAAACAAACAAAATTAACTACAGCTGTTTTTTTGTTATTTTTATATTTTAAGACATACTGGTTCTTGAGAGATCTTTCAAGTGAAAGCACACAGAGCACTTCTCTTAAGCAGGCACAGTAGTACAAATTTTAGTTAATTTTCCTGTTTTTTAGCTGATTAACATACATATTTGTTATGTTTTCTCTAGAGAGAACAGAAGCAGTTTCTGACCCCATCCTCAACTTCAAAAAACCTCAATAGAAGATGATAATGGCATGTGTTTGCAATTAAAATCCTCTGCAGACCTCCTTGGTAGAGACAGGTTCTGCCACTCAAGGCAAGGCAACACCCACCTTCAGCAGCAAAGTTCAACACAGAAAATTCAACGAGCTTCTCTACCCCAAAGTTTTCCACAAGCGCCCCAGTGTAACTGTTATGGATTTCCTGGGTTTGAAATATGATATACTTCAGAACATTTTCCTAACAGCTTGAGCATTCCTTGCAAGGCATCTTCCTAACTCCTTATGTGAATTTTTCAGTTACTCTTTTCAGTTACCTACTGCGTTTTCAAGACTTTCCTCTTCTACTTATAAGTTCAGGCCAGCTTCCCCTTTCTCTGGCTGCCAGCCATTTTGCTACAATATCTTCCCCATTCTGAGTAGTGGAGGCTTCCAGGAATTATTTCACTTTTCTTTGTTATATTTGGAAGATTCTAAAAACCCTAAAACAGCAATGATAATCTTGGGGCAATATTTTATGGGTTATTTTGACTAACTCCCACACTGTTCTGTAGACCACATACTTGAACCTGAAAGATCACATTCAGGACAGCGCTTTCCCATCTCTGAAGTTTGAGCATCAGGTGCACTGGAAAGCAGCCACTTTGCACATCTGGATGCAACATCTCTGCCTCCCATCCTAAGAAGGCGCTAGCCCAGCCTCTATTGAAGCCTCCCACTGCTGCTGCCTGTCCTGAATTTGTAGGTTTTCTCTACTTCCATTTCACATTTCCTGAGCACTATTATGGCTCTGAGCAGGAGGCTGATAACGCAGCCCAACAGGGTTTCTGCTTAAAGGATTTCACAGTCCTCTTTTTCCATAATACTTCTATGCTGTTATTCTTATAAAATACTTCCTGTATGGCACCACTCGCCTGAATGTATGCCTTCCTCAGCTCCCCTATAAAGCTGATTCAGCAACCCAGTACACTGATTATCCTCCTTCCATTAATTCTGTTCCTTTGAAGTTATAATTTCACACCAAAAAAACTCTCATCTGGTATTTCAGGCCTTAAGTTTTGCCTATCTCTTCATACTTTATATTTAAATGCAATGCAGTTGCTTCTGATAGGACACTCCTAATTCTTACATTGCCTTCTTCCACCTTGCAGCCATTTTCAGAAGTACATCAAACATTCCCACTGCATCTCCTGGCTTTGCTGTCCCTGAGGTTGCTCCTACTGTAAATGCACCTCACTGCAAGATGACACTATGACACAAAGACAGCTGCACCAGAGAGGCCAGTTTGTTCTTCTCCAACAGCTGCTTCCTTCCCCAAGACTTACATCTTCAGCTGCATATCATCTGCCAGAGAGGAATTGGGACCCCTCTGCAATATCTGTGCAGTCTTATCAGGCTCCACCTTGAAAAGATTCATGTTGCCTTCTTCACAGCAAATTGGAAGACACTCACACAGAAAAGCTCAACAGAGCTATCTCACTTACAGGGGAAGTTAAATGAAATTAAGTAGCCCAGAAGAGCAAAGAAAGCAAAACATGGAATTTTCAAGGTCAGGCTATCTGAAACCAGACTTGATCACAATATTCGGATTCATCACTTCTTAAATGCAACCTTATCTGTATTCTATCTCCTTACCAAACATCTACCAACCATTAAATTAGGCACTTCTTGCTGAGACCAGAATATTATGGCTGCAAGAGAGCATTTAGCCCATCATGGGTACATCTGCAAAGTAATGAATGATACTTAAGCAAAAAAAAAAAAAAAAGTGTGTGATTACTTTTTAATTTCATTTGACTGGGTTGATGGCCTACACCTCTTAATACTATGTTATTATTGCTGCCATAGGAAGACATTTAGCTTCTAATTGTGCTTGAGACATCTGTGAGTGACTCACTATTACTTTCATTTCTTACAAAAGATTGGCTTTTGGCTCAGATGCAGAACAAAAACACACCGAAACACCTAGGCACCAGAACCATGCTGGTTTGCCTGCTGATACAACTGTAGAACAAGCTGGCTGCCTTCTAGTTACAGGGAAGTTCAGAGAGAAAATCTTCATGCTTTCCTATAGATACACATCTTTCACCCAGAGACAGAGAATAATTTGTATGTTGTCTGAACATTCAGTCTGTTTTTAATCTATCATTAAAGGTATTATCATTCTGGGTATCAACTAGCTTATAAGAGATATCACAGGTGCAAGCCAGGTGCTGCAACATATCAGAAGAGTGGAAAAACAAAGGTTTTAGAAGGTAGCAATTTTGTTTCAGTGGTAGAGATTTGCTCATCAGTTTGGTTTATCTCATTACTAATTGAACTTTGCTTGTAAGAAAGACACCTGAACAACTTCAAAACATTTGTAAGTTTTCTGTATGGCAGTTGATAATCATCATTTTTCTAAGACAGACAAATTGCCTTTTTCTCAGCTGTCTTTACAATAATTACAATCTGAAAAATCAAATCCTTTCTAAATAACTTTCTCTTGTCAGAAAATAAAAATATAGAACAAAATCAGATATTATATGCAGCTTCTAATATTTCTATTTTTCCCCCTGTAAGTAAAGGTCTTGTCATGCCAATAGCTGTTTTGCTATTGCTGTTACTGAAATGACCAGGAATTATTCTAAAGTCTCTCTGCATGTGCATGCAAATGTTTCCACACTACATCATTACAGTTAAAAAAGAAACAAAATAAATAAAACTTCTACTGCAGTCAACAGTTCATTTCTTCTTTTCATAATGGAGCAAATATATTTCACATTGGCAATATCTCATCCCCTCCAACTGCCACCAACTAACATCAAAATATTTTTCAATAAGAAGAAATAATAGGAAGTATTTCCTCTGGTTTGAGAAAGATTCTTCAAACGGTTTAAAGCCCCCTGTTTTGGTGCATTAACAGCTTATCATGTTAAACATTAGAAAGAACTCATCATTTCTGGATTTTGAAGAAAAATACGTCATGACTTGGGAACATTCTCTCTGAGATACTGGCCTGAAGGACTAAACTCAGGAGTTCAGTTTACTGAGTTAATGGGGAAATTCCAATTCCACACATAACATGTGCAGAAAAATTGGAGAGAAAGGAAAAGACATCATTCATTGTTCATAGCCATAACTATTAGAAAATCAGCACAAGTCAACCATACACCTGATTCAAGTTAAATTCAGCACTCTGCAATGATGTGAAGAGATAACAGGAAGAGGGAAAGGATTGTTATTATGAGCCCCAACTGCTAATCTGCTGTCTAGGTCTTGCTGACCTCTCCCCTAACATTTAATCTAAAATGCTTTCAAACTCTTAAATTCACTTTCCAAAGCCAGTACAAGGTTAAAGAAGGACCCAATGGAAGGTTACATTTATTTAATATTCAACCCCTTCTCAGATGAAATATTGCAGTCTATCCTCACAGATATTTGTCAAACCATTAGAGTAATGGTTTATAGCTATTACATGAAATTGTAGTTCTATTTGTAACTAACATTGATAAGCAAAGTGCATTCATTTTCTTTGAAAAATACCCCAAACCTTTGCCACTGAAGGAATGTGTCCTGTTAACTAGTTTAGAGCTGTAAGCTTAGACAATGCTAGTAAATATTGTTTAGGAAACTCTAACTTGCATCTCTGTACTTGTCTCATACAGCACCACCGTTTGTATATGATAGCTCCATGGTTTAATACAGATCCACACTGAGAGCCCTCTGACATAAAAACGGTTTGGATACATTCATATACTAACAAAAAATGTTAAATATTATAACTAGATAAATCAGTTACTTTTATAACATTTAGCACATAGTGTTGCACCTGCATTTTTCTAGAATCCTTTAAAATAAAGATTGGAAAGAAGCAATGATATCACAGTGAAATGCACAGAACCATCAAATTAAACTTATCACTGAAATCTCACTATGCAGACTACTTAAACTGTACGTATGCAGGTTGCATTAACTTTGTGGATCTCAATTTCAAATTTTCTCTTAGACACAAAGTTTTATTTTTTACAGGTTTCGTTTTATTTTACTTCCAGTAGTTTCTAAAACCTATTAAGAGTTTTGAAAATGATGTATGAAACCTTCTATTATTCGCCTCCAAAGACCAAAAACAAATTAAACATTGTATTTGCACAGGTTCAATTCCACTAACTGAACAACCCAAAATAAGATAAGCTTGAATTTAGAGTGTTGTGTAAAGTGGCTGCACAAAGAAGTATGTGATCGCCATATTTACCGCTTTAACTAAACAGTAATCATCCAATGGAAATAAATATATTTTCTTCAGATTAAAACAGGGATCAAACTCTTGCAGAATCAAAGTGACAAAGCAGAAAACTTCTAAACAAAAGTCAATGTTACAGCAAAAGAGTTTAAAATTTGACATTCACAGCACCCCTTGGCTATCACCATGAGCATAACCAGGCTCCAACCACAGCCTTTGCCTTCCACTCAGCTTAAGACATCTTTATTGGAGACTGTCTCTCAAAACACCCAGAACTACCACATCACGTGTAAAGGACAGATAGAAAATTCTCAAGTTCTTAAGCAAAATGTACCTTCCTCTGTTCTAGACCACTGTCTGGGTGAAACTATGTTGCTGACAATTTTCCCTCTCAGATTGGTCCCTCTTGAACTGCCTCTCCGGTTATTCCGGACCTCTACAAAGGTCTGCACATCCGGCTCCTACTGTCATCACCCACAGCTAAGTTACACCACTGCACAGAAACCCAGATCGGCAAACAACTTCAGTCTCAACCACCACTTCCACGTAACTTTAACTCTTTTCTCAAGTCTCCTAAAACTGCACAGTCTAAGGTGCTAAAGTACTGCAGGCATATGCAGCATCTGTGCCAAATCCAGCCACATTCGCATTCCTGGGCTCCAATATGACCACGGGCAGCTCTGATGCTCTGTGAGCACAGCCAGAGCCGCCACATCAGGCAGGGGTCAGCCCTCACAGGGCAGTGGGAGGATCCCTGGCACAGGGAGGAAGTGGGACCAAAACCAGAGCTCTTGTGAGGCATGGGGCAAACCAGCAGCTGAAGAGTTATAAATGTGAGCATTCAATTGTTAGTTTGCTTCTTACCCTTTGATAACCAGAAACCAAATTGCTTTTCTGTTGCATAAAGTATCTTTCAAATTCAATTGCCTCTCTTCTTTTATTCAAGAAAGTGAGCTCAGATTTACAGCAATGAGAGCCCATGATACAAATATACCATATTAAACATACAACTGACATCTGAAAAATAACTAGAGTGCAGTCTATTGATTTTAAACTTCAATATTAAAATTTCACTCAAGGGCTCTCAACAGACCAAGGCTATAAGAATTTCCAACATTTGAATTTCTGTACGTGCGATAAGTCTCTAGTTATCAACATCTGATGTAAGACATACCGATCATTATGAAAGATGTCATAATGCTTCTGCTGCAAAGCACACAGCCAGCTGCCCAGGAGGCAATCCGCCTGGCAGGATTTGGGCTTCTCCTCAGGAAGGCAGCAGTGAGGAGGCTCCAGCCATCCCCCTGCCCACCAGCTGCACTCTGCTCTGAGCTCACTGTCTGCACACATTACTTGATTACAGTGCACAGGGATGTAGTTATAGTCCTCAGGAACATTGCAACTACCCAGTGAAAGTTTACTTCAATGCATGAGCATATTCTATTTTATATGACTACAAAAAATGTAGACAGGAGATCTGTTTCTTATCTTTCAACCTCCACAGTTCAGACTTTAAGAGATCACAATAAGCAACAGGGAACAGCAAGGTGGATGCACAGGGTCATGGGAGGCTTGGCCTAAGCACCTGCCTTTTCCACCTGCACAGGATAGGAGAACAGCAGGACATGGATGCAGAGCTTCTACTCCCGACAGACTCCCACCTGCCAAAAGGGACTGGAGAGAGCAGGACATTTGTCTGCACAAATGTTAGAGTCCACACAGAAATGAGTGTCAACATCTGTGTAAATCCTGACAGAGCTTCCAGGTCATTCAACCTAGGCTTAGGCTGGAGCTGTTGGTAAAATCTACTTAGGGCAGTCAACCTAGGCTCCATAAAACCAGAAAGAAAATTTAGCACAGCTTCATGGTTAAGGGCATTATCGTCAACTTCCATGGCTCAGTGGGGGCAGGAGCATCTCCCCATGAAAAAGGCTGAGGGAGCTGGGCTTGTTTAGCTGTAGGGAGTGACTGTTTTCACAGTGTAATAGTGATACAACAAGGGCTTTCTACTAAAAGAGGGGAAATTTAGGTTAAATAGTACGAAAAAAGTTCTTTACTCAGAGAGTGGCGAGACCCTGGCATAGTCTGCCCAGAAAAGCTGTGTATATCCCATCCCTGGAGGTGTTCAAGGCCAGGTTGGATGGTGCCCTGGGCAGCCTGATCTGGTGGGTGGAGCTCAGTAGTCTTCAGTGTCTGCTCCAACCTGAGCTATTCTATGATTTGTGCATCACGCTGTTGCAATCTTACAGCAGAGTGTGCAGCAATGGATGCATTCAGCAATTTAAAAATAGAAATTTTACCTTACTCTTTCCGTGTTTTCCAGCACTCCCACAAACATCAGTCCAGAGTTGTTTGGACATAATGTGGAAGGAAATAAACTGTTCATAGAAATGACACTATCAATTGTATTTTAAGAAGTTAATCTGGAAGTGTAAATCTCACTGAGAGTTTTAATGAAGCCACTGCTAAGGGGCTCTGTTCCTGATGAAAGTAGAATGATCACATCTGAAAGCAAAATGAAAGCCTCTAATTTGTATACAACTCTCAGTCTACTACTGACTAATAAAGTGAACTTTGAAGGTAACACGTTGATGCTCAAAATAAGCCCCTGACATTTCATAACCTTACTACAACGTTCCTAGTCTCACCAGCAATCAGAACTGCTTTTAGCTACATTCCTTCTTTCATGTGACGAACCCTCAAGACTCTCTCTTCAAACATTTCCGTGTAATATTTTTTTCATATGAACTCAAATTACTTTACTAATTACAACTGCTGTGGCCAAATAAACATCGCGAAGGTTTCTGGAAAGAACTATCCTACCTTTACAAGCTCAGAGGACAAAGTCTCCTTCCTTCTGCAAAGAAAATGATTTGTTCTGATTTCCTTTCAGGGAATCTTTCAGGGTAATTTTTGAAAACAAGGTCTCTTATTTCCCACATTGAAGTTAACAATGAAAGAAATCTTTATTATATAGTAATTTTTCAAATAATAGAAGGAGATTCACATGCTAACTTCCACCCAAAGAGGGTTTAGAAAACAATGATCTTAATGTACCGGTAAATACAGCAGTTTGAAGAATATACCTCTAACAATAGCAGAAAGAATCACAATTTATTGCATTCCCATGACACTGCCAAGCAGTGGCAGCAATAATCCTTCATCACACTGAATAAAGAAAAAACACAACTTTTAAAAAAAGACTATTTACTGTAGTTTTCCTTTATAGTGCTATAAAATGGGACCACATTCACATGACAGCATGTGTGTGTATACGTGTCCCTTAATAAAGCTTCTTGGAAGGGCAATACAGCATGTACCATGGAAACAGAGGTTGCCATGGAAAGAATGCTTTTTCGCAAACAGCAAAAGAAACAAGGGCTTGATTCTTCTCTCACAGTTATCTATTTAAAAAAAAAAAAAAAACTAACTATTGAAATTATTGACATCAGAGTTATTCCTGAGAAGCATCACTATGAACAGTCAGACCCAGCACATGCACAGCGGAGCATTTTGGCAATGGCACTGCAGCAATCTGCGTTGCTCTGTAATTCCAGGGCAGCTCACTATCCATTCCCACACCCAACTCTGCAGTCAGCCCCCTTCAAGAGTGCTTGTGATGTATGTCCATTGACACACGTCAGGGCTGGTGCCACATGAGAGCAGGTTCACAAAGTCATCACTCAATGCTCACGCAGAAAGTGACAGTCTTCTACCTGCCAGGTCTTGCCTTTGCTTAAGTATGAAACGTTCTCTGTTAAAATGCACATGGTGTTACAAACGAATGAAAAGCGTGAATCAAATTAACTTAAAGCATATTGGTTTCCAGGCATGCCTAAAATGAAGTCCAAATTGATGTGTTTCATCTACCTTATTCATTAAAATGGCATTCTTGATGTCTTCATGTTATCGTAATCTCCAAAGCACTGGACAAACAAGTACATTTGTTTATCTTTATCACTCTCTCTTTACTAAAGAACAGGGTTTTATTAAAGAGATCAATCACCTGTGTACAGTTTAATAGCTTGAGCTGTGCGTGTGAGACAAAACTTGCTTCAATAGCCCACAACTCCCCAAGTATAGAAAGGCATGTAAAACCATTTGTTGCTTTAATAAAACAAAATTTTTCTCAGAGCTAGCCAAGCACCCTATTAGAATTAGTAATTTGAGGCAGAAAAGCAATGCTTAAGAGAAACCAATTCTAATAAAAGGAGCAGAATCAATTCTGTTTTCTTACCTCCATGAGAGCCCTATGCTTCTAACCAGAGAAGAAAAAAACGCTTATATGCTTAATGCACTGCCTTTCTCTTATTGAATCACATTTATTGTGGAAACAATCTTTTGAGGCTTCTAGCTGTGTTGTAGTAATTGGAGGATTGCTGCTTCTAATGAATGGCCGCCTTGTAATGGAGGCCAAAGTGTTAAAAACTTAATGTCAGAGGCAAAATATACAAAAGACAGCCTTTTGGAAACACTGATGAACAATCTGAAATGTGCTGTTTCACTGCAAGATATTATTCCTTACTGGACTACTGCTATAGAAGTTGTATAAACAATGGAAATAAACTTACTCATTAATGCTGTTAGATGTTGCTACAAGCTGCAGCAGTATATCCCCTTTGTAATGATAGGCCAAAATAAACCAACATTAAGATCACAGCTTTGAAGGTTCTACTTTTACAGTCAAAAGCATTGATTAAGAGTTCAGCCTGAAAATTACCCTTCTATGTTACAATGAGAAGAGCAGAAGCTTCCTAATTAGATAAGAAACTATATTTCATTGGCAGTCAAGTTTGAGAGTTCTTATTAATTTAACTGTTTAGCTTTATAACAAAATATCTGCTTAATTCATAATAAATATGTTTAAATTAACTGCCTCCTTTGATTACCTAGTGGTGTTAGTAAGTGGACATAGTATGCAAAGCCACTGCTGGCAGTTGTAACTGAAAGACAGAAGTATAAAAATTCATTGAAACAATATTTGTAGAGATGATAAATCCGCTGCAACTGCAGCAACTAAAAAGCCACCAAGGTGATCAAAAGGTTCACAGATTTTGAACGTAAAGCAGAAAAAGGAGAAGAACTAATCCTTCACCTCCTATCAGCTGCTCCTGTTGCCAGTGATTATGGCAATATTTCACAGAGAACATATGGCAATGTTTATAGCCATCAGGCAGTATTTCACAGAAGCTGCGACACCATGTGTCCACCAACTAGCCTTTCTGATTGCAATTAATTAGAGAAGAAGCAGGAGGCACTTCTTAAATAACATTAAGTCTCAGAGATTCCTGAAGAACCGTGGCCCATGTACAAGATTAAGTGACAGGAAACTCCATTAAATTTGTAACAAGCCTCGTACTGTGACTCTGTGCTTAAGGAACAAGACCTAATAAAAAAAATATACACTCTTTAAAGAAAGTAAGAAAGAGCAGAAGTATAGTAAACAATTCAGGGTGGTGCCTTGGAAGCCTGTAACAATAAGGAAATATTTGAAGACCTTTAACACGCCAATTTATGGAACAGATTTTGAAGGAAAGCTGCTACAGTGAAAGCTATAGCTGTTGTTTTACAGTTGCCAAACACAAGAGGGTGTGTATCAAAATTACATGGGGATCCATTAAGGAGCCAAAACTTATGGGATGTACTGTGGAAGCCATTCCATTGTTTTGTTTTGTTTTTAAAAAAAGCAAGAGAGAAAAATTAAGAATAGCATAGCACACTACCTGACAGGTTTCCACACATCAGTGGAAAGCTGAACTTTCCTTACCAGCTTCTGTGACTGAATTCAGCTCCTTGGAGACACAGCACTGGAGGCAGTGGCAGAGACGGGCAGCGCAGCCCTAGAGCTTCCAGCACTGCTACACAGAGCACCATGACTTACAGTGCAAGGAATCCCACAGAAAAATTTCCCATCACAGGGAAATTTTCTCAGTGCTGCCCAATCTGACCCAATGGAGATAAGGAACAGAAACAAAGCATTGTTCCAAAATTGACGCATCACCGATATTTAAAGTCTAACATGGTGTTTCTGAATTTGGGATTGGCTTATAGCGTCCTCTCCCCTTACCAGACATCTTTTCCCCAAATGAAAGCATTTTCCATGCTACCTCATTTCTCTACTTCTCCTTCTATTGGGTTGGGATATTCCCTAGAGATGATGAATAACAGAGCAAGGTCAGGGAAAATTTCTCCAGCTCTGGTCTTGGCAGTTCTCTCTGCCAGCCCTCTGAGGTCTAATAATTATCCAAGCTCACCCTGCAGCTCTTCCCACAGCAGGGGTACAAATGCATCTCTCTCTTCCCTCCAGACTCTTATTCTTACAAAACTTGTAGAAACTCAGCACCTTTGAGATCTCTCTCCATCCATCAAATTTGGCTAAATTGGCTAGACACTTAAGAAGTTAAGACACTAACAGGACCATCATCTCAGCCTATTTCCTTAAGAATGAAAGCTTTTTAACTTCTCTACCATTATAACATTGTTATTTTAGTATTTCCTTCATTTCCCCAAACCTCTAACCTTCAATTTTTATTACAGAAATCTCATCTTGAGGCTTGAGACACAGAAAATGCAAATGCTGTCAGTAATAAGGGAAGCATTTTCTTTAAATAGTCTTAAGAGCAAAAATTCCACATCACTCTCATGGAAGATCTTAAAAAGGTAATTTAATGGATATAGTACACCTGCCTAATTGTGATACAATAAACTAGGATTTGTTCTCACAGATGTGACATGACAGAAAATACAAGCCTTGTTTAAAAGGATGTCAGGTTGTTGTGATGGGTAAAATCTTTCCGTCAGCACCAGGACTGCTTTAAAACTCCAGATGCAGCCCTGACACCAATCAGTAGCTAAAATGAGCCACCATTCCACCCACCACTACAGTTGCGTGATGACAACAGGGTAACTTAAAAAATAAATAAATAAATGCACACTAAGATAAAATGACAGCTGGCAACTTCATTGGCCTCGTCTACACTTTCCTAGGAGCAGAGTTAATATTTTGAGCTGTGCACACAGAATGCTTTCAAGGTTTGTTCACCATCAAAAAAGTTCCTGAACTGTGAGGCTGACAGCTGCCACTGACTCTAACAGCTATACTAAAGTTCCCAGCACAACTTATAGTGGCTTCTCTAGACTTTAAGAGGATCTTCAACGCTGAAAGCAAATTGCAATATATTCCTTAATAAAGCACATTTCAATGAAAAGATGAACAATGGTGCTCAGAGAGAAACTCCTGTCCAATATGCTACCCACCAGCTGATGTGCCACTGCTACTGCACCATCCTATTACTCGTTATTTTTAGGACAGGAACACAATGGACGCTGATAATCAAGAGCTGTAGCAGGGATCACCCTCCTCAATTAAATCCCTGCTCTCTCCCCTTTCAAAAGGCTCCAGTGCGCATGCTGCTTCCACAGCTGGGGTCAGAAGCTGGCTGCAGTGGGGCCTGACCCATATATAGAGAAAACAAGAAAGGTGTTTCCAACTGGTTCAGAATTTTTTTATTCCAGTCCATCACCTGCTATGCTGTCAGCACACTGAGTGATCAGATAGCTTGATGAGAATGAAATGAAAGAACTGACACATTTCTGGTAATCCTACTTCACCCCTCCTGACAGTCAACACCACCCCAAGGAGCTCAAGGAGCTACTGGAGCACTTTCATGCGCACATTGAACTGGCACCTCTGGCTTACATCATATCAATGAAAATAATTAAGAGTTGTGAAGGAGCATTTTAAAGAATAATTGAATTTTGCCATTAATAGAGAAGTATAGAATGCTGGCACACTGCAAAGTATTTGCTGTGCACTCCAAAATTTATTTGTGCTCATGGTACCAAGACAATCTTCATACAAGCTAACACAGTGACTGGAGTTAAAACTAGGTTGAAATAAAGTTTTTCCTGATTTCACAGTGAAGCCATGAAAACTCAGTTAGATGCACCCTCCCTGCTTGCTCCAGAAGAGTTGAGCTGAGAAAGGAAAAGTTTTAAAGTTCACATTTATTAGGAATAACTTGCCTAGTTAATGTCATTACTTTTATAAAGCTCTTCCACTAGTTACTTACCTAAGCAGGTTACTAAAACATACTTACGCTCAACATACTATAACCTGGATCACCTTTAACAAGAATGGATGGTTAATATGAAATATATCTTGACAGATATGCCCTTTTCATGCTTCTGGAATATGACAATATTCTAATTTTTTTTGCATGTACTATATTGAACGGAGTGCTATTATTGGATGTCACAGACATCTCTGCCACCTTTACACATACAGGATAGAAGAAGAACTAAAGTCAATAAAAACTTAATTGAAAACATCCTAAACACAGAAGTCCTGCTATTCCTTTTGGCCAAAATACCAATATTACAAAAACAAAAATAAAATTAAATAATAAAAATCCAAATTAGAACCAGACAGTATTTCCTATAAAAACAGATTGAAATATTCTGAATTCTTGTTTCATTATTTGGATGCTTTTTAATGGTGGATTAGTCCTACCAACCATGTAGCATGCTATTACTAAGGGCAATAGTATCTGCCAGGTCCAAACCCCAGCTGATTGTTTTACCCCGGGAAAGTTTATGGTTTACGTGACATCACTGGGTTAAAACAAATCCACTCTATACAATGGATATGAATATAATTGTCTCTAATAGTTGAATACATACGAGAGAAATGGTAGCGCCTTTCAGATGAGATCTGTGGCTCACTTTTAGAAAGGGATGATTAGGCTATTAAAAAAGTAAGCGAAGGTAGGAAGGCCCAAGTGTTTTCCCTTTCTACTACATCATAGGTTTATTTTTTCCTCAGTAATCTCTAAAAATGACAGTAACATTGATGCTTCCTTCAGCTTGGCATGTTTTCAAACTCCACCGACCTACCACTCACATTTTCAGAGTATGTTCTGAGATGGTTCTTCTTCTCATTTTTGCTTATTGATTTATTGCATTAAACAGCCTGTAACTATTATACTTTTTTAGTTGAAAAAGAAAGTGCAGTAAGTATTAAGTATTCCATCATTTTCCATACACTAGTAGCTATCTCCTCACTCCAGGAGCTGATCCCAGCTCACCAATGCCAGCTGGCTTTGGGAGAGGGCAGCTTCTCCAGAAATATCCAGAATTTCTTTATTTTCATGGCTCTATCCAAAACTAAACAGGCTTTATTTGAATGTGGATCAGAGCCTCAAAAAAATTCACTGACCCCAAGTCATGTGGAGTGACTTAGCCAGATGGAAAAAGCACACAAGTCCCCAGACAGCAGCTGGCAAAAGCTCTCCTCTGGCCAGACTCTGATTGGAGTCCCCTCTGACCTCTCCACCACTTCCTGCCTCAGCAGTAGGTCAGCACGTGAAGCTGGGCAGGTCAGAATAAGCCAACAGGTTCTAAAAGCAAATGAATAAGGGCAAACGTATAGAGGATAGCCACTTCTACACTGAATAACAAATACAACGGTGATGTGGAAAATCAACTCAAGTGCAGTTAAATTTGAGGACAAAACACAATATAAAAGCATGCATTCTAACAGTTATTTATTCCTTAGTCCTGTCATTGAAAACAGGCTCTTTTCCTTTTTGGCTTCACAGTGTAATAGCAGATTGTCTTTTCTTCTCACCCATTTTTCTCTTTGCATGTATTTGATAGTTTTGTTTTTAATAAAAGTGAAGGTGTTCTTGGCATTTCTACTGCAACAGCGGGGCTTGAACTTTAGGTCAAATGAAAGGAACAGTGTGTTCAGTCACCATGGCAACCCCAGCCGTCTCATATCAGGTACCAAGATACCGAGAATGAAGTGATAAAATCACTGCATTAGTTTAATAAACAAGTTCCATTGTCATCATTTTACTATATATATGGTTCTTTGAAAAATATCAAATCTCAGAACTTGCTCTGTTTGGCCTAGTATTCATTATAAAAAAAAAAAAATAGTCTGCTTTCTCAAGAGCTTCAGAAGCACGGGTATATTGAGAACTCATTAAGGCTGCTATACATTTTAAAGCTATATTCTATGTGCATCAAATTCTGCAGACCCTAAAGCCTAAAACCTTTGTTTGACATTTAATTTCAATTCCCATTTTACATTTTCTTCCTCTGCCTCAACCTTTTAATATACATAATTAAATTTTAAATATAAATTTTAATGTGTCAAACTACGAACCCAAGAGCACACCTTACAAACATTTCATACCACAAGGATGAGCTCAAGCTGAAGCCCTTCTCGATGTGCATCCAAAAGCCAGCACAGAGCCAGCTCCTTGGGCACACCTCCCATGCCACTGCCAGCCAGGTCCAGGGCCAGATCCCAAGCCAAGGCTGGGAGCAAGCAGCCCACTCTCAGCAGCAGCAAGATTAAATTCCTGCAGAGTTGGAGGTGGCGAAGGGGACGGAACCTGCCAGGCCTAGACACAAAGCAATGCATGCCATATGGCTCAAGATGGGCGCCCAAAGCCCCTGAAGCCCAGGCAGGTGCCTGCCAGTGAGAGAACGCTGTTGAGCCCAGTGTAGGGTGAGAACATCCCCACCTGCTCAGCCTGCAAACTGAGGTCGGAGCACAGCCCAATGAAGGTGCCAGAGGAACATCTCACTGGAACACACCATAGCAGCATTGATTATAAGGCACAGATTTAAGCTCCTGATTTGGCTAGAGGTGACAACAGTGGCTAGAGAAACAATTAACACTTATTTCCACACTACAGGTAATTCTGCAAATGAAAATGGATGGGGCCAAATGGTTCTGAGAATTCACAATAAATCCAGAAAACCAGAAATCCAACAGTCTGAGCATTTAGTAGTGAAATAATTTGAAATCACTTCACAAGTAGTAGAATTCTGGAGCTGTATTGTTAACCAGGCAGAACAGCCACACTGAGAGCTGCAGTGGAGGAAAATAAAACTTTCTGCCACAACTGAGCACTGAGATGTTTTTAGCCATCTTGAACCAGGTAAATAGTAAAACCTCACCCCACCTTGCCCACCACAAATCATCAGCACTTCACTCAAAAGACAGTGGTAATTCACCAGACACAACCAAAGGGGTTTCTGCTCATGCTCATTAGCCACCAGTTCACAGCAGTGGAACCAGCCAAAATGCCTGCAGAACATGCTTGATCTCCTTGTGTACATCTCATGCATGTTTGTAACTAGATATATCATCACATCAAAACTTGATCTTTCCAATATATAATGATATTTAGAAAAAATGATAATAATTATCTTCTGATGAGCATATATAATTAACGTTTACTTTCCAAATAAGAAAGACTAAAAATTAATTGCTGCATTACAGCAACATGCTTTTAAGCCAATATCAAAACACTCCTGAAAACATTCCAACTCATGCATTTATCTGCTTCTCAGAACACACCGCTCTGTATTGATTTTATGCAATTGTGTCAACCTGACATCGAGGAACTAAACAGTCTACAGGAGCAGCCTATGGTCTTCCAATCGCATATCTATACACAACTTCGAGTACTGTAAGGATTATAGCTGTAGCTGCCAGTTTCTGTTAAAAAAAAAAAAAATAAAAAAATCTCTGAGCAGAAGGACAAGCTGACCTAATCGGTGGGTTGTTTGAATAGGTTCTGCAGTGGGGGCACAGCTAATCCTTGGCTGACAGTCCAGCCGAGAGATTTTTTTTTTTAATCCATGATTAATGGACTTGACATCCATGTTCCCACAGCTTCCACTAAACATGCAGTTCAGACCTTATTGTTAAATACCACTGAGATCACAGAAAAATAAACTCTTATGACAGTGGAAGGACTGTGCCAGAGGGCAGACTTTTCTGAAACGAGTATTGGATTACACCAGAAATACAGCACAGAATAATAGGACACTACAAAAAGGTTGATCTCAGGTCCCTGAAAACCTCGCATCCTTATAATGAGACTGAGCTTTCTGACTGGAAAATAGGTCGTGTGAGCTCATATATATAAAAAGATAGCACATTATCCAAAATTATAATTGGAGACTGCACACCCATACAATGCATTTATCCTATTTAAGTCACAGGCATGTGCAATCAACTTGACCTTTTGTTTTGTATTTACTCGCTAATCCAAACCTTAAAGCAGTTCGACTGAAGCACTGATGGAGATCTTTCTCCTCCAGAACTCACAGGTTTGGATCTGAGCCGACAGACAGGATTTGGAAATAAATTTAAAATCCTTGAAGTCTTCAGATGTTTGGATCCAATTAACATCCATAGAACATCTTCACAGACAGAAAAGAACAAAACCTCCAGACAGATAACCTTTTTCCTTACTACTCTGAGATATAAAATTTAATTTCCTACCTTTTCCACTATCTAGACATAGAATGATCTGACTACTCCATGTGATTGTTTGCTAGCCTCTCAGCTTCAATTAAAAATAATAAGTTTCAGTAATTATTTTCTAATTTCCGTTCTTCCTTTACATTTTGCAAAAAAAACTTATAGGGAAAAAAGTGGTAAAGCATGTCAGTCTGAAGTGAAAGAGTTATGTCAGTTCATAAGGGATGTTTGAATGTCCCTTTGCTTCATCTCAGCTATCCTTGTTTTAGTCTGGGAAGTATTTCAAAGCTTAATTACTGCAGTCCGCAAGACAGTGACAGATCTATCTTTTTCTTATGGGCAGCTTGCCAAGATGAAGCATGAATTCCTCTTTTAGGATGACCGTGCTTAATTAATGCCTGAGCTAACTTTATGTTCCTTGCATGATTCAGTGTACTACTTCTGTTCCAGGACAGTACATCTGCCTGCCAGTCTGCTTCTAGAGTCAAAGCTATTTTGAATGCATTTGCCCAATTTCTCATTATTTTATATGTATCCCCAAGGATTTTGATTCCTAAATGTGAAGAAAAGGAAACTGAAGTTTCCAATTTTGCTTTAAGAAAAAGATCTACTTGGAGTTTTCCTTACTACATCAAGATTCATTACTCAATTGCTTCTTTGGTGTATTATTATAGCATTCTGACTAGCACTTAAAGCAACAGCTACATATGGGTTAAAAATAGAGGTGGAAGAGCTGAATTCCATAAGAACGAACACACCTACAGGTGACCCACTACACCAGCAATCAGCTGATATTTCACCTGGCCTGCCACATACTGTTTCTGCTGAGAGTAACCATAAATTCTGCATTTCATGGCTGCCATTCCACCATTAACACAGATATCATCCTGCTCTCCAAATACGGAGAGCCCATTTTTTCCTTTTACTTGTTCCAAGCCAGCTCTCTAGCAACAACCTCTCGTATCTTTTTGCTGAACACCAGATGTGAGCAGCTCTAGATGGCTCCAGGGCACCCATAAGGCTGTCCTATGGCCTTCCACTCTGGTACTGAGCACAGACAAATCCAAGATGCTCTGAGCTTTGTTTTGTCTGGACAGTTTCTCATCTTCCATCCAACCAAGTTTTTTCCTACCAAACACCAAATCCGTCTGCCTCTTTCCTCACTCACATCTCTGTGACATCAGTAGCTCTTGAGGAATGCCCCTTCTTTCAGTAAAAAGTGTGGGATGCTGCCATCTATTTTACTTCATTATAACAAGCAATTCAGAACTACTGCAAGATTCCCAGGTTCATAGGAAGAACCCAGTGAGATATCCAGCTCTTACAATGGACTGGGAGTCTTCAAGCTCTGCCTGGACATCTTCTTGCCCAGGAGACAGCTCCAAGTGCCAGAAAAGCACAGTCAGCCCAAGAACAATGCTCCACTAAGGCACAGGAGGAGGCAAGTGCCCCCTTGGAGAGTACAGTCCCACATTAACATTCTCATCATTTCCTAGAGCAAGATGGGCCAGGCAGGTACCTGGTGCCAGGGGCAGTAGGGCACCACAGCCAGACATCCCTCATGTCCCCACTGCATTCAGCCAGTGCCGGCAACAGGAGATGAGTGATGGAAGTGACAGGCAGGGTTTCAATAGGGACAGGAGCTCGTTCTAGCACAGACCTGTCTACTTCAGTAAATCTGTGGTTTTATCAGCTCCATGCAACTGGCTCATTTAGAGCCAGCCGGTGGCAGTCCATCTCCTCGCAGCCCCTTGTCAGCGACAGCCCGCAGGAGCCAAAGCGTGCCAGCTCTGATTCTAGTCAAATCCTGCTGCAAACAGAGATTAACCTGCAAAACCATGCGGGGCCCTTTTTAAGCACATCCTAGCCAGGCACATGGGAATGACAGACTCTATCAGACTTGGTAAACTTTCTGTAGCTTCCCTGTGTCCTGCATCTCATCTGCATTCAGCAGAGGCTGAATTAAAATACGCAGCGACCACTCAGGAGCCATGTGAGCAAAGAGACTTCAAAATAGCCTTTGTATAACAGAGCAGTTTGTCAGAAAACACTGGATCAGTTTTCAAAAGCCTGCATGGCCATGTAGAAAATGAAATATTAATAGTTTTAATATTAACATACTTGATTAAATTAATATTAATTCACCATTAAATTTTAAAGAGTTTCATATTTCATAAGGAAATGTAGTGAAACTACCAATAGGGATTTAATGTGGGAAACAAATTATAAAAGATCATTAAGCTATGCCTTGAAAAGAAATCTGAAAAGTTTTCAGTGATAAAGATGAATTAAGCAAATTTTGTTTACAAATAGCACTGCTTGTGCAAGTTCTCACTGGGAAGGAGATTTGCCCTCCTTCAAAACATTACATAGATTTTAATAAAACATCAGTATGTTAATCTACTTCAGTTCCTTAATATACACATAGTCCTATCTCTTTTGTCTCTTTATATATACTCTATATATATACTTCATGGTATCAAAACTTTTCATTAATCTTGGGTTAGTTTTCTCCTCCCAAAAAATAAAATAAAGTCATGTCAACACAGAAGAGTATAAACCCTGAATCCTATCTGTGATTATTGCTTGAAGCCCACCTAGAGAAGCTGACTCACCAACAGCTGAAGACAAAAATCATCGATTGCATTCAATTATCTTCTGACACAAAGCAATGGTAAGAATGGAACTTTTTTTCAAGTGGGTCTATTCAATTTTTGTTACTAGTTTCTTCTAAACCAGAACGTTTACTACTTCTGAAGGATCAAGTTTTGCTTACCATAAGCACGCTTGTATTTCTCCTGTCGGTGTTATTTTTAAGAGTTCATTTTGATGACATAAGATCCATTTAAAGCATAAGCAATGAATTTGTTCAGTTATTCCATCTCCCTCATATTTTCCTATAAAGACAATTCTCTTTTTGTCCTTTTCCAGGAATTCACAGTTCCTAGCAAACCTTGGTCAGAACATTACATTCAGTTCTCTTCAGATGCAAGTTACAAGTCTATTAAGTTGCAGGGCAGAACTGCCTGGTGTACCCAGACTTAAATTATTTTTTTAATAACATGAAAATCTTGTTTGTATATCCAGCAACAGAGGACTAAAATGATGCATGGGGCTTCATAATTAGATAAATCCATTGTTTAGAGTCAGACAATGCCTGTTTACAGTTCAATAAACAGCTTGTCACAGTTGCTTGGTCAGAGCAGACCTGGATGTCAATGGAAGCAGTTAGCACTGAGGTAGCAAAATAAATTGGTCTCTTGAGTAAATAAATTGAGCAGCAACGTGAATATGCCTCATCAGTAAAAACTGTAATTTATAAAGTCTTTGTAAATATTGTTTTATATCTAGTGCCATTGAAGGGAATGGCTCACCTTCTCTCTTGTTTATAAAAATATAAAGCTTAACAATGGTCTTTTGGTCCAGCAGTTTTACACTTATTAGTGTAGGCAATGCAAATAACAGGAGCACATGAAGACAGTTTTGAATATTTTTCTCAATAAATATAGACAAGTAATTATATCAGATTATGGCACGCTTACGTGTCCTGTGCTGGATTTACCATTTAGAAGTACTCAAGAGAATCAAGCAAAAGCAAACTGAATACTAACATGCTTTTACCTAAGATGCAGTATAATTTCTCAGCTTCACTAGAGCCATCAATATACACCCATCAAAAAAAATACTGTATGTCCACAGATCATTACAAAACAGGAGAATGAATTTTAACATTTTAATAATACTAGTTTATCATTGACTATTCAGGTATTTAAGTTTATTTAGAGTTTCAGTTGTGAATAATCTCAAGAAAGCCAGTAGTCTCATAAAGATCATATACACTTATACAGTCAGTACTTACTTGCTGAGTGGAACTAGTTATATGGTTAAATCTACAAATGACATTGAGAAGCTTGCAGACTGAAAGTTGCCCACAGATATGCTTAGGTTTGATGAACATCTACTGTCTTAAAAGGAAAACTGAAATGATAACAAAAAGTTCTAAATGCTAGGACATTTATATGTATGCATACATAGATATACACACATATAAACAGCAGCTGTTTACAGTCCTGAAAATCCTAGTACAAAGGTTCCTATTTACACAGCATTCCTTTGCAAATACCATCATTATTTCTGGTCTGTGTCTAAACTGATAGATTATGATTTTCTAGATAGAATTGTGATTTTTCTGATAGAAAAGCTGATTGTGTTTTCTAGAACATTCCTCAAACAAAAAGACATCAACGATATTTTTATTTCCATGGAAATAGCTTGCTTAGCCCTAAATTACATTTCCATTTTAGCACACTAATCCATGTACATCTACAAAAAGAGGGGGCGGGCGAGTGGAGAACAATAACATTAGTAAAACTGTACATAATTCTGGAAAGAATTAGAGGAACACAGTCTGTCTTGTTATTTCCTTTAATGTTCATAATACGGCCCCCTTCGACATTTCTAAAAAAGAAGGAGAAAATATCTATTAGGTTTCAAGTTCAAAGTAGTTAATCATGTGAAAACTATTGAACTATTTTACGTTCCGTCCTCAAAATGCATAACGTTTGCATCTAAAACACCATTATTTTGTTTCAAAGCTACTTATAAGCAACTTATTGAACCAAAATGACTTTTACTTTTAAACCATGCTATATTATAATGCTTCCAAGCTCAGTACACATCACTAACCCACCAACATACTTTTTCTATGCTAATAGAAACAAACTACAGTTTCATACAACTTGCAGTCTTTCTATTCATCAGCACAGAAAAACACCAAGTTATTTTCTCCTGTTTTTTTAAAGTTAAATGAAACATCCTATATTTTTTTCTAAAAAAAAGAAATCTCAGAATACTATTTTTATTCTAGTTCAGCCTCTCTGCAGTTGTATCAGATTCATTTTTCTTGATAACAGCTAGTTCTGTTATGCTTGCCAAAGAAAAATCTCAAAAACCAACTTGAGTTCAACTAATTACAAGCAGGTTTATTAGAAGAGAATAGATATAGGTAATTCCAATAGAAATCTCTGCAGGAAGGGAAGAACTGCACGTTACCGTGGAATACAAGCGACAAGATCATTACAAGCTCACTGTGCCTCCCTTAACACCTCAGTACTGCTCTCCCTCAATTTCTGTGTGCTTTTTAAATTCAAAGACAAGTGTCACAGTTTCAGTTCCTTTCTCACTTTCTGTCTCTACTACCTTAGAAAGTTAATTCATTACTGTATCTGAAGGATGCCTTTAATGACCCTGACACTTACTGCCCAGGATGGCTTTGACTGGCTCATCTGTATTTTTTTCCACAGCCTTCAGTTCAACACAATCACTTGAGGGCAACTTGACTTTACCAGTTTCAGAGGCATATTTCTTGGATTTGTTGCTTCCAATAAATAGCCAATTAATTACCTCTACAAAAAATTTGTTAGGTCATTCCTGCAGCTACCACCTCACCTTGCTCTACTGAAACACAAGTAGAAATTCCTTACACAGAAATCACACACAGCTTGAAAATTCAGAAGAAAATTGCAAGTTACTTTTGCAGAAACCACCATTTCTCTTTTTAAAAATAAGTATGCACAGAGATATACACAATTCTCAGCCTTCATGTTCTCTGTATTCAATACAAAAGAAATCATCTCCAGGAAAGGTAAACCCCACTACAGTTCAATTAATAGAGGCAGAAGAATCAGCACAAACTCCTTAGTTGTAGTTTGTGAGCGTTCACTTTCCTCTAAAAACATGGTCTTCTATTTAAGTGCATTATCAAGATTTTGATACCCAGCCATGGATACACTTTTAGAATGATTGTTTTCAGTGAGTTGATTGAAAAAGAAAAATAAACAAATTACTTTGTTTCCACAACTACAAAACTGTAATTCAACCCTACAGAACTCAGATATCCTCAGCCTAGGATCACCAGATACGGTTGTCAAATGAACACCTGAAGACATGCTGGAAGACCTCAGATAAAGGTCAGCCTTTTTGTTTCTTTCTTTTCCAGTTGAACAATAATACCAAAGAGCTGATGAAATTCTCCTCCAATTTTTAGTCACTTTACAATGCTTTTCAGCTGTTATGAAGTGATCTCATTCCCATTTTTGGTTCTTACATTTCAGAAATTAAATAAAGGAAAACTTTTTTCCAAATGAATACATCCTTGGTATCTTCCTTCAATCATTCCATCCTCTCCAACTTAGTAGATACAAAAATCAGGCTTCTGTCTTCAGTTTCCCCTGAGAGATCTAACTTTTCTTACACTTGAGCATTTCAAACTGAAATAGCATTACCAGCATTATTAGGTTGTGTACCTGAAGTAGTAAGTAAATTTTAACAAAAGGTAGTATCAGGAGCATGAAGCTCCTAAATCATTATTACATTAATCCTGGAATTTTCTCCTCCTCTAAAGAGTCCCTCAGGAACCTTCACATTTCCTTAACATAGCTATATTTTAACATAACAAATAAAGGAAAACTCTCTCTTCTTGATTCAAGCTGTTTTTCTTTCAGGTAAATGAACACCGAAGTGGGAAGAAATTGTCAATGTCAGACACTGCCTGAATGAAGTCACTATGCCTCTTATCACAGAACAGAACCAAGAAATACATCAATAAATAAAGATGTATTATTCCAGACTGTCATTTTGGTTATTAGGCTAATGTATTCCAGAAGTGAGGGAGGAAGAAGAGAGTGCTCTTACTGTAAGTATGTGGTTCTGCTGGTATTAACTGAACAGAAATACTGTAGCAGAGTTCCAATTTGCAGAAGCCTGCAGCAAGGTTGCATTCACAATAAGGTCAGTAAAAAATGGCAAGCACATTAGCAAGTAAGCTACTCCCATAAGTGTATAACACCTTTTCCATCAATATTTTGTGGAAATTTAAACCACAGTGATTTTATTATTTTATAAATCTCAGTTAGCATGTGTATAATGACATGTCAGTTCATGCGCAGTGTCAATATAAAATGCCAGTTTTGAATTCAACCAGGCATGTTATTAAAATGAGAAGTTCTGACTGACATTTCCAAGGAACATTATTTCTTCCAGAAGTAACTCAGACCTCAGAGAAATCCATACATAAAGTGAATTATATCCATGTCAGTGTCCAGAGGTCCTCCTACACAGAGCATGGAGCAGCAAGTCATTTCCCCATAGACCAAGGTTTTAGACTAATACCACGCCTGCCTTTTCAACACAAGCAAAAACACTAAAGAGGTACTGAACACCACCAGTGAAGAGGTCCATCAGCACTTACAGCTGTGAAGCTCAGGACGGCCAATCACAGCTCTAACGTAACAGCTTTACCAAGATGGCCTAAGTCACATAAAGTTTTAGCACCATGCTGGAGAGTAGCCTGTAACTGATCTAATCATTTTACAGCTGTTTATCTGATTTGTAAGCTATGGGTTGAACCTTGGTCTTACTGAATTCAAACATTTTCATCAGTGACTTCAATGGATTGATTATGTTCCACTGCAGAGACCTTTCTTAAAACAACATTCAATAGAAATATTTTCAGGTCCAGAAAAAGTGTATTATAACATCCACTAGCCACGGTATACGTTACAGCTTACTCAATCTCCTGTAATTAAGAATAGTTCATTGAATAGTTGAATTGTTTAATACAGTGGGGCAGTGGTCCCTTTCACACTGCATAGATACTGCCAGGCTAAAAGAATTGAAAACAAACCATTATCTGCTGCAACTGCACCAATAGCAAAGTTGAGAATGAGACACTGAGGCAAGAAGTAGTGATTAGAAGGCTTTTGAGGAATGGCTGGACTCCACTCAGTTTCTACAAATAAGTAAACTATCTCATTAAATAATTTTGGCTTCCTCTTGTCTGAAGCCATCACCATTCGGATGTCTGCAATTCCTTTCCTGGTCATTTATAAACACAGAAACATGAAGATCTTTTCATAATCAGGCGTATGCTTTTCTCCCATGCATGTGTCTTTCCCATATCAAGTAAACAAACTTGAAATCCAGCATCACCTGAGTATTTTCTGCAGAGCTGAAGAGACATTTACGCAACAAAGTATTGACATGAGCACTCGAACCAGTCCACCAAGAATTGTCAAAACAAGCCAGTGGTGAAGTAATGCTAACTTCTACTCAGGTCTACTAATATTATGAGCATTAGTGAGCTCCATCACTTTCAGCTTTCAGGTAGAACTTAGGGCAACACTAAGTAGAAGACAGTGCAAAAAATAAAAGTTTAAAGTTTACAAGAAATAGGACCATTATGAGCTAATGCCATGAAAAGTAGCATTTTTGGTGGGGGATCCCTGGTTTTACGCTCAAAACAAGTTGGCAACAGAACTGGGAGGTTGTACAGATCAAAGTGCAGATGTCCTTAATCAAGAAGGAAGGCAGTCAGCTGCTCACTCCTCAACATCCTTCGTTCCATTGACACTTCCAAATTTTCCAGAGAGAGATTTTTTTTTTCTGCCAGCTCATATTTCAGCCAATCACATCAGTTGTGTCTGCGTTTACCACTTTTCTTCCACTGACGGTGCAATTGCCCATTTGAGGGAACAGAGTTTTCTTCTCTGTAACTGATCTGGTACAGTTATTAACACAACTTCAGAAATCCTAATTATATTTTCAATTTCCTATGGCGATTATTTCCCCTGCTCAACCTCACTCTCAATTTATCCTGCCCTCAGCCCTGTGCCAATCTGGGTCTGCATCAGGAAGGATGTGACTGGAGCTATGTTAAGGATCACTTCTATCAAAGTTATTTGATACTTTCTCCATTCATTACACTTGTAAGAATTTCTGAAGCTTTACAATGAGCACAGGACAGCATAAATGCCTTCAACACCTTTGTAACGTGCAGCAATGACAGCAGAGCAGCAAGGCCCTGTACTGTGGCAAGTGAGGATTTGCAGAACCCAACAGTCGTGAGCACAGAAACAAAGCAAAAAAGCTGCTTACCTTTAGAAGGCCTCAAGTACCCCAGTACCATCAGGATCCCCTCACCTTCACAGCTAACCTTGAAATAAAATGAAGTCTGGGAAAGGGTGGATTAAGGCTCCACCCCTTCCAGTCACTCAGAGGCATTACATGCACTTGAGCTCCCCTGGGTTGGCCCTGCCTTCCCACCAGGTGCTCAATCACTGGTTCAAGCCATGACATAGCATTTCCACTGCAGCCTTCACAGCCTAACTTAAGAGACTGCAAAGGTAGACTAATTTTTCCAAGGTTGTAAACACATATTGTAAATAAATACACTAATATATTATTAAAGATATTATTTGTTTGGGGATTTATAGATTTTTTTTAAGGTTTTTTTGTGTGTGTGTGTGCGTGGAAACAAACTGTTATCTCTTTAAGAACTAAAATACAGATGTAAAAACTTTCAGTCACTCTCACTGCAGTTAGAAATTACTGATCAGTAACGTTGATTACCGCTGCAGTTTTTCACAAAGCTCTAAGATTAAGAGATGTTCACTTCTCTTCTTCTATCAGGTGCCTCAAAAGGAAACCATGAGAAGAGGCACACAATGAAAAACAGCAGGTAATACCGTATGAGACTCCTTATTAAAAACATAAAATGCCTTTCACTCTTAAGTCTACTTTTCAAGCCAAATGAAAGTTAGGTGAGACTATTATAATACAAGTCACGTCTAACTATTTCATTATCCACATCCTGCAGCATGATAGCCCACAGAATACCTTTTGAAAGCTCCAGAGTGACGGCAGCAGGTTGGATATAATGAACAGTGTTACAAATGGGGACACAAGACGACAGGTCTGGTGAAGAAGGAGTCTCCTGGAAACTGTACAGCTATAATTACTGAGTGCTGGTGCTGTCTCAGTTGGCTTCGAACAAAGGTAACCACCTTCAGTGAGCTACATTTTCTCAGCCAGCTAAAATGCAACCAGTCAGAGACAAATATTTATGATACACAATACATAACTATAGCCATTGTCTGCTTTTATTACCTTATTTTTGCTGTGGTTTTGAAGTCTCCCAGATCAACAGCACAAGAGAATTAAACAGAAAAGCACTGAATTATTTTTAAATTAGACTTCCAAAACTATAAATGTTGAAGTCATATTTATAGGAAGATAAAATGCTCTTATTTGGGGCACACCACAATTGTTTCTCAATAATTCATTTGATTTGCCGTTCAAAAATCCATCAGGCAGTGCCAGTGGGAGATGAGACCTGAGGAAATCACTGGGCTGCCCTTAACAGACAGCAGAAGTAGTTTTGGAGATGCAGAGAGTTTTGAGTAAAGAAGGAGAGCTGTAGGAGATAGCAAGACTGTCAACAAGGCTCAAGCTAATCCATATTTTCTTTGTCCCATCTCCTAAATCTCAGAAGTGGGTTCACTTAGAATTCATACAGGTCAAGGAATGAGTTATAAACACAAAGAAATTACACATACAGAAGCTAAGCATGGTCACAAGTTGTTCTTCACTTGTATGACCATCTGTGACATAAAACACCACATAGCCTAAGCATTAGACTTCATGGTCCCCAGCTACATGTGAGTAGAGAAATATTAGCTACTATGATATTAGTAAATTTCATAGATAAATTTGTCTATTTCATAGATAAATATCATGATATTAATAATATCACAGATGGGAAACAAAAGACAAGTGTGTCAGTACTACCTAAAAAAATAGCAAGGTGAGAAAGAATATTGCCTCTGTCAAAATTATTCCTCTGTTATTACCTTTTTCCTTTTCTCTGACCTGTTTCTGGTGGAGAAAACATGAATAGTGAAGATACTATCCTATCACCAGTGACAGCCATTAAGTTGTATAAGAGGAAAAATAAGACTAAAGCTCTCATTATTCCTCATCTTGATACCATATTCCTTCATGGTCAATTATTTCAGAGGAAAAAAAATACATTAAGCAGAAATACAATAGGTTCAGAGAGGTTCAACAAGAAGCACTACCAGTTTGGGGAAAAAAAATCTTTGCAATGAACAATTAAAAAATAGGGGGAAAGTTAGCTTAGTTAAGAGATGAACAAAAGATGATATTATGACAAACTAATAAACAGAATGAGATATGTCAGCCAGGTGCATCTATGCAGCTATCTTTTCAAAGATGTCGTATTACACAGTGTTCTCACTGATACGAGAAAGCAATGCATTTAAAAGCGAAAAGAGTGACATATGAGTTTGCAGAGGTTACTGCAATGGTATGTGTGTTGCATCTGTGGCCAATTCATAATTTACTTTTATGTACTGATTACCAGTACCGGTGGCTACTACTCACACTGGAAGAGCAGAGTCACCCACTGCACAGTTCTTGGTCAGCTCATGCAGTTATGGTTCTGCTGGCTGCCACTGCACAAACACAGCAGCATATGGTACATGAAGATTGCCCTACAGGGCAGCAAAGAGCAGAAAATGTACAAGTTTGTGAAGATGCGATCAAAAGTGTGGTGTTTTTATCACCTTGTGAGTTCCTCAAGTCTGAAAGTCAAGGGACTTTCTTATTTGAATTATGCCAATGAGACAATCATTTGAAGAAGAGTTTTTCTGTGCTTTATCAGTCTGTTCTTTCAGAAGAGGTGTAAACAAAGCTGTAAGGCAAGTATGCTTGTCAGATCTCACAGCAAACTAGAAATAAGTCTAGGACTATTTTGAGGATGAAATGATAGAATTGCTGGATCCTTTGTGAAAAGAGCAGCAGTTGCTGCTAAGTGTTTCCTGGAGACCCCATATGAAGTGACTACTGAAGCCCAAGTGTACAATACACAAGATATGGGAATGGGAGCCGATCTGAATAGCTAAATATTTCAAAAGGAGAGTAGGGCCAGAACTGGCAGGTGCTGATTTGGTCATGTCAGAAGCCAAACACTTAGGTGAGGGATAAGTTCGTAGGAAGAGGAATACCAAGAATGAACCACTGCTCTAACACAGACTACATAAGACACAGGTGGGTGGACTGCATTCTGTGTCCCCGCTGAATCATAAGCTGCCCTTGTATGCAACTCTGTGTACAAAAAGCCTCTTGTGCAACTAACACACCCTTTTCCACAAAGCACCTCCATCTACCACTCATCCAAAGCACTGCAGGATTTTTAAAAAAGCCTTAAAATAAAGCAAAGAAAACAGTGATTGTTAGTAAAACTTCAGACAAATACATAAAAGCTGAGAGAAGCAAATCTAACTGTCAGTACCTATTCTCTGCTTCTTCCCCAGAGTCTCACATCTTACCACTACTGTAACTACTGTGCCCTAAAGGCCTGTGCACTGCAACCACAATTCTGCCTTTTTTAACAGATTTTTGCCCTCCATCACGATAATTACCACATTACATCCTCCCACTGCTACTTTAAACACTCTCTATTCATAGCACTGAGAACGGGCCATTTCACAAGGAGGGCAAAAGCAAGGTGGTCATGTTCGGTCTGGAACACATAAATTAACTGCAAACAGCTGCTCATGCTGTTAGTACCAGCAGTGTGACACATTCCACCAAGGAATTCAGGACTGCCAGGGGCCCAAAATGCCATGTTGAGCCCGATGGAGATCTGAAATTCCAGTTTCCTTCCCTCCTGTACAAGCTGCCAGCATCCTGCAGATTCCAAAAGTAAAATTCACCTGAGATATCAAGGAGGAGCTGGGAAGGTAGATTAAAACAAAGTAAGGTATGGCCAACTATGAAATCGAAGCCATTGGATCTGCAGAATCTAAGAAACATTTTGGTTCTATGCTACTGCCAGAACATCAGAATTTGCTACTGGAAAGAAAAAAAAAAAGGAATGTGTCTGCAGAGGCTGTTTGGCTCAAGCACAGATAAGATGCAAGGTGCAGTACAGCTTCATTCTGAACACAAACACCAGCTGATTTCAATCACTGACTTCCAGATAAAATATTCAAATAAGTGAAGTGACAAAGAAGATTGAAAATCTTTTGCATTCTGATAACGGCATGCGTCACACTTGGTTACTGTGGGCATTATTAACACACAACTCATACACCCAGTGATGAAGATTTGAGGTATTGCTATATGTGATATGTAAGTTCATAGCTTTTCATATAGAAGACTCATTAAAGGCATTTGCTATGGATTTCTGCTGACTGTAATATTTTATATGACTCCTTATGCAGTGTAAAGGGTTTTTGCCAAATTGGTTCCTAATTGAACCTCATCAAACACGACAAATCCATCTCTCAGAGAAGTGATGTCTGTTACTATGTGATTTCCATTGCACAAACAATTTCATGTCAATCTTAGAGAAATTCTAAGTGAAAGCAGAAATTCAGGTTCCTGGTTTGGGGCTTCTGGATTTATCTGACATGCAAAGAGGCACAGATAGAACTATGAAAACAGGAAAATCTCAGCCTGCAAAGTTCTCAGAACACTGAAAGCCTTCTCATTTACGTTACTCAAAGAACATCAGCATTTAGATCCACTGCCTAGACAAGTTAAACAGATTCCTGCACTGGGCTGCCAGTGGTAAATATTCACTGGCTACCATTTAAGAGTCACAGGTGACAAAAAGATATTGTTCTTAAAATAACATCTCCGATAGAAGTTTATATCTCTGTATTTCTGATCAAGAACTTAAGATGCAATTGGGCATACACAGCACAGTAGATTTGTCCTACAAAAACTTATACCAGGAAAGCAATTGCAACCATATTTTGAGCAGAAATTATGAAGGAGGAAAAACAAAGAGTAAAATATAGACAATAATTGCTAATGTCAGTCCATTCAGACAGTATTATCTTTTATCTGCAGTCTGCCTGTAATGTTCACAGTAATGACTTGGTAGGCAAGGCAACAAGAAATATCCTTTCCTACTTGGTTCTTAAAGAGTAGTCTTTCCTACATACTGCATCACTTACATTGTTCATACTCCTGTTGATATCAGGCATGCTACACTGCCAAGCACACTAAAGAATTCAGCATCTGTTACGTATCTTTTCACTACGTAGGGTAAACAGTACGTATTTATCAAGAACCCCGTCTCTGCTGATTAATAACCCTGCTTCGTTCTCCCTTCTCTATTTGCAATTCTCCTCCATAAAATTCCTGTCTGGGCTGTCTCTTCCTGCACACACACCATATGGCACAACGATACAAATGAGATGAGACTAAGTTAATTGGTCATATTAGACCCTGTGAAACAGATTCAGTCTGATTACGAACATTTTTGCACCTATGCAGAACACAGAGGCACTGCCCAAACAGTAGAGGAACGGAACACGTAAGCTGTTTGCCCACAGAAGAGGGGATCTTTCTTTTCTTGATAAGCTCACTCATTCAGCCTGGCAGTTCCTTTTCAACCGGAGATGAAGAACTGCAGAATTCACTTCTGTGTTTGCTCTATGAAAATGTATTTGTACCACTGTTGTGTGCATAGCTGTGATCACACGCAGCAGTTTCTGGAGCTCAGAAAGTGAAAATTGTTCCCGAACAAAGAAATGTAAATCTTGAGTCCAGCAAGCACATTGCATTAATTTTACTTGCAGAGATATTAGAACCAGGCTGAGAGATGCTGTGAACAAGCGCTTCTCTCTGCTTCTCTCACTATTGTTTTCAAACCATTTGAGTACTTTGGGATATAGGGATACACACAGGCCCCCTGAGCAGCACTCATGTAACTTTGCTGTCTGTTAAATCTAGTCCCCTATCCAAATTGAGTTGAGCACTTCCAGTAATGAAATCTGAGGAAAGAGAAATCCATCACTTTGATATAGCTTCCAAGTCATTGCAGTGCTAACAAGATATTTTAGTTGAGAAGATTTTATACCTATTCAAAAAGCAAACATGAAGTCCTTTTCTAGACAAAGAAAAAAAACGTAAGAATCCTAGTGATACAATAATTAATAAGAGAAGTATAATGTTCTTCTTGAGTGTGGACATAAATCAGATGCTGGTGTGCTCCCTGCTGCTTATATGTGGTGTTGCTCATCATTACCATAATTTGTACTGAAAAAAAAACCTACTTCAATTTCAGCACAAACTCAAAGTTGAATAATACCATCACTAACAAAACATTTTCCATTAAGGTAACTGAGCAACCTGGAATTTTGAGAGAACAAAGCCAAATTCACATTACGAGAAACCAAACTTCATTATTTGCTATCTCAACTATTTCTAAATCTTCTTGTATTAAAACTCGTAAAGCAATTTCTCCTTTGTATGTTTACCTTTCTCCAACCACTACCCCACTGGAAAAAGGAACATGGGAGAGGGGGGCTGCAGCCCCTCAAAGCACAAGCCAGCCCACATTACTAGCTGACCCCAACCCCTTGATCTGACACCCCTACAGCATGGGACACAAGCACACACACACACAACTTTGTGCCACTGTGTTGGGCAAATACATATTAAAGATCTTGAGATGACAGAGAATACAGCCCATCACTTTGCAGAACAGTGAGACTTCGTGGAAGGTTTGCCCCTTCCAGCACCACCAGATGCACTTTCCACAGATACCCACAAAGAACACGCAGTCCTTAGCAGGTCTCTGTGCTGCAATCACCTGGGAACAGTCCTTCCCAGATCAGTGCCCCTCTCCAAAAAGCAACCAAGCCTTTTGCTATGGCTCTTCCTGCATGAAATGAATCATTATAAAGCAAAAGAATTCCATCTTAGGAGAAATGCAGTCTGCTGTCAGCTAAGCTGTTTTCTCAGCCACAAGGGTTAAGCCTTTCCAAGCCAGAATGCAACAACAAACAATATGAGGTGGATGGGCACTCCTGCTCTAAATGTAGAAATCAAAACAAAAGGAGAATAAAAAAAAATAGTGCACCATTTCAAGTCATTACCAAAAGAAGGAGCTGGGGGTAAAGTGCTGCCAAGCTCAGTAAGGCAAGACACTGCCTTCATTCTGGGTGCAGGAACAGAGACTGCATATCCACCTCATGCAAACAGAGCACCACATCAAAGGTGCACCTGACTCTGCCATCCATTTTTCCACCTAATGGGAATAACCTGGAGGACCCCAAACACTGCCTAACAGCTTGGATCAAAGGGGATGAAAATGTTCCCTGTACTCCAGCTGAATTGGAGTTTGCTCTACAGGAACATAAAAGAATATTTGTTTTTCCTCATTATGTGAAGCTTTTTCAACAAAATAATTAACTGTAACATAACAGAAACCTCCACTGGATAAGAATTTTTGAAGCATATATTGAAATGTAACTATTCCACTGATTGTGAACTTGAAAGGCTGTGTAGGAATATGAAAGAGATGAGGCTTCAGAACTTTATTTTTTTAATATTTTCAACCCTCTTAAAAGAATAACCATCAAAGCAAATAAAAGTTTAATAAGTTAAAAAAAAAAACATTTTAAATGAAAAACCGTGATTAACTTATTAGGACCCATTAAGTGTATAATTACAAGGATTTTATTACATTAAGATACCAATTTCTTTAAAGCCAGAAATAATACCTGCTGAAACTTTAATTATTTAAATGAGAAGAGAAAGAGCCATGTTATCTTCCCCGACAAAGATTAAAATCAATTTAATTGCTTCTCTGCTGCATTGACATGATTCTTGCTGTGAGTCAAGCAACCAAAAAGGGAAATTAATACTGCAGCTGTTAATCAAGTGATATTTGTGTGCTCCATCTTATTATAGCAGGAGAAAGAATAACTGCTACTTTGGAGAGTTTGTCCACACTATATTTCACAGAAATGTTTTGTGCTTCAAAGAGCACCTTTACTTAATTTGAGTTGGAGGCATCTCCAGGTGATGTGCAGCCTGAGAAAATTGTATGTTGCATTGTTTGATCCCCTCACAAAAAAAAAAAATATATCATTCTGCCAAGAGTAAGGTTTGTTTCAAATTAAATTCACCCTTGGGTATCTGCCTCGCTACTATGAAATTACTAAGTCACACCAAAAAGGGATAAAAATACAGCTGGAGGAGGGGAGTGCCTATGAATCATAATATATTTTCAAGGAAGAAAGCAGGTCAAAAAAATCAACAATTTCAGTAAAATTAAAACATGCCTTGGAAAACATGTAACAGCTGAGCACACAGCACAACCCGTGGCTTCTATCTTCTGATTTAAAAATGTTTATCCTTGCAGTGCCTTTGTTAAACCTCTGCACCAAGTGAATATTCAGCAACATCTACAGTCGACAAATTAATGTATCTGATTGTAAGAAAAATGGTATTGTGAAATATTTATGAGTTCTGAAATACAAACCCGTGTGGTGCCTCATCATCTCTTATCAGCCCTTGTTAACTTTACAGATGATGAGAAGCACCAGAATAACTGAGGTTGTCAAAACTAATAGATCTCAGAGGCTCAGCATCGGCACGGCTCAGTTCCATCTACAGTCCATTTCTGAGAAGTTTTAACTCCTTCACTTCTCTTCATTGAACACAAATCAATGCCATTACCTGGGCTGTTATTTATTGTCACTAGCAGCAGGTGCCCCAAGCACTGTCACAGACATTTTGTGAAGTGGCACTATGCAAAAAAAAGCTGTTAACAAAGTGACAGACAAATGCCAACTAGTTTGATTTAAATAGGATCCAGAAATCTGTCTGGATCTCATTGGATACAAGAAAAGCAAGATATGGGGAAAATTCTCAGAATAGAGGCTTTCTTTGCACAGTATGTATTTGTTAACAAGGCTAGAATTGCTTCTAGTTGTATTCATGCACTTTGTGCACTAGCAAGTGTTACATAACTAGTTACTGGGCTGAATGAGCTTTTTTAAACTGAAAAACTGATTTGAGTTAGGTTTATTTCAAAGAATCCACAAACATGAAGAGTGAAAATCCTCTTTCCATCTAAGTGATTGAGGATTTCAAATTCTGCCTGGTGCTTTAAACCAGGGCACCTGGTCACTTCCCAGCCCCGCTCTGCAGCTATCTGGGTGCTATCAAGAACACCAGAGCTTTTGCAGCTCCGTCAAAAGCAGCCATGGAGGCCAGAACAGGAGCAAAAGCCATAATGACCACACAGAAGGAAATTCTGCCATGGAGATGCCATAGCAGTAACAGCTAGGTTTTTATCCATATACACACACCTGCAGGCTGGGAATGAGGTACTGTGTCCACTCATAACATAGCACGAGCAGGTCTTGGAACAAACTGCAGCATTATCAGAGTAAAGCTGCTCACTCGACTGACATGGCAAACAAATACATCCAATAACAATCACATCCTCTGGGGTGTGCAGAAGAAAAACCAAAGAAGGTTAGAGAAGGAGATTGATAGAATGAGTCCAATTTTATTTCCTGCAAAGCGTGACACAGCAAGCTTCACTTGCTTTGATACCTGTCAGAGAGTCTTTGTCACAAAGAGACAGTCCGTCCATTTTCTAGGGGATAGAGGGGCTGACATTAGTGATTGCTTCTCATAAGAGCCCTAAATGCAATCCTACGTATCTCTAGGAATAAACAGAAGTGATCCATCTTGTTCAACAAGGATAACATTATGTTCTTTTCTTCACATCTTGTCTACTCTATCTCTAGCTGCCTTCAGTGTCAGCAGGGCTACAGAGAAGTAAGAGAGTTCTTGGTGCGTTCCATGACAGTCACATGTGTTTGGCAGCAACTTTTTTCCTATCTGCATGGTTACTTTTTGGTCAGCCTGGTCAGGCTATTACCATTTATAGGAATCAGCATGAAAGGAATTTGTGGCCAACCATTTTGCTAAACTAAAAAATACAAATTGACTAATGAACAAAAAAGAGACAACGTACATATACCAACCAGAAACATGGGAGCTCTGCTCTGAAGGAACAGAGGATGGGAGAAGAGCAGAAGATCATTATGGGGCAGGGAAATTTTGTTGGAAGGGGCAGGACAGGGTAAAAACTTCCCACCTCAAGGGTAACCGTTATAAATGTCACATAACAGTGTTCAAGCATATTGCCTCTTCACCAGCTTGCATAAAACAGACTTGAAACTGTGACAGGCTTGAAACTTTCACAGCACTGCCTTACCAAAAAGCTGCCCATGTGAATCCTAGAGAGCAATGCATTTAGAGTACCCAACTTCCTTCACAAGCTGTAGCACTCACAGCCAAGAGGCAACCAAAACAGAACTGAATGATGCTTCACATGCAAGTCATAGACTTTCTTGCAAAAGGTTAAGCCTCAATGCTTCACATTGCTTAGGTCCAATGCAGACCCAAATGTATTTAAAAAATCTGGAGGAGAGAGGAGAAAAGTGTTTTTGCAGTTTCAAAGGATAGCAAAGCTACAGAAAGAAGTATTCTTTCACAGGAGCCTTCCAAGTGAAAGAGGTTATCGATTTCAAATAACAAGAACAAAGTTGATGCAGACCAATCTATTGAACATAAAAATGTTTTCAACATGTACTTTGATACACTATTGTGGGAGCTTTTCCAATAGTTATCCTTTTTCCCTGAGTACTTCACTTGCTTTTTCAAATGGCAGACATACATAACTTGCTATTATCAACTATAAGACTTACAAACCCTTCCACTCCTCTAAGTAATACAAATTCCCATCGGATTTCTGCATTTTCATCCGTCTCTTTGTAAAGGTGGAGAGAAATGTTATCCAACTGCTCAGAACAGTGCTCAGCTGAACCTTTAATGCTCACAATACTCTATACCCAGGATTGTGCTTCAACCATGAGCTGTGATGTTTGTGGTAGGGAGCAGTGGGGGGAACATAAAGAGAAATAAAACTGATTTGATCTTTATTGTGAGCATAATTTTATGGAAGGAAAACAAGTCAGAAACCAAGGAGAACTATATCTATTTTACTTGAGCCAAGGCTGATTTGGGTAAGGCTTTTTTGTGTTCTTCCCTGCAATGTATTTCTTCTGATATACAAAGTGCTATTAAAGAATACAGTAATGTACTGGTAAGAGAGGGTCTACTCTGTGATGACATGTGCTACAGCTTGCCATTCTGGTGTGCTAGAATGGAGTTGGTATCTCTATAATTCTGCCCTAAAACACTGAGGAGCATGTCAGATAGTTACTTTTTCTCTTAACATTGCAGTCAGAATAAAAAGAGTGATGAGGCATATTTTATAACTAATATTTTGGCCTCAGCAGTCTTTTCTTTTCTGTTCAAAACAGGTTCCTGGTCCTGTACAGCCTGCTAGGAAGCAAAGAGACATAAGAAGTTCATCTGCTGTTCAGTATCCAAAGTTTTCTTCAGTCATTCATTCTCCCTTCTTTCCATACTGACAACTTGCATCTAGGCTGGCAGAAGAAAGAAGGAGAGAGGAAGGGAAAGTTGTTCCCATATCTTCCATCATCAGTAGTTTTTATATTCAGACAATTTGGAAACACAAATAGCAGCGTAACATGCATCACTCAATGAACAGTTATCATCGGGAACAGAAAAAGAAAACAGAAAAAATATGAAGATTAGTGGCACACCTTAGAGATCTGGGAAATCCCATACCTTAGATGTCCAACAGGATTCTTCACTAATGGTTCTACAAGGATGCTTGCAATGATTAATTCATGCTTATTTCTGTATCACTGACATTTACAGCAAATTAACCTCTCTGCCTCAATTTTAAATTCTGCATATAACAGATTGTAGCTACCTATAAACGATGGGCTAGGAAATAGTTAATATTCTTAAATGGACCTAAGGCTTGAAAATACAGTGATATCAGCTAAAAGGAAGGAAAAAAAATTAAGAGTGCCCATGCACGTATGAAAAGAATGCATCCTGGTTTGTATGTGATGCAGTTTGCACAAGAAAAAGAAAAAAGAGACCTTTAAGGATAGATAGCAATTGTGGAAAAAGTATACAGCATGTTCAGAAACCTACAAATGCTATGGATTTATGAAAAGAATGACTATAAATACTATTATTCTAAGTTCTGACAACACTTAGATATAGCTTTGCAAACAGGTTCCACCTGGAAGGTTAAAAGTGGATTTACAGCACATTTACTGCTTTGTAGTATCTACCCACATGCATGCTTTTATTGTGCAGTAAATACAAAGCAGCTTATATCACACTTACTGTCCAGATCATGTAAATTGAACTATATCTGAATCTTAGAATATTACCATTAAAAGCACACACATCTGAGGTAATAACAATAGCAAGTCCCATACTATAGCAGCAAACAGACCTAAAATGAAATTCAATACGACATAATGTAAGCCAATGAAAGATGATGTACAAAGGGTCTTACTACAGGTCTACACATTGAACAGTCATTTAAATCCTATTATTTCTGGTTACACTGCACTATTTGGGCACATTTCTAGATAGCTATAAAGAAACATTATGCCTAGTAATGCTTATTCTCCATGCATAGCAGATGGTTTCACCATAGTGAAAATGTGTGTTTCAAAGTCAGACCCAATGCAGGTAATGATGAAAACAGCATCATCCAGTTCCAAAGAAATACAGCCCAGAGAAGGGAAATGGAAAGAGGAAGGGAAAGAGATGCAGTACAAGTAGAAAATATAGTACTGCTTTTCTGGAACTTTTGCAACAAGCAGTGGAGCCAGAAAAGAGTTGTTGAGGCTTGCTTTACCTGTGTGACATAGGAGCAAGAAGATGCACAAAATATGGCCAAGATATGGGGGTCCAAACAGCTATCAGCTACTCTAAAAACCTGTGATATCACACAGGGGAACTGCCAGTCCTAAAAGAAAGCTCAACAAAAACATGGAAAGAAATTCCACACCATAATTCAGTGAAGAAAAAAACCCTCTCTGAACACCTAGGGTAGCCCAACAAGTTCGGGCTTCTCCAGGTGGCACCACAGAAACATTTTTTTCTCAGAGTACACGGGGTAAAATTGTTTCTAAAAGATTTCTCCACAGGAAAACAATCTGCCAGCTTTTCATGTTAGAAAATAGAAGGTAAATGCATATGCCTGAGAAAAATTAGCCCACCCTTGTTTTAGTCCACCTTCCTGCAAACAAGATGTTTACACACCCCTTTATCGTAAAAGTCTTTAGGTAGAGAAACGGCCTTGCCAAGCCTCCTGTGTGTTTAGGTTCTTTAAGACAAGCTCAGGTCAGGACAAACAGGCATGCCATTTTATTTTTTATAACCAGTGTTCAAAAGGAATTAAAAGTGTGTGAGAGTTTTTTTTAACAGGCCCAGATGATGGGTCAACCAGGGCATCCCTGCACAGCCACTGATTGCAAAGGTTCAGCACTGCTGGCTATATCACAGAGCTGACAAGAGATCAGTAGAGGTTTTGGCGCTAGCAAAAGTGCCAAATTTTCATAAAATTTGGTTGATTACACTCACACAAGTTCTGTTGGAGACATTTAAGGTTTCCACATTCCCTGTTGGGATGTATCTGAGCCAAATATTCAAGATTCCCCAGGATCAAGTCTGTGCTCTGCCAAATGGGACAGGTCCCACAGCTTGTTTCCATCACTACAGCTATAAGAGCTACTCCAAAAGTAATGCCTCCCATTTTATTAAGTTGGCCCACGACATCAGAGGTGGATGTTGGTGATACAGCAGTAGAGGTTGAAGCTTCCCACCAATATTCCATTACATTTTGCTGCTGTGTGACAGATGGCAGCTGAGGGGCAGTCTGACAAAATAGCATCTGGCATGGAAGTGTGAATGAAGCAAAGTGTCATTGAATTACTCCATGCAGGAAAAAAATGACACCCACTGACATTCATTGCTACTTGCTGAATGTTTACAGAGACAACACAGTGGATGTGAGTGCACAGAGGCAGCAAGTGATGCATTTCAGCACTGGTGATAGTGGGCCATTTCCACTGGTGCAGATTTTTACAAGTGCAGCATGCAGGCTCTTGTTAATTACTGAGGGATATGCATAGCCAGTTGTAGTGACTATGTTGAAAAATGGTCTTATGTAGCTGAGAATTTGCTCTATCAAGTACTGTTATCATTTCCAAGAAAACAAACTGGAAGCATTAATTTTGGAGCAATCCACGTACATAACAGCTCATGCAAACTGAAATGCAAGGGGACAATATTTTGAGATAGTACAATACTATCTACTTTTGTCCCTTTGGTGGCATCCTATGGACATCACCTGTACTAAAGACAAAACAGCACTGCTTTTCATAGGCCTTTGACATGTAAGATGCAAGTATCAACTCCACCTCCTTTATTTTGAGCCAAGGCAATGAGTCCTGGATTAAAAGCACTTCCTCTTAGAGTTACCACAGTGCAGCAGTAAATGAGCCCAAAAATTTTGGGTAGCAACTTATGGCAGGAAGGGCAAAAGGTGGTGAACCGTCTGATCTCTAATCTGCACTCTGTGCCCAAAAGCATCATGATCCACAGAACCAGTGGCTTTCCCTCAAGCATGGCTGTTGCTGAAGCCAGCCACCACAACGCAGCGCAAGTATGTACATGGGTACTTCACTGCAGGCTCACCTCAGCCAAGCAGAACATGGACATTTTTACTCTGGTAACTAAACACACTGTATCCACTCACAAGAATACAGCTGCCAGACTTCCCTTTACAGCCACACAAAAATGAAATGAAGAAGAAATAAAAAATAACAATAGAAACTCACAAACAACAAAGTATCTTTTCAAGTCTGATCTAGTTCCCAGTAAAATAGAAGTCACTACACTAAAAAAAAAAAAAAAAACAAAAAAAAAAAAAACACAAAAACCACACACAACTTTGGATGAATAATAGCAGAATAAAAACCTTGGAACTGCAGACATTCTGGTCACATTTGCACAAACCCAAAAATCTCACTGGTATCCTCCAAGGCAGAATTCGTTCTTTCTCCATCAAATGCTTAGTTAAAATTCAGAAGCTATCAATAAGGCTTCCAGAGAAGATATAATTTTCTGTATATGTCAGGAGTTTCCTCAATCATTTGTGTACTACACTGGAGTTTTCTCCACCCACTACCCAGAGACCAAGCTCTCGTTACACTGAAGAGAAGCAAAGCTGAAAGTGTCCAGAACATGGAGTAGGCTGTTTCTATTATATTAGTGACTTTCACTCATTTAGCATTTATAAAGCTGTCTATGAACAAACATGCATGCAATATATATAGCCAGAATAGATTCACACATAGGGTAGTCAAATAAAGTGAATTTGATATTCCTGATTAGTGGCTACTGAAATTCTTTGATAACACTACAGAAAGGTTTGGAAATGGCCATGGAAAATATTTGTTCCTATACAAAAAAAAAAAAAAAAAAAAAAAAAAGAAAAACACACAACCTTAATGTTGCACAAGAAAATCTCATTGAAGTCTTATCACACTTTGCCCTTGCTGAATAATCTTGGCTTCAGCAGCTGCTACATGAAATGCAACTGTCACTACAGTGAATAAATAAGTAAGTAGTGCTATAATACAGCTGCCCCCAATAACAGCATTAGTATAAAGCCTTTAGTGGCAACCACCAGCCAAACCAGAAATGCATTCTGACTTTATAAAGATGTGCTTTCATGTCATGAAACATCTCAGTTCACATATTGTATGTACCAGAGCTTATCACTGGTTTTTCTCCTTCTTCAGAGAACACAGAAAAGAGCAAGTACCTTGCCCGCTGCTGATTCTGCTTTCCACCCCACAAGACACTTCTAACACAAAACATGAACCATTCAGATGCACTGCACCCCAGCAGATTTCTCCAGCACAGTAGAAAGTGTTCCTCTCACATCACCCCCTAGCCAGCACCACCACAAATCTTCTTTCACCTTTACATGTGCTGTAGCACAAACATGGGCACTGGGACAACACAGGTGAGTAAAGAGACAAGGCATAAAAATAAACAGTATTGTAACACACTTTTGGGCAGCAGGAATGAAAACAGTTGCAGGCAAACCGTTTTTATTATGGTTTTAAGTTGACTAGTTTGTACTTATTCTAGTTTAAGTATTTCTTTATTTCTTCTGCGGAGTGTCATTTAAATACAATTATAATTTTTCAAGCCAAGTTGTCTCTTTGGTAGACAAGCTCTTTTCATAGAAATGAAAAATGAGTCTTTTTGTAAGGTGACCCTCAGTGAGCTTGCCCAGATAGAGATTAAAACATTAAAAAGGATCTGCACTGCATTCTAGAGAAAAATAACATACATATAAAACAACGATGATCAGACAAGCAAGAACCAGGTGGGAGGTCTTGCTATCTACCCATTCAGCACTTCTGAACACAAATCAATTTAGTCACCTGCAACCTTGGCCATAAGCTCCCTGCAGGAATTACAGCCCATGCATACACAAGCCCCAAAGAGTTTTGTTCACAAAGCTTAATCATATGACACAAAATATCATCAGTTTCATTATATATGCTAGCTCAAGTTATGAGATAATATCATATTTCTGGAAAGGTAAAGGAACTGGGTAGCATTTTGAATTCACTGGCAAGGTGACAAATAATTTTAAATGTTTAATTCAGCAGTTATTCTTGCTGTTATTCAAGATAGTCTCATAAAGAATGAAAACCTAAGGCAGTTACAATGGAAAGTTTACAGAAGTTGAGTATTAAAGAAACTAGTAGGACAATAGTATCAAATATGAAATTCAGATGAACCCAAAAGGGCTTCTTCCTGTCTCTACTGTAAGGATGTTGACAATAAATTCTTATTTATTTATTTTTGTCCTGACTTGCAGGTCAGCACATTCAGGTTTTGGAAGACCAGTGGGAATAACAAGCAGCAGAGAGAAGTGCCAGAATGGCAGAAAGCCCTGCTGCCAGCCTGAATGGCTCTTGAAGTAGTTGCCTACTAGTAGTTGTCAAGTTAAACATACCAAATGACTTTCTTTGTGAAGATATAACTCTTCAATATTCTTAGTAGTTCGAAGTCATCACTATATCTAGAATATGGAAATAACTGTGTTGTCTGAAAATAGCACTGTTCCTCTTTCTTTTTTCCACCCCTCTTTCCTTTGCAGCTCTTGTAGGTTTCTTAAAGAAAAAGAAATCTCATCTTAGAGTGGTATATGTCAACATACAACTTTCACAAGTGAACATCTACACCGTCTGTCACAAGCACAGAGAGTAACACTGGGCCCAAACTCACCATTCCCTTGAAGGTAATTATAGATATGAAAAAAGAAAATCAAAGAGCTCTGCAATTCCTCTGTGGCACACTGAGCTTGTAAAACTAAACCTATTTTATTTCATCCTATTCAAATCCCTATAGTTCCAGTGAAATTTAATTACACCTTCACTTTGCATAATTAAACAGCCATTGCATAGCATTCTAAAGCATATAAAATGACTGACGAGCATAGCTGAAAAACTTCTAGAAGTAGTAGGTGGATGAGGAGGCTACAGGTATGTCTAGACAAAGCTAACTTGCACAAAAGAAGAACCATTCCTGTTTGCCCAGCAAGATTAAGTAGATATCCACATACACCATGTTTTATGCAGTTCATCTATTACTGATATTTTACCTACCCAATTCATGGAAGCTTAACTAATTGCATCACGTAGAATAGATATGTCTGAAGTCCTGCCAGTTATCACGTGGGACTTGCTATCTCAGTCACAAAGAATCTCCTGAAAGGTTTGCCATTTAGTGAAGTGGTAGCAGTGGTACCATCAGCTAAATCCTTAGCGTCACCTCATTCCAGCACATGGACTGAGAACCAACATTTTTCCACACACACAATGAACATGGTCAGATTATACGAAGCTCTCTATTTCATTTTCTATGCCATGAAGGATAATACAAATCAAATACACCATGTTTTGGTAGGTTTCGTCTTCCTTGCTTTTTCTATGTCACGTCCATCGTAGTGGTATCCAAGTCAGCCTTCATTAATGCATTCCTCTGAGGAGAGGTGCTAATGAGCTGTGATATCTCTGAGAGTAATCCATGAAAAGCTTTGTCCGAATTTTTTCCTTACTAAAAATCTAATATATTGTAAGCAGCTAGAACACCATTCCAATAGATTGTTTGAAGGAGTATCTCTCTTTGTTTTCTCTCTCATTCCCTTTTCAGAGAGATTTCCTTTGCTGATATAACTATTTCTGAAACTAAAGAATACATCTTCCAAAATCCTTTCTTTAAGCAGCAAAGTAGGTGATAGGGACCTTTTCAGTCACTGCATTGAACACTGAATGTAATTAACAATGGCCTGCTTTGAGGATGTATTTTATGTTTCATGTACTTGGTGAAGAGTAACATGTTTTTTTACCTTTTTTCTCAATTATTCTACAGGAACTTTTGTGCACAAGGAACACTGCCATTTTATATGTAAAGTTACTCAGATAAAATGACCAAGGGTAACATAAGTCAATTTAATTATAGCAAACCATTATGTTTTTGGTTTTTTTTAATTCACTCTATTTTTTTTTAATCAAATCACAGCAGGTCATAACTGAAGAAAGTATTCCTATGCACAATATGTAACTGTGAATGTTCTAGCAAGAAATAAGGGAAAATATTAGCTATGACTTCCGAAAAATAACTCATGCTGAAACATGTGGTGAAACAGGTATTTTACATTATTTCACATTTGTGTACTAAACTGCACTTCACATACAGAAAGACTAAAAGGAAAAAAATACAGATAAGGTGATACATGCAAAATTCTGTACAAAAATATAAAGCATAAAGAACACAGATATATGGTATATATGAAACCTCTCAGGTAATCAAACAAAAATCAGAGCAGCTTTCTCCAGTCATAAGATTGACAGCTTTTCCATATCTTTTAGAAAGGTTGGAGTATTCCTTTTTCTTGACAGACTACTACCACACACCCTATGAAATATTTTTTCCTTAACTTCTTTGGTTGCTTTCCTAAAACACTCCTTAGCAAAGCTTAGTCACTGGAGGCTGCACAAAGCACACAGACCTGATCACAGCATTTTAGTGATTTAACATCTGTAGATACACACATGCTGCTGACAGATGCACATAAGGAAACTAAAGATTACAGTGTATATGTGAGTGGAATAGCTACGCAGGAACAAAATTGACTGAGGAGGTGCAACCTTAGAAGCCCATCAGATTGCAGGATCTAAAAAGTAAGGTAGCTTTTGTTCTTGAGCGACTTAAGGCAAATGGGAAAGGAAAAGGTTTTGGGCATGATAGGATGGAACCTAAAACCACATTAAAAAAAAAAAAAAAAAAAAACCCACAAAACCATAAATCAGACCATCAGATTTAAACCACACCATAGTATTGAGGGTCACTTGTACACTTACCCTAAGCCAGGCCTCATTTTGGAAGATACCACATGCCAGCATAGAACAAAGCAGAAATTCCTAGAAAGCCACCATCCAACAGACAACTGAAATACAGAAACATAAACCTGAATTAGAAAAAAAACATTGTGACTTCCTTCTTATCAGAAGACCCAGTGCAAACTCACAGCACTACAGACATCTCAAGCCTTCCCAGACCCACTCAGTAGAGCCATTCCTAAATAGTTCCCAGCACCTATACCAGCAGGTGGGCTGTGACCCATGCCCTGAGGACACAGCTGCACCAGTTTAGCAGGTCTTTACCTCAACCTGCCTCTTACCAGGCCTGGTGGGAGGCTGCAGATTCCAGCAGAGTTCATAAGTTAGTGCAAATCTATCTTTCACGTCTATTTCATCTCCACCAGTTCTCACTAGATGAGCTGAGGCACGAGCATATTCTTCTTCTATGTATACACAAGCAACCAGAGATGGTAATGTCTTAAGCTGCTGCTGGAAAACTTGCTGCCGCCATGGAGTCAAAAGTGCCATATACATGGAAACATAGCATATGTTGAAGCAGCTTGGCCCCAGGTTTTCCCACATTCATGTTTTACATTATGTCCTCTGCTAGTGTGATACACCACCAGGCACAGAGATGCGGAGGCCAGTCATGTTTGGCAAATGATGTACTGCTGGGCATTCTCTGCTTTGCCTGTACTATAGGCAATACTGTCATCTACAGAGGTACTGGTCATGTGCATTCCTTTTACTGGAGCACAAAGCCCACTTGTGCAGATGAAAAAAGAAAATGGGAGGAAAAGCAGTTACCTGACCTAACATTTTCAGACTAACTCTCGGAAACAAAGAATTCAACGTAAAATGTCATAACTAGAAGAGCAGCAATAAGCACAAAGGATTTTAAAAACAGTCCTCTCTTACAAAACCACATTGATTTTCAATATAGCCATTTGCACATTTGTTTCTGTGGACTCCAGGCTGACTTTCATCACTGATTTACAGACAAGATAACTCTATATAATACTATTAGTGTTATTATTTTGTAAATGTTAAAAAAAAAATTAGGCTTTTTTTTCCTGCTTCTAGCAGTGAAAAAATAATATGAAAGCAGAAAAAGAAGAGAAGAATGACATTTGATTTGCTTTTCTTTCTAAGTAGAATTGCTTGGGAAGCTGAAAGAAAACATAACCTTACCAGATAAGGAGGCATTTGTTTAGAAACAGCAACACAGATCATATTGGCTTTTCACCAGAAATGCTTCAAACAGACACAGCACAGGAAATTAAGAACGGTCAGTTCTGGGAAAGTTTTTTATTATCTGCATTCTAGGTGAGTGGGTACTTTTTCTTCTCTTTCTCAGCACCTTTGCCCTACAAAAACATCTACCTACTGGAAGGCTGCTATGCAAGAGCAAGAGGTCATGTGAAGAAATTAAATACAGCCAGCTGATGTAGGTCACCGTGATGACAAGATTTTCTGATTCTGTAGAGCCTTAATTTGGCTAACAAGCAGGATACCACAGAAGGAGCAATCAATAAAAACATACTAATAAATACAGGGCAGGACAATTAAGAACACCTACTTGGTCATGCTGGACACTTCAGACTCGCACCTGAAAATAAAAAAAGGAGAAAACCTTACAAAAAACACTATGGCTATTTTTCATCCACACAAAGTACCTATGGGATCTGATTTCACTTTCCAAATAGATGTAACTACAGCTGCTTCACTCATGAACTGTCTCCTAACACCACTGATGAATAGCCCTACATTTATCACGCAGGGACGCTGATCAGAAAGGAATCTGTCTTCTGCTCCAAATTTCAGTAGAAATGCCTGAAACCATGAAACACCAAAGACAACCGTGGATTCAGCTGGGAATCATGACACTGTCATTATGACTCCTAAGGAGTTTTCAGACCCTGTCGAAACAAAAAGCGGGAGCGTGTGCAGAATGATTAACAGCAAGCACCAAAGGAGCTGAGTCCTCTTACGTGGCCCTGACTCTGGCACAGGCCCATGCACGTACTTGGCTCGTTTCTGCGTGGTCAGCTCTAGGGCCAGGAACCTGGTACGTTCCTAAAGCTTACATTTCATCCAGTAGTATCACTATTTAATATAAAATATTTAGTGTCAATGTTTAACAGGGATAAATGAGATGACCCACATAATTACAGACTTCTCAGTCTGACATCAATCCAGGGAAAAATAATGAAGCTGCTAGTACAGGATGAGGCTTAAAAAAAGTGATGAAAAGTGGTTAATGTCAAGCAACACAGTTTCATGGAAAAGAAAAAAAGATCTTTTCAGGCAGTTGTTACCTTTCTTAAGGAAAAACAAGTTTCACTGAGAAAGGCAATATCCTTAGCCTTACACAGGGTACTTGATAGTTCTAGTAAAGGAGTTTGAATGATACAGAGTCAACATTGGCAGTTTTAAATAAAAACAGAAACAAACTTTCCACACAGTGCACAAGGCTCCAGCTAGCTAATTTAAGGAGAGGGACGGAAGAGAAATCCTACAGGAGATGCACAGAGAATGAAGGGGAGTGTCACAGGTTCTAGAAGTGCCCCACTGATGATCTTGCTGTTCCCAGTTCCCAGGCTGTTCCCACATTTTGTCTCACCATTTTCGACAAGTAACCTTAAGTGTCCCTTTTCAGGACAGTATTGCAGCATATGCTTATTAAGTATATTCTGCCCTTAATTTGTAACTAAATATATGGTATCTCACACTGATTTCTGGGTTTGGGGATGACAGAATCAAGCATGTGCTTAAATCAAAGTCAGAGTCCTTCAATTCTTGGCTGAGCAAAAACTGTCAAGAAAGGGAAGGGGAGCATATTTTTGTTATATGACCATATGCCCAAAGAGAGTAGGACTGAACCCAAAAATCATCAAATATGGTCCCGTATGCTGCCTGAGGGTAGCTTTCAAGTGGTGTCATCTTAGCCCAGATTCGAAGCAGTAGCTCTGAGCAGACAGGAACACGTAACCTTAACTTCTCCAAGAGCAGTCGCTCTGTGTCCTTCTGTCACAGAGGAAAGCGGGTTAGCTCCGGTTCAGACAGCCTGGCAATGTCCCATCCCTGACTGTGCAAAGTGAGCAATTCTTCAAGGCTTGTTTTGAAGACGTTTTTTTTAATGGTTAAATAACTACTTGTTTTTACATTGTTATCCACCATCATGGTGAACAGCCAGTGATAACTGAAAAAATTGGATGTGTTCAGTAGGGAGGTGAACCTGGAGAGTGATTTATAAACACTCCACAGAAAAAGCATCCTCCAGAAAGCCAGCTTTAATACCTTCCAAATACATAGTTTAGGTGCACTGGTACTTCCTGAAGAACTATTGTGACTGTCTTAATTAAGGAAAAACTTAAGCTACTGCATCCAAGTAAACAATGTTCAGTTCTGCTGAACAAAAATGGTAAAAGAATTATTCTCAGAAATTTGGAGATAGGGCAGTTTTACAAACTATTTACTTTCTCTCATGATTAATCGTGATTCTTGTGTGAGACCACAGTTTTGGTCTCTTCTGTACCAAAAATCACTGAGCTAGAAGATGTAAGGCTGGAATTATCCAGTCATCAATCCATGCTGGAGCTTCAGCTTAGGAGACACCTGATGAAAATTTTATTGTTTTTAGATGCTGAAGCCTGGTATCACCATGTTCTCCTCTCTCCCTTCCCCTTCAAGGCACACCAGTAGGTCTCCTCTGTTTCAGAAGAAACTTTTTATCACAACAGCTGAAACGTTAGCAAAAATATCTAATTATGGAGGAGGAAACTACAGATTGCTCTAGGTTTTAGTGTTTGTAAGCAGAGAGCAATGCCTTGTGTTCTAATAAAAACAATGAAAGAATAATACCCTGCATTTTGCATAAGGCAATTTTAAACAAATGAGCTGAAAATGTTTATAAACAGAAAAGGTAAAATCCACAAGAGCATGAGCGGAATTGTCCAGTAAGGCAAACACACCATTGAAAAAACACCTCTGATAGGCATGGACAATGTGTCTTGGAGTCCCCCACCATGATAACTGCTTCATTCAGTGGGGAACAGGCCTGGGGACCCTCATAATGAAATCCAGCTTCACAAAAAACAAAACCAACACAATCAGTATTAGCAATACAAAGACTACACGGGAACACCAGGCAAAAACAAAGCTAAGGGTTTGGATATTATATAAAAGTATAACCATTAATTTTTAGTATAATTGAAATAGTTTCTAGAAGGATTTATATATGCCTTCATGGAATCTTCCCAGTCCCAGCAGGTTGTTGAAAGACAAGGATTACACCAGCCTAATTTCACTAAGTCACTTTTATCTGTAGCAGAGGCAGTGCAGGCTAATTCCAAGACCAGGAGGAGATACACACGCACACCATCTGAGTAGATTTGAATATTGAAGAAGCTAGCGCAGAGCTCCACCAACCTGCAGCAGTGTGGCTATGTGAGCACAGATCACCTGCTCTCAGGAGCACTCTGACAAGTATACATGAACTGCAATTGCCCCTTTGAACTCTAGTGCAGTGTAAGAAGTTATCCGAGGTGGTTTGCCCAGCCAGCACACTCTGGTGCTGCTGGTGACCTTGCTGGGAACTGCGTCCTGCGCACACAGGGCCCTGGGGAGAGACCTTTGTCCCCTCACCTTCTGACCTGAACATCTCATGTCCCACCTCCTGGGGCACAGCAGAGAAACCTGGCCAGATGTTTCAATTTCCTCGTGTTCACAATTCTGATTGCATTAGACGAGACAGGATTTCTCCACTGGCACTACCCAGGGGTAATGTGAAATGAGTTATGAACATTATCCACTCTGCAGTGTACATATCTGATGCTGAGAAAGCCTTAATAAGGTCAAGTGGAATTTCATGCTTGAAGAATCTCATATGCTTGGACATGACCCAGCTTTGGAAAATGAGTTGGTTGTATTTCTGTACAAATGCTTTGGAGATGCTGTTTCTGGTAAAATACGGCTGCCTGCTGAGGCAGCCTGGCATCGCCTGTCCAGACAGGAACTCGGTCATTTCAGCTGGAGGCTGTTTGCTGCATTAAAGGGCTCCTATTCTTTTTAAAAGAGTGACTTTAGCAGTGTTTATTTCTGTTTATTGAAATAGATAACCTGAATTACATAGGAAAGAAAAAAGCCTAGCTTCTGTGTTACTGGTAACCATGACTCAGCTTTTCACACGATCTCAGCATTTCAGATACTCAACAGAGAACACAGGACATACATCCATTTCTAAAACAAACACTGAAGGTTTTGCTAAAATCCTGTAAATCGTCCAATGAGTAACAGAATCACAGATACCTTGCTCCCATGCACACCTGCTCCCACAGTGAGTGCCTGCCACAGCTCTGGCACCTGGTATGGTTTAGCACAGGGCTGCCCTCACTCACGTACAGAGACATACAAGGACTCGATGACTCTGAAACCTCCAACCTCAGCCAAAACAGACTGACACTGACTGAACCCAAGAGGTCCAGGACTTTCAAGGATGGGGCAGAGGGAGCACAGGTGGACAGAGAGTCCTCACACAATGTCTAATTTCATTGAGAAATCAGGCTAAAAATCATTAGGTAATTAAGATGATCATTTTTGCAGTCAAAACACAATATGTTTGTATTGACTACATGATCAATAATAATATTCAGCATAGCTGTGGTGCTTTTCACATGCAGCATGCACTGGTTTATTTAATCACTGACCAAGAAGTGCTGAGAGTAAAATTCTGATGCCTGCAGGGTTTTTGCATAACTACAAAGGAGACTTGCCTCACAAAAACAGTTGGGAGGAGTTGACAGTGCGCAATTATCACTAAATAATAGGTAATTGACTTAAGATAAATTATTTTCATTTCCTTTTAACCATAATAGCTCACCCAGTATACACTCCCTAGCTGTGTGCTAAAGATTTGATCCAAGCCAGCTCAACTAGCTAAACTTATTATTAACTTTGCTTTGTGTAAATTTGTGGGTTTAATAACAGAGGAGTTTGGGGGACAGACTGTCCAGCAAGCCCTGTACTGCTGACAGGCCAGCTGCCACAGGCTGCAAAGCAAGTACAAGAAACCCTTTGTAAGCTTATATGGAATAGTAGTTTCAGAGAGAAAGCCCTAATTAGTTAGAAGATGGCTTGTACCCTGAAGCACAGGAGACATTCTAAGACATTCTAAGGTAATTAAATATAAAGAAAATTAGCATGTAGTTCATGAACCACACAAGCAGGACGAAACAGTGCCTGGTAGCACTGAAGCAAACTGTTCTGGTCACACAAAAATTAATACTTCTCTTATTAGTGTGATCTTTTTCTCAACCACAGTTTAAGGCTGCAAGAATAGAAGTAAGGACGAGAATTCAAGAGCGCTCACCCTAGACACCAAGATTCACCAGCAACAAATGTGGCCTGGGGTGGGAGCAGACACAACTGCTACTCAGCCCTGAGCAGGTGTCTGCGGGTGGATATGGGGCTGGTCACTGCTCCTGCCTCTGCCAAAACCCCTGGCAAACACTCCTGTGTGCCAGATGGTCTCCACTTTGCAGAAGGTAAAAAGGACTCCAGACAGCAGCTAAAGTTACTCAGGAATAAAAAAAAGAACACATTATGAATAACAGCACCATCTAGGAAACATGCTGAGCAGTTTGGATGGGTGCAGGAAGGGGCAAGGAAAGCTGTAGTGAAACAGTTGAAATGTGAATTTCCAGTAGTGTCCTGCACATAAGTTCGGATAAAGAGACTTAGAATGAAATAAATACATGCAGAAGCTTGACAAGCAAGTTAAAAGGCAGTGCTGAAAGGATGAGAGAGAAGTAAAATGATCTCAACAGTACAACACAAGAGTTAACGTATGTGATACAGATCACGAGAAAAACAGTGGCATCACAATTGCAAATTCATATTACTCCCCCCAAACTATGCATGAGAGAAATCAGTGCACATTAAAAGGAAATACAGAATAAATTCAAAACTGTATTAAAGATCAGCAATGAACATCAGGATGTTGGGTTTTCCCGAACTATATTACATTATGCGAGAATGGGAGGTTTATTTGTAAGTTTTTCTAGATTTCCTTTATCCTCTCTGGGATGAAGCCATCTTTCCATATGGGCTAAAATGTCTCAGCAGAAAAGCTCCTGGACAAATCCTCCTTTCTTTTCCCTACCAGGAATTGCGAGTACTTGCACTTCATGCTATGACATCCATCCTAGTTTTATACTTCAGTGTGCACAGCAATCTATCTCTGCCCATAAAACATTCTAATCCTCATCTCTGTTGAGAATGCTTCCTAATTTCTATCATTGCATCTGTCCAATAACATTGATTATTTTCAGCCCTGCTATTACTTTCAAACTGTAAATCAGTTCACTGTTGAGACTCTACATGAGGTACAGTCTCCTACAGTCACCTCTCCTGTTTCTCACTGCAATTAATTTTTTATGTTAGAATTCCTTAGCATTGGTCACAGCCCTCGTATTTAGTTTCAGACTCTTCTTTCACATGAGCATCTCTCTCGCACTTCGACTCCATAAGGAATGGTCTCAGTGTCTCTGATGAGCCTCACAGCCTGGAGAGAATGAGCTTCGCTGGGTGACTATTCTATATCTCAGAGACTGAATTCCTATTTCCTACCCAGCTATAATTTATAAACAGAGTGACAAAACCAGGGGAGCACTGTGGAGGCAGATCTACGTGATTACCTCCCAAGGTCTGGCAGACAGGCTGTTCTCCTGCTCCTGTTATCTGATACAGAAAAAGAGCACACTCAGTTAATCCCTGCTGGCAGCTACCATTTCAGTTTCTGGGTCTGATGGCAACACAAGGCATCTAATGCCCCTCTAAATGCCGAGGAGGTTTGTGTGAAAAGAACTATGGGCATCTAACTGGAAAAAAAAAGTAATACAGAACTATAAATCCAAAGTTAAATTAGGAAAGACCTTCTCAGGCAAAAAAGAAGTGAATGTGTGTATAAATGGTGACAAGTTGCATGTTTACAGCCACTCATCTTTGAGTAGTCTACCTTTTCTTCAATAAATATGCACAGCATTTTATATACGTCAATGAAGTCAATACAAGGCGATCGATAACACTGTTTAAACAGTAGATAGCAAACCTGAATGAGTAATTTTTTCTGGAGTTTATCAAACCAGGAACACAAAAGCGACAGTGTTGTCTTAAAAGATATACATAGCTTTGTGTAAATTAGGAATGACGTTGCAAAGGCACATGTAAGCTAGAACCCACCTTGGGCAATTAAAGAAGACCTTTATTCAGATGACCTGTGCTGCTGGCAACAGGACCCCAGGTCTGGCACCCCAGGGTGCAGCTTCTCAGCCCCTCTCTGTGGGTCACAGCCCAGGCTGGGCACCATCACCAAGGTCTTTCTGGGCAGGGCAGAGCACCGCTTCTACTTCCCTCCTAACCCAAAAAACAGTTTATAGCAGTTTACATTTCCAAGGCTATCATAGCAAGGAAAAGTGCCAGAAAGTTAGTGTTTTTTAAATGAAAGCCTACTTTGCATGTTTAGCTTCTCCAAATAAACGCAGCCTATATTGTGTTTTGAGAGGCCTAAAGTCTAGCTCCGTGCAAGTGAGAAAAAAACTCCGGGCCTAAATCTTCTTGAAATACATGCTGAATGTCTGTGATTAGCGGTGGAAATGTGCCATAACATGCGTCAATCTAATTTTGGAACCAAAATGTCCAACTGAATGGCATATTGCTAATTTTTTCTCCTTCTCTGTGATTCTATGCAAATCCTGTCATTTCCCCCATCCTGGAGTTGTCTGCAGCCATCAGAAATGCTGACTTCTGTGTATTTAGTATTCGTGTGAGCTTGACAAGAGCCAGCACTTCTGATCAGTGCCACTGCTGCTGAGGGAGAACTTGGCAAAAACTATAGGCTACAGGAATTTGCACCTCTCTTTTCTTCCCCTTTTCCTTTTCACTGTCCCTGTAAAATGTCCCAGGCCAGTGTTTGCTCTTTCTGCCATATTCCATTAGCCACAGGAAACAAAGAAATCAAGACAGTTCTTAATACACCAGGTTTTCAGATAGGCTTGCTGCAGTTCTATCTGTGTGCAACAAGATGCTGTAAGAGAAAAAAAATCACTTTAGATAAATTAATCTCTGAGAGTCAGAAACAAGAAACAATGTTAAAGTGTGATTTTAAAAATCCTTATTAGTGTTTGCATCAACTTTTTTTTTTTTTTTTGAGGAAAAAAAAAAGCATTTTCAATGTTAAGCATTCAAGATTTAAAATTTTAGCATGCTGCTTGTACATACTGACATAACAGAGATACCAAAATATTAACACCTTGGATTCTGTTGTAGTTGTTTGGTTTTTGTTTGTTTCTAAGGTGCTGGCCATCGCTCTTTTAGCACGTGTTTGTCTGGTTCATCAAGTTTAACAATCGCGGTGTGTCTCCGGACTGTAGGGCTAATATAATTAAATCCTATTAACACATCAGGAATAAAATCCTTTAATAGGCACATGAGGCTTTGAGAGGCAGCTCATTCCTGAGCAGATTTAATATCCTTAAATTAAGCAAGTGTGAATGGGAGGATGAATCTTATTAAAAACTTAAATCTGATTATATTTGAAAATTATTGGTTTCTTAATGTAATAAATTATCCAATACAGACTAGAACAAATAATATATCCTAGCTTCACATAACTCCAGTCTATAACAAGTGACAAACGAAATTAAGAATGACTGTGGGGCAAAAAGGAAGGTCTTTTTATAAAAGTCATTTTGCATAATGAAATACTTAAATCATTTTAACAAACACTGGGGGAGGGGATAGAAGATATATGTGCAGATGAGGGAATTAGAACAGGACTCATTTTTCCTCTTCAAAAACTGAATACAAAGATAGTAGGATTGTTGGTTTTTTTCCTCTAAAAATGCCATTCTGACGAATTTGTTGTAAATTTTGAAAAGAAAAGCTGAAGCTTATGTTGGTGGAAGCTGATTCCTTTTCCAGAAGGCTAATGCAAATGTAAACCATCTGCCACACATTCTGCTGATAAAGCTGTACTTCCGAACAATGGACCAACAGCACTGGAATACTAAAACATTAGCTCGACATTAGGAAAAAGTTTTGAGAGAGATTATAACTTACAGAAAATGTAGGAAAATGTAGGTATTTTTACTGTTCTTTCACCCAAAGAGGAATTAGATAGTTGTGTGCATAGACATATATATCATATATATCTGAAAATAATGCCCCCTATTTATTTTCACGGAAACTACAACAGATAGAAAGACCACGATAACACTATTAGAGAAAGCAAATTCTCAGATATGAAACATTATTTCTCAACATAATTACCACCATTAGCTGTGCATTTTCTTCAGTAATAAACAAGAGGCTGCATGAAGCACTCATAAAAATCTACACCAGTGGACATGACTCACTGTCACTGTCACCACTGCTAAAATGCACTATCCACAGCCTCACTGTGCTCACATCCACTGATTGTTTTCCAGAAACATTCAGAAAGAGGTGATGAACGTCAGTGAGTGTCATTTTTTCTGCATGAATTCAATTCTGAATTGAATTCAGCAACATACCTTTGCTTCATACACACTTCCATGTCAGACACCATTTTGTCAGACTGCCCCTCTGCTGCCATCTGTCACATAGCAACAAAATGTAATGGAATACTGGTGGGAAGGTTCAGCCTCTACTGCCATAGCACCAACACCTGCCTCTGACATCATGGGCCAACATCATAAAATAGGAGGCATTACTTTCAGAACAGCCCTCATTTGTATATTCGCACGGACACTTTCTTATGTAGCATGTACAGAGCATAAATCATGAACACTGAGGAAGAGGTAAGGGTGACAACAGGATCCTCTGGAAATGTGTACAGTACAAGTAAACAAAGAGTTCAAAGCTCATAAATACCATGGCTACTTTGAATGAAGACTGGAGTCCTTGAAGGGTGAATCTCTTCCCTCTAACATTGGGTCATTGCAAAGTGTTGACAAGCATTAGCCGAACAAGCATTAGTGTGACTAGCAGTAGTTCAGAAGCAATACTATTTATTAGGACAGTGGATAACATCCAAACACTAAAGAATCTAAAGGAAAGTCCCAGCGGATTTCTAATCCAGACCTATGTGACATATTTGTGAGAGCAAGAACTGGGAACCAGAAAGCTTTACTTCTAAATCAGGCTAACAAAATTGTTTTCTATAAGTGTGTGCAAGCAAAAATAGTTAACCTGAGCAGAACACCACAAAGATGTCTTTATGAATACATTTAAATGTACGCAACTGATTAAATATCATGCAAAGAATGGTCTGTGTTTTGATGACGGTAAACATCAGGATACAAACCTCCAGTGAAAAAGCTTATGGTGTAGCTAACGTGTAGTGCAGCAGCTTAAAACTGCTCCACAATTTCACTGCTGAGCAATATTCTTGAGTGCAATCTAGGCATGTATACATTACTAAGTATGTATGCATCGTAACAACAGTTCTGGAGATAATGTAATGTGATCTTAAAATGCTAATGATCTAACCAGAAAACTTCCATAGCCACGAGTTCCCTAGCTGTATTAATTATTCGGACATAAAGGTGGGGATGAGAAGATAAATGATGTTATCACAAGTTAAAATTTCTCTAAAATCCCATTAATGCAAGAAAAAAATATACATTATTATTATTATTTTCCTTACCTGCCTACTAGAGTTGATGTTGTGTCAAGCTGTAAGCAGGGACCAGTAAAAGGAATCCTCAATATCCCCAGTCTCAGAGATATTTTCGTAATTCTACAAGTCCACCTCCACATACACTTCTATAATTTGAATGTCTCTGTAGGAAAAAAAAAAAAAAAAAAAAAAGTCATCTAATTGCAGAAAAACATGCATAATTATGACTTCTTTAACAGTAGTTGTCTTGCGTTTACTAAAATGTCAGCTTAAAAATCACTATTAGTCTTTCTGCAATTACTGCCTCAAGTTGTGTGTTTGTTTTACATTGCCAGTAATTTTCTCCCTCTTTCTTTTTTTTTTAAGTAAAATAACTTATACATGTGTGTTTAGTACACAAAATTCATTACTCTAGAATAAGCAAATTAATTCTTCCCCCACCTTTAGTTGCTAGTACTGATTTATCTTTAAATCTGGAGGGGGACTGGGGGAAGAAAAAAAAAGCAAGAGTTCTGGTTGTTTCTTAGATGGATGACAGATTTTGTTCTAATTAATCTAGAGCACTGTGTATAGAAAAGACTGCAAAAGCAAACACGTCTATTAACAAAAAGCAGTGATTACTGCTTGGCACTTAGCCAGTAACTCTACATAAGCAATGAATTGATGCCTGCAACTGTCTCAGTGCCATATGGGTTCTGCTGTAGCAATGAATTGGATCCAACGCAAGGTTAAGATGTGTCAAATTTAACTGGGGTTTAATTGATACTGGTAAAGAGGCTCTAAATAAAGAAACAGTGTGTGTGCTATTAGAAACAGGATGCATGTCAGCCTACATCCCCCAGCTTGCTGGCAACAAAACTGTGTTGAGATGTCCAAATGAGTTTCCAAACTCTTTTTTTCTCAAATGAAAGAAAAGAAAGAGACAGAGACAACAAAAACTCTAGGTTAACAAGCTTACTAGCGCTTAATTGGAAAGAAAGACAGCTGATCAGGTGTATAGTGCTATAGTCTTCACGCATTTCTCGTTTTCACATCCTAAGTCTCTTTCCTAACATCCTAAGTAGTGATGTTGGTCATTTTGCCCAACAGAAAATCCAAGCTAGTGTCTCCATTCACTTATGAAAATATCCCTAAATTACAGCAGGGACAGAAGTTTGCATGGCTCAGTATTCAAGAGCCATGAAAGGTAACTTGCCTTCAAGAAATATTATCTTTTCTTAAACAGCAACAACACAATCTATAATCCCTGAAAAGCCTCAGAAGTTTTTCATTCTGTGAGACTGTTATTTCTGTTCTACTGACAGCTCTGTTGCAATAAGCATTTTACGCAAAGTGACATGTGCTTGGAGTGTGAAGCCCTAAATTGTCCATTGGGGTTGGATAAGAGCCTGGCCTGAGAACCTGGGGCTACAGGGAATTATTCTGATCCTTTTTGGAGTATTTGGAGTAAAACAGTGATGAATAGCAGGTCAAAAGTATTCACCTCTGCACCCAGAGACTCTCCTCTCCTGCTCAAATGCAAACCATTTCAGGTTGGAACTTCTGGAAGTGCTACAATGTCTGATGCTGATGTTCAAAATGCCAGCCTCCATCTGGGGGTCTTAGGTGAGGAAATCGAGACAATAAAGGGTAAAGCAACTAAGAAAGAGGATTGTTTTGCAGCTTGCCATTGAACTACCTTCCTCTCATTTCCCTTCCTTGGCAAGGAAGAATATGGCAATTGGAATAGAACTCCCAAATTTTCCCACAGAGATATTCAGCACCCCACTGGTCCAGAGCAATGTGCTGCAGCTGGCCCAGTGTCGATAAGGGGCTGGGCTGGAGAGTCTCTGGCTGTCCCTTCCAGTTTCAGAGGGTCTGTGATTTGATGATTCTGTAAAGCAGCATCCTTTAAACACCGGGTCTGATCTTAACTTTCATGATACAAAAAAAAAAAAAAAAAAAAAAAAAAAAAAAAAAAAAAAACCTGATTAAAAAAAACTGGTAAGTTAAAATATGAAATTGAGGTATTTTTAAGACTCCCCATCTTCCACATGTTACATTTCTGAAGATATACTGCTTTCATTCTAACTGTTCCTCATGCTCAAGTGGCAGCAGCCCATAAATATCTCTAGCTACCTTTCCTTAAAACTGGTTTGATTTACTTCTTTCAAAAAGAAAAAAGAAAGAAACCACCCATGCTGAGCCCATGCTGAACCTCTGCTGGCTCAACTACATCCATCTTTAAAATATTTTTTGTGCTTTGTTTTTTTGTTGTTGTTGTTTGTTTTGGTTTTTGTTTGTTTGTTTGTTTGTTTTGAATGAGGCCACCTTTCACTTCATATTTGAGCAATCTCTGGCATAGTGAGGTCCAAGTTGAAAGCCAGAACTTCTAGGCGTTTCCCTACCCATACTACAATGCTATGATACTTCATTCTAACAACAGCCTTGAATTTCTTCAACACTACATTCCATCTGTCTCCTAGACCAGTATATTCTGAATTAGTGTTTAAGACCAGTTTCACATCTATACATCAAATGGTATCTAGCCTTTATTTGATGCCGTATAGACTTTTTTCCTCAACATTAAATTTGTGCAATATTCTATAGCTATTCAGACTGGTTTTTATTATAATGTTTTATTGCACGACTAACATTTTTTATAATCATTTTGCTGCAATTTTGGTACATTTCACCAGCAGTGGAAAATGTTTTCTAGTAATTGCAATGATTTCTTTTCACTTGGCTTTGCTGGCAGTGTTCTAATCCCATAGGTAGCTTTTTGCATTGTTTTTAACCCTGCAGGGAGTAATGACTGTGTGACATATTCTGCAAAGAAACCATTTACAGTAAAAGGACATTGCTGCATTACTTATGTTAAGGAACAAAGACAAAAAACAAGACAGGGAAATAGAGTAAAAACCAACTGTATCTATATAGCTAATGTTTGATATTTGTCAGAAAGACATAACAGAGTTGTTGTTCTCTCCATGCAGACGGTGGAATCAATACAGTTCTGCAAATAAACATACGACAAAGAAGAAAAAGTTGTTCGTGGCTTATTAATGTTCAGTAATACTATGTGCTCTAGATATTTCAAGCAAAATCTAAACCCTAGTCTTTCTTTGCAAGAAACACAACGAAAAAAATATTTACTAGTGTATCTTTAATGCCCCACTTACTATCTTGTCTGAAAAGTAGGAGCTTGATTTTCTTCCTCTGTCCTTTCAGACGATGTGTGTGTCTGAGAGACAAGATTGCCATGTTACTGCCAATTCTCTAATACACAGACTTGTACGTGGGAAATCAGTATGGAACACTGCACTCGCATCTCCAGTAACTTTTTACAGCCTTTAAATTGCCCGTCTTCTGACTACATTTCTTCAAACAATATTGCCATCTGACTGATATCAATCAAATGTATTGCCCTTTGATGTCAGAACTCACAGAGTCATCCCACTTGACTGAATTTTGATTACCTCTACATTCAGAAAAGTAATGTGTTGTTCTTCAAAAAAAAAAAAGCATAGCCACTGTGCGTATTTAATAAAAGGAATATTGACTCCTGTATTAAGAAAAAAATGCCAAAAACGTGAACTTTGAGAATATCAACTTTCAAATTGCATTTTGCTTCCTGAGTGGAAGAAAATTTTTTATAGCGTAGTAGGGAATGGATAATAAACGTTTAGAGATTTAACCTCTAATAACAGGTGGTCATCTGTTGTGGCCCAGATTTCGCACATCCTTCCAGCCCTGCTGTGCCATTATAGAAGGGGATATATGCACCCTTTTGTGGTGTTCCATTATACTTCATATGCATCATAGCAGGAGAGATGCTAGCATCCTTTTTTTTCTTTTAATCGGTTGTATGTTGAAGCAAGAATAAAGATAGAAGCCTCTGCTCAACAGGGAATAATTCAGAGATCAAATTTCCTATTGTTTAAGTCAGTTGCAAAATCCTACAGCATCAGAGTCATAAAGGAAGGGAGCCCAACTACAGGCATCAGAAACAATGATTATAACTGCTGCATTCAGTCAGCCCATGTGGAAATGAAAGGACTGGATAACATACAGTGACTCATTGTTAAGAAATGGTCTATGAAACTGCTGAAAACTAATCATAACCTGAAGCTTCTTAGATGCTAGGAGTTTGGGTTTTTTCCATTTATGCTTTTCTTATCCTCTACTTTAACCCCTGCAGTATTTTCTTCCTGTGTTCTCTTTGCTTCAATGAATGCATACTCTTCCCTCAAAAAAAAAAGAAAAAAAACAATTGCAAAAATCAAATTCTTTGCTACCACCTCCATTCTGCATCCCGCACTTTGTGCAGACCCTGCAGGTGCTCTGACTTCACTTCTCACCTTGGCAGCTTCAATAGGAATCCATTATTTGAGAAAAAAATGCTTCTCTCCCATTGACGTGCTTTGCCTGTCATTCAAGGAATAGATCTACCACCCTCACAAGAACCCCTCACCTCTTCAGATACCACATGCAAGTATCAGCAGCAATCTCCAAAAGAGCAATCTCCACAGATGAGATCTTGTCCATTCCTCAGATACGGACAACATGAGGCTAGAAAACTTCACTGCATCCTTAAATGATTGAAGTGCTGAGGAGATGGAAGAGATTTCAGCCATAAAGAGGAAGCAACCCAAGTCTCCATCATGTGGAAACAGTTCCCAAACCTGCAGATAACAGAACTTAAAAGTTCCATTTTGAAAGACCCTATCTAAATCATAAACCTGAAATTCAAATCTTTCTAGAGGACAATGATAGACTGATTATAGCAAGAACCTCTGTTTTTGAAAACCATTCCTGTTAAACATTTGTGAAGCCGGGAGGCAAGGTGAGATGCGTACAGAAGGCCTCTCCTCACGATTTGTGACGACAGGTTTCTGGGAGATCAGAAGCTGTGTGTGGTGTCAATACTCTCCTGCTGAACTGTGCAGTGCCTCCAGTCTCAACTGCTCAGGCTGGCTGCTTAAAAAAAATGCTACAGACAAGAAAGCTGATAGCCAGCAAGTGGCTCACACGTTAACACCACACAGAGTTGCACTGTCCCTCTGATTCCCATATTTTTTCCACAAGTACACCACTCATCACACAGCAGTTCATCCAGTGTTCCTGTATGCAGTATTTCTTTTTTTCTTTATTTCTTCCCACCTCTACTCTCTCAAATGTAGATAGGGTAGGATTCTCAATGAGAGACAACTAGAAATCAAATTGAAGTTAATAATTAATTGCAATAGGAACAAAGTGACACAATTCCTAAGGACTTTTGAAGATGTCACCGTTACAATATAATCAAAGTTTTTGAAAGCAAACAACTGGTTGGAAAAAGAAAAAGAAAACACAGAAGAAGCAGCTTCTCTAGCTTTCTCTTGGCCTCTTAAGTAATTGAGTGGGTACTAACTATCCTCAATTTGGCTATAGGTACACCTATGTTATTATACCTGCTATAACTCTTAGGCTCCTTAAATTTCCACTCTGTGTTGTATGTATTTCTGCTGAAAGTGTTGACTGTCTTTTGCACATGTCCCTCATGAAAATTCTAGTCTTTTGCAATGCTTAGCTTTTGCTGCACTCTCACTCCATCATTGTTGCCAATACATAAAGTTCCTTGGCACATCAGGGCAGACAAACTGTTTCTCTGGATGGCTCATTTTTCCAGAAATGACATGTGTCACAAAGCACCTCAAACTCCTTAAACCCCGCATCCATCCAAGCCATTCAATATATTCTGGTGCCCTTGTATACAACCTTCAGGCTTTGAGAAAAAGAATTAACTTTCATCGAATCAGTCCTCAGTATTCCTAGCATAACTGACTGTACTGTCACACCTAAAGACTCTACTTCTTCAAACAGCCTCCTCACTCTTTGTGCAGGGGTGGGAGGGAAGGATGCCACCTCCTTTCTTAATTCTCACCCTCAGAATAAGCATGAGCATTTATGGAGGTAGCAAAAACCCTATGCTGTCAGAATTATGTTCTCTTTCTGCTGGAAGCAGGCACTCCAAATGCTTGCAACATCATTTTCCATTTCTATGCCAAGCTTACTGCCCCAGCCAGCATTCTCTGAGCCTGAGCAAGGAGCGAGACTGGCTCCAGGCTACACATAATTCTCAGAGTTGTACTTTAAAGAATGATTTTAACAGAAAAGGGTGGTTTTTGTTTGTTTGTTTTTCAATTGAGTCTGAATAGCTTATGGTGACACATATTTCTATGGGCTAGCTACACAAAAAGATTAGCTCTCAGATGTTACAGTACCTGGTAATGCCAGACAGAAAAACTAGATTTACAGCTGAGTGGATATTTTCTATCTCTGTTTGTCTTCTGTGCCTGTTTGCCTTTTCTAAGGCCATTACAATTGTGAGCCATACTTATAACACAAAGTTTAATATGTTAAGGCAAGCTGCATCAGTATGAATTTTGTTTGCTTCCTCAAAAGTGTTGCACTCAGACATAGATTCCAATCCCCCAAACAAGGCATGCCATGCATTCCCAGACACTCCATTGGCACCCCCCCCAGCTGAGCAGAGAAGCCAGAAAGCAGCACAGTAGGGAGACAAGCATAGCAGAGCACTTCTCAGTGCCAGTGCCAGTGCCAACCATCATGGCCCACACCTGGGAACAGCTCTGGAGCATAGCAAGGACACACGCCTGCTCCACACCAGGAGCACCGCAGTGCTCAATGCTTGCATTAGGAAAAGGACTTCCACCTGGAAGCAAGAAAGGCTTCAGTGTAACAAGGCTGTTACACTTCCTATTTCCCCTGCTTGTCACTGGCCCAGCCTCTATTCTCATCTCTCTTTTTTAATCAAGGAACGTATTTGTTTCTAACGGTAAATAAAGAAAAATAGAGAAAGCCTAAGCATCAAAAGCCTGCAAGCAGTAACCACACGTGTGAAGTGTTTAACAGCTAGCATAAAGGAGCTCACAAATGGCAGTAAGAAAAGCACAAAAGCGACAGAAATGGTGTCTACAGAATCAAGACTCCGATTTTGGCACTTCTTAAAAACTTGGACACAAAGAAATTGTGCCAGCAGTAATGAGTACAGGCAGCATCCCTCCTCCAAGTCATAGGTTATAGAATAGTTACTGATGGATGACTGGTTGATTTTGCATCATTCATTAAATCAACAAACAAATAAATACAATTTTAGGGGCTGAGCATTGTATAAAATAACATTGAGTGGTTATTACATTCTGAACATCTGTTAGAAGGTTGTGAAGACAACGCCACCTTCTTAGAAGAAAGACCAACTTGAATGGGCCTGATATCTCCTAGGTGTAAGTGATTTTTTAAGGCATGCTCAGACACTTTTTCAGATATATTTCTACTTTGCCCTTCTGGCACCCTAACCAATAAATCTCTTGTTGCAAATCTGTTGGGTAGTTTTCCATCCTTTGTACATGCCACTTACAGATGAGAATGCATTTTTACCATAAGGTCAGAATCACATCTGGCTTTTCAACATTCCTAAAAATCGGTGTCCTACTTTCTGCTTCATCCCAGTGCCAACCACTTAATTTCCATAGTATGTGCAAATAAAGATGTTGTTACTTAAAAGAGGGCAGGGAAATTCAACACAGTACGTCATTTAAGGACAATGTCAGATGTTTATGACAATTAGGATATGCAGAGATAAATGGTTTATGGATTGGTTAAAGATAAAATCCATGAATTCTCCCAGAAGGTGTTCTAGCAGGTGCAGGAATAAGGTATAAACTCAAAAAATCAAAATCCTATCTAAAGGCTACCCATCCATACACACAGAAGCATTAGTGTGGGGGGTTGACTGTAACAAACAGTTATTTGGAAAACAAGTCTGCTGATAACAGAGAGGCAAGGATATAATAATGAAAGTTTCTTTTTGAATTCTTTAGGGTATTAATGGAAAAACTAGGGACTGATTAACATTATTTTGTTTGTATGGAATGGCCATTTCACCCATTCAGAGTACAGAATCTTAAGTTAAGAAGCTACTTGCAGGCGTTTCAAAAGTCAAGCACAAAAGAGGTTAGCACCGGAGGATACAGTACAATATTAGTTTAGCTTACGATCCAATGTGGTCCTATTTTCTTTAAAAGCTTACACAATGTTATATTTTGTGCTGCTGGCAAAAAGTTCTAATAATACGTTTTTAGATTGGCAGTTCTTGCTCTTGGTGTTCATTTACAACTTGCTCATGTTTCAGAATTGGCATTTTCAAGATGACAAAGAAACAATGAACACTTTTGTATCATGGCTCATCGTGTTTTGCTGTTCTGGACCATTTCTTTCTTTCTCAGTTTGATTTTTCTTGGCTACTCAATCTTCAAACAGCTTATCTTTTAATTGTTACATTACAGCTGCTCAAGAATACTACTTTGTGGATTGGCTTTGAGTATTATTTTCTTGAAATCCCCCTGTCAGAGGGATTGACCTCCCATACTTCTGCCTTCAGTCAATGGCATGTCACTGAGGTCTATGTTGAGCCTTTCCTCTTTATATGCTTTTCCATCCTGCATTTTATCTCCAAAGGCTGCCAAAAAGCAACAGTTCATCACCTCTTACTGACAGCGCTACAGGTCTGTATGTCCAGATACATGCAATATAATTGTACTCTTATGCAAAAATGAGGTGTTTTATCCCAGTGCGGGGTGTTACAAAACTATGCTGTTACTCATACTTCTTTTCAGTTCACAGTCAATGACAATAACTCACAAGAAAAATAAGTATGAAGGCTCAATTTTACCCTTCATTAGTTCAAAACCAATTGTTTTATGAACTCCATTAGGAAATATTGTTTTTTAAAGTCATGTTCCTTTGGACCAGAATTTTTGTATTTCTGTTATTAGTTAGGATTTCTCTCCCACTCCAGCTCACTGTGCCCACCTCTGTAAAAATAACAACACAGGCCAAGGACTGTTATATACTCACTGCAACAGCAGCACAGTATTTTGAGTTTATTATTCCCCTTCTACAAGGTCGTGTCAAAAATTAGCTTTTATAACAGTGATATATTCAGGCAGCCTTACTCCTGAAAAGATACCTGTTGATTGCTTTAACCATGAAACTTAGAAAAGTTTTAGCCACAAAGCATTTTAAATTAGAAAAATATGAAGAACAAGTTACAGCAAGATTTGTTCTCCTCTGCCTTTGACAATTCCAGTAAAGCATCTTTCTTTAGGAAAATAATTATGGACAAGATCTAAGTAAGCACTTGCTTAAATGCTGAACTTAAGCAATCATAAGGCAGTTTTCATAAATCAACAGCCTTATGAAGGTTGGGACAATCTCCATCCTTGCTCTTCTGATATTGAATGCAGAATACAAATCTGGTGAATCTGTCTATTTTATTCATTATTACACCAGTGTTATTCATTATTACACCAGTGTAAAGACTCTCTAGAATTTTTTACCAGGAAAACACATTTTCAAACTCAACCTACTTCATGCCATCCCTTTGCCACATGGACCACCACAGCAGCTCCTGGAAATCTTCATCCCTTGCAGCAGGCTCAGCCTACTCCAATATTCCTGAACAGGTACATAAAAGCTTGCAAGAAAAGGGTAATATATGGCTCTGAGTATTGACATGGAGATATTTGAACACTTGCATATATGTGCAGTCATGTGCTGAAAGAGCCAACAGTTCTATTTAAAATTTTACTCCCTTCTCATATCACCTCCAAGGAGGCAGGATAATAGAGATATCTGCAAAGGGGGAGCAGGAGATCTTTACAGATCCTCTTGCCCAACAGTAATTTACTGCCTTTACATCCCATCCCGATGGCTGGTTGCTTCCTTCATCACCACTGCGCTTTTTCCCTTATGACAGAAAATGATGTAGCAAGAGGAAAAGACCTGCAATCACAAAGCAGCCCAGCAATAGCCCAGCTAATAACATAAAATAAAACGCATTGTGCTTCCCTGCTCCTGTGAGAGAAAATGATGAAGCACAAACCCAGCTCTCATCATTTGGTAGTTTGGCTTAAGAGAGGGGAAAAAAAGATACCACATGACTGGTAAAAATTTGGACTATGTCATAGCTATTGTTCTATTTTCAGTATTACATAACTGACCATTTTTTGAGTCTGTCTTTGTAGTCTGTGAAGTCATTGGATCTGTGAAAAGGAAAGGGAAACTACAATATCTGACAATACTTGAAATTGTCAGTGAGCAGAAATACCATCATGTTTCAGAAAGCACGTAGTAGTTCCATTTTGCATGTGGATTATTCCCTCTCATAATTCATAACCAAACTTCTGCCTGTTGACTTTTCTACGTTCCAGGAAATACAAGGACTACTGCAATGTGGGAAGGATGGTGGCTTTCTTCTGTTTACCAGTTCACTACAAGGCTGCTTTAAGCAGCGGCAGGTTTAACGTGTTTAGACTTTTTCCAAATGCTAAACTGTTAGAAATATGTTTCATTTAAATAATATCTTTGTGGTCTACTTCCCGATCATTCAGTACGAATATTCCTTTGTCAAGTTGATGTTTATCTTTCCCCAGAAAGACAAAGAAATAAAAAGGAGGAGGACAAAAGGAAAGGCTTGAAAAGTTCTGACTTCTCTAACTTTCAACAATTTATTGCCCCTTGTCATCTTTACTGATAACGGCTGGGTTTTGTAATTCAAACATTTATTTATTCCTTAAGCAGTCTGACTGCTTGGGGAAATATATGAGAGCACCAAAACCAGCCTAAAAAGCCAGACAGTCTGCCACAGCTCCTCTAGACAGAGTGCTAGCCAACGTGAGGTGCAGCGCTGCCGAGTGATGGGCACCAGAGCAAGATGAGGGCACGCAGCACCGTCAGGGTCAGTGACCCACGAAGCTCCATGCATGCAGATGTGCAGAGCATTCTGCAACAGCAGGCAGCATGTGACAGGAGACTTTTAGTCACACATGATTTGTGTACTGATTTAAACAATAATTGCTCAGCTATTCTCCACCCAGCCAGCACCATGGGGTTTTCTGGGCTTCTGAAGTAACTGAGAAGTTTTCTCTCTCTGTTACTCCCTCTCCAAGTGCTCTATCTGTATGAAAAGTGAGTACCTTCAGAACTGCAGTCTAAGACATCTACAGCTATTATACTAAAGACAATATCAGACTTCCCTCCTTTTCATTCCTATCATTTTATAATTAAGTAAATAGCATGTGTTAAGAATGTTACAAAGTACAGAGTACAAGCAGAGCAGACAAATTATCCGAATACATTTTTTTCAAATTATTTTCTTCTCTCTTAAATATAGAATATTTCAGCAATTTTGCTTTTTGGGTTATCTCTACCTTCCTCTGCAAACAGAGACTACATGTTCTTTGCTATTTTATAGAAGAGCTTTTGGAAAATAAGCAAAGGAATAAGTCAGTTTGTGAGACACAGAAGCATGCAAGCCCCTGAAATTGTAGCTTCTCACATTACTGCAGGTCCACATTTCTTAGCAGCATTTTCATTTTTATCAGTATTTCATCAGCATACAATGACAAATGGATGTTGCATACCCCCAGGCTCGCAAGCAGTTGAGGAAAGATCTGCCATTACCAGAATATACAAACGCTAGGTCTTAATAAACACAGTGTCATGCAGCTATAGACCTAATATACAGACATGTATAGCAGATTAATATTGGAGACACATGCATATTATATAACTACATTCTAATAATACCTTTACACCGTGATTTATTCAAGCTCCATGTGATGAGCTTAATTATAAATCCAGACAAATTAATAAGTGCAAAATAATCTTCAGCTCAGAGCTGCATACTGTGAGTGCCCTGTACAAGAGGCCAACACCTACTTCAGTGTCTTTCTGCACAGGGATGAATTATCTTTATAAAATCACATAATTTGGAAGAAAATAACCATCCCTGTCATGTTTATGTCTATCCAGCAAACAGAAGTTGATGATTAATGTGTAATGTATTTTCCACAATGAAAGAATCCAGTTATTCCACACACTTTGATTTACTGTCCCTTATTATTGTGCTGTAGTTTGATAAAGGACATTGTATCTGCCTATCAGGCCTGGTCTTAATCTTTGTACCTAACCCAGCTCCTGAAATACTTGGGCTTCACACAAGCCATTAGTATTTGTATACAGCCACATTACAAGTTGCTGCAGAAACAGAGCCGCTTCCTGCAGCCAGGCTGCCCTTTTAAAAAATCTCACTATTTTCTCTTGTAGGGAGAAATATAATCAAGGTAAGGCACCAGAATCCATCTTGCAAAGTGATATTCGTCTCATAACTTTACGGCAGCAGCTTTATTTCCTGTCAGTTCCCAACAGAGCAGATCACAAGGTGCTTGCTCTCAAAATCAGTCCAGCTGATTTTCCTCATAAGGTTTTCCAGTGCAACCCAGAACGAGGACACTCCTCTGCTCAGAATTGCCTAGCTGGCCTTTGGCTGAAAACACAAATTCTAGTCACCGTCTCTGGGGTAACATGCAGTGAGCTCTCCCAGTCCCTCCTCTGTACCTACTCCATTGCTAATTGTAATTAACCAGGCACTGGACTGGTACAGCCCAAGGGTCAGTGGGGTAATGCACAGGGCGCCAGCAAGTCCCCAGTCAAGGACTCATTGGATAGAAGGACTCAGGGGGAAAACCAACTCCTATATCATGCCTGCAGATCAGGAAGGGATCTTCCCTGTACACCTCACATTGCTCCTGACACATTCATCTTTTTCTGAAAACAGCTGGGATGCAGAGCATTTCCTACCCACTCTTAGCAGGGCATGTCCGTGTTCTGGGCACTCACCATGAAAAGCAAAACCTTCATTATCCCCTCCATCTTCTTCCTATCCTCCATACCTTCTCAGTTATTTCTGTTTTGAGCTCTCTCATCAAACTGCCTTCCTTCTCTCCCTTCTCACCATCCACACTCAGCTGAAGGGGAAAAGCAGCACAAGCAGCAACTGCAGGAAGGCTCCTGCCTTTCAAGGCAGAGAGACATGTGCAGTCCAAGGCTCACAAGCCAAATTAAATGTGAATATTGCCATCAGCTTAGTTATGACGTGATTAAATAACAACAACAAAAAAAAACTATTTTAACACTAATGCAACTTTTAAAAATTTGTTGAATAGGGACAGCTTTTCAGTAGTCGCTACACAGTCCTTCTATCAGAACAGCAGCATTTATTCCCTGCAATTTATTACTTGAAATGGGATAAATGATATAAAATCTCTTGAGTCACAACATTTAAGAGCCTCACTACAAAGCAATGTTTGTTTTGAAAATAAGATTACAACATATACAGTGATTCATAAATATTTGCATTTTATAATTGATTCTACAAGTGAATTGGCAAGTTAAACCACACAGGAATGCAATTCTCCCCCTACAAGAGTGTGAGGTGCAGAATTTTAACTAGTTTCATTCTAATTATCTAGAAGCTATGGTCACTTTTTCTCTCTCAGAACTCCTTCCTGTGTGACATGCAAGGGAAAAAATTACTCATTTTTCACCTGCCTGTTTTCTTAGTTGGAGCTGTGTGCATTAGCTGGGAAAAGCAGACACTCCCAAAAATCAACGAATCTGGCAAAAATAAGGCAATGGTCCATTTTAAAATAGAGACAATGTTTCAGATTCCTGCAGTTTCTCCCTTGTACCTTGTAAATGTTTATACTTAAGGCTATGCTGCCACAAAGAGGCAATGTGCTCTGGCTCTCCCGGCACGCAGGAATTCAGCCACTGAATTCCAGGCAGGAGAACAAGCAGGCTTACAAATATAATTTACTGGGATTTTAAAGAACTCCCTAAAATACTGGGGTAAACAGAAGATACTTAATTAACCTGTGACACCAGGATAACACATACTGCCACGGATGGCTTTCCTGAACTCCTGAACCCAGGAGTGCCATCCCAGATGTTCTTCTCATCCTTCCTGACCTAAAGTCACTGAAGACTGGAAATCCCTTCCTGACTGCTTGAATGGCAAATCAAGAGTACATGGAGAGAAACTGCTGAGTCACTTCTCTCTCCTTCTTCATGGATCATGGAAAAACAGTGGGGGAGACTTCAAAATGCAAGAAAAAAGGAAAAAAGAAAAAAGCTCAGTCAAAAGACAACAGCTACACAGCAGCCCAAAAGGGAGCTGATCAAAATGGCAGTGCACAAAGCACTGGTATCATTGCATGGAAAACAAAAGCATCTAGGACTGGAGCTTGCATCCAGAATCTCACAAGATAGTCCCCTGCTGTGTCTTGTGGGTGCTTACCCAACAGCAAGAATGTTTGCACAGGCCTGCAGCAGAAGGGTGACCTCTCCTAGGAAATGAAGAAAATGGCACACACACAGAATTTTCTTTCAGAGAAATCAATGCCAAACCCTACTCTTCTCTACTCCTTATCACATACTGTTTCACCCAGGCAGACGCAAAGTCAGGCTTTGAGGTTTTGCTCTTCATTTGCACTGAGTTGCAGTCAGAAAGGGGAGTTCAGGCAAGGAAACAGACAGTGCTGCAAATTTGTCACCCTGCAGCTCCTTCCACACCAGCTCTGTGGTCAGGGAAGCTCTGTAGTCAGGACAGGTGTGTTCATCAAGCAAACTACAGTGAAGTGAGAGAAGAGAAGCTCATCTAAAATTGATGGGAAATAAGCACATTTACAAACATTACAAAACTAATGAAACTATCAACACTTGCCTGCCACAAAACCATTCTTCCATTACTGAAAGGAAGCTCAAATGTGCTTAACACACATACCTACAACAGAATTTCTAACAAAGTTGGATCAAGTACACTTATTTAAACTGACCACAGCAGAGTTTTACTTCTCCATCTTCTCCATTTTGGACATTTGCTTCTTTCTTAGCCTGTGTACCTGGCAAGCTCCCTGAGATGTCTCCCAAATTCCAGCAAGTATACCAATTTCAGATCATTTGAATGAGGCTGTTGCTAAGCAACACCTTTTCTCTCTCTCTCTCTCTTTTTTTTTTTTTCCCGTGGTTCAATTACATTTAAAAAAATCCAGGATGTGAGCAGAGAAAGGTGCTGCTTAAAGTTTTACTAACAGTATCACACAGTCTCTAATAAAAAATTAGAGTTCACCATTTTTTAGTTTTTATCAAAATGTTGACTAATAAAAGCTCAGATCTACAGGAGACTAATCTGCATAATTTATTTCCTATATTTTCCTTAGTCTTCAAATAACAAACAAGTTTGGTATTAATAGGATGCTACTAATTCATACCTACAGTCCATCCTATACCTTGGGTCTCCAGTGTGCATCAATTTTCCTGTGTCCATCCCTTCCTTCCCATGTGGACTTCTGCTCACGAGAGTGAAGGTTTAAGGGCCCTATTTCCTTACTGAGTTATTGTAAATATGTGAAATCAAAAACCCATGCAAGAGGTGACCCAAAGTATGTAATACAAACATATTTTTTCCTTTAATTTCAACAGATTTTGGATCAGACCCTAGGAAAAGAGTCAAGCAATTTATAGATGTCCTTGCAGACACTGTTCGTAAGATTATGAAGCGGTTTCTGTAAAGCGGCTCATTAATTTAAAAGGGTAGTTGATCCCCAAAGGGAAGACCCACTTCAACAGGAAAGGTCTGATGTCATGACGGGATTTCATTAGTGTACCAGCTAGAAAAGATGCTAAAATAAAATGTAAATAACTAACTAATTATGCATGTGCCACAAAATGGAGCTCCTCCAAAGTAATTAGAAATGTCCATAGATGGCAAGCAGAATTGTATGCTCAGCACAGAGAGCTGGTGCTCACCAGCTATGACAACCAAGCGATCACTGAGTCTGGGCTGCAACAGGGCAAAAAGAGACAGCATTTCATGAGAGTGTTGCCTGTGACTAAATTTAAATTAATAAAATTAAGAGAAATTGAACCAACACCAAGCCAAGATATTCTAACTCGTTCTTGGCTGTCACAGACCTACCTTAAGCAAGGCTGAAATCATATGTTAGAAATGATAAAACTGGATTGGTTTTAGCTAAACTAAACCCCAGTAAAGACAAATATAGTTCTGCACACTGTCAGCAAAAATGGCGGGAGCTACGAGAGAGGATGAATGTAGTGACAAGTCGAGAACCAACGTGTTTCATCTTCCCTCCACCAATTAAAATTTTCTCTTATTTTCATGCCATTATTCTACCTGTAAAACTAAAGAATTCAATGTAAACGCTTCATTATTTTTTAGAACTCCTTGTTAGACCTTTTTAATCCTTGGCATAAAGGGTGTCATTTGGAAATTATTTTCCTTCTAAGGAAAGTACCATCCTTGCTGAAAGATGTAGGAAACTTTCTTTGTAGGGAATACAATTATGCAGAATGGCACAAATTTTGCTGTCATTTGTAATCCTAAAACTCCTGTGGAGCTATTGAATTTACATGGGCATTTCAGAGAAAAATCTATTTTAACTCTTATACGCTCTCCACTTCCTTTACAGCAAGATCTGTCACTTCCCACTCAATTCTCTGCTAAGATATCACTTCTCTGCTGTAATTTAGAGAGCCCAGTTCTGTCACGGTGGTGCAATGCTCAGCACCTGTGCCAGAGGGTTTGTAGCTGAGGCCGGGTCACACCTGCAGAACTGTCAGCAGCTGGCACAAGCAGGACCAGGCTCCTCAGTTTGTCCCTTTCCCTTCCTAACCCCCCCTTCAATTCTGTTTAACAGTCAGTATGCTGGGCAGCAGACTCCCATCTCACTGTCTCTTGGTTGGTGCTGCAGCTGCTCCCACACACTTAACGTTTTTGTTGTTACATCCCAGTCAAACAAGAAACAACCCTCAGTGTTGAGGTTCTCTGTGGCTCCACAGGATTGGCACCTGAGCCATGCTGTTTCCTTCTATCAATCACTTCACCAAATTCCCTCCTCCTTTCTTATTTCCCAAGTTGTTTGAAGCTCCACATATCACAAGAGGCATTCCAGTTCAGCTAGTAACAATGTTAAGCAGCCCTATGTGTGTATAACTCCTTGCCAGTCAGAGGTTCCTTGCCTAAACCATACCGTTTCCCCACCTGTGGTGTGTAACACTTTCAGCAGCATGGCAGGCAGGCACAGATGCTGAGCACAGCATGTGGCACAGCACGGGGCACAGGGGCCTGCATGCAACGCCCAAGCCTCGCCCATAAAGTATGGACCATAGCATCTGCAGTTGCCATGGCAACAGCCTTTCCTTCCCAGGCACAGTACACTGACAAGTAGGCCCGCCAACTTGCTCGCTGCCAATTACTCATGAAGGCTCCTTCCCAGAAGTCACTGAAGGTGTTGCCAAGCAAGATTTTTCAGGGTGCTATGTCAGCCAAGGAGGGCCAGGAAAGCAGCATCAGCATAGGGAAAGGGCAGGAGGCAGGATGGGCCAGGGAAGGCATGGCACTGCTGCCTCCAGCCCTGCATCGTGCCCACAGACATGAAAACCAGCTCAGAAGGGATGCCCCTTAGAGAAAAACATATTGTGGGAATGCAATTGCAGCTTAAACAAACTGTGAACGTACAACTGATGGATCAGGTTGTACTGAAGCTGTTACTGTAGGCGCTTAAAATCCATGTTTTGTTAATAACATGTAATTTTTAGAAACACCTGCATGTTCAAAAATGTCCGTAGTTTGAAGCTGAGAATGGGGCATGAAGAAGGTGATAATGATAATTAAATAAGAACAAATGCTTCTGTCAAAGGTTTAGCAATGAAAAATAGTTTAATAATGCATGTTTAAGCTATGCACCCTTTCAGAATAATAATAATAATGAGCTACAAATCACGTGTATAGAATTCAGTTACTAAAAAAATGAATTGGTGTGTTTACAGTCAATTACTTATTTGTCTTACTAAACCCTCAAGAAATCAACATTGCATTATTACACTGGAAACCTGTTCTGTCGAACTCCAGGGATGCACACTGGATTCTGAAAGATCTGTAGGTTCAGAGGACAAAACAGAGTGAAATTTATCTGGAAAGTGTTTGCTGTGCTTTTTAATTACATTTCTGTGTATGAAATCAACAACATTTTCTCTTCTTATTTGTTTTTATTTGCTTTTTTTTTTTTTTTTTTTCTTTCCAGAAAATACAGTAAAGGGTGTGCTGACTTTGCCTTACAAGCTACAAGATGGGATTTGAAACATGCCATATTTTGTGTGGTCTAGCAAGATACTACTGGTTCAGGGAGCATCCTATTTGCAACTGTTTTCCTGGATAATAACAACATGCGAAAGTCTTTTATACCCAAGTCATATAGAAGGTTTGGAATCCAAATGTATAAATACTCAAATAACTGTGCTAAAGCAGGTAAGAAAGGCTAGAGGGAAAACAAATAACAAGAAATGATGTTTGGAGAAAGAAAAGAAAGAAAAAAGGAAAGGAAGGAAATGAAAGAAAGGAGGGAGGGAGGGAGAAAGGGAAGAAGGGAGGAAGGGGGGAAGGGAGGAAGGGAAGAGAGGAAGGAAGGGGAGGGGGAAGAAGGAAAAGGAAAAGGAAAAGGAAAAGGAAAAGGAAAAGGAAAAGGAAAAGGAAAAGGAAAAGGAAAAGGAAAAGGAAAAGGAAAAGGAAAAGGAAAAGGAAAAGGAAAAGGAAAAGGAAAAGGAAAAGGAAAAGGAAAAGGAAAAGGAAAAGGAAAGGAAAAGAAAAGAAAAAAAGAAAAGAAAAGAAAAGAAAAGAAAAGAAAAGAAAAGAAAAGAAAAGAAAAGAAAAGAAAAGAAAAGAAAAGAAAAGAAAAGAAAAGAAAAGAAAAGAAAAGAAAAGAAAAGAAAAGAAAAGAAAAGAAAAGAAAAGAAAAGAAAAGAAAAGAAAAGAAAAGAAAAGAAAAGAAAAGAAAAGAAAAGAAAAGAAAAGAAAAGAAAAGAAAAGAAAAGAAAAAAAGAAGAAAAAGGAAGAAAAGGGAAGAAAAAAGAAGAAAAAAGAGAAAAAGTGGGGGATGTACCTGCCACTGTTTTTCTAATGCAGTGATGTGGTTTGTGAGTTTTACAGTCCTGGAAGGTAATGTTAAATTATAACCATACCTTATTGATTCATATCACCAAAGAGATGATTTAAGTTATCTCCTACTGAGGGCTTGATATGGGAGAAGGAATACACAGGAAAGAAGGTGCTTCACTGCTCTCTATATTCTGAAAGTATTACTTAAATTACCTTCAAGTCATCTGATAATTATGAAGTTTCTTTTCCTTTATATTTATATGGAGTATTTATTGAATTGCACACTGTGCTTTTACAATAAAGTGCTTTTTACGTTGGTTTCTTTGTTCCTCCAAAATAAAACTGACAGTTATCCTTTTATAAGCTATTCTGAGAACATTTTTCTCTCCTTTGAAACTGATTGATGCACTACTTTAAATGTTCCTGCAAATATCGTTTCAATTCAAGTTTCTGCATAATGTAATAAGAAGATAAAAGAATTCTATACTTCAACAAGAGACATTACAAAGCAACTAGAGACATTATCAAGGGCATTAACAAGCTCCTAATAGCAATAAAACCTTTTAACTGTCTGATGTAGAACATGCTCCCACCAAACCACCACATATTATGGTAATTGGCTGCAATTTCTGAATCTTTCATTGTAAAGTTACAAAGAGTTAGGTAGAACTAAAATGTGAAGCTGGAATCCACAGTTCAGTTGCTTATCCTTTATTATTATTGTTGTTGTTGTTGTTGTTGTTTTCTTTATAATATACAGAATCAGCATGAGGCCTGGCAGCAGCAGCCTTTTATATTCTGTTCTAAGGCTGTTGATTCTCATTGTTCTTGTTTCTCAATATTTAAAATATAGCTTTTTAGCCCTTCTACCAGCTATCATCTAAACAGAGGAGTATGATGTGCAAATTAACCACATTCCAGTCACTTCATATGTTCATTCACTGTAACACTGGAAGTTCAGAAAATGGAAGGAAACTTGACTTCAGGACTTTAGTTTTCTTTATGAAGTAAAATAAGTACATTGCTTGTTTTCTCTTCTATCCCTTCTTAAGAATTTTCAACTCTAATCTCATCCAGCATCCCAAAAGAAATACAAAATTCAGTAAAAGCAGAAAAATGGAGAACTGACATGAGGCTCCCTAGTGATTAACCTGCAGTTTAAAGCCATATGTCCAGCTGACATGACTGTCGTACCACGCGATCCTTCACAGGCTGGCAACCTGTTTACTTGAGAAGGGCAATCCTATTGGTATCTAGCATCGTGCTCTGAAAAAGAAGCTGTCATTTCATGTCTCTGAAACAGCCCTGACTTAATGTACAAGGCACCAAGAAACAAAGCACAGGAGAAAAAAAAAAAATCTGAGGGAGGAAGGAAAGAAAAAAAGAAACTACTGCAAATCTACAATATTTCCAGACCAAAACTTGGTGTTCAGACAACACAAAACCTCTCAGGCTCTATCTGCAGTGGAATGGTTGGATTTGTGCATATCAGCAAGGTTTACAGAAGAAATATATGCTAGAAACACAAACTGGATAACTGGACCATCCCCATTTCTTCATAAGAGAGAGGAACTGCTCCATTTCTGAAGTTCTTGCTGTTTGTATGGAAGTTGATTGCTTGGACTTTGCTCAGATCATAAAATCTCAGCATGCAATTTCTATCTGCTTCCTGTAATAGTTAGTCGGACAATCCTTTCATTACAGTGTAAATTAGAGTAATCCTTTATTATTGCTATTGTCAAAGGCTGCTCTAATTAGACCCACATTAGGGTTTGCTAAGGCCTTTTGACAGCAGAGTGCACAATTATTACACAGTTACCAACATGTTTCCAGCCCTGTTACTAACACAGCTCCTTAAGTACTCAGAAGTGAAACAAAACCCAGGCAAGAAACTAACTGCTTTGTCCCCAGAAAACCTTAGATAGTGCTCTACCCATTGCAACCTTTGTAAAAATTTGTGAAAAAAGACCGCAGGAGCAATAGAAACAGAAGACACCTACAATGACACTAAATGCTTAAGTGCAGTGTTTTATCAAAACATTGTAACTACTGAGAGTTCACTTCCATGTAACATGAAATGGCATTTTGGTTTGACACCAGATCTCCTTTGTAGAATTCCACTGAACTCTGCATAGCCTTGCCTTTTTCGTACCTCTGCCTTTCCGGCGTTAACTCATTAACCATCAGCAGTGGGAGATTGGTGCAGTGAAAACAGAAATGGCATCACTCAGTACCATGTTATCTCACAAATGCCGGCAGTGAATCAAAGCTGCTGTCACAGTCGTGCATCAACATTCTGAACAGTCACATAGCTAGAGGTATTTTTAGGGCATTTCACAGGAATTTCATTGTTAAAGCAATAACTTTTTCAAATCGATGTTCTGCAGGAAATAAGCAGAAAGAAGCCAACGATCTTAGAACACGAGAAGGGAAATAATCAGGCATCACAACACTTCCCTTAGTGTACACTCAGGATGAAAACCTCCCCAGTGCTGCCTTAAGAAAGGCAGACACCTTATTTATCCCCTATAAATAAGCTGGCGGTAGATTATCGCTAAGGCTGAGTGACACTCGAGCCTTTCCAACGCACAATCGGGTTTGAACTGAACGTTTAAACCATCATGTTAAGGTTTTTGAGAAAAATACCACGCTGGGGGCAGGGGGCCGATTAAAATCCGCACGGCTCGTGATGGCGGGGATCGGGGCCCGCGGAGACGGCCCGGCCCAGGGCTCGGGGCTGCGCGGCGGGGAGCGGCGGCCGGGGCCCGGCACGGTCCTCGAGCGCCCCCTAGCGGAGCCCGGGGAGGGTTTGCCCGAGCCCGGCTGCTGGTACTGGCCGGCCTGAGCGGAAAGGCGTCCTGAAAGCGCGGTGGGGACTCGTTTTTTCCACTTGGGGCACTCGCAAAAGAAATAACAAGTCGGTCGCGCTCAAACATGTCAAATTGCCTACAACCTAGGCCTTGGCCAGGGCCTGGATGCACAGGAATGAAGGACGTGACATACTTTCTGGTTACAAAAGTCAGTTTGACATGATACGAGAGAGAATGAAATAGAAGGAGGATGTAAAGCTCCTCGGGAAGTTTCTCCTGTGTGTTGCTTTATTTGAACAGTAAAGGGAGGAATGAACATACAGAAAGCAAACAGTGCCAACAAAGTCAGCCCTAACTGATGACTAATAATTGCTGCTTTGCTCAAAGGTCCCACACGGCACAGGGACGGAGCCTTCACAAGCATGAGGGCTGCTGCTAAGCCCCTGAGCTCTGTCTCCACATGCTCTCTCCTACATCCACGTAGTTCCCAAAACATGGAGGTCTAGGCCCTGTCTTGCTCAGAAACTGGGGCCACCTCAGAGAACCAACACAGCACTCGTTATCTGCTCCACTGAATTACTTCCTCTCTACAGACAGGGCCAGACACAGCTGATAGTAAGGCACCTCCCTGGGCCAGGACATCTCAAGTAATGCGCCTCTGCTGCTGGGCCACTGTAACCAGCTGCAGGCTGCTTTACCAGCTGGAAATGCAAGGCAAAGCACATTTACCCCAGCACAATGCATGATTCATGCCCACATCTTGGGAAAGACCAGCTTTTGTTCATTCCAGGGGCTCAAATAGTACCTGTGGCTCAATTCTACAGCTGTTTTCCTAATTTTCCTTGTTTCCTTCCAAACAGAAAAATGTAGCCTAAGTCACTGCAGCCCGGTCACTGACCACAAGGGACATACTGTCATCCCTGGATAAAGAAGCAAGGAAACCACAAAAACATCCTACGTTTGATAGTGGAGATGAGCCTGTTTATGCAGTTTGCAGCACTACCTCATCCCATAAATGTCTCAGCAATTTAAGGCATTATTACACAATCTAGTTGATGTTTAAAAATGTTACAGATCTCAGTAGCAAGTGAAAGCCATACCAGGTTACTATCACTTGCTTTAGCACAGAGAGGGATAGATGATCCCATATCCACACACATGAATTTTTCTCTCACAGCATTAATTTCTTCTTTTCTTGGGGAGCAGCACAGCTTTGTTCAGAGCAGCCCCGTGCAAAATCCCTGTCAGCCCTTTGGTGCAGAACTGCCACTTGAAAGTGCAGCACAGAATTGAGAGTCCTGCTGTTGGCTGTACTTGCTCTCCCCAGCACAGGAACAGCCCTCCCCCACATTGCCCTTTTACTTCTCCGATATTTCTATCCCCATCTCTCCATATTTCCATTTCCCCTCTCCTCTCCCTTTCCAGTTCTAATAGACACCAGCAGCCAAACCCAGACCAGAACAGGTTTTTTTCCATGCTCATACAGATCCAGGTGAGTCAGGCCCGACTCTCGTCTGTTTCCTGCTGGGGCTGTGCTGCAGGTTGCCTCCAGCACTTCATGAGGAACATTTTCCATTACATTTTTCATTTCCAACTCTCAACCTTTCTATCATATGATTTCAGGTTAAAACAGCAGGAATTTTGTACAGCTTATCTACTTCAATATGATCTTTCTGTCAGCTGCTAGAAAAAGATTAGTAGACATTAAAGCCAAAAGCCAAAATCCAGCTGTGATTCATCTCCAGCTTCACCCTAGAAACTTAACCTCATTCAAAATACCTGAGTTTTTCTATCTGAAACCAAGGATTTGTACACACGAACCATCACTTGTAACCTTAACATTTACCACAACACTCTTTCAATGGATGTAACCAGATTTCCTCGGCTGTGCACGTTTTTTCATGATTAACACAGTCCAACAGCTTAAATAGAAAATGGCATGTAGTTTCAGCTACTGAATGTGCCTTCAGCGGCTGCTCACCACCCTGCATGACCACCAGCACTGCCCGTGCCACAGGCAGGTAAAAGAAGGGTCACACAGTTTTAGGCCACCAGCACTGCCAGACAAGGGCTGAAACCATGGCCAAAAGGGAAAAGAAGAAAAAAATATATACATTTACAGGATGTTCTCTCTGGCCATCTCTGGCCTTAACACCTTTATACATTATAAGAAAATATGCAGAATAGAAAAATAACACTGAAGCTTCCCATTGCATTCTTAACAGAAAAGGAAAAGCATCATTGTTAAAGATATGATATGGAGATATGTCTTTCTCCAAACCTACAGTGTTTGGTACTCCTGCCAGCACAGCTCTTCCACAGGATCCAGGGCAAACTTCTGCCATAAGCCTAACAAGTTACATCTCTATTATAATACATGGTTTATATGTATTATACAGGGTTAACAACGAGACAATTGTTATTTCCACCATTTTAAATCTATTTCCACATTTCAGAATGCTTATATATCATTTCATGGAATTATGTGTACTCTTTCATGAGCTATTAATTCTGTGTCCTGTATTCATTTCTTTTGTGTTTTGCACCTCCCTTGTTTTAGAGCAGTGGTTCCTAAGCTGTAGCCTACCCACAGAATTAAAGCAACAGATCTACAGGAAGGATCCACAGGTCTGCATTGCCTTCACAATATTCAACAGTTTCAAAAAGGAGGACACTATTCCTCCCTCTTCAAACTACGCCTTGCCAGATACCAGGACTCCACAGTTGCCTAAAGAAAGGCAAAGAAGCTGAGGAATCACTGTCCCTTTTCTATTCTAAAGAATAATGGCTTTATAATGGAATTTTCCAGCAAGTAAATCTGGTCATACAACCAATTAGGATAATTAAGAAATTCACAAAAGTATTTATCTGTCACAAAGAGTACCGATTCCAGAATTTTGCAAATCCCAGGCAGACTTGATCCTCTAATTTATACTGACATCACATTACAATGACCTGTCTACATCTGACATTAAGCATAATTTAATGCTTGTTAATCAACAATGAGACAAAGTGTAAGCCCTGCTTTCCTTATCTAATGCTTTTTTTCTCCTCTGCAGAGAGAGTTAGAGGATTTGTCTCGTTCTGTCTATCATCTTCTTTGGTAAACACCAATCACTGGAGTAAATCTGATAACTAGGCTGACTTCTGACCTCCTCGTTCATATTTGTGTCATATATAAATATGTTGCTGGCAATATTTTCTGGTAGTAAACTACTTGGTTTTTTATCCTGTTAAACAGAAACGTATTATAGAACAGAGCATAAGGGAATTTCAAAGCATTATAAATATAGGATTAGGAAACTTGCCAGCAATATCTATTGCTGACAGCTGACTTTATTAAAGTTCATCAGCATTAATTGCCTCATTGTTGAATGACTTTTGCATGTAATTATCACCAGACTAAACACAGATTGCCTCAGGTACAGTATCTAATGTGATCATGTGTTCTGAATCCTATTAAAATAGCTGAGATGAAGCAGAGATTATTCTCTCCCTATCAGCAGGGAAGTGTAAGAACCAAGAGAAACAGGGATAAATGATTTGGTTTAGTCTAAACAGTGTCAGTTTCTCTGTATCATTCCAAGATTTCCAGCAATGCTTTGGAGCCATAGATGCTGAAAGGAACACCTAGAGATGCCAAATCCTTACCAGTGTCATTTATCTCAAGGACAAGTGAAAATTCCTGTGCCCCACTAGAAAAGAAAATGCCTGAGGCATGATTGCTAAAATGGGCTTTAAATGTCATGCTATATTTTAATAGACAGAAAGATGGATACATCAATGTCTAAAATAATAATTGTTAAATTATATTTATCAGAACAAGGAAGAGCTGGAATTATAATTTCAAGTTGCCTAAGCTCCAGTATTGTGAGCTAATACCCACAGAGAGAGGACAAAAAAACCCTTCTTTGAACTTCTATGCTGTTTTAAGATGTTTTCAAGATCTAAAGGCTCAGCATCAAAGACAAAATTTCATACATTTTACACCAGCCTAAAACCGTCATACCATATTGCCATCCCATTCCCAAACTCTACTGTCTCAATAAAAGTAAATAAATCAATTACAGTTTCCTTTCCCATTTTGAGACTCAGCAAAATACACTCTACTTTTTTGAAACCTTACAATAGACACATTAAGGCTTTGAAACGTGTATACATACACATATATACATAATTCTGCTCATAGATTTATTTTAAGTCTTGAAAAAGATCATCTCAAAAGCCTCAGCATTGTCTTAGGAATGAGTTGCTTGCTAGTTCCAAATGCCCACCATTCTCATGTACATACATACCTCTGTGCATAACTACCTAGCATCTACCAGGCTTCTGCTGTGACTTTTCAGTAAAATTTATATTCACAGTAGTGTTTCAGCCATAGATTTAACAGCAAATGACTTCAAAACTGTTACACAGTATTTAAAAATCCAGCATGAAAAACTATTGAACTACTTTAAGTAGTCAATAAAGATTTGACTGCGGAGCGCAAACAGCTCCCGGAATTCTGTAATATTTTTGAGCAGTACTAAGCAGTTCTTGATTTGATTTTGTGTGTTGTAAAAGTCTTTTGCCGCCCTCTTGTAAGAAAAGTAGCTGCATACAAATGCTTGAATAAAGACAAGACTTGTCGCATATTGCCTTCCCTTACCCCTCCTCACATCGCTTTTTCTCTCAAATTTATTAGCATTAATAACTAGAAGCACTGATGTAGCCTTTTAGGGTATTAGACCGAACCTGTAAATTAATGCATTGGTTCATCACAATTCATTAATCAAGCCTGTGTTGGATTTAACAGACAGCAGATTATTAAAGACACCAAATTACACAGACGAAAAAACCCAGCTCCCAGAGGGTCAGATGTAATGTGAATGGTTTTGCATAAAACCATAAACCTGCTATTAAATTAAAAATGGGCAAAAATTATGTCCACTGCTTATCTAAAGTAATTTTTTTAAAGGGGTGTTACGTTAATTTACTTCTTAACTGGTCCTGGTTACACAGCAAAGGACTAAAGGTTAACTGCAATGGCTCCTCTGATGCTTGGTTAAGCAACTTACACTAACATATCCTGACTGAGGTGAAGAAATTAATGAAATTACTACTGTAATTCATTACTAATGGAGAATTGTCAATGCTTTCAGCCAGCAGTTCACACAAATTTTCTGCAGACGTGAAGACCTAGTACAGTGACTCATGCTCTTAGACTTGCTACTCTTATTTCAAGTCCCAGCACCACTCATCAGCCGAACTCGATGCCATACTATCTAGCAAAGTTTAGCAACCTTTGATCTCAATATCTGAGGTCTTTCTATGTCTGTGACACAGGTTTATGAACAAAGAAAAAATAACATGTAATTTTCAGCATCAATCTAAGGAACACTAAAATAAACAGTTCTCAGAGGCAGAATTGCTGCTACCAGCAACCACAGCATAACGTAGGAAAGACTGTAATTTGATAACTAAGGATGCCAAATGCAAAGAGTACAAATGAGTATAAATTTCGTAAATCAATTACCATTTTAAAGGACATTTATGATAAAGTACTGAGGTAGTAAAGAGCCCATTGTGCTACATAGTCTTCCTCTCCTCGATTTCCCTAAAGTACAGCTAGAAAATCAAAGATAATACAGCAAAGTCATTCACTTCAGAAAAGAGACTCATCTGTAACTGCTGTAATCATCATCTACATACAGCAAGAATGTTATGTTCAATCACATTGACATAAATAAAGTATCAAATATTACTTGGCTACATATAACATATGAAACTCCTAATAGAAGCATTCTTTTATGTTAATTTATAGGACACTTGTTTTATGATTGCGGGGTTATTCTGGGAGGAAGATAATAAAGATAATGTTTATGATCTTCCCATTGATTCACTTTTTGTTTGTAAGCAAAGAAGATAGTGTTTGTGATGGTCATAAATACCCCAGAACCGTGCACAGCATGGTTCCCAGTACAGCAGCAGGGTTAAATTACAAAAACAAAAAAGAAATTTTAAATATCAGTACAGATTTTCCCAAGAAGAGCAGAATTAAAAGTAGGGAAATCCTTGCCCACACAGGAGCTCAGCAAAGCACACCCACTGCTGCCTTGGGTCTCTTCTGTGCTTCCCCCAGTGTGAAATGGAAAGAAGAGCTAGCATAGCAAGAGCAACATAAGAACAGCAAACACTTTTAATGGAGGAAGACAGCAGATTTGCTGTGACACCCTTCCCTCCCAGCGGGGTACTGCTGATGGTAAATAGCAAGCCTGACTAAAGAGTCCCCATACATCACCCAAATGTCAAATGGCATCCTTGGGAGAAACCAGTGAAAGCAAACAGCACAAGGAGGTTAACCAGAGAAGAGCCCCCTGCAGATGATGCCCATTCCTTCTACTCAGTCCAGAACCATCTTGCTGGCTGCTCTCAGGGGGCAAGGGCTAAGGCAGGCTGGATTCCAGCGGTCTCTGGATGGCCATTTCTTTTGCCAGGTTAAGAAATGAGAATTTCACTTAACTCAGTGAAAGGTATTACAAGAACTCTTACTAAACTCCAGCGAGACCCAATGTCTCAGAGCAAAGGAGCCACAGCACACAGTGAGAGCACAGCAACGAGCAAAGTGTCTGTCATCTTCACAGTTGTCTCTCCTGGGGGCTCAAAAATTAGGTAATGCAACCTAGAAACCAAAGGAAAGATAAGATCGTTAGGGACAAAGCATGCTTGGAATTTATTTAATTCAAACACCTCTAGTTATGTTATTTAACACTTGCAAATGACTTACACTTCTAAGATAATTCTCACTAAAATCGTGTGGACACCACTCTCATGCACACATCTGCACCACCAGGCTGTTCCATACTTTTGCGCCGTCCTTTTGCCAGTATCACAGGCCCAGTCTCCACTTCAAACACAGGAGTTGTAATAGTGATGCAATTAACTTTTCCTTCAAACTTTTAGGACTCTAGAACTCAGTGGGAGTCTGCTCAGTCCCATTTCTCTGCAGACCCAAGCAACTTGCACAGCAACTCTCCCTGTCAGTCTGCTGCCAAAATATTCTGAACCACCTGAGGAGGTTGAGGAGAAACTTAATCCACAGATGTAAGACTGTTGTTATAGCTGAGCTTTTCTGTATTACAAGCAATTTTTTTTTTTGTATGATATTGTAAGATATTTATCATACATATCATACAGACACGCATATCATAGGATACTACAAGGACTAACTGAACAACAAATCACACCTTCCTAGCACTACAAAAATTTTTTAAAATATAGTTGAATATATTCCTTAATTGTACCAACTCTGCAAAAAATAACATGATTTAAATGCATTATGCAAACACTTTTAATTTATGACAGATTGCTACTTCAAATACAAGTATTAAATCTCTATCAGATTCATTGAGATAATGCACTAATATGCATCACTAAGGTCTTAAATTCCTAAGTAGCAGTACTGTTTGTTAGATGCAAGTAAGGATTACTTTAATTAAAATACTATCCTCAGCATCTCAGATGATTTAATCCAAATCTTTATATAGGCCACATTCATTATCCATCTTCAGTTAATAAAAATACGACCTACTTTGGTTACATTTTAGAATTCAATGTTGATTACCATTTTGTTAATAGAAATAAGATTCTAAAGACTTTAAAGACAAGCCGAAAGCAATTTTGCCAGCCTAATTAAAATACTATTTAATGGCCTCAGAAGGAGCTTTACATTTATTAGTAACTGTGGATGTAGAATTTTTAGAAATGCTTTTAAGATATTGAATTAGACATCAGAATCCTAAAAGCATACCTAAAGATAACAACTGTGATTTATAACCAATGAGCTTAAAACACAGCCTGAAGAGTGCTGGTGAAGAACTGTTAAGCCCCACAGGGACGCATTTGAACAAAGAGAGCTGTCCTGATAAACTCAACAAGACTACTCACTTCTTAGGAGGCGGCCCATACCATGTGTCTTGGCAGAAGCAAGGCTTAAATTAATCATAACACTCCAAACGGAGCGTCAAGTTTCTGCTAAGTAGTAGTTTCCAAGGAGACATGATGCTTATCAAAATACTCTGAGGCACTGCAGCCTGCCAGATCTAAGACAGTATCTGAATGGGATAGTCACTTCTTACCAAAATGTAGCTTATTCTGGATTAAATCAAGGTCACTGCAAGTTCGGTGAGAAGGCAATGTTTGAGGGGAGTAGTGGGAACAAACCTCTTACCACAAAGCTTTCTCGTGTGACTACTACTGCAGGATTGCAGGGGGTGAACAGGGTAAACAGCAGCCTGCCTCTTCCTATCCTCTACTCCAAGCAAAAAGTGGGAGAGCAACGTGCATCCCACTGCAATCCTACAGTGTCAGGATTTGTTCTTCAGACTGCCACATTTCTATATCCTAAAACAGTGTACTCACTTTTGAAGCTAAGAAGTAAGGTGATGACTGAATGAGAAGCTTTGCCCATTCATCACCCAGCAAAAACACGAGTGCAAAGTGCTTATCTTATTAGATTGAATTCAGATTGGTCACCTCTAGTTATTACTGGATTCAGTTTATTATAAGGTTTCAAGAGACAAAACGTCTTGCTGCTTTCAAGAGACACAATGTTTATGGCCTTCTATTTAAACTTATTATCAGATCCTACACTGTGAACTCAATAGAACTGTGGCTGGGTCCAATACTGCCAACAGGTACCCCTCCCTTCCCAGCCCCCAGACATATTTGCAGAAAAACACGTAATGGCACACGTCTCCCTTTATTTCTTTTGCCACTCTCAGTCCAAGAGCAGCAGTCACAGCCAGCAGCAATATCCCACCTTGCACACACTTGTGGACCTATCCTCCTCAACCCCGGACAACCGATCGCTGCATGCAAGGAGTTAATTTTATTAGACAAGGGATTTTTAAGCCTAAGAAAACTGATGACATTAGAAAGCTCCTTGTAAATTTTACATAAAGTGGTCTTGTCTCTTTATCGTGTACATAAATGTCACCCACTGAAAGACTGTTGTCACAAATGTCTCCCATGAGTGCTGGATCTGTCAGTAATGCAACACAGAAGATGCCTGTTCTTCTCTTAACCTGCACTTTTCAGTAATTATTAATTCCTTAAACATTTAAAATAGATCGTTCCACTGGTGCTTTCACCTCTCTGGGTCACTGCAGGAATGTGAGCCCACATGGCTCATAGTCCCCTTTCAGCACTCATTTTCAAAGACACACAAAGCACAAACCAAGAGCCAAAAGCAGGCTCCTGAGGCTAAGATCTGTTTTTCCTCCAAACTCTTCTTTATGCTAATATAATTCCCTTTTGCTGGGTTTCATGCATGAGACAACGGATTCTAAAATACTCTTTATCTCACAGAAAGCACAATGGTCCAAATTTTTCCCCTTTCAACTCCCAGCTACTCCTCTCCACATAAGCATAGGCTGAAAAGATGATAAGGGCAGTATTCTAGCAGATCTGTCCCTCTCCCTTCTTCCATTATTAAGAAAGCGGGAAAAAAAAGAGTGAAAAAAAAACATTACCTTGGAAATGGAGGCAGGCTTTGGTGAGATAAGCCACTCCTCCATGTCGTATATTCCACCAAAGGGATTCATATTGGGCTCGGTATCTTCTAATGGTTTCATCAGTTAACATTAAATTGCTTTCAGATAGAAATAGAAGAATTTTCCTTGCACCGCATTAAATAATTCACCTTTATATAGACTGCATAAACTGCTTTTCTGAAGAGGAGCAAACAATTATTGTCCCATTTATATAAGTGACAGTGTATGGCTTCTCACAGATTGGCAGCCTGTATCCCACACTGTGTTTGGCTGTGCAGTTCTCTCTCTGTGTCTGGTCATTTTCTTACACTTGGCAAAAGGAAAGTTACTTCACAGTAAGAATGCAGGATTGTGAGGCATAGCAAGATCTTTGGAGTGAGGTCTTCCTGCCCTCAGATGATCTTTAGTGTCAGTGCTGGAAATGCTCTCACACTGAAACAACCCCTGTAATAACCAGGACATTTAACAGGATAATGTCCATGTAGCATATGTAACATTTCTGGGGTTCAACAGAATGTGCAAGAACTCTATTTCTCCTGTTTCTGAGGAGCCATGGGTTTCTGTTTGGCAGTGAAAACTTACCTTTTTCACTTTGTATCCAAAGGTAAAGTTCCACATTTTGGAACAATTCACATCATGTTTGTCCTGGAGCAAAAACCTGAGCTGTGCTGCAGATTCTGTAGTTCACATACTAGTTATTGTTCAAAGGTTTTGCGTGTTCCAGCATCCCCTCCAGCCTTAGTAAGCAAAAAGTAATAAAAAAAAACCCTTGCCCTTACAGTAGCCTTTCAAGTACAGCCATGCATGACCTAAGAGTTGTAACTCCGATTGCCACAAGCTATGTTTTGCCATGGAAGTAATCCTTCCCAGGCCTCCGGTTCCTCTTCTGCTTGCCAGCAGCCAGCATAAAGCTAAGCCTGTTTCACAACAACAAAATCTTTCATTCAGGTCTTAAGAAGTCTTTAAAAAGACTTCTTAAAATGCTTTAAAAAGAAAAAAAAAAAATTACAAGTGTGATCTACAAATCTGTTAAAAATTTTGTTACGCCTTGAAGATGTGCTTCCAAAAGTACATCCCAAACTTTTTTTCCTTTGCACTATTGGAAAATGATGAGGTGGCAACTACATGGCATAAATATAATCTCTTGCTGCTGGCTCAGGAATAAAAATCCTCATTTCTACCCAGAAAAAACTTAGACCTCCTTGTTACAATTCCTAAAAAGGCCCTGAAATTTTGTAACATTCGCTTCAGCACTTTTAATGATGTGCTGTTAGCAAGAAATATTCTGAGAGCTGTAGCACATTCCTACTTCAGATTCACAAGAAACGTAACAGTTCCTTCCCTCTTAGGACTTTCAATCACACTTTCTGCCTAAGGCAGGAAAACTTTTTTGCCACTAAACAATTATCCGCAAGTCATTTGTTTCAACTCAGCAAAGAATTTACAGGAAAAATATATGAACTACGTAAGTAAGAGATTAACTTTCCCTTTGTAAAAAGCTATTACTTCCCCTCTCATCTTGTTCTTACTAGATATGTCATGCCTAAATCATACTGAGAGGGTGGATCTTACCCCTTACCCATACAAAATTTTTGACCTATAACAGGTTTGCAGCAGTTAAACCCTGTAACATCACCGACCACTCTGTTATCATTTGAGACTGCCTTTGCAATCTATGTGGAACCGAAGCACAAAAGCCTCCCGAAACACTGCATAATTGAGAAGAACAACACAACATCTCCAGTCCAGGTTTCTACAGTATCTATGCAGAAAGTCTCATAAAAATTAAACACTTACCTGTATTGTATCCCACACACAAGCAGGCATTTCTTTTGCCAACTCTCCTGGTCCTTACTTTGCAGAATGCCTGTGCTCTGCAGGCAACCAGCCCTGAAAGCTGCCTCTCACCTCTCCAATCTTTCCAGCCACCTGGAACGCCTGCTTCCCCCACATTGTAAGACTTTTTCAGGTTATTGCCTCAACAAAGCCTCTATCATCCCTTGATCATTTGAGGAAAATTTCTAAGAATTGCTTCAATTCCTTTGCACAACATACAGCTCTTGAGCTATGTTAGTCATCTCTATATCCATGAAACCTTCCATTATTTGTTCTCCGTTGTGCAGGCTGTTTCTGCTAAAAAAGAGAAAATTACAATAAAGCTACACATTTATTTCAAGCACTTCCATTTGAAGCTTAGATACAGTAGCAACATCTTTGCTTATATCCCCCAAACTCTTTCCTGGGAGTAATCCATAAAAAAAATAAAAAAAAATTTAAAAAAATCCTTCTCTTGGCTTCTCTGAGAACCACATCACCAGTTCTTGTTGCTGCTGTCTGTTCCTTTCTAACACCTCCACTTCTACCAAATAGAAACCATTCTCTGGCACAGCTCTATCCATACAGCTCCACTTCTCTTCAACTTCTCACAAGGGCAGCACTCTCACGATTATCTCCATTTGCTTTAAAAAGAACTGCTTTCTCTATCATTTTTGCTGAAAGGTATTCATAGCATACACTTCCACAAAAATGTTCCCCGCTTCTGTAAAATACTCCAAATTCAGTGCTCAAGCAGAGACCAACAAAAATATTTTGCATTTGCTTTTCTCTAAGTGCACCCCAAGAACATCACGTGTACACAAATTATTTTAGCACCTTCGGTCTTAAAATCATGGCCTCGATTTAGCACTGCAGTGTTCCTTGTGAGTAGCAGGAGTGTCACCTGTACCAGGAGTGGCCCCACCCGGGCCTAGAGAGCATCCTGCCTTCAGCCAGCAGCTATGCAGACCTACAGCAGTAACAGGGAATCACCTGCTAAGGTCTGTTCAAGAAAACAGTGATCATTTCACTATTTCCCATATAAATCGGTCATTTCTTATCCTCAGAAACATCAGAGCGGACAATAAGAAAACGTTGTTCTGATGCAGAAATCTTTTGTCTCAAGCTTAATCCTAAAGTGGCTCTTCCCATCCAAGCTATTATATCATGGGAAATACTGATAAAATGTTTACCACAATTCCAGTTAGCCATTTTCTAATGGAGGATACAAACCAATCACTTGCATTATGTTGTTTAAAGAATGCAAAGAAAATCAAAAGTGTAATGATTGCTACTTTATTAGCATAAAATTAAAGCATCTGAATACCTAATCGACTGAAAAAGCAAGGTATTCATTTTTAGAGTACAAAGAATTTCTTAAATGAATGTGAAAACATCTCTTTTAGGCAATTTCTTCAGTCTCACTGAAAAGTTGTCTTTGCTTCAGGTTTACGTTATGGGGTTAGAAAACATGAACTAATGTTGATGTAAAAGCCTATCTGTGACAATAGCTCAGAACACTAACTGCAAAATGCTATCAGTGTATTTACATTTCAAGCTCCATTTATGCTGATATTTAAGCACATAAACGTTCATGATATTATAGAACAAAAAATTAAGTATACCTACAAAATACAAAAAACCAGAACAGAGTGCAGCCAGCACTTCATGTGTTACGGACAAGAAACTAGGATAATAATGGTTAGTAATATTGTGAGATATATGAAAGCTGATTGCTGCAACTATGTTCATAATACAAGACATTTCTGTGTTAAACTCTGAGAGAAATACACTGTGTGCAACATTTCATCATCTTACTTCAAATGAACTCTAACACCATTATGTTTCTATTTTCACAGATAAGCTGAACAAACCAGGGACATTGGGTTTTAAATCATCCATACATGCATTTTATTAAACTGTTTCTAAAAGAAACCATGTAAACAAAACATTTTTCCACCATGACTTGGTTTCGTTTGTTGTTTTGTTTGTTTGTTTGTTTTTAATTTGAGGCTCATTACAGCTCTTCTGTGCATAATTCATTCTAATGTTGTGTGTCATTCATACAGAAATAAGATACAGCCTTGTTATGGGAAAACGACATAAAACTATAGAAATACAAAAATTAGCTTTATTCACACACACACAAAAAAAACAACAAATCCACTTTCAATTAATTTTTTAATCAATGATTTTCATCTTACAGTGTCTCATCTCCCTTGGAATAACAAAAACAAATAGGGAGCAGGGAGGGAGGAACCTATAATCTTGAATGAGACTGAATAGGTGGAGAGGGGAAAGAGACTTACAAACTCCCAAAAATCCCAGGATGACGCCCCTCAGAAAAAGTACTTCCCTCATCTGGAACCCTGCATTACTTCCACTGAAGCCATGAAACTATCCTGGTTGGCTGCTCATACAGATTCCTTTTCAAGATCTATCAATTACAACCCTTATCTACAGTCCATACATATTACAAATAATGTTTTCAAAGATGATAAAGAAAGAAGGGAGTTGTATTCCATTGCCTCCCTCTAAACATGCCTTATAGTAACAAAACTGCCTGAGACATCTAGATACATCTCTGGAAACAACAGGCGCCCACCCAAGGCTGGGGGAAGCACATCCTTCTGTGGAGCAGAGCACACCTCATTAAGATTAGAACAGATGCTCTGGATGCAATGCATTCACATAAGAACAACTGTGCAAGTAGGGCTGATGTTCAGTTTGAGTTTTTACCCCAGTGTCAGTGTACCTTTCATACTCCATCTTTTGTTTTCTTCACACTTAATAAAACAAGGGATTCATAGAGGCCAATTAAACCACAGTTTTATCCTAAAAAAACTTGTTTATCATCAGTCCTACTGCTACAGCTTTCAATACAGCCTGACTTCCACAGCAAGGTATGATTATATGGCTGTGCTGCCCATAACGAAGCATGCATATTTTTACTACTTTTTCTTTAAGTTTTAAATTCTACTCATTCCAAGTAAAATGAGGTTAACGATTGAAGGAAGTTCTAACAGGTTTGATGAACACAGGTAGCACACTGAGAAGAAAAATATTACTGATCCTTTAATGATTTATGCAGATCATAGCCAGTATCAGACACAGGGAAATCCCCCTGGGAAAGCAGTCATGAGTGCCTTGCCTACAGGAAAGGTTTCATGCATACAATTTAGACACAAGCCAGTCCATAGGAAATAAGACTTCACTAAACAAACTGTTCAAAGATTGTTTATATTGTAATATTCACAAGAAAGTTAGCTTTTTATTTGTTAAAACATTTTTCTGTGCAGTTTTTTCTTTTCTTTTTTTTTTTTTTTCCTTTTTTTGCAAGTAAAATGTGGTACTCCAGTAAGTATATATATTTCACTTACTTTTCAGACACTGAGACATGCCCTCTTAACAATTCTCGGGAGCTTTGGCTTCGTTTCCTCGCGTTTTGTATTTCTATGTCTCCTTCACTTCCTTTGGAGGGAGGAACATGCACCACAGCATGCATTTCGATGACTTCTGTGCCCCAGGGGCTCACAGGCTTACCCATCTCTTTTACCAATAAATGCAAACATACCATCTGTTAACAGACAGCTGCAACATTCTTCCAAAAGAACAACCTTTAAAAATATTGTTTACTTGTCTGAACACAAGATATCTCTCCTATCCTTCAAAATAAGTGACTGATTGACGGGTAGGCAAAAACGTTTGCTTTGACAGAATCAGACTGACATCAGTTTTCATGTTCTTCTTTGCTGTCTGAATAGTATCAAGCTGATCAGATTTGTAATTCTTCTGAAGCACATCAAATCAAGCATAAATACCACAGTACTTTCTGCACTAGACTTGTTTATTTGACCAGTGTAAGTTAGTAAGTAAAAAAGTCACCTGTGATAATGGCACCGTGATTGTTTTCTATATTTCTTTCTATGGCTCCTGGAATACAAAAATCACATAGCTTCTTTGAAAAGCCCTGTCCAAACAGTTGAACAAGAAGGCATCAGGTAAAAGTAACATTCCAGAAAATGTTGTAAACACGAGTTTACAACCAAGTGTGACTGGAGCCGCTTACCCCACAAATGGCTTTTGTAAAGCAGCTAAATGTCATAGCTTTTACAGTAGTGAGGAAGAAGTTTGAGAAGAGTCTGCACCTACATTTGCAAGAAAGATAGACATAACTGTATGCCTCAGTTACTTCTGCAGTCATACACAACTTGAGATCATGTGACAAGGAAAATCATGCCATTCAATTCCCAAAATTAACAGAAAGAATATTCAGCTGATTTATATGCAAGCTGGGTAAGGCCCCAGCTAGACTTAAATAGCCAAGATGTTGATATGGGTTGGAACAAAGTTCCTTACTGTTCTATTTCCAGAACACCAGAGGATTTTAAAGATCTGGCTGAGGACATACAACCACCAAAGAAAACTCTACAACTGGCTTTCATCTCAGCCGATACACAGTTTTTAAATCAATTTAAATTCTCCACTTCAGCGGTTTCATACATTTTACAATAAAAACTAAAATTAAGAGAAACATTTCTAGGATTTTTATATCCGAAGTCACATGAGCTCTTTCTTTAAATCAACATTCAAGTATTTATAGATTCAAGTAAATAGAGAAAGAAATGTTAGCAGACAAACACCTAAAGCTTGTTAAGTATATGCTGTCCTCTCATGCTAAGATCTGTTTGCTATGCTTTTTAGAAAAATACCTTTACATAGGCTTCCAAAATGAAATTAGTCACAATTTCTAGCAAGCCATTATGGAAGACCACCATCACAAGAGATGAAAAACAAAGCATTGAAAATCAGGACTGTAAAACAGCTCTACTGAAAGATTATTATTCTAACATTGTTTTCTCCTAATATTTCATATTTATCATGCAAATATCATAATTAATTCCACATTCTTCTGAAAAAGTTATAGTATGCACAGAAGTCAAAAAATCAATTCTTAACGTATATGTTGCTTTCTCATTATTGCAACTCCTGGTTGTTTTTTTCTTTTTCTTTTTTTGTAGATAAGTTTGCTTGTCAAAATAGTCTTTATTTCCCAGAAGAATCTGCAGTCAAATACTACTTTTCTCATGGAGTCCAGTGCTTTATTTTTATTTTAAGAGAGGAGGCACAAACTCAGAGAAGAGATTTGCAAGTCCTGCAGTTTCAAATTCCTTTTGTAGCTCATCCAGCGTTGAATATTCTTTGACTTCAAACATCTGAAATCTACATTGTACAAGAGAAACTCATGAATATGCCTCGGTTTGTCAGAATGTAATTATCGATTCAGTTACTTTTCTATCCACAACAGTATTAAATTATACCTTTTATGCTGTGACTGTACTTTTGTCTCACACAGTACACTAATCATTTTCTCTTTGCATTTCTTTCCGCTCGAGTCCACATCTACCTTAGAAGTTTTCTGAAGAATCAAGTACTCCTAAGTGTCAAAAAGAACAAAATATTAAATGTCAGCCAGCATCTTTGAAGTTTAGTGAAACTCAGAAATCCATATGAAACAAAGATCTTTTTAGAACACAGTAATCACATATTGAAAGTTCATCCCAAAAAATGCATGCCTGTTTCAACACATCACCTTGAAGCTGAGCACAGTCTTAAATAATCTAGAAAACATTGAGTTTGAAAGATTAAAACTTTCTCCTCCAGTATCACCTTATAAGGCCTGCCTAATGCAGCAGGACTACATAAACACAAGTTCAAAAGTACAGTAGGAGCACCACTGTACTTGGTGACAAGGAAGAAGACAGCTAGGAATTAACTACTAGTATCTGTTATTACTTTCTGATCACAAATTTCCTGGCTTCGGGTTATTTCGTGGGGTGTTTCAGAAACAAGGAGACTGAATCTAGCATATTACAGTCAGGAAACACAGGGGAATGCAAGAGCAGAATCCAACAGGATATGAGCCACAGGCTTCACTGGTTTCTTTCTTACAGAATAACTTATTTTTCTTAAACATGGAATCAAGTTGTTGGGCCTTCCTATTCTCCTATTGATCAATCTGCTTCCAAAATTGCTAATCTTGGAAAAACACACAGAAAATATTCAGACACAGGTTTCAGTAGTAAATCAATAGAACTAGTCAACATTCATTGTTCCTGCACCTTAATGTTGCTCTTGTCACCCTGAAGAAGAATCAATATTATCTTGCCCATGAACATCAGTCTTCCAGTCAGTTTTAGATCTGAAGCCCATTTTTCCACAGTTCTGACGTATTTTGCCTTCGCTCTCATGTGATCTAAATGCAAAAGGAGCATCCAGACAGCATCCTCTGTACTTGCCCCTTTTGACAAAGCGGTTTTTTCATTGCAAACTGTTGCTGGTTGCTTAATGATATACTTAAGATGCTGCTGTATCCAAAGAACCAGTTCATGCACCATGGGTTCAGAAAGATGCTTCTTTGCTTGTTCAAGTAATTTATCTTTTATGTCCATACACTGGGCCCTTGTAAGCTGGTCTGAGCTAACAGAAATTTCTGGTAGAGTTGATGGATAATTGACTGGTAAACGAAACAGCAGCTTTAAAAGTATATCTGCATCCAGTAGCTCTTTCACGCTGATTTGAATCCTAAATGTGACTCCATCTGTTTCTGGAAAGTACAAAAAATAAACATTAATAGTTTGCTTAAAGTTGAAAATTATTAAGTTTTGCTATCGTCTTTTATCAATTCAACTCAATGTCATTCTGTACTAAAAACGTAGTGTTTTTCTTGGAGGGATGAGGAGGTGCAACCAATAACTGTAGCTTCACTTGCAGGGAATCCTAAAATGAAACACTTCCATATCATACTGGAAGGAAAATTATTTAACACATTCCAAAAAGCATTCACACTTCTTGGCTCCTTTAAAGTCTACTCAAGCCAGTAACAAAGAATTGTCCTAAAAACTTAAGTCGGGTTCTACAGCTCAGTAGCAGCAACAAGGACAAGTGGAAAGAGGGAAAGAGCACTGCTGTAACTGTGCTCCTAGAAAAAACAGTAGGGCTTTTACCATCAATGCCAGCACAATCTTGTGTATTTTTGAAGATTTAACCATTCAAAGGAAGTTTAACACAGAAAAGAGACAAGGAAAGAAAAAAAGTTACAAATTCTTCATCCCTTGCAACTTTCTGAGAAATTACATTTAGTTATTTTGTCAACTTCTCCACATTCTCAACAGTGGGACTGAGACAATCAAAATATCTGTTGTACATTTGATCCAAAATACTACACACATCCATACATATATCCATATATATATCCATTGTTCATGTTTATACACCTGCATAGGTACTCAAAACATGTTCTCAGTGTACTCCAGAACAGAATGATATTCAACATGAAAAGTATACAGCGTAAGCATACAGGAGAAAAGACCACATTCTCCTGATATATCACATAATTTAAATCAGTGAATATGAAAGGACAGTAATTCCTGCAATAAACCCCTTCTTGTTTCACAGGAAAAAAAAAAAAAACACAAAACTTGATAATGTGAAAAGAGGGGACAAAGACCTAACCTCCTCTGCAATCAAAACAGAAGATATCAGATAAAAGGTGAACTTCCTCACATGTTCTCTGCTTCACCCCTTTGATGCATTCCAAACACTTCACCCCAATTCTCACAAAAATTGCTACCGTGTCAGGCTGATTCACTCTAGGAGGGCAGGAGAAGCCAGATTTGAAAGGGAGACGAGAGCTGAGATGAGTTTCTGAGGAGCTCTTTTGAAGTGACGTGCTGCCTTCCCCCCCTACCTTACCTTCCTTCACATGACAGTTTGCTGAATTATGTCTGATTAGCATTGCTGACACCGCTAACCAACCTCAGCGCTCTCTGTGACTTTATATTTAAACACTGTGAAGTGAAAGACACTAAAAGTGACTTGGACAGACAGATGTACTTGAGAGAGCTTAGCCAAAGGTCTGCTTCCAAACTTCCTTCCTGATTCACACAAAGAATACTCAAAGGCAGAGCAGTCACAAAATAAAACGAGCAAACCCTCCAAACTCAATAACTGAAGTACAGCATTACGATAGCATGGGCTGCCAGGCCCCCAGCCTCTGGCTGAACATCAGTATCACCTGATGCCTGCCCAACAGCCGCTTCATTTTACACCATGTTGCCTATATACTTTGAAACACAAAGCCTACAAGTGAACTGAAGAAGCAGCCGGGCCAACCTTGCTTCTTCAGCAAGGACCTGCCACTGCCATACATGCACCCATTTGCCTGCCACATCCTCACACCTTTCCCTGCACGATGGTCTCAGAGCAGCCGTGCAGCCTCATGTCCCAAAGCAGATTCCTCTGAGCCTGGCCACGTCCATTTACATCTGCTTCAGACTTACTTTTAAAAAGGAGAACTTGTTCAAAACATGTGGTGTGCAAAGTTTATTTAAGCACAGTGGTGCCCACATTCTGCACCAGCCTGCACTGCAGACTGCCGGCAGAACAAAGAGTGACACTTGTCATCCTTTGTAACAAGGCTCTGAAGAAATGTATCCTTTGTTTGCACACAGTGCAAGGTCTGAGCTGCCTTCCCAGCAAAATGGTGATTATTTCTGAAATAAAGGTTTGGGTATGACCCCTATTGGCATTTAATGTGCTAATACGACTAAACTCAATACATTTTAACCTATTTTCACCCACAGCAGCACGCTTATCAGTATATTTAGCTCTAGCATACTTCAGATTTTTTCTTATGTTCCATGACAGCCAGACAGATATCCCCCTCCTCTCCTGCCCAAAGGCATTTTGTGCAACAAACGCAGACTATTTTTATATTCAGAAAATGGCATCTATTAAAGTACGAGCTTGGAATATATAAATATATTTTATAGCAAACTGGATAAGTAAACCAGAAAATAACAGATTAAAAGTAAATTATGGATTTCTATCTCTAATGCTAATCTTTCTAAATAGACATGGAAGATAAGAACGATATGCCATAATTAATTTACTTAAATTCATCAACACGTTGGTTTGGTTAAAAACATATTTTATATTCTGAATATTTCATTGTCAAATGCTGGGCAGCTGAGGTAAAGCATTTTCTTCTATTCCTCAAAACCATAAACCCTCAATAGTCTCCTTTTTGATTCAACAGATCTACACCCAAATTACTCTTAACATATGAGAGAGCAGAATCAGCCTCACTGAAGTTACCCCCATGCACTGTTTTGTCAATGACAATTTCTATGGTTTGAAAAGATTAAGCAAATATAAGTTTGTAAATACAGCAAAACCCTACTTTAGACTAACTTACGGCTTTCGTAACTCCAAAACAAAAATTCACAACATAAAAAAACTTCCAACAATCCTATAAGGAAGCTTTTCAATTCCAGCTGAAAACAATGGAAATCAATCAGATATTCATGGTCCTAACATATCATGGGAACAACCTCACAAAGTCACACAACACTAATACAGATGTACCAGCCTGTCTGTATTAAGCATCCATGACACTTCACGATGTCCCTGGAAGGCTTCTAAGCCTTTTACATCCTGGTAGTTTACTAACTCGAAAACATTCTGCTGTATGTGAAGCACAGAGATGGAGAAACAGCCGTGCATACACAATGTTCAGATACGCTGACATTTGTTACAAGTATCTGTTAAGCCTAGATACTGTATTTTCAATTAGCGCCTGAAATAACGCATCTGAACTCAATGTCTTTTAGAAAACAAAACGCAGTTGAGGCATTTCATCAATTACATTTGAAAAATACACCTCTAAATGCCCACTGAAAAAAAAAAGAAAAAAAAAAAAGACAACCAGGGCAAGAGGTGTGCTGCAGATGTAGACACAAACCTGCCCCACTTGTAGGCTACCCCGGCTGATTGCTCTCCATGCACGCACTGATGTCTGCGTCCATCGGAGGCTGTCTACCCGCCTTCCTTTCAAATAACGGCCTACTGTTCTCCGGGGATCTATTTCGACGGCTATTTTCAAATAAAAAAATGGTGCTTATTCAATGAATTTCTTAGTAACCGTTAACAACGAGTCACCGCAGGGCAGCCCCATGCCACTGCACACCAAAGCAGCAAGGGCTGTTCACACAGCAGCGGGGACCGACGTCAGGTCGGTCGCCCGAAGCCCAGCTCAGGCTGCCCAGGGCCACGGCCCGGGATCCGGGGAGGGGGACCCCGAGACAACCCGTGCCACTGAGCTCCTGGCCTGCAGCATCCCGGAGCGCTACAGATCTGCTCACTTTCCACCCTATGGCAAACGCGCAGCACCAGCCAGCCGCACGCCGCCGTAAACCCAGCGAGCACAGCCGCCCGAGCAGCCCGCGCCGCAGCCCGGCCCCGCGCGAGGAGCGGCCCCGCAGCGCCTCCTGTCGTTGCGGGCGGCCAGCAGCGCACCAAGGCGGACGGCGGCGCTCGGAACCCCCGTGGAAGCGGCCGCTGGGCCTGGGGCAGCGGGACGGCGCCGGGTCGAGTGGGAAGCGCTCGGGAACCGGGCCGCGCGGAACAGTAGCCTCCTTCACCTGAGGTCGCCAGCACCTCGCAGGCGCCCGGCTCGCAATAGATGGCGGCGAGGGCCGAGAGTTCCTCCAGCGCCTGCTCCGACATGGCCGCGCCCGCCCGCAGCCGGCCCCGCCTGCAGCTGCGCCTAGGGGCGGTGGCACGGCGCGGCCTTCCGCCTCCCCTCGGCTTAGGCGGACGCGGAGGGCCGTGAGAAGGGCAGAGACGTGCGAGGGTGCGGGACCTGGGCCAGCCCCGAGCCAGCTGCCGGCCGCAGGCTGCACCGGGGCGGAAGCAGAGCCTCAGCTGCCGCGTGGCGCCGCCGCCATTTTGTCCGGCAGCCCCCGGGCTGTGCGGGCTGCGGCCGCGGCCCTGCACTGGGTGCAGTGGTCCCCCCGCTCCGGCACCGCCAGGCAGTTTTTAAAAAAAGGTTCCTAGGTATAAAAGTTAACATGACAATTTCTGGTATGCTCTATGCAGAGCCGTACCGCACAACAGCGCTCGCGATAAGTAGTGTCATGACCACCCATGTGCCAGAAGCCGGTCCTCCCCTCCCGCCGAGGCGCACGCAGGAACACGGAGCTGCCCTACGCAGCCACAGCTCGGCTTGGAAACGCAGCATGCAGTGGGCATACCAGAAACGCCATCAGAGCTGTGCTTCAGCTCCACATGGCTGAGCAAACCGCACAGAGAGATGTATGTGCACACCTGTGCACGTCAGCATAGACATTGGTACAGCAGCAGTGATGGCAAGGAGTTCCAGGTCAGCCCCAGCTGTTGGCATCAGTACACAACACAGAGAGCCTCTGTGGAACTGGACTTTGCTCTTTCAGTCAGTGATGGTGCGTGGATGGTTCTCCTGGATGGTTCTCATCTGGCTGAGGCCTGCTACAGGAATGACACCACATACAGCTATCTCAGGGGTATTATTCGGCGCTTTCCCCCAGCTGGAAACGCAACAGGAGGCTGAAAGGTTAGAGAGCAGCGGGCGTGCGTCACTGAAGTTTGTTACAAATCACTTAGAAGCAAGGGATGGGTGGCTTATTTATTCAGCAAAGCATATTATACTATTTTTAATACCTTAAGTTCTGTTGAAATACCAAGAAATGCTGAGCGGGGAACGAGTGAATAACATGCACAGACGTAAGCCTGGAGCCGTCAGAAGCACTGCAAAGCAGCAGTCCATGCAGCTGTTCAGAAGGCTTTGTGGAAATTAGCCTTAGAAGTGCTTCATTCTATTACTGAGAACTTTCTTGCCCCTGGTCTTTCCCCCTTCTCATCCACTTTGCATATTCCATTTTACATGTTTAAATAAAAAAAGTCGATGTAAATGTCTTCTAAATTGACACTATCACAAGACATTGAGGTCCCTATGAATAAGTTACTGCACTCTGACATTTGGAAGTCATCAAATGAGACAGTATAATGTCAGCTTGATATTTTTCACACTATGAAAATATCAGCTTCATGTCAAAGATCTAAATTCCATCTTAATGTAATAAATTTTCTTGTATTCACAGACTAGTGAAAACGCTAAATATTTAAATTTGAAATGAACTTCTACAGTTACGATCTGGCCTTCATATTCCATTATTATTAAACTGGAACTCAAGATCTATTTTCCCTTTTTTTTTTATTTTAATTTCTTCAAACATTGCAGTGTTTGATAGAAAAACATTAGCTATATTCATTTCTCTAAATGGCTGCTTTCCCATCAACACATGGCAAATAAAGTCCAAAAACCCCACTTTTTGGAGTTACTCTGTATTAAAACATCTCCAGCACCCTGTCATAAATTGATATACCACTGACTGTATCAGTATTTTCCACTTTGCCTGACAAGGCAAACAGAACACAACCTTTCATATACCAGAAAGATTAATCTCCCCAGTGTTATTTGCAGAAGTAGCATCCTTTCCTTTCCACTCACTGTAATTACGACTCCCAGTCAATCAGGGGTTACGTTGACAATCACTAGCGGTTACATATAAAAGCATGCATTTAGACCCGCTCTCCCCTTAAACCAAGTTGTGAATGACAGAGAAGACAGACATTCGAAAAAAACACATTGATCTGGACCATCCATCTACATATTTTTGCTATCATTTTCATGCCATTCAACCTCCTGTGCCAGCTGTCACAAATTATAAGCAGTCCTAAAGTATGTACTCTAGAACACATTAAAGAACCACTAAGAGCCTGAAAATCACTTGAGATGCCCATTCATGAATCAAACAATAATGAAAAACCCATAACCACAGCACAGGTGTGATGGCTCAGCTGCTGCTGGAAAAGAGAGAGCTGAAGGACAGTATCTCTACAGATCTCATTAAGAATTCATCTGATCAGGTCCAATTCACCTGTTTATGCCTAAGTCTTGTGCCAGTTCTTTACCTGGAATAGAGGCTGGTCCTAAGACACAGATACTTAAATAGAAAGTTATGCACCCCCAGGAATTGATGGTAGATCCAGGAACTTGCAAAGATTTTACCCAAATATGCTTACACAGGTAAGAAAATCATCCACACAAGCTCAGGAAGCTATATGCCTAGATACACATTTATAGGCATCTTCTAAACTAGAAACATGGCTAATTTGAAGGGCCACTTCCATTATATAACAGCATTCTAGAACCCTATCAAATACAACTTCATGAATTCAAGACTAATAAGAATACCCAAGTGATTCACATCATCTTTGAATTACTCCACAATGTTTTACCTCGGTTATCAGGACAGAGTAAAATATATACTAAACATATGCTATATTTATACCTTTGGATAAAAAACAAATTACCTTAACTCATCCAGCCTTCTGTGATATCATCTATAACGTACACCCAGAAATTATCAGCTTGGAAGATTCTGTTTCATTTCTTCAGAGTAAGCATCATAACAAGCACTGGAACAACGTTACCTCAACAAAAACGGTTATTAGGGAACATACTGAAAATACTGTTCGGACTCGAACACCGCTTGACTTAGTATCTCTCTCAGTGAAATTGGTTGATGTGAACATTTCAGTTAGAGCCCAAAGCGGGAGGCTGTGGCTCCTTTTAGTTGGAATAAAGTAATTTTAACTCTGTAAATAAAACTGATAAAAGACGTATTTTTTCCTAAGGTAAAATTCAGCCTTTTCATAGCATTTCACTCCTTACTTTCTGAAAGTTAACAAATTCTCATATATATAAGACCTATGTAATTTGAGAGAAAAAAACATTTTCTATTGCTTTTTCTTGTATTTTAGAAGCAAGTTTTTCAAGGATTTGTGGACTAGCAGTGCTTTTTAAAGGCCCTCATATTTACTCTCCGTGTATGAAACTGCTCCAAATCAATTCCCTAAGACACTTAATCTTTCGAGAGATGGAAACTCATTTTGAACATCTAGTGACCAATTAAAGCATTAGCTATCCCTACAGACAGGAGACCTATGGGGTTGTGGTCTTCAGAAAGAAGAGCGGCAGCATGTCAGAAAAACTGCTAAAATGTTATGAATTTACCACAAAATTGGCAAAATACTGGAAAGCAAAAATCATTACCAAGTCTGTGATGCTTTCTTGCTGTTTTTTTCCTTGATATTTTGAAAACAAATGTGATGGTTTCTAGTATGTAAGAGAAGTTATTACCCAAACTGGAATGTCAATACAGGAAACAGTATCTATTCCTTTAGATTTTTTACATGGGGCCTAAAAGTAATCCCAACACTTCCAATATATTTATATTACCCTTTGAAAATCTAATCCATTCGGAGTCCATTTATAAACATATGCACACATGCTGCAAACATGTCTTGTGAGCAGCTCCTGCTGAAACCAACACAACCTTTTGGAGCAGTAAATAACTCATCTCTGCGTGTGTGCTCAAGAGTTTGGAGTCAGGACTAGTATTCTGCATACAACTTTTTGTACAGTTTGATGTGCAAGGATTAAGACTAAATAGATGCAACTGTTACATTCATTAAATAAATTAAGATTATTTGGGATGACAGACTATGATCATTTTCAGAGCAGTGAAAGATCCTTGGCTGCTCTCAAGACTTTTGGAGATATAACAATATTCATAGACTAAAATTTGTCCTTCAGTAGTTGTTTACAGAGCACACTGATGTCCAGAGAGTGAATACATTATGTAATTGTCATTACTGTCTCCCTTTACACTAAACTAACGTGTCTCTTTCACATGACAACTTAAAAATGGTAATCCAGAACACTTAACTTTGGCAGTAATATATATACATATATATATATGTGTGTGTGTGTATATATATATATCAGTAATCAACAACAGACACAAATATCTTTTTATCAGTGATATAATCCCTTTCTTCTACAGCTAAATAGGGCAGAAATTCTAGGGCTTGGATGAAAAAAAGGAGTTATGACTGTCAGCGTAATACTGAAAAGGAGAAACAGTTATTTCTAGAGGAGGGGGGAGAAAAGAAAGGTGATAAGAGATACATCCCCTCTTCCAAACTGCCTAATACAACACAGTGGCAAAATATCACCATGACTCCATGCATCAAGGAACTACAGGTATCCCACCACAAGGCTGTGAATTAATGCTAGTTACCAGGTATTCATGTTGGCCACACGCTAAGAGTACACAATGTAGAAAAGCAGACAACTAGGCCATCTCTTAGCAGGGAAAGCATAGTCAGCCCAGCAGGCACATTTGGTGTTCCTCCGGATTGGCAGCACAGTGCTGGGCACTGTTAACTGCAGGGCAGCCACCTGAAGCAATGCAATGGCAAGAGACCAGAGGAGTTGAATGCAGAACAGTCTCATACTGCAGGAAGATCAGCATTACTCTTGGCTACATGCACATTACCCAAGACCTGATTACAGTCGGACTGCTATGCCAGAGTCCTTTTCCACTGATCTTGAAAGAGCCACAGAGATTGCAGTTTCTGAGCACAGTATCTTTGAAGAACACATTTTCAACTGCAGACCTGCTGTGTTAAATCCAAGAACCAAATACAAGAGGTGAAGGAGAGCTTGGACATGGTAAAGCAGAACACAGGTGAACTGCAGACAACCTAAAGCAGAAAATGGCAGATTTCCTTACGCCTCACTGCTTGTAAAATATAAACTTAATTTCAAATGATTACTTTAAAAAACTAAAACCTTCTATTCTGCAGAAGTTATCTGGACTGAGGATGAAAATATTTGTTGTCATATGTTCTTGTTCTGAAACCTGCAGGTTTGGCTGGCTAACGCTTAAGTTAGTCATTACTTTTCGATTCTCTCTTCACCTAAATATGAGTAGTGCCTATTCAAAGATCTGTTTCATTGGCCAAAAGAAGTTATCTCATTTGGCCCATGCAAGAGCTCATATTAACAGTTCTTAGAACTACAAATATGCTCACAAATACCGAAGTTAAGAAAAGTATATTTATTTGAGTCTCCTTTTTGTTTGAATGACAAAACAGCACAGAAAAGAACAATTCTGAATCTAGGAAAGATGAAACAGAAGACAGTAAACTCATGGAGCAGCATGAAACATCTTCTCCCAGATTTAGTAGCAATGACAGTTTTCATAACACACTTAATGTCAAGTTTCCAAAACCAACAGTGCAGACTGGTCATTTTGAAGCTTCCAAAGCACTCTCCATTGTGCGTAGATCAAGTTACCAAGCACGTACGTACAACTCAAAAAGCCCACCTCAAAAAGCAGCAATCTTCTGCCTTTTCTGTTAGAACTGAAAGAAGCAGCTCTTTGACTGTCAGACACAATACTTCATAGATCACACACTTCTTATATCTTGCATATATACTGCCTACTCAGACTGAGGCTTGTGTTTTCTTGCTCAAAACTGTTCTTATTAATATACAGACACACGTATGAATTGCTGAAAAAAAGGGAAAAGTAATAGGGAAATTGAAAACAGGTAAAAGTAGGAGTTATTTCTTAGGATTCTGGACTTCTGGGTAAGTTTTATTCTGACCCTTCAGATAGTTGCCTATGAAGTGGTAGTGATTAGTCTCCATTAGTACCATGAATTACGGAAGATTTCCTACCTATTTTCTTAATTGAGAAGAGTTACTTTAGTGAAGTACTAAGGTGTTCTCCCCTTGAAAGAAAACAAAAAGAAGCTTCTGTTATCAGTGAAAAATAACCACTTCCAGAGAATTAAGGTACAACTGGTTGCCAGTTAAAGTTACAAGAAGAAACTCTGACTTGAGAAACTACAATGTGGTATTTGGTTATTCTTTCTGTTCTCAAGTCTTTTGCACAGAGGAGTTATCCTCAACAGTACTGTATGCTGAAAGGGAGAAGTAATGTAATTTCAGGTATGCAGCAACTGAAATTTACCAAGCCATGCAAATTTAAAGCTATTACAGTACAAGACTTTAAAAAAAGGGAAAAAAAAAATTATTTTCCTTATTAAACACAAACATCCACAAAGAAATAACAAGCATCACTCAAAAAATGCTCAACTCAACCTTGCTTACTTGCAAAGTATTACTTGCACTTTGGATACCCTTTTAGTCAAGTTATACACGCATCTGTACCACACCTCACTATCACTGCTATGAAGGAACGTGCTATGACTCCGTAGTCATACACCTCTGTGCAACTGTTACATATTTTAAGAAGAATTAAGAAATACTACACTACAGGTGATGAAACTACGATGCAAAATCCAGATGCAGTGCCAGACACATTCTTTAAATAAAGTTTCTGTCCTGAATACATGAGAAGACACAATAAAGACAGAAAAACACACAAGTGCAGCAAAAAGAATACAATTTTCTTACATCAGAAAACAAACTTTTTAAATGATTAAATAAATACTCATTAGAGACCAACCTTATCTCTTTTGAGAAGTGTTGCTTTAAGAGAAGCCAACACACTCTTTTCCTGCCTGTAACAATCAGCTGTTCTTCTGTTCAAAGATAAACTGCAAATTAAGGCTTAAATATACTCTCCACATTTTCAACTGAACACACGTTTAGAAATACTCACACTGCAATGCTCTATTTCTTTAACAGAATAGATTTGACCAAAATTTTCTGAGGAAACACATTTAAACAGGTAAAGTGCCCACGTAGAAACAAGCATGTAGCTTCAATGCTTAGTAAAACATGCAGTTTGTAACAGCCCACAACTTTTCTGCTTTATCATCTCAGTATGCTGATACTGTAACTAAGGGCAACCATTCACGAAACTTCCAGTTTTCACAATTTTTTTAGTGCTCAAAACCACAGTCAGAACCAGAAGCCTAATGTATTTGGTACAGCACCAAAGGCATGAAATGAAAGAAGGAAATCTTATGCAAGATTTGTAACAATAAAAGATTTCCCAGGTCTTAAGAAAATTAAGATACATGTTTTTGCTTCTGTACTTTTATTATATAATTTACAGTATCATAAAGCATTGGTATACTTAACAATGCATTTCTTCACCCTGGTCATGCCCCCCCCAAAGAACAGTGGTGATGAAAATAATCACAGTTTTACTCAACTTCTATTTCATGTCCTACTGTCCACACACCCTCAAACCACAGAGGCAAGTGGTTTACTTTTTGAACACACATAACAGGAGTAGTTAGGAAGTCCAACGCCACCAGGCTACCTTCATCCTGTCCCACACAGCCGACAGAGAATCAAACGCAGGACGAACATCCAGGATAGTGAACTGGTAGTTCTTATCCACTGCACCACCGTCATAGTAATCGATAACATACCGCACTTCTTTCCCACATCGGTCAACAATCCAATCGTGTCTGTCAAAGGGAAGTTCATATCTGGAAAGATAGATAATAGTGCAGAAAAATGTAATGGATAGGTATTATGAACCTGGGAGAGGGAGTGGAAGCAAGACTTATTTATTCACATTCTGGCATAAGATTCCTTACCACTACATGCACCATCTGGTGATTATAACTTGCAATTCACTTTTGTATCATCTCTAAATTACTTCTACACTGCATCTCCAGACATGCCTCTCTCCAGACATGCCTCTCTACCTTTCGTCTTGACCAGAAGTCCTATTTTCATGCCAACGTACCCCATCCATGAACGTATTCTGGCTCTTGGTGAATACTCCTTCGCTTTGCCTCCAAACCGCATCAGGGACGGCCCACACGGACATTCCCTACAGACACAATTAGAACAGAGAAACAAAGTCTAATTTTAACTGTTTACACCATGGTCTGCTCACTATGAAGGAAAATCGCTTCTGATAGGTTCTTGGCAACACCACGCAAAGTATGTGCAGGTAGACCAGCAGTCACATAAAGAAAGAAGAGCTGACCTCACCCAACAGGTGAAGAAGCTCTCTGGCTATGCTGTGCTCCTTCTCAGGAAGCAACCTAAGGCCAAGAGATGCTCTCCCTTCAGCAGCTGGCCCCTTTGTGAGCCCAGAGCAAGTCCACCCTTTCTAGTCACACAGCTGCAAACAATTTGCCTGTGCTGTCTAGAACAGCCACAGCCCTTCACCAGATGTTCAATCATTAGTTCAAGCCCTGACCTAGCAGTTCCCCTACACACCACTAAAATAATTTGTTACGGGTTACAGAAGTGAAAACAATTAAATAACAGAAAATCATAAAAGAAACCACTCTGCAACAAAGGTCATGGAATTTCAGAGGACGATTTCTAGATACATCATGTTTACCTGGTCTGTGTCTTGTAGGAACAAGGACTATACCGAAAGTGACACAAGTTCCTCTTAAAGAAAATTTGTCCCTCTCCTTTTTCACAACAAAGATGGAAATAAGGTGATCTTCAAATAAATACACTAAGATGTTTTTTTCCTCCAAGTCCACATAATATACCACACCGCTAGATGGCTGATCCGTTTTGTCGGTGTAATTATTCAGTTCCAGTCATCCCTCCTGTGTAATCTTCCCCCCAATTGTATCAAAATGGGAGATCATAAAAGACCGTAACTTCTGAAACGTATCAATACCAGAATATTTTTATGAAAACTACAAAGTCTACTTTGAAACAACTACAAAAGCAAATGCTGAACCAAGTGATTTGCTTCCCATTTCACGTGTACATACATAGCATGAAGAGCTTCCCACTTCAAAATCTCCTTCCAAGCTTGTTCATTATTTTGATTGTGAATCTTAATGATGTTAGTCATATCTTCACTTGTTATGTCATCATCTTTCCACCTCCACCTAAAAAATAAGACAAGTATTATCCTCCATATTCCTTAATTTATTGGATGGACATTGAATCAACAGATTTAAGTGTTTATGCAAAGACACAAAGCAAGAATGGAAACTTCTGGCTCATCTGCTTAAGCATCCTGAGTACCACTTCATTTTCTGTGTAAACAGATAGTTATCAAAGTTATCATCACAGAGATCCACAACTTCAGGTTAGCTAAATTAACAGCTTAACTGGATCAGAAAGTTATCGGGATGTGCAAACAATGGCACATCCACAGCATTTGTAAAAATGCTCAGGAAAAATCCCACTTGCGTTCTTAATGCACAAAAGTCCTTTACTCAACACATTTTGCATACACTTTGAAACACCTTCCATCTCTCTGATCCTGCACTGTGACTGTTGCTTCCTTTCCAATAGGCATAAAATTGAATACATGAAAGCATTTACAGGATAAAAATTTGTGTTCAGTACAAACTGTTCACGATGTTGTCTCTAGAATCAAAAATAATATCGAAGAATTGCTACTGTTTTAATAGTAACTGCATTTAAAGTTGATGTTTCAGAACGACAAACAAATAAATACAAAGAACTGCAGAAACAGCAGCAGAGATTTTTTATTTAGGCCAATAAATCATCTATCATTTAGTTCGATCTTGCCTACACTGAAGTTTTGTTTAGACAGAAAACATCTACAAGTCAAACAACTTTAATTTTCAAATTTTTAACAGCATCACAGAGTCAAATGAATGCTCCTGGATTCACAGAATTTTTACTGTCAGTTTATAGGATTAGACTGAAGTCTCTTGCATTCGAAGGTAGGTAGTCAAAGTCTTTTTGCACCTATGCAGTGATTTCTAAGAAAATTTTCTGAGTTAGTAGCAGCTGCCTTGACATTCTCAGCCACCTTGCTGATGATGGGGAAGGAAAGTCTTTGAGATCGGCTCATATGCAATGTTAAAGCTTTTTTTTTTTTTAAAGCAGTACTTTTTAAAGTTAATTGCTTCCTGCTTGAAACTCTTAAATAGCATCTATGAATTAATAACTAATGATGCTATTTCAAAAATCCCAGGCTCATGGAGACTTCAGCTGAAAATCCAGTGTACTTACCCTTTTCTTAGCATAGCATTCCAAAACATCTGCTCTGAAGGATAGACCCATTTCTTGTCAGAGTGTGCCCTAGGAATGGAAGATTCTTCTCTAACAGTTGACAATGGAAATGGTTGATCTGGAGATGGCAACTGATTAGGAGGAGGCATCTAGAAAACACAGAGAATCACTTGAACAACAAAAGCAAAAATAAACTAGAAATTATTAAATATTTGAGAAAAAATAAAGCAATAATTAAGCATCCAAGACGAAGAAATTCAGCCTTCACATTAAATCCAACGAGGTCACATTTCTTTTTTGCAACAAAATGCTTTGTGTAAGTTTGTCATCTAAAACCAAAGGACACCTTTTGTGTAAACTTCAACTATCAAATCTGCAGTCTTCTTGTAATCAGAGGAAATGTCAAAAGACCTGAATGAGAACTTACCATACCACTATTGCACAGAACCTAGAAACCGCTGATGTAACTTAAGAACCATGCTTGTACGTAACTAACAGAAATACATGGCATCAAATATTTACAAACTACAAAACTACTTTTTATCAAAAATGATTCAACTTCGAAGAAGAGAGCTTTCAACCCTATATTGGTTTAAAATAAATTAAAAAATTAAATATCCACAAATATTTGGATAAACAATCAGAAAAAGCAGTTTTAAAATTGAAAAAAGAACGTTATTTGCCAGAGTTCCCATTTTACACAGCATCAGTATTTACATTTTTGGCATTTCAGAAGAAATGAGACTGAAGAAAACATCTGAAGCAAGTGAAAGTTACCATATTGCTAGGATCTATGTCATTGTTTGCTTGAGATGTCCCAGACTTCACAGGACACGCTACATATTCATATGCTCTTTCCTGATGTGCAGGAACATCATCTGTGTTCTCAGCCCTACGGTCAGAAGTCTTCATGTGCATTGGACAACCTAAAATATAGGGGAAAGCATTATATGTTTTGTTACAAAATGAAGTCTCTAAAACATGACAGGAGACGGAAAACACTTCATGGAATACTAATGTAAATACAAGAATGCTGTTTCACTTCTTATTTTGAGTTTTAGAACACTTTCCAACTTTCGTAAATATTTTTGTCTTGCCTGTTTTAGCACCCAACACTATGCTCAAACCTAAGCTTCTCACAGAGGCCCTGAATGCTTACACACTGCTCTATGACTGGCTGCTACACCAAGCTGTTTGTCACCAAAATTTCCAAAGCAACGTGAATCCAACTTGTGTTCGTTCTGCCGACAAAGAGCGGACATTGTCCTTCCCCAGACATGACCTCATTGTACCCTTCTGCTGCCCCTTCCCTGATGCACAACCATCTGCTCCCAGAGACCACCCCCAAAGGGACATGGGCACCAGTCTGGCCCCACATGGACGTGCCCTGCAGGGCCCCTCTGGGGAAAGCCAAGGAGGAGCAGCCCACAGGTTCTGCAGCAGGCAACTCCTCTGGGGCACAGCTGAGTTTGTGTCATCAGCTGCTACGGTAAATCACTCTGGGTGGGGGACAGGCTCAAGTTCTTAATGCAGTTGTTTTTCTTTCCTGACAAATACTTTTGAGCTTTCAGTGTAAGGAGCTAACTTCACTAGCTTTCAAGCACAGTTACCTCTCATTTTCTCCTGATGCATGGGGCATTCTGAAGGTGGAGAGGCTGCCTGGTGCTGTTTGGATGGCTCGGCTGCTGACTGAGCTGTGGCTGCTGGGGCAGATGCAGACAGACCCATGGCTGCTGAAATCAGGCTTTTCAGTTCAAGTTTCTAAAGAAAAGAAAAAAGCAAACACCTGTAAAGAAACTTATGTTCACTACTCACTATAGCGAATGCACATACAGATATACCACAGCATCACACATTGCTTAAAAACACATCCATAATAAATAACAAAAAACCACTGCGAGCCATAAACGCACTGCCTGAATAAAAACCCACGGCCGCGGCCTCCACAGCGCGTACAGCGGAGAACAGGAGGGACGCTCCGCTTAGGCCCCTTCCCCAGCTCTCAGCGCGGCGCTGCCCGCAGCCCCCGGGCGATGCCGCACGCACGCAGCGGGCTCCTGCCGCGCCAGCGCCTCCTGGGAACGGCGGCCTCGGGCCTCGCCTCGCTGCAGGAAGCGCTCCGTGACCCGTAACACACACCGTGACCGGATTCACCCGCAGGCAAGGTCAGGCCCACCCCTCTTCGCCAACAGGGGCCGGACCCGGCCCGGTGCCGCGACCCGCGCCCCACCGCTGTTCCCGCCGCTTCCCGCGTCGAGTCGTGTCGCTTCGCTTCCCCTCGCCCTCGCTCACCTCTGCCCGGCCCGCGCCCCCCCGCGACCCCGTAGAAGCGCGCCTCGCGAGAGCGCCGGCCCGCCCCGCGCCTGCGCAACAGCCGCTCCCGCCCACCGCGGGGGCGCCGTCGTGCCCGGGCCGCTATCGCAGGCGGTGCGGCGGGCCGGGCCCTGCGGCGGGCTGCTGCTGGTAGAAGGCGGCCTGCCCGGTACGGCGCCACGCTGCGGGCGGAGTGGGAAGGCGGGCTGAGCTCCCCTGAGCCGCCAGGAAGCCCGTAGCGCGCGAAAGGAGGCAGCCTGCGCAGGTCAGAGCTGCTGGCATTCAGCTGTAGCACGCAAGTCTGTAAGAGTACAGTCGTTTTAAGCACCCGAATTAAAAAATCTTTCAGTGCTTTTATGAACACCTCTCAAGACAGGGACATCTTCCCACGTCCGTCACGGAGTTTCTACAGCAAATACTTTTACCTCAGAGTAAAGCCTTGCAAAGAACAGGGTGACAGCCACAAGGAAGTACACACTGCCCTTAAGTATCCTCCTCTGTGGACTCCAGAAAAGCCGAGCAAAACCACAGTATGCTCACAATATGCATCCTTTAGAAAATGACAGATGCCCTGTTAGTGTGAAGACATAAAACAAGCAAAGCAAAGCTCCTAATTTGGAATTATTGCACCAATACAAGTAGCAAAAACAAAGGAAAATTTCAGAAAGAATGCAAAATTTAAAAAAAAAAAAAAAACACACACAAAAAAACCATACGTAAATGGGGGAGCTATGCACCAGAAAATGACATAGGAAGCATTTTGTATATCCACCTCTATATCTATCTATCTCTATCTATATCTCTATATCATGGGGGCTCTCATGCTTTCAACAAGATTTGTTGAATTTGTGCAGTTGAGAACAGCTCACAGAACAGCATCCCTTGTTCTCAGCCACCTTTGGATCTTTCTTTCCTCCATTCAGTGCTGAAAGCCATACGGTGCTGAACAACAGCGTCCCACCAAGCCTCACTGTCCTTCCGCAAGCAGATGGAAAATGACCTATATAGCATCTGACCCTAAGGAAGGCTTCCAGACATTCCCAGCCTGAGTCACTGCAGACAGATTGACCGGTTAAGGACAAGTTTTCTACAGAAAGTATAAAATGAGTAACCTAAGAATATCATTTACAAATAGCACAAAATTCCCCTTAAGACATGAGAGGAAATAAAAGTAGTAAAAATCACTGTATTTTCTTCTAGAAATTTAATCAGTGCATAACTCAAAAGCTTAGAGAAATACAAGAAATTGCCAAACATACACAACAGCAGCAACTTCCTCTGAGCATGCTCAGAGAAATCACCAGGCTTCTCCATGCAGTTTGTGGTTCCCAGGCGTACATTCTCTGCCCATAGAGAAACTGAGAATTAAGGAACTTAATTGCATATCTCAGTATTCAGGAAAGGACTGTGTAATGCATTGCATCTATAACACACAGATGACAGCAGCTCTTTATACCCACAGCCTGCAGAGAAGTGTTTGACTTATGTCCTGAAATGTATTATAACACATTATAGTTAATACTATCTGATATAAACATAAGCTTTTCCCCAGTACACAGTTTACAGTTGCAGTTACATTCCTGGCCACAGTGAGGTCCTACACAGCATTTCACCCTAAGTCCACCCACCCACCCTACACACCTGGCTTAGACCCCCTTCCTCCCCCTGCACATAAAGCAAGGTGCAGCAACTTCAAGGTACTGTACAAGCCAACTGTTTCTCAGCTTAACCCAAAGCAAGTCATTCTTTCATGACACATTTATTATTATAGATACATAAGCTATTACCACAATAAGAAAGAAAAATTCACAAAATAAGCAACTCTGTTCTTTTTATTATGAAGTAACAATACCTTGCATACATCATGCAATTTATTGCTCATTGACATTATTGCATATACCAAAGAAAAAAAATCACCCAATATAATGCAAGCTCCTAGACTGTTCAAACCAAATACAAAAATGCTCTACAGTATACTGAAATGCAAACACAATTCAGAATTTTATAGCAAAAGGAAAATCTAAATGCATTGTATTTAACCATTCACCTTACTTCACCTGTTCACTGTTGTATCCAATCTTCAGAATTGTTATATTGCATTCTTAAGTCCTTGTGCAGTGATAAGGATTGCTACTACAATCAGGCCGCATTACTATTTGAATTTAATAATATGATCCTAACACTCCGTGACAGTATCAATCTTTTCTCTGCAGACCAGATTGTCATGGTTTTCCAGAAATCAGCCTGGAAGAACATCCAGTTTTCACCCTTGCTCTGTATCAGAGCAGAGGTATACCATATTTGTTGAGTCTCTCTTGAAGATTACATGAACATTTTTAAATTACTGACTATTACTTATGCCTAAATCATAACTCACATGTTCCCAACAGATTGTAATTTGCTTTTGCAGCAGTCTAACTGTGCTTACATGTTAAATCATTCTCCCCATATAGGTATCTGTAGACATTAAACACTGGTTTATGCATGCTAGAAACAAATCCAGGATATTTGCATGTAAGTGTATTAAGTGTGCAAATTATACCAGAGCTCAGGATTAGCCCTTTTCCCCCCTCTCCCTATAATATAATGGATTTCTCTTGTCAAACTTGAATAGTGTTACAATGAACAAAACCAACATCTCCTGTACTGCATTCAAAGTGTTACGCTCTGTATTGGAGCTTACTGTTGATATTTAAATGTTGCATTTAAACAATCAGAATTTTTTCAATAACAAAATATTTAAACTTAGAAGACAATTTCCATGCAACATGTTCCACTCGGGTGCATTTTCTCATATACTTAAATATTTATAGGCTCATAAAGGCATGTGCCATCCACAAGACAAGTACAGTTTTTGACATCCCACACACAGATTAAAAATAAAGATACACTACAGAATATTTTGTTTTTATGTTTTCAATTTCAATGACTAAGAAGTTATAAATAGCACACTGCATCATTATATGGTTGATACCGAGGCATGCTGAACTCCTCATAAACCACTCTCTTAAAGACATTTCCTTTATATTACAAGTAGATTAAAAATTTATGTACATTGCTATCAGATGCCCTCTTAGGACACCCCACCGTGAAGCTGATCTCAGAAGGAATTTTGACAAAATATTTCTTATACCAAACAATACAAGTTATTCTTCATAGCTACCTTCCATTCTTTACTGAGCTATAAAGTGCTTGGTTATTATAAATAGAGCAAGAATGCCGAAGGAGGTAGCTAGTAGAGATTTTAAATGGATAAGAAATCATAAGTGTTATCACCTAAAAGTATTGATCTGATGCTTAATCCCAGAGTTCTAAACATCCCAAGCAGCACATCTTTCTTTCTTTCCTCCATAAAAAGACTTTTCAAGTTGCTTTCAGAAAATCATATGACCTTCACCTGTCCAGCAAAGAGATTTCACCCAGGGTTTGGATGAATGTTAAAGTTAGTAAATATTAATAATTTTTTTTCCATTTGACTGGTGCCAGGACCTCAGCAGCAAAGTACTGTTCTTTCTCCAGCTGTCAAATGCATTCCATGGGTAGAGACACTTTACCAGGAACAAGTCCTGCCTTGTGAAGTTCCTCGCAACTGGTTAATGAAGTTCTATGGAAGGCTATTATTAAATGGGAAAGAGGGCTACACATACTTCTCACAGCCTTCTACATTTGTATTGCTCATCTGAAAATTCTAGTTCCTCTCTACATGGCTTTCCCCATTGCTGAACACTGTAATAGACCTTCAGCTGGAGTAATTTTGAGTCAGCCCTTTATTTTCCCCTGAATGGCTCAGCAGAAGCTTTACAAAACAATTTCACAAACTTTTCTACTAAAAGACCTTTCACAGAAAGCTTGTATGTACATATACTTGAACACACACAAGTCGTCTTCATACAGAAATCAACAACTTAGAAGCCTTTTTACACAGCTTGAAAAGAAATTTTAGTTTCACTTTGTACCATTACAGAGATACAGGAATACATAACCTTTCTGCTGCTTGTCATTCTACCATTGTCCCAGCCACAGCAGCAGTTGTACTCAGCATCTCCTCCACCTCCCTCCTTTAAATATGCTTGAACGTATCTGCTCACTTGTGTAAGTAAGCTTTTACTCAGAGATTAACATTAATTTTTCAGTATGAATAATGCTTCAGCATAATTTTCAATGTAAAGATGAAAGCGATTACCTTCCAAACATTGTAATTAATTTATTTTTAATAAACTTTGACATAAAATTTGGAATTGATAAGAATTTATATACATCAATCAGCTCCTCTCATTTATCCTGCTCATAGAATAACTTTCATTATTCAGTAGATTCTATTTTTAAGCAATTAAGAAAGTGCTGAGCTCACTCAAAAGAGCATTTACTTATAGAGGTAGAGTAGGTTTCAGAGATAAAGTTTGTATCACTATGTGTACAGATACCCATTAAACATCTCTGTAGCAATAAGGCTCTTGACTTCACTGAAATCCGCTGGAACGCTCACCAAGAAAACGAGGATTTGAAGTACTTTTCCCCTCTGCAAGTACTGCTTCCACAAATCAATTATAAAAGCAAAACTTGACCTGCCATTCCCCTATAGTAGCTCTGAGAGCGGTATTTATTCATCCCTGATGACAAAGTAAAACCATAGAGAAACTGGCATACTTAAATACAGCACATACAGACACTCTCATGATCACCACACTAATTTTATGTAATGGAGTACTGAAGAATATAAAAAATAAAATGTGATTTTTGAGCATTTTTACTGAGCTAATTCCATCCATTCAATACGTCCACAGCAAAGTCACCTGGCGATATACCAACTGTCTGCTTTACAATGCAAGTGTCAAAATAGAAGTTTTAAGTCACTATTAAAGTAATATTACATTCTGGAGATGACATTTATGAAAATCCTACTAATCATGCACTTCTTGCATAAAAAAAAGCAAAGAGACAAGCTTGAAACGTAAAATGATGTCAATATTTCAACATCATTTTTAAATTAAGAAGGCGTAATTGAAAAAATAGGTGCCAAGGCCATCTAATTTGCTATGTTATAAACTTGTAGTGGTAGGCAAGAGTGCTCTATCCTAATGTATTCAATACAATATAATTTTGCAAACTGCTGACTACAGTTCTCGCTAAATAGACAAGTGTTAATAATGCTTTTTCCTTAGACAGTTGCCTTCTCACACATAGTAGATGCATCAGAACTGAACAGTAATACACTGAAATATCACAATACAAAAATGAAATTGAATACATTGTAAAATGCTGTTTTAATTACGTTAATTTCATGCAGCAATCCAAAACATTGCGTCTTCTAAAGAATTACCTCAATGCCCTTCTATTTTGAGTTGTTGCCCAGTATGTACTCTGCAGGCTTGTTTTTCCATTTCCAATCTACTTATAAAACAACCTTATTACAGCTTGACTTCCCCCCTATGATGCACAAATCTATCTAGAGGTAAAGCAAACCGACTGTTTTAGTGAATGCTCTACACTGAAAATAAAGCAAAACAAAATGATACAGAGATGTCAAAGATTAATGTGAAGTTGAGATGAACTTTGAGAAGCTTTCATCTTAAAAGCTGCTTCAACTCATCTTCCTTACCAGTTTTTCATCCTACTTCCTGAATAAAATACAAGGATACTTCTACTTTCAAGCATATTCTCCAAAACGTTTGAATTCACTTCATTTGAAGGTGATTGTAGAACTGAACAAGCAGTCTTAGACATCTCCCTCAAGAGGGCAGGATTGGAAACAGTACTGGAAAACGTCTGCCCAGTGAAACCAAGCGGATAAAAGCCAGTATTGTGCATATCAAACAATACTCTCTGACATCCCTGGAACTGGGAACTCAACACAGCTGCCTTGGCTATAAGTCCATGGGGTTCTCTCTGGGGCTCACTGACATCTGATTCCTGGGAAACAAACCCTGTTTCTCGCTCAAAAGCATCGTAGCGTTGGTGCACTGACACTGCGGACTGCAGAGGTGAGGGCTGATTCCACACAGCTTTGTTAAGGGGAACAGGAAAAAAGGAAAACAAAATAGCCCATAAATATTCCTCTCTTTGTTTAAAAATAAATTTCTTACACACAGTCTGCTACAATACTTGGTATGTGTACTGAAGTACCAAGTGAAAATGTGTACATTTAGCACACTTTGTTAGAAGGTATAACTAACAACACAATGTTCAAAAATAATAATTAAAAAAAAAAAAAAACAAGAAACAGAAGTTAATCAACCTCAATTCAGATACGATTAAAAGTAAGCAAAACAGAACCAAAACTATACACAAATACTGCTCTCAAAATCATAAAAAAAAATAAAATTCCTTAAATTATAATACAATTTGGATTGAGAGCATTCCTCCTAGACACTAAGATTTCTCTCCAATGTCCTCCAAGTTTTAAGTCTGCAGAAGGAGGAACAGAGTGCCTATTGACAAATATGTGGTTCTGAAAATAAAATGTTGTGCCTACAGATGTGAGCTGTCACTGTATGTCACAGGTTGAAAGAAGTTTGGCACTGTTAATTCAAGAGTGTTCTTTAGTCAACAGCTCAGATGTGATTAACAAGGAAAACATGACAATAAAAATCAGCAATCATATCTAATGGGTCACTTGTGTGATTAAAAAAAAAAAAAAAAAGGCTCATTGTAAGTTCCATGGCACATATACAGAATAATTTTATCTTTTTCTAAGTAAGCTTCATATCCCAAAAGTCAATGGTTAACTCTGAGCAGAGTTGCAATACTTCTCAAAGGCAGTAGCAGCAAAGGAAAAAAGCACTACAGTAAGAATTATGCTGTTCCCAAACATAATTTACCATACTAACTTATGAACTCATTTCCACGGCTGATTTAGTAGATGTGCTCTTGCATGCAATCTAAAAAAGCAGAAATGAATCCTCCCTATAAAAATCAGAGAATTTTAACCATTCTTAAGATATCTCGTATGGTCTTATAATACAGCATTTTAGATAAAATTATTTCATAAATTTCCCCAAATGCTTTGCATTCCTACAAGGCAGAACAAAAAGCAGTAAAAGACTTCACAGAATCAGAGCTAGACTTTTAGCATCTCTTGCAAAAATTAAAAAGTCCTCAAGAATGAAATCTTGATTGTTATTCCTAGAAGAAAATATAGAAACTTGCCAGGAAAATTGCACCATATCATGAGTTTGGGGAGCTTTGTTTATGTTTTTATAAAAGAGAGATATCAATATTCACTAGATTTATAAAACACATTAATCTGAGAAACCTGAGTGAAACACTTCAGACACACTGGTGGACAACAGCCAAGTAACCAGTCTGCTCCTTCCTCATGTCAGTAGTTTGTTAAGTGCTCAGAACATGTAGCATTCATTTCTGTGAACGTTTGCTTCTATTCCTCATTGGAGAAGATCCTTAAAGCGTGGCCCTGGGTGCGCAGGCAGTGTGGCTAGGGAAAGAGTAAGGTCAGTACAGAGGTAATACCTTGTTTCCTTAAGAGGAGCATTCCATGGCAGAAATGTGCACTGGTTCAGTGAACCCAAATAATTTTCATAGCAGAAATTTCTGTTTATGCGTATGATCTCTAGTCAGATTTTCCATTTTTATGAGTTTTGGCTTCCTCCTGTCCAACAAGACAAATAACTTTGTAGCAACCTTTTGTAATTTTGACCATCCACATCAAGTTCATAACATCCAAGACAACACTTGAGATAATCCAGGCACTCTGGGCTGCAAATCCTAATCTCTGGAAACCCTCAGTTCCAAACGAAGAAAGTACACGGCTGTAATACATAGGCATGACGGCAATCCTCACCACGAAGAACACAACTGTCATCAGCACACCATTGATCATGTTAGCCTTTGAAGATTTGGGATATCCCAGTACTTCAAAAAACCACCTGCAAAAGAAGTATTCACAGAAGGCAAGCACACTTGAGTCCACTTAATTGAAGAAGATTTTATTTCTCTTAATTAAGCATGTATTTTTTTAATTGTTTCTACCTTGTATTTCTAAATTATTGCTTCTATTTCTAAGTCATTGCATAGTTTCTTGGCTTACCTTGCAAATTCTTCTGCTTGGTTTCTTCCCCCCGCCCCCGTGCAGTAAGCACTGCATGATATCAAGAACATTATATGTAGAATAACACGTAGAAAATCCCAGTTCATATTGTAAGTCAGTTCAAGACTAGTATGTATGCCAACGACCATTACACTATAATTTAAAGTAACTTTTAAGGTGGCAAATTCAAATTTATTGCTTTTTATTATAATTTGCATTAATAGACAATTTAAAAATATTTCTGCCCTGAAAGCACTCCTAACATTGTGTTTGGATATGGTAATAAAATAGAGGCGTAATATTTCATAGATCTCAGGGGGGCAAATGGTGGGTGTCACCGTGCCACAGTACTTCTACTTATGAGTGTAAAGATAAGCAGAAGTGGGACAAGCAGTCTTTTTCAGGAGTGCAGCTTGAAGAAGATGGCCACTGCAAAAGGCAATAATGCTTGTGCACGGCAACAGAGGCACCACTTCGTGTTGGCTTATCTGTTGGGCCAAGTGTGTCATGCTAACAGAGAGAAAAAATACTAAAAAGAGAAACTGAAAAGCGGGGGATGAAAGGTTCCCACTAAACTAAGGACTCTGGAGAACTCCCAAAGAAAAGAAACCTTTGGAGGAGAGAAACTCCCAAAGAGAAGGAACCTTTGGCAGAGGAATTCCCTAAGAGGAAAAAAAACCTCTTCAGAAAGAATCCCCTCGTGGGCTGTGTTTGCTGCTACAGTGCAAAGCTTTCCGCCTTTCTCTCATGTCCTATGGTGACCAGATGAGTTTCTGGGATCAACAGATGCACTACAAACCATGCTGGACCTTTGGTGGCGATTATCTCTGTTGCTTTCTAAAAAAATTGCTTGCTTTTTCGCCCGTCTTCCTTTCCCCATCTCCGTAAACAACTAGGATTTGTAATAAGCTGGTCAGGCTAACATTTGACCCCTGGTGTCTTAATCTCACTGTTGAGTTCACACATATATTAAAGAACATTCTCTCTCTCCTATAATTGGAGTGAGACACGTCCACACATAATAAATAAATGCAAGGAAAAATTGAGCAACACCGCCAGGTTAAAGACAGGAAAATAGCATGAATCAACATATTCATGACAATGATTGGGAAGAAGGAAGTGGAATAATCAATTTGTTTTCAAAAAGCCATGGGGTTAAAGCTATTAAACAAAATAACAAGTTAAAAACTTGTAAAAAATAAAGTCAATTTTAATTATCTGCAGATTGCAACCTACATAATTACTGATATACTAAAAAGACTTGCCAGACATCCAGCTCTAACGGAAACACACCAGGAATCAGTTAAGAATGCAGCAGACAGAAACTCCAGGCTCTCCAGGTGATAGCCTGATCAGGAAGCTGGACATCTTCCCACCAAAACGCTGGGCTGATACAGACCTGGCATGTTTAGTGAGACAGAGCCTGTATTTTCCTCAATATATTTAATACAGATTCCAGAAGTAACATCAAAGAAAGCTTTTGAAGTCCACAGCAATGTGCCAGGATAAGTAACTGCTGGAGAAAAGGGTGACTGGACATCTGCTCAGAGACTTCCCTCTCCCAGCAAATTCAAAAAATATGAATAAGTAAATCTCAGTGATTGTTAACATTTTACCCAACACAGTTTATAATTAACTGCATAAATGTTGACATGAACATAAAAAGATCTAAATGCTTGGCATGGGAACAACCCTGAATTAAATACCTCTAACAGCACCAAAACAAAGAAAATACTTCAGTTCTGAGATTAGAATATAATTTTATATTTTAATACTGCTCTTTTTTGGTAATACTAAGAATGCAAAGCAGAAGTTTAATGTAAATCATTATCTACCACTTGCTGCCTTAAGCGTCTGGTTCTTTTCAAATGTAATGGGAAAAAAAACCATGCACTAATGAGATGACATTTCTCAGTGTGAAGGACCTTATCATCTCCACAGAGACTTCTGTTTTTCTCAGAAAGCAGTAGATGTGGGTTTTCAAGGACACAGTCTCACCATAGGCATTTAAAAGTATAATATATACTACTTTTAATAGATTTGAAAAGCAAGCATCCATTTCCAGTATGAAATCCTATCTTGATAAAACTCAGTTATGAGAACAATGACTGGAACATGAGCACTAAGAGAGAAATCTAGAATATAATACCACCTTCAGAATACACTACATCTTGCTTTCTTACTCTCCTATAAAACAAGCTTGAAGAAGTGTTTATTCATTCCTTGGTTTCTCTGTGCAAGCAGAGCACAGCTTGAATTAGACCACAACAGCCTTCTCTTGGACAAATGGAAATAGCCCAGCAGAGCTCCTTTACCTGCCCTCCTCTAAGTTGAATTTGCTAACATTCAGAAGAGTCCTCAGCACAATTCTTCCTTTTTGTTCTTTACATTCTTAGAAACGTGAGGAATGCTACAGTCTCAAAAACTCTTTTGGAGCTGACAATCACAATCTAGTAATAGATAATACTTAGACATCTTGTCTGAAGGCTTACAGACCCTTATTCTTTTCACCCTCACCCTTTCTGTATCTGACACCTGGAAAGGAAAACAGATACTACACAAGAAGGATCAGTAAAGTAGAAACACCCAAAAAAAGATGGGAATGGGTATGCGGTGCACTGTGAGATCTGATCCTACACTACAAGCAAAAGAAAAACATGGAGGAGGAGGGGGAGGAAGAGGAGGAGGAGATGACAGCAGCTCCATCCTATACCAAAGTCCTGCTCTCGAGGTGAAGTCCTGGGACAGGTTGGTGTCTCCAGTTGGGTCACAGCAGCTGCAGAGCAAGTGGGCACCCAGCCCAGAGCTCTGGGAAATTCCAGGGACTGCCCTCCTTGGCATCATCATGCCTTCCCTGATTCTCACAGCAGCAGTTTGAGTGTGATGCTACAACCAGAAACCACAGCAGTATTCCACTGTCACTGAAGTCTGCTAAAGAGACTCCTGCCACTTTCTTCTCTGATCACAAGTGTAAAGCTTAACTACCACAGCTGCATTTAGATGCTTTACTACTCTTCTAATTTAAGAGCTCAGAATCCAGAACTATTTTTATAACTGAAATATGAAAATCTGGCATTTTATATGAAGGTTGCTTTAAAAAAGAACTCAGGAGTGAGCACACCAGCTGTGCAGCAACAGCAGCTAAATGTTTTCATAGTAAAATAGATTTCCAGATAGTAAACTCTAAATAAATGAAAATTCACTTTTAGCAGCTATTCAATGACAAAATCCATCCTGTATAATATAGATAAAAGTGTAAAGAACTGTGTAAAAACTCCACAGCTACTTACCGCTGATTGACAAAAGGAGTGGAGAATTCTGCAAGCAGACGGAAGTTCCCAAAATAAGCCAGCAGACCTTTGCTCTAGTTGGACAAAGACAAAGCAGACACAGAGATCAACGGTCTAGCAGATGAACCTTGATTGAAGTCTTCAAGCATACACAGAATGATACAATGACCCAAATGCCTGATTAAGATGGTCAGTATGCCAGTTTCTTAGCTGTGGCAATCTTCCATAAAGTTTCAAAATGAAGTTTTCTACAGAAGATGCTGTTGTCCTTTAAATACCATGAATCAGTAGCTTTTTTTTTTTTTTTTTTTCTTTAAATAAATCTTTAAAAGACGTAGAAATAAGAGGAAATGGGAAGCCAGCTAGGAGACTGGCACAAGAATTGGTAGGATATAACTATGATGGTACTGCTACTGCCTAAGGGGATTATAAATATTCTGGATTTCTCACATTTAAACAAACTCAAACAAAATCAGTAAGGTGAAGAATGTCCCTGAATTGTTTTAAGAATGCAACTTAGCTACATCAGGATAAATTATCGGCTTTTATTTGGCAGCAGAAAGGACACACAAAGCCCTTGAAATTCTCTCCTGCCTTCTGAAAGGAAAATCCTGTCCACCAGTTGTGTTGCAGTCCCTGCCACATCCCCTAAGCTGGAAGACTTTGTCTTCCCTATGTTGGTATCCAGATAACAGCATGGAACTTTTCCACCAAAACACATTGTAACTGAACACCTCCCTCTAAGTGACAAAGTACACAGGCTTCTCTGTCTTATCTTTTGGTTGTGTTATGAGCTGGAAATAGTATCCCACTCCACCAGGACTGGGCAAGCAGCAGTTGGCAGGTGTAGAGATAAAGAAAATTCAGCCTTATTCCTGAACAACCCATGGCACAGACATAGACATCCAGTGGGTGAGTTGGATCCAAATAATAAATTGAGATTAAAGTTCACGCTATATTATTACTCCTAGTAGAAACAACTACTGATTTTTCTGCATGAGGGATTAGTCTCAGGAATGATATTTTCATTTCTCTAATATCCAGTTCTAATTCAGTTTCATCCATGACAATATGAGTAGATCTAATTACCTTCAACCTGAAACAGAGTATTTACTTGTCAGCGCACTTCATTACCTTTAGATGGTTTAAAATCTGGCAGTAATCTGACATCTCAACACATTTTTAAATATTTTAAGCCTGGGATTCATGAACTAGCTAGCGAAAGAGATGTGGTAAGTGAAGTAAATTGTGTTTTATAGGATTTCTTTATTTACTGAATGAGCTTTTCAGAAGAGCTTTAGCAGCATTACTCTGGAGGTCAGCAGGTTTTCTACCAAATCACAAAGGCATCTTAGCAATTCCAGCAGTAAATCAGCAGCAAAGAGTAATTGAGTTAGTCTTTGCCCTAGAAGAATAACCTTTTCTTCCTCTTTTATCATCAGTGCATGTACATATGTCACAGATATTGAAAGATATATACAGTGAATCATCAACTGCTTCCCCACCACAGCAATCTTAGAAAAAGTCTCAGAGGGTCAGCATCAACCTTCATAAAAACAAAACAAACAAACAAACAACATACACGTACTGAGAAATCTCAGTTATAACAAAGCTTAACGTTAGTCTAAGCTAAACAGCGGATATAGTTACTTTGTTTATCATCTGCAATTGGGAACTTCATGTGATTGTTCATTTTTCAGATTAGTATATTTATATTACATATTAACACGTGCTGTATGCCAGCTGCTTAATATCCAGAAGAGAAATACATTTCACAGTCCTACCTACCATAATAATAAAGTGTTCATGTCTGGGTGACATAAGTGTGTACAAAAACAAAGTTTTTCCTGTTTTTTTTTTAATTTGTTTTTGTTGCTGCAATTAAATAAAAAGAATAATCTCCAGAAGAACCACATCCAGCTGCTCAGAGTGAGACATCACTGACCAATGGTCTTAAAAATACAGTAACAAGCAAAACATTTGAAACCATCTTCTCCTGGTTTTCCATTTAAGTGTTCACACTTGTGATTTTGTGACCTCTTTAAGATATAAATATGCCTATCATGAAGTTAACACACCAACCAGCAAATAACTTTTTTAAACATGAAGGAAATGAGATTCATAAAAGCACTGTCTCCATTCTCATCTGCTTGTTACATTACTAAAGAATACAGCACTCACCAGTACAAAATAATAAGCATACAGAGCTGCCAAGTGATGTATTACAAAAAATTTGTCACCAATTGCCTTCCAGTAGCAAATAATAAGCAACAAATCTACAAGAGAAAATAAATAATGTTAAAAAGCAAGTTAGTATGCTACCATTTACTTGAGAATAGTGTTTCTCTTAGTTTTTAGAGGTATGAATGCCAGTGCACACTACCAGTAGAAACATACTTTATCCTAAAGATTTGTTTCCAGTAAAAGTTCTGACAAAATATTAAGCACACGTTATTCCAACAGCTGCCATAAATTATCTTCCATATCAACAGGAATATGGGGACAATACCTTTAGCTGAAGTATTCTGGTAGGAAATGGTGGATCCAGAATCTGATATGAAGACCTCACACTTACAGATCCACAAATTTGAAACAACTGACCAAAAAAAAAGAGGAGTGGGAAGGGAAGGGACATATATAACCAATGTACAAATGCCTACAATAAAATCAAGGATCTACTATGGAGAATTAGTGAGTTCAGAACTTTATACTTGCAAACAGGGAACCATTAATCCTGTGCAAGAAACACGTGGAATGAGAAGCATGCTCACTTTATTTAATCAGACCTTCCCAGTTACTGTAAAAGCAATACAGTGTACTTGAGTTACTGCTGTAAAGAAAGCTTTGACAGAGAATTTCTTCTTGCCCTGTGATGGTCTGAGATTTCAGAAAATTTTCTGTTCTATACTGGAATAAGCAATTTATGCCTCGTCTTTCTCCAAATAAATGAATACTCGGCACTTTGAATGGAATACTAGTGACCAAGGTTCAGAATTAAAGACCTTACCATTATGCTTTTCCTATCTGCAGTGAGTGCCTTGATCTCTTTACATGAGCTGTCCTCAGGCAGGACTCCATATTATCTGATACAGCTGCTCCACCACATATAAATAATTAAACATTAACTACATAAGGAAGAGAATGAGTGGCCGTTCAGGTCTCTGTTCAAAGGCATTCATTAATTCATAATGAAAGCCTAATGCGTAACTATTTAGAAATAGATACCAATGAATTTAAACATGGAAGATGAAGTTCCCCTTACAGACAAACCAGAGACTTGAACCGCGTGTGCTGATCACCAAACCCATCAGTGAGAAATCAACTGCAAGAGACAACTTAGTATACAGCGTAGTCTCTGGTGAAAGACTCCATTCAAACAAGGGAAGTTTTCCCAGAAAACAGTCAGAGTTTTCATTTTGGCAAGTCAGCAATTCCCCACACAAAATAAAAGTTCCAAATAGTGTTTTTGCAAAATTCCCGTGCCAATTTTAGTTAGTCAATAATTCAGAACATCAACATATTTAAATGTAAATGCTGCATTAAAAAAATAATTCTAAATTTTCAAGTTTTATATGTGACTTAATTTTGGTTTGAAGTGAGATTAGAAGGTGGGCAAGTGAGATCCAATGGCATCATTTGCCTCAACTTGCATTGAAGGTTGTATATTTAGTTTCTGGTGCTCTGAAGCAAGCCACTTCCACATCTTCTGAAGTGGCTGAAGTACAATCTGAACTGGAATTGGTGGTTGGGTACCAAACCATCACAAAGCCACGCCATGGCATTCCCTTACTGCCTGGGGAGACACGATTCCCATCTTTCACATCCTGCAATTTCACCACAACCCCACAACTCCATTACAATACAACTTCTGCTGCGGCTTTTAAAATTCTTACACCCATCACATCTCCAGAACAGAGTCTCAAGACAAATGTAAATAGATAGGACTCAATATAAATAAACATGTTGAGTATGTTATAAAGATGACGTTGTATAATTACCAGAAATGAGGTAGCCTGTGGTAATAGCAATATTCAGTTTCACAATTGAAGGGTCACCCCTGTAAACACACCAAAAATGCACGGTTAAGCCTTGGAAACAAGGTAATTTGCAGAGGATGCGCACGTATCAAACATCATCGTGTCCATGAGGTTACCTAATGTTTGTCCCAACAGTAAGACATCATGAGACTTGGCCACAGATCAAAGTTACATAAATGGACTCCTTTCCAGGCAGATGTAAGACATCTGCCAGCTGTCCCTGGCCTGCCCATGGCTACACACCAGAACTGAAACCCAGCAATCACCCTGGGCTGGCTTCTCTGACAACAGCAAATAGAAGCAAGCAGCCCAGGCAGCGTCACAGCACTCTGATTGACAGTCTTCATCTCCATTTTCTTCTTCTGCCAGTATTAAAACTTTGTGACAGATGACAAAAATATCTCTCTCAGCTAGTGCTTTTCATATTTGTGAGAGGACAAATGCTTATATGAATAAACAGAATAGAAGGAGACACTAAAAGAGTTATTTGCCTGTTCTTTGAAGCCAAAGAACCTTTCAGCAAAAATGTTTTTTAGAGCAGTTTCACATCTTCTGTGCCTTCCCTTTTGGTGCCAAAGATTCATTTAATAGCAAATTAAAAAATGAAGTCCCCCCAGTATGTTCAAAACCACAAGACCTGTGAACACTGCTCAAGAAGAAGCATTCATATTACAGCAAGTAACTACTATTTGTTCTTTCTTCCACTGTCCTCTGTGTATTGTTACCTTGAGGAGTTAAGTAAGCAATTCTCCTTTCCTATGCCCAAAGATCTTTTTTTTTTTTAATTAATTTTAAGATTTTTAAAATTAAAAAAAAAAAAAGCTTACGTTGTGCATCTAATCTAGATTTGTTTGTGTAAAAATACACTGAGCCTCAAGTGATGTGTCAACAGATTTTTAAGATGTGGGCTGCCCAAAATCTCCCATTAGCATTAATGAGAGAATTATAACCTTGCAACAAGTCCTCTCCAGACTTTCTGGACCAACATTTTGACAGCACGCACGGCTGTGCTACCATTTGTCATCTGTCAGTACCTTCAAGAAAAGTCCATTACAATCCCAAATTAATCTCAGTTAACAGAAAATATAGAATTCAGTCTAAAATGTTCTGGATTTCCCAATCTATCAGCTCAAAGGGGAAATGCTGTCAAGTTTATGAGCCCTGGTGTTTGCAGCACAGTTTTGATGCAGGCGAGTGCCAGGAATGACAAACAGGGAGTGACCTGAACAAGCAGAAGTTCCTTTACAACTGCTTGGGAGGTATGTGCAGCAAATGAACTCCAGGAACACACACACGGAGATAAAACACAAGGATGCCCAGCCAACTTTCTTCAAGCTTTTTTTGCAGATATTTTTCAGGTACAGTCTACTAGATAAAAACACTTTAACTTAAAGAAGGTTGATGACTGCAAAGTGGAGAGTGATACGAAGAAACCTGCTCTCTTGTGAATACACGAATTAAGTCGTAGCTTCACACCATCTCCCTCTCCTTATCTAATCTCTACCACCTACACATTTTCTACCATGTTATTCTCATCATCTCAAAAACAATTTCTACATTACTTACGCTAGTTAGCTATTCTCTTAACATATAGAAAATATGGCAAGTGTTAGGGGAAGTCCTAGACCATCAAAAAAGGTGTAAGAACACCAGGCTGATGAACCTCTGTGGCATACGCATGGTCCAGTCTTTATCATCTTTTGTTAGGATCTACTGCATCTAGTTTCAGGCACTACCTGGCAGCAACACCACATCCTCTCTCCATTGCACCCAATGCCTTAGTAGGAGTCCTGATACCCTTCAAGAGCTACATGTATTGTCATCACCATGCATTTAAGCCTCGCATGAGCCCAGAAGTCAGGCTGATATACGTTGAAGATTGGAACCTATGGCTTTCCATTACTGATATAAAAGACACAAAACCTGCGGAGAATAAATGGACATGATCATACAATCAATGGCTATACAAAGATTTTGGCAATAAACAGAGGGCAAGAGTGACAGTGGTCTAAAATTGGAGCACCAGTGTAATGCTTTCAGACTACATGAGTAAAAGTAGCATTAAGGCTTTCTGGACACACACAGACTGTTGAAACTAGACTCAAATGCTTCTTCACTGCTTATAAGACACTCCTAATGAAAGGCTCATGCATCTTTCATATCTGCAGAAGATATGAGCTCCACAGCTTATGACTGCATTTCAAAAGGGCATTTGATTTCCATGATGGAAGAACCTTACAGCAGTTCCTTAGAATTTGCATCTTCCTCTTCAGCCATATCCAGTTAAATTCAAAACTATGTGAATTCAACTATGAATCAATGGAAAAGTGACAGATTAAAATTTAAAGTACATCCAGGTCATAAAGCAGACTGAAAATTGATTAAAGCTCTGTATGGTCAGTGAGGGCTTCAGTCACCACAGAGAGGGAATCAGCACAACATATGGAGAAATGCAGAGACAAATGCTAGCTATCTCCTTTTCAAGAGTAACATGAAAGTCAGCCTTAGAAGAAAATATACACCTGCAATTTCTGAGGAAACTGACCTGTGATTCTGGCTTCACTGGTAGTTTCCGACAGAAGAAGCACAACACAGAGTTTTAATTCATTATAATCATCATCATAAGTGTATCCAAACAAAAAAAATACTTAGAGGGAAAAGTAGAAATACATAATAATTTCTTTCCCCCCAAAATTGATTTTGTCCTATGGTATCTTTTACATAATATAGGATGCTAAGGCTCCATAAAGGAGGTTAAGTTTTCAAAGCAGTACACAAAAGTATCTCACAGCCTTTCTTAAACTTATTAAGAATTAAAGATAATTTTTGAAAACTTAGTTTTCTATTTAATTCGATTTTTTATACACCAGGATAATTTAGTAAGCGTGCAGACAATTTATCACCAGCAAGTCATACTTCTATCACTCATTACTTATTTTGTACTGTTTAGAAGAAGGTCTACTCAAGCAAACCAGGATAAAAGCTTGTATAAGATAAAGCTTACCACAATCCATACAGAGATCAAGTTATAATAACCTACTGCTTTTAAACAAGGTTAACGATCTCATAAGATACTGGAGATTGTATACAGTCACTCCAGAGATACCAGAATACAATGAAAAAAAGTCAAAGAAACAAATTAATCATGTATCACTACAAAAGAAAGAGGCCAGCATTGTTCACATTTGCTTTCTGAATCAGTGTTAGGTTTAAGAAAGCCACATAAGAAATCAGTGGCAGAGATACCATCAGAATTCACAGCTTCAAGCACCCAATCTTGTCTAGTCCATACCGTACCGTCATTAGTTTACAGTACTAAAGAGCAAAGTAAGAATCACGTGTTAAATTTACCTGAGTTTAAACTGAATCATACTGTAGACCTACAACAAAAATAGCACCCTATGGCAGAAATATGAAATGAAACTTGTTACTCCTGAAGAGTGATTAACTACTATATGGCCTCTTCCAGAGGGAGAGTTCCAGAAGGTAATGAATGAAATGTCAAAATACCAATTACACAAAGCAAGAAACATATCCTGCCCCAAAAAAGTAAGCATGAAACAAAACAATATAACTCAATAGAACTAAACATTAAAAAAAAAAGGAAGCTTAAGATGGAATATTTGATGAATAGAGAAAACATTCGAAATCTATTGATTAAAAAATTCTATTCCCTATAAAGATAGAATCCCTTAGAACTCCTTCATACTTCTTGGTAGAAGCCTTTTGGGAGGCTATAGTATAACATCCTAACTTCTCACCTTTTACATATGTATTTTATATAGATAGTAGGCTCCACTTCCCCCACCCCTGCAATGGTTTGAAAGAGCATTTCAATTTAATTTAAAAATAATTGTACTAAGTAGCATAGTTTCAGTCTTGCCAACTGAGTTGGACTCTCAATCCCATAGATTAGTAATATGCAATTACAAATCAATTGACTGCATGGTATCTATCCCACTTCACAGAGACAATACACTAAGGGCATTAGCACTGACAAAATAATCTGGAATTGTAAAGTAGTATGGACAAAAGTAAATACATCAAACCGTGTATTTTACAGGGAAATAAAACATTTACTACACTAATTAATACATTGCAGGATACTTTTTCCATGCTCTATTATGTTACTTGACCGTGTAAACACAACATGTAAATAACAACATCTTACCAGAGATGGTCAGCATTAACAGCTTCATCGTACAACAAAATATACAGACAAAATCCACCAACCACCAAGGCATGGAATGTGGACACTGTCCTGAAAAACAGATCACAGTCACAAGGAGATACTGCCAGTCACTGTCTGTACTGTACTGCAGGTAAGATACACCCAAAGCCATGCCCCACTGCATCTCTGCTTTACCACTTACACAGTGACACGTGAGAAAGGAAGTCATAAAGAAGTATCTTCTGATGGGGGCGTGGGGGACGAGCACTGAAGAGAAAGAGTGGTTTTAAAGTAAAGTAACTGAGATCTACAGGTGCTTTTTTGTTTTTCAAATTAACATACTGTTAATGAATACTTAAAGACAAAGCCACATCCAGTTCTCAAATACTACATTGCTTCGTTTGATGGAAAACCCACAGGAAAGCGCCTTGATTTTATACTCAGACTGGCCTGTGAGTACCTCCTTTCAGGCACCAAGATGACCCAAAAATAATTCTCCTGAGCCTGGGTTTTTGCAAAGAGGGGCATTAAGTGAAAATCCTATTGGTGAAAATTTCAGAAAGAATTTCTGGAGCGCTTGAAGTAGATTCTGGCCCTCAAAGAGTAAACTTTTGTAACCAAGAGCTGTGGCTGCATATCCAAGGTGTAACAGCAGCAGCTTCCTACCAGCTTGCAGACTCACTTGCACTATTTCATACTCCTCCTGTCTTACACGTAGTCACAGGAATCAGCCAGGCCCACAAGTGCTGGCAGAGCAGCACACCCTGCGCTGGAGGCAGGCAAACCCCAAGCATGGCCAGGTCCTGTCTGTTTTCCTCTAGAAGGTTTGCTGAATGAAGAGGGATTTAGTCTGTTTCCAAGGGATGTGTTATCTTCTATTGGTATGAGAAAATTCTATCACTTCTCATCAAAGATGTCCCTATTTACCATTTGCTTAAGGAGTGTCATCATGCTACTTTCAACAGCTTTTTCAATCATACACCAGAAAACGGAGAGAGATAAGAACAGTCTGAATATCCAAATGCAACAGGCTAAGTATGAATATTTAATATCTATTATAGCATTTTAGGTTTTATATATATATTAAAAAAAAAAAAAAAAAAAAAACTTTAAACAAAGTAAAATTCTGTTATCAGAATTTTAATGATAATTAGTGGTTTGATTAAAACATTGACTCTCACAACACAGAACTATATAAGACCAGAAACTTTGCATCCTTTTAAAAACAAAGCATGGCATGCAAGGTTAGTGCTTGAGAAATACTTTGGGATTTTTTAACTTTAGGAGAGCACAGCGCTGAAAGAAGTAAAATTTGTCCTAGCTTATACTTCATTAGCTTGCAGTTGCAGTTTGTCTTAGGAGTGGCTGTTTATTCAAACCTTAGTTCAGGTAAGCTTACAAGCTATATACAAACACAGCACTTGAAGAAGAAAAAAGAAAAAAAAAAAGAAGGGAAAATAAAACAAAAAAAAAGGAAAAAAGAAAAAAGCAGATTTCTTCCTTATTTCTGGACTTTGAAGTTTCCCCACAGAATAAGAGAAATACTCCATTTTAATATGGAAACTAGGTCAAGCTATCAAGCTCAGTACATTTCTTTAAAAATAATGTCAAAGCCTGCATCCTTTAACTCCTCATTAAACTGCAAAGAAAAAAAATAACAGGTGCACTGGTAAACTGTATACTTATTCTTTTCCTACCAAATCTATGCATTTTCACAACTGTATAATAGTAGTACAAATATATGTTGTAGAAGAGGTGACAGGAACTTCTGCATGACAAATTAGTTACAGTACATCTGTGTTGAAGTGCAACTTTTAATTCAATTTGAGAATGTGCATATTGAAAGATCTCAGAATCATTTTCTTTACTGGTTCTTAACTCTTGGAAGGTCAGAATAAACAAACTGACAATATGGAAAACGTGATCCAGAGCTGCAGCTCAAATGCTCGACTCACAAAACCCTCAAAACTAACAACATATTTTCAATGCTACAGCTCATTTCAGGCAGATGCCGTCTTCCAGACCCAGCTGAGCTGATAAAAATGCATGACCATCCTCTGTGCCAGTTTCCTTCAGGACTGCCAACAGAACCATTTGTCTGAGCCCTCCCTAGAGCAGCTGAATGTAAGACAGAAGAGCAAACATCTACTTTTCAAACATTTAAGCTAATCAAACTCATTTTAACAGGAGATAGTAACTTCCTCCACACGCAGGGCCATATGCACGGTAGACACGTGTCTCTCTATTCTATGAACACATAAGATACTCCTTGGGGCGTTTCTTCACTTCAGTGAGACACTGAAGTGAGGAAGCAGCGTGGTGAAGTGCTGTGCTTGGCTAGCAAAGTTAACAGCCAACTTCTTGCAGAATCACCAGCACCATCAGCCCTTCTTTCACTCCGTGCCCTCCTCAGATACAAAACCAACAAACTGCTGATGAGCTGTGCCTCACGTTTCATGCCTCTTAATTCCAGAACTGAACCACAATTTATCTAAAATCTAGCACTAACATCAACATCCTGCTCTAAGAAAAATCGTGGAAAGAAGTTAAAAAGAAGGGAACAGCTTGAGGTGCTCTTTCAACTTGAGTAATTAAACACCTTACTGCAAAGTAGCCCGGAGATTACAGAGCAGCTTATTTCCAGCACACTTGTGATCTGTGAAACAACTTGTGTGTTGTTATGCAAAGCTTTGCAACTTACCATAATGCTACCAAGCATGAGGTATGTCCTCAAAAACCTTATTATGCAATTTAGGGGTCACTTGATGTGGCTTTGAGACAAAAGTTCAGCTCCAATATGATAAAAGTTTAGTTTCCCTGTTGGACTTTATTGTCGATTTCTAACACAGAGATAAAACTCAGTTTGCACTGATATCGTGAGCTGGCAATCTAGAAAGATGTTTTGGTAGGTACACAATTATTCAAAGATTGGACTGAAATTAAGATGGTGCCTTTAAAAGCACTGCAGGCAGACATTTGCCAAATGGAGGACGAAACTATTTGAGTTACTAATATTGCACAGACAAGGAAATAACTTTAAAAGCATCCACTTGATAATGCCTTTAAAGAGGACAGGGGAGGGAGAGCGATAATGATAATGCTTTTTGAGTGCAGTAACAGCCGTACAGTACATACTTCTCAACACAGAATTTCAGAAACACCTGAAAAATATTTTAAAAGTTTAATAGGCCACTTGAGCATGAAGTTATACTGTAACAATTCATTCTGGTTGGAGAAACTTCTGTACTAGATATAATCTTTCAAAGTTTATTTGAAATAAAACCTCAGTGATTATCCTGCTTGCAGTTACTACTCTATACTTCCTTTATAGCTTAAAATAGAGGACAGCACCCACCCAGGGAAAGGTTTACAGGGCTGCACAAGCTGCTGCCTATGCCCTGCCCAAGGGGCAGGAGTAGCACAGGTACACACATCCTAGTGGCAGGTCTGTAGAGACACAAAGGGAGCAAGGCTGGTTTTTAGACCAATTTTCCACAACTCCTTTCTGAACACTTACCCTACATCTCAACATCCTCCTGCCCTTCCTCATCAAAACACAGATGTAGCTGTAGTATAACTCTGCCTCACCACAGTTCCACAATGACAATTTATCAAATACTTGGAAAACCTATCTAAAGCAGGATGCAGTGTACTAGTAGTGAGAGACAAGAGTAACTTGCTTTGCACACAAAGGCACGACCCAGAGAAATACTATCAGTAAGATCACAGAATAAATTGAAATAGGTATGATTTTCATGCATGTCTGGGTGAAAGGAATTTCGTACCCATTCTCTAAATAGAAGAATCATAGAGAAGTCATCTAAAATTAATCCACATTAACTTAGTACCTCTCACCAATCACTATTTTCTTTTACTTCCTTTTTCACTTGAGCATCATGATCTAAAAAAGCATTTAATACACAGGTGTTTGTAACTCCATGTCCAAGAAGGAGATTCTTCTTCGACATGCAGACTTTGTTAAGCACACAGATCTGTCCTGCTAATCCTCGTGCATGTTTAACCAATACCCTTATCTGTAGTTTTCAATACATGCGCCCACAAGAGGTAGTTCATTAGCCACCATTTGTTTTGAACACTTTACCTTGAATTCCATTCAATCTTCCTTTTTTGGCTGAGATTGCTAAAACCAGGTGTTATCCGCGCGGATACCCAAGAGCTTAAAACATGGAACAGGAGCTGGAATATGGTAAAACTGGCAAGAGCGATACCAATAGTCAGGTTGCTGAAGGAAGCCATTGTTCTTCAGCCTGTGAAGAGAAGAAGTTGTTAATTTCAGTTCATCAACCATTCAACTTAAAGCAGCAGAGTGCCTTTGACAACTAACTTCTCAATGGAAGCACTATTCACTAAAAGTATAAAAGTGTTCCCAGACTTTTTTTTTAATGTGAAAGTTGTAACTTTTTTTTTTTTTTTTTTTTAATGTAGCGTTTTTGCTTGTTTTTAAAGTGCTACCGACAGCACTTCAAAAAGTGACAGTGAAGTCACATAAGCCAGCTGAGAAGGTTTCAGTAAGCAACAGCCTCGCTGCAGCTGTACATTTCTCCACTTCACAGAGACAGGGTTTCTCAATTTGCACTTCTGTGCCTAACTGAGGGCTCCTCCTTGCAATATCATGCAGGCAATGCATTCGGGCTTTCTTCTTCTTCTTCTTCACACAAAAGCCTAATCTTTGGACATAGCAAGGAGCTTCCTGTCATCAGAACCAATGACTTCAGGTGCTGGATGGCCTACCTACTTCATGAGGCCTAAATCAATAGCTAAACAATACCAAACCCAAATGCCAGTCACTAAATGCTTCAGTCATTTCTCACACATCTCCAGCACATCACAAGGCAGACTGGTATTTCCCAGACGTCACAAACATCTGTCACACATCTCCAGTTTGATGTGTGTGAAGTGCTTTATATTCCAAGACTCGCAAAGGCCACAAACTCTTACAAAAGTGAATTTGTATTAAGTTGAACACAAACTGGAAAACACTCACAATCCAAATGGCTTGTTTTAAACTATTTAGATGGCTATTTAGACCATTATTTAGCTGACTGCTGTCACATCTAAAAACAAAATGAAAGCTTACAGGTTAGCATAATTTGATATTACTACAACAACCCAGTGGTTAAAAAAAAAAAAAAAAATTAAGAAAAAAACTGATAGAATGATATAATACACTGCTGTCCACATTCACTTCACGTGCATTGTGGAATGAGGGAACATGCATTTGATTTTTGGACTTATATCTGCATTGCAGATGAAAAGAAATGAGCACCAGGGAGAACAAATGAAAGAAAGGAATAAAAGTCCTTTATTTAAAATAGCAACTTGTAAAAAAAGTAGGTACAGTCATTTAAGTATGTAGGGTAGATGGTGAGTGAATGTATGGAAACATGTTTTACATTAACACTGAGAAGTCAGCCTACATGATTCAGGTCTGCAGTGCAACCCAACCCAAACTGCAGTTAAGTGAGCACAATGAGAAGGTTCAGTTCACAAAGAGCACTTTTACTCCAAATTAAAATTTGAAAGCATACATGTTGCAATGCACCCTGGTTATCTGATGACCAGTTCTAGCTCAGCAGTGGATTACTCTAGAACATATTGTACTGGAACTTTGGTTTCAAACACTAGCCCATACATGCCATGTTCCCTCAAGCACTTCCATACCATTCTCCCTACATTTCTCCATTGTCAAAGAGTACACAAAAAAACAAATCAAATTTTATGCAATTTTTAATACTGGAGAGTCTGGGTGCTAAGTCTGATTTTCTAATACTCAGTTTGAAGGAATAGATCAATCACCTCAATTTTATAGCCTCTGATGTAAACCCACTGAGGAGCACTGAGCGGCGCCCATTCCAGGCTGCGTTCCTGGGGCTGGAACTTTGTTATCACATTGTTTAATTTGTAGGAAGTCCTCTCCTACATCCTTTTAACTAGAAGATAACAATTCTCATGCTACTAATTGTATTCACCTGCAATGGCTACGCCAATACCTCTGATTTTCAAAAGCACTGACATAAACATGGCTTTCTTTTGTCCAAGAGTTTTCTCCTGCAGCACCAGCACTCCTCGGCACCTGAAGAGTTCATTAGGTAAGTGATATTTCAGTGCATGGCGGGTGTTCATTTTAGTACAGGAGATGATGGAATTAAACAGAAGACTCCCAGCCATCCACTGCAAGAAATGACTTTCAAGGAGTTAACCTTTCTTCTAATCTTTCTTCTATGGACATCGTATGGGGAATTTAGGACAAAGCAGTCATTGGAAAGTGCGTGCTCGGACTTTAAAGTATGATGTACATACACCTCCCAGCACTTACGGCAGCAGTACAGAAATGGGATGCTGGCAAGGGAGGAAGGTACCATGGCAGCAGAGGAGAAACCAGTCACCTGGTGCCTGGTTGCTCCGACAGATACTCTGAAGAGTTTTGCAATACTGATTTCAGAAGGTGATTTCATACGTGCCTTATCAAAACACTGCTCAAGTGCCAAAGTCCAGGAATAATTCCATATTTTACTTCAGAAAATTAAAGAATGCTGTGTTTTAATTCACTTCAAGGACCACCTGCAAACACCGTGTTTATATGAGACAGAAGAACAGTTCAGCTATAGACTTTTTCTCATATGTCTAAGCTGTTTCCAACTGTGTCCTACTCACCATGAAAATTAAGTGTTGCTTACCATGTTCTGTTTTAAGTAAGAAAAGTCATTCACCTCGCTGAACTAAACTTTATAACTTAAAAAACAAAACAAAACAAAACAAAAACAACCATAATACACTTCTGATTACATATAGTTTCTTTGCCTCAAGGAGAAGAGCCAAAGTTAGGAAATCAAAAGCAGCTTTCAAATATGCTGTGGCTCTCTGCCCCAGTATTTTCTCATGGTGTTCCAGCAGAGTCCAACCTGGACACAGAATGGCATGGATTATATATGAGCGGACACTTTATCCCCCAAACTGCACAGTCATTGATTACCATTCAGCCAGCTGATAGTGGGGAGAGTTGGTGTAACTACTTCGCAACACAGGAAAAGAGTAATGTAACAGTGTTGGATCCTCACCATTAGTTATTGAACAGCAGTCTTCTCCTGGCTTACCCAGATTATTGTCTTAACCACTGAGCTAGACAGTAATTACAACTTCACTCCTGCATCTTTCAAAGTAGACTTTAGATAAATAAATATTATCAAACACTGGAAGCTGACAACAGTGAGAAAGGTGTTAGTCAGGCACCACTCTAGCAGCACAGTATCAAACTGTTCTACTGACCCCACTAATTTTGAAAGAGCTAATAACATCACTTTTCAGTCGTACTCAGAAAGAGCTGAAAATACAATCCTTTCATCTGGTATTAATACCACGTGCTATTCCTCACATTCTGTTTCTACTTGAAAATCAGGGGGGGAAAAAAAAAAAAAAACAGAAAAGAAAACCATTAAGTAGATATATATAAACTCAGAATTCATTCACCTCCAGTATGAAACAATTAGCAACTTCTGATAGCAAGAAGCCAGCACTTACTGAGAGCATAAAGGAGGAGTAGAGTTATCCAGCACCTGTACCATCAATGGCACCCAGCATTTATGTCCTGTTCAGATTGCTGTTCCTCTGCTCACATCAGCCTTTCCCATCAGAACAGTAAGACACGCTGCCCTGTATGTACACACAACCCAGTGTGTACGCACAGCATGAGACACAAGGCCCACAGCCCTCACCTCTGCCAGGCTGGACTGCAAGACACACAGGATCACTTTCCAAACAAGATAACGTGGTAAAACTGCGAGCAATACCAGGGCATCCCGCTCAGCGCCGTGCTCTCCTGGTCTGGTTAAAACTCACAGCTCAACCCAACCCTTGTAAACCTTACTATGGTAATTTGCAAAGAACTCTGTGCTACTGCTGACTGTTGGCACACATTATATTAAACCTAATAATAAACCAGCTGCAATGCTCGAGTGTTGTTGGGTCTGAACCGCAGTTTATACTGCCCTGATTAGCATGGAACTACATTTGTTAGCTCAGTAGGAAATGCAGGAAATATCCCTACCACATCGCAGCAGAAGAACGGAGACACGAAGAAAAGCAATAACAATCGGAGGTTAAGACATTCCCTGTTCTATGTAAGGACATTTACAGCCAAGCTCCACTTACGGCTATGCTCCGGAGCGCCGTGGCAGCGACCCGACGCGACGCAGTTTGGTACCGAAGCGAGCTACGTGTTGCTATGTCATTTATCCGAAACATCCATCTCCTCACACACTGCAAGAAGTTCTCAGCGGGGAAGAAATGGGGAAAAGAGAGAAGGAAGGAAAGAGAGAACTTCTCGGACATACGGCGAGCGCAGCCCGAGCGGTCCCGAGGCGCGGCACCGAAGCCCCGCAGGAACGCGCGAGCAGCGGCCCGGGGCCGCGTTACCTCGGAGTGCGCTCAGCCAGGAGCGGCGGGACTCCGCGGGCGGGGGTAAGGGCAGGGGCAGGGCCGGCCCGAGCGGAGGGCAACCTTGCTGTCGGCCGCGGGAGAAAGACGTCCGCTGCGCTCCGCGCTACCACGGCCCCCAGCGCCGCCGGCTGCGGCCCGCGGGCTGGGGGCGGCCCCGTGCGGGGCGGTCGCCGAGAGAGAGAGAGGGAAGGAGGGAGTAACGGAGGGAGGGAGCCGCCGCGCAGCCCGGCAGGGGTGGGGACGAAGGGGCTGAGCTGCGCCGCCCCTGCGCCTTTACCTCCGCTTCGTAGCCTCCGTCCACTCGTCCTCGTCGGCTAACGGAGCCGGGAGGGGAGACAGAAGAGGAGTGAGCGCCCACTTTTCCACCCCGCCGCACCTGAAAGCGGGGCTACCGGGGCCGAGCTGCAGCCGTGCCTCTGGGCGGCGGCGAGACCAGCCCTTCCCGCACGGGATGCTCGGGTTACGGCAGGCGCAGCCTTAAAGCGGCCGAGCCGCCACCTGCCTCAGGGGTCCGCCAGGGGAGGGCGGCTTCCCCGACCCCGGAGCCCCCGGCGGACCGCGCCCGCGGGAGGCGGCGCCGTCGGGCACCGCGGATCGGGGCGCGGCGGCGGCTGCGGGTAGCGGCAGGGTGCGGGCACACCGCAGCGCCCGGAGCGGGGCCAGCAAGCACCGCCCCGCCGCGGTAGCGTTGCCGCGCCGAGCCAAAACCCGACGCGAACCGGAACGGCCGCACCGCTCGCCGTCAGCAGCGGGGGACGGCCGCGCCGCTGCCTCCCTCCCTGGGGCTTCCCGACAGCACCGCGCCCGCCCCGCCGAGCGCACTCACCGCCTCTCCGCAGGCTGCGCCGCGCCGCGCTGGACTCTGGACCCCAAATTCTGCTAAATGCGCGGGGCTGAGAAAGGCTTACGTGTCGAGGGAGGAAAAAGGGCTGCTACGCAGAGCGTTTCGCCCTTCGATAGAATTCCAGCCACCGCGCCTTTCTCTAGCCCCGCCGCCGAATATATTTCATGGGAAAAATGCTCCTCGACCACGCCGTACGTATGAAGGTTGCAGTACCCGTGATCCTGGGTTGTGCAGAGTGCAAGTACTGCTGATACTTGCCGGTTTTGAAATCAAATGCTCCGATTTTGTTTAAATTATTATTCACTTTGCATCTTTGAGCCGTTACATTGTATTTATTAAAAAATAGAAAATCAAAGCAAAATTGCATTAACAAAATTAAACACTGAAGATTGATGGACTTGGTTAACTTCTCCCAGGAAATGGTAAATCTTACCAAGCAGGAAACAAAATGCTCAAAATTGTTTCCTTTTGAAACCTTCATCAAATGCATCCTAAACCACTCCAACTTCCATTTTCCAGCAAGGATGCCTGATCTTTAAGATAAAAAATGTATAAGTTCTCTCAACGAACATAACTTTAAAGGTATTCAGATGTAATTGCAACAGGATCAGCTGCCGTTGCCCAAGAAACCATCTATCCCAGCTGTGCTTGTTAATTTCTCTTGCAAGATGTCTCTCATAGCAGGAATGCAAAGGCTCAAAGACAGAACCGAAACTGACATTGCCTACTGGAAACCCGTAGGAGGTGGGCAGGGCACATCCCCAGCACCTGTACTTGTTTAAAGCTTAATCCATTGCTGAACAAATAAATCAACCGCCAGGTAAGAATTTGTGTAAAGATCCGGACTGCTGAGGCTTGACTTCAGCTGGACTTGTGTCCTACGGCTGACTGACTCTGGCAGCATTTTGGTAACAAAATTCCACTTGACATACTCAGCTGAACAAAGCAGGAGATCTTAATCCTGCTTCCAACCTTTTTCCAGCATCAAACAGATGGACAAACAAAGACAGCAATAGCACATTCACACAATTTCTTAATGAAATTAGTATTAAAAAAGCTCTCATATTTTACTCTGTTGCATCAATTTATTCTTCATATAGTGAAATATTTCAACCTGCCCTCTATTACGTATATCTGGGGTTTCTGATGAAACAGAATAAACAATAAAACCTAAGAACAGCATGGTGGGATCTTAAACCACTTTCATAATGGCAAACTAGAAAAGCCCGAGGAGAATTTTCTTCAGAAATTCACTTTCCAATGAGCAGGCCTCAATTTTTGCTTAGCCCTGTATCACCAAATTTAAAATTTATTTGTACATACCCTATATGTGCTTCTCTGTACGTATTTTGTACGTACTTTGTACATACCTTCCCCTTCCTAAGCAAAATGACTGCAATAACCATATTCCATTCAAATGAGCAGCAGGACTCTGGGGTGACCAAAAATCTGTGGCACCAGCAAAGGCAGCAGTGGCTGTTCTCAAGCCCACAGGGACACAGGGAGAGGCAGGTCTGGCAAAGACTCTCTGCTTACAGCTCACGTCCAGAAGCTCTGACCAACAAGATCTGGTATATTTTTCAGCCTTGTCTTAAGGTGTTCTTTCTCCCAGCTGCCTGAGGTCACGATTGCTTTAGCAGAGCACAACAATTAAAGGAGGTAATTGTTTAATATGCCAGCTTGTGACCTGGAGGCTCTTCCATCAAAGTGTGGTAGTACTAGCAGCAGGGTAAAGCAGGCAGATGAGCATGGTAGTGTCTTAATCTGAACAGATAACTCTGCCAGACCACCTATCAGAGTTTTAAACCTCAAAATAACTCATCACCTACAGAGTTAGGAAGCATCTACAAGACAAGCCAGACACTCCCCAGATCTCTACATCAGGCCTGTGTAGTACACATCTTACCAAATAATTCCTCTGGCCCAGCACAGTGTGTGGGTGAAACTTGTCTGACCTGCCTTGCTGCTTGCACCTTGGCCCACAATGAGCACTGTCAAACACCAGAACCAATGCTGTCTCTCAACAGCCACATGTGCTTTGTTGAACAAAGCTGACTGGAAAGCTGACAGATGATGATGCACTGAGAATTCCTGGCTGGCAACTGCTTTCCCTGTGGGATCTCTCTCATCCTTCTGACAAAAAGGATTTACAGATAAAAGAGAACTGCCTAAGGAGTACAAAAGCATTGCAGCAGAAGGAAAAGCTGTAGACATGTTTAAATATGGCTACTGTGTGCTCAGGCTAACTTAGTTTGGTTATTTGTTCTTTTTATCAGTTAGAAATATCCTGCAGGAATATTCTGAGCATTGCCTATACATTTGGAATTGGATGTTACTGCATACCTTCAGCAGCTTCAACTTGGATGTCCTACGTCCAAGCAAACCCCAAGAAATATTCTGTGCAAACATGCTATGCCAGTATTGCATGGGCAAGGAAACTCCAACAAAATCAAGAGAGTAACTTTACACTCTCATAAAGTGTTGCATGAATCACAGAATATCCTGAGTTGGAAGGATCAGAGTCCAATTCCTGCCTCCAGACAGGACCTAAACCCTATGTCTGAGAGTGCTGGCCAAAAGCTTCCTGAACTCATGCAGGTTTGGAGACATGCCCACTGTCCTCAGGTGCAGACCCTGTTCCTAACACCCACCTGCCCCTCCATAGCACAGCTCCATGTCATTCCCTTGGGCCCTGTCACAGACAGCAGAACTCAGCACTGCCCTTCTGCTCCCTGTGTGCAGCCACCACAAAGCCTCCCTCAGCCACTGCTCTGGGCTGAGCAAACGCAGGGATCTCAGCTGCTCCACATATGCCTTGACCTCCAGACCCTTCATCATCTTTGTAGTCCTTCTCTGGATGCTCTCTAATAGCATTCCATCCTTCTTACATTCTGGCATCAAAACCTGCACACAGTGCTTACAGAGGTGAGGTTGCACAGCACAGAGCAAAACAAGACAGTCCTCCTCCCCCCCCCCCCCCCACACCTTGCTCAGTGGCAGTGTTGGTCCTGATGTACACCAGGGCACAACTGTCCCTGTTGGCTGCCAGCACATATTGCTGACTGATATTCAATGTGCCATCAGCCAGAAACCCCAGACCTCTTTCTATGGAGCTGCTCTCCAGCCTGTCATCCCCCAGTCTGTACACATATCCAGGACTGCTCTATCCCAGGCACAGAATCTGGTACTTGCTCTTGTTAAACTTCATGCAGCTCCCTAATTTGCCAAGATCTGTCTGCAAGGCCTCTCTATCCTTGAGGGATTCAACAGCTCCTCCCAATCTAGTGTTATCCACAAATTTACTTCGTACACCTTCCTGTCCAGCATCCGAGTCACTACTGATGAACTCGCAGCACAACCACAACACGCAGCACTTGCGCCAGGAGGCCTGCAGCTGCATCTAGTGCACCTGTTATTTGCATTGGAAATACACTACCCAAAGGGTGGGATAAACAGTAACCATAGTAGTGCCATAGCCAACTGGTTGCTATACATCTTATGCACATTTTTATCACTCCCTTTCCGGTTGCCCCAATAATGGTAACTGTCAAGAGGTTTCCCAATAACAAATTTAACTTCTGGAGCCAAGCTTCAGCTAGGAAAGGAAGTAAGGGCAACAGAGCTGCTAAACAGAGGTGTAGCATAGAGATAAAGGAACAGGGGGCAAGAAAAAGAAATCATTTTCCATCTTCATGAAAGAGCAAATATGCTGAAAGAGCATTGGAAAAGCAGGGAAGACATGGAGGTACTACAGTAACATTTGTAGGTAACAGCATTCTGTTAGTTTCAGTTGAATCCTCTTATTTACGCTACCTAAGAGAAAAAAAAAATGGACTCTTCCTTTCATCCATGCAACAAAACCTCTTGGTTACACTGATGATCTTAAGCTTCATGCCAACTAGCTAAAAAATTCAACAAATGAGGAACAAATCTGGCTGAAGTGGAGTGGATCTGCTAAGACGGGGTGTCAAAGGAAAGTAGCAGCTCATCTTCAGCCAAGTTTTACACACCTGTTCCTTATCCTTCTCCTTCTGTAACTGACAAACAGAGTGACACTCCAGGTATGGCAGAAATGTGTTGTCAGATGATGGCTTGTACCTCCTACTAAAATCTGAGAGGTGACAATGAAAAGAAAACCCCATGGCACCTTTCTAAGTATGCCTGTTATTTCAAACTGTGTTGTCTCAGAGCTGAGCTTGCCTCTGCAGAGTATGAAATTTTTATCACAGCCAACATACTGAAAAGTGAGGCATATGTGAGAAAGCACAATACTTCCAGAGCAGCTGAAAACTATTTTGGTTCTGGCTTTGAACTTAGGACATAACTAACCTTTCCATCTGAATTAAGAGTAGAATCTTAATGTTTAAAGCACAACCTGATCAGTTTATGAAATAAATTATATAATGTGGTGCTGTAGCAGCAATGGGTTGAACTCAGTAATCTAAGAAGAGCTTAAATTTATTTTCATCTTAGGAAATCTACCTGTCAGCAGCAGGAGATATTCCCAGAGAATCAATTATACATGTAAGCAAAAACATTGTGGAGATGAAGGAATGTATGAAAGAGCAAGCACAGTTCTCCTTTCACAATGCTGTGAATCAAGAGCAACTGCACTGTAGCCAACAGTTAGACTGGTGTGAGTGAGAAAAGAGCCAGCTCCATTGTACGAAAATTGTTCAGGCCACCCCTGGAGCGTAATCACAGTAACTGTAGGCAGCTGATGTTACAGCATTTAATATAGACAACCCATGGCTGAAAAGACACTGAAAAGAAAGGACCTAAATTTGGTGTTAGCTAAAATAGCTGAAAAATGGCAGGGAAATGGTGATTGCAAATCAGAAAACAAGATGCCATTTAAAAAACAACACAACTCCTCCTACCCCACACCCCAAAAACAAAAAATGCATAGAGAAAACACACTGTTTCTGTATACTTCCCCCACATATGCTCTGCATGCTCCCAGTTAATAGTTACCGAGCTGCATTGCCTGAAAAAAAGTACAATATCTACTCTTTCCAAACAGCACATGTTTTGTACATCGGTGCATGCTGTGTTATACACGCTCAGATCTGAGTACCATGGAATGTAAATCTTACCTTTCCAGCACAGGTCACTATATCATTTCTCGACACATATTTGAGTAACAGTATATTAAACAATATCTTAGTTTTCCCCTGCACTAGTTTACTTCCTCTAAACACACTCTCCCTTTTCCATCTCAGATCAGTTAATTCAGCTCTCCTAGCTCCAGTCACCTCTCCATTTGAAACAGCATTTCTGACAGCAGTACTTACTCTCAGTGCTCAAACAAAGGCTTGTTCTGGAAAGCTGTCTGGTCGCTAACCTCTTCCTGCATCTCAGCCACCCTTCTTCAGTTTTTCTTCCAGTTTTTCTGTCTTCTCCATTTATCTCTCAACACACACTGCCTCCTTCATTTAGTTAACCTCACCTGCAGCATTACCCTCTCTACTGGCATTATTGTCCCAAGTATAACCATCCAGAAGCTACTGAGGACCTGTAAAATGGCGTATGGTGAGTTTATCATCCTGCAGTACAAACCGCTACGCTGACACATCATGTCAGCATTATGAAAAAACATCAAACTGCATTACACCAACTCTTTTTTTTTTCCTCTTTTCTTTCCTGCTTTATCCTCTGTTTTCTCTCCCCTTTTCCTTTTCTGTCACAGTATTTTCTTCTATCGCTATTGGCCTCACACTCCTCCATGCGTTTTCTTCCCCCGATGTGCCCAAAAGACACATCTGAGCAATGAAGTAATAAAGGCAGCACTGCAGCTTTGTCACTTATGCCCTTTAATAAACAATGCTGCACCTGGATGCATCCTTAGGATCAGCAAACTAAGGGTGCAGAAAGCATTCAATTCCCAAAGGCTTAACCTAGAGAGCTCTGAAATTAATGCTACTTCTTGGTTCCCTAATCCACGAGATGAAGCACACTGAAAGCAGCAGGAGGAAGCCTGAGATCATTCAAGGCTATTTTCTTTGCATGCATATATTTCCTTCTGCATTGTGATAGCTGAGGCTCTTAGCAACAAGAGCACTGTGGAATGGGGTAGTGACTGGAATTTGGTGATGTCAGAACAGCAGAAAATGGGAGATGTATTTTGTAATGGCATGCGATTGAAAAGCATGAAATTGGAGCCAAGCAGCACTACAACCAAGCAAATTATTTCCCAGCCATTCAACATGCAAAGGGTCAGAAAGCAATGCCTCTTTAATAGGCAGGCTGTTAATTAAAATTAGCATAATTTAAGTAGAGAATAAAACCACGTTTTCACCTTAGGTATTCTACTGTACATGACAGCATCAGATGTTCAGAAGCAGCACATCAGGTAATGAGGGAGAATGCACACTTGGGAGAGTATCACTCATCTGCATGCTAAAGGCAGCTTCTAAGCCTCTCGTAGATCAGCCTCAGCTTTGGCACATGCCATAGCAGCTGCCCTGCATCCAATGAGGCCTTTTTCAGAATGTACCATGGTACAAAAAGATTGGTTTATAATGTATCTGACATTAAAATATCTTTAATCTGAAAATGCTATGTAGCTTCTTCAGACAATACAGCTCCTCCCAAATATTTCAGTCAATTTTTAAGATTTTACAAAAGCATATCTACCATCTTCCCTGAGTTTTCCACCCTTTGCTAATCTGTGAGTCCTGAGGAAATGAAGGAAAATTTCTCAGCAGCACAAAGAAATAACAAAACCTCCTGCACACATATTACTTATGTCTAAATGCTATTGAAATCCATTTTTAAAATCCTGAATAAATTAAAACAAAAACAACAACAAAAAAAAATACCAAACAAAACAAAATTTTCTACATGGTTTGCTAATACAATACTGAAAAATATTTACAATTACTGTAAACTTTTCAGAAAACAACATGATATTTAAATTGATCTCTTACATATTAAAACTTTTAAATTTCTTTTTGGGTAGTAAATATTAACGGGGATAATACATTGTTTCTAAAGGAAGTATACTTTCTGACCTAACAGTACCTGTTTCAAAGCTCCAGAATGTACTATTCTTTATTTTTTGCTGATAATATTTTTTTGCAAAAATCCTGCTTGTGGAATTGTTAATGCTGTAATTTTATAGAATCATAGAATCACAGAATGGCCTGGGTTGAAAAGGACCACAATGATCATTTATTTAAAACAAATTTGTATTGGCACTCTTACCAATTATGAGCTTCTTACCTAGAGTTTAATTCTTAGTTTCCATTGCTACCAGCAGGTTTATAGATTTTCCTTCTGTCTACAGCCTGGATCTGCACATTATTTGAAACAAGTCCCTGTGCAGTTCTGGTCACGTGAAGGAGCTCGTGCTCTGTAACTCACAAATCTCTCATCTAAACAGCAGCCCTGGTAAGAAAGATATAAAAAGAGAAGAAGCATTGGATTTACATCATTTCATGCTGAAACACAGAACTAAAGCTTTCCTTTCAGACCCAGAGGGGAAAGTTTTTAGGCCTCCGTTTCCACTGACGCTATTCAAACACCATAAACATCTTTACAGATAAGCAGCACTCACTCTGGTCGACTTACTCAGATATCTACAAATATTAGGAAAGAAATTGAATATAAAATACACAGATAATAAATAATGAGTTAAGAAAACAGGAAAAATAATCTAATTGTCTATGTAATATGTGTAAGTAAAGCTAAGGTGGAAGTGTCGACATAAAACATACTATGTATACATTGTGAGTTCAAAAAGTCTCTGTGAATTGCAACAAATACACCATGTAATTGTATACAATGCCATTTTTGTGGAAATTTAATATTCACCAATTACAACAACACTCTTTCTGTCCAGCATTGTACATTTATTCTTGTTTTACTGCTCACGTACACACTTTGCTACAATGGTACCACTGGATTTCATAAACTTCGGCTAAATTTCGGCACTTGTTCACTTGATTTGTGGAGTTACAGGTGTTACACATCTGGAGTTCCTCTGGCAATGTCTTCTTTCTTCTTTCCACATAAAAACTATGCGGAAACTATGCCCAGCAGAAACAAGAGCATCCCACTGACAGAAAGAGCCTTCACATCCCAGCTATCCTGGGCAGCAGGACCTCGATGTTCCAGCCCCAAGGCCCACATGCACATTGTGCCACACACAGGTCAGGGACGTTGTGATGGCCCTGCACTCCGCGTGCACACAGCAAGTGCTCCACTCACTGCACACAGCACTACGTGTGCACCACGTTCAGAACTCAGAACATCTGATCATCACAAATGTAGGCCATCCGGGCACTAAACAAAACACTTATTTGTCAAATTATCCTGAAGAAAATACAAGCAGCCAGGCAATACACTGCTCTTCGCATAATTAATCTTTGTTTTAAAAAAAACACAAAAATTACATCTCCTTAAAACAGGGACATCTTACATTTGTACAGCACCTGCCCCAGAAATTCCTGCATACTGCTACAATAAAAAATAATCTGGAAGAGAACACATCCCCCATCCATGCTGTGGAAGTTGCAAGGATCACAGCTTCTGCTGATACTGATCTTGACTACCAAAACAAACACATGGGGAAGGGAATTCCAGAGCCAGGAATTTCTCCATGTCATTTTGAACAAATTGTTCTTCCCATGGACGGGACTTCTGAAAGGCAATTGCCATTTACCTGATGGTTTCTCAATTAGATGCAAAACAAACAAAAATATTTCAGTGCATGAACACACTCTTTGCATGGCTAACTCCTGTGTAAAAACTGCTGGCATCTCCAATCATACCAGTCCTCAGACACAAAGGTCCAGAAGAAAAGAAAACATAATTTGTCTTCAAAGTGTTTTTAAAATAATATGAAATCACATGCAAGATCTCTATTTTGAAATTCTACTTTTTTAACTTGTCTTTAATCCAGCCTTAATAACTCAGGAGCTACCATGACATCTCCTGAGTGCTTTCACAAGCATAAGTTTTACTTCTTTTCAGTCATACACTAATAGTCAGTCAGCAAAATACTTAACATAACTCCTTAGCTCTAAGCAATTGTCTCATTAACATTGTTTAATTCACAACAACAGGAATGGACCAACCCTCATGGCACATGCATTAAATTCACAATAGTTGATGCAAATTGTGTACAATTTCCCAATTCATTTATTCGTTGAGAGAACAACATTATGCATCTGAAGTTGATGGGAAAAAAAAAGCCTGTTTTTAAATTGTGTATTGATTACATAATTGAAGACTTAAAATGCAGTGCAGAAGGCAAGTTATCTTGCTTTATTTGGATTGTTAACTGTGAGAGCTTTTCATTAATAGTTTGTCTGGACTTCACATCTTACATGTTTGTAACAAAACAGAAAATAGCAAAAAAAGGAATGGCAGATTCCAAATTTTTAATATATTGTCTTACAACATCAATACACAGGCTTGTACAAACTAAAATACTGAGGTAACCTGACCAGTCTTTATAAACCTACAAAGAATTCAATTTCCATGGAGAGCTCATGAAGTCATTACACTAAATGGCCTTTAACAGGGTCTGGACCAATCCCCAGACCTCCAGCCAAACCTGGCAGCATCCCCAAACAACAGTCAATAAATGACATTTTAAAATATAACTGTAAAGACACAAGAAAAAGGGGAGGGAGAGAAATGAGAACCAAATACAGCGTAGAACAAAACCAGAGCACATTGTCTCTTCCCTCTTTATATGACCTTCCTTTTTTTTTTTTTTTTAAGCTCCAGTATTTTTACCAATTCAATGCCAGATCTTCAGAAATTTTAACAGCTCAGAAATGTTCCCTCTTTCATCTCAGGAACTCATCTTTACTGTGGAGAACATCACATTTCATATCTGCATAAGCAGGGGAAGAAGAGAGCATAAAAGGGTGAGAAACATTTTTCTAAAGCCTGAACATGCTGAGGGCAGAGTACTGGAACCTACAAACAGACCTGAGATGCCAGCAGTGTCACCCAAGTACCAATTTCCAAGTACCTCTGAGAGGAGGAAGAATATGCTGATGCAAGCTGATGGATGAGGTCATGGATAAGGCTGTCTCCCTCTACCAACAGCATTAGCAATGGCCAAATTTCTCCTGGCAGCAAGGATCCAAAGAAAGCAAAGCAAATGTGTGCCCCCACATTCTGCTCACAGATCCATCACTGGAACTCACCAGTTTTAGTGAAGCAGGAAACGTGCAGAGAATCCTACAACCTCACTACTGAGTATGCTGCAAATTCCTTTTTACATTATGAGCAGACTTGAAAATTTATTTTCAGGAAGGTAGTATCAGACTCCATACTTATTTTTAGGAATATAAATATACACAAAGAAGCAAGGAGGAGTGGGGGGGGACTTATTTGTCCAGGCTGAGCAGCCAGAGGCACCCAGTGAACTCCAGGCTGCTCAGTACTTCTGAGCTGTGAAACAATAGCCTCTTTCTCCCAACACTTTGAATAGATCAAAGAACACGAGTTTACATTATGTTGCAGGACCGCTCCCTAAGTGTACTACCCAGTAATCAGGGCAAGCTGCACTACGCACTTTTGGTTCTCTGTACCATTAATGCTCATGCTTCCTAAAACCACACTCAGAACACGTTCACGCTGCTACCAAATGTGGGGTCATTGGAGCAATGCTGGCTCGCTGGTGTGCTGTCAGACCGGGCTGATGGGACATCTGGTAGCAGTGCACCTCGTGCCTAGCACAGAAAAACATTTTCCCTACAAATTGCTACTTTGATTGCAAACTCATAGGTGGTACTTTGGCCCAAAGAGACTGCCATAAGCTGCCTCCTCCCTCCTCGCCCATTCCCATATCCCACATACAGAAACTTGTCACAGCCAGAAAGGGAAATCTGGGTATTTCTCAAGAAATGTAAAATCTGCAGGCAGCTGCAGGGAAGGATACTTTCCTTATTTAGCTGTAAGCTAACAACCACTTTGTTGTCTGACACCGATGGCAGCATCAGACACCAGAGCACGCTACTGGAAATCAAAATGGAAAGAATGGCAAATGTGAATGGGAGAAAGAAGCCAATTTAATTCAGAGAATTAATCTCATTATTTGAGAGATTTTGTTCCAGCTTTTCAGCCAGTGGTATCAAGCACTGTTCAACTGTTTGCAAATGTTTTTTCTTTGTGTTTAAATAAATGGGAACCATCTTAAATATACATGAGAAACATTGTCATGCCAGGAAGCACAGTACTAACTGTAAAGTGAACATACAGATGTTATTGATCCCAAATACTAATCAGGACTTCTAAGATTGCGTTACTATAATTGCAATGATAGCAGCTTTTTAAGTTTCTGACTCACAAAAAAGTAAAAGTAAACTCAGTCCAAACAAAGTAACTGAAAGTAACTGCAGCTAAAAGGGATGCATTTTGCCAGACTGACAGATACACCCTGATGCTGCCATTACATGAGCACATCTCTCACTTGGACACTGACCAGCTGCCTGCTCCACCTTACCCCCAGCTCCTGCACAGCACTCTAGTCTACAACCTTAACAATCCCTGCTCTTCCCAACAGCAGAATTTGTCACAACATCCATGATGCCAGTATTGATCTAAAGTCTTCCAGACACAGCTCTACAGTTCTAGCATGAGAAAAGATTGATTAGGAACCCACTCAGAAGTTCTTTCTCTAATCAGAGAACATAGTATCACTTCTCTTTAAGTTTCTAAGTAACATTGGAAGCACGTGTAAAAAAAAAAAAAAAAAAAAAAAAAAAAAAAAAAAAAAAAGAAAAAAAAAAGAAAGAAAGAAAAAAGAAAGTTTTCTGCAGAAATTGTACACTTATATAACATTTTGTTTTCCAAGTCCCTTCACATACACAATTATCCTGCAGAAACTGAGAATATTTAGATACATAACATGACTGAGGTTTAACATGATAAAGCGTTCCATACGGCGATCTTTCCAGTGGCAAAGCCTGGCTGACAGGTTCCTGCCCTTTTCCTCACCCAACCTCGAACTGTTTTGGTAGTTTACCTCCAGTTGTGCTGCTGGAGATGTTTGTAGAGCTGCATTCTCGCTCAAAACACAGCAAAATGACTGCACTTAAGAAAACAAGTGCAGGAAGTATGTGTGGGGCACGTTCCCTGGGGCTGGCAGGAATCTCCTGAGCAAGCCTTCTAGTCTGAACATTTTTGTTGTAATGTAATATCATTAAACTCCAGGAATGCTGTATGAAGATTCTGTCCAGAGTCACATCATCTACTTACCCTACCTGTAAGTTACTTTGGAGTAAAAAATCACAGACTGAACAACCTGAAAAATCCTCATCAAATGGACAAGGAATTTAGAAGATACTTATCTAGGAAGGCACGAAAAGCAAAATACCATCTGAACAACACAAGTACATCATTTTCCTATTTAATTAATTTTATATTCATAATACTTCTTATGCCTACCTCTAGAACTTATTATTAGAAGGAGAAATGAAGCAAAGTGCCAGTTAAGAAAGCATGAACACAAGGTGTACTTTAGTTGCTGGAAAAGAGTTTCTTGGAGACATGGACCAAATGTACCAGTAAGAATATTCCACAGAGAATATTCACACACAAAAAGGACAGCAGCATGTTTTTCTTTATACAGTAGTAAATAGATAAAAAAATGCAATACCATTTTTTTTAAATCTATTTTTTCCTACCTGTGAGTTTCAAAGTTTTCTTTTGGATAACAGCAATCAGTTACATAGAATGAAAGTGGATAATTTCTCCTTCAGTAACTAAGTTCAAAGGTACTTTCTGCATATGCGGCAGAAGTACTGGAAAGAGCCTTTGCAATTACTGCACTGACATCACTTTCTGACACATTATTTCAGGGCGACTGTACTGCTTCTCTCACACAAATAGGTTCTGCATTCAGTGGCAGCATTTTTCATTTTACAATCTTGAAAAAAACTGTTGTCTGTCACTAACTGTGGTCTTCCTTGTAAAAGTCCCATACCTCACCTGCTTCACATCATTTAGTCAATGTGACCACAATGTGCTAAACTTCAGGAGAGTTGCTGCTTTCTGTTATTAACTTTCACATGCATATTTGATGCTGAGACAAAGCATTCTCAAGGCACTTGGACAAGGAACTGATGACTGCGTGTGCAACACAGCCAAATGGAGAGCAACCTGCCCGCCCCATCTATTGAGCTACTTAACTCCTACAGGACTAAGCCTGCTATTTCCCTGCTCCAGGACACTGACTGTAAGCAGGGAGTTGCTGCCATATGAAAGAATGCAAACACACTGGGGGGGAAAAAAAAAAAAAAAAAAAAAAAAAGTCCTACTGAAAAACAAAAGACATAATTAGCAGTGTTACACTGCAGATGATACCTTTACAGGCTCACTCTACTCAGTTTTCCAAAAGAATAAAAGAAAACATCTGAAAGCTTTAGGTTTGCAGCTTGCAGATTGCCTATTCAGTCTTTAAACAGTTATTTTAACTGGCCTCACCAAACTCTGATTCTTCCCTCAAGCTTTGCAATCAGTTGCTTCTTGAAAGCTATATCTGGTATTCAAGCAGAATTCCCAACGACTAAAACTTCCAGCACTTGTCCTAGGAGTCTATTGTTGCCTTTCTAGACTCCCTGAAACCTCAGCATCTTTGCTTTGTATCCAAGCAATCATCAGATTCTCAGTTTCCTAGTCCAAGGAACAGGTATGTATCACTCTTACCTTTTCCTCTTGTTTCTAAACAACTTGCTCGACCAACCAACCAACCAAATAAATAAATCTTCCAATTTTACCAGGCTTAGAACAGTTTTTAATGAATTTCACCAAAACATCCTCACAGAGATATTCAGCATAGAAAGGAGAAGTATACATATATAGCGGAAATAACAGCTCCTTAAAACTTCTTACAGTATGAAGGAAAAAAAAAAAACAAACCCCAGAGCAAAGAGAAGCTGTAAGAAAAGCCCTGAAAAAAAGAAATTATTAAGTAAAAACAGTTGCTATCTACACTCCCTGTAGTAATCTGGGATACATTTTACATTAAGGACATTCTTTTCACTGAAAAAGCGTAAGAGGAGAAAGATACCAAAACAGACAAAAATAGGATTAAATTGCCTATACAACTTGTTAACTCGTTTTAACATCGTAGTTACTTTCCAAAAGAGGACCCCATTGCTTTCCTCCTTCTGTAATTTAAGGCCACACATCTCTATTGTTCCTAATTATTAGTTTTATGAAGCTAATTAAGTGGAAAGCAAAAATAATTTTTGAGATTTATACATCCTCAACAGAACTATTAATTAAAGCCTTGTTGTTCCCAAATGTCAGTGATGATTAAGTAGCAATTGCTTTTGTGAGGCTGTCTACAGGACAGTTACTCATCTGAGTGGAAGACCGTGCTATGGCAATACTTTTAATAGTCTGCTTCAGACAACTGCCTAATTACACGTTGCAGCGACGTAAGAAAGGACAGCACACAACGCGAAGAAATGCTGGCCATGAATCAGGAGGATTCACTCAGCTCCTAAGCCGGCGGATGGTAGCTGGGAAGCACGCACCTTATTCGTAAATGACGCAGCAGTTACTCGAGCCCATGGCTGGCACACGTTTTTGTGACAAGTGACAGAGAACCGTCCAGCTTCCAAGGCTAAAACTGCAGCGTTGGAGCTCCCGTGCCCGTGCACACGAGGCAGGCGCGCACAGCGCTTACCGGCACGTGGCTGACACGCCATCCACAAAACCGCGGCGTCGGACCGCTCCAAGAAGTTCTTTAGCGCGCCGATCCTACCTGCTAGGCTGAAGGTGGCTCTGACGGAGGTCCCTCTCCCCTAATCACCAAACGCAACCCTCGCTTTGTCAGCACCCCTCGCCCGAGGTCAGTCCTGCGCTCAGCCGTCCGCACGAAGCTGGACGCTGCAGCGATGGAAAGAACGCGGATCTGGTGCCGCAGGCTTCGTACAGAAATACGGGGCTGAAGCATTAGAACGAATCAAACCGAGAACCGTGAGCGGCAGTAAAGCCTTGCTATTCCTACTTCACACATCGTTAGGCGCTCTGCACACACATACCTGGGCGAAGCTCGCTCCTGCGTGCCGGCCTGCGTTCCGTGCAGCGCCAGAGGCCGGGCAGCGGTGCGCGCCTCCCGATGCACGCAGGCGAGAGCGCGGCGCACGCCGAGGACGGGCGCGGGGCCGCGCGCATCGCTGTCCGTCCCGCCGTCCGGCAGCGCCGGGTCAGCCCCCGCCGCCCGCACGCACCGCCCCCACCGGCACCCGGCCCGGCCCCGCTCCGCCTCGGCGCCCCGCCGCCCCCCGGCTCTCGTGCAGGCGCGGGGAGGTTTGGGCCGCGCCGGCCGCCGTCTGCCGGGAGGCGCTTCCGCGCGGGGCGGCGGGCGCTCGGGCCGCGCCATGCAGCCTTCGTTCCCGCCGCCGGGCGGCACCGCGGCCTCCCTCCTCCTGCTGCTGCCCTTGCTGCTCGTCCCCTGGGCGCTCCTGGTGAGGAGACGCCGCGGACGGCGGACGGCCCCGCTCAGGCTGCTAGTGGTGGCCGGCTCCGGTGAGTGAGGCGCTGCTCAAGGAGCTCGCGGCGGGCACGGGAACTACGGCTCCCGGCACGCAGCGCGGCGCGAGACCGAACGCGGGGCTGGCGTTATGCCGCGGTGCATGCCGGGAGCTGTAGTCGCGGTGCGCCGCCGTGAGGAGCGGCAGACAGACCCCAGCCCGGCCCGCCTCCTCGGCCCGTGAGCTCTGCGGGTGCACCTCGATGACCTTCCCCGGGCTGCTGAACGGTCCGTTCCCTCCAATAAGTTAGACTTCCTTGAAAACTGGCAGCGGACGTGGCCAGAGCAGCCCTGGGCTCATCACCTCTGCGTGAGTTTCACACGCTGACGGTGAGGAACTAACCCTGCCGTCGTGCTGCTGCCAGAATACTGACCAACATTATGTCATCTTCAATTGTTCGAGACTTTTTGAATTCAGAATCTCCTGCTCTTGGAAATACTTGGATGATTGCACTGAAATTACTGAAGGCTTCAATAAGCCGTTGCTCAAGAGAAAAGCCCTCCAGTGTTTGTAAAACACTGCATAGATCATGCAGGAAGGTGCCAAATTCCTGTGCCAGCCCAGCAGCGTGGCTCTGTGCTGGTCAGATGTTTGCCAGCTCAGAACACCTGTCTCTGACAGCAAAGGCCTCTTAGGAGGCTGATGAAACACAACCTGAGATAGCAGGAATACATTCAGTTCATGATTTTGGTCTGCAGCGTCCAGCAGAATTAGAGGTAATAGACCCAGTAAATGGCCATGCACATATTTCAGGGCTTGGTATTTTGATCCAGCCAAACTGATCCCCAGGTGACCCCCTCCCCACTTCATTGTTACAATTATTCACATGGCTTCAGTTCTGGAAACCAAACTGACAAAAAGATCAGCCCTACGCCATAGCGAGAGTACGGTCTCCCCTTCTCTTTGGTTTACTGCCAGCTCAGCTCCCTGAACAAAGTGACCTTGCAGTTAGAAGGTTGTCAACACCCATTCAAGGGCAGTAGGTGAAGCCTTTGGCTGGGGCCAGACTGTTTGTGTCCCGGCACTCAGCTTTTACCCTGGCTTAGCTTCAGAAATCATTGCCAGTATGTTTTCAACATTACGAGTTGGGATAGCACAGTCCCTGAATTCTGCCTGCACTCAATGTGCTCACTGAGAGTCTCTGCTCCACAGCGCAGCCACGAGTGGGCTCTCATGTAGTTTTATTTGGACAGTCGCACTAGGGTGTGGTTTTTAATATGGACTACAGTGCAACTGCCAAATTAATTTTGCATCATGTACAGGACATTAAACGTCTCATTTCTTTGTGATCTCATTTAACTGAAACACTTCCATCAGTTTAGCTGCACTGGGAGCTAAATTGCCTTTGTGTTACTCAATCATCCTTTAATTGAATCTTCTCACTTTAGAAGAGTGTTACCAATGTTATTAGTACTAATAAGCTTTAAAAGTAAAAGTGACTAATTCAACTGAAAAAATTGAAAATTACAAAATATTTCATATACTAACAGCAACATATTTCGGTTTTGCAGGAGGTCACACAACAGAAATCCTGAGGTTGCTCAGTTGTTTGTCAGAGTCATACTCTCCTAGATGCTATGTTCTTGCAGACTCTGATAAGATGAGTGAAGCTAAAATACGTTCTTTCGAACAAAAAAGGGCTGAAAGGTTCTCCAATTCCCAGGTAAATTGTTAAGTATATTCTTGTAAGATAATTTGATCTTAATGCGACATTCTAATTCAAGGCAATTTGGAAGCAGTTCTTTAAGAGGTTATTTTTAAGATCAGCATGTGCTTTTGATTTTCTAGTGATTGATAATCACTGCCACTGAAGCTCAGCTGAAGTGCCACTCTGTATATACTGTTTCTTGTGTTGCTAAAAGTGAGCCAAATAAACACAGTTGATTAATGCTGAACTAGATAGACCCTGAAAATGCAAAATACCTGAAAATAAATGTCATTTACTGCCATCTTACTTAGTTTTGAAATTATCTTTACCTCTGGTGAACGTTATAATTGATAAAAAACAATGGGAAAGTGTAATTGTAATGAAAGTAATTATAGAAAGAAAGGAATCTGTTGCTTAAGAAAAGCACACTAAGAATAAGTTTCTTTTGGTTTTGTAAATGACTTAGACGTGTTGCTTGTAGCTATAAAAGTATGGAGACAGAAATATGGTGGTTTGCTATTTTTTGTGTTTTTCAGTTTGGCCTTTTCCCTTGGTGAAATTATTTTTGAGATAAGTGTTTTAAATGTTTTATCTAAAAATGTTTTATCTAAAATGTTTTATCTAAAAAAAACTTACTTGGAATTGTATCCCTCTTGTGTGTTTCTGAACAGTGATTTGATATGTTTTTAAAACTGAGCATTAGTTAGAGAGGTGTTTAAAAAGGAGGTAATACATCTTACTGCCAGTAGCCTTCTGACTGATCACCTGAGTGAATGCTGAACTCCCAGTTCACTTACCTGAAAAATGTCCAAACCTAGGTCATTACATTTCTTAAAAATATTTTGAGTTTTAAAAGGTTAGGCATTTTTTCCATTTGTATACTTAGTTTTGCTAAGCAACTTCACGTTCTGACTCCCTCCAACTGCTAACACATCATGTAGTTATATTTTCCTTGAGCACTGAAAGCCAGAGGAACATAGTTGGCCGCATCTGAGTTTGCTGTCTGCACAGCAGATGCTCTTTATTTTGGCCATTCTTTTTCCACTGAGGAAAAACATTCAGAGCAAAAATAGAAGATGAATTTGTAAAGCAAAGGTCACGTGCCTATCACATATATTTGTTAACTTTCAGATTATGCTCTCAGCCAAGACATGTTTTGGCATTGAGTGCTGGAATATGTACGCATCATATGCATTTAAAGCTAATGTGTTAGTGGCTTCTTGTAGTTTTGAGTCAACAAAGGGGAAAACTGACAGCTTCAATCTATAGTCATTCTCTTCCTCTTCTCGTCAAGGAAGTATATTTTCCAGAACTAAGAACTGAGCAGAAGACAGGTTATAATGGTGATTGAAGAGAAAATCAGTGTATTCATTTAGCAAATTACAGTGTGAAAGACCCACAAATATGACAAATTTCTCTTTTTGATGTATGGCTCATCCCAATTCTAAAAGCTACAGAATTCAGGGAGAGGGAAAGGAAGCCAGAAGCAACATCTTCCTTACAAGAAAGAAAATGCTGCATCTCTACCCACTAAATCTTTTGGAAAAGAAAATCAGAAAAGCCTCTTTATGACATCTCTGGTCCCACTGTCACTTACCTTTCGCTTCTCTCTAGCCCATAATCACAGCTGTTGTGCTTGGTTGCCCCCTCAGCTGATACCCAGGTTACCTCCTGCACTCAGCATAGAGAACATACTTGAGCTCTCAATGACCTAGTCTAGCAGTAGAAAGACAACTTAGATATATTGACTGAAGAACGCACATTCTTCACAGGATCTTATATTCCCATTCATCATGTCTGAGAAGAGGAGCCTGATTCACTAGCCTTCGTGTAATTTGATCACATATGCTACTCTGTGTTCCCATGTTTCATGAAAGCAATCATGATAGGAAATCTTGTTCCTCAGCATGAAAAAGGACTGCATAAAGCCAGGTTATTTGGAAGGTCTGTGGAATGTTCAGTTGAGGATACTGCAATAATTTTAGCAGGGGTGATTTTTCATCAACTTTTGTCTGCATGCTTGCAAAACAGTACTATTAATTAGGTAAAGACTACATTACTGGTTTTAAAATTACAGTACTCCATCAACTATTATTGAATTGCCAGTCTGGAACGTTTGTCCTCAAACAGCAAGGTCTCTGACTCCATTACAGAAGTGCTGAAAAAGAAATGCAATAGTATGAGACCACAGAAGATAGGAGCACAGCTTGTCTATGTCTGATACTGCATACACACTGCAGTTTTCCAACAAAAGATGCAGGAGTGCTCTTTGTTCAGAATATTAACAGTGTTTCCATTAGATGAGAAACACCTGGCAGTACCTTTTAAACAAAATTCTAATTTTTTTCCCCAGCTTAATACTCAATAATTGACTGACACATGGGCTGAAGTTCCAACATGTAATATAGACGACAGAATGAAAAGTTTCAGAAGCGTGTTTTGAAGAATACAGATGAAATCAGTTTGATGTTTACTTGAATGCTACATGTAAATTGCTACTTTGATACTATTTGGGGTCCCTTCCAAGTTTTGCTGAAATCAGTTGCTTATCAAGAAGAAAATTATGTACAGGTCTTTGGCAAATATTATTTAACACCATTCTTACTGTGAAGGGGAGCATCTGAATAGTTCCACTCAGGCTTGATCTGTCTAAAACTACCTTGTCATACGTATTTATTGCAGGATGTAATACCACACAAAAGTCTAAACTCCACTTACAAACATTTCTTTTTATCATCTGATCTGTTCCAAACCTTTGAAAAAGAGAGAGAATCCCGTTGAATGGAGAACGAGGGCCTTGTTTGCTTTTCTGTTTTGTCATCAGACTAATGCAGTCAGTTTCAACACCTGCAAATAGAGCAAAACAACCAGTTTGTAACATCTGTTAATGCTTTCCATTATTACAATTAAAAAACTCTATTGCAATGAAACAAGATTTCAGTCAAGAAAGTTAATTTAATATTCTGCCTTTGTAAGGTTTTGTGTTTAATTCTTTCCACTGTGTGTGATAAAGCCCTCAGCTACTGCTATTCAAGACTGATATGTAGTTTGCATTTCATGCACAGCTATTGCTAACGCTCTTGGTCACAAATCACCAGGACTAAGCTCTGTTACTTAGAAATGTTGCATTTGCAGTAAATGGAGAGTTTTTAGTGCTTAAAATATTATTTTAATATTAAATATTAAAATATTAATAATATTTAGAGTCTCTCACTCTCTGTATGAGTTCTGCCAGAGCAGTAGTGATCTGGTGTCCCATGTGAAGGGAGTTAGTGGCCACGTCCAGACCTAAACAATATCAGTATCACTGGAGAGTGCACTGTACTTAATGTATTTATTTTTCATCTAAACAATGAAAAAATTAATTGGCATCAGGACTGACCTCTGCTGCAGCAATAATTTTTAAGTGGGATTTGTGTGTCACTTGAGAAGAGCACAGGAAGCCTGACTAGCCTGATTACAGTTAGCTTGTGCACAGCGTTCTCAGACGAACAGAAAACATCTGTATTTTGTTAATTTGATACCCGTTACACACAGTGAAAGATCTTTACCTTTTTCTAGGAAAAGAACAAAGAAAAAATATTTCTTAAACTTATTTTTTCTATGAGATGTTATTTTTGTTTCTTTAGGCAAATGTTTTGCATTTTGAGTATGCATCTTCATATTCTTCTGAATACTTACTGAGCACTCATTTAAAGGACACAGATATCTGCTGTTAGATTTTAACAGTATGCACCAGACAGTAATTGAGAAATGTTGTTATATTTTCTACGATGTAAATCCACATAGAATCAAAGCAAGTAATAGAAGAGAGCCACCTAGTTCGGGCCCTGGCTTCTGAAACCTGTGAGCGTGTCTCGGTGGCCACTAGGAGGGGCACAAAGTTAACGTACAGCAGACGAATTGCTCCAGAATTGTTTTTAAAGTTAGGAATGTTTTAAAGTAACATTAGAAACGATTCAAAAAATTGATATATAGTTCTAGTATTTCGTTTAACCTCATCACCAGGGGTGCTAAGCACAATACTGAATAAGGCATCTACCCAAGCATTTCCATACTCGACTTAAAAATGAAAAAAATGTTGGCACAGGTAGGTTTAATAACTCTATAGAAGGAGCAACAGTCTTAGAAAAATAACAATTCAGCTTTATCGTGCTCTCTTCCAGTTCACCCTTGATCGCATTCCCAGAAGCCGTGAGGTTAGACAATCTTGGACCTCCTCCGTGGTAACAACCGCATACTCCATTCTTTATTCCCTTCCTTTGACGTACAGACTGAAACCAGATTTGGTAGGTACATTTTAATTTACTAAGAACTTAATAATCTAATCACAGAAGCATTTGGAATACCAAGACATTGCAGATCTCATACATCTGCTTAGATGTGCATTTTACAGGACATAAGTTTTTTAATTTTACAAGCTGAAAGAATAGTTGCAATATACCAAGAAACAGAATGGGTTGCAGCGTTCGTGAATTAGATTAGCAAATACCAGTCTCCCTTCTCAGAGTTTTCAGGTAACACCAGGGAGCTTGTCACCCCCTTGTTAATGCTGGCAAAGCTAGCACAGACAAGGTTGCAGGTTCTTGATCATATCTCTTCAGGATTGCAACAGCACAAACTCTGCCTGAAAACCTGGTTATACTGTCAGCTGGTTTCACTCCTGAAATGGTATGATCAGTCTGGAACAGACAGGTTCAGAGCAGTAGGAATATGTACAGATTTAATTCTTCTGTTTGCATAGACTTTTCAACTACATGCATATTTACTTAGTCTTTGGCTGTCTGACAATTAATTATCTCATCTGATGACAAAAACATCATTGCCACAGTGGCAACCAGATTCCTCTCACTTTTGGTAATCTTTTCAAGCTGCTCACAAAGCTGCAGTCCCCCCAGAGCTGCTAATTACAAAATATATATTTAAATATTCCACACACTTAATCAAATCAGAATTCAGGTTTGTCAGATTACAGAAATAAAGTATTATGACATATCTGATCAATAAAGTTTCGTATTAATGCAGCTCTCAAAAGGTCGCACGTTGGACTCCCAGGTTTAAGTCTTACAATTCTTTAAGTAAAAATTCAGTGAAAGCTGACTTTCTGCTGAGTTTGTCATATTAAGGACTCAGATATCCAAACTCATTGTTAAAAAGGCATTTTAACAGAATTTCAAATGAATGTTTTAATGTGTTTTCAAATATAATAGTTCAGTGAAACCTGTATGAACTTGTGCAGTTACAAGTTATTTTGCATAATTTAGTAGCAACATACATACACACACACACACATACACAAAGGATGTTTGTACACCGAATTTTTTAGCTCCAACTGTGAACTATATGGTGATTTACAAAGAGGCTCAAATGTATTTGAGCTGTTTTGAAAATTTAGAGAAGCTGCTGTGAATAATTTGATCTCATTAGTTTTAGTAATATTGGTCAGCTCCTATGAGATCAAAAACTCCTTGCTTCCTGGATTTTAGAGCAGTTTAATGTGCAGAACAACAGAAGTGTCTTCTTTCCAGTTCTTGTTTTCCAAGGCTGTTTTGGAAATTGGAGATAAAGTTGGGAGGGAGGAGGGAATGGGTTACTTTTCCTTTTACAGTGATTTTCATTTTCAGGGGGAAATAGTAGGGGAATGTTTACATGAAGCAGTTTATAATTAAAAGGCATAAAATGTTTAGGAATTGCTTTGCTATGCCACTGGTTTCATTTAATATATATATGTTTCTAAAACTAAATAACGCAAAAGAAACTGACTGGAAAATCCCACTCTAGCTTTATTGTATTATTAAAAGTGTCAACAGGATACATTGTAGGAGAAGAGCAGGAAGTTACAAATGTAATTCTGTGGTTCTTTTGTTTATGGGAGGAATTTAAAGTGAAAGCCAAATGCTTCCATAGAACACTTCAATAAAACACTTGTCTTCATAGAATTAAGAATATATTTTATCAAGGCCTGTAAGACCTAAGACCTCTGCAGTCTTTAAGAAAACCACTAGTTCAAACTTCTGTCCTAAGATTCTGCTGTATCCACGATTAAAAGTGGGCTAAAGGGGAGGATTTTTTTTGCCAGGTACCATCATTGCCCATTGACAGCAGCTGGTACTGCCACAATCAGAAACATCTTTAGCTTTATGCCAAATCTTATTCCACTTCAGAGTAGCTTGTGTACTACGTGTATACTCTACTACAAGATGCTTGCGTATGTATCTCATAGTTCAGGAATTCTTTAAAACATATTAAGTCAGAAAGCTATAAAGATTTAAAACACTTATCAAAGTAAAGTGATACAGGAATTGAAATGCTTCACCATTGCCAGTGAAAAGATTCTGTATAATATGTACAACAATTGCCTTTAGAGGAAAATGTTCTCCCCCCACTCATGGCAGAATGTAAATGATTAGTAAAGACCTAGAAAGGGTGGAGTTTACAGGATCCATCAAAAACTTTAGGCCTGGAAATCAATGCTGAGTTAAGAAACAAGCACGTGATTACATCATGCTGAGAGCTTCATCATTTTAAACAGCAGAACTTACAGGTACTGTATATTTTCAGTCAAGGAGACTTTTTTCTTGAACTGCAGGAGGAAATGATGCATTTGAATTGCTTCTAATTCATTTGTATGTATATGTGGTCCCCAAATCCTTACACTTGTTTTTAGGCTTGTCAGGAACATTTGCAAGTTTGAAGAATACAGGCTCAATCCTTTGAATGAAGTCTTCTCCAGACACCCAAAATCTAGAGAAAAGAATAAGCGTTGCAGTTTCAGTGTAAGGAATGCACGATAAGAGAAGTACTGCAAAAGGAGCTGAAACCTTTTAAGTGCACAAAGGCAAGATTTGGAGCAGATAGGTTAATTATGCCAACCCAAGCTTATCTATCAAGCCAAAAGAGCTGTACAGGGGGAAACAGCAGACCTAGCTGCACAGGAGTTACTTCATATGTACTTATTCACTTGAGCATTACGTCCCCTTTGTATCTCTCAAAATCTTCTGGCAAAGCTTCTTAGTTAACTTTGCACGAGAAAGCAGTTTCACCTAACTCTCCTTCAAGACAGTGAGTTCAGAAAGAATTAAACAACTTCCAGGAGACCTTTACTGTCTTGCAGGACTTGACCCACACTTAAAATGGGCCTTCAGAGAGTTTAAGAAACGTAAAAGTTAGTTTAGTTGTGCAGTTTGAGATCATCTTCAAGAGGCCCATTTCTGAGTTACGAGCATCTGCACTCTGCAAAGTTAAATCCCTTAAGAGGTATTAAACCAAGTAACAAAATTAAGACGTCAGAAGTGATGATTGTCTTATATTCTTAAAGCCAAATACAGAACTCCAGAAATATAGGTGTCAAAATGTTTTGCAGGCATATCTCTGCTGGGCAGTTTTTACAACATGTCAACCTTACGTAGACTTCCTGTGCAGAGACCTGAAATTCCAGGAAAGCAAGGCTTGTGCCAGCACACTCTGTCTACACCTTCATTCCCCCACAAACAACTCGTAACACCGTCATCCACAGCCAGATTTAACGTGCAGTCATAGCCTCAAAGACTGCAAACTCCTACCATGAAAACAGGCAGCTGGTCAGAGAAGAGCAATTTTTATTGCCTTCACTGAGAGAAAGGATGAGAAGAAACTTAAAACCAAAGTAAAGGGTTGGAAGATCTGCTATCAAGGGAGAGATGCAAATCCTTCTCAAGCAGTTACAGGAAAGTAGACAAGCCACACTGAGATTTCCCTAAAGACAGAGAAAATTATTGGATCTTGTGTAGATTATTTGATTGTCCAAAAGGGGATAGTGCTACAGCCTTACTATGATATGCTTACAGTCAGTAGTTCAGAAGGTCCTAGTCTTCAGTTTTCTTGTTGCTCACAGAACCATTGTCCTTGTTGTGTCTGAGATTTGCCAGCCCTGAAAACAAACCTTCATGTGATCTAGCCCTTTGGCTGGCTCACAGTCATTCCAGTTATTCTGGCATACTTGAAATTTAAGCTGAAAACAAAGGCTACAAGTGCACCACATGATAGAACACTGTCCAGTGATTGCATCCAGTCCTCATTTTCAGCCACAGGTGGGGTGTCTACTTATTGGGTCAGACCTTGGCTCCTTCAGTGTAATGAAATTGTGTAGAAGTGCTATGTGAAGCTCCATAGGTCCATTCCTTACTGTACTGCAGATCCTACATTTGCTGCTTTAGTACTCTGCAGAGCCTGAGATAAGCAGATGTTTTCAGCCCACCGCTATTTGGAAAAGCTGGGGTTAATCCAGGCAAAGAAGGCGGTCCTTCCACTTTAGAGCCTCCTTCCCGTGGGAAGTCTCTAGTAAGAAGTTTACATTTGCACAGCAAGTACTGCAAGCTGTGCTGTCTCCCTCCCACCAGCTGTCAGCTGAATGGGACTCTCCCTTTTAAACTTTTATAGAAGCCTGAAATCTGCACAGCTGATTATGCTTCCAGCAGCCTACCAATTCTTGTATGACTCATGTGAGGCCTGCACATCCCATTACACACGCCTGGTCCCCAGACCAGTTAAATTCACTGCAGCGAGTTTCTCAAGTTGTTACAGAAGTGTTCACAGTATGCTATGTGAAAGGAGATCATTATTTCATTTAGCTAAGATTTTCCGTTCTTTGTGCTCTGCCCAGAATGTCTTAAGTTCATAGCACTTCAACAAATTACTATGGCGAATAATAAGTTATTGTCCCATGTATCACGGTTCTTATTAGAACTTGGTGGAAAACTACAAAATCTGGGTGGTGGCATTTTTTTCTCTATTCACTTCATAACAAGTGAACTTTGTATAATGCAGTATTAAGACTATCTGGTACATTCTTTTGTATACTGAATCCTTTTCTCTTCAGATTTTACACTGTCTGATCTACTATTGTTCTTCTAAGATCAAAACAATCAAAGCAGGCAAGAGCAAGAATATCAGATTAACACTGTCAGTGATATAAGCTGTATATTATAAAAAGAAAACAAAGTTGAGCAATCCAAATCTGTTTAACTTCTCGGTGTTAATGAATATGAATTTAGTTTTCCCCTCCACCTCGTACCGTGTACGCTGTGTACAGCTACCCTGCAGCCACAATATAAATTACCCTCTGCTGAACACCCAGAGACATCTAAAGCCGTTCAAGTTACCAACTTTAAGCCAGCTTGTAGCTCTGTCTCCTGTGACTGCCTATTGGACATGCTTATACACACTACATTTCAGAGGGGTGATGCAATAGCAGTAAAAATTGAGATTTCAGGCAGGTATTTCATGTGCATTTTTGCTATAACAAGTGCAGTTAGTATTGCAGTAGCTTCAAAGATACTAATGTGCATAGAAAATAGTTTTAGCTAACCTAAAACACATACTTCAAGTTCTAATTAAATGAATACTTGGCTAATGAAAGACACACTGATATTTACAATTAAAGGCTTATGTTAGGTCAGTTAGCAATACATATGGTTGAATCTAATCTCTGGACTGTTTCCAAGTAGAAGCAATCTACTATAATAAGCAGTATTTTTTTTATATGAGGAGATGAGCTGTGCCCTTATTTTAAATAGATTCTAAAGGTTAGAAATATCTCTCATGGCCCTCTGACCGAGCGCTTTGTCAAGCGCTGACACTCAGGCGATGCTTAGAGCACTAACGGTGGCTTGCTGAAAGACGGTACTCACTGCTTGTAGCTGAAGGTGTGTGTGGCTTGGTAACTGCTATTTCACTTACTTGGCAAAAACCCTTTGCTGAGTTGCATTATGAACAACGTCTACGCAAAGTCAAAATTTTACTTCCCATTAATTTAGCAGTAGTGGCAATAAACCACAGGCCCACTCCATGGTAATGTAGGTAGGGAGATCACTCTGTGGTCTGCATCTGCTGTTGTGATCTTGTTCTTTTTTAAGCAACCTTCTATCCTTCTCTCTGTTTCTTTTGGAAGTCACTCCTGCCACTGTTTCTTCACACAAACTGCTGACAGAGGTAGTGATGTTGTCTGGTCTCATTGACAGTCTTGCTGTTGAATTAAGGTTGTAATAACCAGCACAAACATCCCAACAGATGGGTATTAGTACAGTTTTCTTACCTGTCCTTCATTATTGTTTTCAATTGATTGTTTCTGTTATTCTTATTTTATACATGACAACTATGCTGAGTAATACGCTGAGCTCACATGTCCCGTTCTGCTTCCATGTATCTACAAAAGCATCATATATGGATGGAAATTACTTCTCCAGAAACCTTTTTTTTCCCCACTTGTGGACCTGCCACTTTTGGTCTGAAATACAGGATAGTTAAACTTAAGGTTAGCTTCATTTAAAAAAAAAGTCAAACTTGCACATCTCTACATGTACCTAAGTCTTGATTCTAACTCCTTCTTCCCCAAGGCTGTTGTGCCTAACTCCAGAGGCTTTTCTTGACCCAGGTTATCTTTCTTTCCAACAGTTAAGCCCTTAGGCACACCCAGAAACAGACTTGAGTTGTTTACATCTTGACAGTGTCAAGTAGCCACATTCCTGAGCTCTGCTAAGATCCAGAAACTGGGAGCTTCTTTTACTGTTTTATGCACCAACATCGACATGAAACGCATCATCTGGCTCCCTGCTTCTGAGTACAATGAATGAGAACTTGGAGCCAGGCAACTGAACGCCTAGAAGGCAGAAATGATGATACCAAGTGCTGTCATAATTAAATCCTGTTGTGGATTTGTCCATAGTATTTCATGAAACTACTGCTTTTCTCCCCTAGAGAAAATCCCAGCTAGGATTTCTGTCTCGCTTTCTCCAAACTTTTTTAGTCTTCGATGAAAATAATACTCCCATCAAAGCAGAGAAAAGGTACTGCACATTAGGAAACCAACTGCACATTCTAATTTAAGTAATTACTCTTCCACATCTCTCTCCCATTCTGGTATTCACTGGTATGATTTGCCCTAGTTGGGTAATCTGCTTGCAGAATGACACAAGTCTCTGCTTGTTCTGAAGAGCACCTCACCTACTGTGTATATTATGTGATAATAACAATGAAACTTAGCAATAAAATGCCCAGAAGTGGACAATAAATATTTTCCTAGCAGTTCTACAGGCTGTAACCACTGATTAGCTCAAACACAAGCTCTTGCTATAGAGAACTATAACTATCTTTTGTGCACATGATTAGTCACGTGATTGAGAGAGTAGAAGACAAAAGTGTATCCAGGTATAATTCATTCTACTTTAATTACCTGTTTTACACCAGACTACACATGTAGATTTTTTGTCCTAGTCTGTGTTCTGTAAGCACAGTTAAACAGGAAATAGTGTGAAATCTTAGCTGTTTTTTTACACTTTGCAGGGGAAGGTGAACAGGGTAGTATTTTCATTCTTCAGAAGGAATAAACTAGTAGGTTTTTCATTGACCTTGATATTATTCAAATGGAAAGTGACTTTCTTCCTCCCCCCATCAATAACAGTAATAGCAAGGAGTTATTGGAAAAGGATCCTGCTTTCTTTTTTTTTTTTAAAGATTTAAAATACTAAGGTAGTATTCCTTGAGGTTCAAATCTTCAATTTTCAGACACGTTAAACAGCTAAAATAGGAGAAGACTGAACAAGGATGCTCCTTCTCCCATACTTACATTAAGCTTAGTAGAAATCCCTTTCTCTCATAAATTCTAACATTTCTTTCTTTTTTTTCCCCTTTCTGATTACTGAACAGACATACATTTTCTAGAATATCTGATTGCTGTCATAACTGCAATACCTCCACATGCACCAACAATTTATTTTTGAAACCTTTTAGAGTTACTTGCTATGAAAAAGTCACAGTTTTTTCTGTGTTAGCTATCCATACAAATGCATGCTCAAAAAAGCAATTCTTACCATACCTGGAGAACTTTGGTGAAAGGGATATACAGGAATCTTGATGCATCCTCTCTAAGAAATAAATGATTGTTTTCCTGGTGTTAAGATAGAAAATACCAATGTAAGAGAAAGCATCATATACTAAATCTCATGCTGAATCCACAGCAGAGCCACGAGCACAACCCAAGTTTCTTGGCTTATCAGGCTTGCAGCTCAATCATAAGCTCATAAAGTAAATATATTTACTATTAAAAGCTGAAATGTTTGTTCACCAATACTTTTCATTAACTTTTTCATTAGAGGAGTCTCAAATATTGAGAGAGCTGCAGCACAGCTACTGCACTCAGCTGTGTTTCTCACAGGCTCCAGGTGAGTTGAATCAGATCCCTGGGGATCTTCAGGCAGGACAAGGTAACACAGCTGAAACCAAGCAGCTGCATTACACCTACCTATGTAGCTGCTTGGTACTTCTGTAGGTGAAGTAAGAAATTGTTCAGCTGAGTACTTTACAGTACATAAATGTGGATTTTTCAATACAGTAAGATGATACTAAAAACAAGCAAGTGGTGGTAAGCTTGTAAGATTCTATAATTTGCATGGCAGAGTACAAATGAGTTTGTTGTAGATTCTACTTCATGTGCCACAGAAAACATTAACTCGCTCCTCCCCTCTTGCCCCCCGTCCCTCCCCCAAGCAAAACACCCACAAAGACATTTATTACGCTCTGAATTCATAACAGGGAATAAACTCCTTAAATATCCAACACTGGCCCATCCATAAAAATAAGTTTGTTATTATGGTTTTTCTTGTAGTTTTCCCTTCAGAGACCAAGGATCTTTGCATAGCTTTCACTTAGTCTGACTGCTTGGTTCCTCTGTCATTGTAACCATTCTTTCTGCTCCATTTCCTTTGTTTCTGAGAGATCCTTCAAGTTATTCTATGGTCAGATTTGCAGTTTCCTGAAGGAGATTTCTTTGTATCGAGACAGTGCATTCTGCCCCTGTTAGAGTTCTGTATTTGCGTCTCATTGAATTGTGTTTATTGTTATTTCTACTGAGTTTGTGAAAGGCTTGCTTTTTTGTCTGTCCTTGTCTCAAGAGTTTTCTAAAGCTGATTTTCTCAAGGTTTTATACATTATAACTTGCTAACGCGCTTCATTATTTATTTTTGTTATGCAAGACAGACTATCAACAACACAACATTTCGGTGTCTGTCATCAGCTAAGAACATGCAGTTAAAATGAAAATGCACAGATGACTTGACTTGCCTTTCAGCAGCTTTCTCTAGTCGTTACATCTTGCTGATGTTTGAAATCCCATTCCAAAGCCAGAATTTGCGTTCCAAGGTGAAGTGGGAAACGTAAAAATCAGTGTCTGAATCAAGGGTCTGCTGGCAATACCCTTGGCCAAAGAGCTCTGTCACATCTGTAGATGGTTCAAGCTGTTTCTCAGAGCTGAGCAAGAATGATTTATGCTCTTTCCTCTTGAAAGAGAAATTTAATTATTTTTTTGTTTTTAAATAAAGTCTTATTTGCAAATAGGAAAGCTTATTTCACAAATCTGTTCTGTGAGTACATTGCAGTATGGTCATATTTGAAAACTCCTTTGTCTTCTGTGCCGACTGCTTTTCAATTGTTGTTCAAACCAGTTTCCCACTTCCTCTCTTTCTCCCCTGTTTTCCTTTTCTTTTTTTTTTTTTTTTAAATCCCTTTCCTTTTCCCTTTCCTTCCTTAAAATGTCAGGAACGGCTGTTTAGGTTTCCTTGACCTTTCTGACAAACCTCAGAGATACCTTCTGGCCTTTCACAGCCTGAACCATTACTTTCTGTTCCCAAATGCTAATAAGCTGTTTAAATGAAGTGTTTATAACAAAAGGTGAGTTTTAGCAGTCTAGCAAAAATATGAAGAAAACAGAATTTATAAGTAACCATTTTTAGTCCCACATTTCTTTCTAGGGAGCATAAAATGCCTGATTTTTCTTATGTTGTAATTTTTTTTTCTTACTTTGTTAAAAAAGTAGGTCTCTTCTATTGCATAGATAAACAAAGATCATACAATAACCCAGTTTGGGTCAATCCTGTATCATTCTCCTCTCCTTTGCCTCTTTGAGTAGCTCTCTGTCTTTACCAACCACATCCTTTTCTCAGGCTTCTTAGTACAGTTAGGAAAGGGCATTACCAGGGCAGCAGGGAGGTCTAATTGATTATTTTAATTTGGGAATACAAGCAGTACTCAAATGCTTGTCCATTAAGGATATACAGCAAATGTATGTTTACATCTTTACAGGAAAAACTGCAAGTTTTCTGCTTTTCTTGGTTTTGTTTTTAACCAGTGGCCTGACATTTCATCCCAGTGAAGCTGTGTTACAGTGTTTTAGCTGGTAAATGTCACTCTGCTACAGTGCTGCATTCACCAGCTCTAAAGAAGTTTTTATCTGCACTGGTGCCGTGTGCCAGAGTTCCCCACGTGCCAGCCTGCCGGCTTAGCTTCTTTTCTTTCAGCAGCTGTAGAAAATATCTGAAATACAAAGGCAAGAACGATTCCATTTTCATGTGAAAGTGATGAATATGAAGTCAGTTGTATCGAGTCAATAAGTATAAATGTTATATACTGACCCTTTACTGTCAAGCCGCCATTAATAAACAGATTGATTTGTTTACCATTCAGAAGACTGCTTATGTTGAACTGCATGAGGATTGTGGTATGTAGACATTAGCTTACGGGCTCTGCTGTGACACCAGGCAGCCTATTTAAGAGTTATCTGGAAAGTTCTTTATATTAAAGGTGAATGCAAAAGGTGTAAAGAGACCTGCCTTGCTGGTATCTGCAGTGATTCCATGCAGCTTGCTGGCTGCAAGGTGAGTGACCAAGGAGGTCCTTGGGCTCTTGCAGCTCAAGGTCACAAAAGCCACACAAAAATAGTCTGACCCTTTTCTCTTCTTTTTCTGCGCCTCTTAAAGGGAGGCTGAACCAAGTAAATGAGATGTCTTTAGAGACGTCTCATGCAATGCAAATATTCTACATGCAGCCTTGTAGCTAAAGTAAATAGATATTGGGAAACACTTGCCCTGACTAGCCAGATCGACCTTAGAGAGGCCCTTCTTTCTTGCCCAATAGATGCCTGCTTCTGCTCCAGAGAGCACTAATATTTCCTACCAGATTCCCCAGCAGATTCTACTGGGCAGGGAAAACAGAAGCCCTGATTTTTTCAAGATGGAAGGCATCAATCATTCTCCAAAATTTACTTCTGAACGGTGTTTCGAAATGCACTATCAGGACAGCTCATCTTCTGTTATGAGCTTTGGGAAGGCTGTATATGATCCAGTTCCTTTCACCTTTGCAAGTTTGTACATTGGAATGAGCTGAACAGCAGCATTTCTAGTTTACAGATCTGCAGTGGTTCTTCTTTATTAGAACATACATGCTATTTTCTCAGAAGTTCCCCCTGTATCTACTGATGAGCATCTGATGCTGAATTCCAAGCAGTGGGAACGCTGTTGGCTCTTCCTGGTGGCTGTGAGAGGGCGTAAGCAGAACTGGCCAGACAAGATTTTTGGAAGGGAATTGCCACTCCTATGTGTTTGCAACTCTGATTGTTCCAGTATGACACGTCTCTAGACGTGCACTTAGGGTTGACTGAAGGTTAATTTTTAATGATAAGAAAGGTTGATTCATAGTTCTGACTTAAAGATCACGACCCTTAAGTCAGATAGGGATCTATTTGTCCATAGACTTCAGCAGGTTTATACCAGTCCCTTTCAGGGGAGGATTCCTAAAACAGAATTTTAGAATGTGAACATCGTAGCCGGGGCACCTTATGGACATTGTGCATGCAGAGATCCTGTCACAAGAGCTCCGTCTTGTTTGAAGGGGTATGTGTGGAAGGGGAAGGAGCAGAGAACTAAAGAGCTGTGGTCAGATAATGTTTTATTACAGATTATTTTAGAAACTCCATAATTTTCCTGATCCTTTTCCTTGTGAAAATAGTTTTCTGTGAATCAAAGGGCATCTGAGAAGCAGATTATAACTTCTTAACAGCTAGTAGGAGATGTAAATTGTCATATCAAAAAACATATGCAGTAAAGAGGTTGCATTGTGATTTTCATTTTGATCTTTTCTTTTCTGGCTCTTACCTCAGCAAAGCAAAAACACCATCTCAGTGTGGTCTACAGATCTACATAGATCTTAGCAGACAGACCTATTTAAATATTACTTTGTTACACTGTTTTTTGTAAGCATGCTTAGTTTGAATTCATTCCAATATTTAGTTTTGTGTGTGTTTACCCTGAGACAAGAATACTAAATGTCAAAAAGCCTAGAGAAGAGTGAAGTGTACGGCACAGAATGTTGATAAAGACCATTACTATATTAATTTGGCTTTTATAAAACCTGCTTTACCCACCCTCAGCTTCTGAGACAAGGAGAATGTTAGAATTTCTACCAGACCTGAATCCTAATGTTACTTTTTGTGTCAGACAGTGGAAAGTAAGGGAGCAATGGGAAACTATTGTTGCTTTAGACAACCAGGCTGAGCCAGTGCAAGCCCAGGAGATAGTCTGCCTGAGAGCAGGGCTGCAGAGGGAGAAGAGCATGGAAAGCAAAAAGATGAGCGAAGAAAGAATGGGTGGAGGCATCTCCGTGGGCTGAGCAGAGTGCGGAGTTGCTGAAATGGCAGGCAGTGAGGGAAGGGCAAGGGAGGGGATGGGAGCGTAATGCAGCAGGGAAAGGTGTGGGGCAGCAGCAAGAACAAGCCAGTGATGGTACTGCACGTAGCTCTACTCAAGGAAAGGATAAGGGATTTTCTGTTTAGCAGTGGTATGCATTTTTATCTGTCTATTTAAAGTAGAATCTTGAATGTGAAAACAAAAGTCAGACAGAATATTTAACTTACAAGAAAAAGCAGTAAACACTTAAACACTTTTTTTTTTTTTTTTAACTGTTTCTGTGTTTCTCATATATTTGCCTGAAACAGCATGGCTCTGCAGCAAAAACCCTGATGTTTTTTCTTGCTCTGTGAACTCCCAAAAACACTCCAGGTTGATTCATGTGCCTATGTCTACAGTAATAAATACTATTACTAAAGAATGCAATTATTAACAAATGCTATTACCCAAACATGCTTAAATTTAGATATCAGTAGCTGTATACCAGTAACAGGATCAACATCAGAGCAAATTAATCAAACTTGTCAAGAAATAGGGCAAAATGCATGGTTTAGTTCACAGGTATGGAACAGTTTCTTTGAAATGCTAAAAGGCAGAGTGTGGTTGGTTCATGTCCTTATTTGCCATGCCAAATATATAAGACCCAGATTTTCATTCTCAGCAGATGGTAGAGTATGCTTTTAAACTCCAGCACGAATTTACTTGAAAGCACGTTCAGCAGGGGAGGTTTGAAACCAGTTTATTATTCTCATTTCAGAAATGTTGTATGCAAATTGGATGTGTTCAGCTTATTCACTTCTTAGCTATATAATTGTTGACATAAAAGTTACACTGTTGGAATTTTCTTATGCAAGTATTTGTGATTTTCTTATACAAGTATTTCAAGATTAAAATAGTAGACAGTGTGTTGTTTCAAAGGGACTGCTGGGCAACTCAGCAAGTCTTGGGTGAATAAGTAGTTCAATTAAGAGCAACAATAAAATCAGAATAACTTCACATACAATATTCAGTTTTGTTGATTCGGATAAGAAAACATTACATCATGGTCATCACATCCCCAGGCTAAATTTCTGGGGCCATCTCCCAGGCAAAGGACAGTATTTGCTGTCAGGTCTGGAACTCGGCAGTATCAGAAGTGCCTGCATTTCACTGAGGCAAGGTGCTGTCAGCCAGCCTGTCACTGGGATCTTGCCACAGAGCAGGAAAGGAAGCGTTCTGAAATATTCGCTACAGCCCTGATACAGAAATTCTGATGTTTTTCTTTTCCCTCCCTACTAATATAATATTTTTCACAAGCTGGTGAACTTGGAACAAAAATGTAAGTTCATAGGATATAGGGCCATGATTTTTAAAAGAGCTCTTTATTTCCACATAACCCCCAGCTGTGCAGAAAAGTGTTGATTACATGGTAGCTGTTAAATTTAGTAAGAAATTCCTTGCCTGAAATCAATTTTGGTTTTCAAGTAGTGCACGTAATGCATACCCTGGTTTAAAGCTTTTTGTTTTAAGCAAGATTTTTGTCAATTTACTAACGTCTAAGTTTGAAAAAACACTTTTTTTTGTTGTTAATATTTATAAGTGAATTTGAGATCCTCTGCTACAAATATGCAACATATACCTAGAAATAGGTATACATAAGAAAGGCCAATAGGTGAATACTAACATAAATAAAATAAAATAAAATAAAAAAATAAATAATCTGGTTGTGCCTATGAGCTAGCAGGTTTTGATGAAGATCCTAATTTATTAGCACATTTTTTTCTGAACACTTTTAAGTGTTTTGCTGACTTAAGCCAAAGTTCAAGACGTTCATAGCTGAATGCAAGGTTTAATAATATTACTCAAATTTGGTTGGCCTTATTACGCCTTAATCTGGAACAAATCTTGTGAGTGATACAGCACAAAGCTGTAAGTATATATCCAAGTCCAGCAGCTCTTTTTGCTTCCTTCCTAGAAATAGGCTGTACCATTTCAGAACTCTTCTCCTCTTCCTTGACATGTAGTGAAAGAAGATCTTTTTTGGCAGCTACTTAGAAATAATGCCTTTGGATTGCACTTCCCCCCAGATCCCCCCCCCCCCCCCCTTTTTTTTTTAATGTATTCAATTGCCTCTTCTGTTTATTTTAAATATCTTTGGGATTTATTCATTTATTTATTTATTTTACAGGGGATGGGGGTGTAAACGTAGTATTACAAGAATGCGTACAGTTTCAATTCTTAACTGTATGAACAAAATAATGTTTCACTTTTGTAAAATGTTTCATCTCTTTTAGATATTGTGCAACGGACCAGGAACATGTGTTCCTGTCTGTATATCTGCTCTTCTTCTTGGGCTTCTAGGAATGAAAAGAGCAATCATTGTGTACGTAGAAAGCATCTGCCGCGTGGAAACTTTATCCCTGTCTGGAAAAATTCTTTACTATTTTTCGGATTACTTCATTGTTCAATGGCCTGCTCTGAAGGAAAAATATCCTAAGTCAGTTTATCTTGGTCGAATAGTATAACAGGACAGGCTTTACCTAAAATAAACTCTTAAAGTTCCTCACTGAAAAAATTCATTAGTGTAACATAATTTGTTTTCAAGGATTCCTGTTAAAAATTAGGCCAGTACTGGAAAAACAGACGGTAATAAAGATATCTCTATGTTATAGTACACTTTTGTGTAGTTGTATTTATTGCCATCATGAAGGTCTGTGCACCAATACCCGTAATGGCAGTAAGTCTATGCTGTTTCTGCTTTCATCTAGTTTTCCTGCTATGTGAATAGCAATTTTTGTCTACAAATAAATATGGGAATTTGTATGAATTGTAACATTTCCTGTAAGGAAACTTTGTGTAGTTTTCTAAATTGTAAGAAACAAAGTCTTGTTCTAGCACAACAGACTTGATTTCCTGTATGCTAGCAGTGAAGTCCCTTGTGAATCCTTAGAGTATAAAGGAAACAGTTATATTAAGTTGGCTTCTTGACAGTTTGTGCTCTACAGTCTTCCAAGCTCTCCCCCCCCAAAGCATTCAACCAGTATCATTTTTCCTCTGGGCCTGTCAAAACTGTCCTTTATAATCTGTAGCACACCTTCTGAAAATTTTTTGCCCGGCCCTTAAATAAAAAGGTGACAAGTGTCATGCTACAGGCACAGCACTTATGGATGTAAGAAGCGCTTTCTTCAAAGCCTACACAACAAAGTCCCTATCAGGCTTATATCACAGAGAACAGACCGTCACTTGGGAGAATTGAACTGGTTTGGGCTCTAATATATAGAGGAAAAACGTATTACTGTCTGTTGCAGGGAGAGGAACAGAGATTCTCTTCCCTTTACCTCACACAGTGAATTTGTCTTTCAGAATATTCTGTTTTCATGTTTTAAGCACCTTACTTTCATCAGTATGAAATGCTCCTAACATTTTGTTACGGAAAATGGTACTATACATAGGAACTATTTTTAAAACACGTTTTGTTGGAGCTAAGTGTGTGAAAACCTACTTCAGTATTTCACATTAGTCCAACAAAATGTAGCTCTACACACTGTTCTACCTCTGAAGCAATATAAACACATCTGTCATCTGTGCACACACAGAGCTATGTGTCTGGCTACAGAAACATACACAAAGCAAAAATCTCAGGGAAAAACAAGGCTGCCTCACAGAGCCATTGTAGCAAGGCCCTCACACCACCACAGATGGAAGGAACCCCATCTCAGTTGCATGTCAGAAAAGCTGCAGCCATTACTTGGGCAGGGAATGGCATTTAGCTGAAGAGAAAATGTATGTCCGATGTCAGGAAACAGGAGTTATAGGAATGTTTTGCTTTTTGGAAGACATTATGCTGAAAATTGCTATTGCGAGGCCCTGCGGGGAAACCAGCCCTTACAACCTGTCCAACAAGCTCCTTAGCAGTGGGAGAGGCACGATGAGAGTCCATTGATGTGGGCACATGTGAGCTCAGAACAGACACTTTATGTGGGTTTTACCCCAGATTGTGTCTGACATTAAGGAGCAGTTAATAGCTTAAGAACATGTGTGAAGGAATCTATGTGCAGTACGTACTCGGGTCCTTGAAAATGACCCGACTAAAGTGATTTTGACCTGCTTAATGTCTTTTTTTCCTCTCCCAAACTGGAAGCCTTATCAGGACTTTCTGCCTAGTTGCAGATAGTTCAGTAAATTTGAGATATGCTGGAATTTATTATGACTAATGGTACTTTATTTTTGATTAGCGCTCTCTGGGCTGAACCTTGCTTTTAGTTTTGCAAGGGAACTGGAGTAGAGGGGAAGGAGGATAGAGGCAGCCCCCTCCTCTATCCCTGGTTGGGGCAGCGGTGCAGCATCACGCCCCAAGGCTTAGAGAAGCATGAGAAGAGAAAGGCAATGAATGCTCCCATTCATGTTCTACATCCGCCCCAAGCCGCCCGCTGGCCTGGCAGCAAGGCAGGCTCCCGGGCCAAGCACACAAACACAGGCCCAGCTCAGGCAGCTCCGCATTCACAGGCTGCTTCTGTTAGAGTAGGGCAGAACAGATCCCATCCTTCACTCTGCTGTGGATTTAGCTCTGGGTGGGAGCATCTCCAGCTGCTCTACTGCCCCTTACAGCAGCCCTGCTTGGTGCAGGATTTGGGGATTTGGTGTGCTTTCAAACCATGGGTTTATAAACTTCATGGCGTTGAACACCAGAGAGTTCCAAAGATTTTCTTTCACCTGTCACCTGTACAGCAACTACTTTGAGGATTACTTGCCTGCTTGGACTTGTTACCTCCCTTGTAAAAGCTCAGAAAGTAGGAGTTGATCTCTTCACAAGAGTGCCTTCTGAAAAACTGAACTGCTCCGTGCCTTGTGATGTGGAGCTGTCTCATCTTCAGCCTTGGGAAGACATTGTTCCCCTAACTTCACTGACAGCCTTTAGGAGAGCAAAGCCAGAAGGATCTCTGCCTGTGTTCGCCCAAAATCATGTTATTTGCTCAGTTCGGTCAATCTGGAAATTCTAGTCAAAATAGAGAATTTAAACCAGTTTTTAACCTGAATAATCAGCTCACATATGAGGGTATGAGAGAGGGGGATAGTACTTCCTTGTATTTGTCACTATTTTCCTTATAGAATCAGTTGCCAACTTGAGTTAAGGAAACTTCTGCAAGTTATAATCAGTCAGAGTAAGAACTTGTGTTAGGAATGGTGCAGCACTTTGTAAAGTTAAGGCAGCTAGAACTACTTACGACAGCTCAGAACTGAATGCATCACAGCCTAACTTTGATGAAAGCCTGCAACAAGAGACTGCATTTCTAACTATAGGGGACAGAATGTAGAAAAGAGTTCCTGGCTTTAATTCTAGTAAGGAAAAGTCTGTTATCAACCAGATTAACTTCTCCTTGAAAAGATCATCTCATGTAACCTCTAGTTCTCTGCAAAAGCACAGCAGAGAGCAAGCAAGCCATGGTTTTGTTATTGAATAGCTCTTATCTTTTGTTTGTAGTAGGTGGGTACAGTTAAACTGTCATTGTTCTGAAGGAAAACTGCATTCTTCCTGCTCCTAGCAGTGAAACACACACAAAAAAAAGCACATCTGATGGCCTGCTCCAAAAAGTTAGAAGTTCCTGACTGAATTCCTAATGCTTAACTTCTGAGGTTTTGCTGTGTATCATTTTTTCCCTTAAATACTAATTTCGAGGCAAATATGTTCATGTTACATATGTGACAGAGTTTGAAGTAAAATCTATTATCTCTTCTTTCCCTATTTCTGAAAGAGGAAAGCAGTATCTAGTGGATCTAAAGCAAAATAGGGAACAAATACATTCTTCAAAGAAAACAAATATGACTTTATGGAAATATCATCATCAAAACTGGCAAAAATTCAGAAGAGAACAGAAGGCATCCAAAAATTCCTTCTCTGAGTCCTAGCCTAGAAGCCAAATTTAAAATGAGTTTCAGTTATCAGATAGTTTTATCTAGATATGCATTAGTTGATAAGCATTAAATACTCAGAGTTGTTTCACTTTTTACCTGGTTGTCTTCTAAGGGAGAACATATATTGTATATGCATTAAAAACAGGTTAATTTTATTTTAGAAAGAAAGGGGGGAAAATAAAAGAGGAGAACCTGTTGGACTGCAATAAAATAATTATATGGGAGAAGAGTTGATTCTAGATTAGAAAAGAAGCTTAAAAGATTATGTCTTTGCTTTACAACTTATTTTGCAGATTTGAAATGTAAAATAGCCAATGTTAGATAAAAACCTAATGCGGTATATCAGGGATAAACAGTGCAATTCTTTTCATGTGCATTTCCTACAGTTGGTTGTAGAACTGCTCTCTGAGTTGTGAAGATCAGAGCAGAATGAGTTAATGCCATCCCTGTATTGTATTTGCTGTTATTCTGGACACAGGCAGTCTTCCCTTTCAGTCAAACAAGGGACATCACCAGCCACAAAGCAAGAGTTTTGATCACTGAGGTATGTATTAGAGACTTCTCAGCTCTAGAAATAACTGTACAACACTTAATCTACACCTGATTTCCTGAAATGAATCTGAAAGTAATTATGAACTGGCTGTTGAATGTAGAGTTTAAGATAGCCGTTCCCTAGGACATTCGTTTTTAGTTATCATTCCAGCTTTCATTCATTTAATAATGCTGTGTGAACAAAGGATGGCTTACATGTGATGAACACAAAGACAACTTGAATGAAGCTTATTTGTCAGCAGAGTGTGGCACTGGGGAGTGTCTATATTTTGGGACAGGAAAAAAAACCTGAAATTTTACAACAGAAAGCAAGGCCTTTCACATTTAAACAAAACTAAGCTATATCCTTACTCTAATCTGGCGGTCACAATTTAGAAGACTGCTAGTACTTGGCCACGGTCAGCCAGAGCACAAGAAAGCACCATGTAAAGTGTTTGAAGAAACACTGGCTCATTCTGCACTTTGCTACTCCTCTCTTGTTGCTGGCCCATGCTGAGGCTGGACACGACGCCAATAAATGATTGTTCCAGAAGACAGGTGGAGATCCAGGAAAGAAAGCAGCAAAACATTCTGGTTATCTGCAAGGCAATTTGAACCTAGGCCTTTCTGGAACTTGGATGCAACTTCCTTTTTATCACCAGACTTCCCTATAGCATAATGATAGTCTCACGACCAGTACTGAAGTCAATAGAAGGTAAGTCATCTTGCAGAAAACAGCTTAATAAGGGACAGGCACACCAGTAGCTTTCACTGGAATGGCTTTGGACAGCATTTTTCATCTGCATTTCCACCTTGCACTGCAGGGTAATGGAGAACAAAGAGAAGGTGTCATGTGATACAGAAAAATGGGCCTTTGCTGACATGGTTATTTAGATTCTATGTTTCACAGTGCAAAATTTCACAATTAATGTCTTGCCTTCTTTTCCCTACCTCTCCATACTCAATAAAAGAATGTTTAGCACATTCTGCAGTCCAGTTAGTGGACCAGACCAAAATACGCATGTAACAAAAATAAGCAATTCCACATTTAGTCAAGTAATAGGCTTTAACTTTGCACGTATCTAAGAAGATTTATTTGTTGACTGATAGCATTGGTTTTGTACATGCTTTTGCTATCTTTGCCCACACCCAAGGAGCAAAGCTAAAGGAGATGTTTGGCATTTATTATCCAAACAGAAAGAGACTTGAAGCAAGAATAATACTAAACAGACAAAAATGGGGAAAGTGAGGGGATCTCTGCAAGTTACATTTCCTGTTTCAAACAAGTTGCACCACTTCTTCATCAGTTCAAACAATATACATATTCAACAAGTCTATTGCAAGTGAGTGCTTTAATAACAGTAGCATGAACACTAATCACAGAATCATTAAGGCCCACTAAACTTCACATCTGCCCTTTTCTGTGACTGCATCACCTCCCTAGGCAGCCTGCTCCAATATCTCACCAGTCTTCCCAATAATAAGTTTCTCCTAATATCCAACGTGAACCTCCCCTGGCACAACTTAAGGCCATCATCTCTCATCTTGTCTCTGTTACTTGGGAGAAAAGGCCAGTCCCCACCTTGCTACAGCCTCCTTTCAGGAGCTGGAAAGAGTGATAAGGTCTCCCCTGAGCCTCCTCTTCTCAAGACTGAACCATTCCAGTTCTCTCCATCCAGAACGGCCATATTCTTGTCACTGTTCCACCCAGAGTATTTCATTTGAATTTCTCTCAAACCACAGAGATCAGATAATGATGACTGCAACACAGTGGTCCTCTGGAACAGGGTTCAAGTACTTAGTTTAGATTTAATTGTACTGTAGCAGATTTTGTATGGACTTAAAGAGAGAAAGAGGTGATAGTCATAGATGAATTTGTTCTTGCACTATCCATCAGATCATTGCATTACTCCTTTATTGTTACTGTTTTTTAATCAAGATAAAGATTTTGGAAGTATTTTAATCCAAGCCATGAAGTTGCAGGTATCAGAGTAGTCATAAATAATTTCAGAATTAGAGAGTAGATAGCTAGAACTGGTTGTACTGTTGTGCAGTATTCTGCCTCTTCCATGCTTTGGTGCACAGTATTCTTAAAAACAAAACCCCTCTCTTTCATTTCAGAAAGCATGGCTATTTGCAGTGTTACATCAGTGTGATCTGCTCAGTTAGCATTACTGTAAATTCTAGTTTGTGTTGCCAGTAGTTTGGCAATTACTGTTTCCTGCTTTATTGTTATACAGCCCAATTGAACTCCACTGCTTTTCATTTATGATCCAGCTTGGATGTTAGCTGACACAGAAATGAATGTCCTAACCTCAAATCCAGTGGCTTAAAAGATACCTCCCTAATATTCATTGCCAAGATGGAGTCCAGAGATTACTGTTCAGTGGAAGCAAACAGGGTCTGTTTTTGCAGGCAACCATAAAAAAAAAAAAAAAGACAAAGCTGGGAATCATTAATTTTTTTTTTTTATAATTACGTTGAAAAGCAAGATGCTAGAAATAATGCTGCAATATTATAATGCAGCTCTTTAAGTGGTATCTTAACAGCTCTACATTAACATTTGTAAGAATTCATTAAGCAATGTCTGTGAAAGGATACAAGTCAGATTTCTCAGTGTAGTTAGGTATATAACAGATTCTGTGATAAACTACTCTGCTTTTCTGTCACAGATTTAGAAGTTTTCCATTACTTTGCTAAGATAATTATCTAAGAACAAGATCACAATGCTGAGCATATTTTTAATTTATCTCCAGACTAGAAGAGAATTCCTGACAAACTCCATCTAGCTTTTACCTTGGTTTAATAAGAATAGGGGTGGAATATCAATCTGGAGGAAATACAGAGAGCAGTTTCTAGGTAAAGAACTACTTAAGGGGAGATTTAACAGATAATTCTGGAGAGAAATAAATTATTACTGCCACCTTGCCACCTTCCTCCCCCTCTTCTTTTAGTTTTGTTTTTCAAAAATTCAGGATGTGTAACACAAAGCAATTATGATTTTCATACCTTGCAGGCTGAATTTATGACCAGTCTGTAACACTGAGCTGTGCTGGCTATGATGTCATACTTCTAGAATACCATGCTTGTTTTCCAAGCTTTTTTATCTAAAGGAAGTATATTACCAGAATGAAGATACAAAATAAAGCTATTTACTTAACATTTTTAATCTTCGTAACTAGAAGCTTCCTTTGTATTTGCACATAAACACTACCCATATTTTCTGCTTGCATTCAGCTCTTCCCTCCCACCCCCTTTTGGAGGCAGGTCAACAGGCAAAACACACAGGAGAACTGCATGTACAGAACAGAAGTGGCTCCAGTTCTGCATTTCCTACTGAGCGAGCACACCTAGCACAAAGTACATGGTATTAATATCACCTATTGTTTAAAACTCAGTACCTCTTTCATTAAAAGTTCACTACTGTTGGTTGGATAACTACTTCATACTCATATACTAAGCTTCTCTTAACAGCCTGGGAAGGAAAAGAGTTCTCCTCACCACACATACACAGACACACACACACACACAAATCCCAAAACCACCCACAATCAACATCTCCTGGAAATTCTGAAGTTTTGTGGGATGCAATACAAGCATAAAATGGACAAGATTGATGATCTGGGATGAAGCAGCTAAAAACCTCATGATCCTGTATTCCGGTACAGTCTCAGTTATCTGAACATCAGCTATTGCAAATTCCCTTTTTTCCCCCCAAAGTCTGAATCACATCCTCTGACATCTACTGAAGTACATTAACAGTGACATCGATTATTTGAAAGCTCTCCTATCCAAACAGATTTGGGATCCTTACCATTGTGCTAACTGAGTCTCCTCTCTGTAGCAGTAAGCCCCTGGCTAAATGCCACTCTGTCTCAGCCATTCACTCATCATGTGCAGCACTCGTCAGCCTTTTCTCCTTTGCACCATGTCAGTCTGTGTAAGGACTCTGAATGTTATTTGTGTGCTGTTTATACTAACTTCTGCTAAGTAAAGCCTTCCCACGGAAGTTTGAAGAAGCATTATGAACTAAGGTTAAAAGAAAGCAGATTTCCTCAAGTTTTTAGGTGCACTGTGCCAGGGGTGGGAAGTTCTTCTCATTTGAAATTAGTCTCACCTAGAAAATACAGCCTAGATAAAATTGAAAGAAGTCACAGAACTAGACAACAAGGAAAAGGTTTTCCATTTCTGTTTTCTGCATTCAGATTTCGACAAGGAAAACAACAGCACTGCTGTGTAGTTTAACGTCTCCTTAAAATATCAACACTGCTCAGGTGTAGCCTTGTTTTCAGTGAGCGAATGTGAAGATTTCAACTATTAAAATACCACCCTATTCATAGGTCAGTATAGTTTAATTAAATTAAGAGCTGGTTGACCACTTCGTCCAGACCCTAATAAGAGCTGTACACAAACAAAAGTAAGGATAATATGCTCAAGAAGCAGGGAAACCAAGTATTGGGTTTGGAAGAGGGAGATCAAGTGTTCGGATCAAGCTCAGGTCATGTTGAGCAGGCAGGAGCCAAGTAGTAAATGTGAAACGTCTGTCCACATCCTGAAGAGCCAGCAATTGCCTCTTGTTACATGTATGGAAAGTTTAAGTGGTAGCTAAGTGCCAAAAACTATGGAGGCACAAAATATCCCCTAACTCCCTAGAAGGATGATCCCCGCGGAAACTGGACTGAAAACTCACTCATGAAAATCAATAGTCAGGAAATAGTCAGGAGTTTGTTAATAGAAAAAATAAGGAAAGTTCCAGGCTACAGCAAGTTAAGACACACACGTTCACTGTACACTTCACATGCATCACAGCCACAGGAGCACTTTTCAAAGGGATTCTGTACTAGCATTATATCAATTAATTTATCTCAAAGCTACCTGATGTTTCCCTCTGCTGGGTATGCACAAGTTCTCTGCTCCCTGTCGTAGGGAGGAAGGGTCCTTGTGTGTGCTGCTCAGCAGGCGCAGAGCTCAGCCTTCTGATGGCTGCCAGGAGCTGCCTGCTGAGTTTCGGGAGCAAGAGGGCAACTGAGAGTACATTCCACATGGAAAGTTGTCAGAAGAGCCATCAGAAACAAAATAATTAAGAGAAAATGGGCACTGTTTCTTAATGGGTCTAGTGTGCTCTATAACAAGAGCCTGAAGACAGCGCCAAGACTTTGCCTACCAAAGCCCGCTTTATGGAGACATGTCGAAGTGCACTCCTCTCCTTCACAAGCATAAAGGAAAAAGGAAGATACGTTTGTCATCTCTGTTACAAAGTCACAAAGGTAAATAATGGTAACATATTATCCACTCATGCATGCATTTCCTTTGCATGCTTTGCTACCGTGTTCTTGTAGGTAAATATCCCTGAAATAAAGCAGATGTTTGTTATCCTTCAGTTTGTTGACAAATGGAATAAAACAGTCGAGTACACATATGCTGATGTCACAGGTTGTCTGGGAGTGCTTTAGGTCTTGCTGATCAAGAAACGAAGGCTGCCAAATAGGTCAGATACTCACTTATCCCTCCCATCTGCTGTAAGCTAGCAAACCTACTTGCTGTTATGATCCATAGAGAAGGAAACTGAGATTTCAGTGATTTTGGTTAGCAAGCAGTCTGAAGTCCTCCTTTACCTTCTAATTGTGTATTAGTTTTATTGAATGAAAAAACAACACAAGAAGCAAACCTGTCATTCACATGTAGGAGTGGAGTGGAGGAAATCCGTAACACCAAATGGGTTGCAGATAAGCTTTGGTTTTGTTGTTGTTTTTATATATTTTTCTTAATATTAACTCTATCCAGGAATGTAATATGGCATTACACTAATGTCAAGCTATCCTCCCACTGATAAGAATGCAACTGTTACATTTTAAGAGAAGGTTGTGAATCTCAAAAATAAAAGCACAAACATCCACCTTAAGCTTATTGGTCAACAGCTCTCCACACTTGATGCAAAGCAAAATAAAACAGTATTTTCATAAGAGGACAGGAAAGGATTTCAGCATTAGTCTCATTAAAAAAGAAACAGCAAAGAATTAAGAACCAAACATTTAGATGTTAAAACTGAATACCTTAAAGAAAGCCGATTCTCTACAGGTACAAATGTGTGTAAGTCTTTCACTTCAGAAAGTTACTTTCTCATGAACATGGATAACATTTACGTTGTAAAAAGTTACATACAGAGGAGAATCTTTCCCAATGAGAAGATTTAGGGTTCCAGTCTTTCTTACAACTTCCAAAAGCCATGGTTAAAATCCCTTCCCAAAACAGGGATTTTCACCACCACTCCCTCTCAAGGGAGTCTTGGTTTCTTTTTTCTACTGTGGTATTTTAGGTTTGGTCCTTTACAATTCTCAGAACATTTTGGCATTGCATGCATCACTGAAGACATCTCCATATAAGGGAATTTACAAAAACAATATAGGCAAAACACAGAACATAGATGTCAGATGAGAACTCTGTCAAGGCTAGATCTGACCCCATGTTTCAGTTTGTAGTATGTGCAAGAAGGGAGCAAATTTAATTTTCTTGCTGTTGATTTTGGAACACTTGTAAATGCCAGCCTCTTAGGTAAAGACTACCAAGAAAATGTTGTCTTCCACAGTTGCTCTAGAGGAAAGAGGAGTGGGCTACAAACACCTCATAGCATCTGTAATTGTTGTACAAGGCAAATGAGTCCCAGGTGGGATGAGAACAGTGTGTTAAAACAGACAAACAGGCATACATACAGTGTGCCGTGCTTCATTACAGCACAGAGGTCAGGACTTCATGCCCCTTGAGAGCCTCCAGAATAGTTACAATTAGCTGTATGAATACAGCACTGTTTTAAATAGATCTTTGAGGTCAGCAGATGTTATATAACTTACCACTGATTGTTTTCAAAAGGAATCCTAGTAAATGAAAGGTGAAGGACAGTTCTGGTTATTGATAGAGTTCACCACTACTTGTTCTGTAGAGTTCTTATTAGGCAGTTTTTAACATTTGCTACTGCATGCTGTTGTGAACAGGAACCAACCAGCAGGGAGATGTGAGCCTTGCTGCAGCCACCAGCTGTATCTATCTGCAGCACTTTTTATAGCTTCAATCCCCCACCCCAGTTAATCAGGCTAAAATTTCAGCAAGCAGCTGCATCTCCAGCACCATGGGACAGGACAGGCCATTTGACAATACCAGCACTGAGAGGGGACAGGGCAGCACAGGAGAGTCACCACCAAGTTCGGGCGACTGCACTTGGTCTTAGCACCTTTCCTTTCAGTTAAGCACATCAGAGGGAAGCAGGAGCACAGCCTTGTCCTTTGCCTCACCAGCTCAAAATTCAGTATTTTTTTGCCTCCAATGCTCAAAGATGAACAGTTGTGACTCAGAAAACTTAAAGAGTTTATTCCCTTTCTTAAAGCAGTGAGTTACTGGAAAACACGTTCTTTCACCAGCTCGCAGTCTGTTACCTGCAGACCAGCAAGCTCCATCAGTCATACAGCAGCACAGCTCTCCATTGCCTTCACCAAGGGGCACAGATCCTGCTGCAGCACTCCCAAGCCATGCAGCTCCCAAGCAGGGTTGCTCCCACACAGGAAGAACCCAGTTTTCCAGGTAGAACTGCGCACGCTCCCCAAGGACCTTCTCTCCCAGCCCTGTGGCTAGCAGCACCCTCTCCCATCAAAGGGCTCTGCTCTCCCCAGGATGAAACCCACCAGAAGAGCCATACTGCCAGATGAACTTCTTACATGCTGTGTGGCTCTACCCAGCAACCTTCAGAGAAACCATCCAGCTCCTTCCCAGCTGAGCCTGATAATTAAACCCAGGCACTTCATCAGGATCAGATGGGTAGGAAAGAGAAGATCCCTCCCAGGCCAGGCCCGGTTGCAGAGTCGCCCCATTACACGGCCTCTGCCACTGATTCGAGTGCAAATAGAAATGTGTATTTGATAGTTTTCCATTGAGCCACATTAATTCCATAGATTGTGGTGGAATTACACAAGGGATAATTTAGGCTTGGGAAGTTTAATAGGACTACACATATGTTTACAATAATTCATGTGCAAGAATGTTTGCAAGATTATAGTCCATGTTTCCAAGAAAACAGATTGTGTCTCCTTGTGGCTCGTTTCTGCCGGTTTCCAGCTGAAGTCATCAGCACACATTTATGATATTACATGTGGTTGCTGAAGAAGTTATTACAATGTCACAAAGAGGATTACCATTTCAGGTGGGGAATAATTCTTGTACAAATCCTCTTTCCATACAAACAGCCCCGGTAATAAAGAATGTGGAAAAATAGGGCAAAGATAAGAGATTTCCACATAATGAGCCGGATTGCCCCGCACGCCCCAGCTGCTTTGTCCGAGCGCCGACGTTGGCTTTGTGCGGTCAGAGGGAAGCCACGCAGAATGCGCTTCTAATCGCGCTCAAAGGTTTCCCTTTTCGATCCTCCCGCGGGGTTTGAGCTCACTGCTGGTACGGCAGCGGCCGCCCAAAGGCTGGGAGCTCTTCTGGCGGCCCGTGGCTGTCAGAAGAACCGCACCAAACGGCAGTCGTGCCGCGATCAGATGAGGTAAAAGTAAAAACTGAACGTGATTCACATGCGCGTAATTTAAACCCGATCGTCCAACGAGAAAATACTACCCCGCGCTAATCGGGAACGTTTTATTTCGGAACGGATGAGACGTGTAATTTCTGGGGAGCGGCACGCCGTCGGCGAATGCCTGGGAGCTCGCGAGCCGCAGCCCGGCTCCAGCTGCAGCCCGCGGCGCGGTGCCCGCCGGCCGCAGGCTCGGGGCTCTCGCTCACGCGCCGCTCGGGGCCGCGAGGACGGCGCCGTCCCGGCAGCGCCGAAGGGCCGATCGGCTTTCACGGCGCGTCCGCGAGCCCCCCTTTTCCTCAGCCCGTCCTCTTCCTTTCCCCACGGGGAGCTCCGCTTCCCCTGACCGGGAGCGGCCCCGCTTCGGCAGCCCGGCCGCACCGCGGCCCCCGACCCACACGTGGTAGGCATTACCGGCCGCGCCGCTGCCCTCGGCGGCGGCGGCGGCGGCGGCGGATTCCTTCCCGTTGACGTCTCCCGACCCCTCCGCTCGCGGCCCACTCCCCCCGAACGGCGCCCGCCCGCGGCGTGTCGGTGGCGGGGCGGGCCCGGCGCCCCCTCCCCGGCCGTCCCGGGAGGGGCTCCTTCACCTCGCGCCGCGATTGGCGCGCGGGCGGCCCCAACGGCCGCGGGGCCGGGCCGCGAGGGAGGGACTAGAACTTTCCGCGGCCGCGGGCGGACTCTCGCCTCAGCCCGCCGCAGCGAGCGCCCGCCGCCAGCGCCCCCAGGCAGCGGGGAGACCGCGGACATGACCCACTTCAACAAGGGGCCCTCTTACGGGCTCTCCGCCGAGGTCAAGAACAAGGTACGGGCGGCGCCGGCGGCGCGGGGCGAGCCCGCCTTTGTCCGCGGCGGGACGGGGCGCGACGCGCGGCTGCGCGCGGGGAGATCGCGGGCAGCGGGACGGGCCCGGCATCCCGCGGCGCGGCACGAGGGCCGCTCCCGCCGCCACCGGATCGGCGCCGCCCTCGGCGCGTCGCTCGGAGCGCGGCGGGGCGTCGTCGGGGCCGGGCCGCCACAGAGAACGGGGCAACCGCCCCGGCTCCCAGAGCCCTGACGCGGAGCGCCGCGCCCCGGCCCTCGGAAGAAACCCGGGCCGAAGGCGGCGGACGGTGGGCGCAGCCGTGCCGTGCCGCCCCCCGCGCCGCGCATTCCACCCGCATGACATCATGGGCACGGGCGGCGCGGGCCAATCGGCGGGGCGCCGCACAGATCGCGCATTGTCTGCCCGCGCCGCCCCGCCCCGCCCGCGGGGCACAAAGGCGCGGGGGTGGCGGCGGCGGCGGCGATGGGTCCGTGCCGTGTGAGGGTCCGCCGGGCCGGGCGCCGGCGCGTCGTGGGCAGCGCTGTGGTTTAAAAAACGTAACAGAAAGCCCGCCTTGCCCTGCTCCCTTTGGCCGCGGTTCTGCGCGTAGATGTGCGCACCTTTGTGCGTTGCTGCACGGAGTCGCTTTGATTTGTTTCTGTCACGTCCTACGGATCAGAAGGTGCTGATGTCGGTACCCGGCTGTGCAGACCGCTGCCTTGCGCTGAACAGCCGCCCGTTGGGAAGCAGTAAGAAAAACACCGGTGGCCATCCCGGGATGAGCTGTGCTGTGTGTCTGCTCCAGGCAGCAGCCCTCAGCGTGATGCTCAGTAACCACTTATCTCCCACACGGCTGGCTCAGGCCTCAGCGGCTCCCTGACCCTGCTCTCCTGGTGGCTGAGTAGAAGCGGGAGGACAGCAGAAAATACCACCTGCAGCATCAAAATGTGTGCAGAGTGCCCAGGTGGCTGTGCTGAGGCCATTCCCAACGCACCGCAGGGCTGTGCCTGCACAGCGAGTTGCTGCTGTGTGGGGAATGTCTGCCAGAGGGCCCTGTGGTGCTGCCCCACCACACTTGTGTGGCACAAAGAGACAGCAAGGTGTGCACTTCTGCCCCTGAGTTGGGAAGAATGGAAATGTTGTTCTGCTTTGAAAACACACTGACAGAATCACATTGGCCTAACAGCGATGCCTGTAGGAAGACAGGGTGGGAAGTTCTTTGTCTTTCCTTACAATTTCTTATTGTCAGTAGCTTCCGTAGGGCCTCCCAAGAGGGGCTCCCAGAGCGTGATGCTGATGGAGGACTCAAAGCCGCCTTGCCACTGGTGGAAGAGCCTCCTGCTTCACCCTGCAGGGTGTCAGCTGCAGGCTTTCATCACTCCCCTCAGTGCAGGTGTAGGGAGGTAGGCTCCGTGGGCAGCTCCCGTTTCTGTGTAGGCTTCTTCAGTCCTGGAAATATCAGTGCAGAACAGCCTCAAAAGTTGTTCATGCACTCCAAAGACATGAATTCATCCCTTAGAAAACAATCTAGAAAAAAATAGATTGGAACTTTGAGAATGTTGTTCTTACCATAACAAATCACATTTCAAAGCATTATGATATGAACAGATACACTGCATCCCTCCTAGCTGGAGTTGCATAGCTGTGTGCCTGACTCTGTTGTTTCCCCCAATCCAGAGGACCAGACAAGAATAGCTCTGTGAAGACCAGAAGTTCCATTTTTCACCTCCTGCAGTGTCATAAATCAAACACTGGAAGAAGGACATCCATTTTCCAGCTCCTAGTGGACCCTTTTTGGCACTGGTCTTACTGGGATTTCTGAAACATTGACCTTGGTGGAGACCACCGTGCTGCTATCGGTGGTGTTGGTGCAGTGCACAGAGCTGCAGTGCTCCCTGCTGAACGCTGCCCGTATCAGATGCCCATGTCAGAAGCATTTGGTGCCAGCCCTGGCAGTTTCCCCTGCAGAAGGCAGACATGCTTGATAGCTGGGCTGAGCAGAAAGCTGTCTTGGTTTTAGTTTCTGTTTTTCATTTTCCCATTTGGCATTGTGTTGGTGTTGAGAGCGACCTTTGTTTGGTGTGGTATTTGAATAGATGAATATAACACGTCCTGATGCTGTGTAAGACATTTTTTAAATTTATACCCCAGATTCCATCTTCTAGCTTCAAACCCTCGCTCAGTTTGGCATTCAGGTCTTTTTTGCATTTTCTTTTTCCCTCTGGAGGCTCCACCCCTTTGTTGTTTTGCTCCTTACCTGGGCTCCTTACTTCCAGTTGCCTGCTCCGCTTTCCTTCCCCTCCACTCATGCAGATGGGATCTGCACTGGGAGCCCGCCAGGAGGAAGCTGTCTGCAGGAGCGGGCAGAGCAGGGCGAGCCCTTTGAAGTTGACTCCCTATTTACGTGAGATCAGAGGATACTTGATCCCAAACAAATAATCAGCAAGGAGCCTTTTAAGCTGATTTAAATGGATAGTAGTAGCAATAAATAGTTTTCTTACCAAGAAACAGGGCAGTGTCTGCAGTACTCCACGGTTAGCATAGCTTGAGATGATAACAGCATGAAGTAGAGCTGTAGGCTGGTGTTAGCTGCTTATGGCTAACAGAGGAAATGGGGAAGGGGTGGTGGAAGGTTTCATGGCACTGTCTTGCTGGGCAAGGCTGGGAGCAAACAGCAACGGGGGCAGGTGCGGAGTTGCTCAGCTGCTTCCTCCCGCTCTGCCCTTCCTGTGAGCACACAGCAGGGCACTGCTTATCTGCGCCCTCCTGTCACCTCTGGTACTCTGCCAGCTCCATCACTGTTCGTGTGTGAGGGAGGATGGGCACAGTAAGGTGTGTGCAGAGTTAAACTTGTCCTGGCAACTGGCTGTCTCTGGTCTCCATCATTCCTTCTGCACTGTTGCAGTCAGGAAACCAGCCCAGGTCAGGACCGCTTCCAGCGTGTTTGATGACCAGAGTAGCTGGAGGGAGTCACTGCAGCAGTGACCTGCTGGCAGTGCAGGAGAGGAAGGGAGCAGCCTTGTAACTGGAGGCCAGCAGGCAGGGGAACCCTGGGAACAAAATGCCATCCTGCTCTCCTTTTCAGGGCAAACAGGAGCTGCCTGGTATAGAGCAATGTCTGTGCTCCATGAGACCAGCCAGGCCTAGGTGCATGACTGTGTTCTTCCTGAAACTGCTGAGGAGAAAATTATTTTATGGTGTTTTGCTTGCTGTGGGACAAAATCACATTTAATTTCTTAGTCCAGGAGTTACATTTTAACAGACATTTGACTGGGAACCAGGTTCAGGTGACTATGCCTTTCAGGTTCTTTACCTCAGTGATTCATAGAATCACTGTCATAGAATGTCGTCAAATGGCCTGTGTTGAAAAGGACCTACAAGATCATATAGTTTTAACCCCCCTGCCATGGCCAGGGTCACCAACCTCTAGAGCAGGCTGCTCAGAGCCACATCCAGCGTGGCCTTGAATGCCTCCAGGGATGGGGCATCCACAACCTCCTTGGGATTCAGTGATAGCTAGGTGAAGTGCTGAGTGTAGTTGGTCTGCAAGGTCCTCTCCTTCCTCTTCACTGTCTTCCTTCCTTTCAACATAGAAATAATACCACTTTCCTTCTTAAAAAGTAACCATTAGAATAAACTGATTCAACTGCACACTTAGTTTTCCCCTTCCATGCTTTGTATTTGGTGTTTTCCTTTAGGAAACCTCTAGTTTTGCTCACTGAGTTTCTTTTAGAAACCTTCTGTAAGCATATTTGCTTCTGCTGAAGTGTTTTTCTACTCACATTATCTAGAATGACATAATAAAAATGAAGGATAAGGCAGTAATGAGTATCAGGGCAATGAGCACTTAGCTGTCAGAGCACAGGTGGTGATAACAGCATAAGGTTTCTGCATTCCCATCCTCTTGTATGGGACAGTCTGACTTTTATTCTATTCTTAAATCTTTTTTAAATAATAGCTTTAATGTGCAAGCTCTGAATTAAATATAGGTGTTTAGTTTAAAATAAAATCAGACTCTATCACCTTTATATATATTTTCACAATTTGTTGCCTGGAGAGTAAATGAAAAGTCCAGTATTTTGATGATCTCAGAAATACTTCAGTAGAAATAGATATGCTGAGAATGAGGAAGCAGCAAAAGGGCTTTAAGGGATCAAGCACCAATCTCCATTTTTTTCCAATTAATTCATGCTTTCTGATAGTTGCTTCTAGATCTTGAGGTGAATACTTACTGGCTAGCTATCAGGCTCACCATGCGTAGGACTGCAGAGTTTCTCTTTGTGCCCGATCTCTGCTTGCTTTTCCAAAGAACTGTGAAATTTTTCCAGCTGCCTTCAAGCTTTAGTAACAGATCTCCCATTCAAATTCTCTACTCATAACTTTCTTTTTTATTGGTTTTCTTCCAGAAATCTCAGAGTGCTAATCTCCAAACATCTCTGGTTTTGTTGTTTTTTTTTTAATATCTGTTCCCAAGCTTCCTTTACAATTATGATGTACAAAGATAAAAGGAACACTGAACATTTCCACGATAGATTTAGAGAAGAAATCTGTAAACCAGATACATTGAAAGTACTCAAAGTGAGAAGAAAATGGCACTTAATGGTATGGTTTTGATAACAAAGTCAACACAAAACTGCTTACAAGCCATAGCTGTTCTGTGGCTGTGGGTAGCCAAACTTGCCTTCAGTCCACGTTTGGCACAACAGCTCTATGTACCACAAAATACATGATGGCATTCTTCCCTTTGCTTCCAAGTCACACGTTTGCCCCTTTCTGGACAGAAACCCTCACGTATCTGAGCATCCTGACTGTGCACAGTTCTCACACCAGTTATGGCGGCATCAGTGCCCATCAATAGGTACGTGCTTGGTTTAGATGTTTCAAAGTAGGAAGGCCTTCTGGCAGTTGGGAGTCTTCACTGCGCTCTCAGTATTTATTTGCACCCTTTGCTGTCTGTCCGTGGCTCTGTCTCTGTGTGTCTGACCCACTGACTGTTCCCTTGCTCAGTGCTGCTCTCCTGAGCACGTATCAAGTGAAGGTTTCTCACAGCAGCTTTAATACTGACACAGCAATAAGCAAGCCTGCTAACAGGCACAAACTGATAGCAGTGACACCTGTGTAGCTGATGGTCAGTCCGTACTTACATCTCTTTCTGATAGCAGAAGCACATGCTTTGGCACTGAAGCATTTTCCTTGCCCACTGACCAGGATGTGAGCACCTGCCACCCAGCATCTGGTCTCTGCCCCCAAGCCGCCCTGCGTGTGGCATTGCTGCCGGCTGTGCAGACAGGCCAGCAGGCGGCTGCCTGGTGACGGCCAGTAGTGATTGCTGTAAATGATGACATGAGGGTCATTTTCTTCTTAGTGGTGTAAGTCCCCAGTGATCCTTGGCATGTCGTCGTCACGTTGACAGTTGGAGCCCTGGCACGTTTTACAGCTTGCCTGGAATGGTCTCAAGCAGGAGCTCTTGAGCCACAAGGCTGGTATTGCTGTCGGGTGTAAAGCCCCACGCCATGGCTGTGATTTTGCAAGTAAAGCCCAAGCCACGGCTGTGATTTCACAAGCACGTCTTGGCTTACCGCATCATTTCAGGGAGGAAGGCAATGACTGGCAGCACACAGCTGGGGTTCAACTCCTGAGCAGCAGGGCTGAGGTGGAGCCAGGCAGGCTGCAGGAAGCAGCAGCGGGGATTCTCACTGGGAGATCGCGTCCTGCTGAAGCTGAGGCAGCACTTTGGCTGTGCCTTCAGTGTCAAAGCTCTGTACATTAACAGAATGAATTACAGCAACCTTATTTCTGCTGGATTCATCAACTTCTTAGTATAACTTTCATTAGCGGTAGAAAAATACATCACTTGCTGTGGTTAATGTTTAAATTCTGCATCCTTCTACAGCCAGAAAACCTCTGAGGACAGCAAATCAAATCTGCCTGAAGTCATGATGATTAAATACGATTAGCAGTCTCAGAAAATAGAAAATTTAAGTTGCATTTCAATGACACATCCTTGTTTAAATCGTACAAATGATTTTGGTTTCTTTTTGTGTGGTTTCAGGGCTAGTTTGAAATTTGGAGAAAGTGACCCTGTTACATTCCCCATGCTCAGTCAGTACCGGTAGGAGGCAGATGGATGCGTGCGTGCGTTGTTTCAGGACAATGGCACATCAGTGGGTTTTTCACCTCGCCTCCTTCTGTAAGAATATTAATTCAGAGGGAATGTAGAGGGCTGTGATTTGCCTTGGAGAGTAAAGGATAGAAACTTCTCTGTATTCAGAGCTGCTGGCTTCTGTAGCTCCGTAACACCATATACACTGTGCATCTGACACATCCTTTTAAGGAAAACTTTTTAGAGATTCCCATCCCCTACGGAATGGTACAGGAAAAGCCTTCAGTAAAAGTGGGCCCGAGGCCAGGACACGTAGGGCAATTTGAAACAGATTTTTTCTAAGTGAGATCATGTGAAAATCCTTCTTTTCTCTGTAAGAGGGACTCTTTTGCTTAAAAATGCCTTTCGTAACTCTTTGATTCTAAACAACTGTTAACTTGTATGGCCATATCCAGCAGCAGCGTTCTCTTCTGGTAAATATTTTTGGTTTTGCAGCATTGCCTCAGTAATGTATGTTGTCTCCATTTAGCTTGAATCACTCAGTGTTCTTCCTCGGTGGTTGTGACTTCCTTCAGGTAGGCAGTTCTGGGTTCTTGTTTTCTTAAAATGAACAAACAGATAAATGCCAAACTCTGCCAACCTCTTGTTTTTTCTTAGAGCGGTGCTGAGTTGAGTAGCTATGAGCAGACCTAACGACAGCTCCCTGCTGCCTTTATAAAGCCTTCTCTCCCCCGAGGCAGACACTGTTCTGGCATCTCCTTGCCTTAGTTTTCTTGCTGTTCTGAAAGGCTTTTATGAGGGTGGGATCTGAGCTGCTGTGCTGAGGGCTGGAGGAGCACAGTGTGATTCCAGACAAACCTCCCCAGCTAACCCAGCTTGGACACCGCTCCTACGAACGCTTCACACAGCTTCCCTGATAAGAAAGATCTCTCTCTGTTTTCCTGTCAATATTTCCACTGCTAAAGCCTCCTATTTGCAGGCACATAGTTTGAATTTATTCCTGGTTATGCCTGAATGAGACTAACTTCCTTGAAAAGTACTTTCCTGTTGTCTCCAATCAGTTGACTGAACACGAGTCTTGCAAGCAAGAAACAAGGCGCAGAAGGCAAACAGATGCAGGCAGCATTTGCTTGCTCCCAGGTGCTCAGACAGAGGCAGCTCTGCCCTGGCAGTGAGCGGGGAGCCGCACAGAGCCCTCCCTGCAGCACACAGGGCAGGCGGCTGCACACTGCAGTTCCTGCTGCCTGGAGAGCCGGGAGCTGCCACAGCTCCTGTAATGCCACACTGCTGCTGCCTGAAGTTGGGTCATAACACACGTGTTGAACCAATGAAGTATGTGTATTTCAGACCTATGTCACCAAACGCTTGCTTGTTTTTGCAAGAATCTGTCTCTTCACCTTGCAGAATTACCATAGAGATCACTTCCAAACAAAAGTAAAGAGTACGCTTAACTTTCTCAGAAAATAGAAGACTGTTGTCCCTTTTCTATGGCCTGTCCTGAGAGCAGCCTTTTATTGTTAATAAACGATGGCATGGAAATGGTTTCAATAATGTTGAAAAAACACAGCAGGTTTCAGTAATAATAAAAAAACAGAAAGATTAAAAATCAGAGACAAAGAGCTGTTTTTCTGATGGATAGGAAAGAATTAGCACCAAACACGACCAACAAAGGGAGAGGTCAGTCATGGCACCTGAGTGTTTTGTTCTACAGAAGAAGGATGGAACTTCAGATATTTTAGGGTTGGGACCTCTCTTACACATCATTTTAATACGGCATTGCCCTGCACTTACTGCTTCTTGTGTTCCTGAATTCACTGCAGTGAAACCGCAGCTTATGTAGTGGTAACCCAGAGTTCTGGATGCTGTGCACACCCCCAGCAGCACTAACTGCTGATATCCAGTGGCAGTAACGAGATTGTATGATCTGTGCCAGTCACTCTGGGCAAAAGGACTTAGCAGGAAGCTGACAGTAACTGTAAAATGCAATCTGTTACGTGGCAGGGAAGGACCAGTAACTGGTTTTGGTGCAAAATCTCTCTGCTCACAGCAGATTTACATCAGTTGGCCAGGAAGAAACTGCAGAAATAAGTCAAGGGATGTGTTTTGCTTATACAAACAAATCTGTAGGTATTTTCGTAAGGACTTCAGCTGCTGTAAAAGTGCAGTCTTGAACTTTATAACGCTTCTTTGTACGGTAGTCATGCATTTTGTGTGATTAATTAAGCATGTGTCTAGCTTAATCTTCTTTTAGATTCTTAGCCGATTCCAACCTTTTTATGCTGTGTTCTGTATGTATGATGTGAGTAGAGATGGATTTAGATAGAGATGCAAATTCAGTTAGATGCCTAAGGTATAACAGGTGACAGGCTGTCACCTGCTGGGATCTTTGTCCCAGACTGTAGAGAAACACATATTTTCCTGATGAATATTTGTTGTGGGTGCCTCAGTGAGCCCACTCAGAAGCACGCTGGGACCGCCTGGACCTAAATTTCAGCAGCCTAACAGCAACCACACAGTTGTTGTTCCTGTTACTGATAGCATGCTGTGCTCTGATCTGTGTTGTATCAGTTCAGTAATACTGGGCATGGCTCAAAAGCAAGGAGAACCTTTTCTCAAGAAGTAACAGGCTTTATGCATCGTGTGGAATCAGTGCTGCCCTGGTGGAGAAGAAACTTTATATTCTTAGGCTTTTTGTGTAATGATTGTGCAGTGATTTCATAAAATCATAGCATCACCAAAGGTGGACAGACCTCCAAAATCATCCACTCCAACCCTCCACTTCCCACCACCATTTCCTCACTACACCATATCCCTTAGTAGAACATCTGAACATTTCTTCAACACTTGAAATTTTTCCTAACATCCATCCTGAATCTACCCATTATTTCAAATTGTTTCAAATAATGGGTAGTGAATATTACTCAGAGTTTCTTTGCAAAACACAGTTTAAGTATTCAGCGATATACAGAGCAAATAATGCAACGCAGAGGGCCTCAGTATCAAGAAGAATGTGTGATGACAGGAGCAGGCGTTGCTGCAGTTGGAAGCAGAGCTGATGGCTAAGGAGGCACAGAGGCCTGTGGCTGTGACAAGAAAAGATAATGTGAATGTGAGGAAAAACTGAAAACAAATGGGAATGCGAGAGAGCTGCAGTAATCCAACAGCACAGCACAACTGGCACCCAGTTCAGTCTGAGGGCAGGCACAAATCTGAGTTGTTAGAGCAATAGAGGGAAGACGTGGGAACACCTTGACTGGTTTGTGAGCAGTCCCAAAGTCCTCCTGCACAGCCATGGAGCAGAACACCGCGTTCTTCCCACCTGCTGCTCTGGCAACAGAAGCCCTGCGTGCCCTCAGGTGCCTTGGGCAGGAGAGGAATGGAAACTGTGTGGCATGGCTTGCTTCTACTTTGCAGAGCTTAAGCTGGTGCACGTGGAAGTAATGCCAGGGAATTTGGATTAATTCTCATCCATCTCTCTTTTAAAGATTGTTCTGATTTACAGAGGAAATGTTGCTGAGTTATCAACTATGCTACAAATAATAAGATTACCATGAAGCAAAATGGATCTAGTTGTAAAAAAAAATTGTACTAGGTAGGGTAGTGGTGGGATACAGTGGCATTAGTGTTAACAGGGTGGATGTCTTGCTTTTCTGTAAACAATCCATAATGACAGAGAAATGCTCAACTAGCCGGGCATACTTAACGGCAGCTTTCATTTTTTCAAGTTTCTCTTCAGTTTTTATCTGGATTCCTGCATTTCTTTTCACCTTTGGGTTTCTTATGCACAATCCTGCGATATCTATTTTCACATGTAGTTCTGATCAATGTACATGCAATTAATAGGGAATTTTAATTTGTGCTTATGGTGAATGTTCACTGAGTTGCTGGAAGCTCAGGTGGCAAAAAGCTGCACTCGATGGTGAGTTCCTTTCACTGCCTCTTCTGCCCCACTTTCCATAAAATCATAACTCTATTTTCCCAGTGCCGTTAGTTCTATGTCTCAGTTTAAAGATCATGCTCTTTTGTATTCTATGACTAAAGCTCTGTTGGCAAACTTACTGGCTCCAACAAGAAGTATTACACTCCTTTACCTTTGAATCTGAAGTCTAAGCATATAGGGTGACCTATTTACATTTCAGAATTTCAACTGCAACTCAGGTGTATAATTTAAAAAAAAAAAAAAAGTAAATTTAGACAATCTTTAAAAAAAGATTTGGCAACGCGTTATGGAACAATAAACAAAGAACAGAACAGGGAGCTCAGATGCAAAGAGCTGGAATGCTGGAGAATCATCTGGGATCAGCGCTGTAGCGTGCCTCACTCCCCCTTGGGCAGGCACCCATTTCTTTTGTTCCAACTTTAACAAAAATCAGTTTCTTCAGGTGCTGCCTGGTCCTGGAACGCAGTGTGCCTCATGCCATGTGTGCCATATGTGCCATATGTGCCACATGCTGGCCGTGTGAGCCCTGCAGCGCGGGCACGCAGCCTGCGGCATAAGGGAAAGCTTCAGGAGCACTACCAGTTGCCGGCTGTTGTAAGGCAATGGGTGACTTTATCCTTTATAAGTGCTTTCTAATTACTGAGTTGTGTGTTTGTTAGCCTCAGTGACTTGTAAAAGCTGCGGAGCGTGTTTAAACTTAATCTTGAAAAAGTGTTACAGTGTTTTTCCAGAGTAGCAGCAAGATAGCTGAACTCTTAAACTGGAGATTTGGCACAGGTGTAGCTTTTAATGTACAGCGTGTACTGTGTAATTTGGAAAAGATTAGTATGAAAGGACAACTGAAAGTCCATATGAGATCATTTATGGTGCGAAATACTGGCTAACATCTCTCCAACTCAGCACGCTACGGCACACTGAGCAATTCTAATGATCTGCCTGTGGCCCTTGAACTTTGAAACAAAGGCAAAGTTACCTTCACAAGGAATCCATACGCTTGACAAATAAGGTGATGATTACTAGTCTTGTATTAAACTTGGGGGGAGGGTTTGTATGCTTTAAGATCAGTCCTACCTGCACAGCACAAGACAGGAAGATCAGAGTTCCAAGAATCCCGAATTCTCCATTTGCCAAAATAAACATATTACAAGAAGGCATGGATAGTATCAAATGCTGCAAGAAGAGTCAGTGTAAACTATCACCGGGAAATATTTCATCCCACATCTAAGGGAATTGTGAAGGCTGTAGAGGAATCAGGTTCTACTCGAGGACTCAAGCCTAATGTGGATATTGGCATAAATGTATGTGTATCAGATTGCTTAGTGTTATCTGTGTGTGACATTCCAAGATGAAACTTGGCATTGGAAACAGGAATTGCCTAGTAAAAGGCAGGAAGGACCGACTTACTGGTGTCCTAAGTTCTAAAGCCAGTTCTGCCCCTCCCCTCCTTCCACTCCACAAAGGAAAAAACAAATCTAGGAAACAAAAGCCAAAAGACTTCCACCTGTAAGACTGAAGCACATCACTTTGTTAGTAAAGTGCTTTCTTTAATTGATCTGTAAGAAAAGATGGCAGGAGAGATTTTAGTTTAATTTCATACTGCATTAATAAACCTGGGTTTTGCTTGTTCCTCTGCATCATTGATGAGGCACTCTTCTATCCTGGCTCTACAGGACAGACACTACAGCAGCAGAAGCACATAAGCATCTGAAACAGCTTCTGGTGAATTAAAATTTATATTCTTAATACAACTTTAATGTATTATTAAACGTATGTGAAGCTCAGGAAAAAGTCAGAGGTAGTGTCTGTGATCTCATCTGGTGCAAAAGAGTCAAGCTCAGAATGTTCTTGTAAAGCACGCAGAAATTTTCCAAATTTCAACCTCCCTTCCCAACAATTCAGACACAGTGGGTGTGTTTTGCAGAGATGTAACTGAAGCATTTTGTACAGCTTGAGTTAAAAATGAGTGGGTAATTTTAATTTATTTTGTATATTAAGTGAACACAGTCCAAAAGGACAGCATTGAGCCTAATTTTTCTGCAGTCTCTTCTTGTGACTTCCAGTAGCAAGGTAATATATAATGTCAGTCTTCTGAAGGCTACCTATTATGAAGCTATCCCATTTCTATTTAAAATTAATGAGAAAAAACCCTTGTATTTTGTTAATTTCCAAATTTTACATAGCTTTTTCTGTACTGAAACAGAAGCCAACTCTTCACACTACAAACTGGCCTAGCAGTCAGGAGCTTGTTAACAGGCAAGTGACACCTGCTTGCTTCTTCCCACAACCACAGAGCATTTCTGGCTTTGACCACTTGCACAGACTTCCGTCTCAGAGAGATTTCTAACAACTACATCTGTACCTCAGAAGTGTCTACAAAAGCGGCAGCATTTATAGCTTTATGAATCCTTCAAGATTTATCAGAACAAACCAAAGAAATTTACAGTTGGCATCCTGTTATCTGGTTTTAAATCACATTTTAGTGTTTATATCCATTGCTTCAATTTCATCTTTTCTACAGGGTTCTGAAACAGCAGCTTTTTCTAATGGCACTGATGATGAATTCTTTGAAATGAGCTGCTTAGCTACCACTTTCATTTTACTAGAAGGTGTCTTCTTCTGTGGACATACAAGATTTAAGTATTGGCCATGAAAGTTCAGCATTAAAAAGGATCAAATGATGGCATGTAGAATTGTAGTAATGGAAAAAGCCATAATATTTCATTTATAACAAAGCTTCCAACTTTCCCCTCACAGATAGCAATCAAAGAAAGGCTGGAACAACTGATAGATACATGGAAAATATGAAGTATTCCCTTGTTTAGTGTTATGTAACTTCTAACTGTGACACCAGGAGTAAAACAGAGCTCAACCCAAAGCAAGCAGAACACCTCCCCTCCAGTAGCACTGACCCAGCGCCCGCCCAGCTTCACTTACCCCTCTTGCTTAGCCTGAATTCTGAATTTCCACATCTTTTATCTTTTCAGATAGATCAAGTATAATTCACAAAACCTGCCACCGCCACCTGACATTCACTAACCTAGTTGCCTGCCTGTTAAAGACATCAAACCCTTTGCCATGTTTAAGTCAAACAAGTTTCAGTACCTTACTGAAGACAATTCAGAAAATGAGCAGACTTAATAGTAATGCTTTGGCTGCCAAAAATGCAAGTTTCCTCATGTGATTTTTTTCCCCATCTGTAGATAAGCGCAGTAGCGATACCCCAACATACTTTAAAACCTCTTGAGAGACTGAGGACTTAAACGATGTAAAGTATTCCAACAAAGTAAATATCTTTCAAGAGACAGGATGAAATTCCATCCCATCCCTTTCAAGTACCTTAAGCAATGGGGGTAGTTATTTTGTGTTCATCTCATTTGTGATCTCAAATATGGAATGGATATTAAATGAGAAAATTTTTGCCATTGTTTCCCTTTATATACTTGCAAAGACAGCCACAGACACACAAGTGCTGGTGGGACTCACTCTAGTCTGACTGCCATTTTCATTGGCTGTAAACTGGGGGAAGGAGGAGACGAGTGATCTTTAAAACATGTCCCTTGGTGGAATCACCACTTTTCTGCAACATCAGTTTGTGCCCTGGTTATTTCCTTACTTATAAAGAGGAAGAGACAATAAGTTCGGCTGCAGGATGGCTAAACTATCACTTAGCATTGTCTTTAAACCAATGTGAAACAAATCACCTGAATGTTCAACTAGCATAACATTGTATTTCTATTACTGAAGAACAGAGGAAGAGACTTGCTCTGGCCCCTCTCTGAATGGTGTGCATGTTAGAACTGTGATCTTAATGTGGCACAAACTGTCTGCATCCACACAGCCAGTCCCAACTGCCTGCACTCTGCTCAGTGGAATATCAGAGCATACCATGCTCTGACCTTCATACAGGTTCTTTCTTTTTCTAAACTTGCCTGTGTTTGTGCCTGTAACTTCAGATTTTGTCTGGGCACTTTAATAAGGTCTCTGTGTATTCTTCAGTGTGGAATAATGATATGATGCTATGTTTTAGACTTTGGGGATCTTTTTCCATTGCCCAAAATACTTCAAAAAACAAAGAAACAAAATCTCAGTTACGTCCTCAGTTACGTCCATGACTGCAGCTCTTCTGTGAGTTTGGCAGAACTTGAGTAGCTTGTTCTGATGTTACCAGGAAGACAGATTCAGGGTGTGATCACACGCGCCGTGTTTCCATAGGAAACAAAAATAACCATGGAACTAGTTTGTGAGCTGACTGCCAGGTTAGGAAGGAGAAGGACAATAACCAGCTTCCTCATCACCATTTTCGAGGCAATGAATCTTTCTGGCTGGGGCCCCTTGTAAAAGGGGCTGCCTGCTCTGTACTGTTACTACAATCACTAAAAACACAGCAGTGCTGCTTCTGGCATTAAACTAAAGGGCAAGACGACTATCTTCTTTAAAATTAATTAAAAAAGAAAGACACAAAGGTGTGGAGGCTTTCCCTGTGGAGCTGTGAACTTAACAATTAAATTTTCTAGTCCATTTCTCACCTTCTAACTTCAGAAAGATATTAAAAAAAAAAAAAAACAAATCACTTTCCTTACCCTGGGCAGTATTTATTACTCGAGCTTTCTTCTCTGCTATGAGAAAAGAGAGCTCGAGGATGGCAGACCACCACTGGCCTGAGCACCGAGCTACTCAGAGCTTTTGCACAACGCTGCCCAGAGTTCTACACAGTGATCAATGAGGGAATTCTCCTGACCTGTAACTTAGGCACCACAGCAGCACTGCTACAAACAGTTAAGGAAAAGGAAAATAGATATTCCTCACATAAATTTCTGAAGTAAAGCCAGAGATATAGGAATTTTCCATTCCCTTAGAAGAAAGAAGAGAATGGCATACTGTGTGATTTCTAGTGTGGTTGGTTTGGAGTTGAGGAGAGCAATGCTAGCCAAGATGTAGTACTTGCCTCAATCCAAAGTAATTCACGTAGGTTGGAACTGCAATCTCCTGCAGTATAAAATGGTTGCTGATACCTAGCTTTTCTGAGCCCAAGTCTAAGACAGTCTGCATCAAGTGTGAAACTTGAGGTCTGCATGTGACTGGTTTGGCCAAGTTTCCCACAAGGAACTAAGCGGTGGCCAGCAGGGCTGTCAGCAAGCAGCAGTGCAGGTGCTGCTCAGCCTTGGTGGGGCAGCTCGCTCATCCCCAGCCTTGCTTGCTGTGCCAGGTGGGACAGCCTGTATTGCACACAGAGAAGCGTTGCCAACCTGTGCACCAGTGGAGGTTAGTTGTGACATAAAATCACGTGCTTGGATAACTTGTTCTGTTTGCACAAAAAGGAGCAAGTTATGTAGGACTAAGATTGCTTTCAGTGATGTGAACCCTTTTCTCCAAATTGCCCATGTTGGGAGCATTGCAAGAAGTAACAGATTTAGCCAAAGGAAGTTTGAGCTGCTTTTCAGCATCCTTTGAGTAGAGCAGGGAACAAAGGGCAGAGCTGAACTTGGCCCCTGCTGGCCTGATTCGAGCGTGCTGCTTCCCACTGACTTGCAGCACGTGCAGCACCAACTGACACTGAGTGGTGAAGACTGAGTGTCTGGGAAAGGAGTTTTTAAGAGTCACCTTGCTGACAACTCTTGGCCTCTGTTGGATGCCTTGAATTCCAAGGACTGTTGAACTGAACTGAAAATTCCAGGTTTTCTCTGTAACATAACAGTGCTTTGCAACAACCTTGCAATTAAGACACCAGATCTCTGCTTGTTCCATCTGAGTCTCCCAGCAAACCCAAACAAAAGAGATACATTAGGGATTCTGACTCTTCAATTGAAGAAAAGCAACAACAAACCAACAAAAGACCCTGTCACCACACACAACCACCCAAGTCCCCAAAAAGGTAACTGGTGGTGTTGTGGTGATGGAGAAAACCTAACAATCCATCTCCATTAGTCATAATCTAGCTAAAGCAGAAAATCCACTATAATCTTCTCATAAATAACATCAAACCTATTAAGTGTAAGTTCCCATCTGGAAATCTGTATTGGAGCAGTAGTACTGATGGTTTGGAAATCTGGAGTTTTTATTTTTATAAACTACTGTTTCAGTTTTTACTTGCTGCTGAAGTGCAACTTATGTGTAAAATACTTCTTCAACAATGTCATTATCCCTCTGCAGCTGTCTAAAGACTATGCTTAAGTTCTAACAAATCTTACAGTAGGGAGAACTGGTCAAGTGCTTCAAAGGAGTACTTACAAATAAACATTTAGTAAAGCCGTAACCATTACAGTAAAAGGAACAAAAACTGTACCCTGGTACTGAAATACAGTACTGGATAGATGCTAGAAGGTACTCTCTGAAACACTTAGGGAAGGACTTGCAGTTTTTTCTTGTGAAGTAACTTTGTGACTGCTTGTGTTACAGATTGCCCTGAAGTATGATCCCCAGATAGAAGAAGACCTGCGTAACTGGATAGAAGAGGTTACAGGCCTGAGCATTGGTGCAAACTTTCAGCTGGGACTGAAAGATGGCATCATTTTATGCGAGTAAGCATTTATCAAGTAACCTTATTTCAGCAGTTTTCTACATTTGCAGAATGCAGATGGATTTCCTTCAAACACATCAACAATGGGAGTCAAAGGTGGCTGGCAGTAGAGGGTGGGAGGACAGCTTTTTTAAAACCATGGAGAAGAATCAGAATTTAACTCAAACCTCCTTTATATTTCTGCAAAGATTTCTAAATATATCTGAATGTAATGATGAAGCTCTTTTTTATAATAATGAAATGGCACACAACAATTCTAACAATTCTTGTGACTTGTCTGTTAGGTGTATCAGACCGAGGTCTAAGCGAGGCACGCTGTATAAATAAAAAGCCTAAGCATTCTGATTAAACTAATGCAACTAACAGAGGGTCACTGAAAATATTATATAATGCCTGCAAAGATGGTATATGGATGAGATATATTGTTTAAGAATTTCCCTTTTTTTCACTCCCTAGGCTTATAAATAAGCTGCAGCCAGGATCAGTGAAGAAAATTAATCAATCAAAACTAAATTGGCACCAGGTAAAACAAAAAAACAACCCAAAACTATTTCTCTAACCCCTCCAACCCCCAAACGGTTCTTTTCCATTAACAAATTTTCTGTGAATGTCTATGCTTTCAATCCTGATAGCATCAAGTTTTGTATGTGTGTAACAAGATACATGCACCAACAGTTGAGTGAGGTTACTGCATATGTGAACATCATTTCATAGAAAGCAATTCTAACAGCTAAGATGGCTCGTAAATGGCAGCTGACTATACGTATTTCATAATAATGCTTTAGCTAACAAATGAAGTTTCAAGTGGAGGAAGAACACAGAGCCATATAGCAAGGTCTTTTCCAAGCTTAAAGAAAATACAACGAAATCAAAACAAACAACCAAACAAGAACCCCTAACTAACGCCACACAGCTAGCATATTCCATCTGGGCAGTTCTGCAGGTCAGCAGCTTGCCTGTACCTGGATATACGAGGTCACTGTGTGCAGCATCATCCTGAGAAACCCCTAGGGGTCATGGGGAACAGTTGTTGAGGACATGTTTTGCAACAGAACTCAGAAAAAACAAATAAATACATTAGCTATTGGACTTCAGTACATCCAGGCTTGGTCTTTGTGGCTAATCTATCTTGCACTTTTTTTTTAATCCCCTTTGTGACTATCAAAACCAACGTGCCTTTAGAACACGTACTTGAAGGGTTTTTGCCTTTACTATCATTGAATCTAACTTACTGCTGCTGTATCAGTCTCTTGTTTTTATTGTCTTGAATGCTAAGAAATGCAGTGGAGGATTTTAATCTCTCTCATGACTGCTGAAGGAAAGGCGAGATTGTCCTTACTCACATACTCCATGTTACTTCCCAGTTTCTACAGCATACACTGCTAGTAAAACCCAAAAGCTTGTCTGAATTTGTCCAAGTAGGTGAGCAGGACAGCACCTTCAGACTAGAGTAAATGTTCTTACTACTCACATAACTATGTTTTAATTATCTTACAATCAATTCTTGAAGTTCTGAATTAGGATTTCTTTTGAAATGGACACAGTTGAGTTTTGTCATCAAAATAACAGATACTGATGGAGAGATGCTGGATAGACAAACTCAGTCTGATTTCCGAAGTCCACATCAAAACTAACAAAAGTAAAACACTGAATTAAAAAAGGGCTTTTTTGTTTCTGTTTAGCTGGAGAACATTGGGAATTTTATCAAAGCGATCCAAGTGTATGGCATGAAGCCACATGATATTTTTGAAGCCAATGATCTTTTTGAAAATGGAAATATGACTCAAGTACAGACTACTCTCGTGGCACTAGCAGGTCTGGTAAGTATTTGTACCTCTGGCGCTGGCAGAAGGCCAACCTATCAAGAGGGGATAATAGTATTGGGAGTCTGAGAAACTGCAGAAGTTGCTCCTGAGTCATTCCTTGAGCAAAAGCTTGGAATTAAGAGTTAGGATTTTTGACCTGAACTAGGGAGGCTCACAAGAGAACATTAATCCCCACAGATTATCCTTCTCACTCTGACAAAGATCCTTAGGTATCTTAGCTTCAGAGTGCATGTTCAAATGGTGACAGAAATGATTCTCTCCTCCCACCCCTGACACAGTTTCTCATGAGATAATCCTGCTTATGACATCACTTGAAAGCCCAGGACAGGTACAAAGGCAGCTTATCTGTCAGCCTAGGTCTCCATACAGGCTATAAAGAAAGTGTTCCAGTCACAGAAACTCTGCTTAATACTGAAGACTCTATTTTCCTTCTCCCTAAATAGGCAAAAACCAAAGGCTTTCATACTACAATTGATATTGGTGTCAAATATGCTGAGAAACAAGCACGAAGTTTTGATGCAGGAAAACTAAAAGCTGGTCAAAGTGTAATCGGCCTACAGGTAAGTGTGAAATTCTTGTTTGCAGTTACATTTCACAACAACTTTGTTTTGATTAACATGGATATTTTTAATGCAAAAAAAACAAAAACAGCACTGTTACAGTATATTCTTGTCATGGAAGGAGGTGTGGTGTTTTAATTCCTGTACACAGCTGATTGAGTTTATATGCTCATGTGACCACCTAGGTTTTTGTGTTTGTTTTAAATCTGTAGTAAGAGCAATAAGGAGGAAAAGATTAGCTAATATTAGCTGTATCATCTTGGTCCCTGACAGTGACTTTAAAAGGAGGCTGAACAAAATTGTACAATTCCTGGGGTAGACAAGTTCTGGCAGTGACACTGAGTCTGTACTGTCCAGGGTAGAAGCTGATGATTGTATTTTGATACACACATCTATTTCTTACTGTATATGCAGTTGGACAAATGCCAGTCATGAAATGCCTTGGGATGACTGTTAATTTTACTTTCTCTTTCGAAGCTCATTATGGAGAAGTGGTAACTTATTACAAGTAGTGATCAAGCTAGATGAGAAAAACACATGTGGGAATTACTTCTTCTGTCAGCTATCACAGCTAGCAAATGTACTTGTTTCCTTGCACTGTCTTGTTGTACAGATAAATCACTTTTTCTGTCCACCTCTTCCTTCTCCCAATAAAGATGGGCACCAATAAGTGTGCCAGTCAGGCAGGCATGACTGCTTATGGAACTAGAAGACATCTCTACGATCCAAAAATGCAAACTGATAAGCCATTTGACCAGACAACAATCAGCCTACAGATGGGCACTAATAAAGGAGCCAGTCAGGTAAGGAGGACTATGTGTGACATTTCCAGAAAAGATTGAGCACTCAGCCTGGGCAAGTGAGGAGAGTGCAGCAGAAGTGTCTTGCTGACAACAGCAAGAAAGTACAATTCAAATGTACTTCTACGCAGTAATTGAACAACTTAAATTTCTCATCATTAACTGGTATGTTCTGTGCTGGAAATCTTCAGGCATAAAAATGATCTGTACTTTCAGAATTTTCACCTGACTGTGTTGAGTCAGAAGAAAACCACAGCTGTGTTTCCAGCACTAACTAAGCACTAGAATCACATCTTGGGCAGCACCTCAAAGCATTTTCTTTTTAAAGAGAGAGATTAAATTGATCTTTCAGCAGGGTCTTTTTTACTAATGAACGCTTGCTGCTGTTCAGCTGTGCTTGTAGTTTCTAGCGCTTCCAGTGAGTTGTACAACTTGTAATAACAGGCCTCGTAATCACAGCTCGTGACCTTACTGAACCTCTACAATCCTGTTTTACTAGGCTGGTATGCTGGCACCAGGTACCAGAAGAGACATCTATGATCAGAAGCACATATTGCAACCTGTGGATAACTCAACTATTTCATTACAAATGGGCACCAACAAAGTAGCTTCACAGAAGGGAATGAGTGTGTATGGGCTTGGACGGCAAGTGTACGACCCCAAGTACTGTGCTGCACCTACAGAACCCGTCATTCATAATGGCAGCCAAGGAACAGGAACTAACGGGTCAGAAATCAGCGATAGCGATTATCAGGCAGAATACCCAGATGACTATCACGGAGAGTACCAAGATGACTATCAAAGAGATTACCATGGTCAGTACAGTGACCAAGGCATTGATTACTAGATTTGCATCTGAAGCTCAGTATTAGTCCATTATTTTATTCAGTAAGAACGAAACTAGCCTTGTGGAATTGTTACCTGTCTTTCCTACAGACTATACTTAATGTACCTAAAGAAATACTGCCTTACATACATTCCTCTTTTCTTTCTCTGCCCTTTCCCTGTCTAGTTGCCTTTAGTGCTGTAACAGTTGTAGTCTACAGCATAACCAATAACTGCATATGAAGTAAAAAGGAATACTGTGAAAGGGGGAGTGCTCTTGTACAGCCAGGTCTTCTAATAAGGAGCTATGCATTTTTACAATCTACTTAAGTAGGTTTTTACATACCACATTAAGCCTTCATTTTACATATTTACAGCTTTTCTGTTTTCAAAGAAATCAAAGAATTTAATGCTCAAAGTTAAATGTGGTCTTGGCCAATTAAGCCTAAGGCATCACGTGAGTGATTTAAATCTCATTACTATGTTTTTAAAGTATTGTTTGCTAATGGTAAGTCCCGCATTAGATGTGTGCATTTGTGATTTCAAATTCATTCCATTACTCACACTGACCAAACTCTTAGAAATAGTTGTCTTACTAAAAAGGGAGCTTGTACAAAGTCTTGAGCCAATGGAAGTCCCATGTCTGATGGTGCATTTACCTTATATTGTGCCATAATATATCCATGTAGAAGTGCTTTTTCTTCCTTGAACTGTATTTATTGCCACACTTCTCAAACTGATCCCAGTGTATTTTTATAAATAAATATTTTTTCTTAAAGGTATGTTGAAGACCCCGTCTCATTTGTTATGCTACCATTACTAAAGAAGAGATAGCATAGAAATTACTCCCAAATCATCACATCATTGTCTGTGTTAAGGGTAATGTAGGACTGCCGTCTGTTGCAATCCAAGTTCTTTCTTTTCTGCAGGATTTAATCTAACAGCCTAGTAAAAATGTCCTGGGAGTGAGTGACAGTGACTTAACAAGAAAGGAATGTAGCTCCTTCATAGCAGAGTTCACTTCCCCTCTACGTGACTGTGAGATTATGACTAGAGATCCTTCAAAGTTCACAAAATCCCTGCCCCTTTCTCAAGGCAAATGAGGAACTACAGATATTTAACTCTGCCTCTCCTTTGGCCTATAACCTTCATACCATCACTTGCAGAATTCACAAGACAGAGTATGTAATGAGATACCCAGATCCGCATGTCTGCTCGTCTGTGGTCTGAGTTCATTAGATACTAATAGCAGAACTTTATTCCTAAGTGGGAAACTCTTTCTTGCCAGAGTGCAGCTAGGCTGTACTAATTCACCTGGGCTCTTGCAACAGGAGGAGAAAAAAAACAAAACCAACAAGGTTCTGCTGGAGGGTGGGGAGTACTGTCACTGAATAGAAGATATCTTAAAGTTACTTGCTGTGTATTTTAAAGTTATTTATATTGATATGTTTTGTACCTGCAAGTAGTGGACTTGAAAAGGATTCTTCCCTCCAGACTAGAAATCTTAGTCCATTTCTTTATATTATCTTAGGGTGTAGTGATTTGACTTTCACACGACTTACCTGTTGAATAAGACTTAAGCTTATTTACTTCATAGAATTTTAAGTTGGAAAGGAGCTCTGGTGATTGTCAGTCCAAGCCCTGCGCCTTAGGCTAAGGAGTGACCAAGATGTCTGTTTAGACCTGCTCTTCCTGAGCTATGCTGTTGTCCCCTTCAAGATACTGGTATTCAGCAACTTACACCTAGGTTATTAGATGCTGAAAAGCAGTACTGTGATTAACAACAAAACACTTCAGTAGTTTGGGTAAAGGCAGGATCTCTTCTGAAAGCCTTCCTGCTCTTCCTGAAGCCAGAACATACTTTGAACTACTTACCCGCATTTATTGTGTATGTACCTGAAAGGAGGCACAAGGCACACAAACAGTTCCATGTGCCCATTTCTGTACTCACCAGGGGTACCTAAAAGTTCGAAGAAGACACCAAGCAAATACAAACTGCCTTGCTTAAAACTTACTGCAATATGTAGTTTTCTCTTGATATTCAAATAGCCCCAGCTCCTGTTTCTTTAAGGGAAGTAATTACAATCATACCTTCAATTCCTCCGAATCCAGTCACCTGTAGCTGCAGGAAACTGCATCGATCACTCCAAGGCTCCACACACTATTGGGCTGCTCTCCAGGTAGGCAGTGCAAATGCCTAAAGCAGCCTGGACAATTATCTGATGGCATGCACAAGAGCTCTACTTTCAGCCTGCTTTAGTTGCCTGACCATGGTATCCTATAGGGAAGCAGAAGAGCAACCAGTTTCTGTAAGGGTAATTTATTCTTCTAGCTCAGGTGAGGATTTGTGGCAGGCAGGAATGCTTCATTTGGAGGCTGTTGACATAATGACTAGCAGCATGTGTATGATTAGGAAGTCTCATGTCACACCTGTAAGCTATTTCAGTTAAAAGGACTAACTTAGTTAAAAGGTATGCACTCTGAACTATACTCTGAAACCATGAGATTGTCACAGCTGTAACTCTTTGGCTACAACATTGCTTACATAAAATACACTCAAATATAATTTAACTAGGAAATTCATTAACTTCCTTCTTGAAAAAGCAAAACGAACTTAGTAATCATCTAGAAGTCCTTTCCCCACCCAGCAGCTGCACTGGAGGCAGTGATACTGAATCAATAATTGCAATGAACAGAACCAAAGAACCTCTGAGACTGGAAATCATTTAGAGATTGTCCAACATACAGATTATCTATAAATGGAGATACACTTCTAAAAATGTCCCCTCCTTCCACCATTCAGCAAGTTCCCAAGTCAGGGGCTAAGACATGCAGCATAAGCATGAATACAAACAGAAGAAAACTCCATTCTGTAGTAATTGAAACTTCAAAGCCCTGCTTTGTATATTGATAAAATTTTTACACTGTGCAGACACCGTTACCTGGAAACAATCTTAGTGTGGAAGAAGAAAGGTTTTGTCCCTCTGCAGTACCTTGTCTGTGGTGCTTTCTCAACAATGGAGAGTTATTGTTCATTCAGCATCCCAAGCACCAGAAATACCCAAGTGTTTAAAATCACAGAACTGTAGAATGGCCTGACCTCAAGGATCACCATGTTCCAACCCCCTTGCACCAGCCAGCAGGGCTGCCAGCCCCTAGATCAAGTACTAGTTCAGATTGTCCAGGGCCCCATCCAACTTCACCTACCAGCTAGAAATTAATTAATCTTCCTTTTCCCTTCTCATCATCTATTATCCTTTGACTTGTTGAAGCGGCTCATATTAGAGGAATCAGAAGCAAGTATTTCTGAGCATCTCCTGGCAGGCAACTCTTTTCAGCAGCAGATCAGACGAAGTATCCAGATGAAAACAGATCTGGCATTCAGAGCACCAATGAGCTTTGATTTTCTGTATGTCACTTCCAAGCTGTGACTAATCAAAGGTTTAGCAAGCTATTCTGTTACGAGACCATTATGGACCATTTGAGTCACTTACCTGCAGCAGTGTCTTACTTCCTACACTGAAATCCCTGGTTCAAGTAATTTTCCTACCTGAAACCTCACTTCAAACAAACAGTTAAAGGAGCTTTAAAAGGAAGAATACAATCATGCTCAACTGAATAAAATCTAGAACTACCCCCTGCCCAGAACAAGGTGGACTCCATAAAAAATTGTTTTACAGACACAGTCCAACTACAAACTTCAAAAACAAATCCACGTTAAATGACACACCACAAAGATAAAAAGGGCAGCTCGAGACCTGTCAATTCTGTATTTAAGTTAGATGGCATAGAAACTTACAAGAAATTTGTTTATTAACAACTTTGATACACCGTTGTAACAACACTATTAATAAAAATCAGGTGTGCTGACACAAAATACATTATTCATGCAAACAGATGTTACTTTAGCAGTGCAGAGGGTACAGCAGAGATTTACAGAACTGTTACTTTGTCCTGGGTTGTTGGTAACCTTTACTTTTTTTCTGCAACTGTTTCTGCTCTTGCTGATCTGCTTTAGTACTTCCCAATGCATTTCCCATTCAGGTCTACAAAGAGAAAAAAGTAGGCAAGTAATGTGTAGTCCTGTAACTGCATTTATATGTCTGTAAAAGTAAACTGGGAAAATAATTATGGTTCTTTTGTGTCTGACATCTTCAATCCTCTCTTAGGGATCAGAAGCTCCCCAGTTTCTGTGCTTGGCAAAGTATTACCGAAGAATGCAAAAACAGACCCAAACAATGAAAAGAACAAGTACAGCCATCCCTTTCTATAACAATGAGAGGCTGAAGTCACCCCAAATTCTGAACTAGCTGGGGCAGTTCCTCAGCTTGGGCAATTTGCAGCATCTCAGATGTCAGTGAACTTTACTCCCAGGACCTTCCCAAGCCTGGGGGAAGGGCAGTGCTCCCTTCTAGCATCTCGTTATTTTTACCCCAGCATAAAAGAGAAGAAACAAATATAGGCACTACTAGAAAAAGACGGCGGTGGGGGGTGGAGTGGCATGTCTTGTCCTGGAGAAGAAACCATTTAAGCTCTAACATTAGAGTTCTAGAACTTTAACATTTCTATCAAGTGGCCTGCTGCTGTTTTGGCTTGTCTTACAGCAGACACATGAAGGACTACCCACACAGCATTACTCTCCCACCCCCTTGCTGTTGTCTCATTTTTCTCATCCTTTGCTGGGCACACTGAGTGGGAATGGAAGACAGATGAGTACAAACATTTGATCCATCCATTATGCACCAGCAGAGGGTTTCCTGAGGGGGGAAAGCAATAGAAGGAAAAGTGGGAGAGGGATGCAGCATGATGGCTGCTGTGAGGCATCAGAAAACATATGTAACGGTCTACAGGTGTTCTCAGGACACAAAGACAAGCACATCAGCTGGCAGGCAAGTTCCCAGCCTGCACTCCTGCCTCACCATGGGTTGGAGCTCTGTCCCATCTTCACTGTCCCGTCTCATGCTTCTGTGTTTTTGCCTGTCTGTTAACTTGTTATTTTGATTCACAAACATCTACAGAGAGAAAGCAGGGTGAGATTATTTGGGAATTCAATCATCATTATTTAAAAAATAATAATTACTTAAGAAAAAACAATCACCTTGTAAAGGAAGATAATTAACGTGGGACTACGCAACTAGCTGGATGACACAGTAAAACTGGGAGGGACAGCAGGGGCAGCAAGGGTGGCGAAAGCAGCTGAGGAGAATGAATCAAGAATCCCCACTACTTCTCCTGCTGCAGCAACGGGGACTCCTTGTCCATCTGAATCACTCCCAGCTCTCCGCCCACCACCAGAGCCTCCCTTCCACCCCCAGATGTTTATCACCCAACTGAAACACAGATGTCACATGTCAGTGCCTTCATGTGTTGGGAAACTCCAAGTTCTGGGCTGTGTGAACAATGTGCTCTTAATTATGCAATGAGGAGGAGTTTGGACATGCTGCCCCCAGTTTTTCCATACAAAGCTGGGAAGGCTGCTCACCCCTGCGGGAAGTCTTCTCCTCACCCCAGGCTCCAGGGCACGGCTAACTATAGGGAATTAAGACCAGGATTAAAGAAAAGCTACCAAAAAGTCTAAAACTGGAGAAAGGAAAGCCTCTGTTTGTTTCATGTAGGAGAACTGGCTTAAGAAGAATTCTAGCATTTGGCAAAAGAAAGGGAAGAAGAACAAAGGTCAAGGCTTCAGAGTTTTCCATTAGGTAAGATATTCCTATTCAGAACATTTGCTTAAGTACTGTTCTGAATCAAGGCCAAAGATCTATCTGCTTTTCTCTGTAGAAAGGGTTAAGCCTATCTTGAGGCTGCCTTTTGGTTCCTTTTTGTTTGTTTTTACATGAAAATCTAGGAACGTTACGGGAATCTAAGAGCAGCATTAAAAACAAAAACAAAACAAAAAAAAAAGCACCCGGTTCTTTTAATGCTTTTCTGTAGAAATCATCCAGAAGATTCACATCATATGAGCTGTTCTGGCTGCGGAATTTATCATGAATCACCAAGATTTTGTCACATGGTTCATGAAGAAAAAGACAACTGCCAAAACAGTATGAAAGGGAAAAAAACCTTCTGTCTCTTCTAATATTTTCATCATATGAAAATAATGGCATTTGTATATTCAAATGCTTCAGATACAGTTGTTAACTAAAGCTCTTCATCACTATGAGCTACGTAATAATTCTCTGTGGAAAGCTTTTAATACAACACAGTAATTATCGCAGTAAGAGGCAGAACAACCAGGCTGCAACAGAAGGATGTAATCAAGAGACCCAGTATGGTATTTGGCATAAGAATCTGTGCATGGATGAAGCAGAGCAACTCAAATTTGAATTAAGTTTGTTCAAAACTACAGGATCCATCAGAAGGCAGCAGACCATAGCATGGAGGGACCACTGGGAGTTCATTTACTTATGTTTATACATTCATACATAATTTGCATCCCTGAGTCCACCCTGATCTAAGGAAATAGTATGGGATGAGGGTCAGATTACTTGGTGCCATGGAAAGACAAACTCCCCAAAAGGTTAGAAGCAAGTATCTTTGCTGTGATCACTCAAGTTTACCAGCAGTTCCTGGTCCACAAAGTATGGCTTCTCCGCAGATCCATCATTTGTTTCCACATCAATAGCAAAGCAGAGGAACATGGTATCCAGTGTCACTTCAAACACAGACAGAAAGCTGTGGGACATCAAGTAGGCAAAAAATCCAACCAGCAACAGAGGAACTACCCAAGCTTGCAGCTCCCGGTGGTAGTTAAATGCCATCAATCCTCCAAAAACAGTAAAACATACAACAAAAACCTGTAAGGGCATCGAGAAAGAAATTCAGCCTTGCTAATCACATAGTAATTACAGCTGATATTTTAACAGTACATCCCAACAGCCACGAGAGATGGCTATGCAGGTTCTGGCATCATGTAGTTACCACACTTTGCGTTCAATTCAGTGTGTCTTTTGTAGAGCAGAGGCAACTTTTTACTGTACATTTACCAAAGGCTCTCTGCAATAGAAAGTACAAGAGTGGTGCCAAGGACACTACTACAGCACACACAAATAGCAGTAAGGGCTATAAAAAGGATTAAGTTCCTCAAACATTACTTTCTCTCCCAAGCTCAGCTTTGAGCATTAACAATGAGTTCAACAAAAACAAACATTTACTTCCGATATACAAAAATGGAACTAGACCTTGATTTTTCACTTCATTCTTACAGAAGAGCACTTTCTTTACTCTTTTACTTCTTTTTTTATTTCTTTTAAACTTACCTTTCCTAGAAATATGATAAAATCTCCAAAACAGCTAACAGATGCAAGTTCAGCAGAACTCTTTGCCAGAATGAAGACAGCATCCTTTGCTGAAGTACAGAAATTTGTCCCATTTATGGCAGTAGTTGTGTACACATGCTAAAGTGAGAGAAGATAGAGGAAAGATTCTTTTAATCTAGGCTTTACTTCAACACAATTGAAAGTCTGAAACATGATTTGGAAATACTTTCTTTATGAATACAAAGAGTTGTTTTGAATAATATGACTGTTTTATTTCAAGTAAGTACAGTAATTAAGTTCTAACTTTAAACTTTTTTTCTACATCATTTCCACTGTTAGCAAATGCTAGAACGTGATTGGTTTCTAAACCTACCTTTAACCAATTTATTTTGAAACACCCAAGTTCTCTACCCTAACTTTTGTTAATAAAAATGACAGTTACAAAACACTTCTCAGAAGTGATGCTATCTCAACTTTTTCCCTGTGAATCTATTCCCAAGACTGCTGGCAGCCTATCTAAGTGGAACAGTCTAGCTAAGTAGTTACTGAGTCATTCAGAAGTTGATTAAAGCCACGACCCTTTTAGACTATCCACACGCTACTGAAATTCAAGCTTATGGCCACAGCCATAAAATACAGTAATTCCATGAACAAGAACTGTGACAGTGACTGTAGAAGAGCAGTTAAAGGACTCTGGACTAGCTGGGCGAGTCTTACATCACAAAAAATAACAAACACAGCAGACTGGGGAGCACTCATGGTTTTTTAGTATGGGCAATTTTGTAAGGAAAACTGCCAAGATGAGGGGTGACCATCTTGGATTATTTTAGCAACTGCTCTGTATAACGGGACGTATCTGTGCCATCTACAGAACTCCTCAATGAGGTCCTGAAATAGCATCCAAAATACAAGCTAGGAAAAACAGCACTTGAGACACCCGAAAGGTTAGCTGGACTTTGCCAGCATGTTTTAGGAATAGTTGTCCTTTTCTCTAAGTATTAGGAGGTGGATTATGTCTCAAAAGAATAGTTACAGTCAGTAAGAACCACAGTGTACAGTCATTAAGAACTGCAGTGTGCATGGGATTATGGCTCTGAAGGAATTTATATACCCTGACATGTACTGAAGTCTTAGGATTATTTTTTGCTTCAAATGGCAGCGGAAAAAAAATGGTTTGATGAAAGAGCATTGGCCTACTATAAAACTCTTTCTGTTAAAAAAAAATATATAAATCTTTCTTCTTACTTATAAATCAAAATATAAAATACCTTCAGATATTTCAAGGCAGAGAAAATTAATTCTGCAGGGTCCACTTTTACCCAGTTTCTGTAATACTCTGTAATGTAGCAACGCTATACTAACATTACTGTACCTTAAAATATTACAGAGAAACAAAGAAATTGAACACAAAGATGCTTTGTATACTATACTATAGTATCTTCATTGTGAACATTATTTATTTTATACTTAACAAAGGATTTTTCCTTCTGATTAGTGAGCCAAAGAGTATATTAAGCAGTGATATTCTGTAAACATTGTACTGGGATGGCAGCTAGTGCCCCAATAGATGGAAATAGTGTAAATAAGAACCATAGATTTTTTATCTACTCCTAGAAAAAATAAAAATAAAAATAAAAAAAAGAAACACAAAGATTCCTCTGAGCTCTACAGAAACAAATATTTGCATAAAAATCTGTTTAAACAAGCAAGTTCACTTCTTTCCTAAACACGAAAAACTGCTTTCTACACCAACATCTAACACTGATGCTGCTGCCCTCCACTGTCTGTCTGCAGCTGTCCCTGCATCTTTGAAGCATGGTCAGACCTATAACACCTTGTGAATTAAGTCTCTTGCAGCACCTCCATTAGCAGACAGGAAATCAAGACACAAAGTGGAAAAATGGGTTTGTAGGTTTGTTTCTGTCCCATAAGAGCTGAATTCACAAAGCAGATCCTGATCCAGTGAGTTCAGTGTGCATTTTGCCAATTAATTAATCAGAGATTCTGTATTCATTATAAATTAAATAAAGTATGTTTAAAAAATTAAAAAAGTATGCTAAAAATGCATGTGCACTTGTACAAACACTGCTTCCAAGCTTTAAATAAATAACTGCTTGTTTTCATTCTGGAATTAGCCACTTTGGTATCTGAGGAATGTGCAATGAAAAGAATTTCTGATATTTATTAACTAGAACAGTTATCTTGGAAAAACTGGAAAACAATTCTGGAGAGCAAATACTGCCTGCATTGGCATTTGTGATTTACAAACCAGGCAACAAGAAATGGCATTGAAGACAATTACCACCTCAACAAATCATACGCGCCTCAATCACTCCTAACACCCGAGCAGGTAGTAAGCCTGCATTACAGAAGACACACAGAAATGAAGGAAGTACCTGAAAGCTGCAAAACTAGACACTGGCATGGGTGAAATAAGAATGTTACTAGTAAAAGCTGAAGATTCAGTCTGCCTTTAAGGGAAAAATACATTTCCATTACAAACTGAAAGTTGCACAGCAAGCAGCAGAAATGATTTCTCATCATAACCCACCAAGAAATAACTAACGTGCATAAGCTAGTCCCAATATTTGCAAATCATTTTGGACTTTGGACTAAGTTTACAGACCCCATTTGTTTTCAATGTAGGCTGCTCCAAAAGTAATGCATCATACTTATTTCCAAGAAAATTACAATAGATACATAGAACACAGTAACACTACCTGACAGAGCAAATTCTCAGCTACAAAATACTATTTTTCCACATAGTCACCATCACTAGCTAGGTATTTTCACCACTGATAAACAAGAACCTGCATGCCATGCTCATAACAATCTGCACCGGTGGAGGTGACCCACTGTCACTGCCACCACAACTGAAACGCACCACCCACTGCCTCACTGTGCTCACACCCACTGTGTGATCTCCATAAATGTTCAGCAAGAGTCAATGAATGTCAAGGGGTGCCATTTTTTCCTCATGGAGGAATTCAATGACACACCTTTGCTTCATGCCCACTTCCATATCAGATCCCATTTTGCCAGACTGCTCCTCCACTCCCATTCATCACATGGCAACAAAATATAATGGAATATTGGTGGGAAGGTTCAGCCTACACTGCCATACCACCAATATTTGCCTCTGACATTGTAAGCCAATGTAACAACACAGCAGGCATTACTTTCAGAGCAGCATTTGTATCGTAAGCCATGTGCAGCAACCCATTCCTTTGCAAAAGTATGACAGCTGAGAAGGCTAAAGTGGCAGAGCACCATTAGCTAAGAGTCTGCTATCATTTAGAAATAGACCATTAAAATGTGCTGTTTTTTTCCCTGCTGTTGTATTCTCTTTCCCCAAGCACAAGAGCTTTAATGGAATTGGAAATGTTTGAGAGAAGGGCAGCAGGAATGATCCAAAAGGTATGGAATGTCTTCTGTCTGGGGAAGTACTGAGTACACCAGACTCTGTTGTCTGGAAAAGAGATGACTGAAGAAGGATGTGGTAAGAGGACTACAAAAGCATGAGAAACATGGAGAGGGTAGGTGGGATTAGATGCTCATTGTTTCTTCTAATATACAGACTAAGCAGAGTGCATATAAAGCAGCAGGAACCAAATCTGGAAAAAGATGATAGCTCTTCTCACTGCAGTCTGTAAGATGTGAGCTTCTGGCCAAAGGATGCTCTAACTGCTAGTAATTCCCATGAGTTCAAGGGAGAGGTGGAAAGTTCAGAGAAAAGGAATCTCCGAGAGGAGAAACTACACTCAGCTCAGAAAGTTTCTAGGCCAGAAACAAATCCAGAAACTGCACTGGGAACAACACTCTCATCTCTGCACTCCACTCGCTGTTGGAGACAGGACACCAAGCTAGGCAAAGGCTCAGTGCGGCCCAATGCAACTGTCATATAACTAAATCCTGCTTAATGGACTGATTTTTCACAGTGGCAGCCTTTCCTGCAGAGACAAGCAAGTGGTAATGGGACTGACAGCGTGGGAGACTATGGGTTAATAATAGCCCTCATCCTTGCACCAGGAAGTTGGTACTGTATCATCAACTTTGTGAAGAACAGAAGCCCCTTCTGGCCTGCAGCCTGGGAACTAGACACTGCTTTCTCAGTGTCGGGATGAATAAATAAGGAATGAGAATGTTTACATATTTCCAAATACCACACCATGTAAAAAAAAACTATTTAAAGAATATATCCTTCTGTGCTTCATAACACAGAATGTCAAGGGTCTTGGAAAAACCGACCCACCAATTTCATGAGAAAGGCCCTGTGGCTTAGACACAGGCCATAAGTTGCCTGATTGTTCCGAATAATTGCTACTTTGTGAAACAGCTGAATTCAGTCTTCCATTCCAGGGCTTTCTTCAATAAAATGAGCTTGGGGAAAGACAGGATTGCCATAGCAACAGAATCCTCTTAAAAAAGAGGCAGGAGACATGCTGGTCTCACATCCCATTTCAGCTTTTTCTGCTCTACTGATATTTTCAGGCTGATCCAATCTTCTTGTTGCTGCCAACTCTTGGGGGCCGCCCTGGCTACCTACAGCCAGTACAATGCCATGCAGCTCAAGGTGAGCTTTTACGTATCCTAGCCTGAAAATGTCACAGCTGCCATAGGAATCCCCTCAGAAAACAAAATCTATTGCTAGCAAGTGGCAATGACATTTCTGTGGCTGCTGTACAAGCCATTGGTGAGCCGGTGAGACAGCTGTATCACAGCTTTCAGATGGAGGAAGGAAGATAGAGCAATGTGGGCCTGTGAGACCCCACTGAAAGAATGAAGACATGAAAACCTGTAGCAGGCATTCAGCCACTCCAGTCCCTGGTTATTTCAGGTTATTATGCTACATGATTTCTTATATTAAGTGGAAAACTCCCTCTTCAAACTACGTAGGGCTGGTCCCTCTTCCAGCCCTTACATACGGAGCTATTCCAGACCTTTGTCCCTCTAGTCCTCTGGATCCTTCCAATTTCCAGGCAATATTTACTGATGAACAGTTTACAACTATTTATTCTTCTGCCAATCTCATCTTGGCTTTTACCCTAACTTGCAGTTTCTCTTCCTGATGCAATGAGAGACAGCAAATGTGCTTGCTATTACCCTTTATGTATTACTCTAGTCCCATCTTGTGAGATGAGCCTGGCTACATAACCAGCAACTTGCACAGTGGCATTCTCTTTCTGGTGCCAGTACTTAATCCCATACCTTCCCTAGGACTGAATCTAACACTTCTGCAGCCACGTTAACTAAAGGCTGCTGCCCTGTACTTGACCAGCACACTCTGAATATTCTATTCCATCACTTCCCCAGTTAACATGAAGCTAACATAGAAAAGGTTACTACTGATTCTTAGGCTAATCACCATCAATAAGAAACCACACAGTAGCCTCCCAGATTTCCCCCAACAGTCAAGAAAGCCCAACTTTCCATTATTTACATTCTACGTTACATTTGCTGGAAAACATCTCACCTTTCAATTTTCTTTGTTTTCTACTCTGTCATGTACTCCCCCCATAGCTGTCTTTCAGGGGGTACAACCAACACAACTTTCTCCTGGGAGGGTGTTCCCACTGCTGCACCTGGGTTCCACTTCAACACAAGACATCACAGCAAAAACAGGTAATTCTCATCCAGCTACTTCCCCCACATGGGCCACTCTACGGAGAAAGTAAAGACCTACGGTATTTATCTCCTGTCACCGCATACATGAAGTTTCTAGTGGGAGAACAGACAAATTTAAAACAAGATTTCATGAAGATGAATGTTTTAGCCAATTTTAGTCAATATTTTCAAGATGACTGAAAATTTAGCTTAATATCTACAAGAAATTTTGCCAGTAATATTAAAATAAGGTATTGTTTTTGGGAGGAAAAAAGTATTTGATGGGGCGAGGCACAATGTGTTTGGCAGTGCACAGAAGAATTGTACTTACATTAGCATGCTGAATTTTGGTTTTATCTAGGTCATTTCTCCAGAAGGCACTTAAACACAACCTCTTGATAGGCTTACATCCAATGTTTAAGAGAATTAGCTGCCACAGTTATATGGCCATTAGACAGATGTACTTCTGATTGTTATTTTGGAGTTGCTGGGTTTTTTTTTTTTGTTGTTTTTTGTTTTTTTAAACTAGTCTTTTGCTGGCTTTCAGTATCAGTGACAAGTCCCAGTTCCAGCAAATGCTGGCTGTCACTACTGTTCATCACTAACAGTTACCGCAGGGCCCGAAGGCTGCAGAGCAAGCAACTGTACTGAAGAAAACAGAGAAACCACATACAGCTCAGCAACTCCTTCAGAAATCCACGTGCTGTGCTTTGGAACTGCTGCCTGCCAACTGGCTGCAGATGGACCCAAAGCAGACAGAGAAGAGCAGAATTATCCTGAAATATATTGTTAAATATATATATATATATATTCATTGCAGCAAGGCTGTAAAGAAAAAAAGTGACCACTTTGATATATCGAAAGTTAAGACTTCACCACCATTTAAGGGAGCAGGAGACAGACAGACAGACCTTGTAGCTCCCAAACCACATAAAGAAAACAGAATATTCTTTTTGTGGAAGAGAAGTTTCAATCTCCCAGATTTTACTCGAGATGATTGGATATATTTATCTGGAACATACTGAAACCATCAGAGCCAGAAGATGAAAAATCTGTGGTAATTCTGACAAGTGTTGGCAAACAGAACTGTCAAGTAAGGATAATGACTTTATATTCACAAAGCACTTTTCATCCAGATAGAACCCAGAGTGCTTTACAATTGTTACTAATGGATTATACACACACATGAATCACTTTGCCCATGACTGAAATGGAACAGCTTAAGGAGTGAACTGTTTAACAGCACATAGCAACCTGACACCACAGTTTAGCACAGGATCCAGTTGCAAATCCAAAAGAAAATTAGGAAGGCAGAATGTAATTACCCACGCTGCAATCAGAATAGGACGCTGGCTTTACATTACCCTTCCTGCAACCACTGCCATTGGAAACATGGTAACAGTCAGCATCCAGCACAACGAATGTCACAACACAAAGATCACAAGGGGACCTCTTCAGCCCTGCTCAAGTTGAACTGCAATGGAGCTGAACGCAACCTATCTGAGCCTGGACAGGAGTTGCCTCAGACTCAGCATTTAAAGTCTGTGTTACATCTCACCTGAAAAATGGCACATTGCCCCTCTGACATCATCATAACACAGCACTCAGTTGATACCACACGGGAAGAAAGAAGCTCACACACAGTCACCAGTGCTACTTCCCCCAGCACCTGTTTCTCATCTGCAAGTTTCCCAGAGGGGAAACAAGGGGCTCTGTTTAATCTTGATTAAAGTCGTGAATGAAGGAGCAGAAAGAATTTAAATCATCTAAGCAATCTAACAACAGGTTGAAGAAAATACTGCAGAAGTGAAGAGGAAGGCTCCTCTTTTCCTTAAAACAAAACAACAACAATGAAAACAACCACCACCAAAAACCTTTCAAGGTAATTAGATGCTTATTACAATGGAGAATAAAAGGATAAAAGGCAAAAGCACAGTAAGGAATGCTAATACACACAGTGAGCTTTGGACCAGCTTTTGTAACAGCTGTTCTGAATTTCTGAATTTCAACTCAAAATCAAAATCCAAACTTAAAAGTATGTTCAAGATGTTAGAAATGTGTACAAGCAATTTTTAAAAGTCCCAAAAGTCCTGCCCTCAAGTCCCCATTCAACAGCTATGTGAAACTTCAAGCTGTCATTGATCTCAGTGAGAGCTCTGAAGTTCACCCTTTCTGTTAATCATGCTGTATGTTAAGCTTCTTAAAGCCATGGTTGTTGGGTTTTTTCCCCTTTGGAAACGAAAACCTTCACTCTTAGTCAATACATACATATATTTAAACAGGCTTGAATAAATTCTTTATAGAAAAAACAAAACCACCAGTTACTCTACGAAACACAATAACATGAGAATAATATTACTCCTTCATACTGATATAATTTCTCTTAAAATCTTAAAAAAAAAAAATTGCTCTCACTTTTAGTCTCTCAAATTACCCAATTTTCAGCACACAGCACATGATCATCTTCGCCAAAAAGATGTTGAAACAGTTATCTAACAGCAAACACAGTATTATGATTATTACACTAAAAATCATGACCTGTACAAAAACAGAAATTTGCCTACAATAGATTAGGAAACAGGAAATCTTTTAAGGGAACAAGAGCTACAATACAGCTTTCCGAAACAAAAGAAAGTACGTTACAGTAATTAATTCTCCTTGTAACAAACACACTGCACACAACAGCTGGAGAAAGTAAATGCTATGATGCTGGCTATCTCTTTGGAAGGCAGGAAGCCAAGGGGAAAGGGTGACTATAAATGGAAAGCCTGGAGTCAAAACGAACTCTGAGATTCCTCACCAACTTGGTGACCATAAGATCTACCTAAAAAATGTGAGTCTGGAAAATTCATCAGCTGGAAGCAGAGATTTTACTGCACAAATGCTTACTTAATCTAGGTTGAACTAAGTGAAAAATGTTCTTTTCATGGTTGTCCAAGAGTAGGCTTTATTTATGCGCCTACTTTAGAATGAGAAGTCAGACCCTTTATCGGCATCGTCTTGTTTACTGCACTACTGTTCTCAGCAATGAGAACAAAGAAAGCAGCAGATACGGAGTTACGAATCAGCATGAACATCTGATTCCTTGTCACATTAATAATACCACAGCCACCAGAGATAACAAAAGGGGACTGATAAAAACTGGCTCTTTACAATGATGTATACAGAGGTTGGAAAAGTATATACACACTTGCAGAAAAGGATCAGGAAGGAAACAGTAGGAATCAAGTGTCTGAAAAACTGCTGCACTTCAGAAATCATCTATTTCCAACAAAAACCCTACTGAAACAAAACTGCTAACAAAACAAAGACGTCTTTCAAATACACAGAATATTATATAATCTGTTTTTTTTTTCATCTTAGATTGTATTCCCAGGTATCTCAATAACAAATCAGCCAAGAATTCCATTTTTTTCAATAGGACTTTCAGGTGAAAAATTCTGTGTCTAGTTTAAGGACATTTAAACTAGAACATCTCCAGGTGGGTTTCTTACCTCACTGCTTCCTTCCACCTGGACATAGTCTCCCTGGCACAACTCAACAAGATGTTAATCTTCTTACCTTCAGAAATAGCAGGTGGCCCTGTGAGGGGTCATCTCAAGCTGTGTTAACAACTTTTCTGAACACCACACTCAGCAACACTGCATGCCACAAAGCATCACAGAGCTGACAAACAACCTTTGCCAACACTTGAGGACTTTGTTGGTTTGTTTAGGTGGCCAGCAGGTAGCTTTGGCTTGAATGCACCACATGTTGCTTTCATCATGCTGAATGAAGCCAGCAAGCACACAGTTCATAGAACAGGTGTGCAGATGGCTGAGTGACAGAGAGATGACAGAGTGTACCTGATTAACGTATCTTAAGCAACTTTCCTGGCACCACAACCAGCAGAAACAGCACTTCAACAGGCACTTTGCACATGTACTTTCCTGCAATAAAATGAAACGTCTGGTTACTGGCCACAGAATTAGACTGAAATAAAATTGCCATTTCAGAAAGGCGTGCTCTGCAGGTGACTGACTTCCAACAAAGCATTCACTTACACAGCAGATACTTCCTTTTGGATTACTGGAATTGTTTTTAATTCAGACCCTACACTATTAATGACTGATGAGCTGAGTCTAGGGGTTTCTGGGAGCTTTTTTTCTTTTTTTTTTTTCCTTCCTGTGCATGGAAGATTCCTCTCCAGGAAAGAAAATAAGTGCTGTAAGCAGCTTGGTGAGCTAACAGCTGCACAGAGGAAAAAAAAAAACAGACAGGCAAGTCAGTAACCCTTAGAGTACTTGGCAGTGATTAGTGAGACAGTTTGTTTTACTTTTGTTTGGTTGTTTCAAACTTTTTTTTGCCAGTTATCAAAAAAAACCCCTTCACAGTTCTGAAATGACTGGCACGCTGATGGACAAATGTAAAAAAACCAGGCAGGGTTCTAGTGTGTATGTTGAACTAAGCATGCATTATGGTTCAGGACAGGAGGAAAAGACTTGTATTTCCTAGAACAGGCCATTGATCTACATTAATATCATGCCAAGAGCAGAGGAGAAAAGCTCAGTGTCTGCTCTACCTCCCACATCTCCATCGAGAGCTCAGAAGTGAGACAACAGAGACATCTTGGTAGCCCTGGTAGTATTCCAGTTTTAAATGGCTGTTTTTCTCACCAAAAGAAAATTCAGTTCAGCGATATTTGAGTCTTTTTAACCTCATTTTTTCAGAGACCAGAATGTTCTTCTGTTTTGGAAAGCAGAGATCTTCCAGTTACCGTATGAAATCCTCATGTCCCACAGCTGCCGTGATAAAACCATAAACCACCCAACCTTTTTCCCCACAAACCTCTTGAAAATATTCATAGGATAATTCCTTTAAACTGCACATACTTTAATCTTGCTATGCTTTGCCAGAGAGATGATTTTACTACAGCTATATTTGTCTTGCTAAATACTGTTTATTAGAAATAGAGCAGAGGACTATTTTGCTATTTGGACTGAAGACTGCTGTGTAGGAAACACCAGTAAATTTACCTGCAGACCTTGCAGACCCCTGATTTCTCAGAAAACAGGAGCTGTTTTTGCAAAGGTGACAAAGTCTGGAACTCTAGAAGAATGCAGCATCTGTTCTCCACCCTTTACTACTAATTCTCCCATCCTCTGCACAGAGAGCTGCTAAGGAAAGTGGCCACAGACTATCCTTCCTGCCATGAGAAGGAGCAATGTTAGTTTGTGGTGGATTCCTCTGTGGAACAGGGACGTGAGCTGGCCTCTTCAGGAACAGTTATCGGTCATGTCATATCCTAGCCGGATTCACAGCAGTTGGTCTAAAGGACCTTAGAGCACACAGCTACTGATAAAAATAATCCTTGCAAAGTATTTCTTCAACACATATTCAGATTATAAAAACTCGTACCCAGTAAGTCTGCTTCTTCTGCCTCCTCTAGATGTAAACAATTCTGTTTTCTTTCTAGCACAACTCAACCCACCTACCATCTATACCCAAAATTCAATGTAAATATCCTGTCAAAGCTCTACATAATATACTTCAGGGCCAATATATGTATTCTAGAGGAAAACCAATGAATCCTAGCACCTGCATTTAAAATCTTTGCCTAAATCTTCCTTTGGTGTCAGAGCTGTGCAGTCCTAAGAGCCTGTTCTATTTGCCAGAGTGCCAAAACTAACTGTGCTGGTGTGTTTTCAGCAGAAGGTAAGAGATGCAGAGATGGATGAAAGACAGGAATTAAAGCAACAATCACAACAACCAAGATATATTTTTATATGCTGTAAAAGATGCAACCTATATAAATCCTCAGAACCTATATAAATCCTCAGAAAAGTTCTTGCTTCACGTGTTTTCGTCTACAAATACATCACAAGGCAGATGAAATCTTTTCTATAAGAAGTATTTTATACTAAACAGTGCAATTCTTACTTACCTTTACTTTTTTAAAAAATTATGATGCAAAAAATTTTAAATATTCTATCAAATCTGGATTTTTCACTTATCCGTGATAAAAACATCTACACATAAAAACTAAACCAGGTATTTTCTTCTCTTAAAAATATCTGAGTTGAGAGAAGAAAAAAGGAAGCATTTAAAAAGGCTCTCTTCATGAAGGAAATGGGTAAAATATAAAGTTTAAGTATATTCTTCACATTTCTTTTCCTGCACGTCACCTTTTAACTACTATTTCTATGTGTTACAGAAATATACTTACCTTTGGCTTTAGGATATTATAAAGGTACAAGAGAACAATCCTTGGTATTCTCAGTATGGTGATTAAAAATGAGCCTTTTACAACAGTTCCTAGATGATAGCAAAGAAGAACTGAAATGGAGGAGAGGACTGGATGACGTGGTGGGCTATTTTTGTTTCTGGAAAGAAAAATAAACAATTCAAAATTGTTTTGGAAACTGTTATTTAAGAAGATACGCATGGTATCATTCCAGTATTTGGAAAAGTAAAGACCTAAGCTGGTACACCCCTTCACGCTTAAAACAACTCCAGTTTTCCTTCTGACTTCATGTGAACTTTAACCCTAGTCCAAAGGAAAGCAGCCAAGTTTAAAACTTTTATTGGATTGCTTTAACTCTTCAGCAATTAATATCTTGACATACTCAGCAATGGAAAAATATCTAGGAAAACCTACTATGGAAAATATCAGAAGAGAATATCTGAGAACATGTCCTGCAACACCTCTCTGAAGTTTCTGTTACTTCTGTTATCCTCCAAAGTCTTATGTCAGACTTTTGTTTCTGCAAGATTTCAGTCTGAAGGAATGAATCCGCTATTTCTGCGTTAGTGGTAAAATTGAAAGCAGAAAAATAAATATGACACAATCTCACGTGCAAAACTGAGATCTGCTGTTTACTTCCACTGCTGCAATTTGACCAAATTCAGTTTTAAAGTTTGCTCAGATAACTAATGCTTTTTTCCCCCCCCCCCCCCTGTTGAACAGGTTTTGTTTTAAACTGGAACACGCAAAAAAGAAATTTCACGTTGTATGTTTAAAATTATGATTTGGCAGAAAAACCTTGTAATTCCACTGCAATCTAACCTCTATCATTTTTGGGAAATGATGTGTCTCTCATATTTGAAATGGAAAGACAAAATAATAACCTCATGCAATTAGCTTATGAATCCCAAATACAAGCTTTATTTTTCTGCTTCCTTTATAAGGTTCAGCTTTCTTCAATCATTTACAGAGAACAGTGTGGAAAAGCTCTCAAGAATTTAAAGGAAGAACAGGAAATGAACTTAAAACCATTCTCACTCTTCTTCAAATGCTGTTAAGAAAAAAGAAAATTCACAATTCAATTAACACTGGCTAAACAGCTAAAAATATACGTCAGAAGGTTCAAGAAAAGCACTGATTAATAGTGATAAACTACCTTACTGAAAGGCAAATGTATGCAGCAATCCCTACCCCGAAACATCTCCTCAGGCAGCAGAATCAGCAGTTACAATCAGACAGCACAAATCCTGTGTTCATAAGCAACTCCTTCGAAGCTTATTACCTTGAAAAATTAATACTTTGCAGGAGAAACTAATGATAAGAGGTGGTGACTGGCTGAAGCTAAAATCTACAAACTTTATTAAAAGTCTTTATTAAATCTTCATATACCCCTTGAAGACAGGTATCACAGTTCTGCAAGAACCCCGACGGTATCACTGCAGTTCATTCAGAACATGACAACTTCACAGCTGAGAAGTTCTATTTGAATATGTGAATGTACCACATTATTTTAAATAGGAAATTCCAGCAAAGCAGTTGCTGCTTTTTTTTTTTTTGTCTCACCACTAGGGGAACTGCTTGAGGGATACTGGAATTCTCTACTTCATATATATATTTTTCTTCATTAAAAAAAGTGATCAGGTTTCCATGTTGGAGTCACACACATACCAAAACACAGGCCTTATTCTATCCATATAGTAACAGTGTTTCCTTTTCCCTTTTACACTGCCTTACTATAACAGCCTCAGTCAGATCTCAAAATATAAAAGATTAAATTTCTGCAAGTTAAAAGCTAACCAAGATTGAGAAATACAAAAAGGACAAAGTTTACTCACACGTTAATAATTTACTTGCTACTAAGAAGAAGGAGAAAAAAGGCTTTGGTATTTTAGCAGGTCTGATTAATGAGCAGAATCTCAGAATTCGAAGTTTAGATAAATTTCTACACACTTGGAAGCTCTTTCACACCTTCTTTTCCTAGCAAAAAGAATTCTCACAAGAACAGCATCTGACAGAGCTTCTTGCTTTGCTTCCAAATAGAATAGAATAGAGAAAGAATATTTTCTCTGCTCAGGGAAGGAAGCATAAGGAAGTGGTAGCTAAATGCAACTACAGGTGTTGTCTGTGACTCTAATCAAGCTCAAGTCTGCCTCAGTCTTCCACCTACACCAAGAACCTCAAAGGATGAAGTTTCATCCAGCTTTTTACATTATATGGCTGCAATCTGAAATGACTTTAGCACAAACATGCAATCTAACATACATTAGTTTTTGTGCACAGTTTATACTGCTCAGTGAATTCTGCACAAGTAGACTTCATAGCACAGACATGGGGCCTTCAAATGCATGTGAAGTATTGGAAGAAAACAGGAATCTGCCTGATAGAACTGGTTGCAAGACTGATTACCTTAATTTTCCTCTTTGGTATTCCTATTTTATGTAAATCCCAAAGGATTTACACAGAACACTACTGTTCCAAAATCCTGTGAGTCTGTACTCCACACTACACCATCTTTTAATTATTTTATTTCCTCAGTGCTGCCAGTTGTCTTTGTTTTCTTACGAGCTCTGTGATATTTGGTATCTTTTAACACTAACTTCCTTCGATCCTTGGTTCACACATACATCTCAGATTTCATTTTAAATCCACTGTTTGTGTGTGTGAAGAAAAAAGGCAACCTAGATACATTCAGAAGACTTCGATATTTGAAAGAACCATGATTTTTTTTTTTTCTTTTTTAAAGCCCATCATTTTCAAAGCTGTGCTTATGGTTCTCTTCAATCCTGTCTCATCTTTTTCCAAAGGCTGCTTAAAAAGAGATTTAGTGTAAAATACTTCAAAAGCTTTTTAGGAATGACTCACATGTTCTTCAAGTAAACATGAACTTCAGCTTTAAACAAATACAATAATTTACAAGATGTGTAATAGAAGAGACACCATTAAGCTAACACTGAACTCACAGTCTGTACCTGCATTGCCCTTTTACCTGTACTTAAAAGCAGGAGTAGTTCCAACCACACGCATGCCAAGAGCCCTTCCACATGAGCTGGGTCAAGTATGTCAGCAGGGCAAAGGATACTCATAAACACTACAGATATATTTGAAAAGGAGAGAGGAATCTTCTAAAAATTCAATCCTAGCTCTCAGTATCTCAGTGACTTTGGTGTAACTCCATAAAGCTAGATTGTTGACTTACTGGGAGATGTATTTCACCTCTTTACTGAGTAATCTACTGGAAGTCTGTAGTACTGACCATCTAAGAGTCAGTTTTAAAACCCCAGTCCTGCAAAGACTTACTCACTCTCTTAGTGCCAACGCTGTGCAGTAACATCCATGCATTAGTTATCAAATAAGTTCAAACATGGACAGGACAGTGATCACAGTGATATGAGTCAAGTTACTGTACCACCTTACTATAATCCTGAGGAAAAACCTCATCAAAAAGGCAAACACATGCATAACCTCTAAGCACACCAAGGTGAAAATAAACCCTCATATAAGACAGCAATACTAACAGATTATTTTTTTTTAGATTGAGCCTTTTTCATAAGTCATAAAAAATAACCATTAAGTAAATAAATCTTTATTTTATCAAATCAATAAATTCTTTCACATATTCATGCTTCAACTAAAACAAAAGAAGGCAAAATCCATTTTTGGCAGCGGTACTGCGGATCAAACATACATGACTTGTAAAACTAAAGCAACAACCCTGCCCTCCCTGCTTGCAGCTCTGCTGCAACTGCAGGCTGCACGGCACATTGCTGCGTGTGCTGTAGAAGGAGATTTCCGCAGGGAAAGGCCACGCCATTTCCTCAGAGCACTTATAGCCCAAGAAGAAAGCCTCACTGTGAGGTATCATCAACAAACTCTTGTGACATGCCTTTATGATGCTTCCCCAGGGAATACATTAAAAACACATAGCGGACAAGCTCAGAATTGCTGGAACAGCTTGAGATAACCCCTGCCCTTGATGCTGCGATCGCTCTCGTTGCTCACCATCCTCTCACCATTCTCCCCCTGCTCTGTGCCTCTGCAGATCTGTGCCGACAGAGCCTACAGACTGGGAAGAGGAATCAGCACCACAGAAAAGCTGCATTTCCTGTTCCAAGCACAAGTCTCTCAACTCAGTACGTGTTACCTGGCAAACAAGAGGAGGGCTCCGAAGTAGCTGTACTAAAATGTTTTCAATACAATTGGGTGTACTCCACAGTCAGTTCCTGCAACAGTAGGAAACAGCTGGAAAGCAGAAGATCCTGGCAAAGCAGCAGAAGTCATCACAACAACTCCTACAGCTGCTTCCCTGCTCTGCATGAAGAAGATATGGACAGTGCCTTTACCCTGGGGATTTAGACAGTGTATCGTACAAATATGCACTGCAGCACACAATCACCAAGAAGAGGCAGCAATACTTTTCTCCCCTGATTTCTCAAGCAATTTAAGTGAATACTTACTGTCTCAGCATTCAGCTGCCAAAGCTGAATCAACTGCCTGAGAAACATAAATTTGCTTAGAAGAGCAGCCAGCTGCCCACAGAACCACAGACATACTGGTTACTGGTGTTCAGAGCTTCAACAGGAAAAAGGAGATGATAAATGAAATTGAGTTCCTCCCTTTTCTGATCCTTTCATAGCATGTAAAATAATAGTGTCACTCAGCAGACCCCAGCCTTTTAAAAAAGAGCATATTAGATTTTGGCCTGCACTCTTACTAGCCCCAGTTCAGTGGCTTTGCTGTTGGCTGTGCAGAGAATCCTTGCACAGAAGCACTCCTGATCCACGTATTAAACACTGCTTTCCCTTGTATCACTGAATGGGATGACAAAATATCACTTAAAACAGGGCCACTGGCTGTTACCACATCTTCCACCTTGGCTGGTGTGGCTGGAGCACTCCTGCAAGCAAGAACCTGCACTGCCGTCTCTGCTGGGCGGAGGATAAGAGATCACACGAGGTTTTTCTCAGAAACTGAAATGACCAGGAATACATTCTAAAGAGCACTGACAGAAACATGTCACCTGGGGTCTGGAAGAGCCAATAGCTTCCTTCCCAGCCTCCCTAACAGCCAGGTGGCAGCAGCAGGAACTCCAGGCTCCCTGCGTTCTCTCCTTCCATCCTCAGGTTGCCTTCCTTGAGGCAGTTTTCAACAAACCTAGATCACCATTTTCCTCTAACACAAAACAAAGAAACCCCTTGTAATGCCAGAGCTTTTCACAGACCAGAAAATCTCATTGCCGGGAGCAGAGGAACAGAGCAATGAGGATAAGAGAGCTCATAAATTAATTACAGAGAAAAATGTTTTCTGGATTGTGGAAAAGGTCCAGCAGAGCATTGTGAGATCTAAGACTCTTCCCAAAATGGCAGGGTAGCACTAGGTTGCACTGTGCCAGTGCATGAAAGTATGCTAATTTCATTTTAGAATATTGTATGTGTAAAAACAGGTATAAATTCCAGTAAGTGGGGATTTCCCCTTATTACCGCTACCTTTATGTTCCAGGGCAGTATAAAATTTAAGGAAGTTTGTTTACACATCTCTGAATTCCTAACTGTGCTGTAAAAGCATCTACAGTTATCTGGAAATATCTGCACTGAATGAAAAAAAGCACAGCGGACCAGGAATTTATGCAGTAAGAACAAATGAAAGCCCAGAACAGGGACAAACACTAAGGAAGAAGTCAAGCAGTCTAAGAACACATTAGATGGCTGCAGAGCTATATATTGCTTCTCCATTTGCAGATGATGCAGACTCCTAAAAAGATGTCAAATTCAGCCTTGTGCCCTATGAATGGCAGTTTCCTCAGACAGATGTTTTCTCATGGCTTGTATCAAGGCTCAGTTTGGCCCAATAACTTTAGAAGTAGAGATGAGTCATATTAATAGCATACCATATTACTAGCAAACCCTATAAAATCGTACTTAAAATCTTGCAACAATCAATACTATTTTATATTACAATATTAATACCCAAGATACCGATATAAACTGCAACCTATTTCAGACTAACTTGCCTGGAAAGAGGCTGAAAGCAAATCCTGGTAAAATCCCAAAACTCCAAGGGGGCAATGCAGCACTTACCTGTTGAAGTAACAAGTAACCACTGCTCCAGCAATTGTCATTTGCTGACAGGCAAGAATGAATTCACTAGTCCAAATAAGGCCAACAAAATGATACCATGCCATGTAGCAAATTCCAGAAAAAGCTCTATATTCCACTTGTCCTTCGGAAGTAGTCTGTGCAGTACCTGGGATTGAGATTATGCCATCATATTAATATAAATCACCAGATACAAACAAAAAATGAACTTCACCCTTTTTCTTAAGCTTTCTTTAACAAAATTATAAGTGCTTCTTATCTATTTTCTCGGACAAAACCAGAGAGCCAAAATTTTAATTGAAATAGAATTTTGAAAACTAAAATTTTACAATTTAACATTGTCCAATGTTACTACAGTATTGAGGAACACTGACAAATGCATTCATTCAAGCTAAATACAATTGTTTCTACCCCTATTAATAACATAGAATTCATTCCACGCTGAAAAGACGGCTTTTCACAAAAGGTAGGCATAACTCAGACAACTGAGCAATCAGACCTTTCCCCATGCAATCCAATTTATGCCACTTCACTTTGAAGTCCAGTCAGGGGATAATGGCATTGGAACATTCATTCCTAGTGAAAGGTCACTAGTCCTACCACTCCATTTTTGGGTTTGTTTGCTTGTTTGTTAAGTTTACCAGGCCTTTAATTCATTACCCTTCAAGATCACAGAATAAAATGAGCTCTGGAGGTGAGCAGTTTCCTATTCTAACTGTACAACATAAAGAAAGGGAGACACAGAATTGTCTTTTACTACTGGAACAGCATTCTAACATCAGTACTGAAGCGCGCCATCTTCAAGAATACCACAGACATCAAACTATCTAAAAAGTGGTTAATTCCACCTTTTATTTTTGTACAATAAAAGAGTGCATACTCAACAATATCTAGAAGTAGAAACAATAAGGGTTTGGTTTTCATCATCAGGTTTAGACAAGCTTTACAAGTCTTCAGAATCTAAGTCCATTTGCCTGTAAATTACAAAAATATGAATCCACCCCACAGTTGCTTTGCAAAATTATCTTCAAGTGCTTCGAAAGGACCAAAAAACACTACCTGGCTGTATAATTGTTATTATATGGTCTGCTTAAAAAAAAAAAAAACTTGAATTACTTAGCTTCAACAACATTAGCAAAATAAACCCATCTATCCTAGATTTTCTGAGAAGAAATATTTGCTATTGAAGGACAAAAATAATTAAAAAAAAAAAAAAAGAATAAATCTATGAATGGATTTATAGCCTAGAAGCTAAGCATTCTTCCCACAGCTAAGCCAATCTTATTCTCAGCACTCTGGAAATCAAGACTTGCATCCATCAACATGCTACAGTGGGCCTCCAGGAGGAGCTTGTAGGTACTGTACCAGACTTGGCCATCAAGGCAACCTTTGCTGAAGGGCAAACAGACATTTTTTATTTTCTGAAAAGTTATCAGTTTTAACTTGCTTAGTAAATCCTTCACAGTGATGTAAAGTTGGTCACTCATAGAAATAGCACTGCTTCTATTATACTCAAGTGTATTTTAAGACTCTGAAATGCAAGATACTTGCTGTGAAGAAGCTAATTCTCTTGGTAAGATCTCCTATCACACACTTCCAGCCATTCCTCCATATCCCTTGCCACCTCGTTTTTAAGTTTGGATCCAGAGTTGTTTTTCCTTTTTAGACACGAATTTTTGAGGACAGATTCATCTACTTCAGTACAATAAAATAGCTATGTGTTATATCATTTCTTGTCCTGAATTCAAGGGGGCCTTCATCTCCATTTCTTCCTCCGGGGATTCTAGACTGCTGTTTTCCTGCAGCCAGAGCCTGCCCTCAACATGCTCATTAACCACAGCCTATAGTCCTTCCTTAGGAACTTGGGCAAATGCTAGGTCGGCACTGCACAAGAAGATCTCCCACCTTTCTGTTTCTGTGCAGAGACATTATGCCATTTGGTAACAGAATTAACCATGCTTTCCACCATGCAATTCACCTGAGTATTTCTTTCACCAAGGAGGCACATTTCAGGTTTTACATCTCTAGCTTTGTCACGACGATTGACAATAATCTGTATTGTAAACTACTTCCTTTTGCTTTTTAACAGCTTTCTAAAATAAGCAACTGCAGTACGAGCAGCAATGGTTTTGCCCTTTATGACCAGCCTGAGACGAGAGCACGTACAGCACTGTACTGCACTGCACAGAAATCAGGCACATCCACCTGTGAATTCAACATTACCACTGCTGTTTAGCTAAGGTGAACTAGTTTTGTAACCTCACAAAATTTATCAGCGTAAACATCTGTCTGATACCCCTTCTGATGTACTGTTCTGATGTGGCCCAATACATAACAGTGCTGGCAAGAGAATTACAATGCTATTGTAACATATTGTAAAATACAATGTTATTTGTCATATGTCACTCCTGGTAGCATGGATAAACTTCAAAAGATAGAATAGACACCCTGCTGACAAAAGCATCTTTCTCATCACTTCACTGTGATCTGTTTGTGCAAGCTAAACCTTCCCAACAAAGCCATGAAAGACAGTTTTCATTTGTCAGCAGAGTATTTTTCCTCCAATAAGAGGAAAATAACCCTCCAATAAGAGGAAAATAATCATAGCAAAGTGTGCCAAAAAACAATCTTTCTGATGTACCACGCACTCTTAGTGGTGATGCTAAGTCAGTAAAGAATGTAAAGAACTGCGGACCTTCCAGATGAAACACCAAATCTGAAACCTCTGATCAGTACAAGTGCTGATCTGCTGCAAATACTTCAAAGCAGTGCTGTTAACAACGCAAACAGCTGTAAGCATTTGCAGCAGCATTCAGAACAGTTTCCCCCCCTGACTCAGCAGCCCAGTGCTGTGCCACCATGTCAGTCAGCACAGCAATGCCACAATAAAGCCAGCGCATGCACAGCACCACCAGCTGCACTCTGGTCCTTTAAGACTTATGTTAGATGCTCTTATTTGGCAACAGCTGCTGCAAGTTTTTGCTGATGCCTGGAGCAGCAGGCTGCTTCCAGGGATGAAAATTCCTGGGAAGTCCAGTTTAGCAGTTTCCTTATCAGAAATAAAGAACCACTGCCCAGAAAATACTGAGAGCTTGTTTATCAGTTCCTGTTAACATGAAAATACAACATGAACTTCCCACTGCTAAGCGAGGAAAGATTCTGGCAGCATATACCGCGTCTTCATATGTCCTCCAACAGAGTTTATTGTGTTCTTCTATTTAGTTTTTTCCCATGTAGTGTTATTTATAGCTAAGCTAGTCAACTGTAATTGGAAAGTCAAGGATCCTGCAGGAAATAAGTCCTCATTGTTGGTTTAGCTACTGAAAAACTTGATACAACAGTTCTATTGATCCACTGCCTATAGCATGCACCTTCACAACAGGAAAACCTTATGCTGCTTTCTCATCCTACATTATGTGCACAGTATTTATGCCTTGTGGACTCCACAGCTCCTGCACACCAGGAAGCTGAAAGACATGTATTGCTGTGCCAGACAGTCAGATCTGCAGTGAAATACACCACAAACTCACAAACAATAAGACTTAATAACCCTAAGATCTATCAGCTTTTCTAAAGCACAGATGAATTCCATTCCTACCCTGCTAATGGTTCTAACTGGTGCCACTGTTTGCACTGTCTCCAGTCTCATGGAGTCTGGCATTTCTCCTAGATTTCCAGGTCTGGAATTCACTTGCTCTCTGCTGCTCTTACAGATTCTGAATTACTGAGGTACTTAAACAAGTGCCTACTTTAAAATGCATAAGTAGTCCCACTGATTTTAATAGGCTTATCCATGTGTTTCAAGTAAGTCATGTGCACAAGTACCTTTCTAAGAAACGTCTATTATAGCTCCCAAGAAGGCTGTTTCTGCTCACAGTTACACTAACTGTTGGAGAAGATATAAATAAGGGCCTGTGTGGTGGTATAAAGATCAGGTGCATCACAGCTGAAGCAAAGAGCAGGTGCTCCAGAGCTGTAAGATGCAGAGATGCTTTACATATTACATAACTAGCAAAGGTTCAAGGAAAATGTTAAGAACAGGTGCAGCACAGCAGCAAGCCGAATTCATTTGCCCATTTCATTGTATTAGACTAAAGACTATTAGACTAAATGTCTTCATAAACATTTCAGTTTCTCAGCTTTCTTAATATATCTGCATTTCAAACAGAGCCTCAGAAAACACATTAATGAAAAGCTTAGGTGTCAGAAATGAGACAAAAACAGCTATATTTTACAAAGTAATGCTTGCTAAGCAGCTATCTGTCAACAGAAAACAATTGTTCCAAGAGAGCAGATCTTGGGAGAACTTCAGAGAAGTACTCTCAGCTGATGTAAGAAGCCCACAAAACTCAAAAAAAAAAAAACCACAAAAAACCAAACCCAAACAATAAAGGAAATATCTTCCACCTCCAGGGTGATTAGAGAAAACCAGTATAAAATACAAAGCTGCTCAGCCATCACCATGGTATTAATCAAACAGCACTATATATGTTCACTTATCCTCATCTTGAGCTACAAACAAAATCTAAGCTGTGGTTTATTGGATACAGCGTGGGACAGAACAACTGTCATATTTCTGTCACCTACTTTCTTCAAAACCCCTCAAATCTGTGGGACAGATAAAACAATCTTTCATCATCCCCCCCAGATCATTAAAAGGCTAAAATTGCCTTCGTTGTCTTCGAGCTCCCTTCAAGAGTTACTCTGCAATCAGAGCTGCTGTAAACAACCGAAGAGATTGAGAACAAACCTTTCTCACACAACTTTATCGGCACCTAGCGGGCACCAGGGCTGCTGCAGGGCATTGACACGCCATTTATACAGAGATCTCAGCACTCTGACTTCGCCAAGAACTCAGCTTACACCTGTTGGGTAACAACAGCCACCATTTCACACAGAAAGCAAAATAAAAAGCTCAATTACAAACAGGAATGATAAAACGAATGGCATCAAGCTTTAATCAGAAATATCAGTTGAACACGTGAAGTTGCATTTTTCTACCCACATTCATCCTTAGGCTGTAACTTTGAACTGATGTGGGTTATTTATCATACATAACATTTCCTTCTAAATATCAACACCCTATTTGTTAATAGAAAATTCTTAAAGAATCAACACCCCCACTAAGAACTTCCTGAGGGAAAACCTCGGTCAAAACACACGTTTTACAAGACTCCCCATGTGAGAAATACATACTGATAATTAAGATAATTAAGCCTGGAAACAACCTTCTCTTTCATGCTGAACCTGCTACAAATAGATTCTCCGAAAACTCAGAGCATGCTAGCAATTCACCACCACTCTACAGTGCAACAACATTATGATGCAGCCTTCTGTACTACCTTATGTGTATCACTCTCTGGAAACCTCAGCATCCCTGCTGTGATTGGGAAAGAAAAAAAAGTGAAACGCCTCTGAGCCTGGAGAGCTCTGCTGCACTCTGCATAATACAGCCAGTCTCAAACTTTGAATCCTACTCCCCAAGCCAGCAGAAAAAAAGAGTTGAGTAGAACTGTCTAGCACAAAGTATGCACTCAATAAGGGAAAATGGCACAACACGGAAAAATCATAAAAAGCCTCCAAAAGGTAATTTTCACTGGGATTTATTTCCCTGCAAAGACATGGAATCTGCAACTCACTGCTTTCCTGCAAATCTGTAAAAGCATCTAAGGAAGCATCTGACTTGTTCCCCATTCAGCACTTATCACCACGAGCTAAAACATTTCTATTCTTTTCATGATTGCCACATCTCAATATGACAGATTCAGTTGTACAGTCTAAATTTATGTTCAACAGAGGCAAGCTTCACATCTTTATATGCGCTTATTTAGAATAAGTGTGAATATTCTTACGGGAAAGGTGTCAGTTCAGCTTGAAGTCTAACATGTAGTATGTTCTCTAATATACTTGTTAATTATATATTTAGCAAATCCACTTGTTAGAATTCATTTTGTTTTTACCTGCATAGCTCACCAGAAAACTGAAGGAAAATGAATTCTGCTCTAGCCTAAGCAGCAGGTGACTGACACACAGTGCAGAGAGATGATGTCTCTGGCTGCAAGTGAAGTGGGTGTGAGGGAAAGCGCCATGGGACAGGAGTGAGGTCTCTGCCCCATAGTGACAGGAATACTACCAGTTTTGCAAAAGGTCTTCAAATACAGAAAAAGGTCTTCAACTACAGAAAAACTGGAGGCTTTTCTGGCCAGGACCACAGGCTCAAGGAATGGTAGAATCACAAGACAAAATAATCAGACTTCAGCATCAGAATGTTTGGCTGCATTTGTTTCTCCACGCAAGAATTGCCATGAAGATTCAGAAGAAAACAAACTCATGAATAAGTAAAGCTTCTAGACAAACAGCTGTCTCTACCTGCATCAGTTCTCCACAAATTCTAATCCAGAGGACAACTGACTCTTAGCAGTAGGTACAGAAATTCAAAATGAAAATAAAACTAACACCCAAATCACAATGCTTCCTATGGACAAAAGCTGACATCTGCATGAAGAATTATCCCCAGAGTTGCACACAACCAGCCTAGCTTTCTTCCTTCAGATGACGTTCAAAGGGACATCCTTCCCCTCCCTCACAGTGATGCTTGGCCAAGGGACAGCAACCAAGTTGCCCATTGTCCAATCAGTGACAGATCTGATAGCAGTTTGTCTGTTAGTTATATTATGCTCATAATCTGCTCTTCTTACAGATCCTTCATAAAGAATTGGCTTTCTCTATAGAGCACCTCCTCTACAATCTCAAAGAGTGTCTAGATCGATCCAGATACTATTGTACCAGTCTAAATAATTACAGCGGTTGTCAATAAAGTACTGCTCACAGAGCACTGCCTCCATGACAACTGAACATTGTTTATAGTCAGAGGAGATGAACAGGAAGGAGGACACAACATTCGGTGCAGTTACAAAATGAGAATATGGCTTTCTTCATTTAAATACGTCAAACATATACACATATCCATCATGATTTGATCAGAAGCTAAGTAACTGAGAAAGAAAACAACTAAAGCCCACATCTAAGAGCAAAAATCCTCTCTTCTGTAGTGCTGTGACTCACAGAACTTTAGCAATGACTTCAGCATGAGAAAGAGGGAAGGGAAGGGTAACAGCTGTATAACAAGGCTAGCCCACATAAGACCAGAGGGTCCCATACTTAGAAATTGAACTCAGGAAACAGCATTCATAAGAAAGAAGCAAAGCATACACTTACCTGCAGTTCCTAAGCTAAGCAGCACAGCAACCCAAAATACCCAGAAGATGATCAGAATCAGAAAGGTCCAAAGCGGCTGGAACAGAAGGAAAGGGATTCTGCCGATTATTTTACCAACAATCTGAAAGAGTTGTACGGTGCACTGAAGCCTTTTTCTTAGCACAAGTATAAGGCAAAGCAGAACAACCTGTTAGAGAAAAGAAAGAATTATTAGTTGCTTTTTTTTTTTCCCCTCAAAAAAATTATGAAAAGTTGTCAAGTGCAGGTCCAGGGGATATGGCTTCCACAAAGACATGACAGCAAAGCATTTTTCACAAACACTGTGTGCTGGAAATGCTTCCTAAGACACTGCCTATATTCTCAAGGAGCCTGTGAACTAAAATCTTTGATTTCACAAAATTAACTTTATAAAAGCATTACTACTTAAAATAAAATGGAACTCATAAATCTGTAACTCACGCAGTGGAAACAATCTATTTTTCTTTACAGCAACAAACACAGAGCTATGTTAGCCACAGCATACTGCTTTCATATATCCTGTACGTCATGAACATGTAAACTTCCTTCTACTCCAGTCAGCTTACTGCTGCTCACAGTGGTAGGAGTAGCCAAACCAAATTGGCTGGGTATACATGGAGGCAAAGCAGATGTAAAATGAAACCTCATTTAAAAAATCTTTCTTCCCAAAGCAAAAACCAACCAACCACCACCACCAAGATGCAAAAAATTCACAACCTCACGATTTTTTTTGTATTTGACAGCTATGAACAGCATTTAAAAAAAAAAAAAAAAAGGCTGGAATGTATAAAATAACAAATGCAACCAGTGGCAGCTGGTTGGTTTACCACCAGTTTTCTCGCCTGCTCTGCGAAGAGCAGCCTCAGCAGTAGATGTTCCACAAGTCCTACAACCCACATGAAACCCTTCCTACTCTTTTATTAACAACAGTTAGAAGGTCATTGTTGATAACTTACAGAGAATATGAAAAAATCTGATCTATAACATTTTTATTTTCACCCATCAAGCGTCAGACTGTTCACATCCAATGAATCCCAACCTACGGATCCTAATCTGCTTTAAGAAAATAGAGATGCCATCTTTTTGACAAACATTTCACAAACTACAGACTGTACACTCAGACTGAGCAATGACTCCTTTTACACTGCATCACAATGAGAAACTCTTCAAAAGTTGCAAGACAGATTCAGGTTTTCTGTTGAAAAACAAGGGAAATGAGAGAAAAGCAGAATTTCACCCTGTGGTGTGAGGCAAAGGCACTGCTGCCTGTGCTCTGCCTGCCCCTCCCATTGTGTAACAAAGCCACTCCTCTCTTCAACTGTCAGGGTGGGCTGAATGTACAGGTTGTGCTCACAAGGAGCCAGTGCCTCTCTGCTCACCCATGATTCTCCTAGCTAGCTGATGCACAGGGCAACAGGGATGGAACACAACCGCATTTCTACAAAACTGATGACAATACTGTTTTATATAGAGCTGAAGCATGGCAGAGCCCAGAGCAGATCAATGAGCTTCATAATGAAGATACAAAACTACATAAAATACTATAAGCAAATATTGATTCTGCTTTTCAAATCTGAAAGAAATACGGGATTATTCTTATTGTCGCAAAACCATGGCAGTTCAAATTTTCAAGCCACAGCCCAATCACTGCTTGCAGTAAAATACTACTTACTGTAACTGCTGTAGAGAAGATGGCATATCCAAACAGAAATTTTACATTCTCCTTTTCTGTTTCCAGTTCAGTGCTGGGATCATTCCTGTAGTCGTAGTAGAGCCACCAGAGGACACCCGAGACAACTGCAACAAACAAGCAGCATGAAGGCAGGCAGCACCTCCCCAGGCTGCCTCCCCACAGCCCCTCTGCCCACCCCCAGCTCTGATCAGGAGCTATCATGTAGGAAAGGCACAATGTCAGTGATCACAGAGAAAATTCACATCATGGTCTCTTAGACTGAAGTACAAGCCCAACAGATGATTCGGTTCACTTGCAGCTATTCTAAAACTCAGCCATGTAATTTTGTTGAGGAAATAAGAAGCTGCTACAGAATGGCAAGCTTTAACTGGACACACTCCCACAGTTCTTCCTTTCCATAGCAGACAATGTAAAACTTCACAACACTTTCTTGTGAAACAGCAGTATTTCCATAGCTGCATGCAACAGCCAAAAGAAATGTCATTTCCAGACATCTATAAATGATTAAAACTGATAACCATCCCAACACTCAGCAGCTAGAACAGTATGCCAGATGCTGGCACCCCAAAGCAGGCAGCACTCTGCTTGGAAATGGCTGTGGTTACGAAGGATGGCCTCCAAGAAAGGGACAGCTGTTTGTTCAGCTGCCTCTCTATCAGTTCAATGAGATGGCCCCATTTAGTGGATGCTAAAAGGTAAACTTATATAAGGTATAGCTTACATAAAAGGTATACTTACATAACAACCCAAACACAACCAGTGCAATCAAAGTATGGACCAGAAGCGTCCGAATGAATCTGAAGGTCAAAACCACTATAAAAGAGAAAGCTGAAAAATACACAAAGTAAGTTTATTATGAGTGTCACCACCCATTTAACTTAACTCTTTACTTACTTTACAGGTAAGCTTAACATTCTATTAGAATTTCAAGCTTTTACTTTTAAGAGGGATATGAAAGTTAAAAATCAAAACATTAATATTAATGGCATTATTCTTTTTATCAATGGCTTCTCAGTCCCTTGAAAAGACATACCACATGTGCATTTTAGTCTATTACATTAATCATAACAAAAAACCCAATTCTTTCTTGAGAATGAATCTGTCCAGAAAAATCTGAAGATCAATATATTAAATTAAATAATAAAAAACTAACAAAAGCATTTTGAACTTCACATTTTAATTGAATATTACTATTCACTTTCTATTTAGAACCTCATTTTTTATTTGCAACCTTACCTAGTGCAAGAACACTCAGTCCTATCACAGTATCTCTTCCTGCCAATATTCCACTCAGAATTCGGTGAAAAACATCCATTTCATTAACCATATTTATTAAGACAGATGCATATTTGGAATAGCATTCAACATGTTGTGGAACACACCGATTAAATAATGGAAAAGATTTACTGGAAGGTTAAAAACAAAGATAGAGAAAAAGGATTTCATTACTGGACAAACATTTTCAAACCCACAGAGATTTGAGACCTCTGCAGCACCCCAGCAGCACCCCCAGCACAGTGCTGCAGCAGCTGATAGCCACCATCTGCAGCCCACCAGTCCCCCTCCCTGCCTCCAACATACACACGGAGTCTGACCCAGCAGGACAGGGCTCTGGGCACAGGAGCAGTCTCTTACAAATGCTCAGGCAGTGGTGTCATTTTTCATCTGCAAAATAAACTCTTGGTGGCACCATGCCTGCAATGCTGGGTGAGAACATCAATTCAAGACCAACAAGGGGAAAAAAGTGGATTACTATCTCACTCACCATCAGCACATAGTTCCTATTCTATTCTAGCCTGGCTTCACTCATTCTGATCCCATATCATTACATAAAATCTTAACTCATGAGAGCATGGCTGTAAACTTCATTGTAATTCTAAACTGAACATTTCATATCATTTTGAGGATATTTAAATATTCTAAAGCCTGCTCCAAAACAGTGCTTGTAATGTACATGTAACACCACCAGATATCTACATATAAAACTGTTTGCTTCTTCCAGCTAGCTTATTGAATATATTCATTGTTCCACTCCGGCAAGACTGCACTGCATCAAAGACACATTCATAACCAAGTGGAGAGGTTTGTTCATCAACACATTAAAACTTCTCTGACTAGCTTTGCTTCTACGATGAAATACTACTGTGCAACATGAATATGCTGAGTTCCTTGCCTAATAAGAAAAGGCCTAAAAAGTCAAATATGCCACATTTTTCATCAGTTTGCATGTCTTCCTTTGACCCACAGTGATGGTAACAGCTTCATGTGTCCCCTGCTCCCTCCTGGTGTTTCACCTTCTATTTTCTCATTGGAGCAGTAGATGACTTAGCTCTGCAAACATGGAGATTCCAATTCTTTATTGTATTTTCATAAAGTGGAATTTTAAATAGTGGTTTTAAGGATTTTGACTCACTAACTCATAATAAATAAAAATATACAACTAAGTCAATATATCCACACTTAACATGCTGGAAAATATTAGACCTTGCTGTCCACAGACCTCTGTGCTTCAAGCCAGCTGGCCATGAAATAACTCTTACAAGTAATTTCTGGGTTCAGGATAATAACAGAGGTCTGAGAGCACAGCTCCTTTTCTTAGCACTAAGGGAGAGAGCAAAAATTTTGTGCAGAAAATAAGTCACTTCTGATGTGGAGTGCTCTGCCCCTGATTTGGAGAGAAAACATCTCTAAACAGTAGAGGAACAGAGAGAATGCAGCCCTTGCTCATTTCAGGACAGGACACAAGCGTGTTCTCAGGCACACACAGAAACCCATAAAGATACAGGTACAAAAATAAACAATGCACAACCATTCTGATTTTACATGGCGTCATCTACAGAATGTGAGGAACTAAGAATCCTTAATAATGCAGACATCAGGGCATTGTAAAGCATCCAGCACTTCTTACCTTGGTGGAACGGGCAGCGTGGGACATAGCTCAGCTGCCTTTGGATGTAACGTGTAACTGGAAATGCTCAGGTTGTAAACACAAAGACAAGAACCTAAGAAATAAAAGAAATGGAAAATTAATATTAGTTACAGTTCTGGAGAAAAACACTCTAAGTTTTATTTACACTTCTGCTTTGATCCCTTAGCAGGCCACATTCATCACTGATATTCCAGTAGGAACATAAAATAAATTAGCTACCAGGTAAATCTATAGCAACATCTATGGGATCTTCTGTCTTCTAGACTTAACTGTAACTACCATTCACTGACCTTCATGAAGGATGAGCACATTGTTCCATGGTACAACACTTCTCTGAACCTTTATTCCTTAAGACAACACAAAAACCTGAACTGACACACGGCACAATGGAATAGGGCCCTCATAATTTAGAGCAGAATATGTATCTATCCAGAAGCTTAACATTTCCTACTCTCTGGACTGAACAGTGCCAGGTACTGTGCTAACAATACTCTGCTCCATTACGTCACGCTGCTAGGAAAGAAATGCTGTCTGCATTCAAGCCATTCAAAATGCAATACTGCCCTCTCCCTTGACATAAACATGCAAGCAGTTTTAGCACACGGATGGAACTTCATGCAATTTTACTCAGTTGCACTGAAACTACTTATATATCACAGGGGTTTAGGGCTTTCTGTACATAACTAAATAATGACAAAGTATCCTAAAATGAAATTAAAACAAATGTTGCCAGTTTAAATAGAAACTCTTGTCAAAACATTCAACGAAATGAAAAATAATGGACATCCAGTAAAAAGAGCCACAGCTATCTGTATGGACTGCAGTTTACAGGTATACTATGGAATAAGGGCTAGGCCACAGGTTACTTCATTTATCTGTTGGAAATGAACAAACTGGAGCTGTCTCCTTCGCACAGCAGCTACTCCTAACATTGTACTCATCTTCAATGGCAGAATAAAAAAAAGTCCTACGCAGAATACTAAACTTTGGGCTCTGATGTCAAAATGGATAACACTGCCAGTACACCTCCGGAATTAGTAATTCTACTACAGCTTTAATCAAATTGAAAAGAACCAGTTAGACAAGTTTCTCAAATAGCACATGAGCTCTGCTCACCCACTGCCACCTTCAGCAGCCAGCTTTCTGCTGGATAACCTCAGACTTGTCCAGGAATGAATCAACAATTTTTCAATCTGCATAAGAGAGCTGTACCATATCTAGAAACTATTGTAAATTGTAATGGCTTTGAAATAAAGCAGAGATGGGGGTTTATTTTTGGTTGCTATGGACTGTTCAGGAAACTGACGGTCAGAAATGACTCCCTAGTGTAGCAAACATAAGAATAATAAAGTGAAAGTTTCTCAACTGTTCTACAGATACATTAGATACTCATATTCCCTGTTGCACACCATTGTTCCTTGCAAAACTCTGGAGGTCTTCCAAAGAGTTGAGCTGCTCTTGTGGACAACTAGACACGCACAAGGAAACTGAACTGATTTTGAGGCTTTGCATTTCCGGGCTGCATGAATTCAGAAAGAACACATACCTGGAAAGACAGAAAGATCCTCATTTCAAAAAACAAGCCTCCTGGTTTTCATAGGTTTAAATTCTGAGCCTTCTTTCCATCTTTTTAAAGTGCTATAAAGCAAATGAAACTTTTTCCACTTACAATGAAACAAATGGATTTTGAAGCCAAAAGTTAAGAAGCAATTTGAGAACATGCTCTATTTTTGAACTTCATTTCTTTAACGGGATCAGAAGCTACCAAGGTGGGTGCCCCTCTACAAGCATTAGTTCTCTTGCATGGAATTTTCCAGAATGACAGATAGCCCCAACATTTAACTTCCATAAATACAAAGATTTGTCCACACTGTCCAACAGTTGCTGGTTTGGCAGAAGTCCTAACATCCTACTTAAGAAGAAATCATCACAAAGCAGAACAATGTCATGCACGCATTTTCAAATTCCGCCTTAAATTTTCATTTTGCTCACTGTTTTGCACCATTCCCACACCATTTTATTTGCCTTTTAGTTGAAGTATGCACATACATATGCATGTGATTGACAGCTAGATGATGTATATTCCTGAAGGTAGGTGCAGTTAAAGAATGGTACCTTTAATTAGACATTATCTGAGGTACTTACTTTTTATTAGTCATGTCCTTTCCAGAAAGAGGCACCCCTTTTACAGGAACATTCTTCCTACCACATATGTTCCCAAAGCTGTCATATCCAAGCACAAGTCTTTCTGCAGCACCAGCCATCACAGCGTAGCCAGTTACAAACATCTATAAAAACAGGTTTTTCCATGTGAAATCATGCTATGACAGCTTTTCTCTCCCAATGAATAAATATTCCTTTCAACTTGACTATTTCTGTCTTGTGAACACAAATCATTAAATCTAAAATCCACCCCTCTGCACAAGGCCAGAGCAAGTCACAAGCACAAGTTCAGCCCTATTGTTTCCTTAGACTTCCTTCTTGTCTTCCACAAAGCACCCCAAATAATTTAGCAGAATATTACAGAAGAAAAAAGACAGGATCAGATTCAAATACTTCGAAAGCAGCAGTAAAGTTCTAAACCCCACTTGTGCCAAAGCTTCTGCGTGTTACTGGGCAAGGTCACCCAGGAAGCAACTTTTCCTATGCAGCCACTGCTTCTCAATTTTCAGAGTGCCCCTCAAACCACACCTGCACAACACATCTGCTGAAATACTGAATTTAACCAAAGGCATACTTAAAAAGCAAATATAGTTAAAATGCAGATTAGCTGAAATTTCAGGAATATGTATTCTTGACTGCATTTGAAAAACCTCAAGAGAGCCACATTGTGGACCTGGCTGTTACTGCACTGAGCTTTTAGATACTCTGTTCTACCAAAGCCCCAGCACCAAAAGTGAGCTCCAAGTAAACCTAAGAGGCAGCATCCCTGCTGGCTGAGCTGCAGCAACACTTACTTGGTCAGCACAAGACACTCTGCCTAGGAACGCAGCATAAACTGCCCAAGTAATCAGGGCCAAAACAGCCTTTTAAAGCCAAGAAGCAGTAATTCTTCTGTGAAGCCAGTAAAGTCTTGAGCACTTTTCCCCACAGCTTATTTATAGCACTCCACCCATTGGAGAACTTGGTGATTTAATCATCCCCTCTGTCCCACAGAGAGCAAACCACATTTCGCATATACCAAGGACAAAGCTCTTGGCTCGGTGGCTACATGCAAATTGCTGGCAGCTGCAAGTCTTCTCAGCCCACATTAACCACCACCACCCTGCACACAGCAGCTGAATATTAGCTGTTCTGGAGAGAGGTTTTACATATCAGATCCAGCACAACAGCTTTACTAATTAAGGTCTGTACCTTTGTTATTCTACTTTTAACTTGTGTCTAAAGATAGTATCTAGGCAAAAACTGAGTCTCATACATGAGTAAGTATGTACTTCCTCGGTCCTCAACGTATTCTCATCTGTGCCTGTGTTTACAGTGTAATTATTCAAATAATGCTATTTATAATTATGTTTGCACATTGACACTGTCTTAACATGATGATTTTTACAGAGATGCCATCGTTAAAGCTGACGTACTACTTGTGCTGGATAGCAACCATAAATATTCCAAGTAAGAGATGGCTGAGTGACTGCTGGGAGGCGTGTCCATCTCCACGCACCAGCAATACACACTTACACAGAACCACTCACGTGGTTTCACTTCTTTTCCACTGTGGGAAGAAATCAGTGTCACCTTTTTCATGTAATCTTTAAAAACTCCCAACAAACAAAAGAAAACAAAGCTATCTATGCACTAAATCTATTTCACGGAAACTGAGCAATAAGAACATTCAGAGAAAACACAAATCCAGAATCCTTGCCCCAGTTGCAAAATTCAGCTTACACAGAGCTCAGGATGCACATATATCCTTCTGCATTAGCTTCCATCAAGAGCTCTTAGTAATTCAATCCAAAACTGATCAATAGCATATTCATTCCTCAGTAGGCTCAGAGACGTCATGAAAATCTTTCATGCTTACAAACACAAAACCTGCTCCTAAAAACCTGCACGCTGTCCTAAGCACAGGACAGATAGCGAACTGATTCACCAGAAGAGAGACACGGCGCAAGAGAAAGACTGCACAGAGTTAGATAAGAAGTAATCAGAGTCCAAACAGAGCCCGAACTCGTTCTCGCAAGGAAGCTCCCACTCATCAGCCCTGCCCGCACCTGTGCGGCTCGTTACGGCGCAGCCTGGCCCCACACCGCGCCCCGCGCCGTCCGCGAACTGCGTCTCCCAGGGAAACGCACGCTTACCAAACCGGCCCAGAAAAGGAAGAAGAGGAGCAGCCAGAGAGGGTCTGTGCACTTTCTAGAAATGACCGGCCTCCATTCTCTTAGTTCAGAAACACGATCTCCAGATTCCTAAAATGAAAGAAAAACAAACGAAACACCTGTGAAAGCGAAGTTTCGAACGTCACAGATTTTCTGCAAGCGCAGCCCTGCAGTCACTGCCAGACGCTCCGCTAGCGGGGCCGCTCGGCAGCTCTTTGCCCCAGACCCCGAGGCCCAGTCCCCCTCACCAGCCGCTCCCCTCCGGCCGGCCGCGACTCACCTGCCGCCGCTTCGCTCGCAGCGCCATGTTCCCTGCCGCCCCCCTGCGTGGCGCCGGGTCCCGGTGGGCAGCCGGCGCGGCGGCGACGGGCGCTCGCTAGGGGACGGCTCGACGGGCCGCGGGGCCGGGCCCGCCGGGAGGAGCGCCCCGGCCGGGCAGCGGCACCTCGGGTAGCTCCTCCCGCCGCCGCGGATGGGCGCCGCCGCCCCGTCCCGCCGCAGCCGCGCGGGCGGCATCTTCTCTCGCCGCGGCACGAGTGCGGCTCGGTCCGAAGGGCGCGCGGCGGAAGCGCGGGCGGAGCTCGGAGCTGCGGGATGGGGCTGAGCTGCTGCGGGCGGCGGGAGCGGCCGTGCTGAGCGGGGCTCGGGGAGCCGTCCGCGGCGTGTGCGCGTGAGCTGCGTCCGCACCCTGAAAGAGATGAAAGTTTGCGATCGGTGTAAAATAGACAAAGCCGATATTGCACGTTGAGTAGACGGTGAAGTTGCGTCGTTGCTTCCCGACCGCGTTGGTCAGTTGAAAAATGTGTTCTCCCACGAACAGAAAATCAGCAGTTGCAAGAAAATGGAATTAAATTGGAGCAGTCCTGAAGAGCTGTCGAAGAAGTGATGTGTCTGGTACAGAAGGCAGAACGCAGGGCTGGCTTTGCCCAGAAAAAAGAAGACTGCACTGCTGGGGTGAAAATGTAGAATGAAATGGTGGTGGCAAAGTGGCGCTGATGGAAGTGCCGATACCAGGAACAGGTAGCGATTGATTGATTGGTTGTTTAAAGAATAGACCTGTGCCGCAGAGCGTTGCAGGCTCCTTCTAAGCTAACTGGAAATAAATACATTTCCATAAAATAAGTTAACCTGTGCAGTGTCTCTTAAATTCACTTTTACTGATTTAACAGAGCTCAGTACAATCCACATTTACATCTTAAAACATCATGTAAAGGTTTCTTAAAACCCTGTTCTGCAAAGGATTTCCAAACCTCTCAATTTCCAGCCAGCTCATGGCCCTTGTCTTTATCTGCATTGTACCTTTTAATGTTCATTGTTCATCGCTTTGTACAGTTTTCATAATTTGTGTGAGACTTTGAATAAAATATTAACATGTAATGATACTGCGTTGCAAAAGTAATTTTCTGGCTGTAGATTCTCAGTGGACAAATAACTTTTCCTTCGCTTTGCACTGCTGCGCTTTAAAAAGAAATGAAAAAAAGAAGGCATTTTCCCTCAAAATGCAAATGTGAAAGTTATGTGAAGCTCTTTTTTTTTCTGGAAGGGACAAATAGAAAAACAGCAGAAGTGTTACTAACTTGTAGCTCAGACACAAGGAATAACCCCCTCCTACGATTAAGAAAGATCCCTCTGAAAGAACGCCATGCTAAGGCTGATGCTGGAGTTGATGGCCCACTGTCACCAGCTGCTGCTACTGGCTGCCACTGTTGGCCTGTGCCTTTCTGAAGGATTCTCCTTGAGCTCTGCGTTACATTCGTAGTGTGCATAAAGGAAAACAGCAAGAGGAACAAAGATTTTAATGACACGCAGATGCCAAGCAGCTGAAGTTCATGGGAGAGCACCAGAATGGGGAGCAAGGCCTGCTTTTACCGAGCAGATCCAAGATTTGTGTTTTCTTTCAATCAGTCAAGGAAAACTTATACATGATAGAAAATACATCTGGATTGGAACAGGATTAAAAATAAATACACAAATAAAATATTTTAACTGTTTTTGTTTGTTTTTGTGTCTGAATTTCGATGGCGTTCAAAGGAACCATTCCTTGGCGGAGTGCAGGCGGGTAATGTCAGCGCGTGCCGCTAGGTGGCGCTGTGCCCCCGCTCCGCAGTTCGCGCGGCGCTGCCCAGGCCCTGACGCTGCCAGCAGCAAATCCTGGCAAAGGAAGGTTTTTACGTTACAGTCCAGGAGAATCCCGGGAAGCAGGGCTCAGATATGAAAGGAGGTTTAAAAGTCCACGTACAAAGTCTAAAACTGAAAACTGCTATTTATCCAATCCTGCAGAAGGCCAAATGGCCCAGGCTGGTTCTGCAGCTCAGTAGTTTGAGCACTCATTTGGGACTAAGGAGTTTTAGAACTGACATTGTGTGAGACATTCACAGTTTAACCTAAACAGAAAGAAGATAAAATAATAGAGTTTGGGGAAAACACTCCCTTCACGAGAGCAGAATTGTTCCCTTTATGAGAGCACTAACGACTTGGCTAGACTGGCTTGAACTCTGGTGAGAAGCGTAAGTTGGAGCCTTTGGTCTCCTTCTCCTGGTCTACACACACACAACGCTGACCTCTGTAACACACTACATTTAAGTCCTGTATCCTACCTCAGACACTTTGCTGGGAGATTTGCATGATGTGTGTTTGCCTTCACCGCTCTCTGGTGTATACAATGCTTCCTGTAAAGACATAAAATACTTAGGATCTTAATTGACACATGGTAATGTATCCAGGAACTCACAGTGATCTACTTGTGAATTACGACAATAAATACTCAAACTGCTTGGTATGCTGTGATGGGGCAACTAAGGGAAAGGAGATTAACATTTCCATTTTCAAAATTACTCAGTTTTTAAGAGCTTCATACAATTTCATCAACATCAGCAAGAGAAATACTGAAAACTCTGATTTTAATTCACGGGTTTGTCACAAAGTCACTTAGTATATATATAGAAGAAAAACAGACAAACTCCAGCTTCCTAACTCCAAGCCTCTGCTTTAATCACAAGGTTCTTGTTGTTATTCCTTATGAGGGCAATGTTTATTCACAGAGAATGAGTCCTGATGACATGACACCTGCATTTAAAGCTCCTCTTCCTTACCAAGAAACCTACCTGGTTAAAACTGAGGCAGGAATGTGGACTGGGAGAGGAAGGTTTTAAATGAGAGCATGACAGTGCCTGGCTAAACTGGTTGAGTGAGATGACTCCCCCTGTCAGTATCCCCTTCTGGGTCAGACAGGACACCGAGACCCATCTCTCTAATGCATCAGGACACAGCAACTGAGAAAGCAAACCCAAAAAGCAAACATCTGTCTAATTAGAGAAGGTGCTTATGTACAGCAGTTTAACAAGCAGACACTGTTCTTGCACAGCTATGGAATTCCAGAACTAAAACACCTAAAGACTGAATGTAATGCTACCTACTGTGTTTAAGCTGTTTGTGAGGTTTTCTGATAATTTCTACTCTAAAACATGTTATTTATGACCATTCTTCACTTCAATCATTCTGTCTGAAATTTCTCATGGTGAATGCTAAAGATTTTTGGCCAGTTTCATCCCAAACTATTCAGTCATCTCTAAGAATGAAAGCAGAAAGGCAGACATTTTATTTGTATCTGTATTAAATAAATGCAGTGTCCTTTCTGAGTAACAGTAAACAAATTCTTACACATTATTTGGACCAGAGATTTCAAATGGACAAGAAGTGCTTTCTGCTTCTTCTCACGTCTGAGAAACTTCATCCACATTTGCCCAAATGACTGAAATATCACACTGCAGCCTCAGTCAACTTGCTGAATTCCATAAAGAAGCTAAGCAGTCTGAAGACTGTCTGGACTGCATATTCCTTTCTCTGCTTGATACAATTGGACTACCCTGAAACCTGCTTCTGACCTGCCACATACTTTCACTGTTTTTTTGTCTCAGAGACTTGATGGCGTTCAGTCACAGCAGACAAGAAAGATTCTGAGATGAATGCAAAGAAAACAAAAGGAGGAGTTGGTGGTGGTAAACAGCCTCTTGCAGTAGATAAGGAATACCTTGGTGAGTAAGGAAATCAGGGCCTGGGGGTTCTCTGAGAAGGATCATAAGATTCATAAAGGCCAGCATCAGGAAAGCTCATTAAACCATCTAACTACACAGTGGATCATTATGCCTCTGTCGAGCCACAGCCAGTGGCTGTGACTGCCTGAAAGCCAGGACTGGCTCAGCAAAGACTCTAGAAGGCTTATAGCAAAATAGGAGACAGTGATGGCAGGGAAATGACAGCCAGAAAGAGGACAGCATGCAGGATAAAAGGTAGAAATGAGTGTGAAAGCCAGGAGGAGATAGCTGGAAAAGAGAGGTGAGGTTAGGACAAAAAGAGACCCTGAAAGCTAAGAGAGGTCAGCTGTAGGTTAGGGAAGTGTACAGCTGGCCAGGAAAGAGGAGAGTAGATCTGAGATGCATGAGAACTATGTGGGGATTAAGCAAGCAATAACAGAATTCCTGAATGTGCATAAAGATTAAGATTGTGAGAAAAGAGTAAAAGAATCTGGGTCTGCTAATACCACTGCCTTTCACAGCCAGAGTATCACCTTTCCACTGCTCTCAGCAAACTTCCACAGTGCTCACGTGAAAGTGTCCTGTTGCACTCCGGCCCAGCTAACAACCCCAATCATCCTATCAGGTCAACTTGCTAGTGCTGTTAGTTTCTCCACTGGATGGCAGAGCACTGTGTATGTATTTGAGAATCCAACCCTTTTGAGGATTTCCTGTAGTGTTGTTATGGTGCTCCATGTCAGCTTTTGTTTCCTCATCAATGAAATACCCCCTGGCAAATCTATAAAAGAATATGTTTACAGATGGAAAATAGGCTACTCTATGTTACCCAGATAATCATGAATGAAAATGCACAAAAGATAAAATAAATAATGTCAAACTTTTTTTTTTTTTTCTCCTGTCATTTAATGTCTGTCTCTGGAGATGTTTCATATCTCAGTCTTAATAATCACATGAATTTAACAAGCTAATAATTAATCAATAAGGCATATGCTCTATTATTTCCAGTTTCCAATGAACATCCATTGCAGCTTCTCATGGATATCTCAAGTGCTCTATTTCTAGTTCAGGATGTTGATTACTAAGTAGATTACTCAGGGATTCAGAGGAACAGATTGTGGCTCTCTTACAGCCCAGCTACATAGCTTTAGCTTGCTGCCATTAATGATCACCCCTCCTGTGATTGACCAACCACATGAATCATTCAAGAAAGGAACATAACACCACAAAGTTAAGTCGTTCCAGCTTCCGCATAAGCAAGCAGAGATCTGCACAAAGAGCCCTTTCAGTATTGTCAATACACAAGCTAGGGTACAGTCTGACCCTAGGAAAGTTTTGAGCGTGTTTGCTGAGCTGGAGCTGATAAACCTCAGAGCCAAGTCATTTCAAGGGCAAGAGAACTGTTCTGGGACTAGGTGGTACTTCATATACAAGCCCAGACAAGAAAAGGCACTAGAGCTCTAGTGGAATGTCAGAATTACAGTGCACTTAATAAATGTTCTAACTGGTGAACGGCCCAGGTGGCATAAGAGGAAAGTGCTTAGTTTGGAAATATGTCTGTTGTGCAGGACTGTTATTGTTCCTCTCCAACCCTGAGGGCAGACATGCCACCATACCTGAGTGCACGAATACAGAGAAAGAGAAGTTCACACATTGCTCTTCATAACAATTGGCAAAAGCCAGGGAAGGGAACTGGCTGAGTTTCAGAGAAATCAAAAAGTAAGGACTGGCTTGTTCTGTAAAATACATGAATGGAAGGTAGGACAGATGGCTTTCTAGAGAGCAGCAAGGGAAACAGAGAATAATAACCTGGGATAAACCTAAATAGGAAGGGAGTTACTAAAAGGCATCAGTCTGAACTGCGTAGAGTTTGAAGAAATTTTTGTGATCAATGTAATCAGGTCTAGATCTGAGTGAAAACGATGAGAGCATTCCACTAATTGAGTGGAGTCTAGGGCAACATGGTTTTTATATTGCTGCTGATGGCACCTTGGCAATGGTTGGTAAACAAGAGAGACTTGTATAATTAATAGAAGACAATGCAATTGCCACTAGCAACTCACATTTGATGAAATGTCACTGCATTGTATCTCAAGAAAAGTTGTGCACAGAAGCTTTAAAAATGTACGATGCCATGCAAATTGTCATCAAAGCTGTGAATTTTATAAAGTTCAAGGGACTGAACCATCACAAATTCCAGGAGCTCCTTAAAAGTATGGATGCTGATTTTAGGGACATCATTTACTTTTCTGAAGGAACATGGCTAAGTTGGGGTAAAAAGCTAAAAAGATTTTATGGTTTGCAAAATGAAATCAAGTCGTTTATAGAATCAGAAGGAAAATTTGTGCCAGAAACTGAAGATGAAAAATTTCTCACAGATTTAGCATGTTTTGTGGATTTGACCACTCATTTAAATGAATTAAACATGAATCTTCAAAATGAAAATCAGCTTATCTGTGCTATGTTTCAAACCATAGTAGTATTCAAAATGAATCTTAAATGATGGAAAGCTCAAGTTATGGCAAATAATTTCATATATTTAAACATATTGCCTAAATACAGTCCTGTGAACACTGAAAAATATGCAACCTTGCTTTCCATTTTGATAAAGGAATTTGGGAATGGGAATAAGGAATTCACTAAGATTTGCAGTCACTTCCACTGAACCAGACACCGACACATTAGTTTTGCAAAAACAAAGTGAAATATCCTACTAGTTTTATGTTTTTGTCACTCTTTGTTTTTTACATTTTGATTAAAAATATATCAGAAAGTTTTTCTACTTATCTACATTAAATATATTTATATGCAACCCAAGACAATTCTGCTCCACTCCACGCAGCCCAGCAAACCAAAAGGTAGGACACCCATGGGTTAAGTCCCACTAAGTCCAGCAGCTGCTGCTGCCACAGTTTTCCCCACAGGATGTCACTCTCAGTCAGCCCTGATCTTTGACTTCAGCACAGAAAAGACTGTGAACTCCAGATAGCAAACTTAGACACAGAGCACCCTTTTGTTTACAGGATCATCTGAATGGCCTGAGTGCCATTTTGTTGTTTATTTTAATTTTGGACTTTCAGGAACTGCTTTCCACTCATTTCATTTGTGACTAAGACTAATTTTATGGGCTTACTCTGTCTAGACATTTGTTGTACACAACTTTAAAAGCATATACAATTCTATCTATGTTTGATGGTTGTCTTTTTAAAAGTATTTCTTTTTACTGCATAGTAAGGCTGGGTCAGCAGCATATATTTCCGTATTTTTTTTCCCTCTTAAAAATAACAGGTTTTATACAGAGAAGTCATTAGTCTGTTCAAACTTACCCAAACTAACACTCCCAGACACAACACAGGCAGCCAGCGGTGAAATTTACACAAGTTATTAGTCCACTTTGTAGTCTTCACTATAATAAGTCAAGACTTCTCATAAATTACCTGCTCAATTAAAGTTTCACTTTAATTACTCATGAGAAGAAAATCAACAATGAGCAGGAGGCAGCCATGGAACCAGCAATCTGACAGTGCTACAGAATGTATGATGGCATCATTACACATACAGTTTATTCATACTCCCTAAAGTTATACTGAATCAGCACCAGTATCACAGGTGAGAAACTCTCACATATGACTGGCTCTAACTCATAGAAATTATGTAGTAACCCCTATAGGCACAGCTGTTTTCAGGATGAGTCAGGTAGCCCAAATACTTGCAAAGAACTATGGTCAACTTCTGCAAACCCTAATTTAATGTATAGGTAAAGAAATAATACAAACTCTATTAACAATCCAACATTATATGCTACCATTTCAGAGTGAAGAACCATGAATCATGAAGTCTTTTCCGTGGCATTTTAATTTCCCCTATCACAAGAAAGTAAAGTAAAATATATCATTACATGTTATATGTCAGACTCTGTCTTGAAACAACTTATTCTGCACATACTCATGAAATTCAGCTAGTTAGAGCAGTTGGACGCTAAAAACAGGAGCCTGGCAGCTCCATGTCATGGATCAGCCATACTCTTCAGGGCTCCAGCCATTTGCCTCTTGCTACTTAAGGTATTGGTTTTTAGTGTTATATGATTTTAAAGCACTTTGCAGCAATGTTTCCACTGATAGCAGTGTGTACTTACTACGTATCTTACAGTATTGAAGTTAATTATGTTCCGTATCTAAGATTAGGTTTAAATCTCGCTTCTAAGATTTCCTTTCAAGTAATAATGCTTCTGTAATAACAACTAATTCACTGCGGTGATAATGCTTATTACAGGATGCTGATGCAGCATTATTTGCAATAATAATAACATATTAATGTGCAGTATTATTGTGTATATCATTTCTGTGGTGTTACATAAAATGCGATACGGCATTACTTTTGTAGAAGATGTTCAGACTTATATAAAGAAAGATGTACATTAATGTCTAGGCATTGTTGCAGTATTATTTTTATAACATTTACATAAACCCAGGAACATTAAACAGATTAAACAACAGAACAACAGTATCCCTAATCCATCACATTATCAATAAAGTTATGAGATAGCCACTGTACTTCATTAATTTTCATGCAGTGAAACAGAGTTGCCATTTTACTACTGCTCCTACAAGAGCTACAGTATTCCTAACAACTGTGTGCCATTACAGCAAAGTAAACTATTAGGTAATATGTGATACTTAATGGAAGACAAAAATATCTTTTTGAGAAGCTATTTATGGAAACAACATTTTGCAGCAATCATCATATGTTTCATCATGGAAAGATATTTTTTGAAAATCGGATGCTGACCTCCTTTCTAGTGACTAAAATTTGAAATGCTCTGAGCAATGGCAATATAACACGGTTTCCTGTTCACGTAGCATGTTTGCACAACATGGAGTTACAGATAATGCTAGCTGTTTGATGGAGCTTATAAAACGCAAAGGATGTGCATGTGCCTGGGAATTCCCATGATCCTTCCTGTCTACCAGTAAGGGGAATTTGTGGACATCATAAAAACTAACATCTATGAGCTAATTATGCGAAGTCTTATTCACACGAAATGCCACTCTTTACCCCATTAACCTTTGACCTTTATGCTTCAAATTTCTGCATTTACATCATCAGTTATGCAGCTAATAGTAATGCTGTTATCTGTCAACACTTGGCTCAGAAAACAACATGCCACAGCAAACTGATTTAAAATGTGATCTTGTTCTACACGTATAACTATAAGCAGCTAGAGAGTTCATGGCAAGAGGTGATTCTATTCTGTTTCTGACTTTTCTTTGAAATCACCAAAATCTGTATGTCCGGCAGAGGTTTAGCTCCTATTACCAAGAGTGGAGTATTTTGAAGCACACTTGGTCGTGCTACCAACTTGAACTCACAGCGTGCTCCTATATGATTGTTTGACTTGAAGTCAGATGTATGGATCTAACATTTAGGTTTTTATTTCTTCCGTACCTCACTAACTGTTGTCAAAGAAATATCTTTGCCTCTCCTTGCCTCAGTCCCACTCCCTGGTAAACTGGAAGTTGCTGTGCTTTTCTGCTGTTATAAAGCACCCTCAGATCTCTGTATAAAAGGCAAGCTATCTTCGCCACACATGGTTTTGTTCATTATATTAACTTGACTGTGGCCTGTTATGAATGAACATAAATCCCACAGTACATGAGAAAAATATGTATAACACTGTTAGTACTCATGTAACAAGATGGTTGAAGTTCTAAAAATAGTGGCCGCTGTACATCAGTTCTCTTATTTCTAGCTGATAAACTAAAAAAAAAAAATCAAATGTTCAATTTTGTACCATGGAAAGAAGCATCAAACCACAATGTATTTGTTTTAGATAATGTAATCTGAATAAAAACATTCAACTGTGATATTTTTTGCTGAGGAATTAGCTATCTAAATGAGATTTCAACATTCACATCAGTGGGAGTCACAACGGGGCCTGATTTCCTTGAATGTACATTTTTTTAAGTCATGAAAAAACCTAGTTTTGCATGCCAGCTCTCCTCAGGACAGTGCAACTTCCACTCTCACTATGACACAGTCCAAGAGAAACATACTGTATGTGTCTGTGATGCTCTGAAAAGGGCAACAGCTGTAATCTAAAGAATTTTAGCATGTGTGGTCTGTGTTACTTATCGCACTTCTTCTGGGAGGGTTATGAACCATGAGGTGTGGTCCAAAATAAACAGTGCTACAGCCATGGACAACAAGGTGCAGCCTCTTAAATGACATCTGGTCAGGTCTGTGGGAAGTAACTGCAAGCTTTTAATGCATATTAACAAACTGTACTCCACGTTTCAAGTCTCATTACTGCAGAGTGCCTGAAGCCTTTGTTTAAAATTAAAAACATCGGGATACTTATTTTCCAAACATTCTAAGCTGCGAGTATGGACAAGGAGTCTTTCTTTCTTTGTACCATAGATTGAAAGCTCTCCTGTTAATATGTTTGTAAATCAAGCCAGTCGTCATGCCTTTCCTTATGCAGATTGCTTTTTTTTTGCAGCAGGCATTTCTGTGACACAATGCTGGTACTCAGTAATCTAGAACTCTAGATTTCTGGAAGTATCAGTAATTTTGATAACTGGCAGGAAGTGGTATTATTGCTCACACTCATGTTTGTTGCAAGTTTGCATTGTTTGGAAACCCTTATGTGTAAATCTCACTTCCTTCCTTCCAGAGATCACTGAAGGCACTTTTTAATACTAACTGAAAAATTTTCTTCATGCAGTTGTTCATTCCTCTTTTGACTCAGTTAATATGCATTGCATGACAAACACTAAATTTAGTGGAATACAGAAAACAAAACAACTGGTGTCTCAATACTCCAACGTGAGAAACAAAAGCTTTAAGGTCTACAGCAGCAAAATTAAGGGAGAGGACAGGCATTGTGAATATGGGCAGCAAATCCTCAGAAAACCTCTTGCTGTCCTTCTCTATATCTTAACCACAATACAGACAGAATGAATTCAGAAATCTCATAAGCTTCACTGCTTGTCATTATTTCAATGGCAAAATATAGCAGCAGATAAAATTGAATCGTTCTATACAGAAGGATTCTATAATTGTAAGGTATTAAACAAAAGAACAGTAAGGGTTGAGGACAAAACCAAAACCTGACATTCAGTATGATTCTTCTCCATCATTGCTCATGGTAGTAAAGGTGAAAGCAAGATAAGAAGATACACTGTCTGCTGACATTTGCTGTCTTTCCTGGTGTTTCCAAACATTAATTCTGTAGCTGTCAGATCTCATGCCTTAACCTCTACAGTGGTGGAGACACCTTTGTCAGAATGCCACAAATATTTTGGGAGCTCTGTATATAGATGCAGGGTTAGATACTTAGGTTATTATTCACCAATACCTCAGAGTACTGACAGTATAGTAATAACTTTTGAGGCACTACAACAGTAGTTATGATGTATAGATTTCCCTCCTAAAGTGAAGCTGGTTAAATAATGATTTCTTTATCTGATCCAGCCCTTCTTAACTTACAACATATTTTTTTTATATTGAAGTTATTCAACAACCTTTTTCTTTGCTTTTTTTTCAATTTGTTGGTGTTTGGTTCAGCTGTGTGAGCAAATGTAGGTATTTATTTCTGATTATGTGAGTCTGAAAATGTCTTGAACAAATACTGAGTAGATCATTTCATTAGACATATTCAGCTTTGTTAAACTGAAACATCCAAGAGATCCTGCATGCAGAATGGATGCAAACAAAAAAAGAAATCAAATTACTTCATTTATATATTCAGCTTGCTGACAATAATAATTAAAAAAGAAAAACTAATTAATTCCCTGTCTTGCTCTGAGACATGGTAGGAGATAGTGGAATATAGGAAGAATAGCCGTAAGATACAACCCCTTTTCAATCATACACTTGGGATGAGCACAATCATCATCTGCTCTGCCATTAGCAGGATGCTAATCTCTAAAGGTGAAGCTTAAGGATCCATACAAAAGTGATGCTGGCTTCTGAAAAGCTGTATTTAACCAGCAGTGGCAAAAATGACAGGAGACACAGAGCCTGGAGTACTGGGATGAGGTGTGGTGCCAGTGGGACTGCATGGGGGTTCAGGGCTGAGAGAGGTGGTAGGACAGGCAGGGCAGCAACAAGGAGCTGTTGCTACAGTGCTGCTTTGGAGTCTGAGCAGATACAGAGGAGTAAAGCTTAGGGGCTGGGAGGATGATGGGAACCAGGTGAGGTGAGAAGGTAGATATTAGGGCAGGATTCCAGGGGTAAGGTAGGCATGAAGGAGGGAGACCTGGGGCAAGGGAGGACCATGAGAATGAACCCAGAGCATAATGAAGAGGTGCAGCTCATGGCACTACTTCAGATGTGGGACTGGCACAGAGGTGTGGGCTCGGGGCTGAGGAGATCCACCAGAATGGGCCAGGAGTACAGCAAGTCCTTGGCACGGCTACAGAGAAGACAGCCCCTGGCAGCGTGTCTAAAGTATGGGCAAATGCTGAGGCTCGGGTCTCAGCGGATGGCTGCCAGGCCAGGCCCATGGATGCTAATGAGCTGGGCTAGGACAGGCACAGATGGGACCTGGGTGTGGTGAGAAAAAAGGAGCAGTACAGCTGAGAGGTTATGAAACATCGAATTGCCCAGACCTTGGCTGTATGCCCTGATAAAATAATAAAGAGGGGGAAAGGAACAAATCACAGAGCAAGTGACAACATGCTCTGCTCCTTGATCCTTGCTGGAAACACTTGGCACAAAAAGCGTTGCTGTCTAAAGTCATTTGTGTCAAGAGGCAACAGCATTTCTGAGGAAACAAAACTGCTTCATTATGGTAGAGTCCAAAGCAAGAGACTGTAGCCTGATGCTATGTTTTTATTTTGCAGCAAAGCTGATTGAACAATTTGCCATTCTCTTCTTCACCAGCTTAGCAGAAAAGAATCTTTACTATCAGGGAGTAGTAAGATTTCTGCCATGGGAGATTTTTTTTGTTTTCATTATTTTTTAAATTATTATAACTCCAGAAGTTAAATAGTTCAAAGCATCACCTAGTTGTTATTGTTAGTTTGCTTTTTTTTTCCCCCCTCAGAAAAAAACTTTTAATCAGTTTAAATAAAAAAATAACCAACAAAATGCATAAATGGTATACACCCTGGAGCCAGGTGAAACTGAGCATCTGAAATCCCCAAAGAACTGGAAAAGTGTTGACTCATATATATAAAACTTGCTGAGTAATACTACCCTTAAAAAAAGTTGCTCTAACTCCTGCAGACTATTTGCTATTCTTTCAGACCACATCCTCTACAAACAGAAGATCATACTACTCCACATTGCATAACGTCTGTGGCAGTCGTGCTTTATTTTTCCAGTTATTTCACTTGTTATGTCTCGATGTCTCTGTATGATCATGCTAAATGCTGTGTCAGAGACTGCTATGAATAGAACACTGCTACATTTCTTAGCACTGAGAAGTACTCTTCTTTTAGAAAAGAGCACTGAGCTTTTCTTTTTCCTCCTATATGGTCCTGCCTATGTTTGTACATACGTATTTATAGATAAGTATAATATATATATGACATGCATGTGTCTACCTATGTGTACAGCAATACATATACATAGTGCTAGATACGTAACAATGTATTGCATTTCTGAATATTACTGTTCAAAAATATCTCTCTTAAACATAACTTCTTAAACATAAAAGGCAGTTCAACCAACCTGCATTACAGACAAATTTTGGAGTTTAATGCCTACTGGTAACAAGACTTCCTGAAAGCTCACCACATCTTATTTCTTCATTCCTTGTGAACCCCAAACCCCCACCAAAGTTGGTAAAGCACAGTAAACTGAAAATTGGGATCTTTATTCACACAGGTTTGTGAACAAATATTGATGTGACTGTTGTTTTTAGGATATTAGAATTGAGAGATGAAAGTTTGTTTACCTCTGAAACTGATCTTAATGTAACAGTATGAATCTGTACATTGAGGTAATCTGTAAGTTAATTTGTTTTGCTGGTTAAACATTTTCATAATTAAAGCTGTCCAGAAACACTACCATAGCTTCTACATTTTGTTTTGTATGTTATTGAGTACATAACCTCTAAATACCCCCCAAAAAATGACAGATTGGTATATAAAAGCATGAAGTTAGCTCTGTAAAATTGATCAAAATTACAAGAAAATCTGTACTACTAGAATATCAAACAGCAACTAGGAGTTGAGGTATGTTCAGCTGTGACAAATGGGAATATACTTTATTGTTTTATTATATCACCTTTTGAAGTTATTTAGCCTTTAAGCCACCATCTCTTACACAAAGGGAATATATTTGTTTTGAAATTTAGTGTAATCTCTACATCAGCCTATATTTGTTAATTTCAATCCATTTGCCAAAAGACTTTTCTTCGCTGACCCAGAACTTTGCTGATAGCGCACATCACTGTATGCCGCTTCCTTTCATGTGTCTTTACAGTCAATCAAATACTATTATTACTTCACGGGACAGTAATTTTACAGCACTGTAAGATTATAGCTCTCACAAATATATTTGAGCAAAACAAAGATGGAAAAGGTATGCAGCTATCCTTATAGCAAATATAAACATTTACATGTTTATAGATATAAGCAAATATACCACAGCTGTCAGCAGGACTGAAGATCTAATAATGAGAGCTAAGGTTTGCAACTGGCTTTGCCAAGGCTCTTAAGTTTCTGTGAACCAGATTCCTCATGAGCACCATGAGCACCAACTAGAACAGTACTCTGAAGAATAAAATTTGCACGTTTGGGAGCTTGATTAAAATCTGATTTGGATCACATATACAAGAAGTTTAAAGTTTAACACAGGAAGAATATTTATGACTAGCAAATAATACAATGCATAACTATTCAATGACCAGAATGTACAGAGAAAAAGATTCTGAACACTAAATTAGAGAGCAACTACTGTGCGCACATTTGAGGTTCACGACACATTAGACGTTCTGGGACCTGACTTTTCATAAGACAACTGCTTTATGCAGTGCTGTGATATTTGGAATCATCTGACACATTTTTACCATCACAGATCTTACTAAATAGATAAAAAGAACTCTCAGCTCAAAGATTTTTCTAAGAAATCCTAGGTTTGTTGACTTTGAAGACATGAACTTTTTTTCCATGTGCAGAAAATGTTAATGAGAATTATACTGACTTCTCCTGGAAGCGTGGTATCTACTAAATATAATCTTTACCCACAAGTTTATTCTACACTACTTGGTAATTCTGCCTATATAATATTTTAAATATAAGTGTTTATATTTAAGAGTTTATATTTAAATATATAAATATAAATTAAATATTTATATATATATATAATATATAATATATATTATAATACTAATAATAATAATAATATATATATTATATATATATATAAATAATAATATATATATTTATTCAGACTCTCTGAACACGAGGCTGTGCTCATACATGGGCTCTAGCTGAAGTCGATAACATGAGGAAGAGACAACTTGAGCATCTTCTATCCAAGAATAATCTGTTACCAGCATGGACATAGATAGTACTACTCAGCACAAGTCCTCTCCATGACTTGGTTTTACACTGAAGTGCCTCATCAGAAATATAGATACCAAGATTATCTTCAGCAATACAGCTGTCTGGACTACAGGATACTATATATATAATGAGTCCTACTATATATATAATGAGTCCTAGACTCATTAGTCTCCTAGCTTACTTGGCCTTAGATTCATATCTCACTAAGCAGCATAAAGGTAGAGTACAGATGAAGAGAGTTGCTTCCCACACATTGCCAAGTAAATAAATAGAAAGAACTTATCTTTCTGTTTAAAAACTTTGCAACATTTTCAGTAGGTTTTATTTCCAAATTGACTCTTTCCAAATAATCTGGAAGAATCGGAAATTCATTATTTAATGCCTTTTTGTAGGCTTCAGGAACAGACTGCTGGAGTGGAAGGTCTCTGGCAGAGTTCTAGATACACAGCAATCAAATACTAAGGGCAAAGTTTGTCTGAGTTTCGACTTTAAGAAAACATCTGTTTTTGTTCATTCCAGCACATTTATTTATTTTGAGACAGATGACAACCATCAGCCTGCTGGTGGGGCTTGGCTTCCTGAGTCAGTGTCACCCTCTCCAGTGCTAGTTACTGCTTTTTTCATTTTCTGAATGAATAGCTTTAAGAGTTCTTCTACCAACACAAAAACGTTCATTTTTATTTCTGCAGATGATCATATGACTGCAATATTCCACAGCCATAAAAATAGTTTTGATTAATTTTCATGCTTTTATATGCATAAAAGTGGTAAGCTCCAAAAAGTGGGACACAAACATCAAAGTAACAAATCCGAAAACACCAAGTCAGTTGCTTAAAGACAGAAGGGGCTGTGCATTCTTCTCCATCAAGATCGACTTCACATATTCTTATTAGATTATGATGTCTTCAACATAGCTGAATAAACCAACCTTTGTTGTTTTTTGTTTTTTTTTCCTCATAAGTAACCAATGTGGCAGGCCAGAAGTAAAGAGGACAAAAATAGGAAGAAATTGTGCTAATGCAAACCTCACACTCCAAGAAAAAGCTTGTTGTACACCACATTGATAGAAAAATGGTAGAAATCAGTGACGGCTCCCCACATCAGGCACAAGCATGACAGGTCAGAACCCAGCCCATTTTGTTGTATTCAGATGGAATACTTTAGGAAGCTGAAAAATCACTGGAAGCCAAGAACTTCATTTTTCAACATTGTTTCTACTACTATGCTATCTCTTCGTTACTTATCTGGTTTCTGTCTACTGCAAGTGAACCTGACATCAGCACATTCCTGGGTCTACCTACTTGCAACTGTGGTTGAGCTAACAAAGATTGAGTCAATTCAGTAAAACAGGGCTCTTAAGAAAACAATAAGCTGAAGGGCTGGCCCCTATTGCTATTCAAAGAAGAAACAGATTGCTCTGTTGACTGAAAAGTTTCTTAAATTAAAAGTCATATTCTATGAAACGAAAATCCCTTGGTATCAAGAATATCTGATGTTTTCTTTTTGGTAATTGCACACTTTCATTTCACAGACTAATTCATTTTCAGAAATGAAAATATTGCTAATTTAAAATCTAGTGTCTTTGAGCATGTCTTTCAGTTCTCAAGTGTTTCATATTTCTTTGCTCTATAAATCTGGAAACAATTGATATCAAAGTGGGAGGCTGTAGAAAAGGAAGAACATCTGACTCATGCAAATAGAAACTGCAGCCAAACCACTCAGCAAGGAGACAGCAATGCCCTGGGAAAACTGAAAACTAGCAGTTGGGAACAAGATATACCAATTGTACTCAATAGGTCTATGTGAGTCTGTATAACTGCTGTATTTCTCTGAACGCATACTCTGCTACATACGTTTAAAAGTAATGTAAAAAAAAAAAATGATGCAAGTAACATTATTTAAATCAATTAAAATAACAGTAAAATTACTTGGGCCTCTTTGTATTTCAAAGAATAGTTTGGATATTTCTGTATTTGGGCACATATATTGGACATTTGTAAATATTAATATAAGAGTGATCATTATTTAACTAAACCAGTATTTATTGTCTTACTATAAGTTTGTATACAAAGCCAGAACTATTTTGGAAAAGAATCCCCTTTTCCATTTTTGGGACTGCTATAGCGTACTGCTGTTATTGAGTCATACAGATAACTATCATCTTTCTTGCCACCAGATGTTTGACTTTATGGCTTATTTGCCTTTATTATTTACATGGGAGCTCTGTTTTTATTAAGCAGATGTTTGTACAGGAATGTTCTCTCCTCAATTTATCAAGAATTGATATTTCAAAATCTTCTGATGTGAAAAAATAAATAATTGTGTTACTGTAACTGTGAGGACTGCAGCAGGGCACATGGAACGTCTCCAAATGCAGTAAGGCAGAGAGGCCTGATGAGCCTGGAGCTGCACAAACACTGCCAAGCACTGGCTAAGGCCCCAGGGCTGGCCACCTTCAGCCAGGTATGAGGAGGTGGATATAGAAGCAGAACTGGGAGCTATTCTCTTCTTATCAGACTTGAAATTGGCAAAGGTGCACAAACATCTGAAAAGATCTGTGTTATCATGCAGTGAGCTGAATCACTGTGTTCCTTTCAGTTTGACTAGCAATAGATTCAGAAAGCTTTTCTGTGGAAGCTGTGACAAACATTGCTTGGACTGAGTTACCTACATGTAACGGCAAACATGAGCAATAAGGTCATGGAAAAACAGATCCAGAAGATGTGGCAAAGGGAAAGGAGCAGCAAAAAAAACACGTAGATTTTGGTGAAACAAAATGTGCAACCATTAATAAGGAAGCCTACAAATAATTACTGAAACCCACTAATAACTAGTAACAAGCTCAAGAAGAAAGTACAGGAAAACCAGTCCTGTTAAGAATTTATAGCAACACCATGCATAACATTGCAGTTATGGTAACGGCTATTCCAGCAAGGGAACAAGCAGCAGTTTCTGCTCTGTGAACCCATGAGAGTGAACCCCTGCCACGGCACTGGGAAACAGGGCAATCTTCTTAAAAACAAGATACAGTGAACTCAGAAGCCACTGCAAAAATGTTTGAGATCAACTACTGACAAAGGGGTGAAAGCCACCCAGACACATCAGTGTTTTACTGGGATATGCCACACCGTGGGTATGAGGAGCAAGGCAGAAGAGCAGATCTGTTTATGCAAAGACCGCAGATAACACTGCTCTGAGTAAGAAAACTTGTTAGTTATTAACTCTACAGAAAGCACCCCAGAAATCCTGCTTCGAAGCAGAACCTTGATAGTTCAGAGATTTATATGTATGTGGAGGCTGAAAACTAAGGCATACTGCAAAGGTGGTATGGAGCAAGATGAATGAAAACGACTGTAATCTTCAGAAAGATCTCAGTTCCACCAACAGTTTGCATTTCAGCTACAAGAGGCAATATAACTGAAGAAAAATTACCTTAAACAAGAACTGGATTATCAGCATTTGAGAGCTAGGAGAAGGATGCATCCTGTAAGGAGAAAACTCAAATGCTGAGCTGTTAATAATATGCTGTTCGTCATGTTGGTGCAAATACACGGGCTATTTCTGTGATGATGTACACTTCTAGCCCATGCAGAGAAAGATAAAGATGTTAACTGTTAGTCAGCAATTGTGGTACCTAGTAAAATCAGCTTAAGAGAGAGATACACGAGCTTTGCTCCTGAAAACATTTTTGGAACAGTTAATGGAAAAATATTGTCCTTCTTCTGACCCATGCTTGCTGATCACTAGCCAGTATCCTGCTGAAAACAGCGCCAAGACAACAGGGAGGTGCCTGCAGCCCAGAGGGACTTGGGAAAGAAGTCCTGGACTGCAGTGCAGTACAGAAGCACTGGTGAAATACCTTGGGAAGCAGAATGCTCCCACAGACCCACTGCAGCTGGCTGACATTCTCTGGTAACAATGCAGATCTTGTCCATGGCCCAAGAACTGTTTTGTACATGCTGTTCAGCAGATGGTTGATCAGCTGCCTTATTTTGAAGTTTCCTGGGGACAACAATCCACCACACTGTGGCAGATCTGGGGATTAAAAGCACTTGAAAAGAGAAAACAAGTTCTTGGGGCTTTTCACCGTTTGAATGGCTTTATGGAAGGCAGTCCTACTTCTCCCAGAAATAAGAACAGATAGTCCATTTACTCTATTTGCTTTTCTCTGGTAGTAAAAGCAGCACCCAAATCTAATGTTTATTTAATGCCTTGGATTAACAAAATATTAGAAGATTCCCAGAAGGCATGATGTTGTAGAATCATATCCAGCACAACACTGGCAAACACCCTAAGCCCCAGAATTCAGAGTGCCTTACTCCATGTCCTTGACCTGTCAAGCTCAGAGTCTCCTGATTATGGTACATAGAGTGCCAATAAAATTTTACGAACTGCTCTGGTTTACAGACAGGTGATACACTTGTACAGATCTCTATCAACCATCTCACAAGGGTCTACATCTCAGCTATTGTCAAGCCAGGCATAAATAGAGAAAGCAGGAGATGTGAAGCCTGAAGAATTAGGCCTTTTTTCATTACAAATTAAAGAAAGATAAAGAGCAAGAGGAAACAGAAGATACTTTGGGGTGGGTTCCAATGATCATGGATCCATTAGCTGATTTGCAAGAACAGGAAAGCAGAGTAAAATAAAGTATAGTGGAAGCTTGTATAGTGGAAGCCAAATGGGATGCATCCTAGACTTTACTGCACAAATGGGTGCTCCCAAATTACTTCTGCATGATTTTGATCGCTATCCACTGGCTGGCATAACTTCGCTATATTTTTGTTATGTGGCCAGTATAAACTCACTCAAAAAATGAAATAAAATTGTACTTGCTCTTTCAAGAGATGAATGTGATTTATTTACTACAGGTAGAAGATAGTTAATTTTTCATATTTGTTTTATTAGTATATTGTTTATTAATCAATCAACTCAGTTGACTATTGAACTGTGGAGTTCAGTACTACACACACTGTGAACTTTTGTTTGTTATTCCAAAGAATACTCAGAATTAGGTTTTATTTTGCTTGGAATGGTGCACACAGGCCAGAAACAGGATCTGCATGAAACCATGGTATGCCTTCATGCTTTTGCTTAGCATTACGCTTTTTTCTTCAGTCTGTTGCTTGCCAATGGGTAAATGATAAGGATCATATGCATAAAAAAATTTCTATTCTATTTCATGTGCTAAGAAATAAAGAAATATAGCCTGATCTTTAAAAGTCTGTGTTATAATTACCCATGTTCACATAACTTTAACTTCATTTTAAGATTGTGCTCCACCTAAAAGAGCTGCTCAAAGATCCTGGACAGCTCATGGCAAAAGACTGTGACCCTCACTTTGCAGAATGGGTTACATAAAGTAAAGGCCTTCAGAGGAAGAATTCAAAATGAAACTCTTTCACTTCTACTTTGTTCTGAATTACCCTTCGAGATACAGAATTACATTCATGCCAAAATTCAAACTCAATCCTGATGGTTTTTTTTATCTGTGTAAGAATATTGGAATTTCACTATAAATACCTGCCTACATCTCACTATAAATTCCTGACCAGTAGCTCTTCTAATAATAAAGTTCAATTCTATGATATTAATGCTTTTTTTTTTTTTTGTGAGAGAGCGAGCGAGCTACAGGAATGTTGATAAAGAAGGGAGGTATTAACTTTTTAATAAGATCTTTGTCTAGCTGCTTAACCAGCCCTAAAGATTGATTTAATCCTGAACTGAAATTTTGCTTTTGCCTAGGTAATAAACTGAATAAGTTACTAAATTGTTATCTATGTAAAATCATACAGTCACAGAATATCCTGCTTTGGAAGGGACCCACAAGGATCACTGAGCCCAGCTGCTGGTTTCACACAGGACCATCCAAAATTCAAATCCTAATTCTGAAAGCATTACATGGTAGTGGGTTGTAGATAACTCCAGACTGCCCAACTATTGACCAAGCAACTGAAGCCTTTCTACATCTTCTTTCCTGTAGTTACACAAGGAATTTTGCACGTGCTTTGACCATGGCTCACGTACTAGAAATGTGTCAATTTCTGGAATTTCCATACCCACTCAGAGCCACTCAGCATGTAATGCATGATGGCATGGGAAAAAAAAAAAAATAAGTCAGAGTTTGGAAAAGATCTTTTGAAATCAGTGATAGTCATATCGTTTGTGGCTATGGACTCAGATCAACAGCAGCTCTGTCATGAGGCACAAAACTCCTTCATTACCTCCTCTGTTTGTAATTATTTTGTTTGGAATGAAGACAAAATTTCAAATTCACTACTTAAAGATTGTAGTCCAACAGTTACTAAGCTACTTTGCTGCAGAAGAACATCCAAAATATTTGCTATAAAGCGCTGCTAGCACAACTTCTTACTAAGCCTACTGTTCTTAGAATTGGTTTGGCTTTTTTTGCCAATATTCTGAATTTGCATCAGAAAGGAACTTTGCAAGAAAAAAAAAAAAACACCAGTTCTTGCAGTGCTTTCTTATGTGTATTTTATATATATAAATATATATATATGTATAAAATACACACACTAATATTTCTGTTACAGTAATGATGTGAAATCCACTCCGTTCACTTTCTTTTTTACTCTTTATGTTACAGTAATTTTCAATAGCCTTGCATATATAACAAGGAAAACAGTCATACAGAGAAGCAAGATCAGGAAGAAAAGCAAACAATCAGAATTGGATTAATATTAATTGCTGAATGAACATGAATTTTATGAAGTGAATAAAAGAGCACAAAACACAGCCAGCAATCAGGCATTAAGCATCAGTTAGTGCTGTCTTCCTGAAAAAGTTTTGTAGGTGTATAACACTTACAAAGGTAAATCTAGTAGCATAAATCTTGGAGACAGATGAAGCACTGCATTTCCACTGAATGTGAGAAAGCAAGATTCAAATAGTACTCTAGTAACAGAGATACAATGTCACAGTTGATATCCCTGGATATTGCTACAGTTCTGGTTTTCAGAATTATTCCAAACCCCATCACTGCTAACTGAACTTGACTAAAATTAGCATTTAACAACTCTTCTGTTTTGTCAGTTTTAAGCAAAAAAAAATATTATCTAAATATAAAGAAAATGTGAAGTTAACTCAATGATGAAGGCATAACTGAACACTGAAAGTGATATCATTAAACATCAGATACTTATAATTTATCTTGGTTACAACAATAATCATTGCCGGGGTTTAACATCTAGGATATATCTAATACTGACTGAGATAGGTATTCAGAGAAGAAATACCTTGTATTTTTGATGATAACACTAGAGTTTTTGTATGACACTGGTGTATCTGTGAATTCCTCTTATTATAGTTCTAGAAAACCAAACAGAGAAGCAAGCTCATGGAAAAGCATGGTCACACATGGCATGACATGTTAACCAGGGCGGTTAAAGAAAAGCACTGAAAACTAGGAAGCACAATCCTGGTAAACTGAATTGAGTAAACTGAATGGAGAAAGCATTTGTTTTTTGTAACCAGAAAAAAAAAGTGTAATTTCTACTTGATCTGACTTTCATCCACTTTTAACCATCACACATAATCCAGAAGAACTCAATATGTTTATTAAATGAAATGAAGGTGTAAAAGAATTTCAGTTCACTGAGTTTTCACACAGCAATGAAATACCAATCACTATTGTTTTTTTAATTTTCTTATACCAAAGGAAAAAGAAATGTGGAATATCATGTCTTTAGAAAGTAACATCCATATTTTGTCCTCCTTGAAGTTCTAAATTTTTCAGAATAACAGAATTCTCATCATCATCAGCTTACCTAAAGTCAAAACATGGGAAAGCTAAATCTATATCATCAAGACTAAGATTCTAACTTCTTAAATGGAACTATCTGCTTTTACCTACAAATATCAATTACATCATACATTTTTGTCTGACTAGTTTGGATTTGAATATCATTTACACCACTGAGAATTCAAAACTTAAAACAAGAAACAAAATGGGAAGACATCTGTCCTTCCCTCCAAACTTTGAGAGGGCTAAACATTATCGGTGGACATTGCAGTCACTTGAATTGAAAGAAACAAAACAATATTATGAAGAAATAGTAGAGAATACATGATGCTTCCAAGATGGAGCAAAGCAGACTGTAACATTAGCTGTAGTCCACAGACCCGGACTGCTCCCCATCCCAGAATTCCAGGTCAGCAGGTAGAATGCCTTGAGGACAACTGGTCTGACAGTTACAGACAAATGTAAAGAAGGTATTGAGAACCTCAGCCTTTTCCTTATCCTCAGTGGTCACGTTCCCCACCACATCCTTAAGAACTGGAGATTCTCCTTAGAATCCTTTTACTGTTGATATATTTGCAAAAAAATTGTTGTTCCCTCTCAAAAAGGAGTAGAAGGTGATTATTGTAAAAGGAGCTCTTTTTTTTTTTTTCCATTTTCTTTTTTCCTGGCAAAGATATGTATGGTCTGATTGCCTGCAGATGTGCACTGGGAATTGCTTTCAGTCTCCTTCCTGAAGGACCAGATGCAGTCGCATCATGAGGTTTTTCTCACTTGAGTTGTGCAGTCCATATGCTTAGTCACTAGAGCTATAAATAGTTCAACTCCTCCTATTTTTTTTCCCTTTTTTTCCCCCCCCCCTCCAACAAGAGATTTTCATTGGAAAATTCCTCTCAGTGATAAAGCAACAGCTTGGACTCATTGACAGTTGAAATTGTCTATGTTAAAATTTACAAAATATTTAAGTGGGCTTTTTCCACAGAAAAATACTTAAAATTGCTGCCCTCAGTTCCCACAAAGAAATTTAGTTGTTAGTGGTTGGTGTGGGAGGAAATGGTAGACAGGAGCTGGTAATAATTAGTAGTCAAAGTTTCAGTCTTCCACATGGTCTGCTTTCTGGGACTTGGCACATTATCACAAAAATCTGTTGCCAATGGTTATTCAGCTCTGCAGAGAAGTGTTCCCAATTCTGCTGAAAATTGAGTTCCTCCTACCCCTGTCTTTAGTTCACTATTCTCAGCATGTAACCAATGCTGTCACACTTGTGCTTTTACCAAGAAACCATAAAGAAACTCAAAGGACAGATCTGGTCTAGAACTCATTGAAGAAATCATTGGGAAAAGATTAAGAACAGCTTCAGAAAATTATTTCAATCCCTAGATTCTCTCTTCACTCAGTCATGAATGATTCCTTCCTTTCTTTTCCAAAGAATGGGAAATTTGAAAGGGGCCCAAACCTGAATTCCAGTCCCAAATTCTCCTCATATTTTGAGTAGTATTCATTAAAGTCTGAACTGTGCAATTAAAACTTACTTGACTCCCATGTATGTAATCATCTGTGCTGCCTTTCACCTCCAAGCAACAATTGCAGTAGGGATAAAGAGTTCACCTTCCTGTGACCTGTGAAGTTCACCAATGTCTTTTTCTGTTCACCACAAAAAAAAGAAATCATTAAATCTAAGAGTAATTCATCCTGAAACTTTGTTTGCTGCCTAAACCAAAAATTTTCATTAGAAAACTAAATATTTTTGGTACTCAATTTGTTTAAATAAAAACCTCTAATGTAAAGTCTTCCTCCCTCCAACTTATTGAAGAAAGAATATTTTTCTGAACAGATAACATAAAATATCTGCATAAATTATTCTAGTGTTTAAGCATTGGTTTAAATTTTCAGGGGTTTGATTTTTTTTTTTTTGGCAACAAATGAAATATGTGAGATACCAGATAAATGATCTTCAGAAAGACAGAAGTAATATTGCTTGTTCCTCTCAACCCCTTTTTAATTTCATAACTCCTCTCCCTAGGCATCACAGACTTGACTCACATACGACGATGATTAGTGGAAAGCACAGCTGTACACACAAATGCTTTCTGTGACACATGTTGGAACTAGTATGGCAATACCTTATATAGCATTGCACTGGTTTGGCCTTGAACAAATTATTATGAGATTTTTTGGCCTGAGCAGTAAGAAATAAAAAGTTACGTAATCCAAAACCCGCAGATGTTCAGTGAGGAAAAGCCTTATAGGGATGAAGTGAAGTGGGATTTTAAACAGATAGACTATGCAGTAATAGCCAACCAGTGACACTGATTAGTCTCTTTTGTTATGAGAGCTTTCTCAATCTTTATCTTTTCATTTAATTAAAGTAAAAAACATTCCAGAGAATAAGTAGAGCAAAAGTTCAGTTAGTTTCCTAAGAAGGAACCTGCAATCCACTTCTTTCTGGATATTCTAATCAGAGTGAGAAGATCACGATGTGAGTAAAGATGGCTCTCAAACTCTAGAACAGCCCCTAAACAAAGATGCACAGGTTGTAGGTGTTACCAGTTCACAGTAGAAAGTACAATAAATATACAAAGCAAAATAAATACTTTCACAGAACCTGTGCCTTCTAAGGCACCCTGCAGCCTTTGATTTCTCCCACAAGTTGCTTTTCCTGAAACCTGCTCTATTTCTCTCTTAATAGGAATATTTTGTTCACAGAGCAGCTTCTAGGATTACATGATAATCTGACTGATTAAATGATTACAGTGACTGCTAAAAAAAAAAAAATAATCTGGCACTTCCAAATTTAATACTGAAGTATATGCACTTATTTTCCTCAGTTACCCACAACAATACTGGTTAATAACACTTGTAGACAACTAACATGAAAATGTTAGGTCGTATATAATCCAGTTGGAAGATTTTATTCTATCTTATGCCACAGAATTAAAAGAAACTTCAATAATCATTTCACACCCCCAATCCCATTGTCAGCAGAACTTGCTGCAGTTCCAATGAAGCACAGTGACATTCTTTAGGGTAACTGGAAACTAGAAACAGGAAAAAGGATATGTCAGTGGACCACAGTTTTTCATGTTTAGTTTTGAGTATAATCACACAGGACTCTCATTTACAGAGAAAAAGCTGCCCTGTGACAGTAGATACATCCACTGGTAAATGGAACAATCTCTGAGTGGGAATTTGAAAAGCAGGAAATAACCCTTCAGGTGACAACAGTTCATCTGAATGTGAAAAAAAATACACAAAACCCACGCCTGCTTCAACAGTTCAGCACTTTGCCATTGTCAGCACAGCTTTTGCAGTACCATGTTACTTCCTGCTCTCTACAAAGGGCTATGAAGCATTTTAGCCCTGAAACTTTAAACTCCACAATATAACCGCATTATTCCATTTATTTGAGAAAGCAGGATAATGGAATTATTATTATTACAGCAAAAAAGGAACTGAAAGTCACCATTGGGTAAAATGAAATTAAGATGAGAATGCGAGTCTGAAGGACACAGTGGGGTCAATCTCAATACCCCATGACTTATTTTCTTTGCCAGTTCCAGTTTTACTCCATGACCTCACATCAGAATTAGAGCAGAACCTTACAAAAAGGTATATAATTGAAGAGGGATAAATACACTCTTCACGTTAGAGGATCCAATGTCCTGAAGTTGTTTAAGACATTATTTCATTCTCAGTTTCTTTGTCATTTCCTTAGGTGCAGTGAAATAAATAGGTTGTGCAATCGGTTCCCCGATATAAAGTTATATTACGGAAATATAAAGAAAGCAGCTGGTGGCTTCTCACCTTTCAGGCTGACTGATTTACAGTCTCTTTGTTTATAGGGAGAGGTGTTAGCCATAGTTTCCTGCTTTTCTGCTCAGAGGTGTGGCATAGCTAGTTTAACACCAAATTTAGGAAGCTACAGTCCAGAGTATAGCTCCCCAGAACATCTCCACCACATGATGTTTTTGCAAAGAAAGTTCCATTACTTCTGTTCCAGCCATATGCAGAAACAAGTACATGTAAAATCAGTTTCTCTACCCTGCTCAGGAATTACTACTGCCATAAAACTTACTATTGCTTTTGGGACAGTGACATCTGCACATTGTGAGCTCATCCCTCAATGTCAGGAAACAAAGCTTGTGGCCAGCAGTACTTACTATTATTAGGATTTACTTTCTCTAAGTTTCAAAACTTCTCAGAAACTACACAGTCCACAGGCATTTTTTTTTTTCCAGTTTGTCTAGTCCTCATCTTTAGTACCCACTGTCCCTGAAGAACATCAGCATACAATGAGTTTCTGTATTTTCTCTGAGGGAGGCGTATTACACATTTTGATAAATAAGTGCTGTGGTTAGATAAAGAAACACCACTTGTTCAACTAGGAAAGTCGAACACCTCATTGTGAGAACAACCAAACATGCTCAAACTAGGAAAGCTCCTAGAGTACAGCCTCAGACAGCCAGAAGGGAGACAGTAAGTGGGAAACCGTAGACCAGGAGATTCCTGTGAGGAGAAGGGAGTTTGCCTGCTGCACAGAGCACAGCTAGTGACAGTACAGCAAATGGTGGGTAGAAGGCAACTCCACAGCAGTAGCAAGGGAGGCAGGAGCAGGACTGCATGGCTGACCTTGCAGGCCAAATACCTGCAATGTGATTCAGTCATTCTACTTCAGAAAAGTTCTAGTCTGCTCCTGCAGCCTGAAAGCCCCCATAGCAGCTGGCAGACATGGAGTCTCCAGGGTAAATCTGGTCTAGTTTCACCTGAAAGGAGGCCACTTTGGGTATTCAGATTGCTAGACTGCATTCTCTGTAACCATCAGGATGCGTCAGGAAACCATTAAGTTTCATGGAAATATTAAAATCCATAACAAAGTAAGTGAACTCGTTTGTCACCTGGAGAACATATAGTTATTGTGCCCCTTCCTTGAAGAAACAGTACCCCAGTAATTCTGAGCTGTTGCATGCATGACCATATTCAAGATCACTGCATTACTGAATTTAGAAACACAAAGAAAGTATTTTCCATATTAATAACAAATTCCTGACCTTTTTGTGCAGTTAACCTCCTGATGTGATGATACAAGAAGGAAATGAGAAATAGGAATTCTGGTACTGAAAGACAAGCTCAAAGCAGAGTGAAAAGGAAATTCCTTTTCTTTCTGATCACCAGAGAAATTACAGAGAAACAGTTCCCTTAACAAGATGAGAATTAATTTATTTAGTTAACAGAATGCAACTACATTTTCTAAAAGTTTTGAAGTAAGTATGTGTTCATCTGATTCCATTTTTACAGTCAGGCAACCTTGGCTGCTTCGTTATGATATTCAATTACATGTTGAGTCACTTTTAAAGAAAGCAAGCTGCACTGCAGATCAAAAGTTCAATTTCTTATTAGTAATTGATAACCTAGAAACCCACATAAACACCATACATTTGAAGAATACCATTACTTTTAACTTCACTTAAGATACAAAAGGTGTTGATATGTCCCAGACTCCAAAGCCAATTTTGCCCTTTGAGACAGACAGATCAGTTTGCTTTCCAGTTCTAAAACAAATCTTAATGTCTTCTATATCCCCATACCAAAAATTTTAGTTAGCTTACAACTGCAAGTACTCAAGTTCTGTTGACACTGTATGAAATTCAGTAAGATCCTTAGATTAAGAAAAAAAAAAAGATATTTTTCATGGGACACAGCTTTTACAAATAAAAATAATTTAAAAAATAATTTTATTAAAATTTAAATATTTTAATTAGCATTGGATCACAGACTTTAAATGAATAATCAATTGTCTAGAAAAACAAAATTATTGAAAAAGTAATGAATGCAACCACTAAACCTATCACAACACTGCCCTGAAGAGGTACAGTTTCATGTCCTTTTCAGCTCGCTTGTTTAAGTCTTACTTCGTGCTATTTATTATTTCAGTAGATACTGAAGAAGTCTGCTGATAATACATTGACAGGTTGATTTTTACCCCCACTTTTTACTGGTTTATAAGACATTAATTAGATCTGTTTCTGCTTACTGTAACAAAGTTCACTTCATCATAGCAGATGCATACTGATATGAATAACAGTTAAAGTGAATATTTTCAGCAGAAATAATTAAAAGAGTTTGTGGTGAACGGAACATGTTATGACACACTCGTTCTAAAAACTTTCAACAGTGGATTTACGCAAAAAAAGTTATTTGACCTACTGTGTGAAACTTAACCTTGTTTAAAAAGAAATTCATAAGGGAAAACATCATTTAGTATGTCAGTACATACATCAGTCATCAGTGCATCAACCTGGTGCAGCAAATTGAACTTCAAATGCAACTCAACCATATAATCCTTTGAAAAATAAACCAATGTGAGTAATCTGTACACATAATGTAAATCTGTTAGAGCTCAAGGAGCGTTCAACACAAGCAGCTATGCAAAAGCAACCAACTGTACCCACCTATGAGTAGGCACAGAAGCATAGAGCATGTGGGGCTTCTTTCTTTGGGCTGAGGGAAGAAAATATTTCCAGCAACTTGCCTTTCCTCTTTGGATGGTGGGATGCAGGTTGTGCAAGACTGATCTAGTTACTGCCATTTGTCAATGTGCAGTGACAACAAACTAAAGGGAAAAAGCAGCATTAATAAAGCCCATATTAATACATTTTCCAGAACAGATATCTGGTATGCTGTAGGGCATTACAACTCTGTACTTCACTAACTTGTAGAGCCTTGTTAGCTCAGGACTAAACCTTTTGTGCTTAGTTGTTCTACATAAAACAGACTACTAATAAATTACATTTCCGGGATATTAGTATTTATCATGAAGCTTTCAACGCACAGGTGCTTTTTTGTTTGTTTTTTAAATTACCCTTGCTACAACATTTTGACTTTGTGAAGCCTTGTTATTTGATATAGCACATGAGACCAGTTCCATTATATGCACAGACAGGATACGAAGATACATGGCCAGGAGCATTCTTTCAACTAAATGATCTGTGCTAAGATTTCTAGCTTGTCTCTAGACCACAATCCCATAGCATGATTGCCTCTTTCCTCATCCCACCTCACCTCCCATCCTACATGGTGCAGCATATTTGGCTCAACTCAACTGCATGTTCCTACCTCTGCCTCCTACCACCAACAATATAAGTGAGATGCAAGGAGAAGCATGGATCTCCTCCAGCAATGCTGAAGTTAGCAATTTTATTTTAAATAGGTATTTAAAGCTAGCTCAGGCAGAACTGTGCAACACATAGTACTGGCACAACATTAGTGGAAAAGCAGCAGATAGAACACAAACCTCAAGTGTGCCATACTGCAAGAAATCGCCATGAGGCTTTCCTTCATTCTTTCAAAGGCACGTGCCATGTGTCAACAGCTGCTAAGACCCATGAAAGACCCAGGGACAGAAAAAGAATAGAGATGCTAGCCTCTTCATGAATCACAGACAGACGCAAAAACAATACCAGGCTGGGCTGGCATTCATGTTTTACTGGCATTGTCCGGGTTTCAATCCGCTACAGAAAATGCCACACAGTGCAGCATTTCTGCACAGCATTTGTACACAACATGGCAGTCTCAGCTTTGATCCAAACAATCCACTAAAAAAATACTGTAGTAACATTGCACAGCAATTTGCATCATATGTGCTTTATTCTCAAATATTTATGGAGCAGATCTCCTATATAGCAGGAGTTCTTAACTAGAAGCTGTTGTTCACACAACTGGTTTCCATCTGGTCCAATTAATATCCACCTGTTCATCCACAGGTGGATAGACCAGCTTTTATTTGTCTGGTTTCACTTTCTTTTATTGAAAAGATTAGTGTTTTTGGATCTCAATATTTTGTATTATCATTTCTCCTATTCATACCTTGTATTGGCATGAATAATTAGATATGGTTGCAATAATCAAGCCTGGACAGGGCCTAAAGAGAAAGAATGATAGAAAAGTGATGAATGCTTTAACAGCAAGAATTACAAAGGACTACATAACTACAGAGAATTTACTGTTGGCTTAGTATTAACATATGTGGTTGCACCATTTACACTAGGTGTAAGAACTCATTTTCTATTTTCAGAGACAAAAAAAAGAATGCCAGTTCAGCAATACTACTCCTTCCAACAGAAACAATGTTGAAGTTTCAAAATGTATGCACTTATATGTTCTTTAAAAATACAGAAATTATGATATTTCAGGGCTTTTTTTTTTCTTAAATAGAGGAAAATGTGATAGGTATTTGTAACACTATAAAGCAATGCACTTCAGCAATAATACCAGCGTTGCAAAGTCTTAGGCTGTAGCAATAGAGGATAAGATCAAATGCAGCAGCAGAAACAAAAGAAATGTTTACCTTTAGAAGGCCTCAGGTACATGTGGATCTTAGCAAAACACCCTCACCTCCCCTGCCAACCCTTAAATGAGGTCTGGGAAGGGGTGGACCCTGGCTCCACTCCTTCCAGTCACTCAGGGGCATTACATGCAGCTGAGCTCCCCTGGCTTGGCTCTGCATTCCACCAGGTGCTCCATCACTGCTTCAGGCTGTGACTTAGCACATCCACTACAGTATTACAGGCCCACTGATCTCTTTAGCTGATCTTGCCAATGCTCAAGTATCAGTAGAATGGTTTGAAAAAAATCTTGAACTTTGTAACTAAAAAACCTTAATAACTCTCTTCATTTGCCAAATTTGGTCACTAAAACAACATTGTCCAGTAAGTTGTAGGATCACAGAATCACTAACTGAGCTGAGTTTTGTGCAATTAAGTCCAGTACATTTTTCTCCTCTGCCCAATACCTGCTGTGCTCGTTAGACAGTGTCTACACGTGACCTGTCATATGCAATATTAGGAACACCACTTAACATGCACCAAGCACTTTCAACTCCCCATTTCTACTTAGCTTCAAACATTTTTATCACTTTTCCTCCTTTTTTTTACTATATTTCAAGACTGATTCATTGAAAATGTATGTCGTCTCTGCATATTCTCTCCTCTTCATAGGCAATGAAGAGTTTACAGTACAGCCTTCTCAGTGCCGTCATAGCAAACTGCATCTTGTAGCAATAGCCAACCTACACTGCTTCCTCAATAACTTCAATAAATCTTTCCACAGTGCTTTTCAAAATAATAAGCTAAAGATAATTATCATCATTATTAAAGAAATCACTTTCTGGCATGTATTTCTCACATCCTTAATTGAACAGACTCCCCAGTTTAAGAAGTTCCTGTACAAGAGAACCACGCTCATGACATCACATCATCACCAAGCAAGAGCTGCTTCCTCTGTATCCTGCAAGCTTCCTGAAATTCTTGCAGTTGTTCTCTCTCCCACAGTTCTGAAGCAATGATGTAATTTTCGTACTGATGGAAGATTGCAAGCTTCAGATTCTAAGATTAAAGAACAAATCCATTTTCATTTCAAATGTTTTTCAAGGTGTGTTTTTCTGTTCTCCATGTAAAATCTACAGAGGTTCTAGGAGAAGATAAGGAGAGCAGCTCCTCTTAAACACCTGCAACAATGTGAAAGTTTCAGGAATTTAGGAAAACATGGCTACGCAGTGATAATGCTTTCACTCTTACCTGAGGATGTTCTTTCCTGCATATAGATACAATTCAGCTATTTAATAAAGGACAAATGTATTTGAATTTTGACATCTAAAGTTTAAGACCAAACTTCAGAATTATCACGCTCCCTTTTCTCATGTCTCACAGGCCCTGCTGGCTTTGGAGAGCAGCATACAGAGAAAAGAAATCATACCTCATTCCCACTGGTCTGCCTTGCCTTAGATTACAAGTCAAGTCAGTACTGTGGTACAAGTAAATGGACTGAACCAGCATGTGCATATTCAGATTAGTTAGCATTTAACTTAAGCCTAAATTATAAGGCTGCACTCTATCATCTCTATAACCACTAATTTTGTTATATTACTTCAAGGGCCATTCAGAGCAAGACCTGTTCTATCTCCACTAGTTGAAAAGGGGTGAAGTGAAACTGAAAATATTAATCTCAGTATTCAAAGCTTGAAGTAGAAAAATAGTTCATCTGAACATCCTTCTATTCATCTTCTCTCTGTTCCACTTCATTTTCTACATACTCATTTTCCATTCAAACAAGCCAGTATATTTCAACAGCTATTAAAGAAACACAGATCAGATTGTGAGCTTTATGCTCTTTATGTTACAGTTACCTGATGAAAAACATTATTTTTTGACTCACAGAGCTTTTAAACTGAGAGTAACATATTATAAACAAGCTTAAAAATAGATATTAATAGAAAGTATTGCCACACCTCTCACTTTTTAAATAATCACACTTTTTAAATAATGTTCGCAAATTTACTGGGCCAATGTCATTCACCATATTCATGTAAAATGGTAAACTAACAAGTAAGAGCCATTAAATCCTTCTGCAATATTTTTTAAGGTTTTAGAGCAGATTGCTGGGAAATACATATCATTAACTCCACATCACTGAATCCCCAGAATGCTCTGTTCTAAAATAGGGCCCCGCAGGGGAAAAAAAAAAAAAAAAAGTAGGATGAATGAGTCCTGGAATATTAACTATTCACAGAATGGTTATCAGACACCAACTCTATCAAATGCCAGTCTGAATGAGTTATATGTGACCCTATGTTGTATCAGGCAAGTTATTTCCTGTGGAGAAGTGTCAGTGGCTTTGTGCAGATCTTCATCTGTATTACTGGAAAAATAGTGGTCACTGACGTTAATGAAAAGAGAACTCAAGGTTCCCAAGTGCAAAGAGTGACTAGTAGCTCAATAGGCGAACCCAGATCCTACCTGTCAGAAAAAGATCAGGATGCTTAGTTTGTTTAAAGTAATGAGATTGCAGAGATCTGTTTTCTGTGTATAGGGGCAGAGAGGAAAAATAAAAGGAGGAAAAATATCTATTTGGGTTAAAAACAAACCTGAGCACAAGAACGTAAGTAAATATACATGAATATAAGGTGACTATCAGTAGTTCTAACCTGAATCTCGCATAGGAACATTCCTATTAGAGTAACAGTACTTTAGAACAGTTTTATGCTGAAAGGAAAAATATTACATGTTTTGTGAAAAATTAGATGATGCAGCATCTGCAAATATCTGGAAATCCCCTCAGTTCTAGATTTGGACTTTTTGATACACATCCCAGTACAACAGCACATTAATTCTAGAGTAACAGCACATTCATCTCTGCCACTACAGTGAGTACACTTAATGTTGTCTTTTTGTCAAAGTTTTTAAAGAAAGTATACATAAGATTGAACTGGAATTCAAAATCACAGAAAAAAGCAGCAAAAGAACAACAACAAGTTCTTATTTGTTAGAATTCTTCCAATGTGTGCCTTTAAAGTATACAGTTGGTACATTTTAAGAGCTATGACCATACTTGGGTGTATTGAATAATCTTTCAACAGAAGGATTCTTGACCACAAAAGGTAATTCACTAGATACAGAGGACAAAGCTGACAGTGTAAATTAGGAATTAAATCAACAGCAGGGTTACACTAAGTCCTGTTTTGTGACAGCTGGCCTGGTAAAGTTTTGGATTGGTGCTGCAGGAGTTTGTTTCAGGACAAATTCTGACTACACGTTTTAACAGTCCTTTGTTGTAATTCTAATGATTCAGCAATCATCTGATTCACTATTTTTATGTGTATCTACCACAGCAATGGGAGCTCTCAAGTACCTTAAGGAAGGGTGATATAATTGGATACCAATTCTCTTTGTCCTGTATGGGTCATCTAAAAGTTGTATTACCAATAAATACATACATACATACATACATAATATCTTGCCACAAATATTCAACTTCCCATGACTGTATAAATTCAGTCCATGAAGTCCCAGAGAGTCATTATTTGACAAGTACAATCACTTATGTTTACGCACCTCTATGAAACTAATGTCTGCTGTGGTTAATGTGAATTACTAATACAGTAGACAATATGCACAATACTAAAGATATGCTTCTGAAGTCATAATAGGCTCTTTTCTTTTCCATTTTTTCCTGCTCCTATGGGAGACTGTTCTGAGGAAGAGTGTGCACATGACCAGCAATTGCAATACTTAAGATAAGAAATAAAACCACTAAATCTGGAGATCTGCCAAAACTAGCAACAAAATACCTTATTCTGAAGAAATAGGGAAAGAGATGGGGAGGACTGCACAACAAATAAATCGCTAGGGAATAAAAGTGAGCAAACCACAGCTAGAGATTTTGAGTTAGACAGTACAGTTTCCACCTGTGCTGAGGTTGTGACAGAGCTGCACAGTACCAAGCAATTGTTACTACATCATCTACTAGAGTTTTATAGACTATTTGCAGCATTGAAACCAGCCCTTATTTCTCACCTTGCCCCTCAAGATGGAGAGCTGGAGCAGGTGGGCTCTGAACAGTGCTAGTCTTTAGCACACATCATTACTAGCTCACTAGAGCAAAAAGGCGGGTTTGAATTCTCACATTACGCTTTGCAATATGGCCTTGTGTGAGTCATGAAACAAGGTTGGAGAGAAACTCTGTTTATGCACCCACCCAGATACATCCCTGTAAGCATCTGTTGCAATCTTCACTTGAAGCACAAGGTAATATCTATGAGCAGATGTAGCACACACAAACAAGTGTCATTAAGCAATAAGCAGAGTTTGCTATCTTGATCATTTTCTTTATTAATACCAAGAGCTTATAGTCTCCTGAATAGAAGGTGTGTATTTATTATTACAGTACACACCCAGAAGTGTCTCACTAAGTTTATGAATCCCAACTAGCATGGCTTTAAGTAAATAAAAATGTCTCTTATCTAAGGTGGAACATTTTCTATTGTTCTATTTGTCTTGTTACAGCAGTAAAGTACAAACTCACCCTTTTGTCATTCTTTCATATTTTATAACTTTATTCCAGGTGAGCAGAAATTCCTTGATCTTATTTTGATTCCACCTGTGTTACTGGCTGCAATTCACTAAGTACAAATACACATTTTTGACATAACAATGGATTTCTTTTTCAGTCTTACGAACATTCCAAGCCTAGAGTTTCAAATATCACCAAGGTACAAGTTAGCCAGCATAACGTTTAGTTTTATCTGAAGTCAGCAGAAGCCCTGTCATGCAGTATTGGTTGGGGGGGGTGTTTGAAGTTATTATTAAATTTAAACGTGTCTTTTAACATAAGCAACAAAATTCATACTGACATCATACAGCTCTAAACTTTTAGCTGTAAGTGGAAGGTGGGGAAAGTGATAGCAGACCTAAAAAGAAAGGTATCCTATAAAAAGGAAAAAAGAAGTTAAAATCAGAGCTGATTTCAATCTAAGAGCAATTTGCCACCAAAGCGCAGGCTGCCTTAGCTGTAGGAACAGTCAGCTGACAGCGTGCCCTACCCAGGAACAAGATGTTTAGATTACTTGGTCTACAGCTCAGCCACCAGCACCCCCACAGCTCTGTAGCTGTCAAGCAAATGGGCCTTCAGAAACTACAACAGATCTCAAGGTGAAGCATAATGGACACCACAGAATTAAAACTTAGTACTGACTGCCAACGTGATGACTGAAGGAAAACATAGTGAAGGATAATAAATTCCTAAAACGGTTGTAGGATTATTTGGAGATGTCTAAGGAAATACTAGCATAAATAAAGGAGAGAGATTACAGAAAAATATGACTAGGTAAGTACTGTAAGATCTTTTTATCTAAAGAAGCTACCTGATGAAGTCCTATATCCAGTAGCAGATATGTTTTTGTAGTGGCGTGGACTACATGACCTGATAAACACAAAAAGTAGAGAAAAATCTGTGATCTCATACAGTTTTGGTATGAGAAGAATAGGAAAAATATTCTGGTCTACTAACAAGCCATAAATAATTAAGTAGATAGCTGGAAACAAAATAAACAAGTAACAAAAAGGCCTCTTTTTCCTTCTGAATCAAATGGTTCTGATACAAAATTAAAAAAATAAATAGTGGTCATGACTGAAATGTTTATAGATTACCATTGCTCTATTACAGTGATTTTGAACTCAGATTTTGAAAAATCAATGCTTTACAAAAGCTTAATGTTAAACACAAGTGAAGAAATATTTTACAAGTTGAAGTGATGAATGAAAGCAAACGTCTCTCTTCAACATCACAGCTCTAGGACAGACTAACCTGGCTAGTAGACATCTAGCATATTCCCTATACCTCATACTTCGGTGTACTCTATGCTTCCATATGTTTGCCATCAGATATATCTCTGGTTATTTCTTCAACAATACATGTTTCAGAATCCACCCTCCCCTTTTCCAGTGTAAGTGCAGAGAGCAGTAGTACAACCAATCGGTGCCTGGTTCTGCTAAAGACTGAGAAGATGAACTGCAGACTCCCATTGAGTCTGTCTGACTGACCTGGTTTGCTATGAATTATGAAGTCTAACCTGCTGCAGTCCCTTTTAACTGCCTGCAGAGTTTTTAAAAGCCATGCCCTTACAAAATATGGAAAGATTTCTATCTTTGGTGACTGCTTGGGACAGGTAAGGAGAACAGTTTCTGTCTGCCTTTGTGACGCACACACTTTCTACTCATCCACTACCATGCTTTATCAGGCTCACAGGACACCTATTATCTCATCCTACCTGCTGATTTAATATGCTAACATTAAGGATATGATGTCTAATTAAAAAGTACTTATGCCCTCACTTATCTTTGGTTACAGTAACAGCATTTATTAAGCTTCTTCCCTTAGCAGGTCTTGCAGACTCTTCAGACACAGCTGCCCTAAACAGCTGACAGGGAAGGTCCTTTACCCACAATGCCATTATCTTCCTTCCAACTTGAAAGAACTTTTCTCCTCCTATGTTTGGCTAAGGTGTGGTTTGTTAATCTACACAAGTAACTGCAGGTTGATCGCCTCAAAACCTGGCAGGTCAGAGCAGCAAGATATTCCATCCAACCTGACCTCCACAGCCTGTCAGAGGCCCAGCTCTTATCAGCAAAACCCTTAGTGCATAAAAGACTATACAATACAATTTCAGAAGCTTGTCCATTTGGTGTCATTTGCAGTGTTGGTTAAGGGAAGATTGCTTTTTAAGTGACATTTTTTTCTGAAACAAATTACTATATCTAAAATACAACAAAATTTTATCATAAGAAATAATAGGGAGGACTGTAGCATTTTAAGTGTGGGGTGTGCTGATGCACCATTTCTGAACTATTTTAAAAAAAGAAATTCTGAAAATTCTATTGCACATCTGATAAGAATTTATGTTTTAGGTAAATAAAATAATTTGCCTTCCAGTGAGAGGATAGTAGAGTAGCACCGATAGTACTCACTGCAGCCATACAGCAAACACTTCTCATCCCACAGTATTACAAGATTTTTAACTTATAAACCCTTGCAGATTACTGAACTGCTGTGTCAGGCAAGGCAGAGACAGAGCACATTTTAATAGTTCAAATAACATGATTCAGCATCAGTGGTTATATTAGAATACAGTTAAGTTGTACAAATCTGTATGCAAGCCTTTCTTCTGGAACTGCAAACATACATCTTGTTTTCTTCTCTCCTTTTGGGGCAGTTATATTAGTAAATATAACTGAAATTTCATTGCAGAAGCAGATCCTTTGAAACAGCAACAGTGCGCCTCAGTTGTAAAAGCTGTTATTGTTCCTGGCTGCTGCTTTGCTGGGAAGAGGAGCCTTTGGCTGTAAACATCCCTTGTTCCAGTTTCCTGGTTAGTAAAATCCAAATGTTCTTCTTAAAATCTTTTGCTGTGCTGAATAGTTTTCTTGGCAAAGGATCGATTCATTCTGGTCTGATTACATTCTGCTTATCTGAACATATTTTCAGGATTGGAAGTTTTTGCCCCAAATATCTTGGTGGTTTTTAAGGATTCAGCCAAGAACACTATCCAGTCATTATGCACACACCAGGAAACCAAGTGGGAGCGATGGGCTATGCTTTTATCGTCGCATTGCAGGTAATCCTGGCGATGCAGATCTTTTGATATGGTATGCATAAACAAAGACTGAGGATTATTTAAGTGCAAATGAAAACACTTTTTTTGTATACTAAGACTGAATATGTGCTTCTACAATTAATTTCAAATCATTTAAGTAATAAAGAAAAATAGAAAATAGCATACTGCAAATACTAAATGTAAATATTTGGACAAAAAAATGTGATAAAAATGATATGCAGAGAGGTCTCAAGCAGCTACAAAATTCCAGTTATCAAGATCCCTCAAAATCTGAGCATATACATAGGAAATTGCTATAAACCCTCACTCTGATCATTTGAAGACAAAGAAGGAGGAGTTAAAAGGAATGTAAAATTCTGTCTCAGACTTAAGCATTTTAGCAAGGAGGACATTCTTTTTTTCCCTTCTCTCCCTTTATGCATTAATGCTGAACAACAGAAGAGTGTTCATTCAGTGGGAATTAATTGGCAAAGTAAATGAGACTCACTACCAATTCCAGGTGATACTGATCTCTGTGAAGTAAAATTTAGTTTGACTATTAGAGTGTTAGAGTGATATATGTTGAGTGTTTTCCCCTCGGTGAGTAATAATAATTGAGTTTTGTAAATGTACATAAGCTTTAGTAAACAAAAATTTAGAAGAGAAGCTGAAGACTTACTCATGGATATTTCAAATAAATATTTGGACTGAAAAACTTATCTGGAGGGAAATAAAAGCCATCTGTAGAGAAAGCAGACTGAAAGGTTGTTGAAAATAGAGACTGAGAAAGTTAATAGAAAAAAAAAGAGAATGGTACAGGCCTTATTAGACTTTGAATGTGAGTGGATTCAAGAAAAAAGTGGAAAAACTTGGTGTAATCCCTGACCACAGTTCAGGTAAGCTAGCTGCTAACTTGAGACTCAAGGCCAAAAGAATCTTTTTTACGGGGCTGCAAAAAACAGACTTCATTGTGGGCCAGAGAGCCCACGTCCCTAGCTTCCCATTGATGGTGGACAGCTGAGTTTGACAAGCTCAGATGTAACCTCTTGTCTTCCCTGCAAGTGGAATGTTCACCTCCAGTTTGCTTATTAAATAACTCTGTAGACAGAGACTTCGGGAAATTACACTGCTGAAAATAAACCAAATCTGCAACAGCTGGGTCAGATACACCATTCCATTTGCAGTGTGCTACTTCCTTAACCCTTTATTCAGTTTAAATCTATTTCTCAAAAAATCTGGAAAATCTGATTCAACAGTAAAGGAAAACATTACGTTCATTTTAATAATAGTCTACTTTCCTACAAAGGCTTGCTATAGTGGAAAAATGAGGGCCTGATCTAATCTTGTCTTATTGTTAAAAATAGTTACTATTGAAAAGCAGACAATAATAACTCATCATTTGAGCTGGTTCATACTCTTAAATTGCTTGCATGTTTACCAGTTTTATTTTTATAAAGGAGATGTGTGTGTGCAAATTTCCTAGTGGAAATTCCTGGTGATGGTTTCAGCTGTGCAATCCTAGGTATTGTTACTTTCTCAAAACCATGTGCTGTCACTGCTGCAGTGTTGCTGGAGAATAAGACTGGAGAAGAATTAAAAAACAAAAGCAGTGATATAAATGCACTGAGATAAACTGTATCTCTAAGAGTATTTTCTTAGTCTGAATTTATTAAAGTAAGCTACGGGGGAGGAAACTCTTAGTTTAACACAGAGATCTATGCTGAAGAAGGAGAATGAGAAATTCATTCTTGGCAGTCTCCAGCTAAATAGCAATAACTTCACATGTGGACTGTGTCACTGTTGGTTATGTTCCTGCAAACATATACCTTCAAATTTAATAGTCCATGTTTTTTGTCTGGAAATACCCATTTGAATCATGATGTAATTCCTGGGGTTTGTCTTTTTTTGTCTTTTAAAAACTTCCTTTTAAAGAAAAGATTTACTGGTAGTTGTAAAAAGAAGTAAAACTAAGGAAATAATAAAATCATGCAGCAAACAAGCAGCTTCACAAATACAAGAAATGTATTTCGTGCTTCCTCAGACAGGAGAAAAAAATATAATAATAAAAAGCAGTCCTAACTGAATTATCTGGATTCGCATTTTTACTAATTTACACAATCAGACTCTATGTCTCAAATGCTATATAGTCATCTACACGCTACAAAGGGAGTTCATGATGCTACAAAATCAAAGTATTACATTTTATTTTCAAAACTTACTAATAAGCAGTTTGCAAAAGCACTGTGCTTTCTGAAAGCATAGAGAATATGAGAGAGAATGGAAAGTGGCGTTTAACACAGAGCAGTTTGAATTATGACCCGGAATAGCACTAAGGCATGACAGAGCGTCCTAGTGCACTGCAAAGCCACATCCCCTAAACTTCCCTCTTTCTGATGTTGTGTCATCTGCCCCTTCAAAAATCCGCTGTCTGTCTCTCTCACAGACTTTTCACTCACTGCTGCAGATGAGAAAACATACCCTGCAATATTTCCACCCACAAAAAGAACAAATAGAAAGCAAAACTGAGTCTTGAAACAAAAACTTAGCACGCAATTATGGTGCTGATTACTAAATCAGAGTTACTGGGGTCTGAGAATGAAAAAGCAAGAGATCTGGTTCTTCATATACATTAAAATACGGGCTGTAGAATTTCAAATTATCAGTATCAAAGTATTTGAAATGGGCATGTTTCAGAAGGCTCATCTGTCCAGCTGGGAAAGGAGAAGAGATGGTTCTTGGGCTAGTTTTTACCACAGAGTAAATGCAGAATCTTAGTTAGGCACGTATGAAATGAAAATTCTTCCATTCTTACTAGCAGCAGAGTATACCTACTGATAGTAGCAAAAGTGAAAATGTGCACATATTTTTACATCACAGAGACATATTAGTCAACATGAGGCTTGCTAAGTCTGCAATACACAGTCAGTTCTGTATGGCTTACAATTATTTCATACCTGGAAATTATTATAATGTTCTAAGGATTGAACTCTGAATGTAAGTAGGAAAGTTTTCTTTGGAATTTTAAACCTGAATTGCTATTGGATACATTAAGCTGGCTGGCAAAAGATATCATTAGCTGATGATTGTTTCCTCTGTAGAAAGGTACAGTTCTTAAGGAGAAAAAATATTCAGGTAGGTACACTTAAAGCTTGCTAATGCAACAGCACTACTGCCGACAGATGTAGGTCTCACATGCAACTCTAAATTTCATATACCTTGAACTTGATTTTCTTCTCCTTTCCATGCTGAAATTAATTCCATATTCCTTGTCATAAAGCCAACATAAGCAAGAATATGTGTCCTTTTAACAGAGTTACAACTATGTAAAATTTCCAAATACACTAATGAATTAGAAGTAGATGATTTAAAACTCAGTTCCAAGTTAACCAAGTTCAAACTTGTTATGAACCACATACCTTCGAATTATAAATGTGGCTTGTAATTGAAAACCCTTCTGATAACCTCTCTCAAATCTGGAGAGAAATTCTGCTTCTTCAGGACTGATCTGCCTCAGTGGTACAATAAGAAACATCACAAAGTTTCTAGACAGATCAGTGTTTGGACTGTGAAGCCAGATTTATGTTGAAATCTTATTGCTAATATAGTTAGACTTGTGTAACTTTCCTGGCCAAAGACTTTGTGTATGGTTGTCTGCATATTCCTGTTATGCTCTTATTGGTCTTACTTAAGACAAGTAAGATATACAGGAAAAAAAAAAAAAGTTACAATCAAATGTAGTTAATAAGAAATTTGTCACGTATCCTTGAGTCTAAAAGCAAGTTATTGTAAAAATTTCTCCTTATGTAAAAATTTCTCTTGCTGTTCTGAAGGATATATGAAGCTAAGTGTACAAAAATAATTCTATCTTGTATAGCAACATTTTAAAAGTTATTTTATGTGTAAAGTTTTAATTTTATTTGACTAAAATTTCTCCACTGTACTGCACAGTATCAGCTGTTTTCCATTTCTATACTGACAGAGAGAGAACCTGGGAGAATTAGTGAAATACTACTGGAGACAAAGAACACTGCTGGGTAGAAGGCCAATAAAAATATAGTTACAAGGGAGATCAGTTCCTGAGCAAAAGAATGGAAATGTGTCAAACAGAAGGCAAAATGCAGAGCTACTATAGATTCTAAGTAGTGTGTCAATTTAACAGCACCATTCTGATCCACAGCACTTCTTTTCTGTCAGGATTAAATCAGGGCGATTTATGAATGTAAGCTGCAAGTGACAGAGAAAAAAGAGATGAATGAAATTACTAATAAAAACTGTTCTGTCTGCCTCTCTTGAATGGGACTTTGCAGCACTGATCACTGGCAAAACAACTGAAGAGGTAGAACAAAATTTGCCTATTTCTTTCTTGGCAGCAAGAAAATGCGCTTCTGTTTATTTCTCCTTGTTTCTTTCAGACTCTTCGTACTCTTCTTAAAACTATGCCATCGAGGCTGAGATCAAAAAAGTGCCTGTCTCCATCCTTTCTTTCAAGTAGCATATAAAAGCTTTTGTGAGTCTGGTTCATCACATTCCTGGTTAGACTGCATCATTAGTCAAACCACGAGCAAAGCAGCTCACATTTGTATTCAGAAAGTGTCAGTGTTCCCGTTCTTGGAGCTAGTTCCTTTCTCTCCTAGAAGATGTGAGTATCACAGTCTTTACAATATATAGGAACTACCACAAGCAATGAAAGATTCTAGGGACACAGTTTCAGATCGGACACAAAAAGGGAAGTCTGGGCACGAGCAGAACTGTGCAGTAAGGGTTTAAGGTCTGTGTCAAGAGTTTAGATGCCAAAAACTGGCCTCTCTGATTGGAATTTCTCCTCCCCTGTTTAATGACTGTCTGAGTGGCAGTACTATTTGTTTGAAAAGGTAACACCTCAGGTTCAAAGGACTGCTGAATTCTTCCCAAGATTTTAGAATTCCAAGGAGATATAACTCAGCTCAAGACTCTGCTGCGTGTCAAGAGTTGCCTCTGCCAAGTATGCCTCTCAGATTAAGAGGAGAGAGGGAGAAAAGGATCCTGTGAAATATTTTAAAAATGTAGTTCCAGATTTACTTTGCCTAGCTCTATTTTATGTTTTAATTACAAGACTTGGAGCCTTAAAATTCCAACCAGATTAAGAACAAAGGAAGGTAATACATAAGATTGGAAAAAGGTGCTATAGAATTCTGTGCTTCTTTTTAATGGAGCATTTCAAGGAAATTTATCAGGGCTGATCATGAGAAAAAAAATAATCACTGTCACAGAAAGCAACAGGAGTGCCTTAAGGAGATAGGAGCCCCGGAAGAGATGTCCAAGACATTCCTGCTGGTAGCAGCAAGAGTCAGTATGGCCTACTGTGATTTACATGATGAGGAATAGCAGTAGGAAACAAAACTTGGTATGATGGTATTTTGAAGGTAAGTGCCATGGAGAAAGATCAGAATTGGGCTCCACATCAAGTTTTCAAACTGAAAAATGCAGACTACCTCTAGCTGTTAATAGAATCGTTTGAAAGTACACATTTCTTGTGAGCAATATCTTTAGTAATTTCAGAACAAGCTGTTCATTTTCAGTTCTTTTTTTCTAAAGCAAACATTCAACCTAGGAACTTCTTTCCTCTATATATTTTACATTCCACTGAAACACACTGACAAAAGTCCAAACTGCAGCTAAACAAAGAACAATGTTTCAAAGTTATCATTTTCGAATGCCAGAATTCAGGCTCCACAAGAGACCCTAACTTGACTGCCAGTACATTAAAAACATGTAAAGATACAGTTGTTTTAAATTCCTGGAGACTTTTGGGTTTGGAGGTTCAGCACTTCACTATGAACCAGGGAGACTTTCTAGCTAAATGCAGGTTACCGGAAGTTTCACCTCACCCCTGCTTTACTAATTCCTCTGATATGATGAAGGAATGCATTTGGACGCTGGCCACTTACAGGATTGCTCCACACATAGGAATGTGATTGACGCCTCAGTTCTCATGTTTATGCTGTAATCGTGTTCTCAAACTGGCTGAATTAAAACTGTTTATGACTTTCAAATACAATGATTATGTCTGGAAAGACCAGTGTAAAGATTTTCAAGAAAACCACTTCAGAATTTGCCTCTAGAGCAGACCTATGATGTAGCGGACAGCTAAGAAGCTGACTGATAATAGCAATGCCCACGCTCTTTGTAGGTGAGATACACATAAGCAGACTTGGGAATGAAGAAACCATTTCAGAATCACACAGTAAGCACAGAATCTCAGGGTTTGGAAGGGACTTCTGAAGATCACTGAGTGGCCTTCTGTGATAAGCAACCAACCTAGGGGCCTTCTACGATGGTGTAAGTGCATCAGTGGACAGGGAAGAGACAGCGATGTCATCGATCTGGGCATCAGTCAGGCCTTTGACGTGGCCCCTCCTAACATTCTTCTCTCCAGATTGGAAGGATACGGATTTGGTAAGTGAACTGTTTGATGGATGAGGAACTGGTTGCAAGATTTGGATTTAAATTTTAAATTAGTTCTATCTCAGTGTACCTTTGTTATTTTCTGCTGCTACGTGTGATTTAATAAAATCTCAAACCAGTTTTAGAATCACAAAATAATTTATCATAGTTTAGGTAATAACAAAGCCAGAGATAAACAAGAAAGTTACTGGGAATTTCATTGGTGTGGAGAGTTCAGGAATAAACAGCTCTCTGTGTATAAACAACACTGCTCTTAAGAATACAAGTTGTTTCTCCATTCCATTCCACTAATCTAATGACTCTCATTACCACAGGCATCAGAAAAATTACGCTAATTCATTTTCTGTACATCAAAAATGAGTCTTGATACCAAAACCTACTGTGTTATATAAATCCTCCTGGTTGCAAGAGAGGTAATACAAATTTTGTCAGTATAGCCATTTTTATATAAACTCTAAATCTATGATGTGTTTGTAGTCTCCTTACTTTTTCTGGCGTGATGTTCAGCAGTATAATCACCCCACAGCTTGGTGCAGAACATTCTCACAGATCAGATACTCAACTTACAGACATATGTGAAGTATCTAAAGATTGAATTCAATTTTCTGTGTTTCCTTTATCTTCACTGGAGACTTCTAATAGAGATGAATTTTTCTTTGCTTAAAAAAAAAGGAAAACATAATCCTGTGATAATGTCACAAAACAGAAAATGGTATAAAGTCATGATATCGTACATTCCTGACTTCACCACAGACTTTCAGCATACCCAGAGAAAAGTTGGGTAAATACAGTGTCCTCCCTACGTACAAAATAGTTGTAAAGCAACCCACAATAATAAAATAATCTAAGTTATTGATAAGTTTGAGACACTGACATGCACAGGCAGAAAATGTTGATGTAAACTTACTGTCATTTCAAGATTTTGAATGGTCTTTGCTCTTTAGAATCTTGATTGGAATTGGAAAAGATTGAAAGAACAAAGAACTGTGCTGTGTATGCCCTTCTAGTACTGTATTTGATAGGACAGCTCTGCAGGACAAACATTAAGATACTTGCAGAAGAAATACCATATCAGAGATTTCTACCTAAGCTTCTGTTTTATCTAATTAAATATAATTAATTGCTTATGTAAATTCATTACCCAGTAATTTGAGTCACTGAGACACATTAAAGAAAGGCCTTAGAAGTCAACCAAAAGGAACAATTATTAGGAGCAATTCCAATTTGGAAAAAGCTCTGAGGGATTTTGAATCATACATAGGTGAATTTTTCACTGTTGGGCATGCCAACATTGCTGACTTTTATGTCAGCATGGAATGATGAATGTTCTGTAGCACTACAAAATTTCAAAACATTAGTAAGTATTACAAAACATTATTTAGAATGTTGGGAAACTATCAGCATAGGGAAACTGATCTGTTATGGATGTCATATAAAGCAAATGATTTATGATAGTACAGAAAATATATGATGCTGAATTTGCTTTGCTAAGCAATAAGGTATTAGCTATCTCTAAAGCTAACCAGTTTGGAGATCTGGTACATTATATTACAGATTTAAATACATGTCTTTCCCAAAACCAGGAGTTTCATAGACTTAGTTCCCCTTTTCTTCTCAACTTTCCTATAATCAATGTGTGGTTTGCTTACATGATATCAAAGAATGAAAATCTGCAAGGTCTGTTCCTAATCTGGCAAACTTTCCCAATAATGCATTCCATTAAGCTCACCAGAGGGACGCAGAGTGGAAACAGTCATCTCCCTACACTGAGGGAGCCAGTCTCTTGCTATTGCATGATTCCCGCACATTCAATGAAGTCACACTGAGATCCTGCCATTATCCAATAATTTTTTTCAATATTTAACAGATTCGTCTGACTTCCTTTAGATGTCTGCACTAGGAAAATATGGATTTCACTTTAGGGGAGATATTTTTCTCTGCTAATTGTAAGACGAGCAGAGGATGACTATATCAGTTATAGAGATATACACAGTAGATGATTACATTTTGACATTCCGATATGGGAGCCAAATCCTAAATGCTGAGGGAAATTTCCAGAGAACTCAGTCAGCATAATGCTTGCCTGCATGTAGCAACATATTGTCAAAGTAAGTGGGGAATTTTATGTCTTAAACACGCTGTTGAAATACTGTTCATGTGACCAGGAAATATGACCCAGAGTGCCACCAACCAGTGGCCAACCGCACAGCAGCCTGGGAGCCCAGCGACACCAGCCCTGTCAGGCAGCACCAGCTTCCTCTCGCTTCCCAGTTTGGCTCCTGGAGTTGGGCAGCACAGCCGTTCTTATCCTTCAGTCAGATCTGCTTCGTGGCTTGATGGGAGAAAGAAGAGCAGAGGCAGCAGCAGCAGCTTTTCTCCACCTCAGTGCTTCTCCCATGTCTGTCATCCCCTTCTCTCATGAACATCACCTAGCCACACTGCTCCCCCACACCAGCTATCAAATTTTCCCTTCAACTTCCTTCCCTCAGCACAGCTAGCTTGGCAAAGTTAGCCCATCACCCCTGCTGATCCACACACACTCTTCTGTTTGGGCCTGCTGCAAATGGCCACCTCCTTCCCTCATGTCACAGCACCCAACAGCGCAGCTAAAAGCCTTGCATTGCTGAGCAGCTGGAAATGCTGCTGGAATAAGGTAACACTGGTCAAGGTGGTTATTCCAGACAGCCTGGAAGGTTCCTCACCTCTCTCTGGTACAAGAGTCATGACAGAGGAAATGGGAGCAAAGATGGGATGTTGAGATTATCTCCATATCACAGCTGGCCCACTTCCCCTCTTTTGTAACTGAAATGCAAGGACATCTAACTGGAAACAGAGCTTAAAAGTGATTTAAGGTTTGATAGAAACACCTTTTTCATTTTTTAGATAAATAGGTCCTATAACTCTTTGTAATGTCCTTTGGAAATCAGCTATGATTTTACCAGGTGACATCCTTGAAATTCTAGACACACAAGATCAGGATTCTGCACAGAGCTGAAAGCATGCTTTTTCGCTGAGGTAATGTTGACATACAGCTGCAAAGAGACAGAGCTGAAACTTGATAAAAACAAGGCAGGAAAATCAGAAGGGATTCAGTGAAGGAATGCTGATAATTTAAAAAATCCAGGATTCGGGCACACCTTGAAACACTCGATATGATGGAGACTTTGGTTGAAATTGCCACTGTATCTGGATCCATATGTGTTTATTTTACATTATGAAACAGAACTGATTGCTTGTATCTAAGTGTACACCAAGCAGGAAAATTAAAGGCAATTAAATATGCAACTTCCCTATTAGTCTTCTCATACACATATTTTCCAAGTGTAAGACCTTGTAAAAACCATCATCAGTTCAAAAAGGAATGTCAGCATAACACTGCAAAATGCACCTATCCCCTTTATATCCGTACAAGGTTCTCTCACACCGCCTGTTTCCCAGCAGAAGTATCCCGAGCTGAATGCGAACACAGCTCCCTCTAGAGCTCGAGCATTAGATGAAAGCAGACCCCAGGCCCCAAAACTTGGGTTGATAGCCTGGCGAAGCAGCACTGCGGCGATCAATGAGTACGGGCCACGCTGGGGGCACAGAGCCTGCGGCACTGACGAAGCATTCAGCAAACCTGTCCAAGATACCTTCCTACCTGTGAAAATGACTTATCTTCCCAACAGCTTTGTAGGAAAAGCGTCCGTCTGGTGTCTGGTTTACAGGAAAGCTGAGGTACAAATCCCCAAACAGTATCAGGGGCTTTTTGGGGGGGGTTATTTTTTGTCTATCCTGACAGGAGCGAGCCCAACAGTCGTGTTCTGCGTGCTGAGCGGAGGTCGGCCAGACGTTTGGCGCTGCAGAAGGTGCAGACCTGAGCCAGCCGGCCCAGCTCGGCGGGAGCACCGCCCGGCCCCACCAGCATCCCACCGTGCGGCCAGCGGACGGGAGCCGGACTTGGCGCGCGGGCACGGGGACGCGCAGCAGCACGGCGCCAGGTGCCTCTGGGCACGAAGCCGCCCCTTATCTCGGGCCCCTTCCCGCGGCGGGCCGTCCCTTCGCAGACCCCCGTCCCGCCTTGCGCAACCTTGCGATGCCGGAACGCTGAAGGACAGCCCCTCTCCCGTCCTCCCTGACCCCGCGCGGGACCCGGCTCCGCCGCTCGCACCGCCCGCGGAGTCTCCGCCTCTTTCCCAGACATAAGGACCGTCCCGGCCGCAGCTCACCGCGCTTATCCCCGTCGCGACGTCGCCGAGCCGCTTCCCCAGGATGCCGCGTGCCCCCGCCGGAGCGCGAGCCGTGCTGCTGAGCGCGCTGCTGTGCCGCCTGGCCGCCGCCGCCGGTGGGTGATGGCGGGAGGGGAGCGCCGGGCTGAGGTGGGGGGGTGGGCGCGGGCTCAGCTCCCGTGACAGGGCGGCCCCGAGGGACCGCGGCCACGCGCGGCGGCCTTTGCCTTCCGCCAGAAACTTCGCGCGTGGCCGTTGGGGCGGGGGGCAGCGGCGGCCCCGTCGTTCAGCGCAGCTGGCGGAGCGCTCGTGCGCCTCGGGCGGTTTGTTTCCACGGGCGTCCTGATGTCCGCAGCCGGGGAGCTGCGGGGCTTCCCGGCGGCACCGGGAGAGAGAGGCGAGATTCGTTTCGCTTGTCGCCAGGTCTGAGCTAATCGGAGCGGCAAAGGAGGCCACATTTAGGAAGCAACGGGGTATGGATTAGCGCAGCGCTGGCTTCCCGGAGGTCGCGGGGGTCGCGACTCGCCCAGCCGTGCGGGGTTTTCCACCGCGCTTCCCTCCGGGGCAATTCCCCGAAGTGTCCCCTCGGCCCGGGCAGGCCCCCAGATGTACGTGCTCAAGGCAGCACAGCGTTCTGAATAGTTCTGAGTAGTTTATCTTCCCAAAATAAATCGAAGGGGAACCGAGATTGATGCCTTCTGCATTAGAGACAGCGAGGGACTGTGAACCGCACTGCTGTTGTTTGGGGTTCGGACATTCACATGAGGGTCTTCTGTTTGGGGTTTGGACATTCTCATAAGGGTCTTCAACATCTCTAAGTTCTTAAGGGGTGTTGAATCGAAAACTAAAGTGAGGATTCATCTGGAGTTACCTCAGCAAGCTCAGAGTTAGAACAACAGTGAAAGAAAATAATTTTCTTCTCATATTTCTCACTTCTGCCAGGGCACATTCCTTCGGTGAGACAGCGTGAGCCCAAAGGGCAGGACCGGGCCTCTCCGCCTGAAATAACTCCCCTAAGTAGTGATTAGCAGCAATGCTGCCTTTACCTAAACAGTGAGTGCAGGCAGCCAGCAGTTACGTGTAATGTGGCTAATGGCACTCTTTTCTCTTTTTAAAGGCAACCCAGGACTACCAACAGCAGTTAATATAACTTGGTCTTCAGTCAATTTTAAAACCATACTAAAATGGCAACCAAAACCATCGGGTTACTTCTACACCGTGGAAATACATGGGTAAGTGACATGGAGGTGTGTACATCAATGGCAGTTGAGGGAGATGTGTCTGGAGTGTTTGATTATTTCTGAGACAGAATTTATCATGAAAAGAGCTCACTTCTAAGGAAATTGACAACCCAACTGCTAGCACTTCTTTATGTCTGACCGTAGCAATACCTGCTTCAGGTTTCTGGCTTTGCCCACTTTGGAAATGGGAAACTGAGCTTTAGATTGGTATTTCAGTCCTGGGATGAGGTGTGGTTCCAGCTATACTAGAGACGTGTGCCAGCGTACTGGAAGAAGCTGACGTCTGATCTGACGTGCCATATATTAGACACATTCACCTTTTTATGTCTGAACTCAGTCTTTGTTCTTTAGTCTCAGGAGGTGTCTGATAAATGTGAATTTTCTAATCAGTGATTCACCATAACGTATGTTTAGTCTTGCTTGGTAATTCTGAAAATTACCTTTGTTCATCTAGCTCTGTCAAGACTTCCTCTGTCATCAAGTTTTATAGAAACTATGAAATACTACAGCCATAAAAACGATTAGCCTGTGTGAAGTGTCTGACACCTGTGCTGCACAGAAACTTCAGTGAAGTTCAGCCATAAATCTGTGCCATTCTTAGCTCTCGTATTAATTCATAGATCATTAATGAACATACCCTGAAGGGAGTCTTCATCATCAACTCTTCCACTTGTAATGAAGATGTGGTGCTGTAGTCTCTTCTGTGTATAAAAGTTGCCTAGAAATGAGAGCAGTCTCATGACTAATGGATGAAATACCAACGTGATGGTCTAATGTGCTCTTTTATTCTTTAGGCTAAGGGAGCAATTAAATGAATAGGCTTAAAAGCATGCTGTTAGCAGAGTAGCACAACCGAGCTTAAGAGTTCAGTCTTACAAAGAGACAAGTGCGGGACACAGAACCTTATCTAGCACCGTGCAAGTTGAAATGTTTTATGAATCTGGAGTTTATTTTGCTTACGAAATATTGAAGTCTGTTTGCCCAAGGTTTAGCATAGAATCAGGTATAGTCCTGATATGGAGGAACTTCTTCAGACAAGATGTTCCTATAAAATGTTTTCTTTCTCTTTCATGTACATTTGTTTGATCACCAAGATCAGATCTCTTTTGTCCTTTTTCAAAGCATTGTTAGGATGCAAAGCAGCCATTAAAACTTTTTTTCCTTATGGTTTATTCATTATTTCTCAAGTAAATCCTCTGTTCTTTAGAATCGAGAGAAATTCATAGAGGTAGTGTTTCTTACAATATTTTTTCTTGCTTCTGTAACGTAATACTGCAAATAAAATTGCTGCTAATGTTTTGTTCTTAGTGACATTTGTGCCTGCATAAATGCAAACACAAGGGACACAAATGAGCAGGCACTGTTACATTAAGCAATTACTGTACATGGCAGCAGAGCTTCCCAGGACAACTCGTTTTTTAGGCAATGATTTTTAGACACATCTGTGAACAGGGATAACATTTTCAATATGTTTTCTATACCTGTTTTTTTTTGTTTTGTTTTCATAAATCAACTGAAGGAAAACCTCAAAAGGCATCTTTCCATAATTACTGTGGCTCATGGTTTTTTTTCACTTGTTTCTACAATGTGTTGTGAAATATACCTATGCAGAACTGTGGTTTGTTTTTGTGGGTTTTTTTTTCCCTCCTGCTTCCCAGCCTACTGTACTGCAAGGCCATTCCACTGACTGAGGGAAGTCTGTACAATTTGAATGGAAAAAATGTTTTTAACATGTATAAATAGCTTGAGAGAGCCTTCTTGGGAAGTGTTGACGCTTCTTTCTTACTCTTTTCAGGGAGACATCTGATACCAAAAAAAAATGCATAATGACTACAGAAACAGAGTGTGATGTTACTGATGCACTGCGGAATGTAAAGGAGACCTATACAGCACATGTATTATCTGTAAAATCCTTGGTGGAGGATAACTTTGAAGAACCACTTTTTGCGAGCTCTGAAAAATTCACACCTTATAATCAGAGTAAGTAGAATTCCCAATTAAATCTTTTCATTAGCTTCCTTTCAAGATGATTTCCATTGAATTAAACAAGGTTTGGATTTGGCCTAAAGCATTCTCCTGTAGATTCTATGGATATCTTAGAAGGTTACCTTCAGGCATAAAGCTTTCTCTCCTTATTGCAGAGCAGTGTGTAAGATTTTAGTCACTACTTGTTTCTTACTGCATTGTACACCACTTTATTAACATTGTGTACTAGATACAGACACTTGTTAATAATCCTGTGCTGCCTTGGCTGAGTAAACTCTTCTGTTTGAGAAGGGAAGGGAGTAAAGTGAGGAAAAGAGCATATTACGTAGAAAATGGTAGAAGTACAGAATAGCCAAGAGTGGGGAAAAAAGGTGATGCCAGTGTTTTAATTCAAAAAATGCTTTTTTAGCCATTATTGGAAAACCAAAGATCCAAAACCACACACAAGAAGATTCCAAACTGAACGTTGTGTTTCAAGATCCACTTACACCATATATGTTTCCTAACGGAAGCTTTCAAAGTGTTCGAGATATTTTCAAACATGACCTGGAATACAAACTCTATTACTGGAAAGATCAAAGTTCTGGAAAGGTAAGGCCTTACTATGCTTTTCTGCATATCCTGTAGATATATAACAGCTATACAATTTTTCTGCTACCTTGAAAGCACGGCCATTTTTGCAGAGCACCTGAAATGAGAAATGTTTTTTTCTTTACAGAAAGATGCAACAACAAAAAGCCATACGTTTGATATAAGCGTTGACAACAAAAATAACTACTGCTTCTACATCCAGGGAATCATTCCCTCTCGCAGAGAAAATCGTAATGGTCAAGAAAGCATGGTGCTTTGTACCACTGTAGAAAGAACTGCTTTAGATGGTATGTATCTATTGAAGAGTGTTGTTCTGCCTTCTGCATTCCAACAGAAAGACACTTCAATTTTGAATATATTTTATAACTCTATGAAGTGTGACACCTAAGTTAAGAAATGAACTTACGTAGCTACTTCTTTAGCTGGCTGGAATTGGCTGTAGGGTTTTGCTAAACTGATTCAGTTTTAAATCGTCTGAGCTGTTGCCTGGTCACGAAGGTTTCAGGTCTCAGCATTACATTTCGGCTTTGTTTTTTTTGTTGTTTGGCTTTTTGTGTGGTTGGGTTTGTTTCCCCTCACTGTTTCCCTCAGATCCTCCCCATACAAATGATCCCATAGGAAGTGCAAGTGGTTGATTATCTCTAAAGCATAGGAGTGCTGGAAATCTGACTGACAAGCATTTCCACTGATTTGTAGTTTGAACTGAAATGTATTATCTCAAAAGCAGATGATGAAACTAAGACTTTCTTTAGTGTTACACTGCCATATTAGCTGACAGACTGACTTCTCTTAAATATGTGAGCACACTGTGAATCAGCCAGTTTTATTCCAGCCTGAATAACACTTTTTTCAGTACAAAGTCTTCAATATTTATTAAATAATATCACAGTACTGTCATGCTTGTTTCCTCTCTATTAGATGAAGCAACTAGGACATTAAGTAGAGAACCTCTTATGAAGTTTGCTTTCTAATTAACTTTATTATCTAGAGTATACACTTTCATATATCAAAATAGTTAAATTCTATGTTACAATTTAAATAAGGATCTTTTTTATTGGTACTTTCTAGCTTTTAACCTAGAAAAAAAATACCCACACGGACTTAGTTTCACAAAGATAATGCAGAGACTGGAGGAATGATTTGACCTACACTTGGTATTTTGTAGTTCTATCTAGATTAAAACCTACTGTGAACCACATGAAATAAAGCTTTACCTCAGTTCAAAAAATTCATTTTAAAACAAATTCAGTGCACACTGGGATAATCATTCTACTTCCATGGTACCATGAAATACAGAAAACATTTTTTAGTTCAGTGTAAGAATTGATAGCAGTGTGACGTCATCTCTGATAACTGAACCTTGGATTTTTTTCCCCAACTCTACAGAATACGGAGCAGAAGTCTTTATCATCATAGCAGTGGTGGCAATTGCAGTCATTGCTCTCGCCATTATCCTAGCAGTGATCCTGTGCAAACGCAAGAAAGCAAAAACTGCACGAGAAAAAGAACCACTTAACGGTGTCTAAGGAAAAACTATTGTGGATACTCATGGAAGATACAAAGGCAGAAAAAACGATGGAGCCTTTAGCCTCTCTCTGGTACAGGAAATTTGAAGCTAAAACTTTTGGTGGACTCAAAGATCCATTAGACAGTGACAGACTAAAAAAGAAAAAAGCCACAGATACCAGGAAGGCCCTGTCTCCAGTGTCTGAGGCTGGAAGAATATTGTGGTGACCGATGACAAGGTGATTACCCTACTCACGCATTTTTCTCAGCTAGAATCAAATGAATCTCTGATTTGGCCAAGCACTCCGAGAGTATAAGATTCACTGAGCCAGCAGTCTTACGGTACTTGTAAGGGGAAGAAACACTGCATTTGAAAAATATGTCCTTTGCTAATGAAAAGGACCATTTTTCTGTTTCTATGAAACAAAACCTCTACTTACCTGACTTTCTTATGATATTATTAACTGGTGAAATGATCTGTTAGTTCAGATGGTACGAAGAAGCTATTTCTGCACTTCTTGGATAAAACTATCTTGGTTTGTTTATCTTTGGGTGTACCCAATCAGTGCTAAGCAAACAAATTAAGTGTATTGGTGACCACTAATTAATGCTCTTGCACTAGATAGCTGCTAACCATATGGGAAGCATATCTGGATTACACTACACCTACAGTTCCACAGACATGGTAGCCTGTTGGTCCCAAGTAAGTGTTAGGGTAAACACTTCACAGTTTGAGGGACTAGTAACTCACTTCAGGCTAACACTGAGTAAGTAGCAGTAGTTACTGCATTTTGAACTTTATTCAAAATAAATGGTAAATCAATAGCTTATGTACTATAGATTCAAATAATCTTGGTGGTGGGATTCAGAGGTACCTTTTGCTATGACTGTTTTAATATTTATTTTATAGATGACAATCTAATTTTTATACTGGTGATACCTGTATTTATAGTAATTTATACTTTTCTAGTGAAATAAAGGTGACTGGGAAAACAAGACTTTGTCTTTTTTTTTTTTTAATGGAGTACAATATTCATTCTGGAACTCAAGTTAAAAATATGTTTAGGAAACTTATCTTGCAATTGAAGTTTAGACAAGTTTCAGAAATCTAACCAAGACCATGTGAAATAAACCAGCAGGGCACCTACTACCTGCAAGGAGAAAAGCATGAGAAGCCGTACTTCATGAACTAACGATAGGTTTTGAAGAGTCCTAAGTTGCTATTCAGCTTTCTGTTTGGTGAAGTGATTATTCAGGATCAGCTTTTAATCTAATGGAAAGTATATTGGACATCCATCTGGATGTTTGCTTAGGGATCCCCACAGTGATACCTGCACCACTTTTGATACTAGCGTACAGTCAAGGCAGTATGGGGCATGGTCCAACGCTGATAGCTGCTGCAACATTCTGTCTCTTGCTGCTGTAACAGTGGGGATAACCAAAGCAGAAAGGGGAAAAAAAAGCATCAAGCAGTTTACACGAATGGGCTGTGTACCTCAAAGGCTGTGTTTGTGTCTTTGAAGAGGATACCAACTGCTTTTATGAGAACCGATAACAAACGATTATCCCAGCCTATCAACTTCTACAGATGGCATTTGCTATTTGTTATTCTTACTACACAGAAATATAATCCTTCATATGGATTATGAGTCCTGTGGTAATGCCTGAGTAGTTAACAGATATTTGGTTTGTTCTTGAATTCACAAGGAGAGAAAAAAAACTTTTTACTCAATATTGAGCAATAAATGCTTAATTTATTTAACATTTTCTAATAACATTTTCTGCATAAACCTTCTTTGGAAGAAGAATCTTAAACCAGCAATCAGAAGCATGAGAGTGTGTGGGTGTAAACTTAAAAGCATTCCAAAGTTGTCATCATTACTCCCCTGTTCCACTTCATTAGTTTCATTCAGAGTAGAGCTCAGGAAAGGCAAAAGTTCATAGGAAAACAAAAGCCCACAGGAAACAGCATAGTGTTTTTTAAACCATACCATGCATTCAATTATCTACATAGAACAGTGTTATAAATTATGGTTCATTAGCTAGATTTTTCATTTGCTTTCAATATAAAGGTGGTTTTTATTAAAAGAAAGAAAGAACACCCACAGATTGCAAACAGTGCCTTAAATGGTGTAAGAACGGCCCACTGCTGCACAAGTTTTGGAAACCCATGGCATTTCTGCTCCCTAGCTGCAGTACTTTATAGCCTCAGCAATGCTCAGCAACCAGAGTCACGAGGCCTACAGATTCCATTTCTGAAGTTTTCTGGCCGTTTGTGAAGACATTTGAGAATGGAGCTTTTTCCCTCCCCCACCTCTCCCGCAAAGCTCAGTGGATCAGTGCACACAGCCCATGCAAACTGTTCCAACGCAGAGGTTTAACTTTCTCAGTATTGTCATTGGGAAGAAATACTAGATCATATCTAGGGCACACACATAGGGCCAGCTTCAGTGCTCTACAAATATTGGACAGGGCCAGCCAGGCAGGGAATTGATACGAGAAGGCTTTTCCTACATACTGTAGTTTCCTGGCCTATCTTACAAGCACATTTCTGCCTTCACGTGGATTATACTCATACTCCTAATTCCCCATCTTCTGCTTTGCCTCCAACTTTCAAGAGGAGAAAAACATTTGCACGCTTCCTTGACATAACACTTGTACAAATGAACATGTAGCATGGTATACTGTAAGAAGCCACTGTCATTTTATAATATTGCTTTAAATTCAAATTTTTCTTCACACAAGAAAATACAGGCTGATGTGATGTTAGCTTTCTGCCAGCCCTAAGATCACTGTGGGCGATAAAATGACTGCCATTAGTTCAAATGAACAGCTTTACATGACTTAGATATGGCTGCAGACAGCTTAGCCAATCTATTCCTAGCAGACTCAGCTTTTCAGTGTGAGAAGGGTGCTGCTGAGAGGCACAAAACAATAAGAACACGATTATAAGCTTAACTTGGATCACTGTTCATGTGGCAGGACAAAGTTTCTGCATTGAGTTAGGACAAAACAGCTATGAAATACTCCCCTCCTATTTTCCAAGTTAGTACTGATTGCTGCACAATTTTAGAACTTCATAATACACAGGAACAAGTGGGCTGTTAAGAGGACCAGACAAGAGTCAGTTGATCAGTTTGCAGTTCCTCAGTGGTTAGCTGCTACAATAAGAGAGCTTCCTATAGCCTAGGTTTGTCACTCTAGGAGAGAAAAGTCCTGTGCTGGAGCTTTGTTGATGGGTTTCTGCATGTTTTAACTCCTTTCTCAAACACAAAGAACAATCTGCTAGACAGGGCAGAAACAGGCACTAGTCATCTGAAGATCTTTCCCAAACCATTCAGTCTGGTGTTACCACACCATTCTGCTCTCCTGCGTAGCACATTCACATCCTTAACACAGAGAACCTTGACAGAAAGGCGTCCCTTCCTTAAATACTGCTGTAGGTGCTCTCCAGCGTTACACAGCAGGCCACTTAAAAAAGCTCAGGGTTTAATGAACAGGACAGATGCACTGCGAAACTGTTTTTCCTTCTACCCTATGATGGGAAATGTTCCTGCCAGTTAGATTCTCCTGCTTCTTCTGGCACGAGCTCTAAAATCAACCCAAATAGTTCATTTCAGTATCTTCCAAAAGGGCCCAGAGGAACACCTGCATCTCCTCCTGCCATTCCTCAGCAGGTAACTGTAAATGAATTAGGCGATTTCTTAGAAAAAATTGCCACAGGGTCAATTTCTTTCAGTAAAATCTGCCCATATTTGGGAGAAAGAAAAAAAAAAGAATCGTATTGACTGCCCCCAGGGTTCGTACAGCCAGGTGCTATCTTGGATATCCAGCTGCAGGTATTACATCTTTTCCTCTGTAGAAAATTGTGCTCCATATTATGGAACTTCATTTGTGTTCAATTTTCTGTTCCTATAAGCAGCTCAGAAACCTTCTGTTCCTTACTTCCCCAAATTCCTCTGCTAATGTTTCCATTCCACCTACCCATTCATCCTCTGTTCATTTCCATGACTACTTCTTCCCCAGAGATGCGCTCACCATTTCATTAGGATCTCATATGAAAATATAGCATCTGAATAAATATATATTCCTTAATCACCAATCAGGAATATATTAATACCATAGCAACATTTTTCACTCTCTACAACTTCCCTTGCTCACCATAATCAAATCAGAAACTTCCAGAGCATTTCCTAATGTTGTTTTGAGTGTCTCAGTGCACTTACTTACCATTAAAAAGTAACACTTCTAGTGACTTCTTAATTAACAATGAAGTCAATAATCTGAACTTAAAGAATATTCGCAGTTCCAGTAAGTCTCAACACCACCTTTTTCTTTCCCTTTTCACATTTCCTACCCTCTTACTTCAGGTCATATTTAAAAAGCAAAGTACCCTGACATTATAATAAATCACAAAACTCTTTCATCAAAAGAGCAGTTTAATTAAAAATCTCCATCCTCTAAATAGATGTTCTCTCAGTATGATCACATTTTTAGTTTGCCCTTCAGTGCTCCTAAGGCTAAATTAAAAATTGAATGTAATAAAAGATAAAATGACAAGGGAGATTTTAAAGCCTACTCCAATAAACAGTCATTACTTCTGCCAAAAAAGGTGGTATCTTTAAGCTTAATTAAAAGAGTATATTCTTGATTAACATATTTCCCTTCTGCTGCATTTGTACTTCACCATTCATGTCCAAAACATGTCTTCACAGAGATTATAGTCTCATATTCCATCTTTCCACTTTATTCATAAAATATCTATATTCTTCCATAAATCAAAGATGCAACCCTATCATCATATGTCTCTGCTTCAGCTATCTCTATTGGAGTAGAAGCATAAACACATCTTGTTTACTTTTCATAGTGTGAGATTACAATAGCAGCACTGTATAAGCAATTTATACTCCAGGAGCCATCTCTACAATGCTAATCCTGCAATGAACATTCAGTACTACATTCCAGGCTACTTAGAACTAAGAAAGGATGACCTCAAGTGGCAAAAAAGAGGCATAACCACTATGTTACTATCAATCTAATTTTTCTTAAACGATCAGCATGCCAATCCTCAGTTTAAATCCAGATTTCACCAAAACTTGAAGGAAAAGGTCATATTAAATTTATTAGATCTTCTCTTTCCTACTAATGAGGAGCAATGGATAACTTGTACAGCTCAATGAGACCCAGTGGGAAATGTAAGAGTTCTCTCCCTGGATACCTCCTGAATTCCTCCATGTAATCTGTATTTCACTCTGCAAGCTTCACCAAGGACTTCAGGTTATAACATATCTTGTCCAGCTTTCTAGCACTGTTGAAGACAAGGCCACCACCACCAAGTACTTATTTACCCTTTGCTTAACAGTATTAAAATCTGCACAAATCCAAATTCCTTTATTCTCAGAAAACTCAGTGGTTCAGTGAGTGTATCATAGTGTAAGGCAATGTAGCTGGTGAAGGTTCTGGAGCACAAGATTTATGAGGAGAGGCTGAGGGAACTGAGATCATTCAGTCTGGAAAAGAGGTGGCTCAGAAGAGACCTCAGAGCCCTCTAGAAACATCTGAAAGGAGGAGGTTGTGGCAAGGTGGGGGTCAGCCTATTCTCTAACATAATTAGCGATAGGACAAGAGGGAATAGCTCCAAGTTGCACCAGGGGAGGTTGGATATTAAGAAAAACTTCTTTTCCAAAAGAGTGGCGAGGCACTGAAACAGCCTGCACAAGGAGGTGGTGGAATCTATCTATCTATCCCTGGAGGTGTTTGAGGAAAGGTAGATGTAGTATTAAGGTCATGGTTTAGTGAGCAATATTGGCAGTAGGTGGATCTTAGAGATCTTTTCCAACCTTCATGATTCTATCAAAAGATATTCACACAGCATTAAATCTCTTACCAGGCTTTCAAGATACCTGAAACACAGAACAGATTCCTGTCGCTGTCCTTTAAACTATTACAGAATGGGTTGAGATCCCCTGAGAAGCAGTGATCTTTTAGGAGCACTGAAAACTGTGTTACTGCCTCACAGGGCACAAATGGTGCAGTAAAAGCCATGCAGGTTACGTTGCAGTGCAAGTATACACTGAACAACGTGTTCTCTGCCTGGTGACAAGTTTAAAAAAAAAAGGCACAAATAGGAAAAGACCAGCTGGAATGCAACTAGATTTGTAACAGTGGCTATTTCGGGCTTCACATGCCTTGAGTTCTACTAAGCTTGCTTCACAAACAACCTCCAAAAAAACTTTTTTGGGGAATTCCCCCCATTCCAAGGGCAGTGACAGGCACAGGAAGTTGCCAGAGGAACAGGTCTCAGGTGAGAGGCTGCTCTGCTCGTCTGTGCAGTTTCTCTCGTGAGGACCAATAACTTACCCACAAGCTCAGGAACACAAACACGTCGCTGTATGCAGGAGCTACCTGCCTCTGAAATGCACCCATGTAAGCACTTTGTATCCCGCTGGTATGATACATTCCAACACTTCAGAGAAGGGCAAGAAAGTTTGCAGATACACCCTAATCATGAAGATTTTTGTGAACATCAAAGGATTAAATCCAAGCAGCCTTTCCAAAATACTCTTAGGACTGTTATAAACACAACTATCCTAACAGAAAGTTATAATTAGATTTCATATAATCTACCTAGCATTCGTGAGTTTAGAAACGCTAGAATTTCAATGTGCAGAATTGACTTTGGTCCCCAATTCCTTGTTACATTAAAAAAAAACAAAAGCACCTGCCAGTGGTTCTTAGCTTTCCAGAGAAGTTCTGTTGCAATATGTAAGACTGCATTGAAGTTCTAAGAAGCCTTCAACACACACTTCTCCTTAACCACTGTTTCCCCAAACACTTCCGTTCATCGGTCCCTGTATGCAGGGCTATCCTGCAGTACGACATCTGGCATATTAGCAGCTTCTGACACAGCTGTTTTTAGCTCTGTGGCTTTTATGCCGAGACATTCCTACAGCAGCACACCATGCTGAAGTAAATAAAGGGCTGGTTTACTTTGAAAAGCATCTTCATACTACTTAGCTTATCACGATTCACAAAGATTAAAGCAGATTTTCAGTCTATTAAGCAGTTTTAGTATCTGATAGCAATAAATGCTTACATCTAAGAAAATAAAAGGCATACTTGATTATGTAGAGGAACATCTCTTCAATTGCATATACGGTGTGGCTTTTCCAGAACAGCATTCTCCGAACTTGTTATAATCAGGATTTCTTTTAGCCGTGATTTGTGCCAAACTCTAAAGATACTTTAGTGCGGAAAATTTGCTCTGTCATGTAGGTGGAGTTCCCAAGTAGTAGTCTCAGCAGTCTAGGTTTTGCATAGACAGGCTTTGACCTCATTTTTCCAGTTCTATTTTGGTACAGCATCATGTGTGGATGCCATGTCTCCCAGAATGAAGGACAGATGGGAAATCTTGGTCTATGGAAAAGCAAACAGGCACAGGGCTGGACACTATTGCACAACAGCTCCTCTTGCCAGTAAAAGCCACTGTCTTATACTACAGACTCAACAAAGGACACCAAAAGTGAAATTTCTAACCAGAGTTAAAGACGCTGTGAGTGCTGGGGCTGGTTTGGCAGTGACATATTTCACAGAAGTTCCCCTTGCCTCATATTTTATAAAGCCAACTGTATAATTACTATTACTCTGCTGCACTCCTCATAGAATTACTGGCAGTGTGTCTTCAGTTTCCAAAGCCAGCGCCCACAGAATTGCACCGGACATTTAGGCATATGATTTCAATTTAATCTTCAAATTTATCATGTTTTTTTAAGTATTCCCTTAAGATAGCTTCTGTCTGTGGGCTTCCAGACTATTTATATTCTGGCTCCGCTTTTGCATACAGAGAAAGAAAGTGATGCAGCAGCTCAAAGATGACTGTGCAACATTTAAGACAATGTTCTTCTAAGGTTTTAACAAAGATAAATTGCTTTTGTACTAGCTTGGCTGTAATTCTGCTTGAAGACAAAACCACCATGTCTTACATTTGAATGCATATGAAGGATTTTGAGTTTTCTCAGAATGCATATGTGTTGTAGAAGCCTTTACTGGGCAATGATTCTAATCTTTCAGGTGGAGTTTAATACAATAAAATCTGACTGCAGGTGGCTGGAATGGTGACAGTGGCAGTCTGTTCCCCAACAGGGAAAAAGATGCTCATTAATTCATCAATAATAAGCCAACACATAAGGAAAAACAGGCAGACTAATCTGTAGCAATTGTTAATAGATACCTTCAAAGGTAAAAAGCCAATTTGCATATGCACAAGATGAAGCCACTTCCCGCACCATTCTACTTTAAAGTTCTCTACTTTTTGTACTTACTGCCACTTCAGACAGGAAGCACTGATGAGAATCCAGGTGTGCAACTTCCATGTTGACAACTTCAGACTGGATGATGTATGTCGAAAAACACCACCTGCTTTGGAGTTCTACTTGGAACAATACAAATCTGTCTATTGCAAAGGAGAGATGCCTTAGACATCAACACCTGAAGTGTCACTTCAGAAATAAAATCTCAGATTTTCTTACCTGTTCAGTTTTCCCTCGCAAACTCCGAGCAATAACACGAGTGAGAATCTGGAACCACAACTTGTGAGGTGAAAAATCAACCAGCCTCCTACCCTTTTCCAAATAACTGCAGATCATAGTTTATACAAGTTTATACTCTTTTCGTGATCGTGAAAGGAATTGGCATAAATCAGGTGATGAAAGGTAATGAAGAAATACATTATACAATATACAGCAGCTTGGTAAACAGCAATTTGATCTTGTAGGAAGTTATCTTCTTGACAAAGATAAACTGGAAAAATTTTTACAGGAAAAAAAATGAAACAATCTCCAACTGTTTTTCACAGTTGAATTTCAGGAGATCATTACTGTGGAAGTTTCTACAAACATCTCACAGTATCTGTGATAATGCTATATAATCATTAATGATGGATTTTTATCTCCTAGCTTGATAGAAGGACATCTTAATACTTTTTCCACATTTCTGGGTCATTTTATGATACCAAAGATTAGGGATGCAGTGGCACCTATTGAGTCTGCAGAGGGCTGAGTCCTTTAGGGAGACAAAAAAACAACCAAGAACAACCACGACAATTAATTCAGTGACTTTTTTCTCTCTCTCACTCTAGTGCTGAATTTACACAGAAGAATCCTCTGGCTTAAGGAACATGTAGCTCAAACTGCCAGTTCTGCTAAGTTGTAGCGACTCATTTGTCAGTTCCAATTATGACTTGATTAAAATGCCTGTCAAGTAAGCATCACGGTGCTGTTCCACAAAGAGAACCACACTGCTGCTTTGATTCTCACCAGTTAATCGCTTCTATACAGCATGCAGATAATTAAATGGCAATACCTCCACAATTTTCTTTATAGTACAAGTCACCCTTGAACACTGCTCAATTTTACATTTGGGCTGATCAGCCAGGTGCCTACTAAACCATCTGTGCCTCTTAGGCAAGAAACATTCCAACACATCTACAGGCCAGGATGCAGTTTACACTGCCAACACTTCCCAGAGTAACTCTGTTGTTTCAGTTTCACTGCTCCATAAATCAGTATTTTCTCTTTACATAAGGAAGAATTGGTACTGATGCATATAAAATACTTTAAGGAACTGGGTAGCAGATAGGCCAAAATTCTACAAGCAGCAAACTTTACAGTGCTCAAAATATTAGAATATTAAATATCACATCCATAATGTAAAACGTCATTCAGCTCTTCAGTTAAGTTGAACACTTGATTTTTCAATTGAATTTGAGAGGCTTCCGGTAGCTCTATCCTTTACATATACAAGTTGGTTGGACATTCTTAGTCTCAGTTAAGAAAAAACTGCTAGTGTTAGAAGCACTGATGACAGGATAACATCCCTGCTATCAATTCATTTAGGTAAATCTATTACTCTTAGACTACACAGCTTCAAGCATCCTGATAGGGGGATGATAGATTTACTGATAGGGGGAGATATCTACCACAACAACAACAAAAAAGAAAACTGATACAATACACATAACTTCCTCAAAGTACAAGGAACAGGGAGCATTCAAAAGAATTACCACATGAGCACACATATGACGTGCTGCGTGATATGGTTTAGTACTAGTGGTGGCAATGGTGAGGAGGAGATGGTTGGACTGCATGATCTTATAGGTCGTTTCCAACCTTGTGATTCTATGATTCTATGTTAATCTTATGCAAGTCTACACCCTTCCAACATAGGCAAATTTTGAGGGATAAGAAGTGGACAAAGGATGTAGGAGAGAAAAAGGTCAAAATCAGAGCAGATTTAGAACAGATTAATGCACATATACACAAAGCAACTGAGTTATAAATCTTTGAGTAGTGCGTTCATGTTTTTGTTAAACCTACAAGTGGATGGCATCGTCTGGCTGATGCCTGGATGAATATCAGGCAGAACTACACCCTTTATAAGCTGGACACAAGTCAAGTAGCTCAGTAATTCAGTAGTTGTTGAATACATGTTCCGTATTGTTACAAAAATCCTGAACACATCAAGAAACACAAAAAGCTTGAACATATTTCATCTTTAGATTTATTATTTCAGAGGCACTTAATGTCTTACATTTATATAGCGCCATTTTCCCCTCAAAAACACTTTACAGTATTTACATACAGGAATGTTTCCCACCACTGTTGAAATGCAGCCACCTGACTAGTACCAATACCATCTTCAAAGCATCAACAGTTCAGTACTCTGCCTTACCAAGATAGATCAGAATTCCAATTTACAGAATTCCAACTTGTGCTATTAAAAAGACTTACGAGCTAAAATACAGCATCACAGTGCAATTCTGCAACATAATTGAGACTTGATCACTTTCATTAGGTTTTACATTCACTTATATCAAGCCTATCTCAAAATACCTCAATATAAGGCCTTTTAAGAATATCATTCTAAAACATTTCTTGTACTATTTTATAAGCCTTGTTTGCAATCAAGCTCAGGATGTTTTCTCTTCCCTCTCAGTATATTCAGAAACGCTAGGTCCTGACCCTAAGGAAATATAGCATCTTCCATGTCAATGAATGCCATGTCGTCTATAAAGTCAAATTATTTCTCCTTGGATGTAAAATAGGACTTTTTTTAGTTTATTAAATAAATCTGAGGTTACACAAAACTCTGTTAGCAACCCATTGAATTGTGAGGAACCACAGGACTGGTTGCTGGGGTTCCTTATCAGTGCTGTGTATGGTTTGGCTTGTCAACGTTAGAATTTTGTTGAAATATTCCAAGTCTGTCCTAATCACAAACGTAACAGCAACTTCCTCATTTTAATTGATTTTTTTTTTTTTTTTTGCTTCATGTTACACAAAGGGGCTGGTATAACAACCCTTCCAAGAGAAGCTGTTGCATTTGTGCTGACAATTTTCACAACAATAGCTATCTGGCATTCATATTTTCACAGTTTCAGTCAAAAAAAAAAATATTACAACCTCACTTAATGCATGCTGCTACCTGCTACAGTACAAATTAGGCTGATACACAAATCTGAGTGAATAGAAAATTAGTAACATGAGATTTGTCTATTTGTTTTCTATTTGTGGAATGAGCATAAAAATTTGTTCTGGCACCTTATGCTCCTGAATGTGACACACTTTGACTTTCCTCGATGCATCCTACCACAAATCTACTGTGATCAGTGGATTCTTAGACTAGGATAGCTGTTTGCATTTGAATACTATCAAAGAGTACTAGCAGGGAAAGTTAAGGGCAAGAACTATGATCAAAGGAAAATACTAACAGGTAGCCATCTCAACATGAAAGATGATGAAATAAGGAAATCAACATAAAGCAGAACATCCAAATTCATTCCCATTTGATGAAAAGACATTTTTTAAACCTAAATCTGTGATAAAAGATGCACAGAGCAGATTTATTGCATATTTTATGCATGCCTTCACATAATGCATTCCTATATTATTTCTTATGTGGAACAGTAAGGAATTACTAGACCTTCAGTGTAGAACAGGTATTGCAATTTTTTGTTTTAAAGCTTAAACAGGAATTCAGTTTGAGTTATACCTTCCTACTCTCTGATGACAAAATTCACCTTGCTGCATTTATGTTTGTCAAAATCTCATGGCCACCAGAGTCATCATTTGTATGGGGGAAAAATGGTTACAGTAAACAATTTAAGAGTTTGAATTCATCAAGGGATTTGGCAGCCAGAATAATAAAACCAGCAGGGACTAGCTGTACTCAGACAGCACTGAGAACTGCTGGTAAATTTTTTATTTTTACTTTTTAAATCAGGAATCAAGAAACTTCGCAACCGAAATTAGAGAAAAATTTGAAGGGTGAAAGCATTATTTTAGGCTTCACAGACTAGAAAAATCTATCAAGTACCATTATCACTTACTTTCAAATTTGTATCTGTAAAGCAGCCAAAACCACAAGGAGATATGATTTTTTTTTTTTTTTTTTTAAGAGAAAGAAAAGGAAAAGTAGCTGCTGCATCACAAAACTGAACACACACACAGGACACAGAACAGCCTGTTAAAGTTATCTTCCAGAGAATGATCTGAGTCTTTTCTAACTTCTACCAATTTCAAGAGAAGAATGATTGCTCCTACACTTTGTGAGAACTATTTGCTTTCTCAGATAGCTGGAACATCATTTTTCTTTTCCCCTTCTGATTGATTAACCCTTTCCACCCTCAATTTCCTCTCAACTCTTTGTTACCATAGGGTTTCATTGACAGAAAAGGTGGAGCTATAGAAGAGGTCTTAATAAATCAGAAGAGAATGAGATTAGTGAGCAGCAGATGACAGCATGGACAGACAAAGATCAAAAGAAAACCCAAAACCCAGCACAGCACTGGCTTAATTTTCTTAGCAGAAGGAATTAGTTTCATCTTTCAGGTTCAGTCCATTCTTCATCAGCAAAAGTGTATTGGCTACATCACAAGGCTTGGTGAAGGAAAAGGCTCTTTCTGAACCAAGCAGAGCATAGATCTGAAGATGGGATAATGTCCTGCATTGTTTGAGATAACTCAGAAAAATGCATAGAACAGAGCAAAATATCCAAGACTGCTTTGCAGGAACAAGAAAGAGGTAGCAACCCTAATTTTAACAGGGCTTTTCACTGAAGGGAAAGAAAGTCTACAAAAGTCAAATCAGCTGATTTCAAATGGTTTGCATCCCAGGATGAATCAGGTTACACTGATTTAAGCCCAATTTAATTTAGGCAGGTTTTTAAACCACAAGAATAAAGACATTCTTAGTACATATTAATAATTAAACCAACATATACACAATTAGCAATATCCTACATAATAGTAAACGCTTAAGAGCTTGTTTTAAGTTATCCTAGTTAATTTGTTTAAAAACAAGCTGAGTAAATTTACTGTACAAGGTTTGCCATTCTACACATTTCCAGTAATCAGTCTCTGTAGCAGTTCAGTTTATGAGCTTTAAGATCCAAATTCAACTGTGTCTTCAGTTATCTTCTTGAATTCATAGTTTCCTCTGCCATCCATGCGCAAGTAAAACTGAAACAAAAACACATACATTATCAATCCCTTAAAAATTACCACCCCGTAAGCGCACAAATAAGTTACAATTTTTAAGAAGCTTTAACATAAAATCTTGAATTCAGTTGGCCAGGGCTTCCCACCTTGTGCTTCACTAAATTTGATTACCTCTAGCAGAAAAAAGTATGTGTGTGCATAATGTACATAAACACACACAGATTTTGTTTTTATAAAGCATCAATCTACAGGTCACACCCAGACGGAATGTCGATCTTCTGTCCGCTGTGACAATGTACTGAAAGCAAACATTCATCCCTCTATATTAATTCAGCATCCACCCCTCCTCCCTTCCTGTTATACACACACACAGTTTGGGTCTATGTATTAGAGAGAAATTTATGTACAGGTTTAGGAGGTAGGTATCTTCTGAAAGCAAGTTCTCCATACTTTGTACTGAACTCTCATTAAAGTTGGTTTGCTGTTGGCTTAGGGTTATTTTTTCAGGCTAAAAACTTTTCATAATTAGATGTACAAGAATATTTCAAATACTGCAACAGTATTATGAAATAATCCTTTTATTAAATTAACCTTTTAATAAAACAGAACGTGACCTACTAGGAAATAAGATGTGAACATCTTGAATTTAATAGAAAAATCAAAATAAATCTCAACCAACTACAGATATACTTAGTAAAAGGATAGATTACGTACATCATGATGCTTCCAGAGTGACTTCCGGTGGGATACAGTGAAGAGAGTAATGCCAACCTACATGAATAAGGAAATAAGGCAGTTAATGTCATTTTTCTCATGGAGAGATAGTATTTATTTTTCAGCCTGATACAGCTGATGAAGTTAAATTCATAAAAACAAGCTTCCAGACCACTAGTCTGTGTAGTAGTAAGTAGTGTAAATACGCAGCCTTAATGCAAGAACTTACAATTAAAAAAAAAAAAAAAAAAAGAGTTCCAACTTTCCCAATTGATTTCACCATTCTCTTGCTCCTGATCTTTTGGTATTAATAAGGCAAGGAAGATAAAGCTTCAGGTGACTAAAATACGGCTGATAATTTAAAATAGTCTACTTAAACATGGAAAAAAAAAGTCACAAATCCCCAGGCCACAAAAGCTATTAATTATAACCTTTGTAAGGGACAACTTAAAGGCAATTTTCCTTTGCTTCCTTGCAACTCAGTTAACTATGCATCCCCAGCAGCTGTACCAAATACAAGACCAAATGGCTCCAATAATAAAACGGTAATTTTCTTTGTTTCTGCAAGGACAGATTAGATAGGAACTCTGTTTCTCAGCAATATGCGTTAGTCACCTGGCAACAGTAATTCTAAAAACAAGCAGACATTCCAGTCTTAATGAAATAAAACACCCTAAACTGTTCTTACAAAATGTTCACAGTATTCATAGTTATGTGGCAAAATTACTTCAAGAAACAATGCCTATTATTCTGCAGTCCTCATCTAATGAGAGTTCTGATGCAGAGTATCACATGTCCACCTCAATCACCAAGAGACTTTAAAACACTTATCGAACCCTAGCACGCACAAAGAGACCTTGCATGCCCTGAGCTTTTCTTTTTCCTCCCTCCATTAAATTCTATACTAGGCATAAGATAGAATCCACTTATACTATTTTCAAGTTTCCTCTTAACCACAGATACAATTCTAGAGATGTATTTGAGGAAAAACATTACATGTTTTTAGGAGTACATTTCAAATATCTCTTGTAGACTAAGTAAACTTTTTCGCTTTTCTTAGCCATGATGAACAATGGATGAATACTAAGGAAAAAACAAAGATTTTCTTAGTAATACAATCTCAGGGATGCAAGAGCAGAAGAAATGAGAAAGAGTGGCTAGGCAGTGCCAAAGTTCTTCTGCAGCACTGATTTGTGAAGGCCCTGAGCGTTCTCCTCCAGAAACATCTTCATGCACACCCTGAATACTTCATTGTATAACACATATTCGAGCTCCCACACTAGGTTTGAAACAATACTAGGCACTTAATATAAGTTTTTTTCTGAAGTAGTAAAGAATACTTATCTGGAGTTGGAAGATGCAGCCTGGCCCTCTCAAATAACAAAGAAAAAAGATTATCTTTCTGCAAGGCACCATAGAAGCATGCAGAATGTCTGGGAAGACGACCAGGTTATTTGCTATGTAAATCACAGAACTGAGTAGGTGAGAAGAAATGAAATAGCAGTGGGCCATTTCTACTACAGAGATTCATGAGGCATTACTGCAGGAAGAAATAATTACACTAAAGTGATGAAACATACGTGTATTCACTAAGGACTGACACAACTGCTATAGCTAGCAATTTTATCTCCAGTCTTTCTAAAATAGAAACTCACTAAAAGCAGTGAGAATACAGGAATGCTTTCTTGTACAATTCATTGAAAAATAAAAGGAAAGGACTTACCTTTCGGCAGTGGCTGTAAATGTAGCCTTCTACATCAACACTAACAGCACTGGTGCATTCATCCAGAATTGCAAACTGGGGCTTATGATAAAATAGTCTTGCCATCTGGAATGCAAACCAAAGAAACTATGTGGATACACGACTGCAGTCAGTACAGCCTTGTGACATTTTAAACTTAAAATCGATGTCCAAAAATTTACTGCAGCCAGAGAATTGAGAGCTGTACATTACATCATTGATTTTTTGTTTTTACTTGCAAAACCATTATTTTAAAATCATGTTTCACATAATCAAAGCGCAAGGAGTGCTACAAGCTCAACATTCTTACTACATTTCAAGCAAAAGTAATTGTTTCTTTAACTATCTGTTTTTGCTATATTCAGATACTTCACTTTTTGGGGTTTCCTTCTTTAAGTAAAATATCAATATTTAATACACAAAATTTGCTTAAAATCCAGATTGCATTTTCAACTTATTTCCTGTATTTTTTAAGTACTTATGCTTTTGAGACATACAGCCATTCTCTGCTTTTCTCCTCCACTGAGCACATCCATCCAGTCCTGAACACTGTCCCAGCCTCCTTCACGCTCCAAGATTTGACCCAGCTGGACATTATCCAAGTACTCCTTCAGCACCTTTTTTGAAAAGTAGTAATAAAGTTTCAGTGAGCTTTAAATATATATATATTTAGAAGAGTTATAAAGGGTTATCCTACTATGCAGGTGTAACATCAACCACGATAAACATTAGAAACAAACTAAATGTAGTGTTTTTAATAGTATCAGTATTTTTAATCTAAAGCACAACCATTTGTTTCACTTAATATGAGTAAATGAATCACTTATTACCTGGTCAGAAATCCCTTTCTTTCGCTGATCTTCTAAAGTATCTGGGTATATAACTTGATCTCTGAGTGTTCCAAGAGTCATATATGGTCTCTGAGACAGTTACAGACAATAAGTTATGTCAAATATTTATGAAGAATCATCAAAGGAAGAGAGAGAAGACTTGTCTGTTAAAGTGCTTTATCTCACCTGAGGAACATAGAACAACTTTCCTCTTACAGGTTTTGTTAAACGTCCACCAAACAATGGCCACAACTACAAGAAAAAGATTTAAACTTGAGGAAAAAAGTTCTACAATTGTGTTTCTGTTGCAGATTCTTCCAAATCTATTTGAAAGTTTCCTTACTTCACCAAGAACACGAAAAAGTGAGCTCTTCCCACATCCATTTGGCCCACAAACCAGAACATTTGTACCAGATCGAACCTAAAAATGGAAAGACAAAACATTAAAACAGTAGTGAGAAAGTACTGCTGAAAGCTACTGAAAGCTGCTATAAATGATAAGACAAACTCTTGTCCTTGTAGGCTTGTACATAGTAGCAGATTTTGACATCAGTGAAGAATTTCCAACAATACTTAAATTCTTTTCTCCAGCTACTTTGGCATCAATTGCAGCTGGAAAAAAAACATACTTGTAACAAACTTTATTTGCAACAACAGTTTACTGCCTTTATTTTTCAAAATTAAGGAAAAACATGAATTTTGTTCTTGCATATGCACATCATACAAGCATTTTTGTTTGCTTGTTTTTGTTCTTGTTTTGTTGGGTTTTTTTGTTTTGTTTTAAACTCTGACCACTTACCATTTTCACTTTGAAGTATAAAATGAAGCACAATACCATTGGAATGATATTTAAAATCTTACCTCAAAGTTCAGGTCTTGGATCAAAACATCACCATTAGGTGTCACCAATGGAACATGATCAAACCTATTTGCATTTTAAGAATAAAATAAATCAAAATGAGAGCAGATGCCTAAAGCTAGCTAGCACTGCATGCTTAGGCAAAGATTTCAGGAACAGAGATGACTTCAGCAGTATTTCATTCAGTACATTATCTCAGTTTCTAACAATCAGCAGCTAAGAAAATTAAGACTGTTTTTGTTTGTTGGGTGTTTACTGACCCTCTTGAAAACCCTCTTGACCCTCATGTATCTGTTCTCTGAATATTTCTAAATCTTTAGTCTCCAAAACATCCTATGGTTTTAGCTTGCTTTTTTAAAATAGCTCTATCACCAACTTCCTTCTCCTGCCCTCCACCTATACTCCCATATCTGAGTTCCACACTAACCAGATTGAAGCTATTTAATGTCTTAACCTGCCTTACTTGGTGTCTTTGTTTCCGTAGTACTACTACATCCACCTATGTTTTTTAGGCCACAAAAAAAATAAAACAACCTGCTACTTAAGTATATCAGTGACCAAAGCATACAAGTGCTTTGAAAATGAATACAGACTTCTTCCTGATTTTTGCAACTGAACTACATCAAAGAACAAAACATGCTATCAAAATATTTTCTAAAGGACTGATGACACATTAAAAAAAAAAAAAAAGTCAGGCAGCAGAAAATGTTGCCAAGAAGGCTAAGTGAATACAACAAGCATTACATTTCCTGCTAATATTGAAAAACAAAGACCGACTCTCAGAACAGAAGTGTTAAATGGTAATGAGAGGGAATTGTTTATAAGTGATCTATGCTACAGCAGGAATTTCTTATTGTAATTAAGTGTATTGCTCTATAAACAGTGGTAGAAGACTAAAAAAAACAGACTATGTTAAAAATACCAAAGGTGTAGGAACTTGAAAAACATACTTGATAAGGTTATCGGTGTTGATAATTTCGCCAGATCCCGGTATCAAAGGTACAGCTTGTTTCATATCTGCATCTTAATTTAAAGAAAAAATGTATTAGAAACTGGAGCATTAGGAAGAGATGCCTGGTATTGCACACCATGCAGCCCATTTACCTTTTTCCTGCGATACCATGGTACGTTGATATTTGCCACTATTCAAATCCTTCAGAACCTGCATTAATTCCGTAATCCGAGCTGTGAAACTAAAGAAAACAAAACTTATAAATAATCCTTAGAAGTTTCAGAAATCTATGTGAGGAGTAGTATTCTATTAAAAAGTCAAAATGAAATGTTCATCAAACCAGCACAGGAAGTGAAGAGTTTAGAATTGCACTGAGGTTGTAAGAACCTTTTCCTACTGCAGTCAGATATTCCATATTTTAGTGAAGGACGTATTCTAAGTGAAAAACAAACCCCCAAACATTTTGGTAAAATAACACATAACTGATTCACAGGTACCTGCCAACATCCTTTCAACTAACCATTCAAACTGTACGCTGCTTCTTTTTAGTGGAAGCAAATATCATGTCTTCAAATACAGCGTTTCCAGTGCAAAATATTTTTAATTTTTCAATACACTATTATGAACAAAGCACATAGCTCATTTTAATTCTACAATTACCTGTTTCCTAAAATGAGATGAGAATCAGCAGAAACATAACTTCAAGAAAGATCATCTTACGCAAGTAGTGTCACACTTACCCAGCCAATCTCGTCATTTCACGACCTGCTAGGACTATTCTACCCAAAGCTTGAGACATTCTCAGTAACATTCTTCCACTTTGGTAGTAATCCTAGAGTAGAATAAAGTTTCTTTATATGAACTAACAAAACATAAATTCAATATATTGTTTTAAATTCTGTTGTGCTTACCTCTAGAAGTTCTGCATGGGTACTATTCTGATGACGAGGATCAGCCAGGTTCAAAAATGGACGACTAACAACCAGGTAACCAACCACAGTGGCAAGATCTGTAGTTTTTAAGGGTAAATATTAACCCATATACTAATTTAGCAATTAAAAGAAAAACAATTTAGTGCTGGCTATTTAATACAGTCCATTAGTACTGAACACTTACATTTGGCAATGATAGTATCAATGAAACCCATAGAGAACCGGAACAGGATGAAGTTATGTAAGTGTTCCACCTGGCAAGTTACAGAAATAAAGAAATCAAACTTTATCAGTCCTTGTTTTACTATGTTTTTTTTTTTTTTTTTTTTTTAATTTTGAATCCAAGTATAGTTATTTTTCAGTATTTTTCACAAAAGCCCTTAACAAAGCCTGCAGCCTAACTGTGATAACTACTACCAATGTCCCTACTGGCAAACATCTGCATTCTAGATCAAGAAAATCTACACCTGAAATTAAGCATAGAAAGGGGTCAGTAACGGTGGTGAGTAAAAAGGAGTTGAGCAGCAAGAGAAAGACCATTCAGTCAAAACTACATCCTGATTTTATTCTAAAAACAGATCTATAATCTGATGATAGTAACAACTCAGTTTAATTTATACAGACGTACACATCAAGAACCAAGGGAAAGGCTTAGAAGAGCTCCAAATTAAAGAGCGCAAAATAAGCAAGGAAATAAAACTCTGCAGCAGGAAAAAGAGGTGGAGAAGTGGACAGAAGTGTTGAAAGTTGGCAAAACAAAGAACAGAAAGAATTAAGGAAAAAGATGGTATACAAAATAAAAAAATAAACTAAAAGGCCCTTAGTTTCTGAACAAGAAACATGAGGCACAAGAAGTCAAAGGCTGAGACATACACAAGTAGAAAGGAAGACAAGACTGAAGTGTTTCATTTGTAATGCGCTGAACAGACAAAAATCAGTGTTGAAGAGTTAAACCACATTTGAATTGCAAAGTAAGACTTAATCAGGAGAACTAGGAGTAGTTTCAAATGAATGTTTTTGCAGACACACATTTTAGGACATTTCTATTTCTCAGCTTTTTCTTTGCAGTCTCCACTTTCATTCCACTCTATTTTTGCATATACAACTGCATACAGTTATACTGAACCAAAATAAGAAACAAATCTTTCAATGTAGTTCATTTGTTTATTAATTATTCAGAATGTTCTTAGAGAAACCTGTGTATGACAACTTCTCAAGAGATCATATATTACAAAAATCCAAGATATTATCCATTTCTGTACTACACAATATCTTTCTTTTGACCAGAACCTCAAAGTCAGTTTATGCAATACAGTTACATTAGAATAATTATTTTAGCTGAAATTATAGTACTAACTACTATGCAAAAATTCTTTGACACAAAGCTGGTCATAATTGAACTGATTTTAAGATTGCTAGTACAAAAATCAGCTGTTTCAAGAAAATGAACTTAATGGAAACAGTGTTAGATAAGCCCTTTTCTGAAGAAATAAAACTGGAGAAAGGTTCAAAAGAATGTCAAGGAAAAAAAAGATAAACTTGAATCATGATGAGAAAATAATCAAAGTTTTGTTTAAAGTGTTTTTAGAAGTCTTACCAGTTTACGGAAGGTTCTGTGAATAGTCTGTTTTTCTCTCAAATTTCCATTATAGAAAGCAATTTCTTCACTTTAAAAAAAAGACAAAGAAGGAAACTTCATTTTTTTTTAAATGACAATCTGAAAGAGTCAACTATAAAACAGACTGTTCTTTCTGTCTGAAATAGGAGGTTTTGCCCTCGAACAACTACCACGTATACAGCTGTTCTTTTAAATTAGGAATACAATGCAAATAGAAACCATTACATGATCTGCATAAAGATGTGAAGACTCAGAACCGATAGTGTCTTTCAGAATATATTTTAACATCCAGCCTCTATTTACGCCACAGAATTATTTTGTCACTTCTATCTTGCTAACCAAGTAAATCTGTACCTGTTTGTAATAAGCCGTGAGTTGACGTATCTGTACTCCCCTTCATATTTTTGTTCTACGATAGTCATCTTGCCAATTGGTCTCCTTAAACGTGTAAGGAAAAACCCTGACACAATCAAGTATGCCATCATGCTAGCTGGACCCTGTAAATATCAAAAGGGAATAAAAATTTTCAATCCAATGGTTTGCAACCAAGATTTACAATCCAATGGAAACTGCAACACCTTTATCCAAAATGCACAGAAAGCATTAAATCCTTGACATCCTTGATTCTCTCTTTCCACACTGTATTAGCATCTCCTTACAATCCCTTTCGTGCTGCTCCTCTTTCATGCAGCCAGCATGATCTTCTTGCTCCTAATTCCATGTTTAGGGATGTAATTCTCCCTCCCAGCTCTCTACTCAAATTTTTATCATCATCCAGAGAAAATCTACATCTCCCATTTTGCTTACTTGTTTCACTCAGTTTCCTAAATCCTTCCTACCTTCTCTCCTTCGTTTCCACCCAAGGAAAGGCTCCTCTTTATACAGGTTACAAAGAAACAGGAAAACTAATTTTTCCCTTAAAAGCCAGACACGCAAGATAAGAGCAATCAGAAAGAGCACTGTTCCAAAGGGAATTCCCAAGCAACAGCCAAAAGAAAACAAAGAACTTACGCTTTGTGATAGCTGAGTGCCTGCAAATTCTGCTTTTTAGACCACAGAATCATAGAAATCTTAGAGCTGGAAGGGACCTTTAAAGGTCATCTAGTCCAACTCCTATGTTGGAAACAGCAACATCAGAGATCAATTAGGTTGCTCAGGGTTAACCTAAACCTCTAAACCTATCCTCTTCAAGCTTGAGAGCTTTTATCTTGCTTGCCTCAAGACAAAAAGAACTGAAGTTTATAAAACACTAAGTATTAAAGCAAATTTTAGTATATCCTCTGAAATAATGGATTAAACTATGATTAAGATCTAACATTCTTCTCAGACTCCAGATACAATGCTAGAACCAAAGGGATAAAACTTATTTATGTAGAAAACACTCAAGTTACCTGAGCTCCTATTGCACTTGTTAGCTTGAAGATATACAAAACTATATCCAAGAAGGGCTGTAACACAAGCATAGAGGAAACAAAACATTAGAATATCAGCATAATATGAATATATAATTGTGACTTTACCTCATTGCATCAAAAAACAAAGTTTAATACATGAAACAAAGGAAGATGCACTCAGCCACACCTCCCTAGCCATAGTAGTATTTCTATTTAACTATGAATAAGCAGTTATTCTTCTTCTGAAATCTAACTAGCTGAGAAAGTACACACACATCCCTGCTTACCTGTTTAAAAAGAGCATTATGTTCTTTAAAATAAAATTTAAGGAAAAATTTTACAACCTATCACAGGGTTTTAGCAGAGGTTATGGGAACTGCAGAGGAAAAAAGATATTACCATAATAGCTTAAACAAATTTTTTTTTTGACCACATCTATAACTCAAAGCTCTCTATAAAAAAGATTACCTTGCTAAGGTTTGAGTACAGGTCCACTACACTGTTACAGAATTTTTCCACATCCTGTGTAAGGAGTTGATCTGGGTTAGCTATTCTGTTGTCCAGATTTCCCATTTTGTAGTATGTATAAGCCCTGTAACGAAACAGTGGTTAAGAGGCAGAAAAAAAAGATATCATAACCTTATGATCTCAAATAATTGGAAATTCCTTACATCATGCAATAAGGGGGAAAACAATGCAGACATTAAATGACTGCATGGAGTCAACACTGTTTATGCTTCTGCAAGAACAGACCCACATCAACTCTCCTGTTTAGGCTCCAGAACATCACCCTTGCTGAATCTCAGTTCCACACTGCTCTACGCTCTGGAGCTGCATTTTGAGATAGAAGATCTTTGTGATCATCTCAACAGCACATCTGACAACCTAAATTTAGTGCAGAAGAATGTAAGAAGCTACTCAAATTCATACATCCAATCCAGCCAGTAGATTATTAGCACCAAACAAGAACAACTGAAGGACTTTGAGAGCTCACCTATTAATAAAAGCCTATTTTTTTTTTTTGTCCATTTGAGCCAACTCTGCCATCTTTGCACCTGTTGCCATATACAACCTGGATGAACCACTCATCCTTTTCCATGCTAAATACAATCAGAAGTCTTTTCTAAATAATATAACTACTAAGCATCTTGCTAATTTCTTACTATGGCCTTAAACTGATTTGTTTCGATTTGGATCAATTCAGTTTTTAAAAACACTGGACATTAACAAGGTGTTACTCACTTGAGATATTCCTCATAGAGGTATCTGGTGAGCCTTACTCGGAAGCAGAGTTTCAATTCATTTAGACCATATTTCAAGAAGTTATTTACTAAAGAGATCTAGAAAGAGACAGTATTTCAATATTTAGCTAACAAGATTCAATATACCTCAATTCATCTGCAGCACAGCTTGTGCAAACACTTTAAAGTAGGGGAATTGTCCTCTGGAAGTCAATAATACTGTTTAACTTACTTAAAACCAAATATATGGTGTCCACACAATTACTGATTAAGTTTTCATTTACATTTTTGACAACTCCAGTTCTCTGTGGTACTCATCACATCAGAAGATCTAACATTAACCAACATTCAGATAACAAATCTTTAGCTTTTCTGCTAAACTAAGAGAGCCACCCTTTAATGTGGCCAAAGTGCCCTAATGACTGATTCACTATTATGCCTACCATATAACAGCTAGATTATTTATTAGGTAGTAACAATTGTGTTGTCTTTTTTTTTTTTTTTAATCTAGCAGGAGTCAGATTTTCGAAAGCTGAAGGAAAAGTCAATGGGAAAAAACCCAAGTCTTAGAAAAGAGTTGTAAGAAATTTAAAGCTAGAAAACTGAAGAGTTCTTCGATTGTATCAAAAAATTCTAAAACTGCATTGCTAAACATCACCCAATTCACAGAACGAGACTAGGCAGTCCTACAGGTGCCATACTGTGCAGTTAGCCAAAACTACCACAAACAAAACCAACCTGAAAAACTACACGTAACAGCAAAGTCAGCAAGCACGCAGAAATGTGCCAATAGTCTCTCACATATGAAGCCAGGAAATTAAATCTGTTCAATACAGACCTTCACATAACGCAACTACTCCCCACAGACTCTGAGACACCCATTTGAAATCTTTTCCTCAAATTTTCATTTGTGCCATTCTTATAGCAGAAAATATCTCAAATCCAAGAAAAGCACTTACGGCAGGCATTGCGGCAATGAAGTTCAGCAAGTATTTCTTGAAATCTTTTCTGCTGCGACCAATGATAGCACTGCAAACAGCCATAAGCTAAGAGTTATTTACAAGAGAAACTATAATCTGGTAGTATTCAAATGGAGAAACTGTCAGTGGATCACACAGCAGAGGAAAAAAAAAACTCACAGTGAAGACCAGCGGTTTGTAGCTGTAGGATCAAGAATGACAAACTCAAGTAAAATATGCATCAGGAGAATTCTTATCATCTCCCACTAGTAACAAAACAAAATTATCCTCTGATATAAAGATATAACTACTGCCACTGAACTTCCTTACATGTTCTTGACATTACAAGATCAGAGGTGCTAATATAACAGATAAGCTGGACAGCCAAAATATTATTGCTACTAGCTGGCTGACAGTTTCAAAAGAATAGAATCTGAATTTTCTAGCTGAAAAGACAAAGCAATATGAAGATAGAAGCATATCAGTATTAGAATTTTATTACATCTTAAAGATGAGCCAATTTGATTTATAACCAATTAAAAAAAATATTGCTGATGATGATGAAAAAAATATTGCAAATGAACGACTAAAAAGACTAACAGTTCACCAGTTCTGAAGCGAAGAGGAAAAACACAGCAACAGCATAGCACAGTAGCTTCACTGTTGCAGCAACTATGGAAAATTAGCAGAGTATGTGACTGCCTATGTTACCAAGTGCAGCAGTTTTTAAACACCAGAACAGCAGCAGTAAGTTTTAAAGGATCATCTTGAATAGCCCCCCTATTATCTTTCTTTACAATTGTATTATGGGAACAAAATATCGGTAATTTAACAGAACTACATATTTCTGATTCTATTCAAAACTTACTTTACACCTCTAGTTCTAATGCCCCCAAGTTCTGCTATGCAGTCACCTGTACATTGACTTCATTTGTTGCAGGACCATCACATAACCATTCTAAAGCACCTCCCTGGACATTCAGATCACCACAAGACTTAGAGTTGTCAATGCACAAAATATGACTGCAAAATCATTTACCAAGAGGTACATTTGATTTAAAAATAAATAGTGTCCAAGAGCAGAACAATAATCTTTTTTTCTCCTTTTCAAAATAATAGGAGCTATGAAATTATGACTATGCCAGTTACTTGGGCACATTAATATGCAATAAGTGTCTGAATTAAACCACCCTCCCCTGATAAAAGAAAAATATTTTAAAATAAGCAGTTAATAGATACCTTTCAATGACTGTTCCATTTTGAATCATCCAAATATCACAATATGTGCGGAGTACCAGCATTACAGCAATAAGTAGCAAATAACCTGTCTACAACAGAAATGGATATATAATAGTTAAACAATGGATAAAAGTCATCACATTTTAGCACTCTAATAACTGAAAGCGGATGTAGCTTTTTATACTTACGTGTTTTTTTGCCATTTTAAAGTACGCACTACAATTTTGCCCTATTCTAGCAAGGTATATTACAAGAGAAAACAACTCCAAAAACACCCATTTGTCTTTGTTACTCAAGGCAATGCTTACCTCCTTACAAAGTGCTCTAGGGACCATTATTTTCAGGATTCGACATATCCTTGCAATAAACAACCTGTCCACCATCGCTCGCTCCTTCTTTCCCTCTTTCTGCTCCACATAGAACAAGCAGAACAACAAAAGAGAGATTTCTGTAAAGCATGTTTAGATGGTGTGATATTCTCCCTAGCTGCATTACATACAGCTATCTTCCTTCTGCAGTTTTTTGCAATTTTTCCTGCCAATTTTAAGACTTGCTCACACAAGTTAAAAGAAATGTACGAATTGGGATTGCATGCATTAACACCTAACAGAAATCTTAAGTAGGAACTAAGCTATCAGAACAAGGTGCAATAGGAAATAGTTGTCATGATACAAAATCATTAGTTCAAGCATTAAAACAAATGTAATATAAAACAAATATTAAAACAAGTTATAAAGCATTTTGCCATCTCGAAGTTGCTCGTCTCTGGAAGACATCATCTGCCAATATTCCTAAGGCCACATCCCATTGCTTCTCTAGACCATTGATTGCTTGAACTCTACTGGTAGCTCTTTATTGCTCAGAGTACGATCAAACTTAGAGAACTAGTCCTTAAATGTTCATGATGCACAAAGAGATGAAAAAGCATATGGCACACATCAAGCACTAACAAAAACTTCAGTTATATGCGATTACTCTGATTCTTCCATTTGTTTCACCATTACAAGTCTGAAGGTGTCATTCAAACTACACTTGCATCATACTCATCACTGTGTCCAAACCAAAGCTGCAATTACGGGACAGAAAGCAAAAAAAGGATCAATAGCACTTACAATTATTAAATATATATAACATGAAGAAATAATTACCTCATTGCTCTGCAAGGCTTGTTTTCCACTTCTTCTACTGTAAAAGAAAAATAAAAGTATTTCACTTTTTATTAACGTGCATTTTCTTGATCTCTACACACAGGAGACAAACAGAAAAGCTGTAGATTACATCTCTACCACCTACTACAAAGCAGCATAGCGGCCTCACAGCAGGAATACCTGTATCAAACTTACTTGCTAATTTTACACTGTCACATGAAAAGTTATCCATTCTACAATTTGGTTTCATATAGGGAGATTAAGCCTCCCTCTTATCTCGAGTTCTGCTTCACCTTGTGTTTTGCACCACTAACTCTCAGTGTTTCTACATCTCTAAAAAAAAAATAATAAAAATACTTAGTAGGTCTGGCTGCAAGGCTCCAGTGACCACAAGTGAAACTACTTGAATGCAGGTTCAGCAGACCAACTTCAATTTCACACTGTCTACATAAGCCAAACAGATTTGTTTCGCAAGATATTTGACTTTCAAATAACTCATTATGCTATTCATAAAGATTATTTGCTTAATAGCCTGTGCTGCATGGGAAGAAGATCCTGTGAAACTAAGGCTCTGCAAAGGTGTGCTCTGGTTTTTGTTTTTCATTCTGTCCTTTCTTTCCTCCCCTCATTTTCAAAGGGGTTAGAGGAAAAACACTTACCAACAATCACCCAAGAACACAAAAGTATTGTCTCTGCCCTTTAAAAAAAGCAAGCTGGCATTTAAGACAGTTACAGTTTGTCTTTCTTTCTGAACATCGAATAAGCGTGTGAAAACAGTGGGAGAGTTTACACATTTATGTAGTTTAAAAGTGTCAGCCATCCACACCAAATTGTAACATTTCTCCAACATCATAATAAAAGTATTTACAGCAGGCCCAACTACAATAACAGTTTCAAGCCAGTAGGTAGGAAATCCCAGGGAAGCACAGAGTAAGCAAGGCACTGCTCCTTCTGCCTCCAACTCCCCCAAAAGTGCAGACACTGTCCTGTAAACACTTATCCACAACTTTATCAGCATCATCTCACACCTGTGCTTTTAAGTGCTGCAAAGGAGGTACCTAGGACGTCTACTTTAATTTATGATGATTGGGAAGACCTCAATGTCATTGACCAATGAAGCAAAACAACTTAATTACAAAGAAGGAAGAGGCAGGGCAGCAGAAGAACATGAAAAAAGGAGACCAGAAAGTGAGAAGGAAGAGATGCCAGCTTAAGAAGAGCTTAATTAAAGGTAATGGTGAAGCACAAGCTCGAAAGGAGAAGGCAAAAATCTCCTATTACTACTTGTGCAAAATACAGAGTAAAGAACATGACACACAGTAGAGGGCAGACCAGTGAGAAATAACAAAAGTTCAGAAGAGATGTAACACAAAGGAAACATTTGGAAATGGTAACAGCACGCAGAGTCTAAGAAATAATTTAGGTAGAGACTACAGCCTGGTGATGCAGGAGTGACCTACTGCTGCCATAAGAAATTTCACTCCTTCTTGATACATCTAATTTTTCAAAGTACAAAAGACCTATTAAGGAAAAAAAAAAAAAAAAAAAAAAAAAAAAAAAAGCCCTAAAGTAAGGATCAGTTTAGGAGCATGGCCACATCTGGTTTGGGAGAAAGAGAAAAGCATTACTCTTATGAGTTAATAACTGATCAAACTAAGTGGCTATCTTCCTGCATGATTCATGAATTGCAGAAGTGCAAAATAAAAGCATGCTGCTCTTCAAGATACCCTACAATAACTCCTACCTTTGTAACTTCAAGGTCCGCCAAAGTTTGAAGTCACAGCACTCAATATACAGCCACTGCTGCTTTAAAATGATCAGATACTAATATATCAAAATAATACTATATTAAGAATATGAGGTCCAGCTGAATACCTGAAGTATTTAATACGTTTCTCCTACAGTAACTGTAGAAATTCAGTAGGTGAAGGAACTGAATTTGCATGAAACTGATTATCCACTAAAGAAAAACAACTGTTCAGAAACAGCCATATTTGTGAACTTGCATTTAATTTGTATTTGTATTCACAGAGTAATCACAGAAACAAAGATTAAGATAAAAATTACATATTTGTAAATGAAAATGGAGCTGTAATGATGTTTTTCTTCCAAAAAAAGAAATCACGCATGCTCCAACAAGTCTAATACCTTCACTAGAAATGAAGCAACCGCAGACTAACTACAGGTTACTGAGATGCAGAACAACTAGGGCTCAAGAGATCCAAGTTGCTCTCAACATTAACAAAATTAGTCCAGTGTCATTTCCAGAAGTAAAACTGTTTTGCTTGCAACAAAAGACTCCACTGTAACTCCTCTGCATTCTGTTCCAGGCACTTTCCTTCTCAGAAGTCCCACTTTCTCAGGCTGCTACCTGCTGGCACTACTCCCAACTCCATTATCCTATTGTAGAGGTTTGTGTGAGAATTGTGGTTGCATTCTCACTGAGTGTAAAGACTAAATAACATCCTCAGTTAGTCAGCAAGAATACAGCAAGACTATCTGGTTGCAGCAGAAAACTCCAACATATGAGCCAATTCAGCTCCCCGTTATTTCAGACTTTACCTAATGCTAGAGCAGCCTTATGCTGCTCAGTTATGCTGCCCAGTTCCTCTATTGCACTTTTCCTGGTATGGGGACATGCTTTAGTCTGAGCAGCATGAGTATGGGCTGCTGGGAACAGAAACAGGCTGGTTTTTACTGCGGTGTTCATTTGAGAGATTACTTAACCCACACACCCCACTCTCCAGTTTGCACTACAAAGCACTTTATTCAAGTTAGTGCACCTGTCATCAGTGGGCTTTGAACTATGAAGGTTGATTTGGTGATGTGGAAGAAAAAGATATGGATACAACTCAACTTAGTGCACTCTGTCTCACAGCCATTCAGTCAGTGTTACTATCATTCAGGCAGCCACTATCTAACTGCAGAAAAGCTCTACTTTCAGCCTTTAGCCCGGTTGCTCTCACTTCACCACAGAGTGACACTGAAACCTAGTTAGATAGTGTCCACACAGAGGCTGACGTGGCTAGGGTAACAAGAACTACAGAAGCAAGAGCCATTTTCAGACAGCTGAAAGGAAGCAGTGCTGGATTTGCCTCTGCATTCCCTTATCAGTAAAACTATTCTCTTTAAAGAAACATGCAACAATGGTGGTTGCTCAAAGGATCATTCTCAGTATTACTGCAGAAGAAAGTGATTTCAGAAGCACAGCAAAAAGCTTTCCAGAGACCATCAAGTCTGGTTACATAAAGGGAACTACTTGGCAAATGTAGTTCTGTGCTATTTGTTAGCAAACAGGAAAGTTAAAGAATTACAGTTTCTTGAAATATCAGCCTCCTTCTAGGCTAAAGTTCATTAGTTCCATGGAAGCAATCTACACTGAGCTGATTGTAACCACATGAAATTGCAGAGATAAAGACAGAGATAAGTAAGTCTTGCAGTTTAATGACAGTCAAAGTGGAAATCAGAGATTGAAAACAGTATATTGTGACTAACTATAAAGAAGCTACAAAGTTCAGGTCATGCTACCTGCTTTCTATAGGATATCTGGCTTCTGCTAAACCCAGCACAAAGGAAGAGGTTCTGCTATAGAGAGAAACTGAACTTTTCAAACAGTTGCTACCTCTGAGCAATCTTTGTGTGTGTTTTTTGCAGCCCTTGCATGAATACAGGTGCAATTTTCAGTCCATTTTCAGTCACGCTCTGACACAGCAAAGACAATGCAATTCAAACAACTAAAGATGGAGTACAATTGCAGAGACATATGGTGGGAGGGACTAACAGCTGTATTGAGAAACACAGCGTGTACCTCCCAGTGTAATCACTGACAGACAGCTCCACACTGCATACCCAGCGCAGAGCAAGAGAGCAACAGCACAGTTACTTTGGGTCAAGGGCAGCAGGCACAATCCAAAAGGATGCACATTTATACAGTGCACCCTCAGAGCACACAGAAATGAAGGGAACAATTTTCTTGGCTCAACATCGGCAACTAGTTGCAGCACAACCAAAAATAACGTGAGAGAAGGCATTCAGGTGACCCAGAAAGGGATTGAAAGGTCACAGGCAGCTAGGGACTGGAAGCTGAGCTCTGACTGCTGCGCCACTAACGCTCAGAAAGTTTCTAGAAGCACTTCAGAAGGCAACAAAGCAGCACTGTTTTAGAGGAAAATCTCAGTTCCAGTATAAGCCTGCATCTCAGTAACAGAGTAAGACAAAGGAAAAAGGCTAAAGCTGTTGTTTTTCCATAAGCTTGCGGTCTGGCCTAAGATGAGGCTGTCATTCTCCCTCAGCTACACCAGAGGAAAAAGATTTTGTCCTCCCTCCTGCAACATGAAAAAACCCTGCTGCACACTGTCACACACTCATGCACTAGATCCTGGCTTAGAGAACAGCCATTTTCAGCAACTTAATAAAAGAGAAGCCACAAGTTAACTACCCAGGCCCAAAACAAATGCAGTCTGAACTCGAGGAGAAGGCCTGAGTCACCCAGTTCCTCCTGTCTCCTTGCCCTCCAGCTGAAGACAGCTTTTCTGAGCCTCAGGGAGGCTTTTTTTTTTTCCCCCACAAGGTCAGATTTTAGATACATCTTCTAGTAATCCCATCTGTATGTTTTGGTGAATTGTTTTGTTTTTCATGTTAACACAGAAGTGGCAAGCAATGGACTGATCAGTCACATTTATGTTCTGGTTCAGAGCACCATGTTGTCGCTGCCTAATCTTTCTTGATAGTTTCTTTAGCCTCTCCATTGTGCAGCACAGGTTCTCTTTAAAGCTTCCACATACACGGAAGCAACCTAGCCATCTGCTGCAATGCAGTTTCAACCTTTTTAGTCAGTCTTGGCATCTCCACACTGGAACAAAGTACCAAGCATGCGCAAAGTACCAAGCATGGACCTCACACACACATCTTCAGAGCCTAAAGAAAGACGGAATAAGAAAGAGAATAATATCTTAAGTGCAAAAAACGCTGAATAACAAAAAGCAAGACTTGTTTTAAGTTACAGGTGTCACTCACTAGGTTTTAACTTCTGTATTAGATTTCGTAATGTTTGAACAAGTTTTTATCAGTTCCAGTTTACTTACATGAATCACTGTCAAGTTCAAGGGCAGTCCTGACACACACCAACTTCCACTCCCTGAGAGGAAGGCGGCTGAAAAGCCCAGTGACAGCAAAGTGCAGCAGTCACACATCACCTAAGCTGACCTGTGTAAAAGCCTGCTTGACATTCATTGCACCAACAACTCCTCACTTTGGACCAATCCAATCTCTGAAGCTCCAGGCAAATATTTTTCTTCCTTTAAGCATTTTTTTTTTCTTCAAAAAAGGGGGAGAAATCACTTGGATTTCAAAGGTTTAATGCATACAAAATTAAGTTTCTATACACCAGCATCCACTTGGATTTTAATGGATGTACTGGGTGATAGGGGAAGGCAAGTGCATCTAGGAGCAGATTCTAAACATCTTGTCACTTTCCATATACTAAAAGTTCCTACTATATTCAGCTTATTCTCATTCCCTAATCTCGCAGCTCCAAACTCCTTTCAGGTCCCTTCTCCAGCAGAAACCTGTATGTATTCAATACTTTTTGAAAATAATCCAAATACGCTCTCCATCTGTGCAAGTACTTCGCTTCCAACTACAAAGAGACTAAGGAACAATTTCCACTAGAGTGAGAGAGTCACAAACAACCAGCTCACTTACGTACCACCCACTAAGGTTTTATTTCTAAAGCAACCAAATCTTAAGTTTCTTGTTCTAGGCAGTGATGTCTAACATGTAAGACAAAGCTCATAAGACATGGGGTTAGACTTCTGCAAATGAAAAATAACTTCATCTTACTTTAAGCATTATACAGCATAGATTTTCCTTTTTCCTTCCTTTTTCAGTCAGTCCTATACTGTGTATAACCCTATTTCATTATTTACCATTTTTTTTGACTGTCAGTATCCAATATGAGCTTACAGTCTGTGTTTAAAGAAGAAAAAAGTTTACACGAACCAAACTGCTACAGCTGTTTCAGTCCCTGGTTGGGTTGGTTTCTTTAATGTCACAAAAAATATAAATTACAAACTACATTCATGCATTCTCAGTAAATCTGAAGCCATCTGCATTCAATTAAAATAGTAATTCCTAGCAACAAATTGCTATCCCATAGTAACAGCAGATATTAAAAGGAAATATTTGCTGTTTGTGTTTGCATACAGCCAAATAGTACTCATAATGCACCAGAACACAGCATCAGTTAGGAAAATGCTACAGATTATTTGAGTAGTCCTATTTCAGTACTGTTTATTACTGAAAAGAAAACACCAGCTCCAAAAACCAGCCTTTTCAGATCTTGCTCACTGACATTTGCCCAAGGTCTTGGGCATTAAACTTTTTGCTGTCGTTTCAGCAGAGAGAGGACAAAGTACAAAGACTACTTGATTGGACCTCCATTGGTCTTCCTTCTTTCTTCTGTTCTTCATATTTTTCTCCAACGCTCAACAGAGGGAGTGAAGGGAAAAGAAACACTGGTCTTTAATGCAGATTTTTGTGAGTAATTCCCTTAAACGGAAGTGAGTTTTTCAGTGGTCAAAAAACCCATCAACGCTGAAATCCTTTATACTTGTAACAATTGCTCCTGACAAATTAAAGTCATGATTGGTTTCTCCTGTACTATATACACAGAATTATGTAGTTTCCCAAACAGGACAATATTTTTTTCCACTATAAAAGCACTCCAAACACCACAGCTCAGGTCATTATTGCATTTACATGTAACAACTTCCTCCCTCCCGAGTAGTGAAATGTTTTCCAAGGAAAACAGACTTGATTTTGAGAAGAGCAACACAAATGGAAAAACAGGGCATTTTTACTGCCTTGACTAAAGCACAGAAAGCAATGTGGAATACCACTGAGCTTCTTACTACAAGTCAGCAGTTATGTACTGGGCTATTTTGGGGGATTTTAGAAATTAGTAGTTAAAATTTATTGTCAACTGCAAGAGATACAGCCTCTCAGCTCTGCAAAACAGATGAGCAATGTAATAGGTCCCACAGAAGAACAGCTGTGACTAAGCCAACTAACACTAATTACATGATCTTTGACCTACTAAGGTAGGCTAGTGTAACATCCAGCTTAATTATTCATACCTCACTACTTGATATGAGTTGTACTGGACTTCGAACCTATTGCCTGACAGCCGAAATGAGAGTTGTCTGTTCCTCCTACAGTAGTTTCTATAGCTGACTATTCCCTATCAAAAGTAACACACACAATCTCAGAAGTCTGTGTAAGGCAAGTCTGTTTTGTTGTGTTACACATTCAACAAACACACACTTGACTTGCTATGTTTGGCAGTCACTTGTGTTGCTTTTCTTAATTTGCATTTTATCTTGTTTTACTTCTCAATTTTGGCCAGCAGTAATAGAGAACCACCACAGCATTCCAGTAGACATTTAAAAAAAGACATTTATATCAGGGAAACATGATATAATAGCATATCAGCATGAGACAGAAATACGTGTAAGGAAATATACTGACAGTAAGTTCTGCCTATACATTTTGCGCTTCCACAGCAAAATGCTAGTCTCCATTCAAGTCCACAATATTGATATACATCATACAATTTCACCTTCCAGAATTCAAGAAGCTGAAATTCATGTGACACGCACAAGACAACATTTTCACACATTACATACTAAGGTAAACAAAGGCATTCACATACATAACACTACAGTTTGCCATTACTGACACACTTCAGTTAGCCTCAAGCTGCAAATATGCCACAATCTAGATTATCTAGATTGACAAAAAATTCTTCTCCTTACAGAAAAGTAGAATTCAGGACAGCCACTTTTCTCCATCTTTCCAAAGTAGACACAAAAATTAGATGGCATGCCAGGCCTTAGAAATTTTTAACTATTATTCCACGCAGATTTATTTGTATTGTCAGTATTGTATGTCTGTGTTGTATACCAGCACAAGTATGATGGAATATAAAAATTTGGCACAGTGACAGTCCTTTCCAAAAGTATGCTATAATTTACATTAGCAACAAAGCATTAGGAAATGAAAGACACTTAAACTAACAAGACTAAAAGAGGATGAGGCAACAGTAATATGTGGTTGCTTTTGTGGTGTAGGCAGTGTAACTTGCTTACTGCCTCTTCTTGATAGGCAGCATTTTATAATGCTCCTGGCAAGGTTTGCCTCACAAGGAAAATGTGGAGAAAAGAAGGAGGACCGATGAGCAAATACCACCCTCAAAAAAAGGACAGCATAGCTGGCTATGAAACAACTGAATGGTGGATGTAGAGTTTGGAATTCACAGCCCCAGCATAACAGCAGTATTAAGAGCTATGCAACAAAGCACCTCAAAAGCCTAAAGCAGTAGTTGCATAGGTACAAACTAGCTAGCAACATGGTACTTATTTTAGAAACTGCATTTCTAGATAGATTTGAGAAAGCAAAACAGCATAAGAGAGGCAGATTACAGCAGTAACAAAGAGGTAGGAGGATAACTGTAGTATAGATAGAGGAAAAAGGTATAGGTCATATTAGGTCAGACCACCTCAACTCCATTCAACTGCTAAATGTGTGAATCATCTCCACTTTACAGCAGACAATAACATAATAGTGCGTGGTCACCTAATATGTACAAATAACTCAGATTTTTAACACTGTATGTAGCAAAATCATGATTCCTACAGGAGGAATACAATCCAAATACAATTTTCAACATTTAAGCTAGAATTCAGTTTCATTACATTCACTCTCAACTCTCACTCTCAAGGCACTCTTCTTGTTGAGTCCAACAGATCAACATCAAGAAACCTGCAACACAGTTCAGGGACAACCCAGGACCCACATTATATGTATTTCAGGAGTATACTTCAAAACTACATTGGACCTCAATCTACAGCTGAAGGCATGCTCTAAACCAAACATAACCCAGAACTCCTCAACAAAGAGAAAGCAAGGAAAGTGTGGACAATTAAAAGGTTCACTTCAAAAGCACATTCAGTCTGAAGTACAAACTTAGATTCTCCTAGAATGTCTGCCTGGCCCAGTCTTTCTTATAGACAGCATTACAATACACTAAGTAGGAAAGTCTTGTAGTAACCCTCTCAACTTTCCACTTTCAAGCTCATCTATACAGCTTTTCACCTTTTTATAGAAGGTGTTTGACTAAATTCAGCAGAGATAACTGGAAAATATCACCCTTCCCAATGAATTGGACAGAAGAACAAACCATCATCAACAGTTCAGGATCTTGTTTCCACTCCCATGCAAACAACATAACATAACAAATTCCAAGAAGCCCTGTGTTGCTCACGTTTTATGTATGGTATATGACAAAGTTACCTAACTTCAGAAACTTGTGAAGATATCACCTGCATGAAAGGAATTAGGTAAAATAACACTAGGTCATTGCTTAACTACAGGTATGCAATTGCTTAAGTCTATTGAGCAAGTCCATTTCACCATCTGTGTTTAGCACCAGGACAGGGTTATAGCAATTACACGATATCTAACTGTACAGCCAGGTCTTCAGCACACGGCCGGCAACTGAGATCCACAGATCTGCCAGCACCACGCAAGGGCTGAGCGTGGAGCACCTTCTCCACCCATCTCACGTCCTGGTACCCGAGTGCTCCTCAGGGGTCAGTAGACTCCCGTCCCAACACACACACACACAGGTGGGCCGCCCTCACAGGTAACCCAAGCAGGCGCTATCTCTGCTACAGCTGTCGGCGGGCACCAGAATAACCCGCGCCCGTTACTACCCCTACAGACAGGACAAACCTAAACATTTAACTTTTCTCAGCGCGAGCTCGCAGATGGGAAAGCTAAGAAAGCGAATACAATTCGAGCAGCGGAGCCGGGGCAGCGGATGCCGCCCCCTCCCCAGGACGCGGTCCCGAGGGTCGGAGGCAGCGAGCCCCACGGCAGGGAGAGCCCCGGGCCCGGCCTCTGGGCCCCACTCCGTCCCGCCCGGCCCCGCGCACCACCGCCGCTCGCCCCCGGCCCTTCGCGCCGCGCCCCGTCCGGCTCACCCGTGCTGGGCCGCGGCCCGCCGCTTGTTGAGCAGGCAGAGCAGCGCGCAGGCGGCGGCCGTGCCGCCGACAATGGCGGAATGGCGCACGGTGAGATATTTGCTGTAGGCAGCCATGGCGCGAGTGCAGCCGCAGAGCCGCAGCCGAGCCGAGCCGTGGCGAGCGGGCGCAGGGAATGCCGGGATGAGGGGCGTGGCGCGCCCGGCCTCTCCTCCGCCGGCCGAGGGGAGGCCGTCCGTCTGGCGGCGCGCGCTGTGGGCGCCGCGCTGGGGCTCGCCTCGGGAGCGGAGGGGCGGCAGCTCGTGCAACGGGCAGCGCTGCAGGGCGGCGGGCGGTGCTCTCTCCCGTCTCCCCGCAGCGGTAGCCCCCGCACCGCCCCGCGAGCAGCGGACGAAAGGGGATGGGTGGGCTGACGGGAGAGCGCCTCTGAGGGGCCGCGAGGGTGCGGCGTGCCCGGCTCCCGTCTTCTCCCTCTGGCACCTTGGCCTGGCGGCTCCTGCGGCTCGTTGCGCAGCTGTACGCCCGTGTGAGTTCCCACTGTCGTACACGGGTAAAGGCAGCGCGAAATAACCCTTCCAGGAAGACTTTCATGTCAGTTTTGCCATACTGTCTTTCTTTTAGGGCCCTGAGAGGAGCTGCCAAGCTTAACTTTCAACAGAGAGGAACATGTTGCCAGTGTGAGTATAGAAAAGCCTCCCCTGCCGGGGCATAGCCGCACGGCCCGCCCCCGCGGAACCTGTTCAACTCGTAGGTGCTTTTCCTGTCCCAGCGCAAGCACCCGGGCCGGCATCACTGTCGTCGCACCTGGGGCAAGTTTGTCTCTTGGTGCCGACGCTGGGGTCTCAGAACAAGTTGTTCGCATGTTCTAGAGCGCTGGAGAAAGGGCTGTTCGATCTAGTTCTCTGGCACTGACTTGTGTGTCTTGGATGGTTTGGTAATCTCTGTGCTTTAAAGCATCGGTACATGGGTGTAAACTAACCCACGTGTATTCTGATCCTCTGGAAAATATACCTCAGAGTCGCAAAACATTATGAAATTTACTGTGTATCCAAATTTTGCTCTCTGCATTGCCCAGATTTGAGGGCCCTGTCTTGGTGGGTGTTTGTTGGGTTTTTTATTTACTTGTTTGTTTTTGAAGTTTCAGATATTTTGACAGTAGGTAAATCCAAAAAGCTAAAAATCAGTAATATTCTCATCAAATAAAATGTCATATATTCAAATCAGTATGAAAATGAAAGTCTAGAAATTTTCTTTGAGGTACAGTTTTCATCTCTGCCACTTTTCATCTCTGTCTGTGCTGGGATCAAGAGCACTGTAGTATTGAGACTTTTTACAGATCCTTTTCCCTCCATAAACTTAGGTTGGTTGTACCCTTCCACTGAACCATCTTTCAAATATAGCCCTACACTGTGTACACACAATGTCCATCTATTTAGGCCATGCTGACCTTTGTTGTTTGCATGACTTGTGCTCTGCTACATTTATCTTCTGTCCTTACCCCGCTTTTTGAGTTTACCCAGAACCACATCCTGTATTTCATTCATCTTCTACCTTGTTTTAAATAATTTCACAAATGCCTGCCATCTTCTAGGAAACTTGTCTCATGCATTGAGTTCTCTCACAGTTCAATTTACTGTCTTCATTTTTCAATGTTGTTTTTTATCAAAAAAACTTTGCAGTAGAACTTAGTCCGAAACACGAGGTTTTTATTGATCCGTTATTTAATCAGTTTCCAACAGCACTCATGGGGGAGCATATCCGTGGTAAAATCATCCACACTGATCAGATGCTTTTGTGACAGAAGTTCCTTCTTTGTTCTGCAATTTGAGATCTGCTGTATTTCAGTACTCTACATGTTGTGGTCACTTTGTGTTCTCAGCATTCTTGGTACAAGTCAATTGGAAAAGTTTTCCAAGGCAGCAGATAATGACAACATTAGTTCACAAGTATCTCAAATGTAAAAGGCAGAGCTTAGAAGAAAACAAAGCAAACTACCAAGAGTGTCATCTGTATTAATAATGGCATGCATAGCCTCCCTGAAGAAGCAATATCAAATTGAGACCTGTGCTTTTGATATGGTTAATGGTATGGTTCAAACTTCTCATTATCTATGTAAAAACATTCAGAGAGAAAGCCATTTAAACTTGAGACTGTGCTATGGAAGACTGAAATGTCTGGGAATAGAAAAAGCATATTTACTATTTAAATTTTTACCATTACATTACCATTACCATATTTACCATTTACTATGGTCTGTTGTCTGAAGAGTTAAGCAGAAGTACTCACCTAAGCACTTCTCAGCCCAGCTGCTGCTTTCCATACAGGGTGCCATATTTTCAGTTACACTGGTTTATGAAACCAGATTATGAAATAATTTAGAAAAGTAACATTGGAGGACAGGTAAAAATTGGAAGGTTTTAATTTTTAATCTGGATCCACTCCCTGACAATTTTTGCAGTGCAACTCCTGAAATACTTGCTTGGGCAAAATATGTTGTGCTTCAATTTCACATTAAATTAAATGTCTGTTTAATAAAAAGCAGTGATAAAATTGCTAAAAGGTTTAGATTCTCAAATCATATCCTGACTCAATATTGATTTTAACCTGTTGAGTTTTAGGGAATAGATTTAAGATGGGAGTGCTAGAAACTTGTATGGAGTATTTCATCCAACTGGTAACCATGTGAATACAGCTATTTTAAATGGAGTCTGGGTTAACAAATGAGAAGATGCTCTGATTTCTTTTTTCTTAGAACAGGAAGAACCTGTATTATTTGCTGTTGGCACTTGGCATACTTGGCAACCAGCTGGTTTCTGAGAACAACATATCTAATAATTAAATGAAAACCATGTTGTTTATTGTAGGCTCAGTAACATTAATAGCAGGGAGAGCAATTTACAAGTGTTGTGACAGGTAGCAGAGGAATGAAATTAATTTATGTAAGTTGATGTAAGCTGTAAGGTACAGGTTAAGTTTGAAAGTAGTTTCTGTGGTGCTGGTGTCCATTCTGTAGACTTGCACTTGCCTGACATGTAAGTTCATATAAATTCAGCAAGATTGTTCACTTGTTTGATGTTACTGTGATATTTGAAAACTCACTTGTACTAACTAGTAGAGCAAGGTCAGTTCCAGGGACCGATACGGTGTCTTCTGTCAAATCTGTGTTCTCTTGTGTTTATCCAGCCTCTTTCAGTTTATGGTTTCAGAATTTGAAATAGTTTGTGGGGGATCAATGAATACCCTACTAATGCAGGCATCAGTTAAATGATAAGATTTTGCCAGTTCTGTTGTGCCAGAGTATTAGTTTCTTGCATGATTTTTAACAGAAGGAAAGGATTCATCTGAAGCTGAGCTAGGTCTCATTTTTATCAGTGTATATATGTGTGATGAATAAAGATATGGATTATTCCAAAGCCAACTTGGTCAATGTAACTAATACCAACCAAATGGAACCATTTCACATTTCGTCACTTCACATGACTTGAAACACCAGTGGGGGTGAAGTAATGTGGATATGCTATCTGCCACTCAAAAAAAAAAAGCACACCTCCACCTCCCTGAAATATTACGCCAATTACACCATGAGTTTAGTCTGCAGAGTGGGGCCTCTGCATTGAAATGGATATAAACTTTATTTCATCTGCTGAACAGGGAGAGGAAGGGGTTCCATTTCTTCGTTCTTCACCGTTCTTGCCCTTTCCCTACCCACCTCCTGCAGGGCCCCAGGAACTTAAGATTGGGAAGGACAGAAAGTTAAATTTGTGAATAACATGGTGAGATTGTAATGGAAAAATGTCTTCACTGTGCTGTTCACAGTGATGTTTAGAATGCTGATATTTCTATCATGAATCACTATCCTTGGCAGCCTGTGTGAAATAAATGTAGAGTTAGGTTTTTCCTCCAAAATGCTGTTCTCTGCTTTTATTAAGTGCCAGTTCTTTGTGCTTAATTTGCCCATCTTCTTTGGAATGAGTGAGGTAGGTATAAAAATGGTTCCTGTTCAGCATGTTTATTTTCTTCCAGAAGTGAATCAGAACTTAGTTTGACCTGTACAGCTGGAGATGCAAAGGCTATGTTACATCACTGCTCAACATTTATTTCTAACTTATCTCAAATATTGTATTATTTTAGGTTTTGTTAGATACAGAAGATAGAAGGCCAGAAAGAATCCATTTCAGTTTTCTATTGTACTTAGAATAATGTTTGCAAGAAAAAAAAGTTTCTTTTTTCCATCAAAAAGTGGAAAAGAAGTTTTTAAATGAAACCTGAATTGTTATAGTTGGTTTCTAACATCGGTAATGTAGAAAGGATAGTAATGTAATACAAGAAAGATTTTAATACGTTGTGTGTAGTTCTACTTCCTTAATTACAAGAAATTAATAATGAGTCCAGTCTTTACACTCTGCCAAACTCTTATCCTTGTCATATTTCTGAAAACTGCTGTCACCTACACTGAACTTCCATTCTTGATCAATACTGCATTTGTTAATCATTGTTTTCTGGGTCAGATTTTTTTGGATAATTAGATTTTCTCCTCCATATGCAATCCTTTTTGGAGAATTTTTCTTAATTTTTTTTTATTGTTGAGCATTTGTTACTGCTCAATTACAGTTTTGCTACACACTCACCTTGCTGAAACAAGACAGATAATGGAGGAACAATGTGGTAACTGAAGTGGGTTTCTGGAGTTGAATTCCTGTCTCCACCCGTTGTTTCACAAGCTGGCAATTTTTATAGCAACACTTTTAATTAGCTATTTTAGAGACACTGGACAGCCTATGAGCCTAATGGCTTATACACTAACAATCCATACACAACATCCTCATAGTATGATTGAATAAACTTTTCACTTTTTTGCCAAATTGTTGACTTTTGAAAAACAGATTTCTGTGCCTTTTCTGACAGTTCTTGGCCAGGAGCTGCCTGCAGGGCTGGAGAGACCATCATGAAATAGGCTTGGATCTCTCTCAGCTCCTGCTAAGTATATCAACCTATAAAGTAATCATTCACAACAGATTTCCTTACCGATGACATTTTTCAGTCTCTGCACTCTTCCTCCCTGTGGACTGAGTAGTCAGTTATCTGTTAATCAGGTACTACACAAGCTCAAAGGCTTTTCCTGTAATGGTTGTGCCACACCAAAACACAGCTGGGCACAGGAACTGAGCATAGGTAACAGTTGTTGGCTTTAAGAATAATCCTATTGATCTGAATGACTGGAGAATAAAACTAGATAAGGGATGAAAGGAACATATTAAGATGAGACAATACTGAGACCAGAAGAGAAACAAATTGCTTGAGAAGAAATCAGTGAAAAAAGGCTATAGAAATTGAGGTGTCTTAGCACTAGAGTAAGTAGAGAGGAAGGCTGAGACACCCTGATTGGGAAGCCAGTGGAAGAAAGGTTTGGAGACTAGTTGAGCAAGGAGATTAGAGGGGCTGAACAATGATTCTGGTATTGGGAGGGAATCAAATGGTTGGGCAAGAAGATCAGACTAGGTGTGTGTTACGAAATAGTAGGATGACACTGAGCTAAAGTGGTAAACAGAAAGGAGGGATTTTGAGTTAATTGACTGGAAAGGAGAAAGGTTGAAAGAAGGTACTTACATTTAGTAAGATGTGAGATGGAACTGTCTGGACAAGGAATCTGTGGCACCTGAGCTAGCAGTTTCTGGTAGAGATGTAGTAGGACACTTGACAGGAAGTTCACGTGCAGCTCTTGCATGAAGCTGTACTAGTCAGTAGATCAGGACTGTCTAGGTAAGGAGGCTGTTGCCTACAGGACTGCTCTGTCATATATTACAAAATATTTTAGGAGACAACATATGAGTAGGTGACAATGGGAAGCAAAATGATAGTTCTGCAGCTAAGGCAGCTAAATGGAATCACTTCAGGATGCTGCATCAGGATACACACACAAAGTTGGCCATTAAATGCATTTTCCCTTTTTTAAGAGAAATATGTATTAGAGATGCATTTGCAGAAGTGTTTTGTGCTGCTAAGTAGTTGCAATTTAAGTGGAGCTTGCTTTAAAAACAGGGTTTTTTTTTTAATAATTAGCATTTTTTACATTTCTTAATGTAACATTACATTAAATAATACAATAATAATTAATACATTTTTAAATGTAACATAGTATTTGAATGGCATTCATTTAAGGCTAGAGCTAAATAGCAATTAGAAGTGAATTTTTCAAATGAACTCTAAATAACTGCCTATTCACTGAATGAGACAGCAATAGAGTGGTAAAATGTATGAAGTGATGTAATTAAATGCTGCATCCTGCTGTAGCATCAATTCAGGGCTCTTGTGCAGTTTTAGACCACCGCTGTGGCAGATTTATTCAGCATTACTGCACACATGCAGAATCCAACTATTTGAATTAGCAACATTTTGGGGGGAGTGGGAAACGAGAAAAATCAAGAAAAAAAAAGCAGGAAAAAAAACAGGGGAAAAAAAAAATTTTTAAAAAAGACCAGTGGAAAAGACAGGGGCTCTCTAGTGCTCTGCAGCTCACTCTGACTTTCAGTAGTTGTCATAACTGAGGTGCTGGTTTAGAACTGTAATCAGTGTATAGACAAGATCTAGTTGTTTTCTTTGTAAGTGTTTGAATTCATTCTCAGATTTAAAAAGGAATGCACTAGTAACAGCGTAAGAAGCAGCAAAGAAAGGTGTGAATCATGAATGACTGATGACTTGTCAAATGACAGGAAATAATTCAGCTGAACTGTATAGAAAGTAGGTGAGTAGTAAATCTTTGATTTTGATTGAGGAAAGCAAGAGAGACTTTATTGCTTATTAAAGATCATAAAATCTTGAAGAACAAGACTGGAAGTTACCTTCAGGACCAACCAAGATTGACTTCAGCAAAGATGGTATAGAAGGAGAGGAATGGAAAAGATCAGGGAAAAGGAAAATAACATTATTAACATGGTGAACCTCATAGCTGTATGGAAGAGTTAGGAAGAAACACATTCCTTAGAAACAGTAGAATAGGTATCAAAATCTGTAATCTTGTGTAAAAATAAGAAATGTGACACAAGTGTGCTTTTGTTAAGTATGAGATCAAGAAGCAGAGAAGAAGGCAGAAGGTGGGCCTGAGGAATGTGAAGAAAACAGCAAACTTTTAAAGAAATACAGAACTTGACACAAAGACACACAGAAAGAGTGCTGGTATAGCTTTTGTTTCTTTTGTAAAAGGACCTGACTGTTACACTACTCCTATTACTACTACTTACTAACATTTAGTAGATTGCTACTAAGATATGTTAATAATGTCTTTATTACAAATTTATTAATATTACATATTGGAACTACTAATAGTTCTGTGATGCTACTGATACTGTATTTAACAACAGATATTAAGTTATTTAGATTACTAGTGCCCAAGACAGCACTTGCAGTCAAACATGCATTAACTTGTTCAGCAGCTGGAGATACGATACTGCTTACATGGTTTCTAGTATAGCTCATGCCCACAGAAAATTATAATCTGAAACTGAATTAATCAGTGAAAGAAATGAAAAAGCTGTCTAAATGTAATTGCCCATCAGGACTGTTACCCTCCTACTTTATAGGCTGGTGCTTTATATGTTTAAAAAATCAAAAGTTTCTGTGGACAAAAATACACATATGCATGTGCACATAAATATTATATGCACAGATACATAGCCAAACTTTTTCTATTGGTACCAAAAATAAATTAATCCTCTTTATACAAAAAAAAATAAATAGTGAAGTTTTATCCTATTCCAACAGAAAGAAATCGTATTACTCTTCAGCCTTAAGGCACAAAGTTATGTGTCTAACCAACGTGAGAAAATTCTCTGTTCCTTCCTACGTAGAGCTACACCCTCAGCCACAGCTGAAAGCTCGTCCTCTCCTGCCTGCCAGCTAGGGCAGAGTTTATAGGGTAGGGCAAAATTCTTTGCTCCAGCTCAGCAAGACTGAACCCACAAACTTCATCTTAATGCAGAATGTATAAATAGAAAATACACAGTTTAACTAGTAAGTAAATCATCGTCCAAATTACATCACTACAAGCCAGATGTCATCTGCCAATTTGCCCTCTTATCTGGAGTGAGAGTTTTTACCACATGTAAGGGCAAGTTTGCATGTTATCATCACATATTAGTTAATGCACTGAGTGTTCACACCCTAGGTGATCTCTTGCTAACTTGGGAATAGCACAAACAGGCATCCAAAGTGAGCAAATACTAGATATGGACCAGGCCTCTAATGATGGTCTATGTTAACTAAGCCAAAAGAAACTAACTCTATCTTTCTAGTTCTTCTCCTAAATTTTTTGCACTATACGTTTGTCCTTCAAGTACACCTGTGTCAATCTTTAAGTGTATTAGATTTTCAACATCTGAAATCGTAATTCAGGATTGACTTATGTGTTGATCTGAATAAATCATCAGCTGTTATGTTGTCCCGGTTATACTGTTGAAATGCCTTTCAGTCCAAAAAGCTCTGCAGTTCTGAGAAGAGGAGGATGAATGAAGTTGCTTGAAGCAAGCACTAGATCAGGACATGTAAGTACTGAGCAGCCCCTGTAGGCAGTTTGCAAAGGTTACTTCAGACACCACTGAAATGTCTGTTTCTCAAGCGGGTGTTCAACAGCTTTGTCGTTGCTGTTGCACATTGAAGCAGTTGTTCCAGTTACTGGTGGACCTTCACTTTCAGAAACATGTCTCTTATTTTTTTCTTTCACATTAAGGAGAATCTGAAGCTTCTGTTAACAACAGAAGCAAGACTTTTGTAGCATAGCACATCCACTGCCTGTGCATTTGGTACTGGGAAGTCAACTTGTGAGGAAAAGATTGAATGCGTGAATAAAATAAGGTTTTATGAGCAGCAGTGCACTGTGACTTCTGCCTTCCATAAAGAAAGGAAACAAAGTATTAACCAAAACCTCAGAAGAGCAAGAAGAGTTAAAACAAGAAAGAAAGTCAAGGGAAGGAAGAAAGAGAAAAGGAAGTTCCTACATTTTTAATTTAAAATCATAGCCATTATTTCCTAGAAATTCCAGATGGATAATGGGACCTCCCAGTTACAACAGCAAGGCATGGAGACCAAGTTCATTCAATTGTGGTTATAAAATATATACTTCAGTGGTTCAATAAAATTTAACTTACCTTTCAAACTTCTTGATAATAATCTAACTGTAAGGTTCATCTCCAAGTGTTCTAGATTCATCATCTTCCTTTTAAATGCAAAGTGCAATCCTATGGGGAGCCTCACACTGATATTTTAAGGTTATTGCCACTTGTGCTCTTGGAATTTGCCGTTCTCAGAATTCCATCACCAAGCTGAAATATAACAGCAAAAAAATTGTGAGAGAAATAGTAGAAAAAAAGAAGTCAAACAAATGTGAAATAGGGGGTACAAATGCTCAGAAGTTTACTTTGAATCTAGAAAGTCTCCTCCTACAGAAATAAATACTTTAACACACAACCAAAACACAGTAGCTCGGGTTTTCCTCCCAGATACTAATTAATAAAAGAACTCTAAAGAACTGTATTGTATACATGGTAGTGAATTATTGGGCTGGGAACCTACTCTAGCTCTTCATGTTTGATTTGTTTGTAGGTTTTGTTTGTTGGCTTTCCCAAGGCAGTGTTAATGCAAACAAGAACTTTGAAATAGCACAAAACTCTCATTCAACCTGTGCCATCAAAACAGATTATTACTCTACACTTGTGACTCTTCACTGTATATTCATTCCAGCACAGATATCTTTCTTAACTGCGTTCTTAGCTTTGAAGGTATCACTCGGCATCTTCCTGGCAGCTCTCATAAATTAACATGTCCAACTAGTCTTTGGCAATACCTGACCCACCGCAGGTAAAGCTGGGCTGGCAGCTTACAGAACACTCGATATTTCTGTAAGGGAAACCACCAGAAAACTCCGTAGCACTCCAGAGAGACTGGTTCCATGCATGAAAGCATACAGTGTATGGTTCTGGGTCTCCCTGCAGATAGTTTTTGTTCCAAGTGGATATTTGTTCTAGAGATTTACTCATGTGGTTTAGGATCTAGATTCTGATGCTAATTTACAAATGGCCAGTTTTTACTTGTTTGTTTTTCACCATCATTGCCCTTTTGCTTTAGCAAATCTTCATCCTTGGTGTTTACCATTTATGTGTAATGGTGATGTCACATCTAATCTCAGCCTTTTTCTTCCTTTGGTCACCTCAGTAGTCATTTCTGCATATGGGCTTACTGTACATTCCATTTTGAATTCATACCAGCGTTAATCTCCTCTTTCTGCTGGAAAATACTTCAGGTGGTTGTAAAAACATCAAGATTTACTTACTCTATCACATTTTATACGCATCAACTACATCAGCCTGTTCTGCTACTTCCAAAAAGTGTCGTCTTATAGCACTTTCTTCGTTACTATTCTTCAAGACATGTTTCTGTAGTTTATATTGTTTTATTCTGAGTTTAGAGATTTATAATTATAATTATTATTATAATTAGAGTTTCATTCTGTTTTGATGTCTCCATTTCTTGAGATGAACCTTGTTTTTCCCTGTGCATAATTACCCCATCTCTCCTCCATATTAATGATACCTTCTAGTTTTTGGTCAACAAAACACTGATAACATTCATGTCAGGGTCACTAATAACTACGTTAAAGTTTGATAGCTTTCTTTTACCCTGGATTCACCTCCCAAAAATTGTTCAACGCCTTATCACTTTTAACCAGTTCATTGCCTGTTTTATAGCCCTTATAAAAATTATCAACTTTGCAAACTTGGTTAAAATATTTCTAAGCATCACACAGCGTGCATAATTAGCGATCACTTAGGTAATGTGTCACACTACCTTTGCCTAGAAAATGCTTGGGTTTTTTTTCCCCCAAACATAATTGCAAGTCCAATACGCTTTTGTCTACTTTTATACCTGATTATACATCATTCCCTCTTATTGCACACATCTGAGCTGCAACATTCCCTTCACTCATTGCACACAACATTCAAGGACCCATCAGACATGAAAAACTTCTGTTCTCTCCCTCCTTTTTGCAGTGAGATAGTGTATTACCTGTTCTCCTGTCGTGTGCCACCCTGACTTCACACTCATTTGAAGTTTTTCCTCATGGAATTGATGCAGCAATATTCATATTCTAGTTTTCTCCATTGCCACATCCTGCAGATTTGCAGCTCAATGTGAGTTTCTCCTTCAAACACATCCTATCCCCTATTCTTATTTCTATTAATTGTACTAACCATGGGTTGAGCAGTGTATTTAAATCTATTTTAGGACAGTCGAGAAAGTTCCCTCCCCTTCGAAAGATCTTCACGTGGATAAGGAACTTAGACAGGGTAGTCACTGTGGAAGCCAGAGAGACGTGAAACCTCTGCTGTCAAGTAGCCTCTAAACTTGGCTGTGGTCGCTCACGGTGGCAGTGACAGCCGGTTGATGGCAGCTAGGAGTCCTGCACTTATCAGTTGCGCCACACGATGGCGCCATAATGCTAAGTGTGTAAATCAACGGGACTAATGAGCTCTAGTGTTACACAATTAACGGAGGGCAACCTTTGAATTTGCTGTAATCGTAACAGACTATTTCAATCCTAAAGTCACGTTAGTTATTTTCTCAGTCTGCATTCATTTCATCTTCAGTCCCAAGTCTCGTGTATGCATTAGAGGTGGCTTATTTTTTCCTTTATCAGTCATCCATTTGAAGAACATATTCCTTCATTTTTCATCGTATTTAAAGCAATCTCTGTCTTTGTCGATTTGCTTTAAAGTTTCAGTAGTTAGGAGACCAACAAAGGCCACCTGAGGTTGCTACTGCATTTCTGTGGTATGTTGGAACTGTTTATATATACCCCCAAAGCATTCCTGAGAAAGCCCACGTAACTGAAATAGTTCATTTAATTATCCAGAGAATTAACAGTAACAAAATTAAAGTGACTGCTACTGACAGACGTTTTTGTTGGGCATCACACATGTTAACCTTATAAAGTTAAGATGAAAACGGTACCATTAATTTCACTCCAGCAAGAGTCCTACACATGTTTAAGATTCTTCTTGTCTTAGATTGAAACTAACTACAGGAACTGGTAATATCTCCAAACATTGCTCAAAATACAGACTTACTGATACACAAAATATACAAGAGTACACAATATGTGAAAACTAGATGCAGTTTTTGGGAATATGTTTATCAATGGGAACTCAAGGCTCTGATTTATGCAGGCTTTCAGTCTAATTGGGATTAACGCCTGGAGGCATATCAGGATAATACAGGTGCCCTTCTGTATTCAGAACTTATTTCCCCCTCCCTAACTTCCCTCTGTTCTTGTCTCCCAATAATGCAATTATTTCATTATGTTGACAAAAGTAATGTTAAACCATTATTCCACTCAATAAGATTTATCAGTAAGTAAACATATGTAAAAATATTGCTAATGTTCTCACTCCTTTAAGTATCATCCTAGTTACAATTTTGCACATTTTTACTTCTTTCAAAATTACCTTCACCACCATTTTCAAGCCTTAAAGACCTTCTGCTCTTACTTTGTGTTCATTTCTACAAATAAAGAACTGCCTCTTCTCTGTGCTGGAACTAACACTGATTACTGTGCTAGCACAGTATAGGGGAGCTTCCTGATGCCTCCTCAAAACTATCAGAATGTTTTATAGCATGGAATATCACTGAAAACAGCTGCTAAGTCTTTACCTGAAACATTTACATCTGTTTACCACGATGGTGTTTCAAAGCATTTGATAAAATGCTTCAGAAGTGACGGTAGAAATGGGATAAGTACATAAATTGCTTTGAGTTGGTACACTCAAGTGTTTTATTTTCCTTGTTTAATTCTTTAGCTCTTTGCTTGGAAAAAGGCATAAGCTTCCTGGTGTGCTCCTGATCTACGTTTCATTGAGATTTGCACTGTGGGACCCTTCTTGACATTCTGCAGAAAAGTGGCACTGTAATCCAGAGCACAAATTGAGGATATTCTGGGACAGCAATTATGGTCTTAATCTGCCTGAACAAATTTGCAAAATTTCACCTGCTTTATGGGAAAACATTGCACACCTGATGGGGAATCATTACAGAAATGTTCCTGTTTCACCACCAGCGAAAGCAAACCAGCAGCATTCCCTTCTCCATACAGATCTTTCACTGTAAAGGAAGCAATTAAAAATTTCACTCCTAACCACAACTTATTACAATAAACAATTCTCCTTTCGTATATCTGTTCTAAGTCTCCGGTGAGAAATTTCATCTGATGACAGCACTAGGCTCAAACTTTCATAGACACAGTTCCACCCAAGAAACTCCCAAGTCTTCAGATGCAAATGAACCTATGAAAATACTAACAGCCATGGGAGTGGGTGCATAACAAACTTTCATCAGAAAGAAATTGTGGTGCCTCACTCCATAGGTGTTATATTAACTGTCAGGAATTCAGGCACTGGCCTGCAGGTGAAGACAATTAAGTTATCCTACCAGATCTGGAATGTGTTGGGAGCAATTCAGTGACTAGTTGTAAAGGAAGGAAGGAATGTGTCCTGCTTTTCCTTGTTAGGGCTTGCTACCACCCTAGGGATAAGTGAACTGTTTATTTTCCTCTTTAAGGAAAAAAAAAGTTTTATGTTCCACCTAAAGCAGGCAATCTGAACAGCTTAACCCTTTCCAGCTTTGTCTGCTGTATTCAATCTTTCTATTTTTAAATTCTATGAGTGCAAACCAGGAAAGTTCTGATTTAACCTAACACCTGCCTATAAGCTTCTCTGTCTCTGCTACAAAAGCTACAGGGAATCAGTACTTCCCATGGGGCAAGGGAAGAATCAATTTCTGGTTTCCATCTCCAGTGCAGAAACAGTGACACATGTCCAGAGCGGCAGCAGATTATCCCATATTTGGTAACACTGCTACATTGAAAATTGAAAACAGAACTTCACAAAAGCAAAAAAAAAACAATGGAATTTTAACTAAAGCCCTGTGGCACCATACTAAGCCACACAGAGCACTCAAAATGTCCCATATCGCATCTTGAAAATATCCTCCATTGGTCATTTTGATGTGCAGGGTCATACACTGCTGTTAATTTCTTCTCCTTACTGATTGGTTTCACTCACTGTGCATTGGCAATGGTGGAGGCCCCATTCCTGCAGCTTGTTCTGGCAGAGCTTGCACTCACGGATCAGGTTTTGCAGCAGGAACCAGATTCAGAAACCCAGGGTGAATTTCAGTACAAAGCTGTGATCCTCAAGTGTCAAAACAAAAACAATACCCTTCCTCTCCCACCTATATGCCCCCAAAATAACTAAAAAACACAACACTTTCTTTTTTTTTAAGCTGTGAAGCTCCCTGCTAAGATTTTGGTGTTTCTGGAAGTTTACATGATCTCAGCAGATGGCTGCTAAAGTCCACAGGAAAAGAATTCCATGACAATTACTAAATATGCAGAAATAATGCTTGGCTCTAGACATTTCTTAGCTGCAAATGGCACGAAGCTCAAGGAAAATGGTAGATATTCCTGTCCAGTCCTTACTACCTTCCTTAAACATTAGTTTAACATTATTATTATTATGAGATGCAAAATATTGGTATTACTGAATTCTTGATCTTACCCAGCCTGATCATTCCTATGTTCCTGTTATCTTCCATTCCAAAGTTCCTTCTACATAATTTTATTTTCTCACGTTACACTTTCATTGCTGAAAATTCCTTACTTGAGAGATAAGGCTCCAGAAGTGATAGAGAGACTTACTAGTGAGATTAATCCACATCCCAGTAAGTTTCCTACACCAAGACTTGTAGGTTCCACACTTGGATTCTGGCAAGTTACATGAAGAATCTGATCTATGATGATGATGCCTTTTAATAACAGATATTTTTAACACTGCTATGTACCAGATTATTTAAAAACTTGTAGTGTGCTACATTTGTACATGAAGAAAAAGACACTGATCAATTATTGGTCTCCTTTTGAAGAATTAACTGCATTTATTTATATTCTGGATGTACTGATGCATTTATCCTGAAGACAAGATAGCTGTTGCTTACACAGAACACGTACACATGAGAAAATAAAGAAACAGTGCAAATTTGTCCTTTCTATTTCCTTTCCAAGTTCTATTCTAGTCAGATTTTTGTTTGTCTGACCTTGATCACTTATTGATTTTCCGTACATCTTCTACCTTTGCAGTCTATTCATATTATCTTTGAATATTTCCTCTTGGATCTTTGGCTTCCAATTCTTGCAGCAGTATTCCCTGACACACTTTGATGTTTTTGTAGGTCACCGACATACAGCTCTTACCTGCCAGCAGACTTCAAAGCCGGTAACGTTTGGCAGTCAAACCTGTCTCAGGCATTTTTACTGGTTTGAAGGAGTTACTGAAATTGAATGGCAAATGCTCAGCCAGCACTGGAGTCACATTCCTATGTGAGAGAGGACTGCCAGTGTTGCCTTTATGTGCTGCTACCTGGATAAATCTTGAATTGGTGGTTATTTGAGGAGTACAGTCCCCAAAACCACTCCACAAAAAACAGTATTGGGGTGGCAATGAAGGAAGCAGCCTAAGTTTGTGGGCTCCCTCAGTTCAGACCTCTGGTTCTAGAAGAACAGAATTTTCTTCCCCATAGACTTGTGCCTATGCCAGATTTTGTTCCCAGCGCAGCTACCAGCAGCATCTACCAAAGCACAAGAACCATTTACAGTCACAGAGGGAGCTGCTGACATACTGGATACCGGATTACAATTAGAGAACAGTACAAACTCCAACATCATCTCTGCCCCCAGAGTTCTCTTGTGACTTCCACGAGATATTCAATGTATCGTCCATGGAAATAGGTTTCTGATTTTAAAATGGCACCTCTAATCAAGCATTTCCTTTCAATTTCTAAAGAAATGTGTTCATTTTTGAGAGGCTAGTTTATGTTTCTCCAGTTTGTTACAGTCTCCTTGAGAAGGGACTGACAGAACCTCTCACTGAACCTTCCTGTTCAACAGCTGCCCTTGTCTCCTAGACCCTTACCCCATGATAAGCATGCTTACAGGCACCCCATTGTACCTGGGGACCACCTTTCTGAGACATGGGGAAAGTTGGGGTACTCATGGTGAATTCCCTCCATGTGTTCCCACCAAAACAGCTTAACTCAGTAGAAGGGGGTCTTCAGAGTACATTCTGCTATACCTAAGGGGACGTAAGCAGCCCCTCTGTTTACTAGAATTGCAAACTTGTCAAGGCAGACTTGCTATTCTTATTATTATCAAGCACAATTCCATCACACTAAGGTACAAACTAGCTGTTAGCTTGGACACAAGCTAGAAGTTTGGTTATTTTTTATTTTGTATTGCAGTTTTCTTTTTATAGTGATTTATGTATTATTCAGATCTCATTAAGGCTACAAATCTTCAAGACAGTATTTACTGAAACCGTAATACCTATGCAATAAGTGCAAACCAGTTGTGGCTTCTGTGAGAATAAAAGTGCTAAAATATTGTGGTTTTCACTGCAGTGAATTGTAATCTGTAATCTAATACCATATACTCAACCAAAAGTAATAGAGCTTTATGCATTTTATTGGTTGACCCGTAACCAATAAGCATCACTCTGAATTCTATCTAAACACAAGACAAAAGTATATCAGTTTTATTACCTTATCATTTAAGCTCTGTGAATAATACTGTATTTCAAAATATACTGCTGTATTAGATGGACATCTTGTCATATATATGCATAAAACAATGGTTCTGATTTTATGCATATTGTTCAGTAAGTGGTTTCTTAAAGAGTGGGAAACCAGGTTTCCACTGCATGAGAAAGTGTTTTAATGATAAATAACATATGTCATTTAAAGCAAGGGTAGAGCACATTCACATCTGTTATTCAAATCTGACATTACAATAGCATCTGCTGTCTTTCAGATAATCACATTCATTTTTACTATTAAGCACAACACCAGGAAGGAAAACACAACAGCCAAACCACTGTTGGTCTTGGATCAGCGACTTTTGGGCCAAATCCAGCTCAAAAAACCCCAGTGAGAGTGATGGGCTGCAACACAGCATCCCAGCCCATGGCTGCAGGGAATCCTGTACTAGTACTTACACTACCTGTATTGTGCTCAGCAAGATTTAGGAGCCTCATTAAACAGCAACTGAACAACCTGTGCCCTGAGAAATGACCCATTAAGGTCAGTAGAAAATACCCTTCAGGATTTTAAGTGCCGCACCTAGGTTGCTGGGAGGTTCCTGGCTGAGGTCTACTCAGGAACTGCCTGTTGGAACCAGGCACCCACAACTCTTTCATCAACAACTAAATGGCTTTCACTAGTTTTTATCATACCACGGATTAGAGTACTCAAAGATATTTAAGAGGCATTTAGTAACTTGCTCAAAGGGCCCATACCCACATCTTTTTCACTCACAGTTATGACAGATCTGTTCACTTGGAGATGATGTCTCAATATCTCTCGACTGCATGTCACATAGTTTCATTCCCTCTGTTCATAATTATATCACTGGAGCGAAGATTCAATATTTGGAAAGCACAGAAGGAACTACAAGAACAAGATTGCCTCTGAATGCTAATCTGAATTCACTAGCACCGAAAGAGTCAGGCAACAGCATTGTGCTTTCAAAACCTATGAACACATGATTACTTCAGCAACTACATTAAACAATGTCATACCCTCCAGCATGTGTACTCACCATTGTTCAGTGAAAGTGGGATGACATTTAAAGACAAACTAATGTGAATGATTAAAACTACTACATCACAAAGCAAGCCCTATTACTAGATTTGGTAAGAAGACATTAGAAAGAACTTGACTGGAATATTCACACTATGAAGCTCAGGTTGAAAACCACTGAATGAGTTCCTTATTAAAATACTAATGCTTTCTTCAGTGGCACGTGATCAGCATATGGAATTCAGTGAAAACTGTAGATCAGCTACACATTATAACTGGATTATTTTTTCTAGTATCATTAGTATTACAGTTAGATTCTGTTTTTAGTTATAAAACTGAATTAAGAAGTCTCTATGCTGGAATAGATCAGTTTGAAATCCAGAAGCTACAGAGAGGATAAGATATACCTTGCTCCATAATGATGAGAATAGCCTTTACTCTGCAGCCCTTTTCAGAAGTATGAGATGCTGGCCTTTAGTCACACGCAGCAGAGCACAGTCCATCACCTGCCCTGCTGCCCCTGTTTCAGAGCTGCATCCTTGCCTAATTCCAACAACATTACATTGGCACACCATCACTGTGCTACAAGTTCATCACCATTGGGGCAGTGCTCCTCACTAATAGCCACAACCTTTACTCTTTTACTCCACTTGTTAAACAAGATTCCTAATAAACATACTAAGAATAATGTATCTTGTGAGTGCACTAAATATAGCAATTTGTGCACATCTAATTGCAAGCTAGGAATAATTTTGGTTTAGCATCTCATTTTTTTTCCTCTCCTCCTGAGGGAGGCAGAAATAAAAACAAACCACAAAACATACATTGGCACAAATGCTAAATATGAAATTATTTTCCTGCAGAGACTGAGGAATCAACAGTGCTGATCTTTAGAGAGTCTCTCCTATGCTTGTCTACACTTCAAGATGAAGATATGATCCCTGATAGGAGAAACGAATATGGATGGCAAAAAACCTGTGAAACTAACCCAGGAAACACTAGACTAAAACAAGAAAAGATACTCCAGCTTCACCTCAAGCAGGTTAGGAGGCTATAGCTCCCTACCCTACCACAGTCACACTTAAATTTACCAGTGTTGATTAAAGCCATATTTCCTTTGTTGGTAAAAAAAAAAATATATATCCTACAGACTATAAGACTTATAACCATATAAGACTTTATAACCATAAAGTATTACTTGAAATTGGGTCTTTTGTCAGGACTAAGACAACTACACCAGAATATCAGAAGGGGGAAAAGGAAGGGTTAAAAACAAGAAGTGAAGAACAGCAACCACTTAATCACATGTAGTACATGTAATTGTTTTTAAGGACCTTACCTTCTCTCCCAAGGTGGAGTAAACCATTCTGTCTTGCAGAGATGTATTCTTAATTTACCTCTGAAAGTTTTCTTCGAGCCCTGTCCCAGAACATTGTTCTTAGCTCCCTTTTTTATCTAGCAGTATTTGTGATACCATAGAAAATGGGCTTTAAAAGAAGGTCTCTAGCTAAACATACATTTGTTTGTTTATTTTTCCATCTTATTTATTAAACACTTAAACTACTAAGAGCCTTCAGGTGTATGTAAAGAAGTTTTGTTTGCTGTTGAAGCAACAGTGCTCAGTGGTTTCGGTGACTGCAGCACGCTACAGCACAGCCCAAGGGCACTGGTGCATCTTAACATTTGCCATCTACTGCAGACTCCAAATATAACATTTAAGGCCAGCAGATACTTCACTATGATCCCAGCAGCTTGTTTTACTACCACAACAAACAGCAGTCCTTATTGCCCAGAGCACGTCAGGCCAGTACTGCCTGCAAACATGCCCTAGCCAGCCCTCCACTCCCTACAGAAACAGCTTGCCCTTCTCCCAGCCCTTGGCTGGAGAGCTTCCTCTGCCTTAAATCCAGCTGGTGCCCATGCAGCAGGTGGGGCTTGTGATGAGCTCCAGGCCTGCTGACCCTAAAAGCAGCAGGTGACTGGGCTCTAATTAGGGTTGGCTAATAGTGTGTTTGGCTGGGGAGATTCTGGAAGATTGTTTCCTTCATGCAGTCTTTCCTCTCATTCCTCACCACCTACTGCCCCTCTAGACAACTGGTAGTTAAGGTGGAAGTTTTTTAAGAAGCTGCTTGTTAAAGCTTGGGAAATGGGGTGCTGCCTGCACCAGCGGCAATTCTTTTCCTGGAGGATGAGTGCAATTGTGCTGCCCTGTGTCTGGCACTTCTCCCACATTGCACTTCCAGCCTTGCGTAAGCTGAGAGGAGTAGTTTATGGCAGCATATAGCTTAACCTGAAGACAGCAGGATGTTGTGTAAAGAGAGGGAAAACTGGGGAGGAGGTCTTTTGGTCAGGTCTTCTGATACAATTGAAAAGAAAACTAATGACTCTTGGGCTGTTGGGTTTAAGATGAAAGCAGTGGAAGGACAGAGCTGAATGCAATGGCTCTGTTAAACCCACTGTGTACGTCAACTACATCATCGGAGAGAAAAAGACAGCAACTGTGGAAAAGAGATCACTGGAGAAGAGGGCTTTTAGCAAGGGTGAGGTGATGGAATGGTAAGCTGTATAAGAGACTGACACCTCCCTCACTGTGTTAAGAAGTACAGAGGGATCATCTTGGAGATGAATTGTAACAAGCCATTAAACAAAAAATGTGAGTTTTATTTAAAACTTGTTAAAGCTGTGCCTTTTGCTTCCCTTGCTCTTCTGAAGCATTCTGGGGTCTGCACAGAAGCTCAGGCCCACGGGGAGGAAGATGAGGTCCCTGCAGGCTGCAGCGGCTCTGTGGGTTGCCCAGTGCTCAGTGGTGCCTCAGTTTCACCCACGTCAGTTGCTTGAGGGTGTTTGGTGCTCAGGCTGGAACAGGCCACGTTCTAGGAAGCACAGATGGACACAGGTATCTCATGGATTCACAGTGGGTGGTGTTTGCTGTAGTTAAATGGGGATCTCGTGAGGAAAAAAATAAAAGCCTGTAGTAGATGTAGTAGCAAGGGAACAGCTTTCTGAGCTTCCTCAGTGTCAGGTAGGATGGCTTTGTACTGACTTTGGCTGTTAAATTTTATGATGCAGCTATGGACAAGAGTTATTTACCAAAAAATGTCACATTATTTCCTTTAACAATAGCTGAGTCCTGACCTGATTTCTGTTACACAAATAATGTGGCCATTTGTAGGAGCCTACGTGTAAGAAATGGTTGTTGGAAAGAAATGGTTTATGGAAATTCTTCTTCAGAGCAGAATTCTGCTCACTGGAATGTAAACACAGTGTGGAATCCTCTACCAACCTCTCCCTGTAAGCAACCTTCTCAATCTTACTTTCAGCGATGTGGGTCCCTTTCAGCTGTTGCACCCTTGCTGGTGTGTCCAGTTAACAATAACAAGTGTCTGGCTCTGCAGGGAACTGTTATTGCTCATACTACTCTACACACTAATTGATGTCATCAAGCTAGTTTAGAACATGTGTCTCTTTGGCTTATAAGTAGAAGCACAGAGCCAGTATTTTGAAACTGATTTCTTAGCAAATATGACTTTCTATGAAGTCATACTTTATATGAAGTTCTAGCTATGTTACTGGTGCTACCTGGAAAGGTTTGTTCTCTTAACAGCGATTGGAGGCTTCAATATAGAGTAGCTTCCATCAGGCAGACCTTTCCCTTGGGTTTCAGAAGCACTTTTTATGAGTAAAGTGCTATTGAACACTGAAAAGGGAGAAGCAGACATTTGAAGTTTACTCCGTATATTGATTTCTCTTAAAAGAGGTACGCTTTATTATTTCACTGTGTACATGTGCTCCAGCAGGGGAAAAAATGTTAAAACAGCTGCATAGACTACTCCTAATAAACCAGATTTCAGCACCTCCACGAAGGAAAATTTAGCATTTTTGATGAAAATAAATTGAATTTTTGTGTCTCCTCTTGGGTAATTCTTTGCTGAGATGCTATATTATCTCTGTTGCCTTGCTCTTCACTATTTGCCTAATTACTGTTTGTTGTTTTTGTTCATTCCGAGCAAACTATGATAGTTGGATGAAGAGCAGAAAAAGCAGACTTTGAGCACTAGCAGTGCACATGCTCGACTTCTGTTGCTCTCCTGAAGCCTTCATTAGTAATGCTGTAGACTATGTTTAACTAAAGAGCCTTGCCTCTTTAAAGTGACAATGGATGATGAAAATGCAACAGTAGTCACAGCAGTCACGCTTTAATCCTCCTTTCATTGACCTACTGCAGCAAAAACTGCAAGCCATGGTGGATGCAGTCCTGACCTTTTTTGAAGTTGTATCTTGAAGGTGTGTCTTACTTCCATGTTTCCATTGTGCAGCACTTTCTAAGGCAACGTCAGATAATCAGCGCTGCAGAGTCTGGGATGTGACTGGAGCTGTTCTGTGTCTTGATTTGAGAAGAATGTGGGGAATTCTGCATTCAGTTTGGCAGCCGAACTGAACGGAGAAGAAAACAGCTCTGAACAACCAAAATGAAAGGGACATTTAGTTTGAAGAAAACCCAGAGATTCACTTAACGTTCATATAGTGTGCAGATGTGGGCTCAAATCATTTTTACAGAAGATGTTTGAGGCTTGGCTTCCCACAGGATGGAACGCTTGTACATTTCAGATCATGTGCTGGCAATAAGCATAAAAACATTTAATCCTAGGATTTTTAATTTTTGTCACTTTAAATTTCACCTCTGGGGACAATTTTTTTTTTTTCTTCAAGCAAATGATGCAGCAAAAGAATTGATGAATTTTAGAATAGTCACAGGTTGACCTTAGAGGGAGCCAGGATGAGGGAGAAAACACTGATGCAAAGAGTGGCAGAGATACAACAGACCCTGCCTGCTTCAGTAACTGCAGAAGAGCCAAGCTAGGTATGCACTGGGGTCAGTAGTGCTTTCTTCCTTGTGTTTTCTAAAACGTGCCTGGAAATGGTATAGACATGGCAAAGTAAAGGTACTTCTCTTTTAAAAAAGAGTTCCTGAAGCAGTCTGCTGTAGGTGTATGCTTTCTTTTCTAAAAAAGGGTTGGACACCAAATGGTATCCATTGCTTTGTAGTCTATGTATTGATAAGCATAGGTGGAATTTCTTGTTTACTTTTTTTATTGCTATTGTACACTTATCAGTATTTCAGTGACTTTTCCACAACAAGCCTTTAATTCTTTTCCTGATGATGTGACTGCCGATTACACTGTTTGCCTTGCACTCCCCCACTTGCACATTAAATTAGTTTACAACTGTTTGCCCTGGCCTGATTTTGACATCTGCTGAATCAATTACCTGAATCGCTAGCATCTTTTGAAGCTCAGGGCATTGCTTTCTTTGTTTTTCTCCAAACTCGGGGAAATTGAAGGATTTATAACCACTTACTTGGTTTTTAGAGTTATGTTTTATTTAGTGTGAGTTTTTTTGGGGGTCTGCAGTCCTTGCCTCTACAAACGGGGAACCGAAATGCCGCTACCAGTCTGCAGAGGCCCTCGAGTCCCGTTAGCCGCTGGGGAGCCGTTTCAGTTTCTGTGTAGTGTTGCTTGAGGATCTCTTCCAAATTTTCTTTTTTCTTCTTTAAGAACGTGTACGTATGCACTCGCACGGCCGTACCAAGGCTGAAGAGTGCCAGCTGCTGGCTCTCGGGGTGCTGACGGCGCTCCCGCCCGGGACTCCTCCTGGCACCGCGTTGGTGCGGCTCTGCATGGAGCAGAAGCGGCGGAACGCAGCAGAAAGCGGCGACTGCGCGCGTGGTGCAGCGCGGGACGAGGCGCGGTGCCACAGCGGGGCCGGGAGTGCAGGGCGGGGGAAGCAATAGAACCGCTCCTTCCCTCGGCCGCGGTCGGTTCGGTTTCTCGCCGGGTCGCTGCCGGCGCTCCAGCGCCGTCACACCCAACCCGGACGGGGGCTGCGCCGCGACCGCTGCTGGCAACCGCGCGCTCGCACCGAGGGGCCCCGGGCCGCGCCCCCGGGCGGGACGTGCTCGGTCTCCGCCCCGCCGCGCGCGGGCGGCCAACGGCGTCGCGCGGGCGTGAGGGGGCGGTGGCGGCGCGGCCGCGCTGTGGGGAGAGCGCTGCATGGGCGCGAGGCGGTGTGCGGGGCCTGCGCTCCGCCGCCGCTCTCCGGTAGCGACTCCGGTAAGGTCCGGGGGTTCCGGGAAGGGCTTTCGGTGGGGCGGGGCGGAACGGAGGGAGAGCGGGTGGCGGCGGCGGCGGCGGCGGTGGCGGCGCCGAGAGGAGCGACGATGGGCGGGCGGTGCTCCGCGCCCGTCCTCGGCGCTGGGCTCTGTCCTCCGAGGCCGCGCTGCCCGCGCTGTGGGGGGCGCATGGAGGGGCTGCCGCGGTGCGCTGGGTCTGACGGGGTCCCGGCGCGGCCCCTCGGCGGCGGCTTCCCTGCGCTGCCCGCCGCGTCGCGCTCTCCTCCAGGCCGGGCTGTGCCACGGAGTGGGCTGCTGACACGTCTGCTGCCGTTCGGTTTTTTTCTTTCCGTTGGGGCTGGCTCGCTCTAACTGGGGAGGTCTGGAAGCGTTTATAGCGAGGTCTGTGGGCGCTTTTGTGTTCCAAAGGCAGGCGAGGTGTTCGGAGTCGCTTAATGACCAGTGTTACTCGTGCAGCCCTGGGCACGCTGCACGAGTGCCGTCGTCTTCCCCACCCCCTTCTCGGCTCCTGGCGCAGCCCCTGTAGGGTTCATTGCAACAGCAGCACCGAGCGGCTCCACGTTGCAAAGAGAAAGAAAGCAAAAATAACGTAAAAAGAATGGAGCTGCATTAGAGTAACTCCTGCTGAAACACGGAGTGGGAGTGTTAAATTGATAAGGGTGCTGGTTCTGTTTTTGCCTGACCTACTACAGAAGTATGTACAATTTCCACTTCAAGCTGCATTCATTACTTGGATCACAGTAACGTTTCTTTATTAACAGTGGTTGGATGTATCTGCAGCCACAACTAAGTGGTTTAATTGGCATGTTCTATCTTTTTCTTCTTGTGTTTCCCATATAGGGTGAGTTCTGAGCACTTGGCCTGGTGCTGAGTGTAATGGCAGGGCTGTGGGTGCTGCTGGAGCCAGCCCTGGCTCTGCCACCTGCACGGCTGCCTTCAGACAAATGGCCTAACCTGGTGTTGGAGCTCTGAAAGTGCGTTCTGTTTTCCCTAAAGCTGCAGGTAGCTGTTTACTTTTACCCATCTGATAGCCCCCAAGTCTGCGTGTTTTTGTAGTGGAAATTTTAAGGTATGCTAAAACAGGGCACCAGCCTTCAGGCTGATTTGTTGAGATTTGTGGCTAAACTTTGGTGCTGAGATGTTTTAAATCACTTTTCTATATCTTTACTTTGGCTTTATTACAAGACAGCAGGCCTAAAAGCCCACATACCAACTTCTAGGATGTTTTCCCTTCTCAGGCTGTATAGGTCAGAGTTTCTTGCTCAGCACAATCTGTGTAACAAAAAATGATCCTATCAGATCAAGGTTGACTGTTATCTGAAAGGCAGGATGCTGAGAGCAGCTGGGTGGCTCTTGTGGTCTGTATCACGTGGGGTGTTTTAGCAATTGTTGTCAGCTGTAGTAACATTTCATGGTAGAGAATTGGTAGAGAATGGGTCTGGGGGTGTGTGTAACAAATGTGACTCTTAAGGTTTCCAAAATAAGTAGTGAGGGAACAAACTTTCTTTCCTTAAAAAAGGACGCATCATAATCAGCTCTAGAAATAATTTTGCATACCACTGGCTTTTGTGTAATGATGCATGTTTGCTGTGCAAATCCTTAAAAAAAAAAAAAGTATATATATATGTATATATGAAAAGAACATCAAGCAGTGAAGAACCTTGATAATGCTTCAGTTAAGCAATGTAATGCTTAACTGAATGCTTAATGCTTAACTTAATGATGTAAGCAGCATCATATTAAAACAATTTTTTGGGTCTTCTCAGAACAAAAATATTATTTACTGTGTATTTCTGCCCTAACCAGTGCCTTTCCTTCTCCACTTCCTTTTCCCTTCCTCTGTTTTAAAGGGCTTCATCTCTGGCTGGCCAATGGACGTTGGGCGATCCTGAATGCTGTCTGTGGGAGCTCTCTAGGCACAGCGGCTGCTGGGATGTTGCGACAGAACGGTGGAAGTAACAAACGTGGTTTGGGATTGGCCCGGCTGTCTACCTCCAACTTCTTCACCATCTCTAATTCGGGAAATTGGGGAATGGGGCGCAGCACCAAGAGCAGCTCTCTGAGCAGCATTAGCTCCAATTCTGACTGCTATGATAATCCTGTTGTGGACCCAGAATACATCATGCAGCTGGTGAATGATGTTAGAAAATTTGCAGATGTGCTACTCTACTTGAAGGAAGCCATTTGTTCAGAAGGTATGGCAGTTCTTAATCCTAAATTCTTAGGTTTCCTGAAACTCCCATGCCTCTGCTCATAGTTTATCTAGTTTTTGCTGTGGCTGTTATCGTCCCCTTTGCTTCTTCCTTTTATTCCCACCCCTGGCCCCCCCTCCCCCGCATGATGATTATGGGAAACGGTAGCTGTTACTTTGGGCTCCATGTTTCCTCATCAGAACGCTGTGCAACCTGCTTTCATAAGTGTAGTGCTCTGGAGCATGTGGTACTTAAAAGGACAAGGGAGAAGAGGCTGTTAGCAGGCTGTTAAGATTGCCACTATAAGTTAGCAGGGCCATCAACTGATGAGTTTTTAACTGCTGAATGCTCCTGTAATTCCAAATAATTCTGTTGGCAATGTGCTTGTTTTCTAGACTGGTATGATTCTGATTTTTCTTTTGGTGCTTTTTTGGGAGGCTCATATGTTAGTAGCTTGAATTAGAGTTTTAGGATAGAGTGAAACTTTTCTCTGCAGTATTTCTCTACACGATAAATAGTTACTCTCTTCTGCTGGTGGGTGGAATCTGCAAGTTTTGGGGGCTTTTCTTTGTTTGTTTTTTTTTTTTTTCTTCCAAGGAGTGTTTCCTTTGCACCTTCAGATTTCTATAGGGATAGTAGTCCATTTTTGATCATCAACAAAAAAGTTCTTATCTGGCTTTTACAGAAATATCGCCATGTTAATAGTCAAACTGACATCGAAAGCAGCTTTTAATAAACATCACAAATGCAAGGCATTAGCAGTTACTTCTGTGTTCCATGTTGCTTGCTTCTTTTTGCTGTTCCCCATGCCTTATCGTTGCCATGTCTGTTTTCTCTGAAATTGAAATTTGCTAATAAGAAAATTTATGTAGATCCTGAAGAGTAAGGTGATATTTTAAGGTCCTTACTCAGCTCAAAGGCAGAGAATTTACTAGTGCTCCCTTGTGCAAGTGCAATTTTTGTTACCTCCTGTGCTCAGGATTACCTTTTTATTTATAGATGATATTCCTGAAAAGGAATGAGAGGAATGATTACACTTAGTTCAGATCTTCCATTGATCCTTCTTGAGGAGAAGAAGGCTAGAAATGGTAGGATCCAGTGCTTTGTAAGCTTCAAAGGCTTGAGTCTGTATGCAGCTGAAACAGCGGTGCCAAAAAGTGTGAACAAATCTTACCAGGACAGTAACTTGATACTAACGATTGCCTCGTGTCAACAGTGTTTTTGCTGAGCAGGCAGGATGAGCAGAGTTATTTGTGAGGTCAGGTGTCTAGTGCCTGCTGACACTGAAATAGGCATCCAGTAGGAAGGGTCTATCAAAATGCTGATATATTCCATCTGCTACGCAGTGCTTGTTAGGCAACGGTCAGTATAAAATTTGGGGCTTAGAAGATCCAAGAAACTAACAAGGAAGATAGGAGTTATTGTATTATGTCAGATTGTGGATGTGAATTGTGAAACAACGTTATCCATTAAAAAGATTGTTAATTTATGAAGGAGAGGTGTTTCTTTTTCTCCATTGGACTTGCTGCTGGCTGGGAATGACCTCTTTGCAGCTGAACAGTTTGAATTTTATTAGTCCCTCGTACTTGAGAAATATTTATAGTTGTTTGTGCAAAATCTGACGAACGTGCTCTGAGGTGGCATTTATATTTTACATGCAAAATTATGACTATAAGACTTGCAGCTTACTGACATTTTGGAATTATGGTTTATTTTAAGACGAAGTCAGTTACAGGGATGGAAAATTAGTTTCTTCCTTTTGGGATATCCTTAATTTAATGTGTTGATATAGGTTTTGTTCAACAGTAGAGCTTTGCTCTGAAGCTTATGAAATAAGAATCAAAAGTAAATAATGCTACTAACTACAGCAGACTTCTTACTTTGATATGTGTTTACTGTGTGCATCTTCAGTTAGTTTAGAAGTGGCGAACATTAAGTGATGCTGCAGGGTTGCATTAGCAAGCCCTGGTGTTCGTCTGGCTAGCATTCCTAGAACCTGGTGCAAGTTTTTCAGCTTCCAGCTAGTGTTTCCCCCAGTTAACTTTCACAGCTACTGTTAGTCATAGTATTGCTGCTTGGCAGATTTGCCTAAAAATTCCTTTGTAGTATGCTGTAAGCTCCCTCTGGAGCACGTGGCTCAGCTTGCTGCAGGCTGCTTGGGCCAGCACCAGTAGTTGGGCTGGCTCCCGTGGGCGCAGGCCTTGAATTCCACACTGTGCTTGGATCTCCGTGGTCCCTGCTTGCTGTGCCTGAGCTGCACTGGAAGTGTCTGGCAGTTATTCACTAACAGCTCACTTAGCATTCTCCTGACGTAGTGATATTATCTGGGGTGAAAAATTTAAGCTATTCTGGACTGTAATATGTACTCATGTCTTGACTAGATCATAAGTGCCTTTAGATATAGACTTGCACTGTGTTTTGCGTGGTACTAATCAAGTTGATAAAAGACCTCAGCAACTTCTTCATATTATTTAAGGAGACAGTGTTAGCAGAAATTTCTCACCTATGTTCTTGAAAGTTTCAGTGCCATTTCTCTGTGTATTACTTGTTATAATGTAATTTAACTTACAGCAGTTTTATTTTAGTAATACTGAATGAAATACGGATATTAGCTTTAAATGTAGAAATGTAGTGATGATTGCAAGAAAATAAACCTGAGATATGAGAAACTACTTCTCAATGACACCTGAAAACTAAGCAAAACAACACCCTTCTACCTCTGGGGGGAAAAAATAAACCCTCCCTGTGAATAGAATTGCCAGATTGATGTTTTTCAGCCCTTTGGACACAGGGAAGCTGCAGTTGCCTCTTGTGTTGAATGAAATACCATGTGTTCCATGCACTTGAGTTCAATTTCCTTTCTGAATCTAGGCATTGTACTTGTTGGTTGTAATGCTCTATTGTTAGCAATCTGTTTTGAGGCACAAGACCAAGGTACTTACCAACATCTTTGTTAAAGAAGAGCTCTGTTTTTTGTAGGTCAATGAATTCAGCACTGTTTCACAAAAAAAAAAAAAAAAAAAAATTCTGTCTAATGACAATCTGAACCTGTAGTGGTTGGACTGCACAAAATGACAATGGATCAATCTTTTGGCCTGGTCTTAACTTTGATTTCTAGATGAGTTCCAGATGAAGTTGTGTCGTATGGCTGATATTAGAGAGGATGATTATACTGTCACCATGTCTTTGTGCTTGTACTGAAAGGCCTGCTCATTTTCTAGTATTAGTACTTTCTGAGGTCAAAGATAATTGAAATGTATTGAGGAGACTTAAAATAAATCAGTCATCTTTCCTTTCTGGCAAGAATAAATGGAGAACAGTTCCTCAGGAATCCTGCCTGGCAGGCCAAACCTGAGAGTATATGCTGGATGGATGCCTACAACACTCTATCTATTTTTGTCAGCTACAGTCTGTGCCACTCTTCAGATAGTTCATTTGAATTCTCAGTTTTACTGATGGCATTCTTGCTATCCCCCAAGCTTAGTTCTTGTTTCAGTGTATATCTAAAGTAGAAGCTGTTAAAATGTAATAGATTGAAAGCTAATGGGTTTCTGTTTGTGTTTTGAGTTCAGATAGTGGCTTTTCAGCTGCAGAGGGAGAGTGTGAGGAAAAGATCACTGCCTTCATCTGGCAGCCTGCTTTCAAACAGTAGGACATGCAATAAAGTACTGTCTAAAGGCTAGGCTATTTTCGATCTTTGGATGTAGTGACATGCAATGAGGAAAAAGAAGCCTGGTAGAGAAAGCTGTAGGAATGGAATGGTTGTATGCATCCTGCAGACCTGTTGAGGGCCTGGCAGCCTGACCACAGCACTGAAAATACTTCAGAATGTGATGTGTGTGGGAATGTCACAACCAAACCCTTTAAGATGGAGAAGGTTAAGTCTTGTACCAAAGCAGGGGTTTGTGACTGCAAGTAAGTACTGTTGAATTTCATAAGGTTGAGTGACTTCAGCATGCAGATTATGTTCCTTTGGCAGGGAGGAGATATGGAGTAATTAGTCCATACTGTCCAATCTCCTCTAAGTATGTCTATACCTCACAGAAGTAGCTTACATGCTTTCTATACAACTTCTTGGCTCAAACTATGCAGGACCTGCTTCTAAAAAATGTTTGTTAGAAGTTCTGTTGGTTCAAATATAGTGTTGTTAGATGTGCAGTGTTAGGAGTCTACTTAAGAATAAGTATCTGTGCCTGAGATTGGTACCATTACAGTCTGTTTCATTACTGCCTGTAATAAATTCCACTACTGCCTTAAGCAAATGATGTCATTGTGTGGCCTTTGCTCGAATGAGAGTCATTTACTCGGGTTTAAAGGGATCACATAAAAGAATATTTAGGGCAAAGTCTGAGTTCCTAATTAAAATATTTTACTCACTCTTTCACTTTTGGACAGTAAATAGTAGCTTTGATTTGTATCAAGTCAGAGATGGGGGAAACGTTCCGGTTTTCCTCCTCTGAAGATAGTTAAGTACTGGTTTGGTGACATCTGCTATTTATTTTTTTAAGGAATTCAGCGTATGCTATAAGGTCTGCCCTTGGGACTGTGGGAAATACTGCTGCATTTTGAATAGCTGTGAGGGTGATATTTGCATGTGGCCTGAAAGTGCTCGTATAATTATACTTTAATATATAATCTGTGACTATACTGCAGAATATATTTAGGTATTACTGTTTTCTTTATCACAAACTTTGAAGTAATCTTCAAAGTGTGATACTGTGTGCTTCATGTGGGTAATTCTGCATCCTTTTCATGAGCAAAAGCTTTGTTCCTCAAGTTCATCCTGTCTGTCTTCAACTAATGTAAATCAGAACTTATTATAAAATGGTAATGTACCCTTTTTTCCAGATACACTGGAAAACAGAATAGCAAGTCAAAGCCCTTGCTTTTCATCACAAGTCTGTCTTTGAGGATCAGATTTTGCTGTCTGGTGTCTTAGAGTTCAGTGAGCGTTTTTGAAATTGTAGCAGAAGTGAAAATACAGGTGAAGCTCGATGGCCTGGTCAGGAGCATTTGAATCCTCTTCACAGTAGCATTGATGCTTTCAAAAGGACCAGGAATGCTGCTAAACTTGAAACCTGTCAGGTGCTTGTTCTTGAAGGACAGATGTGCAGCCCAGTGAGACTCCTGTAAAGGTGTGTTGGGTTAAAGAGTTTCCTCATAGCAAGTCTCCAGTAATTTCAAAACCACTGTGGAGATTGGTATTGCTACCTTAAAAGCCAGAAGTTGTCTGCTGAATATAGGGCCTGGGGGTTAAAGGCGAGCAACTCTTCGCTTCTTCCGGGCTTGTGACAATGTGTGCTTTTACTAACTTTAGTTTTTTAGTCAAACGAAAAATATGAACACGTTTAGTTCTTGATTTTTATTTCTTTATTGTCTTCTAATATAGAACTTTGAAGTCCTCTGCAGCAAAGTTCTGAAGTGGTTTCTTGGAATGTCAACTTGTCCTGCTTTGCTAGGGAAATCTGAAGTTTGTTAGATTTGAAAATGAAGATAACAGATTGAAATTACGATAATTTACAATACTAGGTGTAATTTTGTTTGTTCTATATTCCAATTTTATTATTTCTCAGTGAAAGCTGCTGTCTTTGATACGCCTTAAACTGGACGTGCCTGATGACACTTCAGATTCTGAAAACTTAACTTGTAGTGCAAATGTGCGGTAGGTGGGCAAAGTGCTCTGAGCTAGGTTAGTAGCATTTACCTTTCTTTGCAGCACCCTGGAAGAGATGTTTGTATACTTTTATTTTGAGTGAGGTTGTACTGATATTTTCTGCTTTGGAGTGGAAAAGGGCTGTTTTTCTCCTTGGTAGTATTGTGTCCTAAATGAAAAAGCTTCATGGAGGGGGGGAAAGTTGTGTGCTGACAGAGCAGCTGACTTCCAGGGATCGTGAGAACAAAGTGATTATCAAATATGTAAACAGTCTGTTTGTGAATTGATGAAGTGACCTTCAAGAATCCTCTGGAAAGGCTGAGGAATTCATGTGAAGTGTGGTATTGTTTATCTTATTCCATATAGCATAAAAAAGTGAAGACAAACTGTCTGGAAAATAATGCTATTACAGGAATCGCAGCTTTTCAGACGTAGAGTCCAAAACTTTATGTAGATCACCTCCAGGATCTACTCAAGTGTTATATACCTATAATCCCTGTGGAATAGTCCTTTACATTCTGTAACTTGCTCCTAAAATATGCAGTTGTTTTCAGTGTCATAGCTCTGCTCACGCTTGGTTCACAAGGACTAACTGCCTGTTTTAAATATACCAGCTCACAGTATCTTGGCTCAGATCGCTGCTGAAAGAAATAAGATGTTAAGAGTTGAATTCTGACAACTTGTATTTGCTGTTTTGGAGGGTATTGTTCCCATAGCAGTTGGTGGAAGTGATCCTGTGAAGCACAGCAGCAGGGAAGCTGGGATCCAGACAGACTGGGGCTGGTGTGGGGCAGCTGGGCAAAGCTGAGACTTCACTTCTGAAAGTGGTCCTGCAGAGATCACAGATTTTTCTTCCTCACTAGTAGCTGAAATGATGGCACTATTCTTTGTGCTAAATATCTGCAAGATGTGTTTTAAACTGTTGTTCTCGTGTCTCATTATCAGACTTGTTATGGTTAGGGCTTTGCTTTAAACTGAACAAGTAATGTATTGCTTCTTAAATTTGCAAGTGTGAGCTCCCGTGGTCTTACTGCTGCTTCTTGGCCATGGCAATCATCCTCTGGTGCCTGTGTCACATTCCAAAGAGCAGATCTGACTAAATGCTAATCTTAGGGAGGAACAGAATCATTTTTGACTAGATCCTCTGTTAGGTTGTACAGTGAAATGAGCCCAGAAAAGAGGGAGAGGGCAGCTGGCAAAGGAGTAAGTGGCCTGAGGTTTCAATAAAAAAAGGGCTGTGACAGTCATAGCACTCCACCCTGGCTTTGCAGTGTGCACTGCTGAACTCTCTACCAGTGTTTTTTGGTCTCCTCTGTTGAATGTTACGTTTACAGAGATGCATAAAAAGGTGGTAAGGAAAGAACAGCAAGCAGAAAATGCCCTGTGTAGGCGGCAAATCAGTCAGTTGGTTTTCACTCTGAGCTTCAGGCGTGTTTGAATTGTACTGTCATCATTTAGGCTTGCCTTTGAAACTTGCTTTCTGTATGCGAAAACATAAATAGTTCCAGGCTTTCTGACCTGGAGATTTCTTATTACACCCTCTTATATGTTCCATAGTAATCACTGCTGGATAGTAATTCTGCCAGTCTGAAATTGACGCTGTTCTTTGACAAATGCGAATGACTTTTAAGGTAAGAGATGTAAAGGATATAAATAGAGATAAGAGCAAAGTAAATACTTCGCTAAACTTCTTGTTTAATAAGTTAGGAATTATTCTAAGAACTTAATGCCATTAGTAGTGACCTATTTTAACAGCTCTGATGCTTTTTTGTCGCATAACTTGGAGGAAAAAATAAGTAGCCAGGACTGCCGATGTCCTTCTTGAGCATAGCTTGGAGGACCACAACGCTCCAGGGACCAGTTGTTCTCCCAGGTTTCCATTCCCTTCCACTGCTGTGCTCCTCTGGCGCCTGGGGAGCAGAGCCTGGTACCCTGGCTGCGAGTTCTGCCCCTGTACGGTGCCGGCTTGCTCGACTCCATTCGTTTCTGTGAGGAGGATAGAATTCGGCACTCTAGAGACTTCGGTTCGCGCTGTGACATCGGTGTGAAGGCAGGCCCGCAGCGAGCCCGCGTGGCTTAGCAGAACAGAGGGGACAAGCGGCAGCTACGGACCGCGCTGTTCCCGAGGAGCGGCGCTCCCGGCGCAGCACAGCGAGCTGCCCCTGCCCCGGCTGCGCCCTCAGCGCTGTTCCGCCCCTTCTGCCGGCGACGCTTGGGCTTCGGTGGCTGAGCCGGGGGAGCTGTGCATTGTCTTCTGCTTCGTAGGCTCGTGCTGCTAGAACATTGCTGAATTAATATGCTGTTTCCAACGCTCAGAACAAGGGAAGGAGAAACAACTCGAAGTTCAAGCGAAGCCGCGCCCCGCAGAGTCCAAGCGAAGCTACGTGCTAAAGGCGGGTTGCTGACAGCGGATACTGAGGGCAGTTTCCCCCGTCCCAGGCCCTGCAGCCCGCGGTTACTGTTTGACTTGGCGGCAGGAGGTTCCGCCGCAGCGCGCCCTGCCCCCGCCGCATAGCCCGCATTCCTCGGAACAACGCGCGCTTGTTGCCGGCGGGGCCGGGGGCGGGCGGGGAGCTGTCAGGCCTCGCTGCTTAGCGGAGGAGAACGCCGCATCTTTGCAGGGAGAACGTCGGCATTTTCCATTCTTGTGTTGCTTCGGAAGTGCAAATGTAATCAAAATAAAAGTCCCGTTCTTTCTCCTTTTTGCATTTTGTCGTACAAAGAATTTCAAAATGCTTTATTTGAAGAACCTTAACTTTTCTATTGGTTTGCATTACTTCTCCTTTCTGCAGTGACAGTTAAACTAAGGAAACTGATATGACAAGATGAGTGCAATAAGAGGAGACCAGTGAGGGAGAGAATCAGAAGTCAAGTTTTCCTTTCTGAGTGTAAGTCTGAAGCTGGGCCTTCTAATAACTAAATGTCATCTAATACAGTTAGCAGCTTGCTGGAGGAGCGCGGGATGCTTGGACACAAACCTGCATCTCTCCTGCAACCTGAAGGATGAGATGTGATCCATTGCACTGAAGTCTTCTCTTAACAGCAGTCTGTGTATACCTGTAGGAGCAGCTGTGGGTTTAAGTGTTATAGTGTATCCACAAACGTATTCCATTTCTATAATTACTTTGTGTGAATTTATTCCAGTTGTGATATGAATCAAGAATATCAGTAGCAGCAATTACTGCGTACCTGGTGGCATGGAGTTGCAGGCTGTGACTGCTGCTTCAGTGACCAGAACTCTATGAAAATTTTATAGACCTAACCATCCTGACACTGTTTCTCTGGGACTGTTTCCTATTTGTGTAGTTATGTCCCAGAACTGAAGTGACTTGTTTCTTAACTTCAAGTAAATGTTCATATACTCTGCTAGTTGCAGTGATTTGATTATGTTAGTCTTTAATGTCTGATTAATGAATTGGCATCAGAACTGCATGGTGGGGTTACAGACCTGGTGCAGAGCTGGGACCTCCATCTTCATAGGTGGCTGATTCTCCTTTTTCAATAAAATGAAGGTTTTGTGGGACTCGATCCTTTTTCCTTGAATGTTTCTTTTTAATAGAAGATTGAGTTGACTGAGGTGAGGCTATAGCAAATAACTAGGTTTAGATTCTTGTAGCACATGAAGCAACATATGGCCTTGTGCTATTCTTTGTGCTGTACATTATTTTAGTGTTACATCATATTGCCATGATATTTATACTGCACCTGTAAAAGTTCTGTTAATACTACTTCTCTGTTAGATGTCAGGTGACTGTGATGCCATGTACGTGGCCATGTGTATACTGTGAGCCTTAAAGGGAAAAGAAGGTTCTTTAGAAGGAATAAAGTGTGTATTTTGGGAAGTTTAGAGGAAAGAATAACTTCAGTAATGAAGTCCTAATCCTCTTCTAGTTCTAGAAATCTGAAGTATGTGGAAGACCTACTGAGGAAGTTTGAGCTAAGATGTATTGAAAATCCTGTTGGCTTTGGTTGAATGAATTGCAGGATTGTAGATCAATAATTGGTAAGGAGTATATTTGTAGGAATGAGTGTGTTTTAAGCATGAGTGTGTTCTTTCTCACTCTATGCAAGGTCTTTGGCATCTTCAGCGTTTGGGGCTGAATCTGAGTGCTGTAATATAGGAACCGCTACCAGCAAATAAGCATGGGAAGGAGGCAGTGCTTAATGGATGGTTCCAGATATGTTGTACTTCATCAGATAAGATGAAAGTTGCTTACTTGGAAGTTTAGTAGTGTAAATGATTTGAAGTTGAGCAAAGATGATTTTTGGAAGTGTAAAAGACAGAAGGTGACCATGATAAATATGGCAGTGGTTACGAAGGAGAAATGAACAGTAGGGTTGAGATTGCAGAGGTGTCACAGTAAAGGATCTGTGATATTCATCTTTAAACCCATGTACAGGGGCAAGTTAACAACTTCAGCAAGGAATGGCAAACTCCTTCCATTAGTAGCTGGTTTTAGCTGATAACTAGGCATGAGAAGTGAGCTGAGAACTTAATTGGGAAGTTAGTAATAGAGCTGGGGTATGTAAATAAGTCAGTTTCTTAATAATGAGGGAAGCTTGTTATGCAATATCAAATGCTGTGTGCCCCTGGATGAAAAGTGAAATGCATGGGGCTACTGTGTATGTAGTTGACCAAGTTCTACCTGCTTTTATTATAATTTTCCACTACTGTACCTTTTTTACTGGCTTGTGCGTCCTTTGGTTTGTTTGTTTTTCAGTTAGCACTGGCTAGGTGGAATGACAGCTTCAGAGGTACTGGGGGGTAACAGCTCTGTCAATCCAGAACCATAAACATAAATGTTGTACTGCTTGTTATCTTTCACCTTTCTCTTTTAAGTTATTTATGAAGAAATACTGCTCAATTAAATATGCCTAACAATCTGTGCAGTGGGTCACTGTTGTCGTTTTGAGTCAGACCAGTGCTACTATGACATCAGTTATAACTACAGTGGCAATGTAAGTGTGAAATACTTGATATCAAAACACTGTACTGCACTAGAGATCGGCTGTTCCTAATTCTGGGAAACAGAAAGATTTTGAAAGTATTTTTTCAGGACTCACGTAGCTCATCATTTTGCCTTCACCTGTGCAAGACATAAAGCTAGACTGTACTCTATTGTTGGGTGGTTGTTGCAGCAGCATTTCAGTGCTTGAAGGTCAAACAGTTAATTCTTCATGTTCACCAGTTTTCTAGATAACTGGTGATGGCTGCAATGATGTTTTCTTTTAATCAACAAAATAGGCTGTGATAGTATTCCTCTTCTATATCAGTCCATAATTGTGTTTAAAAGATACTTTAAAAAAAAAAAAATGCACAAAGAAAATTCGCCCCTCGTTTAACACCGCATAATGTCAAAAATCCATAATGACTTTGTGTGGTCTTCTGAAAACTAAGTGGGTGGACAGCAATAAAATGGCTTCTTCAGTCAGTGACTTAAGCTAAAAGGAGAAGCCAAGTAGATAGTATTTTAGACTAAAAGCAAAATGAGCTTGAGGTTAAGGGTTTTTTTGATAATCTCTTGATATGGCTTACCAAAGGCTGGATTTATTTTCTTTTGAATTTGTATTTTAAAAGACTTTCATAGTATCCCTTCTGTAGCAGGTTGATATGGTGAGATCAATCTTCTGGGGATAGTTATTCCTTTTCTTGTTTGTTTTTTTCTCCAGAAATTTGTGTTGAGGAAATTAAGTATTGTTTTGTTGTATTCTTTTTCAGAACTTGAAGCAGTGTACAAGGAATGTAGTTTCTTACGGCACGTTTTCTTTTCCTCACTTTTATTTTATGGGCGAGTTTGACCATAAACTGCTAAGCTCAAGAACTATTCAACTGTAGAAGACAGTAACTGTGATGGATATAATTTTGGTGAAATGTGACTGGCCAGACTTGGGGCAAATGTGCTCATTATGAAGAGTGTAGTGTTACATCTGTTCAACAACTTACGGTTCTGACTTAAATGGGTTCTGGAAGTGTTATAGCATTATCCTCACCTGGTTTTATTCTTTATCTGCTTTCAGATTTTGGGAAGTGATAGAAAGTGTTGCTGGAATGGCCCTGCAATGTGTTCAATCTCATTTGTCAGAAATGGGTAAATAAGGAAACTCAGCAATTTTTATTCCAGTTTGTTTAGTCTTTAAATTGTGTTAATAAAACATTAGTGTATTCTAAGGATTAAACTGCATGGATGAACGTGTCTAGGTTAGTTAATTGGAATCTGAAGGCTGGTAGGATACAAAAGTTGGAGGAATGTGGCATACAGCATATTGAAATGGATTAATGAAAAGCTGCATTGTGGTAGGTTTCTTGAAGGACTTCCCCCACACACAAGTGGGAATTTTATCCATGAGTTTGAATGTGAAATGAATGTGGAGTGATAGCCATGCTGTTGATATCAGTTGGCACATCAACAAAATAAAGAGGTTGTTATCAGTGTAGGCAGTTAAAAGATTTGGATTATTAATATGTATTTTGCATGTGCACGCCATTTATTCTGACATGAAAAGATTTATTTTAAGTCATTTTAGATTTTACAACTTTAATTTCTGATCATTAGTCTTACTTTGACCTATTTGTGTAGTTGAGGACTTACGTAAGTATGAAAAAGTTTTGATTTCTCAGAGGTACGGTATTGGAGCGTAATTAAAATGAGGTAGTTTATTAAGAAAAAGAAAAAAGAGTGGAGATTCAGGGGCTTGGAATACAGTATGAGTATTTCCTTTCCCCAAAAGCTGTGGAGAAGAGTAAAAAGTTATTTCCCTGGGAAATACTTCCCTGGGAAGTGTGTTTCAGTAAAGAAGAGTCTGGATGGCTAGAGAGTAATATATTTTGGTCAGTCTTAAGTAGTGAATGTCAGATTTCAAGAGCTAGATCAATATTAGCATGGTACTCAACAGCTTTTTATGCTAGAACTCTTCCTTGAAACTCTGGACTGACAGGGCATAGTTCTGTGTTCTCATCCAAGAGCAAATTTCCTGCAAAAATGCTAAGCCTGTGCTGTTTCTTCCTCCCTTACCCCAACCTAAAGAAAACTTCTGCCCTTAAAATAATTCCCAATACTAAGTGCTTTTTCACTGTATCCTAAATTTGTAACCAGATATTAAGATGAAATGTAGCAGTTCAGTGATTTATAGGGAACTGATTTGCAAAATATGAAATAATTATGTGCTGATAATGTCTTTGTAGTATAGTAAAGTAATTGTTTTATTTAAAGATACTGTAGCCAATAAGCTGTTAGTGTAAGATATCCATGGATTCTCAATTAATTGGATCTGTGTATTATTTAAAAAAAAAAAAAGCCTCTCCTAGACTTTGCTTTTATGTAAAACATAGTTTTGGCTATTTTTCATGCCTTTCTCATCTCCGTTCCGTATCAAATATCCTTAGATTTTCTTCACTAAACTAATTTATGGAAAATGAACATATTATCAATATTATCAACTATTATTATCAATTATTGGCACTTGCCAGTTTTTGTAGTGGAATCTGGAGCACGTGTTGCCAAAGACTTTGAATTTGGCATAGTGTTTCTTAATGATGCCGAGACAAGAAAAGTTTCTGTGATTGTGATCAACAAAAGTGATAGCAGTTGTCAGTTTGATATTTTGAGAGGTTTGACTACAAGGCAAAAAAAAGAATATAAACCAAATTATAGTTTCAGAACTGCTTTGATTTGTTCTTCCAAATCTGTGAAGAAATGAAAGCATGCAGAACAACAAAAATAGTCAATCAAGCTGCAGAGTTAGAGCTCACTATGAATAGTCAGAAAGATGTTTACCAAGTTTTCAGTTGGCAGAGGTGTCCTTCCAAGGTTTTTACAGTGGTTTCTTAAAAACATCTCATTTTTGGGCATTTTATTAGCTATAGCTAATACTGCTAGTTTCTGCTGAGGTAATTAACATTCACCTTTCTTGGGACAATACTAAGAAGAGGCCTCTTTTTCATCTAAAATTCCAGAGCAGGTTATTTTCTGTGTTGGGTTTCCAGTAGTTTGTGTGTGTTTGTTTTAGAAATTGACCTGTAATAGATACAGTGTTCTAAAAAATCTGTTAGTAGTTATTTTATGATGAGAAGTGGGTGTTTATCTTTGACTCTTGCAAACCAGGTAAATAATGGAAGGTTCATAAGGATAGGTTTTTGGTATGTGTTTTTCTTTCTTTCTTTTTTTTTTTTTTTTTTTTTTTTTTTTTTTTTTTTTTTTTTTTTTTAATGCTTAGGTATGCAGAGCAAAAGAAAATGGCTGAGCAATACCAAGGATGCAATGGGCACTAATGCTGTTTTAATGTGGCCTCCTATCAAGAATGCTACCTACTGTTGTATGCAGATAATGAGTGGTGTGTGGTTCTTGGCTTCAGGCCTACAGGTTTCTATGAAAGCAGGAATCATTGTAGTATGGGATTTGGCTAAAACATTTCATACGCTGTGACTTGAACATGAAACTCAGTGCTATGAAATTTAGACCTTTCATTTTGCACCAAATTTGTGAAACTACAAATTAAAGATTTTTTCTTTTAAATTCACCCAGTCTTTAATCTTATATCCAGTGCAGTAATAATGGTTTCATTTTACAATTAAAACTTAATAAACTGGTTGTAGTCGAAGATCCTTTTTGAAAGCAGAAATATAGCAGGCTCAAAAGCAAGGAAGAATTAAACAGCCCCTTTATAATTGCCCTGACAAAAGAAAAAAGAAAATACAGTGTGGATGACTTAATTTTCTTTAACACTACAACTTGTTCTTGTAGATTTTGTTAACTTTTGAAGGATTTGGAGCTATACGCTTTGAGTCATGTGTTTCATTCTGTGTAAAATGGCTGCTTCTGTCCATCTTATCACGTCTGATGTTGGTTTGCACAACACAAAGGAGGCATCATTACTGCAGAAGATGTGGCTTCTTAAATAATAATAAAGAAGAATAAATAATACCTAATCTGGCTAGAAGAGTGAGGCAGTTTAAAAATGCCCAAGTGGGTCTGGGTGCATGACAGTATTTATTGTGCCTGCTAGAGCACAGAGTACAAAGTTTGTGCTCCTTTCATGGTTTTGTGCCAGCTCTACCAATGGTCTGCGTCAGTTGTGAGAAGACAGACAGATGATTTGGCATGAAGCAGGAGGTGCCTTCATGCGGTGTCTAATGATTAACACGTTGCCATTTTGAACAACCTCAGTCCAGTTGATAACTGACCAGCACTCTGTACCATGTGGCAATATGTTTTCTGCTGCAAAACCCAAAGGGTTGTCTGTTTGCAGTCCCTGCTGGCCTGTTTCTTGGTGTTGAAGTGTTAAGTAATTAGTTTATAATAAAGCATTATAAATGAGACTGAGGTGTAATGACTTTACTTTTTTTAAGTGCCATTGGCAGCTTCTAGCCTTGTTAGAGATTTTAATAATACAAAAAATATTCTGGAACTTCTTGAGCTTGCTTTTCAATTATTTGAAATATTTCATTCTTCCATATCTGCAGCACGTTTGTACAACCAAGTGAAGGAATAAATGATAACTAAGGTTACTGTCAATCTTCTCCCAAACTGTGACACCCAACAATAAAATATCTACCGAATAAATAAGATTTGTTTTGTACAATTAATGGCAGTCATATTTAGCCCCTATGTATACTGCTTTATAAAAGCTTCCCTGAGACTGGACCAAAAAGCACCGACGAAGGTTAGCCACGTGTAAGATCACACCGTGGTATGAAACACTCTCTAACTATGTGTTTTAATTTAGTTCTTATGGGACTCTGATAGTGATCTCTGTCAGATCAGACAAATAGGGATAGGGCAGACTGTCAGTTATGTTAGTGGGGTTAAGGTGGTGGATGAAGGTCGAAAATAAAACAACAGGTAGATCTGAGAGGGTCTCCCCAAGTGAATGGTTTGGTGGCTTCACAGAGTTAACTGCAGTGCGATTGTTTTGCTTACTTTGTGATGCTCATTGGAAAGTCACATCATCAGGTCAGAACTGAGTGCTGCCAGTTTCCTAGTGCACAGTATGGGTGTCAATGAAGCTGGAATTTAAAGTTGTTGTCTTTGGGTTAGCTTCATTTCAGTGCTGATTTTTTTTCAACCTTGGTGACATAATGACTGATACAAGTTAATCTTCCTCAGAAGCATAATGGAAACAATGTAATATACCTTGATCATTGATGCTAAAAATGAGATTGGTAAATAAGACGTAGCTTTTAGCCAAGGTTCTGTGCTCGCAGATTGAAATGTTGATTACTCAAGCTGATTCCATCTGAATCCTTCTAAGATCAAAAGAGATGAGGAGCTGACTGTTCACATCCCGTAAGATGAAACTTTAATAAGTTCTAGATCCAGATATTTGGATATCAGAGAAGTTGCTTCCTACTTTGCATAATTATTTTCACCATCCTGGAATGCTACTCTAGCTTTTTTACCTTCTCTTGAAGGAGAGAAGATGCAGAGTGTAACTGGCTGCCTACATGGATTGTAGACATTGGATGGTGGGGGATAACTTTGCTGGCATTATCAAGTGGTAATGTTCTAGGGGAAGAAGTTATAAGCAGAATGGTGCGTGCATCTTCTATGTGGGTCTAAATAGCTATGTAGGGTGTATGATGGCTGTGCAGGAGAAAAAGCATTGTTAGTCCATATTTCAACTTTTCTTGGCAAAAATTTGTTGAAATAAACAGCTTCAGAAACGTTTGGGCTAACAATGAGTCGGGACAGACAAAGGAATACCAGCCAACTGACACAGCAGTGCTTTTCCTGACTGCATGTGTTGTAATCAGCCCTGGCTTGGCAGAGAGGGTGGCTGGCATTGACAATCTTGATGAGCAAACTTTTATTTTGTTTTGGATGAACAAAATCCTTAGCTGTAAGGCCATTATTGCTTGCTAGTATGTTTGTTTGGTTTTGTATTTTTTGTTTTCTGTTTTTTAAAGGACTTCCCTTTGAGAAATACCTGAAATGAAAGAAAAAAGATAGTTTGCGATTTTATTTTTTTTACACCAGAAGTAGGTGTTTCAGTCACCACATCATATGACTGCTGCATTGAGCAGTGAGATGTGATGATAGGCCAATGTGCCACTGAGAAGGAAGCCTGCCAGCCTTAGTGAGCCAGCTGCTTTGCTGTATCGTTCTTGTGCATCTTTGTTTTTTTTTTCCTGCAGATGAAGAGTTAAGGTCTTGATGTAAATTTTCTCTTTTTTTTTTGTCCTCTTTATTTGCTTCTCTTACATGGCATGCTTTCCTTGTGGTTGCCTTTACATTTTTGAGTAAGCTTGTTTTCTGCTGAAGTAAATGATGGTTTAAACCCTGATGAAAGAAGGTTTGTAGACAAGCTTATTAAGCTCTTTCAAGCCCTTATTTATTTTCTTTTTTCCCCCTCTCCGCTTTCAGGAGCTCTTTTCTTCCAAGGGAAAAAGGGCTGGCTGGTTCTTTCTGGAGGTTCCAAGAGGCTCATATCTGAAGCAAGCATCTGGACCTGTGTGTCCTCTGTGCTGAGGAACCACTGGGGAAGTCACATTCCTGTGGTCCAGAGCACGATTAGCCTTCCACAGTGCTGCAATCTTTATCACTAAGCTTGAGAACCACAGATAGATATTTTAAACTTGATATAGCATCAATAGGTGGAGGAATTTCCTGCTTGACTGCATGTAGATAAATGAACTCATACAGTGCAACAGGAGGGAACAAAAGAAAAACTGAAAGTAAATACTGATTTATTTATTTATTGTGACTGCTTAAGTCAGAGTGCGCTGCTGCAGGAGCCTGTTGGAGACTCGTTTCCTCATGCATTCTTCCCACTGAACTGTTTTGCTCTAGGGTTGGTTTGGTCTCTGAGCCGTATTGAAACTGTTTCTGTTAAGTTGGTATATTTAGATTCTGCAAGTACCTGAAGCTCATAAATCTGCCACAAACAGGAAACCCCTCTGTTAGCATCTGTTTGGTCAGTATCAGCTCCTGAATGCGGGGTCACTGTAGTTCCTGATGGCTTCTGCCCTCCCTACTTGTGTTGCAGTCTGTTTGTCTTTGGGAGGTAGAGAAACAGTGTTTGAGATACTTTGTAAACAAATAGTGATGGAAAACAAAGCAATCTCAGCTGGGTGTAGCCAGAGTTCTGCTTTTGAGAGTAAATAACTAACCTCATACTTGAATGCGTTATTTTAGCAATAGTGTTCTCTGGGACATGTAATTCAACTCAGCAGCTGTTTTTCAACATGCATTTTCCTTTGAAACTGAGTGCTTCTGTTTCAGAGTGTGTCCTTTATGCTATTTTTTTCTCTCTGCCTTCTCTCTCTCCCGTTTTTTGGCTTTTGTTTTTCCCCAGCTCTACTTGTTTAAGAGGGTAATATCAAATGTTAACACTAAGAAACTGCATCCTGATATCAGATATATTTTAATTAGCCTGCCATATGACTTTTCTGTAAGGAGCCTTGAGAGTCTGTTCCTATCCTGTAATGACAAGCTTGTATTTGTGCATTGTACTGAACTCTGCAGAACTGCTTGTTCAGTTTCTGACATGCCCATGATGCACTCCTTCCCGAGGGTAGACTGGAACCAAACTGTAGGCTGGCTCAACTGCATTCTAACCTTGTTTCCCCGTCCCGTACTTGTTAGGGAACAAGAAATTTGCCCACCATGTCACCAAGAGGATCTGGTTATGGGATACATATGTGGGTATTCCAGATCCCATCATCAGGAACTGTTTTCTCTCCATCCACAAGTGGGCACACCCCCATCAGAAGACAAGGGGTGCCTCCATCTTGTCTGCAAAAGAGACTTGGTTCTGGTTGGGTGGTGTACTTGTGCAGACAGTCTCTGCAGCTGATCCTTATGCTCCTCAGGTGAGAACTGTGTGCCTTCTAGATAGATAGAGTCAGGTAATAGGGGAAGATTGTGGTATATAGCTTCAAATGCCTCCAAATCAGCTTTTCTTTCACAGTCCTGCCAATCTAAATTATTAATCACCGAGGAGGGATTCTGGAAGGTTTGTCTGTGTCCAAAGATTTGAAAGAAGAGATGAGATGCTACCTATACAGACAACGTTTCGTAACTTTAGTCACTGAACTTGTTTCTTAACTAACTAAATGGAATTGCCTATCTTTATCCAATATCCACTTACCTGAAAATAGCACATTACTAGAATTTTCAGGTATGTTTTTTGTGTTGTAGGTTCCTGTTGAGGTTTCTGGGCACCAGTACAGCACTGCTATCTTTCTCTTTTTCCATTACCTTTGGCTGGAGTTACTCAGTACTCCAGACAGCATTTATTGTTGCTTTGATGGGACTACAACTGAACCTTTGATGGATTAAAGACCAAAGGGACCATTATAATCATCTGTAATGATGAACTTCTCCAAGTATTTGAAGGTGACAGTGGCAGTGCTGGTTCAGACTAAAGCTTTGTTTAACTCAGTGTCCGAGCTCTGACCACTGCCAAAAGTGAATAGCTAGAGAAAAGTATAAAAAAAACCAAAACAAAAAACAGAAGCAACCACAAAGCAAAGTTGGACATGTATAATACTTTTGTCATCCTCTGAATGCTTTCTTCGTAGGGAAGTTCTTGAGCTGGTGCAGGTTACGTTGTTTCTGTACAATGCTTAGTAGCTCAGCAAACAGAGAAGAAGAGTAAAATGAGATTGCAGAGGTAGGTTCAGAAGGAACTTGACAAATCTGAAGACAGTAGGTCTGTAAGCAGTTACTGAAGCGCCCAGGAAACATGGTGCAATAGCTGTGGGTTCAGGGGATTCTGAGGCAGCTGTACTGCAGAAAACAGGCAGTCTTGGCTAGTCTCCTGAGCCGTATCACCCACTGCTTCATTGGGCACAGCCTAATTGGACCCCAGCATGATCCAATAAAGCATATCTCACTTGTAACCCGAGGGGACACTCAGAAGAGCTTATCTACTCTGTCCTAGTTTCCATGCAACCTTCTATCACTGTTGTGTTTTGATGAGAAGTTGCACAGGTCTCTTATGTGAGAATCACCTTTTTTTTTTTGTTTGTTTTTTGTTTTTTGTTCTGAATCTAGCATTTACTCCATTTAATTAACTGAAGTGTTTATTTTTAACTGACAGGTGGTAAGGAGTTGAATTTATCCACTATTTTCACACCTTTCTTGATTTTATTTATTTAATTTGGCAGACTTCTTGCAGGCTCCCTGTAAGTCATCTCTTCTCCAAAGTCCTAGCATCTGCTTCTGTGACTTAGGGTGGGAAGTTTGCAGCCTGGTTTTCTGCATTAAATTTCAAACCTTGAGCCTTTGCATCAGTGTGTTTGTTGTAAATTGCCTCTGTTATGTGTATGTACAGATTTCTAGCCACATTTAGTGCCAGCCTCTTGATGATTTTTGCTGTTGTTGTGTTTCTGTTGTCAGTCAAAAGTTATGGAATGTGTGCTTGTAAACAAAGATTAAAGCTACTGCTGCGTTTGATGAGTTACACAGAGCTTTCTTAAACTCCGGTTATATAAGATGGGTTTTTCTTGACTTCTGTATATCCTGTTAAGGATATGGAGCTTCCTACTCTTGTCCAGCAGGAAAAAGCACACAAAGTGCCAGTGAATGGTAGATAATATTTTTGCTTTAGTCCACTTCCTGAGTCAAGGTTCTTTCTTTGACAATGTGTAAGCTATCCCAAGTTGAAAAAAAATCTTCTTGTATTTGACATCTAGGGAGATAAAAACTGGAGCACAATAGTCTTTATGGGACTTACTTCTGGGAACTTTTGTACTGGATATAATGCTGTATTATTTGTTTGTAGCCTTCCCACCTACACACATGGCAGTAGTGATACACCATACTGACATGTCATGTTGTAGTTCATTGATTATTTTTTTTTTAGAAAGAAATAGGTACTTTTCATCCAAATGTAATGTCTTAGTCTGAATAAAATGACTCAAAATTGAAACTGAAATCTGAAAACGCTGGCTCTATTGGCACTATATGAAATTGTCTGTATTGACTTATTTGTTATAATGCCCACAGACAACACAGAAATGCCATTCCTTTTTCTCTATGGGGAAGTGAGTCAGCTTGTACTAGATCCTCTTTTTCTTTTTCATAAGCTAGAGTTTGAAAGCTTTTTACCACAACTTGCAACACAGCACTCTGATGCATGTGAAACTTAAATTATGTGCACCAACACCTCTTCTGCAGCAGAAAGGAAGAGTTTGTGGCTAAACCTGTGCAATGTATGCAGCAAGAATTTTTTTTTTTTTTTTTTGAAGAGGGATAAGAGCTTGGAGGCACAAAGCAAGAGAAATATGATGTAGAAAAGCACGGATGTAGCACTGTATGAGTGCTTACATGAAAATTTTTCTAGTTTAGGCCTAATTCTACAGAATTAGTTAGGTGTTAAGGTGGTTTTTGTTTGTTTTTAATCAGTATTAACATGCTTAAAGAAAGACCTTTAGAGAACTAGGAATGTATGGTAAAAATGCTTAAGATTTAATTGACATGAGTTAAATGCAAAAAACCCAACACTTACCAAAAATCTTGAATTCTATGAATATGCAGAGGTGGTACTGAATTTTGTATCAAGTTAGGAAAAATCTAATATGCAATCCAAATCTACTTTTGGATCTACTTGTCTGAATCTACGTATTTATTGGACTGGTGATCAACAAAAATGACATAGAATGGTTTAATTCAGAAACCTGACAATATTGGTGTATGATCCCTAAGGTTGTGGGGTTTCTTTTCTATTTTTAAGTTATTCTTGCTTGTCTTATTTGGAGAAATGACTTCTTGCCGTGATGCATGTCATTTACATGTAAACTGTTGGCAAATGCTAGTATCTTTTTTTAAATTTGCTTGTTCTAAGCAGGCCCAGCTTCTACATGCCCTATTTTGTTGTGCTGAATACTAGCAAAGTGGTTTTTAAACTCATCGATTTGCTGTTTTTAATGTAGTTTCTTCTTTATTTCTTCAGAAAACCAAGATGGACTGCATCATGTTGTACATGAACGCTTGGGAGAGTTGCTGCGTGTTTTAAAAGCAGTGATAAATAAACACCAGACTCTAAACTCAGTTGATATTCTTAGCGCTGCAGGAACAGTTATTGCAAAAGTAAAAGGTAAGGAAGTTTTTATTTTCAAACTTGGGAAAATTTTAGTGAGTCACTTGACTGGCTGTGTCTTGGAGTTGTAGGGAGGGGTTCCATTTATACAGAAGTTTTTTTTAATAGTGCAATAGTGCAACGTACCTTTTCAAAGTGAAATTTAATATTGAAAAGCTTATGTTGCTGTAACAAAATCCTGTTTATAAGAAGCTATCTGCAAAACCACACTGAGTTCTATAAACACAAGCTTTTGATCTAGATCTTTACCTCTCTATCTCAGGATAATGTTATAGAACTATAAACCTTGGGTTTATCTGCATAGAGATTGTCTTTTTTGTCTTTGTTTAGTTCTGTGAATTTGTAGGGATGGTGTTAGATTTATATAAAATGAAGAAATATTTGAGTGAACAGTCAAAATCTGAGTAGTCCTAATGCTTTTTTCATAGATTCCTTCAAATAGATCATAAGCATGGTTAAGGTATAAACAAAAAAGGGGCTTGGAGGCATGTATGTAAGTATTTTCTGTTGCTGGCCTTTACTGTTGCAGGTGTTTGCGTCTCAGACAAATACAAATTGTGGAGAACACAGTCCAGTCCAATAAATCATAGCTGTTTCTTTTTTGTGTAACCTTTGATTGTAGCTCTTGCTTTTCTGGAGTAAGGCCAGTATTCCTGTGGAATAAATGGTTTCTTCCATGTGGCCTGAGTAATGCTTTGAGAAGGGTTAAATGTACAGCACCTCTTGCCTGTCTTAAATCATGTGGAATATCTTTTGTAAGAGAAACCTAGCTTAAGTTTTCTCCTTGTTCTAGGTTCCTTCTCGTTTCCTAGTTGCTTTAGCGCGCTCAAATACACTGCCAATTCAGTGAACACAACTCTACAGCCACCTTAGATAAGCTGTTTTCAAGCTTAACTTCTGTGTCTTCCTCTTGTTTTGAATTCTAATCAATTTCTTCAGCATATTTGCAGCTTTCTGAACCTGGCATCAGGCATGTTTCTTATCCTTGCGCACTCTGTTCCATCACTGAGTTTCAATAGCATTAGTCCTTGCTTAGCTGTATTGGTGCTTCTGTGCATCTATTTCTTCCTGGTTTGACGAATGGCTGCCCTGAATAGTTATTTTATGATTCAATCTTTTCTCTGGATGATGAGTAGAAAAAATAACTTCTGCTAAGCTGCTTTTTGGTAACACAGATACTAAAAACACTTCTTCTCATGCTGAGCAGGTTCTATACTTCAAATAAAGAAATAGCTACAAACATTTATTATGTGTTAGTGTGTTCACTTACTGTTAATATGTTGAGTTTGTCAGGAGCTATAGTCATGGAGGACTGTGTGATTTCATAGATGGAAAGAAAAACTACTGTTAGAAAAACAAGGGGGCATGGTTTTAAACTGAGGCATGGAAGGTTTAGGTTAGATATTAGGAGGAAGTTTTTCACACAGAGGGTGGTGACGCACTGGAACAGGTTGCCCAAGGAGGCTGTGGATGCCCCAACCCTGGAGGCATTGAAGGCCTGGCTGTAGCTCACTTGGGCTTTCTTAAGTATGAATGTCTTGTATGATGACAAGCCTCAGGAAAAAAAAGCGTGGTAGGAAATGTTTTTGCTACAGTTGGTCTTTGTCCTTGAGCTGGAATTGAAAGCAAGTTTTGACTTGTTTTCCCCTTGTTTATATTATTTATTTGAATAATTTTTCATAGGCAGTGATTTGACAGTGAAAATCTAATTTTGAGATACCTCCTAAGTGATTGCATGGTGCACAGTGCTAATCTGACACAAATGTGTTCTTTCACTTAGGCTAAATAAATAGGTATATGGTGTTATCTGATGAACTAATACACTGTGGTATGAAATTACTATTAGTAGAATTCTAAGTAGTTTCTCATGGAGTTATTCATCTGTTTTATAAGCAGTGTACATTCAATTGGCCTGGAGTTTAGAGGCTGACTTCAATGGTCTGATTATTCTTTGGCTAAGCAGACATAAACTTACTCTGTGGTGAATTCTTCTGGTTCAGTGCTGTGTGACCTGGCACTGTGGAATTCCCGAGTTAATTGTCAAGGAAACAGCTTCAGGGGAAACTGAAGTCCATGGTTTCAGTCAGCGCTGCCTCAGTATTCGTAGCCTTTGATACAGATTGTACTTTTATATATTTATATATATATATATGTATTTATATATCCTCACATCTAGTGGTAGAAATGGAGAGTTACATGGCTTCAGCTCTATCAGTAACTTCAGTCTTCTCTGAGAACAGCAAAACTTGCTGTATGAAAAAGGACTACCTCCCTCATAGCATCATCTGTAGCAAGTAAATGTAAGTTTGTCTTCAGTACATGTTTGGTTTTTACAACTGGTTTTTGTGAATACTGTATTACTCCATTTTTGTATTCAAAATGAGGTAAGCTGGTACTGAGGAAGTAAAATACAGCATGTTGTGGTGAATAGTGATTGTATCAGACCTTGTGTTTGCGTACAGTGGCCTGTCAGTAACACACAAGCTTGCAGATTTTTCAACTATGGTTATTTCACTAGAAGTAATGTTCCTTTTGAATAAACAGGAAGTTACAAGAATGTGAGACTCAGTTGGTTAGAAATAGTATCCTTTTTCCTGTGTCTTCTTAGGCTGTGTTAATGTGACATTATGAAATAAATTCATCTGGATAATCTGCTTCTTGTTACTGGAGGACAGAACTATAAAAAGATATGGAAGCACCCTGGAGTCAGATTTATGACTAGGAAGTTTAACCTGCAATGGAAAAATCTCTGATGTTTATTTAGGGAACTATGAAATAGCAATGGCCTGGAATTTACGCAGATTTTTTTTCCCCTCTTCAGAAATAGGAACATGATTGTTTTAGATTCTAGAAACTTGTCTGAGAACCTCTGCAGAATGCCAGGTTTTCAAATCTAGTTTGTATTTGGAGCTTCATCTAGGGTCAACTGATGATTTTAGCAAATAACTGCCTTCACTCTGAATGAGTACCTTTAGAAACTGTGAGAAGACTAGAGGATCTGGCTCGTGATGCATTCTCTTAAGTCTGACAAGTTGCACTATGATTTAGATGTAGTGTCCTGTGCAGACATACCACCCCTTTAAACTATTGCAAGTGGGAATGTTTCAAGTATTAGTAAAAATTAGAGTACTTGTGCCTCCTCATTCGAAGCTGTCTCAGTCATGTTTCAGGTACTCCACTGGGAATGGCATGAATGTGCTGGAGTTGCAGGATTCTGCTTTGATTCGTTATGTTTGCAGTTCTGTTCTTTTGCTGTCTAATGCTTTTTCTTTTAAATTGAAGGAAAAACTAGCTATAGCTTGTTACCTTAATCTTGATACAGAGATTGAAGTTTGGCAGAACAAGTAATGTTAGATATGACTATTTTAAACTGAGCTTGTAGGAAAATATGGAGGGAGAAAAAGCCACTTGATTTCTCTGACTGTACCTTTAATTGAATACAATAGTAGAGTTGGATGAGCGTTGCAAAGATAAGTCCAACTGCCTGATCACTTCAAGGCAAGTAAAAACTTAATGCATGTTATTGAGGGCATTATACAAATGCTTCTTGAATACTGGCAGGCATGGGGCAGCCCATCAGCCACTCTCTAGGAAGCTTGTTCCAGTTAGTAGCATTTTCCAGCTCAGTATTGTCAGCAAACTTGCTAAGGAAACATGCAACTGCTGTGTCGAGGCTATTGATTAAAAACATTGAACAGAACAGACCTGTTGAACAAGAATTGAGCCATGGGGAACACAACTAGTGACCTACCAGAGCCATAGGTAGCCCTGTTCACTACAACCCTTTGAGCTCTGCCCCATCTCCCAGCATAGCTTGTGCCTGTTCATCTCTGGTTTGGACAATTTGTCTGAAAGGCTACTGTGAGGGATTATATCAAAGGCCTTACTAAAATCCAGAAAGATCACATCCTCTGCCTTCTCTTCCTTTGCTAAGTAACCTTGCTGTAGTAGAATATCAAATCACTAAGACAGGATTTGTCTTTCCTCAGTCTGTGTTTACTATGCCTGATTAATTATTTAAATGCCTTTCAATAGCACCCAGAGTAATCTCTCTAACTTCTCAAGGACAGAGGTTAGGCTAACAAGTCTGTGGTTTCCTGAGTCTTGTGCTCTTCTTGTAGAGATTGGTATAGCATTGGCTGACTTCCAGTCAGCAGGGTGCTCTCCGGGCTCCCAAGACCTGTGGTAAATTGTTGAGATGGGTCCAGCTTTGTAACATCTGCTAACTCTCTCAGTGCTCTGGGATGAATCCTGCCAGGTGCTGTAAACTTTTAGCTAATACAGGTTGGACATTATTTGATTCACTATGTCTCCCTGCTTGGACTGTGCTCCTCATCCATGCTTGCTTGTGTGTTTTCTGAATGTGTCTTTTTAAATCACATCTCAGTCTGGAAGAATGGAGACCCTCTGAAGCTTCTTACTTGGGACCTGTTCAGACTCCTGTTTCTGGAAGTTACTTTCCAGTCTGGCACACAGTCATAGTTATTTTCCCACTTGGTATCCTTAAACAGTTGAGGGCCACAAGCAACACAAAATGTGTGGTTCTCATGATCACACGCTGAATTCAAGGCTGCAGTGTTCTTTTGCTCTAAGTTCCACCTTTTGATTTAGTTGAATTACTAGAATAGAAAAAGATTTCTAGTAAGGCTGAAAATTGTGCTTACTAGAAATTCCTGCTGATGTTTTTCTTGTATCAGTTCTGCGTCTGCTATATACTTACAGTAAGGTGAAATAATTTCAATTTGGTTTATCTGTGGTGTAAATTCATGACAAAATTCATTATGGTGTGAGTAGGAAACAGTTCCTAAAACTTACATTGTAGTGAGCTAGTGGAGAGGTTGCCAGTACAGGTTGGTGGAATTGTATGGCACAGAGCCATAGGACTGGGGTGCTTGGTCAGCCTGCTGTTGCACCATTGTTGTGAGATCCCATGAATCCTATTTTCCTTTTTCCAGTTGGCATTTTATTGCTCTTTACTCCTGATTTTTTGTTCATGGTTTCTAAAGTTGTTTTTAAAGTACAGAATAATAACAAGCATTAAAGTACTTGCCATTTTGGAGGACATTGGGTGTTTTTGTTTTGGTTGTTTTCATTTGAGTGGTGTTTGTTTTTGAAACAGTTCTGAAGGGTTCTTGAAAGTGTTTGGGAGTTGAAGGAAAGAAAAACAGGTTGCATAGATGGTCAGATCCAACAAGTCAGCTTATCGGCTTTGTGCTTAAAAGGCAGCTAGTGAAGTATGGATTGAGGTTATATTCCTGTTGGGGGAAGTGGCACCCCATCAGCCTGTCAGATGTGAGAAAACCGACCAGCAGAGAGCAAGTTATTCACTCTGTACTTGAGGTATCCTGGCTGTGCTCGCCTCTGGCAGGGAAGTGGTGCTGCTTGCAGACCTGCACGAGTCTCTGGGGAAGGGGAGGAAGCGAGGGAGCTCTTGTTGGCTCTGTGTCCCCTGGGCCCTTGGGCTGTGTCATCCTTGTACTAGCAGGGGGACAGGAGGGCACTGTACACTGTGGTCACAGAAAGTTCTCTAAGAGTTGTCTTTTAAAGGCTCTGGCTGCGCTTTAGTCTTGATGCTCAACAGTGTCCTTGCTGAGTCTCCAAAGCGTTGTGCGGGTGTCCTTGGGCACTGTGCCATCTCCTGGGATTGCAGCTTCCTGAAGTCCCATGGTGACTGCTGGTTCTGCAGCACATTCTGTGATTGATTCAGAAAGTTTTGATGGCATGACCCACAAGTTAAAACTCAGCAGTATTGGACAGCATTCTGATGAGGATACCTCAGTCTGAACATGATTTTGCTAGTTCTGCAAATACAGATCCACTTCAATGCAAGTCAGGTTTGCGTTTCAGGTACTGGCTTCCTGTTCTTAATGTACTGCTACCCAATGATTTTTCTAAGTTCATCATGTGCCATCTGAAGTCTTACTTTAAAGCGTTGCTGTGTTGCATACCCGCTTTGAAATGCGTAGAACTATAGATAGATAGCTGTCATTTCCAGACATGGCAGTATTACTATAGTTCATTGTTGTCAGTAGCTATTGTGTGCAGTCAGGATGTCCTGGGGAAAGAGCGTGCTTGGTTTAAAGTTGATGTTAAGTACATCAGCATTCCAGCAGTTATAAGCGAGAAGAAAGCTGTTTGTATTCAATTGAATTGGAGATTGGACTAATTTTTGGAGGGGGAGGGGAGATGTGATGATTCTGAAAAAAAATTTCAGTTTTTTTAATTTGCTTTTTGATGGATCCTGAAAAGAAAGAGTTTCTCTAGTAGACAACATGTATAGCTTAACAAAACGCTTCCTGGAACAGGAAGGCAGAGTGAAACAGGCGGCATTTCTTTAGGGAGAGTTTATCTGTATTAATGTCTCCTTAGCAAAGTGAAAGAGTTGCTCTTGTCTGAAGATTCTGCAGCTAATGGATATAGGAATGTTGCAGAGGTAAGTGCTCTGAACATACAGTTGGTTTTTATCGGTTCTTTTAATTTTGAAGCAATTTGCGCGTCATGCTGGCACTCAAATGATTTTTCCAGTCATTAGTTGCTGTTAATCAATAGATCTCATAATAGCAGTTGCTGCTTACTGACTTGGAATGTGAAGTTGAGGTTTATTAGCAGTGTTATCTCTGAAAAGTCGAGGCTTTGAACTAACCTGATTTTTTTTTTTTTTTTTTTTTTAAACCACTGGTATTTACAAAGTTGTCCAGAAATTGTTCTCTGTGGAGCTTTATTTAGTCTCCTTTTGAACAAATTTCCAGGGACTTCTATGTAATCATGAAATGTAGCAGAGCAGTGAGGAGGTGGGAGAAGCATTTATGTAGCAGTGAACTGTGGCTATGAAGACAGTTAACATTTTTGTAGTGCGTTTTGTATTGCTGTAGGCTTGTTACAACACATTTTTCCAGGTCTGCAAGTAATTGTGGAAATAGCCCAAAAGACAAATACTGTTTTCTGTAATAGCTTTGTACTGAAATGGTTGTTATAAAGTTGTTCAGACCTGTCGGCATACTGTATAAAAAGAAATGGATTCAATTCTGTTAATTCACTGGTTAAAAACTTTTCCTTTCACAAAGGAAATCTAATGGGGAGCAGATTGCTGAGCATTCTTTGTTACCCATTAGTGTTTAGGCACCTGGCAGGAAGCTTGAATGCTCTTTAAGATTAAAGTCTATTAATTAAATTTGTTGAGAAAACGTCTGTAGAATGGCCAATGTTTAAAAGTGAATTAATTTCTCCTACTTTTAGCAGTCATTATGATCCATTATTTGCAAAGTAGTACTTGAAATGTAGGAAGGATAAATTAATAGTCACAGGTCTTTGAAGGAGGAATGAATAAAAATAAAAATGATGAAAAGCTTTATGTGCCAACATGGTATCTCTGAAAAATAAGATAATAATTACTGTACTTTAGCAATACAGATGATGAAGAATATTGTTATTTAAATAAAATTAAGCTTTTGAACATAACTCCTAATGTAGAATTTTGTCCCGAAGTAAAACAGAATTCCATCTAGAAGACTCTGCTTTTGCTCAAAGGGGCGTGCTTGACTTCTATTCAAAAATTCCTGTGGCCAATGATTTAGAAATTGAGTTTTTTGTCTTCTGCATTCTTCCTTCTTCCCCTTGTCTGGCAGTTCTGTTAATAGAAAGTCTGAATGAATCACTCTTCTCATCCCCATATTATTCCAGTTGGTTATGGAAGCCTGTTCCAGGGTCACTTCTAATTGTCTGAATACTGTTCTTGGTCACCAGTTCATTTAGTTTGTACACAAATTTTCCCTTTCCTATTTAGGAACAATGATAGCTCTGCTGCCTTTCTTCTCACTTTTAGCAGCCTGAAGGGGTTTTGCCAGATGATGAAGCAGCAGTTGAAGTTTTTGCGAAGGACATTACCTTTTGGTAGCTTTTTGTTTATCGATGCTCAAGTCAGAAGTCCTGTGTTCTGGGCATGCACAGGACTCATACAGCCTGGGAAGGGGACTTTCGAACTATTGCTGCTCTTCTGAAATTTCTACCCAGAAAAGGAGACAAGCAGTCGCTCAAACATTTTGCCTTTTTTTTGCGAGTTGCTCTATGGTGTTGCTGCTGCTGTGATTTGATGCTTGATAGTAAATGTTTTTAATGTTTTTATCTTCCCCTGATGTCGCCATCATGTTTTCACAAAAAGCTGCTGTTTAATGGGGAGATGCAGGATGTGAGAAAGTAATCAGTTTGCATTGTGGAAATCGTGTTTGTATCACAAATGCCATCTGGATGGTGTTTGTTTCTTTCCTATAGAGTTTAAGTTTTTTTTTCTGAACAATCTTTAAAAATACAGTAAAAATATAATATTGCCTGTTTACTTTGTGTATGAATTTGTTGTCAGGCGTGGTGAACTTGCTTGGCTCCACCTCTCACCCTTTGGTTTTGATTTTTTCCTTAGCGGTGAACTTCAAAGAAGTTAATGAAGAAAACAAAAGAGAACTCTTCAGTGAAGTATTTTCTTCCATTGAAACATTGGCATTCACATTTGGAAACGTGTAAGTTGGAATTCAGGAGTTTTAAGTGTTCAGTGGAGCTGAATCAAATTAAGACTAAACCACGAACCCTTTTATTTTCTTTTAGACAAATATTGTCTGATACATTAACTTATATTAACCTTATCTATAATATTTCTACTGCTTTGCCATGATGTTAGTGTTTCTTCTTTACAAGGAAAGCAATGGTATGAAATGATGGTATGAAATTGCAAGGAATTCAAAACTACTTCCAAAAATGTTTTTGCAAAGCTTCCAAAGAATATTTGAGACTATCTGAATTTTTGTTCTCACTGATCTGAAACTAGGGTAAGTAAAGAAGTAACAGCTCTTTGTCTTTCTGGTAGTATTTCAGACTTCCTTATGGGAGATGTAGACAATGGCTCGTCGCTGGGACTTCCTGTATCTCGGAGAAGCCGGGTAGGCTAACCACATTCTATTGGAGTGTGAAATCATATCTTTTAAAGGAAACCTTCATTTTCCCTGAAACTCTGTGTGCTGTATGGCTGGGACATTTTGAGTCCTCTGAATGTTAAAATTAAACCAGTGGGTGGGGGAGGGGGGCGAAGTCCTCAGAATTTCAGGTACACAAATGTATTCTAAGTTCTTAATGTTGATGATGATTCAACTGGACTAGCATTCAAATATTAGAATTAACAACCCGCTTGTAAGCATATTTGAGATTTTTAAGAAGTAAATAGTTTACACAGTATACTTAATTAAGTAAATGATTTGCATGCAGGAGTAGTTGAATTATATATATCTAATCTAGAAGTTAAACTGGGGTTTGATGACCTCTTTTTGGCTATTAAAGACAATTATTCTTTACAAAGTAACCTATTGTTCTTCCAGAGCCCAGTCCCTACCATAGTTGTTTCAACAATTCACTAAGAAAGCTAAAAATAGCAGTGTCAGCTTACAGGTAGTCAAATGAAAACATTAGGGTTTTGAACTGCCTTGTAAACAGACACTCAGAAGGCAAGATTTAAAAAAATAAAATTATATTCAGAATTTTTGCTAATCTAGAATCAGATTTTCAGGTAAATAATTCGAATCATTACTTTAGAATGAAAGTATATTAATAATTGGTGCATATGACAAATGAAGCTGTAGCAAGGTGAAAAATCACAGATTGTTGCCTTACAAAGATTTTACTTTGAGCAACTTGATCATAGCAACGCAGTGCAGTTTACAGCTGAGAAACAGACATTTACATTTTCACTGTGCTTGATAATGCATGAGAGAAAGATGGATGATCATAAAATGTCTTCTAAGGCTGTAGTTGCTACAAAATTCATCTTTCCTAAGGGCATAGAGAGGAAAGGAGACTGCTCAGAAAACTGGTTATGGCAGGCATACAAAGGGGATTAGGCTGCTGATACAAAACATGAGATAAAATAGTATACAAGCCTGCAACTCGAATAACTTTGTACTTGTTCAAATCGTTTCATTTATAATCAGTTCATCTGAAGAAGGAAGGTGATGAATTTGGTTTCTTTTTTAATCTTGTAAAGGCTTTGTAATGCAAAAATGCATACCCAAGGAATAAGGTGTTCATGATTCTAAATGTAAGAGAAAATCAAGTGGAAGTTAGCATACAGTGAAATCAGGAAGCAGTTCGAGTCTGGGTGCTTCAGAGCTCATCAGCTTATATTTAAAGGCCCCATTTTGTAGTGTTGTTTGCTTTTCCAAACATGGAAGGGAACAGTTTTAAGTTTTGGAGCAGGCAGGGTAACGTAGTTCAATTTCTGGGAAATCTGTCCTGTTACAACTACGTTGCATTCAGACCAATAAATACATATTTAACACGTGAAACATTTCATTTGGGTTTGCTACTCAGAGAGCAATTTGGAGGGCAACTAGTAGTTGAGTTAAGAGGAGTTAAATGCAAAATATATAAGTAGCTATATTAACTATGCGTTTTTGTAGAGGTATACGTTCAGTAGTTGAACGTAGGAGCTAGCTGTACCTTAAAAAAAAAAAAATAAATTAGAGCGTAGTATTCTGGTAGAATTTAACATGTAAATAGCTCGAGGGTTAATTAAGGAGAAACATTTTAGTTGCTTGCTCAATTAGGGACCTCCTAACAAGACTGTGTGCTTGAACTGCTGGAAATGAGTGAACAGTTCTCAAGATTAAAATGATTTTAGTCTTACAGAGTGCAAAGTAATTTTTTAGGACCAGAACTTCTAAGTACCTATTGAATCGATCTAATTTGTTGTTTTATTTTCTTGTTTATTCTTTCCTAACAAGTGTATCTCACTTTAAAAGCTACTTCAAGGTGGCACTGCTTGACACTAAAATAAAAACTGGTTCTGTGGAATGTTCACATTTTCTGTGTAATGGAATATTGGTGCATTCAAAGCTGTATATCAACAAAACAAAAAATCAGAATTTAGGGATGGACTTCCTACCTATTCTTAAAAATGTCATTCCATTTCACCAAAACCTTACAATTAGATAGCTACTATTGAAGTCTTCCACTTCTTTAGGAATTGGGCTGTTCTTGACCCTGTTGTTAGATTGAATTTAGTGTAACTAGTGTATACCTTGCATGTTTGGATATATGAAAAGGCTATTTTTGCTGTGAAGTAAACAGTGATTGTACAGGGACTTTTCTTATTTATGATAAGTTCCTATTTACATTTAAATAAAAAGACAAAAACAAAAAGCCCTACTTGCACCATTACTACCATTCTCTATTTTAACTTTGTCTGAAAATAAAAACAACACCAAAATCTAAAATGGAAGCACACTCTTCTTCTAAAGCTTAAGACTACTGTGCAGATATTTCTTTGCCTTTACATTCTGCCTCCTCTCTGCTTCTGAGTTTTCCAGAGTAATTCATTCATTTAAAATGATGCAGGCCTTTGAAATACATAAATATTTAAATGCCAGGGGGAGGTTTTCAGTAGGTAGACTTCTTCATTCACTTGCACTTACTCAATGGCCTGCTTTACAGCACAGCCCTACAAATAATTCTACTTGCATAAGTAAAGGGGTGGCAAAATGTTGCGTCTGGACAAAGGTAGGGATAAGATCTTACACTAAGGTAAATTCCATTTCCTTATTATTGGATTACATTCTTAAGTTGTACTGATTATTAGTGCTCCGTTAGAAAGTGTTACTAGTCAGCTGTCTGCCTACAGTGCACACCTGCAAGTAATTTAGGAAAAATCATAGCTTTATTCCCCTAAGGAAGAAATCCAGGATTCTAAAGGGCTGTAGAAAGGTCTGTTACATGTATATTACAATAGGTCTGTGTAAAATGCTTTCAGAAATATAGGTAGGGAATCACAGAACATCCCATGTTGGGAGAGACCCACAAGGATCATTGAGTCCAACTCCTGGATCTACTCAGACCAGACAAAAATCAAACCCTATGTCTGAGAGTGTTGTTCAAATGCTCCTTGAACTCTGACAGTTTTAGAGCCGTGCTCACCGCCCTGTGGTGCAGACCCTTTCCCTGACCCCCAGCTGCCCCTCCCCTGACACAGTTCAGTGCTGTTCCCTTGGGCCCTGTTGCTGTCACAGGGAGCAGAGCTCAGTGCTGCCCCTCTGCTCCCTGTGAGAAGCTGAAGCTCCGGGCCGAGCGCTCATTGGGACCTCAGCCATTCCTCTAGCCCCCCTGCCATCTTCATAGCACTCCTTTGGATGTTCTCTAATAGTTCCACGTCCTCCTTATTTTGTGGCACCCAAAGCTGCATGCAAAAGTCCAGTGAAAGCTACTGATGGCTTAAATATTAACCCAATGTGTTAAATCATTTTTTTCATTACAGCCTTTCAAGTCAGTTGGTTAAAAGATATGTCATGATATTCTGCTATCTGTAATGTCTCTATTAACAGCTGTGAGAGCTTAGACAGAAACCTATATTAGATGAGAAGAAATTACAGGAATTTCTTGCTTGATTTGCAACAAAAAAAAAAACCATGGGGGAGGGGCAAAGGGCAGGTGATGTCATTGAATTTGTTAACCCGTTAGTTCTAGCAAGACCTGTTCTGCTTTTCTTTTCTAATTTGATCTTTTTATTTCTTGTACACCAGTCTTTTGAGAATCTCTCTGTGGAGTCTGGGGGTTCACTGCATGAAAGGGATGATATTCAAGGTGGGTCATTCCTTTAATATTTAATGAAAACAGAGTATTGTGTTTATCTTGGTCACTTTGTTTGTAACACCTTTAATTCCAGAGAACATTACCATAAAAAAATTACTATCGCAGAGGTTTTATACTTCTGTGAATAACCACTTGGAGTTGCTTTTATGGGAGAAATAAAGAAAACAAGACCCAAAGCACTTCAGTGTGTCATTGTACAGCCAATGTTTTGTTTGGTCACTTCCTTAAAGAAAGTTATGCTGACCATGTGACTAGTAAAGATAGAATACTATGACCCTTTAATTTGTTCTAAAACCTCTGTCAGTCCTGTTTAGAGTCAACTGGCATTAAAGAACAACTTGGGATGAGAGCTGCTTAAGTATTCACAGTTGGCTAATACTGGCTTTGCACTCAGTGTGTGGTCATGTCTAAAATTCACTCCTTTGCGTTTGATGCTTTATTTTCAGGACATCTTCGAGCAGAGGAAGTGGACAGCATGCTCCTAAGAAATGACAGTGGAATTGAATCAGCTCTGTCGTATGCTAAAGCGTGGTCAAAATATACCAAGGATGTAGTCGCATGGGTAGAAAAAAAGCTTAGCTTGGGTGAGTGGCTCTTTTTGGTATTTAATCAGCTTTGTCATGATGGAATTAAATCTGTTGTCAGGCCCCTGTGCTGCAGACTGTCAATAATGTGATTTCTAAATTAGAAGCTATTCCACTGAAATGGACAGAACTATTATCCATTTCCTATAATTAAAGGCCTATAATAAAGTGAAGGTGGTTCTTGCCTATCTCTTGGAGGAAGAATGTAAAAAGCATTTAGCATGTCATACAGTTGTTACAGTGAACAGTTAATTGTGTGATTTTGTTTTTTAACAGAGTTGGAGTGTGCTAAAAACTTAGCAAAAATGGCTGAAACTGCTAAAGCTGTAGTTGGACCCCAGGTGAGTAGGAGGCTTTCCTCAAAAGACAAGATTTTGGGACGTTGAGGAATACATTGCTTTTTGTTTGATACAGAATTGATTTATAGTGCAAGTCACCGTAAAAGGTCTCTTGTATTTTCTCTTCTCATCCTCTATGAAAATTTGCATAGATGTTTTTTTTTCCTCTGTCTTCTATGCTTTGTAGTTTGGACTTGTAGATTTTGTGTTTTCCTAGTAAAATGAAATGTGAGAAATCAGTCGCTTTCACTATTTGTATCTAAATGACCTCCACCACACATTAATACTTCGCTAAGCGCAGTAGGAAGTCTAGTTCAGTTATACTGACATTTATGGTGCCAGCATAACTCTGCATTACCTAGAATACTAATGTTTTTTCTCTCTGTCGTTTTAGGATTATATGCCATTCCAATCAATATTCCTTAATGCTTTTCAAAATGATATTGAGAACAATCAACTTTGGCAACAAACAGCTGCTGCTCTCCAGTCTAACAAATTTGTGCAGGTAAGGCTACAGAAAATGACAAGTTATTTTTTAGATTAGATTTAGATTAGTTAGAAGTTTTCTAACAGCACAGATTATTTGAAAGAACATATTTTCTGCTTCTAAGTCTTTTACATACTCTTAATATTTCCTATGTAGCCTCTTTTGGGAAGAAAAAATGAGTTGGATAGACAAAGGAAAGAAATCAAGGAGCTTTGGCAGCGTGAACAGAAAAAAATGGTTGGTATTTTTCATATCTTACGGTGTTAAATCTCAAATTCTTCAGAAGGTCAATGCTTTCAAGCTAGGCTGTGTCATGTTATGTTCTTCAATTCACATGTAGAATCTGTAAGGTTTAGTTGATGTAGAACGTTACTACCAATTTCACAGCTCATTCCTATTTGTAAGAACTTATTTTTCTATGACTTTGTTTAAACTACAAAGTACAGATCTATGTGTAACATCTTTTTAAAACAGCACATTAAATAACCAAGAAATAATTAAATCATTATTTTGGGGTTTTTTTGTGGCAATCTGCAGCAAGAGCTGGAAGCTTCTCTAAGAAAAGCAAAGTTGCTGTATACACAGCGTCAAGATGAGTATGAAAAGGCCAAATCCTGCACTGCTCGTGCTGAAGAGGAACATCTTAGTTCAAGTGGAAGCTTTGCAAAAGATGTCAGTAAGCAGCTGGAAAAAAAACGAAGGCTAGAAGAGGAGGCTCTTCAAAAAGTACGAATTTTTGTTACCTATTGGTTTTGCTCATGCTTTCCCACTGAGATCATCTGAGCAAGTGTTCTGTTCGTAATTCTTCACTTTAATCATGCTATGTTCATTTGGGCTTTTATCCTAAATGGGAATCTCCCATTACAGGCTGTGCTTTGTGTGTGTGCTTATAGTTTTTCTCACTTCTAGTAGCCAGTAGTCCGTCAACCCTTTTTACTTGTGTTTTGTCTAGGCTGAAGAGGCCAATGAATACTATAAAGCAAGCATGGCAGAAGTTGAAGAAAAAAGAAGTGATTTGGAAAGCTTTAAAAGTGATGTTTTAACGCAGCTTCGGGAACTTATTTACCAGTGTGATCTAACGCTTAAAGCTGTGAGTATGCCTTTTAAAATACTATTGGCAGTAAGGCGACTTGGCCTAATTTTTAAGAAGAGGTATGTAAAGATTCTTAAGGGTGAAGGAAAACTGCCATACCACCACCGGCATCCACCTCTGATGTCATGGATAAACATAATGAGGTAGAGACATTACTTTCAGAGCAGCCCTTGTAACATTCCCTCCAGAGGGTGAAAATTGCCTTTTTGGTAGCAACAAACCATGCTGTTTATCCTGTTCAATCCAAAGTAGGAAACCACTGGAACTCTTTTCTAGTTGGTGTATTTGTTAAGCCAGAGAAGACAAGAGAAATACTGCCTCATAAAAAGCATCTGCAGTAGACATCCAGGAATCCTGCATGAAGTCCACTCCTACAACTTTTACTATTTCCTAGAATTTTCTAGTAGTTTTCTTTAAATTGTCTTGATACTAATTTGAGAAATACCTAGTGAGTGATATACAAACACCGGAATATTTATTCTCCTAACAGGTAACAGTCAACCTGTTCCAGCTGCAGCATGCACAGGTTGTATCTCTTCCAGTGAACTGCCAGTCGCTCTGTGAGAGTGCCAAACTTTATGACCCTGGTCAGCAGTATTCAGAGTTTGTGAAAAGTTTGCCCAAGGAAGGTGTTCGTATTGAACCAGGTTCTTTTGAAACCCAGAGCTCCCAGATTGATGGGTGAGTCTCAAACTAATGCTGATATTTGTTTGCTTTAGAATTACATGCAATGCATAGATGTTTAGCAGTGAAACAGAACTTTTGGAAGAATAAAATGAATCCTGGTGTGTTACCATATTTTAAGTTTTTTCTTTCTTTTACACATTTTTGGTAGTTGATTACTATGTATTATGTTGACATTGAAATCTGACTTAAATTCCAAAGCAGTGTCACTTTGCATATTAAGACTTGCAAAAACACTGACAATTGCTGTGTAAGGATTTACTTTAACATAGACACTAGTTAGCATTAAAAAAGAACTTCTGAACTCTGGTGTTTACTGGTGTGGCAGTATCTGTATGTTTCACAGTTCGACACAGGAAAGTGTTGTATTGCTTTTTAAAAGAGAACTAAATACAAAAATGCAATACTTGAGTCAGACTTGTACTAACAAAAGCCAGGAAATGCTAAGTAAAAACAGAGATTTTGTCCTTGTCTCTCAACTTCCTACCTTTTAAGACTGATTTAGACTGTATTCATAAACTTTAACCTGGGGGATTTAACTTTGCAGCTCCCCAGGAAAGCGTGAAGTATGAAATCTCAGACTTTTTTTACACTTCTAGCTCTTACTGCATAAGAATCGTACAAGATTTTTCTCTTCCCGTCACCCCTCCCTTTGTTTTCTTTGACATGGCCTTGTGATTCTTTGGGAACTTGAAGTGATCATTTTTATTTTTTAGGTCCACATTTATTTAAGTGACAGTAGCTTGGGCAAATGCATGTTTTAATGTTTTTCAGTCTATTTCCTTCTGCTGGATAGGGTAGAATTCATTAAGCAATAGTACTTGGCTAGTAGGCCTTTTTGTTCACATCTACATTGATTAGACTTAACTATTGCCTGTCCACATCTTGAGAGCAGATATTTACAGTGGATTTAGGTCTCTTTCAGGTTCAACATATTTGCTGTTTTTTTAATGTTTTGTTTCATGTTTATTTGTTGTTGTTGCTTGCTCTTTTTCATGCAGAAAAGTAGATCCTGCAGCAGTACCTGGCAAAATTTTAACCTCTATATGTTTATTTGTGAATAGTGGGTAACAGCTGGGCAGAGAATCTTTCAGAAGAAAGTGTGAGAACAGGATGGAATAGCTGCTATATTATTCTGGTCCTTCAGCAGATTTGCTGTATTTTCAAAATCTGAAAAATTAAACTTTGCAGAGATCTGAAAGAGCTGATTTACATGAAAGAAAAAAATATATATACTTAATTAAAAATAAATTGCCATACTGCTTTTTAATTTTGGCTTTACTAATGACAGGGCAAATACAAACATTCATGAGCAGCAATGAAATGAAAAATCTTTAGTGCGTTGGGATGGAAAAAAAACACATTTAATTCTGTATTATTCATGCTTCTAATTACTTTCTTCTTTTTGAAGGGTTTTTAATAAGCAATCAGCCAACAGTATCCATACATCACACGGTAACTTATCTCACTGTTCAGGAGACTTTCCAACCCAAATGTTAGATGATGTGGGAAGTCCAATCTATCATCGCTCCCAAAGGATTGGTGAGAAGAGATCTTCCAGCAGCACAGATATCCAAGGTAGTTCTATTTCAGTTAGAGTTTGGTCTTTAAATAAAAATACCAAGAAAAGCAGGTGCTTGATGACTCACCATCAGAAACAGCACCAAAGAGGATAGAATTTGAAGCCTGAAAGCAGTTATGTTCTCAAGCATCAGAAGAAATGGAAAACTGTCTGTATGCATAGCTTAGATTCTCTGACCAGAAAGGTGAAGTGTAACTCAAACAGCAGGTTCTGTTAAGCTCAATGTATTAAATTATCTCAATAAATATCAGCAATGTGGTCATATTTTTTTGTAAATATTATATTGATTTTAGCGTTCTGAAAAAGTATAAATATCAAGTTCTTTGAAATCCATTTTTTTCGTACTGAAGTTTTTACAGATACATGTATGCTGTTCATATAACTGTAGCAGTATTTTCCTATTTTGAATATAACTATTTTTTGTATAAGATATTGTCATTTTGTTCTTCACATTTGTAATTGGTGGATTTTATTTCTAAAAGTGATGCGAGGGCCACCGCCATTCAGATCTTGGTCAGTTGGAAACCAGAGTGGAGGAATGTGCAGTGATTCTGAAAGTGCAGGGGGAAGCAGTGAGTCACGATCTATGGATTCTCCATCTGCTAGCCCAGGTACAGCTACAGTTACTGCTATACTAATTTTGAAGTCTTCACTTTGGACTGTTTAAAATTAATGAAGATGCGTTGTTAATTTAGCGAATGTTGGATAGAGCCTATAATGACAATGGGCAGATGGGTGGAAGTGATATTTTGAGCTTCCTGAATTTTTCTGTCATCTTCTAGGGGATTTTAAAAGACGACTTCCACGAACGCCTTCTACTGGTACTATGTCATCTGCAGATGATCTTGATGAAAGAGAACCACCATCTCCTTCAGACTGTGGTAATGTTGTTTCCGTACCTGAATTCCCCGAAAGATGACTGTTGTCATGTAGTGTAATTCTTCTCTTTAACGAGCTCGAGAAAAATACACTAAATGTATTGTGATTACCAGCACATTTGTTTAATCAGCGCTTGAGCTCTTAAGAAGTTTAATTTTAAATTTTTATCTGTAAAACAAAGGATTTTTGTTTTCAGAGTTACTGATAGCTTGGATCAGTCATGAAAAGCACCAGTTGGTATTGTGTTTTAGAACACTTTAGGTACTGTTCTAATGTTATCATAGAGGATTGAGAATTAGTGTGTTGGTTTTTTGTGGTTCTGTATGGATTTTTCTGTGACTGTGTATTCTTACCTTCTGTAATGTGTATTTGTGAAGTGCTTCCAAAACATTACAAGCCAAACTCTAATCACCTTTCGTATTCTAATAAAGGATTTTGAAATAGATAGAATGAAACTTGCATGAATAGTTGCCTAATCTCCAATTACTCCAATTAAATATCCAAATATTTTCACATACTAATGACAGAGGAGAAAACTGGCATACTTAAAAATGAAAAACTGTTTAATTCCACTTCTATATAAGACAATATGATAGTTCATCTGTTACGCAGTCTGTTACAATGTTTTTGCTTCCTTGTGATTCTACAGCACAGTTCTTAAAAAAATAAAAAAAATAAAAAAAATTAAAAGAAAAAGAATAGGTAGGATATCTTGTTAATAGGTATTACAGTGACTGAAACAAAGTTCTTTCCAGGTTTAAATGATCTGACATCTGAAACTGCAAATTCCCCAGGACCTTTCAGAAACACAAATATGTCCAAAGCAGCGCAAACACACAAACTACGGAAGCTGAGGGCTCCATCTAAATGCAGAGAGTGTGACAGCTTAGTGGTATTTCATGGAGCTGAATGTGAGGAGGTAAGTTGAAGTATTTCAAATTGCTACTTTGAATTTATGTGAAGTTGAGAATTTTGTAAACCTTTTTTCTATGTAAAAAGTACAGACTTTGTGGGTCATAACATTCTCACGATCAAAGACCTCACTGACTAATAAATCTTCTTGTTTGCTTATGGGGATGACAAATCTTTGTTTTTCCTTATGTGGAGTTGCAAACACCAACGATATTTCTCATGGTGTTAGATTGTGTCATACATGTATTTTTTCTCTCCCCCGTAGTGTTCACTTGCATGCCATAAGAAATGTCTAGAGACATTAGCTATTCAGTGTGGACACAAAAAACTTCATGGAAGGCTTCACTTGTTTGGAGTGGAATTTGCTCAAGCTGCTAAAAGTGTCCCTGATGGCATTCCTTTCATCATCAAGAAGTGTACATCCGAAATAGAAAGCAGAGCACTGAATGTCAAGGTATGGTCAAGTTTGTTTATAAAAATTAACATATAAAAATACTTGGGGAGGGGACAAAAAGAAGTCACCTTTCAAGATGATAATTCTGTACTGTTAATCTCATCTATGTTATATGCTTGCTTATCAAATTAAAATTGATCTGTGCTGGTCTTTCAAAATTTCAGGGTATCTATCGTGTGAATGGAGCCAAATCAAGAGTTGAAAAGCTTTGTCAAGCTTTTGAAAATGGAAAGGATTTGGTTGAGCTCTCAGAACTTTATGCACATGATATTAGCAATGTTCTCAAGCTGTATCTTCGCCAGGTATGTGCTTAAGAGGTCAAATGGAAAATCAATGTAATAGAGCATATTTTTTCAGTTCAAGCAGGGAAAACTCCTCCTAGCAATCCTGCAACTGAAGGCTGTATGAATTGCACTAGAGTTTCTTAATTTTTTTATAGAGCATGTGATAGGGGCAGAGAAAGCTGTGAGATTACTGACAGCTGGTATTACAGTCTAGATTCCATATGGGCATGAGGTGTCTTAAATGCCAGTACCATTTACAGAATTAGCTTTTGTTTATCTGTTTGTGGTAAAGCCAAATCTTTTAAAACTTTGATTGCTGTATTTGTGTGTTTTATGTGTACATCAAAACATCCCCCTATTTTTGCTTCAAAATGCAAATGGATACTAAGATATTGCAGTTAATTTATGCTAGTGAAGATCCACTGAAACATATTGGCCTTGATGATGTCCTTATCATGGAGAGACCATACATCTTTTTGTTTCAAAATGGGAATGTAAAGCTTTAGGATTAAGTTTTCCATCACTGTGAATCTGATGACTAGGATGTTGCCCTGTGAGATTACTGAGTCACTCAAAAGACTTGTTGATCCTGAAAGGAACATTCCTTAGGTGCATGGTTTGGTCCCATCTCTGACACTAGTTGTTAAAAACGAGCCCTCTTGGGAGCATTCCAATCCCATGATCAGTGCTAAATTAAGTACTTTTGTAAAGCTACAAAGATTAACTGGCTATTTAATCAAATCAAAAGGTAGCGTATTATATACGACTTAGTGGAGTAGTTAGAGGTGTTGTGCTGTATTATAAATATGGCTTAACTCTAAAAATAGTTAACATGTTTTCTTGTCTTTTTACTTCCTTTGTAGGTAATCTGTCCTTTTTTTTTTTTTTTTTTTTTAAGGTAAACCTGCTCATTTTAAATGTAGGAACAATGCTAAAAACCTGCAAGACATTTTAGAATCCTGTTTTAAAACCTATTTGACATCATTATTAATGCTTTTAAGCTTTTTTTATTTAAGCTTTTCTGTTTTTCCTACTTTTTTGCTTTTTTCTAAGCTGGCACAAGGCAAATAACCAGTCTATATTTGAGTTTGTTTTCCTTTGTAATTCTTTTTAGTTTATTAATATTCACTTTGTAGTACATTGCTGTTTTACTGAGACAAAACTTCAATCATTTTTTTAAAATAACTGTTATATGACCAAAATCCAGTTTGAAAACCAAAATATGCACCAAACTGGATATCACGTGTAATATATTCTCAAAGAAAAGATGAATAAATACTGTGTTTTATCACGTATTGTTCTGTATCTGCAATGTAATGTCTTCCCTCAATCGTCTTGAAATCTGAACCTGTGTTAAGTGCTCAGTCTTGAAGCTCTTGTAGCAAAGTTCTAGCAAAAGATGTATGGAAGGAAGTACAAGGAGTTTCTTTACCCAGATTTTTTTTTATTTAATAAGCTATGGTTTGAGCCACTAAACGAAAGATCTTCTAAAAAAGAATACACTAGACCAGACAAGGTTGAAGAAGAACTGGAAAGAAATAAAAGTTGAAATTCAGGCTTGAGTAGTTTCTGACATGTTTGTGTTTCTTCAGCTTCCAGAACCCTTGATTTTATTTCGGCTTTACAATGAGTTCATTGGACTTGCAAAAGAAAGCCAGAGTGTCAGTGAGGAATTGGATGCTAAACAGGCTAGCCCCAACTCAAAGAAAAGACGATCAATCTGTATCGAGCTGAATAGAATCATCATTAAAATTAAAGATCTTCTGAAACAACTGCCTGTACCAAACTATAACACTCTTCAGTACCTTATTGGCCACCTTCACAGGTAAGAAAAGACTTCAACTGCCAGTTGATGCTGAAAGTTGATGTATGCAGCATAGTGTGCTTTAGGAAACTCTTGTACCTTTTGAATGACAGTAGAAGATGCCTTATTTGTACTTGCTACTGTTTTTTCCTAGAAACAGTTGTGTGGTTTTGAGTGTGCTGCAGTTGTGTTCTTTGGTCATATACTACATCCTTGTGCCAAAAGAGAATGTAATGGTGCTTCAAAAATAGCATAACTAATGTTATAGTTTGTCTAAGCATACTTTAAACCCAACAAACTTAAATGTAGGTCTTTGAGTCATCACATTTCTAGATTCTAGTCTTTGTTTCCCAATCTCCCTTCCCTTTCCTCCCACCCCTCCTCCCAATTCCTCAAAATTCCAGATAGTCATTAGTGATGCTAAATAAAGTTTTAAAACACCACACCCTGTGTGGAAGGGGCTTAGTCTGTGTTCCTGTTAAGAGCTTTCTTCAATGATGGTTCTGCTTGCTACCCATCCAAACCCACCTTAAGTTTTTTAATCATCTTTTAGCCTCTTCAGATATAAATGAAAATTAGTGTCTAAAATACTTCTGAAGTAGTAAAACCCTCTAATTCTTGGAGTTTTTTTCATCTCTTCTTATGCAGGGTTACAGAACAGTCTGATGAAAATAAAATGTCAGCTAGCAACCTTGGCATAATATTTGGCCCAACTCTGATCAGGCCACGCCAAACAGATGCTACAGTTTCTTTATCATCACTTGTGGATTATCCGTATCAGGCCCGGGTGGTGGAGCTGCTTATAACATACTATGAGAAGATATTTGATGTTTCATTGCAACCGTTTCTGAGCACATCACAGACTGAAGAAAATGCCATTACAGTCAGAGTTGCTTTATCAGCAGAAGAGAGGGAGCCACAGCAGCAGAGGAAGTCATTTGTTGCCGTAAAGGAAGTGAGTCACTTCTCTTGTACTTTTCTGAGGAGGAATGTCTTTTCCCTTGTGCTCATTTACTTTTGCTCTGACTTCTGTTAACAGGGTGTTCTAATAGCTCCAGGTGAAAACAGAGCTTCAGAAACAACTGGATTACTTTTGGAATCGAACAATAGCAAGAATGCAAAAGAACAAGTAGATACATCTGTAACTGGTTAGTGGGCTTTTATGTATTGAGTTGGTAAATAAGTAGCAGTCCTGGTTTATTCAGATCATAGTGCTTGCTGCTCTTCATAAGCAGATTCCATCTTTTTAAGGGCTTTTGGTTTAAAAAAAAAATAAAAGTGTTTAAAGAATCAGTTTAAAGTACTTGTTAAGAGAACACAACAGTGAGTTGTTGTGATTTCAAACAAAATAAATAAACATGTGGTGACTATGTGTTTCTGCAATCTACTATGATGCAATGAACCAATATTGAGTAATTAATGTGTTTTGACTATTGTGTCCTCCAGAACATGTGTCGCTGCAACTTGGTGGAGCTAAATCAGAGGGCTCTGGAAAGAGTAATTCTCTACTAGGATCATCAGCTTCCAACACTTTGGACGTTCATATTTCTGCTTCCAAAGAGCCAGGTAGGTGCAAAATCTGGAAGTGTTAAAATCTTAGAAATAAAAAATAATTAGGAATAGTAAAGCACTAGCAAAAGAAAAAATAATATAAAGTAGTGTGCTGTCTCTGATTTCTTCCTCCTTAGTCACATCTGTACATTACCTGTTTTAACATTATAGAAATAGTAATATTTGGCTATTGTGGGATACTCTTAGTAATGAGTACAGGGTATGCCTCAAAGCTGTTATCCCATTACTGTACCACCTGTGAAAGGGTCATTGGTGAAGTTTGCATTCTGTTTGTAAAAATCCTGAAGATTTGAATAACATCTATTTATGTGTTTCTAGGCGATGCTGTGAATCCAGCTTCAGAAAAAGACAGCCGTTCTTTTGTTTCTGCAGGTGAAGAGAGCTGTAAAGTTAACTTATTTCCTGCAAAACCTAATCGTCAAATTACCAAAGTTCCATTGCGGGTTCCAAGGACAAAACCAGCCATTCGTCCCGTGAGCTTACCTGTAGACCGAATACTTCCTCCTTGTGTTCTGAATGAGAGAAATTCACGAAATGCAGGAGCTGTAAGTCCAGAAAAGCTTGGCAGAAGCCCTACTATTGAAGAAGTTTCAGAGGTTAAGGCACTCCCTGCTGTCAATACATTCTGCAGACTTTCTTGTTGTGACACTCAGATGCTGCAAAAAACCTGGGACAAACAATATAAACAGTATGATATCACAGCAAGGACAGCAATGATTGTGACAAATGTGCCCCAGGAGAACCGAGCACTTGAGAGTGGAACTGCAGGTGCCTTATCTTCATCATGTAGTAACAATTCAGCTAATGCCATTCTTGCTAGTAAGCCATATTCTCTTTCTGTCAGGTCAGGAAGGACAGCAACAGATGGGAACAGTTCAGATGCCCATCCTCTTGCTGCCTTCAGGGCACCAAGAACACTGCAACCACCCCCAGGGACATTTTATAAACCACCTTCTAACAAATCCAAACAAAGTGAAAAGAGTTCAGTAGAACAAGCGAAAGCTTGTGCATCAACCAGTGTTAGCTCTGTGCTTCAGCAGGATACTGTGAAATTGGCTAGGAGCTCTGCGCTTCCATCGGGCAATCCTGGACAAAGCACAAGTGAACAACAAACTGGCTCAGAGGATACTCACTCCACAGATCTAAAGCCTGCTTACCAGAGACTAAGGCCAAAAAGGATCCAAGAGCTAGAACACAGGGAAGCTCACTTTGTATAGGGTGCAAATTCCTTTTGGACTGAATGCAATGTGTTGATCTTGCCAGGGAAAGCTTCGCTCTGACCCTTTATCCTTTGCTTTCCCTTGAGAATCCTACTTTTGTGCCATATGGGAGTTATTTTTTATATATGCTGCCTTTTAAAAGTGGGGGGGAGGGTGTGTGGAATTGTGATGGTAATGAGTCAAATTTTTTCTTGTAATTCAGTGGATTTTCATGAAGATTTATTGCATCCCATGTCTAGATACAGCAAATTTATTCATTGAGTAAGATATACAGCGCTTCGTTTCATTGTATGGAACGAAGTGCTTAACTATAGAGGAATGATTATCACATGTAGCAATGAAATGACCTATTTTTCATAATAGATGTTATTAATAAAATTTGAAGGGCTGGTATTCAGTGTCTAAGCATAAACCAAAGCTTGTGCTTTACTCTATAAAAGCATTTGTTCAGTTTTTTAATCTGTGCAATTAAGGCTTTGCTCCTGAACAGACTTACATGCTGGCCAGCATGGCCCATTATTATGTATCATATGTGTATATTTAGGCAAATGTGGTTATCTGTTGCCAGTTCTCTATGTTGTCACTTTAATTTTTTGTTGTTGTTGTACAGCAAGGATGCACTTACTGAGCTTCACCATTCAGAAGCAGCAATTGAGCCACATCTGGGATTTCTTGTGTAGCTTAGTGAGTGGGACAAATGTGCACAGTCCTTTTTATGGGTGCCCTTGTGGGGAGACTCAGTTGCAGCGGTGCTGTCTTTCGCAGCGGACTGGAACGGCGGTGGTTTGCTTGCTATAGATCAGTTTCGCCTTAACCTGGTGCAACTGAAATGAAGAGCGCGGCTTCCAAGTTTCAGCAAAAAACCTGAAAATAACCAAAAACCTACAGCAGTAGGTGCATTTAATGGTTTCCACTTTGTATGAAATGGTTTTTACGTGTACACTGTTGTATTTGCTTTGAAATATATTAACTTGTTAACAGTTCAGTGGCTCTGGTTTCTCTATCTGGGTGCCTTCTAACTCACTGAAACACGGACCGTTGTCCTTTGCGATGGTAAGTACCTCCTCAGGACGAGACTTCTGTCAGTTGCTGACCCCGCCGTAAGGCTGTGCTGCGAAGGCGCGGTGAAGCGCTTCCTGCCCGCGTGCAGCGCGCCTCAGGAGGCGCGCGGCGTGAGGGCCGGGAGGGCCGGAAGCCTCGCGAAAAGGACGTCGGCTTTCCTTTTGACCGACTGGAAGTGTTTCTGATGGCCCCCCGTTCGTGTTGGTTCTGATGCAAATTTCTCCACGTGTTGTTTCGAATCGCCTCTGCGCGACTAATTGCTGCGACTCAGTCAGCGAGTTGCGGTGTGAGCGACCCCCGCGGCTGCCTTCGCGAATCTTCCTGCGCCGCGTTTGCTCGGTAATGAGATTTTCTGAAGTTGTACCGCACTGCCTCATCCCTCTTAAAGCTTTGGCAGAGCACAATCTCCGTAATTCCCTGACCTAATTAGTGGTGACGGCTGTTTGTTTAGCGGGGCCCCTAAAGCGGCCGGAGCTGCCCTTCTGACGGCATCTTTCCAAAGGCAAGTGGTGTTTGCATCTGAGGAAAAATCTTAGGGAGTATCAGCTTGTGAGGAGAGGGCGTCGTGCTCATCCCAACAGAAAGGGAGGGTTTTTATTCAGGAACTGAAAGTTGTGGGTTGCGCAGTTGTGCATGGAGCGCAGGATTAAGGCAAGCTCCTTATGCTGAGCAGTGTCAGTCGGTACCTGCAGCACGGCTTTCTTTGCAGCGGAGCTGGACGTTCCTTCAGCAACCTTGCTTTTCAGCACTGCTCGCACATGAGGTAAGCTTTGGAGGTGAAGTTCCCAGTTCTTGTTGCTTGTATTTAAGTAGTCCTTGTTATGCTTGCAAATCCGTGAATTAATTGGCTTTTGTAGTAGAGGCCTGAATGGGTCATCTGAAAGCTTACAAGAAATGTCCTGTAAATGCTGCTAGTGTGCGTTTGCTGTATTTTAGTTTAGGTCATGTTTATATTTTTTTAAAGTGACTCCTCTACACACTACCGTGGTTCACAGCACAGGGATCCCAGAGCGTGCAAACCTGACTGGGTTGGGATGAGGCTGCACTGAGATGTGCTGTGGCAGTGCCCGATGTGCTGCAGCCGTTCATGTGCCTTCATTCTAATTTCAGGAGCTCACCTGAAGTTACGTGCAGGCACCACATCTGGGCACTGGGCTCTGAGCTCTCGCTGTTCTGCTCTACAGATGTGCTTCTGTCAGGCCATCATGCTTGTCAGTGGAGGCAGACTAATTGTGTTGGGAAAAAGGGACAAGTCACTTCTATTTTGCATTAGCGAAGTAGGGAAGTTCTGATACTTACAACTAATGCTGTTTTATTTAAACATGTCAACGTGGAAATACATCACACAGCAGGAGGCTTTAGAACTAAGGTTTATATCTGCACTTCCTCTTTGTAAAGGGATATGAGTTCAATTTCTAATAGAAATTGGATGGAATCCTTGAAATAATTCTCACAGATGGAAGAAAAATCCATCCTAAATCTTGCAAAACATGAAGTATTTGAGAAGGGTGAACGTGAGGGAAAAAAAACTCCCTCCTCAGTTCCTGCTTGGTAGCTGAGCGTCTATGTGAGTAAATCGGCTTATGGCAGATGTAGAAAGCATTCCTGCCAAGTTTGTGCCTGGTATGCTGTGTGTTTAACCATGGTACGCCTTGCGTAGATAGGGGTAATTAGTCCACTGCTAAGCCTGCGTGTCACAGGACTTATTTAAGGTGCCACATTTGCTTGTTTTGAAATCGAGAGGAATCTTTGTTAGATTCTTATCATCTTTGATTCTTAGAAATGCGTGTCTTTCAAAAGGAAGTTTAAGTGGCTTTTCTCTGATTTCTTGCCAGTGCTTCTGAAGTCATTCTGTCTGCAACCTTATGAGCAGTACATTTTCTTCCATTTTCTGTACACTGATTTCTGTGCATCTTGTTCTTTGCCATCTGTTCAAGTGTCACCACTCACTTCCCTTTCTCTCTCTTTTCTATAATTCTTTCACTAGCTACCATAACAAGAAATTGACCTACTTGACACAACTGCATGTTCTTGTCCTTCAAGTCACATCTTATCTGAAACACATCAGGAAAAAATCTGAGAAACTTTTCACTTGGGTTTCCTCACAGGAATTTAGGATAACTGAATGCAGAACTTAAGTCAGAAGACTCCATCCTGTCTGTGTAGATGCAGTTCTCTCTATGTGCACACAACTATTTATTCACTTCTCTGTATAAGTATTCCGTAGGATGGAATGTTATAGAATATAATGTGTAGTACACTGTAGCGCTCTACAATATTAACTGTTAGGAAAAAAAAATAAAGGAAGCCAGAGAGTAAATGGATTTTTTTTTTCTGTGCTTGGGAATTTGAAAGAATCTTCCTACAGTTCAGTGCTGATAGGAGCAAGTTGTTTTTGTAGATCCCCACACCGAGCCCCCAGGAAGGAGAGCCAGTTCCTGTAAAAGCAGAATTAGTAAAACAGATTTATATAGGTCATAGGCATAAATCACATCCCTTAAACCTGTTATCTTCGGGCAGCAAGCATGTGCCATTCTAAATACTAACAGTCTTGATTTGCATTACCTTCTGAAAAGCTGAGTAAGTTCACAAGTGTGGGGATTTTTCCAGTTTTTAGGAGAGGCATTAATATCTTTACTGTTAAACTTCATTTTTTTGTAACTGAATTTCTTCTAAACGCCTGTACTGTTCCTAATTGCAGTTGTTTCAAGCCATCACTGATCTTGTGGGCAGAATGCTGCTGCCTTTAAGAATGAAGATATATCTACACCATGACTAATCACTTCAGAAGCTGAGCCCATGTGGAGCTCTCAGTGCACTGTTTCTAGGTACTATCTTTATCATGGACCTCCTCCATTACTTCATTGTAGTGTTTTATTCTACATAAATTAGTGGAGTTAAACCCTGACAATATATTTCTATGTTAGTCCTCTTGAGTGATGCCCAGTTAGGAAGGAATGTTTCTGGCTTGGAAATGAGTCACTCGTTATTTACTGTTTTGCTACAGAATCTGAAGTTTATCAGAAAAATCTAGATTTTCTAGGGCAAGTGTTAACAGGCATTCTGTCTGGCAATTCTAATCCCATTTATGGCCTTACATTGCAGTTGTTCTTTTTGCTAACTGTAAGACTGGAAGTTAGAAGATAATACAGGTATGTTATACATTAAAAACAGCATAGGAACATGAGCTGGCAGACTGCGCTATGAGGAAATCTCTCCATGAGATTGAAAAAATGTATTGGATAGTTCGTTAATGAGCCAAGAAGAAGTGGAGATGCCAGGCCATTGGCAGAGATTGTATGGCCTTGACATGAAGGCTTGCTTTTTCTTTCACAGCAGTTAGTTGTACAAAGATTGCAGTGTCTGGGGTTTAGAAAAGGGTAAGAGAAGCTGGAAAAAAACTGTTTCATTTATTTAACTGTAGGATTCATTCTTGAGAACAGCAACAGGTTTAAGAGTCCTGAGTGTAATGTGAAAGCATCAGGGAGCTGTCTGACTGCCCATAGTCCGCAGCTCAGCAAAGAGAACCTCGGTGGGAACTCCTAAGGAGCTGCAGGTGCCACTTTAATGGCAATAGCATGGTGGTCTCTGGAGCTGCCTGCAATCAAATATAGGATCGTTTCCAAGTGAGAATGTTCTTAGAAGGCATCAGTCTGTTCAGGTGCAGGAGCTGCTGTAAACAACATCAGTGCCAGAGTCTTGTCTTGAAGCTCAGCCAGTCTTTTTTTCCTGGACTCTAAGCCCTTCCAACAGTTAATTTCTCAGAAATGTTCTGGACTGGGTGAGTGTCTAAAGAGTATGATGTGCTTTTCCTCAATTAATGAGTACGAGAGGGAAAAAAAGGTGAATGCTAGTGTCCAAATTTTAGTTTTTTCTGTCTTTAGTCCACATGCAAGAATCAAGTGATTGATCTGAACTGGTTTCCTAGTGTCAGCTCTGAGGAAGATGGCAGAGGGGTCTGGAGCACAAGTCTTAGGAGGAGCAGCTGAGGGGACTGGGATTGGTTGGTTTGGAGAAGAGGAGGCTCAGGAGAGAGCTTATTGCTCCCTGCAACTCCCTGCAAGGAAGCTGTGGTGAGGTGGGAGTCGGCCTCTTTCTCTGGGTAACCAGAAATAAGACTGGAGAGAATGGCCTCGAGTTGCACCAGAGCAAGAAGTGCACGCCTTCAAACCAGCAAGCGTTAATCTATTTACTTTCTGGAACAGCAGTTGTATTTTGTAACTAATCTCATTCCCTGTGGAACTTGAATCATTACAATTGGAGTGACCCTGAAAACTGCATGAAATGGTTGGCCTGCAAAACATAGAAAATGCTGCAACTTCTGTCACCGTCAGTTTTACATATGTTCAGTTTTTTTTCTGTAGACTTGATGTCTTATTATTTGATCCCCAGTAAGCAACACAGCCAACTGTAGCTAAGCAAGGTCTCAGATATCCTGATCCAGGCCTTTTACATGCTCAGTGTGCCAGAAGAGATCCTCATGCTTTTTGGAAACTTTTCCAGTAAAGTTAGTAAGGACTCATGCCAGTCCTCCCCAGTGCTGTCCTCCCCCTTCCTGGATGATTAAAATGTGCACCTGAGATGATTTTCTGTAATTATCAAAGAAATATTACCAATTTCTGTGTCAACTAACATTATGTTGAAAGATTAGGCCAGTGTATTCTGATGTGCTATCCAAGCCTTGCCTCTTAAAACCAAACAAAACCTCTCCCACTTAATAGGTATTTAAAAAAAATTCCAGAAGAGTGACAAGATTGTCTCAACAAACCATCACATCTAGAGCAGTCTTGTCTGTGCAGTTCTTGATAGAGAACCTGGGTAACCTCCAGCAATCAGGTTTTTGTCATAATTATTGTCATTACGAAGAGTCTTCTAATGTCTAACTTGCATCTCCTTTTCCACTTGCTCTCAATCACTCACCATTCAAGAAGAAACTACTCTCTAATCATTTAAATCCCAGAAGGCAGCTGTGAGTATGAAGTTGATATATAGAGCAAGTTTAAATGGTTTCTTTGTTTTAAAACAGGTCCCTATGTTTGAAAGGCACCTGTTTTGACTTATATGTCCAGTTCTCTTTTTCCTTTTGAAGGTAAAATATGTGGTGATGAAAATATGGCATGAGGCTAGAAAGCAGATCATGCAACGATTTATATTCAGTCAAATCACTGTTAAAGTGTTCCGGGAGTTTTTTATTTGAAAGTACATCAATCTGAGATCATGGGGTATATTTTTTGTTGGTTTTGTTGCGTTTCTTTGCAGCAAAATTAATTTGTCTATATAAAATCCATTCCAAGCCGTGCTAGTCAGTACACATTTACAGTGCCTAAATAGAAAGTCTGATTCTGCTCTGTTATCATAGCTAGTTTTTAATGTTACACTAATGTTCGGTTCATCTTTTCTTTGAAAAATTAGTTTGAAAGCACTGATTTAATCTGGTAACTGATGCAACAGTTAATTGCTTGCATTACTTGCAAGTTCCTGGAGAGTGCTAGTGGCACTTTTTTGTTTGAAAGAATGCTTTTCTTATGTCCTGCTTTTTGATGCTGATAAAATGTGCTGCAGGAAACAGTCTCCAAACAAAGGAAAGGCAGAGGTTTTTTATGTATAATAGCGTATCAAGTGCAAAATGAAGTGAAGCGGATAATGACAGGAACCAATTTCTATGATAACATAGTCTTAAAATAAGAACAGAAAACTGTTATTTTTCTCTGTTTGAAATGGTGGCTGAAAAAATGTTGATGCGTCCTTTGTTGTAGATTAACCAGGGACAGCTGATACAGAAGCATGAGCTTCCTAAGGCAAATCAGACTTCTACTCTGGAAGAACTGGATCCTCCGAAAAAGGCAAAAGGTAAAAATTTTGTGACTGGACCTTGGCTTTGGGCGTGCAGACCCTTGGATGAACTGACTAGTGGAACATCTGTCAGCATGGAAAAACAACCAATTCCTCAGTCAGATAAGTCTGGGATCTTGTTTGGTACAGTTTACAAGGCCGTTTTTAACCCACCAAGCATAGAGAAATGTTTGTTTGTTTAAATAGGACAACATACAAGGGGAATAGCTGTGGGCAGTAATAGTTTGTCAGGTTGGGAAAATGCTGTGGGTGCTGCTCAGCTCAGGGAGATTTGATTCCTAATTTCAGATTTGCTCCTCATGCCCAACTGCTCCCACGTGTGAATCTAATTAGAGTCTGACACTCACATGAAATTGTTTATTTTTAATATGCTTGAATAGCATGATAAATAAATTGAAAGTCAGAAGTATTTTGAATCCTTTCAAATCCTTCTAGATCTTGTGAAACTCAGAGCAGATTTTTCTATAACTTTCTACCATATTTCATTCTTTCTTCTTTTTCTTAGCCAAATTTTCTTAGAGTCAAAGCCTCCAGAAAGGGTCTTGGTCCTCTGATACACTCAAATATGCAGTGACTACTTCTCTTAAGGTAATTTTCAGGGAAAGCTTCCTATGAGCTCCTATACAGAAAGTCCACTCATTTCAAACTGAGAATAATAAAGGAGAGCACTTGGTCATGTGTGCAGCTGGAGCAGTCAAGGGGATTGTTCTGCTTTGATAACAAAGATCAGCAGTGCCAGAATGAGTCAGGGGAAGAGGTGAAATGATTAATTATGCTGACGTCACTTTTTTCTGTGCCATCATATTTTGGGAGCTGTAACAAAAAATTTATCCGGAGCTGTTTCAGCTCTTGGTCAAAATCAGGTGGAATCTCCCTCTAACAGTTATAGCTATTTTGCTGATGGAGCTGAGACAGTCCACTTTCCAAACCATTTTCTTGTTCACACTTAGGTGATTGCTTGCTTGATTTTTGATTGATATTAAATACTGAAAATGTTATTGTGTAAAACTGCAGTCGCTGTTTTGTTCACTTCCATAAGTTTTAAAGACATTCCCAGTGACTCAGGCTGAAAGTTACAAGGTCAAAGGGTTATCTCATTCTTTTTTTCCACTGACAAATTGAATGTGCATTCTTTCATATCTTCCCCGCAGACTTGGTCTCACAGTTTGCAGTATGAGCTAAAGCTGATGCATGCAACATTGACAACTTGTATTTTAATGCGGTATGAAATTCGCCAATCCATTCTTAACCTAAATTACACCAGGGATAAGGACACCTTTGCAAAACTAGACTACTGATGGCCAAGGAGTTGTCATAGCTTGACTCTCAAGTTCAGAAAAACGTGCACCCCAACAAAAGAAAATCCACGTGTTTCTGATCTTTGAGTGTTTATGCTGAGAGAACTGAAACATAGTTCTTTAATTTTTTTGCAAATGGATCTTTGCACTCAGTGTTTTCAATGTGTGAAATATTATTTGATTTTAGCAAACCTATACAGACATTTCATTTAGAATTATTAGCTGTGTTTTGGATTTTTTTTTCTTAATTATGTTTTTCCTATAGAAATTTCAAAACTGCTAGCCTTGTAATTTCTAGGTGTTACCAGAGGTCCCTTTCTGTGCTGATCATTCCTAGCTTTTAAGTATAAAGAAATAAGTTCTCTTCTCTGAAGGGCAAAACAATTTTAAAATTGAGTCAGTAAAAATTATTCTGTTTTTTGCTTATACAAACCTACTTGCTTATTTGTCCACTCAGACAAACAAGGTAGCCAAAACAAAAATCTGTAACATCAGAAGCAGCTATAAGAATGTGTTTTGGGAAAATGAGCCTTGCTTTAGGCAACCATCGTGCAGTACCATAAACTGGGAGGCAGGCCCAATCTTTTACCATAGTTCACCATTTACCCTAATTCACAAGAGGAAAGGGTTCCTCACAGTTAACAGATGATCTGCAGCCAATTTCGCCTCATCAGATATATAGAATCACATGACTGAGCTTGATCCATCGCAGGTCCATGTGGGTATTACATGTCTCTGTGTGTAAGATTTGCTAAGATTTCTGCTCTTTATCTCATGATTCTGTGGGGTTATGGACTGTTCTCTAAGCCTTCCTAGTGGGTACTGAGATAGCTGTACGACTTCAAGAAAAGAACTACAGGAAAGTATCAGAAGGCCAACAGCTCTTTATCTGTCCTCATCACACAACACACTGTTTACCAACTTGAATGGAGGCTTTCCTTTTGCTTTAGCCTTCAGTCCCACCCCAGCTAGTTAGCTCAGAGAGAAGGTAATACTGAATTCAAGTCTGAGGATTTTGTGTTTCCTGTGAATGGAGCAAGATCCTCCTTCTGAGCAATAACCCAGTTTTACCTGCAACAAAAACAACTGAGTAATCTTCTCCAGTTCTTATCCCTCTTGAGTTGATTTGCACAGTGCTTGTCCTAAATGTCACGTTTACTGGTTATGTTGGTGCTGTGGACACACTCGGTATCGAGAATGGCTTATAATACTGTACAGCTGTGCAGTGGCAGACTTCCTAGGCTAATAATTTGGTCATCTGCCCTTTACTGCTAGCAAGATTTTGTCTGACTTTAAAAATATGAGGCATCGTAACTTCTTAGGTGATGGGATTTTCTGTGTTTCTTTTCTGTTTGTTTAAAACAAGCAAACAAACAACAACCTTGAGACAAAGTGTGAAGTAGGAAACAGTTGCCTGGTGTAAATCTTTCTACTTTTTTTTGCCAAAATCATAGCAGGTCTTAATTGAAGCTATGAGAGTTACAGTGGAAAAAGTAGGACAGCTTCAAAACCCTGTTCTTAGTTGTTCTGTGGAGTACCTTTTGCCCTGCATGCCTCTGTCTGAAAAAGGGAGAAAAACAAACAACAAAACCCACGTTCGTGTGTGACGCATTATTTATCCTGCTGCTGTATGCATTACTGTTGCGTATTTTGTATCTGATGGTGGAAGAGAGAGTAAAGGAAAGGAAGCAGTGAGGGTCTTCCTGTCACCTGTGCTACAACCCAGCTTTGGAAAGAGTTTGTCTCGTCTCTTGTATGGTGAGGAAAAAAGTGCCATGTAAATGCACACAAGAAGCCCATAGCTGATTCCGAGAGCCCAAAGCCTGTGTCACGAGATCAAAGGATTGTAGTTTCAAACCTCTGCCAAAACACAGAGACAATAGAACTGAAAAACAGGAGTGGAGGAAACAGCCTGAGAAACCAGGCAGGATGTTGCTCTGTGGTGAAGTAGTGCTGTTGGCTTTTTCATCATGGCTATCAAGTGATGTCTACGCGTATTCAGAGACCTGGGCAGTAAAGTGGCCTTGGATGGGCAATTACACATTGTTGAATAAGACACTTGATTTCAATATATACATTTCCACCAGTATTGGAAAATGAATATAATGTTGAAGTGAGTGGTGTTGAAAAGAGGCAAAAGTAAAGATTAAGAAATGTAGACTTCTGCAAAAGTCTCTACACTGTGCCAAAAGCCTACTACTGAGGACAACAGTGCAAAAAGCATGGATAAAATCCCTATTTACCTATTGCATCACAGCTTGTTTTACTGTATTTTTAGGGTCATCCATGTTGTGAAAGAACTATTTAGATCTACATCTAGTCTGCCTGGCAGCTTATTACTATGTCTTTATCACAGTCAGTATCCTTAAACACTTTTTTAGTAGATGTGAGAAAGCCACTGAGTTGATGCTGATGCTTCACAGGGTTCTGATGAAATCCTAGCCTTTTCTGAGTGTCCTTTCAAAGTGGTGGAATAGGAAAGGATAACCATGGGCACATGCTGCACTGGGCATTGCCACTATGTTTAAAGGCCTCAGCTCTCTAATCTGTAGTGACTCTCTGCAGGATTTATCTGTAAAATTTGTTTTGAATAGATATTTTTTTTTTCCAGCTTCGTATTCTGGTGGAGCTTATATGGCCTCTGTCATTATTTCTTGCCCTGGTCTGGCTGAGGAAAGCTAATCCACTGTATCGCCAACATGAATGTAAGACATTTTAATACTCTGTCTTGTGCTAGATAATGCCTAGGACATCTCGGACAGGTGCACTGGGCCTGTTTGCTAAGTGTTCTTCTCTAATGGCAAAAAGACACGCTCTGCTGCAAGCATTTTAGTTATTTATAGCCATGTATCGAGAGAATTAATTATGAGTGAAATAAAAGCTTGAGTTCTCCTGAGATACTTTATGGTTGGATTTAACATAAGGTCTCAAGATTCTTTCAAGTTGTAGGTAGCTATAATTTTGTTGTTGAGAAATACGTTGAGCCCATAATAGTATTAAGGTTCACACAGACTGCATCAGAAAAGACACTTTTTTTTTTCCATATTCCAGGTCACTTCCCAAACAAGGCAATGCCATCCGCAGGAACACTGCCATGGTTACAAGGCATCTTCTGTAACATGAACAATCCTTGTTTCCGCAGCCCAACCCGTGGAGAGAGTCCAGGTGTTGTGTCCAACTACAACAATTCTATGTAAGCAGAGCTCTGTGTCTAAAATGGGGGTTGCCATAATGCAGGCCTGCTAAGCAATTGCTGATAGCTTGCCCTTGACACCTATTGAACCTGTTGGCACCTAGTGGGTGATATGAGGAGAAAGGATGAAGTATCTTCATCCTGCCTAGATTGATCCTTCAGTGTACTGAGGATAGTTTATAGAATTGTTCTGTGTTGCAAGCAAAAGAGGAAAGGGGAGCACTTAGGACAACAGGATGCAACTACTAAAAGACAAAAAACAAAAAAAAATCTGTTCTAGCAAGTCAGTTTCATTCCAACAGTGATCAACAATGTCAGAATGGAGCTCATGGTGGTTGGTTGATGCCTTTTTCAAAGGAATTTAGTTCCACTAGTCTCTACAGAATGTGTATTCATATGATAAAATCTTTTTTCTTTTTTATTGCCTGCTGTTCATTGACTGTTTCAAGATAAATATTTCTGAGTAGGAAGCTTCTAAGCTTTCTTTTCTCATGAGTTAAGCTGTTACCCCTGAATGAGGGCTTTCATGAAGTAGCAGCAAGAGATAGTCTGCTCTACCACTTCTCATATAGCACTTGTTCTGGCTATACGTTTGAGAGACTTTAACCAGCACAGTAACTTTCAGATACTAAGGTAAGAATAAGACAGGAGAATGGGAGATTTCTGGACTGTTGATGGAAAAGGGCTGTGGGAATGCTTCGTTGCCTTGTTGGTTGTAGCTGAGTTGTGAGAGGCAGCATATAGTGGACAAAGACTGAAAACTCGTTAGGAAAAAAGTAATTCCAAATCTCCCTTTTGAGCATCCAATGAGTTAGCAATGCCAGTGCTATCAAGGCTCCGGTAGCATTTAATTCCGTGGCTTGATGTTAAATTAGATTTTTGTGTTTTGTTCCTAGTGAACAGGATTTAAAATAATCAACTGAGCTTTTTGAGGGTACAGCCAGTCGCGCAGTGAAGTTAAAAGTTTGTTTTATATATATATATTCTGGCTTTTCTCAGTTGCTTATTGCAGAGTGAACTGTCCCTTTGTGAGTCAGAATAAATTCAGCGCATTACAAAGGAAGCAAATACATTGTGTTTTCTGAAAGAATTTTGTCCTTCCTGTTTGCTGTTTCCTGTAAGCTAAAAAAGTCTTGAGGACTGGGACTTACCATTCCATATATGGAAAGCATAACTGTTAAAGAAATGCAGTGCTTCTTAACAGGTATTAGTTCAAATTCTATCTCTGTTTTACAGCAGAAGGAAAAGAAGCCTGTGACATTTAGTTCCTAGATGTGCTTAACCACCTCTGCTCCTAATAAGATTTTTTTCATACTTGTTTATGAACACAGGACCTGACTGCATCTTTGCTTGAAATGTATGTCTTAACCCAGAACAGCTGCCTTTGGTAAAAACTGGGCATTGCTGTTCTCCCACTTCTAGAAGAAATGTACTTCATTGTACTTAAAGAAAGGACTTAAAAAGCTACTACCACATTAGAAGGGTCTGAACTGAGAGAGGGAGAAGGATTCTTTATCTGGTGATTTTATGTCGCTTATCCAGCTGAGCAGGGCTGTGTGGACCATTTAACTGCCAAAGCTGATCTTTAGTCATAACTGGAGCATATTTGCACAACAAATATGGAGTGCTGTATGGGAAGGTCCGGTCTCCCCAACAGTGTGTGGTAATGTAAGTGTAGGAGAGGCCAGCCTTCTGCCACACAAGTAGCCCTCTGAACCACGTGGATTCCCATATCTAACTGAATTCACTGAAAGTACTTTCTTGTCACCAGAAAATTGAGCTTTTCAAGGATGAAGATAAATTAACTTTTTCTCCTCATCCCTACCACAGAAAAAGTAAAATTTGAAAGTATATATATGAAGTTTTCATAATAGTCATCAGTCTTAAATTATCATTGGTTGCTTATTTCTTCTTTCAGTCTTGCAAGAGTATATAAAGATGCTCAGGAGCTCTTACTGGAAGCCCCTGAAATCCATGACCTTGGCAGAGTCTGGGAAGAACTGATCATTATGACTCAGTTTATGGAAACAATGAGAACAAATCCTGAAAGAATTGCAGGTAATTGTTTTCTATGTGTCCTTTAGACCACTGAATTTTGCCTTATGAAATCCATCTAGTAATTACTATGCAGGGACTAACAATAACTTAATGTGTTTCACATTTGACTGTGACTATTCTTACTGTTTGACAAGGTAACCGAAAATTCATTAACTAGTGGCTTTAAAAAAAAAAAAAAAAATTAGAGAGAATCATCTGGCTTCATGTCAGAAAAGCATGAAGTGCGATGGGTTTGCTAAAAGATCAGACCCCGTAGTTTGAGGGGGTTGCCTTTGCATCCTGTATATACTTAGCAACCAGAAAATAGCACATTGCTCCCAATTCCTATGAAATACAACGTTAAGGTTATTTTGGAAACTATTTTTAATGTGTGTAATTAAATTAAAAAAAAAAAAATTGGTTCCAGAGCAAAAGTAACAAAATGTGAATAGCCACTTCTATCTGTATAGGAAAATGTTCTGTGTAATTAACTATATGTGTTCTGTATGTGTATGCATTGCTTTCTTTTCTTGATTCCTTAAACCAGATTCACCTCTTGAATCCTCCTTTCTTGACCCACTCTCCCCCTTCTTGTTCCCCTATACCTAGGTACCAGGAAGGGCATCAGAGAAAACACAAGAGACAGGCACCTGATAATGTTTTCAGTGTTTACTGCTTGAATGGATACATGGAGGAGCAATTGCTTCTCAAAGGGAAATAAGAAGTTTTGCTTGTGAAAGATTTTTAAGGGGCTGTTTTTGCAAAAACTGTAAAATCGGGTTAAATAGATAAAATTATCAACAGTAAATGATAAACTAATGTAAGTGTAAAGGGCTGACTGAAATTATTTACACAAGGCCCAGCAGAAGGTACTGTAACACTAACAACAATAGCATGCTTCAATCTGAACATGTGAAATAAGCAGAAAAAAGGCAGAGACTTTCAAATGCAATTAGGGATGCTATCAGTACTTGTATTTCTGAAGTCCTACTCTGAAGCATCTTTGAGAAATCAGATGTGGAGAGTTCTAGCAGTGACTATTTTCTGATAAGTGTTCTCTAGCAAAATATTAAAATTATTGTGAATTTCAAAAGTAGTTTTGGACCCCATTAGTCACTGGTGAGCCAAAATACATAATTTTTGCAGATTTAAACTAGGATTTGAGATGCTCTTTAACTTCCTTTATCTGGCATTTCACTTATCCCTGTACTCTTTTCTTTATCCAGGAAGAGGAATAAGAATTCTAGACATTTTGAAAGATGGGGAGACTCTCACTTCCTTCTTATTGGAAAACCTTGGCCTTCCTGATGCAGTTGTTTTCCAGCTTGTTAATGCTCAAGTGCGCCCTGAACAGGTGGGTGGAATACAAAAGCTACCAGTTACCTGCCTGAAATACAGCCTCTTGAGTTGTATATGCAAAGTAGCTTCAGTGGGGACTTCACACTATATACCTGCTTTAGTGGCTGCGTATTTTTTATGGACCTAGAAGAATGCTTTTTGTCTTGACAGTTTTAAACTGAAGGAGGGATGGTTTAGATTAGATATCAGGGAAAGTTTTTCACATAGGTAACCTTGCCTGTGGCAGGGAGGCTGGAGCTTGATGATGTTTGGGGGTCCCTTCCAACCCAAATCATTCTGTGATTCTATGGGTATTTTGCATATGTATTAAACAGAGGTATTTTGTTTGATGCCATCATTGCTCCTGAACAGCAAGATATTAAGAAATGGTACTGACAAGCAATGCGTATGTCCTTGTGATCAAAGACTTCTCAAAAGCAGAAGGTAGTTGTTCAGATTTTTTTGGGACAACTGCTCTGATGATTAACAGCAGAAAGCAATTTTCAGGCTCCTAATTTTATGTTTAAATTCTCTGCCCCAATGCCAGCAAAGTAGTATGCTGACCTTAGCGGTGGAGTGTGAAAGCAGACCTAATTTTTTTGGATTCCAGCTGAATAACAAACCCACTCAGAAAATTCACAGTGAAAACTGCAGGTCAGATCACTCCTGTAGCAGCTAAATGGTGGATTGTGTTTGACCAAGTCCAGGCTGTCTCTGCAACTGTGCGTACTGGTATGTGGGAGTCGAGGGGAATGTTGTATTAGTGAATGAATGTTGCTGAATCAGAACTCTGGAACTATTTCTACACTGTGTTAGTGTGTGGATTGAAACAAGTGAATAACTGAGGCTCAAAATTCAATTCTTTTTCACCATCACATAAAACACAAATGCTAGAACTGTGTGCAGCCAAAAAGGGAGGAGATTAATGATCTTGCATTCAGTGTCTTTTGTGCCCCACAGATTCCAGATAGTTTGACAGGCTGCAGATCTTATCTGCTGTGTTCTTGATTAGTATCAAGAGAAGATCTCCCCACTCCTCACTTGGTCATGAAGCAATACCACAAGACCATAGCATAGCCAGCAGTATCACTTGATACATCCAACTTTTACGTCTCTGTATCTGCGGAGACAGCAGAAAATTGTTTCCTTGCAGCTTCTGACAAGACAAATAAATATAGATACGCTGTTGGGCTTCTTTTTTCCTCCCTGCTGCCACTCCTCTTCTACATTAGAATTCTGCTGTCCCAGGAGAACTGTGTGCTGTTTTGTTAGACTATGTTAGCTGCCCAACGGCTTTCATTCATCTGCTGTTGAAAATCCTTCAGCTGCTAATGTATGCAGGACTGATGGTGCTTTCATCTCCGGAAGTATTCTGGAGGCCTGCTGGAACATATTGTCCTGCTGTATTCTCTGTGCTGCTGTAGAAAAAGATGCTGTTCTTTTTATACTAGGAATTTTTAAAAAATGAGCATCAGTTAAAGATGAAGCTGGCAGAAATCTGGTATTAAACACCACTTTCATTGTTCTGCATGATGTTTTCTTGTTGACGGTTATCACGGGTGTATAATGTCGTCTCACAGAAGCTGATTTACAGCTATGGGGAAAGAAAGTGCTATGAATACTTTCTCCAAGAGCAATGGAATGAGGAAAATCTGATCTCATGGTTCTCAAAAGACTCTAAGAGAATTATTTTTAATGGCAATTGAATACTTACTCTGCTATGGGAAATAAATCACAATTCATAAAATCATAGAATGGCCTGGGTTGGAAGGCAATTCAAGGATCACCTAGTTCCAACTTCCCTGCCATGGGCAGGGTTTCCATCCACTAGATCAGACTGCCCAGAAACCCATCAAGGCTGGCCTTGAACACTGGCAGGAAAGGGACACCCACAACCTCTCTGGGCAGCCTGTGCCACTGCCTCACCACCCTCTGAGTGATGTAGGTATTGGAAAATGGCAATAAGCTCTCCCCAGAGCCTTCTCTTCCCCAGGGTAAACAATTGCAACTCCCTCAACCTTCTATCATAGAAGAAAAGCTCTGGTCCTCTAATTGAATTTGTGGCCCTCCCCTGGACTCACTCTGACAGCTTTGCATCCTTCTTGTGCTGATTCCTGGGCCTGGATACAGTATACTCCAGATGGGGCCTCACAATCACCTCCCTCTCCCTGCTTGCCACCCCTCTTTTGACACAGCCCAGGACACCATTGGCGTTCCAGGCTGCAAGAATACACTGCTGGTTCATGTCCAGATTTTCTTCTAGATCTTATTGATAAGACCAGCCCGTTTAACTTGCTCATGGTTGGTTCTGGTCAAAGTCTCAGATCTTTGACTGGAATACAGATCTGTGGTTGGCTTTAGCCTTTACCATAATAGCTCATCTCCAGTTCTTCATGCCACTCCACTCTGCCTGCATATCGCTAGACGCCGTTTCTCCTTGGCTGAAATGGAATAGAGCTGACTGAGCTAAAAGTAAGCTGAGAGCTTGTTTACAAGAGCCTGATTGCTGCCAACAGCTGGCTGCAGATCTAGGTCCCAGCTGCCTGGGAATGCAGGAAATGACACACAGAGCTGAAAACTAAACCTGATCAAACAGGCAACTAGCTGAAATAATAATTTGGACTTCATTTCTTTAGACAAAAGTGACACATTGATTAAAAAAAAAAGTACTGAATTTTTCCTCTGAGGACCTGTTTTTTTGAGTCATTCTAAGATAAGGATAAGAGGCTGATGTTAAACACAATAAGTTCAGGAAAGATTGGCAACAACCCACCCTACCGGAAAAATTGGAAGGGCGGAGGTTTTATGTTTTTCTAAACCCATCTGTTTGTGAACATTCTTGAAATGCAGCTACTGTTTGTAAATAACCTTTCTTTTTTCTGTGTTTAATCTCCTTCAATTATGTTAACGTCACAGTTTCCTCATTTCACAAATCAAAGTAAGATTCCCAGGTTGCCTCCCCGTGCAGCTCAGCTGTATTGCAGTTCATTGAATGGTAAGGACTATGCCAAGTCAGATGTGCACAGTTAAAAGAACGTTTTCTTTTCACATGCACCTTTCCAGAACAGTGATGTCAGTGAAAGACTTTATTTCTTCAGTCATTAGGTCAGTTAAATTCAAGTGTTGAAGTTTGTGGCCAAATTGAGATGTTTTGGAGGATCTTTGTGGAAGCCAGACTCTACCTATCAGTTGCTTTTTTGCATTCTGCCTCTCTCTAACTTGTGTTAACAATGCAGCATGAATGCCCTGTTTTGTCTCACAGGTCTTGGCTATGCTGTAAAGCGAGTCTTGCTTTCTTAGCAGTACTTGCACTTGCAGATTCTCCTGTAGGTGAAATTGTGTGGTGAAAAGACACTGAGGACACACATTTGTAATTTAATTTTTAAAAATTGATAATCTAGTATGTAGACTATTGCTTACTGAATAGCATAAAGTACTTGCCATGCCATGTCTACTTATGGAAGAACATTCACTTGCAAAGAGCCTGGGCTGAGTGGACTGATTGTTTAGACTGTACATATTTGCAAAGACCAAGCAATGGTGTAAAGGATGAGGAAATTGATGGAGGTTAATTTAATTACTGCTGTGCACTTGATTTCAGGTGTCCTGTTTTTTAAAATTGTATTATGTTAGAACTCTTCAAGGATTTGTTGCTGTACTTGTGCTCAGACTCCCTAGTGTAAGTAGAATAGATAATGTTAATATACATTTATGTGCAGGGATGATAGGGACAGTACCTGCCAGATTTCTAGAAATATGCATCTCTTCTTTTGCACTGTCATTATACACAATCTGTATAATACAAGTATATATTTTTTGTAGTCTGAAAGTCATGTGTGTGTCTTCAAAATGGTAGGACTTAGAGCCATCATGTTGTGATGTTGTGAACTTTTTGTGAACTTTTTTCCTTACAATTTGTGCTATGGAAGAGATGGACAGAGGATGGGAACTTTAGTTTATGGGCAATTTCCAGTGCTATATTTCATTATATTACTATGTATTCTGTTCATTATAAAGCAAGCAGAGCTAAATTTCAGACTTCCAAGCGTATTCTGATACAACAATAAAAATTGCAGGTACACTGATTTCTGTGCAGTTACTCTTTATTTACATTGGTTTAACTATAAACTACTCCCACTCGTTAAACACTGGAGAAATTTTTTATTTTCTGTTCCATGTTTATATTAGTAGTTGAAATAAGTAGGTTGGGTGTAGTTTAATGTAAAATGACTTTGTAGAGTCTGGCTGTATGCCTGTACACAGTGGTAATGAATAATGCTGTGTTGGAAGCATTAGGGAATAATTATAACTAAAGTAAAAAAGAGAAGGAAATCAAGCTTAGGAACTATTGGAATTACCTTTCACTTTTAGGTCAGATGATAACAGAACCATAAGGCTAAACAAAAAGTAGGGTTGTGTGGCACATTTGGTTAGTCCTGGGGGAATACTTTCAAGCAAGCAAAAGCTTAACCATAAGAATAAGTAGTGTGGCATGGCCTCAGGCATGCTTGTATGCCAGAAAGTCAAGAAAATTCATTACAAGGATGCAATGAAAGGAGGAATCTCTAGTGAGAAGAAAAGTCTGTCTGAAGGCGAGGTGATCTATCATACCACAAAATGAAGGTTGTTGAAGAATTAGTGTTTACGCTGACCTCATCTTCCCGCCATTCATGAAAATACTAGCAGGTGCTGCTATCAAATGTCTATTTTTTATAAATCTCTAATTGTTCCTGCACAGGTCTGAAGATTCACAAAATGAAATAATAAATTGTTTTTGATTGCAGTTTGTGTATGGTGTACCGAACTTGACGCTAAAGGACATTGCTTGTAGTCAGATGCTCTTGAACCGCTTTATTATCTTCAGCAGCCGAAGGGGCCTCCCTTCTGTTCATAAGGCCATGTGTGCTCTCTCCCAGGAAAGCCTACAGAGAGTAGAAGATGCCTTGTATGCAAATGTTGATTTCTTTAAGCTATTTCAGCTGGTAAGTGCTAACGCAATGATCCTCACCTATGTGATACTTCCTTGAACTTCAACAATTTTCTTCATAGTGCATCACCAGTGTTTAAGCAGTCTTTGTTCACTTGCTACTGCAAATGTGTGACTATTGATGTAGGATTATTAGCCTACCATCAGCAGGAGCAGTAGACAGTTTGGAACATACTTTAGGAGATAACAGAAATTCACCATACAACAGAACTAAACGAATCAAATAAAATTTAAAAATCAGTGTTTTCTTCTCAGATTGTGTAACAGGGCAGATGCAGCACAACCTACTGGGGATCTGAAATAACCCCAGCTATTCCATCCTGTCTGCTTCATCCAACATGCCAGAATTTTACTCTAAAGTCAAAGCCATGGTGCAACTTGAATTACAATTCCTATACAAATCTTTTTTTTGTTTTGTTTTGTTTTTAAACAAGTTCTACTGGCTTTAATCACACTTTCTACAGAAGCTTTTCCTCCTATTGATTTTTGTTGCCCTTCTTTGTGTTCATATTTCTACCGTGTCCTTGCCATAAATAAACCACAGCTGCAGCCGCAGTTCAGTATCCATGTATCATGGAGATAAGTATATGATGATATAATTATATATATTTGCAACTGCTCTCTGTTCTTTTCTTGTATTATCTAATGTTCCCTGGTGCTTTCAGAGAACTAATTGTGATGATTCCAAGGTCTCTTTCCATGATAGTCCATCGCTGTGTATGTATTCAGTGTTGGTTTTCCCCAGGTTTATGACTTTGTATTTTGCAACACTGCATTTATCTTGCTGTTTTTTACTATGTAACTTATTATGAGATCTTCGCTTTGGCAGCTTGCTGTATACAGCAGGCAGCTTTGTACTATGCAGATCCTAAATCTAAAGAATTGATTTGACTTTGCTGTCACAGCAGAGTAATATCATGGTTTCAAGTGCAAATTAAGATAAGGAAAGAATAAATTTACTACAAATGGTAAAAGAATGTAAGGTAATCCTAAGAGAGAGACGATTAATACCTCAATATTAACACAATATGGGAGAAAGACTATGACTGTGCTGCTTGCTCTGCTGCCAAAACCCAGAAATCTCTCATCCCCATCACCTGGAATTGGATGCAACAATGTAAGTGAAGTAGTATACGACAGTATGCTATGGTGTCACCTGTTTCTTGAAAATCAGGAGCTCTTGCAGGTGCTACCAGCTAATTCCCCTCAATGGTAAGCAGTGGCCTCCTGAATGAATACTTGATAAATTAAAAAGCTAACAAGACTCTTTACATCACACTGAATGAATAGTGTCCAAGAAGAAGCTTCTCATAAATGGCTGTTGATTCATTCCTTATTTCTGCACCTCTTGGTGTGATGAGATTAGAAAAGCAAAGCATACCAAGCTATACTTCCAATGGATTGTGACTTTTTCAGCCTCATGACAGTAAGACCACTCAATCAACCTGGTATGTGAGTCTATGTGCAGGTGATGGTTTTGTGGACCAACAAAACTGTCTAGACAGTGTTCCAAATAACTCACTGAACTAGAGATGCCATTTGGATTTTGTTCTCTTACCATATTAGCTGTTGTTATTTATAAGCTATTCAAAACACATCTGTATTTCTCATGTATTCGCAGCTTCCCACTGTGTTGGACAGAAATTCGGCAGGTGCTGACCTCAGGTCCTGGGGGAGGGTGCTATCTAATGTTTCCCAAGCAGTGCAAAAGGTAAGTGGTCTAATAACAGAAGGCATCACTTTTCTGAGTGATGTGTAGTCTTTTATCCTCTATTCTATTTATTCCCATTACCAGCTTTATCAGAAAGAAAACAGAATTATTTGGAAAGAAATGCTTTCTTAGAAATTCATTCTTCCCTCATCACAAAATAAATGTGGACATAAGCATTAGCAATTCTGAAGCTGATTTATTACTGATTTATTCAGAATAGACATGAAAGAACAAGATCTGAACATGGTGCCTGTAACCAGCACAGAGATGAAATGGTCGGATTCTGACTGCTTCTGGACTTTGCACAAAGTCTTTCACAATGGAGATCTCTCCAATTACTTTCTTCCTTTGAGGGTTGCAATTAACAAAGAAATCTTTTTTTACTGCAGCTAGCCAGGAAGCAAAGCGTTCAGGACCTTTTAGTGGTTTTGCAACCATTTGTACAAGATGGAATACCAGAATCCTTAGGCCACTTGGTGAGCTCCCTTTCTGATCTTTTCTGTGGCTACCCAGAAGGAGGTGGATCCAGAGTGCTTTCTTTCAACTGGTATGAAGATAACAACTACAAAGCTTTCCTGGGGATTGATTCCACAAAGAAATCCATTTATCTTTATGATAATACAACCAGTAAGTTTTTCCACCAAACCATGATAGGTACTGTGGACATATGCAGTGTATGTTAGAATACCACTATGGCTTTTATAAAATAATGCTTTAAAGCAGTTGATTTGAGAAATTAGAGACAGATAAAATAATTTTACTTGCAATTGCAATAGGAAAGAAATCAAGGAGAAACCAACTTTATTTTTTCTGCTATTCATTATTTTGTCTCTTTATTGTCCTCTTTAATTTTCCATTCATCTTTTTTTTTATATAGAGATTGCTCACTATTTTTGTTATATATATAAGTTTTTGTTGTATTTGTCTGTTCCTTCTGGTATGACTGATATGTTTGTGTGGTTGCAAAGTAGAGGTGAGCATTTTACCACCAGAGAGAATTCTAAATGCCACTATCTGTGTTGATACTTGACTCTACTTATGTCTGAATTTTCACAAGACCAGTAGGAGATCCAGTATTTCCATTTCCTTAGCCAGGGATCAGAGAAGTTCTATTCTGACTGCAAAAATAATTTATAATTCAGAAGTAAGATTGAAATGCTTATGTAAAAATGCTTAGTTCTAAGTTCATTGTAAGATCAAATTCTGAACTGCTGAATCTCCAGTCCTTAAGTTTATTCTGTGAAAGAATTAATGACTGATAGGAGAAAGAAAATATTTCCATATCAGAATCAACTACCATAGTAAGGAGTGAAACAATATGAAATTTGTTTGCTATTCCGTACTCTTTGATGTCTACTTTACAACTATAAAATCTACAATCTTCAATTTTTTAGACATTGTTGTTCTATATTACAAAATGTGCTTATCCTATTCAGTTTCATAATACATTTAGGTGTCCATGTTGCCAGCAAAAAGCCCTGCAGGATGTTACTTGTAGTAAAATTGAAGTTACATAAAGTCTATTTGTCTTTCTGTCTTTAGCACCCTTTTGCAATGAATTGATTCAGAACTTGGAATCAAACCCTTTAACCAAAATAGCCTGGAGTGCTGTGAAGCCACTGCTGATGGGAAAAATCCTCTTTGCTCCCAGTTCACCTCCTGTACAACAAATCATTAAAAATGTAAGGAATTAAAAAATATACAAATGTGTATTTCTAAAAAATTGCATTCTGAGAAATGTACTTTGAAAAACAGTCAACCTAATCAGATTTTCTTCAGGAACTCCTCTTGTTCTGAGGATTGTTGGAAGAGGACTGGTTACATTTCATTTAAAACAAACAAACAAACAAACCCAGGAGGCATGTCTTCTCTAATTCATCTTGCCTTGGCCCAAACTACTTTTTCCGGCTCAAGTAGCCTTTTTGATGGCATGTTCCTATATTTGCATTGAGAGAAATTGTAATATTCATATGTATGTAGATTGCTCTGAAAGCAATACCTCCTGTTTATTTCCATGGAAAGTGCAACAGACTCAGAGACACGATAACACTGTTTGATGGAGTAAATTCTCAGCTACAAAATGCTGTTTTTCAACAGTCATTGCCAGTAGCTGATTTGTGCAGTTGAGCTGATGGAGACGTTTTTCATTTCTTGGTGTTACATCTGTGAATGGTCTTCCACAACATGGCTTGTCTTTCATGTCACTGTCACCACCTCTGAAATGAGCCATCCAACACCATACTGAGTTGACATCCACTGTTTAGTTTCCATGGATGTTCAGCAAGTGGCAGTGAATGTCAATGGGTGCCATTTTTTCAACATGGCAACACACTTTTCTTCATACAGGCTTCCATGTCAGACACCATTCTGTCAGACTACCTCTCTGCTATGGCCTTGATATAAATGATTGAATTAATTTTACCTGGCTTTAGGGTCTCAGCTGAAGAGCTCTGTTGCAGAGCCTAGGCTCCAGCTACAGAATAGAGGGAAATAGTCAAGGGAAAAAAACAAAGAGGAAATCATTCAACCTAAAACCTGAGTAGTTAAAGGAATTGAAGGTAAGTAGGGTTAATGTGGGCTCTTTTTTTTTTTTTTTTTCTTTTTCCATTACAAGAACCACAGAAACATACCGTAAGTGACTTAGATTCCAAATAGATTTTGTAAATTCCCTTTTTTGAGGAGTTTTTATAGTTCTGCCATTTAAAAATTTTATTAAGTACACATTTGTATGTTAAGTTACAGGTTTCACTGTCACTGAATGCCTGGATTGTAAATTCATTGATTGTCAGTGTTTGTTTCTGTTGCATTCTAAGCATTCTTTCCTGTTTTTTTTAGGCGAACTCCACTTTTGAGGAACTTGAACGCCTCAGACTGTTGATCAAAGCTTGGGAAGAAGTAGGACCTCAGCTGTGGTACTTCTTCCAAAACAGCCTGCAAATGAATATGATCCGTGTATGTTATAACTTAGCAGGAAGCTTCAGTAAGAGCAGCCTTTCACCATCCTATATTTTTATTAAGCAAGAAGATAAATGTTTTAGAAGGTTTGTCTGGAAGCACAGCCTTTGCAGCAAGGAATCAGTTGCCTATAAGGTTGCTGGTTTGCTGGCTGAGCTTGGCTTAAAGCCTAGTCCTAAATGTGTTACAGAGACTCTGGCAACCTCAGATTTAGACTCTCTTTTCGGTATGATAATGAGTTCTTAATAAAGACAGTAATTACTGCTTTCTAGCCTCTGCAAAGCGTCCTTCAAAACACCCGAGTTGATTTTCTAGAGTGCTACTTAGGGAAAGAAACCAGTAGAACCATGTTTTAGCTAGACCCAGCAATTTTTACTGCCTGAGGAAATGGCTTATTTCTTCTTCCCTTAGATCTGATTTTGATCACCTGCAAGTAGTACCTGTGATTGAAGTCCATAAAGCAGTTTATTCTAAATAAAATATATGTTTTTCCAAGCTTCTTGTCCTATTATATTAGACATTTATTACATTTATCCTCTTGCTTATAGGGGGAAGAAGCGCAATTAGTATTCAAGGATACATTCCTACTTATCCTTTCTTCATTTCTTACCTCTAGTTTGGCTACACATATTTACCCATTTATAAAATTCCTTTCTTAATATACCCTTTTGTACTACTTCGCAGTTCAGAAAGAGCTGTGGAAGTTGAAACCTTTCTTTCTAAATATGACACATGAAGAGGATTACTGTAGTAAAGCTGTTCCAATATGTTTTCTCAGGACTCTCTGAAGCACTCTACAGTGAGGGACTTCCTGAACAGTCAGCTGGGTGCTGAAGGCTTAACTGCTGAATACATTATCAACTTTCTCCACAATGGGCCTCCAGGGAGTAGGGAAGAGGGAATGGTGGATTTTGACTGGAGGAACATATTCAGTGCTGCAGACCAAGCTCTGCGTTTGATCAGTCAGTATCTGGAGGTAAGGGCATTTCTCTCTCTGGTGGGAATCTTTCTGGAGAATATCTTGAAGCAGGATAGACAGTACCTCAAATCTGTGGCAGCAGAACAAAATAAAATAAAATAAAATTTCACAATCCCATAATGCTGCATTCCAAAGGTAAATTGAATGTCTGAATGTGCTTTGGGGCTGAGAAGCAGAAAGTGCTTTTTTCCTGAAGGAAAACTGCATTGTTGTTGTTTGTTGTTTTGGGGTTTTGTTTTGGGGCTTTGTTTTTTTTTTTGTTTGTTTGTTTGTTTTTAACAACTACCAGACTGCTATTTTCAGCAAGGACAGGACTAGAGAACTAATAGTTCTTCGGAAATTCCCAGTACAGGATTTTGAGAACCTGATCAAAAAAACAGGGAGTTTCTGCCTGTTTTGTAGCTACTTCTGACAAGACGTCTGTCTCTTTCCTGGAATCTCTTCACCCATTTTCTAGGAGTGCTGTGTTTTTTATAGGCTTTCTGAGAGTCACAGTACAGAAAGTGGCACGAAATTTCATCATATAAATAAAGAAATGCTAAAAACATAGATGAAAATATGAAGCTATTCAGAAAATGCTTTGGAATATACTTTTTATCAGGCTACTCTAGCATGGACAGTGTAACTTACAGATGAGTTTGTCAGACTCAGATTTATTAATCTATAAAAATAAAAATGTAAGTGATTAAAAAAAAAAGATTAGATTTCTAGAGGACTGAGCAAACTACTACATCCATTCCTATCCAGAGCCAGGTAAGTGACACAAGTGATACTTTTCCTGTATCTTTCTGGTATTAGGTAAAAGCATGTTTGTAACCTGACCTGAGATGGCATGGATTCCTGCTGAGTTAGATAGAAGAAATGCTGACTCTTCTTTGTAAACCTAAGAAATTAGACAAAATTAGTAGAGCCTGCAATGCTGTAGGATTAACACTGAGAGTTTAAAACACTGTTGCACTTGGCCATAATACACAACATTTAGCATCTCTCATCTGAGGTTTGGAGTCTTTAAAGAGCTTAATTACTTCATACGGTATCTGAAAGGATAGTTAATAATGGTTGAATGGACCTTATGGTTTGTCTGCTTTCTTAAAGCTGTTGTAATAGAGGGCAATAAAGCTTTTGCACAGACTTCTGCTAATTCTGATGATGATGTTTAGCATCGTATTAGCAGAATTATTTCTTATTTAAACTGAGATATATTGCTTCAGTACAGATCAGTAGTGGAATATTCACAGTACTGGGGCAATTACTGTACTTGGTAGTAGATCTTAGTGTCCTAAGCTCATTGTAACAAGCTAGTACTTTCAAGTCTGCTGTTTACACTAAGTTGTTAGCATTTGGAAGTGTTTTCACACTGTACCAAGCACAATGGGAACAAATAGCTCCTTTTCAGGTTCACCCTATCTCTCACCTGGGTATACAGTGAGGGTAATGTACTGCCAGAAGTTATCCTTAGAGGTTTCAGGTTTGTGTGGTACAGCTGAGAATCTTAGAAGTTATGCAGTGGCTGCTTATTTGCACCACCCCAAGAATTTCCTGTCGCTCCTTTTGATTACCTTAGGCTGCGGAACAGACAAACTCTTTGTGAGGGCTAAGCACCTCTTAATACACACTAATTTCTGTTTTAATTTTCTAATCCTCTTGTTGATATTTAACTTTGGTTTTCCCATCTTTGTTGAGCCATTTAAAATTGTTAAATATTTACTGGTTTAAGATAAGAAATAAATCTTAGCAAGTGGAAGATGAATCAATTTTGAAATCACAATGTTTCTAAAGGCACAAGCTCTGTTGCAATTTACTGGGGAAAAAAAGCCTAGTTAGAGAATGCAGCACTTGTTTTGAATGCAATTCATGTTAAGGGAAAGAATTCCAGATTTTGTCTTGTAGACTACAATATAAAATCTCCTGTCACTTCAAGGGAGCTGTTATTGCAACACTAATATGTCAGCTTGTATTCTTGCACAAGTTTTTCTTTCATTCTGCTCACAAAGAGAACCCATAAGCACTTGTGTTTTCTCTTTTGAATCTTTGCTGTTTCTTTGAACACCTGGGTAATAGTCTGTACTGCTTCTCAGTCTAGTCCAGACACTGTACATTCTGCAGTGAAAGGTCATGTATGACCCTGTAGTTACATTCCATGGTAAGAGAGAAGTGGAGATCATCCATGCCTAGTGTCTTTTCAGGCTATTAGCTAAGTAAAACTCATAAACAATACTAAGAAGCCAGTTTGAGATGAAGAAGAGATTTCTTTTTTGCTAAATAAAATGCTAAATTTAATGATTTTTTTTTCTAATTTACAGCTTAATTAAGCAAGGCAATGTTTTGTCTCTGTATCTGTAGTAGAGTCAGTAATATACCTAGTAATATACCTAATAAGATATTTGTTAGCCTAGGAAACCAAATAGTGTGTTGCTCATGACTCCCTCAAGCCCTGCAAAGACTAGAACAGGATGGGGGAAGCATCCTTTTTATCCAGAGGGCTGGGTTTTCTTCCTCAACTGTATGTTGAGGACATTTGGTTAATCAGATAGATATTATCAGACCAGACAAGAGATGCTGGGAGGATTTATTAATGCATTTGCTTTTAATTCTACTGCTTCCTTGGTTTCAAAAGGCTCCCCCATTTAATTCCTGAAACTCTCTCTCTGGGTACTCTGTAAAGCAGAAAAGGAAATGTCAGAGATGAGATGTCAGGTTTAGAAACTTACTGCCATAATGTGTGAGTAAACTCAGTCCCTACCCTTCTATAAATAGAGAGGTGTCTTGATTGTAAATGGGATTGAAAGGTGGGATTCTAGCATTCTCTGCTCTTTATAGGAAGATCTTTACTCTTTGTCACGGTTACAAGTTTGCAAATAATCGTGCAGTTTTTTAGGTTGAAAAGGATTCCTGAGATCACTTAATACAACTCTATTTGTCAGTACAGTGTCAAATAGAATAGGCTGCGCACTACCATGTCCAGATGGGTTTTGAGTATCTCCAAAGATGGAAACTTTGCATCCTGTATGAGCATCCTTTTCCAATATTTGCCAACTTTCACAGTAAAATGGCAACTACTTTGTATGAAACTACGTTTTCTATTGTCAGCCACTCATATTTGCTTTAATATCTCTTGCTAGCTTATTCCAAAGCATTTGTTATCTTTGTGGTTATTTGTAGTGCTTGACTCTGGATAAATTTGAAGGCTATCATGACGAAACCCAGCTAACTCATCAAGCCCTTCATTTACTAGAGGAAAACAAATTCTGGGCTGGTGTGGTTTTTCCAGATATAGACCCTACAAGAAAAACTCTTCCACTGCATGTGAAATACAAGATTCGGATGGACATAGATGCTGTGGAGAAAACAAATAAAATCAAAGATAGGTAGGTGGTGATTCCTTCTTGGTTATTCCTGGTTATCACCTGAGTATATGCAATGCAAGGACATTAGAACGTGCCTTGGATACATGCATGAAAATCAATTGTATTCACCAGTATTTAGTATGTAATGCAGAGCAGAATCCATCTCTACTTACCAGGTTCTAACACAAGTGGTATATCACTCGTGCAACCATCAGGCCAGGTAGTGGGTAGGTGCATGGGTGTATGGCAAAGGGAATGACTGTGCTCAGAATCTGTTCATTAATCTGCTGCAAGATTTTAACTGGCACTATTACAGAGAAAAGTGAACAAGGCAGAACCACATGGATTGTGATCCATCTCTCCTCCACCAGAACAGCAGAACTTCTCTGCTATATCTCCTCAAATGCCCCCACATAGGGGTCTGATGACTGAAATCTAACTCAATGTCTAAGGATAGTATGTTACAAATAGTTACTTCTATTCTAAAACAATTTCTCTGCAACATGATTTATTTATGTACATTTTTGTGAAAAATTACTATTCTGTTTAAGTATAGAGAAAATTAAAGGAATCAAGAGAATATTCTAGGTTATAATCTTTGTCAATCATTGTGGTCTGACAGACCAAACTGGAAAAGGCAACTATGAGCAATGCCCCAGCAACTTCAGTAGCTAAGATTTTTTTCTTTTTTTATTTTTTTCCTTAAAGCTACTGTTTACCCAAATGATTTCCATGTGAAATTTTGTTAAGGTATTGGGATCCTGGTCCAAGAGCTGATCCTGTGGATGATTTACGTTATATCTGGGGAGGCTTTGCATATCTCCAAGATATGATTGAGCATGGGATTATAAAGACCCAGACCAACACTGAAGTGCCACAAGGAATTTATCTTCAGCAAATGCCATATCCATGTTTTGTGGATGATGTGTGAGTAAGAGCAGTTTATTGTTTCAATTCTGATGACTAGTTGATGTGATGGACGCTGTAAGACTCCCAAGCACCAGTTCTAACTCTAGTCCTAAGGCATATATACGAGAGCAGTAACTGAGGCATAACTGAATTTGTTCTTTTCCATATCCCTCCGTAACCCAGACTCCAAAAGCCACCCTTGCCAAGTTTCTACCCCTAACCCCAGTCTGGCCTTTGCAACCAGGCAACCAGTGTCCAGACCAAAAATGAGCAAAAAACACTGCCCCCTTAACAGCAGAATAAATAACTAATCAACTTTGGGGTTTTGTCTGTTTGTTTGTTTTCAGGTAATAACGTAAGATTTCACACTAATTACAGCTGAGAAGTCACTGTCAGCATGACACCCAAATAAAATCCTTTGGTACCTAAAAAAGTCAGTCCTGGATCTATCCCTTGTGTATTAAACAGGATCCAACAAAAACATTATCTTTCTGAAAGCTTTCAACTAACTCTAAAACTGAACAGCACCTGCAGCAAAACTAAATGCAAAGCACTGACCTGTATTAGAACCCACACTGCCTCCTTCAGTTACTTATTTAGGATTCTCTCTACTGTAGCAAGCCTATTTCCCTAATTATATCTGTAAAATCTACCTTTATACAAAAAGAGCCATTTTCTAAAGAAAAACTGAACAAACAATACAAGTCCCAGTAGAACTTATATCTGTCTTTCTATCTCTGTAAGTTCTGAAGAATACAGCAACCCAGTCTCATCAGGTGTATTATCAAACCCTAGCCCTATGTTTAGATATAGTAGTTCTCACAGCTTTACGTATTTCTGGTGCTCAAAGACATCCAGCTCTCTACAGATCTTGCAGAATCTCAAGACAATTTAGGCTCTTGGAACTTTTTCTTTCAGAATCCTAATCCCTATTTTTTTTTTTCCATTTATAACTACATAAAGAGTGTTTGCAATAAAGCTGGATGTGTGCTGTCAGTTTCTGCTAACATCGGTCCTTTTCCTTCCTTTGTGATGATGATACAGTTTTCAGCAATTACCTGATCTTATCTAGCCTTCTTTTCCTTAATTCCAGTCCATTGATTTTTTTGTAGAATGACTGCTTTTGTCTTAAATATCACACAAATCTAGCAACGAATTCCAGGAATTTCTTTTCCTGAAGGAGAAAGGTTTTTGTTTTGTTTTTTGTTTTGCTCAGAGGGTGAGAAAGTGAGCCTTTTGGGTGCAGAGGGTCCTCAGATGTTTTGTGGTTGCTATGACTTTCCCATTAGCACTGCCTGAACATGTGCTCTAGATGGTGTGGTGCATGCTTTTCTAATTGGAGCATGCCTGTTCCAGTGCTGCTTTTTACTACTGCTGTCTTATTATAAATCTCATTCAAAAAATTTAAAAAAAAAAAATTGTTTCAGAAATCATTTTGATTTATTCAGTGTGTTTCTTTGCAGGCAATTCTAGTAGTTCAGATACCTGCAGATTGCAGACAGGTTATTTGATCTACCATTACCTGCCAGCCTGACAGATAGTTGCCCTGGCAAGCCTGCTGTTTACTTCCTCCCCTCTGAGAATACTGCGGTACAGAATCTTCATCTGTGCAAAAGCTCTCTGAAGCCTACAGCAGCCACAGGCATATCAGAGCGGATATGCAAACCCTGTGGTGCTCTGTTGCACTATGCATAGCCTAGTTTTAGACTGAGAATTTCCAGTCCCTTGTTTAATAAATGCATTCTTTCCCAGTCTTTTCCTTTCTGTTCTTGCCTTTCATTTTAATATTTGTCTGTTTTACTTAAATTTTTTCATCGCTTGCTTTTGTAGCTTTATGATAACCTTAAACCGCTCCTTTCCCATCTTCATGGTGCTAGCTTGGATATATTCCGTTTCTATGACTGTGAAGAGTATAGTGCTGGAGAAGGAAAAGCGTCTGAAGGAGGCTATGAAGAACAGAGGCATCACTAATGGAGTGATTTGGTGCACTTGGTTCCTAGACAGCTTCTTCATGATGGCTGTGAGCACATTCCTCCTCACAACACTGATTATGGTAAGAGTTATCAAATGAACAACCATAAAAACTCTCCCTAGCACTGTTGATGCTTTGCTGTTGGGAAGGTATAGTAGTCATTCATAGGGAGATGGGAGCAGCTGTTGACTTGTTCTGATCATAACATGCAGGAAGCGTGTTCTTGTAAGCAGTCCTCTGTACAGCATGAGCACTTAGCAGAGATGGAAAGTAAAATTCACTGGAAAGATTTTTTGTGAGAACCCTCACAAAACAATACATATAATTAATTACTCTGTATGTTGTTTCATTTACAAAAAGTTCTAAGGAAGAATAGTCAAAAGATATGCTGTGGGTTACTTAGTACACAGGGACCTCCGAGAAACTGCCGTTGTTTTCCTCAGCAGTGATAGCCTTCTGGAATTAGAATGTAATTTGTGTTCAGAAATAGTGCTTTATAATTTTCCTGTTATATTTTCTGAAGATGTATTTTTTTCAGATTTTCTTAAATAATGTTTCCTACACATTGAACAAATGAACTGAGGAGAAGATATGAGATCAGTGAAAAAAAATTTATGACAGTTCAGATGGTTTCATTTAAAATAGGAGAACTTCCACACTGGCACTTCTTGCTTGGAATCATTTACATATTAAGACAAGGACAGAATGTGTTTTCAATCAGCTGCAGTCTTAATTCAGTCATCGAATATAAATATGTACTTTACAGTCTGTAGCATTGAACTGAAGTCACAATCCAAAAGCAAGAATAAATTTAGATGAAGGATTTTTGTTATTTTAACGACCACAAGAGTTGAAACATTACTGGCAGGAAGAATTAAAAAAAAAAAAGTGGGTGAGAAAGAATGGCTTTTATTGCTCATTACAGGTTATGTCTCATTAGCAATTCTGACATTTTCTAGTAGTTCAGAACATGAGTAGCACTCTTAAATTAATCTTTTCCTTTTGCTTACAGCACGGCCAAGTCCTGAATTATAGCAATCCGCTTCTCTTCTTCCTATTTCTACTGACATTCAATACAGCCACCATAATGCAATGTTTCTTGTTGAGCACATTTTTCTCCAAAGCAAATCTGGCAGCTGCCTGCAGTGGTGTCCTGTATTTCACCTTGTACCTGCCTCACATTGTCTGCTTTGTCTGGCAAGATCGCATGACTGTTAATCTGAAGATCCTAGCAGTAAGTCTTTCACTCATATAATATCTTTGGGTTCAAATTTTAACTGCCCTGCTCAGTATCTGTGTGTGAGTAACAAAGCACCGCACACCTCATCCTCTCAGCTTTTTCCAATCATGGGAACAGACACTTCTAGACCTCTCTCAAATAACTAAAGACTGGAAGAGAATAGGCTTTTTTAGCAGGCCTAGTGACCAAGAAATAGTTTTATGGCTTTTAGAAAATTCAATAAATATCATTTTACTGTCTGGATGTTAGGAAATCATCACAGTTAAAAAAGTTTTGAATAATTCCTGTAATTCAAAACAGTTTTCACTTCTGGTATATTTAATAAATAAAAAGGCACTTAATAGAAGGGGTTGTCTTTTTCATACCCTCTAATCTAGCCAAAGAGTAATATAAGGTTGAGAAGATTTCATGTTCACTTTCCTTCTTTACATGAACTTAGAAGTAGGATTTGAAAACAGAAATCAAAGCTTTGGCAAATATCTTGCTGTGAAGCTGGAAACTTTTTACTTTTCTGTGAAACAGAACTATGAGCATGCAGAATTATTTAGATTGATTTTCTTCACCACAATGAGTCAGACAGGAAGGGAACTAAATGCAGTCTTCCCATCTCTGTGGAGCATTTTAACAGCTTAGGTAAGAAATGTACTGTCCTCTACTCTTGCACTAAGAAATCTATAGATGGAATGTATACCAGTTTAAGTTCTACAAATAAAAGTAATACAACACAAAACATTTCTGTGAGTAAGTCAGGAACTGAGTTAGGTTTGCCCATGACAAGTTCTGATTTGAGAAGAAATTTTGAAATTCACACACAATCTGAGCATAAAGATAAATCTCTTCTCACCAAAAAGAGAAGGATGTCAGAACCAAGAACTGTTCCAGTTGAACTAATTTGCAACTGGAAGCAGTGAATGCTTTTTTCTGTTCCTGGTGTGTTTGGTTGTCTTATATTTGTTCTTAAAAGGCTGGCCGCTGAAGAACAGCTAATTATAAGGAATACAGCAGGGTTGTGTTTGTGAATGAATGTCTGAAAAATATTTTTTTTAGGACAAGTAAAATAATTGAGCAGTGAGTGGTAATTGAAAGCCAAACATTATTCTGAGCATCTGGTGTGCTTTGTCTTGTTCCTGACACTGGACTTATCTCGTACCCAGGGGGTTTATTTCTTCAGTACAAAATGCATATCTTAGATTTTCCGAGTGGAGACATTCACATAAAAATCTTTCAAAGATCCCATATCACTAAAGAAAGCTTGAATTTGATCTAGTAGGGCTAGTTACGGCTTAGAATTGCACCACTCATCATAATCAGGGGATTAGATACTCCAGTCTGATAATAAAGTGAAAACATTTTTTTTTCTTTCTATTTTTATGCAGTATTAAATTTTGAAGTCCAGTCCCTAAAAGTCTTCTCTTTTTATTTTTGTGTTTAATAAATGTCCCTCTGTCTGAATTAATAACGTTTTTTTCTTTATTGCAGAGTTTGCTTTCTCAAGTAGCTTTTGGTTTTGGTACAGAATACTTGTCACGCTACGAAGAGCAAGGTCTTGGCCTACAGTGGGGTAACATCAGAACCAGTCCCTTGGAAGGAGATGAATATAGTTTTTTATTTTCCATTAAAATGATGCTTTTTGATGCTTTTCTCTATGGAATACTTTCTTGGTACCTTGATCACGTTTTTCCAGGTATGCCAGTTTCTTACTAATATAAAATAGTGGCAGTTGTAAATTACACTAATCAGTTTCTGAGTATTTCTCTTTCAGAAACAGGATGGTTGATGCTCTAGACCATGAGTGTTACCCATTATGGCCCCACTCATTTATTAAGAGCTTTTTCTTTTTCTCTTTTTTTCTTTCTCCCATTTTGCTCCTGAAATGAATGTAAATGGAGGAAAGAAGAAAGATGGTGCAAGTCCTGGTTCTGTGTCAAAATTTAAATAGAAATTAAATTAACAAAAATACCTTCAAAGTCAATTTATGTGCATATTTCCCTTTTGAGACGTTTTAACCATTTCTAATGAGAATTTATCATCCTCACCCATACATTTTAAAAATACCAAAATAATGACACTAGTTCATAAATATACCATGGCCACATTAGGCCAGTCCTTTCTTAGAGGAGGGTACTATTTCCTGACAGGTACTGGTTCCTAGACAGCTGTGAAAGTTTCTTTGTGGATTTTTTTCTTAATGGGCATCCTGGTTCTAGTTGCAAAATCATAAAAGGATTTTCTTGGTTATCAACTACAAAGTTTAAGGAGTTTCTCTATGAGAAAATTGTTTATCCTTGTAGCTCAAGTGGTTGTCCTCCCTCTTATTGAATACTATTACACAGCAATAAATGCAGACTCTTATGCTATGCAAGAGAGCAAGCTTTGTTTTCATTAATTTTTGCTCTGCATGTGAACTGCTATTCCAGAATGTGTTTCTTGGCACATGACTATCTCCAGGATGCTCTTTTCTTTGATTGTGTGGCTACTCAGGCTTTGAGGCCTTGCAGATTTTCTAGCTATGAAGAAAAATAATTGATTGCTACAGTAAGACAGTGCTTGTCTGAGCACATCACTTAGAATAATTAATCCCAATCAGAAAACATATGGATTTTTTAAAACTGTGTCTGGGAATATTTTGCTTCAGATTAAAATATGGCCTGAATCTTGCTATTTTTGTGTCTCTTCCTAAGTGAGCTATGCTATATCAAATTAATACCTTTTTGAATTTTAACGAACATATCCTCCCAGAGAAGTTTAATGCAATTTATTATTGATCTTTTGATTTTCAAGGCTGATATGGAGTAACTTTCCTAAAAGTCCTTTTTTTGGACAAGCCTGTGTTGCAAATCTGGTGGTTTTTTCAAGTATGCATAATGCACTATTTCCATGAACACAGCAAAACTTAAACAGGAGAAAGTTTCTTCACTTGCTTTTCCAAGTATATCTTTTTCTGTTATCACATTACACAAAGTAGTATTCCTCTGCATTTCTATCTGGTAGCTTCAGTTCCTCCCAGTATTTGTTTTGCGATCTCCTCATCTTTCTTCTCCTGTGTCTGATGTTTTGCTTAGCATTTCTCTCTTATACAAACGTAGCCCTTCCAAATCCATGCTGTAGTGTACTATATGAATTCCCTGGATAATCCTATGAATCATATGGATCAGCTCCTGCTCAAGTTTTTTTTTTTCTGCAGATGACCACCTGTTGACAAGCTACTCCTTTGGCTACTTAAGCATTCTGCTCCATAATGGAGCTTACTTGGCTTTTTGCATTCATCCTGAATGAGAAGCAGTTGTTTTTGCCACCAGCTTCAAAAGGATATAATTACAGTCTGTAACAAGTGCAAGGCAAACTATTTATGAATGCAGATGGGGTATTTGTGCGTATTAATGGCAGTACAGTTGGTTGCCTGACAAGAAGGCTGTTTTTGCCAGAAAAAAAAAATACAGACGCTTTCACAAAGAGTTTTTCTGTGCAGACCAACTATCAGTGAGCATCAAAAATTCTGATTGCCTATTTTAAATAAATAAACACAAGATCGATAATGTGTAGGTTCACAAGCATGCCTGTTTTAAACGCAGCAGCTCAGATCCCTATATTCTATGAATTAGTGAGACCCAAGAACACCAGAGTTAACCCCACTGACTCTAGTCTGGTCCAACAAGTACTGATAATGTTACTGTACTTTGTTTTTTCAAGCTTTTGACCAAAAAAGTCTGTTTCTGTTTAAGAAAAGGTTTACTTAGTTGTCATTTTTTCCCAGAAGGCTATGTGCAAAAACAGTCTCTTTTCTCACTGCCAGTGTTGAATTCAGGCCCAATGTAATAAACATAAGTGTGGTGAGATTTTTTGCTCTTGTCAGCTCTCGAGTGTTGAGGGGAAATTAAAAGAAAATGATTGAGTGAGGCTGGGATCACATCTAAAGTAGTCAGGATGTGCCTTGGCAACTACTGCCTGGTTGGCGAGATTTCAAATTGTCCTCAGGTAGAGAATAGCTTCTGTAACTAAACCACATTTTATTTAATAAAACATAGGGCTAATCAGATCACACATTTTCTGAATTCTTTACTCATGTTTGGGAAAAAAAAAAAAAAAAAAAGCAAATAAAATCTGTTCTACCAGGTAGTTAGTGTGCAGTTTGGCCTTCTGATATCTTAACACTATGACTGCTGATGCAACTGCAGGTGTTTGTAATTATAATTCAGATTTTGTCTAGATTTATTTGTGCTCACCAAAGAATGTGTTTACAAAGCACACATCACCTTCTTATTTTTCTTGCAGGGGACTATGGCCTACCACAGCCTTGGTATTTCCCTTTGCAGGAGTCTTACTGGCTTGGTTCTAGAAACCCAAAAGCTGAAAAAACAGCAACAGCTGATGGTGAGTTCTTTTAAAACTCTGGTATTTAGAAATAACTTGGAAACCACTAATCTAGAGGTGCTTATGCAACCACATTTCCAATACACAAATTGCTGCAAAGATTAGGGACAGCCATGTAATGGGAATCTCAGCAGGTGCCTTTGAACTTCTGGTGGTCTGCTATTATTAGAGTTGAGAGAGGTGAGTCAGTGTTCCATCTGAGAGCCAGTAAAGCATGGTTTAACAAGCATCATCAACCTTCCACTCTAACTAAAACCTTTTGAGACATTTGAGGAGTTCTTGTTGCACAACATGGCATTTATTAAATTAGTCAGAATGAAACAGTGATGATCTTATTTACACTGAGACTCTCACATCTATCTAAACATGATTATTTCCTAATTTAAACTAATATAACTTGGTTTCCTTTTGATTTGTAAGCAAGGTCAAAATTTGTCACCCTTTGACCAATTTGAGTAAGTCCTGAAGTCCTGCTTTTGCACTTGTTTTCTGTGCATTGATACTGATAGTACCAATAGGTAATAGGTATAGGTAATAGGTAAATAGGTAATAAATAGGTAATACTGTGTGGATGATTGTATTTAAATAGGAACTAATGTGTAAAGATGATTAATGTCTGGAAAAGAGGATTGCTGAAGGTGATATTTTGAAACCTGTCTTAAACTGACAAGTAACAATAAAATTAATGAAAATGTCAGATGAAGAAATAATTCCTTCAGTCTTTTTATTGCTATCTTTATCCTTCATCAATTCAAACTACTGGCAAGACAGTCTCATTTCAGGTGAACGTTTTTAGACCAGAAGGGAATTAATCCTATCTGTAAATATGCTGATAATACATCCAGAGCTCACATGTTCTGTCAGAAAATGGAAGGCTATAACATTGTTATCTTTGAAGAGGCTTTGTCTTACTGCATATTTTGAGACGATGAGCAAGTTTTCCCTTAGACTTGCTGTGAGTCTATTCAGGATGATAGAGGCTTGTCTAGATCATTATAGAGTCTGTTGACTGTTTGTGCTTTGCAGCTGCTGCCCGCCAGTTTAGAATATGTGTAGGAAGGAGGAGGAAAGAACTGAAGGAAGACTTGGAACATGTCATGTTCATAGATGAGTGACAAAATTTTCAAGGTACAGACGTCAGGCACTACATCTCATTGTCTTTTTGACAATGAGAATTTGGGCATATCCTGCACAAGAGCTCCTTCGAGTTTCTAAAATTTGGACCATAGCTTCTTGCAGGGTTTTACCATTTTTGTAGTTACTTGGCTTAACCTAAATTTAGTAAAAAACAATTTTTCTGTGTAACTTAATGACTCATATGTTCTGTATGTTGTTAATGTATTTCCAGTACAAGAGAGACGCATGATTTTTTAGGTTTAAAAATACCAAAAGATTCAGTTGCTCAGGTAAGCTAGTGGCCTCCACTTTATTGCCAGTTTTTAATATTATTTTTCATATTGCTTCAAAAAACATTTTGCCGAAGTAAAGCCTAGAGTTTATTTTATGAAGTTACAAAAAATAGCTGAGCTGACCTGACAGTTCACTGTTGAAAAAAAAAAGGCACAGTTTAATAATCTCTTCTGCAGATCTCATCCTTGTTCTGTTGATGCTGTCCTCAGTACCTAGTAATGTTATAAGGTAGATCCTTCTTGAAAGGCAAGTACATGAAAGACAAAGTGATAGTAAATAAAGAACACGGATTAACCAAGAGCAAATCATGCCTAACCAATCTGATTTTCTTCTGTGTTGAAAGCACTGAATTACTGATGAAAACAAAACATCAGATGTCATCAAACCTTTAGCAATGCCTTTAGTGTGAATTCTTGTAGCATTCTGACAGACGGATTAGTTAGATATAGGCTGCTTGAGTGAATAATAAAGTGAATAGAAAATATATTGGACTTGTTGGGCCCAAAGGAGTGTGAACAGCAGTACAAAGCCTAGCTGAGAACCAGTTAGTGGCATCCTCATGGACTAATATTGAGGTCAGTACTGTTCAGTGGCTTCAAATTTGAGTGATGGGAGAAAGTTTGTGGAAGATACCAAGTTCCAAGTTGGAGGAACCAGTGGAGCACAGGGCAGCTATTACAGAGGGACCAAAAGAGAGGCTGTAGAAATGTCTTCACAGAAGCCTTGCAGAGTTCAACAAAGTAAATGCATAAATGGGGATAGAATAACCCCATACAACAGTACAGATTGTTCACAACCAGGCTGGCAGATAGCTTTGTACGCAAGTTCTAATGGACAACATGTTGAACATGAGCCATCAAGTTTTGTGTCTCTGTAGTGAAGAAGACCAACTTCATTAGCAATAGTGTAGTCAGTAGTTCAGTGGAAATAATCATTGCAATCTAGTCAAAGTTCGTGAGACTGTACTTCGAATACTGAGTTGTCTATTTGGGCATCCCTAGTGAAAGGGAGACATTTAGTTAATGCAGAGCATTAGCAAGGAAAGAGCCACCAAGTTAATTAGAACCTGCAGCATATTACCAAATGAGGAGGTGCTGAGAGATCTGGATCTGCTCAGCCTTAAGAGAGAAGGCTAAGAGAGAGACAGACTTCTCAGAAGTGCCCAGCAGAAGGTTGAAAGGCAATGGATGTAAGGTGGAAAACAGGAATTCTGATTCAATATAAGAAAAAAAGTCTTTACTGTGAAGGTACTGTCAAACAGTGGAACAGGTTGCCCAAAGAGGCTGTAAAATCTCCATTCTTCAAGATAGCTAGCCTGCTCTAAATTGGCCAGTTTCTTATGCCCTTGGAAGCCCTTTCTGATATAAATTATTCCATGAATATCTGATCTAGCATTAGGGCGTGCAGATACTTATAACTGAAAACTGTTCTGTCCTCCAAATAACATTGCCTTGAGTTTTCTCAAGCATGGAACATTGGAAAGGCCAACTCCTGTATAGGAAGTTAATGATTCTTACTTACTTCTCTGAAGAATTAAGATTCTTCTGTTCTTCAGCTTACATGAACAGATGTTAAACTTCTTTCAACACTTACATTTTCTTTCAAGGATAATACTGGGCATTTTCTTTGTTTTTCATAACTGGTAAATACATTGGAAAGAAAATAGGATAAGAAAATTTCAGATAATGAAGATGCAAGGCTGAAAATTAAACTGGTATATCATTTGGGTAATTTTAAAGTCTTCTACAGAAGTTTTGTTTCACTGATTTTTCCATTTTTGGTGACCAGGTAAATTTGTTTATGTATCCATTTAATAATTTAGTGTGGCTTTGTATACTATAATTCCTCAAAGCAGAAAGTTATGGTGAAGTTCCGTAATAAAATTTAGTCTCAGACCATCTGACAGTGCTAGTTGCATTCCAAGGTACCAGCTTGAATCTGTTTTGTAACAGTTGCTTCTGGAGGTCCTTCTTATATCACATTTTTTCATGATTCAGGCCTGTCCCTGTCAGTGATTTTGTGTGACTGTCCACTTTGTGGATGCATGATGTTAGACCAAGTTGGGAAGCCAGAAATTCTTGTACAAAAAACAACACCAACTCACTCACTCTGGCCTGCAGCTAGTCTCTTAATCTAGGTAGTAGTTTGTTTTTTGTTTAACCTTTTAATTTGTTTGTTTGTTTTTCTCTGAGTCTCTATAAACCTGGTAAATATTTGTATAGTTTTTCTCTTATTCTCTGGTGAATAATTTAGTCTGGAGCTGCATGGACAAAGTATAAACATATAAAATGTTCTACTCTTGAATCCATAATTGCAGAATTGTCAGTTTTCTTCCTTAAATGTCTTTTCCGAACACTGAAGCAGACTTTAAGCTAGATGGTTGCAAGTACTGTGTTGATAGTTTCAGTAATGCATTGTGATGCTTTATGCTCCTGCAGAGCTCAAGTTTGAGGACTGCCTTCTTTTCCTCAAAGTACCTCTGAAGAGGAAAATAAGTTTTAGTTGATTAAATGTTGAATATTTTTATTTATGTAGAAAAAGCTTCAGAGTCAGAAGGTTGTGTGGATCAAAAGGCCGTGGATGGGGAAAGAAATGAAAGCAGAACAAACAAATGTGAAGAACCTGAAAAGCCAGAAGAAAAGAATGGCAACCAGGGGAAGAAGGATGGTAAAAACAAACAATGTAAACACAAACGAGAAAAAGAACTCGGCGAGCAGGGGAAGCCTAAGACAGATGTCCAGGACAAAGATGAAATGAATAGTAAGGAGAGAGAGCAATCTGAGTACTTCTCAGACACCGTACTCATTGTACTTAATGACAAAGTAGACATGGGAATGATTGGAGTCATTGCAGAGTATGCAGCTACCAGAGCTAAGCTTAAAAGAGGCACTAACTCTCCCAGCTGCTTTCTCACTGACTCCTCTACATTTGAGGTCCCTCAGAATACTTTAGTTGCCACACATAGAAGAGTTTTCTTTCAAGAAATCTCTGTAATTTGTTTTTTTACAATGGAAATACAGGCTGTCTCTATAACAAGTTAGCGTTCTTGCTAAGGGAAGCCTTCAAGAGGCATAAACTTACCTCCTAGAATTAAAAAGAACTATACCTTCAGTATAAATACTTGTGCTGAGAGGAAGACAGGAAGGAACAATATTCTTTCCCCCCCACCTTTTTTTTGCCTATCTTTGGTGTGTCTTGCATCTGAGGGTAAAGGCTGGTTTCAAAGGGATTTATCTGAAGTGCTGTGTATCTGTCTTTAGCCTTTTCTGATGCTGACATAAGCCATCACCTAAGAATTACTGAATGACCTGTCTTGTTTTCAAGTGCCAGTGTTTTCTTTTGTGGAGAGCCAGAGTTTTCTGCATGTGATGCTCAGAGGAATGCATATGGATTCTGTAGCAAAAGTAACCACTACAGACAGCTCTCTCTTGAGAAGATGGAGATAAAAGTAGGGTCGTCACAGCTCCTCACGTAGGCACTGAGAACATGCATTCAGGGTGAATAGAAACAGGACAGGACTTCAAAAGAAAAAAGACAGGCAGAGGGCAAAGGTTACCCAGTCGATCTTCTCCTAGTACTGCCTTATCTTTGTGGTGTGTATTCATCAGCTCTCTGGTTCCAGCTGCTACATGGCCACAAAGGAAGGGCTTTGCCTATCGCTGTAGGCACAAAGAAGCCTTCCTTCCCTTTCAGCCAGTTATACAGGAACTGAAAGAGATGGATGGAGATGCCAAGAGTGGACCTACTACAGTAGTCCAAGGATACTTTTCAAAATGGCTTCAGGATAGCACTGGTGCTTCATATAATAGTAATGGAGTGGGAAATACTTACTTGACTCAGGTGCAAATCAGTACAAGTAGAAGTAGCAGAAGAAGAGCACAGCAGACAGTATAAATGTGTTCTAACTGCTTGATGTACTTCGAGCATATCGCAAAGCCTCCATCTGCATCCCCTACAAACTCTGCTGCCTAGTAGCAGACCTAGATTGTCAAAAAAATTTTGAGGACATAGAATCAGAGCAATGTTCCCTTTTGCTCACTACCTTTTGAGTGATGCAAAACAATTACTGGTCATCTGTGTTTGCCTCAGAACTTGTCAATTACTCTTCCAGGCCCACTGGGTTAAAAGTCTAGATTCCTTCAAAAAGCAGAAGAAAAAGTATTTTATAAGCATAATTTTATTTCAAATAAAGCTACCCCATCTAGATGAATTATTTCATTTACTCCTTAGTACATACAGCTCTCTAGTGTATGATATGTCTGGGACTTTTCCCAAGCATTGTGTGTAATAACAGAGTCTTAAAAGCCACTAATGGATGTGGGGCTGGTTTCACCCAGATGGTATTGGCTGCTTTCCACACAGGCCTGCTGGATACTGAATGATTTAAGTAAGCTGCAATTGCAAAACAAACCTTCCTGCAAAGCCTTAAGTATTCTGTGTAAACAAAAGTGGACGGGAGGGTAGGGGGAGGGATGTCTTTATTTAAATTTCTCAGCTCCCATAATTCATATTGCCCAGGGGCTAATTCACTTCAAAAGAAATTTGTTTTGTCTAGAAGTCGATCCAATAAAAAATCTGATGATTCTATTTATAAGAATACATTTTTAATCCTGAGAGATAGCCATTCCATGTTCCAGCTCATGTTAGGTACTGCCTAAGTTTAGCTGACCTCGGCAAGGGGGTAAATTTCACCTACCAGGATTAAAGGCAAATCTTGTTTTTTAAAAGCATCATGGTAAAAGAATGCACAGCTGGGCAGATGATTTGAATGGCAGATTTCAGCCCGGCTGGAGAGGCAACATGCTGCTTGTTTAGTGTAATCTCTTGGCCTATCTAAGTATCTGTAGACAACTGTATTAAATAATCTGCTACACAGTATAAACAGAAAACTTGTTCAGCTCCACCTGATCCAGTGAGTTTACCTCTCCACAGACCATTGTACTTCTGGGCTCCTTTTCTTCTGCCGCTCATACCTGGGTGAATCTAAGTAAATTGAGCTGCAGTTAAGAATTTTTTTCAGTTAGATGCAGGTCTGACTGGAGAATCTGGCCCTGGCACGTGATGCCATATTTTACTGGGTATGTACTGTTGCCTCTGCACTTACTGGTGTGTCATCATCAAAGCAAGGATCAACACATTATTGTATTCTTTTCTCATTCTTGATTTTTTTTCTTTTCAAGTAAATACCTTCTGTGAACCTGAACCAACAGGATTGATTCCAGGAGTATGCATTCAGAACCTGGTGAAGATTTTTGCAAACAAGCCTAAGCCAGCAGTAGATAGGATGAATATTACTTTTTATGAAGGCCAGATCACAGCCTTTCTTGGTCACAATGGAGCAGGAAAGACAACCACCATGTAAGTCTACATTTCAAAGCAGCAAATCCCTTGCAGTACTTTGAATCCTGAGGCGCAGCCTTCCCTTTTCACTCTTCCCTTGTCTCACCACCCCTGCAGTAGACTGACACACAGCATCAAGTTTTTCCCAGAAAGGAAAATGCTGCTCCTAGACAAAGAGGAGGTATTTCGGACTAGCCAAAGCACTGAGGGGAAGGCGAGTGAGTGAGCGACAAAAGCTAGTGAAATTATAGAAAGTAAGAAGCAGTTATTTCCCCCAACATTCATTTTGCATGTCCAAACTCCCAGTAGGTGAAAATGGAGGAAGATCTTCTGACTGATAAAGCTGAGGAATTTGAAAGCTGCTACAGTTTGCACATTTCTGGTTTTTCTGTCTGACTTTGTCAGTCATGTTTTTTTAAATGGTTTATAAATTCAGATCCTCTTTAGACAAAAATGTACATGCAAAATTACATCCAGATTAAAATATTCCTTTAGTTCTAGAACCCTGGAGTCCCAAGAAGCCAGTCTTCAGGACTCCTGCTTTTGGTAAAATAGGGTTCATTGGTGAACAAAACATTTAATCAGTCTGTGATGAGTTCACCAAACGTTGAAAGAATTGGAAGTGCTTCAGTACCATGCTCTCTAGTTTTTTAATTTAAAAAGACTTATTTCAAATGCACTGTAAATTGCCTTCAAAATGTTATAAATGTTTTGTAAAATTTTGTTATTCTCTTGATTAAAACAAAAATGTTTTTTGCATTGAAATTTTGGGAACCAAAAAAAATCCATTATACCATCCATTTGCAACCTAATCTTCTGCCCAGTCCGTCTCACAAAAAATAAGGGTGTAGGGTGTGTGCCAATCAGCATGGCTAGAGACCTTAAAATATAACTGCTGCTACTGGGCTTCATTTTAGACCCATTTGTGCACAGGAGTAGTGTAACATGCTTAGTAAATTACTCTGAAACAGAACCATACAGTCTGGTTTATCAGAAGTTTAACACATTAGTAGATCCGGAACATTCTCATCACAGTAGGGCGAGGATATGTATATGTATGCTTTTCCATTGGAGTTTTCTTCTAAGCCCATAATAAGAAGTCATCACGCTCCATCTAGTGGAATCATGCAAGATGTCTTCCTTATCTGGACAGAAGGATGCGTGAGTGGGCATTTCTTTTTTTTTCTTTTCTCCCAGGTCGATAGTGACAGGCCTCTTCCCACCTACTTCTGGAACTGTGCTGATTGGTGGCCTGGATATTCAAACTCACATGGATTCCATTCGACACAGACTAGGCATGTGCCCTCAGTACAACATCCTGTTTAATCAGTACGTATCATTTCATTCTAGTTTTCAGAGTTAAGGTGTATGAGTGGCTTATCACCACAGCCTGTATGGTTTCTCTTGCTGTGCTGATAGTAGATGTATCTCAGAGGTACTAACTCTTAACACACCTGTGAGATAGCTATTGTTGGTCCGCAGTAGAATTCTATTGCGTCATTTAGCTGGGAACAAAGAAGGCTGCAAAGATGACTGTTCTTCGTATTGTTTTATGCTGTAGTGTGGATTGGCAGGAGTTCAGCTTGGTGATTCATGCACTATACTTCAGGACACTTTTTTTTTTCCCTGAAGGACAAAGGTCTGGACCAAGAGGGTAGCAGCAGGATATTTTTATGCCCATTTTGCACTACCACTCAACAGTTGGCTATCTGATGATTTGCAGCCTCACTGCCATCAGTTTCTGGTCATCCCAGCAGCAGCCTTTCTTCCTCAATACTGCTGTCCATGTTAGCTTACATTTTACTATGGGATATGGGTAGCTTGATGCCTGCTATGCCTGTTCCTCTGGTAGCAGTTTCTATTTTGAAAAGACAGAGGAAGGTCCTATCACACTTAAGTGTTGATACTAAACAATATCTGTGATTCAGATATGGGGCAAAGCAGCCTCTCCTTCTTCAGCAAAATCTATCTATAGCTATTTTTTTGTTGTTTGGAAAAAAATCTGCTGATTTGTTTAAAGTGCCTTGGTGCTTTTCTGTCTGATTTCACAGCCTTACTGTAGCAGAGCACATCTTGTTTTACTCCCAACTGAAAGGAAGATCCAGGGATGAAGCTGAGCAAGAATTGGTAACGATGCTAGAAGACATGGGCCTCACTCATAAAAGGAATGAAGAGGCTCAGAATTTGTCAGGTGCCCACCAGATTTTTTTGAAGTTTCTTTTTCTGCTGTTTTTTTCTTGCTATTAAGTGATGAACTCAAGTATTGAATTCCATATTTAAGGCTGCATTTTGCAACATCACTGTGCACTATGGTGGTCTTCACTTTCAAAGAAATTGCTTAATGGAAATACACAAATAGTAAAGCTGACACTACCTTTCCTTAAAGTTTCTGCTTCTAAATATATGATATTCAGATATATTTTAAATTATTCTATTTAAACAAATATATCAAAAATATATCTATCAGTGTAAGAAAAAAAAATACAAATACAAAATATAAACAGCAAAATCAATGTCTATTATTTCAAGGCAAATTAAATATTATGCCACCATAGAATCACCAAGGTTGGAAAAGACCTCCAAGATCATCTAGTCCAACCATCCACCTACCACCACTATTTTCCCACTAAACCATGTCCCTTAATGTCCCATCTAAACGTTTCTTGAACGCAGGTAATTGGTCCCCTGATCCCCTGCTTGGGTCAGTACAAATAACGCAGAATACTCCTTTAATTCTAGAAATAAAAGTGCAAGTAGTGTATCTGAATATACTTAATTCCAGATTCAAAAGCTGAATTGAATAAACAGCCAGGAACTCTTATACTACTTTGTCCAGTTTGCCACTTTAAAAGTTGGCCAGTTTCACATGAAAAATCTCAGATCTTCATCCTTTTGCTTTAGATCTGAATTAGAAAGTGTCATGCTGAAGTGATAAATTCTATTTAAAAAGCTGCTTTGTACTTCACAATAAAAATGTAACTGTTGATTCAGCTTTGTAGAAGCATTTCTTTTTCAAGATGGATTTTATTTGTACCAATTTGTCCCAACTCTGAGAAGCTCTGGAAGTTACATCCCTACCTCCTGCATAGTTCATTTCAGATTCCTGAATGTCTCTGTCCTCTTGTAGGTGGAATGCAAAGGAAACTGTCTGTTGCCATTGCTTTTGTTGGTGAAGCAAAAGTGGTGGTCTTGGATGAGCCCACTTCTGGAGTTGATCCATATTCTAGGCGATCTATCTGGGATCTTCTGCTGAAGTACCGTTCAGGTAAGAGGTTTGAGTGAGTGAACTGAGTTTTTAAGAACCTGTTACAGACACTGTACAGATATAGTGCCTGCTTTTTAAAACATCTGTTAGTGCAGGGCATACATGCTAATAGGGTTTTTTGAGCAGACAACTATGGTTGTTGTGAATTGTGAGTACAAGCTGGGTACAGAAAAAAAACCCTGCATTAATTGCCAAAAATTATGCGCCATTTTGAGTTCCTGAGAGAGTCCTTGTTCCTTTAAGGCAGAACCATCATCCTCTCAACCCATCACATGGATGAGGCAGACATCCTTGGAGACAGGGTGGCCATCATATCCCAAGGGAAACTGTTCTGCTCAGGCTCTCCTGTATTCCTCAAGAACTGCTTTGGATCTGGCTTCTACCTCACCCTTGTTCGCAAGGTGAAGAACACCAGAACTGGAAGGAATGTAGTAAGTATGCTCTTTCCTCCTTGCACCTGTAATCTGAAACGTTCGTGTTCATGCCCTGCACCAAAATAGAAAGAAATCAAGTGCTACTTCAGACTGTAAAACTGAGTTCAGAATAAAGGAGGCAATGACAAAGTTTGGTAACACCTCATGAAATTATATGTCTGCATGAAAATATCTTTAATAATATTATCTGATTTTATGAATGTAAATTCAGCAGGGCAAGCTCAGTGGACATGAAGCCTTCAGTGGTCTATAGTTTACTTTCTTCAGTTATGCATACTAGAGCATTAGCCTGTCAAGTTGCCTCTGTGCATATGCTGGTCTTTCTGCCTGAAGTATACTGATTGTAAACATAGTGTTCTGTTGAAAGTAGCTCAAATACCAGGCAAGTAGAAATTAAATTCTACTTATAGAATGTACTCATAGTTAATCAGACTGAGAATTGAGAAGTATGAATCTGGATTATTTCTGCTGCTGGTAGCACTTTTAGTCTTAATACCAATATGATCTTTATACTTACGGCCACTGTTCTTTGCATTTCCTCAGACATTTGCATGTTATTTAAAACTGATGGACACAACTTGTGCAGTAGGATTTATGTTTTCTGTGTTGCTGAATTCAGTTCTCAAATGACTTTCAGTGCGGTGTTCCAGATGACATACTTTTCACTGATTCAAACTGGTGAACCCTTACATCTTATTTGCACGTATCTGAAGCACTTCCATTTTTCCTTCTGTTGCTTGTCCGTGCTAGTCACTTTGTAGCTGTGGATCTCAGTGCTCCTGCTCCTGTTCCGGCTGCGCACACAACAATGAAGAAAGAACTCAAGAACAGGAGCTAGGTGGTAAGATGTGGGATGGTTTAGCATTCTGGCTCCTGGTAATGTCTCCTGTTGTGCTGCAGTCTCACCCCCGCAGATCGTTGCTGCTGAGGTGCACTTGTCTAACATTTGTATTTAATTGTAAAAGTCAGTAAGGTTTTTTTATGCTTTTGCATACCATTGCCCCTTTTTGGGAGAGATTATATAGTGTCAGACACAGCTGCTGAACTGAAAGTTTGTGTGCTTTGAAAGTATAGACTGAATTTAAAACAACTCTGCACCAAATATGTTTTATTTGACAATGAAAACTGAAGCATGTCTAGAGCAAAGAAAAGTGGTTTTCTCAGACAAAGTCAGTTTCACCTTTTTATGTCAAAGAAATTAAGTAGATATTCCTGAAGGTCTTGTGTTTTACTACAGACCTGAAGTAGTTCCCAGTACATCATTCTCAAACCATAATTAGGAACATGGTCCAGTCAATCTACAGAATTAACTGAGGTACCTTAAAGCTACATCATAGAACGATTTGGGGTTTTTTGTATAGCGCAAGCAACGGTTTCTGAAATCGTGCTATGCATGATTATATATACATTCTTGGAACACTGTTTTGACTTTTCACAGGAGATTTGAATGAACTAGCAGAAGTAATTCATCATCATATCCCAGAAGCAAAATTAATTGAAAATATTGGTCAGGAACTTGTTTACCTTTTGCCCAATAAACACTTTAAGCAGCGATCTTATGCCAGTCTCTTCAGAGAACTGGAGGAAACACTGGATGACCTGGGACTTAGCAGTTTTGGAGTTTCAGATACACCACTTGAAGAGGTAACAGATTAAAACATTTGCTGATCTTACTGTGAGTTCCCCAAACGTTTTCTGACACTGTTCCTGTTCTTTAACAAGTAACCTTACTAATTCCTAAATATCCTTCAAAACCTGTCACGTGTGCTGTGGCACACTCAGAAAGTCATTAGAATAGGCATAAGGAAAGGATCCGGGCCTGACTGTACGTTAGCCTTGTGGAGCATAGCTCATTAGCCTGAAATCTCTTTCTTTGTATCTAAGTTGTTCAATTCTTTATTTTCTGATATATTTCATGAGAGATCTCTGATTGTGTAATAAGCAATACTGAAAAGGTACCAAGTTTTTTTTTATGGCACATACGGTATATTGTGTTTCAGAGATCAGGTTAATGTTCTGTTCCTAACCAGACATATCTGTCTGTGGCAGGTTTTCCTAAAGGTCACAGCAGAAGCTGACCCTGAAGTGCAAAAAGCAGGTATAAATCTATGTATCAGTATTTAATAAATTTTCTTGTGGTTGGTCTGTATTCTAAATACCAAGTATTAAGAAATTCTCACCAAAAAGCATTTGGTCAGAGAACACCTGTTTTTAGGTCTTGACATGATGTATGAGAAAGCAGATGAAGTTAGCAGAAATACTTTTATTTTTATTGGATGAAGTCCTTAGCTATGCAGGTAAAGATCCAGCCCCCAGATATCAATTGTTTTTGTAAGAAATGTTTTGGTGACCATTAGTCCATTAAAAACATACAGGATTAACTAGTTAATCCGGCTGAGTAAGAGTGTTAACCTGTATGATGATGCTGGGTACAGCTGCACTGCAACAACTGTAATTAAAGCAGTCTGCTGATGTGATATATACATTTGTTAAAATCTGGAGCTCAATGAAGTGTTTGTGTTTGCATATATGGAAGTAATCATCTTCTCTGTAACTTTTCATCTGGATAACTCCTATTATTAAGTGCATTTCTTAATGTAGGAGACATTCCAGAAAATGATTCAACTCCTGGCAAAATTTCTACTGAGAACAAAACAGCTGAACAGACTCCAGTGGAAACCAATGACACTTCTCAAATGCCAGGCATAGCAGGAGATCAAAATGAAGGCAAAGGGTCCCTGCAGTATAAAGGTTTTCAACTTGTGCATCAGCAGTTCAAAGCACTGTTCATCAAACGTTTCCACCATGCCTCCCGCAGCTACAAGGACTTCCTAACACAGGTATTGTCTCACTGTTGGTGTCCTTGACTATTTTCTCACAGTGTTCTTAACACTGCCTTTCCCAGCACAGAGGTGCTGTAAGTAGTCCATAGCTGTTCTGAATTATGGTTCCAGCTGTTCTGCCTCTCACCGTTTTTCTTTATGCCTGTAATCTGTAATCCTCACCAAGTACATGATTTAATCACTATCAACCCAGCATACAGTTCTTTGACAACCAGAGTCTTAACTGAAATTGTTGGAAATGAAATAGTTGGTGGAGGGTAGCTAAACCAAATCCTGCTGTCCTGTCTTCATTTATGTATGATTTGTATACTGTGTCACTCTACAGCATATGTCTGAGTGTGATGTTTTCATGTCCCCTGCAGATTGTCCTGCCTGCTAGTTTTGTGTTGCTGTCTTTAGTGCTTACGGTCATTGTTCCTCCATTTGGAGAATATCCTGCCTTAACCTTAGACCCTTGGATCTATGGACAACAGTTTACTTTCTTCAGGTATGAAGAATCAATGAATAAATACACTGTAAATCTGTCATGTGCACTCACTAGCATTTAGGATCACGAGGCTCTATCTTATTAAGCTATCCTCATTCTGTGTAGTACAAGAAAGGAGGAATTCCGCAGCAAATCTCAAATAGCGTGAAACTGGCGCAAGTGCGGAACAGCTGCTAGTATATCTAACCAGCAGGACTCAGTTATATGTGTTTTGTATTCTCCTTTTCCTACCTGAGTTCATGACTTCAGCACATAAGAAGTTAGGTATCCTAACAGGACATCCAGTACAGTAAGAATTTTGACTGTTCCTCATATGCTATTGAACTATTCCTTTATTCATTATCTTATATTACAAAGAACAAGATTCAAACTTATCTTTTGTCCTGTGGTAGGATTACTTATAATCAGTACGTGTTTGAGTACAGCTTTGAAAACAAGATGAAAGCAGAGAATCTTAGGTTTTATAATGCTGGTGCTTAGCTGTTTCAGCCTATGCTCCATGATGCTAGATGATTCTGAAATATTGCTGTCTTTCACCAATTGCTTATGTATATTCTAGTTCAACTATTTTAGCTATTTCCAATGGAGAAAGTCTCATCTTCTTCCCTTAGCAATGAGCGTCCTGGCAGTGAGCAGATGGTCTCCCTCACTAATGCTTTCTTAAATAAACCTGGATTTGGAAATCGCTGCTTGAAGAATCAGTCTTTTTTGTAAGTTACCAGCTAATATCTATTGAAATAGACGAGTAGGATATCACCAGTAGTGCTGGAGTAGTGGAAAAATAATTAGTTGGCTTGACATTTTGCTAGAGCCAACGCTTCAGATTTGTTCTAGGCAAGAATATCTGGTATTGGGTCAAAAATAACAAACAGCAAGAAAATATTTCCTCTGGGTTAAAAGTCAGTCACAGTGCTACATGTGAATAACTGGAAGCTCTTGTGGCCTTGTATTAGGAGCAACTTTGAAATGTGTGAGTAAGAGACTGGAATCAAGCCCAAATCTTCACAGCTTCCCTGGCATTTTCCACATGTAAGTGCCTTCAGATTCCTCTTGTTTCCAGTGATGTTTGGAAACAACACCTTCAGCAGTTGCTTGGATAGTGAAGTACTAATAGGGCAGTCTTCATGATTCAAAGTTTTTTTTCGCTCTGAATTGAGAATTGCATCAGTAGATCTCTTTATTTAACGTAATAACGTAAATTATTTAAATTTACATTAAGTTAAGGCCTATGTGCCCTGATTTGAAGTATCACTGTGACACTCTTCTTTGCCATTCATTTTCTCCTACCTTTCTCTCAGCCCTGATATCAGCAGCTTGATTTTTCTGGCTATTCTCTCTTCTTTTTGTACAGAACAAGCCAGGAGGAGACATTAAAAAAAAAAAAAAAAAAAAAAAAAAAAAGTGGAAGGGAGAGAGAAAAGATACTGCACGAGTAAGGAGAAAAGAGAAAGATATCTCCTTGCAAAGGTGTCTCCACACTGATTTTTCTGTGTACTGATTCGTCAGACAGTTTCTTTGTTTCTTCAGTTTTCCATCTGTAACCTGAAGGCATTAAATTTGGCAGAAGTTTGGAGGGAGATTGTACTTACATTTATCAAGGACTAGAAAGTGATGCTATTATTCATAAGTCACTAGACAAGATCTGAAGGCGTCTAGTGAAAACATTGTGATTTTTGTAGATTTTTCAGCTCTTAAAATTCATCTTTTAAAGTAAAAGACTCTTCCTCTATGCAGGAACTACCCATGCAACAATATGCCTACTGCCTGGAATATACCTGCTGTTCATCCTAACCTCAGCAGCCTCCTGCTGAGTCAGAAGTGGAGCTCTGATAATCCTTCACCTTCCTGCAAGTGCAGCACTCACAAGAAACTCACTATGCTGCCAGAATGCCCTCCAGGAGCTGGAGGCCTCCCACCACCTCAGGTAGTGTCCCTGTGCTATCAGTCCTTTTAGAAAAGTTTTGCAGTAAGTGGTAGAAAAGGGATTAGTGTTAAGTATCTTGCCATGGAAATATACATGGAAAGAACTGAGTATGGTTTTTAAGGGAGCAGGAACAGTTGGAGGTATGAGCTTGCACATAAAAATCATAGAAGATGTGATGACTATTTTCATTCAACTTGCAAGCATTTCATTCAGAAGAACATCACAAAAAAAATTAACAATCAATCAAATATTAAAAAAAAATAATCTTAATTCTTGCCCCAAAAGAACAATTCTATTTAAGTGATTCTGTTTCCTCAAGAGATGAAAAGAGGGAAGGGAGGGAGGGAGGAAGGAAAAATGTCATGATTTGGAAAACTGTGGAGTGGAGTCATCTCATTTAGCAGAAAAGGAAGAAAATGTATGCTAAGTCAATCCCATTTTTTTACATGTATTTTAATTGTTTTTCTAGAACGAAACTAGTAAGTAAGTGAAATGAATATTGTGTGCATGTACATGTAGTACTTTAGTAACCATTGATCCTATAGAGACGATAGCTGCATTCCTACCTGTTCCTATCAATGAATAAACTTAGTAACATCCTTTATAAAATGTACTTGAAGAGCATGTAAAATTGTTTGATGAACAAAGGAGAATTATAGTCAGTTGTTTGCATTTTCTACGTATTTTTCCAATAACTTAAAGAAAACAAAACTGCAACCACTCTCATAGCTCACTGTGCAAATTGTTCAGCTTTAATGTTCATGTTTGCCAGGCTTGCACACATTAGCAAAATGACTTACTAAAATAGAGCTTTTTGTACTAATGGCACCAGGATAATCAGTTTCTGAATCCAAGTCTTTGGTGTGTTGTATTAAAAGAATCAAAGTTTGTTTTTGTTTCACTATCGCTATTCACAAAATAATAAAGCAAAGTTTCAAATTCCTGTAGAATTCTTCTGTGTGGAGAGAGAGAGAGAGGAAAAAAAAAAAGAATAAAGTAGTTACATGATGATCTTATTAATAGCATCCAAAGGTATTTCATATTTCCAAGTAATCTTAAAGTTGAATTTTGCTAATTGCATATTGAATTCTCATATGTGAGAAGATAATTTAACATTTCTAATGCAAATAGGATACAAAATAGGTGGTGGTGGGGATCCTAGTCCTCGACAGGGCGTGTATTATTTTAATAACATATTATCCCAATCATTTTGCAAGATACGATCATTTTGTATAACGTGTCATTGAAGATACATTTCATATTTAGGTCTCTTCTAGGAAGCAATTGTATGTAAATAATTGTGAAGTAGGTCTAAACATGACTACCTCATTTGATGAAGGCACTATGAGTATGCTACCAATCTTCCTGTTAGCTATCTAGAGTCAGACAGATTTGTAATGCAAATTTCTGTGTAATCCAATACTGTCACTTTCTGGACAAAGATGTCAATAGAGAAGTTCCCACAGAAAGTGGGAATATCATTTTCAGATTGCATTGTTTGTGCTCTAAAATTGTTATAAGCATTTTCTGCTCTGGGAAGAAATCAATGTGCTTTGAAGTTAATGGATGATGTAATTGCAAAAAAAAAAAAATTCATTCAAAGTATGTAATGTGCTGGTGAAGCTGAGTAGATCTCTGACTTTCATATTCTTATTTCAACTTGCTACATTGTAGGAAACAATGAAGTACCTTATTTTCACTAGGCCCTCAATGTTTTTGATAAAGCTCCTTCTTTCACAGTGAAGAGAAAGCTTTGAGCAACCTTGGCCTTTGTTGCAAATAACTCAGGCCAAGTTTCAGAATGAATTGCGTCAGTTTTGTGTCAGGCATTGAAAATTTCTGTGATATTTTGATCTCTGTATGGACTTTTGGGCTAGAAAGTGTGTTGACCCACTCTGGTTTCAGTGATACTGTGAAACTGAACAATTCCCCTGTTATAAAGGCTTTTATGGTTTTACTGACAAACAACGGGTTTAGAGACTTCAAAGCTTCATGTGGCTGAATGGGTTTTCTCTTTTTTCTAGAGAGTGCAACACAGCACAGAAATACTTCAAGATCTGACTCACAGAAACATCTCGGATTTTCTGGTGAAAACATATCCCATTTTGATAAAAGGGAGGTAGGCATGAACTGCTCTGTTTCTCACGTGACATTTTATACCTGCCTGTGAACATAGCATCTGATTTGTTGCAGCATTGTGTAGACTTGAGCATCATGTCCGTATTCCTGACTTAAGAATAGGAGATATCTATTTTAGGGGAGTTAAACTGTTTTTATTTTAACAGTTTGTATAACCAATTGCTCCTTTATAGACAGAGCTAAGTTTCGATGTCAGTGGCATGCCATATTAGCAGCAACTGTGTCAATGATGAACAAAATGGTGAATTGCAGAGTTTCTGATTTGTGTTCCTGAAGAACTGTAGCCACACCAGTTTGACCATCTGCCTTAATTAATTATAATTTGCTTCTCTGAAGTTCTAAAGGGCAGTAAGGTAATATAACCTAGGTGCATCTACCTACTGTTAGCTCCTGTGCTTGTCTGAGTGTCTTGCATGGTAGCTGGCTGTGCAGTTGTCCATGGCTTAATACTGCTGATTCAGGTCTTGCTCTCTTTTCAATTTCTAGAACAGTTCTTGATATTTCCATCATATTAGTTACGTGCTAGCTACATTTAACTGATTCTTCTTTGGGCATGTCAGAATTGCTTTAGATGCATCTTTTAAAATCAGTTTACTATAGATTTAGGATAGAGACAGTATGCATGTATTTAGAACTCCTACTTGTCTCTGTATGAGCTGGAGATGAACCATGTCAGAAAATACAAAAACTAAAAGTAATAAGCCCACCTTAATGAACACCTAAAGTCCTGACAACCAATGATTCAATGTAATCTGCAGATTTAAAAAAAAACATACAAACAACAAACAAACAAAAAACTCCCACTGCATTGGAAAACTAAAAATCTGCAAAGCATAGGAGTTCATCTTTAATTTCCATTTAAGCCTGACAGTATATCAGTGACTTTGGTTCAGTGCATTAAGAGACAGAATTCTCTTTGTCTGTTTCAGCTTGAAGAGCAAATACTGGGTCAATGAGCAAAGGTAAGAAACTAATTCACAGATGGTGATGGTAAATAAAGAAACAAAGAATTTCTGTTTAACAGTGGGGCCTCACAATGTTTCTCTGAATGGACAAGGGGAAGCGTGACAGATAGCATAGAACAAAGAGAAGACTGCGGTGTGAAATAGGTTGGTGGGTTGTATTTGTTTGGACTGCCCCACAAGTGTGAAGGCCAGAGACACACAATGGAGTTGTCACAATTTTATTATCTACAAGGTTTGACTAGTGGAATTTGAGTGATGAAAGTTACAATACAGTACAGCACTTCATTGTGTGAGTGCCCTGATGAGCCTCTTTCAAAGTGCAGCAGAAAAGAAAAAAAAAGATCTGGAGGTGACAAATTCAGGCAGCAATCTGCCAAGTACGGAGGATTAGAAATGCAACTCCTTATTGCTCTCAGAACATGTGCAGTAGTTATAAAACAAATTCGACTAGTGCTCCATGCTTCCATTAGAGCATTGAACCCCAATGTGATGACTACACTTGGAGATACTAAGCTTAGAAAAATGACTGATAAGTTTGAAGAACATAGGTTTTTCATCAGCAGTAGGAATTCACTTCAAGGGTAGAAGCAGCTTCCTTCAGCAATTATCTCCTTGCTCATCTGCAAACATTACTTTCTATGGGATTCAATTTTGATCAATATCATTCAATAGTATTTATTATTACAGAGTATTGGTTAACACCAGTATTGGTTAATACCTCTTCCTCTCAAGAGAGATGAAATTTTAACTGGAGGCCCATTCTGTCCTCAGTACTTCATGTTATCCAAGCAGTTATATTGTATGTTAATGATCTTGATCCAGAGAATTGTGAACTATAGACAGGATTTTTTTCCAAAGTATTCTATCTGAATGATAATTTTCTCAGGATCTCAACGTGAACCCCTCGTAAATGGATATAATAACTATTTGCAAGCAAGATCTAATACCGTATACAAGTCACTAGAAAAAGATTGGAGATTATTATATGTAAATTGTATCATGTATGTAAATAATATTATAGTACTTTTTAATATCCACATCAATCTACGGAGTTTTGGGTCAGTGACACAAATGGCTGATGTTGCTGTTTCTCTTTATTAGGTATGGAGGAATTTCTATAGGAGGAAAGCTTCCCATCCTTCATGTTTCTGGAGATGAAGTTGTCAATTTTTTAAGTAATCTGGGCCGAATGATGAATGTCACAGGAGTAAGATTTGTTTGGTCTCTTTACCCGAGAATTGTTACAAAGTTGGAAACCTTCAGCACTGGAATTCCCCTGGACAACTGGTCTTTAACCTTTTCATTTTTATTTTAGGGTCAAACTTCACTGGCTGCTGCTAAAGAGTTCTCTAATTTCCTTAAATACATGGAAACTGAAGATAATATTAAGGTATTTGCTGGAAAAAATCTGCAAACTTACTTTCTTGAGATAGACTTCAAATAATGAGATGGAATATTCCACCATAATACTGATGGTGGAATTCTCAGATTTAAGAAGAGCTGAATTACTGTATTTATTATAAGTAATAATAGTGTTAATGCATTTGCAGTTATTTCTAATATGTTTGGGTTTTTTTTAACCCATATTCTTAGTACTTCTTACTACCCTAAGTACTTCTGAGTAGGACTGCTGAAGTTCTGTTGAACTTCAAAATTTCATCAAAATAACTTGGCAATCGCGTGGCAGTCACTCTCCTGAAAGCACGGTATAGGAGCTCCTCCTGCTGGACTGTGCCCAGGAGCTACCTGGTGCTAGAGTCTTCCCTGTTGACAGTTGCCACCAAAGTAAATAAAAGGCAGCCAGCTGCTCTCCTGCAGCTCAGGGTTAGTAGTGAAAGCTTCTTAAATGAATCTGTGCTTTTTGACTCTTTTAGGTGTGGTTTAACAATAAAGGCTGGCATGCTATGGTTAGTTTCCTTAACATAGCCAATAATGCAATCCTTAGAGCTAATCTGCGGACTGGCCAAGCCCCTGAGGAATATGGGATCACTGTTGTAAACCATCCTCTGAACCTCACTAAGGAGCAGCTCTCTGAAGTCACCGTGTAAGTCTGACTGTATTTTGCTACTGTCTGTTACCCCTCTCCCTCCTGTCAGCTTACCACCACCAGTGTGCTCGCACTCTGAGGAGGAGTAGTTCAGATGATAGAACATGGAGTAATTTACTCAAAATTTTTCTCTAACCAAAAATTAGATATGCAATCCATTCATTTTTTCTCTAAATATTTATTTTCACCCAACATAGGAGCTATGGCCATTGGTTATATGTGATTGCATGTTTCTACTGATCTCAAAGATTAAAGGTCAGATTCAGAAGTCTTTGTTCATGCTTTGAAGCTGATAGATCTCTTAGAGAAAAAATATAGAGATCATAAGAAAAAGGTGTCAAATTGTTTCTAAGTAACTACAGATAGGCAATAGTCAATAACCACTGTTGGTGCCACTGTCAGCATACAGCCGTAGTTGATGGAAAAAGGCATTCTTAAGATATGACTTCCTTCTCAACATCTACTGTTAGGTTCAGAAGTCAATGAAAATGGAAATTTTTGCATTAGCACAGAAGCAAGATCTGTGCTTCATCTCACTTTGCAGTTTACCTCTTCGAGTACCTTTTCTCCTAGACCCCAAGCACTTCAGTTGTTATGCCTTATTGTGTACTTTGAGATGCACCATTCAGGAAAGGCTGTCAAACTGATATATGTAGGAGCTGAAATTTTCCAGTGAATGAAGACAATTAGAAAAAAACAAGACATTGTGTTGTCATCATCCACATTTGTTAGCTACTGTCCTCAGTGCAGTATGGGAAGACACTAGCACATTTTGAAATTGAAAAAATCTTCTAGTTATCCAATAACTTTGTTACTTTCAGATCTTAAAATTTCTGCCAGTTTTCCCAAATCCTAATATAGCGTTATGTTGCATTCCTTTGCTCACAGTCCCTTCTTGTGCTTTGTTGTAGGCTGACCACCTCAGTGGATGCTGTTGTTGCCATCTGTGTCATTTTTGCCATGTCCTTTATTCCAGCTAGTTTTGTTTTATACCTGATTCAAGAACGTGTGACAAAAGCCAAGCATCTCCAGTTTGTTAGTGGTGTTAGCCCTGCTATCTACTGGCTAACGAACTTCATGTGGGACATAGTGAGTAACTGCTAATCACATTTTGTAATTGCAGCATTAACTAGGAAATAATCAGTAAATTAATTCGAATTAAGTAAGTGCAACTTTACATACTGGGGAGAGTGCGTTTGCCGGAATATAGTCACAGACCCTACCCTCTGTTAGTGTTTGAAGATATACAAGATATCTAAGGATCAGCTGTTGGAACGATAGCTGGAAGACAGACAAAATGCTCTAGGGTGTCTAAAATAATGTGGATGTATTTGTTCAGGCCACTGAATCACATTCATTGTGTTGTTTCAAAAGGATTTAGAGCACAGGCCCAGACATGTTTAAACAAGGCTCAGATATCCTCTTATTGTTCCCCAGGCCTCTTGAAGGAGTAAGTTCTTTGCCTGCTAGAGGCATAGCAAAAGAGCTTGTGTTATGGTTATGGTTTTTCAGCAAAGATGGAGCCCAAGGGCTTATCCAGTAAGAAAAGCATGAACATAGGAGAGGAGAGAAGAGGAGAAGAGAGAAATTTTTGAAATGCCCCAAACTTTCTGGGTTTTAGAAAGTGTTTTTTGATGAGAAGATAAAGCAAAACATGAATGTATTAAATGAGGGGAAAGAAGCAGATCTCTGAGTTTCTTAATCCTGCTGGTCACAGCAACATCCCTTCAGTCAGAAATTCTGTTTGGTCATGGCCCTTGACAGCATAGTGCAAAGTTATTGGAGTTAGCAGTTCTGTGCAGTGCCGCCTTTCAGTATTCATGGGGAGCTCTGTGTATTGCAGTAGTCCTACACTACTAATGCTGAACAGAGAAATTGAGGAGAGCATTGGCCAAGCACCGTTCAGTTTAGCTTCATTCCAGGAATGTGGCTCAAGTTACTAGCTTTTTCTTTCCTATACAGCTTTTACATCACCAGAAATCACATCTCCTTGCATACTCACTGCCTTTTTCTGTGGGCAGCCTGCCAGCAGGACCTTGAAACAATCAAACGAACATGTTTTATTTTTGATGTACAATCTGATAAAAGATGTAAAATGTAGAAAGATGTAGAAAGATTACAGAAAAATGTAAAGTGCTGCCAGAGGCCTGTTGAGCCACAAGCCTGAGCATCTAATCCGTCTTGCTAATTCCCAATACAAAATCCTTTGAGAATAATTTATAGGATCTGGATACTTTTGTAAATCTCCTCAGGTCTTACACACTGATCTTCATTCACTCTGTGATGTGGCAGGTGAATTATGCAGTGAGTGCTGGATTGGTTGTGGTTATATTCATTGGATTCAAGAAGAAAGCATACACTTCTCGGACTAACCTCCCTGTGTTTGTTGCCTTGCTGCTTCTGTATGGGTGAGTCTTCATGGTGTTTTTTTGCACATGGAGCCCTATCTTTCACATGGAAATGATTTTGTGTTGTTGAACTTGGTACTTAGTGAAATCCAGCTTTGAGAAATAAAATTGAGTTTGTACAATGTAGGAGAGACCTGGATTCTGTTCCCGATTCAGGTTATTTATGCTCTTTGTCTGGTCACGTGCCTTAAAAAGAGTTTCATCATGGCTTCACAGAACTTTTCATGATTTCATGTTATCCTTTTAGGAAACTAAATTTGTTCATTTGTGGTGCTTTAACCTAGCTGCAGTAGGTAGCTAAACACCATGGCACTCTTTCACTCCCGTCCTCAAAAGGACGGGAGGAGAAAATATGCTGAATAAAGCTTGGTGGGCTGAAATAATGACAGGGTATCACTCACCAAGTAGTGTCACAGGCAAAATAGAACAGTGAAAACTTAAAGCAAACAAAAAGCATCTTCCCCTCATCCCCCCTCTCCTTTCTCCTGACCCCCAAATGACACAGGGGGAAATGGGGAATAGGGGCTGCAGTCAGCCCCGAACACTTTGTCCTGGTCAGTCTCTGCCCCTGCTTCATGTGATGTCCCTCCTGCAGGATGCTATTCTTCCCAAACTGATCCTGTGTGGGCTTCCCACAGCCTGCAGCTGTCCAAGCACTGCTTTAAGATGACTCTGTACCATGGGCCCATCCTTCAGGAGCGTGCTGCTCTAGCACATGTCCCTGCAGTCAGCAGCTCCCCCAGCTCTCCTGCCCCTACCTCTGGCTGCTCCCAACGGGCTGTAGTTCCAGCCCTGGGCTGCTCCTGCAGGGGCTCTCCATGGGCTGTACCTACTTCAGGGCACAACCACTGCTGCACTGGGGTCTTCTCCTTGGCTGCACATGGAGATCAGTTCTGTGCAGTGCCCATGACTGCAGGCAACAACCTGCTTCTCCATGGGCTTTTCCTGGGCTCCAGGGAGCTTCTGCTCCACAGCAGGAGCATCTCCTGCCCTCCTCTTACACTGACCTTAGTGACTGCATGGCAGTTTTATTCTCTCACTCCTTTGTTCCAGTTGCTGTTGCCCAGTAGTTTTCCCTTTCTTAAATCTGCTCTTCCAGAGGCACACCCAGTGTTGCTTGTCGCTCAGTTCTGGCCAGCAGTGGGTCTAGTTTGGAGTTGCCTGGAGTTGGCTCTGGTCTGACATGGAGGTGAACCCAAATCTGCAGCTCCAGCTACTAAAACTTGGTCTTGTAAACCTGATACGTCATCTTGCTCCTTTCTGTTATGTATATTATGCTTATTTCCTTCAACAACAGGCAGTACTGAAATATTTACCAGTATTTTATCCAAAGGCAAACGGTACTAAAACATCAACTTCTTTTTCTTCGAAGGAACATTTCTGTTGTCAAAATAGTGTTTTATAAGACTGACTGGAATTTACTTCCTCTATAATTTAATTAGTGATTGTATGTCTTTATTAGATCATTTTCCTTCTAGCTTTGTAGTAGGGTAATTGGAAAAAAATCCATAAGATCTGTCTCTGGAGCTGAAAAGGAATTTAAACTTTTCACATCTTCCTGTATGTCACAAATCAAACTGTAGAGGCCACAGGTCTTTTCTGGACATAGTACCTTCATTTTCTGAAGTTTTTATATTCTTTGAATAATAGTCCTGAGAAAATGCAAAGCTTTATTCAATCTCTGTAAAACAGTCAATGTTAAATGCTATTAGAATATTCATTTGCTTCATTATGTCTTTTTAAAGTTCAGTGATAGTATCTTTAGTAAGTTTTATGTGGTTATGTGTTTTGTATGTGTGTTTGTTTTCTAAATACTGTAATTTGTGGACACTTGAATTAGCCTCTCATATTATAAAGCGTCTATCAAGATGGAAAACATATAATCACGTAGCAGTGACTTCAGTAATAATTTCACAATTCACTATTCAAAATAAAATTCTAAAAAGGGCAAGTAAATTCAGAGTCCTGCATCAGCCTTTGTCTCCAGCCATTGTCACAATGGGAAATTTAGGATCATTCTTTCTAATGATGTGTATGTTGTCCCAGTAGCCAAATCGGTCAGGTTGATTGCTGCTGAGAATTGTGATTTTATTCCAGTAGCATACTATTACGTGTTTGCTATGTCTCAGAAATAATCGTACAGGAAGCTCCTGCTTTTCCATTTTATCCCTTGTTTCTTCCACTAAGTGTACAGTCCATTGAGGTATGCAAAGATATTTGGGGTGATAATGACTTGCTAGCATTGTTTCTCAATTTTAACAATCTGTTGCCTTACACTTTAACAGCAAACCAGACAAAGCAGAAAAAGCTTTGTCTAGTAGCAAGGGAAAACATATTGTAGTGGGACCTCTGATTGATTATAACATTTCATTACACTTGAGATGAGAACTAAGCTCATCATTTTGTTTTTATTAGACCGGCTGACATAATACTGAGAAGCAGATATCATAGTATTTCTATCTTTTGCATGCAGGTGGGCAGTAATTCCCATGATGTACCCTGCTTCTTCTTTCTTCAGTGTCCCTAGCACTGCATATGTTGCATTGTCTTGCATTAATCTCTTTGTGGGGATCAACAGCAGTGCTATTACATTTATTCTGGAGCTATTTGAAAATAACCCGGTAAGAAATATTTTTGCTGTGACATGGTTTTAAAAAGCTGTTCAAAGGGTGTCCAAACATAACCATCTCTAGTTGTCTTTTTCAACCTTGTCATTCTTCTGGTATTAAATGAATGAATGAGGAACTTGCTGAGTTATGTCAGGAACGGGTGAGCAGAATAATCCAGGGAAGTGAACCTCAAGGCAATCAGTACTTTGGGCAAGCAACCATCCACATGCATGAGGAATGACACTGAGGCAGCACTTAGCTCTGCTAGCCAAGTACAAGAATAGATTGAACGCGGTAGTTCTTAGAAAGGAGAAGAAACCAGTTTATAAAACACTGTTAGCTTGTGTGCACTACTACTGCCTCTATAGCTGCTGATACTTTTACTCTGAGGTTGACATCTTTCCTACAGATGACTGCAGTCCTATTACCTGTCATTATCGATGATGCATTTTCAGATGTGTGCTGATCAAGCATTGTTTTTATCAGGAAGAAAAAAACCACATCTTTATTCAATTAGAGTCATGGTATCAAGGACCAATTTTACAATACTTTCTATCCTTGCTGTTCTTGCATTTTCTGTCCTGGGCAACATGGGGTTCAGTCTAATGCCAATCTGTCTGGAGGACAGTAGGCAAGTATTATCTCAGGGAACACATCTCCAGTGAAACAGTGACAGGGATAACTGCCCTTCTCTGGAATCAATGATGGTGCAGTTAGATTGATGCAAGTACTTTTACTGTTTTGAGTATTTCCACATTCCAACAAAGTCTACTGTTATGTCCAGACACTGGTGCTTCTCAAGATTATGAGAGTCCTGGTTATGACAATAAATACAGATGTTATGATATGGAAGTACCACACTTGTTGCTCATTGCTTTGATTGCTGACACTAGACTTACATGTTGCCTCAGCAACATGTAATAGAAGGATATTTCATTACAAAGAGTAACTTTTCTCCCCACTGTAAATTTTTCAGAAGCACCTTGCCTGGTGCAGTGTGTTCTGTTCTGCCACTGATAGATGCGGAGCAAACCATTTCTCTGACATGAAAAAAGAACTTTTCACTTCTTTTTACACGTTTCCTCAAAGAAATCTTCTTTGAATTGCTAACTATATTGCTTCTGTTTCCTATAGGCTTTGCTGAAATTTAACAAAACTTTGAAAAATGTGCTAATTGTCTTCCCACACTTTTGCCTGGGCCGTGGCCTCATCGACTTGGCCATAAACCAGGCTGTGAGTGAAGTATATGCCAGGTTTGGTAAGTAAGATATAATAACCAACAAAGTATCAGTGGTATCTGGCCTGACCTTGAGTGAAATGGCTGGAACTGTTTTGGAACATTAGTGGTTATTTCTAAAATCCTTCTCTTTCACATGATCAGGTGTTTGAGTATGAAAGTTCAGCCTCCCTAAAGGAATCACAGCTGATAATGTTGCCAGAACTTTAGGGCCTGACTAGTGGTCTGTATTGAAAGTTAAACTATTTGTTCAGTGCCAGACTGGTGTATTTTCATAACTTCTCCTGAAGTCCCTAGGTTATCACATCTAGGATATATAATTTCATTTCATTTGAAGACTTAAGTGGACCTCATTAATATTTAAAGTAAATGTTCTTCAAATGCATTCTTTAGGGATGTGGCTGTTTCCTTATACCAATTTCTTTACTAAGAGCATAATGATACAGCAATTTTTTTCCCCACCCAAAAAATATTTTTCATGTAATCCATGCAGATTTCGCATTATGTAATACATGTGTATTCATATATATTCAGAGAGCGTATGTTCATTTTTACTCCCATGTAGCAGTGGTTTCTTAAGAATCTGTATTTATTGATGCAATGAAAAAATGGTAGATTTCGACTGATAGTGATTAAAAATTAGATTTTCTTCCTAAATTAATGTGTTCACACCTTCTGTTCTGATGAGCAATGCTTTTTCAGCAGTATTTAATTGCTTTCTGGTACTTCACCTCTCCAAAGGTGAGGAGCATGTTTCCAATCCTTTTCAGTGGGACTTTGTTGGGAAGAACCTGGTTGCCATGGCGGTTCAAGGAATTGCATTCTTCTTTCTGAATCTCCTTATGCAGCACCAATTATTCCCCTCAAGATGGTATGTCTGAAAATTTGTGTTAATGTTTCTTCATTAGCAGGATGAGCACCTTCGTTGTTCTCTATGCTTCTTTTGTCTTTTGCTTTCTTTTCCTCTAATTTTTTTTTTACAGCTTCTATAGCTTTATTCTGTTGATTCATCTGATTTCATCTTATTTGTTGATATTTGCTATTTGTCTTGCTTTATCTATGTTTCTTTTTCTGCATTGTTTTAACAGAAATAAGAGTATATTTATACAGCCTACTAAATAAATATGTTTTCTTGAACTAAGACTTCAGTGTGAATTTCATGATTCTAATGGTGAGATTACACAATTACTTGGAAAGCTTGTAGTTTCCTAATCACTGGCATAGTACTGGCCTGACATACCAAGACTGGAATTCTAGCCTATTGCAAGAACAGTCACAGCCAGGGTACTATTCAAGCTTCCCCTATCTGCTTTACAAAGCTGCTTCTGTTTCAATGAAAATAGCTGCCTGCCAAGTGTGTGTTGATTATTCACTGCTGTTGGGGATTCCCAATAGGAGTACTAGTTATAATTCTGAAAATACTGTCTTACAAGGAAGTCTACTCAAAAGATACATGTAAAATCTATTAGTTAGTACTGAAGAGCTGTCAAATAGAAAAAGCGATGGCTTAGAGGCAGGTTATGTCATATCAGTGACTGGCAATGCTGTTCTCATTTGAACAAGCGATTCCATCCCTTTTTAGTATTAAGGGCTTAACTTTCAAAGGCCAGGCATTGCCCCAGCAGCAGGAATTCTCCAGTGAATGTTACAGTATGACATTTCAATCTCACTGCTCTCACCAGACAGAATTTTGCCAACTGACTAGCTCTTGTTTCACACTGCTATTGTAGCTATACTCAGATCAACTCATTGTTTCTTCATAATCGATTCTTACTTTTCCAGGTTTGTTGAGATTGACAAGTCGCCTATTGTTGGTGAAGATGAGGATGTTGCAGAAGAAAGAAAAAGAATTCTGAATGGGGGGAACAAAACAAATATCTTAGAATTACAGGAATTGACCAAGGTACTATTTTGAGAAGAATGAAATAAGTGAATCCAGTGTAAGTTGACTTGTTCAGAATGTGTTTCAGCTGTGGATTTGGATGGTATTGTTTCTGAAATTAACCTTGTGTCCTGGAAAATAAGAAACGTTTTAGAAGTCAGGGCTTGATATGTTATTTGACTATTTCCTTTCAACAGAGATCAAACCTCAGGAAGGTCCAGCAAGGACAGTGAACTCTCTTGCTTAAGTTATTTTACCTCATATCATCCATTCTGACATATTTACGGAATGTGCATTTCTACTGTTAGTCATCTTTTCCGCAGTGCTTTTTCTCCTTCGGTGATTTTCAATCTCAGGTTAACCATTTAGTTGCTTTCAGACTGGGGACTAGTGTAATCAGTAATTTATCTTCTTTCCAGACATTGAAGGTAGGTAATCGATGCTATCAGAATACATGTAAGCCTGAGCTACAGAAGTACAAAGATTGCCCACATTGTTGGGATCTCATGAATAAAGAACTGAAGTGTCATTCTTCAAACTATTGTGTTGTATTGTATGAAGTTGGAGATACTTTGTACCAGCAAAGCATCAGGTCTGTCTCCTAGTGCTAAAGTTATGAAGTAAAAAGGCTCAAGAAAGGAAAAGTTGTATTATTAGGGATTATTATAAATTTATTTAAATGAATGCCTGACCTTGTTCATGCTTGCTCTTCTTAAAATTTTATTAGTTGCTCTTTTACTTTTGTACTGGTTCCATAGTTGCCTCAACCCAATAACATTGAACTAAAAAATTCAGAAAATTGTCTTTGCTGCAAAAATCTTGATTGTTTTTGTCAATTTAGATTTATGCAGGTAAGCATAAGCCAGCAGTGGACAGACTCTGTGTTGGCATCCGTCCTGGAGAGGTAAGTTGGTCATTATCACTACATGAATCATTCAGGGATCAGTTCTAATTGCATGCTCCTGTTGATTTATAAATTGGAAACACTAAATAATGGGAATTAATTTTTTTTAAAAATTCAGTGCTTTGGTCTTTTGGGAGTGAATGGTGCTGGCAAAACAACAACATTCAAAATGCTGACAGGAGACACTGAAGTGACATCTGGAGATGCTGTTGTTGCCGGCAATAGGTGAGTACCTTAAACAAAACGAACAAAGCAAAACACTAATAAACAAAACAAAAAGCCCTGTGACAATCTACTTACCAGGGTTAACTCATAGTCTGAATGACTCAGCATCTACTCAACATACATTGAGCATACTCAATCTACATAATCACTACTTCGAGATTTGATATTTATTTATGTCAGTTTATTTCTAGGCTGTATGTCTTGGTTTCTTAGGTGTCACTAGAGTTTGACTATCCATTGTGATTTGAACGCATAGCTATTTTGTTGCCAGGACATGGTTCTGGGCAACTTGCTGCATTTTACCCTGCTTGAGCAGGCTGAGAGGACAAGGTGATCTCCAGAAGTTCCCACCAATCTCATCTATTCTGTGATTCTGTTCTTCTCTTATCTTGTCCTACGACTGCTACCAGCAAACATTGCTAGCTGTGTGTCTTACATGACTTCTCATGGTGACTACACTTCATGATGAAAATTCCTGATTTTCAAATCTCAAAAAAACCCTTTACATTTCCAAAAAAAAAAAAAAAAAAAAGAAATATCTATTGAGAACTTCTCTTTACATTGGTTTATACTTAAACAGTGAGTTTGTACTCTTAACCAAGACTTATTAGACTCAGAAGAGAATATATTCCTTGCTATACTGTACAGACATCTTTTAGTGGGATCTTCTGGGGAGAATTAATTTCCCTTAGAAGTGTTTTGTCCCAGAAAACAGATTTTATTTAAACTGTCTTAAAGCTAGTATTATAGATACAATATTATTTTATTTATTTCTCCAGTGTATTGACTCATATCTCTAATGTTCATCAAAACATGGGATACTGCCCTCAGTTTGATGCCCTTGATGACCTGCTCACAGGACGAGAACATCTCTATTTATATGCTCGCTTGCGGGGTGTTCCAGCAGAGGAAATCAAGAGGGTAAAACCTTCTTGCTTCTGATCTGTACATGGTTACAGTGAATGTCTGTGATGATTCTGGTGAGTTCACCTCATGTCAAAGGCCAAATTTTCCAAATTGGGCTTGCCTTTCTTTATGTTGAAGTCTTGAGAGTGGTTCTTGTCATTTGGAATTTAGTACAAGAATGCACTACCAAATCCAGGATCTTAGATGGTTAATAATACTTGAAATACTCCCCTTCTGGAGTACTGTGTCCAGGCCAGAAAGATGCAGAGCTCTTGAAAGGGGTCCAGAGGAGGGCCACTATGATGATCAGGGGGCTGGACCATCTCTCCTGTGAAAAAAGGCTGAGGGAACTAGGCTTGTTTAGCTTGGAAAAGCCTCCAGGGAGACCTCACTGTATCCTTCCAGTACTTAAAGGGAGCATATAAACAGAAGAAGGAACAACTGTTTACATGGGTTGATAGTAATAGCACAAGGGGGAATGGTTTTAAACTAAGACGGGAGATTTAGGTTAGATATTAGGAGGAGGTTTTTCACACAGAGGGTGGTGATGCAGTGGAACAGGTTGCTCAGAGAAGTTGTGGATGCCCCATCACTGGAGGCATTCAAGGCCAGGCTGGACGTGGCTCTGGGCAGCCTGGTCTGGTGGTTGGCGACCCTGCACATAGTAAGGGGGTTGAAACTACATGATCATACATACGTGAAGTATGGGTATTTTTCAACCCAGGCCATTCTACGATTCTATGGAAAACTGCAGAGCCAATTCTGGAAGGCTAAGGATGCAACTGCTATGACTCAAAACTGATACAGTTACTGTTTTGTTCTCATCTTTGAAGTTATTCATGTATGAGAAAGAAAACGTAGAGAAGGTTCCAGATGAAAAATAATGTACGTTCTTGCAAAGATGAGTATTCTACAGCTGATGCTGGAATATGGCTTTACTTCAAGAGATTAGAATTCCCCTCATCATCATAGTTTTTTGGACCACAGCTCCAGTTCTTAAAAAAAAAAAAAAAATCCAAAGGTTTGCCCATTTTCTGCCAGAAGAGGGATGTATCAATAGTCCAGGCTGCTGTGGGTTAGCTCTGTGTGAAAAAGATGGTTTTTCTCATAGGTCGCTGAATGGGGAATCCAGAAGCTGGGACTTCCTATGTATGCTGACCAGCTGGCTGGTACCTACAGTGGTGGCAACAAGCGCAAGCTCTCCACTGCCATTGCACTGATAGGCTGCCCTCCACTCATCTTGCTTGTAAGTGTCACAGTAACAGAACTCTGTGATATTTCAGTATGAAATCTCATAAAACTACATGCTGGAGAGCTACAGGGATGTTTATGATAGTCCTTGCAAGCTCCTTTCTGCCTCTATGTATGTCTACTTCAGTGTAGTCTTCAGTTCTTAAATATTAGGAGTAGACTAGAATGAGTAAGTGTGTTTCGGATGGAACCTAATTTTTATAAGAGAGATTTTCAATAAGGAAAGGTTTGGTATTAAAATATGTAATTCAGAAAAATCTGAGTTTAAATCCATGATTGGTTTCAGCCTGTCTTTTCTTGTCAAAGTGTACCCAGTCATGTAAATGATGACTGGCTCAGCCTGGAGAAGAGAAGGCTTTGGGGAGACCTCATTGTGACCTTTCACTGCTTAAATGAGCTTAAGGGAGGGAGAACAACTTTTTGCAAGGTTGGATAGTGACAGGACTAGGGGAATGGTTTTAAAGTAAAAGAGGGGAGAATTAGGGTAGTTGTTAGGAAGAAATCTTTTACTCAGGGGGTGTTGAGGCACTGGTACCTGTTACTCAGAGAAGTTCTGGATGCCCCATCCCTGGAGGTGTTAGATAGAATGGGGCTCTGGGCAGCTTTGTCTGGTGTAGCCGAAGTGTTGGAACCAGATGGTCTTTAAGAGTCCTTCCAACACAAGGCATTCTATGCTTCTGTGATCTTACTACATACACCTTGCTGCTTTTTCCAGCAGAACAGAGGAAGATAGCTACCTTTTCACAACCTTTGTTATCTTTGAAATGAACTACACAAATTTAGAATAAACTATACAAAAGGTAAAATGTAGTTCTCATCAAGTAATATGAATTATGATAATTGCATTTCTCAAAGGTAATTGTAAATGCAATTGCTACAAAAATTCATCAGAATTCCATTTATTTTTATTTTAGGTTTTGAATCTTTTGGTAACAGGGTTACATTTGATAAAGGCTTACATTTTTGATAGCTAAGACCTTGGACTTTGGTCTGCCTTTGTTATAATGGTCAGTGCAATTCTTTCCCTGTTGGGAAAGGAATAGGCCTCTGTTGGGCCCTATACAGATAGCACTGTGTTCTTACCTGACAGATTGCTTGTGTTTGGTTCCTTACTGCTTTGTGCCAAGAAGTGCATTACTACCAATTCACTTATACACTTGTCAGGGTGTGCTTATGCGTTCCCAAGGCACAGATTTCAGTAGGGAAGCAGTGATAAGCTAGAACCCAAATGTGCAAGATTAATTCTAATGATTTCCTTTCTAAATGTTTTCTTTTTTTTTTCTGCTACTCTGAATCTGGCTGTCTTAACATTCACATTGCAGGATGAACCAACTACTGGAATGGACCCTCAGTCCCGGCGCCTCCTGTGGGATTCTATTGTCAGCGTGCTCAGAGATGGACGAGCTGTAGTTCTAACTTCACACAGGTATAGACTTGGAACTCAAATCCCAGAGCAGCTGACATTTGTCTGCTGGTTCTATCTCAAATATCCATTCTCTGTTTTGAAAGTATGGAAGAATGTGAAGCTCTCTGTACTCGTCTGGCCATCATGGTAAAAGGTACCTTCAAGTGTCTGGGCACAATTCAGCAGCTAAAATACAAGTAAGTTGAATATATTATAGTGTTTTTAATGGGTAAACCTAATATGTGTGGCATGAACCATTCTTAATAGAGCAAACCAATCTGAAGAGCTGTTGTGAAATTATCTCTTCGTCCAATTTCCAAATCTGTACATGTTTCACAGGTTTGGAGATGGCTACATTGTCACATTGAAAATCAAGGCTCCTAAGACTGGGCTGCCTCCAGATCCAAGTCGTGCTGAACAGTTCATACGCATAAACTTTCCAGGGAGTTTACAGAGAGAGAAACACTACAACATGCTGCAGTATCAAATTTGCTCCTCTTCTCTGGCTAAGATTTTTCGGTTAATAATCTCCAATAAGGAAAACTTGTATATTGAAGAATATTCTGTCTCTCAAACAACATTAGATCAGGTGAGTAAAAAATAAATCATCCATGAGAAACTCTATTGGGCAATGCAATGACAGTGTAAACAACTGAAGGATCAAACTGCTTACAGTAGAGAATTGTCTTGAACCTCTTTCTCAGACAAAATTCCCAGGCCCCTCATCAAGGAGGGTGGATCAGTTAAGAAATCTGTAAATAATTCCCTTCATGAATTAGGTCCAACTGAAAGCTGCCGTGCCAGCATTTCGCAGGTGCCAGAGTTCACACAAATCTACTCTGTCAGAAGCAGAGGCTAAAGCTTCCTGAGCTGGAAATGATCTAATATTTCTTTCAATTTTATTTTGTATAAGAGATTTGGGTTGTGTTGTCTGAGATGCTGATAGAGATATGGTGGTATCTAGGTAAATGCTTTTTTCTCTCTGTTGCAATTATTATGCAAAAGCAATTAGATACATAGAGCCTGAAAAAAAACTGGGACTCTTGGCAATACCCAGTCAATCTCTGAAGGATATTCACCGCATTGCCTGCTTTCCTGAGTAGCTAATGATTCACATAGATGAAGCTAGCATTGGTGAGGGTGCTAGAGAGACATTTTGGCTGCCTTACAGCTTCCTACTGAACTACTATCCCCTCTTCCTCATCACCACCAAGCTCAATTATATTGCACAAGGGCATGTAAACCATCTCCCACTGAAGACAAAATAGGATCTTAGTTGCAAGTCACTGCATCCAAAGAAAGGAAGTTGCAAGGAAATTTATCAAAATAAAGGAGGAATGAATAGTCCCTGCTGATGCCCTGTGTTTCAGTTCTGAGTACATATTTTTGGATTCTCCTTTCCTTCTCTTCCCTGCAGAGGCCAAGAAGATACAAATGTATAGAGACATTCTACTAGCTAATCTCAGTTGATGTCGTTGTCTTCTTTCTTCACGTAGGTTTTTGTGAACTTTGCTAAGCAGCAGGTGGAGGATGAGGAAATTCCTTTGCATCCTCGTGCGGCTGGATCGAACCGAGAAACAAAGGTGTCTCCTGCTTCACGGCAGCAGGCAGTTGCATAGACTATTCCAGCAGTCACTAGCATTTAGTGTGCCATACCAGAGGGGTGAAAAGGTAAAAGAAAGGCTTCCATGCCCAGTATTATTCTGACTTTCTGTAACTTTCTGAGAAGTGTGCTTATAAGTCCCTAGCAATGGCAAACTTCTGCTGCTCTACCAGGAATATTACATACAACACATGCTGAAAGCATCTAAAGAGAATCTGAAAGCATCTAAAGAAAACCAGGTACTTGTTCCAGGAAAAAAAATCTTTCTCTAATGTAAAGTATAAAAGAATAGAAGCTTCATTCCTCCTTGTTGACATGTAAAGAGAATTAAAAAGAGTCTCTCTAGCCAGTCCTTTCCAGCCAGTAGGATTTTCTCGGTTAACTCTTATTTTTCATTCTTGCCGTTGGAAACAAACTTGTCTCAACAAGAATGGGAAGAATTCATTCCCATCTCAGATCAAGGCAAGAAGTTTGCTTAATGAAAATGACCTAATACTCACTGATCTTCAAGTTCAGAAAAGGAAGCAGAGTATCAAATTGGGATTTAAACAAAATAGTACATCTAAACCAGCCAAACAAGACCAAACTTTTCTTCTTTCCTTTGACCTGGACCTCAAGTGGGTGTAAAGTGTGAATAGATTATGATTTCTCTGTGCTCAGAAAGTTTCAGCCTGCTTGTACTCCATGATGGGAAATCATTTGCCATTTAGCTCTTTTCTCTGGTTCACCATTGAACTAATATAAAATAACAGTATTGCAAGCACATTCACAATTACGTATTGTTTCACTTATCTAAGAAATTATTCCATTTTTTAAAAAAAAGAACTCCAACACGTGCTATACAGAAATAAAAGGTGGGTCACGTATTTTGCTTTTTTAGTTTTTTGTTCAATTTATATAGGTCTTACTTGATGCAAGGACATTCTTCCTTTGTACTTTACAAATAATTATGAAATTGTGGCAACCAGCTGTAATCTTCCTCTTTTGCCATAGTTATTTCAATTGAATTCAAAACATAGTCTAGAATTTATTGTAGATTTCACCCTTACAAACAGTTGCAAAATCTTTCTATACATCCATTATAATAAATAAATTAATCATGAAACAAAACAGTATCTACACATTTTCTTCATATTCTGAAACAGTTTCTTCAAAATATCATTCAGATATATTGCAGTCATAATTTTATATTTTTTTTTACTAGATTTGCACAAAACCCGACTAAATCCCACTGAACATCTTGTGAAAAAGAAAACACAGGAAGTTCAGAATGTCTGGATTTTTCTCCCTGGCTCTGAAAATAGGAAGGGAACTACCATTCTGAATGTTAGCAGTACTTTATGTATTCACAGAGTACACTGAAATTATTCAGAGAATTCTGACAAAAAATACAAGGTTAAATGTCCTCTAGGATCTTTTAGAATATGTTAAGGACTTATTATATGAAACAGGCCAAATATCATGGATACGGCATAGATCAGATACTGTGAACCTTATTTGTCAGTATGCAATTTACTAATTAAAAATATTAAAAACAAAACAGGATAAACACCCCTATATATTCACAGGATGGATGTTAAATCCACAAATTCTTCTTTCTTTAGATCCAATTGGCAAATTATAGCTTAGACCCAAAGCAGGTGTTTGAGAGACTGCCCAATTCATTATTCCAGGAGCCATTCATTTTCTTTGGTAATGTTGTTTGTCACAAAGTCCCTGCCTCCAGGCAGAACACTCTCTTTTTCAAGTCAAAGAAGGCAAAACATGCAACTGTCTTCAGGCCAGCTGGCCATACTGTATGAGTTGAGCTTTCTTGTAGTTGGCTGCTGTGTCCTCATTCCAATGTATTTATGTCACAGTCTTGCAGAATGCCACTGCTAAATTTGGAGCTGCTTTTCAGAACAAGCTTATCAGTATCTCTGATGTATCAATCTAAATAGACTAGTGCACGGAAATCTCAGTCAGTCAGGTTGCAGTGGAGCTATACGGGCTTTTGGCTACCAGCTCTGCAATGAAGCCTTATTTTTTGAAGGTGCTTCTGAATTGAAGAATTCTTGAATATAAGGAAGTATAGTTTTCAGGTGTATTGTTTCCCTCAGCAGCGGAGAGTTAGCATACACCAGAATCGCTTCAATTAATTCAATTATTTGGCAGGAGATTTATGAATAAGAAAAATCCATGAGCTTTTTCTTCTTGAAGTTCCATGCAGTATTGAAACCAAACTTTTCTTACAATAAAAAAGGAATAATTGGCATTCGAACACTTGGATAATCCTTGAATTCTCGTAGGTAGGTATAGTGTTTATCCTTTGCCCAGATTGTCATCTGAATGAAGCAAAGCAAGGTGAACAGCCCCACTAGGAGGAAGAGGAAAAGAAAAGAAAGAAAAACAAAACAAAACAACAAAACACTTAATTGTCAGAGAAGGTACAAACTCTCACTGCTGACAACACTTCAGGAAGAAGTACCAAAACATTGCTCACCTGGAACACATTGAGTCATGATAGTGAAACTGATCCATGTCCCCACCTGTTTTGGCCAAGGAAATTTAAAATATTTCTGATGACAGCATTTGCATTTATGTCTCTATTGATCAAATACAACCTTGTCCTAGTATAGGTAAATAAAAAAGCCAAGGTCAGCCATATCAATTTCTATTGTTAGTAGCTTTTAACCAAAATGTGAACAATGCTTTGTTATCACAAACAAATGCTTTATGTTTGCATTCATAGTTAATATGACAATTGTGTAAGCATTACAACATAGCTTCCTTTCATTTTCCCTACCTAATTCGCATTTGTCATTCATCCATCAATGCTAGAAACAGTAATTTTGTGTAGTCAACTGTATAACCAAAGAAAATGAAGAGTAAGACCTGGCAGGTATTGTCTCATACTGTGGTAGAGCAAAAAGGAGAAGCAGGGGTATCTTCTATTTAACTGTGCACTATTTTCTTGTACACTGCAATATTCCTGGGGCCGCATATATTTTAAATCCACAAGATGCCCCAATCTCTTTCCTGCAACTTATCCTCAGTGTCAATTCCCCTATTCCTCTCTGCAACATTTTCACTGCTTCAAAGTACATCTGCATCTTGTCTAGTGGCTCAGGCTGAACTGTTTCAGAGTTTAACATTCCAAAAGAAATGAAGACATATCCAGGAAAGTTAAAATACTAGCATTTTGTTTCAAAATACGTACCTCATAGGTATAGTTAGGGCAAGATACAAAGAAAAACAGCCATGTGAAAGGATTCTTTGTTGGATACGGGATCTTACGAGTTTTGGACCCTATAGATTAGAAAACAAATCACAAAATGTTTACACTCCTGGGCATATCATCTCCAACAAAGATAAGCCAAACCTGCCTACTCTTCTGTCTTATCACTGTCAGAGGGACAAGCAGGATGGCGAAAACAAGATGTTCTCTGGACCCCCATGAAGGAACAGGGTTAACTGTGAGGAAATGCTCTGGGCATTAGAAAGACGTTTACATAATCCTTTGGGTTGCAGTCACACCCATAAAATTGCCTCAAGTATGTTTTATGTTAGAAGTTAAAGGTGTTCTCCAGTTGTCAGAGGATTGGATTTTAGTAGTCACAGTTGTTATCCATTGTTCAGTTAGTGAGCAAGGAGCTTTAGACTGCATAAAGATCTTTTGCTCCTCTGTAGAAGTCAGTTAAGTAACTTTCCCCTTGCACACCAAAGCATAACTTATACCACCATTACTATTTCCCTCTGCACTATCAGTGTAAATAATACAGTTGGTCACCTCAGCATAATCTGACTATAACCAAGAAAAATTACAGTGAGATAAGTGTTTTTTGGCAGTCTCTTTTTGGATTTCTTGCACTGTCTGATCTCCCTTAGTATCCAATCTTTATAGTGCAGAACATCCTGATTTTCCAGCACAGTCAGAAGAGTAGGTATCAGCACCCTACGGGATCAGTCAGTTCTTTCGTAAGGCAGAATAATTGTGCAAGTACTGAACAGCTGCACAGAAGGAAAAAAGTATGCAATTTTTACCATCTCTCCGGAGGTCACTAAGTGCAACATGAATGGAAAAATTTCCAGCTTCACATAGCTGCAAGAAAAGGTATGACAGTTAAAAACGTTCTTCTCTTCTACACACTCTTCTTTCTTTTGTTATTTCCAGGGGAACTTAAAAACAGCATAAAATAAGTTAGAGTCTGTTGTAAACACGATGAAAAATGGGAGTTAATGTGTTGCAAATAGCCAGGATACTATGCTATGTTACACATGAGATTTACCAACAAATCAGACTCACTATCCAAAAGATAATTTACTTCTCATGCAGTCTCTATGAGATCTAAAGGCAATAAACCAAATAAAAGCAAATCCAGGAACTACTTGCTTTGTCTTTTGGCCAGTCTCTTTAAAAACACCAGAAAACTTCATTTGGATAGTTTTGGTTTCTCAGAAGTCATCAAAATCCCAAGGATTGGACTCAAAGGAAGTTTTCTTCTCTGGAGTATAATCAATCTGAATCATGAAATGTAATTGACCCAGCTTTCTCCACTGGTTTTAAATAATGCTTCCCCAATCAACTATGTGGAAAGGGTATTGGAATAACCCATTTACGTAAATTACGGATCGTATCTTCAGTATCGGCACTGCATATCTATTAAAACTAACAGCTGGTGGTCAGACCTGAGTGCTATTGCAAACTGCATATATTCGTGTAGTCTCTTTATAAAATGGGACTAGTTTACTACCTCACAGAAATTTCATACTGGGAAGATGCTTTGAGAGCCTCTGGTAACTGAGCATTGGTTTCTCAAAGCAGGTGAACAGCTGATGTTTTAAATGAATTAGGCATAAGTGGGAAAAATGGGTACATCTTTGTTGGCTACACTATGCAACTGTGGAAATGTTCCTAGGAACTGTGAGGATGATCAGACAGTGTCTTAAGAAGTTTGTTTCATAAAAAAATCCTTACAAGGCTTAAAATGCCCCTGCAACACCTACTTCCCCTTGCTCCATCTGCTGCAAGTGGTTGCATCTAAAGGAACATCTTCCCCTAGAAGTAAGCAATGTACTGTTTTAGTTGGCCAGTTTTCTAAATTTTATGACCTGTTCTGGTTCTTAACACTCAATAAATATTTCACAAGACAAACTCAGTGGCTTTAAACACTGTCACAGACTGATCATGCCAGGATTCTTTTAGTGACTGGAGATCATCCCAACAGATCAATAACCCATTCTAGTCTTAGAATAGGTACTTAATCAGAATCTTCCTTTGTGTACAAATCACATTAAAAATGTGACAGATGTGTCTACTCTACATGCAGGTGGGCAGCTATAGTTTGTCCCAAGTATTCTAGCTTAAAGTATCTGCTTATCCTACCCATTCTTCCACTTATACAACATAAAAAATAAACCAGCAAGTTTTAGAATTTTATAAAAAGAGCAATAGACCTACCAGAAACATGATCACAGCAAAATTAATCTGTTTTTTCCCATAAGCTATAAAACAAAATGTTTACATGTGATTAGCTATAAAATACAACCAGTGAAGGACTTAAATCATACTGAGAGCTGTAATGCTACTTACAAGGAGGAGTGTAAAGAGGATGATTGATGTAATAAGCAAGCCAAGCTGCAAATCCCCAGTAATATAAACAGTTCTGAAAAACAGGTAATTTTTCTTTGTTTTAGTATCATCTTGGAAAGAATTCACTGTGAGGACCACAGATAATATTATCAATTGGGCTAATCCTCCAAGTTGCTGATAATACAACAAGAAGTGATGATACTGGGTGTGGTAAGGCAGGAGCAAACAGGAAATGAGCTCATAGGGTAAGATTTCCTCAAATATTCTTGGAGCTGTTAAGTTTATAAATGATTTTAGAAAGTATTAATCTACTTTTGGAAACAGATTTCTTTGTCTCACAAGCCATCCAAAGATGATATGCCATGTAGGCTTTATGTTAAAGGGAGACTTGTTTTATTAACCCTTGAGACTCATAAAACCTTATTTTGGCAATGTGCTCTCTTCCCTGCTTATTTCTTTGTACTGTCCAATTCCTTGACATTTTTCTTCTTCTTTGTCCCATCGAGGCTTTTCTCCTTCAGTGTTTTAACTTTTCTTTCCTTAAATCATCACGCATAACTTTTCCTTCTGCCCCTTTTACTGTGGTATCTTTACTTTGTTCCTTTTGGTGCTGTTCTTGGCTTTCTGTGATCCAGCTTCCATAGAGCTCTCACTCCATTGATTCGTTCCTGACCAATTCCAGAGCTTATTCAGCAGCTTTATCCATTAAAAAACAGAACCAAAAACCCTTATTGAAAACTGCCTTCTCTACCTGTTGTTTAGTTTTCCTAGTCTTCCTCCTGTGGCTCTTCTTATGATACTCACTCTTTCTCTAGTATCTTCATGACAGATTATCTTTTTCTTCTTCCTATATTTGTTGGTAGGAGGAAAGGCCTTTCTTGTCCTATTCCTCCTTTTTCTCTATGCTTTCAACTAAAAGTGCCATTCTTGACAACTCATAAATTTGCCTCCTGTTGGTTGAGATTTGTTTTCCTTTATCAAACCCATTTCTCCGTTTTTCATGCTTTAGGTGTGTTTGATTATTACCTAGACATCTATGAAAGCAAAATTGAGCCCTTTATTTTTCTTCCCCAGTTTATATTCTTCTCTCATGAGTAGAACTATGATCCCCTCGCTCTCCTGATGCTTTTTCCTTAGCCTTTCTATAGGTTCACATACCTTAGACATTTCTAGATCTTCTTTTTCCTTCACAGCTTTCCATTCCTGCTCACATAGACAAATTCTTACCAAGGCTGCAGTCTTTCATGTCCTGACCATTTAAACTCTTTTTTCTTTGGCTTTGAATTTTGCAGTCTATCGATCTTGTAAACAGTAGAACTGCATTTCTAGGAATAATACCCCCAAAAGTGATCACCTCAGCGTCTGCAACCCACACTGAGTGCAAAGTGACAGTGTGTTTTTCTGAAAATGCTAGTGATGGGCAACCCCGCTCCCTATCCCCATCAGACATTCTGTTACAAACCAGTTTCTTTCCAAAATTAAGTGAACCACTGAAGTGACCAGTGACCTCAGACAAAATGGAGACCCCTTAGGATTTGTAGTTAGAAATTACAAACTAATTACTTCTTGATCTGGGATTATGTATTAATAAATAACTAATGAGAAAGAGCAAACTATTAACTAATGATTACAGATCAGGTGGGACAAGAAGGGAGAGACTAAGTAGCTTCCCTGCCATTACCTCCTCTTTTTTTTTTATCCAGGAAAAGGAGTGGAGCTGGAGAACAGACTCCAGTGAGGATCAGTCTAGTCAGTGTCCTGTCCATAAATTACTGCTTCCGTCCTAATGCTAATTTCATGTGACATCATCCTCAGTGTATTAGCTGCTGTACAAAGTCAGGTGAAAGCACTTTCCTGTAATCTTGGAATGGCAATTTATGAAAAATCTCCCTATAACTTTGGGCTTGGCACAAGATGGGTCATATGGCAATGGATTTTTTGTAAAGTATAATTAAGTGAGTGATCATGGCTCAGCTCCCAGAAATACATGCTGTAATTAAACTGAACAAATACTAGTCATCCAAAGAACACGATTTACCACAAGAATTAAAAGTTATATCTCAATTATAACAAAAAGAGCTTTAAAGATGAGTGGAATCTGCCACCCTTAGCACTAACACTGCATGTGATGTCACTAGAAGCCTTACTGCTCATACAAAAGTCTCCAGTGAGATTCAGATAGGAACAGCATGGTACGTGCAGACTTAATCAATTCATTAGAAAGAAGGGAATTTTTTCTGTGCATCTTTTTTATTCCAGGTAAATAAAAAACCATCAGGTCCAGATATTGCTAAGATCCCATAAATAAACTATTCTTCAGTTTTAAAACTTCCAGTTAGGAATTTTGTTTTTTCTCCTCCAATTTATCATTATTCCTATAGTGATCAAAACTATTTCTTATTATCTTGCCTATGTTTACTCATAGCCAGTGTGTACCCTTTTGTTTGTCTCATTATATTGTCTCCTGGTTTCAATGGAATTTCTTTAGCTCTAGCATATTCTTTCCTCCAGATATGATCATAGGAAGCAACAATATTCTGTCTTCTTACCCTTTTTTAACCTTTGAGGAATTCCACTGCTCAACTACTATTGAAGGTCTGACTGAACTTCTTCTGGCACAACCGCTATCATCTTCCCTTTAGTTAGTTCCTTTATCACCACACATTTTTTGTATTATTCCCTATTTTACTGAGACATTTGCTAAATCCAAGTAAGGCAGGTATTCTATCTTGATATTGCCTAGAAAGTCATCTTAGAATTATACTGTGGAAGTGTAGCATGAACCGCTTGTGTGGTGAGCCCTTGCTGCATTTTACTGCATCATTTATTTCATTTGACAAACAAAGGACGAAAATCACAAATCATATCAATTCTTGTCTCAGGTCTCTGCTTATTGAAACTGAAGTGTCTCCTTTTAAACATAGCATTCTGTTTTGCTTTGGAAATAAGCATTTGCTTTGTGGGTGATTATACACTTAAAGTAAGAAGCTTTGGCTACCATCTGTGTGCGAGAGAAAGAAGGGAAGAGGATGTGATTTTTTTATTTTTTTTTTTGACTGATGGAATTCTGAAGTAATACCATCAAAGTCAAGGAAATTATAGAAGTAAATCAAATCCAGGCAATGTTAAGCAGGGAGAAGAACTGTGAGCAACTTTACAGATGAAAGAAAGTACCACCAACCTGAAAAGGAGGAAAAGTAAATGTGATCAGAATGACTGGATACAAATGACATTTTGTTTGGTCTGAAGAGGATTCTTTCTGGGATCCACTGGCTCAACTTTCTCATTCCATGTAGAAAGCATGAAGCTATTGCCAGAACTACCAGAGCCACTGCAAAGCTTTAAGTTAGCCATGATGTAAAGTTTAAACAGCCTGGAGTATCACTGCCATAATTCAGAGTCCAAGGGATTGTCTAAATACAAAATATGAACTACTCAAATGGTGATGCTATAGTATGCGTTTTTGTTCTCCTGAGTATAAAGAGTACGTTTGAATAGCAGTTCATACTCTGTTGCTAACATTTTTGAAAAACCACAGCCTATGCATAAGCGTGCAGCTCTGTAGAATACTAAGAAATAGGGGATCTGTGTCTTGATGGCTGCCTTATGCCACAGCAGCACTGACAACATCAGGGGGTGCTCCTGAGTGAGAAGAAAACGCAGGACAACCAGGCTACTTTGCAGTGGAACAACAAAAGGTAAATTAATAGTTGCTTATCGACAAAGGTAGTATTAGGTGGGAAGAAGTATTATGACTTTTAAAAATGGTTTTAAAGCAACAAACTTCTCAGTGTTGTACCTATCTGTACCACCTTAATTGTCAACTTTGTTACTAAAGTCTTCACACCCAGAGCTGAGTACAACAAATTGTGGGATTGCTGAAAGTTTCAAATTAGAAAAGAGCAATGAGAAAACTATGATGTGAATAACTGTACAGCAACGTGTGGGTTATACAAAGTGGCATTAAGAAATCTTCTGAAGGAACTACAGGTTCATGGGTAGGATTTGCTGCACATTACTAAAAAAGCCACATCCAAAAAAATCTGTGCTGCAGAGGCAGAGAATAGGTTGGCTAGGTTGGATTTGTAAGGGGCTACGGATAGATTCTGTCACAATTTACCTTCACAATATTCCTCAGTGGCATAGTCCCATGGGAGAACCGATGAACAAATATTGTTTCAATCAACCTTTTGATGTAGTGGAAAGAATGGCAGATACATGCCAAGCTAGAAACAGCAAGACAAAAGCATTTAAGAGTGCTTAAAAAAACGTGTGGCAAGACATTTGGAATAAGACTACAATGCTAACAAGAAATACAGCTCAAGCCTGCAACAGACTTACTTAACTACTGGATGTGGGCTTGATGTAAACCTCTCATCCAGTCCATACACAAAAGGCATGCGGAAATAAAACAGAAAATAGATGAACAATGGACCTGTATATTCTATCAAAAATACCTGCAAAAAGAGAGAAAATAATTAGACAGCTGAATTAGATGGTGGTTCTGCTTTGGTTTCTTTGTAATAAGTGATGCAGTGGGATAAATACTTCCACTGACCCAAAATGGCATTTAGAGATGCATGGGGAGAATAGCAGCTGTGAAATCAGTAGACATGCACATAAATGTTTTGCAATGCATTTGCCTCAACTGCATACAAACAGCCATTGCCAATGCAGCTGACACAGCATGGATATGAAAAGGTAATCATGGTAGCCCAGAGATGGTGATAAATGGGCATGCAGGTTACATTTATGCAGCTCTCACCCTCCTCTTGCCCTCAAAACCTACTTTTTTTTTTTTTTTTTTAAACTTATTTTGGGTTAAAATGAAATTAGGTGAAGAATTTATTTTGAAAGATATGTGCTTTATTTCTAATTCATGAATTTCATTTAAACTAGAAACACAATTTGCAAGTGTTCAGGTGACCCCATGTGTATGAACAGTTAGCACAGCAGATATTCCAGAAAACAATTCATTCTATGCTCAAAAAATCTTTCATTTGGAAAAATAAAACAAACACCACCAAGAATAAAGTAACAACTAGAGGAAATTAAATAAGCTATTATCTAACTTAATTTCATTCCAGATAGGAGTGTATTTCTCATGAGCATCACTTTATATTGTCACTAAGTATTTGGACTAAGTATTAACAGTTGAATTTTCAACTTTTCTGAGTGAGGAAGGTAGTTCAACACCTCATTTTTAGAGAGAAAAAGGAAAACTGAAGGAAAGCACAAAATGCATCACTTTTCTCATGTGTTTAGTTATTTTTACTGGAAGAAAAGTTGTTTTTGTATCAATTTCTGTAACAGAATCAGCATTTTCTGTGGCAAAGGTATTAAAAAGGCAAAAAATGTGTTGTTAATTTTATTTTTATCAAAGCATTTCTTGGCTTACATCTGACTGAAGTAGGTTGAAGGAGAGAGAGAGAAAAGGGTAAAAGAAGAATAATGGATTGGAAGAAGTCTGGTGTGTGATATTTTGGTATATATTCAAGTACATGTGTCTTGGAGTCTACACTGTCATTAGTTTTCTCTTCTTACTGACTCATGGTTTGTGCATCAGCTGCCTTACTTATCAGCATAGCATCCAAAGAATTGATCTAAAGATTCAGACTTGTAGGGTTTTTTTTGTTTTTTTGGTTTTTTGCCTCCTGTGAATCTACCTATTTGTCACTGACACAGTATTTTGTTAATTTTTCATAGATAAGAAATAGTAAATGTGTCTTTAAATTACTGGGTACCTTTTCCCTTCGTGCTGTGCTGTTTTGTTAGAAGTAGCGCTAATACGTGCACTATGGACTTTCTGAAGAACCTTCAAAAGTCATTGATCACCTCATTGCATAAACATGAATGCAGTGTCACCTGCTGAGTGAGTTGTGATGGGACCTGTCTTTGAGCTGAGAGAGTAAACATGAGATCTTCGTGGATTACAGAAATGATCAGCTGTCATTAGCCTGGCATTAGCATCCTGGGACACAGCCATATACAACTAACTAATTTTACTTTCATGCATTTTCCTGCTGAAGTCAGCTCCATTACTGACAGGTAAGTTTCTCAGATGCCTCTTTGCAGGACAACCTTGGAGTATAATCTTTATCTCTGTCAGGAGGGTTGCACAGGAATTTAGATACTTAGTTCCTAGTGATTAGACATCTAAATCCATTTGAGAACCTGCACCTTATTTCAGCACAGCCAAACTAACCCAGTAGCAAGTTTTCCTCTGCTGCCCTTCTAGGGAACTAGACATTCAAAATGTTTTCTTGCTGCTTTCCCTGGATAAAATGAACTGAAGCAATGAGGGTTCATAGCCTGCATCCACTGTCAGAGCAGGCATCATGCAGAAATACTGGAGTGAGACAAAAAGTGATGTAAAGATTAATTATGGAAGAACAGCCATTAAATTGGCTCAGATTTGAAGCATAGCTCACCGTAGTCCATCCTATCTGTGGCCCTAAATCTTTAAAGTATAAAGTAGCAGTTGTGCCAACAGGGAGGTGCTGCAGGATTTCCTCATTCCTCAGGGACTTTCCTTCTGAGAAGGAAAGAGGTAATTACATCTCAGTGAAATTCAAATCAACTACACTAGCAAACTAGCTTCATATTGTGCTTTTAAAAGACTAAGATTCTTTGACCTGGAATAGGTGTATTGGAATCGAAGTTTAAAAAAATATTAAGAAAGTTTACACTTAGCTTTGAATTATCCCTGGGATCACATGTAAATCTAGGTCCTCTATTCACACCAAGACAGAAGAATTCCCAGTCCTATCTGTCTGCCTAGTCTGGTAGACTTGCTTCATCACTGCTACAGCAGAAATTGCTGATGGGACACTGCCCTTTAGTATAGTTCACTGACTTGGTCAGCTTCATCTCCGTCTCTCTCTTGCCTGCTTCTCATTGCTCATCAACAGACACCCAGATGGGATAAGCTGTAAAGGGAAGGCCCTCCTACAGAGGTTTTATTGCCAGTTTTTTGTTTGTTTGTTTGTTTTCCAAACAATCAGCCAAGAGATGATTCCACAGGAACTAAGCTGGTGCGCAAGTTTTTTAATACCTGGATTTGGAGGAATCTGAAAACATAGATCTTTTAAGAAGGAAATAAGGCACTTATATACCTGTTTTCCATGGATAGATTCTACATGATCAACTAATCATCACCAGCATAACTTTAAAGGGAATATATAAAATTAAGCTCAATAGAAGCAGAAGAACAAAGTGATAGATTTTATACTAAATGCTAAGATGATTTAATGTAATTTGTCAATTAAACTATCTTTTGTGCACCCAGGCCATGTACTGTGAGGCTTCCAGCAGTGATACCTGCAACTCCATTAAACCAGTCAACCACTTGTCATCAAGATTTGTCAGAACATTCGTGGCAATATGTTTTGTATTTACTTACTTCAAAGGAATTTCAATTCCTGGCTAAGAGCAGAGAGGATAATATGAATTAATATCTGCAACTCCTTAGTGCTCCCAGTTTAGCGTCACTATGGGGATCGTTTCACTGAAGCTAAGGGAAATTACTGTCTAGAATCTGTGCTACGTGTCTTTAAAACAAATGTTCTCAGTAGTTATAAAATGCATTGGAGCAATATGCAGGTTCCTGAGTTAATTACCAAGTGGATGGATGGAACTCTTTTCAATACTTTGAAAGAACTGAATTTGTTTTGGAGCCTCTTCAGCCTTCACAGTACTAAGTAACATAGCTTGAAACTCATTTTTAAGAGCTAATGCCCATTCAAAGTACACCTTTCACGTGAGGCCACTGCTCAGAGCTTTATTACTCTAGTCTTCACAGGTACTTACTTGGATCAAGTTTTATTGACTGTCTTGCTGGATACCACTGGGGATCTGTAAAACCATGAAGAATTTTGTGATATACAGTGTTTCTTTTAAATTATCCACTGTTACAATGAATGAAACACAACACAGATTTATTTGAAGATATTTAGGAAGGTGTATCAGGTTAACATAAAAATTGTATTGAAATCTCACTATGATCACATTCATGTGCAGATTACCTCACATTATCATAAAATCACAGAATGGCCTGTGTTGGAAGAGGCTGTAAAGATCATCTAGTTCCAGCCTCTAATGTGTGTCTGCATCACATTTCACCTTATATAATTTTTTCTTATTTATATACTGGATATTCTGATGCAATACAAACTGTTGCAAAAGTTATACTCACATAATTTATGGAACATTGATCTTATCTCCCTAATTGTAGCATTTGGTTCCACCTAGGCAAAAAAGAACATATTTATATATATGTATGTATATACGTATATAAGATACATATTTTTAAAGACAGCTGTTAGGATTGGTATGAATGATTCAAAACACTTCTTACAGGAAAAGTGGAGGACCTGATCTGTGACATCTGTTTCAGAGGCAGCTACTGTGGCAGTACTCAGTGTTACTACAGCAGCAGTGACAGTTTGATGGCCTCTAAATGAGTAAGGGACAGCTGGCACCATCTTAGAGAAGCAAGTGAAATTGTGCTCTTTGCACAAGAGGTATGAGTATGAAGCATAAGAAGCATGAACAGTTATTGTCTCCTTAATGCCAAAGAAGGGCTATCAAAATACTTTTCACAAACATTAACTTTGCTTTAAAAAGAGCTAGCAATTTGTAAATAGTCACCTAATGTTTTGAGCAGGTTTTTATTTTACCTTATCTAAGAAGCATAATTGTTCCTTTGTCTTCCAGTCAAGGATTTCCACCTGATAGGACACAAAACAATAATAATTAATTACTGACTGCATAATATCTAAACTCCTAGTTGACTCTCAAATTCACAATCACTATTCAGAATGAGATACCATTTTTCTATGATCTACATGTGAGAAGCAATTCTAATGTGCTCAAGAGACAGCTTTAATCAGAGACAGGATCTCAACTCAATTTGTGACAAAAGTAACACTTGACAAATAAGTTGTCTTCATGGATAAATTCAGAAGCAGTAGTAGCTAATTTACTGACCAAAAGATGCATATTCAGGGATGTTCTCTTAAACTAAAACAAAAAGAGCAAATAAAGAGAAGTTTCACACAAATCATTAAGGAACAAATTTGTCTTCAGAATTGTTCTGATTTGTAAAATTAGACAATTCAAGAAGAAATGTAAATGTGCACTACATGCATGTAAGCAAATATTTTGAATATGTATAGAATGAAGATTACCGTGCATTGTTCCTGGAATTTGTTAATTGTGAAGAGAGTAAAAAACCTCAACAGACATAATGAAGAAATGCAGCTAAAAATGGAGACTTCACACATCGTCGTGATACATGCAGCATTGTATGTGATATTATGTTATTCTTGCCTCTCAGATCACCTGTATTACAAACTGCATATCAGCATTTTATATTCCAAGCAGCTGAGACAAGGATAGAGTAGACTGTTTTGATGATCAAATGACATTTTGGCAAAAGATTTTAGGAGTCCAGTTACAGCAGGCTCTTACAATACACTGGTTGTGTTTTAATTCCATTTGTTTCCATCAAACACTTAGCTCTACCACAGGGTCCATTACTAAGATTGAAGGATCAAAGCTTATCTGTCACACTAAATGACTGTGGCTATCATTACTCAGTTTGGGTTTTGCTCTTTGGTTTTGTTTATTTTTATAATGTCTACCATTAATTACGTTTGGTATTAACTGACCAAGAGGACAGATTAACAGTAGACTTTAAGTATGACTCCTGGCTAAAAATAGGAGTCACAGTCCAGTATCTTTCTGACAGTTTCTTTGAAGAGATCACTCAGTTAGAGTGTCTTGTTTCCCCCTTTTAGTTGTCCCAAATTGTTCTTTCTCTGTTAGTGCAGCAATGAAGCACTTCAGCTCCAGCCAGCAGTATCAGATCTCATCCCACAAGGGATACTAATGCAGTAGTATTTTCTGCCTGCACCCTGTATGCTCCAAAGGAAGTGCCAAGGGAGGTGAGCACTTCTCCTCCTTTGCAGTTCATGAAGAATGTAAGCCACATGGGGGTATTATGTATTTCTCTCTTTGTTGCTGGTTGTTGTTGTCATTTAAACATATATTTGAAACAATGTAGATTACAAGAGTTAGTGCCTCTGTGGGAGATCCCTGTGGGAAAGCAAACAAAGTGAATTGTGTTATTCTGCAATACTGACCTACAGTATTCCGACTCTCACAAGCCACAGAACAGGTACTATGGGGGCTGTAAACTCATTTTTGTCCCTTGAAATGCTGAGTTACTACAAGGTTTATTGAAACCTCTGGTGTATCTCAAAGTTTTTGTATCAAAGAACACCGCTGGGCAGCCCTACTGACTACAGCAGTGAGTAACTTAGAAGCCTCCTCCTCATTCCATACCCAGGGACAGCATATGCATATTGGATTGGAATCTCTCCCCAGGCAGTTCTACTCTATGACTTTCAGTGTCCATATTAGAGAAGTCCTCTCCAGGCCAATTACAGAGCAGGCTGGCCATCTTTCTGCCACTTATGCTCTTCTAATTAGTTTACTCTCATTTTGCACAAGGCCAGACAGAAAATTACAAAACATTTTCTTTTGCTCTGTGTTCTTCCTGGGGGCAGCTGTGCAGAAATTCTGGTATTTCTGTGAACCATTGGAATCAGTATGGGAAAGAAGCAAATAAAAACAAACAAATAAAAACAAAATAATCCAGGATCTTCTGTATTCCTATTTGGTTTCATTGCAAGATGTCTTTTTGAAGTGCCAAACTGGCATACCTTCCTGTATCGGCCCATTTCTTAAAAAACGTAATAGAAGCCTATATGATGGATCCAAACTTTTTTGAAGATGTGGTGTCAGTGATGAGATGCAATGGCCAACAGCTGCAATATGGGAAATTCCAATCAGATACAAAGAAAATGACCCAATATTTGACCAGGTAGCCTAGGGGCAATGTACTATTTCTGCCTTTGGAGGTATTTAAAACTGGGCTAGACAAGACCCAGTGCAGTCTGATCTAGCTGCATCTGCTTTGAGCAACAGTTGGACTACATGACTTCCAGAAGTCCCTTGCAACCTCTGTTATTCAATGTTGAGGTATTTTTGGGCAGTCCTTCCTGAACTTGAAATATTTTGGTTACTATCAGTTAGTTTCAGGATCTAAGCAAATATCATACATGCTTTCCCCTTTCAGAAAGAGGAACACAAGAACACAGCTGTAGATTCCGTTCCAGCCTGCAGAAATCTGTATGACAACAGAGTGAAAGCAAGGTAAACCGTTTCCTTTAACTATCATGCCTCTTATCTGTGACAAAATGCCCCCACAGTAGTTAGCTGTTCTCTGCAAAACAGACAGAAAAGACTGATCCAAACTAAGAAATGTTATTTTTCTGAACATAATGGCCAGCCACATGAACCTAGATAGCACTGAACACAGTGTTTCCAGTCTTGAGGCACAGCACCAAGTCAGTTAATGTACTGGTTGGCAGCAGTCTTTAGATACCCAGCAATCTGTTCTTGGAACGCTTACTGATGGATACCAGCTCTCTTAAACATAAATTTATGGCTCAGAGAATTTTAATTTTGGAGTATTCTTAAAGAGTTTAGCAGAATAGGACACTGACAATTGATTTGCACTAGCGTGGTGTGACTTGCAGATCACTTATTTGGTGAATTTTTGAAGGCATTTTGAATTACCACTTCTCTACAACTATTTTGAATAGAATTTAATCAGTAGGCAGATTTGTGCAAAATACCTGTTAGTTAAAGCACTTCTAGAAGTGACTACAGGTACATACCTTCAGTGTTGAGGAGCCAAATTTGTTCTCATGAATAAGGAGCAAAGATTGATAGTGTCTTGAAAGGCAGAGAAAAATTTGGAATTATTGTTTAGTACAGGTCAAAATCAAAGTAATCAATTTATGATAAAAGCCAAGAAAACTACTTTCAAGTGTTAGATATTTATTCAGAAGATTAGAAAGTTTATCCACAGGGGAAAAATGGTTGAGTGAACTTTTTTTTTTTTTTTAAGATGCTGTCTCTAATAGGATTACAAAAATACAATAAATCAATTTCTCTCAGTTTAAAGTTAATCAACAGATATTCAAAAGTGATGTGAGTAACTTTTAAGGAAGTACTGACACATCATGTTTCTGCATGTTGGAAGCATAATTTGCAGTCATTTGTACTCAGCAGATTCAGTAAACTCCAAACTTCAGCTTAGAGAGATTTTTTGAACACCAACATAAGCATGTATTGTATTGGTTTATTTTTAAGTTAGGAAAAAAAAAACCCAACCCCAAACCTGCTTATTTTACAGCCCAGGAACCAAGCAGCCCAAGAGAGAGCTATGCAAAACGAAAGAATTATCCCTGAACTATTGGACTGCTTATATCAGTGAGGGTCCTTTAATTCAACCACCCCCCCCCCCAAAAAAAAATCCCTGGTTGCCACAGTCCCAACTATATCTTTCTAAACATTTTATTCTTCCTATAGTATTAGTCATTTTCTCTATTCTCTTAGAATTTTCTGGAATACTGTGTTTTTTATGAAGGAAGCAGACATGGCTCAGTGTGATTTCTCACTAGGGCATATTGGAAATAACTTCCTTTAAGTCATTAGAGTTAAGCCAAGGGGAAACTGCTGTAGTTTTCAGTCATTACCACAAAGCCAAATTTCATCCTAATCTGTTAAGAACAATTATTCTGTCAGTAGTTCAACTAGATAAAGCCTTACCTCTCTGAAGAGCTCATATTTCATGAAATTTCATCTTACTACTATTTCACCTAGTTTAAAAAAGGAGATGCAGTGATACTTGGACAATTAAATTTCTCTTTCATAAAGCAGATGTCTAATGTGCACAAGTTCACAAAATACACACCAGGTGTTTTACTGCTCAGCCTCCTAGATTCTGCTCCTATGTATGCTCACGAGAACGATCATCTGGAATGTACTGAAACTCAGTATCTTTCTATTTCTTCCACCTGTTTCAGACTTGTTAGCTAGGCATGCTTGCATGTAAACCCTTAAGGACCTTGATCCAGTAGCAGCATCATTCCAAGGTCAGCACGAAGCAGAGCATTTAAATTAATTCTGAATGAAACTAAGCTATTGCAAAGAAGGTGATGTGGTCCTTCATGCTTTATATATAATGGTTAGACACACAGCCAAGAAACGGAAACCTGCTATAGACTGTCTTTTATACCATTACCAACTCCTCTCATAGAATCTGGGCCACCAAGGAATAAAGGATTCAGGAGACCAAAAAGTACAGACAGGAAAGGGCAGGAATGTTTTCCAGTAAAAAGCCGGAATCTTCTACCAAAGAGAAATCCTAAATCCCCATCTTTCTGGATTGCTTTAAGCATCGCTTCCTTCCACTGTCATTCTGTGCATCCTTTCCCTGCATCTGATGCCTTCTGATATCCCACCCAGTGAAGGGCTGGAGTTGAAGTAAACTTGGATGGATAGCTTAAGCAAATTGTCGTAACCACTCTTGGAGCTGGGTGCCTAACGTGACTGCATGGCAAGCTTAGCTTGCTTTCTTGATTTGGGCCTGTGAAGGGCAGCAATTGTAGGGCTACAGTCATCCTTCAGAATGAGAAATCCATTTATATAACTGATTGAAACAGTCTGTAAGAATAAGTCAGGAAGGAAAGTAACACTTTATTCCCTTAGAGTGGGAGGCTGAATTTTTGTCCCCTCTCCAAAAAACAAACAAACAAACAAACAAACAAGCTGTTAGAGTTTTGTGTGTTAGAGGTTATTACAGTGAATTCTGACTCCTGAAAGCCTATGAAAGCTTTCCAGTTTTTGTTACCATGATATCTTCCAAGAGGATACACAAGATGGGAAAGTGGCCTGCACCAGTTAATTCTGACTCAGTGGGTATTTTCTTGCCCTGGCTAACACAGGGCTGCACATTGCCAATTTCCCAGTCATGCTGAAGACTCACATCATTCACTGAGTATCACTGTCACTACTAAGCAGGCTGGAATGCTTCCATCTGAGAATCTAAGTCAGCTTTGATGCAATACTAAGTAGATATCCAGGCTTTTCAACAGCACTTCCTAGCCTTTTACGTGTGGAAAAAGAGACTATCTATAGCTCAGGGCTCTAGTTCATAGTAATTATTTTCCACAGTGGCAATATTCAGGTAGAAAAGGCTTATAAATTCTCTGTGAAAACACAATCATTTCTTTGAATCAGCACTGTGATTTGCAATATTGAACTTCAGTATCTATAGTTCCATTACTACTTTTCATGAATCATTTGGTGGATGAATGTGAAAATGTAAATCCAGGGTACACGTCAAACATGGAATTGAAGAGACTGAAGGGAGGAGGGGGCTGTGCTTTTTTTAATCACATCTAGTTTATAAAATATACTTCAAATAAGTCCATTATTGTCTCTAAAATAAGACTTTAGCTTTCAAAAGCAGCCTTCAAACCCTGAATGGCTCCAGGTACTCCCTGCCAAGTAACATTTTACTGTCACATTTCCCTCTACAAAATTTAGAGTTTCTCTCTTAAGTTCCATGAAGAAAAAGAACAAATTGCCCATCTCTTAAATGAAGCAACACAGCTGTCTGTACAAAGTGTTTTGGATATGGAGAACGGATGAGAGAAGAGAAAGGGAGAATGTTTTTCCCCATATTCTCATCTTTCTGTGATGATAATTGCATGTGTTACTTGCGAAAGCAGATGACATTTTCAAATGGCAGGGCAATTTTCTGCAGTCTCCCTTTAAATGACTGTTGAAACATGTTGAAACACATGGCCTTGTCTTGCTTGGGCAGCTCTTAGAGAATACAGAATCTTAAAATCTTCTGCAGTCCTGCTTTTGGCACTTGCTCTCAGTGTCTCTACTTGATGAGGCTCTAGACAGCATAGCTCTGAGTGGAAGAAGCCTTTGTAACAGGAGCTGCGACATCTCAGCAATGTTGGCCAGGCAGCAGCCATCCCCCTGCATTCAGAAGGTTTTCATCACAGTCAGAAGGGGGAGAAAACTTAAATGCCAGCAAGGACGGGGGGGAGGAGGGAGGCAGTACATCGTTGCTTTTAGCAGTACTGCATATGTCAGCTCAGTCTATCCTCGGGGAATGAAGACTCCAAAACATTTCTGGTTAGAACTGCTTACAAAAGGCACTTCCCGTCCAAACTAGTTAAGGAAGCAAAATTACAACTGAATTTCTTACGACACTGATTCTCTACAGTATTTGCTTAAGCATATTTCCTCTAGGAAGACAGAAGACCATTCTATTTTTCCTACATGCAATGCTTTTGAAGACCTAAACCTGTTAAACAGAAAAAAAAGAAAAAAAAAAAGAGAATTCATCAGCCTAACTTCAGAGCTCTGTGCTACAGATATTTATGTCTGAGCATCTCATATAAACCCTTTGTAGGGAAAGGAGAAAAGCTGGCACTTTCAGGATCAGTCATATCATAAGCTTAGAAACACATCTAAAATAGGCAGAAGAGTTATTTTCTAATCAATTTAGATAAATGAGCACTCCTAGAGAACATCAGTTCTAGATACCAATCTCTATCATAAATCTCTACATTCTGGGCAATGAATCTTTCTCCAGTACTGTCAGGCATGCACACAGCTCTGAACAGTAACTGTTCTTGCTACTTTTCTTCTGAGCTATTAGTGATAAAACAGCTGTGAGATGAAATGATAAACATACCAGCACCCAAACAAGACCCACTGTAGCATTACTGCAGAACAAGAAGCATGCAGGCAGTCATCTAGACGTGGGTCTAGGAGTGCAGGGGACCTGACCATCTATCAGTTCTGATGCAGACGTCTTGTAAAGTAGAGGCAAATCACTCTGCCCATCTGGACTTTTTGTGCTGATCCATTAGATCCAGCATACTTGGGCTTAATTTAGTTGTTGCTCATAGTTCTTGGCACTGAACTTTGAACATAGCCAATTCAAAGAAAAAGGTTGAAGGTGATTCCAAAGCTCCATCTACCTTCTACCACTGGTTTCTTCAAAGTCATATTAATACGTTCCCTATTTTGGAAGTCTTTAGCAGCAGTAAGAAATACTCTTGTAAAAGAATTAACAGCCAGTGTCTGATCACAAGTAGTCTCATGCTCTTGCCCATCTTCTTGTAGGTTCATTTATGGGTAAGGGAGAGGACTTTCCCACATACTCAATATGAAATTGATTACATACTGGCCTTGATAAAATGCCCCCAAACAGGAATATTCCAATTCTGATAAATCTCTGCTAAACTAAACTGTCATATTAGAAAAAGGTCAGAGAGCAAGAGTTTGGTGTTTGCAAAGTGCTCTGTAATTCTTACAAGGAGGCACCACAGAGAAGCAATAAAGGGCAAAAGGTTTTGAGATATACAGAGATATGTATAGAATTGCACACTAATCCAAAATAGGGAATATTACCACTTGTGGTATCAGTAGAGATTTTTTTTCTCTTATGAAGTCTTGGGAGTGGTGGAACATTCATCTTCTGGTTTTGATAACTCAGTTTCAGATGTTTGCTGAGGAAGTGCAGTTCAGCATACCGAGCAGCCTTGAACTTGTAAGCGAAAGCAAATAAGTGAGAACAGCGCAGGAAGCGATAGGCAACAGCACCCCATGCTGCCCTGTCCAGCGCCACACCTTGGGTCTGCTCTGACACACACTGCATGACTTCAGGCACATCTGCTTTTGACCATTATCTGCTATGCAGAGAAAAGGACTAAGAAACAAAGCTGGCATGTAAATTCATGAGACGTCCGAATTTACATTAGCGTTGCTTAGACAGAGGATATTGATTAGACACCAAGAGCAGGCTCTGCTGCTCCATTCTGCCCAGGGGAGTGGAACAAATCATTCTACTTTCTCACGTTTGTCCCCGCTTTAGAGTAATGGGTGTTATAAAGAAGCTTGGTACAATGGGAGCAGGAGACCAAACTGCAGGTCAGACAGTGAGGACATTGAGAGGCATCCGCTGAGTGCCTGCTCCTGCATCTGGATTTCTCAAGACCGTGGGACAGCAGTAGAAATGCAGGAGGCGGTGACAAGGTTGGGCATTTTTCCTAAAAACTTGGGAGGTCAGCATTACAGGGAAGAGGCAGAGTGGGCACCCACCTCGCTCCCAATGCAGCTACAGACAGCTCAGTGCGTCGCGTGTGACATCCAAAAAACTTTTATCCCTTTGAAAAGCAACATCTCAACTTCTAGGCTGCGCAGAAGCAGGCTCTTTTCTCTTGTTTTGGAGCCCGTTAATGTTACAGTAACAACTGTTTTGTTATTTTGTGTATTTTGCACTGGGTGAAATGCGTTTTTAGTTGAGTCTTGCGCCGGAGCACACCAAGCGCGAGCCCGCAGATCCACAGGGCAGCTGGCATTTAGCCAGCACCGCCTGGCTGTGTAATACGGGCACCGCTAGGGATCTTTGCATTAGCCAGTCTCGTCCTCGCGGAGAGTGGGTCCGTCTCCCTTCCGGCCCTCCAGGTCCATCTCACCCCGCACGCACAAGCAGACGAACGGACGCAGCGCCCGCCGGCGGCCCCGCTCGTCCCTCTCGGAGCGCGAACGCGGCCCCACACAAAAGGAGAGGACGCCGGGTACCGAGAGCGTTCCTCGCCGCCTCCGGCCCGCCCGGCGCGGCTGGGTATCGCCGCTCGAGGCGGCCCGGAGATCCGCCCCGCGGCTCCCCGCAAGGAGCCCGGAACCTCCGCGCGGCACCGCTAAGCGGCGGCTCCGGCTCCCGGCGCCTCACTGCGGATGAGACGGCTCCCGGCCCGCCGGGTTCCCGGCCGCCCCTTCGCCGGCGGCCGTCTCTGCGGGCTCACCCCCCGGCACGGCCGCCACCCGCACCCACCTCGAAGAAGCCGGCCCTGCCGCCCATCCTGCGCGCCGCCGCGGCGCCGTCCCCGGCCTCGCGCCGCTGCCGATCGGGCGGCGCCGGCCCCGCGGAGGGGACCCGCGGCGAGCGGGAGCGCCCGGCCCCGCCCCGTCGGGCTCCGCCCCTTCTGGCCCCGCCCCGCCCCGCCCCGGGAAGCGCGAGGCAGCAGCTTCGCCGCCGGACCCGGAGCGTGAGGCTTCCGTCGCTCGGCCGTGCGGATATCGCGACGTTCGGTTCCGCTCGGGGGCGGTGCTGCGGGGTGCGCTCCTCGCCGGGGCAGTCGTGAGTGCGGGACGCAGCGCCGGGTGGCGCGGCGCTCCAGGTTTTTGTGGTTTATGAAATAAAATCCGTGCTTTCGCAAATCGGCGGCGCGCTCGCTGTCACGGCTGCTGCGGAACCGCCGTGACGTCGCTGCACTGCGTTTTAAGTTTCATCCGAAAGAAAGCACGACAGAACCAAACGGGCACCCGGTTCCTCTGAGGGCTCCTTGCTCGTCTTCTCTGGATCCCCACGCATTACTCACAGCGCCGCGACCGAACCTCGCATGGCTGCGGCGATTTCCGCGAGCTAAACGAGCGCCATTGGTTCAGCGGCCGCAGCCGGCCACCGTCCGCACGGAGCGGAGCGGCCGCCCGCCTCGACCTCTCGCTCCGCCCCGCCGGCGCGCGTGAGGCTGCGACGGCGGAGCGAGCGGCGCTCGGTGCGCGCTGCCTTCCAGGCCAGGCCCTCCCCGCTCCGCCCCGCCGCCCATTGTCCTCGCGCCATGTGACCGCGGGCGGTTACAAAGCGCGGGCCGCCCGCCCCTCCGTCTGCTGAGTCACGGCGCCACTCGGTGCCGCTGCAGCGCGAGGCTTCGCCATGGAGACGGAAGGCGCTCGCGCTCTGCTGGAGCGAGCGGATACCCTCAACCTGCAGACCGGCAACCTGCTGAGCTGGGGCTGCGGCCGCAAGAAGTGCCCCGCCACCCCCAGCGAGGAGGTGAGCGGGCGGCCCCGGGCCGTCAGGGGCCCTGCGGCGGGAGACTGTGGGCTGGCGCCTGAGGGAGCGCTGGGGGCCCTCCGCCGGCGCGTCTGTAGAGATACAGCCGACCTTCGGGGCTTCGTCCGCTCGCTTTCCGGGCGCCCGTTACCAAGGGCGACGCGATCCGGCAGGCCGTGCCTCCCCGCAGCCGCCGTGAGAAATGCCGACGGCGCGGCGGTGTTGCGGCGGCCGCTGCGCGGTGCGGGCCGGGCCGGCGGCGTTCGGGCTGGGGGTGGGGCTGATCCCGTGGGCCCGGAGCGGCTGCGTCGAAACGCGTCGGGCCGAGCGGCCGGTGAAGTGCTGTCCGCCTTGAGGGCAGCGCCGGGGCTGGTAAGCTGTGGTGGTTGAGGCTGTGCCTGATGTAACCGCGTCGTGCGTCTGGTCTCGGGGAATCAGGCTGTAAGGCGAGGGGTTCCTCGTGCTTCGTTCAGGAGAATGACGTGACGCAAACCCTCATTTCAAGCAGTGAGGTTCTCCTTTCCAACTTAGAATCATTTTAATGCTTCAGTGACGGTGACAAGTTTAGGCGAAGTGCAGTCGCTGATGTCTTCTTTGAAGACTAAAGTGATCTGCTGTTTTTAAATGTACTTTTGATTAATATTTCAAAGCCATTACCTCTAGCACTGGATGCCATCGCCTGCAATCATTCTAGCCAACTGGGGCATCCTGTGGCTGTGGACTACAGAGCTCCTGCTTTGCTGTCTGACCAGGTGCCTGAAACTTGACCTCATGCACTCAGCAGAGCTGCTTAGAGCTGCACTGACATGATGCTGTGTTATAAGTTGGCTGAGTGTGCGACTGCACGCAGACCATGGGAGTGGTGACCATGCAGAAAGGCAATGCGATACCAAGGAAGAGTTCCTTGTACTTTTATGTGGATGTTGTGAAGTAATGGCTCTTATTTTGGCCCCATTACTGATTGCTGTGGCCCGTGTGAAATAGATCTTGCAGCTAAGAGGATGCTGCAGCATCACCAGCAAATGGTGTCAGTACCATCTGGAAGGTTATTGAAGAATGGCGGTGTGCATAGCTGGTCCATTGGGGTATTTCTGGACATTTGATTACAGAGACGTTTTCATTTAAACATAAGGCTGCCAACTTGCTGGCATTGCTGGGATTCCAAAACCAGCATAATTTATCAGAAATAAGTGAGTTTTAATCTATTCTGCTTAGTGTGGCAGTGTGTGGTGTTCCTAGTGTGAGAACAGAAGCAGAACGTTGAGAAGAATGAACTGTAGGGCTGGTAGCAGTGAGCTATAACCGCTGCGCTGCTCAGAGGCACGGGCGCACTGTGTGCCTGACTGTGCTGGGAGGAGGCGGTGTGCCCTGGGGACAGAGCTTTGTTCAATCCAGCACTGCAGCAACAGGGAGTGGCAAAGTAGTAGAAATGGGATATACATCTTGAGCAGTCCTGCACTTTTCTTCAGACAGGAGAAGATTGCCCATGTTGATGGGAACATAATGTTAAAGAATTCTAGCGTCACAGATAGCTGCTTAGTGAAATCAGTTCTTGACTTTTGAGTCAATTACTTTATTCCTCACGTTTTAAGTGTCACACATAGTGTTCTTACAGGATTATGTCTTGTCTTTGTGGTGTTGGATTCCTGTATGGTGGTATCACAGAATGGCCAGGGTTGGAAGGGACCTCAAGGATCATGAATCTCCAACCCCCTGCCACATGCAGGGCCACCAACCTCCCTGTTTAATACTAGACCAGGCTGCCCAGGGCCCCATCCGACCTGGCCTTGAACACCTCCATCCAAACCCTCTCTGTGCAGCCTGTTCCAGCACGTTACCATTCTCATAGTAAAGAATTTCCCCCAGCATCCAACCTAAATCTCCCCTCCCTCAACTTAAAACCATTTCCCCTTGCTCTGCAGTTGTCAACTCTTTCAAAGAGTTGATTCCCCTCCTCTTTGTAGGCTCCCTTTAGAGCATTGGCCTTGGTGTGGAGTGTAATGGGTTCTGAGTTCGTGTTAGTTGTCCCAGGAAACTGCCATTCAGAGATATAAGAAGGTATTTGCACAGATATAAAATGCTTTACTGCCCTTTCAGCAACATGGGCTTTTGGAGTGCTTCTCTCACAGCAGATAGTCTGACAGTGCATAGCATTAGTCTGCAGGGTGGCATGTTAGAGGGAAGGGTACAGGTACAGCTGAAGCACTGGTGCAATGTTCAGTTTGTTAATTGGCTTACTGAGGCTTAATGAGTGTAGAAAGGCAAACCTATTCATATTCATAGTCAGAATTGTTACCAGATCTATTTCACATCTGGAAGAAGGAAAAGTGCAACTGAAGGTAGGATCTAAAGGATCCTCCTAGAAATTTGATAGAATGGAATAAGAAGGTGGAAAAGGGTTGCACCTTGGAAAGAGAGGTTATGAATGTAATAAGTGACTGATGTTGTTACAGCACATATGCTATTATCTGTTTACTTTGCAACTTAACAATCTTTGTATTTAAAAAAAAAAAAGAAACCCACAATGTAGGCATCTATTTCTTGCATACAATTCCTTTTAGGATGGTGTTGGTCAGAAATAAATGAAGTACGGTACTTGTGTTACTGCTAAAACCCTTTGAAAGAGGAGAAGAATTCTTCTAGAGTTAGCTTGCTTGAACAAGTTTCGTATGGAAACTATGGAAGAAGAATCATTTGTGGTTGAAGAAATTGGATCACGAGTTTACCTGCTGTCTGCCATATGTCTGTGAATCATTGTATTTCTATGCAACTGAAACATAAATGCACCTGAATGTCAAAATATTTTTTAGGTGCGGGACTGCATTCAGAAAACACTGACTGAATGGAGCTCAAAGGTTGGAAGAGATCAGAATCAGGTAGGAGAGACTGTGCACCTTACATTTGAACACAAATATGTACTTTTAAAATATGAATGAATCTACTGAAATTTTATGAATGTCTGCAGCTCCAGATACCTTAAAATAGTATTTCTCAACCCTCCTTTTTGGTTGCTTTTTCTCTGTTTGTTTTCATGTGTGATATTTCTTAGCCTCTTGAGATTCACTGAAGTAAAGAATCCTGTTGATGGGGAAATAAGAATTCTCAGCTGAGGAAGCTGTTGGGTTTCTTTGCTTGCTTTGTTTAGGAAGGTAGTTTGCCATAGTGGTCTCTTTACATCCGAAAAGCAAGTTACTCCTAAATGTTGTTCCAGTAATTTGTATCAATATATATGTAATTCCTATCAATATATATGTTGTGTGTGGTTGTTTGTGTTGGGTTGTATTTCTTTTTTTGTCATACAGTATTTTCCTCTGACTTCACATAGGTCAAGAGGTGCTGTGTTACTTTGTTTTTGTGTAACTGTGCTTTGATGCTACGTCTGTTTCTGTAAGGTTTTTGTTGTGGAATTGTGTTTGAATTAACAATAGTGTTCAGAAACTTACTGACACCTATTGACAAGTTGTCTCATGTGATTTCTAAAGGAAATGGCAGAGGTTCTGGAATGTACCGTAGCTCAAGCTGTGGAAAAAATGAATCCTGAAGAAAGGGATGAACTGAAAGTATCAGGTAAGAATGCAGATTTTTTAAAAAAAATCTGGTTGGATGAAAGGGTTTCATATGCTGTTTGTAGTAGGAAGTTCACATGCATATATTTTTTCTTCTTGCTTTGTAATGGCAAAGTCAAATGTCATCAGTGCTCACTGTCATGCTTACATCAGTTAGCTGAGAAAGACCCAAACATGTTTCAGGTTTTAAAGCCGCTCATCATTTTTCTACTTTAATTTCCATCCCATTGGGACATTAAAAAAATATTTTGTGAATCTTTGACTTTGCTGTAGCAAATTATCACAGATAATGCTACAGTGAAGAAAAAACATTGGAAGCACATTTATTTGCATAATTGTGCCAGGTCAAATGTGGTGAACTTGGAGGAAGTCCAAACTAACGCTAGGACATCCCAACTTCAGTAAGTTCTGAAGAAATCTTTGTACTGCTGTCCCAGCTTTACAGCTTACTGGGCCTCTAATTGGATGAGTTCTTATTCTCAGACTGTGCAACTCTCAAATTTAAGAGACCAGTGTTGTTTTTGGGCAGTTACACTCCAGAATTTTTTCAGATTTTTGAACTGATGAATACTCTTACAAGCCCTTACCAAGAGCTCTTAAATAGCTATTTGCTACTGCTATATATGCTGCATATTTAGTAATTGCTGGCTTGTTCAGTTATGGATTTGTTTCTTTGAAAACAGCAAAACTTTTCATTGTTGGATCAAGCTCTTCATCAATCAGAGATGCAGTGGACATGGGTAAGTGTGAAACTTGAACTTCAAGGCTTTTTTATTTCTTTTACTTCAGCATTTAGATCTAAAATTAGGACATTTTTTCCACTTGAGATGTATTTAATGACCGTTGCAAGTATATGCTCTTTTCCTTTAAAGAGAAGCATAAGTAGTCAAGTATAATTTATGCATTATTTCAGTCAGTAAACTTACTAAATGTGCATCTCTGTAAAAACTCAAGTTTGATTCTTTGCTCCAGGAAGTTCTTATTCCTTCACACAGATCTTATTAAATAGTGAGAAGCGTGTGGTGTTTTTGTAACAATGATACAGGAAGTTTTTACCAGTTAAAAAACAACTAACAACACTATGAATTTCACTGCAAACTGTGATATTTTAGATCTGTAAGTTTGATTCTTGGCTAAGGAAATTGTTTTACTGGTATTTGGCTTCTAATGGGAATTCTCAAATGGTGAACTGGAAGCAGTGAAGCAGCAGCTGTGTTGTTTCTGCTGAATTTGAGATGTGATGCTGCTTATGTTCTTACCTCATGAAAAAAAAATTGCTGTCGTTATTTTTCAGCGTGTTCTTCCCTTGGAGTTGCTCAGTTAGATTCGGTCATTATTGCTCCACCTCCTATTGAAGATGGAGCTAATCTCTCTTTGGAGTATCTGCAACCTTATTGGCAAGAACTTGAAACTCTAGTTGAAAGCAAAAAGATTGTTGCCATAGGCACCTCTGACCTTGATAAAACACTTCTAGAGCAGCTGTACATATGGGCACAGGTGAGAACGAACTTCATAATTGCATTTCTATGGCAGAATTTTGTTGGTTGCCATGTTGTAATAATTTGGTGTGTATTACTTGTTATAATAGTTTTTAAAAAAAAAAAAAAACTGGCTCCAGTTATTTTCAGCATCTTACTGACTGTCATAATGTTGTTCAATGGGGGGAACGCTCCAGATGTGATTGTCACTTGTTCAGTGTTTTTTTCTAAACAGGTCCCCGAGGACTGTAGGCCATGGGTGGGTTCAGTAGTAGTAATTTGAAGAAGTAGGGGGCTTAGTTTTGAACATCCTTATGAACAGGACCATAAAAACTACTCTTAAACCTTAAGGTTTATTCCAGTGATGTTTTGATTATAGCTGTTTGGACTTCAGAGAATGGAGGGGTTTCCCTTTGGAAAATGCTTCTTGAATGCTAAACATAAACTGAAAGAGGAAGAGACTGAATCAAGCAGCATGTTTGCTTGTCCAATGTGACTACTTGCCTTGTCATACTTGAGTGCCAGAGGTCACTGCTAGCATCTGATCATGCTTGTGTAAGCTTAGGGATTTACTGTTTTGGTATCAGTTCTTTGAATACTGCTCTTGCATTTCTTTTGTGATGTGTGAACACGACAAAACTGTTTTATACTCCTCACTCTGTTGTATATTGAGATAGTTCAGGGAATTGATAACTATCTGCACAGTGATCATGGATGTAGATTGTGGTGAGCAGTCAGTGGGAAAGTCCCTTTTAACTTGATATGTTTTATTTGAATATATGAAAGGCTGCAAATTATATATCCTTAATAAACCTGAATTTTGAGATCTTTTTTGAAGTAACACCCCTATAACATTCTTACTGCAGAGAGGGGGTAGAAATACTCTGGTATTTAGGGAGCACAATAGACAGGAAGCCACGATGGGTTAGAATGTGCCTCAATGTGATGGTACCTGAAGTGAGATCCTATGTTGTTTTGTGCCCCGGGCTGTGGGAAGTTGCAGGTGTTGGAGTTGGTTGTTGAGCAATGTGTGGAACTTCTGTCCTTGCTCAGGTCTCACAGCAGTGGTCAAGGCAGATTGGTCCAAGCGCTGTAATACAGGCATAGGTGCAAAGAATGACAGTGTATTTTCTTATAAAAGCATTCTATTACTTTCAGGTGAAACCGAGTAGCAATCAGGTGAACCTGGCTTCCTGCTGCGTGATGCCTCCTGATCTCACAGCATTTGCAAAACAGTTTGACATACAGTTGCTAACTCACAATGACCCGAAAGGTAAGACTTTGCAACATGTCTGAACACCGCAGAAGTGTTAGGCCATGTAATGGTAACCAAAGGCTTCTAAATGCACGTATTCAGTCCAAAATCAGGAATGATCCTTCTCTGCACTTCAAACTTCATTACATTTGATTCCTGAAAAAAGGATTTTAGAAAGTTCATCTCTACAAAGTATTATATAACACAAAGTATTACGTTCTTGCTTTCCCTTCCAGAAGAGGGAGGGAGAGAGGGTGCAAAGGCAACAAGTCTAACATGGGTTAGTCCTTTGAAATAGTTTTAATTGGCAAAAACAATATAAATATAAGAACAAAGTACTGAGATTTTTTTTACTATGCTTCATTCAAAAATAACTTATTTATATAAATCACGTAAACTCATTTTGTTCTTGGTGAAGGGCAGTAAATGACAAATGGAAGTCCACTTGCCCAGAACTTTTCTGCGGAGATCTTGCATGAGAGCGTTGATGGTCAGTCAGTTGATCTTTGCATAATGTTGGAAACAGGAAATTATTACACTTCATGATGGATTCTTTCATTTGTGATGACTTTCACAAATTCTTTTTGTAACTGTTTGAATTCTTCAGTTGTTTAGAGCAGTTTATAAAATGGTTGAAGGACTTTTAAGACTTTCTGTAGTCTCTAGAACTCTGAGCTATTAGCTCACTGGAATATACTGGAGTATTGCATTCATTTCTCAAAACTCATCAGAAGATCTTTGCTGTAATGATACCTTAAATATCTTGCTGGAACTGTAAGCCTGAAGTCTTAACCAATACTTTGCTCATTCCTTTCCCACACATTTCTTCCTGATCAACAGTTGTCTTTTTTTTTTTTTTCTTTCTTCTCCTTTCCTCCCTTCCCCCCCTTAAGTTAAAAACAAAACCAAAAAAAAACAAAAGCCAGCTCTGTATGAAATGCTATCTAAGTACCTGCTTTATAGTATCACCGTCAAAACCAATGGCTTACGTCAGTGCTTGAGAATGTGTCAGTTCCACCCTAGCAGGCTACAAGATGAATTGCCATTCAATGTGGCAAATTCCACATCCAAAACACAGCCTGTGATTTAATAGCTAATCTCAATCAAGAGTCATGAAATGAAGAAGAGAATTTTGTTTGAAAATAAGGCAGAGTCATTTTCTCATGCATTGTTTGCAAAGCCTAGTTTTTCTGTCTTGGTCAGCTGAAAAGTCTTGAGACTATCTTTGGGAATGCTCCTCATCAGACTGTTGCTTTGACTTGACTTTCCAGAGGAAACTAGGAGAGTTTGTATTTTCCTGGTCATCCTGCTTTTTAGCAATTATCCTTGTTTTCCTTGATGCTTTCTGAGCTTATACCCATGAGTCCCATTACAGGAGATGCTATAAAGGCTGAGCTTCTTGTGGCTGCAAAAAGAACTCTGCTGCTGCTCACTACTTTGCTGATTTCAGCCTCATGCTTTACTGCTCTCTGATTTGTCTAGCTAGTGTCTTTTCAATTTTTGCTTTTTCTTGCTAGTAGCTCTGCTGATCAGCTCCATTAGATGTGGTGGAATTCTGTTTATTGGTTCTATGGAAAATAATGTTTGTTAAAAGGCAAAAGCTGTCCTGAAGATTCATTCTGAAATGTTGAATGGAATTTCCCTTGTATGTATTCAGAAGGAGTGGATACCTGATGCTGCTGAAGGTTTTCACTGTAGGCAAAAGACTCTCTTACTAAGTGTTGCTTTTTGCAGCTGTTTGTCTGGCATTATTTAAAGCATGAATATTCCTTTTTAACTTTAGAATTACTTTGTGAAGCAAGTTTTCAAGAAGTTCTTCAGGAAAGCATCCAGAACATCAAAGCACACGAATGGATTCCTTTATGGATTCTGCGGTATTCGGTCATTGTTAAAAGCAGAGGAATTATCAAGTCCAAAGGCTATATCATGCAAGCTAAAAGAAACGCCTCTTAAAACCCTTCACCTTTTTTTTTATTCTTTGAAATGTCCTACTGTTTTAATTTCTGGGGGATGGGAGGAACATGCCTTTTTCATAGAGAGACTTTACATCATTTATAACAAAGACCAAAAGTTGTAGTTATTGAGCATGATGTCAGAAGGAGCATCTGCAGTGTTCTAATGATATATTTTTTAATGTACTGACCAGTTCATTAAAAATGTTTTGGCTTTACTGTTGAAATGATCTATAAAGGAACAGCTTAAAGTATTTCTTTTTATGACCAGTTCACTGTAGGAGTTCTGATTATATTTTAGCTACCGCTAGGCAGCATAGAGAAACATATATTTTTAAGTTCAATTTCTCTTTAATATTTACTAATGTGGTAGGAACATGGATTTCAAACATTCAAGGACTGATTTATTTTTTTTTATATAGAAAATTGCCAACTTTCATGGAACAATTATTCTAAATAAACTATCTTTACTTCTTATGTATATAGGCAAATTAGTTGTTTAATTTGTGTGGATGGGAAAAATTGGTTTATTTTTAATATATCATGTTTATATTAAAAAAAAAAAAAAGCAATCCTCTGATTTAGAAAGAAGCACCTTCCAAATTGCTTTACTTTTTATGACTTGAATTCCTTCTGTCTTTTGTGCCTGTGTGCTTTTAGTACTTCTCAAATGATGGCATCTTTGCCATTTCAAGTAGAAAATGTTCCATTGTGTGTTTAAAAATTAAGAACTGGAAACAAATGATGAGAAATGTGTTAATCAGGAATCCAACAGTACTTGGTTTGTCCTCAGCTGTGTGTGTTTGTTCTTCTAATGTTCAAGAGCTATGCAATCTGAATCAGCCATGGCAGAAACAGTGGGAAATGTTAAGGCTGCTGGCTGTGTGATCATGTAAAAGGGATGATGATTCTGAGGATTGCCTTGGAAACGGCCTTGCTTGGGTGCCATTCAGAAATGAAGCAGACAAAGATTGTCTTAGACTTAGATATCTTTCTGTTTGGCAGTTGCTTAATGGTCTGGCTTTGGAGTCTTAGGGATAAATGGCTGCAGCTAAGGCCGGTTTAATGTGCTCTATTGGAAAGGCCTTTAAATTTCCTTGGCATTAAAATCAGAATAGATGGCCAAAAAAAAAAAAAAAAAAAAAAGCTCTGTCTGTTCACCAGGGGTTCTAAGTGTCTAGAATCCAATGCTCATTTTCCTCTGGATTTCAGGTAGGAGTTACTAGTACTTCTTATTAGTACTAGTTAAATTACTTGTATGTATTTATTTTGAGCTTAGGGCTGTGAGGAAACAAATTTCCACCATTTTTTAAATTCTATTGTGCAGGCAGTGAGTTGAATCTGAGTGCTTGTAGGCACTGTGTGGAAATACCAGCTCGCTCTGAACCATTCCACTAAGTTACAAGATGATTCTTTGAGATGCCTTTGAGTTCTTCACTATCTTATGTGTATATGGCCAACCCTAGGAATGCGTGGATTTCTACTATTGCTTCAGTTGTTTTGATAAACAAGAGGCAGAGAACTTGAACTAGTAATGTATCAATAAAATGTTCTGGTTTTTTCCTCCTGAACAAAATGTAGGGTTTATGTTGGGTCATTGTGCATCAGATCTGGAAAAGGTGTTTCCTTTGTACCTTGTGTATGGCACTGAGTTGTGTGCTGCTGCTGATTAACCACTCTGAACTGTTTGCTGCCATTATTTGATTGCATGTGTGTTCTGTCAGTGGGAATTCCCTAAAATAAGAGCTGTGCTAAAACAATGCACATTGCCCTTATGGTGTCATTATTTACTTTCCAGCTGTCAACTGAGTTCTCTTGCTTTAGGAAAATGCCCTTTAAGACAGTCTTGTTTTTGCGATGTCATTGATAGCATAAAGACTTATCAGCTTTTCAATATTACTCTCTGTGCAGAAGTCTGAGAGGTGGCATTTCTTTCAGAGACGAATTAAAAACCGAAGTTCTTTTAGGCCGTTGTATGAATTCTCATTGTCCTCCTCCTACTTTTTCACCTTATCGGAGCCTTTGTCATAAAACGTGTATTTTAAGCTGAGCTCCCGAACGCGGTGCCTCCTCCCCGCTGCGTGGTGCGGTACGGGGAGGGGAAAAACAACAAAAAAAAGAGCACTGTCGCTACTGAAGAAGCGTCGTAGCTCACATTCCTCCCACCTCTCTGCTTTCACCTTTACGCCAGACTCGGTTCTCAGGGATGAGAATGTGGGGATTAAAATTAAAATGAATGGGATGGGAATGTGGGGAAGCTCGGGACGCCCGAAGCGCCGAGTCGTGCGTTGCGACGGGAGGCAGAGAGCAGCAGCGGCCATAACCACTCCTTCCTCCGCCGCCTCCGTCTCCCGGCCGTCTTTCCGCTCCGGGGCCGGAACTCCGCCGCGGCCCGCCGGGCGCCGGGGGCACCGCCCCGCGGAGCGCCGCCGGAAGGGCGGGCGGAAGAGGCGGGCGGCGGCGCGGTGCGCACCATGGTGGCCACCAGGCGGGCGACGCGGCGGCGGGAGGCGGGGACGGCGGCAGCCGGGGGTGACGGACCCGGCGGCGCGACGGAGGTGAGGGGGGCTGGGAGCTGGCGGGCCGCGGGCGGCTGCCCCCGGCGTGGGGTGCGGGCGCGGGGCCGCAGCGGCCATCTTCCCCCTCGCGTGTCGGCGCGGGCGGCTCGGGAGCTGCGCGGCGCGGCCGCGAGGTCCTGCTGCGCTCCAGCCGTGCCGCCGCCCGCGGAGCCTGAGGTCCTCGTGCGCCGAGCGGCCGCATGACGGTTCGGGTTGGAGGTGAGAGCTCGCCTTGGGTCGGCTGGTTTTGTTCTTTCTGTTGTACGGCGGTTACGTTAGCGCCGTGCTGGGGCCTTTTCACAAGGTGTGTCGCTAGTCGTGCAGGCGCGGAGCGCTCAGGCAGCAGGTTTTACGTCGATCCGGCTTTGTTCTGTTAGGAAATACTTTGCAATCTGAGAATGCTTTTTCTGCAACAGGGGAAGCGTTTCCACCATCTTGATCCGCTTTGCAGGGTCACTTCCAAGCACTAGAGAAACAGGCATTGCAATTGCAGTGCAGGCCATCCGTCCCTATAACTGCTGGCGCAGTTTTTTATACATATATATATTTATGTATATACATAGTTGAGCAATGCGGCACATTTCAGAATGGCACCTCTGGACCTGCTTCCCATGACAGCTTGCCAGAACTTATGGATTGAGGCAAAGTACTGATTTTATGTTTCTTGATTTTATGGTTTTCTTCTGTGATTTTGATCGAGAGACAATAAATTGTTAAGTAAGGGATGATATAGCAATGCTCCTTCCACGTAGATGGGGCTCCTTGGAGATCTATAGCACGGTATCGGCATGATAAGGTTTGTGTAAGAAGGATTGTCAGTGATTTGCACAGTATGTCTTTTATGGGATTATCTTATCCTTTAATACCACATTTTGTTCTCCTCTTCTAGACTGTATCTGCTGAAATTGGTACTTCAGTATCTACGAGGATGTCCAGAAGGAGTAAAGCAGTTTGTAAACCTGCTGTAATTCGGGAATCTCAGCTGGAAGAGGTGGACCATGCAGGAACAAAACCAGATGTCAGTGATAGCACAGAGATGCAGATTAGTAGAAATGAGAATACAGCTGTTCATTCAGCACAATCATCTGCCGATCCACAGGCTGATGGAGATGTGTCAGAGGCAGAATCAAACTGTTCTGCTGTGTCTGGTCTTCAGACACCTCTGTTTATAAGAGTAACGAGAAGGCGACAGATTGTAGTTCCTTATCAACCAGCTTCCCCTTCGAAAAAAAGACATAACAGGACTGCTTTTCTAAATGAGTTAAGCAGAACTGTGGATGAAGATGATGTCTCTGAAGCTGAGTCTTGCTCCTCTGCTGTTTCTGATGTCCGGATGCCTAATTCTACCAAAACTACGAGAAATAGGCAAAGCAGGAAGAAGTTGCAGTCAGATCTTGTTTGTGAAGCCCAGAGTGAAGATATCTCTGATGCAGAGTCATGTTGTTTTCATCAGGAGCCATCCATTACTGCCAAACGAACTACTAGGAGCATGCAAATGAAACTGCAAGCAGAAAATACTCAGCATGCTGAGAAAGTAAACAAGATTGTTTCAGAACCTCAGAATGTAATTGAGGACACAATTAAATCTGAGTCAGACCTAATTTCTGACTCTAGCCCTGCTGCAGGATTTAACATAGAAGTTGCTTCCTTTGTCACTGAGTGTAATAAAGAATCTGGTTCACCTAAGAGCGAATGTTCTCCCAAGTCTGCTAATGTAATCCCTAATGAAGGTGTGAAACAGAACTTTTTGAATGATATGGCACCTAGTAGTCCTGAAAAAATGGGAAAAAAAAGTACTGAATCACCAGTAAAAAAAGCTTTAACAGATACTCTGGTTGTTGAGGTAGATGATTCAGAGGAAGAAAGTGGCCAGATGCAGGAAGAGCACAGTAAAGTACCAGGGAAGGTGACGTTGAAGATTATGGATGTTTGTTTGACGGACTGCATGAGTCCCAAAGTGTTTTTAGAATCCCCAGGGGAAATAATACCAAATGAAAATGAAGCAGTGCCAGGAAACAGAAGAGTAGATGCTGAGGCAGCTGTTGAGAGAACTTCCACCCACACCTGTGAATTAAGAAAGGATGAACAGTCTAGAGGAGCAAGCAGCCCAGGGAAGGATGTGTCTGTTGCACAAATGACTGATAGCATAATTAGTAGCTGTAGAATGGTTGGAATCGGTGTAGACAGCAGTGAAGACCAAACAAGAGAATGTGCTGAATTTGTATCCCGCAGCAGTGAAAGATCCAGTGATGAAAATGATTCCTTTGCATTGTTACTGAGCAAAGATGGAAGCGGTGAATCTGAGAACTGTGACGCGACAGAAGAGAATCTGAGTGACACAGAGGCAGAAGGGAGGACTCCTTCCGTAAACAAATCTTCAGAAAAGAATTCACTGCATGTTGAAGGCCTTTTTGTAATTGATACTGAGCCTGGCATGGGTTCCAGCCGAAAGTATTACCTGGATCAGGTAGAGCAAGGTAGTGATGTTGAAAGTAAGAATGAAGGGAGTGAAAAAGAAGAATCCTCAGATCTAGAGGAGGCTGAAGAGGAACTAATAGATGAAGATGAGAAAGATGAAGATGATGACTTGTTGAAAAACAAAATTGATGTGTAAGTGTCTTTCCGGGAGTAGCTAAAAAAACATGCATTACGTTAGGTGTATGCATCAGATATGCATATTACACACTAAACGGCACAGAGCGAAAGGGAGTAATGTTGTCACAGATGTGGATAATTTAGTTGTTCTGATTATCACGTAGAATTGTAATTCACTTATTTTTTTCAGTTTTACATGTAGCAGAACAGAAATATCTGAAACATTTAGGCATCTTGAGGCCTTGTATGCATTCAGCTTAAAAATGCAATGTGAAACTGGTTTAAACTGGTCTGACTTAATTGCTTACTCAGGTCACAGTTTTCTTGCTAATCTTTTATTTTTGTATTATTTTTAGTTCAAATGTAAATAATAGAAATCCAATAAATGACTTACACATTGCTTAGTTAGATCATCCTTTTTATTTCTGAAAAGTTGCTCTTATGTTTTCAATTCTTGTTTTTAAAACATGGCTTAAGGAAGATAAGATTAAGATAGATTGTGATATGTAACACTTCAAGTGAAACCAGCATACAATTATAGAATAATATAGGTTAGATGGAGCCTATTGAGCTTACCTAGTCCAGCTCCCTGCTAAAACCCCTTTGTATGCTTCAGATGTTTAAATACTCTGCTTAGGTCTGATAAGTAAGTCTTGCTATTTGAAGTTCCCTTTAGGTAGGCTAGAAATCCTACAAATAATTAGCCAGGTGTTCTGTATAAAGGTATCAAAGATGACTGGTTCATAGTTTAAAAGAAAGTTTACCCATCTACGCATTCTAGCTATAAGTATCTGATACAGCTGTTTAAATACCATTGTGTTTTTCCGTAGTACTTGATAGGTGTCGTGCATTCTTGTTATTTGAAGGCTCTTTCTGAGTCAGCCATCATATATTGTTTAATAGCTTAGTTCCTAGCACTGTTGTACAATTACTTGTCATTCCAGACAATGTTTCTCTGATGAATTCTGGTACCTTCATATTTTTCACTAAGAGCTGAAAATAATTTGGGGCTTTTTTTTCCCCCCTCCTCTTAGCTAGCAAGCTTTTACATGTGTAGAAGAAGGATGCTGGTTATAAGTTATTTTGGCATGGTTAAGCAAACTAAGAACTAAATTTTATAGAAGATAAGAATATCTAAGATAGAATAGAGCATTGGAGTAAATGCGAAGGATCTGTGGAAGTGAACCCACAGGAGTTGCTCTTTATTCAGCCCTCGTTCCATATAATGGCATGAGTGAACTTGTCACAGCTTAATGATGTATTTCTTCTAAATATTGAGAGTAAAAGTCTCTGCGGTGCTGAATGTAATTTGGAAGAAGATGAAAAATATATTTTTTCTGTTTATTCCTCTCACAGGGCATTACAAGATTTGATGCAATATTCTAATCATTTACTGTTTCCCTTTTTAGTTTGCATCTTTCCAGCAGCATAGACCCCGGTTTGAATATCAGGAAGCTTGGAGGTTTATATATTAGCTTTGATGGAAAAAAACAAAAACCTAGTACAAGTGTAATTAAGCAACTGAAGGAGAAAAAGAAGGACCAGGTAATGTGTTTACAATTTTGCATTACCTACAACTACAGTAATACTTGTTGTATTTGTTGGAGTTGTTATTTTAAAGAAGTGTCTTGTTTTCTGCTTTGCTGAGAACTTCTACTTTTTTTGTATTTACAAGTCATTTCAGTGGTTAGAGTTCAAATACATATGACACTTCAGAAACTGCAAACCAGCTTGTACATGAGTGTTGTCTTGTAAAATAAAAAGAAGTTGATTGTGCATACATTTTGCCTGATGGTACAAACTGAAGGTCTGCTAATGAAATCTGTAGTCCATAGCAAGAATGAATTTCAGCAAATACAGAGTTATACCGTACCTAGTATGAGATAGTAGTTTTATTTCAGAATACTCTTTGAGATAAAGAAAGTCCATTGTTTTCATGGGAGTGTTTTCTTAGACTTATTGACAATAACCTTCTTTATTTTGGAGCGTTTGCTGTCTTGCTTCTTCCAGAATTAGCCAGGGTTCTGCTCTGCCTGTACATTTTGAGGGTCTGTGCTTCTTTTGGTGGAGACTAAGGGAGGAGTTTGAACTGAAGTGTTTGATTACAATGATTATGTAGATTCTGCATCATTCGTTTGGTAGGCTCTGTAAATGCAGGTGCATGGTAAAACTGATAACTCTGACTGATGTTTAAAAAATAACTCTTGCAGCTCTTGCAGAAGAGTATAATAACTCCAGATTTTGAAAGAAAGGAATGTGTCCCACCCCTCAGGGAGTCGCTTCAGCAGCTAAAGAAACAACGCAGAGTAAGTAAAGAGCTATAATGCCTCAGGTGACAAGAGAAGGTGTTCGGTAGAAAGCCCCACACTGGCATTGTGCGTACAGGGCTTGCAGGAAATGGAGTGGTGAACTACACCACTTGATTCGTGCTGTTTATGGCCATCCTTTCAGCCTTTTAGTAGTCAGGGCAGTGAAGGGCAATATAGTATGTGCTCATATTATACAAATATGTGGTTAATACAGTGCTGATGACCTTGTTAAAAGAGTCATAAAATATTTTTGAAGGTACACAGTTAAGTTTTAAGTGCTTTATCAATCCTTTGGAGGTAGAAGTGGGGGAGATCCCAACTGTATTCTGTCCTGGTAACTGAATGCAGCTTTGTTTTTCATGGTAGGCAGAGCGAGAGAAGACAACAGGTGACGGCTGGTTTGGTATGAAAGCCCCAGAAATCACAAGTGAACTGAAAAATGATCTTAAGGTGTTGAAGATGAGAGCTGCTTTGGACCCCAAACATTTTTATAAGAAGAATGATAGAGATGGTCTGCCCAAATACTTCCAGGTAAGGAAAAAGCAAAAGAAGACATTGTACTACTTTCTGCCATTTTGAACTGTTACTCTCAACCTACTTTCTAGATAGTCTCTGTGTTTGTTGATTTAATTTCCTTAGCTAAATTATTAAGTATTTTGAGTACTTCACTGCAGTTTACAACTGCTTAACTCTACTGTTCAGGTGTATATGCTGTTTTTTATTTTGGCTGGTCTCACAGGCCTGAACAAATGTGTGGCTTAATTCCTGTTTTGAGCCTTCAATGACTGGAGGTTCACTGTTTACTAAAGTATTAGCTTTTTTAACAAGTGCATAGATAATTAGCATTTATTTTCTTCTTAGCTAATGTAGTTTGAATGGAGACGACTAGCTTTGTGATCAGCTAGAATTTCTGCTACTGTAGCGTTCATCTTTGAGACACTGTGCATAAAGAAAATGTGCAAGAAGAAAGAAAATAAAATTACTACAGAAACTGTAGAAATAGATTTGGTTGTATGTACTTATGTCTGTTTGAATAGTTAGTATGCTTGACATAATTGATTGCATCTCTCTTTCTTGCTAAAGGATGAATTTTATTGCAGGTATAAGTTTATGGACATTAAAATTACATCAGAGCTTGCTAACATGCAAGTTGGGAGAAATGGGAGGCTCTATAGCCAGAAGTCCTTATTAGACCTGGGTTATTGAGAGTCTAGCAGTGTCACTACTAGAAAACCATCGCTCGTGGGGTTTCCTCCTTGGGACAATGTTTGAAAGTTAAGAATTGAATTTTTTTAGTGAATATAAGAATCGATGCAGCAGTCCAGTGTTGAAAACTGTGCAGTTCTAAAGCTCAGACTCTCCTGTGTGCAGTAAATGTGAGACAAAGAGTGATTTTGCATGCAAAACATTGCTTTTGTTTTCTGATATTTTGTGCTTTTTTTTTTTTAATAAGTGTCTTCTGAACTGTAACTAAAGATTGAAAAAAATCCACATGTTGCTGTTGCAGTAAGAATGCTTATAATTTTTATTTCCTAGGTTGGAACTGTGCTTGATTCTCCCATAGACTTTTACCACAGTCGGATTCCTAAGAAACAGAGGAAGAAAACAATTGTTGAAGAGCTGCTTGCAGATTCTGAGTTTAGAAGGTATTTAAAAATAGTTTTGTAATTCTAATGCCATATATAAGGGAGGTGTATTTTTAACTAGATAACTCTCCTATCATTTCTAATCAGCTTAAATGTTTCTCAAGTTCAGTAAAAAATTTTGTCCGTTTTAGCACTGCGATTGAGAAGTTGTAAGGGACAGGAGATAACTAGGCCGTGACAGCATATTTTTTTATCATCAAAGGGTTTGATCCAACTCAGATGTCATCATTATTGACAGTCACTCTTAAAATAGAGTCAGTATTGGAAAGAAAACACTCAGATTTGTTTTGGTTTACTTATTAACTGAGTGACCATGCAGGCATGTGCCAGAAACCTGAACCAGTGCTTTATGCATATGCATCAGCATTTTTGTTGTTTGTTTGTTTAAAGACTGATTAATTTTTCTTGGTGTAAATTGTAGAAAAGTTCTGGCTATAATTCTGTATGAGTTGTTGGTGGGATTTCATTTCATGAGCGTGTCAGTCTGCCAGCTGTCACAGGAATTAAAATTGCACAATATGATTGGATGAATTCATGTCTGCCCAACCTCCAGGTTTTTTTAAGCGGTCCCTTGGTTGGTCCATTTGCATATTGGTTATTGCATGATGCTAACGTGCATTTCTCATTTTCACCATAATGACATGTTTTCTTGGAAATAATACATGATTTGGACTAATAAGGTTGCCATTAACGGGCTTGTAGTTTCATTTTTAATGCAAGTTAGAATAGCTACTTCTTAACTCTAGTTTTGTGGCTTGACCTGATTCATAATGTATTTATTAGGAGCAGTGTTAAAAAAAAGAATGCATCTGAAATTTCAATTAATTTCTGTTATGACTAGTTAAGGCTTTAACTAGCTATTTTAGTGTTACTGCAAATATTTTTGAGTTTATTTTTGCAATCAAGTGTTAGCACTGCTAAGTGTGCAATGATCCATTATGATGGGTACATAAAACCTCTTGTCTTAGAGGAGCTAGCTGCTCATATACAATACATACATCCTGTTCTATGTTAGTCTCACCTCAGTCTCTAGTCTTGAATAGAGTAATATTGATAATAAGTTCACTGAGAGAAATGGGTTTGTTCTCCATTGTGTTGTCAAAATTGATGAATCTTCCCACTGTGAACTGTAGCAGCTTTTTAGCATACTGTCCAAAATGTGATTTATATATGCCATGAAAAACACAGTGATTATACCAGAGTTACTGAGTTTTCAATCAAATTATTTCCAAAACAAATTCACCTGCATTTATCTATAATCCAAGTGTCAGTATCCTTTGATCTATGCATAAGTGTCCGTATTATGTTTTCCTGAACTTTGATTTCCCATGCTTAAAAGTAAATTGTCTATTTTGTTCAGATATAATAAAAGGAAGTATCAGGAGATCATGAGTGAAAAAGCAGCTTATGCAGCAGGGAAGAAGAATCGGAAGAAGAAGAAATTTCACAATTAAGACTTGAAGAAAAATAACAAGCTGGAACCACTTATTTGTCATAAATCTTTTCTCAGATTGCTTTGATTCGTGGTGTGTTTTTTTATTTTTATTTATTTTTTTATTTTAAGACTAAAGGTGATGTAAATTGAAAGTTAAGGAATTCATTGCAGTAAGAATTTGGTAGAAGCTTTATCAAATTAATCAGGTATCTAAAATTGTGTTTATATGAAAGACTGATGAAAAGTACTGTTTATTTTAGAAGTTAATGACTTGAAAGCATGTTGTTTAATCTGAGCACAACATCCAACTTAATGGGTTACAGCCTGATCAGTTTTCAGTCTTAACGTGAATGAAGTAGCAAATATAGATCTAAGATAGGTGTATAATTCGCATTTGGCACCTGTTTGTATTGCAGAAAATTTTACCGCATCTTGTCAGAATGCTGCTGGCCAAATATGTGACAGGGTGTTGAGCATTAGCTTGGTTGTAGAGAGCTTATTTCACTGTAGAGAGTTTATTTCAACAGTGAACATGGCAGAGTTGAGAATGTCCCAGAATTCAGCATAAATGCATATACTTACGTGCATACACATATATAAATAGTATATATAAATTTAAAATATATAACATTTATTAATAAATAAATAAATATATGCAATAAATAATGTGTATTCGTACACAAAAATTTAATATCCAGTCTTAGATCACTTACGCCTTACCATATGATTGTTTAATGATTTTAGTGACAATAATTTGGTAGTTGGGGCCATTACTAGGATACACTATCCAGACTGTGATCTGACAGCTGTTAGAATAGTTCTTCGGGAAAATGGACATGGTGTGTTTGGTAGAACTAAAGACAGTATCAGTTCCGTTTCTTTTCTGTGTCAGTTCATAACTTCTTGTGGCCGTTAAGTGTTGGGCTGTTTGTTTGCTTTTTAATGACCTTGTTCTTGTATTGCTGTTTCAGTTAGTACAATCAGTTACTGTCCTTAGATAGCAGAAACTAGAAGAGGGAGAACTATCGCTGCATTATCTTGGATGAACTGAGTGAGGCAAACTTAGACAAGGTTATCAAGAGTCCAGCGATGTTCATGCTTTATTATAAGAAGAATGAATTTCAGAGGTTGCAGATTGTACGCAAGAAGGATGTTCTTGACCAGTGTTTAACCATATAATTTTTCACTCTGCTGGGTAAATAGCTGGGGGGCAGGGTGTTTGTTCAACAATCAGCAGTTCGTGCTGGAGAGAGATGAAATTGGCATGTACTGATCACCAGCTGAAGTTTGACAGAAAATTTCCCGTGATTGTGTAGATTTTCTTGTATTTCTCTGAAGTTAATCGTAAATCGTTAATCGTGCTGCCAAACACAGATGGAAATCTGGATTTTTATAAGTTCTCAGTTGCCTGGAGATAAGTGGTGCACAAAGTGAAGTGAATTTGTTTGAAGTGTTGAACACCATAAAAAGTAGAACCACCTGGCCCCAGGTCTCAGCTAACGCATAGATATTCCAATACAATCCTACGTGCTACAGTCTTGAACCTGTAAATGATAATGCCAATAAAAACAACTATGGTGTCTTGTTCTCTGGATGGGAAATGCAAGAAGAAAAAAAGGAATGCTGAACACTGAGGAAAGAAAACAAGCCACCACAGTAGTTGTCATTTTGTTGCATCCCAAACTTCAGGAAAGCAATGTGCTGCTCTGAAAGACCTTCAAAAAGAAAAGTGAGCTTTGGTTGTACACTGCAAGCAACAGCTTCATGTCTGTTGCTCAGTCTGCTCAATAGCTTACTGCAGATCTTAAAACAGTTTATGTTTAACATTGCTAGTGAAGGATTTTTATGTTCTGTATCCTTCCCTTTCCTTCAGATGTTCTAACATCTGTTGTGCCACGTGCTGTGCCCAGCATGTGCCTGTGTTCTCTGTGAGCAAGAGGTGAGTTGAGCTGGCCAGCATGTGCGGTGGTTGCCTGCTTGCTGTCATTGCCCCAGCTTGCGCTTCATCCTGTCAGGGAGAGTGTTGGTGGTGTGTTGTCTCCCAGCTACTGATTTTCCTAGAAGTATAGAACATAATGCTTCAGACTATTGAATTTGTTTACAAATGATAAATTTTAAGTTGCTGGGGAAAAAAAAAAGATTGCATAAACTTATCAGATGTCTCTGACAGTACTAAAAAAAAAATATTGTGAAACATTGGTGTAGTTTGAGAAACAATTCGCTTACAAATTACAAGTATTTTCTTGTAACTGCTGTCAAATATTTGTATTTTATTGATACAAAATGTTACAATTCTTTCCGGGATTAAAGAGCAATTGGAATGTTTATAAGTCTATGTATGCAACTACAGCTGTTTTGGATGTCACTGGGATGTTCTGTGTGGGTAGAATTCCTTTCTCCTTCACGCTCCCCTGGCTGAGCCTGTGTTTCCCATGCCGTTGGACAGGGAGCAGCTGAAGTTGCTGCTGCAGCTAGCTCAGTTTGTCTCCTGGGTGCTGCAGCTGGGGCTGTCTGGCTTCCAAACGGCTTAAGCTGCGAGGACAGAGCTGTTGTTATTGGTGCGGTACCGCTAGCAGACATGCTTAGTCTGCATGCAGAAGTAAAATTTACCATTTTTCTTTGCTGTGTGCTTATTGCTCATGTCTTCCATTCTTTGGGATAACCTCCCTGTATCCACTTAGTCTCCTTAGGACTGAAGCTTTCTAATGGTCTGTCCCATTTATATCGCTTGCTGCAATTCTTGGTCATATTCCAGCTGATTCTCTTACTGCATTCAGGCAGTGAGTACATTGCCTTAGCATTCCTCAGAGCACGCTTTGCACAGTCGTCTTGCAGAACGTGTCCCTGTGCTGCCTGCTCTGCCCTGTGTGCTAATATGCAGGAGCTCCTTGCTTCTTCAGCATGCAATTCTTTCTATTAGGCTTTTGTCATGTAGTAGTCACTTAAATATCACTTCCAGTATGCAAAGGTCTGTATGTAAAAGCCTCTGCCTTCCATCTTTTTGCTGGGAACTAGGCAAGTTGGATGAGACTGTCCTTAAATAAAAAAAGTGGACAGGAATAGCGTTCAGGTAACTGGATTGCTGGCGATGACTGAACAGGGAGGAGGGCTTTGCTGTCTCACTGGTGTTGCTGCTTGGTATGGGATTCATGTTGGAGATCGGTGATAGCTGTTTGTTGTAGGTTCTGGCAAAATTGAATGTTTCAGCAAAGGGCTGCGTGCATTTTGTAGCTAGGGAGCATTCCAGAATGGGTCTCTACACTGTAAATCAGCAATGGCTAACGTTATAGATGGCATGCTTTTCAGTTGGAAAAAGAGGCTAAAGGCACATATGCAGGATAGAAATGCATTTTTAATATTTTTCAATTAAATATACAACTTATGAATCAAATCACGAATGTTTTTATCAGCCACGAATCCATCACAGATGTATTTCAGTCCAATACAGTCATGATTTGTTTGCTGCTGCTGTTTGCATTTTCCTGTCCACGCTTTCCATTCATTTTTTATGCTGTTACTAAAATGGCTCTTTATTTAGAGGGTAGGTGTAGGTTTTATTAATTCAAGCGTTCAGTGCTGTGGGCGAGCAGTGCTCGGATTGCTGTGCAAAACTCTTTTCTGAAAGCTGTTCTGGAAACGTAGTAGCTTACGGCGGTTTGCCGACGCAGTTAGTTTGCCAAAGATGGTGCTGTTGTAGAGGTTTGCTTGGTGGCTCGCTTTTTACTTTTTTTTTTTTTATATATACCCACTCTTTGCACGAGCAACCCTAGGGGGGCTGCGCGCTGCCGCTCCTCAGCATCTGCACGGCCGGCTGCCGCTTGTGCCCGCGCGCTTCGCGGCTCCGTTGTCGCGCGCCGCCGACCGTTGGTGCCCGCGCGCCGGGGAACGGATGAGAGAGGAGGTGATCGGCGGTCGCCGCGGCGTCGGTGTGCGGCAACGCTCCACTTGCTGCCGGTGAAGCACTTCGGTGCGCCGTTCCTTCTCGGCGGAGGCTCGAGTCCAGACGGCCGCTCGGCCGCCGCCGCCGTCTCCGCCCGCTCCCAGCCTTCCCCGCTCCGTCGGGCGCGCCGGGAGGCGGCTCCGGAAAGGTCCTCTGGAAAGCGGCAGGTAGGCACCCCCGGTTACTGCGGCGGTGGGGGGGGGAGGGAGGAACGAGGTGAAAAGTGTGGATGGGAAAGTGAAGGAAAGAAAAAGCAGTATGAAAAGAGAAGCTACGACTCCGCCGGGACTCGAACCCGGAACCTTTGAATCCCTTCAACCCTCTAGAAGTCCAATGCGCTATCCATTGCGCCACGGAGCCACCTGTTGGATTCCTCGCGCACCGCCTATGGAGCCTGCGCGCGGCGGCACGGGCGGCAGCGCGGGAACAGCGGCGGGGCTGGGTGCGTTCCGCCCCGGGCGCGTTGTGTTCCGCGCGGTAACGATGGTACTTGTGCAGGGAGCCTCAGCCTGGCTGCTCCTGCCCGGGCTGCCAGCCCCAGGTGGCACCGAGTTCTGGTCGCGGCTGGAGGCAGAACTGCTCTATTGTACCTCAGCCGGTGTTGTGCTTTTGTTAGACACCACTTTTGTTAGAATCTCGCATTTTGTGTAACAGTAATTTAAAAAGTTTCAGTACCTACAATACGAGGAACCAGGAAGCAAATGGTGTAGAATAAGCTCATTATGATACGTGCTTCTTCTGCTATAGCATCAAGGGCTGAGGTACCCTGTGAAACGCACAACCATGGGGACCCAGGCAGTGAAGGCACTGTGTGATGTGCCCCATATGCTGCCCTATAGTCAGCCGGTGTACCTGTGGGCAGCTGTGAGCCAGTGCTTGTTATGGACTGGCTGGTTTTCACACTGCTGCTCGGGATGAGGGGATAACAGAAAGGTCTTGGTTTTAAGCATGATGTTGGAGTTACAGCCCTCAGGGTAACAAAGTCTGATAATCGTAGAATCTTTAGAGTTGGAAGGGACCTCTAAAGGTCATCTGGACCAAAGGAGCCAACAGGCCACCTACGAATCAAAGCTGTACAAGAGTCAGAGGAGGTCTGACTGGATTAACAGGCTCTAGGTCTGTGCAGTCTTGCCATAACTGTTCCATTCTGGACTGAACTTGTTGTGCTTACTCCTGGTAAAGAAATGTTCTGCATTTGCAGATGAAAGAATGCACCAGTTCATTTCTTCACTAAATTTCTTTTGAGTTCTCAGACTGTAATGGCTCAGGCCCTGTGCTTCAAAAAGGAAACAGAACTTTTGCTTTTAAGAATTGAGATGATCCTTGAAATAATAAACTTAAATTCATATCTGTTCTACTCAAACCACTTGTATGTAACTATGAACTGCCATGAATGTTCTCTAGTTTGGAAACTCCTGGCATTTATTGTGGGGCAAACTGAGTGTCCACACACCACCAACGTGCTTTGATACGATGGTAACTTTGTACAACATATCATTAAATGATTGCAGATAGTGTAGAACAGGAGGTTGGATGTAGCCTCCCCCCGTACAGTGAGGAAGCTACATCCAACCTCCTGTTAACGTAGTCGCAAAGTCAACGTTTTGTTTTGGACAGCAGATGGAGCTGCTGAATGAGAAACCTGAAAGAGCTGAGGAAATGGGTTACGTTGAGCAAACGCGACAATTAATCTTTGCTGACTTGGATGGGTCCTTTAGACTTTAGGTCTCCTGTGGCCAGCTGAAGCTCAGTTCTCTTGTAAGCTGTCTTTCATCTTAGCTTCTCTTCAAATTTATGCTCTGTTTCAGGCAGTAGGTGTTTATAGGAGTCTGGCAGTACTGCTTTTAGTTACTGGCAGTTTTCACTGAACAAAGCTGGGTGCTGTTTTGCTAGTTTTAGATGTGAGAAGAAAACTGCAGTAGTAATACTTTGACACAAGAAAGCAAGCGGATCAAAGGCAGGCCGAAAATAGCAGCGCCCCATGGTGCTTTTATGTTGATAATAAAAAAATCCAAATGTTATGAAATTCTTCAAGAGACTTTCTAAAACTTTGGTTTCAGCACTGTTCTCCAGTGGGTATTTGCTTCATAGAATTACTTCATGCTTGATTTATAGATCATTTCTGCTTTGATTTTTTTTTTTTTTCTTGTTCACGTAGCTTAACACTGACAAAGAGCTACGAGTGTGTTGCCGTATAGTCCTGCAGCATTTCACTCATCTTGTATTGGTGCTGTATTTCAGGAGCATTGCTTTGCGTGTGTTTCTGTTGCAAAAAGATAGAGAGCTGCCCAGGTTATTCTAGAAAGGCAGAGTTCTTTCCCTCTGCATTAACGTTTCAGTGTTTATAATAAGCAAAAGTTTGTCACTTCTCCAACTTTCTCATGCAGCTCTTCTCAGTGTTCTTTTGTGCACTTTCCTCGAGTTGCATACTGAGCAAAGTACTGGTGAGGCATTAGCAATGAATGTTCCTAACTACACCAACTCCTGTTGATCTTTGGCCTCTGTATTGGGATTTCTGTTTGCGTGGCAGCTCTCCATTTCTAGTTCAACTTTTTGTTGTATTTGTTGGCTTTTTTGTTGTTGTTGTTTGGTTCTTTGTTGTTGTTGCTGCTGTTTTGTTTGTTTATTTGCTTTGAATAATGAAATCCTAAATTTCATTTACCTTATTGTTCAGTGTGCATTTGTTCTTCTTTGCTTGAGTTTATTTCTTTGGTATCATGAGATTTCATCTAGCTTCTCTTTTGCTATTCATTATTTTCAGAGTGAACAAAGAGATGAGGAACAGGTATTTTTGTCTCAATTGAATCCTCAGATTGGACCCAAAGGGCCAAAACAGTCCCAAAGAGTACAAGCCTAAGTTAATAATCACCAAAGAAAAGGCTGGGTGTGCAAAGTTTTGTTCTTGCCTTTCGTTTTGCAACCTAGATGTAACTATCTGGGTTTTATTTTTAAATTCTTATTTGTAAATTAACATCAAGCTAATGAATACCTACAGAATTCAGTTGTTCCTCTAAAGCTTCTCATAGACGTCACTGTAGCTCAGCTTCTCTTGTGCACAGTTGGTCATCTGTGAGGTAACTTCGACATTTTGAGATGAAACTTTGTCTGGAAAAGCCTTTCTGTATATCCCTTATTTTATTGGTCAGCTTCCATTTATCAAACCTGAGTGGCAAAAGATGTATGATGGAATCTATCCAGAGGGCTCAGCTGCTTTTCAGCAAGCTTCCCTTCTCTTTCATGTGATTTCATTGAATGCTATTGGATGATGAGCTTTTCCTGTTCCCTGTTTATTCTGTTGCTTCCTCAACTCAGTTGCTTGGTTGTTCACTTTGTAAGAACAATGCAGTTGTATTGTCCTAAATAGACCTGACACACTGACACCAACTGTGCTGTCTCTGACATAGTTTACTTACTAAACAAACAGAAAACCCCCAGCAAATGTACAGATTCAGTCTCAAGACTTCAGGAATATTCACGAAGTAGAACGTGTTTCTCTAGCTTCTGTGCTTATTATAGTATTACAAAATATTTAATACATAAATTTTGTTCATAAAGGATTAAAAACAAGAGTTTGAAAATAGAGCTAAAAGATACTGATTCTGAAACAATCAGAACCAATCCTTGCCTTCTGCCACACTGTTTAAATGCACTATTTATTCTCCTTCCTCACTCACACGCTCTTTGAACGATGTGCATGTGTGCAACAAGCACAGGGTTTAAGCAGTGCTGCAGTGCAGGTACTCAGAATGTTTTTTAAACAAACATGCTGGGTTAACTTCTGCTTTCATCTGAGCAACTTTGAATATGACCATACTGAATCAGCTTCGTGAAGTTATTTCAGGGCTATGCTGATGATAGTAGAATTTGGCCTGTAGTGCTTCTTTTCTTGTTGTTACCAACAGAGTGGCACAGTGTTCACTTCAGGTGATTTTTGCTAATCTTTTCTTTGGATAAGTCTGTCATTAATAAACCCAAGCTTTAAGTCCTGTTGTTACCATTCTTTCTGGGAAAAAATGCTTTTAATCTTCAGTGGTTTGGACCCCACATGAATAGAGATAGGAAGATAAAGTGCAGCGGACTCTTGTTTCTTTGATAGAGAATACTCTAAAATTAATGGGATTTGTTTTGTTTCCTACGTTTCTCACTCGAGGGCTGTGTGGGCTATTTATCCTGACAGCTAAAAGCTAGAGTTGGGTTGCTGTGTCCTGCCAGCTGGGTGCCAAGTGTGCCCCTAACAATGGCTGTGTGTGCTCAGCACTACTGCTGGAAAAAACTTGCCAGGCATGTTCCAAAACGATGAAAAGCTTTTAGTCTTAATTAAGTTTTGCTTTTCACTCAGTTGTGAATATAAGTGACTGACTCAGCATAATATGTGAATACTGAATCTGGTCTAATTGCAGAAACAATAGCATATAAAAATCATATCCGTTTGTCAGTTCTTTAATTAAAAATATTACCCAGAACTGTGTTCAGATACTCTTCTCTCTCTCTCTCAACAAGTTTTTACTTGATCTGTTTCAAATGTACGTTGATTTCACTGTACGGGAAACTTTCAGAAAGTTATCTTGCTGTTGCTTTTTGGAGCCAGTAAATGTATTGTGAAGGTTTATTTGTAAATAGGTTTTTCTCTTTGAAATTTCCCTTAATTGAACTGTATCACCACTTGTGAATTTGATTTTGGTAGCTAAATTCACAATGTGTAATATGAGGTAATGGAGTGGCGTAGGACCTGGAGCCAGGACCTGGAGCCAGGAATGCTACCCAAGTGCTTGTCCTTTGCTTACAGCACGGCTCAGCAAGCTGTTTGCATTCACTTGCACTTAGAGAGAGGAGCGTGTCCAGCTCAGCGTTCTGCAGGAGCAGGAGCTGTAGCTCATGGTTTGCCTGAGGAATTGGCCAATTCCCCAGTCAACGCCTGCAGCCTTCTAAATCTACATTCATCTTCTTCTCACTCTTTCACCCCACCTGGCAGGCAGTGATGGAGTGTGCTGCACTTAGGGCTGAGCACCTGGCTCCGTGCAGGCAGAGAGAAGATGCTTGGCGGCTCCTGGCACATCCCCAAAGAAAACAACAGGAAGATGACAAAGCTGGAGTATTACAAAGGAGTTACGTGTGGATGCTGCGGCTCCTTCAGATGAAAAGGAATTGCTAGAGGGACATCATTAGGCCTTAGGTCTGCAGCATTGCTGCATGTGATCTGCCAAATGGCAAACAAAGCTTGCCCCATTTTGTAGCATTTACAGAAACTTTTCTTGTGAAAATGAGCATTCTCTTTTATGCAGGTGGAAATTGGAAATTATTTCTTAGCAAACAGCCAGCGAAGTCTTCTGGTTTATTTATTTATTTTAATAGCTTATGTCCAAGTTTCAGTTCAAGAAAAAAGCAGGAATAGACTGAGTCCTATGTCACTTGGGCAAAAAACATCCCTGAAGGGTGTGTATAAATTGGATGTGAAGGTGATAAATGGTGTGAAGCAGAAGCGTGGGCAGCGTACTGATGGGATGATAGTGAGATGAGAAGGTACTTTTTGGTACTTTGGAAGAAGAGTAAGTAGGAGTGAAGGAGTTTCTGGCTGACAGGTGAGTGACGCACACCGTATTGGTTAATGTGGTTAATATTAACCATATTGGTTAATATTTCTTCTGGAATATAACTCCACTTTTCTCCAGGATCATCTACCACACAGTCATATTCTGTTGTACTTTCTAATTGTGTTACAGCTAGCTATGTTCTGTGTAGATTGAGGAAAAAAATCACGTATGGCAAAGTGTGTTTTTTTCTTATGAAGCTTTTGAACATGGCATGCTTTTTTTGTTGGTTTTCTTTTTTTTAAAATTCTGCTCTTCAGTCTATCAGGGATTATTTTTCTCTGCTTTAACAGCCATAGAGGAAGAATGTTAAACTAGCAAGTGATATTTATAGCTAAACCTTGCTTAATGGTTGTTTCATGTCTTTTCTTCCTTCCAATTTTTGTCTCATAAAATCAGTCACTGAAGTTAATACAACTTATTGCCCTGCAGAATGTAAATGTTCCTCATTTACAATATGAGGAAACAAAATGCTGCTCATCAAAGGCTCTTCTGTGCAGATAGCGCCGACACAAAGACTTCTTTGTGATGATCGTGCAGACTTAGCTCTGCCACTCTAAATCACTACTGAATTTTCCTCAATTCTAGTGTTGCAATAAAATAATGTCCATTTGTTCTTTTGTGGAGCTTTAATTTTATTTCCAAAAATACTGTCAGACAACAATCACTGACTTAACAACTTATAAAAAAAAAAGTCTGCGTTAAGAGTTGATTGGAATTTGCCCATCTAGTCTCTCAGAGAGCTCCTTTTTTTGTGTGGAAGTGGTATCTACTTACATATACAATCATCTTTATTTGTTTGAATTAGTAATGTGTACCAATCATCACTGCAGCAAATCAAAACAAGAAGCTTCCAGTTTCTTTGGTATTTGGAAATCATAGCAATCTGTTCTATTTTGCCTTCTTTTTTCCTCCGTGGAAATAAAATAAATATTATTTTTATTGCAGTGTGTGTTTATGAGTAATATTGTACATATTCCAATTTGCAACCACTAAGATATGAAATCCAGAGGAATAAACTGGAAAAGCCTGAAAGTTCAAAGTGCCGTCGCTGCTCATCTGAAGTCGCAGAGAGACGTGGGTAGAGTTTTACACTGAGACAGTTGCTCAGAGGTGGTTCAATCAGTTTTTCATATATGTGGAATTTTTTTAATGATGAATGTGAATGCTTGTACAATCAGTGAATGTACAGATGCTGTAGTTATGAGGTATACCAGAGAGCTCAGCTACATTGTTATTGCACCAAAGCAGAAAAGACAGGACACTTACCCCTACCCTGGGCTCACTTACGAAACTCCAGCGGAGTGGATCTCCAGAAGAGATCCTTCCCCACTGGTAGCCGGCTCTGAAATGGGTCTAGGAGAGCTGCAGCCAGGCTCCACCCCTACTGGCAGCACAGGTGAATTGCCTTCACCTGTGCTCCTGTGGCTGACTCAGGGCTCACCTCAGGTGATCAATCAGAGGTTCAGGCCGTGACTCAGTAGTTCCCCAACAATGCTATAAATGCTTTAAGTGTTTTGATGACAAAGCTAGTTTGGAAGGGTCACTTTTTGTATTTAGTATTGATTGCAACATAACTGGTGTTATATGGAGAAACAAAATGTAAATAATTACTTTTAAGCAAAGAGACAAATGCTAAGAAGTAACTTTGACCAGCCTGTCAAAAACACAAAGAGTTTCTTAGATAACAGATGGATTGGCTTCTAGTGTTTCTGTATTTCTTTGATTTGCAGCAACAATTCGATGCTTTGGAATAATAGAATCATACTCTTTATTAACATTATGAGCATCTCAGCAGCCAGTGGTGTTACTCAGTGGATTTTTTTTCCTCTGAATTTTAATTCCCTGCACCAGTCAGTGCCAGAGGGTGCCAAAGGGCAACACAATCTTCAGAAATTCCTAGTAGTGTTATGTACGTAATGGACCTTTTCTAAACATGACTGTGTTGATCCTCTCAGCCTTTGCTTGTTTGTGTGTTCACCACTGTTACAGTGTAGTACCAGAACGCTCCTGACTCTGGATTTTTGTGTAATGATAGCAAAGCATTCTTCTCATCAGCAGCTGGCACCATCCAAGACAAATTTTCAAGTATGCAGATAAACTTTCCTACAGCCACAATTCATGTCATGTCCTTGCCTTGCTTGTTCTGTCCTTAGTTAGGGCAGATATGGGGTCAGAGGCTGGGATTTCTGTTTCTACATGCCATGCTTACCAGCAAAAGAAGTTATTATTACTAACTTTGAAATGCATTCATTGTTCTTAGTAAGACTTCATAGTGCAGTTAGTTTTGTAATTTACTTGTTTTTGTGATGACTTTGTTGGATCCACCCATATTCCTCTGTTCACATTTCTTCAAAGTCTTGCAGCTAGTGTGCTTTGAGCAAGGGGAACTAAAGTACAAGTACTATTGACAGAGGCACTTGCATTTTGGGGGCCTGGAAATTTGACTTCAGGAAATGGATGTTGTGCCTTTGTTCCTTGAATGGCAAAAGATTTAAGATGCTTTGAATTACATACACATTGTTTCTTACTATTTTTTAATTTCAGAGATAAAAAACATACCGTACATTATTGTCTTTACTGCTGAAGAACAGCAGTGTATTTCTGAAGCTGGTTTTAGTTCTTGAATCAGCCATAGAAAAATGCAATTTTTGGCTGAAGAATACTCTGACACAGTATTTGTCAGACTTGAGTGATGTAAAATTGTTCAGCAGCTTACAATCGCTGCATTGCCAGGCTGGATTGGTGAAAGTCCCCTGTGTGCAAACGCATTTGATCAAGTTCTTGCCAAGAAGCAAATGCTTCTTTGTGTCTTCTTCTGTGGCCACACTCACTGTTAAACTGAGTTCAAATAATAAACTGTGACAACTAAAATTCTTAAAAGCAACCATTAATTTCAGGCCAATATTTTTTCTTTCTGCCCCAGCAGCAGATCGCAATTAAGAGTCTCAATGCTTGAACACTTGCCTACCTGACTTGTGTTGAAGGTAGGTATCTAAGGGCACTGTTAGTTCCTGCAGGAAGTTACAGCTCCAAATCGTGTGGAGATTATATCATCCTTTGCAGTGGGTTATTTGATTGGAATGATAATTAGATGTATTGCTATGAGCTCTCTGTGTCATACAAAACGGTTTCTGGAAGGGAAGAAGGCAATCTAGTCATTGCTGGAGACTTTTCTCTATATTTTTAATAATTGTTTAATAACTGTTGCTTCATTTATTGAAATAGTATCCTCATATTAGCACTGCTTTCTCAACTGCATCTATCATTTGACTCAAGCATGAAATGAAAAAAAATCAGCGTAGATTTGTTTTGAATCAATTTTCATTTGTTTATTTTAGCAAATCAATGTGTGCGAGTTCATCATCATCCTGATTGTTAACAGTAATTTTTAGAAGAGGTTCAACAGGGTCAGAACTGTCAAATTGGATGTAAGCTTATTAATTTATAGGGAACAGTTGGTGTGGAAACTGGAGACTTTGAGTCTGACTGTTTTCCTTCATACAGGCATGTTTTTAATTTAGTAGTGTTCAGTTAAGAGGAATTAGAACAAAGTTTGATGACATTTTCTCTAGCTTCTTCAATAATGTGAAGCGTTTCTTTTAGACATCTTTCATCTGGCTGTGAAATCAAAAAGATTAATATTTACTTCTACTTGGATCATCTGCAGGAAATAAAAGTTCATAAACAACTCAGAAAATCAATTAGATATCAATATATCAAATGCAAATCAAGTGAACTTTCCAGCATTTAGAGCAGTGACCTTCAACCTGACTTTGAGTCAAGAATTTCTGTTTCCAAGGCTGCTCATTCTTTATGCCAGTATTTTCCTGGCAAAATGTATGGATCTTTTGTGGTGTGTTGTTTGATGGAGAATGAATGAAGCCCCTCTGGCATATTTATCCTGCTATCTCACTTGGGTTTGAACTATTTTGCCAGAAGAGAAAGTTCAGTGCTCTCACTTGCTAGTCCCTTCATTGTTGCTACAGGAGCTCCTTGTTGCATGAATATTTTTTTCAACTATAGAAACTAGCAGTGTTTTTGGAGAGTCAGTAAAAGTTGAACGGTTTTGAACAATAGCCAACATTTACAGAGTATTGTATAGCTGTGATTTTGAAGCTGTCATCAGCAGTATTTTGTATCTTAGAATGAGAGGAAACATCACGTTTCATTTCATCAGTACAGTCTTTTTTAGTTTGCTTGGTCTCTTTGTGTTCTCCTTGTCTCACACAGTTGAAATCGGGGGTGTCTGAAACATTATTTTAACACTGATATAACTGGTAAAGTATACTGAGAAATGGTCTTCCTTCTTTTTATCTGTTTATTTTATTATTTATTATTGTTTACAAACGCAGATACTTTTTAAAAAGATAAATACTGCTATCCCATATGAAGCTTCTTAATTTGCAAATCTGTGATGGTGTCTTTTGTTTGCTACACATAAAGCATTGACAAAAGTTTATACGTAATTATTAAAAGGCTTTCCATTAAAACAATTAATTTGAGTTTGTAATTAGACCCAAGAGAGGGTGATTTTACTAAGACAATTGAAATTGCATGTAGATTCTGGTTCTAAGTGTATATTTACAATGTATGTATTTTGGTTTGCATGTGAAACTAATTTGCAGATCCAGAAATATGTGTAAAAACCTAATTGATGCACATCTTGTTAACAGAGTAAAAAGCAATCTCCATTTCAGATATTCTCTAGTGGGAATACGTGCCACTTCTTTTATAGGGAAGAGCCATTTTTTGTGCAATTATCTGTGACTGGATTATCTCATAGAAGTGCCTTGTATTTATTAACCTCTTGTTAGGTTTGATAGCTTGCTAAGAAAATAAAAGAACCCTGTTTTAGTGAATGCACTTACAGAATGCACTGCGCAGACGTAGTTTTTGGGAGGACAGAACAGACGGTTTTACAGATTATCTTTCTTGAATTAATTATCCAAGAAATAGCAAGGCAATAACCTGTATCACCTTATTACAACGTAATCGATTTTATTTGAGTAAATTATTACTATAAAGAAAATGCATTATTATTTACCATGAAGACTTTTATCATTGAAGTTCCACTGAACTGTCCACTGTCCACTGAAGATCCTGCTAAATGTGAGCTGGCTTGTGCGCGTCTACACTTCACATTGTTGACTGATAGCTGGAGTGATTGTCTCCATTGATGCTCCTTCTCTGTGCTCAGATGAAGTTAGCACTGCAAAACGTGTGGAAGCCTTGACATACATCTGTAGGGAGAGCTGTTGTCATTAATGAACTGCAACAGTGATTATGGGATAGCTGCACCAGTCCTCTAAACTGGTAACTGAATATTCCATTCCAGCAGAGACCTTTTGTGCTGGTCTCTATAACAGCGCCTCTTTTCTCTAGAATGAGACATCCAGAATTCTTAACTTCTGTACAGTAGAAGTTTAAATAGAAATACCAAAATGGCTTTTAATATCTGTCTTTAATCCAGAATCACTTCATTTCCATTCCCATCTCCATTTGATGCTTTTCCTTCAGCAGTGTTATATATATAATATATATATATATTGGTTTGAGGACCAATGTCTTTTTGATTGCTTCTTCAGAAATTCTTTTTGAGATTGTTGGTAAAAATCCACTGGAAGTTTTGTGTTATCATGGATGTAAAGTGGCAGAAACTTTGATGTTTTATTAAGCAGTTAAAAGGTTAAAAAGGGGGAGATTTTCAATCTAAAATGTCACTGTCAATAATGGATTGAGATGCTGTTATTTTGAAATCAATGATCCATTTGCTTGTATGAACCCAGAAGGTTGTATTTCAGTAATTTACTTTCCTGTCTTTTTCTCACCCAGCATCATGATTGTTCAGAATATTAATGATTTAAAAAACAAAATAATTTTAAAAAGAAAACAAAAAAAACCCCCACAACTCTATTCTTAAGTGTCTACTAAGAACTAACAACATTACATTTTAAAACTATCTTGAGGAAGGCATCACTTCAGAGATTCAGTCAACTTGGTCTAATCCGACCATGGAGTGAGTTTGTTTTTGTTTTGTTTTTAAGAACAGAGACAAAATATGTTTATTAAGGAAAAAAAAAAGGGAAAATTATTATTTAGCCACAAATTTACAGACTTTTCCCCTTGTAAAACTGCACTACTGCTGTTGTGATGGGGGAAAATAAAAAGAAAAAAAAAAAAAAGAAAATTTTAATCATTCTGCTGTGTCATTTTTTCCTGTAATCATGCTTTACTTCTGGCTTAGAGATCTTTTCGTTTTCCACTCTCTTTACCAACTTCAGCTTAAAAGCTTTTTGATTCCTTTTTCATCTTTTGTCAGCTTCTCTTTCTATTTCTGCATTTCTCTACACCTTTCTTTTTACAGTGGTGTTTTTTCCTGCACTTCAAAAACACTGCTAGAAAGGTATCTAGTTAGATTTTAGAAAGAATTCATTAGAAGTGGAGGAGTCCACGAACCTGTAACATGGAAAATGAAAGAGGGTGAGAGCAAAAAGCCCTTTAGTTTTCACTTGATATAACATAAAATTTCTGATGAGGAGTTTATCCAGTAACTGCAAGATTACAGGTGTTGTGTAATCAAGAGCAAAGTAGTGCAGGTGCTAGAAGCCCAGTGCTACACCTGAAATGCATCAAGTTTAGTGCAATCAGAATACACTTGTGTACACTCAACAGGTATTTATATGTTGGAGCAAATGCAGAGCTTGGCTGAAGCAGTAAACTTTGTTTGCTCCTGATTTTCTTACGTTACACTTCACTGAAGTTCTACTGGATGATGTCCTATAGCACAGCGGTGGAGAATGTTCTATCTCTGCTGCTACTGCAGCCGATGCTGCACAATGTGGTGAGGCAAGGCTGGAAAGACTTCTGTTGAAGAGGCTGAACGCACGGCGCTGTGTGAATGGAAGCTTGGTATGCAGTGTGCCACAGTACAGAACTCAGCAGGTAAGGGAAGCCTAACAGTGGTGACTGCAAAATTAATGGAATCACACCTGAAGCTTCTGTTTTAAAGTTGTGATTTGAATGCAGTAACAATGAAATATAAGAGGAGAACAGAAAGGGACTGGGAAAAAAAATCCTTTGGGCAATCTGCAGAAAGACTGACAGAAGTGTGTTGTGTAGTCAGCCCCTTTATGAGGCAAAAGTTTGCTACTGTAAGAGTAATTAAAAATTATTTGAACAAATTTGAATTGGCGTACTAAGTTTAGGCTGGCTTAGTACTTTTCATTACCTATCTGTAAGGCTTTGAGAATCCTGGTGCTGCATTTGCATCTTCAAAAGGAAAATGAACAGTTTTTTGTTTCTTTTTTTATCAGACTTGCCTCATGTTCACAGAAATATGACTGGTAGCATTTTTGCAAGTAAATTCTGTTGATTCAAAGAAATTCCTGATTCTCAGTGTTTACTCCATAGAGAACCCAAATATAATAACATCTTAGCTAGCTATTTGCATCATGAGAGATAATAAAAAAATAACTTGTTACATTTTGCATGCACAATGCTGGAAGTTAGTAGAGGCTCTTATAAGCTTATAGACGTGTTAAGATCGCTGATGAGATTATGAGATTCCCATAAAGCACCTTTTAAACTGTTGCAGATGTTAGCTCAAGCTTTAATGTTACTCAGGATTATTTCTTACTGTTAGCTCTCTCAATGCAAGTTAACATTCTGTTATGTTCTGTTGAGCTCTAGCCCTAAATGTCCTGTCTCCATTTAGAGGAGTGAGAGAACTTCCATCTAAAATTAAAACAGAACTTAGTGCAAGACTACATTTATTGCAACTTGTGACCAGTGTTCTACTGATCATTCTCACTGAACACTGTAATTTATTTTTATAAGCCTATCAGCTTCATCATCATCATCTTCATTCATCATCATTCACCTTCATCATGCTAATCTTCAGCTCCTTTTCTTATGTAATTAGAAGTTGATTTAAAAAAAAAAAAAGTGAACAATGATTTTACTTTCTAAGGGCATTGAATTTTGCAACTACTTTTCCTGGACAGTTCTCATTTTGTTATCTTTGCTACATGCCTGGATATCTTGAGCAGCAGAGGTATTCTGCCTTTCACCATTATAAGAAATAACGTTGGGATTTTTATTTAAGAAAAGAGCATTTTAGCTTGTGTTCTCTAAGGAAGAAATCTTTTTATTTCAAAATATGGTGGCTTCCTCCCATTTGATTATGTTGGCCAGTGATGCCAATATGGAAGCTCCCACCAACATTCCATTACATACTGTTACTGTGTGACAGATGGCAGCAGAAGGGACGGCCTGACAGAATGGTGTCTGACATAGAAGGGTGTATGGAGCAAAGGTGTGTCATTGAATTCCTCTATGTGGGAAAAAATGGAACCCGTTGAAATTAATTGCCTCTTGCTGAATGTTGATGGAGACCACACAGTGGATGTGAGCACAGTGAGGCAGTGGGTGGTGCATTTCAGCAATGACGACAACGAGTCTTCTCCACTGGTGCAGGTTTTTATGAGCATGGCATGCAGGTTCTTGTTCATTGCTGGCAAAAATGCATTGCTCGTGGTGTTGACTGTGTTGGAAAATAGTGTTTTGTAGCTGAGAATTTTCTTTACAGTTATTGTGCTCTTCATATCTGTTGTAGTTTCCTTGGAAATTAATAGGAGGCATTACTTTCAGAGGAATCTACATAATACAGTGCACTATAAAAAGTTACAAAATAAGCCTTTTACATTAAAATGAAAGCACCATGGCTCAGTAGAAATTTGTATATTATGTTTTTTTAAGTCTTATCATGAAATGTGTTTTGTCGCTAGGACTCTATTGGTTGTATGAGTTTTGGTACGTAACTGGACCGGTTATCTACATGAGTTGTCACTGCCCAGTCTTCTGGTTAGCGCCTCTTTTGCTTAATCTATTATTTAAGTGAATAGAAGAAGTATACATTGGGTCTGTCCTTAAAATTGTATAACAAAAATCAACAAAACTGGGTGTACAAATGGCTTAGGGAAGTGGACTGGGCATGGCTTTGCAGTTTGGGGTACTAGGCTAATGGGGATGAGTGAGAGGGAAGGAAGGAAGGGAGTGTTGCTAACCACAACTTGGGGCAGCTAAGCAGTAAGTGTACACGAGAGCAGTGGGAGTTTGCAGAATAGAGAGGCCAAAAACTATTTGGCTATTGCAGGAAAAGAGAAACCAAACTAAGTTCAAATTTTGTTCTAATCCACTTCAGTGCAAAATCACCTGGGTTTGTTCAAACCACATTTAACAGCAGCTCAAGTTAAAATGGTTGATTTAGCACAGGTGCATGAAGAGCGCCAACACAATCCAGCTTTCTGCTGTTATGCTGCGTTAGACAGCTGCATAGGAACATAATGATTGGCATCTTGTAAAATGTGCATATATTTGGCCAGTAGCCATAATTTAGCAAACATGCACCTGAGCTCTATTTCATTAATTATAGTGCTGTCAGTTTGATTTTTATCGTAAGTCTAATTTGTTAGATAAGATAGCACTCAATTCCTAGCATTAATTCATCACGTGATAATTTCTGACTTAGAAAAAGTTATGTTTCTTGTAGGGTAACTTGAAGGATCTAAGTTTACCATAAAAAGTTGAAGCTCCAGAAGGCAAATAAAAAGAATATATTTATTGTTATTGAATAGTATATGTTTTTTTTTGACTATTTGAGTGAAACATTTGAAAACAAATGAACACTCTGGACGGGGGAGCTGATTTTTGTCTTCTAAAAGAGGACCATTTCACACACAAGCTGTTTTACAGTTAGATGGATCAAACACTGACTCTGCACAACAGAGATTAATAACTTCAGAGTTGGTATAGCTGAGGAATTGGAAAGAGAAGGGCTGGAACATTGCAAATTGGATTAATATACAGTGAAATTGTAGCTTGGAATCAGAATGGTTCTTTCATTTTTCTCTTGAGCCCCTCACTCCACAGAGAGCTCAGCTTGCCAGCTGTAACCAGATTTCTCATTAAGGGATACATGCATTTACGGCTGGTTACTGTTAGGTGCGTTACAGACTGTTCAAGCTGAGAAACAGCTGTGCAGTCTTTTTGTCAGCGTGCGCTGGCTCAGGTTCAGCATGGCACTACCAGCAGTCAGGCTGCTTCAAGTTGGCTTCAGGTGCAGGTGGAAAGAATGTTCATCTACTACGAAAGACTACACAGAGAGATATAAAGAGGAAAGACAAACTAGGCTGTAGTTATTAACTCTTTCTGTTCAAGAGTTTGATGGTTTTAGTTGTAATAATTCATGTAACTGGAATCTGCGTTACATAAATACATAAATATTACAATTAGCCCTAGACTTCAAACTATGTGCTAAGATGGATGTGCTGAATGAATTTGGAAGTTTGGACTAATCTTTTCTGGTGAGATGTTAGGTTCATTAATACTTGGTTGTATAGTTGCTGTCAGATCACCTGCCAGGCCAAGTCTGATCTGCACGAATGCCTACCTTTTCTGTCAATGAACAAGCATATGCACTACAGCATTCATGTTAACTTTAGGCTAGTTGTGGGAAGATGGACAGGAACAACTCAAGTCACAGATATAGCTGATATTTTGCTGATATGCTGGTTCAGACAGATGATTAAACTCTGGAAGAGCAAAATAGTTCTTTGAACTAATTTGCACTAGCAGAGTAGGCCCACAATTGAACTTAAGTGCTAGAGCATCTGTGTGGAATTAGGCCAAAAGCAAATCAGTGTCTTCACAGTACAACCTTGTGCTTATAAAAACGATGTAAGAACATACGTATGCAGAAATTACTACCCCAGCTTTTGGTAATTCATGGCTTAAGGATTTTCAGAGATTGTTGTTGCCTCTGTATATCCAATAGTCCACTATCATTTATTTGTTTTCCCCATGCATGTTGTCTTTTCAGCTTGTTTATACTTTTGCTACCCAAAGCATCTGTGGCAGTATATTCCCTCATTGAACATGAGTTGTGTGCGGTACTGCAGCTGCTGTTTTAGGACTTCTGCTTAGAAAAACCACAGTTGTTACGGAGAAAGCTGCACTTCTCTTTTGTGAGGAATATAAATGAGGAACGTTAGTCTGTGTATTCCGTGAGTGTCACGTTAAAAATGATGAAGCACTATCTTGGTCAAAAGTTGTCTCTTGTGTGCTGTTGGTAAGAGGTATTGGCTACAACAGAAAATACCTGTTTTGAAATCTGATGTAGCTAAGTCCTTGTAGCGTTATTTGTGAAATAATGGAAGACAGAACTGTATCACCAGAAGATAACTGAATAGATATATTCCATATAATTGAGTTATTCTGACAAAATGGTCTGAGTAAGATGTTAAGGACATGCAGTTGAATTAGTTATGGATGAAATCTTAATTTGCTGTGTGGTTGCTGAGTCAGTATGCTTTTAAATCCCTACTGTTATTTTGTAGACTCTATCTTTACACAAACATTGGCCAGAATAACACAAACAAATCGAGTAATGTTTTATCTTTCTTTCTGTACAGTCTGTAATAGATTTGTTAACTTCAGACTGAACTAAAAACTCAGGTTGTAAGTGTCACTTTGGAGCCTAGGCTGCCTACAATATTTACACTAACGATTTCAGAGAATTCATATCCTTAATTTCCTCACAACATTTGGTCAGAATTTTACCAAAAATGTTTTGATTCCGAAAGAGAAAACAATAATTTGAACGAGGAAACATGAAGCAAGTGCGGGTTTAAAATAAGTGAATGACAGTACTGCATCTCCTAGTGTCTGCTCTGAACTATTTCTTTTTTTTAAATTTAAAATAAAAAGAAAAGCCCTCTCCTCTAGGTTCAGGCTGAACTTGGATGTCCGTGAGGGTTTGAGCTCTTTGACATGGAATTGGCTGAACAGAGCAGTCTATTCAGATAAATGCAGGGGATTCATTCACATGGAAATCATTCTTGGCACGGTTGATACAAAGCATGAGTAAGAGGAAACTGAGAGGAGGCACAGAGGGCTGCGCTGCCAGCAAGAGTAAGTCGGCAGAGCTTCATTATTTGCAGTACGTGTAAGTTACTTTATATTAGATCAGTCTGGCCCAGAATGTTAGGAGGTAGTGGTGAATCGTAGTTTTATAATGAGATTACTTCAAGTTCATTTGAAGCCTGATTCTTATTTATATGTGTAAATAAACAGCGTTTAATAATGTTGAAACCTAACAGCATACTTGAAAGTGATTTTCATTTTAAACTTTCTTAAAGGCCCTTAGTGCTGAGAAGTTGCCATGAGTCTAGTTTAAAGCAGTAACAAAGGTAAGACAAAAATGAAGAGCTAACCAGTACCAGCAGAAACCTGGTATTCCACATAGGAAAACTACATTTTCTGAATTTTGCTATATCAGATGTGCCTTCACAAGGAGGAGTTGTCATCATGTGCTGGCACTGTAAGAATATCAGGCTTGTGCTATAGTTATTTCAAATATTTATGGAAAATGTAATTACAGTTATGATGTGAAAGATCTGTAACGTTTGGGTGTATGTGACTGGATTGTTTTACTTACTGCTAAATGGTATCAATATAGATGTGAAATGCAGTTTGCAGAGTGGAAAAGCAAACTTACATTTGTCATTTAGGTCAAAAATTGAATGCACTTCCTAGAAATTACAATTTATTTTGAATTTCATGTTTTTCAAGAATATTGTGTTCTGGAAGTACCTGTTCAAAGCAAACCAGCAAATGAAAGAGTTTGTTCCCCTTCCTCACGTAAGAATGTTTTCCCTGCCTGGAAGATTCCTCAAAGAAATTTTTTTGTGGTGTGCACATTACATGCTGAGATTTTCTGATCGCTGTTATGACACAAGATGCACTTTGATGCTTCCATGCTTGTCATCCATAGCGTGCAGTATTTTCACAATGAAAAAATCCAGCCTACAATAAAGCAAGCAGTATATTTGTGTATTCTAGTGGAGGTTGAGGGACTTCACAACAGGATCTGAGTTAGCCAGTTTGTTTTGTAACAGACTGTGAAGTGGGTAAATTCCAACGATTTTTGCAGTGAAATGATGCATGTGTATTTAACTTTTTCCAGAGTCTTGACATGTTTCAGAGTTGACCATTGAGTTGAAATTCATAGTGGCTCCCAAATAATGTGTGGGACGTAGTGAAACTTATTCCAATTTAAACACTTTTAAAATATTTCTAGGTACATATTGCACTTTAACACAGGTAATATCTCTGTTATGTATTACCTTTCTGCAGGACAAGTATTTTGGACTTTATAGTTTGTTTGTTCAAAAATATAAACAACATAAACTTATTTCCAGTGTTCCAGGACTTAGAAAAAGACTAAACAGCTTCACTGCCTGACACAAAGCAACACAGACTCTTTTCTGACTGTAATGCATCAGCCATCAGGCAGATTTTCCTCATATGTTCAGGGCAGACAAATGTGTTACAACAAGTGGTTTGTTGCTGGAAAGTCATCCTTCCAGTTAGTTTATAAAGATCTAACAAGCAAATTCTTTTCCTGAATGCTGGATGAGAGGAAATTCTTCAAATACAAAGTGGTATCAAAAATGTAAGACTGAAGTTACTGCGTGTCTGAACACGACCAGTTTCTGCTTGTGGCATCACTGCTCTGAATAGAAATGTTTAGCTTGTAAGTTATAGATTTAGAAATGGACATTCTTGAATTCATTTAGCATATGCTCAAACTTGCAAATAGAAATCTCTTCATAAACTCAACAGTTTTTGGAAGTTTAAGTGTTTGTTTATATAGATCTTGCGTAACTGCTTAAACAGAGCACTGAAGTTTGGATAATGTTTAGTGTATCTGTTTTTTTGTCTTCCTATGTCTGTCATGCTTGTCTTTTATTGACCATCTTTTTATTTCATTTCAAAAGTTGAAGAAAAAGTGACAAATATTTTTACTTTTTTCAAATTTTACTTTTTTAAAATACGAACAACATCTCCAAATTCTAGCAGTCTCTCTTATGCTTTTCTCATAGACATGCTCAGTTACTCTGTTAGTTGTTCACTTTTACTGTGTTCTCATCTTGGACAAACACCCTCCACAGAATCATAAAAATAATGTATATACAACTTCCAACTACCCTCTGACTAAGAAATTATTAATCTCTTTGGCCTTAACGATAGGACTTGCATGCTACCAAGTGCTTTCTGTGTTATTCAGTCATTTCAGTATTCAAGAGCAATAGTATTGTAGTGGAGGTTTTGTTTTTCGGAGTCAAAAGCATTGTGAAAGAATAGCTAATGAAGCAATTAGTCACTTCTGACTGGCTGGCACAGCTTGGTTCTGCAGAATATTGCATGCTCTTTAAACAATACAGTTGTGTAGAGGTAAGAGCTGGCTTTTTCAATAAAATCCTTGACAAAATTTCAGCTGTGGCGATCTATGTTCCATCATATGATGTTGAAGGAAACAAGTGCAGGATAATGCTTTCTTAAGAAAGCGGAAAATAAAGGCAGTATCTTCTGTGTAGCGTTCACAGTGAAATAGAGTCACTTACAAACGAGCTAGATAAAATGAACATTTTATTGTTTTTAATGCTGCTTGTCCAATGTTGGGCATGGGTGCCTCAGGCTGTACGTTTACCAGGGAAAGAACACACAACTTTTGTTCTATAAAACTTTTGGTTTTACTGTTGAGCCAAAAAGTGTCTTTATATTTTATCTAGTTAGGAATTTTGGGAAATGTGTTAATTGCTATATTAAGCTGTTTATAAGTAAATAGATTTTATACAGCTTAAAAGTAGTCTTCACTACTGATCAAGTGCCACATTTTTGTAAGACCTTAAAGAAGTCATCTTGAAGATCCTTGGAAGCTTATTGAGAAATTCTTTAGAAGCCCTTTTCCCACAGATCTTACTTGATCAAAACTTTCTCTCTATTGTCCATTCTGTGATTTCAGTTCTTATCATCAATGTACACATTTATTCACACTATAACATCTATTAAATGCTACCTTGACATATTTTAAATCTTTCTCTGTATTCCTAATTAAGAAAGTAACTGTAAAAATCTAACTGAATATTCTCATAAACTCAAAATATCCTTACATTAATTTCTAAGCAAGTTTTCAACCAAATTTTTTGGCATCACTAATCAAATTTTCATTTAATTAAAATTGGCATTGGTGTCACGTCGGTGCTCCTTATATACCAGAGTTCTTCAAGTTCAAATACAGTTGTAGCAACAAAGAAAAGAACTACATTTTCTACTTTCCCAAATGGATTCTGCCAGCAAGACTTAGAAACACATTAGGAAATGCTTTTATGTGACTCACTACCATTGTAACTCAGAAGAAGTTAATATGGAACCTTGGGAAAGCTGTTCTGAGAACCAACAAGCTGAAGAAGAAACTTCAAAACAAAAACTAGCAAAAATAGTTCACATCTAGCCAAGCCTTCAAAGCTGGCTTTTAAAAGTTTTTGCTGTTACGTTAGACATAGGCCTGCTGTTTTGTTTTGGATACAATGGACTTGTTTTAAGTTCAAGACCATGAATCAGAATTTCATTTCTGCAATATCTATAAACTTCATTCCATGGATATTCATATCATTTCTTAATTCCTCAGCCAAAGTGAATGTTTTCCTGAATTGAAAATTTAATTACACCAAATGCCTGACTTCAGATACTTACTAACCTGCCTTACGTTAGGCATATGTTTAGCAATTATGTTGATCTAAGTTTCTAAGTTCTTGTAAGTCTAAGCCTTTGATATTTTCTAACTTGTAAGATAATTACTCACAACTATTTACATGGTGTGTTGTTGTTGTTTTTTTTTTTTTTTAAATCTCTGCAGTGAAAGATTATCATATCCATTTTGCTGAGGAGAGTGATTATCCTATACCTTCAATTAAATTATTCTTAGCAAGTAGTACGTTCATGGCAGTAGATGCAAGAGTTCTTCCTCTAACCAGTTCTTAATGCAGATGAATGAAGCAAGGGGCTTCAGAGGGAAAAAGGGGTAAAACTAGGCTTGCCATCAATAAGCTATGGGACAGCTAGCCAAAATCTAACGTGCTATTTACTTATGAGATCCTTCAGTATCCTCCACAAGTTGCACGGCACAATGAAGCACTTCTGAGATGTTTCTACACTGGTGCACTCAGCATGAGAAGCTATGCCTTCTTTGGCATAAGTGAAACCTGATGGGAAAAGAGCTGTGACTGATATTTTATGATGGATGATTGTATTCTCTTCAGAAGGGATAGGCAGGGAAGGTAAGGCACAGAGGCTACACTGTATATGAAGAAGGGCTGAACTGTCCAGAGCTTGCAGTTGGCAATGATGTGATTGAGAGCTTCTGGGTAAGAATTAAGGGACCAGCAAATAAAGATGTTGTGGGAATCTATTGTAAGTGTCCCTGCCAGGATGATGACACTGATGTATTATTCTTTAAGGATAATTAAAGAGATACCTATAGATCAGCTGACCTTTTCCTGCTAGGTGACTTCAATTTGCCAGACATTAGTTTGGAATACCTTACACATGTTGGACTCAGTGATCCTTGTGGGTGCCTCCCAATCCATATTGAGAGTTTCCTGCCTTCATAGAATCACATAGGAACTATTATTAGAATCATAGGATATCCTGAGTTGGAAGGCACCCACAAGGATCATCAAGTCCAACTCCTGGCTGCACACAGGACAGCCCTGAATTCAAAGTGCAAGTCTGAGAGAGTTGTCCAATTAGTCCTTGGACTCCAGCAGCTTGATGCTGTATTTGCTACACCAGACAGTGTCCACCACTCACTGGTGAAGAACCTTTTCCTAATCCCCAATCTGACCCACCCCGATACAGCTCCTTGCCATTCTTTCAGGTCCTGTCGCTGTCAACAGAGAGCAGAGTTCAGGGCTGCCCCTCCACACCCTGAGAGGTGTTGTAGGCTGACATGAGACCTCCTCTCAGTTTCCTCTTCTCTGGGCCAAACAAACCAAGAGACCTAAGCTGCTCCTCCTACATCTTCTCCTCTAGATCCTCCAGCATCGTATGTAACATTCCTTTGGATGCTTTCAAATAATTTTATATCCTTATATTGTGGCACCCAAACCTGCACATGGTATTCGAGGTGAGGCCACAGCTCAGAGCAGGGTGTAATAACTCTTCCCCTTGCCTGGTGGAAGTGTTGGTCCTGATGCACACCAGGATACAGTTGTCCCTGTTGGCTGCCAGCACACACTGCAGTCTTATGTTCAACTTGCCATCAGCCAGAAACCCCAGATCCCTTTTGGTGGAGCTGCTCTCCAGCCTTTCGTCCCCCAGTCTGTACACATATCTAGGGTTGCCCTGAACTGAGGTACAGAATCTGGCACTTGTTCTTGTTAAACTTCATGAGTGGGTGATTACCCAGCCCCCTAATTTGTCAGGATCTGTCTGCAAGGCCTCTTTACCCTTGAGGGGTCCAACAGCAATTCCCAACTTAATGTCATATGTAAATTTACTTGGTGTACTTTTAAGTCCTGTATCCAAATCATTGATTAAAACACTGATGAGAACTGATTCTGAAATGAAGCCCTGCGGAACCCTAGTAGTGTCTGGCCACCAGCCTTGTTACCCCCTTACTATAAGCCTTGGAGCCCAACCTGTCAGCCAGTTGTTTACCCATCACATTATGGTTTTGTCTAGCTCTGTTCTGGACATTTTGTCCAGAAGGATGCTGTAAGAAAATGTATGAAAAGCTTTGCTAAAGTCCAGAAGGTTTGCATCAACATTCTTCCCTTGATTAACTATATAAATAACCTTATCTTACAAGAAGTTAAATAGAACTTTCTTCTTGTGAACCTGTGTTGGTTGTGACAAATGACTGTGTTGTTTTTAAGCCATTTTTCAATAATTCCCAGAATGATCTTCTATATAATTTTAGCAGGTACTGAAGTGAGGTTGTCAACTCTGCAACTTGTCATTTAGAAAGGGCTCAATTTTCTCTTCATTTTCTATTGCTCTCTCTGTTTCCAATTTAATAAGATATACTCATGTTAACAGACTGAAAGTGACAGAAGTCTGTGTCACGAATCTGCCTTCCTTGCTTGGAAAGATCATAGCCAAAGTTCAAGACCAAGTAATTTTGGGTACGTGCCATCTTATGCCCTTTGAACAGAGTGCAGAAGCCCTTGTGCAGGCAGTCCTTGCCCTCTTTTTCCATTCTGGACTTTGCCATGAATTAAGACTTGATCACTACAACTCTTTTGCATTTATGATGCTTTTATCAGTTCAATATGAAAATTCAGCTTGCACTGGTAAGAATTGGAACAAGCCCTGTAAGGTGTTACATTCTGAATGAAAGAACGTAGTAAGATTTTATTCAACTATGACTTGCTGTACAGGGTATTTGGAGAATAGTTAGCAAGATAACAAGATGCAGTTATTGTGCAGACTGCCTAATAATTCTTAAGATCAGTGACTGAAGCTTTTACAAATTTAATGTAATATTCTGATTTACTTAGATAAATTACTTAGATAAATTTCTGATTTACTTAGATAACATTTCTGCTTTTCCCATCTCTCTGTTGAGGTAACGACTTTTGAAGCCTATGTAGAAATCAAATATTCATAAAATGATTTTAGCTACTGCAAATCTTCAGAAGAATTTTGAACTATTGGTGTTCAAGTAGATGAGTGTATTCTCTCTTTTCTGAAAAGTTAAAAAAAAAAAAAGGTTTAATTATCTTCTACAATTCATTGGTTTAACTTCATTAAAATATGAATATAAATATGACTTTTGTAACTTCTGTCAGCAGATTAGGAAAGGATTCAAGTTGATCACTGCAATGGAACTGGATGTATTTCAATTTGAATATTTTCACCTGGTTTTAGGACTGCATTTTGTAGTTTTTTCAGGAACTGGAATGAGGACTTCACAACAATGGAACATTTTTCATATGAATGACATTTGAACAGTCCTTTCACCTGACAAATTGATTTGTAGATAGCTATATAACAGCTTGATCAGCTGACTAGAATGTTCCCAATTGTACAAGTATAACTACAACTTCTAATGGTGGAGCGTCAGGTAGATGCGTTGAGATAGATCTGGCATTACTGTACTGCTGGTAATTTTGATGAATTTGTATTTGAATCAAATCAGTCCCCAAAATACAGGGAATATCTTGTGATTCTTGTAATTGTGTCTTGCAAGATGGTAGCTTGATGCTGTTTATTGCAGTTAAGCACTTGAGTTATTTAAGCGAAGCTTTCATTGAAGTAATGCAGTTTCATATTTTTCTAGGCACTTACATGTGTCTTGGGGAGCAATGTTTTCATTCAGCCTCTCATTTGGCTAATGAAACAAGTGAATAATTGAGTTACGCACTTGAAAAATTGTGCCAGATTAATCTCTGACTTCTGTTTACACCAGGATATTTACATCCTAGATGGATTTGCCTGTTGTGTTAAAGAATTCTGGGAAGGCCACAGAACAGTTCAGTCAGTCAAACATAAATGCAGACTGTTTTGTTTTCACAATAGGGACTAATACTTGTTATCTAGTCTCCAGCCTATTGTGGCATGTTTTTGTTTTGTGTCTGTCTTTTGACAGAGTATTGTGTCTAAGTGCACAGTGCCTAATCAGTTACACTGCAATGCTTGTTTTTAAGCACTGAAGCCAGGCATTAGAAAATACATTTTTAAAGAAATCTTCTGTTAAATAAATATTAATTAAACCAGTACAGAGGAAAAGATATGCTATTCTATTTGCTGTTAATCTGAACTTCAAACAATGGCATATGTTTGTTGCTGGCTCAACAGTTTCCAGATAGTGCTTGATGTGATAAGTCACTTCAATATGCAAGCACTTTCACAAGATTAGTTTTATAGAACTAAGCATTTCTTTGTGTATTAATTTTTATTCCAAAATTTGTTCCAAAATTAACTTTTGGAAAATCTTGTTAAAATACTTTCTGCTTTCTAAAATTATATCTAGTCCTGAAACTGTTTTTAACAGAACTTTTTTCAGTACACTGAGATTTGGATTCATCTCGTCTAACTTCAGGTACTCAAGCTCATGTTCCGTGGTAATTAGTATCAGTAATTAATCTGTACAGTGGCATAATTCCCAGCAGCACATTTGACCTGGATCAAATATGTGCACATGATCATGTATTTGTTGAATTAAGCAGAGTACACAATACAAAGTTCGCTACCTTTAGGCTTTAATGCTATCTTTATACCAGCCAATGGGAGGGAAGTGATTAGAATAACTGATCTGATGTGAGTGGCAATAGCTAATTAGTACAAAAATAACCATTCAGACTCGTTAAACCACTTCAGTCCAGTATGAGTTTTATAGTGAATCAGTGCTTTGCATACTTGGGCCGTGGTACTCTTTATCTGTATTAGAAGCTGAAAGGCTGTTCTGCTGTTGATTCCTGACCTTGAATGAAGCTGAGATTCTGAAATGCCAAACAGAGCAGTTGGTGCCCTCTTCAGCTTTTCTTTAGCTGCTTTTTCCCATTTCTGTTATCCCTTTAGTTGTCAGTAAAACTATGCTGCAGCTGTGTGGTGAACCCAATTAAGAAATTTGTCTGACAGAAAAAAACAACTTTTTCACCTCATTCATCCAAATAAAGTCAAATCCCAATTCGAAATTCAGCTGTGAGATCACTCATACAAATGTGGGTGGCCAAAGAAGAAAAAAGAGAGCTGGGCACTGGTTGTTGAAATAGCCCTGCTTCGTACAGTGAGACCACAGCCAAGGGCACTGCACTGGGAGACAAGTCACCCTATGCTTCTTCTAGATATTGAGGGACAGACAAATTCAGGCAGTAATTCAGTCCACTCTGAATTTTGAATTACTTTAGGTAGATGTCTGTATCTTTTCTTGTTGATTGTAGAGCTACATCTGCTATTGTCCTGGAACATTAAATCTCTTAAGTATAGCCTTCCAAATGTCAAAGAAGTGTTTCCTCTTTTCTAATGCCTTCATGATCTCAAATCTTTGCTTGAGGCTTATCACTGTATTTTATTTGCTCAAAAACTGAAGTACACAAGTGGCAAGATTATTCCAGTTTCTGCAGTCTTTCTTCCTAAGTGCAAAAATGTTACTGGTGATGTACCTACTTCCTAATGCTGTTTCATAAATGGAACACTGCAAAGATGACTTGTGTACCAAATAGATACAGATACAGTTTCCTGTATCTGTTGGTGGCAAAGTAGAAAGCGAAACCCAAGGGAGCACATGGGCCCATAATGATGCTTTCCTAGAATACTTTCTGAGAACCTTATAAAAATAGAGTAACAAAATATGAGTACTGAGAGCCACAAATGTTCTTTCCACAGAGTTTTTATCTTTGCCTTGACTTCTGTTTTGATGTGCTCTACAGCATGTTCTGGACCGTGGTGTCCTGCCGTCTAAGCTGGCATGCATTTTTGTGTTCATAGCAGGTTGTTACTCTTTTAGATGTACCTTCATTTTCCCATTCCAGAAATTGTAGTCAGAGGGTGGGGCCTGTTGCTTGCTGTGGCTTGTCCCATTGTGGAGTCAAGACATACCCAAAATTTGGGTAGCACTCCAGGTATTGCAAACTATAGACTGTGCTTCTGTCTGTGCTGTGAATGTTCTCAGTTGTCACCTAGCATGTTTCTGTAGTTTGTTTAGCATTGTAAATAAGCCAGGAAATAACAAAACCTTTTCTGGAAATAGCTTCATCAAAAAACACCTTGGATTATGCAGATGTGAAAGGTATTTCTCGGTTCCTTCATCTCTGTGAATTTAAATATAGAATTACTTTGGATTTTTTTTCTTTTTTGCTTTTTAAATGTCACTTGAAGTATTCATGGTGTATAATTCTGTACACTGGTTGCATTACCAGTGGAAATATACGTTAAAGCGAAGTGACAAGAAGATTTTTATGAAGCATTCTAAGAGCTAGATACTTTTCCCAGTATCTCTCCTTACTGAGCTGGTTTCTGATTAATGGCATCTTATGGCTCGGTATGATTTCATTCTCATCTCAGAGAGCTTTCCTTTGGGAGGCTAATGGTATAAATATTCTTTCCTTGTCTTATATTGATTTTCCGTTACAAACAGATGGCACTATTAATAGATATGTATTTGGAACTTTGATAATTTTGTCATATAAAGGCCAGCCTTAGTGCATTTAAATAAAATATAGACACTGACATAATTTACTGTGGGTGAGTATAAAATAATACACAAAATGTGAATTAGAGTAAAGGTAATTTACATACAATAATTTCCAATTTTTGGTGGGGAAAAGATATTTTTTATTTACATTTTTAAATAACTGTTCCTGCATATATTGTGTTTCTTGCCCAGCTGCAATTGTGTGAAATTAAATGTGAGTAATTTCTTGCCACGTGGATCTTGGGTCTCATGAACGAAAGGGAGACGTAGGATGTTGAGAAGGAAGATGGGTAGCAGTGCAGATTCTTACTTGTGCCAGGGACAGTATAAATAGAGAACACTACGTATTCAAAAGCATCATAAAATAACTGAGAGTCTCTCATGTACTTTTATTAGAAGGCCAAAATGATTAGATGAAAGCCACAACTAGTTTATCGATATCTTGCCTTTTGTCACTCTGATAAAACTCCTTTGCTCATTCTTTTTTACCTCTATTTGAAACAGTGCAAACACAACCAGAGTGCTTTGGAGCAGTGGTATGTGGTGTTAACCTGGCAGATTCCAAACCAGTGCTGAAGTATTTTGGAAGCTCTGCCAAGAGATGGAGAGGAGGATGCTTTGAAAACTTTCATTTGTGTAATAAAGGTGGTGTTGCCACCTGTGTGGTCTGTTTTCCCCTCACTGAAAGATTTGCAAGCTTTTGTCATTTCTGTTTTAGGAGTTCAGAAATGTGGGAGCTATTACAAAGTTATAAACCTCTGACCATATTATTTAATTCTCTGAAGTTCTAGCCTTCTACGTATCCTTGTTTTCTACATCAGTTATGTTCTAAATGGGAAAAACAAAAAACAAGCCAACAAAAAACCCAACAAAAACTCAACAGTTGTCACATGCAGAAGTGTTGTTAGCTCTCTTGTATTTGAGACTTTTTACAGAAGCATGAAAAAAACATAAGCACACAAGGAAGTCTTAGCTCTTCAGTAATAGCTTTTTCACTGCTGGGAGGAAAAAGGAAAATAGACCCTCTGGTAAAAAGGAGCTCAGAAAACCTAATGTATCTATGAGAACTGCTCTGTGAGCAATCTATGCATCCCCTGTAGTCATCTTATGTAGCTTTTTTTCTAATACTTTCTTCCAGTTTAATTAGTCATTTGCCAAAAACAGTCAACCACAAGTGGTTTAAATGCAGCTTTAAATGTATACTTCAGACTTCTGAAACTGGTCTGTGTAATCTATACCAACACAAATTGTTTGATGTAATTTTCAAGACCAAATTGAAGGTTGGAGGTGGTGCTGGTGAACGTGTTACTGTCATAAAATATGTGCAATAATTTAGTTTTGTAGTGTAGAATGGATTTACTAATTGGTAGCTGTTAAAGTTAATAATCTTTCGATTTTTCTTTTCTCTGACAAGGGCTGTGTTTTACTTTTTTTTTCTTCTAGGAGTGGCTGATTTTAGCTGACTCATGGCACATAGAATTCACCAGCGGGCAGCTACAAAAACTTCTGATAGCCACAGTGAAAATCTTTCCCAAAATTTCAACTTCTTTCAGACTTAAGACTCACTTTCTCGAGCTGTAGATTAGAGGTGTCTAACAGTAAACCAGTTCCTACTGGAAAATACTGATGTGTCAGAGCTGAAGTTTTTATCCAGTAGTGAATGAGGATCAGACATCAGGCATTACATGAACCCAGTTGGCATTCTTCTAGGTTAGCAAAAATTAAATGTGCTGTAGCCTGAAACTGCAACAAACCAGAGCATGCTCGTGCTTGAGTTTGTCACTGAATGAACTTAGATTTTTGTAACTCCTCAAACTCTTCTGTTTTTACTGCAGCATTATTTCTAGGATGATCAGTTATGGGGCTGATAGTTTGCAAAGTGTTTTGAGGCTAAGGATTGCAACGCTTCTTGACTCTAACTCATAACCGATAGCTCTCTGAAGATTTGGGAAGACCTCTTGTCTTCAGGCCTAAGACAGACCATACAGCAAAATTGGATGTTGGTAACTTTCTCAAGGAGGTCTGCGGAGATGATGTCTAAAATTGGCCATTTCAGTTGGCAACCAGGGCAACCCTTAGAAAGCACTGCTGCAGTAGTTCAGTTTTCAAAATTTAAAATTCACCATCGAATTAACTTGATTTCTTAGCCAACAGTTATGCTGAACATTGTTTTTTTCCATGTGGCATCTGTGGGAGTTGAGGGCATATAATATTTTGCTTGTTTGGATTGTTTCTCTTCTAAGAGAAGCCTAGAGGAGAAACTTGCTTTAGCTTTTATTCATTAAAAAATCTATGAGAACTGCTATATGAGCAATCTATGCATCCGCTGTAGTCATCTTGTATAGTTAATCTGGGTTCTGTCTTTACAGCTGAACAGCAGCACTCTTAAAGTAGATAGATTTCTTCCCAGTTATTTTAGGACTGTAATTCTGATGTTTAAGATTAAACTGAAAAGTTCCAGTGAATCCCCTTGTTTCATTGCACCATCTCTTTTTCTAATTGTGAGCCAAGCACATTCTGTAAATGAACCAGCAAGCACTCAACTCCTAGCACAGTTAAGGTAAGCAACCTAGAGCAGCACAGTTCTTGGGACTGTCTTAGGTGTCAGTTATTGTCCTCTGCTTGTTTATGTTTGTATCAATGTCTTTGCATTAGGTGAAAATACACAGCTGTATGTATTCCTTCCGAAAGCAGAAGTCGATGGTGGCCGTACATGGCCACAGCTGTGTGTGTGATGTGTGGCCAGCAATGCTCTGCACAGCACTGTTTTCTTAGCCTCCCCCATCTGATATCATGAAGTACAGTGATTCACCACTAGAAGTTTTGCAGCAAGGTGATGAGCAGACAACATGATGCTGTGTAGATAAGCAGATGAGTAAGGGCTATGGCAGGTCAGAATACTGATAGAAAGGCTTGGCAGACAACTGCTGTAGTTGTTTGAGGGCACTAGTGCTTTCAGAGGGCTGACAACATCTCAATAAACGCGTTTCTGAAGTAAATTTAATACAGTGTGAAAGCATCAAAAATGGCAACAAGGACTCTAATCTGATGTGATTCAGATTAACTCTCAGTAGCTTACTGTAACCCACAGTAAAGTAATGCAGCTAGTATAGGTGGTCCTGTGAATTCTTCATTCTTATAGGTTGCAGATAAATCTTTTTTAAAATATGTACAAGGACGTGTTGTGTAAAGTGTTGTATGTAAAGGAGAAGACCAATTTTCAGTTTGATTTGAAGGCAAAGTCAACTCTTAGGAAAAGGATGTAATGACTCATGCAAGAGTAATCACAGTTTATGCAGGGCTGCCCAGCTACCAGTCCCATTACTGAGCACTCAGTCATGTTACTAAGGAAATTGCTACTTCTTTTCTAAGTCTTATTCATAAAACATGACAACGAACCATGACATTACTTCCTATGTAATGGCAGTGCCTGAAAATTTCCTGGAGTTTTTAGTGTTGTAAATGGAGACCATCTTACATGGTAACTCATCTGAATTGTTCATGTGATTTTAGATATTTTTCACTGAACTGTGGAACATGTGGAGAAGCAAGGTCCTTCCTGTGAAAATATTTACCACTGTGACGTGTTACAAAAATGAAAGCATAGGTCATACAGAAAGTACATGGCTCACAATACTAAAAGTGTCATCCCGATCCTCATCTTTTCTGTTTTCTGCCCAAATTTTGGTTTTCTTGAACAGGCCATAGCAAGACATTTTGGTGTCCAGGATGGGGTTGTGGTCTTATTGTTTTGATTAATTTACTTTGCCCTGCTCTTCCTCTCCCTTCTCCAGTTTTATTTTGAAGAAAGATCATGCTGAATTGTCCTATGGAAAATCTCCAAGGATTATTCTTTGTGTCATGACGTTCTGGAAACTGACAGTTTCTGAAACATTTATGATACATCTCTTCATCTATTCTCAGGCCCTCACTCACCTGAGTTTTGCACAGCTGGCAATGTCAGAAGTTACCACTGCAGAGTGCTGTCAGATCGTAACTTCAAGGTTTTCTTCAGTGTCTGTATAATGTTAGAACATCCTGTAATCTGGGGAGAGATGGGTATGTGTGGAAGTTTGCATTCATCAGCATGCTGCCAGTGATGGGTCATCTCCTGCAAGAGAGAATTAACCCTTTGGGAAACAGCTGTCTTTTACTTTTTACCTGAACTTAATTGATATGGAAATTGCTACTGGAAAAGGTGTATGGCAATACATCAGTTGTATTCTCCTCCTGCTCATGCCTTCCTTAGAGGAACCAAAGTGAGTTTGCCATGAGCAGGGGAGCACCAGTCAGAAGTGCCGCTGAGCTTCCTTTACATCAGTGTGTTGGATAAGTTGAATAATTTTCTGATCTTTTATTTTATCTTCTTCTTTCCCTGCAGTATATTGGAGCTCTCGCTACATTTGCTTTCTTTTTTTTCCCCTTTTTTTCCCTCTTTTATATTAAACTAACCATCTAATTCGAGATTTATTCTGTTCATATCTGTGAAAATCCTCCAGATTTTTTTCCGAGAAATTTCCTCTCCCAATATGTACAACACACGAGGGCTAAATAATCTTGTCATGATGAGCTATACATTCATTAAGAGCCAGCTATACTTCAAAGGAAGGTACTGCTCTCCTTCTGTCTTGAATTGTTCCTTCTGTTTAAATCTCACTTTTCTGTAAGATAATTTTGAGTAGTTCAGATTGCAAGATGCAGTATTCTGGTCACTGCATGACAACAAATAACAGATATCCCAGTTCTACCAAATACCCAGAGATGTCACCTATGGGGAGTCACCACTGTGTTCAGCAGTTTAATCCTGCTGTTGTCACTACTGGATACAGATTAACTTGTTTGGACTGAGAATATCAAAACTTCCTTTTATTTTTGATGACTGCTTTGATAATACACAGGTCGTAGGAGATTAATCACCTGTCTCTTAATGATCTTAGTTATTTAGACAGTTTAGGGACCACAACTTCAGTAATATTGTGTGGTCAGCCCTTGAAGCAGATACTTTGGAAGCTTGTTAAAGCTAGTCCTTGTAAGGATGGGGGAAGAGAGTGAAAGGATTAGACTTCAGAGTGAAAAGAAGATGCATGCAAGGGATTTCCCAAAAGAGAGGAATTGTACAGCTGATGGGAGCCAGGTGTTTAATGTCAAAATAAGATGCTTAGTTAGGCAGGTAAGTATTTGCTTTTGAAATGTGAATGCCAATATGTTGGCTGTGAAGATGTTTCCAAAATGTTGGCTTAAGAGGGAAAGTGTTATCAAAATTATTGAACATGTGTCTTCTATTTATGGAGCAGTTTTTCCTTATGAGCCCTGTGTTTCCAGAAGCTATTCTGAATCACTGTAATCAGCCACTGAATGCCAAGAAAGAATTCCCAACCAGTCTATATTAAGGCCTCTGGCTTTAAAGTAAAGAGCTCAACCAATTGCATAAATGAAAGGTATTGACAGCTACGGGTATTTCCTGCTGGCTGGCTCACAGTGACAGGTGGCAAGGCAAAGCAGTCCGTGTGATAGCCTCGCTTCCGTGTCAGGCACGTTATTAGGGCTCCAGGAAGCAATACTGTTTGTCGCAGGGAAGACTGTGGTGAACAGTAGCGTGCCAGATGTGCACAGGCCGTGGTTGGATTGAAACGGGCAATAAATGGGATTATCTGGGGAAAGGAGATGTAAGGCTTGAGCGTGTATCTCAGAGGTGATGTTAAAAATGTAGGGGGGAGTGGGATGGATGTCTGGATGCAGAGTCAGACCATGCTGTTCTTGGTAGCAGAGAGGGAACTAGCTCAGCATTTCTGGTTTTGAGGAAAGAGAGGGCGGTGAGTTTGCTGCCTTCAGCTGCTCTGCCCGATCCCTTACAGACGTTTGAGTCTTCATTCTGTTCGGCCAAACCTGCTGCCCAGATAACTGCTTGTAACACGGTGGGACGAGGGGGAAGTCTGTCGATGTAAGGAATTGGTGAATGGCACGTAAGCAATGTATTCTGAACGGTCCGTCAGCAGGGTGGATTTGGGAAACTTAATTCTAGTTTTGCAGTGCTAATTTGGGAGATGAAAGCCAAGTTCTTAAAGCCGAGGGAAAAGGAGCAGCGCGAGGTCACCGAACGTACGCGGCTGTGTCCCGGCGGCTCTCCGAGGGGCGGGGCTTCGTAAATCAGCGCCCCCGCTGCCCGCGCAGCTCACAGCGCCCGCGGTCGCCGCGCTGCCGGACTCCCGCACGGCCGGGCTCGGGCGGCGCCGCGCAGCCCCGCAGGTGAGCGGCGCCCAGAGTCGGGCCGTGCGCTGGGGTGAGGGCGGCGGTCGCGGAGCCCGGGAACCGAGGTCCGCGGCCGGGGTGTGAGGCGCCGTCTGCGCTTGCCGACGGGCGAGCGATAAGGCGCTCAGAAGGCTGAGGTTGAGTCACCTTTAGTTATCGCGATCCGCTCTTCTTCGGGGCGGGCTGGCGCAAGTCTTCGCTCCGGCTTCCACCGTGGCAGGGCGAAACCCTGGGCCCTTCGAGAACGCCCCGGGCGGTTACTGCGGGCGCCCCGGCGGCCCCCTCACCCCGACCGCCCTGCGGGCCCGAAGGGAAACCGCCCGGCCGGGAGCGGAACCGCAGCCGGCCTCCGGGAAGCCGAGCCAGAACGGGAGCGATCGGACCGGCGGCCGCTGGGACGGCGTTTTCCTTCGGGGCGGAGAACGACGAGCGGGGTTTGTGCGAGAGTTGATGCGCGCCCGTGCCCCCGAGATCCCGAAGGAGCGCGGCGCTCCCCGGCCCGGCCGCGTGGGCGAGTGGAGCGCAGCGGGTGCCGCGGGCCGGTGCTGTGCGTGAGCCGGCGGCCTTGCGGGATCGGCGGCCGCGGAAATGCGGCGGTTGCTCGCAGGTGTACAAATCGAGGAGCTGGGGGTACCGAGGTGTTTCGCTAGGGAGAAGGGAAATATTGCCGCCGTCTTCTTTGATCCGTTAGAGAGGACTTTGTACAAAAGCGTGGCTTTCTGTCCAAATTTGCGGTTTAGATAAGGTGGTTGTGCAAAATCATGAAGCACATACTTGCTGCTGAAAATTTTTTTTTGAAGTATTTAATTTGTGGTTAGTGTAGGGTTTTCTTTTACTAAAATCGTGGGAGTACAACAGCAGGAAAATAATAAATTACTTTCTAGAGGAGGAATAAAAGTTTTGTTTTGAAGCATTAGCTGAGAAATGCTTAGATTGGACTGTAGCCGTCGTGAACTCTGCTTCCTGCAGCAAAATGGAGCTAGAATATTCACTGCAAGTTAAGGCTTCAGCAGCACAGACTGTTGGTATTGGTTGGGCATTGAAGTTTGTGAGATTATAGTAAGTGATGAGATCTACTTGTTTGTTGAACCCTTTTCGCTGATTGCTTTTTAGGTCTTTTTTTTGTTTTTTTTTGTTTTTTTGATAGACGTAAGGGCATTTTAAGTGTGAAAACTCAGGGAGAAAAGCATGGGTTTTATCTGTTTATTTCATCTCAAAACAGAGCAAATTCAAAGATAACTTGTCCTGGCCTACGTGCTTTCAGTTGCTTTAGAATGCTGCTTATAAAGTGTATCTTAGATTGTCAGATTACAGTGCAGGGATCTATGGGGGGAGTCGTGTGTGTATACAGGGAGAGAGCAAGAACAGTTTGGTAATTCCCAAGGACCCTTTGGAAGCACTGGCCTGTCTTTAATCCTGTGGGGAGTTTCTGATGTTTGACAGACTTGCATGTTTTCTGATAGCAGCTTAAAGCCTTTGTACTACTGTGTATGCTTTCTCAATCTATTTCTGCTTATCAGAAGTTCTTGAGCCTTCATATTCTTCTCAAAGTCCTGTGACCCCTTGCAGCTACTGCCTGTTTATCTTGTTCAACAAACAAACAAAAACACATAAAATAGAGGTTGTAGCCATCTGGGGAGAAGAAAAAGTCTTTTCTTGTTTCTTTCTATACTAGTGAAGACGACTTTGTATTGCTTCTCAGCAAATAATTAGCACAATATCTGTGTAGCATATGCAAACATACCAGGTAACTCTACAGTAAGATTGAAGTTCTGTATCCTTCTGTATTTACTGTTACTTCTTTGTAGGGTTGGAGGGGAGGTGGAAGACAGTTGTAAGGAAATTTGCTGTGTCAAAAGTAAGTGGGGTTCTTGTAAAAGTTGACTTCATCCCTTAAAGACATGAGAACATACGGAAGTTATCCTTTGATTGGGTATACTAAACCATTTTCTGGCCCTCTTAGCTTCGTAGTGTACATAGTGATATAGAAGTGGTAAGGGTGAGTGAAGTGACTGATGGTGGTATGATAATGCTAAGTCTAGACTTCAGAGAGTCTGAAATCTTGGTAGTTCTCCCTATTAGAAAATTTGCACTTCTCTCCGAATATTATTGATCTGATATCTAAAACTGGTTTAGTTATGATTCAGAGTTTTGAGATACCTTTGAGAGTCTGATTCAGAGCTTAGAAATTGCTTTTCAGTTTCCTTTTATGATATTTCATGTCCATGTCGTGTGCCTCGGACTGTTGGTTCTGCCATTCACAAATCTCTGACGCCAAACTGGAGATTTCCTTCACTTACCCTCCTTTAACGTATGAAAACAAGATGTGGCCATTGGCACTGGTTTTGTTTCCTTGTGGGATGGAAAGACTGCCTGCTTTTCCACCTGTGTCAAACCTGAGTGAAACTTCAGTCTATGAACTGCATCCAAAATTTTTTTGTAAAGTCTGAACCAGAAAGTTTGTGTGAGGGCTGTTACTGTGCAGTGCCTGTTATTTTGTTGTGTTCACCCACAGTGTCAGAGGCGGATGTTGGTGCTGTGGCAGTAGAGGTTGAAGCTTCCCACCAATGTTCCATTACATGTTATTGCCGTGGGACAGATGGCAGCAAAGGGATGGTCTGGCAGAATAGGATCTGACATGGAAGAGCACATGAAGTAAAGGTGTGTCACCATTTCCACTCCACGTGGGGAAAAAAAAAAAAAATGGCACGCACTGACATTCATTGCCTCTTGCTGAACATTGATGGAGACCACGCAGTGGATGTGAGCACAGTGAGGCAGTGGGTGGTGCATTTCAGCAGTGACAACAGCAACAGCGGGCTGTCTCCACTGGTGCAGATTTTTATGAGTGTAGTGTGCAGGTTCTTGTTCATCAGTGGCAAAAACGCATTGCTCGTGGTGGCGGCTGTGTTGGAAAATAGTATTTTGTAGCTGAGAATTTTCTTTATAGGATAGTGTGATTGTGCTCTTCATATCTGTTGTAGTTTCCTTGAAAATAAATAGAAGGAATTACTTTCAGAGCAGCATATGTATCTGCGTTCCAAAGCCAAGAGGGCATGAATAGAAAGGTTTTTGTGTATAATTCTGGCGGAAGCAAAGTTTGCTTCATTGTTCGTGTCTTTTCTTTGGTTTTGAGCAGTGATATGAAGAGATACCCATTCCACTGGGTTAGAGCTTTGTTCATGTTTGATCTTGCCCACCAGATACGTATGTCATTCTGTGCACGATCTCATAAGGTTCTGTAAAGGCCGTGTTGATTTTAAAAATAACTTAATTTGTATACATTCCCTTTTCTCCCTATTCATAACCAAAAGACAAGTTAGAAGTTAGCTGGAAACACTTTATGCCCTCCAATTTTCTGAACTCAGAATCTGACTTCTGCCAGTTCCATTCCCTTATATTTTTCTCAAGTATGGACTGAAGAAAGAGAAATCCACATTCTCCGTTTAAAAACAAAACAAAACAAAACAAAAAAAAAAAACACCAAAATCTAGCTGCTGTTTTCTTTTTAAAAGTATATTTTCAAGAAATAAACTCTTTGTATGCAGTTAGAGGGAACTTGCACGACTTGTGAAGTGCTCTGTTTTGTTAAATGCTGCATTTTGACAAACAGGAATTTGTTCATCTAAGTGGCTTTTGGCCTATCCATCTGCTGTTATTTCTACCATTTCCATTGTTGAATGCATGATTGCAGATGTTTTAAGTGCTGTGTCTTTTAGGAAATAAAACTGAAAGGGGTTCCATCTCTAGTCAAACACAGACAGACATTCTTTGAATCATATGCTAAAGTATTTGAGACATTCCAGACTCTTCAGCTGAAGAGGCTCCCTCCTTGTGTTGTTTACATTCAATACAAGAAAAAATGTATAGGTAGTTTGGCAAGACTTTTGTTACCAAGTTAGTTGCTGTAATTTCAGTTGCCATTTGTCAAGAATACATAGTATAAGAGCAAATAGGCAGGCAGATAATTTTTTGGGTAGAAGTTAGCAGATCTGGGCTGGTTGTTTTTTTTTTTTTGTTTTTGTTTTTTTTGGGGGAGAGTATTGCTTGACATATCAAAGTTTGTGTGCACAGAATTGCGGCGAAGTGTCCTATAAGTTCTTAAATGTTAGGTATCTCTTAGGTGGGGAACTTCAACTCAATTACTCAAAAAATTAAAAAATGTGAATTTGAGAATTAGGTGTTGAATATGAGAAATGTAGGATGTTACTGAGGGAGTGAGTTTTATAAAAGGTACAATGATTTGGGCATAACTGGTGGAAGTATCGTTGGTTTTTCTATTTTAAGAAGGGTTTACTGGGAAATTAAAAGGAAATTGGTGGACTTTGGAAAGTCATCATTTATTTGGTGAATATTGAACTGGAAATCTATTGGATTGCTATAATAATCCTGGGATTGGATCAGGAGAGGGAATAATTATCTTCATGAATCCTTGAACAGGGTCCATAAAAGTTGTTGAGAGTGTATTGCCATTGTAAGTCCTATCGTGGACTCACCTGGCACTATTAACCTGAAGCTTCCTTTGGTTATACTTTTACCTACTCAATTTTACTACCAATTTATATGAAATATCGTGTTTTGTTTCAGCACAGTGGGAACTTGCAGGAAGGCCTAAGCAAATTCCTTCTGACTAGATGATCTACACTTATGTAGTCAAAACTCAGAGTTTTAAAGGTGTGAGTTTTTAAATAAATCAATAAGAAAATATGATTATTAAGTACAGAATCTCAGCCCCAGAAGGAAAATAGGAATGCATTTGGAAATATGAGCGAGTTGGCCTCTGTTTTTTTTTTTTTTAGTTCCTTTATAAGTGATATTTGCTTCCTTACATTAAGCACACAAAGGCTGAGGTTTTCAAGTGACTGTGTGACTTCCAAGAAGCTTAATTTTGTTTTGTTTTTTTTTTTTACCCCCTTGTTGCTTGAGATCAGTGTTGTCATTCATCTGTGATAATAAAGCTGATTTTACTGGAAAGAAGCTCTGTTAGTTTATTCTAGCTAGGAAACTGTAGTTTTGTGGTAAACGTTTGCATTACAGAGCTTCTTATCTCTGGGCCAGTTGTTTTGCTTAGAATATTTGTAATACAAATATTTGTATTTACAAAGGCCTTGCAGCACTTTGTTTTATTTTGAAAATGATCATGTGATATTATTCATACTAACAATCAGAAACTGTGCTCTCAAGGCACTTGATAAATGAAGAGGTAACAGTATTTCACACAAAGGTCCTGTATTACAATTTATTAAGGACTTTTGTGAGTGTGTGGCTTTCTTTCTTTCAAATGTTGAGTATTGTTTGGATCTGTGTGACAAAATCATTTCATTTTGACTTCTCAGCTCTTTTTCTATTCTTTGCAACAAGAAACCTGAGCAAAGTCAAACAGATACTCAGAACTGCTATGCCCAGAGGCTTTTCTGCTACATTATATAGCAGATGTGCTGGAAGCCTTGGCAAATTAAAGATTTAAAAAAAAAAAACAAAAAAAACCATAGTCTAAATATTATTTATCATAGCTGAGTATTTATTGTAGGACCTTCAATATGGGAGAAGTGCGATAGAGTTTGAGATGGAATTCTGGAAACCTGTGAATCTGCAACACAGCTGGAAGAAAATAGAATAAATCAGAGATCAGGTTTAGCGTTACTGTAAAACTAAGCCTGTTGCAACAACCTCTGTAACAGTAGTATCAATGCAGCCTCACTTTCCTGGTACCTGTGGTGCTCAGGCTGGAGAAGCGAGGAGGACTATTGGATCCAGCTCTGATTCTGTTGCAACCTGTGCATTTCCCAAAACCAGAGGAATTCTTGTGTAGCTGGAAGCTGTCTTCCAGACTGCTAGGCCTTTGAGGTACTACTCTTTGCTTTGTTTTGTTTTCCTGAAACTAGACCAAGTCAGAACAGATTCTCTCAGTCAGCTCCTTGAGAAAATCTTTCCTGCCTTCTGATTATCAGTCTGTGCTGCTTGTGTGGTTTTTCCAGTTTGCATAAGAGACACCTGGTTGGCTACCATCTGTATCAAATAGCGTGGGGTTGATTGACCTTGTGCTGTTTGTTCCATAGACTGGCTTTTGTAGGCTAATATATCTGGATAGGACAAGGCATCTTGACTTCTCTAATATAACGCTGTGAAGTGAGCATGAGATAGGTGGAGTGGTTTTTTTTGTTTTGTTTTGTTTTTTTCCTTTTGATGAAGAGGGATCCGTTAGTGTGTCTGAAGTGTTTGTCACAAGGTTTTTTGCTCATGATAACAGAAAAACCTGTACTGTACAGCAGGCTATAATTGATTGAAAAAGAGACTGACAGCTATGTAAATCCCTACTGTCAGCAACGATTTGAGCCAACAGGCTGCGCATGCTGCAGAAGAGAATTCCAGTAATCTGCTCCTGCCTTTATCTCTAGGATAGAGCCCTTTAGTTTTCAGCCAGTAAGAAATGTGTGACGGGTTCTTTGCTAGATTTATTACTTGAGCAAAACTGTCCAGGAAGATTTTTCCTAACAGTGTGCCATCCGCTGGATTTACAAATGTTCTCTTCCAAACCAACCTCTCATGTCCCTTATTTTTTGTCAAAATGCTCAACTTTTGCTTTTTGTTAATTATTTTGAGTTGGTGTCTGACTCCTCAGAGGATGTAAAGAATTAAAAAGAAGAAGTAGTTGGTACAGAAAAGTGGAATGTGTAAAAGTTAATAAACACATGTACTTGACACATGCAATTGGGCAGAATGTGACTTGATTATAATACAAGCGATGCCTTGAAGGAGCTGAATGCATTAATGCAAAGTGAAGTTCAGTTCTAGGTGCTTTTGTTAATCATGATATTTAATTTCCATTAAAATGGGACTTTGATTCATACTGATTTTTTTTTTTTCCCCTCCTCCAGAATCAAGAATGATAGCCGCAGGGAAATTTGCAAGTCTTCCCAGAAATGTCTCAGTGAACCATCAGTTCTCGTTAGCATCGTCCATGGACCTTTTGACCACCAAACCTTCACTAACTGAGCATCGCTCAGACTCCTTTCAAGACATATCTATCCATGGCACTCTCCCCAGGAAGAAGAAAGGAACAGTTAAAGTTAGGGCTTGTGATATGTTTAACCATGTGGGAATGTTACCAAACACCAGAACACAAAGGCAACAGCCACCTTTTGTACAGGATGTCATAGAAGAGTACCCTCTACAAAATGGGAAGAGCAACAAACTCCATACCAGGTACTTATGAAATCTTAATTTACATTTGCCTGTTGCATAGGGATTGTTAGATGTTTTCCTAGGCCTCTAAATGTCTAGTTACAGGTGCATCTGTTATAACTTTGTATGCTAATGAAAGCTGATTTCCTCTCTAGTGCTTGGTTTGCTTCTTGATGAGAGAAGCCAAACAAGAAAGTGTAAAATTTGCAATACTTGAGGTAGGATGGAATCTGATGGATAGATTTCAGGAATTTTGAGAATTTCTTTTTTTTTTTTTTTTTTTTTTTTTACTTACTGAATATTACAGATTTCCACATAATTTTCCTTTTGCAGTAATGTCAATTAGTAGAATTTATATCTTTTGAGACATAACAGCAAGTGCTATTTCTGTTTGATCTTCCAGAGGCTTTTCTAAAATACACACAATGCTATGTCAGCAATTTCTGAGTCATTGTCATATTTGCTGTCAAGTTTACACTTCTGAGTCTTCTTGTGATGTCTCTGCACCTTTCGCTTGTTTTTTAAAAAGAATATTGAGAGAGTGGGTCTTATTTTCCTGTGGTACACATTCTGCCATTTAGGCTCATGTTCAGGTTGTTTGGTTGGTTAATTGCATCAGTTATACTATAATATAGGAAATTCCACACTACCTTATCTATGTTTTATTAGAATAGCCTTGTAGTATTTTGATTCTATTATAGAGATGTATATCATGTTTATTATAATTAAGAGTAAAGCAGTCTTTCATTGCTATAATGCTGTTCACAAAAGTTAGAAATGTGAATGTTTTAGTCAAACTTTATGATGTGCTGTTCAACCCTAATGCTCTATTTGACATCAGTAGACCAAAACTAACCATTTTTAGGATTACAGTGTTTCATGTGTATATGGATGTGCTTATACGGAAGTGAGACTCAGGCATGTCATTGTTTTAAGCTTGATAGCTTGTTTAAAAAACATAATATTGACAACATTTTTAATCACTCAAAATGAATAATGTAATATTTATTATATAAATGCTATTTGTTGAACAGTTTCAGTTTGAGTATGTTTTTTTTGTAGATCTGTTCTGTCTGCAGTTAAAGCACATGGTTGGGTACACTTTGAAAATTAAGATAAAAATAAAATTGTATCAATTAAGTGTTTTACAGGTTTTTTTGTTTGGTTGGTTGTTGTGTTGCTTTTTTTTTTTTTTTTTTTTCCCTCTGTATGGAGGAAAAACTAGTAAATAATTGAGCTGGCAGATGTTTAGGGAAGCTTTCTTTGGGGCACAATAGCTCTCCATCCCTGGGTGTAGGAAGTCAGGAAAGGAAAACTGGAGACTGACATGGCTGAACTGGGACCTACTGGTCAAACTGAAGCACAGTAAGAAAATACACAGGCAGTGGAAACAGGACATGTACTGTAGGAAGACTACAAGGAAGCTGCTAGGCTGCGTAAGGATGGTGTCAAGAAAGCCAAGGCTCAACTTGAAGTAAACTTGACAAGGGGTGCCAAGAAGAACAAGAAAGATTTCTACAGGTACCTCAGCCAGAAAAGGAAAGACAAGAGGGTGTACCCTCAGTGAGTGACACCAGCAAACAGGTAACGAGAGACAAGGTGAAGGGTGAGATACTCAACGTTTTTGTCTTTGTCTCCTCTGATAACTGCTCATCACACAGCCCTTGAACAACTGGTTTAGAAAGAAGGGACAACATCCCTCAACTGTGAATGAAGATCAGGTTTGCGACCACATGAGGAACCTAAACATCCACAAGTCTATGGATCCTGGTGAGATGTATTCCAGAGTCCTGATGGAATTGGCTGATGTAGTCACCAAGCCACTTTCAATGATACTTGAAAAGTGGCAGCAGTCAGGTGAAATGCCTGGTGCCACTGATGTCGTCAATCTGGACTTCAGTTAGATCTTTGATGTAGTACCCCACAACGTCCTTCTCTCTGAATTGGAGAGAGATGGATTTGGTAAGTACACTGTTTGATGGACGAAGAACTGGCTGCAGAATCAAACCCAGAAAGTAGTGGTCAGTGGCTTGGTGTCTGGATGGAGGTCAGTGATAAGTGGTGTCCCCAAGGGGTCAGTATCATCAGAGCCAGTACTCTTTAATATCTTCATCAATGACAATGACAGTGGGTGAAGTGCATCCTCAGCAAGTTTGCAGATGACACGAAGCTGTGCTATACAGTTGGCACAACTGAAGGACAAGATGTCATCCAGGTGAATCTATGCAGGCTTGAACAGTGGGCCCAGGCGAACCTCATGAGATTCAACAAAGCCAAGTGCAAGGTCTTACACCCGGATCGAGGCAACCCCCACCAGCAATATAAACTGGGAGCTGAAAGGATTGAGTGCAGCGCTGCCAAAAAAAGAGCTTGGGAATGCTGATGGATTGGAAGCTGGTCATAAGCTAGCAACGTGCCCTCACAGCTGAGAAAGCCATCCATATCCTGGGCTACATCAAAAGATTTGTGACCAGCAGGTCGGGGGAGATGATCCAGCCCCTCTGCTCTGCACTGGTGAGGACTCACTTGGAGTACTGCTTCTAGATGTGGAGTCCTCTGCACAAGAGAGATGTAGACCTGTTGGAGCACATCCGGGGGAGGGCGGGGTCACAAAAAGGATCCAAGGGATGGAACACCTCTCCTATGAGGACAGAGAGGGCTGAGGCTGTTCAGCCTGGAGAAGGCTCGGAGTTGACCGTTCAGTATCTAAAGAGAAGCTACAAGAAAGAAGGAGACAGCCTCTTTAGCAGCGTTTGTGGTGATAGGATAGGGGGTAGATTTGGATTGGATTGGATATAAGGAAAAAGTATTTTACAGTGAGGGTGGTGAGGCACTGGCACAGGTTGCCTAGGGAGGTGGTGGAAGCCCTGTTACTGTAGTCATTCAAGGCCAGGCTGGACCAGGCTCTGAGCAGCCTGATCTAGCTGAGAATGTCCCTATTCATTGCAGGGGAGTTGGGCTAGGTGACCCTTAAAGGTCCCTTCCATCTCTAAGGATTCTATGATAATAGTGTGTGTTGAATTTAAATGTGGCAATACAGTTCTTCAGATACGAAACTTTTTTGCAAGATCATTAGAAAAATTGTTACCTCTGGTTACCTTTGACCATTTCTGTATCATAAGTTTTATTAATTTTATGTCTGTTGCCATGAACCTGTCAGTCTGTCACACTCTGGATGAAACTGTGATGTGTGTCTGTACTTCTACTTTCTAGCAAAAATTGTTGGTTAGTAAAAGATACTTTGCATTGTGATTTTTCTTGTGTTGCAGTCTGATATGTATTTTCATGATAGATTGTGAGATACCTACTGGCTTCTGAAAGTACTTGTAGCAGCCACAGTTTATTACGTGATGATGAGATTGCATATTCTTGGAGCTCTGTGCTGAGCAACTCACTAGTACCAACTTGTCAAAGTACAACTTAGCTGGATGATGTGAAGACGGGAGATGAGCAACCAAGCAATTATGTAGGGTTATAAATTTCTGATCTGTTAGTAAGGAGGAAATCAATGAAATTGAGTGAAATGTACGCAGCAGAGTTAAATGTTACATAGGGCAACGTATTGAACATTCGTCTTGTTTGCTCTCCTGTATGGAGTGGTGCCTGATGCAATGAGGTTAAACTGAATTAAAGAGGCAGTCAGGTAGGACAGCTTTTCCTCCCACCATCTTCTTAGTGCTAAAACAAAGGGTTAGCTTTGCTTTGTTTCAGGTCAAACACATTGAAAGCACATCAGCTAGGTGACAGTCATCCTTTGTGAGTAATTTTTGTACCTCAATTTACATGAGATTCAGATAAATCGATAGAATCTGTGATACCATTGAGTGTGCCTCTTTTTTATTTAAATAAATTAAAGTGATTTTAAATTTCTGAATAACTCAATTCTGAGGAACTACAGCAAACAAGGCACTGACTGTAAAGAGTTGCCAGATGAAGATATAAATGAACAGATGACAGCACGTATGCAGAAAAATTTATAAAAGGCATGACTGTTTTTGATAAGCCATAGTTCTGCTGCACAACCACTGCTTTCACAGCTTTGTGACTGTCCTGGAAAAAGGGCACTTAAGAACAGCTATAGAGAGCAAGCTTTGGCTCTTGGACTTCTAAATGTTATGGAAAATAGAATAATGAAAGCTCCTACTTTGGGCTTTTGGTTGAATTGTAGAGAGAACAGTACTGTCTGTGGCTCAGAATTAGAAGTTGACTTGGAAAAGGTAATAAAAGTAGGATAGATTTTTCTGCTCTAATTGGTAGAATGGAGCAAGTGAAGGGATTGCAGAAGATGGAAGTGGTGAAAGGAAATGGCTATAATATTAGCTCTGCAGAGGCATTCTGAACAAGTATGAATGAGTGAAGATTTTATTTAATTTCAGAGAAGAGGATGTTTTATCTTTTCTGGAGTTTAATTACTGAATAGTCTTTGCTGTTCTTGTGTGAACTGCAGGTCATTATGCAGTTAGACATAGAAGTTTGCACTTGTTTCCACTGGTGTTTGAGTGAGTCACGTTCATAGCGTTCTGCAGCTGTAGACAGAAGAGAGGAATGAAGTTAGGAATGTAGTAGGAGTTTGTGTTATGCAGAAGCTGCTCAAGGATAAAATCACCACATCTTTTACTCTAGTTTACAGTGCAAATAGCATTAATCTGCAGTACATATACTTAAATACAATATGTCTAGCGTGTTCAGACATGTACCTTCAAAATTAAGTAGTTGGGTATTTCTTAAATCTATGTAGATGAAAGGAATTTGGAGACAAATTGAAGAAGGCTTCTAGTGCTATCTGGTCTCTATAGCAGTTCTGTCTGTCTAAGCAGCCACACAACAGGTTGGTACATTTTTCAGTGTATCAGACTCCCCTGAGCCTGTACTGTTTTCACTTTGATTTGTCAGGCAGCAGCCTTGGCACTGTTGAGAAATTTGTTCTTCTCAGCATTGCTTTTTCAATGTAGAAGAAAGGAGCTGCTTTAAAAAATGTCACTAGCAATGGTCACTGTAAAACAAAGAAACATGCTTTCTTGTAGCAATGTGTCCTACTGTTTTTCCCCACAAGAACATTTAAAAAAACGCTTAATAGCGCAAATAATGTACTTATGGACCGTCAGCAGTTTTCACAACATGTAGGAATTACTATCTAGTTTAATGATGATGAGGATTTGGGCATCTCTGATAATACTGTTATGTCCATACTTAAATTGTATTGAAGTTATCACAGTTACTTGGTAAGCGTGGCTATGAGGGTGACAAGGGCCAGAGAAAGCAGGTGCTTAATATGGCTTAGTCTGTGCAGGTCTGTATGTTGTAGGGCTCTTCACAGCAGCAAAAAGGTTGGAAAGTAACATACAATCGTAGGAAGATGGAGGTTTTCTTAAAATGGATAGAAAAAAATAGTTAAAGGTTCTACTTAAAGATTCTTCATTGATATAGTGCTAGAGAATTATTGAGCAAACCTCAGAATCTGCAGAAAAGGAAAAGCTGCTCGCAAATTCTGTCTGTTCTGCATCCACTGAGCTGAATGATCAGAGTTGGGTTTGTGCTCCAGCGGTGAGAAAGATGTTTTCAGATGTATCAAGGGAAGCTCAAGAAAGAATGTATGATTCTGGCCGGGACAGCCTAAGAATAGTGGAGGTTAAGAGTGTGATGATGAACTGCTTGCTTCTACTGGTAAATCGTTACTGGAGGAGTATTTTATTCTACTGCAGTTACAACACAGACATGTGGAGGACTTGCACTTGCGTGCATGCATGCCAATGGTACATGTGGAGAAGGGTTAACAGAAACATGCTGGAGAGAACTCTTGAAATGAGGTGGCATGGTTGTGAATACCCAAAATAGATATGGGAGTATGTATTCACATCCCTTTCTTAAATCATATTTTGTGACAATCTGAGTATGAAAAGAGTGTGAAGCCAATTCTGTGTGACCCAGCGCCTTACTTTGAGGTGCTCTGAAAATATTCCAGAAGACTTCTTTCTGCATTTAATGGGCTTTTTGGCTGAATGAGAATTGAGCTTATCTGATTATCAGGAAGCTGCAATATGTAATAGCACCCAACCTGTGAACCCACAGTTCACACAGTAATGGTTGTCTTACAGACTCTAATTTGTACATATTGTAGGTAAGCATGCAAATGAACAAAGCTGTAAAGTCAAGCTCATTATGAAGAGAAACATTAGCATTTACTTGAAATGTAGTAAAATCTGATGAAAGAGGAAAAGTTTGGTGTTATTGAAATAAGCCTTCGATTGAATTGATTTTGAGACGTAGCAGAGCCTGCAAGTACTTATCCTAAAATGTTGTGTTGTTTTTTTCCTGAAGGCTATCCGATACAAATAGTGTGTTGTGAATTTGCCCTTTTTATTAAGATGACTTACAAAAAAAAAAAAAAAAAAAAGCTTTTCTTAAGGGTCTTGACAGGATAGGTTTCCTTTACTGGGAGCATGAGACATAAATGGTGCTTCATCACTACTAACTGAGAGCTGATACTCAGGAGTTAGTTTTGTGCTTAGTTCCTAGTTGTTTTGGCCAACTGCTTAGCGTGGCAGCTTTATGCTGGAATTGCATGATACGAAAGTGAAATAATTAATCTTTACTATCAGTTATTGCACATCAGTGAAAGTTACCTTCCTCCTCGAAAATGATCTCAAAAAATTGCACGAAGATGAAGACTTAGACAAGATAAGGTAGGGAGAGAAGAGGGAAGATCTGTTAGGAGAAACGTGGCTGAGATGAGGAGGGCTTACAGCATAAGCATTCCTTTCCACAAACTGTAGTAGTGGAGCACTGTAGGATTTGCTATGTTTTATTGTGTATCAGTTTATTAGATTAAATATTACGGTGCTCTTGTAGAGATTTGCTACAGTGTCTTTTTCCCAAGGCCAAAATTTTCAAAGCACTTTTGTCATGTGGATGGTGAATAAGTACAGTGAAAGAAAAGTAGGTCGCTTTCTTTCAGTCCTGGGTTCTTTGCTTTATATGGCAGGAAACAGACTGCTTTGTCTGGAAGCGTTTCTACCTCTTTCATTTATTTTCCTTTGGCTTGATCTGTCCTAAAGATTTGTTGCTTTGCATTTGACAGTGGGAACAGTAGAGTCCATAGCAAAGCCAGTGTACAGGAGTAGAGTTTGTGAATACCAGAAGAAAGCATTCTCACTGCTAAAGTAGCAGTTAACTAGCTAGTTTTATCACTTAGGTTCATTGTTTAGGAGTACAGTACAAATTAGCACTGTTAGGTTCTTTTTCTGAAAAATAAATTGCTAATTTTTTTTCATAGCATTCAGTATTTTCAGGACTTCCCACAGATCATTTGGGTATGAGAAAAATTTAGCCATGCTTATGAACTTTGCTGAACTGATTAAGAATAGGATTTTTTTTCCCCAGTTAAATTGCTAAATGTTGTGAAAGAAAACTTTTTTTTTTTTTTTTTCTGCACTAGCTTCCTTTTTCCTCTGTGCTTCACCTGTTTTCTCTGATATGTTTGTATGTATTTTGTGTGTATACGGTTGCCCAAATGTCTCTTTTTTGGATATTGGCTAGGAAAATACTGCAAATGGACCAAATCCTACTTTCACTGGATTTGGCATCATTGGTGTTTGTTTTTTTTTTTAGTTTTTAAACTTAACTGGGAATGGAATTTGACTGTTGGTAAGTACTGAGGTAGTGAGAAACAGCAACATACAATCCAACCTGGACAGCTGAAGGCTTTGCAATATTCTTTGGAGGCAGGGCTGTGAAGCAGAAGGGCTCTGTTTTGCTTCTAGATTAAGAGCTGTGAGAGAATCAAACCTAAAACTGAGTATTAAACAATAACTTAGTTTCTGATGATAAGCAATTACATTCCAAATAAAGGTGAAGTTTGAAACTATCTTTTGAGTTGGTTGATTTCAGTGTAACCCATTTTCTTCCTGTCTGAACCTGCTGATATTTCCAGTGTTACATCATAGCAACTTCCAGTTGAACAGAATTCCCTTTCTAAACTTTTGGGCATGTGTTGGCAGTGTGGCAAATTGTATTGCCATAACAGGCTCCTGATGGCTTTATGAGTCTGCAAGATTTTCATAATGTCTGTTGCATGTTTGTGTGTTTGTGTTTAAATTAGCACTGTGTGTCATCTCAGAGTCTGTAGAAATCGTCCAAGCCTATGTTGCAAACTCTAGTAACCTTCTCATTCCAAAACACAAACAAATATACAGAAGCCTTTGAAAACAAATATTAGTTTTTATTCCTATTTATTGTGAGAGTTATAATTGATAACAGGGCTTATTACATAGAGTTGTATGCCCTTGGGAATGTTTGTCATGTGTATGTATTGACAACATGCAAAAACAGATTTTATTTTTAAGACAGAGCAATGGCTTGATTACTTGACTTTTGAAGAATTGTAATGTTGAAGTTATGATAATTTTGTGAAGTTTGCAAAAGAGTACAAGAACCATTATTTTTTTCAAAACGTAAAATATTGTACTTTTGCAAACCCATTAATTCTTTGCTTTGATGATGTAAAAAGTGAATGTCGTGTTTTATTTTCTAGTAGGTTAGCAGTGAATGCCCTCTCAATCCTGTCACTGCCAGTAACCTAAATGGGAAAATGTGCAAGAAATAAACTGAAAAGCTTGAAAGTTCTCTCTCTTTAATTTACTTGAAATGTTTTAGGTAACTTAACTATTTTCAGCTCTCTGTTGAAATTTTTGTCATAAGATTGGTTTTAGTTCACTTAAAACTGTATAATGATGTTTATTTCCAAAATTCAATAATAGCTCCTCTACTGATTTTCCAGAAGGAATTGATGTTTAATATATTTCTTAAATGATTGGGTAGGCCATCTGCCTTTACAAAGGCAATTTTGAACAAGAATTTTAACATGATCTTGTAATATTCAGTAATACTAGAAATATTTGGACTCACCATTCTTTGTTTGTTTGTTTGTTTCTCTTCTCCCTCTTGCCCCATTCTGTTCTAGAGATCAGAATATTCCAGATCCTACTTTGGAGTATGTCAAGGTAAGGTACCAGTTCTTATCCTTCAAATATTTCATTCAGTATGTAACTAGAAGTTCACAAGTATTTCCAGTCTTTTGTAGGCAAATGGTGCTCCTGTCTATCTTTTGCTATAGAGAAGCTAATTGTAAATATATCAGACCATTTTCTGTGTGCTTCAGTGAAACACTTCTGGGTGTTGTGTTTCATTTGGATACTGGGGCCTCTCTTCGTTTAAGTGGCGACTACCCATGAACTTGTCTTTCTTAGCAGCTTAAAAGAACCCACATTCTTCTTAATTGATTTTTGGGGAAGTGAAGGAACATTTGCAAAACAAAAACGAAAACAAACAAACAAAAAAAACAACAAAAAGTCAGGTCTATACTTACTTGATGCTACAATTAAAAATTCACTTCTGATCTGAAAAGCAACTGAAATCTTGGCAAAATTGTATATTCTGTTTTACTTTTGTACATATCAGAGTGCTGAAAAATACATAAGTATGTATTATGTTAGTGTAAATCACAAACACTCTGAAGCATTCATTAATCTTATTTAAAAGTGAAGCCGGAATTGGAAGATCGTTCAACGTCTATCATTGGAAGAAATGTTAGGGATGGATTCCGTAGCAAGAGCCTCTTGCTGTGCTCAATGTCTGTAGTTTCCACTGAATTAATACCTTTCTTCATGGTTGAATTCAGTGAATATTCTTTTATAGAACCTTGAAAGAACTGATGTATAAGTCACCTCTCTCAGATACTACATTCTTTAATTACTGCACTCCTTTCCTCTGTCTTTTAGGAGATTATAATGTTCTGGAAAGTATTTGAGAAGCACAGGTTATCCTTGACTGTAGGACGTTTCTATAGCTATTCTTGTGGACAGTTAAATTTCTCAGATGCTTGAATTTCTGTTTTAGGTTAGAATTCTAGTGGCAAAGAGACTGAGGAGGGCCAATAGTAACAGGCTGAAGAGGAAATTATGAAGTCAGTTGAATTCTGATGTTAAAATTGCCTTCGTTGTGTGTTCATGGTTGAGGAAAGTTGAGAGGTTCCCAGGATAGGGTCCAGGTTGATAGAAGTAGTAAACTAGGAGAAATGCTGATGTGGAGAGGCGTCCTCTGCTAGAGTCTCAGCTGAGGGTTGGAGTCAAAGCTGGAATTATGGTTTGGAGTAAGAAAAGGGATCAGGAGAATGGGAAGGGAAGAAGGGGGAAGGAGCTGCCAAAGGACACGTAGCGCTGCTGTTAGAATTCTGCTCTAAACATCAGTTAGTTCAGTGTTGCAAGGTCTCTGGCCTTATCTCAGCACTAATCTGTGACTATGATAACGTAGTGTTCTTTGACAGAGGCCAAGAGTGATGCCAAAGGCAACAGTGGTGGACATGTTGATTGCATTATTTAATTTGCTGTACATCTTGCACTATTCTGGACAGTGTACATTGTTACAGTTTTAATAATATAGCCAAGTGAAAGGCAGATGCATGATGTGCCAATTCATCAATGTGTCTTGTCTTGTTGCAACAAGTTTTATATATTATAAATGTGGTTTCTCATCTTTTCAGTGTTCTAGTGGAAGCTTGTCTTGGACTCTTGTCAATAGCCATGGTGCTAAATTTACTTATTAAAACTTTGATGTCAGGATGAAAAGCCTGGGGAAAAGAGGCTTACAAGGAAGAAGACAAGGACTATCCTTTCCTTCAACTCCCTTTCAACAAAGTTTTTCCTGTCTATATATCTTAGTTTAAACTTGGTCCACAGTTCAGTGGTTTTAAAATAGCAATCCTGGAGAAGAAGTCTTAAGACACAAATTCAAGAGGTATAAGAAAAAGCTTCCTGGATTTATAGAATTTTCAGCACATTGAATAAATGGTGAAGGCCATATGAAGTCAGGTATGAACTGCTGAAAATTAAGGTACTCAAGTTATAAAGCTTTAAAACAGGTTTGTTTGTTTTTTTTTGTAGCATCTCGCTCTGCTTGTGGCAACTTTGCATTTGCACATATCTATTTGTATTCAGGCAGTCGGGCTCCTGGTGTCTCTACCAAATTACAGTCCTTAATGAAGTTTACTATTTCAGGACCCCGAGGGCACTAAGGTGCGGCTGCTCCTAAGCCCCATTTCTGAGTTGCTGTGCAAGAAGCTCAAGGGACCTCTGTCTTGGTCTGTTATCTTGTCTTGCCTGAGGCTCGCTGGTCTGTGACAGTACATGTCACTGTCATCACCCTCCTCAGCTTGCTTGTACCTTGGTGCTGTGGGGCTGCACCTTTGTTGGTGAGCTCATTTCCCACGCTGGAGCTCTCAGTTCGCCTTCCCTTGGGGAGCTGCTCCATCACGTGCCAGTAGTAGTGACTGTGTTGAACAATCTATCAAAACGATCAAATGTGTGCCATCCTCATGTCTGATGCACTGTGTAGGGCTGTTTGGGCATACTTAATCCACGGAACTAATTTTAGGCGGGCTAGATGGCTAGACTTAGTTGTTTTTTTTTTTAAAGGGAAGCTGAGCACAGAGCTGATCTTACACCTTCGCAGTTGCAGATCGTCAGTTTCTTTAAGTAATGCTACTTAACTTTGTGGGTCCTATAAGGTAGATAATCAGTACTTATTCAGAATGTGCTCTTGCTGGAAGATTATCAGCATCTCCCTTAGAATGGGAATAATTCATTCAGGAATGAGAAAAAATGTCTTTTGATTCATTGTACTCAGCTTCACAGTGCAGAGAATCTTGTGCTGTGTATCATGCAGTAGTGACTACCTGCAGGCACTGCTACAAAGAACTGATGGTAAACTCAGAAGCCACTTCTATCAATTTTCTGTTTATACAATTCTTTCCTTGCTGGTGATAAGAAGTAATATTAATAATTGCTTGTATTTAAAAATACTCTGGCTATGGGAAATACAAAATACATTATTTTTTCTTTTAATTCTTTTTAAGATACAAGAGAGAAAGTACATATAAAATTAGTTTTCTGAAGATGTTCTTTGATAGCCTGCTCTCTATAGGTGCTGCACTGTGGTTTCTAATGCTTAAATCTAAACTAAAGCTCACAAGTGGCAGTTTTATGCATCTTGAATATTGATGTATTTGTTCATTCAGTATACAAAGAGAGCTAATTATGCATAAGCTCCTTCTGAGGGAAAGACACTGATTTGATGGAGTCTGAGTACTGAAGTGTCTGAATGACTTCAGCCCTTCCTTTGTCTTCTCAGCGTTGCTGAAACCATGGTCACAGTTAAATGGCTCTTTCAAAAAATCCTTTTATGGTAGCAGCAGAAACAGGCCAGACTGCTTTGAGACAGGCTGCTAACTAAGTCATGAAAGAGATTTACGAACACAATAGCACGTTGTAGTTCTGTGAGATTTTTTACAAGTTTTACGAGTCAAATAATAGAACCATTGGTAGTCTCAGCAGGTTGTTCCCACACCCAGAGGCTGCACTTCTAGGGGACAGACTCCTGCAAGGGAGAAAAGGATCAAGTGCTGGCAACTTCAGAGTGTGTTGGAGAACTTGAGAGTCGTTTTCATCAAATTCCTGTGAACTAAAACCAGCTTTCTGTCTCACTCCTGTGCATTGTAAATACTTCGGGATCTTTCAATAGAAGTCTACGTTGTGATCATTAAAGCTCTATCAGGGTGGAAAGGAAAAGAAACAGATTTCTCTGTTTTCTGGAAATCTTTCAAGCATTTCCTGTGGAAAAATGCTAATAATGGCAAAAATACTCATCAGAGGAGTTCTATAGCCAGAGATTTTAGAGATATGTTTTAATTTATTAGTGGAAGAATTACAGAATTTATGACTGATTGCCTGCTGAGTGTGATCATGAGGGAAAAAGCTTATATTTAGATTCAGACTTGGAAAAAAGAAGTTACAGAGTTGGAAAAAAGGAAGTTAAGAGCTGCAGAAAAATATTACTCCATTGACATTTTCCTGACGCGTACTAGATTTTGTCAACCCCACCGTGTTTATTTCCTCCCTGGTTTTATTCTTCCTTGATTTTGTTAGAGAACAGGCTGCCATATTATTGTTATTTATGACAGCTCTTGTGAATGCAACTGGAAAATAAAATTTTGATGTCATGCTGAAGTGTTGATCCTGTCGAAATTTTTGGCATACAGGAACTTTGATTCAGCAGTGATGATCATTTATGGACAGCTTGTGTGATTCACTGAAAAAGTTCATCTTCTTGACACCAGTCACACGTGTGGGTGTTCAGCACTCTAATGGCTGTTCCAGGAAGATAATTTGGGCAGAGTACTGTCAAATTGGAAGTTAGTTTGTGTGTGTGTGTGTGGCTTAGGAAAAAAAAAAGCTTGTCAGCATAACATGTAGTAGCAGTTCAGGAATGAGTTTTTCCTCACGACACTGAGATTTCATTGTAAGGAAACTATTTTAGTCATAGAAATATATTAGAGAAATCCCCATCCCACTGGAAAAGTTGCCAGTACAATGTATACCTGTTTATGGTCCACCGTGTGTCATTCTCCTGTACAGACTTGTCTCTTGAGATGCAAGTTGTGACTTGTGAAGAGAAGGTTTGTTGGGTTTTTGTGTTACACATTAAGTTTTTGCTTGGAGGATTGTCTAACACTAAGGCACCAAATGATCATGAGTTTCCTTTTGATCATTTCTTCCTTCATTTTTTTCCTTTCTGCATCATGAAGGCAGAAGTGTCAGACATTGTATTTTAATGAAGAGTACACCCATATATCTGAGTTCCAATTTACCTATCTTTTTGTCATTATGGAATTGATATCCAACTTGAAGATTGTTGGCTTGACCTTGGCATTGAACTAAATGATGTTTTAGTGAGATATTTGTAGTTTTCTATGTTCCTCTACTTAGTAGGATCTTTAGTGTCATAAACATCACAGCACAGCAGATGCCTCTTCTACATAAATTGTGTTAATTTATAAAGATAAGACCCAGCTAGATCTAATCTAATGTAAAATGCATACATTTATCCACCTCATAATTAAATAAGATCCTCCTTCTGAGTCTTGATGAGTAGTTGATAGTTATACATCGCCCTCTGCTGGAGAAAAACATTGTTACTGTGGATTTTTTTGAATCGTCTTTGCTATTAAAAATAAAATTTTCATAATAATTTCATTATAACCTTCATAACCTTTTTTTTTTTTTTCTCTCCCTCTTCAGAGACATAGAATAGAGATGAAAGATTTTCCCCATCAACTCTTTCTCTTAAATGATACAACTTTTTCTGAATATCACTGATATTGTTAGTGTAGATGTTCTAATTTAGCAGTCAAGAAAAAATTCAAGACTTAAGGAGTTCATAGAATCATCAAGGTTGGAAAAAACCTCCAAGATCATCTAGTCCAGCTGTCCTCCTACTAACAGTATTTCCTCAGTAAGCCATGTTCCTCAGTACAACATCTAAATGTTCTTGAACTTCTCCAGCGATGGTGACTCAACACCTTCCTGTGCAGCCTGTTTCAGTGCCTGGCCACCCTTTTGGAGAAGTTTTTCCTAATATCCACACTTAACCTCCCCTGGCACAACTTGAGGCCGTTGCCTCTAGCCTTATCACTAATTATGCAGCAGAAGAGGCCGACCCCCACCTTGCCACAACCTCCTTTCAGGTACTTATAGACTATAAAAGACATTAAGGTCTTTCCTGACCTTCCTGTTCTCAAGACTAAACAATCCCATTCCCTCAGCTGTTCCTGATAAGACTTGGGCTCCAAACTGTTCACCAGCCTTGATGTCTTCCTCTGGATGTGCTCCAGGGTCCTCAGTGTCTTTCTTACAGTGGGGGGCATAGAGCTGAATTGAGGTGTGGCCTCACCCGAGCTGAGTACAGGGGGACAATCATCTCCCTGCTCCTGCTGGCAACGCTACTTCTGATACAAGCCAGGATGTCATTGTCTTTTATGGCATCCTGGCTTGTGTGTAGTTGAAATTCAGCAGCTCTTAAATAGTTAATTCCTTTAAAATCATTATGATAATCTTGTCCCCATTTACTTGGACTTAATGAAAACTTGTTTCATTTGATAGAACTGTTATCTGTAATTAGTGATGGATTTTACATCCAAGCTTCAATAATTAGTGGTGTTGAGATTTGTTTGGCTAACAGGCTACTCTGAGGGAAGGTGATTAAGTCAGCAATTCTATAGTCTTTTGGGTGCAAAGCGATGAATACAATTTAAGCAGATATTTCCAGTAAATATGTAGGAGCTGTGATTTTGCTGCTGCACAAGACGATGCATTTTTCAGTCTGCTGTCCTAGTGCATGTTTCCTAGAAGAGAGAGCCCCAGATTAGCCTGTAGCTGTTCAGAGCTTTTCTCCCAGCTCCCCATTCTTGCATGACCTGTTAAGCTTTTAAGATCTGGTGATCTCATCTTTTCTTATTTTTCTTTTTTTAAGTATATTGAGAGTAGAGGGCTTTTTTTTTTTCTTTGTGAATGATAATCCTCATATGAATTCAGTGAAGTGGACAGTGGCTTTCTAATTAATCTGGCCTTTATTGGAGAATCTCACAGCAGTAGCTCATGCATTTCCCTTCCCTAATGCTGAAATAGAGTTTACAGTATTTTGTGTGTGAAATAGCTTTCATAATGTTTCTAGGCTTTGGTAAATCTAAAATGTTGATGCTATCAGAACCATGTATTCTCTCTAATTATATACTAAGGATCGATCTTATACCTACCCTCTTGTTACAAATTTGACTCTGTTAATGTCTGTATTCTAGTTCCTGAATATTGTTGCTCATTAACTCTCAAATAATGTCTGTTATGGAGTCACCAACAGCTACTACATGCACTGAGATTGCAACAAAGCTTTGGGTTGAAAACTGTCTATAAAAGTACATTGCTCTAATTTCCCTGGTATCACTGGTGACACTAGTGCTGGTGGAATACTTAGTAGATTTTTCAGTATCTTTGTTAGATCAATTACAACTGCTAAGCCACATTCATTTGTAAGAAACATCAATTGGAAAGACCTGAAATCTGAAATGCAGGACAGAAATTTTGAGGTACAAAGGAATGCCTAGATTTCATATTGAAAGCATTATTTTCATTTTGACTCTAAAGATCTTGTGAAACTTAGATTTAAGAGGAAAACTCTCTCCAAGATATTAATATCTGTGGCCTTCAAATGCTGGCAGTTACAGATTTCTATTGATAATATCCTTAACTCAAAATGATGGCATCATTAAAGGAAATAATAGTGAATGATAATTTTTATTTATTTTTCAAATCAAGGAGAATAAAAAGGTGGTCACTGCCTAGTGCTCCTTGATTTGTGATTCATTTTTAGTGCAAATGCATAATTTTATTAGAAGTTGTGACTGTTGAAGCAAGAGAGCATTTCTGGAAAAGCTGTGCTTTTGAGTGTAATACTGCACCTAATCCCTCATGCTGCCTTATTTGGGGGGGGGGGGGAAGGTATCCCATTTCCCAAAAAGTACTACCTATGTCTAAGAAAGAAAGTTGCTGAATGACAGTACTGCTCATGTAGTTTGTATCACCTCACTTGCAGTGTACAATTAATATATTCTTAAGAACAACCCCATGCATAATGAAAAGGATTTGAAGATTTGAGTGGTAAGTGCATAAAAGTTAATCTAGTTGTAAACTGAGTTTGATTTTTCTTTCCAATTTCTGTAGAAACAATGCATTGGTTAAGGGGAGGAAAAAGGTGTCTTGCTGTCTGAGTGAGGGCATCAGCTGGAATTCTTACAGCCTACAGCAGACTTTTATATACCTATGTAAATAGATGTGTGTGTGTGTATACATATAAAAGCTATGAGTGCCACACAATTTTATTCCTTTTTATGTGAGATACTTAAACTGTTAATGGAATAGAGACCTCACTGCAGTTTATCATCCTTTGTGTTGATCTTTTCCTAACAGTTGCTGAGCTGTGGTTTTGTGTGGAATACTTCTTTTCATTTCAAATGTTCATTAGTATTCTGTGGAATTAAGCTTTAAAAACAACAGGTATTGATATGTTTGGGTCCTTTTTCTAATCTGTAGGTAGACTAAGAGCAAAGGCTTATTGGTCTGTGGAATTGTTTGTATTAAACTTGTATATAGCGGCACCTTAAGTTGATTTTCAAACTTATACAAATACATAAACTGCAAGAGGGAGTGTATATATAGCCTGTGGAAGTCAAATTATTAATAAATATTTTGGGAATTCTTAGTGACAAAGCATATAGAGGTGAAGCTTGTAATTAGGGTAAGGCTAGTGTACTGTGTGTGTCTGTGCATCTTGCCTCTTCTTGGAAACATGTTGTTCGGGTATAAATCTGCCTGCAGAGAGGGAAGAAGTATTGGAAGTACATTTCAGCTGTGATTTCATCTACAAATTTATACTCTTAAAGGAACAGAATTTGCTGATTGAGGGTTTTATCTGTCAAGTGCTATTAGAAACTAAGCACAGGGAATATAGTTTTAGTGGCTGTGTAGAATACTCTGAGATCATTTGCCTCCTTGTCCTCAAGTCTTTCAGTTAGTAACGGGAGGTATGTGAATTGATATGAGCTTGCCATATTTGCTTCCTCAATTTCATGAAAGCGTGTCATGCAGAAACGTGGGGGGAAACAGGCCTTCTCAAACTCATACATGCTGCTAAAGGCTATGAAAAACTCCAGCACAGCCTTGTGACTTTTGGGTTTAATTTTTGAGTGTTATACATCCAAAATCTCTTTCTATAAATGGCAAGTATTTTAGAGTATTCAGGAGTTCTGATTAATGGTTCATTTTGAGGTTCTTCCAGTTACGTTGGTGAGGTAAAAGAATTTTTTCATCTTTGAGAAATAGCTGAAATTGGAATAGATCTCAGATAAAGACTTTACTTTGATAGGAGTGGGGAGACTTTCAAAAGCAGAAATCTGCAGTTAGTAATTGTATAAGTGGGTCCTTTTTATGTGCAAGAGATCTCCTGTACAGTGTTCAGCAAAATTGAAGTTAGACTAATGACAGCTAAATCAACACAAAAGGGAAGAAAACATGAGCCAGAAGTTGTGAACAAACTCTTAGCGAAAAATAAAAATAAAAATGGAAATATGTGCTTTTTCACTTCCTTATTTTATCCAGTGTAAAGAATAAATTGAAAGAAAGACAGATGAGACCTTACAAAATAGGTTAGTGCTTATACACAAAGTGGCAGACAGTAGATGGAGCTCAAGCATATGAAGTCTTGTTTTTGGTAGGATCAATAGTAGTGTGTGGTAGCTTCTTAATAAATGGCTGTAAGAAAAACTACGCCTATTGCCAGCTGTCTGTGAGGTTTGAGTATTTTAGTTATAAAAGTGCAGGTTTTTTTTTAAGGTATTTAGGTGTCCTAAAATTTGCATTAGGACCCAGCAGGAAGCTCTTAAGAAGGCTGGACACCTATTTTTGCAGTTTCCAATCTATATTTTTAGATGACTCCAATTACCAAAGGTTTATTTGAACACAAAATAAATGGAATCTTTGTTTTCTTGCTGTTCCCATACAATGATTACAGAGTATTTCCTGACTTTTCCTCACGGAACTGCTGCAGAGAGAAGAAAGGAGTTTGGCTGACCTCTCCCATACCGCACCCCTGCAGTGCAAACAAATGTAATAACAGCTACAGCTGTGTCTTCTGATTTATGATCAGGAACTGCACCAACAAGAGCTTGCAGGAAGTGAGGTTAGTATTTGAAGGAGTCAGTTCTAGTAAGAAGTGACACAGGAATGGTATGACATGAGCTAGGTAGTGGGACATTATGTGTCCACTGACAGTTGAGTCAAGGACAGATAAAAGTAAGCAGCGTTTTCAATGTTGTCATCCCCTTTGCTCTATGTATTTTACACTTTAAAAACTATTCAGCTGTGAACAGTAGGTAATACCAGTGTTTGGAGGCATTCCTCACAGAACTTCAGTTAGAGGTGCTAGGCCTTGTCCTCGGGACTGAGTACTGGCACTTAAGTGGCAGTGGGTGTTGCAACAATGCTGTTACTGTGAGCAAATAATTTATCAGTTGTCATCCACTGTTTTCTGGCTTTTTCTCACATCAGAACCACAAATACTTAGCTATAGAGAAAAGACATACATATAAAAAGAATAATGTTCCAAACTTAAAATTTAAATACTTTGGGTTTTTTTCTTTCAAATTTTATTCCTATTGTACTTTATTACAACCTTACAGGTGCCATTTCATGGCAGTAGATGGTCACAAGCCAGGTTAGACTGTACGTATGCGCTGTGCAATCAAGAGGCTCTGTACCTTGTGTGGTGTTATTAGTCCAGTAACAGTGAGCAGCATGCTTTGGATTGGCTGGGTGCTATATCAGATTTAGGCTGCTGACCCTTGTACAGTACACCATGTCTTCTGTGGTTTATGGTTGGCTTTCTGGGTGTATTGTTTACTTTCATTTAGTGGAAAGAAATCTACTGTAGCATCGCATGTGATCCTTTGAATATTGTTAAGCTGATTTAAATGCTTACATGATTTGTTGATGTAGTACCAAATAATAGTTACAAGTCATCAATCCCCTCAATGAGCCTTGGTCTGAAATTATTACTTTGTAATGTGAAATTGATAATCATAGATCCTTGTGTGAATTACAAGCACTCCCATGAACACAGGTTTGATTCAAAATAGCTTCTTTTAGCTCTGCAGACTTTGATAACTTCAGATCTTTACAGAGTTCAGTAGCCTGACTTGAGCCATTTGCATCCTTGAAGCTGAAGAAATCTTTGCTGTTGTTTTGTTTTTGTAATGAGAGAAAAGAAACCCACAACCCCAAGAGAAATGATTCCAACATTCTGTCTCCAAAGAAAGGGAGAAGGATTAAAAGAAATCAGAAAGATTAAGGCAGCCAAGAAGGATTTCCCCAAGCAGATACACACTATTCAGTGTGAACACTTCAAGCTCTTGCATTATGCTCTGTGCTGTGATTGGAGCTGGAAGAAGTTCAGGTGTGTTAGGACAGTCCTGATCTGTGGTGCTGAATAAGTGTAATTTAAACCAGATCATGAAATGCTTAAAGTAATTGTAGAGGCTTTGTAATAATACAGATGAGACTGACAGACACCTCAGTTTATCTTTCTGAGATTAAGAAGTTGATTTGGAACACTTCTATGATCAAGTGTCCTTAACCTCGTAAGTTTAAGATCTATGAGCTTAGAAATCTTTTCTAACTAAACTTAGCTACCAAAAATACTCTAGCCAGCCATCCTTTGAAAGAAATATCACATATGCTAAAATGTTTGCCAAGAATCCTTGAAGACAAAGAAAGGAATATGGTTGATCTCTTGAGAACATTCTATGGATTCTAAAGTTGGAGAACATTAGAATCACATTGATAACATGGCTTCTCAGAAATATCAAAAACTATTTTTCTGCTGTGTATGAAACAGTTTATTTCTTCTACAGAGTGTGAGAACTCAAAGTACCAGTGAAAGTTGCAGAACAGAAGAGTGAATATGTCTAAACCATGCTTTGCTCCTCTTAGTATTTCTTAGCTATGAATTTAGTGTAATTTGGAGTGGCATGAGGGGTGTCTTTAGTCATGCTGGCTGAAAGCAGCTCCATGATAGCCATCAGAGCAAGAATTATTATAGCATCACCCAGAAATTTGTTGTGTCTTCTGTGATTTCTTCCACTAGTCCTGGTTTTCATAGTACTGTATCACAGGGTCATACAGAGGTTCAGTTCTGACTCTGCTCCTAAAAATGCATCATTTATTCTTTGAACTGTAGGCGCAGAGCACGTGTTGTCCTTACATTAAAAATAAATACATAAATCTTGTTATATTAAAAAAAGAATAGATGCACTATCTAAATATCCAAATAAAGCACTCTTTCCTGTCAGCAATGCAATGCTGATTAAAAAAAAAAAAAAAAGTGTCAACAGCTACTCTATGAAATTGTACAGCATTATTTTAAAGAGTAAATGTCATTGTTTCTCTCATTCCGACAACATACATAGTTTTGATTCTTATTCCTATTTGATTCTTATTCCATTACAGATAGGAAGCGGAAAACTAACAGTTATGATCTGTAATTTATGCAGTACTGCTCATGTTGAGCTGCAGCTGTAAATTTTTTTTTTTACTCATGCTTAATAATAAGTATTTTCAAATGAAAAATAGATACGTGAACATTAAGCCAAATATACTTTTCCAGTTGAGCTGTGCACTGAAGAAAAGAGATTGTGCCTACAATGAAGGGTGTTTGATGAAGATGCTGTCATTCAGTCTGTATGCTGTCAGTATGGAAAAGACTAGAGGAGGAATCCAGCTCCTGTTGAAAATGTTTGGGAAGATGTTCTATACCTCCCTTGTATTTTCACATGTTGTTTCAGGTTAAGCAACCACGTCAAGAATTGTATCCTTCAGACTAGACCATTAAAACTATACCAGGAAGTTTCCCTGCATAAATGAGTCACACACAAAGCTGCAAAATGTCAGGTCTCTGTAAGACATGAATGTACGTACAAAATTACTGAGGCCTGGGGAAATAAGTGTGCATTAGCTAATGAACCACAGCAACGGCTGATTGAATTTGTAGTCTGGAGCTTGGTAAGGGAGGAAGGTACAAGTACATAAAGGGTGCTGCATCCTCCTTATTGCCACAAGTACCATACTGTGCTCTTATGGGGATTTGGATGGTTTGTTTTTTTTTTCTTTCAGTGAAGTGCTTAATACTGAATTTTGTTAGATCTGCTGCTTCCAGCCCTCGATTCTTGGGAAAGTCTTATGACTGAGAGCCTTTGTCTAAATTCCAGCGTATATTTATTCATTGCTTGGTCATAAAATATTTTGTCCCTTTCCCCTTCTGCCTTAAAGAGCTTTTCTCCTTTTCTAAACTTTTTTCTGATGCTTTTTGGAATAAGTGTCCCACTTGATTTTTGCATTGCTAAACATTGTTTCTGTTGCCAAAATAGCTTAATCATCCTCATAGCCCTTCTTGTCAGCTGGTATAGTTTTGAGTTCTCGTTATGGTAGTTTCTGTTCATTATAAACCAAATGAAACCTTAGTATGCTGTGCTGTTTTCTTTGCTCAGTGCTGCTTTTTAGCAGACGTGCCAAATCTCATTGTTTGATTCGAACACTGAGGCCATTTCACCTCATTCAGTTGTTCAGTGTGGGAAGGAGGTACTCTGTTATTAGATAGGAAGTATTGCCTCTCAAGTATTGTCTCAGGGCATCTGTAAACATTGAATATATACATCCTCCTAATTATGGAATGTATTGCTGACATAGAAGGACAAGTAACTCTTCCTTTTAAACAGTCCTTGGAGCTAACTCATAATTTGAGATCTGAATTATCTGTAACTTCTGGACTAGGCAGGTCTATGCAACCTGCCTAGTAGTAAGAAATCTGAGACACAGCTGAAGAATTTAGTTTTCATCTGGTTGAGGAGTCTGCTGCATACGCAGATAATGCAGAAGTGTGCCAATCCCATTCTTTAGAGTATTTGTGATGTAGTTGTATCCTTAGAGTATGGTACTGTGGTAATTAAACTGGAATGCAGAATGTAGGCAGGAAGATTGAAAGCATGGCATAGAAGAATCTGTAGGGCAGTTTTTAGTTCTCTTTTTTCAATCTCTCTGTGCTGTGATAAAATATTATCACAATATAAAATAATGATAAATCTGAGCAGCAGATAAAATATTCTAGTTATCACAGTCTTGATGGTGATGCCTATGTGCGACTGTGGCTTCCAAGAAAATAGAATCAGAGGCATAAACATGTAACTTGTTTGGTGTTCGTCAAACCAGGCGTTTTTAAATTGCATCTTTTCTTTCTCTTGCAACTTGCACAATTCTATGGGACTGTCATCTAACTGGAGCTATCTACTGATAGTTTAAATGCTGATAGTGCCCTTGTTACACCTCTAACACTGACCATGCTGGCAATGTTGGTTTTGTAGCATTTTTTTCTTCAAGGACTGATCACCAGAAGCTTCCTAATTAAAAAACAAGAGATTCATAATTTCCCTTTTATACATAAGCTCTAAAGATGTAAATCTTATTCACATGTGATAAGCAACAATCATCAAGCACTGATCAACTGCTTTTCATCTTTGATTTTATCCTCTGTATGTTGAAAGATATTGATGATGCAGATAGAAAATGCTGCATGACTGAGCTGAAGGAACTGTTTAAACTCTTATCAGTGCAGGGAGACAATTGGGTACTGTATCTCATCAGGAGAAGTTTGTCTTGAGCTGCTGACTTATGTGCAGCTCTGACTCGGGATACGATACCAAGATAGAGGAGCTAGAATTTCACTGGTGAGTGGAACAGATCACATGAGGATTCTGGCATACTGGAAGCAAGGATGCCAGCGGTTGCTGCATTGATAGTATCAGCTTCAGCTGTGGAAAGTGTCCTTGTCTGATATGTGAGTAGGGGGGTGTGTCAGCTCTGGCAGGCACAGTTCTGAAGAGCTCGTTGAATCTCTGAAACTAGTAGTAGTGACCGTTCATCTTCAGGCTTGAGGACGTACAAACAGAAGAACTGAACATGCCGAAGGACTATAATGTTTTTCAAATGCTGATTGCAGCGCTTTGCTGCTTTTATCACCGTAAGTCTATTATTAGAGTCAAGGTAGGTGTCCTTTTTCAATAACAACAAATAAGCAAAATGTTAATCAGTAATGCTCTTGGTTTCTGCTCAGAAGGGTTTGTTTTTATATGATGGATGGATACAGTGTGTATCTGTTCTAAAGAAAATACCATACCAGCGTCTCATGGAGAAAGCAACTTTCAGTTTTATGAGTATTAAGCTGCCTGTCTTCATGTTTAAGCAGCAAGTTTAAAAGAAATGCCACTGGTTTTGGTCTCGCTGAGAATAATTTTAGCAAAGTTTCAAGGCTTCAGAATGTAAATCAAACCACTTGGTTCTCTAACTTTTTCACTTGCTTAATGAAAGTATGGACAGTTTTGCTCAGAAGCTCAGTTTTTGAAAATGCATTAGACAATTTAGTATTTAACCTTGTATTTAGAACTTTTGAAATTACAAAGCTCAGAAAATGTGTCCTATTTGCAAAGAACAAGCCTTCATAAACATTTAGAGCCATACTTTTAGAAGGGGTGATTGAACTGTAATTACTTTTGGGGATCTGTGAATTGCATCTAAACTTTAAAATCTTTTTATTTAAGATTTATGGTTAGATTGTTCTTTGAATATCTAGTGTCAGCTATATAAGTCACTGTCTAATGTGTATTGTTTTTCTGACACACTTGCAACAAGGATGTGAAGGTTGCTCTCTCATGGCCTGTAGACTTTTGTATTTTGATACAAGAGCTTAAATTTGGGAGCAATCATTGCTCACCTCAGTGGTCCCCTAATGGTTCAGCCTGTGAAATTCTGAAAATGGGTTGTGGGGCTCCGTCTTCTGGGCACACTGGAACTGTGGACTCTAATCAGACTGTCCTCTTTCTGACTGACAATTGTCAGAAGTTACCATCAGGATGGAGAGCTAACGATACTGTCCTGTTACTGAAATCTTGATCTTCATTAGAATTTTAAATATAAGGCTTAACATTCTATTATTCTGAAACTTGAAAAATGGACTTTGTTGGATGTCAGAGCTGTTGTTCTTGACCATGTGTGCCCTTTGTTTAACTTGGCATGAATTCCTAATACCTAAAATAACGGTGATGTTGTCATAGCAACTTTCCATTTGGTCTAATCCATACAGTCTCTGGAGAAACTGAAACATTAATAGTGTTTGCTCTATGGAGGGTAAAAAATAAAACCTTTTATGTAGAAAAAAATTACAGCTGGGCTCTTTCAAAAATACGGTTCTATTTAAAGGGATTTGCAGCATTTAAAATAGATTTGAATACATTTGTTCCATCATGCAGATTTAGCATTGGTTGAATCTGACGAACTGCTATTTCAAGAAGTTCTGACAGTCAGAACTGGGGTGCATTCGTTTCAGAGAAAATGGCATTAGGTATTGGAACAGCTCAGGTCTGTACCTGGAGACCAATTGATGCACATTGCATTAGGTGACAAAGTGCCTAGGGCTGTATGAACAACTTGGTGTAAGTCATCTTCTTAATTTGTGGAAACATAGCACTTCAAGCAAAATCAGTCTGTTTAATTAGATGGGATTAATTCTTAGTTTTAATAAGAAATAATCGTGCATTTAAATACAAAATTGATCATAAATAAAGATGTTGAAGTCAACAGCTACCTCTGAATTCAATTCCTCTCACCTCCCCCCTCCCCATGTCAAGATCAATTCAGTGTATTGTATAACTTAATTGAAAGCAATGTGTCTGATTTCAAGGGACCCTCATGCCCTCTCAAAGCACAGGAAGGTTCAACACTTGAAGACTTGCTTTTTGCTGTACTTATAGCATATTAAATTAGGATCTCAAGAGCAGAAGTTTGCTTTGTTTTCTATGTGGTAATAGAAAATACAAAGAGAAGATCTGAATTTGGATCAACCTATTCTTCAACCATGATCTGTCAGTACCTTGTAAAATCCCATTTGGTTCTAATGGCTGTTCAGAGTAAAGGTCAGGTTCTACATTTGAGGAAAACAAAGGGAAACTTTAAGGCACAGGGTTTTTGTTGGTGAGGGAGAACTGTGAAGAGAGAATGATGAATTGTGACTTTATTGTTCTTTAATTTTTGCCTTTTTTTGGAGTTAAGAATAAATCAGTGGTAAAATAGCGTTTTTAAAAGTGAAGGGCAGTTGTTTTTGTTTTTTGAGTTTTAGCTGGTATAGTCATAATGACTGGAAAGACAGACCTTGACATTCGAGTATTTTCATTCTTAATTCTCGACTATGATTCACTCTCAGCTGAAGCTGTGCTAAAGGGGAAAGCTGCTCAATTTATCAGGGCTGCCAAGTTTTAAAACTGCCAACATGCTGATTTATCCCACTACTGGGTTATGTACTAATGCTATGAATGTGGTATGGATCAGAAGCCTTTTATAAGCAGCTACTTATTTCAAGTGCCATCTCCTATGTTGGGTGAACTATAAACACTTTTTATACATAGTAGATCTTAATTAATATTTCTTCAGTATGTGATTATCTAAATCTGTTTTACTGGCATCCTTGGGCTTCACGTATCTGCTTTCTGCAGATGTGGAGGCAGTTGGACTTGATAACATGAGTTTACAAGTCATCTGTATGAATCTGCCTGTTGACATTAAATCTGTTGATGTTGAAGGGGGGCAAATGGGAAAGGTCAACCTACCAAAATTGTGTGAAACTTTGTGTAGCTCCCTGGACTTTGATACCTTGCTGTCTTGATGCAGAGTTTGACTTTGTAAGTCTTACCTTATGATCTTGTTCAAATCCCCATGTTAATTTTGCACAATTGATTATTTTTTTTAAACTGCAGTATGCTTTCTTTCATATATGTGTGGATAGTATAAAGTCCATTGCTCTATAAGGGATTCCTCTTCACTGCTAGGGGGACGTTCTCCAGTGGATTGTGTCTGACTTTTTAATATGCTTGTTTAGTTTTTCTCAGTTAAAAACAGAAAAGGTAACTAACTTCTAAAATTCTTAGATTTGGTAGTCAAAATCCCTGGGGTTGCTGAGTGAGATTAGGATTTGATTAACTCCAAACTCAGGATTTCTCAGGAGCCATATTCCAGAAATGAAGCTCTCTTCCTAGCTCTGAATGTGGACACCTAGAAAATTGAGGAATTCTTGTCTATGTTGATTTTTTTTCATTGCCTTCTGCTAACATTAGACTGAACTTGGTATGAAAAGTCTTTTTTCTTTCCTCTCTTTCAAACACATATCTCACTTATTAATTAAAAGTGGCTACTGTGTTTAGATGTCAGGCTAGTTAGATTTTTTGTAATGGCAATCTGAAGGCTTACACTAAATGAAATTAATTTGGTTTTGAAGAGCCATTGCAGTCACGATGGAACTTACCATGGTTATTGCTACTGTGCAGGCAGTTCTCTAATTCAGTTATGCTTGTGTATGCCAGTTTGGGATAGAAATTGAGGTAAGCCAAGAAATCTAGGATATATGAGATAGAGCTTCAGGGATATGTGTAGACCTGTATGATTCTTCTCTCAACTATTTTGATAGTCCATGGGTATGTGTTCTTCACTGGAGCTGATACAGATATGAACTGCAGAAAGAATTCAATGCGAGTGGCAAACAGAAATAACTATGGGACTCTTATTTTAATCGCCAAACTCAGTAGACTATTCAGCACAATTAAAATTTATTCTAATCTAGTGTGATTAATTCAGCTAGAATGATTGAAATGAGCTTGATATAGCAAGTTTCCTTTGGAGAGTGCTGTAGACTCAAATGAAAATAACATCTCAGATGCATGAACAGCAGATCATTGTGAGAAACGTCCATTAAGATGTGTTCACAAGCTCCTTAGGAAGAGTGTGTAATGGCAAAACCTTCTTAAATTTACTTGCAACAAGTTTATATTTTGGGAATTGGCTTGATGTCCTTAAACTTTGTTATGTCCTGGTCTTCAGTACATTAGGCTGATGTTTGCCTGAAAAATGTGAAATCTTATGTAGTACAAGAGTAACTTGCAAAACTAAAAGCAGGCTGTGCTTACAGATGTAATGGCCTTGAAGCAGAAATCTTTTGTGAAATGTAATCAACTGGTGTGACATTTATGAAAAGTACTAAAATAACTGTACTAACTAGATTTATTTTCTTTCTTTTCCTCTTTCTGAGCTTTTGGCATCTGGGTTTTCCTTCAGGTACGTAGGTAGGATTTTGAGAGCTTTTGCTTGAGGTTGACAATACACTGAGAGGTAGATCTGTATTTTTTCTTATAGAGACCTGCTTAAAAAAAAAAAAATAAAAAAAAATCAGCCTTGAAATAGCACCTAGAGTGAAAACAATGCAACTAAAATGTGAACAAAAGGTTTTGGACAGCACATCACTCTTTGTAGGTCAATGAAAGCATCAGCAGAAAGCATCTGTATTTGGAAAGAAGACCTGCTGACTTAATTTGTTTACATACTCCAAAGATTTTTCAAGAGTTTTTACTACTTGGAAATTGTATCTGAACTGGAGGCTTTTCCATTTTGCTTCAGATGTGTTTTGCACTATATACAGTGAAGCATTTCATTTAGCCCCGGGTTTTTTTGTTTATTTCTTTTTACCATCTACTTCATTCTCCAGCTGTACATAGAAATTCAGTTTTCTTGTAATTGGGCAGGAGCCAATAAGGCAAATACACGAACTGAGGGCGTACTGCTAAGTGCAAGCTTATCACCTTGAAGTTGGTGCAATTTTGCAGCATACTGCTGCTGTCCATTGATACTTACATGCATATTGAGAAATGAGGCTGAAGTATCTGTGTCATGCTGCACAGAATAAGTCGTCTTTTTAACTGCAAGTCCTTTGAAATAGCTAATTGTGCTGTTCCTAGCTGACTCTCTCTCTTGATTATGGATTAACATGGTTGTGTATGTTGTGCCTGGGCTCATTTTTGAGTCCATTCTTGCACTTTCCCTTCAGTGCACTCAGGTTATATAAGAAATGTCTTAGCCAACAAAAAAATGCCCAGGAAGACATGTTAGTACTGAACTTGCTTACCTAGGCAGTTTGTCCCCTGCAGACTGTGGGATATGTGCTAGCCACAGAAGATCTTCCACTGAGTTCAGAGTTGCATAAGGGTTATTTCAGCATGTTTGCTTCATCTAGGGTGATGGCTGACCTCTGGCAGGCAGGTATGTTCAGTGTGGTAAACCACGGTGGAGTGGATTTTTAAGAGATTGGTCACTGTGAATGTTAACATTTTAGTTGGTTTGGATTCCTTAAATGTTTTTCTGTTGTGTTAGATGTAATTCAAGTGCAGAATATCTCATTACGTTTGAGTAGTGAAATGTCCTTTAACCACTGGGGGAAGTTCAAGGGTTTTCTTGTGTTTTTGAAATTCATGCGCGAGTGTAACTTGGATTAACCCACGTTGGTTTTGTTTGTTTTTTAAGATAATGCATGTCAGCAGTGCGGATGAAATTAGTTGATATGTGAAGAGCTGCAGCTCTTTCTCTTGCTAAGAATCTAGTTCTCCTAAGCAAATTTGCATTTTGTTATTTGCAAATTTGTTATTGCATTTATGTGCTCTAGTCTGTTCCATTTACAATAGCTTTGCCTACCACCGAGACAAAGTGAGATGCTTTTAGAATTAATAAGAATTTGCTATAGCAGTCTGGTGGTTTTTTAAATGTCTCTAGTCTAGTTACTCAGTAACAAATATCTTTCAGAAATGTTTTTGTGATATGTACAGTTCACCTAAAAGTATTAATCTTTTTCAGAAAGTCAACAAAATACACAGCTGTGAATATAAAAGATGTGTGTACCATTGCAACTGAATCCTGTTCAGATCAGAGAGGGGACTTTGAAAGCTCTCTAGCCACTTCCTGGTGCAGTCATGAAAAATGTGGTGGCTTGGTGCTCTTGAAAATTGTACTCTCTATTTGTGTGCCCTGCCTTTTCCTCCTCAGCTTTTGTGAATGTTATAATACTTCTTACAATTTTGTCAAATGTGGCAGTGAAATAGCTAGCTGTTAATTTTGGAATCAGTGCTGGTCAGCTTTAAATGCACAGCCAGCTATCTGAGTTGGGAAATCAAAGGTGGCAAACATGTCCCACAGGTCATTTCAGCTATTTTAGCCTGACAGCTCAGTGAGCCTTGGAGTGGAGGGGGAATTGCTGACCTTACTTGACTACATGTTGATACTTGGATTCACTTTTAGATTTGAGACCTCGCCACAGCCTCTCATGTGACTTTCTGTGCTTCATATCTTCATCTATTCATATTGGGCATGTTTTTATGTAAAAGTCCATGCAGGGAAGATGGCCTTTGTAGTGAGGATTGTTCCTGTGCAGAGTTTTTCTTCTGAAAAGACTTGTGAAGAATTGGTGAAAGGCCTTGACTGTATAAGAGCGTGAAGGGTTGAAAATGGTTGTCAAATTTAAACCACATTTGTATAGACAAATATAACTCGGTTGCAGCTCACAGAAGCAAAACTGATGAGAAGTGATCCTTTACCAGGATGTTCTTGTGTGTTTTCTTTGTCTTTAGCAACCACTCTCACTTGTGCTCATCTTAATAAATAAATAAATAAAGCCATAATTTCCTCTGAGGACAGCAGGGAGAAGTAGGGAATTTATCTCAGAATTTCTCAGGCCTCTCAGCATGTTTAAATAAGTCTTGGCAGCAGGTTGCCTCTTCTGGCATTATTCCCCCCTGAAATCTGCTGTCTAGTAATCTGCTGATTACTTTAATTCTACTTTAAATTGTAGGGAGGATTGCTGAGGGAAGTGCTAAATGTGTGCCACCTGCTCCCACGGTCAGGTGCCATGGATATTTAAAGATGAAAATACTATAGAAAGCAGCATTCATGAAAACAACAGGACTGGTGTGTGACCAACAGCATTCTCAGTTATTTTTAAAATAATGCATACATTGCATATTTACATCAGCGTGTCAGAGAAGGGAACCTTTAAGCTTTGGCTTATGTCCAGAACCAAAGAAGAAAAGAAAGTAATGCCATGAGGAATATGTTTCATTTTAATCTACTTCACTGCTGGAGACCTATGTTGGTCTCTCTTTAAAGTTATTATTATTATTACTTTCCTTCAAGGGGGAGTGTAAGAAATGTAAGAAAGTCCAAAGAAATTCCCTCCTCTAAGTGCTTACAAAAGTAGAGTACTTGAAATGTTGCTAGAGAAAATGCTGCACCTTGTGTTACTATTATAACACTACTAATAGTTTACAGGAGGACTTAACAAACCCTGATGGGATTGTTCCAGCACAGAAACTGTCCTCCAAGAAGAAATGATGGATGGTTTCCACAAACATCTTACAGTAGTTTCTTGGTGTTAGAAGGATCTTATGCTTTCTGGGCTAAGGGGCGACAAAAGCGCTTTCCCTCAAGAAGGAAGGAAACTCAATGTACAGATTTAGTGCCCCTTAGAAGTAAGCCCTTTAAGGATAGAAATTTAATTTGGTAGAGTCAGCTTATGTTTAGTGCAACAGAAATATAGAGTATGGAATGTTTTTAATTGGATGGGCCAAAGGGATTAGATAAAACACCAACTACAACAATAACACCACAAGAACACCCAAAGAATCTGAATTTAAGATGGGATGTTAAAGAGGAGGGAGAATACTGGAGCAAGGTATGTGGGTCCAGTTCTACTTTATGAGGTAATTAGAATTTTTACTGCGAAGAAGTAAGAGAAGTGTTTTTGCAGGTGTAGTATTATTGATTTGGTGGAGAGAAAGGACACCTCTGTATTCTGTGCAGTGTATAACAAGAATATGTTCTAAACACTAAACACTGGATTTTTCAAAATGCAGCAAGAGATAGAAGCCAGGCCAGCCTGCTCAAAGCAGCACCTGCATTCCAGTGGTTAGTGCAGATCATGTGATGGAAGTTACTACCCAGGTAAAATGTTAATGACTAAACTTGGCACAGTTGAAGCTTTTAATCTTTTATTGCAGTTTTCTAAGGAGCGGCAAGTTATGGACAACAGCCCAGAAAAACTGAAGAAAGAGCTAGAGGAAGAACTGCAGCTCAGCAGTGAAGATTTGCGTAGCCATGCCTGGTACCACGGACGGATTCCTCGGCAGGTATGTTATTCTTTATCTTTTTGTTGCCAACAGTGTATTGAGCTTTCATAGGCAAAATTGCACTAAAGAATTACACATGCCTCTAATATCTGCACTAATTTAGCAGGAACATAATACTTTTTAACTGTGAAAGTTGTGTTTATCACAGCTTGGTGCAAAATGAAGTTGAGAAAGGATTCGGGGAAGACTCTGGTGGAAATTGTAACTATTTCAGGATTTTTTTTCACTGAGTAAAGGCAAAAAATTGAGTTTAAACTTTGTATCAGAACAGTATCTGCACATATTGTTCAGACAATACTTTGATTCAGTATACTGAGCTAAAGTTTAAATGTTCTTTGTTTGCTTTCTTGTGCATTGATTTTGGGGAAGAAAAAAGCGCAAAGTCTCTTCAGTGACTTTGCTCTGGTCATTATGACTGCGGTTAGAAATGTGTTACAACAGCCGTTGTATTGGAGCTCAGCTTCCAGGAGTGCCTGGAGCTCCCCCTGCGGGCTTCCCCCTCTGCGCACCCGGCTCTCAGGGGAGCCACGGGCTGCCTGCTGCCCCATCAATAAGGAGAGCAGACGTAGCGGCCATGTTTGTGACTTCACGTTCAAAGTTTGACACAGAAAGGACTGATTCAGTGCAGCGAAACAGGATTTGTCTGACTCCTTCCTAGTTTTGTGCAGTATTCATGAAGAATAACAAATGAAAGCTTCTGTCACTTCAGGTAATAATGAAAGCACAATTTCTGGGGTCCTGTGGTAATTATTTCTAAATGTTTGTGTGGTTGTATACTCAGATGCTTTAAACTGTAAAATAAAGTCATTTATTTTCTTTTATATTTTGCTTTCTAGTAGCAAACTAGAAGGCATTTATACATGCAAAAGTGTACGCATTCTTCTGATTGCTGGGTGTTTTCCAAGAAATCCCTCCAGATCTTTGCTGTGGGATGACATCATAATTTTCAGAATTGGAGATAGAATTTTTTCTACCATGCTTTGTGCTTTGCTTTCTATTTCCTGATTTTGTCTGTCCTGCTAGGGTAGCCAAATTAAGTCCTGTGTTTAAGAATATTTTGTTGTTTGGTGGTACTTGGTATTTGAATATTTGCTCCCTGATTCTAAAAGTATTTTTTGTATAATCTTTTTCCTTACAGGTGGCAGAAGACCTAGTTCAGAGGGATGGAGATTTTCTGATTAGAGATTCTCTTTCCTGTCCTGGCAGCTTTGTTCTTACCTGTCAGTGGAAGAATACCTCTCAGCATTTTAAAATCAACAGGAAAGTTATAAGATTAAGTGAAGCCTACTGCCGTGTTCAATATCAGTTTGAACTTGAAAGTTTTGACAGTATCCCTGGCTTAGTTAGATACTATGTTGGGAATCGCACACCAATATCAAAACAGAGTGGAGCAATTATTTTTCAGCCTATCAACAGGACTGTGCCTCTCAGGTGTCTAGAAGAAAAGTATGGCTTAACTCCAGACCGACAAAAAGAGCAAAGTATCCCTGAAGGAAAAACAGAAACTGCAAAAAGACTGAGTCTTGGTATAGCCAGCATGCAGTCCCAGGAGCAGAGCATACCCAGAGGAAATCTTTTGAGGTACTTTAATTTTTCTGTCCTTAAAGGGTGAAGTGAGGTAGCTCCATCAGCTCCCACTGTGGGTGTGGGATAACAGATGCTAATTACAGTGTCCAGATCAATGTCATATTAAGAACTCTCAACATTCAAATGAGCTCCTAAATGCTGGAAGTTCACACGTATTATAACTTATTTAATTGCTCCCATGGTGGCATGAAGTATCTTTTAATCATACAAGCTGCCTGAGTAGAAAGCTAATGATCTTTGCCCTAATCGCAATATATTCTCTCAGTTAGATATGTGTGTTAAGATTGCAGAGTATATTTATGTTTTTGCTTGGATTTTTGTTTACCCTTTTAGAAACAAAGAAAAAAGTGGTAGCCAGCCAGCTAGTTTGGATCACGTTCTGGACAAGAGATTCCCTCTTAAAACTCACCAGTCGGAGAGCTATCTGCTGAGAGGTACGTTTTGTGATTAAACGTTGCGCACATAAAAGCAGTGAGTGCCTAAGTTTTCTGTTATGCTTCAGACAAAAGTAAGACTGCCCTGAGTACTGCATACAGTTACCACTATATAAGCTAAATTAATATACTGCTTGCACTGTAAGTACAGTCATTGGAATAGGTTCTTTAGTTACCAGTGATACATCTGTTGTGATCTGGGCAAATTCTAGTGCTTGCCTTCCGAGGCTGCCAGTCATTTTGAATATGTTAACTTAAAATTATACTGCTCATTGTGGGAAGACTACTTGAGACAAAAAAGATACTAAGTACTTGTACGGTGAGACTGTATTTTGATAGCAAGGATGTGCTTCTATGTTTAACATTTTACATGTGTAACAGAGACATTTAGAAAACAAATTTCTGTCCATCTGTAATTAAATTGATTATCTTATTCCAATCTATGGCTGCAAAATCCTCACTTTGGTACTGTGAATCTTTAATTCTGTATTAATCTAAAAAGTAGTGCTGTGCATTTTGTCATGGGGTCCTCTGAGCAGGTTCTGACATCATAGCACTTATAGGCGATGGGTGTATTTTGTTGACTCGTACATGAATTGAGAGTCAACTGAAACAAGCAGTAAAAAACACTTTGCAGTACGTAGCAGCAAATGCACTGAGAACTGCAGATGAGGAATGTCTGACAAACGTGTAAGTCCCACATTGGATATTGAGTTTTGCATACACAATGAACATAGGATTCAACACATAAATGCTTGGATACATTTTTCCAGCTCTTCAAACTAGCTACTATTCAGCCAAAAAAGTTAGCATCCCTGAAATTCATTCCTTCCATACCTTAGTATGTGCTCAGGCTTGACTTTGGGAAGCTTTTCTTTCATCTCAAACTTATCATTCTCAGAAATGACTCATCTGTTATGCCGTGTGGCTGGAAGTTTCTGTTTTTGTAGCACAGATCAGGTTACAAAGAAACCTCCTATTCCAAGCCATGGAGACTATCCAGCTCTGACATTACAGCCTATGTATGCAGCTGGGACTGGAGTTATTGTCAGCATTCCCACAGAATAACACAGTGCAGCTGTTCCGTGTACTTGGGATTTTGGGAGGATCAGCAATTGAATGGAATTTGTTGGCTAGCTCATTCCTCAAAATTTAACTTCATATACATATAATCAGTGAATAATTTGCATGTTCAGACAATAATTTCCTCAGGAAATAGTGTTAAGAAAAGACCCTGGGATATAGGCACCAGGAATTGTGTGTTTTGGCCTTCTAACTTAACGTATCAACAAAATAGAAATTTTTTTCTTTTTGTTTTCTTCTGCAGGTTCAAGACATTCCTCTCGATTACCTGAAGCAGATGCTGCCTCCTGCCCAAGCTCTCCTGCATTTAGAACGGGCAGTGAACCTTCTTTAAGCCCCACAGTTGTTCAGAAAGTAACCTATGATTCACAAGCAGGAGAAGCTCTTAGAGGATCAGACAGCCAGCTCTATCCAAAGCCTCCACCTAAACCCAGCAAAGCAGCCCTGCTGAAGACCCCAGATTCTCCTACGGTTTCCCATAGCTCAGAAGGACACTATTGTGAGCTAAGCCTTGCCAGAGATTCTGCAGCAACAAAACAACATTTATGCCAGAAAAACAGTTATGTGGAGCATCTGACACAAAAGGAGAGGGGAACACAATCGTTCAGGAACTCTGAAACAAGTTATTTGATCCTGGATGATGACCCTACAACGAATTCTGCAAGTCCTTTAGATGTTTCAACTGAGACGGATGAAAAAAATAATGTGTTTTCTGCACCTCTTTTTGAGACGTTGTCTAGTTTTAAACCAAATGATTTTGAATCCAGACTACTTCCGTCTGAAAACAAGCCTTTGGAAACATCAATGCTAAGAAAAATTAAGGAGCTTTTCACCAAGAATAATCCAAAGGTTATTGCACAGCATATTCTTAGAATGGACTGCAAGGTAAAAAAAATATATATACATATTATATATTATATACATATGTATATATTCCACTATACTTTATATTGTGCAAGTATAGGGTTTTTTCAGAGAATAAGATTTTAAGATTGATAGATTTGCAGCTAACATATTAAATGTACTGACTCATAGGAATTTTTGGGTGACTTTTTTTTTTCCCTATTTGAAGAACAAAAATATCCCAAATCCCTTTGGACTAAATGTGTCTCCTGTCAGCCTTGGCTTCAGACTCAAATTCTCAGTGTTCCATACATCTCTTTAATCTCCTATCAGTTGCTGTGTGTTCTCTGATTCTCACTTAGTGGCGGCTGCTGCTAAGTGAGGCTTCATGGAGATATGGCTGCTTAGAAAAACGTGGTCTAGGGGCAAGTGTGTAAACTCAGAGCAAGACAGCAGCTCTCTAGGATGCTTTCCTGGGGAGGTCTTGTGTTTTGATGCCTTCTTCCAGTGATAGCCTCTTTATTTTAAATCCTGTAAGCTTTGGACACTAAGGACTAAGGACACTAAATAGCTGGTAGTATGGGAACCTGTACAATTAAGGAGAGGCTGGAGTGTCTTAAATATTCAGATTTGTGTATATTGGAGCAGGAACAATAACTAGCTAGCGCAGGCAAGTCTGCATTGTTGTCTTCATCTTGTGGAACTGAGAGCCAGTGACAGTCATTCATTGGTAACTTGTTGGATACCATTACACTGGTAAAAACTGCTAAGTTACAATTAGACTGGCATGGCACCTGGGCCAGAATACATGCTTTGTACTGAGATCTGTGTCAAGGCTGAAGATCACAGGCCTTCTTGTGGTATCAGAAATTTTGCTTTTAAATAACATCTGCAGTTTTATAGAAACTTTAATTTGTGGAAGAAGCACCTCTGTATTAAGTGGTGGAGTGAGTCTACCACTTGTATGTTGGAGAGGAATCTTTGTGAAGTAACTGTGATCTCCATGCATCCAGGGCATCACTCCTGCTTCTCCAGAAGTGAAAAAAGTTTCTCTATGGTGCTTGATATTGCACCAGCGAGGCTTGCTGCATGGCAGATTGTTTTTGTCTTTTCATAACCGAAAAAGCCTGCTGATAGATGTATTTAGAAATAAGAGGCAGATTGGTTTGTAAACATGTCAGTGTTTAGGCCTTAATCTAGCAGATAACCTCACATTATGTTAATTTGGCTTTGCTTGTAATTGTTGCTAATTACAACCATTAGCTAATACACCACGGTTAAAAACCAGGGGCAAATTGGTGAGGATGTCAGTTTTCACATACTGATTTCATTAGGCGCTCAACACTGTGTCCTCCCCAAAGTTCTTTTTCTGGTTAATCCTTACAAGAACCCTGTGGTGTAATCTAAAACATTCTGAGCAATGTTGTCCTTTTAGAAATAAGGAAAGCCAAGCAAATGCAATCTCAAGGCCCCAAGAGCAGCGCCATGCTGATAAGCACCAGGTCAGGGGAGCACATTTCCTGGAGCTTGCATATGGATCTACTGGAAGCAGAGGACATAGTTTGACAAAGTATTTTGGTCACACCTTTTATGCTTTCTTATTATGGAATCACTGGGCAGAAAGATTTTTTACTGCTCTTGTGTGAGACAGTGGCCGTGTGAGAGTTGAGTTGTTCTTGGATTGCTGCATTCCTGCTTATGTCCTAGAACCAACCTAGAGTGGAAAGTTTGGAAAGTCTGTGGGCTTTTTAAGTAGTTTCAAAATTCATCTTCAAATTTTTCAGGTGGCAAGGATACTAGACGTTTCTGAAGAGATGAGGAGGATTATGGGAGTGAACTCCGGTCTTGAACTGATTACTTTGCCTTATGGACATCAATTGCGCCTGGACCTAATTGAAAGGTAAATGTTCCTATGAGTCCTTATTTCCAAGGCAGATGGCCCTGAAAAGGACAGAGCACTGTTACTCTGTACTCAACATCTTCTCAAAGAATGCTTTCCTGTACATTTGCTGAATTTGTGTGTGCAGAAGATAGTTTATCGCTGCTTTTTGCAAAAGTAAATTCCTTGAGGTCATAGGGCAACTCTGTGCTTGTAGTACTGGGAGGTGGGTGCTATGGAAAGCAGGATCCTAGAGCTGCTGAAAATCTTCAGCTCTCTTTTAATCGTTCCTATTAAGGAAAGTTCAGAGGACCTACGTTCCAGCTGACTGCACAAGCGGTTTTTTTGGTAGAGAATCCTGATAATTACCTTTTGCAGATGGGGAAAAGAGCAAAAGAACTAGCAAAGGTGGGGTGTGTGTGTGATTTTGTAGTTGGTTTTCTTTCTTCTTCTTTTTTAATTATTAGTGTTTTTTATCAGCAAAGTTTTCTGCGAAAACTGTCCAAGTTAAGAGGGAGTAATCAGGATCTTCTATCCTGATTTAGTTTCTCTGATTCAGATGTCAGTAGTTTAGTTGCTGAAATTTAGGAGGAAGTCCTCAAGATTTGAGTGCAGAAGCAGCACAATGGGAACTGGAGCTATTATCCACTATTATCCAACAAGTTTGGTCACTCATTGCACAAGCAAAATTTTGCATTCAAAACTTTAGGGATATTCAGCCAGCCAGCCAGCACGCCATAAGGCATTACTGATCTCTCTCTGATTTCTAGCTATTGACAGCTCATGTCCTGTTCACAAGTGGAGTAAAACAGAAAAGCAACTCACTTGGCTGGTTCAGGCAGTCATGTTCCATATGCCTGATGTTGAGTGCAGCTAATATTGACAACACTGACAGGGTGCTACCCAGGTTTTTTTGAACAGAGTACCACAGATCTGGCTGACCAGTAATTAGCACTGAATGAACAGCACTGAATGAACAGCACTGAAGAAAACGTACTAGAACATAAACTCAAAAAAACATTCTATATTAATGGCATTGCAGCTCTTGATAAGAAGATGCTGTAAAGAGCAAGTGATACTGAAATATACCTGAGTTGATCTTCTCTGAACTTATGTACGTCATAATGTATTAATAATTAGTAACCACTAATATAAATTGTTTCACTTGCAGGCACAATACCATGGCAATAGGAATAGCTGTGGATATCTTAGGTTGCACAGGAAATCTGGAAGACAGAGCTGCAACATTAAACAAGATCATCCAAGTTGCAGTGGAGCTGAAGGACTCACTGGGGGATTTGTATGCATTTTCTGCCATTATGAAAGCACTGGAAATGCCACAGGTAAAAAAAATAAAAAAATAAAAAATGATCAATTTTCTCTTTACATTTCGAAAAGTAGTTATTAGTTGGTTTGATTAAACTAACTTATGTGGTAGCAGCATGTTTTTCCTGTGACTTGCTAGAGTAAAAAAAAATCTACATTCCTCTTATTTCATCTGAACAGGTCACCAGGTTAGAACAAACATGGACCTCTTTAAGACATCATTACACCCAGACTGCCATCATGTATGAAAAACAGCTGAAGCCATTCAGCAAAGCTTTGCATGAAGGACAAGGTGAGTGGAATACTGAGCATGAATTTGATGCTGTTTGGTTTAGCTTTTTAACTCTGCCCTTGCCACTTGCCTGTGGAAGGAGGTGAGCTGCTGTTTTGACAGCTGTGTATCATATATTTAAAAAGGCTACATAAAGCAGTAAAACAGTGAAATAGAAGGAAACAGTGCACAAGCAAAACAGGAGTATGTATGTGATTGATCGCATGCGTCCATGCAAAACATAAAATGCAGTGGAGCAGAAACCAAGAATAACTGCAAAATCTTGCCTCAAAGACAGGATAAAAAAATCTCCTTCTCTCTCTCCAAGGAAAGTTATTTTGGGCAGATTTGTTTTTTGTGTGCTTTGCCTACTGGATCAGATGATGAATTCTGGAATACAAAGAATGGGTCAATCATGTAATTCCTTTGATCACTTCATCAGGTGCTCTTAGCAGCTCTGATCTCCATAGGGGCCTAAGGGGGAGGGATGTTTCTCTGAACACTTCTGTGGCTAAGAGAACAGGTAGAGATAGAAAACTTTTTAGTCCCACAGTTCTTGCTGTGGTTTATCTTATCTTGGCCCACTCCCCCAAGCCAAGCAACTTAGTAGAAACTGGCAGGACAGAATATATCAGAAGCGAGGTGCTAATTTTGTGATTCAAGACAAGTGCCAGTTTCTGACTTAGAAAAGAATACTGCATTTACAATACTTGATTCAGTTAGCATTTCCATGTCTGATATGGTTTGTTGTTCTCTATTCCAGAGATGGTCAGTGTTCCACAGAACCTAACATTGCCACTGCTGATGCCTATTGTTACCTTGATGGAGCGACAAGCTGTCACTTTTGAAGGGATGGATCTGTGGGAAAGCAGTGACCAAAGCTGTGAAATAATGTTCAGGCACTTGACCACGGCTCGTCAGATAGCACAGAATGCAGAAACGTACAGCTTGACTGCACAACGGATGCTGGAAGGTAGGGAGCACCGACAGGAGAAATGCGTATTAACAGAACATGTGGGCTATGTCTGAAGAATAAGATCTCTGCTTAAGTGAAAGGAATAGTCGCTGCAATAAATTCTTCTCAGCTTTCATGGGAGCTGATATAGAAGCAAAGGTCATGCAGGAAAGTCGGTAACTGAATCTAAGTACAGGAAGAATCAAGGAAAACTCGCTGCTTCCTGTGCAATTGAAGTCTGCACTCTGATCTTTGGAAATAAGTTACCATTTACCATAGCAAGATTCTTTACCAGGAGGCCAAGATGCAACACAAAGATCTTGACATCTTGCAGCCAGAAAGGAGCAGTAGGTTAGTAATGTGACTTTTATAACTTAAGATTGCAGTGAAAAAGTTGAGACAGGGAAGAAAAGTAGTTCTACAGCAAGTATGCATCAGTAATTAGTTTCTAATGACTGTACTGACAATTATGTGCATAACAACTCTAGGCCATTAGAATTCAGCAAAGGATAGCTTATCCCACTATACCTGCAGCCATTCTAGTGCTACTAGAATACAACATGTTGAAGTTTTTCACTTTTTCTAGCTTGTTAAAACAGTGCAAAAGAAACCAAGCAGACTAAAGCTCTTCTTATTTGCAGGGAATGCAGTTTAAAAGGCAATTCTTCCAAGTAAAAAAAACTTGCTTGATGGTGACACTATTCTTTTTACTTACTAGGTTTCCAGCCAGATGAAGAGATGAGCGAAATCTTCAAGACAGAATTTCAAATGAGATTGCTCTGGGGCAGCAAAGGAGCACAAGTTAATCAGAATGAAAGATATGAGAAGTTCAGCCAGATTTTAACTGCACTTTCCCGAAAACTGGAACCTCCTCCAGTGAAGCAGGTGGAACAATTAAGTATCTGAGACTATAAACACTATTAAGTGAAGATATACTTGAAATAACTGTAGCTTGCTTTCAGTAATTTGATACTGCACGTACTTCTTGCATTTCACAAGATGTTTAGAACTTCTAATTGCACAATGCACACTTGTTTTAAAACTACTGACTTCTCCAACAAATTATTTATTTACTGTGCCACTACATCGTTAAATGATCCCTTTATGCAGGTAGGTCATCCCTGTAAAGTACTCTAGCTTTCTGCATTTCCTTAAGGTTGCAATCTTTTGATAATGTCTAAGAATAGGGGCATCTGCATTATAATTATATTTAAATGAAGCAAATAGTGTAAATAAAGTGATAGATTAACTATGTGACAGTTGTATAATACTCCTTAACTGGGTATAAAACACTGTGTATAGAATTGTGAATTAAAGTATATCTTTATGCAAAATAATCTATAGTTGAAGAAATTATCTGTGACTGCAACAGAAGGCTCAAATTTCACTTTACCTATGGAAGTGGAAAATTAATTGTGTGTGTGTTGGGACAATTGAAAGTTTTTTTTTCCAGACAGCATGTGAAGCACTTTAATTTTTGCTGGAGGCTGGGCAGCTACGCTGCCAGGAAATGAATGATGAAATGGCAAGAACAAACAACCTAGGTAATTAAAATGCTTTCATATATGAGTAAAGGTGGGTGTACGTATATATTAAAACTTACTTCACATTCTGAGGTGAATCACGATAAGCAGTACTTACTTTCTTTTTTTCTTGGATGAAGAGTTACTTCAGATTTCATAGATAATCAGAGTGCATAATGTTAACGTAAAGAATGCTTCAGCAGCAAATGTTATATTGTCATTACATGTACAGACTTGATGTATAAGCATTCTCAGAAATTGTATAAATAATTAGGCAAGAACTGTGGTTACAGAGTTGCATTTGTTCACTGTAAGTAAGCCTGTCTCTGGAGTAAGATGTTATGGCATTTTAAAGTACTAGAATAGGGCAAGTAGGCAAATGAGCAAACCAACCACTACCACAATGGTGGCAATCAGTTCCCCTTTAGCTACAGTCACTGCAGAAGGACTACAACCATACCAAGAGGTAACAGAGCTCCTGTTCACGTTGTCACACTGCAAAGTCTCCCTATCAATGTTAAGAAAAAGGTTGAAGCTAATTTTTTAAACCATGAAAAGATCTTTTTATTCCATGAAAATACTCTCAACAGAGAACACTATCTTTAAACAAAGCATTTAACATTTAGGAAATCAACATGTGCACAAACAGAAGATTAAAAATTACTGGAAAAGGCAAGTCTTTTAGACACCTCACATTCAGAATTTTAGAATAAGTGATTTATAACTAGCTATGCAAGGACAGATGTATTTTTTCCTATGCTTAATAACCCTCCCACAAGTTGCACTATCCCTAGTGAAAGCAACCTGCCTTCAATGGAAGCAAATCCTGGTTTTAGAAAAACAAACAGTAGTGTAAATAGAACATTTTGTCCTTTCCCAGGAAGTGTTATTACTGACCTGTACGGCTGTTAGCCAGGCAAACCACAGGCCCTTTAGCAGAAAATACACAGATCACATTTCTTCCTTTCCTCTAGTTTTAAAATGAAAAAAGTACTATTTAAAAAAAAAAACAAACTACGTAAATAGTTTTGTCAGTATTGAGTATTGTCACATTATAATATAAATAACCCTGTATACAAGCTCCAAAAATCTAAACTTTAGCATTTAATAGCCCCCATAATACACTAGGTCAAGCTGTGTAATAATGGTAAAAAATGAATAAACCTCTACACAAGTCACTCAAATTCAGTTTTACTGGTAGTACAGTTCCTAATAACACTGAAATTAAAAAGAATCCAGCACTTCTCCATCCAAATATTGCTTGAGACCCCACAAAAACAGGATGTTTTGATTATTATTTCCCAAACAGCAGTTGGCTGGGTAGACGAGCTTTGTTTGATGCAAATATCCCCCCCCGCCCAAAATCTCTAATCTAATTATTATCACCCTAGTAGATCAGATATGATGTATTTATTAATAGAACCACAAATGGGAGGCAAGACAACATAAAGCAACAGGGGCACTGCAGACAACTATATTTACACGTATAAACATATCCAAATTTCAATTGTTTACAAGTAAAAGTGCACATAGATCATTACGAAGTATCACTCAAATTTCAACTGGTCCATACAATGAAGCATCACCTAGAAACGGACTAGCACTGCAGTAATTTAATTAAAATTGGAACTTCATAGTCAAAAAACTAAAAGAGTTTCCATAAAAATAGTTTTAAAAATATTAAAATCAAATTAAGAGATACACATCCCAATGTATAAAATTCATGATGCACCATGTATCCTGTAAAGTAGAGCTCTACAAAACACCTACCATGTCTACCTCAGCAGCTGCAGCACTGTGGAAAGAGCTGAGACACAAAGCCCTTCGTGAGATACTGTAAGTGGTAGTGTTGGCAACAACAGATTTAGGCACTATAGTTTAAGGCAGCAGTAGAATGGCAAGTGGTTGACTTCTAAAAACAGTCATTAGCTCGCAGTGGTGAATCTCTCTGGCGGTGTTCCAGGTTTTCAGTGCTGACAGTAGGTTACTGAAGTGCTGAAGATGGACCACAGGTCTAGAAGTTTCTCCTGACTGCATTGTAGGTTAGAGCTGGGATGTATCATTTCCCCAATCAACATAACATAAATACATTACGGTCTCTTACCGGTTATGCTAAAAACTGGAATGTAACGATGGTTGTAGTGGAAAAGTTATAGCAGCATACATGGATACTGGATGAAACTCTAGTACTGAAAGTATTTAAAGAGAATGATTTGTTACAAAGTAAGAGAAGCAATGATGTCAAACAAGCGTTATGCAGATATGCCTGACTGTCCTAGGCATGCAAGAGGAGGTTAAGGGCGAGCATGGAGGTGGTGCAGGCAGACTGGTAGCTGACACGGTTCTAAATGACTGCCATTTAAAATGAGTAGGAAAGAGTATAACCAAACCAACCAGAATGTAGCATGAGCTAAAATATAGTACGGGCCTCTTTGACCACCTATGACAACGAAAATAATGCGGTTTTAGGAAGAGATGCCTTTTTACTCTGGTAATGGAATCCTATTTTCCTGCACAAATTTAAGAATTTGTAATACATCCTTAGTTACGTATGGAAATGCTAAGAATGTTAGTGACTAAATGTATGTCTGCATGCATTCATGCAACTAGCTTTTCCCCTTGTTCAATGGGCATCCCAGTCTAACACCTCCCTCCCACCCCCCGCCCCAAGCAGCTGCATGTAACCTCCTTCAAGATCTCGCCCATTTTCTCAGAAACCCGCTTCAGGAACCTGCAGTCCAAGAGGAAAAAGAAAAGAACAAAGTTACTGAAGGCCTTTAGAAGACAGGGAAGCGTGCTCAGTTCTAACAGGCCATTCTCAGTGGCTATACACTAGCCTTGTATTACTCTCATAAATTCACATTAGAAATACCAGCAATAGTTTCTAGATGAAATCAAGTAGTGCAATGCAGTTTCCAAGCCTCAATGATTTAACAGTGAGTGGAACAGAATTAGTTTAAAAAAGAAAAACCTTGATTTCAAACTAAACATGATATAATTCAAAGACAACTTACAGGCACAGATTAAGAATCTAAAATCGTTCCCTTTTCAGGAGCAAATGGAGGTTAAAATTGAGTAAAACACCAAGAATTAATTAAATGTGGCTTTTGTTGTTGTTGGATTTTTTTCTGGTTCAAGGTGTGTATAGTTAAAACAATGCAGTTGTGTCCCATACACAACGTTCTACATGAGAACTACAGCAAGGGAAGGAGAGGCAGGTCAGTGGACCTTCTGTCCTTTTTAATCATACTGTTTTCTTCCTGAGTAATTTTGTTGAGCTTTTTGATTCAGAAAAGATCTTCCTGTTTAAGAAGTGAAAGATGCCAAGTATTTGCTAAGAAAGGAAATAATAATTTTCAGTAACTGAATTCAGTTAGTAGAGGGATAAAACACTCGTTTAAGCATATAGTTTTAAGTCAGGGAAGTGAACAGTGTATCTGAGAGGTCTTCAAAACTAAAGTAATTTTTCAGTTCTCTGTAAAGACAAAGTATTGTACAGAACAAGCAGGAATCCTGGTCTTTCTCCATTTTATAGCTGAATTGGATTTAGTGCTTTATAGAGCAGGAACATTTTATCAGTGAACAAAGCAGAAAGCATTAGCCAGAATTATGGACCAATTTAATGCTGTTATCTCTAGAAAAGCTACAGCAAACTCACATTGCAAACAATAGGCCATTCCTGACTTCTGTTATTCTCATGCTTTCCATGAACCTGCCTGACTTACTATTTTTCCACTATTTTCCCTGGAAAACGTACACTTGAAAGTTGCCAATTTACTGTTAGATATAGGTTACTGCACCTTTGCTGTTTTTCTCTAGCGTTACATCTATATAAGATGTTGGTACATAGCCTTCCTCTCCATTTTGTCTTCGAGCTCTTGTCCACCCATCTCCTTTGTCCTCCTCAATAATGTACAAAATTTCCCCTTCTTTCATTGCCAGAGTGCCTTCATTATGACCTGGGAAAACAGAAGGCAAAGAAGACAGAATTTCTATTTTTTTTCTCAGAACGTAGCTTCCAGATTACATATAAACAGGAAGTATCAAAAATCTGTGAAGCAAACATATGGTCAAACAGGCTGAGACAGACAAAAACCTAGTCCAATCTCTGTAGCTGAATATTTGCCAAAGTTGTGCTAACTTTTCTGAAGAAACAGCAGAGAAGCAGTACTTATGAATTAAACTTATTTCCACTGCTCTTATAAGCAACCAATTGCTCATAAAAATTTACATTATTTTACCTCAATTCTCTGCAGCAAAACATCCATACCCTACAGGCAAATTATTTTTGAGTCAAGCAACCATAGTGTATGTTGTTAACCTTACCATCAAAAGGATATATTGCCTTGCAATGTCCTATAGCTGGTAATGGATCATCATCTTCAAACTCATCGTCAAACTCATTTGGATGCGCGTGCTGCTGTGGTGGGCCTCGGACTTCCTGATTCGCATCATCTGTGTAACTCCCTTCAGGGCTATAATGCAATGATCACAGCATGAGGATTCTTCAGAGTTCTGAGCTCTGAACATATATACATCATAGGAAAGTGCAAGACCCTGGATATTTCTTTGGGAAGGCATGTTAACAGTTCCGGAAGTGATCTTCTGAAAGTGTTTTGATCTAACAACAAGGGCTTGGACCAAATTCTCTTACAAAACCAAAGAAATCAGGTCAGTGTAACGTAATGGAAGAAAACAGCATTAAAAGGTACTATGAGCAGGTGTTACAGTTCAACTCTCCATTTTTCTACATTACCGTGATGATCTTAGTGACCTCTAGAATTTAGAACTAGTAAGATTATCCTTTGGAAGGACATAAACTTTCAGAGGTTAAGGAGCAACCTTCTATTAACTATCGGAGAGAGATAATGATTCTAGCATAGATTTAAAAGCAGTAGAGATAGAATAGAATAGTGACCTCTCTCTGCCCTGTGTTACAAGGTGGTTGATATCACTGCTGTGTCGCCTGTCAGTTCTGGCTGCTACTTTTCCTTCAACTTCAGAGAGCCAGGCCTTGAAGAAAAGAAGACAAATACTGGTATCAAGATGAAAGCTGATCCTAAACCAGCAACTACAATTTAAAAAATGCACTTAACTACATACTGTTTAGTTGTTGGTGTACAGCCACAGAGGGACTGTATTCATCTATGAAGTCTTGAAGTTATTTTATATGAAGCATAAATATTTCTGCTTAGCCTATACTCTGTTCTGGTGTTAAGTAACAGAGAAAAAAAATCTGTAACCACCTATGACTTGCAGAATAATTCATTCATAAATTCTTCTCAACATCCTGCATCTACTATAAAGTACACTGTCATTCCAGCTAGACTAACATTTCTGAAAATAGAGCACCCCACAGAAAACTGTATTGGGAGATCTTGGTTTAATCAAGTAGTTTCACAGCTGATATGTAACCCATAAGGCAGTGTACCATAATATCATTCATGTACATTTTCTAAGAAATTGCTTTAGATTCTAACCTCATTCTTGTGTATTTCCATCCGCAGGCGGTCCATGTTGCTCATTGTCTCAGCTAACTTTGGCTGTAAACTGCTTGGATCACCCATCTGGGGATTTTTTTCATAAACATCTCTCATCTTGATGAGGGCATCTCTAACATAGAAAACCCCACAATAATTATACAAATTATATATACCTGTACTAGTTCCTTAAAGCAAAGATAATGTTTACATTTGAAATCTTAGCCCATGATTACAGTTCACAGATAGTAAACAAAGATACTATACTGGAGCAGGAGGATGCAGTGTTAGCAGAATCTACGTATGGCAGATCTTCAATTAAAAATATTTTCAATAGCTTATTCTCTCCTATTTTTAAAGTTTTTGGCTAAAGCATAGGACTTTAACTATGATGCACTCACTTTTGGTCAGTTTCCTTCTGTAGTTCTCTGTTGAGTTCATCAATTCTCTGCTGAAGTTTCTTGCGTCTCTGTTCTGGAGGAAGGTGGCTGAAGTCTTCCAGTGCAGGGCCCTGAAAAAATAAATACTATTACACAAGTAGCACACGCATCTAGGCAGCTGAACTGACATACCCACACATGAACGGTGTTCACTGGAAGCAAGATGGACCTTCTCAGAACTCTACTTGACACACAGCTCTTTAAAAGACCACAACAGAATTGATGCGTGTTCTTGGTGCTATCCTGTAGTCACTCATTCAAGGTTCTTTCTACCTTCTGTAACAGCTGGCTTGGTGTTGCGATTAATAATTTGTAGATTAAGCACTAATTAGTCTAAGAAGTTGAGCCACGAAACTTCCTAGTTTAGCCACTGCCCCAGTGCAGATGTAGCAAAACCAACATTACTTACTGAACATTTATTTCAGTCAGAAGAAAAATCTAACGTGTATATAGCATATAGGTAATTGAATCTTTCCACAGACTGTTTTCAATGGCTACTTGGATGCTGTCAAAAAAAGAACACTGTCATTTGGACCTTTGTTCCAAAATATTAATAATATAGTTCTCTTTCAGAAGCTCATCAATCTTGCTAGAAAACATATTAAAAGAATCTCAATTGGACTTACAAAGTTCTGATACATTTTCCCTAGAGTAAAACCAGTTCACAGAGCATAGAATTTATACAATCAAACAAAACTTGCTCATATATTCCAAGTAACCTTCTTAATTATAAAAAAGAACATTTCAAGGGAGGAAAAAAAACCCTGCTAATTCTCAATTTTTATTATTATCTTTTTAAACTTAAGGCCAAATATTGGTATGAGCCCACATTTGCAAAGGTTTGACTGCAAGCTTGTGCTAAGATTATAAATAGTATGGTAGAATTGGCATGTAATAAAGCATGGGAGGAGATTTTTACCAATCGTGTGAATTTGATGTGCCAACTTTCCTCCGTAAGCAATAGACACCTAAACTGCTTATTAAGAAGGAAATATAGTACACATACTGGTAACAAAGTTACATTACTTTCTTACAAATATTTGTAGGTCAAAAAAACCTGCTTGCCATTACAGAGACCCTCCACAGATGTAAAATGAGCTGGACAGCATTTCTTTTGACAGGAAGCCTAATAAACATTGCTGTCAAGATTTTGACACAAACGGCCTTAGGTCCAGGTGCAGTTCTGGGTTTCTAGATTCCCCCATCTTCTTGCCCCTCAACTTCTTGGCTCTCCTCCACTTCTAAAATCCTAATCTGACTTTTTAAGATGGAAATACACGAGCCCATTAGAAAGAAAAAAAAAGGAAACCAAAGATCAAAGTATGGTGTTTCAAAAACAAAGCAAGAGTGTTTCTTAGAAAACAAAAAGGCTTTCAGGTGCTTCCACACGCTACAGAAAAACAGATAATCATGTCCTTTGTATCATTGTTCCTTACAGGTCAATTAATTAAAACCAGTGAGTAATATTCAGAGGAACACAGTTATTCATGTGAATTTTTTTACTTTTTTACTCTGCAAAGTTACAATATCGATTAAGGGGCATTTTTTCATTTAATATAAAAGCTTTCTAGTACTCCTAAACATAAAGGATCATCTCCTCTGTAAATGTCAGGTTGAATTCAAGTGCATGAATTTTGCAATATTCACTATTCCTCTTTTAAACAAGTCTTGTAATCTTTTTGTATACTCTTATTTTATGCTGCTTTAAAAATTATTTCTGAAACAGACAAAGCATAAGTATTTCCATCGTCACCAACTGATGAATGCTGGTCAACCTTAAAATCCCAAAACCACAGAATAAATTGCAGACAGATCACAAGTCTCATTATCTCACATTAAGCATGTGGATGGTTAAGAACATGACTGTGTATGAGAATGGAAAGTCTGAAGATGTATTCCAGTGCCTGACTTAGAGCAGTTATGATATGGAAACACTTTCAGAAGATTACTTTCATGCTATCTTAGCAGAAGTACAGCAGACAGATCAGCACACGGGCTTACCGTCTTCACCGACCACTGCACAGTTCATTTGAAAACAGAAAGAAACGGGAAATTACTCACATGTAACGACCAGTTACAAAAATGATTAATGCCTAAAAATGTATCTTTAAAGTATTAAACATTAATATTTTAAACTATGAAAATACGTTTTACTACGAGCACAAGAACAGCAAAAGACAATCAGGAATGCACTTCTGCGCTAAGCATTATAGATTTAAAAAAATCAGTAGATGAGAATAGGTAGTTTAACTTACAAAACTATAAAACACAACTTCTTTAAACTAGGGTTTAGATTTGAGTGTTCAAATGATACACTTAACAAGCTTTTACTGTGGGAGAAGAAACGCACACAGCCAACACTGCACAAAATAGCAGAATTTGATGATGATGAAGGACTGATCAGCCATATACAAATAGCTTTTTACAGCAATCCACTACCATCACCTTTACAAAGGTAATTTACACCTTATTATCACAGAAGGCTACAATAAACAAAGACCTTTTTCAAGTTAATGATTTTACTTTTTGTAAACAAACATTTGGGTCAGCATTGCTACCCTAGAATGTTTTAGTTATTCAACCTGGAAGAAGTAAATAAACAAAAGCACAGCTTTGCTTTAACATTCACTATGCTTTCCATGACCTTTTATAAGCCTTTCCAGAGAATGGCTAAGGAACTTAGGAGATAGACAGATATCTGCATTGATACGACCTTTAGCGATTGCTATGACTATTGATGATTAGAATTTCTAGCAATAAAGAAAATGAACATCCTTCACAAATGATACCATGGTAGAAAGCTCAACCAAGTCCAAAGCCGTACAATGGATACAGAATAAACTACTTTTTCTCTCTACAAAGAGCCTTCTAAGAAAATGCAAAATAAGATTTATGTATCACTGTTCACAACACAACCATGTATGTATCAAGCAGCAGTGAGGAAAGACCTCGTAAGTAAATGGAAATGATGATTTTGAAAATAATACTAGCTTATTAATGAAAGGGAGGCGTGGCTATTCCTAAGGCTTTTTTCCATAGCCTGTTAATTTTGTATAGAGAGAGAACTTCAGCTACTGTACACTATGTTCTCTGTACAGCAGATGGCAGGAAAAATCCTAATGCATGAAGCACAGAATGAGAGCAGCTCAGTTTTGTGATCTCTATTGCTTCAAATGACACCTGGGGCATAAAAAGCAGCATGTCTGGTATGCTTATTACCTGATCTTTGCTCATGGATAAATCTCAAAGCAAATTAAAACACCATTTGAAAGTTGTGCATGTCAATTCTATTTGGACATAGTTTTCCAGGGATAAAACCATGGAAGACATAGCACTTTGTATTAGGAACTATTAAGGATAGAACAAACACTATTTCAAAGATAAAACTGGTCAATGACATAAAATCTATTAAAATTACAGCACACATTTAAAGACATTTGATATGTGAGGTCTTTAAATGTTTGCAAGGTATTTTAAACCACATAAAATATTCATCTGGAAGACTTAGAGATTTCAAAACATTTGATACTGCCGGATAACGGAGATCATCCACATTTGGATGTTACTATCAATCTTCTGTATTAAGTTGATTCTATTTTACAGCACGGTCAATAAATTGGTAAGAATACAAAATTAAAATACTGTTTTTGTTTTCCATGGGTATTTTCTAGTTGTTAGTAACAAATTCTAGATCTATTAAGATTATAAGGTGTCAATTTGTGAGGATTTGATATATCCAATGATAAAACAAAAAGGTGGGGGTTAATCAAGATCTCTGCTACTTCAGCAACTTTAATCTAGTTCTTGAGTAGGTAAGGAAGGAATATTATCTTCACAACCAAAATAGATTACAATACCATTCAGAAAATAAAAGGAAAAGCTTCCCTTCATCAATACATACAGAATATCTGGGGGTCTGATATAAGATGCCATGACATGATTTAAAGAAAGTACATGAAAGCATAGCTCATTTCTGAATGATAGCAAGGGAGCCTCTAAATCATTAACTTTACTGCACTGCTATGCTGTACTTTGATCTCCACGTTACAGTAACCAGCCATTCTTGGTGCATAGGAGATAGCACGCTGATTTTTGTTTTCGAATACAAGAAAATCATGAATTAAATATGATCAGGTACATCCAATTATCTCATTATAAAGATCACTAAGCATCTTAAAACACACAAACTGGGCAGCCTGTATTTCACTGAAATAACAGGGAAGTGGCAATACATTTATCACTTGTACTGTAAATGTTCTTCTGTTGTCTTCCAAACAAATTCTATTTGCAGAACATGCCACTAATAATTGATAAATGAATTGACAAATCTCAAAGTAATTTTTCAATACCTTTACCCAGAAGTACCTTGGACAAAAACAATTTGTTAAGCATAAAATTAAGAGGGTAATTTTTCAGAAAATCAGGATTGCAAAATCTGCAAGCACTGTGTGCTGAAACATTTGATGTATAAAAAAATAAATGAAACTTCTCCATTCTTCGTTCTGTCTCAACATCAACTACTGTTATTTCAATTACAAGTCACCAAATAAAGCGATCATCTGTAAGCTTTTTTTATGGTTACTATTTATTCCCTGCGGTGTAGTACTGCTAAAATATGGCATATGATGGTAGGAAAACATTTGTGAACGTGAACAACAATGAATAAAAGTTATCAAACACATGCTGAGCACCCTCTTTATAAAACTTTTATTTTAGACACAAGCATTTGGAATGTTACAACAAGTATTTACACTATTGCAATTTTAATCTGGTGGTAAGGTCTGTATAATATGAAAAAAAAAACCCACAAACCAACAACCACCAGAGCATCCTAAAAGTGACTGTATAGCTGAGTACTGCTTAAAAAAGAGTAAGCCTTATAATGAGGGTGAAGAGCATTAGAAAAGCCACATCACAAACACACTGTTCATAGCCCATCATGCATTTCAACTTTTTATCCAACTTACCCCTCTTTTGAGGCTTCTGAAAGAAGGAATTCTGGGCTTCCCTGTTTTTATGTCACTCATGCAATAATGCACTGGTTCAATGGAGAATATGGGATACTGGGACCCATTAGGAGTACTGGATATGTATAAACTAGTAGGGGTTAGGGGTGGGGACTGTGGCTAATGTGGAAATAAAGAAAGCAACAAATAAGCCAAATGTTCAAAGTGATTTTAAAATGAAAACTCTGTCTTATAAAAGCAAAATTTCCATCTATCACAAACACCTTTAACTTTCACAGACACGTTTATGCTATCGCTGTATGGGTTTTAAGAGGTTGCTGTCACAAATCAATCTTCAGAGACAGAGGAATATTTAAGAAAACTGCAGGCTCAACTTTCATAAGATCTCAAAAAAGATTCCAAACTTATTTCTCTGTTCTTTTAGAACAGGAAATTTTGCTTTTTCCAACTTTATTTATGGTCATTCCGGAAACTTGCGCAACTGTGCTCACATTTTCTTCCTACATTTCGATGCACCTTCCCCGCTAAGTTAGAAATAATATGTATGTACATGGAGAATGACCAAGAAAGAGGTCTACTGAGACCTCTTGTAATCAAACTGGACTTGCAAAATGGCTGTGCACCATTCCTAATCAACAGCATCACTACAACTTCCCCTGCTTTCGTCCTCCACTTCTAAAAATTGCTTCTCTGATGGTTTCTCTCTCCTGCTCTTTGCTGCTTTTGCCTATTTCAGTTTTCCCATTTTCTCTGCTACACAATTCATTCCCTTTCCAAAAGGCTTTTCTGTCTGACAACATCAAAAAATAGGTAAACATACGTAAGGAAGTCAAGACCATCCACAGTTCAAGCTAAATGAAGGCCCAAATGCCACCACAAATACATCAAATACACTAAGTTAGTATTTTTGCTTTGGTTTTCTATTAGCTAATGTTTTGAAATACTTTAAGAATGTTATGTGCTTATATTCTTATAGGAAATATAATAAATAACATACTGTTTATATAAAATATATACAATTCCAAACATATATATATATATTCTGATGTATATTTTACTTCCAGCTGTTTTTTTTTGTTTGTTTGTTTTTTAAGGGTGTGTTCATAAATCCCTCCCACCCCTCCCCCTCCAAAAACAAAAACTGAACATAATCTTCCATTTATTCCAGGTACTTAAGGAAGAGTATGTAGAATTTATACATATTTGTGTGTCTGTAATTCCACGTAGGAAATAGCATGTAGCGTTCATAGTCACCTCTATGGAGTGAACAAACTATGGAGAAGAAAGAGTAGGGAAACAGTCCTGACAGCTTTCTTCAGCTGTCATCATGCTATGGAATATCTTGTATCTACAGTAAACATCCAGACCAGAAGCACATTTAGATCGTCACTGCTTTGCTGTCTGTGGCAGAGGATGTGTATGTGTGTGAGCACACATGCAAAGCTTTTGGACACAGGGCTTATTACCAAACTGGTAGTCATGACTGCAGCCAAATGGTAATATGTTGAAATGATAAACTACTATCAGTCATTAATTATACTGCATGAAAGGTAAATAATCAGTTTTCATTTTAACACAGCTGCAGTTACACATAACATATTGAGGAGGAGAAAAGGAATCAGCTGAATCTTTTCTGCAAAGATCTGCTTGCTTGGAATACTATCAACTGGAAAATAAATCCCAGCCCTCATGAGCTGTAAGGACAGCTTTCTACAAAGTGGCAGAAACCAATTTGGAAGATTAAAACAATCTCACCAAACTCTGAGGGAATCATTTAAAAGACTCACTTATATGTTCTAATACTAGCTAAAATCCTACCATAAAATTTAAATTTGTGCCTACTTCCATTTTTTTCCTGAGCATAGGCATATTTTTACCTTTTTCACAGCTACATTTCCTCTGGGATATTTTCCTGTATGGATCTTCAACAGTATGTTTTATCAGTGAATTACTGTAAGTTTTAATATTTTTGAAAATAGCACATTTAATTTAAAAAATAAAAATAAAATCTATGTACTATTCCTATTGATAAACATACATAAAATGTGACATTTTAAAGGAGGTTGCTTTTTGTAGTATTAAAGAGAGATCTGAAGCCTGCCTGATTCCAAAGCATAAAACACACCCTCTCAGTTTGTTTTGCTTATTTTTACGTCCAAATCAACACTTTTTCTATGCAATTACAGAAAGTCTTTACAGCAACTCAAAATAATTAGGGAAGTTGGAAACTACTTTTATTTACTATATTTCAACCTATGCAGAACATCGAATAACAGATAAAAAACCTTACAGGACACAGACCACTGGAAGAATCGCAAAACTTCCTTCCACAAAAACCTGAGAACATCCAACCTTACTCAAACTGTATGTCATCAAAAAACAATGGAGTACAAGGAGAACGTACTTTTAAAATAAACAATTGCTATTTCTATGTGCTCTGAATCTTCACGTTTTAATTTTACGAGTAGTAATTTCAGAATTGTTACCTTTGGCTTTTTTCCAAATAGCCACAGCTTTCCTTTTGCCTTGCCCACTGTAGTTTTTGAATCAATTCTCATTCCTTCCTGCTTTGGTGTACTGATGGTTCCATCAGAGATAGTTCTGTAAATATTCTGACTGTAGTCTTCAAATGGAAAATCTCCAGGAGGTTCAAAACCAGATTTGAAGCAGTCTATCACTAGCTGGGAGTCCTAAACAGAACGTGAGTGAGTTTAAAAAGAAAATCAAGCAGTTATCAAGAGAGAAGAGAGAAACCTGGAGACATAAATTTTCCCTTTAAGACTTTAACAGAGAGGACACAAAATGCCTTCTGTTGGACTGAAGATAAAGTATGTTCTTTTTTTTCTCAGCAGCATTACCAATGGCACAAATCAAAGCATACATACACTGTTATTCAGAAGCCAGCAAAGAGTCCCCACAGGTTCTCAGGAATTTAAGGCAGGGCAATGGTTTATGCCCAAATTAGACTCCATCTTTTTATACTTTATCCAATTTAATGCTACATGCCAGAGAAGACACCAACCATGTTGGTATTCTGGGATGTTTCAGGATATGCAAAACAACGCATCCAAATCATATATGATATTAAACATCTTCAGATCAAAGTAAAACAATAAAACATGAAGAGAACAAATACCAGCAATACTGGAAACAATCATTAAGACTAATACTTTTATGGCAAATAATTGAAAACATAAAAAATGTACAGGATTAAGTAATTTTCCTCTTCTCTCCCACTCGCCACGCATCAGTTCACTTTCTAATATGCATTTCTTAAGTAACTCAATTCTACTTACTCTATGTTCATCAACTGATTTTGCTGCAAGGATCATCCCCTCTAAGCATTTGGAGATGATTGGAATAACCTTGCGCTCAGAGTCAGCAAAGCCTTTGTAACATTCACTAAGTTTGATAGTCCTTCTTTCATCCATTTCTTGAAGTTGCTGCAAGCACAAAGGAAGATAAGTATTTATGGACATTTTTTCCTGATCCCGATGTATGCAGTTGCTGTGGTCGCCACAGTGTAGTATGGAATTTCAGTACCTTCCCAGTATTACTATTTACCCAACAAAACAGAACCTACTTAAATTTCAAAAAAAGGAAGTCCTGTCAGACATAGATTTGAGATGCCCTAACAGAAATTAGAGTTTATATTTTTTAATTTATAAAATGGTGTCTGGAGGACTGAACTTTCTATTCCTTAATTTAAAGCCTGTGTAAAGCGCCTACAGCCTCCTACTTAGTTTGAAAAATTTCAGGCAAAAATGAGAAATACTAGTAAGATAATAGCCCAGAACACTTCACCTAAATTAACGTGACAAAGAGAAGGAAACAATAGGCAATAAGCCCATAAACAGGTTATCAAAATGGGTTAAAAAAGATGGATTTCCTGTGTCTATTCTAACAAAGGCAGATATCTCAAAGAGCGTCTAATTTCATAAGTGAAACAAGGCAACAACCTTAGACCTGCTGAACACCTCTCCCCAGGCACTCTCACATGAAGTTATTAAACACTTGCAAGGAAATAATTTAGAAAACATAGTCCCAGGAGAAAGTAGGACCAGGCCTTTTTGCTTTTACTGGAGACTTTTAGAAAACACAAGCCATTTCAACACTAGAAAAATTGGACCGAGCTACAAAACCAAAACTGTTTCTCCTGGGACTTCACTGCAATATTCCATCAGTGCTAATGCCAGATCTACTTAAGTACTGCGTACCAGCTAAAATATTGTAAGATTCTATAATCAGCCATTTTTAAATTGATACACCTTCAAATGAAGTCAACATTTTTACTTCCATTTCCACACTCCACGTACTCCATGCATTTGTGATATTTTAGGGAGTCCTGTGCATTGCTTGTAATATTGCTGAAGCAATGACCACCTGAGTGTGCAGGAAGCACTTCTGCCTCCAGATCTACCCAGTATAAACCTGCTACATAAGACACATTAAATCACACTGTCACCATTAGCTATGTGCTTTCCTATGTCCCTACGAGTCAATGCATGAAAAAAAATAGAGAACTAGTGATCAAACTTTGCTAGAATGATTGTTTTAACATTTGCTCTCATACGGATGTCCAACATTTTTATTTTACTGCTCTGTTTCATTAATACTTCAAGTCTTATGTAAAACCTTCATGAAGTATTTCCAGTGCAAGTGTAAGCATAATCACTGAAAACAAACTCTTTAAATAAAGTCGTCTGTATGAGATTGTTAATTTCTTCATAAAATTACCTACTATTGTACAATAAAAGAGAAATTTGACATTTTAAATTCTACTTTCTCCTTTAAAAAACACCAGTCATGCTTTCTTCATTAATTATTTTACCTTGTAAATCTGAGGAATGACAATGTAGTAGTGTTTGTGCTGTTCACCATTAAAATTCTGTAGTTGTGCAGCATATTCATTTTTGTTTTCATCAGCCATGTGTGTACGCAGGTTTAACTGTTGCTTAGCCTAGTAAGAAAGTGTTATTGGTTCAAATATGTCTTCAGCTTTTCAGTGGTACACAGCAGTATTGTAATTTATTTTGCCAGTATGTAAAAACACTAATCAAAATCATCATCACAACTTACGTCTTTACAGTACAAGGAATGTGAGCCTTAATTTATACAGACCTAATTTGTTACACAGAGAGAGAGTAGTGGTTATTCCAGCTCCCTTAGCCACACTGCTTAAATATATATGCAAAAAACATAAAAGAGGCTGAACGAGACTACATACAATGATAAAATGCCAGATACCAGTGAGTTTGCCGACTGAAGGGCGAAAACCGACTCAGCATCGTCTCAAGGACGAAGAAGCAGACTCCGTGTACATTTTATTCTTTCATTTTGCACGCAATAACCAAGCATATCTTATACATAATTTTGAAGGGCGTTGTTCCAGTATGATAAATAAACAAATATAATTTGTTTATAATAAAGGGAGAGTAGAAGACAAACGTGGCACTGCTCTTACCTTTTCAACATCAGCCTTTGTCGCATTAGTGTCGTTGTCCAGTCTTTCGTAGCTTTGCTGTGCCTTCTCTGCCTCTCTGCATTCTCTCTCAAATTTCTTTTTACTCTACAAAAGCCACAAACTTACTGCTTCAGCTACTATCCCATTTTAATTTTTAAAGCAACTCTGAATTTTAAATATCAAAGCTTCCCTTTAAGACCTTAAATTCCCTAAATACCTTTATTTAAGTAAACACACTGTTAACATTATTTAGTATACCCAACATTCAATAATTCTGTCTGCTTTCAAGATAACTTGTAGGAAAAATCATTGCAGCTTGGGAAGTTAGTAACTCTAGAGAGGAGCAGGTAACAGATGTGAGTACTACTCTTCTGCTTTAGAGAACAGTCAGGCAATGGAGGTTAACGTGTCCCTTTCAAAGGACTCATCTGCGCTCAAAAATACAGCAGACAGAAGCCAACTGATTGTTACTGGTGAACTCTGGGGACTATCTGCCTGAAAGGTAACAGCATCTTGAACTACCACACCTGCTTCTACTCTGGTCACCTGACCATGAATTAAAACTCTTTGACTTAACACTGAACCAAGACATCAATCATCTGAGTTCACAACAACAAAATAGAAATTCACTTTTCCAGTTTTGCTTCACAACAATCTGGATCACAGATAATAAATTTCAAAGACACAGAAAGAGCAAAGCATTGGAATGCATTGTGAACACACTGTTTTGCATTTTTTAATCCTTAAAAGCATTGTCTGTAATTTATTCCAGAGAAATACACTTTCTGCATTTCTCTGTAAAATAATCCTGTCTCCTGAAAGGGTAACAGCCTACAAACTATATAAAGGGCAGCAGACTACAAATTCAAGTCAAATACTTAAGATTTCACCTTCACAGAAATAAATCATCCCTACTAATTACTCTCTAACCCAATGAGAAGCCACTCAAGCCTGTGCCCACGGTTTAACCAGATTCCTTTACTCTGGATGAACACCAAGGCTTTATGTATGCACACTGGCTGTTCACAAGAGATTTTTAATTTTCTTTTCAGCAGTGAACTATAAACACATTGGAATGTATTTTGAGCGTTGCTAAATCTGATTTGGCCATTCAATAATATAGCTAAACATTAAATTCTGAGCAAGGAAGATGTTAACAGTTCCATTTGCAGATAGGCTTTTTTTCTAGTTAATAATAAACAAAACACAAACTCACATTATCCATCTGTTTCCAGCACATGTCCAGATATTGCTGAGCCTTTCGTCCTTCCTGAAGATGCTAAAATCGCCACAAATAATTTGATTTACATATATTCAGTACTGTCACCATTACCTAGTTTGTGCTCTGTTGACACACCACAATACACGCTTCTAGCACATCACCAGTACCCTTTGGAAGACATTATTTTATGCAAGAACAGTACCACATTAAAAAAATCAGATTGGCAAAAAAGCTACCAGTAAGCAGTCTCTGAAGATCTTCATCCTCAGGTTTTAGTAACTGTTAACAGTACATAAAAATACACAACAGCTTTAAACATGTATTCTATAAATGCATTATAAAACCTACCTATTGCCAAGCTCATGAAATGAGGTAAAGAAATACATCAGTTCATTCAGCGGCACATCTCATTTCATATCCCATTATAAAATCAAGATATAGAAATTACCATTTTTCTCTCAGTTTTTAGATCATGTGAGTATCTCATTAATTCTCCATAGACTCTGTGTCCCATTTCTTCTGCAACGACTTCACGTTGTCCTGCATAGTCATTCAGCTCGTTAAGGATGTTAAAAAAAGCAATACATGAAGTAAACCTGGCAGAGAGAACATACACACAAACAGACAAATACAAGAAGTGAGACAGTTTTGTGTTTGCTTCTTTTTTTAAATAATTTCCTTTAACATAGTTTATGCTCCTAATTAAAAAGAATATCAGGTATATTTTACAATAAACCTTGTTTTAATGCTGATTGAATTACAGCAAGTGAAAGTAGGGAAAGCCTACATTGAGCCTAGCATGTACTACTTGTTGCAACGTCTCTTCAAATACATTTTATAATATAGATTTTTGTGGATGGAAAAGAAAGAAGAAGAATACTACCTGGAAAGCCCTGTAGTATAGTGGTATCTCCTAAGCTGCCAACTGAGAGGCCTGAGCTTGGGAACGGATACGTACGTCCCTAGGCTTGGAGGCTGAACTTGTTGCAGAGATGATGTACTTGGTAGTCTTGAGGGTGGAACATGCCAATCATACCACTCATATGCATCCCGATGGATGATCTACAGAACAAGCTTGCTATCAGCTCTGAAGACAGCTGCCTGTATGCCTGCCCACCTCTTGGCTGGAAGTAAGGTGCCACTATGGCTGGCACTAAAAAGGGGGGAAGAGGAGGGGCAAAGGGTAGAAAGTGTGTGTGGAAGGGAAGAAAGAAAAAAAACAGGCACCACATTAAAATATAGATCTTTCTCTCTTTAACTGTGGAACACCGCCATCTCCATAGGCTTGGCTTCGTATAATTTAAATGCCATCCTAGAACTAGAATTCCTGTTCCCTGTAGCCCAGGTCTTTAAACAGAGTCCAAAGAGATAGAGGAAATCCTAGCGTGGATTTCCAGGAATTCTGTGCACAGCATGTGCTCTGGTCACAATCTGAACCTTAGCCCACATTCTTTCATTCATGTTTATCTCTGAAGGAAACAATGTATTACACTTCTCCAAATAAAAAACGTAATGGATAGGGACCACAGAACAAGCCCCTCTTCTGTACAGCTGTAGAGGAGCAGTTGATGCTGAACAACTTTATGAGTATTTATCGTTCAGACTTATTTTGTCTCTGGAGTCAGAGAAAGACAGCAAGCTTCAGAGGCATAAGCGCTTCTTGCCAAGGTCAAGGCTTGGTTTACACCCAAGTCTCAGATCTGAACACTGCAGATCCTGAATGCTGCAGGAAAGTCTGCTAGGCTAAGAAAAATCACAGCCCAGTGGTAAATTGCTGCTCTTCTATTAAAAAAACCAACCAACCAACCAACAACAACAAAAACCCAACAGAACAAACTTCTGCTTTCAAACTTTCAGTGAGATGAAGATTATTTTGGAACACAGCAAGTACAACCTGCCATGTTTACTATTTTAAAATACCACAGAAACAAACGTAATGTGCCATGGTTAAGTATTACATCAGAACTGAGAAGCCAAGCAGCTTTTGTTGTCTTTAAGTATTTTATCTTAGAAGAAACAGAAATTAAAAACTGGACAAAGTGCACCGCAGCCCTTATTTCTTATACGCACAACTTTAAGTGCACATTTTTACCTGGGTTCCTCATCTTTGGATGAACGTTTAGGACAGTACTTCTTAACCAGATTTCTATTAAGGAAGAAGAAAAAAGGATGTTATTTTAGAGTGTGTTTTGACAAACAAACACAGAGCAAGGTACATGAACAAATAATTTTTTTTCCAACTACCTTATTTTTGAATCTAAGGGTCCCTTAACCTAACACAAGGCAGAAATCTACAGTGTTTCCAATGTCTTAAGTCACTCTGACCTCGAACAATGCATTTATAAGCATTTTAAAACCTAATCCACAGAGACTAGACATAAAGTGTTCTTTATTTAACAGGTTTTTCATATGTATGTGTAAAACAACAAATTCTAACAAATTAGAAAAAAGCAAATACATGGTCACTGTTTAAACACACACGTACTGGACACTGTACACAATACCCATGAACCCATGGATGCTTTCTCCATGCCTGAATTAAGTTTTGAGTGTACATTCAGATCAGTGGTTTCAACCACAATTTTTCTCAATCTTCCATACTACTCTAATTAAACAGACCAGTGCATAAAGACCAATGTCCACCCTCACAAATTTTCCCATATCTTCCAAACATAAGAACTGGATTGTTAAAATCTAGCTAATCATCTAGTTAATAAACTGCCCATTATGAATATCTCTCCTTTAAATTAACCACATTATATTTTTAAAGTGAGAATTAACTTCCCATAAAATAAGGCATGCCAATTACTTGCTTTACAACCCATAAATGGAAGCAACAGAATGCTGACAACTTTTACCAGACATCTCTAATAAAATCATACCTTCCATTAAAAAAAAAAAAGTTCACGAAGCAGAAAGTCCACCTTGAGTCAGTCAAGGAAGCACTTTCAAAGTGTGTTCCTGAGCAATGAATCTGGATTATGCAGATAATGGTTCTGTTTTTTTAATTGGTATGAAATACACTTTGTTCAAACTTCTGTTTTGTGCAGAAGGACATATTGTGTAATTAAACTATTTTACACATCTATCCAAGAAAGAAATCAGGTACGAAATATCAGCTCTTACAGCTGCTATACCAGCTGTATTTTAAATGGCCGCTAAATATAACTTTCCCAGCTGTCTGTCCAGTAATAATTGAGTCAATTGGCCTTTCACATCTTAAGACTAATTCCTAATTAGTAGCCTAAATCCGTTACTAATCTAATCTAAACCAAAATACCTTCTCCCAGAAGCAGCCACACAGAAGGGTTGGATTAGATGATCTCCAGAGGTTTCTTCCAACCTCTGCAATTCTCTGATAAAAAGCAAACAGCATCTCCAATGCTACAAAATATTGTATGAAACAAAATCTTCCATGTATGTTTTGCATCCCACTCCCACTGGCTGCCTATGACTTCATCACTATGAACCACGAACCATTTCATCATTAAAACATGAGTGCTAGTCCTGCCTTCATCTAAAATAACCTTCTGTGTTTTCCCTTCAGGTTATGTGGAAGTCCCGCATCTCTAAGGTACAAGCAGTGAGAGACCACGTTCAGCCATGAAGCACATAACAAAATATGAGCTGGGAGTCAGTGGAAATAGCAGGCTCGTATCCTTTGTCTCTTCTCATACAGTCAGTCTACAGCCAGAAAGAACTACTGTAAGATCATCACATCATTTACACATCCATTCATACATTAACAATAAACACTGACTTTTAAAAATGCATCTACAAATCGTGTAACACCTTTCTCACTAAAGTCAAAACAGGAATTGTTCTTCACCATCATCAGAATCTACTGCCTGCTGTTAAATTCAACTTGGTAAGGAATAAAAGGAGACTTTCTGACTGTAAAATTCAAAAGATTAAAAAAAACCCAGCCATCTACTAATCTTCTTAGCTAAGTAACTTTCCCATGTTTCACTTTCCCTTACACTTCTGCATTGCTACTCAGGGCTTATTAATGACTGGCAAACTCCTGAAATTCACCTTATTAATATTCAGAAGGTGAACTGCATCTCAAGCACACAATGCTGTGTGTAGCTAAGCAACCATGCAAGTCTTTTCAAGGGAAGATTTTCAGGAGCGTTACAAAAGAGAAAGTAAGCCACCTTAAAAAGCAAAAAATAAAAAAATCCACCACCATAGAATTTAAAGCTGCAAAAGAGAAGGGCTTCAAGGTCCAATAAACAGTACAAAGTACAACAACCGAAGTCAGTAAATAAAAAGTGGCTAACAAATGCAAAATTTCTAGCTAAAGGAAAAAGGAGCATTCACATGAACAATGAAGCATAAATGGGTTTTGTTTGTTTTTGTTTCACTTACAAGTGAGTATCAACATTTAGAAAGATCTTATCTCTGCCTAAACACAGGTCTGTTTCTCAGGATCCTAGTATGGCTCTGGACCAGTTTCTCCAAACCATGGGAACCTTACATACTTCTACAGCAGCAATTAGAGTAGTTTACATCTTTAAGGAGCCCAAAACAACAGCAGTAAGGGCTCAGCACTCACACTACCAGTTTCTGGAGGTTTTAGTCCAGTCCAGTTCTAGCCAATTTCCCTCAGTTAAACACCCACCAGTATTTACAGAACAGGTTCGCTTCCCACAATTCAGATTCACTGGGAAGAAATCTAGTTTGCCTGTTTTCAGATTCTTCCACAAGAGAACCAGACTACAGCTGCATATAACTCACCTGATTTCTTCTTAAAAACCATTCCTGCCCCAAACTAGCAGACTCACATAAAAACGTTCTTACTAGAACAGCTGGACTGACAATGTTTCAGCTTAAACTAAGGGGAGTCCCTGCAAAGCCTATTTGGAGCAGGAGAAACCACAAACAACGTATCCCCACTCAGATTTGTACTGATCCCCCAACCACACAGATTAATTTTGAAGTGTCCATATGTGTGTATGTACCTGCACATATAAAATATATTGAGTAGTACATATGCATATGTGTGCACTGGTTGATAAATTAGAGAAGAGTTTAAAAAGAAAGCAAGTGCTTACTTCAGCAATTCTTGCCACTCTGCTAAGTTGTCCTGTTTAATTCTACTATAACTGTACAAAAAACCCAAATGTCTACCATTACAATATGAATAACTTCATTCCCTGATCACAGGCGTAAATCCCACTTTTAGCAGTGATCAAAAATGACCAGCAGGCAGACTCTGATAAGCTGTCCTGAGGAGATCAACACCCAGACTCCACAACTGAGGTGTAATTTTTAACCTCACCTAGCAAGTTTGGTTGACATGTTGGAGATGATGAAGGTCTCTGAAGAAATACTGTGAGCTGGTTCTCTCAGAGCACAATTTATATAACAGTCTTAGAATGCCTCTTTTTATATCTAATCCAAAGGCCAATGAACAAACTCACGAATATACTGGGGCAAGTCAACATTAGAGATCTTATAATTTAATTCAAAATAAATGCAGAACCTTCATTTTCCTTCAAATTTTCCTTTCATTTTAAGCAAAGAAAAGAAAAAAAGAAAATGCAAGTAACACATTTGAGCAACAGTACTGTCAGGTTCAAAAGAAAAAACAAAGTTAGAATTGCTGATCGTGAGAACAGAACCAAATCTACTGGATAAACTGCTCTGCGTTTCTTCAGAGAGGGATGACACTTTAATACCTTGGAAATAAAATCTAGAATTCTATCACATCCTGAATTACACGCATCTGGAAGTAGATTTCATACAGCACAACATTCAGTTTGCATGCCCTGTGATTTTATCAAATCTCTCTTTTCAGTATAAGTTGGTCTTAGGTTAACACCACTGAGAAAGCAGCCTGGACTATATTACTCACTTTAAGTTGTGCATTCTGAAATTTCAAAAAGCACCTAATTAATACATTTACATTATTTATAGGCATGTACATAAGATGTCTACAGCTGTACATTTACAGAGAAACATGCTAATGAACTCAAAACTCAGATTTATTCACTCAAATAACACAATGTAAAGAATTTGTGCCAAGGTAACAGCTGTGACATCTGTTCGTATTAAACTTCTGCAGTGCCTACATCATCCTACAAGTGACTAGGAGCAAACTTATGATTCTTTCTTCAGAAATGAATTTTAAACTGTAGTAAGATCTTAAAGGCATTTCACATCTACATGTAAGGCAGTAATTTCAAATAGGTTTCTGTGAGTGCATATCAACATACAGGCTGGGTTAAATTAACGACAGTGAATTCGACTTAGTAACATCATCTCACCAGAAAAAGCTTTAGCTAAATTAGAATTAGAGTTTCCAAAGCTGAATATCCTTGGAATGATTAAGAAAAAACCTACCACACCCATGTTTAGATCATCATCAACCTAATTTCTCAGCTTCAATCAAAGAAAGATATCTGAGAAACAAACACATACAGTGATAATTCGTGTCACCAAAGTCACATTTGAGCTTATGCACATTTTAGATCACCCCTCAAGATTCCACATACAGAAGTGCAGGAACTCATCTTCAACTTGAATGGACGTGTGCATACACCGATATCTTATTTAGAAAAACAGCCACTTTCTGGTGTGCAGAAGGAAGTAACAAAGCCCATGAAAAATACATCTGCTCAAATCAATTAGGAAGATTACAATTTTAAAGAGAAACACTTCAGTAGTTTAAGAACAACCAACACTATTTACTTAAACTAGCAATAAAGAAAAGTTGACCAAACTCAGAAACCTTATTCTGCATGGAAGTTTCACCTATAACTCTATGACCACTGTTACCAAATGTTAAAAAATATGGAACTCCTACATCTTATCAAGTGATGGAATGCTTCAGGTAGAACCAAAAGGGATATAAGCTCTCAGAAGTCTTTTCCACGTGATAATCTGGTAATAAACAGAATAGAATTTTGCCTCACCCCCTTTCAGCAATAATGCTGATCAAAAGCAGCATCTGTGAATTCAATTACAGAAGTCAGCCCAGTGCCCAGTAATTAGACATACTACATCTTTTTCCCCTGTAATAAAGTAGCAACAAATACAGCAGCTGTATAATCAAACTTAAATCTATGAATCTACATCTTGTATGTTTGCCCTAATTCTCATCTCTGTAAATCAGTAACAGCCTACAATAAACTCCACATTCCTTGTGTCAACACAATGTTAATTGAGAATAAAGCTACACAAAACTCAAGATACTTCCTTTAAGTTGAGATTAAAAAAAAAAAAAAAAAAAGAATGTATGGTTGCTTTTTTCAGAACAAAGAATATTTCAAAGATAAAACAAACTTCACAGTTTTTATTTTCTGTCCACGCTGAACATTTCTTGAAAGGTGACAGTTTTTCTTTTTTTTTTTTCTTGACATCAACAGTTGTGTTTGAGAGCAACAATAAATTACTTGTGAGAACTCTGTCCCAAATACTGTTCCTAGTTCACAAATTATCATTTCTGCAATTACCCAGCAACCATAAACCATCAGTTTCAACATCAATATAGCAAATTCATTCAAACACCTCTTCATATGCTCTATGTGCATCACTTGCTTGCCATCTCCTTAAAGATTTGGAACAGCTGTTGCCACCTGGAAACATCACTAAACTGTGATGGAATCCAAAAAAATACCTTAGGCAAGGGCATAGACTATGTGAGTGTGAGTTTCTGCCAGGACATAGACTCTGATTTGTGAAAACTCTTATGAAGAAGTATCCTTGGTTCAAGTCTATGAGAGTAAGACCCAACCAACAATAAATATGGCCCACCAGAAAAAAAAACACACACACAAAGAAAATCTATACATTTCTAGCACTGAAGCTCTGTATCTCCTGCTGAACTTTTAATTTCCTTTCAATGTCCCATCCAAGTAAAAGTACAGTCAAAGAACCACCAAGAGCTGAACACTTTCTATACTGTTTATGTACCTGCTATGTAAGGGCACAGTAAGTATGAGAGTTCGTTATAAAGAGATTCTCAGCAGTGTGCTTGTCAGGTTGTAATCCATTAGAAGAGAAAAAAATGAAGATAAAACTAAGAAACTGCTATCAGAGATATTAATATCCAGCTTACAGGCCCCATGCTGCTAGCATTAAAATTCACCAGAACTACAGTCTAACCCTATGATCTCTCTCTCAGAACTTCTAAGGAACAATCTGCACAATGAATAACTTTTCTGAAGATGAAAACTTCATGGATCTCAATCTCCCACGGGGCCTTATGACTGCTGCCTTTTACAGTTAACATCAATGAGTGTCCTCCAGAGAAATGACGGTTGAAAACAAGGCGCAATCACATGACAACTCACAGCTAACCATCAGTTCTCCCCTACGGGAAAGCAAGGCAAGAATACCTAATGGTGGATTAGTGAACCAGTCTCCTGGCAGAAAATCAGTCACCTTCTTGTGTGTGTGCTGTCCAGACCCTCGTGGGCAGCAGGCAGGAAGTGCGTGCATGCACTGTACGAGTGCGCAGCAAGACCAGTGTTTTGCAAAGCTGTCATACTTACTGCACATACACAAGCAGCCCAGCCATCTGACAGAACGAGTACTTGACATAACTTGCTTTTCAAAAGTGCTTTGAGAAAAATCAGAAGTTTCATCCAAAATAACAAAACACTACACAGAATACATTTATCATTTTTAATCATATCCTGGAGTACTGGTATCATCTCACTGCCTGTGGAAAATGAACTTTTAAATAGAACCAAGCAAAGCAACATCTCCATAATACTGAAGGAAACTGAATAGACTCATGCAAATAAAACATTTCCATTTTTAAACAGACAACTCAAAACAGATCAAAACTAGACTGTGAATTAGTGCTGTGCATGCTTCAAACTTTCCTTTACCTCCTGAGGTTCTTCTATGTCAGCTTTGGAAAACTGGTATTTATTTCCTTCAGGAAAAAAATTCCTTCAGTAAAGTAAGAGGATATTATATTTGGTGAATATACACTACTGGATCAAAAGAAACTAATACAGAAATCAAACAGAAGACAACACCACCCTCTCAGCTATAAACCTCTTAAATGTGATTATGAGGAAGGATTCCTCAGCTCTGTATCTGGTGACAATCTAGTTTGCCAATGGTGAGACAATAGAAGACACCACCAAAGAGAAGCTGCTGTGTAGCTTTCATTTGTTAAGGGCCTGGCAACAGCTTCACCTGAGTCCCCAGAGGAACACAAGGGTAACAGTTAAAGCCAATTTCATAGTAGTATCTTAATTTAAATCTTGCTCCTCAAGTATCACGTGTCTTTTGGTTTAAAAAAAAAAAAATAATCCTACTTTATTCTGGCACCTCTGGGCCACTTAATTGCTACTACACTTCTTGTATGATCTCCTTCTCTAGGAGGGGAAACTCCAGTTATACCTACATTACATTTCATTTGGCAACAACAGAAAGTGAACAAGAGAGATAAGAAAGAATCAGAATCAAAAGGGATGACTCGCTATGGAAAGGTCATCTTTTAAGGACATGAAGATCTGCTGCTTTCTGAAGTTTTCTCAATGATTTCAATCAGATTTCTAAACAAAATGTAGTGAAGCTCTTGACAATTCGACAAAAGAAATTAATTAGTAGTAGAGGCTTGAAACTGGTTGAACAAAGAAAACGTAGATGGAAAAGGTAGGTGGGAGGGGTAGGAGAACAGAGGGGAAAACGAACAAGGAAACAAGCATACACCAAAACAAAATAATACACTGAAAATAATTAAATATAATAACTAAATAACTAAAATAATTTTGTTTTAGGTTGCTAAAGAAAATCCTGTCTGTCATAAAAAGAATTAATGATTTAATACACTCTTTAAAAGAAAAAAAATATTCTTTAATCATGAAACTACACAGTTGCCCATAATTTGATTTTAAGTAACTGGTAAGACCCTTTTAAAAAGAATTTTAAAAACATAATAAAAAACTTACCTCAGTTGCTTTGCATAGTTTTGCTCAATTTCTATCCTTTCTTTTACAAATTTTGCATATTTCTCCAAGAAGTCAATGCCCCACTGAGTATGCTTGTCTAAGTTGTCGAACTGATCCTTAAAAACAAAAGGAGACAAGAATACTGAGAGTGAGCGAAGAATTGCACCAACACCAGAAACAACAACATGTAATTCACGAGTTGTGCTTTGAGGGAATGCTTGCTATTTGAGCTGAAGTCATTAAAATTACAAATCAGCCCAATGTATGTATGTACACTGGTCACATAGAGGAACTGAGAGCTGTATGCCCAGGTACTGATCAAGCTCTTTCTCTGAAAACAGCTCTAGGTGTCTTCATTTAAGTTGTATACAGCTTTTCATCACTTCCACAATGCAAATGCACCTTTTTTCCCCTAAAAACCCTCCCATTCACAAGTGGAAGTTTTCCACCAATTAAAACATAAGCAGAGATAAATATTAGGTAACTAACAGACTGCTGTTCAACTAAAATGATGTACTTTTTTTTTTTTTTTTTAAAGAAAAACACAAGCAGTAGTAGTTTTGATATGAGGAAGTAATTCTACTCATAAGATTGTTCACTGAAACAAAAATAACGTAAATGATAGCTGCATGAATAAGTTGAGCACAGGCAGCATATGAAAACATTTAATAAAGTAAATCCATACACAAAGTGTATCATCAGTCTAGCAAGAGATCCTAAAGAAAGCAAACCTGTCCTTGTAATGGTTATTACAAATGTTAAAGGAAAGCAAATGCACAAAGGAAGCAGGAAGACCAAAAATAAGCCTAACTTCAAAAAATAAGTGGTGATTATTAATAAATTATCTCCAAAACTCATCTATCACTGTGTTCTGTAGTAATTAACATTACTGATAACTGATTTCACAAATGAGTTTCACAATACACAATCAGGGACAATGGCTTTCCAAATACTTTGCTCAAGTGAAAAAAAGACTCCACTGGTGAAAATTTCTCCTCAGGTACCAATATGAAACTGGACTGGAAGAACTGAGTACATTTGACACGTCACACTTTACAGAAGTATTTCATCACTGTCAGAGTGCCACAAACTTTGCCACAACTCTGTTCCTTCATCTGATTCTATAAGCAGTAGGCTCTGAGCAAAGACAATTTTGTAGGATTGCACATAGGCCCTGAAGGGAAGAAAGAATTAGTTCACTCTCAATATGAGGAACACCTAGAACATGCATTAGACAATGAGAATGAAGTGAAAAAGAAAGTTGCTCTCATCCAGGGCTCAAAACTTAAAACCCACTGCTCATCTTCACCACTCTTTACGTATCTTTACATTAGGACAGCTCCTCTACCATTACTGGTGCCTACAGAATTACTCACGAAGGCATTAATGATCTGGTAGATAAGCAATGGAAACTCTGATTCAGTGGGCCATTAGTCCACATTTTGCTGGAAGGGGCAAAGGTAGCACCACTATGCTCTCTTCTGAAACAGCTTTACAAAGCCTGTTTGCTTGCTGTCATTTGTTGGCCACCAATTATATTATGCATTATCATGGAACAAAGCATACAATATGATGCCTAAAATTAATACTTTCAGGAAGTACATAGGCCAATCCAAAAGTAATGCCTCCTATTTATTTCCACAGAAACTACAACAGATACAAAGAGCCCAACAACACTATTTGGTAAAGCATATTCTCAACTACAAAATACTAGCTCCCAACATAGCCACCACCACTAGCTATGCATTTTTGCCAGTGATGAACAAGAACCTGCATGCCACGCTCCTAAAAATCTGCACCAGCAGAAATGACCCACTGTTTCACAGCTGCTATGACAGCATCACTGCTAGGAAAATGTTGCCCACACAATCCATCTTTAATCAATCTAAACAGATGAAGTCAGAAGGTGTCAAATCTGGACTATACAGCACACACAGTGTGCTGTACGATACACTGGACAATAGTATGCTATACTGGGTGTAGTAGTAGAGTCCAGCTTAGAATGGCAACGTGCTCCAAGGCCTTCAAACTGATGTAGGGGCTGGTGTTATCATGTCATAAGAGAAAGGTTGTCTTCTTTTCTGGACTGACTCTGGAAGTTCAAGCCTTCAGCTTGGTCAGCAAGGAAGTGGCCAGAGCTGACGTCTATGTTTGAAGAAATCCAGAAGGATCACCCCTTCCCTATCTTAAAAAAAAACAGTGTACATTACTTTACCTGCAGAAGGCAGCATTTTGAGCTTCCTCTTCAATGAGAAGTTAACGTGTTGTCACTCCATGGATTGCCATTTTGACTTCCACTCATAATCACAGAATCATAGAACGGATTGGGTTGGAAGGGACCTTTAAGATCATCTAATTCCAACCTCCTGCTACAGACAGGGACATCTAGACCAGATTGCTCAAAGCCCTATCCAGCCCGGCCTTGAAGGCTTCCGGAGGGGGGGGTGGAGGCTTTCAGTGTCTCACCACCCTCTCAGTAAAGTGTTTCTTCTCAATATCTAGTCTAAAATATGTTGAGAGAACACATCTGGCTTCACAATTTTTCCAATTTTCAAACAAGAAACCAGGGAATCAAAGTCTGCAGTCCTACAATCCTTACATTGCTCAGCAACGACAATGAGATAAATGAGCAAAAAAAGAAAGGTAAGATCAATGAATTAGCAGAGAGAAAAAAATAAGTCTTTTCAGACAGGCTTCTAGATGTGAGTCACGAATTTATTCACTGTCCTTTCAGCTTCTCAAACAGCATCTAGGTTTAAGCTCTGGGCCTCAATTCAGCCAAAGGCTTCGTTCTCATCCAGGAGCACAAGCAGAAGATATTCCATACTGCTAAAGAAGAAGTCAAATTATGCACTGACACACAAATCAAGCCAAGAAGTATCCTGAATGGAAGGGGAAAAAAAAAAAAAGCCAACATTGTACAGAGGAGAAAGTGAACCAAATGGATGCAAGAGAATATACGCCTGGATCTTTCATAAATAAACAGTTTTATACATACATAAATGCATATGTCACTACATTAATACATCCTGCTCCTTTGAGGAAATGCAAAAACAGCATTGACTAAAGATCAGCAAAGGAAAATTACGGAATAAAAGAATACATCCTGTGAGATCTGGCTAGCTATTACTTTGATAGCAAAGTACTTTTTTAACAACATCACAAAGCAAACAAATTGCTGCTTGTCCAGTAACACCCCACCACTCTTAACAGCTGAGCAATAAATTTTTTTGTAAAAAAAACCACCAAAATTAAAACTGCAGCTGACTATTATGAAACTAATTAACTTCAGCTAATGGACGGCGGCCAGAAGCACTGCCCACTCAAAAGTCAGACTGCAGTTCAAGTTGCTGCAAACAATTCCAAGACTTTAAGAAAATCTGCAGTAGGTCAATAAAGATTATTTCAAAACAAGTGTTACCTCCCTAATTTTTACTTCCAGATTATTTAGTGGAACAACAGATGAACGCTGCTATTACTTTTAGTTACACGGTTCTTATCACATTGTTGCAGATACCAGGGAATGTGATAACAGCAGTGAATGAGCAAGGCAAAAAGCTAAGCCAAATCGTATTTGCACCAAAAACAAAGCCATGATTTCTCAGGATGAATGTGGGAATTGCTCTCCAACTATAATGGATATCTTTTTTTTCCCCCAAGCAAACCCCACAAGTCATAAAAAAAATAAACTGCTCCATTTCTCTTTGGAGCAATGAACACTGAGGGAATACAACTGCATAAAAGCCTTACCTTTCCTCACCCAAAAGCAATCTCTAGCCAGTCCGGCCACTGTTCTTACATAAAAAGAATTTCAAACACAATATGTTAGCCCAGTCTGCAATTTTTAAACAGCTAATGCTCCCAACATCCACTGGTGCTGGAAAGAGCTGTACTTAAGAGCTAAAACTGTGATAGCAAATTCTGTAAAATAAGTAAGTGAATAGCTAAATAAGAGTTTTACTAAATTATTCCTTTCCAAAAAACTCATTTATTTTGTTCATTTCGATTGACATCTAAATGTGCCTTATCTTCTATTTCCCAGATTCCCATTTAAATGATCTCCAGACAACTCAGTTCTAAGCCTTGGGAATCATTTCAGACACAAAACTGCATCAGCTTAAAACTTTAGAGAACCTATCTCAATTAACAATAATTAAATCCACAGTCCCTCTAAAATTCATTTAGTAAGACATCTTATTCAAAATCATGACATTTCACATGTATGCTACCATCATTTCGTTCTTTTGACTCGACTGTACACCAGTTTTTCCACACCTTAATATCTAACACCACAATTTTAGTCTGCAGTGACAAATAAGCGACCTTATTTGTAGTTTAGGAACACTGGCACAGGATTGGCTTTTTTCCAGTTCTTTGTTCTCCAGGCTGCCTAGCATGGCTAGCCTAAACTTCCAAGTCAGTCAGCAGGAGCTTAAAAGCTCAATTCTGCACTTAGATACCTCGATTCTTAGCACTGCTACAAGTCTAACAAGGAAATACAGACTATGGGCCAATGAGATTCCATAAGGAGAGTTTCAGAGCATGGAATGAGATTCAGGTCAAAAAACAAACAGCCCAAAAACCATTTGGTATCCAAAAAATCCCCAGTGCAGCTCTAGATTGAAATGCCTTATTTTATACTGCTTTAGGAAAAGTGACAAATTAATAATCCACAAAACTGCAAGCCTAAAGTAATCCAACTGAGAAACTGGGGCTGATTATATAACTCAATCTAATGTTGTTTACTGAATTTATACCCGTGAGAGTTTCTCAAATGAACTTTCCTTCCTGCGTCCACAGTACTGCAGAAGACAGTTCTCAAACAGAACATTTAACTACTTGAGTACAAGTTAATTTACAAAGCAACTACTTTGCATATTATCACACCTCTCCCTTGAAATAGATGTTATTTGTATGAAACACTGCAGCTTGCTTTTCTTATTATTTTTAATGAAGATGAAAGCCTTGAGTTAAGTTCAAGCTGTCAACATTTTACATTAATGAGATTACTCAAGGTCAGTTTATTGTTGATTTATTCTTTCTTAACTCGCATTGTTTGTGCAAAGAACTACCTGACTTGCTGTATTAGAAGTTATGGAAACCATGACCTACTAATGACAAGTTACCAATATAGCTTTGTGTCCCTTTCCCCACTTGTCTTCAGCACAAATTAGATTATAAAATTATATTTTAGTTAGAGAGAATGCGACAGTAATCTAATTTGGACAACACGTTTCAGATTTTCTGATCTTTGAAACCTCTTCTGTGCCTTTTTTTTTCCTTTCCCTTTTGTCTCTATCTTTATACATTCCTGCTTCCTTTTCTCTCAGTATAACAACTCTTCTATTTTACTGGCTGAACTCATTATCATTTCTCTTCCTGCCCGCTTCCCTTTATAATTATCTATTTGGTCTTCTCATCTTCTTTTCTTCTTGCAACTGCAATCTGCTTCCTTTTATCAGGCATACTAGACCTACTTTCAGCTAAACAGTAGTTTATTTTTTTAAACTTCCTGTTAGTTTTAAACCTAAAAACTAACAAAGAGCTGTTCTATGTAGAGAACAAAATATAAAGTGCCTTTCTTTTCTGCTCTTTACAAGTTCTGCAGAGTAGCTTCCAAACAGACTAACCTGCAAATTATACTTCATTCCTCTCTAAAAATATTTATGCATTGAAGTTAAGAGAGTTGAAGAAGTGTGGCTGTTAGCAAATTTAAAGACTAAACATTGTTACAGTTTTTTTCCCAGTCACTGGGGACTTCACTTGACAGCCGTGCCTTTTCAAACACGATGGAGTTCACAACCACATCAGCCAGTTCCTTCAGGACCCTGCGATGCAAGTCATCTGGCCCCACACACCTACATAGCTGTCTAAGTCTGTGCTTTTCCCTGCAAAGATCTCAGACCAGCAACAAAATAACTGCATTGGGAACTCTTTCCTGTCAGGTCTGCCAGGCGTGGACGCCTTGTTTGGCTGCTAGCAGCTTCACAGGCATGATGGACTCCTGGCAGCCACTTTCTAGGACAGGACAGGCATTGCATCTATCAGACAGAAAAGGAGAAGAAATACATGTGGCTACTTTTGAAATGAGCAGTCAGAACTGGAAGAAAACTATGTTCTGCAATTGGAGATCAACTGAAAGACAAGTAGGTAAATACAGACAGGATTACGGCACTCCGAGAGACTGTTCACATTTGGAAGTACAAATACTGACACCAATTTCAAGGTGCAGTACGCTAGAATCCAAGGAATTACTCAAGTACTTCTGCAGAGGGTCAAACCACCTCCTCCAGAAGCAAAGAGCTGTTGAATTAGCTCAGCCAACTCATAGCACTCCACCTTGAAGACACTTTTTGGCATTACAGATTACAGCTATGCACTCCAGGTCACCTGTGCCACTGACTTTATCCGCTGGACTAATGATTAGATATTAACAGCATTAGTTTTCTGCCAGCACAGCCAACTGACTGTCCCAGCCCACAGCAGAGACACTGAACAGCAAAATTAATAAAAGAGAACAAAGGAACAAGCTGCCAGAGTTCCTCAACAAACACTGCTATTTGTCCAGCTTGTGAATCACATCTCAACTTCTTCATTTAATGCACAGGCATCTTCGTATCAAGTAAATGATGTGCTTATTGTATCAGCATCTAAACATAAGAGAAGAAACCCTTAATTCTTCCTGAGCTCACCAGTAGTCCACTTGAAAGCAAGCACCTTCAGAGTGGTTGAATGATACTAGTAGATAGAAGCATAAGTAGATTTTAGTCCTGGTTACGTCACTTGTGACAGGAACCAGAAAAGACTTCTAAGTTTAACTAGAAATTGACTAAATGTGAAATGATTCATTACAGTAAAAACATATTACTGTTTATACAACGCTTAGAGATGCTGTTGCTCATTGTAAGAAGGACCAGGAGAAAATCCCACCTTTACAGCAAGACTGGAATAAAACAGAGTATAAAACATTGTGGCTTTGCATCTAAACTTCCTACACGACCAACAGCCACACAAGGTCTCAGGTGAAGCAGTGCTGTATGAAACCCGTGTGCTACCACATGATTTATGTTAGCCTGTAAACAACCTGAAAAATAAGGCAAATATCCAACTTGGGAAACTACGCTGCAAGATTCTGACTTTTCAAAAATTGTGTAAAAAATCATTTTGTTCCTCAATTAGAAAAGGTTGCTATGTGGTTCTAACCTCAGTGTATAACATGAGCATTCTAGCATATTCCTAAGCACCACTGATGAAACTATCGAAAACTTAAAATTTAAAACCAACAAATACCTCTCTAAAAATTATACATACTTAACAATGTTATTAAAAACATGTCGCTAGAAGGCCAAATGAGCAGGCAGTCCCTCATGCTTCCCGTTCTTCTATATGTGACCTACAGGACTAATCTTGCATTCAAAAGCATTAGTTTTCTAAGGTCTTGTGGAAGCAGCAAAGAGATCTTAGCAGCTGTCAGCTTCGTCAGAGACATTCCTAAATTCCTGCTCTGGCCAGCCTGGCCCAGCATCTAACAACAAGCAGAAGACCTCCTGCTTTTTTCCCAGTGCAGTTAGGAGTGAATTTAGGACAGCGTGCTCAAGAAAAGAAAGAAGTGGTAGATGTTACAAACAGAAAGTGTTTCCTGAAAGGAGGAGGTAATTAGCCTGGAATTAAATAGGCAAGGGGAGAAGTACAGAGGAGACAACAGGGTCAAGCTATATGTTTTGTAATGAGATTATTATTACAAAATACCCAGGTGCCCACATCATAAACTCAGAAGAAAAGCTTCACCAGCTTTGCTGCTCAGTGTTGCAAGTGTCAACTACCTAACACTGCTTTGCAAGACACGTTCATTACTTATCTAGGAAGCTCCATCCCTTACACATACACACACACACCCCTGCACAAGCTATATTTATGCTCATTCAACTGTACTACCATGAAAGCCAGTTCACACTACTTAGTGAAAGTTTTACTGAACTCAAATTTTGACATGGGTAAAGTAACTACCTTGCATAAAACTTGGAGTCATAGTTCCAAAGTCACTAAAAGCCAACAATATAGTGATAACAAGTGATACAAATTTAAAACAAGGAAGTACTTTCTGCCAGCTGGGGGAGGGGGAAAAAAAGGGAAAGAGGATCAACTTCCCTGTAATCCAAGTATCACTTCCTTACATTTACTTGCTGTTCAGCTACTTAGAAAGTTCTGAAAATACAATTTTTAACTGACATAAAAACCAGATAGTGTTTATCAAGTAGGGTGCACAAATCCCATGCAGAGGAGTCAATCTGATTTGCTTTGCATTTGAAGTTGAACATTTAAGTCTTACCTCAGTGGAATAAATAGAAATAAATTGTTTGGCTTATGTTTTATCACACTGGATACCTCGGATTTTTAACAAAGGTACAGCTTCTTTGGAATGTTAATCTCGACTCACCTCTTCCTTTAAGTACCTTTCAGGGCACTACCTAAACAGTAGTTTGTAGAAAAGCTGTGAATACCAAACAAAATTTGTAACACAGAAACAAAGTGAACACATCCTGATATTAATTTTCAGGTCACTTTTCACAAGAGATGTGATTAAAATACTCAGCCAACATACTGAATACTGTGCCTTCAGGCAAACATCCATCTTTCAAATACAGGCGCAAGTGATCCAGACAGCAACTCCTAATTTAGCACAGCGTAAACTGTTTCAACTAATGTCACAATTCCCATCATAGGTACATTGTAACACAGTGAACAACGCTGGAATGCAAGGTGTTGGAAGTCCAATATGAGTATGCATCAGTGTTAAGAGGAAAGCATACACCTTTCCTTTGCTGCTCCTCATATTCAGAAATTCCAAGCGTACCAAGTAGACTGTCAGTAAATCTTTGCTCTTCCAAATCAGAGTAAGATTCCCCTTTAACAGTTCTGACCACTTCTCCAATTTTCTTCTTAGGAGTCATTAGCCTTTTGTTGTTTATGAAAGGCTGCAAACGTTAGGAGAATTAATCTCTACAGACCCAGGTCAGAGCAGACCCCTTCCCTTAAACGGGAGCAGGCACAGCAGCACTTCAGAAGATCAGACATCACAGAGGACAGGTGAGGCAAACAGCTGGCAGAACCAGGAGGCCAGCCTGCTAACTTGCCAGCATGACAGAGAAGGGGAATTTTATCTTCAACACCCTGTCGGAAGGTGAATTTCCCCTTTAGAATCACCTGTGGATGTTCCAGCGTTCAAAAGGAAGAACAGAGAAGCCACACCTTTTTCCCTTCATGAATATCTTTGAAAAAAACAGGAAGTGTTTCTCAAACTTGACTTTAAAACCAGATGCACATTCTTACAGGAGATACACAGGGCAGTAAATTACAGCCTTCCTACCTTCTTTTAAATATTATTTCAGACAAAGAGGAACCCTGCAAAACAATCAACCACCACCTATGTATATCCTATTTCACACGGGAAGCTACTGCACTTATTGCTTCTAAAGCAAAATTTGCATAAGATTAACATAACTGAATAAAGAATCTAAATTAAAAACAGATGGCACTACTGGCATCTTTAGAAGCATGGAATTCTTCAGCTTCCCAATTCAGATAACTAACATTACAACATAAGATGAATCTGTTGCGTATCAATTTAACTCCAAGTTTTTAGGATATAAGCCCAGAAAACATACTGCAACACTCTTTCATGCTTCACTGTAAGAGACTTCAGGAAACTATATTACACAAAATACATTATTAAGATTATCCACAGAAAACTGAAATGTCAATGTATTTTATGAGATCAAATAATACAAACGCTATGCCCCTTCCAGGTTAACGAGCTATTGTTTTTCCTTGTCAAATACCTTTCATTTCATGGAATGTGATCAGTGACAATAATTTAACTGCAAGCACATGCATTCTGTTAGAAGACCCACATTTTTAAAACAGGGGAAAACTCCACTACAGCATACTTAGACACTGAAGCTGCATACACAAAAGTAGAGCACAAACTTCAGGGTACTCAAAAAAAAAAACAAAAAAAAAAAAACACCACGTGTTTATAAACGGTCACAGCTACATTTCTCAGTCTTATATAAATACAAAACTCAGACTGGAAACATCTTGATTTCATACCATTTCTGTCACCCAGTATAACAATTACATCAGTAAAGCATATTCCACAAAGCTACAGGAGCTCAATACCGAAAGTAAGCAGATCTGCAGCATGATCAGCGCAAGAGACAAATGCTTCCTGAAGCAACAGCTTTCAGCACAGAAGCGAGACTTCCAGAGGAATGGTTTTACACAGACACAGAGGAGACCTGGAGTAGGTGTTAGGAGGAAATCCTTTACTCAGAGGGCAGTGAGGCTCTGGCACATCCTAGAGGAGCTGTGGGTGCCTCAGCCCTGCAGGCACCCACCCAAGGCAGGCCTCGGAACCAGATGATCTTGAAGGTCCCTCCCAACCCAAACTATTCTGCAATTCTATGAAGTAAACATGGAAAGATGGGGTCACATCTGGCAACAGCGACACCAGATGGCGTTCATTCCTTTTTGAAGAGTCAATTTATTTTTGAAAGGCCAAAAAACCAGCCAAAGTAGAAATTAAAAAGTACTTCAGCAGGAGCCTGTCTTCTGCTGTTATTCCCTTCCTACATAAACTGAGAGAAATACAAGGATACTGACACTGAAATACAGTAGATAACTAAAAAGTATAAATAAGCACCAAACCCAGGTACTTGTACCTGTGGCTGAAGCAAGCACCTTGGTCATTTTTTCCCCTCTCATCACTTCTCAGGTTCAGTTTTACATATAAGATTAGAAGGTGATTAAATCCCTCACCTACTATGTGTTAAAGCACACACTTTGAAAAAGCCATCTAATTGCATGCATTTTAAGCACTGAAGCAACACAATCACTATGAATTACAGCACTTCTAAACAAACACTCCTATAAAATGGTAACTCCTTACTGAAGGACCTTGGTTTCAAACGAACAACAACAAAAACACTGAAAATTGATGTTTCGTTATCTGAGGAGCCATAACATTCTACATCCTAGCAGAAACATTTTCAACCCACTGATTAAAGCCTGACAGTTTGTAATGAAAAAATACATCAAGATTTGTAGTGGAAAAAGAATGCCAATCACTTCTCCCTAACATGGTTTATTTTGTAGTTCACCACAAATCATTGCATAGAAACCATGCTTATCTTTTCAGCAGCTAACAAATAAAAACTGAATAAGATGGAATTAGACATTTTCTTATCTGTGTCAGTACCTGAGTTCAGGGCATCTTTAACATATAATGGGAAGTTAAAGACAGTCTCCAGGCACCCATTTTTTTCCCAAAGGGAATGTCTTGAAAAGGAAGTAAGGAAATCCCAAGAAAAGAGCTCAAGGACAGCTGCACAGCATTCTGGCAAAGGAGCACAACACTGTTACGTACTTTATTTGGAGCTATCATCCCCATGAACCTCATCAAAATACTATATATTTAAAATAGCTGAAAGATTATTTATCAAAATACACTCAACAAGGTTTAAAATAATTTTAAAATAATTTAACTAAGGAGTTATGATTCTCAGCTGTCAGCACAGCTAGTTCCATTCAATCTTTTAACACCACGCTGAGATACAAACATTGAATATCTTAATCCTCCTTTTAACTAAGCTTATATGAATCATTTAGATTCAAAGTTTGTTGCTCGTGCCAACTGCAAACATCTCTAGTCAAGGTTTCCAAACTCAACAATACACTGAACTGTTAACTTTTCTCAGGATATAATGAAGAATTCCAAGTATTGAGGTAAGGTAACAGCACACCAAATACAATTCAAATAAACTACCTGCAGCTGAAACACTAAACCGTTTCCAGGCACATGAATGTAATCTGATGAGACCTACTACCTCCTGTGTCAGTATTAATTAAGGCATTACTGGGAATGTCTTTCATATACTGTACTCCAGGATCAAAGTCAAAAAAGTAAATTCATAAACCGCACAATTAAGCGCCTTATGAATATTCTACCATTCTTTCCACTTAAAAAAAAAAAAAAAAAGCAATGGATACTCAAACGTTCCTCATCTGGAACTGCTAATTTTGAAAGACTCTGAAATACTAACACTGAAAGCCTCCGCTAACAACACTTTAAGATGCAACAGGTGATTTATGGTTACAGAATACAGAAAATACAGCACAGCTCACACAAACACCAAAAGAAAACTGCACACATTGGAGAGCATGCTGTGCACCAAATTTAGACGTTGTTGCACCTAACTTCACAGAACTACTTCATCATTAACTTGTCAGGCTCTTTGCTGCATTCTACCTTCCTCATAAAGCAAAAGTTAATGCTAATCAGGAGACAAAATTGGTAACTCTGAAGATAGAAAAGACTATAAATGGAAATAGCATAAGAGAATAGCGTGGAAAACAGGCTACAAACAAAGGAAAAAACACAGCAAATGAAGTGTTAAAATGAAGACAAAAAGAAATTGTTTTCAGGGAAAAGAACAGAATTCCACAGTAAAAAAAAAGCGCTGAATACATTAGGTGCCATTTCTTTGTATAAACCTACAGCACTAGCTTATCCTATGGCACAGGACAGTGATATACCAAAGATGCAACCTTAAGAAATTCCTGAAATTCTTTATTGTGTGACATGAGAACTTAAAACTTCGACTTTCCACGTGCCCTCATCAGGTCTCAATAAAATACAGCTCAAAAACAACCACACAAGAAAAGCTGTATTTAACTGCATGCTCTACTATTCTGAGATAACTGAAATCAATTGTAACTAACTGAAAGAAACGGGTTAAGTACTTCAAAAAAATGCATCCTGTCTGAAATTACGGATTTGGAGAGCAAGGAGCCTTTTTTGCTATCAATTTTTAGAGCACGTACCTGACTGGGCAACTCGTGCGTTTAAGGAAGAAGAAAACCTGATACCATATGAAAGCTGTTTTGCATTGACTGCTTCAGGACAAACAAAGCCCACAAGTGCTCTGTCTTTCCTTTGTATTTCATCATCCCAACAGTCACCAAGCCATAACTTTACAGAAGGCTTAAAATATGCATGAATCACTCCTTCATGTTTAAAACTGAAAAGGAAGTATTCCACAATAGACATAAGGCAAAATTAATTTTTGATAAGGCACCTAGCTATGTATTTACTGACATTACTATCAAGTTTGAGAATGCACTGCATTGTGCAAGAGAAGGAAGTGGCATACTGAAAAGCTACACTGTTTTCTTATCAGAATGACTGCTCCTAATTCCTAACTATTACACATGGCATCCAAACAACTGTTAGATTAACCTGGAGATACAAGAGCATGATCTTCTTTCCATAGATGAAAGAAGTCAGCAAAAAAAAAAAATGAAGCCTCTTCTCCAAAGACCTAACAAAGTAAAGCAGTCAAGAAAGCCCCAGGCTTCAGGTCTGCATGACAGAAGTCGACAATGCTAACTACAAAGTACTAGGAAGAGTTTACCAAGATGATAAGAAATAATTACATACAGGGTCTCTGTTAGAAATTGATTGTTTTCAGTTCCCCAGCATCCAGCATAGATAAAAGTAAAAGCATCGCTCCCACCTTAAGTCTGTTCAGAGAATTAATAACAGTTCTTCTTTCAGAATTAAAATTGAAGAACAAAACTTGTGTTTGAAGCATTGGTAATCCACTTCATCTCATTACTGAAAAGAAAACACGAATATTGTCCATTCAGTATTATAGCCTCTCGTTGATTACACAGTTTCTTAAAAATGGTAAAGCATTTCATTAAAAGTCAGCATGTATTCCTCATGCAGCCCACAATTACAGACCCGCAGTATAATTCAGACAGATACAGAAAACTATTTTATCTACCAATCACTAAGCATAAATACCACCAGCATCTGATTGCCAATACATGATTTTAAACCTCTAAGAAAATAACTTCCATTACTGCAATTTCAGTGACATTCAGTGATAATGCCTGAGAGTCAAAGCAACCGAAAGCACTACCAGCCACAGAAACAGAGAGCAGAAAGCATCAGGAAGATGTCCTCAGAAGACTGAGGACACGATAAAATTCCTTGGCTAGACTCACATGGTGACACTTCTATTTGAAGTTTCATGTTATCATATACTTTACAGCTCTCTCGCATGATTTATGAATCTCTCAGTGGCCTGCCATTGCTTTTGGTTGTACCTGTGAGTCTTTTAACACACAGAGCCAATTCACTGATTTACTGGACTCCAACCACAGTCCACCATTAGGACACATCTCCCTAAAGCCTCTTACAAAGCACAGCTACTCAGATCTCACTTCTTCCATTTCAGGAATGCAAAAGATAGAAGTGAAACTTGGGGAATGAAGCCTCTCAAGTGCTTGGCTGCTGCCCTGAAGAACTGCACCACTGTTCTGGGAAGCAGATCGTCAAACTACGCAGTACCAGCAGCAAAGGAAAAACTTTTTTAAGAAGTCATTTTAGAAAGAAGTTACCTTTGTTACTACAGATTACCATCAGGAACAAACTACTTAATAGTGTCTCAAACCCAGGGAGATAAAGTAATTCAGGTTCTATGAATGCAGTACTTCAGGGGAAGGAGAAGCCTCACCACCTTTACAAACCAAAGAAGCAATCAAACAAAAGAAAACAAGTAACACCCAGCCCTTAATTCCTTAGTCTCAACCTAAGGACTAAATCAGACCACCACACCTCTGGCTACAGCAATAATATCTGAATATCACACTGAAGACTGAGGACACGATAAAATTCCTTGGCTAGACTCACATGGTGACACTTCTATTTGAAGTTTCATGTTATCATATACTATACAGTTCTCTCGCATGATGTATGAAGCAATTGGATTTTCTTAAGTTATTATTTTTCTTCAAGAAACTACTTCTTCTCATTTTCCCTTTCAGCAGGAAGTTCACTCTTTTCTTTCTCTCCTCCAAATAGGTAAGCACCTTCTTGATCATACTGCATGGATCTCAAATGTCACTGCCTACTGTCTAATGACTTCCCCAGACAGTAACAAAAAAAAAAAAGACAAAAAAAAACCAAAAAACCACAACTATTAAGATAAACTTTTCATTAAATGAAGTTAATTCTGAATACTTAGAAAGCACAATTTTCATCACACAGAAATACCAAGTACCAACTTATATCTTCGTTCTACTAAATCGCAGCTTCCAGCAATCAAAGCTCATAAGACTGAAATGAGATCTCACAATAATTAACAGAAATAATAAAACATCAGCAATTTCTGTCAACTTAAATAGTGCAGTGCAACAACCACAACCTACAGGTAGAGCCAAGAAACTCAGATGCAAAGCGATAGCTCAGAATATATTGCCTATTTTACCACAGAAGCACATTTTGGGAGCTGGGCAAGAGGAAAAATGGAAGACTCTTCTGTAAGATCACTTTAAAGACTCCATCAACCATTAAGACTGCAAAATCACTACAGTATATCTTCAGGTTTCATTATTCATTCCAATCATCCCCTCTCCTAAAAAAGTAAGTTTAAAAAAGTTTTTAAAAAGTTCCCCTGCTCCGAAAAGTTCCTTACATATGTTACTTACTTTCAAAAATAGTCAGGTGTTCCACTGATCCTGCAAACTTTTGTTTATAAAAAGAACAAACAATGATGCAAGCAAGTATCAGCACTATCAGTACCTAAATAAAAGCAGATCTAATGGAGGGGAGAAAGCTCTTGATTTTTCAGGACTATTTTTTCTTTTTAATCAGTCCTTAATGGACCTTCATTGAGCATTTCATTTACTAATCATGGATTTGAGCTCATTTTCAGGGAAAAACTAAGATAAAACATATTTTATTAAAATCCAGATAATGGGATACATACAATCTCTTAACAACAATTACACTTTATTGCATTGTACCTTTTATAAAGTAGGGGCTTAACCTTTAACTCTTTAACTTGTGCACCTGCCTTCTATCCTGAGATCAGTGTCCACTGTGCTGCACAGCATCTAGTCCTGCTCTGTCACTTGGCATGACCAGTAACTGAACCATCTTCTGCTGGAACTCAACAGTAACCCTACTGGGGATGGGGAAGCTCTGTGCTTCTGTGGAACACAGCACAACTCAAATCCACTGTGTCTCTGATGGCTCTAGGCATCAAGTAAGATGCCTTCTCTCCATCAGAAGAGGGATGGCCTCCATCAGAACAGCAGTGGCCAGCAGGGACAAGTAGGTGATTGTCTCCCTCTACTCTGCTCTTGTGAGGCCCCATCTGGAGTGCTGCGTCCTGGCCTGGAGCCCCCAGCACAAGAAAGACAGAGAGCTGTTGGAGAGGGTCCAGAGGAGAGCCACAAAGATGATCAGGGGATTGGAGCACCTCCTCTATGAAGACAGGCTGAGGGAGCTGGGCTTGTTCAGCCTGGAGAAAAGAAGGCTGCAGGGTGACCTCATTGCAGCCTTTCAGTACCTAAAGGGAACCTACAAAGAGGAAGGGAATCAACTCTTTGAAAGGGTTGATAACTGCAGGACAAGGGGAAATGGTTTTAAGTTGAGGGAGGGGAGATTTAGGTTGGATGTCAGGGGGAAGCTCTTCATTATGAGAGTGGTGAGGTACTGGAACAGGCTGCCCAGAGAGGCTGTGGATGTCCCTTCCATCCCTGGAGGTGTTCAAGGCCAGATTGGATGGGGCCCTGGGCAGCCTGGTCTAGTATTAAATGGAGAGGTTGGTGGCCCTGCATGTGGCAGGGGGTTGGAGATTCATGATCCTTGAGGTCCCTTCCAGCCCCGGCCATTCTGTGATTCTGTGAAGTAAGCAAACAAGATTAAACACACTTCAAGTATTGCTTAAAAATGTCAGACATCCTAAATATTTCTCTAAGGGTGAGTGACTTCAGGTAAGTAGCAAAAAAAAAAAAAAATTGATTCACACATACCAATTATTTTCCTACTCCTAGCTACAAAAACACCATGGAACGATAAGAAAAGCATGCTGCACTACGTCTTGTGTACCAGCCAATGACAAAGCACAGTACCTGCCTCCTGAGCAAACACTTGGCAAGAGTAAGCATTACGTGAATAAGCACCATGATCTATGGTGAACTTTCTTGTTAGTATATAGCAGGTGTTACCCATCCAAGTGATGTCTGATCAAATATTGCAAATGTATTGCAAATACATTTCTTTCAAAATAGACACAGCTTTTTTGGACAAAAGCTAGCCAGGTAGCCAAGAGGGAATTATGCTTTACAATGAAGAGTTTTAAATGGTTACTTCACGTAGGCAGTCTGGCAAATAAGAACAAGGAGGAAGTTACTAGAATTTGCTGCTTTTTGGTTTTGCTTACGACATTTAAAAACATTGTATTATTTTGTACTTACACATTAAATAAGTTTGAAGTATTACATAAATGAAGATATTGTTGCAATAATAATTTAATGCAAACAAACTTCATTCCAGCTTTACAACCTAATTAACAGATAGAAAATAAGTTTACCTGCCCAAGACTACCACAAGAGCTCCACATTAAAGCCCAAGAAAAATTCAAGTTTCAAAGGCTTTTCAAGCCTGCAAGATGACATTTCTCTTCTGAAAGACATAACACAACACTGCATAAATGTGCAAAGCACAATTCCAGCAAGCAGTCAAAGCAGCTTAATGCCCTTTTTAGTTACAGGGCAGAAGATGGGCTCTGACCAAAGAAAACATCAAGGAGCAAGTATTTCAAATTTCAGTGCTAAGAGTATTAATAACATAAAAATAGAAAGATAATTACACTGGAAATTAAAGCCGTTCTCACCACGTAGCAAGAAATAGTATACAGCTACTGCTCTTCTTACAACAGAGCCTGTAGTGGGAAAACAAAAAGCAACACAAGCTAACAACTCTATTGTAGATAATTCTATGCATAAAGTCTGTGTAAAGGGTCAGCATTTTAATGAAATCCTCCTGGTTTATTATACTTTTTTTTTCCCTTCTCCTTCCATCCAGCTGAAACACTGACACGCTTCTGAGGATGAACCTATAAAGCATTCTGCCAAGAGAGCTCTGAGACTGGGGTATGTAAAGTCACTAGAGGCAAAATGAAACAAGCTGATTGGAATTTCAGCTTTCACTGAACAATTTGTTCACCAACACAAGGAAAAAGCTGATCACATTTGGACTTTGGGGATTCTTTTTCTACCAAAAAGAATTCAAGCTGCTGGAAAAGTATGCATGTGCGCTACAAACAACGAACACTCAAAGTGAGATGTGCTGAAGACTTTCCCTCCGTAAAACCATTACTGCATTACTCAATTACTGGCTTCACCAAGCATACTAAAAAACTGCTCAGCAAGTTTAAGGACTGAAGCACTCAACCGCAGTATTAATAAGACAGTCTCACCTAGATTGATCCAGTAGATGAATTAATTTAAATACACAAACTTGCAACATTTTCCCATGGCACTACACTTCATTTCGGTGTGCCCATAGCACCACTGGCAACTCTACAGAAACATTAACACAAACCTCCTCCTTCCGACTATCTGCAAACTGTTCAAAGCCCAACTCAGACCTACCCGGTCACTCCTCAGAAAGAAGAGCAACCTGAACACACTGATAACAGCCCTGTCTCTATTCATGCTTTTGCCACCTCAAAACGGTGACGGACTCGTGGTTCCAAGCAATCTTGTTGCAGGCACTGTTCTGCCAGGCACAGTCTTTAAAGAAATCTTCTGCTTGCCTGAGATTAAAAAAAACTTTTAATTTCAAACAACCCCCTGCCATTCTCACTGAGGAAATCAAACTGCCGGCATTTGGATTTACGATACAGGCAACTTTCATAATTTGTGCTATGAATAAGGATACTGCATAGGTTCTAAAAAAGAAGTCCCAAGTATGCCTGTAAAAACTTCCTTGAGGAGCATTTATATCTCCCAGTACATGTAGAAATGAGGCCATAAATAAAAAATACGTGCCACTTAAATAGGTATCAGATGATCAACAGTTTTCAAAAGTGAAAAAAAACACCTATCTAAACAGATACTCGAGGGCGCAAACACATATGCTTCCTTAAATTAAAGCATGTTCAACATGAAAGCCAAACTGATAAAGTCTCAAGACAGTGACTCACCCCTTCCTGGAAAAACCAGTAAAAAGGTCAGATGTTTAGGAACCAGACAATTGCTGGAAAAATAAAGACAAATATTATTTCTAACTAAAACTCGATACAATTGTTTTCATTCCAGAGCCTGAGGTAACCACACATTCAATAACCAGCCACTCAACCCTTACGTAAGTTCCCACTTGGAAATCACAGAGGTCTTCACAAGGAGATAAGCTGCACAACCTCCTTGTGAAACACTGCCCCCTCCCAGAGGTTACCTGTGGCAGTACCTCATGGCAGAGGAGACGCACGTCCCTCTCATGCATCTGGAAAATGGCGCCATTTGGGACTTCAGCCACAAGACTCTTCCCTTGCACACACTCACAGACCACGTGAGCAAGAGCACTGAATTCAACGGGAGAACTGCTTGCACTCTTTGGATTAAAGAAGAAATCTGAGAAAAGCAACAAGTTTCATCTCATAAGCATCTACATATTAAACAGAGTATCATCTTAAACACAGAACATGTTACCGCGTTGGAAAACCAGTTTGTGAAACATTAAGATTCAAAACCACAAAAGAATTTCCTCATAGAATATGGCCTGCAATGTAGAATTATTTTCAATGGCCTGGGTTCTTTTTAGCTGTTAAAACAAATTAGCAGTTCTAACAATTCAGTGACTACATAACCACACAGAAAGGTTTCTCAGTATCAAATTGTTCTTAAAACACAAACTAAAACCTTCAGTCACATTAAAAACCAGTTTTCCAACGAGAAACTATCAGAACAGAAATACACAACATAACACTTATTTTTGAAGTCAATTTTTTCTTACATTCTGTTGATGTTTTCCATTTAATTTGTGATGCTGTAATTTGGTGACATTAAAGATTAGACAACATAATCATACAACTTAACCTCCTCTACACAAGTAGATTATTGAAAAACAAGAGCATTGAAAGCATAAGAAAAAATAAAAAGAACAGCTTTGAAAATCTACTGCTGCAGCAGACATAATTTACTATTTTAATAAATAGAACCCTGTGGTAGGCACGCAGTAGATGAAGTTTAAGGGGTGATTAGAAAGAGCACATCATCAATTACACTTTGATCTGTCTTTGGTCAAACGTAACTAATTTCTAAAACAGTACTCTATGATGCCAGTCATTTCTTAATTATAAAAGATGATGTGCTTCTGGCCCCAAGGAGCTCACAACAGCAGCATCATTAAATCTTCAGTAGCTATTCTCTTAAACTTATAAAATCTAAGGGCACAAAAGCCCTCAGCAAAACTCCTGGTTTCAATATTTATCAAGAGGTGAGAAACAGATGGCTAGACTGGTTTTACAGACTAGAAATGCTCTGACATGGTATTCAACCTCTTCTCCTGCCAACTGCTATTAAGAGGTTCACAGAGGCTCCAAACACAGAATGCACATCAGAAGTTGAAAACACCCCTTCTGATTTATTTTTACTTTATTTTTCTGGAAGCAGCACTAACCTCTTTAATTAATTTCCAGGGAAGTTACTTCAATAACAAATGTGCCAATCACACACTGAGTTTTGCTTGCTTCCACTCATTAAGCCAAGAATTTCATTACCAACCACCCTCCAGACTCAGAGCACAGTGAGCCTTCAGTGCCAAAACAAATGCACTGGACGTTCAATAGAACTGAACCAAAACCCAAGATGACAATAACCACATATGTTTTGTTAAATCTAAGTGAATATTATTTGCACACTTCATGCCCAGTCCAAGAACAACTCCAGACGTACAGAAACACATATATTGAACAGAGGTTTGTGCTGCAGGGATTCTCTAACAAATCAGAACTCACCATTTTTATTTTGAAAGCTTCAATCTGCTAAAAACAATTTTAGTTCCATCTATCTATTCCTGCCTTTGACATGCAGTGCTCACACCATCCTGCCCAGCAACACGTGCACCCTCTGCACGCCTATGAGGCAATCACAAGCATAATGCACTGAGGGAGAAAAAAAAACTTATTTAAAAAGCTAAAATGCTGGAAAGTGTATCTAAAAGATCAGCAGCAAATTTTACTTCCAACAAAACACAGATGTGATGCTCTGCTATTAACAACTCACTTTCATCAGATGATTATTGCTTTACAATTATCACCTATGAAAAAATTAAACATTACACACAGGAAATCTTAAGAGCACAGCAGTCCAGTCTCAGAAAAATACAATTTCAGCTCAATTACAGCCACCAAGAGCCAAGACCTTCTTGTTCTCAATACCATCTCCTACCACCAACAAAAGGCTGTCACACAAAGCAGCCCACTGGAGTATCTTGGATTTAATGTGAACATACCATAAAGCATACAATGCAGAGTGACTGCAAAGATAAAGGAACCAAAAAGAATAAAACTCTCTGTGAAACAATACTTTCAAAACTCATCAAAATTCGTTGTGACAAAAAAGGTGCAAAAGGGGAACATCTTTCACACAGCGTAGAAAAAAAACATAAAACAAAGTGACAGAATTCTAACAACAGAATGGCTTAAGCATATCAGCATTCATTTTATCATTATTGGCTCACATGATTTTACCTGGCATTACCAAACGAAGTACATTCATACCTGAAAGCAGTAACACAAGAGGCAGGATGCTGTTCAGCTAAGACATGCTGCAAACACAACACGCCTCCAATGCTTCAGCCTACACAGAACACAACAGTGTCAGCCACTGCACACCTGTGTCAGACAGCAGTGGTGTTCCTATAAAAACAGCTGCTTTGAAGGCAAAAAGCCCAATAACCTAGCATACGAAACAGCAACTATGGAATTTAAGAGCTAGGAAATATTGGCAAGCCAAAGGACATCTTTCTATTGCCATGTTTCTGACATAACCACAGAAGTTAGTTCAAACAGAAGCAGCACACACAGCATTTTAACATCAAAGAGTACCACGTAAGTACTGGACATAAGTTGCTCTTCCTAATCCCCTAAATCTTCTCATGGATACCAATTTCTTCCTGAATATCCACATACACTTCTTACTTTATAAAAAGCTGCATAGAGACTCCACTAAAAACTAATTGAAAACAAATCAGAACATCAAATCAGCACCAAATACCAACAGTCTGCATGAAGAGATACAGAAGAGCCCGATGTAAAATCATCAACATAGAAGCGAAGCCCACAGTGCTTACTTGCCTATATGCCTGTTTGCAAATGTTTGTGCAACACTTAGAAAAACTGCCATCTAGACGCCAGCACTACATGGCATAAGCACAGGTGTGAGCACTACGAAGGGAAGCTCCAGGCTCCACGGTGACCTGCAGCGCCCAGAGGTGTGAGCAGCCCGCTGCCAAGTGGGGCAGCAGTGAGACAGGGAAAGGGAAGGCTGGAGTAATACAAGCACGTCTAACACTGAGCCACTCTTCCTTTGCAGCTCTGTCTTCAAAACTCAAGCACACTGACTTTCCTTCTGTTTTTAGACTAAACAGAATCTAATTTTTAATAAACTGGCAAAAAAAAAAAGTATTTGCCTAATTACCAAAAGAATTATTTCCTATTCTTTTCAATTGGTACAAGAAACAGTGACCAGTTTTCTAGCTAAGAAATAATTTTATAGTTCGAAGATATAATTTTTCAAACAGAGTGATCAAATTCAAATAAAAGAAACCCATTTAAAAGGTGCACATAAATGTAAAAACCTGCGCTGTCAGCAGTGACACACTTACAAACAGACAGCTTGGAATACAGATAGTTCTTAAGGTGCAGATGTGGATATCTCCTCATATCAAGAAAAAGGGGTGTTAAATTTTACTGAAACAAAAGAAATTGCACATATATATATATATGTATAAATATGCACATAATATATAAATACTTTTAGGTAAAATGCTAGCTTTATTTCTTCAAACCAACACGTTCAAATTAGTGACTTTGGGAAAAAAAAATAGATAAAATTATAGTAGTTTCCTGACATTAAAATAAATGTCTGCTATTAAAACAAAGCCTGAAGTCGAAACCTTTTTGCATGTGTTTCTTAAATGTTACTGGCAAAACTGGCTACAAGATTGCTACCGTTTTCATTTTTGTCACTCACAGCTGAACAAAGAAATTTGAGGCAACCAAAAGAAGACCAGCAACACACAGCAAAACATTCCGTGTTCTGCACAGCACCAACCTGTGACCCCCTGCCCAAGGCACGCACAGGCACCAAGGACAGATACACCTGTGCTGCCCACGAGAAGCTTTTTTTACTCCCTAGAGTTAGTGACACGAGCTTCACATTTCAGTTCTGTTACAGCACCGCCGTCCGCATTTCACGAGGGCGTTTTACCTGAGTTCCCAGCTCACCCACAAAGCCCAGCTAGGTGCGAAGCACGCACAGAAGCCCCGCACGGCACGGCCGGCGGAACGCCCGCTACCGGGCACATCTCTGCTCCTCCGCGACGCTGCAGACGGGGGCAGCTCCACAGCCAGCAATTGCTGGTAGCTCCGAAAGTGGAGATACTGAACGGAACTCAAGTCGCAATACTTCGAGCGCCGTAAAACCGCCCCGGGTGCGCGTTTATGCACTTCACGGTCTTCGAGAGCAAACGCACGGAGCGCGAGAGCCCTGAACCTAGGGCTGCACGGCCCCCGGCACCCTTTTTATCCCATCCTTCTAGCTCTCGCCGCCAGCCCCAGCCGGAATCCGAAGGCGACACCGGCCCCGCGGCGCCGCCCCGCAGCTGCCCGGCCAGGCCGCCCGGAGAGCTGGGAGCCAATGCAGGCAGGCACAGCGAGCGCAGCGTCCCCGTGCAGCGAGCAAATCGCAATTCAAGGGAAAGAAAAGAAAAAAAAAAAAAAAAGCAACACAATACGGCATTAACCGACGTTCTGGGCCGCGCTCAGAGACAAAGCTCCACACGAGCTGCTTCCAATTAAGGGGGCCGCCCGCAGCGATTTACTCCCGGAGCCGCTCGGTGCTTTCCGGGCACGGCGCGGCCGCCTCCCTCGGCGCGGGCGGAGGCGCGGCCCCACCTGAGGGACCGTTTCGGTCCCCGGGTGGCCGCCAAGCGGCGCGTGCCCCCGGCCCGCTCCCCGGGCGCCATGACCGCGCCGGCGGCGCGCGCAGCAGAGCCGGACGAAGCGCTGCCCCGCGCCCCGCGCCCCTCCTCGGCGCCCCCTCCCCGCCGCCCGCCCCACCTCCCGCGGCCGCCCCCCCTTCGCCGCCCCCTCCCTGCGCCCCCCGGCCGCCCTGCCCGCCTCGGCCCTGCCCCGCCCGCGCCCGGCGCCGAACAAAGCGCCTCGCGGCCGCTCCGCGCCCCCGGGGAAACCGCCGCGGCAGACGAGGGGAGGCGGCGGATCCCAGACACAATGAGACGAGCCGGGACTCACCCACAGCTCCGTGCCCCAGCTCATGGTGGCTCCGCGGGCGGCGGCCGGGATCGGGGTCGGTCGGAGGCGGCCGGAGAGAGTCCCGCCGGGCGGCGGCAGTGCCCCGGGTCAGCGGGGAGAAGCGAGAAGCGGCGGAGCGCGGACGGCGTCGCGGCGAGCTGCGGCCCCGCCCGGCTCAGGGAGGAGAGCCGCGGAGGAGACTGGGAGAGGGGCGGGCCCGGCCGAGGCGGCGGGGGACGGCGCGGGACGGGGCGAGGCGCCTCTCCCCAGGGCGCCCCGGCGGCCGGCGTGTCGCCCTGCTCCTCCCGGCCTCCGCCCGCCCGCGACGCCCCGCGGTCCCCAGAGCGCCCCTCGGCGGCGGGGAGGGGAGAGGGGGTGGGGGCCCGAGGCGCCTCCCGCCGCCGAAAAGGGGCGCGAGGGCGGCGGCCGTCCGTCGGCGCGGGGAGAGCGGCGGGAGGAGTGGGGAGCGCCTCGGGGGCAGCGGGAGCCCCGGCCTTTGTGCGCGCGGCGCTGAGTCACGGCGCGGGGCGGCGCCGCGCACCTGCGGCCCGTTGCGTCCTCGTCGATCGCGCGGTGAATGATACAGCCGCGCAGTGCGCTGCTTTACCCCTGAAGTCAGCCCCGCGTTTCTCATCCTCCACGGAGCGGGTCGATGATTCACGCGGTTGCACGACGGCACCTGGAAAAGAAGGGGCGATAAATCCTAGAATGAATTTTTTCCACCAAGATGGCTGTTAGAAAGAAGGTAAAGACTGACAGCCACCTCAACTGCTCTCACAAAAAATCGTTTCTCATCATTCAGGGTGCTCTGAGGCAGTGCCCTCATCACCACACAGCTGGGCACACTCAGCTGCACACACACATTAACCCAAAACACGTTGCGCCCATCTAAAAGCATCTCGCTGGCTGCACTGAAGGCTCAAGCAATGCAGCACTGCTGAACAGAGCTGATCGGTATGTGCATGTTGTCGCACAGCACTCAGGAAGAGCAAATCACTTTTAAGCACTGCATGCCTAGGCCAGTGCTGTGCTCCCTGTTCACACGCACCTGTATGAGAGTGTTAAAGAAAATGGGACAGGCATTACTACAGCAGCCTCTGTACCACATGGAATGTAGGGCCACAGAATGGGGAGAGAATGAGGAGAGCTGGGCATGTGCAGCCCTGCAGGGAAATGGAGAGCAAGTGGTGCCTCCGTCGCTCCTAGGGAGGAAACACGTTTCTCCATCTAATTGGGACCCTATGTTAATACACTGAAAAAGTCTGTTTGCCCTGTGCTGCACAAGATAAAGGCTTTCATTATGACCTAATGCAGGTTTGTTTTTTTTTTTTCCTCCTTTCTCCATACTACAAGATTCCAGAAATTCAAATGCAAAAAGCATATGCTTTGTTAAAAGCGTATTTGAGAGGCTGTATGAGTATTTGCATTGAAAAACAACACTTCACAGCTGGTCCCTGATTTTTGCTTGCTTTCAAGTTGCAGTTCCTCCTGACCAAGACATACATGTGTACACCTGAGGTGTGCACACAGGTGTGCTTTCACATTCACTTCAGCTAGGAGCCAGTGTCCCAGGTGCAGCCCTGCCCAGAGAGATGCTTGCCTATACTGCACCCCTCTCTGGCTGTAAGGGAAGAGCAGAGCACCCGCTGCATCTCTGCAAGGTGCTGTCAGAAACGCTGTCATCAGTCATCAAGGATTTGGATGTTGTTCCCATTATCACAAAGTAAAATTAGCAGTAGCCCTAGATATAACCAAATATTATCCTGCAGATCTTTTTTCCTCCTGGTTGCATTTCTGAAAACGTGAGTATTCCGAAAAAAAGCCTGTAAAAGTCTCAAAAAGGACTCAAGAAAGGAAATACATGCAGGACATATTGAAGAAATAGCATGCAGCACAGGCTCCACGACAAACTGCACTGTTCTGATATCCTTGTACATCATTATAACTTTCTGGAACATGATAACAATGAAGCAAATTCCCTGCTGCATTTAGCTGGTTTTCCCCATCACTGAGTAATTACACAGGCTTTAACAGAAAACTGCCCAATTTTGGTTTAGGCCAAACCTACATCATTCTATTTATTACAACTGGTATATATTTCATTAATCCTGTTCACCTCTCAGCAGAAGCTAGTTGGGTTTACAAGTGTACCACAGGATATTATGTTGGCAGACTCACAACCAGCATGATTAACTTGGAGTGGCAGAGCTCTGTCTGGCACTCCCCACAGGCATGCATCCTAACAGAGTAGCAGTTCAACTTCCCATGGTCACAGAAAGCAGTGTGGCCAACAAATTATTTCCAAATACCTCCCTTCTCAGTGTGAGGTGCCACTAATCTTTTTCTCTGCCAACCAGAAGCATACCAAAATTGGATTTTCACTCCACAAAGAAATGTTGCAGAAGCTCATCATCTCTTTTTGCTTTGAAGCCAGAAGAATTTAGCTGCATCCCTTTATTTATACATGCATTTCCCTCCACCATCAGCACTCCTAGTGCTCTAATTTCTAAAAATATTAACAACACCTCTATGTGATGAGCACACAATCATTATTTCACAGCTAAGAAAGTATCAGAGACAAAGGAACCCTGACACCTTTCCTTGCACTGCTGTCTCCACATGGTCCCCAACATGGTCAACAGCACCCAGCGGCTTCCAGCGCATCCATAGTTATACACTTGGCTAGGCTCAGCTTTTTTTTTTTTTATTTTTTAAATTTTGAAGCAGAAAAACAGCTGAATTTAGACCACACCACCTTTGCTTTAAGGCAGAAGTACGACTGCACATAGTAGCACAGCCTTGGCCAGAGCTTAGTGATCTTATTCTAAATATCCCCTTATCTCTGAATTTCTGTGGAAAGAACTGCATCCCCTCCTCTTACATCATTTCCAGACCATACTGAAATGGTCTTGTTTTTCAGTAGCAGAAGTGTATCTTTTCTCCCCAGCCAACAAACTAAAGGCAGTGCCAGTGATCAGATAACAGGATAAAAGGGTACAACTTGCACCAGCTTTAAGCAGGAGAAAAATAAGAATTTCCATCTGCTTTTATTAAATCCTGCGTTCACTCTATTTGCCTGCCCTAAGCTAAGAGCACATCTTTCCAAGACATATGTAGCAAAGGGAAAACGGTGGCAATCAGCATAAACTGGCAATGCACCAACCACAAACATCCTCCGATTTTTTTCAGTGAAGAGAGACTCATGATAATTTGGCAGTTTCTTTTGATAACATACAACTGTAGCCCAAGGAAAAGGCTGGACAATTATTATAGGAACATCAGGGAATGTCTGTAAGTCATGATCTGAAAGTATTATTTAGAACTTGTTAATGTTTTCATTATTTCCCTGAATACTGTCACCACCATGGCTGTGCTCCCTTCAGATCTCCATCTAACACAAGTCTTCTCCATTCTCCCACCAACTCCATGTACATTTCCTTATTCTAAAAGAATATTAAGCTAACAAAGTGGAAGAGGAATTAGGTGAATAGGAATGGTCAGTTGTAATCAACAAGCTATTTCAGAAACACTACATTATCTGCAGGCATAAAGATTATTAGTGCCAAGATAATAACCCAAGACATGCATAGCAACTTCCACCTGCATTGGTCAGCCAGCTGCTTTCAAGCAGAGCCTAACAGATTAATGTCTGTAGTCAATACTGAAACACAGAGTCTGTCACGGTATAAATTCAAACTGCAGGAAAACGAGTGAAGGAATGAGCAGCTACAGATCAGCACCACGTATCTTTAGGCTTGTTAAAATATTTCACATCTGACTGAATCGTGTTCAGAAAAAAATGTATTTACAGTTGTGCAAAACCTGGCATAAAAGGTGATCAGAGTCAGTAGTTAGTCTCCTTACAGGAACTTTAAGGCACAGCTGCGCCGGTACCACGCCTCGCACCCGCAGCAGTACCAGACTCCCAGCTGAAACCATTCCCTGAGCCTGACAGCCACCTGCCGGCAACCAACGGAACGAGCAGGGGAACAACACCGATCCGTTTCTGCTGTAGCCCATCCGATCCCGTTTCGTTGAATCGGTATCAGCTGCATTAATTGGAAACTCAGAGGGGGCAGTGAGCCCTCGGCTGCCCTACCTTGCGCACTGCTGCAGGCCTCAGCTTCTCTCCTCCGCAGGACCTCCTCTCAGCAGTCAGCAGCTCGCTGTCAAAGGATCCTTTCTTTGTTATATGTTATTATAAGCCCGTGGTGGTACCTCCTTTTCTCATGAGAAAGTGGATGCCCAAGTTGCCTAACAAATTTGCATGAAAAAACTGGCAAAGTATCAGAATATGGAAGGAAACTCAGGGTAATCTGCATATCCAAGAGCATCCTCTTTTTTCCACTATTAATCATTTGTGAGAACAGAAATGTAAATAAACCAACGCTGCCACTCATTTCCTTAATTACTTTTCTATTCTATGCAGCAATTGCCTCCCCAGATCTTTCTCTCACAATAATTAAAGAAAAAAAAAAAAAAAAAAGAAAAAAAAGAAAAACCCATTACAACTCCATTCATCATCCTTTCTTCCAAAGTGGGATTCTGACCAGAGCCTGTCTACCTAAATTTAAGTGACCCAAATAGACAAAACAAAAAATCAGTCATTTGTCACACACACAAAAATATTTTTCTTCCTACACATCACATTTTTTGAGCTACATTTAGCTAAATTTCAAGACCTCTGCTCTTTGGACTTGAGATGCAGATCAGATAGAAAAGTAGCAAACTGAGCCCTAGGTAAGAGTTGCTTTTCCTTCATCTTAAACACTACTCGTTTTCTCCCATACAAAAACTGGGAAAATAATTATAGACTCAATCTTAAAAAAAAAAAAATCAAGTTATTAGTTAAGAACTAAGAACAGAACTTAATTACAGGTTCTGTCAGGCTTCAACACATTATCCACATAAATTTGGCTTTATAGTTTGCTAATTAGACCATATACACGGCCCCGAAACCCACACAACTCAACCTCTGGAGCAGAGCCTGAGGCCAGTACAGCTCTTGCCAATTAGCCTGGCAAATGAGCTGCCTGTTGAAGAAGCTCACAAATGAGTTCCCCACCTGGTGAGCTGGCAAGGAAGAGGCCACACAGAATCCTCCCAGTCATACCACAGCAACCTATAAGCCACATTCTCAACAAACCCAAGGGGCTCCTGTGTTTTCCTTTTAAATTCAAAACCAACAAAATTGCAAGAGGTTTGCTACCTTAGCCATTGACTTACAGTATCATTATTCCACAGTCAGCTTTGAAAACTCAAAAGTACTGGAAACAGTGACTCTTAGCTCTAATAATAGCTATATATTTTAAAATATTAATATTTTAAAATATTATATAAAATATTTTATTATATAAAAATATATAAAAATATATAAAATATATAAAAATATATGAAAGGCTTTAAGTCTCATTTTCAAAATTTGTCTTTTTGATTTTCTAGCAATTAAAAATCATGCAAGCACCAAATCAAATGCAGAATTTCCTACTCATTTTACCTTGCTGCGTGTTGACCTACTTATACATAAAGCTCAGCAGCTACTCAAAGACTTCAACAGCCAAGTCCTCAAAAAAGTTACCAAGTCAAAAATTTGAGAACTAACCTGACTCTCTTGGTTGGACTTTGTAAGTTACAAAATTGGAATTGGAAGCTACAAAAGTATATCTGAACACAGATGCATAAGAAAATATTTCAGCATTCAGAAGCTTTATTCTTAAAGAAAACTAACTAACTTAAAGAGATCTAAAATGTGCTCTCATAACACCAGTCAATACTGGAGATCTCATTTTAGGACAACGTCCAGTTCTCAATCCCCTTCTCATCTGATTAAAGAAAAACTCCTTAAAACAATGAAAAGTCTTTGTCCAAAGAGACCTGCTACCATAACTCTTCCCTCATGACTGTTTGATTCATGTCCTGGAACCTCTTCATCTATAAAGGGAGGAAACAGTAAACGTTTCTACCTGTGTACGTTCTTGATATATTCTGCCACATGCTGAGATGGACCATTTCTATTTGCACTCATGCTGTTCTGCACCTATTTGGGTACAGAAGTTCATCACTTCATCACTGAAATTCAGGTGATAAATTTTCATCATCTTCCTGAGAGAAAAGCTCAAGTGGTGATTTTGGTCTCCGAACATCAACACTCAAAGCAGATAACATACAATTTTTCAACATTCTGAGAAAGATGAACTCGCCAACAGCAGATACAATTTAGCTCTATGTTATCACATCCTGCAGACAGATATGATTATGCACTTTTTTCCACATTTAATCCAAAATATATCCCTTGATTTTAACGATATTAGGTAACACTTCACAGTAATCAAAAAAGTGAGAAAGGCCACTGGGGATGAGCCACTGCTATGGAACTTCCAGCAATGGAAAGTAACTCTTCACAACAACAGCCTTAGAAAACTCAGGCAGCTGCAGATTTTGGCTCCCATGCAAGAAGGCCTGCACGATGCAGGAGATGCTTGGGAAGAGGTCGGTCCCTGGCTGCCACAGCACTCAGCAGGAGAAAAATCTTCATGAAAAGGGCTAGACGAGCTACTTTGGGGCATCTACCTTAGATTTCAGATCCTCAGAGCAATGGTGAGTGGGAAAGGCAGTACTAATTTCAGGGAAGAAAAATCAGGACTACCTAAACTAATTTCCTGTTTGTAAAGTCTTAGTGTCATAAAATCAAACTTTATTCTATCTGAAAAACAATGTAATAACCATTCAAAAACTGCAAAAAAAAAATCCGTAAAACTAAAAATGTTTCCCACAATTTCAAGTTTTACAACATTCCAACAAAGTGTAAGTAAAAAATAGTTATTCATAATCTAAGGGTAATGAGTTCAGCTGTGTACAACTCAGTCAGCAGCCCCAGACAGTTAAATTACTGTAAGTATAGAATACAGAACAGAATCAGAGAACACAGAAAACATGTGTAAGTATGTTCTTAAACATGTAAATATATTCTAAAGTAAGAATCAACTACTCCTGTGTCTTTATTTAAAAGATCTGAATTTTACTTGCATGAAAAATAATCTCTCATGCATGAAATCTTGCACCAGTTTGCTGTTTGCATGATAGTACAAAAAACACCTTTTTCCCCTGCTCATATTCCTCCATCACACAAATTTTGGGACAATTTTGAAAATGATCTCCTTTACAGCAGGACAGGATGGTGAATATCACCAGATTGCTTATGTTACTGTCAGTATCCCCATAAATTTAGTTCTCTTTCACAGACTGCACTGCTTTCTCAGAAAACCTAAATTTGTACACAAAACAAAAGAATATGGAATTTTATTTCTAATTGAGCTGTGGGTTTTCACTCTGTAGGTGACAGAGTGAAACCTGAACACAACATCAATCAAACTGAATCCTGCCCCATAACCAACAATCTGAAGTACTGTTCTATTGCAAATACTTTCATCTCCAACAATGACTTTCAGAACAAGCCTGTTTGTCTTTCCAATTACTTACTCTCTCTAAATGAGTCACCATTCCTTGAGTTTGACATGATGATAACATCCTGTACCTCTGCACGGTGCAGCACCTTTTAGTTTTGTACCATGTGAAAGTATTACCTTCAAAGCACAGCACGGACTATTCAGATACTGACATTTACTGGGCAGCAGGACATTGCCCAAACCTAATTAATACCCATATAATGCTTCGGAAATGTATAAAGTTTACAATAACTGACCAGTAACAGTACTGAACTAAAACCAAAACTGGATAGTGAAATCATTTCTACTGAAATGGGTATGGAAATCATTGTAAGGTATACCACACATCAATATAGCTCCAAATGCATTAAGTACTCTAGCTGCTGGCCAAGGAGGGGAGGGGATAAATCAAATGCAGATCTTGCATGGTGAGAGTTCTGCCTCTGAACCAAATGAAAACAGAGTTCATTGCCTTTGCTTTAAGTTCTTTCTTCTTTTCTCACAAAGAAACACATCTAACTTATTATAAAGATTAATCACATGTACATTCAACCTTAAAACTAAATGTATTCTTTATCCGATTTAATATGCTTCTTACAAATTGCAATCCCACACATATAAGGCATAGTAACTCTTACATTTCTTCTCTTTACTTTAAACGGGAAAAGTGTCAATTCTTACCTGAACATTTGCTTCAGGCTGTGGTACAGAAGTCTCCATTCTGTATTCCTGTAGTTGACATTACAATAAAGCACTGCCATGAGTCAAAAACAAACTTCCCCTTCCCCAACAAACAAAACATCATGTGAAATGCATTTCTTCTTCATATTATTCAAATTTATACCAGGACTATCCATACAGCAAAATCCACTTATTGGATATATGACTGATAAATGCAGAGGATTTGGCCTATAAATACAGGAGAATCCTTGCTCTGTTGGATGCACAAATGATTGATGCACGGGAATTGCTGCACCTGGTTAGATTCATTGTCTCATCATTTTGCTGCAAAATCTTAGTTGCATTCTAGCACAGCTGCACAGAACAGAATCACCTCCAAGTCAAGCATTCAAAGGATCTATTCCTTTCCATAAGTGTATCACCCTAGCATACTTGTTACCTCATTTACACATCCACAATGTAATGCAGACATACAGCTTCATTAAAAGAACAAAATAAAGCCTTTGCAAGAAGGTCAGTTAGTGAAAGCACGCTGAAACAGACTGTCAGAATAATTATGGAAAACCCACTGATGATCTAACAAACTCAACATTTAAGGAAGACACACCACTACATGATTCTTCTGAGACACAGCAACCACACAGTTTACTAATCCAATTTACACTATAAATATTTGCAGTATCAAAACTCAGCAGTAACATAAATTCACAAATCTCATCTTCACTGAAAAGCAAGCACATGGAAGCACAAGAGCAAAGTAATACAAAATTCCTAAATTTACTGAATGACCAGTGAAGATTCTCCCACCTGCCACCACTAATCGACTTTTTATCCCTGAGCTGAAATGCCTGAATAAATGAAGCGGTCTCAAAATTTAAGCAAGACTATCTATGTAAAATCAGTTCAACAGAAAACTAGCATACATTCTTATTCCCCCACACCTGTGGTCTTCCCTTTGAAATACTTTCAGTTTTAACGGGACGTTACCTGATCTACAGGACTTGGGGCCAACTTCCCAAGTCATGAAGGTTGGCTTATAAAAATGCATATATACAAAATGCAATTCCCAAGAGAGCAAAACAAGCCCAGAAATATTCTCTGCAAGCACATAACCCCAGTGAACAGCAATGCCATCCAGCAGCACTCAGGTTGAAAAGTCTCTGGTCACAAAAAGTTTTCAGTGGGTCAAATAACAGGAGAGCTTAATTAGTCTTAAATTTCTTCTTTATAAATGCAATGAAGAAGGCAGACTATTCATTAAATATAAAAGCAATTTTATAAAAACACATCAGAATTTTATTGCTTGAAGAATACAGCATATGAAAAAAGCACAAGAATGTCCAAAAGAAAGGTCACAAGGATCCAAACATATTACACCACACATACCAGATGCAGTAAAATGTTAACCTGAATTCTGCATCAGAAAATAAAGGGGTGAAAATATTCCTAATATTATTTAAAAGAAAAAGACTCATTTAAAATAGAAAGGTGTGAAGGTGTTACAGTACAAATTAGAAAAGCCAACACTGCACATTAACATTGTATCACTAGACTAGATTTTCTACCTTTGGTACTTAAACCTTCACAGAAAACCACTTCCTTAATCAAACCTTGCCTAATACATATCATATAGTAGCTGTGAAAGGTTTTTCGTTCATTTTAACTTAAATATTGAGATACGTTTCTGAGTTTTCACTGCATGAATGCATTTAAGGAAGTGTTCACATTTACTCTATATGAAACTTAATGCATCTCACACTTAAAAGTCACTAAGGGACTCAGACCTGAATATATGCCAATTCTACCTTGTTCAGACCATTATGTAAAAATGGACTTGATGTTTTCCATTTATATCCTTATACAAACAGACTTGCTGCTCTCCTCAGGATCCGTGACTAGAGCAACCTGCTGAGGTCTTAGGTTAAAATAAACAAACTGCATTATTACAGAGCTATGAGATCATCTACAGCAGTATGCAAGTGGCTTTTCTAGTCTGCTCAGATTAGAGTACCAGAAGATATGCCAGTATTACTTCAAGTAACACATTAAAACCCAGTAATGGACACTACTGTGCTTTATTTCAACACAAAGAACAGCCGCTTATCCATTAATCAACAGAATTTTCAAATCAACTATCAAAAGGACTGCTACAGTTCTGTTCCATGTCTTACCCATCACTTTTGGGGAATACTTTGTCAAAAACCTGGACTTACCTACAAACCAATTTGAGTGATGAAAATGTTATCTTTCAAAGTATTTTAGTAATCCAGCAGCAACCTAGTGTGGAAAACATTAGCATTACGCTGACAACGATGACTTATCAAGGTTAAATAAAATCCCTCTTTTATTGTAAGCATGCTCTTAGCTTCAGCTTTTGCCTTCATAGGCTCGAATCATTCCCAGTTACATCAGTGGAACCAGAACAATTCTGTTTCATCAAGTTCCAGTTTTATATTTCAACAATATGAACATATCTGGACTACGCAATAACATCAACAGTTAACATTAAATTGGAGCAAAACAATAAGAAGAGTTAGTTTCCCAAAACGGGCAGCCTGCGAAGTAAAATATTCAGTCAGGACTGACTGTCAAAGGATGCAGTAATAAAACCATGGGTTTATTTTTTTCCATCCCATACCAAAAAGGATTCAATTTGTACAACTCCTATTAAACATACATTTTCACCAAGCTAGGAAAGATACTGTTTTCAAATTGTAACAAGTGTGGTATTTGAGCATTTATAATATTTATTGCCATATATATCCGCATTTTAAAAAGAACAAAGAATTCAAGACTGTACTATGCTGAACTTGACTTTTTCCCCATTAATGGTTTACCTCTACTGTACCACTCCCCCCCAAAACAATTAAAAATTCTAAGTAAGATTTCATAGTTTAGTTAAAAGGGAAGAAATGCAAATGTGGATTTAGAGCTTTTTGTATAAATCTCACTATATTTTATAAACTTGTTGTTTATTGTAACACTGTTTATTGATCAAATAAGTGACGCACTGCTATCTAAAATTTCCATATACACCATTAAAAATCCAAAGTCGATATGATACTGAACCTTAAATCTTCAAGAGTTCAAAAAAAGACAGTTTATACATGTACAGCACACAACAGCAGACACCCCTAGAATACCAACTGCCAGTCCATGATGCATACAAACTTACAGGTAAGCATTCATTTCACTGTTTTCATTGTGCAGGAAAAATATTTCTTAGTGAAGACAGAAACCCAGCTGGTGAATTTCAGATATCATCTTCATCATCTTCATCCTGAGAAGATCCTGCCTGATTGGATGCACTGGCTGAGGCAGCAGCAAGCTGCGCCTGTTGAGCTGCTTGTTGCATCTGCAGCCACTCTTGCTGTGCCAGTTCTGCTTGCTGTTGTCTAGCCTAAAGACATGAATTTAATTGTTAAGGTCATACTATATAACTTGTGAAGAATCTCTAGCACACTTAGGCTAAAAAAGCAGTTTTATCTGCACCTGCAGATTCCTTTTATATAACTTTGTATTAAATGTGCACACAAAAACATATCTAGAAATACCTTCATTATTCCTACTAGCTATATTTGCTCTTCCTCTGAACATTTAGAGGATTTATGCTTTCCAGAACAAGTACATTAGTCCATGCCTCTTTAGTTTCATTGTAAGGATTGTGCTGAACCTCTTACTAATGGAAAAATTAAGACAAGATAGAGCGAGAAAAAAATACAGGGTTCAGTTTCAAGGCCTGTTAGCATTCAACCACCGTTCAGAGATGAGAACAGTCCCACTCTGCTGATTACAAACAGAAAGTTTGCAATCACAAAGTAATCCAGTTGCATCCCTGCCCCACAGCACATAGTATTACAAAAACAAAAAACAAAACAAAAATAATCATGGAAATGAAGAACGCCATTATCTTACTTTGCTAAGCCATCTTTGGAAAACAGAGCAATCTAAGCTCTTCTTAAATAAGGATGGGCAGGTTGAAACGTCTTTGTTACAGAAGAGTACATTATCTGTACTTCAAGGTACAAGATGTTCTAACCAAGTCCTTCAAGTAGTTCACACGGTACCTTCCCATTTTCCCATTTAGAGCATTTTCTCTTGTTTTTCAGCAACTATTTTTGATTTCAACGCTGTGTTAAAGTTTCAATTTCTGTTTTGAATGAACATTAGAAGAAAGTTTTTTAAATTAAAAGCCTTCAGTATTCTTTACTCGCTCACCAAATTTTCCTTTCTTTTTCCAAAGCATCAACAAATCAGCTTTTCAGACTTCATGACACCAAAAGATGGTGCTTCAGAAAATGGTGATCAAAACCAGTTTACCTATTTAGTATACATGAAAACAAAAAACCTTCCTATGCTGTAAGAAGTGTCGCACTTTCTCAGCCTGTTCAGCACCTCCCAGTGAGGGCTTTTCAGTATTTTTAAGTGGTAGCCAAGTTAAAAAGGTTGGAAAACAAGACATTGTAAATTTGCAGCATCTGCACACATAGCAAAGGCATAAATATTGATCACATACAAACTAACAATAGCCCTCCCCACTAACCTTGCTACAATTAAGCTGACTGTACACTTACTGAAGTAATACACAGGAGCACACCAGCAATCAGAGGCCTGGCACTTCTCACTGGATGGATCATTTTGTCACTGTCTATCATTTACATAGAAAAATTCAAATTTCTTCTCTGAAAGAGTGGTCAGACACAGGAACAGACAACATTGTCGAATGCGCTCATGAAACATTTAGATGTGGAACTAAGGAACATGGTTTACTGGGGGAAATTGGCAGAAGGTGGATGGTTGGACTGGATGGTCTTGGAGGGCTTTTCAAACCTTGGTGATTCTATGATTCCATGATCATTTTAAGTCTTTTCAAAAGCTGCGGCGATAAAAAATTCCACTGAGTTGTATTGACTAAGAAGCCGTATCAGCTCGTGGGGTAAAGTGAACTCATTTATTGAGCAACCCATTTACACAGGAACTTTAGAAGCAATCTTTAGTAAGGAAGCCTTAAAAAAACTCCTTCTGTTGATGACCTCATCTTACAGATACTTTTAGACACGTGTGAATATCAGGAGGAACAATTAGACTGACTTCAAATATTCACTATCATCCTAGTACAGACTTAAGTATAAATCAATTATGCTAAATTTAAGTAAATTAAGTATAATTTAATATAATATTAAGTAATATTTGCCGCATTATAACACATTACTTTTAAAAATCATATTAAAAAAAATCAAGACAATTTTGTTAAACCAGCATGTATTGTCTTTAATTTAGGCACAGTACTATAGAATTTAAAATAACACAAACGTATTTCACATGGTCAATTCTGTATATAAAGTGTGGCCTCCATAAGGTAGCAATGGCTTTAGCATTCTTGTTTTATGTTACTTAGCAGGTTGTACCCCTTCAACTATCTTTGTTGTTCTATATATCTATCATTTTTTTGTAGACTATATGAAGTTTTTGAACAATAGTTAAAAAAAAAACAAACACAAAAGCCATGAATCAAGCTAGCTATTATATATAAATTAAACCTTGAATCAGAAGCAGCCATATTGGTCTTTCCAATAATAGTACAATCAAAAAAAGTCCTCCCTAGTTCAATGCACGCTGACAAGAGCCTTATGCATGCTGAAGCTTTAGTTGGCAAAAAAATTAATCATGCAAATACGATTAACATAGTTGGCACCTTATAACACAAAACCAACAGTTATGAGGTGTTTCAGCAAGATAAAAGTACAGTTAAGTGGTGGGAAAGGAGGTCATAGTAATCAGGCATAGTAACAACTGAATAAGCACATTTTCAGAGGAAATAAAATTATGTAAATAGAGAAAACAAGACTCATAGACTGGGTAAGAGAAAACAGAAAGCAAAGATTATTTTCACATCATTTAGTTTAGAGAAAGACTGTCTTATCATACTGAGAACAAGACAGAAAGACAGCGTAGAAGGATAAATAAAATTAGCTTTTAGTTATTTAAACTTGGAAATGTTTACTATCAGGTAAAACTGGGATGAAGGAGTATTTGCAGGCAAATTCTCTCCCTGTGCTTCAACTGCCTCCTTAAAAATTTATGCATGAATTAACTCAAATAGAATCTTGCCATGAGTAAATAAAGATGAGAAAGGACAAATTAGAATTTTTTAACAATTAATTGTTTCTTTCAAAGCCTCAGTGATTTGTGCACTGATGGTCACAAACAGAAGAGATATTCATGTTTTAAATGCAATTTTTAAAAATGGTAATTCCTAGAACAGCACCTTCATTTTTTATTTCCTCAGCTAAGTAGTTCTTAATGTATTACTGCAATACAATGGAAGTACCTGTCTCAGTAGCAGGGGAGGAAAAAAATCCTTTCTAAATCTAGAACATAAAATTTGTATGTGTCAAATTGGAGGAATAACCACAAACAGTATCTTCCTTATTGACCTGACTTTCTGTAATACAAACAGGACAAGAAGATCAATAGCACCTTGGATGCTATAGCAGTCAACAAGGAAAGGAATACTTCTAGGTGTGCGTACACGTTTTCGCAGCAGTAGATCCACCGCATTAATTATTACAACCTCATCTGTTAAGTGCTGCGTTGCTTCACTTACTTTTGCAAATAATTCCTGTTGCTGCCTTAGAAGCTCTTCTTCCGGAATGCCGAGGTTTTCCAAGCGTGAACTGGCCTTTCTTCTCTTTAGTGCTACGGTTTTGCATTCTTGTAAGACTTCTTTTACTTCACTGATATAGGAGCCAAAGCCCAAACTTTCTAGTGCTAGAAAAAAAAAAAAAAAATTATCTTTTAGAAAGCTTCTGATATCAGATACCTACATACAATTACCCTAAACATACATTTCTGAAAAAATAGAAGGCATTTGATCATTTTTCTGTCACTTGTGATGAAAAGCTGTGTTCATGAGAACATCTGACAGCTACTCTCCCTGCCTCTTTTTCTACACCCTCTAAAGAGGGCACGCTAGAAATATAAACTTTACTGAAGTGCAAAAAGTCCTGGCTTGCAAAGCACTCAGGACTCCCAGATTCATTTTACTAGAGAGGCATTACACTTAGAAGGCCTCCATCTTCATGTCCTGCATATCAGACTAATACATAAACTACAGAACCAAGATGCCCTATCTGAACAGTGATCCATTAATCTCTTAGTGATTCTGTCTTTCATTTTTGTTGCAAGTCTTCAGAAAAAGTTAAATCATCTACCTATAACAGAGAAAACTTTCATTAAGATAGAAATAAGGACAACAATAACCACAGAAATATGCTTTAGCTTTGTATCTGAATACCTGAATTCATTTTCCAGATGCTAACAAGCTAGAGATGTGTATTCTACATAAACAGTTACATACAACTCCTTGTTGTTTTGGAATGGAAATCCTCGTATTTATTGCTACATGAAAATGCATTCAGAAGCTAAAACACAGCATTTCAACCTGCCTGAGGAGATGCAAAGAATAGCTGTATTCTGCAACAGCTTTTAAAGGTTAAGAAAGGTTAAAAGCAAAACAGGCAGAACATATGATAAAAGGCATATTTTGACATGCCACTTGCTATGTATGCCTCCACACACACATACACACACACCCCAAAGCAGAACCTAAAACAGAACAGGCTAGTAATATTACACAGACACCAACTACTTAGAAACAAGCCCCAGTTTCACTCAACAACTGGTTCATTTCCAATAGTTACACAAGTCTGAGTTTTCCTTATAGAATTATACTTGTTTTAATATTTATCTTACTTTATTGCAACCTTACATAATAAACTTTCCAAGAAATCACACTCAAATAAACTACATAACAGTAAATATGAACAACATTATAAACAAACTCCAATTTACAGTAGGTCAGACTACTTTTTAACATGTTTCTAAGTGCTCTTTTCCTACCCGTAACTGAGGGCACGCCATCACAGTAACACAGAGCCACTCTGTGAACTTGTGGCTTCCAACACATACAAGGAGACAATCAACACGCTGCCTTCAACCTAGCAGCACACTGCAGCAGGACTGCCATGCTTTTAAGAGATTTGGCAAACATTTTGCAAATGACTTAACATAATACCTATTTCTTAAGAAAAATGAAGTTCAGAGACGAACCAATTTAGAGATAATTAAATTACTCCAGACAGCATGCCAGTTCAACCTCAGCCCACGCAGACACTGGAACCATTTCAAATTAGTCCACAGTTTCTATGAGAATCACCAAAAGCCTTCTCTAACCTGTTTAATACAATCTCAGCAGAGAGCAGGCAAACGCATCTGATGGTGCAGAACTGGTTCTCTAAGCAGCCTATTAATATTAAGGAACTCATTTAATTTTAAAATGTAAACAGTAAATTCATTCAACTATTTCAAACTCAAAGCTTTTCCTTTTTAGCATTAAGAGCTCTACAAGTCGAACTTCACTAAGATGAACTATCACAGTGAATACACAGATGTTCACCAAAAGAATACTGATAGATCAGGCTTGGCAATCTGCTGCACTGGAGTATGAGCAGCAACCCAGATCAATGGCAAGTTGTACTTGCAACTTAAGAGAACGGAAATTAATGGAAAGAACTTATAGTTACATACTGAATATAACACAAAGAAAAGTTGCAAAAGAAAAGTGTGATGTAACTATGACAGATTCACAAAACAGCTCAATACAAATACACCAATAACATTATGCCTGCTGCAAAGAAATACTACTGGCAGTGAACTTCAGAATTTCACTCTCTTGAAACACACTGTGGCTTCACAGAGCACATGCATGGAAGGAATAAGCCTCTACCTCTTTCCAAAGATATATATATATTTATTTCTGAGTACCACTCAGAATGGTACTCAAATGCTGAATAAAAGTCTACTTGAGCAGAACTACCCGTTCACCAAAATCCAGAATCTTTCTATTTCTAGAGTGTTAAGTCTACACATTTATTCAGGCTGCTGAAGATTTGATATATTACAGATGTTAGAAGAATCCTACATAATTTCAAAAGCTGGATCCCAAAACACAGTGCTTTTAAAAGGTAAGGAGAAGGAAACTTTTACAGATGTCAAATCACACCTGTCCTTTTTCTTCAGCTTTCTTCCATTCTTAAAGACTGCATGAAGGCAAAGATGTCTGATTAATCCATTAGCATAACCACTTGTAGTTCTAAATCTGTTTTTAATACAATCAGGTCACTCATATCTGAGATGTTTACCTTCATAGCCCTTCCAAAATAAAGTAACTTCCAAAGTGAAAACTCAAGTTTTTCACATTAAAGCATTAACTAAACAGTGTCAACATCCTAACAGCCCATGAAGAGAGGCTACATGTCATCGATTCTCACATCTCAGCTTCACATAGACAAAGTAATCCAAGCAATCAGCGTGAAAAAATGGTGATTTCCAATGTCAGCACATTCAGAATCCAATAGAAGGCCAGCTCCTCAAAAAGCCCACCTCACCACAACTTACAGATCCACCAAGTGAGCCTATTTTCTGTTTCCACAGCTGGTCCCAGCGTCTCTAACTGCTGCAAAAGCTCTCCATCTCCACTCAGACCATGACAGCCCTGACATCTTTTGGCACTCTCCAGGAAGCAGATGCACATTTTATCATTAGTGGTGAGCGCTTGGCTCAGCCCAAGTAAGTCTATCACACCAGATCTCCCTCAGGATGCAGGAAGCCTCTGCTTTTCTTTCCTTGTGCTGTCCGTAGGCACTGTGCCAGTCAAGTGTTTGTGTTACCACACAAAAGAACACTGCAAGGACTTCACTCATCTGAAACAACCCAGCAGCGAGGGAAAGCATTCCAGCCCAGTATGTGGCCACGCAGCCATTTTTCCCTAGTGCAATGGTGTGTCCTCTGTACTGCTGCTCCAGACAGGGAACTATAACAACGAAGCTGCAGTTTCAGATTAGTTCTGACACAGCCCAGTGGCAGGATGTCACCAGCTGGAAGGGCGCCTCTCTCCCCTCTTTTCCCCCAGCCCCTGCTTCTAACCTAGCAACCTCTTGTTCGCAGGAACATTCATATCAGCAACCTCATGTGACAGTGAACTATCTTCCCTGATGGCCAAGTTTTCACAAAGTCAGTGTCAGAGAAGAGACAGCTACATCCAGCTCTAGAGAGGGTGCAAAAGGATTCCTGTGGGCAGCAGCCTGTTTAGCTGTGATGCGATTTCCACATAATTTCTAAGGGAGTTGACTGAAGCCATTAAAAGGACTGGGTTAACCTCTTGATCACAACAAACATATATTTCAACTACTGAATTTGTTAGCATTGAGGTCATGAAGCTATATCAAGGTAAGTTAAAGCAGCAAACATCTACATTGTCAGAAGACCAATGGAAATGTCAATATGCTATGCCTCTGTACATGTCTCTGCTGCCTGCAAAATGAACAGCCTAGACCATCACCCTTGAAATGAGTACCATCTGCTAACTGACCACATCTGGGGGAAGCACAAGCACATTCCTGCAGGCAAGGAGAGCAGTAAATCCAGGAACAATCCCTTCCGCCTCCAAAAGCATCAGAAAAAGCATCTCTCTCCAGAGTGTTCATCAGCAATATTTGACTAAAATGGCCAGACCTAATACAAAAGCAGTTTTCAAACACAATGACACAGAGCTCAGCAAAATACTTGTGTGTATAACATTAGCAGATGGTCTCCAACCACGTACACGCACATTGCTTTCAATTTGTTACCAAACTGCTGTTTGTAATCCTGTCAAGTAATTGAAACTCTTCTGGTGAGCAAGCTGGGACCAGCAAAAGAAAAAACATTTTGACTGTTTATCAACAGAAAGTCTTATGATTTTGTTTCTTAAAACAATTTGACACCACTACAATGTTGGAAATACCTCTATGGCAAATACTACTGCCAAGAGCTCTACCAAACAACAGAATGAAACACTCTAGGGATCAATGTTATCAATTTGTTTGCAGCAGTCACTAGTACCAACAACCATTACTTCAGCAGCAAAGTGAATGGTTCCTGACAAAAGATGCTTGCTGCAGACTTACACACGAGGCAAGGAACCTCCCTACTCATGGCAGAACATAAAGAAAAGCAAATGAGATGTATTGAGAAAACTTTCAGTCAACAAGGCAAAATAGAAGGCAACAGCTGAGCACAACACAAAGGAATGTCATTATTACGTGTTTCCCACAACAGATAGAAATAGCTGATTTAAAACGATCACAATTCCAGGCAAAGTATCTCACTTTTTATGGAGTCCGTGCAAGGAGATTAAGACCCACGTGCCCAATCACGGGCCTTTTGTCTGTCTCCTGAGCACTCAATAAGCTCAGGACCTTGAAACACACTGTAATAGAAAGCTGCACTGCCATTGCAAAGAGCAGCCCTCGTATCACAAGCCTGAAAAAGACTGCTGGACTCAGAGACCTCTCTCCAGGCATCACACCTCTCTGAACGAAGAGACAAGAGCCGGTGCCCAGCACACAGCCATCTTTCAAACCAAAGACAGTGTTCCCTCGCAAGGCACCGACTGGCCGGACCACACGTTGCATCTCTAAGGCCCTTAACGCTCCCCTGTTGACTCTCACACCTGAGCAGAACAGGCGCGGCCCACAGCACGGTGCTGCCGGAAGCTCACCTTGTATGACATGCTCCGGGGATATGGTCTTCTTCTCCGACTTGTTGCAGATCTCATTGGCCTCAGAGGAGATGAGGTGGATAAACTCCGTGCAGCAGTTGACCACCAGTTCCCGGGCATCGTTTGCCACGCGGACGTTGGGGAGCGTCTCCTTGATCATCTTGTTGATGGCAGCCCTGGGGATGGTGAGGTCGTCGTCGTTACCCGACGACGAGGCCATCCTCGCCGCCACCGGCCCCCGAGGGCCGCCCCGCCCCGCTCCCGCGCTCTCGAGCGTGTGGGAACCGGCAAGGTTAAGCGGGAGGCGACGCGGCCGGGGTCGGCGCCAGGCGAGGGGCACGAAGAGCAACGGGCAAGCAGCTGCCGGCGAGGCGCCGGGACGCGGGGCCGGGAAGCGCCGCTCGGGCTCAGGGCTCCCTTGGCCGCGGCGCCTGCCACTGCCGCCACCGCCACATCCTCCGGGGAGCCGGCGCCGCCGCCTTATGAGCGGTCTGAGAGAAGGCGAGCCCTGGAGCACCGGTGCGGCACGACTCCTTCCTCCCGGGCGGCGGCACCAGTAAAGGCTGCCGCGAGACGGAAACGGACCCTCTACGGGCTCGACCTGCGCGGAGCGCCGCTTCCGCCGGAAGTCGGAACGCGCTTCCGCCGCCCGGCTCCTCCCCCTCATCCAGCGAGCACCGGAAGTGCTGGGGGCGCGAGGCCGTGCCACGTGCGCGCGGCGAGGTGCCCGGCGCTGCTTGAAGCGGGGCGTGGTGCAGCCGCCGGCATTGGCCGCGAGCAGGAAACATGCAGATGTGGCACTGAGGGACGTGGCGAGCGGGCATGGTCGGACTTCGGCTTCTTTGTGGTCTTCTCCACCCTTAATGATTCTAGGATTCTGCTCTGAGCCCCACTGGGCCCCGTGATGACAGACTGAGGCGTGAGCGAGATGCCCGTGGGGCTCCTAGCGCAGCACTCCAAACCACGCTCAGACGGCACGGGGCAGTTCGGGCACTTTGGGGAGTTCGCGGCTGGGTGTGAAACACGCTGCATTACCACAGCCACCGCCTGCGCCGGGGCTGCCGCTGGGCTCAGTCCACACCTGTGGGGAGAGGTGGGGCCGGGCTGCTGCCAGTCCGGGCACGAAAGGAGAATTACAGCGGAGTGTGCTGACGGAGAGAGAGAGCCGACGCCCGAGGCACGGCCCAGCCTCAGTGTGAACGTGCTGGGTGCCTCCTGCCGAGGGCACGAGCCTCCAGCACGAGCCTCTAGCCCTAGGCAGGGCTGACGTCAGAGAGTGATGTGAAACTGGGGAGCAGCCCTGGGGAAGCACGGGTCCTTGGCGAATGAAGAGGAAAGGCTCTCTTTATGTTAGAACTGCAGCTGAGTAAATGCAGAGTAGGAAAGTTGGGCGAAGAAAAGCCCGTGCTACACCTTCAGCTGCTTCTGCTGTATTGACTTGCATTTTTATTTATTTTAAAGGTGAATTCTAAGGAATTTGCAATTTTTTTCCACGTAAAAATTATCAGCAATAAAAAGCCCTTGTCTCCTTTCAGTAAAATAGTTACTTCTGTTAAAAACAAACAAAAAACCAAAACTACCAAACTACTGGGAAGACAGCAAGGTGTTAAGAGGTGATTTGTTAAAAACAAAACGGAACAAAACAAAAAAACACTCCTCTAATACATTTGTCAGAGCATCTAAAGGAAGCATTCAGAATACCTTAGCTTCAATAGAAATAATGAATACTCTAGTTGTTGCTCTTCAAGATCAATGACACTTTTCATATATCAAATATAAATTCTTAATAGCCTTCTAATACAGTACACATCTCAGTGCGTGTTAGGTTATAGTTGAAGGGAAGCAGACTGATAGTAAATACTTAAGAATTTAAGTTAATGTTTATCTTTCCACAAAAAGAGAACTCTAAATAGCAGTTGCTAAGATGGACTAAACCTGTAGATAGAGGGTTTTAATTGCAACGTCCTGCAGACTAAAGATAAACATAAACTGAGGTGATTATCTTATGTAAGCTCAAAGATCTTGAATGCCTTTATACAGTTACAGAACAAACAACAACATGGTGTTAGCAGCAGCTGTAACTAATATTCCAGCTTGTATAATCTCATTGTGATGAGGATTTTCCCAGGTCAAAGCTTTTTCTGCTTCTCCACCTCAGCAATTTGATGAAGTTAAGACTTGCACTGAAGATTTTGTCATGATGAAAAACCATTTTGTAGAATATATCGATGGGTAGATCTCCATTTGGATCTGCATATTTCAGTGTTGTCATAGGCGTATACAAGGCATTTGTCTGATGGCGAAAAGGTGGATTTTCTGCAAGTATTATCTTTACTGTATGCTGCCAGGAATTACAAGAGGAGTCATTAAAGGACCTTTACTAAAACAGTAAATTAAAAATTTGGTTTTCATTTAAGTAGAGGAAAAGTAGATGAATGAAATGCTAGAATTATGTGAATGCTGTATGCAGCTTTATTAGAATTTCATTAGAATTTTTTCTTCAAATATTTAAGGCTAGAATTATTTCTTATTTATTCATAATCCTATTTCTATTCCTCTACTCCACAGTGATGGCACTTTATACAAAGAATCCTGCACAGCCCTCCAAAATTATCCCTATTTGCTCACAATAGGTAGATAGTTAAATTGAGTTTACTAGAAAAGGATCAGAACAATGCACTTCACAGCAAGGGAAGCTTCAGTGTCAGCATGCGTTATGTGTTAGCAGTCAGCATCTGAAATTGTTGTCCCTTTCAATAACTTGCCTCCATCTGTCTTCCCAAAGAAAGCCCTGAACACCAAAAGCGACATCCAAGTATTTCTTATAGTGCCTTTTGTGGTCTAGGGTAGTCAAGTCAACTTCACACTCGCCTCACATTTGTGGAGAGCTACTTGTGAGACAGAGAGGAGAGGATTTAAACAGCCAGAAACCCTGTGCAAATGTAACAATGAGGAATGGCCAGATTTGACAAGCTGATGTGTAAAAGAATGTGTCCACAAGGGTATTTAAATTAGCACCTGCCTTTAAGTGGAAAAAAAATAATATTCCTTTAATATTCTGGTGGGTCTTGTTCATAACTCTTGAGATTCTCTTAAGTTTTTAAAATTCTTTTAAGTCACACAGATACAGTGTAATTTCATCTAACATTTTAACAAAACAACAATAAATACAAAACAAAATTACAAAACCGACCAATGAACCAGTGCATTCTTAAATTAAGAAGAAAAACAAGAATTGTTGATGAGTTACCTCTGCAACTTCCTCAGCACTTTGTCCAAGGCTCTGAAAAATTTGTTTGTAATTTTTAAGGTAAATATTAGTAAACATGTCAGCTGTTTCCTCATCTGCAGCTGAAAGATCCATTTTCATTCCATCTTCAAACACTTTTCTTTCAAATTCTGTAACCACTGGACCCGGTTCAATCAGACTTAACCTATCCAAAAGCAAAGGTAGACAGATTGTTACTGGTCTCCATGTGAAATGTACCTTTCTATGCTTCTTAAAAATGTATACCAAAGAGTTGCAATCTGAGTTTGAGCTAGCAAACAATAAGAAGTATGCCTTATCAAGGTGGCCCACGTCATATTATTGGTCTGAAGCTGCTATCCATCCACATAGAGTAGAAAAATCTGCACAGCATATCTTTCAGGGAGGCACTGTAAGTTAACTCATGACAGAAAGAAGTGCAGTTGCTACTTGCTATCTTGGAAGTGTAGAATCTGATGATTATTTATCCAGAAGAACTTCAGAAACACAAAGAAAAATAATTTAAAGATGATAAAAAATTCATTACTTTCTACTTTCTGGACAAAATCCCACATGATTTGTTTTTGTTAATGGTTTTCCCATGATAATAGTGGCTGAAAGAGAGTGGAGTTACCCAAACATGAACTTTTTGTCAAGTTGTCAGCATTACATAGATCCCCCTACATTATTACATAAAATACTGAGAATTTTGCTGTTGACAGACAGATTTGGTTGCTAACAAATAAAAAAAAATCTGATTTTGATCAATAGGTACTGCAGCAAGTCACAGAAATACAGTTACTGGTTGGCTCTTATCTAGTTCAGGTAGTAACTAACCAATCTCAATGTTTATCAAAACACTCTTTGGGATAGGGCTTCTTTCCAGGGTTCAGTTTTGGTCAGGCTTTTCTTCAGACCTAGTGCAGCATTATAGTCTTATAATCTCATCATGGTACTTATTTTAAATCCCTCCAGACTGTTCAGAGCCTTATGCAAAATCAAAGTTTGGAGGCAGCTTTGTCTCTGGAATCCCATGTCAGCAGCTGTCTCTTCCCACAGCACAAGGGCTAAACACTCAAGCACACACAGATGCAAGCGATGTTTAACAATTCTTGAATTTCACACGTAAAATAGTTCCAGTGTGAATACGTGTGACAAATCCAACACTGAAGTACCACAATGAACAGCACCATTCTCTCAAATACTGTCTTAAACATTAAGAAATACATCACATTCTTATTGCTTTCCTTTCAACCTCCTGTCCCAGTAGAAATCTCACCCCGTGTTCTATTCTGATGAATTTGTGTGATCTTCATCTTCCCCTTCCCTCCTTGTACTCCCCCTTCTCTGTCTCCCCAAGTCCTTCACCTTTTTTATCTCTAGATTCCTTTGAAAAGGAAAATACAGGTTTGTAATATTATTTCTACTGTACTATTATTTTTAGTATATGCAAGAATCTGTTCTCAGAAGTATTATTCATAAAAGCATGTAATTGCCCATGATAGTATGTTTATTTTCATATCAAAACTTTATTTGATAGAGCATGTGAAGAATGTGGACATTCTCTATGCCTTTCATGATGTACAATTTCCATGGGTTTCTCCTAGATAGCAACAAGCTTTAAGGATCTGTTTGGTAGTTCTGACCATATCTAAAACCGTCTCAAGAACAGTTTACATCTGTGGATCAATACTTACTGCAGCTTGAACTTGAGTGCTTGTATAGCTAAACTTTCGCAGAATCCTTCCACTGCAAACTTAGATGCAGCATAAACATCATTAAATAAAATACCTGATGGTACAAATAGAACATCCTGAGAATTGTATTCAACAAATAATTATTTTACTTTTACAAACATTTGTATTTTCCCAGAATTTCTGTGGTCTGCTGGGAAAACATTTAAAAAAACACCTGTGTATATTGGTCTAGTGAAACAACACTATCCACACTAATTACTATTGATTTATTTGCATATGTTCTCAAAATTGCTTATACTAGAAAAGTGTGGCTGACTAACACTCTTCTTCCTCTTAGCTGATGCTGTGAGCTCTTTGGATAAGTATTTTGTAGTCTAATGTATAAAAGTGCATATATAATATGCATTTATTTACACAATACCATTCACATTTACCAGCAAAACTTTTAATAGGCAGTAAATAGACACAGATGCTGAGCAATGTGGGAGGTTTGATTATGCAAGAGATCCAGTTTGCACTTGAGGGACTTGTAAAAAGAAGTGTAACAATGTATTTAGGAGAATGAGAAGTACTGTATTAAGGCAAACTGTAAGGGTTGTTATTGTTTAGGATTCGTCTCACCAGAACAATCCAGGCAGGAATAATGCCACTGTCTTAGTAATTGCAACATATATATAGTTAAGACTAGATGGAACACAAGAGTAGAAACATGATTATTCTTTGCTAAAACTAGCTCTGCAGAGTTTATGAGAGGAAGCTTTATTAAAAGGTGGAACAGTAGTGCAGGATGTTATTGGATTTTATTCCTTTACCACACTGCAGGGTGTAGTGTGTTTGCCCGTCCCCACAACCGTTTCCAATAGTAAAAACTCATACTACTAAATCTTGTTTCTTTCGGATAATCTCTAGTAATAGGAAATAAAAAATGACAAAATAAGAAATGGAGTTAAAACTGATAGCCTTACTCCCATGGAAAAAAATATACTGCAGATTCTCTTGTTTAAAGGTCTTGAGTAGTTGTGCAGAGTCACAGGTTATTGGAATGCATAAAAACATCATCCAAATGCTATCAAATAGCTGGAACTTCAGTGTTATAGAGCACAGTAGTTAGAGATGCTAGCTCCTGCATTTTTTCCAGCTAAGAGTTATGCCCTAGATATTGAATACTGAACTCTAAGAATAAAGAAAAAAGAACGACCACTTTGCCTTGTATTCCCATAACACTGCTTATTATAACTATATGGCCGCTCTTTCTCTTCTTCATGTCAGGCAAAATCTCCTTTAGGAGTCGAACCAGTCCGAAGAAGTTGGTATCCATCACAGTTTTCATTTCATCAATAGTCTGACATTCAATTGGTCCGATGAGCCCCATTCCAGCATTGCTGACTGCACAAAATGGAAGACAACAGTGACCAATAACTTTCCTACACATTAACTTGTCATCTTCACTGAACAGCATTTAAAAGTGAAAGGATTAGGCACTAAACAATCCTTAAATAATCTTTAAAGAAAAGGTTAAAACAAAAAGATGTTAATGCATAACTCAAGCTGTGCAAATATACTTTTATTTTTGTTTAATTACACTTCTAATCCAATTTTATTTTGCACTTCAACCAATTAATTTCAGCCCTTTTTCTTTAAATCAGAAAGGGATTACAGGAAAATGAGTCAAGAACCATCAATGTTTGTTCATCATTCAGCAGCAAGAATTAGAGCCTACTGTTCCATGCTATGGGCATTGGCTAAGTCTTCAATCTATTCCAAAAGACAGATTAGGTGGTATTTTAGCCTGTCTTTTAGGTTTCATTTGTTTGTTTGAAATACATACATCTTTAAAACACACACACACACACACACAATACCCTCATAGTAGCAGGTGTTCTACAATAAAACTATCATATTTTAGAAATTAGATCATAATATAGTTTGCAAATGTATTTTGTTAAACAGTTTTTTCAGCATTATCAAAAGAAAGGCAGGTCTGTAATTTTGTCTCAGATTTCATTCTTGAGAGTCTTCCATCTTAAGATATCAGTGTTTCCTAAGATGTCAGTGTTTAGTTTTAGCAAAAGAGTATGAGAAGACTAATTGCTGAATTATTTGCACAGCACAACTATAATTCTCCACACCAAATTAAAGAACTCTTACGTTGCATTTGTTATTTTACTTCTGATTTCTGAATGCTATTACTTTCTTATTAGGCAGGACTAACAGGGCAATGGTTGATCTATAGGGTGGTAAGTCTTCTACATGAGGATGCAGATTTGGGCAAAAGTTCTCTTCTCACACTTTATAATAAAGAACTGCATCATCTTATCCAACACTTTCTGCAATCAAGCCTCTCCTCTGTAAATAAAGAAAACGAGCTTCCCAGCTTCACAGAAACACAGTGAGATTTAATTCATGCCTGCACAAAGCCCAAAGAACCATGAACAGAGTAAATTATGCAATGACTGTTACTTTAATGACATGAAAAAATGCACCAATGAAGCTTCTCCAGTGTATTTGAGGAGAAAAACAGTACTTATCTGTTCACATCCTGTACTTGCCTAGGACATCAATCCTTCTGTCAGGGATACTGTTCACACAGGTTTTAATGGACTGTTCATCACAGACATCCAGTTGCTTAATTTCCAAGGTTTTGCCCAGATTATGACCTGCAGCTTCCTCAAGTGCATCTTTCTTGGCCAGATTCCGCATTGTGGCATACACTGCAGCAAACCAGAAGCCACAGTCGATCAGAACTAAAACCCTTCCTGTGGCAGTGTAAAGAATATTTTTTCATCTGTATCTTAAATGTCAGTAATAGAATCTAGATAAAAACTTGAAGTAGGAAGATCCGATTTTCAACATAAAATAGCGCTAATTCCCAGAACCAGAATCTGGTTCTGAAACCTTCAAAAAACTAAAAACGAGAATTAAACCACTATGCACAAACTAAAACACACAAGCATAATACCAAGCCAGGCTGCTGAGTCATTTTTAATACTCCAAACATGATATTATAGTCCACATATGCTTTTTGTCTGTGTTAATCACATGCTAGCTAACAAAAAGAGCTATTAAAAACGATAGCTGCTTCCTCCAGCTGTAAAAATGCTCATTTATGCAGGCAACTTCCCCACATAAATCATAGAATGGCCTGGGTTGAAAAGTACCATAATAATCATCTAGTTTTGTTACTGTACCATAATTATCCATAAAACTATGTATCTGCAACCAGCCCCCTTGCAGTAAAATGCTGTAAGAATGAGAAACTGATTTCCTGCAGGCTGATATATTTACCTTGCCAATCATTTTCAGTCACAGCAAATATCCCATTTCTTCTGTTCACCCTCTTATAGGTGCATGGGGTTAGAATAATCAAATACATCAGGGAAAATAACTACAAGATTATTATTCATTTCTTCTAAAAGAATTTCTTTGGCCTTCAAATTGACATAAACATTTCATTCAACAAATTTTTTAGTAGCCAGAGATGAAGCTAACTACAAGCATTAGAGAGAGAGAGAGAGAGAGAGAGAGAGAGAGAGAGAGATCTGTTCAGTTGATGCAGGTGTTCAAGCTTTTTTCAAGTTGTTTGCTTACAAGAAGTGGCATATTTTAACTGCACTGTATTTCCTTGATGATAGAAAGGGGAAACTGAGAAGAAAAGAGTCAGATTGAATACCTGTAATGTGTTAAGTAACAGGGAACAAAAACCAAAACTATTGCATTGAAAGATATATGTATTTTTTAATAAACATAAATAACAGAAATGTTGTTACCTTTAAATCTTTCCTGTTCATCTTTTGCCATTTTTACAGCTAAGGCCAATCCAATTCCTGAGGAACAACCTGTAATAAGGACATTTCTTCTTGCCATTTTTTCAACTATGGGTCAAGCAAGAGTTCTTGCTCAGAGGAGCAGCAACCTAAGTGCAGCTGCAGAATGTGTCATTGGCCTTTAATGCTATCTCGAGCTTTCCTGAGTCGGCAAATCCAAAAATGCACACCTAGACCCTGCGTGATTAAGGGATAATCTCCAACCAGACAAAAACAGAAACACATGCTCCTTCATGAGCTTATAATCTGCACTGTCAATATGGACTATATTTAATACAAAACAAGATGAGTCTTGTAAGACATGTAAACTACAAAAGTTTTGTTTTGTTTTGTTTTTTTTTTAAAGTAGTAGAATAACCATTTTGTACACCACTGGAAGGAAAAGCCTTGCCACAGTCACAACCAGCTTCTGGCATTGAGTCTGCCACACATATCAAACACTCAAAACATGATCCTTCTGCTAACGGTGTTCAGATTTTCTATGCTTTAAAGCACGTACAGTTCTTTTGAAATAGAGCAACACATCATTTTATTCCCACAACGCCTTCTTCCAATGGGAATGTTTGTAACTTAGAGTCCTAACAAGCTTTTTAAGAAAAAAAAAGTAAATTGAAAAATGTGATGCGGAGTTAGGAGACAAGTTGTTTAGACACATTCCTCACATTGCTTTCTGGCACTGCTCCCATACAAGACAAGACAAAGTGAGCAAGTACACCAGCAGGGACAATTAGCCAGGAAGGCTCTGAGCACGTCAGCTTTACTACATCCTTGCAATCACTGACATCTTTGAACTATTTAGATTCACAGATACAAGAATAAAGTTTTCCAAGAAACAGTAACTCCATGTCAGTGCAACACAGTTCACAAGAAGGAGCTTTCCAGGCTTGGAGCAGATGTAAACTAGTTAGTAGCTCAAGAAGAGTAGGACTCCACAGAAACATTCACCTAAAATTACATTAGTTTCCAAATGAGGAAATCAATGTAGACAGTACAACAAGTTAAATTATTAATTTTTCAGACCAACAACAAGAGAACACAGCACCAAAACTTCGTAATAAAATATAATTATGATTCTTTGTATTCATCAGGCTTCTCACACTGTATGACCACAGCTTTTAGCATTCATATACATAATTATGTACAAACACTGTTTGGCTGATCCAGCTATTTGGAAAATTGCTTTTGCTGCTCATGCACATTTATATTTAGTGCATGTGGGAGGGGCAAGTGAGGCTTTATGCAACACCACATTAGTGGAATTCCACTAGCGTGGTGACAACTGTAATTACAGAAAGGTTATTTTCTCCTTTTAAGCCCCTCAAACCAGGATTCCATGTTTCTCTGTTTTATAACATCAGTCGGAATTTTGATGCACAAATTTCTAGACAAACTGATCTGCTGAACAAGAGGAAAAAATATTTTTCAATTATTACAATGGTCTAATTAATTCTACTGGTTTTCATTTACTATTATTTAGAGGAGTAAAGAGCTTGATTTAAAACACACAATACAGTCATTTCCACAACAAAACTACACAACATCCTGATTTTTATACTGAAAAAATAATCTGAAACCACAGAATAGATGTTTCATATGAGTGCAACTTATCAACAGCTGTGAAATGTGCACCTGATTTTGTATAATAACTGGAAACTGAGTAGTTGTACTTGTGGAGCATGTTGGCACATCTAGTTAAAGTGACCTACCTGCTACCAAGGAGTTTAGCATGATTCTACCTGCAGAGCTCCTGAAATAACAGAGCTAGCCTTTTTTTTTTTTCCTGGCTGAGATGCACTCTTAGTACAATCAACATATAACTTAAGCCTAAGACCTAAACTGCAATACATTAATTTTTGTACCTCACTAGTTCAAAATAGCTTTACTAGCTGGATTTTCCAAATTATAAACCTATCTTAATGTGCATAAATCACATTTGTACCAATCTGACTTGAATTTAGGCCTCATAACCATGTTTACACTTTCTGATGCTTATGCCATTACCAGTGTTAGAGAGTCACTAGCCATTTATACTAGCTATACAGTACAGCACTTTTCGAAAACCTGCAAATAAAGTTTTGGAATGTATAGTTGAATCAATATTTTTACTATGATTTTTAGTTTGGAAAAAAAAGCATTAAAATTCTGTTTCTCACGCATCTTTACATCTGAAAGACACTGCTGGAATAAAGCAAGCATAATTTCCTACAGTCTATTTGTGATCAAATCAGTGCTCTAAAGCATCTTACAAAGAGGTCCATTTTAGTAACTGTTCTAAGCGTACAAAGTTGCAGAGACTAACAAACACAAATTTATTCCTTAAGAAAATCTGTTAAAAAGGTAATACCACTGTGCTCTTAATTAATTAATCTTAATTAAATGTACAACATAATAATGCCATTTAAAACCATTGGGAAAAGAAACAGAGCTGAAATTAGGTCTTGCAACTCAACATATTTAAAAAAATAAATTTTATTTCTGAAAAATAAAATAAGTGAATATATTAAGACAGTAATCACAAAAACGGTTGGAAAATTAAGTCTGGCTTTTGCACCAGCACAAATACATTCATTGCTTATAAATGTTAGATTAAAATTTCTTCTTATAATGTTGCCAGCAACAGCATTCCAGAGTTAGCGTTGTCAACAGTTTCTTCCTTCATAATTCTCTAACCTAGAACAAAAGAACTGTGATCAGAGCCTCTTTAAAATAATTGAGTTTAGTTTACCATATCTAAATCTTTTTGCATTAAGATATTACTTTTCATTTTGAAGATTACTTTTAACAAATTAAGCCAACTACCTGCAGGTCTCAAGTCCATGGCTTCTTTCTGAAATTCTGCCTCCTGGACTGAAATTATTAATGCACTTGTTTACTGCTCTGTCAACAGAAGCGATTTCCTTTCAAAATAAACTCTGCTTACAAATCTTTCAAAATGTATTAAGTTCCGGGAGATAAGTAGGAAATTATTACACAGCATACTTTGAAAAGAAATATTAACAAAAAATAATTGTACAAAATTTGTACAAGGACTACTGTCTCTTGAAATAAATCCTCTACATAAGGCTCAAGGTTTCACTGTGAACCAGACTGTTAAGATATTAACAATTCAAGTTTCTGGAAACAGAGGAAGTGTTTGCAAAGCTGTATCAACAGCATTGAAGTATTTCTGTCATGTGAAAGGAAAAAAGCCTACAGTTTGTAACGATACGTTAATAAAATTTTACCCAGTTCATGAGTATTTATGAAGTAAACAGAAATAAATACAATAAATAAATTAGGAGTTGTATTTGATGAACCTTTGGGTCCCCTTCCAACTAGGGATATTCTATGATTCCAGGAAATATGGACTATTACAGGGTAGGGTTTTTTTGTTGTTAACTTGTAAGGGTTTGGCTTTTTTCCACCTTTAAAATAGCTTTGCATTCCAAACAATTATTTGGCAGTTGTTTTATTAAAAAAAAGTAAAATAAAAGGAGGGTGATCAACAAAACAATTCTTCTAGTATATAACGCATAGCAGCAGCATTTACAGTAGTCAATACCATGTACTGTAATGATCACCCCAATATTTGGTATCATCACATTAGAATATGGCTCCTGCTTATCATGCATACAAAAGCCATTAACTTGTATCTATTAAATATTAGCTAGATGCTTATTCTTTAAAGGGAATACTGTAAACAGCGTACACTTCTTCAAGTAGCACATAATATACTTATAGCTAATGAATAAAGGACTATTATACTAACTTCTAGTCGTTTTTGTACTATGTATGAGATGTATCTCATCTTTCCCACTGCTTCCTGCATTTTAGAAACACAAATATGCAGACTTTTTTTTCTTGCAAAAAAATAGTTTTTTTTTTAAACAGTAAGCTATAAAACACATCAATGCACATACACTGCTTGGGACTGAAATGACACACCCAAGTCTTAGATGACAACAGAATCATCCTGTAGTCCTTCAATGTCTTTCACATAAGAACAGAAACCCTCTATCATATCTATGAGGTTGGCTAAGATGAACACTTTAGACCTTAAGGACTTAAGTTTACATGCATTGCAGTTATTCCACTTTCCTCCATCATTACTTAAACTAAAAGATAAATATAAAAACGGAACTGGATGATTACAATCACTTTGTTCAATTCTCTTAGTAAAAGAGAATTTGCCTGAGATGTTTTATGTATAACAGGTGGGTAAGTCAGCTTACCTTAACAAGCAATGTTTCACTTGCAGCACGAACCATTTCATCTCTCACCTGAAGCTGTAACTGCAGATTAGTGACATTATCTTGAGCCTCTTCTAACTCTACCTTCACCTGCTGCAACTGTTCACTCAGATGGTAAGAATCAAAGTTCTGGTGTTCTGTTGATATCTGTCTTTTTGCTTGGTCTTTCTCGTGAGCAAGCTTCTCAAGTGTAAGAAATATGAGAAAATCATTGTAAAAATTAAATATTGATTTAGGAAAACATACACTTAACTTTTTTTACTTCTCTTGGTATTACTAATAAAATTTTTATTACTCATTTCAGTAAGAAACTTGGCCACAGAAGATTAATTTGCCGTAACGGTGTTCTGCCATTGTAAATTGCCTCTTTTTTTTTAAATCTTTTAAACGAGGAAAGTAAAATAAAGCACTCTGGGAAGTTGAAGTTAACAACATCTTCACCACAGATTAAAGCAAAAAAATAAAACTTTAACTGAAGAAATCTGTAATTTTGCTATTTTATGAATCTCAAAAGGAGAAGAATGAACAAAGAGAGAAATCAAGGTAACAGACTATCTAACCTGCACTGATATATCCCCCGTATCAGAAAAGTAGTGCATTCAGGGGAAAAAAAACAAATGACAACCCACCCATACCACCTGGCCCCAGCAAAACACACCCACCCACATTGCTTTCCCCAGATCCATCAGGTAACTGAAGTCTTAGAAGTAGCACAAAGTTTTTGTGGAAGATCAGTCAGTCAGTCTGCAATAAAAACGTTTTACTAATGGAGAACATTTTCTTACGTTATGTTTATTCATAGAACATTTTCAAACACGGAAGCAACCCTGTAACATTGAGGATGGAGCTGGAACCTTTGTCATATTTTTTACGCACAATGGTTCTAAAATTTAGTTTTCTATCCACTTAACTAAAATGAAAACAAACTTTAAATTTAATTTCCTTCATCGTAAATCTAAAGGAATACAGCTAGTGTAGGTATATTCACAAAGCTTCACATCTTTCTTGGGCCTCATTTTTCCTTTGCAAAAACAACAGAAGGAATTTTCTGAATGCTAAAGTTATTCTGAATCTAAGAATGAAACAACTCCCTACTTTAATGCAGAATATGGAAAAGGATCCTTGTAACATAGACATCTCCAAGGTTCCTTTTAATTAGAAATAAGCATGTTAATATTTTCAAAAGTCTGAGGGTTTTTGCACTCCAGTGGACAGAATTTTAGAAACTAATGCCCTATGCAAAACTGCTTTTACAAAGCTTGATGTCAAAAGGTGATCAATAAGCCTTATACTGATATAGTAAACCCCTTAATCAGGTGAACTATTGAGATCTACAAGAACTACAACTTCTACCTTGTCCAAAGAACCCAAGTAAAATGGTTTGTTCCCATACCCCCAAAATTTCCTATCACAAAGAATCTCATTAGCATTTTGTGCATCCAGCTTATTCCTTTGGATTTTATTTTTTCCTTCTGACATTTTATTTATGCAACCTTCATCCAGCTCAGAGTTTTACCCAGGAGTACATCTCCAATGAGAAAGACAGAATATATCACAGGAAAATAAGCCTAAGTGCATCATCCTCACTGTGAGAGAAGGAAGAATCTGGTGATATACTGGATTCATTATCTTAGAGCTTAGTCCTTTAATGACAAAAAATACTTTTTTGTCTGGAAAGGATGTGTCTAACCAGTAGCTCTTATAGGCACCTTAAGAATCAGCCTCAGAGTGTTAGAAGGTGGAAATGTTAGTGACGTGTCTGAAGGACAGCAGCAGGCACTGTCTGTTTCGTATCCAGACCTTGACTATCCTGTATCATCTCCGTAACAGAAGTTAATGTGGAAAAGCTGACACTGCTGTTATCTGCAGTTAAAGAACCTTCCTATTCAGCCAGAACACAGTAAGCCTCCCCCCGCTCCACATACATTAAATGCCTTCAGTGATTTCACATATGACTTCTCAGATGTCTCACTCTAGGAAAAGAAATAGACAAATAAAATAATCGAAATGGCAGGAGCTGTTTCAGTTCTGATGTATACATTTACCTGACAAGTGTCTTGTAATGAAGTTATCTCTGCAAAAAGCCTGTTTATCTCAGATTGCATTTGCAGTTGTAGTTGAGCTTCACGAGCTTTGGCAGCACCCAGTTCTTCTGCCAGACGGTTCGCACGAGATTCCTTAAGGACAGAAAGACATAGTATGAATCATGCCTGTATCTGAAAAACACTGTAAAATGCAACACATTATTTATTCTTGAAAAATTATAGGTGATAAGTGAATCAGATTCTCTCTGTTTGATGCAAAGAAGCACAACAAGGTTAACCATTTCTTCTATTTGTTCATATGGAATCAGCAGTGGAACAGGGCCTTAAGTCAAATACAAGGTTATTGAGTAACAGTGATAGAGTCCTTTAAATAGGAGGGATTTTGCTGGTCATTAATTTAGTTACATATTCGAGCAGGAAACTACATAATCTAAAGTATTTCCCAGAAGTAACCCAAACAGGAAATAGATGGCTATTACATTATTTTCTTGTATATTTTAGACAAACAAAAACAACCACCCACAACTGCCTTTTATGAGAACACTTCTAAAGCTTACACAGGACTGCATAGCTGCAGCACTGCATTTCTAGATAATCAAAACTGGTAAAGATAAAACTACATTTGTGCAAATGAATGCTCCTTCCTAACCTAGAGTGCTGTCTGACTGCACTTTTTTTTAATTTTAAATAATTGGTAATAAAAGAGAAGTAGCCATCTTCAGTGAAGACGAACAGCAACTGGGTATGACCTGTGTACTCAAAACAAGACAGACAAGATACCTGTTTTGTGAGTTCTGATTAAGTGTAGGTTCTCTGCAGATACTTAGTTATGGAAATACACCAGCTATTTCCCATTTCTGCTCCATACATAAAAGGAAATATCATCTTCTGGTTAACAGTTTGGTTAACTCTACTAAAAAATAAAAACTGCAACAGCTGCATTTTTAAATCTGGGTTTTTTCTTTGCCTGCCATTACCCAATTACACAGAAGAGATTTTGAAATTTTCTTCTTACAGAAGAGGTGCTACTTAGTGTGAAATCGCAAGGGAAAACAAAACTCAGACATTTTCATGTCAACCATGTCAAACAGAGCTGCAATACGTGTTATAAACTTCAAGCACTAAAGTAAATGCATCCTTTCAAAAAAAAAAATTAAAATGTATATATATATTTTTCCAACAATTAGTTATATTAATAATGAACATATGGAACAAATTCCAATTCTGAATTGAAATGTTAAGTCACCTTCTCTTGGGACAGATAATTTACTTCTTCTAATTCACACGCAAGTCTGTCTGCTTCTCTTTGGGACTGCACAAGCATTTGACGAGCCTCCAGTAGCTCTGAGTGAGTGTGCTGCAGTTGTTCTCGTTCTAGCTTCAATTGCTGACCCAAATCTAATGCTTCCCTGTACTGGTCTCCAATGCAGTTCTCCTGGTTTTTCACTGTCTGTAACAGGTAAATAACTTCAGACCTCAAAGAGCAGAAATACCAAACCATTTACATTCATTCTTCTCTTCCTGAGGGGAAAAAGAAAGCAATAGCAACAACAAAAAACACGAGCCAAACACAAAGCTCCAACATTACTTTCTATGTTTATTGCCTTTAGAATGTTGCAGAGATGTCACACATTATATCTGTGGTCCATCTAAGTTCTGTGTCATCTCTCTCAACAGCCAGTGTAGACATTTAAAATAAAGCTTTAACAAAATTTATTGACAGATACATATATATAGAGAGAGAGAGAGAGAGAGAGAGAAAGAGAAACACATCCATAGAAAGTGTATTTGTAACACATTCACTAATGACTGATTTAATGTCTGAAAGCATGTGTCAGTATAATTCAAATAAAATTTGCTGTCCCCTTTATTTATATGCTTCCATTTAAAATGTAAATACAAACAGAACAACCCTTCCAGTTCCTATGAGCATGCCAGCTCTCAATGTTCTTTGAGGCAATTATTTCCACAAGATAAATACCTAAGATACAAAAAAATCTCATCATACAGCAATTTTTTAATATCATTTCAAAGGAGAGCAGCTCCATACCCAGAACGCCACACCACCAAAGACTGTCAATATTTTGATTTCTTCACAAAGCCAATCATTAACAGTATGCATTAGATTTGTCCTTTTAAAATCCTTAAACTGGCCAGGGAATTAAGATCCTGTAAACACCGGGATATACAATGCAATTACATGGGGAGTGGTAATGACACCTGATTAAACGACACTGTACAGTTCTTGGCAGGCAATGACAGCAATGGCATTAAAAATTTGATAACGGTTTTTAAATGAATTCTACCCAGAAATTTAAAAGGAGAGTTTCACAGGGTTTACAGCCATTCTGTTTATGGAGAAGGGTGATTAACCTTCACTGTTTCTTAAACAGTCACACAGGCAACAGTACTAAGAATTGTGCAATGCACTGTGAGTAACAGCAAGGGGAAAGACAGGTTGAAATCCAAGAAACATTTTACCTTCTCAAGAGCTTCTAGGCTCTGTTGTTGTCTTTCCATTTTCTTCTTCAGCTGATTTATTTCTTGATTTCTCTGGAGCAGTTCAAAGTCTTTTTCACGAAGCTCCTCCTTACAATGCTGGAGTTTGCTCTCTAAGGTCTCAATCTGAACAGAAAATTCAACTGCATTAGAGTAGGTATTTTACTAAACCCAGAACAATTTAGGAAACGTTACAAATCCTGCAGTAACACTGACTTTGTGTTCTTTTTTGATTTCTGATTCATTTTGCCAGTTTTTCTGTATTAGATGAGCAGTTTGGAAATTATCATATTAACTAGAAATAGATTTTCATTTTAATACTAGGAACTCTCTAATACAATTGACAAATATAAATCTAATTATATTGACAAATATAAAATATTTTTGCTGGTACAATATCACAGCATCCTTCCTTCTCCTAAAATATAGCATCAGTTATTCTCTTCTGAGTTTAACCTGACCAGCTTCTGTGTCCCAGGAGCAGATATTCTTATATAATTGACTGCCATTTATTATGTAAACTGTTTTAAAGCAAGAATTACCTGTTTATTACATTCCTTAACTTCTAACTCTGATTTCTCTAAATTGCACTCTAACTGAATTATTTGTTGTTCCATTTCTCCCTTATGTTCACGAACTGTCATATCCAACTGTGCAATCTAGACATAAAAAAGGAAAAAAGGAAATATTTTCAGCTATTATGCAAAATTTAAGCAGCAATACTACAAAATATAGCAAAATTAATTAAACCTATCTTCTGTAGTGTAGAAAAAATATTCTTCTAAACAGTCAATATAAAAATGAATCTCATTTTAAAGCACACACAAAAAAACAGTGAGGTAGCAAAGAGATGACTGAAAAAATGAGGGAAAAAAGTCTATAACAGAATGTTTAGATACACAAAATATAATCAAGTTCTCAGTTTAATCTGAATTTAATTAGTAGCTCATTATATGTACCTGTCATTGTAGGAAGCACAAATTTTGCCAGGGCAGAAAATAAAAAAAGATCCTGTTGCTTCAATGAAGTCTTGGAGCACTTCACAGAGTACTGTGGCAAGAATATATTGGAAAGTCTGACCTCCTTACAGTCTCAGCTCCTCACCCCTCCTACCCCTTCAAATGTTCTTGGATACACAAGCTGTTAGCCCCTGCAAGAACTAGTTATTGGCCTTTAGTTTTCTCATTTATAGTTGACAGAAGAACAGTTTCTCCATAAGGGATACCAAATCCTGAAGTCAAGCCAGAAGACTGAAAACGCTTCATGTCAGCTACAAAAATTTCTTCACAGTAAAGATGCCGTTTCATAGTCAGAGATTTCTTTAGATCTAGAGAAAAGTGCTCCAGTACAAATAAGGAAATGAATCTAAAATCTCGAAGCGCGCTTCAGTGCAGACTTTTGTTCTCTTTTATCAAACATCAAGATGACAACCCATGTCCTGCACCTTTACTACTATCAGAATTATGGGATGGATTTATAATACCAACAGCCTGTGTATCCTTAGGGAAGGCACAATTTGATCTTCCAGTTGCCATAAGGCTTCAGGAATACAGAGCCAGTTTTCAGGTTGATACTGTGGCTAAATTAACAACATAGTCTGGAATGATGGGATAAAGCAATTAAATCTAGCAGTTTTTTTTAATACAAAATAAGAACAATTGTGAGTTACATACTTAAAAGTTATCTGACCTGTGCTGCTCTTTGTTTCAGTTCCCAATTCCTTTCTTTCAATACTTGGTCCATATCAAGCAGCTCTTGTTTTTTGTCTTCAATTTCTCCCTTGCAATACCTGAAATCCATGCATGTTTAACTGCCTAATGCACATTCAGTTATTTAGCTTAAAGTATCCAACTTGAAAACAATCACATCTATTACTTAAAGCTAAGTATCCCTACAAAGTGACTCAACTAACTTAGTAAAAGAGCAAACCCAAATGGAATAACTGGGTTACTTCCCTTTCGCAGATACCTGCCGAATTTCAAGTTTTTAACTGATTACCCAGACAAGGAAACTGGACAATTTCATAGAATCATAGAATAGAATCATAGAATGGCCTGGGTTGAAAAGGACCACAATGATCACGTAGTTTCAGCCCCCTGCTATGCGCAGGGTCACCAACCACCAGACCAGGCTGCCCAGAGCCACATCCAGCCTGGCCTTGAATGCCTCCAGGGACGGGGCATCCACAACCTCCTTGGGCAACCTGTTCCAGTGCGTCACCACCCTCTGTGTGAAAAACTTCCTCCTAATATCCAACCTAAACCTCGTTGTTTTGTCTTAGTTTGAAAACATTTCCCCTTGTCCTGCCACAATCAGCCCACATAAACAGTCATATCCCCTTCTATTTATACGCTCCCCTCAGATACTGGAAAGCCACAATGAGGTCTCCCTGGAGCCTTCTCTTCTCCAAGCTAAACAAGCCCAATTCCCTCAACCTTTTCTTATAAGAGAGGTGTTCCAGCCTTCTGATCAACTGCAGTATATAAGAAAGTCGTTTCCCATAATTAATATAATTTCGTGGCTTTGGAATTAAAAAAAAAAACAACAACAACAAAAAAAACCAAGCACACCACAAATCACCTAGAGATTAGAGAGCTGTTAAGATTTAAGACAACAACCCAAGCTACACACTATTCCTAAACAAATGTTAACATAACTGAATTTTTGTGATTGAAATGATACTAACTTACCTGAGCTCAGCTGTTAGATTGATGATAGCAACCTGTTTCTCCTCCAGAGACAACTGTGCATTCTGTAATGAGTCTTGCAACCCCTGAAGCTGCAGTGAAACGACTTTTAATTCCCCATGTGCATTTTGCAATGCAGATTCTAGTTCCTCTATTTTCTGCAATGCCTCCCTGTGGCAAGTCTCACTTTGAAGCAGTTTATCTTCTAAAGCAGTCACTATTTAACACGCACAAAACAAATCACAAAGTGTTTAATCATGAGTCAAGGCTTTACACAACATCACTGCCTACTAGCACTGGCGGCCTCAATCAGTTTTCAGTATCACTGTTTTAATAGTAAAATCCAGAAAAACAGTGACTTCTGAAGTTAGCTGCCATGAATGTGTGGCCATGTAAGTCCTGACTGTTTGTTCTCTTTTTTTTTTAAAATCAAGATCACGACCTATGATTGATCTGAAATTTGAGTATGTATCTAAAACACCCTAAATCATGAAACACACAACATAGCAACTTAATACACAGTGCTACAAAAAAAAACACAATTGTTGAAAAGAATGGTAAAATTAAGTAGGGGGGAGGATGGTTAGAAAGTTTGTTATTTCCACAAGCTTTCCCATGATTTTTATTTTTTAAACAAGAGATGAATTTTCACAAACAGCATATACCTCTGTCATAATTGTGCTTCTTGTTTGATTACCACATTAAGAATCTGCGTTACCACCATCTGTGGGCAATTTGCTTAGTCATTTCACACAGGATAAAGGTATATCCCACAATAATGAGGCTTTGCAGATGTCCCTTGAAAATAAGCCAATGGGGTTTTGTTTGTCTTTTAATGGAATTCCCAACATAAAAAACACAAGTATGAAAAATCTGCAGAATTATCGTAGTCTGAATCTCCTGTGCTTGATAATACGTACAATGGGGAAACATCAAAGCTAATACACTGCAAAACAGCATGATTAAAGGAAGCCTGAAGAACAGAACAGCTGAATTACCCTCACTTGTCTTTTCACTGAGCTCTGATCGTGCTTCCTTCAAAGTGATGTCCAAATGACTTATTTGCATTGTTTTGTCATCAATGTCTTGTTTTAATTGCACTACTTCTTTTTCCATACCAGTAAGTTCATTCTTATACTCATCCATCTCCAGTGTTTTTTGTCTAAATAAAAGATGCAGCCAGAACAAAATTAACCTTGCGACAACAAAAGCGACATATCTTTATCCTTGAGCTCTGAAAAGACAAATACTTTCACAAACAGTGAATACTGTGGAACCCAGGGGAATTCTGTTAGCAGATATGTCACAGGTATACTACGGATCCAGTCAATTTCATTTGAAGCAGTAAAGTTAAACAAAGTTAAACAAAGTTGGTTATGGAAAGATACTATTGAAATATTATTCTCATCAATTATGCAAATAACAGACCTGTCAGCATCAACATTAAAAAAAAAAGTCAAGAAGGCTTTTTCTGCAATAAAACCAATGCATTATTTTAAACTTACCAAGCCCTCCATGAGTTACAAGCAATTTGGTATATTTACGAATTAATTTGTATTTTGACACCATTTTTAGAGTAAATAGGTTGCCTGGACACAAATTAATTCCATCTGAAGACTGTTACAGAACCTCACACTGCTGCTAGTTAGAACCTTTCTGTTTAACTTCCAGTCTATTGCTCAAACAATGAATGATCTAACTACACAGCTGAATAACACTTCAGAGTACAATCTTTCTTTTTGATATTTAATACTCAGAATATTCTTCTCAGTTACTCAGAACTTACCGGATTATGTTATTAAGTTCATCCACCTTTTGTCTGCTTAAATCTGCTTCCAGGCAAGTTAGGTAAAGTTTCTCCTCTACCTTTCTCAACTCATCTTCTGCATATACTTTCTGTTTCTGAAGTTCTTGTTCTAAAGTAGATAGCTATTTAAGATTGTATTAAAAACAAACAGTGTTTTTAAAGTTACACAACATAGAAAAATGCATCTTTGTCTTGTAACAAACACACACACTGAAACTTGTAATAAAACGGCTATCTCTGCAGTCTCAAATTGCATACAGTTTAAGGCTAGGACTTTACAGTCACATTGAAAGACAAGAGGCTTTGAGCAAATGTAACTAGGCTTGTCTTTTGAGTTTCAATACACTTGCCCTTAGTTGAAGTCTAAGGCCTAATTTACCAAGCACGTAGCCACAGACGGGCTGAAGTTTTTAACAACACAGAACTTGCTTTAACACAAATCAAACTGGTAATCCTTTATTTTAGATATATCTGAAATAATGAAAATCAAATCAGTTATGAACATTCTGATTTTAAAGGTATGCAAAATGCAAAAATTAAAGAATTAAAACAGTTGTCCCTATGCAGACTTCCAACAGTACTATACCTGTTCTTCAAGCTTAGTTTGATTATCTTCCAGTTCCCCAGTTCTAATAGTTTCTTGCTGCAACATTTGCTGCTGATGATGCAGAGTTTGTTGCAGGAGAACGTTCTGTTCATTTGTGTCCTGAAGATTACGACCTTTTAGTTTTATTTCTTTTTGCAAATAACAAACCTGAAAATACATTTACTTTCCATCACTATAAAGCATTTTTATTCACACTCATCTATCCTTTGTTCTTAATCACAGATTTATAAAAAATTCTGTAAGATTTTGGCTGTGAATTTTATGCATTAGTTTCAACAGTACGTAACACATCATTCAGTTGTGCTTTACAAAATGAGCAAAGTAGTCATTTATCAACATCAATCTTTTAATTCCTGCTTTTTAACTACATTTGAACTGCTAATATTTTAAGAACAAATTCAACAAATTTAACAAAGATTTCTCATTTATAAACTACTGAACTACTTTTCTTTTTGCCACTCTTCTTACTTAATTTCTCAGGAAGTTCCTGTCCTCCCCATTAAATTTAGTTCAGTCTCTCCCTTTATTTCTTCCTGCTTCTGTGACAACAGTCATTCCAATAACAGCCATGTACTTTGAGTGTCTAGCTTCACCATGTGTTGAAGAGTCTGATTTCTCAGTGAAGAAAGCCAGGAATTATCTAAAAAGTCACATTCTTCAAACAGCGTATATGAGAAGTGAAACACTAGCTGCTCACCCCAAAGTGGAGGGAGTGACTCTGCCAGTTATGTGCGGAAGTATTTATCACAGAAGTCTCACCTGCCACCCTTGCATATCACAAGCAGTCAGTCTCTCCATGCACAGTATATGAGCAACAAGTTTTAGGACGTAGAAAGAAACAGCACGTATCACAGGCTTGTGATAATACAGAGAACAGATTTCCACTCAGTTATTCTTGTAAACTCCATTTGACTAACACCTGTCTCTTTTTAAGTAGGGCAGTATTGTCTTGGGGGGGAAGGGGTAGAAGGGAGAAGGAACTACAGACAAAAACCTCAGATGAATGTTTTAACTGATTATGCTCAGACATCTTTCCCATTAAGATACTTGCAACACAAATCAATTCTGTAAATTTACGTTCATATTGCAACAGCATGCCCCCCATTTTTTAAGACAAAGATTCCTTCCATTTAGTCTTGATTTTGCTACCTCTTTCAACAATTCATTCTCTTGCTATTTCCTTAAGTTTATCCAATGTTTCTTCGTTATGCTTTTCCCCTCGATCATCACAAAATATACAGCATTTCTTCCCAGAAATTCACAGTCACAACTCACACTACACAGGTTTTGTTTCACATTTCACAAGATTTCAGGGTAAAGCAATCAGAACAATAAGTACTGTAATACAGAAAAGTTGCCAAAACAAGCTTTTACCTCTTTAGACTTCTTTTTGAGCTGATTTTGAAACATCTCCTTATTTTCTTCTGTCTGACTCAAATACAGTGCAAGTTCTTCCTTACATACATCCAGTGCTGACTCAAGTTGTTTCTCCTAGTTGAATGTCACAGATTACTTTAAATTCACATTTCTTGTTAACTAGCTAATAGCCTAAAAATGTTTAATTATCTTTGTCTAAAAATCCACATTTTAATACAAAGAGTGCAATAACAGGCACAAAAGAAAAAAGCAGAGAACTCAGATCATAAGCAGAAATGAACATGTGAAATTATGTTTTAATATTTTAGATTGTTTAAATCAGATAAGACTACCAGTTATAAAAACATACTCCAGTATTTGTCAGTAGCTGCAGTTCAGTTTGCAAATGACCCTACTTAAAGCATCAAATCATAAGACTCCCATACTTTGCTACAAATTAAAATTTACATACAGAATTCTATAAATAAATTTGGAAATATCACTTGAGTTGTCAGAAGTCAAAAACAGAATTCACATCTGAATATATCTCAGAAAGCTACTAAAGCTTTTGTTTGCTTTCTGAGCTGAGAGACAATGCCCAAGTTCTACCAAAATGGCAAGGAAGAGTTCTATTGTAAAACAGACAGTATCAACACTGCTAATTTATTTTGCTGTTTACTGTTAATACTACTAATATGGATTTTAATTATGCCCTTCAACTATTTTGTGACTGTTATCTGCCCAAGGTTATAAAGAACAAACCTCTAGATATCATTAAGAACAGTAACTGAGCTACTTGATTTCAATGCTAAGAAACTTTTCATCAACATGAATTATGCTTATGTACAATGTTTTCAATGCTACTGATTTCTTAAGTGATACTGGATTGTATGCTTCCCTCCTCACCAAAACAAACTGCTTTTTGAAAAGAAGCAATTACAGATCCTAATTTTAAGTATTTTAAAAACAACCCAGGTACTAGAAAGATACAGTATGTATTTTCTGAATTTGTGCCAGTTTTCTATCTGTTAAGTCCATAGCAGCTAACCTTGGCAACACCTTGAGAATTTAATATCATATAAAATCTGATGGTGTTAAGTAACTATGTCATAAAGTATAACACCACTACTGTTGCAAGTATTGCAAGGAAGACACCAAGCCAACACTAATAAGAGGTACAGATGGCTACACAAAGGTAACTAATATCATTATTGCATGCCTAGAACGTAGTAACTGGAGTAAAAACTTACATAGCATTCTTTGTTAGACAATTTTTTTTTCTAGAAGTACAGGTACAAATCTCCCTTATTTATAAGTGCAATCACTTCATAAGGCAATTATGCACTGCATGATCTCTAAGGGCAGGTTTCACCAAAATTTTTAATAAAAAACAAGGAAAAGATGCCAAGAAGACTTCTGGTTTCTGAAGTATCTGTGAGAGAGATTTCTGTAAAGTAGCCTGAACGTAGCCTGTCCACAGAGGCTAAGAATTAAAAAAAAAAAACACCTCATAATCGTAAAACTTTGAGACTATGAACTGAAAGTTACAAAGAGTTGACTAACTTTGATTGTTTGTTCCTTCAGCTGACTCTCCAGTATCTTCAGTCTCTCATCGTTCTTGAGATCTTGCTTCTTCATTTCCTGTTTGTACATTTCCCACCCCACCCCCCAAGAGAAAAAAGTAAATACAGAGCAATAATAAAATATTAGAAACAAGAATCATACAGGTGAAAAAGTATAACACTCTACTTAGGTATACAGCTTGCATATTCTTTTTGTGTGGATGTGGTTCCTAAGAGGCATCCCTTCATATTCAGCAGCAAAATTAGTTATTTAAAGGAACATGGATTGCCTAGCATAATGTTCTCATTGTTTGCCTCATGTAGAGTAGATACAATAGATCTTTATCCAGACCTCTCTCCTTTGATTATGGTGCAAACCAGAAGTATAAATGGAATGGTGAAACAGTAAATAATGAAGAGTTCTGAACAATTTAGAGCAGTATGGGGAGTACAACAGATTGGGTCAATGAGTTAAGCAAGAGCTCTGAAACACACAAGTGTCACCTTTTCATTTTCTCAGTTTTTCCCTGCGTCCGTCGATATGCTTTTCACCATTGGTCACTTCACAGATTTGAACTTAAGTCAAAAGCCAGCCTTACCTCTCTGCACTCCATCAGTAGTCCATCCAATGATTCGATGTGATGCTGTTTACGTATAATATCTTGTTGCAAAACAGATATTGTTGTCTCTTGTTCTACACATTGTTGATGTTTCTTATCTAGCTGTGTCTGAAGCTGCCCATAAATAATTCATAGTTTACTATTTTAAATAAAAAATTCAGAGTACTTATACATCTAAAGTCTGTTTAATTCTATTCACCCACCACTAAAAATGACAAGTAGATTTCTGACATTAGCAATACTGCATAGCATCAAAAATACAAGATATCCCAAATTTTAATAATTAAAAGCAGAAAGAGAAGCAAGACCGTGAGGGAAGGTAAAGTGTAATTGCCTGTCATCAGCTAAGGCACTAAGACATACATACATCTTCATTAAAAATAACAAGTTTACTTACCAGCTAGAATCTAACAGTTAGAAATAGCCAAAGCTGTATTTCTAATGGCATAAAACAAGTGAGTTCTTCTATAAAGAATGAAAAAAAAATCCTGACGGCTCTCCCTGAACACACATGTTCACAACATAAATAGCAGTTTGATTAGAAGTTAAAACGTTACTTTTTTTTTGTGCTAGGTGTTTGGAGCAAAGAGCCACAGCATTCTTTTTAAGCCTGCGTTTTTCTTCAGTTGAGCAGAAAAGAGGATATCCATACCCAATGGAAGTCATGACGTTGTGTAGTATTAGATGGAAAACAAAACAACATCCAGAAATGCAGGGAGAAGATGATAAACATTTCTCATTATGTACCTGCATCAGAACTACTAAATAAAGAAATTCTCATGTGAAAAAGTTGCCACCTATATCACACACACATATTAGCATACAAATAAGGCCTTACTAGTTCCATCTGTTTCTCCATCTCTGTATGCTGCTCGAGATGAACCAATTTTGCTTTTTCAAAAGCAGAAGTTAGTTCTTTGTGCTCCTCACTGACCGCTGTTTGCAATTCATGAATGCGTTTGTTTTTTCCCTTGGAAATGACAACAGCAAGGACTTAATAAAAATGTTTACTTCTGATATTCAGTAGTTATTATTAGATAATCAAGTTCATAGATTTCATTAATAAACAACCTAGAAAATGCTAAGTTATACACAGCATGTTTCCTCTCAAAGAACGTCAGGCCTACAATAAAGACACAGAAAGCCACCCAATGCTGCCTCTACGCAGACAGGATGCCTGCCAAGGCAGACTATCAGAACATAACAGGAAGAAACAAAAATAAGTGGTATTTTTATATGGATATATGGAATCTTTTAAAATACAGCTTTCCATCTGAAAGTTGTTTACTTCACTAACAACCTTGGACCTCTTCCCAAAAATCAACGAAGTTTATATGACAAAACCAGCACTGGAAGATTCAGTGCTCTGAGTTTCAGACTACCTTCTTCACAAGTTCCCATTTACAAGACAATTTTATTCACAGGTCTACACATATTAAGAACTCACAATTTAAGAACAACAGCAGAAAATGAAAATGATTTGTCCAACACTTCAGATAACACATTGATTCCATCCTTGTTACTCCTTACAATAATAATTTCATAAAGACTCCTTAAGAACTTTAGGAAAAAATAGAGAATGCTACCAAATACAGTATACTCTACTTTAGGAGGAGCCTTATTCTACTGAGGAGAAGAAAATACTAATTTTATTAAATGAAGAATTAAAAAAATTAGCTTAAAGGATGTAAAATCTTAAGGTTTTTCTTAGTAGCACAAATGAAATTCTGATCTCCCCAGAATAAAGAGTGGTGTTACAGTTCATTTCACAAGAACTAGATGTTTGTTGTATGTGTCATCAAAAGGGAACAGCAAAATGTCAATTCAGAACTTACCATGCTCAAGAGCAAGGAAGAAGTATATCTTATTTGAAACAATACGTACATATATAATTTTAAATGGTGCTCTCTAAAATATCAGACAGATACCCTAACACATCTCAAAGTCTGTTTTAAATACATGCAACAGTACCACTTCAGTTTCAACTCTGATTTTCATTTATGCCATTTCACACAAATGTGGTTTTTCACTGAATATGTCATACCATGAGTTCCTGTTCCAACTCAGTACTTCGTGCTGCAGCAGCAGAATAAGCAACAGCTTTTTCTTCCAATTGTTTCTTAAGTGCAGAAAGCTGAGAAGCTTTCTTTGCGATCTGGAATTAAATAAGGCAAAAAAAAAAAAAAAGAACCCAAAGAAACCAACATTAAGATATCATTGGCTAATTCAGGTGTTTTCCTATGCTTTCCTATTGAGAGATTCTGTTTTAGATACTTTTATTCCTTACTAAATTTAAGGCATCATTCATTTATTTTCATATGCTCTAAAAATCTTCATTAATCATTGTAGAATTCGGGACAATTTACCTCAAATTTCTCCAATACATGATTATTTTATCAGTAACATACACTGTAATTATTAACTGCATTTTATAATATATATGGTCATCATTAGGAAATGTGGCAAATAAAATTATGCTGTAACTAACACTGTCATGTAAATACTAAAAGTTTAACTTATTAAAATCAGAGAAGAGCCAGCTGAAGATTAATTTCTTTCCTCACATTAATGATGTTAATCTCTGGAAAATGTATTGATACAGTGAGGAAAAAGACTCATAACTGTTCTTAAACATCTGTTTAAGACTCCACGTTAATTCGGTCCTAACAAAGGAACAAGACCATGCACATTTTCCATTTAACAAAGCAAAACAGAAGTAAAGCCCACTAAGAACATCAAATTAAAAACTAGAGATTTCTGACAACAGATAAACTGAGGCTGCTATCCTTAAGTTCCCCTGCTTTCTCTTGAAGTCACCCCCACCTTGAAGTTGTTCTAAAAGAGGCAAATTTTTAAATTAGAATGACAACTGCATTTTCTCCACAGCAATTATCTTAACCGTCTCTAATGACCGACCTAAGCAAAGCCTGGAACTTTTTCCTTTCTATTAGAAACTTACTTCTTGCTTTAAGGTATTAGTTTTTAAAGTCTTTGCTGATAGCTCTTCCTGCATGCTTTGAAACTGACTGGTTCTCTGAGCCATGCTGGTCTTCAAAGACAAATTCTCATTATCTAATTTTGCCAGTTTAACACGTAATTTTTCCATCTCTTTCTTGAATCTTTGTCTCTCCTTTTCAAATTGTTTGCTGACAAGTTCCAACTGTTGACATTTTGTCCTCTCTCAAAGTAAAAAAAATAAATTCAAGCTTAAAAAAAAAAAAACAAAACATGCAAACAAGCACTGAAGTAATGATACATTCCAAAAAGGAGAAATATAATTTAATGACAGAATATTGAACTAACACATCGCATTCAGAAACAAGCACTTTTTTTTTTAACCCATAATGTAACTACAAGCTGTGTCTCACGGGAAAGCAATCAAAAAAGACAAAGAAGAGTTATTACATATTTGCCCTAAGGTCATTTTATTCCACTCTAACAAACTGCAGAGGCAACTGGAGAAGTTCTCAAGCAGCAAGACACAGACAGATCAAAGATAACATGGAGACATTAATATAACCCGTGAAAAGAAAACATACGTGGCTCCATTTCAACACAACTTGTACCTTGTATATTGCTGCAGAACATAAAGAGCTAAAAGAACACTGTGCCTAGAGAGTCTGACAATTTACAGAACTTTTAGGTGACAAAGTGCTCCCTATTCAACTAAAATACATCTACTGAAAGACAAAAAAATACACACACAATAAGAAACAAATTTGAACTCTACCAAAAGCAAAATTCCTTTTCTACAGATTAATCAGACAGAACTGCCAGAACTTTGTTGAGCTTACCTTCTTGAGTTTTGATCAATTTGACAGGCTCTGTTTCCAGACCACATAGCCCTCTTTTTTCTTGTCTTTCATTTTCATTCAATAAATGCTCAACTGTATTACAGGTAGGTAAGTTTGCGTGAGGCTTTCCAGCTTCCTTTGATGCTAATCCAGTGCTGTTATACAGAAGGAGATAACTATTTAGTAACTCTTTGTACAGGCTAGTTCTGGTACCAAATATCTGCCCGCTCTTGCCATAGCTCAGTAAACAGAAAGTTATACCTTAGGCTTGCAGTCAAAGGTTTATTTGATTCACAGGATTCAGAGACAGCTTCTTTGGTGGATGAACTGGATAGCTGATGTCTCAGGTTATGCCAATTAAACTAAAAGTTAAAGGAAAACCAAAATCAACTTTATACTGCCTAACAGTATGACTAGCTCACTTCCTATACTACCATTTTATGAGTCACATACCAGGATGTTAAAAACTTGGGTAACTTTAAAGTAATTATCTTAAGTGCTTGCAGAGCACTGCAGACTCCTCTCACATTAGGAGAAATTAGAGGCATTAAGGTCCTCAGCCCTTCATCTCTGTACAAGTACAGAAACATGAGTGTTTTTGCCATGAGAATTTAAATACAGTGCGATAATGTCAGAAATTCTACTTGATGAACATCTAACATTATGCTTCCTTTCTGATTCCAGTGATTGTATTAAATTATCAGAATAGCTTCTAATTTTTCTCTAGAATGAAATTTTTCCAAATAAGGCAACTAAATGACTTCTGAGGATCTTCCGAATATGTCCACAGTCACAGCAGCCCAAAACATCACGTTTTATTTGAAATTACTACATCCTTTGGCCAACTTCATTTTGGCAATTCCACAGTCGTAAAGAAAGAATATTTTTAGTTTTGTTTTCAATACAGCTACTCACATTCATGTTTCAAAAGGAAGGAGAACTGATGCAGTCCACTCTCCTAACCTTGCATGTTTCTCTGCAGCCCTGAGCGTTTTTTGTGACATCCACAACCACAGGCTACTGATAAAACTTCACTAGTGCAAAATTAATAAGCTAAGGTTCATCTTGACAAAATAAAAATTACTTGTGGTCAAGAAAGATGTGTCTTCACTCGTCAAGCAAAGTAAACTACTAAAATACCTCTCTTCTGCTCTAGTTTCTCCATTACTGAGGTTGACTCAAACTCTGGCTACATAACATAGTGTATCTGCCATCAGAGAAATGTCACAATGTTCAACTGAGAACTACAGTCTCAAATAACTGGACATCCTGTTTTGAAGTAATACTTCTGTCCAAAGAATCAGGGCGTAGAATAGAGGAACAGAAAATGTAATTTAAAATGCTTGCTAGTTAATGAACTCCAAAGCACCTGTTCCTGGTTCTTAAATCAAAGATGAAAACTAAATATTTCAACTAAAATAACATTTAGTCCATGCATCTTGCAAAAAAAAAAAAAAAAAAAAAAAAGATACTATACTCAGATGATTTCTCAACAATGTCACAAGACTTCCATGCAATATCGGTTAAAATTATTTAAGTTACAAAACACAACTTAGAATAATGCATCTGTTACTGTACCTCTTCAGATGTACTTGAAGACAACTGGGAAATTATGGTTTCTAGTAAGTTGAGCTCTCGCCTTGAATTCTCCATTTCTTGATGGCATAACTTCAGGTTGTTATGCTGTTGTGCATTAAGCGCTCTCAGCTCTGCATTTTCACTGACAAGAGCATTTTTCTCCTTGAGTACTCTTTTCTTCTCATTAAGTTCCTTTTCAAGCCCAAGGATCTTCTGAGCAGACTGATTCAACGTTGACATCATTTCACTGTTCTTTGCCTCTAGAGTTACAATTTCTTTTTTTGCATTGTGATTCTCTTCCCTTAGTTTCCTAAAAAAAGGCATCTATTCAACAGGTATAGCTCAACACAGATAATTAGATGAGGATTTCCAGCATTAGAAGTACCAGGGGAAAACAAGGTAACAACACTGCTAAGAGGTTTCTTCCCTCTCAAAGTCTAGGATCAACTCCAAAGGACAGAAAGTTCTCACTGCTTTACTCAGCCTTCACTTCTCATAAGGACAATATAAACTGCCACCAGAAAACAAATTTAGAGAATAAAGTACCCCTTATTCTTAAACAACTTAAAGTTTTAAGCATCATCATAAGGGTAAGGAATAGATGAAGGCTTTAAATGTGCTAAAGCCAAGGAAATTTAAAAACGGGATAAAAAAACTATACCTAAAATGACAAAGAATTGGGGTCATATACTGACACTAAGGTTATCTAGTATTCCTTATACACTCTATTACTAGTGATGAGAGGGAATAGGACTCTGACCATTTGCAAGTTATTCACTTTCTTAGCTATCTGTTGGCTTAGCAAACTGAATTATCTTAAGGGTCCTGATGAGTGCCAACTCCAGCACAAATCAGCAAGGAAAAAAATGCCTTGAAAATAAATGGTCACTGAGCATGAAAGCGTGCAACAGCGGGAAACTAGCAAGATAAACACTGCTTCAAATCGCAGCCAGCATCAAAGCCTGCCCTCACATCTGAGTGCAGCCTCCCCACTAAAGGCTGACAAAAGTCTTCATTCCAACTAGGGACTGACTGTATAGTGCACAAATAGGTGCTCACACCTGGAGGTTAGTGCAGATGACCTCTTACGATGCTTTCTCACCAGCATGTGCATTAGCAGACTGAATGCAGAAGAACAGGCATAAGAAGGGGCAGAGTACCCACATTTCCTACAGAAACTGTGTGTGAACAGGGTAAATCATGCTCCCAGGCCATAGAAGTGTGCTTTTAACTGAGAGTGTAGCAGCATGGGGGATTAAAACTTTGACGAATTAGTTACAGAAGAGCACTTAAAAATGTGTGGGTTTATGCCTTTAATTTATTTACTTTTTAACTGCCCAGTATTGGGATCACTACAAACAGAACAGAGAAATCCTGAAGTGTTCACTGATGCTGGTCCTCCTGATTTGGTTCAAACTACGTGAATTGAGCAGCAGCTTCCCAGTTACGGTTTAATATGAAATTTCTTCACAAATAACTGTACAGATTTTTTCAAAAAGATTTTGTTACCTTAATTGCTCATCTTGGATGTCTAGATGCTTTCTGTAGCTGACACATTTTTCATTCAACTTCTCTCTTTCCTTTTCACAATTAATTATATAGTTTTCTAAACGTGCTCCTTCAGCTTGAACCTTAAAAAGTATTTTTTTCCATTATAAAAATAGTCTAAACTTTGAAAGTCAACAGGCTTTTTAGAAAATTACTATAAATCAATGCTGTTTTGGTTTTTTTTCTTTCCTTACTTTCTCCTGCTAAGCACAAACATATTGCTCGCCATTGTGAGAAAAAGAAAACTGGCAGGAAAGTTTCCTTTTCCTCCCCTATCATTTGAGAGAATGTTATGTCACTTTGGTTTAAAATTGGTAACCTCATGCCACAAGAAGAGAAGTCAAATCAAATAAAAATTTTCCATCAGAGGCAATGGTCTCAAGACTTATTCTCATGTGAACCAGCAAACATTTTTGACCATCAGAAGTTTGGGTATTAATTTCAGCCATTCTCTAGCTACGTTTCTTTGGACAAATTAGAAAGATAATTATAAAGATGCACCTGTAAAACACATGATTCCCAGTTAGAAAGAGACAAGAAACATAATTTTCTTGGATGCATAACCATACTGTGCAAAGAGTTTAACAACAGGTAAGTGAAGTTATTGATACACAAGTTGCCTGCTCCATCCCAACTCTCAAGATTTTGCCACCAGGAAAAAAAAGTGATCCATAAATAACATAGCTGTTTGCTGCCCAACATAGCAAAAGCAAAATCATCAGAGTGGCAAAACAAACACACAAACAAACAAACAAACAAACAAACAAACAAAATCTCACCTTTTCAAACCTTCCAGTTATTTTCTCCTTATACTTTTGGAAAACTCTTGTTAGCTCCTCAGCATTCAATAAAGCTTCATTTCTTTGTTGTTCTGCTCTGCAATGCAACATAGCAGCTTTAAAAAAATCAGAATTTAGTAATCAGGTAACTATTTTCTCCAGAAACAGGAAAAAACAACGGAATTAACAGCTTCAGGTCACTTCCTTTTGCCTCCTAACTAACTAAGCTCCTAGACGAAAGTGTGCCACCTGGTGTGAATTCATTTTATGGGTCATTTTAGTGTATTAAAATAAAATTATAATACTACTAAAAAAATAAATACTTCTGATGCTCTTCAAAAATATTAATTTTTCAAGTCATTCTCCTACCCCCCCCCTTCCCTCCAGGTAAAAGTCCCTGCGAGAGATTGAGACAGTATCCATGATAAGAAAGCAAAATTCAAAGAGCAGAACGGAGCTCCTGTAACTGGAATTATGCTAGGTCAGATAGGAACAGATCAAAGGATAAATTATTTGGGGGATACTGGAGAGACGACATCAATATGTAAAAGAAATAGACTGGGATGGTATTACACAAACAAGCATTCAAATGAAGCAAGCAAAGACTATTTCAGATCACGTATGTCTCTCGCTCCTCCTCACCCTTCTTAATTTCTTCCACCATTACTCATTTCAGAGGTTGGAAAGGGAGGGAGATGGGGGAAGGGGCAGTTATGAAATGCAAGAATTACACACTGAAAACATACAGATAAGTAAGATTAAAGATAACAAAGACAATCTGATCTAGTGGAAGGTCTGCCTACCCACGGCAGGAGGGTTGGACCAAGATGATCTTTAAGGTTACTTCCAACCAAAACCATTCTATGATTCTACAAATCTCTTGTGGAAGTTGTGTTTTTATTACTTCCCCCCAAAAATAAAGCACTTCGTACTCTTGACTAGTTCTGTTCATGACAACATTATATATCTGAGACACAAAAAGTATATACTGTAGATCCTTGCAAAGCAAAGTCAAAAATAATTCAGGAAAAATACATTATGACCAACATCTGCTCTCCACTGCAGTGCCTCTATTCTGGAGAGAAAACAGAGGCACTAAACTGGATAAGTAGCTAAGTTACATTTTAGTGTAAATTATTAACCTGCAATTACTAGCAGTTTTCTAGATTAAAAAAAAAAGCTAATACTGTCATAACAGAAAGACTTCTTCCCCCCTCCATGTGTTTTTTTAAAGTAATATTTATAAAGTAGAGAAGATTTAATTCCATAAAGTACATGTAAGAAACACTTGAGCATTACTATTTTATATTCAGTTTCTTAGTAATACTAAGAACACACCTTTTTTCTTGCTCGTTTCGTTCAATTAACTCAATTTTCAGATTTTCACAGTCCTTTTTGTATCTTTGCAACACACTTTCTCTTTCTACTACTGTTTTCTGGCTTTGTTCTAGTTTATCTTCTGCATCTCTGCAAGGAAGCAAAGTATGATTTAAAAACAGAAGGATTTTGGTTAAGAATTATTTATCTACACTTTGTGGAGAAAATGTATGTATTTCTTTTCTGCACATGCTTGAGACATGATGCAGCTCTCAAAACCAGGTTTGGAACACCAATAGTTTCAAGACTTCCAAGCAATACACCTGGAGCAGTGTCCAAATCTCAGCAGCAGCCATCAGCTGCTGTGGATGCCAAGAAGCAGACAACTGGGTTTGTGGTCTAACATCTAAACACTAAAATCACTGTTTTTCTAAAAACAGGTTTGACAGGACAACACATACATTAGTGCTGTTTGGGATGTTTAAGGTATTCTATTTGTGTTGTGAGAACTGACTTTTGAGGCATTACTTACTATTATTAGCATGAAGTTTTTAGATAAACTGACAGCCAGCTGTGCCCCCTGGCACATTCTGGATACTGTTTACATTAGCTTTATTTGATCATTTGTCTTAATATATTCATAAAGAAAAAAATCTTTTAGACTGCATGGTACACAGACATCTGTAAATATGTTTGTTCATTACAAAGTCATACAGTCACACAGCACAGAATCCGTTTTGAGTGGATCTCATTATAAGGAAGTTCACATTTAAATGTAAACTGGTTTATTTTACCTTTACCATGTTCTTCTGTTTCTTGATGTGCATTCTCCATATAAAAGACACTGGTACAAAATAAAACATTTCACCCTTCCTACATATGGCTCCAAAGTGAAAGTTTCAAGCCCCAGATTACATGACCCACATAGAACCAGATATTACACAACCTTAGAAAAGAGACTGAACTCTCAAGCAGACTTCATGACTGCTAAAAAGTGTGTTTATTACCTTAGAATTTTATCTTGTGCTGAAACTTCTGCTTCCAAAGTTACAATTCGCTCTTCTAACTTGGGAATGCTGACTAAATGCGTACCTAAAGTTGACTCAAGGTAAGAAATCTGAAAAAGAAACATTTATGGTTTCATTAACATTTGCATATACACATTTAGATGAGATGCATGAGCCATCTACTTACTGGGTGACACGATGCTCTTCAATTTGCTGCAGAAGATGCTTATACCCATACACACAAAATGAACTCCAACTTTCTGCTAATTTAACATCTTATCAGTTCCCTAGCACCGCTCCCATCTGATATGCTATACTGTAGAGTGATTGCTTTACAGTTTGAACTTGTTCATTTTTTTCCCCAAATGTTTACCTTCTACATGTTCTGTCCACGTCAGACAGGCAAATACTTCTCAAATCTACTTAACTGCACTATATATATTTGTGAAAATTATACTTAGTCACATGAGTGTACAGTACTAACTACATCTCTGAATTAACTAGTTTATTCTTTCACCTCTTTATTAGTAAACTAAGATTTATGACGTGAGGAGCAGGAAGGGCTTTCTTCTCCCCTCGACACATCACTTAGTATACCAAGTGGTCGTTCCAACTTGTCTCACTGGCTTTATAATTTAAATTCGGAACATTAATAGACAGAATTTATACTTCATATGTATATGATTTGTTCATGAAGAATTTGATTACAAACTCCCCTGTTCCAAAATATCACTGAACAGATGATACATTTAGAACTACTAAAAAACTGTAAAGAATATTTTAAGTTTAAATATGAAAGATGAATAGAACAAAATACATTAAAGATACATACTCTTGTTTTTGACTCCATTAGTTCCAAGTTTGTTGTTTCAACTCTATTCTTTAGGTAACGGTTCTGAGAAGCCAAAGATGCATTTTGCTCATGAAGATCATTCAGTTTCTCCTTAAGACGTTCATTTTCTTCCACAGCTTTATCAAAAGCTGTAGGCATCAAGTCCGGCTAGACAAAAAATAAATATGTATTTCCACATACATACACACATGGAACAACATGTACATCACAGGAATCTTTGCAGAATAAACGTACTTAAACCTCATTAGGCTTAAGGACTATTCAGTCAACAATCAAGCATATCATAGACCTGAGAGCAAGAAAATTCCATAAATACAGAATACAGAACGGACAGGAACAGCAAAAACTGTCTATGAAGTGCATATTTACCTTGGATTTTCTTTGAAAATCCCAGCAATACATTTCACCAACAGTCTTCTTGCAGTTGGAAGAGCACTGACTGTTGCAGTTAAGCTGAACAAGGTCCTCCAGGGTGAGGTCTACAGCCTCATCAAAGCAGCAGTCAGAATGTTCCCTTGTACCAGTGCTAGGAGGAAGAGCAAGAAGCTGTTACCTCACGTTTCTTCATTATTTCAGTTGCTCATAAGAGCACCCCAGAGCAAAGCACAAGAGGAATCGCAGCAATCCGTCACACTCGATACAACTACACTACAAGGGACAGCCACTCTCACACCCGAACACACACACCTGGAAAGCTCTGCCCCTACGCTCTGTAGGCTTTTCTCAGTTCTCCTCAGCTGACTGCGTAACGACTCCACGGCTACGAGCAGTTCTTCATCATCACTTCTAGAACGAGCCCACATGCTGTACTCCATCGGCACGGCTACAATACCATCAGAACATCAGTAAGCGTACACAAACTTAATTTACAGAGATATTTTAGAGTTTTATAAAGGATGAAATAAACAAGAGTAGAAGAAAATACTTTATTCCCAAACGTAAGGGTACGTCCCATACGCTTCTGGTACTCAGAAGATAAACGCAACGTTTCACTCACGGCGCTACCGAAAGAAAAACGCTCTGTGTTTGTTCACGAAGCACGCGCAGCTCCAGAACTGCTGCTTCTGAAAAACAGCCAGGAGCTCCGGCCTACAGCGAGGGGAAAAGAGGCGGGAAGGGGCGGGCGGTCGGCCGGCTCCCGGTATCCCGAGCAACAGTACCTCAGCAGACGCCGCCGAGCTCTCCACGCGCGGCTCAATGCACACGGCCCCGAGCGGCGCGGACCGTTACCGCAGTACCCGCCTCTTCCGTCCCGCCCGAGGCGCAAGCGCAGCTCCGCCCCACGCCACACCTGCCGGGAGCAGCGACGGCGCGCGCGCGACCGCCCCCAACCCAGAGCCGCGTTTCGACCGCGTTGTGGCGGGGGCGGCGCGTCCCGTCGCGGTGCACGCTGGGCGTCGAGGGCCAGCCGCTCGCGAGGCGTGGGCGGGAAGCGGGAGGCGCCGCGCTGCCGGCATGGGGCCGCCGCGGCTGCCGCCGCTGCTGCTGCTGAGCTGCCTGGCGTCGCTCCTGTCGCCCCCCGGCGCCACCGAGTTCAGCCCGTCCTTGGACAGCGACTTCACCTTCACGCTGCCGGCCGGCCGCAAAGAGTGCTTCTACCAGCCGATGCGCAAGGAGGCCTCGCTGGAGCTCGAGTACCAGGTCGGGCGGGCGGGGCCTCGCGGGGCCCTCCGAATCCGGCCGCGATTCCGCCGCACCTTTCCGGGACGGCTCCGCCCAACACGAGTCCCTCTCACGTACCTCCGGCGGCCGCCGGCTGTGAGGGCTGTGGGCTGTCGCTGGGCTCCGAGGCTGCGTGGGTAGCGGCCCATTCGGTCGCCTCTGCGCGCCGGGATGCCGGCCTGACCCCGCTGCGGCACCGGGAAAGGGAGAGGCTTACAGCGATCCTTCTTTCTTGCCTTACATTAATAGGCTCCTTTGTGTGCGCTATCAGGTCTTAAGTTGCCGTTCTTTAAAGCAGGATGTTAGCGGCTGTGACCTTGCATAGCAGCAGCCCTACGCCTTGCCTGCCTGTCTGCGCTCCTATGAAGCCTCTTTATCTCTGCAACGAAACTTTTCCAGATGTAGCTTTTCGTAAGGCCTCTTGCCCCTCGTGCTGCAATACCCGCTGATCACAGAAGCGTGCAGGCTCTCACCCTCCCTCCCCCCCTTTCTTTTTTCCCTCTTGCTTTAAAAACATAAAGCTGAAAGTCCCGAAGTTTTCTAATTATTTCTGCTCTGTGCAGCACTGAGCAGGAATCAAAGATTGATGAGTGAACAAAGCTTCAACGCAGCTCTAAGCAAAGCTAAAGTTTAAAATAAAATCCTGCTTTAAAATGTCAGTACAAAGTAATCACAGCAGTCTTTAAGTTTTATTGCACAAAGGAAAAAGAAGTCTTAAACAGTAAACGTACTTTCACCCAGGCGTAAATTTCTCTGCAGTACTGTTAATGGTGGTTTTGTTTTTCTATCTGAACGTGTAGAAAATAAGCTCCATATATTACTGGAAATACATGTTTTTTGTTTTGTTTTTTTTTTTTAAACTATCCTGAATTTTTAGTGGCTAAAGCTTAATGCTACCAGCCAGTAAAATGCCATAAACACAGTGCTGGTAAGAAGCGTTGTCCCAGTATGTTTGGGTTGTACCGTGGCCCTTAAGGTGTATCACTGTCTGTGTTTTAACTCTGATCAGATGTTAGCTATGTATCTTTGCTGCCCTTTCTCTTTTTGGTAAGCCTCCAGATCATTTTCAGCCAGTTTGAACTTTGTTCTCCGCTTCAGTTGGAGTAGAATGCTGTGTTCCAACAGCTCCCTGGAAGGTAAAAGGGTGAAGTTGAGACATAAGAACTGTATTTCTACAGTGATATGGATTGTAGCCACATCAGTGGTTAAAGCAGCACAGCCTTGTAATACTGTATATGCTTATTATGAGCCTGGAAACTAAATGCCTTCAATTCTTTCTACTTCTGGGAAATAAGAATGCCCTCGGAGAGTTTAGACCTTGTTATCTTCATGAGGTCAGTGATGTATCTGTAACGGGCATAGCAAGTCCAGTCCTGACCGTTAATTCATCCAACAGATCTTGGAGATGGTGCTGCATAGATTGTGTTCTTTTACAAATATATATGAGTTTACACATAACCTTTGTTATAAAATCTTTTTCCACCATTGAACTAACTCTGATATTTACTCATGATGACACAGAAGCTCTGGCTTTTAGCATCTGCTGGTGTTCCAAGGTTGTCCCTTAATGAAATTGCACACATTCTTAGAAACTTAAAATGCTTTTGGATTGAAACTGTTTTTAATCTGTATCTAACTAATTTAAAATTCTTTCTATGTCAGTTCCTTCCCTAAAGGTGTTGCATTCAGCAGTGTGAACAGTTTGTTTGTTTCACAGGTTCTAGATGGAGCAGGATTAGATGTTGATTTTCATCTACTTTCTCCAAAAGGTGAAACTTTAGTTTTTGATGAAAGAAAATCAGATGGAGTTCATACGTAAGTTTAACTGCAGAGAAGTGTTACATCAAAGCACTGCTCTGGTTTCTTTAGCAAATATGGCTGAAATCAAGGCTGAATACTACTGTTCATTTCTTAGTATTATAAAAGGCTTTTTACTAGAACAGTTTGAGAATATCAGTTACCTGTTTATGAACACTTAATGCTTTTCATATGGACTTTACCATGGAATGAAGTATATTTGTGTTCTAATGATAAGTGGTAATGGTCATTAAACAAAAATAATGGTGCGGTCATCACATCAAAAGACCTTGTTATAGTCATGTCAGCAGTAAGCTGCAAAGCACCCCCTTTTCCCAGTCCTTTTATCAAGGCACGTATTACTGGTATTTTGGTACCAGTACAAGAATTCTGCTCATATTACAGATACTTCTTAATCATAAACAATTCAAAATTCAAATAAAGGAAGAGGAAAATAAGCTGTTACCTTGATGATTTTAAGCTGATTTTAAGTCAGTGGGGTGGTTTTGCTGTAACTAATAGAGTTAATAGAGTTGTTAAGTTCATGTAAAAAATGCATAAGCTTTTTAACTGCACAATTTTAGTTTTGAAGAGGAAAGCTTGCTTAGAAATCTTGCTCTTTTAGAACCAGCACAGAAAGCATACCTAATTCAATTATATGCTTATATACACAGGGTGGAGACAGAAGAGGGGGATTACATGTTCTGCTTTGACAATACATTCAGTACCATTTCTGAAAAGGTGATTTTCTTTGAACTGATCCTGGACAATATGGGGGAAGAAGGACAAGATCAAGAGGACTGGAAGAAGTATGTTACAGGCACAGATCTTCTAGATATGAAACTAGAAGACATTCTGGTTAGTACTGGATCCTTAGTTCTTCTTGACATAGGAATAATTGGAAAAAAATATACATGCCATTCTGCCTTGTTCTGGCATATCACCCTAGAAACTGTTCTGCTACAGATGAAGCCCAGCACCATGAGTCTCTTATTTCCAAACAGAAACTTGAGAATACTCTAGAAACTGATCCTTAATCAGCAAAAAAAGACTGTGTATCTATCAAAATAATTCCCTTTTCCATTCAGCTTCCTTTCTTAATGTTACTAAAATTTGACATTTTCCCCTAGTAGCAAAAAAACTAGATATGTATTCCATTTAAGTATTACTTAATCCCAACAACACAGTTGGAACGTGCATAGATTTCTTCATTGTGCGTTTAAAAACAAAGTACTGGCTAAGCTTCTTGTTCCTGTCTTTCCAGAAATATGCCAGCCAGCACAAGGGTTAATTTTTCTCTTTTAGTTTGGTTTTCCAGATTTTATTTGCATCTTTTCTGATTCATAAACTCATCAGGAGGTAATCTGTGCGATTCTGCTGACCTTGAGAAGAGCAGTAGTGAACCACTAAGGGCTGTGGAGCATAGTGGTACACGGAGAGAAGTAGGTGCTATGCCTTCCTGATGTAGCAGACATTACACATAACGTCCCGAGGCATCAAGCAACTTCAGGGAAGGGCTTATACTTCTCAGATGACCCCAAGAGAACATAAGACCTACTGTCCTAGCTGCTTTGCTTATGATTTTTTTTTCATATTGAAAGCATGCTCAAGTCAAGTCAGTTCCAGTCTGCAATCACAGCAGCCACAGTTAGGATTTTCAGTTATTACAAATGGTAATGTTTGCTTAAACTGTACACTGGTCCTGTTTGATCTAGGATAAAGACTACTGCCCAAAGCTTTTATTTCCTTCCAGCATCACTGAATGATTGCTTTTAGGTTATTCTAGAAGCAGAGAATTGCTTGGTTTCCCTGTAGAACTGTTTGCTGGTGGCAAACTTACAACAGAGATGATCTGCTTACTTATTTTTAAGACAACAAAACAGCATCCACAAAGACTGAAGACACTTGTATAAAAAGTGACACTGTATTCTGTTCCTCGTAATAAACCACACATTTTTAAACAATAGAACAGAATGTTAAAGATCTGAGATTCTTTACATGTATAGTATGATATTTAAGTAGTTAGAATCAAACGCTGAATCTGAGAAGCCAGATGTTCTTTAAGCTCCTAATCAAGACAACTGGAGAATAAGAAATTTGTATAGGCAAATGTGAAGAAAATCCCTCCTACAGTAATCACAAAGAGTACTTCAATGGATTGGCTGTTCATGTACATACAGGTATCTCTTCCAGAAGAGTAAATACAGGAATTGTCTTTGAGGGCTTTGCAGATCTTACAATTTTTGTAAAGTTAATGTTAGGGTTTGATGCTATTGTTTACTTAGACTATGACATAGTTTCCTTGTTCTTTGAGGAGTTAAATGAATGCTTAGTAGCTTCTGAAACAATGTATTTGCTGTGGGAAATGGGAAAAGGTTTTTTTTATAGCACTCTTCTGGCACTGATATTCACTATTGTGTAACTTACAAATTTCAGTATCACTGTAAAATAGCTTGGCGTCCAAAAGCAACACTTGTGAAATATTTGTTAAGCTTGCAACAAAACAAAAAAATCCATGCAGAAAGTGTTACTGACTTAAAGTATCCTGTTGTAGCATATGTACCCCTTACTCATTACTGGAGGACTCTCAACCTTCAGTATCAGGAATATAAGGCCCAGTAAATCAGAGCTTCATGAAATCATCATTTAGGCTCCAGATTAAACTTCTAACGTTATTGGAATAGGTGCTTACTGAGTAAACTTGGGACAGTGAGTTCCTGTTATAGCTAAAGTGTTAGTGTACTTTCTCTGATTCCCTAAGCCAAACTGTGTTACTAATTCCTCTGCAGAACCTCCAGTTGTCATATTTAATGAATTTTGGGGGTCCAAACTATGCTTCTGTTTCAAAGCTGAAGTAGCAGCCTATGGCTACTACTCTTAAGAGAGGAGATGGGGATATAACATTATACTACTACTTTTCTTTTACAGCTCTAGTCTTGATGGTAGTTTGCACTAAAAGCCAACTTGATTATCCAGCAGAAAAAAAAAACCAAACACTTGTTTTGAGATTACTTTGTTAGAAGTAAATGCTTTTTACTTTTCTAAGTACCTGCATTTGCACTTCCCTAAGATACGATGGATTATTAAAAATAAAAAATGAAAAATCAGGTCTGATTTCCCTTCTACCTCCCCTTCCACCTTTAAGAGTGGAAGACATTGCTATATAACCTTAGTGCTGTGTTAATTAAGTCTTTCTAGGTGACACAGTGGGAGACCCACTTCAGAGACATTGAAGGCCAGGCTGGATAGGGATCTGAGCGCCTCTCAAGCTCTGGATGTCCCTGTTCCTTGCAGGGGAGTTAGACTAGGTGGCCCTTGAAAATTCCTTTCAATTCAATTCTATGATAAACAGTCTAAAATGAATTAATCGAAACTCTGAAGAGGTACAGATCTTAAATTAACTGACTTCTTGGCAAGAAATTTAAAGTTTTAATCCAGTATTTTTTGTATGAATTGCAAGCTATCGATTTAAGGTGCTTTTTAATTTTCTAAAAATATTCTTTTGTTACTTACTAGGAATCCATCAACAGCGTCAAAGCCAGATTGAGCAAAAGCGTCCAGATTCAGACCCTGCTCAGAGCATTTGAAGCTCGTGACCGAAATATACAAGAAAGCAACTTTGACAGAGTGAATTTCTGGTCCATGGTCAACTTGGGAGTAATGGTGGTGGTATCAGCTGTTCAGGTTTACATGTTGAAAAGTCTCTTTGAAGATAAGAGGAAAAGTAGAACTTAACATTCAGTATGATTGTAACAGTATAACATGGTAAGGGAGGGAGGGCAAGAAACTGCTTTATGTAAGAAAGAGAAACCTCTTTGAGAGTCCTTCGAATAGGCAGTAGCCACATCAGGTTTTCAAATCTTATGGTTTTTTTTTTTTTTTTTTTTTTAAAGATGAACAGAATGCCTTGTCCCAAGTTCTTCCATTATTTTTTTTGCAGCTGCTATTAACAATTCTTATGCTTACAGCATTTGTTAATGATTGTTACTGACTGAACAGTGCACAGGATGCTTGGTACATATGCAAAATATTGTTAATATTGGTGGGTTTTTTTTTCCATGTTCACATAAAATTTTAAATGGTAACTTCAGATAGGAGTTGGTTTGCTGGTTAACATCGAACAAATTTACACATGCCTAAAAATTGTAGCCCGTGAGAGCAGCCTGGTGACAGTCACTTATTTTCAAAGTTACATGTTTTAAAAAAATCTTCAGCTTGTGGGTAAAGCATCACATGGAAACACGGGGCTACCATTGGGAGAACAAAATGAGATTTTTTTATTATTTTAATATATAGATGATTAACATCAGCACTTTAAGAGAAGCACTGTCAATGTGAAAGTGATGTTGAAGGGAACTGGAGAAAATAAGTGATTTCTGTTGAAGAACTCTTCTATAGTTGTACAGCCCTATTTCTTTTTTGTCTGTTACGTGAGATTTGAGAGACAACTATATTGTATACAGATAAAAGCACACACCTGGAAGTGTGGGTTATGAACTTCTACATATTGTAACCTCTTATAATAGTATTTTTTCAAGTAGTTATTTCAGATGTTATTTCTTTTCCCTTTAATAAAGGGAAAGGGGTCATGGTATGTGATAACGTGCTTTTTTTTTTCTCCGAAGTCTCAAAATCCCTTTTATTTGCCAATTTATTTTTTATTTGTCTACTACATGTCTATGACTAATTCAGCAGTTAATCAAGTGATTTACATAGGCTTCAAAAACCAAAGCTGTTCAATTATGCATTCTCCTTTTGCTTACCATAACTCTTCTACATGTGTGAGTACACTCAACCAAGTAAGCAGTGTTTGCATATCCAGCTGTTTATAAGACATTAAGTGAGCAATAAATTCAGAATTCAAATTTCTAATGACTGTATGGTTTCCAGATAAAAAAAAGCATAGTAAGATTATGGAGCATTTCTGCAAAAAACCCCTGATGTGTAATAGTTAACTAGTTTTAAATAGAGTTCAAACTTACTCATTTTTACAGTGTGCCAAGTCACTGAATTCCTGTATAGATGTGTTAAAGACAGTATGTGTATTAGCACTGTGCCTGTTCTTGGACCTAGGCATGAACAGCAGAATTGCAATTTTAAACGCTTCCTGTGAATAGAAGTGATTTAATGGAGAAAAGACAGGGTCACTAGACAAAGAAACAATTGCTTCAGATAAAGCAGTAAGGGCTACAGTACATAGTAATGCCACTTCAACTTTAGACAGTGGGACCCAGCAACAATATCTTTAAGTAATTTTTATCACTAGAAGTATTATTCCATTCAGAACTTGTTCTAGAGAGCTCCAAAGGCTATTGAGCTACCTTTTCCTTTGGTAAAGCTGTGTCCAAAATAAGTGTGTTTCTCTTTTCATGCTGCATATCTTCTCTTTCCCCATAATGCTGTGAATTAGAAAGTTTACTCCTGCAATCAAAATAAAGTCTAAGAAGTGTTAATTCTTCCTGATGAAGTAGCAAATAGTATCGTACTGCCATTTCCCCATGCATCTCCCACCACCAGTACATGCGTGTAGCTGCATTAGGACATAAGCCAAAGCTCATTGTCAACTCAGAGTCAACTTCCGAGCTATTGATCAGGTCCCATCAGGGTGAGAGAATAAAGATTCTTAGGGGCCTGTCCCTTTTGCTAAAAGAATCTTCACTTGCATCACAACATGATGCTACATGTTGTACCTACAAACCACCTACAAAATGCTGAACCAGCTCAGTGAAGCTCTAACCAAGACATCTACCTCTTACATCAAGGCTACTGGATTCCAGCTTTCAGCTTAGACCTCCAACAGATAAGCTCTGCCACATTTTGGAGACACTTCAATGGATTACGTTCCCCAGGAACTCTGCTGTGCCTCTCTGATAGAGGTTATAAATCCATTAGCAAAACAGGCCATTTGTTGGCACATCATTTATCTTTGTTCAGTCTGGTTTATTGCCTTAAGCTGCTCATGAATGAAGATCTCTCTGATAAGGCAAAATTCAGCAGTTTCTTTTAATATAGACAGCAGTCCCTGGTAGAAGGAAAATACAACTGTCAGCAGAGTTGAGGTGAAATTATTTTATAACTAAGAAAGCTTACTGTATTTTCTCCCTCTTCAGGGCTTGCTGTAGAAAACCATACAGCAAAAAGCTACAAATGCTTTGATAGTGGCAGCTGGAATGTGTATTATAGGTGAAGGATGTGGCATTTAAACTTGTCATGGAATAACATTTCATTTGGATTTTGAGAAGTAGATTGCTTTTGACTGTATAAAATTTAGAAAGGACATGTATCTATAATTTTTTTCTGAATGGTATTTGTATTCAAAATTAAACATTTTAAGATTTGTGGATGTTGAATAAAATTATGCAAACCCGAGATTTTCAATAAATGACATTTAAACCTGTTTGTGTTCTTCATCTTACAAGAAAGTAAGCTGCAAAAGATCAAATGTCCTAAGCCAAAAAACTTAGCTTTTCTAAAAAGAACCTAGCTTTTCATAACACAGCTTCTGCATTTCTTAGTCACAGAATGCCTTGGATGGAGAGGGACTTTGAAGACCATCTAGTTCCAAACCCCTGCCATGAGCAGGGCTGCCACCCAGCAGATCAGACTGTCCCTGTTCTACCTTGAATGGGATGAGGTATCCACAGCCTCTCCTTGTAACCTGTTCCAGTAGCCAAAAAGACATTCAGAGAGGGGACCATAAGGGCTCTGAAGAACCCCACTTGTTCAGAGGAAATGTTTTATCTAGCTCAGTCTCCTGTTTCAAAAACAGAAGGTGCTGTTGTACAGCATATGCAAGCCTAGCACTGTCTGTCATCTGATACATCTAGATCCCATTTTAAATAGTCTACTAGCTTCACTCTATGTGCTGTAAGACTGGATCAGTAACAGTTGTGTATTCATTTTATCCACAACCTTCATGATTTTTTTTTTAACTGTCAGTAACATTATTTTTCTCCAGGCCAGTTAGGTATTTTTCTTTTCGTTTCCCTTAAACTAAGCCCTTGCTCTAACCCACAAATAATTTTACTTCTCTTTGCACTTGTTCTAGGCTGCTGTCCTTCCAAGATGAGGTAGCCACAAGTTGAAAAGATACTCCAGATCACAGTCTTGCATAGCTGAAAACAAATATTCTTGACTAGCATTTAGAACTAGCAGTGCCCTTTCTTTTCCTCATTTACTTCTTGGTTAAGTACAGGCAGCAGGCAGTTGATTTCATCAGCTGTTGGAATCAATCATCATACTGTTTTACAGGTTATTTTAACCTTCGTACGGATGAATAAGGCACTGTTCAAATTCTTTTTTTCATCAGCATAACCCAAAATCAACTTCATCAATGCAAATACCAGATCAAAATTTGACACAAACCTCTAAGCAACAGAAACACTTAGTTTTGAAGGTACTAAAGGCATGTTGTATGTCTTAATTTTTTAAGTTTGTTCCTTGATAAATAGTTGTATCCCATATTGCTCCTGCAGTTCATTAGATACACCCAGAACTGAATGGCTTCCACTTACACAGGCAGTGAGACCTTCAGCTTCTATTAATATTTATTAGCAGCTGCCATAGTTAAGAAAAACCTAAATGCAACTAAATGCTTGAGATAGATGAAGAATTTACTGTTCACTTAATTACTATGAAACAAGTAATTTTGACAGTGTTTTTAAAAAATAGTCCTAGTTAAGACAGAAAGATTACAGTTGCAGATGGTCTTCTGAAAAAGATGACAAAAATGGTCTTGGTTAAAAACCAGATTTCCAGTTAAAAGTAAAATTACATTTACATTACTCTTTTACTCATTCGCTCTTACATTTACATTTGAGAAAAGTCACAGTGGCTTAAATTAAGTAATCAATGAGCCAGATTTTAGATAGGCAGTCAAACTGCAGCAATCTTCTGGCAGAAAGCATTTAAAAGTAGGGTAGCCAAGTGTAAGTAGTGTTACCAATGCAAAATGACCATGGTATGTTAAGGAAGTTAAAAAGCTTTGAAACCTTACTGTCGTGATTTTGCAGCTCTTGAGATTGCAGAACACAGCTGTTTCTTCTACTTTGAAATACTAGAGTTAATAAACACACACAGAAATGATGCTGCAACCATTATTCACTGTGCTGTCTCTCCTGAAAGCATTCATCCCAGCGACTTCCCTTCCGCACGATGACACAAGACTGGGAAGATGAAGCACACCGAGGTGCCAATGGGCACTTCTCTGCAACTCTGGGGCATGTGAGCATATATACCAGCCAGGCTCATTACCACAAACAGAAAACAAAAAGCAGGGAAAGGTAAAAACTGAATTGATATTTATTTTTTTTTTAAACAATCCTTCAACGGCTTTTTAATAAGCATTTCATAGCCCATTTAAAGACTTCATTAATAATAAATTTTCATTTTAATTAAATACAATCTAAGTTCTTGTGTTTCTAGGACTTGGGAATTTGAACACACGTACGTACGTATGTGCATACAATGCACACAGATGCAAAGCGAAGTATGTTGGTATGAACAAGAATCAGAACAACTTGATCTCACGTATATGGAATCACTGCAGAAATCTGGGGAAAGAAAAAACCCACCGACCAACTAAAAACAATACAGATGAGCTAGCTTTCAGTTCTGCACTTCTAAAGGTCATGGCCAAACCACTATTATGCCCCAAATGAAAGACCAAAGTTTCAACGTATGTCAAGAACAGCCCCAAAACAATAGCAGAAACAGAAATATATAACAGGAACTTAAAAAAAAAAACAAAACAAAACAAAACAAAACAACAACAAAACCTACACTCAATGCATTCTTGACAGGATAAAAACCATAGAAGTTCAAGTGAAATGACAGTACAAAATTCTACTTCATAACTGCTGAAAGATGGAGATATCAATAACAATGAATTCCAACTTCATTCTCACACTTATGCACAGCTTCCGCTTCTATTCATCTTTTTGTCTTTCTAATTGCCCTGTACAGTCTTTTTCAAAAGATGGTCATTCCCCTTTCAACTTTCTTCATCAACTTCAAAGGATTCTTTCCCCTTTTCTTCTTATAGTTACCTACAGGTAATTGATCCAATTTCCAAAACAATTCTCCCATGAACTTTGGGTTGAACATTTTTCCTCACTCATTCCCACTTTTTTCTGTCCTAACTAGGATCTGAACAGACCTGACGCCTCCACAGAGGTATTTAGGCATAAGGTTCCACACTGACTAAATGCAAAATTCTACACTAAACCCTTTTCTCCATTTCTAGAAAACATTTTCTGCCATCATATCTTTAACTGCAAAGTTGCTTCTCATTCAGGTAGACATCTGGGAACTAGAGAAGTGACACAGTTTAAAGCCTGAAAATGTTACCTGCATAACATTTGCAAGATCCATCCTTGTCCCTCAGTGCACAGAACGGATGCTCTTGTCCAGTTCATCCTTATCATTGTGTTCTGACTACTGCTCCATCTCCAGCCTTGGTATGTTCCATCTGAAGACCAATTTCCTTTTAAAATACAACACTAAAGATCACTTCAGTAAGACGTTTCAAAAGCTTGGCACTTTTCTATTGATCTATTCATCTTTCCTCCTTGCAAGACAATAAACTGCTTTTCTTCACCTTTGAGATCTCATTTGCGTTTCTTGTACCAAAACAAAATATTAACATTGACTTATCTCACTGAACGACCTTACAAAATTTCCTAGTAAGCTCATACAAAACGCTTGCTATAAATGGAAAAGCACAGAAAATTCCTCTTCATGGCAAAGACAAAAATGCCTTTTCAATTTTTTTTTCTGAACAAGGATTTGACAAATAGTTTGCTATGATGTTTATTTCAGTTTGGACCAGCAATGTGTCATTATTTCTTTGTTTTCTTGTTTATCTGATGCCTACATTTTTTAGGATGGCCTCAAAACAGAGTTCTCCTATCTAAATATTACAGTAATACAAATAATATAAAGTGGAAAAAATATCATATTTGGTACACAAGGGAAAGGTTCTAAATCAGTGACTGCAACAAAGCTGAGTTACATATATTTACACACATGCATACATAAAATGATCAAGTTAAACTAAAAGAAAATTATTACATACAGCAACATTTGTATTTTTCCACTCCACTATTACATACAATAAGATTCACACGAAATGAGAGAAAGCCATTTGTACTACTCTAGTAATAGCTTCAGCAGCACCACTGCAGCATTTTCCAGTTCATAACACCTTGCAACAAAGCATCTCTCAGGTGCAGCTGGAAGACCAGTTAGTATCTATGCGCAGGGCAAGAATTTCTAGGAGAGCAACAGGCAAGCCAGAGCAGAGGAACCATGGACAGGAGGAAATCACATGTATGTATTGCACGAGAATACAGACTCAAAACTCATTCTTCTCTCAAAAAACAAACAAAAAAAAACCCCACACATTTAAAGTTGGACTTTAATTCTAAGAAAAAAGCAATTCCAAAATTACAAACTGAACATCAGAGTCAATTCAACCATAATAATAAAATGAAACAATGACATTCACAATATTAAGTCTATGGACAGTTTGACAAATATTCCCCTCCCCACACCCCCAGCTAAAGTCCCCAAGTACATTCCAATATTTATCTTCAAATGCTGAAGCTTTACTGAAAATACTGCTGGTGTTCAGTTAGAATTAAAGGACTTGAATAAAGTGAAATAGAAAAATACAGATGGTGTGAGTAAGGTTACGAAGGCTTTACATTTTGCATTATCCCAATGTATATATAAACATTCAAAAAATTAACATGAAAGATGTTGTGTTATCAAAATATTGCAGCTACAGGCAAGGCAACATTAAATTAATAGCTGAGGGTATGAGGGAAAAAAACCAACATTTCAGTGAAGATAAACAGAGGTGGCAGCTTTTAGTTAGCAATTTTATAAAGCTAGTATTACCCAGCCAGTCATAAACCAAGCACAGGATTAAGAGCTTCCCTTGGCTATAAGGCGACCAAAAAATAAAATAAAAAAATCACCATGTCAAGGAGAGCAGAAAAAAAAAAAAAAAAAAAAGAGGAGTCAAATAAGTAACGTGATAAGAAAATACTAACTCAGGTAGTAACCTTTAAACCACTCTGTCATTTACGTTACTTAATTTTATTTTGGTGGTCAACTGTAATCTTAAGAGAAGAAAGTTTATGCTGTACACTGAATAACCATAGCGTAAAAATATTCTTCCTCCGTCCACTCTTTGGCTATCCTCCCTCAAAAGTTATCAGAAAGAACATGTAATACTGGCAGGAGACATTTTTGATTAAAAACCAAAATGAACATATCAACTTAGAAGTTGGTACATTTTATAAAAACAAAAGAGGTAATATTGTATTAAAACGAGTAACGTTAACTTCAAATGGCAACATATTTTTTGCTGACCCTGTGCAATAATAGTTTGCTCATACTACCTTTATCGAAATATGACTTTCTACACATATGTATGAATCTTGTGCAACTCCCATCAACTCAGTTTATAACTGGGACACAATTTACAATCAATGTGCCAAAATAGCTTTAAAATTGTTACTTCTAGTCGTTAATGTTCCAATCCTGCGCTTTTTTTTTTTAAACTGTTAAGTCACATGGAAAATTAAGGAATATATTACCCCAAGGCATATGAACATCAATGACTGCACCCATTGCCAGAACACAATGCACTGGTTTGACATTTTCCTTAGTACACAGAAAGCAAAACAGCACCCAATAAGCCTGAGAAGAAATGCTGCTGTGTAAATACTGGCAACTATTCCTGAAAAAAGAATTATGGGATGCATACTCAGAAGCTGTCCAATCCCATAATTTGTATTGCATAGGTCACAATCACACATATATATACACACACACGTATGTGTGTGCATATATACATATGTATATATACAGACACATGCGCACACACACAGAATATATTAAGAAGACAATGAAGTCTGGTCACAGAGCAATTTACAGGCTCAATATATTTTTTTTTCCTTTTTTTTTTTTTTTTTTTACACTTTGTTTGAAAGAAAACTTTAGTATTTTACAGTCTTCAGTAGGCATTATATACACTGCACTTATGAAATCTAGAAAGTATTGAAATAGAAATACATTTCTGCAAACATTTGGGTAAGAAAACAAACCAAAAAATTTCAAAGATTTGTGCTATCTACATAATATTTCTCTAAATCACAATAACTGTATCCATGGAATGTTCTCTAGAAAACATCTTTTTTTAAAACACCATGCACATTTTTAAGCAATTGTAACCCAAAATATCCCAACCTAAAACAATCTAACGGTGTTCAGATTAAAAAATTTAAGTTTCAGATCAGATTTTAAAAAGATAAGTCTTTTATCACAAGAGCTGTAATGATAACAATTACACGTTAAGGCTAAATTGGTTTTGTTTTGTTTTTAGAAACATTTAAAGACACACTTCTCTCATGGCTCTGCATTATGAACTGTACTTACAGATGACAGTGCAGTGAACATAATATTCAGTCCTACAGTCAGGATGCAGTTGCTCCTTCCCACTCCACAAGATACTGCACCTTTCCATCAAGTGTCACCCGACGAGCCAAAACACGGTATTTTTCACCACAAGCTATTCTACCTGCTGCACCAAAATAACTAGTAATGGAGTTCTTTAGATGATTGAGCTGTAACTCCTGATCTGCTAAATTGTTAAGTATCTCCGTATTGAGTTCATCATACTGGTAATCTTCCTTGCTCTCGTCATCTTTTACAATTTCTGAATTTTGAGTCTGGAGTGCTTTTCGTGGAAAGCGACCTCTTCTTCTCAAATGTGGTATTGCAGCAGGCCAAGTTCTTCCTGTACGAGTCCTTTTTCTTGAATCAGATAAACTACTAAAAAAATAAACACAAGCATTAACTCCAGGAAACACTCAAGATGAACGGAAATGGTAAAACAAAACTCAATTCACAACTGTTGTTCTAGTTTTCAGTTTCAGTACTTGTTACCTGTATATAAATGATTAATATGGCACTTGCAAAAGAGACTTACATAACAAAAACTGTGCAAGTTAACCCATATCAGAAAATTTGGTTAAATGACATTAGATTATGCCTAAGTATCTTTAGAGTACTGTTTTGATTCAGATGAATTCTAATCTTCTGCAAACTTCAAAAAAAATTTTTTAACAGATTCTGCCCCAAAAGTGCCTTGAATAGTAAATTAAAAATACAGCTTTATCATATCAGTAGGCCCCTATTACAAAAAAAGCTGAACTGTAAAAGTTTGGAATCTTATGTTGGTGAAGACTATAATTAAGGACTATCTGCAGAAGTTGCTTTTTGGGTTGGTTTTTTTTTTTTTTTTTTTTTTAATGCAAAGGGTCACCACCCCTTTGCATAAAGGTGGATTATAATTATTTATGAAGACTGAGTCAAACTTTTAGACTAAAATCCACAGCATAGTCACTATTCCTTAAGATTAGTATACAAACAAAAACAAACAAAACAAAAACAAAAGTTGCCGAAATTAATACAGGGTACATGTCTGCTCTTCTGTGACCTTCGTTAGAAAGGTGAACTCAGTAAGCGTTTAAGGAGTTTACTTGTCTCCTGTAAGAGTAACTTAAGTGTGCATTTTACATTAACAATGAACAGTAGTTGGCACCCATGCTGTTAAGAAATTATTTTCTTCTGTTCTATTCCATTAGATTCCCACTCAATTCACAGCTCTACTTCACACCTCAGTAGCTGGCTATAACAATTACTTACTCCCATATTCTCAGATATTCCATATCCTCTGCAACATCTTATGTGCTTGTCTACTCTCCTTCAAATTCTGGAATATCCTATCTCTGTTTCATATCTACTACAGTTGCCTCACAACTTGCATCAGTCTCCTTATCTTCTATCTTTGCTTTGCCAAACCTTCAATGAAGAACAAATAAAAAAAACCAAAACATCGCACATCACTGGCAGTGACTCGACTGCAGATGATTGCAAAATTGCCTTTTTGTTTCGTCTTTCTTTTCTTCTTTTAAAGAGTTGCTGTTTTAAGTCTCTCTCATGATCTTCTTAAAGCTTGTTGAAATACAATCTCTCTGGAAGTACCTGGCTCAAATTTAGCTGGTTTGCCAAAAGGCACCAAACTCACTTTTTTTAGCTTAACACAACCTCAGGTTTTTGGAAAGTAGGCATAGAACATCAGAAGTCATTCTTTGGCAAGATAATTCCTGTATAATTTCTGTAACTTCTGTTTATTGCAGGTAAAGTACTGCTGAACTACTTGCTTTGTGTCTCCCCTTCAATAACCTTGTGAAAATTAACATATTAAACCCTTAATCAATACAGTAGATAGAGTAATTCAAATGTTACCTATAATGTCTGGATATGCTAGATGAGGTAGTTTCTTTTATACTGGCAGCACCTGTGGATTCCACATCTGAGGTATTGGATGAATGTGCAGTTCCATCGGATTTCCTGATATGTAAGATAACAGGGTTGCCATGTAATGAAAGTAATCTTATAGTAAAAATTGAGTTGACATTTCAGAAGCAAACAAATAAATGACATGCTATATTAAAATAGCTTAAGCTTTTTTGTTTGTTTGTTTTTAATTTACCCAACAGAGCAGGGTAATTCCAATGCTGGGGTCTCTATCACTGGAACTGGTTCAGTATCCTAAGAAAAAAGGAAGAGTACTTCAGTTTAAGTTTTAATTGCTTATTCAGCTTAGTTTGAGGGCAAATGGGGAGAGGAATATCACAATTTAGATTAACTGATTATATTTTTTCTTCAAAAATGATAATCCGGTAAGAGAAAATAAAAGAAACATATCCAAAACCTTACCAGAGGAGACGACTCTGGAGTTTTGTGAATCATTTTTCTTGTATAGGGACCAGGTGGACGACCTACTGATTTTTTTTTCCCCTTTCTTTCTATACCATTACTTAATTCCCTAGAAGAAAATTTATATTTTTTTCTTATTGAAGAAAATTATTGAAGATAGTTTTCAAAGAATAAATGCTTTCCTTTGGCAATGAATACACATTGTGCTAAACGAGATCCTGGCAAATCGAAGCTGTCATGTAAAAGCTAAATAATTTGCCTGTATAATATCACAGATAAAGTTGTTTCTACTGACATTACCGACTCCTTAACGTTGAAGAGGAATGAACAAGTGTCGGTTAAAGAAACAGCACATCTACTACCGCAAGCCAGAACTGTGTATCATATTCCCTATTTAGAAACCTAGTTAACAGCATTGCATAAAAGCTCCAGAAAGGAAATATTCCCCCCCACCCCCCCTAATGGCAGCGAGGTTCGGACAGCCTGTATTGTTCTTACTGCCAAATGTCATGATGCTTGTTTTGGTTTGTCTTTTGTTTTTCAAAGGCTCACAATAGGAAATTAATAAGCTTGAAGACTCTGCTCTCACAATCACCTTTAAAGAGAACATGCAACTACATCAGTTTACAACTTTAAAATATCTTTAAAACATACAAACAAACCACCTTTACAGTTATTTAGAAATGGACATTATACAATGAGCAGGAGTTCTTTTGCAGGCACTGAAGTACTTGAAGTAGTTCCTATTTACCACAACATTTCTAAAAAAGCATGGGATTATTTTACCTCACATCAGGGATTGGTTTAGATGATTTTCTGCCTTTAATTTTGAACTCATGAGAAGTTCCTTCTGGTTCTTTCTCAGCCTTTAAAGCAGCATTTGGTGGCACAGGAGGAACGCGAATTCTCAAGCCAAACAAATGCTTCTTTTTCTTTATTTCTTTTCCAGACATAAACCTAGATGATTTTAAATTCATTGTTAACATTCTGAATCCAGGGAATGCAGCTTTTAAAATAAAGTGTTCATGCAAAACAAATCTATGCAAATTAAAATACTCATCCTAATGCTATTTTATTCACCTTTTCCCGCTAACACAATCCTCAATCTGAAATACAGAATGAGAACTGGGAAGGGGATGGAAATTAAAACAATTTTTCTCATGATCTGGGATCCACTCAAATAGGTATGGGGTGTTATACTCTGAAACAGAAACAGTATTCAAAACGTCAACATTAACACAGCCGCAGTGATTATCAGATAAACTGAGCAAAGGAGACTGACAACCACGAATGGCAAAGCTGGAAGTATTTAGAGTAAAAATACCAAAAACTTACATGGTCTTGTAATCATTTAATGCCTCCAGTACGTGCTCATATCTTTCAGATTTTGGTGTATCTGCCAGCTGTGGAGAATTAAGAAATTATTTAGCCAGTCTAACTCTTCAGTAATAGAAAGCTTCCAATTATTATTATTATTAACGACTCTGAGTCATTAAAACTATCAATTTGGATGTGAAGTACATTAAAAAAAAAAATTACCTGTAGAAACTACCTAACCCTTAAAAGGTGTTAGTCATTTAGTCTTTTTTTTTTTTTTTTTTTTTTTTTTTTTTTTTTTTTTTTAAATCCTCATGTTCTGTGATTCACATTCACAGAATTTACATTAGGGACAAGCCCTGGTCAAAGAATCCAGGTTTTCTAGGTTTTCTGTTTAAGTAGTACAAGAAAATCATTTCAAATTGTTTCAGTATACAAGAAGGATACTAGTCTCCCTTCCCAGGATCACTAACATGAGTACCTCAGTAGCATTAAGCACACCCAAAGTAAGAGACCGCAAGAAGAGTACAAGAACCTCAGTTATTTTATTGGCGATTGCTTTAATTAAATCTTGCTCAAAGGCTTAATTCCCATTTCTGTCTGCATTGATGATTTTCAAGAGGTGGATGCAACATTTACACATTAGAATTTAGAGTATTTTTAAATATGGTAGCATTGCTGCCATATTTCCAGTTGCTATGCAAAAATGCTCCAGAATTTATACCCGGTTGGATCTGCAGTCAACTGATCTTTAATTCTAAAGCTGGCCAACAGCTCACAAAGCACGAATATTAGTAAGGATACCACAGAGCAAACTGTACAACTGCAGCTCAAGAGAAAGCCCTCAGACACCTGTAAATAATACAACTCTCATTAAACAAGAAAGCTAACACATTCAACAATTTCTGAAATCTCAATACATACTCAAAAAAAGAGCTCTGCTTTTAACATTACAAGATTCAGTAAAACCATTTGACTGCCAAAGTTAAGAGAAATCTGACCAACTTTTGCGAAGTGACAGCTGTTTCAAGGTATCTTTTCATATATTTCCACACAATCCATTACTATCCTCAAGTTTTGCAATTCTTCAGCACATAGCTACAGAAAACTACAATATTTTTTATTGCATCACAAATGGCAACATGATAAAAATATATGGGCTTAAGAACTCTAATAGTTCCACCATTTACTCTTACTAATTCAATTCTACCAATACTTAGTCAGTTCTAACCATCTAGAGAAAGATGTACCATGCCTCATAGCAGCAAGTGAAGAGTACTACCAGAAAACTCAAACTATTAGTATTGTATGTTATTCTCTGACTAGTTTCTGTTCAAAGACAGGTTATCAGAAAACCTAAAATATACTTGCCTTTATTTTTTTAAGGCACAGCTTTCCCCCGTGTCATGAGAGACATTTAGAAACTTATCAGAATAAACAACCTTGAATATTATTTCCTCAACACAGCATTTATTTGCTTACTCAAAATAGAGCCTTAAAAAAAAAAAAAAAAAAAAAAAAAAAAAACAACAAAAAAAAAAAAACCAAGTAGCCTGATTGGAAAAAAAAAGCAGTTTCCTTGAGGTACAGAAATACCTTAAGGAATTTCTGTTACCACTTAGGCAGGCATGCTTTTTCTCATTTTGGGCTTTTCCTCTCCTCCCACCTTAAATACCCACAAATAAATATTTGTGGGTTTTTCCATGTACACCAGTCACGATCTGAACATATGTATCGTAAAAAATTTTCATTATTTATCAAAATAGTGCGTGTCAATCATCTAAACCAAGACCACATTTCATTCTCATGTTGTATCTGCCAGAATGAGTGGATTAATTTACTGAAAATAAATACAGAAGTAGGAAATACGTTAGGAGAAGTTCCAACGATTCAAATGCACCTATGTATAGAAGTTTCAAAACCTTGAACACTTACGCAAGAAAGAAGCACACACTCCACTTGCAGTACATCAATGTCACTTCAACAGAAATTTTTGCATTCAGCCTTAAACACAGAACCAAAAGACTACCTACACCATTCCTCTACATTAAACATGAACTCAATTTGCTTGGGGAAATGGATTTTCTACATACTTTCCTGATAAAGCCCACATGGTTGGAAAAAAGTCAAAATCCTTAAGACCAATATACAAACTGCTCACACTCACGCTTGGAACAGGGAAGAAAGAGGAAATGTTTGTGTACAGTGATTTGTTAGGTATTACACCTTAGAGACCTTGATATTTTCATCCTAAATACACTCTGCATTCAGTTATAGGCATAAGTTTACTTGTCTGTACCCATGAAAATATTCAAGCAAGCATGAGACAATTAAAAAATAAAAACAAAATACGCTACAGAATCAACAGTTGAGTGAAAAAATAAAGTTGCCATGCGAACAATAAAATGAAGTTTTACAGCTCAGAAAAATATACACAACTTAAATATTTTAATTCTACAAGGAAATTGAAGATTATCTCTATCATTTGGAGTTACCAGATGTTAAGATAATCAATTTAATATCTTACATAGAAGAGTTTATAGGTCCCTGACACGTGCACAGTGAAAGGTGAGGAAGAACGAACATTCCAACTACTTACCTCACCAGGATGTAATCTATCCCAGTTTTCATTTATGTATGCCATGAGTTCAAGCTCCGAATCAAAGTATTTCTTCTTATGAATAACACTTAGGTTGTAAAGGCATAGATGTGCTATATCTACCCTAGAATTCAGAAATATATAGAATCACCAAAAAAAATCCCCAACTGCTTTTCTTTGACATAATTTCTTCAAAAGGATTAGCATAATGTAGTTAGACAAATAAAGCACAACACAGAACACTCAATCCAGGAAACATTATGTTATCTCCTATCATTTCTCTACCTAATGTGGCTGCTGCTGCTTTGTATCATACATGCATGTCTGCCTCACTTCACATTCTCATTACGCTTCTTTAAAATCCAAAACAATTCTGAATTCATCTAAGTATTCCAGTGAACTACAATTTAGCAAGGTAATTTTTACCTTACACTTGTCAGCACATACATCCATTAAGTTGGTATTATTCTTAATACAAGCTACAATTGAAGTACTTCAAACTGCAACACGGAATTTCATCAAGTAAACCACTACAATGCATGTCAAGCTGTTTACTTTTATACTTAACACATTTCACTTAATTTAACAGTGAGACAAAGCCTAAATAAAGGAATTCTGCTTAGGTATCTTCAAATAGACAACAAGCAAGTACTTAGGTGCAACTTTACTGAACAATTCTAGGAATAAATCCGAAGAGAACTCAAGAGCAAAGAAATGTGCATTTATGAATAAACTTTGAAAGAAAAACTGCCCGTTTATACAAGAACTCAGGAAATGATGAAAGACAGCATGTGAATTTCCTTTTTAACAAGGCAAATCAAAATACCAAAAAGAAAAGCAGCACATATGTTCAATTATTTACTTTAATTGCACTTACCATCTCAAGGGTAAACGTTTGAGGTATTCTGGTCCAGAACTGCAAACTGAGCAAATGAATGTATAAAACCTAAAAAAATATATACACGTATGTATGTCTGCGTGACTAGGTTGTGGGTGTCCGTACACACATATACATACATACAAGATGTTTTAACATGCTACTTATTACAAACTGCCACCTTATAATTCCAAAAAGGACTCTTCATGGGATTTTTTTTTTCCAAGGATGTACTGGGGAAAAATGAAAAATCAAGTACGCCAGAAACCCAGCCACATGACATTTGAGTCCCTTCACCTGCTATCAATTTCCTGTGTACTGTCTTATATCTGACCCAGTAGTGGTCTCTACTTCATAAATTTTACATTCCACATCTTCCTTCTTTTCTTCCCTGACTAGTGACTGTGCTCCCCAGTGTCCCTATTCCTTTCATTCAAATTTAGAAGCCTAAGCAAGTATGCCTCTAAAAGAGCACTTTCTAGATATCAATTTCTTCATACAAACATTCAGCACAATAAAGGATGAAACGAAACCACAACAGATCACAAATTATACACTCCTTGATTCTTTAATCCAGTGTTCTCTCTCGTTCGCTTCAACTACTCCAAGCTCTTCCTAAAACAAAAGCACAGACCAATGCCCTTTCTCATTTCCTTTTTGCTTCACTCGTCACACATGAACACAGAATATATGGAGTTGTCATCTGACTATCCCTCCTGATTCTCCAGTTCCCTCTACTAGTAATTCCAAGTGAGCAGGAAAACAGTTAGTGGGACCTAGATGAGTCAGATGGAAACAGAAGCACTGATGAGCTACAAGGAATGGAACAAGCAGGAAAACATTTAATCTACCACGTTCCGCTAAGGGCACATTTTCACACAGTTGCTAGATCTTCTCTTCGGCACACACATACCAACTGCCTACTTCAAAGCACAAAGTGCTCGCTCAAAAAGTGCTGTTACTAATGTACTACACGGTGAGATCTAGAAAACCCTTATCTTTATTATAAGCCCACTATGGTGTTCTGCTTTAACACTTCTGATCTCCTAGTAGCCTATGGCATAAAGAACCTCCACAAACAGTTAAGTCAATAACAATAAGTTTGAAATCAGCTATCCATTGATTACCTCACCCTAATTTTCTTTTTCTCTTTTGTTTGAAGGCTGTTCAACATCTCTGTTTAAAGAGATGACAAAAAGCACCCCCCCGGTACTTGAACACCTTTTGTTTTCTGTAATTTGCTATGCTAAACTCACCACAATGTTTTTGAAAAACACTTGAGTACTACACACGCTTTATTAAAAGTTCATCTATGAGATACTTCTTCCTAACTAAAATGAAAACAACAATGAAGTACAGCACAAGTGTTCTTACCTGTCACCAAAAAGCATTGGCTTTTGGAGGCACTGCACACAAGCCTCGTGGAACCACTGCTTACATTTGCAGCACTGCAACATCTTTAGATACCAGCTTCAACAGAAAGAAAAACAAGATGCATTACAAGTTACTCAAAATGGCTCTTCATTATATTTAGATTAAATAGCAATGAATCTTCTGACACAAAGTAACTTTCACTGCTATTTGAAAGAACATTTCAGCATCAGTTAGTTCTACAGTGAACAGTTACTAGTGAAGAATGACTAGGAATAAATTAAGTAGAAGTTTTAATACTTTGCTTTCTTGTATGACTCTGAGTTTCCCTGACTTCAAACTCTCAGTGCTACTTTACTCCTCCACTCACTCATACAGATATCAGAGTATTCAAGCTCCACCTATTTGGATGTCCTTGTTCCTCATAAGACTCGCAAGAAAGAAAACCTTTTTTCCCCCTACCCTCATAATAATTACAGTATAAGGCAGAATTCTGTCTGTTCTGTAACGTTATATCTCACATTATCCTTAATATTAAACCTGACTCAAACACAAGGGAACAACTCAACATAATTTTATTCACATGAACAAACAGTGAAGTATCTGTGCAAATCCAAATGATAACACAGCAACAAAATATTCCCATTTCTTTTTCAGAGTGTCACTGTTTATATCTATAGAAACTTAAATTAACAGGCAATGTTTCATAAGCACGCCTTTCTAAAAACATTCAAAGAACTTCAAAAGTGTTTGTCTTCAGGACCAGAATCAAGGTTTGCAGGTGTCAGGTGTCTTATGGAGAAAAGTTGACACAGATCATCACTTTACTTACTCTCCAGGTCCTCCACAATAGCAGTAACACTGCTGGACGTTGGTTTTATGACCCGCATCCCACTCAAGGTCTGTTGCATTATATGGTAAAGTCTGTTTCATGACTTGCAGTGCTTTGGCATTTGGTCCTTTCTTAAGCGCACCACCTCTCTGAAATAAATACACTGGTTTACAAAAGTAACAGCACATTCCTTAAACTTTCAAATACTTCAATTTTACACTTACCAAAATTTGTCTATAATCCAACCAAATGCTCTCATACATACTTATGCTTTAGTATCCTAGCATATTTACTTAAAAGCTAATTCAAAGACAAATGTCACCTATTTCTAAAATTAATATTTATCTCCAAAATACACAACTTTCCCATTCACATCAAATTAAGAAGAGGAATTTCTGATTTTAATTTGAAACAATTATGTAAGTAATATGTATCAGGTGCTACTTCAAGTAACACACCTTCGTTGTTGTCGCAAAAACACACTGTCGACAGAGCCATTTATCATCTGAATCTATCACGCTGGAATCAATATTTGGTGTGTGACACAGCTGATGATAACCTGTATTAGAAATAATTAACCAAGGTGTTATAAAAATGGCAAAAGAAAACCTTAAGGAAAAGTAACTCTAGATAATTTTAAGGCAACTACAACGCATTATCCTTGACCGAGTACCAAACACCTGATCAAAAAGATTACTAACAAAATGATCTTTTAAATCATCTTTGTAAAACAACTCACTGTCCATAGGGAATACACGATAGTCACACGGACTGCCATTATTCACTGACCTATTAATAGCCGCTAAGAGCTATGACATTTAAGATCAGCCTCGCAGTCAGCAGTAACCGTGTCAACAACTTCCTTCAGAAAAGAAATTAAAGATCTTTTAAAATGCAGGAAATAGGAAAAAAATCTATTTACCTTGCCCACATTTATCACATATAACCATTTCATTCGGTGCTTCTGAATACTCCTCCTGACATATTGTACAGACCATTTCCCCACTTTCAGTGGCTCCTAGAAAAAGACAGAAGTGTGTCGTTTTGGTTTTTTTTTTTTGGTCATCATTTCCAGACTACAGTGCAGTCAGATCCATTACCATGCAGACGATTTGTTTTTATAAATGAGTTACAGATCCACGCATTGTAGATAGAGATTTTTACAGAGCCTAACACTCAAACAAAAAATAAACTCAGACACTTTGAATGGACTTATTATAAGCATTTGTATCATTTGACAGGTCACCAGATTCATATAGGCTACATGTTGTCTATTTACTATACATTCCATGGATCCTTAATAACAATAAAAATTAAATAACTGTGAATAAGGAACACAAATGTAGACTGAAAAAATTCAGACTGAAAAAAAAAAAAAAAAAAAAAAAAAATCAACAAATCCTATCTGGACAATTGATAGAAAAAAAATTGATAGAGTTTGGCATTGCAGCAGCTTGTTCTCCTTTCTCAATGCATAATATACACAACTTCGTGCATGCCTTTTTTATAGGTTTGCCCAGTAAAAAAAAAAAAAAGATTACTGGTAAGGAAAGCTAATTTTGCTTCAGTGACACCACATATCAGTATAACAATCTAGATTAAAACAAGTTATTCAGTCTATGTGCTATCATACTTGTGCACTAATGTTCAGCTTACCGTAAACATATTAGTGACCATTAGTGCACAGCAAGAGAACAAACAGCAGTATTTTAGATTATCAGAAATGAAGCATTTGGTTTTTTCTCATTATGAACACAAAGCTTTTCTCATTAAAAATCAGAATGTCTGTTTAAACATCAAGAATCAGAAGAAGCTTCCATTACTTCCATTACTTTTATCTGACAAGCAAGTTCCCACTGATTTTCAGACAAAACCTGAAATTGTCACTGAAATTGTCATAACACTTTGTTAGCATTAGGTTATTGTAATAATTGCTACTCCTCCAAACATCCGAAAAATTGAAGTTAATAGAAAACAGACATCTCACTTGATGAGCATTTCTTTAGAGTACATGAATACCTCCAAACCTGTAATGGTTTCTGTTACACAGTTATGGTGCTACTTTTAAATATGATAATTCCATTTAAATTTAGCATTTTCAAATCTTTGCTTTCTTTCTGTGCTATGCTGTTTCAACTGAAAACAGAATAAATTCAATGCAAATGAGGTTCTGTGAGATTTCTGTTGAGACCACATTACACTCCACCACCAAAATAAACAAATGCAATTACTTTTTGGAAGCGTTTTCTCTGCTACACAGTTACACAAAGAAGTAACTGTAATGATCTAGAGTTTTCAAAAAGAAATTGTGTATTAACTTGCCTGATGCATTATCCTGCATCACTTTAAACTACACTGTTCTTTTAGAAAAATGAATACAATGCAACAATTTATTTTAACAGATATAGTAATCTAAACAGATAAAATACCAAACAACGACTACTTCACTGAAGTTCTTGCCTGTTTGTATGTCCTTCCAGAGAACCCAAGACTTGGAACTGTCCTCAAATATAATGAAGCAGTTCTGTTTCAGTTTGTTTATCTGGAAAACATGAATACAATGGAATCCATGAGAAAGGACTAAGTAAAAGAACGTATTTAATCTTAACTAAGTGGAGCAATAATGTGGTCTGACTCAACCAACATACCATACTACAGAACTGCAGTGAAGTTGAACAAATATTTACCTTTTTGATAGTTCCAAGATAAAACAAGCCATCTGACCATCTAGCTAGGACATCCTGACCTTCTTCAAATTTACACAGTGGCTTTTTGGCTTTCTGTCCATCACGTAATGACAGTTTGGGTGAGGATGCTGATGCCTTATGACTTCGACGTAAAGGAGACCGCTTATGGACCAGTGAATTACCCACCGCTGTAGAGTCTCTAAAACAAGAGAACCAAGAGAAAAGGTAAACTAAATAACAATCAGATAAAGCAGCTCTTTCCAATATGAATGATTCACAACTATAACTCATTTAGCAATCTCCAGAACTTCAGGTAACTAAAAACTTGGTCATGTCTTCAGACTTAAACAGCTTTAGTAATAAGTAGTACCTCTTCAAATACATGCAGAGAGAGAAAAAGAGACAAGTTTACATCTAAGAGAAATACTATGTGAAACTAAATAATGTGAACAGAGATGGGGAGACAAGCCTTCCAGCTACCAGTCTCTTCATGAAGTCACCAGACCTCACCAAATACATTTGATGAAGGATTGCATATGCAAAACATTCATCACTCACGACACTGACAGATCTCTAGAATTCCAAGGAAGTTGAAAGGGTCCCAAGCCAACCCTATTACTTTGATAATGAAAGCTGCAGTCTACTGTAAACATGGTGCTCAGCAGCTAGCTACTTGGAATAATATAACAAACATAAACATACATAAGAGGGAAAAAAACCAACACTGCGCTGCCCAAAGTTCTATGCTAATTCAAGTACATCCAACACAGCACTGTGCTTTACTGCTAAACATAGCTGTCAAGGTTTCCAGCACAAGAATAATGCCTGTATGTTAGATGACTAATGGAAACTACAGGTTTATCCTCTATTAGAATCATTCAGGGAAAAAAAAAAAAAAACACCAAGGAAAAGCATGAGTTCTTTTAATCTTTCTTCAGACACGAAAATCAAACCAAGCAGTACATCCCATGCAAAATATATATAAAAAAAAACAACAGTGAATTATAAAATAGGTCCAGAAAAGGCAGGTGGAAGAAACTTCATGCTTACTAAGCACAATCTGAGTTACCAATCCCATATCCAATCGTATTTTCTCTTTGGAAACAAAGTGCACCTATAACTATGATAAGGATATAAAAGAAAATGAAGGAGCTAGATGGCATAAAGTCTATTGAAAGACTGAAGTTTCACCTCACTGAGGCTAGCACAGGTACGTTATTATAAGCAGCAGTAACAACTGAACACAGACCAGCAAAAAAACTAGGTGAGCCAGTGTCCCATGTAGTTCAATGAAAACTTATAGCCAGACATTAGAGACACTGAAGTTTCAAGGAGACAGGAAGCCTTCCTCCTTAAGTTCATTATTTACTTACAATACTCAAATAAAACAGGAATAATCATTCATTTTTCTTCCACAATGTTAATGGAATTTGATTATGCAAGTTTCCTTGTTTTGTTTAATACATTAAGCAAAATTTCAGGCTTGTGTCACAACCAGCACCACTTAATTTCATTTGATGCCCTTCATCATTCTCCAGCTTCTCCCTTTATGCCCCAGTAGTGATTTTTAGACCCACCCTGACTTATTTGCCAAATAAAATCCCATGAATTCTGCCACTTGTCACATGAAAGCTACTTAACAGTGGCATCGCTTCTCTCAAGTCCTGTTGCAACTTCTGACGACAGCTGAAGATTCCAAGTTCAAATTTACAACAAAGGAGCTGCAGCTAAGCCTTCAGCCCAGGTCATTTTTTATTCTCTCGTCTCTCCCAGGAATAACACTTGCAGCCTTTTCCCCCAGTGCTGCAATGAGGCACTGAATTAAACATGTCAGATACTGATTAGAAACTCCAGATATTCATTCTAACTGCAAAAAGGCAGCCCATAGCAACTTCTTCTCTTCCCTCTGTGTACTGTATTCACATCAGATTTCATTTGCCATTTCATAGAAACATTAAGGTTGGAAAAGACCTCTAAGATGATGTCATCCAACCACTAACACTTCACCACCAAGCCTAAAACAAGTCCCTCTATGTCAAGTCTCCACATTCTGTGAACACCTCCAAGAACAGTGACCTCCCCATGCAGTCTGCTCCAACACACTGCCACCACCTCTTGCTCCAACACACTGCCACCACCTCTTGCTCCAACACACTACCACCACCTCTTGCTCCAACACACTACCACCACCTCTTGCTCCAACACACTACCACCACCTCTTGCTCCAACACACTACCACCACCTCTTGCCGAGAAAATTTTTGCCTAGTGTCCAACCTGGATCTCCTTCATTATCAGGTCCCTTAGAAGCTTGAAGTTCTTGATGTTTGAACAGCTACTTTCTGCACTATTCTGAATCTTATCCTTAGAACATTTTTACATTTTAAATTTACCATATTCTGTATACCACTTCAAGATTTTGCCCTGTCTTGTATAATGCTTTTAAGTTCTAGAAGAGCCTTTGAAACAGGCCCCAGCCCTCAACACATGAGCAAGCACCTTCTTTCTCTCCATTTTTTTTTTTTTCTGTTCAACTGCTTTCATAAAAAAGCACCAAACGGGCACATAAATAAATACATCTGAAGTCAGCCAGTGAACACAGGAAGGAAAGGTTTTAAATTCCATCAGCTCCTCAAACCTGAGTACACAGACAGTCCAGCCAGCATAACACAAGAGATTTTCACAATGTTCAAAGGCAGGCAAGTTTTGCTCAAAACTGCCTAGAAACAGCCATGAAACTATACCCTGCTCTCTGCTGGCAATTATTTTCTTGGAAAGGAATTGTCATAAGGAAGTATTAAAGTATCCAAACACTTCAGTCTGGACAGGCTGGAGAAGTGGACTCATGAGAACCTAATGAGGTTCACCAAGGCCAAGTGCAAGGTGCTGCATGTGGGTCGGGGCAATCCCAGGTATTTATACAAACTGGGGGAAGATCCCCTTGAGAGCAGCTCTGCAGAGAAGGACTTGGGGTCCTGGTAGACAAGAAGCTGGACATGAGCCAGCAGTGTGCGCTTGCGGCCTGGAAGGCCAACTGTGACCTGGCTGCATTAAAAAAGGGGTGGCCAGCAGGGAGAGGGAGGTGATTGTTCTCTTCTACTCGGCTCTTGTGAGGCCCCATCTGCAGTGCTGCGTCCAAGCCTGGGGCCCCCAGTACAGGAAAGATGTGGAATCTTGGAGCGAGTCCAGAGGAGGGCACTACAGATGATCAGAGGGCTGGAGCACCTCTCCTATGAGGAAAGGTTGAGGGAACTGGGATTGTTTAGCTTGGAGAAGAGAAAGCTGCAGTGAGACCTCACTGTGGCCTTCCAGTACTTGAAGTGAGTGTATAAACAGAAGGGGGGAATGGCTGTTTATGAGGGTAGATAGTGATAGAACAAGGGGGAATGGTTTTAAACTAAGACAGGAGGGGATTAGTTTAGATATTAGGAGGAAGTTTTTCACTCAGAAGGTGGTGAAGCACTGGAACAGATTGCCCAAGGAGGTTGTGGATGCCCATGCCTATGATTCTATGATTCAAGTTACACCTATGAACATGATTTAGCTTATTAAACTGGTCAACAAACTGCAGTGTGCATTTCAAATCATCTAAAGTAAATTGACTAGGCTTGAAACACTTCAGTGAGCGTTTTGACAGACTATTCTCTTCATTCAAAGATGTTCTTTCCAGATTTTTTTCAGCTTTATAAATAAAACTTGAGAAAGCAGCTGAAAAGCCATATTGGTGACTTTTTTTCCCCCGGTACACAAAAAAAGTCTGAAAGATCTTGGGCGAAGTAAAGAGATGCAATCATTCATTTACTAATATACTACCCACTACAGATTTTCTTATTTTTTTAAATTAAAAATCAACAAGCAATATATTTTGACTTTCACTTAAGAACATCATAAGCTTTCAAAGACTTTTTAACACAGAAGTTTGAACCTTAACACCAATTAAAGAGTAACAAAAACGCCTTGTGTATTTTTTTCTGGAACGAAGCGCTCTACAAGGACTTAGAAACTTACTGAAGCATTTTGACTCACACCCCATGCAGGTGGGAGGCATTAAAGCAGGCACTTCTCCACCCCCACACTGAGCGCTTTGGCAGAGGCAGCACTGCTGCACTGGTGACAACGGCTCACAAAGCACTTTCTGCTCCAGCAGCTTCCAGTTTAACATAACGCGTAGACTGAAAACAGGGTTAATTATTGCAGTATGCTGACAGTTGCAGCTAGCTCAGCAGCTCCTTTCCATGAGGATCAGGAACCCCTTCTAAGCAAAACACCTCTTCCAAGCTTTGATAAGAGATGAAGCAGCAAGAGATCCTGTTTTAGCGGATTGATTTTAATTAACAAACCATTACCAGAAAAATCACACCAACCATTAGAAACAATTTTGGTAGGAAGTTAAATGAAAATGCAAATTGATGTTAATTTCTTGCTTAACAATTTTGAAATTAATCCAAGTGGTCTGCATTTTTTAAGGAACTTGTTTCCCAAGTCTTGCCTAGTGCCACCTCCATAGTACCTTCCTACCATTCCTACCAATAAATTTAGTAACATTTAACCCACCACCTTAAAATTGCTCTCCCAGCCCTGCTCAAGGCAAAGTGCTAAACAAGTGTCTTTCTGGGAAAAAGAAGAAAGATCTGAGAGAAAAACCTACCTTGTCTCATTTAACTTGTACAGTTAAGCTACACTGCATGGCATACAAGACGTCCAACTTAACCACATATAAAGCTTTATGTGCTTTATGCAACACTGTCTATGTCGTGGCTGTACTCTCATTCAAGCACTTAAAATACAAAGAAAGTACTTAAATATCCATGCAATTTTTCAGAAGTTAGTGGAGGGATTCAGTAAAATTTGTCTGCTTGTTGAAATACGCTTCAAAATGGAAATACACTTTCACCATTCCTTAATAAGGTAGTCTCATCAAATACTGATAACGCTCACTGATTTTTCTTTCACCTCAGGGCCTAGATCACAAATACATCCTCAAGCAAGACAACCAGAGGACCTTTTACTCATTCATCTACTCCATGAATCAAGTTACAGTCACACGCTGCAGTAGGAGGAGACAGCTGTCACTCAGTCAACAGGAATGGCAAATTCCCTCCAGAAGCAAGCTGCTAAATGCTGTTTCAGTCTCATTACTGAACGATGACACTCTGTGCATAACATCGTATATAATAAAATCAAAACTAGGTTTTTGTGTGAGAATGTCTCATAACTTTACTGGAGATTAGCAAGTCTGACTGTTCACAAAATACCTCACAGAAGCACTGTAAAAGAAGCAGAGAAGTTGGGGAAAAACAAAACAAAACAAAAAAAAAAAAAACACGTGAAGAGGATAGCAGCTTTCAGCCCCTCCTATCCAAGCGGATTAACATCTTGTTCCAAATACAGCAATGCCAGGATAGGTTATTCATATTCCCAAACTCCTTCAGTCATAACAACGGCTCTGAGACACTCCTGTTAAGAACTACTCCCCTGATAGTTATTTCTTCAGCCAGCTCAGTTCTCTGCCTTGTTTCGCAGGACGGCTTGTCAGCACACCAGCGCAGTGCAAACAAGCAGCCAGGGACAGGAACTCCCTCAGCTGGCACTGCAGAGCATACACTGAACTACAGAGCTCTTCATTGGCAGACTGTGCCATTCTAAGTGCTCTTCCACGAGGACTGTGCAACTCACAAATATTCTACCAGCTGCAGATGATAGCCACCCTACAAGCACAGACAGACATTGAAAGTCAATTTAAAAACATTAAGTATTAACAACTAAGTGCCCAAAACATATTAGGAGATAATTTTCATCTGCTGAGAAGTCATGACAAGGACCTTATTACTAGTTTATTCCCAGTAAATACAAACCACACTGAAGCACAACCAAGCCTGGAGAGCCCAGCAGGCTCAGAAGAAAGGAATTCAGTTCAGAAATGAGACATTTTAACATTTATGTTTATGCAAGCGCACACTGTATCCTACTGAGGCAACTCACATAGGTCCTAAAGCTATCTCAAAGCTGGCAAACATGGTGTTACACAGAAGATCTAGAAAATGAACTTGGAGTAACCAGAGGTAATCATTTTATTCTGATGAGAAGTAGCTTCACCCTTTCAGTTTCAGTTATTCTGTCTAACGTTACAGGAAAAGTTTACTTCCATTACTCTCAACAAGAAAAAAAACCACCCCGAACCACAAATAAGGGCTGTAAAATGCCAGCAGCCTGTTCTGCTCTTCATAGCACAGTACTGTTAGCATGCCATAGGGAACAGAAGTAGAGGAAGGAGGGGAGAGCCTAACAAAGACACAGAATGCACAGAGCTCAGGACACTTCACACTCCCTCCCACCAGCTCTGGAATGATAGGCTGACTTCTCCATAAGCTTTCTATCCCTTTCTTTCCCTTAATAAGGATTCGTTCTCTGGTATTTTAAGCAGGTCAAGGCACTTTACGGAGAGGCTGGGTGACAAGACAATACCAGAAAGAAGCAGGAGCCTACAGCCAAAGGGCAGCAGAAAAGGGGAACCAAGCTGTTCTGCAAACTGCAGGCTTGTTTACCTAGCACCATTGCTGCATACCCAAGTCCAAAGCCATGCTCCCTCTGCAGCTGCTAGCCTGATACTGGGATCCAACACCTTCTTCACAGCTAGAGATACTGGATCCCAGCCATGTTTCTTCTCCCCTTCCTTGTATCATCTCTCCCATTTATCAGATTTCATGTTGAACAATATCCCTTCACCGTGCCAGCAATACACCTTCCCCATACAGATTGATCGGGCTGGGCCAACAGAGACAAAAGATTGAGCAGGAAACTTCCCTCTGACTGCCCCAAACCCAAACTTAGGACCAGTTCGATTCAAAAGCCCAACAAGTTCATTTGTTATTACTTCTTTGTCCCAACAGCAAATTTATTGACAGTCATTCTTCCAATTATACGGGAACAGTCTATTATATTAGTGCAACAGCCAGAAAGATCAGTGTGGCAGAACGGCAATACACGAGGCGTAGTAACAAAGAGACAAGTGTGAATGGAAAGGTGTTACAAAGGAAGAAGAAAAGTGCTCACCCGTCTCTGAAGGGTGCGGGGAAAACTCCACAAGAAAAACACCTCCAACCAGAGATCCTACCTCAGTGGCAATCAGCCCTTAAATGAGGTCCGAGAAGGGTGCAGCCAGGATCCACCCCTTCTGGTCACACACCTGAACTACCTTCACCTGTGCTGCCAGGGCTGACCAGGTCCTTTCCCCAGGTGCTCAATCAGTGGTTCAGACCACGACTCATTACCATACAATCAAAAAGCTGCCATTATGTTTTTTTAAGCAGAAGATCCAATATAAATCGAGATATAGCCTATCCTTTCATGCTACTTCAAACCTGCAGTGACACAGAACATCTATATGATACATTTGAGCTCCCTACCTTCATACTACTTCATATTCTGGCACAATAAAAAGCCTAAGCCATATCATCTACTAACCTAGCCATCACTCAGCCTAGACAAACACTAGAGTAGATACATATTCTATTTTTTTTTCCTTTCAGTTTTTGCAGATGTTGAAGATAATGGAATAATTCAGGTTATAAAGGATGTCAGAGGTCCCTCGTTCTGCTCAGTTCATCCACCAGGCCAGATTGCTGCAGGTTTACCCAGCCAGCCCTGAAGGCCTGCAGTGATGGCAGCCCCACACTCTCCTCCCAGGGCCCTGTTCCACTGGCCAACAGGAGCCTAACCAGCCGTGTTTCCCTAGCTTGACCTTTTGGACAGTTCTGAAAACACACTGAACATCTGCCATTCTCAGGTCATCGCTGATTACCCCTGTTCCCCACAACCGAAGATAAAGAGCAGTCTCACAAGAACATCACACAGTTATCACAGTGCTCCTGAAAGCAGCCTGTCTGTTCCCATGGATGGTAGGAGTCAAGTTCACACGTTTATTTAAACTTGTGCAACAAAAGCCAGTTCGAATGCCACTCAAGTAAGTAACACTTAACAAATCCAATCATAGATAGAAGGTTAAGTACTGTTTAGGGCAGCAAGACTTATCCAGCACCATCAGAGACTTCAGGGCAGCCACTTTCTATTCAAGGTGCTCCTTGAAAACAAGTTAAAATTTCTCACGACAGTAAGTTACTTTCATTCAGTACATTACTATCCGAATAGGATTGTTTGTTTCCTTTTTAAATCGCTGGAAGGAGACTTGCATTTTGGCTAAGATTTTGGTCTGAGTTTTTCTGTCTGGTTAGACACTTTAAAGAACTGCACACTCATCACGGAACATTTTTTCATTGCTTTGTCAGGGGAGATTTTTTGTTATTTCTGTTTTTTTAGTAGTTCTATGCTTTCAAAAGTATATCACATTACCTGATAGACATGGTACTTTTTTTTTTTTTTTTTTTTTTTTTTTAAAGCAGTAATAAGAACTAAGAACCAGCAACTCATCCAGCTGATAAGTAGTCAGGTTCATGAATCGTGCACTAGAAAGAAGTCAAGCAGGAAGACTGAAGGGAAACGATTATTGTTTTCTACTCTGAACTCACCAGACAGTGCGTAGTGTATTGCGTGGTGGGTCTGTTTGTGAGAGGAAGCTGAGGGAACTGGGCTTGTTGAGACCAGAGATGAAATAGCTTTAGGGAGGTCTAGCAGCAACCTATGAGAGGATTATCAGGATGGGACAAGCCAGTTCACAATACTGCATAGCAGGAAGCTAAACAAATAGCTTCTGACAGATGCAGGGGTAGGTGTTTTTTCTCCTACAAGGACAGTTTGGCAGTTGAACAGGCTATGAGGTGCTGGGTGCCTCCATCACTGCAGTCTTTCAAGGGCTGATTGGATCACACCCTGGTGCAGTGGCTGAAGATGGACTGCTTAGAACCAAAGACCTCTTGAGATCCCTTATGACCGCTACTTCCTAATCTCATGACCTTCTGAAACAGGATTGATTCATACCACAAAAAGGAAGAACACTTATCCTGGTGGCTAGCTAGCTATACAATCATTTGTGATTCAGGTTCTATTTGCTCAAGCCCACCCTCAAGAAATAACTGGAAGTTTTCAAATTCTATTTGATATGCAAGGCCAAAGGATTAGTCTCCAAAAGACCATAACAGAACATATTTCCCTACACAGTGAAGTATGCAGGGAAACAGGGCAGTAGCACTTTGTTTGGGATGGATCATGTGTTTACACACAAAAAGAGGAAGAAGGCAATATTAAGGAGAGAACGATCATATTGAGATCTTCCCTTAAACATTCAGGCAGCATCCCCTTGATCACAACTGCCTTTTGGTTCTCTTCAGTATCCAAACACAGCACGCCCAGCAACGCAGCTAAAAGAGCATGGGATGAGCACCTGTGTGGGCAGCTAAGATTACAGACAACGCACTGACTTGTGTTGGAAAGGAAAAGAAATCAGAAGTGATCAAAACTCACAAAGATGAATTTCTTTCTTTAAAGGTTTTATTTATTTCTTTATTGACAAAAACTGTGACTTTTATGAGCACTGCATGAAATTAAAAATTAATGAAATTAAAACAAAGAATGAAGTATTATGAGGGCCGTTCCAAAAGTAGTGCCTCCTATTTTATTACGTTGGCCTGCAGTGTGAGAGGTGCATGTTGGAGGTACAGCAGTAGAGGTTGAACCTTCCCACCAATATCCCATTACATGTTGTTGCTGTGCAACAGATGGCAGCAAAGGGACAGCCTGACAAAATGGTGTCTGACATGGAACTACATATGAAGCAAAGGTGAGTCACTGAAATCCTTCATGAAAAAAATGGAACCCACTAATAGTCGTCACAACTTGCTGACCATTTATGGGGATCAAACAGTGGATGTGAGCACAGTGAGGCAGTGGGTGCTGTTTCAGCAGTGGTGACAGTGGCCACCTCTGCCGGTGCAGATTTGTGTGAATGCATCATGCAGGCTCTTGCTGACCGCTGGTGAAAATGCACAGCTTCTGGTGATGGCTACATTGAAAAACAGCCTTTCGTAGCTGAAAATTTGCTCTATCAAGGACTGTTATTGTGCTCTTTGTATCTCAGAGCAAATGACACCTCTTCATCTCATTTCATAAGAGATTCTACCTTCTAGGAAGAGACTATCAACTTGATGTGCAAACTGTTTAAAACATAAATTACACAAGTTTCAGTACTTCCAGTAACACATATCACTCTGCAAAGGACCCTCCAGCATTATCCATGGTTTCAAAGTTCTCCTGATGTGCTTTACTCAAAGACACACTTCCCCTCTGTTTCCTGCAAAGAAGGTCTGTAAAGATGGCAAAACCAATTCTGCAATAAGCTCAGAGATCAGCTGCACAGACAGTAAATGCCAATTTCCAAACTAAGTAAAGATTTCCACTGGGTTTCAGTTACTCTTATTTCTTCCAATTGAGCTTTCTCCTTTACCACTCATTTTGTTGTGTAAAATGTGCTTTAAAGCAACTTCAGGCGCCTGTTGCACTATCTTCGTTCACATCTCTCTCCACGGAATTCATACACCCACTCTTCACAGTAAAGGAACTGCATCATACTTATCATGGCTGTCTTCTTGTACGTTTCACCTCATCTCCTACTGCACTGAAGGACAAACATATCTAACCCAAGTCTTGACATCATCTTCAACTGCTGCGTATTTATGTACATATACACATTTATATAAATACATGCACATATACACACACCCCTCAACAACCCGTAACCAGCCACATAAAGATAACCTTTCAGAAGCAACAAACGCTTCTCTTAGAGTTTCTCAGGGCACAACTCTGTAGCTTCAACAAGTTCCTTCCCATATCCTATTAAGCAAGAATTAACTTCAGAAAACACTGCTGTGTAATGGCCTCAGTTCAGACCCACATCACGCTACCATGTAGCTCTTCGCAGACACTCCTCCTTTCAGTACTTTACTACACGCTTTATCTTTTCTATTTGTGTGTCCCCTTATTCTTTTTCTCTCTTTAAATTAACAACGCATACATATTTTAACCTGCATTCTAATGCTCCTGAACTACATCTTTTTCCTCCCTTCTTTTAACCTCAAACATTCCCAAGTTTTTGTAACGAGCTCTCAGAACAAACACCGGAACGTTTGCTTTCAGCAACCTGATTACAAACAACAAAAAGGAGACAAGCTACTTTCCTTTTATTTCATGCTTCTGACAGCTCGGGCACCACGCACAGATCACCTTCCTTTCCGCCGTAAGCCAGAAGAGAGCTGTGCAGATGGCCTTACAGAGCTGTGCGGGCCCCGCACCAGCGCTCCCGGGCACAGCACCGCCGCGGTACCACACCGTGCCTTCGGGTACCAGAGGTACCAACCCGTTCTTCCTACGCAATCCCAGAAGGAAAGGAGAGCTAACGCGTCACGGCGCGTCTTTCAGGCCGCCGCAGTCACCGTACCGAAACGAACTTAAAATGCGAGCTTCAAAACACGATCAAATGGCTCCGCTCTGACAGACCGCGAGGCAAAGCGCCGAAACGAACCCAGCGAGGAGAGAGAACCCAGCGGCGCTTTGTGCGCTCCCGCGCACCCGAGCGGCCGTCGCCTTTTCGGACAACACCCGCAGCCGAGGACGAACCGCAGCCGGCTCGGGCCGGTACCCCCGCCGCAGCCCCCCGAGCCGTCGCAGCGCCGCTTCCTTTGTGTCGGTGACGGAACGGCCCCGCCGCCTGCGGGGAACCCCCAGCCGAGGCCCGGAGCGGACCGAGGAGAGGCGGAGCGGGGCCGAGGAGAGGCGATGCGGTACCGGCGGCCCGAGCCGCGGGACGCGCCCCCGCCCCCCGCCCCCCACCCCACGCAGCCGCCGCCGCCGCCGCCCCTCCCTCCCTTCCGTCCGTCCTTCCCCGCCCCCCCCACCCCTCACCTCATTCGGTCTCTCCAGTGGTGCCAACCGCCTCATGCAGGGAAATGGCGAGCTCGGGAGCTTCCCCCCGGCGCCGCGCTGCGGCCGGGCCCTCGGTGCGCAGCGAGCCCCCCCCGGGCGCGGTGCCCGCGGCGCGGCGGAGGAAGGGAGGCGGGGGAGGGGTCAGACCCGCCTCACGGCCAGCCCGGCTCCGGCGCAGCCCCTCGCCATTTTTGTTTCCCGCGGAGGAGAAGCTGGTGCATTGTGGGAGCACAAAGAGCCGCGGCCCCGCCCCGGCGGGCCCCGCCTGCGCCGACAGGCGGCTCCGCGGCCGGGGGCGGGGGGGAGCGGCGCCGCGGCGGAAGGACACAGGTGGAACGGAACCTTCGCCGTCGTGAACAAAGAGGGACTACTTTGGGCTCGCGTTCCGAGCGGTATCGCTGCCCACGGCCGGGCCTCGTTGCAGCAGCGCCGGTGCTAGCTCTGCGCCGCCGGCGGCTACCTATTGTTCCCTGCCACCCGAGGGCCGTGCGGCCGCGGGTTCCTTCGCCGCGGCGTTCGGGCGCGGGGGGAACGGTCCCGGCGGGGCGGGAGCCGAGCGCAGCCCGGCAGCAGGCCTGGGCGGCAGGGCGGGGCGCGTGCGGCCCCAGTCGGGCACCGCGGCGCGCTGCCATTTTGGAAGCGGAGCCCGACTGCAACTCCCTTTCCTACAGCCGGGACGGTCGGGCGCAGCGGGCCGCGAGCAGCTCGCGTTTCGCGGGCTGGGTCGCTAGGGCAGCCTTAGTTGAGGCGTTCGGCCAGCCCCAGGTGAGCTGCTGTGAGCCAGTGCTCGTGCTCCGCATGCCTTCTGGCCCACGAGCGTTCTGAATCCAAGTTCCAAGCGAGCAGCTCTCTCAGAGCTGCACGAGTCAGAGGGCCCGTTTCTCCAAGCGGCACTTGGGCACCACTGGTGCCAGAGATGGAGATCGGTAGAAAATAAATGGCACTCGATGAGATAAGTGCATCTTTGCGCCTGCATGCAAAGATGTAGTTTGTAATCACAACAGACGTGTCAGACACAGTGCTCAGCAGCTTCCCAGGCAGCAACAGCTGTGATTGCGCATGGCCAACCCGCAGAATACCAGGGGGCTGAGCAGCCTCTCATCCTGCTGCAGCTCTGAAATGACTCCAATAAAAACTTATCAAAATCCCTCTTTTCTGATTTACACTGTTTCGGCATCAGCATCACCGCCACACACACAAGTTCCTGACCACATGTGCACATGCCAGCTCTATCCTTTCTCTGTACAATAGTTCCCAAAACCAACACGCTCAACTCCAGCATGACTGCACAGCTGCATGGCCTCGTTCCACCATAAAGCAGCTCTTGCCGCAAAGCCAGAAGTTACTGCTGATGTATCATTATCAGAAAGCGGCACTGAAAGAAATGAAGAATCCCTGTATTACAGAATAATTGGGGTCTAATTAGTGTGCTATTACAGCATTTATGCTAGCAAAACTAGTGTTGCTCCCAAAACCTGTCACCATTCACACTCTCACTGGGCACAGCAGAATACATCAATATTTTCCCACAACCTAGATTCCACATAATAATTTTCTTCTATTATATTCAAGGAGTAACAAGTGATCTTATAGCCAAACCCTAAGTAAAACCATTTAAAACTCTCCATCTTTGCTTTCAGAATTAGAATTCCAAGCCATACACCTCACACATACTCATCACCACCTCCTCCTGCTGCTCAGAACATCCTTTTCTAATCAGCTCGGTGGGTCACAGAACCTGCATCGGAGAAGTGCCTTTCTAGAGCAAGGACTGTGCAGCTGCCACCAGCCTGCTCTGTCTGAGGACAGGGGTGCACATCAACACAGGTGGCATAGTTCAGCTGCCAGTAAACCAGGAGAGATTTGTGGTGAAGGGTCACTGTCATTGTTCCCTTGCCCAGATGGTTACAGGACTGGAAATCCCACCAGAAATGGGCAAATGACCCTTTACAAATGGATTTCAAGTGAAAATGCTCAAGTCAGCAAGCCTAAATCTGCAGCAGCAGAAGGATCACTTCTTATCACTGGTATACATGGGGCAAAGAAGCGAGCAGCAATAGTAAGCAAACAGTTACACAGTCCCCATCACTATACTATGAGACACATACAGTTACCCCAACTTGGAGGAAGTGTCTTCATCTGCTTTCTATCCAGCACTAGCAATGAAGCAAGCAGCTACTTCTTCCCTTAACATATGGCAAGACTGTATGTCATGACTTCAGAAAGAACTCTCCTGCCCTCCTTTCTTTTTCATCTTCTCATAATATTTCCAAAGTACTTGAACATACAATCTCCACTGTTGCGTTTTCAATTTGAGACATAATATGCGTGTAGTTTTTACCACGGAGCAGGCAAAGCCGAATTAAATTACTTTCCCTCTCATATCAGTAAAGGCTTCCTTGTGTAGAAATTTCGGGGGGGGGGGAACAACAGATTTTGAGAACCTATTAGATGCTGTTTAATAGGCATGTTCAGCTTTATACCATCTCATTTTGCAAACAGCTCCCTTGCAGGAGGGAGCTCAAAAATAATGACTTGTCACTGACTTTACCTTTGTTTATTTTTATCCACATATTCTAAGGCAAGCTTTTGCCATAAAGTCAAGCAAAAGCAAGGGCTTTCTATGCCTTATGCACAGCAGAAAAAAAAATACATTGTATTCGATACATAATGTGTAAAGCTGGACACATTTGAAGAATCAAAAACAGTGGCATTTTTCTAAGCAAATGGCTCTTTTGGATGTTAGCTTGTTTTTTCAAAACTGGTGTTGTTTATATACTTTCCTTGTCACAGTGGCCACGTAAATATCAAGCAAACAAAAGAAAATGCACAGAAAGGCATAAGCAGCTGTACAGTATTATTTTCCATTACCTCACTGTATCACACAGCATAACACCGACATGATACCCTTGAACAAGACAGTACTGTAAAGTTTACCCTTCTACAGACGGTTGTCATGACCACAATTCAATAAGGAGGGAAAATTAGATCCCGGGCCACTTACTGTGCATTGTTAAAGCATGGGGACAGTGAGAAAGCTCACCTGGGTTCTTCCAACCTTAAATCAAGATAAATATGGCACGTCTGTTCTTACATAAGCTTTATAATTAGTCAGACAGTTCAGCTATGTGAGTTGGTTATGGCTTCACTCAGAAAAGAATCTTCATTTTACAAACCTAAAGAACAGGCAAATGATTTTTTTTTTTTTTTTTTAAGATAAAAGTACTTTATATTGTCTTACAATCAAGTAGCAATTGTTACCATAAAACTACAGCAATTATTCAATCTTTACACGAAAGATACAAAAATAGCACTGAAAATATTTAAAAATAGACACCTGTAAATATTTTTCTAGATGGACAACAATGTGAATAATTGTTTTCATCTTCATAATAACAGCAATACCAAGGAAAATAAATTGACGTTACTGGATCTGGTATATAGGCTGTTCTGAAAGTAATGCCTCCTATTTGTTTCTATGGAAACCATAACAGATGCAGAGTGCACAGTAACACTATTTGAGCAAATTCTCAGCTACAAAATGCTATTTCTCAGCATAGTCACCACCACTAGATATGCATCTTTGCCAGCAAACAAGAGCCTGCATGCCATGCTTGTACAAATCTGCACCAGAGGTAGCCCACTGTCACCATTGCTGAAATGCACCACCCACCGCCTCAATGTGCTCATATCCACTGTTAGGTTTCCATAAACATTCAGCAAATTCAGTGAATGTCAATGGGTGCCATGTTTTCTGCAGGGAGGAATTCAGTGACAAACCTTTGCTTCATCCACATCCCATGTCACATGCCATTCTGTCAGGCTGCCCCTCTGCTGCCATCTGTCACACAGCAACAAACTGTAATGGAATATTGATGAGAAGCTGTGTATAATCAATGAATATTAAGATGTTACAATTATGAAATAAACAAGAAAGTTTGACAGAGCAGACTATGATAACAAAAAGAGAATAAATAGAAGGCTTACCCTTATCCTGGGCTCACTCACAAAACTCCAGCAGAGCCAATCTCCAGGACAGATCCTTCCCCACTGGTAGTCAGCTCTTAAACAGGTCTAGGAGGGGTGCAGCCAGGCTCCACCCCTTGCGACAGCACAGGTGAATTGCCTTCAGCTGTGCTCCTCTGGCTGACTCATGGCTCGCCTCCGGTGATCAATCAGAGGTTCAGGCTGTAACTCAGCAGTTTCCATACAAGCTTCAAGCTCTACTGCTGTACCACCAACATCCATATCTGATATCGTGTGCCAACACAGTAAAATAGGAAGCATTACTTTCAGAGCAGCTGTTGCAGATGAATTGGTCTTCACACACAAATGGTTTTTTCTAGTTCAAGCACTTTACCATTTCCATCTTTGCAGGAAGGAACAGGAATTCCTGAAAAAAATCCATTTACTCCCTCACCTTCTCATTCTTGCTTGACAAATCTTAAACTGAATATATTTATTTAAATATATATTCACTATCACAGTCATCGTTTAGCTAACTTAGACCACTGAGTCTCATAAAAGCAACCTATTTGCTTCCTAAGTAATTCTTTATTTATTACTTTTTTATTTTTTTGTTTTTCTTTTTTTTTTTTAGCAATCTACTGCCTGCATCTTTTGAAGATAGAATACTCATAGAGTCCGGTCCTATTTTAGATTGTAAGTCTGTAAAGCACTTATACATCATACACAGGGAACAGCAATTGCTCTGTGGGATAGTATATATTTGTATAGCTTGTATCACAATCTTTATTAGCCTTTGAACTAAGCCCATTTAATCTTGAACTGGAACTCATTTACCTTCTGCAAACAAACATTTAGCAACATAAATCTGTTCTGAAAGTCTCTCTAAGACAATCAGATACAGTACTGAGGACTCAAAAAACACAAACTGGGACACACCTATAGACGTTAGCTCTTCATGTAATAAAGAACACCTCAGATGCCTTATAAAAATAAAATAAAACAAGTGACATCTTAAAAGACCTGAATTCTTAATTTGCTTAAAGTTTTATTTCAGATGCATAATCTTTCTGAAATTACTTGTAAACATTATGTCAAGACTCTGTATGCTTGCTTGGTCTTTGGTAAGTTGCTACGTAGTTCACGATTCAAAGCACCTAGACATTGTTAAATGTTCCCATAATTGTAATATAAGAACCTAACTGCTCCTAATTTGCAGTTCATAGCCTACCACTACTGAAAACTCCCTGTTGGAAGTGGCTGAACAAGAAGTCCCTCAGTATATATACACACACAGTAGAAGACACAAAGCTTTTAGTAGGTAGAGATATTTCGGAGCTGAAGTAGGGGGGTTGACATATAACATTCCTGTGTTATTTACAGCATATTTGAGCGTGCCAGCTGAAGAGAGGCTTTCATTGTGAGGTGCATGTGAGTATGCCTCTGACATCAACCTTGGATAAACTATAACTCTTTATCCTGAAGACAGTGAGTGAAAGGAAAAAAAAGTACCTGTATGTGTGCATCTGCACTGAGGATGCTTAAGGGCAAGTCACTGTGTTCTTATTGGTAATAGTGCCTTTTCTGTATTGAAGACTTATGAGCATATGTAGCATTGTCTTAACTCCTGAAAAAAGCTGTGAGAACTGTGTCTTCCTACTGTACTAGCTAGTGGGAATTCTGTGGAGAGATGCAAGAGTAGTCCCAAGTAATCTTTCTTCCTGAGGCCAGTGCATAAAAATGAGCTTATTACTCAGAGCTGGAATTTAAGAGAGGTTTAATTCTCTCTGCAGTGTCGCTTTGTTGCTGTAGTCATATAATCAGCTTCTTTCAGAAAACCAACAGCTGCCAAGACTAGAAATTCTGGTAAATTGCCTGGATCTGAAAGAGGTTCCGGTTCCCAAAGTCTCTGAGAATTCAGTCATACAACGGTGTGATGCATTCCATTCCTCTGCTTGCTCTCTAAGCACAGCTCTGGAAGCAGCTACTGAAGCTTTAGTGACTTGAGAAAAAAAAAATCCATAGTCAGCATTTCAGAGTGTAAGCCTAAGCAAAACCCTTAATATTCTCTTCAGCTCTGTTCTGCATAGTTGCAAAACTAATTAGTCTCAAATATTTTATTTCACAGTGATTATAATATAACTTCTCGAGAACTGTGGCATCAGACAGTTTAATGGCAGGGTTTTGTCTGCTTCTGCATACACTGTAAGAACGTCTGCGAGAGCAGAATTCCCAGTTGTTGTGTGGTTAAATTTCGTAGCAGTACAGCCAGACCTACCTCTCAACTCTAAACTGAATTAGAAAAAAAAAGTTTAACATCCCCTCAGGACAAAGTTACATGGCAGAATATTGCTGCTACGCATGCAATGAAAAATCTGTTCTGGACATCAGTCTGGCCAGAGGGAGAATTAGTACAGCATTCCTTCTGCGCTCCCACCACCTGGAATGCAGTATGGGCCTTCTCACAATCTTTCAGCAGACCTGCCAAGCCCCACTCAGATGGAAAGTCCCTCACTTTTTTTTTTAATAGCAGCTCTGTATCTGATGAAGACAAAATGCTTTTGAACGTCACAGCATGACAGAATCCTTGTAACACTCAGAGCTGCTCGCACTCCTGTAAACTCAGCTGCAGGAGCTGAAGATAGAGCAGTAACCCTTTCTGTTGCTGCTGCCGGTGCAAGAGGGCTGAGTGGGACAGAAGCTGGTGTTCCCAGACTGACATATTGGTCCAATCATGAATTCCATACATCATTTCTCCACTGCTTATAGAATAGTGGCACTGTTATATTTGTTAACTTTGATATGTTTAAGTAAAATGTGCACCCTAAGTATCACTGTCTTGGCTAGTGTAAACGTAATGCATTTTCTTGCTTACACTTCAGTCTTTCCTCGTTCATGCCATGCTATCTCAGCCTGAAAGCCCTGATTATGTTCTAAATCAGTACTGCTTATTTCTATTCAGCTAGAAAGACCAGAATCAAATATAAGGTCAAAATTAATTCTCATTACATCTGACACGCCTTTTTTATTTTTCAACAACCTTCACACAGGCATTGGTATCCCTATTTATATAGTCCTGGCTCCGTCTGGGGCTGCCAAGACAGGACATTTTTTGTTTGTTTGTTTTTCCCCCCTCCCCCTTAATATTGCTGTAATTTTAGTGCTAGGTGATCTTGAGATGAGTTAAAAAAATTAGCTGAAGATTAGTATAAGATCAAAGCAACAGCATGTTTGTGTACAAGGGGCTACAAAAACATACCATAAACCAGAGAGCGCCTGGCAGGGCTCCTCTGGTGCTACAGAAAATCTTCATAGGCAGTATAAATCAGCCCCCCAACCCTGGTGATTTTCCTGCGTGTTACACACTAAGCTTACTCCCTGGGGAAGTGCTGGGCCAAAGGAGGAGTCTGGCTTTTCTTTGCAGTGGGAGCTGAGGGTACAGTTTCATGTCCCAGCCAAACGCATCCCACAGCTGCTGCCATCTAAGGTTGCACTCTCTCCTGCTGAGGAGGAGCTGCCTTGTCAGCTCAGCTGCCAGTGCCACGCACTTGTAGCCACACCACTGGCTGGATCAGATAAGCGCTCCAGATAAGAAATACCACTTTTATGCACTTACGTATCTAGAACACATACGTATGCATAAAAATGTACTTGTTTTCAGCCATATCATCTTGCAGTAACTTTGTCATTTTAAAATGGATTGAGGGGTGCTACCTTTATTATGGAGCTGTCAATATGTATAAATAGAGGTGAGAGGACATAACCAAGGCAACACAAAAGGTTACGAAAATATTAATTTTAGAAAATGGAAATGAAAAGAGGAAAGGCTTATTTCTTCTTCCATTCCAGTTACAGAGTGGAGCATTCAACAAGAACAAGCCAAGAAAGAAATACAAATTGACTTCCAGCTTTCTTCTGTGGATTGCCATCTCTCCTTCAGGTAACTAAATGTATGTTCCATGGTCACAGGCAGCTTTTGAGGTGAGAACTGCAATATTTCTCACTATGGGACAGGCAGCCTGCTTCCTGAGTCAGGAAAGCAGAAGTTTGCCAAGCAGGACTGCCAAGTAAATAAGACGACCCTGGGAATTCATTAACACCAAGAACCCTCAGCGTTGAATTGAAGACCACAGACCTTCCCAATGCAGGCAGGACTGGTGCCTGCAGCAGGGTGCTGATGGCTCTCTGTTGCAACAAATCCACGTCCAACCTCCTGCCCATGAGGATAGCAAAGGGATTATCCAGGCCCAGCATAAAAAGATGCGAGGACAACTTTAGGATGAGAAGAGTCATATTCAAAAGGCCTGCCTGCAAACAAATACTCCTTAAAAGCTGATGCAAATTAATTGTATGAAGACAGTGCACAAAGGTAAAGCACAGTAAGTATGGGTGAGGATTATCTAATTCAGAATTCATTTTGTGAGAGTTTAATTTTTGTTCATGTTACAACAGACTGCTGAAAGTTTGCCTCTCCCAGAACCTTTACCAAATTATCTCAAATTTCTCAGTTAAGAACAACTCTAGAGTCATACTTGCCAAGAACAGTAGGAAATTCAGGCAAGAATTGGTAAGAAATTGTATTCACATGTTAGGTGACTACTGATAGCAGAACTGATTCTTTCTTCTGTTGAGTTCAGCAAACAAGCTGACAGTCAGGTAGCAATGGCCTGAAAGGACTTCTTAATTTACTGCAGATTCTGTGATTTAAGATGCCTGTGACAATGCTATGATACTAGTCCTGATTTAATGCTGTATCAGATTACCAATATGATTTAAGTACCAGCTGATAGCCTGTGGTAAAAAGGGCATCCTTACTTGCTAGACCTGTAAACTTAGGTCAGAATCTGCAAATTTAGTATAAATTAAACAAGCAATGATCATGTAATTTTCTCCTGTTTAGAATCTGCCTTGAATCATACATAGTGGCTGGAAGATACGAAGGAAAAAAAGGAGACTTTTTTTTTTTTAAATTAAAAATTAAAATGATTAGTTACTATTAATTACTGACATTTAGGAAACAAGAAGTGTGGTTGGAAATCAACTTTGTCCATAAGAATTACTAAAAGCCTATAACTTAAGTTATCTAAATGAGTTCAGTTTTGAACAAAATTGTGCAGAAAGGCTTTTACAAAGACAACTGTAGGATAGGAACAGGAAGATGAAATAAAACACGGGTGAAATGTAGTCAGCAAAATATCAACACACAGTAAGTCTGCATATATAGGGACACTCACAAAATAAGTTAGAAATTGCCAACCTCACATAAGGTTAACCCAAGCTATACAAAAAAGTTACTGACAAAATAGAAAGTAAGCAATTCTAGTCCTCTGAAATGCTTTCAGAGCAACTATGCTGTCATGGAGAATAACTGCATTGACCCAACCACCAACCAACCTTATCAGAAATGTAAAGGCATCACAAAGACCCTTTATCTCATAAAAAGTAATTCATCTTACCTTGCTCACTACAGCCTTTCTTTTGATGAATTTTTTTTTCTTTTTTTTTTCTATTTTGCAGGTATACTCCTAAGCCCAATCTGTTTTTATAGGTTGGTGCAACGGAAGTGCTAAGTCACAGCCTGAAGCAGTGATTGAGCACCTGGTGGGAGGACAGGGCCAAGGCAGGGAAGCTCAGCTGCATGCAATGCCCCTAAGTGATAGGAAGGGGTGGAGTCAGGATCCACTCCTTCCCAGACCTCATTTAAGGGCTGGCAGTGGAGGTAAGTGTATTTTGTTGGAGATCCACATGTACCTGAGGTGTTCTGTAGGTAAGCAGCTTTTTTCTTTTGTTTTAGAGGATATGATTGTTGTACTTGAGTAAGCCCTCATTTGCTATAGCTTAGCACTTTGCTTTGTTGTTATTGCTTTTTATTACATTGCAGATGTAGATTTGTGAATCAAATTTTATTTTGCGTAGCTACTCTGATACAGAAGATCCAGGAAAAAGCTTGATTGCTAGTGAAGTCAAGAGGAAATGCTTTATCTGCTGTGACTACTACTTGGGTGTGAGGGTATTAGCATTTTAATGCTCTGTTTGGAGAGAACGTTCTGAGTGTGAGTATTAAGTGAGCTCAAGACAAGCACAACAGCAGCACTGTTCACTATGATAGCAATCAGTATGTTCAGTATGGTTATAAAGGTTATATTTCAATAGTTTTTTTTTTGAGTTACTAAAAGCATTCAATAACTAAAGTAATTTATTCTTTCTATAGACAAAAAAAGTAACTTTATTTCCCCCAGATTTAAATCTATGTGAGAAGCAAAAAGTCACATGAAATGGAACTTGCATAGCGGTTAAGCATTGGGGAAAATAACTTCTGATGTGAACTTAAAAGCTTTTGGAAACCTGTGCTCCAGAACTGGTCAGTGTGAGCTGCTATGTTGTATGGAGCTAGGTTTATGCCTTGCAAAAATAGGGCATAAGCCTCTTCTGACAAGATACTTTTACAGCTTGCTAATCAATGTGCTGTAGTTAATCTATGACCACTTCTTATTACTCCATCTTAATGAAAAAATAATTCTATATATCATATTAGCATAAGCTTGGTCATATGTTTATAACTTTAAAATATTACTCCTCCAAATTGCTTTCTACCACATAACTGGGGAAAAAGTACTTTTAGAAATGCCTGGTAGTTGGTGTTGTCGTTCATTTAGATTTCTATATAGCTGGAGCAAAAATATCTGTTGTTCAGAATGAGAAATATCACACTCAATATCACTTAAACTACTGAATTTATTTTGCTTTCATGTGATTAATAATGTAGGAAAACACGTGACTGCAATTCCTTATTTTGCTTAACACAGTGTTTCTGCTTTAAACAAATTTAAGAATAAATAGTTTTTGCTTTATAAGTGATGGTGTTTATAGTTGAAATTGCTCCTAACTGCAATAGGAATTTAAATATTTCAGTAGATACTTTATGCCTACTGAGACTTTCTATCAAAAATTTAGCAGTACTTCATAGAAAGTATGCTATGGAAATTAATTAATATACAATCAATAGACCGCCTACTCCAGGGCTCACGAAAGGCATATGCTTTGTGCCTGCCTGGCTGTTCTGGTAACTTAAAGGGGAATTAAAACTTTTATCTACTTAAAAAAAAAAAAATCCAACAATAGAAATTCAATGTAAATATTTAGTACTTAGTTAACTGCTCAGAACTTAAAGAAGGCAATACTACTTATAATTATAAGCTTTTAAAGAAAGTACTAATGAAAATGACATTATTTACCAACTCTGAGTAAATATAGGGTTAAAAAAAATCTAGACCTAACAAATTTATAATCTTTACAGTTAGAGGATTCTTAAAAAGGAAACATCAGTTTCCTAAGTATTTCTGCTATTCATTAGTGCTTTTACAGAGTGCTTTCAAAATTGTCTAACAATCAGTACTGAGCTGCTTCATTTCGCATATGAAGATTCTGAATGGAGCAAAACTAGTAAGAGAGGTGCTATATTTTAAGTAACTCTGCCTGTAACATGAAGGCTGTTAAGTAAGTAATTCTAGTACATTGTATTAATTCCCACATATGGTCTAAGTTCTCAGTTTTTTTAAAGACTAAAAACTGAAGTAGAGTGACTTATATATTAGTTAAGGCTTGAAGGAATCATTTGTTCAGTTCAAATTCCAACATAACACAATGATTCATTCATTCTGCCTGACAAATCACTGAGCTGGGATATATATTTTAGGGAGACATTCTTCTAAGGGAAGACTTTGAAGGGCTTTTCTTGTCACATGTTAAGCAGTTCCTGGTTCTGCTCCTGTATGGGAACAGTTGAGTCATGGCCTGAACCACTGATTCATTACCTGAGGCAAGCACTGAGTCAGCTGTGGGAGCACAGGTGTGAAGGCAATTTACCTGTGTGACTGGAAGTGGTGGAGCCTGGCTGCACCTCTCCTAGACCCCCATTTAAGGGCTGACTGCCACTGGGGAAGGAGCTCTTTCTGGAGATTGCTCCCTTTGGAGTTTTTCTGCGAGTCTAGGATGTCTGAGTATTTTCATTTAGTTTTTTTTCACTTAGTTTTGATTATCTCTTTCCTTCTAGTTACATGACCTGTAAAATAGCAACCTAACTATGCCACTCTACTAATTATGTATTTGTTGACTGTACAGCTCCTTAATCCAAATGCTAAACTACTTTTATGAATATCACAGTCCTTTGAGCTGCATGCAGAATCAAACTGGAGGGGAAGATGACTTTTTTTTTCCCCTTTTTCTGGGTTATTTTTAGTCTGGGCTCATCAAACAGTTCACCATTCAGCTACACAACCAGTTATGTGACAGAACAGAGAGAAGCACATGGAAGGAGGTATAAGCTGTAGAGGACAAGGAAAGGGTTTCACAAAGCAGCTCAGTTATCTGTAGTTGCTTTTCTGCCTATTTTTTCTTCTCCATACTGTAATTGGCAGAAGGGAAGGCAGAGCTGTGGATCTGAGGATCGCAGTCTAGTATGTTGGTGTGAACTAACTTTCACAGGCAATTAAAAGCAAATATGCTAGACTGTGAACTAAGCAGTTCTGTTGTGGAAATGTCCTCGGGCAGAGGGGATGGCAGGACAGCTGGGTATAGCAATGTATTAAAAACTGCAGCTGTTTTTCTCTTGCATTTAAGAGCTCTTAAGTATACTGTGTTAAACTTACCACTACATAATTTGTTCCAATACTAAACTTCCTATGGAGTTATGAATAGATATTATCTTTCTGAACTTAATTTTTGCTGTTATCTCCTTCCTGTTATTTATGTTCTTAAGTGTCTAATTTCAGTACTAGAACTTAGCATTTAGACCACAAGTAGGATTTTTGTAAGAGTGTGTGTGGACTAAATTTCAGATGTTGTCTAGCTTGCTGAGCCATACTATAGAGAGGAAAATGGAAGCACTGGTTCAGGATAAGAAGTTCTGGAAAATGGCAGCATGGAATTAAAACAGTCTGACTGTTTTCTTATTGTTATGGGAAATTCAAAAAATAACAATTTGTGGAATTGAAGACTAACATTCAGATTTTTAAATCAGAAGGTAAGCAGAACAAATGAAGTATTTTACTTTTAGTTAGAAGTTCCCAGTAGATTATAGCTCTATTTCACTGTTAATTCAAATAAATGGCCAACTAATCAATATTTTCCAACATCAAACAGATTATTTTTGCCAAAAAATTATAAAATGATTTCTCAAGTAGAATAAGATTAATGCTAGCAAGTGTACTGACCACACACTTTCAAGTGACCTATGCTTAATCCCCATTAATCTTAAGAAAAAATGTTGGATATCATAATGACAGCAATTAATAGAGGAAGCAGACTTGAGATTATGTATGAAAGAAAATTCATTTTATTGCTTGATTGAATCTGAACTGTGTTGTTTTTGTGGACTTTCAAACAATGAGAAAAATGCTAACTGTTGTTTCAGTATTTGCTTATGAATGAGCACTAACAAGGTAGTGCTTTCTTTCAAATCTTCTGAATGGAGGGAGTTCCCTCAGTCCTCTAATCCATAAAGGAATCAAATTTATAAAGATTTTTATTTTCAGTCTGTAACCTATTTACTGTAAACATGTTATTAAAACTTATTTACTGTAAGCATTTTAAGTTTTCTAGTACATTTTGAACTTTAAACGGTGTAACAGAAAAGCTAGTAGACACTGTCTCCCAAAGCAAGGACTGGGGGGTTTTTATTCAAACTTAATCAGCATCTCTGAATGTTTAATAATAGTAGGATCTATTGAAGAGCGAAGAGCTAGTAATGAGTCACATGTGCTTATCACTTATCTGTAATAAAACAGTATTTCTGATACAGATGTTTAAGATAAAAGCTTCAGTGGTTAGAAACAACCACTTCAATTTTGGCATAAATTCAAGGTACTGATGAAAGGAGTTGGACTGCCACTAACCTAACCCAGAGAGAAAATGAAGGACAATTAGTTCATAGTTCAAATTATTGTTCTAGTTCTTCACACAATAACAGAAATGGCTGTGCCAATCCAAGAATGAAAGTAGGCAGCAAGAGAAGTGCATGCTGCTGCTGCAGCAGGCTAGATTTGTAAGTATGGCCTTAGAAATGAAACTCACTGGCTAAAAGATGCTGCTTCCTCAAATAGTTTAATGATTTGTTTATAACAAGTTAAGCCACAAGGGAATCCTTAACAGGCTTTGTTTGCTTTCTGAGTGAGAGATGGCTCCACCTATTTATTCACTAGAAACACTAACATTAGTAAGAATTTGAGTGCAATAGGAAATAATATTGAAGGATAAAATAAAAGTTATCCCCAGATCTTCATTTTGTTCCGCAAATACAAACCTGATGATGGAGTCAGAATAAAAACAAATTTCTGGCCAGATCTCTGAGCATGCATCTTGATAGCTAAGCAGTGCAAAGAGTGAAACTTTGACATTTTTATAGACCTCATTTTAGGGAAAGTAGTTTTATTTAAAATCATTATCACATTGTCTGCCATGTAAATACATTTATTAAACTAAAAAAAAAAAGGTAACTGGCAAATACCAACACATTCCATTCCTACTGGTGCTTAAGCTGTGATGAAGTGCAAGCTTGTAAAGCTGCTGTGAGGAAGAGAAGTGCTTATTAACATCAGAAGTCTTGCGATTATGTACATTAGCCAGAGGCTTCCTGCATTAATATGATGGTGAGAAGAATGTGTGAACCCTGAGGATTTCCCATGGAGTCTCCCGTGCTAGAATCAAGTCTGGTTACATTGCAATAAATTAATGTTTAGCTTTTAAATATGTTAAAACTGGTATTACTCGCTCAAGTAGCAGATACTGCTTCCTTCAAAAGAACTTGGACAAAATTCTGTATTATAATCAAAGATGCACATTATAATCAGTACCTTGAAGAATGTAGATTTTTCTCTAGTTTTCTATTATCCTTATCAGTCCAAAATTCCTGGATGCTTCAATACACATAACAGCTCTTAGTTTTTTCCTGAGTCATACTTAGTATGCAGTGAGTGTTAAGTTGTCACGGAATTGAAAGTGATGGTATGCAGTTACTATAAGGCCACATTTACCTTTAACGCTGAGCAATAAAGAGTGCATATGTATAGTCATCAGTGGATTTGTCTCTCCAATCTTTACATGGCTGGATAGGATGCAAATATTAACAGGTAGCAATAAATCAGCATAACTTCAACTGCTTTTGCATTTCAGATGTGGTATTGTCATACAAAAATGATGTGTAAACTACAGAATGGAAAGGCATGAGTGAATGGAAAAATGGTTCAGTAAATACATCAGTATGACTTATGCTCTACCTCTGTTGCATTGCTGCATCTACTCTCTGGTCTTTAGAATATCTATTTGCACATGCAGAATGTCACAGGCTTTGCATTTACCAAGGCTTAACTGGGTATTTGGTGTTTAAGGGATAAGCTGAAAAAGAGGCTGAAATTGCCTTACTTTTTATCATCTAGCAAAGCCTGGACACAAAGAGTACTTAAAGAATAACTAAACACTTCAGTGCTGGAATAAAGCAGCTGCTCTCACACATGACTAAGATCACATGCACTAAGTGAAAAATATATCCCCTAATGAACATATGCCAGGAACTGTTTTGATCCAGTCTTAACAGAAATGAAACATTTATGTCCATGCCTGCCATATGGGAGAACCACATTTCATGATTACTCCCAGCCTCTCCTTCCAAGGACTGACACAGAGCACTAGATGAAGTAAAATCACTTCAGATTATTCAGCAAAACATTTAAATGTCTGCTCTGTAGCTTCCTGGTGTCACCTTTCCGTTGCATGCCCATAATCTTGCTAAGCTTGTGCAAACTACTGAACTGTAGAGGGAAGTGATGCAGAAAGCACAGCCATCTGGGCCTGCTGAATAGGAAGAGAAGAAAACACTCACTGCGAGAATGTTATTAAAGCCAGGATTGCTTTTGCAGGAGTGCCAAATCTTACTAATTAATTTTCTGATTTATTCTTCAGTGAGAGCCTGGCAGTGATTGTATTATTCAAAAAGCAGTCGTGGTCTATTTCTGAATCTTAAAGTGAGAGTCTCTTTACATCTTGCAGATTTTCAGTACTTTGTGACCTCCTAGCATTTGGTTTCCAGATACGCATCTTTCCTTAAGACTCATCCCTGCCAGAATCCCTGCTGCGGATTGCTGCCACAGGCATGCGGTGAGGCTGGAGGCTGGGCCAGCGTGCTATACTCTTCCCCAGCAGCTTGGCCCGGCCTGCCCTCCGTTACAGTCGGAGGCTGTTGCTATGACAAACCTAATCATGGCTTTTTTTTTTTTTCTTCCAGCAGCAAACCCGCTATTGTTGTTGCGAGTTCAAGGACAGGAAGGTACGCACCTGCCTCCAGAGCGGGCTCGGCGGGAGGGCGGAGCCGGGCTGAGAGGGAGCGCTGCCCCGCCGCCGGTACGGCCGCGGGCCGGGGGTCCCTCCTTAACTTGTGGGCACCAGTAGGCTCTCGGCTGGTTCTAGCGGCCGGCCGAGTAGCAGACAGGAGCCCGCTCGCGGTCAGTGGGACGTGTTATTCATTCGCGGGCTTCTGCGTAATTCTCCGCGGTCCGGCCCCAGGAGCTGCCCGCGTTCCAGCGGACACGCGCGGGGAGCCGCGGGGCAGTGCGCGACACTCCTCCCGCCCACCTCTTGGCGCCCACCCGCCGCCCCACAGGCAGAGGGCGGGGATAGAAGCAGGCCCGCCCCTCCCGCTCTCGCCCCTCTGCCCCCGGACGGCCGCTTTCCTCCCCTCCCTGTGGTGCGGCCGGCGCTCGGCGCGTCCCCGACGCTGACAGCTGCCGGCTTGGCGTTGCGCGTCTTACGCGCTCCTCGTCCTCCCTTCGCCGCCAGCGTGCCCAGCCGAGCCGGCGACGCGGCTCCGTAGGCAGGCCGGGCGGGGAAGCGCTCCGCCTCCGCCCGCCGCCCGCCGCGGGGATGTGTGATTGCCATGGCGAGGCGGCTGTTCGCGGGGGCCTGGCTCAGGAAGCCCCACCACGCGCAGGTAGGCCGGCGGCGGGCGGCCCGGAGAAGCCGTTGGCGGCGGTTTCCCTCGCGGCGTCCCCTCACGGGCGGGCGCCTTCAGCGCGTCCCTCGGCCGCCGGTTCTCCCTTTCCCCCCCCCTCCTCTACCGCCGGGGCCCGGCCGCGCCGTGCCGTCGATCTGGGGTGGCGACGGCGCGGCCGGGGGGGCGTGGAACAGGTGTCGGGCGGGAGCGAGGCGCCGCGCGCGGGCCTCCCGTGCAGCCGCCGAACGCTGCCCGTAGGTGAGAGCCGTCAGCCGGCCCTCGGGCGCGGGGCCGCACGGCTCCGGAGGGTCGGGGAGCGCCCCCCTGTCCGCGCCCGCAGCGCGCTGAGTCCGCACCGCTCTTCTGCTGCCCGGCGGTGCCCGCTGGCGGCGTTCGCCTGCGCGTTATCGGCCTCGCTCCTGCCTCGATGTGCGCAGGTAGGCGCGGAACGGTGCTCTGGCCGAAAGCGCCGTGGTTGTGGTGCAGCAGGAAGTTCTGCTGCGAGACGTCGGCGAGGGCCTGGTGGTACGCTGAGGGGTGTTCTCTGGGTTTCCTTCTGTCTGTTGCACTGTGCTTTAACTCATTTGCGGTTCAGCTGAGTTGAGGGGGTAAATGCCATATTTACATGTATGTGCTACTTACGTTTGTCACCTATTGCTATATTACTAAATGCTTTCTAGTAATTGGCTTATTGAAAAAGTGTGGGCTTCATCCTTATGCATCGTAAAAACCCAAGTGCTTTAATTCCTTCTCATCTGGAGCTTTTCTGATGCCGTTCTCTTTTTGAAAGTGCCTGGAATGAGATGTCAAAGCTGAGGAGCAGTGTTTAGGTGCAGGTGTAAGCTCAGCCCCTGCAGCATTTCTGTCCACAAATGTAGATCATGTATCACCTGATTTTTGACCAGGAAATGTTGTCCTTGATCTCCTTAACAAAGCAGACACTTTTTAGTTCCCATAGGAGGAAGTCTGTGGCACATGTAAAGTGAAAATCAGCTCACCGTGCCTGTACCCGCTTTCAAACTAGGACTCTGCAAATTGTTGACCCTGCTATAAGTTCTACTTTGTTCATAATATGGTGATATTGGATAACTGTTTTTATTTATTCTTCTCAATATTTAAAGGCATTGTTAGCAAAATGTATGATTTCTGCCAAGATCATTTCTTAGTCAAGTCAGAAAGTTAAATATTTGTGTCAGTTGGAGATGTAGCAAAAGTATCTTTGTTGATGCTTTCTCACACTAAAAGCTGTATCGGAATATTTTACAGATTGTTTGGAAGAGAGCTAATGTGAGCTTTATGAAAATGACCTTTCTTTTCTCTTACATTGTTGAATGTGTGCTGGTAGTTGATGTGTCCGCAGAATGGCAGCATGCTGTCAATGTATTGACTTTGTGACTGCGTGTTGCTGTTGGTACGTGACAAATGCATTCATGGTTGAGCTGTACTGATTACTCACGGACTGAGTTTTTGCCTGCAAAGAGGCCACTGCTCTCTAAGTAAATGCTAGACTTAACTCGCTGAGATGTAGCTGTGAGTGAGATGATTAAGACTTGTATGGTGTTGCTATGCAATATTTAATGTGGCAGACCAGGGAAGAGGGTTGTACAATGGAAAGCATTGCTGACTGACTTCCAAATTTTGTTGGCTGGTGTTCCGTACTTTTTGAAAATTGTGCTGTGGAATGAGTTGAGAACATTAAGTTCTGTGCTGAAGAACTTTATACCTCCTCTAGATTTTCTGCTCTGGTAGTGGGAGCAAGATGCTGTTGGTTGGTTTGTAACCAATGTTCCGTGCCAAGTGTTCTATTATTATTTATTGTTATTATTTGACATGCACTTTAGCTTGCTTGCAGTATGCACTATCCGTCAGTAATCGCTCAGCCTTTCTAGCTAAGGGCAATCAAACAGCCTCACCTCATAAGGTAAAGCAGGACAAACTCTGAGGACATCTTGGCTCAGCTCAAAATTTAGTGATTGGGATCCACAAAAACAGTGCTGAAACTTCATTGCAAAACGGGCAGTGACTGTGAAACACAGAATTTTCCCACTGTTTAGTCTGCAAGACTTGTAATAGTAGAAAACCAAATAAAACTAGAGCAAAAAGCTCCAAACCTTGACAAACTTCTAAACACCTAAATAATGCCCCAAAATATCAGTATTATTTATTGGCTGTTACGGTTGGGAGACTAACGCTGTTCTGCAGTGCTGATTAACATTTCTTGAGAAGACATGAATGTCCCAAATTCAGGAAACGTGGTTCTGAATTTCTTTCTGGTAACTGTAGTTAATAACTGTACTGTGAGGCTGAGGTCAAACCAGTAGGACACACACATCAATAACGTTGTAGAGAACACTGCTATGTTTGGGAGCTTTCTGGCTGCTAGAGATTCTGGACCTCCTTTACAGACTCTCTCGGGATGTTGTGTAGCTGCCTGTAATGCAGAAGACTTTGAAGGCCCAGGTTCCAAAGGCCCCCTTAACGTATCATCATCATTTCCTCCAAGCTTTTAATTCTCTTCTTGTTGTTTAACCTTTTAAGTGGAAACACCCTGTTTTCTTTCTTGGTTGCTATCCTTTATTTCAAAAGATACATTCTATGATGTTTGCTCAGCTTGACTGCTTAGGATACAAGTGGAGATGACATCGTAATCCGAAGTGTGCACTGTAAGCTCTTAGAAACCTGAAATGCTTGCTATAAACCATAAATCAACCTGAACTTAAAGAGATTTGTAACATGCATACAATTTTTTGGTTCTCTCCTATTGCTGATATGTCGAACAAACTGTGTGAGTAGTTTGGAGTTTTGGAGATGTTTACTTGACTATGGTTATATGAAATACTTGATTGCATGAAGTTTTCTGTAGTGCAAAATAAATGAACACTTCCATACTTACTAACTATAAAAATGTTTCAAGTAAGAAGTACTCTTATCAAAAAATTGGCAAATAGTTGCACTGCGTCTGGATCTGCTACTTTCCATATGCTTTGGAGTGCATCCAGGCTTGAATTCTGCCAGAAGAGGCTTTCCAGTTCTGTTCCAGGGAATGAATGTCTAATTCTTATTCAATGCACATGACTCAGTGCAATGCACAAGTGATGGATGAAGTTGATGCTGTAATAACCTTTTAAGTGTTACAAGTGCTTTCCTTTATCCTTGTGTTCCCTGACTCGTGTTTCGTGTCTTGATGGAAGAGTGGAGCATAAAAGAGAAATTATATTTCCTGGTTTTGGACTTTCTGCCTTTTTTGATCATTTCAGAACTCTCAGTCCTTCTGACATCCTGAATATTAACAGTTTTCTGGAAGTTTGTTGTGATTCCAAATGAAGCTTGTCTATAAGCATTGCTCCCTAATTTCTATCTGGGACTTTGTGCTCAGAAATATGCTCAAAAAGCCGCACGACGTGTGCAGTAAGTGTGGTGCATTGAGGGTGTACTGGCACATACATGGCCTCACCAGGCTTACCGAGTCTGTGTGCTGCATTAATGCTGCACGTCAGTTCTGGCACTTCCCAGATGAGCCTATGTTCTTAGATTTTAAGGAGAAAATGCAAAATTTTTAGAGAGAATTTGTGGGAAGAGACATAAGTAATTCCCTCTAAACTGAACAGAGTAGAACCTCGTGGTCCTCTGAGCAGCTGCGTGCTCTGAACGGGGAGTAGTGCTGGAGACCCATCAGTCAGAACCGGTGTGCCTGCATTGGCACAGTGCTGAGCCTGAAATAAACACAGCTCCTCCAGAACCTCTCGCCAAGTCTATGATGTAGTCAGATGGCGTTTGGGGAGGGTTTTCTGTCCCAAATGCATTCTCTCTGTCTTTCTGAGACGGAGGACAAATTTGGATAAACCCTTATACAGAGGATTATTTCCTGTGCTATGAATACAGTTGTTACTCAGCAGTGATCCTGAGGCTTGTGGACGGCTGCTAGCCTCAGATTATACAAAATGCTATGCTTGTAGTGCAGAACTGCTTTAAATAGTGCTTGGGAGTAACATTTAGTATTGTAAATGTGCATAGGAGGAATTGGCAAGAAGCTTTGAGAAGGGGGGGGGCAGTTTGTTGTCCCAGTAAGATTTGGGAGTAGTTTTTTAGAAATGAAAAACAGCTTTGCTGAAAAAAATCAAATTTATTTCAAATAAATCTGTATTAGATTTTATCTGCAATACTGTGTGTTGGTGTCTGTATTTCTGCCATAAGGTATTAGAGCTATTAGAAGTAACTTCTGGGCTGTGTCTCTAAATGAAATCAGTATCTTTTCTTTCAGATAGACGGAGGATAATCATTAGCATTTACTTGTTGTGATTCTTGGTTCATAGGAACTTGGTGTTATTTGAGGAGAGAAGGAATAAAGAAAATTATCTTACTAGAATTTTTCTGTAATTCTATTAATAGAAGAAAAAATTGTAGAGAAGGGTCTTGTGACCCTTTAGGCTGTAGGAACAACGCTGTTGAAATTGGTAGAAATGAGGAAGTGATGAAATCAGTTTTCCCTGTAGGTGTTCTGCAGAGTTTTATTAAGGACTGTGTAACTAAATAGTTCTGAAATGCTTACTTCTAAAAACAAAAATCAATTTTGGAAAAGCGAATGCTGTTTTTCTTCCTCACACTTTGCCCCAAGCATCCCATTCACAGCTGTGGAGCAGTAATCCCTCATACATTTTTATTTAGAATCTGTAAATCACATCTGTGTCCTTGTGGTTGTTTGTTCATAATCATCTGCAACTCGTGTTTTTTCAGAAGTTTTACAAGCTGCTGTCTCACACAGATGTTGCTTGATTCACTGAAAACTGTGTCATGTAATGGTTGGTATCCTTTCTTGTTTGTGGGTACGATTTCATGTGACACAAGAAGTTCTTGTGTTACTTTGAATCTTTGGAAGTGTGCATAATGGAGTTTAAGATCCAAACTGGGGCTGCTTTGAGCTTGGAGGCCCAGGAAGACATGCTGGTGATTTGCAGTAAACACATCCAGAAATCCTGTGCTGATGCAACTTTAATCATGGGCTGTTCTTGTTCGTGATATTGAAGATTTAAATGTGGAATACTTTTCAAATTATAACCATTTCTGGCAAGTCGTACTTCTTAGGCAGACAAAACTAAAATTTGCTTTTAAGGGAAAGCATGTGGAAGTGCCATAATGTCTGGCATTCAGCAGAAGAAAAGAGATGCCTTGCTATAGCTTCTGCCTGCATTCAGTTACTTTGCTTTGGGATAGTATCCATTTTATAGCAAAAGATTAGGTTTTTTTTTTTCTTAAGAAAAGCATTTAACATGATGGGAACAGGAAAATAAGCCCTGGGTAAGTTAAACTTTCCCATTTGAAGGAATAAGATTTCAATCTGCTCCCCATCCTGTATGTGAAGTGGCAGTTGGTGAAGCTGTTTCATCTGGGCACTGCCACCAAACAGAGGTTCTGAGATCAGCCATTTCGGTGAGGACGCTGATGTCGCAGCAGAGGAGGTTCTTTAGGCACTGAGATGAGCAGGGAGGCTCGCACTTCTTAGAGAAAGGACAGAAGCAGCTCTACACCAAGTGATGATCTCTGTCTTCTGGGAAAATTGCACTAAGACACAAATCTTCATCCTCAAAGTTTGTGTTACAATAATGAGATAAAGATGGATTGCAAAACTAGACCAAACTGAGTTCTCTACAAAAGGATAAGCCACCCTTAGGGAGGATATTGGAGTTTGTGAAGATGTTTTGTTTTTAAATAATTTGCTGTGCCCATGGATTTCAGAAAGAAATGGTGGAAGTGGTGATTTTCCCGCCTATGTTCCTTGTGAAACTTGAATAACAACTTAAAAGAAATGGTTGGAATCCATTATAGAATACATTATGGGGTAGTCATGGACTTAGACTGCATGAAATAGGTCTGTGGCTGCCCCAAGAAAGCTAAGAAAATATAACATTGAACATTTAACAGCATGTTTATAAGCATTGGCATTCATTACATGTGTTCCTATCAAATGTAATTTTAGCATTGCTGAGTTGTAAGTTGAATCAGTTGAATAGTCAATCCTAGCAAAAAATAAGTACAAAAAACTAATGAACATGGCTTCACTGAATAGTTACCAGTCATTGAACATGACCTGACTTTATCAAAACATCATGCTTTAATTATAAAAAGCTTTTGTACCTCTCTTCAGGTACTGCTGTATCTCACTGTCCTTGCAAAGGGGAAAATTCTTCTTTGTTTGGTGCTGTATTGGGTTACAGAACCGTTAGGCCAAAGAAAATTAAGCAGGAGACTTACCTAGGCAATCTCAGGAGCTGCTCTGCATGCACTCATTAGTTTCATTACTATGCTTAAACCAGTATAAATGAAGTTTAGATTATGAATGCATAGGTTTTAGTGGGATATAAGGACAAATAAAAGAAAAAAAGTAAATTATTGCTTAAGTCTTTAAACTTGCACGAATATACTGTGGTAGTTTTTATTTGTAAGTGCTACAGCTACTATGTAGTGTCTGCCCTTCAACCAGGGAAAAGTATGAAGGTGGCAGAAAAAGCCCAACACAGTGTTCTCTAGACAGTGTGAGAAAAATGTGATTGTGTATTCACAGCAGAGCCAGAAGAGGCAGCCATCCATGCTGTGCCTTGAATGCTTTGGCTCTGCTGGTTCCATTCACCTCTTGCTTCAAACCTGTGTTTCAAGAGACCTCTGCTGGAGGATTGCCTCAGAGCTGGAGAGCTGGGCTTCCTGTGCAGATTTGCTGGGGAAAGATTTATCTTTGTTGTTGTTTAGGTTTATTTTGTGCATCAAAATAACATGCCTGACAGTAAAAAGTAAACTATGCGGAGAATCCATCTGCCCTGCTTACACCTTAATTTGTTCTGAGGTGAGAACAGGGAGCGAGACGCCCCTGAAGACTTTGCTATGCTGTCTCAGCACTGTGAAAGAGGGATTCTGAGGGCAATGAGCAAATTCTGTAGATGGGCAGTAGCTCAGGACAAGGATTCTTCAGTAGGCAAGTTGTGCTGGGAAGACTGAAGAAGCAGACTAGGTGCTGAGTAGTATTAGGACCTGAGGCTAATATTGTAGAGTTGGATGGTGTAGAAATAGACAGCAAATGGCTGGAAGAAAGAACAGCAGATGATGTGTGGCTTGAGAGGATTGTCAGGGCAAGCAGCTTGAGATTGGTGAAAAGAAAAAAATTATTAGGTGAAAATTACAGGTGAATAATATGGAAAATGGACTGGAGTACAAGAGAGATTGAGCTTCAGCTGAGCATGAATGCAGATATCATCGTTCTCTTATGTATGGAGAAAATTCCTGAACCCATTGGTAAAGTATCCATTCTTGTTATTGCTGGTTCACATCTCAGGTGACTCTTACTGCTCCTCATCAGTCTGTTCAAGTAGTGTGGTTTGCAAAGTTTGTGATTCCTAATGTTGAAAACTTGTAGATGTGGTATTGCAAGGCTAGCAAATTAGGTTAAAATCTTCCAGTTCTGTCCCTTCAGTAGTGTTCGTTCAGAGGGAGCGTGGGATTTCTTTTTGACTCTCCCCAACCCCTTGCCTCCAGTATTTTTTTTTTTTCTTGGCTGTTCTGTCCTCACCAGCCTGTTTTGTCATAGGTTTTCTAAATTGTTTCTAAATGTGCTGTAAACCACGCAGCATTATTGTTGGTCTCCTTTTGTACTTCATCCAGTTCAGGTCTTCATATCCATGTTGTGGATAACATACTTCAGAGGAAATTATGTGTTACTCCAAGGGTCTTCATGGCTCTGGTAAAAACAGCTTAAATTGTTCCTCTCTTACAACACTCCCAATAATGTACCTTCAAAGAAAAACTGGTTGAAGGAACTTTCTGGCCAAGATGAATCCCCAGGAAAAAACGTGGTTAGGTGAATCTTTTTTTAACTAGGCAGTTCTAGGTTACAGTTAAGTGGATGTGTGTGGAGGAACAGCAGTGCACAGCCACTGTGCAGGAAAGGGGCGGGCAGGACTGCAGCTGCATGGGCTGGCATCACCTCTGGGTGTTGTGGAACTGCCTTTTAGCTGTTTACCTCTTCCAAGTGGAAATGGTGCTGGTCTTGTCTTCCACCTAAGTCAAACCGACCTCCCCTGGCATTCTACTTATTTTAATCACTGTGAAAGTCAAACTCATTTGCTTTTACTGTTCTTACCACTGCTGAATGAACAAAATATTTTTTCTTTGTGTCCTCTAGGTACGTTTCTCATATATGCGGATGAAGTATCTCTTCATCTCTTGGTTAGTGGTGTTTATTGGCAGCTGGGTCATGTATGTCCAGTACTCTACCTACACAGAACTATGCAGAGGACATGACTGTAGGAAAATAATAGTAAGTATGTTTAGCACAGTTTGCTTCTTAAGTATTTGCCTTGACTAGTTCCACAGCTCTTTTGGTCAGTGCCATGCATACATTCATCAGATGCTGCTATTCTGTAATGCTGAAATAAGATCATACATTCAATTACAGATAACACCAGTTAACACAGTTTTAATACAGTTATTGAAATTTTCTTTGACCTCCCTCCATTTCTTTTTATTTCAAGAGTGAGATGTTGGGAGAGAGGTGGTTATTGCTTACTTGAGTGATTTGTTGAATATTTTTGTTTGTTTCAGTGTGATAAATATAAGACGGGAGTTATTGATGGATCAGCATGTAGTAGTCTTTGTGGAAAAGAGACATTGTATTTTGGAAAATGTTTGTCAACAAAGCCCAGTAACCAGGTAAGGCTTTAATCATCCATCCTAGCTTTATCAGTTCCTACTGAAATGTCCTGTATGCACGTGTTACACCAGCTTTTCTCTCTTGGCTTCGATGAGAAACAGACTTCTTGGCTGAGAGGCTAGAGGTTGTAATGTAGCATTTCCCTTCTGCAGGTTGTCTGTCGTCATAGACACATAAATAGAGAAGCCCTATCACAGTGGAAAGCAATGCTGTTCTGCTCGTGGTACGCTCTTTGGACTTCAGCATGTGCTTTATGGATGGTAACTGCTGTGCTGCAGTCTGAGAGTGTTTGAGGCTGGTGATAGCTACACTGGCCCACCTCCCTAGGATTTGGATGAGCTGGCTACGGCAGCAGATGTGATTAGAAGAGTTGCAGGCTTTCTTTTGCTTGTAGGGCATTAAGCAGTAGTAACTTTTCTCATGAGGTGAATAATGCAGTTGTAGAAAGAGATGTGAGGATATCAAGACAGACTCAGGAACAAGAACCAGCAGCCATGGCAGTAGCCTCTGTGTAAGTTGCTGCAGCTACCTAACTGCAGTTTCACATCAAAGCCCAAGTATAGCACAGGTATGTTATTGTTAGTCGCTCTTCTTCTCTGAATATGTTCCATGAATGTATTCAGATAGGTAAATATTTGACGATTGGTGTTACATGGATCGTTTTTGTCTAGCTGTAAACAAAGAAATATTCCACTGACTGGATCCTCGTGGACCTATATACTAAACTAGCAGTAAATCTATAATTGCCATCAAGACTTTTTAATTTCATAGTTACAGAATCCAGTTTCCAAGGAGATGATCAGATCCTTGCACATTTGGACAGAATACCTATACTTCTGTACAGCATACCATCTCTGCACTACCCTGCTTCTCAAACAAAGTCAGCAGCCTCTTAGCCCAAGCAAAGAGTATAGTAATGCCAGTATACTGTTTCTCAAGCTGTCTTCATATTTTGATAGGGCAGCATTCCTAAGTCCCTGCATAATGTATGTGAAGCTGCCATTGTTGAATTTGCTGTCTGTAAGCAGGACTTGGTTTTCTGATCTGTGCTGCTGCTCGACCACAGGGAGTGGTAGAAGTTTGGATGATACTTAGGTGAAGGACTTGTGCAATGATTTTATCTTTTCCCCTATTTTCTTGCATAGATGTATTTAGGAATTTGGGGAAATCTGCAAGGGGTTATAAAATGCCAGATGGAAGAAGCTGCTCAGCTTGATTTTGGTACTGATCCAGAACCAAGGAAAGAAATAATCCTATTTGATAAACCAACAAGAGGAACCACTGTAGAGAAATTCAAGGAAATGGTTTACGGTTTTTTTAAAGTAAGTATATGCCTAGCTATTCTATTCTGACTGAAAGGCTTTTAACAATTGTTTAAGCATTACAGTGGCTTTGTCTCTAAGATTGGGTGTGCAACAGATTTTTAGATTGGAGAAATGAGGAAATGTTTGTGTGACTTTTCTGCATGCATTGGTAATAGTTGAAATTACAATGCTTCTGATTCCAACAATGGCTTTTTTCTTTATATTGTTACAATGGAAATGGCTGTACCAAATAGCAGAATAAAGTATTTCAGTACATTTAGTCTGAATTCGTGCCAAATAGCATGGTACTCTGTATGAAGTGTAGTGGATAGTGTTATTTCTCTACAACTGAGAGGCTTAATCAGCTGAAAACCAAATTTGGTCTATATTCTACATACTTACTGTAAGAAAATATTTAATGAGCTGCTCTGTTTTTCATTAGACCAGCCTTTAGAAAAAGACTGCCTTTTGAATTCTAGTCCTTGCATGCTGAAATGCAAAGAGTGCTGTTACTTTCAGATCATACACCAGATGCCTTGGAAAACTGAACAGAAAGGAAGTTCATCAGGCATCTCTAAGCAATAAGAACTAGAACATGATATACTCTCTAATACTAAAACAACAAAAAGATGGAGAACTACAGGTGGATTGGCAGTAGTTAATGAAATCATATATAACCTTTTTTTGTTTGTTGTTTCTAGGCAAAGTTGGGTGAACAAGGAAATCTTTCAGAACTGGTTAACATCATTCTATCTTTTGCTGATGGAAACAAAGATGGTAGAGTTTCTTTGCCTGAGGCAAAGTCTGCATGGGCACTTCTGCAGCTTGATGAGTTTATGTTAATGGTGATGTTGCAGGATAAAGAGCATACTCCCAAGCTGATGGGTTTTTGTGGGGATCTCTATGTGATCGAAAGAGTTGAATATACCTCTCTCTATGGAATCAGCCTTCCATGGATCATAGAACTTCTAATTCCTTCTGGATTCAGGAGAAGCATGGACCAGTGGTTTACTCCATCATGGCCAAGGAAGGCAAAAATAGCTATTGGACTTTTAGAATTTGTGGAAGATATTTTTCATGGACCTTATGGTAACTTTCTTATGTGTGATACAAGTGCCAAAAACTTGGGATATAATGATAAATATGATTTGAAAATGATGGACATGAGAAAAATTGTGCCAGAAATGAATTTAAAGGAAATGATTAAAGATCGCCCGTGTGAATCAGATATGGACTGTGTTTATGGTACAGACTGTAGGACTGTATGTGACCAAAGTACAATGCGGTGTACCACAGAGGTTATTCAGCCAAACTTGGCAAAAGTGTGTCAGCTACTTAAAGACTATCTGCTTCGTGGTGCACCTTCAGATATCCACGAAGAACTAGAAAAACAACTGTATTTGTGTATTGCCCTTAAAGTCTCAGCAAACCAGATGGAAATGGAACATTCTTTAATACTGAATAACTTAAAAACATTACTATGGAAGAAAATTTCCCACACAACTGATTCTTAGTTTCTCCACCAGCAGAAGATACTGTCTGCCACTCGAGGTGGCCTATCATGTTTGATAAAAATGATCTGCAGCATTTTGTAAAAACGTGTTCTCAGATTTCATGAATGGCTCTTCAGCTCTTCCCTTCAGTCAGTTCCTTGTTACAGGGCTTCTGAAAGGATGAACTTACCACCAAGCGATCTGGCAGAAGCCAATAGCACTCATGGTGTTCCAGTGCACTGCTGGGAAACAAAAACAATCCTGCATGCTTGACTGTTCTGTGCACTTTGTTGGAGCTTGAACAGGATGCCATCACATCAAGTAATACAACATCTTAAAATTCTGTGAAAATTGTTGCTCACTTGTGAAATACCTGCAAAAGATTTTTATGAGGAACCACCACTATTGCAAATATGGTGGCTGAGTCCAAGTTGCTGTTATGAATAAAATGAACTGAGATTGAAGTTTACTAATACCTTGGCATGGCAGAATTTGCACATCAATAATTTTTAAACTGTGGAAAAAATTAAAATTTTATTCTGGAAATGATAGGTTGTAATATGAGATTTAAATTGAATTCTGTTTACACCTTGTTACCTCATACTTTCATCTTGAATGTTTTAGTTCAACACTTGAATAGTCCTGATACAGTACACCATGTTAGGAGCCAGGATTTTTAGAATGTTACTACTTAGAACATATTTGTATTTTACGTTTTCAGAAACACATTGCTGCTAAATTATTTTTAAGTACTGACAGCAGAATCATCCTAAGTTTTAAAAGCAACACCAAAAAACCCTCCACAGTAGGACGCTGGTTTATGACAAGTGAAAGAAGTAACAGTTGTGGATGAAGTCTTATTACTGCCCACAGAAATGTAGCTATATGCTTGTACTGAAATCATCCTGAATTATTGCAGAAATTATGCAAGTCAGAACTAGATCATAACTGCTAGACAAGGTGGATTGCTCAGGACCCCAGAATATTGCTTAAATGGGAACCCTGTGACTAGTAACAGCTAGGGACGAGGTGGAATGACGGTACTTTGTAGTATGTTTGTGTTCTGCTGTTTTTTTCTGGTAATATCTGAGTTGAAACTCTCAAGTCTTAAACACTGATCCAGGCACTGTACAGGGCATGACCACTGCACCACCTTCAATCATCAACCCTACTGTTCTACAGATTTTCAGCTTGTAGAGAGAGATGCATAAGACACCTTAATGCTGTGCTCGCTGCATATGTTTAATTTAATGTTTTAGGTATGAAGCAGTTAAAAACCTTAGTGATTTTACTGGCAGTTGTCCTTATCCCTTCACATAGCTGACCCCTTTAATCAGTTACAGCATAGTAAAAATGAGCTTTATTTCACTATTTTAAAAGTGGTTTAGTTGCTTGAAGGTTCTACACTAAATGCATTCCTTGACTAACATCAGGGAATTTCTCCACACCATATGTAATAATGTGTGGCTTGGGCTGAGTGTGTGCTGTTTGTAATCAGCTTTTTAGTTGAAAAATTACTTACTGTTTACTATTATCTAATTTAGTTTTTATAACTAGCAATGCACTGAAATCTAAAGCAGGATATTCTTGCTGGAAACACGACTAATTGCTGCAAGGTTTGGGGCAAAAAAATATTACTGAACCCAAAGTACCAGTGGGCATTTTGAACAGCTTCTTGGAAAAACTAGAAAAACGTAATAGTGCAGTTTACTATACAGAACCTCTATTTTTATTGCTGTTGCACCAAGCTGGAGCTTTAATTGAAAAAAAAATATATATATATACTTTTGTTTCCAATTAATAACAGGCTTCCTATTTTTTTTTCCAATAGCTAGACTTCCTGTCATCAGTATTGTAAAGCAAAGAGTAGGATACACTGATGAACTTGAGGAAAGCATGCAAGCAATTTCAGTATCTCAGTTTCACAGACAGCTGTAGAATAAGGCAAGCTACAACCTCTATAATTAAGCAAACATATTCAACTTCAGAGTAAGTTCTCTTGTCTAATCCCTAAATAATAGAAAATATTTAATCTTAAGATAGTACCTGCTTCAATAGCAGCCAGAACCTTTAAGTACTTATTTCACTTTGTGGAGGAATGTTCAATGTGTCAATGTGTACTGCTATCAGCTATGCTCATTTTCAGTCTGGGAAGCACTACTATTCATGTTCCTAAAAGCTTAAGGCTATCTACAATGGAGGTTTGTTTTCCTTAAGATACATATACATCTCTCATAGCATTACGTACACTGAAATTGTACAGAATTGTCAAGTGCCTGTAAAGGTTATTTATTTTTAATTTAAGTCATCCTCTAGTTAGAAGGAACAAATTCCATCTAGTCACAATATAAATTAAACAAAATTATTTCCCCTTGCCATGGAAATAATTCTAGTGTGGTAGCTCTGTCTTTACCACTTACCTTCATTGAATGAGTTTGTATTGAAAAAAAAACTTTAAGGCTCCATAGTATGTGGATTATAAAAAATATTCTGATCTTTAAGTTGTATTAATAAGCCAGTCTTACACAGTTGCTTAGTCAATAAATTTATTGCCACTTTTTCCAAAGCTTCATAGAAAATTGTGGAAGTTGTCTTAACTGTCAGCTGCACGCTCCTGGGCCCTGAGGAAGCTAGCCTTCTTCTGAGCAACACGGTCTTTCTTCTGGGCGAGGGACATCTTGGTACTGTTCACTCTGCAGTGTAAACACACAATATAATATATTAACCAAGAAAGAGGCAAAAGTGGTGATGAAGGAAGCTGATAAATATCAAAACTGTGACTGAGTTCTGTGCTAGAACCACTTCTGTGTCATGCTCTATTTCTCAAGTTCTTTAGTTAAGGCACCACAAAGAAGTTTCTCAGGAGGTAAGCTCTTAGGGGATGAGGCACCATCAAATCCATCCCAATATCTGTGCCTCTTCTGAAAAAAACTGAAGTAGTTTAGTGCTGACACGTAAGTCAGCCTGCCCTCTCCTAAAGGGAAGTAGCCTTGCCCCTGAAAACATCCAAGTGTTAAAATACACACTTAAGGAATTCCAGCTATTCAGGCTAAAGACATGCTTTACTGCTCAAGTTTGTTGTTGTTGGTTTTTGTTTTGGTTTTTTTTTTGCACAGTTAAAAGCTTTTTCTTTTCTGACGAAGTTATATATAAATCATTGTACCTTAATCTCATCTAAAAATGAGTTTTGACACAAGTGCCATAGAAATCAGTCCACTTGGTGCCATCATTAATTAAAATCTCTTCAACAGAGAAGTTAAACTTCATGTTTACCTCTTTTTCTTGACTTCTCTCTTGGGTTTCTTTTCATGGACTGGATTATCCCGTATAGCAGCATGGGCTTTCTTATACATTTCTTCCATCTTGAAAAAGGAAAAGTTGTTACAGTTCTCTAGTGGTGCATTGCAAGATTGTATCAAGTACTAAGACATTCTCAGCAAGGAGGGCACTAGAACCAGTTACCATCACAAAACAGCTCACAATTATTCTCTTTTAATAGGTTTCCTTCATGCGAATCACTGTTAAAACCTACTAGAATTCCTGGCCGTCACAAGAAGTATACAAATATTTAAATATTAAAAATAAGTTGGATACAAAACTGAGGAATTACTTTTATCCTTAACTACAGACTACAGGTCTCCAAAGCACAGGCTAGCATCTTGGAGAGGAAAAGCTTACTTCCTATGGTCTAGTTTCCTTACGCTTAAATTGAAAGGCAATACAGAATCTTATTCCACTTCTGCCTTGAGTAAAAGCAAATAATCTACTTTCCTTATATAGCTTAGTGCTCTGAAAACTTAGTTCTTAAACCAGAATTATTTTACATAAACCTTTTCATCAGATGCAATCTTACCACTTGTCAGACTCTACCCCAGTATACATTACAAAGCTGCTTGGTAAGAAAAGTTGTGTGAAAGCAGCTTCTATTAACCAATCACATGAGATCCTGCATCATCCCCAGTAGCAGCAGTCTGCTGGCACCCACAGAAATAAATTAGCACAGGTTACATCATTTCTGACAGCTGATACAGTACTATAACATACAGACCTTCGGGAAGCAGGTCAGTATGCAGAAATAATTCTTTAACATGTAAACAGGAAAACCGATCTGTCCAGTCACACAGATCAACAGCTGAAGCTACCAGAGGACCTATTCTGCCTCCTTTCTCCCCAATTGCAGTATCTTTGCTGATGACTAATTAAGACAATAAGACATTTAATAGGAAAATCTTCTCTGAATGAATACTTGTTTAGCAATGTATACAAAGTTGCATTTACAGTAAAATGTTACTTGTTTTTTTACAACCCATAAAATCAACATAAAAATGTTCCAAACTTCAGAGCCACTGATAACAGAAACCAAACAGCAGACAAGTTATCTGAAAGAAGTTAAAAAAGGACCATGGTAATTTTACCAATCCTCTAGTGTTTTCTGTGGTATATTTAAGATTTTCCAGTCATGCTGACATAAGACATACAACACCAGGTGTATTTCTCGAGATGGTGAGTTCCGTAACAGAACTAGGTTGGCATTTTCTGTATTTGCCTGGAGCCTACAGCTACCACAAGGTCACACTTTGTAAAACAGATTTGACAGAAGGCAGATCCTCAGAAATCACAACTGCAGTGCAGGATTAGGAACAAGTGTGTAGCCATGCACAGAAACTTAAGTGTTAATTTCTGTATCAGAAAAAATATATGGTCTGTTTTAGGATGCAGTCTAAATAAGCAGGATGTTAAACTTCAAAGCAGGAAAGAAGTCCTCATGTTCAAAAAACCCACAATATGCTATAGAGCCCTCAACAGAAAAAAAAAAACCAGACACATTTTTGTTTGTCTGGGGAACATACAAAATAATCACATTACTATTTTACATAGTGAGCTTAATTGCATTATTAGAGAAAACCCTGTACATGAAGATCTACATTGCTACTAAAGGACAAGAACCAGACAGATAAATCTTACCCCATCAGGTGTAATATTGTTCTTTATGTACTGGGAGAACTGTTTTTTGTAAGCATCTTCATCCTCCTCCATCAGGTAACGCATATAATCTGCCACATTTTGGCCCATAATATGCTTGCGGTGAACCTCCGCATTGAATTCTTTGCTTTCTGAGTCATAACCAGGGAAACGTTTGGTACTGTGAAAGAGCAGTTAAATGCTGAGTAACACATATTGCTCAAACACTCTGATTCAAAGGCAGGTTCCACAAAGAAACGACTGAGCTCATATTCTGCTCTAGGTTAACTGAGAAATAGGACACTAATTAAAAATGGAAAGATGAAGAAAATGAATATAAAGAAAAAAAAGTGAAACGGAAGATTTAAAGTTCATCTCAGCTGCCATCAGTCCCGTCTTGAAACTATGCAGTCCATCATTTACACACCATGGACCTATTACAGAGTGGTCAGTCATTGGGGTATCATCACACAGCAGCCAGGTTAGAAACAAATGAAGAATTAGTAAAAACATACAAAAAGACAAAACAAAAACATGAACAAGATGACACAACTCCAGGACAGCAAGAGAGAATACAAAAATCCACAACAGAGATCAGATGTTTTTTCCCTTCTTTGCTGTCTGAAAGAAGCAGGCAAGTGCAGTGATACTGCTAGTGCCAAAAATCTTGATTCCGTCACGTGTTACCTCTGACAAAAATGACCAAACCTCAAATGGAATTTTTTTTGTTTTTGGATCTCATATGTACACACAGCAAAATTAACACCTACTTGCAATTTGCTGAAGTCTTGGAACAACAGGAAAACTAAGGAATATTTACTGAAGTGCATTCAAACACCGGATGGTTTTAAGTGAAAGCAGTGAAGTGGTTCCTTAGCTTCTAAAAATTTAACAACATCTCTTAGTAGTCACAAGAGTCATTACAGCACTACTAGAATTGCAACTTGGAGTAAAAAAAGCCCAACTAAACAAAAAAATATTCCAGAACCTACGCTAAATTAATCATTACCAGGTTATAAAAATAGCTATCTCAGCATAAAAATGACACTATAAGTAGGCTGTCACACACAGAATTATCTCAGGTAACTCCAAAGTAGTTTTTCCAGAGAGATGATTACCTGTGAGGGATGGACAGACCACCATCCACTGCACCCTTCAGAGCACCAAAAACTTTGTTTCCAGTAGTAGTTCTGGCAAGACCTGCATCAAGGTAACATGTGAAAGCACCAGGCTTTCCATCCACACTTTCCACATTGTATTCATCTCCAGTCACTTCCACTTGGCCTTCATAGATCTTATCAAGACCAAATTTATTCAGAAGCTGCGGGGAAAAATAAAAGCCAAAACAATAGCAACACTTCTCATCTTCTGCCCATTTAAAGCCAAAATGGAGAGTCACAAAATTAAAATACAAAAGTTGCAATGGAATCTTCATACTTTCAATGATTTTTTTTTTTACAAAAATTACACATTCCATACTAGTATTAATGCTTATAATAACCACTGAAATATAACAGGCATGTCTATTGCAATCTCGTGGTCCAACAGGTACACTAATAAACTTCAGACCTATCCACAAGCTCATAGGAAAATGGATGAATACAGCTTACATGTATTTAAATTCTTATTGAAGGTACATTTCTTACATTTTTGTCCTGACTCCCTCCCTCCACCAAACTTAAGTGCAGAGACTTAAAAGTGGGCTGCCGGAGTTGAAACTGCATGTTGTCATACTTCTCTTTGTGATTTGACAGTCACAAGAGGCCATCAAATCTATATGGTAAAGAGTACAAGTTAGCATTCAGACAAGCCCACAGAATCTGGATCTATACTTCCAATACCACTTAAGACAGTGAGCTAGCTTTCCTGTTTTTAAGAAAAACAGAGCAACTCCTTCTAGACAATTTGACAGATACCTACCCTGCGTGCCAACAGCAGACCTGTACAGTACGCTGCTGCGTAATTGGTCAGGCCAACCTTCACACCATATTTTGGCAGCTCATGGGCATACGCAGCACAGACAATCATGTCGCCTTCAATCCTGGCATAGGCAATCTGACAACAGTAAAAAAAAACAAAACAACACAAAACAACACAAAACAACCATTAGTTTTCTCACTGTAACCGTGGGCTCAGTTTACCACTTCTTTGACATCTACTTAAGCCAATAGGAACTTTGTATAGAAATGTCCAGCAAACTGCTTTTCTTGAGAGCTCAAGGAGCTCTGTTCCATTTTTCTTTTCAGAAATTTCTTATGGCGTAATTAACTCCTCAAGTACTGAAGTATTCAAATCCATATTTGGCTTTGAGAAAGTAAATGATGGCAACTACTTTTATTTATGTCTTCATATAAAACAAGAGACCAGGAAACTGCCAACAAAAGCAACACTTCAAAGAATTTTTACGTATGTAGATGGATTCTGTCCTACTTTGTGCACGTAGTTCTCAAATAACACAGAACACTACTCATCTCCGAAAAATGCAAAAATATGAGTGTTTGTGAGGACACTTCATTACGAAGTGACTGCATTAAGATATAAGATCCTTGTAATCTCAGGGGTCTCCTGTGAGACAGCAACAGTATCAGAACCGTCTCCCTTTGACTTCCACACCTCCTCTGCCTCTAAAAGTTGCTCCCCTCTCTCTGGAGTTTCCACCTCTGGAAAGGCACAACTGGTCAGATGATACCTGCCACCACTTTTTGTTTTGAATTTCAGAGATAAAGCAAGCTCATCAAGGTCATACAGTTTAGTCTGAGCTGATTAAAAACAGCACTCTTTACTATTCTCCATAGATAAAACTATTTAATGAAGAAAGAAACAACAAGAAAACTTTCTACCTTCAACCTTACCAATGTGTATTATGATAGAACGTTCTGGAAATGAACCAGGAAAATGAATCACAGTAAGAAACTGCATTATGTGATGCAACATACAACTGCATACCACAAAAAGGTGCTTACTACTCTTATTTATCAGTCTCCTTTAATCTCTGTGAAACAATCTTAAGGCCTATCAGCTTCACATGATCCAATATCACAGTAAGAAGTCCTGAAGGCCAGGGCACCTTCAGATACTACATAACAGAAGTGAGCTGACAGGTCACACAGCAGTTTTCAAGCAAACAAAAAAACCCCCTCTCTTTTCAAAGCACTTCAAAGACAGCAGAAAAGATAAAAAAAAGTTTTTCCCCTAAAACCTTTAACATACTTCAGCATCATTAGAAGAGTACAATCTCATATCACAACCTTGTTTTACAATGTTGACATTAGTAAAATTATTCTGTATTGTGACTATGGTGTATTACTGACATTGTGTCAACCTTAAAGATCGTCCTCCAAGAAGCCAGAGAGCAATATAAGAACTGCTTAGGCTTCAAAACAACCAGCAAGTGCCCCATCAATCCCCCTTTTCTGTTCATTTCCAGGAGGCTGACAAATAAGTGGCAAGCACCACAGAACTTACCTGGCAAATGATGTCTCTGTTAGTAACACGCACAATCATCCTATACTTTGGGGTGTTGTACTTGTTTTTATCCTGAATTACCAAACGCTTGCGAGCATAGTAATCCGTTTTTCCCTCTGAAAAACAACAGTTACAGTGTGGAAAACATTTTAAAAAGAAGTAACAATATTTGTCAATATAATGTAATTCAGCAATACAGGGAGTTGAGCCATACCTCTCCTTCTCCTGAATTTTACTTGGTATCTCTTGAAGTAGGCCTTATTCTTGACAACTTTCACAAACCCCTTGAATAAGAAAAATAAGATGTTACTGGCCTGGAACCACATAAGCCAAAGCCATCCAAACTAAACGAATCATTATTAATAAAACTGTAGTGGACCAGGAATAAAATGACAGGTTTTCTTACACGAGATTAAAACCATCTTAAGGAAGAGAAAGCAGGATTTTTACCCTTTACACAAACTTTTCTGCCCATGACTTCACGTTTTCAAGAAAGAAAGAGAAATTGTATCTACTAATGACACGTTTTCTGCATAGGCTGCCACGACTACTCACTGCCAGTCACTCCCACAGAGCAGTCGCTCGGCCATTTCACCCCGACTCCCCCAACCAAAAACACGAGCCGTCCTAGCACCGCCCCGACTCAGACGCCCCCCACGTCCGCAGCTCTCAGGGCAGCTCCCCGCGGCAGGACGAGGCCGGCCTGTCAGCCGCCCGCCCCCAGCTGCCGCCCGCCCGCCCGCGGCTCCCGCTCGCCGCCACCCGCCCGAGGCCCGGTCTCGACCCGGCACCGTGCCGGCCGCCGCCCAAGGATGAGCCGCGAGGGGCTGCGGGGGAAGGAGGCGGAGGGGACGAGCCGAACCGTGCCGGACCACCGCAGGGCTCCGCCGGAGTCGCCCCGATCGGACTCGCGGCGCAGCCCCGGTGCCGCGGGCGGCCATTGCCACGCCGGAGCCACAGCGGCCGGCGGCGGGCCCGGGTTAATCGGGCTCCATCCGGACGAGCGGAGTCGCGCGGCGGGCGCGGAGCGGAGGGCAGAGCACTCCTATGCGCGGGGGTCCCGTACGGGCCGGTACTGACCATCGTGCCAGGTACTGTCCGGTCTAGGCCTAGGCCGGGGCCCGCTCCGCACGACAACTGCAACGACTGCAGGGGGGAAAAGGCCGCTCCCACTGCGCAGCCGCGGGTCCTAGCCTGCCCAGCGAGGCGGGGCGCCGCCGCACGGCCTTCCTGTGAGCCCGGCGCGCGCCCTCTGCCGGCCCGGAGGGGCGCTCGCACCGCACCGCCGCCTGGGACGGGGCCCGAGGGCGGGAGCGCTCCTCTGAGCTCCGGAGGTGTGACGCGCGCGGGAAAAGCCGCCGCCTGCCGCCCCTCGGCGGCACCCGGCGGAGCGCCGCCCCGCGGTTCCCTACCGCCTGCCTCGGCAGGTGCCGGCACGGGGCGCGCGGCAGCACGGGATGAAAAACAATGGTTTTGGTATTAAAGATCTTTATCATATTAAGTACTTTATTCACTTTTTTCCTAGGGAACGTTGTCGCGGTCGACCAATCAGTAAATAAATAAAATGGTAAGCTGACCAAAACCCAACTCAACGCTATTGCTAAAATAGAGCTGCTGGTATTTGGGCGAAGAAACCAAGAGCGCGTTACAGCTGTCGGATGGATGAAAGAAGGAGGGATGGAAAGGAGGGAGGGAAGGAGGAAGCAAGCAAGCAAGCAAGCTAGCTAGCAAGCTCCCCCCGGTAGGACAGAAAGCGGCGCGCTTCCCTCCAGCTGCGGAAGCTCGGCGCTTTCCTTGCTAAGGGCTGCCGAGCTCGCACGCCCCGCCCCGCCCTCACAAATTCGAGGCCTCGAGCTGCCACCCGCGATGCCGGCTGGAGCTGTGGCTGCGGTTCGGAAGGGCTCCGAACTCTCTGAGGTAAAAGCTCCGATTTTTGATATTGCGATGAAGTAATTTTTGTAGGTAACTTTCAATAGCAGCAGGAGGAGCGTATGCGTGTGTTTTCTCAGTCCGCGCTGTTCGCGGTGCTTTGGTGAGATCAGGGCGCACAACCGCGCCTTCCGAAGCCCGCTACCCGCCCGGTCCCGAATATTGTCGTTCCGCGGAGCAGCACGCGCGTCTGCTGGCAGAGTTCTTTGTTTCTGTGTTTTAAGCTTTCAGGAGAGTTCTAACTATCGAGGACCCCGGCGGGCTTCAGCCTGGAACTGCTCGCGCCTCTCTGCGCGAACACGGCGGCAGGCGGACTCGCGCCGGAGCTGCCCCTGGCCCGCAGCGCCGCTAGGGTCGGGCCGAGGCCTGTGGCCGCACAGCGTCGCCGGGAGCGGTACGGTGCAGGCGGTACGGTGGCGGCTGCCGGGCGGGCGCTATATCGACACCGGGAGGCGCTGAGACGGAGCGGGCACCGGCCATCACCGCCTCGCGCGAGGGATGGGCAGCAGCGTCGCGCGGCCGGCGGCACGCGGGAGCCGGCGGCCGAAAGAGCCGGGACGAGGTGAGGGCCAACCCGCGTCGCGTTTCGCCGCCGCGGTGCCGGGGTGGCGCGGAGCTGCGGGGAGGGCTCGGCGGACCCGGCCACCACCCGGCTTCGCGGCGAGCGAATGGAGGCGGCGAGGCCAGAGCCACGCGGCCACCCCGGCCGTCGGGCCCGGCTCCCGGCCGCAGAAAGTAGCGCGGTCCGTTATCGGCGGCCACGCGCGGGGAGGGCGGCGCGAGAAAGAGGTCCCGGCGTCCCGGGCCCGGCGCTGTAGGGCTGCCCCTCGCGGCGGCTGCGCGCCGACTGCGCCTGCGCGGTGCTCTGCAGGGACGTGGCCCGGCTGCCGGGTCGGCGGGGAGGCGGGCCGGCGGGGGGGCGGGAGGTGGATCGGCGGGCGGCTCGGCGGAGGTCGGCGGCGGGCTACGGGGCGCGCCGATGCTCGCGCCTCTCCGTCGCGGGCGACGCTTCCAAGGTGAGGCCCGGGCGGGGCGCCCTTGCCGCTGAGGGGCCGGGGCCGGGGGCGGGGCGCGACGGGGCCTAGGCGGGGTGCGGCGGCCCGGCCGCGGCGTCCGTCCTGGAGCGTCGGGTCGGGCGGCGCGGCCCGAGTCGCTCGGAGCCGGGTTCTCCCCGCTGCGGCGTGCGCGCCGCGGAGGGCGGCCGGACCGGGGGCCGCGGGATCCGTGTGCCTCGGCCCGGCTGGGCGGGAAGGTGGGCGCTGCGGTGCGAGTGGGGAGAGCGGGGCTGGCGGCGCTGGGTGGCGAGAAGGAGGAGTGCTCGCCTTTGGTCTGCGGTGCGCTCCTGGGGGTTTATCTATGAAGGGAGATTTTTCTTAGTCGGGGTTTTTACGGAGGTATTTTTAAGCTGAAGCGTTTGGGTGTGTGGTTGTTGAGAAGGAGTTTTCAAAGGGTGCTTCAGAGGTCTGTCTTAGTGACACCTCGTGCTGCATCTGCACTGACTTGGTTGTGTAATAAGGACAAGAAGTCGACGATGGTGTTGTGGCTACTTAGGGTTCATTTCGTCTTTGGTATCCAAAGGTGTTCTGTAGTCACACGGAATTCCTGCTTATTTCCTGTGTTGGTGGTCAGAGAGCAATTTGCATGAGGTTGGCGTGGTGTTTGGAATTGTCAGTATGAGCTGAAATGAACAGCAAATTTTAAAACATTCTCATATTGTCCTGGGACAGTTTTTTGTAACAGGTGGCCTACAGGAGGTGAAGGAAGGAGTCACATATGTGCAGAGGGGATCTGGCAGCATTTAGTGTGTTTTACTTATCTCTGAAAATGTTTGTCAGAAAACTTCTCTTTTCTCCCAACATTTTTTTTATTCACTTGGTGGCTAAAAGATAAGGTAATTGGATTCTGTTTCTTTTTCTGGTGGATATTTTGCTTAAATGTATCTATTTATTTTCCTTTCTAGCCCCCAGTTTCTGCTTCTGGTCATGGTTATACAGCTCTGCATTTACATACACACATCAGTATTTACGGATATTTTGAGATAGCTAAGTGCAATTCCAAGTAAGGGTTAGGAAAGGAAATAGAGGATGATGAAAGGGGGACAGGATCAAGAGGAAAACACTAGCTATTATGAATCAGCATTGCCTGAATTTGATTAAGCTGGGATGAGGACAGCTGTGGTGAGTATCCTTGAGGTCCAGCCAGCCCAGTAGTGCCTCTGAGAGTAGCAGATGTTTGCAGAAAAACAACTAAAAACAAGAATCTGCCTCCTCCTCAGATCTCCTCTGAGAGGCTGAGATTCAGGCACTTCCTGAGCTAGAGGTCAGTGGATTGGATTCTTTGTGTGTCTTTTTTCGTTGCCTTCTGTATGTTTTTCTTCTGTAGGCTTGTCTGATGGGTTTTGAGAAAGTAAGCAGGAGATGGCTGGTGAATGGAATAGGTGAACTGAAGTTTGTGAAGAGGAGGATGTGGGAGAAGCTTTTCAGAGTTGTCAGGAGAAGGGGTGGAGGAAAGTGAAGTGCTTAAATAGTTAGTGTCAGCTGCTTCTTTGGATAAGACTGAGGGAGAAGTATTTGAAAAATGGAAAAAAGAGGGAAGTGAAGTCCCTTCAAGTAGATTTTGAAAAAGCAGGGCTGTTTATCTTGCTAATTCAGTGTTCTCATAAACAGTCATGTAAAAGAAAAAAATCCTGGTGGTTCTTTGCTCGAACAACTTCTTTCCTTACCTTCATTTTATACTCTGAATTCAGTATTTTTTCCAATTTTTTAATAATAAAAATGCGTACTTAAATATAAAAGCAAATAGTCAATACATTAAGTTTATAATTTTGATCTTTTAAATAAATCCTCTGAGGTTTTAACTATGTGATGGTGTTCTTAGATGGCATGCTGAATTAAAGCCCAGTGTCTTATTTACCTTGTGAAAACCAACATCACCTGTTGGTAAATTTTTGGTTAATTTAAATGGGGCATACTGTCTTCATTGTAGTCATCTGCTTAAATGCCTTTGGTTAAAGAGCGTCTTGTCCTTCTGCCGCAAGTGGCAGTTGGAATAACTGGGGGTTGGCATCTGACGGTGGCTTAGTCATAATGGAGGGGGACTTAGCTTTGCTCAGCTCACGTTCCGCAGGGAGGTATTCCTGTTGTTTACATGTATGCTTAGCAAAAGCTGCGTGCCCACAAGGTAGAGGCGGAAGTGATTGAGTGAAGTCTGGCTTATCCTTGATTGCTGTTCACTTGTTTAACAGCCTCAGAGCTCTGGAAACTATTGAGTTACCTGGGAAGAAGTGTTTTGGGGAGAGCCTAGGAAATACCTGTTCTGATTTGAGCAGTGAAGAGCAAGAATGCCTTTTGGTCACGTTGAGAGAGACACTGCAGTGGCTGTTACTACAGGCTGTATTAACTGTCAACTTTGCTTGCTAGTTTTCTGTAAAACTAACCCTTCCAAGTTGGGTTGAGGCAGTTACTGTGTATTTGGGGTTGAAGTACAGTACCAGGGTTGGGCTTTTGGACTAAAATGAAGATGTTGGCTTAGCGACTGTGGACACTTGATCTGCTTGTATTGGTTCCTGACTTGAGAAACAGCCAAAAGCTGCTATCCAGTGTTATTTTTTTGTCCTAACAAATTTTGTCTGTCTGTGTAGTATAGTATCAAATGCTTGCTTGATGACATCATAAAACATTCTTGATTTTTTTTTTTTTTTTAATTTTGGAAAATATTAATATTGCAATGACACAGATCTCTGATTCACCAGTATCATATGCTGTATTAATGCTGGTGTGGGTTGGTTTTGTTTTTTAAATACGGTTTCTTCAGTCTGTCAGATGGAGCTTGTCTTTTACTAGTGGGTTGCTGCTGTCAGAATTTGGCAGTGCACTTGTAACTAGCAGGATGTTATGGGAAGAACTTACTGTTACCTTTAAGAGAGGAAAAACTATTGTATGTCATTTAAAAATGGGCATCGAAAACTAGTAGCTAGTCACAACCAAACGTTTGGAAAGTGTTGTTTTCCACCTCACTGTGTAAAGTGATGTATGTAAGAACTTAGCTTTACATCTCTGAGCTGCTTGGCTTAGATGTAGTTTGAATGGCAGACTAGTTAAAGACTACTTTCAGACATGGTGAAAGAATTTCCGACTTAATTGTTCTCTGAAACAGCAGAGCTAAATTTCATTAAGCAGAGCAGTTGTGTTTCTCGATGTTGTTGTAGTTTTTATTTTGCCTTGGAACATATTAGTGATTGAACTTCCAGGGTTTGGCTCCAGCTTCAGCAAGTATTTCTTAGACACTTGGACAAAGAATTGCTAGATATTTTTAAAGACAAAATGATGGATGCAAGTTAAAATTCTGTGATAAAGTACATACCAATCATCATAAGACTTGGGGGGTTTTATGTCATTTTTTTGGTGTCTCACTGGCACTAAGGATGATCTTTGCTTTGTTGACCGTTCTTGCATTTTTTTCCACTTATTAGTGGACTTGTCCCACTGAAAAGACTTGGGAAGTTGGTGATTGAGGTGCAAGCTGTGATATTACTGACTATTGGTAGGTGATAATATGAGAAAAATCAAGAATATGTGAGCAAACCAGCACTCTTCTCAGTCTTGATCTGAATTGAATGAAAGAACTGGGAGTGTAGAAGATGCTGATGAAGCCTGTAGTGAAACCATGTTTGAGTCCTAAACTAGGATTTTAACTTGTCAGGAGGCATGAAAACGGGCTGATTCACCAGCTACTGCTTCTGTGTCCTTCACTGAGTCGGTTCAGTTTGTTATTTAGGTACTAGAATGTTATTAACTTCTTGAAGCAAGCAGGGATCTGGGTTTGTGGAATGCTATACAGCTTGCTTGAAAACTATGTATGTAACTTTGACCATAATTGCATTAGACTTTCTCTTTATATACAGAGTAGTATGAGAACTACTTCTGTTTCCTTAGGAAGAGAAGAAAGGGTAGAGAGCACATGAAATATACAAAGTGGACATTAAAACGTTAGTATTTCTTGAGGCTTGCAGTTGCTTTTACTTTGTCATACAACAAGAATAGTTGAAACAGCATTTCTGATAATTGAGACACCCATAGCTTTAATACATGTTTCTTTCAGGGAACGCAGAGGTCAAACTCAGTGTCTGCAGAAACGTGTATGTAGGTTGCTCTGAAAGTAATGCCTCCTGTTTGTTTCCATGGAAACGACAGCGGCACAGTGGCGCTATTTTTCAGTGCAGTTCCACCATTAGCTGTGCATTTTAGCCAGCAGTGAACAAGAGCCTGTGTGCTGTGCTCAAAAATCTGTACCAGCTGAGTGGTTTGGTGGGGTTCCTGGGTGTGGGCTGGGAGCTGAGTTTGTGTTTGAAGTGCGATTAATCGGCGGGCTCTGAAGGGAGACCTTCTGGGGGAAGCAAACGTGTTCTCAGAGTTGATTGAGGCTGTGGTTTTGCTCATGCAGAAATAATGATGATCAGTAATGGTTTGGTCAGCTGAGCGGTTCTCTGGATTTGGTGTGCATCCAGGTGTAGTGGGTTATCTTTTCTGCTTTTCACATTTAACTTGATATTCAGCATCTGAGAAATGCTGATTTAACTGCTGTCTTGTACAGTTTTGACTGTACCTTCTCTTAGTATTCTTCACCTAATCCGTTCCTACAGACTTTTACGTGGCTTTTTAATGCGCTGTGATCTGCTGCTAAGTAAATTCTAGGGTTTTTTCCTACCTCCTCATCCACTTCAGATCTCTGAACTGAGTGTGAGTCTTGCGTAAGCTGTACTCAGCTTGGATTTACTTTCGCACCTTAAGTTGTCTTAATTACATTGCTTTGTAGTATTTAATCCATTTGTATCCTTACTTCTCCCTGTTTGTGTCACAGGGTGCAACTCTAAATCAGTGCTTTTCTAATGTTTATATGTGGATATCTGCTCAAAACAGAAGTGTGACTTTTGGCAGTTGTTTGCTGTATTCTTAAGATTGTTCCTGTTTCTGCCAATGTTTACTTTTGGAGTAGTTGTGTTGCTTGTCATGTTTGAAGCAGTAAGAAACCTTTGAGAAAATACTCAGTCCTCTTAGCAAGTGACGTACGTGTGTTGTCTGTATTATAAATCTGTTACTTAAAATGAAACATGAATAATTTGCGCTTCAATAGCAATAGGCTGAAATATTAATGAATATATTAGAGTCTGAAATCTCTACCGTATATGTTATAAAAAGTGGTATTGAAACCTTAGTTTTGAAAGTGCATCTCCAAGGTGAGATTTAAAAATTTATGTTTTTTTTTTTTTTTAGTATTGTAATACTGGCAAGGACAGTATTGCATTTCCTATGCATGTTTCCTATGCATTTGCATAGGAAAACCTAAGTGGTGCAGGAACCAACTGGAACATTTCAGGTGCTTTTTGGGGGAGGCTGTAGCAGAAATGTTAAGTCACAGCTTGAAACAGTGGCTGAGCACCTGGTGGAAGGCAGGGCAACCCAGAGGAGCTCAGCTGCATGCGACGCACCTGAGTGACTGGAAGGGGTGGAGCCAGGATCCAGTCCTTCCCAGACCTCATTTAAGGGCTGGCAGTGGAGGTGGGGGCATCTTGCTGGAGATCCCTGCCTACTGGAGGCCTTCTGAAAGTGAGCAACTTTTCTTTGTTTCCGCATGTGTGGCTGCTGCGTTTATGCTTTCCAGAGACAATATTAAGCATACAGAATTTAACTTTTTTCTACATGCTGGCAGATGCTAAGGACTCCTGTACTTTGGTGTAAATCAGGATTGTGGTGCGTCTGTTCCTCTTCCTCACACTGTAGAGGATTTCTGTTATATTCAAACAGCAATCAGCGAAGCTTAGGATTTACGCTGATGCATTCCTGCTGCTTCTCTATCAGTTATGAAGTAGTTGACTGCTTCCTTATCTGTCCTTCTGTGTGTCCTGTGCTGTTATTATCTTCTCAATTCTCAATACATTCTAAATAGTGGATTTTTTTTTTTCTGTAGTGGGAAGTCTGAACTGAGCTGTGGTATTTGTGTACTGCAGAAACCAGTTCTGTTGAACAAATTCCTCTGTATTTTTCTAGTGTATTAGCAATATAGTTGCATGTTATTTCTTCTGTAATACTGAATTTCTATCATTGCAGCTTTTATTGCTTCTGACAGCTTTGGGTCTTCTGCAGAAATATACAATCCCAATGTCAGTTTATGCATATTGTATCTTTTCCCTGTTCAGTGGAAGTAGTTGATTGAAAAGATGAAAAAACAAAACCCCACAGCTGTTTTAGCCTCTTCTTGTCATCACAGGTGGCGACAGACAAGGTTGCAGGCAAGCTGAGCTCTACTCTCTCATGGGTGAAGAACACTGTATCACACACTGTCAGTCAGATGGCCAGTCAGGTGGCAAGTCCATCTGCCTCTTTACACACTACATCCTCCTCTACCACTCTGTCTACACCTGCATTATCACCATCCTCGCCAGCACAGCTGAGTCCAGACGACCTAGAATTACTGGCTAAACTTGAGGAGCAGAACAGGTAAATGCAAAACTTCTTGGTCTTGACTATAGTGATAAGATTGAATTGGGTTATTGTAGCTTCAACACTGAGACTGTTAAAGGAGGTTGCTGTTCGTGGCGCAACACCTTAATTTCAAGGTTAAGAATTAATGTTGTAGAGGTGTGCATTCTTGATGAATTTGTTTTTGTAGAATGTTCAAAAGAGTTGGCTTTCTGGTTTAAAGAAGTGCTTATAACTGCTGCTTATTCTAGAAATTTGCATTGGAGTTGCATGATATTCAGTATCCCAACTGAAATGGAATATCATAGCAATGAGACTTCTGTGTAACTTCCTCCCATTCTTAGATAAAGATGGTATTTTTATAGGCTTTTTGAAATGTGAAATACCTCACAGTTCCCTTCTTTTCCTTCTCGATTTCCACAGTATAACCTGCTCACATGTAGCCTTTTAGTGTATTATCCGTTTATCTGTGATGATGTACATGGAGCAGGATTTTCTGTTGGAAATTCTAGAAAAGTAGAAGTTGCTGTTCTGCTATTCAGTTTAAGGGTTTGAGCAGAATTCTTCAGTTTGTATTCTGTAATTTAGCCTGCAGCTCAGGCTATTTTGTACAGGTACAGCTAATAAAAGAGGCTTTGCAGCCTATTCAGTGTTATGGCTGGAGGCGTATTTTTGCAGATAGAGCAGTGTTCAAGCATCTTTTATTTGCAAGGAATAATAGATGCTTGCTGCAGTTATGCTAACAGTGACAGGTATGCAATGACTTAATCTCATGAAAGAGAAATCCCTAATCAGTCATTCTTGTTTGTCCTGAATTTCTTTGTACGCTCCTGTAACTGAGAAGAGGCAGTGATGCCAACTGTCTCCAGGCATGTCTTCTCTTAATGTTCTGATTCTGCTGCCTGATAGTAAAGTAACTTACAAGGAAGTTGTAGCTGTCTAGTTCATGACTGAGAATGGAGGTCAGCTTTTAAACCACGCCGTCCTCTTTTCCTTATGGTTTATGGGGTTATCTTTCATTTGAAGGTGTACTGTGATTTGTGCTGTGCTAGTAGCCTTTTAAAATGTATCAAAAGAAGAAAAAAAGGAGGTATAACATAAATAGAGTGCTTCTAAGAAAGCTAATTTGCATTTAATCTGAAGCTTTCTGTTCTGTTTATGACCAAGGGTCTCATTTATATTAGGAAAACTGCAGTATCTGTTCTTTGGACTGCTTATCTTTGTTAGGGCGTAAGATTTGTTCGTCCAGAGTAGTTATATTAAGCCCTGGAGTGAAGTTAGTTTGCTTTTTCAAAGCATGTTAGCTTGGGCTTGTTAGGTTTTCTTCTTCATTTGCATTCTTGCATTCTTGATTTTAGTACAATTTAGGTTAACTTATCTGTTTTCATTTGATCAATATATATTTTTTTTAAGACAGGTTTGTTGTTCATTCCCACATTTACTTTTGTGTATGAATTGTGATTAGAGGTTGTCCTGTCAGATATCTCACACCAAATGTTCTTTCCTTGTGAGACCCAATACTTGAAGTAAATTAAAATGTGGTGCTCTTATCATGGAGGGTGCACGGTAGCTTTGAAAGTTTGAATCTGCATTTTAACACAGTGAGAAGGAATTGTACACTGAATGCAGGGAACAATAGGTGGTGCTGGGTATTTGTAAAGGTTTAATTTATGTTCTTCAACATGAACAAGAACAATGTGAATTATTTAAGCAGGCTGGGAACTGAAAAAACTCGAACTGTATCAGGCTATGAATGTATGAAGCGTTCTGTAATCCAGTCCTACTGGAAGTCTCCTCAAAATAATGAGTTAGCTCAGTCCAGAGTCCTGTTGTAACTGTTTGGCATTAGTAAATCATTTATAAAGTTTTAGGTGAAGGAAATCAGTTGTTGAACAACACGGAACTTGCATACTACTTACTTTGTAAAGAACTTCTCATTTTCAAATCCAAGGACAATGAATTTATCCAGGTAAGGTCAACCTACTGAAATCTAGTGAAACTTACATAAAAAAGCTGTGGTAATTAACCAGTCAGAGCCTTTTATAATCATCGTGTTTTTATAACTGTGATATTTTTTCAGTGCTCATTTTTCATCAGTAATTACTTTGCTCTTTTGACGCTGACACACTAATAGAAGGAATTTTGAGCTGTTTTCATTGTGCATTGGTATTAGGGTTTCTAAACATCAAAAAACAATAGGTGAAAGCTGAGCACTGGGAAAGCTAATGTAAGTATCTCTTAGCTGGGAGCTTAAACTGCAGGTGCTCTGAGACTTGTGTAAAACGGTGATGATCTAATAAGTACTTAAAACTTAGTGCAACGTTGCTAAAATGTTGCCAGGCTTTTAGATTTTGTGCAAGTGCGTGAAAAATTACTGAACATAAATCTCACTACCTGATAATCCCAGTTCTCATATCCAAGTGCTGGGCTTTATCCATCCATTAGCTTTTGTTACCCAATTCCCATTTGCTAGAACTGAGGTTTTTTTTCTCATCCATTTACAAAAACACCATATTGAACAGTTGTCAGCATAATTCAGGCATTACAGAACTGTAACTTACATTATTATGTGTCTGTATTTACATTATCAATGTGTATTGTGTTAATGGGGAGATTTTTGACAACTTTCCTTTAAAATTACTGTCTTTTCCAGTACCTCTGACATTCATTGATTGTTGAGAACGTTTAACTTGTTTGCTTGTGTTGTTTTTGTCAACTCAATGCATGAAAGCCCTTGATTTTTTTTTTTTTTTTTTTTTTTTTTTTTTGTGTTCCTGGTAAGGTCAAACCCTCTTGCCTCAAAACCTGCTGATCTTCTGTGTTCAGCTGTTAATCTCCAATTGGTAAATGTGTGGAAGAAGTTTGATTTGTGGTGCTTCTGTACTTTCCCTGACTTTATTAAGATCTAGTTCAGGAGGTTGTAAGACACTGATTAAAATCTCAATTCTGATGTTTATGCATAATGTGATGCTTGTGTTTGTTCCTTAAAAGGCTGCAATGTAATCTGCTATTCTGGCTGCAGAAATACTTGAGTGATTATAAATAGTAACAAGGAGCAGTTCTACTTAAATTTATTACAGATGGATGTTGGAAAAACTGTACCGATGGCACTCTGTGCTCGTTCTTTGCAATGATGTTGGAAGCACAGATTTGTAAAAAAGAAAACAAAAACAACAGTGTGGCAATAGCATGATAAGAACATGTAGTTTCTTGTTGTTTTTGTGTGTCTGTGTGTGGTTTCTTTGCAGGCTCCTAGAAACAGATAGCAAATCCTTGCGATCGGTAAATGGGTCAAGAAGAAACAGTGGATCTTCTCTTGTATCTAGTTCATCAGCTTCTAGCAATCTCAGCCATCTTGAAGAAGACTCGTGGATCCTGTGGGGGAGAATTGTGAATGAATGGGAAGATGTACGGAAAAAGAAAGAAAAGCAAGTCAAGGTAGTTGGACACGTTTGTAGGATGGATTTGTATCTTGATAGCTTTTTGGCTCAATTTTTAAGATAAGCAAGTAAGAGAAGCTTCTAATTGTATCTATTTCAATCCTGAAGCCCTAGTGCTTCTCATGTAACTGTTGTTATACTTCAGTTTTGTCTGGCAAAGGTCTCATTGAAAACCAGGTGCATATCATGAATACCAAAGCTTTCTGTCTGATTATGAGAGATTCCCTTTAATCACATACTTGGTATTTTCAAAGTGGAGTTACTGAAAACCTACTTAAGATCATATTGTAGCTGGATGCTGTGATATCTTTTTTCCCCCTACCGAACACCTGTCTGTTTAAAAGCATTCTTATTAGAGGAGCAAATCATTCTATTTTATAAGGATCTGATACAAATTTAGTTCAATTGTTCACGCCAAATTTGCTGACCCCAGGAATAACATCAAGTGGAAGAGAACAGTTTCTAAACTGTTTCAGAAGGTTAGAGAAATTTTGGGCTGTATATGTCCAGTCTAAATTGTGGACATGTGCAGGAACAGAATTCAACAATAATTTATATTTAAATTAAAAAATGTTTAGGGCATTTAACATTCACGTTTCAGAGGTAGAAAGTACTGGAAGTGTAGGATTTTTATTTGTGGGCAGCCTATTCTGTTTTGGTTCTTTATTAGCTTTAGTCTGTAGTTTTATGTGCAGAATACAAATTTCAGGGTCTTTTGAATAGTTTGAAGTTCATGTCTGTGAATAGATTGTGGGAAGGCAGAACGATGGGCTAAAGCAAAGTGTTTTTTATGTGAAGCAGTTGTGGAGAGAGAACATGACCTGAGAGTGGAAACAAGGGATGAAAATGAATTCAAGGCTCTATGCCTGCATAGGGAAAACTGTTTCTGGAAGAGTGTTCCCAAAAAGCTGTGAAAAGAAGACCGGTGAACCTGACAAAGAGAAGCAGATTGGTAATAAATAGATCAGATTGGATAGAATTCACTTTCTGAACTGCTTGCATGTAGGCTTTGCAAATAAAGTGTCATGCTGGTCAAGAGTTGTTTGGAGAATAAATATTTATTGAAAGTTAGTTGGTTAAGTCTACTTTTAGTGAGGTTTTTCGATGGTGAAATAATTCTCAGGTATGTGGGAGTTTTTTTCGCTCGTTTGTCAAAAATCAAGCTAAACTTTGGAATACTTGAACATCCATACTTTGTTGTTGGTTGTGCCAGTAGTTATGATTTTAGCAGCCCAAATTTAATTTCATATTGACTATGAAAGCTAGTCTTAAGTTACTGGATACTTGGCAAGTTTCTGAAGCGTTAGTCGTGTGTGTCTATGCTTTCCTTGTATGTGATATGATCTATCCATGTGCCTTGATCCTCTCTGAACTCTTCCTGTTTCTGAAGAGAAACTGAAAGATGATGCAAGTTCCTCTTTTCTGTGTTCCTCTAAGAGCGTTGGTGGAATTAACCTTGTTATTTTGGTTGAGCAAGTGCATGATAATGCAAGGAACTACTAACTAATCATTTGTTTATGCTTTTAGAGTTTTTGAGGCTTTAGGTGACTGAACTGCAGTCTGGTAGTGCATTGTTGACATAATAGCTAGAGATAAATGTGGAAAGCTGTCTTAGGCTTGTTGGTTTGGAGTTGGACATCTTTTGGGAAATAACTCAATGTCACAGTCATATCTGAACAAATAGTTGCAGTGACATTACTAGGAAGGTTCTGGAAAAAGCTGATGATCTTTAGGATGTTGGAAAACTGCAGATAGTGCTGCAGAACTCCTGCAGTAGAGTTCAGGCTTAACAAATGATTTGAAGTAGGAGTGTCTGTGGAAGTTCAAAAGATTAGTTAGTATTAGTGCTATCTTAATATTTGGAGTAGTAGGGTAAGTACTTGGACAAATAGGAGTAGAATAGAAGATGATTCTGACCTCAGAATAAATACCAGCAAAATAAAATAAACTGACCTGCAGGAGACAGTATTTGATAATAGTTCATAAAGCTTAAAAAAAAAAAAGTAACCACAAACAAACAAACCTGTCAATGACAAAGGAACCTTCTTGTCTTGAATTGGCAGTCTTGTAGTTGGATCCTAGTTGCAGAAAGTACTACTAAACCTATTAACTTTGACTCATACTTTCTCCTCAGTTTTTCAGATTAAGCAACAAGACTTCTTTTTACTTGTCTGTTCTGAAAAGACAAGTAACATACTTGGAATGTGATAGATAGATCTGAGAAGGTTTGAGTTGTATAATGACTAGCTGATTTTTATTTTTTTCTCCTCAGGGAATTTCAGGTAAATGAAGGAAGCTCAGTTGATGTAAACTATGTATTCTTGGTCTACCATCAGAAATCACATTTAAATACTTCCTTTAAATGAAAGAAAACTTTGAAATACTGGCACAAGAGAGAAAGTAGACTTTTTGTGAAGTGTGTGTCAAATGACTTCTGATAGAAATCTTGTGCACTTCTTTCTGGTTGTCTGTGCTCCATTTAGTTTCAATTTTTTTTGCCATTTACTTGTCTTGCAAGTTATTCTTAAGCAATAATTTCTTATGTCTTAAAAACTAGAAATATAATTAAGATTACTTTCTTCAATAATGTTTGTGAAATATTAAAAATTACTATTACTATTACTTTGGCCCAGAGGAGTTCTTGTTGAAAATGTTTTTTTTTAATATTCAGCTTTTTTCATGTTTATTTACTTAAGGAAAAAAAAAAAAAAACCCAAAAAACCCCCTACTACTTTAATTGTCTAAATTAGCTAATTAAAAATCATTAATTCTTATTACCTATCAGGCTGCAATTGAGGCTTACGCCTTATGAACTTCATAACTGGTTTGTGACATAATGTATTATTTTCAGGAAATGTTAATGGTTTTGTATCTTTGTGCTTTAGGAGCTTGTTCGAAAAGGGATACCTCATCATTTCAGAGCAATTGTTTGGCAGCTTCTGTGTAGTGCTCAAAGCATGCCAATAAAGGATCAGTATTCAGAGCTTTTGAAAATGACATCTCCTTGTGAGAAACTAATAAGAAGGGACATTGCTAGAACGTATCCAGAGCATGATTTCTTTAAGGAGAAAGACAGCCTTGGGCAGGAGGTTTTATTTAATGTAATGAAGGTAAGTCAGCATTTCTGTTCTTAAAAACATATTAACAAGAGTAAGCAAGCACAAAGGTTTAGAAAATAATTTACCTTCTGAATGTGTTGTGTCAGTTTCACGTGTCCTGTTTTTTAAACTGACTCTACTTTTCAAATTACATTTCAAAGATAGCTTTCAAATATTGTATTCCTATTTAATATGATTTTGTAAGAGATTTAAATCATCTGCTTACTTAACTTGCATTAAAGCAGTTTCACATAGTAACTGCTGATAATGTAATGGAGCAAAGTGTGCCGTGAATTATCGATACTGACAGATGAGAACATAGTAAATCAAAGTGAGCGTTCCATTTTCAAGTGTTGGTGAGCCTGTGTGTGAGAGAAGAAAACGGTAGGTGCAAGCTAATGTGCAGTTATTAGTGCACGAGCACAAAATAACATTGCCATAAAATGTCACTGTATTGCCCCCATTCTACTAGAGCTTAAATTTTGGTCATGTAGCTTCAACAGAGAAGTCAGCACTTTTCTAAATCGTAGTAATTTCCAGTTCTAAAATATGCATGGAAACATGCAATGTGTGTGGAAACCAGCTGTGAATAAAACTACGGCTCTGAATTGTTCTGAAACAGACTGTTTCTTTTGTCAAATCTTCTGTAGATGTAGTAAGCCTGTGTGTTTGGTATGGAAGCCTCCTTATCTTTTGAGACCTGGCAAATTCCTGTGAACTGCAGGCTTTTTTAGGTGTCCATTAATGCATTGAAGGCCAACAGAGAGCGAAGTTCACGTCTCTGTGTAGCTGCAGGTAGCAACTAAATGTCTGATCCAATTTTTTGTATGGAGTGTCTGTTTGCTGTGGATTTGGAAGAGCAAGACAAAAGTTGTTATCAAAATAACAGCATGAGCTAACATATATTCTTATTAGTAATGAGGATTTAATTGTTTGGAGTCTTAAAGATGTTATTTTGTAGGCTTATTCTTTGGTGGATCGTGAAGTTGGATACTGTCAAGGAAGTGCTTTTATTGTTGGATTACTACTTATGCAGGTAAACATTGTATTAAGAAATATGTGAACCTTGAAAATCCCTGCTAGATTGCATGGTGTGGTAATGATTTGGAAGGAATTTTTGTGGTGATTCTTTATTGCTGTTTGTTACAAAGTAATAGTGGAGGGCTGTCTTTTATTCTGCATATGAAATGAAAGTATTCTCTGTTTCTGAGTTTTGTCAAGAAGCTACAAACTTTCTGAGTGACAGAATGCATTTGTTTCTTAAAGCTAAGGTGGGATCCCAGTCTTGCAAGTTACTCTAGGGCATGTTATGTCAGCTATTGATTAGTCATTCCAAATCTATTACACTAAACCTCCTCTCAGTTTAACTGGGATTTCACAAGTGTCATATTTTAAAAGTTGTCTTTGTATTAATATTCAGTTTTTTAGACCAGGTTATATTGTAAGAAGTTTGCAGACCTCCATTTCGGTTTAGAAGCCACTTGATAGCACCCAGCTTATACAAGGAAAACTACAATAGTAATCATCGGATATAAATTCCTTGTTTAGAGAAACAGCAAAACACTGTCTTCCCAAACATTCATTCTGTCCTTATGCTTCTCCTGAGTCTTTCTTTCTTTTGTTTTTATTTTTGATACAGATGCCAGAAGAAGAAGCGTTTTGTGTGTTTGTTAAATTAATGCAAGATTACAGACTACGAGAACTCTTCAAACCAAGCATGGCTGAACTGGGCCTTTGTATGTACCAGTTTGAGTGCATGATACAGGTATATACAAAATCTATCAAGCTTTTCAGTAACTGAGAATAATGAAATTGGGAATTGCAGTTCAAGAGCAGGCTTGTCTTTGATAATAGACTGTTCTTTGACAATAGCTGATTTCAAGACTGCAGGAGAAAGTCTGTGTCTGTACGATGTATTTTTTAACCTTTGACAATGTCATGAGGACTTGTGATGCTGTACTTCATGCTTATGAATTGTAAAGCTTGCATTGAGAATTTTAAGACTGAAATGTCGTTTTATGAATTTGTACTCGATTTACAGCTGATTTTTTTTTTTTTTTAAGTAAAAGAAAAGTTGGGCTGACAGGAACAAGTAGGCTTAATTGTGTGGTATGGAAATGTTTACATTTCTGCCATGCAGTGTAGAAATACTACAGGTAATACTGCCATGTCTGCTGCTTGGTTTTTCATACTGATAAACTTTCATATCCATATCAAGTGATATTTCTTCTGGTTATGTGTTATGTAACTGCTGGCTGAGGCAAATGCCAATTATTTTTTCCCCATATGTCAGAGCCATTTGCACAATAAAAACTACTTGCAAAACCATAACAAATACATTTTTTTCTCATCTTTTTCTCCAGGAGCATCTTCCAGAACTTTATGTGCACTTTCAGTCTCAGAGTTTCCACACTTCTATGTATGCATCATCATGGTTTTTAACTATATTTCTTACAACTTTTCCACTACCAATTGCAACAAGAATATTTGATATCTTTATGTCTGAGGTAACTACTCAATACTTATGTTCTGCTTCAAGAGTAATGGTTAAGAGCAGCTATTTCAGTAGTACTGTGAAGACTGTTCTGATGGGCAAATTTCAAATACCCTGCCTTTGTAGGTTTATCAGTTGTTTGGTACGGGAAGATGTCTGTGCATGTAGTTTAAGGAAAAGCAAGTACATATTTGAGTGTAGATGCTGTAAGCAACTTTATAGTCTAAGCCTATTGAAGAGTCATCGTATCTGCCAGAAGTTCTGGATGCCATGTGATAGCATCGTGCAACAGGGCATCTGTTTTTCAGTCGTTTGGGGTGAAAAATAAATCTTTTGGGCCCACGTTAAAACTTCATGGGGACAAGCAGATGAGGAGGAGGGAGTATAGAAGAGCTGCTCCTGTTGAGAAGATGGCTAGTAGCCAAAAGAACTTATGGAATTATTCAGTGGAATTGTCACTGATGCCTAAGGTGTATCTAGGGTTAGAGCTTTGGGTGAATGTAAGTAACAAACCAAAGCTTTTAGTCCATTTATGCTTTTCCTTTGCCATAATGTTCTAGAAAACACTAACTCAGAGGTGGATTTCTTCAGATCATGTATAGTATCTAGGATATTCTTGAGGCAAGCATTCCCTTGAATCTGTTTAAATTGTTCAGTTATGTTATACCTTGTTTGAAACAAAAATACCTTTCTTGAGAAGTACCTTGTTTCTTTTTTAATTCATTATATTTTAGTACCAAATGTATTTAAAATTATTGATAAAGCTCCTGTGAAGTGCGATAGCACTCTGAAGAGGACCTGATGTTAGGGCAAGTAGCCTATTTGTCTTCAGTACAAAACAAGGAACCCAGGATCAATCTGTTGTTTAAAGATTTTTGATTTCCCTTTCTTTTGTTTGGGAAACTGGGTGAGCTTTCCAATGTTCTTAAATAATAGAATCATCTTTCAGCATTGACAATACTGTGAATAATTGTTGAATATTATTTTAACTTCTATTTACAGGGTTTGGAGATAGTATTTCGAGTAGGTTTAGCACTACTTCAGACAAACCAAGCAGAATTACTGCAACTTGACATGGAAGGGATGTTACAGGTAAGTTAAGATTGTAATATTTTAAGAGATGTGTGTGGTGTGTGTTTATTTGCAGTTATTAATTACATGTAATCTTGTGCTCTGATTGCTTTTAGCACTTTCAAAAGGTCATTCCACATCAGTTTGACAGTGGTCCAGACAAATTAATCCAAGCATCTTACCAAGTCAAATACAATGCAAAAAAGATGAAAAAGTAGGTATAACATTTTGAGAAAAGATCATACTACTGCTTGGAGTTATTGTTTGTTTGTTCAAAACTAGTTACTCATTACTTCACTCTGAATTTTCCATGTCTAACTTTCTGGGGGTTTTATACTGTGAAGAGTTAAAAACTGAAGTACTGTTTGCAAGAGAATTCTACTGAAGTGGTATTTGCTATTGTTTCTGAATATAATCAAATCTCACTTAAAAACTAAAGCTTCTGAGGAAAGCTGCATGTTACAGAAAATTACAGAGCTTCTGTAAAGAGGATTTGAATAGAAAATCTGTTGTGGGATGGGGAGGTGTTAGGTGTGTAGTGTGTAGCTTTTTGATGTTTTTTCTGTTTGTTTTTTTGAGGGTGAAGTAGGGAGGGGAGGATAATTGTAAGGGTAATCCTGATTCTGAGTTTGAAATCCTGAGTATAATACTGCTACTTAAGGTTAGTTGCATGTCTTCACTTTTCTGCCGTCTGTGAATCATACTGATAAATCAATTTACCTTTCTTGTGCTTTTCCAGGGTTAAGTTGGGCAATTCTTAAGGCAGGCAGCTTGTATATTGTGATGTGCAAGGAGAGCAGATGTGCTAGGGTCTTTCAAAATAAGTTTACTAATCCTGTCCACCATAGTGCCCAAACTTGCAGGGCAAACCCTTTCTCTGAAAACTAATATAAAAGCTTGCAGTTTAAAACACTACAATTCAGGCTAAACTTACTTGATTGCCTTTTGTAGAGGCATTGAATATCACAGCTTGCGTTTCTTGTTGCCGTTTTTTTCATTGGGGCAATTCTGGAGCTTGCTTGAGAGGGACTAAAATAATTTTAAGACTTGCCTCAAATCTCTTTGCATCTTTCTGTCCTCCAAGCCTTCCCAGCAATGTGTTCCCTTGACTGTACTGAATTGATTGTTGTGTAACTGCATTGAGTGGTTATTGTTGTTCCAAATCGTTGCCATTTCAAATCTGTATCTGATAAAGATTGTACAAGCAAGCATCCACATTTCACCATGTAGTCCAGCCTGTTTATGTCTGCAGAAGTATTTCTGTGCTTAAACTAATTTTAATGTTCAGTCCAAGTATTTACAGGAGGACTGTATTGGCAACTTTCAAGTGGTTGTATAAACAGAGGAAATACAACCTGTATCTATTTTCTTGTTGCTTGTTAGGTATTAGACCACTTAAGTTGTCAGTAACATTTCTGATTATCCTTTCTATTTCTATTTTTTTAGGTTAGAGAAGGAATACACTACAATAAAAACAAAAGAAATGGAAGAACAAGTCGAAATTAAAGTAAGAGAGCCTCTATAAATTTACTTACAGATAAGTTTAGTTCTTAGATGTGGATTGTGTGTCTCTGATCTGTGTAACATAGAATTGTTTTGGAAGGGAGCTCTTGAAGATCACCTAGCTTCAACTCCACTGACACAGGCAGAGATACCTTCCAGTAGATCTGGTTGCCCAGCGCCCCATCCAGTCTAGCCTTGAAAACCTGTGGATGGAGAATCCACAGTGACTCAGAGCAGCCTGTTCCATTGCCCTACCACCCTCTGAATAAAGGATTTACTCCAAATATCTAATCTAAATCTGTCTTTTAAAGTCATTGCCCTTATATCCTCTTTCTATTGCCTCTGAAAGAAATTCCCTTTCCAGCTTTCTTGTGGATCCTCTGTAAGTTCTAGAAGGAAGGACGTGTGGCTGGACATGTAATTGAGGTTCCCACATTGTTGTTTTTCAGCATTTGCATTGGACTGTTTGCTCATGAAGGGCACTTGACTGTGAAATTTCTGGTGAACAAATTTGTAGAGAATTAATCAGTGGAGATGTGCTGTACATAGTTCTTGTTAGTTTCTGCTACTAAACTTTGATTTACAGACAACCTCATTCATCAGAGCTCCTCATTCACAATGCTCTGTTGTAAGATGTGGATATCCCACGTGGAGGATTTGGAAAACATTTTAAGGAAGATTTTATTACAGTTCTCTCAAGTACTTCAAGATTGGTTTGGGGATTTATTTATTTTTCCTCTAATGCCTTGCACACAAGGTTATGTGTCCAGTCTGTGTTCACCTCTTCCTTATGGAGATTCTGCAATTGATACATAATGTGGGGTTCGGGAGATCTTGGTCAAAAAACCTGCAAGTTAAGATCTGCTCCTACGGGCTTAGGTTCTTTTACTGACTTGCTTTTGTTACATAAATAAGCTTTTGTTGTATTTTCCTTTCACATTTAAGCTTTTTAGAGGGAGTGAGTTGTATCCTTCCTTCTTGCCATACATTTCTGGTCATTTGTCTTTCACTGTCAATTTTAAAGACGACAGTTCTTCAGAAAAATTCAGTGAACGTGCACCTGGGAGCACAGAAATTTTCCATGCTTTTGCACATTTTTTATCCTTGTAAACAAATAGTAGACAGGTAGCATTCTTTACTTGCAATTAGGGCTTGCTGGGGTGGCTTATCATGTTAAGATTTGTATGAAATACATCAGATAAAAAAAGTACAACTATTTCTTACTTTGGAGGTAAATAATTGTTCATATAGTTTCTAACAAGAAAAAAATTAACTATCCTTTTTATTGAGAAGAAAAGGAGAATCTCTGTAGCATTCATTAACTTGTCCTAGTGGAGGGATTACTTTTTCACGTCCCTTCACCATGAGGACTGTGTCCTGCTTTGATTATGAAGAGGAGGCTAATAGTGTTGTGTGGTTAAGCCCTGTGGTTCACTGTCCTTCTTATAGCACCAATACAGTTGCTTTCATATTGCACGATACCTTTCTTATCTTTGCTCTGTCAAGCTGTAAAAACTCACCTCTAGAGTTAGTACATCAAATGAAAAGGCTGTTTAAAACAAGTATCACTGCTCATGTTGGTATTCATATTGATTTTTTTGCAGCTGTGGTAAGATGTTTTGGTTTTCATTTTCTTAAGTTAACCTGCTTGGCTTTATCAGACTTCCATAACCTGAGAACTAAAGTTCTGAATTGTTTCCATTTCAGAGGTTGCGAACTGAAAATAGGCTCCTAAAACAGCGCATTGAAACATTAGAGAAAGTAAGTAAGCTAGTGACCAAATTGAATCTGTTATTTATATTAATTGTATGATTAGTCATCTTATTATATGAAATGGGTCTCATAACTTACTATTTGTTTCCAGTTGATTTACAATGTTCACTAACAGTGCTTAGCCAAAAGCATGGCAATAACAAAGCTGTTAAGGTCAGTGCTTATAAATGTTTGTCTGGCACTTATTTGAAATGTTCAATTTCAATATCTGGTTTCTGTAGCATTTTATTCCTCAACTAGAAGTATTAAAATACAGAAGACTACATAAAATGGTGTAATGCCCGGGTGGAAAAGAGATTATTGTGAGAGAATCTCACTTCTGATAATCTGAAGTTGCTAGGTGTTTTTATGTACGAGCAAAATGACAGGCTTCTGAATGGTCAGAGAAGTGAAGGTGAAAGATTGTTGTCACTGAATACAGCAGTAGAGGGATGTTGTTGCAGCATTCACGTTTAGTACAGAAGTCTGCTGCTGTCAGCTATTAATTCATCTTACATGATTTGGAATTTTTGTAGAAATTACAGGTACAAGGGGCTGGGGAAAATAATTTCTCATGAATATAGTCTAAAATAGGGTTTTGTTAGGCTTCTTTGTAGCTGGACAGAATGTCCAAGTGTGCACGATAACTGTTGTCTTATGTACTGATAGCATGCAAGCATTGTACTTTAGCTTTCCTGTGTTGATATTATGCTTTGTGTGACAGACTGAATCTAGGAAGGTGTGCTCTAGCATGAGAATGTTCTAACCCTTTTTAATTGCAAATAATAGCTGTCTTTCAGCAAATGAAGTTGAATGCTCATGACTTACAAAGAATTGCTTCACAGTGAGGGAAAGGATAGACTAAATTTTATCTGAAATAATTGAACAGTGTTGTATTTCAGATGTTTCTCCAAGAAGCCATAATAGATTTAACAGCCTGTGTCAAATTGTGATTAATTGTGATTTCTAAACTGTGGTTTGGGAAAAAAATGCACATTGTGAGGTGTGAGGGACATCTTGTGAAAAGAAGTTGTGACCAAAAATTTTATGAATCTAGTTGTTTCAGATCTTGAATTTGTAGGTAAAGCTAACTGAAGGGAATGGACTCTGATATGTTTAATTCTGTAGCAAATGATGTTAGTGTTTTTTCTTGTGGTCTTATAATAGTAAATGTCCCTGGTTTATGCTTGATTTGCAGAGGTTCGAAGTTTGATTTTATTTTTTTTTTTTGCTAGGAACTCAATGATGAGCCACCTGACAGCTCATGTGCCTGTAAATTCTGTGTTTAAAATTTCAAGATTCATTTTCAGAATATCCCAGTCTGATTGGAATTGAAATGCTTCAAAATGAAAAATCATCTATATTAATTATTCTCACCCAAAATTCTTGTCATCGAAGCATCTAAGAACAGATCATGAAGGAAAAAAGAAAAAAAAACCTCATATAATTCTTCTGTTGGGAACTTATAAAAATTTATTTCCTCATCCTCGCAAATGATTTACTTGCGATTTTCTTAGCATACTGTAATGACAGACACCTTAAGATGCAACCTTACTACATTTAACTGATAGCTCCTATAACCAGTTCAAACTTTGTCCTTGGAATTTTTGTAAGATTCTGGATGGTTTAACTATCTTTGAATAGAGTACCATCGAATCTGTGAAAATTGGGTGCTTACAAGGGTGGTAGAGTGCAGACGTCTGTAATGAAATTGTACATTTAGCAGGGTGGAGGAAATACAGTGCTTGTCAGCTTGCACACATTTGTTGTAGTACTTCAGTAAGGGAAAAGACTCTATGAACTGTTTGAGTTGCTGCTAAAGCTCATTGGAACAAAATATTAGCTGTCATAGTTGAAATTTTCTACTTAGGTCTTTCAGTGTGCACTGTTTAATTTCCCTGCTTCATCTCTGTGGAAGCATAAGTTCTGCATGGATGTCTGTGCGCTTGGTGGAGTTGCCTTTGTGCTGAAATGCCTTCCTTTCGTAGTGTTCAGATAAAAATAACCAATCTCCTGTAAAAAAAGAAGTCTGGCTTTGGTGCCTGCTTGTATCAAAGATTGACTCGTTACATCTGTTGCAGTAAAAGGCAGTTCCTGCAATTTCCAGCCTGAGTTGCTTTAACTTACATAAGAGCTCAACTTGTAAAAACAAGTTGCCTGTATAGAAAAATGGGTAGAATTTGGACACTTTCTTTCTCTGCTCTAGTCTTTTTATTTGTCACTATTATCACTCTTTTGTTTTTTCTTTTCCTTATTCCTATCTGAATTTTTCCTTTGTAGGAAAGTGCTTCCTTGGCAGATAGATTGATACAGGTATAGTCTTCTAGTCTTTTACTGTATGACTCTTTCTACTTTCAGAAAAACCAAACTGCTTTAATGCATGCATACTTGCATGCTGCTCTCTATCCTTGCCTTGTTGATTTGGAATAAATATATAGCTAATCTCTTACTAGAAAGTCGTTTAATAAATTAAAAAATATAAAGCCAGTAGTTGCACGTTATAATAATTTTCTAACCTAATGTAATTCTGGTGGAAATTTTTGTTTCAAATGGATTGAGACATTATTAACACTTCAATTGAATATTGCAAACTTAAATCTTTGCATGTACAGCTGAGTAATATTGCATGAATTGACTTCTATTGAATGCAGGTACACAATTGTGCTTGCTGAAAGGATATCAAGCTTAGTAACAAGGTACTAAAGCAGCTGCTTAGTACTACATTATCCAAAAATTCCTACTAATTGTATTCCACGCTGTTTGCAAAATCAATCTGAAATATGCACCTGAGTACTGCAAAGGCAGTCTTTCTTGGATTTGTCCTCAATTGCTTTTGAGGGGAAAAAACCCACATAATTGTGTCCTAAGGGACAAGTGACAAGGGCCCAGGAGGCTGAGGAAAACTACCTCATAAAACGGGAGCTGGCCACCATCAAACAGCAGAGTGATGAGGCCAATACTAAACTGGAGCAAGCTGAGAGTACCATCAGGGAGCTCCAACAGCAGCAGCAATGGGTAAGGAGCCTGGCAGCACATCATCTCATGTTTTTCATTCACTCGTGTTTGTTTTTCCTCATTGTGACATGGTGTCTGTGCTGTCCTTACAAATGCTTGTGTATTGTGATTTCCCTTCTTAAGAAGTATACAAATTGGACTAAATGCTATTTTGATCTCTTCTTACTGATAGATGGTGGAATTCATACCCTGGATAAATGTAAGTTTAAAAAAAAAAAAAAAAAAAAAAAAAAAAAAACAAAAAAAAAAAAAACAAAAAACCACCCTAAACCAAAACCAGCACACAAACTTTTCATGTCTAAGAACTCTAGCCACTGCGAACTACGTCTGTCTGAATACTCAAACTTGAGAGTTGATAATGCCATTTCCTAGCTTCTCATTTAAGTTGCGTGCTTCAATATTGATGTTTTTTTTCTGGTTACATGCATACTTTCCTACTTCTTTTGCAAAACATTAGCAAAGTAACTGTCCCTTGCTGTGGAGACAGCACAAGAATTCATTAAAAGGTGTGGATTTATGTGCAGGTGGAACAGGAAAATATGTTATCTGCTATATTTGGCAAACACTGTGTTTGTATGTACTATGAATTTTAGGTTGTGTGATGTGCAAGACTTTAGACCATTACTGTGAGGCTGAGGTTACTTTCCCTAAGCCACTTGCAAGGAGTTTGGTATCTTTCTCCAATAGAGGGAGGCTGCTTATGCCATCTTCACTTGGTGGATAAGCTGTGTGTTTGCAGTGTTGGTGTGACCATACCTGTACTGCCTTGTACAAAACTTGTTCAGAGCCCTAGACGCCTCAGGTATATGAAATGTGATGTTTTAGAACTAAAGCATTCTGCAGCTACTTAATAAATGCCTTATTGGGCAGCGCAATGGTTTATTTTACTCAGCACCAAAACTCTGGAGGTACTTACATTTGTTTTTGGGAAGTGGAGAACAGATTTACTGTTAACTTAGATACAAGAGTAGTTTATTATGTCTGTTTAATGTGTTCAGCTGTGCAAATGATGCATCTTTTGGAATAGTTGCAGGGCATTGTAATTGAGCTGTGACACTGTAATGTGTAATGCTGATAACTTAATTTTAGTTGTATTTTCTTCAGGAAAAAGCATGGCAAAATGATGGCTGTGGAAGTTCTATTTCACTTCAAAGATGATATATATGATATATATGATACTCTTGGAGTGTGTATTAGTGGAGGAATCCTAGTGACTGTTACTTCCTAATGGTTCTGAGCAAAGATATGGGAAACTGAATTGCAAAATTGTTTCTATATTGATTCTGTAGGTACAAGATATTGAATTGGTACTGCAGGAATAGAGAGAAAGCAATGCAAGAGTGAGCAACTAATTTTAAGCCATACTTCCTAACCTGTGTGCTTGCAGCTTTGTTTTTCTCCACTTATGTGAGAGAGTGACAGTAGGAAATAGTCTGGCTGTTTGGAGCTGAGGTTGCAAATTCATGGGATTACAGATGGGTTTTTACTTACTAGAACTTACAAAAACTAGTACGTTTTTGAAGTGCAAGAAATTGTACTGTAGTGATAAAGACAGCAACTGAATTAAGGTGGTGGAACTTCTGCCCTAAGCAACGGGAACTGCTTGGGGGGGGTGGCAGGTGGCTGCACCTCCGGCACCACCTAGTGGGAAGCTACGCATTCTGTCTGAGTTCTGGTATTCACTTCGAGCAGAATCCCCTAGTAAATCTTCTTACCACTGTCTAGTGGCAGTGGCTCCTGGCAGTGCTCATTTTCAGTATCGTCTTCATAGCTGCTTTGGTGGTTGTTGTTTTTTTTTTTTTCCAGTTACTTCAATTTTGTTGATGGTTAGGAAAAAAAAAAAAAAAGGATTGCAGACTGTACTGATAGATGGCTGCATAGTTGGTCTCCTCATTCGAAGGTACAGCATCTATCATGCATCCTTGGTAGCCTGAATCTCTTCCAGTTATGAGTTCTGTTTCAACATGGTATTTGGTAGCATGAACATTATAACAAGCCACAGTATTTGTAAGAAAGGTAACCTATCCTTAGGAAAAAAAAAAGAAAAAAAAAGTTATGATTTGTGTTTAAATGCTATCTGGGGCTTATTTATAGCTGTGCTGTGAGAGCACAAAATGGGTGGATTAAAAAAAAACAGAAATGTTGAAGATCCTACAGAGTATGTGTGTGCCTTTGAAGAATTGCTCCCTTCTGACATTTTTCCTTAGGGGTGGGGATTGAGATGGGTAGAAGAACATCCTTCTGACTGTATTCCAACAACTGAAGTCCAAATTACATGCAGCTTTAATTTTTTCTGTATTGCAATATTTGTAGGGAGTTTTCAGTTGAAACAGAGTGACTTAAATCTATTTAGAGGTATTTGTTACCATTTTTTCCCAGTATAAGTAATGGAATTTCTGCTATAGTTCTTATCTCAAGATGACCTGAAAGTTGTGCTGATGTTCGTATAATGAATTGCATATTAAGAGTCATCAAATACGTTCTACATATTTCTGAAAAAATTTTAGGTCATTTGGAAACAGAAGTGGGAAAGAAGCATAAAATAGTAAGGCTTGAGATGGAGACTTTGCATATCATTTTACTTTGGATGCTAGCTTTTACATCTTTCTGTGGAGCGACTAACAGTGTAATGGTTTTAGAGATAGTGCACAGTGCGTGTACTTTTCTTGTATTGCTACCTAGGAAAAACAATTGTAAAGTAAAACACCATTCTGAAGTACTACTGGAGCTCAGTGCTTCAGCTCATTTGTCTAAATGCCTCTGAAGAAAACGATACCAATCTACTGCTGTGGCAAGTGCAGTCTTATACAGAAATCTGCCACAGACTTGTCCATGTGGTGGGCAACTGGGAGATTAAGAGGAACGCTATTTGTTTCTTCTGTGTAGTGCTGGTCAACTGTGATCTGTATGGATGAAGTTGTGCCAGACAAACCTTGTTCTCAGGTATGCTGAGGGCAGTGGTGTTTGAGGGATTAGGTGTGAGGGCAGTGAGACTGTTCTAAGATGCTCTTGGGGGGGTATTTTTTTTGCTGTTTTTTTTTTCTTTCTGATTTTTTTAAAAAAGAGGTTTTTGTTGGATATATAAGAACAAATAATCTAAGGATTTCAGCCCATTAAACATACCTCCAGAAAACAATATCAGTCTTTCCTAGAAATACTTGAATTCTTAGTGATGAGCCAGATCATCGGTATGAATGCTTGAGAATTGAATTTACTGAATAAGAGGCAGTTCAGGAAGCTAAAAGTGCTTTATTTCTTAATATTGAGAAAGCCCTCCAGGTGTGTTACAAGTTGGAAGTTTAATTGACTAGATATTCTGATGAAAGCTTATGCGTTTTACTGGGTAACTTGTAGCCATGTGTTTGGTTATAGTCACAGCAACTGCATTCTCAGTAGTTTCATTTCAGGAACTCATACCAGAATTACTAATAATGAAGAGTGTGGTAACTGACATAGGAAGAATACGCTTATAATGAACGTCACAACCTTACTGAAGGTTTTCCTTTATTTTATTCACTTTATTTTACAATATACTTTACGTCTGAATTTTCAAAAATACTGAATTCATTGAAGTGCTATGGTTAGTGTGCAAATGTATAAGCAAAGTTAACAGGGCAGTATAGGAAACTGGAAAGGTGTTTTGCAAACAGATACATTTATATACATTACAAAAGTAATATTAGGAATGTTTGGCAATCTTACTATGTGACACATGAAGGAATAATTTGGAAGAAAATAAATCCAGTTATGTGAGGCTAAGCACAAGGATTTAATTCGGGGGTAAATGATTGTAAAACTGGGTTTTTAGTATTTCAGGTTATAGAGGCATCTTCTGAAGATATATCAAGAAGAAGTGTTTCTATAGTGAAAAGGTTGGAATGGTGCTCAGAAATGTAGACTTGTGGTTTTCTTTGACACAAATACGAGGGCTTAAGGCAAGCACATAAAGGCAATTAAGATGGATATTTAGCAAACAAAGTAGCATTTTCTAACATCAACATCAACATCTAACATCAATTTGACATATATTTGTCAGTGATTTAACCTAAAGTTTTTAAAAATTAAAAATCACTGCTTCGAGCTTCTGAATATTTTTAAAAATTTATTTTGATCTTGGTTATACTTTATTGCCAATCCGCCAAGACTGGGTTTAAAGGAGTGGCATGACTGTTTTTGATGCTTGCTTTGTGGCTAGGTATTTAGAAGCATTTAACTGTGTCCTAAGTAGGCCAAGTCTGAAGGCGGATATAAAAAACAAGTCGTGAGTCCAAAACTGTTTACATTACTCATGTGTGTTGTTTCCAAATCAGGATGTGTTTAGCTCCTCAGATCCACTATTTCCACTCCATTTCCTGAAAAGTCTAGAGGACTCCAAAGCAAGCATGCTGTGTTCATTTTTGTTTCCTATTCTCTTGTTTGTGGAATCTGAAGCAAGAAACTGAGAGTCCACCACTCCATCAGAGTTGCTGTTTATGTCATTTGATAAACTTGTTCAAACAGCTAAGGAAGAAGAAAGCTGTTGCCTGTTCTCTGTCTCTGCATATTGTTTCATGTGCTATGGATGCCCTCCTGTCGTGTGTGGTGATTCTGGAAACACATTGGCATTATCTGTCTGTACTTTCCTGACATTTCAGTTCAGGGCTACCTCTGCTACTTGCTGTGTGAAGACAATATGCAGATTGAAAATAGTACGTATTAAATCAGTGTTGTGTAAGGAAAAGTTATTATCTTTGTGCACTGTTCTTGGTGCGTTCAGCTGTGCAGCTAAGTAGTCAAGCACTTTTAATTGGACAGTCTCTGTGATGCTGAAGACTGTTTGCACAGGTTACGTTTGCCTTGTAGTGTTTTGTGTATGCTCCTCTGTAATTCTGTGGATTCATATCCTGTGTATTTTAAGAAATGTAATAAAAATGTATCTGTAAACAGGTGAGTTTGATCAAATACGGTTTAGATGTAGTTGGCATATACAAGTACAAAAATGAGAAAGTACTTCTGTGGCCATGTAATCATGTGTGATAAATTCCTGTTTGGTCTGTTAGTGAAGTCTGTGCAGTGAAAGTTAGGGAATGTTATATCCTAATAGCAGCACACACAACTGAAAACTTCTCTGCTAACTCAGCTTTTTTTATATGAAGAACTAAGTTGTTTGATGCAAAAGCAAAGCAAGATATGGCTTTATAGAAATTCATGGAATATTCCTTAAATTGCCTTGCAGATTGGGTAGAACTTTCTTTATGAATCCAGGTATAGTATTAATTTGCCACAGTGTAGTTAACAGCATCAAAGATGTATTCAGTTAATTCCTTTTGATTATAACTGTTTGGAGTAACTGCGTAATCAGTAACTGGACAACTATGTTTTTAGCATTGTAACAGTACTGGATAACAGTAATTTAAATGCTGATATAGGATGCCATGGCAAGTCATGCAGGTCTAACAGTGTGTGGTGAATCTCAAGTTATGTTAAAGTCACTCAGGAAAAAAATGTGTTTTCTAACTATTGACTGGACTGAAAAGTAGTGAATGTGATTGCAGTTGAATTTCTCTGTTGAAATACACGTTTTTACAAAATTGTACTTAAGCAGGTGTAATGATAGCTCTTACTTTTAAGCTCTGACTATTCAATCAAATAAGTTAATGATAAATTAACTTGACTCCAATTGTGAGATTTTTCTCTTTCTCCTGAGGTTCAGAAAGAGTAGCTTTAAATTCTGAACTGATATTTTAATACTGAAGTATTGTGTTAAAGTGTGTAATTCTGTGCAGTAATAGACTTGGACTAAGTTCTGTGTGTGAAGTACCAAATCTGATGTAGCCTGGACCTATGCTATTGGTATGCCATCTGTCTAGAGGGGGCTATACTACTACTTAGTCCTGTATTTTTTTTCCTCTTAAATCCATAGGGTTTATCCTAAAAATATATTACAAGGAAGAATATATATTCTGTGAGTAAATAGGAGCCTAAAGGTTGGAGTGAAATAAAGAGGCAAGCCCAAGTAACAGTGCTTTGAAGCATACGTGACTTATTTTAAATTCAAGGTTATGGAAGGCTTCTGCTGAGTCAAAGTTTGAGTAGGGATCAAGAGAAATCCTCATATTAACCTTGTAAATAGCTAACCTTATGCATTTTTTCTACACACCGCAAAATAGCTACAGATCCTTCATTTTTATTTTTTTTTCTTTCTCTAGTTTGGATAACATTGAGAAGAAGGCATGAATCATTGCTCATGAGTACTCAGAGGGGTCTCAGTCTGATCCTATACCTTTGGTCTTGTATGGCTGAAGGTGTTTGAGAAAAGTAGTAATAGGGTTTGTACATACACCAGTGGGGATAGACATGTTAGTAGACCTGTATCTTAAAGTAGTATTTCTAGTCTTAAGCATTTGAATGTATGGTTTTTCACTTCAAATCTGACACGACACCCATTTTGAGCTATCTGTGCTTCATACTAAATATATTTCTGCAAACTTTGTAGCATAAATGCAGTTCACGATACAGTGAAGACTTTGTGCTACAGCTGGAAAAAGAGCTGGTCCAAGCCAGGCTGAGTGAAGCAGAATCCCATTGTGCCCTGAAGGAGATGCAAGATAAAGTTCTAGAGATGGAAAAGGTAAACCAAGCCCAGGATCTTTGGTATAAAATAGCTCTGTAGATGGAATGCGGGTCCCTGTAGTTATTTGTGTAACTGTGCTCTATAGTCTTGACATATGTTTTCATGATTGTAAGATGCTTTTCAAATTTGAAGTTGATTATAGCAAAAACAAACAACAAAAAATAAGCCACACCAAACAAATATCAAAAAACAGTAACAAAAACTAAAGATGTTTACACTGAGAAGGGCCTATGATTGCTTTCTCCTGTGCCTGTGTTGGAAAACGCAAATTCTGGTAGGGTCTTAACAGCAAACATCAGCTGTTTCAAAACTATATTCTGCAATGAGTAGCAAGCCTATGGTGAGCCTTGAAGTGATGTGGAGCTGTGAGTAGTTGGAGCAGACACGAAAGAGGAGTTCAAGATTGCCCTTCCCCAGTCTTGTTCTTGAGTATCTCCCACTTATGGGCAGGAAAGTGTATCTGCTGTCCTTAGCATGAAACTCTGCTGCCTTTCAGGTGCCAGTCATTTTGTAGTTTTCTGACGCCAGAACTCTAGCTGGATTCAAACAATCTGTCAGGCACTTTATTCTTAATTTATTGTCAGGTTTTTCTTCACAGAAAATAGAAAAATCCAATTGACCTTATTTAAAGCACACTCTTTTGTTGTTTTGGGAGATTATTTCCCTATGGAAACTTGAAAAAGCTGTATATTCAAGAATGTGGACAAAACTTACTAGTTAACTTCACAGGACTCATCTAGTTAAGATTTTACTTAAAGAGCTTGACTGGGAATCTGACAGAGTAGCAGTGTTGTAGTTACACTGGTAAGAGGTCAGAATCTAGCATCCATGTCCAAACTGCTAGTTTCGTTTTTGTTGTCCTCTTTGTTTTAATATTTCATTTTTTAAATGTGTTATTACTTGTATATTTAAACTATGTCATGTATTTTATATGCTGCCCAAGACAGTCCCTCTTCACTCATTGTGGCCTGGGACAGCCAGAAGGTTGCATACCCATGATTCTCTAAAAATTTAGAAAGAATACCACTTTTCTTGAGCTATGGGAGTTAGCATATACTGAAAACTTTAAATATGAAGATGTTGGAGTTGTGGGGAAAAAATTGATGTACCAGGCAAACTTTGGATGTCAAGAAACATTTTAGTCTTTAATGAACTTAGGCATGTGAGAAAGTGACTCAGGTTAACTCCCCTCAGTTTCTATAAATACAATTCTTTATGTGGCATGTCACTAACAGTAATCTGGAAAGACTCTGCTTGGTAACCTGAGACTTGAATGGCTGTACTGCCCATAATGTAAGCATTAAGAAACAGTCAGTTTCTTGGTTTGCTGATGCTTACAGCCCATGATTTGGAACATGCTAGTAAATGGTGGCTTTGCTGTGTTAATGTTGAAGTACTACACTCAACTCTCAGGAAAAACTGGAAGCTTCCCCAGCACTGTCTCTAAATACTTGATTTTGCTAGAAATTACAACTGAGAAGTACAGTAGAAAATGATGAAGCACAATTGAACTTTGAGTGTTTGGTGAGCAGTGATTCAATAAAAGGAAACTAGTTGGGCAGCTGTCCTCCTTCCCTTCTAGTGTTTTTGTTTTACCCCCAGACTTTCATTCTTTCATCACTTTTCCTAAGTAACTTCTGTGGTGTGCATTGCTGTTTTGTTTATCTCTTTCCAGTCTTTCTACTTTTTTCATGTCTTTGTATACATCCATGTACTTTCACTTAAGAGCTTTCTTGACTATTATTAGTAAATATTAATGCATAGTTTCTTTATCAACATACCTTTTCTTTTTCAAAAGCAAATTATCTCCTTCCCAAAACCTAAATTTCCATTTATTTTTTTTCTGTAAAACGGAGTAAGAACTGTAACTCTAAAGGTGTAACTTTTGTTCTTCATTTGCTTTATTTTTGTCAATTATTTCATAATCTTTTCTCTTTTTTTTTAATGTGCCAAAAGTAGTGTAAATAATCTTTGGGAGGGATAATATCCAGTGAAATGGACAATTTAAATATACTTGTAGTCATTAGATATATTTTTAGGTACTTTATAAGAGATGTAGTAAGAAATTTTGGTTAGCAATAGGAGTTTTCATGTTTGTGTTTTGGAGTGGATCTTGCTAAGCAATATTTTGTTCAGATGCATGTTTAAGAGGATGTTCCTTGTTCCAGAGGAACAGCGCTCTCCCTGATGAGGAAAATGTTGCTAGACTACAAGAAGAACTGATTGCAGTGAAACTAAGAGAAGCAGAAGCTTTGATGGGTCTCAAAGAACTAAGGCAGCAAGTCAAAGACTTGGAGGAACACTGGCAGGTATGGGCACCAAGAGACTGTTCTCTTTTTCTTCTTTTCTAATGGATGATGACAAGGCAAGAAAATCTTGAGATGTTAAGTAGGAACTAGTGACTGTGGATTGTGAAAATGTCACTAACTTCAGAAGTATGTTGGAAGTTGTTCTCTAGCTGTTGCAGATGACAGAGGCCTGTACTAACAACCAGCCATCCTGGTAGAAAGGAAGTATCCCATCAATACTTCCACTTCAGTAAATCTTAAAAGCTCTTTTTCGGGATGTATTTGAAATCCTGTGACTTAATCTAGTTGGGAATCACTGCCTTCGGTTTTTTAATGCTCTATTCTTAAAACTTGTATAGATTTCTAGATTTTTAGACCTAAAAGTAGCATTTTGAGCAACTTGGCATTGTACAGCTGAGACATCAAGGAGTTCTTTAAAGGAGATTACTTAAGTGAAATTAGAGAACACCAGGAAAGATGAGATATCAGCAATGATGTGGGTTTTTTTAGCGTCACCTAGCTCGCACCACTGGGAGGTGGAAAGATCCTCCGAGAAAAAATACAGTGAATGAACTGCAGGATGAGCTGATGACAGTCCGACTGAGAGAAGCAGAAACTCAGGCTGAATTGAAAGAAACCAAACAAAGAATGATGGAGATGGAAACACAGGTATGATATTTAGCATATGAATTGACCAGAATGCTGCCAGACTAGCATTAGATGGCCAATACCATTTAATGGTCTGTAACATTTATGGGGATGACTTTAGCTCTAAGATGTCATAGTCTCTTTTAACTGCTTTTTTCTTCATATCTTAGATTGGGAGGGAGAATCAAGCGCATACAATCAATCTAGCATACTTTAATGTCCCCTTACAGGACTAAGCTTTCACAATTTCTTACTTGGATTAACTGGTAAACTCTGAATGTGTGTGAATCCTTATCTGTTCAGTTGTTACTGGGATGCTAACAAAAGTGTGCTTAAGGTATTTCCACCTTCACAAACCTTTACCTAATTGATGATTCACATATTGTAATTTCAAGTCTTAAAGTAACAGTGCTTTTCTTGTGAAATTGCCAGTACTAGATCATCTCCTGAAAGCATGAATATGGTTACTAAGCAGGAATCTTGGTGTAACAATAGCCTATTGTCATTTTTCAGCAGAAGCTTTACCTTTCACCTGCTAAGAAGAAGTGTATTTTAGCATTACTGAAATGTGCGGAATAGGCAAGAAACAACTTATCTGCTAAGATCCTTTTTTTGTAACTGTAGTACAAGTTAAGTGGTCAAATCTGAAAGTGCAATGTACAATTGGTACATTCATATTAATTTGTGAGCTCTCCACTGAATTGATATTGAACGTGCTGTTGATTGATAAGTGTTTGTAACAGGTCTCTGAGAAATCTTCCCATGTATCAAGATGTGGTATTGAAGAGGGAGAGAATGGCTATACAATAGGTGGTAGCTTACTACTGATAGAGGCACCAGTTTATTCTACACTAACTGAATAAAGGTGTTTTTGTGCCTTCTAAAACTTGTATTTAAACGTACATACTGTTAATGTATGTTTTGTTGTTTTTCCTTTCTATTTGTTTTAGTCAGTAGGGGGCATAGGTATCCTGCACTCTGGGTTACATGCAATAACCTCAAGACCTCTAGGTTGCTCTCGTTTCAGTGTTAAGCATTGAGTCTGTGTTTATGTTGCTGAGCTGTCATTTGAAACAAATGCAGTGGTTCTCAGATTGTGTTGATCTATGCACAGCCTCCTGTAAAAAATGTCTTGTATTAAAGCACTGATCTTAGTTGTACTGTATTACTTCCAGGATTTCACTGGTTAAAGAAGTGTGCAAAGTAAAGAAGAATGTAGTATTTCTGATATACTTGATGTTCCGTGGTTGCACCAGCTAGTAATTGTAATTCGGGTGCAAGTTCACAAAGTCTTTGACTTACATAAGTGCAAGATGAGTAGAAATGTGTACAGCAACTTTATGTTCTTGTTCTTAAAGTGAATTCTCTATTTAAGAACCCTTGAAATATCATGGTTGTGAAAAACAAACGTCATGCAAACTTTTGACTTCATTTAAAAAATTCTCAATGTTTTCCATCAAGTTTTTTTTATAGCAAATTATCTGTCAAGTCTGTCTTGTCAGACTTTAGGGAGGTAGACTAATATGAAACATCTCTTATTGATGTTCTTTCTTTTTTTTTTTCCTTATCATAAATGTCAGAGTCAGATCAATAATAACCATTTGCGAAGGGCAGAGCTGGAGGTCACCAGCCTGCAGGAGAAGGTACAGTATCTTACTGCACAGAACAAAGGACTTCTTGCTCAGCTGAATGAAGCAAAACGTAGACAAGCGGAGATTGAATGTAAGGTAAACAACATGAATAGACCATTTGCATGCTTCTATGTTTGTAATTTGTAGTGTTTTCCACTACTATTTTATTTTCCAGTTTGACAATGTCATCTTAAATTTACCATCTCAAAATCATTTGAGGTTTTGACAAAGCTGTTTCTTTGTGGTCTCACAAAGATAAACTTTGACTTCAAAGTGTGATTCTGCTTTACTCTCTACTGCTGTCTGTGTGAAATGAGTAAAAAGACACTCTTCTGCTCAACAGATTCTGATTGCTATGTGCTCTGATTGTCTTAGTGACAGAAGACATCTTCAATGCTATTACTGCAGAACTAGCTTGGGTTCAGAAATGGCAGTAAAAACCATCTTTGAATGGAAAAATGCACAGAGAAGAGTGTTAGGGTATTCACTACCTAAACAGTAAACAGCTTATAAGAGATCAGCCTAAAAATACTGGGCAAGAAAGTGTTCATTACCATCAGTGCACCAGAGCTCTACCTGATGTTTTCATCCCAGACTTAGTTTCATAACTAAGTACATAACCGATCCCTAATAATTTCTCTTTCAGTCATGTGCATGCAATATGGAAAGGCAGTAAAGGATAAGCCCTACAAGGTTTTCTTTTAACTTGGATGAAACTTTTCCTGAAATGACTGTTGATACTTCTCTCAAAGTGCAGTCTTAGTTGGAAATTGCTATAATTAAGACCTAATGTACTGGAGACTTTAAAGCAACTTTCAACTTCACTCTGTCTCCAAAAGATGTTTGCAGAGTTTTTTATAAAATCAGCTGGCGCTGAGTGGCCAGTAATTTCTAAATAGATGAGTTGTGTGTTAACGTTCATCCCGTAACAAAATGAATGCTGCCTGTTGTACTGCAGTTGCACATGTAGCAACTTGAGAGCAGATGCTGTTACATAATGTAAGTTGGTCATATCTTAGTTATGTCCATGGTGTATCCAGACATTTGTTTCTCTTTTTTGCTCATATAGAACACAGTTACCAGCTGAGTGTTTATTCCACGTTTTTTCCAATGTACATGTGTTTTGTTTTAACAATATATAACTTGAGGACTGGCTGAATTCTCCTCGGAAGATTGTACTGATAACGTAAATAAGAGTGTCAAGAGTGTAGTGAGTGGCTTGTCGCAAAGCTGCTAAGTCTGAAGATGAATTGGCACTCTATGCATAATTTTCCTATAATATATTGTTTTTACAGACTTGATTTCTTCTTGTAATCCTTTTTCTTCAAGGTAGTGCATCAATGTAATCAATTCAGTTGTGTAGTAAAATTTCATCTTGTCTTTGCTAATCAAAGCCATATTGTGTAATTTGTAATTGGCAACTTTTTGCTGGTTTCCCTTAGTTCTTTCCATAAGGAAAATGAAGCTACAGCAGTAGCAGCACTTGTCCTACCTATAGGTACCAAAAGTAGTTTCAGTGGCACTGTGCTAAATAGTGTTGCTACTGACTTTGGCTTGAAATATAGAGAATACAGAGTAGGTTGAATTGAAAAAATAATTTTGCTCTGTAAATACTTAAAATAGTTAAAATAAGATGTTGCTGATGCAACAACTTCATAATCAAAACTGCAGTCTCAGTGGTCTTTCATATAGTATAATGGAGCAATACAAATGTTAAGGTTATGTAGCACTAAGTATTTTAAGCTACACTTGTATTTCCACTTTGCATTTGCGAAGTTCTTTTGTCCCGATTCCCCTGAAAACTGATGTTTGAGTATTTTTTTTCTTCCTGTCATTTCAAGATATCTGAAGCTTTGCTCTAGTGTTGTTTGTCACTGAGGTTTTGCCATGTAACAGTATTCGTACTTAAAAATCCAAGTGAGTCTTTCTAATGCATCTTCAACTCCCCAGTTCTCTTGTGTACAACAAACAAAAAAAACCCAAGTAGTATATTCTGCAGCTTGTCTCTCTTGAAACAGTATCTTATACTTCAGTAGAAATTAAAGCTTGTGTAGCAAGCTGTATCTCATACCTGTGCAGTTTTCTGTCACTGGTGTGTACTTCATGGCTTTTTATGTTTGCTACCTCTACAGCAAGGACTTCATCTCAAACAGTTTATTTGAAACACAGCAATAATCTCTCTAATCAGCTGTGTTAAAGGACCTACAACAAAAGAACTATGTCCTCACCCCAGTTGTCTTTCCTGTCAAATCCTGTGGTACTAACTGAGCATATGCCTTGTTTCAGTGATAAAGTGTCAGTGCCATCTAGAGCAACACTATTGATTCATCTCAGATATTCAAGTCAAATCAAGCCAAAGAGAGTCAGCTTGCAGTTGACTACATATGATCCTGTAGGCTTGTGGACTTGGCTTCATGCAGGCAGTCACACAGTAGAATTTAGCAATAATGGCTGAGCTTTGACTTTGGGTTCCTCTAAAATGGAATTAGGTGACTACAAATTCTGCTAATTAGGTACTGCAGAAAGTGTGATTTAATTACAGGGCTTTTTTTAAAACATACAGCATCTTTTCATGTAGCTACTGTGGACAAGTTTTGGCAGTTAAATTCAGTTTCAATCAAATTGTCTAAAAAAGTAAGAGTAGCAAGTATTGTGAATTAGAAGCACACATTAAATGAAGTACACATTAAAATGACTGTGATACTTGAACTAACCTACAGTAACTCTAGTTTGTGGAGTTCCACCATTTTGCCATGGATGCTATACCTGGGACTCACCTGTCTTTTCCAGACGTTGCACTCTACCTGGAAGTATTATTGACTCATTATGTATGCCTTTTTTCCCTGTGGTTGTACCAAGCTGGTGACAACACTGGTAGATTTGTGTTCTCAAGTCTTCAGGGCTTACCTCAATAAAACAGAAAGTAGAGAAACTTCCTTCTCTTATCAAAACTCAAATGGCAAATCACTGTTAAACTTACAGCAGGAATCTGTTCATTAGTTGCAGGCATTAGTTTCATCCTACGTGGTCTTTGTTGTATACTGTCACTAAGACAGCGGAACATAAATGAGGTTGAGTATATCTCTTCTTATTTGTTTTTAGAGAAAGGTGAAATAAGTAACTTCAGTGTATCTTTGCTGTCTGTTCACAAAGGAGAAGCTGAAGAATGTGGTCCTCTGAAGAATTGTCCATACCTCTTTCTTAATTTACATTATAGTGTTTCTAGAACAAAGTGTATCTGTTTCTTGGACCTGGACCTTTGTGGACAATATTTTTCACAGGTATTAGGTGGTTGTAGTTTGGAATTAGTACTAGATGTTTACAGAATTCTATGGACTACAGAATTAAAAACAAAAAAAAAAAAGGGGGGGAGGGGGTCTTTAGAATATACTTTATCAGTAGGCATGGTACTCTTCAGCAGCATAAGTTCTCTTTATGTAGTTCTGAGTAAAAAATGCACAGTTATTGATTGAAACTGGTATTATGGGTTGTCGTTAATTTATTCTTCCAGAGTAAAGAAGAAGTGATGGCAGTGCGGCTCCGTGAGGCAGACCGCATAGCAGCTGTGGCTGAACTCCAGCAGCACATTGCTGAATTAGAAATCCAGGTAACACATGCTCGTATGAAACGTGTGGCTTCGTACTCCTTCTTCTTGTACCTTTTCTCCTGTCCTTCACTTTCTTTCTTTTTTTAACCTGTTGTGAGCAAGACACTACATGGCAAAGTGGGATAATGCTGTCTTTGTATAGTGTGCCTCCTTTATAAGCAAAGGCCTTACGTTTACCTTCTGTGCATACTGGTGAGCTTTTAATAATTGTTTCTGTTCAAGCACCATGTGACTTCTTTGTTTTTACTTGTAATGAGTAATTTTCAAAGCTATATCAGGTTGGAAGCATACCATTAAAAAACCCCACATTTTGATTTTGGCAGACATTCCTGTCTGCATGTAATTTTCTGCTATGATTAGAGTTAGATTCGTCCTAAAACGTACCTCCATTATTTATTTAAACCAATACTTCTATTTAATGCTGTGTATCACTGTAGGATTTGAAGATGCATTCTGTAGCCCTTGTGCTGTTCCTTGTACTGTTCTATTTTTTTTGCCTTGAGCCCACTGCTCCCGTAATGAGAGAATCATAAATGATTTCTATTTTTTTGGCTAGGAGAAATCTTGATGGGTTACTGCAGACTGTCATTCATGTACTTGCACACTGTTTCCCTACCTGAATTTTGTTGTGTGTCTGTGAAGGTTTTCTTGGTTATTAATCCTGGATTCAAAGCTGCTTGTTACCTAGTTTCCTTTCTTTTTCTCTTAAACTGGCAGTGCTAGTGTCTGATTTCCCTCTGAAATTTCTCCTTCAAGATGATTTCATTTTACGGTGTGAAAGTTCAACTACTTGCATTTTTTCAAAATCTTCATGTATGGTATGAATTTGCTTCATAAAACAGTTTTTTGTTTCTTAACTCTTGGTTACCATTTTGCTAACAGCATGAGGAACATGTCAAGTAACGTGTTTGCATATTGTTTCTATAAGATCAACTTGATTTATGTAGATGACTGTACAAATAAATTTGATGGAGTTTCCATAAAGAATTTCAGTTTGAATACTTTTTCCTGTAGTGAAGCAGGCACTAAATCTATTAAAAGATAAAGCAATCAGTTGATCACATAATGCTTAGATAATGCGGTGATGAGTACATTAGAACTACTTAGATAAGTTAGGATTGCGTATGACTCAGTTATCTTCTAGAAAGATAGTAAGAGAATAGCTGAATTCAGGTCAGGCTTTGTCTTCTATGTTAGCAATCTGTCTGTAAAATAATTGTTTTATTCATTCCAAACTATCTGGTTTTGCAGGTGAGGAACCACCTGCACTTTTTTGCTTTTATCTACTGTAACACTGGCTTTAAATGCCATCCTGATAACTTTGGCTAAAATGGATCTTCCAGAAAGCACAGTAGATCTGGTGTTATGAAATAGAGAATACAACAATCTGTTGTTTTTTTTCTTTCACTGAAATAGATTTTTTTATGTAAACAAGTCTCTTATAGCTCTCTCCTATTCCCTTTCCATACTTCTGCCTAAGCTGTGTCAAATTATACAGTTTTTATCATATCATGGGCATTTAAAGAATGTAGGTGCTAGAAGGGTAAACTCTTTTGTAAGTCTGCTTTATACATGCAAGGACTTCACTGCCCCTGTTTTGTCATGATATTTCACTGTCTCATTCACTTGTTTCTCTCTCCTTCCTTTTCACAGTCACTTCTTTGCATGATGCCATCTTTAGTTTTTTCTACTTTTCACAACTAGGTTGCTTTCTTTTGTCTCCTCCTGAAGTGCATTTCAAGTTCCAGTCTTTTTTTGTCACCTTAGATGACCACCTGTTAATGATTTCTTCATCTGTAGCCTCAAGATCCTTTGTTTTCTGTACAAATGAGAATGACTGTACTTTGTGTGTAGTCAGAGCATGAAGTCATTCTGTGGCTGCAGTATGTACCTAGGAGTTTCCGTGTCATTGTTTGATGAACTACTGATCTCAAGCTTGTAGTAGTTCTGAAATATAGCTTGTGTAATTGTGCAATGCATGTTTTGAGTGTTAACTTCATACATACATTTAAAACAGCAGTGGTTTAATAGAAATAAATTCCTTTTATGTCTTCCTTCACACTGCAGACTTGTCTTGAAAATTTTCTATTGCGCTGTGGAAGATTCTCTCTGCTTATAGAACCTTGCACAGATATTTGACTGGTGTTTTGACAGCAAATATGAAACTTAAGATCAAAAGTTCCTTTCAGGTGCTCAGGCTCAAAGACGTCTGAAGCATCTGCAACAACAACAACAAAAGTACTAATGGAGTTGTGAAGTATTTAGTTCCAAAGCCAGCAAGCTAAAACAAACTATTGATCCTATTGCTTCAACAAAACCTGTTTTTTAAGGAAACATCAAGTCTCAATATGGGGATGAGGTACTAAATAACTTTTTTCTCGTTGGAGAAAGAGCTGCCTCATTCTTTTCTATTCAGCTTGCTGCTGGAATGCTGTGACCCGATGTCAGTGGTGGAGGGCCTTTTAATTGAGGCTTGCCTTAATGACTTGAAACACATTTAATATAAAGTGCATGTAACTAATCTTGGAGCGTGGGTGTCTCAAAGTGATTATGCTGAGTAAGAGGCATCATAAATAAGTCTGCTTGTGATTATTCCGAAGCTGATGGAACTTACCACACAACCTTCGTCTTTTGTGTATGTGTGTGTGGAAAATGGTGATTCTGTAGGAAGCAGGGGAAAATGTAGGGATTCAGTGCAAGGTCCACATGGTCCATAGCAATGCCTGACTTAAATCAGATTTTTCTTTTTAAATGTTTGTGTAGGTGTAGGTGTGAGACATTGGCATTAACTTTTGCAGAGTATCACTACTCCCACATATAAACTGTTCTGACATACACAAATGCTAGATTTAAATCACAGTTTGAGGTCTCTCTTAGTTTTGGTTAGTAATAATGACAAGGAGAAAGAGGTAGTTTTACCATTTAATAGTAGATGTAACTTTGTAGCAAGTTTGCTGCGATTCAGTTATAAATATTTAGTTATATTTATGTATTTTGAATGTCATTTTATCTTAGGCATTGAGTTCTTGATGCTGACCTGTTAGACTTCTGTGTAAATGTGTTGAAATGCAAAAATAATCCATGGGCATTCTTACTCAGAAGTCTGAGACATTCCTTAATGATAACGTAATTGGAATGCCTAATTCACAGAAGTGACGGAGAAAAACCTTGAAGCTGTGTATAAGCAAAGGTGTCCTTTGTCAGCCATTTTTTCCTCCAAGACCAAGGAATGGATATTTGCTCTTTATGCCTGTAGTCCATCAGTAAATTCCTGGGTTTGCTTCCTCGAAGAATAAATCTTTCTTGTTATTACTTGATCTGATGTAATAGCTACAAACTGCAACAAGCAAATGTTCTAACTCCTTAATATCAGCCTTTCAAATACTATTACTTGTGGTTTGTCTCTACACTCCCTTATAGCTCTTGGGAAAATCTCTACCAAGCCTCACTAAATCTCTACCAAGCCCCACTTTCTGGTCTGTAAGAGCAGGTGTTCCTTCTGGTCATGTATAGTTGGTCCTGTTGGTTATTCAACACTGGTAGAGTTTTTGTTGCTGTTAGTTTTTTTTTAAGCTTTCCTTAAAACAGTTGAAGGCAGAACAGGCTAAAAGTGAGAGGGGGAGGAAAAAAAAATTTTTTTTGGAAAAATTCAGGCAAGGTTAAATTAAGCTGCAGTTATCAGTTAATGTCAGTCAGCTGGCCAAGATAAGCATGGTGCCCGTGAAGCATGGACACTGGGGAAGCAGAGCTGGGAAAACTGTGGAACTCTCTTCTGCATTTTAATCTGTTTCTCTCCGTTTCCATTCAAATTACTGACTTGTTGCTACCTTCCTAAAATAGTCCATGGCTAGTTTGGTATATGGAGATACAGAGCACATTTCTGTTATAGAAAATTAGTTTTACATGTGAGTAATCTCAGTAGGAAAACTCATCTGTTGGTTAGGTTGATCTGGTCAGGGGGGTAACATCACTTCCTTCTTGGTGTGTTTCCTGGCAGATTCGGAGAATTGTCACACTTACCCATACTTAACCGTGTCAGAGCTGCTTTGAGAGCAACTGTAAAGGAAGTCCATGATTGTGCTAGTTCTCTCTCCTACAGTTAAAACTTTTAGCACTATTTCACTAGAATGAAGCCTTTCTATGGCCTCTGTTTAATAAGTTTTCCAAGTACTGACTGTTGAGTAAAGAAATTGTTTCCATCTTTTCAAATTACAGGAAATGTTTTTTCTCTTATCAGTAGTGGTATGTGATGTTAGTGATGTGTTTTTTGAAAGTCTAGAATGAGTCACTGTAAAGTCACTGAAAGGACACTAGTTACCACATTTACCCTTCTGAATAAACTTCATTTACATCTTAGTGCTCTGTCTTGCCACAGAGGTAAGAGTTTAAAAGCCTACCCTGAAAAGAGTCTGAGGCAGATTGGTAATAAGTAAATATTTTAAGTCAGGGCAGGGGAAAAAAATCAAGGGTATTGAGGAAATACTCCTTAGACATTTTTAGTAAAGCTGATAGATTATTATCTGAGGAACAACTGTCTCGTGTCTCTTCATTTTTGACTACCAGTAAAACTATTGATTTGGTTTTTGTGTTTTTCATAGTTATTTATTAAAGTAAAAAAGATCCCTACATATTCTCTTAAATGATGTAATTTCTGACATTTATTTTCATACTGTAATCATCAAGAGTATACTGGAAAACTGCTACTGTTGGAATGCAACTGGAATTCTATTATTTTGACCTTCTTAATCTTAAACATTCCTTAGTTTAAAGAGCAAAAGCAGGCATAAGGTCTCCAGGGTGTTTCAGATGTTTTTGGTGAATTTCTAGTTTGAACTCCATTTTATCATAACTACTAACTATACTTAATTTTTATGTGGGGTTACTGTACAGTAACAGCTTCAGGTATTTAAGATAAGCATTCTCTGAAGCAGTTTGTCTCTATGCTATTGACTTGCCAGCTGTGTATCTTGGTCCAGTGGTTGGATTCCATATACTCAATAGTTCTTATATACATCAGGTAAACGTGCTGCTAAAGACTAACTGCTGTTTCTTGGGAAGATATAGAAATGGTTTTCTCTTAAAAAGTCAGCCGAAGGAGGACTTCAGTCTGATACTGCAGCCATGTATCTCAATTTATGCTTGTCTGTGGGCAGAATTCTTACTCAGTCTAAGAAGCCAAACTTTGAGGAAAAGATACGTTCTCAGGTGCTCTTGTCTGCACACCAAGATCTACTTACTACAAGTGCAGTAACTCTAGTACTTCAAAGCAGGGTGAGTGAGGGAGGTGAGAACTCCCACAACTGAAGGTGCTTAAATATTTTAGCAGTTACTTTTTTAGTCTTCAGGGCTCATTTCCTGCCCTTCCACTGCCTGTGCTACTCCCTCCTTACGTAGCCTCTCGAGTCAGTTTGGACTGCATGTGGCTGCTTCATCTGTTACAGCTACTTTTTTTTTTTTTAGCAGAGCTGATAGCTGCCCACTAGGTTTTGGGTTTTTTTCCCCCTGGTACAGAGACTTGTGACTGTGCCAGTGCTGGGGGAGCTGGTCCATTTGAAGATACAGTAAGACGAGGAGAGGCCAAAATTGAAATAATGGCTTTTGAATGACACAGCACCAACTGGTATTACATTTCTAAAATCCTTCCTGAGAAGGGGAGATGGGCACCGCAGTGTTGCCAATATGAAGAAGCAGTATACTGTAGAAATCCATGTAGAGATTGATTTACTTGTGATGGGGGTTTTTAAACAAAAAGTCCTTGATTCTACATTTGCCTAACTTTAATTCCTGCACTATTTCAATTTCTTAACCCTTTTTGCTTATTGATGTTATCTAGTTTCTTTAAGTACATTATTTCGAACTTAAAATGTCTATTAGTTGTCAGGAGGCCAGGCATCTTTGTATTGTGACCTCTCCAAATACCACAGATTTTCTGCAATTGTTCTAGCTCTATTAAAAAAAAAAAAAAGACAACAAAGGAACATTAACCACATCCTATGCATACAATATTAGATCTTTAAACTCCTTTAACACTTTAAAAGGTGTGATATGCATATCTTAAGCACACGTTAAGATACCACTTAAAATTTAACATTCATTTTTGAACCAGTCCAGTTTTCTGATAGTTTTATTCAGAAATACAAAACTGCTGAAGCACAACATAAAACCAGCTGAGTTAAACGCTTGGTTACTACTGAGCTAAATGGTACAACAGGAAGCATTCAATAACTCATAAAAGCAGCTTATTTTTTCTGTCAGTGGGACCATCTAGCAAATGAGGAAGTCAAAGCATATGGAAATGTGATTTAATGAAAACAGATAACTTTGTTATTGGTACACCTTTTCTTAACTAAAAAAAGTCAAAACAGGATTTAGAATAAAGGAACACCATGAGTAGAGCAGTTAGCTCCCCTTTTTTTTTTTCTTTCTAGGAGGTTTTACACAAGATAAATTTTATTTCCTTTGTGCTTGAGCACTCTTACTATTTAAGATTGATGAGATTAGGATTTTCTTCATCTTTTTTCTGTGGAAGACTTGCCAGATCAATCCATACTAAAACCACACATCTTCCAGGACATCTACATGGCTCAACACTTGAAACATGAAACTAGCAATGGTAATAGGATTGACTAAGAAGAAATGCATCAAGATTGTTCTGATTGTAGGCTCAGATCTTCTGCGCTTGGACCACAGTCTTTTGGGCAGGTGATCCTCTGTTCCCCATCTTAAGTTATTCTTAAAATAGCTGCTTTCTAGTGAACTAATTGCAACAGCCATATCCTGGCAGATAATGTGATGAGGATGTAATCATTAAGAGTGCACCAGTATTGCTGCCTGAAGTATTGAATTGTTTCACATTCTCTTCAGTGCTTGTTATTGTTTTCACTTCTCACTTTCTTTCCCACTTCCATGTCACTTGCAGCCTAACTAATTCCCTGTCCCTCTTTTCAAGGCAAATTTAATTCACATGTAGAACTGAGAACAAGGAGCTCTATCAGATTGCCCTATGCCACATGGCTAGATCAGTTTGAAGAGTTAAAATTTTATCTATGTAATATAGTGTCCTATTTGAGACTGAAAAAGCCAAGCTGAAGTTGCTAAACCTTTCTTAATAAGCCACTGAGTTAAGCATGAACTTAAAATCCCATGTGTGGTTTTCTTGTGTGAGAGAAATGTGTCAAGCATCAGTATGTTTATTGTATGCACTTGTAAGTAGTCACGGTGGCATAAAAATTAGTGCCCAAGTGTATCTAATGTAATCTAGAATTATAATGCACAGGAGGGAATCTAACCTGCAGGAGGACAGAATTTGGGGTTCATACTACTGTAGTGGAGATTTTTGCTATTTAAAGATATGTGCACAATGACAGTGGTCATTGAAAAGAGACTGTCAGGTCATTACCAAGATCCCTTGATTAGTAAAACTTCGTTGTTCTTTTATTTTTATTTTAATGGTAGTCAGGAAGTACAAGATACTGTTGTATGTATTACCTGGTGTAGGTTGAGAATGAGATCTAGAACTACAGAATTCTTAGGAGAAAGTATTCTGGGTTTGTGACATATCAGAAAAATAGTAGTAGGGGAAGACGTTCCTATTGCTTTCTGGAATATTAAAAGGGACTGCACATACTGAAAGCTCCCTGTCATCAGATTTTGATCTCCTGTCAACTGTCACAATGAAAAACTAGTGTTAAGGATGTTACAATGAAAATTGAAATTTGCCTTTGATTAACAAATACTTATTAGAAGCTGAAAATTGCTAGCAAGTAATAAGAACTCAATATAAATATAAAATGTCTGGAAAGAGAAACAGTTTTGTATTGAGGAGAAACATCAGTCTCTTAGAGTTTTAAATAATGAAGGGTAACAAGGCTTGTACACTGTCAGATGAACAGAAATATTCACAAATATTTTTAATTGCTTTTATCTGACAGGTGTAGGATTTCAGCTGTCTGCTTATCTGATTTATAGAACAAATGATATTGTTATAAAAACTGAAAAATATTTTAATTCTAGAACATGTGATAACTGCATGTTTTCCAGTGGTTTGCTTGTGCACCTGCATGAGTACCTTTTAAAAAAGCAATGACATAAACAACTTGGAAGGAAAAATAACATAGGTAAAAAAAATACATCCTTGCTGCTCTGAGAAATGAATAGCAGCTATGAAGAAGATTCTGATACGTTGCCTAAAATTTGTGTGGCACCCTTCCAATTTCCCCACTGAAAATAGGCTCTGTAGCTTATAGAACATGGACGCAAACAGTTTGTTAGAAATACTTGTGGTTTTCTAAATTTTTTGCAGCTAGATAAAAGGATCATCTTCTGACCTCTAGTGTTTTCAATGTTGCAAGAGGAGGTTGCAGCAGAAGTTTTCTTTTAAAAATGTGTTGTAGAAAATCACATTGCAAGGTTCCTGTGCTAAACACATTTTGATGAACTGTCACCTCTACAAAATCTGTAAGTTCTGAAAGGAAAACTGAAACTGTCTTTGACCTCTGTTAGTGACGAGGACCTTGCAAGCCAGGCTCGTACTGACATTCAGTTTAAGCTGACTGGAGGTAGACTGTTCTTCCATCAGCAAACTTAATGTTAAATTGTTCTGTGATACATGTTAACTTTACGGTGTTATTTAGAATAAAAAACATTTAAGGTTAATGATATATTATTCCCAGTAATGTATACTGTATATGGTATGTAGTAGCAGCTTTCAGCTATTTGTGCAGTGCTGAATTTAAGTGAGTAAATCTTATTGACTTTATTGTTAGCATATCATAACAACTTGGAAAAGCCTGCATCATGTCCTCTTATGCACTCAATTCTAATATAAACTCAGATGTTTACTCTAAAAAAGCTGTGACACCTGTCTTATATTTGGTGTAAGAAGCTGGCTTTCCATTTCTTTCTGACACCTTGCTTTGTGGTTACATAGTAATTTGGAATCAAAGGAACAACATGCTAAAATGGAAAATTCTGTTTCAAGTGAAGGACTTACATGAACGTTTCTTCCAAGTGCTCCTGCTGTGACAAGAGGTGAAATCATCCTTGTCTAAATTCTTAGCATTGGTGAAGCTTTTTCTTCAGATGAATGTAAACTGTATTACTTTTGCTCTGTAAGTTATGTTCCTTCTGTTTGTAACTTTGAATACTAACTAATAGTCATCCTTGTAAAGGGAGATGAGTTTTATATATATCATTTTTTCAATCTCTTTAGTACAAGAAAAATAATGATGTTTCTCACTTGGTGTGTGTGAATTTGAGCCATAGATTGGCTTGGAACTGAATTCAATGTGGTGTAATGCACTACTATTCCATTGTAATTTATGTGAGTTAATAGTAAATATCACAAAGTAAATTTGTGCTGTGTACTCTGCAATAAAAAAAAAACAGCTTTAAAAGAGAAATATCTTTGAAATAGTTGACACTACTCAGGGCTCTTCTCGTTATGTAGTAAAATGGTTTGGAAGGCAGTGCACTGCTACTAACTTCCTGGCACATGTTGTGTCCTGGTGGCATTTCAGGGAAAGCTCTCAGTTAAAGCTTTTTGTCTTTTGAAGAGTAGTTGACATTTCTCATTCTCTGAAATTCTGTTTGCAAATTACTTTCAGCTTACTTGTTGAAATGCATTGTTTACTTTCTTCAAGTGTAAGTAGGAATTCAGCTACTGTTAGAAAGCCACCTGTTCCGCGTACAGTTGGGTTTCTGTATTGTATTGGCTGTGTGTGATTTGCAATTGGTGCAAAGACTTATAACATTTCAGCCAAAGTTGGTGCCTGCTTCAGAAATTATTTATCTGGGGGGAAAAAAGATTTTTTTTTTTTCTTTTTTCTTTTTTTCTTTTTTGAGATCTACCAAGAATTTGGTTTGGTCATATTAGAGGTAAGCTGAAAGTTAGCGTTGGAGGCTTAATGTTTCAAGATAAAGTCACCTGCAGTTAATAACTGCATTTACTTGATAAATAAATGTCCTCTTCATCTGTTTATCTTTGTACAATTTATTGTTGTACCTCTTACAGCAGTGACATTAGGGAACATTCCTCTCTTCCCTTCTGCTCTGTAGTATTTCTGCACAATAAATATCACTATATTTTAAAACTCCTGAAGAGAAAACTAGAATTGTCATACGTAGTGTTCCCTAGTGGATCAACTTGTTCTGAGCTGCTACTGCCTCTGGATACCTGCAGAAAACTTCACCTAAGTGAAAAATGCTGAGAAGTGTGTGTGAATATCTGTGCATGATTAAAAAAAAAAAAAAGCAGACAACTAAAATAGCATTTTAAGATTGTATATTTGTGAACAATTTGAATAAGATTCTTTTTTTAACCAAAACAGAAAGAAGAAGGAAAGATTCAAGGGCAGCTTAATAAATCTGATTCTAACCAGTATATCAGAGAACTGAAAGATCAGATAGCTGAGCTGCATCATGAGGTAAGTGGTAAAATACTGCCTGATATCTTGTACCTGTTGTCATATCTCTTAAGTGTAGCAGGCTTTTCTTGTCTAGTAGCTGTTAGAGCTTCATTACCTGATTTTGCCAATTTAAGTTATTTGAAATAAATGCAATAAAATGAATACTTGTATATGCATATTGTACTTGTAACCTCATGAGTAAGAAAACTAAAATTTGCTTAGTTACATGATTTGATATTACTGAGGATGGTATTTCTTCCATCTTGTTAATTTCATGAGTTGATCATACATTGCTGTGTTCAGAGATGGAAGCATGAAAACAAGCTGCTTTGCTTTCACTTGGTACAGGTCTTAAGGTTAATTCAATTAGAAAATAAACTGTTTGCATATGCAGAAGAGTCTGTAGAGATCTCTTTTGGTGTTTGCTATTATAAGGACTAATTTTTTGGTAGTGTTCTGGGATTGCTTAAAAAGAAAAAGGACGCTTGCTTTATACAGTTTAACAGATACAGTTTTTAACTACCAAAACCTTTGACCTATGAAATTTCTATCTTCAAACTTCCTTGCTTTAATAGTTGTATTAACTATTAGTAAAAAAGATCAGAGGGTCCTGAAACTGAGATGGCTTATGTAACCTCTGTGCTCACTGGCTTATTTCAGTTCATTCGGTGCTATGAAGAAATGTCTTATGACTGCACTATGTGCAAAATGCCTGGTCACCTTTGCATTATAGTCTGCTTCCACGTGTCTTGTAATTCTCAGCTCTGGTAGTAGTTAAAATTTGTAGTATGTAAGTCACTCTGAAAGTAATGCCTCCTATTTATTTCCATGGAGATACAGAAAATGCTGTTAGAGCGAGTTCTCAGCTACAAAACACAACTGTTTACCATACGCACTGCCAATAGCCAGGCATTTTCACCAGTGATGAACAAGAGCTTGCATGCCATGCTTCTACATATGTGTATGATCATCTGGAACATGGTTTGTCTTCCATGTCATCACCACTGCTGAAACACCACATCCACTGTTTAGTGTCTGTAAATGTTCAGCAAGCATTGGTGAATTTCACTGGGTGCTGTTTTTTTCCCACATGGAGGAATTGAGTGACTCACCTTTGTTTCACATGCAGACACTATTGTCAGAGTGCCCTCCTGCTGCCATCTGTTGCACAACAACAGAATGTAGTGGAGTATTGGAGGGGAGGTTCAACCTCTACTGCCCTATTTCCAACATGTGCCTGTGACGTTGCCCAACATAACAAAATGGGAGGCATTACTTCTGGAGCAGACTGTGTATTAAATAGATAAATACAAGTACTTAATTTTGTTTGCTTTATTGATATGTGTGTGTGTATGTATGTATGTGTTTTTAACTGTGACATCTATATGTGTTTACATCTATATGTGTTTTAATAGTGACATCTATATCGAAATGTTCCGGACCTGTAATGTACCAGGATTTTTAAATGCTGTTGCATACTGCACAGCTCTGACAGGCTGCAATTGCTGTCAAGCAGCTTTGTTACTTGTCAGTAAATTCTGTAAGCTTGTCTCGTCTGCCTTTGGTACAGAAGTAAGATCTGATGATGCTATTTATACTCTGTCCCTTGACCTCACAGTTTAACCTGCTCTGATATGATGTAAATGACACGAGTATGTAGGCATTGCAAACTTTCTAACCAGGTTTGCATACTGGTTGTACACTGGGTGCTAGGAGTTCAGAGAAGTTCCCATTGATTAGACAGTAAACTGTTAGGTGGAAGCAACTTCTATGGAAAAAACATCTTGTTTCAGTAAGTAGTACTGAAGTAAGCAGCTAACTTGGAGGGAGGGGTAAAAGCCGTGGAAAGTCGGGCTGCTCTCATTTTGCATTAAGTAAAGTTTGAGGACTTAAGGAAAAGAGGTCATAAACTAGTTTGTCACTTATGTTGAAATGAACTACTGGAGGGAGGAAAGGGGAAGAAGTACTTTGTAGTTGCCACTTTTTTTCTTTTAATTCAAACTGAATGAAATTAAATGATTTACAAACTGCTTAAGTTCTTCGTTTCATATACTCCCCCTTTGTGCATACAGTCACTGTATATATATTACACAGCAGCTGTCTCTACTTCCTGTTGGATGTTGCAAGGCTCATATGTATTACCTAGATTACAGGAGTGGTATGAAAGATTAGAATTAACTTGTGTACCCACAAACTACACTGGCAGACCACAAGACACCTTTGGAGACAGAAGCAAGTGGTTTCCTGTCTGTAAGACTTTGTGATTTAGGACTGAAATGCTGAATGTTAGGTTGGTATTTGAAGCAAATCTTTGTAAAATTTGTCCTTGTCGTATTACTGGATAGACTTTGTCTCTTGATTTCTGGAGAGTTTGATTTCCTGCTAGGTTTCAGTTTTTTATTTATTACTGATTTATTTCAATGTAGTCTTCAGTTTTAAAGTCAGCACAATTGTCATAATAAGCTAAAGGCTCAGTATGTGTTGAAGTACCCTAAAGCAAGCAGTCTCTACAGTGACAAATCATAGAGTGTTCTCTGCAACGTGCAGCAGGACGGTACTTTCACAGCTGCATTAGGAAACTAGGAAGTTTCATGAAGCAGAAGCAGCAACATGCAGGAACTTGGTGCTTCCTTCCCTGAATGTGAAGTTTTCACTTTATATTTGATAATCACTGACAAGAGTATAAAATTTGAAGTATACAAGAATAAGAGAATGGCACTGTTTGTCTAACTGAAGAAGTCATTACATTTTTTTAGGTGCAAGTGGAAATTATATTGTCCACATGGGATCAAGTTCCCGTTTTCAAACAACTAGCGTTTGGTGTGAGATACTATGATGTATCTAAAATCTAAATTTTAAGGTGCTGATTTTGCTCGTTTCCTATCATTTTAATGCAGTTTCAACGCATTGTAGATGGTTGTGGAAAGGTTTTGTTTGTCTTAAGCTCCGTTTTTTACAATGTTTTCTTACACTTGAAGGATCTGGTAGTTGTTTTTAGCTCAGATCTGGCCAAAGAATACTGAGAAAAGAATGATGCATTTTTTCTTTGCTCTTATGTAAGACAAGTCATTGGCACTTTTGGCCTATAAAATATTCTTTAAAACTCTCAATTTCTACTCCTTGTGTTCTTAAGGGGAAAAAAAGACATTAGTTTCAGATTAAAAAAAGAGTTTGAGATATCTGTGGGGTCAATGAAACCTGTGAGTTTGTCATTTTGGACTATAGCTTTCAAAAGGTACTATGGTCTCTGTCATCACTTCTCATTCCCCAGGAACGTGTACCCCTATAAAAGACTAAATTAGGACTTGGCTGTGAACTCATTCTAAAAGCATAATAAATACAGAAAAGAGTTAAAATAAAAGTGTTGAATATGTAAGCTGTTCAGTGCCCTTCACTTTGTTTCTTACACTGTTTAGTCACCTCCAGCAGCCAGCATTACTTGTGCCTTTAAGGAGGGAGATCAGCTAGTTGCTGCTTATCTGTCTTTGCTGTGCATTTATTCACTTCTCTCCCAGGGCATGAATTAAGATCCTCAAGTGAAATGGGAGGAGGAATAAATTCCTGCAGATGTACAAATGTCATTTTTATCACTGATAAGAGTACTTACTGAAAGCTAGGAGGAATTACTAAAGTGTTTCCATCTTGTTATAGTCTTTATGAGGTGCCAGCTATTGACCAGTGTCAGGGACAGTATGTGGAGCTAATTTTGTGGTAGCTGCTCTATAGGAGGTGCTTTTTATAAAATAATTGCTCAACATATTATGAGGGGAATAATGAGAAAATCTTGTGTGTTTTCTGTATTGGAACGAAAACCAGAATCCTGATGTTACTGTGCTACGAAGGTTAGTGTTCAAAAATTAGAAAGCCTCTGCCAACTGTCCTCATTAGCAACATTTCAGCAGGGCTGGTGGAAAAGATGACAGATGACTGAAGCATTATTTTCCAAAACAAATTTTTGAGGTTTTTTAGAAGACTATAATGATTTCAAAAAAAAATTATGGTGATTTAAGTTCTTGTGTCTTTACAGTGAAGAAAGGGGGATTTTTTGGAAGTATCTTCCCTTTTTTTAGTATTTAAAAACTCAGTGAGCTCTCAAAGTAGAGACTAGTAGTTTACTGACTTTTCCCACTTCTATAATTTTATCTAGGGATGGAACTGATGTTACATTGTAAGAAACTAATGCAGTCAGTAAGATTCTGATATAGATATTATCTCATGGTCTGATCTCATTTCTGGCGAGCTTACATTTTAAGATTGCCTTAATGAAAAGAGATATAAAAGTTGGAGATTACATACAATGCTTTTAAAAGATTTTGCTTGTGTGATAAAATTCAAGACACTTTAGGTAATTACTTTGAAGATAATGCATAAGATATGACCAAAGGAGTAATTGGTAATATAGCTAAAGCTAAGAATTAAGGCTATATTTTGCAACTTAGTGTAGCTTTCTAGACTTTTACTGCTGAAACTAGATTGGAGAAGGGAAAGTAAGCAATAGCCATCAGCAAGAAGGATGAAAAACCTCATGCACGTCACATATACAACAGTCAAATAAAATTTGACATGTTATAATATGCAGGAGGGACGTTCAAACCATGTTAACAATTCCTTTTGGCCTTAAAATACTGTGAAGTTGTACGGTAAGTAAGCTGTGTTTAAAAACTGCCAAATTATTTCCTCTGTATTTCTGGCATACTACCAAGGAGCATTCTGTCTTTCCTCTTTATTTTCTTACTAGTTCTCCTTTGAGTCAGATTTAGTGCTTAGCAAATCAGATGCTCCACAATCTGAAATGCCTCTAGGCAAGAAGCAGGGAAAGCAATTCTGAACTTCGCTCTCATGTGCTTGAACTGCTGTTGTTCAGCTACTGTTTGGATGTGCCTGTGCTGCATTTGTCACTGCAGTGTGGGCACATCTTTAAATGGCATTTATAGCTGTGAATGGGTTGTATGTAGATTTGGGTAATGAATGTAGAAGGATTAACTGGAGGAAGCGAATTCTAGTTTGAACTACTAGAAACAAAGTTCTTCACTGAAGACATTTATAGGGTAGTAACAAATCATATGGGTTAGTGAGTGGAGATCAAATGGATCAGCATGTAGATCTTGGGAATAGACTTAATTAATTTCATCAGAACTAGATATAGGGAAGTCCCAGAAAGTCTTAGTACTTTATATGTAATATTTACATTGAACATAATACTTTATTCAGTCTTTTGTCAACTTCCTCTCTTTTGTATTGGAGATAATGAGGTTCAGGAAAGGTTGGAAGAAGCATACTGTTTACTTTTCATGTAGTACTGGCAGATATGCATTGGGCTCTTTGTGACTGTCATTTTTTTTGTTCTTGCTTTTGTAAAAGCAGTTAATTTCTATGATTTCTGTTAATTTTTACTGTTCTTAATTCATAGTTTTCACTATGCTCGCTAGAAATACTGTATTAAATTATGCAAAGTAGTTTTCAATACTGCCTAGAACCACATTATCACCTTCTAGTAGTTTGCTTTACTGGATGAATGCTTTCAAAATATGTGGTTCTGTAAATGTTTTCTTACTTGATAAGAAATGCCGTCTTTGAAAGGAAATATGTTAGCCCTCAGATTTACAAAGCATTTCAACTTGTGGTAGAAGTCTATAGCACAATAAATCAAGAGCTTTTCTTCCTCCATATCTTGCAAGCACAGTTGGACAAGAGACCATCAGATTTTCCCTCCCCACAAGTGAAGTTCTTGCAAAGCTTCTGGACAGCTAAAAATGTAGTTGGTCTACTGGTACGTGTCAAAGATACAGAGCCTCCGTGCTGGTGGAGTCTGATTTAAGTGGTTGTGGTCAGTCTGAGGAACCTGTGATGTGATAAGATAGCGTTTGTGAGGTCATGTGGTTTGTGAACTCCAAGTCTAATGTAGCAGCTTTGTCTACACAGGATAGTTAAATATATACTGTGTGCTTTAGAAAAGTGAATTGCTTTATTCCTTTAATTCAGCCTCTCCTTGAGAATCAAAAGATGTTAGACTGGCTGGATAATACCAATACTGATACAGAAGTATGATGCTGAACAGATATGGAGTCCCGTTACTTTCCCATTACTTTATCCAGTTCAGTTAATTGTTCTTCATAAAAGAGTTGGCTTTAAAAACTGTCTGGCTTAAACTAAGCAGTGAACAAGTAAAAGCACTATTGCTGTGTCTATTTTGTGAAAATTGGTGGACTATTTTGATTAGTCTTGAGTAGGTGTTTGTAGTGTTTGTAGCCTAAACCAGACGTGCTACACTTGTCCAAAAATGTAGGATTGATTTCGTAGTGATTTTAAATTACACGCTCCTCAGTAACACCTTCAACAAAATGATGGATGAACAGTGTAACCAGGCACAGTGATGCAGGCTCCTCTCAGAGCAGGTATGACTTTGTTCACTATGGTGGGACTAGAAGATGAGGGCAACAGTTTTAGATACAAATCTTAGCTTTCACTGCCACTATGGCAGATTAGATTTGATGATAAAATAAATGAAGTTTGGTGATTGTAGGAACATTTCCCTTTTATGTGTTCTCTTTTCTGATTGTATCCTGCTGCATCTAAGCTCCAGATCTGTCTTGTGGAGAAATACACTAGTTACTGATTGCAGTAATAGTGAGTGCACCTACCTACACTGAACTATAGAGTCCCTGTTTGGTGTTTACCTGGGTTGTCAAAGGAAGTAAACTGATCATAAGTAACGTTATTTTACTATTGAGGCAGTAATGCTCTTGAGTCATTTTGTTGTTGCTTTTAAGCTGTGTGACCTGTCTACTGTATTACGTAGAGCTTTGTCAGGATCTGTTGTGTTTTTCTGCTTATAAAAGTTCTGTTAGGAATTCAGAAGTGGAAGAAGTACTGGTTTGAACTTAGAGTAATTGCTCCTTGGAAAAAATTGTCAGCCACCATACACAGGTGCCATCTATTTCCTACTTGAGAAATAGCTCAGGAGGAGAATGCTGTGTGTTAGCATGTTTCTACCCCTTCTGAAATGTTTATTGTTCTCTGAAAGGCAGGCAGCACAGATAGAAGTAATTTCAGGTATCAGGCAAAAATAAATGTTACTTTGTCTGCTTGAAAATGCTGAGGTTAACTCCCTGTTTTAAAAGAATAGAGTAAAAGTGCGAAATGATCATTTCCTGTAACTGTGTGCATTATGGGTACGTTTTCAGTCTCTGCAGCAGCCAGTGTGCTCCAGCTAGCGCCTGAGGTTTCGGTCATTTTTCTATTTATAGACACATGCTCTAGGGAAAAGGAGCAGTGAGATTTAGGTAGCTCTTTGGGTCTACGATAATCACAGTACATTCAATGTGATCATGCTGCTGTTTTAAAATGTTTTTGTTGCCATGTCCTCCAAATAAACACTTTCATTAGAACTTCTTGTGGGAAGAGTTTCTGGGAACTTTCCTTCCACCTACCAACTAGCTACTTATAGAAACTTCCCAAGGCTAACGTAGCTTAGAGCTTTTTGGAATTGCATATGATCTCATTACAACAAATTTGTCAAGATCTCCCTCAACAGTCAGAACACGACTTAGTTACCAGAGACTGATTATTTTTTATTATTATTTTAAATATACATAGTTTAAAAGTTGAGTACTTTCTTAGCACTGTTTTTTATTTCATACTTGATACAGAATTTCAAAGGTTAATTTGATTACATGGCTGTAGATCAAAAACAGTCTTTAACCATATAGAGCAGTGATCAAAAAGTCATGACCTCCCATTGATCGGTTTATTGGTTTCCTGTTCTGATTCACTGGAAACCTTCTGGTCTGTATGCTTGTTGCTAGTTCTAATCTTTGTCACGTTTGCAACACAGCAATACTGTCTTTACTAAAACTGATATACAACATACATTTACCATATTTCCTTTTGAATCTAGAGCTCCTTAATTAAAGTACTAAAAATGTCTTTTATTTTAAACAAGGCAGAAAACGTACACTCATAGTCAGAGCAATGTGGAATGCATATTGAAACAACTAGCGATGAGCTTTAATGCATTAAAGCTACCTCATAGTTTATTCAACTTGTTGGCATCTGTAGGGTTTTTATCAAGCCTTCTACACTACAGTGAAACTGAACATGATTCACAGAAGCTAGCAATTTAAAACAGTCCACATATTGAGCACTATAAGAGAATATATCTTTAAAAGCATGGAATGGCTAAGTCTTGGAAATTTCTTGCTGCTGTTTCGCTTTGCAGTTGTGACACATTAAGCAGTGGCTTCTGTCAAGTAATATGGTCAGCAAAATTAATTTGTGGTAAATACAAACATATTGGCACACAAATTTGTTTTTAACCCTTTTGTTTTTGTTCAAGGGTGACCTGAAGATAACCGTTTTAACAGGATAATTTTGTTAGTTAATCACATAATGAACTTAGAATTCAAATTGTCTAGATTAATCTAGGAAAAAAAAATCTTTGGGCTTTTGTCTTTCAAGAACAGCAGCCATATTTGTACAACCAAAAAAGCAGCCCATGTCCTTTCTGGTAAATTATGCTATTGCCCCTGTTTGGGCCCACAATAAAATACCAAACTATCACTAACTTTTAATGTCCGTTGTGAATTTTGTAGACTTCCTATTTTAATCACATCAAACTCTGTCTCAATTAGGCAAATGTGCTGAGTCCCAGACAGTCCTGAGTATGCTTGGGCATGGTTTAAGATTCTCCTGCAGTGGTTGGCTAACACCATGATTTCAGAGAGACTGGCTAAACTCCTATGCTGTTCATTTATTGAATACTCCTGTTTTGTACTGCCTTGCAAACACAGCTTTTGAGAGTATGGAGAAGAGGAAAATATAAATGCTAAAGCTATGTTATGGTTATTTCAATCTGCTAGAACCCAAATTTATATGGAAGCCCTCACCTCTGCACTTCAGACTGATTTTGTAATGGGGTTTTTGTCCATGTATTAAAATTTTCTTGAAATAGTTTTGCAGTCTCTTAATGCACTTTCAAATGCATTCACTCATATTTCTATTTGTGTCTCTTCAACAATGCTGAACATTTTGAAGGACTTGCATTTCAACAAAATCTCAACAATTTCCTAATTTTCATTAGTTTTTTTTTTTTTAATGTGAAATTAAATCTCAGAGGAAGTAACTGAGGCATCTTAGTAATACTACTTACAAACATATTTGTCTGTCGTGTCCATCTCAAAATTGGTACGTTGTAGCTCAAGCTGAAGTGGAACTTCAGTAAATCGTTAAAACTCCAAATTGTTCTGGAATAGTCTCAATAGCTTAAGTCATAATACTTCAAATAAAAGCTGTCTGAAAACATGAAGATGTAACCTATTTCCTGAATTCCTCTGCTAAGAATATTTGTGCAGATCTCCATATCTGCCTCAAAGTGAAAGAAAAAACAATTTCACTTCTTTCTTTTCATTTTTTTGTCTTGGTTTTGTGTATTTCTCACAAATCTTTTGTGGTCTGCAGAATGTACTTTTTCTGCTTCATTTTCTAAGTCTAGTGGTAGATGGAGCAATGGAGAATCCAAAATGGCTTTTGTAAGAGATGCAAGGATGGCCATTTCCATAACTTTTCATATGGATCTCACTGAACAGAATCCCATGCAGGTCCTTCTCGACTGTTGCTCTTCTAAACAATGAGTCCATGTTATTAAGGCCTCTCCCTCAGGAAAAACAGCAATGATCAGGTGAACTTGAGTAAGCAGAGTAAATGGGAGTTCCTGGATTTGGCATCTATCCTGGTTGGTTTGGGCTTCTTGAATCATCAGTAATTTCCAGGAATGACCCTTATGTCTGACATTGCTGGTAGCTGTGTTTATAGCAATGGCTTTGGGGTGGGCGGGGGTGGGGAGGGGTGATGGACAAAAACAAACAACAACAGCAAACAAGTTTAATGTTCAGTAATGTGAAACAGGAAATTCACTGGTGCTGAAATAAAAGCCACAACCTTGAGTCTGGTCTTGGTTATACTGACAGTGCAATTCTAGTTTAGTGAATATTTTACGTTTATTTTAAAAATTGTTAGCAACTGTTGTCTTGTTTGTAACACAAAGAAAGCCTGCTGTGATATACATTGCTGAATATTTTATGTGTTTGTTTGCTTGAAGGTTGTGCAAGTTATCAGGAAGGTCTCAAAAAACCAAAACTCCTGATTTTCACATATGATCCTCATATAAACTGCATCATAACTGAGGAAAATGAAGGATGCCTTTCAGATATACATTTTTTACATTAACCTGTTCGTTGCATGATGTTGTTCTGCTTTTCTTAAATCTGAGTTTTCAGAGAGCAATAATTACAAGTTTTCATTAAAATGCTCTGATGCAGTTCTGTTGCAGTGCATAGCAAGCAGTCCTTGTATAAGGAAGTTGATTTTATTGGGGAACTTTACAACCAGCATTTGCATTGTAGCTCTACAGCCATTTGACTTGCTCAGAATCCTTTTAAATGAAGGATTGCTAATATTAGTTTCTGCATCTGTTTAGTTTAGCTCATGATTTCTCCATTTGTGCAGAGTTCATGTAGTGATGGTTTCGCTATGAATGTGGCTCACTGTGGATGTACAAACTCATTTAAAAATGGGTTTCAGAAGGCATGAGACGTCTAAAGGAGATGCTTGTGTTCGTGGAAGTGAAAATGTAGCGTGAAAATGCTTGTTAACATTGTTTGTTCTTTTTGTGTGTACATGTAGAAATGCTTCAACATTATGTCAATTAGACATAATACTGATATTTGTCTTTCAAGTTACACTTCCCATTTGTTCATTCTGAAAAGCTGTGACTGCTTCTTTTTTTTTATATGAGCATTTTTCCAAAGGAAGTTGCTGGGAGTCTTTTAAACAGAAACAGCAATATGCTAGTGTGTACATTGGACTGGAGTGCAACAAACTTATGTCTCTTGCCAGTAACAGCTTTATAACACCCACATGAGTGGTTGTGTTTTTATAGATATATATTCTGATCTAATTTGTGTATCGCTTACATACCTTGTTGTGAGTAGATTCAATTTGTACTGACAGGCATTCTTAGAATCCTCGATTTTTTCAGAATTGGATAAATCTCAAGAATGATGACTGAAGCCTCTTGAAGGAAATAGCGTCTTCAACTTCTTTCCATCCACGAATTCCAAGCTTTAAAAAAAAAAAACAAACAACAACACAGAAAATCTCAGGGGTTAAGCGAAAACATTTCCTAGGGTTTAAGTAGAACTTCTAATTGTAAAAGCCTCAACTTACCACTTATATTTAAAAAAAACAAAGGGACTTAGCTGCAAGCGAGTTAAGTTTTTGATAATCACCTTTCATTTAACATTGAAGAAATTATGTCTTGTACTAAAACATCTGAATTTCTCTTTACTATCTCTCCCTTATGCCTGGCTCGATGAGGCAGTCAGCATCAGGTAAGAAAGTTTATTGGGGTTCAAGCATCTGATTGCTAATACTGACAGATTTTTTTTCTTTTTTGTACTTGTGGAAGTACCCCATTATTTATGAGTCTTTCGATATGTTGACCAACAGGACGTGCAGATTCTCTTTAGAATGCTGAATCTTTTAAGCCCAAAAAGATGTGTACATGTGAATATTAAGTCATTTACTTGTGACAGTTGTGTTTTGGGATCAAATGGCTTTTGAAGGAATAACAGTTCAGTATATTTTAGTTGCATATTTTTATTAACTCTTTGAAATATTCCGAAGATCGTATTCATGTGTTATAGTGAAAACTGGCCAAAAGCTGCAGTCATGTAGACGATATGACCTGAATTTGAGAATTAAAGCAAGACCTGCGGGTTTACCAGACCTAGTTTTACAGACTGTATGGGATTTGAGGTTGTTGCAAAACTGAAGCAGTAGAAACGACCAAAATTCATCTGAATTGGGGTGAGACATGTCTAGTTCCCTTCATGAGAAGTAGAGTCAGACCTAGGACTGAAAGGATAAAGTGGTACTGGCTGTCTTTACAAAAGAGAACATAAGTGACAGATCCGAGTGTGTATCCAGGCTGTGAGTCCATATTATGTTCAACATGGCTGCAAGAAAAAAAGCTGTTGTTTTTCTTCAGATGAAATGATAAGAATAGCAGTAAAACTAGGTGTTTTTTTTCCCCTTGAGTCCTTAATTAGACTTCCAAATACATTGATACAATGTTTTGCTATGTTAATAACATCTTGACCTGACCTTTACTATGTTAAACTTTTTCTATGTTCAAATAATACACTGATGGTAGAGATCTCAAGAAGTCACTCAAAACTCAGTGAACAAAAAAATGTGATTTATCAACTGGAAAATCTTAAGCTATGCCTGCATAGTAGCAAACATGGAGTGGCTATTTACAATTCAGGAAAAGTATTTTATAGTTATTACTGAGACTCCTATAGTATCACTGGTTCAGTGTACGACAGCAACAAGAACCAACAAAACGATGTTGGGAATCAAGAGGCAGAATATTAAAAACAAAAGAAATACCACTTTATTGCCACTACAAAACTTTAGTGCAAGGATACTCCCTGTGCCACAAGCTGGATGTAGAGAAGTTAAGGAAAGGCTGGAAGGAAGTTAAGGAGCAACTAAAATCAGTGGTTTAGAATGTAACCTGCTATAGGGAACCGGGGGGATTGGATTAGAGCATCCCCAGTAGTCTCTTCGAGCCCTTACACGTCTGTGATTGTGTGAGTGCTGCTGCTTCATGAGGAAAGGCTAAAATAGATGGGACTCATTGATTTTGCAGGTAAGGCAAAGGAAAGAATTGTGATCAGGACTTCAGGATCCTGACTGAGTTGTTTAGTAAAAGGTGAAAAAACATCTCATAACAACTTCTAACTGATACTAGTTAGCATCTATTACATTGGAATGCATACTGTCTACAAGTTGCTCCAAACGCTTTGAGAAGCCTTCTCAAGCCCTCCTGCTGCAGCAAATGCTACAGATAATGGGTTTATTTCAGAAACGTGCCTAAATAAATGTTAGATTGAGGTGCCCTTGAAACATATTCCATTCTGAAAGTACTTAAAACTGAAAGTAGTGTGAAGGTCTTCACCCTCATCTTTTGGATGCTTTTAATTTCTTGAAGATCAGTTGATTCCAGTGTCTCATTTTATTAACATTCATATTTGAAAGAATTTAAGATGCAAGTCTTAAATCTGTATTTCAGTTAAATTTTCATTGTTTTCAAACTGTGGTGCACTATCACAAAACCCTATGTATCAACAGTGTGTTACTTCTGTTTTACAATTAGAAATCTCAATGAATGACAGCATGCACGCTTCAAGTGTGGTGATTTTTTTTACAAGTATCACGGTGTTTTGTTTTGTTTTTACACATGGCTGAACTGGATCTTTCCAAGCTGGAAGGGACCCTGGAGTCTGCTTAACCAGCTGCTCAGAACAGTGTTGGCCAATGATTTCAGAACAGGTTGCTCAGGACTTTGTCATGCGGTTGCTGAAAACCACAGAGGATGGAGATGCTCAGTCTCTCAGCAACCTACTCTAAGTCTTAATTAGCCTTGCAGTAATTATTGTCCCTTCGTATTCAAACAACCTTCTGTGTTATGATCGTTGTCTTCTCCCATCATACATTTCAGTGAAGAGCACAATTTTTAGTCATCTTATGGCATGAGCTTCTGCCTTTTAACTTTTTGGTGATGTCCAGTGAGTCTTTTCATCAGCTTCTTGTACTGATGAATAGTTGAGGTAACGAATGCAAAGTCATGTGTAGTCTGGGTACCAGATGAAGTAAGAACCCGTGATGTACTGGCTATGCTTTTGTCCATACAGTGTACTGTGCTGTTAACCTTGCTCGCTGCTTGGAGATACTGCTGTCTCCAAGCCTATCGTGTATCAAGGCTCCCACAAAATCTTATTCAGAGTTAGTGTTGTCCCTATGATACAAATTCTGTGCTACAGAGTTTCTGTATTTCACTGTGCAAGTCATTTTTCAAGCAGACGGATGTTGCAGGACTATATGACTGCACAGTCTTCTCGCACATTCTCTGCAGTATGTTCATGTTTCTTCCTAGCAATGTAATTCCTTTTGAATGTGAGTAGTTGAACAAGAAGGCAGGCAAGGGTAAAGCTGCAGACCAAAAGAAGTGTTTATTGAGGGCAACAGATTGTCTTTTTGTTGCCTTAATGAGAGAATACGTGTTACAGTTTTCCCACACTCTTCAGGATTTTGCATAGCCAGTAATACCATTTTTTCCTTAGAGAGCCTTTTTCTTAGACTTACACTTGGTGTTTGGGTGTTTGAAACTGCTAAGCTGTGATTTTTGTCATGTTCCCTGAAGGTGTTCATCTAAAGGTTTATCTAAAGGTATCGCACGCTGAAGGTTTCAGGAGAGCATTCAAGGTCACTGGCTTGGCTCTCAGAGTTCAACTGACGTTGAATATCACCTTTACAGTTCAGATGAACTAATGGCTTAAGTGTGCAGACATGGAAGCATTCATTTCTTACTGAAATGTGACATTTGTAGTCACTTGTATGTGTGCTTTTTTGAGCCTTTGGTCATGTTGGACAGGAGCTGTAGGGCTGTTCTGTCTTTCTGGGGTAAATTTTTTACTGAATAAAACTGCTGTTCTGGAAACACCATGTTGCAGCTAGTCGTGTTGCAAGATATTGTTAGGGACAATACTTGTAAGTAATGCAAGAATCTCAGTATCCACATATATGAAGTAGTAAGAGTTGCTTGTTCCTGACAAACGTTGCTGTCTAATATCTTGCACGTGGCATAAGGAGATGTTGCATCATGCAGTGCGAGTGTGAAACTTGTTTTGCTCGTCTTTAAACAAGTGAGTTCCTTGTGAAACAACTGCAACTTAAGTGTACAAGAACATTCCAATACTAGTTAGTATGCATAGTTGCCTCCAAGTTTTAGGTCTGCAGTATGAGCCTATGTTCCTAACAGGAGCATTCTGATAAACATCAAAGTGATCAGATATATGGAGCTTTTACATACCATTTACGTTTGATTTGAGGCTTGTAGAATGATTGAGATTCTTGCAACCTTTTTTCCAAACGGTTTTACTTGCATTTCTTACGTAAGCCCAGTGTGAATATCGAAATTCCTTCTTCCCCAAAAGAACAGGTAAAATCTGTTACTGATACAAACAGCAAGGACCTGCGTGCTGCTCTTATTTATCAAGCTGAATATCACTTCAAATTTCTGGAACATGGAATAGGTTTGTGATGCAAGTAGCTTCTCAGGCTTTTTCTCTCTACTTTCCAGATCTGACACTGTTAGGAGTTGCTTACAGAATAGCACCTGATGCATCCTCCTTTTTAAGCAGGCAAGAATGACATTAGGAAGTTTCTGTAATGCATTTCAACGTCTTTCTAATTCCTTAGGATTCTTATCATAATACTTAACAGTTGCTAAGTATTGACTCTGAGACAATTGGCACTAAAAGTTAGGACAAGTGAATTTCTAAAGAAAAACTATCTTGGGGAAGTCTTCTGGGGGCCATGGTTATTTTGACTTAATGAACAGGGGATTTGCCAGAGCTTCAGGTTTTACATTCAGAAACGTGGTTGAATACGTGGTTAAGTAGCTTATAACTCCACATTGCATTTTGAACTAGTTATTATATCTGGCCACAGCCTAAGAATCCTTTTTCTCATTCGGTTTCTTAAAATTGAAATTATGATCTATTTATATTGTATGGGGAAGCTTCTCTTATTGTCTCGAAATATCACCAGCTCTGAACTAGATAATGAAAGGCTGCTTAATCTTGCAGTGTAGACAGAACTGAGTGTGTTTGCTGTGTGCTTTTTTCTGTGGCTGTATGAAACTAACAATACTACATCTGGATCCTTCTGCTTAGGAGTAAGGGAGGGCTTTTCTCAAGTTGAGAAATCAGTGATGGGGAAAGAATGAAACTTCCAAGGTATAAGATGTGAAGGCCAAAAGTGCTGTCAAAATGAGTTGTGCACTCTAGAAAACTAACAATCAACCATTCTCGTGGGGATGCTAAAGATGCAGTGAGTAGCTTGGAGAAATCTGTCACTTGTGATTCTGGGTACCTTGATTATTAAGCTTTAAAACTGAAATAGTCTGGGTGTGCGAGAAGAATTTTGGAGCATTTAAAGTACTCTTTGAGGCATTCTTTCAAGTTCTCGGGACAGCCAGAAATGAGAAGTCATTTTGTTCAGCTTCCAGAAGTCATTAGGAAATATTCTACATCTAAGTTAAATTAGTTGAGGAGAGATTATTGGAAGTGAGTGGTTTTGTTTTGATTTTGCTGCTGGACTCTTTAGCTCTGATTACCTTAAATCCCACTTGTTTGGTGGTTTGTTGTTTTTTGTTTTTGTTTTTTTTAACAGATCAAATGCTTAAAAGGACAGAGAGACTTCTCAGACCAACCCACTTTTGATGGGATCCACATTGTCAACCATTTCACAGGAGATGATGAGTCATTTCATTCTTCTGATGAAGATTTTATAACTAACTCCATACAGGAGAGTGGGGTAGACTTTCACTTACGCAGGAGGACTGGTCGGATGGCTTTGGATCACGCAGTTGTAGGCAGCAGTGACAGTGAGACTGAAGAAAGCACACTCCAGACTGGAAACTTGGACAAGATGGTTTCCAAACAGAGGAGAATGGAATCTTACTCTACTACTGTGTGATGATCACTGTGACTAGCATTTGAAGACTTCTGTGTTTCTTTAAGGCTTAAATTGTCAGATAATTGAAGGCATCCAGCAGTTGGTTCAAGTAACTACTGGATCTGTTCTGGCCTGTGATAAATACACACATGTACTGTCCACCTGCCTTCTCTTTGCCAAATCTTGCTAGTGACGTACCATTGCTGTGACACAGGCTGGGAAGAAGTTAATGGATGACAGTTCTGACAGTATTACTGAATGTTCCTTGTTTTAGAAACTGCAAATATATAATTTCTTTAAATGTGTGAGAAACCCTTTTGCTGTTCACAAGGATGGGAATCATTTTCCTCAAAAGAAATCGCTCTTGTGCAATATTTTATGCTCTGAACAAATGTGTATGTTTTACATTGTTATCCATTTGTGATCAAGATGGACTCTAACCATCTGATCGTATGGCATATATATAATTATGCTTCTCAATTACTTCTGTTTTATTAAAGTTACCAAATGCCCACAGAAGGCTTGAAAGAGAAGCCATAATCTATACTACTTCCTATATACAAGTACTGGTCACTAATGTCATAAAGGTGTTTTTCACCCTTTTCACTTAAATTTATGTGCATCTGCTTTTGATGTTGCTAAATAATACCTGGTCTGAATATATTAACTACAATAATGTTTATTTTGTACATATTTATATAACTGCACCAAGCTGAAAATGTATATTATACCATTTTATACGAGGAATGTAAATGTTGCAATATGACTGTCTCATATTCTACCTGGAAAATGAATTCTGTATATACACACTAGAAATGAATTGCTAAATAAAAGCAAAACACTAACTTTACATTTAGTTTCAGTCTAGCTAGCTAACGAATTCCTGTCTAACTGAAATGCTTGTTCAAAACACTATTGACGGAAATCTTTTACCTTCATATATATGTAATGAAAATAAATTTTTCACAATTTAACAAGGTTGCAGCATTTACTGTGTAGTCACTTCTAAGCTACAGCCCCTGGTTACCCTCCGGCTCTGAATTAGAGCGGTACTTTGAATTAAAAGAAAGATCTGTGTATTCCAGTTAACAGTTCTAATGAGAGTATCAGTGCAGTGAAAATGTCTGTGTTTAGTTTTCTTGCAGTTTTTTATTGCCATTATCTGAGAAATAGTATAGTATATCCTGTCACCAGGATAGCTTTTTGTTAGCCAAAGTGGTGAGTGCTGAGCAATTCTGCTTTCCCCCTCTTCTGTAAACTAAGATCCAATAACACAGCCCCCTGCCTTGGTTCTTGAACAGAACAACTTCATCTAACATTGCCCTATGAACACCCTTGGAGACAAGCTAGTTAGCAGTTTTCACCACTATTAATATTCTTATCATACATACATAAACAGTTCTTGGAATTTGTTTTCAAGTAGTATTTGCAACTGTATTTTATTTAAGAATAAAGAAGGGCTGTGTTGGCAGTAATAGCACACGTTAAGTCTTACTGTGAGAAGCAGCCTCGCTATTAAAAATCATGGAACTGTGGAAGCACAGTGCTGAAGATGTTTGAAGAACATCTGAGCTCCTGGGAAAACAGCAGAAGGGAGGAGGAAGAATATTTCAAGGAACAAATAGGGAAGGCTGAATGGAGGAAGCATCTTCTGGGTGACTCAGCTGCTTTATTTGTTTAGGCAATGCAATTTAAATCTCAAAGCAAACGGGTGAAAAGTTTTAAGTTACCCACTTCTGCAAGTTCTGCCTTGCCTCATTTCTTCAAACTATTCCCACATCTTGCTGCTGCCTACATCGTATGCTGTATAGCTCATGGAAATTGTCATCTCTGAGGAGGATTAGCTTGACTTTGGTTCTAATCGCTATTAGAAATCTCATGTGCAAGAACAAGCCGTGCCTGCTTTCTTTGCTAACAAGTAACATTTTTTTTTCTTTCCAGTGAGGATCCAGTGACATATTTTGCAGCTGGGTAATTGTTACCTAAGATGATGGGTGATAAGGTCTTGTTGCCTGTCATCAATACCAGCTGCAAGCCTCTCTTAAAGGTAATGTTCCATAATAAGTGGCAGGAGCAAAATGCAGTTGGAGGTCTGTATAAATGCTTGAGTGCTATAATTTTGCCTTAACCGCCTTACCGTTCAAGTGCTAGTAAAAAAGATCAGTTAACAGGAGTTGTTTCCTGAACTTTTGTATTTTTAAGTATTGCTAATAGTGTAATTGCAAACGCTGAGTAACAGCACAAATAAAAATGTCAAGGGAAAAGCAAAGGCCTTTATCCAACTACTGCACCTGTTTTAGAGATGAAGGAGAGTGGTTGAACATGCTGCAGTTTCAGAAGTTTTATGTGGAACATCCTCAGAGGGCAACACAAAGAATGCTGTTGAGAATAATCATACTTCTTCAGATGTTCTGCTACAAATGAAGCTAATTTCTTTGCCTATGTGTGTTACGATCTGAATACGTACCAGAATAATGGCAATATATTAGCAGTGTAGGTGGTACATTTACTAGTAAGTCAATAAATAAAGCATATTAATTATGCTACACATCATGACCTTGCTTATGTGACCTTCTAAAAAACTTCATAGCTCTCTTAGGTTTGTTGCTTTGCTACATTCAGGCTGCAGAAACTCAATGTGAGTGTTAAAAAGTTAAAATCACATGAACACAGAAGTTAGCCTCAATATGTGCATATTCAAGAATTCTGAATTTCGGTAGCGTCATACACAGTTTCCATTTAAATTCTATGTTTGGTAGTAAAAAATGGTTCTGTTTGCCCGGTCTCACAATCAAATACTTTCATTAGCTACAAAAGCTTGAATGTTTACTTTTTTGTTTTTGTTGTTCCTTCCTGTACCTTGCAAAGGTACAACTATTTTAGGATCTGATAGCGTGGGCTGTTGTGCTCAAAGGAGGGCTGCGAAGATGGAGAAGGCTCTAGAAGGCAAGGCATGTGAGGACTGGCTGCAGTCACTGGGATTGCGCAAAGCAGAGCCGACGGAGGGGAGGCTTCACGGTGTGCAGCTCCTCACGGGGAGCAGAGGGGCAGCGCTGAGCTCTGCTGACCCGAGGGAAGGGCACGGAGCTGCGTCAGGGGAGGGGCAGCTGGGGGGGACAGACTCTGCACCAGAGGGCAGTGGGCACAGCACCAGGCTGCCCGAGTTCAAGGAGTGTCTGGGCAGTGCTCTCAGATGTACGGTCTGCTTTTTGGGTGGTCTTGTGCAGAGCCAGGAGCTGGACTCGGTGATTCTTGTGAGTGCCTTCCAACTCATGATATCCCACAAGTCTATGTTTTATCTTCCACTAAATTAAAATTTCAACTGTGAGTATAAATTCCTCTATCATTTTCACTAAAATAAATTCTTGTAAGACAACAGAAGAAAAGTGACTAGCACAAATTTTACAATACCACTTTGTAAATAATGTAATACTGTACTTAGTCACTGTTCAGCTCTTTTGTGGAAAAGCAACACTGAAGAAAATGCATGTTTTTGTTTTGATTTTATGTAATCAGTGTTCTAAATAAAAGATGATGTTAGCAATTCTGAGAGAAATTTGATGCTCGTTCCAAATTCATACTTTAAAATCCAAAGTGGAGGAAAGATTTGTTAGCGTAAAATGTCCACAGTTTAGCATGGATGTGCTGCTACTGGATATGCTGCTAACTCCTGCTAATACCTGCAGAGACATCAAAGAAGTGTTGCACATTTTGAGAGAAGGCAAAGAATAGAGGATAGTGCAGATTTCCTAGGACGGTCAGTAGGCTAGTCCTGGAGGCTAAAAAGAACAACCACCAACCAGCAAGCCATGATATCGAGGTTAGTACAATCTGCCTGAAAATCGCAGTGTTTGGTTTAACTGTGCACCTGCTAAAGAATTTATGTGTGCTGAGATGGAATGCAAGAGTTCTGTAGAACCTGATGGATCTCTGGATTTCACAGTTCCATTTTGTTCTACAAAATACTCTTAACAGTATAATCATGTTGATACATTTTTTAAATTCTCTTTTTTAAGGGGGGGGATTTTTAAAATTATTTATTTTTTTTTCACAAACAAGTTCAAGACAAGATAAATCAATGAAATAAACATATGCAGTAGCCATTAGAACCAGAGATTCTGAATGGTGGAATGAAAAGTGCACCATAAGTTGAGTTCCAACATAAATTCTAAATAGCATGATGTTTTATTTTGTTAGAGTGGAGAAAACATGCTAACATACATCTACTTAAACATACATAGTCAACCGATTGACTCAGATACAATCATACACGTACTTGATCCAAAATACAACACCTTAACACTTTCCCTTCCCAAGACTCAATACCTCATTTCAGAATGATGAAATACAAAAGCAATGCAGCACATTCTTGGAGTTGTACATACACTGCTGCAGAAGCGACTGAAATTTCTGTTGTCCCACTCTAGGAACTAAAATTCCTAAGACAATTTTGCATAGTCTATGTTCCATAACGCACAGATTCAACTTCCAATCCAATCATGGGTTAGGTTGGGACTCCTAAAGACCATCCAGTCCAACTCCCTTGCCATGAGCAGGGACATCTTTCACCTCTGGATCAGGTTGGTCAAAGTCCAAACTGAACAATTCCAGTGGTGGGGCAAGCACTGCTTCTCTGGGCGATCCGGTCCAGTGTCCCACTACACGCAGCATTAGAAACATTCTCTTCATATCTAATAGCACAGGTAAGTTCTGGGCCCACTCCCTCGCAAAGCTGGAATGCTGTTTTTTTACCTCAACCTTCAACAACCCGGCTGGCCTACTGCCACTTTCTGTCTCTAGTTTGTGTTGGCAGAAATCATTACTCTGAGAGCAGCAGATGAAATTGCTTTTATTTCTCTAGTGAGTTGAAAAGTTACTATTGAAATTGTGAAGTCTGATGTATTCACAGCACATTCGTATGCCACAAGGAGAAAGACACAAAGGTCCCGAGCAGCTGCTAGGAGAACAAAATAAAACAAAAATAGCACAATCAGCGGGAAATATAAAAAATGATGACACCTTTCCCAAGAGAATGCAAAGCACTACAAGTTAGCATGTGCTAGCAGCTTCTCCCAGTGAAAACGTTCTGGATAACAGAGATCTCAGCTTTCAATACACGGAAGTGTGCACCTTACTCATGAGTTCCCCATAGAATCACTGCTGCTGCTCCCAGTCCTGACTTCGACACGTATAAAAACGCCTCTCCTCCCCTACCTGCGTTCAGCTGCGTCCTCCTGCCACAGTCTCATCACTCCTGACCACGCAGATCCCATCTGCATCCCGTCACCCTTCCTTCCTTATCTGCTTTCCTTGCTTTAACGGACATCTCAGGCGGCTGCCGAGAGCAGCGCAACGCATTACGCCCAGGAGCTCTTCGCTCTTAGGCCTGCGCCTGTAATGGAATCTCGCACCGAACGCGCTCTCCTCCCGCGCTCTGCGGGTAACGGCCCGCCCGGCACGGCCCCGTCTCGGCCCCTCAAGGGAACGCGGCCGCTTCCCGCCTCGACCGCCTCGCGCGGCCGCCGACGCACGTGGCGCGCGGCAGACTCGTGCCTCGGGCCGGGGCCCCGCACACCTCCGCGTGGCGGCACCACGGCGGCCACCGCCGGCCCGGAGCACTGCCGGCCGCTCCCGCTCCCGGCGACGGAGCTGCGTGCTGCCGGCCCGCGGGAGCCGCCGGGAGCGGCGGGAAGCGGATCCGGATATGGGCCGGTTCTGCGCTTCGCGGGACGAAGCCGCTTGCGTGCGCTCTCCTCGCACGTGTGAGAGAGCCGGCGCCGCAGGGCCGGCTGCCGTTCCGACGTGGCCATCCTTCCCGACGTGTCGCGCTGAGCAGCCGCTGCCCGGCCCGCTGCTCTCGTAGCGCTGTCACGCGGCGCCGCGCCTGAGGTGTGCGTGAGCCGGTGCGTGCCGCCCCGCAGCCCGGCCAGAACCGTGAGCGCTAACACTAATTACCGTTACGTTTTCCGTTGCCCTCATCGCACACAGCGAGGGCGCTGCCCCGCCAGACACCGAGCGCCCGGTCTCCCTGCGGACCCCTCGGGGGAGCGCCCGCTCCGCCGCGGCCCGCTCCCGGCAGCGCGGTGTGCCGCCGCGCTCGGCCCGGCCGGTTTCGGAGCGCGGGACGGTGTGAAACCCCGATTCCCTCCCGCGGGGCAGGGTACGGAGCCCAGAACCGCCTCGGGCCGACGGCGGCCGCAGCCGAGAGCCCCGACGCCCGCGGCCGTTCAGGAGCCGCCGCCCGCCGCCCGCCTGGCTCCGTCCGCGTTTGCCGTCGCCTTCCGACCGCTGTCAGGAGACGGCAGGCTCCGGGCGGGGCGGCTGGGGGATCTCGCCTACCCCTTCCATATTTAACCATTACCTAAAGCCGAGGGGAAATGAGCAAACCTCCAGGCTTGGGGCTTTAGGTATTTTCAGCGCCGTTGGGCGTATTTATCCCGAAAGAGTTTTCCACAACAAGTTATTTCTGCTCTAGGGGAGGTCTCGGCGGCCCGGGCCCATCACGCGGCGCGGGGCGCCTTCCCGCCGCCGGGCTGAGGGGAGGGAGCGGCCGGCCCGGCCCCGCCGGCGAGCCGTGTGGTGAACGTGTGAGCGGTGCGGAAGTCGGAGGGGATCCAATAATAGCGCAGATAGACGCGTGCGAGCTCCGCGCAGCCCGGAGCGACGAGGCGCCCGATGCCAGGGCGACACCTCGGTGGCACCGCAGCGAGCCCCGCGCAGCGGGACACTGCAGGGAAAAGCGGGCAGAGGAGGGCAGCGGGGCTTATCTGCGGGGCTTCGCCTTTTTCTTTTCTATCTTTTGTCTTCGATGCAGAAGCTCCTAACGCTCAGGAAGTGGAATTTGTGGTTTTGGGGCCGAGCTCTGAAGGAGCACAGACAGAAAAAAAAAAAAAAAAAAAAAAAAAAAAAAAAAAAAAAAAACAAGCGAAGCAGCACCGCTTTTCAAAGGGAGGCTAAATTCACCGTCACCCAACGAGCGGGCTGCAGCCTCGTCTGCCACCCGGCTCCCCTCGTCCTCCGCATGGGTAAGCGAGTGAGCGTGCCTCCCCGCCCGCCTCGGGGGCAGCGCCTCTCCTCTGGCCGCGGCCTCGCGCTCCCTCAGGCCGCGCGATGCCCTCAGGCCGAGGCGGGGGCGGGGACGGGGGCAGGGGCAGGGGCAGGGGCAGGTGCGGCGGCGGAGCGGCGGCCCGCGCCGGGGCCGGGTGGACCGGGGGTGCCCCCTTCTCTCGGGGCCCGGCTCCCGCCCGGCAGGCTCCGGCCTTGGGCAGCGGGGCGGGGGCGCCCGGCGGCGCCCGAGGGCTTTCGGAGGGAAAAGCGCCGCGTCCAGACGGAGCCCCCAGCGGCCTCCGCCGTCGGGGCAGCGCGGTACGCCGCTGCCCGTCGCCCCCAGCTCGAGGCTGAGGCGCGGCGCGGGCCGGCCCGGGCGGCGACGCTCCGAGCGGTGCCCGGGGGGCGGTGCCTAGCGGCGGCGCGGGGCGGCCCCGCGGAGGTGGTCGCTGCGTTCGGGCCGCTCCGCTCTGCTGCTCTTGGGCGAACCCGGGGCGGCTCGAGGGAGAGGTCACGGCAGCCCCCGGAGTTCCCGAAAAGAACCGAACGGCCGCGATCTAACGGGCTTCTGGCGGTGACAGGTGCAGCGAGGGCGGCCGAAGCTGGGCTCGGCCCTCCGCTGTCGCCCGGGAGCGGCCGCGCCCCGCTCGCTCCTCGCGGCGCCGGCGGGAGATTTTCCCACCTCGCCCTCTCCCCTCCCCGGCTTTCGGTGCCCGCAGCTGCACGCTGCCGCGCCAACAGCTGCGGCTCGCTGAGAAGTTCCGTTGTGTTCGTTTTCGCCTTATCGTAGCGGCACAGTGAATCGCTCCCTCCGACGGTACGGCTCCTGCCCGCCGTCAGGCTAACGCCGTCGCCCCGCAGCGATTCCCCTCGTGCCCACCGTGCCGCCCCCCGCGGTCTCCGCGCGGTGCGCGGCTGCAGCCGTTGCCCGCTCCGCCGTCGGGGCCGTCTTCCCCGACCGGCCTCCCCGACCGGGCGGCCCCAGGGGCGGCGGGAGCCAAGAAACCGCGCTCCGGGCATCCCGGGGTTGGGCGGGGGGGGGGGGGGACGCGGCCACCTGCGCGCCGCCCCCAAGCGAGCGGCCCCTCCCGGCCCGCGGCCCCGGCCCTCAGCGGCGGTTCGGCGCCTCCCCGCAGGTCGCCTCCCCGCCGCCGCCCCGCGGGAGACTCGGAGGTGAGGCTCGCCGCGCCCGGCGCTCGGAGACGGAGGGTGGCCGAGGCAGTACCCCACCATGCCGAGGTCCTTCCTGGTGAAGAGCAAGAAGGCGCACAGCTACCACCAGCCCCGCTCTGCCGACGAGGACTACAGCCTGCGGCTGGAGACGGTGCTGGCCCAGATCTGCGCAGGTAGGAGCTCGCCCTTAGAAGGGCGGCCCCGGAGCCCAGCAGCGGGCGCGGGGCAGGCGGGGAGGGGGTGGCCGGCCGGGCTCCGCTGAGCTCCTCTCGCCTCCCGCTCCCCGCAGACAGCAAGATCCCCGAGGGCGCGGGGCTATGCCGCACCGTCCTCCCCGACCCGGAGCCGTCGCAGGGCCGCTTCTCCCCGGAGTCCCACCTCACCGAGGCTGCCGATGGCACCTCCGAGTCGGCGCCCAGCTGCGAAGGCAGCATCTGCGACAGGGTGTCCGAGTTCGGAGATTTCTGGAGACCGCCCTCGCCCTCCGTTTCTCCAGGTAGGAGCGGTGCAGCAGTGCCCGGCGGGCTCCGGCAGCGCTCCCGTGTCCGCGTTCTCCGGCCACCGTCTGAAACGAGTGGAAGGACAGATTTGCCTTTTCCCACTAGTTTTCGTGTTGTCTCTCTCGGGTTGCTCTTCCAGACGCGCTCCCCCGGCTAAGGGAGACGCATGTTACGGTCAGGCGATATGGGAGTTGTATTTTTATTGTCATTTCTTTTTGATTAATTGCTGAAGGCAGCCGATTATGTTTTAAAGGTCTCGGCGTTTTCTTACAGGGTCCTGGTACCTGGCCTTAGTGGATAAATGTATTTTAAGGCAGTAAACGTAACTACTTGGCTATCTTTTTACCTGTAGTGAACAGCAGAGTCTCTGTGTTTTGGACTGCCTGCTTGATGTTTTCCCGAACTCCCTTTGAGGTTATTTCTTGTCTATAAAAAGAAGAGGATCTCTCCCTCTTTTTTTTTCCCTTTTTTCTTTTCCTTTCTTTTCCTTTCTTTTCCTTTCTTTTCCTTTCTTTTCCTTTCTTTTCCTTTCTTTTCCTTTCTTTTCCTTTCTTTTCCTTTCTTTTCCTTTCTTTTCCTTTCTTTTCCAAAAGTACATTCATAAAACAACCAGATGAAACTAATGACGGTCAGATTTAAACACCCTGGGTCCAGGAAACTCACACTTAGGGCTGCAGCGTCTGTCTCTAGCTCCCTTGTCCTGCCTTTGATGTGGTTGGAGCAGTGGGAGATGCTGTCCCCAGCCTGGCATGAATACTTATCTCATTTAAAAATACCACTTTGTCATTTTATAACAAAAATATGTATCTACAAAACCTACTTTTTATTGCCTGGGTTAAAAAGTGACAGCTGAAAAAAGAACAATTTCTATCTTAGCAAAGGAAAAATTGTCTCAGCTTTTCAAAATGACAGCAGACGCCTGCAAACGAATACTTGGTCCTATTGACCCACTGATTTTCCGACTTCATTTTATTAGCATCGTTGCATATCAACAGCTGATTGTAATGATGAGGACTTGCATTTCTAAAGCTCACCAGTCCCTTAAGAAAGCTTCATTTGAACATTCCCTGAAAGAATGCTGATGAGTGTTGTTACAGCTACAGAACAGTTCAGGTCCTGCAAATGACCTAAGGCAGGAATACGGCAGTCTCTCTTTTGCTAGTATTTCTTCTCAAAGCACAGTGATGTATAATTTTTATTCTTACCAATTGTTCTCCTCATTCCCCAAATAATACCGTTTTCACAAGATATCTAAAAGGCAGATACAAAATGAGCAGCTATTTACCAGGGCTGCTCTGCCTTTGCCTTCTCCCCGCTCATTTCTTCCTTTGAATTATAGCTCCCTGCTGACCGTTCGGGTTACCTGGGAAAGGTATCTGCAAAATGACAGTAGCATCCCCAGATCAAGGTTTTTCAGAAGAGGGGCACAGTCCTGGAACTGTTTGATTCACATGGGATAATTGAAGGTTCGGGACTCCCTGTGCTGGCAAGAAAAAGCATCATTAATCTAACCTCGGTGCATTGAGAGAGGTGCTGTCAAGGATCAAGGCACCAGCAGGAGGGTTAAATAGGTGGGCTTCCTTTCTCAACTTTCCCAAATCCCTGCTGTCCAGCTGCCTTGTCAGATTCAGCGTAAAACTGGAATTTGTGCCTATGTCACTTCTGCGAGATGTGCTGGTGAGATGCTGGATTTTTGAGATTGTGTTTGTGTGTTTCTGTGCTTCTAAGGCAGTTCAGCTGAGAAATGATGCTTGTAAATCATGCGTAGGGCAGGTGCAGTGAGTAGTACTGTCACCTCCTCATCCCCAGGAGTGAACGTGGATGCTTTGTTGTGCAACGGAAGACAGTCTTGAGATCTGTCTTTGAATGCAGTGCTGCCAGTGCAGGAGGGCTGGCACAGATACAATGCAGTACCTTTATAGGGTTAGCATTCTACATGCATTGACTGCATTAATGCAGATCACTGTGTTATTTAACCTCACTTTCTACGTAGGCCTATAATCACGTGTGTTTTCATATACAGAATGTGCCTGATAACTCTGTACAACAGTACAAAGGCATTGCTTGATGAATCTCTTGGTGCTATAGTCTTGAAGGGACTTTTATTGGATGTAACAGAGTTGTCACTCAGGGATTATGGTGATTTTTGTTCTGTGGAAGAGGACACTTGAATCAATTCCCAGTCATTTCAGGTAGAGTTTGTCTTGTCATCCAATAAAGAGTGCTGACGTTTCTCCTCCCAGGGGCTGCACGGAACTGCTAGGAATGGAGAGGAGGAAGAGTGTCTATCTCTACCATTCACCCTCTGGAGGGCTGTGGAGCAGAGGAGAGGCAGAGATAGCAGTGTCTTTTGCTTGTAGTGTGACACAGACGGTTTGATGCTGGATGTGGGGCTTGGATGCCTTGAGCTTGCCCTTGGGAAGTATAGCATGAGTGGCTCCCCTGCACTTGTGCCTGCAAGGTCTTTAAACCATGTGAGGTGATGGAAGGAACACTGCACGCAAACTGACATGTGGTGCAGTGTTTACTGTGTCCAGTGTTGCCAATTCCAAGGGCTCAAAAATTAGGTGATTCTTTTGTCCCCCATCCCTCAATGGACTGGCTTGAAAATCAAAATTGTAAGAAATACCTTATGGATATTCAATTCTAGTGTTGAAATATTTACGGTTTATTTTTTCAAATTTTTTCTTTACGGTCTGGGCTAGTAGTTGATTTTAAGGGGAAAAAAGTAGTTACAAGAGCTAGAAAACAAAAGGAAAGCTGTGCGATGAAATCATGCAGTTTCAAGAGCTGGGGCTTTAAGATAGTTCTGAATCTTGCGATAAAATCGTGAGACATGACAACACTGAAACTGGTTGCAAGACACAAGATAGATGATGTGATGCTGACCACAACTTTGCAGTCAGTGCAGAACAGGAAAAATCATGCTTAGCACCATGTCAGCTAATTTGATTTCATCTCTCTGTTCAGATGTCCCAGTTGATGTGTGCTTCTATTCCCAACTGAAATACTAGTACTTTATTGGAAAAACCTGAGTCTATTAACATATGAAGCTACATAAAAGAAATAAGAATTGAAAATTCAATTTCTGATGTATTTTCAATCTTTTCTATAATCCTCAATGGTCATTTGTCTACCTGAATGGGTAGCCTAATGCTTCCTGCCTCTCTTCCTTATCCCACTCCCAGTTGTCTTTTTTTTTGCTGAAGACTGATAAAGAAGTGGAATCTGTGAAGCTGGCAAGAATGAGAAAATCAAACAATTGTGAGCATGCAGGTTTTTGGGTAAGGGAAGCAATTCTGCTAAACAAAGTGGTAGGGAGTGCCAATATTTCTGTGAAGGCATCAGCGTTTCACCAGTTAATTTATTAATGCTTTTTTTAGTTCACTACTGTATTTGTCCAGTGGGGACATTTGACTCTCCCAGCTCTGCCGCCTTTTGTGAGGTAGAGTGAAAGCAGCACACCTTGGACACAAATCACCACCTCTGGCAGCCACAGTTGGGATCTGATACCTCATATTCCCTGCATAACTGTGTTTTCTCCATACCCTGAGCGTTCGTGCCTTCGTACACTGATCTCTGAGACTGTTTTCCTGCCATTACATCAGTCTCTGCTAAAGCAAGTGGGATAGATCTTATGCCTACCCCCTTGGTCAGATGCTGTTGCCAAAGGTGAGGCTGTTACAGACAGCTGAAGTCACCTGAGCTTGTCTTGGTGGAAGATAGCTTTGATTATGGCTGATAGGAAAATCTCTTTGTCCTTCAATTTTTAATGCAGTGTATCCCAATGATTTTTATAATGCATTTATGAGCTCGGTATTTTCAGTGCACTCAGTGTCTTTATACAGAGAGATGTGAAAGAACTATGATTTTATTTCAGATAATTTTTTTTTTTTTTCCCCCTGAAAAAGTGAGGCATGAAATTCAGGCACTTCAGAAGCTGTTTTCTGTTTCGCTTATTTTTTTTGCCAGTAACAGGCAGTTATGGCACAAAGTTGAGAGACTGGATTTGGGCATTGCATTGTGCAACAAACAATTTTTAGTTCTGTTGTGCAGGTATACTCTCAGCACGTTTGCTTCTTCTGGCAGCTCCATAAAGTCATTTCTGGGTGAGTGTGACCTGCACTAAACTTAAATATTTGGACTGTCGGCTTTGATGCTCAGCTTGGGATATAGTAAGTATATTTTTCTGAGGAGCAACAGATAAAACCAAAGGAAGTTGCAGGCAGAGTTGTTTAGTATCTCAACAGTCAGATCAGTATGTATGCACCTGGGCACCCAAAGATGGAGGTGGTTGCTTTGAATTATTTGATTGGGGTAGCAGGTGAGGAGTTAGTGGATGCACCGACCCTACTGAATAATGTAAAATGTATAAAAAGCAGTTTAGGCTCTGGTACAAACCTGGGTACTGGGCCAATTCTGCTTCATGATGGTAGCTGGACTGTAAAAGTACACTAATTCCCACGGCCTTGTGTTTCCACAGCCTCAGAGCGATCTGTGTGTCCATCCCTGGATGAAGCACCTCCCTTCTCGGTGCCCTTCAAACCATACACATGGAGCAGCCTGGGAGGCTCTGAGCTGAGGCACCTCGTGCAAAGCTACCGGCCCTGCCCAGCGCTGGAGCGAACTTCAGCCTTGAGGCTCTTCTGCGAGCGGGGCTCAGAGCCCACCCTCTATGGTGCAGAGTGTAGCTCTTCCCTTGGACTTTATGGTGATTTTGGCTCCCCAGGCCCAGGGCTGTTTGAGCGGCCTCCAGCAGCAGCACCCGGACTCTATAGTGAGGCACAGACTGGGCTGCAGCAGGAGAAGGGACCTGGTGGCCTCAAAGTGGAGTCCGACCTCTTGTGCCGCCCTTTGCTCATTAGTGCTGGCTCTTACAAGTGTGTCAAGTGCAGCAAGGTAGAGACCCCTTTCTCCCACGCTGGTTATGACTGTTCCCCGGCCCCTTTTCCCTGGCTAACCTGACCCTGCCTGCTCTCTCCCTTTCAGGTCTTCTCCACACCACATGGCCTCGAGGTACACGTGCGCCGTTCACACAGTGGCACAAGGCCTTTTGCCTGTGACATGTGTGGCAAGACCTTTGGCCACGCAGTCAGCCTGGAGCAGCACAAGGCCGTGCACTCACAGGTGAGAGCAGGGCAGACTGCCAGGATGAAAGTGGGAAGGCCAGGGCCAGCTGCTTGCTTCAGCAGGCACTGGGAGGGCCATGAAGGCAGTGACAGAGCAGTAGGGTGTTTAAACTGAGAGGAAGAAAGCATAGTGGGGATGCAGGGTGCACTTGTGGGTGAAGAGTATGATGGTAAGCAGAGTAAAGGGTGGGCAGCTAGCAAGCAAAGGAAGAATAGGAACAAGTTGACAAATCACAGAATACTGACTTTGTTTCCATTCCCTTGACCTTGTGTGTGTCTGTATTAAGCAATGGGCTCTTTTGGCACTCCAGAAGTAACAGATAATAAATAATAAATTTTCGTTCTCTGAGCTGGAAACTGTGAGCAGGGTGGGGACTTTGTTAACGGCTAAAGCAAGTCACTGTGCTTTCTTCAGACACAGCTCTCTATATTTTTTTTCTCCTCCCTCTCCACCAAAGAAGTGAATCTTCCCTTGTTGGTAGTCATTGTGTCCACGCAGGGAACATCTGAAAGACCAGTCAGGTATAGAGCACGGACTTCATCCGTCTCGACACCCTCTGAGTCACACACCAAAAGAATATGGTAGTTAATTTTGGTAGGAGTATTTGTAACATTTTCCATCTGCTGATATTGTTCCATATTTCCCCTTCACCCACCCACTTAACCTGGCAAATCTTCCTTCCTCAGATTGGGTTTGGGAGGATAGAATTACAGCAGTGTTTGTTTGCTGTCTTATTTACAGTTGCATGAGCGTGCATCAGCAGAGTGCACAATGAAGAGAAATATCTCATCACCCATTAAATAATGTTGAAAAGAGCAGTACTGCAAAGTAAATCCAAGGAGGGGAGAAAATTTCTGGGAGTGTGCATAAAAAGCCAAATAAGGTGCCTATATTAAGCATAGCAGGAGGAGGAAGTTGTAATGGGAGTTAAAGAAAAAGATGACCTGTGGTGGAAGCAAGTGATGGGGAGATTTGTGTTAGGGAAAGGAGACACAGCACTCCTAATGCATTTAGTTAGATTTGTCAAAGCAGTAAGCCAAAAAGCTCTTTTCCCCAGGTGCCCTAGGTACCTTTCACTTAATTATAATGAAAGTAGAAATATGCAGTTAGTCATTAAGCTTCCAGCACAAATCCAGCCACAGAGATTTCCCCAGAGAGCCACTCAGACCTCAGCACCCACTTTCCTGTGTAGAGTGCACTTTGAACAGTGCTGCAGCTGCTGCTCTTCCCAGTGGAATGATCATGGGTCCATGTTGAAATGTGCAGGCAGTGGGAAAGGGTTCATTATCTTTTTCTTTATGCAACACTGTCATGCTGGTTTTAGCATCTCCTCAGGCCGGCTTTCTGGAGATGCAGAAGTGCTTTCTAAGGCAGAAGGGCAACACTGATGTGCTGCTGGCCAGATAGCTGTGGGTTCTCTGGCACAGCGTAATGTGGGTGTGTTTGGGCTCCTCTTTCTGCAGGAACGCAGCTTCGATTGTAAGATCTGTGGGAAGAGTTTTAAGAGATCTTCCACTCTGTCCACCCACCTGCTTATCCACTCGGACACCCGGCCCTATCCCTGCCAGTACTGTGGGAAGCGGTTCCACCAGAAATCTGATATGAAGAAACACACCTTCATTCATACAGGTATGCCTTGCAGCTGCTGCTGTTCAGCCTCAACTACAGGGGCAGGTCTCTGAAGTGGTCCCTCTGCAGCAGCCTGTTCCTCTTCAGCTGGAACAGCGTATGTACCTTCCTGTGCTTCTCATGGCCCTGCTGTGGTTCACGCTATCTGAGCTCTTCTTGTGCAAATGAGGGTGATTTGAATGTGGTTTCATGAACAGCAGCTGCAAAATAACCCAAATCCTCGCAATCCAATCAGTGTTCCCTTAATAGGATCTACCGATGTTTATTTAAACGGCTTTTGCGTAAGATGATTTGTAGAGTATTATATTCGTGTGGCCTTGATTTACAGCTGAGGTCCCTGGAAAATGATAGGTGAATTTGACTGCAGCATCTCTTTATACAGGATCTACCAATTTACAGTAGGAACAAGAGGAGACTCCTCCTCCAGGTCAAACAGTAAACTGGCGGTCCCAGGGTCCAAATCTTAGTCTAAATATTTGTTCAGAGATTGATTGTCTGCACTTCCACCCGGACTTTCTGAGAAAGGACTGCAGCCTGATACAGAATGGAAAGAGAGGTGCAGAGTTCTCAAGTTTCACTGTTAGTAATAAACATGGAAACTAATAAAGAGCAGGTGAATCACAAAAGGAAATTGTTCTAAAAATATTGCTCAGTGAGAAGGCAGGTTTATCAGAGATCTGTAAAAGTAGATTTTACTTTACATACCTTCACCACATTCATTTAAGGCAGAGGGAGATGAATGATGTGCGGGACACAGAAATATTTCTAGGCACAAAATAATAGTTGTAGTGGCTTAGCCCAAGATTTGGATGACCAAAATCCTGGTTCCTGAGAGTGGAATATCAGCAGATATCAGGAGCGAAATATTGAAATGGTAAATATGCAGAAAGATGACATCATATGTAGCGCTGCTTGGTTGTGATTTTTCTAGATCACCAGCAGTAAACAATAATACCTAGAAAGATTCTCCACAAGATTACTGCTGAATGAAAATAAAGTATTTAGGAAGTGAAGAGTATTTCCATAGTAACTTTTTCAAATGAGATTTCAACCAAATTCCGAATGGGCCAAAATGTTTTTTAGATGATTATTCTGAGGTCACAAACTGTCTCTGGGCTGTTAATTGATAATATAGAACCAGAACCTTAATTGAGTTAGGGGAAATTTCTTATGCAGCATCCAGTTGCAAAATGTGCTGGAGGCTGAGTTCACACAGATTTTACTTTTCTAAGAATCTGATTTTTAAAAGTACAAACAGTGCTTGTTGCTCCAGCTGAAGTCAGCAGGCTTCACAGGTGCAAAGCCATTCTGAAAATCAGGCTTGGTTTTGTGGTCGGGCTTCCCTTTTTTTCGTTATTTGATAGTAAACAGTATGGAAATGCACTGATATCCTGCTCCTGTGGAGACCTGTGTAGCTGTGCCACTGACCTCTCTGTGAGAGAAGTTCAGAGGCTGGATTTATTCCCATTTCCATTATTCGCCAGGAGGAGAACTTCAGGACTCGCTTGGAGAAACTGCTAGCATTTCAGGGTGAGGACTAGAGGGAAGAGCTGATCACTGTGTGAACCCTGCCCCTCAGGCTCACTCAAGGGCCTCATCCTCCTTTGCAGGCAGGCCACGGCTCACTGATTTTGGCTTAGCAACATCCATCAATCTATTCCACTTGCACCTAGGTTAATGCCATCATTGATGTCAGTCATCACAAGCTGGGGTCTTTCCAGGAATTCCTGATGTTTCTAGGCAAAAAAAAAAAAAAAAAAAAAAAAAAGCAATTGAAGTCACACAGAGGCTGTGCAGCCAAATATCAGTGTGTTCACAAGCTGTTATGTCCTTAGAGCACTATTTGCTTCAAGCTGCTCCCAGGACTGTACTGGGGCAATGCAAGTACAGCCAGATCCTTGCCTGCTAAGCCACGGTGCAGGCACAGCTGATTACTCAAGGTGACCAACTGCATGATTTTAGTAAGAATGGCTTTCTTTTTGTAATCATGTAGGAATCACTTCAGTTAGCTCCGAGGCCCAGAATGCATTTCCTTATCTGCTCTGACCCTGAGTGTGCAGCATGTTACCCCTTTCACACCTTCTTTAACACCTTTTGCTTGCAGGTGAGAAACCCCACAAGTGTCAGGTGTGTGGAAAAGCCTTTAGTCAGAGCTCTAACCTCATTACTCACAGTCGCAAACACACAGGATTCAAGCCTTTTGGCTGTGATCTGTGTGGCAAAGGCTTCCAAAGAAAGGTGGATTTACGGAGACACCGGGAGACACAGCATGGCCTCAAATGAGCCCTGCAATGCTGAAAGCACCTACAACACTAGGAGAACAGACTCCCTTGGCTTCCCCGCTGGACCTGAGCCCTGTCTGTATAACAGACCCTGGCATTAGCTTTCTGACCGGGAGCTTGGAGAGGAAAGAAGAGGACAGGGCCATGCATTGGCAGCTCAACCTACATGACTACAAGAATGGAAGTTAAAAGTCGGGGTTTCTATCTGTTGTCCTCTGTTTCTGAAATAACACTGGAAAATAAGTCTTTTAGATACAAAGCCTGTTACTCTGAAGATGGATAAGCTACCAAGTACCTGTAAGCTGGAAGGTATTTATCCCATGGCCAAGATAAAAATCCTAATGTTTTCAATACTATGAATTACTATGCACGGATACGTGGGTATGAACTGTGTTTATATAGTACTCACAGAGAGTGGTCAGTAAATGGCACAGGCAGTGCTTGCCTTGGTTGAGGATGCTGAAAGGATTCAGTCTTGGTTTCCTGTCAGGAAAGCCTAGAAGGTCTGGATTGAAGTGTGCAGTTTGACATCTGGCTGTTTTTTAAGCTGAGGCACCAGCTTGGGCCTGCTTCTGCTCTCACTTATTCCGGTGTAAATTAAGAGTTGTATTGACAGTTAGGAGGAGACTCCTTTTACCTCCCAAAGCTATCTCTGTGAATAAGCAAGGCCTGGCTGTGTGTGTTTGAGGCTTGTGGAATTATGTCTTGCTACATCCACTGACGAAAAGGAAGCTTATGAAAGACAACTGGAAAAGCCAAAGCACAGAGTTATGCCTTATAACTAGAAACCCACCTAAGGACTGGTCCTGACTGAGAGCAGGGGCGTAGGGAAAGCAAAGACTTTCGATCCAGAAAAATTGTTGGCTTCTGCACTCAGTCTTGTTATAAATAACTGGAAAATAGCTACCCAACTGTGTCCTTTGTATATTTGTTTTTGTTGTCTTTTTTAAGTTTTTAAAGGGAGACTCACCTGAGGTGGGCAGGAATCAGTGTAAAAGAGTAATTCACTGAATTTGCCTTAAATGACCCTGCATGTACCTCAGTTTAAAAAAAAAAAAAAGCTGTTTTTACTTTGTTAACAAGTTTGTAAATGTCTTATTTAGATTTTATGGAGTGTCTTAATGTTTATTAGTATGTATTTATTGGAACAATGTTTTAAATTAATAAACTATTGAAGATCATCCAGAGTGATCTTTGTTTAATGTGTGACTTCAACATATTATTGAATGTCAGCTGTTACGGATACACCACATCTAGTGATGGTCAGAGATACGGCATTCAAACAGGAAATGCAGGAACAACATAATTTGCGCAATATATTTTGCAGAAGAGCTCTGGCGATTAAAGAACACCGGTGTCCTGCTTATGAATCCAGGTCCATTGATTTCAGTTAATCACTTAGCAATTTTGAAGGCCGGAGTATCCTATGGAATGTCACCATGAAGCAGTTTAGTGGGAGAAGAGCCATTTTAAGTGTTTACGTTTGAAATGTAGATTGCTAGAAGACCCTGTTTAGTGCAGGAGGAACTTGGATATCCTCTGAGATAAAATGTCTGTGCCAGGAGTTTTCAGGGACATCTGAGGACCAGGTGCATCGCTTACACGGTGTTGTGGTTTTATGATTCTTGTTATCAGTGGCCTGAATGAAGTCTCACCCCCACCGAGAGCTGCTGTGTGGGACATGTCAGAACTCCAGCATGAACTGGAGTCAGAAGTAGGATGGACATGGAATTGCCTTTTGTCTGCCTTCCCTATTAGCAGGGCTTGCTGCACCTGGTGCTGCAGCTCTTGCAGAAGAGAAGGAGGAGGAAGATGGAGGGTCCCAGTGCCCTTTTACCAGCAGAGTTCTTTTGGTGCGCACATCACCTTGTACTCTATTTCTGATTTTGCTTGTGCCTTTATATTGAATAAAGCCTCATTAGATGCGGACAGGACCGCAGGCTAATAAGTGGTTGCAAGGTTAGTGTTGCTTTCTCCCTCTTTATCTCTTTAACGGGAGGAACATTTCCCTCAGTCACACGAGGACGCGGAGCAGCTCGAAAGGCGGCACGTGGCAATGCCGTGCACCTGCTCGGCGGCAGCCAGATGTGGCAGAGCACTACCTATCGCCGGGGTCCGGCCGGGAGCCCCGCAGGCGCGCTGTGGAGGCGGCAGCGCGGAGGAAAGCCGCTCCAGCCGGGCCGCGCGCCGCTTCCCTGAGGGCCGAGGCGCGGCGCTACCTGCCGCAACCGCAGCGGCCGTCGCGGGGGCCGTGGTGCGGACGCCGGGGGAGCCGCCGGCTGTTCTCAGCCCGCGCTAAGCCCGCTTCGTGGCGTTCGCGAACGCAGGAGTTCGGCGTAGGAAACGAAGTGGGCGCCTGGAGAGGCCCGGTGGTGCCCCGGGCCTTGCCCTGCCGTGCCCTGCCCGCGGCAGGCTTCGCGGAGCTGCTCGCTGCCCGGCGCAGGTAGGCCGGGGCTGATCCCGGAGCGCTCCGCGTTTCTCTCACGGGAATGCCGTTGCCGTGCACGAGTGCCGGCCGGAGGTACGGGGCGCTGCCTCGGTCCTCAGGAGTTCCTGTCCGGCCTCTGCCAGTGGGCAGCGTCGCTCCGCAGGCCTGAGCAGCCTCCGTTACCAGCGCTCGACTTTAAAAATACGACAGTGCGGTGACCGCCCCAGCAAAGCATCTCATTTTCAGATGGGGTAACTCGCACTGTGTGAGCCTTGCGCTGGCGAGCGCTGGGCCGTCGGGTGGCAGCGCCGTGTGCTGAGGATGTGGTTGGGTGCCCAGGTTGTCCTTCCAGAAAGGTTCGTTTCTGGGAAGAAAGGAACCCGGAGGTATTTTACTGGCCTAACTCTGTCGTCCTTTGGCGCGTCCGGGCCTGCCGAGCCGCAGGCCCAAGCCCCTGCCGACCAGCGGTGTGTGGGAGCAGGGTCGTGCTGCTCCCAGTCCTGTGCGAGGCCGCTGCACTGCTGGCTGCTGAGAGCTGCCTGGGAAGTGGCCGGCTTGAAGTTGACTGCTTGAAATGAGTGGGGTGGAAAAACCTCTATCTGTGGGGAATCAGAACAGGCTACTGAGAGGCCGTAGTGCAAGTCTAAAGATTGGAAATATCTCTCTCGGTGTTATTACTGCGTGCCATTAAAAATACATTATGCATATTACGTGACTCATTATTCATGAAGCAGGTTCCATACCTTTTGTCTGCCAGAGTAACTGTAGAAAGGGTAAGGGGAGACACTGGAGCACACCTTTGTTTCTTTCTGTAAATTTTTAATAACACCTCTAGCTAACCAGTTGGTGAAGCTCAGTTCCTGCATAAAAGTGGAAAGGCAGAGCTATCTGCAGGATGACTAAGCCTTTCAGAAGCTAATTTGAGCTTGTGTTCATCCACACCAACAATGATTGAATTACCTATCAAATGTGCCGAGCTATCAGGATTCAGGGCATTGAAAAATGAGGTGAATTTATCTGATTGATTTCAAAGACGCAAGTGGAACAAGTGAATTTTTTTTTTTAAGTAAGCATCTATTCCTTATAGATTTTATACATGTACTTTTGGCAAGCTAATGAATCTGTTGCTAATCCTCCAAAAGTTGTTTTGCCTGCCCAGAAAACAAGTGTATCAGATGGAATCAGAATGCTTTATCCAAACCAGTTAGCAGTATGAATTAATGCATGAGGCAGAAAGAAATCAGCTTATTAGGTTCCATCCTTATAGCGAGCAGAGATGTTTAAAATTAAAATATGCAAACATCATCTGTGCTTTCTATATAGTCAGTTTCCAAGAGCAGGTAACACTCAGATTGGATATTGCAACAGAAGGGAAAGCCCAGCTCTTCTGGGTCTTGCTCCTTCCTCAAGCAAAACTTGGTTGCAGTTGATGGGGGAGGAGGAAGAGGTTTCTAGAATAAGCCTTGGCTGAAAGATTGCGAGACTCGTGCAACTGTATTTGCAAGCTGTGCTTCTGTTACGTGTTGATAAAGAACTCCTCTATTTTCTGCGTTTTCTTTCCTTGAGAGGAGAAAAAACAGGTCTGTTGTGTCAAATTCTTTCCCAGCGTAACCCTGGTTCACATCAGGAATGGATTTTCCTTTATTTGGTCTTACTCTAAGCTTTACAGTGAAATATAGCTCGCCATATAGCTCTTTGAGAGAATTCTGATTTAGAAAAGCACTGAAATATGCATGCAAGTCAATTGAGTGCTTCTCTAGTAGGGACCTTGCTTATGAGATGCCCGCTTGGAGTTAAAATTCTGGAGATTTTCCCTGCTGAAATCTACACCTCAATCGAGTGCAGAGCCACGTCCTGCCTGCCGGGCAAATTTTCACCTGCAGCTGAAGTGACTTCTGAGGATGGCAAAGGCAGTATTTTTTTTTTTAATTGTCATTAGGACCGTGGTTACTTCCCAATGCTTTCTGCTCTGATTAATTAAGAAGTTGAAATGGATTTAAGGCCTGTACATGTCTGTAATGCATTGCAAAGCATTGTACATGGTGGGGAAAGGGAAGGTGAGGGGAGGAAAAATAAAAAAGAAACAAATCCCAGAGAATATCCTAAATATCATGCCAATCTGTTATATACCCAGTGTATGGACTGCAAATAGAGGGAGGACATAAGAAGCTGGAAGAAGAAGTTTCATGTGTTATAAAAAATGCTGGCTGCACCTTGTTAGCGTGATGTTGCCTAATGTTAACCTGGAGAATATGATTAATCTTTTTTTTAAAAAAAAAAAAAAAAAAAGTAAACCACTTTTGTTTGTGCGCTTCTACTTCTCATCTGCAACTTTTTTTTTAGTAGGGGAGACTTAAGAAAACAGTGCAGACTAAGACAAACCTAGAATGAAAACCTGATGTCTGGCTAAAGGTTGACTTTCCTCCCTTTGCCTGTCACCCAGCCTCCAGGTACAGGACGCTGCCACACATGGGGTGCTCCCACGCCCACTGTGGCCCGGCTTGCTGCTGCAGCAGTGCCAGGCTCCGCTCCTTGCCCCTGGGTTGCCCTGCCTGTGAGCAGCCTGGAGACCTGACATGCTGGCAGCTTGCACCGCCTGTACCCTTGGGATGGCCAGTGTGTTCTGTAGAGTTAGTTACTGTAACAGCCAGCATTAAAAGGAAATTAAGCTCCTCTGAGGCAATAGGCATTTCATTGTGATCTATCTATTTCTGTTTTACCCTTTCTGTTTTTCTTCTGTTGCCTTCTCCTCTCTGCAGCACGGCGATGTGCATGGAGCTCAGGAGAGCCACCGGCTTCGTGAAAGGAAGCAGGGAAGCCTCTTTTGCTGCCTGCTTCTCAGGCTTGGTCTGGCTTTGGGGGCTCCTGGTGCTGTTTCTGATGGGGTTTGACAATGGACTGATTCCTGTGGCCGTTCGGGGTGTGAGGCTGTTTGCCTCCTCTCCCAGATCCCAGGCGAGGGGGGAGATGTTCCTGCCTTCGCTTCCTTCCCGCTTTCCCCAGCCAAGGTTGCATCACAATCATTTGCAGGGGATGGAAAAGACGGTTGCAGTTATGGGAGGAAGGGGTTTTATGCAAGTGGCTTGAGCTCTGTTCTTCTCTGAATACTGAATACCTTGATCTGAAACCTTTTGCTTGGTGTAGAATGGGACTCCAGCCAGACACTGGGCACAGAGGAGCACGTGCCTGATGAGTGTGAAGTGCCTCGAAGTGCCAGGCATCACAGAGCATTGGGGAGATGTCTGGCTACTACTTCTCCCTTTTCAGAATGCTGTGGTTTGGTTTAACTGTGACTCTTTCCACTTGCCATTGGGATGTCCGTTTTGTTCCTTTACATGTTCAGTTGCTGAAATCTTGTGTTTGAGCAATGTTTTTGTGGCTCTTGGCAGGATGGTGAAGGCTGCTGCAGTCTTCGTGCTGGTGCTTGGGAAAGCTTAAGGGCTATGCTCTTTTGTTCAATGCTTTACATCTTAGTAGGGGCCGGAGAGCCAAGGAGCTGTCTGTGAAGTGCAGGCATGAGATATGGTTCTCTGCTGAGAAAGCTTGTTGGGCCATCAGGGTGCTGTGCAGGGAAGAGTAATTCAGAAGGACATCCCAGTGTGGCTGGGCTGGGTGCTGGCCCTGTTCCTGTGGATCAGGGAAAATGCTGCGATCAATCAGCATCATTCAACATGGCAGGCTTTAGTGAGGATGTGCGCTATCACAGGCAGCGAGGCCACCAGGCCAAAGTTCTTGCTGTGCCCCGTTCCCTCTCAGGTAGCTGAGGGTTGGAATTCAATGAGGCTCCTGGAGGCACAGCAGGTGAGCCCAGCGTGCGGGGTACTGCTGCCTCCTGGCCATTGGGGCCTGGCGGTGCTGCAGCTCTTCTGGCTCTGGTTTGAACAGGGGATAAGAGGTTAAAACAAAACCTGGCTTCCTTGTGTCTTGATTTTCCTGAAATCTGTAGAATCCAGCAACCACTGAGTGTCGCTTCATGCCCAAAGAGCTGTCTCAGCCTCCTTCTACCTGTGCTACTTGGGGCTACTTGATGCTGTTGCTGCCCCTTTATGCTCCGTGCTATGTGAGAGCACCTGCAGGTGCTCTTGCTAGGAGGGGCTCCCACAGGTGGGCCCTGCCAGGCCAGGAGCTGCAGGAAAATGTGCTGGGTGCTCTGGTTCCTGCCATTTCAGTCGCACTGCTCAAAGGGTGTTCCTGTTCTTGCTGTGGTAAGGATGCTGTGCTTGCTGTGGTTGAAGGATGGTGATGGCAATCAAGTGCTAAAGCTAAAGGAGCTAAGGCATCACTTTGGCATGGCCACTGGGGACGTGGCTTCGTCTCTGATCACACGTACACTACAGCTGCCCCAGCCATGCTACTGGGAGGTCTCTTGCTCTTAGCAGCACAGCCAAAAATTTTGTCAACTTACATGATTGTGAAATGGGCTGAAGTCTTTGCCCAGCAGTGTAAAAGGACTTTTCAAAGACCATTTTTATTGTTAGCTGCGTATAAAGCAGCCTTTGCATGTCTGAGAATCTGTCCTAACAGCTTTATTTGGTGCCCTGAGGACTGAAATCCACTTGCGTGGAGTAGAAACAAACAAAAATGTCACTCTCTAAAGGCAGCTTGGGCTCAGGAGGAGATGGGAAGGTGCCCAAAGGCTGCAGCTCATGGGAGATGATGTCCAGTTCCCCACATCCATGGAGACCTGAGAGGGCTCTGGGCTGGGTGCCCATATATGTCTGCAGCCCTAGAACCCTGTAAGAGAAATTTCAGATAGGGCAATTGCTCATCTCGCTAACTGTAGCTCTCAAATGTATGTTGTAACTGTGATTGACAAAGAGGTGGAGGAAACTCCACAATAATACTTGAGTGAAAACGTGTGTCCACAGCGGGAAGTGCCTGTGCCAGGCTCTGGGCAGCATGGCCTGCAGTGTTGGTGTGTGTGTGTGTGTGTGTGTGTGGGGAGGGGTGCTGGGGAGGTCTGATTCTGCCTCAGGAGGGCATCCAGTGCCCTGAAAGGGAAATATGGCCTGGATGTGACCTGGGAGATGGATACTCAGATACATGCTGCAGTCTGGAGCAGGGCTTTGCTGGGATGTACAGAGCTGAGAGCATGTTGGAATGGAGTGCAAAAAGTGTTGCTAAGACAGGTCATGACACAGAGCCGTCCAGGCATGCAGCATACTGACTGCATGTGTTGAAGGGTTCCCTTGGTGGGAAACTGGTGTGGCCCTTCTGGATTTGTGACTACTTGAGAAGGCTCTGTATGCTGCTGAGACACTGGCCTGGGCTAAGCCACTCTGTCATGGGAATGAGAAAGTGTCTTTGCAGGGTGTCCTCTGAAATAAATTTGGTTTCCAAACCTTTGCAGGGCTTTTACTTTAGTTCCCACATTGTTTTCTCTCCCACCCCCCATGTTCCACAGCACAAGCTCTACAACTGCCAAAACCACACCTGAATGATGATTTTTAGCAGGTGAGAGCAGACATATAGGGAATTGAAGCTTGGTGTGGTGGTGGTGAACGTAAGAACTGAAAGCTGAAAGAACTTAAACCACTCAAACCACCTCTGTTGCCTTCAGCCTTCTGGCACAAACTGTTTTTCTGTCTGTGTATGTGCTTTTTGCATGGTGAGACAATTGGGGGAGGAGAGGACTGTCACACTGCCTTCCTGCAGGAGCTGTGCCAGCACTGCCAAAGGCTGGACCAGGGAAATGGTGGTCAAGCTCTTGCAGAAAGCCTGGCAAGAGATGTTCCTTGGAGGAGCTGTCCCTGCAGTGGTGAACTCTTTGTGGCATGGATCCTAGGATCTCCTCAGGGCAGGCTTGTATGGTTTTGTTGCTGTACTTGCCAACGATCCTCAGCTCTTTGGCTCTTGCTGGCAGGTTGCACGTGTGGGGCTGCACGTGTGCTGTGGGACTGGATTGGCTTTCTTCCTGTGGTTAAAGGCTTCGTGCACACTTCTCAGGATCAGAGCACGACATGAATAACCTTGCAAAGTAAACACATCCACCTACAATTTTTATTTTCCCAAATCACTCCTTTAGCTAATGTTTCAAAGGTGTATATATACGCAACACATCTGGTACAAACCAAATACTTTCAGTCTGTTGGATCCCAGAGTCAATATTTGCCCAAGGTATTACGAAGACGATCATGAAGTTCTGACTAAAGGGGAGAGTGCTGTGCTTGAAGGCTCATCTTGAACCAGTCTGTGGGCGAAGGGACCCAGAGCTCAGTGATGGGGTGCTGCTGTCCTATGGTGCTGCTAGTGGCAGTCTGGGGTCACCCCCTCAGTGTCTTGTGGGCAGAGGTGACTCGATGTTGCTGCTGCTGGTAGGTGGGTGCTGCTCCTGTACCTTCTCCTGATCTATTAGGTGTCCCCTGAAAATGGGATGTGGCGGGGATGTGTGGTGGTGGTAGGTAAATCACTGTGTGACATCTTACTTGTGCTCCTGTTCCAGATTTTTGCACCAAACCGTTTATTCTGTGTGACCTGTGGTTCCTGGTGCTGTTGCAGCTTTTGCGTAGGCTTCCTGCTGACACACTTGCTGTGCTTGCAGTTGGGTTATGGAGGCTGGCCTAATTCATGGCTGAATCAGTCCCAGTCCCAGAAATTGTATAGGAGTCTGACTTGTCTTCTGGTTAATAGATTGCTTGGGTCAAGAAAGGTCAAACTTCGAGTTTCCTTTTTGTTATTCACGCAGGTAGATGAACTCCCATTTCCTCAAGTGTGTTTGGGAGCTGACTCGCTCACAACAGTTTTTTCTTACTCTAACTGAAATCAAACAGTGGGAGCCTGACTGTAGGATGCCGTACATCCAGTGTCTGTGCTGTCAACTGAACTGAACCTATCTGTAGCTCCATATCCCACTCAGTGATATGTGGACCGCATTCAGCTGCTGGAGCAAGCACCTCACTCATGCTGGTACAGTGCAGAACTCAGCGAGATGAGACTGCTGGAGGAAAAACAGTTGTTTCCTGGTCACTGCTGACTATCAGGTCAGTGAGCGTTGCTCTTATCTACACTATTTCCGCTGCAATGCTGCATGGCTCAGCACGTTTTGGGCTTTTGCTGAGGCCAGCATCTGCTTTTTCACTCCGCTCTGCTTCCAGGCTGAAGTAGTGCTTGGAGCTACTTGTAAGCCTGGCTGGAGGAAGAACTGGCACCTCACAGCTGACCACTGGGTTGTGGTCAGTCTCAAATTTGTCTTGAGGCGTGTGAGCTGGAATACCCCATGCTGTCACAAAGCACTCAGTCGTCAGGGTTAACACCTTCACAGAAACAGGCCCATGTGGAGCAGGGAGACTGCTGTGACAGAAGCCCCCAAGCAGTGGGATCACACCGTGCCTCAGATCTGTGCTGTGGGTTGGTCCAGTTAGCACATGCATGTGGCAAGGTTTGACTCGGCGTCTCCTCCTTTGTAGCAGGTGTTTCTTTTAAGCAACCTAGTTGGATCTCTTTGTTGCATTTGAAAAAGCAGAGTTATTCTGTTCAAGCTTTTCTTGTTGTTTTTTTTTTCCTTTTTTTTTTCTTTTTTTTTTCTTGTGGGCGGCTTAGCAGTCATTGCACTCTCAGAGAACTTATTCCTTGTGGTTGCTGTTTGTTATGACTGTAGGAAACACCACGTTTAGAAGTTGCCTAGCAATCTGTGTTATGGTCCCTGTCTCGTTTGCCTGTAACTGTCAGTCCCTGAATTGGTACATGGCTGTTTGTCTGGGCTGCAGTCGCTGCAGTTCAGCAGTCTGTGAGCGAGGTTCTGGGGAAGCACTGCTGTAGCTCTGTGCCCTGCTCTCTGTGAGGCTGTAGTTCCCTCTCGTGGCACTCCAGGTGGGATGGCTTCCTGTCTTCCTCTGCGGGCTCCCTCTTGCAGGGTCTCTGCAGAATTGCTTTGCCTCGAAGGGAACAAGTGCTCGATGGACTTAATCCCTTCTAAGCCCTATGTTCTGTGCTCAGTGCTCTGTTACTTCACCTCACAGTGTGCCACAGGGAAAGTGGAATCAGTAGGTGGGGGGCAATAGGCCCATGGGGCTGGGATGGAGGCATGGGATTTTCTTTTAGTAATCCTGCTGGATGAAGAGCCTGCACAGTCTGAGGGTCTCCTGCTATGTTGCTCTGGGAAATGGAGATCAAGGTTATAGCAAAGAACTTGGGTTTAGTATCAGGATACCCTGCACTTCAGAAATCAGACGTGTAGCAGCATAAATCAGCAAAGCAGCTAATCAGGCATCTGTAGAACTGAGTGTTTCTAGAAGTAAGCATCTCTGAAGTGATTCCTACATCTAGATAGAGAAGTGATTTCTGAGTGCAGCCATGACTTATGCTGTTGTAGACAAGGTGCTTTGCCCTGGCTCAATCTGTTTCATTCTTAGAGGCATGCTTTGCATGAAGTAACACAGAAGTCGTACCAGCTAAAAAGTAAAATAAATCCTAACACTCAAAATGACTACTCTTTATGCAGAGCATCATCACAGTCTTACAGTGATAGAAAAATCATTGTTTGTCCATTAGATGTGTGAGGACGTTTCCTTATGCCCGCGCACACAGTTGCACTGCATGTGGTTTCAGGAGGACTAATGTAACAGTCAGATTAAGTGCTTTCTTGCCTATGGCTATTTTACTGGAAATCCTGGTAATGAAGACCTCAGAATAAGCATTTGTGTCAAAAAAGCATGTTTTCAGTGCTCCTACCCTGGAAAGCACTGAAGTAAGGTTCTATATTTCTCTTGTATTATTGATTATTTGTTGTAGCTCTTGCCAGAGGATAGAGGACTAAGCTATTCTGTCTCAAAATGTCAAACCCTAACCTTTGTGCAAACTTTCAGAAGTGCAGCAAGCTATGTGAAAATGGGCCACTGTGATTGAACAACGTTAATGTGGAAATAGCTGACTCCCACGCAACACTGGATTTCATCATCTGCAACATTGCTTGGGGCTGTAACGGTTTCACAGAACTGTGATGCTCGCGCTGATTTCCTGATGATTTTTCTATCACAATTGTGGCTGGGCTTTAACATCTGTACAAAGACAAGTAGTGTGTAGCACTGAGACATAGATGCATGTGCTAAAAAGATATTAATATTTTGATACTGGACATTAAGTGGAACTATTTATCCTGGCTGACTTCATGCCACTGCATTGCTGCTTTAGGAGGCAGACTTTCATCCTACTGCATGTGCTTGCTCTCTTTTCTCCTACACGTATTCCTTTGCATCTGGCTGTATCAACAAGCATTTTGTGACTCTGTGATCCAGCATACAAACCCATCCTTCATGTCAGCTCACTGCTCCGCAGGCTCTGATGTGATGCTCTGTGCCAGCTCCACTGTCAGAGATTCCTACCACCTCCTCCTTCCTCTCCTGACCCCCTCCTGAGCAAGTATTGGTCGGGGCTCTGAGCTGGCACTGCTGTACTGTGCCCATGCTGTATGTATTGCACTTTACCTGTGCTGTGATGCAGTTCATTGAGTGGAAAATGCTTCTTTCTGACTGATGGTCAGAATTTCAGTTTAAATTAAAAATCAAAATAAAAACAACCCGAAACAACCCACCTACTGAGAAGTATTTTTCACCAAGAACTAATGTTTGGAGTCTTTCTCAGTTTCATTTGCTAAAGGATTCCACTTTTCTCTATACACTTGGTTTGTGCCTTTCTTATTTTTTCCCTCTAATAGAAGAGTTTATTGTCTAGTAGAAGTAACTCCAGATTTGCAGTCTTACTGGGCGAGGGATAATCAGGATTATTTTATCAGAAAAAAACTTCTTAGAACACCTCCTTGCCCAGTCCTCGTGCATCTTTCTTCACTGGAGTCCCAAACCGTGCCACAACCAGGGCTGGACCACCTGGCCTAGGCTTCCTTGGGCTGTCTCTCATCCTCTGTCGTATTTTCCTGTGGGAAACATACTGAATTCACCAATGCTTTCAGACTTGCTCATGTTTTGCAAGACTCTGAAAAACTAACATAAGTTGGTCTAGTCCATTCATAGTGACAGGAAGAGAAATAATCATCCTGATTCCTCACTTGTATAGAGTAACTCACTGGACCACAGTGGTAGTTAGCTTTTCTTCAAGGTCAGTTTAAAGCCTCTGGGCTGACCTGTTGGGCTGACTGAGCATCACTGAGCGGAGGACCTCTGTCCCTACTTCATACCCATCCCGTGCTCTGCAGAGCCCAGCCGTCGGCTCCTGCTGCGTCTGTAGGCTCATCTTTCTTCTTCGATGGACAGGAGGCTTATAAATCGACAGAAAGGCCCAGATTTGTCGAAGAACTCAGCTTTCACAAATGAGGCAAGCAAATACTCCATTTTTCATCTCTCTTTATTTTAATGTACCTGGCCTCAGCATACTTAACCATATTGAAAAGCAAGTTCGAAGTGAGTATATCTACAAATGTGACCCATATCTGGTGCTGAATACTTGTGAAAACCTGACACAACACAGCTGTGAGATTTTTATTTGGTGTGGAGTGAAGCTTATAGCATCAGCAATGAGACAAAGTCACAGAGAAGTGTTCAATGAAGTTTCTTTTTCTTTCTGCTCTGGGTTTGCTAAAGTGTAAGGGACGTATGAGAGCATGTATCACCAAGAAAAGCAACTCGAGATGTGTGTTCGGGTGTGTGGAAAGGGATTTTCCTTTGCAAATGGCAGGATGCCTACTATCGATTTTGTGAAAGCCCACCTCTGTCCCCCTATGCATGTGGGCACCAGGAGCTCGGAGTCTATTTTGGGCACTGTGTCTGATAGTCCACGTGGCTGGGTGAGTCATGGCAGCAGCCTTTCACTTTCCTTTTCTGTGAAAAAGTTACCTGTCTCTGGAAAATGCCTTGACATCAGTGATGAAACTGCCAGTTGGTGATCCATTTTGAATGAGTCCTCACATGGTAAAGAGCTCGCCTTAGTATGCAGAAACATGCCGTTAGAGGACAATTTACTCAGCCCCAAAAAATTAGCAACAGAAAATATGCATGATCCTGCAGTTTCACTCATCTTCAATGATAAATTTGTAATCTTGCTCAAAGTTGATTCTAAAACTAGGCGATTTTTTACAGCAATTGGTTAAAAGTAGGAACGCTTCTTTGAGCGGTAACTTCTTCCTCGAGGTTGCTTTGTGAAAGATAATGGCTTTTGATAGGTAGTGGCTGCAGAGATAAGAGGGTGTTCTTTGGGGAGCCCCATGTAGGAATGAAATTCTGAACAGAGGTGTTGCTGCTTCTCAACATGTTAGTTTTAAAAATAAGTATTGTGTTTCTGCTAAATGAAAAGACATAGCCTGGCCTGCAACAAACACTTGTTCTCCAGTTTGGTTAGAGAAGTGAAAATGTACATTTTTTTGAAAAAAAAAAAAACCACGGTGAAATGTGTCAACATGAATGGAAACCAGTTGATCATAGTGAAATTTAACTCAAAATGAAAAGTCACTTTAAACTTGATTTTCTTTTTTTCCCTTTTTTTCATGTGTTTAGAAATGTTGAACTGAAACATTCTGTCAACCTGAACTCTTTTTTGAGTTGAGAAATTAATCAAAACCAACCTTTTCCTGCTGAGGTTTCATTTTCAACCAAGTAGGCCTCTTCTGATTAAAGAAGTCACATACAAATTATTAATCACCTTCGCACTGCTTTAGCTTTTGGGTGATTCAGATCTGTTTTAGAAACAAGCCTCGTGCCCGTCTATAGGTGCTGCTGTAAGAATCGTTCTGAGTGCCCTGTGTGTCTGGTGGCAGTCGGATGTCCCTGGGGAAGTGTCCTGACGTGTGGCAGCCACCTTCTTGTGTCGGAACCGCAGGTGTGATGGGCACACAGCTCCAGCCCATGTACGAGGAGTGTGGGCAAAGCCAGGCGCTTCTCCCCGTGCACTTGAATGTGAGCCCTGTCACAGGTTCTTTGCAGACTCTCCGTGTGTGGACAGAGGTTTGGAGGCAGCGGGGCTGAGCCTGCTGCCAGGGTTGGAGGGCTGAGAGCGTGAGCTGCAGGAGCAGCGGGTGGGCCTGAGAACAGGCAGGAGGCTGGGCATGGGCTGCTGGCACAGGAGAGCAGTTAGGGGAGGGAGTGGGACGGCGTGGGAATGGGGAGACAGAGAAGGGTTGGGAGATGTGGGAAGAGATGAAGTGAGGTGGGTGGTTGTGACTCTGGAAGCTGTGACACTTAGTTGTGATTTTTTAGTAAGAAGGTTTTCAGTAGCACCAGGGATAAAAAAGGCCTTCAGAACTTCTGAAGACCTGTGGCTCTTGGAAATTGCATTTTGCTAGTTTTCAGGCTGTAAGACAGGATGCTCCTGGGCCGACCTGCAGGGAACTTCCTTCCTCCCCTTTGCAGAGGAAGCAGGGATGTGGAGATCTGTATCTGTGCTGTGCCCTGACACTGCCACTCCTTGGTGCTGATGGCTTTATCAGCCCAGCTTCAGACATCGTCTCCTGTGCGTTCAAGGTTATCAGATAGAGATGAACTAGGAAAAAAAAATCCAACTTTTGACTCAGACCCTTAAAATATAAATGATGTAACCCAGAATCCAGCATTACTCTTACTTTACAGATCTTTACCGAAGATCAGCGTTCATGTACTGAAATTGGAGAGCAGGGTTTTACCTTTGAATCACCAGATTAAGAAAAGGATGTTTCTTCAGTGAAACCTGCACAACAGATCATCTTACAGTTGTATGCTGTCAGAGGGCCATTCAAGGCAGCTTAGACATATCTGTGTGGCTTTACATTTTGACCTTTTTTTTTAATGCTGTGACAACTTGTGAACTGTAGAGGTGAGGTTAACAACATGTAGCAGTTTGTTTGAAGTCAGTTAAGAAACCAGCTAGCTGATCTTATGTACTTTTTCAGCATGAGGATGACTCCTGCTGCCTGCACCTGTCCTTCTGCAGCGCTGTGAGTCCCTTTGGGTATCTCACAGCACTGCTGCCCAGCTGGGCTGTGACGCTCAGCCCCTTAACTGGAAAGCTGGGCTGTGCTGGGCAGAACAGGAGGCCCCTCAGTCCCACAGCAAGGCCCCAGCTTGGCTCATAGAGAGAGAAAAACTACTCTTAACAAGAAAAGGTGATGTGCTGCACAAATTCATCTCTTCTTTCAGAAAGCAGCATCTGCTTATACAGTGAGTGTAAAAACATGAAGTACTTGCATTCTTAAGAAACAGGCCCGCATCAAGTCGAAAATGTTTCAGATTCATCTTTGGAAACGATTTGTGTGATTTCTTCTGTTTTTCTTCAAGCGTGATTCTGTTTTTCTCCAGCACTGCTTGCTGCTTGGGCTGTGTGGTTTGACACTGCGCGTCAGTTTAGCTTTTTGAGATTGTGCGCTTTTTGAAGGGGGCACATCTGTGGTTATAGAAGAAAAACAAGAACATCAGATGTTCAGGGCACAAAAAGCAGAGCTTGGGAGGATCTTAGAAATGAACAGTGACAAGGGATGACTTGTGTTTGACCCAGAGCTAGTGAGGGCTGATATGGTATGTGTAAAATTACTTATTTTTCCAGTTTTCAAATGCCTTCTGGAAAATTACTGTAATATGAAAGAAACAGTTTAACTACAGTTGCGGTTGTGACATTTTATAATAAACCAAGTATCTCAAGGAGCAAAAATACGCGCCTTGCTCTTTTCTTTCTTTTTAATTTAGTGACAGGACGCCGTTCACGAAAAAGAGCGTGCTCAAAAAAGCTAAGTGAAGGTCTCCTCAAAAAAGTGAGAGATCATGATCCCTAACAAGGAATGCAATTGCCAGACCACTCTTGGGTCAGTGGGAGCTTTGTTGTCAATGAGCAGCACAGTCGCTGCCCTTTGGAGAACAAAAGGGAGAGCTGTGACTGCAGCTGCATCCCCTGTAGTCCTCCTTTAGACTGTGGATCCTACAGGGGAGCCTGGAGTAACTGGGACAGACGGACACTAGAGCATGTGGCTGTCCAGCCAGAGGGAACCATGTTTGGAGCACAGAGGTGTATAGGCTGGGGCAGGAGCCTGTGTAGAAGTGAACCATGTGGAAAGCTTGCTAAAAATCAACAGCCAATGGGTTCTACAGTGTTGTTTATCTTTGTTAAAATGCTATGATTATTCTAGCTTACCCAACTGTGTATTTATCTAAAGACCTTAATTTAATATTTTCAGACACAGTTTTTAATGTTTCTTTAATGTGAATTCACTCTCTTTTGTGGCTATGCAAGTATATGCACTAAGCAGATATGACAACTACTGCTGTATCAGGTAGTGTTCATTAATCACAGGATAGTTCCTGCTTCTAGACCACGTCAGCAACTTGAAAGTGTCCTGTGCAAGAAGGGCAAGTATTCTGAAGTTACCTTTTAACATAGAATTCCTAAACAATCTTTAAAATGACCTTGCTGCATCAGTAAGTCACAGATCTGTCGCCATTAGTTCTATTTGTTAACAGATCGGAAGCGTCTGCAGCAGGGTTGCTCCAGCCTGTGGCTCACACAGTACTGAAAAGTTATGGAAAATCCTGCTCAGTGGCAAAGTCTGATTAGGAAACATTATCTTTTTTTTTTTTTTTTTTTTTTGCATAATATATGAGATACACATGCCTAACATATGGTTGCTATAAAATACCTTAGATGAGTCAGATCTTAGCTGGCAGCTGTAAGCAGGGCTGTTCTGGCTTCTTAGATAATACTACCACTTGCAATCTTATTTTTTTGTTGTTACTTAACTACTTTGCTGTTAAATTATATTAACCTGATTCGTGGACACTCTCATCTGAGTACAACAAAAAGGTAAAGATTTATGATATAAAACCTGTTGTGTTTGTAACTGATTAAAGCTTCATCCACGTTGTTCAGGCTTGCTATAGTGATGGTTAATTCTTACCAAACTGTAGCACTGCTCAGGGAGCTGCTGCCGTCCCGCTCTGTGCTCAGTTCAGTTACATATTCCAGAAGTTTAAGAGGCTAAAAAGTGCCAGAAATTGCATTGATTTGATGTGGTTTGCAGCAATGCAGGATGTTCCAGGCTGTGATCCGCAGGCTCTGTTCTTTGATCTTTGTATGCAGCTCTCGCAGATAATCACAGCTTGCAAGCTGTAGTGAGAAGCAGTGGTGGACAGCCAAAGTGTTGCAGGGCCACAGCTCCTGTGATACTGACTGGTGAGCCTTCTTCAGTACAGGACTAAAGGGTGTGCATTCTGTGCTGGCCAAGTCAGGGAGAAGCCTGGCTCACGCATCCAGAAACCACAGGTGTCAAAGCAGGACGTCTTGCTCCTGGCACTGCTGGGAATGCTGCCCCAAGCCTGTCACTGTACCTAGGAGGTTATTTGGAAGTATCTCTCAGTACTGCCCTTTTTCTAGGGTATGAGCAGTTTTAAAAGGCTGGTGCTTGTTACACACCTTTCTTCTTGCTTATTGTTCTTTTTGGTTAGTCTAGTCAGGTTTTTGAGAACTCTAGTTAGCATTGTTTCTAATTTCATAGGTGCTGGCAACCCAAGGGGAATGACTAACATTAGTTGTGCACATACTGAGGCAATGTGTGCTCTCACTTGCTTTTTCAAACCAGAGTGCTTAAATGACACCTACCTAAAGACAGAGGTTTCCAGCTCTCCCCAGTCCCTCCCTAAGTCCTGTTCAGCACAACTGCACCGTTCCTCAGCAGCACCTTCCAGGCCACTCATCTCCTAAAGCCACCTGAAGTATGTGCAGAGAAGTGGTTGTAAGAGAAAAGTCACAGAAAGAGAGATCAGAGGAGGAAAAGTCACTAGCAATATTACTCTTTGCTAATGGAAGGCACACCTACTTCCTCTGACTCTAAACAGAGGAGGACCGTCAGGTGGTAGAGATGCAGCTGAGAAACAGAGAGCTTTACAATACTTAGCCCTACCTCATATACCATCTGCCACTTATGGAAACTTAAGACTTGCCAAACAGAGGCTGGTTCTATGTTTTCAATATTTAATGCTTGTTGGAAATGACATTTCAGTGTAACCTGTTGCCCCGGTGAGATCAAGCTGAATGCCACCCACAGCATTGGCTGTTTGTACCCCAGTACTGAAATAAGCAGGCAGCATGGAAAGCTTCAAGGCAAGCTGTAGAACTGGGCTGTTACCTCCTGGGTATACTTTCAACACAGTAGCACTGTTTCACTGTTTTTATTTTTTCAAAAGACTTCAGTTCTTTTGGTTTTAACTCTTACAGAGTAAGAAAAAAAAAAAAAAGTGAAACGGTAGCCATCAAAATAACAGAAAATAACAGAACAGGATCAGGAATCCTTGCTTTGTAGTGGCAGGCCTTTCGTTATTACATAAGCAACTCCAGGGGGAATCTGCTGTGGTCAAAGCTCTCTCCTGACTTAAATTTGCTTTCTTTCTGTCACGAGGAAAAAGGGGGAGAGGCATTAACCACCTTCTTTTTACTGTGCTTGAAGATATGATTTAGAGAACCTAAACTAAGAGCATCAGTTCTCTCTGAAGCAGGGACAGGCAGGTAGCTATGGCTGGATGCCTAAATTTAGCAGGTGTGAATACCACTTTCCACTTCTTTCTTCCTTTAGCTTCACCCTGATATGTGTCTGTTCTTTCCTCTCCAGCAGCTAAGGGTCAGCTAAGACTTGTTGTCTAGTCGAGCTGCTCATCCCCTCTAATATTTTGTGGAGTCTGGATTCCTTCAGCCCAAGGAGAAATGGGTAGGACGTGCAGATTCAAAACTAAGATACATACGACCATTGCTTTCTCCCCCATTAAACCACAACAGATGCATCACTGTACTCACTGAGACTGAAGTGTGAAAATACAGGTGATATCTGGTGTTGTGTGGATGCAGCCTTTGAGGCCCCAGATGTCTCATGCATCTACTGTGCTCTTTGTTGCTCCCTGCACCACTCTTTAAAGACTGGGTAGATAGAACTTTCCAGTCCAGAGTTTAGATAGCAGCACAGCTGTCAGCTGTGTTGCTTTAGATCTACTAAAGTGCTTTATTGTTCGGATAGTCTCCAGTGAAAGAAATCAAGATGTCTTCTGCTTAATTCAGAATTTTGGATTATCTTATCTGAGCACTCACTTGCAAACTCCAGGATGTAACATAATCTCTTTGAATACCTGGTAACTGCCTGCTTCTCTGAAACAGTAACCAGCAGAGTAACTACATTGATTCCACTTCTCTGCACAAGCAATGGAAAAATCAGCAAGCTTGGTCAGTGGGCACAAAGAACTGAACAGTTGCAGTGAAGGGATCTGTGCTAGGAGATAAAGCAGTACAGAGTGCAGCATTTACACTGACAGTATTTACAAGACTATGACAGGAGATATGCTGTTACAATAGGCACAACAGCTTTTCCTCCATCCTCTCTGGCCATGGAGACCACTGTTGAGTAACTCTGAGCAACCACTGACTTTCTCTGTATTAACTCCTTTCTCTGAAATTACTTCATTACATCTACAAAAAACAAACAAACAAACAAAAAAAACAACCAAAAAAACAACCAACAAATTGGTAAGAATCCATCCTTGCACCACAAAGAAATATTTCACACTTGCTGCAACAGCACTGAAGGAGGCTTTGCTTTAAAGTTTAAGACAGTGTGCTTCTGTTCTTAACTATAACCACTCTATAAGTATAAAACATAAAAAAAAAAAAAAAAAAAAAAAAAAAAAAAAAGTAGAAATTGACCTCTCCCTAGTATCAAGATTAGAAAAACCCACATCATGATTGTGTTTGCTCTACTGAAGGTACCTTGCCGGATAGGCTTGGAGGATTTACACAGTCACTGTAATGAACTACTAGGATTTCATGAGCCTTATGATCTAAGTGATGGCATTACCAAGCTTATGCCTACTTTGTAGTTCAACTTGGAAATAGAGGTTTGTGTCCCAGCTACGCTAAGCCCAGGATTTGTAAGGTACCTATGCTCCTGTAGTTTACAGGCAAGCACTGAAATTGTGTGCATCTGAGATGAGGCTGAAACCCACTGCTCTCTGCTGGGGGTCCCCTGTTCTTATCTGCTCAACAAATGGGAAAGAAAAGCAGTAAGCACAGCAGCAGGGTCACAAAGAAACTAAAAACATAATCAAAATGAGAAGGGGAAAAGAAAAGTGAGCTGAAAAAATTAGATCTGTGAAATGACAGACAACTGTAGCAGAAACTAGCTTTAAGCTAAAAAATAATGTCTAGATTTGAATGTTTCTGAGTAGTTAAGCTATTACAAAACATGATCATAAGACAACAAAAATGAGCTTAGCATTTGGTGCTTGAGTTCTGCTCTTTGTAGAACTTGGTAAGGCTGGTAGTACAGAAGATCCTTTTGAGTTGTCTGCAGCCTTCCCACTGCTGCAAAGCAATGGCTACATGTACACTTTTTGTATTTATTTACATGTGTTTTACTCAAGTCTGAAGGCAATGAGGTCATTAAATGTAGGTGAAGAATATAACTTCGGGTATTTTCAACTTAGAGAAGTCTTCTGAGCTGGGCAAGAAGGTCATGGAAGGAGAAAGGTTATTCTGTTCTCTCAGCACAAGAAAAGAAAGAGTAAGCTTGCTACTAAGGAGGAGGTGCAAAAATTCCAGCAGACCGTAAAAGCACCTACAGCAAACGTTAATGAAGAGGTCTTTGGACTTATGACCTATTCAGTCTTATTACAATGTAATGTTTTCAACACTGTAAGTGCTGAAGACCAAGCCTAAAAATAGCAAAGAAAATTACACCACTAAACTGACAGGAAATGTAAAAACTTTTCAAATAAGAGACAGAGAACCCATTGAAACGGTTATATTCCCAGTTTAATACCAGATAGCAACATCGTCTTGAGGTAATTGTAATCTCTATGTTAAGCATCCATGGAACAGAACAATGGCTTGTTCAGAATCTACAGGGAAGCAATACCTAGAAAAATGGAACTATAAAACAGAAATATGTTTAACTTTCTAAATCAGAACAAGATAGATATGTAATCAAATTTTCCTCAGTGTATCTTGTCTACTAATCTTCTGTAAACTTATCTTTTGGTAAGGTCTTTTTCTTTCTTTGCTTAAATACCCACTAAAAAGTTTTCCATCATGGTATGAAAAAAAAAAAAGTATCTTCTATCTAAATTACATCATGCATTCTTCTGAATTTGAGACCAGGCACTCTCTGATGGAGTACTTTTTTCCTATTGCAGATGTAGAAAAATGTATAGCTTTAAGTGCATTAAAGTTTTCCTTATTCTAAATCACTGCTTTTATGAGCTAGATTTGATGTAACTGTCCGTTATGAGGTAAGTTAGGAAAACTAAACATCACCTAAATGAACTCTGCTGCAAATGGAGCTTTCCAAGGCACGAGCTTCTATGTGTCAGGGGAAATCAACATAAATATGCTGATTGTCATGAAGGAACTACCAGGCAATAATCTAAATAGAGAGTTTTTTTAGGTAACTAATTACAGAAACAAGATAGAGGAATAAATTCTGTTTTTTAAATGGAATTGCTGTGCAGCAGTTCTGGTATGTCCTGCTTCGGTGCTGGCATTTGCTGCAGCCTAAGCACTGTCAGATACAACTTTATTTCCAAGTTTCTCAAAAGAGATGTCCTGTGAACTGGGAATACGCAATGGACCAACAACTTATGGCATTATTAAGAATTACTGCTGCATTAGTTTTAAATTGCATTTTGCAATTATTTAGTGATAGAAGCAAGTTTAAAAGTACTCATTCTAAACAACACAGCTAGTAAAAATGAAATTACTACAGAATCTTAAAATCTATTTTGAAATTGGTAACAATTAGAAAATGTTTAAAAAGAAGTTGTACATAATGTTCAGAGACACCCTCCCCCCCCCCCCCCCCCCCGCCCGCCTTTTCCTTAGAAGTAGCAAGACAAACAGGCTGCAGATCAGGTATCTTTGTGCACCATCTTCATCATTCTTAAAGAATACGGCTCCATGCACTGAGTCAAATGGAAAAATGTCAGCAGCAGTGTTTCTAACTCCCCAGACTAATTTCCCCCCCCCCCGATTCCTGCAGGTAAATTTTGGCTGAAAATGTCCAAAACAAACTAAAACCAAGCCAATAATCTGGATTCCTTTCTATTGCCTTTAAATAGAAACTCTTCAGACCATCCCCATTTTAACTAGTTTTCATGCATACCTTCAGCAGCTGCCGTTACAGAGTCAGCTTCTGCAAAGACTTCACAATCCTTATTCTAAGAAATAAACGAGAGAGCAAAAGTGCAAGAAGTACATTGAATATTTCATTTTATTTTTCACTAAAAAAGAGACATTCCAACAACTGAAGGTGTTTGTTTTTCTCCACGCAGCCATTTAAGGTAGTGGGTGACGTTACGATGATCGCCTTGTTCTGTGGGGAACAAAGTCTGAGATGAGTAATTGTTAATACACAAATTTCTTAAATATTATAATGCTAGACTGGTTAAATCATTTGAATTTTATCAGTAGATGTAAGATATTTACTCTTCTTTATTTCTGCCTAACTATAATGCAAAATGCAGTCTCAGCTTTAATGCTTTTAGTTTAATTTCATATTACCTAGACTAGATATAACATACACAAAAACCCACTGCTAAGACAGTCACTATAATCACTCAGATTATTATTTTTTTAATAAATCCCAAAAGAACTTGAAAAAAATTCCTCCCAAAATTGCAGTAAACCAACCGTATGTTCTCAAAAGATTAAAGTGATAAGCAGTCAGCGTTTACTGTCAATGACAAAATCATGACACTCATTTCCACACAACATACATCTTTTTTACTTTAAAATGTACTTTACACGCTTTCTGCTCTGGCCGATATCATCTGTAGTTATTATGCATACCTACAAAATGTTGGAAATAAAAATTGTTAACTGGATTAGTTTTATGAAATGCAGAATAGCTTAAAATTAACTGACCATTCAGGTGGGCTGTTTACTCTAAATATTCTTGTTAAACTTTCCAGATCTTCATTTTTGAAATGGAGCTCTTCAAGTAACGTGGTCAGGAACTGTGTGTATGCTGGGCTTCTCTGAGTATTTTTAAAAACTGGAATATTTTGTGACAACCTGGCAAGAAAAAAACAAACAAACAATAACAAACACTGCATACGTGTGATACAGAAAAGGACTTTTCAACATCAGCTATAAAGATGCAGGTCGTGTGAGTTCAGACAACTGTAGTGAAGAAAAGCTTGTACTATCCCACTTGATTCATTACAGTACAGCGTATGACTGTATACGTTACACACTGTTTGACCTGTACTGAAATACAAAAATTTATTAAGATGTAGTGAAACGGAAACAAAAAATTAAAAGAAAATGGGCCAGTAGTTTGTATGCCTTTAATAAATTGCATGCATTACTTAATTCAGGAAAAAAAATTGGAATAAATGCCAGATTACTTGTAAGAGAGAAAAAATATCAATGTAAAATTTCTTAACTGAAAGCTCTTACACATTCATCTCGTAAAATTTGTATAGTTCCTTCTATGAATATAATGTGAAGAAGCAGTGAAATTCATCTTAAAGAAGAACATTCTTCTGCAAATTCTTAGTAGGGCTCCTGGACAGAAGCTGTGGGTAACTGCCATCACACACACAAAGACATTCAGTTGGATGCATTTAATTGGAGGACTGCCCCCTGCAGTATGTCACAAAACGCGTAGCACGCCACACAGCGAGCTCATTTTGCTTTAAGGAAGATTTCTCCTATTACACAGAACCCTCCTACAGAGGCATTCTGGATTATTATTAATTTTACTTGATGCAAACAGACACACAAAACATCAGTTAAATTCCCAAAGTGAGGGCCAGTCTGACTGTAATCAGAATATGATTCCTCAGCTTTGACAGTCTGGACCTTAAAGCAGTGTAAGTTAATCTTTACACACTGAAGTGCTATGAACTTAGGCTTTAGGAAAGACAGTCAAAATCAGATGCTATTAGAAAGAACTGATCCTTTGGCAAAGAGAACACAGCTGATTTAAGCTTGAGAAGTTTTTATACGAGATACTAAACTTCAGTTTTACAACTGATGCTATATCAAAATACAGCATCGTAGTCAAGCTATTTTTTTGTTTTGGTCATGCAATGAAGTGCTTAAAACTCAAAGTGCCGAGAGTTGTCAAGTGAATGCTTCAAAAAATAAATAGAATCAAAGGGGGTAAAATTATATTTCTGAATTTAGCTAGTAGAGCTCAGCTTTAAATTTCAAATGGTACTTGGACTTTCTATGTTGGCTGGGTAGCAGCATTTTACAGAAATTTGACCATTTGGGCCTGATTTGCTAAACTGTTAAGTAGGATGGAGTCCATCCAGTTTCCACTGATATTAATATTTACAATGAATGGAAGCTGAAAGTAGTTGCCAACTGAGACAATAAAGTATGTTCATTTGAATAAGTGACAGACTTATCCCAACCTTACTTGGCAGGAGCTCACATCCCAGCAACAGTTGCTTGGTCTCAGTTACTGTATTTAGATAAATAGTGCTACAGAGAAATAGACACTGTGGGGAATATTTCAAAATTTTTGAGAATTGATGTGCTGTGAAGAAGCTGCTCAAGGTATTCTACAGCTTATTGAAAACTTCACAGCCCAGAGAGCCTGTAAATATGTAACAACTGAGATCAGTCTCCTGTAGTCATTTGTATGAAGACCACCTTCCCTGTAGAAAAGCTGCATATAAACTCTCAATCTATATAAACTCTAATTTTGCATATAGACTCTTAATCTAAGCTAAAACAGTGCTGGAACACAAGCAGAAGATCTTACAAGGCACAGTAAATACAGTTCCCTGACATAGAAATAAGTTTCCAAAATTTCTTCATCAGTAAATAGATTTTTTACAGGTTAAATTATCTTCCATTTACTTGGGAACTCTATTTCAGTATGTCCACCTAATTAAATACTTTCACTACTCAGCACTGACATTTATTAAGATTTTAGGGGATGCTCAAAGTAACGGTGTGATGTGAAATTAAACTGATGCATAAACCCCGCTTTGTAAACCTTTGAACAAAAGTGAAGTATTCAGAGTTAGACTTGTGATTTTTGGACTGCAGCCACTAGGCTTTGTTCTGTATTTAATGACAGGCAGGATGGAGCTGTCTCTCCTGGTGGGAAGTACAGTAGTTAGTATTTAATCTGGTAAAACAGTGTCTCCAACCAGGGCTGACAAGCTGGAGGCTTTTGCATCGTGATGCTTTATCAGTAGGGAAACAGAGGAAGCGCTGATAGAAGATCAGTGACAATTTCTGACTGTTGGTCTGGAGACGAGGATAGTGGGAGAAAGATTAGGAGATGCATTATTACTACTCTTCAAGCTATTTTTCACAGGATTTAGTAGATTATATATGAAAAGAGATGGGTGGCATAAATAGTCATGACTTCCTAAATACTGGTGCCAGGAGGCTGCAAAATATTCTCTGCAGTGTTGTAAATCTACGAGCGTTTTAACTGAATTTTCTTTTTTCTACCTTGTGCTTAAGAGAATGAGAAAAATACTATTAAGAAAAAAGCAAACAGATTGTGCAATGCTACCCAGCTCACATGCTGAACAGTATTTCTCTCTATGTATATTTTTAAAACTGGGGTTTGTGAAATTACATAGTTTCATAAATTACAAATATTTCTCACTATTATGCCGTGTTTAAGACATTCTGTTTACAGAGTAGCTGTTGTAGCCTATGGTAAGAAAGAAAAAACCATTCTTATTTTCAAGTAGTGGCCAGGCCTTAAATACTATAGAACAAACTTACAAGTGAAAATAGCTTTGGATTTATTTTTTTACCAGATCTTTGTTTGAAAAGTCATTAAGCTACTAATTATCTCCTAAGTGGGAGACAAAAATCAAGAAATAATTTCAGAGACACATGTGTAAGCTTCTAGCAATTATTTACAAATTGTGCCTAGATGGAACACTTATGTATACATAGGTACAAACACTTTAACCTTGGAAACCTGTCCGTAGGCATTTAAATGATGTTTTAACTTGTCATTTGAAAAATGGTTGTTCTCAGGTGCCTTTCCACTTCTGTAATGGTTTTTGTAGTGGCTGTCTGACCAGATGGCGCAGGCACAAGTAGCTGGTTTGCACTAATAGATGTGATAGTCTTAGTAACACTGGTCGCACCTAAATTAAATGTACTGCACAAAGGAGCATCATGGCTTGTGCTCTCATCCTTGCATGAAATGCTAACTGAACCAAACCATAGTTTCATGCAAATAAACCTTTGCAGTCTTTGGGATCGATATCTTGACAGCTACGCTGACTCTATCTCTGAAGAAACTATCATGCCCAATTTAATGATATGCAAGACTTCAATTTAAAGATCATGGAATTGACTTGAAACTCTGAAGCATCTTTAGAAAAATCAGAGCGTAAACAGGAAATAAGATTTGAATCACAGTAATAGTATTTGGTTACTACAACAACAAAACAAGAAATACAAAGCCTGCTATTTGGTTAGCTCTTTTGCATATTGCAACATTAATGCTGAAAAAACTTTCGTGAAAAACTTAAGTGAGAAAAGCTAACGAGTTAAGTGATTGAAAAAACCCTATCACCTACAGAAACGTACGTAATGTTGTCCAACATTACCCACCCGTGCATCAAAAGACTGCCCTCAGCACACTGTTAAAAGGAAACTTTCACGCTCGCTTCATGGAAAAGTTGTAAAGTGTATATCAGAGTTCGTGAAACAGTGTCGTTTCCTGCACACCCACTTACACCATATGGTAAACAGGGCTTTGTACAGTTTAAAAAGTGTTAAGAATGTCAAACTGTATCTGACTGATAAAATTTGTGTTCACTGACTATTCCACATATGCTACCTGCTAGAAAAAAAAAAAAAAGAAAAATTAATGTGAAGCCCAAGGTATTACTATCAAGCTATTAAATGACATCTGGCTGCTGAAAAACGTTTACCTAATTGAGTGCTTCAACTCAAGATTCAAGCTTTCTATGAATTAGTCTCTTTAAAAAAACATTTGACAAGTACTTTTATAAATGAAAACGTATTTAGAAGTTAGTTACATTGTGTAAATTAAATGTAATAGACTGATATTGTTTGCAGTTTCTTCACTTATCAATGCCTACACTAACCCCTAAGACTGAAGTCAGTCAGAAAAGTTGATGGTGGAGTAATGTATTCTGTGTAGTTAAGTAACTAATTGGCAAAAAAAAGTGATCTACTTGTATAATACCATTCTCCCTCACATGCTTCAAGAAAACCTTTCTGGCCTTTTGTTTTAAAATGAACTCTGTGGTCCCCTTTGAAAGTCCCCACTTTCAATGCCACCAGTGTGATATCATCCAGATAGTGGCCTCTGAAACAGGCACCTGAAGACAACGGTAAGAACACAACCACCTAAGAAAAGTCAAGTTCCTTTCCAGTATCCAAAGTTGGTCACTTAAAATTACACAAACAATGAAAGAATATGGGTGCACAGAAGTGTACCCAGTATCATGCAAAGCTTTTGTATATTCATAAAGAAAAGCCATATTATTCTTCTCGAAACAGTTAATATTTAATTCCTCTTAGAAAAATGTAAGTATTGCCAGTGTTTCTAACTTCTTCTAAAAGCTTAAAAGCTAAAAGCCAGTCACTGTAGCAGAAGCCATGGATCCAAACTCACTTATTTCAGCTCTTTACTCTGTTTTGGCATGCTTGGAAGTGACACAAAGATGGAATTATACAGTAGAATGAAGGAACAGGCACATCCTGCCTTTCTATAGAATGCTTTGCAAAATCAATTATAAACATGTTTACCAATTAATGACATTGTTTAAACACTGTGAATGATTCTTAAAACAGTCATCACAACATAGAAGTTCTTCTCTCAGTTTCCTTCTAGTTTCATACATTTAAGCCACCAATTGGACTGTGGCTATGAGCAATCTAGTCCTCTCATCCCACATGAATTTTAGCTCAAAGCCTGGAAAAACATGTTATTTATACATAACAAAGAATTAAAATGTTTACAAACCTCTTGCATCACTTTAGGTGTTATTAACATAGCTGTTAATGGTCCAGAAATATCAAGCAGCCATTCCAGCAGTGTGCTATTAGCATGTAATAGGCCAAAGCATATCTGCTCCGTTACTATGGCAATAAAGCATTAAACAAATCCCCGTGTGAACAGAAAACTCCTGATTACTAAGATCTTCACAGTTATTGCCAATGTTCAGATGCACATGAACAATATTTTAATGGCAGCTCTACACTGAACTGTGTTGCTGAGGTTTGGCATGACTGGTGAATGATCCATGGCTTTTTGTGTGTGAGCAAATGGCTCTGAAAGCAGAGCTGATCTCAGTTCTTAGCTAAGGACTTCCTCACTGAGCAGGGTGCTAAAAGCTAAACACACCATTTTGTCTTTTCTACACTTTGATTTTTCCTGACCATAATCATCTCTACTTTTCCACACTGGGTTGAATTACTCTCACTATGCAAAAATATAAATTAATTTCTATTACAAAAAAGAAGACTCTTTCTCATCAATTAGATACTGATTGGTTTTCTTTATCAGATATCATTTAACACCTTAATAGTTGGATGCCCATGAGTCACTTTTGCTGTCTTGTGGATGTAAGTCTTTAAATCAAAGGCAGGAAATGCCCCTGTCACATGGATCACAAATAATGGAAATTAACTTGGAAGTCTGTCTAATTTCCATTCAAAACTCACACTTGCAGGTCTATTACATGTCACTTCTGTATTTGGAAAAATGAAGTCATGAATGTAGGACAGCAGTTACCACCTTTATAAATAATGAATCAACAGTTAAAGGAACTAAACTACAAGGGCATAAAAACAGCATTTCCTTCTTTTCTCCTTCTGAATGTTTTATCCTCAAAAATACTGTTTGGGACAGTATTACCTAAATATTTTCTGATTGGAGATTTACAAGGAGTATTCATAAGAAGAGTGCCTTTTGCCAACTCTGCTGGCAACAGAGGTTGCCAACAACCTTCCATTTTGAGGTGAAATAATCTCTGATTGCTTCTGTGAGATATAAAGGACTGCAACACTACTGAGTGGACCAAAATATATACGCAGCAGTGCCAGCTGGCAAGTGGCAGGAGCGGGAATTGTCTGCAGTCTGACCCTGTGGAAGGCCAGTCAAAAGGCAAGTCACTGAGGGCCAGAACAAAGCCTGCACTAGGCAGGCTGCTGCCCACATCAATCACATTGACTCACTTCATGGACCAACAGTAGATCACAGGACAGTACCAAGGAGGCTGCCATCACTTTGACAGGAGCCCCTACGTTGTTTCAGTATTACAAGGTACTTTAATTTCAGCAACAGCTCAAGACTCCTTCAGCAGCTCTTTACAATGAATTTCCCATTCCTTGCACTGCAACCGGAAAGGAAAGCATAAAACCTCATCCATACCTTCAAATAAGCTTTTGAACAGATTTACAAATACTAAATAGCAGTATCATTTTGCAAATCATAGTAACAGTTCATCTCATGTAGTGTTAAAAATCCTCTAAAAATACACAGAGCCTTGTTCAGTAGGTATAGTCCTTCCATTGTAATTTGTTCTACTCCATCATCACACAAGGATTTTTTTTTAAATTGTAAATATTTCAGAGAGAGATATATATATATTCAGATATATATATTGCACTACTCATGTTAAAGATTTGATGGGCTTAGCAATGCAATAAAAATGTTATTACTCAGAAATGACATTTAATATAGCACAACTTTACAGATTACAATCTTGTTTTCCATTTTAGTTATGTTCCTATGGCAGAAGTCTGCGGTGCAACTGATTAAACAAAAAGTAATTGTTTTGTTTAAGACAAATGACCGAGTCAGTACAACCAGTGTTCCAGATCAGCAGTAAAACATTGAAGTAGTTGTGCATTGCAGCCTGTAGACCATCTGCCTGTACGTGCAACTGGAGTGTAGCCAGGTATCAATCACTTAAAATTACTGCTTCAGTCGATGGGCTGAATTGAAAAACTGGCAGCATTTACTCATTGCATAAATCCCTACTGACGGGTGTTCAGGCATTCTGACAGAACAACTCAGAGCTTTAACTTGAGGTAGAGTCCCTAATTAACTGGTGTACCACTGGATACAGTACACTTGTTTAGAGACAGCAGCCTTGTTAGTGAAGTATCTGAAATCACAGCAGGGATTTCCACAACCTTAAAGCTATGCTTTCCATCAGGCAAAAGTTAATATTGTTCAGAAAGCTGATCAATGTGTCAAAGCAGCACAATGTGTCTGTAATTGTAAGCTAAAGCTGCAATGCCGGGGAACTTAGAAAATATTTTTGGCTATATATTTAAATGCTTACACAGGCATCCTGTGTTAAAAGACACTCAGAAAATAAAAACATTACACCCTCAACTTACGTAGTTTAGCTGTTATGCTCAGTATCATTAAAAAAATAAATAAATAAAAAAGACACTTTTCTGATTACTTTCTTTTGAACATGATTTAAAAAGCTCAACTTTTTTTTTTTTTTTTAAACCTTGTTAAAAGCAGAAGGCTGTCTCCGGAGTGAGCACGTTCCATTAGAACACATTAATATTTGACAGACAATCTTGAACTGGAAGCATTTAACTTACAAACAATATGCAGAGGTATTTAAAGACATCTCTAGAGTTAAGTCTTCTGTTTAATTAAATGATGATACTACTGAGGAAAAATGTGATTATGATTAGTGTCATTTACCAGTCCAGAAGTAAAGTAGCCCTTAATTTGGAGCCCTCTGTAAGCATATCCTGACGGTCAAAGACAGAAGTCAGTTTTCAGACACATTTTTTGTCAGTATCCATACATTTATTCACATTTTTCTTTTTTCTTCAGTGAAAGATAAATGCTCTAAAAACAGCACTGCTGAATGATAATAACTGACAAATAAGCAAGTAATTTTCCTACTGAGGGTAGAAAGGGTAAAAAGCTACTTCTGGTCTAGTTTTAAACCAGCCTAAATATCCTAAAGACAAGAATTTTGTAGCTAAAGTGCAATTTATGTTTTATTCATTATTTAACTTTCCTTTCATTATTGTGTAGTGACTTGTCCACAGCATCCAGCCCAGACACTTTAATCCTCTGATGGCAACAGAAACTAAATTATTCATATTTAATTTTTTTTTGTCCACTACATTTAAATCAATGCTACAGACACAGATTCAAAATTGACTGGCATTCCTACATAACACCGATACATGCAAAATTTAAGGTTTGTTCAAAAGTAAACTTTGGTCACTGTTTCCACTGCCTTTGGTTTTTCATATGCAGCTTCTACAAAACTATTTTATATATATATATATATATATATATATATATATATAAAAATACATATTTATGAATACACTCTGAATAATTATATACATTTCGTCTTCAAAAGTTCACACCTTAGCATTTAGCTGGTTTCCAGATACAAGTTAACTTCATTGCCTTTGAACAAGACCAAATTTCACTCTCAGTGGAGCCAAGTGAATACAACTAACAGTCAAGAGAAAGCATACCTGCAGTAACCAGGATTTCATACAGGAGGCAATTAGCACAAACGGGGACGCAGGAAGCTCTGCTTTACTATGTGGGTGACAGCAAAGGCTGCCCACGGGGGCTGTGGGGTCTCCTCTTCAGAGGCTTTCAAGAGGTGCCAGACACGGCCTGGCACCTTGCTGTGAGTATCCCTGCTCGAGCAGGGGTTGGATCAGATGGATCCAGAGGTGTCTGCCAGCCTTAGCCCTGTTGGGATTCTCTGATCCAACCACCTGGTAAAACTGCTTACAAAGAACTGAAAAAGAATCAGTGGATTTCCCATCTCTCCCCTGCTATTTTCCCCCTTCCTTTTTTATTTTTTTTCCAAATCCAAACAGGCAATTGGCAATTCAGAAAATCTGAATCTATTTTCAAATATTTATTTGAAAACGACTATAAACACAAAATACCACACAGGTCCAGCAAAAACACCTAGTTATTTGGGCAGTGCTATACAGCATAGAGCTTCCCAAAGATTTAATAGTGGATTAGAAAAGCCTCTAGCCAAACGAGACCACTAGGGAAGCACTGACCATCTCAGAGATGGCTGTGGTTTCTTATCCTAAGTTCTTCTTAGTTTAGCCACATCAAAGACTGTTTCATCATTTTTGGTAACAGGTATGACTGCAGGTTGATTTTCAAATACCAACTCAAGTATATTACCACCTTTACACCACCACATTCCAAGTTATGATAATGCCTGTTCACAGACATACGGTATCAGAACTTTCATATTAAAATGTGGCAATTAAAGCACTTACATTCATACTGGGAGTTGTTCCAAACAGTTTCAAATTAGCTCACTTATCTACATAAATCCAAGGCAATAAAAAGTTCACAATGTAAGCCCAGAAGAAATCACTATCAGCTGTTTCCCTCTAACAAATCTAGGTTTCTTAGGTACACATTTCAAGGACAGGCCTTGTTTAAAGAGCTCAATTTATTTGAAGTCTCTTTCCTGCTATCCAGCTGACAGATCAAAGGTACTTCTCACTCTTAGCATTTGCTCCCACTTTACCCTCTTTTTCAACTTAGTAAAAATTTAAGTTTAGATAGATTTAAAATTTATTTTAAAATTCGTTCTTTCATCTTTTTCAGTCTTTTATTCCTTAGCTTTTCTTGTTCCTCAAAGTTTTCCCGTGACACTTCCCAAATATTGGAATCCTTGGGTTACTTAGTCACAAGAAATTATGCACAGATAGAAGACACTGGGAGATTCAGAAATGCTAAGATAAACATTTCAGTCTCTGTAATGCTTACTGATGCTTTGTAAAATATACACTGTTGTATAAATTATTGTAAACACTCAGTGAGACCATTTAATATCTAAAAGATGCAAAGATTCACCTATATTTCAACCACATCCATTTTTTGCAGTTTTTTGTTGTCAGCGTTGTTGTCTTTCTTTTTTTTCCTGTCATATACTGGCGATCTATTGCTGAGAAGTCATTATCTCAATGGCATGCAAAAAAGCCCTGACAAAACAAAACAACCACCCCTTCAATAAATATTAAATCAGAACTATACTGTCATACAGGTGGAACAGCTACAATATAATAAGCTTAGGTAAATAATTTGTCAATACTTGACTTCGTAAAATGTACTCACCTGCACTCAAATACTATGGAAACAATGATCATAAAATTGATTATAGTTTAGTTGCACAACTTTCTAACATTGTAATTTGATTACCTGCCTTTCACTCTGATATACAGATCAAACACCTGGAATAATGCAGCTGAGTAAAGAGACATGCTAGGAATAGATTTGCTTCAACTGTGTCCAATTTTTTTTTTCCCCAGAAGATAAACATAAGGACTCCCAAAAGAGGCTGCATTTTCTGATTGTTTTCATGAGTATGAAAGGAACACATTTCAGAAAATACTGAAATTAATTTTTTCCCTTCAGTGTTAACGTCCCATATTAGGATTAATAAAACTTAATTAATTGCCAGAGTGGATCTGGACTCTCAGAGTCAAAATGCTTTTATGTTTCAAGAAGTACCATACAAAGGAGAAGTACAGACTTCCTTTGCACTTGATTCCTGCCTTATCAGGAAGTGAAGACAAGTCTCCTGTTCATCAGTTTACTACTCACTATCATTTATCACATCAAAAATTGCTTGTCAGCTTTCTGAATTAATTTTTCATGCTTCTAATTAATTTTCAGTTTATCTCCATTCACTGTAGGGTATTGGAGAAACGGCAACATTCTCCAGCATAACATTACCTGTATGAAATCTCTGTTTATTTCCCCCTCACACAGATCTTTGTTGCATGGATCTCTGAGAAATCCTGTGGACTGCTGCTCTAAGTCAAGCAAATTGTAACTTAGCTGAGTTTCATAAAGCCAGGTTTTGAAGATCTTCATGGTTTTTAGTATCTTTCAGGATTCTTCCTGACTGCTTAAAAGAAGTTATTTATTTCATAGCAAAAATACTGTCTGTCTTGTCAGGCCTGACACTTTCAACAGGAGTAAGACAAAAGAAAACAGAATCTCCAGAATGAAGTACTGTCTTTTCTAAACAGCCCATCTTACTGCCTGGCATTATCAAGTTTTAAATTTCATAATCTGTGACAAGCACTGTAAGGAAAGGACTGATCAGATCTTTCAAAAAAATACTGCACTTACAGGGATTTCCACAATTGAGAGTTCTTATATTACAGTGGTTCCAGAAGAGCTCAGTAATACCACTTCTACTTTGGGCAAAATTTATTTCAGAGCTGAAAGAACAGAACTCATCTTAGGCTACTAGTGGTATCATTCAATCTCTGCACAGAACAACAAAATTAATCCAGAACCCAAGCTGGAAACTCGTACAGAATAACAGCAGATCACATTCTAGGAAGCTGTAGCAACTTTTCCAATGACGTATGCATTTAATTCTTTCTTTTTCTTTTTTTTTTTTCCTTCAGAAAACAAGCCAAATCAACTCTGATTCGCATCTTAAAATCAAATTTCCTCTAAGTCAGGAATTCCTTCTATGGGTCGTGTCCCCAGCAAATGTAGGCTGTTCTTCAGAAAGTTTACCAAGATAAAGTTAAAACTTTGAAAATAAAGGACACATTTGTGTGTCAGTCATGTTTTTCTTATAACAGATGGGTTGTGTTTCATGATAAAAAATGTTTGCATTGAATGTATTAAGATTAATTATTAATAAGGAAACAAGTATATTTTCGTAAGGTTAGAGCTTTGAGACTCAGTTGCAAAATTAACAGTTCAGTTTGCTCAGTGGTTGAAGTTAAAATATATTTAAAACTAAGTTTAGGGCAGCTGTTAACAGCATTAACCATGTCTTTTGAAGCTTTACTTCAGAACTGTCTATATTACAGTTTGACTGTACAACCTACTCTGTTATGGCATGAGTCTGAACAAGCAAGGATGTATGAAGCAATTATAGAAGGAGGGGAAAATATGACTCCAAAAAAAGTCTGCTTAATATATACATTTTCAATGAGCATAAATTTAAAAGAGTTTGCTCTCTAATAGTGCTGGACATTTTTTCCATCTGCTTGATCATCACAGATTTGTGGCACGAAGTTCAATAGGACACAAACTGCAATAGCTTCCCAAAGAGTCAACATGATAAAAATGTCTTCCAGAACTGAGTTGAAACAGAATTTGCAACAAAAAACATGTTTACTTATACAGAACACAAAAGAAACGAACTGGCAGAGGAAAGTACTTTTTCTACTACCATACTTTCAATCCATAAACTACAAGTACATTTGGAATATAAAGTTGACAAGAGCATCTAAAGAAGAAGCTCCAAAATTATACTCTGCATAAAATTATTTCTAGATTTATGTTCCTCCTGTAACAAAGGGATTAGTCAGGAAAACACCGCCATGAATGTCCATTTGCAACTGGTGAGGCGCTCCTGTACAGCATCTTTGCACAGCTGGGGATGACTTCAATCTTCTGCATGCCCCCACACACATCTGCTAGGAGCACACAGATTTCTGTCGCTTCGAGGGATTGCCAGTACACCTGGCAGAAGGACATGACCCTGCTCCTCCCTTGTGATGGGCAGAAAAACTGACAGGCACGGAGATCGTATTGCACCCAACACCCTGGTTCCAAGCAAAAGAAGTCTAGGAGACAGTGTGTGCTAAGATATCACTGCTGCTGCTGAGACCAAGGACCAGAACTGTAAAGGGAAACTAATCATCCTATCTGAGAGTTTGTGCTGGGCAGAGCACGCCCAAGTATCCCATTCAAAAGGCTGTCCACAAGAAGTACCAGAATGGAAAAGGACTGCAGCTGTCTGTGCTGCACTGAAGTACAAACTGCCACTTTCTTGTACCAGCAACTAGCAACACAGTGTTTTCTCCTTTCTCTTTTCTTTTGTTTTAATTATGAGATTCTTCCAAACTCCTAAGATTTCTTCTTCTTTCTCCTTTACAAATGAACAAGATGCTTAATTAATTTTAAAGTTGGCACTGATTAATATCCCAATGAACAACACTGCAATCCTTCAAAATACTGTTCTATGTATTCATATTTCCTAAGTAATACTGGAACATGCTGGGAGGAAGTGAAGTAATACTGATCTCCTGCACATTATGCCAAATAAGCAGATTGCGTTTGCTTAGGAAATGCTGATAAGTAAGAACTGCTTAACAGAAAACACATTTGAGTTCACACTTACCAAATGACAATCAAAAACTATTAAGAATGAAAAAAGGAAGAACATATACATTCATTTTTTAACTATGTTGAAAAACCTTGCTTTTTCTTTATTTCACAAAAAACTACAAGTTGAGAGCAAGAGGACAGACAAAGACTCGGCCTTAATTTCGAGTGCTTTTACAAAAAGAAAGGTTTTGGGGCTTTTGTCCCTGCAAACTGTTTCAGAAGGGGAAAAAAAATTGCATTTCTAGCTCAATTATGAACAACTCTTCTTAGCTGAAACCTACTTTCTGTCATCAGATGTGGAATAAAAGATCATCCCCCTGATTTTTAAATGGTTTCTTTGGGAAAAAAACTGCTATCTTGAGTTCAGGTGCCGTTTTTATAGTCACTCTGCAAATCTGATTCATATCTAATATGTATTTGTGCATTTCACACATGTAGACATTTCCAGGCAAGAACAAAGCAGGAATATCACAAACATCTAAATTTGTCTGAAAATATTTTAGGAATTTCAGTGTTGAATAATACAAATGCTCTGTTGTGCAAAGAAGTAAAACTGAATACTTGAACATAAGATTCTCCAGTTCCTGAACTGTTATCTCCAAGAGAGTAAACCTCTAGAGTACATCTCCACATGACACATTTATCTAAAGTGGCTGCACACACGTAACGATGGCTTTTGTTTTGTGATCGTGGTCATTTTGAGTTTGTTTAAATACTGCAGCCCAATGCCTATACGCTAATCCCAGAACATTCTGAAACGTTTCAAAGCTTTTAGCGGGAGGAACCTCTTGCATAGGCTTTGTAGATGAAGCTGACCACAGTTCACTGGAACCAGCCAGCTCAGATAAATAAGATGAAAGCAGACATTTCCTGAAAATATCTTGAAAGCTTTCCATTAGACTGTACCAGGGGTATACAGTAAAAACAGCAAGTGCCCATGCTTATATAGCAACCAATCTTCCCACTGCTTTCTCCATTCTGTCTTGATTACTGTCTGTGTATCTATTTATCTGCTTCACTTTAACATCTTGTGAAAGTACTTTGGGAGAAAAAGATGCAACTTCTGTTTGCTGGTTTGCATTACAAAGTAGTTACTGGTGTAACACAAAATTCTACTTAACATTGGTATTAAATATGACAGGGAGATACAAAAATTTACAACACCTAATGGGCAAAAAAATCAGAAATTTGATCTACGGAACATTTCAGAGTCAGCCACTCCACAATAGGCATGAATGCAAGCATTCACACAAAATTCTCTGGCTGTCCAAGTGTATTCTAAGAAAGTCAATATAGTCACAAAGACAGGAGTGCCTCAGGCTAGATTTTCAATTTGATTGAATAAATCCAGCTGTTCACTAGAAAGAGGAAATGCTTCACCACTGGGATCTCCAACATTTTATAATTCTAGAAAGATCGTCAGACCACTTACTGTCAGGTACTTTACTTCAGAACAATGAATTAGAAGTCCAAGTTTCTTTAACAGTCAAAAAATTTGAGGGCATTTAAGTGCTTAGAATGATTTTTGGAAGGAAGGCCAGCAGAATACAAAGGGAGCCCAGATCTTATCTAAGCACTAAAATTAGGTGTAAGAGTGGGCCTTGACACTATCCTACATGTAGATTCTACAAAGATTTAATTCACAAACTTTTAATGAAGAAAGGATAACATTATCATAGTACAAACTATTAAGCAGTGATAAGTCTTTAGGTCAGTATAGCTGTAATGATAATATTGAGTCTCCCAATAGCACAGAAAGTGTCACTGTACTCTGAAAGTGCACTGTGAACTTAAGCACACCGTATGTCCCTAGGAGAAGGAAGTGGTGAACCACAATATCGATGCACAAAGTCGAGTGCAAGTCCAACAGTTGCTACTTTAAACAAAGTTTGCCTCCTTCCAAACAAAACAAAAATACTTGAGGTCTTAGAAGTTTCTTTTCATATATACCCTGAAATCCCATGCTCACCCTGCCTTCTTTAGTTTGTGTTCTTACGCCTCATGCAGCACAGGGTATATGTAATGTGGTTGGTCTTCCTGCTGGAAAGAGGAAGTTTCAGGGTCTTGCTTATGCTACTGCACTCCTGAGCATTATGACAAAAAAGTCATCCTGTGTTGGGCTGGGTCAAGACATTGGAATACATTACTGGAATAACTCATTTATTTAGGCATGGACCCCTAGAAAGCAAAGGTAAAAAAAAAAAACACCTTGGTTCTCTGCTTCTACTGATTGCTTCCAAGACTGCCTGCTACTTGTAGAACATTTAAAAGCAATTGTAAAACAACCATTAGCTATGACAACATTTAGACCTCATCATAATGCAGCACAGACCAGCTATATATTTTAGCTTCCGTTCAGAAGAGTCACAATTTCCTTAAATGTACAGAAGCTACTTGAAAAATTCATAAGATCTGTTTCACAAATTACCAATTCAACCATAAGAATATATAGTAAAAATGACAAAAGATTTGTTCTTATAGTTGATAAAAAATGTATGCCAAGGCATTCAAGTAAAGTTACTTTCTGTGTTCTGATTTAATGAATCATTTGAGCGGTATCTGGCTGGGTGACAGAGATGCAAGGCTCGCTGAAGCCTACTCTAATGCCTACTGGTATAGCCTTCCTTGGGACAGTAAAGCCAGAACAATGTGTCAGACTGAAGTAATATCAAAGAAAGTAAATGCAGTACTGGGGATGCTATGAGGTTGGCCCACAACATCTCTTGACCTGTGAATATCTGTAAGTACTTCTCTGTCCTACTGGCTCCAGTGACCCAGGAAACGCAAAAGAAGAAGCAGCAGTGCGGTAATAAACGGCCTCTGAAATAAGATTTCTGCAATCTTGTAATTCAAGCTGAAAGACATACAAAGATTGCTTGATGGTTTAACCCTATTGAAAAGCAGGGCCTGACACTATGTGAAACCACCAGTGATTTCTTAAAAGATGAACTAATGTTAAATAATGTTTAATGTGAATTTCATAGAGAACTGTCTGTTTTATGCATTGCAAAGTTTATATTCTTAATTTTAAAAATGTATGTTAATTTGGAAAATATAAATTAATGATGCATATGACTACAACTTTTATAATTCATGCCTATGCATAGAATCTGACTGAAAAAGACTTACCTTTAGGGAAATAAATTGACTTTAATGGTGAAAGTGACATTAAAACAAGAAAACAAAATTCAAATAATACATGTCATTTTGTCCCACTATTAGAGAAGGGCAGACTAGTGAATAGAAGAGACTGAAACAACCCCTTTCTTCCATCCTTCTTTAAAAATATCTAAAACTTAGTTAGCTCTTAAAAATAACACTGTTTGTCCATTGCTAACATTTTGTTTCAAATATTTTATTTCATTTGCATTAAAAATATTTCTGTTGATTCCTCCAGTCAATTTCAAGAAGTCTTTCCTCTGTTTTATCTGAAAATTAAACATTCTCTTGACAGGCTAGTTAGGACAATTGTGTATGAGAATAAAAGGGTACTTACACAGATAATAGAACAATAGCAATTAGAGTCCATTCAGGCATTTTGTGAATAATATTTCTGTTTGTTAACCTGAAAAATAGCAATTAGAAAAATCAATTCATCAATCAAAAAAATTCATTTCATAGTGAAAGTAAACAGATTTTAACTGCTGAATTCAAGTCAGCCCTTTAAAGGCTTAGTATGCCACAGTACAGTGTGGCATTCACAGTCCCATGTGAGCAGTCAGCCAACTTTCTGTCTCTCTCCTCTTAGCTGGCCTCAGAGCAATTACAAAATTGCCAGTATGTGTTTTTGTTCTGGAGAGAAGTGGGATGAGGAAGATAGAACAGTAGCCAATTCTTTGAATTCATAGCTTTGGCTGCTATGAAGGCTCAACTCTCCCTGACACCCAATAGGAAATTCCAAGATCCACATATATGCTTTCTGTAAAGATGGGCCTTCTTCCTTACTGGTTTCAGATCTAGATTTGCTGTAAAAGCTAATTTTGCATTGTAGTAAAAATAGTAAACCACAGCTTGAAACAGTGATTGAGCACCTGATGGAAAGGCAGGGCCAACCCAGGGGAGCTCAGCTGCATGTGATGCACCTGAGTAACCAGAAGGGGTGGATCCAGTCCTTCCCAGACCTCATTTAAGGGCTGGCAGTGGAGGTGAGGGTATCTTGCTGGAGTTCCTTGCCTATGGGAGGCCTTCCAAAGGTAAGCAGGTTTTATTCCTTTATTTCTCAATCTACAGATGCTGCACTTGGGTTTATTTGCTGCAGCCTGGGATTGTGCTACTCTGCTGCTATTGCTATATTTCCCATCACGTTACAGCAATACATACATGAACATATGGGACTTTAAGATACTGGAGAAAGTCCTCTGATGACTTGTGTTAGTAAAATGGAAACCTACAATTCTAACTTAAGCAATGGGCATCCGTGCAGACATAAGAGCAGGAAAATGAAGTGTGAAGCACCACAAAGATGCTCAACAACAGGATTGCTACATCTTATATCCTCTGGTCCCTGTGATTTAATTCAGTAGTAATACAGTTTGACTTAAACTCAAATGTTAATGTGACTTAACAATTTGTATATTGTTTTATGGATGAATTTAAGCATGACTGGTGCTGTTTGTGATGAGCAATTTTATGGAAAAGCCACAGCTCAAAAAGAATGTGTAGCTTTATGGGAACCCCAAAAAAACCCTAGCAGAACTAATTTTATTTAGACAGATGCTGCCATATAACAGAAATGCTGAAGGGGGAGCGCCTTAGTATGTTTGCTTCCTTCTTCCACTCTGCTTGCTGTCTCTGTAGTCTTACATAAATCAGACAGAGAATGAAGCTATTCTGTCACTCACCACTGGCACTGGAGAAGATGAAAGGTTGTTAATAGGTCTGAAAATAAACCCTTTTGTCTAGAAGGAGACATTTACTAAAAGCATGAATTTCACCTGCTCCATCAGGGGCTTTAGATTCTTCCTCATTAGAAGAGGAGATAGCGGACATCAACCACTGCAGAGGTAAAGCAAAAGACTTCTATACCGTGTTCAAGGCTCATTCTCGGAGAAAAGACTTAAATCTGTTTTGAGCATCTCAAAAGAAGATTTAATACCTGGGAGTTTTCTATAACTGCTAGCCTAGTCATAGAAGCTTTATCACTGAATCCCTTCACCTTATCAGCTCTGATTTTATCAAAATAGTACCAACTGAGCATGATCAGGGTAGCATGACAGATGCTTGTAACACAATTAATGGAAGCTCCAAAAAAATCAAAAGCTAATCTACCTCTAATTCAGTACTAAAACACAGCTGTGTGTAGGCACACTGTTTTTCCTGATTGAGTACAATAAATCCAGCTTCAGATCAGAACGGAACCATGCTCAAAGGATCCCGAAGTGTAATGATCTATGATGATCAGTTAAACATTGAAGTTTCCAATATATTCTTCTTACTTTTCATCCTTCAAAGGTTAATTTTAAAATGAAATGGCTCTTAACAAATTGAATTCCATGGTTTTCTTCACTCAGTAAGGCTTTTAATTTCTTTAGGAAATTAGATAACAAAAATACCCAAGAACACTGGAAAAGTGTTTGTACTTGCCCTTGTTAAAACTCAACTTCTCTTTTCTCACTTCGGGAAAACTACACAATTCTCAAAATTACTATAAAAAATACAGTTGTAAATAAGACATTTTATAGGATTGCTTCCCTTATTTTAGAAATGCACTCAATTTTTTTTAAAAGGATACTAATGATTATAGCAATATTATTCCATTTTCTTTCTCAAGTCTGCTATCAAAGTAAGATTTTTTTTTTAAGCTGTAATTACTAAAGTAGTATCTCAACAGCCCTACTTTTGTTAAACAATGAAAGAAAAATCAACATATAATACTGTGTGTATAGGAATTATGTCAAACTAGAATGATAGTATTGATAAATACAAATTATTTTTTTAAAAAGATGCACATTTACCAACCACTATTAAAATAGCCAATGGCAGTAGCTGGCAGCAAAGCTAGTAACTGATAAACTGTTTCATTTTTCTGGTTGTAGAAAAAGAAACAAAACAAAGGCTGAAGGTCTTGACTCAATACTGATGACAGTGATAAACACTAAGAAATGTCTGATGGAATCATCTTGACAGACAATTCATATGTAACATTCCAGTTAATCTGCTATGATAAAACACAATGGAAGAGACAGATCCAAAACACCTGGGAAAACTCTGTCAAATAGTGAAAGCATCTTTATTTCATTGCTCTACAAGGAGTTATTATTGATTAGAGCACAGGAAGGTGTCATTCTTGTACACAAACTGAGAGATACAGTTATTTGTGTCAATTAACTCTTATTCAATGTTAGTATTGATTGGCAAGCTCTCAACACTAGTCACTGCCATCAATATGCTATTTATGAAGGAGGCAGTCATGAGATGCAGATAACCAGCAGGATATGCCAGTATGGATTTGCTGATGTACTACTGTCACTGGACTGGATGAAGTGAGGCTCCCACAACCTTTCAGTACAACACCTGTCCTAAAGTGCTTGTGCAACTGGAAAAGAAAACATTTTAGGCTGATCAGACTAAAGCTAGCAACCTACAGGTGTGAAGCCTTAAGTAATATGGAACAGTGGAAGGGCAGTCACTTTCAACAACAAGCAGTGTGTCAACACGAAGGCCTCTAAAGAGTAAAGCTTTCAGGAAACAGGGAAGTGCAAATCCTCTGCAAAAATGGTTCATTAATTCTTTGTCTTGCCTTTGGCCATAACTAGTACTTCAGAACAACTTGTGAAAGACAGGATAAAAAGGTCACCACATTTGTCTCGCACACATTATGGAAATGTTTAAATACAGCAAAAGTTTTAGGATGTGATTTTGGGCAGAGAAATATTTTCTGTTAAAGAGTTTAGTTAAACTTTCTCACACCTACCTAAAGAAAGAAAAGAATGTGCAACTTTTCAAAAGTGAGCGTCTCTATTTACTTATTCCCTAAGAATGGACAGGTAAGCCATGAATGCTGCATGGGTTTCTTAGTTGCTCGTGAGTATTGCGGTTCGTGCCAGCACAGCTTGCAGGAAGGATGTGCTATGACTGGACTAACTTCTTCCCTCAGCCATTAGACAAAAGGACCAAAAAAGCTCCCACAAAGAAGATGAGAATGAGTAGATGCATCACAGTGACAGAAATTGACAGGAAAAGGAATAAAGAGTAAGATGCAGACAAATTCCATTGCAAACCACCTTCCAGTAACTGACTGGAGCTCAGCCTGCAAAAAAACATGAACTCTAATATGGAAATTCTGGGAATACAGAGAAGTCCTAGGTTGAGGTAACCAGTAAATGGAAAACTAAACCCAATAATGACACAAAGAGCACACACAGTTGGTCCTTTTCCTTCAGTCATCTTCCCATTTGGTTACTTAGACACTGATTTTGCTAGTGGTTTACTACCATTAGCAAATGCTGGCCTGAATTGTAACCAATGCCTGCCGTGGAAGCAAAGTTAAGTACTTCCCTATGAGCCCTGTGCTAGAACTTGAACAGAACATCAATACTCCTGAACTAAAGGAAAGAAACTCTCAGTGCTGCAGGTGCTCACCACCTCAGCATCTTCTGATTTCTAGGAAGCAATTTGATACAGGAAAACAGTCCAACATAATAGCAGGTAGATAAGACAAAGTTGTAATAACAGAATTTTGAACACATTTAAGAAACAGCAATACCACATTCATTTTGAGAATCTGTAAATGCCAAGTGCCATAAAATCAACTGAAATATATGTAACCTTAAGGTACAGCAGAAATCCTCTTTTCAACGTGCGATACTAAACTTTAAAAAATAGAATCATACATTCACAAATGTAATAATTTAGCCTCAGTTTCTATATAAATAGCTAATTTTGTCTTCATCTTATAACAAAATGCCCTTATGCACTCTGGAGAATATTTGACATCTCAGTTTTCGTAACAAAAGCTTACAGGCGCTGTGGGACTTTGTTTGGGAAGAGCTTTAACCATTCTAAAATGTCTCTTGAGATGCCTCTGTGCGTTTCCCAGCAGTGGTGATTGAATAATATGTTGCCCAAAGGAGGCTGAACTGCAAGTGTTCCTTTAAAAACCAATGGAGCTGAAAATTGTTGTTGCTTAGTTCACAACATGCTCTTTTACCCTTCTTCAGCTAAGCTTTACTACTGTGATGTATTTTACTTCCTTCTTCAGCAAGTTCTGCAGCCTGAAATATTTCTAGTAAGAAAAGTAAGGAAGTTCAGTAGCAGTGCTGCCTCTGTAGTCATCAAGCATTTTAACCATATTAACAAAGGAAGTAACAAATTTCTAAACCCTACAAACATAAACACAGGTTATAATTTATCCTAGGGCATCTGCAATAGCAATCAACTTATGAGTCAGAGAACTCATATTGATTAAATTTAAGTATGGCACTAGAGATTCAAACCTGTGCCTTATGCCAGAGAGCTAGATTTTTTACTGTATCAGACAGTTTTATACCAGAAATACAAGGAGAAAGGGTTCAAATGTTTTTATTACTTCTCTATTTCCAGTATGTTCATCTTTACTTTCAGCAACACTAACAAGTCTAGCTGTTGTGAGATGCATATAAAACAGTAATAAATTCTTGTGTAGCATTCACAATTGCTATCAACCACTCTTTTCCCAAAATGCTGTATTTCTAAGCAATTTATCTTTGCTTTTATGTTTTTAAAAGGCTACTATGCCCTCCTACAGTAAAGCTCCTTTGCAGCAAACTGCTTTTGAAACCTGATATTCAAGCCATGTTATCTTTGAATAGCAAAAATAATTTAAAATATAAGTTCTGCTTTTGAGGTTTTTCAGCTAAAGTGACCACTAAGCATTTATACCGCAGAGCAACGGAAATGCATTTTTAAGACACAAAGATTTAATTAGAAGAGCAGACGTATACACATCATACAGATGCTATTTCAGTACAACAAAAAATATCTTCCATGGTTGCAATGTTGTTAAAATCTTAATAACAGTTAAACGACTACAGTTGCAGAATGAGGTCCAAACACAAAAATTCTTATATTCAAAAAACATCATGCCCAGAATCAAGCAGAAATAAAATGTATCTTCCATAGTTTAAAAAAAAAAAAAAATCTGGCATATATTGAGATCCATGTTTCAGTGGTGTTTCAGTGGCATTTCTCTGGCTATCAGACAAATCATAAGGAAACAGGAAGAGTTGGGTTTCTATTCACCAAAGACTAGATTTCTTGTGTCAAATGCCACAAGAATGAGCTTTGGTAAATCTACATGTAAACATTATGCATGATGGAAGGTGGTGGTGGTGAGGAAATTGTTTGAAGAGTAACAGCCTACACAGTTGGCAGCTCTTGTTGCTCCTTTCCTAACAACATGTCAAAATGCACAGCGTAATCGAGGTCCAAGACATGAGTGGTGGCTCCCCCAAAAAGAACAAACATCTTGAGAAGTTGCTACCATTCTAATATCCCTCTTCCTTTAGTCCCAGTGTCTTTAAGTATCCTCCTCAGTGCTTCTGTGACTATCTGTGGTAAAGAAACATACCCTAGACCTACTTCCCCTTGAAATTAGAAGAAAAGAAAGGTCAAGCTGGACCTTCTTTCCATTTTGAATATTAGTGGTAATAATTATTAATTATATTAAATCCTGTTAGCCCAGCTACAGGGAGCCAGAGCAAAAGAAAGTGACAGATGTCAGAAACTCACGCTTAATAGGAGGTGATGAGGTAGCAGATCCTTTAAAAGACTCACCATCATCCTCCAGAGACCACTGGCCTAGTTTTTAAAAATCTACTCCTGGTGACCTAGCCACTGTCAAGAGCAAGGAAGGGGTTGACTTGTTAGTCCACAGGGAATATGACATTTCCTACGTGAACACACAGCCTCTCTGTGCCCAAATCACAAATACAAATCATAGGATGTTTAATCAATCAAGAATTGCTAAATAAAGGCTAATACTTACCGGAAAGTTTTGACAAGATTTTTTAGCTCTGTGTAAACATCCCCCAGCATAATCTGAAGAGGGCCCAAAACTGCAGGTAATCTAGAAGGCAAGAGACACTGGTTAATGTTTCTGTGTCTTAATTTCTCCTGAAATAAGGCTTCCATCAGAGCTCGTTAAAGGTAATGAAAAGGGAAGAAAGTGTTTGTGCAATAGATTTGGCATATAGTTTACATTTCTGATTCCTCTCGGTGCTTTTTGAGCAATATTTTTACTTTTACAACATTTTGATTATAAAAATAAGAAGCTCTAATTTATTGTAAATGTGAAGTAGAAATTGGATATCGTTTTACACACATTTTCTATTAAACTCCATGTCAGTTCAGACATAACATTCTTACGGTAAAAACAAATGTTTTTCATTATAAGTATTGGAATTTCAGTCTTCATAAATGCTTTAAAAGTTTATATTGGTTAAAAAATAACAATTGCAAAAAGAAAATTGCATGCCTAACTGTCATTCACACAAAGAATATATCTGCTAATCTTAGACTTACATATGATAAAAAAGGATGAAACAGAAATAACACTCCATTGGAAGTCTGATTATTGGAACAAAGATGTTAGCAGGGCAATCAGAAAATTTCAATAACAGATTGCTTTCCTGCTTGAATGTGTAAAACTTGATAGAGAATGCTGCAAACTGTACAAACTGCTTAACAAGTTCTTGTTATTGCTAGCATTTGGGGATACCATCTATTACTTTTCACATATTAGATGTAGGTTTCAGCTAAAATTTCTGCCTCTGTTTGCTTGTTAACAACTTCTTGCATTTGAATATCCAATTATTTAAACTTATATGTATGGGCACTGTGCTGATACTGTTGGAATAGTCAATATTTCCAGTTGTATTTATATCACTGTACCTTTTACTAGAACTGTGTATTCCCACCAATCTCACCTGAACCAAAAATCAATTAAAACTACAATTGAAATTACAAGTAGCATGTACATGAAGTGCACACAACTATATATTGTTAATATTAACATATATGTATTTATTGCTGATTTTCAGTTGCTATTTTACATCCCTCTGAACCTGCTTTTAAAGAACTTAATTTAGACGCTTCAGATGTTTCCAGGAATCTGAGGGAAAGGAGGACGATAAATGAAGTGCTTTCTGCAGATTTTTGGAAGCACATTTTCATCTTAAGCTCCATGTGTTATAGCAACATTTAGAGCAAGAAAACATAGATATTTTCAGTGTAGGGGCACAGCTGAGTTCTAACAACTACTGACCAGCAGGAACATGCTGTCCTGCCAGCCTTGAATGCTACAACTTATCATCTACAAGCCCTGGTGCATGCAAGAATGGACAAGTTTATCTTAGAGACTATCTTAGTAGCAAGATTCTGACACTTATCTCAGGAGGTTGTGCAAACTGTTATCTGCTGCTCCATCATAGCATGATGGTGTCAAAAATAATTTATTTAGGGCAATACCTACCGGTTATGAATAATGCCACTCAGAAAAAGGTGAAGAATGTCCTTGCACAGTGTGTTTATTACTTAAAATGATGATGAAAGATCACTGATGTCAGCTTGATGATTACTGAAGTAAGGAATACTTACGCTCTTCTCAGTTTCTCGAGGACAATTCGCTTCCTAATTTGCATTTGTGCATTTGAATCAACAAGTGGGAACGTGGGGTCTTCCTGTTGATCATTCTGTATTATAATATTAAAACCTTTAATTACAGTCTAATATTTAATTGCAGTCAATGCACCAGAATAGTCACAGCTTATCAACTCATGTTTAAACATAGGAAGCTCTCATCTCTGAACAGGAAAAAACAGCCAGTAGTGTCTGAATGGACAGAACTCTGGTTAATTTCACCCAACATAGAGTTTGCAGCTAACCTGCTTTTCCCCTTTCCTTGCAAAGCCATATGCTAGATACTTTAATTCAACTAAATGGCAAATTTATTCAGAAACTGTCTAAACTTTTTTACAAAAAGCAATGTAACTTCTTTATTTTAAAAGAAGCAATGTTACGAAAGTTACACCCTCTTATGCTCATAATATACCTGACCTTGAAAAGCAAAAGCAATTTCACATGCTTGTAGAAACTGTACAGCCTACCTAGGATAGTTAATGTACTGTTTTACTATAATGACAAGAAGACCTGGTTGCTGTCAGATGGTCTGCCTACCCTGATAAAAATTCAGACCACTCTGTATTTTTTCAGTTCTCCAAATCCTCCAGACTTTTTTCCCCCAAATTGTCTGCGTTGCAGCAACATATCCAAATAAATCAGCAGACACCAGCTTGGAGAATTTTAACTATAAGTAATGCCAGAGATCTAATCTTACTCAAAAGAAATAAATCCAATCTCAAGTGCTCTGAATTAAAGGCAAAAAAAGAAGTTAATATAGATTTTATATAATGAATAAAAGGTGGAAGAAAAGAAATCCAGTTCCTCTTTCACCCGAGATCTACTCTGTCTAATGGGCTTGTTTCTAAGTAAACCTTATTTACCCTGCAAGGCAGCAGTTTTACAGAAAGCCTTTGTTACAGAAGTCCTATCTCTCCAGCTCACAGAAATCACCAGTTTTTCTTGCCAGTAAGCTATTCTCACACAAGGCTCTTTAACAGCTGCTTCTCATTGCAATTATGCAATGCTACAGTTGCAGAGTTGTAGAGATGATGAAAAGGATGGGCCTGGGAAGTGGTGACAGTGTTGTACTTCATTTTTCTACTAAGATTACAGTAGAAATAGTTCTACCTATTCTCATTTGCTACAAAAACTACATAGGGCCTATATAGATCTTAACTTCTTTCCTGTTCCCGTTGCCAGTACTTCCCTCTTGTTTCAGCCCATGTTCAGATTGTGCTCAAGCAACCCAGTTATCTTTCATGTTTCAAAAACTGCAAGGAATCTACCAGAACTGAATGCTTCCCAAACAGTCAAATTCATTCTTATCAACTCAAAATATTTTTCTTCAATCTTAAGGGATTGTTTTGAATCTATCCAACCTTCCTATTAGTATTTTACATTAATAGCTTGATGATACCATGGCCATATCCGCTTACAAAGGCAGCAACGAAGAGCTTATAATGTCTGCGTAGAAGCAGGATTTCAACAGCCCAGACACTGTTCCATCAGGCACTTACTTTGTCTGTACTTGAATGTTCATCTGCTTGTGTATGTGCTAACTCCTCTTCAGCCAAGGTGTACTTTCCTTTATAGAACTCTCTTACTCGGAGTTGTAGGAACTCTGTTTCTTCTTTTAACTCTTCGTAACTAGGCACAGGCTTAACTGTTTCACCTGAGCCCATAAAAGGTAAGGAATAGTTCAGACTGTTTTCAAACTTCCCTACAGCAGCACTGTCAAGATCTTCGGGTGTATCTAAGTCATCCTCATCGAGTTCTTCATCTTCTTGGTTGGCAGACGATAGGCATTCTGATGACCATAAAGTGTAGTTTGGACCATACAAAAATCTTAAGGTTTCCTCAGTTCTCCATTCTGTAAGTGTTTGCTTAAGCAGTTCTAATAAACTGCATTTGGCAGCTGAGGAAGAAACTGAATCCCTCAGTTCAATTTTTTCATGTTGTTTTGAGTTAGCTAGTGTTTTAAGGTATTCTGCTCCTTTTTTACTCACACCTAGGAAGACTATCTGTGAATTGCTACAGGTATCTTCACAGTTCTCAGAAGCATTTGATTTTCCTGGAGTAGTATTTTTTGAGGGCATTGCAGTTATTTTCTCTTGAACAGTGCAAGCATGCATTTCTTCCTGAGCATTTAATTTACAGTTAGAGAGTCGTTCAGTGATTTCTACCACATTTGAGCCTTCAGATTTAGAGCTGGAATAAGCTTTCTGAAGGTGCTTCTTTTTGAGGATGCTGTTTCTGTGCAGTTGCTGTGCAAGATTGACTGAACTTGACTGACTTCCTGGTAGAACAGAAGAAACAAATTCCTGTTCGGTATCACTACTGCTATCACTGGCTGTGCCATAAGAAGCAGATTCACATGGATTTGAAGATACCCTAGGATTTTCAATGTCAGAAGCTTTGATTACTTCATCACATAGTTTCACCTCTTCTCCAGATTGACCACTGTAACAGAAAACACAAGTCATCAAAATAAGAAATGGATGTTACGTGAGTTTGGAAAATTATTATATATAATTAAGAAAAATGGAACCTTGTTTGCTTGCAGTAGATGTGTAACTTTTGCCCTAGAAATTATATTTAAACTTGTTCTAATGTTTTGCAATTAAGATAGTTTAAATGCTGTTTAGAGAAATTAGTTCCCAAATGCTTATTGGCAGTTAGAACAGCAAACAAGTTGCTATTAAAGACAACAAACTTAAGTTCCAATTTAATATGAAGAATTTTAAAGTACTTCCATTTTTAAAATGAAGATCAGTATCTCAGTATACATATGAATGTAGTACCTGAAAACCAGTAGGCCACTAGAGCTTGTTTTTGGCATATATGTTTGCCATCTAATGGCTGGATGTTCCAAAAGAAAACAAAGTCACAATACACAGCAAGTACAGAGAGATGACAGAGTAACATGACTTCAATTGAGCTGATACTGATGTTTCAGAATAGGAAGTACAGAAGTTTTCATCACCTATAATTGGTACCACTTTCTTTATAAAGAATAGATGGTATAAAATATTTAAACTACAAACAGTGTTATTTGTTTCAGATTTCAGCAGGCTCAATTATGACACGAAGGCCAAGAGCAGCTGTACACTAAATCATACAGGTCAAACATGCTAGTTTAGAATCACAAAGGAAAAGAAATAAGACAAATAATCCTTCATCTAACAAGGTCTCTTCAAAGATTTGCCTTTTACCTAATATAATGTTTGTATTTCTAACTATAAATGCATATAACAAAATACTGTTCAGTGTACCTCTGTCCCCTCTTCAGCAGCTCTATGTCTGATGGTCTGCAAAAAGAATACAAGGAATGAAGACTAATTATTCTGCTAAATCAGTGCTCTTGAAATACACAAACGCAGAAAACACATAGTTGAGGATGGAAAGAACCTCTAATGATCTTAGTCCAACATCCTCTGTTCACAGCAGGATTAGCTGGAATAGGCTCATACATACGCATTCACTAGCCAAATTTGTGTGAGCCAGTAGCATGATACATTTAACAACAGCTGATCAAATCATAAAAACGTTAAGTCAGAAAGGACCTCTGGAGGTCTAATCTGACCTCCTGAGACAGTGAGCTTGTCACCAGCAGCAGATTAGGTCAGTCACACCTTATGTAAATTTAAATCTTGAAAATCTTGAGGATTGAGATTTTGGAACCTTTCTGTGTAGGCTGATTCGTTCCACCACTCTCTTAGAGCATCTTTTTCCCCAATGTTAATGTAAACAACTGATATTTATGGCCAACACTCCTTATTAAGTTTTCTGATAATAACCAAGACCAAGTTTAGGTCTGTAATCTATGTGATTTTTATTTTTTTTTTTTTCAAAAAGTTGTAGACTGTTTTCAGATCATCCTTTGGTTTTCTCTTCATCAAACTAAACATGATCAGATCCTTATAAGTCACAAGGCCCTATAGGAAAAACAATCCTGAGTAGTTTGCAGGAAAAATGCTCCAAATTGATACAGGAATTATTCACAATATCTTCCTTTGAAATTGCTTAAAAAAATAGGCTATGAAGTTATAGTGATCTAAGATAATGGAGTCCAAAGGTTTCTGGAAACACTAAGAACTGTTACTGAACAGATTCTGAAGGATTTCTTTCCAGGTTTCTGGCTGCTGTTCTGCTTCATTTCAGTTATAAGGTAGCACCACAATGCTAACTACTTTATTCAGCACTGAATATTGAAATCCACACTTGCCTTATGAATGACAAGGAACCTTTTAAGCATGCCTTGAATATAAGTCAATGAAATAACACCTTAAACTCAGACAGTATATATAAAAAAAAAAAAACAAAACAAAACACATCCATACAACAGATTTAAAAGGATGACAGCTGCACTTTCCATATAAATGAACTGAGTCTGAAAAGTAAAGGTGATAAGATAGTGATTTAAGAGTAATTATGTGGTGCAAGTTTAAGTTTTAAATGGAAGTTTTTAGTCGTCTTATGCAAATAGATATTACTAGCCATGCACTGCTTGTTGTTTGTGTTTGCTTGGTTTGTTTTGGAAAACATACCCATCTCAGCATAAATAATTAATTGTGTCAAACATCAGAACTCTGCTCTTTATGTTAACAAAGAGATGTTAAAAACAGTTTCTTTAGAGAGAGCAAAGCCATGAAAACACTGGTAAGCTCACTTAACTATTTCACAGTTTTACCTAATTCTTCAGGTCAGGCTGTTCTCAGCCTCTTCTCTCACTGACCCATATTTCATACAACTCCTCCCACTGTGAAACTGAACTCACACATAATTTCAGATTGTTTTCTCTGTTGAAAGCCAGGGTACTTGCTTAGACAATGAAAATTGAATAAATGAGCTGAATCTTCTCTGGGTGAGTATTTACTGCTGAGCAGTGACACCCAGTGGCTTGATTCATTGTTTGCACACCTATGTTTCTTAGCTTTTAATATATTAAAGCACAGACTATGTAACACTTCCAAAATGTGTGTTGCAGTAATAACAGAAAATAAGCAATCTGAAATGACAGTTTTATGAAGGGATAAGGAAGTTCTTCATTCCACAGACTTTCAGTCTAACCTAAAGCCCAATGCAAGTGCTCTGTTAAAATGAGAAAATCTCTTGTAACAGAGTAAAACAAATTATTCCTTTACCTTACATGGCTTGTAAAAATCCAAATACATTTTAAAATTAATAGGAGTTTATTATTTATGACTAGTCTGCCCTCTAAACTAACACAATCAAGTCTGAGTGGTCATTACTAGAACTGGGCCATGTCAATTACAGTAATCCATATGGCAACAGCACTTAACATGAGCACCATGCTAAGTTGACACGTTAACATCACTTGTGTCTGCTCCAGTCTAACCACTTGGATGTATTGCAACTAATTAATTAGCATTGCAGCTTGGACAGAGAAAACAGTATCCTTGAGATGAGCTACAACTATATAAGGTCACACTTACATTTCTTCTTCTCGCATCCATACTGGACTCTTCGAAATTTGAGCTTCAAAATATTTAGATGCTTTATAGCAAAAGTTGCTGCAAAAGCACTGGAAATACAGTATGGAAAATGTGACTGAAAGCATCATTAGTAATAATGACAACTTTAAAAAACAAAACACCAAAACTCTCAAGAGCGATCCTGAACCCTGTAAAATGTCCATACAGTTTAAAAGATGTGCAATAATATTTAGGTGTTTAACAATGTAAATTCTGGTCTGCAACAGAACTTTTTTTTTGTCACATTTTTCAATATGACTCCTAAAATTTTGCAGCATCCTAAAAAAAAAAAAAAATTATTTTGCACAGTTGTGTCAGATAAGACGACAGAACATCCCAGCACTTCTCAGACTCAAGCTTGGTAGCTTGGAGATGGAAATACACTACTTAGGAACTTCATAATCAAATAGTTTATGAAAATGATTTTCATGAGATCCAAATGCATTGGTTCTGATTCAATCCACTCTATGAGTGCTGTTACAAAATGCATTTGTAGTGTGGAGACAGTATTAAATACACTTAAAAAACAGCTTGTTACCATACCTTTCTTTCAGTAATATCGTAAACTCTGTTAGTTTTTGTTGAAATCCTGTACTTCTGTTTTGGCACCTAAAATGATACGTTGCTTTCATCAGCAAGATTGTCATATTGTTACATAAAACTTTCCTCCTAATTCACATTTTCAGTACATGGAATGCTCTCAGTTAGTTGAACTACGTACTACAGCAACCTTTTCACTCAACTCTCTTGGTATTTTATCTCCTTAGACATAAGAACTGCAATTTCTCATTATTTACATCTTAGTAGGCAACTTCAGGTCTACAAAAAAGCCTCTGCTGGGAGTGAATCAATTGCAAAACTGTACATATTTTTTCTTTCATGATTTTTTTTCCCAGATAACTTCTTGTGTCACAACTGGTATTACACCATAGGTTATGTAACTGAACTCACAGCTCTGATATATTGTATTTAAGTGTGACTGATTTTGACACAAGTAACATCTGCTTTTGGAGGGGATTTGCAGTCACAAAGTAATGCCCATGCGTTTTACCTTTTTTCATTTCAGCCCATCTTACAGAGGTACAGAAGGACAAGATTAGAGCGCTTCTGCGTGCATGAAGGATGGCTATGAAACCATACCTTATTCACCTTTATTACTATCAAAATAGATTATAATTGATTCTCTTATACAGCAATGGTTGTCAACCAGTCAGATTTAGCTTTTTACTTCAGAAGCATTGTATTGAAATGATACCTGACCAAATCTATGATTAACATTCCAAGTTTAAAATGAAAAAAATAAGCAAGAGAATAAAAAATGCTAATAGATTCTTATGATGACACTACTCATAAAAAAGCATCTTACATTTTCCAGTTTATTTCGACATACAGGGTAACCACATAGTTTGATGATAGACCGTTCATCAACAATGTCCTTATAGTGAGATGGAGTAATACATTTTCCCTGCAATAACAAGAAAATAGTTCAAAAACAGATACTGGAAGATCTGTCATTTTTCATACTCAAATGAAAATAAGCAAATACAAACTTTCCATTTTATAACAGCGGGTTATAAAATAATAAATAGGTTAATAAACAGCACTGAGAACCCACCCAGTAAAAAATAGTAAAAAGTTTTAAAAAAATACACACACTTATTTTTGCATATACAAGCACTTCATCATATACCTCTAGTGCAGCTATTCTCTCAGTTTTCCTGTCTTTACATGTTACATACACCTGCCTGCCATCATATTTACAACCTTAACAGGAATAATCCTCATATCTTCCCAGTAAAACTGCTGCCAGATGAATTGTGTGGAAAAGAGTACCATTATCTAAATTCAGAGGGCATGACACAGACCTAACTTTTTGTACTTCCCAGAGGCATAAACAAAGTATGCTTACAGACAGAGATTCATAGTTTTATCTCATCCTACAAAACTGGAGCATATTTTTTTACTGCAGAACCCTTGAAAATAAGGTAACCATCAACAGAGCTGACAAGAGAGAATGAACTTGTCCACTCTGAACTGCAGAAAACTGTTCTAAGAACTTTAAAAAACAGTTGGACATTAAGATACAAAATAATACCCAAACTTACAACACCTACAGAATTCAGAAGGAACTCTTCAGTAATGTTCTCTTCTAGGAGTTGCTCAACAATATGCAGTGCCTTTTTCTCAAGTTCAATCTTTTTTCTAGTAGAAGCCTCCAGCGCTGCTTTCCTGTAACATAAGAGATGTTAAATGAAACAGCAGCTCCCATAAGCAATTCCCAAAGTGAATATTTATCTTCTTTTCTAAAATGCAGTAGTTTGCATTTTCTGTATCTCATCAAGTTGGCCAAACAAAGCAACAAGTGGACTATAAATTTTGTAATAACCACTGAAAAGAAGAAAAATAAATAAATAAAAAATCTAACTTTGCTTTGCTTTATTTTCTCCCCAGTCAGGAAAAGTTGCCAAACCACAACAGAATTATTTCAGTTTTGCACGCACCCGTTGGTCATGTATTTTCTTGTATCTTCCATGTATCTGCAGTGAGGCATATTTTAACATATTCTCTTAATATACACAGATTTTAGCCTTTGCTAAATGTTATTCTCATTCTGCAATACAGGCTGATTAAACTGCAGCAGCTAGGTGATAGAACGGAGGCAATCCTTGTAGCTCTGCCTCCTCCAGGAAAGAAGTTCTCCTGCCACCTGTGTCACCACTGTGAGTCTGAATTCCTTTGGGCAGCTTTCCCCAATGGGTGGCTGTCTGACATCTCTGTGGGGAGCAGGTGGCGGAGGCAGCTGTACTATGGCATTCTGTGCTGGTTAAAGGGGACGCAGCTTTCAGCCCTGTTAAGATGTTATGTGCAGCTCTGGCCAAACAGGATGGCTGTGCCTATTATAAGCAATGCTAAACTGATGTTCAGTTAAAAGACGCGCAGCATCACGCCAAAAACCTGCAGGAGGTGGATGGTCTCTGGAAGTCAGTTATCTCTAAGAAAGTCAAAAACACGGGAGGAAAGAGTTACAAAGACCACCATACATTGCTTGCTAGAAATGGTACCTCTGAGCAGCATCTTCATTTTTTGGAGCAGCTGACCGTTTATTTCCTAGAAATCAAAAACATGAATGCATATAAGTGACTTTTCTTCCTTTAGCAATGGAAAACATTGGTACTTTGAAAAATATCAAGACTTCTGCAAGCACAGTGGAATGCACAGAACCTCGCTTTTGGTGGCTGTGCCTTCAGCAAGGCAATAACCACTCAGCAACGTCAGGCACAGCTTTTGTACCGCTCCTGGGGTAAGCACGGCCTGCCCTGACCTGGACGCGGAGCCGATACGCCTAGAATATGTATTTTTAGGTGACAGCTCTCTGCAACCGGAGACGCGGAGACACCGGCCGCCGGCAGCCTGACGCGCTGCCGCAGTCCCCGCAGAGCCCGATGGGGCTCGGGCCCGCCTCATCCGACCGCTTGCCGTGAGCCCGGCCCCAGGCAGCCGCTCTCTGACCCCAGCCGTGCAGCCTGCCTGGACGAGTCGAGCCGCCCCGAACTCGCGGCATCGTCGCGTACCGCCTGCCGAGGCCGTCCTGCCGCCCGGCGCAACGAGGAGCGCGAGCCCGCTATGCCGGCCTGCGGACGCTGCGCGGCGCGGAATTCACCTGCGCGCCGCCGGCCGGGCCTCCCCTTCGCGCTGCCCTGCAGCTTCCCGTCCGCCATCACGGTGCTGCCGGCTCCCTCCCTCTGACCTCTCACCGGAGGCGGAGCCGTGTCGGCCCGGGCCGGGAGCGAGGAGGGGCTGGAGAGCGGCGCGGCTGCGGTGGGAGCTGCGAGCGGTGAGCGCTTCTCACGGGCTTTGTTTGTTTTTAATTCAGCCCTGGGTTAAAGGCTTACGTTAGCGGCGCCTCGTGCGGGCGTGTGCTGCACCTCGCTCCGGGAAGCTGCCGAGGAATGTGTTTAATAGAGGAGCGAGAGCGCTGGGTGTCAGCGGCAGAAAGCTCCTAATTGTTTCGATGCCGTGTGTTTGCCGCTGGAACCACTGGAAAGATGTGATTAGAAACCGGGTTAAGTCTTGAGGCCCGAGAGCGTGTGGGAGCTGAGCGGCAGGTCCTGCTGCGCCGTGCGTGCCGTCACGTGTCCGCGGCGGGGAAGGAGGAACGGCGGCGTGTTGGTGTTGGTCTGAGGGCGCGTGACGTCCTCGCAAACGGGCGGCTGGGAGCGCGGTGTGCGCGAATGGAGCGCGTGGTGTTGTGGAATTGAAAGATCAGGCTGGGGACGCTGCCGGATTGCAGGGAGGTACAGATGTTAGAATAGGCGGCTGTATTCTCTGAGCATTAGAGTTTGCATACGTGTGTTTTTATGCTGTTGTGAGTTGGCTGGGTTTTGTGTTGGGTAGCCGGGGTCAAGTTCAAAAGGAAGGATGGAGGATGGCATGTTATAAGAATGTAAAGTCTGGGTGCTTTGATGAACGGTTTGCTAATTATCCGAGGGCAGAGGTGATGGATAGGCACAGTGGTTGTATAACCAGACTTAGGCAGAAGAAAGTACTCAAAACTGTAAAAGTAAGCAAACAGAAATCCCCAAGCTTGAAGTTTTTAGAGATAAAGGATCTGGAGATAAAAGGCCGCTTAATCAGCCAACCCAGACGTTGCAAGGAAGTAAATGATGTTGCATATGTAGTCTTGACTGGACTGAAACACTGTTGGTGCAAGGCAGCAGGCACCTGCATGCGCTGTGCCTCTCCCAGGCAGCAGGCAGAGTACTCACCAGTGAGGGCACCCCCAGAAAGCACAGCATGGGGATCTGTGGTTGGTGTGCAGCAAGCCTGGATGTGCTCCGTGTTGGCTGCAGTTGTCAATGAACGTGACTGTGCAGTAGCTAAGAGATTGTTCTCATTTCTCTATTTGATGTCTTTTTATTAACATGGTTTTCAAAAATTTCTGTGTTTACTTCGTGTGTTTTAATACTGTACCTTTTAATTCATAATAGTTTTCAATGCCTGAAGAACAAACTGAAACTATAATGGCAGTTGATGAACTTCAAGCCATAATAGAAAGATGCGTAAGTACTTCCCTTAAAAGTCACAAATGCAAGCAGTGTAAGTTTCACTTTATGGCTTCAAAACACAAGACGCTTGTTAGCAGATCTCCTCCCTGTTATCTGGATTCAGACTCCATGTTTCATTGACTTCTCTGTGACACTTATCCCAGGTTCTCCCTCTTGGAGAAAGAAGTGTTCTTGTTTCTCTCACAGAATCACAGAACTGCAGGGGTTGGAAGGGACCTCCAGAGATCATTGAGTCCAGCCCCCCTGCAAAGCAGGCCTCTTATGGTAGGCTGCATAGGTAGGTGTCCAGGAGTAGTCTTGAATGTCTCCAGAGAAGGAGAACCTCCCTGGGTACCCTGTTCCAGTGCTCTGTCACCATTACCATAAAGAAGTTCCTTTGCATATTGGTGCAGAGCTTCCTGTGCTCCAGTTTATATCTGTTTCCCTTTGTCCTGTCCCCACAGACTCTGAAAAGAGGTTGATCACGTCCCTTTGACTCCCACACTTAAGATATTTATAGGCATTAATAAGATCACCTCTGAGTCTTCTTTTCTAAAGGCTGAACAGACTCAGTTCGCTTTCCTCACAGGGGAGATGTGGCCCTTTATCATTTTTGTGTCCCTCCATCGGACTCGCTGTCTTTTTTGCAACAGGAAGCCCAGAAGTGGATCCAGTACTCAGAACTGGATCCAGTACTCAAAGTGGATGCAGTACTCCATATCACAGGCATCTTCTAGATAGCCAACCGCAGTTTAGACTTAGAAATAGCTACTGAAATACTGCTTTATCTTCTGTGGTAGCTCTTGGTAACCTCTTACGTATTATCCTTTGTGTATTAAAAGAAAAGTTATGGTGACACTACATCTACTTTTGAAAAGGAAGCTTATGTTTACCTATTTTTGTATTTACCTTTTTTAAAATAAGGAGTTAAGCATGCTTATTTTCTTTATAGCAAATTCTGGAAGAAGCTGATTTTAGAGGAGAAGATTATGATCTGTTTCAGGTAGCAGGTCAGAAATGTTTAGAAGATGGGTATGCTGCTCAGTTATTAGAAGTGATTCAAAATGTGAAAAATAAGGTGAGTTGAAGTTTGACTTCCATAAATACGATCCTTCTGGGTTTAGAAAACGTGCAGGTTTTGTTGATTCTCTGAAAATCTGATTCATAGGTTATCATCAAGAATATGGGTTGGAATCTCATCTCTCCTCTTGTTAGATGTATTTTAGCATATAAAAAGGAAGATGAGAAGCGAGAACTCTGCCTGAAGATACTAGATCAGTTGGTGCAGGTATGTTTTTGAAATACATGATTGCAACAACATGCTTTTAAGGAAGGTGCAAAAATTCCTTCTGACTTCAAGAGAAAATAGGACATGAATGCTTCTGAGTTCTTCTGTCCATTCCACATCACTGTTAAACTCATGGTCCAGTTTTATCTGAAGTAGACAGCAACAGCATTCTCAGAGGTAGTGAACGTTTTAATAAATTTAAACAATTTTAGACAAAACCAAGCTAGGCATCATCCAATACAAAGTCCTTTGCAACCAGTTTTTGCAGTTAGTGTAGCCACAGCAAGGCTACCTCTTGTCTGTGGCAGGTCATCGAATGATTTGAAAGCACCCACAAGTTTTATTGAGTCCAACTACTGCCTACACACACAGGGCCACCCAAAATTCAAGCCCTATGTCTGAGGGTGTGCTCCAGACACTTAGTGGACTCTGGCAGGATTTGGGCTGTGACAGTGGATAGCTGACAGTTCTGGTGAAGTCATAGGGAAATAAGATTTAATCTGCAGGAAATTCCCTTTCAGTTCCTTTTCAATTATCTACTGGGAAAACAATTTGCAAATTAAGCCAAATTCACACTGAAGTTTTTCTTTTCTCTCTACTGCTAAGGAATAACTTCTTGCTGAAGTACTATGAAGTGCCCATACAGCATAGCAAATCTAATGGCACTAAACTTGATTTCTGTGTTTTCAGCTTATGTGAAAGTGTACATGCATTTACACTCAGTACATTTACTATAGGGATATATTTATTGTTTTATATTTGATTCTTTAATGATAATTTTGGATGTTCTAATCTGTTTTCTTAATGTTCAGGAGTTTCCGTTGTGGTTTGTTTGTGATGTGTTTTTTTTCTCCTGTTTGTTTGGTTTATATTTTATAACTGGTGATAAAACATGCATATTGTTCATCTCTTGTAGCTGTGCAATCCAAAGGAACTTTTTTTGGGTTTACTTGAGCAGATTGAACAGACATCAGGAGAGCAGGTGTGCCAGACTATCATGTTACTGCTTCAACCTTTGCAGACAGGTAACATTGACTGTCTCGTGTGATTTCTGACAACAAAATTAATTAATTTATTTATATTTTTATTTATTTATTTATTTATTTATTTATCAGATTAGTTTAGCCTTTGGTGAAGTAATTTAAGAAGATTTTAAATAAGATTGATAACCTCAGTTGAAAAAGCAACATTTTTCTTCATTCATGAAATTTGGTTATTATTTGTAGTTGTAAACTGCTCGTATCCTTGTTGCAGAAATAGGGTTACATGGACTCATAGATGTGGAGAATTCATTATTAAACATTTAAAACTTTAAAATTATAAAACTTGTAATTGAAACGGGTTGAAAAATATGAATTGAAAAACTGCATTCTTCTGTTTTATGTGCAAAAGTTAAAAATGCAGATTGAGATACTGGTTGAGTAGGTAACAAGTAGTAGTTTCTCTCTTGGTATGTGAAAATGAATCACACTTCTTATCAAGTTTAAGTCCAATTATAGCGGTCTCTGAGCTCTGTTACTGAATTAAGTTAGAATTTAACAAGAGAAGCACTTTGTTAATGAGAAATATGTATTTTGTTGCATACCAATCTGCAGCTAGTGTGCACTGAGGTCAGTTTAAATGGAAAGTGACTTGTGCTGCTTCCTCAGGCTGGGGGACCCCATGTTGTTTTTGCTACAGACTACAGAACAGCTCTGAGCTGCTTAATGAAGAGTCAGACCTCAGCAGAAAGTTTCGTCAAACGAGAAAGAGTAAAGCAAGAAGGCCATACTGAAGAAGTTTTCCAGGCCAGAAAAATGGACATTATTTTATTTAGGCTAGTTCTAGAAAGACAAATTTTTCAGCCTTTGTGACTTTGCAACAAAGAGGAATGTGTGGAAATTCAAGACTGCTTTAATACATCATTCTCAACTCTATGGTCATATTAAGTACAGTGAAGTAGATTAACTAATAATGGTGATAAGCTGATAAGTCTTGCTGGACTTGTCCATCTGAATTGAGATATTACTTCTTTTGCTCCCCTGAAAGTGAAGACTTTCTAATACAGTGACATCATAGTTCTTCACGCATTCCTCCAGCAAATATTAACTTAATGTCTCAAAATGTTCTTTTTGTTTCAGTGCTTTTGAAGCTTCAGAACAAGAAGGCCTACTCGGTGGGCTTATCTTTGGCCATGATTATGAATCAGCTTACTGCCTTGCCTGTACCTTATACGAAGCAACAAATACAAGAAGATGAACTTGGTCTCTGCCAGTGTTGTAATGCAGTGGTGGACTTTGCTAAACCTTTTGTGAATGAAGTTGTTAAAAACGAGGAAAAGTCATCAGAATACAATGACACGGAGCTGAAAGAAGAATTACTGAAGTTGTGAGCATTTAGTATTAGCTTAATATATTCCTGTAAAGAAACAAAATGAACAGTAAACATTTATTACGCGTGCAGTAGATAAATAATCTTACTAAAGGTTTTATAGTGCTGCCAACATGTAAACTAATGCTTTATTTCAAAAAGAAAAAAAAAATCCTTTGCTTTTTTATGAAGTGAAAGAAGAACAGTAAAATTTTTTAGTACAAGGAAATTAAGAAGTATAAGTCTCTGTGATATGGAACTGATTTGGTAGTCCTGGTGCTTCAACTCAAACGTGCAAAAGCGAGGATAATCCTATTCTGGAGGTAAATTCTAAGAAATGCTCCGATGGGAGACATTTTTTTCTTCTATTCTTGGAATATCAGGAGCAGCAGCAGTCAAAATGAGTATAGACCTTGTTGTTGGCCATTGATGACGTTGCTGTGGTCTCTATTTGTGAGATTTTATAAGTTTCACTTGTTTTTCTTCAGCTGTATGAAAAGCCTGAAATACCCATTATTGACAGCTCAGCTTGAACAACTGGAAGGCATTGAAGAACATCCATTTCGCCATCTTGCAGCTGAAATTATAGTAAGTGCAGTCACTGTGAAGTGAAGTGTTTGCCAAAGCAGTTGTGTGGTCCAGAACTACCAATAGGAAGGTCATTTAATTTCTGTTACTGCTTAGTGTGGTGGCTGATCAGGCCCCATAAGATAATGCGGGTATATAAAGGTCTGCAGTAGGTTCAGGTTCCATCCTTGGAAATGATAAACCTTACAGATACAGATGCTCCTTGATGAGCCAGTTTGGACTGTTGTCTGAATCAGTAGCTGCTACTTTGTTTTAGCTCCTTCTTTTTCCCTGGTTAAGTATGATTTTTTAAAAAGATCTGTCTTTGCTGCTTAGTGAAGGTAAAATCTGAGTATTAATCCAAATGTGGCATTCAGAAATCTCTTACTTGCCTGAAGTGCAGTGCCAGCTGGCAGGTAAGGAATAAAAATTATTGCTTGACTGCTGTTGCTGCGATAGCTGGATATGGCTCCCAGTGTTAAAGATTGTTAAGTCAAGCACACTATGAAGTTAGCAAAACTTCTGGTTGTTTTCAACCACAATTAGTTTTTCTATCATGTTCACTTCGTTTTTTTTTCCCCACAGCATATCTCAGTCAGTGTAGGATGGAACTGCTGCATGGATTAATTAGAGCTGTGCAATGAAAGAGAAGCTTGCCTGTGAGATCTTTGCTTCTCTTATTGCAGAACTTTTAAGATGTGCAGTGATGGTGGCAGAGATTACCAGAAGATGATATAAAGGTTAAAATAGCTGAGGCTGCTCTAAAAATGGGCTTTTATCCCTGCCTTTCCTGTTGGGCACAGTCTGAAACCTTTTATAATGCTAATTATGAATCACATTTTCTTCATTTTCTCAAGAAATCCACTTCTGCTGTTTGTGGAATTGGGTAACGAGTACTGCAGCTAAGGTCAGTAAAGATGCATTTAAGTATGCGAGGTCTGATGTAATCCTAATTCTCCAGAATGTCAGGTCTTGGATATTTGGTTTGGACAACACTGGCAGGGTGGATTAACCTCTGACTCTTTGTAATTCGTACAGTAGAAATTACACTAACTCTTAATGCACATAGATGTGTTGGGGTAAAGAACACACATATAATAGTTGTGAAGTTCTCAGGTGTCTTCTTGCTGTGAATGGAAAGGCCATACAGAACAATTCTAACTTTAAAACAGGGCTTGCCTTTGGTGGGTAAGCATTGCACTGCATAGTGTTTAGTGATCAGAGAGCAAAATACTGAGTACTCTGTGAAAAACACAAGTCTTGTGGCATAACTTGGTCAGGAAGCCATTCTTATTCACAGCATCTGTAGATAATGGACACTAATTAGGTTTTGAAGGGTGACTTATATGAAGTCTTTTGCTAACTTTTGAGTGCTTGACTTTGCTATCTTAGTAGCGTTTTTCTGACAGTATTTGTTTTTCCCAGAAGTATGTATCATAAATATTCACTAAATATTTATAGTAATTTCTACATACCCTACCTAGGATATTTTACTGTAAATACTGCTTAAGCTGTGTAATTTATTAAGCATACAGATTTTTAAAGGCAGCGAAATGAAAGCTAACTTTCTTTTTTAGGACATTTTGCTGGATATAGGAGAACTAATGCCACTAGTGTTCTTACATCATAAAAGCAGAAGATCATACTGGGAGAATCAGGAGCTTGAGGATATAGAGCGAAAGAATTCTGCAGATTCTTTGGCATGTCTGTCATACCTGGTGTTTGTTCAGCATTTTGGTATCAATTGCTTTCCAATGGTATTTAGGTAAGAGCTCTTCTTCCTCACTTACATTAAGTTTGTACTTAGAAAGTTCCGAGCAAAATAAAACTATTTTGTTTTTAACAGCTATTAAAGAAAACTATTTCATCAGTTTTGTGGCAACTTTATGTAGCTTAACAGTCCTGCAAATTACTCTAGTGCAGTTTGATTGTAGATGAGCTGACCTTTTAAAGAAACTGATAGAATTAGTCTTATGCTGAAAGCTAATGTGTACTAAAATTATATAGACAGATGTCACATATGAATTATAAATGGCATTGGATGTAGTCCTTTGCATGTATTTCAGAATTACTAATTTTGTAAATATCCTTCTTCAGATTTTTCCAAAAGGACTAATGCTTTCAAATGTATTAGTTGTGAAAATGTATGTGGCTTATGCAGTTTAATATAAACCTAATTTTCTTTTTTAGTTCATCATACCTTCTCCAATGCAATATGACACATATTGAAGTGCTACTGAAAAGGTAGGATTATATGATATTTGGAACTCCAGATGATGACAGAGGGAACTTTTTGTCTTATGTTTTATTTCTGGTCTTTTATAATAATTCACAGAATCAAATTCTGATTATGCCAAATAAGTTCCAAGGAGATCCTTAAAGCTGTCAGTTAAAATTTCAAGCTGTATGACAAGATGATACTCTCTTTTTTTAAGAACTTTAGCAAATTGTCTAAAACACTCATCTATTGTTTTTAGAAAATTTATTCAAGAACTCAGAATTAAGGCAGAATAATTAGTGTACATATATTTGTAATTCTGTATCAGTTTACTTTTAAGAAGGACTATAAGATAGTGCTTAACTGAATGTATTCTGGTATGCTGCACAATCTGATTAGAGGTCTGTTGTTCTAGAGGAAACCAGGCTTCTCTGTACGTTTATTTTGCCTTCCATTAGCAGCAGTGTTGACCAAATAGTTTCTAGCATTGTTGTAGAAGGGAGTCGTGATTATGACTCCTTGTTATTTCCTAGTAAAACAAAACCTCTTGGCCTCTTCTTTGTAGTATTTGCTGCATTTTTCTTTGGCTTGCAGAGTTATGTATGTTCATAGAATCGAATAATAGAATAATTTGTTTTCTTTGTTAATTAGTATCTTGACACCTGGGATATGAGCTGCTACCTTACAGATATTAAGAGGGAAAAAAAAAAACTAAGCAGTTCTGACCCTAAAGAGAGGACTCCAGTTTGCAGCTTTTATTTATTATATAGTGTCAATATATTCTAAAAAAATTTTTGAGAGACATTATGAAGGTATGCTTAGAAATCAGAATGAAAATTGTTAATGGCCCAGTTCCCTTTTGACATCTACTATTTCATCTGAAACATCATCATTAAGTGTCTCCTTAATTTACAGCTTGATGTCTTTTTCTTTACAGAACAGAAGAATCTGTGTTATCTAAAGGACTTGTAAGTTTACTTTTCCTTTGATCAAATGTTCATTGTTAGAATGCTGATTCTTTTCAATTTTAGCAGTTGTAAGACCTTAGTTTCTCTTTCTTATAAAGGTATGAATGGTTTGGGTAACTGTTTCAGAAATGTTTTGAGGCTTAGTTAGATGTTCTTCAGTCTTACAAACATTAAAATAAATTTACTGAATATTACACACATTCATATACATTTAAACTACCATTACTACTTAAATTTGCAGCTCCTAGAAGCTCCAATATGTGAATTGTACAAAAGATTGCTTTATCCATGAAATGTTAAGCATATAGATCAACGTCTTGTACATATGCAAAGTGTTGGCGGTTGTTTATTTTTCCTTCCCACCTGCAGGATCTGTTTCAGAGCTGTTTATTGAGAATGGAAGATAATGGCCTTCTCCATCAGTATTTGGAATTCAGGGAATTTATTAATGTGCCTCAGGTAACAAGGAACAGTGTACAGAACTGCCTCTGTAGTTGGTTATAAAGCACACCCAGCTGTTTTCTCAGTGTTGGAGGGAGGTCATACTACTGAACCTTCATGCAATTGTGTTGTCAGACTGAAACCTATGGTGTCATGCTGTACTGAATTCCATGCTGTACTGAATTGTTTGTCCTCTGATAGGTGCTGCAGCATGAAGTTGTAATGACAAGTAAAATATACTTTAGATGGCTCTTATTACTTTGGCTACGTTTTTATTTGGACACAACTGTTCATGGCCTGGCTTGTTTGTTAATACCTTGAACAGATTTTGTTCAATGTGATGTAATAATGTGCATGTAATTAGAATTTGTTTTCTTTGCCCAACTGCAGGATTTGGTGAAAATTATGACCCTTTGTCCCATAGAACATCTGGTATGTAATGTGAACTACAGAATGATTATCTACTGAGTTTAATTAGAATAAATCAGAGAATGTATTTTTGTTATTATTAGCATTTAATACATATATGATTGTTTTTTAGAGAAAGAAGAGTTTGAGTATTTTGCAATTGTTCATAGATAAATTTGAAGCAGAGGGAAAATATACATTATTCAGGTATGCATTCAAATTACTGTAGATAGTATAATACAAGCCTCACTGTAACTTCATTGCTTGCAAACTGTCAGAAATCATTTTTGTCTATCTGGTAAATCACATTAACTTTATTATGTTAATTGGTGAGTAAATAATGAATGTCAGTTGTCTCTTATACAATGAGCTGTCAGATGTAACCCAGTGTTAAAACGGCCACTCAGTGAATGAGGCATAGTGTTATCCAACTCTTCAGCTAACCATGTAGGCAGTGTTGAAGGTATAACATCTATTTTTGTTTGAAGGTGTTTACTGAAGACAAGCAACCATGCTGGGGTAGAAGGATACATTATTAAAAACATAAAAGATCAGATTCACTTGTCGGTAACGGTAAGCCTATTGCCATTAGAAACAATTTTTCTTCTCAAAATTGTATCTGAGTTAAGTTGAGAAAACATGTATAACTTAGGATTTGAGCAGTGCATTTAAAAAACAAAAGAACCACATGTTGAATAGAAGCATAAGATTGGGAAATGTTACAGGATTGATTTGGCTCCTTTGTGCCTGTGTATTTTTACATTACGATTCTTCATATGCACTTTCAAATTACATGATCCCACTGCATTTTTAATAGGTTATTATTATGTTTTCTGTACTTGAAAAACATAGATCCTTAAAGATCTATGGGGTATTTTATTTCATCCTCACAGTTCCTCATTTTCTGAATATAATTTAAATGCTACAGTCCAGAAAGATCTATTATGTTTTATCTTGTGTTTTATGATGACGTTCAGCATTACACTGTGTTTCACAAATGCTAAATTCATCAGAAAGAGTTGAACTAGATCAAAGCCATTGAAATCTCATATTTTATAATCATTTATGGAAGGAAATTGGAAAACTTAATAAAAAGTAAATTATTAACTTTGTTTTTTCATCTCTTCTCCTTTTTACTGCTTAGGGCATTTTTCAAAGCAAATTTGATCTCTAAGGTCTTCCTTTTTGTCAAATGAGATAATGCAGTAAACTCATGCATATTTCATCTTAACATTTATATCTTATAACACATTTATTCATAATTCATATCATAATGTATAACAGAGAATTACTTTTTTTCAATTGTAGCTTGCCCTGTGCAATGAATCAGCAGGGAATAAACAAAATAATACTGTGAAAACCCTTCCAAAAAGGGCTTGCACTAAAGATGAATAGTTAAAACATGTTCTGGAATCTTTTAGTGATGAATTTGTTAACTATGCAGCTTCAGAACTCTATTAATACATTTCTTCTCTGTGGAGTGCCCTGTCAAAAAGGCAAATAATTTACAAATTTCGTTGTATAGACTTGAATATTCTAGATTTGTTGCAAATAATTTGCTGCAGAGAAGATATAAAGAAATGGATAAGAACAGAAAATCATTACCACTTATTTCCCTGCCCAGCTATTGTTCATCTTTCCATATTCCTCATTTGACCTGACTTAACACAGACGACCCTTCTTGTTTTGCTTGCAATCCATTTCTGGCTTTGTCTTTTTTCCCTCTTCTTTTGTCCTGTATGTGATATTTCTTTGTCCGACCTCTGTCTGAGGTACAGACTTCACCAAGGTGGGATCTTTGCAAAATAACTCTGCTCTCAGCTCTGTTGTACTGACGTGGAATACCCTTTTAAAGAGGCCATGAAAATTTCAGAGATGAACTTGCTTGCTCAGTCAGCACTGTGCAGGAAGGCTCAACAGTTTGCACTGAGGAGGGTCTTAGCATAGCTGCAAATCCTTCACAAGCTTCTGCTAAGCAAGTGCAAGAAGTTGTTTGGATTGTTTGCCTTTCTTCCTTTACTCACTTCATAGTTTGATGTAGTTTAGCAGAATTTTTGTGAAAATAAGAAATGTCTGTGATGCAGACAGCATCAGGATTATTATGTCTTGTCACTTCAAAACCTGGTGCTTTCCATCTTATGCTTGAATTATTCTCCTTCTTATTCTCTGTCCTTTATCCTCTTTCAAAACAAAATAACATTATGCATCTTCCATCAAAGAACCAAAGAGGTGAAGTTGTCCTTCAGCAGACATTGCTAGAAATTGGTGTTTTAAAAATACATACCAAAAAAACCCCCTTTAAATATCTTGATAAAAATCTTTTCTACTGAAATTGAGAAGAACAATCTGGGAGGCACAGGAGAGAATTGTGAAAGGACAAATTTGTGTACTTCGGTCACATATAATAATTATAATAATGATAAAGTATTTCTTTCAGCATTTTTCTTTTTTTTTGATTTCTGTTTTCCCCAAATTGTTGATGTGATTCATAGAGTACCTTGATCTGGAAGATCCACTAGGGTCGTGAAGTCCAACCTCTGGCATTGCACAGAACCACCCAGAAAGTCGTATTTCTGAGAGCGTTGTCCAAACGCTACTTGAACTCTGGCAGCCTGGGGCTGTGACCTCTGCTCTGGGCAGCCCGTTCCATGCCCAGCCGCCCTCTGGTGAAAAGTCTGTTCTAACACCCAACCTGCCCCTCTCCTGAAGCTCTGTGCCATTCCCTCAGACTCTGTCACTGTCAGCAGGGCTCAGCACCACTCCTCTGCTTGCTGTGAGGAGCTGCATCTGTCATAAGGGCTCCCCTCAGCTCCTCTGCTCTGGACCACACAAACCCAGGGACCTCATCTGTTCCTTCATGTCTTATCATCTAGACCCTTCACCATTAAATTATCTCTGTTAAATTACTTAAGATTTAATTATCTCAATTTAAGGTTTAAATTACTTACTCAGCTAAACTTTTTGTATCGTTTTCAGAAGGCACACGACAACATTTGGTTTACAGGACATCACCTGATCTCCCTTCTAGATTTAGTGCTTTTGCTTCCTGAAGGTGCTGAGACAGATCTTCTCCAAAACTCAGATAGGTGAGTTGTAATCAGAGGCTAGAGGCTTCTGTTTTTTAATCGCTTAGAAGTCTTCAGACCACTTTACTACAGTGAGGTATACCATCATGTAACTAATTAAGTGAAAACATCAATGTATTTTGGATTTTTTGAAATAGAGATGTAAATGATCTTCTATTTAAACTATCACCTATTTCAACCAACTCTGTGTAGAAAAATGTTACAGTGCTATTATATTGATGTTGACAATAAGAGAGGAATTCCTTCTGTGTTCCCTGAGAATATAAGGTCTGATGTCAGGTTACAGAACTAATTGGTAAAGCATTGTGTCAGGAATGTATGGTTTGTCAGCTTTCTGCACAAGCAGAAGAATAACTTTAGCAACATAAGGAACAAAAGAAATGTGGTCTGTCTCTTCAGGGGTATAAAAATTATTCGATGTAACTTACAGCAAATGATATTTAGGTGGAAGAAACAGTAAGGTTTTTGCTAAAAAGCACGGTAAGAGAAAAAGCATATATAAAAAGCATGCAGAAGTGAAAATTCATAAAATAACTTTTAAAAAGCCTATTGTCATACTAGTGCAAATCAACTGTGGATTACCAGTGATGAATACTACAGCTTTTTTGTAGTGTAATTTTGTAGTCTCTTGAGAAAACTCCTTCCCTCACAATTATTGACCTTCCAGTCTGCTGCTAGTTTGAATCATACTTGCAGAGTGTCAGCTTCTCTTTTAACAGGGAAGTTGCTGTGCTCTTGATTAAGCCATACTGCTCAACAGATGAGTGGCTTTATTTTAAACAAATGGATATTTTAGGGTGTCTGGCTAAGGGACAATTTAAGTTATTATCCCTGCAATAAATATCTGCACTTTAAGTGATCAGTAGTATATTTTTTTTTCACAGGATTATGGCATCACTAAATCTACTGAGATATTTAGTCATTATGGATTGTGAAAGTGATAATCAAGTAAGTACTGATTGATGTGAAAATTATTGATTTTTCTTCAGCTATGGACTGAGCAGAATTAATGTGATGACTGTTATTCTCTGTTCACAGATACGATTTTTGCATTATTCTCCCAAATAGTCAGTAATCCAGAAGTGGTATTTTAGCTGTATATGGAAATGTGTCATATTTTTGTTTTATTCTGATGAAATTTGATTGCATTCGTACTCAACTGTTACAGTAAAGAAGTGAATCCTTTTATTAAAGTGTGATAAAGCATTTCCTGAACTCAGTAAGCAATGGCATGGTCAGACAAATATTCTAACCAGCATTTAGTTGTCCCAAGGTAATTTGTTGTATTTCCCCAGTTTGTTGACTTCATGGTTCGGGCTCATTGACTTTGGCATCTCATTTTCTCCTAACATACTGGAAAAATTCTGATCCACTTTTAGAGCACATTTGGCTCTGTGAATACATGTTCTGTAAGTGCTTGGGGGTGTTTGAATGGAAAGATAGTAATATGGTTGGTACTGATTACTAAAAGCATCAGGAAAATGAACTGTAAAAATAGCTTTCAATTTTGCATTTCTTATGTTGTTTAATTAAGTAGATATAAAGTATCAGTTTCTCAGATGTATGGATTTTATTTTACATCCCCATTATAGTGTGCTGTACTTCATATACACACATAGCTTTGTAAGCAAAGAAAGAATCCCTCTTTTATTATTAAAACTATATACATAGTAGCATACACAGTTGCTGCAACTGCTATCTAGTATTTGACGTACAGAACATAATTATGGTTTGAGGAGAAAATAACATCAACTTCTCTGAAGATTTTCCTTAAATTTAAACCATGCCAGTTCTTACAGACTTTCCATTTGGCTCCCTTCAGACAGTGCAAGTGGAACACAAAGATAATAATTCCTTTCATCTTAGTTCACATGTTTTAACTGCTGCATATCAAGTGCTTTCATGAATCAAGTAGAAAATCAGATGTTTCTGGATAGTTATTTCTTCATTTTAGCACCATTAATGTGGAAGTCATTACTGGTCTTATTTGATTAGAATTTCTTGAATTGTGCCTTGTGATCACCAGTACCATTTAACGTTGAGAATTCTCATTTTCATCATCTTTTACCCTGCCCTTTGATGATCCTCCTTGAGGAAAGGAGTCACTTAAATGGCTTCCCTATCTAAAGACACAATGACTGCTTTATGTTTCCTTCTACAGCAGTTTTGTAACTGCAAGCTTATGAGGCATCAGAGCAGAGTTTTCCTCTCGCGCTGTGTCACCTTGAACAGCCTTGCTTTTGAGCAACTTTCCCTCATCTCACTTGCTTCCTGAGCACCATTGTTATCAATTCTTTTCAGCCATCCCAAACTAGAGAGTTGGTTCGTGTGTCACTTTGGCTGCTGCACATAAGGGCATAAATGAGTACAGAGCATAGCAGTGTAACAGCTTCTTTTTTTTAAAATGATTAATTAGGGGTTTCATTAAAATTTTAACTTGTAAAACGCTCAATGCTTGTTTTCGATTAAATGTATGTATTTATTTCAACTATATTTCTATATGAAATTTATATAAATGTGTGTAGTGAAGACAGTGATTGGGAAGACAATATCTCTGCATCATAAAGCCTTTATGGGGTCATCACTTGCTTGCAAATTCCATATTTCTGGTGCAGCAGAACCGTGACAAGTCTGAACTCTTGTTAGTGGGTAGTAGCAACGTAGGCACAACTTAAAAACAATTGGATTCTGCAGTAAGCAAATATTTAATACTTCAGTGTGTGTTTTAAGGGAGATTGTAATATGGTCCAAATTTGGTACATGTTCTAAAAACAATAGGTAAAAAGACCTTAAAAGAATTATGTATGGTTCCTACATACTAGTAGGATCTAATTCACTGTGGCAGTTGAGAATGCAGAGGTGGGCTTGGCGGCATATCTGGTGACATTCCATCAGTGCTTAAACTAACTGCAGTATATAGACAAGAGTTTTATATTTGAGATGCGTGACATTTACCACAGCTTTCAGTTGTCATTGCAATGCAGTGTTAATTCAAGAATGTTAATTCAAACATTTTTAAACTATCACATGCTGTGTGTGCTTACATGCATAAGTCTAATTTTTATTTCCTTCCCACTACAGAATTCTACGAATGAAGACTAGTAAAAAAAATTATACTTGAAAACTTAGCATTATGGTACTTCATTAAAAATAATTTGCAACGTTCTCTTTGCCTTTCTCTTTGAATAGACTGGTGTGTGGACTGCACTTGCCAAGATTGAGAAAAATTTTTTAAAACCACTGCATGTTGGACTGAATATGTCAAAGGCACACTATGAGGCAGAAATAAAGAATAAGAAAGAAAACAGAAAAGGTTGGGTTTTTTCTTCTTAGCATTGTTCATGTTCAGAAACTTTGGAAATAAGGAATTGGTGAATGCTCTATAGATACATATTTTTATTTAAGTATTGATTTTATTCCAGGTTTCACATAATATTTCAGCAGTTGCTACATTTGATATTAATACTTTTCATAACTAGGAAAATCTGAGCTTGTTTATCTCTCATCGCATTGTAAACCTTACAGAGAGCCGACAGGAATGTCACATGAAGACGTTCAAACCTTGTTCTACATTTATACTTTTGATTTTAAGGATAGACAGGAATATCTAAGTCTCTCTGTGAATATATAGTCCTTAGGTTTCATACTACGTGTGGGCAGGCTATCAAGAAAAGAAATAATTCACACAGCAAATAGGTAGTGTCTTAAAGCCCAAAGGATTAGGTTCTGGATTTTTTTAATCTGATACTTTAGAATCAAACTCTGCTCAGGGTTAAGCAGATATATTCCAAAGGGAGTGAAAGCTATAGCTGCTGTAGGCCAACTCTATATGTCAGATCTTCTGTCCCTTTGTGGTCTCTAGTATAATTAAGATAGCCCAAGGAAATTACTTCTGCTGCCAGAAATGTCAGTACAGCTTTTGCTCCTACTCCCATCCTCCAGTGTTGTTATAAACTACGTCAGTACAAGGCAGGGGGAAGGGATTTTTTCTGAAGATAACCTGTGGATATCTTTCCAAAGGGAGTCCATTTAAAGAAAAAGCTTCCTGGTTCATTTTAGTTTCGTACATGTCTCGGCCTTTGACAAAGCACAGAGATCTGAGTTCAAGAGAAAACACCTACCTCATTAAAATGAATGGTTTAGTCTTTCTCCCCAATGTATAATCTTTGTAAGCATTACATTACTTTTCAAGTACATAGTCTGAATGTTGAAATTTTCCCCTCAGTTTCAAGGTTTGTCCTTGTAGTTTTGTCTGCTGTAAGTAGTCTGTCAGGAACAGAGAAACCTGCAGCCATTTTCTGGATGAAGTTAAGTCTGTCATCGTAGATATCTCTGGATGTGAAAGTATTAAAATTGTGTCTAAAAAAACCAACCAGATTATGTATTTCCTTTTAAGGAGAATTTTAGCAATATAAAATTGTTTTAAGTTTACAGATATTGCCTGTTTGCTAATGTAGTCATAAATCATATAGAAACAGCAGAGATAGATCCTCAAAGTTCAATACCTTTGCTTTTTGGTATTTGTTCAGCTTTTATGCTTCTGATTTAGCAATTACTGTCCTTAAATACTAACTTACTAAAAGTTGCTTTGATTCTAAAAATAGGGTGGAATGGCAGCCTGATGTCTGGTTCTGTTTTTCTACAGAGGCACACAGTTCTAACACAATTTGTTCTTTGACTGTCGGTGGGGAAAAGATGCCTGCCATGACTACTGAAATGCAACTTCAGGTGAGTTTGCAATTCCAGAATTAATTAAATTTTCTTTTTAATCTGGAGCCAAACGTATACATATAGTCAATAAAGAAATCCATTTTTCTAATAAAAATAACAGTATTTCTTTTGTCATTTCAGGTTTTACAGTCAGCTCTCTTCACATTTGATTTAATAGAAAGTGTTCTAGCTCGAGTAGAAGAGCTCATTGAAGTGAAAGTAAAAGCTGTAATGGATGAAAATATATAGGTCATCTGAAATACCTGAGTTAACATACTTTTTGCAAGATCATTTTGATCATTTGACTTGAGTTAAAAAGAGGGTTATGCCAACCTTTAGAGAATAGCTTAGAGTGGCCTCTAGAAAAATTGCAAGTCCTGCTCTTCATTTGCCTGTTGCTGGTTTTGTTTTGTTTTTGTTTTTGTTTTTTAAGCAAAAACAAACTTATTTTGCCATTTCTGTCTGTGATCACAGAGATGGCCTGAAAAGTGTTCACCTTCAGAACTTGATGTTTTTTCTGAAGTATAGAATGTAAATCTACAAGACGTTTTTATGTTGTGCTGTGGTAAGAATGTATGATTGTGCATTTCTTGTTCTATTCATTTTCGAAGTATTTTAGGTAACTTGCTGTCTGATGATCTGAATTATAAAGATTTTATAAAGTAACCTGGAGAGCTGTGAATTAAAAAGCACTGCAAAAGGAATAGTTATTTTTATTAGTACTTTTTAATATTGACAAACAAGCTTCTATATTTACAAGCAGGTCTATAAGCTATAGATAACAGATAAAGGCAAACCAAAGCAGGTTTAAAGAAAAACACAGCAGCCTTGAACCGAGTAAGATATTTAAACTCAGTAAAAGAACAGATAAAACTTGTGTTTAAAAATGCACTGTGTGAGGCTTGATGCACAGCTGTTTTAACATGGCAAACCTGTATTTTGAAATTGTTTTGGTCATCATTATCTCTAACGATAAAGTTTTCCTTAAGATTTATTACATAATTTGAGAAATTATTATAAACAGATGAATGCACACATTCAGAATCAAACCAAATAACAGGATAACATCTCTTTAGTGCAGTTAAACTACATTTTTATTTCGTTAGAAGGCATATATATATGTATAATGTATAGTATTTTTCACTGTAGAGTTATTTAATATAAATTTGTTTCAAATGTGTAAATTGTGTATATAGTTTTTTAAAATGTAACAGGATATTTAAGAACTTTCTATATATTGTTTAAAGTATAGCTGCTATAATTACTTTATGAATAAAACTTCTCAGTCAATTAATTACTATGCAACTTCTGGTACTCCTGAAGCACCTTCCAGACTGGACTGTTTTCTATTATGTGGGTTTTTGTCATTGCCATTTTCTGAGAAACATCATCTGCGCGTGGCTTGGAATTCATCTTAGAGGAAAGAAAAATATTATGAGTGAATATTACGAGAAATATTCACTTCCTGAAAAGTGAATACTCAATCTATCTGAATCTGTAAGACCAGTCCTAACATAGCTACTCCTATTAGCTTTCCATCTGCTTATTATCTAGGTAGTATTTCTACAGGAGTTGGTGTGGTAGCTTTGGACTAGATGGATGGTATTGGTCCCTTGCCCGTGTTCCTTATCCTAGGTCAAAATAAGTTTATTTTCTAGGAGATATAATTAGGGACTCTCTTACAAGAGCTCATTGGATTGACTCTGTACTGTATCAGTAATAACATAAAGGCAACTGAGATATCTGTGGTCTGTAATGTCATGACTTCTTATGGGGCTGATTGTTAAAATCCAGTGTATTCATTCTGAACAGATTCAATTTTATAGGATCAACAGTAATCTCAAAAGGTTTTAGGTTAATGCTGCATTAAGAAACTGGGCCAGACAGCAGCAGAATACAAAGTTAGAAAAATACAGTGTTCAATGTTGTAATAAGCATTCATCAACTCTTACCATACAATAGATGAGATGTAGTTTCTAACATGCTTTCTAACCTGCTGCTTTTATTTTTGGTGGGATGGTCCTAGCATTGTTGTAGATAGTATCTCAGTTAGAACTCTCATGGAAAATGTTATTTAAAGCAGTTCAGGCTTCAATGAGGATGTTTATACATACAAGGTATGTTGCTGTTACAGAGATTAAATCATACTCGTTACGCTGTAGAAATAATGTATTACTATGTGCATCACTTAAAAATCTGCAGATAGCAAGTGTTTTCAGATCACCACTTTACTTTAGAAGCAGTTAGATATTTAGATCTTTTTCATCTCGTGTTGCTTCAGTGCTAGTAAGTGAAATGAAGATATTCGTATTTCATAGAACAGCTTTGTTTGGAAGGGTCCTTAAAGATCATCTAGATCCATCTACTGGGCACGGTTGCCACCCATTAGATCAAGTTGCTGTGGTCCCCATCCACACTGTCCATGAACACCTCCAGAGAGGGAACATCCACAGCTTCTTTGGGTTAAGCATGGTGACATCCTAAATTAACAGAGATAAGTAAGAGCTGAATTAACTTTTAAGTGTTTCATTTGTCTTCATGCATTCTGTTGATTTAAAGTTACCTTTAACAATAGTTTAAACATTTGAGCAGCAGTCCCACCTCAAGGTGAAACACGGATTGTGTAATATGACTTCATACATGGGCAGATAGTGATAGGATAAGGGGGAATGGTTTTCAATTGAAAGAGGGGAAATTTAGGTTAGATATTCAAAGGAAACTCTCCATACGACTCTTACCATGCAATAGATGAGATGTAGTTTCTAACATGCTTTCTAACCTAACTACATCTCTGGAGGTGTTCAAGGCCAGGTTGGATGGAGCCCTGGGCAGCCTGATGCAGTGGGTAACAACCCTCCCCAGAGCAGGGTGTTGGAACTAGGTCATCTTGAAGTCTCTCTTCCAACCCAAATGATTCTATGACTGTAGTCAATATGATGCAGAAAGATCCATTAAGGAAAAACAAATGTTTTCCAAGTTAAAATACCTCTGAAGTTCTGAGGAGTAAATCATTTTAATCATATTTAACTAGGCTTACCTTAGCTATAGTTAGCATCAACTTAACAGTTTCAGCAGTATTATGAACTGGTATTATACGTAAATTGCTTCCCAGGAATCTACACATCAAAATAAATTAAGGTTACTTTCAGAGTGCACAGTTAATTATGCCATGAAACTCAAAAAACATTCTCACATAATGTAAACAACTTCTTCGTCTGCACCGCAAGTTGCTTTCATCTTCAGCTGAGCAAGACTGCTTTTATCTTTGAAGGCAGCAGGCGAATTCTGGCTGTTTTTATACCTATCTATCCCATCTCTACAGCATTTGTTCAGGTGGGATTTTTGAAGGGCTTTTTTTGTTTCTAGGACTTCTTGACAGTCAGTCATAATTTCTTAAGTGTGCTTATGTTCAGGGAGAACAAAACACTCTTTTGTTGTGTTGTTGAAGACTGTTCTCAAAATGGCAGTAAAAAGTGTTTATTTTTTCCATGAGAAACAAAACACAGGAAAGGATCTAAAAATATTATGCTAAAAATACCTCCGAATTTGAAATACATCTTAGCATGCTGTCTAAATATAACCATCTGTAGGGTTAGATAATGGGATAATTCTAACAATTTCATTAGGATGTCCAAGTCTACATAATTTAATCAGAGAATTAAAAAAAAAAAAAACAAGCAAATCCAACATATGACTTATGGTTTGAGAATGTAGCACATGTTCCAATCCCATCAGAGCAAAAGCTCAGTCACTGATTTACCTACAATGCCAGAACTCCTAGCTGCCAGCTAGTAATAAAGCACTTGTGTCTAAGGTATAATTGTGCCCTGCCATAATCAAGTTGGTGTGGCCTGCAGTGATAAAACTGATATTTTTATTTAAATAAAATTACTGAGTTGCTGAAAGGAGCATGTTTTCAAAACATCACATTTATTAGTGATCAATGCACATGCAAGATCAGTTGAAATATAGATTGAACATTAGCATTACCATCAGCTGAGAAATGTGTTCTTGCTGAATGATGGCAGAGCTTTTAAGAACTCTCATGAAAATTTATGGAATTTTTGCAAATGGATAATAGATTTCCTACATTTCATCCCGTACACTCAGCTATTCATCAGCATTTGGCAACGTGCCCTGGGTGTAACAAAACTGGTGTTGGAATCAAGGAGGTAAAGATCAAAGACTCCATTAGAAGAGTCACTTTGATGTCGGGAGTGAAAATCAGCTGCAGCAAAGATTACTGTACCTAGCAGAAAATGGCTTTGAATGGAAGTATAGAAAAGAGTCTGATATCCACTATAAGCAGATATATACTGAAAAGTGGAATGTTTCAGGCTTTGTTTCCATTGTTTTCGCTCAGTATGACAGACTATTCCAAGTGAAGAGATTTTAAAACCTGGTGAAGAATCTATCGTTTACACCAAAGCCTTTTCATATGAATAAGACGTACTTGTTCTGTTTTGAATTTACCATGAAAACATGCTGCCAGAACTAGGACAAAAAAGTGAAAGAAAACAGCCTTATTTTCCAGTGTGAGAGAAAAACCTGAAAAAGATTATAAAGGCCTAAAGTGATGGGAGGGAAGGTTTTTCATTTTGGGGCTTTTTTGGGGGGGGTGTATGGGGGGAAGGAGGGGAACATGTCCTTTTGTTAACTATCACAGATCAATTCACTTAACATTCTTTTCATTTTCCACTAATTAAACGTATTCTTTGGCTAATTTTGCAGTGCATGAGCAAAATAAAATTCAACTGAATCCAAGACTGCTGAGTAGACAGTTAAACTTTGTTTTTTCCTAGCAATAGAAGGTTTGATGTTGAAATAATACCTTCTCTGAATCCTAAACATTACATTCCATTCTTGTGGTCCATGGAGAGCAGCTGACAAAACCAGAAAACTATTCCGATGTATGTTTATAAACTTCTGAATTCTTTCTAAAAACTGTTCTTCCCCTCTCACAAACAAGTCTTGAATGTCTACCAGTATAAATGCAACACCTGTTGAAGAAATTGATACGGATTTGTGTCAGCAATGTGATTAATCCTTCTCACTACAAATACCCTAATCAGGAAGCAATTCTTACTCAAGCATTAATTTAAAAGAGTAGAACAAAAAAAAAATTGTGAATGAATTAGATCATCTTGATGGTTTAATGCAATCATGACATTTGGCCAGTAATTACTAGTAATTTTAGGATAAAACTACAAATAACTCAGATGTTATTTTCTACCATAACATTAAAAAAAAAGTGTTCAATTCACTGAAATTATAGACATCTGAATGCCTTTGCAAGCACACGTTTCAGGAACAAGAATCTGCTGTATGGAATGAACTTAAAACAAATGCAGACTGATTGAAGACTTCAGCAGTTCTGATTTAGAAATAAGATAAGCAAATACACCTGCAGCATCTTCAAATTGAACTAAAATGTCTACCACGAGAAATTAAATTATGGTTCCATCAACAAAGTTAAGTTCAAAGTTAAGGCATAAGTGTAGGAGGTTTTAACAGCAGAGGACACAGAAGACTGGGCCAATCGGTGCCTTGTTAGTCCTTACAGTTCAGGGAAGCTTCAGATTAAGAATCTCATCTGATTGTCTGTCTAAAGCACCCTCTGCTCTGGAAAGAATGGGTAGATGTTTCATGTTTGAAGTTTCAGTAATTTCCTAATCAAAACAGCTCCAGGAATCCTTTTCTCATCTTCCTTTTTGCCACCAGGTCTGCAAATTCAGCTTGGACAATTAAAGCCAAGGCTCTCTTATATTTACAGCCACAACTACTAAATATCTTGATGGCCATTTTATGTTTAAGTGGCATTCAACATGCTCATTTATAAGAAGAATTTACTGATTATCACCAAATACAATGGAGAGACCAATGGCAGCATTTAATTCATGAAATTCTCTGTTGCAGCCCCTGACTTACATGCAATCACTTCTCCTTCCACTACTGTATGACACTCCAACACGGCAGCTTTTATTCAGTTCAGCACAGCTCATGACAGAGCCTGATCTTGTGCCTCATTAGAGTTTAGGAATTTAAAAACAAATACTATACCAGAAAGAGAAAAAATCACGGAGCCGATTTCCACTGATTCTGAATATCGAACTCGGTGTTGCCTCTGTAGAACTGTGGAGATTTCGTGATTCTAAATAAATTACAACAGGTTATTGTCAGCCAACAAATCCGCTGAAATATCCTCTAAACATTGAATAGTTATTGGAGAACTTTAGCATCATTGCTTAAGAATTTTTTTAAATATCTTACTTGTAAAAAAAGAAATAAAATGTTAATTCAAAGTTAAATGTTAATTCAAAAACTTAATTACATTTCAGAATGTCTGTATTGAAAGATATCAAATCATTGAACTGTAATTTGTATGCACACGTTCAGTATGCCACAGGAAACCATTCCACAAAACATAAAAAAAGCTCAAACATTTTACAGTCTATTTTTGTAATAAATGCTAAAATACAATTTGCAGTAGTGAGGAATGTACAATAGTGCACTTCTAAGGCTCCAGCTAATTAGATGACATTATTCTCAATGATGTCAGCATTTCATTTGGAAGATATTTCAGGAGATTTGTATGGGAAGTGATTTTCATTAAAGGTTTTTGACAACACAATCCAGTCAGGAAAACTGGAACACTGCACTATGCAATGTAATCATTTGAGGAATTGAAGGAATTTGCATGTATTTTTCAGCCTGCAAAAAGCACTTCTGCAGTATGCTCTGCAAAAGCTGCTCAAACACCCACATTTTAAAGATTGAACCACCAACTCGTTTTTAGCTAATAAAATGTTTTTCAGATGACCAGTTTAAAATGTAGGCAACCTGCCATAAAGAGAGTTTTGTGGAAGATACAAAAATAAAGTCTGGATGGTGAGTGAATCCTGAATTGATGCTTTGCATTTGTATGGAATGGGAATGCTCAGTGACAGTGCTTATGAGATGTAACTACGATTTTGGAAAATTTCTCTGTTTCAGAGCCACTGCTGAAAGGAAATTATTTAGTACACAAATATGAAATAGCTTTAAGAACAGAAAAGCTACATGGCTAGAAAAGGAAGCTGATGATGCAGAACTAACTAAAACGGATACAAAACAGCATCTCCATTAAAAGATCTTCAACTTGTACTTAAGCTATTTCTGTATCTTTGCTCCATACTAATACTTGAGTAAGAGCCAGTTTCACTGGTGTAGCTGATGCGATCGCTACCCTTGAATATCTCTCACCATTACAGGTAACATTGCTCTTGAAACAGTTCCCAAACTGGAACAGCTTACAGACTGTCATCCCACAATAAACAGGCTTTAAACTGAGATGATTCAAGAATTATTTCAATGCCATTCACCTCTTTGTACAGCAAAGATGGAGCAGTAACCCTATTAACCAATCTCACGCGAGCTATCCTTGATAGCGAGCCAAATCCCTCAACCTCTAAATTCTCTCAAGCTGGCATGAAATTAGCCTCAGCTGCAGGAACTAATTATCAGGTCCTTGACAGCCCCTTTCACTTTACTGGGGAATTGAAATTAACAGATATAAATATAAATCACTATCTGTAAGGCTATTTTAAGCTGAACTGCACATTTACTGAGTAATAATTTATCCCAACATTGACACAGTAACGAAGAAAATAAAGCATTTAGGAAGAAGTTCAGAAAATAAAAAACATCCCTGATAGAATTATTTATAGTAGTCACTGAAAGCAGCATCAGTGCAGCGAAAAAAAAGTGAGTCAGGAGGACAAGCCTAGAGCAGTGCAACTGGGAATAGCAAATGGCAAGAGTGTTACATATGTACAGAAGTAGCTACACAAAACCCACAAAACAAACAAACAAACAAAAACCAAACAATGAATGCAATGGTAGAAAAAGCTTCAGATAATGTCATTGCTCTATCCTTAAAGTATATTGGTTACATTGCATACAGTGTTTGCATGTACAGAACGTAACACTGTTTCCAGTGCTTCTTCAGTAGCCACTGCTCTTGGCAAATGCCATCATACCTGTAGACCTGTACTCATAATAACTGTTGTTATCCATTTTGACTGCTCCTGCCTGCTGTTATCTGTCATCTTCAAGGTTCTAATGGCTCTCTAAGGAAATGTCAGGTGCAATCCTGTAGCAGAAATGATAAATCACAGCCTCAAACAGTGATTGAGCACCTGGTGGAAGGCAGGGCCAACCCAGGAGAGCTCAGCTGCATGCAATGCCCCTGAGTGACCTGAAGGAGTGGAGCCAGGATCCAGTCCTTCCCAGACCTCATTTAAAGGCTGGCAGTGGAGGTGAAAGTATCTCTTGCAGGAGGTCCTTGCCTAGCTGAGGCCTTGCAAAGGTAAGTAGACTCCTCTGCCACCTTCTCCCCTCCTTTTGTTTCTTTGTCTACGGCTGCTGTATTTGGGCATATCCTCTCTTGCTGTAGTTTGCTTGCTGGGACTTTACTACCCTGCTATTGTTGCTGTGTTTTCCTTTATGCTATAGCATTACAAATTCTCTGAACAGCTTAGGAGAAAAAAAGCGAAGCAAACAAGGATACCCCATGACAATAACAAAAAACTAACAACAACAACAACAAAAAAGTGGTAAATGTAATCTGTAGGTTGAGGAGATGAAACAAAAAAGCACTGATACCTATGGGTCTGATTGGAGCCCGAGGCAGAACCCAGCTCTCTGTAGGTACCTACTGCTTATGTAATATGGCTGTTAAGTAACTATGCGAGGCCATAATGGGGACAGAGGTTCAGAACAAATGAACAACTTCAAGAAAGCAATGCTGGGGAGATTCAGTGCCTGAGGACTCCTAGCCGCGTGCTGGCAGGGCACAGCTGCACACCCAAGGCATGCAGCCTGCTGAGCAGCAAGCTGCTTTGTGCGAAGCCTCGTTCCCGGTTTCCGTTCTGAGAGTCTCCGTTCGTTTGACAAACCTGGTCTTGAGCACAGGTGCAAATCCGGAGGCCCCGTAGGGCCGTGAGTAGTTGAGGCAGAGGGAGCACTGGCGCTTCCCGCCCTCGGGGGGGGGGGGGGGGGGGGCGGAATCTCGCGCTTCCCGCTCTCGGGGGGGCGCTCTCCGGCCTGAGGGCGCTGCTGAGCCCGGAGCTGCTGGCCGGGGCTCCGCTTCCTCGCGGCCCTCACGAGGCGCTGCAGCCCGTGGCGCGTGGCTGCCGAACCAGCCTTCCTTCGCGGGCTCTAAGTGAAAAGAAAGTAAGGTCTCCCAGCCGCACCTGCTAAGAGCTCAGACGTGTCGGTAGCGGCCCGGTGGCTGCAGGGCTGGCCGAGAGCCTGCTGCCGTGCGTGGTACCTTTAGATTGTATAAAGGACAGGGAAGTGTGAGGAAATCGCGGCGAAACGAGGGGCGCCGTGAGCGGTGACGGCGGTGCTTTGTGTTCGTCGTTGGGCCGCTCTGAGGGCAGCGTCTGCAGTGAGCAGTTGGTGCTGCGCCTGTTTCTGGGATGAATGTTCCGCGTCGTTTTCTGTGGTACTCTAAATATGGAATAATACAAAAGTGTGAAAGCAAGAGCAGCGCTGCTTTTCCAGGAAGGGGTTTGAATATTGGTGCTGCTGTTTCCATTATATAAATGGGAACAGTGCTGCTTTCTTACGCTAAAGGAGAAGTGCAGTTGTTAGAAGTACTTTTAAGAAAAAAAAAAAAAGCCTTGGTTTTCAGCTGTGTTCTTCAGCCAGTGGCTGTGTATTGAAACCAGTACTTCTAATGGACATCAGAGATAATAGTGAAAACCTTTCTTTCTAAAGCTCTATAGAATGCTTAAAACATGTCCATGTTAAATAGCAAGCTGGGTGGCATGCTGAGGAGCTGAGTAAGGTGTCGCAGTGATTGAGAAATGACTCCTCTCTCTTGTTTCAGGCGAATAAGAAGTGGATTCACGCTGCTGCTCACCTGCGCCCAGCGTTAGTTACCCCTACTGCAGGGCTGTGGGGATGTCGTGCTGCTTTGGATAGTAAGTCATGTTTCTAATTCTTACATTTCTATCGAGCGTAAATGTGCAAGTCAGCACATTAAAGAAAAATAACAAGTATGCGGGGTGTCTGGACTGTGGTGTCTCTGTATGGCTGTGACATGGCCAGTGAACTGTGAAATCATTTCCTGTGACACTGTGGATCCTTTTTAGACTGCCCAACTGTGTGCAAAAATCAGGGTGTTGAGAACATCAGGAATTCTCTACAGATGCAGTTATAATAAGGCAGTTTTGTGATGTCAGCTGGATCAAACCTCATCTGCTGATCTGTAGTTTAAATTCATGCACACAGTGAATGAGTTTGTATTTCATTGTACTGAAGAAATCCCTGGAGTACTGAGCAGGAGCTGTTGTTGAAGTGGTTGTATTTAATTCACAAGCACTGCTGTGTTATAAATCAATATCTTTGAATTTGTTTAATGTGTACATTCATTAAGTGAACTACATCAATGCTGACAGAAAAGACTAAGATGGAATAAAATGACAATTCATATAAAAATATATTTAACAGGTGAGTAGATTTGTTTCATTCTTTGTATTATTGCTCAGATGGTTCATCCTGATCTAAGTAGCAGGCTGTTTGAATGGAGCTGGGTCTGAAAGATTTTTCAGAGTATTCTTTCCCCCCCCACTTTCACAGTGTTATTTCTTCCACAAAGTGATTTTGAGGGATCCTCTGCTGCCTGATATTAAGAGCTAAAATCTGCTTTGCTATCATACCTATGCCAATTCAGTGCTCATTGTAAGTATCTGATGTTACGAAAGGCCTTCTGTTTCTCTACAGCTTTGGACTTATTCTTGAGGGTTTGAACAGTGCGTTGAGGGATGTGGTTTGAATTCTAATAATGAATCAAGTAGCAACCAAAATAGTTCTAAATGAAAGGATTTGCCTGCTTTTGTGGGGTGGGCTTGGACTACGTGATAGCTGGAGGTCCTTTCCAATCCCTACAATTCTGCGATTTTTATGCTGCTTTTCTATGGTAGAGGAGTTGATCTCACTTAATGACTTGCAGTTATTGCTGCTATGGTCATCTGTGATGTTCTGCTAGCTCTTCTTTTAATTCATAAGAGCACTCCTTTTGCACGTGTCTTCATGGTGTGTTTCACATACAGGTGAAGCAGCAGCAGGGAGGAAGAATAGGGCCCTGTCTGGCAGCATATCAAATAACCCTTAGGTGCATGGTAGAGAACCTCCAAATCCTTCTATTACTGCCTAAGAGGGATTAGACCTCCCATATGATGAAGATAATGGCTTAAGTGTTTGGATTAATAACTAATTTATGACAGGGCAACATTTCTCACAAAGTTCATGTTTCTCTGCACATATCCTGCATATTATGAATCAGTACCTTCTGGTATCAGATTTTGCTGGGCAGTCACAAAGCTACTTACCATCTTTTTTTGAATATTAAAGAGAACACTTTTTTGCACCTTCACACCCATCACCTGTTTTGTTCTCTTCTGATATGATCCAGGAAAAAGTAATTTTTTTCCCTGTTGAAGGGGAGGAAGGTGGATCCAAAGGTCCACTGAATGGGTATAAAAAGTAAGTAACATTTTTTACAGAGCTAAAAACTAACCTTGGCAGCAGCCCACACGCTCAATGAAGTACAATGACTCAGCATTTAAGTTACACATAGGATTTATTATTTCCATCTGTCATACACAAATCAATTAAGAATTTCCAATATGTAGCATGGGGAAGAAAGCTTGTGGAAGTACACAGCCCTACAGTGATTCTGGAAACAGAAGAGTGGGCTCATGAGGAATCACTTGGAAATGTGGTTATTTGGGCCTCAGCTACAGTCCTAATTGATGTTTGGAAAGCAAGCAAATTGAAAACGTGCAAGCATTCAGTTTGAGAACTTAACATGCCCCTTACTTTCCCAAAGATGAAATGGTTAAAATATAAAAAGGATTTTAATGCCATGGACTACAGGTAGCAACTCAAAACTCTTCTCTAACTGCATCCTATTACTCTTATATAAATAGACTCATCTAAATTACTGGAGTGTGATAGTCCAAAATACAGGGATTTGAATTTCTTGCTCTACCACAGCGACACAGGCAGGAATTTTGTTACAGATAGGAAACTTCACTAAGAGGTGGGACTTATGTTCATAGGTGTGAAAGCTGCCTCATTCTATTAAGGTAACGAAGTTTTGATGCTACCTACACTGAATTTGGTTTGTCTGTTAATCTTCAGCACATTGTTAGGATTCTATGGAGATGCAGGATGCCATGCCATGTTCAGAGGGGATTATAAAAAAGTGAAGAACTGAAGCGATCTCAGTAAGCACGAGTTTGAGATAATCACACGTGTTTGATTGGGGTAAACCCAGGGTGGTACCAGGGCACTACGTAAAGATTGCAGCTATGAGGATGTGAACTTCAGTCATTTGTTACACTCTTACTCAGCTTGGTTTTAAGGTGATATATAAGCCAGAACTTTATTCTGATTATCAATCTTTCTGTTCAAATACTTTAAAATATCTGTATTTACAAGAATCAGGATATGATACTGTTCATGCTAACCTCAGTGGGAGCTGAAAAAACATCAATGTCCCATTTAGTTGTGTGCATAAGATTGGATGAATTGCCCCTGGGTTTGTGCATGTGAGTCTATTCAGATTGACCAGAGTATTCACTTGCTCCTCCTGCCCCAAGTACTGAGACTTTGGATCTTGAAGATATTACATTGCAGTAGGTCTTTTGTTGCGTGTAATGCAAAATGCTGTATTGCAGAACTTAGATTTCTCTATCTGAAGGGTCTTCTGAGCTGGGAACTCCAGCAATATATCAAGGAAGCAACTTGATGGCTTTGCATTGTTAATTATCTCATACTTTAACTGCTTCCAGATGGCTGATCAAGATTAGAGCCTCATTAAGTTGAGTAACACATAACATGAATATGCATATTGCCTGCCCCCGGTGCCAGTTCCATTACCCTTTCTGAGAAGTGAACCTGAAAAGGTTTTAACCTGAAAGCCAGTCTGCAAATGTTGAAGTGCATTCACTTACATTTGCAGAACTATAGCCTAATTGACTATACAGGGCAGATGATTACACAGCAAGTATGAAGGGAAGGTCAAATGCAAGAATAAACAGGTGTGCATGTGCATACATGCCCTGTATAGCTTATTCACTTAACAGTTATCAACAGTTAAGAAAAATAGGAACCAGGTTTTTTTTTTTTGAAATTGAGAGCCACTTTTAATGTAAATTATCTTCCTCTGTAACAAGCGTTGTTTTCTTAAACATATGCAGTAGCTGCTGATAGGAAGCTTCATTTTAAGTGAATGGATTGGAGCTGTGATTTTTTTTCCAAAACTGAGCACAGTAGAGCTTATTTTTGAAAAACAGTCTCTGTAGCTTGTGTTCAAAAGATACAGGTGGAAACCACTATGAATTTGCTGCAAGAGATCAAAGCTTCTATCTATGTTGCATTTTCAAATCTAAAAGCCCATTTTCATGGAGTCATCTGTTCTAACAGGGCTGCTGCTTCTGTCTTTTGTCCTCAGTTCCTGCACAGTCCTGGCAAGAATGTCATTTATCAATGTACAAATGTTAAATCACTCTAGTCATGAAATATTAACAGAACACATACAATTATGACTCCTAAATTGAAGTCTTTATAGCTGCCATTTGTCACGTTTACAATAGTAAGATATTATAAGTTAGAATAAAAACCAGAGGAGTGTGAAATACATATATTGGAAAAGTAGCATTTCTAGTACATGCATTTAATAAAGCTAAGTCCTGAACCTGCTTCAGCTGAGGTCAACAGGAGTTTTTCCTTTGATGTTAGTGGTGCAAGACTATGTCTATTCAAATGTTCTGAGCAACTGATGAGCGACATAATAGCTGTTCTTACTTCCTTCATGCAAAGGTTTAGATTACTGAAAGTAGGATGAGCATGCTAGCAATTACTTTGCAGATGACATAACTCAATTTTAAAATACTTTCCTTTAATCTGTACTTGGAACAAGTGATTTAATTTTTTGTTATATGTTTCCTGAAAGACAGACAGCGTTAGGGGAACTCATGAACAGTGTATGTGTGAGAAAAAGGGGAAGTTCCTTGCCCACTGGCTCCTCCCAGTAATAAAATTGAGAATTCAGTACTGTTTTGAAATAGATCTAATACCTTGCAAAGAAAAATGTGGAATAAGTTCATTAAACATGTATGTTCAAGTCACACATTACCCAGAAATTAAAATATTGCCAGCAAGCCATATTTCTTGAACTTTATTACTAATCTTTTCCAACAATACTCAGATCTTTATTATAATGTGCATATTTTTATCTGAAGTAACTGTTTCCTGTGAGCAGTTTGTTTACTGAATTCTTTTGCTGTACTTCATGAATATAATATCTCATGCCTTTGAAACCCAAAGTAAATACATTAACTGAAGTGTTTTGCTAACTATTACGTATCTCTTCATGTTAAGAGTTTCCTTACTGATATTCTCTCATATTCTTCCCAATGGGATCTGCTGACCATTCTTTTGAAAGAAGCCAGAATCTCCTTTTGATTGCATCTTGGAACGTTTTCTTACCTAACCTCAACACTGCTATTCCTTCCTCATTTGACTCCTGTCCCCATCTTTGATACTTTCCTTAGCTTCCCTAATTCTGTTTTGAGCAAATCCTTTAGAAGAACCTCCGCTTTCCTCGATGCTTTCAGTATTCAGCGTCAGCTTTTGCTTTTATCCTCTACAATATGTGATTTGCTGCACAAATACAATTTTGCTAGCAGTAAAGTGTAAAAATGGTCATAACAACTCCTCCAGTGCCATCTAGACTCTTATTTTTCCAAGCAAGAATGGTAATTACACCTACTGACATAATGTTTTGAAAGTCTAGCCTATTTTAAACTTAATGTATCCATATCCATTAAACATCTAAAAACAGTTAAACAGGTTTTTTTTCATTTGGTAAAATGTCATTCAGGTTAGGCAAGAGCAGGGTCATCACTGTAAAGTCTAAGTCCTGTTCTGATTTTTCTCAGCTTCCTGTACCTGTAGGGTACAGACATCTTTATCCACACATAACTGAATTTCATGTAACTTGTTACCTTTTGTCTGTACCTTTCTCACCTTAGGTTTTGACAAAAGCAACTGTATTGCCCTGTTTCATTTAAAATACTACTGCCAAGAGAAGTCCTTAGCAATAGCTTTGACTATGTTGTCTCTTCAGTATCATCACTGACTTCCCCTCTGCTCTTTCCTCAGCTGTACATACCCAGTCTTCACTTTGCAGCTCAGTGGGAGCTCTTATAATTTACTTGAGGCCCATGATGCTAGCTTTGATTGCCTGTGTATTAAGGTTTCAAACAAGGATTTGTCCCTCATTATCTGGTCTTCAAATCTTACCCTCCCACTTTCCCTTCCCATAATGAATACAGAGGACAAGAAAAAGTATTCAAGCTGATGATGCACTGAAACCATTGCTAATCAGGTGGGCAAATATTGACTCTGATTCTTTTCCATCTATTTTTTTTTTTTTTTTTTTTTTTTTTTAAATCTTTTGTCTTAACTGGGATTACAACCACTCTGTGGAAGTCCTTGCTTTCATTCTGTGTTTGTACAGTGTCTAGCCAGTGGGATACTGGTCTGATTAAGGCTCACAGGCAGTCGGGTAGTATGAATTAAAAACAATACGACTTTCTCTTCCTGCTACTTCTACAGAAACTGCATGGCTGAATTCTGTTCTTACATCAGTATACATCAACTGAATAATACACCAAGTTCTCCGCACTGGTCTACTACAAAACTATTGCAGAAATAGCACCAGCATCAGTGGGGACTTGAGAAGAGAATCTGTCTTGCTTTCTCAGCTGTAGTATGAAAATTAACTACAAACAAAACCCACCCACAACCCTGTAATATGATTGTATTCCAGTACAACACATGTGAAGCTTTGTGGGCTAGTTGTCAGTTATTTTTCAATTCAGTAGTACGGGAAAGGTTTTTAATTATCATGTTGAATATCTTTCTTCCATGGGTTTTTAAGATCATTGTCAAACAGAAAGGAAAACTAACTTTTTTTTCTCCCTGCTTTCTTGATGTTAAAGAATGACCTAATTTTTCTCTTCCAATTATTTTGTGGAAAACATCACTTTTGCTTCTGTATCAGAAATGCAACAAAGTAGCATTCTTGAGTAGATGTTTTGCCTCAGAGCTCTTTATTATGTCAAATCCAAAGATAAGACAAGGTATGTCTTCAGTCATATTTTGACACAGCTGAGAGTTTCTGATCATGAACAAAATAAATGAAGTTCCTAAACAAAATTAAGGTGCACTGTCAGAGTTACACAAAAGCTTGCAAAACTGACCTTATTACCAATGGTTATAGTCAGCACACGTTGTATGTTTATCTTAAACAGTTCTAACAAAAAAACCCCAAACCATTAGTAGCCTCTTACTGCCATATGGCTCTTATGAAGGCACTTTTCCTCTTGGTGACTAAGAGGAGGTAGAATACTTCAGGTTTTCAACTGTGTGAAAGACAAGAGTCACCAGACTAGATAACTTCTACCAGGTCTTGAAATGTATACTTTCACAAATATCAGACATGCTGTTTTTCAAACACGAGCAGCATTCTCCCAACTCCTCTCAATTACTGTACTATGCCATTACAAAAATATTTACTTAAGTACATTTTCAAGAAAGAAATGATGCCCTTCCTCTAGCACAGACCCTTTATATAGAAGTATTTGAAGGGAATAACATTAAAAAATTATTAGAAACTTGTAAACAAAGCAAACAATAAGTAGTAAAATATGAAGTCTGGCAGCAACAGATGAAAATCTGTTCTTATTCATAAGCCCAAACAGGATTCCTATTGAAACCTCTTCTGTGAACAAAAATATGTTTCTAGTATTAAAAGCAGTGTTGGCACTCATGACCTTTTGACATAACCAGTCTGAATCTTTATTGTTGTAAAATGAAGTCACCATATAGGGAGGGAGAAGAAAAAAAGGAGGGAGTAGCCCTACTAAAGGTGCAGTTATCTTTGATCTCTTGCTCAATGAGCATATGAAGTGGCCAAAAGGAAGATAAAAGTAGAGAGGAGACCAAGATCTTTCTTTCATGTCATCTAATTTTTCTAACAAGTCTAGAAAATACATGCTCAAAGTTCATTTTAGAAAAGACATACGGTTAAGACCTGAAAAATTTCTGTACTTGCAATTAAATCTAGATTATAAATTAACATATTTACCTCATATCAGAAAGATTGCCTCAGTACCAAGAATTGCTTGTTCTTGACTGATGCAGTATTTCACTGTATGGAAACAACACATCAAAAATAGATTTGGGGAACGGGTTGGAGTTAGGTTGCAAACATTTGATCACCTTAATGATGAGTTTCCAGTTCAAGAATTGTCCATTCCCCTTGAGGGGAAGAACAGTCTTCAGATGAAAAGCTTGCCACTGTAATGCTTGCTGAAGAATCATCAAGTGGAGACATAAGCTCAGTCCACCTACTGAATGTGTCAACTTGTGATGTACCCTGAGGATTTGAACCATCTCGTGCCAGAAACAGCGTCTGATTGATTAGACATTGTGCTAAGTTAAGGTCTTCAGGAACAGAGTTTTTGAAACCTATGTTTGAGTCCTGTTCAGATAACAGTTGCCTGAGAAGAGTCCAGTCCTGTTCTACAAACTGCTGATCTTCAAAATCCACGTCAAGAACTGCTGTTTCTGAATCCATCCTCTGTTCAATTGCTTCTCCAACATCCATCTCATATATTGGAGAAAGGGTTTTTGAAGGCCGATGCTCATACATGCAGGTTTGTGCCATTGTGTCATAATCATCTATGTCTCCTGAAATAATTCACAATACTGTACAATGTAAAAATTGCAGATGATCCTCCCCTCAAGGGTTGTGTAGAGCAAAACTTAACTCATTGAGGAAAGATAATCCAACCAGGTTATAAAGGGAATGATGGAGGGTTATACAAAATTGACAAAACTTTAGGCATTTATTTCCTATATAGAAAACAAAGTATGGTTTATAAATTAAGTTAAAGCAGCAATCACCACTGATAATTAACAATAACCTCCATAATTAAGTTTCTGATACAGAAAATGACAATGTAAATACACACTTAATGCACATGAAACTTCTCATTTACTACATAAATTAAATTTAGACCAGGAGGTGCATGGAGATAATTAATAGAGAATGATTACTGTATGGTGACTTAAGCCATGTCAGCTTAGGAAAGAATTAAAAACAAAATAGTTTATCCACAGGCTTATTTCCACATTGCACATGCAAGGGCAGCTGCAGGCAAGGGCAAGCAAACTTCAAAAAAAAAAAAAAGTACAGCTTTTAATGTCTTCTTTTTATGTAGTCTGGCTGAACATAGATCATCATCAGTTTTTCATTACTCTTGAATACACAATAGTTGATAACACTATTGTATATTTTTGATGAGATAAACAGACTGAGTTACTGGTATAAAGAAGACAAAACACAAAACAACTAGACAAGTATTCCATCTAGCCACATGAAACAAATTAGAACTTTTCTATGTGTAAGCGTCAGTTCTAAGTATAATCTCTATTTTAGGAAATAAGCTTTTACTGGTAAAATTTAGAATCGTAGACATCTCAAAAGCTCTAAGTCAGAATTCAAACCTGTTCCCACTGATGAATATGGCAAATAGTTATATTCAGTGGGAGAAGGATCCAAATTTATGTGAAATATATAAATAAATAAATTACAACAGTAATGCATATAGCTGTGCAGGTAAACAGTTCAGTGCGCTTTAGTTAAGGTTATTACTGTAGTTATTGCACATCCCATTCAGACATACTATATGTTGTCAAGCAGACAAAACAAATACTAAGTTTCCATCAGATGCTGTCAATGTTAGATTGGATCAAAAATAACTTAAGTACAGAAATCTGCATCCAATCTTTCTTTTAGCATTACATTAAAATTTCTTTCAACGTTTCTCATTGAACAGCACAGTATTTACGGATATTTCAGACAATCATTCTGTACCAAAGTGAAATACTTAAAAATATTTAAATTTAATGTAATTTTAGCCAAAATTACTTCAGTTCAGGATTCAATCCCATACAAATTGCCAAAGATTTCCCTAGTAACTTGCTTTTGAACGACTGAATGTTTCTATTTCTGTACATTACCTGGAAGTAAATCAGTATTAGCGTATTCTGTAGGTGCTGGTTGACTGTCTCTCACTTGGCCTTCCTGAGTCAGTATCTGATTCTTACTGGCTTCTGCAGGTTTTGCAGAGTTGCTCTTTTGCACATCAGCATTAGTTTCTCTTTGATGAAGATTCAGATGACACGGTCTTTCTTGAGATTTTGCATCATTGTCTAAGTATTTATTGCACTGCTGAAATTCAGTAGCCGCTTCATTCTTTGTGTTTAGTTTTTCCCCTGGACAAGGACTAGCTACTGAGTGTACTTCCTCTGCACAGTTTTGTTCAGTCATTGAAGCAGCTTTATCCTCCTTCCCTGGGATTTCAGTACCATGAAGATGTTGGAGAGAACTTTCACTTTCATCCATTCTGTTGTCTTGATCCTTAGGCTGTTTGCAATCCAAGAATCCATCTTCAATTTCCAATGAGTATCTTGAATAAAAAGTCTTTCCATGGTGCTCCTGGGAAACACTGTCAAATACGTCTGAAGGAGTAAGAGAATCTATTGAATGCTGACGTGAAGTGTGAGTTTCCACTCTGTCATCAGATCCCAATTCTTCGCATTCATCCACTGAAAGTAAAACAGATCGTTTGAAACTTTTAGTTTTAGAAAACTCTTGACTTGCAGTAGCACTTTCTGTTGCATCTTCGAAAGCTAAATTATCAATTCCTTGGAACTGCTGAGCAGGAACGTTTGATGAAAGAATGTTTCCTGCAACATTTTCTGGTTCAGATCTGTCATCTTCTGTTTCATCAGCAGAAGAAGAAACTTGGTCTGCTTCCTGAGTAAACGGTGCATTGCCAAAAGTAGAATTTTCAGTTTCTCTGGTTCTGTTCCTTGCACTTTCTTGATGAGACCAAATTTCAGGTTTTTTTCTTGGTATTTCATCATCACTTGTAGAATTAACACGGAAGAGATCAGAGCCTTCTTTTTTCATTTTGACTTCTATTCTAAGGCTGCTGTCATAAATTTTCAATTCTTCAGGTGTACTGGTGTCACTGCTGCTTCTTCCAAGAAAATCATGGCATAACATGGTGCTGCATTTAGAAATGCCTCTCTCATTGGATCCTTCATCATCTTGAGAGCCTCCAGCATCATAATCTTCTGATCTTGGTTTTATATCATCAGAGGATGTGGTTGCACTGCCAGTATCTGATTCAGGACTCTCTTTTGGATCTAGCGCACCAGTATTCCAGTGGTCCACAAAGGGAATTTCTGCATTTTCCTGGTTTTCTGGCATTTCTGTGGGATCAATAGACTCTGTGTAATTATGTGAACATTTGTCTCTTGTTTGTTCTATGGAATGTTTTGAAACATCATCTAAATCTACTGTACCTGATTTGTATTCAGGCAAGGCTGATGCGCCACATGACTCATCAGCTGGACGAAATCCCTCCATGTGAATGTGAGGAGGTGATGTTACATCCTCTTTATTAGTTATCCCTTTGGAAAAGTTTGGTAAAATGTTTTCACTATGGTTAAGACCCGTATCAGTGCTTAATTGATCACTTTGTTCCGTGCAGACTTTTTTTGCTTTTGGCTGTTCTACCAATTCTTCTGAAGTAGCAGCATTTTGATTTGTTTCCTTGGAAAAGTCTGAGTATCCATCACTGGTAGACTGTGCATGACAGCAAAATTCAGCAGTATTATCAGCTAAATTTCTGTCTTCATTCTGATTAATTTCAGCCTGATCCCCACAGATTTCTCTTGCTTCCATTCCATTTTGCAGTGAAACATGCAATTTAGAAACCGTTTCTCCTATAACTAAAGAAGATTTTGATTGTATTTTGTATTCTCCGTCTTCAGTATCCAATAACTTTTGTTTATCGGGCTGACAAGATGCCAGGAGCTCATCTTCTCTGCTACCTCCCATCACACATTTCAGACATTCACTTTGCTTTGCAGAACTGCATTCATTGTTGTCATGAGACTGAACAGTTGCCACATCAGCTGCATTTTTTCCAAGTTTCTGTCCTGGACTTCTGTGCTCAGAGGTCTGCATATTCTTCTGGACAACAGGAGATTCACACCTTGAATGTTTTGGGGTAGAGGACTGAGATTTTAATACAGATTGCCCAGCTGTTTTTGGTTTTGGGTCTTTATTGTTTGTTATCTCACCATGCTTTGACAGAGCTTGAGCTTTGGGCGTTACGATTTTTGCAGTGGCTTTTGCTACAGGTGTTTGTGATGGCTTAATACTCTTCTTCTTGGCCGAAGGATGTTTTTCTGGGGGTGCTGTCTGAACCAGATGTTGTGCTACATTTCTTTCTTCATTGTGTTTTGGAGACACTCCTGATTTCAGTGAGTTTGGTGACTCCCCCATAGTTCCTAGCAGACAGTAAAATAAGTTTATAAATAAAGATTGTACATTGTAGTCAACATTTATGCACTGAATTTGTATTTGTGTGTGTTTGTGTTGAGAAGCAGGTTATTCAGGCTTTTGTGCAACTAGAGAATGGAAAGCTTGTTAAAGCACAAAGAGCAGAGATCTTAAATATAAACACAAGATGAAAACAGCATCTTGTATTTAACATACCATCTTTGGAACTAAAGCACTTTGTAGACATAAAGGAATGTGACCTGTTGCTGAAGAAGCCATCACTGGAGCAAAAAGCAGCAGCTATCTGATAGGGATAAAAACACTGCACACGCACAGCATTTTAGCACAGGAAGTGATGAGTACTGTATGTAATTTATATTGTAGAGGAAATGAGAGAAGGCAGAAAATAATTACATTAGTTATAATGTGATTAGAATACCAGAATTAATATCCCTGCTCTGCCTGACAATGCTGCAAGATCTCTAATGACCATAAACTGACAGGATCTATGTTTTCTGTATCATAATGCATATAGGATAATGCAACTTGAACATGCTTTCCTACCACTGCTGGTGAGTGCCAGCTTCAAATGAGATTAAGAACAGCTCCATCCATCCTGAATGCTTTGTATCTCTGTAATGCTGAGTTTCTTCTCTGTGCTCTATAAAGTCATCTCCCACACTTGTGGTGGAAATTAGTTTGAGACAGGTCAGCATCAGTAGAGTGATTTCTGGGGGGCATCAGTAAAAAGGGTGGCATAAACTGATGCTTCAAGAAGCTGTCTGCAGTCCTGATCTTCTGTGCTAATTATAAATGCTTGACCTACAGATTTTGGTTGAACATAATGCTAGTTGTAGTTGCAGTGGCACAAGGTAACTGCAAGTAAAAGGCTCTGCAAAGCATATCAAAGCAGAAGAAAACAACAAGTGAAACTGTAGGCCGTCTCTTCAAATATTTTAAAATTGACACTTGGATACATTTCACTGGTTAGGGCTGTCACCAAAAGTGAAATACGGAAAACAGAATTGCTCACAAGATTTTGCCAATGCTTGCAGTAAAAAGAAAAAAAAAAAAATAACAGAGGGCTGTTTCATTGCAGTGTGAAACTATACCTTGGCTCTTAGGAGAATGGGTAGGTGTGTCCTGAGCCTTCTGCTGTGCTGCAGCATTGCTGCTCCCATTCCCTTTCTTCTTTAGAACAGCCTGTGCATTCTGTTCACTGGACAATTTTCCAGCTGTTTTTTTTGTTAGACTGCAAATAAATCATTTGCATTATTTTCAAGATTAGCAATGTTTGATTGCATTTAAACAAGCAGTATATGTGTTTAAATCTATACACGTACATAAAAACATTGAAAATCCAACCTAAAAGGTATACTTCTTTTGGAAAGAAAATATACATTCACCTATATATGTGCATATATGCATACAGGCACACGTACACACTCATATATCAAAATACAAATGACCAGTGTAATATTTCACAGGGTTTGAACTTCTTCCTGTCCAGTGTTTTTGCAGCTCAGTCTAAGCTATCCCCAAAACGATAATTTTACAACACCTTGGGTAGTCATTAAATGTTCCAGTATGCAGAATTCTGAATGACCTATAACAACATTCAAACAATTAGCATTAAAAAAAAGCAATAGAAAAAACAAGCCAATCTTTCATTTGCAAAATAGCTCCAACCACTAACTCAATATTTTGTTAATAACACGTGATAGACAGTCATTCTGAAATATTCTCAGGTTAAAAAGAACATGTTGACTTTTAATAGCAAGTGTAACAGTTCAACTGAAAAAAATACCATTTCACAAGCATGCATGCACACACACCAACAAAACCCACCGTGCTGATTTGTAACAAACCTGCTTGTTGTGATATTAACTTCAGGATCAGCTTTTTTTTTTTTGTTGGCAACTCCATTTGACGTCTTCAAAGAAGACTTCGTTATCACTGTTGTGAAGTAAATTCTAACTTAATTATCAGATAAATGCAGTGCATATCACTAAAAAAAAAAGTCTAACATATGAAGGTCAGCAGTTGAAAATCAGATCGATGCTAAACCTGTAAAACTTACAGCATTTCATATGGATATCAGTTGAGGACAGATTTTTAAAAAACAAAGTCTATGAATTTAATACTCTACTAGCATACTAATAATATACTAATTAGGAAAGTATATAATAGTATACTGTTTTCTAGAGTTAATATTCGCTTACAGGGAAAGAAAGGGGACTTGTATCAATCTATAGTTTTCTTCTAAGGTTTCCCCAGGGAGTTTGTCAGTGTCTGGCTGGCCTGGGACAGCTCAGAAGACTTTTTTGGGAAATAAATATATAATTTATATAATATATAATTTTATACATATATATATATAAATATATAAATATATATATATATAAAAATTACCAGTATGTTTTTTTCCTTCTTCTGCCAATTTTTCCTCTTTGGATTCTTCTGTCTGTTCACTGGCAGCCTGGATATCTGTGCTGGAGTTTGTTAACTTGCTGGATGTTCCTGCTGCAGTTGCGGTGGATGGAGATTCCTTCCCAGTGTTTTTTTTTAATGGCTTTGTTTTGCTGGGCACACTTGAGGTTACCGTCAGCACTTTAGGTCTGGCACCTGCTGTTTTTCCTTCATGGTTCTTTAATCCTTTGACACTTCCTGAATTTTTTTGTCCACTTGAAGTGGATGTCTTTTCAGCATCTTGCTTGGCAAGCATGCTTTCAGCCTTTGCATTTCCATTATTTTCTATTTTTGTTTTTATAACAGCTCTAGCCTTTGGTGAAGTAGTTTTTTCCCCAGGTTTTGAATCTTTATTAAGCTTGGAAACTGTTTTTTTGCCATCTTTTCCCTTTACATCCTCATGCTTTGAAGTCTTGCTAGTGGCGTTTCTATTGGTGCTCGATGCATGTCCAGATGCTCCTAATCCATCAGATTTCATTTTATCCCGATTAGTGGGAGAATCTCCCCAGCAATCTTTCTTGCCGTGTTCTGTCCAAGAAGTATTCCTTTTACCAGCAAATTCAGTGGTGGATTTATTTAGCTAGAGAAAAAGCATCCGAAGGAAAACAGAAGAAATTTATCACACTAAGCAATGGTAATCTTTAATTTCTGAGTCAGCTATTTCATAAATAGTACAGGAATCTAAAACAAGCTTCAAAAGTGAAATAATTAAGATCTATATTTTCAGATCAGGTTGCTGCCTTTCAGAGGTTAAAAAAAAAGTCTTCATACAAATTTGTCTGTTTTATGTGTATGACCAGTGCCTGATGATGGAAGAAAACTTTTGGTTTTTTTTAGCTACTTATGCATATTTTCCAAAGAGGAATAAAGGCTATACATTACTACAGACATAAGAATTAACTTAAAATTCATGTGTTTCTTTCTTAACCATTACCAAACAGTGTCTCCACTAGAGAAGTGACAGTAATTATCCTCGCTCTCAGGCAAAGCCATTCTGAAAGATGGGAGAATTAAGTACATGAAATGGAATCTTCATGTAATCACACTGTATCCATGACCATCAGATCATATGAAAACCATGCTAGTTTTCTATAAACAGTAATGTAACTTTGAGTGTAAATCTCAACAGAAGCGTTGTTGAGACCAGAGGAACATTTTTTCAGGGCAGGGAGTGAACAGACACGGTGCTGCCATGGCTGTGACAGCAGCAGAGATTCATTAGCTCAGGAGCAAACCATTTGGCCTGGGAAACAGATCAGTTTCATTACGTAGCAACAGGGGAATGTGAGATTCTGAACACAAATTCCTATCTTTTATTTGAGCTTATCTGCATAAAGCCAAGTCCTGAGAGGTTTCAAAATAATGGACGTTACTAATTGTGCAGAAACTGAATTTCACCAATGGAATACAAATTCTCCAAAAGGAAAATCTGCTAATTAAATTAGACAAATCATATTGAATATAAAACAATGAAAAGAGTTATGTTTTCAAGCTTCTGAGTACTTCTGATATTTGGAGATGAAGTTTACCTGAGAACTAGTGAATACAGGTTTTTTGGCAAGTCTTCTGTCATCACCCTTGTCAAATGCGGCTGGAAGAAGGAAAAGCCCTTTATTGACCATTTAGCAGAAAAGAAAACTGAACAATTCAGACTGCACTCATTTGAAATCAGAGAACAATTCATCCTTATTTTATGAAGGCTAATTTTGGTGACATGGAAAACGTTAAATGGAAAAATATGGTTTTCCGTTTGGAAAGAGAAATGTGATCTCTGTAACATCACATGGCCACAAGCAAGTTGTTTAACCCTTACTGTGGAGATAGGGAAACAGAAAACACACTTTTGTTGATCCAGTCTGACCTCATGTAACGCTTGAAGTGTACTGAGGCCTTACAAAGTGTGTACAGAAATTTACAAAAAAGAGAGACTGTCAGAATTAGAGTGACTTTTAAGTGATTTACTGACAACTATAAATTATACTATTTAAATAGGAAATTGATTACAGTAAGCTAAATTATATTAATTTTCAACAGTGGCAAAGCCAAATCTGAATGTACACAGTAAGGTCACGGTGCCTCTCTAACTAGCATATAGCTGCATGTCATGAGAGCAATCCCTGTGATTGTCATGTGAAATTTGCAGGCATTGAATGCTTTTTTTTTTTTTTTTGCCTGTTCTACTCTGGGAGAGAAGCGCTTTTCAATAAAGCTTTTAAATCAATTGAGGTTACAGAATAGAAAAGGATATTTATAGTCAGTGTAGGCACCCAGAATCGATACGGTTTTCTTTTTTTTCCCAAATGTTTCAGCTGAAAAAGAGCTTTTAAGTAATGTTACTAAAAATTAATCATTCAGTCCCTCGTGCTCTGATGTATATTTGTACATACACAAAAATGTATCCATGTGTAACAATGAAACAAAAATTCTGTTGAATTCTTATGTAAGGTAACAAAAATATTTTTAACTGTAGTGCTGTAAAAATCATAGAAGAAAAGATATGCTGAAAATGGCACCCCGGGGACCTAATTCTTTTCCAGCAATGACTCTGCACTTTAATACATACTAACACATTAAGATAAAATCCATGCAAACCTGTGCCTAAGAAAGCACAAGACACGTTGTGAATGATAAAACCCACAATATCATCTGTCTTCTTGTGGCATTTTTCCTCCTGTTACAGTGTTCCCACCCATTCTATATAAATGGTTAGGTTAAAATCCTAAAAGACACACCTCCATTGCCAGAAATCTTTAAGACAGAAGTTAATTTAAATCATCTGAGCCCAATTTCACTTGAAGATTAAAATTTGTCTACCAGTATTATGTGACTTTTTTTGCCTGTAATTAAAACCAGATAATTCATGCAGCCCTGCTGTTTACAAATAACATGTATGCTAACTCCGGATTACAATTTAATCTAGAAGAAAGCAAAACAGTATCTGGCAAGATGGAGTTTGGACAACTAAGGCACACCTCAATCTTAAGTGTTTTGTTTCATATTGAAAGCTCTAGCATAAAACAGTTTGAACATTATTTACAATAAGGGAACAATCATATGAACAAAGCAAACAGACCCTTCTGTTTTCTGAAGCCAGCTCCTTAGCTTCAGACGAACTTCATAATCCAGAAAAAAACAATCACAAATCTGTTTTCTCCAGTAACAGCGAGCTCTTATTTGACTACACCCCAAAATCACGCTCCAAGACTGACGCTGCATCTTTCTCTCAGCATGTTGTAATTCTGGAATAAAATTTTCATCAGCCTGTCGGCACAAACAGCTCTGCAGCTCCCACAGCCTATCTCCTGAAGTCTTTAACAAAAAGAACACTGAAATGTTTACCTTCTTTGAATCAAAAGTGCTTTGATTTTAAAGAGGTCTTAAACATTCTTTCCTGTTACAGCATTGTACCGTCAAAGCTAATACTCAGCCGCAGCCCAAACTCCATGGTTGGTTCCGCACCCTCAGGATACTTGTGGGCTTCAAAACAAAGAAACGCACAGAACAAAAACTCCTTTTTGTTGGGAGTGCTGCCTGCTACAATTTTTAGTGAACACTGTGCAGCTCCTTAGGGGCTCTCTGCAGTAGCACACACAATGTCACAATACCAATCAACTGTGAAGGCAAGCTGGCTGCGTTTACTCCCAGAGCCCGAGAGAAGCATTATGCAAGAGACAAGCAAAATTTATGCATTATGTAGAATAAGATAAAGGACAGAAACAGAATTCATGGAACGGATCCTCTGTTTTGTGTACATTTAATATTTCCATGGTGCTTATCTCCTTAAAAATGAGACAGATAAGGCTTTTAATCCCACTGCAGTGTTTTAAATGATTTAGAGTAGCTGCAAACAAGAGTAGAATCAATCTAGGTATTTCTGCTTCCCAGTATATGCTCTCCTGAAAATAAAAGCAGGGAAGATTTACTGATTTCTACATTTAAAACTACCTACGCATGCTATTATGCATCTATTCTAACATAACATTTCAGAAACCCATAGGATGACAAACCAGCTTTAATTTGTATCTGGCTCCACAATATCACCTACATTTTATCTGCTAAACAGATTACTAAAAAAATTCTAATGCCAGTTGATGCCAGACATACCTGCTTGTATTTTCTGTTGATGGTCTGGCCGCATCAGCTTCCAGCCTTCTGTGTGACGAACAGCATAAAAAGACTGAACCAGGAAGACCCAGAGCTTATCACGCAGAGCCTGGATCTTGCACGTAAAACCCTGTGTTCAAGTAACAAATCAGCAGCTGGCGAGAGGCATATTGTCATAGCAACCAGTCATTATTCCTTTCAGAATCTACTTACTCCCTAAGCTAGATCAATGATGTCATCACTTTTATTTTATAATGGCCTGGTAGATAGAGATGCTGTTTTTGAAGGATTGTTGCCCACCGTGGTAATTTTTACAGTACTTTGACATCAAATCTCTTCAAGGCAGACTAAAGCACTAGAAAACACTACATCCTATTTTTTTCTTCTTTCTTTTCCTATTTTTTTTTAATGAACCCCTTAATAGTTCTTTACTGTCAGCTGTGTCACAACAAGGTCAAATACTCCAGGGAAAAATAATGTATCTGATTAAATTTTCATTGCTTTTACCAAGATCTATAATAGCACCAGATTGCAGTAATTCATTTTGCATTTATTCTTTGCTTGTAGCATCATTCTGGATTTTAATCAGTATGTCATATTATTCATGAATTATCCCCAGCCAACCACAGTTTAAATATCTTTGTTCGTTATTTAGATTGTGGGAATATATACATGACATGTTAAACAGAGACTGACAGCTCAGTCCAAAAAACACACACTTGGTTGACAGGCACCCCTTGCTTCAGAAGTCTGAAACAAAAAAAATCATAGCTGGGACTTTTACAAAAAGAAGGGTAAAAGATGCACAGTCAAATGATGCTCCCTTACTCTGTAAGTTTCACGTAATGCAACATTTTCATAACATTTCCCTCACGACAAATCTGAGGCGACAGTAATGATCAGCAGAGCAGTAGTGCCCGTGGGACTTACATTCTCAGTAATACACCTTGTTATTGCCATATATAGTATTTCTCCTTAAAAGAAAAAGGTATTGATGTCCGCTAAATAAATGCCAATATCTTAGGCAGATGACCAGCAGGTCCTTGCATTTATGCAGATGCTTTTCTGCCCAACTGCAGGACTGTGCCACCTGAACTCAAACTACATCATGCAACTGGAATTCTGAAGTGTAAATACCTGAGTACTTTGTCCTACAAACACTGCACGTTGCAAAACCTACCAACTCCTTCACGTCTGCAGAGTCCAACAACGTATCCACAGCTACAAGAAGAAAGCAGCTATTTTCATTATTTGTATTTTTCTCAATTGCATTAAAAATTAGTTCTAGGAGATCAGGTTTGCTGCTCATTGCCTGTGCCTGAGAAAACAACAGAACGCAAATGTTTAAAACAAAAGAATGTACTTTGCATCCACAAAAGCATTACTTAGCAGAGAGAATCTGCTGCTGTGTCAGTGCAGGAAGCATTCCAAAAGTTGAGCATTTTCCCGTGCATCCATTACATACATGCTCCACTCTGGGCATCTAATGAATAGTGTTGAGACCTCCTGCTAATCCAGAGTTTAGGAACAAACATGCTGTGATGAATTTGTCTCCACAGAAAACTCTAAATTCAAAGACAAAATGTTTTAACATCTCCATATTTATTTTTTTAACCCTTTACACATTTTTTTTTTTTCCATTGGAGGAATTTACCTGCTATGAACAGGTATTTTCTAACTAGGATCTGTGGCATTGCCAAATTCTTGCAACAAAAAAATCAGTGGAAGTTTGAGTATGCTGCCAATAGTTATTCCTATAAGTACAAGCTGTCAGTCCAGGAGCTCGAAGTTCGGGAAGCTTGTGTATATACTTGTCTCCATGCAACACAGAGATTGTCTCACTGAGTTCTTCTGTGAACGCTTACTCTAACTGAGGCACACACTCAAAAGAGGTATTAACCCTTAATATGGGTTAACGATACTTAAACTTAGCATTGCCTATTTTTTTCCCCATATAATTGTGTGTTGAAGCAAAAGTTGAACCTATTCTGATTATTTAACAGCCTGGCCTAGTGTGATGTCATACAATTTATTTGGAAACAGAGCAACTTGAGGGCACTTTTACCTGCAGCAGAATATAGAAGCCTTCACTTTGTACTACATGTAGAAAGTTTGCCACAATAAAAGTTAAGCATTCTTCTTGTAGCCTAGATGCCACGGCCACAGCTCTCTCGGTCCACTTCACCTGGGGAAGACTATTGATCAGCCGGTCACTTTCCATCAAAAGTGAAGCAACGTTCTTGTGGTTCTTAAAATAAAAGCAAAAATTAGCCTGTTGTCCAAAGAATTGCTGCTTGTAAGAGAACTTCTGTTCAGTTACTGAATGCTGCACAAGGATCCAGTGATGTGTTCATTTCCTTTTTGAAAACAAACTTGATTTTGATAGCTCTGAAAATGATACATTTAAAATACGGAAACTAATTTCCTAATATCTATTGCTGGTCACTGCTTTTGTTTCGTTCATACTTGTATTAAGTATTTATTCACATTTATTTATTAACTGAAGGCAGCTTCCACTGGCTAACACGTGGCTTAATCATCTAATCAAATCAGGGCTTCTCAGGAGGGGCTCCAGCAGAATTTGACTTCTCTCATCATGGCTTTTCTAACCATTCTAAAATCAAATTCACTTTACTTACCTAAAAAATATTGGTAATTTTCTTACATCTAGTTGGAATCCTATTTTAACATTTCTGTGCTTATTGCAGTGCCTTCCCAGAGATTTTCTACTCACTCACCTTTTCTTTGCCTCTCTAAGGGCTGCCCCATATTTATAAGGTTTTATGTTTGCAATATTGATAAATGAAAGAATAAAAAAAGTGATAGTGTTTAACTGGGTATAACTGTTAAGAAGTTCTACAGCAGAGCACTGTGAGGATTGCAACACTCAGGATAGTTCTTGCAAAATTCATGTTAGACTTCTTTCTCCCTTAAGCAACTTGAAGCATTTTTGTAGATTTTGAGTTCTTAAAAACTTCAGAGTGAGGTATACAAGTTTTTGGATGGGGTCTTAACTGCTCAGAATTAAATGATCACTCAGCAGAACTGTTCTGTGGGCAGATGAGGCTTATTTTTTGTTTGTCCAATTTGTGATTACAGAAGTTTTATAGGCTTCAGTTTATAAAACATTGGTGAGTCTTACAGAGACTGACCAAAATTTAACTGTCTAGAACAGGAACCCAAATACACTTTAGTCCAGACTCCAAAATCTTCTGGAGGGGCTGGGTACACTGCTAGAGTGGTACCCAGTACCACAGTCTGTAATTGTTGTGCAAAAGCTGATAGATAAAGACAAATCATGAATTTCAGCACAAACTGCATCCACAGCATCTTGTCTTATTGCAGTAGGCACAGAAGGGAAGAAAGACCTGTAGTGGTGTGGGTTTACTTTCATGCTGTCCTGTTACTGTCTCACTGTCTGGAAGGGAGCCTAGAGCTGTGTCCAGAGTACACTCTAGTCTATGCAATACAATTAAGCTAGTTTAGAGAAGGGTGCAGATCACAATGCACTGATCTACGATCCAGAAAGCTATACTCAAAGCTTCTCAGATACTTACACATTGTATGACATACCACAAAGCCACCTAAATATTGCAGGAAGAACTGAGTGTACTGATCTAATACAGTGCCAAAACACGATACTATCTTGAAAGCTATAGCTACTATCTTCATTCTGTTTAAAACCAAAGCATGCTGGTAGAACGACTGCTTTTTATAGCTGTGGATACTCACAGTCTTCTTCAAGTACAGCCATATAGTTTTGAAATCTCTTGTTTTTTCAGGCTTTCACCTGAATGTGCAGCAGCAGTCACCACTTACAGTTGACGTACTGGCCTCAGCACTTGAAGAGGTAAGTTTTCTCTTGCTAAGTCATCCAAAAAGGTCCTGGGAAGCCTTTCATTGAGGGGCAGTTCTTGGCCAGAATTATTTGACTTACATCTCTTGAATTAGGGAGTGTGTTTGGCAGTGTGGGTAGCCATACCTAAGCTAGTTACCTTGGACAACAACAGTCCAGTGACATGAGAATAAAGTCTTAAGCGTGAGATATAAAAGCATTCTGAAGACCTCACATACTCAGCTGTCTACTACAAACACGAAACAAAATCATGCTGTGACTGTTATCTGAGCTACCTACATTCAACTTTGTGTATGCTAGATCACATTAGTTCACAGCTAGTTCACAATCATATCTGGCAACAGCAGTACAAATTTACCCGTAGCTCCTCTACTTACTCTTCACATCTCTATTACAATTCAGTGTATTTATAGGCTAATTACTGGGCCAAATTCTTGTTAAAATAACAGCTCCCAGCTCTGAGGGTAGTTTTATGCATAAACAATAATAAACTTTGATCAGATGAAGCAGATCAAAATTGGAACAACGTAAATATATGACAAACAATGAATGCTGAGCTGAGGAGACCAATTCTGTACTGTCACCTGTGAAGGTCGGTATACTGTACTGTTACTGTACTTTTGAAAAATCAGTGATTGACTGAAGTATGTGGGAAAAAAAAAAAGGTTCAGTTTTCCAAACTAGAATATAGGCAAAGAGGAGAAGGCAATCACAGACAGTGCATGCTGCCACCTAACATAATCTTTGATTCAACAATTTGCTGTTGCTCACCCTCTGAATATACCGTGTTGTGCTGAAGTCACAGCAGTGTTTCAGACTTCTTTCTTATTATTATACTGGGTGTGATTTTCTCTAGATTGAGTTCCATCAAACATAGATTTTAATCTGCAGATGTAGCTGCTGTTTCCTACACTGCTGTCTTACTGGTAACTTCTACTCCGTATAACTGTACTATAGGTCAAAAATACTACTGAAATTCTCTCTTGAATTACATTGTAAAGCTAAATACACTGTAAAAAGTAGTACTATGTTTTATATAAAACACACTGTACCCTACTTACCAAAGACTTAATCAACATAACAAGACAGTTGTTCTGCAGTTCAGTAGGTAGAGTGGCAAAACTTCTTTCTGACAAACATTTTGCAAAATGTTTTCCTACCCATCTGTTGAAAAAAAAAAAAAAGTGTCTTTTTTAGGTGAGCTTGACAATAAGTGTTCTTGTGCAAGTGATTCCACTAAAGTCCTATGAGGAAAAGTGTTTAAAATGTGAACTTCTATAAGTCAAAATAAACCCAATCCCTCCAAGTACAATAGAAAGCAGACAAGCAAACAAACCAACAACATAAATCATAATGTATTATATTTTAACTTACTTCATGCAGGCAGCATATAGGTGTTCCACTCCCAGTGAATGAGCAATAGCCATGCATTCTAGTACGGGTTGCTGTTTTCCAGGAACAGGCTGAAGTTAGAAAGTTATCACAGTTATTGTAGAGAAACTGTATAGAGCTACAAATTCAAATGGAACTAGTGTTAGTTGCTGCAGGTTAATAAAGTAGCACTCAGCTTAATGAGCCTAACGCATGAAAATGCTCGACTCTAAGCAGTTGTTTGTTTTTAAACTGCTTTTACTGAACAGGAATAAATTTTAACTATACATCCACGAAATCTGATACGCAAGTATGTGGTATTTACATATTCCTACTACTGTTAAGAATAATTACATATACAATGGAATGTTTTACATTTTATTCTGTGTAATTTAATGTAGTTTGTGGAGTAGAATACTGCTTTTTGTTGTCAGTTTCTATAAATAGGTGGGTGATAACACAGGCCTTACTGCCATCAATCCTTCTGAGTTTAACAGATTCACACATAGGAACACGTTCTCCTGACTTCAGCCAAAACACAAACCACATGGCTGCTAAGTATCTCATCAATATGATCTGTAAGTAATGGAATCAAAATTCTTCCTTTAGGCTTTATAGTTGACAAAGTAGCATGAGAACTGACGTACCTTTTGGAAAAAATTGCAGTAATCTCTCTTCAAAATGTAGATAGCTACTTCTTTCAACCCATCTAGCCCATACATATCTGCAATGCCCAACATGCGACTAAAGAGAAAGTAAGAACAATAGGAATCAAGCAGTCGTTGGGATATATGCATTCTGCTTACAAGACAGTTTACATACTAATTTCACCTCTTTGCTTAGTCAGAATTTCTCAGTTCCTGGCTGAGAACGGTTTACAAGAACTCACATTTTCTCTACCTGAAGTGTAACAAGTGAAGAAGGTACTTGTGCCAGTGGAGTTCTGGCATTTGGTAATTTTCCCAAGCACTACGTAAAATGTTAGTGATTACACAGTATCTGAAAACTGTGTCCCTTCCAAATAGTAAAAAGCATAGTGCCTACAAAATTAATAGTTTCATATCATAATCAATACCTTCACTTTATTTTCAATAATCAATTAATTATCTAAATTTTGACATTACAGGGCATATTATTTTAGGGTTTTTTTTTTTTAATATTTAGTGGCAGACTTCCAAAGCTAACAAACAAATCATTTCAGAAACTAATTCATACATTTCAGAATTTATTTCACTAAAACAGGATTATCATATAATAGCAACATGAAACTGGGTTTAAAAATTACACCAGAAAAAAATGCCAACAGTTATATTGGCATATTTAAGACTACTTAGCTGTTACATCAAGTTATGGTTTCAGAATACATTCCAAATATTTGCTATTATTACTATGTTGTAGGTATTGTTCTGAAAGCTAAAAGAAATGTACAAGCAAACACATATTATTCAGCTATAGATCCTCCTGTTTTTCACTGTCTTTGCATACTATTACAAAAGCCTGGTAATAACCTGGTCCACCTTTTCCAGTAGCTGCTGAATAAATAGTATTTGTTCAACAGCTATTTTATAGGAATTTCCTCAAATATGTTTAGGTGTAATAATCATTACCCTTGGCATCTTTGTCTTGTATTTACAAGATATTTACATCTCTGTATTTATTCTACAAGAGGAAATTTCCTTTAGACTCTTAAATGAGAAATTATGGAACAAGCACATAACACAGTTGGAAGTAATAAAGGTTGACATATACCCAACATCAACTTCATCTGGGAAGTCCAGAATAGCTCCATATATAAAATGCAAGATGACACTCATTTCTATATGGCTTAAGCTGCAAAGAAAAAACATAAAGAAGAAACCCAAACACAAATAGAGATGAAAAACAAGTATAGGTAAAACTACATTTCTTCACATAAAAATTTTTTTTATCAAAAGGGTGATACATCATGCAGCCATTCTGTGAATGGAAGGTAATGGAATTATCAGGAATCACCTGTCAATATTACATACATTTTCCAGATCACTGCAGTGTATCTATATGGACGATATTTTGGTTGAACTCATATTCAGTAGTTTTTTTTATTAGTCTTAAGCAGACTATCTACAAGTAAGATTTGACAGTTATCTAAATATTATTATTTTTGCTGATAATATGCAGAAAGGATTTTTTTTTTTAAATCTTTTCTAAGTCCTTTACTAGTGGCAATAAGTCAGTTCTTAAGTAGGCATATATTTCACAATTGTTTTATAATGTTTTAAATTCATTAATTTTACAAATATATTTTAGCTTTTCCTGCAGTAAAAATAGAGTCAGTAGTTTTATTACAACACGAAGTAGGAATGTTGTATTTCAAAATATTTAGACAAAGTCTTTACAGCTGGATTCAGATTAAGAAATCTGGAAGTCCTTCACAGAGGTGTGTGTGCAATTTTCAAAACCTGTAAGCTGTGTACATTACTGTAAGTGGAACTTTGACATGCAGACTGAGTTAAGATCCCTTACAATGTTAGACATGTTTAAGCAGCAGATATTGATGACTAAAAAGAAAAGATATAAATGGTGGTAACATACTAGGAAGCACAAACTGACACACATGGCAGCACACATGGTAGCCACAAAATCATGGAACGGATTGGGTTGGAGAGGACCTTAAGGATCATCTAGTTCCAGTCCCCTGCCACAAGCAGTGTTGCTACGCACTAGATCGCCCCATCAAGGCCCCATCCAGCCTGGCCCTGAATAATTTCAGAGGTGGGGCACCCATAGCTTTTCTCAGTAACCTGTGCCTCACCACCCTCTGAGAAAAAAATGTCTTCCTAACTTCTAACCTACATCTTCCCTGTTTTAGTTTAAAACTGTTCCCCCCTTGTCCTGTTATTATCTGCCCGTGTAAAAAGTTGGTCTCCCTCCTGGAAATAAGCTTTAAGTACTGGAAGGCCACAATGAGGTCTCCCTGGAGTCTTCTCCAAGCTAAACAAGTGCAGATCATCTCTCAATCTTTCTTTATAGGAACATAACTAACGTGGCAGCCCTCAGTTTGCAGATACAAAGTCTGAAGTATTTGTCCTGCACTGACAGCTCAGTTATTTTCAGCTCTTACACATAATGAACAAGCACACTATCAAAACTGTACATGATATCATTAATAAACAAATAAACACTAATTAAGAAATAGATTTTTTTGTTTTTAGATCGTAAATATGCTTGTACAAACAGCTATGAAGATACACTGTTCATCCAGCTGTGATGCTTTTCATGTACTACAAATAGACTGAATACTAAAATACACTACAAAAAAAAAGTATTGGTACTCTTTTGTTGACAAAAAAGACTTCCCCTGAGCCATCTGACATGTTAAATATACATACACCATTTTCATACCTAAGTCAAAACAGTAGTCAGGAAATGTATCAGGTTGAACAAAAATGTCAGGGCAGATTAACTTTCAGTGCACACCACACTTGCTATATATTTGCAGTGATTTTAAATTGCATACCTTTGCTCTCACATGGCTTGCAAAGACAACACTTACCCTTGAAGAGTGATGCGCTCTTGGGAGCTTTCAGCCCAACTTCCACTCAGCATAGCAGCAAAGTAACTAGATCTGGCACATAAAATGGCTCTAGAGAGAACAAAAAAGCATTATTTCACTAGATACAAATACTTATTATGAGACTCTTTGATAACACTGATTTTGATCTTTGCCCTTTATGTATTAAGGTGTCATCTGTATACTGCATGCCTTATCCCTCAGTATATTTAGAATTTTAAAATATACTGAAGAATAAAACAAAAGCACTCTAAATTTCTCTGCTACAACTTCCGTCTAGTCTGATTGACATCCACTAAGAAGACATCTATTGTGACAAATATTTTCCTTTTATGTAATACAAAGCTGCACATTTATTTCTTCTGTTTTATTGACCAAATAAATTATCTTGTTCATACAGCATCATTTTAGCAAAATGATTATATCCTGAACCTCTGCATAAAATTCTCTTTACACTACAACATGTCTCTCCATTTAAATGAAAAGTATAAGGTTTTTACTCAAAATTGTCTGGCCACTTACAAGCACATCCTGGAAGTAAAAAAAACCAACTTAATAACAACATAATCCAACAATATGCTGTGTGCTTCCAGCACTATTTGTGAAGAGCTATCTGTTCTGTTTAGACTTACTACCTCATATTGCATATTCAAAAGGCATAACTGGCTATAAAAGGGCTCATCCAATTTACTACTACTTCAGAGGCAATAAAGAAACCCCAGGCCAGCAGTATTTCTCCCTGTATCAGTGTTCAGAGAACAGATGAGGAAACATTTGCAACATGAGCCTCTTACGGTGGAAGCGAAAGGGCAGAAAGCAAGAGAAGATAATAGATGAGAACTGTTTTATGATTTCAGCCTTCCAGATTTATACCAGTTATAGCACTGGCCTTTATGCATCTATCTGGATTATGGTATCAGTAGAGGATATTCTTGTGCGTATGGGTTTTCTTTCCCCAACACTTACTAAGATTCCTGTTATTTATAAAACTCCTATTTGTCATGTACTTCCTGTGGCAGAAAAACCAAGTGTTACGTCTGGCATGAGAATACTTTTACTTTTTTTTTTTTAAAAAAAAAAAAAAAAACAAAAAAACAACAAATATTTGTTGGCTCTTAAAAGGTTTCGTAGCACTTTCATTTTTGCATAGGAAGAAGTAGTAAGAAGAATGCTATTTATGCTTTCTCTTCTAGTCAGATATTCTGCAGTCGCTCATAACTCTCTCTTCTTCCTCCTTTGGGAGCCTCAATATTTAAAATTAGGAACTTCTTGGGCACTCCTCCAATGGTATACTGAGCAATAACAAAAATTAAGCTTTTACAGAATGTATTACATTGCAGTTTAATATGCCCACCTGTAAATGGGTATTATATCACAGCTCTGAGCATGCTATCTTGCTATTGCAAGACACTTCACAGCATCATAGAGATGAAATGCACTACGTCTAATTTTGTCGTTCTACTTCAGATGAATGTTAGTCATTAGCAGACTACTGACAAGTGCCTACTACCTAAACATACAGCATCAATAAAAGCGTACCTTATGAGCTATATCAATGTACCATATGAATTTGACATAAAAGTATCTGTTTTTCTGTTGTGGTTTGTGCCACAAGTCAATTACTGGTCACATTGTGTTGCTGCACAGAACTCTAATACAACAGCATCAGTAAGGTATAGCTTCTCAACTCTCTCAGAGTGCTGCTCTGGTTTAAAGTCTAACAACAGTTCATCAGACTTTGTGAGAAATTAAGGAGTACTGAGATGATTCAACTATCTTCAGTCTTAGAATTTAAAAACAAACAAATCCATTTAAATCATACTGGTACTTTCATTATGATTGTACTCAAAGTTAGCTTTCTTTTATTTATTCCTGCTGTTCATATGATGTGGTGTTAAAACAACTAACTATTGTGCCTGTTTCCTTGCTTTCTCTATGATTTACTGCCACATTTTTTAAATGCTGGTTAGACTAGATCCATTGCTTTGGGCAGTGAATGGCCTAAATTAAAGAATTTCAGATGATGGAATACTTTTGTACAATAAAATACTTTTTTGGAATAAAGTACTCATTTCTCAAAAGTTGCCACTCTGAGAACATGCCTTATAGCGTAGACCAGAGTTAAAAAACATGCCTACCACAGTCCATTCTGGAAATCTAGTATACATCCTAATTCTCTTATAACAAACAAACCAAATGGAAAACCTCAAACAATCAAACAACCCACCACCACTATGATGCATCTCCTGTAAAAATATTTCCAGCGTCAGTAATATAACACCAGTTATATTACCAGTACACCAGTTTTGTGTTGAGAAAATACTGAACGTAGTGGAGGTTTTTGAGCATCTCCCCATTATTTACTTGTACATAAAGCAAGCAAAACACAGGCTCTTCAATGTTCTACTCCAGATGCAAACACTGCATGCAAACAGACTGATCAAATGTACAAGATAAGAATAGTACTGCCCCTTTAATTTACTTTCCCAACCTACAGAAGGCAATTGGGCCAAAGTTCTTAAATGGTCTTGGACTTTTGATCTAGTAAAGGCCACTGACTTCCTGAATGTAGATTAGCAGTCTGTACATAGGCATGACTGACGGAATCAACATGAAATCAAATTTTGTATACACAGATTCTGAAGAGTAGAAAAAAGAACTCAGTTGTTTTGTTTTGTTTTTTTAATCTGTATGGTAATTTTATTCAGTAGCAATAGCTGACTAGTTTATTAATAGATTTTTCTTTTCCTATAGAGAACACAGGTTAGTTTTGAAAAGTCAGCAAAGAAAAATTACACAGTATTTATACATGAGGTTATAGTCATTATATGGGTTTACAATGGTAAACTTAGAAGAAACTCATCATTTATATACCTGTGAGCTTGAAAATCTTTGCCTTCTATGCAAATATTTATATCTGGACAGCAGCGTTTCTTGTAGAGCCTCAACAAGTCATCTCCTAATGCAGATGCTGTTTCTAGCTTGTAATTACCTGCAGGTGGAGAAAAGTAGCCATTTTCACTTTGTCTGGTGTACACTGGAGTATTTTCAGGATACAATTTGAAATATTTGAAAGAAAAAAAAATTCAGATGTCAGATTCTAACACTGCATACTCAAAGTAGAATTCTCCTTGAAAGGTTTTTCAGAGCCAGCAGTAGGACGTGCATTTTATTTGGCATCATGAGCAGAGGTACTGAAAAATGACCAGTGCTTCTCGTTATGTATCTATGCAAGAAGAGTGCTACAGTGACTCTTTTGTAAGATCACGTAACCAACGCTCTGGTACCTCAGTACTCAAGAGAAGCAGACTTTGAAGAAGTTCATGGTTACGTAGAGCTACTTGCTTCTGTCTGAACAGATGGGATGCTTGACCCTACCCCACTGACACAGCTGTAGCAGCAACCACCTCCAGCATGGATGCAGTTACAACTGCAGTAGGGAAAGCTCTGAGAGATTCCAAAGCCCTCATAAAATAAGACACGTGGAACTAGTAGGATTACAAAAAAAAAAAGGCAGGAGGTTTGGGGGAGAGATGTTGTGTGCTCAGGACTGAAGTCTGCTGCACTACAGAGAAAAAGCAGGATACACTGATGATGTACATGAGTAGTGCTTAGTACATTCTAACAGATTTCCACTACAGACTGGTAGGGAACTGTTCCTGCCAAATTTCTCCAGCAGTTCATTTTTTTCAGGGTATGTGAAAATGAGGTAGACCACAGCAAAGAATATCCAAGTAGGTTGTGTTACAACAAAAACTTTAATCTTTTCCCTCAGTTTTACATATGTATATATAAACCTTTGGATAATTAATTAAAAGGAAAAAAAAAAAAAACAAACAACAAAACACAAACACAACAAAACCAAGGAGAATATAGTAGCAAACCTACCTGCCATGGCTTTGTTACTTTTTGCATCAATGCCTTCAGGAATTTCCCCTTCACTGCTACGTGAAGAAGCAGTTTCTTTCTGAACAGCTCTGCTTAGAGCATTCTGATCAGCTGCTGCACTTCTGTCATCTCCAAGACAACTTACATCTGTTGCAGTGTTCTGAAGAGCAGCACTGTTGTTTTCTTGTATTAATTTGGACTCCAGAACGTTTTTCATCATAGCCAGTTCCTCAGATTCTTGAAGATTTTTATCAGATGAATATACAAGCCTAAAAGATGATACTGAATTTCATTCCTGCAATTTTTTAATTTACCAACCAAAAAAAAAAATCTAGAATGTCATTTTTTGCTTAACAAAGTTCATGAACAGAAAGGAAAAAAAAGGCTGGGCTGTAGAGCAATTAACAAGAAAACTTTTTAAAACTCTGAAAACAAATGCATGTCTTTAACACTCCCCTCCCAAAAAAAGAACCAAAGTAACGTTACTAATAAAATTGTACCGGTAAATTACAAGGAACAAAGGCATTTTTTCCTACTCTTTGTAACTCGTATGCCATCATCATGTGCTGTCAAAAGTAGAAGCAAAGTGCATTAGTAATGATAGATCAGAGGTTTATAAATCTTAGTATGACCAAGAAAAGACATTATCTTTTAAATCAAATTAAAAAAAAAGACCTACTAACATCAAGAACCCAAGAAGCATGTGAAACTTTACAGAGAAAAAAAAAATAATTTCAAAAGGAATTCTTGAAAGCATGAAAGTTTTCAGTTAAAATTAGTCTAAAGTTTTCATTTTTCTCATATAGTAATTCCAGCTTCCCGCTTTCCCATCTGCTTCACCAACTTATTTTTGGCTTAAGATCTGGGAAGGCTAACAAAGCCTGCAGTCTGTGAATGCAGAGCTCTCATGTTTAAAGAAAGATGCTGCTCTTCAGCAACTTAATAGAGCCTTAAATAGTCAATGTGAACAGATAAGATGTTTCATCTGCAGTTTCATACCAGATTGATGAAGTTAACAAAGTTTAACAGAAGAGCTACAGTTGCCTAGGATTCCAGGGATAGATACTTGCAGATCTGCAGTTAATCACTCATTCCATGGTGAAGAGGATTTATTGTTAACGCTGTGAAAGCAGTAATTGGAATATGCTACTCCAACACTGTGCTGTTAAAGGGGCAGAGAAAAGATATAAAGAAATCACCTTCCTGTATTCAAAAGACTTGAGTCCTCATTCTTAACTCTCAACATGTTGAGTTAATGTTTCAGCACAAACTTATGTACTCACCATTCTGTTGCCGCTGCATATTCAGCATGTAAAGACAGTACAACTTGATTGAGGGAGAACTGGTTCTAACAGATGTACTGCTTTGTCATAAAAATAATTGTTTTAATATTCTTGCTCTCTTTCTGCCAGTAACTGAAAAACATACCCATAGACAATCTGCTAAACTAGGCAAAAGGGAATCCTTAGAGTATTTTCAGATAATTTACATAGGAAACCTCGGGAATATGGTTCTATTACCAGTAAGTTTAAGTCAGTAAAAATGGCACCAGTTGCTACAACTAAGAAACCTACAAATAAAACAAGTAAACAGACATGCTGTTAAGCCAGAACCAAACAACTGGTTTCTGGATCTGAGAAGTTACTCTACGCTCTACTTATTTTGTCCTTTGAGTTAGGAAGCATGTCTCCTTACTGCAAACCACAGCCACTGTCCACAAGACGGACAAAAATCCCAAAGTGACATGGTCCAAACCACTAAGAACCATGGGAAGAACACAATTAAGCAAAAATGTGGAAGAAGACTTGATTTAAAACAAACAATCCGTATTTAAAATTATGCAGAACTCATTTTTGTTATTTCCAAGAATACCTAAAGTCACTGTTAGCACCAAGCTTTACTGAAACCTATTAGGACAGCCACCCTTACTGTCCCAAAGCAGCTACAAACCTGCATGAAAGAACACTGGATTTAAATATTAACCAAATCTAAAACCATATTCTCAGCTAGTTAGGAAGCAGCCTTTTAAATCCTGCCTACAACAGATTCTGCTTTCCCTGAGAGAGTTCTTCACTGAAAGCCCTTCTGAGAAAACAGCTACCAGCCTCGCTCTCCTTAAACCAAGTTATTTTTATATACACACATACACCTGTGTATATGTTTATACGTATGTAAATATATATATACAGATACATAAATAGTTCTACAAACATGTATACACACACGCGTACTTATATGTACACATACATAAGTGTCACTAGGTAAGCACTTTTGAGTTTTTAAATGCTTAGTGTTTAAGCAGAAAAGATCTGGTACATGTCATTGTAGATATGTTATACATATGTCCAGACTCTTAGAACATCAGTAAAGATTACAGAACAATGGTAGGAGAGAGGGTTGTTTTTCTATTTTGATTTTTTTTTTTCCCCTCCTAAGTTCAGTTAGCAATGCAGAACAGATATTAATGCTAAAATCCATCAGAAAACTCTCCATCATAAATACCACAGTAAGCATGAAGCACCGGAGCCTGACCTGTATGAAATGGGTTAAGTCTACTTTTTGGCAGCACATTATCAGTTAAATGTAATGTTAACTTTATAAAAGAAGGACAAGTGTAGATGCCAAACCGGGGTACTTGGTATTGTGAGGGATAATACAATCAGCAGACACAGACACAAATTATGTTTCTCTTTTTATTTACAACCTGTACACAACTGTGCGTTGTTTTCAATAGGAACTTTGTATAACGTGCTAGAACTTCAAGCAGTAACTAGATTCACCTCAGATATCCTCTGCAGATATCTAAAATACTGTATCAAACAGTTTTACTCAAACAGTGGACCTATGTATTATCACAATAAAATCCCAAAATAATCAAGATCTATTAACTTTGCTGTGATCAAATAACAGTGAATGTAGAAAACACATCAACAGTTTCCCACCCATAGCTTTTACAAAGACTTCAGTGAACATAACTGCAGCAAATAGTTTTGTGCACTGCACTTAACAGTGGGAGACTTGCTAAGATATTTCAGGAGTACATCTATAGCAGCGAATCCTTGTTAACGCAGGTTAGGCATGTCACATGTGCAACCTCAGTTTACCTCTTAAGATTCTTCCATTTCCCTTTAGATTTCCTAGAAGAATTATCTGCTTGATAGTGCTTAGCTTTTTGTAGCTGAGATGGTAATTTTAAATTAATTGATTTATCGTGACCAGTATTTCTGTAAATTTCTTCTCATTAGATGCGACATCAGCTGCCTCACTGCTGCCAGATTCAATTTTACAATTCCATGTGAAAGCTAATTATGTCAGCAGAACAATCTGTCCTTTTAAGCAATCATCCAAGTGAAAGGTTTTTGCCTATTTCTTATGAATTACATTTTACTTCTGTGTAAAATACACAGGATACACAAATTCATGGCATAAAATCTACAAAACACATGTAGCATCTGACCTATTTCCCTCCATTCCACATTCCCTGCTTAGCAAACTCTGAATATTCTCACTGACTAGCCAAGCTCATGTGCTGTAGTAACAAACTCAGATCACAGACATGGTTACATAGACAAATGTCTTTAGAAGACGAGTCAGAGGAGCAAAATCCTTAATCCCTTAATTTAGGTGAAAAACACTTCGGTTTACAAGCATTTGTTCCCAATTTTCTCAGCATTTACTGATCACCGAGACTTCATGGAACATTTTAACTTCCACAATTCAAAATTTAGCTGCTTGATCAAGTTAAAGGTAGTTGCATAAGCTTTCTCACATTCCCCATATTTAGAGGACAGTATTTGTTAATTTGATTTGTTTTGGGAAAGGTGATATTTTTTCCAGCTGTTTCTCAAAGCATGATATAAATACAATCAATTAATTGGTATGTACCAGCACAGTTATCAGGATTTTCAGGATTTCATGTTATTTACTAAGTATCATTTTCTCATTTAGAAACTCTGATAGTTCAGTTTGTGTAAAAAAAACCACAGAATCACAGGATGGCTTGGGTTGGAATGGACCTTAAAGGCTAAGCAGACTCAATTTATTTTGCTTTTGCCAAAGATCACCTGGTTCCAACCTCCTGCCGTGGGCAGGGACACTTCCCACTAGATCAGTTTGCCCAGCCTCCATTCCTGGAGGAGTTTGAGACCAGGCTGGATGGGGCCATCCAAGAAAGAATTTTCCTCACACCTTAATGATACACAGCAACAAAATTCACTTAACATCTTTTATTACAAACAGTCCATCCTTAATGGAGGAACCAGTCAAATTCAGTATGGATTCTATGGAACTTCATATACTTTCTGACCCCTCATGGGAAAAAGGGTAAAAAGCAGCTTACCTCTCAGAGGGTAAGACATTAATGATCTAATTATCTGCAACAAATTGTTGTCCTTCCGGAATGCTGAGTTTCTCACTTGTCGAGGCAGACTGCAGAACCCTGTGTGAGCAGTAATCTGACACTGACATGCTTGCAACTGTTGACCATTTCTGGTTGTGTTTTTAAGTGTTAATGTATAGGGTGATCAGCATCTGCAATATGGATGCTGCACTTCTTTGTGACCAGTAGTTTCTTCCTGGTGTCCTGAGACATTGAAGTATAAAGGGGAAAACAAAGCAGCGCTCACCTATTTCACACTGAGGCTGTGCTGGTATAAGCAAAAGTATGGTCACACTGACCAGCATAAAGCTCACCATGTCCTCCAACCTGCTCAAAAACAGAAGTTTGGCTGTGGGAGCTGCATAGGCTCCAGTCCGCAAGTAACATGTGGCCTATGTCCCTCTTGCACAAGAAGGGCAGAGGCCCAAAGGAAGTCTCACCGAGATGAAAGCCAAATATAGCTTATGAGAAAAAGAAATCCTAAATCCCCAAGGAAAGCTAAAAGACAAGCTAAATGCAAACAGGAAAAGGGAACAAAATTTTTTGTAGATTTGATGAAGGCTTCAGTATTATATTAGCATTCTGCTTCTCTTCTACTGAGGTACAGTATTTATAACCAGAAAATCTAGAACTTTTATTGAAAATAATTTTCTTTCAGGAGCTCAATTGCAGCACCAGGTCTTTGGTAAGGTCTAGGATGCAACTCCTCACAGTGATTCATGTGCTCCAAGAACTAGGATACATTCCTCTCAATAAACTGTAACTTACAGCACAACTTTGGGTATGCTAAGATCCAAGTCATTTTGTCTTAGCTGTACGAATCACAGATACTAGCAGAAGTCACCAGTCCAACAGTGAAGCTAAGCTCTTCTCAACCAGAGCTACTTCCTTTCCTTGGTCCAAAGCCTTTCACTGTCACTAAACTTCAGTGCATTCTGTGGCACGTGCTTGTGCAGAACTTACTAGGTGACTCAATTCAAATGCTGAACTATCAAACAGCATTGAAGATTGTTGTTTTTTTCTCAAATTAATCCTGCAAAAATGCAACTTCGTACACTGTTCAGAGCACGTGTGGAATTCACCTAAGAATTGAAAAGAGCTTGACGACTCTTTTCAAAAATAAGAGTTCTTAAGAATGGAAAAAGGTTTTATTTAGATGAGCTGATTTGATCTTTTTCATGATTAAGACCGTACTTCTTGGAGAGCCTGCAGGACTCCAGAGGTCATTATTTGCCCTGCTATAAACAGACCAAAGCAAAAGAAAATATTTATGAGCTCTAGGCATGTTAAATGCATCCCATTAGGACAGCAAAGTTATACTATAGCAGTTTATAAATAATTAAGATAATTATTCCCAATAACTTCCCAATTAGCACCTTAAAATAATTTGGAGTTTTTCTCATCTACAGTATCATGTTTCTGCATGAAAGTCTTTTGCACTGTCACTTATATGAAAGGTAAAGTAATGAAATTGCACTAATGTATGTAAGACAAAAATGAGACAAAAACTGCATTCTGTTTCTCACTGTTTCACTGATGCTTGGTTGAGACCTATAGAAAACTGACCAACACCAGTCATCAGCCTGCTCAGCTACACTGATTACATGGCTTTAGATATCAATCTCAATAGAAAAAACATCTTTTCATACTTAAAAGTTTTGTACCCTGAATAAATATTTCAGCCATATGCTGCCTTATTTACAAGTTTATGAAAAGAATGGGTGAAACGAACAACAAAAGGCCAGCCTATATTACTTTTAGGCATTTAACTCCAGAATAGCAACATCTTCTCGTTTCTCTCAACCCCTCAAGAGCCTAAAAGTGCATTTTTTCTTCTAGGCACATTTGGAATTCTTTGGGAAGTGTGACAGTGCCTGCTGCTCTGCTCCCATGCACACCCATGTTGCCAGTCAGCACTACTGCTAAGGAGGTAGGTGCATCACTGTGACTTCGTCAGGGTAAAGCAAGTACTGCTCGGCTCTTGGGAAGGAGGAGAGGTACTATGGGTCAGGGAGGACTGTGAGGCCTGGTAGTGACACCAGTCAGCAACCCTCGTGTACTAGCCTAAAGCTTGGAGTGGATAAGAGCGATGACACGGAGCTGCTGGCAGCTGGTGATGGGAAGGCAGCTGGGCCCTTGCAGTAGTCCCCGAGAAGCTGCCAGACCACCCACACCTCACCCAGCACTCCAGGGAACTGCTCAGCTGCTCAGCCCCAGCCATAACTGCTTTGGGGATGGCCATGCAGTTCCTGACCTGGTGCATCACTCACGAAGTCCTCCTGGCTCCCCTAGTCAGCACTGACCATTTTTCAGCATACCACTGGCACATTCTTCCTTCGTTGCTTTTGACAGTTAGCCTTACTATTAGCATAGTGATAGCCAAAAACAATTTTAAAGGATACATTCAGCACTTTCGCTGCTTCCTTTCTGTTTCGACTGCACAAACATCTACATTCCATACCAATACACCGAGCAGCACGTAGCTGTGTGCCGTCAGAGGAGGGACAGTGCAGTGGGAAATAAGCAAGGTGCAGCAAACTCTTCTGCAAGGCGGGAAGGCTGTGGAAGAACCGCTTAGAAAGGGAAAGCTCCGCAACAGGTGTTAGTGCCGGGCGAGGGCCCGGGAGCTCCTCCAGCCCACTGCCCGCCCGCCGCAGCCGCGCACTCACCGCAGGAAGCGCCGGAGCTCGGCGGGCCCCGGTCCGTGCAGTCGCAGTGCCTCGCGGGGCGGCCGCCCCCCGCTCAGGCCGCCGAACAGCCGCGGCGCCCGCGCCAGGAGCACCGCTCGGTGAGCCCGCAGCGCCGCGTCGCCCACGCGGATCGTCACGTCGGTGTGCGTTCCCTCCGCCAGCAACCTGCGCGAGCGCAGCGACACCGTTACCCGTTACCCGTACCGCCGCCACCGCCGGCCCGCCCCGGCCCGCCCCGGCCCGCCCGCACCTACCTGCTCAGGTCCTGCCGCAGCTGCTCGGCCAGCGCCTCTTTCAGCCGCTGCCGCTCCGCCGTCCCCGGGCCGGGGCCCTTTGGCGCAGCTCCGCTACCGCAGCGCGCCATGTGCCGGCAGTCACAGCGCCCCGCGCTACGACGCCGAAGCGCGGCCCGCCGGCCCTAAGGCAGAAAGAACAGCGCCCTTCCCGCCACTGGGACCAAGGCACGGTCGCACCATAGGATGCGGCTGCCCCTCGGCGCGGCTCGGGCCGCGGCCGGTACCCGCCTCCGCCAATGAGGGCTCGCGGCGCGGCGCCCGGCCCCGCCCTTCCCCGTGGCGCCTCGAGCGTCCTCCCGCGGGCGGGGCGGGGAAGGGGGCGGGGCCTTCCGGCCTGACCCCACCCTCCGCGGAGGGGCGTGGCGGGAGCGCAGTCCCGGCGCTGTGCCCCGGCCGCTCCCCGCCGCCTGGCGGAGCCTCCCGCAAAGCGCTGCGCGCAGGGGCGCAGCCGGCCGGGGGAACGTCCTCAATTTCCGGCAAAGGTTTTCGTACCGAGATAAGACTGCTGTGTAAACAGTAAAAGCAGCTCTGCAGCGTCCTTCTGAGACAGCAATCTTCCCAATTTATAGTTCAGTTTAAAAGGCGTGTAACTACTGATGTATATAAATGTTGGTGGGAAAATTATACTTGAGTATCAGGTGCCATTCATAGGTGGGAAAGGTGGGATCAGTGTCTGAAACACTAGGAAAAAAACTTGGCAGCAGTTCTTAGAGATGAGAACAGTAGATGCTAACATAGGAAGGACGATGCCAGCAACGAGGCATTGTTTCCAATAAATCATCATGTGAGGAAGTGCACAGACACTTCAGCTGTTCAAACCTCGTTCTGAGCATCCGTAAGAAACCTCTCCGTGGGAAGCCAGGTAAAGGGAGTAATGTAAGTTGCATTTTATTAGACAGAGGTGGTTTTGATACATGTTAGATCTTAATTTCCCACTCTTCTTGTTCAGACATTGAGTGTACAGGTTCCCGTTTTTTAGTCAAGAAAAACACATTGCACAAAGCAGCTGCATTCAACAATACAACAAGATACGTATCATTATTCACTTGAAGACTAGAAATGTGCCCAAAATTTTTTCAGTCATCCAGTATGCTAAAATATACATAATAAAAAGAGTTAATAACTTTAATGGTAAAATACATTAAAAAAATTCAGGCAAATTGAGAATGAAAACTTGTGACTTCCTTCTGTATGGCACCACTCCATTATTTCATTATAAATTTATAAAGGCACCACACACAGAGACTATAAAGCAAGGGAGAAAACAAAACCAAGCAATTTTCCATGATTTTCTTTCTATACAAATACATGTATCTTAAGGCAGGTGTTTTATGTGCAAAATACAAGTGTACAGGTAAAATCAATGTTGGTAGTCTCATACTCACTTCATCTTTTAGCAGAAACATTGGTGTCCAAATGTACAGTACATCAAAAACACTTTTCTCTAACAGAGCTCAAAATAGAAGGCAGGCTGGAAGTATGGCCCTGATAACAATTACTTTTTAGATCTGTAGAGCTTTTTCGTAGACTCCTTAGAACATGTACAGTCATTCTCTCTTTCTTGTTGTGTCTTCCTTTAGAAAGGTCCATATCAACTTGTTCACTATGTCAGGTTGATCCTGCTGGAGCCAATGGCTGGCTTCAGACAAAATAGTTAATCTGAAATGATTTTTAACATAAATCCTTGTAATTTCTGCCATCTCAACTTCCATAAATGCATCTCTTTCTCCCCATAAGAGCAGGGTTGGCATGATGACTTCATGGTGCTGCAGAGGTAGGCAGCTTTAAAAAAAAAAAAGGCTTACTTTAGTCTTGTTTCATAATAATCACCAACTTACTTCATCATTCAATTTACTTAGTTTTTTAAATCAACACAGGTAATCTTACTGCAAGCTTTTCAGGTTCCAGGGTATCTTTACAATATGAAGACAACCCTCATGTGACTCAAAGTGCTCAAAGTGTTAAGGATAGAGAAGTTACGTGTCTGTAATCAGCAGCTGGTTGCAACAGAAGTCTTATTTTTGGAGCATGAATGATACTTCTTCAGGATGCGTAGCCCAGGAGCTCCATAATCTCCATAAAAGTGAATGTGGAACAACATGCCCAGAATTCTGGTTGTCCATGGATTTCCCTGGGTTGATGAATGCTATGGCAGATTTCTGAACCTGTTTTATCGACTGTGTGTAGATTTCAATGAAATACAATGCTTTGAATCATGTTTGGAATATGGTGTTCAAGGCATCCAGCTACCTGACTACCCATACTGTGTTACCAAAAATGGTTGTCCAGCAAATGGCAGGCATGTCCCATACCATGTAGCATTGTGCTCAGCAATAAAAACTGGGGGAAGTTGGCCAGTGGTGTTTGCAGCTGATCTGGGTCTGCCTGGAATCACTCATCAGGCGGTTGCACTCTGCGTGACTTGTTTTATGTATTCTTTTATCATTATTATCATTATTTTCCCTTCCTTTTCTGTCCTACTAAATTGTCTTTATATCAGCCCACAAGTTCTACCTTTCTCCAGTTTTCTCCCCCATTGCACTGCAGGGCAGTGAGAAAACAGCTGAGTGGTGCTGAGCTGCCGCTGCATTGAACCACAACACAGACTCAGAAGCATTTACACATTGTAAGACATTGATTTTTTTGAAGAAAAGCCCTTAGAAAGTAAAACGTTAATAAAATTATACCACCACACTGACACATTTAAACTTTCTATAAAAACTTTCCATTATTTTTTCTTAATACAGCTATTTTGAATATAATTATTTTATAAATGTTTCCTTACATTGAGGGTAGATGTTAGAACACAGAAGACAAGCAGGCAGAAATGAAAGACTATTTCAACATGAGTCACGTTAACACATCAGAATTCATTATTTATCTACTTCAGAGATGTTGAAAATTGTATCTGTATTTACTCCTGAACTGCTTTATCTTAGAACAGACTCTATCTTGGAAAAGACTAACTGCAACAATTCAGAACAGATTCCATACGCACAGATACAAATCATTATTATGCTAATGCTCAAATATGATAATGCTGAACCAATCATGTATAAAAAAAGTTTGTTCTCAACAAGCTTTTATGAAAAATTTATTGCTAGGTTCAAACTTAGGTGTTAATTGAGAAACTGTACTCTAAAAATGGAAAGGGAAGATGCTATGCATTAGTTTAATGTTAGACAAAAGTGGAGACTTTGCAGACATTCCTTCTTTCTACTTACACATAATTCCAAGAATTAGTAACAAAAGATCAGGTTAAATAATAATTTCATTTTAATTGATGAACTAGTAAAATTCTTAAAATGACTTTTGTAGCAGTGGATTTAGATTTCATTTTTCCAACAAAGTGGCCCAACCCCCAGAACCATAGATTTTTCGTAGTAGCATCTTTAACAACTGATAATCTGGTGATCCAATTCAGTGCATTTAGATTCATCTCTAAGAGCCTTTCAAGATTCTTTGCCTTGCTTATCTGTTTATGCAAGTAAGTGTTCGCAGTGGGTGGGAAGTAGCTCATCTTAATCATCTCTTTGGAAATAACCTTCCAGAAAAATTAAGAATCAGAGCTCCAGGGTGACAGCAATGAGGTGGAAGCCTCTCACATGTAGGAGACCAGTGCCAGCCCACTGGGAATCATGGTGAATTCAAGACAGTAGAACCTAAGTGCTGCTTATATGAGAGGAAGTGAAAATTTCAATCCAGTTATAATAGCTAGTGATTCACCTGTTTGTGTGATGGTGTGACCATCAGAATTGGTAGCAAGAATAGAAAGAGCTGAAGACCCATATTTTTTTTCCCAGTGGAAATCCTGCTGTGTTGTGGCTGATACCACCTAGAATGTTATTCTGTGAATTCATCGCAGGAGTATTTTCATTAGACAGGTAAATCAAACAGCGTACAAGAACATTCACGCTGAGGAATTAATAGCTCTGTGAAGAGACTTCCTGATTAATACCCCTCTTTTCCTTGAGCCTGAAAAAGGCCTGAACTGGTAGTTTAAACATACAAGTCTTCTACTCATGCAAATCCCACAGCAATGCAGCTGCTACAGTCTCTTCACTGCTGCTGCCGCAGCTGGTTAATGTGCACTCACTGATGCGAGGTGCTGTGGCAAACCTAATGAGCAAGACTCAGGGCCCTCCTGCCTCTCCAGCTGCTCATTAGCCATACCCTGCAGGCTGCGGCTGTGCCATTCTAGCACCAGGGAATCCTGTGACACTCCACAGCTCCAGTTGCCCTTGGATGTCCCAGCTGTTGCTATCAGCCGCACTGTGTGGCTGCAAACAGGGACACTCCTACAAGCACAGCCGCTTCTCATATTCACCGTTGGTGTCTGTGCTTGGTGTTAGCTTATTTAGAAGATAACATGCTGTCTCTCTATGCTGTTTTGTCTTAGGCTGTGCAGACAGCACCTAGCTTGAACACCTGTTTTCCTCCCAGCATTGCACTGCTGACTGCTTTCCTGACAGTGACAATGAGGAAGGCACAAGAGGAGCAGGAAGGGTGGCAATATGTTTAGAACAGGGAAAGCTGAGAGTTAATCTGCTTCAAAACTCTGCTGAGTTCAGGGAAGGAGGTTTAACACTGCTGGAAACAGGAATTAAGGGAATAAAGAGTTCAGACCTCCTGATATATCCGTGCAGCATGGGGCTACCAGTCCTGAGTAGAGAATGACCAGGTTTAAATGCATTCTGGCCGTTAGGTTTTTGGTAGATAAGCAGAGGGTGTCAGCCTCTAAGGCCAAGTCTGGCTGCTTGAGAAAACTCTGGTTGTTACTTTGTTTTGCGTGGATACCTATTCCTATGTATTTTGCTGCCTGACACCAAATGTTTTTGTTAACTGTTGAGACTTTAGGAGTACATATATATATTTTTCCCTACTACCTTAGCGGCAGAAGATACAATAACACTTTTGGACTCTAGAGGGCTCTAGAATATTTTACCTTGTTTCGGAATGTTAGACTGACCTGAAAATATTTCTGTAATGGTTGATAGGTCCAGTTAATGCTCCAGGTTGTGAAAAGACATAGAGGTAAGCTTCAATGTCTTCTGCTGTTAATCTGCATCCTTTCCTACTGATTCCAGTAGTCTGGCTGGTAAACAAACTTTTCAGAACCTACCAAAAGAAGAGTAAAAAGCCATCACGTATCTACAGAGCGCTATTTCTTTCCTTCAAGAAGACACATCTTTCTAAAACCTATTTATACATAGCTCACTCCAGAGTAATTAGAGTACACGCAAATAGCACTATTGCCAAGGTACTCAGTTACGTTATCCTGCCTGTGACAGGCAGTGGCAGGCTGTAGGCACATACTTTTTTCCTCAGGATGGAGCCAGCAGCTGAGAGGTGGGAGGCAGAAGGAGGCAGAAGGAGGCAGCATCCCCCAGCTTGCTGTTCTGTATGCCTGCAGCACTGACAGTGCTGTGCTGGGCTGCATATATGTGGGTCTGGGTCAATGCATACTGCTTTTTCTCTTTCTATACATTCATTTTGATTGTTTAACATTACATAAAATGTTGGCCTTATTGGTTTCTCAGGCAGAATTAACCACCTGAAAGAATGCAATATCCAAACTGCCAGGCTGCCCATCCTGCAGCAGTCAGTGCACGATGAGGGGATGTCCCACCACTCTCAGGAGCTGCAGCTAAGTCAGGAGTTCCCCTGACACCAAATGTGTCTATGGTAGAGCACAGCATGTGACTTCTGAGGTGGAGTAACACACTGTAGTGCTGGAGGTTAACAGTGTGTCCCAAATGCCTGCCAGAGATCCCAAACCAAGCACAGATTCTTTATGCTTTTATTCAACTTTGTATAAATGTATAAAACTGAAGAAAAATCAGAAAGCTCTGTATTTTTTCCAATAATTATCACTACATGAGAAGGGATCAATGTACGTGGTAATTCTTCCATCACTCACAGATAAATATACAAACAAGAGCACTCATTTTGCTCACCTTGAAATCATTTACTGTAAACATGAATTCAGGAAACCATGGCATTTGGAAAAAGAAGTAGTAACCAGATTTAATCAATTGTGATGGATGTCGTAGAATGTATTCTGAAACAAAAATGCCCATGAATTAAAAATGAAAACTGATGACTTAAACAAAATTACTGTTAATATCACTATTTGTTAAAGGAATGTTTTAAAATACTGCATTATGTGACAAGAGGTGATTAATTTTTCAGCAGTAAGTGTATGACGTGGTCATTAAAGTTTATTTCTTCTTTTATGTGTGTTAGTAGAAACAGGCAGCAAAATGAAGTCTGCCAAAGATTAGGTGAGAGCAGTGACATTCAAGAGCTTAATCACATGACAGGTTTTCACTTAAGAGCTCTATCAGTGCAGCTAGTCCGAAGCGTTTTTTCAGGTGTAGAATAAGAGGCATAAATACAAATGTTACTTTTGCCTGTAATTCTCTCATCAAAGATGAGGTGTAGAGAAATCTGTAGATGATAATCCACTTACACTAAGTAAGTCAAGAAACCTGAGATGGAACTCTTAAAAATCTGATGTCATAATTGCCATCAGTTAGCAACAAGGAATGGCATGCATTGAGTAACTAAGTGATTAGAGTGTGCCTAAAGCAGTCACATGGAAGGTGCAAAGTCAAAGATCAAGCAATTTCAAATTCATAAATACATAAATCCCTTAGGAGTGCCTGGGAGTGTTTTAACTGCTGTTATGGCATTAATTGTGCAAATAACAAAAATATTTAAAAAAATAAGACTTTGATGATTGTGAAGATTGTAGTAGTAAAGGCAAGCAGAATGCTCAGTTTATAAGCTCTCTGTTTTCATTTTATTCACAGTAGGAGAAATTTGATCCAGGGAGACTTTATCAAGCTGCATAACATATTTTGTTCTTTAAAAACATGCAAACAAATATTAAGGAAGGCTATAGTAATATGCATTTTGCTTCTATACAGCCTGGCTCCTGCTCTCAATGTAAGAACTGCAGCAGCTCCTGCTTGCTCCAATGGAGAACAGACATTTCCTTGGGTAAGTGAAGCTTAACTACATTGCAAAATGTTCTTTAATACCTTGGAAGGGTGGTCAAGTACATTGTGAGAACAATATGTGTGAAGAGTTCTGATTCCATGGTGTCATAAGGTCAGATTTACATTCAACAGAGATGAAAAATAAAGCTTTGCTGAATTTTCTCAACTATTTCTAGGGGTGACTTTAAAAATGAAAATAGCATAAGGTCAGCTATTTGAGAAACTAAAATGAGGGAGGTATTACTGTCATCGTAATTACTGAATGTAGATCCAATCCCTATGAAATTTTGTAATTGTGGGTAGCAGGCAAGCTTGAAGCCTATCACACAATAAATTCTGTTAGTGCACCAGATATCTTTTTGTGGTAACTGCTAGCACATTCCTGAGCTTTTGGTAAATAGACTAGAAAGGTTGTCTTGTTCCAATGAATATTGTGTAAGATGAAGTTTCACTTGTCACCTAAATCAGGATTACATTCTAGAAGCCTGATTCTCAGGTTGTCTTATACATTTTTAATAATACAGTGAGAGCTTAACCTTGGTATTATACAGCCATGTTCAGGGAATTCTATCCTGCCAGATTCATGTTTATGAAAATAATATTTGTTGGACTTCAAGGATTAAGAAGAAAACCCAGTAAATTTGCTTACAAACAGTCCCACTCCCTACTATAAATTATTTCCCAAAGTATAATGCTGGATACCTTACTGCTTCATAAAACACATTCCAAACTGTAAAAGGTAACAGAATATCTAAAAGAGCAAATACCTTTAATCGCTTAGCGCAAATACAATCTTAATGCAAATACTCTGGATTAACATACAGAACATTGTAAGTATGATAAAACTCACCTGTAAACACTGAAGGATGAGGGAAATTAACCACAATTAGTTTAGTCACCATTTCAGGGTAACATATAGCCACTAACCAAGCGATCATTCCTCCCCAGTCATGGCCAATCAACACACACTTGTTGTATCCTACCACACAAACACAAATTTGTGGTTATTTTTCAGAGAAATTCCATAGAGATCATCACATACAGTAAGTGCTGGATAAAATAGGTAATGTAACTACTTAATACTGCACTGCTTCCATTACTAATGGCCAGGAAAAATGTCTTTTTATAGCTAAAAATATAATACATATTAAAATCAGTTAGTTTGACTTCAATTACGCTTTAACACTGATATCAAATTGAAGTAATGTGGTTTCCAAATGCCACTCTGTTCACATATCAGCCAGTGCACAGTCAAATAAATGATTCGAATTGCAGTCATTATAATGTATGTACGTATGTTGTGTGTAGGGAGTTTGGAGTTTAAAACTGCAGACTGAAATGCTGGGAAATGTCCTGAGTCCCCTCTGAGCAAAATTAATCATTCTGGATTGCTTTGAATATGGGAGGTTAGCTAAGCACTATATATCATCACTGTGCTAGATTATATTTAATATCCGTATAGGTAACACACACATATATATAGATGAATATGCACATTTAAATATTTAGAAGTATAGAAGTAATACTTCTCCATATGCTGTTTTGATGTCAATTTTTCAAAGTTCTTAGCATTCACCTAATTACTATTTCATTGATGGAAATGGGAATTTTGCAGCAATAAAAGGTGGGGGGCAGGGGGAAAGTCATGCCTGTTTTTGAAAGCTTAACTATTCCTTCTTTAACCATTCCTCGAATACATACTACAGTGCCAGATACTATCATAGTCCTCACTAAGGATTGTAATACTGAGCATGTATGCTACAAATAAAATTTATAAAAGCCCAACTGTTCTGAATTCTGAAAAATGTGGACGCAGTTGTCAAAGCATCTTAAAATCTCTCTTGAATAAAAATCTCATCAAGCACATTTGGTATAATCAGCATCTCCAAAAGAATTTAACTTAGGGTTAGAATAAAGGTAGGAAGTCTCAGAAATACTTTTTTTCAGAAATTTTCAAATCTGTATGAAATTACATGATGGTGAGAGCTCTTCATAAACATAACCATGGCATTACCATGGAGATTAACACAACCAGCAAAGGTTGGAAAATGTAAGCACAGTGTGGAGGCTGCCTGCCCAACCTTTCAACAATATTCAGGCTTTGCAAGCAAAGCAAATCCCAAATTCAAGCCTTAGAACTGGCACCACTGCTGCACTATTTTTTAATGTGAAATGCAGTTAGTTGTTTCACTATGCCTAGAGTATCTAATGAATTAAAATGAATCTAATCTTTTGTCTTACTATTTGTACAGAGAGGAAATACCCCTCACTAGGTGATGTTTTTCATTGTCAGAACAGCTGCGCTTCCTTCTGAAGTGAAGGGGTAAAATTTACCAGAATGTTTCAGTTCAGGATCTACTACACCATTTTTTTTTACCACAGAGAGCAATGCATCGTTTTCTCTCCCTTCCACTCCTCTCACTGTTGTGTAAGACAGAGTGATTCAGCTCTTGAGAAATGACTAATGTGCAGGAGTAGTATTTTGGGATTTTTTCTTAAGGCATCAGATATACTGTCATCATCACTATAAAGCCCACAATATTTATTCTGTCTTGTTTGTGCTAGAGGAATTTCACGTGATAGAAATTCTCTTGTCTGCGAGTGCTATTAGACTAATCCATAACAGTATTTATTGAGTGCAACTGTTAGGAGTAAGTGAAGGGTCTTTTTAGTTAGAGGAAATATCATAGGTTTGTTCTGCTGCATTTCACAGCGCATGGAGAAGAATTTTTGAAAGTCATGATGGAAAATCATCTTTATACATTGTTTCTACTGGTGTATACATCATGAGTGGAAAGCAAACCTTTTCCATTAGTACTGTTATAGTCCATATATTAGGAATATCCTTAGCTTTATATCTCTACATATCTAGAATATGTATATCTAAAAGAGAAGCAGTTGTTTTGAAATCAATATTTATACACTTATGGTTTTTTTTCCGTGAGCTGAGTAGTTTGTCTTCTACTAACTCACCTAGAGATTCCAAAATATCCTTTATATCTGTTATCAGGAAATCCAATTTGTAATTTTCTTTGTGCGAAGGAGCATCTGTTTCTCCATAACCTCTCAAATCCAGGGCCACCACTCGATATTCACTTTTAAATTCCCGCAGTTGATGGCGCCAAGAGTACCTAACAAAGGGAAAAAAAGTTGGAGTTATAAGGTCAAGCAGTATGATACTAAAATGCAGTCAATGGTTTTGCTCCCAAATAGTTGAGGATACATTAACATGGCTTTGTTTGCAATTAGGTTCTTTTTGCCTTCTATGGTATGTTGCTTATCCCTTGTAGCTATGGCAATTCTGTGCTCCCTTTTTGAATTCTACAGTAAGGAAATGCAGCTGCCGAAGAGGCAGCACGGCCAGAGCCTGGATATTTTAACAGTTCTTGGAGCCTGGCATGATCCCTTTGCTGTAAAGGAAGCAGGCATAAAACAGAGCACACACTGGAGTATTCTGTCTTATCCTTGTAACCATTCCATCATCAAAAAAGTAAGGTCTGAAAAGCTTTCTCTTCTCCCTTGTTCATATGCAAATTTTGATGGACTAGGGAAATATGCCTCTAGGGAAAGATTTTTTTTTTCCTTTTCAGAAAAAGAATGTCAGGCAATTCATATGCTAAATTAACCAAAGAAAGAAATACAATGAATAACAAATGAATGTGGTGAATTCCATATGATTTATATTGTGCACACTTTCGTCTGTGTCACTCTACTGCTAGAATTGTTCCAGAACAATCTGTCAGCGTGTTGGTACTCCACAAAGCATTGCATTGCTTGCATTTCTGTGGAAAAGAGTGAGAGCATCACATACTTTAAAAGACATACAAAATGAAGAAGGCAAAGGCTTGAACTATTCCTCATTCTGCAATAGTATGTAGTGACTGGATGAGTATGTTTGTAATGCAAAAATAGCAAGAAAATGGCAAAGGTGATCCTGAAAGAACTACCTGCCTTCGAGTGTTACTCACACCAATTACATTTCAGAATAGCCAGCACCAAGAAGACTTGGCCTTAGATTATAATAAAAAGATACATGAAAAACATCATCCTTCTGGACATGGATAACATTGACTGCATGTTGCTAGGATCTAGCTTTTTCTTCTGCTCTTTTTTCAACTGTGTCCATCAGGTAGATGATACAAAGCATAAGAATCATCAGGTATCATGAGAGATGCACAGAATTCTACCTGAATTCAAACTATATCAGTTCATTGGGTATTCCACTTTTAGCTTTGCCTCCAACCTACTAGGCATTCTGAATATCGTAAATAATATCACAGTAATATTTATTAGTTATAGAAATTTATATTCATGTAAACAGAAGTCAGAACCTTTCCATTTTAGTGCTATATGATGCAAATGCAATATTTATCAGATCTCTCAGAATTAAATTTTTAAATGCATTGTACAGTGATTTGGAAGCTGAATTTGCCATGGTAACTGTGGTAGCTATCATGTATATTTCAGTAAGAAGAAAAAAGGGCCAGAAATAAATAAATAATCTGTGTTTGTTTCAGAGCATGTCTAACTGCTATCTGCAGCAGCCCATCCGCCACCAAATGTCTGACTGAACGTGTTTCATATCCAAAGAAATCTTTTTACTGTGTATGAAATATAACCAGAAGACAGTTGCTTTGCAGGCAGGAATTGGAATGCTGGTGAATGCCTTCGTTATCATAAGGCTAAATAACTGAAATTATTTTGTGACTTTTTATTCATGTTATTTCTGAAAGGCAGCTTGTACAAAATTCAGCAGCTTACACATCCCAGCTGTCTCAACACATCATGCTCACTTTCAAATATTTTGTCTTTCCACAAAATTGATATTGATTATCAAGTTCTTATGCATCTAAAGCTCTTAATGGCTCGGATGCATTATATTCCTAAGTGATCTTTCATCTTCAGACATTCTGAGTCACTTGGTAAGGTCAGTGTTCTCTGGTTATAGTTGTCCTACTTATAACCTTGAGACATTGGAAAGCAAAGGATTTGCTGCAATTAAAAATTGTAACTGTGAGTTGTATCCTTTTTTTTTCCTAGTTGAACAGTACAAATTTAACGCAGATTTAACTGTCTCTTAAATTGTGATTATTGTACTGCATGCTCTGAGAACATTTTCTATCCTTGCATTAAAATTTTGCACTGATTGAATTAACAAGCCAGCATCATATTTGTAGTGTGACTGCTTTATAAACAGTTAGCATGTATTTTTCTTTCCAAAAATAGTAAACTGTGCTATTGGTGGTCCCAGTAACCTACATTGCAGTTTTTTAATCATTATTCCATTCCATTTGAATGGTCAGATAATATATAAACTGTCACTTAAAGCATGGCTCGCCATTCTAAATTGTAAAAGCAGCTGTCTGAATTTTGATATATACTGAATTTCAGTAGAATATATACATGAAATGCTAATTTTTGCATATTATTTCCACTGTAGTGGAAATTAGCTGTATTCTCAGCTGTCTTTCTGTGTTGGAATACACATTAAATACCCATTCTGCAAGATATGCATAATGTTTGCATTAGGTATGCATTCCCCCCAATGTAACTGACTTTTTATTTGGTGTGTACGGCTTTTAGACTTGTAATTAGCAATTTAGTATTAGGACAATATATTTATTTGAAAATTTATCTTAAAATAATAAATGTGACTCTTTACCATCATCCTCAATGCCTTTTGTATCTGCAGGATATTGCTGAGGGAAGAGAGCTGCCCTCTCATTGACCTGGGTCAATTTATCATGGTATGACTTGACTGTGGCTTGAAAGATTACAGTTCCATATCTGAGTTTAGAAAGGAAAAGGATCATTGAACTTGCTGAATTACTGGCATCACCACTTCCTCTATTCACTTATTGTTTTTTATGTGGAAGTTCTGCAAGCCACACCTCCTAGTTAAACCAGGCTGCGACAGCTCAAGCGATTTGGTTTAAAAATCAGGCACATGACTGCTTTTCATTGTTATTAACTAATGTGCAGGCTTGGTTTTGATTCGTCATTCATCTTATGATGAACTAATAATAGAGCCTTTTCCCTCCAAGTGGCACTCTGAAATTAGGCTGCAAAGCAGCCTATAGAACTTGTAGTTCTCTCCCTTCCCCAGTTAAAACTCACGTTTTTAACAATTTTTAACAATAGTTTTTAACAATGTGATCCATACTGCTCTTAACATACATTGGACCCTCATTTCAGCACCCCCTGCTGTAGTTCTGAAGTTCAGCTTTGTTAGTACAAATGCTATGTGTTTTCCAAAAGCGAAGTTCATTAAAAACAAGCTGTTCCTCCCCAAAGTTTGAAGAAAGGAATACGTACTTGGAGAAAGAATAGAATGACACTGCAAAAAAGACAGTTGTGTTGTAGGAATGTTTTATGGTTGCTGCAGTTAGAAATGTCAATAGTTTGTTCCTGACTAGGTCTTAATACTGTTAATATGCATAGAGTTACAGAACAGTTCACTCTGAGATTACTTAAGCTTTGATTATCTCTCTTGGTTATCTTAAGCAGCCTCATTTATACAAGAAAAGTATGTAGGGAGTTTTTACCAGAATTCTGGAAAGCCATGAAGCAGCAGCATGAGTGGTTTACCCCTTTCTCCAGCAGCCACATAGTGGAATCTTAATCCTGAATCCTAGAAGGAGAGAAAAAGAAGTTTGGTGTCCTTACTGCTGCATTATAACTGCTGTACTGGTATTCAAGAATAAGTAGTTTTAGACAACATTCTAAGGTACTGCCCCTGAAAACCCATCAAGGTGTCAGTTCTCAAAGCTGAAGTCTTCTGTAATGCTGAGGTCAGGTACTGCTACACCCTGACAATGCTGAGCATCCCACAGCCCAGCAGCCACAGCCCCTTCCTGTACAGCCAGCTTTGACACATGCCCAGCTATGCGAATGCATGGCAGTTCAGCCATGAGCATGCTCAGGGTTCTGAGAGATCACCCCATGGCATGGGGATGAGGAGGTGGATGAAGACCATTATAAAAGCAAGGATCTTGCTTTCTTATAGACATAGCATGTGCTTGATGGAAAGACTTTCAGACATAATGTACTTTTAATGCACTTCTCATCTTTCACTTAGTTTCTAAGATTGAGCAACTATTTAAAACTATGAAGTTACAATCTTGCACAATAAAGCACTGCATGGATTCTTAGGAAAAAACAACAACAACAAACAAACAACAAAGCAATCAAAAGTAACTAACTACAAAGGAAGTTCTTCCTGCTTGCTTTTTTACTGTCCAAGGCTTCAGACTTACTTCAGGAGAGAAAGCCTTCATATAATCCTCTTCTTTCTACCCTGTCTATAGTCACTATTTCTGATGCATCTGTTAAACAAATGAGTCTTATCACCAACAGATAAGTTAGTGATAGCTGTCCAGAGGCTTAATACTGAAATGCCATTGAAATGAATGGATGTGTGCAAGCTTATGCTAACTCAGGGTCAAATCTGGCAGAATTTAAAACTGAAATGATGTCCTCCAGGTTTACTGAATTCTTACACAGATGTGAATACAGAAGTTGGGAAGGACTTAGCTCATAAAATATAACATGCTATTTAGGAGTCATTTGAAGGAAACTGCAGGAAGGAAGGCCATACTGCTCCTGAGCAAATGTCAGAGCCTGAACTGTCTCTGCTATTTTAAAAAGGGAAGACAAAACTCCTGCCTTTGCTGTCGATTGAGCCCTCAAGGGTCAGAACTGTGCAGAAAGCTTTTCTTGCCCACAGTGCTTCATACTGTCTGAAATGCTTCTGCACAGTGAAGTCACTAACCAGCTACAAAGCCATTAACGTATATCTTGGAGTTTAAGAAGGCTCTGAAAAGGGCACATCTGTTTTCTTGTTTTTGTACTCATTGTAGATACAGGAGGGATTTTTGCTCAATTCTATCAAAAATTACACTGATACTTTTCTTTGGGGATGCCAGTGAAGTTGAAATATCTCTGTGTTTCTAGGTACTTACTGATCTCTTCCCAGTAAATTTTAGGGCCATTACATCACCTCCACCGTTCTCCATACCATCCCTGCCTTTGATCCCTTTAACACAACAGAAGTTTCTCAGTTTTATTCCAGAGATTCTCCTCTCATTTCAGTCATCTAGCCCTCCTCCATCCTGCTTCTCTTTGTGTCCTTTAGGGATTCACCCTCAGTGTTTTTATTTAATCAATGTATTGCTTTTAAGGATATTGCTTTTACTCATGCAAATTCAATCATCTCTTGTACTGCAGCAAGTTGAATGTCACATACCCCAAACTAAGCCCATCCTCCACCAGTTCAGCTGCTCCTTTCAGTCTCCTCTTTTTTATTACTGCAACAACATGGCATCAGATATTGCCATCTTCTCTGCAACACACTTCTGTCTTTCTTTTGCTGGAACCTGCACAGATCTCTAGGATGCATGTGTCTGGGAGGTAACACATGAGCCTGCTGTTACCCAGTGGCAAGAGAGTTTCATGCTGCCTGAACCGAGCAGCAGACTGTCACCCTGGCAAGCAGTCTGCTTTCCCCCAAAGGCTCCCTTATTCCCACCATCCCCTCGCTTCCCAGCAACCCCGGCATTACTGCTTGGCGCTATGGGAGAGGCAAATACAGCGTGTGAGTGCAGCAGTGTGTGCGTGTCTCCTGGTGATGTTAGAAGAAAGCAAGAAGGCAAATTGTGAGGGACTGGGAGGCTGAACGATTTATGTTAGCTCTGTGTGGCAAAAAAGGCTGCACAGAACCCTCAGAACAATGCTCTCAGTACTCATTCAATTAAAAATAGCTCTATGAAAATTGCAGCGCTCACCTACAGCTGCAGAAGAAACCGAGCTAAAACAACTTCTTTCCGGGCAGTTCCCGGAGGAGCAGATCGCAGGCAGAGACCCAGAGCAGTCTCTTAACAACCCTGCGGGCCGTAACCGCGCAGCCTCAGGGATGGGGCTGAGCGCTTCACTCCGCGCTCCCCCTGGAGCTCCGCCGCGAGGCCGCGGGGCCGCACCCCACGGGCAGCGCTGCCCGGCCCGGGCTCCTCCCGCGGCGCCCCCGGGGCAGCGGCTCCTTGTGCGTGCGTGCGGCGGGGCGAGCCCGCAGGGGAACCGCCGGAGGGGAGCACGCACGGGTGCCCGTGTACAGGCATGCACCGGCGGGCGGGCGCGCACGCAGCCGAGACGCGTGCACGGGAGCACGGGTGCGCACGGCGAGGCCCGCTCCCCCCGACCCCAGCCTTCACCTTGATCCGGACGTAGCAGTGGGTGCCCAGGGAGGGGTCGTTGAGGCAGGCGGGGGGGTTCTCCCGCATCACCCAGCGGAAGGTCTCGCCCGGTCGCCGGCCGATGCTCCATAGCAGCCGCAGCCCGGCGATGCAGGCGCACACTCCGCAGTAGCTGTACACCAGCGCCCAGAAAAGCAGCGCCCTCGCGGCCACCATCACACGGCGGGCGGGCGGCTGGCACGCAGCACCCGGTCTCGCCATCGGGCCCCGCCGCCGCCGTCCCCGCCGGCCGAGAGGGGCTCGCAGCGCCGCCGCCGCCAGGAGCCGCCCGAGCGGAGGCACCGCTCACGGCGGCGGCGGCGCGCCCGCCCCGCGGTCCCCGAGGCCCTCGCCCCGCTGCCCGGCACCGCGCGGCGCCGCGCCTCCCGCCCGGCCCCGCCGGGCCCCGAGCGGCGCGTCCCTGCCCGGCCGATGGATCTGCGCCCGATGGCCCGTAGGGAACGAAGGAAAAAGCTGGCCCGGAGCGAAGGGGCTGCTCCCAGCCGCTTCCTCGGCCAGGGCTGCCGCACGCACCGAAACTCGCCGAAAGGTCTTTGCGAGAAGTGCGTGTGGGAGACGCGGGACAGCCTCACCTCTGCTGCCTTCGCAAGGTCCTTGCATGCGTTAGCTTTGCTCACCCTGATCTCGTATTTGGACGCACATACCTTATTGGTGTGAGATGAAAAAGAGGTGTACGGCTGTGTGGTTAGATTTCAATTATTTTTAAAAACTGGGTGCGTTCTGTCTCTGCTGTTTAACTATTGTCCATTGAAAGATGATTCTGTAAATATATTACAGCCTCAACTGCTTGTTAGTATGAGTATTTCTGAAGAACATAACAATTCTGAGCTTCAGCACAAATGTTTATAATTTAGAAAATGGAACTTTCATCAAGGTATTGGCTAGTAGAGGCAATTAGACCATCATTAGCAGCCGTTTTCCATTACTGAGTTTGGTACTGAGTACTCAGCACCTGCAGCTGACACAGGGAGTTGAACAAGCTCAGTTCTCCACGAGGCACACCACCTTCCCTCTCTATTCTGCACTTGTTCCTCAGTGGGATGCAGTAAGTCCAAGGCTTGGAGAGGCCCTGGAGCAGGATCCCAGCCTGTAACACAGACCTGGCCTGCCTGGCTTCTGGTGTCTTGCCCAGATGTCGTGTGACCAGAATTTGTGTTTGGTTCAGTTTAGTTTGGAGGATTAGAACTTCCAAGGGGTGCTTTTGCTCCCTCAGACAGTGCAAGTAGAAGCTGTCAGGAAGAGACTACATTTCTGTTAATTAGCACATGTAATTTAATGAGTTACTGAAAAAAACCCAACAAAATTGGACTTGCATACTTGCATGCATACAGGCAGTATATATTATACTGTGCATGGAACACAGCTTACAGACAGTTTCTGTCTATTGCATGCCAAATGTGTTCTCCTACTTGTTTTGAACTTACACTTAAAAATATATACCCCAGTGCTGAAATGTAATCCCTCTGGAAGGCAGTGGCAGGATTAATGCTGGTTTCAACAGATTCAAGTTTTCTTTTATTAAATCGAATAATAGAGTCATAGAATGGCTCAGGTTAGAAGGGACTCAAGGATCACCAGGTTCTAACCTCCCTATCACAGGCAGGGCTGCCAGCTGCTAGATCCAGTCCTAGATCAGATGCCTAGCATTCCATCCAGCCTGGCCTCAATCACTTTCAGAGCTGGGGCACCCACAATCTCTGTGGACAACCTGTTACGGCAGCTGACCACTCTCTCCGCTGTCAGGTGTTGAAGAACTGAAGCAGCAGAAAGGAATGCTGCCAATTTTCATTCATTTTGTAAAGCTTAAACATAGAAAAGCAATATCTTTTTTTTTTTCTTCTACTAATAAAGGTGACATCTTCAATTAGCTGTAAAAAACTTGTCTGCCTTCATCAATACCAAATGAAATATCAGTAACCCATAGCAGCTGACAACAGCATTATTGATTTATGTAATCAGAAAAGTATTTGAATCCTGCTGTTCACTAGCCATGCTTGTCTTAATGTGAGCCCTGCAGATTTGAAGTCAAGGCTTTATCAGTCTGCTTGAGAAAAGAGTGCAAGGCTGTGTAAGGCTCCCATCCTTGTCTTAGGCAAGAAGAACAGCAATAACTCCAGAAGCTGCTGTGATTCAGTTAAGACACCAACCTCTGCAGACTCCAGCAGGATTACATGAATCATGCCTACCAAGCCTGAACCTTCTGTTCATACTCCAATTACTCATACTGCCAACCCTAGGAATAGCACATAACTAATTTTTATGCATCAGCCTTTGTGCTAATAGCCCTTTTTTGCAGGGAAGAAGCCTCACTTGCTCAGTGCCAGACTGGCTGCAGCAGAACTTTCCCCAAAGTGTACATCAGCAGACCAGCAATCCAGTTAATGAAGTTCTAAAGTTTGGCTGGAGGAAAATGTTTATACATCTAACTACCTAGGTAGTTTTACGTCAGATTTCTCACCAATGCACAAGTTTTGCAGTAGCCCATGGAGTTTAGCTATGTGATCTTCAGCTGTTAGATATGGATCCTGTATCAGGGCTGGAAGATGGGAGCACTGGGAACCTCGCAGTTCTGAGAGATTTTGTACAAAGATGTTGTTGGGGCTGCCCTAAGCCCAACATTGTCTCTCAGGAACTCTAACTGAGTTTCCTCAGCTGCTCTGTGCCAAGAAAACAGCAGAATTCCTTTTTCACCGAGAAATGCTTTCCTTATGCTGAAGGGCCATGCTGTCTACATTCACAAGGCAAACCAACTTGCACAACAGATATCTTCCATGCATTTTCCAGCATTTCAAAAAGAATTTCAGAATCTTCTGTAGATTCCATGCTAGTAAATGCCAAATATAGCTAAACTTGAGAAGCCTCAAAATTACAAATCCTTCTCTAGCATCCTTGTATTTTGATTTTCCCATCTTCTGCTTCAGATTGTTGTAATGGATTCCAAGCCAAACCAACCCCAGGGCAGACTTTTACAAGCTTTATCAGCATGCTTTGCCCTCCCCTATGTGCCATCTGCCTGCTCAGCTTTTGTCAGTTCAACTCAGCCCATTTCTGAGAGACAAAAGAGAACGCCTTTGCACGTCACTGATTGCTTCCAGCTGAGAGTAAACGAATTAACACATTCTGTAGGTTAGTGGCAGAGGACATTTAAGCTTTTAGATGTGATGTACTTGTGCAGATGCTGGTATAGAAATGGTGCATTAGTGAAGCTATTTTCACAAATGTTGTAGGCAACACAGTGAAACAGAATTTGCACACATTCGCATAGTCAGGTAACTAGCAATGCTTAGAGTATTCAGTCAGTTTTTGTTTGCAAGCTGTATTGTCTTGAAAATGGTGACAGCTCTAGAATAAGACAGAAATTATAGACTTGCTACACACATTTGAAAGCCATCTCCCTTTCCTCTGAACTCAAGCATCTCTCTGTAGGGAGGAACTGATTATCCTCTTGTAGACTGCAAAGAGCAGGTTTATCAGATTAGCACTAGCAGTGCTGACATTGTGATTTAAAATCATCAGTATGTGACAGTATGAAGTAGTGTGAAATCCTAGTGTGATTTTTCTTACCTGTGTATCGCAATTAGTGGGAAGGCTAATTTCACTTCTACCTCTACAGGCCTACCATAGCAGGTGAAACTCTAAGCAGAGGAGTTGTTACAGGAGCTGGAATTTTGAATGGGCAAGAGCACTAACTTGTATATATCATCAATGATGCAATCATAGCTATATAGAACAGGTGAAATGCAAATAATAATTTACCCTTCTGCTTTCCGTCATACATATTTCCAAAGCAAGAGATCTTAAACTTGCATTAGAAAGCATGTCCAGGCAATGGCAAGGTAGAGAGTCCTGAATGTAAACTGTAATATTTTATTGCAGAATTGAAAGTTATTTATGATGTATAAACTAGAAATGAAGGCAGGGCTAAATCACTTTTGATGCAGAATGGAAACATAACATCCTAACAGTATCCCTGGGTATTACAATCCATATGTCACCCAGAATCTCCTAGCCAAGTACTGAGATCTCCCACATGGTGGGCAGATGAGAATACATCCACACACAGCTGATGTAAGAGTACTTCCATACATGTTTCAAGTGGCAATATCTCAGTTTGAGCATTTGTCAATATACAGTCTTTCTACAAGTTAATAAATACTACATTCCATCAGTGACAGAAATAGAAGATACAGAATAGCTTTTTAAGGCAAAATAGGTATTTTGGGGCTAGCGCTGTCTCCTCACCCATGCTGCTGTTTTTATGCAGGCTTTGTAATTTATTTTATTTATCTGAAAATTCTGTTGTTTGTGGAAAGCCTTGTCCACTTAACTGGGTGGTCTGTAGCAGAGCACACTACAACACTGTCTGCTCCCTTCAGTTTCAGCTTTGATCCAAGAACTCGACAGACCAGAGGTCCCCATGGGGAGAGTTTCAAGGGGAACTTTAGCTAGGACCGTGGCCTACAAAGGAGAATGCACAAGACAATCCACTGAGGTGCAGGAAGAAAATTTATTTTTGGTACTGTTAATAAACAAAAGAAGAAAAAAATAGAATAGCGTTTATTTAATCCTTTAATTTCCATCTTTGTGTATGTTTTTTAGGATATGTAATATTTGTATGGTTGTACATAATTCATAAATGTATAAGGATACCTGGTACATGCTCTTTTTTTACTGATGGCTACACGATCCAAAAAATTTGAGATCACTAAACCAGATTATCCTAAGCGGGACTCTTCCTCCAACATTTCCATAGTGCTTGCTGTATTTTGGTATTAATTCTATAAAGAAATGTCTAATTAATCCCATACTTAGTTTGAGAAAGTTGTATGTAATCAACAGGAATATAGATCTTTTAGACTAGTTTCTACTTCAGATAAGTATCTCAACATTATTAAAATCTTGCATTAAACAGAAAGGCCTTCAAACTGGATCCAGATGAGGAGTATTTTAGATAATTTCTTTCCATGAAAAATCAGAACCATCTGGCAAACATGCTTGCACACTGATGTTAACATAAAATACATTAAACAGAAGATCGACTTGTCTGTAAGGCATGCAAGTATATAGGATTTGCGAATGAGTTAGATTTACTACTGAAATTAGAATTCCAGGAAGTACTGTTTTCTGATCACAAGTAATGTTACACACTCTGTAGAAATCATTATTGTTATGAGATCTTTTGTCACAGCCCAGATTTTGTTCAAATATGATAACAAATGACTGTCTTAATAATAATCATTTAGTTGGCAAGACTTTGAGTTGAAGTAGTTTCTGTAGTTGTGCATTTAGTGCACTGACTACTAAAACCAAGAGAATTTGGCTGTGGACTGTATAACAGAATCTGAAGCATTTCTGAAAAAATGGATTGAAGGATTAGAAAAAATCATGCATATGTAAGCACAAAATATGAACTGTAATCAGAAGTACAACAGTATCCCACTGCATAGAAGACTAGATCATATATCTGTTATAAGCAAGAAACAAAACTATCTTGTGATGCTTCAGATGCCAGTGAGCAAGCTTTCCACATCAAGCATTTTACAGGAGCTTGCATGCTCTTTAAAGTGATTTTAGTGTTTAAGCTCATAACTATTATATTTGCAAAGTCATATAGTCAGTAGTAGTACCAAAGTTAAGTTCTACATTAACGACCATTTTCATTCAAGGTTTTCTTCAAAAGTTGCCATAATATCACTCTGCAAATTCATATCAATTGTACAAGCCATCTGCAAGAAAGCAAATCAGTGTATTTCTCAGAGCAGTCAGGCAGTAATGAATACTATGCAGGACAAATATTAAGATTTAATGAAAACCTACAAAGCTTCTTCCCAAAGAAGTGTATGCTTCCTGTGTTTTTACAAATTTGCTTATGCATACTGTTCAAGTCCTTTCTGAAAAGTGCTGAGCAAGATGAAAGCTTCAGGAGATTTTATCTGGGTCTATTATGATCTTAGCCAAACTGCGTAATACTGTACATTGAACTGGTTTAGAAACATTTAACCTAAAGCATAATAGCAATTAAAGAGCACTCATTATCTATACCAATAAGACCAGTAAGTTAGTTTTTAAAAGGCTCCATGTTGGTATTTCAGAGTACTACAGTATGGCGCACTTTTGTTGACATGTTGTATGTTAGCATGTTGAAGAGGATGAGCAGCTTGCAAAGACTTGAGGTTTGACTTTTTAAAGGGGAATCTCTGCCTACTTAATAATTTGATTTTGTTATGCAATTATTGTAACATTGTATGAATAATATGAGCACTTCTTTTGTTATGCCGCTTACAGATTTATTTAATCATCCTATTTTATTTTCTGGTCTAACTTCAGATTGCAGAGTTATCTTGTTTTTACTTGTTCAGGTTCTTACTTTGAAGGACCTGAATTTCTTCTCTCAGTTGTGTACTAGAATTGAAACAAAATTAACCAAAAAGAGTCAGCAACTTACTGCTTCTCTCCTGCGTTCTTGTTCCATTTTTCTGGCCAAGTTACGGTCCTGAACAAGAGGGTGTTGCTGAGCTTCTGGCAATTGTTTGCTCATATCCTCTTCTTTTGGGGGCTTAAAGTCTTTCATTACCATGGCATCCACTCCTGCGCCTTTAGGGACCCTTTAGAGAATGGAGGAGAAACAAGTACAGGCTTGAAATCTTTTTATTTTCTTTTGTAACAAGGCTGTGCAACTCAACAGAATTCTGCGAATAAATCCGAACTTAGCACATAGTACGTGGTTCCATTTTATGAGTTATGATAATTTCTCTTTGCAAGAAGTACAGTGTACACAATTTTTATGTGGTAGTAAGATAAGGCTGCTTGTGTTCTATTTCCAATCTATATGCACACAGGATTTGTATGCATGCTATGCAAAACTTTTACTGAAGTCACATTCTTTCATACATGATTAATTTTCTGTTAGTTTGGACATTTTGCTTCCGAATTCATCCTTCTAAACTAATTGAGTTCTATTTCACTAACTTCAGACAAGGATTTCTGATGTCACTTGACAGATACCTTTCTTGCGTTAAAAATGATGCAGAAGTTAACCAGAAAAAAACTTTTTATGCACTAGTAAATACGAATCACTGAAAACTTACAAAGAGGTATTTATAGAAGATATGAAAGAGTGCAAAGAGGGACTGTCAGATTATGTAAGCAACTAACCGAAACTGATGCTGCTTATAGTGCATGCCAGTGGGGAAGAAAAGCTTTGCTGAATGAGATGGATGCTTTTGCAACTGTTAGGTGTAGGCTGTACCATTATCTGTACCAAGTTCTGCTAAAGCAGTAGTGCTTAAACAAGGATCCTCTAGGAGGGGAAGGACTTTAAGCAAGATCCAGCATTACTTGCCTGTATGGCAGGATTCCAGATAGACCATTCTGAATGTGAGTTTTACTTTCTACAGTAGTTCACACTGGCAGCACTACTTTAGCTACATTAGCACCAACTTCTTGAAGACTATCCTTCAAGATTATCCTACTTGTCCCTTTGGATATCAATTAGATAGGGATTTTTTTGACTGTAGATACAGAAAAGTAATGTATTGAGTGCAGGTATGAATTCTGGTCATGGCCAGAGGAACTGAGTGCTCCAACAAAAAAGACAACTATTGCATTGCCTAAGCAGTCCAAAGCTAATTCTTCTTTAATTCAGCCCACAAAATTATTCAACTATCCAGATGATAGATCACGCACATAGATTGAACACACGTAAGCAAAAAAATAGATCGATGTTTAAGCATATGTTGTTACAAACCTCTCTTTTTCCTGCGCTTGCCCAGCTGCCTTCTGTAAGGCTACTTTCCTGAAATGCTTGAAGCTCTCTGCAGATGACTTTATTGGAGCTGGAAGCATCATCATTTTGCACAAGCTTACCCAGGAGTCTATGTTCTTAATTCCTGCGGCCTAAAATTATTCAAAAGAAAAAAAGGGGCTGGGAGGAAACATGGAAGTAGCAATAATACAGCTACTAAAGTTGTTTTTTTTCACTTCAATTACCCATTTTCTACTTGGTTCCTACATTAGCACAATACTGTTTTCAGGGAACTTAGTGTAGACAACCTACAACAAAAAATTCTTCACTTTTCTAAGAATATTTGAGCAAATAAAGCAATCTAAGCAGACTTCAGTACATTTTTTCAATGTTTTCATCAGTGTTGAAATTCTCTAGCAAAGCAGTTTAATAACCAGTAGCAATTGGAGCTCTTATGCAGTTCCTTCTGTTCACTTCTCTAATTTTAATTCTAGAAAACATGAATTCACAAGACAGCACCTACCCTTTCTGGAAAACTCTGGGATTTTGTCTCTAGAGTCTTTGTACCATTAGGTGTATTACAATGACCTGATGGAAGAATAAAAATGGGGTTTTTATTCATGTTGACTTTGTGGATTTTGTTACCTCAAATTAAAATAATTTGTTTAGTCAATCTAGAAAATGACTTAATTCACACTACAGAATTTTCAAAATTAAATCACGTGGTTCAAAATGACAAAAACACTCCCAAATACTGGTAGCATTTCCTAATATTCAAGCTGAACGGAACCACTTTTCTACAGGTTGGTGCAGTTCAATTCAACTACATGCATTCTGTTTTTTCCCTCAAGTTTTCTACAGAAGAAGTTATTATGCAGTTACTTGACATCACTTTACTATCAGATCCTCATCACAAAACTGGAGATAGTTACGCAAAAAGCATAAAGTGCTCTTAGGGAATGAGCTCCCTTGGAGAATCAGCAGAAAACAATCGAGGGCCAGCAGAATTCTGTGCAGACTGGAGGTTCAATCAACACTCTCAAGCTTCCTGGAATACTGAACTATCTTTAGTTAACTTTCTGAAGTCAGTACTAAGTCATTTTGCTTTCTGTATTTTAGCGCAGAACGAGAAAGGACCTGTAACATTTTTTTCCTTAACAAAACAAAACAAAAAAACAAACCAACCCCACACCAAAAACACAGCAAATAAAAGAAAGTGTTTTGTCAACTGATTCATGCACAAGTGTTAAACATTTTATTTCTTCAAGACAGATTCATAGACATTTAACTTTCTAGCCTTTAAAACAATTGGTTCTGATTATGGCAGTACATACTCTGCTCTTGGCTAATAGATATTGAATCAGCGGCTCTCTCACTGGCCTTGCTTTGAACTTCATCTAGATTAACTAATGTTTTTTCAGTTTTAGTCCCATCAGCATCATCAGCAGGGGAGGTTGTATTGGATACCTAGAAGAGAAATAGAGAAATTAGACTTCAAAACATACTCTGATAACATGTTAGTTCTCGCTATATGATAATGTATTAATGTGTTCAAAGCCATGTTGAGAAAGACAGTTCAATATCCAAAGATAGAAGAGATCATGCTGTGGCAATGACATCAATAGCTTCTTTATGCAGAGGCCCTCCTAAGCAGCATGCTCTCCAAGAGCATGGAGATGGCGTTTAAATATTTCACAGAAAGAAAAAGCCTCTAGATTCTTGTTAAGCTTCTGGAGCTTGATATTTCTAGAGAGCAAGAACACACAGTATGAATTGTTCATCTCTCTGCACAGCTGTAGGTTTACAGGTGAGCTTTTGACATATATGACTACAAGGACTACCTGAATTTAAACTTCAGCACTGAAAACGAGAATAAGTGAGTCTTATAGTGCATTATAAAGTTGATGCACTTCAGTCAATGCCAAACTCTTCCTTTTTATATTGTGTCCAATGAATTCATGTTCCTATTAAAGGATAAGAATCACATATTTAGTGGGCTTTTAGGTAAATGTTTTATTATTGTTCTAAAGTGGCTTTCTTTGCATCAGACTCAAGACTGGAGTGTTACATTAATTTAAAGAAATAGATATGCCTTAAAATAATTATTTGAAATAATGTATTGGAGAGATGTATTCACCTCTGGAACAGCCTGTGTACACTGGATATCAAAAGGCTGATCTGTCCTTCGAGCAGTCTGAGGCATTTGCTTGACTGAAGTATCTTGCAAAGCACATACACCTGCAAGCATACCTGAGAAAGAAGAGGTGAATGGTTTCCCAGAACCTACACACTGCAGTTCTGCATCTTACTGTTTAGAGCTGTGAATGTGCCAACTACAAAGGCTACCTAGCTACTTTGTAGCTACCAACTGCAAAACTACCTAGCTGCGCTATGACTTCTTTTTATTAGGTTTTAATTTTTTTTTTTTCAGATTATCAACTACCAGCTGTCTTTTACTAAACAACTGAGGAGTGTCTGAATTGAGACCTTCTGATTGAAGAGAAAGAAAACAATTTCTTAATCACATTTCATAGTGACTTATAGCTGATATGTTTAGATAACTGATCAGTTCAGAAGGCCTGTGGTGCTAGTGCAGCTAATAAGTACTTCATATGTTAACTTGAACAATGATGGCAAAAAATTAAGCATTTAACTCCTGCCTTGAAGTACTTCCTGTAACTTTAGGTGTATTAAGGCATCATTGCCTCCAGTTGCTGGCTCTCTTCATTGAGGGAGGGAGGCATGAACCTCTCTGTTTTAATAGTGTTCTATCCCAGTCTTAGCACCAGAGTAATAAAACTATATCCTATTTGACATACTTTTGCTTATACCATGTTCCTAATTAGTCCATACCATGTAAAAACCTTCGCTATTACTCACCCAATAACTTCCAAAACTTCAAGATAAGCTTACTGAGCAGTGTGAACACCAATTCTACCACCTTTCTTTCTTCAAGGTTCACTCACATAGCCATGATTCTTGCCATAAAGTTGTTACCTGAGGGAGACTTAGCATTTTGTTCTGCTGATTTAAGAGATTTACTCTGTAAAGGCTTAAGCTTCTGTAGCACAATGGGAGACAACAGCTGTGGTTCAGGTGATCCATGGTTTTGCAAGCTACTAGCAACAGATGAGGGCTGTACTTGCAGAACAGCATTGTAGGACATTCTCTGTAAGCACAGTGATGTTCTCTGGGAAGAGAAGGCACTAATTAATATGCTCAAATAAAAATCTTAATTTAATAATTGTTTGATTCTCTCTCTCCCTCCCTTTACAGCATTTTTCAGGTGCAGTAGTCCTTTTGTAGTGTGGCTTTCATGAGAGTTTAGTTGACAAATCCCGGTGGAGTAAAATCCCCTGCTTTGGTCTGATAGAAGCCCACCAGATCATCACTTTGTGTTTTGTTGTCAATTATTAAGTTTTAGTAAGGACTTTTGGTGGGTGGCAGAGAAGGAAGGAAGCATTCTCTGTCCTCTCCCCACCTTCATCCAACAGAGAACTTCCAGTATTCATAATGGGTTTTTTACACTCATCTTCCATAAAAAAGCAAAATATACCTTTATTAAGTAGATTCTACATTGCTGAGTCAGTCCTACAGAGCAAGTAGTATTCAAGCTATGTTCATTATTTCCTGCTTATCTTGTGCACTTCCCAATACTGTCGGATGTACCAATTAACTACTGAGATGAAAAGTTATATCCACAACAGTCAGTTTACCTTAGGTTGTTCCAAAGAAGTTAGGCAGTTTTGCCTCATTCCACTCTGTTCTGAGCATGTTTCTGTAACTGTAAATTCAGTGAGGTGGGCAGAAAGAGAGGAATGGGAAAAAAAGAAAGTCACTGCATATGTAGCATTATTTACAAGTACAAGTCATAAGATGGGTGTGTACCCAAAGAGCCAAACTCCACATGGAAAGGAATGGTCTTATCTTGCATACTTCAGTTTGATGTTTTATGGAACTTTTCCCAGATTTAGCACATACAAATCCCTGCAGGATCAAGATCTTTGCTACCCTCCGTGATTCCACTATTTGCTTTTCTGCATTCAAGGGCATGTGTGGGATTCATCTAACTTAAGACTGTTGCCTCATACGGATGCCTACCACTCAAATGTGGGGGAGGATCTACTCTGCCCCGGAAGAATAAGAAGTGTTCCACATAGAGAAGCGTAATTCCAGCATCATGATGCTACAGCACCACACTACACCATGAACAAATGTGAGAAATCTTAAGCACCTTGGCAGATTTTGGCACTCCAGCCAGCATTGTTGGCCATTTTGTCCCTTTGAAAGTTCAACTTTCAATTAGTAGTTAAAAAAAAAAGAAAAAGAAAAGAGAGAGGCAATGCAAAAACCCACAGAAGTAAGCTGTAGCCTGGTGGTCAGGTCTCTGTCAGACACACAGACTTCTTTCTAACAGATTTTAGTTTCTGCAGTTCTTCACTGTTGTTTCGTTATTCATTTTTAACTCAATTGTGAGACATTCATTTAATAACAACTAGAATTGAGTCCTCAACATAGAAGAAACCTGTATGAATTATTTAAGTCCTTGGTAAGCATTTGGAGCAATAGGTGCAAATTAGGAAGACAGATATTCTGCCCAGACAGAAACAAAAGAAAGCTTTCTGACCTGATTCAGAGTCACTGCTGTCTGAGGAGCTGGAAGCACTGCTAGTGCTGCTGCTCGTGTCCGAGGAGCTGCTAGTGTTGCTGCTTTCACTCAGTCGGCTTGGTCTAATACTGGACTCAGCATTACTTTCAACTGCAGAATAAAAAGGAAGACGTTGAAACATCCTGCAGTAGGTCTCCATCTACAAGCCTAGGATCTTCTTTATAAGGGCTGTTTTCCCATATGACTGCTAGTCTTCTACCATTACCCTGTCATCTTTCCATCAGATTCAAGACCTTTATAGAACAGAGATTTATTGGCAGTGAGCTTGGGTAAATGAAATAGCCAATTAATAGCTGCAAACACACAACTTACAAGCCTAAACTAGGTTAAGATATGTGCTACTGTAAGACACAATTCAAGCATGGTTTCCACCGTAGTTTTTCCTGCTCTTAAGTCTGGTTGTGCTTATTAGTGCTGCCAGGTTTGCATACTGAGGCCTTTGCTATAGTTGGTTCTCCTCTTTCCTACACTATGTGTAATCTAGAATTATCTTTTGTCACCTCCTCACTGTATGACTGTTTTACATCCGCAGGGTTAGCTTAAGCTTAGTTTACAATCTTGTTCAGACAAAAAAGCTTTTCCTCAAAGTTGTTTCTCCAGTGGAAGCTTGGGAAACAAGAAGCCTATACCAATATACCTATTTTCTTAGACACACATTTGCTAAATGCTAGCTTCAGTTCTCCCTTGTAATGAAGCCAAATACCAATTTAAAGTATTTTCTAGCCTGCCTCCTCCATCTTCACCCAACATTATGTTAATAACTTAATTGCTTCTTGTAGCTTTTATTTCTAGGATATTTTAAAGTCATTCAACTAGCTTTCTCTATTTAGTGTTGGCTATCAGCTATAGCCTGACAGTTGTGGGGCTAGTAAAGTTTGTGTCATGTCTTCTATTGCAAAAGTGAAAAATGTTATTTTTACTTTTATTAAAGGATTAGATAGGAGAAATAAGGAAGAGGTTTTATACAGGACAAGTAGCTGCCTGTTCCTATGGTGTCACAGCAGCAAATGCAATCTTAAAACCTAGAGAAGTCTAAGACCTTAAATATTCTGAAGAAAGTCTCCATTTACATAACAGTACACAGGCCAAATTGCCACTTCAAGATTTTTGTTGCAAATAAATGAAATTCACGTTACATTTGTAGTTCTCTTTCTTTGGATTTATCTGACCATTGACATCCAGTAGTCTCTTCTCCAGTTCTTGTTTCCTCTCAGAAAGAAGCTGCTCTTTTGACTTCATTGCTTTTTTGGCTGTGTGAGATAGAAGTTAACACCTCAGCAAAACAGAGAATTGATCTGTTTGTTCTTTTGAAACATAATTTATTCTACATACCATGCTGCTTTCTTGGTCTCTTCCTCAAACAGGTTGCCACATATTTCTCTAATTCTCTGAGTGTTGAAGCCTTTAAAGTTTCAAAGTCTATTTCTATCTCATCAGGGCTAGAATTCCTCAGTGATGGTTCTCTTGATTGTATTATATGGACTACTTTCCCAAGCTTATCTCCAGGCAGCTTATTTATGTTCAAACTCAACTGCCTTTTTTCATCATAAGTCATAGGCTTGGCACCATCATCATCTTCTGACTTATGTGCCAACAAGACCTGCTGGATGGTTTTCTTTGATTGACTGCAAAAAGAAATTTACTGCAGTAACTGTAGTTTAAAATAATTTTCCACCCACACAAGTCCCCCGCACTTACATGTTTGAAGACTGCTTTTTCTTAGATTTCTTGTGTTTTAGATCTTTCTTCTTTTGAATCAGGCTTGCTTTAGCTTTTTCCTTGTTCTTCCCCTTTTCTTTCTTAGCCTTCTCTTTTTTCTTTTTTGATCTAGGTAAGGATGCTCTGGTCAAAGCCCGCAACTGCTGGTGAACAGCTTTAAGCTATCAAAAGAAAAATAAAAAGCTGAGAGTCTTAAGTAATGTAATAGGAATGGTGAACTGGTTCTATATATAAAAATCAGATCTCTGGCTTATAATGGATATTAATGTTTGCTCTCCAAACAAGACTTGTTTTTTAAACATCTTAGTCTATTAAGAAAAATAAAAATAGTCACAGACAAGATGTTTAGAAAATAAAGCTACTTTTTTTTTTTTTTTTGCAGGCTTGTCTAAGAGCATGCATCTTCCAGCAAACTGTGAAAACTAAATAGCAAAATAAGAAATTCACTGTAGTACTGTCCAGTGGCTTCTCTTCAATTTCAGGCATTTGGGAAGCATGTAAATGCTTTATGTGATTACTGCATTGAGCTAGCTGGGCTGGGCATGGGCATCTTCAATCTGCAAACCCAAGGTACTTTATTCCCAGCTAGCTGTTTTGTATCACATGTTGACATAGCTTTATAGGAAGTTTATTTAAACCTCTAATAGATTATAAAGAGGAATTAGACTGAGAATATAGTTTTCAACCACACTGAAATACTTAACTGTGGTGAAGGCTGTCTTGTAGAATTAGTTATCTTCAGGCCAATATTCGTGAATTCATGTTTTATGTCCTACTCTGGGAAGAAATGAACGCTAAGTTGTTCCTTATTTGACTAGCAGAACCAAAACTTACTCCCTCCCTGGATTATAGATACAGTAGCAGCTTGACTTGTTATGTCAGGCAAAAATTAGAACTATCACACTGTTAGATAGTAAGACACAGCCATGATATTCATGCTGTTGGCAGTAGTTGAAAAAACTTTATTTTATTTTATACTAAGATTTCTAACATAGAATTTATGACTTGCTTTTATGTGTCTCAAAAGCATATTCCTGACTATGTAAAGGAGCTAACACACCTTGACAGACTGAGCATAAGAGAGCTTTTTAGCCGTATAAAATGAAGCAAATGCCATTCAGAAGCATATGACTCTGTGTGTGGAGTACCTGGATGCTGTCATCCATGGTATCATGGCAACAGTCTTATTTTTGCTCAAAAGACATGTCTTATCTAAAAAAAATGCTAGGCAAGAGCACTAGATGACATTTCAATAGAAACAGTTTGTATTTGCTAAGGCACTTGCAGATTGTTAATGTTTGGAAGTACTTCCAAACAGAATCAAGTTTAGTTTTTCAAAATCCAGGTGACTGTAGAGTCCTGTAAACACTGATTCTTGGTGCTAAGCCTTAGAATAGACAATTGCAAGGGCACTACCAGAGACATTACAATCACGATGTTGACTCCTAGTAGTTACCTGCTCCTGAAGTTTTGCAAGGTACACTGTTCTCTCCTTTTTAAAGTCTTCAGTTGATTTTTCTTCTGAAGAGTCATCACTGCTGCTGTCCCTGGAATAAGCTTTTGTAATTTCTCTTGCATGCTGTGGCAGAAGAACACTTGTAGCTGGTTCATCAGGAATTTTGGCAAAGTGAGTCTCAAAAACATCCTAAAGGATTTTGTTTAGGAACAGCAAATAAACATCTCAGATTTCTCAAAGCATTGTGAAGCTCCTGTTTGTTTTCTAGAACTACACATCAGAGGAGCTGATCACAGCAGATGGTACATCAGGGCCTAAATGACCAAGAAAATCCTCAAGTCTTTTTCTATTTCAAATCTGACTTCAGTAATAACTCACCTGAAGTTTTTTTGCCATGGCAACCACTTCATGGTCTGGAGAATTACGTTTGTAGCAATTCATGAACATTAATCTAACATCTGTGGCAAATTCTTGTATATCTCTATATTCAAAATTATCCATTTTTTTCTAGGGGGAAAGAAAGTGAATAGAAGTTTAGGCATTAACTTTAAAAGTGGCTCCATAGCCTTGGTATAAATTGGCTAACCAACTCAGCCCTAGAGCGATCTGCCTAGAATTTGTAGGCTACTGACCACCAGTATCCACCTGGAGGAGGGTTAATTTTCACAGAAAAGGTGAAAGGTATCACACATATCCAGTGCTTGAGGATTCTAGGCACTAAAGGGGTTGAAGGGGTTTGGACAGAAGCAGAAGTAGGCAATATAAAACATTTTGTTTTATATAACACTAGCAACAGCATCACACGTACTGAAAGAGACTTAATATGCTTTACTAGCAGCCTGATTAAAAAGGTAATTCTCAGCACTACTGCTATTAGCTTGTGGATTAGCCAGTATGTACATAGTCACCACGAGGCTCTGAAGAACTTCAGTAAACAGTTGCTTTTTAGTGAGCAGAGCAGCTGTTCTCTCAAACTATTTCTTTCAAATGAAAAGCAGCTTTCATGACTTTTTCAGCTAATGCTATTAAAATCCAACATGATTACACAAGTTATTTAAGTGAAGAAGTTGTCCAATCCCCTCTAAAACATACTTACTTTAATGGTTCCCAAATCTGCAGGACATTTGGTGATCCCTTTTTTCTCACCAAGTGAGAAGGATACAACATCTGCAGATTTTAAGAAAGGCCATGCATATGCTGAATGTTTCTTTGAGAACATTTCTTTAAGAATTTCATTACAATATTTTAGTTGTTTTGACAACTGAATCTTTTTAAGAACTCTAGGTGATTGCTGAGAATCTGGTAAGCCTTTCTTCAGAATCTTCTTTGGTATCATACATTCATTTTCACCTTTGCATGTTTTAAAAGTTTTTCTTTCATTACATGTTGCAGAAGATTCACTGCTTGTTGTGAGTATTGAAGTAGTAGGAGTTGTAGTGTCGGCCTTCCTTTTCACGCCTTTTTTTGTCTAGAAAAATGAAATCTTTAAGTTTAAAAGATGTACATCCAGAACAGTGGGAGGTCAGCTTTGAAACCATACAAAAAAAAAAAAAAAAGAAATGTCAAGAATTCTACAAGTATCAAAACCAAAAGAACATAGTATTTCCCCAAGTTTAGACTGAGAATCTGCAAGACATTATGAGCCAACATCAAGCTTACTCTTAAGTTTAAAGGAAAGAATGGGAAGTAGGTTGTGGGTAGCTTTTAGCCAATTGAGAAGACTCAAAGAAACCAATAGGTTATGAAATACTCAAGTGACTACTATGGAAAGCAAAAAAAGTTACTGTAGTTTATGTTAAACTGGCAGAACGATTTATGTCTATAATTTTTTTAAACCCCAAGTGGTATTTGGTCTAGAGGAGGTGAACTTGCTTTGTCCGTTCGTGTTCAGATCTGTAGTAAATGTAAATATACACTGTAAGAGGACCTAGTACACGTGCCTTGTTGGAAATGGATAAAGAAAGCTAAGCCAATACAAGCCTGTTCATTTAATCAGAAGTGTCAGACATCCACATACAATTCATACAGCAATTAACAAATGCTTTTGTGAGCTATGAACACCTTTCCCAGCTAGTTAGTGTTTCAACTAATATGCTATTTTGGGAACTCAAGCACTTTAATTGAAAACATGAGAAGTTTTTGAATAGAACTTAGAAAAATCTTATTTCAATACTAAAACCTTTATCTGGATCACAAGGAAAGAATTCCTACATCAAGGCAAAACTTGCAAAAGTGTGGAAATACACTTCGAGAATGAGCTTTTTAGTTTACTTTGAGGAAAAACAATCTTCAATTGATATTTATAAAAAAATGAACATCTACCAAGCAGTCATTCCAATTTCTGCATGCTTTCTAGAAATAATAGTAGCCCAGTTATTTAACAGAGACCTAAAATATATATTAGATCTCTTATTATCCTCTGTCACAATAGAAGTTTCGAAGAGATCCTGCAATAAACATGACTTTTTTGGTCTTGCTGTTCATGCCTGGAGCAGTGATTTCAATACCTTTCATTCCAAAAGTTATTTGAGGTAACTTACTTTTGTGATAGGGATGGCAGCTGGCATTAAAGTAGTCAGCTGAGCTGCAGACAAAGGAGGTGGTGTGGTCTTCTGTAGCTCTTGAGTTATTGCTGTAGGCTGCTCACCACTTTCAGGTTGTTTCTGCCTTGTTCTCTGTTTAGATGAAGTCCCACTGTTTGGCTGCTGAGGTTCTGGTTATTTTTAAAAAGTTTTGAGTTATGCCTTAAATAGTGCAGTTGATCATAGTGGACAGTTTTAAATAATACATCTTCCACACACAAACTATATAAGTAATAAATACAAATAAAAGCTTTGATATATAGAGCAATGTTTTTTATCCTCTACTCAACTCCTCTATCTCAGCTAGAGCACTGCGTCAAGTTATGGATAGTTGGCATCAAGGAAACTGCGGATTAACCTCAGAGAAGTGATTTAATAGACAACATGCTAAGCCCCCTATATTGTAAGAAAAGAGAAGTACTTGCAGAGAAAATACTAAATCATTCTGCATACACGTGAAATTGTAGTCCTTAAAACATTTCAAAATTCATACAAGTTGCATGTTTGTGTACGTAAAGGATATAAGTGGTCTTAAACAGCTTCAGTATGAGAAAGACTGACTTATGAGTGTATAATTGTCATAATTTAAGACCTGCTCAGTTTCCAATGCATTTCTCAAAATTTCTGGGAACTGCTTATACCTGTTCAACAAACACTTACTTCCTATTAAGGTGCAACATCTTTTCATTAGAGCTAACATAGATCCAGCAACTGACATCAGTTCCAGGCCCATGTGGGAGACTACCTTGAAGGCCTCCAAATTCATCCACTGGGATGCATGTACAATTCAAGACACTAAATAGTCCACTTCTATTAATAAATTTATTTGTCTGGCAGTGTTGAAAGAAGAATTTTGTTCAAATGAAACATTTGTCAAGGTAATGAAGCAGGTTACAAGAGCAATTAAGACAACACAGGAGGTCAAAGATGAGTAATGAGTTGAAGCTAATCTCCTGGACCATTTTAATTAGGCTTCCCAATGTAATTTGTAGTATCTACTACGTAATTTCATCATTAGTTTGAGATGTCTTGTCCACAAGAATGATGATTCAGTCAAGGGCACTGTTTCATATATAAAACTATGCTATTGCACTACTGATGGTGTTGTCAGTTCTCATTCTGGTGAGTGTTTTTCCCTCGTCTTAAATACATTTCATTAGTAGAAAGTTCCTTTACAACATTACAGCTGCACTGAATCTGCCAAAGCTTTGCAGTAGTGTTACTGGTTCAGTATATTCTGGGAAAGATAGAGAGCATCCCAACTACTCCTGTGCTGAGTTGTGACAAGTTACAGAGGACTCTCTGTTCCCAGCTTTTATCTAATGTTAACAATTCAGCACAAAGCCATTACCTTCTGTCAGCTTTTCTTTTCTTTTTCCTTTGTTGGGCATCAGTATTTCTTCTGGTGGCATTTGTGCTATTTTCTGCATGAACACTTTTTCTAGTTCTTGGGCCATAAACACAATGTCATCACCTGGCTGCAAAATATAGTTGATAGCATTCAGAGTGCAGGAGAAAAAGCTGCAGTAATAAAGTGCTACTTTTTCAACTAACCGTAGTCTACATTGAACAGATAGCAACATGTCGCCTGTATCAGAGAGACACTAGTCATCCCTGTTCCCTATCTAATAGCCCCTTTCCCCCACCCTGCCCTGTCCTATTTGCTTGTACAATCACATGCTTCCCATAGCAAAGGGAAAAGGGAGCGGGGCTGCAATTCCTTTATTCATTCCTATGATCTGAAGAAAGCTTAAAGATACTTAAGCATAGCCAAAGCTCAAGGAGATACTCACACTTCAGCTTAAGTTAGTTTGTCTTAAGCTTAATGAAGGAGAGAAGCATGCCTCAGAGTAACTAACCTTGGACTTGTCTGGCTGTTACACTGTGTTGTAAGCTGTGCAAAATAAACCTTGAAGTTTCGCCAGCAGAACCCTCATGTTATGATAACTATGCATTCAGATGTTAGCAGCAAGTTAAGCGTCACCTCTGTCTTCAGTTAAACCTAGCAGCAAAGCCCTCTCCCATTTCAAATGGAACTAGCTTCAAGAAATGTTGAAAACATTGACAAGTTCTATAGGTAGATAGAAGTATCCACTAATTTAGACTTGTTGGCGTTCATTACAATTGATTACCAATAAGAGGTGTTAGTTTCACTTACCTTGTTATATATGTAGCAGTTCAGGAACATAGTTTTGAAGTCATCAATGCATTCTGCAGCTTTTGTGTAGTAATTATGTTCCAGACGCTTTTTAATTGTGCTCAGGTCCATAGGTTTCTTTATAATACTGTAGTAATCCTGTGTTTTTCAAAGAATCACAGCAAATCTCTTGAATATTAGGACATGATGATTCTGACACAATTACAAAAATTAGATTGCAAGAGAAAAAACTGCATTATGTTTCATGGCACATTACGTACAATGAATCTCAGACATGAGAGAAGTAAAAATACCTAGTTTGGAAAATAAAGAATTGGAGAAACCACGGTGTTAACACCTTTCTACTCATTTGCCATAAGCAGTACCTTCCAGGTAATTTGAAATACTTGGAATGCCATGTCAATTATTGATGTTTTCATTTGACTGAAAAAGCTGGGGTGATCCAATATTTGAGCATAAAGATACCTAAATTAAGATTTCTTGTCACAAGACCTTGTGTTCAGTCCAGGAATGTGCTAATGATTTTGTACATGGCAAAAATCACAATCATCAAATTGGATCCAGATTTGCCTATTTATTTTAGGATCAGATCTGCTTTTTCATCACAAAGTATTTAGAAAGAGGTTAGCAACTTCCCATTTTAAAAAATAGTCAAAAAGAAAAGAAAAAACACTATACCCAGTATTAAGAAACACACTTCAATTAGTGGGGAATTAGAAGAAAGACAGCACAGATTACCAAAATCAGGAAGCTCTATAAGGCCCATGTAAGCATTTTTATTCCTTGAAGAAATATTGATTTGCAACAGTCTCAGAAAGGAAAGTGAACAAAGATGCAGCACTCAGTATTACTCAGCAAGAGAAAGCATAGTTTTCTTGTACTTGGAAATGATTAAAGCAGTTATCATGCTAAAGTAGATTTCTAATATTAATTCACAAATGCTGCAATACTTCATGGGATAATACTCTATTTCTGAAACAGTCCTTACAGGAAGATTCAGTGCTGCTGCGTCTACAGGTTGATGAAATGGCCAGGAAAAGTTGTGTCGCCACATGGCTTTCATGACCACTCTCTGTAAGTACTGAAGTTGGTTTGTTTGACACCCACTATTTTTGCTGTTTATGTATTCTGGTGGAGGAGGATTAGTAATAAGACAATGACGCTGGCTTGGAAGAGACATCTTCAGCAAGAACATACATCCACTTGTTCCAAGATCTTCATTACACATCTAACCTGAAGGGAGGAAAATTGCTATTCAGTAAAGACATCTAGATCCACTGCCACTTGGTGTGTTCATATTCTGTTTGTGAGTTGTCAGCGATAGAGTTACAGACACACAGTTATGATTTAACAGAAACATACTTGTTTTACAGCATCCAGTTGGATGTGTTGAATTACCACGTTCAGTTCTTTAAGTTATAAACAGTTACATTTGAAAAGGATTAAAAAAGGCTTGCTGAGTTCTACAAGATTTCCCTGGGAATAAGCTGCCTCAGGGGTTCATCGATCAAAGTCTAGGAAGGCATTCTCTACATCCTCACCTCAACAGATGGAGTCTTACAGAAAAGGTTGACCTAAGAATCAGCTTTACAGAGTACACAAGTCTCATCTAGCACAAAGTAACACCTATGCATTACCTTCTTCATGCATCTCTGCCAAACTCACCTCAGAAAAGTCCTGTCACCACCAATAAAACATTTTATCTTAAAAGTACAGTCTGTGAAGTGTACATCTACACAAGCCTGAAAAGCAACTCTTTTTTTCTTTTTTTTTTTCTTTTCTTTCTTTTTTTTTGTTTTTGCCAGTGTGCATTGGCTTTATTGTATATGACAGGATTATGAAAGATTAACTTCCCCACCCTTCCTTTTATGTTATTTAAAAAAAAAAAAGAAAGAAAAAAAAAAAGAGAGAAAACTGCAATAAGCAGCTATGATAATTGTTACTATGCTGGAATATGGAGGTGCACAAGAAGGTGCACAAGAAGGACAGGGAGGCCGTGTTTTAGATTGGATAACACCAGTAGCAGGCTAAGCAAGACCTAGACATGATTACATGATTTCCTGTTCCTATCTGTTCTCGTAGTCCACCACTGTGTTCCAGACACTAAGCTAAGAGTCTGGTTTCCCTCCCTGCATTAAGGCCACTTCTCATATGTTAAGATTAGCACTTGTTTTATCCAGGCAACAGTTGCTTTTTGTTCATTCATTAAATCAAGTGTTACTCTACTCTCTAGCTGTCCCTCTTTCTGCTAAAAACAAAACAAAACAAAACAAAAAAACAAAAAACAAAAAACACAGAGTCTGATTTGATCATTGCGTGAAGTATTTCATGGAAGTTTTGAAGAAGTCTTAAGTAACTAAATAGCTACTGTAATCAGCACACTCCTAGGATACAGTCTTATGTTCCCCCCTTACAATTGTAACACTCTGTGAGACATTACATGTTACATACTTCCATCTTTGCTCTTATTTCTGCATTTAAAAGCAAGCCTTTAACAGCTCTTGAAGCTGAAGATATGTTCTCATTTCTCCCCCATGTGTTCAGTCTCATCATTTACAGAATGCAGGTATCTTTCAATTAATGGTATTGGTATCAAAGTAAAAGGAAACCAAAGCATCAGGGCTTTGCATACATAATACATATAATGTCTTGGGCCCAGGTGCCTGGCTTTTTTCACCTTAATTTATAGTGTAGAATCTAACTTCTATCCCAACAGAAGAGCCAAGACTGGCTGTCGTCCTGGTGGACGACAGGTTTGCCATGAGCCAGCAGTGTGCCCTTGTGGCCAAGAGGGCCAATGGCATCCTGGGCTGCATTAAAAAGAGCGTGGCCAGCAGGTTGAGGGAGGTGATCCTCCCCCTCTACTCTGCCCTGGTAAGACCTCATCTGGAGTACTGCGTCCAGTTCTGAGCTCCCCAGTACAAAAAAGACAGGGATCTCTTGGAAAGAGTCCAGCGGAGGGCCACGAAGATGGTGAAGGGCCTGGAGCATCTCCCCTATGAGGAAAGGCTGAGGGAACTGGGTCTGTTCAGCCTTGAGAAAAGGAGACTGAGAGGGGACCTGATCCAGGTCTATAAATATCTAAGGTGTGGGGGGCAGAATGGTGAGGCCGGACTCTTTTCAGTGGTCAGTGGAGACAGGACAAGGGGAAACGGCCAGAAACTGCAGCACAGGAAGTTCCGCACAAACATGCGCAAGAACTTCTTTACAGTGAGGTGACGGAGCACTGGAACAGGCTGCCCAGGGAGGTGGTGGAGTCTCCTTCTCTGGAGATGTTCAAGACCTGCCTGGATGCCTACCTGTGCGACCTACTGTAGGGAACCTGCTTTGGCAGGGGGGTTGGACTCGATGATCTCTGGAGGTCCCTTCCAACCCCTACAATTCTGTGATTCTGTGACTGCATTGTCTAAAGGAGAGACAAGGCTTTATACTTGAATCACCTCTTCCTGTATTCACCCCTCTTCACTTTGGTCACATAACACACTGGTTAAAAGTAAAATTTGAGTTTGTATTTTAAAGCAAGAGTGTGATGAGATTGTAGCCAGCTAGGTAGTTTGATTTCAAACCTCCCTTTCACAACCCTGTGCATTCTTGAGGTGCAAAGGCAGGCCCCAAAGTCAGCAATCTCTGAGAAAGCTTGCATATCTCTTTTAGGACTAATTTGAAGGGTTTTAGCCCTACAATACAGTTTAAGAGTAGAAAGCTTTTATGTATTATATCACTATGGAAATTAATGTTTTTAGCAAGACACCGTATCTTCTAAGAACCACATTAGAAGTAAGCTAAACTTCAAGCTTCTTCTGAGTTTGTTGTTGTTTTTTTCTAAAGAAAATAATATTTGTTACCTCTGATAGATCTCTGAGAAAGAGCATTAGCTAACTTGCTGGAAAAGAAAAAAAAATGCTTTTCCCTTGCTTTAGTTCAATATTATGTCTACTGAAGTAGAACACATATCATCCTAGTCAGAAGCAGCAGCTCAGATAAGCATTAGCATCCTACCTACTGAATAATAACATTCAAAGCTTTTCTAACAGCTTTTTGGTTAGCTAATAGTCAATTATCTCATCAAAATCACTATAAACAAGTATTGAAGAAAACCTCTTATTTTAACATACTATAGCCACATAGAACTAAGCATAGCCTCCTTACTCTAAGCAACAAAATTTGCCTTCAGGAAGACAACAATCCCCATATATCTATCAATAAAGCACCATTTTATTGGTTTTAGAGTCACAAAAACCACTGACTTACGTCTTCTGTCATAATCAGTCTATCTTATAGACCTCAGATCACTCAAAGCTGAATTGCTACCCTCAGAACAGACGATATCATTTTTACCTCAGTTTTAGGAAAGTCAGAACTTAGTGCCTCCCCACCAAAGGGAAGAAGGAAGAACAGAGCTTTAAAAGAATGAACAGAAAAGTTTTTATAATCTACTCAGTCCTCTGGTTTAGTCAGCAACACAGCTACACACCTGTAACCCTAGTCTATGATCGATTCTATTTGGGAAGCTATTTGTATAAAACGAGAGCAGCTGTTAAGGCATAAGACACCAGTCGTTTTTCTTTATACCATACTCACATACTAGATTATCAATAAAATAAGGTGGAGGGATATAAAAATATGGATGATTCTACTTAAGCTAGTTGTGGTTTGCAGACTAAAGCTTAAAAATAAGGTGTTTTATTGGTTATTCTGATTCACATAAGGCTATGGTAGAACAGGGATGCAGAAGTAACATATCTGTTTAAGCGCTCCATAATATTCATACCTTCCTATGCTTTCCTGATTCTTTACTGACTTTTAAAAGTAAATACGTTATATAATGTTGCTATAGCAAACAGTGAGATGGAAAAGGTTCTGGTATACGTTCTAATAGTGGCAAAAGAAAAGAGAAGCTGCTGTTTCTTGAATGTACTTGTTTGTTCTCTTAGATTTTTCTCTTTAGTTTCCAATTTGCAATTGCTTAACTTTCTTTGAATCTGTCTTTGTTCTGTGAAGAACTTCATGAGTGTGGCAACACTGTGTTTGAAAACTATGTTAGTTTGGTTAGTAATCACTAAGAGATTTTCTTTAAAATTCAGTTTTTCTGTCTGGCACGTATCTGATGTTAAAATAAGCTGAGAAGAGAATGGATTGGGATATTTTTGTTTAATTTAAATATAATATTTTGAGAAACAAATAAAAGCAACCAAAAGACCTTGGAAAATATTGTAGTATTTTTCACTGGTTCTGCAGTTGCAGTGCTTGCTACAAACTCTGGCTCTGTCTGGCTCTGGGTCACAGTGCATTCAGCAGTTTTCCCAAAGGGAGAGAGGAGAAAAGGCCAATAAAAGTAGAAAGAAGAGGTTACCTTCATGCTTCTGTCCTCACCCGGTACCTATTTCCAAAACAGTCATAACACCATCCATTTAGGTGAGAAATTATGGTATCTGACCAGTTCCAGACTATCAGTTTTTATAGGGCTGATGGAATGGCTGAGATGGAGTAGCATTTCAGTGGAATGTAGCATGACAGTTTACCTCGTCATATGCACAATGCAGCTTTGCTGCTGAATGTGCAATTAATATGAAACTGGGGGGTAAGATCCCTGACTGCAGGAAAGTAGAACAGGAAGAAGGTGTCAGGAAATCAGTCCTGTGGAGAAAGGCTAGTGATTATAGTGGTATGTGGATTTTTAATTAAAGAGACAGTCTGATTTAGAAGCATGGAGGCTATCATGCTTTTATCTAGTCCGCGGCAATGTTAAATAGCAATTTAAAACATCAGATCCTTTGTGATAAGGAAGGTAATACATCTGGGCCAGAATTAAGTTCTTAAAAATGGAACCTTATCTTTCCAGTAGCATGAAAATACCAAGTGGAAAAAGAAAAAAGCTGTATTTTCGTCATTGCCTATGCTAAAAAGAATCCTCCTTTATCCCTGCATATAAAGTGAGATGATAGAGAAGTTAAGAAGCCAGCATCTGCCTATAGTCTTCCTATCTGTCATACATTTTCCTGTGTATGGAAAGTTCTTCCCTGGAAGCAGTACACTGGGGGGAGCGCTTAAATAGTCGTTCCGTGGCAGATCTCTGCATTGTGACCACTAAATCTGTTCTGAATAGGGTTTCATGAGATGATGTCTGAGCTACTGTTTTATTACTTCCTAATATTAGTTTGGAAACAACACTGGAGGTGCTGATGCACATATGAATGCATTGCAGGAATATTGTCTCTGGAACAGAACACAAACAAGGGCAAGCATTTGCAGAATTGTATGGGCTGTGGGGATGTGTAAGACAAGATCATTTATGAATCAAATTTCCAACTGTTACTTTCTTCCCATCCCTCTCTCCACATTGATATATACTTCGTGTTTCTGGCTGTTGCTCTGAGGCTGTTCAGTCAGCCTCATAACATGCCAAATGCAAACAAAATTGAAACCTTGTGAATGAATACTTCATTATAACTGAATGGTATTTCCCTAAAGTGATCACTTACAGCATGTTCGTTTTATTCTCCCAGTGAATATTTAAAGTACCACTTCACAGTGTGAATACTGCAACAGCACACATAACCACACAAGTATCAAATACTTCAGAAACATTGGGAAACAGCAAAGGGGACCAAAGCTCCCCACACACAGAAGATAATTATGGAAGTCAACTCTTGATTACAGCAAGACAGAAAAACTGAAAATTATGACTAGTGTATTAATTTATATGTCAATTTCAGCTCTCAGATACCACTATTAATTTGGAATAACTCTACTACCTCAAAAGAGGCAGTATAGAATAGAATAGAATATTTCAATTGGAAGTAACATACAGTCATCATAAAATCCAACTACCTAAGCACTTCTTGCCTAACTAAAACTTGAAGAATCTTATTGAGAGCATTTTCCATATGCCTTTTGAACACTGACAGGCTTGTGGCAAAACCACCTCTCCAGGAAGCCTGTACCTATGTTTGACCACCCCTATAGTAAAGCAGTTTTTCCTAATGTCCAGTCTGAACCTCCCCTGGTGCAGCGTTGTGCCATTCCTTTGCATTCAGGGAGCAGAGTCTGACCTTTCCTGCTCCATTTCCCCTGCTCAGGAAGCCACAGAGTGCCATGAGGTCACCTCTCAGAATTCTCTTCTCGTAATTAGACAACCCAAGTGTCCTCAGCTTCTCCTCACAGGATATGCCCTCCAACCCTTTTATCAGCTTTGTTACCATCCCCTGGACCTTAATACCCACTTTATATTACGGAGTCCAGAAATGCACACAACATTCAAAGCGAGGATGCACCAAAGATTATTCCCCTATGCTGTTTGTTTAACTCATTGAATCATTTTCACAGTTATGTGTAAGGCTACATTAGTATGAGTTGCTATGCCAGAGTACTCACGTGTTGTGGTTTAACTCTGGCAGGCAGCTAGATATTGCACAGCTGCTTGCTCGCTCTCCCTAGATGGGATAGGGGAGAGAATCAGAAAGGTAAGAGTGTGAGAACTCGTTGGTTGAGGTAAAGACAGTATATGAAGCAAAGCAAAAGCTGCACACACAAGCAAAGGAAAACAAGGAATTCACTTGCTACTTCCCATCAGCAGGCAGGTGTTCAGATACTTCCAGGAAAGCAGGGCTCATCACATGTAACAGTGTCTCGGGAAGATAAACGCCGTCACTCCGAATGTCCTCCTCCTTCTTCTTTCACCTCAGCTTTTATTGCTGAGCACAGCATCATATGGTGTCCCTTTGGCCAGTCTGGGGCAGCAGTCCTGGTCCTGTCCCCTCCCAGTTACTTGTTCACCCCCAGCTCCTCGCTGGCAGGATAGCGTGAGAAGCTGAAAAGTCCTTGGCTTAATGTAAGCACTGCTCTACAACAGCTAAAAACATTGGTGTGTTATCACCATTATTCTCATCAAAATCCAAAACATGGCATCGTATGAGCCTTTACAAAGAAAATTAACTCCATCCCAGCCAAAAACATGACACTGGGAAAATACACACAAAGCTATACCAGGTATGGAAAACTTGTTAAGAAGAATTCGTCCATCCTAGAAATCAGTCTTGTTGCCCTTTATTGTTTCTTTCACCATTTAGAGTGGTGTCACTTGCTACAGACATCTCACACTTTGTTAACTCAGCCTTCAGCAAGTGTCCAACCAAGGCACCACTGCAGAATGATCTTGGTTTGGACCGTATGACATGTTATGAGATGATGGAGCTGGCAAACATATATTTCTCTGAAAATTAATTTCCAAACTCTTTTATTATGTCTGAGTAAATTAGTTCTGGCAGTCAACCAGTGAGATATTCCTCTTACTTCTGCTGCTGCTGTCCTGGTCTCTGCTCATCTTGCTAATCTTTTTTGCCTTGAGATGTTTTCTGATACTTCATCTTACCCAAAACAATTGTGTCCAACTGGCTGCCTTGCTTCCTGCCTGGCCTCAGTGTTTGTTGGGCTCTTAAGGGACGTCTGCTTACCCCTTATCTTCCAAGTTCTTCCTTTGCTCTTACTCCCATGCCTGATTACAATTCCTCTTCACAGTCATTTCTGTCTGATCAGACATTCACTTCGAATGGCCAGCTTGCTTCTCTTCTTCTAGCAGTGCTGGAAATCTGCGCTGAGACTGCATCTGTGCTTGAAAGGGAGGGTATCTTGTGAAAACGTTTGTTAAACTGCACAGGAAAATAAACCCTCAGGTAGCAGAAGGCTGTTGTGCATTCTTCCCTGAATAAGACTTTAACACATAATTTTGTACAAGTACACAACAGTTTTTTTCCCCATCCCATGGCCCTTAGGTATACTGAGAGAATGGAAAAATAATGCAAACTCTAGAAATTCCACTGACTTTGAAAAGGGAGCTCTTCTAATATGTAAAAATATTAGATCCAACTTTTCAGCATCCTTTTCAGAACTAGTGATTTAAATGGATTGTCAAGGGAAAAGGATTGGGTTGTTCAGTATAGTCTTGCATTCCCCAAGATAATGATGCTCGATATTAGTGCTAAATTTATGTGCGGTTTGGCTACCAGAACCAACTGGGGTGCAAAGAACAGGAGAAACAAAACAGCATACTGAGTCCGAATTTCATCTTTTTTCCTTTGAATATATCAGAAAGGGACTTGTTTCTTTTCTACTAAGTTTTCTAATATTTGCCTAAAGCAGCAGCACGTGATAAAATTCTGAGTATTTGGTCATAAATTAGGGATCTAGTTTGTTATTTAAAATGTTACATGTGGCACTGTTGCCATCATAAGGTTCCCTCCAAAGAATCTGAGTACCACTTTCATGTATATCAAAAGAGTTGGATGTTCCCCACTCTTCCAGTCTCTTTGTTATACTATGGAGAAATTGAGGTTGGAAAAGATGCATCTGCAGCTTCATCTGCATACTGAATTAAGAAGATTTTGTTGAAGGAGTGTTCTTGCACTGGTACAAGTCCCAGAGAGAACAATCTTTTTCTGATTTAGTAGTGGTTTATTTCAGCATGAGTTGAATTTTAAACCCACTTCAGTTGTGTCTTTATGCAAACTGGGCTGACTCTGTGTTGCAGCTGGCTAGGAGGATGTGCGTGTTATTAATTACTGAGCCTCAGCTGAGACCTAGGATCTTTTTGAACTGCTCTAACACGATTGCAGGCTATTATGTGTTTATACCCCCTTGTGATCCAAGCTAACAAATCTGTTTAAAATGAATTTCAACAGTCTTCACATTAAGAAAATTCTGAGTTAAGCCTGAAATACAAAACTTGAAGAGTTACACTAGCAGCCATTTGCTTTGCCTGATAGGACTATACTTGGAGCAAGACTGCATAAAATACATACTTTTTGGATCTCTTATCCTTTTCAACCCCAGAGCTTTTCACCAAGTACCACTTGGAGATCCTTCCTGAAATGGCTTGCTGTGCATTTCCAGATTCCTGCACTGTTGCAACATTCTACCAGTAGATGTCAGCTCAGAACTGGAGAAAGGTTTTTCTGTTTGTTTCAAGGTAATTGATATCAGTGGCTCACTGGCTTGAGCCTTGGCTTTTTGTATCATATTGTTGGTTCGACGTGCAAATAGGGACGTGATGTCCCTACTCAGAAATTCAACATATGATGAGGTGACATTTGAATACCTTGTGATATTTATAACAAGAGAGAGAACTCAGATAATATGAGATTGAAAAAAAAAGAAAGCCAGTTTTTCTACATGATAATAAACTTCAAGGAGAGATTTCAAAATGGTGTTCAAGTTCCAAGTCAGCACAGATGCAGTTAGGAAGCCACTGTGGTGCAGAAGAGCAGGAACAATTTGTAGCAACCTTTCTGATACCAGAAGCAGAATTATTGTAGCATAAGGAGTAGTTTCTGCCCAAGTAAAGAGAATGTGAAAGGAGGAAATGCTTGTTGTGTACATCTCTATTGTTTATTTTTTTTTTTTTATCCTTAGAATTATAAAGCTATTTACAGCTTATATATGTTTCATCATCTGAGAAGGAATAATTTGGCCATCTTTCTTTGGAGTAGTGTGGCACATGCATCTGTAAGTTGGTACAGGGAGTGTATTTCTCTGCATAACGTGCAGACAGGTGCCACAGTGCTGTCTCTGTTTGCTTTATAGCAATGAGAAAACTCATGTAGCACTATGTTTTTAGGACATCAAGTGCCTATTTGCTGAAAAATGGACACTTTTAAAGAATTCCATTTGAATACCAGCAAAATCAGGATCACCAGTTAGACTGGGGCTTGACAAATTGCTGAGCCTGTAGGCAGAAATATTTTCATACAGGATATTGCAAGGAGTCGGGTTTTTTAAGAGCAGAGATGAGCATTCATTAGTGGGGTGGGTATGAGAAGTAACAGTATGCAGGGTGAGAATTTCTGAGGGAGGCTGTCATGGTTTTAACAACTTCAATCAATTTGTGATTATATTTTCCTATTTGGACATCAGTTAATTTTTCACAGCCTTTATGGGATTATAGGTTTAAGTGAGATTTTTATATGTTAAGTGACCATATGTCTTACAGGCTTAATATGGCTTTAGGTTTTGTGTGATTGCAATATTTAACAGGTTTAATAAACCTTAGTGACCTGTTCGTTGGCTCTTTGCATGTGTGCAACTCTTGTAGCAACATATTTTAAAAACAAACTGAGTTGTTAACTAACCAGTAAAAGCCAAACTCCTTTAAGGTCACTATCTGTGTGTTCGTATACTTACACAGTAAATTAAAACAATCTGTATGTTCATGTGCTCAAAATATGTAACATTATTATAATGCTTGGATGAAAGGGCTTGGAGCCAAGTGTCCGGATGCTGGTGCTGATGCTGAAGCTGGAGAAGAAGCTGCCTCTCAAACTGCAAATGCAAGCCCTTGGCACTGGACTGCACAGTGATCTCATGAGCATGAACTCCTTTTTCCAGGCCCCCATTCTCCAAGGACTCTGCCCTGCATTTTCAGCCTATGCCACGCCACATTCTGTATCCACTTTGATGCAAAGCTTGTGCAAGGATTGCTTCTCCTTCCTCCTCTCTCTGTGCATTCCAACAGCAGCTCTTGCTAGCAGTGTCTGTAGGCACGTTATATTAACAGCAGTTTAAGAGCATTAAAATTTAGCCTGGCAGAGACTGTTAGCAGTGCTGGTTCATAGAGTTGTGGAATCTAACTGGTTCTAACTATGCTTCTGTTAGAGGAAGTCTGGACAATGTAACCTTTTCTAAAATACTATAATGGAAAAAAGAATGAATAGTTGAGGCCTTCGGGAATATTCCACATCCCTCTGCCAAGGAGCCTGTGAAGTGAGCAGCGTATCAGCAAATGGAGAGGCTTCATAAGTGACCAGTACACTTTTCCTGAGTTGGCACTGTCCAGAAATCTCAGGCTGTTACCACTCTTCCTTTCATAGAGTACTTATTAGAGGAGAAATGATAACACAGTGCTTCCCTGGGATCAGATGCTTGCTGGTAGAACAATTGCTTGTTCTCCTTCACTGTCATAGCTCAGCTCAGCAAATAAATGAGGATGGGTAAGCAGTGTAGACATACAGCTGTATGCAGCCCTGCAATCTGTGCTGTTAGGAGCATTCCTCAGCCGATCAGAAATGTGGTGAAATGTGACTTTAGCATTGGGTGAGGTGCTGTGATAACTAAAACTGTTCATACTGAGCAGGTATGGAACCTTGTGCTTTCAGCAGGAGCCTTGTCACTGCCTCTCATGTGCCCAAATTTCTATGGTCAGCAGTGTCTGGAGCAGAGGCAGCGGCAGCTCTGAAGGTGGCGATGGGGATCAGAGTACTTGGGTTGGGGCTGCAGCCTGCACACTGATAGTTCTGATCCAGCTCTAGGAGAGAGAATTCCTGTGGCAAGAAAGGGCAAGGAGTGTGTGGAGGTGTATTTCTAATGGTAAGAGGGGAAGATGTGGCTAGACCCTGGACTTTGGCATTCTTGGATGTTATGAGCAAAGAGAAGGGAGGAGGGCTTTGATACAACTGATGCTAAAGTAAATGTTTGCTCAGTAACATGATATAGCACTTAGAGAAACATGGGCGGACTACTCCAGAGAGCGTGCAGTGGCTTTTGTATCATTGTCCAAATCCTGCATGATCCTCCAGCATGGAAGTGCGCTGTGCACGTCTGATTTTCTTCATGGGGTGGTCAAAATGTGTTAATGTAATCTTTTAAAACAAAAAATAAAATGTTGAGGCTTTGTGAGGGAGAAAAAAGCTGGAGGCCAATTGTAGATCAGGAAACTGGCTTTTTTTTTTTTTTTTTTTTTTTTTTTAAGATGGATTTCTGCCTGGAGTCTGTGTTTGGCTTAAAGAAGGGTAATACAGTTTATGCAAGTCTGGGACCACAGAGTATATTTATCTAGCTTTTGTTTATTATTATCAATTTTTCTGAATTTCTAAATCTCTGTTTCAATATATTTAGAATTAAAAATTCACTTTTACAAGACATTACATTTTGTATTATGCCTTTGGATGCACTGCATGCACAGCAATCACAGAAAAGGCACTACATGTGCATTACTGCTGTACCTTTATATTTGTCTACATGCCAGGATTAATCCAAGATGTGGTAATGTTTTGCCTTAGAGCAGTTGTACCAATGAACCTTAACCCTGATCTTAAGAGACTTATTCTCTGTTCCTCTGACAGTTTGTTTATTCTTTACTTCAGGGCCTCTTCTGAGCTAAAACAGCCATTAAGAACAAATTGTTCTGGACAGATTTTCTGCCTCTGAGTAACAAAAACTGTAACTTATTTCCATTTCTTCCTATACCTTTCTCAGGTGATTCCTGCAGACATAAATCCACCTTAGTATCCATCCAGCATAGGAATATTCTAAACATGGAGAAATAATGCAACTTTTCAATGTGACTTTTCAATGTTTTCTAATTGTATGAATTGCTGCATGCAGGGGGACAAATCCTGCTGTATTCTGTGGAGGTGTAATTCTGAATGCAATGTGCACAGTGTCAGTATTGGAGGAAAAGCATACATCCTTGGGTACTTCGGATATTTTCAGTCATTTGCCGAGGTTCTCGTCCAGTGTGACTGATGGATGACAGTCAAATTGTTCGATGATGTAACGTGTTGACAGTTCAGTCTTAAGATATGTCTAAAACTCCATAATTCAGTGGGGATTCTGAGAACTTACTTTCTTCAAGTGTTTGATTCATTCAGTTAATCAACTATTTAAAAATGATTGAAAACAATGATCTCAGGCAGTGCCTGAGTATATGTCCCCATATTGAGCATAATATTATTTTACTCATTTTTTTTTTAACCTTCATCATACATAATGAATGAAAAAAGGGTAAAAGAAGAGAAAGGAAAAAGGATTATCTGCCTGTAGTACATTGGAGATATCAAGAGAAAAATAAAGCCCCCTTCAGCTGCCCTTCTTAGGATCTGGATCAAACCTAGGATTTCTTGCATTCTTCTCTTTACCAATCAAGAAATAAAACTGAACAAGTATTAACTATATGTACTCACTAAAAATGGAATAACTTCTGCGTAGATGCAACATGGTGAAACTTGCATAACTAAACCTTTTTTAATTAACCAAATACCTTACATTATTTTGGGTTCCTTTATACTATTCCTTCCTGTAGAAATACTGAAATGGTGACAAAGATCTGTTTAGAAATGTAGAACTATTCTAGTATTTTATTTAAAATGATAACAGGCTAATCAGGGATGAATGCACCAGTCTTTATCAGACTATAATGCCAGGCTGCCAATAGGTTTATGGTAGCATAATAAATCATTTTCTGCTCTTTTAAAAATATTTTGTTTGCAACACAACGTAAAAAATTCTGGAAAGGAGATAAGTTACATAAATATATATTTTTTCTTTCTATGTTTCTGGCATGGAACAGTGACAGAAGTCATTTTCATTGTATGACAAGTAGCCTTGCTTTTCTTTGCATATTCCTAACATAATTGAGATATAGAACTGTTCAGAATGAAGAAAAATATTGTACTGATTAATGTATGTATAATGCTTGCGTAATTACTGATCTTAATAGAAGTATTTGTATTGTAAACTGTAATTTAGGTCTCTATCTTTTCCTCTCTAATACTACTTATCATAAATTATGATCTAGGAAAAAAATGAACAAGTGAAAATCTGATTCAGTTTTTCAAATTGCATCTCATTAATTTTAAAGCATAGTTGTAAACTGTATTAAAATACAGCAGCGGTATTTCTGAACAAATTGTATGCACTTGAAAAAATGGAGGAGTCTAAGTGGAGTCTTACAGGATATTGGAGATATTCTGTGAACACTTGGTGCTACATCCATTAATTCTAAATTTTGGTGTTTGGTGTTGATGGATGCAGTGAACAGAACTGAGATGGGCTTCACTGCGGTTGCTGCAGCGGTTTGTAAGGATTAGAGTTATGACAGCCTATAGAAGCTGGAACCAAAGGAATTTTGCAGAATAAGCACCTGCTCATCAGCCATGCAACCGAGAAGAATGAAGGACTGAAAGAAGTCTCAGATTGGCTTCCGAGCAAAATCTGCTTCTGTTCAGGTAATGTCCTGTAGTGATGGTCTGAGGACTGAAGCAGATTTTACAGCCTGAATAAATCTTGTTTTGTCTGTGTGACTTTATAGAGGATATGTAAATTTCACAGGTGATGCTCATCTAGCTGTAGTTTTCAGCAAAATTATGTAGGAGCATAAATAATTCTAATATTTCATGAAATATGAATAAAAGTCTATTCAATACTTTATTTTTTGAGGCTCATGGGAAACTTAAATTGAATGGTGTTACTGAATCCCTTTTGAAGAGAGATCCTTTTAAATTTTTAATGTGCCATGTCCCTTTCCATTAGTTTAAAATAGTTTTCAGTACTCTCAGTGTTCCTTTATGATTAAAAATTATGTCAAATGCCATTCCTCTCATGTGTACAGTTTCAACAAGGGCTATTGGACTTGTCCTAAAATTATTAACCCCAGTGCTGGAAACATTTCAGTTCTCTGCATTGCTTCTTCTTGTGATTACAGAAGAATACGGTCCTCTGCAACTATTTGGCAACTGTTTTGCCCTGAAGTAGAATTGTAGAGATATTGCTGCTTGTCTGTTTGACATCTACAAACATAGAAAGCCCAGAGCTGCCTCTTGCCAGACATCCTCAATTCCCTGTGCGTCCACTCATGCAAGTGGCTTTCCTTGCACCACATCTTTGTGTACTGTGAAAATAACTGGAATGGAAAAGACAGACTATCTGTCACATCGGTCAGCAAAACTCCTGCTGCTGTAACATCAACAAAAGCAGGCTACAGAAAGAGAAATTTGGTCAAAAAAGAAGTGGTAAAAACTTAGGAAAGCTTTCAGATTAAGAGAGGTGAAAAACTCTGATTAAGTTAAAGATATATCATAGATAAATGGAGCTGAGCTGTGATGTATCTATTGTTTTAAAAAATAATAGCAAATGTAGAGGAGTCAGTGGGAAGAGCTATTTGATTTTTCTTGCAAAACATGATGAAGATATTCATGAAATGTTTTGCATTCAAAATGAAAAGGAAGATTTTTTTTTTTTGATGCAGTGTATATTTTCCTTGGGGAAATCATTATTTCAGGATACTGTTTTATATCTAGAGCTTAGTGGGATCCAGAAAAGGAGTTGACAATGAAAAAAAGGAAACAAGAAAACAAGCTTAGTCAGATTTGACATACTGCTAAGTAAAGAATTAAGAGTTTCAGAAAAGACAGAAATTCATATGCTTTTGACTCTTGGAGACCAGAAGAATCTTTAACTGAAACTGATGTGACCTAACTACGGCTCACAGAAGTCCTTGAATTTCTTATGCAACAGCTATGGCCAAGGACAAAGCTCCACACCAGCTGAACCATGGTTCTGATCCAATACTACAGTTGCTCTTCCACTCCCACGGCAATAATTTCCCCATGATATTGAGCACAGTCCTCATGGTGCCTTGTCACCACTGTATGGATCTGTAGATGGAGGTTTCCTATGTTGTACCAGGTAATAAATGTTGAGTTCAGCTGTCTATATTGCACTAGCTCATAAATGCATCAAGTGCTAAAAAATCCCTCTGAAGCTGTGAAACTTTAATGTAGCTTGAGTGCACCCAGGCTCTCCCACGTATCTCCCCATGTATAACTCCCACATGTATGGTAAGGAACAGGAGCTTCTATTCTCATATGTGAGAAGGTCTGTGCTCATTCACAGTGGTTGAACTAGATGATCTTGCAGGTCGTTTCCAACCTTGCGATTCTGTGATTCTGTGATTCTGTGATAGTGTAGTGGTACACCATGAGTAACTTACTTTTGTGTGTGAAAGAAAGATGTGACCTCCAGTGTGCTCTTGCTTTACATCAAACATACTGCTAGAGTTTTGTCTGGTGATTAAGAACTGGCATAAAGATAAATGTTACCTTTATATTAAAAAAAATCCATTAAATGGCTGACATGAATAAAACTATCTGAAATTGAAGACTTGAAAGCATTTTCTGGTAAATGGGGTATTAGTATCCTAGTATTTGCTGCTGAAATATAATTAATTACATATTATACTATTTACTGTGAAAATTGGATGCATTTAAACTCTCCAAGATATATATGAGCTGCTCAACTTGAACACATTTTCATTCTCTTTTTGGAAGTGATTTTACAAATTCTAAATGAAAACTCCCATCTTCTCTTATTACTACTGCATATTTGAACTTCAGTATCTCATAATATTGAGTATGGTTTTATTTGCTTTATCATTGGCATTTCCAGTAGTACTGTGGTGGTGATTTGGATCCCAAATAATAGAGATAACTCGTCTCTGAAGTATAACGGCAAAATTATAAGGTGATCTGAGTGCAACACTGTAAAACTGGATACTTTTTAAGCCCTTCATCCCTCCCTTTCTCCAGGGCTGAAGTTGGCTGAAGCACAATTAGTTTAAATGAGAAGTTTGTTTGCAGCCATATACATGAGAGTTTTTTCTATATATGTTAGAAACAATAGCTTTGGACTAATAAGAAGATCTTAGAATATTACTCTGACATCTGCAAGTCATTATTAGAAGTTGCATTCCTGCTCTAGGGATCTCTCCATTTTTCCCCTCCTTTCCTTCTCCAAGATGTCTTCTGGAAAAAAAAAAAAAAAGCCACCAGAAAACAGACCCTATGTATTTCTGTATCTCTTACAATAGCAGAGAGAATAATCCTCAGATGGTAGTCAAAATCCTGTCTCTCACCCTTCTATCAGCAGAGACTTAACTACATTACAACTGCTGCAATAAGAAGGGGGGAAGTAAAAAACAAAACCCACACCCTAACTTCTGGGAGAGAAAATTATCTGGTGAACATATATCTAAATGCTGAACTTCACAGGCTCTTAAATCTGAAGTGGCCTGATTTGGCTATTTTCATGCATGTCAAGTAAAGTCCAACTTCTCCCAGTAAATAGAGCTAAAAGGACAGGGGTCCTTTTAGCTGACCCTCGGGGATCAGCTGTGTAATGCGATATGCTACAAAGCAATGTGTACTTTTCACCTCTGCTGATTTTGGTTTGATTCTTATCTTTGTTTGAGGGTTGATCTTTGGCTAGTATTTGTTTGCTAGTACCAACAGGAGGTTTGTGGTCACGTAGCCTGAAATAGTGAGGGGCTTCAACTTGTATCTCTCCAGGTAAATGAGCTCATTAGGACTTTAGTCAACACAACTGAAGTCAAGACACACAAGCAACTTCATTAAATTGGAGTGGAACAACTTACTAACTTACTGGTGAACACATCAGTAGTCTATTGAACTGAGGCTTGATGAAGATGTGAGCTGTTGATAAAGTTCCCTGAAAATTTCACTGGCAGAGATGGGGAAGGTGATACCCTTAATCAAAGCATCACAATAATTTGCAGAACAAACACAAGTTAATACTGAAAGCAGCAAAATTAAATCCAAATTGTAACAGTTTGTTTGACATGCATGATGCAAAAAAAGGAGAGAAGAATATCATCGTTAACACATTGCAATGAAAAAAATGTTTTGTGAAAGATCTCAGATTGGCTGACAATTTTTTATAAGCTGTCTTGTCAGACCCATAAGTAAGATGAAAATATTTTTTGCTAATTTTATTAAATTGAAGGGAAAATATTTAAGTTCAATCTGATCAGTTTTAGAGCAAGCAGAAAATGTGTGGTACATGAATGTGAATGACCTGCCTGCAGACAAATTCTGTGCACAATTGACTGCATCTTTCTTTGTTCTTGCCAACATTAAAACCCAAGTGACAACACATTTCTGCTTTACATAGCTGGTTAATATATATATATGATATATTTTAAATAGCTTTACAAATGTTTGGAAGAATGAGCATTCTTTGGAAGCATTTCAAATGTTAATAGTAGAGCTATAGGAGAGCAGAAAGAGACAAATAGAACAAAAGCATTGCTCAGATTTACATAACTAAATCTAACAGTGGCTTGTATATTACTTTCCTTTCTATCTGTGATAAATTGCATGTGCAATATCTGCATTTGTTGGTAGATGAAAGATGGAAGCAGAGGGACGTGTTTCTCAATAAATGGAGCTGCCCTTAATTTTTTTTCTGCTAATTACCAAAAAAGAAGGCATCATTTTACTGTACTTGGCTGCATGTGCTTTGTTATTTAAAATTTCCCTGAGTGTATTAATAGTATGGCACAGTGCATTCAACTGATATAATCTGTGGTGGGTGTGGGAGGGAGTGAAGACCTCATACTCGGGTTTGGGAATATCTACCATGGGAAATCTCCTATGAAATAACTGTTACTTCATGCAGTGTGGTCCATGCCAGATGCTAACCATTTACTCTTCAGATATTTTTCATGAGCCTTGCAGATAAGATAGCTCATTGGGAATTGATTTAGCTGTGTTCAGAAAACTAAGACCTCACCAGAGATGGGGAAATCACCCCGCCTTTCTTTAATTTGGTGGTAGAGCATTAACGAAGGGAACGTTAGTCTCTGGAGCTTCCCCCCACCCTGTAACACATCAGATTCGTATTAGCAATATTTACTTTCTGAAAGGGTGACACAATTTCAGCTGTTTTCAATTTTTGCTCATGGTACCCTAGAGAAAAATGTATATACGAGTAACAATTTACATTTTCATTTATATGTTTTATTGCAGTGGAGCTGATCACAATAGCATGGTAACAGTTGCTGGTTTTGACAGCATTTGATTCTTTGCCACAGTAGAGGTAGTTGGTTGTGTTAAGAACTGGTAAGCCTATAATTCTGAATAATTAACTGCTGTTATTTTGTAAGTGGAAGCTAAGCAGAAAACATTTGTCTTTGTTTGAAAAAAACCCCCCACACAAATATTTACAGAACAAACAAACAAACAAACTAGAAGAAACAGTGTGTTATTTTGCTTTAGAACTTGCTTTATATATGTACGTGCATACTATATTCAAAAACATGTGCAATGTGTAAAGACAATTTTACAACTTGTACAGCTGTTCACCACATGTGTGGATGCACGGGGAAAACAAATATGAGCTCAGAATGTTCCCCAGTTTATGCCCCTATGAGAAATGTATATGGTTACAGTAAGAAATGTACATATAGGCATAGTTAATAATATGCTAATAGTTACCAAAGACTGTGTTTTCAGTAGTATTTCAAAAACTAAAATGAGAATTCTACTAAACTGCAGAATATGTTGGTTGGGACTTTTTTTTTGTTTTTTTCTCTTTCTTTTTTTAGCCACAGAAGCAGAAGGAGTACACAAAAACCAACAGAAGCTTTAATCTTACTACTTAGGCTGGAATTTTCTTTAAAACATTAGCTGTCTTTCTTTGATTGCAAGAGTGCTGCTCAGTCACATGTTTTGTCTGTCTTTTGTTAACTTGACCAAACAGATGCTAAGCTGGCCTTTCCATTGTAAGGGTGCTTTAGCATACTGCCTGTAGCAGAAATGCTGAGTCATGGCCTGAAGTAGTGATTGAGCACCTGGTGGGAAGGCAGAGCCAACCTAGGGGAGTTCAGGTGCAAGCAATGCCCTTGAGTGACCAGGAGGGGTGGGGTGGAGCCAGGATCCCACCCTTCCCAGACCTCATATAAGGGTTGGCAGTGGTAAGGGTCTCTATTACTGGAGATCTCTGTGTGGGTTGTTTTTTTTTGTTTTTTTTTTTCCCCCTCTCTTCTCTCCCCCCCTTCGATTCTGTGGCTGTTGTGTTTAGCGAAGTTTCTCTTGTTGTAGCCTAGGTTTTTGCCACTGTTGTTGTACCTTCCCTCAAATTATAGTGTTACAAACTGCCATAGCACTTTTTTCAGTAAAAAAAAAAAAAAACGCATCACAGAAACAGCTATTTTTCTTTGTTTAAAAAAAAAAAAAAAAAAAAGGAAGGAAAAGTATATTTATAGTTATGCTGAATAAATCTATTTTATTGTAAGTGGTTGTGGTATTTCTCCTGCAACTGTTAAGAAATTATCTTTGTAATCCCTTTTGCATTAAAGAGAATTTGCTGCCTTTCATATTTCTAACTTTGTAGCTTTGGGCACAAAGAATTTTTCTGCTTTCTCTACAGGGATCAGAGTTCTATCCCATACAGTGAAACATAACTGCAGTTGGTGTCTTTACTGTGGAAAAAGTAAAGCCATTTTAGAAATGCAGTGAAGTAGAAGATGTTATCTTCTCTAGCATGCCTCCATCGCATCACAGACACGAGTGTGTAAGGTTCTAGGTGTGCTGGAATCACTACTTATGCCTTGTTGAAGAGAAGAAAAATGACTGGGGAGAAGGGATTCTACCATCTCTGGAAGTTCATGTTTGGTGGAGTTCTCCCTAGCAGAAGGCTTGTACAATGCCTAGATAACACGTGGAGTCAAAACAGGAAGAGAGGGAGGCAGAGCAGTACATGAATGTTGCTTAACCCCTATGAAGCAGAGAGTAAAAATATTTTGTGGATTTGAACTTGCTCTGTGTGAGTGTCTTGGAGCAGTGTCAGATGACTCTTTTTTCAGGCAGCAATTGTTAGTGTTGTCAGTGCCCTGCAGTATCTTGTCTATAAGCTTTTCTGACCTGTTTGGGTGACTATAGACCAGTTAGACTAAAATTGTGTCCTTTGAGCTGCAGGGGGTATGTCTATTTCAGCGTTTCATTTTGAATCAGGAGCAGGCTTTGGAAGCCAAATTCCTGGCCATTCACCCCTGTGGTATTTTGGTTTACATGATGAAACAAGTCTCAAAAGACAAATAGGATTCCTTCTGGGTGAAATTAAACTGTGGCCTGAAAGCACACCTAAGATGCTGCAGTGAATTTGCAGTCCACATCGCTGGAATTGGTTGGAAGTAATTTGCCCTATGATCAAGACATAGCTTCTGTTCTGTTGACACCTTCCTCTTGTACTGCACTAATTGTTACTGGAGATAGGCATACAGTCTAATCACTTTTTTTAATGCATTTATTCAAATCTGTTCTTATATCTTCCTTCTGGAATTAATTACTGCTCATTAACAAAGTGATTGGTGAGAAACAGGGTGAGGCAGATGGTGACCAGCCGGTATGCTGTAGCATGATGCCCTTCTCACCCTCAGTGACAGTACTGTGGCTCACTCGTTAGGAGCAATTTTCAGTGTAGTTAACTATTTTGTTTCTGTTGACTCTTGATGTAAAAATATATTGGAACCTAATGCCTGGAAAAAAAAAAACGAGCAAAAATGTGGTAGTGTGACAAGGAGGTCTGTGGCTTACAGATCTTCCTGTCTGTCTATAAATGGCTAAATCAGCATGTTTTCTAGAGGAGGTAAATTTATCTGTCAATGCCTTAAAAAAAAACAAAGTACATTGCATTTCAATTTTTCTTTTTTTGTCTTTGTGGGGTTTTTGTTTTCTTTTTGGAAAGAGCAAATTAAAAAAAAAAGTATTGAAAAGAAAATACAAGCACACAGTGTCTCTTAGTAATCTTGGTCTTTTACGCTTTGTGCCAGTTCAATACTTTAGATGTGTTTTGGCTAGTTCAGGAAAACACAGGTAGTTCAGAATGGGCTTAGAAGCCTCTTGCAGGTTCATATTGCAATGGTAGACATCTACCCTGTCATTGTGTGAATACATCAGAAAAAAATGTTGGTGCGGATGAAACTTCTGATTTTCAGGATAAAATATGTCCTTAAGGCAACATTAAAAAAATGAAGGAGCTGAGTAGCAGTTTTATTGGCTATGTAAATTCGTGATCTCTGCTAAAAGTGTAACTTGCCCTTGATTTCCTTATTCTTTTTTTCTTTTTGACTGTGGCTTTCAACAGCACTGAGTGTTTAATTTTATCTGTCTGATAAACTTCAGATGAATCAATAGATACAAACTAGATTGCTTACAGTCAGCTTGTACAGAAGGTTCTCAGTCCTGAGATAAAAGCAGGAACAGACCAGGCCCAGCTCTAAGTGATGTCCATGTGTGATAACCTTGGCAAGATTTGAGATGATACTGGTTCTGAGATATTTAGTTTGTCCTTCAGCTTGTTGTCATCTTGACAGTAGTTGACACTAGCAGTTATGTGGAACAAATTCTTCAGAAATACTTAAGGGTTGTCGACATTAAGTTGTGCAGGGGAGATGTAGGTGGATTACAGGAAGCAGCTGTGAGAGTTACCAAAGCTTGCGTTTGGCCCCTTAGTGTGGAGTATTCGTGGAAGTACAGCTAGCTGGGGATACTTTGGACTACTTGTGAACAGATATTTTGCAAGTCTTTGAGCTCAGATCTGTTCTATGATTGGTATATTGGTCATCTATTTTGTGGTGCTTTCAGCTGCTTTCAACCTATCTATTGAAAGACTGTCTTTCTCCACAAGCCCACTGTCACTAGTACAGTCAAGAGATGTTTGAAGTGATACACATCCCCCTGAAACTGCCCTGGATTTTCTCAAGTGAGTTCTCTTCTTTGGAACTCAGGCTTTCTCCCAGGTACAGAACCTGCCCTACTGTCTGCCTGATGTGGCTTTGCAAGCATCTGAATGTTGAGATAAGGCCATCCTTTCCTCCAAGAGCTTGGTAAAGGTAGGTTGTAAGGAGATTGGGTTGTTTTTTCTTCTGTTTTATCAAGATCTCAATCTTTTGTGTATATGAGAAAGAAAAAGAAGACTGTATTTGGCTTTTTTATAATGTGTGAATGGGAACAAAGAGTGAATTTTGATAGCAGTTCACACACATCTGCTGTAAATAATTGATACTTCTTGAATCAATGCATGACATGAAAGTCTTCCAGCAGCAAATCACGTGTCAAATTTAAGTATAAACCCTTCAGGAATTATATGTGTGCACTTGTCTTACATCTCGGACTCCAATGAAGGACAGTTAAGATGGATAGATCACATTCCCTGGCACATTTGTTGTTCTTTCAAGCATGACAAGCTAACACATGGGAGAAAACAAACATATATCCAGCATAAGGCATTAGTCAGTAGCAATCTAAGGTGAAGAAATTTGAATGTAATATAGTACAGATCACATGGAGAGGAAAAAAAATGAGGCCCAATACTTGCAGAAAAGACTTAAATACTTACATTCTTTTGTCTTTTTTAATATGTCCTCTGAAATAGCAAAAGCAGTACAGTATATGTGAAGGAAATGCTTTCACATTAATTCTGGAAAAGGAGCGTATTTTCTTTAGGTGCAGTTCTAACTCTAACCATAGAGTGGCAGTGCAGAATTCCTTCCCTGAAGTTCTGGAGTTCAAATAAATAAGTTGCAGCCTATGCAATTCATTACTCAGATTGGCAAACCCAGAAATTTTGCCATAGGTTGATGTTGAGGCTCCTGCAAGCAGTGTGATTAACTAGGTGACTTTCCGCTGTGGGGGAATGGTTTTAGAAGCAGAGTATATACTTGTCTAATTTTTCCACTTAAAAATGTTGTTGCCTATTTTGGACTCCAAATATCTTACATGAATAACTTCATGATTTCCTCATCCTTAAGGCACTTTGCAAGCAGAATGCTGACAAAATAAATAATAGCGTTATTTAATAAAATGATGACCTGCAACTTCTTAAAATTCACGTGGAATATTTTCTCATTTCTTTAGGATTTATACTTAGAATCTAAACATCTACTTAATTTGTTTAAGCTGTAGTTCTGTCCTGAAACAGGTCTTATCTCAGGCATTTTTGCTGTACTGGATGAAATTTAACTTACCGAAAATGTCCGATAACTTCTTACATTGTTGTGCGTTCCTTTCTTTCACTTGCATTTGCTTATTTAAGTTGTTAACTCTCTAGAAAACAGGTTTGTCTTATTTGTTTTTCAATAAAACCTTTGACATCCTGTGTATATAACAAAGTAAAATATAATAAAGTAATTATGCCATTGTATACATGAGAAGATTTTAGCCTGTGATATTTACATCTTGGCTGTGAAGAATTCCATCCGTAATGTGGTGTTGAACCACAAGCATGTCTTATGCTTTTAAAGCTCAGAACTGAATATAGCAATCTGGGAGCTCTGCAGACCACAGCTACAATTTTAGTCATGTGTAATTCTATAGCTTAGATATTTGCAGAGAGTGAATGTGCAGGCTTGAATCTGAAAGTTTGTGCGTATCTTATTTAGTATTTTTGATTTCTGTGAAATTCTAGGTGTTGTGTGATCTAGTCTAAAGAGAATTGTCTGAACTTGAAGAGGTTAAAATCACCTGTTGACTTCAGCCTATTTGATTGCTTTTTGGATGAGGCTCTGAACAGACAACATGCCGTATGGGATCCAGCCAAAAAGAAGTAATTGAGCAGTACAGGTATGCTACTCTAACATTTTTCTTGTTTTTTTAATACAGTTTCTCTTTCTTCCCTCTTCTGGTCTGTTGTGTTTGCATTTGTTATGCTGGTGGTCTGTAAACATGAGAAAAATGTTGGAAGGAGAATAAGGGGTGTATTAGAGTCAAAGAGGGGTGCTGGGTATGGGGGAGTCAGTGTGAGGTGAGCAGGTAAGAATAGGAGGCACAAAAAGGCTGGTTGGTCACACTGGAGGGTTTCTGTGTGTTTTTTTTTCTTAATCTGAAACCTTCAGAAATGTTATTTAAATTAGATTTGTAACTTCAATGTTGACCTCAAAACCCATGGTACTACCAGGTTTGGGTAGTATGAGACATGGGTTTTTTTTTTGTTCTTGGAATTTTTCCAGATTTTCTGCAGCACTTGAAACTTATTCCCTGCCTTAATCCTAAGTAACTTTCAAGTATAGACAGGCCTAACAGTATAACACTAACATTTACTTAACTTTGGCAGAAGTTATAGGTGTTCAAGGAATGCAGGATTGTTTTGTAAGGAACATAGAATTTTAACCTCATTAGTTGATATTAGTGAGTTATTTCCTAAGAAGCTTTAGATGCCTTAATTTTGTTAATTGGACCTTCATGTGAAACATTGTATGGGTAAAGCCATAAAATTACTCATAAGGAAGAATTAGTTATTACTAATGTCTGGGAATCATTTCTGTGATCTTGAAATAATTGATAGGAAAGTATTTTCATACTAAGTTGCTTGTTTATTGAAATACCTGCTTTCAGAATTACAGTCTCCAAATCAATTTGAGAGTGGTTATTTCATAGAGCTGTTAAGCTGTTATAACCTCTTTTGGTGGGTGAAGTTCTCTAAATAGTGCTATAAATAGGCAAGATGCTCACATCCTGAAGTATCTGCTTCAAGTACACTTCTGCTTGTGGCAGTGGATTCATAATAAGAATATATTCATTAGCAGGAGGCACATTCAATATTGATCATCATATTCAATGATGTAGTCCCTAGCTCAGAGTTTACTCTTAAAGCTCCAGTCCAGCATCATTACAGAAGTCAGAGATTATTCTGAGTTCCTTGAATTGTGGGAATTACCCAGACAGTGAAGGTTTTCAGTATGGCAAGGTTTTAAGAACAAGCTAACTCCAGTTTTCTTGTTTAAACTCCATGAATTAAAAAAAAAAAAAGAAAGTTAGCTTGTATGAAATTTGATTTCATAAGAAGTTGAACAGTGTGGCTTCAGTTAAATAAGCACTGATTGGTAAGTGTACGCTCTTCAGCAGTGCCTGCCTAAAACTGTGCTGAAAATCATTTGCTGAATCAGTGCTAAATGTGATAAGCATCTTGCACAGCTGAGCTCCTTGCTAGGTAGTCAGAGTGTTGTACACTCAGGAATCTGGCTGGCGGCAAGGCTTCTGTAAATGCTAAGTAATGTGGATGTCTCTTAGCAGTGAGATCTTTAGGCTTGAGTGACAAAGGCCAGCATGTACCTATGCGGTGTAGGAGTCTAAAGATCTGAACAAAATAATGTGGAGTTGAATCCACATCAATAAGGCCTGTCCTTAGAGAGGATTAGTTACTTAATACAGCATGTCATTTTAGGGTACTGATGCTGCTTCTGGTTTGTGTGATGTGAACTCATCTGACTCTTCAGAGTGGGTTAGATTTCATGACAGTAATGTGAGGTTTTAATTGATGGTGGCTTTATTTTTTTTTTGTGAGTAGCACATGAGTAATTGCTACTCATAGAAGTATATATTCCTAATGAATTTTGAGTCTACATAGATAAAAGCATTTACTAGCAATGACTCAGAATTGATGCTGTCTCAAAAATACAGACATTGAAACTGCAATTGTTAACTTGGGGCAGAGTCCTTAAGATAAGGATTGGCATTTACTTAGGCTGAATTCTGCAGCACTCTGTAAGCTTGCAGAAGTGATTTGCCACAGCTTTCATGTACCTTGCTGAGGATAATCCATTGCATTGTTGGATTTGGCCAGTGGCTGCTAAGTGAAATAATCCTGCCCTGGAAAAGAAGTGAACCACTAGAGCAGCAAATACTTAAAGCATGGATTACATATACAGTTCTGCACAGCTTAACACTACAGTTAAGATGAGAGGAATTAACTTGATTTTAATAGGAAATTAGGTGTCTTCTTGTTGTTCTTTCATGAAGTATTATAAAAAAATATATTGCCAGAGCCAATCAATCATAATGTTCATCTGCCAGCCAAACCTTACACCTGACTATACTTGTATGCAGTAACTTTTCGTATCTTAAGCCACTGAACTTCATGCACATCAACTAATTACAGAAGAGTTTATAACTATAAAACAATGTTGAGCATGGCTTGGAAAGTCTCATCAGACATCAGAGAAGTGGTGTAAAGCCTCAACTTCTTAGATGCTTAGTACCTAACGAAGGTGGCTCTGAGGGCAGGAATCAGTTCTTTCCTAATACCAGTGCAAATGGTGATAACAATTTTTAGCTGCACACAGCAAATTTGGCTTTACCAAGATTTGTACACACTTTGTACACATTAACAGCTTTGGCCACTCATCTGAGTAAATGTTATCAAATTTAATCTGTGCAGGATTGATACCTAAATGAGTATTTAAAATAATAAGTCATTGCTCTGCTTAAGTCTCAATCCCACTTTTGATCAGCACACTGGGATTTTGGGCAGCGGAAGTAAAGTAGACATAATATGCACTGAAATACATGTGTTGCTTTTCGTGCTGCAAAATATTAATTTCTTCTTTAGTTAAGGGACTTCCCCCACCTCCGCATCTCTTGTGCAGATTTTGTATCTGACATATAGACTTGGAGTAATAGGGGATTATATCATGCTCCAACACGCGCAACTTTTCAAACACTTAAATCAAAAGTTGTGCAAGTGGATTTAGGCTGCCAGAAAGCAGCCTGAACTTGTATTTTGCTTGTTTCTTCAGGTTTTAGAAGGCTGCCTACTGAAATTCTACAGGCAAACCAAATGCTTATTATAGCAACTTTTGGTTTACTTGTTTAAGGCCTCAGCTAATGCCAACATTTTGAGGTTTTGTCTCCATGAGGTGCTCAGCAGTGCTGCCCAGTGTGGGTGCCCAGGATTAAACTGCTCACAGGCCCCTGGTGTGCATTGTGGGGGCTCTGCAAGGTTCTTCCAAAGGGGAAAACAGCACTAAGTATAGGTGGTAGCAAGTTACTCTGGTCTGCTGGCATTTCAAGAGTGGGTAAGTTGTTTAAACTCTTGCAGCCTCTTAATGAGGCTACAAAGTATGGTAGCAATCATCTGACAGCACACTAGTGAACTAGTGAAATTTTGGTGAAGCGTTCTGAAACTCCTCTTTTATTCGCTGTGTTTCTGCCCGTTCTCGCCGTGAGCTCCGTACGGGAGCTGCTCATTCGGGTAAGCGGGTGGGGGCTCGGAACCGTCACGGAGCTTTCTGGTGTTGCCCTGCCCGCGCTGGCTGCGGCTCCCAGCGGAACCGGCACCGAGCAGCAGCGGTACCCCAGCCCAGTCAGTTCTAAGGAGCCGTCGGGCTTCAGAAGCCGGTTCTCCGCACCTCTTGCCGAAGGAGAGCGTTATGGTAGAGCTTGGCGATCGCAGTGAAGTGCAAAGCCCTCACCCGTGCTCTCTTCGCTCCAAAACTCAATGTACTGCTGAAACGGGAAATTTGACAAGCCGAAGAGCGGATTCAGCACAGAACCACCTCTGTTATATTCTGACATAAAGGCTCCTCTTGCGCACGCAGACCTCCGCCTGCACGTCACGCGGCTCCTTCCCCTGCCCCGGGTAGAGCCGCGGAGCGCAGGTGCAGCCGAACGGCGCTCAGGTGCGGCGCGGGACCGGCCGGCTCCGCGCGGCGAATGGGCCCCGGGGGCGGGGACGCCGTCGGTGCCGTCACGGCGCAATCCCCGCCCCGCGTCCAATGAGGGCGCAGCCCCGCTCGGCTCGGCCCGCCCCGCCGTGTGCGCGGCGCTGCCGCCATGGGGTTACTCGCGGTCTGGGGGCCGGCCGGGCGGCTGCGCGCCTCCTCCTTCTCCTCCTCCTCGCCGCCTCCTCCCGCGAGCCGCGGGCCGGGCAGTAGCGGCCGGCGCTGGGTCGGCCTCGGCGAGGGTCCCGTTCGGTTCGGTTCCGTTCCCGGCCGGCGCTGCGCTGCCCATGGCGTAGCCCCGCAATCGCGCGCCTGCCCCGCGGGACGCGGCGTGGACGGAGCTCCTGCCAGGTACGTGCGGGCGGCCCGGACCGGGAGTGGGCGGCGGTCCGCGTCTCGCTCACGGGGCCGGGAACGGGACCGTGGTTGGGGCGGCCGATCCGTGGGACTGCGGGGGGCGAGACGTGAGGGTGAGGCCGGGAGGCAGCGACCGGCAGCCGTCGGGTCCCGGCAGCGGTGGGAGGAGGTGAGCAGCCGCGGTCGGGTCTGGCGGTGCGCGTTACAGGTGTCACTTGAGCGGTGTGTGGGGCCGGTAGGGCGGCTCTCTGTGGGGTCGGTGCTGCCCCACTGATGGGCCACTGCCGCAGGAACGAGCTATGGAGCTGGCGCGGGCGTGGTGGTGACACGAGAGGCGTGAAGGCGGTGTGCGGGTTGGCGTGGTGCGGCTTCGCCGTGCTTTCGCTGGGAAGCTGCTGGCCTGTAGGACGTGCGTCCTGCTGCCACCTCTGAGCACCTCTGTGTGCCACGCTCCCACCAGGTGTGCCCAGGCCACTTCTTCAGCTCCCCCAGTTTCATGAGCTCTTGCTAGTCCCAAATAACTGCTACTGGCATCATTGAAGATGACGCATTTTGTCCTTTTACCAATTTCACCAATTCCAGGTGTAGCTGCCTTCAGGGCTGTGCCTTCCTTAAGGTGCGGGGGGTGCAACCAGATGCCAATGGGTTTCCCTCAGTTGTGTTACACTGTAGCTATTGTGACTTAGTTGCTGTCACAGTATTTTCTGCACATCTGACCATGTCCATGTCCCCATAGATGCCCCCCTCCCCGTCCCATAGCACGGATCAGTTTTAGTGGAAACTTAAAATTAGGTTCATAAGGTTTTGCAGTCAGTGTGAGAAGGAAGGCTCGAATGAAGGAGCACTGTGATGTCGTTCTCCCACAGGCTGTTACCTGGTCTCCCTGCCTTTACACCAGGCCAAGCACTTCAGGGCTGTTGGGATGAGGTGTGTAGGCCAGTGCTGGCCTTGCACGGAGGCTCCTGCAGCAGCGCAGCCCCTGTCCCAGAGCAGCGCGGGGACCGGCTGGGCACAGTGCTGTGACCCTGCGCTGCTGCTGGAGCCTTGCACAGGATAGACCTTGAGGCTGCTGTAAATACAACAAATTCCAAAGCGTAGATCTATTTGTTTACTGCTTCTTGCCAGGAATACTTTATTTCCCGTGCAGTCCACACTTTTTCCGTGGATCTCATGGGACAACATGAATTGGTAGCTGGGTTTTAGTTAGTGCAGGTGTCCTGCCAAAGCATTTCTAACAACAGTGTTAGTGACAGATGCACGTTTGTGCGAAGAGCCCTGGTCATCCTATGGAAGCTGCTGGGGCTGCCGGCTGAGGAAGAGTGCGTCCTGCTAGGATTTGGCGCTGCAGTTGTGTGGGCAGCCATGGCTGCAGAGTCAGGGAGGACCAGCTGCTTTGGGGCAGGCTGCTGGCTTCCTTCAGTGAAGAGCCCTTTACTCGGCAGCTTGCTTCCCCCATTTGTTTGCTGAGTCCAACCTTGTTGAGCTTAAAGTGGCACTTCAAAATTTTTCCTCTTCTGCCTTCCTTTCTCCCTCTGGGGAGATCTTGTTTGGTTCTTGTGCACATTTCAGCTTTGGGTGTGTGTGCAGAGCTTTGTCTAGGCCATGTGTGAGTGATGCCTCCCAAAAGATGGGATTTCTTTCATGAAGTAAGTTCTGATTTTTATTTCTCCAGCACGCAGAATATCTCGTGGTACTGTAGCATCTTGGTGGCTACCTCTAGGAACAGTGCTCTGAAGTTAATTGCTAACCAGCAGGGGGAACACACAACACTGTCTCTGAAGTCAGTTTTCATACCACAGCTGCAGTTTGTTAAAACCTTGGGCCTATGCCTTTGATAGTATTTCTTTAAAAGATGAATATTGAGTTACTTGGAAAAAAGTAAACGTTAGAATAAATGCATGATTTTTGTATGCATGCCTATTTGTTTGCTCTGATAGATGTCTCTCTCACTCTTCTGAGTGGAATTTTACTGTACTATTGAGAACTGAACTTGGTAAATTCTTTAAGTGGAACTTTTCTTTCAAGATGTTTGAAATGAGTTAAGTGAAAATGAGAAATGATATTGAGTAGTCCCCCAAAGCTTTGGACAGTGAGGTAGCTAGGATGTTTTGACAGTAGAACTGAAGTTGAGTGGCCAAAAAATTGTATTCTTACAGGAAACTATTCACAGTATTTATGGTTTCCATAAGAGAAAGTATTGTAGGTGATCTCCTAGGTTTTAGGAAGCCATGACTAGTTTGTTTTTGCAGAGGTCAACTGTTGCTCCCTGTATGAATCAGTAATGATTTTTCTTTTTCTTTGCTAAGGATGGGAACTTGGAGCAAGTTGCTGTTTCTTGGTGGAAGCCAAAGAGCAGCCCTTACCCTGCAGTAAATGTGAGCTGCCTCGCTGCTTGCACTATGGGGTTAAACTGTCTTTGACTGATGGTAGGGTAAGAACATGCCTGGAAGCATCTGCCATGGAGTTGCAGGTTTGCTCCGACACCACAGTGACTGGCAACAATTGCATATTCTCATAGCTTTAAGTCTTAAAGCAAATGGAGACAAAATACAGACTCATTAGAATGAATGGTCCCAAGTCACCTTTACAGAAAGACTTGAGTTCCTCTGGGGATGTGCTTACCTGGTTCTGGAATGACACTGACTGAACATGAGGCATCATTGTTTTCTTTCCCAGTGTTTTAGCCACCAGGTATATAGGTTTTCCAGTGGCCTTGTTTTCTTCTCTGAGAGCAGTATCCTGTACTGCCAGATACTGAAGTTCTGTGTTAAGCACCGTTGGTGATCTGCATCTTTCATTATTTTTGCTTTGATTATAATTAATAGCGAATCACAAAACTTTCTCCCCTGTGCAGTTCTATGAGATGCTGAAATATGTAAAGTCACTGTGAGATTTATGCTTTTGTGTTATTTAAAGATAGCACTAAAGCTTTGCCAAATTTAAATTACAGTGCTTTTGTCTGATAGCTACAATAATATTCTGTTAGCATTTAAGGTAGGTGTTACTGAGTCAGAGGTGATTGATATCAGCAAATACCCTGTGGGATACAAATTGCAAATATCTTTGCAGTCACGTTACTTGCAGTCTAATTCCACAGAATATTTGTGTATTATAAATAAGCGTTACTTGTAGAGCAGCAATATTTGTGGTGGTGAACAGCGGTATGTGAGTTTCTAGCCATTTCATGAATAGAAGCATGTTTTGCCATAAAAATGTACTAGCAGAGAAGTAATGCAATTGGAACTGCTCTGTCCATAACTGCAGATTCTCATTTTCATGAGCTGGCAGTCATCCAGTAGAGCAGCTTTTCTTGTGCTAGGACAGCAACAATTAACTCTATGATAGCCAAAATGAAACAGGTTTACACAGTTTGGGAAATCATTGAAAAAGGGACTTCAGAACTGCTGCTTAATCAGTATATATCCCATGTCTTTCTATTTTCTTCCTGTCAAAGTAGATTTTTGGAAACGCGTCCTTTGAGCTTAAATATCCAAGTGGTCGCTTTATCAAGTTCAGCAGAGGACGTTTGATATTTAGTTAGATTGTTGAATATGTACAGCTTGCAAGAAACTGTCTGGCAAAATATACTAGTTTATGATGCGTTTGTGGTGAAATAATGAATTTATTGCGGAAGAACATGAAAGCTGTTCATTCATATTCATTCTTTAATTAGTTCCTCAACTTGAGTTAAGTTGGTTGTTAACAAATTGAATTGTGCTATATTTAACACTACTTTTCAGTAGTTTCTCTAATTTTAATAGTGACCAATTCCAGATTTATTTATTACGCTGTTGCAAACTATTGCAAAATTGCGAGAGGTCAGCTGGAAAGGTTCACTATTTCAAATAAGCTTAGTTATAACCCTGCAAGAAACCTGTTTAGGTTCTGGGAGAATAGCTTATCTGTAGGTCACAGGTTTGAAACAAGTTAATTATATACCTGAATGTATGAGCCGCTCTGCATGGAAGGGACTGTAGTATAGAAGGTGATTGGAGGGGGGGGAATTCACTTATACTCTGATTTTCTTAATAAGCATAGGCATTTCTGTTGGGAATTGCTGAAGTTTCGTTGTTTGAGTCAGGATGGTAAAAGTAAATAATAACAAAAAAAATCTCAGACTATCAAGGGAACCAACTGCACAGTGTAGATCTGCTGGAAACGTGCTTCTTTGTCAAGAAGCAGGAGGTGCATTGAAGAACTGTCTGTCTTGTCTTAGATTCATGGAAGTAATTCATTAGGCCATACCTGCATGTGACACAGTGTGAATGAGTAGTCTCGTATCAGTGAGGCTGTACTTGTTTTCTTTTTCTTTCTGAGAGAGATTTGAGTGAAGCAAAATAGCGTTCTGATCGACAAAACAGCTGCTGCAGGATTTGAAAAGCATGACTTTTTCTCATATTAAGGCTACTGAATTAGTGGACCAAGTCACTCCTCTTGTATGTGCAGCTTGTGCTACGCAGTGGATGAGCTTCCCCTCCTCTCTTTAAAATGACCAGTTTTTCTGAGTTCTTTTGGGTCAGGGATTTGGTTCACTCTGGAGATGAGGTACCGTGATTTTCTTCTTGCACACACGGTGTGCAAATGATTTATTTATATGAATTTAGGAATGTGTTGTGGCCTTCCACATCTCAAACCTTCTGCTCAGAGGTTTTTGCAGTCCCTATGTGTAAATGTAATAAATAATGAAAGGCAGGAAATTCTGCATGGTAAAATTATGTAGGAGTATGTGTGCATTCTCAGTGGAATATGCCAGTGATACGGATCCTTGTTGAGACAAATCCTCCTCGCAGCACTCATAAATGATAGTTTTTATGGAAAAAGATTTTGCCTTAGCTTGAATGTGTTTCTCTGCCAAACAAATTAAATTACACATCTTTGGCAGACAATTAGTGAGAGGTTAGGTTACTCCTACATAAAGGGAAGCTCCTTTTGACTCATTCTTTTAACTGTGTAGAACTTTGTGGTCTTCCCTGTTTGTGTGGGAGAACTTTCCTATCTTTCAGACTTGCATCTGCAAATCTAATGGCTGGTGGTTAGCTTCTGACAAATGTGTGTAGCTTCTGTTGTTGTATAGCAGCCTGAAGAAATGCACTATTAATTTACCTGCTTTCTAATGTGCAGCTTGTTTTAGAGAGCAAATTTCAGAACACGCTTCTCTTGATTTATTGTTTTCCCTTCAAAAGGTGGTTTTGATGATGAATGTGGTTAGTTTCAACATACCCAGTAGTTAATATTTTAAGCTGCTCATTTACATCTTGTCACATCTTATGACCATGGTAGAGGGGAAGGCTGATTTGTGTCACCTCATCCCATTGCTCTGCATTGTTTTTCAGCATTTTTCAGTTTGCTGGTTACCATTCTTTCCCCTAAGAACAACCTGCATTCTTATATAGAAAACTCATGCTTAGTGCCATAGTCACATTGTTTGCTGTCATCCCTTGTGATCTTCTCACAATTAGCCCAGATAATTTCTTCTATATTAATGTATTTAATGTAATTTAATGTAGGCCACCATTTGAAAACCACTTCTCTAAATGTACAGAGGTAATTTCAAGATTTGAAATCATTCAGAGATTGATTTAGCTTTGTTGCTGGTAGGGAGGCTGCATCTAGCACTAGTTCTAGATACAGTTCTAAAGTTTTGCAGATTAGGCTTGAAAAAATAACGGCATCAGGCATTTTCTTGAGAAACTCAGTGGCTGAAATCTCTTACCCTGAGCAGAAGCCCTGCTATGTTGAAAACTTTCAGTGTTTCCTTGCAGTGTTTTCTTTCCTTTCTGTGGCATAGCTGCAGGGAGATGATTCCCTGGTGGCATGTTGGCCTGGATAGGTGCATTAGAGCTGTTAACTTTTTAGTTTAGGTGTGCAATTAGAAACTGAGCCAAATAAAACTTAAGATTAATGAAATTTGTGTGAGGTTGTTGGCTGCTGCTGCATTGGTGAAGAGTAAGATAGTCCAGTGCCAGGAAACCCATTCTGTTTCAAATTAGAAATCATTAAAAAAAAAAAGTAGGCCAAAAAAATTTAACCATGAGAAGGGAAAATTGCAGAGAATTGCTGCAAGCTGTTCATGATCTTCTTCATCCTGAAGACTCCTGTGCAGCAGCAGCAGCAATGTTTTTGCTTCAGAGTAAAATTTCCAGAAGCAACAAACTCCATTAGAAAAACAGAAGTCCGGTTGCTGTTAGCAGCAGTGAGGTATTGCTGGTTTTGTTCCTAGGAACCTGTGCTGTATTTCAGGTGCACACTTTCAGATTTCTTGGGCTGCCTTGGCAACTTGAATCCCATCTTACGTATATACAGTTTTGAGAAGCTTTTTTGCTGCTTCTGCTGCCTGAATGCTCATCAGGAAGACGTAATATAATTTTACCTCTGCTGCTCCCTGGTAAGGACAGTGAGATCTTTTCCAGAAGACAGAAGCAGAACAACCTGAAATGGTGTTATCTTTCCAGGTAGATAATGGAGGGGTGCTGTGGCCATGCAGAGGTGCTGTTATGACTCATTTGCTTGTGAAAGATGAGGCTTTCTGTGAGTTGCATGGAAAATATGTGGCTGAAGCTGGTACTAGATTCCAGGTTGCTTGAGCCACTGTAGCCTAACAGCTGCTCAGCCTACTGGTCTCTTGTTTTCTGTGCTCCTTTTAGAGACCCTCTGATGTAGGCTGTCCCTGAAGAGTGTGTGAAAGTAGAGAAGTTCTGATTCACCGCTCGAGTTACGCATAGGATGTTTGCCTTGCTGTTAAGCTCTGTCTCCTGTGCCATGTGTATTCCCTTCCTAGACTTTCAGTAATCTCTAGGAATTTCTGCTTTTGTTAAAAGGGAATCTGCACTGTAGTCTCTCCTTGAGGAAGAATCTTGTGTACTCCTTCCACTAAAAAAGACGCCTGAGTGCACTTCCTTCCCTTCCACCTATTGAAACCCTCCTACATCCTGATCCTGCAAGAGGCTATTCTCTTGTTTACACTTTAAGTACAGCCTTGCCCCTGAGCTCATAAAGACTCAGTTGCATACCTCACTGGGTCTGGGGGAAGGGAAGTCCTGGGAACATACAAACGATTGATTTTTATCCTGTTTCTATAAACTGTCTCTTGCTTTTGTGCTATGCTATGCAGTGATTATGTAGCTCAAGCTTCCGTGATGTTTGGTTTCATGACTTTTCTGATCTAAACTCACAGCAATTAAAATCAGCTGGTTCAGAACGTGTTGGGTAGCTGAAGGGAAAATTAGTTATGAAATTATACTGAGAATAACCACAATTATCTGAACTGGAGCCTCCTGGCAGCAGTGGGCAATATGTGTACCAGGTAGCAAAGTCAACTTAAGTAACGAGTTGCTAAAAGGTGAAATAAATTTCACATGTTGTATGGACTGATTTGTGTATATTTTGTGACAAGATACATTGTAATATGTTAATATGAAGATAAATAAATGAAATGTTAGAACAGAAGTCACTCAGAGTAGAGGGGCACAATTGCTAAATGGCATAAAATATCTTCCCTTGGCACTTGTCCAGTTCCCATAGCCTTTAACAGTGACTTGTTGAAATGTCCCATTACAAGCACAGCAGCATGTGAACTGCAGGACATCAGTTACTTTTTCCCTGGGCTTCTGATATGTCAGGATTTTTGGTTTTATTACTATTCATATATTCCCTGAAACTGAAACCACTTTGATCTTTCTAAATCAGAATCTATCCCCTTAATAGTTTATGAGTGAGTTACTGTTTTCAGTTCTCAATGGTGGAACTTTGTATGCTTTGGACAGAGGCATTAAAAATACATAGAAACTTTCAATCCCATGTTAATACTTGCTAACCCTATTAGTCAGCTTTCCAACCTGTGCATGTACAAATTGCACAGAATTGACAGAGGATAAATGTCATCTAATAAAAAAGGAATCTGCTAAAATGCATATTTAATAGGAATGGAGTTATAAATAAACTCTTCCAAAACTGCTCAGTGGCTAAGTTTGTAGAGCTGCTCGTGTAGTTACCTATCTGTGAAATTTTTGTTGAGGCATACTTGATTACAAATGATTGCCTTTTGTTACTTATGCATGGAATGTACATATTTCTTGCACTCATGTGGTGAGCCAGCATGGGCAAGTGGGAGAAAAACTGGTTAAATAAAAGAAATGGTTGCCATGCGTAAAACAAACAAACAAAAAGTGAAAAAACTTTGGCTGTGAAGGCCTTCTTGGATAGCCTAGAGACTTGGGTTTGTGTTGCTATAGCAAAACAACACAAAGGGACAGATCCTGCTGGCTTCACTCAAGCATCCCCATTCACTTCATTGGGACTTCTGACGTGGTTTAGAGAAAGATTTCTGGTTTGCTTTGCCGCAGAAGCATTTGTAGAGAGCTGTGTCACCTCTGGCATTGTGCACATAAAGAAGACAGAAATAGAAGAGTCCATGTGGATAAGGAGGAGAGGAAGTGGAAGTTATTCTTCAAGCAGTAAGGGGAAAGATTAGACAAGGAGGATGATAGAGTTAAGGCAAGGGAAGAACTATGGGGATGGTAGGCAGTGATTGGAGAAATGGTGGCTATTAGGGAAAAGGCTTAAATGAACAGAAATGAAAGGGGAAAAGCAAAGCAATAAAAACCCCATTTAGCAATGGCTATGGGGAACTCCTGCTTCACAAAGCCTTAGATTCTGTTATTTCCTGCCAGTGCTGGCTGGGAAATCCTTAGTAGAATGATGTTTTTAAGAGGATACGGTATGTTTTCAACTTCTGAATTCTTTGGTTATGCAGTAGCATTAAAGGTAAAGTCTCTAGTTCCAAGGATAGCTTTAAAAAGTCCACAGAAGATTGGAATTCTGAGCAAAGCTGTATACATCAAAATTCTGGTGGACAAACTAGAATGCTTCATGTTTCCTCCTCTTCTTGTCCCTCCCTTCATGTGCTTCATCATATGTTTCACACCCTCAATTTCCCCAGTCATCCTTAAAACCAAACAAAATCTTCTCTTAAGGTTTTTCCTGATGTTCTCAATAGCACTCATTCCTGATTGCCACTGCAAAATACTTTGCAGTGAAGCAGCTCTTTCGTAGTGTTCAGGCCCTCATTTATATTAGGACTAGTGGCCTCTACCCCTGCAAAAAATGTTCCTACCAGGCTATGCTTCTTTGACCGTGAGCCTTCGGTGACTCCAGATTCAGATGCCCTCTTTTGCCCACCTTTCTTACGGCCTGTAGTAGAACATAGGGATGAAAATAGTTTGTTTAGTAATCCAGAAGCCCTCATGTCATCTTCTTCCACTTCCTCATCAGGACTTTTTAATTATACTTTTAATATTCCCTTTCAGTGACCTCAGTTGCAAAAATAGCTACCCAGATATACCCCAAAGGAAAAGATGGTTCTCTTGGAAATTTCTTTTGAATCTCAAATTAACTAAGAGTTCTGTTTATTTCTTGGGTAAATAGTTTAGGCTCCCAATCCTTTTGCACATCTTTCTTCTCTTGTTTCAAAGAAAATTTCCCACCGTTCACTGGACTTCATCAACTTTTCCTCATTTTCAGGTTTCATGTATTCTTTAACTCCAGAAGGTTTCACACTGATGCAAAATGCGACGTGTTTTGCAGTAGAGCACACTTTTTCTTTTTTCGTTTCTCTTTGGTACTGTCAGATGATACAGGTAAAACTTCATAGCTGACTTGTGAAAGACGGATATTGATCAAAACACCAGCATTCTATTGAGTATATGTTGCCAAATGGAGTCACAGAGTGGATTGCGATGGTAGGAACCTAAGGGCCATCTGGTTGCGTCACCCTGCCATGAGTGGAGACATCTTCCCAGGCTAACCAGGGCCCCATCCAACCTGACATTGAATGCTTCCAGTAATGGGGCCCTCACAGCTTCGCTGGGCAACCTGTGCCAGTGCCTCAACAAATTCATGGGAATTTCTTCAGAATATCTAATTTAAATCCACCCTCTTCTAGTTTAAAGGCATTATGCCTTGTCCTGTCACTATATGCCTTTGTAAGAAAGCCTTCTCCAGCTTTCCTGTAGGTCCCTTTTAGGTACTGAATGATGGCTTGCTGTAGGTTCTTTGTGGAGCCTTCTCCAGGCTCTCCCGGTTTGGCTTCACAAGGCAGGTGCTCCAGTCCTCTGAACATCTTTGTGACCCTTCTGTGGACCTGCTCCAGCAGCTTCATGACCTTCTTGTTCTGGGGATCCCAGAGCTGAACACAGTCCTCCAGGTGTGTTGGAGTAGAGGACAAGGATCTCTTCTCTTGGCCTGCTGCTCACGCTGCTTTTGATGTGGCACAGAATATGGTTGGCTTTGAGGGCTGTGAGCACACATTCTTTCCAGTAAGAAATGAAATAAAATGTGCAAGCCAAACCAGTGCCCCCTTTTCTTCTGATGCCTTTTTTTTTTTTTTTTTTTTTTTTTTTTGCCTTTTGGGTACCCTCTCTGAAACTGCTGAGCTCGCTGTTAAGGACCTGTGACTTAAAGTTGACAGATGGTCAAGTTTTCCAAAATACTGACAAGTTGCATGTTTGGTAGGTTTATTCTTAAGTTAATTATTAGTCAGATACTTGTCTGTGCTTGACTTAACTTGCTTTATTCCAGACATCTGTGTAGCTGGGAGTTCCTAAATTCATGAAAATTGCTGTCAGTTTGTCGCCCTTTCACATCGTCTCTCCAGGGGTGAAAATTTACCTCCTCTTTAATTCTGTGAATGCTTATTTTCAAGAAAATGAACTCATTCTTCAGGAAGATCTTTCTGATTTTCATTTAATTTTTATTATTTCAGCCTTTGACCTGGCAGAATTGAAGAGAAGGTTAGGGCTTTTAGTTTGTATGCTGTCAGCTCTGAGTTACAAATGTTTTGGTTGGTGGGTGGCAGGGATAAAATATCATTCTTTTCTTTTTCTCTTGAAAATGGATGTATATATGTATCCTCTTCCCATTTTAAATAATCTGCCCCAAATCAATGCTGAATCTGAACTTGTCATTTTAACGTATGTAGGTAGATGGTCACTGTAGAATGGGATGCTCAGCTGTTAGCAGCAGAGCTTGATCTCTACTTCTTTCTCTATACTCCTCATTTCTGCATAACTGTGTGAGTTATAAAAGTGTCACGGAAGAATGAGAGGTTTGTTCTGATGGCAGTTATCTGAGTAATATTGTATGCATTCCTACTTGGTGTGTTATTGAGTGAATGTGCTCAAGTTGTCTTTTTGTTTTCCCTTTTGTTCAGCGTTGAACTACTGATGTGTAACCACTTCATCAAGTTTCTGAATGATCATTCATTGCCTATTTGCTCTTTCAGTATGTTGTGGTGATCTTTTATAGAGTCACAGACTTTCCTGAGTTGGAGGAGACCTGCAAGTATCAGAGTTTACAAAAGGCAACGTGGCTAGAAGGCTTTCGATATGCTGTATTTATCGTTTGTTTTTATGGCAACATTTAAAAGTTCAATTAACAACCAAATACTCTGAGTATGTTAAGGTTTCTCTTCTTCTAGAGAAGTAGCAACGAATGATTCCAGCTCATATTTAACTTCCCAAATGATGTTCAGTATCTGCCACAAATTCCTTTTGGCTTGCAATTTTGGCATTAAATTTGTTTGAGTTGGATCTTCATTTTCAAAGCTTCTGTGTTTAAAGGATTGTCCAACACTCCTGTCGACAATTCATTTCCCTTTAATGAAGGTTGGCCTTAATTTACCGCAAAGTTCAGTTTCCCTTTTGGTTTGATGAGTTTAGCTGTGTAACCTTACATTCTTGGTGTATGTGTTTGTGTGTAACAAGAGGTATCTGGGAACTCGCATATTGCTTCCAGTAGGCTCAGGATGAATTAGTTTTACAAGCCCAGAAATTGTCCAGGGAAGCTGTGATTTTCTGAGGTTTTCCTGTTTTGAGCTGTTTTCGGTCTCTAGCATTGCTTGTGTCTGTTCATCCTTCTCCAGATTTTTTTTTCCTTGAAGATACAGAGATCTTTTCATTGCGCAAAGGAATGAATGTCCCTCTTTAGAGTCTGCCGTAAACTTGTTTTCCCTAGAATGAGCTCAATTGTTAGAATTACAGGAGTTACCATTTCTTTAGGGGGCTTCCTTCCTTCGTTGCTATTATGCATTGGAAAGTATCAGTTCTAGAATTTCAACCAGAAATTCTGTGTGCTAAAAACTGTTAGGAAATGCAAGTCAGACTGCTTCTATGAGGGAACGCAGAGCTTGAGAGCGGGCCACGTGGAGCCCGTGTTGTAATGGATACCTGGCTCCTTCCTTGTCCTGTGTTTCCATCCTGCAAGAAGCATGTTACCCAGGGCACCTGTTAAGGATGCAAAGCATATGAGATTTTATTTGATTGGATGTGATATCAATGTTCTCATTGCCTACCTACTTGGCCCCTGGTCTCATTCTACACGTTTAGATTGCTGGAGATAGATCTAAACATATATATGTGTGTATATATATATATATATATATATATATATATATGTGTGTGTGTGTGTGTGTGTGTATATATATATATGTGTGTATATATATATATATGTGGAATATGATGTTGCATGTATTACACTTATTTCCCCATAAAAATATGTGGTGTGCATTTGATCAGAAGTTTTTACAGTTTTCCAGTGTTTGCAAGTATCCACTGTGTTGTCACTTACTTGTTCAGAACATCCAAGATTTTTGTTTGTTTTTAATGGCCTGGTACATCAAGTAATGAAATCTCTTTAAATATTAGGAAATATTGTAGTCAAATGGTCTTGAGAAGATTTCAGAATATATTATGCTGAGAAATGAATCACATTTATCATGTTACCCATAAACCAGCTAATACACATGTGAAACATGTGTTTCTTTTTGGTATAATAAAGGTAGCAACAGATAAATAAATGAATATTTAAGTGTCCTAGGGAATTTGAATAGTTAACTTGTCTGAGACTGAATGCTGTTTCCAGGCTTCAGCAGTACAATTATTAATTGACAAAAGGAACTCTGGGTTTTCACTTCCAAGAAGATCATCACTTGCACAATGTGTGATACTGAAGAGCAGTGACTGCCAAGAAGTGCTCAAGTGCAGAGGGGAAGGAGTGCTAGGCTACCACTGCCCAGACTGTCTGGCAATATGAACTGCACTTCTCCAATACTCTCTTGAGGAAGGGAGTTCTATTTCTCTTGTTACAAGAGAGATAATTTTCAATAGCTAGTAACATTTCTGTAAGTTGTATTTATATTGTGTTGTTCTTTTTTTTGCTTCTCACTGTAGGCAATTAGAAGTCTGGAAGATCTGATTTCGAAGCACACCACAATTTTCAAAGAAAGTAAATCTACATGAAGAGCTACAGAAAGAGCTGATTTAAGAAGATGGTGTTTGCAACAATGTCTTCAAGTTGTGTGACTCCAGTGTTTGCTTTGATGATTTTGTGTTTTGCAGATGCAGGTAGGTGGTGTTATGTAAATCATTCAGTGTAACTTATTGTATATATCTGGAATTAATGATCAAAATTAGGACTTCACACTGGAAATACATAGGTCAGCTAGTGTGACGGTGTGTGAAATGCTGTTTCTATAAGAGTGTTCATGCAGCTATCTTCCCAATTAAAACCATTCAAGAACTGCAGTAGTAACATACATACCAGCGTAGTGCTTCCTTCAAGGTCTCCAATCTATAATTACGCTATGATTGTTTAGTTTGTAGAAAGGAATTAGACAAAAATTCCAGACCAGTAAGCCTGAAGGATATTGTAATAGAGCACTGAAAGTATCTATCTTCTCCTATGGGACAAGCTTCACCTATGTCATTTCTGACAGTTGTCTGGTCTGTTTCAAAATGAACTGTCAATGGTGACAATGAAGTCTTTTTTATTAAAAGTTGGTGTTATTGGAGGTCTCATGGGCTAGGAAGGTGCATTGCCATTTATGGGGATTGTGCCTGCTGCGCATCTTGTCTTCAGCAGGGGTTTTTATAACTCTATGTTGCAATAACTTGTGACAAATAAATGAGAAAGATCCATAGACTTCAAGTACCAAGATTATATTCAAGTTTCTTCAAGTGCTGAAGTGATTCTTCTGAGTATGTTTGTTTGTCAGAGTTCTTCCTGTGGTTACAAGGGGAAGCCTCTTATGTGTCCAGTTTGATTACAGCATGGTTCGCTGGAGAAGCAGCCAAGTGGATATATAGTCAGTCAAAATGAGGTAGTGGGAAAAGTGGACAGTGGACAGAAGGCTTGCTTAAATCTGAGATGTCCTCATTGTGGAAAAGATGACCAGCTTTGGAAGAGATGTGGCTGAGCAATTAAATATGTTACAATTTGGCTTCCTTTCACCATCAGCATGGAAATTTATGTTGTTTCAAGCCCTCAAACCTTGTGGGACTTTCTCTGGGGCTGACCTCCTGAAGGCATCCATCCAGCATTAGTAACTTCGATTATTTAATAGTACATGATGTTAACATTTTGCAATAGCTTCATTACAGATGAACTTTTAGCAATGCAGGGTGTGTCAGAGTGTCTGTGGCCTGAGCTGAGGGTATGAATGCTGATCTTGGCTCAGGAGGGATTACTTTGTGTGACTCAGAGTCATTGTCAATTCATGAAAAATCTACTTTAAGGGAAAGTACCAGTGTAGAAAATAAAAACTACGTTCTAGTTCATAGCAACCACGGTTACATTTTATTGTTGAGATTGCTTGATGCCAGCTTTAATTAAAAACACTACTTTAAAGGTGCTATCAAATACAGTACTACTATACAGTACTATCCAGTGTACCTTAGCATCTCTCTCTTTTGCAATCTCTTCTGTTTCTTTTTGGTTTTACTTCCAAGTTCTGTGTTTTATTCCATTGACAGCTGTTTCAAAATCCAAATTGCCATGGATCTGAGTAAATGCTTGTTCATGAAATGTTCATAGAATGCTCCTGGTTGTAAAGGATCTCTCCAAGCACAGTCCAGCCCCCTGCCCTGAGCAGGGCTAGCTTCCAAGTTGGTTCACTTCTGGAGATCCTGCCCACTATCTGCATGGGAACAGGAGAAGACAAGGAAGGAGTAGTGGGGTCAGTTGGTTCGGGTGAAGATAGAAGGGAGTCCTACTGTCACGGCTTCTGGCTGTGCCTGCTCAGTGGGTTTTGGTTTTGTTCTTTTTCATTTTGCAGTAAATTCTTAATGAGGAAGATGAGTTCATTTAAAATGTACCATGATTACAGTAATATACAAGCAGTAAGGAACTGATAGATTGTGCTGAAGGAGGGGTAGAGATTGAGATGAAGCAAATACTGTTACAACTGAGGAAGGACACCTCTGTGAAGGTTATTTAAAGAGAGCTTTTGCAATGTTTTTCTGGTAGTAGTCATGAAGTCCTGTTAATGTAAACAAACTTTACAGTCACAGAAGTAAATGAGAGAGTTTGTGGTTGTAAGTGAAACAGGGATGGGAGCAAGCAGTGTGTTTTCAGTGTGGAAAAAGCAGTGGCAAATGACTGAGCTATTGTCAATGTGATGGCCAGGGTACCACAGTCTTGGCTGTTAAACACCAGAGCACAGAACTCTCCCTTATCAAGCCTGAATAATTAACAAACTAGTACTTCCCATACTACAAATAAAACTAAGAAATATAAATAAAACTGAGAAGTATAAATAAAATCCCTGCATGCCTGTGGTGAGGCCTGGGGGAGGCAGGGGGCAGCATGCCACCTCCCTGGGGTGTTGATTTTTATATATTGAGCCTTTTTCCAGCCTCCTCTTTGTTTCTTAAGTAGTGAGGCTGATACTGGAGAGCAAACCTTTATTTTGTTAGTCCCCCACTGATATTGAAGATCTTGTTTCTCGTTTTCTAATATTTTCAGCTTTGTTATCTTTTCAGATACAGTGAATCTTCTAGGCAGAATCTCCGTTGCTTTTCATTTTGCTTTTTCAAGTAGTTGTGTGTTAAATATATACATTAAAAAACAACAGCAACAACAAAAACTGAGTTAGATGTCATGATGCACAAAGACGCATATGCAAACCTGAGCTTAAAGGCTGCTATTCTTCATGCTAATCAACTAAGGAATACACTTCACTGATTTTTGCTTTGGAAATGGTTTTATATAAATATTCAAATAATGTTTTTCTCTATTTCCTCTTATTTCTGAGATGTATGTATCTAAATGCTTATATGGATCTGTTCTGCTTCCACCCTGTGCACTGATTTCTTGTCCTCTCATATTTCTGCTGCTTCAGTTGTACAGCAAAATACTGCGAGGAAAACCTGGATTTCTCTGCAATTTTTCTTCTGAATGGAAGAGAATTGCTGGCAAACTATCTGCTTGTCTGAAGGAGTCAGAGTTTTGAAGTGTGCTTAAACAAAGATCAGGCAACCTGCAGTAGGAACTTCACATAGGCTGTAAGAACTGCACATGCTGCAGCCATGCGTAACTTCATAAGCAAGTCTGGCTTTGTAGTCTCGAGGGTAAAAATATGTGGTCCTAATGTAGCTTAGATCAAAGACTGAAACATTTACTTAATAGCAAATTTGTGCTGTTGGGTGCATGATGTCTTGATAAAAAGCCTTAGAGAAATTGAAATGTGTACCTATCCTAGAGCCTGAGGGCCCGATGTTCAACGATGCAGGTTTCACTGAGAGAGTGGGAAGCATTTTTTAAAATTTGGATCTCTTTTCTTTTTTCCATCTTGTTGCCTAGCTGTTTACAATGAAACAGAAGAGTGATGCAGACTGTGGGTCTGCTCTGTCTGAGGTACATCTTTGGGTAGTACAAATTGTCCCTGCTATGGACAAAGCAGTGCAACCATGGTGTCTGATGTGACCAAAAGTTGCCCATGTGGCCGTGTTCTCATTCCTCTGACCCACCTAATATTTTGTGTTCCCTTGCTTACCTTGTAGATGTGTCTCATTGCGATGCTGTTGTGGTCAGGCCAGTGGAGACTGTAGTAGTTGAATTATAAGTGGATATATGTTGAGCAATTTATCCATCCTCTATTATATAAACTTATAAATTTTCCTTCTTTTGTTACATCTGCCTTTGTGGTTTTCTTTCAACAGCCCCATTCCCTCCTTTTCTACTATATTGTTGCCCTCACTTTTTTTTTCCTGTCTCCGTATTTGTTCTTATGAGCAACCTTGTGTTCAGAGCATGTGCTTCGTTGTCATAAATTTCAACATGCCATTTGCTTGTATGCTGATCTCCTGAGTCTGGAGTGCCCCTAGGTATGGTGATGATGGGTGTCCTATTAGCAAGCATAACAGTAGGAAGAATCAGGCCCTGTCACGGCATCTTTTCTTTGTTTACTTTAAGAGGAATTTCCCTCAACCTTGAGCTGTGAAAGCAATATAGGAGTCTTCAAAGTGCAATAGAAAGTCCTTCCACTCTAAGGTGAAGGACGTGATTGAAACAAAATAAGAGTCACACAAATTTCCTTCCCTTTTGGACAATGTTTGTTGCATATTTCCCAGATGTAATGTACTGGCTTTATTTTCCCTAAAAATATTTGTTGCCAGAGGTGTGGGGTTTTTTGTTTAAACTGGTAGGAGGATGAGAACAGAGGTTTAATCTCAAATTACTAGAATTAGAGCAAAGCACAGACTAGTTTTGACATCAAATGCATAAGGATTTTACTCTCTATCTTTCTCTTCCTTTAGTTCATTATTGCTATAACCAAACTCTACCTTGAAACACTGCCCAGTGATTTCTGCCTCTCAAGCATCTGGATGAGCGAGTCTGCTAGGGAAGTTGGACTCAGAGTGTTTAAAGGCATGCATGCTCACAGAGGAGCTGAAGGAGCAGCAGGTGGTTTGTGTGCCACCTGGCTTGTGCTGTGCTGGTGCCACTGCCATGCTGTGCACCAGCAGGGCTGGAAGGGAGCAGCTGTGCTCCTTTAAGAAGGGCTCATCGCTCAGTTCTGAGAAATGCTAATTAGGAACCACTGACAGCTCTGCTGTTTGGTGATCTACTCCTGTGTACATTAGTTTCTTAATGTAATCGGTCTGTCTCTCAAGTGAATCAGATCTGGTGTCATTTCTCTGTGGCTTAGGCTTAAATAGTATTTTTATCTTCAGAAAAACACAAATTTCTGGAAAACTTGAAGTGCCTGGGTACAAAGAAAGGCTATATATTTCAGAAGAGAGCTGTATTGCAGCCTCAGAATTGCTGAAACTCAGCAGGCTGCATTTTTCCTTTATCAGCAAGACTCTGAAGCTATAAACAGTTGAATTTCTGAACACTGCACCCACATGGAGGGGTGGTATGTCCCAATTCAGCAAAACAACTGAGCGTATGTCTAAGTGCTCTGCTGAAGCAGAACATTTATAAGTGAATTTGAAAGTCTCATTCTTTGATTAAAACTGACTCTGGATGATGTCAAAGGAATTCTAAGAAATATGAAGCCCTTAGTGCAGTACTTGTATGGATGCAGGCAAATGGTAGCATTACTGAGCATCTCTGGAGGATAGCATTCAACTGATGAAAAACAGTTATACAGAAAATTTTAAGGTGTGGTATGTTGAATGACATTAATCCTTGTCTTTCCAAGCAGATTTATTATGTCTTATTTAACAGAAACTAGTCTTTAAGAAGTTACAAGCATCACATAATAATTTTATAAATACTACACTAAAAATAGTTCTTCTGTTTTCTGAAGGGAATTGGGATTTAGGATTTTGCTTGTAGAGCTTTAAATATCCTTTCCTCTATTATAGGCCCTTGTTAATGCTGTTTTAGCTTCTCCATTTGCCATTTGTCTTAAAAATAACACAACCCCTTAATCTCAATGATAAAGTGAAAAGGGCTTATTAGTTGACTAAAAACATGAATACCAAAGAGAGATACAGAAGTTCCCCGATCCCATCATATCTTTGAAGTAATAGGTACTCTGGAACATACCTCATTCCTTACCTTCTAACTAGTTTGTATTTATCCTTAAAACATTTTTATTTTCTTTCATATCTGTTTTAAAATTCTTCTCCCATCAAATGACCTCAGCTGGTCTTAACGTTATTCACCCCAGAGTTCTCTTGAATCTGCTTACCTTCACTTTTTTTTGTGCTTGGTTTTTTCTTTTGCTGTGGAATAACATAACTTCTGTAATTTGGACTAAGCAGGGCATGTACAAACATCAAACAACAGACTTCTATCTGTTGACACAAGACAGGAAAAATCAGGCTTCAAGGACTGTAGTGCCTCCAAACCCAGCATTCCCCAGTGTGATCCTAGATGTCTCAACAAGAAAGGGAGGATATGCTGTTAGAAACACAGTTGTTGCTTTCACATGGAAAATTTGAGTTTCTAGAACACATTTTCTTTGATAAACTTTTCCACTTAACTGTGTTGACACATGCAAATATATTTGTTTCTATGCTGGTTTCCTATTGTATGAAGAGAATGTAAGGACCAGGTATGTTCCTTTTCACAGAAGAGAAATACATTTATTCTCTGGTGCTAATGATAATAAAAGGAACTGAAATTCCTCAGGCTATAAGTCAGAGGAGAGATGAATTTGGAGTAGAAAAAAAAAACCAGCACAAAGGCTGTGCAGTGTTTCATTACCTGGAGGCATTGGGTTGGATTCCTCTTTTGTGTAAGCTTGTTCTCTGTCAATGGAATTTCACCAAGGATAAATTTTGACCCCAGGTGACAAAAGCAAGGGTTTTTAATAATTTTGTGAAGTGTAACTGTTTTAAGCACAGTGTGCTTTTCTTTATGTTTTCGAGTGTACTTTGTAAAAGATGGAGCTATTGTTCCCTTATTTGGCAACTGCAACACTGTGGGACTCACTAATAGACATTTAATAAAAAAGGGATTTTAACTGTCAGAGATGGAACCTGAGAATATATTTATTCCTTCATTATTGGAAATAGCGCATAGAGGAGCACACAGAGCCGTTCAGCAGTAAGCTGTGGAAACATCTTTGAGGTTTGTTGCTGTTTATGTTTTCAGCAAGTTTTACTTCACTCTGAAACACTCCTTGTTTGTTGTCTGTTCCCCTCTCTTTCTCCCTGTGCATTTATTATTACTGTTTATTAATTTTTGTTTAACATGTGCTGCCACAAGCAGGTGAATAATTGATTTTGTGCTTATCTTCACTTCTTCATGTGTGTTAGCATCTCGACATGCACAAGCTGAGATGTTGTGTCCAGCTCCCCCAAAAGTTTGAAGTTAATTACGGGAGCTCTGCTTTGCTTTTAGCTACACTGCCATGATTTTGAAACAGCTTTACTGTCTCCAAAGAAGCTGTGATTAAAGCAGCACGGTGCAGACAACTGCTCACTGAATATCTGGCTTCTGGGCAGCAGGCAGATGTGACTGAGGCTGAATGTGAGGAGATGCATGTGCCTTGCAGTGAGTTTTGGTAGGATCTCTTTATCTACTTCTCCTCTGCTACTGTACCCTGCAGTCTCAGCTGCCTTTCCATGCCCTTGTTGTGGCCCTGCTGTACGATGTCAGGTACTTTTGATGTGCAGGCTGCCTGCTTGCCCTCAGAGCTCAAATGAGTGAGGCTTCATGCAGTTTCTCATAGGATAGATAGCAAAAGACATCATGGTGTGGATGCTTTATGGCTCACTCCAGGCTTCTGTGGTGAAGCTCTTGGAACATGACCAGCCAGCAGAGAAGTACCGGCACTTTTTGGGCTGCTTGGTGCCTTGGTTAGCGGCCCTACCCGGAATGGCTCAGGGCAGTGCCTGCCCAGGCCCAGGCTGAGGGCTGAGGTGGAGACTTCTGCCCTAGGACTGACGTGTGCTTTTCATGTAGCCAACATGCAGCTGCCCTGTGTGATTTGGTGTGCACGTGTTCCTCCTTCGTGGTGACTAAATGCAAATGCCTGTGTCTGCAGGACCCTTGAGAGAGGGCGGGGTGTGTACTGTAGGCGGTCAGTGCAATTCCCTCTGGCTGCAGGCTGTCCTTGGCCATGGGCAGGGTCTGAGTTTGCTGGGCTGCTGGCTTATTACGTTTCTTGTGCAGCCCCTAGTTCTGGTGGCCACAGGTGGATTGAAGGCATAGGAGTCATCCACAAGCCCTGGCTCTTGACTGAAGATGAAAGGCTTATATTTGGATTAGTGACTTTCTCTGTGATCTTGCCATGAGTTATTTCATCTCCTGGTCTTAGTCTCTTGGTACTTAAAACAGATGTGTTCTGTCCTGTCTTCTTCCATGCAGGACTGTTTAAAGGACTAACATCATAGCTTTCAAGCGCTTGGATCACATTGGTCCCAACTGCAGTTATCTTATTAATTCTTCAAAACCTCCCCATGCCCTTTTTTGGAGCATGAAAATTACAAAGCCTTTATTTAAAGTTATGTCAAAATTTTTGCCTTTCTTGCTTGTGTTTAGACTAATGGATGCTGAACTGCAGAAGTTCTCTCTGATCTCAGATAAGGAGCAGGCTGGTTGAAGTTTTGGCAAGCCATAAATTAGTTATAATATTCTGAGGAGTGTCTTAACTGATTGAGCTGCTGCTTTTTTCTTTCTTCTTCTTCTGCCATTCCAACTCTTATTTAAAAAGAGAATCAATCATTTTTATGGGAAGGAGAACAAGTCACACTTAAATCAAGTGGATGGGGGAAATGTGAGACCACTCTTGCTTTGCTGAAGGGAAAAAGGTTTTCAGGTGAAATATGAGTCTTGCATCATTAGAGGAAAGATTGCAACAGCAGGTGGGACATCCATGTGTAGTTTGAGTTACGTGTTGGAAATTCAATATGTGGCTTCAGTTTCTTGTGTTAAGGCACTCTACCTCTTTGGAGGTGATTTGTTAGTTACATATTCTTTAAAAGGTTGCTAGTTTTCCACACCTCCTGCTTTGGAATGCTAGATCAGTAGCAAAATTTCCTATCATAATACTAAGAATTCAAATCTGCAATTATTTTTCTATGGGATATTTTCACCTTTAAGCTGAAAAAGTAACAAGTGTTTGATAAAGGCAAGAAAGCTCTTTAGAGATTACTGTGGGTATTACTTGTCTCGGCTGCTTTCTGGAACTAGCCTAGTAGTAGCTGTTTTTCTTACTGAAGTAGTACTTTTCCTTCCCTCAGTGCTAATATTTGATCTTTTTGATAACATGTATCATCATGGGTGGAAGTAAGAGAGCTAAAATATGCATCACGAGAAGGACTCTCTGAAGAATTTTTTTTTTAAGAGAAGATTACAATTGCCTGAGCGATAATACCTGAGTAAATGCTTCACAAGTGACTCTTGTTAGAAGGCTAGCTAGATGACTTTAGTAATACTTTCTGTAACAGGCAAAAACACAACTGAAATAGCAAACAACAAAAAACTCAACCATATTACTGAATTACTCAGACTAAGGAATGTTTCATATCAGTAGCAGGAAAAAAAAAAACTGTTCAGAAAAATACCCTATTCTGTTGCTGGTAAATTTTCTAGAGGCTTTTTTTAAAAAAAATAAATTGACATTTAAGGCAGTCTGGGATGATGGATTTCAAGTAAAATCGTTCTAAAAATGAAAGTTACTGACATTTTGGTCTTCATTACATTTACAGCATATTAAAGCTACATTTGCAGCAAGAAGCTTGTAAGTCAGCACTATGACTACCAGGCTGAACTTTAATTTTATTAGTATGTTTCAGGAGAAAAGAATTCTAATGAAACTGTTCTGAGCATTGAGCTGTTTAATGGTGTTATTAAAATCTTCCTATATGCAGGGAAAAAACTTCTGAACAGCTAATTTTTCTGTTTGTTTTAGCACCATAGAATGACTATATAAAAGTATTCAGCCAAAAGCTGTTTGAGATTTCAGATAAAGAGATTGCTAAGAAATCTTTTTTTTTTTTTTTTTTTCTTTTCATTTTTTTTCTGGCCTCAAGGAGTCCTAGAATGTAGTTTCCTTCTCTCTAGGGAAATAATAATGCACCTAAGATGTTTTCTTTAGGTCAAGTGCTTATGTTGTATGTCTATGATTTGATGAGATTGCTCAGTGAAAAAGCAGAATGAAATCTGGGTTCGTAAGGGAACATTTTTTTGAACAATGAATCAATGCTTTTTGGCCTAGTGGACTGGATTTATCAGTGCAATAGATAAAACGCTTTGTTTTGATGTAGTTGACTGAATTAACTCAGTCACTCAGTGTAGGTACAGTTCTGGTACCTACCTTCTCTCCATGTTCCAATTGCTTTCAATTATTTTTTGAAACTGGAGACATTCCAATCCAGTAGAAGGGGTGCAATTGTTTTTCATCTCTTATTATTCCTCTATGCCAGCCTGTTATGTTGACATCCCTGTGCTCATTGGTGGGGTTCCTTGCTGGAATACTTCTCTGGGAATTCAGATTACTCCTTTATGGGCTATGAGCTACTGTGACAGGAAAGATTGCTTTCACATCATTGTTGCCTGCACGGTTGCTGTATCTTCTGCCCTTTAATCTTGCTCTAAACCAGGCAGTAAGTTTCTGCTACAGATATGGTCATATGACATTATGACTCTAGGATAATGTTATATGCATAAATGGCATAAAATTTAGAGCAGTGTAGCACAGGTCATCTTTCTTCTTAATCCTAGAGTTTGTTTCCTGAGGCAGTATGAACACAGCTGTCCTAGTCAGAAGTCCTTTGATATTCTTCCTCTATTTGCAATGCATATGTCTGCTGGATTTTTCTCCTTATCGACTTCTAGTTACACTTTCTGTGCTGTACATCACCAGTAGAATTAGAGATTTAGTAGAAACCTGCAAGGGCTGCAAGTGCAAGGGCTGTTGTGCAAGACGCGCGTAATTACTTCCTTTCAATGGGACTCTATGACTGCAATGGGTGCTATGCTTTGTTTCTCTCTTCCCTGGAGTATGTTCTTCCTCCTGTGTCTAATACCTGACTGTATCTGTCTGTATCTAAGATGTCTGTTTTCTCATTTAGTGTGATCCCAACACTAATTAGCATTTGATGCCTTTGTAAAGTCCCTAATACATATATACAGCAACTGGTACAGGCTTCTTAAACAACAGTTTAGTTATGTGTTTGTGGATTATGTGTGGTCTCTCTTTGCACTTATGGGTGCATGAAAACTGCAGTCAACTGTTTTAGGTGGTTAACTAAACTGTTACTGACTGTACAAGGGCTGCTCTGAAAGTAGTGCCTACCATTTTATGGTGTTAGCTCCCAGGGCCAGAGATGAATGTCGGTGAGTAGTGGATCAACCTTCCCACCGATATTTCATTACATTTTGTTGCCATGTGACAGAGGGGCACTTTGTCAAATTGGTATCTGACATGGAAGTGTAGATGGAGTAAAGATATGTCACTGGATTCCTCCCTCCATAAAAAATGGCACCCGCTGACATTCATTGCTGCTTGCTGAATGAGCCTGTTTATGAGTGCAGCCTGCAGACATTTCTTAATTGCTGGTGATGATGCATAACTAGTGGTAGTGGCTGTGTTGGGAAAGTGTTTTGTAGCTGAGAATTTGCTCTATCAAATATTGTTATTATGCTCTTTGTATTTGTTGTAGTTTCCTTGGGTACAAATAGGAGGCATTACTTTTGGAACTAAGTGCAGTAAAATTACTGGTAAATGAGAATACAAGTCCATGCTTTATTTCTGAGTTTGTTTTGTTGCTGTAGCCTTATTATCCAAAAAGGTAATTTGTGCACGAGAAGAGCTTTGTTCTTTTCCAGCCAATCTTATGAGGCTGGTAGTAGGGCTGAGAGCATTGGGGCTACAGAACTGGGCTCCCTTGTTTAACTCTTACTACGAGTTTGGTCTGTGTTGGCCTTACTGAAATCACATACTGTGATGATTATTTCTTTGGTTGTTTGTATCTGAAGTCATTGGTGTCCCATTAGAAAATGTTGATACCACTCCTCAGTTGATTGGCAGGGATATATATTTTTTTCCAAGCAGTTATGCAGTCAAGCTTACACTTGACCAAGTAATTTCTCTTCCAGTGATATAATGTTAGGATTGCCTGTGGACTGCATGAGCAGAAAATCTCTATGAATCTTACAAAATTTTCATAAAATAATGGGTCTTAACTTCATGGAAGTGGATATAAGTTTTACCACTGGACCTCTGATAGGAAGGACAAGTTTCAGCCTGGCTCCCATTGCTCGTGTGAGAGCTTTTGAAGCCCCAGAAGCGTTGTTTGTTTTCCCTGCACCATCATGATTGCTAGTGCAAACACAGGAGCACCCTTGACAGTGGGTGGCCAGAGCAGGGGGGGCCTCCCTGGGGCCTCCCTTTTCTTTAGCAGCCTATGTTTGTTCTAGATCAAAACAGAATTTCCTCTTACAGAAGTGTGGTATCAAAGTTTTGTCAAAGTCTTTTGAGTATCTGTTGATCTGTGGTTCACCTGGTGGCAGTTAGTCATCAACTCTTAAGTAAAGCATTCCCTGCCAAAAATGAAGCATGTGGCAAAAAAAAATGTAGCTGGCATAGCTACACCATTTACCCTAAAAGTACAAGTAGAAATGACAGATGCTTTTTAAAAATTCATGTGATCAATGTAACTATGTCTGCAAGAAGGATTTGCCATCGTAATATAGTTTTCAACAGTGAAATTTGATGTATTATGGAAAGGAAATGTACCATTGTACCACCAATAGCATTGACATTTGCATGCTTTTCCTTTTGAAACTGAACCGTATGAGAAGACTTACAGTAACTTTACCAGATCCTGTGTAGGATCATTTATTTGCTTTTTTTTTGTATTAAATTACCTCTTATATGGTTTCCAACTTCTGTCAGGTTAGACAGATGGTCACGAGCTCTTGTTTGTTCCTCAAAATAAAAACGAATACTGCTTATGGATCCATTTAAATGGGTCATTTAAATGCTACTTTCTTCTACAAAAGTAATTGTAATAATTTAAAAATAATAATCTGGGTACATGAGATGCATAGCAAGGACCACCTTCAGACTCTGACCAATTCCAGCAAAACAGATTTCAAATTTCGTGGTACAAACTGCCACTACCACGCGCTGACTTGGTGACAGTTTTTAAGTGTGTCTTGTCTGACGGGAAGATATATTAGTCATCTTGTTTAATAACCTTTCTTGGGGACTGTTTCAAAGCATACAAAGCATGCGTGAGGCCCCACAGCCTGCTGACTCCACTGCAAAGTTATTTTACATCTAGTAAGCTCCAGGATAGTGACTGTTTTCCAAATATTGCTGTACTTTACTGATTGTACTTGAAAACATGAGTTAGTGTCATGATGCCAAGTCACTTTGAAAGTTTCACTGTAAGATTTTTCTTTACTTACGCCATATGTAGGTCTCTTGTATGCCTTGTTGAAATGGAAAAGACTGAGGTATCTAGTTCCAGGGAATTAATGTGGCAAGAAAGTTTCTCCTTTAGAGCTCACTGTTATCCTGTGGCCAGTGTGACAAAATGTAGTGTGCCTGTGTTTTTGTCTTGTTTGGTTGTTCTGGAAGCATCTGGAGGTATTCCTGCTGGAGAAGATGACTGAGTTCACAACCCCCACCATGCCTGGGATCCCCTCTGTGCCCCCCCGCCACTGGCAGTGCTGAGGGAGCTCTGGGACTTCTTAAGGCAATGAAGGTGAGGCATGAAGTGAGGCATGTTGAGCTCTTACCTTAGAGTGAGTTGGATTGCAGCATTCATGGGGTCAGAGGAAGGGAACCTGCTTTAGCAGGGGGTTGGACTAGGTGATCTCCAGAGGTCCTTTCCAACCTCTACTGATGTTTGACACAATTCTGTAACTGTTACTGAAACTTCAGCCTGCTCTGAGGTTCTGAGATTCTTTTTTCAGGCAGCAGTGACATTCCAACACGTGCCCTGTACAGGCTTTTAATGTTGGGCATCCTTTCTTCAATTTCTTTTTTCAAAGACAAACAAAGTAAAAGCCAGTAAGAGTTGGTGAGGTGAAGAGCCATTGTGATTTCATTCAGAGTGGGGCTCAGTTCTGCTTTTGTATCTGATGCTGGCCTGGGAGTATTTACTGTACTCGTGTCTTGGACTCGAATTATTTTCAACTTATTAATAGTTTTGCAAATGCATTTAACAGTGAACTGCGATGTGCACGCTCTTTTTGGTTACAGTTAACAAGCAGATGGTTGGTGCATTAACAAAATGTGAATGCCATTAACTCTTGCAGAACCACATCTCTGTGTTTCTCTAAATGTCCTTGTCAGAACTCTACAGAGCACAGAGCAGTGGACACGTGCTTAATAAAGGAAGAAATTATGAGAGTGAAATAAAATCTTGTTGTATTTTGGAAGGAAAGAAAGAGGCTCTAAAAGCAGGACTTGACTTTTTCCTGGGTAGAAGACACTTGAGCGGGGGCATTTGGTACAAAACTCTTTAAACAGAACTTTACCAGAAGGGAAAAAGAAAGAGACATTAGAGATTTGTTTAAGATACCTGACTCTCTTGTGAGAGATTTCTCAATTGAAGAAAATTTCCTGCTCATTGAGAACGACTTTGTTTTGCTGTAGGATTTATTTAATTCCTAGTGAAGGGCAGAGAAGATCAGGCAGGCCGATCAGTGTTTTGTTTTACAGTTGAACTTTTTTATGATTATTTTCATGGTTTTTGAAAATCTCAGCACTGGGAAAGTTCACTCACTCCATCAAAATTTACGTTTTAGATGATGAAAACCATGCTCATCCAGTGATGTTGCTTTTTCTCATCAACGAATGAGAGACGCAAATGTAGGATATATACAGCCAAACCTTTTGCATGTGGCTGCAATCTGCGTGAGCCAGATCACTCCCTATGAATCAGTTGTACAATATGTGTGCTCTCTGTTTTGTATAAAGGTCTGCTCCCAAGTTGTTTAGAGTCATCCTTTCTCACTCTCCGTTTAATCTTTTCTCTGGCAAATCTCCCATAGACCTCATCTGGGTTCTTGCCTGATTAAGGACTAAAAGTTTGACCCTGTGAGATAATAAAAACCCCAGCATCCCCACAAGGACCTACAGATTTCAATGGGAGTTGAAGGCAGTATGTGCTGCTAAAGTGTTCAGCGTATATGCTGGGTTTAAGGTAATGATTTCAGCACTTGGCTGGGTTACAGTACACATACTTACTGGCCCTAACTTGATTAAACTGCAGGTATATTGCCATTATTTTAATCCTCTGTGGAAAGGAAAACATGTGGTCTTTCTGTGGATTTTGTGGCTTATTTAGAATGAATTTTCATTTTCTGATTGTGTATGTTGAGATGTTCCTCAGCAGAAAATTCCAGTTTATTGGTATAGTTCTCTTGGAGCTGTTTTCCTAAAAGCAGGATCCAAGAGAGCAGATTTCCTTTGTGAAGTTGAGGCCATTAAATTCTAAGATCTAGGAAGGGTTGTAACTTCAACTCTTACTGCACACAGCCTTCCAAAATGATTCACTGTTTCCTTAAAAGATTCCGGTATCTCCACGTTTTTGTGGAAAAACAAAGGAGCACAAAGCTAATTATCACATCCCGGAAGCAAACACATTACAGCATTTAGGCTATATAATAAGATAATGAGCACAACTGGGTACTGACCTTCAGCTGTTTGTTCAACTAGATTTTGATAGTGTGTACTACCCCAAAAAGGACTTCTCATTTAAAAAAGGAAAAAAAAAAAAAAAACCGAAAAAGAAAAATGAAAAGAAAAACAAAACCCCCAAGGAATCTCACAGTTCAGAACAGGGAAAGAAGAATTGAAATTTTCACATAATCTTAATTAGTGTTTAATTTTTAAAAAGTATATGATGCAATTAACATCACAGATAACTTGATGTAAGAAAAAATAGTTTTTAATATGGTAATACTGCTCGTAGCTTTCTGGGTTCTACTGGACTAGGCCTAACAAGGGGCCTGAAACTCAGTAGTAAAGTATTAAATCCTTAAAACAGAAGTTCCTTGAGTTGAGTACTACAGTAAAGCTTCAGGATGCTTTCTAAGCTTTTTTTTTTTTTTTGGTGCATATAATCACTTTTATTCTTTAAATCCTATAATTGGTTTCATATGATGTTCATAGTGTTGGCTTATACTTTGGTTGGAAGCACAGTAGTCTCTGGTTGAACGAGATAACACTTGTCTGTTAAAACACATCACACTTGTCTTCCTGCAGCATGGGCTTCTGTTGTGATGACCTGGTGATACATGTTGTTTATGCAGATAGGAATAGCTGTGCTTGGATGCTTGCAGATCAAGAGACAGAATGCCTATCTTTTTGCTGAGGTCCAAGTGATACTTGCCCCAAAGAGGTTATCATGAAAAAAGTAGAAAGCAAAGACTGCTAAAGGTGCTCTTGAATATGTAGCAGGGTGTAGCTGATGATATGAGCCAATAAATTTGCTTTTATCAACTTTTATTGTAGTAGCTCAAGGAAGTAGATAGAGGATTTGAGTGGAAAGAAAAGAAGGGAGAAGCTTGGTGGAAGAGGAATGGCGAGCCTCTTTGTCCTCTTGGTAAATGTTAAGGAATAACTTCCCAGTTCAGATTTTCCTTAAATCATACTGAGATTTTGATTTCAGTAGAGTCAGTGAGTCTGTTGCTTTCAATTTGTTGGGGTTTTGTACTTTGTGGCTGCACTGCAATGTTCAAAGGAGTAGAAGACCGGGCAGGGCCTGTGACTTGCAAACTATTGCAGAACTCTGGCCGGGAATTCTATGGTTGCATACTCACATCTTCAGTTTCTCTTCCATGATGCCTGTTTTTTGGATGTGTGTGGGTTTTTGTGTTTTTTTTTTTTGTTTTTTTTTTTTTAAGTTTTGTTTCCTTTTTTTTTTTTTTTTTTTTTTTTTTTTTTTAAGTAAGATATGATTAACTCTTATGTGGTGTTTTTAACATAAAGCATTCGAAGAGAACATGGTGTGTTAGGTAAATAGAGTTAGTCTGAGATTTCATTTAAAAGCCACTGAGTAATTTGCCTAAGGACAAACTCACTCTTTGAACTGCTAAATTTCTTTTGCCTTATAAATTAATGGTAGTAATGCTAACAGATTATAAAAGGGGAAAATATGGCCACTATGTCAAGCTAGTGCGTACTGTTTGTCTTACATGTGAAGCTGCTCTTCAAATGATAGTTATGTATTTAGAAAACCTGCATTTGTTTTGCCGGGATGAAACATTTCAAAAGTTTCAGATCCCTGAATCACTGAGAGAAACCATTCTGAAAAAAAAAAAAAAAGCTTTTTGCGGTCTTATAGATTGACCTGGAATTTTTGGTTCAGAGCATCTTGTTTTATGGTAATTATGGCAATGCTGAATTCTGGTGAAATGGCTTGTGTGGACTAGAGGAGGGTTGGTTGTTTTTCACATTTGAGTATTAGGTTGGGAACTGTGCTTAATATGTAACATCACATTTTACACAGAGCCTGTTGTCAGAGTGTGGTGCAAACACTGAGCTTGTTAATGTTCAGGTATTACTGCTGTGGCTTCTGCCAACCCCTTCGTGTGGAGGATCAGAGGAGGGATTTCTAAGGCCACTTGACCTCTGTGCTTGTATTCCACTCATCCTGTTGAATCAGCCTTATTAGAGGACAAGGTTCAGCTTTTTCCTGTTCTGGAAGGAAAAAACAAAGACAGTTTCTACTTTACTTAGCTATGATCCAAAAACAGTTGGCTTTAAGAGCAGAACTATTTATTTAATTATCTGAATATTGACAGTTTTATAGAAGCAGCAGAAGAATATCAGAAAAAAACCATGCATTTAGATATTATACCAAGCAAACTGTATCAAATAATCTTGCACTGTAAAAATGAAGAGTGGAAATGGATGTGACTTCTGTCATTCTAATTCTGTGCTGATGATTGAGACTTTCTGGCCTGTGTATGCTGGCTCTGACTGACTGCCTCTGTGTGCTGCAGGCTGACTCACTTTAGCGTGAGCCTACAGGCCATCAGGCAGAAGGTGTGCAGACATTGAGATGCAGGTGATGTGCCGATACAGAGACGTGCAGTAGTTTTAAAATCTGTCATCTCAAAATCATGCATTTTGTCATATTAAAAACTGCTGTAACAATAGTGTGGTAATTATTAAAATGTGTGAACCAGAGTTAACTCGTGTTCTGTTTAATCAGAACAGTGATTATAATGGTCTGATCCTCATTTTTAGCTTATTTTTAATAGCACCCACCCCCTTCCCACCTCCATGAAAGCTGCAGGTAGAACTAGCTTTGACTAGAGGCTGATGAGATGGAGGGATCTGACAGTGCCTTCAGTCTCCTCAAAAAATTGTCTGAATACAGTGTGTTAGGTTACTCCTACAAGAGTAAGTAATTTTATGGTATCAGAAGGGCTGTGCCATGGGATCCAAAATATCTGAATGACTGAAGTTACAAAATATTCATTTACTAGAATAAAATTTCATTCTTCTCCCACATCTGATCTATTACTGCTACATCTACAATGATCTTCACAGTGTAGTTTCAAGCTGCTTTCAGGAGCTTAAGGCAGGAAATGAGGAGGAGAGGAACATGCTGAAAGGTGCTGTAGTTACCCCCGAAGGAGGCGGCAGCCCCAGCCTCACTGTCTGTCTGAGATGCTAACAGTGGGCTTGCAGGAAGGCTGGGGAGGGAAGCAGTAGCAGCCTTGGCTCATGACTACAGTGTCCTGCCCTTGTAAAGGGTGAACTTAGTAATGGTGAAGAAAGTGCACATCACTTCAGGAAAAGCTTTCATGCTCAAAACCAGAAGTCTCCTGTGTGTTTTTTAAAAGTGGAACAAACAACATCAAATGACTTAAGTTTGACTGCTCTCATTTCCACTGTATTTTTATTCAAAATATATATTCTCCAAAGCTATCACACTGACATCATAAACCTTTGCAATCCTTTGCATGAATCCCATTTAGTAATCAAGGCATGTGCTAAACTGTGGTTAATTGTATTCTCCATTGAAATGATTTAGTCAAAACTGCAAAGTGCAAACACATGGGGGCTTTTGACAGTAGTGTTGTGTGCTGATCGGGGACTGGAAGGAAAATGTATTTGCCCAGTCAGCAGGTCTTATAAACTCCTCCTCTTCTTTCTAGGAAGGTCTTTTTTGCATTCAGTCTGTGGTTTCGCATGTGCTTTCGAATGTACTGGCTTGGCTGCCTGCTGCCCAGAGAGAACAGGCCTTGCTACTTGTGATCCAGGGTTGTACACCAGCCTCCTGCCCTCAGAGGAAACTAGCCTATGTGCTCCTTGAGCCTTCCTCCCTGCCATTCTGTGCACTAGAACCTAATGGAAGCCTGCTTAGTCCCTTCATTGCTAGGTTAGTTTCCTTTAATATTAGTGCATTGAATCAGCTCCTGTAGAAAGTGGGTCTGAGCATCAAAATGGGCTTAAGGTGCTGGAAGTGTTGGTGGGAAGAAGAGATGGAGGGAGTGAGACATGCTGGTTTTGGCTATGGTGAGATGTTGGATGATTCATCATGTCTTGTAAACCTGTAGCTTTAAGTTTCAGTGGTTTTGTGTTCCTCTACCAGTAGCTATATATGTACAGATCTGTCAGATCTGCCATCATGAGTGACTTGCTCATTAGAGTCTGTCCCTCTCATCCCATGCAAATGGAGGAGCATCCTGTGTAGGAGAGGCACAGAGCCTTCCTCATTTATCTGCACCTGGATGCCAAGCCCAGCATTTGCCATGCACCAACCAGCTGTCCTGCATCAGGGCCTGGCATGGCTCAGCTCATACCTTTGCTCCAGCTCATGGTTCCCAGCTGCTGCATCCGCCTCTGACTTCACCCGGTTGTGCAGCTAAGCTGCTGTGCTTCTTCCCTCACCTGCCCATGGGATGTGTGGTGCAAGGGCTTCCACGTCCAGGGCACAAACGCACAAAGAAATATTGTGATTTCTGCAGACAGTTGCTTTTTTTTCTTTTTTTTTTTTCTTAGTGTCTGTCTTCTGACTTTTCACCTCAAGGAGAAATAGATTAGATTTTTGAATATCAAGCACAAGTTAAGAGTAGTTATAAAAGATGACAATAACTGTACAGCACATGAAAGCACAGGCCCTATTTTTCGTTACTAAAACTGTGTGAGGGTCATCCTTTTAAGTGGATGTCTGGAGTTTGCTGTTTTATGTGCTTTTGAATATACTAAGCCAAATCCCTGCTGTTTGCTGTCTTGAAGAGTCTTCATGGTTTTGCTGATCTGTGTGGGCCATCATGGCTGCAACCAGCCAACACAGTTTGTGCTCACCTAGTTAAAAAATGATGACTATAGGGATTAGGGCGCAATGGTAAGCAGCATGGATAAGAGCTATTGCCATGGTAACTTTAAGGTAGTTTGTGTCTCTGCTTTAATGGTGCTTCTGGTTTAAACAGAAAATGCAGCTGCAAGTTTCAGTAGACCTTCCTTTTTTGTTCTTGCAATGGTTTGTTTGTCTTGTTGAGGGTTAAAATCTTTCTGTATCTGACCTTGTCTCACAGCAGGAAATTGAATTTTGCTTTTGGTAGTAAGTATTGAAGTCCTATTTTAAAGATTGTAGCATGTGGACTTTGGAGAACAAGAGGAAAAAGAGCTTTCAAAGATGTTACCTGATACTGTTCTTTATAAGCATTGTCAGATGCCCACAGAATTGTTTTAACATAGAACCTTCCTGTTTAGCTTAAGATAATTAGGTGTATGTGTGATTTATGGTATTATGTATGCATTTACAAAGAAGCTTGAAAGCTAAGGTAATGAGGGGTTTTTAATTATTTTAAACAAAAATGTCACTGTGGGAGAGATTTTTGAGGAAAAACTGACATACGTGGAAACAGAAGATAAATGCTTCCAGTCACCTGAGTTAGATCTGTTGTTCACCATACTCTAGAATGTGTCTGCATATATTTTTCTTTGCTCTAAGCTTTTCTTGTATTTTTGGAATTTCTAGTGATTCTTTTGAGCTGCTAGGGGGGAAAAAAAAAAAAAAGAGGTTGAGGCATGTCAGGTACTCAACTCATAGAAAGACGACTTCATGGTCTGTATTTGGGCTATCTCTGGCCTGCTGCGCACTGTGCTATTTTGTGTCACATTCCTCAACACCGAATTTACCTAAAGGTCTCAAAATATCTGTATATATAGCTATAAAACTTTGGTTTTTTTATTGTTGATGCTGACTGAAAGCTGTTCTGATTGACTTCTGTTCATAAGTCTTCATGTTCTGCTTGTGGGTGTGAGGGGGGGTTGTCTCTTGCAATAGTATCTGGGTGTATATCCCAGTTATATGATTTCAAAGGTTTTTAGAGTGTGGAGAAGCCGACCCTCAGAATTTTGCATTACTTACCTCAGCTGTCAAATGGGATAAAGAACTGGGATAAAGAAAATGTAGCTATCCAGACCACTTAGGAGCGTCTGAGCCATCAGAGACCTGTGGACCATGGCTGTAGGAGCGCTGCTCTGTTACATTTGTTGCCTTTGCTGGAGATTCAGCTGTGGTGTGAACCACCTCAACCAGCTTGAAACGTGGTCCAGCCACCTTGTCTGAGCGGTCTTGTGGAACTCACAGAAATGTCTGCCAGTATTTAGCTTTCTGGCATTTGTGGGGATGCTGTGTTCCCCTGCCAAGACGATCCTGTCCTCAAGTTCAGGATAAAGCAAGGATGTTCCTTTATGGACATTCCTCAACACTGTTGTATGCTCTCCTTTAGGCACTGACCCTTGAACAATTTTAAGTACAAAGCCCTTCCTAATTAAAAACAAGCTGGAAAATGAAATAAACTGCCTGAATCTGAAAAGTGTAGCAGGGCGTATTCCATGACTGATTTATTTGCTGATCCTAACACAGAGGTTGAGCTGAGGAAGAGTACAGTTGCCTCTTGTGCTTTTTTTAGTCTTTCACCTCCAATAAGAGAAAGAAACTTTAACTATTTTGAGGAGGAGAGGATTTGTTTTCCTTGAGCTCATGACATGGATCAGTTTTCAAGGTTTGTGCAGTGAGACGTTTAGTGATACTGAACACATCCTTTAAGGGTCAGCTGTAGGAATTCAGCCTTCAACTGAACTCACAATCTTGTTATTTTTAATTAGAAAAGGGCTGGTGTTCTTAAAGCTATGGAGCAGTCTTCCCCCAAGCCTGTGTGGTTTTGTTTTTTTTTTTTTCTTCCCTCTGGCTTTTGCTGTTTCTGAGGCCCTCCTTTAATCTTTCCTGATATTCTTGAGGTGGCTCTTGTCAGCCATTAGATAAAGCTTTGGACATAATAAACTCCTTTCACTGCATGGTATTGTCTCTTAGACAACCGATATAGGGCCACATATTTTTGAGCAAAAGAAGAGCTGTGTATGTAGTTCCAAATTGAAGCAGGTAGGCATGAAGAGTGTGACTACTTGCGTTTATGAAAAAGTGTCACAAGGTTTTTGAAGACATTCTGATCTGAATTTAAAGAAGAAAACAAAACAAAACAAAATCCTTCCTCACCTTCACAGCAAGTGAATACGTTCTGTGATCTTACTATTGTTGTGTATTTTGATACCTTTGTACTTTGTGATACTCTCGATGCTACCTGCGATCAGATACCAAATTATATAGATGACTGGTTCATCACACAAAGGTAATTCCTCTGCTCCTCCCATGTTGTAGTATCAAAGCAAGATCACACCCAGTGGTAATGACATGAATTTTATTGTCAGTTTCTTGCATAATTCAGCATTTGTCTTGGTTTGAAAGTCATTAGAACTTGTATCAGTGTTTTTTAAAAGCATACAAAGAACGGAAATATATATTTGCAATTTAAATATTGTATAAATATTGCCAAATTTGCAATTTGGCTGAGAAAGGGAGACTCAGAAGACTTGTTTTCTTGGGTGAGCAGAGACCACTGAGGTCTGATCTAGGATTTCATGTGTGTTCGTGCGTGGTATCTGATGATGCATGAATTCCTGTGTGGCTGATCATAAAAGTAAGATTCTTTTTCTTGAAACTGACTTTTTAAAGTCTGGAATTCCCATCTCTGTTATGTTTAATTTACTCATTTTCAGGATTTCGATAACAATAGCAATGTGAGTAGGATGGTTTGAGGAGTTTCTATACCGATTCATTAAAAATATAATGGTTTTGAAACCTGTTTTTGCTCTAAGCAGGCATTTAGTTTCATAGGTGTTTTCCTTTTGGCCCCAGTATGGAGCTCTAATGTAAACCAAGCCAAATGCTTCCTGTAGTTGTCTGATTTACAAAAAAAAAAAAAAAAAGTGTACTTCCATTCATTGTTTCCATGCAACTTCCTATCCTTTATACAGTAAGAAGGGATAAGTCTGTGACAATTTATGGGCTATCTCTGGGGAAAGAGACTTTCACAACAACAAAACCTTACATGTTGTTTGAAATAAAGAGCAAGGAATGCTAGAAATGGTTTTGTTTACTCATTTCTTCTTCATCTTTTTTTAATAATGGTTCTGGAGACAACTTGATTAATTAAAATTGATGAAACTGAATGCTACATTTGATTTTTCCGTTCAGCTTGTTGAGATGTAATATTTTCTTGCAGTTTAGGTTTTGTATCTTGATACAAGTATTGATGGAATTCATGCTTTTCTGAAATACGGATGTGTCTGGAGGGAAACCACACTTGATTAATTTTTGCAGCTTTTGGGAAAAGGACAGGGGCTCCATGGGACCTGAGGTTTGTGTAAAAGTATCACCTATATTTGTATTTTTCATTTGTATTTGTTTGCTGAAAACTTGTCTCTTTTCTGCTGCTCGAGGATAACTACGGGAAAAAGTCAGCAACCCTATCTGAAACAGTGGTGAACTATTTGGCATGGAAAACAAAAAATGTATTTCCAAGGTTTATTTAAACAAATATCGACACATCCATGCTGTTCTATTTATACAGATTAAAAGATGGTCTTATATTAGCAGTGTGTTTTCCAAATACTTGGGTGAAGGGATGAAAGAGAGGGAGAGCATGTGTATGAGACTGCGTGTGCATTAAGCGTGGAAAAATACTTGAGAATAGATCCTATAAGCAGTGTTTTGTTGCAGATCTCAAGAGAAGTTAGGGCTCTGACAGTACTTTGGTCAGGAATAAGTGCAGTAGAAGTTACAGAAAATGCAGCTCATTGATTACAGTGATACTTTACGTGCTGCAGTACATCTGCTTTGAAAGACTTCTTTGTTTTTTAGGTACAGATGTTTGTTTTCGAAGATCATGTCTCATGCACTGGAATGTCTTAAAATTCTGCTCGGCAGATGTTAAACCAAATAGACTTTTCAATCTTTGCATTTTCTATTTAATTAGCTTAATATGTGTCTTATTTAGACACTTAGGGTTTTATTTAGTAAACAAGATACTGATGTATTGACATCAGCTACCCTCGCCTTGCTTGTGCAATTATCGAAATGAGTTTTGCTTTATAAATTTGAATGTCATTTACATTTTTCATAAAATGGATACTTTAATTATTTAGGTACAATTCTGCTTTCTTAAGTAGCAGCAGTACATTGCTACAGAAGTTGAGTTTGATTAAATAGTTAACTTCTCCAATTTAATGTGCATTAATTTTACATCCTTATAAGGACAAAATGTTGTTAGGTGCTTATGTTTGAAAGAAGAAGGAAGTATTTATTGCTTGCAAGATGCAATTTGAAATTTTACATCATGGGAAAAACGTGAGATCCACGCAGGTAACAAGTGAGGCTTGGTCACCCCTGCTGCAACAGGGAGATGAGCCTCATGCTTTTACCAGTACCTACCAGCAACAGGAAAGGAGATTTTTTTTCATTACGTTCTCTAGAGAGATGTAAAAGTAAAAAACAAACAAACAAAAAAAACAGCTGCTGGAGTGTATACCAAGCATAACTGCAACCCCAAAATGGTATGGGATCTGTCATCTGTAGATCTGAGTGACTCAGAATGGGCAAACAGAAGATGCTAGATAGACTTTGTTATGCATAACAGAAATGTCTAGAAAAACTGCAGGAAAATAAAGGATCAAAATACGTCGCAGGTGGAGAAATTCAGTATGTTGTTATATTGAAATGTTGGGCCCAAATGCGGAATGTGTCTGGAACAGAATTGCTGATAATGAAATGGCAATTAATTCTGGAGTAATAATTGTGAGTTAAGAACACACAGAGCAAAATTCTGATTTCATGTAGCTTTTGCATTAGAAGTCAGTGTTAAGTTGGAATGTTATCTTCCAGGAGATAGTTTTCTTTTCCTTTGGAGGAAGAGGGAAAGAGCAAGAGTGCATGAAATGGAGTTTCTGAAGATTAGCAGGCTTTGAGCTTTGGAATGGGGAACCTCTGTTTCTGCACATGTTTTTAATATTGTTTGTATGTTTTTAACTCCATCTACAACGAAATGTTGCCATCTGTATTGAATATTTCTTAAGGATATACTTTTCTTCTCAGTTCAAGTTTTATAGCTCCCTAATTTAAATAGATACATGTGGAGCCTGAGGTTTTTGAGACCCTCTACAAACCCATTTGCAGCTCTTTTTTCTTTTGATTTTTTCTTTCAGAAATGGCCACAATTTGTCCATGAACCTTTCCATTGTAATTTTAAACCTTTTCCATTTGTCCTTGTAGTAATTCAATCAAAACTAGTTCCACCATCAAAAATGCCTTTTTTTTTTTTCTGACAAGAAGCCAATACTAGATATAGCAGTAAAAAAAAAAAAAAAAAAAAAAACCACAAAAACAAAACAAGCAAAAAACAAGCAACTCCCTGAAAGCTAAGGATGTGAAGGGAGGCTTATCAAGCTTTATGTACTACAGCTATTCTGTCTTTGTGTTTTCAGTACAATGCCTCTATCTTTATTTGTTTATCATTTATTAGCTCTTTGGGCAACTGAATGTCAAGGCTTTGTTGGCTATCTAGCAAATGAGATGGTGGCAAATGGGGCCACTTCCATGACCAGTAATTCTGTAGATCCTCAGAGAGATCTCATTTGTTGAGATGGGACTCTTTTGGGTATTTGTGTTGTGATTCTATTAAACTTGCCAGCAATTAATTGTTTTTCAGTGTTTTTGCCTAGCTCTACTGGAAAGTTTTGGGATGAATGACAAGCCTTTCTAGTAGTTCCTCAGCCCTTAGCATGTATCTAATGGTGTCAAAACACAATGATGTTGGACTGAGTGGTAAAGGTTTTAGGAAGAAATTATTACTAAGCTTGCTTAGGTGCTCTGCAATGAATTTTATGCTTTTCAGTTCTGGAGAAAATGACTTTTAGTCCTCTTGTTTTTCAGAACTTTGCTGTCACTCAAAACTAGGTTTGAGGATCCTGTCTCTTCTTTCCTTCTTGTCCCAGTTGTCACTGTGACTAGTTAATATAAGAAAAGCTCTTAAATTAACCTTCTCCAAAAGAGCTTCTGCAGAAGTCTGGCATTTGGGCATACTGAAATCACTGCTCTGATAGCTAGCCTCCTCTAGGGCTTGCTTTTCAGTGTTAAAGTGATGAATTCTAGCAAGATCTGCAGTCATTTATATTGCTTTGTACCTGACAGCACAGAAATCCCTGGTGTTTCTCAAGTCTGGATTTGGATTTTTTGTCTTTATTTATAATGACTAGATGTGTGTCATTGCCACATTCAAAAATTAATTAGGTTAAATCTATTGTTCTACTGAGGAGTGTTATATACCATTGGTGTGTCTTGTGTCCTCTTGTATGACATATGGGAACCATGCTAACGTGCTTTTGAACCCACAGCAGAGATTCATGTAATTTTCAGGAGTTAATCACGCTTTTCAGCAATATAGAAATCTCCATGGAAATACAACAGAAAGTACATTAGCATTTATTATTCGAATAAAATCCATCATAGCTCTTAGCGAGTCTTAGGTTGTATCATCCTACTTTGCCACTTACTGTGTACTCCCCTATGTCGTGTTTACTCCCTTTTCTGCTACTTTCTTAGAACACGTGTTACTCATTAGTAGCATGGATGATATGGGAAACAAGATTCTGAAATTGTATTGAATACATTCCAGATGTTCATACCAAATAAGGTTGGATCTGCGTTAAGATTTTCTTAAAGGTTTTCTTATTAATTGGAAGTGGAAGATAATTAAGCACTGAACAGTTCTTTAAAATTCTAAATTCACTAACGTTTGCCATCGTAAAGCACATTCGCAGTAAAGTTGTTATAAAAATACCTAACCTGCTTTCCTTCTTCAAAAGACTTTGCAGGCATTACACAATTAAGATATAATTGTTATAAGAGTCAGGATTTGCTAACTGTAACTAAATTCAATGTATTCACTGAACGAATACATCGTCCAAATCAGTAATAGTGAAACAAAAGCCAAACAATGACCGTACGTTACACATTTATATTCTCAGTAGGATAAGGAGTGAATCCTAAAGGCTTGCAGCTACACAAACTGGAGAAATGCGGTTTTGTATTGGCTTTCAGAGACAAGCAGATATTGCAGAGGTGATAAACGAATGGATTAGTGGTGTCCTAGAAAGGGCTTTCTGTTGGTGTTTGTTTTTCTCCTCAGAGTTGTAAATACACACTGTAGTATTTAAACTACCTAGAAGTAAGTAGATTTTTAGCCACAGGAAGGTGGTGTGGCAGGAGGATGGAAGGAATATCAGTGGGAGGAGTCTGAGAGGAGCCAGGAAGAGAGATAGCAGTTAATTTGGAGAAAAGAGAGCTCCTGCCAGTGCATTGGAGTGGCATGAGACAAGACCTGCAGGTGCAGTCGGTAATGCTGGAAAGAGATGTTGATATTGAGTGGTGAGCAGGTAGCTCAGGCTGGGGCTTGTTTAATGTAAAGAGACTGAAAGAAAGCATAAATGGAGGGCATGTGGCGGAAAGAACTGTCTCATAGCTGTACAGACTGGGTGCCGGTGGACTTCGTGATACAGAGGAATTGCCAGCACATTTAAGAGAATATTCCTGAGTCTTGAGCTCTTTGAAAGCTCCTAGGAAGAGTGTGGACCAGGGACATTTCTACACAAACACCTATGCAAAACTTGGCAGAAATGCAACGTCTAGTGTAAGCCTCTGTTACTTACCCCATCATACATTTCTGTATTTGGGTAATCTGACAGTGTATGCAGTTGGAACACAGTGGAGCTAGCCTTCAGTAGCCATTCTGATCTCCAGAGACTTTCAGAGGCTGCATTTTCGTCACTAACAATGGACTGAAAGCAACTCTGTCAGAAGAAATAACTCCCGTTTGCCTTTTCCATCTCCTTCCCAAAAAGGTTGGTTTCTTGCACCGAGCTTCTCAGAAGAGCTGTGATTTAAGGGAATGGTGTACAGAGCTGACAGAAATCGCAGTGAATCAAAGAGAAAACGTTGATGTGTGCACTTAGTGGTGGCACTGGAAGCGTAGTTGCTCAAGGATGCAAAGGGGAAGGGAGGAGAATGTACAAGAAAGGTAGGAGATTGTTTTGGGGCCTGGAGATAGGATGGCCGCTTTGTTGCAGTGGTGGTGGGTAGTTCACAGTGCTGGACATGCAGCTTGTCTGCAGTGCATTGAGGCCAGCCCTGTGCTGGCAGGCCCAGAGCCAACTCGTGTGCAGGAGTCAAGGGGCCACACTCGTGTGGCCTGGGACCCATGGCAGCCAGCCCTGTGCGGCCTGGTATGCCGCTCGGGTGTGCTGCCAGAGGGGTTACATGCGTTCTGCAGGATTTCTGGCCCGCCTCCAGATTGGATGGATAGCAGGCAGTGTGGGCATGCCTCCGTCTGCCTGTCATTGTGTAGATAAGCCCTGCTGCACGTCGTTATCCAGAATGTGAACTGCTACTCCCTTCTGTGAGTGTTTCCATTTTGCAAAGCCTGCCATGCGGAGCTCTGCCTAGCGCGCCTGGGGGTGCCAGGGAGGAGAGGACATTATAGAAAGCTCAGGGCTGTGGTAAATTAACACCTCTATTGGTCACCGTCACCTTCCTGTAGATGAGCCTTACAGAGGTGGGGAAAAACACACAACTTCCTCTAGTGAGGCAAACGTGTATCGAATAAAGACCGGCTGAAGGGGAGGGCTGGTACCTGTATTGCATGGAAACAGGTAGTCAGGAGGGGATCAAGTGCCAGGAGGGAGGTATTAGCGCTTTCTCCTGAACTTTTGCTGAAAGTATGTTTTTTGTCAGCAGCTCCATTTCCATCCTGTTCTAAGTCTTACAGCTTTATATTCCCGTGCCAGACTTTCTTTTCTTTCTGTCCTTTATATACAGGCTATCTTGCCCCATACTTTTCTGGGACCTCTCCCCCATGCTGCTATTTCTTTTTGGCGTGTGCTTACCTTTGTAAGAATTTTCTCTCTCCCTGATTTTTTTTTTTTTTTCTCTGTTATGGTAAAGGCTTCTTTACACATGTCAACTCCACTCTAGTTTGCAAGAAAAGCAATTCAACACATGGCTGCTCCTTGGCTCTCAGTTTGTTCCCCAGCCCAAGAAACGCACATATTTAGAAATTCTTTTTATGTGCAGATTGTGTAATAATTTGTTCTGCTGCAGGACTTGCACGTCAGTGGTTGGGCTAATTGATCTGCACTTGTACATCAAGAAAATGAGCCCTTGCTGCTGGCGATACTTCTATTGCAAATTCTGAATGTTTCAACTGTTACAAAGAGCAATAGTCGCAGTTTATTTTTATTGTTTATTTATTTTTTTGCTTGGACTGCTTTCATCTTACATGCATATTCTTAAAAAGTAGTAAAAAGACAAACCTGCAATCCCCCATGCAGCCAGTCCATGCTAATACCAAGCTCCTCATACAGAGAACAGGAAGTTTGTTTATCTTCTGCATCCCAAGCACAGGCATGTGTAATTTATGCCTGCAGCACTGCCTTTAATAACTGCTCCCATTCTTTGGGAGCTGGCAGGATACGTAGCACGCACCAGTGGGTCTCAGGAGCAGCCCCTTCTGCAGGACAAGACATGCACAACCCAAGGCACTGCGGAAGTATCACCATTCTCGGTGGCCTTGTTTTTTCTGTAAAATGTCTATTCTAAGATGGTCTTTGGCTTTAAATGGCCAGTTGCTAGCTGTATCTTGAGTGAGCTATCTTTTTAACCAGCGAAGTGTAAGTCAGTCCTAATATAACTAAACATGTACACCCAGGTCAAATGATCTCTAGTGCTAGCTAGATTGCTGGATGTAGATTTCACAAAAACAGAAAGAGCTCTGCTACTTGATCATTTATGCATTTTTCTTTCACTGTGAACTTTATATTACTATTATTAATAGTATATATATATTTAAAGAAACATTTTCCTTTCATTGTAGTTGCATGCCAGCCAGAGAAATCAGAATTCTGCTTTGTGGTTCTCCTTTATACAGTGTAGCTTTTGAACTGACTAGTTTGTCTAATTCTTATCTAGCTGACTCTGGTGCAAATTAGGGGTTAAGTCAATTGGCGTTCTCCTGTGACCTCCTGAATCCAAAACATACTGTATCTGTTACTGTCAGGGGTGGGTTTGAGCCATTTTGGAAAAGCAAGGCTGCTTTTCATAAATATTTGTCTTGCTTTAGTTTCCTGAGATATAGTTCAAATGTAAACTTTTCCGTATGTTTCAGCTTCTGCTGTATCTTGTATCACATCACACTGTCTCACGTACTATATGAGAGTGCAGCACTGCATCATGCTCTGGTGATTATTTAAAAGGGCGTACACTCTGTTTTGGACTAGATAGCCGTTATCAGTGTAGATAATTGCTGTCAGACGCAAAATAGACTCAGTAAACAAACATTTCATTTTATCATGTGATAAACTTCTGTTTTGTCCAGTGTATTTGAATGGTGTTCACCATAAATCAGCAGTGCTTCAAAAGCAACATACGCAACTTGCCCAAATCCTTCCTGCTGGAATTACATTATACTAGAGATTAACTTTTTCATTGTTGTATATACATAGTTGCATTTTTCAGTGTTTGGAGATAACAGTGTCTGACATAAGCAAATAATTCATATCTAAGACTAACCAATTCCTCCTAGCCACCCTGTTCTTTTTCTCCTTCAGGGTATTTTTGTCATCCCTTTTTTTTTTTTCCTTCCTTAATTTCCTTTCTGATAATGACAACACTATCTTCAATTTTAAATAATGTATTTTAAATTCAGACTTTCAGAGAGAGAAATACTTTAAGAGTTTAACATATTCAGGAGTATATGCTAAATTAAAATTTGTTCATAATGTGGATAATAAACATGATATCTCTGTTAGTATTCCCATTGGTTTTGTGACCAGAAGGGACTTTATTATTTGACAGATGGAATCTGTGAATTGCTTTTTTTCTCTAAATGATATGCATCTGTCTCTTCCCCTGCAGGTCCTGTGCCAAGGAGTGAGTGTGTGCTATCTCCTGTTAACAGTTCACACCCAGTCCATGCTCTATTGGAGAGTTTCACAGTCTTATCGGGCTGTGCAAGCCGAGGCACAACAGGCCTACCACAAGAGGTGCATGTCCTCAATCTCAGAAATCCTGAGGAAGGTCTCGACCATCATGAACGAGAGGTAAAGGAGTAACTGCTTTTCTTCCAGATCCATGACTAAAAGTGTGTCTGCAAATGGGATTATTCTAAGTTTATTTTCTGAATTGTGAACATCCAGACTATGCAAAGAAGCATGTGCAGCTTGCATTGGTATTGTCCACATATGCTTTGCATGTCATAGGAGTAAACTACTTCCATACCCAGTCGTTCTCTCTGTCACCTTTCACAACCACGAAGTATAGTTTAAAAAGTTGGTGGGGTGGGCAAAGGAAATAAGAAACAGATTGGGATCTACAAGAGGCCTTTACAGAATTGGCTGTCTTCAAAGCCAGATCATTTACCTAAATGTGTTGTAAATTAACATGAATACCTTTGGATTCTTGCCACGACCACTATAAACAAATACTAAAGTTCAGATTCTTATAGCCCTGTAATACATCTTTAGTGCTTCACTGAGTGGGGAATGTTGAGCAGATAGCAAGTGTTGCTGATTATGATAGTTCTTAAGTACAATCCAATTACTTATTTATATACATTGCACTTGGAAAGACTGGCAAGAACTTAAGCTGCTCTGGAAGCAGCAGCAGGAGAAGAAAATTTTTGATGTTAACTTCTGCAGTACTGTTGTTTACTATCAAAACCAAGTGCTGAAGTGAAAAGAAAACATTGCATGCCACAACAGCTGAGTTTCTTAGTTCATGTTCCTACAGTTATTACACACACAAATCCTGAGCACTGTTTCCCGTGAGAGCAGCGTGTGTGTGCACAGTTAGTAGAATTAGTGATGAAAGAACAAAGATGATGTTCTATCATATGGAAGCTTAGGAAAAGAGAGTCTAAATCTGTGCTGGAAGAACTTGGAAGTGGAATCTTTTATAGTGTGTTCAATTCAGGCAGATACTCTGGCCATAATCAGTTTTTCCTCTGACTTCAATAGCAGCCTTGTTGTGTTTATACTGTATTTAATTCAGTGTTCAGTGTATGCATCTGTAGAACTTCAGCTGTTGTATGTTTTCAGTATTTACACTGCCTGAAAGGTCTAGTGTATGATTAAAGAGAAGATACTGTTTTATTTGGAAGGCATCTCATTGATGGCCTTTAATCAAAAATGTCTGATCAACTTCAGTTCAACTGTCATAGAATGAATAGAAAAATAATATTTTCTTCCGAGAATGAGGAGCAGAGATTCTATTGTTGTTATCTTAAAACTTGTAAGGCATTGGGTTGTTGTGAATGACTATAACTACCCTTTTTACAGCCAGCTTTTTAGGCATGAAAAACTGTTTGAAGTTGAAACCTGTGCAGTGTAGTTTCTTATGGAAACCAAAAGCCTTATGTAGTTCTGCTATGCCTTTATTAGTGCCTCTCTTGTCACCCAGGAACTTTTAAATCTGTTGGAAAGTTTCAGACAGATTTACTCTGACAGGTAGGTCTCACAAGGTAATCACAAGTTCTGTTAAAAATATGTAGAAGAACATCCTCACTGTAGGGACCTGATGTAGTGTTAATTGTAAATTAATAGTGGCCAAAGGGTGCCTGAATGTGAGGTGAAGTAGGTGAACTCCAGCTTTAGCATCTCCCAAGGGGCCAGAACGAATCAACTGCAAGGCTTACATTTGCATGAAACTAAATGTTATCGTGTCAAAGTATGCTCTTACCATGAATTGTGTAGCAGTGCAGTTCTTACAGTTATGCACACACAGCATGAACTAGAGCCACATACACGCAAGGCTGTAGACTGTGCTAGTACTAATTGTCTTGACAACATAATAGAAAATTTAAATTAAAATTTAAAATTTAAATTTAAAATTTAAATGCATAAAGATTAGTTATTGTCTAGTAGAAGGATACTGCATGTGCCTGTTCTAATGTGTTCTGAAAGCAATTGGCCCAGTCTTTTCTGTATAGTTCTGTGGTATACTAATGCTAATACGATGGACATAGAATATACTCCACAATTTGCAGCCCATAGCCACCTGCTCCCAACTATTTTCCAGTTGCAGCCTTCAGAAATCGCTGCTCTGAAAATGAATGGGAAGCTACAGCAAGGCTTGCTGGTGACAATGTAGAGCAAGAGAGTGTACACAACTTGGAAAGATCAGGTTTTACTTGTAGGACCGGAGTCTGAAAACAAAAAGCGAATATCTTTTCCATTATTATACAGATCAACTCTGAGTGCCCTTTTGTCTTGAACTAGAATTTCTCATCACTTCAAGTTAAATTAATTTGATTTACCAGCTGAGGTTTTTCCTGTTGCCTGCAAATATTGATAGCAAAGGTAGAGATATGTCACACAGTATAGATAATATGCTCCAGTATAAAAATATTTTTTGACAGTACACTAGTAGAATCTGCAGCCTCAAAATACTACTAGTACTAGATGCTGTGAAATTACACATCTCTTACATCCTGGAAGAAGTGTAAATTTCCTATAGCAAATTCTTTGGAGAACATACAAAGTTATCCTGGTTCTCTTCAGTGTGCAACATACATGTTTAATTAATTTAACTTGCTTGGCACTTTTGTACAATAGACAACAAACATTCACAAACTTTAACTTAGAAAGGGTGGCTGATGTAGGGGAAGGACGTGGCAGAGCAATGTGTTCCTCTGTAACATGTGCAGACTTCTTTATTTAATGATTAGTAAGGTTTGGCTGACCAGAAATGTGTGGGATTATGTATTCTGAAGTTTGCACATCTAAATTGATAACTTAGCACTTTCAGGTTAAGACTGACATCTCATAGATAGAAGGTCATGCCATGAAATGCTGCAATCGTGTCTCTGTTCTCCAAGGAATTTATTTGTATTTTACATTGTTTATCTTAGTTGATAGGACATCTTGTTTGTTGAGACTGTCAAGACATTTTCTCCAAGAAAGAACCCCAAAAGTTTCAGTGTTTTTGAAATATTCCTTAGAACTGTCTTTTATGGCACTTCATATTGGCTGTGCTTTATCGTAGGAAATAGAATACGGGTGCGTGTAATAGCCACAAGTGTTTTTATTGAGCTTGGCATGAAAAATGCAAGCCTTCTTTGTTTATTTTATTTGATCAAATATTCCTGGGGAAGTGAGAGCATGTGTGCATTTCTGTACTGATCTGGGGCTCAGCTGAAAGCCAGAACTGCCAAACACTTACAGGAACTTTCTCTGTGGCTTTTGGTGTCTTTACTGCTCAAGTTTCCTAGTTTTCAGAAGAGCTTGCTTTCTTGTGAGGCTATTCATTCTGGGAAAGAATTGTTATGTTTCGAGCAATTTGCACCAGAAAAAAGCGTGTAGAAAAGCTTTTTTCTTTTAAGATTAAAGTCACTTCTTAAACACATATGTTATAGAGTCTTCAAGTGATGTGAGATTCTTTTAAGAATATCAACTGACATTATTTTGTTCAATGCCTGTTGCGTTTCCCTGATCTGCTTCAGGCATGCAGTCACAACTGAAATAGTTAAAGGTGGAGCAGGGGAATGTAAAATTATTCTCATGTGGGTACTTAGGATTTGAATACATGTGACTACACGGAATCAGAATTCCTGGCAACAGATTCACTATTGTTTTCTTGACATCCTCATCCTCAATAGCTTTAAGATGTTATGCCTGATACAGATGTTTAACATGTGTTATGCGAAATGAAGGCAGGAAAAGCGAGGAATCCTCTTTATTTTTATAATCATGATTAACGCTTCTGAGGCTGTAATAATTCCAGTCTTTCTTCTCAGTATTGTGTGACAACAAATTCATAAGAGTTTATTATTTTCCTTTGTGAGCAGACCTGATACTAAAATGCATGTTAGTTCCTATTGAGTGGGCTAATTATTATAGTTGGGCACTTACTAGGGAAGTACCTTCAGGTTCCTGAGCTGGCCTGCTTAAAGCCATAAAATAATGTGCAAAATTGTTGAAGTCCAACATTGTAGGATTTTCTGAGAATTTGGAGAGCTGTAAAAATGGGGCAGGAAGAGACAATGAAATTGTCACCTGATAACATTTTTCTACATCCTGACTTTTGCTGTGCATCCTGAATTCAGGGTCGTTCTGTGTTGGAATGATTCAAATTTTAGGACTTTGAAGATCCTGGATCATTTTGCTTAGATTTCTATGTATTGGTTAGATTTCCCCATGTGTTTATTTAAAGTACTTTCTGAAGTTTATTTCAAAAGTTTGTCTCAACATACCTCTAGGAATGCAGCTATATTTTTGAGCTGTGCATTTTTATATGCCAGATGCTGCATTAGCATTTGTCCATAAAGTGTATGTACCTAAAATTAATGAACTGGGTGGCCAAGCTTTAAATGGTTTTAAATACTTTCAGATATTCTAGTAGCTTACAGCAGTGCTTATGTTACTTGATACGGTGCATGTGGAGTCTGAATAAATGTGCCTTTGGTGTCTTGTCACCTTTACAGCAAGATTTATTTGTTTGTTTTTTCATCTGTTCTGTGAGGTGGTGGTCTTGCAGAAAGGTGTGCGTGTTATAACCTGGTGGAAATCCATTGCCAACAGTATGACACTGTCGGAAGTCTCTGCAGAAACAGCATGGCAGATACCATTTGGTATTATAACTTCCATGCCAATTTTCTTAATTTGAAATGCTTGGATAATCACCATGTTTCCTTTTTCACGCTTCCTCTTGATTGTACTCGTTAACTTTCATTTCTCTCCCTGCATAATTTATAGATTGTTATTCTTTCTGTCCTTTGGGTTTTAGGCTTTGTTTTTTATGATTTTCAGAGCAAGGTTCCTTAGATTACTCAAATTACACAACAGCGTGCCATGGCCATGTTGGTGGAAATATTTGTTTCATGCTCAGGCACACAAAGATCTGAGGGAAGCCTTGAGAAAGAGCTCTAATAAAGGGGGTTTGCTTTGAGTGTGGTTAGATGTGCCAACCTGCTGCACCTAGGCCTTGAAATCTTGGCAGCCACATAGGAAGGGAATTCAAAGTTTGTTATTTGACAGTGTAGTTAGTGAAGTTTTTGTTACTCAGTCATTTCTTTTATTTCAGTTTATGCTTATTTCTTCCTCTAAGAATGTGTTTTTTTTAAAACAGGTTTTGATTTAGTGACAATCAAATGTCAGTTTGAGGTGTTTTAGTCTTAGTGTCTGAGGCTCAGTAAATATAAAATGAGCTTCTTTTTCTCCTGAGCTTTTTAGTGCCGAGCTCTCAGTGTCAACATGACCAAATAGTCAGAAATTGACAGAAAAGATGGGCTGGTTTTATTTGAATTTTTGAAGCACCTGGCAGAGTGGACTTAAAACCTTTCTGGCAACCTCTTCTTCCTAACTTGATTCTCCTCTGTCCTCTTTCAAATTGAAAGAATTGGATTGTAATCCTATGCACTACTGAAATTCATAATGAATCAAAAGGCACAGATATAAAAAGGTTGTTTTATTTCTGTGAGATTAAACTAGACCACAGTTTTCACTGTCACCATCAATGCTGTCTGTGCACTGCTGTATCACTTGGCTACACAAAGTGATGATTCTAGTAAGCTGATCACAGTATGTGGTACAAAATTCAGGCTGGGAAATACAGGGGATGTTGCTCGGTTTGCCATACTGTTTCCATCTGCCCTATGCTCATTAGCTGTGGTACAGTGGGAAGCTTATGCTGCTGCATTTGGGCATGTTTGGTGGCTCTGGTAGGCCAAAGGGATCTGTTTTGAAGAAAAATACTTGCTGTTTTAGAAGAAACTTTCATAGATAAAAGCAAAGTACTGTGCCTTTGTTTCTGCAAAAGATGTCAGCATTGCAAAGGTATACTGCTGAGTTTACTTCTCTGTTTTCTGAACACCTTTGCTTGGTTGCAGTAATGAATGTCTAACTACGACAGCAAACTTGCAAGAGGCCATGCAAAGGTACACAGGGTTTCTGAAGCAGGCATGGCATGGATTACCTGCAGTGAGATGGCCTGAGAGAGGAGTGGTGCTGCCCAGAATATCTGGGGATGAGGAGGAGGTGGAAAATGTTCAGCTTCTCTGGGGATGGAGAAGTCAGAGTTGAGACTTCAGATGAGAGGAACAGTAACTTGGAAGTAAAGCATTTTGCTCCAAATGCGAGAGGGTAAACCCTAAAGAGAAGGCTACAGCATGGGATATCTTAATTGCTTTGATGACTGAGCATGACATCGCCACATCTTTAAAAACAAAAAAACACCTCAGCCTTCATTCAAGGAAGGCCTACAACCCTCTTTTCCCGCCCCCAACCCCCCATACCCACCGTTTTTTTTCTTAGCACTTTAAAGCATCTGTGCTTGTATAAAATTCAGCCTTTTTTAATGTGGGTTTTTTTGTTTGCCCTGGCCTGCAGTTGCTGTGGGTTGTTTTCAGTCAGCTCAGGAATTGCTGGTCACTGAGTTTGGCAATCATTTCACACTCTGCCCACCAAAACTGCCAAAGGAAGTCCTGTGTCTGCCAGAAGAGGCTGTTTGTGCAGAGCTGCTGTCCTGCAGGAGCACTGCCTGGTGCCTGACTACTCTTAAAGAGACAACAGTAACTTCACACTACTTGAAAAGTGCAGGGCAAACCCTTAGTGTTTTTTTATTCAAGAAATGGAATTCTTTTCCGTGCATGGAAAATGAGACCTATTCTGTTTCACAGAGCTTCTTGGAACGGAGTGTGAAGTAATGCCAAGGCCCACTTCAAGAGGCCAAGGGGTTCAAAGGAAAAATATCAGAATGACTTTTCTGATTGCTTGGAGTTTTCGGTTTTGCTGACTGTCTTTAAAATATCCTGTTAGGAGCTGAAAGTTGGACTGTCTTACTGATGTTTGTTTTCCTCTCCTGTGTGTGCCCACAGATGCTACTTTGCTGTTACAAGATTGTAGAGAGAACTAGGCAGCTGTTCCAGCCTTCACTGCTGGCTTTACCAGTCTTCCTCCTTCTCTGCTTCTCATATGTGTATAAGTACATTGTGCACATGTACATGTTCTTTCAGGCAAATGCATGTGTTGTGATTTTGATCATAAACTATGATCCAAATTCTTGATCTCTAGTTCCCTCCTTAAAACCCCTTTCTATCTGATGTGGCTTGGAATATTTATTAATTACTTCTTTGTCTATAGCTACTTTACCAAAAAAAGATAGTTAGAGAAATGATAGCGTTTCCAAAAGTCCTTTTATATCATAAACTTGATGGGCAGGCTCCAGTCTGGTTTTGGGCTTACGTGTGTGTATGAGGGAGATGTTGAAGCAGCACTTGCCGTGAGTGGCTGGGTTTATGTTGTTCTCTGGAGTGTCTGTTTGACACTAAAGTTGGAATTGATAGAGTTGTTCTCCAGTTGTTCTTCGCAGCAGGGAAAATTTCCAACATAAATTGAGTGCAGCTTGCAGTGCTTCATGTTTACTTTCCTGGATCAGCTGAGAAAGTAAAATCTGTGGTGGAAAGGTGTGAGAAGAGGAAAAAACATTTTAATCGACTTTGTTTGGTTTGTTTGTTTTTAATGTACATAGACTGTGCTTTTGCTAGCACTTCTCATCCACTCAAGTTTTTGTTTCTCTACACAAGATTCTCATTTTCCATGTGAAACATAAACAGAGCACTTCCACAGTGGTAAAACTTATTTCAGGGTGAAGATGCGAAAATAGCACCACCAAGAGGTATAAATAGATGAAATTTAGGTTGCTTTAAGAAGTATGAAGGAATTAAAGGTAATTTATAGTTGACAGTGTCCCTTTAGCAGTTGTTTAGGCAGTTTAAAAGATGGAAGCATTTTTACGGTTGTGCTTGTGTAATACAAGTAAAGCATGGCAGGGGTGGCATTCTATGAAGCATGCAAGTGCTTAAGTGAAATTTTAAGGCCTTTTGGGAAGTGTTATACTGTGTCGTTGTTTAGTAGAGAAGCACAGGGGCACTTTTTTTTTTTTCAGAATAGACCATTAGAACATGCATTGTTGCCTCCACTGCTTATTTGGCGTTCAAGGGATACGTAGAATGGGACAAAATTAGGCTCTGAGAATTCACTGGAGCTATGTGGAGAACCTTTGCAAGCAGGAAGCTGCAATCCATTTTTGCACTGCTAGATGGAAAGCACAACAGTGTTTTCTTTAGTGAATTTCTTTTCAAGCAAGAATCAGCAAGGCAGTATAGATAAGAAATGCTCAGAATGGTATCACTGTGTGTGAAATGTCTTGTGTGACAGCCTCACCAATTCTTTGGAGGTTTTGTCAGGTGTTCACAGCTTTGATTCTGCAAGTGTATACAGATTTGAGCAGTCTTACATGTACAGAGAGAACTGATTAAACTGAGAAAATTTGGTTCCTGGGGCTTTTTTTCCAAGTGCTTGGTGTAATTTCATTCTCTGAAGTATTCCCCAAATATTATCGTGCTTGTACATACTAAAAGTTATAATTTTCTTTTTGAAGTTTGAAAACAGGAAAAAACTGGAAAGAATGAACACCTGCCTGAAGGTAGGGGAAAAGAAAAGAAAATGTATTGGCTGCAGTTGTTGAATCTTCTGAAGGCAGTTTTCTTTGTGCTTTTACTCACAAATTAGGTACTACAGACACACTTGCAGCACGTTTTACTCAGACTGATAGGTTAGTGATAACGTAAACAAAGCCATTTCCTAAATCTGGTGCTGCTGCTTACATTTTCTGTTTTTGACTCATGCGTGTGCCCGCTGTTCTCTTCCCAGGCTTGGATAGGAAGAATTTGGTTTTATATGTCCAGTAAAAATATGAACTCCATATATTACACGTCTCTATTTGACTGCCTTTCTGAAAGACACCTGCAGAATGGCGTTTCTGTTTTCCACTCATCTAGATCGATGTGTGGTCTGGCAAAACTTTGAGGAGCAAAGCCTCTTACATGCAGAAGTTAGTTTGAACTGATCTATGATTGAAACCCATGGACAAGTGAGGTGCATCAGTGCTGCAGTGGTATATTAATGCAGCCATGTAGTTTCTGGTTGTGTGGCTAGTGCATATCTAAGTTGCTAAAAATGCAGGCAGCAGGAACTTCCATTTATCTGAAAAGTCTGTGTAGGTTTACTCAGAGTACCTCAAACGCCTTTAAGGAAAATTGTTCTATCTGAACATAGTGATCTTATATTTTTCACTGTAAGAAGCATTTCTTTTGGAACAGAAACTGCTTTTACATTTTGTGCTCATAACAACTCAAACATGTTCGTCCCTCTACCCCTTCTGCTTTTTTTTCAGGACATTAGGCAGTGTTAATGCAAAAACACAAGTATAGCTTAGGGATGGGCGAGAGGAGTAAGACATCCGACTTACCTTGCAGCTCAGGTGATTCACCAAAGAAGAGGTTAGCTAAGCCATGCATGTACATGTAAGTACAGAGCAGAATACTGTCTGGAGAAATGTATCCTTTTCTCATGAGTCTTCTATCTTAACTGTTAAAAATAAATCTTGCAAGTCTGATGTGATACCATTTTGTGACTAGGACAACAGTAAAGCAGACACTGTACTCAAGACTTGCAGGAATGGATCTTCTGCCCTTAACCATATGTAAGGACAAAAATAAATTCTCCCACGAGATGTATAAAAGAAGGAATTTCCCTTTGGGATTCATTATACAGCATGTGAACAGTATTGACATCTACTGATTTATGCAAAGCTGAGTGGGTTGTCATGTTTTTAGGTCTCAAGTGCTGGGAAGCCTGATGGTTTGTGGAAGGGCAGATGGCACAAATGGTTTCACTTAATGTTTGGGAGTCGGAGCATCTAGTTTGTGTCGAAGGAAGAATGGGTGCTGTGTCCCAGCTTTGCAAGGTTGAGCGTGGGCTTTCCATTGCACGGCAGGGCTGATTGCTAGAGGCAGGCCATGCTCTGCAGGTGCTGAAGATGGGGATCACATCTGGAGACGAAATTTAGCTGACAGAGCAGAGATGTTTGCACAGAGACTGCTCCAGTGATGCAGCCTGAAGTTTTTGAAACGTTAATTTTTCAGGAGATCTCTGGTTCTCTAAACCAAACAATACCAGAGATATCAAAGACATAAAAACTGCTTTGAAATATATGCCCATGGGGAAAGCTGGATTTTGTGTAGTACAGATAAAGGAAGCTCAGGTACTGTTAACACGTATGTACAATCCCTACCAAAAGCCCATTAGTACACTGGGTTGTAATTTTGAAATTGTTGCAAAAGTAGTGGTGTAAGTATGACTTATTACCCTTTGTGTTCTGAAATAGCTGTCCTTATATAAGCTAACTTTTCTTTTTTCTGTTTTGTTATTCCTGCGCTGTTCAAGCAATACCATTTTCTAACGTGAACAGAACTTCAGTAACTGCCCTGCACGTTTGCCAAATTTTTTGTTCCTGGGACAGCTTTGCTCCTAATTTTTGGATTAGTTATGTATTTGCATAAATGATTAACATCTAATATAATGTGATTACATTTGGCAGCTCCTGCTTAAAATAACAGTTTTAGAACATTAGAAGTTAACTGGCTACTTTTTTGTCTAAAGATAAATTATGTGAGTGAGCTGTGGTTAGAAATGATCCGATGTTTTTTAAAAGCGTTATTTGTAATGTTCCTGTATCAGAACTTTGTGACGCTGTATGACCTTTGGTGCTTTCTGGATGGGCTTTTCAGAGTCTTTGTTCCTGAAGTTACCAGAACAGTTACTTACCTTGTACTAGTGAGGAGAAGTTGTTACTGGTGTGATACAAGATATAGATGACGTGTTTGCCAGGTGCTGAGCAGTATGTTGATGCCATACAGCATGCTACTGTGCTCTAATGTATTCTTCTTACTGTGATGCTCTTTCGAACACCTTGCATTCAAAGCATTCTGATGGTAATTGCTAACAAAGAGTGTGCAGTGAGCCCTAAATCACTGGGGTTGTCCTTGTCAAACATTCTGTTCTCTTGCCCCCCCTCTTTGGTGGAGTCCAGTATTCTCATGTGAGTGGTAGATCATAAGGGTCAGCAGATTGCACAATAGTATGCTTTTTTTACTAGGTAATGTGTGGGACCACATCATCTCTGGCTTAATGCCATGAGCTTCAGTGGAATTGTGCCAGGGTGAATCTTTCCCATGATTTTCACAACTGAACTGAAACTGCTGTTCAGTTGGTCTGATTATTTCTGTAGGATGTGGACAAGAAGATTCAGGCAATGCCAATCCATTTACAACCATGCATTTAGGATAAAATAAACAACCCTGTTCTCTCCTGGCATTGCAACTCACCATATGGTTGCATGGGGTTGCTGTGTGCTTGCTTTGTGGTAGTGCTGCTTGAGCAGCAGCATCACTTTACTTCTGGCCTGACAGAGAAGGCATCTTAGTGTCTCTCTGGCAAAAGCTGTGGCGATGGCAAAATTTCTTTCAGCGATAATTCCATATGAACAGTTTGTCTTTCCTGGAAAAATCTGCAAACTTTCAGAAACTGCTGGCTTGTGAAGGCTGTTCATTGCAATCTACTATAGCTGGCTTGATATCAAATTTGTAACAGCATAGGAGCATAGCAAAAATACCAAGAAATTGATAATATATGTATTCCAATTGGAACTCTTAGTCCCTGTGTAAAGAGTACAGCTGTTCTTTACTTTCGTCTTGAAAATGAAAAAATGAAATGGCCTAGAGGTCCTTCCCAAAGCAATTGGTAAACAGTGTTTAGAAATGCACAGTACCAGCTCTCGCCGTTTGAGGTGGGTTCGTGGGTTAATCCTTTACTGCACTCTTTTATAGCAAATGTATTAGCACTAAAATTTTTCAAGTGAATTTCAGTAGAATCTCTAAACATCTCATAGTGGATAGTATACACTAATGTATTTATACTACATGTACTAATATATGGTAGATAGTATACACTGTATTACTAATGAACTGTAAAGATAAGCTTCTTCATATTAACTTTTCTCTCAATTTAGAATAATTTGTCCTATAAGTATTATATTAGACAGATTGAGAGCACTTATAATGGCAGTGATACGTTTAAAAAAAATCTCTTTTCTCTTCTTGTCTGCTTAGTTCCAATTAACTTCATCTCTGCAGCTGTGCATTAAGTTGTCATAAATCCATCTTCAATGCATCACTAGCAAGTCAGAAAACCTGTTTCCGTGATCATGATTTGCGAGTTAAAATTCGTTTTCCTCTTCTGTTGTATGAAACAGCTGTCCTAGGCAGCGTCATTCAGTCCAACACAGCATATTTTGTCCTGGTTTATTAGCACAAATTCACGATGGCTGTTTTGGAAAAAGAGCTATGGATTTATCTTAAGGACTTCACGCTAGAATAGTTAATTGAGCCTCGCAAATCCTTGGCACTTGACTTTCATCTTTTAGAACAAAACACAGACTGTGATTTGATACCTTGAAGTCAGCAAAACAAAATGGTACTTTTTAGCAGCAGTGTTTACTTTGATCAGTTTTCAACTTTTGTGCCCTTGCCTTTCACGTAGTACAAATTGCTTTAGCAGAGTAATGGGGCAGGAGCCCATGGACTGTTTTTGTAGTTGGTTGCTGTGGTAATACTCAGCCATCCATGCAACTGTGATCTCCAGGGAAACAGAGCTGCCACAGCCGCCCTAACCTTGCTGCTATCACATGCATCTGCGGAGACCTTAAGGGAACTTTGCAAACTCTGTCGACAGACGGTAGTGATGAGCTTGAGCCCATGCAAAAGGAGCTGGCTAAATAATGCCAGCTTCTGTCCAACAGACATGGTGTCTGTGAAACGTGTCTTTTTGAAGGTTTTGTTTTTTTTTTTTTTAAACAGTTTTCATAAAATATAGTGAAAGATTCATTCTGGAAGAAATGCAGAGCTGCTCTGAGGCTCATTTCCTAGTCGTGTTGCATCCTTTCTTTGTTTGTATACACATTTTAATGAATTGGTAGGTTTTGTGGTATGCATTTTTAGAATAGCCTTAATTTAATTTTATTTTTTTTACCAACTCGTTGTATTTTTCACAAATTAGTCACTTCTTTGAAGGAGTGACTTGCATGCAAAAGGAAACTGGGAAGAATAGACCTATGCCGGGAAGAGCAGCTTTGCTCTGCAAACAGCAAACAGCTCCTGCACCTGAGCCTTGCTGAAACGTGCAGGGGACCATGCTGCTACACACCAGCTCAGTACTTAAATGAGCCCTTTCCAAGCAGCAAAGGATTGTGTTGGACCACAGTGGCTTATTTCCCTGTACTGATATTATGCTGCTGTCTGCTTGGTTAATGTGCTGTTCCTTCACATGTTTTAAAAACGGTATGGACAGAGCAGTCAGCTGGTTGTTAAATGGACTGGGTGTTTTAGTATACTTAATGGTGCTGATTTAGTTTTCCCTCGGTGTTTTTTGACCAAAGTGCTCTTGTAGAGCTGTCTGACATGCTGAGGTAGTATGTTGCTGAGAAGCACAAAATGTGTGTATTTTGTAAGTTTGTGTCAGCTTACAAGAGTGCATGGAGACTATCTCTATAGATCCATCATTTTGAATAATAATATGCCTCTGTAGGAGGTTCAGAAAAGTAATGGATTTTACCATTGTGCTTATTAATGGGTTCAGCATTTTGCATGTCTTCATATGTAGCTGTATGGAGCTGAACACACTAATTTCCAATGGGGTTTCTGGGCAATGCCTCACATAAATATTTAACAGTATGAGTTCTGCCAGAGAAAATGATAAAAAGGAAGGGAAAACTTCTAGTTAGCTCTTCTGCTATTAATTAGAAACATTTTGTTGGTGGTTTGGAAATATCCAGTACCTTTCTGTTAATGTATGCAGTGTTTAGAAGGTGCTATGAACTGTCTAGACATTTGAAAAAGAATGTGCCCTGAAGAGCTCACAAACTAAGATGAGAAAGGAGGAAAATGTGACTGGAAGAAGGGGAGCATCATGTCTAACACAGCTGATATATGGGTTCCTAGGTGGACAGTGGAGGCACTCTAGCAGAAATTACTTGGTTTTTTTTGTTTTTTTTTTCACAAGAGCACTTGATTTGCTTATAAAAAATTAAATTTTGGATTAACATCTTGTAGCTTTTCTTATGGATCAGCCTGTACTTTTCATGCAGAAATGTAGGCAAAATTCATTGTGGGATACAAGTTATGCAACAATTCCAGCCAAAGGCATTCATAGATACACCACCAGTTCTGAACAACTTTATTTTCATAGATACTGTATTTTCATAGGTGGACATAATCATATATGTATGTGTTATATACATACTTGTAATAACAACTGGGAAATCAAATAGCAGATCCAGTTGCAAAGAGTCTGATTTTCTTTCTAAAGTGGAATGTTTTCTCTTTATGCTCCCTCATGTGACCAAACTACAGGCAGAAATCTTCACAAAGTTTAAAACATCTGTCTTGTCTGGTAGATGTTGGCTTCGGATAAACCTGTCTGACATCAGTTGAAGCAGAGATACTTCTCCATTTTCTAATTACCCAAAGGATTTGGCCTAACTATCTCTGAGATGAAGTGTTCAGTGTGTTATGTTTTTTGTAATAGTTTGCTTTTAATAAGGAGATTTTAAATTGCAAGAATTTTGAAAATGTCTGTAGGAACATCTTATTTTAATTAAATCAGCATTCTAATAAAAACACAAGCACTATGCAAACCTAAACTGTGTGTCCCAACTAGCCCATGTCAGGAGATTAATAGTTTTAAATGTCAGGAGTTAATAGTTTTCTATTCTTGGTTATTTAAATACAGAAACCTAGATTATAGCTCATTTCATTAATATTTACATTAGCCTGAGCTAAATTTGGGATCAGAGGAAACCAGTTATCATTTGACTGTGAAAACGTGGCTATGGATGCATACCGTAAGATTGGAGAAAGGCAATGTTCACCACATTGAGTGTAGGAGACTTTTTTGTTGGCAGGTTTGAGTTTGTAGACTTTGTGGTCAGATGTCCTTTATGCCGTTTGGAACTGAAAAAAAAATCAGACTAAAATTTGAACTTGTTTGCCAGATAAGGACTGCGAAAGATAACACTTGGCTGCTTTGGTAAATTTAGATTACAATGTTTGTATTGCTGTGTAAGAAAACTGTATTACATAAGCCCAGAACAAGGTAATTATGTTTAGTTGTTTAAATGGCTTATTGCTAATTAGTCATGATTACAGCTGAAGAAACAACGGAATTAACAAAAGCTTTTTACTAGTAGTGAATTTAATAGCAGTTCTAAACTTTTTCCACTTCCAGCTCTTTCCATTTCTAGATGGAGCAACCAAGTGGGAGACTTTTAAAAGCAAGGAGTTTTATCTTATTTTTTTCAGCTAACAGAATTATTTTCACTTTATAGCCTGATACTTCAAAGCAGTTTTCATATCTAAGATCATGACTGCTTGATATCTGAAGTCTGTGGCATCCTCTTACCATTCAGAGTGCTAATGTCCTTCAGTTTCCTAAAAGGAGCTATTTTATTCTTTTGAAGCTGAAAATGGAAAGAAATGCTGTCCTTGGAACACAAAAGTAAACTGTGGTACTTCATGCTTTCTTCTGGAAATGCATAGATACAAATAGGACACCTGTAGAGAGAAATCAATTGCTTAGAGATGTGGCTGCATTTGCTTGGGGAACAGGGTTGCTTAGCCTTTCTGCAGTCAGTTGCCCAGTGTGCACGTTGGTCCTGGAAAGAACAAATTATTTTTTCAGAACAAATGTATAGATTCAACCATTTGATTGTAAAATCTCAGTTCTTTTTTCTTTTTTTGAAAACGTTTTAAGCAATGATGGACATCTGTACTCAGTTTGGTTCCCAGCTTCTGTCTAGTTACATGAATCTGCATTTATTTTAATAATAAACCGGTATTTACCACTGTGTAAGAGTAATGCAATAAACAATGCATTTAGTTTCTCTAGCAGGAGACAAAACTCATTCTGAATTACCTGTATGCTCTGTATTCTGAGCCACTCAGAGTTTTGTGGTTGTGTGCGTGTTCGAGGAGCTGTGGTTCTTTGTCAGGGAGTCCTGCTCCTTCAGTCCACAGCTGAGATGTAACCTTGCCTTCTTGGTGTGTGTGCTATGTGGTCTCCCACTGCTTTTTTTTTTTTTTTTCAATAAAACAGAATGTATAAATATGCCAAATGCTGACTGTTTAGTAAACTTACGGGTAACTGTAACAATACTGTGATGTCACTTACGAGTTGTCATATACTAAAAACTGATAGAATGTTCTCTTTCATGCACTGAATTTTGCCCAGCATTGGCAGCAGCACTGACAGTGAGTCAAGAGTCAAGAAGAACAAACTGAATGTTTAAAAAGTCAGCTCATAGCTTTCCTCACATTTTTGATGCTCGCTTTCCTGGGCTTACATTCACCATGTGTTGTTTCTTGTCCATGATGATAAGCATTTTCTTCTGTTTTGTGTTTGTTTAGTTTATTTTGCACGTTAGAATTATGCCCTATTAGCATAATTAGACGAGGTTTTGTACTCTAAGCCAGCTTTGTAGGCTACCATCAGAAATTGGAGTTTTCTTTGCTGTTCTTTTTATCTCCTTGTTCTCCAGCCCTCAGCTTAGTGGTTTGACCTTTTGCATAAGCTATTTTTCATCAGCATTTGCCAAGGTTTTCTTAAACACTTTAGCAGTGCTTTGCAAGCATAAAACAGAAATGTTAACTATTTCATTCTTTATTTTATCTGTATTCTGTTGACTGACTTTTTTTGGGAAGTAGGAGTCCATAATCTTGGTCTGAGAAGGTCTGAATGTTAGGAGCTGTAATGTTTATAGAAGTGACTTTTGATTCATTGTTTCAAATTGATTCATTGTTTCAAATTCCCCTTTTGTTTTGAAACTTGTAATGCAGTACTTGTGCATTTCTTTATTTCTTTGTAGGTCACATTACACTTGACTCCAATTTCATCAGTGCATATTCACCAGAAGCCTCTGGTGTTTCTTCTCAACTCACCTTTGCCTCTGGTCTGGAAGCTAAAAACAGAAAGACTGGCACCTGGAATCCGCAGAGTTTTCTTTGTAAGTATGCATGGTCCTCTGGCCCACTCTGTATCACAGCTATTTGTCACACAAAGCACAAAGTTAATGGCATTCATTTGGAAAATTTTTAAACCTATGTTAAGAAAGGCAAGTTAACAGGAGGTCAAGTTTCAGTGTCAGGCTCTGGGGAGCAGTTAGGTGGTAGAGCAAAGCAGTTTGGAAAAAGTACCCAATTACCTGTTATATGAATTCAAGTAAAAGGAACCAAAATTGCTTTTTTTTATAATCTGCATATTGGGTAGTTATTAACAGCAGCAGCAATTCCCAATTCCAGTTCAAGAAGTTGTGAGGTTATAACAGATTGCCTGTTCTGATTAGAAGTTTGATAAACAATGCAAAAGCCCTTCAAAGCAATGGGAAATGTTACGGTGAATGCCTATTGTGTAGTCTGTGAACAAACAACAATTTGTATGCATTGAGTTCAAGATATGTTTGTTTCTGGTGAAGCTTGATCTATTGAAATGACCAAACTAAGCCTAGAATGAAGTCATTTTTATTTCTCAGAAGGACTGGAGTGCTGCTTAAAATGTTATGATCCAAATATTACCTAGTATTTGTAAATCATGTCCATACAATTTGCCAGGACATTCAAGTTTGCTATTTGTAGTGAAACAGACAAGTTGTTTGGATTAAATTTTTAATGTGTGACATCATGTCTAATCATGAGTTGTCGTTATTAAAGTTGCAGCTTTTACTATGTTCAACTCTAATTGCAGAACTAAACTTGATTATTTTTAGCTATGTCCTTATAGGGTTCAGTTTTGCTCTTCCAGCATAGCTGACTGTGGTAGGCATTGACTGCTTCTGCCCTACCTGATGGGAGGGAACTCAGTGGTATCACTGTGCACTGGCAGGAGGAGAAGGTGCTTTGTGCTGCAGCAGTTAGCACACTGGGAAGGGGACACTTGTCTCTGACTTGGTGTAATGGTGACTCCATAAAGTTCTCTAAGAGTCCCGTTGTTCACAGGATATCAAAAGTTTTTCTGGGGTTGATTTCTTTTTCATAGAATCATAGAATCCCAAGGTTGGAAATAACCTGTAAGATCATCTAGTCCACTGCCAGGGACGGTGACTCCACCACCTCCCTGGGCAGCCATTCCAGTGCCTGACCACTCTCTGAGAGAAAAACTTCTTCCTTATGTCTAATCTAAACGTCCTCTGGTACAACTTGCGGCCATTTCCCCATGTCCTGCTCGTTGCCTGGGAGAAAAGGCCAAATTGCTCTTCACCACAACCTCCCTTCAGGAAGTTGTAGAGTGCAATGAGGTCTCCCCTGAGCCTCCTCTTCTCCAGACTGAACAATCCCAGCTCCCTCAGCCGCTCCTCATAAGACTTGTGCTCCAGACCCCTCACCAGTTTCGTTGCCCTTCTCTGGACACGCTCCAGGACCTCAACGTCTTTCCTGTAGTGAGGAGCCCAAAACTGAACACAGTACTCGAGGTGCGGCCTCACCAGTGCTGAGTAGAGGGGGATGATCACCTCCCTGCTCCTGCTGGCCACACTATTTCTAATGCAGGCCAGGATGCCGTTGGCCCTCTTGGCCACCTGGGCACACTGTTGGCTCATGTTCAGCTGAGTATCAACCAACACCCCCAGGTCCCTCTCTTCTTCACAGTCATCCAGCCACTCATCCCCAAGCCTGTAACACTGCATGGGGTTGTTGTGCCCAAAGTGCAGGACCCGACACTTGGCCTTGTTGAACCTCATCCCATTCATCTCAGCCCAGCGGTTCAACCTGTCTAAATCCCTCAGAAGGGCCGCCCTACCCTCAGGCAGATCAACACCACCTTCCAGCTTGGTGTCATCTGCAAACTTACTACTTACAAACTTACTGAGGGTGCACTCAATCCCCTCATCTAGGGGGATCTTAAACAAGATGAGCCCCAGTACTGATCCCTGGGGGACACCACTTGAAACGGGTCACCAGCTTTCCTTCCATCAAGGTACAAGAGTAGAAAGACCTTTAGTATTTTGACTTGTGAAGGACTCTGTCCTGTTCCCAGTGCAATTTGTTTTAAATTAAAAAATGATATTGTATTTTAAAGGTGTTTTAAAGGTAAAATCTCAATTTTTCTCACTAAATTTTACAGACTCTTAACTGTTACCTTCTTGTTGACCATTCATGGTATGTGCCCTTAACATAGCCAGCACAGTTCAGATGTGCTCAGAAATTGACTGAAGATGATGATGAACAGCAGTATGATGAGAGTCCTTGATCTTCTTGTGGCCAAAAGAAACAGCACCTTTCACCAGTTAATTAAGATTTAGTTATATTTTCATTTCAGTTTTGATCTCCTCTTGCAGTTGCTATACCATCACTCCCATTTCAATTCAGCTAATTTGTTTTCAGCCCTCTCTTCTCCTCTCTTCAGCATTTTCCTTCTTCTTTTGCCTTGACTTTGGAATTGAAGAGACTCTGCTGAGAGCTATCAATTTCTGCTTAGCAGACCATGCCAGTGTTCAGACTGTGGCTGTGCTGGACTTGCTTAGCTTGGCTCAGTGGCCTGCAGTAAGGCACGGAAACAATAGGAATGTGTCTAAGGCCTTAGCTGCCAAAACTGTACGATTAGCCAAGTGTTTGCTTCAGAAAAGTGCTTCAATCTCTTCTGACTTAAAACAGACTTGAAAGCAAAAACAGTCTTGAAAACTTGAGCAGCAGCAGTCATGATTTGTGCCAAAAAAGGCATTGTAAGTTTATTTCAATCTCTTATCAGGGACTCATCAACCTTCCTATTTCTCATATACCGGTTTCTCAGTAGTTATGACTTGTGTTAGTTGGCTGAATAACTTAACCTGTGGTAATAGACTATTGCCCTTCCACAGTTCCACTCTGCTCAAAAAGATACATATGTTGTTTTGTCTATATGTTTCTTTCAAAAAATAAAACAACACAGAATCATGTGGCGCAGAAAATTATGGGAAATGGAGAAAAAATCTTGACTTGTGCACAGGTATAACACCCCTCAAAGAAATAGATCAGCTCTAGTTTGGCAGCAGAGCTGCTTGTCTGTGTTAGGCCATGCCACACTGCAGTCACTAGTGCAGCCTCCGGCCTGAAGAAGCAATCTGCCTCTTTGCAGAATCAGGGGTTTTACTTCCAGGTACTTCCAGGTGAGTCATGGAGCAGACAGACATACTTCTTCTACTCTCCCTTCTTCCTTACCAAAGCCCTCAATAAGTTCCAGAGAATTAAGCTTTAGTGTGTAAATCACAACCTTAAGAAGCATGGGATGCAAAATTGGCTTCATTGGCTCATCTTGTTTGAAAATACTTGGCTTATGCATGTACTTCTGCAGTTACATCTTGTTCATTCTCCTTACGTTTACAAGCCAGAAACAGGGTATTTTGAATCATAAAGGATTTCAAATATAAAAATATGTTTTGATGTCTGTGAATTCTATGCTCAAAACAGGAATGTGTGTCATGCATACCATAGGAGTGTCATAACTATTGTGTCTGTCTCTATGGAAGCCTGAGGCATGATAATCATTGTCTTTCCAGCCTCTCTTTCTGACATTTCATACAATATGTTCATTCACAATTTTATTAATATGCTGTATGTAAATTGTGAATTGCAATGTTTTATTGATTGAGCCTAGTTAGTAAGTAAAAATGTTTAACTGGCAACTTCTGGGACTTGTTAGTGGTAAAGAAAACACTCCTGGAGCCAAGTCCTGACTGTTTATTTCTTACAATTACTAACTGTTAAATTTGCCCCTGCATAGCACCATAACACTTAAGTCATTACAGCGAAGTTATTTGAATAAATAAATATACAAATTATATTAAAAGATCAAAAGCTATTTCTAAAAAGGGAGGTAACTCTAGGATATGAGCAGATAATAAAACAATCTGTGAGATGCTGTTAGTACCCTTGTACAGGTGGAGAAAATAATGTTTGCTGAGGTTGAACAATATTTCTATTGCAGCAGACAGTAGAACTATGGCTGTCTATTCTTGGTATCCTTGTTAGAAAGATACTTTGCTCCCCTCAGTCTGAATTCATTGTTTGAGTTTCCACTGCAAAGGTTGGTTGAAGAGAACAAAGATAAGGGGTCTCAGATTGCTTGCTAATTTTTTTCTTTATTTTATCTTTCAATCTGTATATATGGAAAAGAATGAAAAGATTTAAAGCTTGTGTCAGCATATTCTCAGAAGACCAGGAAAGCATACAGTAGTAGTTCTGAGTCAGTCTGGAGTTCACCTTCTTTCCATATAGCTAAAAGCTTGCATTGTTGACTTGGGTCAGGTCCTGCATTATACAGAAGTTTAAAATGAATGGTGGAGAAAATCTGTCCTCCAGGCGCATGGTTAAACTGTAGAAGAAAGTACAAAGTACTTTGTAAATTATTATTTTCTTTCCCAAACAGTGCAATGGATGGAAGCACAGTGACGCTTACAATACTTTGGAGGAAGGCATCTGGGATGGTTCTTAAGGGGTTTCTTTACTTATTCATTGCCTTTTTGCTGTTATTGCACTGATTTCTGCATCTGTAAATCAGACAAAACATTAGTGAATAGTCCTAAGAAAAAATGTTGGGATCTCGATCAAAACTAACTTAAGATATCTAAATAATAATTATTTTCCTGGTAGGTTCATTTGTCAATTATATAAATGCAATTCATGAATTCACTCTGAACTGCCTGAATTGCATTCAGCTGAGTTACTCACATAGTGATTATCTAAATGGAGAGTCAAAAGGAACTACATAATATGGAGAAGGAAAAGCCAGTAAATAGAAGTAAAACAGACACATTCTGTATTCTCAAGTCAAAAGTGATGCAATAATGATTATAGAATTGTAATGCTTTGTTTGGTATACATAATATTCCAGTGCTGTGCAAGACAAGGAGGTCAGGTGTGCTTCAATAGCCATGTTTTAGTGCACAGGTGTTCTTGGAAACTACAGACACTCTTGTGCTTTGTGTACTTTTTTTAAAATTTTTTTAATGTAAAAGTACTCACATAGAAAATAAATTAGAAAACAGATGCTTTTCCTGAGCTTTGACTCCTGTTGTAGCTGAGTTCTCTCAGGTTACCTGGGAGAAGGCAGAAGGGTGGAGAGTGATTTTTGAAGCTGTGGAAGTGCCAAAAAAGGCAAATTTCTGCACGAGAGTTACAGAAAGTAAGTACATGGTGACTGTCTGGTATGGTGTTAATGTTGTATCTGGCTTAGATAAGATTATTTTCAAAGAGCCTACGTCAGTTATGTATATCTTGATGGGTTAAGTTGGTGGTGCCAGCAAGTCCTGAGTTTGTTCTCATGATGCTGAAAATCAACAGACCTAATTATCGTACTATTTTAATTTGAAAACACCTGAAATATTTGAGTGCATGAAGTCTGCCTGACCTAAGTCGCTGAAAATCACCACTTTGACTACTGATATATCTAGACATATTAGTCTGATTGGATATTCTTACAAAAATACAATAGCTTGGGGACTGGGCCCTTTCTGTTGGAGAGTTCCTAGGCTGAACCATCAGCCCCCTCTAGGAAGAGTGGCATGCAGATGGGAAAGTCTGCTTAGTTCAGCAAGGGGAATATTTAGCACCTGTGCTAAATACTGCGTTTTCTTCAGTAGGAAGAAACTGTAGGCCAGAATTGTACCGGAAGGAGGCAGAGGGAGAGAGAGTACATCTTCACTGGGGATTAGCCTGGTTGGATTACAACAGATCTCAATTTTTTGTAAGCTAGACAACACCTGCAGAAAATACTTCTACCTTTGATCCTTTTACAGGCCAATTTTGCAGAAAAACCTGACCAGACTTTTCCCACCACCACACTTTTAAATTTCTGTATAACAAAATAATTTCCTCCCTTCCCCCGAAGTCATTATTTCACTCCTTCCCTAAAAGCAGTTTATTAAGAACATGTCTTGGCAGAAAACCAGAAGGTTTATGAAGCTGCCCAGAAAGAGGGTTTTGCAGATGCTGCTCGCTAGTGATTTCTCTCTTCAGATTTGTTAGCTTTCTCAATTGCTTTTATAGCCTAGGAACGTCTTTATTGGGCAAGTGAAACTAATCAGAATTAAATGAAAAAATGGACCCCAATCCTTTTTGCTTTCCTGAGAGAAATCACTGTTAGACTAGATTCCCCACCTCCTCCTCTCTCCAGAAGTCTGAATATCTACTTCATAGTACTGCTTATAGTATTTGGTTAAGGATGTGGTGCTTCAGCTCTTTCTCTGAGTTAGTTATTCAGGTAATTGGCTGAATAAGAGTTATGGATGCGAAAGCACTTAAGAAGTGAATAACCTGACAGGAGATTGGTAAAACGGAGGAAGCAACAGTAATAAAAATAAATGCAAAACCAGATCGTGTGCTGTTGTTTTGAGATTTGAGGAGAAAAAAAAAAAGAAAAAGCTGTAAAGAAAAATCAGTGATTGAGTTTAATTATTAGTCATCTGTTTATTTCTAAGAAAAAAAAAAAGGGATGGTCTTATTTCTTCAGCCAATAGCTAGTGTATTCCTTTTACTTCATATGGCTGACATATTTTGGGTCTCTGCCACCAAACCACAAGCTGCTCTATGGTTTGCACTAGATTTTGGATGACTGACAAAACTCACTGAAAAACAAGTGCTATTTGTTTTCCTGTGCCTAGAATTTAACGGGAAATCAGGAGACTAAGTTTCCAATCACTTGCTAAACAGACCCAGATGCGAACAGAGCGCTCTGCTAGAAGAGTGAGAAAGGATAGGAAGTGCATGACTAGTGATAAATATAGTATAAATAGTGACCTTTCACTGTTCAAAGTAAAATGCTGTAGATTTTCAGCGTTGTGTAACAGTGTGAAGAGGAATTTAAAGGGACGATTGCATTTCCACAGAATCCTGGGTTTGTTTTTTGTTTAAATCTTCATAGTTCTTCTACTTAGTAGCAGGAAATAATCCCATGGTTGCCCTTTTCCACTTGGCAGAGTTCATGTTTCCCCTTCCCCTTCCCATACCATTTCCGTGCTTTTTGGAAGGAATGTGAAAATACCATTAAGTGTCTAATTAAAAGCAGCGTTTAGTAAACAGTAATGTTTATTATGCTTGTCACAACTGTAAAATTCCTCAGACAATGTCTAATTTAGCCTGATTTACCTCCTGACAAAATCATGCTTTTCTAGTCTGTAGAACTGTTTTCCTCCCAGAAATTTCAGAGACTGTATATGAGAGCTGTTCTTGGCAATCAGCTGGAAGGATTTTGTCAGAAGTAGAGATGGTAGAAAATGAGTGCTTAATACAGGTGTAACAGTGTTGCATTGTCTGCATTCAATAAGGTGGAATGTGAAAGAGCACAATAGTCCTAGTAAAGCATCTTTAAATACTTGGATTTTTTTGATTCAAAAGTTCCTTCAGGAAATGTTAGAGGGGAGAATTTATATTTTTGACTTATGAAGCTATGTTCATAGCAAAGAATTCTGTTTGTGGTAGCATGATGTCCCAAAACAGGGGACTTTTTTTACAGCACAGAAGTATCTTTTGCTTTCAGTGTAAAGCACTTTAATCTGGAAAGAAATATTTCAAAATTCCCAAGTTGCTGGTAAATACCAGAGGAATCTATGCAAGTCTGTGTGCCTTAGTTTCTCCTTTCATGGAATGGTCAGGCCCTCTTCTTTTTTGGAGCTTGGTTTGCTAATGCTATCACAGTTCATATTAGATTCTCTCATGTCCTAAGTGATTTAAGCCATTTTTCAAAACTCACGCTTAATGCTTGGTGTTTCATTAAGCTTCAAGGGTGGGCTGTATTCATGGGTCATGGCTCCAACAAAAGCTTTGTCTGCATCCTGGGCTTTATGTTAAATCGAGTTGAAAGAGCAAGGAAAGAAACAACATTCTGGCACTTGGAGATTGGAGTGGACCCATTCTGCAATAAGCTGAAGTGTTTGGAGACAGATTCCTGTGCTGATTTTTGTCTTTTCTATACTGTCATGGTTCCTTCCTGTCCTCACTTGCTTCAGTTGATGGGGGTTTTGAAAGTGGAAGTTCACAGAAGCAAGCAGCACATTTTGGCAGACTACTGGTGTTAGTGACGCAGAGATAATAAATCACAACAGGTTGTTATTTAGTCACTGATTCCAGTGGAAAGTATAGCTACACTTGCCTAGATATGCTTTAATTCACTCCTTCTCTAGCTAGGTGGAATCTAGCTTGAAACAAAATCCCTGAAAAAGCATCTGCTATCTTATTTTGTTCAGATCAACTTAATGTGTTGAACCTATTAAGATGGTATTAGATTACTGTGAGGTGAGTGAACAGTTGCCTGTGTATGTTAAACTCCTGCTGAGCCCTGAACTTTGGGGACAGATTTATCCTTCATGTCATTTTTTTTTCTTTTTCCTTTTTATCATGATTCTTTCTATGGTGGTTCTGAAAATTGCACTTGCTTTGATGTGGTTTCAACTTAGATGGAAAATTTCTGGATTTTCTTTCCAGATGCATATAAATGCACAAGTGTGATCCCACGGGGTTCTAATTCCTATCAGGTTCTTTGATAGTTGGTGAACTCAACATCTCTTCAGAAGCAGAATTAAAATCTGCAGATAAGATAATGCTATTTCTTTCACATTTTGTTCTAAAAACAGTGAGAAAAGGAAGTGGAAGTTTGTCATGATTTTAAGTGTTCTTGAGAACACCAAGCTGAAAATGAAAAAAAATATACTGCTATCTGAAGGCATCTTATCTCTGTGGTTTGTAGGGAATAATGCAAAGCTGATAGACGCTGCACAAATGTGCAGCATGTTTTATGTTGCACCTGATTTCAAAAGCAGCCACTTATCAAGAAGAATTGCTCTGTTTGTGATTGTATGCTGATTTTTTTTAAGCAATAAAGGAAATGTTTTTTGAGTTTCAGAGTACTTGATCTTTCTCCATTTGTGGCTTCGCTTTTTCTCTGTAAGAGGTCTGAAGTCTGTCAAAGTACATTATCAAAAAAGCTACCGAGTCCTGACTCTGTGTAGGCTGCTATGAAAGTTGGTGCAAGATTTTTACTTCTACTCTGAGTGGATTTACTCCTGACGTGTTCTGTCACGGGTCTGATACTATCTAGAAACATTAAACGGTGCTGCTTTTCTTCTGCTGATTTGTTTGTTCCGTTATGGATGGCTTTGTTGGTCACTTGTGCTGGAGGGACCTTGATGAGTGGCTGTTGCTGTGAGGAGAGGGAATGATTCATGCTGTGGATACTTAACTTTGTGTTTTGAGTCAGTGTCCAAAGGTATCTGACTCTCTCTCAAGGCTAATTTATGAGCTTGCTTCCTACTTGGGTGTTCTGAGTTACAGCTACATTAAATTCTTAAAATGTCATAAGGCAAACAAAAAATAATATCCCCAATATATCAGGTTCAAAGAAAAGAAGAAAAAAAAAAAGACAGAACTTTAAAGAGAGAAGGAAATAGGTAAAATAAGAAACAGAAGTTGCTGTTTTGAGTGGCTGTAGTGACATGCTCAGCAGTGAGATGACTTACGGCTGGATCTGAGGTGTTCCTTCCGGCAAGCAGTAATTGGTGCAGTTTGGCACTTAACGCCAGGTAGCTGATGTCCCAAGGTGCCTTGGCAGCACTGCAAGAACAATTTTTGTGAGACTGGAAAGTTTTTTTTTAGAGACACATAAAGGTTTGGTTGTTTTTTTTTTCAGGATGAGAGATCCTTGAAGTTTCCTTGCCTCTGTACAGTGCAAAGAAAATTTCTGTTTCTCCCAAGGACCACTAAGTTACATTTAAGTAGTAGTATGTGTAATTAAAGTAGGTTCCTAAATATCTTTTACTACTTGATAGAAAGCTCAGAGTTTTGTAGCAAATGCAAGATGCTGCACTTGATCCTCATTCCCCCTGACAGCAGAGCCTTTTGAACTGCATTCCTTGCTGTGGAATACTGCTGTCTGTGGACGGTGTATTTTGGGCCTGCAAACTGATTTTCCACATCAGACTTGGAAGTTCCTCATTTAGCCTCAGAAATGTGGCAAAGCATGTAGATGACCTCAGCAACAGGGGATGTTTCTGGTGCAGTCATCTTTAATGCCCGCACAACAACAGGAAGAAATAGAGCTGGAGCGCTTTTTCCACTCTGCAACCTCTAGAAGTAACCACTGCAGGAGATGAAGTAGGGAGATGAGAGTGAACGTGGTGGCAGTTTCTTAATCAACCATTGGGCTGGGTAATGTGTGCTCACGTTAAAATTGTTGACATATTTCTGAGCATGTAAAGCATTCTTTTGTTTGAATGCTCTGGCTGCCATGCCTGAAGTACTTCCAAGAGGGCTGCTTTTGTTTTTTTCTGAAGAGTAAGCAGTTAATGTTTGAAGCAGGTGTTGAAACAGTGATGGTCGCCTTTTTTGGAAGAGTTTGTTGAATTCTTTCCAGAAAAAATAACGTGCTTGGCCCACTTAACCTTACCTCAGGTCCATGTAGTAAAAATCCTAACATTGGCAGGAACAGCAGAACTCTGCACTTCTTTTAAAAATGTAATAGTGAAACCATTAATTTCTAATTGTCTTCGGTCTGTGATTAAAAAATGATGATAAGCTTCATGTCTATATAAAGATGTTTACTATATAATCGTTAGTTGAGGATGTTAGTGAGAGACTTGATGATTCTGCTTTTTGTCTCCCAGTTTCTCTCTAGTAAGACTCAGAAATTTGAGTGTGGTGTTCACTGATAGTATCTGTCCTGCAGGGAAACATTTGTCTTGCCCCAGAATTATGCTGAATATTTGCAAGTTTAATTAGTAATAAATGGAAAGCCAAGACCTTTGAGGAAGAAACCTATTGTTAACAGACACTTAAATATTTCAAATCCTAAATAGAAAATACAGTGCAAATGCATTATTGCAAGCAAATGCATTTCTTTAGACAATATTTTAGAAGTGTTAATATTTTCCTCTCCAATTTTCCTCAAATGTCTTAAAAGGTTACACTGAATTCTTTTCTCTGACATGGACCATGGAAAATACCAGGCCTATTATAAATTGTGTAAATGAACATCAATTGCTGTCACTCTTAGATGCACTGTAGGAATTTTTTGAGGCGGTTACAGAATCTTGGTTCCTGGCAGTGGAATGCCAGTATCTATCCAATGTACCTGTAAAATAGTAACTGATGAAATCCTTAAATCCAGCAATTTTTACTCACAGGAGAATTTTCTTTTTTAGGCCAGGGCTCTACAAAGATGTCCCATGTGTTTGGATAGAAAAGACAGCATAGTTAAGAGGTGCTGCATAGGCTGTCTCCACATGACCTGTCTTGTACTGACAGTGTGGTCTTTGTCCTGTAAGACTGGGCACTGTGATCCAATGTTATTATGGAGATGCTCCATGAAAACCCATTCATGGTGTAACTGCTTCTAAGTAATGGAATTACAAAGTGAATACTATTTGCTAAGTGCCGTCATACGTTGCCATCTGTTCTTAGTATTGTAGGAGAATCCTAGATTTTCTCTTACGTTAGAGTCTACTTTCTTATTTGGTAAGGATGGTATTTTCTGCGTTACAGAAGATAAGGATTAATTTAAAGGAAATGTGTTCTGATGGTCATATGAAAAACAATTAAGGAAGATCATTTGGAATTGAAACAAATGTTAGTTTAAACTTTGAATGCTATTCTGGTAGGGGGAAAAAAAGTCTTCTCTTGAGCAGAGTGTGATACATAGATAATAAATGCCAACATAATAGCTGGAAGCATGGAGAAGAACTTTTGAAATTCCTTCCATGTGCCGAAGGACATAATTTATGTGTTTACTTAGACAAATACCTGTATGTGCTAAACTGCTCAACAAGCTGATATAGAACATCACAAAATAGTGCTGTGAAGTGAACTGTAGATACAGGGAAGATAATGGCTGGTTGTTATTAGTTAATTTTATCTAATTGGAGCCTGACTTCATATAATTTGCTTAAATAATTGCTGTTGATTGTTTAAAAGACTAGAGGGGTACTTATCACCATTATGCTGTGATAGCGTGTAAATAATACTCAGAAGGGGTTGGAAATTGTTGCACTGTTCTTTTTACTCTTTTCATCAACACTGTTAGTTTTGAATTCAAGGAAGTAATACATTTATTTTTTTTTTAACAAAGAAATCAAGTTTACTAGAAAGCCTTGATGTTGCAGCAGTATATATTAATATTGGGATACTTTCTGCCTCCAGGCTTCTGTCTGATTTGTGCTCAGGTGCAAGAACTGATACACTCTATATTTTGACAATTTTAAGCACTGTTTTAGTTTTTCTGGTCAAGGCGTAAGTTAATACAACCTATTTATAATGATTTTTCTAAAGATGCAAGTCATCTGCTTTATGTGCTAGATCAAAGCCTTTCTTTTTCTTACTCTAAGTAAAGCAGTAGTGTGTATAGCCTCTTTCATTTCTAACCGTGTCTCTCCATTGGTCTTTTCACTGTGCCTGAACTCATGTTCTTTTGCATTTGGAAGACCTTTCGGATTCGGATTACCTCAGTAGTTCCCAGGTTTATTGAGCTTCACATACTTCTCTCCCTTCACTTACCTGGACTCTGTTGTTTTAACCCCCTCCCATTTCCCTGCTGTCTTCCTGCTCTCCCCTTCTTCTCCTCTTCAGCCCATGTGCAGCATTATTATACTATTGTCAGCAGCCGACATCTGAGACTGGTTTAGAGACCCTTTGATTCAGCTGCCGTATGCACTCCAGCCGAACTGATAGGTTGGGAACACTGTGCTGTTTAAAACAACTACATTAAAGTAAATAATCTCTGCAAATGAATCATTATGCAGCTGTTAAAATGCATGAAATTTAGGCATGAAGTTGGAAGTAAGCTATAAACGTGCAGCTGATTTGGGTGTGCCAGATGATGTTGCTTAAACGGGCTGCATGTCTGTGTGGATAAATGTACTGCATTTAAATTGCATTTTTGTTTTCATCAGGTGTCTTCAGGTTCCATTGTTTGGTTCGAGAAGGGAAATTTCTCTTTGTCAGCCGAAATGGAAGAAAAGAATTTTCCTGAGAGAAACGAACATCTGTTACAGTGGGCCCAGAAGGAATATGGGGCAGTGACATCTTTCACCGAACTCAAAGTATCAAGAAACATCTATATTAAAGTAGGAGAAGGTAAATCAAACAAAAAGAAAACAGGCAAACAAAACTCAACAGAAATGTTGGAACTTCTCAATCTTGAGAATAAATTTAATTGTAGTATTTCATTGTTTTTTGATTGTGAAACAAACCTCTCATTTTCCAAAGAGATACGTTATGAAGAGGATGAGGCAGAGAAAATCAGGTGTAAAGACCAGACGTTAGGTTTAGTCAGTTTTTTAATGAATTTTAGTGCCATAATTTTATGCTTATAAATTCAGGTACAGGATCACTGGCTATAATCTTACAAGAAAAAAAAAATTGCATTTTTAAAGAAACATACTACTCGTGGTGATTGTTTGGGTGCCTTCAAGATTGGAGTGTAGAACCTGAGGAAAGTTTCTATAAACTTTCTGAGGGCTATTTGTAGAAATACCTGAGTTGTGTTCTGTTTTTCTTATTCCCTTGCATAAGGATACAGACTACTCTGAGCAAAGAATTATTGTCTTTCTCATGAAGATAGGTCATCTCAGGCTGATCTGATGTCTTTGTGTATTTTTACCCTGAGGATTAAGGTTTCCTATCCCTATGAGCTGGGCTAAAGGGAGCTGGGAAAGTACTGCAGTGCCTGAGGGATTTCATGGCCCATGTTAGGGTGGGGCTTTGGCTGTGTCTGTGCAGCTGAACAATATCAGAAAAATATAAAAATATGAATCTATGCAGTAGCTTCTGGATCATGCTTATATTATCATGCTACAGATGTCTTCTGCAAGAGATTTGTATCTGAGCTGTTCTTAAGTCATAGTGATACAACAGGCACAGCTTTTCACTATGATCTTGGAATAAGGCCGTTGGTTCAGGAGAGTTTTATAAACTACTTATCTTTATTCAAATTTATTTTCTGGAACACATATAGAGAGCAGAAGAAATTTATCAGCAAAAGCAACTTTCCATTATAGTACGAGATGATGGGGGGTGAAATTTGCTTTATTTGCAGGCATGGGATGTCATAAGATTTCAGTGTTCATTACTTAATGGCTTGTTTCAGTGTTCCTTTAGTTCTTTGAAGATGCCATTCAAGTCTAGGCTAAACCAAATGCAATGAGAATAAAGGCTGGTAAAAGTGAACTGGAGCTGTTCTTTGCATTGCAGCTAGAGATCCAGCTGTTTTGAAATATTAGAAATCAGTAGAAGAACACTTTTAACAAAAGTACTGGGGACTGAGCATTGACTGGCACCAGCAGACTGTGTGACTTAGTATCACTTCAGCAGTATTTCTAGAGAAACTGCTGCAGAGTGGAACTAGTTGGCTACCAAAAAAAAAAAAGCGAAAACCAAAACCGAACCCAAAGTCTTCTGTGGCAAAAACACCCAATCCTCACCACCTGTATACCATCATTAGATTTCCTGACGCATAAGGCTTGTCCCCCCAAATCGGAGCATGGCTGTGTTGGTTTTATCCAAAACATGCCAAATTTGTACAGGATTCCCCTGCATGATTTTTGTTCTGCTTGGCACCAGTCTTGTATTTTAATGCCAGAAGATCATTCAGAAATACATTTATTAGGTTATTAAAGTGCTCTTGGAACATATGTATGGGAGTATGGTCTCTGTGTTACAGAGATAAGCATTCAATTAGATATGTCAAAAAACATATAAAATTGTTTGTTGATTTGCTCATCTCCAGTTAAACAAAACAGCTAAATATGAGAGCTTTGCATCGTGTTTAGAGTATATTTAAACACAGTTTAATTAGGAGTTAAGTACACAAAATGGAACTTGGCAAGCAACCAACATCAGTTTCTGAGAAGGCTCCTACAAACTAGCTCAACTGTAACCATATTTGATTTAGACTTGAATTTTTGGCAGAAGAAATAAAGGGGCGGGAGGAAGTGGAGAGATCATGCACATGTATTCCTGCATAGGAGAGGGTCAGTTCTTGAACTGTAGCGGTCATGCAAGAAGTTCTATGAAAAACACGTGGGACATGGACCTGATCTGCTTCTCTGCAGAGTGAACAATGGAATCAGTGAGTTCCACAAATCACAGTGTATGCTGATAGGCAGCTCAGGCTTTTCCTACAAAAATCACACTATGCAGTCAGGTACCCTCAGTGGCCAGTCTCTGAATTCATGGCTAGAGTTACTCATAAAAGAAGAGGCTGCATGAAGTCATTCATTCTACACAGCTGATACAGAATTTAATGTGGGTAGTTAAATGAATACTGCCATTTTATCTTTATTCAAGTTAAAAATATCTGAAATTGGAAGACATAACATTTTAGAAGTTGGTGCTCTAGCTGAATACAAGGAAAAGAGAATTCAAGCCAGAGGAAAAAAAAAATCTAAAAAAGGATGATCTGTCATGGAATAAAACTGCTTCTGATGCCATGAGTCTCTGAAATCAGTTTTGAGGCTGTGAGTGAAAGGCAGCTGAGTATGGAAGCCTGCCAAAACTGGGTTGGGGCCAGGCACACCTGAATCTTATTGATTCCATCCATCAAGAGCCTGAGTGTGGCTGATCCAGCTCTGCAGGGGTGGTGAGCACAGTGGAAACTTAACCAGGCTAGAGTGAGAATTTTGAGCTGGGAGGCCCACAGAGTAGGGGTGTTGTGGTCAGCTGGACTTCCGTGATAAAAGAGGTGACAAAGTGATAGCCATGATAATTGCTATCAGATCCTAGAAGGCTGGACTGCTCACAGAAGTGATGTTAGAGCATATTTTTCTGTAGAAAAGAAGCTGATTTAGTTCCTTGTGGCTTAGTAAGATATGACATACAGGTCAGGGAGACTTATGAGTTAGCTAAATGTTACCTCATGCAGCCTGTACCACCAATCTAAATCCAGCACAGGTGCGCTAGCCTGGAGGGCAGCCTATTTTCAACACATTTAAAGCAGAGAAGGAGTCAACCATAACAATAACAGGTCTGAAAAAGACTCCATGTACAATCTGTTTACAAACTAACACTGTGCTCCTGTCCTGGCAGAAGCTGGAGCTTCAGTCCTGTTGCTGAGTTGGTGCCCTGTACTTACCCACACTTGCAGACTTGCTGGGTTTAATACTGTAGGTTTGTGCTCTGTGCTATGGTTTGTCCTGCCATTGCTTCAGCTCACTGCTTCACAGTGAGTGCTGCTAAGAGCTTCCTCCCTCCCTGCAAAGACTGCAGCTGCTTTCTATTTTTTAACGTGGTGCCACTTTAAAGTTGATGTTCTGATCTCTGTAGTGCTAAGGGCTAGTGAACTGTAAAGTGCTTCCTGCATTTTCTTTTGCATGTAGAGGAGTGGGAGAGGAAAATCCCAGATACCTTGCTCATCCTCAGCTTAGAGTTTTGGAAGGTGAGCTCTGCTTGGATAGGATTTTTATTGCTGAATTAAGCTGATGCTGCTAAGACTGCATGTCTTGGAGAGCGATGCCTGATTAACAGCTCTCATTTGCACAAAAATTGCATGAGTTAAAGCTGGGTGATTAAGTTTTATCCAGTTTAGCCAAGAACCTGTGGGTGATACCTAATGTGTATAGAAGAGAGCAGCTGTTGTCTGTCCTCTTTAAAATGGAGGTGTTGCCCACAGGAACTCCTGGGAGCAGCCAGCAGCTGGGAACAGTCAGGGCTGCATGCTTGTGGCAAGCAGGGCTCACCAGCTGTGGGCCTACAGCTCACCTGGTGCTGTTGCAGAGGAGCCTCACCTTGGTGCCTGGGGAGATTGGGAAGGCCTGGGGCTTCTAGATGGGCTCATGGGCTCTGTTTGATCAGTTGAATTGCAGACACCCGCAGCAACCTTCTAAAGTAACTAAACAGCGCTGAGAGGGAGAAAAAGAAGGAAAAAAGTATGGTGGCCAAAGAAAGAAGAAATGAATCTCCTTTTCTCTTCCAGCCCAAATCTTGGTAACTGACTGACAAGAGTAAATGCATTTTGGTTAAGGCGGGGGAAGTAAATGTGTATATCAAGCATCTACTGACAGAGTTAAAATGAGCGCAGAAGAAAGGCGTGTGAGGAGCAGGGGCCCGGGCTGGGGAGCATCAGTGCTGGTGGCAGCGAGGAGCGGTTCCCTGAGCTGTGCTGACGCGGCAGGGAAGGGCCAGGAGCAGGAGGCGAGTGCTTTGCCATGGCCTGTGATAGCACGTGTGGTGATTACCCACACACTGCTTAGAGGCTGGTGTTTTATGGGTTTAACTGTGTTGTAGCACAGCAACTGAGAAGCAAATACATAATATCTGTGTGTAAGTATGAGCCTATATATATAACTTCAGGCTCAGTATAGATCATTTGGGATCACTTTCCATTCTGTGCTGTAGTGGGAGGAGTTGGCAGGAGTGCAGCTGCATTCAAGGCTAATCTGGCAGGGCACGCACCAGATGTTGGAGGAGTGCTTTGCTTGCACAGTATGAAGAGTTACTGCCTCATGCAGCTTTGACAGGTTCTGTACAAAAGGCAATAAGGTTAAAATTCAAAGACTGCTTTGTGTAAGATCAGGAGAAGAAATTCTCCTAATTGTTTCCACTGCAGCTTGGGACACAGGAGTCTCTGAGCTTTCTGAGAAGTTGTGTACCACATGCAAATACACTTCAGGGATGATATGTCAGCTCTGATTTATGAAGCAAATGCAAACAGTGATCTCCACTCAGTTTCTAGGAATTTGTCCGCAGCTTTACATGCGTAATGCATTATATTCTTTCAGATATTTTTCTGTTGTGCTATTGATCTTAAAAGGAAAGCCTTCTTTGTAATGCAAAGGTCAATGTGGCAATGGTTTGGAATTCTGTTCTTGTAAGACTTTGTCTTGAGCATGACACTTAGTCCTTCTGTGTATTATGGTAGTTCGTACGTAAAGCTCTCTCAGAAATGAAGTATTTATGTATGCTGCTGCTTGAAGTGCAGCAATCCAGGCTGTGCATGAGCACTTCATACCAAGACTATTTTTTTGTTTAATTTTGTACAGTAATTAATGTGCGTGATCAGCTAGGCAGTTGAAACCAAAAAAAAGATTATCTACTCTAGGATTTCTTCACTTCGGCGATGAGTATTATATCAACCATTTATTTCATCCTTTTCTTGCTATATTCAATTTTCCATGTGTAAGAGAACTGTGATATTTCTAGACAAAGCTGATTCTGACTACACAAAATATAGGAAAATATACTGAATATGGAAATGGAATATATTTTCTGTGATCTTTTAAATATATTAAATTTTTAATAACAAGAAAAAAAAATCTAAAGGGAGGAGTTAACACAGAAGCTTTGAGTTAATTTCAAAAGAAATATGAGAGAAGCAAATTAAATATGTTATTAATTTTGAAAAACACGTATTTTCCTTCAGTATTGTTTTCAGGTTTCTTTTGGGGAAGGGAGGGAGTTCATTAAATATTTGAATCTGTAGTTCACAAGTATGTATTGTAGAATCACAAGATTATTCAGGTTGGAAAAGACCTTCAAGATCATCAGGTCCAACCGCAACCTAACCGTGCTACCCCAACTCTAACAGCCCTCTGCTAAATCATCTACCTGAGCAGAGGAGTGCTTTTTTTTGCAACAGTTACCTGCTTTTCAACATTATGGTGATTTCTCCTATGTACGTAAGGTGGGTAACAGATGAACCTCTTGTGCTTGAGATCTGCATCATAAAATACAGTGCTGCATTGAAGTAGATGCTGTACATACATGAATGTAAGTTGATATTTATGTATAAAGCTACTTATGCTTTCTTTTCTTTTTTTCTTTTTTTTTTTTTTTTTTCTTCCCTTTTCAGATCAAGTTTTTCCTCCCACATGCAACATAGAAAAGAATTTTCTGTCTTTAAATTACCTTGCGGGATACCTACAACCAAAAAGAGCAGAGGGGTGCCTAATGTCTAACTTGGTCCAAGAAAGGGAGGTTCACATAATTGAACTAATCACTCCAAATTCCAATCCATACAGGTAAAGTATCATGTAAGATATAAAATCTGAAATCACAGCTAGATCTTTCCCTTCTGTATTGGAATTTAAATGAAGATTTAGTCATTTCATCATTACAGGAAGAGCTTGGACCTTAACATTTTAACTTAAGTAGAAACTAGTTCTTCATCATGTGAAAACTCTGGATTCTGCTTCATGATTCCAGGATTTTTCTGGACAAGACCATAATGCACAGTTTTTGTGGATTTTACTCTGCTGTCCTTCTCTAGACAGAAGTCTTGCTCAATCAATTGATGTTTTCTAGTGAAATGAATAAGGAGGTATGAATAAGGACAAAATCTGACAGGGATTAAAATAAGCCCACTGAATGGGGAGGTGAGAGAGGAATTAAAAGTAATTTTGACCTGTCATAGGTATTGAAGACTTACAGTAACCCAAGGGCACTGATTCCCAGCCAGGGGTCTAGAGGTCATGGGTGATCTGTGATCCATGGTAAGAGTGTCACAGTTCTGCAGAATCACAGCTGTATTTTCTATAATGTTTCTGGTTGAGCATAAGGTATAGTTTGATAATCTATGAGAAAAAGGGTTAACAACAGTCCGTTCATTTTTAGAAGGTTTATAAATAGTTGTTAGGAAGATTAGGTAGCTCTCTGTACATGTTATTAGAATTATCTAAATTGTCAAAAGTGCTGTAAACTGGGAAGCTAAGATGGTCAAAGCATTCATCCTTTGCCTGTCTTTCTTGGATCTTAGTGGAAACGTATGAATCGTGTTTGCTACAGATAATCATACCTGGAAAAGCTCTTCATAAGTGCTGAGTAATGTTGCTAGAACAGAAATTTGCCATGGAACTTATTTTTGCAAGAAGAAAAGCACAATTTCAGCAGAGATGAGGTAGAATTAAAATGTCGTCTGTTTTCTGCAGACTGGCTTTCCAGCATTGTCCACTTCTGCTCCTTATGCATTATATTTCCCATCTCTAGCCAGGAAATCACACAGGGAGACAGAGGTGGAAGATTAATTATCTCATTGCATGGTGCTGAATCCAGGGTCTGAAAATACTCTTTCCTAGCAATCTTGGCAGAGCAAGAAAGTGCTGAGGTGATGGAAGGCAAGTAGTTAAGTCCTGCCTGTCTGTGGCAGTGGATAGTAAGCCCATTTTGAATCATGGTATTAGTTTGTAGCAACATCACCATGAGTCTCTTACAGCGTTATGTGATGATTAAGGCCCTGTTTCTATTCCTCTGGGCATTTAGCGTTGGCTGACAGTGCACAGTAGGAGTTTGGTTTTTTAGATGATAACACTGCAAAATATTTAAGTGTTACAATACTAAGAAAGGCAGTGAGTATGTTAAATTTCTGCTTGCTTCATAAATAGTTCCACAGCTATCTTTACAAACTTTATCTGCACAGAAGCTGAAGTGAATATGTGTAAAGCTACATGAGATAAAACAGAAGATGCCAAGATATGAAGTCTCAATGTAGAAAATTAGTTGAAACTTGATATTTGGAGATGAGCACATTCTTAGACGTGTGTTCCCATAAGATGATTTGGAAGTAAAGGTTTTTATGTTGAATTAATATTTTGCATGATGAAATGTTATTGCTCTACTTACTGTACTGAAGTGTTGAAAATCTGGATAGTGTTCGTCTATTTTCCAGTGATCAGTAGGCTGTACATCTGTTTTCTTGTCTTTTTAAAGTATATATCCAGAAGTATTGGAAACTAAATAGGACAGATTAATTCCTCAACACATACATGATCCTAAGCAAAGTAATTTCAACAATTTAACTGCATAGACAGAGACATTGCCTGATACAGCATTTTTGTGTTTTTTGGTATTAACTTGCTTGTCTTTTTGCTTTTTTAAAATACTATTTTGAACTTTAATTTTGTTATACCCAGAGGAAACTGAAACAGCTATATTTAGCCATAGCTGGAATGAAATAAGCAAAGAGTGTAAAGCAAACGGCTTGCGATATAGCTAACCTGCCCCAAATAATAGCTGAAATGAGTAGCACACTTCTTGTAAACAAAGAAGCAAACAAAAAAAAATTGTCTAAAAAATACTTGTATCTGTTGCAATGTAAAATCATTCAAGAGTAAATGGAATAACAATCTGTTTTGCACATGTTGTGTTGTCTGGGATAACCTCCAGCATTTTAATCAGCTGGCCAGACAGTGGAAACATGATGGATTGGAAGAAGGTTGATAGCTGGAAATTTCTGGCACTCTGGTCTTACTTTCCCTCTATTTTCCACACACAGTGCTTTCCAGGTGGATATAATCGTTGACATTAAACCATCTCAACCTGGCGCCAAACTTGACAGAAATGTCGTACTTATCCTCAAGTGTAAGAAATCGGTCAACTGGGTTATCAAGTCACATGATGTCCAAGGAAAGCTGGAAGTCATTGTAAGTTATGGCTCCTTGATTTTCTTGAGAGGTACCATGTATGAACAGTATGGAATCCATTTGAATGTGATATGCTACTAGTCCATATTGATTTTTTTAATGTATTCTAAACTGCTGGTGCTGATGCAAACCAACATTGCAAGGAGTAAGTACAGAAACTGTACATATTTCTTTTCTCCTTTACATACTGACCAACGTGTCCCAAAAGCCAGGTAGTTACTGCAAGGATTTAGTCTATGTTTTCTTGATTTCTGTTGAAGTACACTCACTGTTGAGTTGAATCTTCATCTCTTTTCTTTCTGTTAATTTGGTGAATGAATCTACAGGTTCATCTAAGAAGTTGGAAAGATGCCTATGAAATCAGAATAGATAATTCTAGATATAAGTCGTACAACCACATTGTTTTACAATTGAAAACTGCTTTTTGCCTTCCACTTGTGATTCTAGTGGTCTCCAGCCTTCTTCCTTGCCAGTATTTCTGTCCCCAGCAAGTGTTTGGTCAAATTGACCTCACCTCTGCTCAGACCACAAATAGTAGGTTTTATAAAATTTAAAACCAGGGTCTGTAAAGCTGAGCATTTGAAACCATACTTAAACATAATTGGAAGCTCCAATTCAGAATGGTTTTTGGCACAGGCTCTGTGACTCGGCATTGTTTCTACTAAGAAAATAAACCTTTCCTTTTTTGGAGAGAAGAAAAACCTAAATAAAAATTAAATTAGGCTTATTTCTCTCTTAAGTAGTGAGTTGAGTGCATTATAAAGTTGAGCTTAATGTTGGCTCAAGACCAGCCAGCGGCCTATTGGTTAACAGTTTTGCAGTAACCAAGATGCACCGTCGAATTCATACAAACATAAATGGCTAGAGTTTATTTGCTAGCTTTCTCTGAATGCGTGCAGGTCAATACTGAAAGCACCCAAAGGATCTACATAGGTCTCTTTGAAAGTAACTCCTCCTAGTTATTTCCATATACAACAGATACAAACAACACAATACCACTATTAGGTAGAGTAAAGTCTCAGCTACAGAGCACTTCTTTTCAGCATATCACCACCATTAACTATGTGTTTTCGCCAGCAATGAATGGCCTGCATGCCATGCTCATACACATCACCAGCAGAGATGACCTACTGTTGCCATCCCTGCTGCTGAAATATGCCACTCACTGTTCTCACTTACATCCACTGTTTGGTCTCCTTGAACGTTTAGCAAGTGGCAGTGAATTTCAATGGGGGTGATTTTTTTCTGCATGGAGGAGTTCAGTGACACACCTTTGTTTCATATACACTTCCATGTCAGATGCGATTCTGTCAGGCTGCCCCTCTGCTGCCATCTGTTGCATAATAACAGACTGTAATAGAATATCGGTGGGAAGGTTCAGCCTCTACTGCTGTTCCACCAACATCTGTCTCTGACATTGTATCATAGGAGGCATTACTTTCAGAGCAACCCTCATAATCTGCCTACCACTCATTTCTTCTAGGATTTGATCTTTGGTTTTAAGAGAAACCAATTTTAAGGAAAATATGGTGGTGTTGCTCAGGAAATTGTCTGAAAAGACTTTCTAGTGTTGATAATGAAATTCTCTTCTGATCTTTGGCACGTCTTGATCATATGGATAGGTAGGGCTGATCTAGATCAGTAGGTCCGAAAAGAGTGAGATCAAGGTCAATTGTTCAGGATTAGCACATTTAAACAAAAGATCAAAAAACAACATTACACTTGAAACTTTCATTTTGGGTTATTTAATAAAGTTCACTGTTGTATATTTAGACTGTTCTTCTTCCACATGATAGAGAATTGTGCACTAGTTCACTTCAGTGACATGTTTCAAAGCCATGAAGCTACCTCTTTGTAGATGTGAATTTTCAGAGAGAGCATTTTTAGGAGATTTTAAAATGTCTTAAAATGCTGCAATTTTATTCAGAACAAAGAAGAATATTATTATGTTTTGTTCAAGTTCACCTTTAGTAATCATTGAAAGTGTGAGTAAAAAGTATAAGTGAAACTTTTCTCTAATGGGTGGCAAAAAATAATATTTTATTTAGGTCAGCAAAAAGAGAAAGTAATGCAGTATATGAAAATGTCAGTGTTTTAAAGACTGTATGTTTATGTTAGGATTCGTGACTGTTTACTGGCTCATTCATATGGATGCCTAATTTTCCAAATGTGTGTTTGTTCTACTTTATGTGGGGGAGGGAATTAAACAACCACGTATTATTTGAAAGTATGTACTGCGAGGATTTAGGATCTGTTAATATTTCTATTAAGCTAACGGCCTTTCCAAGCTCAAATTTAGACAATACATAGAAACATTACTAAACAATTAGGTAATGTTTCACAATGTGCTTTTTTATTAGTTGAGTAGGTTCCATGCACTTCGATTTTCCTGATATCTTGCCCTCAGCTTTAGTCTTGAGGGGATTGACAAACTGAGAGTGAAAGGTTAATGCTGTGCTGCCTCAACCCGGAAAGCTTGAGTGAAGGTCCAGATGCAGAGATGATAAATGATCATTTATCATTTCCCACCTTGCCATGCTCCTTGAAAATTGATGGGCACAAAATTGAGTAAGGAGAAAACAGTTTAGGTAAAATAATTGCACACAGTATATGTGTAATGTGTTTTTCATGGGCTGTGTTCAGATCCTGTTTGCAGCCTTATGTCCTTACATCAGCTTGAGTTTCTGTGCTTGTTGGACTATCTGCACTTCATGTTGCTCCCTTCAGAGTAGGTGTCTTCTTACACAGCTGTGTACAGATTGTGCAGTGGAGAAAAAAAAGTGAAATTGCAGAAAGATTTGATCAATTCCACTGTATTGAGGGGGGTAAAGAGTGAAAGAGGTAAAAAGCACAGAACAACAAATCTCTGATGATTCCAGAAGCTTGGAGGAGTTGTTCTTTAATGAGGAAAACTGCCTGCCAGTTTCTGAAAGGATCTCTCTATTTGGAATAGCTTTCTAGGCGGCTCCATGTTGATTGCCTGCACTGTGCAAGGGTGTTGACAGGGCAGGCATATGAAGGAAGGTATGCCTATTCCTGGAAGCCCTTGTGATTGGTTTTGTTTCATTAAGTTGATGCAAGACTGAACTTTTACAGGCGCACTGTGGCATGGAGAGGTATAAACAAGCTCTGAAAACGTTCAAGAGCCAGCTAGAACTGAAAAGTTCTGGGATAATATTTGTTCAGCTGTCTCATTTTAACAAAGAAAAAGAAGAGGAAAGTAGAGAGGGAAATACAGCAAAATTGGGATGGCATAGAAATTCTAGCTGGTCGAAGCGGTATGGTAATATGAAAATGTGTGATAAATCATATCCAGATTTGTATCTATTGGAAAAATAAAATATTATTTGACCCAAAACAGTAATAAGGCACTGAAATTAAGATACTCATGGCTTCCTTTTTGTTTCTTCTGTTTGGTGGTATTTACTGGTCTTTGAAAACTAGTAACAGTATCCTCAAACCAGACACTGTCACCTAAAATTCCCTGTAAGTTCTGAGTGTTTGAAGTATGCACAATTGGGTCATTAGAAAGAAATGAGGGAGGGAGCTGAAGATAAGTAATATACAGCCTCTATGATGGAGAATATAATCAGGCATGGAAATTAAGTGTGTGCTGTAAATTGAAAGATGTAATCTGCATATAGAAAAAGCAATTCAGTCACTTTGGAGGAATTGTTGAGTGGGTCGTCATGCCCTTTCCTGCTGTGTGAGTATTTTCAGCTTGTTATGTAGTTCGTAATGGAATTGTTACAGTGATAATAGTGAAACTGTAAATGTAAAAATTCATGTATCTTTAAGCTTTGTGGGAATACATATTTACACATAAGATGCCAAGCACTTAAAAGAAAGTTGAAATGTAATATCAATGCATATTTTCTGTCTGCCCCTTTGACAGCTAGGGATGCTTGTTATATATACTTTCGACTTGCTTATTTGGACAAGAAAACTTTCTCCATGTGTGCAGCACTTCTGTTTTTAAGGTGGCAGAGTTTATTTTATTTTATTTCCCAGGTGATCTCAGTTTGCTGTTATTAACAGAGTAAAAGTTTTCAACAAAATATCACTGTCCCTAGTCCATGTTAAGTATCCTTAAATGGTAAGTAATGAACCATGTTTTTCTTTGTTTGCAGACATCGAATAGTATTGGTTTTGGAAAGGAAACAGAACGATCCATGGCTATGAGTAAATCGGTAATACCTGATATTCCTTCCTCACATGAGAGTTTGATCAAGTGGGCATATGAGCATAAATATAGTCCAGTTACTTCCTATACAAAAGCCCCCGTAGCTAACAGATTTCATCTGCAACTTGAACATACAGGTGAGCTTTAAGATGGACTTTTATCATATGGTAGAAATAAATACTGTCTTCCCAGGAGTAAGATCTTCTAAAGGTCCTTTCTCAATTTTGGAATATTGTTGTTGGGGATTGTGCTGTTTTCACTGCTCCTTGGAAAGTATGCTGCTTGTATGTGTAAATGCTCATTTAAAATTAAAAAACAAAAAACTGTGGCTTCTTGGTTAGAAAATCCCTGACAAATTGTGTTACATCCTGAAGTGGAATTAAATGGTTATATTCTGTCCAATTCAGAAGCTTGACCATGCTCAGTATTCATTGGAATGAGACTTCACCAACTGCATATTTTGTTAGTCAATAAATGCAGTTTTGGTTTTTATAAAAAATATGAACATGTTTCTTTGGACAATTAAATGAAAATTTAAATTGTTGACTGAAAAAGCTTGGTTACCAGAAAAGTCTGAGTAACTGGAATAAATACAGCCATTTAAAAAAAAAATTATTTGGTCAAAGTCACTGCTGACTTAAATATACCCTAGTCCAAAGAAGCTAATAGAATTACATCTCCTTTGGTGATAGTTCTGAATTTAAGGCCCTAAAAATACCGTTTTCTTTTTTGATAAAGTTTATATTCACATAAATTTTATCACTTGCACTCTTCTGGTTTCCACATAATTTTCTATTTGGGTGAGGTGCTAAAACTTCAATCCTGAGCAGTACAGCCTGCAATCCAGGAGATAGTGTTCTCATTTCCTCATCTTAAAGTTAACTCTAATTTAACTTCACTATGGTTATGTAAGTAGTTCCTCAACAGTAGAATTTGTATTTTCAAGTAATAGAAGAATTTTGTAGGTTCATATGACTGACTGATACTTTAGCAGCACTAAACTAGTGTATTTCTTAGGTATGATGTTTTCTTTATGTTTGTGGTGGCCTTTTGCATACAGTGAGGCCCATTCAAAGTCTGTTTTTAACTATTAGGGAAGCATATTTCTAGAAGAAAATAAACATACCGACATTAAGTGCCTCAGTATCAACTATACTGTTGGTAGAGGAATTGTGGCTAATAAAGTACAAAGATGATCCTTTATGGATGTCTTTCAGAAATTCCTTTCTGGATAATGGTTTTTTACATGAAAGTTCTTCAGCTCTGAATACTTTTAGGAAAAATACCTAATAAGCCAAAAAACTTTTTTTCTATCTTTAGAAGAGATGAATGATGAAGAAGACCATTCTCTTCCTCCAGAGCTTACAGAATTGCTGCATGGTGCAAAGAATCCTGCATTAAGTGATGGCCTGACTTTCCCTTTTCACATTAATAGAGGAGGACATGACACAGGGGGAGAAGGAATTTTCCCATCCAGGGATTCAGTGGATACTTTAATTAATCATGACTTTGAGCATTCCCTCTCAAAACACAAAGAACCTGAAGAAGTTCAAGGCAGTGCTGATGTAGCCTTGTCAATAAAGTGTGATGACAAAGTCATGACAGTGGCTGTAGAAAAAGATTCTCTGCAGGTAAGTGTGGTCTCTTATCCTCAAATTTGGGCAGGCTTTTTTGATCAGATGATTTTATTTGTATTTTGATGGAAAACAAGTAGTCTAAGATTCAAAGCAATTTTCACCCTCCTCACCTTCCCCTGCTTCCCTCCCCCCCCCCAGGAGTTTGATGGGGAAACTGTACTGTACCTATTCTTTGCCATAACTCTTGTTTCCTCTTCTCAGTAATGCAGTAATTTGTAGAGAGCTTTCTGATTAAAGCTTTGCAGGATTGATTCTGTAGAAAACTACTGTGTTCAACCATTGGTTGGTTTTTAATTTCTGTTGTATGATGAAACTGCTTTTGGTAGCTTTGTAAGGCCTGAATATTTCAATGAAGAGGCAGCTAAGGGAATGGAAAGCTGGAGGGTGAAACTATGTAGTCTGCTGTTACTATGTGCTATTTTATTCTGTCTTCACCATCTACCAGCTGACAAGTCACTTGAACCCATTTGCATTGTGGAAAATAGCTTGATACAGACTAAAACATTTTTAATTCAAGACCATAGAGTTTCTGTCAGTGGATTAATAATGAACCTGTTGTTTCCTTTGTTCCATGTTACACTTATTCCCTGTCTGTCAAGTATAACAACACTTTGAGATTGACCTTCCCTGGATGTCAGTACAATGAACTTCATTTCCTCTTATCAGTAGTCATGACCAGTATTCTGAGCTACACTTTAAGAAAGGGTCTAACACAATTTCAGTGGAGGTTGCAGCCATTTACAAAGCATCTTTGTTTTAGGCGAGCGGCTACACAAGAACTGAACTCTCATTGCTGGATCACTCTTGCAAAGCCAGGATGAATGGTACCCATTTCATTCTGGAGTCTTTGCCGAACAAATGTGGGACTCGAACATCGTATATCTTGGACAAGATTGTTTATTTTAACTCTGTGAGTATTTTACAAAGTGGAGCCTTCTTCTCTGCTGCACGGCATAGTGATACAAGGAAGCCACTGTAGTTAGCTTTAGCCTTCGCAGGAAAGAGGCATCCTGACCTTTTCCTGTTGAGCTCAAACCTAGTTCTAGCTACAGTCCCTGTATTCAAGAACGTATGAAGGCTATACATTCCATCTGACCTTGTGGTCAGATAGTATCCTATAGGAAAAAGGATGAGTTGAAGTTGCATGCTTTTACAAAATTACATGGCTGAACCCTCTGTACCAGTTTCAGAGAAGTTGCATCTACTTTCCTTGTGCAGTTTAGATGTGCCCACACTTAAGAAGTAGGTATGTTGTTCTAAGAAGGGATAAGAATGAAGTTCTGTGATTGCAGAGAGCAATACCATCTAACTCACTTACTGGATTGCTTAAGATGTATTCTTTCTTTTAGAATGGTGGGTGAAAAGGCTTTCATAAGTGAGGAAAATAGATTGTGCACGCTTCTCTCTTGTATTTTGGATTCATATTTATTTGCTATCAGTTGATGCATGTGATGAAGAGGCTCTGAGTGTTTTTATGTGAGTGATGACGTCGAGGAGCCTACTTAGGTTCTACCACTTTCATGCTGGCTCAGTTAAGACCTTAAAAATGTTGCGACTAATCTGGGTTAGGAAGTAATGACACATTTCTCTGAGCTTTCCAGTGCTTATCTTTGGCAAATAATGGAAAGCCACTGGTCCAACCCAAACACTGCTAAGGCAGTCTGATCTGACCTTGCCTGACTAAATCTGTAGAGCCTGACTTTAGTAAAAGTCCTAAACCGAGGCTGTAGATAGAAACATCTCCAAACTGTAGAATAGCATGTGTGTGGAGCTAAGTATTGTCTTTGTTCCTGTATTATATTCTGTTGTGGTCCAAACCAAAATTGATATTTAATGCTTCTCTCCTTTCTCCATCATGTCTTAAGAGCCTTGGTTACTTGCTTGAATTCAGAATTGTGCATGGTATCAGTGGAGTCCCAAAGAGGGATATGCCACTTCGTAGTGGTTGCTCTGTGTCCAGGAAAACAAATATGAAGTCTTAGAAGGATGGGGATGAGCTGTGCAGTTGCAGGGCATAGGTTACTAACAGAGTGAAGAAGGCTGCTAAAAGAAAACTGGAATTGTCAAGTGAGGAAATGGAAAAGTGTGCTAAGGAGGAGTGGAAGAGTTGAGTAGAAATTCAAATTGAAAAACAAAGAAAAAGACATAATTTCTTTGGATATGCATCTCAAAAAATAAAAATGCAAATGACAGAAGAGAAAAGCCTTTAATGACCCTAATACTTGCAGTGATTATTTTCATGTGTGCATCAAGGAAAACTGTAAGTTGTGAAAAATCACTTCAGAAAGCCATCTTTTCTAATTAATGTTGGCTATAGAAGTGCCAGAAATAGAATGGAAATACTGAAATACTGTTTTAGATACCAGCACCCAGACCAGCATTTTTTATGTCTTTGCTTTCTGAATTCTGGAAACAAACTAAAGGATTTTCGCTAAACATAACCTATGTATTTTCAACAGCTTTGTGTCAAGCGTATGAGATGTTCTTTTACCATCTTTTTAGCTGGTGCACTTCTTTTGGCTTTCACATTGTTGTGAATAGAGAAGAAAATAATAACTGTAAAGAGAGAGTGCTCAATTATCATCTAATTTTATGCCATTTGCAATATGCTATGTGCAGATTGTCATTCAGCTATCATCACCAGCAGAAGGCAGCAGCTTTGATGATGATGACATGGAATCAGGTGATAATGGATTTCCAGGGGATGCTGACGAGGGAGATGTTACTTTCTCAAGCTGGCCTGAAATAGCGGTATGTTACTCTTGGTTTTGCACCTGACAACTGAGAAAAACCTCTTGTAATTGGCAGTTCACAGAAATTACATTAATAATATAGCAATTAACTTGTCTTTATCACTTTTCCTTCCACTTCAATTTCTTGTGACCCTGCTGAAGGGTTGCACTAAGTAAAAGGAATGTGGGAGGGGCATTACTATATACTCAAATTTGTCCTTTCTTTGCTACCACTTCTAACTCAGGATGCATTTGTACTTTTATCTTTTTTGTAATTTCAGTTTAATTGCACACTGCACCAGCCAGAGAAAGACTTTTTTAATCCTGCCATGTTCTGGCCTCCTGAGCCACACATCACTAATGTGACCTTCAACATGGAGCTCTACAAAACAGATCTATTCCTTGCTCCCTCCCAAGGACTCTTCTCTGTTGCTGAAAATGGGCCAATATATGTAGAGGTAACAAACTGAAAAAGGCTCTCATACTAGCAAAAGCATTTTGCAGGGCTGTACAACTCATTGTGCAGCTGCCTTAAGTAGATAGGTATGTGCTTTTGGGGTGGTAGAGAACAGAAATTGTGGGTTTGATTTGGACTACAAGCAGGACAGTGCTTTTGGTTGACATCAAAAGGTCCTTGCAGAATGCATGAATTTAAGTACAGGGTCATTCTTTTCATATCTGCTTTACTGTTCAGAACCTAACAGTGGTCTCTAAGTTTTTGCTCTGACCTGGCATTTTTTGGTGAAGACTTCAGGGCTTATTTTTATTGGGTAATGTGGTTGAACCTCAGATGATAATGAAGGCATGGTAAAAAATGGTTGCAAGTGTCTGTCTTTTACATACTGGTGTTCCCAGGTTACATAGTTAATACAGGTTCTGATCTGTCTCTGAAGTACTTTCAAACACTTTGTTTGAAACACAAAAGTGTTTCAAACACTTTCTTATGCTAACGCACGGCATCTAAGGGTATAAAATAAATGAACGCAACAAAGTCAGCAGCCATAAGCATAGTGGCTCATTTAACACTAGTAGTTGTCATCACTTTTTCAGTGTATTGTGAATCTTTCTCATTCTCTACCCAGTGAAGAGGTTTCTATTTCTTTCGAGAAAGGTCATAAGGATTCATCCCAAAGTAGTTATTTTAAATGACTTTCTGAGTCTTTGTAGTATGATACAGCACTGCATGGTGGAAACAGAAATGTGAAAGTGGTATTGGAGCTCCAGATTCCTGTTTCCTCTCATTTGTAGTATCCTGCTTGTTGTATTTTCAGTTACTAGAGCAGTTTTCTGCTTCCTTTCTTTAAAGCTGCTGTCCATTTAAGGGCGTCTAGATAGCAGATGGTCTGTGAAGGTCTTTTTTTGTTTTCTTTTGTTTTTCTATTTTCTCATACTTTGCCTGACAATAAAATACCAGCTAATCAGTGAAAAGAGTAAGCAGCTTTGGCTTTGTCATATCCTCAGTGCTAAAATGAAGCCCGTTGCATCAGTGAAGCCTTCTCTAAAGGGATCTACTAGTCTCTAACACCCTCATTAGAGATCCTTAGCAAGCAGACTTGGGAACGATATTTGTGACCTTTAGTTGGTGGTAGTTTTTGTCTGTTCTGAAGATCCTTAGTTGTTTTCTGCCTAAAAGACTTTAAACAATGTGATAGTGAAAAGTTCTTAAGACAGCTGAAACAAAAAGAAGGTATGTCCTCATCATTGAAGAATATTCATTTATCATAATATTCATATCATCATAATATTTATCATAATATTCGTATCATCATACCAATGTTCATAAAAGACACATGATTTTTTTTTTTCATTTGGATAAAATCTTCTGCTTCCTTCAGCAATCTGAGGTGAGTCCCCTTGGCTTCTAGCTCTTGGAACTGATCTGGTTCTGGAGCTGTTTTTTCAGACACATGTGCTGATTTCTTCACCACTTGTCCTGGCAAACCCCCCCCTTTTTTCTTTTTTTTTTTTTCCTGTTTCTCCTTCTTGCACAATGGAAAATGTATATCAGTTTTGGACTTCTGTGATTTCATTTGTAACTGACAGACATTTTAACGTTGTTGTTGTTATTAAAAAGATAATTGAAATAATTTAAAAAGCAAACAAACCCCCCACTGCTTATGATCTGTAAATTATGTAAGCCTTAATCTGTAAGAACTTTCTCTGCTAAAAAAATTTTGTTGGCGTCTGAACATTTTGGCTTTTTTTCCCCAGATTTCATTTTCTTACCTTATTTTGGTCTCACCTTCCTACTATAGCTCTTTTTGTTTCCTCGAGATATTGTGCATCTTTTTATTTGCACAGTGTTTCATAACACAGTAATATATTTGTCCTTCATGTCATGTCTCTTTTCAAACTAGTTTACACCACCAGCTTCTTTCCCTCTCGTTATCAGTGCCTTGATTTTCATTCACCCCTCTTGTTTCTTGTTCTTTTTATGAAATAATCTCTTCTGGTTAGATGCTTCAGCTCATCCTTTCATCTTTGATTAATGCTCACATGGTGAAAAAAGGGAAATGCCATTCTTCACTGCACAGCTTAACATCCAAAAATGTCTGTATAGACCACAGGAAAATTTGGAAGGCTCTTAAATATACATGTAGCACGTAAGAACTAAGTACACATTTAAGGCACATTTTCTTATTTCTGAGAAGAAAATTATTTCTTGTGAAACTGTTTTCATCACATCATGTTAAATGGTCCTGTTATTTGTTAAGACTAGCATGCTTCATTTGTTACAAATTCCATTTTTTTTTCCTAATTATTCTGTAACATTTGCTGTCTCTATCCAGTTCAGCTGAAGCATATCAGTGCCCTCCAAGTTGGCGCTTTTAATTATTTTTCATTAAAGAATATCAATTTCAGACTCATACTTGACAATAAGTTAGGGCTTTTTAGTAGACTGCCCACACCCCCCAGTCCTGGAATGCCACCCGCATGTCAGACCTTGACCTCCACTCTGCCTCTGCATTCCACTCTTGGCTGGGGCTGGGTTTTCTGTTGTGTGGCTTTCTTTCTCATTCTTTTTCCCTCTTTTTTTCCTTTTTTTTTTTTCCTTTCATTTTTTCTTTTTTTCTTCTTTTTTTTTTTTTTTCTTTATTTTTCTTTTTTCATTTTCTTTTTTCTTTATTTTTTTTTTGTCAGTAAAGCTTTCAATAAAGGCAAAGGATTAGTAATTGCCTTTCACAGAGTTCTCATGATCTGTCTCACTCTGAGGGAAGACGCATCATCTCCAGTTGTAGTTGTAGTTGTAGTCAGTTGTAGTCAATCTGGGTTCATCCTTCCAACCCCTGTGATTCTGTGATCTGGCTGGATTTTATTTATTTATTTAAGATAAGGAATTGGAGTTGTTTTGCATGGTAATGCTATTAAGCAGCTGCTAGTTTTGAAACCATAGATCTTCCTCTCTGTGTGTGACAGCCTACCCTTAACATTCAGCTTTCAAAACAGTTCAACTGGAATGTGGAACTGGATCACTATTTTAAACAGATGTCAAAAATACAAATGAAACGTGCACTAAAAATGTCATTTTGGAGATCTTACTATGTCTTTCTTTTTATTGCAGGTGTCTGTGACTAAAGCTGACAGATCCTTAGGCTTTGCCATTCAAACGTGCTTTGTTTCCCCATTTTCAAATCCAGATAGAATGTCTGATTACACCATTATAGAAAATATTTGTCCAAAGGATGAATCTGTTAAATTCTACAGCACTGAGAAGTTGAACTTCCCAATAGCACATGCACAGAAGGACAAAAAAAGATTCAGCTTTGTGTTTAAACCAATATTCAACATCTCACTGCTCTTTCTTCACTGTGAGTTAACTTTGTGTACAAATAAAGACAAAGATACACAAAGACTGCCTAAGGTGAGTACTTTTTTTAAGTCTAAATTGATTTAAGTAATAATAAGTTGTGGGTTTTTTTTAATCTGAACTTTAATCTGAAGAGACTACATGGTTTTCTGTTGGATTGATATAATGAGCATATTTCTAGGTTCAAGATTTTATGGGTTATGATGCAATATGTTTTGACAACAAAAATTATAGTTTCTATTTAAATCTCATTCTGAGGGATAAATAGAAATTGCTTTTCATTATGCAAATGGTTCAGATTTATCTTTGCTATCAATCTCACATAACACCATGACAAACGATGTTATGTGTAACAGTAGGTATTCTTGCAAGTGCGTTTGACCTTCCTTTGAATATTGAGATCAGCTTATCTCAGTACAACTTGGGTAGAAAGTAACTAAGTACTGCCATGTCTGCTACATTTTGGTTCTGTATCATCTTGGGTGTTTTTACAGCAAACGGTCTTGCACTGCTCTACTGATTCTAAATAAAATTCATATTCTATCTGATATTTACAAAATCACCAAATTTTGTGTTATGATTAATGAATATGGCTTAAGTTCATTACCAGAGAATGCATTTTAAGAACAACTGAAGTTCAAGAGTAACACTCCTATAAATCTTAGAGGATTCTTAATGAATGTAAAGGTTGCATTCTGAAGCACTGTTTGGGATTACTTTTGCCTGTATGTCATACAGATATTGTTTGGAAGTTCTCCTATATTTTTTGGTAAACAACATTTGATAAAACTTATGAGATAGCTGTGCAGCTGGCAGAGCTGGACTGACAGACACTGCTGGTGTTTGAGTGACTCTGACCTCACTGTTCTTTCCATCTGCAGTGTGTTCCTCCTGATGAAGCTTGCACCTCTCTGAATGTGGATATGATCTTGGCCATGATGCACAACAAAAAAACCTTCACCAAGCCTCTTGTAATAACCCATGAAGGAAAACTAGAAGGTATGAAAATGGGCTTGACTTGTTTAATAAATCTAATATATTATATTATGTACTTATAGCCACTTGAAATGGGCTTTTAAAGAAAAGAGTACTCTAAGTATGAAGCATCTTGTAATCTTGTGGTAATACTGTGTTTATAAGTTGTTATTTGTTTAGACTTTTCCCTGGCAGAAGTTATCATGGCAGTTGTTGCCATCTATTAATGGTCATTATTGATCCCTGGAATGTGATTTTGCCCAGCATTGACAAAGGAATACCGTACTAAGCAACAAAATTGGTTTCAGAAGTATGAATACATCACTAGTGTTTCCAGCACTTCTTGTTGCCCAGAGATCAATAGCAGTAGTCTGTTCCCTGCTGCATCACTTCTTTATTTTGTCTGTAAATATATATCTAGGAATAATAGCAGTAGAATTACAAGATCTTGAGAATGCTAAAGCCCCAAAAGTTTGTAAAGCAAAAGGGTGGCCACTGGAAGGAATGTGTTTGTTGGTTTTTGTGGGTTGTTTTTTTTCTTTTTTTTTTTTTTTTTTTTTTTTTTTTTAAGCAACAGGAACTGAGAACTGTTTCCTGTTTCATTTAGTTTGAAAGTTTTTGGTGAATCCCTCTGGCAACAGCATTAGTCATATTTTGTTGCATTCATAGAAGGAGAAGGTATACATTATCTTTTCGTTTTTGTATTACCATGGCAGTTTAATTAGTAAGCTCCAGTGGCTTTATGTGCATATCAAAATCTTACAGTTGTGTACAAAAGCTGCTTGAAATTTCAGAATGCTTTTCAGGTAATGTCAAAGGATGGGGATAAGAAATTCTTTAACCTCCATTGTACAGTGTGAGATTTTTAGTTTTCAAACAATTTATAGTACCATAGAGCATTGCTATAGGACTTAAGAGAAAAGTGTTTCTATTTACTTCTACAAGGCAGCTTATGATTTATTTTACAAGTTTCTTGATAATACAGATCAATTCACAATGAATTAAAAGCTGGTAATTGATCTGTTGATGTGATACAGCTGAATCTCTACTTTGGCTTGATTCTGCGCTCTTTCTTTTTACAAAGCTCCCACTTTTTCATTTGCTTTTCTATTGGAGATGAGTAAATCCTCCAACTGAAGTTCATCTTTCAATAAACGGACTTATACTCTGAGCTCTCTTGCCCTTCTGATGTGTGGAGCATTGTGTGCAGCTCCCGTCTAGGACTGCACTCAGAATGTTGCCTTTGTGAGAGGCACAAGGTCTTAGTGTGCAAAGACGAGCTAAATTTATAAAGATTAGTTGCAAGACAACGATGTGATAGAGTATTTTGTTGTATCGTGGGTGATTTGGTCTAATTGTGGGACGTTCCATGGAAATCTCCTCCAGCATATCACAGCTTTCAGATGTAATACAAAGTGGCACATTAACAACGTAGCTTTGTTGGTATGCAGTTGTTCTGCAGTGAATCAAATGACCCCTTTCTGAAAGTAAAGAGCAATACATCTAAGATTTGGAGAATAAGTCACATTGCGTCACTGAACTGGAGAATTTACGTCTCGGAGGTGCTGTTCACAATTTTCTTTCACGTGAACAGGCCAGCTTTCATTGTTGCAGACCATATTATGAGTTACTGCTATTGCAGCTGCTCTGTAAGCCAAGTGAAGGATTATATGCTTGAAATTTCAAAAACCTTAGCAAACTAAACATTGCAAAGGTTTTTCTTCAGCCATGATCTTATGATTGTCACTGACTCTAGTAGAAATCACAACTGTCTTATCTGTATGAGACTGATTACTTCTCCCTTACTAATGTTATTACAGTTTTATACAGACTCACTTACATACACTTTTGTGTTTGTGCTGTGGATTGCTCCCTGGTTTCAGTCCAACTTTCCTCACAAATGTTACATTCAGTTATGTATGAACAAGCTCCCCCAAACCCTCTTTTCTCACCTGTTTCCTACTACTGTTCCACCTGTTTCCTGCTATCCTGCCAAGAGTGATTTGGAGGAGATAACTATGCGTTACAACAACTGAACGTAATGCAGTTTAAGAATAACGTGCTATTTGGATATTGTAGGCACATGTGTCTGAGGGTGTAATGCCCTTATAGGATATTGCTGTCAGTTTAGTGATGCCACTTGAGTTTAAGAAGCTAGAAAAACTGGCTTGGTTTAAGAACACTTTAAATAAATAACATTTCTTTTCAGGGTTTTTTTGCACCACTTTATGTTGCGCTTGGTTTGTTTTCTGGTCCCTGAAGATATAAAAATAAGTATTGGGGCACTGTCTTAACAAATCCTTTTACAGCTATTGCACTGAACACCCTCAAATATTCCCAGAATTTAAACAAGATCCCTAGGTTACTGGGCAGGACAGAAGTAAATTCTGCAGCTAACCAAACAAAGACTTGGATCTGAAGCCAGGATCTCTGGCTCTTCTGCTTGAGGTGGCATTCTTGGAGAAAGATAAGAGGAGCCAGTTAAGCAAAAAAAAAAGAGAAAATTCTTCATTTCTTAACATGTATTTACGTAATCACTTTCTGCTACATGCTGATAATGATGATGATAATGCCAAGAATAATAACTTTGGTTTAATAGCTATGATCTTTGATTCTCTGTGTGTGTTTAAACCAAACCAAACAACCCACCATCACTAAAAAAGCCCAACAAAACAGCATTCAAAACAGAATACTAAGTAGGAATTAAGCTAACGTGTGAATCAACACATACTCATGCAATTTGGATGAACAAATTTATATTATGCCATAATAGTGACTTTTCTTTAGAGAAGATAGCCACTTATTGTTTTGATTTTCATGAGTTAGCGTGCTGATATCTCATGTTTGTGACTGGTCAGTAGCCAGATCAATGTAATCGCTTTAGGACTGACATTGTGATCTGTGCTCATTTAAGAGCTCCTTATACGAATTAACCAGACTTAACTGCAGGTTAGAACTGATGTTATCTGGGTGGGAAGCTGAAATGTACCTGTCAGCAAATCACACTTTGCATGAACGTAGTTCATTCTATAATGTTTTTCTGAGGAATGATCAATATATGAATGGAATTTTTCTAGGCTGAGCAAGATTTGGACTGGTTTTCCTGAAGTTTTTGGTTTCAAAGATTACCATTAATGTATTTCTGCTTGATCAGATCCTGAAGTTTACTTTCAGAGTTTGGAGGCTCTTTGCAAAACTTTCTAATTTTTTTAATTTGTTTTAAAACAGATTCTTCTCTTCCGAAATCAAATGTGAGACAACCGTGTAAGTAACTCTTCAACCTATCTCTTTTAAGCTTTAAACCTTTGTCTAGTATTAGAGTAATGAGGAAAATTATATTTAAGCTTTCTGAATTATGTGTGTGTGGGTGAGTTTGTTAAATTGAGACAGAAGAGAATTCTGATTAGTGCTGCTGTAGGCATTCCTATTGATCTTTAGAGAGAAGAACTGTAATCATATCGATATGTGAAAATTGAATTTGGGAAAACACCACTTAGAACTTCAGTCTTAATGACTTCATTTGCCAGTGTGTGTTTTTCCCCCAACTCTGTCAAGGCTACCACTTCCCAATACAAGAGCTTCAGCAGCAATGCCATCTTAAGGATTTCCTGTATCCCATGGCAAGCCTCTCTTCTACGCTGCACTGCAATTGCTCACATCCTCAATTACTTTGGCACCAGTACTCATAGGCCATGCTCTAGATGAGATCACTGAATTGATGTAGGATTCATTTATTTGTTTTTGTCCTGTTGTCTTGATATAGTGAATCTCATTTTTCAGCATGGTCAGTGACTGGAGAGGTAGAAAGAGGGGAGAAGTGGCTCTAGGAGAATAAGATAGGAAGCTGACGGTGATTTGCAGCTAAAATCAGCGATGAATGAAGAAGAGGGAAAATTAGAAGGGGAAGTGCAAAGAAGGTTTTTTTCCCCTCTACTTCTGTCCCCATAGCTTTGAGACTGAATTTACTCTAAATAGCAAAGGCGATGAAAAATTATGCTTCTACTGCATGAGTCTCTAGATAACTTTCTCCTCTTCACTAAGTACTCTCAGAGGAGAGTATACAGGGCTGGTGCCTCATGGAAAAAGAACATTTGAGTTTAGGAAGTCCTTTTCTGTTTTGCATTTAAAAGTGACCAAGTGCCAACAAAGGAATGAGAAATAGTCCCATATTAGTAATGGGAGAAAGGCCTTCTAAGCCACTGTCCATCTAGTTTTGCACATGCGAACTTGGTCACAGGCACTCAGGCCCTTGCCAACAGGAACTGCTGGAAATGACATTTGTCAGAATGGGGATGGCACTGAGAATCCCAGGAGCTGGTGGGTGAGGGATATCGATGGGGATATCTGTTGAATGCAGGAACATACGTAGTTATTTTTAAAGTGAAGGTGTTGGTTGTGTTTTTAGAACTGGGATTCTCCTGAAGGATACTACTGAGAAGATCTAGTCATTTTATTTCCCAGCCAGCTTAGTCAGTAAAATGTTATTTGCTGGCCTAATTCATTCTGCGTACTGGGAGACATTAAAAATACTGAAACTAGAAATCCATTTTGTAAGAAAAGATTACCCCCAAATGGTTGATGAAGGAGTGTTTTTGAAGCATTTCTAATCACCAAGAAAAAAAAAGACAAAAGCTGGAAGTTTTTTGATGTTCAGCTCTGGGGCATCGTATCAAGGAACCAGATGCTGTTACCCTTGAAATGGTGCTGCAAAATTGCCTCTCCCCTAGAAAGTGATCTTGTGTGTGTGGGGGGGGGAAGTGTTCTATTTCTGTGTTCTGGAATTAATTTTAGTTATTGTTTTTCACATTTGGCAATCTTTTCAATTGTTTCTATTTATGTTTTTGCTGACTTTTTTGTTGGCATCTCTTTCCTCTTAACAGCAGTTCCGTTCTCCACCTAGAATTCAGACTGAACTTGTTGGAGATGTAGGGAAAAGTTTGCTTGAATATTAGGGCATTTAAATTAAAATAATCTTTTGCCAAAAATCCTTGCCTTTGTGAAGCACATTTTTAAGATAAATGGATATTTAATTGAAAGCAACTTATTAAGGGCCAACTGAAAATGCTCAGTTTTTGCAATGTGCTCCACATTTGGGTGTGCAGAGCTGAAGCTTTATTTTGTGATGTGGAACAGTTGGTTGGACGGAAGCCAGTCTCCAAAAGCATCGTTTTTATTTCCTTGATGCTAATCTGCTACACTGTTCCTTAAAATGGTGCTTAATTTACTATGAACTTCAACTAAAAAAAAAGCTAAACAACTTTTTCCATGGAAGTTTAAGGGTAATTGTTCTTAAACACAACTTGTCACTGACAAAATTAAAAGCCCTTATTCTGTGTGTTTGCCTTTTTAGCTGTGTTCTATGGCTTGGACACTCTGACTGTTGTGGGCATTGCCTTTGCAGCATTTGTAATTGGAGCCCTGCTAACAGGAGCGCTGTGGTTTATCTACTCTCACACAGGTAAGCGTAAGAACTCTTAGTGATCTCAGTGTAGATCATAGTGCAGGAAATGCAGTGTGGTATAAGTCCTTGCAATGGGAGTGGGGAGGGGAGTTAGCAGTAGCCATCCTGCCCTTGTTTCTCACTCGCTATTCTCTGTGAGCAACTCCTTGCAGGAGCCTGTTGGTATTTATGAGTAGATTGGTACCTGCCCTGCCTTAAAAGGAGATGTTGTGTGTTACGAAAATATATGTATATATTTTTAATCTTAAATGTAAGTCTTGAAAACTCACCTGGGGTCTTGAAATTAAAACTGAGATTTCCTGTGTTGTGCAGTATCATTAGTAGCATCTCTGTTTCAAATTAATTAGCATATCCATTAACGTACCCCTTTTGGTTCACATACTACTTTTTCTAATTTATTTGTGTTGGGTTTTTTTAAGTTACTAAATTAGATTTATGTTGCTCAAGATGTGATGTGATCACTGAGCCAAATGACTGAGAGAATGCCTTACTTGCTTTGACATTTCCTGAATATAACTAGACTTGAAAATGTTTCTCTTGATTATGTAGAAATTTTGTCCCTGCCATTTATTTTTCTGTTCATCAACTGTTGTACAAGATGGTGGAAGTCACAGGTAATCTGATTTAATTTAACTCAAGCAAATAACCAAAAAAGTGCCTGAAATTGATGTACTTCTTATGCGTAGCTAATTTTTCAGTGTCTCCTTCTCACATCTCTTTCCATACTATGATGAGTTATCAGAAATGCAACACCATAAGAAGCAGAGTTTGTTTAGGGAGGTCTCTGTTTTGTGGCTTGATGTGAACAAAGACTGAACAGTGATAAGGCCTTGCTTTGGGTCATGTGATCTTGGCTACCAGTGGATTATTGAGTATCTCAGGATCCCTGTAGCATACTGGACTGCCAACTACTTCCATTTTTAACACTGCAAGACCCTGCCAAGATCTTTAGGAGGTGGGGAGAATGTGAGGTCATCTACTCCAAACCTGTGCAGCTCTGGAGCCCTAGGATTGTCCTATAGCACATTACAGGCTACTGTGGGTTTTCCTCTGCATTTAAGACCTTATGGAAGCTACATAAGTGTACGGACCAGTAAGAATCTGGTCCTGTCAGGTCAGAGCTCCTGTAAATATTAGGACCTAGAAGCTTATGTTAATTCGGAAAAAATCTGTTTTATTTCCAGTTGACAGTACAGCAACTTAGTATAAGCATTTTAATACTCCCCAATGCATCAGCTGTGTATGAAGCTTGTTTGGAATTCAGAGGCAAATGTGGAAACTGTAACTGTTGGGATCATAAGTATAAACAGTATTATCCTACCCCATGTACTAACGAAACATTATGCAAGAAACGTAAGTGTGACTTCGATGGCTAAATAGGAAATAATTGCCAAATAGGCAACACATACTAACAAAAATAGTAAAACAGTTCTTAAATTAATATTGTTGGTTCTGTGTTTGGGGAAAGTTGAGATTCTGTTCATATGCAGAATCAACTGTGGGCACATGTTATATATCAGTAATAATGGAACACTCAAAAGCAACATGATAAATCCTTCACTAACAGCAAGGCTTGGACCAATCCCATTAAAATTATTACATTAACAGAGTAGATCAGTCATAGTTACCCTGTAAAAGTAGTGAAGAAGACAGCTGCCCCGACTTTGTGTTTAAGAGATGAAAATAAGTGGAGAAAAAGGCCTGACAAAGAGAAGAAATGACTTAGAAGAAAAAAAAAAAGAAAAGTAAGGAGATGCTGTAACTCATCAGGTCAGAGAATCGCAGCAGTGAGATGAGAAAATTATCTAGGAAGTTATCTGGGTTGGATTTTGAAAGTGAGCCTACGTTCCTGCGCGTGTAATTTTTCCATGCATAACAACTTGTATCTACAAAGCAGAACTTCAGCAGAGTACAGTGAAAGTTCTGGCAGGGACAGTCTCTTAGAGGACAACTGCTGTGATGGACAAGATAATCCAGCTGCAGTGGAAACATTTGGGAGTTCACTGCAGACTTATTAAAATAAGGAGGAAAAAAAAGTTATCTAAATATCATCTACAGAGTGGCTGTCTTTTGCTGTTACAGAATTCACCCTCTGTTGTATTGCTCTTTAAAATCTCATCTTTTGTTGCAAATAATGCTGAGTTTCTATTCTAACCTGTTATTTAGACCAAAAATTGGAAAATGAGTTAACTCTGAAGTTATATATTATAATGATACTCAGAGAATGGGGACAAGCTATGCTGATAGAGAATGCCAGCTGGGAGTGTGTGAAGTACAATACAGCAAAAAGCTACCTTTTTGCCAATAGTGAGAAGGTTTGCTGATATGATTTTACCAGAATGGCTCTGTTGGCAGGCTCGTTCTAGCATGGGGAAAGCTTTACATGTATGAGCTCCTTTATTCATCTGTATTGGCTGTTACCATCAAAATCTCAGTTGATACTAAAAAAAAAAAAGAACTAAAAATAAGTAGAATTTAATCTCAAAATATTAAGCAGGAGTTGTGTTTTCTTTCTGTCTCTCACATAGGACTTTCACTGTTCTCAGTGATTAAAATATAAGGGACTTCTATCAAAAGCATCAAAATTTTGCTTTAAAACTGTGCGTGGCTCTCTGAAACAATTCAGTATGGAGTTGTCTGAAGGTACATAGGTAGTAAGGGAGGAGAAAAGAGAAGCTGTGCTTGCAACCTTGGAGGAGGAATTTTAGCCCACCTTTCTGCAAAACAGTTCCCTACTTTTGATCCTTTGCCCAGTTGATTAAAGGCCTTTAAAAGTGACTGGCAGCAGCATTATTTTTGACTGAGAGGCCTTGAGAACAACGGGAAAGCAGCAGAGATTTGCTACAATTAGATGAAGAAACAAAAATTCTTGCAGATTGTGCAGTTTCAGAAACCCTTCAAAATTAGACACATAAATATCTATCAAGTGTCTGTCTTAATAGGAGTAAGTGGTTTTGTTTGGGAAAGGACATGCACAAATCTGTAAGCTAGTGAGGCTGCCAAACCTATATCCAAAGGTGTAAACAGAAAGCTGTTACATGGAATGTCAATCACTTCATACTGTAAGGTAGTGCTTTTTTCTGCTTCAGGCAGTGCTGCAAGTTAACAGGATAGAATGTTCCAAAATCTGAGAAGTTAAATGCATTTCTCCTCCCCCACTTCTTTTTTTTTTTTTTTTTTTTTTTTTAAATGGGATCTGATTTAAAATAAACTGACATAGCAACCAATTATATTTGGCAGATGGAGATAGAAAAGCAAACATTCAGACTTCCTGGACAGGGAGTACAACTGGCAGCTTTCCTAAGTGTGAATAATAAAGTGCATGTTGTCGCGCTCGGATGAGTAAAAGCTTGTTTACTGTCAATAGACATGTCCATTTTGAGTAGTCCTGGTTCAGTAACGTTGGATACTCTAAGCTGTTTACAAGAAGACAGATGGGGAATGCCTCTTTAGCAATAATTTACATTTCTTTAAGTCCATTTCTTGAATATTCTTTAAAAATGCTGTGCTGCATCTTTGCTGGGTGTTTAGGAAATAAGATGCAGGAGAAATCAGCCTGTCCAAGTACAGTTGTTGGTCTGTGTTTGTAATATTGCAGTGACAAAGTTTCTTTTCTTCCGGTCTTTGAAAATTTATTCCACAGCTGATTGGGGTGTATGGGAGCTGCCAATAATGCTCTAGAGATGAAGTACTGAAGAGGAAATTGAATTCCAGCGGGGGATGCCAGTGAGGGAGGGGGCTGCCATCCCAAACTGAAGGGAAGTGCCTGTAGGACGCTTCCAAGAGAAACTGAAAGGAGCAGGTAGCGTCATAGGGATTGCACAGAGGCCGACATGCCTGTCACTTTTCCGTTAAAAAAAAAAAAATATATATATATTTTATATATATATATATATTTTTTTTTTTTTATAATAAAAATACACACTTAGCTTGTAAATGAATTTCTGGTTAAATACATCCAGATTGCTCTGACACGCTGATGCAGAGCTGTGTAACTGTGGTTTGTAAATGGGAGACAGCGGGGGGAGGCTGGGGCCCCACTAGGGGAGCCCAGCCAGAGCTGCCTCCTCCAACGCTGCCAGCTGGGGTTAGCCCTTCGCTGCCTTCTGATGATTTTCCTTCTCTTTAGTGAAAGGGAGTTTGTTTATTCCTGCCTCTGTAAATATATCCTTTTGTACGAAGGAAGGAGGGCTTATGCACAAACAACTGGAGAAGGGAGCAGCTAGGAAGGAGAAGCTATCCAAACAAGGCTTATGAAAGTCTTTGCAGTACGGTAACACAAAACGCTGATTTGGTGCAGCTTATTCTGATGAGTTACAAAGCTGTTTCTAATGCAGGTTAGGGGTGAAACACATTTTATGTGTGGATGGCTGGGGGTGGATTCTGACTTGTTGCCTGTAAGCAGAAATCTGCATTTTGCTGATGAGCTATGTGGATATTTCTTACCCTGTAGAGAACAGAATCAAATCTGCTCACAAAAGCCAAGGCTGTACTTCATGTCTGTGAGGGTGAGACTGATCCTCCCACACAACATTTCATTGGCCTCCTGGGCAATGAATTTTAGCGGTTTACTTGTTTTTTTTCTTTCCCTTCTGCCTTCCCCGTCCCAAGAGCAGCAGGGTGCAAGGCAGGTCTGTGTGCTCCAGGGCTGTGCCTGGGCTTACAGCTGTGGCTGCAGCACAAGCTTGCAGTGACCCCAGCAATTCCTGTTACAAAGAACGCTTGCAGCCTCTGCTGTGAGAAATCCTCAGACCTCCCTTGTTCAGAGTAGACTCTGAGGGCTCTGCAGCCAGCAGAAGTATGTTTTCTTCATCCGGTGGAAATCTGTTGGCTTTGGCCTGAGATGCAAGACATTAAGAACATGCAGCCCCGAGGGTCCCTTCTTGAGGAGCACAGGATGCTAGAAGCAAGGGCATGAAGTATGCCGTGAGGCACCTATAGGAGAACCTGTCCTTGTTCTGTGACCCTGTTATTGATGTGCTTGCTATGAGTAGGAAAGAAGAATTGGACTCCACCTTTCTTCAGCTACTGGCAGACCTTGCCCATGGGATCAGATAACCTCGGGCAACACACAGGGCGGGAGTCTGCAGCCTTCCTAAGCTCATGAGGCTGGAGATCCACCAGTCTTCGGCTTTCCTGATTATTCCTGCCTGTGATCCAACAAAATATTTCCTTCTTGCAACTTCACTGGCAGAGTGACTGTGTGCTGCTGGCTGCTGTGGGTTGTTTCATGGCTTTGCATGGCAGTTATTTCTCTGCTACTGTGCTGAGATCTCTGACTTAACCTCCAGACAATGATTATAGAATCATAGAACAGTTTGGGTTGGAAGGGAACATAAAGATCATCTAGTTCCAACCCCCTGCCTTTGCAGGGGGGCAGTGGCAGTGTAAATCACATAAACTTCATTTTCACATCTGTTCTAAAGAGGCTATTTTGTAATATTGCTACAAAAGAGGTTACAAAAGTGAGCACTGAAACTTTAAAATAAATAACTGGGGCTTTTTTGTATATATATTATTTATGATTTCCTATGTGGCCTCAATGTGATATTTTGGGCATTTACTTTGTGACACAATGCAGTAAGAGCTGGATTTCTTCCAGAGGATCCCTGCCACATATGCAGAAGGGACATGAAGAGAGCAGACGAAATCTAGGTTTTACCAGGAGGCATAAATCTGTCTTTAACTCCTGAGTGCTTGATTTGGCAATCCAGATAACAAAGAGCTTTTAATTTATTGTCAATAAACAATTTACAAGAAGTGGTGAGGCTTGTTCTTACTGAGTTGTAAGTGCTGCACATACTGTGGCAGCTGTAAGGGAACTTCCTACATGTTACGTTCAGAGTACATCAAGTCAAGATTGCAGCATAGCCCGTTGTTTTTCTACACTAGGAAATGGATCATGTCTCAGGATATGTGGTACCCTGCTGACTGATGAACTTTGTCTTTAGCTCCAGCTTCTCGATTACAGCAAATGCACTCTTCTGTGAATTGGCGTTGGAACAAAAGTCTGCATTTCACTGGCCTTTCTCCATATAACAGAGAAAGCTGTGATGTTGTCAATCACGTAGCAAGACACACCTGAGTGATGGCTGACAGCAGAAGGTGAACAGTGTCCATCTTGGTCATTTCTATCTGCTGCTTTTACAGTGATTAAGAAAAAAAACAATACTGTTTTCCCCACGTGCATAGCGATGCTGAGGTAACGAAGTATGGTAGCATCTTCAGCAGTACTCTGAGATCTGTCACCCAAAGCATTAGTTGTATGGAAATAAAAACCACCAGAAGAGAAAGACTGGGAAGGAATGGAATATTTTCTGTCACAACTAACACTTTGCACTTCTCTCCCTCCATCTCCTTTTTTCTCTCCCTTTTCCCTCAGGGGAAGCAGCTGGAAGACGGCAGGTCCCTACATCCCCACCAGCCTCTGAGAACAGCAGTGCAGCGCACAGCATTGGCAGCACGCAGAGCACTCCTTGTTCCAGTAGCAGTGCAACCTAACTGGGGAGAGCAACACTGAGGAACAGCATAGGAGTGCAGAGGTTCAAAGGACTGTGTGTTGCTGACATCAGCGTTTTAATGCTCAAAGTTTGGTTCCTTTATGAAAACGTGAGGATAGATTGTTCTACAGAAAAAAAGACTGATTTTCTTTTGGGGAAGCCACTATGTGCATGTGTGTGTACACGTGCACACAATGCATGGGTAAGCACAGCCTTTTGGATCTATAGCGTGTTATGCTACATGTGACAAAGCTACTAATGTTACAGTACTGCAACCTGTTCTAGGGGTCTCTTGGCCCTCAATGTGAAATCTTTGCCAGTTTGGAAAAATGCTGCTTTGTCTATATGACTCTTTTTCCCTAAACTGTCTCATTGACACAAGGTATTCATTAAGGGAATTCAAAAAGATAAGCAGAACAAAAATTATCTTAGGTCAAAAGATTTCTATTTGTCTAAACGAGAAAGCCTGAAGGTGAAATCTCTTTGATTAATAACATGTTATTACTTCAGCTATGTTAGCAACTTATGAGTAACCTTTGTTTTGTTAAGCTTACAGCTACAGCATCTCATTTGCTTTTCTGTTGTGTTTGCAGCCTCAGGTTTGTTCCAGTTATTTCTGTTTTAATGCACGTTGATTTGGTAATGGGAGAAGAGCATGCTCTAACATTCCCTTCCCTCTTTTCCAGGCCAAAGCTCTATAATGAGAGATTTTTTTTTTAATCTGCTATACCAAATATAAACACACACAAACAGTAAGATAAATAACGTTCTTGTGCACTAGTATAAATGTGTGTGTACATTTAATGGCAGTGTCCTTATACAAATAGATGTATATCTCAACATTTAGATCCAAACTTGTTATTTCAACAACTGCAAAATTAGTTGAGCGTTCCTTCCATATGTAAAACATAAAATGCATATGTATGAAACAGCAGGCACATTGGTTCACAATGGGTAGATAGAGGAGATTAAGAAAAAAAAGGTGATGGTGGTTCTACTCCTTTAGCTCCCCTCAAATTCCCTTTGAAATAAAAGATGATTTTGAGAGGGTACAGAGAATGTGCAGTAAAGCCTATTGTTTTTGTAAAATGCCACCTATGAAACTAAACTATTCTCTGAAGTATGCAGTTGTTTGTGCCAAACCATTGTATGAAGATTGCAATCCAGTAGTCCCAAAATAATGTTGAAATGCAGAAAGCACAAAAAGGTACTAATTGTCTCAGTGATTTTTTTTTTTTTTAGTGAATTGCCATAGCTTGACCTTTGACTAGATGCCAAATGAGAAGAAACAATAAGTAATTTTTAATGTGTGATTCTTTGACTGTTATGTTGCCACTTTGTAATTTTAATGTGTCCTACTGATCCTTCTCCTTTAAGGAAAAATGAGTGTTGTTTTCCTCTACAAGTGGGGTAACTAACTTTCATTAATTTCAGTAAAGATTACCTGTGTTTTGCAAGAGGAGAAGGGAATTGATTACACTAGAGTGATAGTCTGCTCTGAAGTCTGAGCTGCAGATTTCTTTTGCTGATTCTACACTTGTGCCTTGCTGATGCGAGGGTGGTCAAAGTGCAAGATATGCAATGGATGTTAAATGCCCAGAGCTGGGTAGAAGAATATTGCTCAATTTGAACCAAATTTGTTACTAATCCTGCAAACATTCATGCCTGTGGGTAGCTACGTGCATCATCTTGATGGTACCTGAGCGTGCTCAGCTCTACAATTTACTGGCATTCTCAGAGTCTATAGAGACATCCAGTGCAGAGTTAAGCACGTGAAAAGCTTATGTTGCCATAGGTTTTATGTTACCAAGCCAATGAGTTTTCCTGGAAACATCAGCAGGAATTGTCATGCAAGTGTAGTCGTACCCATGCACAAGAGTGTGCGGGATTGGTTCTGATAAGAGGATGAAGGTGCTACCTGTGTGGTCAAAAAGAAAGTGCTTTGCCCTAACCTTCAGCAGAATGTATTGTAAAAGCATATTCTATGTGTAAAGTCTTTAAAGATGTCTTCAAAGAAGACTAGAGTCTTTAAGTTCAATCATAGCTATATTTTACTACATTAAATTTGTGTATAAAGATATATTTAAATGTTTTAGATAAATGTAAGTTACTCTATATGAAATGTTTAATTTCAGTTACTGTGAAATTTACATACTCTGTAAATTCTTTCCTTGTTTTAACCCTTTCCTTCAGATATTTTATTGAGTAGTTTCTCATAAGAAGTTTTAAATTTGGTTGTTGGGAGGGATGGGTGAAAAACTTCTATGTAAAATAGATAACTATATTTTTGAGGGAAACGTGCTGCATTAAGAATGTTTTTATAAAAAAAATACTCTAATTTTAAAATGATGTAGAGATTTATATTTACTGTTGGATAAACCAAAAATATATAAAGTTCAAAGATTCAGTTTATTGGCTTTGATTTCAAATATTTTAATGAACTGAACTTAGTGTACTTAGCTGTTTAATTCAGAAATTTTAATCAATCTGAATTAATTGGCTATTGGAGATTACCAAAAATACATGCAATTCTTCAGCAGATGGAAGAGGCGTTTCTGATTCAAGAGAGAGAGGGAACTAAAATGGGCGTTCCAAGTTAATAGCTTTATTACAGAAACCGATAGTACTTTCCAGCTATTAAGTTGCCTGTGATTCAGAGTACTGATACACCTGTAAGCTCTGCTTTTGTAACAGCTCTTCATGTCTACTGCAAGTCTCTGTATTTGGTGTGGCAAGCTATCTGAATACGTAACTGCAAAGTCACTCATTCTCAATGCAATTGAAGCTGGGCTTGTCACACTGAATTTCATGTGGCAAATGTCTGCCTGTTGTGGAAAGCCACCGGGACATCTGTGTACTACTGATGTCCCAGCACACGCCTTTAAAGCAGGGCTTCAGGGGGCTGCCTGCATGCTGGCTCATCACAGTGGCAACTTTTAGCCTAATCAAATTCACTCCAAAGGAACTTCTTATGCAACAATGGGAGGACTGGGTTTAAAAGGGACACCTTTTCTCTGAAAGCTATCAGTAACATACTTAAACTCCAAACCATACTGCTTGTTGTGACATTTGCTGCCTAATCACTAACCTGTTAGAGCCTCTGGTGTTGGACATTACTATATTGATGTTTCAAGAAGTCAGAGCTTTCTGTGTTAGAATGTTTTTGTAGTGTTTCCCGCATGGAAACGGATTTTCCAAAATGTCTGTAGATGTCGATGATTGTAAACGTTGCCCTGCCTTTTTCTAACCATTTCTTGTATGTATGTATGTACCATTCTTTCTGTTACGTATATCTACCTCACGCTTCACAAGAAGACTGTACTGTTGGTTGTGCTGACAGCCCTTCCTGTGAGGTGACTGATCTGCCATCTTGTTGTTTGTCATTTTGGGGATGTTCATGGAGTTAACCATATTTCGCTGCCATGTACCTACCAGTTCCACACAGTATTCTCACCTTTAAATGGATAAGTATATTTCTTTAGGATCCAAATGCCAGATGTTTTTAAAATCCAAGAACATTAGAAATGTACTTGCTAATACCTGTGGCCAGTCAGAACATCCCATTTGTACTACACTTTATGTTCAGTATTTCAGAGACTTGTGGAAAGTGCTTAGTTGTGAAGTTTTGATAACCACAGTTTCGTGTCATCTTAGTCTCTTGTGCACAATAAAGTATATATCAGTTTATTAACAGTTGATGCTGTGATTGATTTATTTGAAGCAACTAATATCAACAAACTGTGAAAAACAGTTGGCTGAGATCTGTGTTGCTGCCTGTTTCCTCCTCTTCCATAAACTTCAGTGAAAATTGTGGTTAAGGCAGGATTTGATTTTGTCATATTTTTCTTTTTCTCCTTTCTTTGTTCTTTTATTCAGTGACTTTGGTTGCCTTCTCAGTATCACGGCTGCTTGCAGAAGGCAGTAGACATATTTAGTTGATTGCTGCCATTTTTCACTCCAAGTCCAAAGTTTGGATCCTGCAGGTGTTTGGTTGTTGTATATTGTGACATGTCCCAAGTCCCATTTTGCACAAGGCCTGGCTTGAGAACAGCCAAAATCAAGAGTCAGCTGAGAGTCCTCCATCTGAAGCAGCAGAGTTTCCTTGGTCTGCTGTACACTTAACTGCAAGTACACTGGACATGAACAAACAAGACCGAGCTGTATTTTCATTACTGAGGGGTCGTGCTCTGTTAGAGCAGATAGCTTGGTCAGTTGCCAGCAGGGCAAGGATTTGGATGTTTACTATCCTAGTTATTGCTTTGTTTCCTGTATTTCATGTGCAAAATATTCTTTATGGGCAGTCTGGGGGAGCCGGCCTCAGCTGTATTTCCTTGGGTTATTCAAAGGTTATGGCTATTAACTCACAAAGTGAAGCTCCCTAAAAAAGGAATTCCAAATGTTTGATGTTCGTTTTTAAATATCAGGATTCTTTCAGTACAGAGAAGACTATTAATTAGAAGCAATCATAAGTCATAGGCAACCTGTAAGCTTAACTCCCAAAGGTGCAGTAGATTTATTGCTTCTTAGCAGCCATATATCAGTTTCTGAATTAAGACTTTTTTTTTCTCTTTGGAACTGAGTTATCTGGAGCTGACAGCGTAAAGATACTGGAGTTGTTCTTCACCTTCATCTTTAAGATTTACATTTTGACTGAAATGTGGTGCAAATATATGATCAATCTCTTATGTGGGGATTTAATTTTAACATGTAATACCCAACAAATTATGATACGATATTGAGCTTCTATACATGAGCTTCTGTACATTAAGAATCAAGTCTTACCATATTATAAAGTATTGGTGTTGTTGGAATTTGTTTCTGACAGACCTTTGTGAGTGAAACAAACATCTGGGAATGTCAAAAAAATACCAAGTGCCAATTTCATGAAAAACACAGTCCAGATCCTTTCTATTTTAAACAGAATTAAATTTATCACAGCATTCCTTCCAACACAAAATAAAAGGAAAAGGAGCCAATATTTTTGATACCTTTTCATAGTTGTCACTTTGTAGTTGTAAAACAGATATTTATGGGGCTGAAAGTCTGTTTGCAGCTTAGATTTCATACTGCAATCCTGGTCCTTCAGCCCAAGAGCAGACCTCGTGAACCTATGTGCATTTACAGTTGGAATTCTTTGTATAAGAAAGATCAAATTACATCACTTCACCTACCCAAAGGAGGTAGCAGTTGAAATTACATTTCTGTAGATTCTCACTCACTGGGAGCCATAAGGGACTCACTGCTATGTGTACGGAAGGCACTGCATACTGGGGTGCCATCAGGCCCACCGTGCCCCAAGGCCTGCTTGTCTGGTGTTTGGTCCTGCACAGTGCTGAGTTCTACGTTGTTTGGGAACAGCACGAAGAGGAGATGGTTTGCAGAGCTGAAAAAGAAAAGCAGCACGAAACTGTTACTCTTGCACTTTTTTAAAATGACAGCTCTTTTTCCATCCAATTATTTTGGCATGGATATAAGAAAAATTGGTTAAAAAATGTTTGGGTGGAGTCTCCTTTTGCTCAGCTGTTACTTATTGCTGCTTGTAAACTGCCTAAGTCAGTTCTAGTAAGGAACATACTGTACTTGCAAAAACTGGTATTTTGAAGATCGTAACTGAGTGTTAAGCTGAGAAAGCTGATGGTATTTATAAGTACCTCAGCAAACTTGATCTACATTTTGTCAGTCTTGTGAGTTTTTAATGGTGTTCCAGTTAAAGTCAAAATGCAGTTTCTGTAAGGGACTGTTGCGTTCCCAGTTCACAGAGCATTTACCTTCCTGATTTTCTTTGTGAATGGAGTGAAAGGGTCAGCAAGTTTTTGTTCTGTCCTTCAGCACAAATAGGTACATACCTTTCAGTAACAAGAATTAGGGATGCTGGAAAATCTTTGTTCTGAACTGTATTATTAGTGATCTCTGATCCCCAAAGTGATTAGTAAATTACCTGTTAAGCATGGAAAACAAATAGGAAGATTGCAAGGATCATATGTGCAGAGTGTTTCCATCAGGTATATTTAAGATTTCACAGGATATTTGAGTGGCAAAGCACATAATGGAAAGTTTAAATCACTGGCAGGGAGCGATAAAATATCCTGAAGGAAGCAGTTGGAAAGCATCTGGAAACACAGCACTGAAGGCTGGTGCGGCGCAGCAGGCTGACGGGGGCTGCTGGCCCTTCCATGGTCACAGGCAGAGCATGGTGAGAGCCCTGGCCTGCAGGCCATGCTGCTATTGCCAGAAATTCACTTCTACAGATGACTGGGCATCAGCAATCCAAGTAGGGTTATTACTGATAGGCCTTGTGATGTTAACTTTGGGGTACATCTGGGCTTGCAATAAGCTCTTTATTAACAGATGCTTGCTTTTTCAGACATCCTTTTTTTTTTACGTAAGCCAAGCAGCTCTGAATGCCTGTCTTTGCTTCAGGAAACAGGACTGTAAGATATAAATAAAGCCCACTAGGAATCACTAACTCAAATGACAAACTGAGGTGCTGGCATGCTGGCTGGATGGTGAATGTTCGCATTGTGAGGAGGCGGACAGATGAAGCTCTACTCCTGCTTTCTGGGTAAGTTCTCAACTGCTGAAAACTGTGCTTGGGAATCCAAAATACCAACCTCTGTCATGCATGAAAGTGAACTTGTCCCTGTCTGTGTCACTCCTGCTGAAGGAAGATGGGCGGCCCTCAGGGCATGCAGTGAGCAGGGTTCCTCCGGCTGGACCATCAGAGTCTGTCAGGCAGTCCAAAATGGTGGCACAGGGCCCAGCACCGCCCCAGAGGACTTTGTGGTGGCGCCCGGACAAAGCAAGAGGGCAGATGGCTGCCAGCAGAGGCAGCTGGGGTATGCAGCATCGCTTGGAGATGGCTCCTCAGAGGAAGAAGGTCTTGGAAAGAGTCTTATAAGAGTGCAAACATGGCAAACTGGGAAAATGGAATGGGAGAGCATGAGGTGGAGCTGTTGTGAATGGTTTTTGACTAATTGTTGCTGCTGCTGAGTTGTGTGGGGATTGATCTGGGTCCCCACTCCTTCTCTCTGTACATCTCTGCGGTGCAAAAGGCACCAGCGTGGTCTGGGGCTCTGTTCAAAAACCAGACTTTCCCTCACTCTTCTGCTTCAAGTGGGAGAAAACCCAACAGTGGGTCCTGATTAAAGACTTCAGACCCACTCCCAGTCCCTCACAAGAGGTTATTGGTCAGCTCCAAAAGGAACAGGACCAGATACAGGACAACACAAACATATATCTGAAGAGAAAGGTGAAGATAAAGGCACCAGCTAAGCTGGTGATGCCTTAAGTGTGATGGTGTGAGAAGGGATGTCATTAATTGAGGACAGAAATAGGAGAAGATCTGCAATGAGGTTATTGTTTGAGAGGGAAAGTTGAATCAATGTGTTGATTATGAGATTAATGGAGAATGCTGGTTCTGTCTGGACAGCGTGTCATACTCTGTATGACACTCTTTATCCCATTACAAAGCTATTGTAAGTACACCCATGTTTTTGCTGGCACTACTCACTTAATTTTTCTGTATTTTCCCTGAAATGTGTGTCCCTGAAGTGAGACGTGTTTTCTAGATGTTAGACAACAAGGGTCTGTCATGAACTGAGAGGTTCTTGCTGGCCACTGGCCTCTCCCCTGTCCCTGGGGCTGCCTGCCGAGGAGGTCACAGGTAATCTCCAGCCTAGCTCTGGCATGGCATTGTGTGCAATTGATTTTGTCTAATGGTAGGAGAAAGGTTATGCCAAGCTAATGATTGCTCTGTTGCATTCTTTTGTAAACTTTCGCTTATGGCATTACTGTTCCATTCAAAGGAAAAGGCAAAAGAGCTTAAATTAAAAATTATATAATAGGCTGAGAATACCCGTGTTGGAAGTCAGATCTCATACTTCTAGTCAACAGCTGGTTAAACAGTTCTAAACCAATGACAAGTTTGTTATTTTCTCTTTTAGAAGTTGCAAGAAAGCTTAATTACTGTGTTGGTGGCGTTTCTTTTAGAGTAATGATAAATAACACGGTTCTGTGGGACCCAGCTTCAATTTTATAGTATTTCTATGCTTTTATTGACCAAGAACAAAACTGATATCAAAAAGCTATCCATTCATACAGCTCTGTTCTCAAATATTTGTGTCTGTGAGTATATAAGCCTGTATTATTCCATCTAGTAATGGGAGAACTCAAAATGGAAAATACCAACATGTATCATAGAGAGTAAATGCATGTGGATATGAATAGTCCTGAAAGCATCTGGAGTATGCAGGCCAGTGCTCCTGCTAACAAGTTTTCTACATCTGGAAGTTATGATTCCTTGCTTTTCAAATCTCAAAGCGATGGGCTGTCCTGGCTTAGAGCAAGAAGGTGGGGAGCCACCAGCCTGTACTTCCTCCTCTACTATGTGCTCTCCTGGAGCCCTGCACCTTCCCTGTCTCCCTGGTGGGCACAGGAGAGGTCCTACAGCAGTTCTGAGATCAGCTGGGATCACCGGATGACCTTGAAGTCCTATAGCTGAATGGAAATGAATTGGAACGATGGATTCTCAGAGGCTGCATGTGTCGGTGGAGCTGGTGTAAAAACAACAGTAATGTAAATTTCTTATGACTCAGCAAAGGTAATAGTTACATGGAAGAGGTTGGAGGAGGTCAGGGCACTGCCACACAGGTGTGCAGCCTCTGTCTGTAGCTGGGATAATGACATGTTGCATAGAGCTTTCAAAGTTGGATGAGGATTTTTGACAGCATTGAAAGAAAGCTGGAGGCACATGCCAGTACCCAGCATCAATGCCACCTCTGCAGAAAAACAGTTTGCTGTTACTCAGAGACAGTTTGTCATTTTTAGAGCAAACTAAAGGCCATGTTGTCAGCTGGTATAAACCAGCTCCCTCCTTTAACTTAAGTCAAATTGTGTCTGTTTACAACAGCAGAGAATCTCTCAAGTGCATAAGCTTCTCTGTAGCACCAAATAGCAGCAGTATGAGGTGGCAAACAGCCAGTTTGAACAGCTGCCAATGCAATTCAGATCCAAAAATGATTCCTTGAACCCCAGCATTCCCCTCCCCCCTCAGACTTCTATTGAAAGCAGGACTTACTCTCTGGTCTCTGTAGCCATACTTCCCCAAACCCCAGTTTATACCCCACCCACTTCTGCAGCCATCTGAGTTTTGTTCTGCAGCAGTAACACCTTTTTTCACAGCTCCAATCAGCAACGCAAGCTCTTATTTCAAAATGAAGTTGTGAGTATTAACGCATCAGAGCTATTCAGGCCTCAGTGAATTGTACAGGTTTTACTGAAAAGCCCCCCAGAGAAGATTGAAGCAGGTGTTCTGGGCAGTGTGCATTCAAGCAGATGAATAATATGTTAATTATTTCTGGAGGTATCCACAGCAAAGCCACAGGCTCTGTCTGACACTGCCGGTCTTTGGTCGCTCTGGGCCTAATTGCAACACAGAGACCAACACCCACAATCTCTTCTTTTGCTGTGGAACGCAGAGCTTTCCCATCCAAATGCACAGTGATGTACGTGACAAGTTGTTGTCCTGGGGCGAGCTGTGCAAGTCCCTGTCACGTGGAGAATTGCTTCCAGCAGCGCTGCTGCCTTTGTGTGTCCTCAAGGCAGCGTTGGGTCTTGGCCTCTAAGGGAAGTGCTGGTGTTAGTCACACGTGAGTCATCTGTGACTGTCCCACCCGCTGTGAACTCTATTCACAGAGCCTGTTTCCAGATGTTTGTAACTAGAAATTGCTTTAAAGCGTGTCCACACGCTATAGCTGCTTAACCACCCCTTGTACCCATGAAGCGTAAAAGCCGTTTCAGTGACCCATCTTTCCAGGAAGGTTCCTTTCTCTTTTTCCCTTCCAGCTTCTTGCCCCCCTCCTGCACCAAACATGGTCTGTCCACACCTCTGAGCATGCGTTTTGGACAAGCAAGCATATCCCTAGTTTGACACTATTGTCTGGAAGTAAAGTGAGTTTGAAAAGTGGATAATCTCATGGGAGAAGTAGCACGTGGTGAAGTCAACTAATACATGGCATTGAGCTCTTTGGTGTGAAAGAGATACTTCCAGAAAACGGTCTGCAGACAACGGATTGGCCACAGCTTGTGTTCAGGACTCACCAAATGCCTCAGAACAGCAACCACGGCAGTAAAACCACACACTGCTCTCAGGCAAGGGGGGAACGGGAGGAAGGGGAAGAAAGGCTGTACAGGCAGCATACATTGGTTAGTTGAACTCTTTGGGTAAGATTTTAAGTCTGTGGAGAGAAATTACTGCCCAGATCTGTAAATACAGACATATGAAGCTGTTCCACAGTGCCAAAAAACATTTCTAAAGGAAAGAAAATAATTCTTTTATCAGTCATAAAATTCAAGGGAATTGTACACCCTCCATATATCACAGGCTGCACTTTCAGGACACAGTGATTCACTGTCCATTACAGCAGGATGTTCCTCAGCAGCTGACACACATGCACTGGCACAGATGCTGGCAGAGGTCAGCACCATGTGGGCTCCCAATGGGGACCTGACAAAGTCTTTCAGCAGGAATCTCACATCTTCCCTGGATCTTGGCTTTATTTTCCTAAAGACCTCTAGAGCTAAAACAAAGCCCATTTTGATGATCTATTGAATTGCAACACACCCTGTTATGCCTCTCCTGTGGACTCAGACATGTACACAGCAATAAAAACTTTCAACTGGTGGTAATTAAGAAGAAAATTTCTCTATGGCAGTGTTTTTTCTCCAACGTTCCCCTCAGGTGAGAATGAGCAGGTAACGCATTCAAATAAACAAGAGAAATTAAGAAGGAAAAAGCTATGGCCAGAAGTTATCTTCTCTGTGTGGAACTTATCCAGGATGACTTCCTGGAAAGGAAGTGAGATGAGACAGTAGAGAAAGGGTGAGGGGCAACTAAACTGGGTTGGGGATTTCTCAGAGAATAGCATTAAGCACAGATTGCTTTTGAGAAATCCATTTTGTGCAATGTGGGCAGTGCGCTGTGCTGGGAGCAGTGTGGCTGTCTCACCTGATGCTGTGGGTGCCGCAGGGTGAAGGAGTGAGAGCAGCAGACAGCATGGCACAGCAGTGCTGGGCTTCCTGCAGCAAATTCTCTGAGGAATTCCCATTATAACTTTTTAGAGAAATCTTCTCATCCATTTCTCAGCCTGACGATGACTTCACTTGCAAAGGAAGACATTTTCCTATTTGTGCAGCCAGCTGGAAGTAAGGGTTACAAAAGAGACGAGTAAACACCAAAGGAAGGAGGCGTGGAGGGTAAAAGAACAGTGAATTAAAATCTGACTATCTAATACACTGCAATAAATGGATGGTTGAGGTTATGTAAATACTTTCCTACAGTGCAGTCATCTAGGCATTATCCTAACAGAAAGCCATTTAGTCAGTTTAATCAATAGGCCCAGCAGCATGTTTCACGGCTTTTTTCTGTCCTAGTTAGCCACTCTGACATTCATGTTTTTACTACAGAATTGGTTTACATAGAACATTACACTAAGAAGTCTTCAATTTTTGCCCATGACCATAAGAATTTATTGCCCACAAAAATCTGCTGGGTGCAGCGAGTGGGAGGAGACCACATTTCTTCACATGAACAGTGATTTTGGTGAAATAGGATTGCATGCAGTGGTTCCAATGCTTCCCCATCAGGTTGGTGTGCTGAATTGTTTTGAGCTTTTGGTGCCCAAAGCAGTGTTTAGTTTTAAATTACTCAACCTGGATTTTTCCTATGTGCCTGGTGCTACTCTTTCAGCTATTAGAACCCAGTGCAGTCTGTTTTTCAGCTGAACAGCATGGCCAGACTGATGGGCTGCACCTGTGATCTGACCACCAGCAATGCCCCACAGGTGTGCTGCAGGCAGATAGAGAGCCACTGGCCTTGGTGTGAGAGCTGGATTGGGGCTTGGTGCAAAGGTAAGGCAGTCTGAAATGTTAATGTTTTACTTTTCTCAAGTTTTACTTCTGAAACAAGGCTGTTGAATCTGAGGTTACTGAGGTACTGTGGATGATTTTGTATGTTAGAGGAAAGTTGTACTGCAATGGTTGGAGAAGAGCTCTGGAGCTGTGTTTATTCTTTTGTCAGCCTTAATGTATTAATGCTAATTTGAGAGACTGCAAGTGCGAGTGGTGCAGATGCTGAAATGGAGAGAATGCTTTAGCTAGCACATGGAAAGTATTTACAGTCTGTACACAATGGTGATATATAGGAGTAAACAGACCGTCAGATAAGCACTGAATTTCTTTATTTGCACTTAAAATATATGCCTCTTGGCTCATAGGAAGCGAGGATAGCTGGATGACTGCGGGCAGGCCGTCTAGGGAAAAACAAGCTTGCTAAGCAGAGAGGAACATCGATGTGAAAATAATAAATTCACAATTTGAGGTGATATCTAAAGTTTACAAAAGCTGTTCTGTATTGGAGTAAGAGCTTGGCCTATGGCTTAATTTTCTGCTTGCTTCTCTTTTACTTTCACTGAAAACGAACACCATGCCGACTTTCATCCTGTGTGCATCGCCTGCCCTGTGTGACCCGGGTGCAAGCATAGGGCTGCATGTCCCTGGGGCAGGCTGGGAGGGCAGGCAAGTCCCTGGAATGAGGTGATAGTCCTGCTGTCCCAGCACCAGAGCTGGCTTGGAGACTGAGTGTCTGCAAGCTGACCCCAGCTGCCTGTACTTAGGGCTGCTTCCATTTTCCTGAGCTTTTATACTTCAGCAGTACATTAATATGTAAATCTGTATCTTCCTGATTCTGAGCTCTGAGGAATTCCCCAGGACCGCTGCAGAGGAATAGCACTGTGCACTGATGCCTGAGCTGGGTCGGGGGGAAAAATGCTGATGTACGCCGCCAGGTGGGACAGGACACAGCGTAGCTGGTGCTGACTGCCCTCTGTGCTCCACCAAGTCAATTTCAGAGGCCTGCAGGCTGCCCAGAGTCCTGCTGTCAGCTTACCAGCACCCATCAGGAGCCTGTGCAAATGGTTTCTCATCCACTTCAAGTGGATGAACGTGAGATAACTTTATTTTAAAACGTAACGGAGTGCCAGCTTTCTAACAGAGATGATGGTGCTAACATACAGGAAATGAAATACATTGTGTTTTGCATTTTTTCCTCGTTGAGTTGGCAGCTTCAAAAAAGTGCGTTATTAATGCTGAAATCTAAGAAATGTTGGCTTGCTTAAAATACTGCTGGTTTGAAACAATGTTGTTTAAATGTTGCTGACCTAAGGATTTTCTTTGACGGTTACTCTTATTTCTTTTGGATATGCTTTGCTATTTATCTAAGCAACTCTGGTTGTTGAATGAGGTTTCAAGAGACAAGGTAAATAGAGGAAAGAAATCAATACAAGCAAGCACAAATAGGTTTTTCTATCACATCCATGCTTCCTTCACATTACAGCACTGAAACTATGAGAATGTATTGATTCAGTAAACTTTCCCATTTTTCTGAAATGCACAGGATCAAGAACACTGGTCCATACTAAAAGCCTTAGGAAGAGCATAAGATTTGTTGGCTTTGGCACAGGCACGCAGAGGCAGTCTGATATCATCAGGTTTGAAAAAGGAGGACAGCAACAGAGAGTGACTCAAGTACAATATAAACTCAGTTAATTTACAGCACGATCTTGGTTTTAATAAAAAGCAGGGGAATTGGTACACAGTGCTGGCAGAAAGCCTGACACAAAATCAGATTTAGCTCTAGCTATCAATAAGGAAGCACAGCCAGATATTGCCATTACTAAGTATATTTATTATTGCTTAATTTTTTAAAGATGACTATATCTGTATATTGGATATTTTTAATTTTATTTTTATTTAAGGCCAAACTGTAACTGTCTGAGGTGCTTTCTATATGGCTGTGGTGTCCTGTCAGCTCTGAGTAGAAGACTCACACGCACCAGATCACTTGCTGCTCAGTGCTTACTCACATCAGTGCTGGGTCCAAAAAGAACCAGCTGTGGATGCATCTGAGCTGTCTCTGATACAGCTCCAAGTCTGGAAAAGTGAATTCCTCCCTCTTTATGCAGACAGTGTTGTGCAATGGTCTGACCTCACTAGACACTTTCGCTGTACAATGGAAAGTAACCTGGGTACAACATCTGCTTTAATTAGCACTGGCTTGTTTAGCCAACGAACAATTTTTTTCTATGCCCTATCCCTTCCTGCTAGTTTTTAGTATTGATGGGATTACAAGAGACTGACTGGTACAACCGTGTTTTGTGGCAGATCTCCAGGAATTAGACTGGTTGTGTCACTGCCCTACATGGAAAATCAGTGTTATGCAACTTTCTCTGTTTACAAAATGATCTGAGGAAATGTTTTAGAAGACAGATTTCCTAAAAATGTTAAATGGCACCATCAACCAAGGTGATTAATTATTAAACCATATGGAAAATTGAATGATAAGGCAAGGAAAACCATCCAGGCACTTTGGTATGAGATACTGTTTCCTGAAAGTGGTGGGACTGGATAGCAAGATTTCTGTCCTCATCCCTTTCCTGTTCTACGCCCTGTATCCCTTGGCTGTGTGCTGCACTTGCAGGTGGTGTTTATTGCAAAGTGCATCTAACCCCTAAGGAACCTTGACTACTTCTTCCCAACACAGAATAGACTATTTGTGCCAACTGATCTCTCCTTCTGCTTTTAGAATTACAGCTTTGCGTTAGTTTTACTTCAAGAGGATTTTACCACCTGCCTTAATTATTTCAGTATTTACAGCTCTACAACTGCTTACAGCATCTTCAGCATTGTTTGTTCTCTGTCCTTGTGTAAGTAGTGTGATGTCATATGGAACTCCATCTCACCACTTCCCTTTCCTATTTTAGGACTCCAGCAAACACTGTAGCATTACAGAGCTATTTATTTCTTGAATCCCTACTCCATCATCAGTGACAAGAGTCCAGAATGAGAATTGACATAAGGAAATAATTAATGCATTCAGGTAGCATAGTGTTAATATTTGTGTTTTGACTTCATAAAATACTGTTGCTCAGACAAGAAAATGGCCACAGTGCTGTGCTTACAGCTTCCAATGCAGGTTGACTGCAAGCTGATCTATGTATGTGAGAAAACTGCTCTTATCTATCCTAGTTGGGAGTTGTGCCTTTACCTGTGAGGCCTCAATTATAGCCCAGAGGAATATTTCCACAACACTACTTCCCTTTGGCATCTCCTTGGAGCCCTAACTCCAAACTCTGACTGATTAGTATATAGTAATGCCCAGCTTATAGCCCAGGCATTTTCCAGGAGTGAAGTTTTTGTGCAGCTGAGCTATTCTCCTGTCCGCCTCTTTGCAATCTGGCTCTACTTGCAGCTCTGGGCTCTGTCTCTCTCCTAAACCTTAACCAAGCCCTGCTTCTGAGCAAGAGCTGAGCGTCATCCCACAACCTACAGAAATGATCAAGATAAACAAGTTTGTTAGTGGTTGCATCTTTCAAGAGTCCATCCCTCATTCTGGTAGCCCCTACGTAGCCCAACTCTGTCTGGAGCTCTTGGCTGTTTCTCTGTCCTAACTCTTTCTTTGATGGACTGTGCAGCCACAGTCTGCCTGGAGCTCTGTGTTTTGTCTCTCTTCTAACTCTTGGTATGGGCTGAGCCTTTAAGAAGGGCCACCAAGCAAGGTCTGGAGGCTGTGGCTGAAATCCTTGTGCAGCCCACTAGTTCCTTTAGCAGCATTATTTTAACCCCACAGCAACAGACTTTGCTTTCCTTCCTAGTTGTAAGCTTGAATTTGCTGCAAAATTATAGTAGAAGCAAAATCCCTTGAGCTCCAAATGAGGTTGTACTGTGAAAGGAAAGGCTTGGCCTTATCTTGACAAGTTTTTCCAGTGGGCAGACTGAGTCTTGGTCAGGGAGGGTTAGGGTTACTGCAAGGCATAGGCTTCACATGCAGTTTATAGTTAGGGTTAGTGGAGAGCCAACAATGAGCTACATTTCAGATGTAGCTAATTGAGGAAAACAGTACTGTTTGTAAAACTAAACATTCCTCCTTAAAACTGACATCAATCGCTTTCACTTTTCTGAGCAGTGTTCCTAATCTTTTGCATGCTCCCCACGTTGATGGCGGGTACTGTTTGTCCCTGTGCTTTAAGCAAGGATCTGCACTCTTTTGGCATGGCAGACTTTGCAAATTCCTCTCATTTGCTCTAATTTAAACTGAGTTCAGATGTACTGGAATATCTTGTGAAGTCCTATTCTGTCAAGGTAATGAGCAGATCAGTGGAGATTTTCCAACCTTGATTAAATAATGTATCTAAGAACAAGTACATTAGGAAAAAAAAAAAAAAGCAACAACAAAAACCCCTAAGATAAGAAGAAATGCCTCTTCTCTGGGCCCTTTCCACTTGGTAGCCAGCCAGCTTCTATGTTGGTCTGCACTTAGATTTGTAACTGATTTGCTTGACAGGGCCTCTGCCAAAGCTTCTCAGTCATGGCCACGGTTCTTGTCATTCTCAGACACAATTCAAATGGCCTCCCTGGTAGAACAGGGTAGTATCTCTTTTCTTCAGGCCCACGTTTTCAGAAGGTTGGATGCTTGTAATTCTTGAGCACTGTGATGTTGTCCTCAGTAACTCTGTTTTATATATACCCTTGCATAAATGATTGCTGACTTTAAGCTGTTCATCCAGGGACAGAATTACTGTCAAGCGCATGAAAATAGACTAATGAACGTAATGCTGACAAAATGTTCAGCACATCATAACACATTTTTTTTAGAACAACCACAAGGTAAAATACTCATTCTTTGGCAAGGAAGATCTCAATTAGGAGGTGCTGAAGGAATTCACAAGGCTTTGGAAAGCTCTATGTATTCTTTCCTCTGGGGAAAACAGGAAACACGAACGTTATTTCCTTGAATGTTTACAGCTGAAACTGAAAGCTGGAAATCCAGCAGAGATGCAAGAATTTCAATACAGTTTTGTTGCAACAGTTGGGAATGATGATTCCAAAGTCATTCCACTTATTCTCAGGAGTCTGTTTTATAATTAATTTTGAGGGCTTTGCATTTTGTAATCTAATAGGAATTTTCAGGATTCTTTTGCATGATGATTTATAAAAATCAAGGCTATATCCTGAGCTTTTTAGGTCTCTACCATACTAACATGGATAAGATAAGCATGTACTCTACAGTCTGGTCACTGCTAAGCCAAGGTCTAGCAGAACATACTACCTGACCTTGGACAAGGCAGCTCAGATCAGTTAAGATACAGAAGGTCATTAACAGGAACTCTCTGAGATAACTGCTAGAAACAAATGCTGTTGTGAAAGAGAACGTTTTGTTCAGCAATTTCCTTCTAGCTCCAGGCTTATCACAGTGTTAGCATTGCTTCTGTTTTTATCTCTTTGTCTGGTGGTGTGTTGGCTGTAAGGACAGGTGCGGTATGGAGTGGTGGTACCTAAAGCAGCTGTGTAAACTTCCAGCCATCCCTACTGGTGATGAAATTTGGAAAGTAAAGTAGATAGCCGCTCAAGGAGTATCAAGTGAGTTGTACAGCACTTTGCTCATCCTTTGCTGCAGGCATTTTTGTGTATTAGAAGCTGCCATAGTATACTTGCCAACCTGCTCCTCTCCCCTTCATGTTTGGATGGATGCAGAAAGAACATTTTTTAATCAGAAGAGAGATTCTGAAAGTTTGTGGAGGTTCAAAAGGTATTCTCTGCCTTGGCTCTAGGGAACAGTTGTCATACTCTGTGTTGGTGAATTAGTCAAAACCAGCACCAAGAACACTTTGTTTCTGAGTTGTGATGGAAATGACTTAGCTGAGATAACTGGGGAAGAAAAGTCCTTTTGCTTGAATTTGCTGTCAGACTTTTTCATATCATTATTAGGATGTTTGTTTGTCCCTAGCTGCTTCCCTAAGCTTTTCCTGCTCTTAATTAGGTTTATTTCCTCTCTTTCCAGATGTATGTTCTGTCCACTAGGCACTCCTCCTGCTTTCTTCTCTTAAGCCACGTTCAGTAAGCCATGTGGTTAGCAGTATGCATCAGGCTTTCCCATCATGCTGATGGAAATCTTGTCTTTGCATTGGAGATTGTGCTCTTAAGGTTGTGAAGTGCTGTGGTGCAGGGGTTTGAAAGTATATGTCTGCATAGTGGTATCTTTTCAGCACAGATGTGCTCAACAGGAAGCTGAGTGAATAAACTACTTCAGGCAGCTTCTGCAGTAGGTTTGAAGCTTGTCCCAAAGTGTATGCTATGAAAAGAGGTTATTCTTATCCATGCTAACTGGCTTAAAGATTAGATGGATTTCTCTCTTATTGGCAAAGCAGTTACTATAGAATTAACTAAAGTTTCTCTGCAATGACAACAAACCAATAAACTGAAGTGGTTTTTTTTGGTTTTTTTGTTTTGTTTTGTTTTGTTTTTAAATCTGAGGATTTTATGAAATATATCTCTAGGGCAAAGTCAAAGAGTGGTGAATCACTATCTTCCCGGCCTTTTACCTAGCAGAAAGTAAAGCCAGGTGCCATTTCTGCCCAGATGATTTTCAATCTTTCAGACTGGTTTCCAAAGAGATCTTCCCTTCTGCTCTGCCAAAACCGCTCCTGGATGCAGGAACAGCCCATGACATTTCATTTCCAAATCACACCTTCAGGACAGCACACAGCTAAAATCAGTGAACTTGTTTTCTGTTTATTTGCTTTTCTACTCATACTGAAATGAATAATGTCCTGCACACAAGCTGCCTGGCAGGCTGCTGTCTGTGTGCCCTCACAGGATGTTGAGCCTAGTGCGTGGTGGGATGCAGGACTGGTGTTCTGTCATGTTGTATGATGGTACAGGCCTGCTGGCATGGCTATGATCAGAGATCTGTAGGGCCAGCCGTGAAGAAAACCTTGCCTGTTTAAGGGCTAGCATAGAGAGAAGGAAGATAGCTGTCATGCCTCCAGAGACCATTTTTGTGCAAGAGAAACAGCCTGATGTTTTGCTAGTTAGGGTGGAAAGAGTTTTTGGTTTATGTCTCATATAAATAATAAAAACACAAATACCTCAGCACTAGCAAAGTGGTCAGGAACAAATTAAAGAGAAAACGAATAGCTGACCAGAGCACATTAAAAATTCAGACTGAAATCTGACTTCAGTCTGCAATAAAAAACTGCTTTCCCTCTGTGCTTGATGTGCTCAGCTGATTAAGCACACGTTCTGGCAAAGAGAGACCCGATGAGGATAACTGTGTTTGCAAACGGCTGGGGAGGAGATGGAGGTGCCAGGACTGCAGCGTGTTTGCTCTTTTTGGAGCCCAGGGGCCGCACAGTGCCTGCTGTCCAAGACGCTGGCAGGAGTGTGTGTTCCCTTGGCAGGAAAACAGCTTGCTCAATTCACCCCCCTATATCCCCCAGAAATGTACACAATGTCCTTCTTCCTCCTGTGCTGGAAATGAGCTGGAGGCAGCTTCCTTGCCCAGCCATCCAGGCCTCGCACTTTCTACTGGCACTGGGCAGCTGCAGCCCCTTCCCCACATGGGCTCTCATGGCCAAGGCCCTGGGCACCTGCTTGTGCTCTGCCTGCAGGCTGCTGGAACCAAATACATTCAAGCAGCCCAAACTTTGCAACGCACCGGCCTGTGTCTTGGGCAGTGGCTGCTGCTGTCTGTTCCTTCTCAGTGCATCGTCTCTTCATGTGTGCTGCCATGAAGGATTTCATTAGCAATGGGCAGCTCTGTGGGTGTTTGCAAACAGCAATTCATTTTTCTGCGGTGTGGATTTCTTGGTTGTTTTTTTGTTTAGTTTCTGTTTGTTTGTTTTTAAAATGTGCTCAGTCTTGAAATGTTTTTCCTGTCTGTGCATAGTTCACAAAGATCTGTCTTGTTCAGCACAGAGAAAAACACTGTGGTCACCTCCTGCCCCAGTCTGGCCCATTCCAACACCTCTGATCCACCACTGCCAGAGATGGGAACTTCTGCTTTGGAGGAGGGCTGATGCCTTTCATGGGTTGGGGTCTCTGTTGATATGAGTTACGTTTAGCAGAAGACTTTTGAAATCCACGAGCAGAAAATGGGAGTTCCTAAGTACCTAGGAAAGATTAGAATGTTTATTGTACATATTTTAGATATTACTACATTTCTGACCTTTACTTGATGATTACTTCATGCGAACAAAGTCACAGACAGTGCTGCACAATGTGGCAGTAGTGGTTGTTCTGGACGTTTCCTGGCTGACCCAAGGGGCAGGGGGGCAAAGAGGGGGACACTGGAGCTGTCTGTTTGCACCAAAATGAAATATTCCAATATTAGAATCCTGTCATTTATACATATTTGCTTCTGCAAAATAACTTATCGGGGTTATTTCAGGGAAGGAGAAAGTTATTGTGCACAAAAAGAAGCAAGCAGTTTTCACTGCCCTTGGACTGGTGCTTTGCATCAGCTGGATGATGCTGCAGGGTGCCCTGCTGGCTGCTGGTGCTCATGCAGTGAAAGCTGAGACCAAGCAGACTTGCAGGGTTTTGTCTGAAGATGTTTTTTCCAGATACCAGCGATTGAAATCTTTCCTGGCTTCCTTGGAACTCTGAGTGCTAAAATAAGTGTTGTAGATGGAAAAACTGGAGGAGAGCACACAGACAGACAGCAGACTGAGTGGAGCAAAGGCACTAATATTTGAATGTCACGATTGCTTCTGAGCTTATGGGATGAGCTTAATGAGGATATAGATGATGGTACATTAGGAAAAGGATTTAAAATTTGGTATATTTTATATTGAAGATGTACGTATCTTCATGAAAGAGGGCGTCACTTTCAAAGTTGGGGAAGCAACAGTCTGTGATTTGGAAGACTTCAGTTTTATAGCCTGTGACTATTTTAGAAACCTAGAACAGGTTTATTTAACCCTTCTGTGACTTTTCTGTGAAAAATAATGACCAACAACGTGTTAGGAATGCTATCAGGCAGTAGTCATGCTTCTTACATGGTCTGAGGTGTGCATGCACATAGGTTAATGTCACTGGCAGAGAACAAAATATTTTTTATATCAAGATTTAGCAAAGAAATGTCCTGCATAAGGACAAGGTGTAGTTTAGGAGTGAGGGAAGGAAGTCTTAATTAACTCTTTGAGATGAGAAGAGCCTGCTATTGCTAGTTGTAGTCTTGAGTGTCTTCCAATAAAGATGCGTCCTTCTACTGGAATCAAAATACCTTGAAAACTGAGAGAGGCAGAAACCAGATGTAAATATATGGACCCTGCTGAGATTAACAAATAAAACACAGCTGACAGGATGTTTTTTTCTAGCCAGGCTCCCAGAGACAGACATGTTGCTGCCACTTGCAGTGCCACAGGTGGGAAGCAGGCCTGTTGAGCAGGCACAGATCATGGAGCAGCACTGTCAACCTGCACAGGGACAGCAAATTATTGCCTCTTGGCTTCTGTTCCTACCACGTCAGCTGTCAGTGAGAGGAGGATGTTGCTATCCCTTAGTGCTGATGGGTAATTAAACTTTAGAGAACAGCTGAGATCTGGGGGAAGGAGAGGTCCTGGTGCTGCTGAATGGATCAGGTGGGCAGGAAGCAAGTAGAAGGGTCAGTGAGCTTGCTGAGACCTGCGTACGGGTTGTGCCATCTCTGTATTGCAAATATTACAGCTCGAGGCTGGACTTTCTGCATGCGAAAGCAATGTGCTAAGGCCTCCATGTGCTTGCTCTGCTCCCAGAAAAGAGGTGCTACTGACAGGAGCACCCCTCCTCTCTGCGAGCCTGCCTCCTGTGGCCCCGCTCAGGTGAGGCTGAAGCAGGCAGGGCTGCGGCTGTGGGCAGTCTGTGGCTGTGGGCAGTCTGTGCCTGTGGGCAGTCTGCTTGGGGACACGATCTCTCGCCACCTGCCCCTGGACCTCCTGTGCTCTTCACGCACAGCTGTCTTGTTATCCACTTGTAGCCTGCTTTGGGAGCATGCAGCCCCAAGGGTCTGCTGGCTGCGTGGCTCCCAGGAGCACTGTGGGTGCCATTTGTCCCATCAGTGTGGCCATGCAGAGGGCTGCACTCTTGCAGTAGTGCTGATTTTTGGGCTGTTGGTGCTCCAGGCCCTGCGCAGGCACCTCTGCTTCTATTCCAGAATTTTGAAAAATGAATAAAAACATAAAATAACTGATCAGTGGTACCTCAAAACTTGCAAATGTCTCACAAGAGTCTTTTTTAGAAAAAATGTTCTAGCTGAGGCTTGGGAATTCATGAACTATGGAGTCACCTTCCACCCTGACATTCTTTAGCTTGTCCCACAGCATGTTTCCCTCCTGTGTGCAGGCACTCTGTCAGCGTTTTGCTGTAATTAACTTCCTTGTGCTGGGAATGCCTCGTTATGAGGCGGCTCGGTGCTGCCCTCCTCTCAGGAGTACAACTGACAGCAAGGAATTGTGCTTAATGGATACAAAGATGTGGAATTTGCAGGAAAGAATGAATTCTGTGTAAATAACCAAGTGGGTCTGAGGCATGTGTTCTGGGTAATGATTCATGCTGGAAGTTTAATTTGACACGAACAGGAAAAGAGAGAATTATCGATGGCTTGAAACTGATAGTTGCTGAATGCCCTCAGTTCCCGGTGGAAGTTGCTTGGACCTTAAAAATGAGGTTCCTGTTGCATGTTGCTGTTCCTGTCATTACTCAGCATTGTCCTGTGAGGCTTTATTGTATCTTTGTTTATAGGCCTGTTTTTTGTCTGGGATTATAATTGAAACCATATTTATAAACAAGACATGCCTTGCATGCTGAGTACGAAGGCTGAGTGCTCTGTGTTGGCTGCAGTGACTCTTCAGTGCAACAGACGAGGCTGCTGCCACCACCTCTGGCTGTAGGGCACTGTGGGGCAGTGAATGCTATTTGCTTGTGCATGCAGGACAGCTTGCTTGGGGAATCTGATGTTTGTCACGTGATTTCTTGGGAATCAGAGAGTCAGATAACATGAAACCAGCAGGCTGTATCTAGAAAAATTAGAAAGTATAAGGGGTACTTTCCCCTTTGTTTAAAGAGAAACAGATTCAAGCTCTGAGCCCCAAGGGTCTGGGTATGCTCTTCTTCATTCAGCTCTACTGTGTTCTCTGGGACGCTAAGAGGTTCATAATTTCAAGTTGCTAATGAGAACTGACAGATTGCAGCATTTCTCTTCATTGAAAGCCTCTTTTACAGCCTTGTGCAAAGCTCTATGAGGCTGATGGAAATGTTCCCGTTGACCCCAGTGGGCACTGAATCAGGTAATACATCATATCGGTCCTATTTACCTGTGGGGTACATAAATAACAGCTGTAGAAGTTGCTAAAACCATGCACTGCAGTTCTTGACTTTTGTAGAATCTATAAAAATCTTCCTTCTAAGTATCAGAGTGTGAAAATGGGAGCCCTGAAACAGTCCAAAGGCATTTTGTGACACTGAAAGAAAACGTTTTCTGTTGTAAGAAAGTTTACTCAAGGACCCTGTTGATTGCCATATTGTGAAAGAACAGGTATGTTGGCAGTTGGATCCCAATCTTTTTATAAACTTCATCTCTTTAGTGTTCTGAAGCTGAAGTCATCTCTCTTGATATTAAAACATCCTCCTAGTACAGATAGCTAACTCTGTCAGTGCTGGAGAGTGAATCCTATTATGTGTTGGCAAAACATTTAACTATTCTTGACTAGCTCTCATGTTATGAGCGTTTTGCCAGGAAACTTAAAATTATTAAGAAGTTTTTGCTTCTCCAGCAGCGATGCAAAGCACCACAAAATGTATTAGCTTTACTTGAGTGTTTTAATGCATAGGTTTAATTATGTATATGCATACATTTCTGTATGCATATGCATTTATGTAAAAATATAATTCATTTAGAAATCTGGGACAAGTACCAGGAAAGCACTTTTGTGCAGATTGTTTATATGTAGCTGAAGATGAATGAAGAATCAGAAACTTTCTGAAATGCATGCTATTTTTATCACAGTGCAGTACAAAATAGGATGTACTTCTTATTTTGTGGCCAAGGAAGGTAAAAAGGGACTGCTCTGGTGCTTTATTTCATTTTTTAAAGCGTGGTGCTTCATTCTGCTTTTTTTTTTTTTTTTTTCTTTCTTTCCTATTTTCTAACTGTTTTTGAAATTATTTTGGACCTGTTTTGCAGAGTTCCATTTTCACAAGGTGCTTGTAATCAGCAGCTTATGAAATCCTTATTAGAATGATGTCACCAGCCATCATTAGAGATGTCTTTTGAACCTTGTGAGGTTACTTTAATGACTCTGGCAGATAAGAAGATGCAGAAAATAGAGGAAAAACAGCAACACTGTTCTTCCATCGGGTCCTGAACAACTTTTCTGTTTATTAGCTGTGAAATCCACAGCCTTTCACATGCTGTTGATCTTTTAAGATGTGTCTCACCAGTGCTAGATGCCCACTGACAACTTGCTCTCTTTAAAATAGTCTCTTTTCATGCTGTTTCTGTGCTGGAGTGGAAAGTTTCACTAAACTCATGATGAATTCATTTTCAGAAATAAGCATGTTTCTTTTCAAGTCTGTACTGGGGAATGTAGGAAGTTCCTATTTTCTTCAACACTTGAATTTTAGTCTTCTTACATTGATAGATTGATTTGTTTGTCAGAAATTTGCACATTTAGAGCTCTGAGAATATGCCCAAATATTTACAGATGGCAGTAATGTTGTGATAAATAGCCATCTTCACTGCAATTAGTGGGGTATTCCAGAAAGATCTGGACCTACAAAAGGATTTGCGCCTTGGTTCCTAAGGGCAGCTTTCTAGGGCTTCTCACTTTACTTCCATGGGAATGAAATTGTGTTGTATCCTAACAGGAGCCTGGCTGCTGCAATCTGAATGAGTCCTGAGAACACAGTACCTCTTCCTGAAAGCTGTAATGGGCAGCAGCAAAACAGCCTTCCCAAAATCACGTAGTTTAATTCATCAGGAGGATGAAAGTGATTGGGATGTGGGTCTGACTCGTTACTGAAATCGGCATACATTGCATAGCAAGTATTTTGTTGCGCATTAGATATAATTTCATAGACTTCCTAATGGGTCGTGAGTCACTCTGCTGCTTCTACCTCTTTCCATGTTCTCCTGTTCCTTTTCCTTTTCCTTTGAGAAAGTCCATTTCAAGTTAGCCTAATCCTTTTGACCTCCAATGTACACGTATCATAAGTTGAGATTGTCTCTTATCAGCACTTGGTTGTTCACTGAGAAGACTTCACTGTGCCCTACTCTCATCTATTTGTACACTAAACGTACCAGTAACTATGTAAACATGAAGTATTCATAAATGATTGCAGAGCAGCTACAATCCATCACAACAGGATCTTGAGAAGGCTGAGGCTTGTCTGCATGAACTGTGTTGTAGCTGAATTTCTTGACAATACTGCATTTATAGCAGGAATCACCCATTACTTCAGCATCATGAAATTATTTTGTAACATGGTGGCCAGTGTACACCCTGGGGAAAAAAGAAAGCAAAACATTTATCTTGCTAGCAGGAAACACATCTCATCTGGGTGGACTGGTTTAGGCTCGTGTTACAGTTCAGTGCTCTCTGACCAAGTTCTTTTGGGTGACCTGTATATGGAGAGCTTTATGCTTACTGCCATTCTGACTTACTTGATGCTATCATCATTACATGGAATTTTGGTATGGCAGTGTCTTACCACAATATATGTAATTTGTATTTGTGTTGTGACTTTCAAGAGCCAAACTGTAGTAGAAATGGGATTGCCACTGCCTGTCCTTGTACCATAGCTCACCATCACAAAGCAGGCACCACAAGTCACCAGGAAGGAATACATGGGCTGAAAATAGCTCACATGTATTGCTCTCTTCAAAAGCCACTATCTGGTTCAGGTACCCCATACTGAGCTAAGAATTTCATAGCTGCCCCTAGACCCCATAGATCTAGATGATGTAGGAAGATATTTGCACCCCAGACAAATTAAGGGACGATGCTCCATCCATTCACCTGATGTTAATCACTTGTCTAGAGCAAAGCCACACTCCAGTCCCTTTCACTAAGATAACTTCACCTTTCTTTGCAGCAGATGTGGTCAGCCATTCCAGATGCTGCTCCCAAAGCTTCAGGAGCACAGCCTGTGCCTGTCTCCTCAGAGGCATTACAGCTCTCATACAGTCATTGCCAAAAATGAGCTTATACTGTCCAAAAGCTTAGCTGGAAAAATCAGCCTCTCCCAAAAATCAATTCTAAAGCTAACCGTGTATCTCTCCTACATCCAGTATTTCCACTGAAACTAGTATCTTTGTGTGTGCAAGGAATGAGTAATTGAGTTTCCATTCTTATCAGAGAGAAGCACTTTATAGAAATCAATAAGAATTCCTTCAGAAAAGTCAAAGTCAAGAGCGTTACAGTAATGTGTAATATCAGAGAGCAAAGTGGTGCTGTGGGATAGAGGCCAGGACTGATCTGTAAGTATTGCACGTGGCTGCTGATACCTGAGGAGTACAGTGTACCCAGGTGCTGCTGGCTGGTAAATTCCAGAAGCCAACGCACTGTGACTGCAGCATGCATGATGGTGCTGTGCTGCCTCATACATTTGCAGGACAAGTGCCAAGCTCTCCTGTGACTTCGATAGGAACGGAAATTTGTGGCACTGTGTTAGGTAGTGTGCCATGAGGATGAGGAGCTTTGGAATGCCAATGCAGAGAATCACAACTTGCAGAATTCTTCCAGAGATCAAAAAAGGTGTCCAGAAGAGTCCTTAAAATCAGGTTTGATGTGGGAATAAAAATTGCATCTAGTCATGGAACAAAGGGTGATCGCACTCCTTTCCACATTCTACATGGTGTTGAATTGCTGGGAGTGATTTCAGATTTAAGATGTCTGTAGAAAAGTTTGTCAGAGATACTTGGCCATTTATCTCAGTAATTCTAGTCTTAACCAAGCAATCCAAAAGTATTCCTTACCCAAAAGGTATCAAAAATTATTTGCGTAGTTGAACTGAAATGATGGAAGATTAACTTATGACAAATAACTATGTTAAATGAGGGTCAGGTTGCTCTCTTAATCAAATAACTTTGCCAAATATTTACTAAAATAGGACAGACTCTTGTAAAAGTATAAATAGTTTGTTACTTATTTAAATAAAAGATCCTTACAAGCCTTATTTGGTATGATTCTTTGATAGTGTTTATGAAAGGGGTTTAATAGCAGGATTTCCATTGTGATTTTCACTAGCAAAAAAAACCTTAACTTTATTTTCTGGCTAAGCAGATTTTTTCCTATAAAATTTTGATAGAGAATATACTACTTAATAAATTACGAGATACATTATAAACACTCCATACGTGAACTTTACTACTAAATAAATATTTGATTAAGAAGGATGGGGCTGTTTCTAGGGTTTGACTAGATAATCCGATTCTGTGCAGCAACTTGCAATTGGCAAGTTCTGACTCCCTGATAAGGAAGTGCTTGAAAACCCAGGGAGGAGTGGGGGCCTTCTGGAAGAGAAGACTTGCAGCCTTTTATCCAGATGTGTTTTCTGTGTGTGTAGAACAGAATATATCCAGAACAGAAAATATGTCATCAAAAAAGGCAGTATTAGATAAAGCAATGTGAATATTGAGAGTAAATTGTCAAGGAAATGTGCTTATTTTCAACCTCTCTGGTCTGGCAGAAGTGGGAGTTCCTGTATTCATGGCTTGCTTTGTCACCTTGTGTACAATATCACACATATGTTGAATCTGTTAAGAATGTTTTACCAGAAACATGTTCTGTATCTCAAATCTTGAGTTCTGGCAGAATTTGGGAGTGGAATTGAAACAGCCAGCCTGGCCATAAGAAATATATCATTATTATTGCAGTCAAGAAAGGTGCTAAAGCATTGAGGACTTTTAAACAATGCTGAAGCAGTCCTGGACTTGTCTACCAGGTCAGTACTACCATTACTATTGTACCAGGAAAACTCATTCAAATGTTAAAATACTGATTTCTTAAAAGCAACATGACAGTGACTTTGCAAAACCAATTCCAGAGTGTCTTTTGTAAAGGCATGATTTCTCAACTCTCTTTAATAATATTAAAGTGGTAAAAGGAGTTAGAAAATAAAAGTATTTACTCTCTTTCTGCATAAGCCCTTCTACATAAACACTTGTAAATTGTAAAGTATAGTTACAGCTTAGACACTACTTAGTATGGGGGAGAAATGCAGAAATGTTAGATCTCAGTGCAGTGGTTGTAAATGCTATATATCTAGCTTAATTAGAAATGGGATAGGGAAGTGGTAGACATTACTAATAGTAGCAGGTAGTGTTCAGAAAGCATCCCTAATGAACGTGTTAGGCAGTAATTGTTCACAAGAAGGGTGATCTGAATCTTCTGCGTGGTAATCTGCCTATCATTTCTCAAAATCTAGGAACTGTAATGAAAGGTGAGATTTCCAATCAAAATTAACATTAAAAGTGTTGGTTTGTTACAGAGAGGTTAAAAATGTAGGCTCAGCAGTGTTTTCAGACAGTCTGTGTATGAAAAGCAGTTTGGCCTGAAAACTTGAAGGCTGAACTGTCTGGCTGAAGACTTGAAAATAGTATTGTGTGTGCGTAACTTTTGCTCCTAATTTTAGGATTCTGATTGTCTAATCTGCAATTATGATGGTGAGCATTTATACGGGTCACTTCTTCTGCTCTAGTAGGAATGCTTATGGGAATAAGAATATACCAACACTATTTACGTCTCCTGTCTAGTTTTATTTATATATATATAATTTTTTTTTAAACTTCAGTAGGAAGTAGGTGCATATTGTACTGAGACATTGATTGCAAATACACACCCATTCATTTCACTCTTGGTGAAAAAATGTCCTACTTTGAAAGGATTTGGGCACAGGACCCTATAGTGAGCACTGAAACTAGAAGTGATTCGGGCCAAGAAAGTATCTAGGTTTGTGTTCTCCAGGCAAGATTGGAAAACCAACCTGTCAGCTGCTAGCCACCAGAAGCTAGAGCTGTGAGCTAAGTTTTGTTTTATTATACTCTGTTCCTAATGTTCTGCCTGTCTGCACATGACAGGATATAGAACTGTGTTCAGCTGAAGTCCAGAAATATAATTAGTGCAACCAGAAGAGCATGCTGAGTTCCTCAAAATTCTTGCAGTCACCCATTAGGAAAATGAGCCTAGCTAAGAGTTACACTGCCACCTAACTAAGCGTAATTTCACATAATATTGTTCTAAAAGTCTGGAATAACTCCAGCTATGAGATCAGATTACCCGAGTCCAAACGGTACCTAAGTAAGTAATGCAATGAAGAGATTAACTACAGATGAAGCAACTTAAAACATGTCAAACAACTGAAATAAGACCTGTACAAATGGAAACAAACGTAAGGGGTACAAAAACATAGCAACAATCACTGTTGAGGGCTGCAGTAAGCTTGTATTAACTGGAAATCTAACTAAGTAATGTAAGCGGTTGGAGGAGAAAAAATAAAGGCACTTTCAGAATTTTCTGTTGTAAACCATGCCTTTTATGGAGGAGCACAGCAGAAAGTAGAGCAGTTCAAAAGAACAACAGACAAAGATGGAATAGATAACTCGGTGAATGAAACGCATTCCATGTTTAAAATGAGACTCTGCCTGGACTCTTCTTTGAGAGAAAATTCAAACCATTAGAAGTTTGTGCTTAACACAGAAAATAGTGCCAATGCAAGCAGTTTGCACAGCAGAGACCTTGCCTGAAGTTTGCAGAACAATGAATAATGGTTAAATGGCAGCCTCTAACCAGTGACGCTGTTTACGTGAAAGGCAACACCAGAGCTAAGGCAGCATGAAATACAATGGAAGAATGAATCTCTTTTTAGTAGGAGAAAGAGGAGACAAGCAATAGCAGCAAACTACAAGTATTTGAAAAATTAGGAGGAAAAAAAAAATGAAAACAGACAACAGGAAAGAAAGTGAACAGCCAAATTGTGCAACTCTGCTAATGTGCGTCAAGGGCTTGGGAGTATGCCAGCAGCATGGCTCTACTTTAGCAGATTTTAAGGCATGAACGTGCTTTATACCTGTCAGTATTTCAGAGTTTGTATTATGCATGTAGGAACCTAGCTGGACACAGGATGTCACACCAAAGCTTCTGGCTTTCTGCTCTGTTTTCATGCACTCTTGGGTGGATCCCTGCTGACTTGTACTACAGTTGCATACGTGTTCCAGGTGGTCCCTCATGGGATGCAAATTTAGATGTCTCTTAAGACTTCTAGCAGATATGGTAGAAATGGTCAAAAGTGATTTTGCGTGTGGGGATAAACTAGTGACAGATGTATGGACAGCCTAAACACCAGAGCCTCCTCCCTGTAGGAGACTAGAATAGAAAGCAAGGCCTCCTAACTAACACAGGGAGAAATGTATCATTGTTTAACTGAAGGGTGTGTTGAGTGAAAGAACATGTTGGATGGGGGAATGAGCGGCTGGGATTCATTTGATTGTAACACTCAAAATGCCAGACTGTAGTGTCAGGAATTCTGCAAAGCCGAGAAATTCTCAAGAGAATGTTCTTATCTGCTGACTTGAATGAAATAGTGAGAAGGATAGATCAACCAAATGACTTTAATCTGGTTTACTTTAACAAATGCTATTCAGTGAGGCAAATTCCGGAATATTCTCTATGAATAAACTATTTGGGTAATATAGATTCCTGTCTTCTATTAGTGCTCTGCATCCTGAGTTCCACAGGACAGAAATGCAAATATTTCATAGGCATGTATTTTGACAAAAAATTACTGAAACCCACCAAAGCAGCATAGGAAAACTCTGCATTGCCTATTTGTGATGGAAGCTATGCAAACTTCTTTTAAAAAGTTGATATAAATCAACAAGTGCCAAGATGGAAAAGACTGATACGAAAACAATTAGAGCAACTGCAGGTATGTCAGCATCCTACAGTGGCAGAGATGCTCCATATGTATTTACATATGGAAGAAGAATTCCTTACTCTGTAGTCTAATTAAAACTGCTTTGCTGTCTTTTTGAAGGCAAGGATGGCTGAGAAAGCGAGCTGCTGTCAAACTACCTCAACTATGTTGTTATGTTCTCCAAAAGCTGAACATTTTCTCCAAAGTCTCTGGTTTTATTTTCAGGATCAACACTGAGAGTTGTCATATCCAGTCTATATTTTAAAAATGATAAACAGGGCTCTAGATGTATGTTCTCTAGAACTTTGATTGTATCTGGATGTGCCCTTTTCAATGACTGTGCATTTCCCATTGTTTTGTATTAAATGAACAGCTTGCTACTTCTGGTTTTCTAGCAAATTGGAAAGAAAATCTGGCTCTCCCATACTCTGTGGGTGTCGAACTTTTTGGCTTTCTGGGGCCTCATTGAGCAAAGAGGAATTGTATTGGGCTGCATATGAAATATATAATATAGTAAGTGTATATAAGTTACAAAAAATGTTAATGCATTTTTTTATTAAAACATAAAAAAGAGCAATGTAAATATAAAACTAGTGAGCTATTTGCCCTTGTTTTTGTGAAACTAATGCATCAGCATCTAGTTTTATTGAAGTGGTTGCAATTCTAAATGAATTCTCACAGGGCTCATCAGAGATTTTCCATCTAATTTTACTCTTCTTGAGCTTCATCTTTGAACATAGTTACTGTCAAATGTATTGACATCCAAAAAGTGAAAGAGGCATGATTAATGCCATGAGTAAGACATGATATGCTTTGCAGTGAGGGATCTTTTTCTGTGATAAGAGAGGTTTTATAAAAGTCTAGTGAACAGGCATGATCAAATTTTTCATCTGAATGTGTGATTGCAAATCTGTGCATTCCATTTGATAATTGTCAGGTAATATATTTATGCCAACTGAAAATGAAGTTGCGAATATAGAAAAAAATCGATGGTTTTTCTCAGACATCTTGAAACCTATTCTCAAACTCCTTTATCAAAATGGAAATATAAGCCTTGCATTTTTCACTGCTCACCGTGGAATTTTACTTAGCCAACATATCAAAATGCATAAAATTATTTACCATAACTTTACCTTGCCACAAGTTTCATTCCAAATGTCGTGTTCATAGTTGCTAAAAACGTACAATCTTTGGGTCTACGTTACTAGCTATCTAGGGCTGCATGCAGCCTGCAGGCCATGGATTGAACACCTCTGGTGCAGTCCTTTCAGTCCATTTCTGCTCTCCTTGTAGTTCTCCATCACTTTGGCATGGTCTTCCAATTGTTGGTGCAGCTGGATGCTGATCTGCCTCACTGTAGACGTAGACCAGAGTTTCTCAAACAGTGTGGCATTAAGGAGGATGCTTTGTTCCAGTGGTTCGCTTTGTAGCTGGGCATTGCATCTCACACGTTTGAAGTCTGTAGATGGTAAACATACTGAAATTATAGTTGTTCATACTATATATTATTTTTTTGAAGTGACTGTACAGCTGATTTGAGGAAACTCACTAAAAGCCGTGTGCTGTACTCCGGCCATAAAAGTCTAAGACATTTCTCCCAAGGACAAAGAGATTATCCTTCATTTCCTACTTTATTTAACATTTAACTTGAAACTGAACTGCAGTCAGGGGAACACAAATAGCTCACTCAACTCTCTTCTGTGAGGAGTCTTAGGGCAAAGAAATTAGCAGATTAGTCACGCCAGCTTGCCAGGAGGCTGTTGGCTTGGATATAATGTACCAGTTCCAAAGGGGAACTTCTGAGTTATGAAACTGTATGTGGTTATAGGGATATATTAATAGCAGCAACAGCAGAAAGCACAAATGGGTCAGTTTTGGAGTTGTGCTGCCCCACAAAGCCAGGAACTGATAGCTGAAAGACCGCATTGTTGTTTGTACTTCTGATTGAAAATGTCCTGTCAGGCAATGCTTCATGATGGCTGGATGGCTAAGTGTGCTGAGATGTACAAATCCTGAACATCTTATTCAAAGAGAGATCTCTATTTGGAAAATCTTTGCTGTTTATTGAATCACAGAGTTACCAAGGTTGGAAAAGACCTCCAAGTCCATCCAATACAACAACCCCCTGCCACCAATATTTCCCTATTGAACCATGTCCCTTAGTGTAAAATCTATGACTCTTCTTTATTGTCTAAGAGGATAAAGAAATGGCTTGCAAACGCAGGACTGTATATAGTTTGAACTTGGCATGTACTGAAGGTTCGGTGAGCTAAGTAAGCTTGGAGATGAGTGCACTGTGGGGTTTGGACAGCAGTCCTGGCTGTGTATGCTTCCGAGGTCTCTCTACTTGCATGTGGTACCACTGGAGAGATGGGGCTGCTGTGAGAAAGGTGCATTTATTATGCACAGAGGTGGTGTGAAGTAGCATTGTCACTGCAGGGAATGGAGAAATTGAGACCTGTTTGCATGATGGCTGCTAGATTATAGAAGTGGGCAAAATGGGTTCTCTGTTGCATGCTGCCTTCTTAGTTGGTGTAGATCAAAACTGTTTTACTTCAAGAGAGTGTAGGAAGTGGTTAATCTGTGGATCTTCTGCTTTAGTAAGAATGTTTTTACATGTTTCTTCTTGGATTATTATTTTTCTTAAGCATAGTCAAATACACTAACTTTTACAAAACTAACTGTAAATGGTTAATAAATTTAAACTAGGAAGAAGAGTTGACTGTGGTTGCCTTGATTCCCAGTGAAGTAAATATACTCAAAATCTTGCAAGCTCAGATCCTAGTCTTTAATATCTAAATTATTATTATTTATTTTAGATTAATAAACAACAGAGTATTGAAATAAGTTTTTTTTCTTTTTTTCCTTTTCTTTACACATAACACCCATAATTCACTCTGTGGTTCAGACAATCAGGCCAATAATCATCAGGATCAAAAAAAAGTACTTCCCTCTGTATCCACCCAGTCTGCAAGTCACTAGATGCTTCTGATTCAGTCTGTAGATGGAGGAGAGGGAGGGTGTTTTATTTTTCCTTTTTTATTTGGTATGGTAAAGAACCAAGCCCAGAAAATGTATTTGACTCCAACTCTGGAATGAATATATCTATAAAGGTTAAAATCTACTTTGATTTTCTATGTAAGGCAGTAGTTATAAATTCCTTTAGAATTTCAATGTTTTGAATGCTGATGATTAGAAAAAATAACAAAATAAAAGTATGTACCGGGACCTTTTAAATTCATTAAGTAAAATTTCAGAGTGCATATGACTTTGGACTCAAGGGATACTTTCTAACGTTGAAATGTCAAAACTGAGCGTGTCTGAGTTGGTACTGTCTTGGGAAAGAACCTGTTTGTGGTTGTTGCTTTTTGACCAGGAAATTTTTCAAAAACAGATCTTCCCTATGAGAAAGTTTGTACTTTTTTTGTACTTTTGACAAAAACGTCAGGCTTTTTTGAAAATGAAGATTTCTGCAGAAACATTTTCAAAACATTACTTTTCACAGGTTTTAGACTAAAGACCTGAGTGATCCCTAATATTATCAAATACTTGTGTGACAGAATGCATACTCAAATAAATGCTATCAAATGAAATTAATGTAACTGAAGTAGCCCCCCAAAAGTAAAAATAACACCCCTTGATTAAGCAGTGTATAATCAATGCCGAGGAAGAGGCTTTTGAGTTCTTCAGGCAGCTATTTGCTGAGAGTACTAGTATGGTACAAGCAGATTTGGGTTTAAAGCCAGACACAGAACAGCTGTGTTGCTGGAAATTTGGGAGATCTCATTCTAAATATTTTAAGCCAGAAGAAATGTTTAAAACAATCTGCTATGCTTCAAAATGGTCTCCTATGAGTAATCCCATTATCTTCAGGAGAATGAGGACTATTTAACTGTTGCTAGATCTTGTCCGTAACTAGTGTGTATTTAGATTCCTAATTGAGTAAAAAATAAAGAAAATCCATGTGGTGGCTTCTATCCTGGGAGCAGGCAGCAGCAGAGGGGCAGATGTGAGCTGCAGGGGAGCATGACACCTTTTGCTTCTAGGAAATGGGCAGCTCCTTTAAGAATTGAAGGAATGTAAAGCTGCTAACTGCTAATCATCTGCTCAGTGTCAGCGCTGAGCAGAGCTGCTGTGTGCCAGCAACCTGCTGGGTTCCAAGGAGAGACAAAACCCTGGGACCAGGAGGAGGTGATGGCACCTCAATCCTGCTGCTCAGTTTTCCATCATGGAGATCTATTTGGGCTCCAGCTCAAAGGGAAAGCAACCAGAGGTGAAAAATTCTGGCTTGGTTCTCTTTGAGAGAAAAACCGTCACAAAGTCAGAATGATAAAAATTATTCAATGCAAAAAAGACTCATTTAAAAAAAAATGATGTATCAAAAGAAGTTAGCAAATAATGTAATGAAAGGAGTGAGGCAATTCTACTACGGTCAGGTTATGCTTAGATAAAGCCAAGACCATTCAGAAAACTGTAAAAGCTCGTATCTTGAATGAAATATATCGCTGCAGTGACTGTGCAAGTTAGGGCTGCTCCTGCTCTTTAGCTCTCCTGTTGCTGATGAAAATGGTGCCTTTATTTAAGGAAATGTCCAAAAGGGACACAAGTGATGTGACAGGCGTGTAGCTCTGCTTCACTCTGATCCATGCCAGATTTTGGTCCCTTCTGGGCCATGTTGTGTCAGTCATACTTTGGCTGTTCTGCTGCAGCCAAGGGACTCACAAATGAACTGACCACAATGACCACTTGCTTGTATTCATGGCATGGCATGCTGACCTACTTTAAAATACTTGATCCCAGCAGTGTCGCTCTGCAGACCCAGCAGTAGGCTTGCTTCGATGCCTGCTTTATTTTCCTTTCCCAACTAAACTCTTTAATGGGGTATTTGCTGTACAAACTCCAAAGCTCAGTGAGCTGCTCCGCATTCCAGTTTCACAGGAAGCACAATCTGAGCTTGCCAAGTACACCGCTCGGCATCCCAAATTCCTGTGCTGGGCAGCAGGAGGTTATGTAACGGGAGCACACCGGGCCCGTGGCTGTCAGAGGGAAAAACAGACATGAGTGAGTGTGATGTGGCAGGAAGCGGCTTGTGGGGCACAGGCAAGTGGAATCTGAAAGGTGGCAGCAATGTGTGTTCAATACAAAGTTAAAACAACAAAATACTCGCTTGGACAGCAAAGCTGAGGTCCCTCAGGCTGCTTTTAGAAGGTATAAATGGAGCAAACCTCAAAAATTTCACGGTGAATTTATTTGACAGCTTAAATTAACCTAGCAGCTGGATAAGGAACTGTTCTGAGAGTGACAGAAGTTTTGTGGCAGCTGTCTTTCTTTTTGAAGGCACAGTGATAAAAGCAATGGGGTTACAGTAGTTTTAAAGTCTACTGAGGACATGGGGCACCGGGGGATGAAAGTGTTGCATCCAGACCCAAGCGCCACCCAGGTCCCTGCCACAGCCCAGGCCTGCGGTTTGGCTCAGGCTCCGTTCCTGCAAGGAGCAGGGCAGCTGGCAGGCAGTGGTGTTGTGCACTGCAGCTAGCCGCTGAAGCTGATGGCAGTCACCTCATCTGAGTGGACAACACTGCTTGTGCTCCTAGGGGCAACAGTGCTTGTTGAGGTCTGGCTGTGCTTGCGCTCAAGCTAAGCTGCTTACCAGCATGTTTCCTAACCTGTCTGTCAGGGTGTCCTTTTTGCCATGTGCAGGGGCACTGATTGCTTCATGGGATGAGATCAGGCTTTGAAATAAACAGATTTCCTGCTGCAAGGACCAGAACAGGAGCAATATTCAATTCCTTCTGTGTTACGTTACTAGGCTTTGGGCCTCCTGCTGCAAGTGTGAACCTTGGTGCTGGCTGCTGAGAAGTCATGGTCTGTAGTGATAGCTGGAGCTCCTGTGGGCTCAGTAGCTGTATATATATATGCAGATATGGCCCAAACTCCCAAATCCCATGCTCACCTGCCAGGGCTGTGCTGCTGCACCACACAGGCTGCCCATACCTGTGCAAGGCTTCCTCTGGTGAGGAAGAGACCCATTTCCATCTAGGTTTGAAAGGAATAGTAGTAAAACATGGCTCCCACAGATATGAAGTATTGCAGCATGGCCCTTCCTAAGGATTAGTTGGAAACAGAAGCAAGAAGGAGCAGCCAGCCTGTTTTGTAACATACAAAAAGATGGGGGAAAGTGGACTGTAATTAATTTACCAGGATTCTACAGCTCTCATTTCACTAAGTAATAGCTGAACGGAAATCCAGATTGTCTGAGCAGATGAAGAAATAAGCAGATCCTGTGCATTTCATAGAATAATGAATTTTATGTTTCTGTGGTTCTGTTGTTCCTTGATTTACTTAGAGACTGTCATTATCAGAATACTACGTTCCTTAAAGGTGAATTAAACCTGTTTGTGTTTTGAGATAGCATACTTGTATCATCATCAATACCGTAAGCAAGCTGCTTCGTAAACTTTTTGTGTCACAGTTTTATAACAACAAGAAGGCTAAAGTTCATGTACATGGAATCACAAAGGTCTTGAGGCACAGCCCACAGATGTCAGGTGAGCTCTCTGCTCCTGAGGCTGCTAACCAGATTGGGAGAGAGCTGGTACCTCCATTGCTGCCTATCTGAGAGATCACTTATGCAGCGTGGCTCTCCAGGGAGGAGAAGTATCTAACTTCTAGCACTGTTTGTTACTGTGAGACCTAATGGAAAAGTCAGTTTGGAAAAGACATTATACAGACTGTGTGCTATTAGAGCTGCCTCCAGCATTTTCATAGGGAATCTGAATCCTTCTGCTAGAGATCTCCTTTTCATTCCTTTGCATTTGCTGCAAGTTCTCATTATACAAAAGCTGTAGAATTTTTGTAAGCTTTCAAGCTGCACATTGGTCCTTCACTCTGGCAAGAGCAAGGTGGGCCTCGGCTGTGAGTGGCACCTCATGGGGTCAGACCAGCAGGCCTGGGCACAGTCCTGCCCCCTGGCATCATGGCCCCCTCACCCAGCTTGTCCTACTGCCTGACCTGCAGGGCTGGGAGGGTTAGTCCCTGGCCAAACCTTTTGTTTAGCTTTGTAATTTTATGAGAAATGTTTGCTTTTATTTTGCTGTTTGTTTGTTTTGTTCTCTGTAATCACTGTTGCATGGAGTTCCACAGGATACTTTTTTGGTGTTAGGAAGGGAAAGGCAAGAGAATATTTCCTAAAGGAGATAGAATTAAAGTTCATGCTCTGTGAACTACACAGATTGCTTATACTTATGAGTGTGCATGCATCTGTGATGGATGATCTCAGTTTTTGGGGACCAGTGTGTTTCAGCAAACTCAGCCAGTTTGGGAAGGAAACTTCCAGGAAAGGAAGGCACTGCAGCTTTGACGCACAAAAGGAGCAAACTCATGTAACCTTTTAAGAGAAATGCTTAGGCTTTCTTTCCTAGGTTCTATGCTTGAGATAATAGGAAGGAATAAAAAATACTTATATGCGGCTAGGCTTGTACATGTTATGAACCTCTTACTTCTTCCTCCCAAAGGATTTGTGTATCTGCAACTTCTCAAAAAAGAAAACTGTAAGAAAGAGGTCTTTACAGCGTAACTTGAATAGCAAGTTGGTTACTGTGCATGTGAGGCACCAGCTAAGGGTCTCATACGTTTTATCTACACAACCACTTTTTGCATGGATATGCTCATTTCTTCACTGCATGTTTGTGTACCTATGACATAGACATTTTTTATTTGCATGAAAACAAAGCAAAATCAGCAGATCTTTCCACCTCTTTCACAGCCACCCTTGTCTCCTATATGTGTTCTTGCCAACTGTAAAAAATGGACAGTTTTTTACAGACAATGCATGACACATACTCTATATATGTCCTAATTCTGGCAAAGTTGCCTACCCAGGCCTCAGTCTGAACTGTATTTCTGTATGAAATGTGTGTGTGCTGAGCAGGCTGCTGAGACAACTGTTGGAAACTTATCTTTAAAACTTTATTGCAAGCCAGAATATTCTAAAACTTGGCATGCTGCTTTCAGAGAGGGTGCAGTTCATTTAGTTAAATCTGGGTCTGTCTCCTGCTCTCATTCAGGTTCCCTAGGGTAGACAGAAGTACCTAATTGCAAGGCTGTTTGCCAAGTACTTGGCAATGGGAGCTTCCCCCGTGATGCAGTTTGTCTCTAAAGCAGATAAAGTCCGTTTGGAATAGTCTGCTGCTTTAGGGTAGCAAAGGGCAAAGAGTTTTCAAGAACAGTTTAGAATTTAAATTCAAGCATTTATAACACATGTATTCATTTCTAAACACTATCAATAAGGTGCCTTCTTAGCATGTCAGTAGTTGAGAAGTATTTTGTAACTATCTTCATTCTACTTTCACCTCCCCTTGCGTTTTCTTTCTTGCTCACAGTTGGTTTAATGCAAAGTTTTGGTTTTATTGAGTCAATAATCATGTTATGAAAACATTTTGCGCTTAGGCAGCACACAAATACATGTAGATATTTCATACCAAGAAATGCAAATGCCTTATTCAAGCCTAATATGCTGCTGGAGATTGAAAAGTACTTCTATGGCTTTCTGTATGTTAAGAAATCTGTCATGTGAGGCAGAGGGTGCGTACCAAGGAGCGTGTATCAGCAGGGCAGAGGTACCAGCAGCGTTAGGGGACAGCGCTGCTGCTGGCTGCTCTTGCAAATCTGCAGTACTGCAGAGTCAGCACAGGCCCTACTCGGTCAAAAACCTAAACATCTGTTTAACTTAAGGCATGTGCTTACACTTCCTTGGCATGGGCTTCTAACGGAGGGGGATGTTTTTGTTTTTCTGAGTGTTTTACTTCACGAGGTTATGCTTAGGAAGCACTTTTCAACCAAGATAGAGATTCTTTTCCCTAGCCTGCCTTCCCATAAAGGGGTAAGATGTAGACATGCAGTCCCGAAACTCGTGCTCTGTTTCTGTCCTTCCATACACTTTTTCAGAGGAGGGAACCTTGGGTGTCCCAGCCTCAAAGAGACCTTCAGCTTGTTCATGTGGGTCCCTGGTCTGGGCAGCCAGGGCTGGGGCCTCAGGACTGTTAGGTGCACGTCAGCCCCTCGTAGGCAAATAGCAGACAGCATCACTGCTGTTAGTTCACTTTCAAGTGATTTAGTGCATTCAGTAATGCATGGGTGCATAAGCTGATCAGTATTTCTTCAATTACCTGGGGGATTCTGCCTATGAAAACCTGCAGTGGACTTGTTCCTTCCTCGTACTCTAAGCTATGGAAGCAAATAACTCTTCCTCTTGTACTGAAATCAATTTCATTTAGTTGCTGCTTTCATCTACTTTCTGCTTGTTGCCTACTTAGATTCTTCCCGTACTCATACTGATTGTTAGCTGGAATAGTTCATGTATGCATATTTTATATATTATTCTGTAACAAATATCTGACTTAAAAACTCACTTGACCTAGCTCTGGTGATACTGGGGGCAAAGTGAAACTTTCAGTTCTCTTTGAGAATGAGACGCACCTGAAAATTTGTGGAGGAAATTGCATTCTTGCCCTGACACTCATAGGAAATCTGAGAGCTACTGGCAAACCACCACTGGTCTGTTAGAGTCTTTCTATTGAGCTCTGTTATCTCCAGCAATGAGAATTGTTGCAATGCTTCAGACAAGAAAAGTGAAGAATCAAGGAGCTTTGCCTGGAGACCTACACTAATTCTCTGATAACCACAGCAAGTTTGGGAAGAGTTGCTGAAGATCTTGAGTTGTTAAAGATTTTACTTAAAGATCCTGTGTTTCGGTTTGGGGTATTTAATTGCATATTAAATTCGATAAATGCATTTTCAGGGAGGAGCATGTAGAAGTCAAAGGAGAGGGGAAGGAAAAAGCAACCATTCTTATTGCTGTTATAAAGACTTCCACATGAAGAACTAGAAATAAGTCCTGGATCACACTGTCTTCTTTGTCATTTATCAGCAGGATTTACCTTCTGTTGGCTACGTGGTGTGGTTCAAGGCAGCAGTCACCCTAGTGTGGGAGCACAGGGCAGCAGGAAGATCTCACTCCCTCAGAGCTGGGGATGTTACTGGCTGCTGAGGTTTATTTGATGGGAATTTGAATTTATTGCAGTATCTGGTAGCATCCATCTTTCACTTCTTCGGCTGTTTTGATAAGGAAAAAATCCTGTGCTGTTGCAGCCAGCTCTGCTGCTCCTGATAAATAAGCTGCATATCTTTAAGAGCTATTTATTACTCTCTGTTTGTCAGTTTTGTAAACTGGAAATGATTAGTGGGATGAGAAGGGGGGGCTGCTGCTCCACACAGGCTACTCCCTGGGCCAGGGGGATGGAGCGGGATGTAGCGGAGGTCCCAGCATTTCCCTGCACTCCCCCCCAGCAGCCCTGCATGGCCACAGGCAGAGCCAGACTGGAAGCACCCCTCTGTGATTCATATGTGGTATAACTACTTCTTTAGAATAATTAATACATTATAGAATCAAGCATTACCATTTCACAAACCACATTTATGGACAGTCAATATTTGAAGAGTACTTGTTTTGGTAGAGTGTTTGTTGTTTTTTTTTTTTTACCCTATGTTTTATAGGCAGGCCACAGGCAGAGTGCAGCATGTCAAGAGCCAGAACAGAATCCTAGAGGCAATATGATCACAGAAGGTATGTGGTTCAGGAGCAGTTAGCTTAAGAGGGAAGTGATGTCCTTCCTACCAAATTCATTAGGATCTACATTGCCTAGAAGCAGTAAGTGTTATGTGCTCTATGAAATGAATCTTCATAGGAATGTTTTATTTTATATGCCCTGAAGGAAGGCCAGAGAATGCAGTTCTGGAGCCGTGTTAGTCCAGTATAATTTCATCCATCCCCAAAATAATTTTCAAAGCATTTTGCAGCTCTCATTCTTCTGGCTGTTCGGAGATTAACCAGATCAAAGTTACAATGCATCAGATTAATCAAATCATTGATTTTAACAAAGGAAGTCATAGCAATCAGCAGGTATCTTGATCCTCTCCTCTCTCAGAATGGGCTGTTAGTGAATATTCAGTACATGGTGATTTTTTTTATTTTTTTATTTTTTACAAGGACAACTGGGGGAAATACCTATAAATTTGAACTACGTGTTACTTTATTCATAGTAAATGTGGCTCAAGTTACAGAGCCAATTGCAAGCAGACCAGCAGTGGAAAACATAAGCCAAAAGGCACACACGAGGAATCCCAGCAGGTGAAAACTGCTTGGTTGTAAGCTGCATGCAGGACTAATCTGTGCTGCATGAACTATCCATGATCAATTATCTCACCAAAATCCATCACAGCAAAAAGTGGTAGAGGAACAAGGCCACCTCCCGTCCGAGTCCTGCAGTGAGATATATTTTTGGAAAGTGAAGAGAGCCCTGTGAGGAGCGAAGGCAGCCCATGGGAATGGGCTGGATATCACAGGGCAGAATAGATTTTTGGAGAGTTTAGAAAGCAAGTTTGAGATAACTTTCATAGCTAGATATGGATGTGTTGGAGGAAAATGAAGTGGTTGATTTGTTACAAATTCAGCATTACTGTCTCATTTTATCACTTTCTTTCAGAGTAAGGCAAACAAGTGTGTAGGTATCTGGTAGAAGCTTCAACAGAAGATAGATTTTCTCCCATGTTTAAAACTGATATTCAAGATCAGATGTAATAAGAATACAGAGTAGAAAAATGCAATAGTAGTGAGAATTCTAGAATATCTTACCTGTACAAGTCAAGTGTTTTGATGAGGAAGACTGAAATCTCCAAAACAAGCCGAAGGGTAGTAGAACAGAGGCAGGATTTGAAAGAAGGCCCACAGGATGACTGGAAATGGAAGTGATTGTGTGCTTGCATTTAATGCACAGCAACATACAAAATCATGAAAGAATCACAGAAGACCAACACTTCTCAGCAACACAGTGCAGGGAATCCAATCTTCTAGTAGGATTTTTTTGAGAGAGCTGGTGAAAAGAAAGACAAGAGATCTTATCAATAAGCTGCCTCCTTCTGGGCATTAATTAGATCAACTTATACAAACTCTAATCACAGAAAAAGGTAATATTTTTCAAGTATTACAATTGCTAGGCTTCATCCTTAGCTCTTCACATTAAGAAGTAAAACCACCTATGCACTAACTGTTATAAATTGTATGATTATGCCATATAAAGGGAAATGCTCATGAAAGTACTTCTTAAGCACTAGTATTTTTGTGACAAACACATAATGAAGGCTTAGATTAGAATCTGACTTCTCTGAAAACCATGGCAGTTTATGCAAGAAAGCAAATGACATGTAACAAAAGCACCATCTTCCCTGCCTTAGTCCCACAGGAGAACTTCAGTCTTTCCAGAAATGGAATGAACTGGGGGTAGCAGGAATGCTCTCAGTGGTTAGTTTTGAACATGATACAATGGTGTATTGTATAGAGGCAACATTCTTGCAGAGTCAGAAGAGCATGAAAGTAGAACTGGCTGAGTCATGGCGAGGCAGAACTAAGTACCTGACCAAAGGTTTTTGAATGTTCAGTCATGCTGTGCCCTGTTTCAAAACATCCATTCACCAGGAATGCTCAGAGTAACAAAGCTGTATGCACCCGCCTTCACGAGCATCTGATCAAAGGGCCCATCCAGTTTCCACCCACTGTGTGCAGGCAGCCAACTTCAATATTTACCACCCTTTGAACTGGTCAACCAGGAATGCAGCAGTAGAAAGGAGTGTGAACCTCCTTTATGCTGCCACTGATCTGGAACATGTACTGTGTTCTGGAAAAGGGACAAGATGAAGTGAACACGCAGTGGCTGCGTGAGTAGTAAAATTAATTTTAGGCCATATAGTTTGAATAGAAAATAAATAATTTAAAAAGGGACCCATTGCAACTATTTACATAAAAATTGAGTAATGTCTTGGGAAACGGTCTTTGCTATGAGCCTACCGACTGAGAATGATATTGTTTGGTTATAGAATAAGAATCTACAAAGCCATAGAAAATATTAATTTCGTTTTAAACGCTGTTGTTCTCTTAAGTGCTTTGGGTGCTTAGTGATTTTTTTTCCCTTCAGGAAAAGCGTCTTTGAAGTAAGATGATAAAGAAAAAGGAGAAAGCTGACATGGCTGAATCCCACTGTGCTATATGGTCTGTTCCGAGCACACAAGAAAATTTCAGGTGTGCTGTATTAAATACAAACACATTTTTGAAAACATGCCATCTAGTTGAGAAGAAAGTGCCTCTTCATCACTGATGGAAGATTTGAGATTTTTCCTTTGTATTTTGCTAACCAGCAGGACTAGTAAGAAATCTGCTAAGAAAATAAATCATCTTGGTAAAGGAAATGCTTTTTGTTTGGCAGTTGTAATTAAAGCAGGAAGTTGCACAGTAGCCTGACCAGATTACAAAGCCTACATTGACTTTGATGTGAATTTTTTTAAATTCTTGCACAATCACAATGCCTTGATTACCAGATTGGCCATGTCAGGGGCTCACTGGAATGAAAATTTCTTTATGTTCTATCTTGAAGTGCAGTTTAGCTCTTCAGCTTAGGAACTTGGCTAGATATTGGACAGTTATGGAAACATTTTCATCAGACCCAGTGGCCTCCAAAGGCCACTCAAGATCATCAAAATTCTTTTGCACCTGCACATGAAGCTTTGGCTGCATATTGGTCCTAAATTGCTTTTACTATTTGAATAGCAAATACTGTGTAAACTCTAGGTATGGCAAATGCATAAAATAAGGAGGATACTGAATATTCTGATAGAATATTGATGCATGATTTATTTATTTATCCACATAACAATTTGCTTTATGTAAGCCTTTTAACACTTAAGTCCTATCTCAAAAGCCATTGAGTCTGATCTCAAAAAGGAGAGCACTACAATCTCAGTAGGATTTGGAAATTCATTTCTACTTTGTTGTCAGTATTATCCAGAAAAACTTGTTGCTGGTTTGCAGGTGCTTCTTCAACCGCGTCTAGTAAGGTGACTTCCCCTTCCCTAATTGTCGTTTACAACAAGGAAATGTACTGTAAGCTTAAAATGTGCCACCATTTCCTCACTTAGACTTACGTAGGACCAGGAATAAGCTTGTCTTCCCTACACTAGATACACAAATGTATTTAGATTTGCTCCCAACGTTTTGTTCTCAGGATTATTCCTATCAATTTTTCTTTATCCAACGAAGACTATGCTTATTTTTGCTGCCTTATTTGGTTTCTTTCTAATGTATTAACATCCTTGTTATAGCACAATGTCCAGAACTTAACAGTGCTCCAGCTGTTTCTTGCAACTGCTTGAATATGTGTTGTATCACTCTTGTTTCTGCATGCAGTTCATCCTAATTGCAGTTATCATGACACAAAATTCACATCCACTTTATAAACATGTCAAGTAATTTAACTTAAAGGAATCTTTTATCTTGGCTCTTACCTGTAGGACCATTGGAGAGATAAGGAGAATTCAGTGGCAACTAGTTGTTCACCTCTAGTGTTTCCTTGCTGTTTTCCAACAGTCTTTGTTTTATCCCACTCCCAGGTAATGTCTGACGTTTTTAATAAATAGCTATCTGGAGGAAGAATAACAATGCTTTGTTCTAGCTTGTTATCAAATTATCTAAGCTTAGAATTGTTACTTGCAGAATTTTATTTACCGTTAACAATAGTAAAAACACCATCAGCAGGAATATTCCTGCTCTGATTATTAAACTTACATGGTGGTTAATGGTTGCAGTGCCTGCTGCAAGCATCTGATCAATGCAGTGGTGAGCAGGAGGGCTGAAAAAGCAGAAGTGATTTAGAAAGTTCACAATAGATAGTTGGCATTTTTTTTTCCATCAACTAGTGCTCTCGTGAGACTACAGACAGCATGAGTGAACGTAGGAGGAAACAATACATCTGCAGACACTGGCAGACAGTATCGCTTGCCAAATTTGGCCACAGTTCCTCTAGATAAATAATTTCTCAGTGACGTGCTGGGTTGAAATTATATAAACAGCAATAGTTACTAAGACCTGGGCCCCAGAGTACTGTGGGTTTCAAGATTTTCTGAAACCCACCATTGGTAGTCTGACATCTACAGATATTTTTCTTTAACAGCTGACAGCAGGGACAGGGCAATATTACCATCACTTTGTACTGGAGATTTTGAATGTACTGAAATAATCACTCTTCAGGCACAGCACTGGTCATGACGTAACTACCAGCTTCTTTGTGAAGGCTTATATAAAAGTTATCAAAGCAGCAATCTTTTCCTGGAGTGGCTGTAACCTTTTATAGCAACAACTACATGAGCATTTCAAGAAATGTAATTGGAAAAACACTATGTTAAATTTCAGTCTCCAAAAGCATGATGGGTTTCCAAAGAGGTACTGCTGAGAATGACTTACTTCACACAATGAATTCATGAAGCTAGAGGGTACTAGGGATGGGAGGGGGGGATTCCTACTTGTGACCAGACATTTAGCCAGCTTTTAATGTAAGGCAGTAAGATTTCCTTGATAATTAAGATACTTCCGCTATGACAGCTCTATACACTGGTCTATCTGAAAAGTATTGTACATCACTGAGGAATTTATGCAGAAAAGAAAGCTGCATAATTCTTCCTGAACAGAAGTATCCCACAGGGAAACCTTACCTAACTATTTGTATAGAATCATCTCTAGACACACTTCTGAAGTTATAAAAACAAATCCTTTATTTAAAAGATGTTCTGTGAAAATCAGTTTCCATAACAGAAATCAAACGTACATGTCACACAAGACATTCTGAAGGCAACAGTTGTTGTGTATTGACAGCTACCAATGGCACAGAAGAAATACAGGCTATGCAAAATGAGTAACTGCAGTTATCACTATTGCCTACGTAGAAAGGAACAGACAGGGAAAAGAAGTACTTTTAAAACAGTGATGCTTTTGTTTTGATGATAAAACTTCACTATCTAGCCCCTGTTCCAGCAACACTCCCGAAGTAAAGCTGTTCTCTGAAAACCATCTCCACAAAATTAGTGCACTTTAGTCTCCCAGGTACTAATTGGAAGCAAAGCAGGGGTATGCAATTATGGAAAAAAATCCCTCGAGCACTTTTTCATTTCAGTCGTACCTCAATGCAAATTTCTATGTTTTGAGAGAGTATCTTGAGCATTAATCTTATTGTGAGAAACTCTTTGGTTGTAAATCAAAGTTAATTTTCTTAGAGAACAGGTATGCACAGTAATAACACCTCAAAAGCATCTCAGGATTTGACCATTTCAGTAACGTTTATGTAATATTTACATCTGCAAGCATTTTTTAAGAAGTTGCATTTGCAGTCCAATTGTGAGAGAATTTCAGTAGTGCTGTGCACAGTGTAATAGCACTTCAATGAGTGTAAGGGCAACGGATTAAAACTCCTTAATTATCTCATTTTCACATAAAATGTACAAAAGCATGAACAGAGCATGTTCTCATAGTCTCATGTCTTTAAAAAAGGGATGCAGCAAGGCATCTTTTGCAGTTATTCTTGTTGCAGGGTTTAAGTCTAGTAGCTTATCAAGTAGGTCGTATGCTTCATCAGGAACCTGATCCCATCCCTTCATGTCTGTTGCCTTATTTTCTGAAGCATCATCTTCCTGACAGCTCTTTAAGTGCTGAATTTCTTTTCTGATTGTCTCAGGAGCACATTGTTTGTCTACTTCAACTGGCAAAGCTGAGTTGTCTCCAGATTTGCTGGGCACGTCACCGTGGGATCTGTTAGAGCTGCTATTCGTTCCTCTCAGCTTCTCACAGAGGGTTCGTAAGTTTTGTGCTGGAACAACGTGGGTACACAGAACTGATTTACCTGAGAGAAAAATAGTTTTTACAGTCAGCGACATTTTATTTTACGTGCTCTATGACTCAACTTTTAAGTTTGTTTCAGAGAAATTTCAAGTATTGAAGCTGAACTGACATTAGTTCAAAGCGAATTAAAAAAACCCAAATCAGCCATGTTTGACAGTAAGGGCCCCAGAAAGCCAGAAGTAGCTCTGCTTAGAACAGAACTGTGTTTCTACATGAAGTTATAAATTGACAAGTCATCACTCAGTCCACACAGCACCATTTGCCATTTCACCCTCATCTTAACAGAACTGAAAACTTAAAACCCAGTTCAGTTCATTGCTTATATTACTGATTTAAACACCTGCTTGGAGAATTAAAATTGATGCTGTCAGTTACACTTCCAGGTACCAAGTGCTTTAATGTTTGGCTTGCAGTCAAGGAAAATGGCTATTTCTATTTTTGTGCTTTTTCTTCTCCCTCCAAACAGGCCCTCTTGCATTTTCTACTGTTTTTTTTTGGTTGGTTGGTTGGTTTTTTCTGGTCCTTCTTGAAGTTGGATAAAAATGCAAGATTTACATCCTCTAAATATTAAGTCAATACAACTTAAGGCTCCATAGCAAATTTTGCAGGAATAAATATTACTTCAAGAATTCTAAGAAGTAGGAAACATTTAGCTGGCATATTTCACCTCAAGTGGCCCTGAGTTACTGAAAGGCAGCAAAGTTAGGAAATTCACGGAATGAATTACTCCTCATAAAAAATTATAAAGGATAGACAAATAAAAGCTTTCCTAAAACTCTGTATGTATGTATAAATAAGTGTTATTTTGCATGCAAGAAGTGTGACTTACCTCCAAAGTGACTCCCAAAGTTAAAAGTTTGTTTAAAATAAAAACAAGTCACAACTAGATCATAAATCATTGTATTAAACAGCAGACCAGGCATACATTTTCCCCTCCTCCCCATAATTAAGGTTTGCATACCAAAAGTTTTAGCAGCCTGAATGGTTTCTCGAGATCCACGAACTGTCATGATTTGTGCCAAAGCAGTTAAATCATCGCTCGCTTTGTAAAATGGATACCGTCCACTGAGCAGAGAAAGGAATACAATTCCTGCAGACCACATGTCAATTGCTGTAATGGAAAGCAAGCTTAGTAACAAATAAGCAAGCAAAACAAGTAAAGTTTCATCAAAAGCAAAATCCCAAATTCTTGAAAAAGAAATTATGACCGGAAGTGTTGTCATCAGAGAAAGCAATGTTCTGAATTACCTACAGACTGTGGTCACAATGATAACACTTCAGCAAGCAGTGCAAATTGGTATACTTGTAAATAAAATCAGATGCCTTCTTTTATAGAGAATGTTTGTCTATAGAATTTCTCACATGAGTAATTTCATTAAGTTGCTTTAAGAAATGTACTGAAATAACATTTGGAGTTATTCTGATCAGGGAGCTGAGAGAGGAAAAAATGGCTAGTTTTGATACTTCAATAAGTTTGGTTAGATTGGAGAAAACTTTGTACAAAAGTTCATGAATACAAAACAATTCAGAATTGAATGTAAATCTTACTTTTCTGGGACTGAGGTTGCCAGTTAGATGTACTAAAAGGTTTGTCTTACTACAAACTTGCTTGCTCTCTAATATGAAACCACTTGACAAGATTGTTTAAGCACTGTAAGAGTTATTCATCACTTTCATTGTGTTATGAAGAGTACAGGGAGTTCTCTGATGGAAAAAGCCAAAGCATGATGGAAACTTTAATACTGAAAGTTATAAGAATACCTGTCTGCTGTAATTTTTTGGCTAAGTTGCACATTTTGAGAGATGGCAAGGAAAGTGAAGGAGAGAGTCTGAAGAACTCTCAAATTCTAAAGAGAAAAATTAAGTTGGGAAATAAACCTCTAGTCATCCTGCATATCTTCCAAAAATAGGCAGTAAAATATGCAGTAATTAAGTCTGACATTTTAGCTAGAAACGGCAAAGAGCTCTGAAACTTCTAAGTTGGTCTAAAACACAGGTTTCAAGTCTTTTACAAAAATCAAAATCCAAGTTATTTATGGGTACAATAATTCAGTGTGCAAGAATTCTGCATCTTATCTTCAATGAAAAAGTTTTAGCAGTACTGTGTTGATGTTGGTCACACTAGCTGCTTACAGTGTTATGCATCACCCTTAGTATGTGGTTGGGAAGGACAGTCATTAAGGTGAAGACTTTTAAAGATAATTATTTAGCTCTTCCTGATATTGTCAGACAATTATATAGTGAAATTACTACTAAATCCTACAGTTCTGATAGGGTTGGCATCTTCAGCAGACTGTGGGATCTTGTGCAATGACATCAAAATCATGATTCCTCTCTGTGCATTTGCCTAGTGGTTAGTATCTAACTAGTAAGGGATACCATCTCAAAGGGAAACAAAGGAACAAATAAAGTTAAAAAATGTAACTGGATCTGCTTAGGGCCGAGATGTAGGTTTGGGTTGTATTCTCTGTGTTTTAAACCTGGCTCACTTAATTAAGGTAGCTCTGGACAGTCAGCTGGATCCAGCTGATAACTTGGTCTCGGCACAAAGACCAAAACTAGTAGCAAGATTGGCAGGAGTACAAGGAGGTGACCACAGCAGTCCCAGATGTTATTGGGTAAGGAGATTTGTTAGCTCAAGTATAGCATTATCTCATAAATATTAGCATTGTTCTACCCAGTTCTAATTAAGCACTTTGTTGACCTATTACAGAAGCTTTGCAGCACTGACTCAATACCTTTAGGGCCACACCCGAGGGTTTCCAGATTTACCCATATTTTCTGTAATCCTGCCCTCCGTTACCCTAGAGAACAGAAAACTGTCTGAAAGCACACTGAAGACAACCCTGTGTCCAAAATTTCTTAAGTATGTCTTCTTTCTGCATAAATTCTGTCTAGACAGACTTAGGGATTGTCTAAACTTGTCCTGGATTTCTGGATGTCTCTTAGCTGACAAAGCTGGCTGTTACTGCACAGGCACAGTGACTCCAAGTAGGCTGCCATTCCTCTTGAAATCCCAGCCATGCCCACAGCACAGATCCTGTCTCAAACAGCATTAAGCTATCAAGGGATATGATGATCAAATGTATTGTAAGGCTAGTCTGAGTGTGTATAAGCACTTTCAAATGCTGCAAATTGACTATTTTCTTACAAAGTGCTCAGCAAAAAAGATGGCTATCAACATTTTAAATACAGATTTTGAGAATGTTGGTTTCTATCCTTCATTTTCATAATCAAAACCTCTGGTCACACATGACATGTTTAACTTTGTATCAGTCCTCCAATTCTCCATGTACGCAGAGTTTCTCCCAGCCTACTTGTGTCAGCTAATGCATTAACCACCCCTTTGTTCTGCCCCAATATTTACCCGATTACTGAAACGTATAGGTTTTAGCCCTGAAAAATTAAAAATCTTAGTAAGAAAAAATCATGAAATGTACAGATTATCTATTTAAAGCATTAGTAAAGAAGAAAAAAAAATCCAGTGAAAAGTACTGATTAACTAACACTTCATAAAAAACATAAAAATTGCACTCATACAATTAATTATGCCTGTGACAGCAAAATACATGTGGCAAACAGTCTAGAAAAGTCTAAAGCATATCTCTCTAAGATTTATTTAAGATTTTTCTTGAATAAATAAGCCAACGAGCCAAGAAACTTGATAAAACTTACAACTTTGTTTTCTTTTAAAACATGTGCTATTGAACTCCTGCATATGGCAGTACCCCTCAAAGGGATAAAGACATTCAAGTTTCAAACACGGGAAAATATTCCTAGTTCCTTCTTATTCTGAGTAATGAACTTTAAATTAAAATTGGGAAATGGTTGATAAATGTTAAAGGGATAATAAAACGAATTTCATGTGTAAACAGCCTCCTATACAAAAGATGATGTCAGTTCATAAATGATAGGTTTGAAAAAAAGAAAGACATGTAGTACCTGTTGTCTGAGTGGGGCACTTTGTCAGTACTTCTGGTGCTCTGAATCCAGGTGTTCCTGCTCTGGGAGCAACTTGTTGACACCTTGTTGTAAGAGACAAATACGTTTAGAATATATGCATTCAGAAATAAATAAGTTCTAATTATAATGATGTTTAATATTTTTAGAATATACTTTTGTCAGATGTGCAAATCTGCATTATTCAGTTTTTGCAGTTATTCTTGTTGCAGGGTTTAAGTCTAGTAGTAGGTCGTATGCTTCATCAGGAACCTGATCCCATCCTTTCATGTCTGTTGCCTTATTTTCTGAAGCATCATCTTCCTGACAGCTCTTTAAGTGCTGAATTTCTTTTCTGAGTGTCTCAGGAGCACATTGTTTGTCTACTTCAACTGGCAAAGCTGTCATCTCCAGACTTGCTGGGCACGTCATCTTGGGATCTGTTACAGCTTCTATTAGTTCTAATTATAATGATGTTTAATATTTTCAGAATATACTTTTGTGAGATGTGTAAATGTCTCATTCAGTTTTTATGTCTGAAGCATCTTATAATCATCCAGCGTATAATTATTAGCTCATATGAAATAACCTTATTATAATTACCAGCTATATTATTGGTCTTGTTATAATACATAGAAAGAATACTTACTGCATACTTCAGTCACAATATTTTCAGTTTCATTCAATGACAACATGTGTTTTCAAAGGAACTTTCAAGTTAAGACTAATTAACCAATGGCACAAAATGCATTGGTTTCTTGGGTGTGGATGTTATGGCTTTGTATTTATCCAGAGCAAACTAAGGCTCACTATTTCTGAGTGTTGACAAGAATTTACTTCTTGTTAGATTAACTAAAAGTTGTGAGATCGTTATTAAAAGTCTTTCTTGAAAAGAAGGTCCAAAGAGCCTTCCTTCTACAGGCCAGCTTTTTTGTGAGTCTAGCAAATTCCTCATGTTTAATTTCAGAACTGACTTTGATAACATTGTATTTTGACAGTCAGGGGAGAGGTACCACACAGTTTCATGACTACCAAGCAGATTTCTCTGCATAAATTTCTGTCCCCTAAATGAACTACAGAGGAATTGATCTGAACTGTGTTATTTAGATTCTCTGGCCTGTTCACTATTAAAATATTTCAAATTAAGTAATACAGCACTGTCATCTTTCCTTTTTATTCTATGTTTCATGATTTCCAGAATGCAAACAGCCTGATGAATGTATTTAACCTTAAGTTCTCAGAAAGCAAGAGTCCAATCACTGAATTTCAATGCAGTTGGCGTAATTTAGGCCTGTTAGATAACTGTTCAATGACAGACTGTTGTCTAAGTGTTGTAACTCAGGTTATTTTCTACAACACATGTAGGCAGATAATTAAATACAACAGCAACAGAAAATCATTAACAGGGAATCTCTTACTGCAGACAGCAGTGAACTAATTACTCCACAAATTCCACGAACTGTTCTTTTTGAAGAGCACACCTAGTGTCATAAGGGCTGCACAAATGCTGTCTTTCATCTACTAAAACAGCTCTCCAGTAAATTCAAGCTTTTTGACCTTGTTTGACAGCATAGTAAGTAATTTTACAGCATTGTTGAAGCAAATTACCTTGAAAGGCAAACACTGCAAACTCTGTCTGTTGCATAACAGTCACAGGTCAGGTTTGATGGACAACCACTGGCAGCTTTCCTGCTCACTGCTTTGGTAGAAATAATCTTCTTCTTTGTTACTAACTTTCTAGATGAAACATCTATCATCTTAGATTGTTTAATGAGCTGCAAAACAGATATTTTTTTTAGAAGGTGAACTATTGAAGAAGCTTCCCTTTATACATAGATACCTATCTCAAAACTACTGAAAAGACTCTCATCAGCAAGGAGCTCCAATTCTGAAACAGGAGATAGCAAATCTTTCTACCAAATCATAATATCTATAAATGTACTTCATTTTTCAGTGGTTCCAAAAATTAATATCCAGTAGATATTTTGAAACTTCAAAGCTTTTTTTTTTTCAAGTTAGCATAATTTTTCAAGCATTCTTTTGACGCAACATTTGTAAAAAAAACGTGTACAAAATAGTTAATGCCACAACCAAAGTAGTACTAGTTTTAATTCTACAATAAGATGATCATTGCTAGACAAGCCTTCTAATTTACTTGGGGTTTTTCTCCATATCAAATTAATTCTTAACAACAAAATGAAAACATTTATTACATACTTGTTTTCTCTACAACTTCAGTTGCAAAATAACAAGCTAAAGCTTCACAAACTAAAGATATCTTGGGGGAAAGGTACATGTGTAGGAAAGATACCAACTAGCATACAGAGAAGATGAGTTGGGGAGACATACAAATAACACCTCTTCAGGAGTTTCAAAAGGGACTCAAACAAGTGAAAAACTCTTCAAGCCTTTCAGTGAAGTCACACTTAATAATCTGTATTCTTAATTGTCAGCTGAGAACTTTAGTTTCACAGGGTTCTGCCCAATCTTACAGAACTAGTTCTATAATTTCTCTAAGACGTGACAAATTGCTCTTACTGATGAGTCATGTTTCTTACTTTTGTATTTGAGTTCTCCTGGTATGTGGAACAATAGATGTTGAAATTCCTCTCTCCAAAGACAGAGCGTTGGGCAGAATGGTGCACAGAATCCTCCTACAACATCAACAAAGAATACAGTAAGGATCTTATCCAGTGCTCAGCTGGATACTGGGAGTTCAAGAACTGTGTTCAGTGACATAAAACTGAAACACCTACGCGGTAAGTCATTTTCAGGCATCAGTTCACTGTGAAGAAAACATCATCTAGACAGAACAACAAACGTGCTCACAGAGTTAATCACAACTCATGTGCCCCAAGCTGATTTGAAATGCCATCTGTTTTGCATTTGTTATATATATGCAAGTAAGCATACACAAATAATTACTGGTTTGGGGAGGAGTTTAACAGCATGTGGGCTTAAAAAAAAAGATTTAGGGTTGTCTAGAGTAACTCATTGCTAGAGTTTCAATGCTGAATTATATCTAACAGATACTGGATGACGCCAACAGTGTTACATAAAACTAGCTGCTCCAATGTGAAAATTGGTTCAGTGCATCAAATCTGCAAGATCAGCACAGCTTTTGTTCAGGTATTACATCTCCCCCTGTTGGATAAAAAAATACATTAAACATGCAAAAATATTAATGAAAGCAACTGATAACCTTTCCTCCTCTTCCTTGTTTAATCTGTGTTTTTGAGTGTGAGCTGGAGAGTGAGCTTTTGTCAGATGCTCTTGACGCTAACTGTTGAGCAATCTGTTTAGGTGCTGTGACAGCGAGAGAATCCCCATTTCCCAAAGCTATGCTGGGATTGTTTTGTGAGTAACTTCCCTGCTGGCCTTCAGAACGGGCAGTTTTGAGAAGTTCAATTTTTGTATCAGGAGTTCCTTGTGCCAAGCCAAAATCTACCAAGGCATACCTAAAAGAAACAAAGTTAGAATCAAGAGTCAAAAAGTATCAACCAGTTTTATCAACTACTTATTACTTGTTTATTCACATTTTACTACTCATGTTGCTTATGTGCTGCCGCCAGCAACTCTGTTCTTTTTTTCCTTGTGCTCTGTTTGTCTCATCTGTCTGGCTCTGTTTGTCCCTTCACTTTTACACCACACCTATTTCTCTTACTTTGCTGTTTCTTGTAAGCTTTTCAAGTGTACTTTCACCGCTGACATTTTGAAAATTATACCCAGTAATCTCTTTCTTGGGTTCTCATTCTGCAGTTCCCAATTACCTCAAAAAGCAGCCAAGTGAATTGACCTGTCATGGACAGAGGCACAATGCAGCAGTGAAGACAGCTGGAATAATAATAATGCTAAGAGTTTGCCAAACCTCAAGCAATGCCACTGTAAATCACTTATCTTTAATCAGATTGTTTCTCCACCAGACCTTCACTAATTGCACCCTTCTCACTAGTCACCACAGGACCGCTAGCAATGAAACATTACTCAATCCATTCCAAAAAAAAAGCAGTACGTGACTTCTTAGTCTTCAGATACCAAATACATTAGTTATAAAAATTCATGAGTAGAAAGTTACAAATACCAGCCTATGCTTAACAAGTACCTATTAGCTTTTTTCCAGACCGTTACTGATTTTATTCTCATTTTTATTAAAAAATGTTGTATCTATACTCAACAGTAAATTTTCACTTTTTCAGGTACTTGACACTCTGTAAGGCAGACATTAAATTAAATGCTAAAAAAAATCTTTCCATTCTCAAATCCCTAAACACAGAAATAAAAGTTTTACAAATAAAAAGCCTTTTTTAGCTTTATTAGTTAAGCACATGTTAGGCAGCTGGAAGGAAGAAAACCAAAAGCCTCATTTAATCTGTTCTGCCAAGACACATCCCCAGACGAGATCACACTATGGACATCTGGACAGACTTACTGCTTCAGCCTCCTGTTGTAGAGGAAGTTACTGGGTTTGACGTCACGATGAACAATACCAAAGTGATGAATGCGCCTCAGTGCTTTGAACAGATTAAACATGTATTCTTTCGCTTCTTCAAAGGAAAGAGAATTCAGAATGTCCTGAAAGATTATTTGGATACTGTTATTATGCAACTACGTTCAATTAAGAAGTTCTATTACACATAAGAAGTCTGGGACTCACCAAGAAGGATTCATGTTCCAGATATGGCATAACAATAACCACGTGATCATTCTTCCTAAAGCAATATTTAACTCCCATAACATTGTCTTGTCCCCTAAAAAAGAGAAGTAACGCCATTGAACAAAGACCAGAAGATGAATTTTGATTTTCCTTTATTTCCTGTAAACTTCAGTCTGGCTTTCTTGTAATATCTGATTTATACTTTGGCAACAGTCTTATTAGCAGTAATTATGTTGTACTTGTGTTCCATTTGAATTCTGCAGTTTGAGATGAGGGCTCTACAGATCAGGGGGCCACAGTTTGTAGTTACCACTGCATGTAGATGTAGGAGTTCACAATGCTGGCTACTCTAAAAACACTGGCTACTCTAAAAATGTGCAATTGAGCACATTGGTGACTAGAATTCATTTCCAAAACTTTAATTTCTTAAGAGATTATTTTTTCCAAGCAGCTGTTCCCACATACATACAAATTATGGAACTTCTCAGATGGAAAATGTAGTATGGTCTGCAAACTGAGACCAGCAAAAAAGGGACATTCCTTACAGATAAGAATCCATTTCTTATTTGCTCCTGCTATAAATCTCAAACATTTCTGAGATTAAAAAAAATAAAAATGCAAGTGAAGCGCCTAAACTTTACATACATAAATGCAGAGCAGCAAGACAATATTCAGCATTTTAATCATGACAATCATAATTTTTTTTAAGTACCCTGCTACTGTGAGGCACTGAAGTTCAGCAGCAATTCGCAGAGGGTGACTGGTTGGAATCAAGTGCTTCAGAGCCATTTTTTCTTCACATCCTGTTTGTAGTTGCGCTGTGGCCAAGTAAACAGAACTAAAAGTACCTGTAAAAAAGGGAGAAAAGCAACTTTAATTAAGTCAATTCAGATTTTTACAGAAATGATCTAAATGTTCACAGTCTTACAGCACATCTGACACTACATCAAAAACAGATTTTAGAAGAGAGAATAGGCAGTTTCTTTTTTCTATTACTGAACTCAGTGATCTTGTATACAATTTTTTTAATGTCAGTAAAAATGCAAATGTTACACTGTCTAACTTGCCAGGGACATAGAGCTCTTTGAATGTAAATTTTCCTGTCTTTGATTTGCTTTCTTGTTTAGGTAGCTCTCTTTCATCTGACATCCAACTCTTCTTTCTCTGCAATGTAAGTCAGCTATCTAATGCTAATCTGGCTAGCACTGCTTTTGCTACTCAAGGAACTTCTGACATCATTACATTTTCCTTAATTCTGTTATCTTATTTATAAAGTAAGGCTTCTTTCCTACCTTATAAAGGTATAGCTTTACTATTTGTTGGCCTCTAGCATTAACACATAGACAGAACATTATAGACTCCTTAGAGAAAGAGAGCATTCACACTGTACAATAATATTACAGCTTTAAGTTTTATTATTACAGTTTTATCTGTTACAGTTTTAAGGATATCCTAAAATATCTCTGGGAAGGTTAATTTATCCTAATGATCTGAGACACCTGAACATACAAGTCAGAGCATTCTTCCTATGAACAAGCAGTTCAAATTTACTTTTGATTATATTTTAACTACCGTGTTTGTGTCACATTAAATTTAACAGTCTGTAATCATATACATACATCAAAATGCCAGGAAAACTTCTAAATACTTCTTGCAGTCGTAAAAAAACCTAGTGTCCCATAAATCAAATAGAATTGCTCATAGCAACAAGGGTTACTAAGTTGACCTAAGACCTTCTTTTTGGTGGTGAGAACTGCTAAAACAAAACAGACTCCTGAATGGAATCCTAAGTTGAAGCTTGTCTTGTCTTTATGCCACAGAACTGCTAGTGGTATTTTTGGCTTTCAAGAGCATTGTTTGCTCCCAGGAGAGAAATTGGAGTACTATTCATAACTGGAGATTTAGCTTGACTACCTTATTTATGACAAAGAGAACTGCATGTTTTCTAGAAATTTTGGATCACTGTGCAGAATGGCGCTTTTTACTTTCTTTGACAGACAAACTTTAAGCCCCCTGGTTTGCCATCGCTGTTATTCCATTGCAAAACAGCTACAAAGCTGCCCTGCTTCTCATACACATCTTTGCTGGAGTGTCATTCCTGAGTAAAGTTTCAAAAAGTGCTGAAGTCCCAGACTCAGAAGGCACTAGGAATCTACTTGCAGTCGTACCTACCTTCTAATAGACTATCTACAATAGTATCCACTGAAGGTCAGGAGTACCTAAGTGTTCCAAAATTTGATCCTGTATATCCTAAAAACAAAACCCAGCAACAACAACAAAGAAACTAGAGCAGCTATAATATTCTAGCCTCCTCCTCCACTTCTGCCCTCAGTTTCAGCAGAAACAAACATAGTAATTAAATATGTCAAAACACAAATGCACATAAATAGATTTTCCATGTAAAAAAAGAACGGAGTACTGTATACACCTAAAAGTAAATCAAAAGGCATCTGGCTTAAATAGCTTGTATTGGCATCTTAGATTTATATCTGCTAAGTTATACATTCCAAGAGAGAAGTAAGTTTAAGTACGCTACAATAAAACATTTACCTTCTCCAATTTTTTCCTTAATTTTGAACACATTTACAAGCTGTGGCACTGCTTCATAAAGTTTTTCGATATCTTTTTTTATTCCTGCTGTGGAAAGAATGGGGAAAATCAGTTGAGAATTTTATTGCTCGATTCAGTATCTGGTCTGTAGTTCAGATCATAAATCATACATCAATTTCTAGTACTGCAACTTGACAAACTGAAGGAAAAACAGACGAGGGGTACCTATCCTTGCTGGCATTACTGTCTGCCTAATTGATCATCTTCTTCACATTCCCTTCCATGCTGCAGCATTTCAAAAAATTTTACCTACCTGCCACCTAGAAGTTCCTGAGAGAGGAAAAGCTGTTTTTGTAAAACTTCACATGATTAATGCTCACTGATTAATGTTCCCTAAGACATGCAATGTCAACGCCACAAAAGACAAAACTATAATAGTTGTTTATGTAAGCAAAGGAGCACATCCATGAGATGCAAAACAAGAATCAAAAATGTAGGAAAATTATTATCATTTAAGATCACCAATATAATCTCTTAAACTGTTATAATAGTAAATGCCAAAAAGCATATTTGCTTTGCATTTAAATTATTGTACTTTGTGCTGCAATCACTAGATGGCAGGACAAGGATGTTGTACTGCATTCCTCCCAAAACTTAGCTTTCCATTCAGTTCCTGAATGCTTCTATTTTAATTGTTCTCTATTTCTCTTGAAGCTGCGTATGAAGCAGGGTTAAAGAACATTTGATTATGCAGAAGTATGAAAAAAATGCTATTTGGAAACTACATCAAATGGAAAAAAACCCGAAAGTTTATCATTTTCATCCTAAAAATGAATAATAAATTCAATTTAATAAAAATATAAATTCTTTCGCATTGGTAAAACATGGGTCTTACTGCTCAAGATAGGAACATTATTAGTTCTGTAATATCCTAGACAGACCTTCATGCTTAGAGGCTGTGTGCCATAGGACAGGCATAGCAAATGGTTCGAAATGCTGATATGCATCTTAACAGCTCTGTCAGAATTACCTTGTTTAGAACCAGATTGCTATGCAACCTGCTCTAAATAAAGCAACCTACAGTTTTGTTCCAGCACTCATATCTGAGTTTGGCTTCTGAAAAGAGGAGCTTAAGCTTCAGTTCTTACTGATTACACTGAATTTGCACTGGAAATACTCCAGTAAAATTGTTTGGTTGAAAAAAAGGACTTAACCTTGACAAAATGCAAATGACTCCAATAAAGACTTGAAGCCCACATCTTTTAAGTCTTCAGAAACTAGCAGATCAGACTTAAAGCTGACTTTAACTTGTCACCAGATCAATGGCCCTATGGTAGATAGTAGTAGTAATGAAAAGCTCTTGCAACTGCTGCAGTACAATCTGCCAGCTACTTGGTTTTGTGCAACCGAGTTGAAGGAGTTGAATGTTATCAGAGCTCTAATGGCTGAGTGATCCTACACCAGAGGAGTACGTATCTTAGGCACTGAGAAAATTTAGCAACTCAACATAGCTTCGCATGTGAAAGACCCCCAAAGCAAACAAACATTGACTGTCCTTGTTGATAGCTGCATAAACATCATCCATTCTCTTCCAGGAGTCTGAATCCCCAGCTGGGCATAGTGCTTGCTCCATTGTTGGCACAACACAATTTAAAAACGCAGCCATTCTTTGCAATGTTTTCTGTTAGATTTATTTACTTCCCAGAATTAAAAGCATTTGCAAAGTGAGACATCAAATGCTATTCAGCATTGCTCTAATTATGGACACGGATGTGCAGCAAAATGACAGAGGACTATTTCTAGGAAAATCAGTAGCCATTATATATAAACTGTCTGACCACCAGCAATTACTGAGCAAGGATGGTGCCTGTGTACAGAACACCCAGATTTAAGTCATAAACAAACAAAATAAAAACAGCAACAAAACCACTATCAGTGCACGTGTCTGTAGTTTAGCTTCTCTTGCATGAGCAAGAACAGTGTGTTTGTGCACACCAACACATCTACAGATATTTAAGGCCAAGGCTGGTGATTTTATTTTAAAAGACAAATATTACTGTTGAGACACTGTCTGGTAAGGGAATTTTATTCTCAAGAAGTCCCTTTTGGAATTATATTATCCCTTAAAATAATATATTCTGTAATAAATAAATGGGATAAAGGAATTGTGACAAACTACTGCTGATGAACTGTAGCCACGTGGAAAGCAGGAATATGCTTGATGTCAACAGCAATTTCAAATGTTCTCATTTCATTAATTCTTTATACAATCTGACAGTTGATGTTAAAACTTGCTGAAGTGATGAAGAAGCACATCAACACCAAAACGTATTGTTAGCAGTCCTTGTTTAAGCACGTACCTGAAAGCTTACTGTTCGGCGCAAGCTTTCTGCTTGTGTCTTCAGCCTGATGAGGGTGCTGCTCATCACAGTGAGACTTGGACTCTGTCTCCATCACAAAACTAAAGAAAAAAAATCCAAGACCCTGAAAACCACTTCTGGACACTTGAGGGAGCAAACTTATGTGATAATACACTCAGTGCCCTGCACTCAGAGTGTGAGGAATTCCTCTGCACTGCCTAAAATTGCAAGGCACCTACCATCCCAGAGAAAATCAAACCAGTAAACCCACTTGATCTCCAGTAAAAGGTAAGAAAGGGGAAGAGAAGGAAGAAAGCAGGATAAGCTTAGAGACAAATGATTTTCTTCTATGTGGCGTGTTTGCTCATTCATGTTAAAGCTATGCATTTTTTCTGAAATTTGCTTTGAAAAGTGGGGAACTGGTCCACAAGAAATTAGCTGCAAGACAGAAAACCTGAAAACCTGAAATCTCAATATGTGAGATATCCCCCTCTTCTAGAGAACATAACCCAAAAGCATGATTATTTGTTCTAATCTCTCATATAAATAATAGAGCATATTTATTTTGAAATGATTCTTCCCAAATCTTGCAAGAAAAGGTGTAAATTATTGTACTAATGTACAATTGAAAAAAAAAAGATAATCCTATTTCATGAAGAGATGCAGAGCACCAGCGAAGGACAAACAGCGACAAAGGAGCTCAACACCATTGCCTCTCACAGTGGCGCCATTTTTTCTTGAGGATCTTCCTTGCTTGTACCTTTGCTGAGCCCACAAAGTTCTGCCTGAACTATTCTACAAGAGGGGAACGTATTCTGAAAAACATCAGATGAAAGATTCATCTATTTCAGCAAGCTAGAAATACATTTTGTCCCCTGAGAATCCTGGCTACCTTTATTCTGTCATTCTCAGGCAGCAGAATGGGGACAGGCGACAGCCCCTTTCTGTGAGGGAACTCTGCTGGAGAATGCAACTTGGAGACTCATGGAGTGAGGCAGCACTCTGCAGCCTTTCACAGGTAGGCACTGCCCTGCTAGTGCTGAGCAGGCAGACGAGCCTATTCCAAACCTGCAATGGCATGGCCTCATTAGCCGAGCAAGGAGTGCCCTGAACACGGCCTCGTTAGCAGAGCAAGGACAGCCCATCAGCGCATGGCAGAGCTTGCTGTTACCAGCATGCTGAAATGGAGCCCCAGCTCCAGCTTCTGCCAGCCCAAGGCTGACACGTTCAGGAAGCTGGAAGCAAAACTGCTCAGCCTGCAGGACCTCGGGAACACGGGCAAGGCAGAGGGGGCTCAGTAACACAGGGTGCCCCTTCCATTGCTTTGTGTTAAACAGGTGCTGATGGCTGCAGAACAGAATGCCGGGAATACCTGAATATATTTTAAAACAGTTTACAAACTTGGAAGTGGGCCTCGCAGTTGTAAAATGGAACCTGATGGAGTTTCAAGTCAGGCATCCAGTTTTTACGTTACAAAACATTCAAAAGGGATCATCTGAGAGAGAAAAAGAGGAAGATGGAGATGATGCAAAGTTTCAGCTCAATTCACCCTCACGTGTTCCAGCTTCCATCACAGAAAAAAAGTTCTGCACGGCCTGGAAATGAGCGAGGTGCAGGCGGTGGAGGCCATAGGGCTCACACAGCTCCAGGGCCTCTCGGGTCAGGTCCCGAGCGCTTAGCGGCCATCCTCGGCTGCAGCATCGCCAACTGCCACAGAGCCACCGGGAGCACCGCGACTCGAGCAGCACCAACAGCGCACGAAGGACTCGAGCTAGAGAAGGCCGGTACTCGCAGACAAAGGGCGAACACGCGGAACGTGTCACGGCGGGTTAGCATTATGCGCAGCCCTCGCAGCGAGGCTCCCGGTCAGACACGCCATGCCGCGGGCACCAATAGCGGCGGGCCGGAGCTTCGAGGCACGCGCCGTGCGGGAAACGGGGCCGGACCCCGCGGGCTGCTCCCCCGTCGAGCACGGAGAAGCGGGGCCGCCGGCCCACGTCCCGCAGCCCTCCCGCCCCGCCCTGCCGGGATCACACGCGGGTATCGGCCCGGCGCGGCGGGGCCTCCCCAGGACGGGCTGCAGGAGAAGCGCCGAGGGACCGCAGCGGAGGCGGGGGACGAGCGAGCCGCGTCGATGCCTAACAGAAGGCCGCGCGGGACCGGCCGCAGTGCAGCGAGGAGCGGGGGCGCGAGGGGGCCCGGGGACGCGCGCGGGACTCACTCACGCGGCCGCCGCGATGCGCCGAAGTTTTGCCCGCTGCCGCCTTTTGCCGACCGCCCCTCCGCGACCAATCCCGGCCCTCGGCGGAAGCCGCGGCCGCGGCCAATGGGACGGCGGGTCGCGGGGAGACGCGCTGCTATTGGTAGGCAGCGCGGGAGGCCCGCCCCGAGAGGCGGCCGGCCGGCAGCAGGGGTGGTGAGTTGTGCGCTTGCCGCTCCGCTCTGATCCGTGCCGTCCTGCGGCCGCGGGGCTGCCCTGGGATCTGCTGGAGCGGGGGGAGAGCTGTGTGGCGGCGGGGCCCTGCTAGGCCTCCCGTGTGGGCCGCAGTGTCTGCTGGATAACGGCCCGCGTAAATCTTGTTCTCTGTGTGTGGGGTTATTGCGAAATAATTGCCAGCCGGGGGTAAGATCTGGTTCTCTTCAGATCTGCCTTCAATTCAGCTCAATTCTTCGGGAGTCCGTGAAGCTACTCCATGTACGTTGTTGTTTGTGTGGAGTTTGGTTTGGGGTTTTTTGTTGTTTTTTTTTTTTTTTCTTTTATCCAGACTTTTTGTCGTTATTTTGAGGTGAAAAATAAGCGTCGTTCTTATTAAAGACTGTCTCTTCTGCATTTGTGCACAAGTAACTTCATCCCTTGGTGAAGAACAAGAACCCCTGATGCTGCCGAGGTTCCCAGGGCAGCGCTGCCATTCGGCTGCCGCCTCACAGCACTCAGAGAACTTCAAAGCAGAAACAGGTTCCGCTGCCTTTACCGAGCTGCGTGGTCTCCTGTTACACGGTTTCGAAAGAGGGTGCCCAGATATGTTGCTCAGCTGCTTTTGTGTTTTCTGTGGGACGGGTTATCTTTTTCCCCAACAGTTCTAATTGGCACCTTTTGTTCAGACATCTTAACAAAGCAGTGCAGCAGCTTTTGCTCAGAGGTTTTGCTCAGTTAAATTACAGTAAGGCTTAACAATTTAGGTTAAGGGTGAGGGTATTTAAGAGCAGATTATAGCAAACATGAATTAAATGAGGGATAATGACAAAATAATGACAAATTCTGCTTTCTTTTATCCATGTAATCTTCTAGAAGTTGGAAGCGTTATGTAAGTGTTCATTCGAGCAGGACTGTCCTGCTGCTAGCATCAGGCACTGCCATTTTCAGTTAGCCTGGTGGGACGGTGTTACCTGCTGAGCATTCCATTGCACTGTATAGCCATAACTTTCAAATTCATATTTGCAAAAGATCTGGTGATTATGTGTGTTCAGCCCTGCTGCCTCATGGCCAGAATCACAGCCTGCCTCTTGCCCTGTCTGCTTTTGTGCTGTGGGAATCTACGTACTGAACCATCACCCCTTCTATGAAGCTTCTGTTCTTGGCATTTCTGTTAGCAATACCGATACTACTTTTCTCACTATTGCTTCGCTTGCGTTCATGGGCAGTGACAAATCCCTTTCATTTTATCTTCTAAAATAGGTTCTACAGAGCTGTGGTTTCTTTCTCTGTTATACCTCTAGTTTCTTCCTTCCAGCACCTAAAAGCTTTTTCATTTAGACCCTCATGATTTATCTGCCTTGATCACTTGTTCCTCTCCATTTTCTTATTTCCTATTGGTGTAAATGCATTGTATTCCCTTGTGCTGTCTTTCCATTTTCTTCTTCTCCGCTATGTCCAATTTACTAATATTTGTTTCATAAGCATAACTGCACTTGCAATATAATGTAATATTGCCTCTTATTTTATTGTCCTCCTTAGTCTGCCAGAAATGCCAACCTTAATGCTCACCTTCATTTATCTCTAAAAGTGCTTTTTACGTTCTAGCTTCTCATCTGCTTAAGAGAGAAGTTCAGTCAAGCTGGCTGTGACTTTCATAAAAATATCTTCCCAAAATTCACCCCTTCAACAGTGTCTTTCTTCATGTACATCCTAACAAAAAAATAATAGATCATGTATACCTTTTTCACTCAATTTCCTTAATCCTTGCTTAAGTATCTCTAGCTAATTTTATTCAGAATGACTGTAAAATATGTAAAACAGCTTCTGTGCCTTTGCTAAAGCATGAGAAATGCTCCTTTTATGCTGGCTTGGGAAAGCAGAAATCCCTTTCCTTCTTTGCTGTTGGGACAGAGAAGTCTCCCTCTTCTCATTCAACATTGAATTTCCACTTCTAACAATGTACTAAGGCAGAGCTTCTCAGAACAAAAGAGAAGAAATTGCATCAGCCAAATATGACAAACAAAGCAGCATGTCTAATGCTCTACAAGTCAAAGTGCTGAACTGTCCCCTCTTTGTGGCTTTATCTCTAGGTTGGATCTGTAGGATGAGAAGCCAAATGACAAGCCAGGCCCAAGAAGAACGTTGCTTAAGGCTGACAAGCAATTGCCAAAGCCAACCTCTGGGAGCTCTCCAAGAAAGGATCAAAACTTTACTGTGAGATTGCATCTACTGCTGCCAGAATCTGCAGGTGAATCAGTTTTTTATTTTTTGTTGTTGTTGTTGACAGATCTAAAATAGTCTGTGTCGATGCCAGAACACAGCTATTAACTTCTTCTTAGGTCAGTTAAGCTAGCATGAGTCTCCTTGTACTTCTACTGTGCTTCAGTCTCAAAGGAAAGATCTCAAAAAGATAACTGAGGAATGTTTTCAGCACAGACAGAGGTAGGAGATCCTTCCATCCCACTAGTCCCAAAAATATTTACTCATAAATTAGAAACTTAAGAGTGAGAAATTAGAAACTATTTAGTATACTAATAGTATATTACAAGTTTTTATTGCCCTGACAATACATACGTATACCAGTGTGTACACTTTAATGTTAATATAGGCTGTTGAATATGTTATTCAGTCTTCATTAGCCTAAATGTCATGTTTCCTAACTTAATTCCTCTTATTGTCAAGCAACATGATTCTATGGCAGAATTTTCTCTCTTTAGCACCAGGTTGAGACAAATCTCTTCATGCTATTGTGCCCTTTAGGAATACTGTCAAATTCAATCATTCAGGACTCATGAGTCTTGCACTAACACGAAGAGATTGATTTGAAAACCATGGGACTAGGCTTTTTCTTTCTGTTTTTCATTTTCCATTTCCATACCTTAACCATTTTACATGAAAGCTGAGATTGCCAGCTTTGCTCTCACATGCAAATGAGTTTATTTTGTGATGCTAGGGAGCCCAAGAATAATGTGCTTGGATGTGGCAATGACTGTCTATGCCAGTATTTTCTGATCAGTTAGACCTATCTGAAATGTCAAAAAATATTGTGTCAGAAAATATACTATAATATAGCAGCTTCTACAGCCTATTTAGAGAGAGTTAAAAATAGACATAAAAATTACCCCAAAGATGCAGAGGAATTCTTGACCTTTCATAATCTAGGTCCCATTCAAATAAATTATGTTTTAATAAGGTCAGTAAAAGACATATACCTAAGAGTAATCTTATGTGGTTATCCTACACAATGGAAAAGTTTGAAGAGGGCCAGTAAGTAAACTGGCAAATAACTGAACACAAGTTCCAAGTGTGATGTTGTAGCAAAAAGGGTCCGTGCAAACCTTGTTGCATAGGCGGAGTGCAGATGTTAATGGTGGCAATTTTTACATATGTGTAGAAATCATGAAGGTGATTCAAGCATAATGTGCTCTGCAAGATAGATATCAGAAGAATGAAATGAGTACAGAAAAGACCTGTCAAAGAAAATGCTATGTAATTGAAGAATTAAAATTTTAACTACTGAACCAAATGGATTGAAAGTTGAGTTCACAGCAGTGTATACGTAAATGTACAGAAAAAAATATTTGAATGTTAGGGCTCTTTAAATCTACCAAAAAGTGGTGTAGGAGGGAATAATTCCTGGTAGGTGGACCCAAGCAAGTTCAGATAGTGTTGTCTATCAGTACTCAACTCAGTACTGCTAACAACAATTAACTCTTGGAAAAAAAAAAAGCAGATGAGGGCTGTGGTGGATTTCTTGGCTCTTGATGTCTTCATCTTTGCTATATTTTGTAAATAAATTTCTATATTTACAAGCTCTTCGCAAACTCAATAAATAATTTTTTCTTACTACCGCCCCACATCTGACTTTCCTTTCTTTGTATGCCTTTTCCATCTTTGATTGCCCTGTCCCTCTTCCTCAGCACTGCGCTGTGGGATGGGAAAGAAAAATTGTAGGTAAAGGGGAGATGACTGCACCCACTTTTTGTCTCAGATTACTCAATATCTCTCAGAGCACTTCAAGGAGAGTCTCCAGCCCTTGCCTTTATTTGCCACATAGAAGAATGCACTTTGTGCACCTGAGCTCTTTCTACCCAAATCTTGTCCTTCCATACTCTGCTACTGCAGTCTGTTACAGGATCAGCTCAACAGCCGTGCCTCGACAAAAGACTGAGACATACAGCCAGAAGCAAAGCAGTATAGCTGGTCTGGAGTGATGCTTCAGAGACTTTTTCAACTTTTAGACAAAATTAAAGCTTTCCTTGGCAGCAACTATCCATTTAAAGTAATTTGAATATTCTTGTATGTGCTGCAATTTCTGTGATTGCTTATAGCTTAACAGGAATACAGGGCCTGGCCAAAATGGTTCCTACGTGGCTAAGGGGAAAACTGGCATCTTATGAATATTAAACTGAGTGCTTTTCTTTTGCCTGTATTATATATTATTGGTATGTGAAACATCTGTTTGAATGTAGAGCTACAGTTGTCATTGTTTTCTACATTTCACCAGCATATAAGGTGTGCTTTTTTAATAGTTAAATGATTCTGTTCTCCTAATAGATACGTCGATAACACTGTGCTTTTGCTCCTTTATCTGACATAAAGCTGAGTCTGGTAACCTCACTTACTGCATAATTATGTTGTCATTGGGAATACTCACACATGTAAAATGAGAAGAACTTGGCCCTTTGGTCATATTTTTGTAATAAAAGATAAAATGAGATTTTAGGAAACTGCAACTTATGACCATGATATTTATGAGGCTGTCAGGATTGCACTGTAAGAATTCGTATTATTTAATTCTTCACTCTGACACTAAAGCATCATTTCATCTATATGCAAATAAGAGCATACTCTACTGCTGTTTCTTCACTGAAGAAGCCGTTTGAATTATTCACATTTTATTAATAAAACTTCATAAATAAGTATTTTTTTCTACTCAATTGGTAGTGGCCAGGGAGAGAATCTATTTATCAGATTTTGTTATTATGAGCTTCATAACAAAATATGAAGATTTATGGAGTACATAATTAGATATTATATGATTGTAATTGTAGCATTGGGTTATACAGATGAAATACACTTTTCTTTGTATGTTTCTTCTTGGTAGAGGCACTTTCTGGGAAATGGACTAAACCCAGTCCCCATCACTGTGTTCCAAGCACTGCGTATGAAAGGAACAAAGCAATTTAATACCTGTGTGTTATCATACATGCTGAAATAATTTTGAGTAATGGGAATATGGCTAAGAAAGACTAATGTGGTGAAAACGTTCTCTTCTGTGCAGAGGTGCTGGTGTGCAGACCTAGTATAGCTGCGTGTATGATGTTATAATGCAGAGCCTGAAGCTCTCTGGTCTTTAAACCATCAGCATTTAATTTTCCCTTCAGCTACAGATCGTGGTTAAAATACTCCAGAGGTGAACTCAAATCCACCAGAGCTGTGAATGAGGCTTGGCTGCCTGTGGGACTGAGCCCTGGCACTGAAACCTGGCCTCCTGATATGTTTATGTAGAGCAGAGATGCCCTAATGCTCTACTTAGTCAAAATATCAGCCTCTTCAAGTGTACATTAGGGGGACTTTAGGAACTCAGGTGTTTTCTTCAGCAATATCAGGCTAAAGAGACCAAGTGAAATTTGTGTAAATTGCTTTGTTAGAGTTGGGTATCTATACTGCACTTTAAATAGGCACTTTCTGAAATACTGGCACTGAATTCTCCTTGAAGTTTTGCAGTATGAGACACAGAGAACAATGCAGACATGAGGTGTTCAATTCTATTACACAACAGTACCTAAATGCCTGTATATGACCTAAACCAATGGTAATTTAAGGGAAAAACACCAGAAGGGAAATACCTGCTGAGTATTACAGTTCAGCCCTTAGAGTTTTGTTTCATTTTATCACTATATGCTGTAATCCAAGCAGCATTTTAGTCTCCTGTACATTTGAAATCTGCCATAGCAAAACTAATGCAAATTAGAAGTAGTCCAGTAAATCTAAGCTGCTTAAGTTTGTGTCAAGAGGTGAAGATATTTTGTGGGAAAAATTGTATTCTGACATTGTCAATTAGATATACATTGAATTTTGTGTTTCTGTAGAAACAAGACCATGGAGCACATCTTGTAGAAGCCTCTCAACATCTCAGAGTTATCAGGACTATTAACCTGTAAACATATACATTACTGTTCTTAAAATAATTTATTTTGCATTTGAAATAAGGATTTGTGAGCTGCACTGAACATAATCCAACCAAGCAATTCAGTGGGCAGTTAACTTTAAGCATATGTAACCATCCTGAAGGCACTGAATTGGGTTGTGTGTGCTGGGTAGGCATGTGTGTTTAGAAGAGCAGCAATGAATGTTCCTTAGTAATTATTTTCCTCCGAAGGATACAGTATTGGCTGACAGAGTCAGTGAGATAACAGGTGTTCTGAAAATGTTTACCTGCATGTAGCTGTTATGGACATACCTAATGCTAGTCAGGGCAAAATGTAATCATACATCAATTCTGATCCATTCTGCACATGATCTTCTTAGGAAGTTCAAGAAACATCTTTTATGCTAGCTCGTTGTAGCAGAAGTGCAAGTCACAGCCTGAAACAGTGATTGAGTACCTGTGGGAGAAGCAGGGCCAATCCAGGTGAGCTCAGGTGCATTCAATGCCTCTGAGTGACCAGAGGGATTGAAGCCAGGATCCAGCCCTTCCCAGAGCTCATTTAAGGCTTGGCAGTGGAGACAAGGGTGTATCACTGGAGATCTCTGCATACCTGAAGCCTTCTGCAGGTAAGCAGCTTCCTTCCTTTGTTTCTGTGACTACAGCTGTTGCATTTGAGCAAGTCCTCACTTGCTAAAACCTAGGACCTTGCTGCTCTGCTCTCACTGCACTTCCCATTGCATTACATGTGTACGACCACAGGCTTTATTGCTATCTGTTTTGATAATATTGAATAAGCTCTGAAAGCAGTAAATCTAAAGTACTCACTGTGTTATTTTTTGAAGAACGAATAATTGTAGTATGATAGCTTTCATTTCTGGAGTTTGTTTTTATTTTGAAGACAATACAGTTAATTTTTTTTTCCCAGGAGATTCTTTAATTCTCTTCATATTGAATACTAGCTAAAGTATTAAGACAGAAGGAATGCCATTATTCCTCCAACAATATGTGTTTGCTGCCTGTTCATGATATTATTTACAATAAGCAGAATCAAACCACGGTGTAGTGTAAGTATAAACATTTGTTTTGCTGAGTTGTCTATGACAGCTTTGGAGCCAAGGATAGCAACTTCTGAGGTTTACAAACATTTGATAAGCCAAAAAAATTCTCTTTTAAAACAGACACAAATTCTACTTCTTCAGAAGCTTTATTTGCAAAAAAGGAAAGGAAAAAAAAATCTTGAGGTGCAAAAATCTTGTGCACCCATCTTTGGGTTTGATCATTGGAAAAAAAATATCTTGTAAATCATCTAGAAAGTAGAATTGTAGACTATTGTGGTGTTCTAATAAGGTTGGCAGCAAAAGTACGGGCAAACTCAGAAAATGTGCCTATGGTATTCAGTTACATTTCATCTACTGAAAGTGTAAGTGCAGAATGTTACAGCATGAGTGTTCTGCACATTAAATCATCTTGTAGGCTGGAGTGTAAGGGGTAAGCTACTGATCCAAACATTTAGAGATAGTTCCTTTTTTTCCTCTCCTGATAGGGGATAGATGCTAATTTGCATTACTGAGATTGATGGGAATTTTACTCCTACCTCTCCAAAGGGAGGAAAGTCAGGGACATTGTTAGGGTGATTTTATTATTGTCATTGTGAAGCTGTTTTTGAAGTGGTAAAGATATTCAGACTTGCTAGGGTCCAGAAGGCACTGCTGGGCCCTGTTTAGTCCTAGCTTGGTACCCAGGAGTCTGCTTAGGCTACTGCTCTGAACTAGACAGGACTTGGGTCCTGACATCCTGGCCCAACCTTGGGCTGTCACAACCCAGGGAGGTGCCAGGTGAGGGCTGGGGCTGTCTTGGCTCCCCAGGATTCTCCCTGCCCTGCTCCCAGCTGTGGTGGTGGGATGTGTCCTGCCCAACCCCAGCATCCCTCCTTACTGCCACCAGTGGAGCTGCTGGCTTTCTGTGTGTGCCCTGACACAGATGTAATAATGGCTGAATTTTATTGAGGAAGAAGTACAGTGACTGCCATTTCGCTTCTCCAGTACCTCTCTTTTACAGGTAACGTATACAAGAGGCTCTCTGTGAAAGCATTCTTTATTGGTAGCTCTTGGTGTCTGTTTTTCTAGCCTGGCATCTGTGTGTAGCTGTATGTATTCATGGTTCACATTCCCAGGTCCTTTTGCCAAAAGACAAATATAGAAATTTACATTGGGTACCTCAAGCCCTAGTCTAGGCAACTAAATAACATGATTGTAAGATCTCCCAGTGCAGCAGTAAATCAGAACAACTATCAGTGCTGATTGTCATATACTTAATTCTTCTGTCATTACTTTGTTTTCTCCTTGGGGTAACAATGCTAAAATCTAAGAAAAGCAGTTAATTTCTTGCAATGTGTTCATACTTGATGTAGTTGTACCTTTAAGTCTCCAGTACTGCTGCAATGCACGGCTGCAGAGGTGATAGTTACTGAACTTAGATACATAGATATGTAGCTTACTGTGGGTTTTTTTTTTTTTTCTTCTTTGTGGTTTTTTTTTTTTCTTTTTTTTTTTTTGCTTTCATTAAAAGGAGAGGATAACGTGTCTTGGAAAAGCATTATTTAAAGTGTGCACTGGTACACTGCTGAGCTTATACTATATTAAATTTCAAGGATGAGTTCTCTCGTGAGAATTCAGCAACTTGACTGATCCATTTATTTTTCAAGAAAATTGTCTGATATTGTTCTTTTTTTTTTTTTTCTTTTACTCTCAGCTACAAGTAATCACAGCAATGAAATTGTTTTTCTTTTTATGTGGAAAGCTGTAACAACCAACTTAGCTAATTACATGAAAAGGTGATAACTTCTCCAGGCTGGCACAGGAAAACATTGAAGTTTATTGTGGCTTCTGTCCTGTGAAATGTTTGTGTTAAAATGCTGAAGTCCTTTTTTCAGGCTCCAGCACATGGCCAGCAATGCGATGATGTGAGAATCCTGTTTGGTTTCTTCTGCCACCTCCTTGTTCCCATCCCAAACATACGGAAGTGTCAAAATAGGCAGCCTGTGATTAGAAAATAAGTCCAAATCCTCAGAAACTTTCAGCTCTGTTGTTATTTCAGTGGAGAAACTTGCAAGATGAGGGACAGCTTGGGATTTCTGACAGGCAGCTGAACATTTCCACTATCTGCTCAGGGTGTCAGGCTTCCTCATGATGACCAGCAATCAGGTGCACACCTCAGTTCAGTACCACACAGAGCTGTCCTTTGCCACTCTTCTAAGAGCACACGTGCTACAAGTACACAGTGCACGTGCACTTGTGAGCTGGAGCATGGGAAACAGCTCTTTCTGTTTCTCCGTGTGGTAAGTCCCTATGTGATAAAGTGGCAGACAAGTGGTCTCCAGACACATCAGGGACAGTACAAGCAGAAAAGATGGCTGTATCTGGAATAGGTGGGACAGCCATTTAAAAACAAACTTTTTGAACCCTCAAATGCTGTAAGTCTCTAATGCTCCACTAAGCAGCAGAAGCTTATCTGGAAAACATTATTGTTGTCATGTTGCCTGTAACTGGTTGCTTGCTTTGTTTATGTTTTTGAGGGGTAGGATGTAGTACGTTAGTTTTTGTTGTTGTTTTTTTTCCAAAAGTACTCCTACATTTCCTCAAGTCAAAACCCAGTTTTCAGACTCTGTGGCTTTCCTTCATGTCCTCTGTGAGGAAATATTTTAATACTGCAATTTGGTGTAGCTGTGTTCCAGATAGAATGTGTGCAAGCCAAACACTTTGCTTTCTGGGCAGAATTTGGATGACTGCATTTCAATTATTCTTCAGTCTGCAGTATGCAAACCACAGGACCATATGGCATAGCTACAGAAATGTGTGAGCTCGTTATGCAACTGCTTCCTATTATAGCTACAAAACATGGAGGTGATGAGTTAAATGGATCAAAAATAATGTTGCTTTTTGAGAAGGCAGCAAAGCCCAAGCACTTACCTCTGGGAAATGAAATACTGCTATCCAACAGACGTTCCCAAAACATGTAATGTTAAGATAACTGAAATAAATTCATGAGCATTCTGGTTTCAGCAGAGATAGAGTCAATTTTCTTCCTAGTAGCTGGCACGGTGCTGTGTTTTGGCTTTGAGATGACAATAATGTTGGTAATACCACAGTGTTAGTTATTGCTGAGCACTGCTCGTACCCAGTCAAGGACTTCTCTGCTTCTGACACTGCCCTGCCAGTAAGCTCACTGCCGTGGCAGAAACTGATCAGGTGGCCTCAGCCTACTGAAGGAGTGCCCGTCCATATGGCATCGGCAGTGGCAGGGGTGGCTGCTGCTGCTGCTTGGGGCCTGTTTGGACGTGGCTTGGCTGGAGGTCAGCAGTTGCCCTGTGCATCAATTACTAATGCATCACTTACTCATTTGTTTTTGTGTTGTTTTTTCCCCTTTTGTGTGCTGTGGTTTGGTGGTTTTTTCAATGGTTGTGTTGTTTTTATATTTATTGTTGAAGTGCCCTTACCTCAGCTGATAAGTTCTCCTCCTTTTCCCCTTTTCCATTCTCTCGGCCATCCCATGGCATTGTGGTGTGTAACTACCAGCCAGGTTAAACCACAAAAATGAGTACTTCAGTTCTTTTGTCTACCAAAAAATGGAGTTCCTGAAAGGAAGCATATCATGATGATCATATGTTGTACATCAGAATTGTCAGCTATGTGGCTACCCACACATGCTCCATACAAGTAAGGTGTTGAGATGTCACTGGTTTTGTACAAATTTGGTAATAAACTGTCACTTGTGTGCGTTCCTCAAGTGTTGCTCGCTGTCATACTGATCATTGGTTTTTACTGTCCCTCTGCTAAATGGAATTTTTAGCAAAATAAAAGGAGTCATTTAGAAATGGGTATTATCCTACAGGTTTCATAAGAAATTGGAAATGAGTAGGATTAGATGGAAGGATCAAAAATAAATTTTTTTGGATGGAAGGATTTAAAATTTTTTTAGACATCAAAAACAGCTTGCTGCAGTTTCTTAAAGAATGTCAGTAAAATTAACAAAGGACAGAATGGAAAATAGTGCTAATCAGGGAAAAATTGCTAGAAGATTATGGTGTTAATTTGGTAGTTGCTGAGGAAAACTGCGAAGGCTTCATGTTTGTCCTAGTTACAAGAATCTTGAGGCTGTTGCGGAAACCCACGACTTAGCAAGCTGTCTTATGAGTAAAGCAAAGAAATAAGGCAACTGCAATGCTCCACTTCCCTATGAACACTGTCTTTCATGCCAGAAGAAAGGCTGAGAGGTTATTCCATCACAATCCCTACTACATTCAATCTTCTTGTAGCCACAGGCTTTGTGTCCTAAACAGTTCCTCTTGGCTTTGAAAACCCAATTTCCTTTTGCTTTTACCAAAAATATACCCCTCAGTCACAGTTAAGGATACTCTGTGTTGTGAGTGGTTTGTTTATCCCAGGGCACTTTTGCATGGTACTGGCCAGTGGGAACTTATTCCCTGCTAACCTTATTTGTATACATGCAATGCAAAGCAGTACATACTGTGTGTGTGACACAGCCTTACTTGATAGTGTTTGGTGCCCACAGAACTCTGTTGAAAATTTCTTCCTAAGGAAAGGTGGAATGGAAAGTTAGACTTTCCATTTCCAGTTAGATAAAAGGGGAGTCTGGAGAAAATCCATGGAGGAAAGGAAAGAAACTTTGAATAGATCCTGAAATCAGTGAAGAGCCTGTGGGGATAGCTGAGGATTTAAAAACAAACAAACAAGTCTATTTTTACCTTAAAATTTGTCTTCAATTGATTTATTTCAAAGTGTCTACTGTGTGCTTATAATGGGAAACAATGAAGTCAAAATACAAACATCTCACATTAGGAATGCAAATAGATCTCATGATAGCTTCAATAGATTTCTTAATGGAAGATTACAATGAGGATGAAACTGGTAGAAAAACAGATGGACAAAGCAATGAAAGTAGTAATACACAGGAAAAGGAAGCTATCTGGGATCAAGGATGAAGTCCGCATTGCAGACAAGGGGGGGGGGGGGGGGGGGGCAACTATTAGGTCAGAATAAAACAGAACAGAAGAAGAGAACAAGCAGCGCATGTATAATATATGTGATAGAACCCAATTCTGCCCTACCTTACACTGGTGCAACTTCTTTGGCTGAATCCTTTTAGCACAATGTCACTTTCAATATGATCTAACAGCATGCATGCAAGCTTGCTTCCCCTTGTTTTTTTTTCTTTAATCAGTGCACAGAGCTAAGTTTTCATTGTCGTAAACTGTTTCTAGGCAATTGTAATTTCACTTTTCCACTGTTGTTACTTTTGTGATCCTTTAGATACTGCAGATTTCTTCTGTGCACCTTCCATGAGCGAACATTTCTCTGTTTCAAGTCTGTGTTCTGCTTCAGCGAAATTAAATTGTTTAAGTTAAAGGTCATTTGGGGAAAACAAGACTCTTGCTTGACAAGTGTACTATTTTATGCATTTTTAAAATCTATGAATTCTAGGTACATTCCACCTATTGATCCTCATTTTAAAATATTTAGGTGTTGGGTTTTATTTTGTTTTGCTTTTTTTACATTGTCAGTATTCCTGTTTTCCATATTTTGGCATCAGTGGTGCGAAAAGGACCAAAGAGGAAAATCTGTTCCCAGAACGAATAAGCAGAAAAACAGACTTGGCTTGAAACCTTTCCTTATTGCATCTTTTATACTTCCAGCACTTACATCATTTTTAAAGTTCTAACCCCCAGGGAACTTTGCCTCTAACCTCTGGAATTTTAAAAATAAAAACCAACCTTTAAAACCTGTCAACTCCTCTTCTTTCCCCAAAACTCCAGGCTTCTGCTCCTCTTGTTACACGTTTATTTCATATTACTTTAGTGTTATAGGCAATGTTGTATTTACTGCTCGTATGCTCACCATAACAGAAGTAGCGTTAAACCCTCTGTTCACTGATTAATGAAAAGTACCAACAGTATACTTGTTGTTTTCCATTTGTCTACTGCGCTTCCAGTTCTGAAGAGCTACCCATGCAAGAACAAAGAGTTGCAGCTCCTAAGAAAACTGTTTCATAGCCCTACGCAGAGGAACAAAGAAATACATACAAAGAAAGCTGTGCCGTACGCCACTCCAGCAGGCCTGGCTGAGGTGTGCTGAATCCCAGCAGGCTGAGAAGCGCTTGTGGAGCCCCCAGCAGACAGCAGCACTGGGGCCCCGAGACCAAAGCATCCCATCAAAGATAGGGATTTCATACTGAAAGGAAAGTAATACATATATCACTTAAGGCATCTAGCTTAAAATATTAAAAAGGAGGACAGAACTATGGAAAGAGGAGTTCTTTTAGAAGATTGCCTGTGGACTGTATTTTAATGTTCTGAAGCTGCTCCCTGCAGCTATTTTATACAATACCCAGTTTTCTCGAGTTTCAGAAGTACTAATGATTCAATGGATGCAGAATCACAGAAAGCTCCTGAACTCAGCTTATGCTTCCCTCTACTGCCTTGAAGTCCTATTTCCAGCCAGTGTTTTAGAACTAGACAGCTTAGCAAGAGGGTAAAAATCCCTTAGCAATATTAACTGTTAACTTCTTTGAAAGGAGTTCATTTTAAGCCAGAGAAATTGGCTGTGTGTGATGGAAATATTGTTTTTTTTTCTAAGAACTGCTAGATTATTAACCTAAAAGCTTGCTTTAATGCAACGATCATAGTAATGAAATGCAGTACCTCCTTTGGTGTTTAGTATCAGTTTTTTTTCCTCTATTCTCCAATATTTCTATAGATATTTCATGTGGGTTTTGATGTTTAAAACAGCACTCATTTGAAATGTCATGAATACACAACAGAAATTTGGTATGTAGCAAGCCCCACTCCCCAGTTTAATAGGGGGATGATGCTTTTTTAATCCTTTTCAAACACATGGCCAACAGTTTTTTCTATAATATCGAAATATGATATAAAAATACCATTTCATGCAAATTTCAACTACCTGTGGCTTCAGGAATAGATGCTACATACTCTCTAGCTGTGGAAATCATTGTGGTAAAAAGATGGCTTGTTTTTAAGACTGGAATGTATAAATATGTAATATATAACTGCCAGGATTTCCACTATGAGACTGAAACTAAGAAAATTGTAGATGTTGCAAAAATACAACTGAAATCAAGAAAAGAATGCTGCACCTTCAAAGTCTCATTTGAATACTTTTTTTTTTTTTCTACAAGGTTCTCATGAGTGAATTAGAAACCACTGAAATGCTTTTGAAGCAAAGCCATGATCTGTTGAAATTTCACCATAATCAGAAAGTTCAGCTTCTTTGCCCAAGGTTTTGATGTCATGAAAGTCATGAAACAACTGACGTATTTTAAAAGCAAAACAGTCTGAGGTATCTGAGTTTTACCAGGAGGAGAACTCTCTTTTCTGACCAACTCTAAGTGGAAACATGCTTCTTATTGCTCCCTTCCTCTGTTTTAATGCGAGTCATGGTTTTGCTGACCTTAGTATTTCACTAGCTCTTACTTACCTGTCCTCTTTGTCTGGATGCCTGCTCCAGGAGTCTCTCAGCCACTCTCAGAGCCCTTCCCTCTGGTCTTCCTTTTTTCCCTTTCTTCTACTGAGTAAATCTCTTTCACTGATCTGATGTCCACTGTTTTATTGCACAGTTGTTACTGTTACGTTATTACTGATAGATCTTGCCTCCATCACAATAATTGCCTTGTCTCTCTTTACCTTCCTATGGCATTCCTGAAAGCAGTAGCTAGACGAGAGCAGCAGAGCTGTCAGATGCAGTTTGCTGATAGGCAACACCATAAATAAGTGCTTTAAAATTTTATCAGCACCAGCCTTATGCCTTAACACTTTAGTGCAATTCTTTCTCACACTCAATTTTTTTTAATGACTGTTATTTCTAATGGCTAATGTAGGTTTATGTAAGTTCAGTCTTAAGTTCCTGAAGGTCTATATTGTATGCCTTACGTGCTGGTGATTAAGATTCTTCCCTGTGGTATGTAGTAGCTGGGAGGAATAGCTTAACACTGTGTTGTATTTATTTTTATTTTATTTTTTTAGAGGAGATTTATCCTAATGCTTTGTTCTCCCTGGTACTCCTGCTGTTGCCACTTCTACTGCCTGAGGAAATATTTCTGTCTCAAATCCCCCCACTTCCAAAGTCAATGTACAGACCATGAATACAGTCCAAAGGTCATGCTTTGGAGAAAACAAGAAAGAGTGGAGAGAAAAGGAAAAGTTGTTCTTAAAAGGTGGTGACTTGATGAAATTTTCTGAGTTTTTACACACAGGGGCTCTTGTTGGAGATTAACATGGCCTCCTTGGTCTTACAACTCTGGCTCTGCAAAAGCCGAGAGAAAAACAAGATAAAACAAGGTGACACTGACAGATGATAGATTTTCTTTTTATATATATGTTGGCAGTGCTACAACAGCAGTTCACTTGATCTTACTAATTTTTGTAAGTTAGTATGAGTTCCAAAAGCATTTTGTTAAGGTAGTTCTTAATTTTCCATTTCTTTCATCATACTTTAAACAGTTTTTAAAGTTACATAGAATCTGCTCCTGAAATTTAGAGTTATTAGAATGTGATCAAATTTTCCACTCTTAAATATTGATTTGACCCTTTGTTTCTCCTTGCGAATGTGAACCAAATGTCACTAGACCTACTTTGCTTAATTACAGTGGGTATCTGGTTGGGCTCTTTTGCATGAATTAAATATTTGGACAAGTGAGCACAAGACTGTATTCTCTCATAGCCTAGGGGAATGCTGTGGTTTGGCTGGAGGAGCCTCCCAATCCTCAGGTCACTTTCCTCATGCTTCCACATACACACTCTTCCTACATAAGGTTTAATTATTCCATACCATTTTGGGCAGTTTTACCACAGAGAGATGAAGCAAACCTGGACCACAAAACCGAGTAACTGAGTGCCTAAGAATTCTCACTTGAAGTGGGAGATGTGTGCTTAAGTTGCTTTACACAAAAGGAAGAATTCTTCAGTGAGTGCTGTGGTAACAATGTTGTCTGGAAAAAATGGGAATGGAGAAGACGACTATGCTTTGTAGGAACTTGTTTGTTTCTTTAAGTTCCCAAATCTTCCCCAGAATCGAAAGCTAAGGCTTTCAATTTTCAATAGACTATTCCAATAGAAAACATATATAAAACACCTTCAGAAGAAGGCTGACAAAGCTGTCAGTGTGGAGTGTTATGACATCCTCTGTTCTTCCATAATTACAGTCTTCAATCCACTGACCATTTCATCTTTATTTAAACATGTCCCCTTCTTTGTATCTTAAAAAAAAAAAAATAACAATAGTAAATTTATATAGCTTGAATTAAGAAGTGTCAGGACTGATTAGTAACTATCTGGACTAAATATGCAAATTGCAAAGTTTTCTTCATGGTTTTATATAAGAAGATGTTTTAAAAACTTTATCAATGTCAATGTGTCAGCCTGCATTTCTCTGTGAAATCTTGAAACTGCTCTTTCATCTATGTTGTAAACACATCAACAAGTATGTAGAATGTCTTGACTTTGAAATGCTGTCACCTACTTTCTGTATCGTTGTCAGTAGTCAGCTTGTTATAAAAGTGTTTCATTTCTAGCTCTGTTTCTTTTGGTAGTGTGTCGGCATACTGCATTTTTCAACAGTGTTCTTTGCTGCCTCTTCCATTTTTATCAGTAAATGTAGTTTGACAGAAGTTCTCCTCCTTTGCAACATGTTGCTATCTCTGACTCTCCACTGTCACCAAAGCTGTTGTGTTACTTTGAGGCTAAGCTGAGTGCATGTAAACCATCTTCAACATTTTGTGCCAAAGTACAGAGGGAATTTGAACTCAAAGGTTTCTGTGATGGTGAGAAATCCCTAAGCTTCAGTCACTGCCTTTACTTCTCAGTTGGAACTTTCCCAGAACATGTTCAGTTTGATGCAATACCTGTTTCTGACGTCCTGCAATATGGAGTCTGCACTTTGCTTGGAATAAACACATCTGGTGATGGACAGTTTCTTAAATGTGAGTGTATTCAGGCTTTTAATTCTGCTGCTTCTCATATAACCTTATTTTTTTCAGAAGATAATGTGTCAAAACGGGTGAAATTGCCTCAAGTGCCATAGCTTAAAGCTGAATTACCTGAACAGCTCACTGCATATGAATGTAAGACACTATTTTCAAATTTTGAACTACACTTATTTCAAGAAGATTTTCAAACCAAGTATACATCACTGAAATTTAAATAGATACACATTCGGTTAAACTGGGAAAAATATCCTGTTCAAATGATTTGTAGAAGAAAGTCAGTGAGACCAATAGCTATGATATAATAGATGCTTTAATATTAGATACTTACACCATTCTTGTGTGCACTAGAATGTCAACCTCTTTTTGCATTTACAGCAGTATGGCTTCCTCGCACCTTTCAAAGGCCCACATCGTGACAGTTCATGCATGAACTCTTTCTCACTCTATCAGTATAGATTACATTCTTGATAACTAACATATCATAAAGAACTATCTTCTAGTTACAGTTTGTTTCAAAACCAGGCTGACATGGAACAGAGATCAAACAAAATCTGTATACACGGACCTAGTTTGAAAAAGCTAAGGATCTGTAGTGCGTTCTGATGACATACTCTGCAGAAACTTAATTGGCACATTGTTGCTGTCTAACTTAAAATGCACTGCACAGCTACAGCACAGAAGATTATTAGAAATAACTGAGTAAGCAGACTGTCACCTCAGGAAAGATGGTAAGAACTATCAGAATTATCTTGAATACATATGTGTCTTTGACCTGACTACATCAAGCTGTTAATCATACAGGCTGAATGCATTTCACCTTACACACGCATCACATTGATTCTTTAAACACAGTCTGTGTGTTTCAGGAACTTAATCAAATTGAGCTTACTAAGGGAATGGGATCAAGGAAGGAAGGGAGAGAGCAGAAACAGCTTCTCTAGAAATCTTTGTATTTGTGTTTATTTTCAGAAGGCAATGGAGTGTGGATGAATATCTTGAAGAGGTCAGTACCTACTTGCTGTCTTTTTGGTGTTTTTTTTTTTTCCCTAGAGAAAATGGAATGGACACAGAATCACAAACATAAATTTTTTTCAAGAGAAGGAATCAGACATATAGATGACTAAGTGGCCAGAATGTCACACCAAGGATGGAGGTCTCCTTACTTCTGGTCTATTCCAGATACCATTATATGTCAGATTTAAAAAAAAAAAAATCTCATTAAACAGAAACTCATGTGATAAATAAAAATGCCATGTGAAAAACAAAATATGTATTCATTTTTTATTAGACTCATATTTTCAAAACTGTTCCTTTAACATTGACAAATGTCTCAGTGATGTTAAAATGTTTGTATGAGCAACTTTTCCAAGGTAAGATCTTATTTCCCTTATTTTCCTGCATATCCTGACTGACTTTGTGGGCGACTTCTTTCCATAGTTCTTGGGCTGGGTTTTTTTGCCAGTTTAATTAGCAGCTGCAAGTTAGCAAGCTTTTGGTTATAATCTGAACTCACAGTTAACTGTTCTGCAGGTGGTGTTTGGGAATAGGTGTAGAACTAAAGACTTGGAAGACTGGATGTAATTTTCAAAATTCTCCTTTACCTGGTGATTTGGATTGATCTTTGAAGATTGCTCTGTTTGTTTTCATAATTGAAGCTGAAAATCCATAAACAGTTCACACTACTTCAAAACATGAGCAAAACAGGCTATTTCGCAGGGAACCAGTTTGATAAAATTATGAATAGGTTCACACTGCAAAAATCAAACATGACTTAAGTTTTGTGCAGGAACAGGGATCTTACTGTAGAACTTAAGAGTATTCATGATGTTATTTTTGTTAAAAGTGCTTCTGTTTTTTACAAATGATAAAATTATTCCAGAAGGAGAATCTGTACATTTTATAATACGTTAGAGAAAAAGAAGAAACATACGGATGTATTACTGTTCAGGATCTTCTGAATCATTCTTCCCAATGGAATACCATAGTCTCCAGTGCAAAACAAGAAATGCTGACAGGATTTTGTGACAGTGAACAAACCATCGGAGAATTCAGCATCCAGATGTTACATAGATCAATATATCATTGATCCACAACAATTTAGAGCAAAAAGCTAATAAATTGAGGGTTTTTTGTACTTTTTGCTTCTATTAAGCTCTGACTACAACAAATTTTTGTAGTCTCCGTCCTCACATTTAAAAAAAAAAAAAAACAAACAGCAGATTGTTGGAAATGACAAGATGAAAATAGCAGTTGTTTTCCAAAACAGTTGCAGATACAACTTTCAGCTTTATTTGCTATTTATTAAAAATCTGAATCCACCTGGACTTTATCAATGGGAGATTCCACATATGTTAAGGGAAGCAGCAATGACTTGCCTCCTAGCGAGTGCACACTGATGAAACACGCTCCCACAGCACTGATCTCATTTTATTTCCTCTGTCTGTACCTCATGTTATCAACTGAGCCAACAGATTAAACATACAAAAACTACAGAGTATCAGCTCTGTGAACCATCAGATCTATTCTCAATATTATCTCTTCTATGTGCAAAATTGCTACTCTCTAAACACTGAGTGATATAAAATGACATTTGTACATGATGAGATTTGTTCAGGGTGGAGTTCTAAATATGGAATGTAGTTCTTTTGTTAATTAGAAGATACAAATACTATACATAATAAAAATGGTCCTTGGTGGCCAGTCTGCTTGACAGCTTTTGTAGGAGAAGCTCGTGTCTGAAAAAATGTATGGATGAGAAAGTAAAAACAGGGAACGAAGGTAAAGAAGTACAGGAATAAAAAATATTTCACCCAACTCATTGTGAAAAACCATATGCTAAATATATTTAGCCGCATAAAAATCAAAGTTCAAGACCTACACTTCCTGGGAAAGCATATGTTAGGGGCAAGGCACTAACAGCCTGCTCAGTGGGACCCAGGGGAGCAGCGCCGTGTATCAGTCTGGGAGATCCCCTCTGGCTGACATGCAGGGCAGCACTGCCAGCTTCCAGGGGAAGCTGCGTTTAGCTCTCTTAAGACCCAATCTTGCAAACGCTTATGCACATGAGTAACTTTAGTTTCCATAAGTCAAGTTACTTACATGTTTAAGTTTCTGCAGGGGTGCGACAACAGGGCCAAGTAAGTGCTAGTCAGCAGGACAAAACAGAAGAAATTCACCCCTGCTTTTCCTCAATTAGGCAACCTAGTTTGTGCTATATTTTTATTGCCTGGTTTTGACTGAGAAGAATGTTACAACTGCAGATATTTTTTAAATTCTAAATAAGTTTTACTATGATTTCTTTAATAAATGAGTCATTGCCACAATCTCAAGCACATGGTACAAAATCATAATGTTTGTATGTGATTTGAAGACCTCCTGATATTTCACAGTGATTTGTTATGAGGGGAGGCACTTTTTAGAGACCAGTGTTTATGCTGTCACGTCTTTGAAATTGTGGATAAAGCTGGGCAAAGGAAACTAAGATAGGATACTGGCAACTGTCATTCTTAGGTCTCGTTGTTTTTCTGCTTTTAATTTGTTCTTAATTGATCTGCTCACTTTGTAAGTTCTGGAGAAAACTGATGCTTCTAACAAATCTGTGTTTAGTGTGAGGATTACTCTGTTATCATATGGATCACTGACCAATGTCTGGTGTTCGTGATTTTTTTCTAGTTGCATTCTCCAGAATATGGAGGTTTATGGCTTAGTATGTATCTCTATGAGCTGGAAAGACTCAAAGCATATGGCAGATCAGATGTTAGGCTTGAGGGAAATCAAAAATTAAACTGTCTCAGAGCTGCTGAGAGACTGCTTTGCTATATATTTTATGTGATTTGTGTATGTGTGTTGAGGGAGATGTCACCTAGGGAAGGGAATCGAAGAAAAAATAGCTTTAAAAATGAACTGTTTGTATTATCGCTTTAAACTTTTAAAGTCTGGTCAGCTAAAAGCAGATGTTGTGAACTAAGATGGAAAATTGCCCGAGGCCAGAATTGAAGCAGGCATTCTCTAATAGTAAGAAGTAAAAATGTTTTCTGGTTTCAGAATTTATTGCAAGAATACAATGAGTAGTCCTCAAAAACGTTCCCATTGTTATATAAACTAGTGAATAATTCTGGTGGCTTCAGAATTTAATTTCAGACAATGTGTTCATCAGCAATCTTGTTTGCATTCTAAGCTGTTTATCATAAAATCTTTTGTTTCTCTGTGCTGGCCAAAATCCTGTCATGTTGGAAGTAGGAACAAAGTGTTTCTTGCCCTTGGCTCTTTGCCCAGTCATTAGATGAGAGGTGGATGAAAGCATCTACACGTGGTGCCAGCTTTGGAATACTGTAATATTAAAGAGTTTTGATGTGAGTCAAATAATCGGCAATCAGAAGCAATAATAAAGGGGGGGGGGGGAAAAATTCCTATACAAAGAATTGCAAAAAGGAATATAGCCTTTCCTGCACACTTTCAATTGACCAGGCACTTCCACAGCACTAGAGAATATACATATGTAAACGATGTCTACAAAGCTGAAATCGAAAGTTAAAAATTAATATTTTCAAGAAAGTGAAACAAAAAAGTTGCTTAAATAAAAATTATTTATGTTAAAATCAATCAATATTTGAGAAAATCTTATGTCTCCTTTTCATCTATTTATGTATGAGGAAATACATATTTACAGTTGCTGCCTCTATAGTATTTGTTGAGTGGCACGAAGCTTTGAACCAGCTCAAAATTGAGTCTTTCTGAGACAGTTCTGCAATTTATTTTAAATTGACTTGTTTGGAAGCTGTGCTCTAACGGCAAGTCCTGAACTGCAAGCTCCAGCATTTCTGGGGGAGAATAATAGCAACTCACTTCTGCATTTCACAAATCCTTCACGTGGTGCTGGTTCAGTGCATGTAATTTGTCTGAGGCACCTTTGCTGCTCTAATGCAGCAGCAAGAATATATCTACACAATTTTTCGGAAATCCACTAGAAAATATTTTAAGGAGCAGTATTTCCAGTGTATTCATTTCTCCCTCCTGTAGGAACCCTTTTCATAATGCAGTCACACGATATCAGCCTCCTATGCTGATTTGTGTCAGGGTAAAAACTAGCAAGGGCTTCCCGACAACAGAGTAATTTCAGGTAAGTCCGTGTTTGGCCAAGCCCTAAATCTGGCACCCGCAGCGCGGAGCGCGTGCATGGAGCTCTGACCGCAGCGGGCTGAGGGGAAGCGAGCGCGCTCCATCACCGCTTCTCCCTCACCGCCGCCGCCATTTTGTGCGGGGGTGACGGGAGGCGCGCTGACAGCTTCGCCCTCCTCGGTCGAGGGAGGAGAGCAGAGGGAGGCCTCGGCCTTGTGGTAGCGGGGAGTGAGCCTGGCAGGTGCTGATGACCCCTGCCTCCAGCCCAAGGGCACCTCTCCACGGCTGGGAGGGAGCACGAACGTTTGTTTAGGTCGGCGTCCCTGCAGGTGGGGACCTTCCGTTGGCGCCCCCTGGAGAATTCGCTGAGGTGAAGGCGGCCGGCTGAGGCAGGCAATGGGGCTTAGGGGGAAATAAAGAGCAACGCAGCTTCAAAACAGAAGAAAATCCCATGTGTCTGTAGAAAGCTATTTCTTTAAGCAGATACACAAAAAGGTCTTTGCTTACAGGAGTTGGCACGTGTCCCTTTGTAAGTGAATCAATATTTGGTGGTGCTTCTGCAGGCACCTGCACATCTTTGTTTTGCCATCTTGAGTATTTTTTCCCTGTGCTAACCGACAGCATTAAGTGTTGAGGCCTCCTTGGTTTTGTTTGGTTTTGGTTTTTTGGTTTATTGCACATAAGAATCTGAGAAACTTTTCACAATTTCTTGGCTCAGGATTCTTGTGGAGATATCCTGACGGGCAGGCAGTGAGCAGATGTGTGAATACAGCAACACATAAAGGAGCGGTGAGCCAGGGTTTTCCCCTCAATGTGTATCATTTTGAGTCACTGAGCAATTGGAGTTAACAGAGCCAGTCAAAGAATGAAGGCTGTGTAGAGAGGGAGCCTGGAGCACCTTGGAGTTTAACTAATGTGAATAACAAAGACTACTCAAAGGTGGGAAGCATACAGAAAAAATGTTCAGATGGTGTTGCACAACCTTGGCTTGCACATTCTGTACTTTATGCATGAAAACCATTTAATACTGCGCAGCCGTGTTTGCAGCTCATTGGAGCTGATGGAGAGGTGCTTATTTCTTCAGTGGCCCTTCACTGATTGAATGCAGCTTGGTGGCACTATTGGATGCTTTCTGCTGCCCTTATACCCAAAGAGACAACTCCTGCTTTTGATTACTGGCATTGCATATGCCATAGAATGGTGGCAAAATTGGCCTGTCTTGTTACATTACTATGATTTCTAATGCCGCTGCTGCTGGAAGAAATGGCAAAGCCCGGTGTTGGGGAATGGCAGAGGTTTACAGAAATGTTGCAGATTTGCACTGAAAAGGAATGCGGTGGGGGCATTGACAGGTTTCTTGTTTGAAATTCTGGAATCTAAATCACTGTAGTCACAGTTATGATTATACACTTAATATTCTGCTCATATTGTGAAATGTTTTCTGTTTTAAATTTGAAAGATTCTTATGGAGTATTTGAAGTTTTGCAGCTTCTGTGGAAGGAAAATATATCTTTTTAATTTACATTCACAAGTGACAGTACACAGTAATTAAGTGAACCTGAATTCTATTTGCAAAGCATTGTAAGATTTTTTTTATTTTTTTTTATGTTACTATAATGAGATGCTGGAGCAAAAAAGAACCAACAAAGATCATCATCTTTAGTTTGTCTTTATAGGCAAAGAAGGTATGTTTGCTTTGTTATTATCAGAGTTGTCTTAAATTGGCATTTCTAAATTGTTAAAGTTGATTTGCTATTTTACTAAGTATAAGTGAACCTAAAGTTTTGACTCATAAGATCATTTCTGTGCTATTCTTCTAGTGAGATCTTTGCTTTTTCAGTCCATCCTTAAGCAAAATAAAGAGCAATGGAACTTTTCAACACAACATGTAAACATAGCATAGTGCCTAGAGGTGGTACTAACAGAATGATACTTTTATTAATGTATGTTTTAAAAACAATTTGTGAATTGTGATCCTGCTGTTTTCTAACAAATCTCATTAAGGAATTGGGCCCACAGTCCAGTTAACCAGGTGAGTATCTTGCTTATATGTGAAAAAGAAGTCTGATTCACTTGTGAAATAATATATATGTACTTAAAATAATAGAGCCATTCATTTATTTTGTGAAATTGACGGTCTGTTCCAGTGGTAAATGTTGTATTTTTTTTTTCCATCAAAATGGAAACAGTCCGAGAAAAGAATGAGTCTGCAAATGTCTAAACAAATTTCAGCATTAGTTTTAAAAATGAGATAGAGAAAGCTCTACCTGGATCGTCAGTATTAACCAGTTATTTACTACTGACACATGGTAAGGTGAAGGTTGTTTGAAGTACTGTCCTAAAGGATATTTTGGTCATAGTTGATAGGATCTATATTATGTCATGAGGGAGATTCTCTTTATGAAGCCTCATTAAGGGTTCAGACAAGATCTCTAAAAGCAAAAGTAAATTTAGAGATGAAATATTGGCACGTATCTCTGGTGAAATGCATGTTCCTTGTACAGGTCCAGTTCTAGAAACCTAATTTCAGTTACTTGTACTGCCTTTTACAGGTCTAGAGATTAACATTCAATCTAAAAATGTTCAGCTCTGTGGACGAGGTTTTTTCATTGGATAATTTATTTTATGAAAGACCAGATACAAACAAAAGGTAAATATTTACAGTTAAATACATATAATTGTTTCCCAAGTATTTCCAGACTGTGAATTGCTTAGCAGCAGATTTTTTAAATGTAACTTCCATTTCCACTTCTTAATAGAAATCTGAGGCTAGAAATTTCATGGTTCCAGGAACTCATGCTTTCAAATATTTTTCTCAGGTTAGCTAACAAGATTTGGATAATGCAGGTGTATCTTCCGAGTGTAAGAAGAATTTAGCTGAATTTTTGCCTCTTAAATTTACTGTGATTAAAAATCACATGAGTTTAAAAGTTTTTGAGCAGGAGAAATGGTTGTTTTCATCTAGGTGTTGCTTTAAGAATGGTTTTTCCTTGCATTTTTTATGATAGAGATCTAGAAAATAACAAGTCAAACATTTGGTGGATTGCACCTGCTCCAGCAATTGATGAAATTCCACCTGCAGAGGAGTTACAGAGGGAGCTTGAAAAAAACACAGCCAGCAGTTGCACGGGTAAAATATTTGGCATTCCTTTTAAATGACTTGACAGATAATTAACTTGACATACAATTCCTCCTCTTTCTTTTAATGCAGTGAATTATTGAGTATTGTATGTATGCAAATGCAAACATATTTTAGTTCAGAGGAATGGTCCTGGTTATAGGAAGGGTTTGGCCTAGTTCCCTTTGTGCACATACAGCCTGCAAGTTCACTGTGCAGAAGTGGGCGATGGAAGGAGTAAGCTATTTTGTTTTGTGTTACGGTGCTTCATGGAAAGGTGGGAAGCAACTACAAGAATAATGCAGCACGTGAACCTGTTGACCTTCTCCCACCCAAGACACAGAGTTTGTATGAACCTAACTTTTCTCCCCCCTTGTATTTTCCTCTTCCCTTTTTTTTCTTCTCTTGCTGTCCTCTCACTCTCCCTCCTCTTTTACTTTCCCACATTCATGCTCAGAAGTCTAAACAAATAAATAAATAAATTAGAACCTGGTTGTTGTTAAAGGATTAGCAGGTCAAAATGCAGGCTGTGTAATACAGCTATCCTTTAATCTTTTTGCATTCAATTGTTCATTTCTGCTATTGCCTCTTTTGCTGAGTATAGAGAATGAGAATGCTTGTAAAGTCACTCAGATCAGGACATTGCTTCCACCAAGAGCTACGTGTACAAATTATAAATAACTAAGATGACTTGACTTCATTAGGAATTTTGGCTGTTGAGATCTCAGGTCTTATCTCACAGCTGTTCTTAGCAGGCACTTCGAGTCATTGAATCGTTTTTTAAAACAGATTGTCTACGTGTTGAGGCACAGTAACAGTTTTCCATTTCACAAATTTCTGGGATTAAAGTGAAATATGCGTCTGGAAGTAATTTTCATCTACTTTGTAGTGCTCAGGAGTGGCTTTATTCCATTATTTTAAATAACAAACAAGGAAAGTGGCCCTAATTTTTAACTGTCAGGAGATGTATTTGTCAGAATGAGTCATAAAATGTAGAGAGTTCTTACAATAAAATAGGAGGGTAAGTTCATGTAATAAATGTGAAGTTGACTGATTTTTATCTGGAAGATGTTTAAGGAAATGAGTATAAATAGGAATATGAATGAATATTCTTGTCTATTCTAGGAGGGGTAAAGAACCAAAAGTTCATACAACAATGTAAGAGTAACACTGAGGAAGTAAATGACAAATCATCAGCACCTACTCATTTTGGCATAGCCTCTGAAAAAGAAATGTTCCAGTTATGTGTAGGAGAAAGAACAAAAAAGCATGGAAGTCGGGAAATGGCTTCAATGTCTCTCTCTCCCAGTCAAGCTAAATATAAAATAGGAACAGAGATTTTTCAGCAGCCCGATTCAAATTTCTCACAGACTAAAATATTAACCAATTTTCCAGAAATTGGTGATGATGAGAGTGTTCACTCAGCATTTCGAAAAAGGTACGTTTGCAGTCAGTTCTGATAACTCAGCGATTGTAGGATTGTTTTAGGTCTGTTTCTCAAATGCAGAGTTTTTGATCCTCTGCGTACTTCAACAGGGCTCCAGACATTAAATCCTTTCAGTGTAAAGAAAAAAAAGTTTCCTTTTGGCAGTATTTTAGTACTGTAATTAAATGTGTCCTGAGTTCAGGCTCTTCTATGAGGAAGATAAGCATGTTGTTGTTTTTTTAATGTTAATAATTTATTAGATAGGACAGGTTATTGAAAATACCATTTCAACTTCATTATCTATTGTGAAGAGCAAGACAACAGATCAGAGAGGAATATCTTTAACAGTTCACAGCACGATTTCAGTGCTGCCTAGGAGATGAGGTTTTACAGATAAGCACCTCTCCTATGCCCAGTTCTTCTCAGACCTTGAACCTCGTATGTCTCTCTCTCTCTCTCTCTTTTTTTTTTCTTTTTTTCTTTTTTTCTAATTATGCAGAGATTGGCAGTAAATGTACTATTGGGATTCAGAATGCATCTGGACAAGGAGTTCACTTTTTTTTCAGATTCTTTCTGAAATGAAATTAAAGTTAAAATGTACCCTGAAAGGAGTCTTCTTCATGTAGAGGAATGTCAGATCCAATAAAACTAGATACAAACTTTTCTTATTATTGTAACATTTTAGTTGTGTTTCTAATATAAATATGCTTATTTTTCAAATATTGGAGAAACTATTTAACATACAACAGAGTAATAAAAATCCTGCATCTTTTGCAGCTTATTTAAAATGCCTGATTGTATTTATAAAAATACAGAATTTAAAGATAGTTCAATGGATGTGAAAGAATTTGTTACTCACTTTAATACAAGTGAAAACGTGACAGAAGTGAAAAAAAATACGTGGAGAGAAAATCATCAGCCTCCAGTAACTACAGACTCAGGTTTTACCCTACATAGGGTAAATGATGGGGACATGGCATCTAAAATTGGAATGAAAATAAAATCATTGTGCAGTGCTTCAAAGATTCTGGATATGACAGGTAATTATTATTGTGCTATTGAAAGTAGGAAGAGAGATTTGGAGGCTAGCCAGGAATGGCTTCCTGTCTGATTGCTTGCTGTGCTGAGTTACTAGACACTAGTCAACTATGAGAGGATAAGATGAGAGCACCACATGTCACTGAGTTCAGCAAGGGTTTTTGTGGGATCTTAGAGTTGAGGAACACTGTTTTCTGCAATGGTTTTGCATCTAGATCTGGATATTAAGGTCTGAATGAGTTACAAATCCATTACAAGTTTGTTACAAAATGGTTGGCTGAGAGAGGCAGGTTAGTGGGTTGTGCTCTACTCGTATGCCTGCCTCCAGTGCAGAAGCAGGGATTTGTCCTGGCACTTGGGCTGCACAGCATCCCTCTCAGTGACCTGGGGAAGTGGTGCAGTGAGCTTGAGGAATTATTAATGTCATTAAATGGGGGTGGACACCAGTGAGCGCACCTGAGAGCCAGGCTGCTCTTCAGAGAGACCCATCCGTGGAGGAGGGACCAGCAGGGACCTGGTGAAATTCAGTAGGGTAAAAAGCCAAGTCCTGCCCTGAGGAAGGAGGAATCCCTGTGGAATGGGCTGACTAGGATATAAATAAATAAATAAATAAATGTCAGGAAATAAATATGGATGAAGTGGATTTTCCCCTTCTTCTCAGCACTTTTGCATGACTTTTAACTCGCTTCTCAGATGTGTAGGTACTGCATTCAGATTTAGCTCTCTGATACAAGCTAGACACCCTGGAACCAGAGTTCAGCAAAGGGCTACAAAGTGATTCTTTCAGATGATAGGCTTCTGTCCTCTGTTTCCTGCCAGCTCCTTCTGTATCACCTGTTCCTTGTTCCATACAGCCTTGCAGCACCTCACAAAATGCATAGCTTAGAGTCAGGATTTCATGGCTATTGGTTGAAAATAATGAAATCTGGTTTTATAAATGTATCTACTTTTATTTAGGAACTACCGGAAGAAGCTTGGAAATTTTGAGGGCTGTTACAGAAATACGTATCTTTTATCTGTTGTATCTGGTCTACTGATCTACAATGCTTCTATGTCTACAAAATTACAGGTTTAATTTGCAGCCATAGGAACTCATTCATTACTCTGCAATAGTTTTGAATTGCAATGTAGTACCAGGGGGAACCAAATGATGAATGGGTGTTTATGCCTGGGATTTCCTAAGCTAGAGTGAAAATAGGACAATTTATAATAAACATATTCATTGCTAAGCAAATTGGCTCTTATTTCAAATGTTCACATTTTATCCTCAGAGCAACTTATTTTTAAAATGAAAAATGTGAAAATTTTAGTTTGCAGAATATATTTTTAAGGCTACATTATATATGCTGACACACATAAACACACATTATCTCTAATACTTTAAATAAATAAAAAAGTAAATCAGTATTTAGAGTTATTAGGAAAAATGAATCCTACTTCTTGCCCCAAATTCTCAAGAGAAAACAGGCTTTACATGTGAGGGCTGCTCTGAAAGCAAAGCCTGCTATTTTATGATGGTGGCCCATGATATCAGAGGTGGATGTCGGTGGTGTCGCAGCAGAGGTTGATCCTTCCCACCAATATTCTGTTTCAGTTTGTTGCTGTACGACAGATGGCAGCAGAGGGGCAATCTGACAGAACAACCTTCCATGTGGAAGTGTGTATGAAGCAAAGGAGTTTGTTGAATGTTTCTGTGTGGAAAAAAATCGAACCTTTGAAATTCATTGATGCCAGCTGAACGTGTATGGAGACCACACAGCAGATGTGACCACAGTGAGGTGGTGGGTGCTGCATTTCAGCAGTGCAACAACAATGCCTCTACTCGTGCATTTTTACAAGCATGGCATGTGGGCTCTTCTTTTTGGCTGGCAAAAATGCACAGCTGATGGTTGTGTCTACATTGAAAAACAGTATTTTGTAGCTTTTGCTCAATCAGGTGGCATTATCACACTCTTTTATCTGTGGAAATAAATAGAAGGCATTACTTTCAGAGTGACCGGCATACTTCTTACAGATCATTGGTCTTGTGCAGATATTTGGTCTTGTATGCATATGGTATATTTCCATTCATTAATTTTAAGCAGATTTTATGCAAATTATTATTATTCCTGCTTTGAATCCTTAACATAAGTAACTATCCATTGGTATAACAAACTGCTTTTTTGCATTTTTCACTCTTAAATATTTTGTTGCTAGTAAGATATCAAATGATAGGCTAAATATCATGAAGAGTAAATGCCTACATTAGCCACTGAATTCAGGTGAACAGTTAGAGAACTGACATAGTATTCCAAACAAGCAACTATTCAGTAGTTCTGATGCTTCCTGTTGCAGATGGTTGATGTTTATCCTTTTGAAAATGGGTCATTTATTTAGGGGAGTAATTTTAGAGAAGCCTTTAAAAGAAATCTTTTTTTTTTTTTTCTTAATTTAATTAATTTCTTATTTTAATTCTTCCTTTTTCTTTATATTTTTATTGAGTCTTTTTAAATGGATGTAACATTCATCTAAGTCCTCAGCTGTTCATTGTTGGTGTTGCTGTTGGTGTTACATCCAGCTGTGTTTGCATCCACCTGCAGCCTGATCAGATGGTTGTGGTTAGACTGCTTATGTGGCTTCATGCAAGTCCAGGCGAGGATCAACTTGCTCATTTGGATCTATAATGAAACAATGCTCTCCTTCCTCTTGCTTGTATTATGGATAGGAACATATTTGTCTGAAAAATACATAATATTAGCCATTGAAAATACTTTTAAAACCACCATTAGCATTAAGATATCATAGGTGGATTTCTTTACAACTGGGCATACAATACTGTGCTTGTTAATTACATTTGTTATGTAGCAGAAATGTGGCAGTTGACACTGCAAATACTTTTAACAGCGGTGCTCTGCTTGCTCTTATAAATGCTTTCACATGACATAATTGCATGCACTTCCATGATGCTTCTATGGAGGAGGTTCTTGATTTGTGGTATAATCCTGAGATCTTTTAGATAGGTGCTGGGTTTATTTTCTTTGTAAAGTGAAATACTTGGTATCTAAATCTAAACAAAGCTACTGAATCATTTAATGAGTTCCTTTTTTATAACTGTGATGTATTTTAGACTTGAATTTAAATTGCAAGAAAAGCCTCCGTTTCACAATTTTAAAAGAAATGTTAAAATTTTCACTCTGTTGTTTTCAATTCCTTAATGCTCTCAAGCAACCCAATTTAGGTGTATTTTTAAGGAGTTTCCATACTTTAACTATGCACAGTCTAAAGCTTTGGATGATGTAAGTATGAAACATTAGCTGCAGCTGTAAGTAGTACTTTGCAGATAAACATATTGCATAAATGTAAATGAAATTTTAATATTCAAAACTGAAAAGGAAATTGAAAGCTACAAGATATCTCGAATCTCTTCCTAAAGTAGTTAAGCAGGATTCTGCTCAGTGTGTACTTACACAGATTGCTAATGGTTTTAAATGGTTTTCAAAGGAGTATAAAGGAGAACTTTAGTGAAGGATGTCCGTTTGGGAAAGTGCCTTTTACCCATCCTTTATTCTTATCAGGTATGCTTTTTTAAAAGCAAATAACTTGAGATTGTGACATATTGCGGAGAGGGGAAATCAGTCTTAGCAGTCTCTAAAAGCATTTAAAAATTTTACCCAACTCTATGGGAAATACCAGCATCATTCATCACAGCTTCTAAGTGCGATTTTTTAAGCTACTGGCATTTTTGTGCTTGTCACAGAATGGTAGATTTGCATTAATAACCTTAGAGAAGCAACATTTTTCTTGTTTGTGTGGCAGGTGTATAGCAAACACATTTATTTTGCTCTAATTTAAGTTTTGCACCTCATACAAAATTCACTATGGAACTATGTATATCAATGTAATATTTGTGTGTGTGTGTGTGTGTGTGTGTCCTTTTCACCTAGACAATTCTTTTGGAGTGTGTGAACAGGTACAATAGCTATGTTATATTTACTGCTATGCCGTTCTTTCCCAGCTTCTTTATACAGATAGAAATTTTGTGATTTGTGCTCCAACTGGCTCTGGAAAAACTGTAATGTTTGAACTAGCTATTACCAGATTACTTATGGAAGTCCCAATGCCTTGGTTAAATACTAAAGTTGTTTATAGTAAGTATTATGCAGCTTTGAGCATTTTGATGACAGCAGTAAAATTGTCATTCTATGAGTGTGGAGGTATAGATTGAGTGCTTTAATAATACTGAAGTTATGTAAGTAACAGTAGTGTATAAATATAGTAACCACCATAGCTTAATACAGATAAAAATAAAAATCCTGTAAAGAATTTGTTCTCTTATGAGGCAAAATGTACATGAAAAGGAGAGAATTAAGCAAATGAAACTAAATCAAATGCATGTGGGCAGAGCCAGAATTTAAGCAGTATCTTTTGTGTGCCTGTCTGCTGCTTTAAGAGAATACATTTTCTGTATTTGCTTATCTGGAAAGGTTTCATACTGTTGCTTTCTGTCTATTCTTTCTATTGTTCAAAGGCAACAGAGCCATGGTTCTTGGCCTAAAGCTCAAAACTGATCTACACACAAGGAGTATGATAACCTGTTGTTAACGTTATGGATTTGAGAACAAAACTGAAAATTGGAGAATTCGTGAATGCATCTGCACTTAGAATTTGTATCAGTACTGATGAAGGTCTGGTGTTCGTGATGTAACTGATCATTTCATGTTATTTTTAGTGGCGCCAATAAAAGCTCTATGCAGTCAACGTTTTGATGATTGGAAAGAAAAATTTGGACCCATAGGACTCAGCTGCAAGGAACTGACAGGAGATACAGTGGTGGACGATTTATTTGAAATACATCATGCTCATATTATTATCACAACACCTGTAGGTTTCAGTTCAAGTTCTTACAGAAAGAGAATAAGCAGATTTAGTGGTCAACCAATCATATGCTGCCAGGTCTGCTTTTCATTTTTTTCAACAAAAAGTGGCAATTTTCAGAACATTGTTATGATCTTTATAGTTGTCTGTAAACTGCTGTTGCATGCTTTTGCTTCATATATCAGCAAATAATAAAACAGCATGTCAGATGAAACCTACATGATAGGTTAGCTTGAAGTTAGCTTGGCTTTATTTAACAGATTTTATTTCAAGATATGTTAAAAGTTAAGCATGCCTACATGTACTTTATTTCAGGCATATGTTTGTCTTTCAAACATCGTTTTCCTCTTGACATTTTGTATCCTAGGAAAAATGGGATAGCATGACTAGGAGGTGGAAAGACAACTCTATAGTTCAGCTTGTGCGACTGTTTCTCATAGATGAGGCAAGAAAATTAATGATCCTATATGCTCTTTTTCTTCTTGAAGAAGAAAGGAAAACTCTTGGAAAGTAAAACATTTAACAAGCGTCTGGAGTATAACGAGAAATATTTTGCAAATGTTTTTTGGAATTCCTGATAGGTGCATGTCATAAAGCATGAAAGCCGTGGCGCAACGTTGGAAGTTGTGGTCAGTCGGATGAAGACGGTTCAGTCTTCTCTTTGGCGTCTTTCAGAGAATCGCCATGTTCCTCCTTTGAGATTTGTAGCTGTTTCAGCAACAATTCCAAACGCCGAAGATGTAAGAGTTGCATTTTAACTGCATTTGAATTAATATAAAATAGAGTTCTAAGTAAAGATTGAATAACAGGGTTGTCATTTTGAAGCTGTCAGCTGATGGCAGCTACATGGTTGATGTTATCATAAGAAATGGTTTTCAGCCATAGAGAAGTATCAGCCAAAAGTGGCTATGCTTTTGTTTTAGATATCTGGGATGTTTTATCTTTAATACTTTAATATCTAAACATACTTGAGATTACAGTCCCAATTATACTGGTCTAGTAGAACTTCACCTATGATCTTAATGGTGAGAGCACTGTGCAATGCAGTAGTAGTTTGTGTGATAAAAAGAAAATTAATTATTTTGTAATGCAGGTGGAGTAAAGCATGATTGAAAACAGAAAATGATTATTTAAATTCTTCTTTTTCAAAGATTGCAGAATGGCTTTCAGATGGGAAGATCCCTGCTGTATGTCACAAAGTAGATGAGGATCAACGACCAGTGAAGCTACGCAAAATTGTTCTTGGTTTTCCTTGCAGTGACAGTCAGACAGAATTCAAATTTGACTTAACACTGAACTACAAAATTGCTAGTGTTATACAAGCATACTCTAATCAAAAACCAGTGCTGGTGGTATGAGTTGTTTTTTAGTTACATTTGAAATTGTTTCTTACTCACAAGTGTTGATTTAAAAAATAAAATTTTTCTTACTTACAGTTCTGTGCCACAAGAAAAGGAGTGCAGCAAGCTGCTTCTGTTCTTTCAAAAGATGCCAAATTTCTACTGAGTGTAGAGCAGAAACAAAGGTATTTTTATGTTTAAGTTTTTGATCTATGTTTCTGTGTTCTAGTAAGCTTACGACATTTGCAAAGATGCTGACCTAATACATCTTCTAGCAGAGGAGTATCTGCAACAAAATCATCACAGCTGACATTTCTGTTGCTAAACTGGCACTTTTTTGGGGATACTTTGTTTGTTGTTTCTAAAAACTTATTTTTGCAACATAAAATGTTAATCTCCATGGACCTGTAAGATCTTGTATTATGCAGACTAAGTGTACAAGATCTTACTAGTGCAGTAAGTTAAGCTCATGAGAAGTCTACGCATTATCAGATACCTTTAATAAATGTATATTAATCATCAGCTTCACAACCACAGAAGCTACTTCCCAATTTTTGGAATCCAACTTTTGCCCTCTCCATGTTACACAAGCAATATATCTCTGTTGCTTTCCTTGTTTCCCACATTTCTGCCAACCCTATCTGTATTTGATTTCTGTGTCTGAGTCAGAGAGCTGTATTGTGTGTCGTGTCTTGGAAAGATAATTGGGCTGGAAAGGGTGCAGCAGCTGTTCCAAACAATCAGTTTGTTTGCTTTGGGAAAAGTGGAGATTGAAAGTATGCTAAAAATGTGTGGTTAAGAAGTTATTTTATGACAATATCCTTTTGATAGTCTAAAATGTAGTCGTAAGCTAAGAACATATTTTAAAAATGCAAATACAGTAGTACTATGAGAAAGTATGTAGAAAAATGTACTTGCCAAGGAGTGCTGCTTATAATCTTTAAAGGTGCGATTGTGCATCTAGTTTTATGTGAAGCTCTGTCTTTGCATGCTGACATTAATGAATCTGTTTTGTAATTTATTTATTCTTTTTTGTGCAGGTTACAGAAGTCTGCCAATTCGTTGAAAGATTCCAAGCTCAGAGGTAAGTGTAACCTATTACTTCTCTACCTTGTGAATGAATATTTGCATGAGTGAACTTAATCAGGTAACGGATGTAATTACTACATTATCAGATCTTTTGATGTATGGTGTGGCTTATCATCATGCGGGTATGGAGCTTTCTGACAGAAAAATAATTGAAGGAGCCTTTACTGCAGGAGATGTACCCGTACTTTGTAAGTAAATTTAAATTTGAAAGTCAAAATGTTCTGAATATATTCTGAAAAGATGGGAGTTTGGAATTGGTAACATTTTATGATTCTAGTGTTTCTGTTTAACCTTAGGAATTCTTTAGTAGAATGCAGGTCAAGATGCTTTTGTATTTCATACATACTTTGGCTCTTTGAGTATACATATTACTAAAATATACATATATTACTAAAATCCAGAGAACTTCTTTTCTGCATACATAGAGGTCATCCTCCTTGATATGTTGGCTCAGGGCTGGCTCATAGTACTTACCTTCTTGTTCAGATGAGCAATCCTGTTGACATGGAATTCTCTGCTAATGTTTCCTTTCTCAGCTTTCATGTGATGTTTCCTTGGCTTGTGTTTTGCAGCCATGGGTTCCCTGAACAGGGAGGTTGCTATGAAATATTTAATCTATTGTTATGTAAAATGAAAAGATATCTGTTTGAGACATGATAGTCTTGTTAAGGCCTCCTCTTTTCATATCCAGGAATTCAGACCCTGTGAAAATTGACTGTGTTGCTTATGTACTACGGTGAAATCTTGGTGGATTTTTCAATCTGTGCAATAGTCTCGATTCACTATTAAATGTTAAGGTAGATCCTTTGCTATGGTCTAGCAAAACTTATAGTAGTGCTATTCCTGAAACCCCAGGAGACAGTAGTTCAAAAATTGCTCTTTGCAATGAAAACTAGAGAACCCTGTGCCACAGTTTGAACACAGTGTGAATGCACAAATGGACTACCAATAAAAGAGTGCAAAGTTGCTTAATACGTCTGAGAGCATGAGTGGGAATAGGGTTTGGGCACTCTTCTATAACTACTGCGAAGGGGAAGAAGTCTTTGGTCTTCAAATAGAGGAGTATAGATTTATTCACACTGTAGGTGTACGAATACATGGACTGCAAATGCAATTGCATTGGTTACTTTCTCTGCCATGTTTTACTTGGTTCATTATGCTTCAGCAAACTTTCAGTATGCGTATGTATGTAGTATGTACGTAGTATGAAAGCCAGTATTATTGTCATGCCATTGGTTCATTTAAAAAATAATACTTTGGTTTCCTAGTGGTGGAGTAACTGTGTCAGTTGGCCTGCATAGCTGACATTCCATGTTGAATTTCTGCAATCTCATCATATATTAGAGAGAACAAATTTACGAAGGAGATAATCTGCACGTAAACGAGTCTTCCATGAAAGTGTGTATTGGTAGAGAATTATGATAGTATTGGTGATTATACATTTTTTTTTTTGCTACCATGAATACAAATAATACTGATGGTGGATGACTTGAAACAAAACTCTTAAAGATACTGATTGTGAAGAACTACAGATGATATTTCCTCAACGTTTGTGTTTTACTGAAGACAGATTGTGTTCTGGATTATTTGAAAAAATTCCTTAACATTTGCAGATAATCCAAAGTATATATTCTGTTAATTAATATTTGAACATTTACTTTTAAACAGATGTATTCTGGTAAAGAATTCTCGATAATACTTGACAATCAGGTACAGAATTCTTATGCAAATATGTGTCAGTATCCTAGATTTAATTCTTTCTAGTGCGTAATGTCCCCATTTTCACTGGCTACGCTAGAAAATATGAGTTCTTCATGATGAAAATTAGGTGCTTATTTGTTTAATATATGTGTAACAGTGGTATTCATCCTGATGTCAATATACTTTGATCTGGTCTAGTTACTACTAGCACCTTAGCTATGGGAGTCAATCTGCCTGCACATCTAGTGGTTATAAAATCCACAATGCACTATGTTGGAGGAATGTTTGAAGAGTACAGTGAAACTGATATTCTGCAAATGATTGGGAGAGCAGGAAGGCCTCAAGTAAGTTACTGCTGTGTTACAGCAATTCTTTCTAAAGGCAGATAAGTAGAAACTAACTTTGCCAAAGAAACAATTCCAAAACTTTCATTGCAGCATTTGTTGTTTTTTTTTTCAAGTTTTGTTGTTCATAGTTAATGAGAGAGAAATATTTGCTTTTCTGTTATCTGTTAAAAAAAGACATTGTTTCACCTTGCTGTAGTAAAAGATCCAAAGATTACACTTGAATTGTGTGTGGAGTAAGGACTGGAGAACAATTAGGAAGCTGGCACACAATTTACAGATTGGATGATAAAAATATCTGAAACATTTAACAGCATACTTTGCAATGTACTTCTCATGACTTCAGAATGAGAAAACATTAAGTTAGAAGAAGAGAGGAGCAGTTTGGAAACACTGCCTTCACAATATCCCAATTCATTTTGCTCCCACAAGAGGAGGGCAGGGTTGTTGTTGGATTTGTTTGTTGATTTATGTATTTATTTTTGCAGTTTGACACAACGGCTACAGCAGTAATTATGACTCGTTTGAGTACAAGGGAGAAGTATATACAAATGCTAAATGGTGCAGATATAATAGAGAGCAGGTAATTACTTTTTCATAAAATGAAATAGGTGGCAGAAACATTTCATATTTTCTACAGAATGTATTTTCTCTGAATTTTTTCCTCTGTTTAGAAGAAATTTAAGGACCCGAAAGAAAGAAAGAAAACTAGAAAGCTAATCAGAGATAACAGCCTCTGCTTTAATAGATAAAAACATATTTTAGGTCATCTTAAAGTTAGCTCTAGATTCCTGCTGGAAAACTTAAGAAACCTAAATTATTTATATTACAAAGACGAACAGCAAGAGCTGAAGCCAGATCATGTATCTGAATTTTTAGACAATAGAGCTTAGAAAATAGCAGGCTACAGAGTCCACTTGAGATGAATGAAATATCAGGAGAGACACGTATACCAAAGTTAAGGTGCTAACCTTAACTCTGAAACACAAAATTTTAGTCACAGATGTTTGGGTTTTTTATGGTTCAATTTTTCAAATATGTTCAAAATATCAATACTGCACTGTAACTTTGAAATGCATGTAGCTTTTTTTCTAAATACTTATGAAAGTTCATAGTTCCCAAGATGATTATTTTTGTTCTCTGGATGCTAAGCCGCATTGTGAATTACATTATTGATTGTTTACTTTTTAAAACTATTTCCTGTTAATTTCACTGATTAAAATGAATAGTTTACAGTAAGCAAAAAAAAAGGAAAAAAAGTTTCTTTTTTTTTTTGTATTACTAATTGATAAATATACTTACAGAGGTTTTTTTTTGTTTGTTTCTTTGGTTTTGACAGCTTGCACAAACATCTTGTGGAGCATTTAAATGCAGAAATAGCATTACATACTATCACAGATGTCACTGTAGCTTTGGAATGGATACGATCAACATTCTTGTACATTAGAGCTTTAAAAAATCCAGCTCATTATGGTTTGTTTGTTTGCAGTTGTTCTACATTTTGACATTGGCCTGTGTTAAATCAGTATTATTTGTTTTTTTTGTTTTCTTACGGGCCATTGTTTTTTGAGGGGTTGAAGACAAGTTGTGTAATGTGGTCCATAACGCTTCATGGAAAAGTGATCTTATTTGCATTAATACAAATAGTAGGAATTTCAGTGATATAATGTTAAAAACTATGAAGAAGCCATTTACAGCTTCGTAGTGATCTATTTTTTTCATTCTAATACACTCAGCCATGTATGCGTACAGTATCTAGTCACAATGTGCTTTTCAGCACTGAATAGGTAGCCTGTAGCTATGAAGACTTTGTCTAGCATTTCACAGTTTTGCTAAGACAAAATTTTAATGTGCTCCTTTCTTCAATTTGTCTTGTCCAGAGCAGCAACTTAATTGCCAGCCATGACCGTATCCTTGTTATTATTGACACCTGTACTACATCCAATTATGAAGTGGTTATTCACTTGCTAAAAACAACTCCAAAAAAAAAAAAAAACAACAACAACAACAAAAAAATGTAATGGAATAGACCATAGTATATGTACTACTTGAACAAGTGTTACATTTTAGGAAGCTTCCTGTATTCTACAGTAGGAAGATTCCATATACGAATTTGGCACTCTGCTAATGTTTATGGATGTTTCTACAATTGTTAGGACTCTGATATGTGTCTCAGAGGAGCCTGTAGAGCATTAATCCTTTGTGGATCCTATCTGTTCTAACAAACACTTGTTGAAACTTGGATATTGTTTGAGGCTCTTTATTTGTTCCTGGAATAATAGAAACATTTAGCAGTTCTTCATTTTGGCCATCTAGCTCCTAAAAAATTAGGAAATTGGTTTTGATTTGTTATGATATTAAGGTGAAAGTATATAATTGTATTAAATTTTTAAAAAGAAATTGTTGTTTTCTTGAAGGTTTTTCATCTGGATTGGATAAAATTGGAATTGAAGCAAAATTACAAGGTAAGTAGCTTGTCAGCTGTCTCAACAAAATGTTATGTTTTAGGCCAGGTTCTTCCTTGTTTATGCATGTTATATAATTTATTATTTCAATACATCCAGTCAGAGAACAAGTACATTTGCTGTGCTGTGCTGTTTTATTATTTAATTATTAACACTTTGGAATATGATCAGTATGTCTTGATTGGTAGAAAAGTACTTTCAAAAAGCCCTTTCAACAAATTATCTTCCCCTATTCCAGCGTCTGTAGCTTCTTCTCCCTGCATACATGAAATATGCTGTAATAATTTTCATAGTTACTGATGTTCTCATACATTGCACGTGCAAAGTGAAATATTTCTGGTTGCATAAGCAAGAACTTTATTTGAATTCAGTGGAATTACTTTGATGTATATCTATTGTAATTGGATGATGTTGTTCTTGACTTGAACGTAAGGTAAATTTTTTTAATATCTGCTAAAAATACGTATATTTTCAAATTGTGGACAGAACTCTGTTTGAAGAACTTGAATGATTTGTCATCTTTCAATTTGATCAGGATGGATAAAGAAAATAATTTCAAGCCAACAGGTAACACTTTTCAAAAAAAAAATTAAATTTCAGAAGGGATGTTGAGATAATGAACTACAAAAGTTCACAGCTATTCCTGTGAACCTTTAATACAAGTACACAAATGTTACAAAGAGTAGAATCTGAAAAATTCTCTGCCTAGAAATATGTGATTTGTTTTTCCAGCAAATCATGGAAGTTCATTCTCTTAATGCCTGAATACATCTTCTCTTTTAATGTCATAGAAAATTTTGTTGCAGATAGGGGAAAATTATAGAACATTATCACAGGATAATGGGCTATAACAAAATCCAATGAAGGAGAGGCTTTCTGGCTACCTGGTCTTCTCTACAATCCTCTAGTAGCAGTGGGTGGCTTCTCAGCAACTGCAGTTCACAGTCTGATATTAGTGTGAATTAATCTTCACTGGAGAAAACTAAATGGTGCATATTTTTCTGTCTCTGTGATGCGGTCAGTAATATCCATCACACAGCATATTGAGTCAGTGGTGTTAAATGTCATGCAGCTTTCTAATAAGAAAATTAATTCATTTTGTGACTTAAAAAATGCATACACTGAAAAAAAAATACTTGGCATATGAATTTTTGAAGGTATGTTCTTCTTTTACAGAGACCGGAAGATTAATGGCATGGTATTATATTGCATTTGATACAGTAAAGCAGTTTTTCAGAATTAAAGGAACCGAAACTTTGAAGGAATTGGTAATTTTAATCAAAATTCACAGATGTTCAATTGATTTTAAACAGAAACAAAAAATAATGTTCAGAATTTTTTTTATGTCTGCCAAAAAGTTTGGGCTTTGTTAACAAGATGTATAAAATTTTAGAGAATACATCTAAATAAATTCTACATGGAGTACTCATGAGTCTTTTTAGCTGGGAGATCTTTTGACTTCCACTTCTTTCTTTCTTTCCATCACTATCCTTTCTTAGGAAAATATGAAGTTGCCAAGGCTGTTCTGCTTATGTAAAAAGTACTTTATGGAGTTATTTAGTTATCTATATTTTACTATGAATACCAGCTGTATGAAGAGCAGCTTTTATTTTTAAAGAAATGTTATTGTCTTTCTAAGTCATTTTTTACTATCATTTAGCAAGTTATTATTGCAACAGTTATGTTACAAAAGGCATTTTGTTTTCAAACAGATCTTGTGGTAGACTGGCCATGAATAAATGGAATGCCTGTTCCCCTGGCTGTTTTTGTTACTAAGGGATAAAAAAAGTAAAGTGAAATAAATAAGAAATAGCAAAAACTATTTATATTTACCTTGCATTCAATAAAGTCTTGGCAATGTGTTTGGTCTTGGATAAGCTCAAGTGGAATAATCATCTGAAAACTGAAAAATCTTCCCCATCTGTCACAGAATAACCTTTATAGAAAAAAAGATAAGAAAAAAGTTAAACTGTTACAGGTTACAATGATCTCCAACTGCGCAGAATTTCTAGATGTCAAATTAAGAACAAATGAGAAGAAAATACTGAATGCTTTGAATAAAGACAAGGACAAAATAACTATCAGGTATAAAAAATTATGTACATAGGAAAAGTGAAGTTTGCTTTCAGCAACAAAAGCTATGAATAGTGAACAATAAGTATATTTTCACGTGTAGGTTTCCAATGGAGGGGAGGATTAAAACAAGAGAAATGAAAGTAAACTGGTAAGTATTGCACTGTGATTACATTTTAGTGAAAGGTTCTCATTTTGTCTGTTGAAATCCCTGCTACAGTGTGCCCTTTCATAGTGGACCAGATCTTTTATTTTACGCTTCCAAATTTTCTTGTTTTTTCCAGAAGAAACTTCTATGTTGTTATGTGTAGCTTAGAGTGGAGTTTATGTACCAAGACATAAATATTTCTTTTCCAGTCTTATTCAGGCTCACCTAGGATGCATTCCTGTTCAAGACTTTACTTTGACACAAGATACTGGCAAAATATTTAGAAATGGCATAAGAGTTACTAGATGTACGGTAAAATTTGATCCTTTTCTACAACCATAATAACTAATAATATATATTCGTTGATTGATATGTAGTAAATTTTATTTTTTCAGGGTTATCTGACTTTTTGGCGTCAAGTAAAGACAACTTTTCTGCATTATTAAACTCTTTGATTTTAGCTAAGTGTTTCAAGTGCAGACTTTGGGAAAATTCACTTCACGTGTCCAAGCAATTGGAAAAAATTGGTATGTACTTGTCAGTAATGAGATATAAGGTGTAGAGTGAAACAGCTCATAATTTCTGTAGTGACTGTTTGCGTAATTAAATGTCTCCCAGTTGCCTGTTAGTCTACAGGTAAGTACCAAAGTTATTACAAATTTGTCGTTACCTTCTTGGATAGAAATAGTCCATGTATTGATATTATTCATGCTTTCAGAATGTTGTTTCTTAATGTTAATCTCCATATTTTGAACAAATTTCACATTTGTATAATTGCATACCTCTCAGTGGACTTTAACTTTCTCTCTAAAAAGCTGTCTGTGTCTGTCCTACTACTCATATGCATGGAAACTACTTAATTGGCATTGAGATGGATAGGAATCATAAAATAGAAATAATTTTATAGTGCAAGGTTCTTATGCGTTCTCAAGCTTCTGATGGTGTTCTTCCTTATCAGCATGCTGTATTACTAGATAAATTTCTGTTTGGGAATTCTGATTTGTTTTAATTACTTGAAAGGGAATTCAGAAATGTTGAAGCTCTTGAACAAAAATGTATGTATGCTTAATATAATAGTGTATCTTCCCGCCATTGTCTGATGTTATCATGCTTTCATGCTTACAGAATTCACTGCAGTTCTCTGTGTTTGTTATTTAAAGACACATCTACTCTATATGAAACAGTATAGTACAGAGGTCTGCAAATTAAGCCAGGAAATCTGTATGGTACAGTGCATGACAAATTGATCAGCTCATGTGCAGAAGCAGTATTGCTTCGTTCATGCGGATTTAAGCTAAGAGATTAAGGCGTTAGCTTCTGTGGTGGTAACTCGTTTCCACTATGCTAAGCATCAATCCAGGATTTTATTACCTTCAGTACTTATTCGGTTCTATTTCTGTCTCCTTTTTTTTTTCTTTCTTGATTGGACATAAACTGGGGGGAAAAAACCTTTTGTCATTTCTCCCCTCATTTGCAGAAGCTCTGCAAACTCTGAAAACTAAGGATGTCACTTATTAGTTCTGCAGCTAATTCACCTATAGTGCATCGTTTCTTTTAAGTAAAGCTGAAGGCTAGTTCTTTTGTCATAGTTCCTGAAATGGTAGAAAGATTTCCATTAGTGAGAAGACATAAGAGACAAGTGATATAAGACACTTTCTCCTCATCTGTATTTATGTCCACCCAAGAGGTGTTGAAATATACATAAAAGGAAGAAGAGATTAACAATTTAACAATCCCTTATGTTTTTTGCAAATTGTGAAGATCTTGAGTTGAAATGAGTCATTTCTTGAAAGATTGCTTTATCAATCCTTGCTTTATCAAGTTCTCCAAAAAGCAACCTAAGAGTCTCTTGAGAAGTTTCCCACCTAATTTTCCGGCTTCTCTTACTGTTCCTATAGAATTATGCATGATGAATACATCTACTCATTCTAAGTATGTGATATTACCTTTTATCTAAAACTATTTTGGTCATTGTGGTAGGCTGTAGTTCTAGCTGAGAAAATGCCTTTTCATACATAGTGCATTGACTAAATCTGACTAACATTTAAAAGAATGGAGAATTGTGAAGAGGAATAAGGTTGCATGTAGAATTCTCTGCCAGTCTGCTTATCATGTAACAAGAAAATATTTTGCTAAACTTGCATCAATTCCTAGCAGATTATCATAAATATTTTTTCCTGGAGTTATTTTTATTATTAGTCTGCTTGAATGCGTTGAGATCCTTTTGACTTTAACATATAATTAAGTAATTCCTTGGATAGAATTGTTTGTTTCAGAAATTTTATTCCATGTGAATGACATTCTGTTTTTTAATCATACATACACAGAATGCTTGTTTGTTGACTCCTGTAGAACCTGATCTAAAATCTGTCTTACACTAGAAAATGTGTATAAAGTGGTGTTTACTCCTGTAGAAAGTGATCTAACATGATTTTTATACTAGAGAATTTATATAAAACTTGTCATTATTGTAATATTAAATGGTTTCATATTTGCTTTCCATGCATTTCTTTTTGCCTTTACTGATGATGAGTGAATTTAATACTTAAATATTTAGTTGAGAAAAAGATGTTTGCTGTTTGCTAGGCAAAAAGATTAGAAAAAGCATACCTTAAAATGTTTTCTGCTTTGTTTTTACTTGCTGTAATACAGTTAGAATAATTTGAGATTAGTAATTGTCATTTAACAACATAAAACTTTTTCACAGGTGTGTCGTTGTCAAATGCTATGGTAAATGCTGGGCTCACATCATTTAAAAAAATAGAAGACATAAATGCAAGGGAACTTGAATTGGTAAGTCTTTTTGTATGCAGATAAACATTAAGAAAATAATGTATCTGCTGTATGAATGCCAGCAAAATTGAGCATTCAAAGTGATTTCTTCTTTTATGCTGGAGAAGTTTAAAAGTGCAGTTACTGTTTTGTTTTGTTTTGCTTTTTCTTGAAAATGTGTATAATGCTTTAGTTTAGGAAATTTAATATGACTGACTTGGTGGGTTTGGCTAGTTTTGGAAAGTGGCTGCTTAAATACATAGAATTTCATTGTTAACACGATTTGAAACAGAAGGCGACGCGCTTTCCCCTTCTAATAACATTTGTAAATATCTCTTCGCTTCTGTTTTTAATGTTATTCTTAATTAATGTTAATGATGAAAATCCTGAATTTCCATTCTTGATATTTTAATTAAAGATAGTCATAGAATAAAATGCTGCTTGAATCATCTATAAAACATTCCTAATTCTAGGCAAATTAGATTTTACAGTAGAACAAGTTCTTAGGCTCTTGACTTCTTTTCTGAGGAAACTGCTTTTCCTGTGTTCTGGAACAGATTTCTAAATGAAATTTATCTTATTCAGTTATTTCTGTTCTGGCTTTAAGAATTTAATTTTTCTTTTCTACCCTTTTTTCAAGTTTTCCTTTCTTTTCTGTTTTGTTTTCACTAAAGGTAGGGTAGCATAGAAGTGTCAGCACACAAAGCCTGCCTAATTCTTCAACATGTAAGCTAGTTCATTGGCTGATACCAAACAGAAGAGAGAGCACTGTGGAAAAAATGTTGGAATTTTCTTTTCTTTTGGCTATTTTTCTATACTGGATATCACTGACAGTAGAGAACTAGGAGTGAGTAGGGCTTTTGTTAATGGTATAATTACTCTGGTGACTTTGATCCCTTGAATTTACTTCTGTACTAGCATCACTGATCAGTTGAATTTATCAGAAATGAAACTAAATTTTTGCAGATTTTGAACAGACATCCTCCATTTGGAAACCAGATAAAAGAATCTGTTTTGCACCTTCCGAAATATGAACTTAACATTGAACAGGTATGGCTTTTCTATTTGTTTTATAGTTGGTTTTTTTTTTCTGATATTAAATGAAAGCACATATGTTGCTGTTAAGAGATTCCAGCCCTCTCTGAGAGTACACTGTATACAATATCATGACCTTTCACCTTAGCATGAAACTCAAACTCTGAAGGACAGATTTTGAATAAACATTCCCTCTAGTACATTAACTTTGTTCCTTCTCCCTTCCACTGTAAATAGCATTTTATGTTAGAGTTGCAAACCAATATATTCACATTCTAGCTTTATATGTAAATATCTTAAATATAATGCAAATATTTAAATATTTTTTCAAAAGACTCCATCCGAGAGACAAAAAAACAACCTTATAATATAATTTACAAGCATTAGGTAACATTAACTTTCTGTCTCACTTAGCAACATATAGAAAGAATAAGGGATTATATTAACCTAACTGGTACCGTTTTAGTGGTAGGGTGTAATCTAATGCTCTAATTCTGTGTTCTCCGAGGTTATGATAAGCATTATATCAAATAACCACTTTGCCTCAGTTTTCTGAAATAAAAAAATTATAGCATTTTGTGAGGTCAGTACAAATGAAGATGCCTTTGAGGTTAAAGGCTGTATTCTTGTGTAAAATGTTGTTTTTATAGCAAGTTCTATTTTAGTTTTTCATTTGACTTGCTGATAAGCATCCCTAAAGTTATTCACAGAAGGAAGATTCAGCAATGGCATACATAGAGGTATGTTGGAATGTCAAACATTTGAATCTGAAAACTTTGTCAAAATACTCTTAGTTTTATTCTTTGCATTGAACAGAGGAGGTTTTTTTTTTTTTTAGGGGACTTGATATATTCTGTTTTCTTTTCTCAGTACTTAAATACAGAGTGTTCAGCTATGGCTAAGATAGTGCCATATTATCAAATTGTGTGAGTTGGAAGGGACCTTAAAGATCATCTAATTCCACTCAACTTGCCATGGGCAGGGGTTGCCACTCACTAGCTCAGGCTGCCCAGGGCCCCATCCAACCTGGCTTTGAGCACCTCCAGGGATGGGGCATCTGCAGCTTCTTTGGGTGACTTGTTCCTGTGCCTCAACACCCTCAGAACAAAAAAATTTCTTCCTGACATCTAACCTAAATCTCCTCTCTTTTAGTTTAAAGCCATTCCCCCCGTCCTGTCACTATCAGACCATGTAAAAAGTCACTTCCCTTCCTGCTTATAAGCTCCTTTCAAGTACTGAAAGGCTTGTGAGATCTCCCCAGAACCTCTCTTCTTCAAGCTAAACAAGCTCACCTTCCTCAGCCTTTATTCATAAGAAAGATGCTCCAGCCCTTAGATCATCTTTATGGCCTCCCTCTCAAACTGCACCAGCAGTTCCACATTTTTCTTGTGCTGGTGGGGACTCCAGGCCTGGACATGGTATTGCAGGTAGGGCCTCATAAGTACAGAGTAGATGGAAGCAATCACTCCCTTTGCCCTGCTGGACACCCCCCTTTTGATGCAATCCAGGGTACAATTAGCCTTCTGGGGTGCAAGTGCATGCTACTGTCCAGCTTTTTGTTCACCAGGACTCTCAGTTCCTTCTCCACATGGCTGCTTTCTGTGAGTTCTTCTCCCAGTCTTTACCCATTTCTGGGATTGCCCCGACTCAAGTATGAGAGTCTTGACCTTGCACTTGACCTTGTTGAGTCGCATTAGGTTCACACAAGCCCACTTTTCAAGCCAGTGCAGGTCCCTCCTTCTCCTGTGTCAATTGCACCACTCAGTTTGGTGTCATCAGTGAACTTGCTGAGGGTGCACTCAATCCCACTGTCTGTTGGTAAAGATGTTGAAGAGCGCTGGTCCTGAGGAGGGTTTCTGAGGGACACCACTCGTGGCTGGCCTCCACCTGGACATATAGGAGTGTCTAGGAGTCTAAACTACATAGAAACTGTATTGCAAATTGCTCAAATTGAGCTTTTGTGGTTGTATCAACATTAAAAAATTTATGGAAGGATGTATGTTTTACTTCACATATTTTAGCTGTTATGTCATCTTGTATATAATCTTTTCCTAGCTTCCAAAATACAGTGATACAATGGCTGAAATTTTAGTAACCACCATATTGACAAACTTTGAGCAGCTACAGACAAGGAGAACAGCATCAGACTTTCACTATGTTACGTTGGTTGTAGGAGATGCTGACAATCAAGTAATTTTTATTCAGAAAATAATGTATGTATAAGCAGTTTTTTTCATCTTTTGAGTTTGTTGCCATTTATTCCTTTTTTGTCTTGCAGTTTTTGCAATACTTTCTATTTATGCACATATTAGTCTTTATCCTGTAGTTACTCAGTTGTCTCCTAAAATACTGCACAACTCAATACAAAGAAAAAGAAAAAGAAAAACATGCTTACACGCATGTCAGCACAGAGGGTGTGTGTAAATATCTGGACAGCAGTGATGCCATGTTGTAGAAATCTTTGACAGTCAAAATATGTAAAATATCTTAAAATACATATATATCTTCTCAACTTGTTACTTATGAGTATTAGCAATCTTTCTTTAGTAATATGATTGTCACAACTGTTTCTGTGTCAGAGATGAAATTAAACTTTCTAGTTAGATAACTTATGTTTGGAGCAAATGGAAAAAGAGACAAAGTCATTTGTAACTGCATGATCTACACAAGAGTCCTGGCCACTGTCTGACAGAATTTTGGCAGAACTGAAACTGATCTGCAGGATCGTGGCTTAAGACCATAGATGATATAGAATTGAAAGGTTCAATAACCTTTACATAATTACTGATACAGTCTTGTATGCAGTCTTGTTTTCACTGACCATATCTCATGAAGCTTTACTGATGTATTGCAGGGATTCTGTGCTGCTGAAAACTGGAAATTGGATGAAGAAAATTGAAGTGAAAAGAGCTCTTAAATCAGATGACATTAGTATAAATTTAATTAGTTCTGACTATGGTGAGTTAATTAACATACTTATAATAGAAAAACATCTGCATAAGATATAAAATATGTTATTAAAACACTTTACATCAGATCAAAATATAATCAACTGGAAAACAAATTCTGTTCTTTCTATAGTGTTGAGTATTACCTATCTGCCCTAATTACAAATCCATTTACTTAGTAGGATATTAACGTTCTCAAACAAAACTGTTCTTGAGAGAGAATTTTGCTCAGTTAAGGCAATTTAAAATTTTCTTTTTCACATTACCTTTAAGTTGGATGAATCTATCAGCTTTATAGGTTACTTGCACAGGGAAGAACTGTATTTGCAAATGGTGAGGTTTTCTGTTCTTTGAATTTTGCATATAAAATGTATTGATGCAGATCCATCTCCTCTTTAGTAGCATGAAACTTCTACAATGAAAAGTGTTGTTTCTTAAGGTGTGAAGATTTCAACATTTGTTCCCTCAGTGCCAGTTTCCATGAAGCTGAAGCTACAGGAGTAGATGAGGAACAGTAATGATATTTCAAACACACAATTTAACTATGTTAAAAATTGAACTGGCTGCAGTAAATTCTTCATCCTGCTCCAGTATTAAAAATATTTCTCCATGCCAGATTAACTGAAATATATTTGTTTCCTCCAGGAAACCATTAAATATTAAGACAATCACAATAATTCAGCCTAGAATAATACTTACTCCTGCGTTCAAACCTGTGTCTCAGGCAGGAAGAAGTGTTTTCCAAATAAATGAGATGGAGAAAGAGTTGTAATTTTATTAATATTTTGCTATCTACAAGTTGTACTGAGTGCAATAAATCTTGAAGAGGAAAAAATGTTAATATTTCTGAAATTGTCCCATTGGCAACACTGAAGTTACATTAAAAGCAAGTTTTCTTAGTGCCTTCTTACTTCAGTCTGCATCTGTTTCATACATTAAGAAAATCTCACATTTTTTGAAAAGTCTGCCTTGTTTTTCAGTAATATTTGCCTAATTGAAGTCCAAAATACTCTCTTTTTTTGTAACTGTTATCTCTCATAGTCTGTTACCAAGCTTGGTTTTGTTAAAACTGAAAACAATTAGCTTTCAAATAAAAAAATTCTACTAACATTGTCATTTCACTTCTTTGTCAGTGCAAAGCTGCAGTCACGTAAGTTAGATTATAGTGTTAGAATATAGAGTATAGTGCAGTTTTACAGGAAATTATACCTGCACTGCAAGTAAACCTGGTTCTACGACAATACAGGAAAGTTTTTATTAATGGCAATAATGTATTCTGTACAGTACAGCTGTATTACTCACATAGTAGTGATGGCATTAATTTCTGAAGATGTGCGATTTTTTTTTAAACATTGTCTACAATAAATCCATTCAAATAATAAGCTTGCTTTTAATGTTCCATATTCCTAACAAATTTCCATGGTCTTTGTTAAAGATTCCTTCCTTGAACTCTTCAGAAAAGTGGAAATAATCAGTAGTTCAAGAAATAGTTCATAGCAGTTTGAAATACTTTTTCTTTTTTTCAAAGTTGGCCTTGATATACAGCAAACATATACAGCCTTCTACTTAACACCAAGAGCAGTGGGAAGTAAAGTAGTTACAAATAAATGGAAAGCTGAGTCTTCTGTTGATACATCTTCTGGCACAGCACAAAGCCTACCAGCAGCAAAAGTGGAGACAGGTAAGCAATGATATCACAGCATCTGGCTAATTCCAAAGTCAACAGAAAGCTGAATTTTCTGTTCAGTAGAAACTTAGATCTCTTTTATCCATATTGTTTAGTTCTCAACTATAACAAATATGTAATGCTACTGCTTTACTGTTTCTGCTTATCAAGTACTACTATGCAATTCTTTGAATTTGAAAGTTAGAAAAATATTGTGAGCTTGCTATCTAATATTGCTGTTTGATTTTGGAAATAGAGCCTCTGTTTCTTCATAGTGTTTGTTAATTTGTTTCCAGTTATAGTGCTAGGGCAGCTCAATATTCTGTTGAAGGCAACAAAATTCTAGGGATCCAGACTATTTTAGCCCATCCTACACTGCACGAGGAACTCTCTCAGCAATGCATACAAAATAAAAAATGAGCACTTTGGTATTCCATTCATCTAGGAAGCAGATGTAAAGAAGAAAATACCTATAAGAAATACAGTAACAGAGAATGTAACCACCGCTGTAAAAATAAAGATGTGTGTGGACATGAGTGCTGTGAGTTTCATTAAATACGTTATTTCTGTTACTTTTTGATGATATAATTTACAGTAGTTCTGTTTATACCAATGTCTACATTAACAGCAATGACACAAGCAACTCAGGCATACGTTTTTGCTAAAAAGGCAAACAAAAAAAAATCCACATTTTGTTAATATAACTTTTATAGAGATTACAATGGCTATTAATGTTTTCAGATCATCTAGCATATGATTTAAGAGAACTGTCAAGCTTGACCTCTCGTGTAAATATTAGTGTCTTAAATCTTTAGTATCTCTTAATAGAAGACATCCAAACTTAGTGGCAGAATATCCATTGATTAGGAAATTATTGTGATTTATCCCTTTTAAACTAATTGAAGATTGTTATAATACCCTTTCTCAGGTAAAACTGGAGTACTCCCAAAGTCTGAGATGAGTGGAGATTCAAAGTTTAGTTTGTACCTGGCTGATTTAAGGAGCAGGAACTCTACTTCGTCTGTACCCCCAGTAAAGCGGTTAAAGGTTTGTTTGAATACAGTCAACATCTGCATTATTTTTTTTAATCTGTTTTGTGTTTGTATGTATTTCCTCTCATAAGGAAATACAAACTTGCAAGATTGTCTGCATGGAATGCAAAAAGTGAAGAAGTAGAAAGGTTATAAAGGTACGGGAATCTTTGAGACGTTCCACTGATGTTTGGAGTACTTCCCGGGATGCAGTTCTCTCCATGTTTTTAATGTTTGCTTGTTTGTAATAGAGAAGAATGATTAGCCTGCAGCTCATATAGACAAAGTTATTGATACCTAGTCTGGCTTTTTGGATAACTGTAATAGAAGCATGTAATTCAGTATGGTATTACTATAGCTGTGTAATCTTGAGAAGTATCGTACAGCATCAAGGGAAAATATTGCTGACTAAAAAAACCTTTTTCTAAGAGATCCCAAGAGGTAACTAAATGCCAGAAAGATATAATGTGCAATTTTTAAAAAATATGCCAGCTTGATAGAATATTAATGATGTAATTCAGATTGTTAAAAAACATTTTTCAGTCTTTGTCTCATTGATTACAATAACCTGCTTTCTTTAGATGCAGATGTTAAATCAGGCTCAAAGTGTGGATCTCAAACAATTTGTTTTTACACCCAAATCTTTGATGCCAGCATCATCAAGGTACTAATGAATATAAATAACAATAATTAATATATTTAAGTAGTAGTTCTATTTTAACTAGTGCCTGTTTTCTGAATAAAATTCTTCTTTGTTGCAGCTTTCTTCATGAGTTCCACTGACATGTCAGTGTTTTGTTTTGTTTTAAATAGGTCTGGAAATGAAGAGTCATTTTCATCACATTCAGTGGACCAGGTAGATAGTTTTAATAACTTAGGAAGATCTCAAAAACAATTCCAGTCCTGGGACTATGGAAAGAGTGGTAAGTTATGACTCATGTTTGAAATCATAACATTTGTTGTTTTGTGTTGAGCGTACCTTGTGTGTAAACTGAAACTTGCTGAAATCTCTACAGCACCCAGTACAGGGAAATAGTGTGGCCTTAATTGGCTTTCTTTCTAAAATCAGTAAGAAACGCAACTGTAGATCTAAGTCATATATCTCTAAATAAAACAATGATGATGAATTTCAAATACGAGAATGAATTTCAAATATGAGAGTACAAAACTAAATACTTTATGCAAGGTATTTCCACTGAAGACACTTGCAGTATGAAAGGCATTTTACCTGTGTCTCTACATCTCTTCTTCTTTCCTTCTCTACTGGAAGAAGTTGATGAAATAGGAGCTTTTGTCCATAACCAGTAAAACATCACTATCTAGAAAAAAGAAAAAATTCTTTCTACTTATCTTTCATTGGAAAGGGCATTAAAGTTTTTTTATGTGAGGTTAAATGATCAGTCTTTGTTATTAGTATATAACCATGGTGCTCTCCTTAATGCACGCCCTTTACCATTCTACTTGGTGACTGCAGAGTTACATGAGTCAGGTTTTGATTGTCTGTTGGTTAAGTAGCAGATCCAACATTTAGATCACACTCATGCATATAAGAAACACTGTTGAGGTAGACTGATATATGTATTTTTGGCTCACGCTGCCTTAAGTGATAGCAACTGTACTATATCATATCATTTTTACCAAATATCTTGAGGATGGAATATTCCTTTAAATTAATACTAAAGATTTGCCCGTGTACTCACCACCTGCTAAATAAATATATTTTTTACCTTAGTCTTCAGATGGAAACTGTTGCTATATCATCAGTAGCTGTGTGAGCCGGTTAGTATGTGATATGATTGTGTTGTAAGGATAAACTCACAGAAAGACAGGTGAATATTCTGGTATCATTATAGCTGTGTAATCTTGAAGCAAATCATACAGCATCAAGGGAAAATATTGCCAACTGAAAACCATCTTGATTGAGTAGTACCAGAAAACATAACCTTAGCCATATAAATTGGGCCAGCTACACTTTAAAAATGCACCAGAAATAATTTTAGTGAGATAAGGCCCCAAATTCTATGATTTATGTGGGATCAACTATGTCTCTAATATGGTATGTTTCCATTCTGTATAAATAAATGCAGGAAATTGAGAATATGCTGTGAAATTGTAGTAACCTATAGTTAGGTATTTTAAACTGTGTGTATGTCTGCAGTCGTGCACCACGCTGACTTTGCATTCTCAGAATTACAATAGAAGTGCCTTCCGGGTGCTTTCTGGTGTCTCTTGAACAGTATTTTTTATTTCAGCCTGTCCTGCTTCCCCTGTGTTGCAAGGAATATCTAGATCAGAGTTCTTTTACTATACTGGGACTGTGGCAACAAAGCAAAACACTTTCTGGTGCTAGAGGGGAGGTTGAGGAGGGAGGTGGGTAAAAAGCAGAGAATTGGATTGGTGATGAAGAAAGAGAACAAAACAAAGGGAGAGAAAGTGAAGGAAGTTGACTGTGCACCAGAAAACAGTGTATTTTCAAACATCAAGTATCTCACTTTAATTAAAAATCTTAATAATGCTTGGAAATGCTTGAAAACTTATCTCAAAGTAATGCTGATGAAAAAGCGCATATGTGACAGTCCTTTCAATAGATTGAAGAACTGGTCTTAAAACAGAGCAGTTTCTATTGCACTTGTCCATGGATTACAGCTTTCTCTTTGAATCATTCAGTGTGTGTGAGAAAAGCTGAGAGACAATGGTGTAAAAAAGAGTCTTTCATGCGTCACTTGACTGATACAGCTAAAAGCTGATCTTTTTTTCAGATGCTTTGGGTGTGAATGCTGAACTGAGAGATGACGTTTGGGATGATCTTGATGATGAAGTATTAGTAGTTGCTAGCAACCTTTTCAGTAGAGAATTAGGTAAGATTATGTACAAATTCTGTGTACAAATTATTTTACAGGATTATGGTAATTAAATACATCAGATAGCTCAGCTCCTCCATACTTTCACTCCGCTTCCTCAACAGAAAAGGGAGAGAAAATATGATGAAAAGGACCTCATGGGCTGGAATAAGGAAGGGGAGATCATTCTCCAATTATGTCATGGTCAGAATAGACTCAGCAAAAGATTTTTATTTTTATATATATATTTATTGATAACAATCTAGAGCAGTAAGAAGAAAAAGCAAACTAAACACCTTCCCCTCATCCATCCTCTTCTACTTCTCTTCCTGAGTGGTGCAGAGGAGCGGGAGTCAGTCCCAATGCTTTGTCTCTGCCGCTCCACAACGATCACTCTTTCCTTCTTCACCATGTGGGGCCCCTCCCATAGGATGCCTTCCTTCCCAAATCGATCTGTGGGCTTCCCATAAGTTGCAGTTCACCAAGCACTGCTCCAACATGGCTGCATATCATGAGGCCCATCCTTCAAGGAGCATGGTGCTCCAGCATGCATCCCCATGGGTGGCAGCTCCACCACAGGCTCTTTTCCACAGGCTGCAGCTCTGGCCTGAGGACTATTCCTGCTGGGGCACGTAGATATTTATTATTTATGATATGTAAAACATTTGCAGTGTTTTTTTGTTGTTTGGTGGCTGGTTTAAAAGTTTGATTCTTAAATGGAACGTGAAAATACCTGCTTTCACATTTCAGATGAGCATGAATTGCTTCACAAGTACTCAACAAGTGAAGCCACAAGTGACATTTCAGAAGAGTAAGCATTATATAATTTATTGCAATTTTATTCATTTTTAAAATTATCTATATTTTACATTACTTATGTTCACAGTTCAGTGTTCACATGCATAACTGGATATGTAGAAGATTGTTTACTGAGAGCATGGAGTGAAATTTCAATTTTAAAACAATAGGAATTGCTGACTAATTTGAAATGACTTTTTATTTAGGTGTGGAGGGAAAATGCTGAACTGAAAAGTAAGCCATTTTGCACTTATGTAAAAATAACTTCGTTTTCTACACTTGGCATTTTCAGCTCTTGCCTATTACAAAGTGATACCAGTATTCAGAACTCAGTTCTCTCTGTGTTTAATAGCTCATCAAAAGTGGAATTATCTGTACAGAGTGGACATGTAAATACGGTAAGTGAAAATGTTTCTATAACAGGATTTCCAGTAATTAAATTAGTCTTCCATATGAAAATGTATTTATCATATCTGACATGTGAATTGAATTGAACATACAGAATTTCTGAACCTATCTGTGTTGTCCAAACTCTGAACAAGCATGCCTTCTGTGTTCAGCGTGATGTTGGCGTCACAAAGAACCAAGACTACAAGAACCCATCCTGCAGTTCTTTTTAACATTTTAACATTTACCTTGCAGTTCCCTTCTCAAGAAAACAAACATTCAAATCTTTCACAAGAGCTGGAAAAAATAGAATATTCTTCAATTTCAAACATAATCCCAGACTCTTCCAAATTCACTAGGAAAGAGAATTTTTTTATTTTCATGAAGGAGCAGAAAGAAGAAATGGAACCTAGGTAATAAGAAGTTGTATGTATTATTGTATTGTCTAAGTGTGAAGTGCTTAGTTCTCCATGGCAATTTGTTGATTCACTACAAATTCATTTTCAAAAGATGAATTTGCATGGTAGTACTACCAGTTAACTATTCTTAGGAAGAAAATATTTTGAATAGTGTTTTTTATTTCATAAGTTTTTAGGTACTGTACCTAATTTTATTTTATTTTGCTCAATATTCATTAGATGTCTTCCTGATGATGAGACCAGTGATGTCAAGCCTTTACTTGGACTACTTGATGACATATTTTAAAACAGAATATATTGTAAGTGTTTAAAAAAAAAAAAAGAAAAGAAAGAAAGAAAAAAAAAAAAAAGAAAGAAAGAAAAAAAAAACACTTATTTTTCCAAACTTTCAGATACTACTAAAAGAATTTCTTCTCTGTTTTGCAGCTATTTACCAGTAATGGGATTACTGCCATACAGTAGATCATTACATATTAAAAAAAAGAAAAAGTTGTTGTTTATTTAATGGAATTTGGGTACGTTATCTCATTTTGAAAATTCCTTACATTTCCATTTGTTGACCTCATTGCTTTCAGGATGGAAAGAAACAACATAGGAATGTGTCAGAGGAGCTCTCATGCTGACGCTGTAAGCTATTAATTACATGGCCTGCTCCTAAGTACTGTTTAAATGAATGAAAAACTGTTTCCTTGGAAATTTCGTAAAGCTTTTTTATTTTGTTTGTCAGTTTTTTAACGCTGAGTTTTTCTGATTCTGTTAAACAGTTGGATTTAAAATAAAGAGTGATGGAATAGTAAGTTACTCTAGGCTGTTACTCCTTCTGATAGTACTACCAGCTTGTTTAAAAAAAACAGCTGCAACTTCCATCATGTTAGCATCTGTCCTAGATCTCAACAGAACAGTTATTTAATGTCTATAAAAAGTATTCTAAAGCTGTATTTAACTGTTCACTTTGGTACTTGATCTCATAAAAAAGACCTGTATGCATCTCTACACATCTCAATACTTAGGCAACCAGGTACTGGATTTGGCTATCTTCTTACAGCTCTCGTGTTTGAACAATAAACATCGCATGTTCATTGGATAGAAAAATATGATATTCTCTTCATCTGGATTTTAACTTCTAATTTCATCCATAGTCAGAACACACTATAGTAAATGCACTTCAATACTTTCAAGGCTTTTTGAAGTACATTGCATATGGTTTCTAAGATCAATTCCTGACTATTTTTCATAGGAAGCCATCCGCCTACATATCTTACTTGGAAAATTACAAAAATGTGCTATTGTTACTGGCAACACTTCAGAAAATATATTCAATACTGCAGTGCCTTTATAATAATGTTGAACACTAATGAAAAAACATTATTTCAAAGATAAGTAGTTTATTTGTTGTTGTTTTAATTTATTATTCGCATTAGCTTGATGTCTCTTTACAGTATAAGTCACTTTCAGAGAACCAGTTTGGTGGTACAAGTGTTCACTGTCTCGAGAAGGAATGATTTTTTCATATGGTAACATCTTTTTTCTTATTGTTCCATTTTTCAAATCATAATAGTTGGAAGATCAAAACTGATAACCATAGTGTATTTCCCTGGCAATAACTGTATTCTGATACACAGTGACTATGCTTCACAACTTATGTGGACAACTGACTGCAGAATTAGAAATATCTATTCAAGGTTGGATTGTTTGTATGGGCTTTCTTGTTGCTTTTTTGGGTTTTTTTCCCCCTTGTTATTTTTTTGTTTATTTTTTAAATTAAAACATTCAAATAGAGGTAACTCACAGTTACTCTACTAGTGCTGTGTTTAGACCAGCAGTCCCAGGTAAGCAAATCTTAGTCACGTGTTATGACACGTAAAAAGCAGAGTTTACCTCCTCCAAACCATCTCTGATTTCCATAGCAGGAACTCTGGTGTTTCTCTGCAGATGCTAGATATGAACGACTCGGGGACCAAAATCCTACTCTTGCCCCAAAAGGAGTGCATAGACAAAGCTATTAAGAGCTCTCTAATTTCAGTCATATAACTGAATAATCTAAAGGTTGTAAACCTTGTTTACCAGTTTGCCCTAAAAGAGGCAGGCAGTGTTAGAAGAGGATTCAGATTGTAAGTGGGCTGAATTACTCTCTAGTGGAACCATCAAATTATGTGATGATGAAAGTGACTATGTGCAGTTAGTGCGGAAAAGCTGCTGTGCTCTAAATAGTAAATTAAATAAATATTGCTTCTCTTGCATAAACGAGGTGCTTGGGCTCTTTTACCCCCATAAGGATGTTATTTTTCTATGTTGAATGGTCCTATTTCTGGACAGCAAAAGATGGCTGTGCCCCACTGATTTTGCTGCATGCAGCTTCCTTTGAGGTGCCTCGTTGATGATAAAATATACTAATTAAATTCACTGTAAGATTGTTTCATTCAGCTGCTTCCCATTGATAAAATACTGACTTAAATAAAAATGTTGTGGAGGGGGATGAGGGGATCTTGTTATTTTTTTAATTTTGCATAGTGTTGTAACATTAAATAAGTGACTTGAGTTTGAATCATTTGAATTGTATAAGTAGTTCTTTCAGAATGTCACTGATTTTATTCTGTGGATGATTCTATAAAAGGTATGTTATAAAAATACTGTTTCCCACAGTGGAGCCATGAAAGAAAGTTCAGTGTGACAAGAAGTCAGATTTTACTGTCTTACTTGTCTGATACTCTGTAATAAAATACATGCTCATACCTGCTTTTAATTTAACTTCGTCTTCCTTATATGCTTCCTTTTCCTATCAAATGTATTGGTTTCAAAATATAAAGTAAGGTCAGCTGTGTCTGTGCTTTAAGAAAATGCAATATGCACTCAAAAGACATGATCAAAAATTACTAGCAGAAAAGTATATATAGTGTTTAAACATGTTGCCAGACACGTTTCTGTATAAGGTAAGTTTATAGCATGTGGATTACTGCAAATGTACAGTGACAAGAGTATGCATCTTGTCTCGTGTTCATTTAAATTACATGGAATTCTTTCATATATTTGAGCACTTCAATGAGTTAAACTGTACAGTAATTGTTAAAATAATAATGAAAGTTGTGGCAAGTAGGAATCTTACTTTTTTGGACTTGTTCTTACTTAAGTGAGATATAAAAGCTGGTGCTCGTAAAGGCGATTAACAATAATGAAGATTGAACAGAAACCGCTGAATTGAACCAATATGCATCTGAAAATAATTAAAGTCATTCATTTTGTGGAGCACAAATGACAACCCTAAGACACCATCATGCTGGAATTAGTGGTCTCTCATCTAAATGAAAGGGTGCCATGCTTTACCTCTTGACCCCTTCTGCTTTATATGTAGAAGCGAGAGCAGTAGGTCAGTTGTTCTACTGGTGCAATCTTTAAAAGGTATCCATGAAATGAGACTCACGGATGTCCTTTTTTCCCCCACTCTTTTGTTTAACAAAAAATAGAGAAGGAAGAACTACTCAGTAAGAGCAAAATTCAATTTCTGTAGAGCACTAAAATCTCATTGAAGGTTTACGTAAGAATATAATGAGGTGTATACTTTGTGCTAAGTTTGCAGTGATGAAATTCAGTTTGGGCTGGAAGAGTTGTTGGCTTTATTGGCTGCCACTGCAGAGCTGATGGTAAGGTCTCCTGTTTAACCATGTTGCCATTCTTTGTTCCTCAAACCTCTAATGAGAGAAAATTGTATCCCTCTAAGCCGCCTCCTCTCTACCAGAGACAATTCCTGGTCTCTGTATGCTCTTGGCAGGTTTTTTCAGATGAAGTAGGCTTGAGCTGCACCTCATGAGTAATAGGAGGAGGCAGGAACTATTTGTCTCCTGCTCTACGAGTTCTTTGATCACTGTTCTGCTTTGCTGTGGTTGTGAAGTGGCTGGGAAAGCTGTGCTAGCATTAACCTGCAGTCCTGCACTGCATGTCCTGTTCTGAATGCAAAGTCCAGACACAGGTTTTTTATATCAGCTGTTGAGCTGCTTTCCAATTCACTCTAGTATGCAAACTGCTACAGTGAGAGCCATTCATTTGGTTTCATTTGGTCATGTGAGATGTGCTCTGGTTGTTCCTGGGTCTGTCCTCCCGCAGTTTTTACATTGACTGTTTCCATGTGCCAGGTCTTGGCAGGCATCTGAGCAGTGGTGTGCGATAATGTTGCACGTTTTGCAGAAATCAGTACGTGAGGTGGATGTATTTTGTATAAAGCTGGTGTATATTTTTTCAAATAGAAGTAGTGCCCAGATATACTAGCAAGGTGTTTGTTGGGTTTGTTGGGTTTTTGTTTATTTGTTTGATTTTTGTCTGTATAAAAAATAGAGGACATGGAGCTAGTATGTAACAATTACACAGACTTTCCTTTTAGTTCATGCTACATAACAGTTTTTATATTTTAGATGGCTGACCATAGGGGAAAATGTAAAACACTTTGTTTTGCAGGCTGGTAGGGTATTTTGTTTGTATAAATGTAACAGTGTTTCTTTCATAACTGTGAAACTTCCCATTAAGGGATGGATATAACTTTCAAAATAAAAAGATGCTTGTAACTGTAAATGGCTATGATATATTTGCTGCTCCCCCACCCCCCACCCCCCCCATTTGGAGGCAAAACCTATTTATGAGGCTTTATTAAGTGCAAATAATTCCCATGGCTTCAGCAGAGAAGAAACAGCTGTAGAATATAGCCTGATTTGCATATAAATGACATGATTTCAGCACAGAAAAGATATTGAAATATATATATATTTCTGCAGTGAAAGCCCGATAGTCACACATATTAAGGTCAGCTTGTGTAACTTTTTTAAGCTGCTGCAGGTTGATACCTGGTCGCACTTCCAGCTAGATTTAGGCACTATCAGTTGTATCCACAATGAAATTGTGAATTTCTGCTTTAGAGCTAATTAACTGATCGTTTGTTAGAAATGGGTTCCAAAACATTTATCTTGGCTACTTAAAGACTTATAAATGCTCAGAATACTTAATCAATGCAAGCGGATAACTTCAATTTCTTCATTCTTTCTTCAGTACTGTGAATTTGTGGTGCAAGGGTTCTGGTATTGTTTAGATAAGACAGAGAGAGTCCTGCTAACTTGCCCAAGTCACTTCTATAAACGGTAGGACGTATTACAGACAAGTGCAGTATTAATTTTGCTGTCCCAGATAGTTCCCTCAGGTTGTCTTTTTTACTGAAGATAAGTTCATGCTTCTAAAATTACTGTCCAACATAGGCCATCACTGATCAGTTGGAGTGCTCAGCCAGGATGAACACTGAGTGTTTCAAAGCTGGAGCTGTATGTGCCATCCTATAGCAGTTATTCCAGCTCACCACACAAATTCTCTAAAATATATTTATTGCAGTAGTAATATAGCTTTAGACTATTTTAATAATGAACTACCTTCAACATAGTCATATCTAGTTACTGAACAAAGATGTTCAGCTATTGAACACAGCTTCAGCACCAATACTCACACAGAGCTTAGACAACAAGCAAAGCCAAGTTCTGCAAGTGGACTTCTGCCATTCCCCAGCAAGCTGACAGAGCTCCCAGAGATCCTCAAGCAATTTCTTTAAGAAGACAGGCAATGTGAGAGAAAGCAAATGTGGGCTGTGGTCATCAACCAGCCACTTCCTTCCCTGAAAGGCTAGGAGTAGAACTTTGCAGAACTTCCTTCTTAACAATTTCTTTTGCTTTTTATGTGTTATAAATTCATTTGAATAGAAATGTGACAATAGAGTTCACTGCTAAGATTACCAAAGGTTTTTTGCTTGTTGTGATTTTAACTTTTGTAGTTCGGACTTGTTAGATTGCTGTTTGCAGAAACAAAATTATTTCATCCCATGGCACCATTCTCGTGTCTTATGAGTTATGCCTGGAGGAGGTTTTTCTGCCCAGCTGGAAATTCCTACTCCAAGAATAGTCACTCAGCAGCTGGATCGTTCATAAAATTTTCAGTATCTCCTCCTCAGTCAAAAAAAGTTTAGGTCTGAGATCAGCTGGGTGGTTTCTAAAAATTGTACTGGTAGGTGTAGAAGAAGCATTTGCCAAAGCATCGACACATTATCAAAGTAATTTTATTTCAAAAGGATGGCAGTAGAATTGATTGAGAAAGTGATTAATAGTAGTGGAAAAGATCTGCTTGACTTGTGATATATCACAGAGATGCATTTCAGAGGCTGGAGGTTTGCTTGAGGAAAATAACCTGTGATAGGAAGGTAAGAGGTACAAGTGCATCTCTCTCTTCTTGGGTGTGACTGTTTTGGACAATTCTATTAGCAGAGGCTTACATGAAGGCTTAGTTTCTGTAACAGGTTCACAGAAATGATAGTGTGTAAGGCAGATCATGGTAATAAAACAGAGTATGTTTTGAAAGAAGATAAAGTTGATTGCTTGGAATGGTAGAAAATAGCTTCAGATAAGTGTGTGATTCGATAGAAATTTGTCTGTAGAGTTTATAGCAGCCAATCAGAAATGCACTTTTGGTTCAAGCAGTTAATATCTCTGCACTGTAGCTTAAGGAATACAATTTTCAAAACTACTGTAGTGTGGGACCAATAAATTTTGGCACAAATAAGGCAGTATTCTGTATAATTTATTTTAGATTCACATCTAGGGTATGTTCTGACACTCCACATGAAAGTCAAATTGTCCATGTAAAATGGCTTTCAGGTGATAAGTTGACCCCTGGGGTTTTAGTAAAATAAAAGATTCAGAATTCTGTCTGATTCTCCAATCTATAAAAGCTATTTATCAGCTGTTTGAAGGATTTGATAAGAAGGAACAAAAAGGAAAAAAAGCTTTTGTACAGTGACATATTTCTCATTAATGGGAACAATGTAGAATCACAAGCTCCTTCTGGATTTGGTAGTAAATAGTGTGCTGACATACGTTTTGGCAGGCAGTTGCTTTGTGTGAGAAGTGCATGTGTCTAATGCTCTCTAATACGCATATTGAGCAAGGCATATTTCTAACATGTGCGTACAGCCCTTCAAAAGAAGGGCATTTACTGTGCCACCATCTGGCCATCATTTTTAAGCGCATTCTATTATCACAGCCTACCTCTGCAGAAGATTTGCTGGAGAATGGCCATCTTATACTGCTCAGAGAAACATGCCTTCACTGTCAGTTTAAGTAGATCTGAAGTTGAGTAGAGGCTTGATTGCATTTTTTTTTTTCTTAGAAGGATGCATCTGCATATACATGCAGATGAAGGTGAGCACTACTGAGCAAAATAGTAAGTGAGGTGACAGTAAATGGGACTAGTCATAGAGATAGCAGAAGTAGCCTGCCTAATAAAATGCTAAAGAGCGTTTAGGTTTAGAATGGTTAAGTGTGTTCCTTTGGGTTTTGAGTGAATAAAATATCTCCAGCTTCAAAAAAGCAAATAAAAAGCAAACAACGACAACAAAAATGCTGAAGAAAACTGGAATTTTCTACAATCTATGTAAACACATAGGATTGTTTCAAAGAAAAAAGAATCCTGCAGTTACAGCTCATGTAATCCGCCTTGGATTCTGCCTGACTGTCATGAACATTCAGTGTGTGCTGAGTTTGCTGCAGAAGTACTGCTCGTTGTGCTCTGTAGCTGGGAATGCAGTAGGGCACAGAGAGGCAGGCTGCACAGAGACTGTCTATTAGCCACTGAATTACCAGAGGACAGGCAGATGTCTTCTCTTCTGAGAGGAACTGAGCAGTGCTCAGAGGGAAGGAACATCTGGCACTCCCAAGTGGAATGAAGAAGGAAAATGCAGTGAGCCGAGATCTTGTCAGTGTTGTGAAAGAGCTGGGACTTTGTTTGCAGGTTAGAGCCAAGCTCTAGAAGTGACAGGAGGTTGGGCAGTTCCCTAGAGCAGGCTGAGCAGTGGCTGAGGTGCTCTGTAAATCACTTGGAGATGATCAGATTGGAAGAAGGAATGGAAAGATAGATTTATTCTATAGTAGCCCGCTGTGGACATTCATTTTCAAGCTTTTTAAATTTTATCTAGCCGTCTAACAGATCAGATTTGATTTAGAACTAATATTTCTATCCTGTGGTTCTAATAACTCCTACTCTTATGTAAATCTGGATCCTGTGGATATGCTCATCAGAAAGCGAAGCTTGCACCTAAGGACAGTTGATAATTCAGGGTTATGACTCAACTCAACAAGAGCTAAGTATTACTTGACCTTGTCTCTCCTGGTTTTGTTTTTTGGGTTTAACCTTACAGAGGACACTGGCTGGTGGTCCTCTGAACCTGTTGTGGGAGGGGCCAGGCCAGGGACTTGAGTCTCATGCTCACTCAGGTATGTACAAGCTCTAGAGGAGTGTACTCAAACACAATATGTCTGCCACGTTTTTAATGTGCTTTTCTTCTGGAAGACCAAACCTAAGGATCAGAAGAGCTTATGAGTAACGCTGACTTGTGCTGTTGACTAAGATATATTCTGCATTAATGCTTTTCAAAGTAGCTGTATGTTCTTTTTTGGGTTATTTGTCACTCTCGGATTGATTTTAAAATGTATCCTCCACTTTCAAGTTTTCAGTTGTTAGCACTGAAATATTTCACTGTGCCTTGGGGTATGGTGGCCCCACCTTAACTGCAGGCCACACCTTTTGCGTACTCCAAACCTTGTGAGAAACTTTCTTTTTTGGGGCTGGGAGGATGCATAGAATCTGTATTCTTTCATATCCTTCATACCTTCTGAGTGCTAGGCTGATACAGTGTCAGGTGCTGACAGTGCATAAGTGTTCACTGCAAAACTTGTGGCTGCAATCAGAGGTAAGGCTGCTGTCAGACATGGAAACATCCTGATGCAGGCTTGCAAGGAGAGTCCTGGGGCCCTGGATAAAGGCGAGCACACAGACCAGCCTCCTGAAAAGTGTCAGCCACCTCAGAACAACTTGAAGTGCAAACAGGTCATAGTCTGCTCCCCTGAAAGAGATGTGCAAGGTAGAATGGCTAAGGAAGATTCTCATAGAAAGCTTTTTGAGATAAAGGCAGTCCCATAACTTGCATTTTGGAAAGGGACATCTGGCCTAGGGCTTAATGCAGTTCATCTCCTAACTAACAAGAGAAAATAATGATTTTTTAAAAAGGAAAAAAAAAATCAGGTGTCCTTCAGAGGCACGGCTTTAAGAACCACTTATTGCTTTTGTGAAGTACAGAGGCTTGTGGTGACGCGTTTGGGGCATTCCTCCATCTCACTATCAGCATTTTGCCTTTCCTGTGGATGAATGCTGTGGTTGTGAGTAGGAAGGCATTCTTATTGCTAGACTGGGTTGTGCTGACTGGCCAGCCGTTCTGGAAGTCAGTATGACTGAAATGTGATCGTGGGGAAAGTGGAACATGACCAATAATGACAGGACTCATGGAGAATATCATGTTAAAGCATGCTCTGCTTGTGCCCTGTGCGACACCAGCTGTGGTGCCAATGCAGTTCTGTGGGCTGTCCTGTGTAATGAGTTTCAGTGAGTGAGTGGGTATTCTGCCTGGGAACCACATCTCCTACCTCTCAGCAATGCTGTTACTGGGATAAATTGCAGGTGTGCAGAAAACAAAGCAGACTGAAAAATCATCTTTCAAGATTATAATTCACCCATACTTGAATTGTAAAATAATAAATAGCCTTTTTTCATGTATAGGGTGTCAAGGGCAGGTGAAATACACTAAGAAAATAGAGATTCTACACCCTAAACTTAAATAGAACTGTCGCTAGCATTAGTAAATGTCTTTTCAAGTGTACATTTTCATTGTATCTTAGCAGTCCTGGTAGCCTCACGGACAGCTGCAGGTGTGTTGGGATTCACCAGGGCTCTGTCCCATCTTCACAGCTTTACATGTGGCCTTGAGACTGCTGGCCGTGTGTCTCCAGTGAAAGAGCTGAACAAAGAGTAGCATTACATTTACATTTCCAGTTGCAATGCCGATGCAAAGGGAAATGAGCCAAGTGGAACTGGTAACATCATTTCAAGCGCTGGCTAATGTCCGAAAGCAGCTGTGCCTGCCCTCAAACTGCGATGGGACATTCGGAACATATTTCTTTACAAAGGTCATTGAGGAATACAACCCCCAGCATGCACTGCACGCTAAGTGTTTTAATACGGCTCTTACATCGGCCTCACATCGGGCTTTTCCCTTTCTTAATTACGCTAACGATCTCCGGCCTGAGGCACATTGAGGAATGCCCCATCTGCGTTGGAAAAACTGTACAAGGAAAGCAGCCAGCTTTTAATTTTTTTTTTTATTATTATTTTATTTTTATTAAGGCGGCGCTGCGCTCCCTCTCTGCACGCAGACGGGTGCCAGGAGCCGCCGCCACCTTCCCGCCGCCCTCACAGCTCTCCCGGGACCGAGGCGCCGCCTCGCGGGGGCCAGGCGGCCGTACCGGGCTGCGAGCGAGGCGGAGAGGCGGGCTCGGACCCGGTGCAGGCCGCTCGGCCGTTTCTTCGAGCGCCGCTCTCGCGGCCGTCACCTTGGAGACGGGCGGGCGGGTCGGTGGTGCCGCCATCTTCCCTGCGGCGGCTCTGGGTGGGTGACGGGGAGAGCCCCGGCTGTGGAGGACGGTGCGGTCCGAGGAGCTCGGCCACAGAATTCCATGAGGAATGGCTGGGAGTCGGTGACTGCCGGCGGCTGTTGGCCCTGCCGATCCCTTCAGCCGCTGTGGCTCAGTCAGGTGTGCGGCCAGCTCACGCTTGTGCAAAAATGCAGTGTAGAAGCAAAGACTGGCCTTGTGGTGTAGGACTGGAAAGAGCTGTTACTTTAAATGGGGAAAAGCCTAGCCAGTAGCTGGTCGGCTTCGTCATTCACACCCACCTGGTGTGAACCGAGCCAGCGCACAGGGTGCAGCCATCATCTTGCTGCTGCTTCTACCAGTGTCTGCAGCAGCATTCAGCCCAGGTCTGCCTGCCAGCCGGGCGTCCCTCGGTGTGTGCAAAGGCAGAGAAGGAAAAGTGCCTTGCATTTAATGCAGAAGTAAGGGATTTGTTCTTTTTTTCCTGCAAATGTATTGCATGTTGAAAAGGAAGCAGCGTGCCCGAAGCAGCTGTTGGGCTCACCTTCCTTTGCTGCATATGCAGGCTGTGTGCTGGCAGCAGTGGAGCTGCAGGCCTTTGCTCTGGCCTTGCTGGGCCAGCCAGCAGGGCTGCAGGCAGAGCGTCCCAGAGCGGTGCCAATGCATGGGCTGCTATCTGCCTTCACCTCCCCTCCAAGAGTTCGTAAGGCGTTAACTTTCAAAAGGGAGGCCCTGCTGTGTATTTCTGTCAGTGATTTGGGAGTTTTAAAGAATTCATGCATGAAAAATGACTGTAGGAGCTGTATGCTCCCATGTGTGGGTAACGACTACATGGGAACACAGATCACAGCAGTTTTGCACTGAGACTGCTGCCGTTTACATGCTCTCTTTGGGAACGTTATGAAACGTTTTTAAATACTGGTGCATGTTAATGCATTGATTTCAGTCAGCCCCTTTTTGTCCCACTTGAATTTGTTCAACTTAACAGCTCGCGCGTCTCATGTTTGCTCTAAGATATGCCTAGCAAATTAGACAAATTAAAAAACGCATGCAGAAATGCACCCCTATGCACATGTATCAGGTTTGTTATTTATTAATGGACTCCAATTTCCGTACGATAGCCTACATTATTTTTTTTTAACTTTGGCTCAATGGGTAGTTTATGCCAATTACATGTAGTTTAACAGCTTTGAAATCTGTTTTTGCTTTTCTTATGCATAAAGACATGGATTCTGTTTCAGGTTTTAATTAAACTCTACACTGACTTTAAAGATTCTATTGTCCTTTCATTTAAATGGGATTTTTGTTAGATCTTTAACAAGGCCTCTGTGGGGTAATAAATCTAAGCAATTGTCCTTATTAGGAGTAGATTATTCTCAAGAGATGGAAAGTAACAGAAGTAAGTAAAACCATTTGTAGAGACTGAACTAAGGCTTTTTCTTCCTAAACATTAAACAGACTTGCAAATGACTTGCTTGGGTGCTCAAATTAAATTAAATTATATTTTGTTTATTTTTCACATTTCTAGTGGAGGCTATTTGCGTTTACTTAAACTTGGAGTTTCGTTGAGCAGAATTCACTCCAGGGTATGGATCCGTACCTTCAGTAAACAAGCCGTGCATGAAATTCAGTACGTGCTGCAATTTCTTTTGTTAGTAATTGTTGCCACACTTTTATATTATGGGACACGCAGACCTAGTGAGTATATTCTTGCTCCCTCATGTGTTCCACAGTAGGTGAGTCTTGGCTGGAGAATTTGCCTGTCATTTGCCGCGCACCCCAGCCAAGCAGAATTGCAGAGCACATAGCAGCATGCAGTTTGTCCAAGGGCCTGCTATGTGCTCATCTAAAACTGCAAGTTGTTAGTCAGGGAAAACTTGCCACTAAAGCACCCTTAGCCTTCAGTTTACCTGTTGTCAGAAGGTGAAAGGGCTCTAGTGGTTCTTTTTGTTTGAGGTGTTTGCTTCATTCAAGGGTATTCTCCACTTTGTAGGTGTCCAGACCTTGTTTTATTCCCGACTTTAATCATAGGTTGGCTGCTGCTGCGGCCTGGCTTCCATCACATACAATCATATCCTGAATTTTAGCCATACATTTAATTCCTAGCTTTGCTAAACACATCATAGTGCAAATCTTTTCAAGCATCCACTTATTTGAAAGTTCCATTTTTGTGGTGCTAGGCTGGGGATGCTCATTTGTGGGACTCTAATTTACCCAAAATCAACTGGTGAAGGCAGAGATCTTGTGCAAGGACATGCAGTGAGACATGTGACATGAGAGGCTGAGTTGTTTTCGCTGGCTTCAGTTCCCGAGCTGCTTGAGCTGCTGCCCTCTGCAGAGCATGCTGCAGGAAGCTGGACTCCAGGGACACGGCTGCACGTGACGCAACCCACGTCCGCCTGCACCGGGAAGGAGCCCACAGCCCTGCTCAGGAGCAGATGAAGACAAACCTGTCTTCGTTGCTGCAGCCACCAGGTATTTAATGTCCTGAAGCTCTTCTGTCCGTGGGCTGTTCTGTCCCTGTCCTGCACGCCAGCACCTGGTAGAGCCAAGTGCTGTGAGGCTCTGATCTGCTTCTGTTCCCTACCTGGTACATGGCCATGTTTCTCCATTCTGACTTCTCAACCCTTCTTGTCTCTGCGTGACACTGTAGTGATACTTTGGGGCAAGAACATAGTCTATATGTATAATTTCTAATTAGGTATTTTTTTCAATTTCCTGGGCAAAACAGCAAGTTTTGTTCAGTCTTCGTCTGTTCTTTTTTTCTGTAACTCAAGTGGCAAAGAGTTTGGAATGGTAAATCATGAGGGAGGTGGGAAATTTGCTGCAAGTGAAATCTGTGGCTCTGGTGCCTCATGGCTTCTCTGTGCTCTGATAGGAATTTAGAAAAACAGAAGGTACTGACAGCAAATACGTCACCTGGTTGCTGTTCTGTTTTTGGGATAGAGCTGGAGAAAGAAAGAGGGCAAAGAGGAAGCTCATAGCTGAGCTTATGGGCTTGGATTGCCTGTCTTCCTTCCTCCTAGTGCAGCACGGTGAGAGAGTGAGTGGCAGAGAGTCAGAGTCTGAGTCCTGATGCTGATTTAACTTTTAATGTGACACAGTGCCTAGGCCTGTGAACCAGCTGTGAGTGCTCAGGGGCAGATTCTGGGGAAATGAAGAGTCTCCGTCCTGTATTGTGTGGCATTAGATCTCCTGTTTTAGCCAAGGCATCTTTGAGATGAAGTAATACTATATCTCAGCCAAAATCTATGGGGTGTAGCTATGGCATCTCACCAGTATGTGGGATTTCCCCTCTGTTTCCTTCAACAGCAGCAGGGCCAGGAGCTAGCTCAGCTCTGGAGAGTGAGGCTGAGAGGGCTCAGCTCTGCACCTAAGAAGTTTGTTGCTTCTGTTCCTCCATCCCCCAACCCCTGTTTCTGGGGACATGAGCTGTTAGCAGGAGCTGGGACTCTGTGCCTGCAATATGAAGGCAATGATTGCTTGCTGACGTGCACTATCTGACAGTTGAAAGGACCTCTGCTTGCCTGGCACTCTAAAGCTTTCCAGTGCTGGCTATGCGCTGCAGTGCCAAATGCATCTTGTAGATGCTGTTTGCATATTGCCCGCCCAGAGAAGCAGCCATGTTCTGTCCTGTTTGCAGCCACCTCCCCTGAGGGCAGCAGGCTGTGTGGGTCTGGAGCACCTGTGCAGCACAGGTGTGAAAAGCTGCCCTGCTCCTGCCCCGAGGCACAAAGCTGCCTTCATTCTGCCAGGTAGAGCGGAAAAGCTGGGGTCCGGCTGTGGGACACATCCCTGAGCATCTGTATGATGCAGGTGACGTGTATTAAGAATGCCAGTTTGCTTCTCAACATGAGCAGATTGAGACTTAGGTGGCAAAGTAATGGGAATGCTAAATGATTACTGCTAACCCTTACTAAGATGACAGCAAATCTCCTCTATATTAATGTTCCACTTTTGAGACTAGGTTGAATCTTTCTTTATTAAAGAAGGTGGAAAGCCTAGATGTAACTCTTTAATCCTCAACTGGAAAATACAATTCTGAAATCTATTATCTTAGGAATGCAATAATCAGAGTAATAACCGATATTAAGTCTACTGTGACTATTATTTAAAGTACTTTCCAAATGGAAACAAAAGTTGAGAGGACAGAGTCACGTTCACTTGGACACCTGCTTTCTCTGTGCAGTGGCACACAATAGGAAGAGACTGATGCCTATTTTCTGCCTTGTGTGATTGTTTCAGGATCTACCAAAGGCTGGAGATTATTATGATATTCATAAACACATCCATTTCCTCTTTATTCCTAGAAAAGACTGTTGGAATTACACTCTACAAACGCAGTCCTGAGCATGAGGACCCGTGGTGGTTACCCATGTGGAGTGTCCCACCTCTTTGGAAATCTGTGGCATTAAAGAGAATGTAGTCAACCCCTTCCCCTGGCCTACCTGCACCTGACATCATGTACATGTTGTTTCTCACAGCATAACAGGATTCCTGATTTTCCCTAATGATGTTCTTCCTCCTCCCCATGTTTTTCATCTGTCTTTGCCCATTTGTATAGTGCATCTGCCTGCTCTGTTGTTTTCATCTTCTCCTAATTTAGTACCCTGGTGAATTTCTCACTGTCTGCAAACCGTTAATAAGAGGTTCTGTGGCTCTGCTTGCGAAGGAAAATGCTGTGTTCCCAAGATAGCTTAGAGACTGGTGTTTATCTGTGCACACTGTTTAGGAACCTTAGCTTTGTTCAGGTATTAAACAGGTGGAAAATGATCTCTGGATTGTAACCTGTTTGCCTCTCTAGTTTGAGAATGCAAGGAACACAGAAATTCAGAAGTTGCAGGATGTGAGAGGGCCCGTACAACCTTAGGGAAGGGGCAGTTTGCCGTGTAAGCAGAATGAAAAAAACGGATGAATAAAAGGCTACAAAGCCCGTCAGGTCCCAGCCTGTGGGCCCACGAGGGCAGCCCTCTCCTCCTTCCCACCCCCTTTTCTGTGCAGCCTGCTTCAACCCGCTGCTATGCTTGGTGGCTGAAGAGCTGGCAGAAATGGGTGTGTGCCTGAAATACCCTCATGCTGTGCAAGGCCAAGCTGGCTGCCCGCGTGTAAGGCGAGGGGAATTCTGCTTGCTGCTGCCATTTTTGTGCTGCTCTTGCAAGAAGCCAGGGTTCGTGTAATTGCTTCGATCTAGCCAAAATTCCTGTGGCTTGCGCAGCCCAAAGGAGCGCAGCGTGCTGTGGTGGGTGGTGGCCAGGTCCAGCCCCATCAGGCTGCCCGAGGGCCACAGGGACATGGCGGAGGCAGTTGTTGGGGTGACAAGGGGAGGGTGGGCTGACGCAGACTGAGGGTCTCAGCACAGTGCTGATGGGAGTGTGACTCCTGGTGCATTAGGGCCTGCTATTTTAGGGCAGGCATGACACTGCTACAAGTGCTGTGTGCGTTAGGCAATGCCCAAGGTCTGTCTGTGCCCACTTATTAAAGCCGTGTTGGACCAACAAAGTTGTCCCTTTCGTTTGTGCTCCCAGCTAGAAGCTTTCACTGGATAAAGTAATCACTCTCCTTGCTGTGCTAGGGCTGCCAGAATCGCCCTGTAGCTGCACCTCTGACTGGGTAAGGGCCGCTCTTGGCCTCAGCAGGTTTCTGGAAGCACCCTGCAGGCCGTGTCTCCTGGCACAGATGTCTTGTGCCCTCGAGCCTTCTTGAGCAGCAGTGCAGGAGGGAGCCTGGTGCTGCCAGGACAGTGGATGTTAACTCTTTGTTTTCTAAATTCAGTGTCCATGTGACACCGAGGAAAATAAACCTCTGGCCCCTCTGTACAGCCCCATGTACCTCCTGCTGCTGCTGTTAGTAATGCTGCATGCAGTCCCTCCGTGCAGGCTGGGAATCAGAGAGCAGGTGGCAGCAGGCAGTGTTTGAGTCTGGACAACAGCTGACAGCGCTGCTGGAACTCGCGGTCAGGTAACTCAGAGGTAACCGTCAGCCTCAGTCAGCAGCAGCATTGTAAACTGAAGCAAACAGTGTAGCCCTTGCTTTTTCTAGAGGGGGTGGTGCAAAAGGAAATTGAAGTAAAAATTAATTTTGAAGTGAGTCAAGGCTTTTTGCAAGCTGCTTTCAAATCTCTGATAATAACAGAACCTATTTAAAATAATGGAAAGCTGCCATCTGCTGGTAAAAAAAGTAATGCACATAATGAAGAAGCAGACTTCAGAAATGATAAACAATTCTTTTGTATTTGACGTGCCACAGCAAATACATATGTGATGTGGGAGCTGCATATATTTATTTTACTGTTTTCATCTCCATTTGCATTTTCATATAGAATATGCTAAACAGATGCATATAACATAACTAACTTTAACGACAAGAGCAGAAAACCAAAGACAATAAGAATAAAGAATGAGGACTAATAAAAGCAGATGAGCGATCGGGGTGGTGACAGCCTCCAAATGTGTCCTATTTACATTGCTAATAAAGAATCGCATGTACTTCCTTCTTTGATCCCCCCAGCAGACCCTCCTGTATGACCAGAATTGTAGCACTGGGAAACATTTCCCAGCTTCTTCAGTGTGATCTCTTTGTGTGTGGTTTCTTAGTTAAGCTTGTAAATAGGAAGCAGGGAAGCGGGTCTTTAATTGTTTCTGATTTAAGTAGGTCACCTTCACCAATACCCAGATCTCCCATGTTATAAGCTAGGCTGACTGTTGAATGAATGTAGGAAATACTTATTACACAAATACGAGCAGAGAAAATAATTCAGCAGAGGACCACTCCCACATTATACGGCCACTTACACAACTGGGCTCCATAAATCCCAGGTATGAGTGCACAGCAGGGGAGAGACCATCAGATTTCATGTTTGCATAGTGCCTACCAGGTAGCTGTGCTGGGCGCCCCTGGTCCCCGAGGTGCTGCTGCACTATAAATAGCAGTATTAGCGTGAATTACCTCCTGTGCAAACACCAGGCCGCTTGGCTTTGTCATGCATGCAGTTTTCTTTTACCGTTTTGGTTACTATAAACATAACCCGTTGTTTCAGCAAACCGATTTTGTCATAGGAAATGCTTAAAATGGGCAAACTGAAAAATAGGTCAGCTCTTCCTTTGAAATCAGAGAGCAGTGTGCATTTATAACATTTCCCAGGTTTATTTCCTTGGAGCAGGTTTGGCAGGTATGAGAGGAAGTCAGAGATTTATTTTTGGTGCTATGTACCAGATGTCATACCTGCTTTTCTGAGACAGCGGCTTTTATCTCCAGCAGTACCTGCTTTAGTAGTGATGAAAGAAGTGACTCGAATCCCATTTAGAGCATGTAGTGTGCGCTGTTTGTATGCTGCTGAAGGGAAGGAGAGGCTTCTTTGGGAAGCTCCAGGCAGAGTCTATGCATCATCATAAAGCGAACGTTTGCATCCCTCCTGGCAGCGTTTTTGCCTCTATGAAATGAGGAATTAGTGCACACAAGTCCAGGGCTTGCAATCCTAGCACGGGCTGAAGGTCTACAAGGAAGCCTGGTTTGAAGTGCTGTTGTATTTATGGGAACTCCATTCGTGGCTTGTTTTGTAACATCCAGATTGTTCTTTGGAAAGGACTGGTTTCAGGGGATCTGTGATGCTGCGTGTGCTTCATTCACGCTGATCTTCATTAAATCCAGTGCTGCTCAGCATCATGCCTGATGGGGCCCTGCTTGGTGGCAGAGGGAGGCTTAGAATATAGGGCTCAGGAAAAGCACTGTGACTTTTTTGACTTTCAGTCTGTGGAGGATCTAGCCTCTGGTACGTGATCACAGGGGCCCTGTTTACTGAAATGCTCCAATAGAAACACAACATGATCAAAGGGAAACAGAGCCAGGGGAGCAGCGGTGCCCATGGATACCTGTTAGCAGGCAGGAGCTGAAGCTCACAGCTGCCATCAAAGACCCTACTGTCCTCTGCTCTGCTCTGCCGCGCTTCCATCTCCCTGCTGATGGGATGCTGCCTTCCAGCTGAAGCATGACTGACAGCTGAAATAACAGTCCCAGTTTGTTCCAGGTATGTCAGTGACCTGCATGACCTGTAGGAAAGATAAGGTAAAGGCAATCAAAGCATCACACTCCCATAGCCTCTAAGGACTGTAAAAATGGAAACCTGGGAAACAAGCTAGTACATATGTGAAGGAAAGAAATGAGGGTGGAAGTTCACCCTTCCCTGCTAATATGCTAAATCAGGAGTTCAGTGAGACTGGGCTTTAACCCAGTAATAGATAGGAGGTGAGTAAGAAATGATCAAGAAGATAAGGCTGATATTTACTTTGTTTGATGCTGGAATTGTGTTCCAAAAGTCCCTCAAACCATAGAAGGCTGTGGCTGGCAGGGCTGAAAAGGTGGGTTATAGCAAAAGGGAGTTATTGTCATTACATAAATTGAAGCAGTTCAGGTCTGTTGAACCGTTTAATGCCATATCCCATTTTCTTTTATGAGCTTGCTTTGCTATGAGATTCAGGAGATTGTGCTGACAGCACAATTGGCTGGTTTTGTTCTGTGTTTCTAGAGGATTAAGCTGTGTCATGCCTCTGCCATGTTTGAAGTTTGGCAAAGGGTTTACCATTCTTTTGGCCAATGTTTGATCCTACTTCTTTTCCACACTGCCCCTCATGTACCTCCTCTTGGAATGGAGTGCACGGGCTAAGTAACAGTAAAGCTACCAGTGGTTTACCTAGAAGCAGGAATGCCATTATTAGCTTGGTCCTAGCAAAGTGTAGCTCTCAAGGTGAAATGAGATCCTGATTTTTGTGAGAATTATTATGTAGTGGACTCAGAAGGGATACGTAGCAGTTTACTGCTGTTCAGAAAGCAATAAGACGTCCACTTTACAAGTAAGAAGTATGAAACATGCATTATTTCGGTCGCAGAGAAGGAGGAATGCGAGAGAGATGTGTAATGGTTACACAGTTGTCAGTTGTTGCGAATGTAGTGACATTTGGAGACCTCTGTTATTCATTTGAAATAAACAATGGAATAGGACCCATATGCTACATGCTTGTCAAAGCCAGGCATAGCGATCGGCTAACGCGCTTACCGGCCAGGCAGTGTACATGGGGATATTCTCCTTTCACACTGTCTGCTGACTGGAATTGGGCCCACGAGGAAGCCAGGTGATTAATCTGCAGGGGTTTATTTTTTCTGAACTGTTAATGTCCTCTGTTTCAGAGCAACAGCCCATGGCTCATTAAGCAGGGAGGACTTGAATGCAAGTGTGAAGGGCAGCACTGAAAGATTCTCTACACATCTCATTGGAGCTGAGAGATTAGAAAGATTGTGTTGGAAAAAGTTTGTCCTATGCTGGAGCTGAGCTAGTGCATTCTGAGAAGCAGCAGTACCATTAGAAATACTTACACATTGCAGTCAATAGGAATAAAATGTAAAGCCACAAGGCTCTTGCAGGGTGGTAGCAGACACTTGGTACTGGCCCAGAAGTGCACAGCTGCTGTGTAGCTGACCTGCTGGGAAGAGCACGCTCTTATTAAGTCTGTTGCTCCATTTCTTTGGTGATTACATCTCTCTCTCACTGTGTTCCGTCTGCCTGTACTGCTTGTGTGCTCTGCTGTCAGATGCTGAGAAAGCAAACGGGGTTGCTGAGGCTAACTGCCTCAACAGAAATGCAACAGAGGAAGGATGCTTACTCTGAAAGATGTTGAAATATTAGATTAATCTTGGGATCTGGATGTTATTAGGCCTCATTTTAGTCTGTTGTACCTGTATTGAAGACTAGTTTGTCTGCAAGTGGAATATTTGAAAACATGTTGATTTAGGAAAAATAGTCTTCAGGCAATGTGATATTATGTAAGCATTATTTTATTAGCCCCGGTAACCTGGAGAAAAAGGGAAGCATCTCAAGGCAGCTTTTACAGATAGGGAAAATCAAGGCTTTGATGTAGAGATTCAGGCCTATGTAGCCTTGTGTCTGCTGGTGCTTGGCCCTGCTCGCTTTCACGTGAGTCTCAATTCCCAGTCACAGAGTAGCCATGTCCTGTGCAGCTCTTGGCAACGCTGATTTCATCCTGTGAGGGAGTCTGTGTCGAGAGGGCAGCCGTGAAGATAGGCTGTTGTAGGAGAAGGTGAGGATGATGAACTAAGGGCTGTCTTGCATCAGGCCGAGAGGCTCTCTTAAGTGTAATTGTAGTGTTAATTTTCCCATGATCAGAACTTCCACTGGTCTGCAGAGATAAAGTGGCAGCGAGGATGTGTGTGGGAAGGGAAAGTAAGCAGGCTGCAAGGCTTTCTGGGCTTCGCTCTCAGCTGAACCTCTTCTGGCTTCTTTATTTTTCTCTCCCGTTATTCTTTAAAGTTCTATAAGCAATTAGAGGAAACTTAGCAGTAATACTGCCTGTGGAGACCAGGAAAGCAAGAATACATTCTACATCATCACTTCCCTTTGTTTGTCTTTTTTATCTTTGATCAGCTGCAGATGAAATACCCAGCTAACTGCTCACACACTCAGGGCTGCCACTCACGCTGATGGAGCTCCCTGGCACAGGACGATGCTCTGCAGCAGTCTGGCAGTCTCCATTTCTTATTCCAGTGCTCTGACAGGTCACTCAGGGAGACTAAGAACCTCTATTCTGGAGTGGAAGAGGAAGTGCAATTTCAATTTTGTTTTGATTTGAAATTTTCCATCTACCTATCAAGACCAAATCCTTGAACTATTTACTTAGAATAACTGAAATACCCCTATCTGAAATAGTGGATATGCAAGATTTAGCCATTAAAGAGTTGGGGTAAAATTAAAATCCCTTTCAATAATAACTGAAGTCGGAGAAAATCTTTCAAGAAAATTAAACACTTGATCAAAAAGAGAGAGGGGTTATTGTTGAGAGCATAAAGATTAAACAGGAGAGTTGTCTCAGAGAATAACCATCAATGATAAGTAGCAGGCAGTTAATAATATCCCCTCAGGGATCTTCTTTTACTCATGTAGGTTTTTGGACAAATACAATATTACATTTTTTATAGCTAAAGCACAAGAGAGCTTTGTGCCATTTCAGGGTAGCAATAAAGCTTCAGTGGAATAAGGACAACTGGAGAGGTGGGCAAGGGGGTAACCCAGGCGCTGAAGCAGTGGGGAAGCAGTGATCTGCCTCTCAACCCCCAGCCTCTGAGACCCATTCTCAGTCCTCCCTTCCATGCCCCTTTTTCATATGGGCGGTGCTGTATCAATGCTGAGATGTCATATGGCATTGCCCCTTGTTACACAGCAGCTGAAAATGAATGGCAGACCAAGTCGACTAAGGGTGTGATTCCATGCTGTAGTTAACAACTTGTTTAGAGCTCGAACATGCAAATGGTTGGAGTGGTAGAATTAAAGGGATGGGAATCCGCAACCAGGGGAAGGCATGCAGGGTAGAAGGGCTGGGGGCAGGAGGTTTGGAGGACTCCTCAAGCCAGCTCTGCAGCTGGAGAAACTGTAACATGAAGCAGCTCCCTTGATCTCTAATTTACTTCTCTTGCTCTCTTCCTATGTAATTACAATAATAAATCTTGTTGTTCCTTAACCATCTTGTGCCCATTGCAAACATTTAAGAATTAATGCAGTTTTTGCATGTGATGCACATGTTCTGCATGTCCCCTTGTGTCCCTTCACTTATTCATTTATCGTGTACACACAAAATTCCCATAAAATATTAATCTGAAATACAAATCTCTCTTTGCACTCTGGGAACATTTGCATATAGTAATGTTAACGAGATTATTAATTCTGCATGCACAGTCTGTGGGCTGCACACAGGGCCAAATTTCTCTCAGCGTCTGTACTGAAATCAGTGTCAATTCCAGAAATATTATTTTAATATTAAAAAGTTAGTGGGAAAGGAGAGTTTTCTAGAACTGGGACATTTCCTTCAAACTCAAAGAAGAGAATTTGATTCTTGGCTTCTGGTTTTTCCTTCCAAGTATTTCTTTGTGGAAGGCATTGTATACTGCTTGTATTTCTGTCTGATGACTCCTTATAGATTAGTACAGCCTGGAGACAAAGGGAGATTTTTTTAACAGTGCTGTAATCCATGAGGAATCTGAACATTTCTTTTGCTATTCCTCCTTTTTGGGACCATCGGGAGTAGCTACCCTTCTGCAAGGCTGCTAGGGGCCAGGCTGCCTCTGCACCTCTCTGCTCATCCCTGCCTTCTGCCAGGTGGGGTCTCTGGAGCAGGGATTTGGCTCTTTAGGACAGAAAGTCATACCGGTCCTGTCAGAAAGGTCTGTTCTGTGGGCTGCACACAAATCCCACCATTCAGAGCTATCAGGGCACATTGCACCCCTTTCCCAGCTTCACTTCTGCAAGCTAGCTATTTCTCCTCTTTGGTGGACTGGGAATGGCCATGTTTACCCACAGTGAAACCTGAGTCACTGCAGCTTTTCCAAAGGCTTCTACTGGGAAAGTCCCAGAGTGCTCCCTGCTGCAGGGGACAGTGGGGTAAGGCCTGTACAGTGTGGGGCCCTGTGGCCGGGCACTATGGGGCTTGTGTTGGGCACTGCAACCCAGGAGCTGGGCCTTCTGGCAGGGAGCGCACAGAGGTACCCAGCTTGCTGCTTTGGGGTGACACAACATGCTGCATGTGCTGCTGTACAATCAGAGCCCTTCTGGTTTCCAGAAACAATGTATTTTCATTTTGATTCAATTTCTCTGATGGAATTCAAACGTAGATGTCTGCAATAGGACAAGTCAGTGCTTTAGTATCCACAGGAACAACACCTCCACCCTCAGCAATGAGTGCTAACTACGAAGCACTCATTTGGCTGTATAGTTTTTTAAAGTGTTATCAATGAGGCATGTGAGAATATTTCCCCAGCTGGAGCTGAGCACTTCCATGTGCTCACTGAATTGGGGACTACGTCATTAATGCGATGCTTAAGGACTGACTGGAGATCCAGAAGAAATGGTCCTGACTTAAGCAAGCCATCACATTTCTCTTAATCATTACTACTCCATCATCTTTCTTTTTTCTTTTGCTTCCTTCTTATTCATGCTTAAATGAGAAACATCTGTTTCCATTTTTCACATTGTTCTGTTATGTGAGTAACAATATTAAACATGTTTTTTTCTGCACTTTGAGAGAATAAATTAATGCTAAGTTTTGTGCTTTTAGAACACTAAAGCAAAACATCTGTTTCAGCTGCAGGTCATTATGATGAAAAATCCTACTCTGTGTGTAGTGCAAAACTGCCAAAAAATGTATCAACCTAAGCACATTTCCTCACCTGTCCTTTTACTATAGCAATTGAAGATGGCCAGAGGACAGTAACACTTGTCTTTGGGGATGGAGCAGTTGCACGTGCTCGCTGCTGTGACCCACGGCAATCCTCGAGATGATGGATCCTGCTCTGATGTGGTGGTGCCCCGAGGTTGCCCCATAGCATCGGGCTGAGTGTCTCCATGAGACTGTTTCAGCCAGGCTGGTGCTGTGCAGGGCTGCCTGATACCCTGTGAGCAATACCCTTCAGTTGAAAACAGCCCCCTCAAGTCATCTGAGGTTTGAAGGTTGTTCGTGGGGCATGTGGCTTGAAGAAAGTTCAATAGGCAAATCTACTGCAGATGTCTTGTTGTGGCAGAGCCCAAAAGTAGATGTCTGTGTTCCTTTGTTGATAATGATCTCCTTTGTGAAGCACTTTGAGGTCTACAGATGAAAAGGCAACAAGTACCTTAGAGCTTGGCTATTAATAAATAAAACAATGACTATTAGAAAAAACCAGTGCAGTCACTGAATTATGTAGGGAGAGCCTGGCTTTTGGGGCAGGTCCTGGCAGGTAAGTAATCACGTACTCCTACAGGAGCCTGGGTCCACCCTCGTTTCCCTCTGTCTTTAATTACAAGGTTCAGATCCTTCCTAAGTATAAAGGAGGTGCTCAGCATCTGGCAGGAATGATCTTCAATGCTGCACAGGGATTTTCCAGCATTTTAAAAGGAATTATTTTTTTTTGTTCTTGCAATCTCCTAAAGCAGCCCTGTGCTCACACCTCCATGGTGCAAACGGAGGTGATGGCTTGGGGTCTCTAGCAGTCCTGTGTGCTTTTTGTAAAGTGTTCTGGCTCCTGTTTCATTTAAACACGGAGTTTTTGAGACAAGAGCCTGTGTGTACCATGCTGCACTGGGTCTGTTCACCTGCAGCCTTCCCCACCCCCAGCGTACGAGCGTGATTTCCTTTCTGCACTGCTCTGTCACCGCTTGGCAACTTTCCCAAGACAATCCATACCAGAAAGGAGAATATGAGTGCAGAGACGGGAGCAATGCTGATGGAACAGCTTCATTTAAATACCATGAAATGTTGAGATATGAGACATAACTGAAAGCAAATCACAGCCCCTAATCTCTACCATCAGTTCTTTGGTTTGCCTTCACTACCAGCAGCACCTAATAGCCCCTAACTGTCCTCCATCTTGTTCAAGAAACTGCCTGTGGCAGAATGCACAAGCAGCTTGGCAAGCAGTTTGAGAGGCAGCCATTCTATTTATTTATTTATTTTCTCCTAATTCCTCGTGATTCTCATAAGCATTTCCCCACTGATGTGCCTGTGGCATCATTAGGTGTTTAATGAGAGTGACGCCTGATTGTTACTGTTTTTATAGCTCATTTTGCATTGACAGCTCTTTGGTTTTGGCAGCTTATGACAGGTGTGCGGACTTCTGGCTACACCCAGCTTTAGGATTTGTAGAACTCTTTACCATTGAGGTATTGTCATAAAATCTGCCATAATGGATTGTCAACATGGATTATTTTTGAGTGCGATGTGTGTCCAACAGCACAGAAGTTTAATAGCCAAATAATTATTTGAGCGTGTTTCTTTTTTAGTTTAACTGAAACATTGGCGGTCCACTAACAGCCACGATCAGGCAGAAGTTAAGTGCAGTTCTGCTCTGGACAATCCTGTTGGGCATCGTTTAGCTGCTCTGAGACCAATTTCACTCCACGGGTTGTGGGTCACTGTCTCATTTCTCTTCTTCCTTGCATCCAGAATCTTGACTGTTATCTGTTGTGCTCAGAGAGAAAATGCCAGCATTGTATCTGCAGGACACAAGGCTGCTACAATTGTAAGCCTCGGACAGATGCGTGCAGTGTCATTTTACTGCCTGAGTTTAGTCTGCACGATGGCTGTGCTTCATTCCTTTCTTTACTGATTAAATTAAATGGATATAATTTTTGTGTGTAGCCAATAGCATAATTCATGGGAGTACACTGTCTTCATCTACAGTGTTCCGTGGAAGATCAGCACTGTGCAGTGCCTTTATTTAACAGCTGTCTATGCAAGGAAAATACTGGTATTTTTTACAGAGTAACTCATATCTATGGAGCTGTCATTTTTGTATTATTATCCAAGCGATTTTATCTGGGTTAGGATGCCAGTGCTTCCTTGCAAAGCGTGCACCCTGTGTGACACAGAAAGGGAGCGAGCAGCACCTCGCTGCAGCCCCACGCCTCCTGCTGACCCACAGCAGTGCTGCCCAGCCCAGCCTGAGGCTGCCCACAGTGCAGGCCTGCAGCTCTGTGCCGCTGCTCCCAGCGCTGCACAGCCCCAGGAGCGAGCAATGCTGTCTGCTTGTCCTTGTATACACAGCTACTGTTTCAAATGTTCTTATCCTGGCTTCCAACATCTCTACTTTTATGTCCTTGTTTACATTTAATAGCAGTTACGGTGGTTAACTGGCTTTATTTTGGAAACCTTGACATTTCTCTTGCCAGTACTGAAGCTGTGAAGATCTGAAACAAAGACGTGCCTTTTTACTCTGTTCCTTCTGATAGGTTTTGTCATTTGGCAACTGTTGTTCTGTTAGACTTAGCAGAATTTGGACAGGATTCTGATCTCCTACAAAGTGACATGCATTTATTAGAATGCAGGAGCAGGTTTGGGGCCTTTTTTCTGATACACCATGCTGGGTGCCGTGCATGAGAAATTAGAGTCTGTCTGTTGTTATGTGACCCAGCAGCTGCGGGAACTTCTAGGGCTTCTAAATAGTGAAATGAGAATCAAAATAGTATTCCCTTAAGGGAGAAAAGAAAGGGATCCAGGCTACCCTTCTGCAGATCTCCTGGGCTCCAGAAGAGGATTAACCTTGGGCCAAGCCAGCCCTCATACACCTGTAGTTCCACTGAGGTAAAACAAAAAAAGTGAGGAGAAATTTGGAATTATTTCTGCAGGCTCTTTCAAGATGTTCTTACTTTCATAGTTTCTCCTGAAACCCATCCAAGTGCTTAAAAAAAAAAAAAGAAGAAGAAGAAGAAGAAGAAAGAAACAATTGTAATTTCTAAACTAAATGAAACACGGGACTTGGGATTTGCTCACTCACTGTGTTGAGGGTGTACTTTTGACACTTGTGTGAAAGAAAGAGAATCCCATGGTTTGGATGGCACTGCAGTTGACATTGAAGCGTACTTCATTTTGTGTTTGGTTGTTTTTCCTTTTTGGTGCACAGGTAATTGCTGACAATTGCTGACATTGCCAAATAAGCAGTGGGGAACTCCCCAAGCCATTTAATTTTCCTGCTCCTGCCGGGAAATGGGATTTATTCCATCAGCCACCCTGCAAGCGCAGTGTCCTCACCCGACTCAGAGCAGGAGGACTGCCAAGTGCTGGGGGGGCCAGCGAGCCCTGTCCTCCTGCCCAGCAGAACTGCTCCTTTGCTACCCTTAGGGTTTTATTACCTGGCCACTGTCTGCCCTCTGGGCTCCCTGGGAGAGTCCCAGCTGGGACACTGATCCTCAGAAACCTACTCTGTTGCCCCTAATGCCCATGTATGTTTGGATCGCCTTCACTGCTCAGTGCCTGTCCTCAGGGCACCCCTGTACCTGTCCAAGAGAACCATATGGCCTGGCGCTGGGCTTTAGCTCTGCCTGTACACGTGCCCTACCTGCCCAGCCCTGCCCAGCACCATCTGGCCATGTGGTGACAAGTTGTCTGTGCCTCCAGCCCAGTTCCTCCATGTGGCCCCATGCTGCCATCTTCAAGCTCTCTGGTCACTTCACAGGCTCCTCTGTGTTTGGGAGGCTGCAGCTCCAAGCTGAGGTCTTCTTGATTCTGTTAACCCGAAGAAGCAGCAGCACTCCTTCCCAGCACTAGAATCTGTTTCTAAAAGGTAGGGCCTGAGTGTGCCATCCCAAATGGCCTGAGAGACCTGAGAGATGTGCTGGCTGTCCTAGGGAAGGTGAGGCATAGATGGGGACATGGCCTCAATCTGTACTTTGTGCTGCTGTTTTTATTCCTCCTCAGCAACAGAGTCAGTATGCTCACGTGGCATGTCCTCAAACATATCACATGCCACCTGCATACAAAAACCAAACTAGCAGGCAAGCCAAGTGTGTCCAGTGAGCATTTGAGAAGGAAACCTGGCTCCCCCAGCCAGTCAGCATTTCCTCATCTGAAGCTGCCTGGAAGTTCGTGCCTCTTCTCTTCCCCTTCCCCACACCTGTGTTTGCCTTTGGCATCAGTGTTGGGCTGAGGAGAAGAGCTGGGAGATACACAGTGTTTCTGCAGCTGCTTGCTGTGAAGCAACCCTGCTGCTGTCCCAGCAGGCTTCCTCAGCCCAGGAGTTCAATTGGGTCAGCTCCTGCTGGCCAGGGTCTAGCAATGAAATGAGCGCTCATTGAGTCCTTATTTCTTTATAAAGGATGGAATAAAGAGTACTGATGAAAGTGATTGTATAAAATTCATGCTTAGTGAGTACTCTTTGTCTTAAATTAATCCTAATAAGACAGTTTTTCCCAGCATGTGCAATTTTAACAGTCACTGTGAGAAGCTGTTCTCCCTAATACACTATCACAAATGTGATGGCACCATCCTCCTTTGTGTAATTGGTAAAATGTTACAAAAACGTGGTTATTGCTTCCCCATAAATGGCATACTTTTAGAAGTATTCAGTCTTACACTGATTTGGCTCAGTTGCTTGCTGATTAAGATGCCTTCATGAAATTTTAAACCACTGTTACCTCACTGGCTCTTATAGAAGTTCAAAATCAGGATTTTCTTTTGAGCAGAGTAAATAAAAACATTTCTCCTGTTTTAAAGCAGAATGTGAACATTGTAACTCAAAGCTGAAGGTATGTTTGAGTGACCATTCATACGGAACTTCTTATGGAAGAATTTTAATATGCTTGGAATGGGATTTGAGAGAGACATAGATATAATGATAGATTGCAGAGATTGTGTACATACACAGCTGCATTTGTTGGAATTCCCAAAGTGGAACTACTCTGCTAACAGTTCCACTCTCACAGATAGCCCATTTTTACTCTGTCAGTTGCCTGTATGGTCTAACTAAAAATACCCTTTCCAATGCCTCACCTGAGCCCATTTCCACACACTGACCTATGAACGCATTGTTGGGAACCAGAGCCAAGAGATGTGAAACTGGGACATGCTGTAAAAGGAGCGTAACTGTTCCTCTGCATTTCTTCATTCTTTCTTTTGCTGAGAAACTTCTGCTCAGTTTGCATTCCAAAATACTGAAATAACTATTTTACAATTACTTTAAATACGTAGATTTCTATTACTAGGAAAATTAGTGCTGGAATTCTCCTTCTTTAAGCCTTGTTGAAAGCTCATTAAAGTCTTTGCACTGAGCTTATAAGACATTTTATGTTCCTATGAGCTTCCTACTAAAAGTAGCATTATATCACAAGTTGGGTCTGTAAATCCCAAACCTAAGATAATATTTCTCGAATGGGATGATGGCAAGGGAACTGTTGAACAAATAACTCATCTGAGAACACAGGCAGGATGTGATCTAGAAATTCTGGATGAACAAGAGAGAAGCAAAGGTTTAAATGTAACTTTGATCATTACATTGAAGATGCTTTCTGGCAGACGAAATGCAAAGATGTGGCCAAGCTGGGAAATGGGGTGGTGCTTCTCTTTTGTTTGCATAAAGAGGCAGGGAGGCTGGGAAGAAAAAGTTGCTGGGTGATGAATCTTGCATTGTAAGAACCCTACGTTTTAACTTGCTCTTTTCATTTTTGACATTAATTTTATTCTACAAGAGGAAACTTTATGTTCCAATGACCAAGCTGAGATATGAGATACTCAAACCAACCACGCCATACGCTGATTCTGTGCAACCACAGAATTTGATAAATAATTTTTCAGAATTGGGTGATAACTCTTAGCCTGACAAGAACTATCACAGTTTTATATATTTCTTCCTCCTTTTCAGGATTCAATTACAAAGATGTCTGTTTTCATGCCCTGAAGATATATGCTCATCTATACAGCACAATATACACTAAAAAAAGCTTGTGTAGCTTTTTAAGCTGTATCTCTGATGTTAGAAAGCTCGGCTATATTCATAATTAATTGTCTTGATCAAACCCAAACTCCTTACAATTAAGAAACAAACAGAAGGTATGGCATATCAAACAGACTTTCTGCTGCTGTGATCTTATCTAAAGACAAAATAAGTTCCTTGGTACTTTCACATTAATAGTAATAAAGGATTTTTTTATTTTATTTTCTTCTTTAAATATTATTGTTACTATGTCTTCCCATGCACAAAGCTCTGGAGCTCTACAGATGATGATGATGAAGATTTATGTAATTGAGTCAAGCATAAGGACAAGAGGGTGTATGTCCATCTGAGTTAAGGCAAGAAATCACAATCACTGGTGTAGGAGCTGCAGGGCAGGACGGCAGGAAGCTGTGTGGAAAAGAAGGCAGTATGAAATCCTGGCTGATGTGTAGTGACACCCTGGCAATGCCAATGACAACTGAGAGATCCTGTTGTTCATTTTCTAATATATGGCACTTGCTTTTAGAGGCTGCAGTTTCTGGTGAAATTGTCCTTACTTGGACTCTTGTCCTCACTGCTCTCTGGCCAGGTGACTCTGAAGTGCAGAAATGGTGGGTACTGCCTGCCAATAACAAACCAAAGCTTGTCCTCCCTGTGACGGTGTTGAAATGGTGATCAGCTGAAGGAAGTGGCCTTTCCCCTTTGTGCTACCTCTGTCCCTCACTGTGACCTGTACAAGTCACAAATACAGATTTGGAGCTTGGCTAAAAGAATCATTGTCACAAAGTCCTCATGCTAAGCTGGGAGGCTGTAATGTGGCGCCCAACCACCCAGTGCAATTGCCTTCTCCTCAGCAATGCTTTGCTGGCATAGGGTGCTCATGGTGAAGGTCAGGCACAAGGTCAGTGGCAGTAGGAGCTGCACTCTCTTCTGCCCTTTCCTCTGCAGGGATACATTAAGGTTACTAGAGGGACACCTGAGACAAGGAACTTGAAATTACTCCATCTTCTCTCTGTATGCTATTTTAGCATTTGAATGTGAACTGGATCATCACAGCAGAACTGTGATAATTTATTTCTATTGTATCTAGGTCCTTTCCATTATCTGCTGAAGGCCAGTTTATTGCTGCAGCTTTTCTCCTATCCCACTGAATTATAGTTCATCAACAGGCTCAGGAAGAAATTTGTTACTATTTTTTTGTTCATAGCATATTTTCTTATATTAATACTTCCTGTACATGCTACAAATGGCAACCCTCCAAGGAAATAACATTGTTGTTTTGAAGAAGGTCAATGCTATAATATACAGTGGTATTTTCCTGCCCTGCCTTCTCATGATCTTTGAATTCGGTGAGAATTGAACTCAGTAACTCAGACATAAGAAAAGAGATGTCAGCTCCTTCTTTTTAATGTGAAATGGATAAGAATAATGCAAAATAAATAAATAAATAAATAAAGATAGATAGATAGATAGATAGATCAAGGTTAATTTGGTCTACTGATAATCAATCCATCCAGGATTAGTTACCTGATAATATTTAGTATGTGGTACCTGAGGAACAGCTAGGCATGGAGTCTTGTGTGCCAGGCAGCCAGCACTGCCCCAGCAGCTGCTGCTCCTCTGACCAGATGACAGTAACACTCCTTCCTGGTGTGAGACTGAAAACAGGAGGCAGCTGTGGGAGGCTGCACCCAGAGCCGGTGCCCTTGTGACAAAAGCTGTTTTGTAATTGCAGCAGTAGGCTCAGCTAAAGGAGGTCTGAGCAGCAGACGTGTTTCTGTGCTGCTGCTTATGGACGGAAACCTAGGAACAGGAAAACACCGGTAGTTGTCCTTATTATTTAATGTACTAGGAAATACTTTCCTAGATGGGAGACTTAAAAGAGCATGACAGTCCTGAAGGCAATTGACAGTGGCAAGTAGTGCTGCTTCCCTAGGCAGAGTCTCCAAATGTTGTACCTCAGGACTAACCTTACCTTGGGATTACAGTCTGGAGAGCGAAAGGCTTCAATAATATGTAACTTTACCTATACATTCGTACTGCCCTTCTACTGTTTTATTGACAATTCTTGAAGTTTTATTGATGCTGACAAGGATGACTAAAATATCTTGATTTATAGAAGGAGAAAAAGATATGTTATGAATAGATTCTTTTTTTCTGTCAGAAAAAGACAAGACTAGACAGTCCTCTTTAATTAACGTTGACAACTATTTCAAAAGGAAGAAACAAGCCAACAGGACATGAACCAACAGCTCAAGCAAAAAAAAGTTAAATCATTTTTCTTCTTTCAATTTTTACAGTGTTGAAGTAAATCAAACTGTTCCAATTAATTCTTCTGTTAGTGACTAGTTCTTCTAAAATATCTGTAGAAATATGCTGATTAGTCTTTGTAGAAACAACCAGTATATTGAGTTCCAAATTCTTTTCTGTGTTGGTGGAATGAGTAGCATGTTTTTATAAGAAAGGAAAGGAACTGGAAGGATCTCTGTAGGATGAAAAGAAAAGCTGTGCAGCAAGGTGAGCAATAGCACACAGATCTCTCACACGATGTATCTGGGGCCTTGTTTTGTGCTTGTGAGGGACTCAGAATGATGACAAGACAGTTTGGTAGGCAGAGGTTATGATGCTTTGTTAAAACAATAATCTTAGCTAAAAAACCCAAAGTATTAAATCTGAAATACTCCAAGAAGTTCTCTACTTTATGACCTCGTTGTAGTGAATTGAAGATGCCACCTTTTCCTATAAACTCATTTTTTGTCTGAAATTCTGGTATCAAAGATCATTGCAATTTTGGAAGTGTTATGGATGATAATTTTTTTCTTTTTTACCAAAGGTCGCAGTATGAAGATGGAATCAGCCTGAGTGGAGAGGGGAACTGCATGAGATTATAGCAGTGTACCCATTACTTGAGTGTGTTGCTTTTTTCTACAACTCACACCTATGTAGTCTAATATTTTCTCTGGTTTTGTGTTGGTTTTTATATACAAGGTAAGCACAGTATTTTGGTAATGAAAGAAATGTGTAAATTGAAAAAGAATTTTTCAGAGTGATGCATGTAGAGGCTACATTTCTATGGTGAAGCGTTTTGCATAGAATTAATGAAGTGCTTGGGGTCCTAGGGAATAAAAGGTGCTATATAAATGTAAGAAATCATCATTAAAAAGTTTTTCCCTCCAGGCATTTGGGATTTTGCAGGGTTTCAAGGAGGCATTTGCAGTCTTCTTTCATTCAAAATGCTTCAGCTTAGACCTGCTCCAACTCTCTCTGCAGTGTCATCTACAAAAATGTTTATATGAAGAAACAGTTTCTGAATTGGTTTCAATTAATCATATTTTGCTGCTAACAAGAAAGAGTCTGCTTTGGCATAAGCTTTTTATGACCATTTTGAAGACCAGAAGGAACTAGGTAGCAGTCTTTCCTCAAGAGGTTTTCATTTGCTCTTTTAACCATTATTAGACCTTGTCTGCACAGGTGGAGGAATAACAGAGGTTCACAGCCAGGATATGTGGGTACAAAAAGCCTACTGTGCACTATAGGGATTAGAGTTCAAGAATTATATCTTATGGGCCTTCGTGGCTGCGCACGTTTGTGAACTGATCTTAGAATGCCTTGTTGGAGGCTTTCCCTTTCATCCCAAATTAGACTGATTGGTTTTGTATGTGTATATTTCTGTATATTTCTGAACTCTTTTTAACCCAGCATGCAACATTTAAGATAATCTACCACTTTCCACATAGTGTAAGTGGCAAAGCTGGCAGAATCAGAAATCAAATCATTTGTGAGATGGCTGGACTGTCTTAGGAACTGTCATTTAGAGGAAATGGTGAAGTTATGTGCACCATGAATTCACACCAAATGTAGATCATGGAGTGTGGCTCGTAAGTATTTTCATGGAGTTCAGTACTGTTTACAGAATAGGAATTTTTTGATCACTAAGTTGAGGCACTAAATAAAATGCTAAGTATCTTTAAGCTCTTAAAATTGTGAGATATGGCAGCATTAAAGTTTAGGCTTCCTTATGCTCTCATTTTACTCATTTACATATGAAGTTAAAAACACTGCATCTTTTGTAATAGTTTCATAGAATTTGGTATTTTCCTTCAACTACTTGGTACAGAATTGAAGCAGGAATTGCTGCTGCTTACAAATTATCTGGTAGGGGAAACAGGAGTGAGTGAGTGTGATTACCTTAAAATAACTGGGTACAGTAATATATATGATATTTAGCAAGTATAGAGCCAGTGTCAGTACAATATGTGCTTTTTTGTGCTTTTGTTTGCATTTTGGTTAACACGGAGCACCTATTAACAAGACCCTTAGAAGAAATCTGTGGGTTGTGTGAGATGTTTCTTATGCTAAGGAACAGTGGAGAACTATCCATATGTGCTCCAAAATATCAGAACTTGATTTTATAAATGTATCTTTTCAGAAAACAAGCTTAATTCTCAGAAGAGTCACATTAGCACTCATTAGGGGACTGAGTGCTTCAGGGTACTGTTAATGAAATTCATTGCCTTTTGCCTGTGGGCTATCAGTTTGAATTCAGTTGAACTCAGCGGAGATTTAAAATTGTTCTACTTAATGGCCTTTTAGTCATCTCTAAAGAGATGAGTTTGGTGGCTCTCAGTCCCAGAATGTAAACCATTTGCTCTGCCTTCTAACTGGCAAGCTCCAGAGAAAGCCGAAAGTTTAATGGATTCTGGGGAAAGATGTGTATGTTACCATGAAAAAGCAAACCAAAGAAAAGAAAAGGTCTTGGTGCGCGCTAGTTACATGAGCACTAACAAACATGTTTGTAAATGTAGAATCTGCAGTCCATATGTGAAGTCTGTAAATTAGCAAATTAGCTGAGCATGTGACATACGCTGCTGTGCAGCAATGCACAGAATGCAGCGTGACAAGGACTCCCAACGGGGTTATCTACACCTATATGTAAAATCACACCAACACATTAAATGTTTAAATGTCTCTGGAATTCCTGTCAGATAAATATATATATATAGGATCAGAACAGCTATCTGGATAGTAACTGCAGTTATGGAAAATGATGCAAGAAAATTGATTTCTTAAATGTGCTCCATTACTTCTCAGTAGTTAAATGCCTCTCATCTATTTGTACAGACTTTTAGCTCAGTTTTTTTTAAAAAATGGGAGTGATGTCTTCAGAACCCTCTAGAGGATACGTACCAGCTCAATTTATCCATGCTGTAGTGAAACTTTTCCTAATATATCTAACCTTAATTTCTTTTAGTGCAGCTTGAAACTGTTACTTTTTGTTCTTAGCTGGATGGATTTAAGTGTAGTCCTCTAATCTCTAGAAATCTCTAAGAAATCTAAATCATTCATATTTTCAGTTTGGGTTACATTTTTCATAAATTCTGATTGGTTGGTTGGTGTTTTTTCCCCCTCCTGTTCTTTTCTTCTATTGGTGCTCTTTGAAAGATACATTTTCTTGAAACAGAGAGCCCCAAACTTCACACAGTATTCCAGCCAAAGATTTACCAGAGTTAAATCTAGGAGAAATTCTTTGTATGTCCTAAATATGACAGTTCTGTTCACACATCTCCTTGTACTGCAGCTTTTTTTCACAAGTGTGACATTGTGGATGCATGTTCTGTTTGTGATTTACTGTGGTCCACAGCCCGTTCTGAAGCCATGGTGTTTATTCATCTGTTCCTAGCCTTGCAATCATGCAATTGTTTTCCCATTTGAATTGACAGAAATTGACAGTTGCATCCCATTTTTGCAATCAAGATCATTTTGAATCCTATTTTTGCCCAGCAACATCCTTACAGCTCTGCCACTTTGTTACTGTTGGCAAATCATAGAATCATGTAATATCCTTAGTTGGAGGGGGTCCAACTCTACTCCATTACTCATGTAATTAGAGATACAGGACACCTCCATGCCCAAGAAGCTGCGTTTGCTGTATTCTGTTGTCATTCACAGAGAAGCACTGCCAACTACTTTTTGAGTAGTTTTGTACCACTGCAGTCTTTTCTGTCCAGATTTCTTTCACTTGCTCAGTTATGGAGTTCTGAGTCAGTGTCAAAAGCCTTATGGAAGTCAAGCCACAACAGACCTGCCGCTATTTCCACCTGCAGTCCATTATACAGTCATCAAATGGAATGACTTTGGCTCTGTATGATTTTCTTGACAAATCCACGTTGGCTGTAACTTATCACTTCATTAGCTACCATGTACTTAAAGATGTGGGATTATCTGCTTCAGTACTTTTCCTGGCTCTTCCTACACTCCCCTTGGAATTGCACGTGCTACGCATTCCCTTTTCCCCTCTTCTGAAGCACCAGTTGTCTTCATGAGCTCTCAGTGACAACTGCTCACACCTCTGAAGTCGCCTTATCACCTTCTCATTCTAGCGTGAAATCCTTTGGGCCCAGCAAATCTAAAGAAAATCTAATTTATCAAAGCAGTCCCTAATTTACCAATTTGTCTCCCTTGAATCCCTGCCCTTTTGAACCGGAGCTTGCCATTACAGCCATTAATCTGAAGGGCTGGCAGCTAACGCTAGCTTCTTGGAGTCCCATCAGAGCTGTTCCCCAGAGCGGAGCGGCCACCTTCGCGTTTTCTCCTTTCCCCTTGCCGCTGCTTTGCTGTGTTTCCTGCTCCGCTCTCATTGCCCTGTCACATCGTTTGCCAGCCGCTGCTCGTTGCAGGACTGCCTCTTTTGTGCAGCTCCTTCAGCGTTTGACCTAGTTTTCCACTTTCTGTGGGAAAGGCACCGCTAAGCAGCAGGCGCTTCGACTTCCCGCTCCCCGCGCACCGGGAAGCCCGGCGCAGGTGAGGGGAGGCCACGCTGGGACGGGAAGCGGCCGCGTTCGGCATTTCGCCTTTTGAAAAGAGCTGTTAGGAGTTTCTCCTCACGCCCACAGCAGGCATTTCCCGCCCGCGCTCACGGCGCTGCCGGGGACAACCCGAGCCTGACGGCGCGGCGGAAGCTGCGCGGCGATAACAGCCGCGGCGATAACAGCTCCGCTCGCTGCAGCGGCGGGCAGGCGAGCGAGGTCGCGACCCCGCACCTCACTGCGGGAGGGGGCAGCGCCGGAACGGGAACAGCGGAGGGATGAAGCGCGCATGCGCACTCCGCTCCCCGGGACGTGGGGCTCCGTGTGCGGTATGGGGGGGGGCGGGAATCTTACGCGATGACGTCATGACGCCGCGCGCAGGACGTAACCCCGGCGTGACGCACAGCCCGGCGAGCCCGTGAGTTTCCCGTTATGCTTTTTTTTTTTTTTTTTTTTTTTTTTTTAAATGCCCTCCCCCCGCTCCCCTCCCCCACCGCCGAAGGGAGGGCCGGGGGCGCGCGGGCGGGGAGGGCCGGGGCGAGGGCGAGGTCCGGGGCCGTGGCGGGCGCGGCGGGCCGGGCCGGCCGCCCTAGCGGCGGTTGGCGGGCGGCCGTCGCCTCCATCCTGCCGCATCGGGAACATGGCGGCCGCCTCCGACCCGCTGCGGCTCCGCGGCTCGGCCGCAGCCGCCCGCGCGGCGGTAAGTGCCGGGCCCGGGGCGGCGGCGGCGCGGCGGGGACAGAGTGGGGCGGCCGCGGAGTTCCTCCGACGCCTCGCCGCCTCCTCCCGGCTACACCGGCGGCACCCGGCCCTTCCCCGGGCCGGCGAGCGGCCTCCCGGTGCCCCTGGCCGGGCCGGACACAAAGGGCCGCGCGAGGAGGGCTCTGCGCGGTCACATGAAGCGGCGCAGCCAGTGAGCGCGGGGCGGGGGGGAGCGGGCCGCCGCCATTGCCGGGCGCGGAGCGGCGGGGCGGCCTCGGCGGGGCCGGGGGAGGCCGCGTGCCGGGCGGCAGGTAATGGCGGGCGGGGGGAGGCCGTGGCTCGCGGGTGACCGGGGTCGGTGCGGGGGGCTCCGGCGGGCCGCGCTCCCGCCGGCTCCGGCCGCGGAAGCTCGCCGCGCTCCGGCCGGCCCGGTGACGCGCGGTGCTGCCCGTTCCCTTCCTCCTCGGCTCGGAGCTGGTCGGTCGCCCTGGGATGTCGACTCGTGCCAGTCCCGGCCCGCCGACGGCTGACATCTGCGTGGTGCCGCGGCGAGGCCGAAGTTAGCGGGCACCCTGGCCGTGGGGCGGGGGCTTCCGAGCGAAGTTTGTGTTACGTCGGGCTGCGGCGGTGAGCGTCGCCGTGCGTGCGATCCTTACCGCACGAAATCTGCATGCAGAGTTCTCTGTCATCGTGTCTCCGTATACAACCTTCAGTCTATCTGAAGTTCTTGCGCTGGGGTAACGTGGGCGATATAAACTGACAAGTCATGATGGTAATGAAAAACAAACTGTGCATCCAAGCAGGCTTCCATCAGTGCTGTAAAACTCTGGCCCTTTAAGCGAGATCTCACCTACGGTCACGTTCTGATTCCGCCTCCCCTCCTCCGTAACACGTAATTAAGTTATGAAGATTGTGTCATGGAACTTCACTTTGAGACTCATAAGGGGAATGAACATGCACCAGGTTTTAGGAAGAAGCCATTTCGTGTTGTGTGGCTTAATGAATTGTCACACAGACAAACAGTTGGAGAGGTTTGTGTCCTAAAGATAAGGATTTCTGGAATTCCATCAAGGAATTGTGCCTCTTACTGAGAAGCTTAGGCATTTTTAAAATAAAAGTTGCAAAATGTTTTTTTCATTCAAATTATGAAACAAGGCTCTAACTGAAGCATTTTCACATTTAGGAGGTACGTCTGAGTTTCGACAACTTTATGTGGTTCTTCTGTATAAAATCCTTTGCTGCCCGACTTGTGTAAAGCAGGTGATTTGAGGGCAGAGCAGGTGAACTGATTAGGCAATGCAGAATAGATCCTCAGGAGCTTTTAATGGGTCACTTACCTGGAGAGGAAACACTGCAATTTCCTTATTGGAAAGGGGGTTTAAGTAGGGTGCATGGAGGAGCAGTGCAGTGTGACAATCCTATTACACTGACTTACCATCAAAGCTGATGATGCAGTCCTGTCTGATATGACTGCAGAGGGATGCAGCACAGAGTTATGCATGAGTAATAACTGAAATAGGAAGAGTCTTCAAAACATTGTCTTTAAAATAGTTTCTTGCAACACCTAGCACAACTTCAAATAGAGGTTTCTTATTATTGTTTTAAAACTTAGGTAGGAAATGTTTGGGGGGGTAGGAGGATGTTAATTTCACCAGTAAACACCTTTCTTGTTTACAGGAATAACTTTTCTTTTGTTGTTTTTTGTCATACTGAAAGTAGTCCTTGGCAATGTCATTTAGCAGAATCAAGACAAAAGTGTTACTATTTTGATTTTTTTTCTGGAATCTTGTGAAATCCAGCATCTCTTCTGCAGTAACATGTGAAAGTATATGCCTAGGAAAATGCCAATAAAAGTTTGTGAGTGAACGTAAAAAGTGATCAGATGGCCTTCAAATCTCAGGAGGTGACCTGAGCTGTAGGAAGAAGAGGCCCTGTTGACATGAAGCATCCTTGTGAAGTTAATTATCAGAGCAACAATTGATTGAAGCAGGAGCATCAGCAATTGGATTAACAGGATGTTGAACAATAGTGGCAGTGCCTCCCACTTTAAAATAACAGTGCAGGCTGAGTTTCAGTATGGATGGCTGAGTTGCCAGGGGAGTTTCTGGTGGGATGGTTTGTGCTTACACTTGTATGTGCTTGCACAACTTACTTGTGCACAAACCTTCTATTTGTAGGGCCTTCTGCAGAAAACAAATGGAAAGAAAATAAGATTCTTTGTAGTAATAAAGCATATGCATGCTCACATGCCTCTGTTCACCTTGAACACTTGCAGGTTTTTTACCAGCTTGCATAAGAAAGCCAGCAAAGCAGCTCAGCAGTGAAAACTGGACAAAATGCAGTGTAGTTGTGTCACTTGCTTTGCAGTTCCCCTGAAGTTGGTTTGGCTGAGGGTTCTCTGATCTTGCAGTCTGGCCTGGTTGGTTTGGCTGGTCAGGAGCTCTCTGTCAGCATGTTTTCATATTTTATAACAGCTTTTTGTGTTCTGCAACCTACAAATGATGCCGCTTTTAGTGGGCTGCCTGTTGAGATTATTGCTTTTAATTTGCTCTATTATTTCAATCCCAAATGCTGCACTCTAATGCTATGGTTATTTTAAGCCAAACTGAACTGATTTCTTACATTCTATGCATTTTGATATTCTGTACTGTGTATTGAGAGGGTGAAAACATTTAGTAAAATTAGGTTATATCTGCACAAAGTTGCACTCAAATTGACTTGTAAACTGATTCAGGATGGCAGAGCCTCCAAAGCATGATTCCTTCAGTTGAAATTTGTGTCCAAACATCTCGTGAATGTGAAGAAATTCCTGGTAAAACAAAGCAAAACAAGTCTTCCTTCTCTCAAAATACGTTCATTTACCCTCCTTTTTAGCACTCTAAAAAGAAGCAGATTTTTGATAGTGAGCCTTTTTCCTTGCTGCTTTTTTGAGATGTAGGCGCAAACTTTATATAGCTGCTGGCAAAAGAGCTTAAGTTACCCAAGGAAGCTATGAATGTTGGTTGTTACGGTTGATACACTTAGATACTACTGGGCTAACTGGATTCAAGGTTTCCTCATAGTTTATAGTCAGGAAAGCACCCCTTTAATGCTTAATTAAGGAAGAAGTCTTTTATGTCTGTGTGCAGTGTGTCTCTTGAATCAAAACTGTGCTAGTAGCAAAGAATTCACACAAGCAGGGATGGTAACTGTCATGCCCACGTCGTTCACTGCATTGTAGAAAAGGCTTCTTTCTGCTGTATGAGGATGTGAAATAGGCACTGGGATTTCCCTCACTGCCGAAATCATCTGAAATGGACTCTAGCGTGGTGCATCTCTACAACACAGTACTGTTTGTGCACGATTAGTTTAAGTCGCAGCTGTCTGTCAAAACGGACCATGTAATGAGTGTGCACAGACTTGGAATGTGCACTTAAAAAAAATGGAGAGAACGTGATGGTCACAGGATTGATCACGTTACCTTGTGTGCGATGCCTTTAATCCTGGGGTAAAGTCTACCCATAATTCTGTTGTATTCACTCATAAATCTCCTTCGCTGAAGGAGAACAAGCTTTTAAAAATTCTAAAGTAAGGAAAAAAAAAACAAAACAAATAGAAACAAATACCTTATTGTGCTGTGTTTCTGTTACTATCCAACCCCACCGAGCAGCTGCTAGGTTGATAAGCTGTTGCAATGCCTTTAAGGTGGTGAATTAACGGCGAGTGTACAACTGTCTTGTTTTTGTTATGCTAAACATTAACTGACTGTTTCTTAGCAAGCTTGGGACTACAGGGTGCGCTTCCTCCAATGGGGTGAGTGTGGTGCTCTTGGGAGGGGAGCTGCTGTTCTTAGAGGTGGCTTAGTGCAGCCTCTGGGAAAGGTGGATCTCTAGCTGGTGTTATCACTGATTGACACTGAGTGCTTAGTCTTACATATAGTTGATTAGTTGAAGAATGATGGATTATGTAGAAATTTAGTATTTCTTGAAACTTAATCCAGAGGGTACAGAGTCTGCTTAAATCAGAACAAAGGTCAGATCGCTGGGCTTGGGAACATTTCAGGCCTGTTGTCAGTGTGTAGTAATGATTTTGTGTGACTAACATTGCAAGTTGGATACGTTCTGTACTTACACAAGCTTTGGAGTTGAAGACATACTGTGTTTTGGGGGAATTCCAGGTGCTTTAGTGACTGGTCCAGTTGGAGCTGAAGACTGGAACTGGTCATTGCAGCTCTTCCATTTCCTGGGCTGACTGTTAGCACTGCCCTGTAAGAATGCTTTTGCCAACAGTGGTAGAACATAAGCAAAGTAAGATGCAAATTGTAGATCGTGTATAGTTTTAAATGTTTTATTTACATCCTGTTGCCTGATCTTTCCTTTTTTAACTCGTGAAGAGCGAGGAATTCCTTACCATGTGTCATAGTAATGTTGAAGAGTAGTAACGGAACGCTTCCTACCTGTCTGCTGAATTATGAGCTGTGCTTTATCCCATCCACCTTTCCAGTCCTGCTTCTTCAGGGGGACAGCAGTAGGCATTCCACTCGAGATTTATTTCCAGTGCAGACGTCCAGCACTGACGTCTCAAAGCAGAGGGCTGCTTTGGGAAAACGGTTGCTGATGTCTGCTTGTAAAGCATGGCAGTGCAGTAATGGCTCTGTGCTGCTGGTAGGAAGTGGCGGGTATCTGTTTCTTGTCCGCCTGCAGGCAGCAGGCTGGTGGGGGGTTTTGTTTGGTTTTGGTTTTGCCTGTTCTGCTTGGTAGTCTGCTGTCTTTTTTTTTCCTCTCTTTTTTTTTTTCTTTTTTCTTTTTTTTTTTTTTTTTTATCTTTGGCTTTGTGCTTCTAGTGTCAGTCCTCTGAGTATTTCTACTGTTTGCTTCTGATTTACACAGCTTTTCTAGCAGCATTGTTATCCAGTGTGAAATAATTCTTGCTTTCTGTTTTTACAAAAGCCCTTAATGTTTACAGTGTTTGCTGCTGATATCTTTCTTCATCTTCATACCCAGGTATAAGCAGCAGTTTCATGGCTGCAGTGGTTCAAACATCATCTCACTATTATCTTTATATTAAAAATATATAGTTTTTCAGTCAAAAGAGGCAGGAAGATCATAAAATGTTAATCCTTTTACTAAGTTTCCATGCACCTTAACAATGCTTGTAGTTTATTGAAGAGTTTACAGTATTTGTGATTATTGTGTTTGCATAAAAACTGTTACTGCTCTTAGGGAGTCATCAGTAAAGACTTTGGTTTCTGTGCCCCTCTGATAACCATCAAGGAGGAAAGGGAGCATTTGTTATGAAAGCTTTTTTTTTCTTTGCTCAAAGTTGAGTTGGTATTAGAAGTATATTTTCATATATATTCTTATATATTTTTGCTTGAAAAGTTCTGGTATAAATAACTTTGTTCCTTCCCCTAGAAGGGCTGGTTTTTGTGCAGTACTTGTTGTGAATGTCTCTTGTGTGAGAAAGCCCGGAGTGTTTGTGCTGTTGGTGAGTGGGAAGCACCAGCCCTGCAGCTGGCTGTGCAGCGGGTACTCGTCCTTGCTGCTCACTTCCTTTTTGTTTGTGTTTTTTCTAGATCTTCCTAGATTTTCACATACGCATGACTGAGATCAGTCTTTTCGTGAGCAAGGCTTTAAAAACAACCTGTTGCATGTAGAGAAAGCAACTGTAATGCATAAAATTTATACCAAAGGTTAGAGCTCTGAAAGTGCTGCAAAAACAGTTTTTTGTCTTCTGTTAACTTGAAAACAAAACATCACTTTTTGCCTCCTTCTCGGGTACTTACTAACAGAAACAAATTGTGATAGTTTTTTTTCTGGGGAAAAGGAGAGAGGATAGGTGCTGGGAGCATGAAATGGTGAATGAACCGAGAGGAGCTGTGAGCAGCAGCCTCAGAGGCTTTGGAGCAATTACAGAATGGGAAAGAGTGCTCTTTGCCTCATGTGCAGACTGCAGTGCAGGTGAATCTAAGGTGGAATGGTTGCTCATGTGGTACATAAACCAAGGAAGACACTAAAGACAGCGTGTTGGAATTTTCAACATCTTTGTTTTGGAGAAGCCTCAGAAGGTTATTTTGTCTGGCTTGTTAAGGAGTTTGGGCTAGCACTTGTGTCCGTGTCCTTATAAAGCCTTGAATGTGCTGGGTGGTGGTGACACACGTAGTGATGAGAAACGATAGGCTTTTTCACGAGCTGCTTCAGCAGTGACTCTTACAGGCATTGCTGTGTGTTCCTGCAAATTACTGGCCTCTGTTCACAAGCTTTTTGGAGGGTAAGATTTAGCGGCTAAGTTCGCCATGATTCTGACTGCTGTGGTGTGGCAGGAGCTGCATGTGGATTAGAGGGTCCCTTTCCTTCCCCAGTGTGCACGAGGTTTGGAGAGGAAGGCAGCTTGCCCACAAAAATCTTTCCCAGTTTTACCTGTCTGCTGTGATTGAAAGAGTGCTGCTGCCACTTGTCATTGTGTACCAGTAGAAATGTGTGTTAACTGGCATTATTTGTTTCTTTTGAAGAAGGAGGGGAACCAAAAATAGAAGAGCTGCTTGGGAGAAACCATTTGAGTTGCTGTATAACAGAAGTGTCCTACTATTGCCAAAAATACCGCACAGGTACAGCGATAACTCGTTTTTAGAGATGTCTGAGAGAGGAAGAGCTCTCCTATTTTGATCCTCTAGAGAAAGAAGTGATTGCAGCCTTCTTGAAAGAGATCCTTCAACACAGATGGTTCTTTGAATGTTGAAATGGGTAGTGGGAATTAAGAAGTGTAGTTCTCTCTTGTGTTCTGCGTCTCTGCCCTTGATTCATAATTCTGTAAGGTTTGTTTGGCTTGAGATGGGTTGATTTCATTGTTCAATTATATAAAAATTGGTTAATATTGCATTTCTGAGCCTACTGGAGGTCTCACACGGGTGAACAGAGAAGGTATGCAGGTGGCACTGCAGTAAGGTTTCATTTAAAAATAAATATAAAATTCAGATGTTAGTTTTTGTGATCATTTCAGGAGTTGTGTGTCCGTGTTCCTCTTATCTATCCTGATAGATCCTTATAAGCATTCATATAGAGACAAGCAGTTCAAATCCTCTTACGTTATTTTCCCATGTAAGAGCCTTGTGTTATGGAGCAAGATGCAAAGTTCTAAATTAATATCATCTCTAGGATCATTTGTTGGCATTTAGAAAAATTGGGAAGATGTGCACATTCTGTGATCTCTTCAGAAATCCAGCAAAATGCATGAGGGAATTAGAAGGATGGGTTTGTACTTCTGCATGCAAAGCGCTGCTGTGTTCCAGCTGAAAATTTCCTAATAGTGTTGGGAGTGTTAATGAGGAATTGTTTGGTTTTGGCTTGTTAAACCATTTAGGGAAAAGTGGTTTTGTTCATATTCTGTGACACGATCGTTTTGATATTTAGGATGTTGGGCACTGCTTTAGTTGAAATTGTATGAAATGTATTTCAAATAAACTTAGCTCTAGATTCACCTAGTGAGCTGATTCTGAAGTGTGCTGGTGCCTGCAGTTTTCAGGGGATGTAAAAATACCAAAGAGGAAGGATTGGAATGGTCCTTTGTTTTGTGGTTTCCACAATCTTAAAACAAAATCTGACAGCTTAGTAATATTAATGTTGGGGCCCAGGGTAATTTTATTCAAAATTATCTCCCTGCAACTTCGCTTCTTTTTTCTCCAAATAGTTTTGGCTTTTCTTTCTTTTTTTCCTCCTTTTTTTTTTTTTTTTTTTTTTTTTTTTCCTACAGTAAGTCATTTGGAGTGCCATTTTCAGCAGGAAGAAGCGTAATGTTGTCCTTTTTCTTCATGACTTCTGTCACTATTGATTCATTAGCATTTCTTCCTGATCTTGAAGGAGATTTTGTGCATTCAGATGTGAAAATCAAAGATGTATGAGCTTAATCAACAACTTATTTAAAAGAATGCATAAATATTAAAGTACCACTATGAAGCATAACCTTTTGTTACCACTGCTTTAATTCAGAATTCACACTTTGTTTTTAGTAGGGCAGCCCTTCCAGTTGAGTAAAAAAAGCAAAAAACTTAAGAACACCAAAGTCAAACCCCCCTCTCCTTTAGTCTTGTCCTCAGTATGAATCTGAGTGGTTTATGACAAGCTATACCTCATTTAAAAAGAAAGACACAAATATTGTATTGTTTTCCTCTAAATACTGTGAATTCCCAGCGACTTTCTGATAGGCCAGTGTAGTCAAGGAACGGGTTTGCTAAGGGTATTCCCAAGCCTGCTTTTTGGAGGAATTTCACTCTTCTTTGGTGGAATTTCCCTGATTTTGTTTTAGCTGTCCTTTGAATTTGCTTTTGTGAATCTAGGAGAAAGATGCAATTTCTTAAATGAAGTCTTAGTACTAGCCTGTGTATTTCTGTACTTGTAACAACATTCTGGAGTGTAATTAATTCTTGGCTCTTACTTTCTGTGTTGCCTAAAGTTGATTAAATAGGAAGCGATCCAGTTGTAAGCATTTTTGTTAGACTTGCTCTGGTGAAGTCTACTCCTCTGTGTTGTACATAATATTACGGCAGAGTTCCCCTCTCACGCATTTAAGCCAGAATAATTCACATTTCAAAGAATGGTTTGGGTTGGTAGGGACCTTTAGGATTGTTTATTTCCTACCCCCTGTTACAGGCAGGGATTTATTGATATTCTCTAAGCATTTACTCTTGCTTGTAGTTTCTGTAGTGTTCTAGATGAAAACAAATATGAAACAGTGGAGCTAAGCTTGAAAATCTAAATGTGTATGTTCATAAAACTTGCAGTGATTTTTAGGTATGTTAGTTAGTATGTATGAATTGTTTGCAAGAAGTATTACCAGATCTTTTTTTAATTGTGGATGTGCAAGACCGATAGCAAAGCTTCCTTAAATGACGGTGAGCATTTTCATTTGCTTTTAGGAAGCTTTTAATTTGTGCAAATTAGATAAGCTGTTTACTTGCTAGGAGAAATATATTTTTCTTTTGGTTATGTTCCTTTTTAAGGAGCGAGGTTGGCATGGGGAACATACAGGTTTCTTAGCTCAATTAAAAAACTGTATTTTGTTTGTATTCTGAAATGGAATGGTTGTACATGTTAGTGGTGCCAAATGTATTGATGTTTCTTAATGATGATTGTATGCGACCTTAGCCACTGCAAATTCAGTTCTGTGGTCTCCTGTAACCCAATGTAAAGCCTATAAAATAGGCTTAGAGTGTGGTCTCATGTCCCTTTTGTTCCTTGAGCTACTGTAGAAAATTTGGTTGGAAAATCTGTTTTCATTAGGAAAAGTGAACTTAAATGGCTGTATACCAGAACAATGACAAGAAAGTCTATTTTATTACTAAGTCCCAACCAGACCAAGTGCCTGACTGCAGCCAGCGGGCTGGCTGTGCACAGATGAGCATAACTAATGTGGTTTGCTTTCTGCCGTTGTCTTTTCTGAAAGTTTTACAGCTTGAGGAGCATACCAGAAGAATAGATTTCTGTAGGCAGAATTAGAGTGATTTGTTGCTGTAATCCATCATATGATGGAGACTTATATCATGAGCAGCAGCGTTTGTCTTGTGACTGCAATGGAATATTTAAGGAGGTAAAGAATAAGTGGCCAAACACTCAGGCTCTAATGGTTTTTCTTCTCTGTGGCATGCCAGGTATGCTATGATCTTTTGACTGTAGCTGCTCGCTCGCTGTATTGGCTGTGCATCTGTAAGGCCAGGTAGTGGAAACTTGGCCAAATGCATACCCAAAAAGTGGAGAGAAACTCTGATACTTAGCGTATGCAAAGGGAGGCAAGGCTCCACAAACATTTAAAGGGTGAGAGTTTGAATAGAGTGGCATTTATGTAAGTGATGGACGGCATTGGAAGCTTGATGTGCTGCCAGACCAAGAGCGAGCATTGAGTAGCTCAATGAGGAACGGGGTTTTACTTACTTGAAAAACAATTTGCAGCACCTGCTATAAAATGACAGAATGATTTGAGTTGGAAAGCACATCAGTCCACCCCCGTGTCACAGGCAGGGCACCTTCCACCAGATCAGGTTTCTCAAGATCCCAGCCACCCTGGCTTTGAGCACTTGCAAGGTACAACTTGACCCCAGCACCAACAGCAGTCCTCTGTCTTCATAAAGCAGGCCCCTGTGGAATGGAGGCTTTACACTGCTCAAGTGTGACTCCTCAAAGTCTTTGATATGTCATAAGGAATGGAATGTAGAAAGCAAAGTATTTTGTATCTTCTTTTCAAATCTGATGAGCAGTAGTTGAATCCTATTATATAAAATATGTTTTTAAATGTATATTTTATTTGGACAAAACTATTGCAGGAAGGCTGCTGGTATTGGAATACATGTATTTAGGTGAGTGTTTTATGTAGTTTTCTCCTTGCTGGAGCACTGCTTGCAGTGGCTGCTTGGCTCTCCAATAAGCAGTCTGTGGGAGCCAGCTGTGGTGCTTATGGACACTAATGCTCCAGTGTCTGCTCTGACCTCTGCTGGAAGTTGTCATTGTAGGGATATCAGAGTAAAATGTCTCAGCCATACCAACTCATAGATCAGCATAAACCTGTGAGATACTTATTATTAGTTTATAAGCATGGTTTTACAAATATTTATGGAAATTTGTGAAGACTTTTTGTGTTCGCACACTCCCACAAAGGCTCCCAGCATGAGATTCTCTTTCCTATCACTGTGTATGGGAGATATCAGAAATGTGCCTTGCCAGATGCAGCAGGCCTTAGAGCTTATGATAAAAGCTCAGGTGTGCATTCAGCTAGAATAGACCTGTGAGGAGTTGCATTTGGAATTAGAGCCCTGGTTATTAGGGGATATTCATGCTCAATTCCTGTAGGTAACTTTCAGAAACACTCATTTAGTCTTTTCTTCCGTTGCTGTTATGAAAGGAGCGTGTATTTCACTTTCTTATTAGTGCTCTCCCACCATTGCTTGCTTGTTTGCTTTGAAAGTGTCATGAGAAGAAGGGTTTTTTTTGAGAGGGGAATGGAAATCAGAGCTGAAGTACATCTCTGTGAAGAGAAACTCGAGGAGCTGGAGCGCTTCAGCCTGGAGAAGAGACAGCTCTGGGGAGACCACGTAGCGGCTTCCCAGCACTGAAGGGGGGACAGAGGAGCTGGAGAGAGACCTTTTACAGGGGAGTGTTGTGGTAGAGCAAAGGGGAATGGCTTTAAACTAAAAGAAGGGGAGATATAGATCAGACATTAGGAAGAAATTCTTTACTGTGAAGGTGCTGAGGCACAGATACCTCCCAGAGAAGCTGTGGGTGTCCCAGCCCTGGAGGCGCTTAAGGCCAGGCTGGGTGGGCCCTGGGCAGCTGAGCTGGAGGGGAACAGCCCGCGCATGGCAGGATTTGAACTGCATGGACTTTGAGGTCCCTTCCAACCCAAACCCCTATGTGATTTTATGAAAGTTGTCATGTTTATCAGTAATCTTGAGCTGTAGGATTTTAGGCTGAGCCTTTTATAAAAACAGCATTCCAGTCTTAAGAAAGCAAGGAAAGTGTTTCAGGTTTTGTCATTTTTAAGACTGCAAAAATGTCGAGAAGGAGTTGGAAGTGAGCACACACTGTTTTTGTCTCAGATTTTCTAAACAGAAAATCCAGGGAGATGTGAATCTACTAAGAAGCTGCTTTTGGCTACAGCACCTGCTCTGATTATGTAATCTCTGTTTTGAGAAAGGTTTTTCAGTGGTTGCTCCTGTAAGGACAGAAAGTACACTGCTACCTGAATAACCTCATACTGGACCGTGTTCTTACAGCCTGAGGGTTAAAATAATTAATTACATTGCTGGTCTTGTTTCCAGTGTCCCACAAACTGTCTACAAAGTCTCTTAAATGTGGTTGTTTCAAAAGTGCACTACTGTGCTCTTGATTAACGTTAATGAATTTGCACAGAGTACAGTTTTAGAGAATACAGTTAGATAAGTACATCTGACTAAAAGAGATAGTCTGGAGTGAGGTATCTTCAAGTGTGTAGCCAGAGAGAAAACTTGAGCAATTTTGCTGCCTTGGAATTTAAACAGAGTTTGTAGTAAGAGTTGTTGGTGTCAGAAAAACGCTAAAGCTGAGAAGAAAATGGCGACCCGAAATCATTGTTGCTACAGTAACAACATGGCTTGACTATTAATGTGCTGCTCTCATCATGTTAGGTGTGCTGTGTGAGATGCTGCTCCTAGGTAAAAAGGACCTTACTGGGAATATATTTAAATCCACTTGGAAGCCTGACAATAACCATTAACATCTTTTAGAATATGAATCTATTTATTGGAAAGACTAGTTTGTAGTGAATATTTTTTTAACTACTGTTTTCTACAAAAAATAAATTACTTAATCGCATTCGATTGTACTGATAACTTTGTTGTTATAAAACAATTTGCAGGAAGATAAGGTGCAGTGTGAGCAATCTTTCAGTAGTAAGTTTAAAGGAAAACTATCTGGTTTGTTCTGAATTATTCATTTATTATTTTGTTCTATTTATTTCCATGGAAACTACAACAGATGCAAAGAGCACAATAATAATATCTGATAGAGCAGATTCTCAGCTGCAGAACGCTATTTTCCAACATAGTCACCACAGGTAGCAGCGTATTTTCACCAGCAGTGACAAGAGCCTGCGTGCTGCACTCGTAACAGTCTGCACCGGTGGAGGAGACCCAGTGTTGCCCCTGCTGAAAGCCACCACCCGCTGCCTCACTGTGCTCACATCTACTGATGTGTTTCCATCAATGTTCAACAAGCATCGGTGAATGTCAGTGGGTGCCACTTTTTCCACACGGAGGAGTTCCTTGATGCTGCTTTGCTTCATGTGCCCTTCCATGTCAGACACCATTCTGTCAGTGCCCCTCTGCTGCCATCTGTCACACAGCAGCAGCACGCAGTGGGATGTTGGTGAGATGGTCAGCCTCTACTGCTGTACCACCAACGTACGCCTCTGACATCGTGTGCTGACATAATAAAACATGAGGCACTGCGTTTGGAGCACCCCTCATATTACTCTCATGAATTTAGTGTGCTTTAATATCATGGTTTCTCAGGAGTACAAGTAATTTTTATTTAACACTGGAAACCCGTTTGTTTCTCTTGTTTCAAATGCTTTACTATTTTGAATTAAAATTAAGAAATTGACGTCCTGATTGAAGACTTAAAAACAAGGAAGGGTCTTATTTAAAAGTGTAATCTGTGCATCTTTTTGCATTATGTTTTATTTCATAGGGCTGTCAACGTAGGCGTTCTGCAGTAAAATTTGCAAGTTTTTCTCTAATTGAGGAAAGCTCATTTACATTGAAGAATTTCAAAGATGTGTAATGAAGAGGTCAGTCAGGAATTAGATGTGTGAAGTGCAGGAAATGTGTGAAAACAAGTTGATGCGTTGCTGTACGCCTGGGTTCCACAGGTGGTGGGCTGGGAGTGGGTACAGATTGGTAATTGCTCTCTATACAAGTCCACTGTGTGTGGAGTGCATTGTATAGTGTGTCAGATCCCACGTGTGTTTACTTTGAATGTACTTGTGTAGTATTTGTATTGGACAATCTTATTCCGTGTACTGTCTATTACAAAACAGCCTTCTGACTCATTTCAGTGGAACTCTGCTTCATTTACTGCATCTCAGATGTGTGCTGGATATATAAATTGCAATTTCAAGACTGTAGAAAAATGCTTGGTATGTAAGATCAGTTATTTGGGCAGTGGGATGTTGCTTTTTGTTACATGGAAAAGGATGCACCAATTTGGTGTACATGAGGCTTGAACACTTTGTGGCTCTTACGTGCAGCTTTGCCTCTGTGTTTTATTGACATTCAGGGGGCTTGGCAGAAGAGAGGATGGCTGTTACTTTAGAAATGAACTGGCTGTGTGTGTGTTCTGGAGTGCATTCATGTCCCTGTATGTGTGCTGTGTATATAAAGCTTGTATGATGATATAGCAAAGGAATATGCAGTAATTGAGACTGGAGGAGTTCCACAGCTAAAGGGCTGAGGTAGTTACCACACAGGTAATGTATTGCAGAGATTCTGCTGACGGTATAATGATGAGAGAAGTGTTCAATGTCAAGGATGATGCCAAGGTTATGTGCAGTGTCAGTAATGTGGAGTGAATCAGAGAGATGATGTCCCACTGCTTTAGGCTTTTCCTGTTCAAGAGGAGCTGTTATGTTCAAGGTATATAATGGCAGGAAATCAAAAGCTAGTTTGTGTGGTCAAGGCAAGTGGAGTGAAGGGTGATAGAAAACTTACGGATGTCTGCTATGCAAACTGTATTGATTTGTAGTTTAAACTGGTAGAATGTTACAGAAAGAAGGGGAATTGTTGCTCTGCAGCTTATTGTATGTATTATGGTAACTACCATTGTGAGGAGTGCCATTTGATTTAGCTGAATATTGACAGACTGAATATCAACAGTATTTAGGATATTACATCTAACTTTAGCAGATGGGGAAGTTGCAGTAGGAAGTAACCTTTAGCAACAGTATATTAATATTCTTTCTTAAGATCCAGAAGTTCTTTAAACTAATGCTTCAGTTTGCTTCTACCATGCTTTAATTTGTTGCTTACTATATACTTGCTTACTGGGTAATGTATGTTCAAAGCAGACAGCTCTTTACGTATCTGCTTTCTGTCTGCTTGCTTCTCTGCAGATATCTTTCCATCTGACTGCGTGCCTGCTGTATACATCGTTAAACACCTACTTCTGTCTGTTTAGAGATGAAGATGAAAAGTAGCCTTTTTAACTGGTAGCTGTTTCATTAGTCCAAACCCCAGTCTACCTAGAATATTTTTCCCTCTGAGAGCTTTTCCTTTTTTTCCCCCCCTTTATTTAAGTAGTAGAGATTTTTGAAATAGTAATTAAATTTGTCATTTGACTTGACTGATGATAAAACATTAGCTCTTTTTTTCTTGACTCAGGTAATTCTCTCTGACAACTTTTTTCCCACTGTGATAGTCCAATTGATGTTACATTCATCTACTTGTAATCTGCTTGTTTGGACTGAAACAGCTTTCCTCTGAAGCATCATCAGTTGTGTTCCACTCCTGCGCTGTCACACTTCTCCTTGAAGTGCTTTGCCGTCCCATATGGGGTGTTGTCAAAAAGCAAAACTCTTCTCAGTAGAAAAATGAGATCAACAGTTCCACAAGAAAGCCCCACCACAGCTTTGGGAACTGTGCATGTGCTTTTTACTGTGGTGGGTACTGTGAAAGGAAGAACTGTAAGGGTTGTTTTTTTGCTTTTTTGGGGTTTTTTTTTTTGAACTGTTTTTTCATATATAACTCAAAATCTAACAGGAGATGGAAAATGCCGGAGACAGTCTTCTGTCTTTCAGTCCCTTGCTTGCTATTTCTTTCAGTCAGTGAAGACTTTTGAAGGCAGAAGCATCTCCAGTAAAAGGATGTAATTCTTTGTAGGTTGTTTAATGTTTGGTTTTGGCTTAATTTTACTTCTGTATAATTTTTGAAATAATGGCTTCAGTCCAGTACCTGTATGCAACTATTGCAAAAACAGTGATTGTTATTTTTCCTTTACAAGTTTAACTTTGGTAGAATTGATTGTGGCATTTGTAATTCAGTTGGCTAAAGTTGGAATAGCACAGGTTGAGATAACTTCTACAGATTCTCCAAGGGAATGAATTCTGTGGTTTTAGAGAAAAACGTGTTAAAGTTCAGTCAATTGTTTAACATATGCTGAAGGGCTGTTAACGTAAACTGTTAACAGTTATAAATGTTAGCATAAACTGAATTCTGTGTTTGTGGGTACTGAATGTTTTAACATATATCTAAAAGCATCCAAATCCCTTCTACCAGAGAGCAAGCAGCTACATTTTGTACAGACTACGCTGTTTCTGATGACTTGCTGGCAAAAAGGGCAGTCTAGGTTTGTATTCAGTGAGTATTCGGCTGTAATGACTGATTCACTTGCTACTAGCAGTGAAGGTCTTCCCTTTATCAGGCTTCTCTTAAAATTATTTTCTTCTTGGTAGTAGTGGGTGACCGTGCTAGTGGGAGCTGCTTCTGGGTTCCTTGAGGAGCTTTTTCTTATCTGCCACATTAGATCTATTAGATTCCCGTGGATTTGTCGAAGACTTCCTGAGCTGCATCAGACAGTAGAAGGAAACTTCTGCCCTTTCACTGCACCTTCTCTCTGCCGTGTTTCAGTTTGACAGATCTTAGTGCTGGGACGCTGGTGTCCTGATGAATGTATCTGTCACTCTCAACCAAATAAATACATTTCTTTTATCTCAGGAAGTGCTTGAGGTTACGAGCACAGGTGCAATGCCAGTGCTGTGTTTTTTGCATTAAGCTGCTGAAGTGAACTGTGCAGCCCCAGCTTATACCAGCCAAAAAAAGCTGTTGCTACAGCTTATTCTCACCTTTGTTCCTTTGTCTTCCTTGCTTCTTCTGTAATTAAAATCAGCTGTGAAGGAGAAAGCTGGCTTTCTATTACATTAGAACTTTTACTTTAAAACAACAAAATAAATGCACTTCTCTCAATACTGCAACTATTCCAGGAGAAGGTGCTGGCTGGAAAGAGTTAAAGGTGTTTTCCCAGATAGATGTGGAAGTACCTATTGTTGTGGATCTGATAGGGTTTTTCTGTTAAAATTAAGGACTAAGTGGTAGATAAGTGCATCAAAAGCCTTATCAGGATTACTGTAAAGGTTCCTTGTACACCTTTGCAATCTGGTGTTCCTCAGCCTTTGCAATCTAGTGTTTCTCAAAGGCTTTGCCTAGAAAGGGGCCTGTTGTAGGAGGTACTTCATTATTGAAATCAGGATGCTACTAACTTAAACAGAAAGTGGACAGAAATGTATTTAGTCTTAAAATAAAATGTAATTTTAATGACCAGAGGAGAAATTGGGCAAATTTTGTGAAGTAAATCAGATTTAAACTCAGGTGAATTATCTTAATATACACTTAATATAAAGTTGTTTTTTCCACTGGTTTAGGTGATCAGCCCAGGCAACGCACCAGCATTAGCTCATATTCACTGATTAGTGGGATCTGCTTGTGCTTTTGGACATTGAAGTCTGCCTGTTTTTCTTTGGTATTATTGGGGTGCCTGTGAGGCATTGTCCATCTCTGCTTGTGCTGTGTGCTTCGTGCTGCCTGTTCTCAGCCCTTACAGACAGGCTGGCAGCAAATCAGTGGTCAGAAGCACAGCTTCCTGCGGTGGCCGCTTCACTGCTGTGGCCCACTTCCCTCCTTGGTGAGGCCTCGAGGTGAGAACTCTATTCTTACTGGCCTCTGAGTTCCCTTGGGCCCTATCTTTGTTAGCTGGTGATAGAGAGACTTTCTTTACAGTTGCTTTCCTGATTATGAGAGTTAAGACAGAAAAATCAGAGGTAAAACATTTGTGATTTTGCCTTTCCCTCAGGAACCCTGGGGAGCTACCTCTCTTGGATCTGCGGGGAAAGAATTCTGGGTGCTCAGTTATTCCAAATGTCAACAGCCTTGAAATGAGAAGTAGCTGTTAAGATTGGGCTGTGTGTGCTATAGCGAGAGGAATCCTCCTTGACAGCAGAAGGACCTTCGATGGGGAGGTGTTGGCTGGGCAGTGCAGGTTTGGTTGCTTTAAGCGTGGTGAGTCTCAGTGCTGTCAGTCATCAGCTTGTGAGTCCCAGCACAAGACATGTGTGTGCTGCTGCAGTGTTGGCCGTGTGGCGGGGCTCTGAGTGCAGTGGTTACTAAATCCTTAACAGGGGAGTTAAGAGCCTGGAGAACTGCAGCAGGCTGTGGTAGCCAGCCCATCGGTCCTTCTGCAGTTTGCTTGCTGGTGAAACTTGTGGCACCTGCCTCTCAGCTGGACAGTATCCTGACTGTGGTGGTCTGTTTTCTCTCTTCCCTCCTCTTTCCCTCTGTGCCAGATATAGATAGAGGATAACCTCACTTTTTTTCCCAGTGTACTCTAAGAGCTCCCTGTGAGCCAAAAAAGTAGTTATATCCAAGAATACTTGTATTGGAGCTTTTTCAAAGGCGTGGATCTTCTCCAGGTAGGCAGTATAGGTTTGCTATTTTATGCAGCCGTCTGAAGCGCTTGGTCTAATGTAAGGTGTTGCTGTGCCAAAGCTGCAGCAGCGCAGCATAGGCTCTGCCTGCTGGATTGCTGTGTCCAGCTTGGTCCTGCGGTGCAGAGATGCTGTGCAGTTGAATAAGAAATGATGGAAACTGTGCGGAGAGCAGTTTTTGCTAGTGTTGGGCCAATTGCAGTTTTCAAAAGATAAGAGGACTGTTGCAGTGATGAGATGAGTTTGCAGGGTGGCTGGGTCATTATATTGAAAAATTGCTTGCTGTGGAAGATATGTTAGGTTGGGCCTGGCTTTCGCCAACCAAATTGCACAGGCTTACTGAGATGTCTGTTTTAGTGCTAATTCTAGTGCTCGGTAGTGTTGGGCTGCATAGACCTTCATCCCCTTTTCTGAAAGGTGTTCTGGCACATCATCCATGGAAGGTATATTTTGTGAGTTTTTAACTATACTTGCTGTTGAGTCTTCTGTTGCATCTAGTGGAGGTTCACTGCTTTTTGAAAAAAATTCTTTTGCTTCTGTAGGCACAGGGATTGTCTCTTTATAAACTTGATTTTTTTAATTATCATTATTTGGGGAGGGAAGTATGATGTAATTGAGAAAGGAATGCAGCTTTTCAGTAACATGGCAGAAAGGTTGTAGTTTTATGTGGTAATCAGGAAATGATCCTGTGGCTTGTGGAAGGAGCTTGGAGACTTGTCTTGTGATGGGTTATAGTGCCTACAAAGACTTGGCAGAGGTGTCTTTCCCTACTCTCTGCCTTTGTATTTCAGACAGATGGCTTTGTGACAGAGGCTGACTGGGGAACTAAGATTCAAAAGAGCTGCTGCGTGTGAACCAAGTTAGGAAAGGAGTCCTGGGCAGTATGTGAGGACACGTATCTCTTTCCAGATTAATTCTGGTGACGGATTCATGAGTTTTGTCTTGATATGAGTGTCTTGTGCTATAAAGCTGTATTCTCCTTGTCTTCACTGGTAGTAAACCAGTTTTACAGAGATGCTGTATTTTGATCCGTTCTTGTTTTGTGCAGCTTCAATAATTTTCAGTCTCTTCCAAATGTCCTGTAGTCTGGTACCTCCAACTAGGAAGTGAAAAGTTTCCTTATGAAGTTCTTTTGAAGATTTGTAAGCAAAACTGAAAAATGATTAGTTAATCTGGTATTAATCAACCTATACGAAAGCAGAGTAGGTTATGATTTTAAAGTAGGCCAATTAGCCTTTAAATTATAGTTAACTTTTTCAAAGGAAAAATGAACTGATGAGACCCTGTATTTAAAACCTTCCAACACTTCATTTCAGGTACTTTGATAGTTTTTATGAAAAAGGTCAGAAAAACTTTTATTTCTGACCATTTATTCTCTGTGCTTCATTCACTGTTGAAGGAACATAAAATAGCTGAGTTTGAAAGCACTAGCTGAAAATGCAGAACTTCTCTTGCTATGCAACTTTTTCCCCCTCTTCTTAGTTTAATAGCACATATATATTTATATGGCTTCTTGATGTGTTTGAGAGAAAACCACTCGAATTTTGATGTTTCCAACCTAGAATACATATAGATTTCTCTAGGTTTGTGTTAAATTCATGTTTTATTTTGCAGGTTTGTTTTAATGTGGAAGTGGATCTCAGAGCTTAATGCAAAAAAAACAAACAAAGGTATGTGGAATTTTTTTTCCCAGATTGCTTGAATCCATTAACACATACTGCTAAGCCATCGGAAAAGCAGTCAGTGAAAAAATGAATTGTATTGCAGCTTGAATCTTGATTGCTGAAATTTAGGTATGCAGTGCTGTGATACCAAAAGAGGAACACCCTTCCTCTTCCCCCGGTAGCTAAACTTATGACAACAGTTATGGTTGTTCTTATTCTGTTGTAGTCAAAAACTGTTGTAGTCAAAAAGTTATTGTGGCGTTCTGTTAGCTGACAAGAACCAGAATTATGAGTACTTAAGATGGATTTCATTCTCTACATATTATCTGCCTGGTTTCTAAGTATTGAAAACGTACTTTGCATTGTGAAAGGAGTGTGTTAAACTTCCACTTATTTTATTAATAAATAACCATGTGGGAAATCTGGCCAGCTACCAGAATGGTATTTCAATTTCTTAATTAAGAAATTCTTTTTTTTTTCCCTGTCCTGTTCTTAGGAAGAAACTCTTTGTGGAGTTATTTGTAAACAAAAGTATAGGAAAATCTACTGTCGAATCTGGATGTCCATTTGCAATTGCAGACTGTCAGTTTAGGAGCTTAAGCATTTCTTGGCATGCTCCTCTTACCCCCTCTAATTTTTTGGGACAAAAGATTTAGTTAAACACGGATTTTGTTTCTTTTCACATTACTTCATGTTTTACAACAGTAATACTTTGATTAATTAATTTATTCCCTATTAAGTTACATTAAATACACCTAAGAGCAGTTTGCTTTTCTGTTTTAGCTTGATTCCTTCTCAGGTATCTTTAGGTAAGATCCCAGATCCAGTAAATTCTCATTATGATGGAGATGGGTCTTGATAGTTGGACATGGGGGCTTTAGCAAGTGAGGTCTGGATTCCCAAGTTTTCTCCTTGCTGCTGACTTATATACCATCTTAAATTCAGCTCAATATTTTGAACAGGTGAGAGGGAGGTCCTAGTGTGTACACAACAAGAGGACAGAAAAAATGGAAACAGTGTAGCGATGTTTGATTGGTACTGCTGCTGCTTGGAGGAGATCTTGAGGCTCTGATAGAAATAGGCAAACCACCTGTACTTGGCTATGTCTTCTGTCTCCACTCATGAGTGACTGCAGCATCTTGTAGACTTCTGACCAATGAATTCAAATTGCACAACTTGATGCAGATTTGGCCTTTCGTGTAAGCTTATGTCACCTAAAGCAGTAGTTGAAAATGTGGTGTAATGATTCACTCAAACATCTTGTGCTCTTGACAGGAATTTAGTTCCTGATGATGGAAAGTGCCTTCTATACAGGTTTTCTTTGGGAGTAATGAATTTGGGTTTTTGCTTTCTAATTGCAAATAGTAAGATATCTTGACTTTAGGGAAATCAAATAACTTATTGCCAGTTAAATATACACAAGTAAGAAACTATTTAACAACAATGAATGTATTTTATTAAGATAAATGTCGTCTTTGTTGATCAGAACCAGTTTGCTGTTGATGATCAGTGGATGCCACTGAATGTCATTTATTACTCTAGAGTTGTAAAGTAAGTGAGTAAAAGTAGAGTGTTAATTTGAGGAAGTCTTGTAGTAATTGGGAAATACAGCATGCTTTAGGAGGTCTCTACATCAGCAGGAGGTACAATCTTAGAATATGTGATACTACTGAAACACATACAGCAAATGATTGTCAGCCAAAGAAAGTAAAAAGCATAATAAATTGCTGCATACCTCTCAGAACATGCTGAAGAGAGAAAAGATACTACTTTTTTTTCGTTGTAATGGGAAGTGTGGTCAGAATTTTTCCCAAAGTTGGAGAGTGTGTCATGTTCTAAGATACATTTCCATAAAATTGAGTTAAACTGTTCTAATGTCTTCTATTAAAAAAAAAAAAAAAAAGGTTGCACTGCAGATGTGTGGCAGTGCTGTGCACATTCTCAGCTCTGATCTTTAGGATGCCATCCCAGGAATAGCAGGCACTGCTGACTAACAGCATACAGCTGATGAATTTGAGAAATATTTCTGTCAAAAATAGTCAGATGAACCTGATTTCTAAAGCCCTTCCTAGTCTGGTTGTGATCTCTACATGCTGAGTTTTGAAATACAGTGAGAGTAAGCCTATGTGACTGTGCAGTTGTAATCACTGGAGATTTGCATAGGGTTATGACAAACATAATTAGTCAGTTTGCTGATCCCTACTGTATTTGTAGTGGAAGAAAGAGTTCTTCAGCTACTGCTCACAAAAGATGTCTGAACAAAAACACCTAATTGTAGGGAAACTTTTTCTTTTAAACTGAAAGTCAGTTTTGGATTTGACTACTGAAAATACGTAGGTCTGCTTGGATTAGTTTGAAGTCTTAGTACGCCTTCAGTCACTCACCTGATGGCTGGGGAACGTTTTTAGTTCTGTGGGATCTACACGTGGAGTCACTACATTTGCATACGGAATCTCACCACCACTTGGTGGCACTACTTGGCTTCAGAAGGACTTTTTTCTGAACAGATGAACGCCTTGGTTCCACAGAGCTCCAATTTGAAGAGGAGCAGCCTTGTTTTAAATTTTCTAGAAGTTCTGATGCACTTCAGAAGTGAAGAGGCTTCTTATTTAACCTACTGAAAGGATTTGCTTTTGTATGTCCCTGTGGAAAATCTAGCTATCATATATATGTATTTTAAGATAATTTCTCATGATAATAGTATTCTCAGAAGATGTATTATTTAATGTTCCTCAGCCGAATTATTATCATAGCATTTACTTGTAGTGTTCTACTTAGATTGAATAGTATGCTTCAAGTGATTTTAAAAGATAACATTAGTTTCATGGTAGCGTTCTTCATAATTATCTGTAATTTGTTATCTGTTGCAGGCAAATAAGGGAATGACAAAACTTCTTTCTTGCCTTGAAAAAAATTTTCTCTGCACTGTTACATTTATTTGTTGATTAAAAACATTAGGAAAGAATTCCCCCATTTGATGAGTTCATGGCCCTTACTCTTAGTTCCTGCCTGTCAGTTGTGCCAGTTCAGCTGTAAGGGTGCCAAGCTGTTAAACTAGGTAAGGAAATCGTTAATAAACTGACAGAAGGGATGTGGAGGAAGGCAGGAGTCATTTAAATTGGCTAAGAAAGGCATAATTCCAATATGTAACCAAGTAATGCAAGCTGAAATCTTCTGCAATGACAGCAAAGCTTTTCTTTTGTGTTTTTTTTTCCCTTTACAAGAACTCTAGCAGTGGTGCTAGAGCCCATAAGAATGCATGTACTTTCTTAAGCATGTTCTCTATGTGAAATTCTTCACTCGCTGTGACTATAGTCATAACTGATGGAACTAGTTTTCATGATGGAGAAATACTTTCCTTACATTGTCTGGAAAGCTGACACTGAGAATCCAGCTTCCTTAGGCCCCTCTGTGGTATGACAGAAAGGAATCTAAGCAAATTGTGAGCTGGAAGAAGGGTTCATCCTGTGAAAAAGTAATAATCGTGGCAAATTCTAAGTAATAGAACTGTTAATAAAAGATGAGATAGAACTAGGAAAATGCATGTTTATAAATTTGAGAATAATGAGATTATTTAGTGAAAGAACTCTGGAAAACAGCAACACTGGAAGAGAGGGCTATCAGAGTACAGTTCTCATTACCTCATCTGTGTCCGTCTCGGAAAAATCCGTGGTTTGACTGTAGAAGGGCAGTGTCACTTCAAGCTTGTTCGTACTTGTGAAAATACAATCTAGACAAAGATGCAGGGATGTGAGGACTTCAGTACTTGACTGTCCTGTATGGATAGCGCTGTCAAGTGCTGTGGGGATTTATGGAAGCCTGTGGGGCTTCCTCCGTTCGAGGTTTCCATTGAAGATTCAAAGGCTTGGTTCTGTACAGGCTAGGCATCTTTTGGCAGTATCCAGTTCACTTTGAAAAGTCTTTGCCAATGAGATCATCTTAAATGGCTGCAGTAGCTCTTAAAGCTAGAAGAATATTTTTGAAAGTTCTACATCTGATTCTTTTGACACTTAAATTGTATTTTCATTTATTTTATTGATTTTGGTATTGGATTTTAGTGTGACGTACTCCTTTGCGACAAATTGGTATATTTTCCCAAGCAAATCAATATTGGAGAAGTAAGATTAAGAATGGTTGGTGGCAGTAACAGCATTCAATTCTATCATTTCTGAATTGTAAGACAGTCTTGCTTTGGTTGTGAACTGTTGTCTTGCAGATGTGAGATGTTTCAGTATCACTCTTACACATTCTAGACCAAAAATCATGTTTATAAAACTCTGGTATTTTTTCTAACTATCGGACACATGGCTTTCAAAGAAGCTGTTTTGTTAGCTACAAATTTCCAGCTAACTTTTAGAAAATAAGTGTGCTTCAAGTTTGATGTTCCTGAGATGTTACTGGAAGGACGGACTTTTTTTTGTAAGTTGATAGACCAGTAGAAATGCTGTCTTGCTTTTCCTGGAAGATCTGAACTTAATCGTTTGTTTAGACAGAAAGAAAGTCTTTAGGTTTAAATTCTAAAGATTTTGTAGACTTGATGTCTTTTTGTTGCTTAGAGAATTCTGAGTCCTAAAACTTCAAATTAGTAAATAAAATACTTTTGAGAAATGATTTCTTACTTTCCAATATTCTGCATTGGAAATGCTTTGGATTTGTTTTTTGTTTGTTTGTTTTTGAAATACAGGTAAAGTTTTGGTAAAGTTGTGTTGCTGGTGGCTACTAATGGTGAATTTTCCATTGCTGAGCAATGACAGTTGCATTTATTTTTTCTTTTTTTCCTCCCCTAATTGTGTTGATCTTCTGCTAGCTTGTGTAATTATAGAAGACTCCTATGTAAGTTTCTCTTTGGTCAGCTTTTCATAAAGAAATAGGACAACTTGGTGAAAATTTTCAAATTTGGTTTACTTACTTCTTGCTGCCTTTTTAAGGAATTGGGAGCAATCTTTGCAGTTTTAAAATTAAAAAAAAAATAAAAATTAAAATTAAAACAATAAAAATTAAACTTAAATTAAATTATTTAAATTTAATTTAAAACAATATTAAATATAAACAATATTAAATATAAACAATATTAAATTTAAATTAAAACAATAAAAAAATTAAATATAAAAATTAAACATTTGTAGTATTGTAGTCATTGGGATCCCTGTCCATTGCAGTAACTTCTGGATTTTTCATAGTGTTGCATCAGTGAATTTTCTTACTGTTTTGAAAATCACTCTTAATATGGGAACCCAACTAGTTATGGGGCCTTTCCAATGTTTGGGCTTTCACATAGCCAGCTGCACATCAAAATTTGTGTAGTTTTCAATGGAGCTGCTCAGGCTGTAGTTATGTTACTGACCGTACAGCTGTGTGTAGAGGTGTGAGAGGCAGTACTGGTGGTGCTGGGCAGTGCATGCTAAGCAAGCTCTCTGTTCACTGCAGGAGTTAAAAATTCCCAGAAATGTTCAAATGAATTTGTTTATTTCAAAGCTCAGTGAGGCAGTTTATGAGTTAGTAGTCTGTGCTGTGGAGAACTGAATGTGTTTTCAACGGCTGAATCTGCAAACAAGCTTGGCGAAGGCAAAGTGAATCACTGGTTTGTTCTGTGGTCGTCAGGCTTTGTGGTTCTGTTTTCATCTGGGTGGTGGATCAGGAGAGATTTTAAGAATGGATGGAGGAAAACTATTAGTAGGTATTCTTTTCTGATGTTTAAAATACCATAATTTCATCATCTTAGAGTATTATTACTGCTAGATAGCACCCCATACTCAGTAGGTGTGAAGTGTGTGCACTGTTATATGGAAGAGGCTAAAGCATTGTGAAGTATTGTCCAGATGCCCTCCAAATAAGATGATTTTTTTCTTCATAAAGTTGTGATGAGGTTATGCTTATACACTTGGCTATTTGGGAAACAAGGTTTTTGGCTTTCTCATCCCCTCCTGTTGATTTATACAACTTATACAATTAGCATTTGTACAATTTCTTCCTGTTCTGCATGAGTCTTCATTTTCCAGGTGTTACAAACATTTCACTTTCAATGGAAGCTCAGTACTTGTCAGTGGGCCATGATCAACTTAGTAAAGGAATAGGCTGCATAGTGAGGGAAAACAGGGATCCTCTCTGCCTTAACCTGGTGCCATGGTGTGCTTAAAGTTCTTTAGTCAGCTGTTTGGAAATCTGTGGCTTTGGTTCCATCAGTTGTCATTCCAGAAAGATTTATTTCAGCAGTGCTTCTGGATAAAAGTGATGACATCTGTTGTTTTTTTCTGTTTTAATAACAAAGTCTTGAAGGAATAACAAATGTTAATGGAATCAGTAGAAGCCTGCAACACCTTTACTATCTCTTGAATATTTGAATAATCTCAAGTACCTTGGTTATTCATGGATGTGGCTTAAAGATCTGGAGTTACGACTAGTTACTTGGTGCAGGACAAGTTCAGTTTTGCCTTTGTTGTAGCACTGTATAAATAGTGTGTTTGTTCAGTTAATTTAGCGAGTAAATCCAACCCATTTGGGAGATGACTCTTCAGTCACTATGATACTTAATAGTGACTCTGTGCTTTTAGCTCACTGGTTTATATTTATGAATTTGGTGAGAAACTTGGTATCAAAACACAGAGGCGCTTAATGCTTTTCTCAGTCTCAGCCATGTTTTTCCGACTTAACTTTTCACCTGCAGTATCCTTTCCAGTCTGTTGTAAATGCTTGTAAAACAGCGTTGTTGTAACAGAAATGGAGAAAGCTCTAGCTGTATCTGCTCGTAGACAACATCGGAATGCGCTTAGCATTGCAGTGTAAGCTTTAATGAACTAGTCTTGTGGAAGGCACTGCAATTTGGTGTGTGACACTGCTATGTAGTTAGGGTTGTCATTATGAAATAGGAGCTTGGAAATGTCATAAACCTACTTGTAATAAATACAATTAATAATGTACATAGAACAATGGAATTAAGTAGATTCCTATCAAAAAGAATTCTTAATGAACAGAAAGTGGACAGCATAGGTTTGATGACAGGAAGGTTGCATCTAATCTGAATTACTGAGTGACCTGGGAAGCTTGCTGAGAGGGATTACCGAATAATTATGTTAATATGCAATTATCACCTCATTTCTTCTGCAGTAACCTCAAGATGTAGTGTAGTCAGGGTGCTATAGCAAGTGCTGATAGTTTGCAAAAATACTGATGTTCGAGATTTTTGTGACTACAAGATTAGCTTAAGGCATTTAAATGATGATCTGTCAGCTTGAAGACAGATCTGACCTTACACTCTTTTAATGCTTACAGTATCTGGCCACAGGCATTCATATCTGCAGAACTAATTATGATTTGAAACTGATATTTTATGAGTAAAAATAGTATTTAGAAAGCAAAAATGTATATTTAAAAGTACTTAATTAAATCAGTTGGAATTGGGCTTAGTTGGCTAAATAATTGGTCATTTTCTACTTTTGAAAATGAAATAATGCCACTGTAATAAACAGTAGGTCACCTGAGTCAGGAACAACACTGTTAACCATGCTTCATTCGTTCTAAGTTTACCTAAAATGATTGAATAGAATTTTGAAGTTTCCAAGGTATGAGCCTAGAATTGTGGTTTTTGTGTAGGCTTTCTGTGCTCTGCTGTTTTGCACGCATCTTCTGTGTGAATGTTTCTAAATAAAAAATTAACTGCTTTGCCCTGGTAGTGGATGTGGCAAGCACTATTTGCAATATTAAATCTGAAGTTTAATCTCAGTGTTTACGTTTCAAGTACTCTAAGGATTAATTACCATATATTTTGACAGAACTGGTACAATGTGTGTTTTGAATGTGGTGTAGAAAGCTATAAAACTATATGGAAATATACAAAGATTGTTGTGTACACTTTGTTAAATCTTTGTTGTTTCAATGATTGATTTTCTGTTTTTTCCAAGCAGTTCAGGATTATGTAGCATTTCAGTCTGGATATTGTGCTTCCTCAGTGGCACAAGTGAAATAATAGCAATGTTCTTCTCAAAAGTAATGGCATTGTGTGGCATCGTTGTTATTGAGCAGATTCCTACATGTACAGTACTGCATTTTGGCTCCCTATTATCACAATACTCACAAATCTAAGAACATCTTTTATGTTTTTTTTTTAAATACACTGTTAAAAATGCTAACTCCCTTGTTGTTGTCCTGCACACCTAATAGTGAATTGTACCACCCCAATAGCTGGAAAAATGTGATAATTAGCAGAAAATTATTAAAATGTAACAGCAATATTATTGATATGATAAGCAGCTAAGGCTTAATTCAAAGCCTGAAATCTGTAGGGACTGCTGTATTACCATGGATGTCTTCTAATCAGATCCATATGGAATAGTTCACAATCTCCATAAATACACAGTACAGAAGGGAGTCTCTTTTGAGATTGCACGATGTGATGTTTTGGATGTTGTTCATGATAGTCCTGAAGATTGAGGTGGTTGTATTGTGCCCTCTCCTCCTTGTTTTAACTCAGGTTTTAACAATATTGCACACAGTTTTTGTGTATGGAGCAACATGATTTTTCCTTCACCCTGTAAACCTGTGAAAAGTTTTCAGGAGCCATTTGATAATGAGGGCTGCAATCTCCGTGTTCTCAGACAGCCTCCCTGCTGTTTGGGGGGTACCAGTGGGGTTGCTTTAAATGGGAAGCGTCTGTTCTTCCTCTGAACCCCTAACACCACAACAGATGGGTGGAACTTGGAACGTGGAAGGTTTTACCTCAGAGGTGGTAACAGCGAAGCCACTCATTAACACTGAATTTACCACTTTGTTAGCAACATTGCTTCCTGTTGAGAAAAGCTAATGTAGGCTCTGAAATTGACTGAGCATGCACTTGTCTACATCTGCAGTAACAAAATGAAGAAAATGCACGACTTTTAGGAAAAGCTAACTTGCTGGATTTCTTCTAAACTTTCTTGGAACGTTTTAGAGTCTGCTGTTAATTATTAAATGGAGCTTATGCTTCCACTTACAAAATCATTTGAGCAGCCCTGTGTCTTTGGAGCTTTCCCCTCTTTAATTTGATTTTTTTTTACACTACTGATTTTGTAGTGCATGTTTGTAGTACCCTTCTCTAACTTGTGTTTATGTTGTAAAGACTCCTGCTGCGTAGTGCGTTATCACCATTTAAGGATGATACTGTAAATATGGTGTTATTGGAAGTTCGTGTTGTCTAGAGACTGGCTCATCTGAAAAGAGCAAAGAAACTCAGAAATTACAAAATGAAGACACATATCTGGAGCATCTAGTTGAACATTAGGATATTCAAGTAGCCTAATAAATAGAATCATTTCATGTGCACTGGGCATTTGTTACTGAGCTGATGTGAGTGCAGCAGCATTGCTAAATTGAGTAGATCACTAACTGGATAGCAGAGAAAACACTTTTTGAACATCTTCCTGTAAAAAGTTTTTTTCATTTTATTTGCACTCCCTATATGGTTTATTTTTCTTCAAAATGGTTAAGAAAAAAATGCAGTATACTGAGGTTTATTATTTATAAACTTTAAGGAGATTAGATTACTTTGTCAGTTTACTGATTTGAAGAGCACAGAATTTCATGAGGCTCTGGCTAGCTTTGAATTACATGGCTGGCTATCATAATGTTGAATTGGAAGAACTAATAGTTCTGAATTAATTTTGGTGTGTGATGTATGAAGATGAAATTGGTGCCCTTTAAACAGCTTATTTTGTATCCTTAGGAAAAAAGGATGTCAAGCGTGGTCTTCCTTGATTTTGATGAAGGACCACTGCAAGGAGCCATGGACATTTGTCGTGAGTTATAACACCGTAATTTGAAGAGTCTAGGTAATGACTCCATTCAATAGGATTCTTTATTCAAAATGTTGATTAATGTCTGAAATTAAGCATGCGATGGCAGACACAAATCCCCTAAAATATGAAAGTACAATTCAAGGGTAAAAATGTGTTTTCTGTAAAACAGCTAAGTGTTTCCATCTCCGAGGTGGATGTTGTAATGCCTTACACTTACTGTGTTCTCAAGACCCATATGTAGGAAACTTCTTTGTGCTCAGTAAGCATTGGGTAGATTGTGTGTAAATGAATGTTGCTTATGGAAAGGCGTGCTTAACACACGTGAAGAATTAATTTGTAATATTCTCTGTCATACACTGAATTCGACATGGTGATTTCGTTAGGTAGATAAATCCTAACTAAATATTTTTTTAACTGATTATTTTTTTCCACCTTTAAGAAAATCTGTTTTATTTGATTACCATTTTAAATGGGCTCGGAACATCAGCAGGATCTGTTTTGTGTATTTGTCTGAAAGCAAGGAGAGTGCTTTTTTAAGAACATAATGGGAAAACATTTCATTTCTCCAGTGAATTTGATCCTTTGCTATGTTTGCAGCAGCAATTATATGTCCAAAATTGGCCTAGTTGGATGTATTCTCTATTAATACCCAAGTAAAAGCACTACAAGCTCCTGCGTATCATTATGTCAACTGTATACAAGTGCTTTGAAAGAAGCGATACCTTGAGATATACAAAAATTATGTTGGTTTATTTCTTAGGTCTCAAAGGGAATTACATTTTAAAAAGTAATATAAAAATCACTGAAATGACTGTAGTGGCTGTCTGGATAACCTTAACTCCTTACTTGTTTTACTTTTAGAACAGAATTAAGGATAAACAGTATGCTCAAGTGAATATACATGTAAAATGCATTTGCACAATTTTTGTCAATCATATTTTTGCATGTAAGTGTTGAAACTTTTTTTTTGGACTGAGATAATACTAGACAGTGCTGTGTCATTATTAATATAGTCTAACAAAAAAAAAAAAGGTATACAGTTTTTGGTTCCCTTATTGATTGATTTAAAACATGTCTCAAACTTGTTAGAATCTATTTTTTTCAATTCAAAACATTCTGACTACAGTGTGAAGGAGCATGGTCCTAGAGAAAATTGTAAATTAAAATTGCCATTCTTATATTTCTGTGATTCTGATTCCTTTCTTTCTTGTTTTGTTGTTTTCTGTTTGTTTGTTTTAGTATAAATGTACTTAATGGACAGACCAGCAACATGGATGATTTAGAGATGAATACTGAAGTTACTGGTGCTAAAGAAGAAGAAGAGGAAATCCTATGTGATTTTGTATCTGAGGAGGAAGGTGGCATTCCTGAATCGCAAGAGAGTGACGCATTGTTTCAGAAAAACAGTACATTGACTCTGCCTGAGGAGCTATCCAGGGACAGATCTGAAAAAGCCTTAAGTGGAGGCCAGACTTCTCTATTTATACACACTGGTGCTCCTACTGTTTCTAGTGAAAACTTTATCTTGTCTAGAGGAACTGCTGTTAATGGACCAGTTTCACACTCCACCTCAACAAAAACTTCCATTATGAATAAAGGCAGTGTTTCACTAGCCACTGGACAGCCTGTAGGTCATCATACAGATTCCTGCTCAACTTTGACGGTGGTTCATGATCTTCAGCTGCCTGCAAAGAGTACAACAGAAAATTCAAATCAGCACCAAGTTTTATTTTTGTTACCTGATGTAGCACATGCTAAGAACGTGACTCATTCCATTAAAAATTTACCTACCTCTGCTTCAGTTGGTTGTGACTCACAGAAATCAGTAGGAAATAGTGTAGACAGCACTTTAGTAGGCCAAGTAGAAGTTTGTGAGGATGACAAAAATTTACTGGTAAAAGACGATTGTGTTGATGCATTAACAGGCATTTCCTCAGGTACAGGTGGTTTCAGATCGGGATGTGAACCCAGCTGGGATCCACAAAAAGAGTTTATACAGTTTCTTATGACAAATGAAGAAACAATAGAGAAATCTCCCATTCACTGTAAAGTAGGTTTAGAAAAAAAGAGAAAAAGAAAAATGGATGTTAGTAAAATAACACGCTATACTGAAGACTGTTTTGGTGATACTACTTATATTCCTAGTAAGTCAAAACTGCTAACTGTTGACTTCTTAGAACAGAATGAGGAGCTACAAATAGTAGAACCTCAGAAATACTCGTTGAGTAAAGTAAAGCCTGAGTCCACAGATGAAGAGCTGGAAGCTGTTGATGCTATCCAGCAGCTCATTTATAGTCCCACTGGTAGCTGTGCAGAGGATGCTTCTCCTGTTCACACTAGCACTTTTCTTTCCAATACTTTAAAAAATAAATGTGAACAGAATGATTCTGAATCACCATCTACCTTCAGTACCGATGAACCATCATTTTATCCCTGTACAAAGTGCAATGTGAATTTTAGGGAGAAAAAACATCTGCATAGGCATATGATGTACCATTTAGATGGGAACAGCCATTTCCGACATCTCAATGTCCCCAGGCCCTATGCGTGTAGGGAATGTGGGAGGACATTTAGAGATCGTAATTCACTTCTTAAACACATGATCATTCACCAAGAACGAAGACAGAAACTGATGGAAGAAATCCGCGAGCTGAAAGAGCTTCAGGATGAGGGTAGGAGTGCACGGTTACAGTGCCCACAGTGTGTATTTGGTACCAATTGTCCCAAAACATTTGTGCAGCATGCAAAGACCCACGAAAAAGATAAAAGATACTATTGCTGTGAGGAATGCAATTTCATGGCTGTGACAGAAAATGAACTTGAATGCCATCGAGGGATTGCTCATGGAGCAGTAGTCAAGTGTGCTGTTATTGGTAGTGACATGTCCCAGAGGAAGTCACAGAAGAAGGCATCCATGAAAGATCCATATTTAGGATCCTCAAAGAAGTCGTCAACGTACATGTGTAAGATGTGTCCATTTACAACTTCAGCTAGAAGCATTTTAAAAAAACACATGGAATATTTGCATCCAGCGTCTTGCATTGATCCCTTTGGTAGCCATCTTAGACTAGAAAAAAGAAAAAGCAGCATAATAGAAGAATCTTTAGATTTTGGTAGCAGGACAAAACAGTTGATAAAACAATCGTCTACATTTCCAAAGAACTCAGTTTTAAAACAAGATGTAAAACGATCATTTGGCTCTACTTCACAGTCCAGTAACTTCGGAAAACTTCACAAGAGACCCTACAGGATACAGAAGGCTCGGAAAAGCGTTTCACAGTCATCTGTAAGTGTGTGCAATCTAAATTCTCCAGACAAGACCCTTTTGATTAGAAATAGCAGTGACCAGAAACTTAGGAAGTTTTCATAAAGCAGCAAAGCAGAGAGCTAGTGTCAAAGCAAGCAATAATTATTTATGTAGATCTAAATGTGAAAACTACAATGATTAAAAAATATACTGATTCTTACTGTTTACATTTAAGAGTCCATCTCTGTGAGTTCTTTACATTTATTTTCTCCATCAAGTAGCATCCATAATAATTTTTTGTCATGGATTCAGGTAATCTTAATTGCAAAGGAGCAGAAGGCTATAAAGATAATAAGCATGTAGCTGTAGTAAGAGTGGTTAAGGAGGGATGGCACTTTTACAGGAAATGGTTTGGATTGCTTTTCAGATTTTCTGCATAAAATGGCTGTTGTTGTTTTACAGAGACTTAACTCTGCTGAAAAAAAAGACAGCTATGAAACAGAGGATGAAAGTTCATGGGATAATGCTGAACTGTGTGATTACACAACGCGGTCTGTGGAGGATGAATCTTACAGTGATATTAATCAGGAGCATGTAAGCCTATTCCCTATATTCAAAGGTAAAATGGAAGATCATGAAGCTGGTGATAAATCTTCACTTAGTTATGAGCAGAATGATGGCTTTTATTTTGAGTATTATGAAGATGCTGAGAGTAGTAACTTCCTGCATGATTTGCATGATGCACAGAATTTAGAAAATGTAGGATCAGCGTTGCCAAAGCATAATTCAGTTTTCCATTGGACTGATTTGTCACTTGAAAAGAAGTCCTGCCCATACTGCCCAGCAACCTTTGAAACAGGTGTTGGATTGTCCAACCACGTCAGAGGACATCTTCACAGAGCTGGATTAAGCTATGAAGCCCGTCATGTTGTTTCACCAGAACAGATAGCAACAAGTGACAAAATGCAACATTTTAAAAGAACTGGAACAGGAACTCCTGTTAAACGTGTTAGAAAAGGTATGTGTTTTTTAAATTTGTTTAATGTTGTTGTTGTTTTTTTTAAGTTTTGGTGTAGAGGGGACAAAGTGCACTAAATTGAGCACTAAGCAAGACTTGCTTTATTTTGTTGTAAAGCCTCTCTTCGTCCTTGTGATTTGCTATTGTAATATTTAACAGTACATAATTGTCAAAATACATGAAAATTATTTTCTTTGTAGCAATTGAGAAATCTGAAACTTCCTCTGAGCACACGTGTCAGCTCTGCGGAGGCTGGTTTGATACTAAAATTGGATTGTCAAATCATGTGCGAGGACACCTGAAGAGGCTTGGCAAAACCAAGTGGGATGCACACAAGTCTCCGATCTGTGTTTTGAATGAAATGATGCAAAATGAAGAGAAGTATGAAAAAATACTAAAGGCTTTGAATAGTCGCCGTGTTATTCCCAGACCCTTTGTTGCTCAGAAATTTGCATCAAATGATGACTTTTTATCTCAGAATGTTATACCTCTCGAAGCATACCATAATGGCCTAAAGACTGAAGATATATCTGTGTCTGCATCAGAGGAAGAAGGGCTGAGTTTCCTAAATGAATGTGATGAAACAAAGGCAGTACTACATAATGAAAAAAAAAATCAGTCACTTACACTGATAGAACTTCTGAAAAATAAAAGGTTAGGAGAAGAAAGGAGTCCTGGTATTTCTTCTCAAAAGATTCATAATCAAACTGCGAGAAAGAGGTTTGTTCAGAAATGTGTTCTTCCATTAAATGAAGACAGTCCATTGATGTATCAGCCACAAAAAATGGACTTGACTATGCAGTCAGGTAAGAAGGTGTTTCTCGCTGTCTTCACAGCATTTCCAAACGAATGTTTTAATTCACAGAAAATGTAAAGTGCAGAGGATTTTATTTTGGAATTTGTTTATTTAATTCTTGTTTCATTTCCAGAGGACCTTGACTGCGAGAGGTAGTGCAAGAAATTTTTCTTGTGTGTTTTTTCTTAAGTGAATATTCAGTACTGAGGGCTTTTGGCACAGAATGTAGTACCTGTTCTGCGTATGGTTGGGCTTACAGATTCAAAGTGGGCATAAAACGAGCCTCACAAAGGAAGAAGACAGATCCTGCCGTAACCATATGTCGAAGTGTCCGGGCATATATGGTAGACTTAACAGTTCTGAGATGTTTGGGCTTGTGACCCTGTTTCTGGGCTTTAAAACTGCTGGTTTGAGAATCACATCTTTTAAATCTTGGAGGTTTGTGCAAAACAGCATTTGCTCAAACTGACAGAACTGTCGATGCCATTGTTAGCACATAGTGTTTTAAATTGATTAATCTCTCTTAACTAATTTTGATGTTTTTAGCCAAACATGCTCTTACACCATAGATTAATTATTGTTTGTTTTAAAATTGTGGCTGCTCTGAGAAACTGGTGCTTTCTTAAGGTCTGTCTGTCCTGAGTGAAGATGTGTGTTGGTGGTAGCCAGTAGAGTTCTGATAGGCAGCATCGGTCTGATAGGGACGAAGATGTTCCCTGCACTGAGACTTGTGCTGATGAGGCAATTCTGTGATCAACTTTCTAGTTACTCTGTTACTACTGCTACTTAGAAAGCAGTTTTTTTGGAGCGATGTTTTTAACCTACTTGTCACATAAGAGTTATTTCTTGTCTCGGGAAATTGTAGTAGAATTCTTTTCAGTGTGTATGCAGAGCTTGCGTTTACCTGTTTCTTGTTGGAGCACCACCTTATGGTGCTGCAAGATTCTTTAAGCTGAGGAGAAGGTTCTTAGTTTTATACTCATGACTTTTGGTTCTGTTGGTTTTCTCATCAGTACCCGGTGCAGGTTAGTAAAATTGGCAGTGCCTTGTACTTTTTTTCACCTCTATTCTTGTCTGCCCTTAAAGAAAAAAGAAGCCCAGTGTGCTCAAAAAATCTTTTAAGGGACTATTGAAAGTGTGACAATCAATTTCTTAGAGTGGCTTTCTAAAATGACAGGTGGAACAGAATTACGTTCAATGTCATGTGGATGTATGTGGTTGTTGTTAAAGAAAGGGTACTTTATACTGGAAGGTGTGTCTTCAACAGGCTTAATTATTTGAAAAACCATGCTAGAGGAGAAGCTTGCTAAAAACAGACACATTTTATTGCTGTCTGTTTAATGTTTACTGCTGAGTGCTGGATAGCAGGCAGCACCTGCTTGGTTGCGATGAACAATCAGGGTAAAATAAACATGTGCTTATATAATACTAACAGTTATGTACGGGGCCCTATAATTATCTGTGGCTGAGGTAACAGTTTGACAACTAACGATCGCACTGTGCCAGTTGAGTTGGTGAGAAAGTATTTAGCATCAAGTTGAAATCCTCAATTCTTCCTAAAATGGCAAACGTTTCTAATCCCATTTTTAGTTTTCAAAAAGCTTTGTGGTTTTTTCTTTTTTGTTGTTGTTGTTATTTGTTTTTTAAACCAACCAGACCTTCTTTAACTTACCTGAAAAAAAACTGCACATCTTCTGTGTGCTGCTGGAGAATAAGACTCCTTCCTTCCTGCAAGCAGAAGCATACTTTCTGAGTAGATTGGGCTTTTTTAATCTGTTCTAATAATCATTTATTAATAGAGAACTGGAAACAGTATCTTTAGTAAAATGAGGGGAGAACATTATGGTAAAGTTGAGCAGGGGAGAAGTAATAATGCTTTCTTTGTCTGGTAAGTGAGGGGTTCAGTATTGTTGCACTTTCACTGTTTTCCTGTGATAAAAGCATGCTCCTTTGTTGGTTATTTAGCACAGAGATTTTAGCAAAGATCTTTGAATCATTAACTTTCATTATTGGTGACGTATCTAAAGTAATGAACAGAATATGCACTGAACAAAATGTTTTGTCTAACAGATGTTCAGTTATGTGCTTTACCACCTTTCTCTCTAAGCCTTCAACAGTAGCCTAATTTAGTATTGAGCCTTTTTGTCTTATGGGTAAAACACTTAATTACCACTTTGTCAACCAGACTTTTAAAATTCTCTTTATTGGAAATGTTACAAGCTCTGAAATTTCTCAACAGTACTGTGCTATTCAAATTGCAGGATTGTGTTTGGGGAATAGAGCTTCGTGATACGGAGATCTGTAGGAATTTGTTAGCAGCCTGATGCAGAGTAGCCTAATGGGTTCAAGTTGCCTTCCTTCTGTTCTTTTCAAATAACAAGGTTTGGCTTAAAGCACTACGTGGAAAGCTAATGACGGTTAACTTCGATCCTTCTAATATACTAAACAATTGCATCTATGCAGTGAATATATTTAAAACCATCTCTATTACAGAAAACCTTTTACAACGCTTTGAGAATTTCATTTTTTGAAGAGAGAACTGGATTATAGTTTTCTTTTGAATGATAGGTATGCCTGTGAAGCTTAGAACGTGTGTGCATTGCAATACGACGTTTACAAGTGCTGTTAGCCTGTCCAACCACTTACGCGCTTATGCACGAAAGAAGAGTGCTGGACTTTTGACTGGGACAGGTATGTTTTGTTACAGATGTAAAAGCAAGTCTGTCTATGATACATTTTCCTCATCAGACTGGACAAAAGCATATGTTAATTCAAAATAATTTTGAAGCTTCCGTTGATAAAGAATTTATTTGCCATAAAACTTCAGCAACTTGTAAACACAGATATGTTGCTGTTGTCCACTCTCATGTCTGATTTTCATTCTTACTCATTTATTTTGGATCCAACACTTAAGGTATGTGTAAGCAAAACTAAGAGATGTTCACTCAAAATTCATTCTCCCACGATATCACAATTTCCAAACCAACTAGTTGACCATCTAATAAAGTCTTTATAAGTACGTCAACAATTAAAAACATTAAGAAATAATTACATTACATATAACTACTAAGAATACTGTGGCTAAAAAACGGAAGAACCAAGTAATTTTCCAACTTGTGTATCTCTACCAACATAGCACATGTAGCTGTTTTCATTTTTTGTTTGGTTTACAAACCAATCATGGAGTGATAGACAATAGAGTGAGCGTGGTACAGCACTTGGCACTGCTGTTAATGCTTTTTTTTTTTAATTAAAACACACGTTTATTGAAAATCTTCTAGTATTCTGTATTTTGACTCATTTCCAGAGACATGCAGTTTTCTTGGCTGTAGGCAGATTCCTGAGTTTACTTGGAGTATTGCTTAGATCAGTGGGATTTTGTATGGTCAGTGGCAAGTTGGGGAGCAAACATGGAATATAGTGAAGAAAACTTAGACAGATTTGAAACTATGAAGTAATTCAGAAGTGCAGCAATCAGTTGCCTGTATTGATAAGCACAGTCATTTACATAATGCTGAAAAAATATGTAATTCCATTTTTTATCTGTAGATGTGATTTGTTATGCTAGGTATATAAACAGGCTTTCTCTGTGACAGGCTGAATAACATTTAAGTGTATTTTACACACAGAGCCTGTGCATGCCAGGTCTTGTTATACATAATGATATAATAAAGAGATTTAGAATGAAAACAGTTGCACTAATATCCATTGTGTATGAGAATGATTTTAGTGATTCTGAAAGTTTTCATGTTTACACGGTAAAAAGATGGTGATAGTGGACTTCTTACACCACTGCTGTCATAGAATCATAGAACCATAGAATTGCTCAGGTTAGAAAAGACCTTGAAGATCATTGAGTCCAACCACAACCTAACCATACTACCCTTACTAACAATCCTCCGCTAAATCACGTCCCTGAGCATCACATCCAAGCAGTTTTCAAACACATCCAGGGATGTGTTTCAGCCACCCCCCTAGGGAGCCCAGTGCTTAACAACCATTTCTGTAAAGAAAGTTTTTCCTGATATCCAACCTACACTTACCCTGGTGCCAACTTAAGGCCATTTCCCCTCGTTCTGTCAGGTACTAGTCCTATGGTGAGTTATTTTGCTTCTATACCTATTGGTAAATATAACTGTATTTAAATTGCACATTAAAATCTATCAGTTATTAAATGAAGGAGACGCTGAAACAAAGAAAATAGTACACAGAGCCTAGAGAAGCTCCTTTCACCTCAGCTAAATAGGAAATGTGGGAGCAGCTTCAGAGGTTTTTTGTTGTGTTGTGTTGTGGTTGTTGGGTTTTTTGTTATTGGTGGTGTTTTTTTTTAAGGAACAGTTTGCAAGCTAATAATATAAGCAGTTGATGCCTTCTTTTTAAGAACTTAAACCTCCTGGGTCTTGTATCATCGAAACTAGAAGTTTGTTTAAAATGAAGTTAGAAAGAAAATTTAACAAAAAAAAAACAAAAACTTGCTTCTAATCTCAGAAGGTAGAGCTGATCTACGTTAATAGCCTATGCCATGCACATAAGGGCATTTCACTGAAAATGGTGGCTTAAGAGAGACTTAAGTTATAGCTATAGTATTATGCAACCAATGCACATGTGCTCATTTAGTAGTTACCATTAAAAACTTTGCACAGTTACAAAAGTTATAAAGTTTGTTCGTTGACTCTTCATTTGAGCAAGCTCAGTGTAAACCTGGTAGACCGGATAATACAATTTTAAACTTTTTTTTTTTTCCTGATACTGCACAGTACACTGGAAGTTTTGCTAGGAAGAGGACAGCTTTCCAGGATTTCACCAGCACGTATTGATTTAAAACTTTGCTGAATATTGTGCTTGGGCAGATTTCAGTTTAGCTTTTGAAAAATAGTTGTGGCTGAGAGCCACTTGTAGACATCTTCTGCTTGGCTTCAGCTTGGAACTCTTATGGAGACAATGACAATACATTTATACAGGTTTCTTCTTCAGCTTTCATGAGATGATTCTTACATCTTCTAAAGCATACAGAACTGCCATAAAAAATCTTATTAGTTGCGTATCATAGAATCACAGAATGGCCTGAGTTGAAAAGGACCTCAGACATCATCAGTTTCAACTCCCCTGCCATGGGCAGGGTCACCATATTTATCTTAGTTTCTTGCTGTCGTTAAATAAGTGTGTGCAAACACACACTAGTTCTTTTATTATTTGGTAATGGTTATGGGAGCTATCTAGGTGTTACTGTTCAGTAAAAGCAGTACAGTAAGCTGTACAAGTCACCTAAGTGAGAGCTGTCCCAGGCCTACATTACTGTATGCACCAGTCTACTCAATTTTTCAATTTGTCTGTGTATTTTCAATAGATGGTTATCATATTGCTTTTCTAGCGGATGCCCATTTTCTTCAGAATCAGCATTTTTTTCATTTGGTCAAATGTTACAAGTTCCATTTTTTTAAATGCAACTTGACATTTTTAGTTATAACTGAAATAGCTGCATGATAGTACATTTTGAGAATGGGCTCAGGAGAAAAACATTCAGAAGTGGAACTTTCTAGGCTGTTGGCTGTTCAAAATTAGTGTTCATTATTAAGCTTAATTTGTGCTTAACTACTGCATAGCAAGTGCTTCACTGAGTTCATTTTTACAGTTACTGGCTTTTGTATTAGGGGTTGCATGATGGTCTGTCTTCTCAAGAGCATGTATCAAACTGACTCTTATCAAACAGACCTGTGCAAAATCTTCTAAATGCATCCTTCCCTTCTTGGTACAGTTGTATATCCAGCTTCCTTTCTTTTCTTTTTACCAGGCTTCTCTTCTTACTTAAAATCTCCTACTTCTGTCTTGCAGCTTGGCTTTTTACATATTCTCTTTTTCTTACTCTGTCCACCTACTTAATCTCTTCTTAACAGCTGTAATTTCTGGGAGTCATCGCTCTCTTCTTTGCTCTCTGCTTCTGTAGATGGAGGATACTCTCCCAGAAGTTTGGGAGAGAACAATAATATACAAGTAAGGACTTTGTCTTGGAGCCAGCAGTATGGCTGAGGTAGTGATTTCTGTGGTCACCACCTTTCCAAATAGTTTCTAATATTGCAGTTGTAGCTTCAGGGAGTTTGCTGTATAAGTGTGTGCAACCACAGCAGGGATCAGAGATCTGCTGGATTTGCATGTCTTTATTTGATGCTGATCAGCCAGCAGAGTGGGCTGAATTTAGCATTGCATAAAATCATTCAGAGAGCCAAATTATTGGAGTATTTTATGTACATATATATATGCAAAAAAATTCTGAATTTCTTTTGCATTGTACTTTGCAATAATGATGAGACAAGGTTAAAAAAAAGATTGAATTTGACTAATTAGTGAATAAATACACAAGAGGGATGTTTTTCTAAGTTGGCAGTGTTTTTAAATGGTTAGAGTCACTTATGTATGCAGTTATTCAACTTGTGTCATATTTTATGACAAAAGTCATGAAGTCTTGATAAAGACGGGGCTTTGGTCTACTGAAAAGAAAGGTGTTCCACTCTGAAGGACATTAAGAGGTGGAGCACACAGGTTAGCATAGGTGTCTTTTAATTTTGAGACTCAGACCAAAGATCATGGAATTAAGGATCCCCAGTTGTGGCGTTTGTAATGCATATTGTCCTAGATGTGCTGATTATAACCTCCTGTCACCATCTACTTGTCAGTCTTTCTTGATAAACTATCACAGATACAGTAGTTTTTTATACGCAGTCTTTTGACATAGCATGTGTTTTTCTAAACATTATGATCAAATTGGACTTGAGTGCCTCAAGAAGTTCACCCCAATGTTTGGTTATCTTCCTTAGTCTTACATGAGTTTTCTCTCTGTCATGCTGTGTCAGTTTTGATGAAGTGGTACAACTTGTCGTTCACAAAAGGCTTTTGGAAGCAGCAGGTGGCCAAACGTGAAAGAAGGAGGCTTCCTTCAAAGAGAACTGGTTCTTTATGGAGAAAGGCCCATAATTACAAAGGTTAATAGTTTTGGGAGCTGTCTTTGCCACAAAGTAGGCATAATTACAGGTAGCTCCTCCACCTCTTTGGCGATTTGCTGCAAGTACGGTCTGAATTTCCATTGCAAGAACTGCATTGTCTTTGGTCTCTTCCTGAGAGCGCTAAAAATGCTCTCTGCTGAGATCATGCTTTTACAGTAAAGGTATCCAAAGAGTTTTGTTCAGAACATGCTTTGTTACAGACGAAACAATAGTATGGCTTATTTGATGCTTGCAAAGGCTTGCGGGCATCATACCAGCAGTGTGTAAGCAGATGTGACATGTAACTTCATTTAAAGTCGTTACTCTCTAGATAGGCAAAAATGGAATTAATGTGGCAGTTCCTGGTGTGTGTCCTTGATAACTGGTGTTGGATTTGCAGTTTTCAATGAAGTTTACCCAGGTCTTACTCTTTTTCACCATTTTGCTTCATTGCTTCAGTAAGATAACTTCAAAATATACTTGTGTTGCTTTGCACCTTCTAAAATGTAAAGAAATATATTCACTTGGTCATAAGACAAAGGTAACAAAAATAACCCTTGCGGAACACAGATTTACTGTCCTTAGTATTTTTTGTGTTTTTAACAGCAGCTTCTTGCTGGGCATATGTTCTATGTCCAATCCTAGCTAAATTATTCAAAGAATGCATTGAGTGATCTGATTATTGTTTTTCTTGAAGTATCATTATATTTTCTGGTCTTCGTTTTGTATTTTCTCTGTCTAGAATGTCTGTTGTAAATGATGCAGAGATGTCCATACGTCTGTTTTGCTTTGTTTTTTGTGGGGTTTTTTAAGTCGTTCTTGGGAAAATATACCTTTCACGGAAGTAGTAACTACTTCTCCTGGTGTATTATGATTGCCTGTTTACCCATGTTGCTGTCCATTTGATTTCATAGTAGTTCAGAGAGTTTTTTTTCCTAGAAGAATATACAAATGCTTAAAACTATTTGGGAGCTCTGTTACAGAAAACCAAATAAGAAGGTGAAGACTCTGAAATGCTTGGGATGTGTGTGAGTAGAATCAAATTTCTTGATGAGAATGAGTGTCTTAAGTTTGCCAATCTGAAGGAAACAAGCTAGTTCTTGTTTCAAACGCCTGTGGGCTTTTCTAGGTGGAGCCTCCTGTCTGCTGCTTTTTGCTCATTTGTATGAACTGACATCAGCTAACTGACATCAGGTGCGACTCCTGGATGCCTTTGCATTCAAAGAAAATGACGACTTACAACTGTTTCCTTCACATGACATTTTGCAAAATCAGCAGTGGCAAAGCTTTTGCTGTAACAACTGCTTCAGATAAGTCTTCCCTCATGCAAGTAATTCTCTTGAGAGAATCAGCCTCTAGGTTTCAGTATTTTCTGTGCTTACATTTCTGGTGCTGTTGTTACAGGTGTTGCAGCATGTGACATATTTATACTACTCAGTAGTTCCTAGAGCATTAAAGATAGTGATTGAAGTTCCTAATTATCTAGAGGATATCTTTTTTATGAGAACATAAAACAGTAAGGACCCCTTACCTGTTCACTTTTTCAGAAGTTATCTTGGCCATTTCTCTCTCACTGGCTTTATGTTGAGACTGCTTTCCTTGGTACTGTCAGAAAAAAAAACAAACAAAACACTGTTGAGGCTTATCTTCATAATGGTGGCTTCACCCAGAATCTGAAAGAACTTTCCTTAGGTTGGTGTCTCCTCCTTTTCTACTTGTCTGCAGTCTGATTTGTTCTCTGGTTCCTTCAAACCTCCAAAAATCATTCATTTTTTTTCGAAGTACTGTGAGAATCTTCAGTCTGGGGATGGAAATGGGAAGTGCTCGGTGTGTCTACAAGTTTAAGGTTTAGCTACAGGGTAAAAGCCATGTTTGGGAGGTGCTCTTTTGGAAGGCATAAGAAGAATGACGGATGCAATTGAGCCTGTTTGTATGTTCTTTAAATCAGCATGTTTTGCCTCCACAGATGACGTCTAATGCTTCAGGATACTAAGCTTTTCTGTTTTCTGTTACACGAGTCAGAACTTAGGCAAGTTTAACAGCTTTTGAATTCCACTGTTAAGATGTCTCAGTAGCATAGCATATGCCTTTTTAGTATCAATATCACTCGTTACTGTCCTTCATATTTCTGTGTAGTTTTAGTATATCTTGTTTTTGGGATATAGTATAGCTAGATAACACTTATCAGTCCCGAACTGCTTGTCTTTCTTGAGCCTTATCAGTTATTTTCATCATACCAATATTAACTCAGTTTAATGCCCTCATCCTCCTACTTTGGCTACATACTAGAATCTCCAGGTTTTGTTGTAGGTTCCCGTGGCATCTGTTTATGGAAGGTGTAAACTTTTTAATGCAAATTGAACCTGTTTGCTATGTGTTTTCAGATAACACACATTACTTTCATAAATGGTTTCAAACAGCCTGAACTTAAAAAGATGGCCTTGCCATCCCTGTTGGTCGTTCTAATACCATCTTCTACTGTAGAGGATCAATACATGAGTTTTGCAGGATGCATTATGGTTCAGACAGGAGTGAGGAGGAAGTTCCATTTGAAGTTGATCCATAGCATATAAAAGGCAAAAGTTTTTGCTTCGTTGAAAGTAAATGACGTGTTGCATTCAAACTAGAAATTCTTCATTGCCTTAGCTGAAAGCTACAATTTTGTGAAGATGCAGCCTGCTTGAACATGAGTGGTCTTACAAGTTCCTTGAATTACAGAGCAATTTTCACATTTTGTCAGTGTTTTTTGAATGAAAGGGTATTTCCAATGGTGCTTTGTTTTTGTATAATTCCAGAAGTTAGCAGGTGCCTGCTGGTACTAAAACAACAGTTTAATGCTAAATGTCAATTATCTAGTCTTTCAAACTGCAAGTGCTGTGCTTAAAGAAAGGTGGAGGTGGGGAGGAAGGCATTAGATGTTTCACCAGCACATTTCTTAGAGCATGTTACAATTGTTTTGTAATGTAGCTATAACTAAACATACAATAACAAGGAGGTAGATATCTTTTCACCACTTCTATAGGGAATACTCACTGAATATCTCTGGTTTAACACTGTCTGAAATACTGCTTTTTACATATGGAAATTTCTCTCTTCTTAGCTTTGGACTGTAAGCAAAAGAAGTCAAGGTCAAGATCTGGAAGCAAGAAAAAAATGCTGCCATTACCTCATAGTGCTGATGAAGTTTACATACTCAGATGCAGGTACATAGGGTTATTTTAATTGAAAGACTGTGTTCTTACGAGCTTGCTTACTTTAGTTGTAGGAATATTTAAGATTACATTCTGTAAAGTTTGTGACACTGGATAAGATGAGGGGGAAAGCAGTTGGTTATTTTCATTAATTTGGAGAAGATAATTTGAATCAATCATACTTAGTTGTTAAATTGCCAGCTCCCATTTCTCCAGCTAAAATCTCATTGGCCATTTTGAGTAATACTCTGTTCTTCAAAAGAAGCCCTAAGAGGATCAGATTGTTACTCCTAGTATTACAAACACAGGAGCATAACTGGTATGAACTGCAGAGAATTGTGTTTATGGTTACTACTTAGTTACTGACATTTTCAACTAAATTTATATAGAGGCAGACTTGAAGAAAACTAGGGCTTTGTTTGCATAATGTTTGAGCAGTGCTAGATATATCTTGATGGAACAATTTTAATATTTGCATAGGTTTTGTGGTCTGGTCTTTCGAGGACCTTTGTCTGTGCAAGAAGACTGGATAAAGCACTTGCAGCGACACATTGTCAACGCAAATCTTCCACGGACTGGAGCTGGCATGGTTGAAGTCACATCGCTACTTAAAAAACCTGCTTCGATTACTGAAACTTCATTTTCTTTACTGATGGCAGAAGCAGCATCATAGAACAAGAACACATTTTCAATTTGAATTGGATGTAAATTTGAAATACTTTGTCATTTTTTTTAATAAATTGTTACACTAAATTATGTTTATAAATCCTAAAGGCAAAAATAGAGGAAGTGGATTACAATAACATCAAAATAAATTGAATACTTAACAGTTACAGTAAGTAGTCTTTATATTTTATATAGGGTGGAAGATGTGTTTTTAAGGTTTATTATGTTTTTGTCAGTTACTGTGTTCACTATCAATACAAGACCATTACATGTATGGCAGCCATTTTTAAATCGTTGCACATGGGTACTAAAGGACAGATTTTAATAAAACAAAGAAACCATGTTCTCTGCAGTGTTACCCAAATCAAGGCTCTGTTTATTCCAAAAAAAAAAAAAAAAAAATTACATAGTAAAATAAGATATTATATTTTGTTTGTATGTATGTAGTGTTTTGTATAATATCAAGAACTGCTAATAACAATTTACTCAACTTTAGGGCATTAAATACCATGTTACTTCATAGTTCAAGAGACTGTTTCATTCAAATAGGGCAATTAGTACTCTTCTATCTAGGTGTGTAAGTGTTTTTTTTAAATCACATGAGGCTTTTTGTACTAAAAAGTGGAGGGAAACTTGTCTAAACAAATTTCTAAGATAAATATGTACATAATACTGGAAATTTGTGGTAAGGAAATATTCTTTACTTCAGTTGCATTTCTCACTGACAATAAAGTGGTGCATCCATGCTACCTCCTACTTGTCAACAAAGATGGTATTTACCCTTATGTTTTTGTATCATAGTAGATTCAATCCAACTTTCTTTATTACAAAGCATCTTTTTGTTAACAAGTTTGTTCTTTATGACGATTTACTTAAAGTCTGACTTGCTTACAGAAGTTTGCCTCTCTACTATTTTATTTAACACTGTAGAAATGTACTAATAAGCATTGCTCACTACACGGTTAGAGTAGACTTTTCATTTATAATTCTGTTTAAAAGGTTGATCATTTTAGAAAATTTGAACACAGGTTGAAATGTTTCTACATATGAAGAGAATGTTTACAACTTAAATTTTAGAGCTTGTTTTGGATGTGATTATATGTATGAAAACTGTAACACTATGCTCATGCTAAGGACCTACTTACAGAATTACTGAAATAAATGTGCTGTGAGGATGGAAATATGGTGCAGGTGTCTTGGTCATGCTGAATTGTGTTTGTTCATTCAAACTGTCTTTGAAACATGATTTTTGTTTAAATCATAAGTCAGATTCCTCTACAAATCAATTTTGTATGCAAATAACATTTCATTTTACTCATGTAGGGTAACAAATACTGTAGTTAAGCCAAGGATATGCATTGATATTTTCCTTATATGTAAATAAAGTTAAAAGCAGTTAAAGCAAGAGGAGTATTTTGGTAGAGTATATACATACCTCACTGCCAGTGAAATTGCTTTCCTATGGTATATCTCCTTACCAGAAAAATCTCTAAATAAAAAAGGTTTAAAGAAAATCTAAATGTCTATAATGTGAAGCATTTATTTACATTGTGTGAATTAAGTTTGTGAAATGGATTTGTCTTGCTTGAAATTAAAATATTCTCATTATCTTAAGTAAAAATAAGTTTACTTGCAATAAAATGACTTGTTCAGACACGTTACATTTGGTTGGTGGAAAATGTGAATGATGTTGATCTGCCTCTACGTGTGCAGTTAACACACAGGGTTTGTTAACGTTCTGATAAAACAGATGAACCAAAAACAAGCAGTTGTGGGGGATGGAGTGCTGAGACAAGGCCACCCTCTGTCTGGCAGGGTTATCATTTGGTTAATGCTGTCGGGTGTGTTGCTGTACACGTTCCTACTGGTAACATAAACTTCATTGTCCAAATGTATTCCTACTGTTTTGTTTTGTTTTTTAACCTGGAAAACACCCATCAGTCCATCTAAAGGCCAGAAATAAAAATTGCTTCAGAGATCTTAGGAAAGATAAACAGAGTGTTGAAGTGTATTGCAGACATATTATGTGTATACAGACTGACTAAAAGATTCTGAATTTGTATATAATTGTGGGATTTTTTTTATATGATGTGAAAATTAAGTATTTACAGCAACATGTTGGAACGGAGGGAAGCGATCAGATCATCTTGAATGTTTGTAATGCTTTAATTGAGTGGTTGTTTACTCATGTCACCAAAAAGGGTGCCTTAGAGCACCAGATTCTGTTGCTGTTTAACATGAAAAGTTCAATTAAGTGCAAATTATATTTATCTAGAATCTTTATAAGGGAAAGCCATACGTGCAGAATTTAGCATTTGGAGAAAAAAGAAAAAAGAAAAAAAAAACCCTGTCTAGATTTATAATAGTAAATCTAGTTAAATTTATTTAGTTCCTTCAGCCGCAGTAGTGAACACCAAAAATATAAGGCTGTGTCTGAAGTTGAGAAAGCTCTAGTCCTGGCTGGTTTCCAAAATGACGTTCTCTGGTTAGGAGCAGCTGCTTTCATTGGCAGGCTTTGGGTGTGTGTTGGAGCTGCCTGAGTGCTTAGCTGTGTGGGTTTTGTCGATGTTCCTGCCCTGCTTACATCACATCCTTGCTATAATATGGTTTTGAAATATAACCTGGAAGTTCTCTGATTAGTGGATTCATTGCATATGAAGCTGATGGACTGAATGAACAAAAAGTGCACAAGCTTTCTTTAGCTTATAGGTCTCAGATGGGGCTGTTTGGTTTCTGTTGCTTGGAATTAAACATCTTTTGTCAGTACTGACTGGGAGATAGAAGCTCACCTTTCCAGAGTTACACAGGTTCTAATAGAATAGGTGGAGTTCATTAAATCAGTCACTTTATTGTACAGATCTCGTGTTTTGAGATCTGTGTGGCACACTTAGACCTTGGCATCAGTGAGGGAGTCTCACTGTCTTGGGTGTACTGCTAGGTTAGAGAAGCTCTATAGCAGTCTGCTGAAGAGCAGGACGTCTGGAATTGCACGTATAAGCGCAGGTGTGACTTGGCTCACCTTGGTTGTATTGCTTCAGGCTAAAGACTGCAGTTGTTTAGTCATACTTGGTAGTGGTCAGTTGGCTTTGGTTCCTCATTGCAGTCTTCAGGAGTTGTACTCCTCTTCCAGCACCTACCCTACCTTCTGGTAAAGCTCCTGTAAGTAGCAGCTTCTGGAAAATTATGAAAAGTGTCAGAATACTCAAGTCAGGAAACCAGAGGTCCAGCTCCACGCTTTGTAAGATGGTTGCCTGTGTATTCAGTCCCAGAGCTTTTCCAAGTCATCCTTAAAAATAATAATAGAATAAGCTCTATTTGCATTCCGTGACAGAGATTTCTGCAAGACTTTGGAAATGTGCTTTTCAGGTGCATGTGGTAACCACTGCCAAGTGGTGGTGTGGTCAGGCTGTACGTGTGGAAAACATCCCTGGGCACTTAACTCCTTTTGGCCACGTGCTGCTTCGCATGGATCGTGCGGCCTGTGCTATTAGATGGTTGGCACCCATGCGCCAAGGCAGCCCAGCCCTGCGTGCTGGTGGAACTTCTGCTGGCTCAGGGTCACCTTGCCCTGGCAGTGGTGTCAGGGCTGGACTGAGGCTTCTTGATGCGAGGAAAAGCGTATTGAGACAGTAGCTACCAGGGAAGGGAAGAGGGAGCATGAAAGGTGCCAAAGAGAGAGGGATTTTAACAATTGGCATTCTAGTCCTGAGCCAGATGTTTTATGTTTGGAGTCCTACATTTTCAGCCATGCTCAGGAAAATCAAGGTGTGAGGTAAGTGCTTCACAGGAAGAACATGGATTGTGAATTGGGCTCAGAGGTGTGCATGCACATGAGGCTTGGGAAGGCCAGCTATACAGGGCTGTTGCTACAGAGCTGTTGTGAAACAAATGCTTTCTCTGAGCTCATCCCACATTATCCTACAAGTCAGTAATACTTTAAAGGGGCTATTCATTAATTCAATCTTTGACCTGATCTGGAAAATCTACAGGGAAAAAAACGGCTGCAAGTATGTGGAAAAAAATGACAGTAAATAACAAGTACTTATTTTTTAATAAATTGTAATGTCTGTGAAAGGAGCCTCCTCACTTTAGTACTACAGTTGACAGACTTTTCCAAGTTTTTACCACAGTAGTTAGTGGCCTGGATGCTTAACCACTAGTTTCCTATTCCAAAAATCAGTTCACGTAGTCCTGATTCCATTTAGAGAAAAAAAAAAAAAAAAAAAAAAGGAAGAAAAAAAAAAGGCATCTATTTAGAACAGTACTTATTAAAAAGGTCGACTGCATCGTGAGTTCAGGTATTTCAATCTGCGTGCTTTGTAGGTGCTGTTGCCTGATGACGTGGGTAGCAATTTCAATGTAATGGAAACGTTTTGGCCAGAGCGCCAGGTCTGTAATCTCTTGCAATAAAATGTTCCTTTCTAACACTGCAGGCTTCTTGGTGTTCTTCCCCTTGCCCTGAGGTGAGCATGCACAGCATACTTCTGCTAAGCCACCCTAACCTGGGTCTGCTTCCCTGAGCAGCTGAGTAGCGAGGCAAGGAGGTCGTCTGCTGGCTGTAGCCTGAAATGCCTACAGGTGAGGCAGGAGCTGGTGTTTGTGTATTGGTCTTGGATGCCAGGAACAAGGGTTGGTGGTGGAGGGAGCATCACCAGAGCTGGGTGCCAAGAATAAATCTGAATCTAATACAAATAATGGGTGCTGTCACCTGTGGATAACCCTCCCTAGTTGTTCTGTGAAGTCCAGGTAAGCACTGCTGATTGTCCTAACACCAGCTGGCCTGCCTCTCTGAAAGGGCTGCTCGTGTCCAACTCTGAAGAGGTGGGGCTTACACGTTAAGTAATGACAATAATACCTTTCATGTCAGAGACCAACACCATGAAACCCATGATTTTCCTCATGCCTGTTTCTCCATATCAATAGTCTGCTACTTAAAGTCTGTTGAGTGCTCCCAACCTCTGTGCACTTAAACATCTGATGTACTCTTACGTTGGAGCAGCTGTGAATCACATCTGTAGTTCCCTGAGGTCACCCACCAGACCCTTCATGTTACCTTCATTCCTACTTTGTTTTCCTAGATTTTTGTTTATGTCCTTGCTTTCATTTTCCTTTCTTTGTTTCTTGTTTTCAGGACTTTACCACAGGCCACCGCTGTTGAAGTTTTTTGGGGCAAGCCGTACATTGGTGTGAACACACACACAGTGCTGCTCAGCATTCTCATGTGTCTAATGGTCCACTTTCTGATGGGAGGTGTAGATAGAGCCAAGGGGAAATTGGACATTTAAAAGTGACTAGAAGTGATATTATGCACAGCAGAAACCCAAACTTGTGAAGTTCGGACCTGCTGAAGGCCCTGAAGGTCTCTAATGTTTGGTATTGCACGCTCAGCGCCATGTTTCTGTTTTGCCTGCATACAGGTGAGATGTTGCCTTTTTGGTTTTTAACTCCTGGCAGCCTTTCCAAAGACAATTTTGAGAATATGGAACATTTGCTTGAATGATTTTTGTGAACAAGCAACTGGTTAGCTTCTGTCAGCAAAGGGAAATGGATATTTGCTAAAGGCTGGCAAAGACATTGGAGATCTTTATTTTACTGATAAATGATGAGTATGGTAGATAAGAATTTCTTAGGAAATTAAGCTGTGATTTCAGTTGTATGTGTGCAAGCATCTCAGCAGTACGTGATCAGCAGCACCCCGTGTGCACACAGTGTTAGCTGCAGGCAAGCAGCAATCTGAGGCTTCTGTAATCTGCATGATGGCATAGCTGGTGTGTAATTTAACAAATGATGGGGAGAAGAGGGGGAAGACTTGGTTTTCCATTGCCCCTCTTGTGTTTGTATTGAACAATTATTAGTAATTACTACAGTATTTGCTTATCTAGTTATCTCCCAGATGTCAGACACTGTCAGTACCCAAGCAGGCTGTTTCCCTCAGCGTGTGATGTACAACTGCTGCCCTGGTCTCAGAATGCTGAGGCACTGGCACAGGTAGCTCCAACATGTGGTGGGTGTACCATCTCTGGAGACACTCAAGGTCTGGTTGGATGGGGTTCTGAGCACCTCATCAAGTGTAGGGGATTTGGACCAGATGGCCGTTAAGAGTCCCTTCCAACTCAGACGATTCTATGATTGAAATCCCCGTACATTTGAAGTAGAGCTGGTTCTGGAGCTAGGAAGCAGAGCACCAAAGCTGGGGCCGAGGGGCAGAGGCTGAGTGCTGGAACCAGGCAGAGCTGGGCCCTGCTCCTTCCCTTTAAGTTCTCATTGGAGTCCCCACAACCTCTCCTGGTTGTGACTGGCAAGAGGAGACCACGCCTGCTGCCACAAACACTGCTCAGAAATGGCTGCCACAGTGTAGTGACGTGTGCCTCCCTTGGGCTGAGCTGCTGGGGAGTTGCTGCTGGAGAGTAAGAAGCGTGAGGTGCAGGGCTTTTGATGAACAGACACAGCTGACACCTGGCATCTTCTGGAAAGATATGTTGGTACTTCAGGACTGTATGTTGTGTAAACAAATAGTATGAGCAATTAACTGCACCTGGGGAAGGCTGAGCAGTGCGTCTGCAGCCGGGTAAATGAGAGGAGACCTGAGGAACTTGTTGTCTCTCACAAGATAAATAAATGAATGAATGAATAGCAGTGTATGCTATAGACTGGGAAATGAAAGCCAGAAAGGTGGTGCTGCAGTCAGCCATGTGCTGCACCCAGCGGTTTCCTCCAGATAGAGCCATGTCAGGCTGGGCAGTGCAGACACAGGCTCTGTCCGCCGGGCACGAAGCAACAACTTCACAGAAAAGAAAGAGCAGGAATTGACCAGTAAGGCATCTGCTGTGCTCTGCAAGAAACCTTACAGAGGAATTTATGGAGCAGATGGGCATGGAGTGCTCACAGCCTTCTGTGCCTGGGCCTTTTTCTAAACAGATACCAGCGAACGCATCGTAGGAATCCCTCACTGAGACTCTTGGGTGATGTAAGAACATCAGAGAGGCCTGCTAGAGGGAGTTCTGGAGCCCGCAATGAAATCGTCACAGATATCAGCAAAACACAACAAAAGGCTTGTCCCTGCTACCGAGGTAGCATTTGTTCACCTTATTCACATTATAAGAGACCAGGATGAGATGTCATTAGAGCACCTGGTGCTCTGAGAAAGGCTGAATTAAGAATGCCCCATGTGGGGTTAGAATTAGGGAGTTCTTAAGAGGGATTTTCACTGGCCCGTAGAAGCACTAACACCTTATGCTTCCCTGCAGCTGCAGTTTCAGCTCTAACTCCAGTGACTCTGGGGTTTTTAAGTCCTTTGGATACTGGGCTGCACATTTGAAGTCCCTTCCTGGTAATGCAAATAAATAAAAATAACCAGAGTGGGATTCAGACTGAGCAGTGGCGAAGCAGCAGCACGAACAATGCGGCAGACTGGTTGGCAGTTCTGGAGAGACATGGTAGCTGTCATGGGATTGTCATCAGCTGGTCCTGCGTCATGATTTAACTCCTGTGTGAGGACAGGTTCAGAAGATTTACTGCATTTACAGCATTTGAGACTATTAGCTGTCAAGAGGAAGATGCCCTAAATTACACAGTGTGCAGAGCATGGGAGCATGGTAGGAGAACGATGTTACTGGCATATGAGAATAAAAAGGCCCGAAGCCCTGCTTTGTTATTCTGTAAATACGCTGTGCCAGAGGCCCTTGCAGAGCAGTGGAAGCACAGGGGTTTAATGCTCCTCACAGAGCAGTGCTCCTCGCGCTCGGGCGGGCGAGGACTCTTCACAGCAATGGCTTTGCTCAGGGAGTCCCCCGAGGGTCTGCAAGAGTGATCAGATGCTGAGAGATGATAGAGCTCTGCTCAGCCATCAGAGTTTGCCCATAAGCAGTGCCAGACAGTGTACTTACCTTCTAGGGAAAAAAATACAATAATTGGATAAACTAGAACGTTCTTTTTTTATAGAAGTGCATAGTAGGAAATAATGTTAAATATTAGTGATTAAAACGATGAAGATAACTTAGAAATTAACAAAAAACGGTACTATTGAAATGTCAGATTTTCCAAATACAAAAAAAAAAAAAAAAAAAAAAAGGATCTTCGTTGCTCTCGTTTCTGACATGAAAGCAGTGTGAGAGCTGCTGTGCAGAGCTCTGGTTGGGCAGTCAGCTCTGCACTCACTGCTGGGCAGCTCCGTGCTGGGCTGAAGCCCGCTGCTCCTGAGCTGCTTGTGCTTAGAAGGGACCGAGAGGGTAACAGAAAGGAGTAACTGCATATTAAGGAACTGCTCTTAGCATCTGAGTCTCCTAATACCACCAAAAATATACGACAGGCAAAAGCAGATTGGGGGAATAATTGAGATTGTAGTAAAGTGTGGTTTAGGAAGGTGGGAAGAGATTTAGGTTTAGAGAAATATAGCATTTATCTGAGCCAAAGGACTGATTTACCTCCATTGCTCGTTTACTGAGGAAAAGACCCCACGCTGTGATATGTGCCCAGGAAGGAGGGCTCCATCTGTGCCTTAGGGGATCGGTGGGCACGTTTGGAACCACCTGGACCATGTGGAGGAGGATGCACTGTGAGCTCTGCCATGTGCCCAGGCACCGGGTGCCTGCTGGGGAGCAGAGCCACCGGGAGACTGAGGGAAGCTACCCCAGCTCTGTGCCAGCAGCTGCAGGGCTGCGTGCCCCCGGGCAGCGAGGGGCTGAGTGCAGATTTCCCATGTCCCGGGTCAGTGCCCTAATTGCTGGGTTAGCAGACAAAAGAGGAATGACAGCAGCTGTGGTGAATCCAACCTCTTGTTCCCTTGGTGGGTTTTTTGTTTATTTCTTTTGATAATATATATATATTTTTTTCTGTTGCAAGTGCCCCAAATGCAGTGTTTTGGCTGAAACAAAGCACCTTCTTCAATGCAAAACGTACACAGGTTTTTTTGTTCTATCAAAGAAAACCAGGAAGTGTTATTTCACTGTTTCATTTAGTGGATCTGAATGTGCTTTTGTGTTTTTTTTTGTTATTTGTTTGTTTGTTTGTTTCATTCAGTTGCTCTACGGAGAATCAATTATTTGCACAAACGTAATTGTAAATGTTAGTAACCACCATTTGGGCTTTCCCAGAGGATGGCCTGGGTCTCTGGGCAGTGCCCTCCTTCCTTTTATACCCTTTTCTGAACCTGGGTCAGCTGATCCCATAGCAAATACCTTTGTAGTGTGGTAAATAACCACCCAGGGAGCACCGGGCTTTTGTACAAGACTTCCAGTGGCCCTTGTTGGCAAGTGCTTGCAGGGGAACTGTGTTCACGTGCTTCCTTTGTGGCTGGACGAGGCAGCAGCCTGGCTCAGTGGGTGAGGAAGGGTGCTGGGGCCGGGTGTGGGCTGTGAGGAGCTGGATGCTGTGCAGCAAAGCTGAGAAGGGGCTTGGGGCAGTGCCTGGCTCTGTGGTGTGCAGGGCTGTGATTTATGGGTATGGCTCACTGCTGGCTGGGCTCAGCTCGCTGCAGCCAGCACAGCTGGCGGGAGCAAATGTACATGGTTATTCTAATATTCTCCTCTCTGTGCCACTGTGGATTCCAATATGTCTGTTAATTTCATCTTATAGATGGCATAAATGTGCTTGGAACATTACAGCGGGGAAAATATGACAACAGAATGCTATAGAGCATAATCCCTGCCTCAGGAGCTCGCTGTCCAAGGGCCTGAGCGCCTTCTTTGTGCCGAGGAAGGACGCAGTGTGTAGGTGTTAGCTCCGCTCCGCTTGACACGGGATTTGGAGTCCAGTGAGTGGGCAGGAGGGGGGCTGAGAACCCCTGCGGCTCTGCAGATGAGCAGTCTGGTTCTGAGCATCCCCCCGAGCTCGTGGTGCTGGGAGCCTGGGCTGCGTGGTGCCAAGCGTGCAGGAAAGTAACGTATGTGGGAACCAAACACAGCTGCAGTCATGTTTGGGCAATGCACTTCCCCTGCTACGTGCATGCAGTACATTGCAGAGACGTGGGCCACGTGTGTGCCTGAGGTGGGCAGAGCCATGGCATGAGGGTGTGGGAGAAGCACGGAGCAGGCAGTCACAGGTGCTGAAAATTCATTGAGGATAGAGCTGGTGTTTTTTAATAAAATTGACTCCTTGTTCACCACTAAAATAAATACTTCCCCAAGGTCACTTGAGCTTTTTGCCAGGATCACAAAGCTGTTCCAGTCTTCACCAGGGTTGGAGCTTGAGTTAAATGTGTGCTGGCATCTGACAGGGCTGTCTCAGCTCCCTCCTCCTGCCCAGACAGCAGTCCTCCCTGGTCTGGGAGGAGCTGAGCTCAGAAGGCTCTGAGCCCCAAGAGGAGCTGTGGGGCCTGATGCAATGTCCCCAGTACGTTCTGGTGTCACCCCGGTGTCCATCCCTGCCTGCAGGCCCACAGGCCCTGGGCCAAGTGTGTCCCAGTAGCTTCCTGCTACAGCAGTGCATGGAGCTCATTGGCCCCAGATGGGATGGTATGTGTGGGAAGGGTGGCATTGCTTCCCTTTGTGGTTCTAGGGACCAAAAGCAATGCAGAACACAGGCTTCTATGATGGAACAGACAGCCAGGGGCCCAGTACTCCTGGATTGCGGTTTCTTGGCAATGGCGCAGGCACTAAGTGCTCATTAGGGGGTCCCTTATTAGGCACCAGTTGCTGCTTATTAAGGGGAATCTGGGAAAGGCCACCTCGGTGTTTGCTTGGAGATGTTTTATTTGCAAGCCCATTGCCAGGACAGGCAAAGTGCCTTTGATACTTTGTCTCAACTGGAGTCTAAGACAGTTGATGACATTATACCAGGCACTTACTGTAGATCCACCGAGCCCAGGGAAATCAATAGTTTTCCATTATCGGGTCCAGCTGGGTCACCGGTCTGTCAATGAGCTGTTACGGGCGCTGTACAGGGATGAACCTGACCAGTCAATTGCTGCTGACAGAAGGAAGGCATGCTGACAGCCAGGAGAACAAGCCACCATGCAGCTCTGCGCCTCGGCCCGCCAGCCAGGGGGCTCGGGGGGGCACCGCCAGGTGGGGGCACATGCATGGGGAGGGGCTCGTCTGCTGTGTGCCAGGCCCAAAGGGATGTGCGAGGGGAGGCAGCTGCCATGCCGGACAGAGCAGGCTTGGCCTGTGGGGGGCAAGGCCAGGGGATGGTGGGCTCACAGCCCCCACCCATGGGTGTACTCAAAGCCTGTGGGCCTTGATTCCTCATCGGGCTGTGGTTTAACGCTGACTTCTGAGCCGACGTAAACGCCTTGCAAAAATAAATATTTAGAAATTATCCCAATATTATGATTTTTAATTTTCAACTTTATTAGCTCCTTTCAAGTGTTAAATCCTGACCGCTTTATTTACGCCTCCAGTCCTCTGTTTGATTCTCTGCAAGTCAATATTCGCTGTGTTCCATCATCAAACACAAAGCTGGTAATCAGCTCTATCACTGGGAGCCAACTGCTGCCTTTTAGCAAACACACCGCCCCACAGAAAGCCCATTTCGGGAAGCGAGGGGCGAGGGAAGCGTTTGTACCAGGGCTGAGCGAACCTTCCTGCAGTAATTAGGAGCACCAGCCCGACATGACTCGCAGCACTCCGTGGCTTGGAACGCGTCAGATCTCTTACAGCATTAATTAAAAAGAATTTATGTTTTTTTAATAAAATGCTTCGTGTTTTAGCCCCTTTCTTCCTCCCACCGAACGTGATATGGGGCTGAAGGGAATTCAGGTTAATGTGTTGACACACTTAACAATGCGGGGTCATGTTGCACAACACGCCTGGCTGCCTCGACTCGGCGCAGCCCCTGACAGGTCCTCATCAACCCCTGCCCTAAAGGCAGAGCCAAGGAGAGGATTTTAATTACCGCTCTGCGCGCGGGTTTGCCAGCATTAAATTGAGACGTAATTAGGCCGCCGCATTTTAATAATTGTCCTAGCTAATTGGGCAGACAAGTTACGCTCCGCAGCGTGGCGTGATTAGATAATCAGTATTTCCAATCGGGCTTCGGATGACGATTCCGCGGGCGGGACGGGACGGCTCCGTCCGGCAGAGCCGAGGCCCCGACATGGCGGAGGAGGCGCCGCGCCCTCCTCGGCCGCCAGGGGGCGCCGCAACCGCGCGGCGGCGGCAGCGCCCGAGCCCAGCGCTCCGCGCCCCGTTCCCGCGCCGCCGCCGCCGGAGTACCGCGCTGCGCCCCTGCGCTGCCCTGCGCTGCGCTGCCCTGCCCGCGGAGCACTGCGCTGCGGCCGCCCGCGAGCTTGGCGCTGAAGCCGCCGTCCCGCGAGCAGCTAACGATATTTGTAATTTCTACTTTTAAAAATGTTTATTTCTTTTGATTTTTCGCTCTCCGCGCTCCGCGCCGCGGGATGCGAAGGGCGAACGGGGAAACGCAGCCGTCGCCTCGCCGTTTTCTCGGGAGAAATCGGGGCGAGCAGTGAGAGGAGCTCCCGAGCCCGGCCCACCGTGCCGTCCCGCCGCCGCCCGCAGGTAAAGCGGCTCCGGGGCGGACGGGAACCCCCGGGCGGTGGAGGCCCCGCGGGGCCTGGGACAGGGTGCCGGGAGCGGGCGGTGCGGCGGGGCAGCGTGAGCCTGAATCGCTGATGGCAGAAAGTTGAAACGCGGGCCTTTCACTGGGCGCTTCAAGCAGATGATGCGAAAACGCTTCTTTAATCGTTACCGTTATTTTTAATCTATTGAAGGAAGAACAGCCTTGTGGTTTAAGAGTGTGTATGATCGCACTGACAGCGAAATACAGATGCTCCAGCTGAAATCCGCATCGATGCTTCTCGCTGGAGCCTCGGGACGTCTGTGCTGTAAGGCTCTGGCCGTTTGCTCTGGCGTACCGACACGTTGACTCCGGTCCGCGTCACGAAGCAGCTTCAGCCGCCGCAACGCCGCGCGTGTAGGTACGGACTTGCGGAGGTGCTCCGACCGAGCGCGGCGCTCCCGAGCGGCAGCGCAGGGTACGGGGCTGCTCTGAGCGGGCGGCAGCCAGGAGGGAAGCGCAGAGGCGTCGTGACCCATCCGTGTGCGGGGCGAACTACGTGAATTACACGGTGGCAGATGCGGAGGACTGATCTGCCAGCGCGCAGTTCGCGCTGCTTCGAAGGTGGGAGGGGGGTTGAGGGGTAGGTGGCTGCAGGCGCCGGGAGAAGCCCCCCTCTTCGTTTCTTATCATCTCTGGCCACGATGGGCTCCTGCCCGCCGGGTGACTCCCCCGAGACTCCGGGCAACTGTCCGCCGGTACCCGCCCCTTCCTGAGCAGCCCCGGCTCCATCCCGTGACCCCCCGGGAGGCTGCCCGCAGCTCTGGACCGGCTGCGGTGCTCAGAGGCACCCAGCTCCGGGCTGCAGTGAGGCGGATCCTATCGGCGAAGCCGAACCATTCTCTCTGTGCCCGCCCTGGTGGTTCCGTCTGTGCTCTGCCCAGTCCCTTCGCAGTATGATCTCCAGCGGCTGGGATGGAAGAGCCGCGCAGAACAGAGCAGTCCCTGCCCTGATCCCGCACCCCACCGGGAGCACGGGGGGACGCCGCGTGTGTGCAGCGCTGCGCCGGGCGAGGGCTCTGAGGGCCCAGGGCAGCGGCGCGGACATCTAAGGACACTGTTGCTGTTAATTAGCCAAATACAATCCGCAAGCGGCAGTGCTTAGCGGACCTCGCAGGGACGTTTTCCTGCCTGGGGAGAGAGCTGCGGATCTGCTTCGGGGACGCCTAGAAGTGGCCGGTGCGGAGCTGTGGGGATGCTGATTTCGGGGTGGGGGGCAGGAAGGCCGCCGGGGCTGTGACACTGGGATGTCCCACCGCGACTCCCGCATTGCCCCGGCTGCGATGGGTTCCGGGGGCAGAGGGAGAGCGGTCCCCCCGCCTTGGGGCCCGGTGAGATTAGAAATTCCCTTTTAATGTCCATGTCGGTGCGATCGTATTGATGGGTTAAAGCACAGAAAGTGCAGTTTCCTTCCCGGCTCTCACCCTCCCACCTCCTGCTCAGGCCCAGGCCACGTTTGTCACAGTTAAACTGAACTGAGTCTTCCTGCTTTTGCAGCACCCCGCCCCTCCCCCCGTGACAGTGCTGTTGGGCCCGCTGGGATGGACAAGTGTAGTTGAAGAAATTAATGTACTTCGTAAGTAATATAATTTTTTTTTCTTCTGGGTACCAATTTGATAGTGCCTTTTTCTCCTTATTCCTAATGAATTTAATGACGATGAGTGGGGGGAAAAAAAAAAAAAAAAAAAAAAAAAAAAAAGCGCAAAAAAGTAAGTGGTTGGAGCTATAAAATATGCTGTATTTATTTACAAGCACTTTACCGGCGCGGTGGCTGTAAGGTGGAAGCCGCCCTCGCAGAGCACGGAGCTGCAGGGCAGCGCCCACATCCCGCTGGGTTCGTTCCAGCTCCATCCCGCAGCGCCGCCCGCTCCGTGTGGTGCCGCAGAACTGCCCTCGCTCCGCTTTGCCCCTTCGCAGCCGCGTTGGAGAACGGAGGCGAAGAACGCACGCGACACACTGAAAGTCCCGCGGATTGGTGACCCTGGAAGTCACTTCCCGTCTCGGGACACCGGGCGAGGTGTCTCTCGCAGCGCCTGGATCCGCGTAGCTAATTGAGGCCCGGCTGCGTCTTCCCTCTGAGGAGGGATAATAAGCGGGTCTGGAAAAACCGCTGACAAATACGGGAGAGGGAGAAGTGACAGCCGGGGTGCGGCAATCGCCGAACGGCGGAACGGTCACGCTCCTTCCGCCGGGAGCGGAGTGAGGGTTCGTTGCAGTGCGGTGCCCCGGAGCTCAACGTCCCGTCGGTGCGGGGGGAGCGGCGCGCCGCTCCGGGTTGGTGCCGCTCCGCGCTCGCGCGGGGCCCCGCGGCTGCAGCGCGTTTAACTTCTCGCCGGGCCCTTTCATTGGGGCATCGCATTTGCACCTCGCTATTAGGAGAAGTAATAACACTCGCAGTCAGGGGCAAATCCTGTTAATGAACAAATTAAAGTTCAAACCGTTATTCAAGTTCACAGCCCAGAGCGCTGCTCCTTTAATAAGAGAGATACACGTTACTTTCTCTACGACTCCCCCCAGCCCCCCTCCTCTTTATTACTTTTTAAGCTTTTCATAAGTGCTGAAGGGGTATAGGGGCAGCTCCCGGCCCCTAAAGGACCCGCGGAGCGGGGGGGGGGGCCTAATCCGCCCTTCCTTTGGCGGTTGGTGTAGGACGCATAAAGGCGCGGTGCCGCCGGCTGTGCCGATGGTTCTGCGGGGGGGCCCATCCTGCACCCACGGCTGCGGCCATCGCCCCGTGCGCGGCAGCGGCGGAGCGGTGCGCTGTGCGTGTACGAGCGGAGGAGATCACACTCCCCATTATCCACCTCCCGGCGAGTGTTTGATTTGTGACATCAAAAGCTTATCAAGGCGAGCTCCAAAAAAAAAAAAAGCACCCCTACAAGGAGGGGGAGAGAGCGTTCGGGTTTGGGCGACCGTGGGGGGAACAGTCGAGAGAGGAGGGCTCAGCACTGTGCTTCTCGGGACGGGGCTGCTGCGTAATTCCCCGGGCAGCGCTGCGGGGCCGGGACCGGGACCGGGCTGCGGGGAGGCCCCGGTTGCTCGCAGTCATCCGCACCGAAGTGGCTTGATATAATCACCATGACAACTGCCATCTATGGGCATACAAATAACGGAGATGGAGTAGAGCGAAGATTAGCATGCCATGAAAAGTACAATAAGTTTCTTATTTAGCATTTAGATAACTGTCTTTCCTTCGGAGCGGGCTTCAAAGTTGAACCCAGTTTAGACCAAGAGGATTAATTCTCTCTCCCGCATGCTTCATTGAATCTCTCATTACCAAACTTTGTCTGTATTGATGTAAGATGTGATTGAAGATTAGAGCATTTAGCAGATCTCGCCTTTCTGCGGGGCTCGGGGCCCTTTCAGGCGCGGCCCAGTGGTCAATCCCCCCCCTTTTATCCGGTGTCTGCTTCATTTAAACTTAATCAACTCCCTCAATGAACTGGAACGGGGAAGCGTCCCCGCGGCAGGAATGCTGCGCTTTCCTTAGATCGCCCTTCGCTCCCCTTCCCGATCCGCTGCAGTTAAAGCCCAAATCGCTCTCTGATGAACTTAATCAATATGATAATGACAATCGGGGCCGAGCGGCTTTGCTGAGGCTCGGGGTGGAAAAGGCGGCGGCGCCCATTGCCCCAAACCGACCTCAGCTCGGCTCCCTCTGTGCGCGCTGCTCCCACCTCCCTTCCCCCCCTCATTCCCTCCGCCCTCGCGGGGTCACGCAGCGCGTTGCGGGGCTGTTACCGGCGCGGGAGTCCCCGGCCCCGGCGCTGCCCCCACCGCCCCGTCCCGCGGTGCGCAGGGCATCCATCAGCGCTGGCGGGCGCGTGCGGAGCGCTCCTGCGTAAATCTGCAGCCCCTGTCCCGGCTCCGTCGGAGCTGGCGTCTGTATATCATTTTTATACTGCTACCAGTAGAGCAATTTCAAAAGTATTTGCAAGGAAAATGGATGTCCCCATCTGTTCCCGAACTCATAAATGTGCCACTTTCGGAAGGTTTTCACCGGTAATCATATCTTTAATGATGAACAAACTTGTGATATATACCTTTCCATAAAATGGGGTTTTCTTCGCTTCCCCGTGATTGGCCGCGATAAATGGCTTTTCCATATGGTGGGGAGATAAAACATGAGATTACCGGGGCTCGTCGGCTGGGTCGTAAACAAAAGAAACAATTCACTCCGAACGCTCCTTAAAGAGAACCAACCGCAGAACTAAGTTCTATTAACAGGGGAGAACGGCCGCCCCCGTGCCGAAGCCGGGTACCTCGCACCGCGCTGCGCGGCCGCACGCATTAACGCCCGACTAAGCTCTAATTGTTGCCATCGTTTTGTCTTTGTCTCCGTTCTCCAGCCCAAGCCTGGATCCCGGTGCCCGTACCCGAGCGCATTGCAGCGGGCCTCCCGGCTCTGGGTTTGGGAGCAGCCCGAAGAGGAGACGCCCTTAGGACCGATTGTAGACGTCCATCACAAACCGCGCCCGGGCGGGCGGGGAGGTTCCTGAGGGCACAGCGCGATTCGGCCGGGAGCGGCACGGGGTGACGGCCGAGAGCCCTGGGAACCCCGACGGGGCGGGCAGCCCTCGGCTTCACCGCTGCCCCTCCGGTGCTGAGCCCGCGGCTCCGAGTGGGCAGCGAGCGAACGGACAAACGAATGTGTCCTTGGGCCAGAGGGGACTTGACACCGGCCGCCTGTTCTCCTGCCTCTCACGGCCCCGCAACTTCCCAGCTCCCAGTGCATTGAGCCACATCGTTTTGATCCCTGGCAATAAATTCAGGGCCTTCGGCAATTAACTCAAGCTCTTCAGCAAACTGGCACTCCGTGTAGGGAAGGTTGTTACTCCTAAGCGGGACATCTAGAACCTAAAAGAGCAGTTTGAGAAAAATGCGTCCCGCAGGCAGGCCGCTCATTTCGGGAATTTCGAGAGTGGCAGTTTGGCCCCTGCCCGGGTACTTCGCTCTGGCAGCCAACCGCAGACCTCCAGCTCCGTCACACACAGCGTGGCTCGGTGCTGCCCGGCGTGCGTTTGTGAGCCCCCGAGCCGCGCTGTCCCGCCCAGGTGCCAGCCGGGGTCCCCGCTCTGCCGACCCCCTGGACTGGGAACGGTTCCCAGCCGAGCGGCCGTCCGTGGGCAGCGGGACGTTGCCCGTCCTGTGGGTGCCTGGCCTGTGGGTCCCAGGGCCTGGCACAGCCTGGGGGCGGCTGCCGTGGCTCTGCACGCTGGTGGGAGGGCGTGGGGATGCGTGTCAGCGCAGCTAAAGGCACCGCGTCTGTTGGTCGCTCTCGGCCGTGTCTTATTTACTTTTTTCTTCTCAACGCTTGCCTCTGTGTGTGTGAGGTCAGTGCAGTGCGTGGCATCCCGCAGCAGGACGGGAGGCTTCCCTTCCTCGGACGCAGCCCCCGGCCGCCGTCTCAGCCCCATGTTAGGGGTTCCTCGGGCGCTGCGGGGCCGGAGATGGACCTGTACAGCCCGCGGGACCCGACCAGGACACTCCCGGCTCAACCCCGCCGCCTTCACCGCGACACCGGGCCCCAGATCTCCCCGAATGAGCGGCTCGGTCCCCTCCGATGCCCCTGGGCGGGTTTGTCTCTGTCCCCGCGCCCCGCCCGGGCTCTAGCGTGTCATTACCCAAATCCCAGCGAAGCGCCCGGCAGGAGCCGTCAGGCGCAGGCAGCCAGACAGTTTTCTTGTACTTTATTAAAGTGTAATCAAACATCGGTTAAGTGGAAAATAAATATCCAGATCTAATAAGCTGCTCAGTCAGATCGTGTAAATGCAAATTACAAGCTGGTTCCCATCTCCCCGCCAGGGGACCGAACAAGCCACAGCAATTGCTTCATCCACCGCGATTGTAAATCAACTAAAATAATGGCTGGATAATGACCGGTTTGCGGTTTCAAGCAGATTGAATGATAACAAACCGCGTGTGCCGCACCGGCTTTGCATTTAGCACTCATCACGGCGCAGCCCGCACAGCCCGGCCGCCTCATTAGGCTGTTGTCTGCGCTCCGGCGGCAGCCGGCGCAGCGCTGCCAGAGCTCCTGCGAGGGGAGGGCGAGACAATTCAATCGGCCCTCCCCGCGAGGGGGGAACGCGGGTCCGTCGCAGTGAACTGATAGCGAGGCGATGCTGCCCTAACGGGGCGACAGGAAAACACGCGTGGGGATGGGGGGGAGAGAGAGCCGCACACAGACCCCAGCCCCACGGCGGGCTCCCTTTTGCTTTTTAGTGATTTTTTTCCTTTTTTTTTTTCCTATTTTTTTTTTTTTCCTGCTGTTGATTTAGCTGCTAATTGGTGACAGAAATTGTCAGCTAAGTGGCAGATAGCGGCTCCGGTAGCTTCCCCCCAGAAGGTGCGAAAATCCTTTCAAAGCCAAACCGCTGCCTTAAAAAGGGAGAGGGAGAGCTGGGGGGGGGGGGGAGGAGGGCTGCGGGGGGGCTTGAGAAATCTCTCCCAGATATTTATTGCGCGCATTAAAAAGATAAATCGGGAGAAGAGAGAGCGAGGCACGAAGCAGGTAGTACGGAGCCGTCCCGCTTTATTTAGAACATGGATCATCGTGTTTGTTTGTGGAATATGTTTGCTTCCAGGATGTAATTTAACATACTAACACTCAACCTATTTAAACAGAGAGACAGATAAAGGCTTATGGAGATCTCAGGGGGAGCCTCCGGAACCCTGCTTTGACTTCTCCTTTCCTCAGGAGCATAAAATGAACAGTAATTAGGCTTTGATACTCTGGCAAATGAACAGTAATTAGAATCTGCTACCTCCAGTCCTTAACTCCGCTCCTCATAGAATATTCACACCATTATTGAACATTTAGATGAGGCCGCTCCGCTCGCACCGCCGCGCCGCGGCCCGCAGATGGCCCAGGGAAAGCGGAGCGCCGATTCGCCGGAGCCTTTGGGCCCACAGAGGGGATTTTCTGGTTATTAGAACCCTCCTAGATCAGGGCCAATTATAAAGAAAACTGTCAGTCAAGGGAAAATTGCTACATGATTAGTGAAAAGGACAAAATCAGGTGAAAAGTGTGAATCATTCAGGCGGCTTTGATTTGCTAATCAGGGGAAGGAAAAGAACAGGAAAGTCCCCAGCTGTAGCCCCGGTTTACTCTTTTCATTTTATCGTGACCTTCTTAGCAGTTACTGATATAATCTCTAAAAAAAAAAAAAAAAAAAAAAAAAAAAAAAAAAGACGGTGCGGCTGTGATTGTGGGGAAGGCCCGGGGGGGAGGCGAGGCGGAGAGGCGGAGAGACCCCGGCACAGCGCCCGGCCCTCCGTACCGCGAGGGCAGGAGATTCCTAATTACGTTAATAGTTTTTAACAGACTAATTCCCACCGAAAAGCCTTTGTACGAAGACGCCGCCTCCTCCGTAGAGAGCGGCGGTGCAGCAGCGAGGCCGCGCGGGGCGGGCAGGTACGGCTGCGGCGGCTGACGGGCGGCGGAGCTGCTGACAGCTGTGGCAGCTGACGCGGGGGCTCCGCTGCTCCCTTCTCTCGGAGGCGGTGATGGAGCCCAAAACCCTGTCGGTCCCATTAGCCCCGTCTGGGGCGGCGATGGCGGCTGAGAGCCCGGGGTGGGGGGGGGGCGGGCGGTGAGAGTGCGTTTCTCCGTGAGCTCCCCCCGTTCTCGGGACAGGTCCGGGGCGAGGGTCACCGGGCGCTGCCCCCTGGCGCGGGGCCGTGACAAATCGGGCGGCGCGGGGGGGGCGGCCCTGACAGTCACGGGGGGCAATTATCACCGCGTGATGAAGGAGCCTCCGCCAGGATGGATTGCGCCGTTAATTACTGTCCTTTTCCTACAGGCTTCTAATGTGAGGAAAAACACGTGGTGACAAGTGTGGAAAAGAGCAAGCACTAAATTACTGTCAGAAAAATAAACGGCGGAGCGCGGAGCTGCGCGGTGATTTACGGGGGCAATTAGCCACCGCCCCGCCGGGCCGGACCCGCCCGCCTCCATTCCTTCCCCGGCCACAAAACGGGGAGGGCCGCCCCGGCGCCTGGGCACCGTGCGGTGGGTACGGAGCGCTGGGTAAACCTCGGTGCTGCTGTGTCACCCGAGTGGGGTCCTAGGGGGGGATTGTCATTGGAGCGACAGAGCGGAGGGATGTTTGAGGCTCTGGTACAGCCCAGGCCGTGGCAGTGAGCCCTCAGCCACTGATCCGTGGGGTCTCCGGAGGGACCACTGGGACCACTGGTGTGGCTGTGCAGATATCTCTTCCTGGTGGCCAGAGCAGAGCGTGGGCTGAGTGCTGTCAGATTACTAATCACCCTGCAGGGACACTGCTTTGCCCCATCTCGCTCTGCTGAGTGCACTGTATGGTAGCTTTGACCCTGACCTGCTGATCCTAATCTCCTTGGTGCCTGTACATTGATTTTCACTTTCTGAGGCTGCACTGTACACCTGGGGCCAAGAACCAGGGTCTGGCTCTGGGGCAGCAGTGGTATTTGACCCGGGTGCTGGCCCTGCCTCTCTGACCAGCACTGCCTGTCCCAGCCAGGGTACTACTCATAGGGCAGGGAACGTGTGGGGACAAAGGGAGGAGCAGCAGGGCCAACCTCTCCAGATGTGGCACTGAGTGGGAATGACAGCCATGTGTGTTTCAGAGGAAAATGAAGAGCCATCACGGTTTGTGTATAAGAAATGGGCATGTGGGGGAAGCAGCAGTGTGTGCTGGGCTCAGCCCTGAGCTGCTGCCTCCCTTTCTAGAAATGCTCTGTGCAGAGCCATGGGTGTGTACCTGTAAGGGGCTCCCTGTGTGTGTACAGCCCTCCTCTGCTCTGGGCTTCTGGACTGCCTCCCACCATCAGCGTGACCAGCATGACCAGCATCTCTCTTGTGTTCTTCTGCTAGTAAAACTGTGGATGTCCTTTAAATAAATACTTAATTGTTCTTCTTTAAATAAATACTTAATTGTTAATCTTGCTTCTTTCTCCTGTTCTGCCTCATTTTGTTACCGAAAGCAAAGTCAGAGTTCTTTGGGTACAAGTGGTGAGGGATGGAGTGAGCCCTCAGCTCCAGGAATATGTGTGTTTCAGGTAAACAGATGTACCTGCAGTAGGTGTGAGAAGTGGAGGCGAGGTCAGTGTCCGTGGCTCTGATGAATGGGACATCGATAGGGAGTGTGGAAGGATCCTACTTCAAAGCACATGCAGCACTGGGGCTGGGAAGGACCTGGGCCTTTTCCCACAGTCCCAGCTGTTGGTGGCCATGGCACTGGGAGTTCTGTGAGGGGCCTGGAGCTGCCCACACATCTCTGTCACCTCTCGATGCGAGGTACTGAAGCCCCAGTGCTGGTGCTTGTTCATCCCCTATGCTTCTGCTCTCAGCAGCCCGGGCCAGCCGCTGCAGGGCTTCTCTGACAACTTGGCTCCCAGGGCACTGGGTTCGTGCACCAGAACCCTACAGCCAGAGCCCAGCTTTGTCCTTGTGGGACCCTCTTTGGGCTATATTTGTTGGGGTGGTATATTGGAAGAGCAGCAGTCCTACCTGGCCTATGACAAGTGGGTGCCACAGCCATTTCCTACAGCTAGGTGCTGGTCAAGCAGCTTTCATTTGGAGTGTGCTTCCAAGACATCATTAATATTGGGCGACTGATGCAGGGCGATGCCTTTTTGATGTATGCCACAGAAACCATAAAGGTGCATTGTGCTGTCATATGCCAAGTCTGCCTGTTGGACTGGGCCCGCAGTGCTGCAATCTGGTCCCATAGTGGCGTTTGGCCAGACCCAGATCCAGGGTGCTGTGAGGAAGATGCAGGTCAGAGTGGTGAAGCCTTCCTGGTCTGGGAGGCTTCCACAAGGGAAGATGGCTCCAGCACACAGGCTGCTGTGCAGCTTTGTCTGGGTTCTGCCACACAGGCAGCTCTCCTGGCTGGCAAAAGCTCCAAGCCCTCAGGTTTACTTCTTCGGAGGTAACCAACAACCCAGCCGTTACGGGAAATATCAAAATGAAATATTTCTGATGGATTTCATAAAGGATGACTTACAGGAGAAGAAATTATTTTGGATGTAAATATATTGTATTTCATTCTTCAATCACACTGTATTTTTACTTATCTGAAAAGATTTAAGATGGCCCAAACTGTTTGGCTGGCATGCTGAAAGCATCCCTGTTTGACAGAAGCTTGAATTGATAACTTTGCTGAGGGAGGGAAGGAAAAAAAAAGAGTTTTATTTAAATCAACTTTAAAGCTTTATTGTAAAGGGCGGCTATCGGGAGCCGAGCAGTGCTGCTGCCCCTCGCTGCAGCTGGGCTGCGGGAGCCGGGCGGTGCTTATTTATTTCCCTCACAGAGGGGAGGAAAATACAGGTCCATGAATCAATCTAGATAATGGGGCAGGCTGAATGTAATAAATAATACAGTAACAACCCTAAACTAATGAGCTGTTGCTAAGGTACATTTCACAGGCTCATCCTCTATATAAAAAGTCACTAATAATCCCTTGGTGTAATCAGATGATAAAGCTTTGCCATAAGGCAACACCTGTGCAATTAAAGCTGCGGATTCTTTTGCACGTTTCATTAATTTCAGGATTTTGTAAAGGCACAGTGACTACACTAATAATCTAGTCTACTTGACTCCATGTCTACTGGAAACAGGGTGTCTAATTAGGTAAAGGTAATTAATTAGAGATAAATGGAGCTAATCAGACTCGGTTAACACTAATTCTCTGAATTAAGACATTTTGGGACACCTACTATTCTGCCGGCTTTGATGTTTCCCAACAAACACAGGCTTGGAAAGGGCTCGGCAGCATTCTGCCTGCTCGGTGCCACCCACCAGCCCAGCCTGCAGCCCATAGGATCCCTAGCAGTGCCTTGCTGTGTCCCTGCCTCCTGCATCCAGGCCTGGGGCTGGCACCCACAGTGTCAGTGGTGATGTTCCGGGCTTCTGCCAGCCTTCTGCTGGCTGCTGTTCTCCCTACAGCTTTCTTCCCTGATGTGGGCACTCTATCAAATGCTATTAAATATTAAATGTTGTCTGATTCAAAACCTGGATTATTTACTGAAAGAACCAGGATTTCACAGGTGCAGTTATAATGCTGTGGAGGTCATGGTCCTATCCTGAGGATGGCTCAGGTGCTTTTCATCTTGCGCAGCCAATGAGCTACACTGAGTTCAGGTGTCAGCTTCTTCAAAGCCAGCAGGGTCAGGGGTGGGGAGACAGAAAGTGGTTGGGACAAGAAGTGGGCAAGGAACAAAACTGCTCAAATATCACTGAGTTTCCATGCACCTCTAGAATTATTAAGGTTGGAAAAGATCACTAAGGTCACCAAGTCAAACTATCAACCCATTCCCACTGTGCCCACTAACTCAAATCCCTCAGTGATACATTTACATGTTTCTTGAACACCTCCAGGGATTGTGGCTTCACCACCATCTCTGTTGTCAGCACTCTGTTAAAGGAGTCCTTTGTTAATTCTTTTTCAATATAACCACTTATTTCTGGTATGAATTCATGCCCAGAAACAATGGCAGGTGTGGTAGAAAGATATTGCAGGTGGTCTGTACCAAAATAACAATATCACCCCCAGCTCTGTGAGCACTCGTTAGCAGTTGGTGATGGGACTGTGCTGGGTGCATGGAGCAAATGTTTTTAGAAGATGTCCCTACATAAAGCAAAGCTACAAAGGAGGATAGCTTTCCATCACCTGTGGCCAATCTGCTAACTCCAGCACAGCTGAGGGAGTGCTCATTGTCAATCACTTGAACAATGGAAGCCTGGGAAGTGCTGCTTTCTCCTGCATCTGAGGAAAGCTGGGTGTTTTTTCAGCTTACATTTCTAAAGCACCTAGGTGGGTGTTGCGCAGTGTGGTACGTAAATAACAAGAGTGAGGCAGGAACAAGTCCTCACAGGGTGAGCTATAGCCTGAGGTAAGTCTCTGCCAGCTGAGCTACACTGCCCTCACCAGAGGAGATGAAACAGAAATGTCTGACTACCTTTATTGCCAGATATTTTCTGGATTGACCTTTCAATAACTTGTTAAACTACAGAAAATATTTCTGTTTTCTGGATGTGAAAGACCTGCTGGGTTGAACCGTTCATAAACGCACCTCTGGATGTTTTTAATCACAGCTTGATGGCTCTGGGCTGTCAGGAACAGGCAGCCATCCTAAATGAGATGGTTTCTGCCCACCCCTGCAGGGCTGTATGAAATAATTCTCATTTCTAAAGACATAGCAAATCCTAGATAGCTGTTGCAAAGAGCTGTCTCTTATGCCAGTGTCACTCCTGCCATCCAGGTACGCGTGGTCCCGGAGCTGGGGCAGATGCGGTGCCCTGCATCCAGAAACATGAGACCTATGGGTGTCCCTCTGGCAGGTACCTTGCTGGGCAGCAACTAGTGCTAATGTTATCTGCTGGGTATTGGAGGTCTGTATGGGATGGAATCTGCTTGGAATGTCTGATTTCGTAACAAAACTCTTTCCTTACCTCCCTATAAAGTAATGCAAAGCACAGCCCAGCATGCAATTTAACTGCACCACAGTAACAAAACACTTAATGCTTTAAAGAGGGAGTTCTAAAATTTAATAGTTTATTTTATTATTTCTCTTTTGGATATAATTAGCTGGGGATGCGCTTCAAACTGTGCTCTCTTTGCCACCGAGATGTGTTTTTATGTTTTACTCTGGGGGAAAGAGAAGGCTGTCAGACCAGGGCCTCTCCCTCGGTGCATATTATTAGAGTCTTTCAGAGCCAAGCAGGCAATTCCACTGTCACTGGTCTTGTTTGGATGGAGGAGTTTTCCTGGGAAGTCCCCAGAGAAGGGTGTCAGGGGCAGACCAGCAGCCAGCATGGCTCAGCACAGCTCCTGGCCTCCTTCCTGCAGTGCCACTTTTGGGTCCCTTGATCTGTAATACGCTGGCTGTGCCAATAACAGGTAGATGCTTAGTTTCTTCATGTCAGAAGTTCATTTATCCTTGGAGAAAATCATAAAATTTTTTCAAGCTCATTATCCAGTGATGAAGACTGATGCAGCCTCTTAGTGATGCTTTTCTCTGAGTTTTCACATGGATTGGACAATTTTTTCAGCTTCTAGTGGGTAAGGAAGCCAAAAATATTGTATACAAGAAAAGGCTCTCTGAATATTCCTTATTCTGTGAATAAAGCTTTCAGAATGGCACATGCAGGTGTTCATTGTGCTGTTCAGAACAACAACTGAGAGGTTCTATAGTTACCTAGAAGTCATTGTAGAATAAGTCAAATGTATTTCTTCAAACTTCATAGTTCAGCATAAGCATATATCAGTGATGTGATAGTGAGATCTCCATCTCCTTGTCTCTTTGTTTGTAATCAATGAATATACAGATGCTATGATTCAGAAATATATAGGAAACTGAGGCTGAACAGGTTATCACACTAAAGAAGAATGGATGGAAAGCATGTCCTGAGCTCACTGAGAAGACTCCAAGAGAAGCAATCTCCAGAAGAGATCCTTCTCCAGGGGTAGCCAGCTCTTAAATGGATCTAGGAGAGGTGCAGCCAGGCTCCATCCCTTCTGGCAGCACAAGAGAATTGTCTTCACCTGTGTTCCCAGGGCTGACTCAGTGCTCACCTCAGGTGGTCAATCAGAGGTTCAGGCCATGATTCAGCAGTTCCCATACACTTTGTTAAGGACAAATTCATCCCAACGGTGCAGTATGATTTCGGCAAATAGTGTTATAATAGCAAAACTGGAGAGCAGGAGTTGATGATTAAATTTAAGTGTGTGTTGTCCACATGAAGCAAGCCATGTGCTTTTTTTCATAAATGTGAATGTTCATCACTGGTGCTCAAGAAAGACAACGTATGCTTGCTAATTATTGTGTTTTTAACTGATAATATACTGTAAATTTTGTATAATACAACTGTGACCTTACAGAGAATAGAAGGGATGACAGTGTACCCGTAATTATAGTATAGTGAAGAAATGCTGTTATTATCCACTATTTTTAGGACCTGTGTGTGCAGTCTCTTAATTTACATAAGCTTTAGACATTCACACATCCTCCTCCTTTGCTTGTGGATAAGTTTTGTTTAAATGAAATATGAAGGCATCATGTTGGCTGAGAGGTGAGGCAGCTGGGAGCTCCATCACTGCAAGCAACGTCTTCGGTGCCAGGTGAAAAAAGGGTGTTTGTTTGAGAAAGAATTGTTAACACAAGATTAGTTAGAAAAGATAATTTATATCCACCAGCATAGCATTCAAATTGTGCCTTGATCATGTGTGATTTGTATTCAGAGCACTCCTGAGTTTGGCCTGGTGTGCTGTAGCCGTGTGCTGTCAGGTTGAGCTACGCAAGGCCTCTTGCTCTGCCCAGGGCTGTGCCTGCCCCAGCTGGGCAGCCCCATGGAGCAGAATGGAAGCTGGCCTGGCTGCAGCCTGGCCCTTTGCCCAGTATGAGCCCTGTGGCTATGAAGGAGCACTGGTCTGGAGGTGGTGTTCTGCCCGGCCAGGTTCTTCCTGCAGCCATCAGAAGTCTGTTTTGCAAAGTGCAAAACAGAGAAACAAAAAGATCTAGAGATGGAAGAAAAGCTTGCTTGTATTCATTACACCAGGGGATGCTCTGAGATCAGATCATCCATCTGAAATTATGACCTCCTGTAACACTGCCCAATACGGTCAGGGGCGGCTGTGTGCCTCTGTTAAGGAACTGCCTGCTGCAGGTGCCCGCAAGCACCTCACTGCTAAGTCTGGGTTTGTCAAGCTGAAAGAAAAGAGGGAGTTTGCTCTTCAGGGTCTGACCCGTTATTTTTCTGCTTTGTTTGACCCATTTTTCTTTTCTTTCATTATACTGATGATATAAAGAGTGTTCTCAGCCATGTTTCAGATTTTCATGAAGGAGGTTGTATGAGGAGAGCCATTCACTTGAACAGCTGTTCAGATCTCCCATACCCTGTGACTTCTTGTTGCAGAAGGGTATGGGTGTATTAGCAGGGACTGGTGCAGCTTCTACCAGGCAACCACTGTCTGTGCTCGAGGGAGGGGATGCTCCTGGGGTCCATTTTATGCCAGACACCTTGGGGAAAATGACAGTTTAATTGATTAAAAACTTCTGTTAGTAAAGACCTTTTCCAAATGCCTGTCATGACAACAGGTGTGAAGGGAAGAACTCCCTGGTCGCTCCGTGTGGCTACTGAAAGAGCTGTGATGGTCACATGCTAACAGGCTGTAAGGCTTACTCCATCATCAGTACATGGGCAATGTGGTGGATGTTTTAATGTGTGTGCAGCTGGACTCAGCAGATATTAAAACCTGGAATGTGCCCAAAGAAGGACAACAGAACTGAGTCTGGAGCACAAGTATGAAGGGGAGCAACTGAGGGAAACAGGATGGTTCAGTCTGGAGAAAAGGAAGTTCAGGGATTTATTTATTTATTTATTTTCTTTATTGCTCTCTACAGGTACCTGAAAGGAGGTGGAAGCAAGGGGAGTGAGGGCCACTCTCTCAGGTAACAGCTATAGGACAAGAAGCAATGGCCTTAAGTTGCAACAGGGGAGCTTCAGGTTGGATATTAGGAAGAATTTCAAAGAGTGGTAATGCACTGGAACAGGCTGTGCAGGGAAATGGTGGAGTCACCATCTCTGGAGGTGTTCAACAAATGTGTAGATGTAGCACAGAGGTATGTTGCTATTGGGTATGGTGGGGGTGGCTTGGTGGTTGAACTTGATGATCTTGGTGGTCTTTCTAACCTCATTGATTCTATGATTCATTTATTTGGAGAGGAACAGACCCAGTGATGTCAGTGGGGCTTTGCTCTATGGAGCAGGGTGTTTGCCAGCCCTTAGCCTCCAGCAACAGTGCCCCACAGGGCTGGGATGGCTGAGCAGAGGCATGGGTGCTGGTGGCAGCTTGTTTTGTGTCCCCTTACTGCAGCCTCTGGTAGTTGACTGCCGAGTGACAATATCTGTGCGAGGCGTTCTTGCTTGCTTTGCTTTATTTGCTTCTGTATATGTAATCACTCCGATCTCCTTCCCTCCAAATTTCTTACAGCTGAGGAAAATGAGCTTGTCTGTCCATAAAGCATCTTGCGGCAGGTTAATGCGGTTGTATATCTGAATAACCCCGTCTACCTTTGCCAGTGCAATCAGTGTGGGTGTGAATTACAGGCAGGGGTGAGCACAACCAGAGTAGGACTGGGATTGATGAGTAGTGTGCAGCTGTATGTGGAGCAGGCAGGGATGGAACATCTGCAGGAGCCTTTTGTTCTTCGTTCTGTAATGCCATCACTGGAGCTGCTGAATTAAGCTGTATTTCCATGATGAGTGGGGATGGCAGGGGTGGCACAGGTGAGTGCCATGTGTGCTGTGCTGGGTGCTACCTGCAGAGCTGCTCTGTGCTGGCATGAGTAGCCTTGCTAAGCCCTGAGGTCTGCAGGACAACCACTTCATTTCTCTAGCTTAGGCATGCCAGGTGTGGATGATACCTGGGATCATCTGGAAATTGTGGGATTTCTCTCCAGGCCACGCTTTGGTGGTGGTATTTCTTTTAATCCAATTCAGTTTTAAATACTGCCATGAAGAATTATAGCTGATTGCATTGAATTACGCTTGGAATCTCCTGGCTGCTTGTTGAAGAAATGATATGAACGCAGCATGGGCCTGACTTTACGTCTGTATTAACAATGTTACAGGCACAGGGCCTCAGTCTGATACATTCCTAATGAGATTTTGAAGTTCACACTATAAAATGTTCTGTCAATTAAGTCAGAAATTCAGAGCAACATATTTACTTCAGCTAACAGTATGTCCTTTCAGTGCAGGGATCTCGATGATTACAGCAATGTTTTCTAGTTCCAGCCTCATCAAAGTCCAATAAAATATTCTCATTGTAATATGCGCTTGTCGGTAACGTGCAAGTTTTTTGACTGCAAAGAACAGCTCTGCAAAAACATATTCAGTGAGGAGGAAGCAGGGTAGCAGATAGCTCTAATACAAAGGCCTGTCTTTCTGTAGTGCCCTGTAGCTGAAATGAAACCAGGCAGGAGCCCTGTTTTACTAGCAGCAGGTTTCCTTGATGCACGCCTGTGCTTCCTGATGCTGCTGACTCCCAGGAAGAAGGCCCTCCAATGTGCTGAGGAAGGGCTGATTGCGGCTGTCACCAATTAACAGGAGATGGGCATGCAGGTGAAAGCAAATCCTGCTTTGCTTTACTGGGTCGTGAAAGTGCAAAGCCAGCCGCAGCTCCTACATCAGCTACACCCATGGAAGCAGCTCCTGCATTACTTGAGGAGCATTGCTTGCTGCTTCTGTGATTCTGTGAAGTCCCAGATCCTTAAAGTCTTTGGGAAGTCATGAACTAGCAGCAGTTAAGGGACTCAGCCTTTTAGCACGCGGAACTCCCCCCTCTCATGATCTGTGTGGCTGGTGAATGGCTCAGCTGTGGAAAGAGCTGGCTCTGCTCCAGATCCCTTCCCTCCCAGCCCAGTCTGGGACTTGTTCTGAGCATGCCAATAGTGCTGGCAATTTTCTCAGGTTTGGGATCAGTGCCTGAAGTAAGAAGAAATGTATAGGTACTGGCTATGAACTTCAGATCAGTTTAAAAGAATTGGGTTTTGTGGGGTTTTCATATGTTTGGGGCTCTGGGAAAAAGGGTAGTTACTTGGGAGTGAAGTCTTTGTGTTGAAATCACAGGAAACTGTGCTTTCTGCTTAGGCATGATCCAGATGTAGTTATGGCACTGCTTTTAAGAAATCATTTGGCTTAATATTATTGCCCACAAATACATTTTTACGCAATTAGTTTGAGATCTGAAGTAACTTGGCTGTTGGTGAGCACTTGTGGTGGAGCTCTCGTTATAAACAAGCCTGGCTTTCTCTGTGGGCTGTTGCACGTGTCCGAGGTATTCATTCAACTCTGCTCTTTCCACACCACTGCCACAGTATGAGCGTAAGTGCTCCACGGAAGTCTGCAGGTAAGCATATGGAGTGTGGGCTAGATGAATGGAAGTGAAATGGGTGAGAACTGGCTGACTGGCAGAGCTCAGAAGGTTGTGATCAGCAGCACAGTCTGGTTGGAGGGCTGTAGCTAGCAGTGTTCCCCCCAGCTCTCAGCAAGTTTGTGATGCTACAAAGCTGGAAGGAGTGGCTGACGCACTGGAAGACATTGCTACCATTCACTGATACGTGGACAGGCTGGAGAATTGTGCAGAGAAGATACACCTGAAGAGGAATAACTGCATGCATCAGTACAGGTCAGGGGCTGATCTGCTGGAGAGAAGCTCTGAAGAAAAGGACCTAGGTGTCCGGTTGGCCATGAGCTACAGTGTGCCCTTGTGGCCAAGAGGTCAATGGCTTCCCTGGGGTGCATTAGGAATTGTGTTGCCAGAATGTTGAGGCAGGTGATCCTCCCCCTGTACTCTGTCCTGGTGAGGTCACATCTAGAGTACTGTGTCCAGTTTTGGGCTCCTCAGTTCAAGAAAGACAGAGAATTGCTGGAGAGTCCAGTGGAGGGCCACAAAGATGATGAGGGTTCTGGAGCATCTCCCATGTGGGAAAGGCTGAGACCTGAGGCTGCTCAGCCTGGAGAAGTATAAGGGGGGGATCTTATTAATGCTTATAAATATCTAATGGGTGTCTAGTGGATGGAGTGAGCTCTCTTCTGTGGTGCCCAGTGACAGGATAAGGAACAACAGGCACAAACTGGAAAATAGGAAGGTCAGTATGAACTTGAAGAAAAACTTCTTTACTTCAGGGATGGCAGAGCACTGGAACAGGCTGCCTGGGGAGGCTGTGGATTCTCCTACTCTGAAGATATTCAAAACCCACCTGGATGTTTTTCTGTTCAATGTCCTATAGACTGTCCGCTCTAGTAGGGGGTTGAACTGGAGGATCTCCAGAGGTTCTTTTCAAGCCCTAAAATTCTGTGAGTCTGTTGTCCTGAGATCTGCCCCTCCCAGGCACTGTGTCCCAGGAATGCCTCAGGACTGGGATGTGCAGAAGAGGATTTGTTTAGTGATGTAAACTAAATAAATGTAAGCTCCTTTACTCATTGTCTTTCCAAAAACTGATTGTCTTAAGTCATCTGGAACGGACACCATTCTCTCCAAGCAGTGTGTCTTGTTTGTTAGACATGTTGAGGCTCAATGACACATTGCTAATGAGAGTGATCTTTTGGCCTCTGTGCTCTTCTCCAGCCCCACGTGTGTGCCTGGCTTTGCCTTTCACACAGCTGGGTGCCCAGGTCTAGCGTGCTGTGCTGTTCCTGTGATTGTTTGGGGAAAAGGGAGGAGTTGTGCTACATTATATTTACCTGAGCCTAGGAACCTGCCAGGTTGATGGTAGAACTGATTGCTTGTGAAACACTTTGACTCAGATTCTTTCAGGCAGTGTGATTCTTGTAGGATCCTTGTACCTGGGTCTCTTTGTCCAGGCGCAATGCTGGCCAGCAGGTCAAACACCAGGCTCCCAGAGCAGGGGAATTGCTGTGCCCTTGCTGACACTTGCTCATGGGCCCTGTGCCCAGGCCATGCTCCATCCTGGTAGGGTCCCCCAGTCCTCCATGTGCTAGGAGGAGGCTTTCTCCTGGATGAGAGGTGCATCCCTCAGTGCCATGGCCCTTACAGCTCCTGCTATCAGAGTGCACTGTTACACTCTGGATGCAAATGCCCTTTTATTTTCACCAGAACTCTGCAAGTGGCACTGACAACAAGAAATGTGCTGTATCTGCAAGGGTAATAAATATTACTGGTTTGAAATTTCTGCGTGCACTGGGCATGGGTTAGGTTTCACTGTATTCCAGGGTAAGATGACAGCAAAGAAGTTCCTTCTGCTTAGCATGAAGTAAACAACAAACATGTAGCACCGGTGTGGCTGTCACTGCACCGTCAGCAGCCCTATCCTGGAGCACTGTGAATCCACATCGCTTTCATTTCACAAACAGGAGTAATGGCAAAGCCACTTCTCTTCTATCAAAAGCTTCTAAAGAGAGTGTTTCATCTCAAGTTTTGTGTAGGCACATCGTACAAATATTTCATCGAATACATCACAAAGTCAGTGCTGCTGCTTGCTTTGCTACTGCATGGGAGCTACCAGTATAGCCACCGTCTGTCAGATAGGTTTTCATCCTGTTTCCCTTCATGTTTTTTATTCTAATATTGCTTTTCTTCTACTTACTCATATTGCAGCTGAAAAGCATTTCTTAGTTCAACAAGAGCTAAATGACGCACAAGTATAGATAGATAACATTGCCCTTTGAAGTCCTGTGCACAAAGGATGAAGGCTCCTGATAGTTGGTGCTCTACTGGAGGTTATCTGCAGTTGTTGAGCCACCAAGGTACAACACAAAGTCTTCCTATTAGGACCTGCAACATCTGCTTAATAGAAAGTGACTGGAAAGTTGCAGGTTCCTCTGCCAGCACTGAGTGACGCTGAATGGCTGACACGTGGCAACTGCCTGTGGTCCCTGCTCTGCCTTGTTTGTGGGAAGGTGCTGGACAAAAACAACTTCCTGGCACCAGTGACAGGACTCAGGATGGAGGAGTGAGGCCACAGAGGGCTGCATGCACAGGAATGTCTGTAGGTGCCAGTGGGGAGAAAGGGGGTGAGGGGAGCACTGCTGCTGGCACCATGGCGGCAGGCCTGGAACAACACCATCTCAATTACATCCAGGCAGCGTCATGCTCCCTTTGCAGCCCATGGAGCTGCCAGGCAGGCTGCCAAGGCAGGCAGCAGTTTGGCAGGTTTTTAAACACTGACTGCGAGAGCGTGTGCTGGGCCATTTGTACCATATGGCACCCGAGAGCTAATCCAGGAGAGGGTGCAGGGTGGTGTGGCAGGCCAGCACCGAAATGCCATTTAGAAGGGAAACATCAGCCCAAGTGGCAGAGGGTAGGCTGGTGTCTGCACGACCAAGTCCAATTCCCTCCTACTGTCCCTTCACTGAGAGTTTAGAAACACTGTTCTGTAAAGCGTACATCTATGCTGTAAGCACATAAATAGATTTCAATGCAGATTTTGTATGTATGTATTGCTCAAAAGGCAGAGCTCTGTGGGAAAAAGCATTTCTGCCTCAGGACTGGGAGGGGATACTGGTGCCTGGTGCAAGCAGCCGCCCTGCCCTGGCCTGTGTGTGGGTGTCAATTAATCTCGGGGGGCACTGGCAGGATGGGAATCCTGAGCTTCCACTGCCCTTGACCATCCTGGCCCTGGGAAGTCAAGCAGATCTGGTCCATGGCCACCTTCCCTTTGAAAGGATGTTTTATCCCACACGGCTCAGTTGTAAGGGCTTTCATTTACAGCGTCGTTATATTAAACAAATGACATCTTCCAATCGTTTGCCCTCTGCTCTTGGGCTCTAATGGATAGCGCTTGTCACAGTTATTGATTTTTCCTCTCTTACAGAAATCTGTTACTTTGGGAATATTGAGTTGTGCTATTATCCAGACAGGTGCCAGCCCTCTGGGTGACAGACAACTGGTTGTTACTGTAAACACTTGATAGCTGGCAAAAAAAGGTACAAAAGTGTCATTTATCCACTAAAATACTATAAATAAAATATAGATTTGGTAGCTCTTTCATGACTAAGCTCATAGAGAAGATGGGATTTGTCATACTAGAACAGGCTGAGTTCTTCCATGTGTGTGCAGCATGGCATGTGCACAGTGATGACACTGTGGTGATGCCAGGTGGCACTGTAGGGGCTGGGCTTGCGCACACAGTGCTGGGGCCTCCTCCCACCCCAACCACAGCTCACCTGGCTTAGTGGCTTCTGCAGCAGCTCACGGTTCAAAAGAAGCTATATCAGCGGTGCTTATTTTACTGGGAGAAGCTGGTTAGTATGCATGTCATTTCTGTGCCTCTACAGCACTTGAACAGCCTGGGCCTTTCCCCATTACACCAGCGGATAGCAGGCTTACACAAGCAAATGCGATCAGCTTCTACATCAGGAGGAAGAGAAATCTGTGGCTGTTGGGGAAAACACTTTCAGGTATTTAGAGCTGTGAACTGATCTGAGGGAGCTGTTGGTTATAATCCTGCAGCTGCCCAGGACTTGCTGTCTGACAACACAGTGCCTCGGTACAGCGATCCCACGCAGCGCTGCAGGGTGGTGCCTGTGCTTGCAGGAGGGCTTGGGAGCAGCAATGCCCTGGGCATGGATGTGTCATTGAAGTGAGACATACAGCGGCTTCAGCCCATCGAGCAAGTGTACCCCTCCTGCCCCAGGCTCTGCCTGCTGCACAGTAGGTCACAAATGAGTTTTGCTCTTAAAAACTCTTCTGATGCTTATTCCTCTATCTCCCCCTCATCTCCTGCACTTGCAGTGCACCCCACTTCTTCCATAGACTCAGCCCCTATCTAAGCAGAATGGGTGGTTTCACCTCTCACTAGAACAGGCTTGGAGCTGTTGCAGATTTCCCAGTGTAATGGGGCAATACAGGTACTTGCAATCACAAAATGTTTGGTTTGGTTAACAAGCACCGCTTTGCAAGCTCTTTCATATGTCGAAGTTGTCACATTATCTTCTTCCTAGCTGGGATGTCTGTCAGAAGCAGCAGCTGGTTTGTCTGGCACTGTTTACTGCTACAAACCCTGCTGCTAATTGTTCGTCCTTTTCTGTTTGTCTTTTCTTAATGCCTCTTCTGCTGTCTCTCTAGGCAGACTTCCCAAGCAGAAAGGTAGCAGTCTGGTTATTTCCCTTTTAACTGGATCTTTCAGTTTCTCACTTTCCTTCTGCAGGCCTATGAAGGGCATCTTCTAGGGAAAGCCTGCTTGCTGTGTTCCCATCACATACTCCGTGCCTAGTCTTGTCCAGGTGCAGTCCCCACTGCCCAGACGCCAGCCCTAGGGGCTCTCCAGCAGTCACACCCCACTTGGTGCAGCTGAGGCCAGGTCCCACCTTGTCCTTAGGTAAAACATGATTTTGTAGTGTCGTACCTGGACATGCTGAGGGACGCCTTTCTTGGGAAAGCTTGTCTGGTGAGGTGGAAGGGAAGATGTGTTCATTGTCATCTGTTAATTATTGCAGAATCATTTAGGTTGGAAGACATCACTAAAGCCACCCAGGCCAACCGTCAACCCATCACCACCATGCCCACTACACCATGTCACCCAGTGCCACATCTACCCTTTTCTTGGAAAGCTACCCAGTGCCCAGAAAATGGATATCTGAAACTGTGGAACAATGTAAATACATATTGGGAAAAAAAAAAAAAAAAAGAAAAAAAGGAAAGAATTTAAAAAGATAGATGCTAAGCCATTCTGGAGAATTAAATCATAAAACTTTAATTGAATTAATAAGTTCAAATCTGTTCCCAGATATAGGCTATTTCACTGAGCTTTAATGTATTTCCCCTTAAGAAGATACTCTGTAATTTATGACTGCTTGTGTAGAGGATACAATAGTTTGCATAAAAAATGGAACTGGAGGCTCTTTGGCTGTGCGGTGGTGCTGGAGCCTCATTTACCATCTCCTTTAAAATGTACATCTCTCTCTGACTCCAAAATCTTTCCTACAGAATTGCAAGTCCAGGCTATGAGCTGGGATTTACACAGTTGTTTCTGGAATTGGTTCTGAAAGCATGTTACAATAAAAACTCAATTGCAGGACTGCAGCTACTTGTCCTGAAGGAAATGAAGGCGCCCTCCATTTCGGGAAAGGTGGCTAACCTGAAGGTAGGAGCCACAGCCTGGAATATTTCATAGGTTCACGTTGCTGTTTGTTGATTCCATATTAAACAGAATAACCGAGCGTGCTGAAGGTAAAGCCCTCGTTTAATTAACCCTCTTGGTGTAGTACCATGTGATTAAATGTGACTGAGCTGCTCCTTGGGGCTTCTGCTACTGAAAATACTAACAATAATCATTTGTTTTGTTTTTATATTTAAACACATTATTGCATAGCTTGGTGCAGGGATAATTACCAGTTTTATCTCCTGTGTTTTTCTAATGTTCATTAATAACAATAAAGGGTTGTAGGTTAAAAACTCATTTAATTGCCTTTATGTTAATGACATTATGAATAGCCTTAGCTACAAGATTCTAATTCTGTCCAGTATCCTGTTTCTCGGTAGAGCCCCAGGAGAGCTGCTCATTTTATCAGCATTACTGATTCAGAGTTTTTCCTTGCAGGTGGGTTTTTGTACATAATCAGAATTAATGCACAACACATTTTGCAAGGAACGGAGTAGAAGCACTCTGAATAAGTAATTAACTGGAGTGCCCAAGGAAAAATGCCTGAGCAAATTTCTTAGCATATTCATAAAACATTAAGAACAGTCACAAACACAGTGGAAACAATTTACTGGTAATATGCTTTCATGCCATTTTCTAACTCTTTTATTTTTTCCCCCCTTTTCTCTTTTCTTTTCAACGAATGGAGAAGAAGAAAAAGAAAAGGAGTTTTCAGTTCTCTCATTAAGGAACACCTGCCCTTGGAACAGCTTACATTCCTTGCCATGTTGGACAAGGACTTATTGGAAGATAAATGGAAGTCAATATGAAGCTTTCTTAAAGTAAACAGAAAAGAGGCTTTTCTCCTCCCTGTACAAATGGCCCCTCTCCACATCGCCTCCTGGGCCCTAAAAGTCACCGATGGAAAGGTTATCTCAGCCACTCCTGCGCCTAGTGATAATTAAAAATAATAGCTCAACTCATATTGCTAATGGAGGGCAGAGTATCTGTAACATGCCAAGGAGGGTGTTGCATGAATTTTTCTGTTGTTTGGATGAGCAAAGCGCTTGGGTCTGTTGTGTACCTACAGGGTGCACTGAGTACGTGTGTTGCTCAGCCATGGGATCCATGTTCCCACCCCTAGAGCCATTTGATTTTCTCATCTCTGACCCAGCAGTGGGAGGGTGAGGAAGGCAATGCTGGAGCATCTAGACCAGGGGCTGAGGGCCATCTGTTTGAGCCAAAGTCCAGACTGATCCTGTGGTGGAGCTTGGCTGAAGGTGGCATTGCCCTTTGGTCACAGGGAGGCAGGAAGGACCAGGATGGCTTTTTCTTTCTGAGGTGACAGCTCTGACGGCTGTGTTGAGCTGCCGGGTGAGCCCACGCTGCTCATTCCTGCTGAAGCCTGGGTATGCCAGGCTGTCTGGAGGCCATCGCTACCCTTCAGTGTGAGCCGTGAGCTGGGGCATAGGGCTTGCCCCACCAGGCCTGCCCTGCTGCCCACTGAGTGCCCCGCCGGCAACAGCTTGTTGGGTGATCTTTCTGACAGGCAGAAAAAGCACAGTTGTTTGCTTATTTTCCTTTAAAAATAGATTTCTAAATATGTGAGCGACAGTTGTGCGTGTCTGGAGCCTGGTGCCCGGGGCAGGCATTAGCACCAGTAACCACAGACATGGCGTGGGCTCATCGGGGCGCTGGCAGTGGCAGTGCTGGAAATACTGATGTGAGAAAGCCATGTAGAAATCCATCAGTTTTCCATTCCCATCACGGGTGGGAGGATGGAGCTGCTGTGCCCACAGAATGTACAGGACCCCAATAGGCTGTGGCACCAGAGGGTGAGGTACCTAAAATTGGGGTGGTGTGGAGGGACTGGTGTGTGATAACAGTGACAAGCTGGAGACATTCTGCTTTACACTGACACTTTTTCAACTTATTTCTCAAACTCTACCTCAGATTTCAAAATGAAGGGTCATTTTTGGATGGCTAAAATGAATGACTTTCAGCAGAAACGTAGGAATGAGCATCCTCTCCCCATAGGAAGTGACCAGGCAAAGATGACACCCCTTTTTTAGGGAGTTTCCCATGGAAAGGTGTTTCACCCAAGCATCACATGCAGTATTTTAGCTCTCTTCAGTCTCCCTCATCCTGTGCTGTGTGTGGCTGTGTTCTGTGCCTGGTGTGGGTCAGAACTTACATCATTATTTGGGAAGAAACATGTACTCTACTACACAATAGAAGAACTAACAACCAAGTGACAATGTGATTTCATATGCTGATTTCCAGCATATGAAAGGAAAATATTTTAAGAAAGTAAGTATTTATTTCCTTATTCTTAAGTAGTGCTTTTTTTCTGACCCAATACCTGCAGCCTGCAATCATTTTGCCAGAGCAACTTCTACCCATGTTTTGATGGTAAAATATGTAATGTGACCTCCCACAGTTCATTAATTTGCCTTTTGTGTGCTCCTAGCTATCTGTGCCACCCCTAGGCTTTTGGTTCTGTGTTACACCGATTATTATTACAACAACTTACCCATCAGCAAAAAAAATCCTACAGATGAGCCCGAGATACTTCTGAATATGTGCATTTCAATCTTGGAGCTAGCTCTGTAAAAGGTAGGGATTTAAAAATAACAAAACAAAGCCCGTGGAAATTACCCAATCCATGAAAAATATGCAGCCTCAGCGACGCGGCATCACGGAAGCTACAGCAGCTCTGTGCAGAAGTGATGGCAAGCCCCGTCTCGGGGCTCTCTGACTGAAGGCTCTATGTCTCAGAGGCATCTGCATGCGGTGTCCCCCTGCCAAGGTCAATGGGAGCCTCGTGGGGTGCTGGTGGGATCAAGCTCTGGGCTCCCATCACATGTAGCACCCCGGGGTAGTGTGGCTGATTCTTTGCAGCAGCGCTTTTTTTAATTCTTGCTTTTCTGCAAATTAACTACTCTCTTTCATTATTGAATATAGGAACACTAGGGAATTTCTTACACAATTTTTCTGTCTTTGGGGGTGTAGGGGGGAAAAAGGCAGTTGCATTTAAGTAATGATTTCTGCTTACACACAAATCTGATGTTGTGAATTCACTGCCCTTCCGAAGCTAGGCACATTCCCTGGTATTTTGTGGTGGTAAATATGCAGACCTACCACTTACCCAGTAACAAGCAAGTGTTTTTGCAGTAGATTGCAAAGAATAAAAACAAACTAATGTATATTTTTCAACTTCCTGGTGCTTTAACCTTTCTTAAGAAAAGACTCGTGGGACATAATTGAAGGAAAGTGTTTTTCCTTAGCAGATGGATTGCTTTGCTTGGATAATATTTTAGTTATGCCAATAAAACGAAGGGTACACAGAAAACCATGAAACTGCCAGCAGTTGTTAGTGCACGACTATTACTGAGGCAGAAATGAGGCCAAAGCGGTGATAAATGTGCATATCTCCCTCTCCATCAGCTGAGGAATGACCCGGGTACACTTTCCATCTGAGCACCGAGCGGGCCGACATTTTTCACAGCAGCACTTAATAGTGGACATTAACTTAGCCCTCTCCAAAAGGGCTGACCCAGAGGCTACCCTCTGCAGTTCTCCAAACTGTAATCGCTTCTTCAGTCTGTAATTTTATCAAATAGCATGCACCTTTTCCAGCCACTTATTGGCCAATTAAGTCAAGTTCTCACTGAGGGGGTCCAGCTGGTTTCAAGTTATCTTAGATGAATTGATTGAAGACATTCTGCAATCTATGAACCCGGTTTAATGATCTAGGTGATAATACTTGTAATTCTTCTCAGTCAAGGGAATTTGCTGCAGCTGTTGTCTGCAAATCCGTGTTCTGATACAGTGAAGTACCAGAAGAGCGTTAATCCGCCCTCAGAGTTTTATAGCAACGGCTGCATTGTGAGATGAGAAATTTAACATTCACACGGCATTGCTGGGTGAAGACAATTTTTTGTTGATGTGTTTTTTTATTTCGTTCTATTGCAAGTGTTAAAGAGGTTACATTGAGGAATATGTTATTGATAGTACTTAAAAATTGGCAGCTGTAGAGCAGTACAAAACAGCCTGCTAAAATATTGCATAAAGTGTTTGCGATGGAAAATAATTTTGCCTCTGAGCATGAGCACAACTTTCTAAAAATTTGCAGGTGGAATGGAGCTCCAGAAATAAAGCCACTGCACTGGATCATATCACTGATACGGTTCTGGTTTGGTTATCGATACGGTATTTTGGTTATTCCAGAGTTACACTGGAATAAATGAGAGGATAATCTTGATGCTGAGCATACGAAATAACTCTGAAATTAACTGGAGAGGGGCATGCTCCTGCCTGACATAGCTGATCTGTGCGCAGCCAAGCCTCCGTGTTGTGTTGGCCATGCTTCAGCGGGCGCGCTCCCTTCTGTCAGTTCTCACAACAAGCAGCATGCAGGAGACGTCTCTGCGAGAGGGGCTCAGATTAGAGTGGGGCTGACTGAGGGAGCCTGGTATGGCCATGGAGAACATCTTGTTCCCCACGTTTAGCCACAGGCAATGTCAAGTAATGTATGTTACATGAATGTTTTTCTCCAGTCTCGTAGGCCGTGTTTTTGAGGTTGACTGTGCAAGGCTTTGCTTCACAATAACAGACCTACATGCAAATACTCAATTCTTCATTTTCTTCACCCATCCCAAACCATCCCTGTTGCTAGGGACAGAGAGAGGCTGGACTGAAAGGGAACCACTGCTGCAGCATCGCATCCTGGGGCCAAGCTTTCACCATGATGGGCTCAACAGAAGGGTTAATTCACACAGCTGACTTTTATCCTGCATTCATAAGGGAAGACAAGGTTGAGCCAGTAATGACAGCCAACTTCCAAACACATCGTGGGTTTTGGTAAGAGGCAGCACAGTCATAACATTTGAATATTAGCACTTTTTAGCTCTGCCACACTAACAACTGCTAATTAGGCAGCTTGGGCACAGGAGCACTGCCTTGAACCTTGTGCAGTAATTCACACCTAATTGTGGCTCCAGCTCTGATGCAGGAACACTTTAAACCCAGTTCCTATGTACAGTGACTATCAATCAGCAGCAGAGGGGAATCCCAACACCAGATTCTTGTGCCTCACCTGTCTGTGCTCTCCCTGCACTCATTTCTGCTCCCAGCAGCACCCAGATGCAGGTAGGACACCGGGCGGGCAGCCGTGCAGGGACACTTCTCAGCAGGGCACAGCATACTGCCCTACATGCTCCCTCCCCATGGCCTCTAGGGGCTCCGGCAAATTTGGGGATGGGCTCTTCCCATGCTAATAGATTCTCGTTTGGCCATCAGAGATACCAAAGCTGAAATGTTTGATAGGTTATCAGTGAACATTGTTTACTCAAATTCTCATTACAATCTCCGTCTTGTGCGTGTTGTCTTATACAGCCACCAGATACACCTTTGCATTTTTAAATTGTCACTGTTATCCCTCCACCTCATTTCACACATCTCTCGTAAAAACCAATGCAGCAAGGTTCTCCGCTCCTTGAGCAGCCCTTTCAGTTGATCACCAGCACTCAGATAATCTCCTGCAGCTGGGTTGTTCAAGGTATGGCAGATAAATGGGGCGGAGGGAAGGGGGGGAGCTTTCCTCAGTGACTTGGATGCCTGTTGCTCTCCAGACAGAAATGAGGGGTATGGGAGGTCAGTCTAGGAATAATTTACTGTTGTGTTAATTACCTTGTGTCCCTTGTGGTATCTACAGAATGAAGGTGACCTCTCTGTGTGTGAGTGGGGTGTTCATCAAAGACAGGCCGAAGTGTTGCTGCAGAGCTCCTCGTCCTTACCTACCTCTCAGCCAGGCTCATAGCTGAATGCTCGGTTTCTTCCTGCCCTGGTGGAGCATTTTCCTGGCAATATTTCCTCCTGTGGTGGGGAGTTGTTCATGCTTCTGGGGAGTGGGGTAGCCCTGAGGATGTGGCTGGGGCTGCTCTCTGCTTAGCAGAGCAAAGGAGATGTGTTCAACTGAGCTAAAAATAGTGCCAATTCTTTTTTAAATAATACCAATCTTTCTTTCTTTTGGAAGAAAGCAACCAGGGCCTAATGTAAGCAGATATAAAATAAGGGCGAGTCTGGCTATTTCCCTGGGGAAAGCTTGAGATGCTTACCTCATCATTTCTTGGAGTGCTCTAACATCAGCTCTGTCTGTCCCTGGTGATGTACTGTCCTCACTGCTGCATGGGGAATAGACCTGAGTTTCATATGCAGCACTAGCTGGGGGAGAGGGAGGTTTTTATACCATTTTCTAATTGTTTTTGTATTTAATTACAGAGATGGGTGCTTAACTCAAGGTGTCTGCAAACAGCCATAGAACAAAGCAGGGCTGTGTGTTTCTGCAGGGCTCGGGCTCTAGGTGTGCACAGTGGCCTGGGGATTGGGGCACCTCTTGATGTTCTGTGCTGCAGCTCATTAAGAAAAAGGAAAGTTAGCAGTGAAAGCCCACAATCAAATAAACAATAAAAGGGCAAAACTGTGTTTCCCCCTCTGTAATTTGATCTGTAAGAAATGTAAATCACTCATCCAGAAGAGAGTGATTTTCAATTAGTGCTGTTTTCTTAAACATGCAAATCCCCAGCCTTGTTTAGCTGCACAGTTTTGCCCTAACTCTGCAGAGAATTCCCAAGCAACCTTTAATAGACGGCCATGCCTTCAGGCTTGTCCACTTATGTTTTCTCTCCTGCCTGGGCATGAGATAGATTATGCGTATTATTATTCATAAGTGCCACCTATTGAAGGCACCACCACAGGCACGTTGCAAATGGTGGGCTTGCCCCAGATGTCCCTGCTCATGCAAAACATTCCTGCTCTCTGACAGACCCCCAAACCTCACCCTCAAAATCGCTGGTATTTTTCTTGGCACGGGGAAGGGCTTGCAGGATATCTGGTAGCCTTCACAGGCAGCTGAAATCAAGAGTTTCCCCATGCCCTCTTGCAGAGGTTTCTGCTGGCTGTTGCTTTGTCTCAGCAGCACTGGGGAGCGGCGCAGTGCTGGTCGGCGGGGCTAGCGGTCCTCTGGCTGGTACAGGGCATGGTGAACAGCTAGTGCAGAAACACAGGGAAGCAAATGGGAGACTTTCAAACACAGTAGTTATGAGCTTGGAAGTAGGAATAATATTTAAATAAATGTTTTGAATGCTTGTGGCTAGAATTAAGCATAACCCTACATTTCTACAAAAGGTCAATTGTGATTCTAATTACTCCTATGCAAAATAGCTCATGTTTGAACTGTGCAGTTATAATTACTACATATGCCTTATTGCCAGCTGTGAGCGTTTTTGATCATTAGATTCTGGACAGCCTTATTATGTCCGGACAGTCGGAGTGAAGATGTGAGTGCACCTCTTTGGGGTGACTTTCCTTGCACTATTTCACAACAATGTGACTGTGCTGGCTCTAGTTGCGCCATTCCAATGTAACAGCACTGAGGTGCAGTGTGGGTCTGGGCTGGGCATGGTTCTGAGGGATACTCGTAGCTGTGCGATGCTCTACGCCCCTGTGCAGTGTTCTATTCCTTCACATAGCTGCAGCTTACAGTGTGGGTAGAAGCCTCCATCCATCTCCCTCTCCTCAGCATGCGACGGCTGATCATTGCTGCGCATCTGTCTTTGGCAGCAGGAAGAGGGATAGCGCTTTGCTCAGTGCAAGATGGATGTGGCAGAGGCTCGGCTGCCATCCGTAGGTGTGTGTCCTGCACTGTGTGGTTCATGCAGATGGACTGTCCTGTATTGATGATGCACCCAAACATGCACATGGTGTATGTGTAAGGGCTGGTCCAAAAGTAATGCCTCCCATTTTGTTATGTAGGGCCATGATACCAGAGGTGGAAATTGGTGGTGTGGCAGTTGAGAATGAACATTCCCAATAATATCCCATTACATTTGTTGCCTTGACAGATGGCAGCAGAGGGGCAGTCTCATGGAATGGCATCTGACATGGAAGCACACATGAAGGAAAGGTATGTCATTGAATTTTCTCCCTGCAGGAAAACATGGCACACAATAACATTCATCGTCATTTGCTGAACATTTATAGGGACCGAACAGTGGCTGTGGGCACACTGAGGTGGTGGGTGGTGTGTTTCAGCAGTGATGATAGTGGTCACCTCTGCTGATACAAATTCTTATGACCATGGCATGCAGGCTCTTGTTTATTGTTGGTAAAAATGCATGACTAATGGTGGTGACTGTGTTGGAAAATCAGCGTTTTGAAGCTGAGACTTTGCTCTGTCAAACAGTGTTACTTTGCTCTATGTACCTGTGTCATTTCCATGGCAATAAATAGGAGGCATTGTTTTTGGAGCAACCTACGTATCTAGGAAGACGCATGCTTGCTATGAATGTATGTGAGCACTTGCATGCACGAATACTTTAAAAAATAAAAAATCAAGTCATTGCATATAGTACCACTGGAAATTTGGAAAGGAGTTGAGAACAGAAGCACTTGTGACCCAGGGAGCAGCACCATCCTCCGTATGGAGAGAGGGGACAGTACATGTCACGTGTAGGCAGTGTGTGGGCACCGTGGGCTCCCACACCAGGAGTGCCTGCCTCCATGGCAGTGTGTGTGTGTGTGTGTGTGTGTGTGTGTGTGTGTGCAGATGTGCACGGCCAGATATGTGGGTGTTACTCTGTATCTGAGGAGGGTCCCTGAAATAACATGGTGTGAAGCCAGCGCGTGTTTGTGTTGGGTGAGGCACTGGAGCGGCTGAACAGCTCTATTAGCAGGGCTCTATGGCTCCAATTTCACTTAGCATTGGAGTTGTTCACATTAAAACATGCCCTTGGCCTGACAAGGCATTATTAACTTGCATTTAATAAAATAAAATATTACATTTTAAAAAATTGAAAGCTGACAAATTTGATTTAAATGAATGCTGAACTCCAGGCAAATGTGTTGCTTGAACTCTGCCTGCTGCACTGCAGCTGACAGGAAGCATTACAGTAACGCTGAGTGGTCAATATGTGATTAAATATCACATGTCAAGCTTAGCAAGAATGTTCCTTCCAAAGAAAATTATATTGTTAAAAATAAGTGACAAACTCTAAGCAGCCCCCTCAAATTCACAAAGACATGTGAAAGAATGGAATTGTGCTCGTAATAGACCCAGATCTCTGCAGGAGACAGAGTATGTACCATCTTCTGTACGGAGCCACATAGAACACCTACAGGTAATCAGGTAAAAATGATTGCACATATTTTAAGCAATAAATTTCCTTTGCATTTGCCATAGAACATAAAGAGAAGGGACACGCTACATTTTCACACCATGTTTTCATCTGAAAGCTTTTGCTGTCATGCTGTTCTGTCTAAAGGGATTATTTATTTATATCAAGACTCGGGTGTATAGATGCGTACATACACACATGGGTGTGCATGCACTGAAGCAATCACGAGTGGCATACGGAATGGGTAACTTACATTTAGGTTCATTTTTGAACTAAATAACAGTGATAATTGTAATAGCAGCAATAAATGTCTCCTGTCGCTAGGTGTTGGGAAGCTCCAATTCTGCATGGCTATGGTCCGTTATGGCCTCCAGCTGGCAGAATGCACTCCAACACCACCAGCCCTTCTCCCATGCCTGCTGCAAGTGGGGCATGGAGCTCTCTGCCTCTGCACAGCTCCAGCAGCATCAGCCTGGGGTTACCCGGGTGCCACCAGGCAGTAGCCAGTGGTCTCTTTAGATCAGGCACAGCAGGCAAAATATTGGGATGCACAGCCCCAAACAAATTAATCTGTGTGCTTAGGTCAAGGGGTCACCAAGGCCAGGTGAGATCTGAGACTTATTTATCACTGCTGGAGCACAAATTAAGTTTTAAATGTAGTCAGAAATGAAAAACTGCTACCAGATGGTGCCAGGATAATTCATCTTGCTGCATTGAGACAGTGTCTTCCAACACCACCATGGTGCCCGCTACCCCACACAAGGCGCTGTTAGTGCATCTCCCTGAGACACATGATGTGTCTGGGCTGTGTGTGGTGCTGGGATGTCTGTGCCATGCATGCAGTCCTGCCAGCAACACAGTGCCCTGCAGAGCAGAGTTACCTGCTGTGCTTTGAGGCCTCTTTAGCTTGTACTGGGCTGCAAGCCTGTTCCTTTTCCCTCCTGGCCTGGGGAGGGGGGCTGGATGGGCTGCAGGAGAGGTGCTAGGGGATGAGGTATTTCCTCCTGATGTGCTGCTGCTAAGACTGGATATTAGGAAAAATTTCTTCTCGGGATGAGTTCTAATGCACAGGCTGCCCAGGAAAGTAGCAATTACCGTACTGAAGGTGTTCAAAAACCACGTATATGTGGCACTGAGGGACGTGGTTAGTGGGCATGGTGGGCATGGGTTAGTGGATGGACTAGATCTTGGAGGTCTTTTCCAACTTAGATTCTGTGGTTCTACAAAGAATGTGGAGCCCTCCCACAAGTGGGGAGCTGGCTCTCTTCCCCCTTTCCATTTCAGGGCTGTAAGGTGTGTGCCGCTCTGCCCAGAGCCATTGTCCCTCGGGTGAAGGCTGGGCCGCGCCTTAGTTTAGTGTACTGGGGAACACAAAATGACATCCGTCGATGTAATGCTTTCCTTCCTGTGTCACTCATCTGCTCCCCTTTCCGAACCCTCAGACCCAGAGCAATGTCTGAGCCGTGCAGCCACCCCCGAGATGGGTGGTGTACCTGGGCATGGTGCCTGGGCCACGGGCACACTGCAGCCCAGCATCTGCTGCTGTTGCTGGCCCAGCCAGTCTGCATAACTTCTTATGTTTCTTATAAATGCAAAGACATGGGAAGTCAGTGCTCTGTTCAGTGGTCGTGGTAAAACTGGGTGAATGGTGGGCGATGCTCAGAGCCCTGCAATGCTTGCTGCAGGAGGTGGTTAGAACTGAAGATGATGAGCTTTGCTGCACAGCTGCAGCAAGAGTGCTGCTGTTTGGAGTCAGGATGAGAGGTAGGGATGGGTAAATTGCACCAGGCAGATCATGCCTGGCAGGCCAGCCTGCTTCTGCATGTGCACCGGGAAAGGCATTTCACTGATGTATGAGAGCGCAGCATAGTTTCCTACCTCAAAAGGGGCTAACAACATAGGTTTAGCATCTTTATGGTCCCTCTGCATATGGGCAGTGCATTCCCATTATCTGTGGAGGAGGATGAGCACAGCACTGCTGGGCACACGTCCCCCTTCACCGGGAAAGGGTGAGGACGTTGTCCCAGGGGCAATCACTGCTGCAGAGATGGTGTTGGGCGTTCACCCGGGATGCAGATGAAGCAGTTTCCAGCAATTGGAAGGACATGGTAAAGTGGGACACACCAGCAACAAGCAAATTATCAAGCCTGTAAGCGTAAAGATTGCAAATGTCTACTGGTTCCTT